>NW_026892573.1:24905000-29705000 GCF_033815535.1 Pezoporus flaviventris | reverse complement strand
ACACCATCACCTCTTGTCCTATCACTGCAGTTCCTGATGAAGAGTCCCTCTTCATCATCCTTGTAGCCCCCTTCAGATACTGGAAGCTGCTGTGAGGTCTCCATGCAGCTTCCCTTCTCCAGGCTGAACACCCCCAACTTTCTTAGCCTGTCATAAGAAGTAAAGGTTAGTCAAGGTGTTGCCAGAGATACCTGAGGCAGGAATGCTGAGTTCACAGGGTTACTGATAGATTTCTTTAAATTCTTAGTTTCGAAGAACTGCCATTACAAGTTGTAGTTTTAAGTAGGAGGAGAACATGAGTCGTATTTGAATTGGAAGAAAAAGACAAGATGCGACTTGATGAAATGAAAATGTAAAATGTTGGCTGTAGAACAAGTTATTCAACATTATATTAAACCTGCCTCCTGCGTTTTTTATTTCTGCTTATATAATATAAATCACATCTTTTTAAACATGGAAAGCCCTGAACAGAGTGGGTCTTCTCAGATTTCTTTAACTCTTCCATGAATTGTTTCTTGAGTCAGTGTATGTAGCAACTAAGATGCCATTATATGCACAGGAAGAACTGGCAACTGGGATTTTTATTGCCAGTTATGAGCAATGCATGGTCCAGATTTCCTCATCCACCCTGTCTCGAAGAGACTTGGGTGAAGCCACCTCTAAGGCTGCTGTAGAAAACTTCTGGTAAAGCAATTTGGTACAAATGGGGTTATTCAGAAGAGAAGCTGCGTGGAGACTTCAGAGCAGCCTGCCACTATCTGAAGGAGGCCTACAAGGATGCTGCAGAGGGACTCTTCATCAGGGACTGTAGGGATAGGACAAGCGGTGATGGGGTTTAACTGAAACAGTGGGGGAAGTTCAGGTTAGATATAAGGAAGAAGTTCTTTACCGTGAGGGTGGTGAGGCACTGGAACAGATTGCCCAAAGAAGTGGTAAATGCTCCATCACTGGCAGTGTTCAAGGACAGATTGGACAGAGCATTGGGCAACTTGGTCTGGTGTGAGGCGTCCCTGCCCATGGCATGGATGATCTTAAGGTCCTTTCTAACCCTAACTATTCCATCATTCCATGAAATTTAGGACAAATACAATTTTACCTGCACATTCAGGTATTTTCTGATAATTATGACCACATCTAAGTATTCACTGAGTTCTCAAATACATGCTGCTTATAGAATATTCTACCGGGACATTAAATTTTACTTAGTGGCTCAGACTGAAATGTAGCATCACTCAGTTTCTAGCTCTGTCACTTCAGGATGCCATTTGGGGTTTCTTTGTTTTGGCAGAGGTTTCATTTTCAGTGTACCAAATGTATCTCTTTGAGGGAGAAATCAAACTTAAATTAAATAAAACCTGCCTGTTCAGAGCTACTTTGAGTATTGCTTTTCAACAGATGGTTTGGTTCTCTAATGAAAATTACTTATTTACGTTCAGGACCTTCCTAATCTTATTTCCCACATGTAAATAAGGACATCACCTATGGAAGAGGTGGGGAAGTTTGAAATTTGCCATATGCTTACTTGAAGCTGTCTGGGTTTAAAATGGCAGTTGGAATGTGGAGAATCAGATTTGAATGTATCAGGGTTCAGAAATGGTAATGTATCGAAGTAGATTTTAATAACACACTTTACAGACAACCTCTGTTTTGTTCTTATTTCAGTATTCCTGATTTCCTGGGGTTTTTGTGTCAAAAAGCCTTTTTGTGGCACAGTTAAATCCTGTAGTGTTTAAGTATTGAAGAACAGTGCATGTTAAAGGTTCTATAAATGTTTCCAGGGGGGTTTGCAAGAGTTCATACATCTTTCAAACAAAAGGAGTATATATTTGTGAACGCATTTCAGGTCTGGGGTTGGGTTTTTTGGCATATGCGTGGGTTTTGTTTTTGTTTTTGTAACTGGGTAAAATTAGAATAAACTTCCATAATCAGCTTGTCAAGGTGGATGGAAAAAATAACCTGCATAATCCAAAATACTTGTCAGCAGCAGCCAGTTGAAAAACCTCTTTCCCTTGATGTGTTTCTCTTGGACATTTGGGAACAAGGAGCTATTTTGACTTGCCTTCTGTTCAAGGAAGGCAGATGATCTGGAAATCTGAACAAAAGGATACAACTAGGAAATCGTATCTAATATACAGAGGTTGGGTAATTCTGATCCTTTATGTCACATTTCATACAAACCACTTGTTTTAAAGGAACTTTTACTTCAATAAACGACAGACTAAAAACTGCTCATGGAAGACTTTACTGCTATGTGCCTGAATTCAGTTTCTACTTCGTTTGAGATTTGCTGACAAATGTTACATGAATATAACTGCAGTGACTGTTTTTCCCTCAATAACACCTTTTTTTTCCGTATTGCATAACACTTTCCATGTCCTTCTGGAAAGCAAAGATGTGCCCTGCCACAGCCTATCACAGGACTGTTTAATATCAATATGGGCATATAGATCATTAGCTCTTTTAGGGAGGAGGTCGGGGGGAATGTTAATCCTAAACCTGTAGCAACTGTTAGAAATAGTAAAAGTAAATGAAACTTCACACCACCACTAATACTTGCTGTAAATGGATTCCTAACAAAATCAAAGGAAGGCATTTTTTAGAATCGTAGAATAGTTAGGGTTGGAAAGGACCTTAAGATCATCCAGTTCCAACCCCCTTGCCATGGGCAGGGACACCTCACACTAAACCATGTCACCCAAGGCTCTGTCCAACCTGGACTTGAACACTGCCAGGGATGGAGCATTCATGACCTCCCTGGGCAACCCATTCCAGTGCCTCACCACCCTAACAGGAAAGAATTTCATTCTTATATCCAATCTAAACTTCCCCTGTTGAAGTTTTAACCCATTACCTCTTGTCCTATTACTACAGTCGCTAATGAAGAGTCCCTCCCCATCATCCCTATAGGCCCCCTTCAGATACTGGAAGGCTGCTATGAGGTCTCCACGCAGCCTTCTCTTCTCCAAGCTGAACAGCCCCACCTTTCTCAGCCTGTCTTCATACGGGAGGTGCTCCAGTCCCCTGATCATCCTCGTGGCCCTTCTCTGGACTTGTTCCAACAGTTCCATGTCCTTTTTATGTTGAGGACACCAGAACTGCACACAGTACTCCAGGTGAGGTATCACAAGAGCAGAGTAGAGGGGCAGGATCACCTCCTTCGACCTGCTGGTCACGCTCCTTTTGATGCAGCCCAGGATACGGTTGGCTTTCTGGGCTGCTGCAGGTGCACACTGAAACCTGCTCGTGTTCATTTTCTCATCAACCAACACCCCCAAGTCGTTGTCAGCAGGGCTGCTCTGAATCTCTTCTCTGCCCAACCTGTAGCTGTGCCTGGGATTGCTCCGACCCAGGTGTAGGACTGTGCACTTGGCATGGTTAAACTTCATGAGGTTGGCATCAGCCCACCTCACAAGCGTGTCAAGGTCCCTCTGGATGGCATTCCTTCCCTCCAGGGTATCAACCGAGCCACAGAGCTTGGTGTCATCGGCAAACTTGCTGAGGGCGCACTCAATCCCACTGTCCATGTCAGCGACAAAGATGTTGAACAAGACCGGTCCCAACACCAATCCCTGAGGGACACCACTCGTTACTGGTCTCCAGCCGGACATTGGGCCATTGACCACTCTTTGTGTGCAGCCATCCAACCAGTTCATTATCCACTGTGTGGTCCATCCATCAAATTGATGTCTCTCCAATTTAGAGACAAGGATGTCATGTGGGACAGTGTCAAGTGCTTTGCACAAGTCCAGGTAGATGACATCAACTACTCTACCCCTGTCCATCAGTTCCATAGCCCTATCATAGGAGGCCACCCAATTGGTCAGGCAGGATTTCCCCTTAGTGAAGCCATGCTGGCTCTCACCAACCTGTGGCAGGTGGTTGGACCCGGATGAGCTTTAAGGTCCCTTCAAACAATTGTATGAGTTGAAATCTAGACAGCTGGAGAAGGGAATTGAACCTGTGTCTTAGCAGAGCAGACACCTATATCTTTTTCTTTCAGCTTCTGGGTTAAGTGGAGACACTGAAGTTTTCCCCAATGTACATGGTTTTCAGAAGTGTAATGAAGCAAAAGTGTTTCAGGTTTGAGTGCTGCACCTTGTGGAGAAACTGTACCCCTAAGGAAAAAGAAATAAACTATCAATAGGTTTTTAAATCTTTAGCTCAAGCACTTTGCTACAATCATTTCTTCTGGCCTTAGGTGAAAGGGGAATTGATCATAAGCAAATGCACCCTCTTGAGTATGATTATTTTATGTGTAGACATTGTCCTATATTCCACCAATAGTCATTAGCCACAAGTGTTCCCTTGTGCAAGTGGAACGCCAGTCACCAGTGTATTACCTCTTGAGCTTGAAAGGTACTACATGTGCTAAATAGGTGATTGTGTTCTATTGAACTTCTCTATGTGGCCATAATTTCCTAAGTATAATTACCTATTTCAAAAAATGTTTTAGTTTTCCTTTTATATTTAAAAAAAGAAACTGCTTTGCTGTGTGGTTTGGCTTCAGTCATAAATTTACTGGGTAGGTGAAGTTGACCTGATGCATGCTTGGCTTGTAGTTTGGATCCACTGATAAGTATTTAAATGCTAATAATGGTTTTTGACATTCATCCTCTTAAGAAAAAAGGGAAGTATTAAGGCAAGTGAGAGCTTCCTGACAACTTTGTTTGATAACTTTACTTCTCCTGGTAAACTGAACTTCTGACTGTATGTATTTTAGAGTAGATTTATTCTGACTGTATTTATTTTAGAGTAGATTTATTCTGACTGTTCTGGAACAGCAGGATATTAACAATTACTTGTGAGTTTCACGTGTGATTATATATGTGTTTCTTTTATCACAATGTTTTCTTTGTCTGGGCATTGAGTTTATCTGAATTAAAGCTTCATGTGCTACCTGAAAAGTGTGTTGTCTGTTCAGAATGACCTTTAGTCTTTGTCAGTACCTTGTGGTAGAGTGGAGATACTTAACAGTGTCCAAAGGTAATGATACAAAGAAGTGAGCTATTTGCCCACTTTAGTAGGGTCGTACTTTCGTAGTGTTCATAATCAAAGAACCATTCCTATATAGGACTTGTTGGGCCTAGCTGTGTACATGTGTGTTTGTGGAAGATCACAGAATGAACTGGAGACTCCTCTTGGACCTGGAGCTAAGCTTGTGTATATTCTGATACATAAACTCAGGCTGTGACTATGTGGTTTGTTTGATTAATCATCCATAGTGTCTTTTGTATGTTGATTTTACATTGGCATGGGAGAACAAGCATTTGTTTCATGTGGTGATGGTATACATGCCTGTCTTTAATTGTGCCTTATACTTCTAGCATGAGTTTGTGAAGTTAAAATACACACTAAGGTGAATTTTGCCCCTTTTGAAGAGTTCAGTTGACCATTTCCATATTGACTCTTGCACTCAGTTGCAATTCTGCATCTGTGACACCAATTTCTGTGGCTGTGGGTGGACTTTCAGCCACAGGCTTGACTCCTGTGAGAAACTGTGTGGGGAGACACTGAGTTTTTACAACAGCAATATCTCTAGCAGGGATCAAAAGCAAACATGCCATCCAGGCAGAGTCTGGCTGCAGCGTGAAAACTGGCTCCTTTGAATAGGAGCAGTAGTAAAGTGATCTGCTCTTCTTTTTGAGCTCTGTAATACCTTTTAAAAAGGAATTAATTAGGCTAATTCTTACAATGCAAACTGCCCGAGTTTTTGGCAGGACTTGTGACTTAGTTTCTAGTTGTAGTTAGCCTGAATATCACATGTGAGTGGCTGCCCAGGATTGCGGTGCTTTTTTCTTAGTCATTTCCCAGTCAACTTCATGAAAACTGCAGCATCCACGTATGAGGGAAGATCAGAGTGCTGTTACTGTGAAGATACTTTGGGTTTGGACCTGTGTTAGACCAAACTTAGCCAGTCTGGAAGACCTATCTATTGCCATGGTTTACCTTAACATTTTCCATCGGCACTGGGGTAATGAGCTCCTTCATTGCAGCTTCTACTTGGAGATGATTTTCCATAGATCCCTCCTTCTACCGTAGCTTCCCAATTTAGGAAGGCATTGTGTAGTCTAGAATAACTTCTATTCCCAAGTGATTTCCACCTAAGTATTTAAAACCCCCTTGTTTTGCAGCAGTTGATCCTGGACAAGCTCAACTGCTGAGTCTTGCAGCAGAACAGTCTTATGGTTCTAGCTGTTTTAGCAAACATGAATATGGATTCAGTGAGTAAGCAAGTGCTCGTTTTAAAATAGCTGCAGTAAAAGGGTGGTAGAAAATTGAAGTGGTCAGTTTGGGGTGTCTGTACTGCTTATATTTGTTTTTCTTAGCTGTGCTGTTCTAGTAAGTAACTTGTGATGTGGCATACGCAAGTTCAGCATAAACTTAAGTAGTGCTTGACCAGCCACTGTCACAGCAAGATGGCAGTTTTCATGTTCCACTGAACTGACTTTTGACAAAGGCACACAGGGACAAGACAAGGGGGAATGGATTTGAACTGACAGAGGGAGGATTGAGATGAGCTCTTAGGCAGAAGCTCTTCCCTGTGAGGGTGCTGAGGCGCTGGCACAGGGTGCCCAGAGAAGTTGTGGCTGCCCCATCCCTGGCAGAGTCTGCCCTCTCTCTGCCTTTAGTCTTATGCTCTGCCAATGGAATAAACCCACCTCTTTCAGCCACTTGTGCCTCGTCTGTTCTGTGCTTATGGCCGTTCTCTGATCTGTCTCTGCCTCCATGGGTATGACTCTGCATTACTGGCTGTCTGAGCTTCCCTTATACAACCTTCCCAGACAGCTGCAAGCTTAACTTACAGTTCTCAGCAGTGAACTGCTGCCTTTGAAACAAAGATCAATGTTTATTATTTAATATCTGTATGCACTGTATCTTATGCTGTGGAAGCTTTAGCAGCTTTGGGATAGTTTCTGCTTCCCAGGAGAGTGACCTTCCTTTCTGTAGTATTGATGGGGGTTAGTGTTCAATCCTAATTCAATTGCTCCTTCTCTCCTATGAAAAGAAGATCAAAGATGAAACAGTCATCACACTTAATTCACCAAAGGTTCTGCTTTATTGTTTGCTTGCTTTTTCTTTGCTTCTTTTCTGATCTTTTCTAAGGTTAAAGCTGTTCCCCTCAGTGCTGTGCCCTTTGGTTATATACCTGCCTGTGGTATATATAGCTCACACCATAGCCGGTAACTAGCAGTCTTGAGATTTGTTGCTTTGGGCACTTGGGTTTCAAAACACGTAGCTACTATTTTCATAGGTGGGTGTGAGACGAGTTGTGTAAAGTGTAGGATGTGAAAATAATGATATATTCATTCCTTTCCCTTAATGAAGGGTGTCTGTGGGAATAGGATAAATAAGCAGGAACGCTGAATATGACAGTATTCCCGAACAGGCAGTGTGGGCTGCAGGGTGCTGTCTGCTGGGTTTGTGCTATGGTTAGCACAAAAATTGCTGATGTAATTTGGGTTTAACTGTGCAAATATTTCTTTACCTAATTAACATCACTCATGCAAATACACCCAAAGAACCTTTAGGTAGATGTAACACTTCTGAAATGTGTATGATGTAGGCATTTTTGGCTGTTAAGATATAGCAGGTTATTAAGTATCTGTGATACTCAACCTGTGTTTTTGCAGAGAAAGAAACTTCATGTTTTTGCTAAACTTAGTTTGTAGTAACTGTGGCATCACTCCCTTCCAGTCAGGGCCATGCTTGCCTGTGTACTTCAGTTCTTGCCTATGTTCTCTCCCAACTGGCTATTAGTTCTCCTTCCTAGCATGCCTGCCCTCTCTCCCCCTGCCCCCCAAGGTCATTCATATGCTTTTCACATAAGCACTCATCACTCCTGTGAGGGATGATTTTCTGCTGGGTTACAGAGCCTGTTTTCTTTTACGCACTGCAACACATACCAAAACATCATTTGCAAGTCCAGTGGTGTTTCAGAAGACATTTATTCCAGCACCAAATATCATCCAGAATGGAGATTTTTAACTGATTTTAGATAGTGGATTTTTAAAGGGCACCTCTGACACTGTTGACTTGTTGGCAAATGTTGCATTTAATAGAAGTTCTCACTTTCTAATATGCTCTTGCAGCTCTTATGCCCACATGTATGACTTGCCATCCCATGATGCATATACCTTTGTACTGAATGTGTGTTCCTGCTGGATAGCCTTGCACAAAACTGCTTGTGTTGTTACTTAGGTGGGAGGACCTGAAGATCAGGATGCTGCAGGGCTTGGTTTTAATGATCCAGTTCAGAGCAGATCTCTTGCTGAGTAATATCCTTGCATTGTCTTAACAGCCCCAAATCATCATCCAATAATAGATAACCCTGACTTAAAAATGAGGTCATGAATGCCTGTAGTCATCACGGTTTTACTTGTAGATAAAGGAACATCTAATCTCGCCATCTCATTGCATTTTGAATGTAGAGATCATTTCCTGCTTTGCTTCCTTTAATACTGTAACTTGTAAGCAGCAGCCCTTTCAGTCCTGACCATGGTAGTTCTGAGTTTGTGGTAGCCACACTTCCCTGCTTCTCAGGCTGAAGGAGGATCCCGTCTTTCACAAGTCCTCTGTGATGAGTGGTTGTTCGTTCAGATATAAAACTGTCTTCAAAGGTTAAAGATTAAATGGATGTTTCTACTTAGTCTTAGTAACTTGAATAAGCCCTGTGCCATAGACAGGCACAGGGGTTAGTCATGTCTTGATCTTTACTGAGCTGTGACCTTTGGCAGTTTGAGTGAAAATTACTGTTTTATTTTTGGGGTGGTAACAGTAGTAAAATGTCATCAGTATTGTGTTGCTTTAAGTTAAGCTTTGTATTAAATGCTGGCAAGCTGTGTTACATCACATCCAGATGTTAATGTAGTTGTTTGTGTTGTATTTGTCACTGCAGCATCGTGATCCTAAGTCATAGCTTCCTTCATTAGCATTTGGCAATTAGTTACTGCATTATTATATATTATTACATTAGTTGTATTGTAAGTTTGGCTAACTGTGATTATACAGTTGTGACAGTAGTAAAGCTAGAATAAAGGCGGGCACGGTAACTTTTTAACAGCTGTTAGAAGAGTCACTGGATCTTGTCTACTGGAATCCCAGGTTGGACAGGAATTGGCTAGCTTTGTTTTAGCTAATCTTTTCAGTTAATACCCCACTTCATAACTAAATTCATCTGCCAAGCTTCTGGCGTTGTAGCTAGAGGCTTCTTTTTTCACTTAACATTTCCTCTGCCCTTTTAAAGGTGTTGATAGCATTGTATCAAGACTAAGCAATATTTGAATCTTCTATTACTCACACTGAACCAATGGCTAGCAGAGTTTACAGGTCCATTAAAAGGCCAGAAATCAGAGGTTACAGTTAATTCTAGTCCTAATCTTCTAATAAAACTTAATGAAATGACAGCGTGTAGGATTGACTTTGTTATGTAATGCTTTAGATGTTTGAAAGCTGGGAGTTGTTAGTCAGAGATAGTGTAAGTCACTATGGTACTTCTCTTCCAGCACCTTCTAATGCAACTGCTAAAGCAATTCAATACCTGGAATCTTGGCACTGAGCAGACCTGAGTTTGTGTTACAAGCTTCTGGTAGCCCAGTACCATGGTGATTTTCAAGTAATTATTTATCTTGCTAGAAAGCCCCTCAGCTTTCATAGGAAATATCACTATATAAAATGAATGTACTGATATTTTTGTATGTTACTGATGTTCCTTCACAGAACTCATAATAATAATAATAATAACGAAAATTCCTGTATTGCAGATTTAATCCAGTGCACAAATGAGATGAATGTGAACATCCCCCAGTTGGCAGACAGTTTGTTTGAAAGAACTACCAACAGTAGCTGGGTAGTGGTCTTCAAATCTCTCATCACAACCCATCATCTAATGGTGTATGGAAATGAGGTAAGACCAAAAATGATATGTCTGGGAACAGTTATAGCACTTCATTTCTATAAATGTCAGCTAAATGCTTCCCACTAATGGTCTTTGTAAGAAAAGCTTTAGTTTTGCTTCTTTGTGTCTTAACCCTGCATGAACACAGGTCTCATTATATGTTAGCTATTTAGTTTGTTTCTACTTTAGTTTATAAGTTTAGAATCAGTGTCCTGAATGCTGGAGGTACCTTTTTTTTTTTTCCTGTGGTGTTATTGTAATAATAAAAGAACCCCCAAACCCAACAGAAATTAGCTTGGAATGGGATTCTGGAAGCTGAAGATGTGGAAGCTTTTTCAGGTTCATGCTCCAGCTAATCCAGATGGTATTTTTTCCCTGATAACTTGATTCGGAACTGATTTCCATTATCACCCCTTAGCCCTTTGCAGTGAAGATGAATGTGTGCCTCTGAGCTGGCTTCGACTTTGAACACCAAAATAGCATCAAATACTGTAGAACAATTACACAAAACCCGAGTTTACAAGAGAAGGAATGAGCTTGGTTTGTTCCACAACTGGAATTCCTCTGGGGCCTTATTTTTTCAAATGGAAAATGCAGCATCTTGGAAGCTTCTACATTTAAAAAAAAAAAACTAAAATTTTATTTTTTTAAGGCTTCCTTAGGAAGTGTTTCTAAACCTTCCTTTTTTACTGCAAGCAGTCAGTATAAGGCAAAAATCATAGAATCATAGAATAGTTAGGGTTGGAAAGGACCTTAAGATCATCCAGTTCCACCCCCCCTGCCATGGGCAGGGACACCTCACACTAAACCATGTCACCCAAGGCTCTGTCCAGCCTAGCCTTGAACACTGCCAGGGATGGAGCATTCACAGCTTTCCTGGCCACCCATTCCAGTGCCTCACCACCCTAACAGTAAAGATATGAAGATTGGAATTAAGAGGTATAGCTTTACATAATTACAAGTAGGATTTTGTAGAAAGAACCCAAACTTCGTTTCAGGCTGCAGTGTTCTTATAGGTTGTTTACTTGCTTCCTCTGGCTGGCTGACTGGCTGGCTCCTGGTGGGGTTATATATAATGGTTTCTCTTGCACCTTAGCTGCAGAGTATGCCTTGGTGAAAATCTGTTCTTTGAAGCTAAGTAAGCCACAAGAGGGCAGACTTCTCATGTTGACTTTAAGCATTGTCGCTGGGATAATTGACGCTTCCCAAAATAGTCTATATGCTTTTGGTGTATTTGCATTGTGAGTCATATACATTTTTGAACTGATGCCAATATACCTCATAGTAATTAAAAGGTATTTCATGAGTTCACTGTCTGAAATACTTTGTATTTTAAGAATAAAACTGCCAAATTTTGCTTCCTGAATGTGTTATAGAAGTAGTGAGGGTTAGATTGGCGCTCAAGATGAAACTTTTCACACACAGAAATAGTTCTTGATCAGTGAACATGGAAACTGAGTGCTTAGAGAATTGTTTAGATTGGAAAAGATTTAAGATTGAGTCTAGCTGTTAACCCAGCACTGCCAAGTCTACCCCTAAACCATGTTCCCAAACCGACACGACTTTTCAGTACCTCCAGGGACGGCGACTCAACCCTTTCCCTGGGCAGCCTGTTCCAATGCTTGAAATGATGAAAATGTCTACAAGTTCTTAGAGAATCTGTAAATCCCTTTGCAAAAAACCTGAAAAGCATTTGGTTCTGCAGCTTTTGCTGAATTCTGCTACAGCAGAGCACTGAAGTGCCTTTACATTTCTCCAGTCTTTTTCCAACATAACCTATTTATGCCAACAAAAATAGTTCAGTGGTATATGTTACACTAATCAGAACTGTTTTTTTTCTCTGTCAAAATGTTATTGCAAGTGAATGTTTGGTTTGTTTTTATAACAGCTCTCTATACAATGGTTCATATGACAGAGCTATTTTTCCTGCTAAATTAAGATGTGGTGCCAGTGATCTGAAATGTCTTTACAAGATGAAAATCACGTTGTGAAACCTAATTCAGAATTAGGTGTAACTAATAAGATGTACTAACTGTGATACTGTGTTAATGCTTTGTATGGATTCTTATGTTTATTTAGCATTTGATTTATAAGCAAACTAACATTTATATCACCTTTTTTTCATATTTAAGCTAAGTACCATTACACATGCATGCTGAGCATTATCAACTAGCTTTGGCTGATGGGTAAAATGAAATCAACTGTTACAGACTTGAAGTCAGTGAAACAACTGTGAGCATGTAAAATGAGAATGTATTTGGGGGGATTTGGTCAGAAGTTTCCAGTTCTGTATTCTGGCTTCAAATAAACAAAGTCTCTGAGTCAGAGGCCTTTGTGCAATATCTCCTTCACTTTGATTTGTCATAGGTTTTTACATAGAAAATTATAAGTAGCTTCTTTTGAAAGTTCACCTGAGTTTTTGTCATAGCTTCCAGATTTCACATCAGTCTCACAGTATAAAAGCTGAATCTTGTAAGCTGGCTAAGAAGAGTTCCTAATACTGTTAGCTCAGTTGCAGCTCACGGGTAATGTAGTAAAAGCATTCCAATATTTCCTTTCATCCAGCGTTTTATCCAGTATCTGGCGTCCAGAAACACGTTGTTTAATCTGAGCAATTTCCTAGACAAGAGTGGATTGCAAGGTAAGGTGACTTTTTCATTACAAGTGGGTAGAGTGCTGGGGGACACTAATGGGTCCTGTCATTTCAGAAGTAATTTCTCTGTCTGTTTTACCCCCAAACAGCATTTCTTAATTTCAATGCTGTTGTGGCATGACAGAAGCTGTCTGCTGGAGGAATTGGTTGTATCTTTCAGGGAAGGCTTTACCTATAATCGCTTCTAACTTGTTTAGCTAAACAGATTGGACTGTTCCTCTTATTTCTGAAGAGATGTCTCCATTTAAAGAGGTCTGTTTTGACTTGCAGCTTCCATTTCAACAAATGCATCATATGTACATTGGATACAGTGTCAGTGAGACAAAGAACTGTGTCTAAATGAAAAAATTAACTTTTTGTTCACAGGCCGTTCCATCCATCTTTGAGGCTAATTCTGTGGGCAAATAAGTGTTTTTCTGGTTCAGATTTTCCAGGTGAAATACCCTTCCAAACTCTTAGCTGCATTTCAGTGCAGTTCTGGTCATATGTAGAATCACAGAATGGTTTGGACTGGAAGGGACCTTAAAGCTCATCCAGTTCCAACCCACTGTGATGAGCGGGGGCCCCATCCAACCTGGCCTTAAACATTGCCAGGGATGGGGCAGCCACAGCTTCTCTGGGCACCCTGTGCCAGTGCCTCAGCACCCTCACAGGGAAGAATGTTGCTTTTGTCTTTGTCTGCTGAGGTGGTTTCTTACCTTCTGCATTACTTTTCCTATAGCTACTTCTCATTTTTGCCACAAAACAGGCACACAGGATGGTGGCCTGGGGACAAATCTTTCTCAGTAATAACAAGGGTCTACAAATGGCTTCATTTTAGTGAGTCTTAGCTTCCAAGGTCTCAGTATAATTTACAAACAGATTTCATATCTTGGTCTTTATCCTTAGACTGACAGTTATCAAACCATTTCCTATTGCCACTGTCTTAACATTGAAGAATTTTTTGTCATGTCTTAATATTTCCTTCAGTGTCTTTTCTTTATTTCTATTCAGTTCCAAACGAGAGAATGTTGTGCAGCCAATGTAAACATTTTCATGAATGCATGTAGAAACATAGAATCATACAATAGTTTGGGTTGGAAAGGACCTTAAGATCATCCAGTTCCAACCCCCTGCCATGGGCAGGGACACCTCACACTAAACCATGTCACCCAAGGCTCTGTCCAATTTATTTGATAGCAATTTCTATCATACTATGAGAGAACTTGCATAAACATACTTTGTTTTGCTTTTGGAAGTAATTTCTCTGGAAGTAAAGTGTAAACTTACACGTTTGTCAGGTCTTCTAGATACTTTTGTGTTGTCTGACATGGTAGATACGATGATGTACACTGTTTTTCATAACAGACTATATTATTGCCTGCTTTTGTATAGCTAATGAAGCTGTTTTGAGTTAATGTCTTGCACTTTTAGACTGAAGTTCTTGTTCTTTAATTGACAGGATAAGTAATAAGCTTCTGGAACTTGTTTTTTAGGTTATAACATGTCAACGTTTATCAGACGGTATAGCAGGTATCTGAATGAAAAGGCAGTTTCCTATAGACAAGTGGCTTTTGACTTCACAAAAGTAAAAAGAGGGTAAGAGCTGTGTTTTGTTTTACTTATTTTGAATTACAGGACATAAGGCAAAACCTCAGAGTGGAAAATACTACAGTTGGCTCCAGCTTAGTAGAGCAGTAACGTCTGCTTTTCGCAGTTGAACGTCTCCCATGACACAGAAAGGCTTCATTGCTCAGTTATGTATATTGCAAAAATATCTTACTTCAGTTGTTGTGATTTGGCTTCTTTAGACATTAACAGTTTAATATGAAGAAATGAAAAATGGTATGCATCAAACCAAGTAGAAGTTTAGATAAATCTTTCACAATGCATCACAAAGTTACTTTGTCTTGCATGCAGTATAGGGAACTGTGCAATTTACTTGTGTTTCTAGCTCTGGGATGTTTAAAAGTTGTGGTTTAACCCCAGCCTGCAGCTAAGTGCCACACAGCAGCTCGCTCACTCGCTCTCCCTCCAGACCCTTAATGGGATGGGGAATAGAATCAGGAAAAAGTCAAACCTGCAGGTTGAGATAAGAACAGTTTAATAATTGAAATAAAATAAAATACAATTTTTAAAAGGAAAAAGAGGAATTAAATGCAAGAAACGCAAGTGATGCACAATACAATTGCTCACCACCCGCTGACCAATATGAAGCCCGACCTGAGCAGTGATCTAGCCCTTCCAGGTGACTCCCCCCAGTTTCTATACTGGGTATGACATGCTGTGGTATAGAATACTCCTTTGGCTAGTTTGGGTCATGTGTCCTGTCTCTGCTCCCTCCCGGCTTCTTGTGCCCCTCCTCAATGGCATGAGACTGAAAAGTCCTTCATCAGGGTAAGTGCTGCTGAGCAACAACTAAACCACTGGTGTGTTATCAGCATTATTCCTAGACTAAATCCAAAACCCAGCACTGCACCAGCTACTGGGAAGAAAATTAAGTCTGTATATCCCAGCTGAAACTGTGACATGAGTGTTCTGTGAAACACCTTGAGTCCTTCCTTGTGTTTCTCTGTTCGTGTCCCAAAACCTCCATATAAAGTCCACAACCTTGGTAATGTAGTGCAATTCATACTTGGTGTATAGGAATTAAAATTTTCCCTGGAAAGTGAGCTTCTTGAAGAGGAATTAGTTGTTTGAGACTAGGTACCTCTTTACATATAATACAGTGCAGAGCACCAGTAGTTGAGGTAATTGCATGTTACAGTGAATGATAGAACTAACCTGGAGATCTCGTTCATCAGAAGGCTGGAGAGCTTGTGATGGTTACAAGTTTCTCCATCTTTTTCCATTATCTCTGTATACAGTGCTTTTTAAAGTTTAAAACTCTAACTTATTTTTACATTTGGGCATTCTTTATCATCTTTACACAGGTTAATTTATATGGAAGCTAAAAGCTTAATTCTTAACCCACAAAAATCTTAACTTTAAACTTAAATTATCCAAGTGCATTAGTTGGCTGTCCAATGATACCTTGCATTAGTGTTACAAAGGCATTTGGGACTGGCTGCAGAACAGTGTCCAAATCCCTTATGCCTCCTTGCTAATAGCATAGAGTCCCTTTAGTTTTGAAGTATGATGGTAAAATAAAAGAGGAATGCTTGTGCTCCTTCTGCCTTTAGAGATGGTTGGAATCCCAGCCACGCAAACCACTCAGCATGTTCCACATATGTGATGTGTGTGTGGTCAGGTGGCTGCAGATACATTATTGATTGTTGCACAGTTGCTTTACAATCAGGTGTTTCAGGCCTTATGAGGTGAATTATTTAGCCCACAGCATGTGCCTGGAGGTCCTTCTGCAGGCCAGCAAGAATCACTTGTGGTGGCAACAGTCTGCCTTTTCCACACCTCAGTTTCCTCAAGGGTTCTGCACCCTTGCCCTGCCACATTAACTGCAATTGCTGTTTGCTGTTAGGACGGAGTATACAGAACGAGTAGAAGGCTTGAAGCAGCGTGCTCCTCACTGCTTTCCAGCCTGGAGAGCAGCCACAGCCTTTCTGTGCAGATGCACCGCAAGACATGCGCTTGCAGGAAACATTTGGTTTGCTGTGTGCATGCTGATGAACTAACTGCAAGGCAGGCTGATTTGCCTTACAGAAAACAGTTGTTTCTTGTCACTGAGGTGATTTAATCTCTTCCTCAGTTGTGGCTTTCCTTGGGGTATTTTTGGTATTCATTTGATGAGTTGTTTCAAATACGCAGCCAGTCTTAGTCTATTAAATCTGAACAATTCATAAAACAACCAAATACTCCTAATCAGCCATTAAAAGGAAGTGTTGTGTAGTCTATAAACTTTCTGGTCTTGAAAAACATTGCCATGTTTGTTTGGTCTTTCTGACTGCTTTTAGTTGCAAAGAAAACCATTCAAACTGACACAAAATAACCATCAGATGATTGGAAAAAGCATAGGTAAAAATGAGCTTCAGAAATAATCTTCAGAGAATTGTTTTATGTTTACCTGATGCATTGTATCTCTGCTCTCTATATATATTTCTGAGCACTATCAGTTTAATTTCCTCTGAATAAAAACTCATCTTGGATTCATATTTTGGCCAAACAAGTTGTTGCTTTCATACAGTCTGGTTATTACAGTTGTATTGGCTAGACAGCATTCCTGAACACCAGAATGCCTGCTTTGAATGGCAATGATTTAAATGTTCTCTGATGACCTATTTTATTTTCTACATTGTTTCTCAGTAACAATTGACTTCAAAATTCAGGTGAAGAATGTTCTTTTGTTTTGTCCAACAGGGCTGATGGGGTGATGAGAACGATGAGCACAGAAAAACTCCTAAAAACTGTACCAATTATACAAAATCAAATGGATGCACTTCTCGACTTCAATGTAAGTTTAGCAATATATGCACGTCTCATGTATACTGCTGGCTTTGTACAAACCTGCACAAGCTTGTAAAATAGGTCAAGATTAAAGGTTTTGAACATGCTTCCATGTTATCTGCACAGCTTAAAGAGCACCAAGTGTTTTCTTCATTGGTATACTTCCAAGAAATCAGAAGAAAACAAGTATTTGCTCACTGGAGAGAATGCCTCATGCTAAGTTAGTGTTTGTTGTGTATTCTTACTGTATAAGAATTGTTTGTTCATTTAAAAGTTGATTGTTTCTGCCCTCTGTCTTATAGTTAGTTAACATTAGTTAACAAAAATATGTGCCAAAATGATTTGATTTGAGCCTGTGTTGATGTGCTGTGCTGCTATTTTCGACTAATAGCCCATGAGATGAATGGAAAGCATGCCTTGGGATAGAGAACTGGAGTTCAACTAGAAGTTTTCCAATAAGGGATCAATCCAGTTAAATTAACTTTGTTTTCTGATCTTCCTAGGTCAATAGCAATGAACTTACAAATGGTGTAATTAATGCTGCCTTCATGCTCCTCTTCAAAGATGCCATTAGACTGTTTGCGGCATATAACGAAGGGATTATTAACCTCTTAGGTAAATATAACTGTTTTCTGCAACATTAAACTCTGGGGAGGATGCTCAGTGAGCAATTACGAAGAGCTGTAATTCTGAGAAGTTGAAATAGTCTTACTGTGAAACATCAAAATAAATCTGAATTGGAAATAACACCAATATTTCCAAGTCTTTTTCTGTCCAATTGCATTTTCCATTGCACTGTACACAGGGATGGGTGAAGTTGTGAAAGTGAAGCCAAGTCAGGATTTTCTTCACTTGCACTGCTTTATTGTGGGTTTGTTGTTCCTTTTCTTTGTTGTCTCATTGAAGTGCTTGCAAACCTGAATCACGATATTGATGGGCTTTTTTTCCTTTAAGAAACAAGATCAGGTTTTGTTTCTTTTTAAGTGAAATAAGCTATGGTCAGTTACAAATTCGCAGTCACACCATCTGTGATTGTTTAGCTGTTGAAATTTGAATGTTGCTTGGTTTTAATGATTGGTTGGTTTCTGTTTCTAGAGCATATCTTCTGTTTTAAGGGGAATTGCAAATTCAGGGTTCAGGCTCTTTCACTTGCACACACACTGGAGATGCAGGGGAGTCTAAATTTGAAAGTAATCTGTTGGTTTGCTTGGTTTGGTTGTATTCTGTGATTGGAGCAAGCTGCCTGATTGCTGGTATTACCCTGTGCTTGCAAAATGGAAAGCAAAATCAGAATTAGTAAAGGACTGTCTGAAGCCTGGCAGTCTGAAGCCCTTGTCTACTTCTCTTCCCTCAGTAAGAATGAGGATGCAGTTGCTTTCATTCACATTTGGAGTGAAACTTAATACAGAAACAGGCCTTGAAAGTGCTAATTCAAGGAGAGTGGGACCCTCTTGCTTTCAGTTTTGTAATCAATTGCACCTTGTTGTAGACCACATTGTAACAAGAGGCATCAGTCTGGCAGAGAACATCCAAATCTTGACTGATATGAGGCCACTGGAACAGAGTAGATGTCTGACTGCCAGGTTGTAAAATCACCTTATTTCAACCAAGACGATGAATTTGCATTTCCTTGGGTGACCTATTCTTAAATTTGATTGTCCTCTTCAGGGTGGTTATGCTTTTGTGAGATCTAGTACCTGCAAGGTAAGGTGTTTGCATGCATGTGAGCATTAGCTTGTGCTCGATGGAGCTTCTGTCACTTGGTGCAAGTTAGGCATAGTGACCTCTGCAGTTAACATAATCAAACAGATCTGCAGGCTGTTTTCAGTTTGTCTTGGTTTATATGCTTTGACTTCGCATATCCTTTGCAGAATGCTTGGTTTCTCATTTAATGCAAGTATTCTCACTCTTTGTAGAAAAATACTTTGATATGAAAAAGAACCAGTGCAAAGAAGGCCTTGATATATATAAGAAGTTCCTCACTAGAATGACACGGATCTCAGAGTTCCTTAAAGTTGCAGAGGTAAATGTCAGTTAGCCAATATTTAAGTCAATATATAAGCCAATATCATGCCTTGTATCTGGAATAGCTTATACAAGTGCTCATTTTCTCATAAAGCAGATATTCTTTCCTTCCAGCCTAATTGCAGTTCCATCAAGGGCCACCTCATCAGCCTCTATCCTGGTGATTAGTTCATTTGAGGGCTGTATTGAAAACCTGAGTGCAAAATAATTACTGTTTTATCTGATGGAGATATATAAATATGCATTGTAAAATGTCCTTGGCTACCTAATAATTGTGAGCTTTCTTTGAAGAATAACTTTGTTTTGAAGGAAGTCCCATCATGGTAATTCGCTGCTTTCTATGATTCTAGCTGTATTCTAGTTGGAAACCTGCAATTCTGCCATAGGTTTTAGATGAAATAACCACTCACAAATAAGAAATTGAGGGAAATGAATGAACATGGGAGTGTTCTTTTAAAGATATCTTGGCTACAGGTGTGTTCACAGGGGGAAAAGCCATTACTTTGCAAAATATTGTATTGTGGTTCTTTTTTCACTGTAGTTACTCTGTTGTGTTCTCATTTCTGAAGTGTTGCGGAATTGATATAGTAATAGTATGGAATTCCTCAGCTGAAGTGTGCTTCTGTTCTTGTTTTGCTTTCCTTCATTATTCATATATCTCTTAATCAAGCCATAAAGCTTGTCTCAGAGTCTGTCCTGACACAGTATCTGTAGCAGAGATAGATACTGTCTTCAGTTGAGAGTATTAATCTTTCTATCGTAACAATATATCCTGTTGCAGAACATCTTAAGTTTGATCTGCATTTTAGAAAACAGCTGCTTCACAGAACTTTGAAGGTTCTTTGTTTCAGCAAATATATGCTCTGGATCAGTAGGTCTGAGAGTTTGCCATGAAAATCGTGGGATAGGCAAACTTCTTTAGGCTTAGAACTCCGAAACACTTGATTCTTACTGTTTTATTTTAAGGTGGTATCTGTTAAAATCTGTAACATGCCTACTTCAAATGCATATACATTTAACAGAAGAATTTGTTATAACTAACTATTATAGAGTTCAGATTGTGGAGATTTAAAATGTATATGGACAGCTTTGTGCCTTTTACATCATGTTAACGTTGTTTGATTTTTAAGCATCTCTGCCTTTAACAAAAGCAAACCGGTTCATTTTGCTCGTTTGTTTTATTACAGCAAGTTGGAATTGACAGAGGAGACATACCAGATCTCTCACAGGTAGATAAGCCTATTATGCTTGCCAGTACATGTCTGTTTGGGGTTGTATAATCAGAAGAACTTGGCATTATGGTCTGGCACTTACGCTTTTTTATGTGTCTTGTCACCGAGTTATTTCCAAGTTTGTGATCAAATCCAAACCCTGTCAGAGCCTGGCTTTTATATGCAGTGATCTATTGTTAAATATTCTACATCATTTCTGTCATAGTCTGAGTTTTAAGACGACCTTATTTCTATTGTGCTTGAAGACATAATTAATATCTGTGAGTTCACATCATGAAGCTTTTACATGATATGAGGAAGTTGTGGGTTTTGGTTAAATGCCCACTTAAATCATTGTGAAGGCTTGCAGAGTGTGTACGTAGAAATGACTTTAGGTACAATTTCCTTTAGTGCCTCTTGAAATACTGACTGCTTCCGATTGTCTGCTTGCTGCTTCCCAGCTGTTGATTTTAACATCTCTTGACATATTTGAATACCTACTGGTGAGTCATTATGCCAGAGTAATGTAGTGAGGAGAGTACATCACCTGGTATTTTAGGTAATTCAATATGTGCAGGATGCCAAGATGTGGTATAAGTATCCCGAGCCATTGTATCAGTCACCCTACAGTTGCATTCTCTCAAAGTCTTTTAACTACTGATTTTCTTCGCCTTAGATTCTTCAAGTCTGTTCCTGAATGTCTCTCTTTGCAGGCACCGAGTAGCCTTCTTGATGCTTTGGAACAACATTTAGCTTCTCTAGAAGGGAAGAAAATCAAAGATTGCACAGCTGCAATCAGGTGCTTATGCCCTTGTCCTTTTAAACATTGATTTGAATGTGAAATCCATTATAAACTAAGGTTTGCTTAGGCTTTATTGAAGACATTGTATTAGCAATGATAGAAAAGCAAGTTGTTGTATCTTTTGCTGAGTAGCTTTTTCCAGGTCAACAGAACTAGAATCTGAGGAACTGCAGTCACTTGCTGTAGAATCCATCATGTCGTAGTTATACTTTTAACACCTAATCTTAAAGTTCTGAGGAGAAACTAAGTTCTTTGTCCGTTTGCAGCCTGCAAATGCTAATTTTGTGTTAATAATTACACTCTGTAAGGTATGGCGCATTTAGACTCTTAATATCTTCAGTTTAGTCCCTTTTCTGTCAAAAGCAAGAAAATGCTTCCAGAAATCCTTACATTAAGAATGGATTTTTAAAGTAATTGGGGATTAAAGCCACAGTGCCTATAGTAAAAGGTACTCACTGATTTTGAGGGCTTGCTGAAACACAAAGTGCGCTCTAAAGGAGCCCTCCAGGCAACTTCATTGTTTAAATTTTAAAAAGCTTAATATAGGGGGGAAGACCTGCCCAATTAAAAAGCATTTCTTTAATGCATGTTCAGAAAGTAAAGCACTAATATATGTTCTTCTTATAGCAGTGACAATATTAGGGGTGAGCTCTGTTTTATCAACTGCTTGTCAGAGTACTTGCTTCCTGTTGTAAGAGTTTGTTTTAAAAGTTCTTTCAGATCTTTTTTGCACACTCTTAAACATGATGATAGAGTGCAAACTTTTCCTCTGGGACATGCTAGGTGTATGGATAGTCCCTTAACTAAACCTGTTTGAATTAGCAACAGTTTGAATTGGAGCCCAGATTATCAGATATTCCCATGTGTCTATAAATAATGCCATTTTAGGCTAACAGAAAAAGAGCAAAGGCTTCAAACATGATTCTGTGCTGCAGCTTGGAGGGGAAATATTTAAGGGGGGAAATCCCCAATCCAGTGTAAAAGAGTAGATAGCATGATTTCTAGGCATTTTCACTTTGCAGTTCATATGCTGTATCTTATTTAAACTTACCACTTTGTATTGTACGTGTAAGATATAATTAATGTTATAAAGGAGTTAAGGAGGAGACTGGGTGGATGCCAGCGAGGAGTTCTCTAGGTGTTCCTGTCACGTGTCACCTATTAACAGCCAGCTTTTCTCCTGTCCAATTACTTTAGGGCTATCACGCTTTTCGATGCAGTGTCTTCCCTTGCAAACACAGACCTGTTCCTTACAAAAGTAGATGAAAGGGAAAAACAAGCTGCATTAGAAGAAGAACAGGCTCGCTTAAAAGCTTTAAAGGTAAGCTTACAGAGTTTTAAATTGAAAATGCTTTCCCTGTGTTCTTGTGGATAGCTTGATGAGATTCTTAAAGGAGCAAAGGATAAAAACAGAGTTGTTAATACTGAATATGTGCTGTTGGCAAGTGCTGGAAGGACAATCTTATGTGCATACAGCATACAATTTGGGGGGGGGGGGGTGTTGATGAAATGGTTTCTAAAGGATTGGTGGCACCACTGACTCTGGTAACTATAAGTAGCTGTCACTAGTGTGTGGGATAAATAAAAAAGCTTTACTCACCTCCGAAGTCAGACATACAAATGCTGTTTGTGGATTTCTTATGCCAGCTCACTTTCCCAACAGGAGCAACGTCTAAAAGAACTTGCAAAGAAACCTCATACCTTTTTAACAACTGCAGCTTCTCCTGTGTCAACTGCAGCAGGAAGCGTAATGACTACACCAGCCATTGATGTTTTTTCTACCCCTAGCTCTTCCAACAGGTATGCTTCACTGTGGGTTGCACTGCAGCTAGTGGTCCCTCTGTATTTCTGCTGTAGAATGTACATTGGTTGGGTATAGATACATTAGTGATGTGGTATCTTACAGTGTTGAACCTTACACACATTCATGTGGGAAAAGCCAAATAGAAGTTCAGTTTGGGAGATCAAAAAAGATGATACTGAATTTCATGTTGCAGTTCTAGATCTTTGCAAGTAGAGTAGTAACAAATGTTTGTGGTAGATTTTCAGAGAAAGGAAAGCCTGAAACAGGGTTTGAAAGAAGAGAGGCAGGTTTTGCAGTCTTAAGTTCTATCTGGGACATCTCTGTCTGCAAGGACTTGCAAAGATAGTGCAAGAGTGCTCGCTGTACGCTAATCCTTGTCTTTGACTAGCAGGAACTGTTGGTGTGAGTAAGGGTGTGATCTTCATTGTGTAAAATACCTGTCAAATCAAGCAGTTGCAGAAGGTGACAGCCTTCTTTCCCCATTACAAAGCTACTGTATGAAATTACTTGACACCAATGCATGCAAAATAGCTGAATCACATATAAGGAGCTAGAGAATGTCAGTGTTAGTAACTGAAAGACTTCCTTGGAAAAAGATGTTCTTTCAAATTGCTTTTTAGAGGCCAGAAATCCTTGAAATGGATGTATGCTTTGGACTGGTAACTTGAATATCTGTTCTTGCTTTTTAAGAGGTCTGAAACATGGAAACATCTGATAAAGCTTCTTCAAACAGCCAGAAATGCTACATGGTGAAGACAAGAGCATTTTCTTCTGAAAGAACAAATGCTAGTTTGTCTTCATGTTTGAATTCAGTTGCTGGCAGTATGACTGCTATGAGCAAAGAGCAGATTTTATAGCAGGAGCTGCCACGCAGGGGATGTGCTGGGTCATGCGTTCAGTTGCTTGCTATTAGATGCAATGTGTCCAATTAATCCCTATTATTAACTTGAACAAGCTTTACCTTGAAAATGATCTTGGTTCTGCTGCTGATGTTACAGGGCTGTGCCAGACCATGCTGCTTTTTACTAGAAGCAGTAGTGGCAAAATGCAGGTTGAATCACTGTGGAAATGAAATAGTAAAAACTGAATGAGACAAGTGATTGGGTCAGCAAGAGAATATAGAGAGGTCCAGGATGTCACTACCAGCCTTTAAACCCCGGTGCCAATGTAAGTTTCAGTGATGCTTGGATGCCACAGTAACTTAGCTTCTGTACACGCTAGCAGCTTTATGTGCACATTTTGGTTCATTTTGTGTGGTGAAAAGTTTTGGGTGAACACCAGTACTCATTTTTTTACTTTTTTGCTTTTTCCAAGACAAATCCAAAGTATGGAATTAACTTGCTGCAAGAGGCTGAATTTTACTGTTCCTGTTTGGCTCTTGAAGTCACTACAGCAGTTGTATAAAGACTTCACTCTTCATTTCCATGTGATCTTAGGTCTCAGTTTGGTTTTCAGTAGTCTAAAATGTGCATCTGAATGAGTTGTCACTCATATGACTCAATGTGATCAAGTGTTTCAAGGTTTCTTTTCTTTTGCCTTCCCCAGAGTTTCTTAGTAGATATAAGCCAGTTTATCACCACTGGTTGATAGTGGAAAGGTGGGAGTTGTGAAATTTAGGTGTAACATTTGGTGCTGCAGCCTGTTAGAGTTCATTCTCAGTCTGCCTTTGTCATGGTGCAGGGCTTTCATGAGGTTGTTTATAAGTTGCTGAAGGTTGCTGAACATAACATGCTCTAGCCCCATTGTTGGACTGAGAGGAAGATGCGAAGACTGATTGTCTTTATGTCTTAGACAGCTTTGACAAAATTCACTTGGCATCACATAGAACTATAGTGGCTTTATTAACAGTTTTCTACAGAACTGAAAATAGGAAATACACCAGACTTTCTGATTTTGGCTTAGTTCAAAGTTTATTCTGTAACAGGCACTTTGTAATAAAGCTTTCCTCGCCACTGACAGCCACTAGCATTTGCCTTGTATTGAAAATTGCTGTAGTTCAAACAGTTGTATTTATCTTTGTAGCACTTCAAAGCTGCCAAATGATCTGCTTGATTTGCAGCCAACTTTTCAACCATCTGTACATCCTGTATCTGCTGCTCCACAAGTAGGAACTACCTGGGGAGGTAAGAGCTCTGAATCTAGTTAATGTTCCAATTGCTGTGGCCCTGTCCCTGTAAATGTTTGCCCTAGTCTGTGAGCTGTTTCTTTCTTAAAGACAGTGATCTTACAAAGGCAAGCTACAGGGGAGCAGAAAAAGTGAAATCTGGGTATGGATTAAATTAACACAGCATCTGGTGATTACAGAGAATATGCATATGAAAGTTCTTAATGGCAGAGTTACTTTAATTGTTGACCAGCTCTGTATTCATGAATCATATAGGAAGGTACAGAACCTTAGCTGTGAGAAGTCAGTTCTGTGAGGTCTGCCACATACCCCACGTTGCACACACAGGAACTTGAATACAGAATTTTCTAATACACATTTTAAACTTTGTCTAATGTTCAATCAAATTTGCAGTGAAAATAAGCACGATTTGGGGGATGCCTGATAGGAGGCAGTTGACAGCTATGCATAGAAGGAAGGAAAAGCTGGAGTTAGTTATTGAGAACAACGCAAAGCACCTCTTTACAAATTCTGTGCTGTATTTCACTTACCTACAAAGGCAAATTAGCACAAAGCTGTGGTTGGATGTCTAGAAGAGACAAAATTTATATGGAACTCTTTGCTCTGAACACCCAAATTATTGTTGTGCCCAGTTGCTAGGATGGACTGAGACATTAGATTGTCATATTGACACACGCAAGTCTTTAAACCAAAGAGATAAGCAAGAGCATTCTAGAAAGTCATGTTACTTCCAGATTAGTTTGAATGCTAGAGCATTTAGTCATTTACTCAAAGCTGGTTTTCTCTTTGCTGCTTTGCAGTGTTCCAGAATACTTCTGGTCCTGGTAACATTGCCTTACCGCACCATTGGTTATACTGCTGGAGGATTAAAAATCTCTTATGAAGATGTTTCTTTTTACTTTTCTGCATAAATAACACTTAATAAAATAGTCAACTTGGGAACTGTGTGGCTCTTTCCAGATCATGTTTCTTTATAAATCAGATGCTTGCAAAAATGCTTTCTTTTATGATGTGAAAAATTGGGAGTTGCTGCTTCAGAAAGTTTTGTGGGCATCAGAATGATCCTGTTTGGAAATTTTACTTCACTATTCCTTTCTTCTGAGCTATAGCTTTCCCTAAACATCTTTCCAGTCATCTAATACAGCGTCATAGTAAGCAGTGTATGTATCCTACTTTCCTATTTACTTTTGCTGTGTGTACTCTCTGTATCTTGCATTTGTTTGTAGGGAAATAACACACAATTTTGATAGAGAGAGGCAACAGTAATATAAGTGGGAGCTTCAGAATAAATCAAGTAGTTTACTTGGCCTTTAGTTTTGCTGAGCAGAGCATCTTTTGAGAGATGCAGTGAGGAGCATATTGAGTTATGCATACAAATCTCAGTGCTTAATAGGCTTTGATTTTAGAAATGGAGAAAAATGTCTTGGCTCATCTTGTTTGCTTTCTGGGAAGCATCTTCCGTTTCAGCTTCTGTTTGTTTCATGGGTGAGAGATAAAAGGGGAATTATCTTCCTCTCAAAGGTCACATCACAATCTAGCGTTTCTTTATGAACCTGAGTCTGAAAGTCTGTGTTGGTTCAATGTTGTGTTACTGCTGGTAAAAGTCTTCAGTAACAGTCAGTGAACTATCTGCTTATTATTGGCACATACCTAAATACTTCTAAGACCTCATTAACTGTGAAAAATCTGCTGAAATTTTAGGCTAAAACTTCTGGAATCACCATTTTTGTGTTATTTTCATCAAACCAAAACCAAATCTTTTCAACCTTGTAGACATGACCACTCACTTCACACAGGTGAGGTAGATAAGAAGTGCTTTCCACATTTTACAGATGGGGAAATCAGAGCGGTTAACTGACTTGTCTGAAGTCATACAACAAGTCAGTGGCAGAGCCAAGAATGGAACCTGAACTATTTCCAGTCCTGTGCTCTACCCTGTGCCCAGCATCCCTCCCTTAGGTAATTTTCTGACATGATGATGTTTGTATTTGGTGTACATGGTGACTTTGAGAACAGAACATCAGACCACCTATGACTTGCAATGGACTAAAATCAGTTACTGTTAAACACTTTATGCAGCAGCTCTTAGGTGTGTTATAAAAGGGTAAACTGTTCCAAAAACATTATATTTGCCTTTTGCCTTGTGCTTCCAAAGCTGTTAAAGCTCACAAGGGTAAAAACTCCCAGAGGATGAGTTCTGTAATTGTATGTTTTCACTTTACTTTTCTCAAACTGTAAGAGGTGCCACTGAAAAGCCTTTGTCATTGTTCTCTCAGGTAAAATGCTTCTGGTGGGATAACTTGAAGGTTGAGGTTTGCAAAATTCAAATTACTCTTTTAAATGCACCTGAATTATTAATGCCTAATGATAGCCTGAAGGTGCAGAGGAATTCCATTGACACCAGCAGCTGCCATGTGCATTCAAGGATGAAATTGGGCTTTAGAAACATCGAGGTGCTGCTGTAAGGAGAGACAGCGATTTTTGGAATCGGAATAAACAAGGCTATAAATTACCCAAACCCAGTGAATTTTCAGTTACCGTTTTCATAGCATTGGCAAGTTTGAGGCTTGGACAAGATTGAACATGCAGAATGAGAGTCAGAATGAGGGAGATGAGCAAAGAGTCTGAGAACAGATGGCATTTCTGAGATGATCTTGATAATGTGAAGTTGTATTGCATTGTCTTACTAGTCAAAACACATGGAACTCCATACACAACCTTGGATTTGTGAGCAGAAGTAGTATGTAGTAATTTTCCTGTTGAGTGCATGTGTGAAATAATTCCACTTGACCGTAGTTTCAAACAAACCAGGTTAAAACTTTTTTGTCCTTCTTGGCTTCTTTTATGTTATTATATCTGAGCTGTTGATTGGGGTTGTTTGGAGACCATTCAAGCTGTGTCTGCTATATTTGCCAGCTGTCAGTTCGTACTTAAACTTCAGAAGCAAAACCAATGTATTAGTTCATTATCATGGGCTGATTAGTATTGTTATTTCCACACTACTTGTTTGGATTCTTTCCAATTACAAGGAGAACCGGAAGAATCAGAAGAATGTGAAGCAGCAACAGAAAAAAGCAAGCGGGAGCTGGTGAAAGGATAATCTGACCTGGTTGATTGTCACATCTGTTTATTCTACAGCTTCAAGAATAGCACTCAAAGGAGACAGTGGTTTTAAGCAGTGATTTCAGAAGCAAGGACTCGGGTTTAGGTGACTCGTTGATTGGAGTGCTCACGAGTGAATTAGGTGGTAGCATTACCATCTGAAACATATGACAGCAATACAAAACTTCGTATTGTCTCTTACAGATACTATGTAAGCTTATTCCACTTACACTTCATTCAGTGTTGGACACTGTCTTTTTGCAGACTGAATGATTTAGGCAGCCTTTTAAGGTACTTTGCTCATTCTTACAATGGAGCCAAGCAATCTGGGAGAGCAGTCAGGTCTTACTAAGGTATCTTGAGCTTGCAGAGAATCAAAGTCTACGTTAAGCCTGCAAAGAATAACACAGTCCTGGTTTGAAAATTTCATTTTCTTTAGCAGTTGCATTAACCTAAAGCTGCATGTTATCAAGCAGGTTCTGTGGGATTCAGAGCTACGAGTCAGGGGGGTCAGATTCAGGGAAAGAAAATAATTCTCCTGTGAGGATGGCGAGGCACCAGAGAAGCTGTGGCTGCCCCATCCCTGGCAGTGTTCAAGGCCAGGTTGGAGGGGCCTTGGAGCAACCTGCTCCAGTGGAAGGTGTCCCTACCCATGGCAGGGGGTTGGAACTGGATGAGCTTTAAGGTCCCATCCAACCCAAGCCATCATCTTCCTTATCTCACTAGTGAGTTCTCGAGTTTCCCATCAGGGATCTGTGTGCTTTAATGCCAGACAGCTAAACCACAGCTCCTTCTGCCAACAAGTATTGTAGCTGCCTTTTGTATCCTACTTAACTGTTGAATTCTGGAGTACAGGAGTATTTTAGCTTGGCAGCTGTATCCGTCCTCAGGAGAACATATAACCCTCCTATATCCCTTGGGATGTGGCTCGCCTAGATCTGTGTTTTCTTCATCCCCCAGTATGATCCAACAGGTTTTCAATAAGGAACGTTTTCCTCATCACTGCTCACAGGATTTTGCCTCCTTTTATATCCACAACAAGCTTGTTACTTGCTGATGCCGCAGGTAGTAAGGAAAGGGCTTTAGTCCCGCATGCTACCTTGGCATATTCATAGCTCTTGAAGATGTCGCAATGCTCAGTAACAACAACAGCAAAGTCCACAAACACAGTTTGAAGGAAGAGAAAATGCAGCTCTGGTTTTGTCTGTTCAGGTTTTAAAGCTATCCTCAGCGTGGTATTGCATCGAATCCTTGCTTTGCGCCTGGGCTTCTGTTACGCTGAGAAGCAGTCTCTCCTCCAGAGAATTCATTGCAAGCGTCAGGATATGACTTAGTGAACCAAGAAGTGAGTGTATTTAAAGAGGAATAACATATTAATTTCCAGTACAAGACACACTCGGGAAGAAGCACAGCTTGTATGACCAAGGTGGTATTAATGAGAAAGCAAAAAAGGAAATGTGTAACTAATACCTGTAGTATTTTTCTTGAGCAGAGAACAGGTAATTCTGGACACCTTGAAAATGGAAACCAGGTCATCCCAAGGGTAGGGGTGTCAGGAAACAGCTATACTTCCTAGACTCCTCATAACTCTTACTCTTCTATACCTAGGAAGCAGCATGTAACTAAATTCATCTCCCTTTTCTTCTTTCTCTTGCTCTCTGGAATTGAACAGATCCTTTTTCTGCTACTGTTGATAGTGTTGATGATGCCATTCCAAACCTAAATCCTTTCCTTACAAAAACTAACGATGCTGCTCATCTGTCTGTGTCTTCTGAGGTATCTACTTTCACCAGTAGGACACCCACACATGAAATATTTGTTGGTAAAGTACCATTTTAAACTTAATTTCTTATTTCCTAAAACAAACTAACATTATTTCAGTTTCTAAACTATATTGGTGGGGCCTTTCAGAAACTGAAAGCTGGTCATTTGGGGCTGATTTTGTGCTATGATTTAGTAACTGTGCCACAAAAATGGAGTTAAAATCCTTGCTTGGCTGCCTAAATGGGATTCTACCTGATGTAAAGGAACTTAGTTCTAGTTAGAGCAGCTGTTTGACTGTGGTTCTATGCATAGGAATTTTGAGGTAAAATACATGCCTGAGAAGGAAAAGAAGATGCTGCTACTTTGTTCCTTAGGTTGAAATGTTGCTTTTAGGCTTTTTAACATAGGAGCTTAATCTGATGGGTTTGGAAGTGGATGTTTCCCCCCCAATCACGCTGACATTAACAAAACCAATAAAGCCATGTGCATTCTGGTGCATGGTCTCCTCAAACCCTTTGCCTACAAGGCAATAAACTAATGATTCACCTCTTTAAACCTGTTGAAATCTTCCTTTGGAGGTGATTCAGCATGGCTGTTGTATAAGAAATCCTCCTAGCATTTCTGCTGGTGCAGCTGCGTAGTAATTTGATTACTTTTCAATATGAAGAATTAAGTTGGCTTTCACAGGCTAAAAATCAATTACTTACATGTCAGTTCTGTTCTTCAGCAAAGCCGCATTTAAAGGTAATTGTGCTGAACCACAGGCTGGCTTTTTGCTGGTTGAACCCCAGTAGAATTGATCACAGAAGAATCTAGACTCTTATAACAAAGAGATCTTTATGTGCTCTGCTCTGATGAGACCCCACCTGAAGTACCTGAAGCATCCAGCTCTGGAGTCTTTAGTACAGGAAAGATGTGGACGTGTTAGAGAAAAGAGCCATAAAAGTGATCAGAGGGTTGGAGCACTTCAATGAAGAGAGGCTGAGAGTTAGGGTTGTACAGCCTAATGAAGAGAAGATGCTGGAGACACCTTACTGTGGCCTTTCAGTTCTTAAAAGGGGCCTATAAGATAGATGGGGAGAGACTTTTTAGCAAGGCCTGTTGCAATAGGATGAGAGGTGATGGTTTTAAATTGGAAGATGGGAGATTCAGGCTGGATGTGAGGAAAAAGTTCTTTACAATGAGGGTGGTAAAACACCGGCACAGGCTGCCCAGAGAGGAGCCGGATGCACCATACCTGGAGACATGCAAGGCCAGGCTGGGCAACCTGGTGTAGTTGAAGATGTCCCTGCTCGTTGCAGCAGGGTTGGACTGGATGAGCTTTGAGGATCCCTTCCAACCCAAACTGTTCGATGATCTCTGGTACTTGTTAGCAGAGATAAACCAAGGGCTCTCTTTAGAGACATTCATGCCCTCTATATGTTGTCACCTTAGTGACCACGTTCCCTAGCTTGTGTTTGGTTAGGGAAAAGAGAAAACAAGCAAGACCAAGCACAAGAACTGTCGTTGTGAACTTCTCTACACAATTCCCAGGAGGTTTAGTTGGCTGAGGCAGCAGTGGAAGTACTGTAAGGTGCTACTACGGCATAATAAACTGTCAGTTACATTCTAGAGGCTAATATAGAGAATTATTAGAATTATTATTTGAAATTAGAAGCAGTGTTAATTAATAATTAATAGAATTATTATTTGAAATACAGCTGGATTTAGTAAGGTTATTGTTCAGTCAGATCAGTTTCCTCTCCATAATTTGTTCTGCAGTCATACAAAAGGTTGGGAATAGGCAGCCTGGAGGGGTTTTCTGGCACTGACTGGGTTTTGTAGTGTTCAGCACATGGGAGCCCTGAAGTCACTGGAGATGGATGGCATTGGTACATTGCATTCCCTTCCGATGTCTCATTCTCTGAAGATACATCTAGACCAAAGTGTGACTTCCTGATAGACACACGTGTGATATATAACTGCAGTTTTAGCTATAGCACAAACAAGGTACTACGGCAAAGTGAATGTGGATTTAAAATAACTCTTTCTGGTTCTTTAGATCATTACAATCCGTTTACTCAACTAAATCCCTTTGTGGCAACCAAATATGAATCTACTATTGGGCTGTGTCCTTATACTTCAGGTATAAGAAAAATGCCTTGAAGCTTTTACACTCATTCCTTTCATGGGTGTAAAAGATGGCATTTGCTTTAAAAGAAAGGTATTTATCCTAATATAGCTGTAACTTTGAAACCATGCTTTCCCCTTTTGTGTTATAGATAAATGTAAATCTGTTTCTCACTGTATGTGTGATGCGTATTGATTTCATTCCATCGGTTCTATGTTATCAGTGTATATGTGGATTTAATAGACTGACCTGAAATATGGTTTTTGAATAGCAGATGAACAGTGTATCTTGCTTCTCTTTCTGTAACTCTTCCTCTTCTCCTTTCCTGGCTTTCTCTCTTGTGTGATACGCCTTATCAGACTCTTTTTGTGGTCCTCAAGCTTACTCTAATGCTTCTCATTTCCGCAATGAGCCTTCTTCCGTAGCTGGTCTATTTGGAGGTAGGTAATGGGATACAGCCTTTCCACAAACACACAAGTTTGGATATGTTGTGTGCCTAGAACTAGTAGGCATGTTGTTGGCTACAGAAGTGCATTATTGTAGCCGCTCCAGCTTTCATTCGTGTGCTTGTACAAGGTGCATTGTCACAAATGGTACCTGTTTTTTTCAGTTAATGCTAAACTAAGGCTTATTTAGTCTAAACATGAAATGAGTATCTCTCCATTTCAGGATTTCTTACAGCTTATATGTTGCTACGTACCACACAAACAACCTGCATGTTAAAAGTACCTTCTTATTTTCCTCTATCCCTTTGGTTTTAAGGCAAAGGGATTGGGATGTTCTTGCTGCTTGTGGTGTTTTTGTTGATATATCGCTCTTAAACAGTGCACTAAGCGAGCACAAAGCTTTACAACACAACTTGAGAAGGAGGTATCTGCTGCATTAAATTACAGCCTAATCATTTGTGCAGCTGTGTAACACCTGTATAGTGACCCAGTACTGATGCCGGCTCTGGAATGCCATCTTGCCAGCTGCTGGACAGGCTGTGGGCTATGGCAGATGATGATCTATCTAAACCAGGGTGAATAAAGAGTGTCAACATTATTGCTATACGATGTTTAGGAATACCTTCAGTAAATGGTTTCTGGAAGAGTTAGTTCTTAAAAGCACTGTAAAGTCACATTTTGGTTTAGAGTCTTTGAATAGAAATTAGCTAGAGTCATTTAACGAAAGGTTAAATACTGCGTATGACTCTGTTCCCTTTGTTCCATACCCAAAAAGCAGGATTAGTTTCTGTCAAGTCTTGGCCTATTTTCTTAAAGGAACTCCACTAAAATACTGACCTTTGCACCTTTCAAAACATCCATTTTCAGAGGAAATGCCCTGGGCTGGTGGTTGATACCGGGGCAGGATTTGATCTCGTTCAGAGGCTGATTCAAAGGAGACCTGTGTATTGTTTTGTCTTCTGGCTTATCTCATCTTGTTAGCTTTGTAAAGCTTGAAACTTCCTAAATTGTGAGAGCAGGAAACTCAGCTTGTATCAGTTAAGGCTGTTTCCCTAAAGAAAAATAGGAGCTATTGTAAGTCAAGTTTTCTATTGGTACAGGCACGGTTTTAAGAGTTGCAGGACATCCCATCAAAGGAATTCCTACCCGCAGTTCAGAGTCTCTGAAATGGCTTGTTACAACTTGACGGTATATCCTTGTCCTAAAGATACTCATTTTGGTTTGTTGATTATTTACTCCCTATCACATTACTGCTTCCCATGTTTTGCTATATGCTCTTTCATTTGCTTTTAACGAAAAGTACACTGTTGAAGTTCCTAGCGATGGATGCTTTTAAGTTACAAGCGGTATGTTCCTTTCCAACAAATAGGAAGGAACAGGTAATCCAAATGACTGTGACATTTATGTTTAAGGATAGCATCCTATAGTTATTAAAGTTTTAGGTGAAATGTGACTTATTGGAGGAAAACAGCAAGATTGAGATGAGGTGCTGTCACAGCAAGCTAAATGAAGTCCAAGTATTCTTCATCAGTTGTTTCTGTTCACTGCGATGTTTTACTGCTGAATTGTGATCCTTTTATTTCCCTTTATCCTCAACACTTCTGTTAGAAACCAAAGAGCTGGTTTACAAGCTGGCATTTCATTTTCAGATAAAGTGATAATTAGTTCTGCAGTTTCCTGAATATCTGGATGCTGGACATACACTCCTGTGTGCATGACCACATAGATAACATTAAAACCCGCAGCTCTGGAAGTAAATCAGCATTTGATTCCATATTATTGAACTATCAGTTTAATACTGCAGAACATTGCTTCTAATGTTTTGTACTGCAGTAAATGTTCACACTATTGAAAAGAATAGTGTATTTGGAGAACAATGCCTTAGAGATACCTAGAAGGAGACAAGAGGAGTACTTCAGACAGGAATAAGAGTCAAAACTTGGCTTCAGCTACCCATCTCTTGCCGTAATTGCTAGAAACGTATCTGCAAAACATGGTTACCTGCAAAATGTGTGTCAAAAAAACCCTAAATAAGCACTATGAAAATAGTGCTTATTTAGCACCTAAATAAGCACTGTTAGTATTGAGAATATCTAATCAAAGGCATTACTAGTCAGGCACTTTGAGATGGCTTGGGTCTTACTCCAGTTGTATCTTAAGAGAACTGCACAACTAATGTACCATGTGGAGGGAATAATCTTCAAACAGATTCTGTGCAAACCAGCTCCTTTTCCTGGGGAAGCATGGTGATTATTTCCTTAGTAACTTTACTGTAAGTACTTGGTGAAAGAATAAGGAAAATGTGAATAGTTAATCCAGAGATTTAGCAGTTTGGGAAAGGAGTGGGGTTTTATATGGCCTGTTCTGTCCACTTTTTGAGACAGAACCTTTCACTGGAGGAGTAACTCCAAATAAGCTTCAACTAAAGTGCTTCCAGCTCTTTCCGTTACGTACTTCTCGGTGTCAGGGTGTAATCTGGACCTTAAATACTCTGCATATTTGCCTTGCATAAAGAAGGTGGATTCATGGGAAATGCTGTATAAAAACATTCAACTTCTTTCTTTTTGCCACAGGGTTCACTCCATCTCCTGTTGCTCAACCACAGCCATCAGCTGGCCTTAATGTCGACTTTGAGTCTGTGTTTGGAAACAAATCCTCTAATGTTGTCCTAGACTCTGGTGGTAAGACACTTACTGAAATAGATGACATAGGTCCTGACTTTCTTTATTCTTGAGGTGTAGATCTCTTACTGTGACAGTGTTTCAGCTGCAGAAAGCTGACTTTAAAAGGGCAATAGCAGCGTTCTTCATCAAGTTTTTCTTTATTAATCAAAGGATTTTTCCTTACACACTATTTCTGTGTGCACCCTGCTGAAATACTTACATTGATTTCCTTCACTTCAATGTTTTGTGCATTAAAACCTCACACAGTGAACAGCCTTCGTTTTACATGCTGTCCGCTGAAATCGAGTCTGTATTTGTAGCGTGTGGTTTGAAGAGGTAAAGTTGCACCTTAATTTTATGTATCTGCAATACATTTTTGGTGCTTCCTTCTTTGTTACTTTTTTGATGTTAAGATTATATCGGAAGATGATAAATTAAGCAAGGTACAGAGTTAATTTGGATTGTAGCCATAGTTCTCTGTTCTTTTGAGCATCTGGGAAGCAAATACTTCTGGTCTTTTGACACTGGACTCTTGACATCAGATTCTTCTTGGGCAAAGCAGTGACCCACTAAAAGCAAATACAAAGACTTTTTATAAGATTGCAATGCTTGCTTTATTCTTTGGTTTCTATTTTGATTGTTTTGCTGTCATTGTGAATCCACTCCATGTAAAATTGATGCCACATAGGTTAAACTAAAGAAGTGAACAGTCTTTTCTGTAGTAAATACCTCCTTTATCAAGAGGCATAAGTTTCATCCTTGTGTAGTGTAGCATCATTAGGTTGAATGTTGTATTCTAGCTGTTATGTTGAACTTGCTGTCTAATTGGATGTCATGACATTCATGGGAGGCCTGGGATTCAAATCACTTATTCTCTATCATTCCCAGGCTTTGATGAGCTGGGTGGTCTCCTAAAACCAACAGTGGCCTCTCAAAACCAGAGTCTTCCAGTTGCCAAAGTACCACCTAACAAACTAGTGTCAGATGATCTGGATTCATCTTTAGCTAATCTTGTAGGCAGTAAGTATTGAACTATTAACATAGAAATACTTACTTAATTCTTTTAAATGAATAGAACTTCAGTGTATCTTTTTCTACTTTGTGACAGATTTGGGCATTGGGAATGGAACTACTAAAAAGTGAGTATCCAAAATTGAGCATTTCTATTGATAGTAAATTTTTATAGCAGCAAAGTTTCAAACCTGTGCATTAGAACATAATGGTAACCTACAGAGCATGTTTGGGGTTGTACTTGGTTTCTCATACAAAGTATAATGAATTATTGAGAGCTATTGGAAGGTGACTGAAGACTAAATGGTAATAATAGTGACCACAGCAGGCAAGACGTCCTCCTGTTTCTGATTCCTTTCAAGCTTTGTGTATTTAAGGGGGGGGGGCTGTAAGGATGCTGGGGAGGACTCTTCATTAGGGACTGTAGTGATCGGACAAGGGGTAATGGGTTAGAACTTAAAACGGGAAGTTTAGATTGGATACAAGGAAGAAGTTCTTTACTGTAAGGGTGGTGAGGCACTGGAATGGGTTGCCCAAAGAAGTGTAAATGCTCCATCCCTGGCAGTGTTCAAGGCCAGGTTGAAGAGAGCTTTGGGTGACATGGTTTAGTGTGAGGTGTCCCTGCCCGTGGCAGGGGGGTTGGAACTGGATGATCTTAAGGTCCTTCCCAACCCTAACTATTCTATGATTCTGTCATTCTATATATATAGGAAATAAGTTCATCATAATGTTTGTAGTTGCAGGTAATCTTTGCAAGTCTTAAATGCTTTAAATGCTTAAATGCTTGCGTGATCTGAGTGTGTGCAGAGCTGTGTTAAAGATTATGCAATTACAGCATCCAGCTTGTGGTTGAGCTTTAGACAAGTGGATTTTGAAGCAGGGTGTATTGTAGCATAGTGCACATGTATAGCAGCAAAGGTGAGAATATGATTGGCAAATGTCAGGCTTAGAAGGATCATTTGTGCCAACTCTGAAATTCACAGATCTATGCACTTGCTCCTAACTAAACTACCTTGACCCAAGGAAAGTCAGCTAGACTGGCTTCCATGTACTGGGGAACAGTTGGGGCTGTTCAGCCTGGAGAAGAGAAGGCTGCCTGGAGACCTCATAGCAGCCTTCCAGTATCTGAAGCGGGGCTATAGGGATGCTGGGGAGGGACTCTTCATCAGGGACTGTAGTGATAGGACAAGGGGTAACGGGTTCAAACGTAAACAGGGAAAGTTTAGATTGGATATAAGGAAGAAGTTCTTTACTGTAAGGGTGACGAGGCACTGGAATGGGCTGCCCAGCGAAGCTGTGAATGCTCCATCCCTGGTGGTGTTCAAGGACAGGTTGGACAGAGCCTTGGGTGACATGGTTTAGTGTGAGGTGTCCCTGTGCATGGCAGGGGGGTTGGAGCTAGATGATCTTAAGGTCCTTTCCAACCCTAACTATTCTATGATTCTGACTTGACTGAGCTTAGGTAAAGCTGAGTGGGCCTATGTTGAACCTGACTTTTCTAGGCAGTTGAGAAGCTGTCGAGATACCTTTTATAAACTCCTTTGCTAAATGAGCTGCTTCTCTAACAAAAGAAGCCAGGTTTCTATGAGGAATTGGTGTTTACCTGAGGGAGTTTTATAAGAAAATCCAATGTTTCCTAACAAATCTTTACAAACTTTATTTGAAGTGATGTAAACTGGACTCAGCCAGGTGAGAAGAAACTAACAGGAGGTTCCAACTGGCAACCCAAGGTTGCACCTACAACTGCGTGGAACGCCCCAACACTGGTAAGCAAATGCTTGTTTTAAAGTAGTGAGCTCCTTTCAACTTAAGTATGTGGGGCTGATGTGTAGTGGAGGAGTTTGAAAGTGATCTATAGCTGCAGGAAAGGGTAGTAGAAAATTGACGAAGTGGTCAGTTTGAGATGTTCGTGCTACTTGTATTTGTTAGCTGTGCTGTTCTAGTAGATAACTTGTGATGTGACATACACAAGTTCAGCATAAACTTCAGTAGTGTTTGACCAGCCTCTCTCATGGCAAGATAGCAGCCTTTGTGTTTCACTGACAAGGGCCTTTAGGGACAGGCCAAGAGGAATGGCTTTAACCTGCCAGAGGGGAGATTGAGATGAGCTCTTAGGCAGAAGCTCTTCCCTGTGAGGGTGCTGAGGCGCTGGCACAGGGTGCCCAGAGAAGCTGTGGCTGCCCTGTCCCTGGCAGTGTTCAAGGCCAGGTTGGACACAGGGGCTTGGAGCAAGCTGCTCTAGTGGAAGGTGTCCCTGCCCGTAGCAGAGGTTGGAACAGGATGAGTTTTAAGGTCCCTTCCAACCCAAACCATTCTGTGATTAAAGGACATAAAACTGAATTATGGGAGGTTTGGAGTGCCCCACATTTCAGTCTAAAAAAATAGAGCATGAAAAGTACATTCTTCAGGTGCACCGATATGTCAAGTATGTCTCCATTACACCTTAGCCTGCTCTGGGGCTGATAACAGACTAAGATTAATCCCCTTGATACATGTAAAGTTGTCTGTGCAGTGATGTGGGCTATAGCTTTCTTAATGTGCATAACTACTGCTTCCCTGCCCTGATGTCTGCAGTTGTTTTTAAGACATGTCAGTTTTGGTGATCAGCTTCATGGTGTCTATCGTAGCAGGTAGTACTGGTGAGGATTTTGGGGTAGCAGGTAGAGCAAGGGTTCTCATTACATGTCAGGAGTTCACATGAGTAGATTTCACAATGCTAACAGAACAGTTTTGCATGTGAATCCTACTTATCCTCTCACCAGTGACCTGGAGAACGGTACACAGACAGAACAAGTAACAAAATGCCCCTGATGGTTTATTGCATCTGACTGTGACTGGGAGAGGTTGAATGTGCAGCATAATACACCACTGTGGGTTTGGAAACAGAGCGCTTGTCTCCATAGATCCACCACCTCTTCCCTACTGGGTGTCCCATATGATAGGATCATACTGTGTTTGTGTTATGTAGGGAGATGTAGATTAGATATTGGGAAGAAGCTCTTCCCTGTGAGGGTGCCGAGGCGCTGGCACAGGGTGCCTAGAGAAGCTGTGGCTGCCCCTGTGGCAGGAGGGCTGGGACTGGATGAGCTTTAAGGCTTCCTTCCAATCCAAACCATTCCATGAGTCAATGAGTCAAGCTTGTGGACCTCACCGGAGGGCATGTAGATACTGAAGAAATGCAGCTACTCACCTGCTCTAATGACTGGTGGTTTACTTGTGTGCTTGAATCTGTTTAATAACTCATGTCTTTGTATATACATCTTCTTGTGAAAAGTCATTACCTCGAACAGCCTTTATTAGTAGAGATACTGTTGAGACACTTCTCTGCCTGTGAAACTGTTCTATTAACCTAAAAATCTTGAAACAGAAATTAAGGGGGGGGTGTGTTGAACTTTGTTTTTCCTCTGCTGGTCTATTTATTGTGGAGTTGCTGCTGCTTGCTAAATAGATATGCTTTTGAACATAAGGCTTGGCAAAAAGGCATATACCAAATAAATGGACTGTGCAAACCAGCTACAATCCTAATAACAGCGACAGTATCACAGGTGTCTGTTGTCTCAGCGAATGACTTGAATTACAAGAACGTGTCGGGGTAGACAATGTATTTGTGAACTAAAATGCTCTCTGTGTTTATTCCGTTGTGTAAGTATTTGCTTCTAATCCAGTGTTATTGCATTATGTAATTGTTCTCCCTGGGGAATACAGAATGGCATGCACTTTCCACAATACGTAAGTGAAACAACCCACAGCCTTTTTTTGCAATCGACTGGCATGCTGATATTAACCACTGCTCTTGCAGAACCTCATAACCTTCCTGCTATTGACACATCTCTCATTTTAAAATCTTTGGTGTGCCAAAGAATCGGAGCTTTCCCTAGCATACACCAACTCCATAGGTGGTCTGCGGCCTCTTGACTCGAATGATGGCATGGGAAACACTGAGATGATTTTTTTTTTCCTTGCTTTAAACTGTCCCATTTGCTGCCAGAGAGCTGGGGTGTGCGTGTCTGTGCTGCCTTTAATGCACTTGGTGAATTCTGAATGAAGATCAAAATGTTCGTGTTTGAATAACTGCATGAAACCTCATGGGCTTCTGTTATACTTGGCACTTTATCCACCTGGATGGGTAGATCTTGATTGGTTTTCACATTGTTTTAAGCGGGGAGAGACCAATATATCATTAATGCTCAGGTGGAATGAGAAAATCCATGCTGACAGCTTACAAAGGCAGGCAGTAACCTGTGCTTGCCGTCTGAGGAATGCAGTCTCTCCTTTCAAAGGAGGTCTTTTCTTTCTGTCAGTAGTGATATTGGTCTTTCCCTGTGCTCTGTTCTGATTGCAGGGTAACTCTAACTGAAAGGATGGTGGGTCTGAGCACTCAAAGCTGAATTCAGTCAGCATGTTTGTGTAGCAGAAGTATTTGCAGGGTAGTTTGACCAGCCTTATGAAATAGATGGATAGTCCATGGGCTAGATAATTCTTGCTTGGGGAAATCTGTTCCAATGGCAATTGAAATGCCAGGGACTGGCTACTATGTCTGAAAAGGCAGCTGATACCTTAGAACTGAATTCAGCAGCAGCTTTGCTGATGTCCTGCTCTTGATGTTACAATTGACGTGCTTTAATTAATCCAGTATTCTTAATGCTTTGTCACTTACCTCTTCTCTGTATCAGTAATCTGTGTACCAAGAAATGCGTATTGTCTTTGCCTTGTCACAAACAGTAATCCCCACAGCAGCAGCGTGGAAATTGGACTCTTAAAGGAGAAACTAAGAGGAGGTAGAGTGGATAGACAGCAAGTTACCTGCATATTTATATAGGCTGAAAGAAAACCAAACCTTCCTTTGTCCTTATAAGAGTTAATACCAATTTAGAAAGAGGATAATGAATGTAGAACAAAGAATATGAAGAGCTGTCTTTAAAACATTTTCCTTTCTGAGTTATCAGCTGGTTTTCTATGTATGTGTTGCCAAGCTGCTTAGAATGTAGCCTCACCCCAGGTTTTGTCTGTTGACAGCATCTTGCTGTAACTTCATAAAGTTGGCTTATCTTAAGGTTAATACAAACATATCTGCAAAGTACTAAGAGACATGAAACCTCTTCAAATTCACTGTACTCAGGGTAAGTGAGAGAGGATAGAAGCTGGATATTCATGTTGGATTCCTATTGAAGCGTGATAGGACAATCCCCATAGTGTATACATCCTGGCTTGAGAGAATTCCCTGAATGTCAGCAGAAGCAATGGTAATTTGCTCTTTCCAGCTGTAAAATTCACTCTTAAGGCTCCTTGTGTGCCATAATTTCTGATATTGAGATATAAAGATATACTTTATGGGATTAAAAAAATGCTTCTGCTTCCTGAATAAACTTATCTGTGTCTCCTATTGTGTTCTTTAAACAGGATGCTGAGGGAATGGTAGCTTGCAGTGTAGGTTAGCCTGACAGGTGAAAAGCAAATACATAACCATAGGTTTGCCAATAGGAACTGTAGGTGCTAAATTTCAGATGAAATAATTTGGATACACTCTTAACACGAGACTGTAAATCCTATTTCTTCTTTGCTGTATTGATAACAAGCCAAGTGCTGCAGTTGACCCTTAGAACGCAATGTCTTACCAGTGTGCAGCTGCTCTCTTCTCCTCTCAGTTCACCCCTGTTTTTCACACCAGGCACCACCTGTAATGGCGTATCCTGCCACAACACCAACGGGAATGATGGGCTATGGAATGGTGAGTGGAATTCCTGCAGCACAAGCGGGATGCTTTAGATTTGATTGCTTACGGTTTGGTAGCAGTTGTTTTTCTGAACTGCTTCTCTGAAGACTGAATTTCTGCTCTTACCAGTTTATTCTTCAAATCATGAAGTCCTGTTTTTCTGAACTGCTTCAGTGGGGTTTGTCTGAAATTGGAGTCTGAAATTACCTCACTTAGTTTTTCATAAACTCCTTAAAATTCATTGGCTTTATTAGCGTAGAAATAAGTGTATTGTAGAAATCAGTGTATCATGGGAACAAGTGCAGCATGTGGGTACAACCAGCTACATTCACAACAGGAATATTTTACCAGTGAAGTGAAACCTTCCACAAATACTTGCTCCCAACCTCAGTAAAAGGTGTTGGTAATGATCACTGCTATAAGACTGCAAGTTTGTGACAAGAAGTGTCTGAAGGAGGGCTATAGGGATGCTGGGGAGGGACTCTTCATTAGTATAGTGACAGGACAAGGGGTAATGGGTTCAAACTGAAACAGGGGAAGTTTAGATTGGATATAAAGAGGAAATTCTTTCCTGTTAGGGTGGTGAGGCACTGGAATGGGTTGCCCAGGGAAGTTGTGGCACTTGAACCCTCCATCCCTGGCAGTGTTCAAGGCCAGGTTGGACAGAGCCTTGGGTGACATGGTTTAGTGTGAGGTGTCCCTGCCCAAGGCCAGGGGGGTTGGAACTTGATGATGTTAAGGTCCTTTCCAAACCAAACCATTCTGTGATTCTTTGTTGTGGTGTTGGTTGAGATTGAATCTTGGTGGCACATCAGCGCTGGAAGGCTTTTGACATAGACCTGACCTTGCTGCTTGTTGCCCTGAAAAGCAACTTTGAATTGGAACTTTGTTCCAATTCTTGTTCTTATCTCCAACTCCTGAAACGATTGGCCTGAACTCTTCCCTGTTAATCTGGTTTGATGTAGCACAGCTTTGCTGGGTGAATTAAAGGGGAGAGAACTTCCTTACAACAGTAACTCAGTTGCACGGCTCAAAGATTAGCATCATACAAAACCAAGTTTAATGTGTCATCATGCCATCAAATGAGTAATTTATAACTTGTGTGCACTCAGTAAGCCAAGTGTGAAAGCAGCATCTGTGTCCTTGAGGGTCTTCTGAGAGAGGAACATATTCCCCACTGTGAACTCCTGTAGCGTGGTGGTGTGCAAAGTCATCATGGTTAAGCAACCACCGGCGCTGATTCAGAGTTGATCTACACAGCTTTGCACCGATGGTGCTGGAAGAGCTTTCTTAGTTTGATTCAGCAGCTGGGGAAGCCTTCCGGTACCTAAAGGGGCTACAAGAAAGCTGGGGAGGGACTTTGTACATAAAATAGTCTTGCATGGTTTGTAAGGCAGCTTTCATTGTGGGGGTTAAAAGTAGGAGTGCCAGGATTAGTCAAGGAAAAGCTGCTGGGAATGGATGTTGCTCCGGTAGGGGGTATCAACCCAAGCCTTAGAGCATTGCCAAAAGCAGTGCCAGAGATGGGCATTTACATTATATAAAACCTGACTTCCAAGACCATTAATATAGGTTAAGCTTTTCCTTTGGCTCAGCCAGAGCATCAGTAACACTTTAGACTAAGACTGCATAATGACACTTCATATTTGAGTTTTCAGCTCCCAGGTTTTCTTAAGCTCAGCTCTGCATGGGTATCTGTGAATCTGTCTTTGTGCTTTCAGAGGCTCCAACCTCAGTCTGGGAGCAAGAGCACCAGCACAAATGCTTGTGCTTAAACAAGTATTTTAACTTTTCAGATCTCTGCAGCAAGAGATTAAATGGGCTCAGTTGCTATTGAGAGTGCTCCTTGAAAAGGCTCTAATGTTCCTTACTAGTAACCTTTATTTGCAGAATAGTGTAGAAAGATCTTCCTGATTGCATCTGTTAAATCTGACCAAGGCTTTTCACCCATGTGCCATTTCCCTTTCTCTCCTTCAATCACAGAATATAATACATGTGGTGTGTTGATGCTGTGTGTGATTTGATGCTGTCTGGATCTCTTGTAGCCACTGCAGATGGGAGGCATACCAGTAATGACACAGCCAACTTTAATATACAGTCAGCCAGTCATGAGACCACCAAACCCCTTCGGCCCTGTCCCAGGAGCACAGGTGTGTATATCCAAAGTCATTGGTGCCATATCGGAACAAACTGCAGCTGGGTCAGCTCCTTTAAAAGTGTGTTGGTATTTTCTTGTGTTGGATAAATGTATTGCACAAGCCCAGGATGTGAGGATTGCTTCCTAGGTTCTTGGCTCCAGGTTGGCAGCATCAAGTGTGGCCTTAGAGAAGCAGAGGATAAGGGTTTAAAGCACTGGCTTTGGGGGAATGTGACCGAGGTTATCCTCAGCTCTTTAAGAAGAGGACAGTTAACGTCTGTGCTGTTTGCTGAAGACAGGTTTCTTCCCCAAAGTCACGTTCTGTGATGCTTTATCTCCAGGTGTGTGAGTCTGTGGTATTGCAGCGCTTTCCTAAGCAAGCCTACAAGGATGCTGGAGAGGGACTCTTCATCAGGGACTGTAGTGATAGAACAGGGGGTGATGGGGTTAAACTGAAACAAGGGAAGTTCAGGTTGGATATAAGGAATAAGCTCTTTACTGTGAGGGTGGTGAGGCACTGGAGCAGGTTGCCCAAAGAAGGGGTAAGTGCTCCATCCCTGGCAGTGTTCAAGGCCAGGTTGGACAGAGCCTTAGGTGACATGGTTTAGTGTGAGGTGTCCCTACCCATGGCAGAGGTTGGAACTGGATGAGCTTAAGGTCTTTTCCAACCCAAACCAACTGCTGTTTTTCAGCCTGTTACCCCTAAAAGTATTAGAATATAAAGTAACCGAGTCCGGCAGTAGCTGTAAACTTTAAGTATAAGCTTCATACTTACGTTAGAGCATTTCTCAGGGGACAAACAGGGTGTATGTAGCCTTTTAGGTCTATGAACGTTACAGGTAAGCTTGAAAAGATCATGAAACTGCAACCAGACTCCTGGTTGTTGGTACTGACCACCCTCGGGGGAGGCAGGTGGCGCGTTCATCTCATTGTAACCATTGTGTTCTCTGGAGGTCTTTGTGTTCCTCTACTATTTTGCAGAGACAGTGTTTACAGCACAGGGAAAGATGCTCAATAGCTACAGCAACCATTTTGGCCCTTCCCTGTAAAGCGTTATGTTTAAGTGGAGACCTCATAGCAGCCTTCTAGTATCTGAAGCGGGGCTATAGGGATGCTGGGGAGGGGACTCTTCATTAGGGACTGTAGTGACAGGACAAGGGGTAACAGGTTAAAACTTCAACAGGGGAAGTCTAGATTGGATATAAGGAAGAAGTTCTTTACTGTGAGGGTGGTGAGGCACTGGAATGGGTTGCCCAAGGAAGTTGTGAATGCTTCATCCCTGGTGGTGTTCAAGGCCAGGTTGGACAGAGCCTTGGGTGACATGGTTTAGTGTGAGGTGTCCCTGCCTGTGGCAGGGGGCTTGGAACTGGATGATCTTAAGGTCCTTTCCAACCCTAAGTGTTCTATGGTTCTAAGTGGAGTGTTCCTTAAATTGCCTGTTTTGCTGCTGCTTGTGTTGTGTAGAGACTCATTTTCTAATGTGCAGGAACGAGGGAGTGTGCTGGAGGGGTCCTCTGACCATTGAGAAGAACTGACTTTATGAATACTGGAGTTAAATGTGTTCCTTTCTTTGCTTGTTCACCAAACTTCTGTCACTGGGAGGTTTCTGTCTGAACTCACATCTTTTTAACCCAGTTGCCATCTCAAAATAGCTTTTTGAAGTAGGAAAAGCATTTAAAAAGGTGGGGAAGAAGAGATGGACAACAGCAAACACCTGCACAGTGTATTCAGAAAGTACTGAGAGCACTGAGGCTTTGTGTGTGTGAGCTGCAGTTAGGGGCAGAGTGTAGCTGGCAGGCAGAACTCCAGTGTGAACAGCGTGGGTTTTACTTACCAGTAAAACTGTCAAAGTTCACACTGAACACAATGACTTTAATACACAGCAGTGTAATATATTGGGTCTGTGTTTTGATCTTCCTATCAAGAGCTCAGTCTTTAAAGGTGACTGTTTAAAGCCACGTCTGTGTAATGTAGGTGTGCATTGGGGCGTTTATGGGCTTTGGTTCTGGAGTTCAGAGGGGAGAGAATTCGGCAGTAGGTTGGAAGGGAAAAGAGCCTCAAACGTTTTCCACTGCCCAAATCTGATGCGTTAACAGGAGAGGCTGTGCTGTGTGCTGCAATGGGCAGTGTGGCCATTGTCTTCCTTAAAATAGAGCCTTGTGGATAGATCGTTTTCTTAATGTTCTTGTTTTATAAAGGCTTTATCTGAAAGGGAAGCTGATGGAGTTCTCCAGCTGGAAATGCAATCTCTGTTAACTTTCTCTTGGGCTTCTGAGAGATGCTTTGCGCATTCCCTGCCACTTAAGTGATTCGGTATCTTTCACGTGGGTTTTATGTTATTTCAGGGTGGGAGAAAGTGTTTGTGGCTCTTCATAAATAAAGAGCGAGTTAATCCTCAAGGAAAAGAGTTTTCCCTACAGTTCCCAAAAAAATCATATTTGAAATGATCCTGTAAAACCAGAACTAAATAATAACCTGCCTGAGTCAGACACAGGCTGATGGGTCGGAGGAGCCAGGCCAGGCCTTTCTGCTTCACTGGAGGTTGCAGGGCTTGGTCTAGGTTGAACCGCAGCCGCTGTCATAACAGGAGAAGGAGGAATTAGTCACAGTAGGGTGTGCAGAGCTGTTTGTGGTGCTTATCTCACAGCCTGGCTCCGGTGAGAATTGATTTGATAGAAACACACCCGTTGAATCAGCGTTTGCTGCGTGACCGAGCAGGGCTCTCCCTGAGACGCAGAGTCTGTGCTGCTCGCAGGCACTGAGCTTTCAGACGTCTGATATCCCTTTAAAGGAACCTCAGTGAAACAAAGGCTGCTTCTGAGAGCTGCTTCCCCAGATGTGGCAGAGATGACGTTTACTGATGTCAATTTACTATTATTTAGTAGTGTTGGAGAAGAGAAGGCTCCTTAAGGGGAGACCTCAGAGCAGCTCCAGTGCCTAAAGGGGCTCCAGGAAACCTGGAGAGGGGTTGGGACAAGGGATGTAGGGACAGGCCAAGGGGAATGGCTTTAACCTGACAGAGGGGAGACTGAGATGAGCTCTTAGGCAGAAGCTCTTCCCTGTGAGGGTGCTGAGGTGCTGGCACAGGGTGCCCAGAGAAGCTGTGGCTGCCCCATCATTGTAGTGAGGGGCCCAAAACTAAACACAGGATTGGAGGTGCCTAATCACCAGTGCCCTGTACAGGGGCAGTACAGGTTTAGGTTTAGTTCGTGCTCTTGTTTTGCCAGAAATATTAAAGAAGTAAATAAAGCAGTAAAAATGTGTGTTCCTGGGGTAAGTAAACAAAGCTTAAAGAGCAGATAATGGTTATCTGGAAGCACACAGTTCAAACTGCCTTCGTCCCACGTGGATCCCTCTAAACACCATTATTCTAATCCAGGTTTTGTCCATGGTGTCATGCCTGTCAAAACCTGTAGTGTTTTTCATATTCACACCTAAAACACCAGATTCTGTCACTTGCCTCTCGTCTGCTGATAGCTCTTGGTTGCTGTCTGCAGTCAAGAAACTAGAAGGTATTTAAAAGCTTCATGAGAGATATAAAGCTGTTGCTAAGAAATCACATTGCCACGTTGTATTGTGTTGGGAACTCCTCCTGTTGTGTACACAGGCTGGTCAATTGGGCAGCCCAGTGTTGTGCAGTTATAATGACAGTTCTAAGTTCTATAACTAATAAGTTACATCAGGTTATGAGTTATTTGAGGTATAAGTTCTTCCTAACTCAAACTGACATTCCTAACTTGATACACTTAGGGATTTGTCTTCAATATACTTTTCCTTCCTCCAGACGTTTTGCTTCTCATTCCGGTGTTCTGTTTACGTGCTTGCAACTTCATTTCTAACTGTTGCTATCAAAAATGAAGGGGGGTTGGCATTTTTAAGGGCAAAATGATTTGCAATGATTGAGAACGAGACTGGAGCAGTCGCTGCTTTGCAAACGTGGGTGCAGGAAGTACTGCATAGAGACTGGTGTGTGCCTTTTTTCTTTGAAACCACGTACCTTGATGTGGCTCGGTACTTTTCACTTAAGGAAAATGAGTTTTCATCACGATAAAACAGCAGCAGATTCCTCTCTGCAGTTATATTACATCATGCTGCCCACAGCAGTGAGAGGTCGGAGTGGTTTCATTAAATTTTAGCTGGCAGGGGATGAGTGTTCCTGTGTGTGTGAGGGACAGGCTGAGCCAATGGTCCAACCAAGGTTAAAGAGCAGCTGGAATGATGCAGATGTGGTACAGTGCACCCAGTGCAGAGTAATTCAGACAAGCCAGATCCAAATGCTGTCATACAGCTCATGATGTACAGCAGTTACCTCTTGGAAGGCCCAGGTAGCATCATGCACATGCTTCAGTCCTCACCACAACCATGACCACGCTGCCTGGTACAGACTGGTACAATACTGATGTGTTGTGCTTTAAGTGTTACATATTCTGCTCTGGTTACCCCAAAAGGACCCAGCCCTGAGAAGGGAGGCATTTGGGTAAAGTATAATATTTATAAGAGAATAAAGAAATTACTCGTCCTCTTGCTGGCATCTGTGTGAATGGAACCCCCCCAGCTGCTACCATCACTGGGTTGTACAGGAAGGGCAGTAGGAGGGATCACCTGGTGATGCTGAGGAGGAGGTGGATGTGTAAATGAGTAAGTTGGGTTTGTCGGGGTTTCGTTTTGGTGGGTTCTTTGGCTGCTGTTTGGTTGTTTTGGGTTTTTGAAACTGGCAGAACAGGGAATGAGGTTCAGGACAGACTCACGCCAGAGACTTTCCAGGTGTTCCTTTCAGTACGTTAATCCTAAAGCAGCCTGACAGACTTGTTTAATGAGGAATCAGCACCCATCTAACAATGGGAACCAGCATAACCAGCACCTATGGATGGGGTGGTTCTGTCCTGCTGTGACTCCAGGGAGCTTTTGGGTCAGTTGGAAGCAGTGAGAAGTGCCAGCTGCTGTTGGAGGGGAGATCAAGCTTTGAGGCTTTGGGGCTGGTGCAGTACAGGACATGGCATTTCAGATCACACAAGTGCCAGGTGTGAGGAGGCTAAATCCACAGCTCTGGATGTGTTAGCACTAGAGAAACTGAGGCTGCTGCTGGTTTAGATGCTTCTCCTTAGAAACTGCTGCAGGAGGTTCTGGTTTTCAGATAGATCTATCCTGGATTCTGGATAGATGTAGTGTAGGAAACTAATTGTACTTTCCACAAGTATTTTTAGGCCTTTTTAATAATTAGAGGAATCTTGTTAATGTACGTATTTACTGTAAGATACTGTCCCGTCTGAATTTGGCCATGGCACCTAGGAAGTAGCATTCTGAAGTTGTTTTCCCAGTATTTAACCTGAAGAGGCTTCCTGAAGTTCCACCCCTGTTACTGGCTACATGCACAGTGACAGAGCTCTAAACCTGCCAGTCTTCCACACTGCTTTCAAACTGGGGCATCCCTTTGGACTCAGTGTCAGTTGGAGATTCACCAGCTCAATATACCAGGACTTCTAATGTGTGACTTCAAGCCACTTGACTGTGAAGAGGAAGAATGTGTCATGAAATGGAGTGACAGCAGACAAGTCCTGCTCTCGTCATGACTATAGGACTACATTGTGTAGTCCAGCTCAAATCCTGGAGAGTGGTGGGGTATGTGAGCTACAGCTTTCCAGAGGGAAGAACTGAGATTAAAAGGGGAACTTCTGCCATGCTGAAATTGCTTCTCCAGCACTTCCCATTCTGTCCCATAACTCCTTCCATAAGCTACGGGGACTGGACCCGAGTGCCCATTGGGAGTGGGGTTTTGAGAGGGAGAGAAAGATTCCAATGCAGAGAGGGAGTACTGATCATGAAAGAACTACTCCTCACCTGGTTGAGATAGGTGTTAACATGAAGGATTTAAATGGGCAGTGTCAGTATTTACACGCTGGGCACTTGTGCAAGCAGTTCCCATAAGCGTGTTCCCTGCCATGCACAGGCTGGCAGATGTTCTGTGCTTCCAAAGAAAAGGACATCTTCGTGCGATGGTTTTTGCAGTGGGTATGAAGTGCAAGTAAGTGCTGGTGGTAGTGACTTAAGAGGGTTGTGAGATGCTGCAAGGGCTGGAGCAGCTCTGCTCTGGAGCCAGGCTGAGAGAGCTGGGCTGGGTCAGCCCAGAGAGGAGAAGGCTCCTTAAGGGGAGACCTTAGAGCAGCTCCAGTGCTTAAAGGGAAGTGCACAGGATGTCCCAGGAAGCTGTGGCTGCCCCATCCCTGGCAGTGTTCAAGGCCAGGTTGGACACAGGGGCTTGGAGCAACCTGCTCTAGTGGAAGGGGTCCCTGCCCATGGCAGGGGTTTGGAACTGGATGAGCTTTAAGGTCCCTTCCAACCCAAACCAGTCTGTGAGTAAACCATTAAAGTGATGGAACCTGAAATGGAGACAGCTGACTCCAGCTGTAACTACAAAACCATGCAAGTTCTATGGGGGGGGAGGCAAATAGAGTTTAATAAATCACCATTTGTAGCTGGAAAAGCAGTAAGAAGGAAAACTGCTAAATAAATCATCAAACAGCAGATACTCTGCAGTTACAGCCTGCAGATTGCTGGTCCCTGGAGCTGGAAGGCCAGTATTAACTGCTAGTAAATTACGTGCTTGATATGTTTGTAGTGTGATGCTTTAAATACAGGGCTGTAGGATGTGATTTGGGTTAGCAGATGGACTGTTGGTCTTAGTTGTCAGCTCTCACCTAAAACAGCAGCAACTGACACATTTTTGCCTTCTTTTTTATCTACCCCCAGCACGTGTCCCCTGTTCTCCTTCTAGGCCCCAAATTATGAATTATCCATTATCTACTCTCCAGCCTCTTTTTGTAGACATCCTGTTTTGAGAGGAAAAGATGCTGAGAGCTGTTTCCTTTGGAGAAGGCATCTGGAAAGCAGCCTCACCAGGGCTGGACCCACAGCCTCCTCTGTCCCTGGCAGGACCTGCCTTTGCCAGTCACCAGAGTCAGGCTTCATCTCTTGTGAAGAAAGCCCCTCTGGAAGCACGAGGTTACCTGCTGCTTTGGCAAACACCAATAGAAGTTTCCTTTCCAGAGGGCCACATCCAGCTTGTTTCTGCATTACACCAACCACTGAAGAGGCTTTTTGTGTTTTCCATGTGACCGAACACCTTGTTTTAACAGTTGATTTCTGCCAAGTTTGCCTCTAAACCTGCCCTTGTCCTCTCATTACACGTTCAGCTTTCATATTCTGTCATTCTGAGACCTTTTTTCTTTTTCTTTCCCTTTCTCTGTCGTCTTTCCTACTAGCTGTCTGCAGCATCCAGCCCTTCCAGTCAGAGTCCTCACAGAGCCTCAGGAAAGGATCCCTTTGCAGAGCTCTCTCTCCAGGATTTCTTGTAGAACAACTTAGGTATTGTCCGTTACTCTGGGGAGATGCTGTTTGTTGTGATATGAAACAAAGCTTAAAAGTCTCATTACCATGACTAGAACTGTTTCTGAAGAAAAATAAGTCGAGTTGGAAGCGCTGTGGAAGTCACTTGGAAGCTCAGTGCACTCACCTGCAGTGATTTAAAGGCCCCATCGAGTCGTTTTGTTTCAGTCCATTGGAAATAAAGCTTGAGTGTTCACTTCTGAGCCAGCTCACAGAAGGCCCTTGCTGCAGTTAGGGAGCAGGAACTGGCACTCCCTAGTACTGACCTTCATGTTTAGGCTTCATGGTCAGCAGCAAATACCATTTACTTGTGCCCTTCCTCAGACTGCTTGACCAGAGTTGACTTCATGCAGAAGGTGCTCGTGTTGGGTGTGCAAGGGTTATGTTTTGTACAGATGTGCACTGGAGTTCTTCTGTTCTTTGTTATCACTCAGGGGTAGGGGGGAATTAAGTACTAAAGGGAGTGAAACCATGGAAAGATTCAAGGCTATGTAGTGTAAAGGAAGAGTAGGCTTCCTTGCAGGCAGCATCTGCTTTTCTTTGTGCACTTGCTCTGGTTCAGCATGAGAAGTGACCTTGGGTTCTCTTCATCACGATGTTGATCTGTGTTACGCTGCCACTGGTGACAGTATTGTGTGGATTAGTGAGGACTTCTATTGTTGGACAAGGGACCCAAAACAAAGGGATGTTCTGCAGGGTGGTGTAGCTGGAAGAACATCCCGATGGCTTTCGGTTGTCTTCTGGCCCTGGTCTTGTAAAATGTCTGTTTCTGTCTGAAACTCCAGCTCCTGGGGTAGCTTGGGCGTCAGTGCTTGAAGAACACACGGGTTTCTAGTAAAGTCTTCTGTTGGATGTTAACGGGAGGGTTTTTCATCTTTCCAGATCCAGTTTATGTAACTGTGTTAGACGGAAGAGAAAGGAACGTTTCCAAACAGATGTGCTCACCAGTAAACCCCCACTTCCAGGAAAAAACAGTGAACTTCAGTCTCTCCAACTCTCCTCCTCCATTCCGTGGTGCAGTGAAATGATGAAGAGCAATGAAGGAACATGGGATGACTCCATAAGAAAACGTCACTACATGATACAGAGCCAAGAATCGCCATCAGTTCAGCCTTCAGAGCTGGTTTTTGTCCTGGTGACTGACACCTCAGTACTCCCAGCTTCTAATAGCATCCGTAATGGGTAACACACAAAGAGAAGCCTCGGTTTTGAGAAACTGGGATCGGTGTTTGGGAATGCTGTCTGGAATGGGGATGTGTCCTTTACTGTAACAAGACTTGGGGCAGGGGAGGCTCAAATCCTAACTCTTAATTCTGCAGTTCCCTTTTCTTCAGTCCTCACACACGTAGGCACAGCAGTAATGGAAATTAACTTTTTTAAACAAGTCTATATTCAGTTTGCAGTAGACACTCCTTATGTATTATTGTTTGTATTTATTTATGATTATCAATTTAACATTAATATTGTATCAAACCTCCCCCCAACCTCCTTCTGGAAATGAGTATGGATGTATACAGTATGTCTGATTTATCTCCACAAAGAATGAATCTGATTCAGAACGCTTTTCACACAGAGCACTAAATACTGTCAAGGTCTGAATCTAATGAATTCTCAGTGTAAGTGGGAATTAGGGAAGAGCTGTAAAACCACGTTAATCCTGATAGTCAATTCCGTGCCTCGGATCTTTGCAAGGGAACAGTTACCTGACTAGGAGAAGCACTACATTTTTAATTCAGCATTAGTGCATCGGGAAGGAACTTTATTGCTTTGTGCTTGGCATGTCATTATTTTTACAGTTGACATTATAAGGCCTTTCCAAAATGAATGTGAGGAATTGCTTTCACTTTATGACTTCCCTTCTTTTCTGTAATAAAAAAGATGGTGTTTGGGGAGGGGGAGAAGCCTTTTCATTTGGCAAGTGCCATGTTTCTGATCACGTACCTTTTAAAAGCTACAAACACCAAGGGGGAAGCAGCTTCCTTACGTGTGTCTAATGGGTGTTTAGTTAACGAAGACTTAAAGCCGCACTGTTGATCGGTGCTCTCTGTAAATACACCAGAACCTTGGGGTGGAGTTTGGGGCCTTCAGAAGGATGGTCCAGGAGGTGAAAGCAATTCTGTACATGAGTCGAGCATACTTGCTGCATTGTCTCTGCAGATTCTATTTTTGTTTAAGATATTAAAACTGTATGTTAGCAAAACTGGGTGGATTTTCCAATAAAATGCAGCTTCCACACACCTTTTGTTACGGTATGAACGTCTGAGGTGCTTCTTTTCTTTATTTGCTGCTTAAAAATGTGCACTGATAACTGCTTTGTTTACTTAATAAAATACCAAATGTATTTGACACGTGCATATTGTGTTACAGGAAAGGCAGCGCTGCGAGCCTGAGGATGACCTGATCCGTACAACACCCTCCCGGCACTGCGGTAGCAGACAGCCTTAGCTGCACTGTAGTGAGTGGTCTCCTAAAGAGCCTGGTTCCTTATCACATCTGCTGTATCACCACCACCTAGTTTCTCCAGAATATTCGTGGCAATAAACTTGTGCTGTTTGGAACTGAGCAAGAAGCATAAATATGCCCTAAATAATTATGTAGGTATCTTCCCATATCTTCCAGCAGAAGGTGAGGATCCTGGAGAAGCTTCAGATGGTTTGCCAAGGCCATCATTGGCAATGAGACGCTAGTTATTGTCACAGTCAGATGTGACAGAATTGGGACTTTCCTCTTCTCAGCTGCCTGAGGCTTGTCCTGAAGGATGTACATAAGGACATAGAATCATAGAATGGTTGGAAAGGACAGAATAGGATTGGAAAGAGCCTTAAGATCATCTGGTTCCAGCCACCTGCCATGGGCAAGGACACCTCACCCCAGACCATGTCAGTAGAGTTGAATTCTTTGAACATCCCATGGTGCACATACCCAGACTGGGGGGTTTCATACACAGGTCACTGGACACTTTCCCTTCCCGCAGCTGAGGCTGTTGCTGTGGGACTGTCCCACCAGAGCAGAGTCCTTTCAGTTTTGGCTACCACTCAGAATGTCAAAAACGGGAATTGTCTGATTTGGGAGTCAGAGGGGAAAAGGTGTCTGTGTCCTCTTAGGGTGCACAGTCCAGACCTTGTGTGAAAGATAAAGGTTAGACCTTCCTCCTGCTCCTCCACAGCCTGGTGTGACAGGTCATGATAAAAACATGCCAGCTTTGTCACCTTTTGGTCTGTGATGCTCCCCGTGCAGTGGTTTCAACCCCTGCCTTGAGGTGACTGGCTGAGGACAGACCTGCTTGGTTAGTTTTGGATGGTTTTAAGCCCTTGGCCCTGCTTTTGTGGGGCTGTGGCCCCGAGCTCACAAATCGTGTGGGTATCAAAGCCCTCAACAACCCAAACCACTTCCACAGGGATGGTGGATCTCCATCCGTTGCACATCACTGCTTGCACACAGTTGCTCTGTGCTCTGTACAGTTTCTGTGCAGGTGAAGCTTTGCTGATAAACCTTACTCTTGGTTTACTCTTCAGAGACAAACTGCTTTAGAATTTTCCTGAGGAAAATTCCCAATCCCATTTACTTTGTTTCTCTTGAAAGCATGTTTGCTTTCAGTAGTGCTGGATCAACACTCGGCTGTAGCTCGGTTTAGAAAGCATAGCCACTAGACTGCTTTGTTTTGGGTTAGTGGCCATCTTGAATCAGGGGGATGTTATGGAAACCTGGTTCTCCTCAAAACTGAGTTTAAGCACTACTTAACATAGAAGAGCAAACTGGCTGGGAAAGCTGCCTGCTTTTTGCATGCAGTGGAGGATGGAGTGCTTTGTTAGAGGAACACGGTTCCTCGTAGAGCTTTGTGATGGAAACTAGCATATCACAAGAGCTAAAATAAGAGAACCATATAAACAAAACAACTGGATTTACCTCCTGAGAGAATTACTCTTGTCAGAAGAACCTGAGCAGCTGGGTAACTTCCTGGGTTTTCTAAAGGCCCAAGCGTAGAACCTTCATCTGAAGGCAAATCTCAATTTGTTTGCTGCTTCTGTTCTTTGTTCCAAAGTCACAAACAGAACTGTACCTCAGGAAACATGTAAAAGCTGTCTTTACCTCACTTTATGTGCTGTCAGCTGGTGGGTTCAGCCTCTCCTGACTGCTGAAAAGCCCTTCAGCAAGAGTAAATGCTGATGGAGGTGGAAGATTAACAAGACAATGTGAGGGGTAGTGAAGTAATGTGCCAAATGCAGAAAACAAAGACAAAGCATCAATGGGAGCGTGTGTAAACCACCCAAGAGCTTTCTCTTTGGCCTGTTGGCAACCTTTGGTCTTGATCTTTGCAGCTCGCTTGTGCTGAGGCAGAGAGAGCAGAAAGTCTTGATATCTCTTGCTGAATTTGCCCACCAAGAAATACCTGTGAGCTTCCATGTTCAAACAGGAACAGGCTCTGAGCTGGCCAGATCAGAGTGAGGGAGGAGAGAACATACAGCAGGTTTCCCTGGAGGTGCAACATTAATGACACCCGCTTGGCACCCTGTTGTATCTGAAGGCTGGATAAATACCACATCCATCTCACCTGTGGGATGTCTTGGGAGATGTCTTGCTCAAGATAACAAATCATAGAATCAACTAGGTTGGAAGAGACCTTTAAGATCATTGAGTCCAAATCAGTCGATGAGTTGAGTAAAACATGTTTCTTGTTTCTATTCTTGTTTATCTGCTGAGGACACTTCCTGAGACAAAGATCAAAAGCCTTGGAACAACCAGCTGGCTCCCTTACAAGTCCTGTGTGAGAGCTGATAACGGTGCTGAAAAGCTGTTGGATGCAAGCACGTGGCTCTGGGTATTCGGCAGCTGCAGTGTGGGAGGAGAGCGGGGTCTTGGGTTTGTTTTCACAGTGTGGATCTGGGTGGTAACTGCTCAACTTTCTACCACCAGCTACAGCAAGTGCTCAAGTCCTGTTTTTCTACAAAAGCATTATTTGATATTGCTTTATATTTGTTTATTGGCTTTTATAGCCTCTTGCTGCACTTTAATCACTAAAAGTGAGGAAAAGATCCAGTACCGTGTCAAGTCCCAGTTTTCCATGGCTCATTGGAGATGGGTGGTGGACAATAAAGCATCATAGAATGGTTTGGGTTGGAAGGGACCTTAAAGCTCATCAAGTTCCAACCCCCTGTCACGGGCAGGGACACCTTCCACTAGAGCAGCTTGCTCCAAGCCCAGTCCAACCTGGCCTTGATATGGGAACGGTTGTTGGCATCTTGTTACCATGTCATGTCCTAAAACAACACTGTGTTTGGGGTAGTCTACCAAACACAAGCTCTGAAGTGTTGTATTACAGAGAAACATCCGTGCTTTTACAGTCCACTTAAACTCCAAGGGCAAGTCGTTTTCAGAGGAACATCCAGTTACAAAACATCAGTGGTTTGTGGCACTAACACCATCAGATTCCCTGTTCCTTGCTTGTCACTGCAGTGTAGCTTTACAGTCCATTACCTTCTGCCTTGACATTATTCTGGCAAACTCCTTTCAGCCCACAGGAGCAGAGTATTTAGTAACTTGTCTCTCAGAAAGCAGCCAAACAAGAACAAATGCTGCAGAACAAGTCTCCTACCCTCATTTCCCAAAACATGCAGGTCTGAGCCTGTGGAACATTTGTCTTGTTGTATAACCTGGCTGTGGTGGAGGCTGCAAACCTCTCAACAACCAGACCAAAAGTTAAGTATCCAGCATTGTTCAGCCTGGAGAAGAGAAGGCTTCGGGGAGACCTTAGAGCAGCTCCTAGTGCCTGAAGGGGCCAACAAGAAACTTGGAGAGGGGCTTTGGACAAGGGCCTGTAGGGACAGGACAAGGGAGAATGGTTTTAATCTGATAGAGGGGAGATTGAGATGAGCTCTTAGGCAGAAGTTCTCCCCTGTGAGGGTGCTGAGGCGCTGGCACAGGATGCCCAGAGAAGCTGTGGCTGCCCCATCCCCGTCAGTGTTCAAGGCCAGGCTTGGAGCAAGCTGCTCTAGTGGAAGTTGTCCCTGCCCATGGCAGGGGATTGGAAGGAGCTGGATGAGCTTTAAGGTTCCTTCCAACCCGAAGCAGCTTGAGATTCTATGATTTACATTTTCTAGTGTATGTAGGGCCCATCTCTTTGCTTATGCCTGTAATGCCTACAGGCAGGACAACATAAATTTGTACCTTCACCTCTTCGAATTGCTGTTCAGCCTTTTCCCATAAGAGGCCTGGGTGGCTGAGAGGGAGTTAAAAAGAAATGTGAGGCACACTAATTTGGGTATAAGCCACAGGCAGTTGCATGAGCCAGAGGGAGCAGCCTGTAGCAAAACATGCTTAGTGAAGTGTCCCAAATCCCCTTGATTCCTACAGGATCAGCATGAAGGCCAGTGTAAGTCTTTCATATGGGGAAAGCTGTGTCTTCAGCCACTGAGACATCTGGATTTGATGAATTTGTTACTGGCAAAAGCTCTCAGCAATGAGCAACATGTAAAGCAGAGGCTAATGGCAGTACACTGTGGCAGTACAGCCCATGCTTCCACCTCCTGTTCAAACAATGGGAGTGAGGGCTCACTACTGCAGTTAGAACAAAACCTACAGGGGTCACCCTTAAATCCTGTGTTATGAAATACCTTTAGTTTAAAGTTAAGGAAATATGAGCATCACCCAAGTTGTGTATGTATGGTAGTAAAAGAACTGAAGACCTTGTGATGGAACTGAGAAACATCAACCCATCAAATGCCTACAAAGCATGGTGGGGTGGTGTGTCCTACACGGCTGCACCCCCTCAAGTGAGCCAGGTTCCTGATTACCCCAGCACAGCACTGGTTTGAACCCCCTGAGCAACTTCCCTGTAGGGTCAAGCAATTAGATCCCATCACTTTCTGGTCTGGTCATGCAGGTAGGAGCTGCAGGGGATCATGGAATGGTGCAGTGCCTCACCCCCGTCACAGGGAAGAACTTCCTTATATCTCATCTAAATCTCCCTACTGCCTTTTGGGGAGTGGGGGGAGGAGGACAGGCCTTTCTTTGACTGAAAAGCTGTTCAGCATAAGCCATATTCTATTTCTACAACTAAACCAAAAACTGAACTAAGCACTGAGCAGAACTAATCTCTCTTTCAAGGAAGCCATTTCCTGGGGCTTGCACTTCAAGAAAGCCAGTGTGGCTGCCGGGGGGTGTCTGTTGTGCTTAAAACATGACCCCCTTGCACACAGGCATCCCCATTCTCTGGCCACTGGAGCCCTAAGATCACCTCGCTTGCAGTAACTCAGCTGGGTTACAGCAGGGACTTGTCCAAACGCATTTAACTGTTTACTACATGGCAATGAACAAGAGATTCAGTCTGAGGTTAAGGCTCCTTCCTGTACCTGTCTGGTTGTGAGCCTGGTGTCTGAGTAGCTGAAGTCAGTGTCTCATGCAGATGCCTGCTGGGCATGAGATTGCTTCAGAAACCAGAAAGGTTTGTGCTGAACTAGAGACTACACTGAGACAGGGGACAGATGCAGGTTGTTTAAAATGTTGAAGTTTTTCAGACACTTGATTCCTAACAGCTGGTTGAGCCATCAAGGGTTTAAATCAGGTTGCTCAATGCTTTCACAAGTTTGTAAGTGGGAAATGCGCAGACAGCCTGTGCCTGTGGGACACAGGACACACTGCATTGTGTCTGCCTGCAGGGTGTCCAGGATGTGCAATGAGAGTGGAAAAAAACCACCAAATCAATGCACTGAGATCATAGAATCACAGCATAGTTTGGGTTGGAAAGGACCTTAAGATCGTCCAGTTCCAGCCCCCTGCCATGGGCAGGGATGCCTCCCACTAGACCACGTCACCCAAGGCTCTGTCCAACCTGGCCTTGAACACTGCCAGGGATGGAGCATTCACAACTTCCTTGGGCAACCCATTCCAGTGCCTCGTCACCCTCACAGTAAAGAACTTATATCTAACCTTAACTTCCCCTGTTTAAGTTTGTACCAATCACCCCTTGTCCTATCACTACAGCCCCTAATGAAGAGTCCCTCCCCAGCATCCCTATAGGTCCCCTTCAGATACTGGAAGGCTTCTATGAGGTCTCCATGCAGCCTTCTCTTCTCCAGGCTGAACAGCCCCATCTTTCTCAGCCTGTCTCCTTTCTCCATCCTTCTCAACCTCTACAGGAGGTGCTCCAGTCCCTTGATCATCCTCGTGGCCTCCTCTGGTCTTCCTCCAACAGCTCCATGTCCTTCTTATGTTGAGGACACCAGAACCGCACACAGTGCTGCAAGTACTATGTTTTCATAGAGACCATCCACAAACCAAAGGCAGCCTTAGACAGCATATTTGGCCAATTTTGAAATATATTTAAGACTCTGATGATTTGTATGCTGCTTTTTTTCAATTGATTTTTTTATTATTTCAATGTATTTAAGTAGGGAGTTATGGAGACAGATAAAAGGCGTTAAAACATTTAATTGCTAACAGTAGTTGAATTATACTTGGATACACTAGATTTGGCTTTAGCAGAGTATGAAGTATTTTGCAACAGTTGTACATTTTATGGCAGCCTGCATTTACCCATTCAGGGTCTTATCCAGCAGGCATTCCACATTTGACAGACTGCAAGGGGGGGACCACTTAAACTAAGTATTAACTTGAATCCTTTGTTAGATGTATGTACAGCTACATGGACTCATCAGACATTTCCAAAGAATATATTAAGAAAATTAGGAACATTTCCTATTAGACATTAGGAAGAAATTCTTTACTGTGGTGAGACACTGGCACAGGTTGGCCAGAGAAGCTGTGGCTGCCTCATCCCTGGCCAGGTTGGATGGGGCTTGGAGCCACCTGCTCTAGTGGAAGGTATCTCTGCCTGTGGAACTGGATGGAGCTTTAAAGTCCCTTCCAGCCCAAACTGTTCTGTGATTCTATGACTGAGAAGCCCATAAAATATGCAAGAGCTCTCTCTTTGGTAAGGAAAGCACCCTCTCCATGCCCATCTGCATGCAGACATACATTGCATTAAACTTAAACTTGTAAATCATGATCCAGGCACTCAAAAAGAGTTCTCACAAAGCCCAGTGCCACATGCTCCTTGAAGAACAGAGCAAATATTTAATGAACTGAGAATGTTACAGTCCCAGGTTAACAGCACAGCTTGTCTGTTCTTAACCAACCTTTTCTTTAGATAAAGCCCTGATCATCCGAGCTGTGATGCGCCTGTCTGATTTATGACCCATGCCGTCTTCTGTGCCCCTTCTGCTTGGCATTTCTTCTGCTTGTTCATGAATAGGCATAGCTTTTCCAATCACACACATCAGCTTTGTCTCCAGAGGAGCCAGTTCTAAGTGTTCCTTAGGAAGAAAGAATATTATTCCTGTGCAATTCCATGGAAAAGCAGCTTTCTTCAAAAAAAAACCAGTAATTTTCCTTTATAAAGCAATGGTGAAGATGCTGCCCTGGGGTTGTATGTTGGGTAATGTTTGTGTTAACAGGCTTGGTTTACCAGCCAGGTCATTTTAGGAGGCTGCAGCCCTAATGCCCTCCTCTTCCCCTGTGTGATTTCACCTATATCCCTTTCTCTGCAAAGCACATTCTGTCTCAAGTTCAGGTCTGTGGGAAGAATTATACTAATCCAACAGCTCACTGCTGCCAAAAGAGAGAGCTCCAAGTCCAGCCACGTGCTTCCACCACGTCTGTGTAGGCGCTGGTCTTCTCCAAACCTCTGACTCACTTGGGTTGACTAACCCACCAGAAAAGTAATTCAGGAGGAGAAGAAAAGGCAAGTTTTGATGCTGGGTTAGTAAGTGAATCAGCTACAGGAAAGGCCAATGTGCGCTATGGATTCCCTAAGGGCAGGAGCAGCACCATATGGCCAAAGCCAGGAGGGGGAAGGAGGAAAGCTACAGTGCAACTATTGAATCACCTCTACTTAACGAATGGGTTCTTAATACTTGCTAATGCACCTCCACTGTCTGCAATTATACCTCCATTCCTGGGAATGACTGTCAGCAGCACCTACAGCCTTCATGTGAGGTGGGCTCTGCAGTGCTAACAGCAGGGAGAAAGAAGTAAAGCAAGTGTTCATCTCCCAGGGTGACACCAGCAAGGAAGCAAACGTGGGGAGATCTGTTTTGGTTAAATGTTGTTCATTTCTCTGTATGACTTTTCAGGACAGAGCCACTGCTTAAGTTAGTCTCTGATCAAGGCGACAGGGTCATTTCTCTGAACACAAGTTGCAGGGTATTAATCAAACTAATGGCAGATTTCTAGGAAAAGAGTTGTGGGATTTTCTGTTTTTCTTTAAAATCCCCTAAACTCATCACTGAGTAAGTTTGAATTGAATATTCAAGGGTAAAGAAACCTGGAGAAATACCTTCATACAGCAAACCCTGCAGTCTGCACCCTGTCTGTAGCATCTGCTTTACTCTACAGTAGAAATCTATGATGTAGAGCAATGTATTTTCTGAGAGTACTTAGTTTATTTAGAAATGTATCAAAGTTTTCAGTTCACTTCAAGGCCAGGTTGGACAGGGCTTGGAGCAACCTGATCTAGTGGAAGGTGTCCCTGCCTGTGTCAGGGGGTTGGAACTGGATGAGCTAAAAGGTTCCTTCCAACCCAAACCAGTCTGGGACTCTGTGATTCACAACTCGAGTATAGAATCAAAGGCACCCAGGAAGCATTGTTTTGCTGCCTGGGATAAAGGATCTCCCAAGGCAGGTGCCATCACTTCTTTTGAAGGAAGATCTCTCTGCCTTGGGAGATCTCTCTGCCTATTTACATATAATCTGTACCTTTTTATTTTCTCAACCCCTGTATTCTGCACCCAGGAACACCTTTATCCTGTTTTTTTGTTGAAGTAATACATTCCTTGTTAACCCTTTAATGCAACACAAATTTTGAAGGACCATGAATGAAGTGAATGAGTCTGTGCAATTCACAAATGGTGACATCCAGAATTCTTTCTAGGGGGAATTTCACCCTGACACTCATGTATGCTGATTCCTAAGACACCAAAACAGTGTGTCTTGGTACCAGAAATGCCCTAAGGTATCCAAACCATTCATATGATGCTGGCTGGTATGACACAGAACCCATGCTCTTCTGGCCCAGCATATGAAGGAAAAGGAGTGTCCTTACCACCTCAAATAGCAGCATGTGCCTATGGTTACGCATCTGAATTGTACACTTGGTAAAAGAGATGGGAGTTTTTCCTGCCATAACACCAGTGGGAATAGAACCCTGCTGGCAGTAACTCATGCTCTGTACTGAAAGATGTGTCAGTGAGAGACTCAATTACTTGAATTCATACCTGGAAATCTTTTCCATCTTCATAAAAGAGGCTGCCCAGGGTTGGAGTGAGTGGCTGTTCCCGTACCTCCACATCACTCTCTTGGAGCTCCTCAGTGTCTGATGTAGACTGAATCTTTGGAAAGAATTTTGTTTTCTGACAGGAGTCTGTGGCACTTCCGAGGCTTTCATCCCCATCTGCCTCTGCTGTTTCAAGAGAAGAATAATGATGTGTATGGAATTGTTAAGCTTTATGAAGACCAGAATTAATACTTGGTGTGAGCATTGCCTGCAATCCTTAATGTGGCTTGGCCAGTGCAATGCAAAGAACAGCTTGGGAAGACTTTTAATTGGCTAGCCAAGCCAAATGTGGAGTTTGCCTGGGACAAGGACTTGACTCCAGGTTACTGGAACAAAACCTTCTTCTCCCAGTAACTACTGTAAGGGTCTAGCAAAGGGAATAGAACTGAACTGCTCAAAATAAACATATATCCAATTCAAAAGCCTTAGTCAACATGTTTGCTGATGCCTGATAGTTCCAGAAAGGTCCACCTATGGCTGGAACTGGTCAGAACTTCAACAGACTTGTTCATGTATCCGTAAGTGTATGGCTTCAGTTTTTTCAGCTTAACTCTTTGATTTGTGTCCTTTCTTCCCCCCTCTTTCTTCTACTCACACAGAGATGTAAAATAAAACGTGATACTAAGGAATCCATAGAAAACACCCTAAACAGACAAACACACTCACATGGTCCTTCTTGCCTAATGGTACATCCTTCTTTAGGGCACACCTACCAGAATAAGTGGAGATTTGACCCAAATTGAGTACCGCTTACCAGGATGTTCAGTTCAGGCTGAACTCTGTGTAGCTTCATCTGCTGTTGCTAGGGATTCATTTAGCATTTAAGTCCAGTGTGTCTCAGTGTCAGACTGAATGTAAAGTGCATGTACAGTGCAAATGAAAGGAGTTCAAGAGTAACCTCTCAGGGACAAGATACAATGAAGTTATGGTGACATGGATCAGTAAAGAATAGACTGGAGAGGGTCCAGAGAAGGGCCACGAATATGTTCCAAGGACTGGGAAGCTATATGAGGAAAGGCTGAGAGAGCTGGGGCTGTTCAGCCTGGAGAAAAGAAGATTCGGGGAGACCTTACCAGCATGTTCCAGTATGTAAAGGGTGGCTAAAAAGACAGAGGCCCCCTTTTCACAAGGAGTTACATGGAAAAGACTAGGGGTGATGGGGACAGCTTACTCCTGGGGAGATTCTGACTGAACACAAGTGGAAAATTTATCTCAGTAAGAATGATCAGCCATTGGAATAATCTCTCTGGGCAAGGGGTGGATTCCCCAATGTTGGACACTTCTAAGGTTTAGCTGGACATGGTGCTGGGACATCTAGTCTGGGTCATGCTTTGCCTAGAAAGGATGGACCAGATGATTCTTGAGGTCCCTTCTAACCTGGGATTCGATGAGTCTGTGATTCTATGATTAAGATATGAATCATATCTTCAAAAGATGGCCAGTCCTGTACCCACATTACAGGCCAGGTCTAGATTCTACAATTTAAACAGCAATTTCAATTTTAAGACTGTATTACAGGTAGATTGTGGGTTTGTCTTCTTAACACAAACTACAGTCTATCATTGGTGTGGTGCCTGCAGTTAAGTGGGAAACCAAGTGTTCATCTTGTCAAACATCTGTTTGATAATAAATAAAAAGCATATAAATCTTCAGTAACTTGTCTGTTCTTAGAAGCTGCATGTGCTTTACCTGTGTACTTGCTATACTCTACTGCTTTCATTCCATCCTTAAGAAACTCATGTGGCAAGCCAGCTGCAAGATGCCTATGGAATTAAAAGATAAAGAAAAACTCATATTAAAGGCCTGAATTGGCTTTCTGAATTGTCCTGTGCAATGTTTTGGGGGGAGGACACCCTATCTCAAAGCCATTTGTTGCTTAACCACAAAGGCAGAATAGCGCAACTGTTTAAAAATGCACTGGAGGCAGCCAGGTAGCTTAGTGGCTAAAAAGCTGCTCTTTCTTATTCTTAGTGCTTCAGTTCAACTATGTCCATGAGACTAAAAGAAAACAAATGTTATAGTCTCCAGTCAGTCCAAGATTCAAACCACAGCTGGCAGCTGTCACTTAAAAGCAGTCCAAAGTTTGGAGAGGGGAGAAAAATGGTCACTTCCTAAGACTTGGAACCTTTCTCTGCAATATGGCTGAAATCACTGGGCTGGGAATGGAAAATGGAGTTGGATCATTCCCATTGTTACACTGTGCTTTTGATACCATTCATGTTGGTATTCTGGGGTTAAATTAATATTTCTCTAGGGAACAAGATCATTTCAATACAAATAAACTAATACTACAGACACCTTTACAGATAGACCTATCCCAAAGCCTCTGCCTTACTCAGTACCAGGTCATCTATTTCATTTGAGATTGCAAAACAGCATTTATTTGTATATTAATCTTCATATCCTTAAACATTTTGCCAACAGAAAAGGGAAAATCTATTACTCAGCACTTGGTCCGAGACAATTACAATAGAAAGAAACTATTTCCAAGCCCCACTAAAAGAAAGTGTCGTTAGGTCTTAAGAGATTATTAAAGAACCCAGTTTCTTCCCTGAATTTTGGTATTGAGGAGGTTACAATGGCGCAGGCATTCTTTAGAGAAACAAGTCCCACACATACCCAGTCAAATCCTGCTTGTCCTCAACTAGAAAACTACCTTGGCTTTGCTGTAGGAGAACCCAAATAGCTTTAAAGGTTGAAGGCAGCATTATCTTTTAAAAAGATGAACCACTTCTGAGTCTGTCAAGGCTTCATTTTACCTGGGTACTCCTAGATACTCAAGTCTGCTATCAACCAGTTTTGCCACTAGAGCGATATTTTCTTCTTCCAGGAGTTGAATTGAGGCTTTCAAATCACTCACTTCCTTTTGGTACAGCTTAACCTTTTGACAATGAAAGCAAAAATAATAGGATCATCTTAGAAAGGCTATACCCATTGTGGAAAGATTTCACAGTGACTATCTTAATAGCACATACTTTGCTATAACAGGCTGAGAAAGAGTGACACATTTTCAGGCAAGGGAAGGCATCTCTGGTTCTTTCACCCCTTTATTAGAGCCATTTACTGGCACAACTCTGTCAATCAGAGCCACACATTTGGGCTTTGCAACCCTGAGAGCAAAACCTTCTCATATAGCCACATAGGTCTGGTAGACAGAAGCTCTGCATTTTTCTTTCTTGCTTTCACATCAGAGCTTGGAGAGAAAACCCATAAAGACCATCTAGTTCCAACCCCCTGCCACAGACAGGGACCTCTTCAACTAGAGCAGGTTGCTCCAAGCTCCATCAAACCTGGCCTTGAACACTGCCAGGGATGGGGCAGCCACAGCTTCTCTGGGCACCCTGTACCAGCACCTCACCACATCACAGGGAAGAGCATCTGGATGTCTAATCAAGACCTCCCCTCTGGCAGGTTAAAGCCATTCCCCCTTGTCCTATCTCTACAGGCTCTTGTAAAAATTCCCTCTCCAGCTTTCTTGTTTCAATACAGCACCCCAGAACCTTAATGCAATTCAAATGTACACTCTCCAAATACTTAGATGGCTGGGACTTTACACTACAGAGTATTCCTATCTCTGTAGATACAAATACTTAACTGCTTGGGCAGGAAAACGATTCTTTCATTGGTGAACAGAGATGTTCATCTTTACCTTTATTCACCGCATACACTGTTTGCTGCTCAGGACTGCAGAGTAATTACAGGAAAATTGCTCTCCTTTTCCTTTGGAAGTCTTCAGAGGCTCATCACTGGAACCAGTTATGACTGTAGACTACGGTGCTTCAAAACTGAACTACCGTGATCAACTGTACACAAGTGATGCTCTTACCTCTTCTTTTAGCCAGCTATTCTCTTCAATTTCTCTGCAGCTGTCTTTGTCTAAGTATCTCACAGCATTCTGAGGAAACACAATTTGAGATCTCATCTGAAAGCTGGACTTTGACAGTGCTGCAGACTATACAGAACCTTCTGCTCTTTAGCAGGAAACAACTAAGAAACATCCACACAACAGCCTGTAGCATCCCCTGAGGGATCGCAAGGGGATTTAGTCCCCAGGGCCACATGTTTCTTCTCCATCATCCTGACTAGTGCAGTTTATATGTCAAGTAATTTACCAAGATTTTAATTTCCCATACTAAGATAGGACATTCCCTTTTCACGTAACAGGTTCTGCTATGTTCCCATTACTGCCCAAATATTCCTGTTTGCAGGAAATCAAAGCTTTAGCTATTAAAAAACCCAAGCAAAACCACAAATTAATCGGAACCGATATATGACAAGTGACTTAAACATGCAGAGGTCCATGCTCATGAGCCAAGGATATAGTTACTGATGTCAGTAAGTGGAAAGGAGCAACTAGGGAGAGGAAATCTCCTGTAGATCACCATGAACACAGACCTTTGGATTATATTCTCACATGATTGCATATACCAGCACTGAAGTCTGGGAATTTAAATACCTCATGGTCCCAAGCAATGATTTGTATTGAAGTACACTCTGCATTTTGTGAGTGTAAGAAGACCTCACCATAAATACTTTGCAAATCAGCTGGCTGACATGACTCAATATATATATATACACACATATATATATGTGTCAATAAACCTAAATTTTACTGCAGACTGCACTATTTTGACATTTTAAATGTTTTAAAGTAAGTTTAAAAGTACTTTTCAAATTGATGTATATTTCAATGCAGACAATCTCTTAGTGTATTAATTGTTGTTTGAAGTCACAGCAAAAGTGACCTGCTCTTGAGCAATTGAAGTCAGTGCATGGTTCCCCAGTTTCCCATACCTTGCTTGGAAAATGCCCTCACATCTATTCATTGTTAGTCTGATGTAAAACCAAAAGTACATGTGTGTATAACAATAACCAGTGTCATGTCTGGTAAGAAAATGTACATTTATTTTACTCTCAAGTTATTAGAAAAAGTTCCAAGTCTTAATTCAAGTGAAAATAATTATTAATGCAGAGTACATGAATCCTAACTATGATACAGTTAGCACTTGTAAAAAGGCAGAAGGAATACCTCAGGGGCCTGTTCCTTAACCAAGTCCATGTGCTTCAAAACCAGTCTGGTATTTTCTTCTTTCATTGCTTTCAAAGCATTTCTGTAATATTCTTCAAAACAAACAAAAGAAGGAAATCAGAAATCATTATTTGACATCCATTTCTCCTAACAACTAGATAATTGACATTTAATAGATAAACTGGAATTTATCAGCCAGCATCACATAGAAACATAGAATGGTTTGGGTTGCAAAGGACCTTAAGATCATCCAGTTCCAATCCCCTGCCAAGGACAGGGATGCCTCATCCTAGACAATGTCCCCCAAGGCTCTGTCCAACCTTGTCTTGAACACTGCCAGGGATGAGGCTGCCACAGCTTCTCTGGGCAACCCATTCCACACCTCACCACCCTCACAGTAAAGAAGTTCTTCCTTATATCTAACCTGAACTTCCCCTGTTTTAAGTTTGAACCCATCACCCCTTGTCCTACCACTACAGTCCCTGATGAAGAGTCCCTCTCCAGCATCCTTGTAGGCCCCCTTCAGATACTGGAAGGCTGCTATGAGGTTTCCACACAGCTTCCCTTCTCCAGGCTGAATTTGTTTAGCTTCCAGCTCTAGTCACTTGCTATTTAATTATTGCATCCTTCCCTTCAGTTGTTTTTGTGCTATGCAAAACAGCCCCCTGCTGCTTGGGTTTTCTCCTTTTGAAGGAGCGAATGAGATTGTAGTAGTTTTCTTTGAAGGAAAGCACTTCATACTTGTTCCAGAGGCTTGAAATTCAGCCTAGCTCTGCACTTGTGTTGCAGACAGCCTATTGCAGGCTTGGCTGTAAATGGTCATGGACCCACTGTGGAGTCAAAGGCTGTCAAATATGAAAGGTGCATTAGTTGTGCATTAGTTCTTAATTTAACATGGTAAAAGCTGGCCTGCCTTAATCAACCTGCCATCTAGACTTGGCAGAATGAAATGAAAGTACTTACAGACTATTATTAATTCATCTTTTCATTCTTTCACACAGCTAAACAACCTGAGCTATGCTGGGAGAATGCAGAAAAGGAGGAACTCTTCACATATACTTACTGCTTTTAAGGAGGCTATTTGCCTTAATTCTCACAGCAACACTGTTCTCCCCACACCTCACGTAAGTGTAGGGCACTTTTTCGTTTCTTCTCCCCTCCAGCAATTTTATTTAAACTGTCATCACCAGACCACATGAACTGTGCCAACATCAAGCCCTACAGAGATAGAAACCTCTTCACTTATGCTTATTTTATTCCATAAACCTGTTACACATTTAGGGAGTGAACAAGCCCAGTTTGCTGCTGCATCACTCTGTCAGCTTGTTAGATTTATTTCTCTTTGGGTTTGGGTTTGTTTTCTTTTTGATAGGCTGGAAAACTGTACTCTCCAGACACTTTGTATGTTAGATTTTAGGAAGCTGAGTAAAATAGACTGCTAACATCCAGTACTGGCAGCATCATTCTTTAGTATGTTAACTAGGCAACTGCTATATGTACCTCTGTAACAGTCTTTCTATAAATACACTTCCATTCGACCACAAATTGAACCCTGTGACATGCAGGTCAGACAGAATGTTCCTATTGGCTCATTCTGGCATTCTATATAAAAGCCCATTCTCTTTTTCATTTCATAGCTCAGCAGCTGTATAGAAAAGTTTTAGATTGATTCAGAGCATGGAAAACACATAATGAAAAATATCAACCTCTCCTGAATACAGACATGGATATCTGACAAGCTATCTGATGATGTAGAAAGCACAGTGCAGGTCTTAACTGGGATCAAATATGTTTCAAAAGACAAAAAAGATATCTGGCTCTTATCCACAGTACTTGATGCCTGGTAATGGTTGGCACAGAATATACAGAGACCCTTAGAGCAGTGTCACTGCCTGTTACTACCAGCTGCTTGGCTGTGGCTATGCATACTGAGAGGGCCATAAAGGAGAAAAACCAAGACATCCTTGTCGTGTTGGAAGCATGGGATATGTAATAGCAAAACTATTTAAAAGGTTTTAAAATAGTGCAGTAGTAAAGAAACCTTTGTGAAGCACTCAACAGCAGAATACATAAGCTCTCAAGTTCATTCCACTGATGTGTCAGCGTTGAAACAGTTCCCAGCATTTGTGTATGTCTGTAGTGGCAGTTTTGCAGGGCCTCATGCATGGGACTATACAAAGCTCAGCCCACTGGCACAACAGCTCCCTCTACTTGTGCATTTCAACCATGCTCAGCTGAAAAGACTTCCAAGAACGAGCTCATAGCACTTTCCCATCAAAAGAGTTTTCCACATGTGAAGTACTTGGAGCATGATAAGAAGCAACAGCAGCAGAGTCAACGTTTTCAAGCATGACTGCTGAGGGAGTCCTATGTGTAGGTGACCTCAATAGATGTAACTTATATTTAGAAACCCGCTGTCCTTCACAGGAACAGTTTTTAGAAATGGGCTGCCTGTATTTGACAAGGAAGTTGTCAGGAGACAAACTGATCAGTTTCTTGAAGTGTTCATAATTCCTGGGACTTTGTTTCTTTAATAAAGGGACTTTCACAGAGAGAGAGGGAGAAAGAAAGAGAGAAATAGATAAAAAAAGAGGAAAAAAAAGAGAGAAGAGGGAAGAAATGGAAAGGGAAGGGAGGGAGAAAGGGAGGGAGAAAGGAAAGGAGAAAGGAAAGGAGAAAGAGGAAAGGAGAAAGAAGAAAGGAGAAAGAGGAAAGGAGAAAGAGGAAAGGAGAAAGGAGAAAAGAAAGCAGAAAGAAAAAGGGAAAGGCAAGGGGCAAGGCAAGGGGCAAGGCAAGGCAAGGCAAGGAAAGGAAAAGGGAAGGGAAAGGGGAAGGGGAAGGAGAAGGAAAAGGGAAAGTAAAGGGAAAGGGAAAGGAAAGGGAAAAGGAAAGGGGAATGTAAAGGGGAAGGGAAAGGCTTTCCATTTTATACAATTATGCAGCCCTCCTCAGGTACACTGTCTTGGAAAACTTCACAGAAATTATCAGAATATGACCCCAAATTATATATATAATTTAATTGATTTGGACAAGTAATATACAAAAAGCCTCTAAGATTTGCTTTACACCAGCTGTAAAGCAAGTGTTTGCAGCTGGTAACTGACCAAAAATGTTTACAGCTGTAAACCAACCTGTAGCTCTGTGGAAATCATCTTTGACTTCTTTAATGTCTTTTTCCAGACTCATAATCTTCTTAGCTTCTATTTTACTTCCTACATTTTTATACTCCAAGCAATCATCTTTCTCACTCTGCTTTACTGAGATTTTTTGGTTGATTTCTTCAATCTGGGAGCGCAGATCTATGAAAATCAGAATAACAAAAGGCAGGTTCATTACCAGCTTCTTGAACTGATAGTTCGTAAATCTTACTTCATCAAAATCTTTAATAAAGGCACTTTCAGTGGGATTGGAGAAAGAAGAGTGCTTCTTCTACCCCACAATACATTACAACACGATGGCCTCATGCAGTATCAAGGGCCACCATCATTGCTGAAAACAGCTTGATCTTCTGCCAAGGAGAACCAACAGTTCTCAATGAAATGTAACCAAATGCACATGTGTGCCCCACAGAGAATCACAGGGATGATAGCCAGGGCTCTAAACAATAAAAACTGGTAATTTTTGCTGCCCTCATAATCTTCCATTGGAGCCATTGGGTTTTCATAACTTGCCACTGCACTTGCACAGTGGTCTACATCACTTGGAAAGAACAGATTTACTTACAAACTCTCTACAGTCTCATATCACATTGAGAGAGCTTAATTTGGGGGCAAAAAGCTCTATGCTTCAACAAGGAACTTGAATCTTGATTTAAAATACAAAAAGAAGTACTAAATCCCAAGGGTGTCAACTGCAACTTCCACAACTCACAGCACACCTTCCAGAAGTTGTTCTTTGTCCTTAACATACTGCCATGTTGCTATCAGCGACTTCTCCACATCATCCCTAGTTACAACCTCCTTATCTCGTTCTTTCTGCTCTTCGTCTATTTGCTCCAGTAAGCGCCTGATGCGTGCTTGAAGTTCCTTCTTCAGCAGCTCATGCTATGAAAGAGCAGAAGAAAAAGCATATATAAAACCAGTTTCAAATTGGTTTTCAAAGTGACAAGTGTAAGTAGTGAAGAAAAGTAAAATCTGACCCAGTGCCAGGATGCACTGCAAAACCACTCGGCTAAGTATCTCCTCATCTTGGTCCTACAAGGATGCTGGGGAGGGACTCTTCATTAAGGGAACGTAGTGATAGTACAAGGGCTGATGGGTTCAAACTTAAGCAGGGGAAGTTTAGGTTAGATATAAGAAAGAAGTTCTTTACTGTGAGGATGGTGAGGCACTGGAATGGGTTGCCCAGAAAACTGGTAAATGCTCCATCCCTGGCAGTGTTCAAGGCCAGGTTGGATGGAGTCTTGGGTGACATGGTCTAGTGCAAGTTGTCCCTGCCCATGGCAGGGAGGTTGGAACTGGATGATCTCAAAGTCCTTTCCAATCCTAACTGTTCTATGATCCTATATTCAAAAAGGGTGGAGCAGAAGGAAGAGTGTGCAAGTCTCAGAATTTTCCTCAGTCTTGAAGACTATTACAAGGAAATGAGAGACAAATGACTGCTGGACTTGGTGCAGAACATCAATAGTCATAGATTCTTTCTGGTACCCTTGTAGAACTCCTGTGGGTCAGCTTAATAACTATTTATTTGTAGGAGTTATTTACTTCACATTCATTCTTGATGAGAATGTACCAACTTCAGGTAGAAATGTCATCAGTCAAGCAGGTCACTTTCATATACCCATAGTAGAGAGTCTTGCAAAGAGCTGAAATTAATTATACTGACTGATTCCACAACTGTGATTATAACCCCTTACCCTGGCCCTCTCAAGGGGCACTCAAGTTACATGGTCAGTAATTTCAAATATGTTTGCTCTCAAAGGATACCATAACTGTAACAGTGACTGTTCAGTACACAGTCTCAAGCATTCGTCACTTCTGGATGGATGAACTCTAAACCACACAATATCACTAAGGAAATAAAGGATGGAGCTCAAAGAACTGTCAAAACATAGGTAAATTAAGCAAATAGTACTTCAAGTATGCCCTGAAGTACCTTGCACAACCTAGAATACGAAGGAGTCCTTGTGAGACCATGAACTAGCAGCAAACTGGGGGAAGAACCATAAGAGACTTCAGATGTCTGCAGGGAGAAGAGCCAAATGATACTTCCACTGATAGTTAAGGCCACAAATGAAACACCATCCATGCTTCAAGACAGAAAGTAACACCAAGGAAAACTAAACAGAGATCTGAACAGATACAGGGCAAGTATCAGCATAGGAGGGCTAAAGAGACATTTTTCTTGCTATAGGAAGTGGTGCAGCCTGCAACAGTGTTCAATCACATAATCCAGTTTAAGGATTTTTGAGCTATTTATTTCATTAGGTAACTATATATCTACTTTCAAAATCCACTGTCTCAGTCATCAGATGCCATATTATGGTTCTTTATTTAAAGTTCTTTATATACAGTTCATATATACAGTTCTTTAAAGTGTCACTCAGGTGCCACCAATAGTCACATAACCTTGTTCTAAAATTGACCCAAACCAAATCTTAATCCACAGGAAAGTGAGTCTTCACCAAGCAGTGCCAAAAACTGCACCTCGACAACTGCATGATACTCACTCTTTTGCTCAGTTTTCACTGTAACTAAGTTTGCAAGAATCAGTAAGCTCTCATAGAAACCTGTGCAATTCCATGACCTCAGAAATGAATCAAAGGTCAGCAAATCTCAATACTTGGTTAGATCTGCTGATACTACTGACAGAAATGAAGTTAATACTGTTTATTCTTTGTATGCTGAAATATTGCAGTATTGTTTAAAAAGGCACATCTGAAGATACTGCTGCACAGTGACCTACTGAAAGGGGGCTGCTGACCTGTGTTTGCTGCAGAGTAAGATTAAATACTTAAGTAGTTACTGAGGATCTCACATGCATTGATAGAATCATAGAATCACAGAACAGTTTGGGCTGGGAAGGACCTTAAAGCTCATCTAGTTCCAGTCCTCTGCCACAAGCAGGGACACCTTCCACTACAGCAGGTTCTCCAAGCCCCATCCAACCTGGCCTTGAACACTGTCAGAGATGGGGCAGCCACAGCTCCTCTGGGCACCCTGTGCAGCACCTCACCACCCTCACAGGGAAGAACTACTTCCTTATATCTAATTTAAATCTAGATTGGAGAACACCTTCACTGAACTCACTTTACCTGAGTGCTGTGCCCTATTCTGCAATGCTCTACTCCTGCAGCTCCTTTTTTGCATATTTAGGACATTTATGCTTTATGTCGCATTTAATTCAGATAACACTTTAACTTTCAGCACTTCCTAACTCTAGTTTCATTGACTGTAAGAAATTCACTGTGAGGGCTAATTTTAGTCAATGTAGTATTAGGCTTAAAAGAATAAAATTGAATCTGTGAGTTAAAATACCACATATAAAATGCGCTGGGAGAAGGATGCATGGCCACTTACTCTTTCGTAATATTCTTTGTTCTTTTCTTCCAGTTGTTTCAAAGCAAGCAAAACCTTATCAATTGCTTCTTCTTTTGCCTCAATTCTGCAGAAAAAGAGTAAAGAGACATCCTTATAAAAACAGGAGAGGAATGTTATTTAAACTAGGTTAGATGTAAATACAACTGAAATGTTTGTGTATCATATTGCGACTCACCTGGGTAGATACCACTGTCTGCTTACTACACATAAAGAAATTATTTCCCATATACATCTAGACCTTCATAGAAACAGAATCCCTGATTATTCTGTTCCTTTGTAACCGCTAGAGAGGATTAAGCTGGTTTCTTCTCTCTGGGTGCAGTTTAGCTGACCTATCACAGAGGTCTCTTTCAGGACAAGATGGTTTGTGCTCCAGAAATATTTACTTCTCTGCTACAGAGGCAACTCAGTCAGACACAGCTCAGCTGAATCCCAAACTGGAGAATTCAATGGGATTCAATTCTTCTGGAAATGTGGCTTGTTGAGCTTCATAACCTGCATTTGTACACTAAGAAATTGTCAGCCTTTAAGAAGCACTAAGGGAATAGGGACTGCAGCCTGAGTAGTATCCTCTGAGTATGTTTATACATTTTTGTCAGAGAACTAGCTTGCTGCTTTCACAATGTTCATAGACTACCTGTCATCCTCTTTGCCACAGCTGTAAAATAAGCATTTTTTTTGTATTCTCTCTTCTAGAATGAGAAACACTGGTTTGCAAACGGTGTCTATTTGCAAAATTCTCTATAATCTTTCCCTCTAATCCCAGAATTCATTCACCAAATGGCACAATAGAGCAAATATTACAGTTATCACAGTATCTTTTACTGTTTCAACAGCTATTTTTCCTTGTAGTTTTGTTTTGGGGTTTTGGTTTTTGACCCCTCCCTATTGTATGAAGTTATTTTTAAAGAAGATATTTTTTTCTTGGCTAAGTTTGAATCACTCAGTCATTGAAGGTTACTAGATTTGCATCCTCCAGTGCCAATAAGTTCCACGGTATCCTTCAGGTTTTCCAATAAGTACAAGGATATTAGTTAGAGACACTAGAGCAGAGATATGTGGATATGGCTACAGCAAAAATCTATCACTCATTAGGCAGAGGTGACAGCTTGGCCACACAGTGTTACCTCCTAAATGACCTGCCATTTTAAACCATTTCTGTAGCTAGAATACTGCTATGGTCTTCATTTCTGCAACGTTAATATTTTCCATGAAGTGACAGTCTGTATCCATCACCTGGTTAATGTAAGAAAAATTATATGAGTACAATTTGCTATTTTCTCTGATACATATTGGAGCTTTCCTCTTTAGATTATAGTGCTATGTTATTTCTCAGGTGAAAGCTACAAACCAGTTAGACTGATGATACTGTTTTTCTCAACTCTGTGTAGCAGATTCCATCTAGATGATTGAAACATCCAGAAGCAACACTCCACTACCACAATTTTGCCAGTCATCAATAGGATGTTACTAAGGAAAGTAATTCATGGGACTATTGTTCCTAACCAATCCTGCAACAGTAGTCTGTAATGGAATTGCAAAATAACAAACTCCCTACAGAATCCATGCTTCAATATACAGAAGAAAAAGCAGGAATGAAAGTTAAATAAATATACACACTTGATAATTCCTAAAGCAGAATGTGACAGATTCACTTGTATGATCCCTGAAAGTGTTCAAGGCAGTGTTGGACAGGGCTTGGAGCAACCTGGTCTAGTGGAAGGTGTCCCTGCCTGTGGCAGGGGGTTGGAATTGGGTGAACTTTAAGGTCCTTTCCACCCCAAGCCATTCTATGATGCTATGATTATGCTGCTTGTTCAGTCAAGTGTTACAGAGAAGTTACAAATTATAGAGGTGAGGACAGAGAGCAAGAGGGAAAGAGAAGAGAGAGGAAGAAAGAAAGAAAAATATAGTCAGTCAGCTCAGGCTCTGAACTGGAAAAGTTGTCTTTGTTATCTGCTTTATCCATTCACATATTCTATATTAATGAAAAGTTAAATATCTTAAAAAAAAAAAAATCTTAATTCTTACTGAAACTCTAGTAAGGATTCTGGGACAGCTGATTCAGGGTCTGTAAATTGCTCTTCTGGTTTCTCCTCTTTCTTCTTTTCTTCCATGCTTTTTGGTTCACTTGTGCTAGAAGTTAGACCTAAAAGGGAGGTAAGCGCAAGCAGAAAAGAAGGAAAAATAAAGAGAAATTAATGATTTCTAAAATGTCATATGTTCACCAGACTTTTTCACTTGTGACAAGTTCCTAACTGTTCTGAAATAAACAAAACAAGAGAGGGGCTTTTTGACAGCAATAATCCTGCCCAGGATAGCACTCGGGCCCTCGGTTTTATGACATCCTGAAGTGTTGCCCTGAATTGGAGAACAGTGGCCTCTGCCAGTAGTTACTAGGTTTTACATTCTTGCAAATCAAACAAGCAGTTGTTCCTTTTCCAGTCCTTTGTCTGTGTTTCTTTATTAGGCTTCTTTTATCGAGTACCCTTGTTAATATGCATCTCTTTCCCTCTCCTTCTGTTCTCCTAGCACTATGAATATTTGCCTTTCACTGCAACTCAGTTTTCATTGTCAGAGCTGGAACAAAACCGCTCTCTGAAGGGCTGTGCATGTCAGCAGTATTCCCTGGGCATGTTGTCACAACTGCCAACCTCAGGATTCCACTGACAATGAACAGTTCTGTAATGGAACTCGTAGCATATATTATATAAAATAAAAGTCACCAAAAAAAGGGCATTTATGAAGATTACTCACTTTTAGTGGTCATGTGATCAAATGCCAGAACCAGATTAGTTCATGTAACATGGGAGGTTTTATTACTGAATGAATATAAACATTTTACGTAACCTGTTTTCATATTAAACTACTTTTCTGCCTTCAAATTCTGCTTTCTAACAGTTATCACTCTAATAGCTAAAATTGAAAACAACTAATAGAATAACTAGTAACTAAAGTAGTAACTGTGACTAAATACAGCAGGCTGGATACTTTTCCAATTTAAATGAGCCCAAGGAAACAGAAAAAAAAATCCATGGAAAGCCACATAACAAGCTTGCCAAATCGATGTAAAATCAAGGGAATGAAGTTAAAGTGACTATTGACAGATGCACTCTAATCCATAGGCTGGCCCTGAAGCAAGGCAAGGTCGGCTTTCTGTATCCAAAATAACTTCCTACCCTAGATGAGCAGTTGATGCCTGCTGCTGAAACAAGTGAGGGGGCTGAGGGCAGTAAGCTGTGTGGCACAGAAAGGTGTGTAAGAGGAATGCTCACTGTGAGGCAGCTCTGCAAGGGAAGTGAAAGAAAGGGTAAACATACCTTGGAGTCTATATCTGCATGCAGCTCCTCACACCTTGGAATATCTTTCTTGTGATGTTTTATCCAGAAGAATTTTACTCCCACTCTGCTGGAAACCTGCTTGTGCAGATTTTACCTGTTCTCCTGCTGAAGAGAAGTTCACACTCAGGGATAATTGCCTAGAGCTATTAATCACTGTCTTTGTACCCCCTGCATATTTATGTCACCAATACCGCTAATTCCATTTGCAGAAATCTGGAAACTTCTGACTCCCACCAGCAATACCTTGAACTTCTGAAACATCCCAGGTCAAAGTTTTAATAGTTGCTACACGTTAGTAAAATGTTTTTACTGTGAAACTTCAATACCATCACCAAGTGACTTAGTAAACCTGACATTTACCAATCCAAGAACAAATCCTTTCCTACCTGAGCATCCACTTGAGCCTGAAGCCATGTTAAGTCCTTAATATTTATACACAACCTTTGCAGATACCAATTCAATATGATATTTTTCATGGAACTTTTAAACATCCTAAACACACAACTGTTGTAAGATTGAGATGTTAAAAGGAGGCCAAGTAAATTAAGAAAAATAACTCAGAATTTTGGTACAGGCTGTTTGCTAAAGGAATTTTGGTACTTGGCTTCCACAAATCCCCTTAAAATTCCCAGCCCAAATGCACAAGTGCAGGATGCATTCTTTAAGTATAACAATAAATCTGTCATTCTTCAGCACAGAATTAACTGGACTGGTATTGATTCACTTGAGCATTTACTTTACTGATTTTCCTCAGAAATGTAAGATCAGTACAGCAATCTCTGAAGAATTATTGTTGTTATTAATAACGATTTTTTCTGTCCCTTACAGTAAATGGATAATCAAATCTCCCCCCTAAAGCTGGGCACTAACTGAATCAGTCTGAGCAGCAGTACTTTGAAAAGGTTTTGGGTTTTTCTTGGCACTCCAGCCCCAGATGAGCTCCAGTGATGTATTTATTAAATTCTTCCTGTACAGGGAGCAACAAGAAAGCCTCCAAGCTGTACAAGGCAACAAAACCATACTCTAATAACAGATTTGCTGGATTTTGCAAGACACCAAAAATACATATGAGAGAAGGGAATGTTTTTTTGGGGGGACTGAGCATTGTCTGCAGATTTAAACCATTGGCAGAGCACAAGATCTATTTCTTCTCCCAAATAGGTTATGACAGATCCCCATTATCACTACCAGCACCTTCACAACTGATAACTGCACTGCCAGGACATCCTTAGAAGCAGCAAGGAGATCCCACATACACTCACATTACTCCCTTGTATCTCAAGCAGCTGCCACTCAAGTAGCCTCCACTCCCTCAGTGCCCATCAGTAATTACCTCAGCACCCTGCAGCCACACCATAACCCCTTCCTGGTCTTCAGAGGAGGCTAATGATTCCCTCTGCCCTCAATCCCTTCCTACGCAATCCTTCCTGCATGTCCCTTGCATTCCCCACTGCCCCTTCATCGCCAGTGACCAAAAACTTCACAGTGGCCAGAGCCTCCCTGTCCGCAGCCACCAGACCCCGCTGCCGCTGTCACCTTATACCCAAGCCGCCGTCCTGTGCTATCCCCTGACACTCTGAGCACCCACGTCCAAATAATTCCCTACACAGTCAAGCTCTGGAGTGTCTCCCCTCACCCTACCACCACTCACATCCAAGTCTCCTTCATGGCCCTCAGCACCCCAAGGCCTAAATTGTCACCACCGCACGTTACGCTGTCCCTACTCCCGGTCCCTCCGAGGCTACACCGCCCCTCGTCCCCGGGTCCCACCCGTACCCCGACAGCACCCACACGCTGTCCCGCTCCCCTCGAGGCTCCGCCGCTACCGGTGCCCGGCCCGCACTCAGCCAGGCCCCGCCGCGCTCCGCCCGCAGCGGCGCCAACAGCCGCCGGTCGCCAAGGCAACCGGGAGCCTCGCCCCGCCCATAGGCGCGTTCCGCGGTGCAGCAGCGCCCTCTGGCGGGCCGCGCGGGATCTGCCGCCGGGGAAAGGCCCGCGTAAAGAGCGCGGCTCAGCGAGGAGAGCGCGGGCAGCCCAGGGGACAGAGCTGTGGTGCGGGTCCTGGGGCTCCTTTTTCCCCACCGTTAGCTCGTTTCCTGAGTATCCCATAGCAGCTCTTGTGTAATCTGAAAATCCTCTTCCCTTGCACCCCACCATGTGTTCCACCCCACAGCCAGCGATCCCCCCAAGCCTGTAAGCTGATGAAGGTCCTTTGGGACAGTCCTGGGAATGGTGGCGCCTTCAAAGAGGGTATTTGGGCTCCCTGACATGCCCTTGTGCATCTGTGCTCATTTGTGTGTGTGAGGATGAACCTTTACTGGGCTGAGAGATCCTGTGATGGGCTTGGGAGCAGACAGGCAGGGTGATGCTGAGACTTCTCCGCATACAGTTGTTCCTCAGCCTTCCTTTGTGTGTATGGAAAAGAGCCTTTTATCACTTAACCTAACAGTGCAGAGGGGTCTACAGGGGAAGAAAAGAGCTTGAGGCCCAGGAGACAAACAGTGGATCTAAAGCAAGAGGTGATGTGGTCAAAGACACCAGCCAGGAAAATATCAGTACAGTAATGGAATCGTAGAATCACAGAATGATTTGGGTTGGAAGGGACCTTAAAGCTCATCCAGTTCCAACACCCTGCCACGGGCAGGGACACCTTCCACTAGAGCAGCTTGCTCCAAGCCCCTGTGTCCAACCTGGCCTTGAACACTGCCAGGGATGGGGCAGCCACAGCTTCTCTGGGCACCCTGTGCCAGCGCCTCAGCACCCTCACAGGGAAGAGCTTCTGCCTAAGAGCTCATATAAATTGCCCCTCTGTCAGTTTAAAGACATCCCCCTTGTCCTATCCCTACAGGCCCTCTACTGCTTACTTGTAAGCCCCCCTTATGTATTTGAAGGCTGTTCTAAAGTCTCCCCTTAAGGAGCCTTCTCTTCTCCAGGCTGAATCAGTGGCATCCGAGTTAGATTCTCCAGATTTAATACACTAGTGCAGAGCAACCATGGGGACAGGCTGTGAACTGGTTGCAGACTCTTTGTATGAAGTGACAAACCAGTATGAGTCCTCACCATTCACATCTTTCAGGCATTTTCAGTCTCTGCTGCAAACACTCAAGTGATGAACTGGCGGTCAGTCTGACCTGGGACAGCCCTCGTGTATGTAATCCCACAGATTTCATCTGAATCCATCTCAAGAACAAATCACTAAAATGAATATTATAGGAGAGAACACATTCTAACAGACACAGCACACACCCTGTACACAGTTCTACAGCTGACACTTGTGTCAGTGCTTGAGGCTTTTGCCATCTGGAGCTTCCTAGCAGCAAGAACCTGCTTTTCTCTATGCTTGGGTCCGAAGTTCTTATTTAAAGGGTTTGGACAAAACAGAACATCAGTTCCATTTCCATCCGGCAGGGGCCAAGCATACCAGCTAATACAGTGTGTCTGGTGTAAAAAGGCTGTTTTACCGCTGTCTTCTTTCTTCTTTGGGACTGCTGGGGGTGGGCGGGTGGGGAAGAAAAGAGATATTTAACACAACAGGAAAATATGTTCCATGCCATGGACCAAGAATGGCAAAAAGGACCCCACTTCTAATTAATGTACGAAATGGTGTTTCTTGTTCTGCACTGAACAGGAGTTTGGTGTGGGTTTGAACACATACAGCTTAGCATGCTGCATTAGGATGAATAAACAGGATCTGTGGATGAGAGACGCTTGAATGAAGATTATTGCAGGGAGAAACCAAGTTTTAAGCTTTCACAAGGTCTCCGTTTCACTTTGATCCTTGTAAACTGAGTGGAAGCCTTATTAAAGGCTGGTTGAGCCAGAATTTTACCGCAAAAAGCATGATCCAGTCGCTGATTTGTCATCAGGAAGGGCCACATATGAACTACATGAAATTGAAAAGACACATAATTTACCACACCTTTATACCAACACCATGTTTACTAATTTTTCTCTAAAAAGCAATAATTTGCTTCACCATGTCCAAGTTTGAGTAGGAGGGGAAACAAAAGAATTTATGGTTAGCAGGAAGCCCGTACTGATGATTTAGGAGACCTCATAGCAGCCTTCCAGTATCTGAAGGGGGCCTATAGGGATGCTGGAGAGGGACTCTTCATTAGAGACTGTAGTGACAGGACAAGGGGTAACGGGTTAAAACTTAAACAGGGGAAGTTTGGGTTGGATATAAGAAGGAAATTCTTTCCTGTTAGGGTGGTGAGGCACTGGAATGGGTTGCCCAGGGAGGTTGTGAATGCTCCATCCCTGGCGGTGTTCAAGTCTAGTTTGGACAGAGCCTTGGGTGACGTTGTTTAGTGTGAGGTGTCCCTGCCCAATGCAGGGGGGTTGGAACTGGATGATCTTAAGGTCCTTTCCAACCCTAACTATTCTATGATTCTATGATTCTATGATATAAGGAAGAAGTTCTTTATTGTGAGGGTGGTGAGGCACTGGAATGGGTTGCCCAAGTTGGGGCAGTGTTCAAGACCAGGTTGGACAGAGTCTTGGGTGACGTGGTTTAGTGCGAGGTGACCCTGCCCGTGGCAGGGTGTTTGGAACTAGATGATTGTAAGGTCCTTTCCATCCCTAACTATTCTATGACTCTATGATCTAGGATTCAGGGATTGAAAGAGGAAACGGCCTCAAGCTGCACCAGGGCAGGTTTAGATGGAGCTGAGGAACAATTCCTCACCAAAGGGTGCTCAGGCATTGGAACAGGCTGCCCAGGGCAGTGCTGGAGTCACCATGCCTGGAAGTGTGTAAATGAGGCCCTCAGTACCACGGGTTAGTGGTGGCCTTGGCAGTGCTTGGGTAATGGTTGGACTTTATGACCTTAGAGGTCTTGTCCAACCTGGTTGATTCTATGATGCTATAAACACACCACCAGGCCGGCTTTCCTCATCACAGGAGGTCGGTGCCATCACTGTGCTCCCAGAGGGACTCCTCTGGCTTCAGTCTGGTGCCTTGGCTGCTGAAGGTCCTGCTGAAACATCCATTGCAATGGCGGCATGTGTATTTTGTGCCACTAATCAAACAGAAAAGCGCTTACAGCGGCGTTCCAGATGACTGAAACCTCCGTTATCAATACCCGTATCTCTACTGCAAACAGGGGCGTGCGTTCACAACCTCTTTGAAATGGTTGCCTGTCACCAGGTAAAGTGAAGGACTGGCTGTTTTACCTCAGGGCAGAGGGGCAAGTCAAGCCGATATGGACTTCACGAGGGACTTCACACCGCGGTGTGAGCCGGCTTCTGCGAGCTTCTGCCCAGAAAGTGCCCGCTAAACCCGCCCCGGGGGCTCCCGCTGCACCGAGGACAGCCTCCAACCAGCCCGGTCCCTCAGGTACGGGGGGCACGGACACGCCTGCGGCCCGGGCTGGGAGGTGCAGGGCCCGCCCCGCTCTGAGGGAGGCGGCGCCGCCATTGGCCCGGCCGTGGCGGGCCGGGGCTGCCTCTGCCACCGCCTCCCTTCCCCTCAGACGGGTGAGGACGCGGCTGTGGCCTGGACGAGGTAACCGGTGGCTGGAGGGACGGGCTGCGGGGCTGCGGCTGCCCTGAGGGGGCTCGGAAGCTGGGGAGGGTGCCTTCCTAATTCAAAGACGTATAAACCCCCAACCGTGCCCCCAGTGCTGGGGCAGCCTGGGGAGGAGCCTCTTGGCAGCTGAGGAGCCCTGGTTAAGGCTTTCTGCAGCCGGCTCCAGTGGGGTTGCTGTGGTGGGCTTGTGGGACCGGTTCCCTGAGGACGGGGCAGAGCTCACCCTGTTTAATGCCGTGGGAGGAAGCGCCGCTTGCCAGCGACGTTGCTCAGAAGCGATCCGAGAGCCGGTGTGGAGAAGGGCAGCCTTGCCCTGCAAAGGGAGCCGAGCGCTGCGCTGTTGGAGGGAGCCCGGTAGTGAGAGCCGAGGAGAGATAAAGCCTGCCCACACCCAGCTTCTGGTGTTTTAAAGGGACTCTCCTCGTTTAAAGAGGGTGCTTAGATCTCAGTTGAGAGATGCTAATCACCTTTCATTTCAAAACACTAAATTAATTGCATCTTCCACGCTGTCTCTGGAATGACTTGTAGAATCGGACCTGGCCCTGAAGTCCAACACGCTCAGTTGTGTCTTTCCTGTTTGAGCAGAAGGATCTGTTCTTATCGTTGCCATTGCAGGCTAAAGGTGACTCAATCTGGGGACAGAGGAGTGTTCTCGAACTTTGTCGAAAGTGTGAGATGAGGGGACTTAAACCATGCTTGAGAGGGTGCTCTGAAAAGAAACTTCATTTTGTTTGATAAAGGAAGCAAAGCGTTGCAGCAGAATATGTGTGTTTTCATATATCGGAGAATTGGAGATTTCTGTGATGGAGTATTTAAAAAACTGATGAATTAAACCACTTTACCAAGTTAATATGCAGCAACAGTATAGCTTTCCAGCCTTAGTTATCATCGGTCATTATTACTATATTTTCCCAAACAATCATATCTGCAAGTGGTAGTAAACCTAGGAGTATACAGTGCCATGGAGCTGATGCACTGTGTTTAGCACTGGTGACTACAGTTCTTGATGGTTTCGGTTGCCAAAGTCAAAGCAAAGCACTTGAGAGCTCTTTGTCAGGAGAAGCTGGAAATCAAAGTGTGCATTTTGTGATTTCCCTGAATTACCATCCCTCTTTGCTTATTGTTAGTGCTTTGTGTGCCTTGCTGCTCCCCTGGGAGAAAAGGGGGTGATCTCATCTGCCTCATACACAGTTTGTATTATTTTGGGGGGTAAGAATTACCCTAGTTTTGCTAGACATCCCTCTCATTTATTTTGCAAGGTGATTCTGGTTTCATCAGACACATCTTCTCTTTGTCCTTTTGGTTTCACCTGACACCTTTGCTCTCATTTTGCACTGTTTGGGCAAGTTCACTGCAAGCCTTTGTCCACTTGCAGCTATGTGTTATTCATATATTTATGCATAGCTATGTAGTAAAATACTACTAATGTTACAGTGGCACAAAATGCTTATATGCTGTTACGAAGTACCATATTTTAGAGTGCTTATGTCTAGGTTTAAGGCAAGAAAATAATAAGCATCTTGCTCAGTCTGATTCTGCCTTATGGGTGCAGCCAGTCCCCTGCTTTGGCTGTGAGGCATGTTCTGGAGTCTTCTGAAGCTGTCATTGGACCTGTCTCATGTTAAAGAGATTCCCTTCCAGCATCTCTTGCAGCCCAGAATAATGTATTACAAGTTTCACTGTCAGACTTTTAGAATTCAGTGAAATAGGTCTTCAGGTCTTGTTTACTAATGCTGATAAGGGCAGAGTAAACAACACTCCATCACCCCCAGAAATGAGTGACAAAAAGGTCAATCTATCTTTTCTCTAAAGCACTGGGTAGAGACCATGGACAGATACATTCCCTGGAGCAAACTCCTGTTATTCTGCAGGAGACACTTGCCAGATTCCCAGGTGGACATACTGCTCTGAGTTAATCCTTGGAAAGAACCTTTGACGCTTGCACAGAAGGTGAGATTTTTAACTGCTGAACCAGGAAGCAAAACAGTGGAATGAAGTCAAACAAATTACTTGTTTTCTACCGTGTATTTTTCCTTGTGCTCATGAGGGAAAGGAATAGGAGAGAATGAAAAAAAACCAAACAACCTCATGAGAAAGCATTATTTACAAGGAAACATGGAAGAAATTCATAGTCTCTCAGTAGAAAAAAAGGCTTCAGTTTTATTTTTCTTTAATTAAAATGTTGGTTCTGTCCTCTGGAAGTCAGTCTTTAGTCAATAGTGACTTGTTTTGAACCAGACTCTTCACCAAGGATGGCTGTCTGACAGATAACTACTAAAAGCTGTTGCTAACTTTCTGGTGCTTAATCCCTGTTGTATTTGAAGTCAGCTGTTTTAGGTGTCTCATAAGGTAGTTTAAGGAGGCTCCTTAGTTTGTTCTTCCAGACCACTTATGCTTTTTGATATGTCAAGCCAGTACTGTTACATTTGCTATATTAGTAGTCTCCAGTCCTTTAGCTTATTTGGGCATAAAGTGAGTGAGTGACAGCTGATTTTAGCAGACTTATTTGTACTTCCTTCTTCTGGTAGGGAGTCATTCCAACTCACCTGGGTACAGTAACACCCTGTGCTAGTTTCTTACTGGTTGGTATGAGGTTTCCTTGCTATATGTAACTTTATTCTATTTATTGCATTGACAGCAACAGGAAGAGAGAGAATATGTATGTGAGGGTTTGATTTGTGATATAGTAGTCTGACTGGAAGTGTACCTTTCTAGTTCTGCTTGCAAGGCTGTGACATCACTTTAATAGTCATTCTGTGAGACGGGGGGTGTAATCCGTGGTAGTGCTGCCCCAGGAAGGGTTAAAAGTGAGCCAGGTGAAACCTTTAGGGATGTGAGTTTGGATCCTCTTAGATTTAGTGATTTTGGGGGCTCTGGGTTTGGCTGCTTCCTGCAGAGCTAACACCTTGCATAACTGTTCCCTTGGAGGATGAACCACTCCTGCAAGGTTAAATACCTGTTCAGGAACAGGTATTATACTCCAGACCCAGCCTCAGAACTCTGCTATGTCTAAGAAAATGTCAAACACAACTTCTGTTCCTTCTGTCCTATTCCTGTGCCATTCAGCAGCATTTACAGGGCAATTCCCACTCATGCACATGATTTGACACTGCACCTCATGCAGTGCAACTACAGGCTGCTACAGAAACTGTTCCCTGCTTCTCACTTATGTATAGCAACTGGGCGTAGCTCTCCCCATGACTTTTTAGGTTCCTTACATCATACTGCATTGTGCTTTTTGCACCTGGCCATCAATATTCAGTGAAACTGGTACCAGTCAGGGGAAAGACGGGGCTTTGAGTGATACAGCCCAGCCCAGCAGTGCAAATAATCTCCTGAGTGAAGTTTTCATGGCTGATAGACTTCCTGTTATTCTTGCCATTTAATATCACTGTTAAGGAGTACTGACATTGCTGCTTGCTGGTTTCAGCTTAGCCAGACTCAACCTGCTAGCAGATGGAATGTTCATATAATGGAGCTATCCATTAAAATGTCTTTATGCATGGGAAGAGGGTTGATTTTCCTCTTAATAAGGAGCTATGGTAAGCTTTTTAAATGCAGCTATTAAAAAAGCCAACAATAACCCTGAAATAAAAAATTCATTGCAAAGATTGAATTAATTTTGGTTACTGAGATGAGACCTAGTTGTGACTATTCTATCTGCAGACTAGGCAGCTTTTATTAACCACCCTCTTTAGCTTATTTACTGTTTCTGTGACTGCAAGACTCCTAAAGAATGTTTTATTTCCCTCTGGCACCTGGTTTCTGCTGGTGTTTGGATTCTATATAAGGCTCTGTTTTCAGGTAGGTGTGTGCCTCAGGACCAGATTATTTGACCCAAGATTCCTTAGTAGCCTTCAGATTACATCAGTTATTAGGTGGGTAATTTTAACCTTAAACACTTGCAGGAGTGAGTGTCTAAGGTCAGTGGTTAGTCAGTCATCTCCTGAGAAAGGACAGCCAAAGGGCTTGTTTTGTTCACTGTCTCATTGTGCAGGGTAGTAATCAGTGAAACAGAGCTGTATTTACAAGTTGTTAGATGAAAAGTAGGGGGGCTGCAGTGACAAATGAGAGATTTAGGTAAGGGATGATGTTGTTTCCCACAGCTACTTGTTTATACAGTTTGTTGTGTCTGAGAATGATGGAGTGCCTTCTGCAATGCTCTGTGTGATCTCAGTTCTGTGTTGGGCTACAGGCAAAGCTGCTCTGGAGCTGGGATTAATGGCTGTCATCACGGGAGGCAAAGATGACTTCAAATGTCACCCTCTTGATTTGGCATTTCTGTGCTCAACCTGTACCACTGTATTGTGTACCCTCCTGCAGAGGAAATGTGCTGCCGCCAGTGACTGAGGAGTTGGCTGTGGCAGTGCTTTGGTGATGCGTAAAAGGGGCAACCTATTAACCCTTGGGTTCCTAGTCTTACAAACATAGAAAATCAGTGTGGTTGCGGCTGTCCTTGCTCAACTAGCTCATCAACTCCACTCAAAGGAGGAGTGAGAGCAGTGACTCTGAAATTAAGTCACAGGAGTGCAACAGATACTGACTAATGAATTCCCCTAACAGTGAGATAAAGTCATGTGGACAGGCTTTGAAATAAACTTTTTTTGGTGTTTATTCAGAAACTGTAGACTTGAAAGTCTTTCTGTTGGTGTCCAAGATTGAAACTGCTCTACAAACTCTCTTACTGTCAGCTCAGCAGAGTGAGCATTAGTCTAAGTAAATATTTGAATTCAAACCTCATGTTTTCTATTTGTAACATAGAATCATAGAATAGTTTGGGTTGGATAGGACCTTAAGATTATCCAGTTCCACCTCCCCCACCATAGGCAGGGACACCTCACTCCAGACCATGTTGCCCAAGACTATCAAACCTGGCCTTGAACACTGCCACGGATGGAGCAACCTGCGCCAGTGCCTCACCACCCTTACAGTAAAGAACTTTCTCCTTACATCCAACCTGAACTTCCCCTGTTTCAGTTTAAACCCATCACCCCTTGTCCTATTGCTACAGTCCCTGTTGAAGAGTCCCTCTCCAATATCACTGTAGGCCCTCTTCAGATACTGGAAGGCTGCCCTAAGGTCTTCACACAGCTTCTCTTTTCCAGGCTGAACAGCCCCAGCTTTCTCAGCCTATCTTCATGCGGGAGGTGCTCCAGCCTATGATCATCCTCGTGGCCTCCTCTAGGCTTGCTCCAACAGCTCCACGTCCTTCTTATGTTGAGGACACAAGAACAGCATACAGTGCTCTAATGAATTTCTTTGCACCAGTGCTGGTAGCCCCTTAATAAAATCTTGCTAGAAAGTCTGCATTAAGCAAAGAATACCAACTACACAGGGACTGCGTAAACTGCAGCTCAGTTCTTTGCTTTCAGATAGCAAAGATTATCTAAGCAAGATGCAGGAAGTGTGTCACTTCCCAGTAGCCACTGGTAGGAAATACTTGTTCATTACTCACACTGTTTTGCCCATTTCCATTCCAGAGTGGTATAATTGCCACAACAGAGTCCTGCTAAGAAGTACTCAAGTACCTGCTAAATAGCAGGAAAGCAAGGAAGCAGGGTAAAGGTAGGATAATTCCCCTGAAGTCTCCAATATTTACACTTGGAATAATATTCGGATCATTGTAACTTTAATTTGCTTTAGGCTAAGATTTGCTAAACCCAAGAACAACACTTTCAACAACAGGGATTTTTCCCAGTTCCTCAGCACTACTCTTTAACCATCAATATGAAGGGAAGAAGCGTGTCAGATCATCATACGTATGGTCAGGAGATTACTTCCCACCAAAGTAATCAGTGTGCTTCCAGTCTCTCTGAAATATTTTAGTACTTTAGTTGAATTTCATGTCTGGTTTGAGCACAAATCTGGATCCTGAGCGTTCTAATGCCAATGCTGGCATGAAGAATGAGAAAGTGTGAATGGGAGCTTGTGTCTTGTAAGCCTCCCCACCCCTCTGCTTTGAGAGCGAGCCTACTCCCAGTGTGAAAGGAGATGAGAATAGTTGTTACAGAATACACATAGTGTTCTGCCTTCAGCCATCCAGAGGACTGAGCCACCTTCATTATTACATTTTAAGTCTCTTACCCTGAGAAAATAGTCTTTGTGTTGTAATTCTTGGTACTCTAACTCTTGATGTTGAATTAGCAACTTAGAAGAATGAAGTTCTTGTGAAGGATCTGTTATGAATTCAAACCAAGTGCCTGTTGGGATCAAACCACAACAAAGTGCCAGTGGTATGAAGTGCAAAGAAAATACAACTGGATTTGAAGAACTTCAGAATTTAAAATGAGAGATGCTGATGTGAGTGCTAATAAATTGCTGGAATCTCTAATTCTGAGGCTACTTTAAATGTTACTTCTTTTCGAGTAGTTTTATACTTATGGTAATGTGAAATAAATGGCATCTATAGTTAGTCTGACAAAGATTGTTCACAGGGAAAAGAAAAATGTAGGTGTGTTTCTCTGAGGCTTCTCTTTAATTTACAAACCTCTTATTCCAGAGACCACATCCTCTTGAAACCACTGGCCTAATGGTTATATACCATAATAGGTACATGGTTATATACTATAATAGGTGCAGAGATTGACATTCCTGGGTATTGCTGCCAGTATCCAAGCCTTATGAAAGAGCTGGCAAGCTGCCCTATGTGATTAGAGGTATTAGGCCACAACCAAAACAAATGATTCCTTTCTCTTCCAATTTTCAGTTGTTAACTTTTATCCTCTTTCTGTTCTTAACATTTCACTGTCTTGGTCAGGGTCAGTTCTGTGTAAAACACAACTATTTTTTGCCTCTATAGTCTTCAAAGTAGTGAAAGTCTTGAATTCTTACCAGAAAAGGATAGAAGTAAATCCCAGGCAGAGTCCTGTGAACCAACAGAGAAGTTGCTCATGGAGAAAAGTGAAATTGTTCTCAAGTGCTTTTATTGCTGTAGTTGCATTTCTTTCTCTTCCAGCTGCCTGAAGACCATTACATAAAGCTGCCAGTGACAATATGCTGGAATTACAATTATTCTGCAGGTTGAAACCGTAAGGGATCATTTTGGTGCTGTTAAGGAAGGGTAAGAAGTGAGCAAGGCTTGTTGAGTATCAACATGTAGCTTTATTATTGGACTAAAATGAAGCATTGCTGTGTTTGTAAGAGCAACTTCAGTGCTGCCTTACTATAGATATTCTCAAATGTCCCTCTTCCTCCAGCACTCCCTAGTTCACAATGAGCTAGATAAGATTTTTTTCTACCTCCCCCTGACTAAACATACATATTGGCAAACACTATTTTCTAAGTTAATCCCAGTCTGCTGGAAAGACAATATGCTGTGCACACTTCCCTGTTATCATTTGGAAAATGCTGTGATAACACCTCTTGAAACAGCAGCTGGATTGGCTACAGCTACAGGTATAGAATCATAGAATCACGGAATGGTTTGGGGTGGAAAGGGCCTTAAGATCATCCAGTATGAACCCCCTGCCTGTGGCAGGGACACCTCACACTAGACCATGCTTCCCAAGGCTCTGTCCACCCTGGCCTTGAACACTGCCAGGGATGGAGCACTTACCAAATCTTTGGGCAGCCTGTTCCAGTGCCTCACCACCCTTACAGTAAAGAACTTTTTCCTTACGTCCAACCTGAATTTCCCCTGTTTAAGTTTAAACCCATCACCCCTTGTCCTATCGCTATAGACCCTGATGAATCCTGGATGATCTCTTCTTTTCTGCCCCTTCAAGAATTGAAATGATAGCAGCCTTTCTTGTATTTGTTTCAAGTTCAAGTCCTTACCGTTGATTAAAACTCTCCTGGATGGTGACTTAAGTCCTTCTTTAAGTCTTTTTTCTCCACTATTCAAACTGAAATCCATCATCCACTGATCTTCTGTACAAATATGTTCATTTCCATCTTAAACTACTTGTGCTTATGCCAATGCTGGCATTTAGCTCAATTAGCTGTTCTCTCTTCATGGGATTTGCCTCATGTACTTACAAATTATATTCCCCAAGCCTTGAATGGTGTTGAGTTACCCATGACTGTTGAGCTTAAATGTCAGTGGAGAATCAGATTTGTTCAGGAGAGTGTAATGATGTGTTTGTTGTTGCAAAGCTGTAGGACTCATAAAGTACTGTTACTGGCTAATGTGACCACCCAGGGTCATAGAGGCCAATTCCCCAAAGCTTTCACTGCTCTTTGTGTTCTCTTTGGCTTCCTTGCTTCAAAGAAAAGGTTTATTATTTCCTGAGCATGCGTGCAGGCCACACTTAGTTACTTCTGAGAACAGCTTTCTCTGCAGATGCAAGTTGTTACATTACACAATTCCATTTATCTGTCTTCCTCAGCTTCTTGTTGCCTTATCTCTGGACTTCCAGTTAGTTTTCTCTGCTAGTGCCTAGTATGTTGTAGCAGTGGAGAAATTAAGTTAGGAAAATGTGTAGCTCTCAAATGCATAAACCCAAACCCTCTCATTTTTCAGAGTCAATAGGCTACTAGTAATTGAATGCTTTATGGGGTGAAGATCATCATAGAATGGTTTGTGTTGGAAAGGACCTTAAAGCTCATCCAGTTCCAACCCCCTGCCACAGGCAGGGACACCTTCCACTAGAGCAGGTTGCTCCAAGCACCCCATCCAACCTGGCCTTGAACACTGCCGCGTTTGGGGCAGCCACAGCTTCTCTGGGCACCCTGTGCCAGCGCCTCAGCACCCTCACAGGGAAGAACTTCCGCCTACTAGCTCATCTCCATCTTGCCCCTGGCAGGTAAAAGCCATTCCCCCTTTTCTTGTCCCTACATGCACTTGTCAAAAGCCTTCTTGTAGGCCCCCTTTAGTGGGAGTCGCTGCTCAGCCAGGCTTGTGGGGTAACTCTTCAACTTTCGTTGAAGTTGGCACAAACAAGGGTGTGAAACCAGCCAGAAGTGTAGGGTTGGCTGTCACCTTCTTCCTCTTATTAGAAGGCATTGGCTGCGAGACAGATTCTCTCCAGCAGACCTCTAGCAACTTAAGTCTACTGTGCAAGAAGCACTTGAAATGTGATTTTGCAATGTAAATAGAGGCTATTATGAGGTTTCTGCATGCAAAAGGAAGTCTGGTTGATTTGGCTGGAGCAGCTGACTCTGGGGTTCTGCTGTTTGTTTTCTGATCCTGTTGATGAGCTTAATGTCAGCCATGACAAACTACTCCAGCTTCTTCCTTGCCTCTGTTATTACATCCCACAGGTATACACCGAGTGAGAACTTTAAAATCTAAACTAGGATTGTGGTACATCTTAATTTGATACCTCATGATGCTTGGGATGCAGTATCTGAATTCATATTCCCCTGTCGTATTTGGGAGAAAGCAGCAGGGGAGGCAAAAAAACTGCTCTCTGTAGGGTAAACCAGTTTGTGGACAAGGTTGTCTTGCTGTTATGACTTGTGTTTAAGAACAGTATGAAGCCTTACTTAAAGGAGTTGATGTGTACAATTGCCTGAGAGGCTTTGAGGAATTATAGAAGTTACCGGATGAGTGCCAAATAAAGCATTTGGAAGTTGTGAGCAGTTTAAGAGTGTATGTGGGGAAACTATATTTTGGGTTTTCTTTCTGTTCCTTTTATTGTCAAAACAGAGATGCTTTCATGTATGAGTTACATACAAATTTCATGTTCCTGTTTATTACAGGGATTAGAAGTGTCTTATGAAAGGGAAGATTTTTGTGTGGTTTCAGTTGAATTCAAGGTTTAAGGAAAAACTCGTGCCAAATATCCCAAGACTCACTGATGTCAGTCTACAGCATGACAGCCTTTCTCCAGAATTCAGTCCACGTGGTATTTCTATCCATTTCCATGATTTAATCGGTCTGTTGTGGAGCTTTCTTTCTCCTTTCAGTCTCATTTGATTCTGAAAACTTGCGTGGCAAAGGAAAACTCCAAACTTGCAATGGCACCAAACCAGCTGCTGAGACCTCTTGGTTCTTTTTGATTTTTATAGGGGCTTTTAGGAGGAAAAAAGTGTCCAAAAAGAGCTCAACAGAATTGAGCTTCAGGGGTGGTAGTGGGTAATTTGAAAAGGGGGAAGGCATTGGTTGTAGACCTTAAGTCAGCAGTTTTTAGCTGTTGGAATATACTTGGAATCAATGCTAACAACCATTTGCAGCAAGTCAGCTTTGCACTCACTTGTATCTGTGCATCTCCTGAGGTTGAGAGTTCATAAAACACAGAAAGAGGTTTTCTTGTTCATGCAGAGCCTAAAATCTGCTCTGGTTTTAATTAGGGACTTATATAGTTTCTTTGGTTATATAGTTTCTTTGGTTACTCAAAGAAGTGGTAAATGCCCCATCCCTCGCAGTGTTCAAGGCCAGGTTGGACATGGCCTTGGGTGACATGGTCTAGTGTGAGGCATCCCTCCCCGTGGCAGGGGGATTGGAATTAGATGATCTCAAAGTCATTTCCAACCCAAGAATTATAGAATTCTGTGATTCTATAATTCTATGGCAAGTTGTTTGAGATACTGTTATATGAACCTCATGGCACAAAATCACAATGACAATCATGGAGAAGATAAATATGGCTGCTAGACATAACCACATGCAGAAGGGGGTTGAGGAACATAATTAACCTGGCTGCAGCTGCCTTCCTCATCTGCAAGAAATGCTGTTATCTTGAGAGATGAAGTTTCCCTTAGAGAAGTGCCAGTATCTTGTTTTGATCTCCTGGTTGAAGCCTGTGGCCAGGGGAGCAAGAGCAATGACTCGCTGCGTGATGTTCATGCTCCTTCGATCAATACAGTGTCAGCATCCTGTCTGCCAGATGGCAGATATCAGACTGTAGACGCCTCAGGCGGACACACGCAAACCTAAAGGGTGGTTGTGATGAGAGCTGCCTAATAGGGATCTGCCCAGCAGCAGCATCTACTTCTGTCTCTCACCAGGGTTGTCACTAGGGATGCTTCTAACAGTAAATTCAAGCTCTTTTATTTCTTTGGCTCCGTTACATCTGTGGGGCTGTAACCTGGAGCTATTACTCTAGGTACAGCTGAGTCCCTGCCTTGCCCTCCCCCCTGCTCCAGTCCTTTGTGGTTTTTTGGGAAGAAGTTTGTCTTTGACAGTTGGGATTGCCCTGTAAGTGAATAGTCCTCTGGAGCCATGGCCTATAAAAGAGGCAAAACACTGTCTTAAATTACTGCTTGTAAATGCAGTTTGGTTTCAATATAGCAGTGAGGTTCATGTTACTGCATTGAATTCCACGTACTCAAAATGGTTGTGTAGAAATTATTACATATATATTCAATATGTTCTATAGGGCAGGGACTGGGCCTGCATGGGATCACATTCTTCACATAATTATACACTATTAGTGGTAAAATGTGAGTAAAAGTTACATTTATATCTTGTAAATGAAGTTGTATTGCAGCTTGTGACAACCTTGACTTTCTTTCCCAAAGGAGGGGCTGGTCCAGAGGAAAGGGAAAGAACTCAAGTGATTCCCTTCCTCTTGAGCTCAGGGTAACTTGTCAGAACATCATAGCAGTGCTGGCTCCATGCAGCAGGTTCTAGGAAATTTAGGTGGTTTACTGTAAGAATCTTGTCTTTGCAAGCCTGGTACCTGACCTTTCAGTGAGGAGTGTTGTGTGTGTCTGGGGGAAAAAGGATTTTGGCCAAGTCTACTATAGAATTCCCATTTGAAGGGATTCTGAGGAAATAATCTCTTAAACCTGTTGCTTTTGGTTCTGAGTAGCATGTGAGAAGCTTTGTTACAAATGGAAGACAAAATCCTGCAGGAACATTGCACCAGATGGAGAACATGCTGCTTAAGTCTTGAACTAGAGCATACAAACTCCCCTAACACATTCCCAGCCTCTTCCCATCTCGCTGCTGCAACATGTTACATTTGGCAGGGTTCCCATATCTTCCTCTGGGTTTTACCTCCAGGGCTTGTGACGGCTCCCATCTTTCTGATCTCCTGGAAAGGGAAAAGAGTCTGAACACTTGGAGTGGGAAGGCAGGTGTGGAGGGCAGGGCATGCATGAGTGGAGTAGGATCCCAAAGTTCAATGGCTTGTCCTAATGGGGTGGTTCTTTTCTTCTGATTGCTTGGTGACTTGCCAAAAATGGTGTCCTAGAAATGTGCTAATAAATAAACCAGCATGGCAAGTGTATGAGTGTTAGCCCAAGTGGCTGCTTTTTCCCCTTTAAGTTTTCTGTTCCTGGTGTTCAGGCAATCTTTCTTTAAATAAGCAAAATCCAACTTCAAGCCCTTGTGAAGAGGGTTCATGGAGTGATCCAGATGCTGGCAGGAGGTGGATGATGCAGTTGCATGTGATGCTGCTTCACCCAGTCCACTGCTTCATTGTGAATCAGGGCTAAAAGCAGCAGTGGCTTTTATTCCACACTATCTGGCTCTTGCCTGTCCATGTATGATAGCCACAGACACAGATTTCTTATGTTCTCTTCAATGTGATGTCAATACTTGTGACCACATGTTGGTTTTGTTTTTACTTTAAATGAATGGGAGAAGTGTTCTTGATTTGTTTTGTCATGTTTCCCCTTCCCTATCCTCCAAATTGTTCTGCTGCCTTAAAGAACAACTTAAAAATGACTTATCCTAAAATGTTATCATTTGAATAACACTTGATTCTGTGTTTTAGGGTGTGAGTTGTATTGGAAGGGAATATATTCTCATGGCCACCTTGTTCAAGAGGCCTGTAAAACAGGTTTGACTTGAAGTGACCATTTGAACTTCACAAAGTAGTTTAATCACACTGCAAAACTTGTTTCTTTTAATTAAAAATGCATACATCATCTACTTCCCTGATATTCCAGCTTGTTCTTTCTTGTCTCTTTTAGGGGATGCTTTGTTTGTTCTTAAACCCTGGATATGCTGGGTCAGTGAACTGTTACTCCAGGAAGCAGAGCTGAGTGGACAAGCTGAGAAGACATCATTCTAATGGCAAGTGGGAATGCAACACTTATCCCAAAGCCTCTCATCTAGGGAAGTATGTATATCCAAGACAGCAACACTTGAGGCTCTTTAAACCACTGTCTGTGACCTGATCCAGCTTTCTCAGTACCTGCTGAAGAAGACTTTTCTTCTGTACCTCTAAAGCAGTCTACAAGATTATCCTCTCCATCAGGATTTAATTTCTTCCTGGACACTCTACCCTGCACGTACAAGATGATTGACCTAAGCTTCCTAACAGAGGAGGAACAAGAGGCAATAATGAAGGTGTTGCAACGGGATGCAGAGCTTAAAAGAGCTGAAGAAGAGAGAGTCAGGTAAGGGATCCAAAACCCTTGATTGTCCTGGGAAGGCTTACACAGCTCGCACACCAAGTTACTTGGCGTATGGGACTAGATAAAACCAGTTGCTGCTGATAGCCCCATATTGCACTGTTTATGTGGTTTGGAGGTTTTTACTCTGGACTAGATTTAGCACAGACTCTGGCTGAAATGCCTCTAACACACAAATGATTCATTGCTGGCCAAAAAGCCAAGTGTTGATTTGGACTCCTGCAATTCCCTCAGGCCAAGCACAGCTAGTGCACATCTGGCTTGATATGAACCTGGTTTGGGTTCCTCAGAACAGCATTCAGTTTGCATGTACCAAAACCTCTGCGAACTGAATTAATGGGTAGTAAGTGGGGAGACTTGTGTCAAAAAAAGCATCCTAAACAAGGTCAGTATGGATGCAGTCAGCAGTAGGTCTGAATGATGAAGTTATACCTCACATACATGGAGCGTTGCACCTGCAGTCCAGAGGAGGTACCAGCACTGTGCTCATTACCAAGAGATGTCCTTGCAATCGTGGTTGAAGCAGAAAATTGCTCTCAGTTTTCTTTGTGGTGTCACAGATGGAGCAATGTGGGGTTATTCTAGAGTGTTTCTGTGCTGGGAGGTTTTCCTAGAGCTACTATTAGGATAATTGCCATGAATAGAAATGCATGCATGGAAAGCAGCATTGCCCAGATGGCTTTGAGAAAGCCATCTTACACAGCTATAAATAGCAGTCAAGTAGTGGTTTCAGCTAATAGAGATAGGTACCTGCTCAGGAATGAGCACTGTAATAGTCAGCTTCTTTTTTTGTGAAGGAAAGTATCCATTACAGGGTCCACAAAATGACAAGTGGCCAGATGATGAAAAATGGAGCCTTAGATGCTGAAAGGTCCAAGTGCTGTAACACAAACTGATGTTGGAAGTCTCTGCTTGGGCAGAATTTTCAGAGAATCACAGAATGGTATGGGTTGGAAAGGACTTTAAGATCATTTAGTTCCAACCCCCTGCCATGAGCAGGGACACCTTGCACTAGACCATATCGCCTAAGGCTCTGTCCCACCTGGCGTTGAACACTGCCAGGGATGGAGCATTTACTACTTCTTTGGGCAACCCATTCCAGTGCCTCACCACCCTTACAGTAAATAAATTCTTCCTTATATCTAACCTGAACTTCCCCTGTTAAGCTTAAAACCCATCACCCCTTGTCCTATTGCTACAATCCCTAGTGAAGAGTCCCTCTCCAGTATCCTTATAGGCCCCATTCAGATACTGGAAGCTGCTCTGAGGTTTCCACACTTCCACACAGCTTCTCTTCTTCAGGTTGAAAAGCCTCAATTTCCTCAGCCTGTCTTCATACAGGAGGTGCTCCAGCCCCTCATCGTCCTCGTGGCCTCCTTTGGACTTGCTCCAACAGCTCCATGTCCTTACGTTGAGGACATAAGAACTGTACACTGTGCTCCAAGTGGGGTCTCATGAGTTCAGAGTAGAGGGGCAGGATCAAATTTTCTCTCACTGATTCAATAATCTCCAGGATTCTTCCTTCTGAAGATTTGTATTTCCTATTTGAATGTTTTGAAATTATTTCAACCATGGTCATCTGTGATGCTTCGCTTCTACTGAGAAATATATCTTCTGTGTAGACATTCCCTACCCTGGAAGTGAAGCAGCAGCCTGCCACTTGCCGCAAGTGCAGCCTTCATTTGCTGAGTAGCTTCTACAGCCTTGAGGTGGTTTGGTCAGTGTGCATTCACTATGTTGTTATTACTCTTGCTTCTTTCAGAGTAAGAGCACTAAATGCCAAAGTAGTAGCTTCTCCTGGTTAACAGTGCTTCTCCTCTCAAGGTTATTTGCTTCTCTGAAGACTGAAGGTAAAATCTTTACAGGCAATACTCCCCAGTTCTTTTTCCCTGCTATCTTAATGCAACCTGAGGAAATGTTTTCACCACATAGTTTTGTCTTCTGCTTCAAAAAGCAGAAAAATGACTTTGCTGTAACAGAACGGGTGTTTTCTTTAGGTAGAAAAACACTGACTTTAGTCTTGTAATGATAAATCAGTGCCGGGTCTGAGAGTGCTCAGGGGAAGTAATTGTAGATGAGTTTGAAAACAGTATGTGGGGAAAGGAACCCTTCCTGGAACAGATTAAATCAAAAAGCCACTCTCAGTAGTGGTCTGAAAGGGCTGCTGACAAGTATTTTTGTCTGTAACTTCTCTTTGGTCTCCTGTAATTGTAGTTCAAGAGGGTGTGGTGGAAAATGGAAGGGACTGCAGGTTGTCGCAGCCTGTAATCACCATGTTTCTCTCGACAATGAAATGTCTCTTCTGGCTTCTTAACATTATAACTTCTGAGGAGTTGGAAGTTTACGTATGAATCTGATATTTCCACGTAGATGTGGCACATGGAGCTTGCTTTTTATGTGTTAAAACACTGCATGAATTGTATCTCCAGCCAAGGAGATGCAGTGTTTTAGTTTGAATTCTACAGCCTTGCACACCTGGAAGATTCCAAGATCTGGATTTGAATGTCATCACACAAACATCATACCCTGACAAAGTGCTGTTTGTATGTGTATATAATGGAAGCCTTTTAAGGAGATCGTTTTCCCTCTAGAAGGAATTCTGAGGTTTGGAGGGTGTTCACAGCAACCTGTGCCATGTTCCTGGAGTGTGGACAAACCAGTAACATGACAAAAGCCTCTTTGAGCAACTTCCTAGTGGAATTTTACACCACCTGATGGAGTTCCCTCTCTGAAAACGGCTCCTAATATTGCTTACCTGTAGTAAGACTGTGCTGGTTAGACTAGCGCACGCAGCCTCCTTGGGCACTCTGCTGTAATCCCTGGCTTGTTCAGCACTAGACTAGAAGCTGGTTTTCAGCATATTCAGCTGTGAGGGCTCTGAGGCGCTGGCACAGGGTGCCCAGAGAAGCTGTGGCTGCCACATCCCTGGCAGAGTTCAAGGCCAGGTTGGATGGGGCTTGGATCAGCCTGCTCTAGTGGAAGGTGTCCCTGCCTATGGCAGGGGTTGGAACTGGATGAGCTTTAAGGTCCCTTCCAACCCAAACCATTCTATGATATTGTTGACTTTGTTGTTGTCCTCATTCCTGTCCGGGAACCTCTGCTATACCCTGCTTCAGCTGGGATTTGGGTGTTGAACACAAGTGGGCTAAGCACACAATGGAATTCCCTGGCAGTGTTTTCATCATAGCCCCTAACTCTTTATACAGTTGTATAGTTCAGAACTAACACAGTCTGAGGCTCCTTCTAGAAAGACCAACAGAAATATATCTATCTTGTGAAGTTCTGGAGTGTGATTGGGTGACTCTCCTGTGGTGGAGGGGGTGGCCCCTGGCACCAGGGTGTCTGAGGCACAAAGCTGTTGCGGTCGCCTTTGTGACAGGGTTCTCTGGGCCCTTCCCAGCAGAACCTGGCAGTGCTGCTGTGGGCCATGCTGAGGATTGTTTGCTCCTTGTGTAAACTGAGGAGGCCAATGATAGGGGAAAATGTGGAGTTGTTTATGTGGTGGGTGGTGACTGCTGTGTGCCAAACCCCTTAATACATACATTGGTGTGGCACTTCAAAGATGTTGCTTAGGGTGGGATATATCTAAGGTATTGGGGTAGCTGAACTGTGGCACTGGGGGAGCCAGACTTACAGGTGCAGTGTATTCTAAATGTCATTTTAACCTGCCAAAGGGGAGATTGAGATGAGCTCTTAGGCAGAAGTTCTTCCCTGTGAGGGTGCTGAGGCACTGGAACAGTTTGCCCAGAGAAGCTGTGGCTTCCCCATCCTTGGCAGCGTTCAAGGCCAGGTTGGACACAGGGGCTTGGAGCAACCTGCTCTAGTGGCAGGTGTCCCTGCCCGTGGCAGGGGTTGGAATTGGATGAACTTTAAGGTCCCCTCCAACCCAAACCATTCTGTGATTCAATGATCTGTAGATTAATAAACTGCACAACCTTATTTTGTTGTTTCTTCCATGAGTTGCTGTCTTCCTTTGTAACTTGTGTTCATACAAGGATCTTTGTGTAACCTATGGAAAAAATGACATTGTCTTTCCAGTGCACTGTTGGGACTTGTGTGTAAGAGCAGTGCTATATGACCATCCTAAAGGGGCACCTTCTGAGGTGGTCGTACCAGGGACTTCAGGCATACTTAGTAGGTATAAAGGTCAGAGTGTCTACATGAGGATGTATGCTTGGAGATTGCCTTCAGCCAGACCTGAGACAAGCTGTGTAAACTTTTCTCATGCCTGTGCTTGACTCAATTCTTTCTAGCTGGGCAGATGTGCTGAAGGAGACAATGCTACATCATCACATCTTGAACATCCTTTAGTACTACCCCAGAGGGGGATAAGCTGATGCTTGTCTGCTGCCTGTGCTTTCATTCCTTCCTTTGCTTGGCTTTGTGTGGTGGTTGCATGAAATGAAGCAGCTCAGAGGCATTTCCCATTGCCAAAGACAGACAGGATCCAGCACATCAGTTCAGCAACAGCCTTTTTCAAATATATGAAACTTGGTCTGTGTTTATTTCCATTTTTAGCTTTAGCAGCTTAAAAACAGTTGAGGATAATGGGTATCTGAGAGATCTGGCAGTAATAAAAGTATCAAGTGGCATTTAGTCACTGATTTCTCAGATATGTAAGTACCTAAACACACCCAGAGGAGAATGTTCCTCTTTGGGCTGTAAGGAGCACCTGGTCAGGTGGAAAAGGCTAAGCTCATGTTTTTAGGATTCATTCCTCCTTATGAATATTGTTTAACACCAAATCTGACTTTCCAGGAAATAATTTTATCCTCTAGCAAAATGTGCATGCTGTTGTTTCTCCTTTTTAAGAAAGACGACTGATATAAGACTGACTGTGGGTTTGGTGGGGAGGTTTGTTGTTGCTCTCCAGAGATGTATTAAAAAACCCCTATAACAAACCAAACCCACTCCGTTTTGAGCAAAGTCCTTTTGTGCCCAAGTCTCTATTTGTAACTGGACAAACATAAACCTAAGGGGATATATATCCTCCAGAGAGCTTTTCTGCATCCTATGTGGTTTTTGTCAGGTTCGTCAGACCAGTGTAGCAGTGACCTGCCCTGGTCCATGAACAGTGAACAACCCCCTTATGAAAACCCAGTAGGAGAGGCAGGACTGTTCTCATCTTAACCTGGTGAGGTTAAGGAAGAGACCCTACATACTGGTCTTGATAACACTGGACTATACTGGTGTCCTGGTTTTGGCTGGGATGAAGTTAAGAAAATTAACCATAACCAGGACAACCAGAAAGTGATACATTTTCTTCCCAGTATTGATTGCTAACTTGTTTACTAGTAGCAGATGGATTATTTGACTGGATGGTGCTTGTTTGGAACAGCCAGCAGAGCAGGGTGGATGGAGTTTATTTTCGTGGTAGAAGACTGTGCTTAAGGGAAAATGTGGATACTAATATGGCTTTTTAACTTCTGACTGTTGCCTCAGTAAGTATAGATTTCCTGCGTTGCAATGGTACCATGTGATTTAACCCACTATCAGATTCTCCAGAGGTGGGAGAAATAGCCCCATTAATGCACATGTAGGTTTTCTGTTTGCCTGCAGAATGCCAGACACTTGCTTTGTGTGCCCATTCCGTGTAATCCTGCAAGTACTTAATGCCCTGGGGGAGGAAAGTCTTGTCATCTTGCCATCAAGTGTTTCACCAAGGCATAGATTAGATATAAAGTTTTCAGGTTAGATACAAGGAGGAAATTCTTCCCTGTCAGTGTGCTGAGGCACTGGAACAGGTTGTCCAGACAAGCTGTGGCTACCCCATCGCTGGCAGTGTTCAAGGCCAGGTTGGACAGGGCTTGGAGCAACCTGCTCTAGTAGAGGGTGTCCCTGCCAATGGCAGGGGGTTGGAACAGGACGAGCTTTAAGGTCCCTTCCAACCCAAACCATTCTATGGCTCTATAGTTGGAAAAATCATATTAAGTAAAGGGTGAGCTCAGACTTAAAGAGGATTTGGAGCAAATTCCTTCTAACTGACCTTCATTTTCTTAAGTTTAATGTTTCTATAGAAGAAACAAGCACTACCTTTTTATAACCTTAAGCTGTTTCACTCTGAAAACAGCAATCTGGGTTAACTGGCATTATAAGAGACCACTGAGGGACTTGGGATACATGCTTACAACATATGTAAAGCTGTTACTACATATTCTTCTAATTGCAAACTTGCCAGCTGAGCCTGCAATCTGAAGTTTAATCTGGGTACCCACTAGTTCCTTGGTACCAAGAAGAAAACAAGGTAATGGCAACATGGTTTGCCTTTCTGTTGACTGGGAACCTGGAGTAGAATCAGCTCTTGGCTTCTAACCTTGTTGTGGTGTGCCGGGAGGCACACGTAACATTGGAAATCCCTGGCTGCAGCTTCATTTCCCTACAGTTCCTTTCAAGATAAATCACAGCCTAATGCCTAGCAGTGAAACAGACCCACACAGTACCAGCAGTTTGGTATTGCTGGTAGGGCCTGCTCATAGCAGAGCTTGAGGATTCAAGCAGCACTCTAAAACCTCCAGTCTCTAACCTCAGTTTTGCAACAAGTCTATGATGTCCTGGTGCACACAGGCTGCTTGAAAGTTATTTTCCTTGCCAGGACCTAGAGCTAACTGTCCGAGGATGGAAATCTGCTGCTTTATTTATAGCTAGGCAATAATATTGCTCTTAGTTCCTCAAAAGATGGAACTGAAAGGCTAAATACTTCTCTTGTAGATGAGTAAGCCAAGCCAGCAAAGGTCAAGTGCTATGAAGGTGAGAAGAGAAGGCAAAAGTAGTTTACAAGTTATGAGCTTCTGTCACTTCTTACCGTACAAACCCTATCATCCAGACAGGTCACTTGTAAAGGAAGTACTGTAGATGGAGAGCAGGTTTGTACCTTTGTTAGCAGCACAGTTACCTCCCAAAGTCTATAAGGCCTGTTGAGCTGGTGAAGTTAAGGTACAGTTAACTCCATAAGCAGGAGTGGGAGCAAGTTGCCTGACATTTGCTTCCATCCAGCTACAGTTGCCATGAGTGATGTTTAATGAGTCCAGAGCCATGACAAATCCTCTGTCTCTGTCCTGCTTATGTTAGTCAAAGTTCTGAGTGTCCCACAAGCAGGTACATAGGCTGACACACCTGAGAGTCCAATCCACTTCTACAGTGGATGGGACTCTGATTGGTGTGAGCTGACTTGTACAGCTCTCCTACCACACCCTAGTTTCAGTGGTTGAATAGAGGGGAACGGAGTGAGCAGTGTCTGGGGTAAAAGACTGACTCGGGGTGAGAGCACTGAATACCTGTCCTGTGACTCAGTGCCATCCCTCCAGAGCACCTCCCTCGGCATGTGTTGTCACACTGCCCTGCGGCACTAGCTGGGGTCAGAGCTCTGCTTGCCCTGCAGGCTGTGCAAACAGCTGAAGAGCCCATCCCCAGCCCTAAGGAGCGTCTGTTCTGAGAAGACAAATAACACAGGGGAAAGAAGGTGAAAGGGAGAAGCAATCGTCTGTGTAAAAATTGCTTGCATTCCACTATTCCTGCTGGCTGTGTTCATAAACTGCCTGAACAACAAGGAGTTGGCTCATACCTGAGTAATGTGTTTGCTTGAGGACAGAGAGAAGCTACTGCTCTGTTCCTGCTCTAACTTGGAAGACCTGCAGCATATGAGAGGTATGTATTTTGGCTCTTAGAGTTATAAGCAAGAGGAAGGGCCAGATCTTAAATGGCCCAGTCATGCTACGGACTGTTGAATCTTGGCATTAGAAATGCCAGTGGTGACCTCAACTCCTTGCAGCCTCAGCTGTGTGTAGCTGACCGGAGACAGGGAAGTTCTTTAAACACCCAGGAGGGACAGACTGTTGACAGTGCTGCCAAAAAAAAAGTTCAGGTATTCAAATGCTAATAGAGCTGATGCATTCAAATAAGCCTTTTCATTTCTGGATGAAGGAGAAGTTGAGTAATAGGTGAGAATGGTCTTAGTGTGGGGTTGGGACTGTCTCAGTGCCCTTTCTCTGCTTTGAATGGTTGTGTGTACTTGACAGTCAAATCTTCAACCTACAATGAACACTGTCATCAGAGCTACTTGGTAGCACTGGAAGTTCCTTCTCCTAATCTCATGGACAAGATAAAACTGGCATGAACCTCCTTAGGGTTGGACTAGATGACCTTTGAAGGTCCCTTCCAACTCAAACCATTCTGTGATTGGCCATCAGGCCTGTAGAAAATAGCAGCATCCCGCATCAATGTGGACAATGTTTGGTCTTAAAGTCTCCAATTAACTTGATTTGTTCTGGTTTCTCCCCTGAGCTCTGTTATTAGCTTGTTCGCTGCAGGAAAGGACATAGAGAAGGCAGATGAAGCCTGACTTGACTTTTTCATCAAGTACTCTCCAAAGCTGTCTAGTAACTTTCCTGGTGTTCAGGTTACACTCCAGGCCATGTATGAGCACATGCCTTATGTGTTATATTCCTAATGAGGAAAGACAGCAACCTCTCAAATGGCAAACAAAGCCTCCTCAAAGAATGTTTCATAGAAGCAGAGTGACCATGCAGCCTGAAAGCAAATTATTAAAGATGTGCTTCACAGTATTTAAAATGGCTGCAGTTTATGTGGTGGATCCACTTTTTTACAAGGCCTATAAGGACAGGACAAGGGGAATGGCTTTAACCTGCCAGAAGGGAGACTGAGGTGAGCTCTTAGGCAGAAGCTCTTCCCTGTGAGGGTGCTGAGGTGCTGGCACAGGGTGCCCAGAGAAGCTGTGGCTGCCCCATCCCTGGCAGTGTTCAAGGCCAGGATGGACACAGAGGCTTGGAGCAAGCTGCTCTAGTGGAAGGGGTCCCTGCCTGTGGCGGTGTGGGTGGAACTAGATGAGCTTTAAGGTCCCTTCCAACACAAACCAGTCTGGGATTTGTAGATGAATAAACTGCACAGCCTTATTTTGTTGTTTCTTCCATGAGATGCTTTCTTCCTTTGTAACTTGTGTTTGTACAAGGATTTTTGTATAACCTATGGAAAAAATGAAACCATCTTTCCAGTACCTTTTCGGGATGTGTGTATAAAAGCAGTGTCACATGATGTCTCTAAATTGGAGCGACATCAATTTGATGGATGGACCACTCGGTGGATAAAGAACTGGCTGGATGGCTGCACACAAAGAGTTGTGGTCAATGGCTCAATGTCCGGCTGGAGACCAGTAACGAGTGGTGTCCCTCAGGGATCGGTGTCGGGACCAGTCTTGTTCAACACCTTTGTCGCTGACATGGACAGTGGGATTGAGTGCGCCCTCAGCAAGTTTGCTGCTGACACCAAGCTGTGTGGTTCGGTTGATACCCTGGAGGGAAGGAATGCCATCCAGAGGGACCTCGACACGCTTGTGAGGTGGGCTGATGCCAACCTCATGAAGTTTAACCATGCCAAGTGCAAGGTCCTACAGCTGGGTCGGAGCAATCCCAGGCACAGCTACAGGCTGGGCAGAGAAGAGATTCAGAGCAGCCCTGCGGAGAAGGACTTGGGGGTGTTGGTTGATGAGAAAATGAACATGAGCCGGCTTCAGTGTGTGCTCGCAGCCCAGAAAGCCAACCGTATCCTGGGCTGCATCAAAAGAAGCGTGACCAGCAGGTCGAAGGAGGTGATCCTGCCCCTCTACTCTGCTCTTGTGAGACCTCACCTGGAGCATTGTGTGCAGTTCTGGTGTCTTCAACATAAAAAGCACATGGAACTGTTGGAACAAGTCCAGAGGAGGCCACGAGGATGATCAGGGGACTGGAGCACCTCCTGTATGAAGACAGGCTGAGGAAGTTGGGGCTGTTTAGCCTGGAGAAGAGAAGGCTGCGTGGAGACCTCATAGCAGCCTTCCAATATCTGAAGGGGGCCTATAGTGATGCTGGAGAGGGACTCTTCATTAGGGACTGTAGTGATAGGACAAGGGGTAAGGGGTTAAAACTTAAACAAGGGGAAGTTTAGATTGGATATAAGGAGGAAATTCTTTCCTGTAAGGGTGGTGAGGCACTGGAATAGGTTTCCCAGGGAGGTTGTGAATGCTCCATCCCTGGCAGTGTTCAAGACCAGATTGGACTAGGCCTTGGGTGACATGGTTTAGTGTGAGGTGTCCCTGCCCATGGCAGGGGTTGGAGCTGGATGATCTTAAGGTCCTTTCCATCCCTAACTATTCTATGATTCTATGAAGATCCTAAAGAGGCACCTTCTGAGCCCTAAACCAGCAACAGACTTAATTTTGACAGAGACTTCTAAATCTGCCCTGCTAGCTTATCTCAGTTTTATCCTTTGAAGGCAAAACTCAAGATCTGCAGTTACTGGAGACTCCTTCAGAACTTTCTCTGCTTGAGCATTTATCATGGCAAAATATACATATATTTTTGTAAGAGCTGTTTCAGCTGAAGCTTTAAGGGTAACAGGGCTGAGGCTTCTCTTTCCAGCTAGTTGTCATCCTTCATAATTAACTAAGGAACTAACAGATCACAAGATGGAAATAGTGTGCTGAGATAGCATGAAAAAAAACCAAACCAGCCAACCAAATCCCAAATTACAGCCCGCTTCCCCAAAGCCCCCAAAATCTGACTTTGATTCTGTTAACACAGGTAAGTAGATTGCGTGTCTCACTTATTCCTTTTTCCCCTCCTCAGGCGTTTACCAGAGAAAGTCAAGGATGATGTTCAGCTCAAGAACATGAGCGGGCAGTGGTTTTACGAAGCCAAGTCCAAGAGGCACAGAGATACGGTACATGGAGCAGATATTATCAGAGCTTCCATGCGCCGGAAGCCTGCACATCCTGGTAAGCATTTGCTTTACATTTCATTTTGAGAAGGTTGGTTTTTGCTTTGCTAACTTCAGACTCTGTTGTCTGTGAAATACAAGAATATTGGTGTCCATAACCAGAAAATGATGCAAAAAAGAGATTTCCCATGAGTTTGCAGTGTAAACTTTCTTCTCCCCATTTAAAGAGAGGATTCTGTGTGATGACTAACAGGATGGACTGTCTTGTGTTTCTGTGTAGGACTGTAAGCTCTCTGCACTCCTGATGCCTTCTTACTTCTATTCTTGAGGCCCTCTGAGCTGTCTTGGAACATGCAAGGAATCAGAGATTGAGGGAATTGCTTTTTATGTATAAATTTCCAAGATTTTGGGTGCTGCTTGAGACCTCTGAAGTTCAACGGTTGGCACCACGAGCTAGAGGTTGTAACTACTGAAATCCGTGCTGGAGTTCTGGCAGCCAGACCTGGCACTCTGTGTCCACATTAACTTTTAAATACACCCACCATCCCCTACATCATGGTGGGTGCCCCCAAACGATTTATTAGAAGTGTTTGTTAAAGCCAGTTGTGTTCATGTACCAGATAAGTTGCAGACATTCATTTAATAGTACAAATAGGTAGTAGTGTATTGTGTGTAAATTGAGATGTTGATGAGCTTTGGGCTCACTTGATAATAAATACTGTATTCCGAAGCTCTTCTTTTAAGAAAATCAGAGTGTGGGAAGATAATGCATTGTATTTGACATTAGAAATAAATACAGTGTATTGTTTGGAGAGAAACAAACCGAAAGAGAACATAGGAGCTGCTCTGCTGGAGCAGACCAAAAGCTCAGCACCCAGCTCTGAGTGCCTGGCAGCACGCATGTGCTCCAAGGCCAGGACCAGCCTGCAAACACTTGCACCTCAGACTGTTTTGATGTAGAGGAGGTATTCCTGGGTTATTTTTCCCCATTAATTTCTTTAAGAAGTTCTTTAAAGCCATGCCTCTAACGTTCACCATGTCCTGTCTGGGGCATTTTAAAATGAATGTTTTCCACATAAGAAGTGACTGAACCGATCACCATTATCGTTGGGAAGCCAACTGAACAGTTGATCTCTATTCACAAAAACATATATAATACAGCATACAGGATTTTGTAGACTTCTATTAGAAATCTCTCAACATCTGACTCTCTAATCTAGGGAGTCCTGCTCCATTTTGTCATTATTTGGACAGAATATTTCTTCTGTTTCTTAGAGAAACTGACCCTCATCCCTCTTTACCTCCTCTAGTTTTACTAAATCCTTTTGGCTTACAAGGGCAAGACTCTTCTTATTCTCTTGTACTGATAGTTAAAGTTCTATTAAGGGATTTTGCTGTGTGCTCTTGAAGCAAGTATTTCTGTCAATGCCGTGTATACATTACAGCATATTGTATACCTTTATCTTTCTATAGGTTTTGTAACCACAACTTAGCCTTGTCTTCCTGTGTCTAATCCTGAAATGTTACACCTTCTAAGATCCTATATTCCCAGAGGGATAAGGGCAGTTTAATCAGTTTGAGGTTACAGTGGGATGGTTTCGGCTTTTTAAGTTGACAAAAAAAGGCCTGAAACAGAAAAGACTTAAAAAAAATCAAAGGTTAGTGCGGTGTGTTTGTGGGTTTGGCTGGTTTTCAATTTGCAGGCTATGAAAATCACCTGTAAAACTGTAGCTAAATTTTACAGTGATTTATAGTTTAAAGGAAAGTACTTAAAGCCACATTATGTTAAAGGAAGGTAATTACTCCCCAGTCTTGTTACTTGAACAAAGGGGCGTACTGGTACATTCAGAACTATGTACAATTGATTGCTTTCAATGACTCATTAGATGTCAAGATATTTTTGCTTGCAGTTATGGATAGTGATAGTGAAAACAAAAATCTTGCTTAGTTTTGTACACTAAGGAATCCTTAGTGTGGGGTAGCGGGTAGATTTAGATTAGATATAAGAAAGAAGTTCTTCCCTATGAGGGTGGTGAGGTGCTGCACAAGGTGCCCAGAGGAGCTGTGGCTGCCCCATCTCTGACAGTGTTCAAAGCCAGGTTGGACGGGGCTTGGAGTACCCTGGTCTAGTGGAAGGTGTCCCTACCCATGATAGGGGGCTGGAACTAGGTGAGCTTTAAGGTCCCTTCCAGTCAAACCAATCTGGGATTCTATGATTGTCAGAGCAATCCCAGGTACAGCTACAGCTTTCGCAAAGAACAGATTCAGAGCAGCCCTGCGGAGAAAAACTTGGGGGTGTTGGTCGATGAGAAAATGAACATGAGCCAGCAGTGTGCGCTTGCAGCCCAGAAAGCCAACCGTATCCTGGGCTGCGTCAAAAGGAGCATGACCAACAGGTGGAAGGAGGTGATCCTGCCCATCTACTCTGCTCTTGTGAGACCTCACCTGCAGTATTGTGTGCAGTTCTGGTGTCCTCAACATAAAAAGGACATGGAACTGTTGGAACAAGTCCAGAGAAGGGCCACAAGGATGATCAGGGGACTGGAGCACCTCCTGTATGAAGACAGGCTGAGGAAGTTGGGTCTGTTCAGCCTGGAGAAGAGAAGGCTGCGTGGAGACCTCATAGCAGCCTTCCAGTATCTGAAGGGGGCCTATAGGGATGCTGGAGAGGGGCTCTTCATTAGGGACTGCAGTGACAGGACAAGGGGTAATGGGTTAAAACTTCAACAGGGGAAGTTTAGATTGGATATAAGGAGGAAACCCTTTCCCGTTAGGGTGGTGAGGCACTGGAATGGGTTGCCCAGGGAGGTTGTGAATGCTCCATCCCTGGCAGTGTTCAAGGCCAGTTTGGACAGAGCCTTGGGTGACATGGTTTAGTGTGAGGTGTCCCTGTCCATGGCAAGGGGTTTGGAACTGGATGATCTTAAGGTCCTTTCCAACCCTAACTATTCTACAATTTTATGATTTCTAGTAATATTAAAACACCCGTTTTTTCAGATGGCACCAGATCTGCTTCTGAGCACAGTTCAAGTACAGGACTTTGCAATAGCTGTAGGGCTGAATGCAAATACTTGTATTTGATGATTCAGAAAATCCTGTATGAACATAGGGGAGACAACAATATTCTTGTTTCATGTTTTAGCTGAAGTGAGTCAGAGCAAATCAAACAAAGTGAAGAACAGCTGGGTGAGCAATGTTAATAAAGAAGTCTTCGTGCTGCCAGAACTACATGGTATTGTGGAACACCAAGAAGAAGAGGAACAACTGAAATCCAGTTCAAGGTAAGTTGTCTGTTTAATCACACTTAGTATGTGTGATCAGGACTGGTGAAATTTGTAAGCTGTAAATTCCATCCAAAATACTGTACTTGCCTCTTACTTCAGAGGTCATCAAATGTTTCCTCATTATTGCCCAAGGAATCAATGCATGTGGAAGGTTGATAAACCAGAGTCATGCATTTAATTGTTCTGTATCCAAATGCAGAACAACCTTCAGCTTACCTCTCTGAGGCAAAAGTTGTTAGTGGTGTGTAGAATGGTCCCACATATGTCCTCATGTCACAAGTTAGTCTGGCTCCCAGAAGCAAGACTGTGAGTTTCTAGATACAATGGTTGGCCATGATCAGTCCTTCACAGTTAGTAACAGGGGCACAATAACCCCTGCATCCCTTCAGTCAGCCACTTAATAAGACCAGACTCTTGATTAAGCTTGGATCATACAAAGAATAAGACTGAGAAATGACTCTAGAATTTTCCAAGGTTTTTGGGGTGCACATTTAATAATCAGACTTTTTAAGGAAACCAAATGTATTTCAGATGGAAAAAAAAAAAACCAGAATCTTTTGGATTCTTGTGGAAAATAAGTCAGAATGTACCAAGAAAAATAAATGCCTTTCTGGAAGTGAGAGGCTTCCATTCAGAATAAGGGAAGACAGTCGGTTTGGTTATGCCTGGGCTGTAGTTGTTACAGGAATGCTGGATGATAGTTTGTGAACTACAGAGGATTTGGTATTAAATCACTCTATCTCAAGTCTGTGAACACCCCAAACAGCTTAGTTTTGTTTTGAAATATCCTGAGTTGGTCTTTAACAGCCGTGTTCTCTTTAAAATACCTGTGTATAGTAATGCATTGGCTTGTGTGAAGCTTTCAAAAAGCCTGCATTTGAAATGGAGAGTGCTGATCTCTTAGCTAGGGCAAAGCAGGTAGAAATTAGATGCCTTTAAATGGCCAGATTCCTCAGCTCCATTGAGGAGACAAGAAGCAGGGTGTAACACAGCTACTACTGTTTGTGCTTTCAGGGAGTAGAGAGATGTAAGAGCCAGAGTTACTCCTTAGGATGACTGGTTTAATTCTGGTTGTACTGTTGATGTGCTCTGTTAAGCTTTCACTTTCTTGTCTGTCTTTTGAAGCCCTTCTCTGTACCTCATCTGTTTTCTCTTTGCAGCAAAGTTTGTCTCCTCCTTTGCCCTTGCACAGAATCTAACAGCAATTGAATCTTTCGCTTTCATGGTCTGCAAATGGGGCAACCACGTTCATAGTGAATGGCACCAAAGGCTGGTGTAAGTCTTAACAACTCTGGCTTGCATTGCTGGTCCTACCTGTCCTTTACATATCATTGTCGGTGAACTCCAAGGGGTATTTTTGTCTTAAATACATCTGAAATCGTGCTGAAAAAGTTCAGATAAACTGCTTTGTTACAGACTTCCTGAAAAATCAAGTTGTACAATGAGGATGATAAATGTTGCTTATCACAAGAAAGAGCTTAACTTCCCCCTCAGGTCAGCTGACAATGCTGACAGTTGTTACTGAATGTAGGTTTTTTTACATGTGGCTTTTACTTGCAGAAGTTATTATGGAGTTATGTCTTTTTAGGCACAGCACAAGACATGCTGCTGTTTAATATACCTTTTAGAGTATTTTGCATGTCATCCTGTACACCAGGAAAACATGATGATACTTTAAAACTACAGCCTTAGAATGTTATTCTCCGTTAGAGCTCCACAAATACAGTACATGATTGATAAAGAGTAAAACAAGAAATCTGGAGAGGGACTTTTTAAAAGGGTGTGTAGGGATAGGATGGGGGGGGAATGGCTTTAAAGTGACAGAGGGGAGATTTAAGTTAGGTATTAGGAAGAAGCTCTTCCTGCTTAATTTCTGGCAGTGTTTAAGGCCAGGTTGGACAGGGCTTGGAGCAACCTGCTCTAGTGGAAGGTGTCCCTGCCTGTGGCAGTGGGTTGGAACTGGGCGAGCTTTAAAGGTCCCTTCCAGCCCAAACCATTCTGATTTTATGAACAAATTACTCAGACTTTATGTTCCGGATCCTATTCTTAAACAAAACTAATTCTTACTTAAATATGAAGAAAGCTCCATTCTGGTAGATGTGTTTGTAAACTGCAGAGGGTCACAACCAGCCCTCAGCCAGTTCATCTGCTGCTGAGTCAGGTGCTGCTTTATGAGTTGGAACAGAAATCAGCCCACAGCTATATTCTTAAAATTGGCTGCATCCCCCCCCCCCCCCCCCCCAATATCTAAATTCAGAAATGAAGCTGTAAACATTTAATTTTATCTTTCTCTTTGGCTTTGTATCACTGTGGTTCTCTTGCATGCCAGAGCCTTTACAGGCTTTGAAGGTGTAACCTTGCAGAGAAGGAGTTTCACAGGGTGACTCAGTCAGTCAATATTACCTCTGTTCCCTGATACCATCTGTCTATATGCCCAAAAGAGGTAGTGTTAAAAGGGGTTTATCTTTCCAATTGAGATTTAGCGGTTGCTTTCTTCCCTAGGCTAGGGAATACTCTTAGCCTGTATTGAACAGGCGACAAGTATTCTGCAAGGTGGAAGCTTGCACAAAAGCCCTATTCCTTATAACTTCATGTAACTTTTCTGCAACAGGGGTGCTGGGATACTTAGATAAGGCCATTTTTGTTTTGTTTTCTTAATGGGAGGCCATTTGTAAGTAGACTGTATTGACAAAGCCTGCAATTCCGTATCTCCTTTCTCCATCTTTGCTCTTGCCTTTGCCTTGTTACTTCTTTGTTTCTGTCCAGTGCTGTCCAGTCTGTGTGGAGTTGGGCCTCCGCTGAGGTTCTCAGCACTTTAGTTTGCTGAATCGCAATGCAGGAATTCTTTAATCTGGGTGTAATTATCAGTTTGGCTTCACAGAGTTTCATAGATTAGCCTTGTGAATGCGGCATATCAGGGAACTGTTTGTTCAGTTTTTCCATTGTATGGGTTGATATTTTCAGAGCCTTTGTTATGAAACTTAGTTATAGGATCCTGGGTGTGTGTTTTTCTCTATTTTGTTTTCTTTAGAGCAGGGTTTTGGCATGCAATGCCAAATTATCAGCTCTCTAATTATTCTATGGTAAGTCTGAAGTAGCATTGTGTTAAAACACTGTGGGATTGTGCGTGTGTTCCATGAGACTTAATTACCTCACCACCTGACCAAAGAATGTCTTACAGGTTGCTTGCAGCCCAGGATACATATCAGTGTTTTCCTTGTCTAAAATGAGTGAAGGGTTGAAGTCCATAACCTGGACTTTAACATAATATTGTTAGTCCTGTTGGGTAATTGATGATGGAGATTGAGATACCAAGTGCAGGAGCACACAGGTGCTCTTAAAAACAAAACCACAAATTCAAGTGCTTTATTAAAGCAAGAGCACAAACTCCAGTTCAGCAGAATAAAATTTCTTTAAATAGATGTGTTTTCACACTTAAAATGTTAGGACTTCATCAGGACTGTAGTGAAAGCACAAGGGGTAATGGGTTCAAACTGAAACGGGAGATTTAGGTTGGGTATAAGGAAGACATTCTTCCCTGTGAGGGTGGTGAGGCGCTGGCACAGGGTGCCCAGAGAAGCTGTGGCTGTCCCATCACTGGCAGTGTTCAAGGTCAGGCTGGATGGGGCTTGGAGCAGCCTGCTCTAGTGGAAGGTTGGAACAGGAGGAGCTTTAAGGTCCCTTCCAACACAAACCAGTCTGGGATTCTGTGGACTAAGGTTAAAAATTGTAACATGACATGATCTTTTTAAAAGAAATTGGAAGTTGCAATATTGACCTCTTTGAGAGCTAGATTTTTTTTTTTCCCTTCACTTTGATTTCCTAGAAGGATAAATGTAGGACAGGGATGGAGATGGTATTGTTTGGAGAATGTGTGTGTGTATATATATATATATATGTATGTATGTATATATGTTTGCTCAAAGATCTAGAAGTGTCAAAGATAGTTTTTGTTATGCCAACTAGAAGCTGTATTGAGTTCTTTAAAAAGCAAAGAAGCTTCTGCAAGGAAACAAAGCAGCAAGAATATCCCTTGCTATGGAAAGGTGAAAGTTTGCTTCTGAGTCTCATGAGAACAGGCTAAATAGAAAACTTGAAATGCTAAGAAGTTATATTTGACTATGTACAAATGAATCTTTGTTTTGCTTTTTAAAAAGGTTTAAAGTATGTCCTGTTTGCTGAAGGTGTTCTGTGCTTTTTTCTTTGCAGTTCTAAAACAATAACCTCTGTGTTGGACAAACCAGAGGAGAGACCTATGAAGGCAGCAGCCTTCTCAGTAAAGGTATGACTGGTATTGAATATAGCAGCAGTTTTCTTACATTTTGTGTGTTTCTTTGCTTCAGCGGTAAGGATAATTCAAGATTTGAGGAAGAAAGATTATAAATTGGAAAAAAAATGGGTATTTTTTTAATTGGAGGGAGATAATGAAAACCACTAAAAGCTCAGTGCTGAATTGCTCTTATGGCTATAGGAAGCAGCTGTCTGTGCTTGGCGTTATTTCCAGCCTCTTCAAGCTCTGAAAAGAATTGCCCTGCTGTGTTGTGAGATCTCTAAAGTCAGAGAATTAGAGATAAAATTGTTTAACTTGCTACAGCTTGGGATTTTTCAAGTGTCTTAAAGTGCTGGCTTATCTCTGCTGGTGGTGGAGCAAGAACAAGATGAGGCTATATCACAAGCACTTCTGATAGTTTCCTGGCCCATATTGTTGAGGTGTTTTGTCATGCAGCCAATTTTAGAGGTATGTTTTCAGGCTCTTTGCTGACAGGGTAGTGAGGCAATCCCTGCACTTTGATTTACTGTGTGGAGACTGAATGGATATAACAATTTGACTGCAGTTATAATGTTCATTCTCTTTTTTATAGCAAAGGAGAAACCCATTTAATTCCACTGCATCAGGTGATAACTTGCACAGTGGGGAATTGGAAAACAGACCAGCCACTCTACCTCAGCTACCAAAGAAGGGTAAATGCACTTACTCAGCATCTGACTGTGGATTTCATGGTATTCTATGTGGAAACTATTTTTACCTTCATTGCTGCTTCTTGTAAGATATCAAAACCTATTTTATCTTAACTGCTTGGAGTTATCAACTAGGTCATTTCAAACCCCATGTAAAATATGTGAATATCCTCAGGAAATGGCTGTTTATGGGAGTAAATGGGTTTTGCTTCCTCTCTTTTACTCACAGTTCTAGTCAGTATTAAACACCCCATCCAAAAGGGCTGTTTATCCTGAATGGCTAAAGAGAGAAATTTCCCTGAATCTGGCATAGTTATCTTTATGTCTTTCCAGTCATTGCTGCTGTTGGCTCAACAGAAGCAGCCCAACTCTCTCTGATCTTTATTGTTTCCTTTGTTTTCTTATTCCTGTTTATTTTCCAGTGCTCCCTTTCCTGCAGTATTCTCTGCAAGCAGGTAGATGAGTGATGATATATTGCAACACAGGCATTTGAAGTTCTAATTTACAGGCTTATGTGTGGAAATGACTCTGATGTCTCTGTTATGAAACTTGCTAAGAAGAAAAGGAAAACTTGAACACTAGGAATAAAAACCATCTCTTTACTGGGAGATCATTCATGCACCTTCCCTTGTTTCAGATGAAGGTAGAAATAGCCTGTTCCCATTTCTGGAGGGTGCTGTTTATCTTCTGCACCTGAAGAGGTGTATTCAGAAGCTGCCCTTCCCTGTAAACTTTGTGCCTTGCAGGAATAAAGATGCTGGAAAAACTGGTGTGCTCCATCTTTGGAATCATCAAATAGTTCATACTTCTAGAATAAGAAATAACTATAGGATCATCATCTACTAAGTCTTCCTATTGCATACATACAAAATCAACACCTGTGTTGAATTTCTGTTTATGCTTTACTGCAAATGTTTTAAATAAATCAATCTACTCACTGCGTTCTAGACCTGCACTGTGTCGTATACCTCTGCTTATGCAGATGAATGTCATATATACTCATGATTTCTCCTTTATATATGTCTTACAGAAATTTTGTCACCCTCAGAAGAGAGCCAACCTACTAAACCCAGCTTACACAATGAGGAAACAGAGAAGCACAAGCAACCTTCTGTGGAACCTATTGATGAATCACAGAAAGCAGTGAAGCGTCCTGTCCCAAAAGCTAGGAAACTAGTTCACAAAGCACCAGATCCTGTGTCACAAAGAGAAGACCTTGTTCCAAAAGCAGCCAAGCAGACTGAAAGGATGAATGGCATCACTACACCACCCAGGGGCATTCTGAAGCGGAGCTCAAGCTCCAGTTCCACTGACTCAGAAGTTCGTGTTAGTCAGGTGTTAGATGGTCAGAAAAAGAATGGTCTTCCTGCTGCAACTATATTTGAAGGAGAAGCTGAGAATTCCCTTAGGGAAGAAGCAGAAGACTCCACACAAATTTCACTGGAAAAACTGAAACAAGTGAGGTTCTCTTCTAGCACAAGAAAAGAAGAACCTCTGCAAAGCCCACAGCCACACCATGGTAGAGAAACAGGAGAGTTTGGTTTGTTAGACTCTGATGAAATAAAAAGTGGTGGAAACGATGCTATTAGGTCAGATTCATCTGGGAATAAGCACATTTCTGCTGGAAATCCTTTGGGAACCTATTCATCGGCTTTACAAATAAAGCCAGTAGGTGGCTTACAAGAAGATACATCGGCATCCTGCCTTTGTGACAGTAATAGGCCAGTCTTCCTGACCAATGAAACCTTGCAGACAAAGACTGTCACTCCTAAGAAACTTGAAACTCCACAGAAGATCTCCAGCAATATCCTGCCAAATAGCAATACTGAACCGAGTGTTGATGAGATATGTGAGAATAAACCCAACCAGATCTCACGCCATGAATCAAAATCACACAAAGACTTTACTGGTAAGAGACTAATAGGAGTGATGAATAGAATGCAATAGCATATAGGATGGATTCCTTAATGTTTGAATCACGTGTATCTAGGAATTGACAACTAAGAAATGGAAATAGTAGGAAGTGTTCAAGGAAGTATATACGGAGAGCAACTTTTCACAAGGGCACGTGGGGAAAGGACAAGGGGGAATGCCTTTAACCTGCCAGAGGGGAGATTTTAGATTAGATATAAGGCAGAAGCTCTTCCCTGTGAGGGTGCTGAGGCACTGGCACAGGGTGCCCAGAGAAGCTGTGGCTGCCCCATCCCTGGCAGTATTTAAGGCCAGGTTGGATGGGGGTGCTTGGAGCAACCTGCTCTAGTGGAAGGTGTCCCTGCCTGTGGCAAGGGGCTGAACTGATGAGTTTTAAGTTCCCTTCCAGTCTAAACCATTCTGTGAGTGTATGAATGTGCTACATACTGCAGAATTAAATACTAAATCACTTTCTGTATTTTAATGTTCTAATGTAGTCAGTATTTTTTAGAGGATCTTCTGTTGACATTCTTCAAATTGACAATCAGAATAGAGCCTGAATTAGGCACCTTTATTGTGGATGATGAAAGTGAAGTGACATCATTTGGATAAAAATCCTGTCATGAGGCCTGATAGATCTGCCTGCACAGGAACTGAAGTGTTGTTGGTGTACTGCTGCTGAGTGTCCTTAATAGTAATCCAGCTGTGACTTGGGGATTTGCTCATGGGACTAAACACAAACATGCTGGATTGCCTGCCTGCTCCCTCCCTCCATGTAGCCATTCCCTTTAGAATGGGGATAACCAATTTTATCAGCTCACACCCTCAAAAGTGATATGATTCCAGGAGGATATCTTGGTGCAGGAATTTATTTTTCATTTTCTTTCCTGCAGTATGGTTCTTTCCAAAAACACAAGGACAGAGAACTCTTTTCTCTGCTAACAGAGATTTTAAGCTAGATCAAGCACTTGTAGAGTCATGTGTCTGATTCCTAACTGATAAGTCTGTTTGTTGCAGATGAACATCAGCTTTCTGCTAAGACAGAAGCACATGAGGTGTCAAATACCAATTCTATGAGTCTTCAACAAGGTAAGCCTGATCTTGTTGAGGAGCAAGATGCTAAAACCACTTTAAAGCCTGACAAAAATGCTGATGAACTCAAAGTGGCCGATGAATCTGTGTCAAAAGTTTTAGATGGGTTTGAAAGAAGTTCTGATGCTGAAGATGGGAAATTTGTGTCAGCTAGATCCCACGGCAGGGAACCCAAAGAGGAAGTGGACTTCTCAGCCAGAACACCAGTTCTTCGTTCAGAACACAGTGGGCCCAGTATGGCTGGAAAAACAGGAGTTATGGAAGAGTTACTGTCTGGAAAGATTAAACAACACAGCAGTATTTCACCTACATCACTTAGGTCAGGAGATACACAACTGATTACAGAGAGGATAAAACCTAAGAAAGAGGAAGAGAATGAGGAGCAACATGGCAAATCGCTAACTGAACTTGACTGTACAAGAGTTGAAGAAGAGCATGGTCAAGAAAGCAAGCGACAAAATGAGAAATCAAATCTTTTGGAACATGAAGAAGACAAGCTACCAGCTGAGAAATGTGAGTCAGAGAAGGCAATAAGAGCAAGAAGAAGAATAAGGGAAATCAGAGCATTCTGGGAAAGGGGTCAAACTACCCCCAGTCATGGGGTGAAAGAAGTTAGTGTCAATACTAATGCATCAGGTGATGGTGCATTGGAAGGTCTTGGGGTAAGTGACAAAATAAAATCAACTGCAGGGCATGTACCTAGTGTATTGGATGATCAAAGGAAGAATACACCAACAAGTGCTGAACCAAGCTGTGCAAGCCAGGCTTCAGAAAATGAGCATCAAAACTCTTTTGAGTTTAGACCAGGCCATGCAGCTGGAAAGACAGAAAGAACATTTCCGTCTGATGAAGTTCATGAATATGCAGAGTTACCAAAGGCTGGTGACTTGCAATCAAGAGTTGGTGCCACTTCAGCTTCCCCACAAAGCAAAGACAAAAATGAGAAAGAAGCACTTAAAGAAAGAGCTTCTGCTTGCTCCCAACAGAAACCCAACTTCCAGATTTTGTCTTTAAAAGAGAAAATCAACGAGAAGTCCAAGAATCGAATTTCGGATCCTTTGCAGTTCCAGAATTTGAGAAACTTCTGGGATACTGGAGCTAAATTAGAGAGTAGCGTTGACAGGGGAGATGTTTCTTTGCCTAATAATACTAGTTCAATAACCCATGAGAGAAAATCAAAGGAGAATGAAGAAGGCAGAGATAATGTGAGCAAGCAAGAGTTAATCCAACAACAAACCCAAATGTCAGAGAGAGAGAACCAACAGAAACCTGATTCTGTGCTATGTGAACTGCCTCTAGGATCTGCTAACCTGGAAGCTATGAATGTGACACAGACAATGTCACAGCTGGACAGAAAGGTGGTCATCTCAGAACCCAAGGAAAAGATGGGTCTTCCAGAGCAAGAAGTTAAAGAATGTGTAGAAAAAAGTATCATTTCATCAAAAGAACATCGTGTTTTGTTGCAGTTAATCCAACTGCCTGGAGATAAAGAAGTTTTAAAGACAACACCAGCAGATGATTGTCTATGTTCACCCACAGAAAAAGTGAAGAAGTCTTCTCCATTAGGTGTCAGTCTCCCTAAAGAGGGAGTTGCAGAGACTGTGGATAAAATGGTTCTACGTAGAGCTGAGCTGGATGTATTTAAATTAGGCCTAAAGAAGTTAGAAAAGGAAGCCTCTGAGATGTCATCTAGCTTGAACCTAAAAACCAACATTTTGAAACAGCCAACTCTTCACTCAGATCAGTGCAAGGTCTTTGAAAGAACAGTGGAACCAAGCCATGACTCCTGTCCTGCTGCTCAAAAAGAAGAAATAGGCAAAAGAACAGGAAAAGTGAATGTGCCATCAACAGGTGAGCATGAAAACAAAAGAAGCCTGACGAAACTGTTTAGGGAATTTGAGGCTTTCTCTCTACAGCCTCGGGCAGCAGACAAGGATGATGCTCTTGAGGGTTCTCAGAGGCTTAAAGCTGGTTTGCAGAACCTGCTCAGAGAACCCTTTGTATCTCAGCCTTCTGAATACAGAAGGGTGGGAATGAAAGTACCCACTGACATGAATAGTACATTGCAAATTAATTGTAATGTAAAATCCACATGCCAAGAAGTTATTGGTCAGCCTGAAGAGATCAATGAGACCATAGGCAAGTCTGTTGCCCCACCCAAGGTCAGTGGCTTGAGTTCTGCTTTAGACAAGCTGCTAAAGGAGGCTTCCGAAAAGCCACCTCCTAAACCAAAACATGTCCACAGTGCGGTATTGAGGGCTGCTGAGGTGGAACTTGAAGGCACAACCTGTGAGCCTAATGGAGAGTTGCTGCAGGAAATTAGTGAGACCACAGAAAAGTCTGTTGCCCCATCCAAGGTCAGTGGCTTGAGTTCTGCTTTAGACAGGCTGCTAAAGGAGGCTTTAGACAGGCTGCTAAAGGAGGCTTCTGAAAGGCCACCTCCTAAACCAAAACATGTTGATAATGCAGTGCTGAGGGCTGCTGAGGTGGAACTCGAAAGCACAACCTGTGAGCCTGGTGGAGAGCTGCTGCAGGAAATCAGTGAGACCATAGAAAAGTCAGTTGCCCCATCCAAAGTCAGTTGTTTGAGTTTTGCTTTAGAGAAGCTGCTGAAGGAGGTTTCTGAAAGGCCACCTCCTAAACCAAAACATGTTGATAATGCACTGCTGAGGGCTGCTGAGGTGGAACTCAAAGGCACAACCTGTGAGCCTGGTGGAGAGCTGCTGCAGGAAATCAGTGAGACCATAGAAAAATCTGTTGCCCCATCCAAGGTCAGTGGCTTGAACTCTTCTCTAGAGAAGCTGCTAAAGGAGGCTTCTGAAAGGCCACCTCCTAAACCAAAACACGTTGATAATGCAGTGCTGAGGGCTGCTGAGGTGGAACTCGAAAGCACAACCTGTGAGCCTCATGGAGAGTTGCTGCAGGAAATCAGTGAGACCATAGAAAAGTCTGTTGCCCCATCCAAGGTCAGTTGTTTGAGTTTTGCTTTAGAGAAGCTGCAGAAGGAGGTTTCTGAAAGGCCACCTCCTAAACCAAAACATGTTGACAATGCAGTGCTGAGGGCTGCTGAGGTGGAACTCGAAAGCACAACCTGTGAGCCTCATGGAGAGCTGCTGCAGGAAATCAGTGAGACCATAGAAAAATCTGTTGCCCCATCCAAGGTCAGTGGCTTGAGCTTTGCTTTAGAGAAGTTATTGAAGGAGGCTTCTGAAGTGCCACCTCCTAAACCAAAACGTTCTGGCAGGGCAATATGGAGGGCTGCTGAGGTGGAAGTTAAAAGCACAACCTATGAGCCTGATGGAGAGCTTCTGCAGGAAATCAGTGATACCATGGAAAGATCTGCAGCGTCCGAGGCTGAATATGCAGCATTTGATGTGAATTTGCAGAAGCTACCAAAAAATGTCTCTGAAACACCAGCTTCTGTGCTGGGAGATAGGGATAAGAAAATGAAAAGTAAAATACAGAGTAGCGTAAGTGTGCACACTCCACATCGAGAGAGGGACCATCCTCAAGAAATACAAGAAACAGTAGAAAAAACTTCAGTTTCAAACACTGCAAAATTCAGGGAATTCAGGTGCTCTTTAGAGGAACTTCTTCAAGAAGCATCTGAAGCTTCATGTCCGATATCCAGGGAGTTACATAGGCAAGAAGAGTTTGGGGGTCATAGTCCCTCACAAAAAGAGACTGGCTTCATGACAATGTCACAGCCATGTCATGCTTTCAGTAGCTGTCATACACAGATGAAGACAGCTATCAAAGGAAGAGCTCCAGAACAAAATATCAGAGCTGCAGTAAATGATCTTGCAGTAAGTGAAACTGAAACTTCTGGTCCTCTTAAAAGAAATGGAGCTGTTAATACATTAGAAAAGAGAAACACGGCTCCAGTCGATCTTCCCCCCTTGGAAGGAGACCCCAATGTGATTGAAATCAAGCCGTTCAAGATAAATGAGAAAGGAAGGATTGATGAAAGCACATCCCTGGATGCCTCTGAAAAGAGCTCAGACTTTAAAGCGCTGCTGGGATTCAGGACAGGAGGTACACCACTTAGAGATGAGAGCAGCTCCCCCCAGCCAGGAGGAGCTCGACTCTTCCTCACGTCTCCACATGAGGATAATGATGAAGAGGAAAGGGTTGGCTCAGACCTGGGATCCAGTTCTTCTGATGAACAATCTGATTCCCACTCTGGAACCAGTTTGACTCGTGAGCTGTTTGATTTCTAAAATTCATGGTGCTGGGTTGTTAAACATGGCTACAATTTTTTATAGTAGCCAACTTGAAATGCATTTACACAAAGTCTGGGTGATACTTATTTCCTACTTGAATGCTTTAGATAGTTCTTTGGGAAGGATGGGAAGAATCATGAGGTCCTTTAACTGGAAAGTGTTTCGCACCTACTACATTTGGGTAAACTTTTTAGCTGAGGGGAATTCAGCAGTGTGAATCAATTGCATCAGTCTTCATGATTTACCCTTTTCTTCCTCCCTGTGATATCACCTTCAAATTACTAACTTTGTAACACTCAGATTCTGGTATTTCTTTTAAATATACTGGATTAAAAGAGAGGAAAAAATCAGTGACTGACTGAGTTCATTCTTTAGTGTGACCAATTGTTCTTCAAAGGTAAATTCTCATCATTGGAGGGCTGGATATAAAGACAACACCAACACTTTGGGCTATTCAGCATTGCTGCCTGCTGCAGTAGAAAGTGGTCATATAAATGGTCTGTTTACTGGGATTCTCATTACTTGGTTGAACGGCAGCTCTAGTCAATGTGTAGTGTGTGATAGTCATCAAAAAGCACAAGGTAGAGAAATAATTTAACCTTTTTAATCTCATGCTGAGAGGCTGGGAATGGTTTATTCAGCCAGCAAATGAGACCAATGTGTCAGGCTCCCAGGGCCTGCCAACTCTTGAGCCTGTTCTGAAAGTGAGATTCCAATGGAAGCCAGCAAAAGCTCAAGACAAATGAGGAAAAATGAAAGATAATTTGGTTTTACCTGTTATGGACAGCAGCACTGTAAGCTTGGTTGGTTGGTTGGCTGATGAGGAGAAAAGGGAGTAGGGAGGAGACAGGGTCTCAGAGGTTTCTATCTGTCTTGGTTCTGCCCTTGGAGACAATTGCATCACTTCAGGGATCCACATACCTCCACAGCTGGGTGGTTTTGTGTTTTTTACTCCAGTATTGAAACAAAATTTACTTTCCCTGGGGAGAAAAATAGAACAAAGTTGAACTGGTGGAAAAACTAAAACTGTTTAACTTTTTTTGTGCTGATTCATACCCAGATAGTTACAAAATGGCTAAAGTCTGTATTATTCTTAGCCAGTTAAGTGCCAGAATTGCTCCAAACCCCCTTATTACTCAGTGCAGACACATGCCCACACAAGGTATATCAACCAACCTACCTCTGTACCGATGGGCAAAACACTTTAAAGACAGCAAATGGACTCTTAAAATTAGACATTTTGTTTATTTTGGACTTATTTAGCATTTCCATTGAATGGTCAGGTTTTGCTAACAGTCAAAATAGATTCTCATGAGCAATCCATGGTTGTATTTTTTAGTGACTTGCTTGTGGCATCTCTGTATGTGCAGTGTTCATGTGTTTTGTCTCATAACAGGTTCAGAAGAATTAAACCCTGTTTTGCTGGCTTTGAAAAGGAGTGCAGATAGGAAAATGCCTTCCAAAAGTCTAGAGGACATTCCATCAGCCACCTCAAGTGAGCACGAAGCTTGTGTGTCTCCCATGACCCCAGTTTGGCTTAAATATGTTCATTCTGGTCTTCCATACAGCTTTGCCAAGTAGTGGTTTTGTCTTTGTTTCTCAATGAGCTATATGGAGCTTGTACTTTAGAACCATGTTCTTTTCTCACAAGGTTTAGATTTCAGTTCTTTGTGTTACTTTTGAAACAACACTGGTCCATGAAGCAGACATCTTCCAAAAATGCACTGTGTTAATGAGTGGTGAAGCGTTCCTTGAACAGTTTATGAGACACTGGCACAGGGTGCCCAGAGAAGCTGTGGCTGCCCCATCTCTGGCAATGTTCAAGGCCAGGTTGGACACAGGGGCTTGGAGCAACCTGCTCTAGTGGAAGGTGTCCCTGCCCGTGGCAGGGGTTGGAACTGGATGAGTTTTAAGGTCCCTCCCAACCCAAACCACTCTGTGATTCTAGATCACAGATTTTTCTGTGATCAGAAATCAATAGTGATTTTCACTATTAAAAGTTCTGGCAACTACCCAAATCCATAGCGAGCAACAGCTGCCATTGCCTCTTGGCTGTTTCTTGGGTCAAATTATTCAAGTATGAAAACATCATCTTAGTTTAGTAGTGGTTTTAATTAATTATTTCTAATTAAGTTAATATCCCAAAATCATGCTAAGAGAATATGATGAGACAAGATTATACTTAAAATTAATTCCCTTTGTAGCCTTTTTAGGTTTTTAGTTTCAATCATTATTCCTGTCTCTATTCCCACTGCCCCAGGATGTTTCCAGGCTCATCCCCTGACTAACGGGGAGGATATAAACTGAACTTCATATACACTGAAATGTGGAGTGTAGATTTTGAAAGATGTTGGCTATCATTGGCAAAACACTCTGCTAATACTACTTATGCTGTTGCCTGCTTCTAACTAGATTCTAGGGTTTAGGTATGCACTAACACGGTCACAATGGCACACTGACCATGTCAACATGAGACTGCTGCTTGGACATAGGTTTGATGTAGTGTGTGAAGTAGAAAGCATCTCTTGAATTTAACCATTTCCATGGCTCTGCTGGTTCGTTTGACTTTGTGTCCTCACCACTCTTTGCTCTGTGATTACCACTGCCATTCATTTTATCACACTGAATAGCAAAATTCCTAACTATGTGTTACTTTTTTCCTGCACAGATAAAGGAAAAATAAATAATCCAAAGGAAGAATTAGCTCTTAGTGCTGAAGATGGTAAATATCTTTTGTGTCTGCATGGAAGTTTATTGTTGTTTTTTTTTTCATGGCCTCTATTTGCTAGTGAAAGATTTTCTTAGACCGAGAATTGTGCTTCTAGATTTGATTAACTTCAGCATGACTGAAATGTGTTTATAGACTTTCACTGTGGCATTTTATTCTTCAGGAATATACTAATGTTCTGTCCTGCTATATCTGTAGAAACTCTCTGCCACCTAGGAGTGTATTGTTTTGTCCTTTGGACATTCATCCTGTGAAACAGTTACTGAAATTATTGTGAGCTTTGAACAGTAGCTCAGTTGAAAGACTTGGCTTAAGTAAATAATGAGTTTGTCTGTTCATTCGTTGGCATTGTAAGATGGAAGATGCCTTTTGCTAGTGCAAAACACCCTTCAGAGTGCATCAGATGAAAAGGAACCTCTCCTACATTCCCCATCTCAATCCAGCAAAGTGGAATTACTCAGATGAAAAGGAGCCTCTCCTACATTCCCCATCTCAATCCAGCAAAGTGGAATTACTCTAAGCAATAGATGAAGTGCTGAGTCAGCTATGGTAGCTATCATCAGTCCATTAGTGCATTACAAATGCCTTGCTGTTAATTTTTCCTCTATATATTTAGAAATTCCAAATCTAAGAAAATAAAAGCAAAGCTGCTCAATATCAAGATAAACACAACAGAAACCCCTTACATTACATTGAATATGGTAGAACATAACACACAATTCTTTCTTTACTGCACTGGAGCATTACAGTTATAAAAAATAGTTGTGCACAGTTGCATTTATTGTCATGTTTTAGATGCTTCAAGGCATTTTGCATGTTAGTTGCCTATAGTATAAATGGTATGATTGTAGCATGACAGAATGCACGCACTGTTCAGAAAATGAACACGAGACTTCAGTACCATACTGCACTTTGCTTTCAAATGGAGACTCCTACTGAAAGCACGTTTTATGTTCAGGATGGAATGTATAGACACTTATCTGAAAAGGCAGGAGAGGTTTATTTTGAACTTAAGCTTTTTGAGAGTGAAGTTTTGCAACAATGACAAACAACCAAATGAATAGCTGTGCACATAGAGTAAGGCAAGTTCTTCTTGCTTTGTTTAGCTTGTACATTCGTGTTACCCTAGTTATGATCCAGCCTCTCAAAGGAGAAGATCAATGTAAAACACAGAAACATACAGGGTCTGGGGAGGTCAAAAACATCCCACATCTAAAATGTACTGATGCTATTTATTGACATTGCAAAGCTGTTTGTGCCACTGAATGACTGTTGTCAATACCGCACTGAGCAGGTCTGAAACCTGATCAGCATCAAGAGAGGAATGAAAATACCACGGGAAGTGAGTAACAGGATCCTTCCAGCAGACAATGGGGAGGTTTCTCCACTGATATTTAAACTAATACATCACAAATCCTTTGTTATGTAACAACTAACAAGTTATACATCTGGACTACATTCGTGCTCAATGTGGAAACTGCCTCTTAACTGCATACTGAAAATAACTGACATGTTGAGCGCTACTTGAGCTTCATCCAGCAACAGCTTTGTAAAGGCTTAACTCACACCTTGCAAACAGTGTTGCAGTGTTTCACTCTGTGTAATAGATACGTGTCCCTGTAGCTGGCTGTTTGTTGCCAAATACTTGTCTTGATGCATTTAACAATGTGTATCCAGTCCACAGATAAAGAGCTTTAGTGCATTATTAAATATAAGTTGGGTTAGAGAATGGAAAATTCTGAGTATCATGGGCTTACTGCAAACTGTTTTTTTTTTGCAAGACTAAGTTGTGCAGTTGAGCTTTGTATGGTGAAAGAGTGTAGCAGTGAGCTTTATTAGAAGTATGCAGACGAAGAGATGTACTGCAGAAAAAGTGCATCATTAATGATATGCATCTTACAATGAACTGGGAGTACTTGAAACTTCTTTCCTCAGGTCTAAAACCAAATTGATTTACACAATGTTTCTACTGCCGTTAATGAGACTGTAAAGAACAGACTTTAGCTGATTTCTTCCCAAGAACCTTATGATGACTGTAATTGTTCCAAGATGGGAGTGAGTCCAGGGGAAGCCACAGAGAAGCTGTGAGGGCTGGAGCACCTCTGTTATGGAGACAGGCTGAGAGAACTGGGCTGGTTCAGCCTGGAGAAGAGAAGGCTCCAGGGAGACCTTAGAGCAGCTTCCAGTGCCTAAAGGAGCTACAAGAACCTGGAGAGGGACTTTGGATGAGGGCCTGTAGGGACAGGACAAGGGGGAATGGTTTTAACCTGACAGAGGGGAGATTGGGATGAGCTCTTAGGCAGAAGCTCTTCCCTGTGAGGGTGCTGAGGTGGTGGCACAGGGTGCCCAGAGAAGCTGTGGCTGCCCCATCCATGGCAGTGTTCAAGGCCAGGTTGGATACAGGGGCTTGGAGCAAGCTGCTCTAGTGGAAGGTGCCCCTGCCCATGGCAGGGGGTTGGAACTGGGTGAGTTTTAAGGTCCCTTCCAACCCAAACCATTCTGTGATTCTAATGTCAGTGAGGGATGGTTAGTACATAAGTGTTGCATTTATCCTTGTTCTAGAAAGAAAATGTAGAAGGTAAACTGACAGTGTTTTCTTCACCACATTTGATCAGAGCTTGCTTGCAGCACCCAGGCTTGCACATCATGTCAAGCAATGTCAGTGTTTCTGCTCCCGCCAGATAAAGTTCTTTGGTCAGTGTTATAGAAGTTGTTAAAGTGAATTATGCTTCCTAATGATAGCTTCTGAGTCCTATGGGAGGGTTGGGGAGAACCAACCTTGCATCCAAACTTTAAACTGGTTATGCATGTGCATGTATTTCACCAGAAGTTTATTTCTAACCACATCATGTTGTGAAAAGTCACTGTTTTGATGTACAAGTGTATTTTTGAAGCCTTTTGAATTGCTGCTCTTCAGTTTCCACAGTGTCTTCACAGCCTGACAAGTTGTTTTCCAGTCCTGAAAAACTCAAAGCACTGAGCAAATCGGTACCATCATTTCTACAGGAAGAGGTAAGTTCCATTGTCCTGCTGACCTGCTCCATGGACAGCAGCTAAAATGGTCCTAGGGAAGTCATATATTCTTCATAAGGGAGCTTAGGATTTTCCTGTCTTCTATGGACTCTTTGGAACAGGGCTGATTATTCACAATGCTTAACTGTTACTTCACTCCCTGAATTTTTTTTAATAGTCCCAAATATCTCTCTCCAAACCAATTTGCCTCTCAAGGATCCCTGCCCTGGGTATGATGAGCATTAGTCAGTCCTTACCTTTGGCCTCTGAATTGGGGAATTATCTTGGCCTGCTTTTGCCTAGTGGTACAGACATGGTCATAAAAGCTACAATTAGCAGATCTTCATAAAGTCTTACTCAAAATGCTTATATGCTATTTATTTATGTCTGTAAATATCCATTTTCTTTAGTGTGTGTAGATGTTGTTTATTAATTTTGCATCTGCTAGTAGAGGAGCTATGAAAGCAGTTCAAAACCTTATAAAACAGGGGGGAAGCCTTGTAAATTGGGTGGAATGCAGCAGGAAGATGCTACTTTCTTCAGCAGCTTGCAAAGGAAGGTGCTAAGACACACATGGGAAGTGAAGTATGGATTCTTCAGTATAGCAATGACATTGAGACAGAATGGGGTTGTAAGCACATAACTGGGTAACAGCGAGGTAAACCACAACTGCAGTTCCTTGAGAGAAAAGCAGGGCCCTGCTTAGTGTCCTGCAAGAAAGGCTCTTTGTATCCACTGCTGTTGTAGAGTGCATGTTGCCTCCAGCTAGCTGCCTTCAAGACAGGGTACAGACTTGACAGTATTTGCTATGTAACAGAAAGTGACTGGTAAAAGACCTGAGCATTACCACTTGCAAGGTGAAGTAGAGAAGCTGAGTTTAATTGCCCCAGTCAAATTGTACTCTCTCCTTGCTATTTGAGATTTAAAGCCAAAGCTCAAACCTGGTTGCATTACTGCTTTAAATTTTCACTGTAGGCTTTCCATCAGAAAATATCCTTTTCAGTTTTAAGTTCATGACCTAATTCAAGAACTATTGGTTACTCATGTTGCACAACCAGGGGATTTAAATTCAGGTTTTCACTGAGCCTCAGTCTGCATTAAAAATCTGTTTGTTTTTGTTTGTATTTAATGTTTTTTGTAACCACGAAGAACCAACACAGGCTTTTTCTGTGCTGTTTTTGTAGAGTGATGACAGAGAGACAGATACAGCATCAGAAAGCAGTTATTCCCTTGGCAGAGTCAAGAAGAGTCCCAGCTCTCTAACCAATCTTAGCGGCTCCTCTGGCATGGCCTCCTTATCCTCTGTACGTAAACCACAGCCTTGTTTTAATGGCACTTTGCTTTTGGTAATCTCTTCAGTATTGTTTCAGCTCCCTTCTTATTCCTCTTACCTTTCCGCATCTCTTTCTCCTTCCTTCCCTCTCTGTTATGTGAACGCTTGCATGGAATTGCCTAAAACAGATAAAATAGAATTGGTTTTACTTTTGCTCTTTAGGAATATATTGGAGCTTGTTCAGGACTCCCCTCTATAAACACTGAACAAAGTGATAGCTTTTACCCCAAGAGCTTGCATTTGTAGCTGAAAATGAGGGACAATTTATATAGAACAAATAGTAAGGAGGAAGGGGGAGAAATAACTGAAAGCAAGAGGCAGTATTTGTACAGGGGTGTTTAAGTCCATGAACTAGCTAACCAGGTTATTAGTTTCTATGGAGTTTCTGGGGAATTTTGGGGAAGGATATTGAGACTAAAAATGATCTTACATTCTTCTCTTCCTATATATTCGTGTTCAATTTTCAGTGCTTTACTTAGGTACATAATTCAGCCATATAGGCTTTAGCACTAATCTTTTTGTTGATGTTTTCTAAAGGCCTGTTGCCCTAAATTCTTGAGCTCTGCTTTCTGCAGAAGGAAGATCAGCTGAAGGGATCTAGAAGTAATATTTCAAAGGTCTGATCACAGACAGTCCCCAGATCTGCAGCATCCTATCACTTTACTTCATCTATTTCAAGGCAATAAACACATTGTTTTTGTAGCAAACTTGGCCTAACACCTTTGACTTACAAATAACTTTCTGCTTGCTGAGAATCTTTTGTTATAGTGTCCCCTAGTTTGTTCTTACATTTAAAGGGACACAGCTGATTTCTTTACTGTCGGAATTCTGAGCACAGCTTCTATCCTAATCTTGAAGTATGTGGTTAAATGCAATGCCTGGAAAATGTTTCTCCTCTTGTCTGGCACAGGTGAGCGGAAGCCTCATGAGCATCTATAGCGCAGACTTTGGCAATATTGATGTGAAGGGGAACATCCAGTTTGCCATTGATTATGTGGAACAGCTGAAGGAGCTCCACATCTTTATTTGCCAGTGCAAAGACTTGGCAGTGGCAGATGTTAAGCGCCAGCGTTCAGACCCGTGAGTACACAGAAGATACTGATTTCCTTATGGAAGCTTTATCGTTAATGTGAAAATGAAAACTGCTGTTTTAGTCCAATCTCTATAACCCATTGGAGTTTACAACTCAATAAATAAATGAAGAGACTATAACGTGCTTCATGTGGTTTTCCACTCTGAATGTAGAATTGCCACTATAAATTGGTGCATGTATCAACATGGGAAGCTCAAACTTTTAAGAATATGAAAGTCTTTTAAAACTCAACTTTCCAGATGATAAATCCTGGTTTGATGTTCCCAACAGGATTAGAGCAAATAAATACTGTATCTGGGCATATTATAGTTAAATATTCTGTATTGGTATATGCTGAGGAGACATTTAAACACGTTTCCCCCTGGTAGAAGGAGACCCATGTCCCAGTTCGGAAACTACTGTTATACTTCACCACTGCTGTTCACTTCCTAAATGTAACAACTTGAACAATATAATGGCTATTAAGTGGATTTATTTGACTTCATAAGAAAATACTTGTGTCTTTTGGAAGGGGAAGTTAGAAAGGGTGGGGTTTTTTTTGCCCTTCTAACAGGTCTGTCTTAAATTTTAGGTATGTAAAGACCTACCTGCTTCCAGAGAAATACAAGCTGGGCAAACGGAAGACTTCTGTCAAAAAGAAAACTTTTAATCCAGTCTATAATGAAATATTGCGGGTATTTATCTAACTGTTCCTACATATGGAATACTATATGCATGAAGGAGGAGGAACCTTAACTTTTAGGCACAGGGGTAGATGATCTCAAAAGACATTAGGGTGACAGGGATTGCTCTGCAGAAGTACTTGTGTCCGTGACTGATAGGTGAACCCCACACTGTACTCTGGGTACAGCAGTGAGAACACTGGTAGTTGTATATTTCTCACAAATACAAACTTAGTATGAGCTAAGGGCTCATACATTTAGTAGGAGAAGGGCCATGAAGATGCTGCGAGGGCTGGAGCACCTCTGTTATGGAGCCAGGCTGAGAGAACTGGGCTGGTTCAGCCTGGAGAAGAGAAGGCTCCTTAACGGGAGACCTTAGAGCAGCTCCAGTGCCTAAAGGGGCTGACAAATAAAAGCTGGAGAGGGCTTTTTATAAGAGCATGTATTGACAGGACAAGGGGGAATGGATTTAACCTGACAGAGGGGAGATTTAGATGAGCTCTTAGGCAGAAGTTTTTTACTGTGAGGGTGCTGAGGCGCTGGCACAGGGTGCCCAGAGAAGCTGTGGCTGCCCCATCCCTGGCAGTGTTCAAGGCCAGGTTGGACACAGGGGCTTGGAGCAATCTGCTCTAGTGGAAGGTGTCCCTGCCCATGGCAGGGGGTTGAACTGGATGAGCTTTAAGGTCCCTTCCAGCACAAACCATTCTGTGATCCTATGAAATAAAAAGTAAAACATGAAGAGAGTTTTGTTTTGAAAGGAAGCAGTGAGCAGCTATGGGTGTATAAACCCAGCCACATTTCAGACATAGCACTGGTAAAAATCCGGCTGTTTTTTTTCCCCCTTCATTTCTTCCTCCTGGCAGTATAAAATTGAGAAGGATCTCCTAAAATACCAAAGCCTCAATATCTCTGTGTGGCACAATGACACCTTTGGGAGGAATAGTTTCCTTGGAGAAGTGGAGCTGGATTTAGGAACATGGGACTGGAATGAGAAATCCAACAAGCAGATCAACTGGTTTCCACTCAAGCCAAGGGTAGGTCACTATGGGTGGGTCAGTTCTGTATTTTCCACTGTGTAAGTGCAAAACCCCGAGTCTTTATTTACTTATGTCTGGTCTTGTGTGTTCTGTGGGTTTGGTGTCGGTTATAATCATAAATGCCTCTTTTCTGGTAGATGGAACATCCAGTTCTGAGGTTTCTGTTAGTCTAGTAAGTAGCTAGTTATTATTATAGTAGGGATAGCTTTCTCATAGTGTAAGGAGTAGGAATTTCAAGTTGTTTTTCACTTACATCATGTTGCTGCAGCAGATACCTGAAGGCATTTTCCCCCCAAATACGAAGCAAACCTCCTCAGAACACGGGGCAAGTGCAGCAGCATTTTAATGTTAGATGTAAGGATGACTTCTATGTTTGTGTGTGTCTTGTTTGCTAATGGGTTTCACCCAAGATCTAAGCTTTCATGTAAGCCATTGCCAGACGTTCTGCTTTCTTTTGTTGTTGTTTTTCTCCTTTTTTATTTCTTCTTCTCTTCCTTGTATTTATTTCATGAATTCATTCCAAAATCAGATCAATCCAAAGTTGAATAATTTACAGAACAAACCAGGAATGTCGTGGTGGTCCTTAGCACTAGTTGAATTCAACTGATTTTAAAACTGCTCTGGGTAGGTAAATGTTAACAGGGATCCTGTTCCATCCTCACATAATCCATGACTATGAAGAAATGACACATTCTTGTGCCTTTTTGCAAGCTAACTCTTGCTAAGGCTGCGTTTCAGATTGTATTAAATGAGGCAATACATTCCTATAGGAATGACTTTAGAAAAGTCCATTTTCTGTTGCACAAACAGTAAGTTTCCTGATTGAAAGAGCAGACGTTCTGGTTTTAAATAAGGGCACATCAGTGGAAATGCTGCATCCTCAAAGCCTTCTGGCCTCTCCTGGGTCGTGTTTTCTGCTTTAGTGAAAGAGTTGTGTGTCATCTGAGTCACTGCAAGTGGCTGAACATGCCCTAAAATCTCTCATGTCCTGTAAACTGAGGGAAGACTAATGGGTATGGAACAAGAAAAAAACTTGCCTCCTGTAGAAGTCAGGCTTGTTCCGGTGGAAAACTTTACAGAGCAAACTCTTTGTGAAGTGCAAGCTTTGACATTTGTGGGGTTTTCTTCTTCTTAAATTTCAGACTTCAACAATGACTCTTCAACTAGAAAACAGAGGGGAGATGAAACTGGCCCTTCTGTATGTCCCACACCCTGCTGGAGGTATGCTTTGCTTCTTGCTTTGGGTTTGTTAAGCCTTTGGGGGTTTAGTTGTTTCTACTCAGCCATTTCAGACACCTTGTTTTAATATAAAGTAGAATTATTCCTTCTACAGCCACCTTGCTCACAAATTCAGTTTAGGATCCAAAGATCATTTTAGGATCTTTTTGTTGGTTTTAATGTTACTACAGAAGAAATGACTTCAGTGCTGTAATCTTTGATTTGTAACATAGTCTGTATATGTAATAAATTCCGTTATCTCACTAATAATTTTAGAGATTATAAATCACCAGGCAGGTGCTGTGATTTGCTACATAAACAATGACAACACACTGAATTCAAGCGATACTAGAAGTAGAAAATACCAGTAAGTATTCAGAATGCAGCATTCTATGCTCTGTTTGGTTTAATCTTGTCTGGCAACTGATAACTGCTGATCTGACAGTGAGGTGAGGTCTTTAATCCAGCCGGTCGGTCAATAAGAATACAGTCACAGCACAAAAGAGCTTATTTGAAAGTCCAAGCATCAATAAATGTTAACATCACATAGGCTGTGACATCCTTACCTAGGAAGCTTTGAGGAGGAGACTCATACTATGTATTTAGTTGTAAGAGAATAGAAGTGGGAATACAGACATCATGTGGTCTTGCTGTATTTTGATGGGATGAAGATTGCAGCTTCTGAGGTTGGTTGAATTAAGGTATAATGAGAGTCTAGGCCAAATATCCCCTCTACAAATGGACAGGAACTGCTGCATCATGGAAATTACCTTTAAAAGGGATCTGCAAGGCTTCATTAATGTTTTACCTTTGCAGGGAAAAAGACTGTACCTACTGGTGAGGTCCACATCTGGGTCAAAGAATGCCATGACCTTCCTCTTCTGAGAGGCAATAGGCTCAACTCTTTTATTAAGTGGTAAGAACCGGGGTCAAAGTCATCAAACGTGATGGCCTACTAATGCTACTGTTATGTTTTCTAATCTTATCTTCATGTTTCTACATTCAAATGAAAAACCACCTAATTACTTTCTGATTCTCCTTGATTGTAATGCAAATTGTCCTGCAGGGTTTACAACTTGAACCGATTAGAACAGACTGGGAAAGCTTCCTGTGTAATCTGCTCTTCCATTCTGCTGCTCAGTTACTCGGTAGGGGGAAGGGTTCCTCACAACTATGCCTGGTTTTATTTGCATTTAAGTAAGGTGTGTTTGTGCAGGAGCCTGGTTCAGTTTAGCAAATCTAGGGAGGAGACAGAAGTGAGAAGCATTGTGGTATTTCTTCCTCTTTCCTTTCCATGTACAGACTGAAAATGTGAAGAGACAAGAATAACGAGATGGGTGGGAAATCCCCATCAGGGACAAAAGGTTTCAGTGTCATTCGTGATAAATAAAATCACTTCTGCCTCTTCCTCACCTGACCTCCTCTTCCCTTCCATCTGCTGAAGCACAGGGGTGGATACATGCTGCCAGTATTTCTTGGACTGAGAATATGACCTTTGACTTCATCTCCACAATGCTAAAGCATCTTCAGTCATGTCCTAACATGCAAAGGGCACTGTTAATCAGTAGGTTTTGTCTGTGTTTGATGTTTAAGTGCAAACTGACAATGCTTTTTCTTCCTGAAGTACCATTCTGCCAGACACCAGCCGAAAAAGCCGCCAGAAAACAAGAACAGTGGCAAAAACTACAAACCCCATATTCAACCACACCATGGTCTATGATGGCTTTAGACCAGAAGATTTGAAAGAAGCCTGTGTAGAACTCACAGTCTGGGACCACAACAAACTGGCCAACCACTTTCTGGGAGGTCTCAGAATAGGCCTTGGAACAGGTACTGGACAACTAATACATTAAACCTTAATGTACAAAATGCAGGCTCTCCTTTTTCCCTTCTTCCTTTCCATTTCTTCTCTTTTTGCAAAGATCACCCAACAGCCTTTCAGTTAGTTATTTACTGAAGAGTTTCATTCAGTGTCATGTCCGGCTGAACCCAGGACAAGTAACTTTCCTATTTTGAGCACAGATCTTGAAATGTAAATCTCAGTAGTGTTATGAGGGTTAGGATGACTGACAAATGAGGAGAAATACTGGAAATAAGCCTTTGCCTGGCCATACATTATATCTGGTATTGTTTGAAGCACAAGAACATGCATCCAAAATACTGATAACGTCTTACAGACTCATGCAAAAACTAAGTATGAGGTGTAAGGAATGTATTGGGTGGAGATAAAAGGATAGATCAGGAATGTGTGATAAGATTTGAAGACACTGGAGAGGAAAACTTAGAAATGCAAACAAGTTTTCAGCATGAGGGCAATATAAAATGTGTAGACAGAACTGTGTGTTTTCCCTGTCATTGTATTTGTCCCTTTCATTGTCTGAGGGGAGGATGTGTTTGGAGTCTTTCCAAGCAAAGACAAGAAAAAAATTTCCCAAGTTACCATGGTTCACCAGAATAACCTAAAATACAAATTGGGATAGTAAATCTCAATTTGAATTCTAGAGTTTCCAGCATTGTACAAAATAAGTGTCCTGTTTTATTCTTAAACCCTCGCAGATATTCATAGAATCACAGAATGGTTTGGGTTCAAATGGACCTTAAAGACCACCTAGTTCCAGCACCTCTGCCATGAGCAAGGACACCTTCCACTAGACCAGATTGTTCCAAGCTCCTACATCTTATGACAAAAAGGCTAAGGATAACATGAAAGATGACCAAGTTTCTGTGTGAAACTCTTACTAAATGTGTTTGATAGAACTGTACAATTCCATAAATGTAGAACTGGTTCTTCAAAATACTGGGTCAGCCACCTGAGAAGGTGGAACCGTTTTAGAAGACAGACAAACATGATTGCCTGCTTCTAACTCTGCAACACGTTAAGTAATGTTCCTCTTAACTGACATTTTTCCAGGCAGAAGCTATGGGACTACAGTAGACTGGATGGATTCTACTTCAGCAGAAACTGCCCTCTGGGAGAAGATGATGAACTCTCCAAACACTTGGATAGAAGACACGCTACCTCTCAGGATGCTAATGGTTGCAAAGTTGACAAAATAAGGTGGCTTTTTAATTGCTACTGTCCAAAAGAAACCTTGGCAATAAAATTAAAGGTGTAGGGGTGAAACTTGGAAGAGGAACACAGTAGTTCTTTGACAGTCTTTGCTCAGCTGCTCTTCTGGTTTTGTGCTGTCAAATGTCACTTCATGTTTCAAATTAAATATCTGCCTGAAGATTAGTATGTAAATTTTTAAGGGATGCTTTCACTTCTTATTCACTGAAAAGGACTTAAAGAAGGTGGCACTTAAAGAATTCAGTGGTAGAGGTAGCTATGCTGCCCGGATGCTTGTGTTGCCGAACAGAAGTGATCCCTTAAATAATCTAAATTACCAGCAAAACCCCTGAGTCAGCTCTTTCTCTACACCCCAGGATTGTTCATGAGGTGTTCTTAATAAGACAGCAACAAGTTGCATTTTGTTCATACTCATAGGGTGTGTTGTATCCTCATCATGCCATGCTAGGTCCTTTAGTTGCAGTTGTACGTTTCTAGGATATGAAAGTCACTTCTACAGTGAAAGCAGCATGAAGAACACCAACAGTGTCCTATCTGGCAAGGTGCAGAGGACTCTTAGTTCCAATGTACCATAAAAATCAGGGTTATACAACTTTGCTTGTATGTGGCTTGTTTTGCTCATGTACAATCCTCACTTTTAAATGCTGGAGGCACAGAGGCAAAACTTTTTTTATTTGGATACTACTCTAAAGGATCTAAACCTGCCAATTTTAGCGATGACCAGTGTGTTGGGTATTTATTCTGTAAGGAATACTCGGCTGTATCTATAGCCATGAGCTTGGTGTTTGGCTATAATTTATCTGTGCTTCAGCGCCACCGTTAGGAGAACACTGGGGTTCTGGTGGCCCTGGTTTAGGGAGCTTTGCAGTACCGGGAGTAGGACTGGGACCTGCAGAAATGCGTGCTATTAGAGTAATATAAATGCATAAAATACCTAATGTATTACTTTTTTAATAAAAGAAGCCTATTAAAGCTAAACAGGAATTTAGTGTTTATTAAACCCCAGTGCTTTATGTTAGTAACTCAGCATGTGATGTAATAAACTGCAGATAGAACATGTTTCTGCAAATAAATGCACATTTATGTGCTCCAGCTGTGTCTACAAGTTGGTGAGATCCTGCACTTCAGTTGGAGGGGAAAGGAAATTGAAATGCTACTTGGTATTTATTATATACTAGGAATAGAGAAAAGAGAAGGTGCCATTCACCCTGCCAGGGAGCCCACTGCCTCTCCCATCAGCCAGGTTTACAAATGCCATTAAGTAGTTGTCAGTCCTGATATCTCACTGCTTCGGGCATTTGGGATGAGATTGGTGGCTGTGACACTAAGCCAGATAGAAACAAAACCTTAACCTGGTGTGGCTAAGAGAGCAGGGTGCATGCAACACTTCAGAGCAATGGATTTGCACTTCAGTGGTACACCAGCTACTCTGTTTCTGTATTTGGAAAGAGCCGCTCCTGAAAGGGTGGTGGTTCTGGAAAAGCAGAGAGGCACCAGTTCATTTGCATTCACTGCCTATATGAATTCATTTTCACATGAAAACATAGCTTGCTGTTAACATGACCTACAATTTCACAGGATTAGTTTGTCATTGTCATCGTTGTTGTTGTGCTTCCTGTGAAGCTCAACTATTTTGCTACATTAAAATAGCTTTGGGACTTCAGTTGTAGGGCCAGGTCTTGAGGTTCTACATTTGGATGGATGCTGGAGAGGGACTCTTCACCAGGGACTGTAGCGACAGGACAAGGGGTGATGGGTTTAAACTGAAACAGAGGAAGTTCAGGTTAGATATAAGGAAGTTCTTCACTGTGAGAGTGGTGAGGCACTGGCACAGGGTGCCCAGAGAAGTGGTAAATGCTCCATCCCTGACAGTGTTCAAGGCCAGGCTGGATGGGGCTTGGAGCAACCTGCTCTAGTGGAAGGTGTCCCTGCCCATGAGAGAGGATTGGAACCGGATGAGCTTTAAGGTCCCTTTCAACCCAAACCAGTCTGTGATTCGATGATGATTTTCAGCAGAGCTTTAGCAGCTGTGCTTATCTTTTCACCATTTTACTATTGTCATACACAAAAGTCACAGCTGTTCACCTGGTGAGGTGAAGAGAAAATTACAAACCAAACTGCTTTATCAGCGCAAAAGGTGCTTTGCTGATGCTATGCATGCTGTAGCATTTAATTATAGAGTAGAAACATTACAATCTTGCCTCCTGCTAAAGGATATTATCTTGATTTATTAAAAGGTGCTTGGAAGTAATGGCTGCATCTAATAAGGTAACCCAGCAGGAATTCTGTGTTAAGCATCTAACTGAAGACTTGCACAATTTACTGTTTAAAAGCTATTACTGGTGGGTTTTGACATTTCCCTGATCGTGGCTCACATGCTAACACAGCTTTCCACCAAACCCATAGTCATTCTGAACTACAGTGGTATGTTCCACACTGATAATGTGCTGACAGGGAAATGCGTGTTTACAAAGTTGATTAGGCCAGAAAGTTTCAAGAAACCAGCTTCTTAAAACCAGAACAGCTATGCAGGTGAAAGGTTTTACTCACCTATAACAGAAGCTTTAAAGGTATGTAGTTACTTACTCAAGGGCAGTTTGATAAGTTAATAACTATGTTTTGATTCTTTATTCCAGTTCACCTTTATGACAAAGCAGCTGTACACCTAGAATGTCTTTACATTCATTCTTGTCTGGAGAAACACATACTACACCACCCCCCCCCCCCACCTTTTTCCTTTTGGGTTTGGTGTGTTTTGTTATTTCTTCCCTTCTTCACTTTATAAGCTCATCTTTGCCTCAGCCTGGAATGGTTTTTGTTTGGTTTCGGTACACATATACATATATGCCTATACATGTGTATATGTTCTAAATTACACCAGCTCCCTATAGACCAGTCATCAAAGTCCCAGCTCTCCTGTTACACTCTGTGTTTCCAGAAACAACCCTCTCCTGCAAGCAAGCCCACAAACCTGCTTTGATTTTACCCATTTTGAAGGATCTGGTTCTACAGCCTCCTTGTCTTCTTTGCTTCATATCCCCTACCCACATCACTCAGTCCTCTGCTTTGTATCCTCTTCCCGTGGAGTCAGCAACACCTGCACTGACTTTTTCCTTCCAGCTGTTTTCCTCTCCCATCCCATCAGCCAGGCTTTTCATTCACTGCTCAATAAAGCCGCAGGTTGTTCAGGGTGAGGGCTGTGTTGTTACTTACCATGGAGCCTGTGACTTTGAGCTCCTCTGGCATGCACAGGGCACAAGCTGGAGAGCTCTTCAGACGTGTGGAAATCCTCTTCCCTTTACCAAATCTGTGCACTTTCGAGAGCGTTTGCAGTGTTTGTTTTGCTAAGAAACTCCCAGCTCTTTCAGCCACTGGCCCAGCTCCAGGCAGCCAGGACAAAGGCACGAGCTCCATGGTGACCGGATTCCACCTCTGATCTCCAAGGAGACAGAAACCCCCCTGCAGTAGTGACAACAAACCAGCTGGGGAAAGAAAACACCGGGTAAGAAAATGTTTATCTCCTCTCAAAAGCTGCTCTGCATTGTGCTTCAACTGGATGGCCTAAACCTTTTAGTCCCTGCCCCTTTCCTCTGTTACTTCCAAATGTTTTGGCAAGACCCAAGGTAGCAACAGGAATAGGGAAGTGCAGGATGGTGGAGATGGATGTTGTGTCCACACTAATGGTCACCACAGCTCTGAAGCTGTCTGTGCTCCACAGCATTAACTCAGTTTTGCTGTACAATACTTTTCCTCCTTTTTTAAGCTGTCTCTTTCCTTCGTCCTCCCCTTACCTCCAGTCAAAGCCCAGAATTCACAAAGCCTGGTTCTTGGCATACTGTGTCACATGCCATGTGGTTTAAGGTCTGCATATGAATGAAAAACTTGGTTTGAGTTTAGTTTTAGACTAACATTTTGTATCTCTGGATACATTGCCATACAACCAGGCACCAGTAATGACTTTGGTGCTAATGTAATATAAATATTTCCCTTATTATGACATGAGGAGCCAGACTCCAAAAATGACATGCCTAAAATAATCCAGCAAATGCATGTCAAAACTCAAAGGATGAACCATTTCTCCAGGCACAAAGACTTTGTACCACAGGGTATCAGGGAATTATCAGCATCCTACAGATCTTCTATTTCATTCATAAATCTCTAAGTATGGGATAAGGTTACTCAGTTATTTTCAATGAGTGATACACCATTAAAATCTTACAAATCAATATGAAGCTCAATGTAACCCTTCATATTTTACTCACGTTTATAACACCAGATCTGTAGGAGAATTTAAAAGCAGAGGAAAAGGATTGCTTAAGGAATTATTTACAGCTTTATCACTTTTACAAGCTTTTTACCTGAAAATAATAGTAGTTCTTGTAGTTACAACACCACCACTTTGAGAAGGAATAATTAGCAAAGCTAATACATGCCTCTGTCAAAAGCCTCTCTCCAGGTTTCTTGTCAGCCCTTTTAGGCACTGGGAGCTGCTCTAAAGTCTCCCCAGAGCCTTCTCCAGGCTGAATCAACCTGTCTCGATAGCAGAGGTGCTCCAGCCCTCTGGTCATCTTTGTGGCCTCCTCTGAACTCACTCCAATAGACTCATCTTTTTTCTTCTCATCTCTGTGTGAAACAGGGGCTCCATGGCTCAGAATGGGGGAGAAGCATCAATGGCCAACTCCGCAAGTGATTCAAAGATGAGAAAAGTCATTGAAGATCTGACAAAGGGCCTGAAAGAACTCTGTAGGAGCCCCGAAGATGAGAAGAGCGAGAAGGCGTTGCTACAATCACACCTAGAACAGCATCACCTCATCTGTATGTTGAAGAAAAAAGCAGAGGATGCATGCAAACAATGCAAAGTCCTGAAGCAACAAAACGTGGAGCTGGAGAAACTGAGGAGAGAGGATGCTGCAAAGATGAAAGCCCAGACCCAGCAGATTCAGTGTTTGGAGTGGCGCTTCAAGGATCTGGCTGACAACCATGAAAAAATGATCCAGCTCAAGGACGAACACCGGGAACGGAACATGCAGCTGCAGGAGGAGAACAAGCGCCTGCGGCAGGAGAATCAAGTGCTCTTTGGTCAAGCTATGAAGGAGAAGGAAGCTGAAGTGCTCCAGCTTGCTGCCCAGGCCAGGAAGCTCTCAGAGCAGTTAGACTCCTTACAGGAGAAATGCGCTTATGAGACCTGCAGAGCGCAGGAGCGGGAAGAGGAGCTGCTGGAAGCTAAGAGCCAGCAAGCCAGTGCCTACGCCTGGGAGGTTGATTCCTTAAAGCACCAGCTGCAAGGCCTACAGGAGCAGCACCAACAAACCCTGGCGAAGGCAGAGCACGTGGAAAGCCAGCAGAAAGCCCAGGACAGCGAGTTGCGAGCCAGGCTGCAGAGGGCCAATGAGGAGAAAAAGCAGCTCGTGAACCTGGCCACGGAGAGAGGCAAAGCTCTGCAGGACAAGCAACAGGAAATTCAGCAGCTGTGGAAGAAGCTGGAGACGGCAGAGAAAGCCAAGCGGAAAGCAGGGAAGCGTGTGGTGAAAGAGGCAGCAGCAGCGGACAATGAGCTGAAGGTGCAGGAGCTGCAGCGAGAGCTGGAAAGCAGCAAGCAGGCCTACAATGAACTCGTGCTGCACTTCAATGCCTACAGGAAGCACAGTGAGGATTTACTGGCGAAAGAGAAAGCGCTGAATGTCAAACTCCGTCATTTCGTTGCGTAACTACAGCTTTCTCAGTGCCTCTCATGGCACACCACTGCACGCTGTTCCCTTCCACGAGATCATCTGCTTCCTCTGTAATACACTTGCTGGCTTAAAGCAGCCTACAAAGAGTTCTGTAGCCTGTTTCTTTGTTATGCGTTTATAGAAGTAAGAGCCGTTAAATCTGAACGGGGATGGTTGAACCAGTCAAACCTGAGACATGAGATTAGGGTGGAAAATGTAAAGTACGAGTTTGATATATTTGGTCCTAACCTCTGCTCTATCATAATTTTCACTTTTTACAGTTAAAAGCACATTATTTTCCAAGATGGACAAAAGCTCAGCCCCTTTTGACCCTTTTGTATTTGATTCTTCCTTGAAGTTCAACAGAGGCTGGGCATGTAACAGGTAACACTGAGGCTCCAAGGAAGAAATCCCACTTAGCAGCATCTATGTATTAAAATTAAGAGGATGTGGACATGCTTGAGCAAGTCCAGAGGCCATGGAGATGCTGAGGGCTGGAGCAGCTCTGCTCTGGAGCCAGGCTGAGAGAGCTGGGCTGGTTCAGCATGGAGAAGGCTCCTTAAGGGGGAGATCTTAGAGCAGCTCCAGTGCCTAAAGGGGTTACAGGAAACCTGGAGAGGCCATAGGGACAGGACAAGGGGAATGTCTTTAACCTGCCAGAGGGGAGACTGAGATGATCTCTTAGGCAGAAGCTCTTCCCTGTGAGGGTGCTGAGGTGCTGGCACAGGGTGCCCAGAGAAGCTGTGGCTGCCCCATCCCTGGCAGTGTCCAAGGCCAGGTTGGACAGGGCTTGGAGCAAGCTGCTCTAGTGGAAGGTGTCCCTGCCCATGGCAGGGGCGTGGAACTGGATGAGCTTTAAGGTGCCTTTAAACAAAAACCATTCTGTGATTCTATACATGGTCATGATTCAGGAACTGAACCAAGCTGCACCAGGGGAAGTTTAAACTGGATATTAAGAACAATTCCTTCCCTAAAGGGTGCTCAGGCATTGGAACAGGCTGCCCAGGGCAGTGCTGGCGTCACCGTCCCTGGAAGTGTTCAAAAACTGTGTAGGCAAGGCCTTTGGTGACATGGTTTAGCTGTGGCCTTGGCAGTGCTGGGGAATGGTTGGCCTTGATCTTAAAGGCCTTTTCCAACCTGATTGATTCTACAATCTCCTGACAAAACAGGCCCAGCTCCTGCAATCTCTCCTCATAAGCCTGGGACTGTCGTTGGCTGCTCTGTTTTCCCCAGCAGACATGCACCGGGGAGTGCCCGTTTCCCTCCCCTGAATACGAGAGTGCCTAAACCCTAAACATGAGCAGGGGCCAGCCTCTTGCTGTGACAGCCCCAACCCACCACAGCCCCACGGGCCACCCCCGTCCTGCCCTTGCTGGGGGCTGTGGGTGACAGAGCCGCCACATCCACTCACACAGGGGCTCCCATTGCACAGGGGGTCCCATTGCACAGAACCTCCTCTCACACCGGGGCTCCTTTCACACCGGGGCTCCCATTGCACAGGGGCTCCTCTCACACTGCGGCTTCCATTGCAGGGGGGCTTCTCTCACACTGGCGCTCCTCTCACACTGGGGCTCCCCTCGCACTGGGGCTCCCCGCACACTGGGGCTCCCCTCGCACTGGGGCTCCTCTCGCACAGGGGCTCTCCTCACACAGGGGCTCCTCTCACACTGGGGCTCCCCTCGCACTGGGGCTCCCCTCACACAGGGGCTCCTCTCGCACCGGGGCTCCTCCTCACACAGGGGCTCCCCTCGCACTGGGGCTCCTCTCCCACACGGGCTCCCCTCGCACTGGGGCTCTCCTCACACAGGGGCTCCCCTCGCACTGGGGCTCCTCTCCCACACGGGCTCCCCTCGCACTGGGGCTCCTCTCGCACTGGGGCTCCTCTCACACAGGGGCTCCCCTCACACTGGGGCTCCTCTCACACACGGGCTCCCCTCGCACTGGGGCTCCCCTCGCACTGGGTCTCCTCTCACACAGGGGCTCTCCTCACACAGGGGTTCCCCTCGCACTGGGGCTCCTCTCACACCCGGGCTCCCCTCACACAGGGGCTCCTCTCACACAGGGGCTCCTCTCACACTGGTGCTCCTCTCACACTGGTGCTCCTCTCACACAGGGGCTCCCCTCGCACTGGGGCTCCCGTTGCACCGGGGCTTCTCCTCACACAGGGACTCCCCTCGCACTGGGGCTCCCCTCGCACTGGGGCTCCTCTCGCACTGGGGCTCCCCTCACACTGGGGCTCCTCTCACACACGGGCTCCCCTCGCACTGGGGCTCCCCTCGCACTGGGTCTCCTCTCACACAGGGGCTCTCCTCACACAGGGGCTCCTCTCACACTGGGGCTCCCCTCACACAGAGGCTCCTCTCACACAGGGGCTCCTCTCACACTGGTGCTCCTCTCACACTGGTGCTCCTCTCACACTGGTGCTCCTCTCACACAGGGGCTCCCCTCGCACTGGGGCTCCCGTTGCACCGGGGCTTCTCCTCACACAGGGACTCCCCTCGCACTGGGGCTCCCCTCGCACTGGGGCTCCTCTCACACACGGGCTCTCCTCACACAGGGGCTCCTCTCACACTGGGGCTCCCCTCGCACTGGGGCTCCTCTCACACCCGGGCTCCTCTCGCACCGGGGCTCCTCCTCACACAGGGGCTCCCCTCGCACTGGGGCTCCTCTCCCACACGGGCTCCCCTCGCACTGGGGCTCTCCTCACACAGGGGCTCCCCTCGCACTGGGGCTCCTCTCCCACACGGGCTCCCCTCGCACTGGGGCTCCCCTCGCACTGGGTCTCCTCTCACACAGGGGCTCTCCTCACACAGGGGCTCCCCTCGCACTGGGGCTCCTCTCACACTGGGGCTCCCCTCACACAGGGGCTCCTCTCACACAGGGGCTCCTCTCACACTGGTGCTCCTCTCACACTGGTGCTCCTCTCACACTGGTGCTCCTCTCACACAGGGGCTCCCCTCGCACTGGGGCTCCCGTTGCACCGGGGCTTCTCCTCACACAGGGGCTCCTCTCACACTGGGGCTCCCCTCGCACTGGGGCTCCTCTCACACCCGGGCTCCTCTCGCACCGGGGCTCCTCCTCACACAGGGGCTCCCCTCGCACTGGGGCTCCTCTCCCACACGGGCTCCCCTCGCACTGGGGCTCTCCTCACACAGGGGCTCCCCTCGCACTGGGGCTCCTCTCCCACACGGGCTCCCCTCGCACTGGGGCTCCTCTCGCACTGGGGCTCCTCTCACACAGGGGCTCCCCTCACACTGGGGCTCCTCTCACACACGGGCTCCCCTCGCACTGGGGCTCCCCTCGCACTGGGTCTCCTCTCACACAGGGGCTCTCCTCACACAGGGGCTCCCCTCGCACTGGGGCTCCTCTCACACTGGGGCTCCCCTCACACAGGGGCTCCTCTCACACTGGTGCTCCTCTCACACTGGTGCTCCTCTCACACAGGGGCTCCCCTCGCACTGGGGCTCCCGTTGCACCGGGGCTTCTCCTCACACAGGGACTCCCCTCGCACTGGGGCTCCCCTCGCACTGGGGCTCCTCTCGCACTGGGGCTCTCCTCACACAGGGGCTCCTCTCACACCCGGGCTCCTCTCGCACCGGGGCTCCTCCTCACATAGGGGCTCCCCTCGCACTGGGGCTCCTCTCCCACACGGGCTCCCCTCGCACTGGGGCTCTCCTCGCACTGGGGCTCCTCTCCCACACGGGCTCCCCTCGCACTGGGGCTCTCCTCACACAGGGGCTCCCCTCGCACTGGGGCTCCTCTCCCACACGGGCTCCCCTCGCACTGGGGCTCCTCTCGCACTGGGGCTCCTCTCACACAGGGGCTCCCCTCACACTGGGGCTCCTCTCACACACGGGCTCCCCTCGCACTGGGGCTCCCCTCGCACTGGGTCTCCTCTCACACAGGGGCTCTCCTCACACAGGGGCTCCCCTCGCACTGGGGCTCCTCTCACACTGGGGCTCCCCTCACACAGGGGCTCCTCTCACACTGGTGCTCCTCTCACACTGGTGCTCCTCTCACACAGGGGCTCCCCTCGCACTGGGGCTCCCGTTGCACCGGGGCTTCTCCTCACAAAGGGACTCCCCTCGCACTGGGGCTCCCCTCGCACTGGGGCTCCTCTCGCACTGGGGCTCTCCTCACACAGGGGCTCCTCTCACACTGGGGCTCCCCTCGCACTGGGGCTCCTCTCACACCCGGGCTCCTCTCGCACCGGGGCTCCTCCTCACACAGGGGCTCCCCTCGCACTGGGGCTCCTCTCCCACACGGGCTCCCCTCGCACTGGGGCTCTCCTCACACAGGGGCTCCCCTCGCACTGGGGCTCCTCTCCCACACGGGCTCCCCTCGCACTGGGGCTCCTCTCGCACTGGGGCTCCTCTCACACAGGGGCTCCCCTCGCACTGGGGCTCCTCTCACACACGGGCTCCCCTCGCACTGGGGCTCCCCTCGCACTGGGTCTCCTCTCACACAGGGGCTCTCCTCACACAGGGGCTCCCCTCGCACTGGGGCTCCTCTCACACTGGGGCTCCCCTCACACAGGGGCTCCTCTCACACAGGGGCTCCTCTCACACTGGTGCTCCTCTCACACTGGTGCTCCTCTCACACTGGTGCTCCCCTCGCACTGGGGCTCCCGTTGCACCGGGGCTTCTCCTCACACAGGGACTCCCCTCGCACTGGGGCTCCCCTCGCACTGGGGCTCCTCTCACACAGGGGCTCTCCTCACACAGGGGCTCCTCTCACACTGGGGCTCCCCTCGCACTGGGGCTCCCGTCACACCCGGGCTCCTCTCGCACCGGGGCTCCTCCTCACACAGGGGCTCCCCTCGCACTGGGGCTCCTCTCCCACACGGGCTCCCCTCGCACTGGGGCTCTCCTCACACAGGGGCTCCCCTCGCACTGGGGCTCCTCTCCCACACGGGCTCCCCTCGCACTGGGGCTCTCCTCACACAGGGGCTCCCCTCGCACTGGGGCTCCTCTCCCACACGGGCTCCCCTCGCACTAGGGGCTCCTCTCGCACTGGGGCTCCTCTCACACAGGGGCTCCCCTCACACTGGGGCTCCTCTCACACACGGGCTCCCCTCGCACTGGGGCTCCCCTCGCACTGGGTCTCCTCTCACACAGGGGCTCTCCTCACACAGGGGCTCCCCTCGCACTGGGGCTCCTCTCACACTGGTGCTCCTCTCACATTGGTGCTCCTCTCACACAGGGGCTCCCCTCGCACTGGGGCTCCCGTTGCACCGGGGCTTCTCCTCACACAGGGACTCCCCTCGCACTGGGGCTCCCCTCGCACTGGGGCTCCTCTCGCACTGGGGCTCCCCTCGCGCAGGGGCTCCCCTCGCACTGGGGCTCCCCTCGCACTGGGGCTCCCGTCGCACTGGGGCTCCTCTCGCACAGGGGCTCCTCTCCACACAGGGGCTCCCCTCGCACTGGGGCTCCTCCTCACACAGGGGCTCCCCTCACACTGGGGCTCCTCTCGCACTGGGGCTCCTCCTCACACAGGGGCTCCCCTCACACTGGGGCTCTCCTCACACAGGGGCTCCTCTCGCACAGGGGCTCCTCTCCACAAAGGGGCTCCCCTCGCACTGGGGCTCCTCTCACACAGGGGCTCCCCTCGCACTGGTGCTCCCCTCGCATTGGGGCTCCCCTCACACAGGGGCTCCCCTCGCACTGGGGCTCCTCTCACACAGGGGCTCTCCTCACACAGGGGCTCCTCTCACACCCGGGCTCCCCTCGCACTGGGGCTCCTCTCCCACACGGGCTCCCCTCGCACTGGGGCTCCTCTCGCACTGGGTCTCCTCTCACACAGGGGCTCCCCTCACACTGGGGCTCCTCTCACACAGGGGCTCCCCTCGCACTGGGGCTCCTCTAACACAGGGGCTCCCCTCACACTGGGGCTCCTCTCCCACACGGGCTCCCCTCGCACTGGGGCTCCCCTCGCACTGGGGCTCCCCTCGCACTGGGTCTCCTCTCACACAGGGGCTCCCCTCACACTGGGGCTCCTCTCCACACAGGGGCTCCCCTCGCACTGGTGCTCCCCTCGCAGTGGGGCTCCCCTCACACAGGGGCTCCCCCCACACTGGGGCTCCTCCTCACGCAGGGGCTCCCCTTCCAGCCCCCGCCTTCCCGCGCGCGGGCGCCGTCGCCAGGCGCCCCCCCCACCTCACAGCGGGCCGCTTCCCGACAGGCACCGCGGCGGGAGCGCCGGGCCGGGGCCGGGGCCGCTGCCGCTCTCGTCAGGCTCCTTCCCGTTGTGTCCCGCCTGCCGCCATGCGCCACAGCCTCACCCAGCTGCTGGCGGCTTCCTCCGGCGGAGCGAGCCCCTCGGGTGCCGTCTGGCCGCTAGCCGGCGCGGGGCAGGCCCCGAGAGGGCGGGATGGCGGCGGGGAAGGGGACCCGGGCCCAGCGCGGCCCAAACAACAGCAGCCGCCGCGGCGGGAGGAGAAGGAGCCCGAGGCACCCGGCGGCCCGCTGGAGGTGTGGGAGCAAGAGGACTGGTTCCCGGGCTTGGAGCTGGGAGACCTGCTGGAGGCGGCCCGGCCGGACTGGGACCTGGACGCGGAGCTGAGCGGCTGCTTCTGTGGGGAACCGGAGCCGCTGCCCCCGCCGGGCCCGGGCCAGCGGCCGGCGGCGGTCGGGCGGAGGAATGGCGGGGCTGGGAGCCGGCTGAAGGCGGCGGCGGCGGCGCGGCTGAACCGGCTGAAGAAGAAGCAGTACGTGCTTGGGCTGGAGAGCCGCCTTCAAGGCCTGGCTGCTGAGAACCGGCAGCTGCGGGACCGCAACCGCGGCTTGAGCCGCCGCCTGCGAGAGCTGGAGCGGGAGAGCAGCTACCTGCGGGCCGTGCTGGCTAACCAGAGCGCCCTAGGGCAGCTCCTGAGCCGCTTAGCCGGGATCCGCGCCGGCGGGCTGCAGCTCAGCACCAGCCTCTTCAGGGACACGGGCAGCCCGCGCCGCCATCACCACCAGCTCCAGCCTGCCGGCGAGAGCAGCGACCACGACTACGCCCTGCCCAGCTCCCGGCCTGCCAGCCTGGAGGAGGCGGCGGTGGTGACGGAGACGGAGGAGGAGTGGGCATCCCCCGGCGGGATCTGCCTCCACGTGGACCGGGATCAGGTGTCGGTGGAGTTCTGCTCCATCTGTGCTCGGCGGGCAGCGGCCTCCTTCAAAATGTAGGGTCAAGTACCTGCTGCAAGTACTCGTGGGGTGCTCCCCCCTATAACAGGGGCCTCGTGTCGCGGCGGAGGAAGCAGGCGATGGTGCGGAGGAAAAGGATCAATACAGTGGTGATGGGGTGGTAGTGGGGGATGTGCAGAGGAGGGGAGCCTGGCACATTAGTGGCCGTGGTAATGAAAGAAAGAAAGAAATATCTCTTGAACGTTGGGAGCCAGATGGTGGCCTTGGTTAAAGGTCGTGTAAAGCTGGCGTGTGGACGGTGGTGGTCTGAGGCTGTTTGGTGTTAAGAGTCGTGCAGAGCTGCGTACAGCAGTGCGGTAATTGTCATGCAAACTGACCCGCGTACACACGCAGAGGTGCCGCCACCAGAGCCCGTTTTTTGCACCACTTGGGTGGAAAAGATCATGCCGACCTGATGCATGAAGGTGTGCTCGGTTCCACTTCGCAGTTGCCAGTAAAGATAACGCTGACTACCCGGTCTTTGAGTCAGATAATGTCTAGCCTGCTTTACCTGAGGAGCCGAAAATGCTTGCTTAGAAAACCAAAAACTTCATTAAGACATCGTCACTGGACAGACTTAAGAAAATAGTAATGATCGGCAAAAGAAAGCATGCATATGAAATTGTACTGCATCTCAGTTATACATTACTATTAAAACCTCTCTGACAGTTTCTCTTTTAGGTGCTTGCCCTGCCAGGCTCCGTTGTGTAGGGGTTAAAGAACAGTCGTTTTCCACCTCGCAACCTGGTAAGGATCAATATATTCCCATAATGCGGTATCAGACAGCTTGCTTTGCTTATGCCAGTCTCTTGTAATGGCTGGTTCAGGAAATGATTTCTCTGGTCCTTGGCCTACTCTGCCAAAATGTTTCTAGCACTGAATGAGAACTCATAGTTCAAATTACCATTGCATCATTCTGATTAGCTGTTTTCCTTTCTTAAATGAATATGCATGTAGTAGCCAATACATGTGCTACATTTGGAGTTATAAATGCTTGTCGTTTGAAATAGGAGTTTTGAACTAAGCAATGAGCTGAAAAGGGGAAACATGCTAATAAGGGGGATGTGATATTAACAGCCTTTAAATGTAGGGTACTGTCCACAAAATGTAAGTAAAATGCATTTTTAAAAGGAGAGAATTTGTGACCTGTTCATTTCACATCCTATCTAGTGTTAGGGATGCACGGTACCTTTAAAAAGCCCTTCCTTAGCTTGCTCTAATTCATGATGCAGAGTTTTGCCTGCTTAAACAGAACCCAGACACTGGTTTTAGCTGTACAGTGGAATCCTCATGTAGAGGAGTCACTTTTTTGCATGGACCTCTAACAGAATTGCGGTTTGGAGAATGCAGTGCACTGAAGTAACTCGTCACTTTAGCTTCCCTTAAGCCCATCTCTGTGCTCCTGCATACTCAGGTCCCCATGTTACTTCACAGTAGCTTTAAATTGTAAAGGTATTGCATGTATATGCATGTGCTTAATTTTACTGTAGAGTTCTTAATTCAGCCTCTTACAGTATCAAGAAATCTATCACTGGATAGAATTAAGCACAGTTTAGAGATGAGCAAACCTGTATCTTGAGGCTCATGATTTGAAAGATGCTCCATAATTAACTGGGATAGGAGGAAAAATAGTTTGACAAACAAACAGTAGTGTGTGTTTTCTTGTACTAGTCAGTGTTTCTCCCTATCACAAAAGACGAGTGGGTTGTTTTTTCAGTTGTATTCTAACGTTTAGGTTGTTTACATGTATGTCAGGTTGGGGGAAGAAGGACTGTGAAAATGATAATATGTAAAGTGAGGTTTCACAAAGAATACACTTTCCTAAACCACTTTCATTTATTTTCTTAAACAAAAAGATTCTATTTAGTGTTTCTGAAGTCTTGTTTCTTAAAGCCTTAAAAGTTGTGTTTAAGGCTGGAGTAGGAAGTGAAAGCATTTTCTCCCAGTCATTTGCTGTATTGGTGCTAGACCCCATCAGGTGTTCGTGGGTATAAAAGGAGCCTGGTTTTTCTTTGTGAAACATCACTGTGTGATAAAGTATCTGTGTATTTAGCATCCTTGTTTTTCTTTATGCTAAAGTGGATTCAGCTGTGTTGGGGCAGAAGAGACGGGACCAGCTGCTGGCCACATTTCCTGCTTTATTTTAAAAGGTAGTATAAGAAATGAGAATAAAGAGGTAACAGGGCTTTTGCTGTCTTTGGCTAAACAAAAACAAACGAGGTTGAATGCTGTGATCATTTACTGCCATCCAAGATGTTTTCTATAAAAGCCAGTATCCTATCAAACAGGTTTTACTCCACTGTGTGCAAAATTCCATCTGGTCAGGGTGTACTGCCAGCACAAAAGAGACTTAGTGAGATACATGTTCCCTTATACCTCAGTGGTAGCATCAGTGGGACTGTGCAATCAGTCCTGAATTGTATAATCCTGTTGTAATGGATGGGTTACACCAGTGCCACAAGAATCAGAGTTACCCACTGAAACCTGAACTGGCTGATAGATGGAAGGGAAATAATGGAGCTAGATTCAGCCTGGGCTCAGTCTGCCAAGCTCAAGCTTCAGGAACGTGCTTAGTTCTAAAGTTTAACATGCTTGATGAAAAGAGAAACGCTCATGTAGCAAGTATGAGATGTTCCAGTGGCATTTTTACAGTTACTTCAGCCAAGAAGTGGGGTTTGAGTTAACTGAAATATGCATTCTTTCTTTCTGCATCGCTGCTAAGTGGTAGGAGTCAGGGCCATAGTTCTGGTCTCTGTTGTGAACCTGCACATGGCTCACAGACACTACACATGTGCTGTGTCTGAGAGTAGCTGATGTTCTGACATGCAAAATGGTGTATACTGGTACAAGAGCAAGGGCAAGTGCCCAGGAAGTAAGTGGCTGCAGGCATTTCTAGTGCCTACTGAATCATATTTAAACCAAATAGAGGGGAGGAAGTTATTTGAAACTCTTAACCAACTGTACTATCTGTATGGTGTGTTATTAATGTAGCTTTTTGAAGTGAAAGCCTTGAAATGACATAACTTAATACTTGAAAAATATATTGTAAATGTTTCTTTGTAATTATGTGCCATCCAGATAAGAATACAAGATCGTAATAAAATCAGACTTGTTGATCTTTAAATGTATGGGCTCAAATGTGTTTTTCATCTTCTCATCAATGCCTTGCTTTAATTGAGTGGTTCATTACACACAGTGGGAAAACAGGAAGGGGAAAGTGCTGTTGTTGCTGTCTGTGTGAGTTGTCAGTTGGAAAACAAGATAAAGTGGATGTGGGTATGTAGGGGAAAACAGTTCTTACTCATCTGTCTGTCAAATTAATGTTGTGGTGAGGATGAAACAAAGGTGTGTTATTCCTTGAACTGAAGAGCTGTGCTTCATGGAATCACCGCTCCTTGTTTATTACAATTGTTTTTCTTTCTTCATAATTTATTAATGTGGGTATGTTTGATCAATAAACCATGGAGGACTAGAACAGTTACATAAAAGCTTCTGTGGTCTATTGCATCTTCCTCCTCTGCCCCATTTTTAGGTTCAGAAGTTTGATGGCTGGTTAATATTACGTTGTTAAACCAGAATCCTTCATCAAATTATTTCCACGCTGAGCACTAGAGTGTAGCAAAAGGTTTGAGGGTGCTGGAAGGACAGCTTCAAGCTCCAGAGTGAGGCATGTGCTGTGCTCTTTGATTTCTTCTCATCTTCAACACTTTGTAGAGCACAGTTTAAAACAGCCTGTTGGTTTTTGGGCCCCAGGTAGTGCTAGTGTTGTGTGTTCACTGTTCTAGTGACAGTGGTCTGCAGCTTGATAAAATGGAACAATTGACAAAAAATATTACTTAAGAACAGGAAAGCATTGCAGTGTGCTCTGCCTTTTGGCTTCCAGTTGTACAAATTACCTTGTTGAGGGATGAAATGTGTGTGGGTGTTAAACTGTATGTTCCATAGCTTCAAGTGCCACCACTGTTAAGCCACTGTCCTCTTCTGGTGTTCCTCCACACCACGGTTGCTTGAAGACTGTTTAGTATTTAAATAGGAAGCAATTTCATGCTCAGTTCTCTGTTAGTCCTCTACAGTTTGATTCCAGAGCTGTGACTTGTAGTAGCAATCTAAATTAACATAATCTAAATTAACTTCTCTCTCTTTCCTCTGAAGAGCTTAGCAGCATCTGGGAGGAAAAAACAAATAGTGTTCCTGCAGTCTCTGCCTGCCTGGAGAGACAGTGTCAAAGGAAACATAGGGAACCACATTCCAGCACTTGGCATCACTCGGTACTTCCCGAGTCTTGGGTTTCTCATGCCTCTCGTGTGTCAGTGACAATAGATAATGGTCCGTGGTGAAACACACAAAAATAGAACAGTACTGTTTGGCACGAGTTGTGGGAAAATAACTTTGAAAATAGGGGAGTTAACACTGCTGTTAGCAAAAGGGAGTCTCATACCAGTTGCAAGACATGGAGATAATGATCCACGGTGGCTCCTTCCCGAAAATCCCCTAGAAGTCCTGACCCCCCGGAGACCCTTTTTGTATAGCTGGCTATTGCTTCCAATGTACGCTGTCCCCCTGCGTCGGAATGAGTGTGCAATTTTGCTGGTATAAAAGCCCAAGCTTCATGCAGCAAGAGGAGGCAGAATCTCATCACCCAGGTCAACGTTGCCTCCACTGGGACGCCTGCTAAGGTTGAGCCTGCCACCTTGCACTGTGATGACATCTCTCGGAGCTGGTTTCCTGATTGTCTTCACATGGTCTTTGGTAAGATAAACATTCACTGAAAATATCCATCTTTCTTTTACCCTTTGCCAGATCTTTCTCCCTATCTTTTCCTATAATGATAAACTGGTTGTTTTTTTACCTATTGTGCCTCGCCTCTCTCTCAACCTGGAATACCCGAACTCCAGAATACTCTCATCAAAATCATAGAATGGACTTGGTTGGAAGGGAACTTAAAGCTCATCCAGTTCCCATCCACAGGCAGGGACACCTTCCACTAGAGCAGGCTGCTCCAAGCCCCTGTGTCCAACCTGGCCTTGAACACTGCCATGGATGGGGCAGCCACAGCTTGTGCCAGCACCCTCACAGGGAAGAGCTTCTTCCTAATATTTGATCTTTTTTGTAAATGTAGTGATACTTAAAAACTGAAGTTCTATGGAGTTTGTAGTTAAAGAGAATCGATGTCAGTGGGATTGTATTTGCTGTTGGGCTGTAAATGTCTGGAGGATACATTTGGTGTGGGATCTGCTTAAATGGGCTTCGTGGTTGAAGAACATCCTGTGTGAAATTGCATATTGCCAGTAGCTGATTCTACCGTTTTTCACCCAGTTTAAGTGTGATGTGTGTGGATCTGGAGAAATAATTGTGCCTTGGTCATTAGAAGGATGCCAGGAACTGGGCTAAGACAGGGGCAGGGAGAGGAAGGAGTCAGCTACAGGGCAATAGATCATAACATTGAGATTCAGCATAAAAAAATGGTCCATAGGGAAGATGAAATTGGTTCTTTTTTAGTATTTCTGGTGCTCTGTTGATTCCTCTCTGTGGCCAGTCTGAGTGTGCTTCTGGCTGTAGTTCAGATGGCAAGCAAGATAAACACCATCCCTAAAGGCTGCTCTCCTGAGAACACCATAGAAGCTATTGCTGTCACATGCAAGCCTATAGGGGATTGTTTCTACTGAAAGGGATACAACCATGCAAGGGATACAACCATGCTCCATCCCTGAGTGTTCAAGACCAGGCTGGACAGAGCCTTGGGTGACATGGTTTAGTGTGAGGTGTCCCTGCCCATGGCAGGGGGGTTGGAACTTGATGATCTTAAGGTCCTTTCCAACCCTAACTATTCTATAATTCTATGCAACAAAATGACACAACGTAAACCTGTTGTAACTGATTTCAAACAGAAGGCAATGTTTGCAAGTTGTGACAGTAGGAGGCAAAAGCCAGGTAAAAGCTGGTCCTTTGACTCTGGAGAGCTGTATGTGGTATGCTGTACCCTGCCTATGAAGTGGGTAGCGGGTGTTTCCATGAGGACACTCCTTATGCATGCATGCACACATACAACAGAACTCACTGATGGCACCTGAGTGTCCTGCTGGATTTTGAAACAGTTGCAGTCTTACACTTAATTTGCGAACCCCCAGTTTAATGAGAAGCACAGGCTATAACTGCAACTGTTGCCTCCTCTAAACACAACACTAAGGAGTACATAGCTCATCCCTGACATCGCCAATGCCAACACTTAGAATACGTATCTACAATGCGCATATTCATCAGTTACACTGGAAACAGTTATCAGGCTTTGCAACTTCCTAAAAACATTAAGAAATGGGATTATTTTTCTTGTTCCTTCACCTTTCACCCTAAGAAATTAATATCTAAAAAAATGTGGTTTGTCCAAGTTGGACCATTAAATACCAGAACATGCATTTTGATTACAGAGAATAACTATCACTTGAATTGATACCAAAATGAAAGCAGCCCATGGAATGAAGATGGTTTTTGAACCTCCTACTTTAAAAAGCACCAGGATCTGTTTGCCGTGTCTTAACTGCATGTTGTCAAACACTCGCAATAACCACCAAGCCATTCATTTTCATTCTTAAAGATAGTACTGCAGAGTAAAAGTTTGATTTTATGTTTTTACTATCACAGGTAAGTGGTTCTGTTGGCTGATGACTTCAGGAGATAACAGTAATTCACGGCCTCGTAAACCACTCGCTCTGTGAGGATCTCTAACACGGGTTAGAGGTACGGACAAGATCGATCCTTAGATGCAGACCAGTATTGGAACACTGCATGATACAGTGAGATTGTGAACTAGGGAAAGCTAAACTAACTTCAGATCATGGGTATGGTGGAGGCTGTGTGCCTTTGCTGCTTCCCTGTACAAATCAGGCTGCTACTCCTGATCATAGAGAAACAGCACATGGTTACTCTGAACCACTTGCATCTTAATGTGAGAAGTAGTTTTACAGGCAGCACCTGCTCTCTGAGGCAGTCTCAACATAATTCCCTGCTTTGGGAAAAGGCTAATTCCAAGGCAAACTGGTCACAAGGACAAAGCATATTCCAATCAGGCTTTTTTTGGTTGCTTGATAGAGATGCTGAGAGCTCAACATGAGCATCACGCCTGAATGCTGTGGCAACAGTTCTGTACAATGCGACCTGTGTCACCTTGATGGAGTGATCACGTGAGGAAAAGTCTGTGCTAGCAGAGTGGAATAAAGCTGAGGGAGAAAAATACTTGGATTTTGAGGAATCACAGAATGGTTTGGGTTGGAATGGACCTTAAAGCTCATCCAGTTCCAAACCCCTGCCACAGACAGTGACACCTTCCACTAGAGCAGCTTGCTCCAAGCCCCTGTGTCCAACCTGGCCTTGAACACTGCCAGGGATGGGGCAGCCACAGCTTCTCTGGGCACCCTGTGCCAGCACCTCAGCACCCTCATAGTAGAGAACTTCTGCCCAATGTCTAACCTAAATCTGCCTCTGCCAGGTTAAATCCATTCCCCCCTTGTCCTGTCATTACAGGCCCTTGTAAAAAGTCCCCCTTCAGAAAGACCTTGCCTTGCACCCCTCCTTTTCTTTTTTAATGACTGTGGTTTGCATTATGAAGAAAAACACCTTTTGCAATAATACTCATTTATACAGCTGCTAAAAGATGCAGCACCACGTTAAAGCCAAACACCAAGCAGGCAACATGAACACTTTTTTCCCCATTCCCAAAGAAAACCACCCATCCTCATAAAGCAGTTACTCAGATATACAATCTAAGCTGGACATAACGAAAAACTTAACTTGCATTTAAGTTCCCAACCAAGAATGTGATGGCTGAGTCTTACCTTTGGTTTTCTACTAAAAAAGACAGGAAGCAACAACTTCTTGCTTTGTTTATTATGATTACTTATCCAAGGCAACTGAAAAGCTGCTTAACTTCATCCTTGTAACTCTTCAGGATCCCTGCTAGAGTTTATCTGCTGCAGTATTTTGACATATATTCCATGATGTTTACTGGCAAGATACAATCCAGTCAGAGCCTGTACAAGTACACCCAAGCTCATCTTTCTAAAGACAGGCTGAGAAATGCTGAGCCAGAAGCGCAAGAGATTTTCCTTCCCTGGCAAGGGTGATGAAGAATACCTAAACAGCAAAAACAGGGGGAAAAACTCCATTTCCATCTTTTTTCCATCCAAAATGTCAAGAATTAACATTAAAAATCTAGAGGCAGAAATTAATTCTCTCCTATGTTAAATTCACCTGGTGGTACTGAGCTCTCTGGATACAGGCTATGAAACACCCTAACTACAAACTGGCATCTCACCATCTCCTTGCTATGCTCTGACCCAATCTGGAGTTACTCCTGCAGGAAGGAGATGGGCTTTGCTCAGGATCTGTGAAGCCTCGTGGCCATCCAGAAAGGCCTAGCAGGATGGCAAATACAGTTTCCCAGGCACATCGTGGGTCACTTGTAAGGTTCCAGCTAAACATGAGTGCTTGGCAGTCTATCAGTCTGCAGATCTTGTTTCACTTGGGAGGCTTGGTGAGCTCTTAATGAACTTTACCTTGTAATTAGATGACCTTAGTGTAAATCCCTTCCTGTGTACTAAAACCCTACAGGAAGACAGGTGTGCACAGGCTAAACATCCAGATTTTAAACTGAACTAAAGATCTGACCAACAGACACATTTCACTAATTGCAGGTTGATGACGTACCTGGCTGCAAGGCTTCCGTTCAAGGGGATAGCCAGGAAAATAGGGTAGAGTCCACCCACAACAGCCCCCACCAGTCCTCCTCTGACCACAGCACAGACCTCACAGTTCAGCTCACCTGCACGACAAACAGTGTTTCATTGTCAACAGCCACATGGCTCCACCACACAGGATCACAGAAAGGTTTGGTTGGAAAGGACCTTAAAGCTCATCCAGTTCCAACCCCCTGCCATGGTCATGGACACCTTCCACTAGAGCAGGCTGCTCCAAGCCCCATCCAACCTGGCCTTGAACACTGCAGGGATGGGGCAGCCACAGCTTCTCTGGGCACTCTGTGCCAGCGCCTCAGCACCCTCACAGAGAAGAACTTCTTCCTGATATCTAATCTATATGCTGCATGCAACACTATGGAAACACACTAGACAGGAGTGGCCAAGCTGTACAGGTACATAAGATGCTCTGAAAAGACTCTTCCTTTTGCAAATGTATCACTTTCATTCCAACCCATGAAGAATTTATCACTCTAAAGATGACCTTCAAATGAAATCATACAGATGGGAAAACCTGAACTGCTTGGTTGTAGTCCCTTTTACACCATCTTTAGCAAAAATGCTAAAGGTAAGTGATGTGTATCAGAATTTAATAAACACATATAAACAAACGTATGTATTTCCTTTCCCACTCAACTTGAAGAGCTCACTGCTGCCCAATGCATTAGATAAACTGTTTTTCAACCCCTGCTTTACAAACAGAGGCATTTCAAGACCACAACAGTTCAAGATCGCTGTTCTGCAGAGGAAAACCTCCTGTGGGGTTTCACTGCATACAGAAAGAAAAGCCCTTTTGAAAACAAGGAATAACAATGAGGTTTTTACCTGAAAATAAAGGCTGACGCACAAATATTTCATAAACTGCTGCTGTTGAAATAAATGGCAGCACGGCCATTGGCAATGCAGTTATAATGGCAGCTCTTCGGACATGTAGGATGTTCCTGAAGAAGTTATTTCCTGCCAAGCCACATAAGCTTGCGTTTGCTGCTAGGAAGTATGATCCATGATTGCACAGATTCCTGTGAAAGAAGGAAAGCTGCTTCAGCAATTAAAAACTGTAAAGAAGTTTGGTTTACTCAGTGCCACAATTCACCTCTAAGTATTCTGCATAAGGTAAGAGATGTAAATCTCTCCCTGGTACAAACCGCAGAGCAGCTACTTTCAAAGGCACCCAGTAGTGCGTCTTTCACTACATGCCTGGGTTTACACACACCTCAAGAATAAAGTCACAGAAAGGCTGAGAAGCCTTCTCTATAGGTTTTATTTCTTATAGCTAATGGAAACGTCATGAAATTTGCTCTCCCAATGAGCCTGTTTCATCAATATTGAAATATAAGGATAATCTGTTCTGAAAAGAAATGAGAAAACCAGATATATGTTTTTTATAAGCCTTGTTTCCAGTCTGCTTACCCACAAGTAGAAATTTAGTATGAACAGAAGAGCTTTGAGAACAGATCAGTGGACCACTACGGCCACTGAGATCTTCCAGTGATGATCTAAGCAGCTCCTGCTGGATCCCTGATAGTCATCCTAAAGCTGAGAGGCTGCAAGCCTTCCTCACATGCATGGAGCACCTGCATTGAAAGGCCTATGTTGCCAGGAGGTTACACCAGTTAAAGGCTACAGAAGTCCAGCATTCTGACCTGGAGTTTCTCCTTTCCTTCAATTACAGAGGGACCAGGTTCTGTTATCTACTATGTTTTTAACATAGAGTTTAGAGCAGCTATTCCTGTTGCTATCTCTAATAAGGTGAAAGCAGAATAGAACAAAGTCTGCTCAGACACAGTCAGCATTTAATGTCGACAAACAGTTCCCATTTGAGTACATTCCATCACAGCAGGAGCGAGGGAATGGGAACACGTGCCTGCTTCACAAGCCTGATGAGCAGTTTGTGACTGATTTCATTTGACTTGCAGAAGGAAGGAGTGTGTTATCTTTAGATTATACCTGGCACAGTTGGTTATTAGTGGAAATAACTCTTTGCTTTAGGTTTGCACAAGTCTGAAATGCCTGGAATGAGAAGCACTGCCAGGCAAAGCGAGGAACTGGAAGGTTTTGCCTATAGTATGTTAAAATGTGTTTTAAAGATGTTCCATAAGTTGGATTTAGCAGTAAACCCCCAAAGAAAACAAAATGCCTACGCAGTCACACAATTCATATGAGGCCAAATGTCATATGAATTTGCTAAATTATCAAATGTGACAATCTCTAAACCAGTTTGTAACTAAAATCCATGCTTTTTAAAAACCCATTCACTTGAAATTCTTCTACATTTTCACATGTACAATAATATCAAGCAATGACCATAGAGCTCTAATCACAGAAAGAGGACTTTAGAATGTAGGTGCTAATCGTGTCAAACCAAAAAGATTAGTAACACCAGACAGCAATGACACCAACTAGTCCCATTTTGAACATGAAAATACTTTCATTCAAACATGAAAATGAGCCACTAACAATTCAGTTTGGATGTGATATGGCACAAGAGCGTCACTGGTCAGGTATTGCTCTTGTTCTTATTTAGGAGCTATGTTTTTTTTGTGTGTTTTCTTGTTTGCTTAAAAAAGAACTCTGCTTTTCAAATCACAGGTCTCCCAATACCAGGGTCATTCACAGAATGGCCCCAGGGTATGGTGTCTGCAGCCCAGCCATTGCATCCTGTTGGTATGTTTCCAATCCCAGGCAGGGAAATACATCTGTGCGTAGACATAAATGTGGAGGAGTGAGATTAAAATTTAGCAACGTGTTTAAGAAGCCAAAATAGAGCAAATTAATGTACCCAGGACCAACAGAATCTGCTACACTGAACCAAAGGAAAGAAAGGGATGACGGAAGGGCTGGGGTTTGGGGGTCTCGTTTGTTTGCAATACTAGCTCCATAGTGCTAAAACCAAGAGCTCTGGCAAGCAGGCACTCTCTCAGCCTAACTGCAGCATGCTCCCTCTTCTCTTCCAGCCACAGCAAGCTCCCCTCTGGATATACAAACTTTTAAGTCCTCCCAGGGCAGTTCAAGTAAAGGCACACGTCCCTGGCAGTGATTTCATTCCAAGGCCTAGGCTACAAAGAAGATGGAGACCCCCTTTTTACAAGGAATCACAGGGCCAGGTTGGACAGGGCTTGGAGCAACCTGCCCTAGTGGAAGGTGTCCCTGCCCGTGGCAGGGGTTGGAATTGGATGAGCTTTAAGGCTCCTTCTAACATTCTGTTAAAAGATGAGGGGTGAGGGACAGAAGGTACTCCTGGGGAGGTTCCAACTGGACAGAAGAGGAAAGTTTTCTCCAAAGAGAACAATCAGCCATTGGAATAATCTCCCCAGGAAGTGGTGGATTCCCAGCACTGAACACTATTAAGATTTGGCTGGACAGGGTGCTGGGACATCCACTGTAGGTCATGCTTCGCCTAGAAAAGTGGAACCAGATGGTCCTTGAGGTCCCTTCCAACCTGGCATTCCATGATTCTATGATACCACATGTTCTCTCAAGATCTTACCACACCATCACTATGGTACCTGCTTCCCCCTTGTCTCCCCAGCTCTTCTGGGGAAGAAGTGCTGTAAGGTGAATGTGAGGGGGCAGAACCTACACAAAGCTGCACCACTGACTGTGACAGGAGGGATAAAGCCTTGGCAGTTTTCTCTCTCACCTGTATGGACAGGCCCTGTGTTACTACCAGCACATTGCTTAGCCAACAATTTAGTCCTATTAAAAAATAAATAAATAAAAGAAGCTTCTGATTACTCTTATTCACACAGAATTCATCCAAGATGATACAGACGTGCAAACAGCTCCTTACAGGACCAGCTCAGCTCCAACAAGGTGCAATGCGGTATAGAGAGGTGGTTTGTGAGGCCCTGAGGGCAGTCAGTGAATTTTATCCTGCACAGAGCCCTGCTGGTGAGCGCACACGACTCCAGCTGACCCATCCATCACAATCGCCTGGACACCTGGGTCTCACCTTCCTGGAACAGGGAGCAGCACAGAATGAAATGCACACACTGGCAGGTTGATGCTCCCTCAGCTCTGGCCTCAAGCCAGCCCTGCTGGAGCCAAGATGACTCCTGCAGAATCACAACAGGACCTGCCTTACGTATTAGCTCAAGCACAGCACTGTGTGAAAACTCAGAGCCAGCTCAGGATCAGCCATCCCAGATCCTTAAGCCTTGAGGAGCACGTGCCAGAAACCAGCTGAGCAGCACCAGAGGTAACAGTGAAGTGACTGTATTTAGAAACCACAAACCAAGTTTGCTGCTCTGGGCAGTAACGAGCATCTTCACCATCAAATATTTTTGTAACTGCAAGGCAGATTTGCAGTTCAAGAGTAAGGGGAAAGAAAAGCCTCCAAAAGACTTGAAATGTTCGATTTATTTTACCAGCACTTACTGATCTGCTTTAGGAAGCTCATTGAATATCTTTTGTATGAGTTCCATCCGCTGAAATCTTTCCAAATATAGTCTATGCTGTGGAGCATCTAGTTCAAGAAACTCTCTTCCTGTCATCTTGAAGTCCTGGATCATAAAGAACAAACCAATGGAATCAAAGTTACACAGCCCCAGTACGTAGCCAATAAACATTTAGACTCTGTTGCTACTATGCAACCACAAAAATGCATTTTCCATGGCAGTTTTGGACAGGAAGGGCACAACCCAGCCACAGAAATCTGAGATGTTTATAACTACAGAAACCCCAACAAACTGCTTGCTTCAATGATGTTGCAGCTGCGTTTTGACAATTGCTCCAAGCCAACTTCAGTGCTTGCTATCTCACCCTCTAAATACTCCTGCGTGGGCACCTCCAGCCCTGCAGCCAGACAGCAGCTTGGATGGGGAAACACAGATGAAAATTGCTCAGAGGAATGACAGGCAGTGTACTTATTTCCAGCTGGATCACCTTTTGACACTACAATCCCCAATGCCTGCAGCACAAGGGAGGACATTAACTGTACAATGGCTTTGGCAATACCCCAGGTTTAAATTGACTTAACTGTCAAATAGAACCATATTAAAAAGGAATAGAAATATATACTTCTTGTAAGGATTTAAAGAAATCATGAAGCTATCTTCTGATTTTATATTCCACAAATAAGACTTTCCCCCCCCCCCATTTAGCCAGAGAAGTGTATCAAGTCAGAAACCATACAGTTGTATTGGGTTTGTGTGGTGAGTTTTAGGTAGTAAGGGGTCTAAAGGGTGGCTTCTGTTAGAAGCTGCCAGAAGCTTTCCCCACATCCAACAGAGCCAATGCAGCTGGATCCAAGATGGACACACCTCTGGCCAAGGCTGAGCTCCCCAATGATGGTGGTAGCAGATCTGGGAGAACATGGTTAAGAAGGGAAAAACCCTGCTGCACAACCACAGCCATTAAATAGAAGTGAGAATGTGAGAGCAACAGGCCTGCAGACACCAATGTCAGTGCAGAAGGAGGCAGGAGGTGCTGCTGGCACTGAGCAGAGGTTCCCCTGCAGCCCCTGGTTCAGCCCATGGTGAGGCAGTTGTGCCCCTGCAGCCCATGGAGGTCCATGGTGGAGCAGATCTCCACCTGCAGCCATGAAGACTCAAGCTGCAGAAGTTTATGGAGGACTATGTCCTGTGGGAGGGACCCCACACTGGAGCATGGGAAGAGCATGAGGAGTCCTCCTCTGAGGAGGAAGGAGCAGCAGAAACAACATGTGATGAACTGATCACAATCATCATTCCCCTGCACTACTCAGGGGGAGGAGGCAGAATTAGGTAGGGAGTACAGCTGAACCTGGAAAGAAGAGAGGGGTGTGGTGGGGGAAGGTGCTTTAAGATTTAGTTTTACTTCTCATTACCCCACTCTGATATAATTGGCAATAATTAACTTCCCCGAGTTGGGTCCGTTTTGTCTGCAATGGTAACTGCTGAGTGATCTCCCTGTCCTTATCTTGATCCATGAGCTTTCAACCTTACTTCCTCCCCTTACCCTGTTGATGGAGGCAGAGCAGCCCGGCGGGCACCTGGCAGCCAGCTGAAGGGAACCCACCACAAGAGCTCCTCATTAAACCCGGTATTTAGCGATTCAGATGCTTTCTCCCAGAGAAAAGCTTCCCAGACTTACTTCACTAGACCTTTAGCTTCCTTTATGACTTGAAGGCCGATCTGTAGGATGGTGCTCGCTTCGATCTGGGCTCGGCGGGCTGCTGGAGCAGAGGAACTACCCCGTCTTGAGGCCGTGTCTAGTGGCAAGTGTCCAAACGCGTCCTTCAGGTAAACCACCACCATTGCCAGGGCGCTGTAACTACCCACAGTGAACCTATGACCCTCCCTGTTCCCTTCACAAGCCTGTAAGGCAGCTGGAGGTCCCCAAACCCCGGTTACACCATGAGGCCGCGGCTCACCCCCACGCTTTAAACCCCACCGAAAGCTGTTAGGAGCCGTTAACGACCGTTACAAACGTCCGTTAACCCCCTCAGCACCACACCCTCACCGCGTTTGTCCTCACGGCCTTGCCGCCGGGGCCAGGCTCCGACCCGCACGACCTTGCGCTGTCCCCATCACACACAGCCCCACCGGCGGCTCGGCTCTTCTCTTCCCGTCCCCTCTCCTCCTCTTCCTCTTCCTTTCCCATTCCTGCTCTTACCAAGCCGGTCCCGCCGGGAAGGCCCCACCACCTACAACATGTCTCCGCCCACCTCACACTCTCCTCCTGGACGCCGCCATCTTGCCCGCTCACATGACCCAGCGCTTCAGAAGACACCTTTGATTGGGTGTTCCCCACCGGCCCAGCATGGCGGGTTCCAATTGGCCACAAGCCGACGGGCGGGGGTCAGGCCCTGCCCGGCCCGGCGCTCGTTGCTAGGGGTGGCGGATGGCGGTGGCGGCTCCTCCATGGGGCAGCGGCTGAGCGGGGACCCTGCAGCGGCGGCCGGGACGCGGGGACTCCCCGTACCGGAGCGAGGAGCCTTCGATGGGGGGAGGCCGAGGCCTCGGGGTAACCCGCTGACCCCCTCCCCTCACCCGGGCCCCGGCACCGCGCTGCCCGCGGCCCCTTCCTCTCAGCCCCGCGCCCCTGTCCCGCTTCCCCCTCTTCCCTCTCCACCAGCTCCTTTGTGCTCCCCGTCCCGTCCCCATTTAAACCCCTCTCTCCCCGCTTGCGTCTCGCTTCGCTCCACCTCCATCTCATCCCCTCAGCTCCTGCCTGTCCAATTGTCCTTTTAACCTGGTCCGGCTCCTCCAGTTCATCTGCATCCCAGCGACCAAGCCAGCCCTGTCCCGCTTCAGACAGTCCCCTTTTGGACCGGGAGAAAGCGAAGGGGGGAGGGAGAGTCCCCGCTTGGAGGGAACAGATCCCAGTTGTGAATGGTAACGAGCGAAACAGAGCCGCCCCCTTCACAAATACAGTCCCCATCTCCTAAAGAAGACGATGCAAAGCAGAGCCCTGTCATGTGCATCTCAGCTCCTCAGGCGGGGACGGGAAGCGTTTGGAGCTTGTCCACCTTTTTCATGCTTAACGAGCTAGATGAGGAAAATCTATCCCGTTTGTGTTTCTCTTTTTGTTTCTTTCCAGAAAAAGGGGGAGAGAGAGAAAGAGGCTCGTATTGAAGCCAACCAGCTGCGCTTCTGAGTGGGAAACTGGACCGCGCTCATGGCTTGCTTTTCATTTCCTTTAACACATCATTATCTCTGAAAATGAACCTTTTTGTGAAGCTTTTCTCCTAACTCTTCTTCTTCCTCTCTTCACGAGGTGGCTGCTGTGCAAGGGAAGAAATGGCATGAAGTAACTGACTCCGGTATAAAAGCAATCTGCTTTGCCAAAGTGCCCAGTGAGCAGCACTGTCACTTTAATAATTCCAGGTCAAGGGATTGCTTTCCTCGTTTTTTTTCAATCCTCTCTTTTAATACATGGGAGGATCAGAGGGACATTAAAGACCATAAGGCTGGGTGGCTCGCAGATAATAAAAATGAAAGTGACTGCCCAGTGACTTCTGTTGGGTAAGAGGGTGATGTTTGAAGGCTGTTTGGTGAGGAAAAAGGGACCTTTTCAGTCTGCTCTGTAGTCACCTAATGCATAGCTAGCAAAATTCATTCAAGAAGTGAAAGAAGTTAAAAGAGTCCCTTCGGATTGGTTTTGTCTTCCTCCTTATTTGGATTCTTTGGGCATTTTTTGTCCTGCAGATAATGGTTTTGAGCATGTACAGGTGGAGGATTAAGACAGCTGCCTAGAGATGGACTGTGCCTTAATTGTATTACAGAAAACCTTTTAATTTTCAAACTTTGCTGCCAGAAGAGGAGTTCTAATAAGGTTTTGTATTCCCAAGGAACAGTTTCTCTTGTATTTTTATAGATTCAAATATATTTTAAAGAAATTGAAAGCATCACTTAAAAAAAATATCAAAAAGCTTCTTTTTTCCCCCCTTTTTTTCCCCCTCTTTTGTGGGAAGTGTTGGAAGCCCAGTTCCAGAAAACAGCAAGTCTGGATAGAAGTGAAGACTGAAGCTGCGTTCCCTAACTGAACTGCACAAGTGGTTTGCAATAGATAGGCAGCTCCTGACCTCGCAAAGGGTTCCAGTAGTGCATCGGTAATACCAGTAATAAAGTACTTGCAACCAGATTCAGAAGTAGGAAGAAGAATGCCAGTCAAGAAGAAAGGTGGGCTATGAAGCTTCATATCTCATATTGCCTCTTCATTGTGTTAATTGTGCATTTCTGTTAATTAATTAAAAGTGTTTTAATGGGGGATTGAAATGGTTTTTCTTTTGCGCTGAAAATGGGAGAAAACTCTGTGCACTTACAATACTAATTCTACAAAGTATTTTATGCTGTGTTTTAAGACTTGTGGTGTCAAATGTGGCCTCAGATAGTGATTTTTGTAAAGATCAGCCATCAGAGATGTTGAGCAGACACCAGGAGGAAAGCTGGGCAGTTGATTTTGTGAGAAGCCTCTCTTACAAACGCTGATGAATTTCAATATCATAGGTTCAGTCTGTTGTCTATACACGTTTGGTGAGTAAACATCAGCCATGGGAAGCAGCATAAATAAATAACAAAGTTTCAGGACTCATTTGAAATAAAAGTCGTGAGAGTTGAGTTTTGAAGGTGATTTGAATGTGAGGTTTTAAATGCGAGTTGAACTAACTTTGTTTTCCATGCTTTAATACAATATCAAGGCACTACCTTTGTGACTGTAGTATGGCAGCATTTGGGAATAAAGACTAGGCTTACATTTTGCCCCTTCTCTCCTAAAGTTTATGGTTACAGCAAGTATAGGAGCAGCTTTGGAAAATGTGTTTTCCAGTGTTCAGACAAGAATTGGGGAATATATGTGGGCAAATTCTTACTCTGAAAGCACTTGTAGACCTGAGGTTATTTCTGGTGCCTTGTAATTATGGCTTTGATTTAACATTTCAGAATGTGCTCATAAAATAAATGGCACGTGAACCTTTTCTGTTTGGCTCATCCATCCAGATGTCCCTGGATCTGATGATACCAAAACGAGGGGGAAGGAGCAAAAAGTCAGTGTTACACAACAGGAATGAAGATATAGTCGCTGTGACTATGGATTCTTGTAGGAATAACCATTATTAAATATGAGTTAACATTTATTATGTAAATAATGATAAAAACCATGCAGATTGCTAGGATAATTTTTATACAGACAACAAAAAAAATGAGATTTAGTGGTTGCATTTTAACAGATGACAGCATAGAAACGAATATTCAAAACTGAAATGTTTTAATGACTGTCATTCCTGTAATTACAATTGTATGTAGTAAAGATGGGAACGTGTATGAAGCAGCACCATACCTTAATAATTCATCCTACTGTGCTGTAAATGTGTCACCCTGATGCACTGGTGAAGCTTGTGCACTCTGCCTGTTCACAGAAGGAAGATTAAGACTGTCTTTCCACCTTTTAAGTCTTACTTGTGAGTTGGGTGATTTAAGGATGTTTCTGTGCCGGATGTTCAGCTGTATTGCAGCTTCTACTTGCTGCTGGATTTTTAGGGTGAAATCTGGGCTGCTTTGTGCAGGCAGTTAAATGGGAATCACAAGTGGTCCCTTGTGGCCTTAAAAATGCTGTTTGTTTTGAGATAGTCTGAATCAGTCTTAATGTACACCAAGGCTTTAATTTCTTTGGCTGCTTTATGAGGGTATGTATTTGGACAGCTTTAAAACATAAGTTCAAGAGACCCAAATATCCTCATTGAAATACTTTAAACTGCCACATCAGCCAGTGTACTGAGGTTACCAGCGTGAAAGCATTTGGGTATTAAAAGGATATTGTTAAAATGTATTTAAATATGCAAATTGCAGGATTAAAAATGTTAGTGAATCAGCAACTTTATCATTATAATGAATGACTGAATTTGTCTAGTTCATGCAATAGACTTTAACTTTCTAAATGTAATTACAAGCATTCTGGCAACTTGAAACATGCTACCATTTAAAAAATCTGCTATTGTTACAAGTAATCCCTGTTACTCCTTTGAATATTAGGGAGATTAAGGAGATTTTTCTGCCCCCCCTCCCCCCTTTTTTTTTCCCCATTTATTTGCATTATGCTTTTAACAGCACTTTGTGTCTTAACTAGCTTCACATTGCTGTGGATTTCTTTTCCCTTTCTGGTCTTATGTATTTGGGAGTTCATTCCTATTGTCTTTCCCACCCAAGCCATCTGTAGAAATCCCAGTGAGATGCTCTCTTCCAGGCTGGGCAGAAGTATGTATTTCAATAGCAGCATCAAGGACAGGATTATCCCTCTCCCTTTCAGCACTTCTTTATGTGTTGCTATTTTGGCTTTGATCAAAATATTCTCCTAAAATCAGGAATGAGACAGAGAAACCTTTAAAATAAACCCAAGGTTTGAAATATCCTGATACTTATCACTGGAAGTTGTTAATTTTTGATTTGGCATTGACCAGTTCTGGTCTTTCTAAAGAACAGCGTATGGACTTTGTGAATTTGCCTTTGAAAGAGCTCTCACATCCAGTACTAGTCTTCACATTTCACATAGCTTTGGACCTGGTTTACACTTTGCTGCTCAATACCATCTTGCTTTTAAAAGCCAAGGTCTGTTTAGTAAGGAAAACATACTTAATAAAAGTCATATAACTTAGAGGAAGTATTGTTTTCTTACAGCTATGGAAAAAAAAAATGCTTGCTCCTGGTTCTGCTCATGGTCGTGTCAGTGTGTGATTGCCTTTGCCTGATGTACTACAGTGAAAGGATTTTGTTTTCTCACTTTATTCTGGTGGGAGATAATCCTTCACATTCCCAGCAAAACCCCCCCAGGAGGCAAGGCTGGAAAGGGAGACTGGAGTAGCCTTCAGGCACTGAATGTGCACCCTTTAGCTAAAGGGTGAGACAAGCGTATGGATTATTGCAGAGTTGCCGTGTCGTTAAACAAATGCCTTTTCTCTTTGGCTTTTGGTTGCTCATCTTTCACTTAAGTATGCTTAAAATTCTAAATCAAACCAGCCATTTGATTTTAGTTACAAAGTTACTTGTTGGAGAGTGCCATTGAGAGATGATACAGGATGAAAAAGTAAATAAATTCATTATTGAGAAGTAGAAGAATTGAGAAGTAAATAAATCCATTCTTTTCACTTGATTCTTAACTTTCACAAACAAACCAGGTTATGTATGACCACAGGTCTTCGTAACTAACTTATGGAACTTCTGGGGGAAAGCTTTGCTTCAAAGTGAAATAGTACTGCCATAAAGAAGAAGTGAACTCAGGTTACGAAGTGAAGTCGTTTTTTTTGTGTGCTTTTAGATGTTTTCTCTCTCTCCCTCCCTGAGTTACTTAGCTGAGTTGATTTCTGTTAACTCTTGGGGACTATATTTAGATCTGTAATTGCATATCTTTTGGATTCATCTGCAGAATAGTTAAGAGCATAAAATGTTACTGTAATTCATTCATGCCTTTCACAGTGATGGAAAGAACTAATTAAATGCATCCTCCTCTGTGATTGAGACCAGATTCCAGTTTTGGAGCCCTGCTTGTGATTCACACGGAGATGGCAGGAACCCCAGCATAAAGATGCCTGGTTGCACATGTGCTTCTAGACTAACCCTGTCATTGTCCCTACACATCTGTCTGTGTCTAGGCAGTCAGAGCTACTTGAATGTTGGGATTTATACTGCCCTCATCCCATTTTCCGTCTCTGAGAGTGAGAGGAATTGTATCTTTACCCAGATGAAACCTGTGGGCTGCTAATACCATGTTGACTCACCCACCTTGTAGCTGGTTTATCTAGAGGCATGCTGTTTCTGTTTTCCATGGAATAGCATTTTTTGTCATACCTCTTATCAGAGAATCACAGAATGATTTGAATTGAAAGGAACTTTAAAGCGCATCCAGTTCCAACCCCCTGCCACGGGCAGGGACACCTTCCACTAGAGCAGGTTGCTCCAAGCCCCATCCAACCTGGCTTTGAGCACTGCCAGGGATGGGGCAGCTACAGCTTTTCTGGGCAACCTGTTCTAGTGCCTCAGCACCCTCATAGTAACGAACTTCTTCCTGGTACCTGAAATCTAATCTCAATCCCCTCTCTGCCAGTTTAAAGCTATTCCCCCTTGTCCTGTCCCTGCATGCCCTTGTAGAAAGTCCTCCAAATTTCTTGTATAAAGAAATGCTTTTAAGAATATGTTTTATTAAGCACATCAATGTCAAGAATTCAAAAGCCTCAATCTGATCCCCTGTGCACTGCTTCAGTGCCAGTTAGAAGAATCTGACTGACAGGCTTTGTGAAATACTAGATTTTGTAGTGGTAATGCTAACTTTTATTTGGCTGGTGTGTTGAAAGGAAGGGGTTTAGAAACAACTCAGCAGCAGGTTCTAAAGCAAAGTTCACCAGATAAAGCTAACTCCCATTAATGCACTGGAGTTCTGGTGCCCTAAATCTCTTTAAAACTGACAACTTCTTTTTAAATAACAAAATTTCAATAAGGAGTCATAACTTTTTGTGCTCAGAAATCTTAGTGAATGTAGTTGTAGGCTCCTTGCAGCAAGAGATCCAGCATGTGCTGGAGATTTTATTTTTCCCTTTCACTTCTAACAAGTCATTGGTATTATAGGCTTTTGTCTTTTCAATAGCTGAATAGATATTCTCAAGTAAGTACATGGCTAAAAGGCTGCATTTTTCACTCCAAGTTCTGTTCAACTGCTTCTCATTTTTCCAGTACATTGAATGGGAGCAGTGCAGTGCTGTAGGTTGTCTTTACAGACTGTGGAAAGAGCAATTTTAGTTTTCCAAGAGTTAAACAAGTGGCAGAAAATTGCTATCTAAGCTTTGCCAGCTTTTACCATAAAGCCTCGATTTAAAGATGTAACTGCCTTTATGGCAGTAATCTTTTCCCAGCCAGGCATTGTTTCCTCTGTGAGAAACAGTGATGTATTTTACACACAAAAGGGCATTATACAGAACAATTCTTTTTTACATAAATGCAGGCTGCAAAGTGAAGTGGGAATGGTGAAATTCATATTCTTTTTCCAGCTCTACCATTGTTCTGGTATTCATCAGCAGCAGTAATGAAGATCCATCCCATTTGAGTTCCCTCACCTATGCAGGGTGCCCAGGTTGTTGTCCTGAAGGGCTGCTTTGGCCAGCAGAGGGAAATCCGCCTTCAAAGGGCATTTTAACCCACCTAAGATCTGAATTGCCTTCTTAGCAGTTGTCATCTCCTCTTTTCCCCAGATCATAGGGTAACCACACTAACTCACTTGCCTCAGATGATGCCTCAGTCTCTGCTATAAATTTCAGTGGAAAAAGCCTCTCCTTATCTGAGATATTTATGAAAGCTGACGTGTGTTCTATGGGTACTATAAATTAACACTATTCATTATTTTTATGGGGGAAAATAGTGTAATACTGAAGGCAGCCATAGTGTTGATACAGACACAGGAGGCAGCTGTGCATCCTCTCCTCCTTTCCTGTTAAGTGCATATTGCAGTTAGTAGAAGTAACTATTTTGCATTATAAGCATTTATTTTTCCTCATTCTCCTTTCTTTCTGTATTTGTTCCAGATGGCCAAGTTAGATGTCAGGGGGTGACCACAGAGAAAAAGCTGAATTTGTAACTAGTGGCCAAATGTTGTAAAAGATGATTTTGCAGACCCAGAGTCAGCAAAATGAGCAAAATCTGCCTTACTCAGATCTGCTTGTTTTGTTCAGGTCATGCCAGGTTCTTACTGCTTCTAAGAATTTAAGGTCTGGTTTACTATTGTGTCTTCTTGTATTTACTATAGATTAAAACAGTGCCAAAAACATCTTTAGAAAACTAAAGATCATGCTTTTTCTTGACATATTCATCCCAGGAATAGCCAGCAAAGCTGCCTTGACCTGCTGGGTGATTACCGTAGTAACCAGCATCCAAAATAAGTGGGGAAAAAAGTTTGCTTTTGAATGGCTATGGTCCAGATGAGCTTTTGAGGGCATTAAACTGTCTTCAGCAGGACAAGTTAGTGCAAATGTCCTTAAGTCTGACTTCACTTTGGGATTAAGATGTCAATATTTCCTTCAAAACACATTGGGGAACTGAATCATTTCCTGGAAAGAGGAAATCTGGATAATTTATAGTTTTACAAACAGAAACCAGTATTTAGGTTTTAAAAGGCTCTTCTCTCCCCTGGCTGTATGGTATATTTTGCATTATGCTGTAGTGGAATAATTCAAGTCACCTTACACTTCACACCTAGGTGTTCTCTACAGTAGTGCTGCCTTGCAGTTGGATGCCTACTGAGCTGTGCTTTTAACACAAAGTATAACACAGAGGTTCTTAAATTAAAAGTTCCAGTGTGAATGTAAGAAAATGTAAGACCATGATGCCTATTTTGATAATAAATAAAGGCAAGTTAATCTCATTCCATTTATTTTTCATCACTAGAAAGATGTTAGTGTTACTGAATTTACTTACTTCTACTTTGTTTTCTTTTATACGATACAATACTTTGTATGAGTTTGGAAGTTACTTATTCCTGAACAGACATCTTTTTGTTAGCTTTCTGTTTCATTCCAGCTTTCACATTTATGTTAATTTTTATGCTGAATATTCTCTTAAAGTAAAAAGAAAAATAAATCACAGCAGCTCTATTAAGTAAATAACTCCTGGTTTTTACTCTTGCAACTTTACATCAAGTTCCACTAGTTTTCTGTTTCACATCCAATTAGATTGTAAGCTCTTCAAAGCAGGGCTCTTTAATAATTTTACACTGTTAAGATGTCAATTTACATTTATTCCGCTGGATAAAGAAGAGGTTTTCTTCTGGTGCTACATCATTTTGGGGGTTAGTGGCTTCATTTTTCATTCTGTCTTCGTATTAGCATTGTTGATTTAATATAAGCATTTGTACACCTAGATTGTAACACTGTGATGCTTGAAAGGCAGAAACAAGTAGTTCAGGTGAAACTACTTATAATTGCAGGGTTTCTGTGGGTTTAGAAGGAATCTCGGGGCCTCAGAATCTGCTCTGAGTGTCTCAGGACATAGAATTTGAGACAGGATCACTCACAAGCAGGCCCCACATTAACCTCCAACATGGCTGGGGAAAAAGCTCACTGATGAAAAGGAATGGCCCTGGTGGTGTGAGCAGCAAATACCAGCAGTTGCTAAAGCCCTTCTGAAAAGATCCCTGAAAAGAAGTGATGGGGTGAGTCCAGAGGAGGACACAGAGATGCTCTGAAGGCTGGAGCAGCCCTGCTCTGGAACCAGGCTGAGAGCTGGGCTGATTCAGCCTGGACAAGAGAAGGCTCCTTAAGGTGAAAACTTAGAGCAGCTCCAGTGCCTAAAGGGGCTACAGGAAACCTGGAGAGGGGCTTTGGACAAGGGCCTGTAGGGACAGGGCAAGGAAAATGGCTTTAACCTGCCAGAGGGGAGTCTGAGATGAGCTCTTAGGCAGAAGCTCTTCCTTGTGAGGGTGCTGAGGCGCTGGCACAGGGTGCCCAGAGAAGCTGTGGCTGCCCCATCCCTGGCAGGGTTCAAGGCCAGGTTGGACACAGCAACCTGCTCTAGTGGAAGGTGTCCCTGCCCATGGCAGGGGTTTGGAGCTGGATGAGCTTTAAGGTCCCTTTAACCTAAACCAGTCTGGGATTGTACAAAGAATCAAGGTCCCAGAGTGGTAATGATAATGGACTCTTCCATATTGAAGTGTGACACAAAATGAGCAGGTTATACACTAAAAGCTAAGTATTTCTTTCACAATTTTGTTGTAGTTTACAGGAAGGGATGCGTAGAGAATGCTATCTATGGGATTGCAGGGGTCAAGTATTCCCATCCATGAGCACTAATGCAGGAATGTAGTTTCACTTTCAAGATGCTTTTTGCTAAGCAGAAATGCTGGAGAAAAGTTTGTGATTTTATGCTGAGCCAGTCACTTGCTGATCTTTGTATAGTTATCCTGTTCCTTGGGTGAGTACGGTTAATCAAGTTTAAAGGTATGTATCTATAACTAAAACATATGCAAAAGAAGCACTTTAATGTAACAAATGTATGGTGACGTTGTAAAATCAAGTGTGGAGATACTTGAACAGCAAACGTAGCTAATCATCACTGATAACTGGATTTTTCTTAAGAAACTGTTTTTTTTTGTAGTAAATTAGAGAAAAAGTCTTAACAAGCAAGCAACAAAGGAACCTAAGCACTATATTATTAGCATTGCTTCCCAGTCATTTGTATTTCTGCCCAGCTTCACCCACCAGACAGTGTTCTGTGGCATTACCAGGTCTTCAGCCAAAGTTTAGAGGTTGTGCTTTAAGATAAATTGAATACCAGAAAAGAGAATAAGAGGCTTTGGAGATGTAAACCATGGACAAATGTTGCAGGAGGCTGGAACTGTTCAGCCTGGAAAAAAGGAGACTGAGTAGGGGAAGGACAGGACAAATCACACAATATAGAAGAGGCTATAAAGGGGGTGATGGTGGTTTGCTTTCCACATCAACGTCTGGAGGACCAGAAGAAGTTGTCCTGATTTATAACAAGAAAGACATTATGTAGAGAAACAACCCACTAAAACCTCCAGGCACTGAAAGCAGATGGTGAGGGATCTTGTGAACTTTGTGGGACTGTGCAGTTGGACACTCATCTATGGGATGGATGACTGGAAGTCTGGGTCCTTCTGCACAGCAGGGAGGTAAACTGCAAACCTAACAGGGCTCCTTTGGGCTCAATGCGTCTGTAATTCCTGTTTCTCAGTGAATTCAGCTGACACAGCATAACTCCCGCCCCTCAGAGCAATCTGACTTGCAGATCATTCATCCCTCTCCACTGCATCATCTGCACAAATCAATATTCTGTAACAAGTGACTGCTGTGCAGCTTCCGCTCTTTGATTGCAGCCTTTTGCACCAGCTATTTGGAGCACAAGGACCTGCAGAAACACAACTGCATCTTAACACTGCTCAGTGGAGAGCTGCCCATCCTCCTACTCCAGTTTCCCTTGGCATTTGGATGCCTGCTTTCCCCTTAATATACCTGAACCTGTAATCCTACCTTGGTCTATGAAAGATTCTGTTGTACTTGCATAGCGGTTCTTCTCACAGGCTATTTGTTCCATTTCTTGTCTGCTGACAGCGTCAAGCTCTGGAATAGCACCCCTTTACAACCAAACTGTTCCTAAATTTGTGTTTTGCAGGGCAGCAATCTGTGCAGAGAATTCACCAAGGCTGTGGTTAACTTAGGGACGTTGCCTTGCTTGTTACAGCGAGGGCAGCTCGGAATGCACCCTTACCTTTAAATATCATTCCTTGAAAGAGTCTCTCCACTGGCCCAAGGTTAATCTTCACAGACCACGTGTCAATCTCCTCTATGTGCTCATCCCAAAAGCTGAAACCCCAGTAATAAACGTGCCTGGTAATCCATTAAATGACCAACCCCCTCTTGTTTTCCCTCTCAGGACAGAAGATGGGTTTATATGTTGTGCATGATCTCAGGAGCTGTTATTTTTAACCCTTTTGCTCGCTTGTTGCGAGTGCTCATCACGGGGTGATAGTATTTGTCACATACGTAATGCCTTATGTTACCTCAAGGTTGCATAGGCCATATGTTGCCTTTTCTTGGTAGTTCTGTTGCGGTTATGAAGTGCCTGAGATGCTGAGAGCTTTCTGGTTTGCACAGGGCCATGTATTGCCTGTTTGTGTTCCCTCTGTGCAATCTGCTACACTAATTTGTGTCTCATGTTGATGTTTATATGTAAATATTTTATGATTGTCATTTATCTGCTAATTCTCAAGCCTTCTGAAGCGTTGCAGCCTACAGCTTGTGTTTTCTCAACCGTCTTAGTGCACTGCTTCATGTGTCTCTTAAGATTTAACTGGTTTACACCTCCTGTGTGTGTGCAGTGTTGCAAATTGACAGCATTTATTCCTTTGTGTTTGTTGTTGTGTGTGAAGATTGAGAAAGGTAAATGAGTTAGTGATGGCTTCGGGATCACTCCCTGTGCAAGTCACCTGCTTCCCCCCTGTTACTCATTGTAATTATTTGAGCTTTCCAAAGCAGAGGATCAAATCAAGACATTTTACAGTGGGACAGGGAACAGTGTTTGCTCAGACCTCGGGTTCTGTCAGTGGTCATCTTAACAAAGGTGGGAACTCCCCAGGAGTAAAAGCAGGTTTTGAGGTCCTTTTCGTCTGAAGTAAGCAAAGTTCACTGAGAAGACTCTCTTGCTCTCTTTCGCGGTGCTCTGATTGCATTTCTCACTTCTATTTTGGCTGCTGTGTTTTTCCTCCCCCATTCTCGATGCCTTTTCCAGCTTTGATGCCCTACATTTTCCCTTTTCTGGTTGTTCAGAAGCTGGAAAGCGTCTCCTGAAATGTCTTGGCGTGTTTTTCTGTGCCAGGCTTCACAAGGCAGAAAATAATCAAAATTTCTCTTAGGAAAAGGAGCAGATACAATTAGAAAAAGAAGAAATGTAAATAAAACCTCCCCGTCCTCTTATCAACCCCATTGGTTAGACCTTAACTGCTGTTAAACACCTCTCACTGATGAAACAATAATATTTGCTGTTTCACACAGCATTTTTCCATACTCTTTTTGTTCACAAACCCTGATGCCAGTGGGAGGAAAGAAATGCAAATATGATCCTAAACTTACCAACAGGCTGTTGTGGATCTATTTCCTGACAGGCAGTGGCTGCCTCCTACTGCTCTGTGCTGGGGCAGGGCACTGTAACCAGCTGGCTGTGATTTCTTGTGTGTGCAAAGCAGAAGTTTCCTGTTCTTGCTGAGTTTGGAATCGAATTGAGTCTTTTTCTCTCCATCTTCTAATCTACCTTGCTTCATAGCAGGAGTTCAGTGATGGGATCATATCCCCATGGAAGGCAGCGGCAGCTGTGAGCAGGCTTTGTAAAATCATGGAATCACAGAATGGTTTGGGTTGGAAAGGACATTAAAGCTCATCTAGAATTTCTTCTTAACATCTAGTCTGAATCTCCCCTCTTTTGTTGTAAAACCATTCCCTCTTGTGCTGTTTCTACAAGCCCTTGTAAAAAGTCTCTCTTCAGCTTCCTTGTCAGCCCCTTTAGGTACTGGGACGCTTGTGGGTGTTCAAAGTCTAGCAGTTTGTCTGCAAAACCACTGATTAGTCCTGGCCAGCATTGTATACGGGTCCATATAGAGTCCGGTCTATATGACTTTGTTATGGCTAGAAGGAGCTCTAAGGGCTAGAAAATATGTACGAAACAGCACCTGCCTGAATTACTTGTTGCTTCCATCATCTGTTTCTTTGTTTTGAGTGATCATCATCCAACATGCTCTGGTTTGAGGAGTTTCAAAAATGGGCCTTCTTGCAGACTGGTTTTGAGTAAGTTGTAGCTTTCTCATAAAGTTTCAATTCATTCTCAGTCAAATCTTTTCCAATTTAAGTATTGAAATTCATAGCTACTCCTGTATTATCTTCAGATCTCATATATTTACTTCATCTAAAGAATAAATGGCCTGAATTTGGGAGGTATTTAGGAAAACTGTTTCCTGCATCCTGCAGCTGTTCCCATAGATGTTATGTTGTGTGAACTGCCATGGGCGGGCATGGCTGTGTCATCATCTGTCCCATGTGAAGGCACACATATCAAAGATGTTTTAATGAACACATCAGTGTTAAATGCTTCAGTAAGTGTAGTTAGATGAACTCAACTGGCGTGTAAGTGAAGTCCAGAATATGTGAAGTCTAGAACATATGTGAGTTTTGTAGGACTGTATCTTCTGGTTTTTGTCAAAGGCATCTTTCAAAGCCAATAGGATCAATAGAAAAATAGTGTCATAATATGCAAAGAAACAGAAAGGAAAACTAAAGCTGTGTCCAGCAAACCTCATGGGGCACAGCTGACACTGACTTCTCTGTGGTCTTTTGTTAGCAGACAAAGGACCTACTCAGGATCCACATGGAGGCCCAAACCTTGGGATATTGCATCATGTATATTCAGTGGACTTGTGGTCCTGCTTGAATTTGATTTTGGTATCATTTGCACTGAAGAATAGTGGTACCATAGAACAAAGATGTTTTGGTTGTATTTGTGTATGTATTACCTGTCAGTAAGGTACAGAACTTGTTTTGGCTGCTAAGAATTAACCCTTTAATCCCTTGGATACTGTATTCCCATGCACAGAGTGATGCAGTCACTGATCACCAGTCCTCCATTCTTCTCAATGAGAAGGATATGTGGGAATTCAGCTTCATAAACTTTGGTTTAATTTGGGTGACAGGGAATATGGTTCTTATGTGACTATTGTGCAGGCAGTCAGTTCTTGCAGCCAAATGTTATTTAAGCTTTGTAGCTGTCAAGCGGCCCCAAAAGGCAAAGTACTGGATGTTCTCATCTGCTTTGGCTATAACTGGAAGTTGAAGATGGTTATTATATTGCAAAGAGTACTTAGTATTCTTTGGACATAGTATATTATTGTATTATTTAATGCTTCTGTTTGATTGGTGTGCAGACGCATGAACAGGGTTATGCCTCATCATGCTAAATACTGTACAAATCCATATAAAGATCTAGTCCCAAGTGATTTATAACCAGTAAAGTTCATCAAAAAGGCTGAAAGTTGCTTTTTTGAAAGCCTGATCTAGTGCCAAAATAACTGGAGATTTGAATAGTTTCCATAAGCCCTTGGCTTTTCAGGGATGCTCCAGTTACAAAGCCTCTCTCCCTGACGTGTTAAAATGCTCTTGGTCAAGGTACGTTTCTGGCTGACACCAGAACATCAGTGGTGGCTTTCAACATAAGCAAGGCAGCCTGGGGGTCACTGGATCTCCCAGGACATGCAACCTATCAAAGGTTATCTGGAAAACTGGATACACTGCTACTGAGTGTGATTGCATGGGAAAAAGCTACAAGTCCATGCTTAAGAGCTTAGGAAGGGAGTAAAAATGAATTTATCCTATTAAAGCTAGAGAGGAAAATTAGGCAGGAAGATAATTACTTGATCTAGGATTTAGCCAGGATTTAGAGTTAACACTAGAATTGTGCCCTGTTGCTGGTTGTTCAGTTTGTAGGGTTTAGGACTGTTTTGGGGTCAGCTAGTAGTAGGCTTTTTTCATCTTGATGAGGTGAGAAATGATTTAAGTGAACAGAACAACTCTGCTCATAATCCCAAAGGATGCTACTTTTTGTAGCTGTTTTTTAAAGCAAGAACCATACACTTCAGGGAAGGAATGATTTATGTCAGTGTGCTTCACCAAGGGACTAAGAAAGAGAGAGTGGTTGGTAGGGTGTCTGTCTGGTGTGGAATAAGCATTCAAATCCCTTTTTTCTGGTTTCTCAGACAGTCCACTTCTTAAAAATGTCCTCAGTAATTTGCAGTGGTTTTCCACTACTCTTTGCTGCTTCTCTTTAATATAACTAATGTATTCATTGCATATGCCTGTCTGTACTAGGGGAAAGGTGAATGCTTGATTCCAACCCACAGAATCATATCTTAAGATTCCTAGAATGGTTGGGGTTGGAAGGGACCTTAAAGCTCACCCAGTTCCAACCCCTGCCACGGGCAGGGACACCTTCCACTAGAGCAGCTTGCTCCAAGCCCCTGTGTCCAACTGGCCTTGAACACTGCTGTGCCAGCACCTCAGCACCCTCACCGGGAAAAATGTCTTCCTTATATCCAATCTAAATCTACCATTTTCCAGTTTAAATCCATGCTTTAAGTTATTAACAAATTATTTTATTGAGGGCTACCAGAACTCTCAGTATATAGATGAAGGCACATGTGTCACGGGTAGGTCAGACACAGTCATGAAGCCAGTGAAAGGTACAATGTGATTATTGTTTTCAAGGCAAAAGAAGCTGAGCTCACATTAGAATTAGTTCTCTGTTCCTAACCATTTCTTGGGAATATCCTAATCATATCCTACTGGGACCCAGAAGTTTGTTTTGAGGCTGTGCTTTTGGTTTGTGTGACCCATGCTGGGAACCCACCTGTGATGTGACCTGGCCTTTAAAAGAGCTGATCTGTCTCTATAGATCACAAGTGGGTTCTAAGCGCGCTACTGGCTTTAGCTGAAAACAAGGCGACTGCCTAACCCTTCCCTGTCCCAGGGGCAGCTCACATAGAAAGAAGGGATTCCTCTTGGAGACAGCCTCAAGGTGGGATTACATCAGAGAGCTGTGAGCTCCTTCATGGTATAAATGTCTGCACTGATATAAAGTGCTCCCTTATCTTCATAAACAAGTTATATATTCATGTATTTTTTTCTATATCTGTGAGCATTTATATACATTTAAATACCTTTTCATTCATGTTTTTCGTTTCTCTCATAAGATGCTTGTGACCAAACAGATTTTCTGTGAGGAGAAAGAAAAGAAATTGCATCTTCTTAAATGTTAATAATATTAACAGTTTTTCTCTTCATCAGGGATTGCAGTGATAGGGCAAGGGGTGATGGGTTCAAACTTAAACAGGGGAAGTTCAGGTTAGACATAAGGAAGAAGTTCTTTACTGCGAGGGTGGTGAGGCACTGGAATGGGTTGCCCAAAGAAGTGGTAAATGCTGCATCCCTGGCAGTGTTCAAGGCCAGGTTGGACAGACCTTGGGTGACATGGTCTAGGGTGAGGTGTCCCTGCCCATGGCAGGGAGGTTGGAACTGGGTGATCTTACGTCTTTTCCAACCCAACCCATTCTATGATTCTGTGCTTCCATGATTAAATATTTCTTCTTTTTAGTTTAGGAATGTTATCAACTTACAGAATAGAGGTCTCTGTCGCCTGTGAGCTCATCTGTCACATCACAAGGCCCACACTACAGGGATTGTGTTCATGAGCTTTGAATGAACAAAGACAACTTTTATATAATGAGGAAGTTTTCTTTAGGTTATTTAGAGAATGATAAAAGCAGTCTGCTTTGCCTTTCCAAGCCCTTGTACAGTACTTTATTGAGTTTGAGTTTAATCTAAGTAAGCAGTCTGAACCTCTCCTGGTAATGAAGCTTGTATAGATATCTCAGTGTCACATATATATGTGTGTGTGGACATTTCTGTGAGCTAGCTAGGATGTGGAGAAGAGAAGGTGAAGTCTGATTCTCCATTTTCCTCTATTTTCTTATATGGAAGATGGTGATGGTTAGATTTTCTACAATTTAGATGTCACTCATGCTCTTGGCAAATCACTGCACAAAGATAATAGCAGCAGGAAGAGCAGAGCTCTGTGTCTCTAGGCTCTTACAGAAAGGCTGGATTGCTGCATCTGAGCCAACACATGAATGGAAGTCTGCTGTTAAAGTCTCATTTTTGCCAGAGAGGTAGGTAGCAATTTTATGTATTGAGGGAACAGAAAAAAAACAACTGTGCTCTTGGACACCTGCCTTTAGATACACATCTGCTATTCAGAGAACAGAGAACTGACTGCTGTAGATGCCAAGCAAACACTTTTATGCCTTCTTTGTATATGTTTTAAGGCCAGTTCTCCTGCATGGGTATCCATAATGGTTATTGTCTGTAAATTTGAAGCTTCTGCAAGTTGTAATTTGGTCCAAACCCCATGGCTTCCAGCTGGTTTTGGGTGAATAGAATTTGAACACTTCTTGTAGATGCCATTCAAAAGATCATTTTTCCTTTGCAGGGAGATCTCTGACATGCAGTAATCTTCTGGTTTGCTGTTGGGTTCATCTCTCTGTTTTGCCTATGTTGCTGATGGTGTACAGCTAATGATAGGATGCAGCATCTGTTCTAAAAGTTCCTTACATGTGTGAAGTGTGCCTTTAGAAATGTAAAGTTAATATTTGAGCATTTATATACTTTCCAGAGCAAAGAAAAGACTTTTTATGTACTTGTTTGTTTCTAGATACTGACCGAGCTTTGGTGCTGCTGGAAGAATACTGCAAAAAACTAAGGAAGCCAGAGGAGCAACAACTGAAAAAAGCCATCAGAAAGGTGATGAGCATCTTTAAGAGCAGCTTGTTTCAGGCACTTCTAGGTAGGTACTAATGATTAATACTAAATGTATGCTCTTGAAGGCCAGAGCTAGGACAGACCTAGTAACTTTCTTATTGGTCACCATTCATGTTTGCAATGGAACAGCACATTGAGATGATCCAGGTCCTCTGTGGGGAAACTCATTGTCCCGATGTTTCAAAGGCATTTTCTTATTTATGGTGAGAAAAAGACTAACAAAAACCTCATGCCAGTTAAGGCATCGAGTGGTAATTCCTAAACCTTGCTGCATTCCTTTGTTTAATGGAAGTTATGGAACCAGAGTAGGATATCTCTGTTTATGCAGAGTTGAAGATGAAGCCATCTCCATACAGGTAAATGGCCAGAGATTCATTGATTTCACTGGCACCAAGTAGCATCTCAAATCTTTGTGTCTTTTGCATTATGGTTTTGTGAAAAGTGTCAGCCAAAGAACCTTGGAAATGAGGCAAGAAAAATGCTTAAGGTTACAGTGGAACTTTGATGGAATGTTCTCATTCATGCAGTGTTCAAAATGGACTTGCTGGCCTGTTGCTCAGTCTTTCTTCCATTTACTTTAAGGTCTCCATTTCACCTTGTAAATGGTGGTATTTGTCAAAATCAAACGTGGTGTTTTGGAGCTTTGTATAAAATAACCTCCCTAAGTTATTACATATGATGTTTGCAAGGTCATTAACATACGTGGTTGCTGTAGCACCCCTGTTGTTCCTTATGCCATGCCTGTGCTGCCAGTCACGGGAAGTGGTGACAGTAACTGTGCATCACCTTTGCTCTACCTCCCTCTGCGCTCTTACTCACCTTGCATTGGCCTCTCATTGTTTTATTCCTTCACAAACATCTGTGCATTTTGTGCAGAACTAGTCTGAAGGGCACATTAACACAAGTGATGTTTGTGGAAGCACACATACCTTCAAGTCGTGGTGGTTTGAAGCCTATGAGCCAATTTGTGCTCATTGCAGACCTATAATCAGTAGCAGTTAGGGAAAAAGGTGATTATATATCATCAAAGTAGAAGCACGTCAGTACTGCACTATTGGTGTGAAGGCAGTTGGAGGTCTAGGAGGAGTTTCAGTAATTTCTATAGCATTTATGAAAACTATATGATACCAGTCTCTAACATTTCCTGCAAATAGAATTAATTCATGTCAATGCTATTTTACTTGTCATTTCTCTTGGCTTCTTTAAAGTGATCAGCTTTATTTTATGAATCCTACATAATTTTTAGTTGCTGTGTATTCTTTATAAAAGGAAATAGATTCACAATTGAATGGTAGTTACCAAATGGTCATAGATTTGACCTAAAGAGTCAAAAAGGGATGGGACATTTCTATGTTGTTTGTATTATCTGTGGGTATAGAAGTATGTGCTAAAGAAATACATAGAAGTGACTTTAGCTGTACATTTACTTCTCCAGTACTTTGAAGTAATCCTTCAAAGTGTTCTAGCAACATGTGTGCCTTGTGTGTGGCTATGCTGCTGATGTATTACATATGTCTGAAAAGAAGAAGTGATTATAGCTGCATTAAGGTTGAATCCAAAGAATATATGAATCTTTTGATCGCCAAAGTAACAGATTGAGCGTGGTGCTACGGGTGTTAGGTAGCATTTTAATTTGTAGGCCTTTGGGTGTCTTTTCCTTGTCCTTAAATGCTTCTTTTTGTAAGAGATTTGGGAATTGCAAGATGTGTTCAAAGTCTCTCATTATGATCTTTTGGTTTGCTATTTGGTTGGTCTAGATTATGGAATAATACAAAAGAGTGACCTCTCTCCAGTATTTTAAGTGTCATAGATGGTGTTATTACACAATCAATAATGAAGTTCTTGCATAATCAGTGTTTCAAAAAGCCCCACTTCCATGACATCTGTTTTAGCTTCCCGTCATAGTTTCTTCCATACACCTATAAATCAGACCACACAAAGAAAGGCAGATCTTCTGATCTCCTTTGAAGTTCTGTACTGCTAGTGTTCCTTTGTCTTTTGTATTCACAGAATGTCTAATGGTATTGAAAACAACCATTTTTGAGTGCCTAATCTTAATGAGACTTAATTTTCAGAGTCTGAGTGCTCATCGCATTCCAAAACTCAGTCTCTACAGCCGCTGAGCCTTGATTTTGTCCAGAATGAAACTGGCCTTTTGAATATTTAGGCTATAACTACTGATGAAGAGTTTGATTTTTGTACAGAATCATTACCCTGGATGCAGAAGTGCACATGCCACGCAGCTATAAAGTTAGCATAATTTTACGTGTCAAGTTCAGTTTTTGCAGGTCCTACAGCTTCAGTGCAATTAGATTGCTTTACAAATAAATCCAGCTGTTGAAACCATCCCTCTCCTTTACCTGTGCGTTCCATTCTTATTAACTTCCAAAATGCTTTAAAAATCAGTAGGATGCCTCAAACTGAGTGTAATAGAACAGATAAAGTTAAGATAAATTATAATTAGCAGCAGTTTTCAGATCTGGCGCTGTCTAGTTCCTTTCGCTCTGCAGTTTGTGCTTGTGGGATTTGATTCAACCAGTCCTCTTTGAACTTGGGCTCTCAATGTGCGTGTGTGATTGTTTTTATCTTCAATGTGTTTCATAAATATTAACTGTTGAATGGGGGAGTGACATGAGAAAAATGAGGATTCAGTATTTTTCCTGTGTATATTCTACACATGCAAGAAGCGACTATAAATAGGGAAGTAAAAGTTCTGTACATGATTTACGGAAGGATTATTGAAGGATTGTCCTTTCACATTTTATTTCAGGTTCAAAAGCATCTCCTTCTCCCTCCAGGCTGCTCTTGTTGCTGGACTTCTTTCTAGAGTTTCTGTGTTCAGTTACAGCTGAGTTAGTTGCTAAGAGGCACATCTTCAAAGCGCTGTGTGAAGCTGCAGTCTCTGGAGTCCCATTTACACTCCAGTGGCCCAAACACAATGCTTTGAAAATCCAGCCCTAAGAAGAGGCAGGAGGAGAAACTCTTCAGAAGGAGCGTGCAAGGGCAAGAACACATATTTAGATAGTTGCATTACCCTTAGGTCAATTCCAGGTTGTTTTCACCAACAGGATTGTACCAGTCCTATGCACAGTGAGGAGTTACGGTGCTGTTGTTATGAGCTCATAAGGATTTTTGGGTTTTCATATTAAAAACACAGGCTCCTCTCAAATTGTGGCACATATGAACATTTATGTTTTAAAACCCTTCAAGGAAGAGGAAATGAAACTTGTGGAAATCCAAATGCCTCATTTGTTGGGGTTGTTCCATAATGGTGTATCTTGGAGGCATCGTGCAGAGACAGAAAAGGAAAACCATGAAAGAGAGTAATAATAGTCATCTGCATATGTCCAAATGACCAAGCATTTGTTCTGTATGCAACTTAAGTGGTTTTTATAATGCAATACATAGTTTAGTACAATTTGTTTCTGAAACCCTCTGCTATATAGTTGCTGAGCCTTCACTTCATTAAGAAAAGTGCACACGATTGTGCAGCTTAGGGGAGGCCATTCTGCAGAATGAGAATGGATGAAAGAGATTTATGTCAGGGTTGCTTTCTGGTTTTATTTTTTTTTGTAGATACATCTCTATAAAGCATCATTTTGTTTCTAGCAGGAATTAAAGTGCCACAAATAGCTGTAATCGTCTTATGCAGCATTAGGTGAAAACTAATCCCAATAGGTTTTCCTAAAATTCGGATAAACCCAATCTGCGCTGGATGACGTATTTCCTGAGGCCTTTCAAACCATGTCTGATGGTTTTTTTTAACTCATGCTTTTGTAACTTTGCTTCAATTTTAAAATGTCATTTTTCAGCTGAAATCTGCATCACCTCCTTTTTCTTTTCATGGTATTGTACCATTTCTGCAAGATAATGTGGCTGTTATAAAGCCTCCTGTCTTTAAAACTGCTGTAGTAAACATTTACTGTAAGGATTACCGAATTTACAGGTCATCTGTGCCGCAGCCTGTATTTAAAGACTTAGGATATAATTTTGTGTTTCCAGAGGGAGTTTTTAGACTCTTTACTTCATTCAGCTCACTTTTAAATAACCCCTGTTATAACAATCCATTTTAAAAGAGCACTGATGTCTTTTAAACCAAGTCAGAAGGGAAGACAGATCATTCTTCTGCGAGCACATATTACTTTTGTATTAAAACCTTGTATCAATTAAGTGGCATCATAACTCTGAGTGTTATAGTAGTACCCAAACGTCCAGGGTCTTGAAAACCTCCATGTGCTGTAGGACAGATAGGGTATGTAAGTGGGACATAAAATATAGCCATTAAAGAGAGCCAAAGCAAGTCCCCTTTTGCTTTAATTCTTTTAATATGTTCCTACCTATTAAAAATTAGCATAGCCATTGACACATGAAAACAATTAGTATGGTAAGCATGAAGCAAGTCAAGAGCTTGGTTTCCTATGGATTCATCCTAGTTTGATTGACTTTGGTGCTTACAAAGCTGTGAGCTGAGACTGAAACTCCCCTTTCCCTTAGGGCAAGGATAATTTAGATATGAAAGAAACTGGAGGGTGACCTGTCATTGGAGTAACGATGGCCCTGTCACAAAAGGGAAATGCTAAGAATGAAGAGTGGGATTTTGATAGACATAGCCATGCATGAATAATGATAAAAAAGTCCCCCCCCCCCCATCTGTAGGCTTTAATGCTGAGAGGAGTAATTATGCTGTTGACCATATAGAGAGAAGAAGGATGTAGAGGCAGTAGATGGAAAGACAAGGAATTTGTTTAGGCATTTTGTGTTTAAAGAGAAACTCTTTAAATAGTGACAGACAGCAATTTGGGAGTAGAGACAAAGAGGTGGGTCAGGAGTAGATGTGGGAACAGCAGGATAAATGGTGAGAAAAGCAGGAGACCCACAACATGGTCCTGGGATGGAGATGGAGCCTGCCCCAAAGTAGGTGTTCAAGAACGAGTATAGATGTCAGAGGAAACGCCAGGATCATGCAACACCTCCAAAATCCAGTGCTAGTCATACATGGTAGTGCTGGCATTCAGTGTTGAAAGGTATTTGAGATTTTCACAAAAGGCATAGAAATCATCTATAAAATACCTCAGGTTGTTATTGTTTGCTTCTATGATATAAGGAACACTGCAGTCATGTTTTCAGGCTTTCCTCCACAACCATTAAGACCTCTTTTGTACTTTTTCCTTTGAGCAAATGTACGAGTTGACATTCATGGCACCACAGAAAGCCAGGTGATGCCAAATTTCACAAGGCTTCTGATAAAGCTGCCAGAGTTGAGGACATCAAAATAGGGAATATGATTGACCTTTCTGAGGTGATGGTGGTCCTCACTAGTACCAGTTTCCCAATCCCCAGGAGGAAACATGTTTCAGTGCTTAGTCTGTGTCAGTGTTTCAGGGACCAAAAGGATATTAAATGGATTGCTGTACTGGGGAACTTTTCATAGAATCACGGAATCAGCTAGGTTGGAAAAGACATTTAAGATCAAGTCCAACCATTACCCCAGCACTGCCTAAGGCCAGCACTAAGCATGTCTAAGGTTTGTCATCTACATGGTTTGTGAACACTTCCAGGGACGGTGACTCCAGCACTGCCCTGGGCAGCCTGTTCCAATGCCTGAGCACCCTCTTGGTGAAGGAATTGTCCCTAATATCCAATCTAAATAATCCTGGTGCAGCTTGAGGCCGTTTCCTGTTGTCCCATCACTATTACCCGGGAGAACAAACTGACCCCCACCTCTTGTAGAGAGCGATAAGGTCCCCCCGAGCCTTCTCTTCTCCAGACTAACCCCCCTGCCCTGGTCCCTCAGCCATTCCCTATCACACTTGTGCTCCAGGCCCTGCACCAGCTCCATTGCCCTTCTCTAGACTTGCTCCAGCACCTCAATGTCTCTCTTGTCATAAGGGACCCAGAACTGAACACAGGATTCAAGGTGCAGCCTCACCAGTGCCCAGTACAAGAGGACAATCACTGCCCTGGCACTGCTGGCTATGTTATTTCTGATACAAGCCAGGATGCTCTTGGCTTCTTGGCTGCCTGGGCGCAAGCTGCTCATGTTCAGCGTGCATCAGTCAGCACCCCCAGGTCCTTTTCCATGAGCAGCTTTACAGCCACTCTTCCCCAACCCTGTAGAAATAGGCAATAGGGAATTTTCAATAGGAAAAGCAATTTTCAATAGGAAAGCAGAGCCGGGTGTTATCTATTCATACTTGCCAAGCTTGTGCTCTCTTGGTAGACATTTTTAGCCTGCTTATGTGTTCAGTGTGCTTAGCTATTTACAGTGCTTCTGAATGTAAGGTCACTGATCTCATATGTCATTGTTCTCTAGACTTAATCTCAGTGAGCTGGTTTCTGGTCATGTCAGGCTATTTCTCCTCCTGTAACAACACTAAATTCCTTGGGAATTAATCCCATGCAACCAAGCCTGTGTCCAGCCCTGAGACGTTAGGCAATTCTCTCACTGAGGGCCTGAGTCCAACATTCACAAAGTCAAAGGAAAGCTCCCATTGACTTCTTTTGCCTTGGATCATGTGTTGGTGTGATTCTTCCAGAGATTTGTATTCAGACTTACCCTGACTGAGAAATGAAGATTCTACTGTCGCTGTATCTAAAAATACTGAAACCCTCCCTGACTGTTACAGATGTCGAGGAGCAGAAGAAACATGCAGAAGCGCATCAGTTCTCTGTCACAGTTGAGAGGTGCTCAAACGACATCTCTGACAATGGGGAAGCCTGTTATTACTCCACACAGAGTCCTACTTTCCCAAACTGGCATCTTTCTTTGTTGCGGCATAAATTACAGCAGAACTGGAATTTAAATTCAAGGGCAGCTTTTGTTTTGCCTGAAGACAGCTGCAGCTGCTTTTATTCTTGAAGTCCAATTCTCTTAGTAAGCAAATTTGTGCTTTCAAAAGAGCTAAAGGTAGCAGTGTTGGATCTTCGGGATGGTTTGAAGATGTGTGGCTGTTATTTCTTGTGGGCTGGGGGCTGTTTTGCAGGTATCTTAAGGAACAAACCCTCATGGTTCTCCAGTAAGAGTTTGGTCACACAGAGTGAACCATTTATTCCCCCCTCTGAAAAAAGGCAGATCTAATGTAACTGATTTCCAGTGGATTTTGGTCCACTGTTGTTTTGGTTCAATGGCAGTGCAATTTCCCCTTCAATATCAGCATTCACAGCTACAGGTTGGGCAGAGAAGAGATTCAGAGCAGCCCTGTGGAGAAGGACTTGGGGGTGCTGGTTGATGAGAAAATGAACATGAGCCGGCTTCAGTGTGTGCTTGCAGCCCAGAAAGCAACCGTATCCTGGGCTGCACCCAGGTCGGAGGAGGTGATCCTGCCCCTCTATTCTGCTCTTGTGAGACCTCACCTGGAGCATTGTGTGCAGTTCTGGTGTCCTCAACATAAAGAGGACATGGAACTGTTGGAACAAGTCCAGAGAAGGGCCACGAGGATGATCAGGGGACTGGAGCACCTCCTGTATGAAGACAGGCTGAGGAAGTTGGGGCTGTTCAGCCTGGAGAAGAGAAGGCTGCGTGGAGACCTCATAGCAGCCTTCCAGTATCTGAAGGGGGCCTATAAGGATGCTGGGGATGGACTCTTCATTAGGGACTGTACTGATAGAACAAGGGGTGATGGGTTAAAACTTAAACAGGGGAAGTTTAGATTGGATATAAGGAGGTAGTTCTTTACTGTGAGGGTGGTGAGGCACTGGAATGGGTTGCCCAATGCTCCATCTGTGGCGGTGTTCAAGGCCAGGTTCACAGAGCCTTGGGTGACATGGCTTAGTGTGAGGTGTCCCTGCCTATGGCAGGGAGGCTGGAATTGGATGATCTTAAGGTCCTTTCCAACCCTAACTATTTTAGGATTCTATGATTCTATGATCATTTCTCTCTGGCTCTTCTAACTCTTCCCACGATGGTACCTGCAGATCCTTTGGAGGAGGTGTGAGGCTCCTCTACTTCTATCAAGTTGCACTGACATAGGGCAGAGGGTTCAAAGTTAGCCAGTGAGAGCTGGAAAACACTCTCATTGTACATGCAGGAAAAAGACATCACGTTACTATAGGGAAATCAGGCTGAAGATATCCATGGAGGGGAGTTTCACTGAGGTCTCAAATATTACCCAGTCTTTTTTAGTTGTGTCTGTGACAGAGGAGCTGAAATACTTCTGTAAGTCTGAAAATCTCAGAACTGCTTTTCCCTTTGGGACTTTCTGTATGTTACAGTGATGCCTGACTGGTTAGAGGTGAGGAACAAACTGAGCCAGGGCATGGTGCTCCCTGGTCCTGATGGCCAGCTTGGAGGTGTGAGTAGCCCACCCAAGACAACGTAAAAGCAATTTGGTTATGTTCTGTCTTGAGAGAAGGGGGGTGTGTGAAGATGTGGGAATCTTGTGTGGGTGCCCCAGGTTGGTTCTTGGTTGAAAGGATTTAAATATTAAAAGCTTGTGAATTATGAAAAAGACCTCAACCTAAAAGCAAAGCTCTCTTACATTTGTGGGAATACATATGGCTTTACATCCTCTTACATTTGTGGGGATATTGATGGGGATCTCATCCTTGCTATTCACCTCTCCTTTAAAGAATTGCATGGATATGAATGCTGATGGACTCTGAAAAATTCAGAATCCTGGCCCAGGTATTTGGATTGATTCTCAGTCTATCTGTGTACAAGAAGAAACCGATTACAGCACTGATACAACCTAGGTAATACATAATCACTTGTAATCCTAATGCAGCCCTCTGCTTGCGTTTTGCTGCCTTTTAACCAATGAATGCCAGCATTTACATCTCAGACAAGGAATTCAGAAGCTCTGTGGACTTGTCTCAATCGAAATGCAAAAGCTGTGCATTGGAAATAAACCATTTTTAAGATGAGTTTTTAATATGAGCAATGTGAGAGTTGTTGAGCGTGTTCGTTTTCAATACGCAGCAATGAATAAAAGCCAGTTTTTGTTCCTGTAGTGTTTTGGGGTTTTTTAAGTGTGTCTTGGCCATATGGATTCCATGTATAATTAGAATTAATATAATGCAGTTGCAGCAGCTGTTGCTGTGTGGCTGCTGTCCCAGTGTGAAGCTTTTCTTTCTCTTTGCATTAAATAGGGATAGCCTTTTATTATTGGTTTGTGATGAGCACTAGATAATAATTATTAAAAGATGCATTTAGATAATCTGGTTTCATTTTGAATAATGTATTCTTCTTTTCCAAGCTGAGAGAATATGAAAGAACAATGGGATAGATGATTTTTTTTTGGCATTAAGTAAAGGAAGGGTGGATTTATAGCCTGCTAATGTAGTTTGTGCATCTACTAATAAAATGGAAGAAAATAATCTGGAGCAAGCTGTTCCATCACTAATCCCAGTGTTTATTTTTGTCTCTAAAATAGCAGAGCTGTTCTGCCTCCCTCATGTTTTGGTCTGCAGAGTCATTTCAGGCTAGACTCTGATGGTGATTTTTGTTTAGTGAATGTAAGGTTTTCAGAAACTGCATGGCAGCTTTGAGATTGCAGAAACATTTTAGCCTTGAAGAGTGTTATACCTGATGGTTTTCAAAGCTGCTATAAATGAGCTGAATTGATTGCCTGGTGCCCTGCTGGGACCTCAGGACTCTTTCTCGTAACCCTGTTCTTCCAGGGGTTAAATCAGTGCAATTGGGATTGAGCACTGAATAGTAAAATGCATGAAAATAAACTACTTAATCCTACATCTACATACATGTATATATTTGTGTATATATTTATATATTAATATATCTAATACTTGCCTGAATTAAAGTACATATAATACCAGGTAACCATGGGTAGCATATTTATTGCAACCTTCTGTAGTTTGCTCAGGTATGAACCTGTACTTTGGAGCTCTCTTGAGTATTAAAATATGCCTTGACAAGAAGCACCACAGACTGTTTTTTGTTCCCCTTGTGTGTTTATTCTGTTGTGTGGTCCATTCTCTGCGGCTGCGTTTGGGCTCTGTCACCCTGATCTGCCACTGAGATAGTTACGAGCTCTTTCCAAAGCAGACTGAATTTATGTCTTTCATTTGCCTCTTCCCGTCTCCATTTTGTCATCATAGTTGTGTGGTTTTGGATTTCTGCTGATGTAGTTGATGAAGGCACTTTTATTGCATGAAATCCCAGGCATTAGAAAATAGCTTTGATAATAACAATTATCATTATTTTATGTTACACAGAAATAACCTGGTATTTCAAAACAATGTGAAGAGAATAGCTCTGTGCTCAGAGGTAGGGCAGTGCTACAACTTAGGTAACTCCTATGAACTGAGTTAAATTCCTGTGCGTACCTGCAGTGTGATACTTATTTATTTGACCTCAAACTGTTTTCCTTCAAAAACCCTTCTTCACTAAGTGTGCAGCCCATGAGCGAGTATTTAATCTGTTGCTTTCCCATTGTTATTTACCGTGTGGTGAGGTGATTGTAGTTCTGTGCCACAGAGATGGTATAAAGGCCCTAAGAAATAGTGGTAAAAATATCTACTTATTTTTGAGGTCTGATCGGCGACACTGGAGACATCACCACATACATCACTTTTAATGTCTGACCACAGCTCCAGCTGCAACAGGGAGTATCACTATTCCAGCAAGACTGTCCCAGGGTCTCATTTTGAGCACTTAAAACATGAAAATCTGATAGGTGATCATTTGGAAAAACAGCATATGTGACTGTAGGAGTCAGAGGTAGGATGTAATTCCTGGGCGGCGTTTAATGCTCTTAAACTAAAGAACCTTCAAGAAATCTTCTTATTGCTCCCAGCCTTTCAGTTCCTGAGATAAATGATGCACAAGTTGCTCAGCTTCCTAAAACAGGCCTATTCGGTGTACTGAATAAAGTGTCAGAGGAGGGAGAAAAATGTATGTGACTGTATACTTAAACTGTGACTAACTTTGGGAGTGACCTTTACAACCTCATCAGTGTTTTGAAGTTAATTTTACTTATAATGATTTCCCAGATTTTAAGGATAAAAAGAAGAGTTTCTCATTTCAAATGCCATTGTGATGGTATTGATAACACATGTTTTACAGTGAGGTGAAAACTGTCCAACACTTCACACCAGCCTTCACCAGCCTAATGGAGATGCTGACCTCACCAAAGGTACTATTTCCTCTGTCTTCAATCTGATTTTTGCCCTAATGTCACAATAGTTAGATGCTTTAACTGAATTAGATGGTTTTCTTTTTGCAAAATAAGTAGTTTGAAGGCATATTTCTTGGAGGTAGTGGGGTTTGGGTCATCTTTATTTTTGATGCACTACTGATAATGGGAATGTCAAAGCAGATGGTGCTTGTTCGTCTTTGCTTGGAGGACTCACTTCCAGATCCTGGCTCTGCCACTGCCCTGCTGCATGCCCTGGGCTGGTCCTCTACTTCCATCACATAGGGGATGTATCGCTCAAGAGTGCCCTTGTTGCCTTCTCCCACCAAACTTCTGGGTTTATATATGTATATTTGCATAAAAAAATCATATATTCACAATATTATGTATATATATACACACACATGTATATACACGTACATGATATAATTACATATTTTAACATATGTAGATATATTCATATATATGAATGCTTATTTACATCAGGGAATTTGTCAGGAGATTCACTGTCTTCCCAGAATCCAAGTGCCTGCTGGTAGTAGGAGGAATTGTGTCAGGCAGTATCTTTCAAAACAGGTAGATAGCAGGAGAAATCCAACCTAATCCCAGTGAGACAGAGGGATTGATGGGCTTTGAGCAGCCTGATCTAGTGGAAGGGTGTCTCTGCCCGTGGCAGGGGGCTTGGAACTGGATGATCTTTAAGGTCCCTTCTAACCCAAACCATTCTATGATTCTATGCTTCTACGCAGGATTGCATTGTGTACTGCATATACTCTCCCAAGTCTTGCTTTTTCGTTCTTGACTTAGTTTTAGTCTCTAATGTTAACCTGTGATATTGAAGTGTAACTTTATTCTTATTGTTCTTCAACCTCTAAAACCAAAGACTGTTCTGTTTTTATACTCATCGTTTCACACCCAGCCTGCCTTCTGAGGGTTTACCAGTGAGTTTTGGTGTGGTGGACTCTATTTCTCATGTTTGTTTAGCTGTTTTCTCCTTTTAAGCAAGTAATTTATATTTTAAGTTTTATTAAATTCAATTTGGAAGAAAATAAATGTATTTGGAAAAAAAGTAACTTTGATCTCTTTAAAGTAGTCAAACCCCTTCCCTAAGTAAAGTTTAGAGTGACATCTTGTGGTAACATTGATTTCCCGTATACGTATCTGTTGGTGATACTTTATTTTGTCCATGCTAAGTTTTCTGTTTCAAGATGCTTTGGGTTGCTTAGCAGAAGTGCATTCTGATCTGTGAGTATCACTACGGCTTCTGTGGGATCAGGGACAATGTTGCATTGTGGTGTAAGGGTCCTACAGGTATGCTTTATTTTTTGCTGCATGAAGTTTATCCGGTGAATCCCTGTGAATTCCCTGTGTTTTGAACTCCAATTCAAGATGTTTTAAAGCTCTTCCAGCCATTGAATAGCTTTTGGAGAGGCTTAAAGAGTTTGAACTGGCCATGATGGCAAAGCAAGCAGGAGCCCAACATCTGCTTGTGCAATTCATTAGCTATCCAAAGTTTTGCTTAGGTTTAGGTAAGGACAAATATGGCCAGCTAGCATGGGGGATTTGTCAACCTAGAAATGCATGAGCCCATTTGAGATCAGTGCTGCAGTAGTATGTCACTCTCTCCCTATGGATCAGCCTCCAAGGTGCTAGGTAGTGTAAATGCACCAACACCAAACCTCATTCAAATGCCTAGCATGGGATCATGAAATCACAGAATGGTTTGGATTGGAAGGGACCTTAAAGCTCATCCAGTTCTAACTCCCTGCCACGGGCAGGGACACCTTCCACTAGAGCAGGTTGCTCCAAGCCCCTGTGTCCAACCTGGCCTTGAACACTGCCAGGGATGGGGCAGCCACAGCTCCTCTGGGCAATCTGTACCAGTGTTTCAGCACTCTCACAGTAATGTGAGACTACAGTTTTGTGCAGTATATCTAAAGGAAATACCAATCTTTTCAATGCAAAGTGGGGATGTAGAAGGGTTTTGTGCTCAGAAGCTTAAGGGGTTTGGGAAAACATCTAAGATTTGTTTTCTTTCATCAAAAGCTCTCTGCAGAAATGTGGGAGTAGTGGGCCTACAAAAGAGTTATTGTCAGGACAAGCAAAGAACTGCCTGGTACAGTCTCCCTCAGATCAGCCATACGAAGGTCAGGTCCCATTCCTTAACACTGAAGAGAAGGGAGCTAATATTCTGCTAGGTCAAATTTTAACTATATGTAATGGTGATCAATGTTATCATCTTACAGGCTGAATACCTGGCTGCAGAATTAACTGTTCAGTAAAAGACACTTGGTCTTGCTAAGAAATAAATTCTTCTTATGGGGATGATGTAATTAATGCATATCAAATGGAATGCTGCTCTACCACTGCTCCACGGTGCGTCACTCGTAGTGTGTGGCCCCAGGCCTGCTGTCACATGTTGTGAATATGGGAGAGCTGATTCCCAGGATTCTGTGTTTGTGTAATCCAGGTTTTTGTTGGAGGTATTTTGGGCATATTGAGAGCACCAGTGCATGCACAAATGATTCGTGGCATATTCTGGCAATGTTAAGGATTTTTAGCTTTGTGGTGAAGCGCACAAGGACCCAAGAATCCCATCTCAATGATCCTAAGAGGGCCATCTGGTGACTTCATTTATTAATGTAATGGAAAAATAAAGATGGGATGGTTCCAATTAAGATAAATGTTTGGTTTGCCTGCCAAAATTGTTTCTGGTTAATAAGCAAGTACAAGTTAAGCTGTTACTATAATCCTAGTACTGAGACTGGAAGCCCTGATGTGGATTTGGTGTAAAACCAAGCAAATGCTTTGGATAGCCTGTCGGAACAGGCTGGCTGGTTAAACTTCTTAAACACAGTTCAGGAAAAGCCTGTAAAAATGGCATTTGAAGTACAGAAGTGTATTTAAATGACATATTTACAGGGATAACTGGAGATTTCCTTGGCAAAATGCTTCCACTCATTCCAACAGAGGCTATTGAAATAGTAAAGCAGTTTGTAGATACAGTTATGTACCAAGCTTATACCGATCTTGTTGAAACACCCTCTTTTTTAGCCACAAGAAGAAGAGACTGGTGATGATATTTCACGGTAAAAAAAAAGCTGTCTGCTCTTTCTGTTTGGTTTCTGCTGCACTGTTGCAGGTTTTGAATGGCTGTTTGACACATTCTGTCTTGTTATGAATCTGAATCTTTTCTAATTGTTTCCATCTGCTCAAGCAAGAACTTGAAGAGATGAGAAGGCTGCATGGCGACCTCATAGCAGCCTTCCAGTGTCTGAAGGGGGCCTATAGGGATGCTGGGACTGTAGTGACAGGACAAGGGGTAATGGGTTCAAACTTCAACAGGGGAAGTTTAGATTGGATATAAGGAGGAAGTTCTTCACTGTGAGGATGGTGAGACACTGGAATGGGTTGCCCAATGCTCCATCCATGGCGGTGTTCAAGGCCAGGTTGGACAGAGCCTTGGGTGACATGGTTTAGTGTGAGGTGTCCCTGCCCATGGCAGGGGGGTTGGAACTGGATGATCTTTAAGATCCTTTCCAACCCTGACTGTTCTATGGTTCTATGATTCTAGCTTAGTCTTCCTGCTGAGACAGCTCACAGTTCATTAGATGATGCACTGTGAGACTGTAAAGAGGTTTCCCCATGATGCAGGGCATGAGGCTGAGCTGATGTTGCGCAAACCATGTTTTTCCCCCAGATTGTGACTTCCAAGTGGTGAGTTCCCTGCCCTGGCAGGAGATGTCCCCACTGATGGAACCACCATGAGAAATGGGGCGGAAACCCTGAGCCAGCCGATGCCCATTGCTCAGTATGCTACTCCACACTGGGTGGGATGTGTTGAAAGTAAGGTCTCACCAGTTAGGCAGTGTTTGGGTGCGTGGACTAGCTGTTTGAGGGTTTAATTATTGAATCCTCTGAAATCCAGCCGCTATTCATATACTCTTCCAGCAGTATTAAAACTAAATATGATTATGCTGTGATCACTTAAGTCCCCTGGATTATTTTGTCAGCATAAAAGCAAGATTCTACCAATTCTGGCCCAGATTCTGTACCAGTGTTCCCCTGTCTGCAGCTCAGATGTGACAGGCTGCCTGCAAGATCCGCCAATATTAACATCCACAGCAGATTTAAATGAAGGAGAACAAAATCACCCAGGGAATTTGGGAGCCGTTGCTTTAAGTAATTGCTTTCTGCCTGTGTAAATCCCTCTGGGGTTTCTTTTGGATTAAGTATGTCTTGCTGCTTCTCTAAAACTCTTATTTAATATTAATGTGTGTTGTTAAGCAGCTGCAGCATCCCAGTCAAGAGTGGAAAGCGGGAATGCATTTCAGTAGCAAACAAAGTGATACTTAAATACATCCCTTGCCTACTTCAAAGCAGCAGTGTGTGAGTTAATGAATATTTATTAAATGCACCGAAGCCCTTGGATGAGAGGCACGATGATTGTGCAGAGTGCTGTGTGTGTTTATTTGGAGCTCTTTTGCCTGCCCGTTTCCACCGCTCGCTAAATGCACTTGAGAACGATCGCACAAAACTTGCTGTAATGCTGACATGATTTCTCTTCCCGTCTTTGAATGGGGATGGAATCAGGACAGGCTTTCCGAAGGCACAGTAATTGCGGCAGTGTAGGTGCTCTACTTAACCTGAGAAAAGCACTCTTCACTTAACTAGTTGTGTGGCATTTTGCAGGAGATGGTCATTTAAAAGGCTTGTATTAACACAATCAATATAGAGAGACCTTGTTAGATTTTATCACACATTCTTCTTGGTAGTTTATTATGATTAGAAAGCCCAGTTCTTTTGCTTAGCTTATAATTGTAGCAAGGTGTTTATGAGCAGGAGCTCCAGCTGCTTTTCTGTATAGAGTCTCATTAGATGAGGAACTAGAGAGCCCTTTTAGACTGTTAGTTTTTGCTCATAACACGAGGTGTATGAAACATTCTAAAATGGATGTGATGTGTGAGGTGAACTTTGTATTCCGAGAGTTTATACCTGAGTTTGCCACAAGGACAACCAACCTGGGAGACTTAGATGGTCTTAAAGAGGATTGCCTCTTTATTTTAAAGACCACACATTCACAGCCCTCCTCTGGAATAGGGAGATAAGTAATATTCCACATTTCATCATAAAGAACACTGTGTACAGTGCTTCCTAACCCTGCATCTGGCTAGAGTTCAGTGCTTCCATTTGAGGCCTCAGCAGCATCCCACTCCATGTGCCTGCTGAGGATGAGACATCTAATGTCCTTATCTAAATAGCACAGAAGCCTCCCGAGAAGTCCCATGGCTCTGCTGGGACTTTGTTTTCTGATTGTAAAACCCAGCTCATCCGAACAAAGGCTTTAGTGACTGACCCAAGACCTCGCAGGACACTTGTGACTGAACACAGAGCTTAACTGAGGAATCCAGAGCTTACATCATATACCATGAGATCATCTGGATTTAGGCAGTCAGGCTTAAGTTATAATGGAAAGCACTGTCTGACTTCATTCTCTTGGAGAACATTTAGATCCAGTTTGAGGCCCTGTACTTGTTCTGTTTTGTTATCTTCATTGTGGAAGATGGGATATGAGATCCACCGAGAGCAAGAGTGGGTCAGAGAATGTCAGGCAGTAATTGGAAATTGGAACATATGAAAACGAGAGCAATGAGTTTTTCTTGGTGTACAAATTATTAATATTTATGTGGATTTTTGCATTGTTCATGAGAAATTCTTATTTAAAAATCTTTTAACTACTGGAAAGCATTTTTCTTACAGTTTGGACAAATCTATGTCTATCTGTGGATGGAGCTGCCATCTATGAGACTTTTTACTGCCAGTCTTGCTTTGGGGGGGATGCATGCTTATAACATGCAGTCTGACTGATTATGATGGAATAAACAGGCTTCATGGATTCTAATTCAGTAATGAGCAGTATTTTAAAGGGAATACAAAATTAAAACCAGATATTCTATTAAAATAAAAGGAGTATGGATTTCCAGCAAGTCAGTGAACTGCCCATGTGCACACTCTCACCATCCAATAAACTGCTCTCTGAAAACACACTAACAGCTGAAATCTATGTGGAAATGTCTTTATTAGTGAATAACCCTGGCAACAGGCATGTTTCCATAGAGGAGGATTTTCTGATTGAGACTATAAAATTGCTTGAGTGATTCCTGACAAGGATTTGCCCCATCCAACCAACATTCTCCTGAAAGATTCACAGCCCAGGGATCATCCCCAGAAATCAGTGTATGTGGCTGCTCTGTTCTGGAGCCTAAAAGAGTTCAGAAGTATGAATCCAAGCTCAGTCCTAAAAGATGTTCCCAAGCATGTGTAATTTACATGGCATAATTTGTGATTGAGGGTGTTTGGAGATACCTTACAAGCTTTGTCAGAATATGCCTTCAGTTGCTGCAGGTTGTACCTACTGATCTTATTTAGGTGTATCATTTGTCTAGTCTAACATGCATGATAGCAGTCACCCAAAACCTCGTTCTTGTGGCAAGATTTGACTTGAGTGGATCCAGGTAGATCCACTGGCCTGTTAGCCTCTAGGGACAAAGACCATGTTGACTCTGAAGAGCACTGGTTAACTTCTAGTCAATGTATACAGAATAAGGCTCATACTTTATTTGCAACTACATGAAAACCAAACTCTTTGGAAAGTTGTCATTCATCTCTGAAAGTAATGATGGCTCATAGTCTTAAGTGAAGCCTTGACACAGCCCAGGAAGCCAGCTGGATGATGGGCTGCATCAAAAGGAACATGGCCAACAGGTCAAGGGATGTGATTCTGCCCCTCTGCTCCACTCTGGTATGATCCCACCATCCAGCTATGGTGTCCTTGGTAGAAGAAAGACATGGACCCATTGGAGTAGATCTAGATGAGGCCATGAAAATGCTCTGGGGGCTGGAGCACCTCTCCTATGGAGACAGGCTGAGAGAGCTGGGCTGAACCAAGCCGTGCTCTCTCAGCCTGGAGAAAGGAAGGCTCCAGGGAGACTTCATGGTGACCTTTGAATATTTAAAGGGGGCTTATAAGAAAGATGGAGACAGATTTTTTTAGTAGTGCCTGTAGTCATAGGACAAGGAGCATTGTTTTTAAGGTGAAAGAGGGGAGATTCAGACTGGGTATAAGGAAAACATATTTTATAATCAAGAGTGTCGAAACACTGGCACAGGTTGCCCAGAGAGGTGGTGGCTGCCCCATCCCTGTCAGCACTCAAGGTCAGGTTGGATGGGGCTCTGAGCAACCTGATCTGGTCAAAGGTGTCCCTGCTTATTGCAAGGGGGTTGGACTAGATGGCCTTTAAAGGTCCCTTCCAACCCAAGTGCTGGTCAAAGGATGTAGTGAATGGCATATCTTTAGACATAGAACCTCATCTCGACTAAAGCTGTTTCTACGCCACTTTTTCAATACTGTAAAAAATCTTCATGTGACCAAACAATCAGATCTTTTCTGACTGCATTTTCTCCAGTTCATTGATCTGAGAAACGTGTACTTTCCATTCAAGACAAATACTTTCAATAGTGATTTTCTACATACCGTGCAAAAGTTTGTCATTTAAATACGCAGCATTTTTAGTGTTCCGCTGCTTATTTGCTGTGTTGAGAGCAAACATGAAAACTGCCTTTTTCACAGCATCTGCACCACTAGAGAACTTGAATTATTTAAGGAAGTAAAATCTTCCCATCCCAAACGGCAGTAAAAGTCCACTTTGTCACAGCAATATCACAGTGATGAATGTTCAAGGGCAAAGCTTTGATTAATGCCAGCTGCAGTTTGGATTTCATGATGGTGATTTTGTACCTCCTTCCAGACAGCTGCACACTTACTGCAAGTTATCTAACTAGACGTATTCATTGTGCCAGTTTGGTTAAATAGTTGTATAAATGAAGCATATGGATACTTGTATAATTTGCATGTGCAGCATGTGACTGTCTTCTGTGAAGTGGGCTTCTAAGAGAACAATATCTATCATTCAGCTGAGATATTGCTTTTTTGTCAAATTAAGGAGGTGCCTAATCATGTTCCATAGCAGGGAAATCCCTGTCTGTAAAGGGTTCTGGGGTGAAGTGATGCACTTTTCCTCTTTTCAGGAACACATGAATACGTTTGAAGTTGACCAGTACTTTAATGCGCCCTTCCAAAATGATGAGTTTAGCAAAAATCAGCAAATCTTGTGTGAGCATGGAGAACTATGAAGCAAGTATACTACCTTTAAATAAGCTTTGGGCTGTTTAATGTCCTCTTTTGTATAAACGGGAAGGACCAGTCAGCATTTGTGCTGCAGCTACAAGTGCTAAATAGGATACTGTGAGAGCTGGGTAGGAGGAAAGCTGCAGTGAGACTCCTAAATGACTTCATGGTTTCACGTGTAACTGTTATTGTCATGTAATTAAACTGGTGGTTGTGCTGTGATTGTTGGGAATTTGTATTTTGCATATGAGCAAAGCTGTAGAGAAATCATCAATATGATCCATAACCCAAATCCTATCTATTGTACAACTGTTTTATTGTACAACTATTCTAAGAACTCTAAGTTGAGTGAAATGTTGTTGAGTTTGTCTTTCTCTATGCCCAAGCATCTCCTGCAAAATACAAGCTCCTATCTCCATTTCTTTTACTCTCCTCCAACCACCTCTTTAAATATTAACTGTTCTAAAGCTATCCACATATACATTTTTTTGCTATTTTATACATGTGACAGAAAGTAGTATAATTAGATAATATTATTATTATTATATATATATAATTGTATATATTACATAGTGATATAATATAGGTTGGTTTTATGCCTTGGCAGATACCAAACGGGCTTCACGTCTTTCCTGCACTCCATCCCTTGACCTTGCCTCTGTTTGAGGAAGGATTCCAGCCCTGCTTAGCATGGCCAATACTTGCTCCCTCCTCACTCCAGGTACTTCCCTCAGCAGGTACCTGCAGTGTGAATCCTGATTTACCTTGAGGAAACAGGCTGGGAATCTAATCCCACAAAAAGAACCTCCCCTTAAGTTTTTTGCAATCATATTGAGCAGTGTTGCAGCACAGGGAGAGATGCACAGAGCAATTTATGGCCTCTGAGTTAATTTCTCATCACTGACAGGTAAGGTGTGAAGCGCCTGTGTTTTTTGTTTAGGGGCTGCAGTCATGGGAGTAGTAAAATGCTGGTAGGTGATAGCAAAGTCTTACACACCGTCACAGTGAATACGAAGTTTTTGAGCTAGACAAAATGCTCTGCTCCCCCATCACCAGCAGGCTGAGATAAACCACTGTCTTTTCTCCCTGTTTGTGTGCTATTACATGCATTCTCTTACAAGCTAGTAACTCAAAGTGTGTGGTAGTGTCTACAATGGAAGCCTGTAAGATATTTTCTTTCCTATTGTGCATTGTTTTTTCTATGTGTCCAGTACACTGTGCTCCTTAGGGCAAGCAAGTGCTGGAGGTGATGCAGGTTTTTTAGGGGGTTACTCTCGAGGGGAAGATTTAGAGCAGATGAGTTTCTTTTGCTTGACAAGGTATGGGAACAGCGAGTAAGTCTTGTCACCAGGTGGCACCATTAACCTAAGTTATGTTTCAGCTAGGTGAACGCGATGGAGTTTGTGTTCAAAAGGGATTCAGTAGAAAGATTGCTCTTTTCACCTTTCTTCACAGTGTAAGTAAAAACACGGCACAGAATGGGCAGAATCCTTCTGTTCACTGGCACATTTCAAATTCTTTCATGCATTTGCAGTGTTACAATGGGGTGAAGAATATTCCACACTTTGTCTATGGTAAGTAAAATGTATGCCTATATCTCTCACATGTATTTCTCTATAAAACTTATTTCTGCTTACGTATTTTGCAATATACTGCACATCTGGCGCATCAAAAAGCTACATTTTCTTTAGTGAAATCCCAGAACAGGGCCAGGGAATTCTCATATGGAAGTGTTTGTGTCTAAATATTGTTTGAACATTTTTAGGCTCTATTCTGTGAACCCAAATAGTAAGAAATCGATTTTCCTTACTTACTCGTGAGTGACACCACACATGGTGCAGAGCAGATGATGTTCCCATCGCTGCTTACTGTTCTGAAGTGACAGGGACCTCGCTCTGTGTCAGAACCACTGCAGCATGTATCTGCTTGTATTACTTTTCTCACTCAAAGGATGGTATAGCTGTTCTCTGAAGCAATGAATAACACTTTCCCCATAGCAGACGTTTAAATAGCATGAGTCAAAAAGTCAGAGTTTCTGCTGATGGGGTTGTATTCTGTTCTAAATGGCTTGTGGTGAGTTTTATCAGCTTGATCCTAAGATGATAAACACTATAGCAATTTTTTTCTAAGCAATGATTAGCCTAATAATAGGAGACCAGGGTTACACTTGGATAAACAGCAAATTCTAGTTCATTTTTTGATCAGGTATTAAAGAAATACAAACTATTAGCTAGCTCTTTCTGAATATACCGGAATATTTAAAGTGAGCAGTGATTTAGCTAGCAGCCTCTGGGATTCTTTAAAGCATTGTTGCAGGATGCAGCTTGTATTTCCTACTTAGCTCATAAAAGTGAGCAGGAAACCGGAGATTTATAGTTAAAAAGATTATTTCATTGAATTTTTATTAGAGTGAAGCCGTTAAATGGATAGTCTTTATGTGAACTTTGAATCAGAAGGTCACATTAAAACAATAGGTTGATTATACTAGAGCGTATGCTCTGGTTTCAGCTATTTCTGGGGCATTACTAGGTAGGGACTCTATTGTACTAAACTGCAAGTCATGCTGTGGTTTAAGTCATACATATTTTATGAGTTTTCTTGCCTTTGCTTCTCTGGTCAGCTGTGAAAGTCAATGATTATGTAGTCTTTGTGTCAGCGCCCAGTCCCTGTGTGTGTGGTGGAACAGAGGCACTGGAGTCTCCGTACTCAGACGTATTGAAAACCGGAGTGGATGAAGCTCTGAGGATGGAGTTAACCCTGCTGAGCTGGGGTAGGTGGTCTCCAGAGGTGCACTCCAACCTCAACCACTCCCTCATTCTGTGTCTATCAGAAGAAAGGTCTTGGCAAAGGGGACTTGTGAATTTCATTCATTAAGCCAGTGACCTGCCATTATGCCATTAAGCCAGCCACATGCCCCATGTGGAAACTGCAGACTTGTTCTCAGGTAGGCTCCTTGCTCATAAGGATAAGAGCAATATTCAGAGCACTTGGAAAGAACAATTCTTTCAAGATTTGCATTACCATGCAGTTGTTTAACTGACGTTTACCCATTACAACACAATAGGTAACGTAAATGCCTCTTTGTTTCATCCCCAAACAAAGCAGGAAATGTGCATGTTCACATAGTGAATAGAAAGAAGGAAGATTCAGCAACCCGGTATCTTACAGAAGGAAGTGCCCTTCAGCATCTCGTAAAAACATTGTCAGTTATAAACCATCCTGAATAGACACCTTTCCAAGTGTCGGTGTGCTGAGTCGGTGGACATTTTATATAGCAGCAACAACACTGTTATTACAGTGATGGTCTAAGGAAGAGATCGAGGCAGGATTTGGAGACAGAACAAGATTAAGCAAACAGAGTTTGGTTTTTTTTGACAAAAGAATAAATTGACAAAAGTGTGCCTCTTTAGTTCTGATTATGTTGGTTTATGTGATAAAGGCAATCTGAAATCTGAAACGCATCTCTGGTCCAAAAAATGGTGTAGTTTTCATTGTTTGAAGGATCAGAATGGTGTATCAGGTAATAGGAATATCACCCCTGAGTCATGATATTGCACTTGCCTGTGTTTTCCCAGTTTCTCCTACTTATAAATGGGGCCATGGCCATGGTAGCAAAAGGAAAATGAAGCTGGTGTGTAGATAAAATTCTGTACCTAGGATGGTGCCTTCAGTAGAATCCTCAGCACCACTAAACATAAATCCTAAATTCCTTGGTGTCATAAACCAATTATAATACTTTAACCCATTTCTTTTCACTGTTTTCCTGTTTTTTTTTTTTTTACATTATTTCCTCTATTTTTTTCTCCATATTTTTTCCACATCCCTCAGTGTGGGGTTTCTTCATGGCTTAATTCGGTTTGCCATTTTTTTGTGTGTTAAGTTTCCTGTGGTCAGTAGCAAGTAATTGATTTTGGACAGGGGCATTGTCTGGATTTCCAGCAAGTACCGCAAGGACCCAAATGTTTTCTTGGGTGTGATGCTGCAGGCAGCTGTCTTTGCTTATAGCTGATTCTCTTCCTGACAGCTTTAAATGATTGCTGTTTGCTTGCCTGCAAGCCTTCACTGGAAGTCTTGCTCAAGCTGTGATATATCAGGAATACTGTGAGCAAAGCATATGAAGAAAGCAATTTATCCATCACTGTCTACCAGCGCATGACAGGCTTTCAGTGGCTGGTCAGTGGTGAACTGTGGCAGTGGTAGCTTTCAGGTCAGAGTGTCTGTATGATCTATAGACCCCCTGTATGCTTTCCAGAAGTATATCTGCCCATCTGCAGATAACCCATGAATAGTTTATAGCTCTTCTTCCATTAGGGGTTTGCATGTAGGTTATTATTTATATGTTATTCATATAAAATGTAGCAGAACTGACAGGTGATTTCTTTAACTGAAATGGAATGGATCTGATTTAAACTAGACATGAATCCAAATAGGGGATTTATAGGAATCCTGACCTGGAAAAAGTTTCTCATGACTGAGGTTTTTTTTTTTTTGGCAAATAGATCTGCAATAACCAAAATTATTTATAAGTGACATTCATACTGGGCAAGGACTGATGGCTGGAAAAGAATTACGGAATCACAGAACACCTCAAGTTGGAAAGGACCCATAAGGATCGAGTCCAACTCTCTGCTCCTCACAGGACTAGCTAAAACTAAATCATACGACTAAGAGCATCATCCAGACAGTCCTTAATCTCTGTCAGGTTTGGTGCCCTGACCACTAGAAGGAAACATTCCATCCAACAGGATATTTAAAGGCTTTACACCACTAATATGTATATTTTGAAGTTTACTCTGAGAGGACTAGACCCAATATTATTAGCGGGATCTAAAGAAAAAGCCATAGGCATTGGACTATTCTTCCTTTTAAATTTTCTAACTAGCTTTTCTTTGGTCATTCCTCCACACTGGAAGTCCATGCATCCTCTCAGAGTTGTTCCTAGCCCAGATATCAACACCAGTGTGCTAGAATCATAGAATAGTTAGGGTTGGAAAAGACCTTAAGATCATCCAGTTCCACCCCCCTTGCCGTGGGCAGGGACACCTCACACTAAACCATGATAACTCAACTTCATCCAATTCCCCCTCCAGTACTGCTTCAGGTGTATTTGAGTCCTGATTCTGTCGTTTCCCTTGGGAAGCTGTGTCTCCTCCTTCCCAAGAAGTGTCCCTGTTCTAACCAGAGGAACTTTGATGTGCACTTTTATTTTGTATTGTACACTGGAGAGCAGCATGTTCAACGATTGTTTTAATGCTGAGTGTTTTCTTTCCCAAGTTCCTGTGAGAAAACGTAAAGGCATTTTATATATCACTGAACCAGGCAGTAAGCTGACAAATAGATTCCTGTTTGCGGGAATGGAGATACATGTACCCACTTGCTTTCAATATGTGCCACTTGACCGAGCTTCTAAGTGAATAGCACAGGTTTTCCATTCTATGTTGTGAAATTTGAATTTTCAATCATCATCTCCTTCACTTCAAGTTAATTAATCCAACTTAACTGAATTCTCTGCAAGGATGTTGGAGAGGGGCTCTTCATCAGGGACTGGAGTGATAGGACAAGAGATGATGGGTTCAAACTTAAACAAGAGAAGTTCAGCTTAGATATAAGGAGGAAGTTCTTTACTGTAAGGGTGGTGAGGCAAGGGAAGAGATTGCTCGAAGAAGCTGAATGCTCCATCCCTGGCAGTGTTCAAGGCCAGGTTGGGCAGAGCCTTGGGTGACATGGTCTAGTGTGAGGTGTCACTGCCCATGGCAGAGGGTTGGAACTGGATGATCCTTTCCAACCCAAACCAGTCTGTGGTTCTGTGACTTCAATCAACTGCTCTACACTTTTCCCAAGCAAGATAAAATGCAGCGCTGCCTGACTCAGGCTTGTTTATACAATATTTGAAATAGTTGCAAGTTATAAATTTTCATGTTTTTCTGTGTTCTACACACCAGAGACACCCAAGAACTTTCTGGAAGAGCAAACTCCTAGAACTTTTACAGGCAGTTTTGTGGCTCTAGTGTCATTGGCGTTCTCTGATTCTTAATTGATTAAGAGCCTAAATCAAATTTGAAAAGCATACTGATCACTAAATAATTGTGAAAGCATTTTTCCATGGCTATAAAGGACCTCACAATGTAATGTAAGGAAAGATAGACAGTCAAGCAGAGAGGAAGGGTAGACAGTCCAGCAAAGGCAGGCTCTAAAGAAGATATGCAGAAAGATGGGCATAGTGGTGTTTTGCCATATTTTCACAAGATCCAAATAAATGGAGGCTTATAAATATGCCAAAGAGTTCTGTCTTCCTTGTGGAAGTTAATCATTGGTTTTTGGTGTTGAGAAATGAAAGTTCAACTCAGATACAGTTGTATACAGCTATTTTCAATGTGGTTACAGAGCGCTGAGGTAGAAGGGACAATGCAAAGGCGGTCTCTGTTCTGCTGGTGGTGTTCCTTCTACCCCTGAAAACCCTGTCCTGACCTCCTGCACATGTTGCACAATCCCTGGAGCTTGTTCTTCAGAAAACTCCTCTGCATTTGATTCCTTTCTGTGCCAGCAGATATCCTTTTGACCAAGAGAGATGTTCTGCCATCCTTAAACTATTAACTTATGAGATGGAATAGCCAACTCTGTGTGTTTGCATAAGTCCACTTCTTTACAGCCAGAGGCTGTTTTCTTCTTCCCAGTCAGGATGACAGCCTCTTATTTGGTCTCTACCTTACTTGTTTTGTTTTATTTGTAGCTATGCTACAAAATCAAATTTCCCTGAGTTTAGCTCTGTATCACTTGAATGCACAAACCTTTCTGGGTGTAGTTAACAGGGCAGGTCAACACTGTAACTGAAAATAGATGAATTTGGCATAGGTGCCTGGTTCTCTGTCTCTGCATGGGTGCAGGCATCGTGCTGGTGTGGGTGGCTGACAAGCTGCCTGGGTAGTAGCCAGGGGCAGGTAAGCATGTTCAATTTAACAAGTTCCTCTCCATATTGTTAGTGTAACCCTAACTATGATGCTGATCTTGCCATGCAGGTAGCAAGTGGACAGTTCTATATAAGCTTGGTGACAGGGACTAGGTCTGTACGCCTATGGATGCTTTCTGTTCATCGTGTTTGTTTGATTGCTTTCATTTCTTCAGACTTCTCCCAGTACACATTTACTCAAGACATTTTGTTGGTCAATACAGACCTGTGAAGTGAGAGGGGAAATTTTTTTCTATGTGGTTAGTTAGTTCTAACATTCTGACTTGTCATGTCCAGAGGAAATATGTCACCTAAGCATCTCTGGTTTTAGAAGATCTGTCTTTAGCTGAAACACTGGTGATTCTTCATGAAGAAACGCAGAGGATGAACACAAGTAAGCAGAATAGAAAAATCCTGGGAAATAAGAGGCAGTATTGCTCTTTTCATTCCTGTTGTCTGCTTCTGGAAATTGGTTAGATTAGGATTTAAGTAAGCCTAAAAGACCGGAAATCCAAAAGAAAATGAAATACATCCAAAATTCACTCTTACATTAATGGAACAATACCGTGAGAGGGAAATCCTGCCAATAGCTGCATCTGTGCCTTTTGCAAGATGGTGATAAAAAAGCAAAAGAAATCTCTTCATTTTCAAGATAGCTTCACAAAGAAAGCAACCAGACATGGAACCATCTCCCACCCAGTGCCAGCGGCTGCTGCGTATGATGTCCTTGGATGCCCTAAAGATTAGGCAGTCTGATCCGCCTGGCTCATGTAACAGGGATCAAAGTCGTTTCTCCATCTACAAAGTTAAGCTCATGGTAAGTGCATCCTTTTATTAAGTTGCACAATATTTTATAATAAACATATTTTTCTCATGCAGTTACACTGAAGCACAAAGTTGTTTGCATCTGCCAGTTTTTATTGAGTTGGTAAATAAAGGACAGTCTATAACACAGTGTAAGAAATACGTGGTCATGAAGACTGTATCATGAAGTGCAAGAGTTGATGTTCCTTTCTTTTCTCTTTCAGCTCTCTGAAGATGAAGAGGAAAAATGGAAAGTAATAGTCTGAGAAAATAAATAGGGACATCTGGCTCTTGAGGGGACAAAACTGTGGACCAGTCCTCTCATGTGGCAATGCATTCTGAGCAACAGAAAAGGTATCATTTAAAATTACTTCATGTTCTCAGTGTGAGCAGACAGAACGCGTGCCAGTGGGAACTTTACATCCAGTTTTTACTTTCCTAAATTAGAACTCTGTTAAAATAAAACCACCAAAGGCAAAAAAAACCCCAGATTTAATTTATGACTTCATTTTCTTAATATATTCACCAATCTGGAAGTTTCTCCTGTGGTATTTTTATTCATTTAATCCAATGATTATCTTTGTATGGCAAGCACATTTCCCTTCTCTCTTGAGGTAAAAACACCTCTACTCCCAATTACTAAATCCCAGTTACAGTTCATTTACAGCAGAAAGTCAGAAATTAGGTGAATTTCAGCATCTCAGTCGCCATTCAGTAAGGACCAGATTGGGCAGAGAATAAGGTCACGTTCTGACAGCTGAAAAGGCATCTGATTGTCAGCTGCAACATGTGAAAGATCAGCTCAATGACCTGAAACCTAGCGTTTTTCACTCAGTTGCTGTGAAATCTGTATTCATGTTTTGGTCTGGGTCCACAGACATTAAACTAGAGTCTACATTTGTTGTGGCACATAGTCAAAATCTCGTTTGGCCAGCTGGATACCACATGCCTTTCTTGAATTCAGAGAATTACAGAGATCATTAAACTGCTAATTTAATGCTCATTATACCTGAAGAAAGTGTTTTCCTCTTTTGCTGCTATGCCTTTTCGATTTTTCTTAATGCAATCTTAATAACCACCAAGCCTTGTCTTCCCCATAAGAAGAAACAACTGCTTTGAATCTAATGGAAAACATTCTTGAGAAATCAAAGATTCTGTCATCCTAAACACATTGTCATCAGCACTGAAGGTTACGTTTGTTCACATTTGGATTCTGAATTAGTGGAGGTAATCAGCACCAAAATGTTTTAGTTTACTCTAGAGACCAAAGAAGGTGAAACAGTCTTCACTGAGCTTTTCTTGCTGACCTCTCACAGGATGTGGTAAATACCCCATCCTTGGCAGTGTTCAAGGCCAGGCTGGACAGAGCCTTGGGTAACATGGTCTAGTGTGAGGTGTCCCTGCCCATTGCAGGGGGTTGGAACTGAATGATCTTAAGGTCCTTTCCAACCCAAACCATTCTATGATTCTGTGTCCATCCTATACAGCCAGTGAATAGTGGTCCATGAGATGTCTCTATTGACAGTTATCCACAGGCTATCAGCAGGGTACAGCAGCTATTTCTTAAGTTCTTCTATATCTTTTTGTGAAGTATAAGGCTGGCATTTTCTGGATGTTTCTCTGTGCTGACACAATTTTTGCTAGTTTCCCAGCTGAGTTTCTGCTCAAACTGGGTTGATGCAGATGAGCAGGAAAGAAGCACACTTCAGAGCACTCCTCGTACCCTTCTTTACCTCTAGATGTAATAGTGTGTGAAGGACTTCATTACTCTGCAGTGGATTTAGTTTGTGCAACAAAAGGATCAAATTCTTAGTAATGAAAAAGGTGCACTGTGGGGAGAGTGACATGGAGATTTCGATGTCGCATACAGGCATTGTTGGATAGTTGTGGGAGCTCAGGAAGAGTCTGAAGACAGGATTGGGATGCATGGAGATGGAGAAGGTTTGTGGTGTAAAGAGGCTCTTTACAAGAGTCTAAAAGGACACTTAAAAAGTTTGTATAAGACTTCTGGTTTAGCTGTGCTCTGTTTTGTCTTTTTGCATGTCAAGCTTTCCTGCTTAGCATGCCATTTTAAGATACTTCTTTCTTTCTTACAGCGCTTAAAATGTCCCAGTGCCTCAGGTTACATTCCTGGGAGAAGAATGCTCTTGGATAAACTGAAAATAAAACTGGTTACTTAAGACTAAATGGACTATATAGAAGTGAATATTTCTACAGAAATAAGTGAAGAGATAAAACCCAGACTTATTCTTCTTATACCCAGATAAAATCAGAAAGGTCTCTGCTTGCTTTATCTTGCAGACTTGCTCTAAATGCTTTCCTAATGCACACCTGAGTAGTTCTTTTATCTGTGCATGTTCTTACATTTCAGGTTTACATGCATCAAAGGGAACCTATGCCTAGCAGAAAGCATTAGCTTATCAGAACTGATCTTTAGCAACTCCCTGAAAGGATCTGAATGGGTTTAACCTTTACCCTCAACATATGTACTTCTTTTCCCTGCATACTTACTCACTCATAATATTTTCAGTCATTTAGCTAGAATGAGGGGTCTTAATATCATAGACCAAGTACCATCTTCTGCAATATACTAGCTATTTAGCAGCTTGTTGACTTAATAAAGATCACCTTATCTCTGATTCAGTGTCTCTATCCATGGAAATCTGTATTTTATATTTGATTAATTGAGCAACCTGGTCTAGTGGAAGGTGTCCCTGCCCATGGCAGCGGGATTGGAACTAGATGAGCTTTAAGGTCCCTTCCAACCCAAACCATTCTGTGATTCTATATCGTATTTTATAGCTGTGCATCATGATATAAAGTATGCTTAGTATAAATATCTAAATGATGCAGAGGTATGCAGGTCTCTGAGACCAGTTAGAGTAGTAATCAAATAGTTTAGATAGAATCACAGATTTGGGGTAACTAACTTTCTTCTTCTATGAAACAGTAACAGGCAGGAATAGGACTGGGAGAAATTCCTGGGGAAATTCTTTCAGAGTCTTGATAAAGGATACCAGGAACTCAGAATAAAAAGGGCAGAGGGAGGATTCAAAGAAGAAGGCAGGGCAAAAAGGTAAAGGAGATGGCCTGAGGAAATTGAATTCAAAGTGAGCCCACTGAGGAGGAGAAGAAAACATAGAAGAAAAGGTGAAAAGGGGAAAAGCATAGAAAGTGAAGAGAGGAAAGTCATAAGATTCAAACTTTGAAGAGGAATTTCCAAGAGAAGGAAAGGAAATGCGCAAGTGAAAGAGGGTCATGAGAGTGATCATACAACGCATCTCAATTTGGGTGATTTATCTGTTTCAGGTTCTTCTCATTTTTATCTGCAAGGAAGCATAACCTTGCAAAGTAAAGATTGAGAGTGAATGGAGCCTCTGTGTATGCATATGTATATGTATATGTGTGTGTAAATGATCTAATCACCTTTGGGTGGGGTGGAATAATAATGGGTAGTGAAGGAGAAGAGTATCATCCTGACACAATATGAATTTTAGCAGTGACTGTTGGATTTTGAATTCGTGATGTCAGGGTAAACTTCATCATTCTGGATTTTGGAGGTCTGCAGTGACCTTCTCTGAATTGGTTGTCTAAGGGTCCTTGTATTACTGGTGGAGAGAAATAAACTCCTTTAAGGTGTGAATCATGCAATCTCCTCCATCCTCTCAGGATGAGATGAAACCTGGCACAGAAGAGTGTGTTTCTCTCCACTGGTTAAAAATCTTGTCTAGGCTGCTAACTCAGATATAGATCACTACAAAGACGACAAAAATCTTTCCCTGCAGTGAGCTGAGTCCCATTTGAAAGGCATTATTGCAGAATGGGTGGTTGCCTTAGGCCACTTTCTCACAACCATTAATACATATTCTGTTTTACCAAGTGTACCAGAATATGAGCAACCTTGAGCAACCTGGTCTAATGGAAGGTGTCCCTGCCCATGGCAGCGGGGATTGGGTCTTTAAGGTCCCTTCCAACCTAAACCATTCTGTGATTCAGAGTTTTCATTATAACTGTTCCAAGCTGACTGTGTAAAAAGGAAATACTGTTTTCTCCTCCCCCGAGACTCTTCTTGACTTCCCTACTGCCTTTATTCTAGCACAGGAGACACATTAGGAATTCCATTTCTGCAGCTCAGCTCAATGTAAAGGAGAACTAGGGCAGGAGAACTACTGAAGACACTTAGGATAGTATTATGTGATTCCTTTAGCATTTAATAGCATTCCAGGAGGTATGAGATATATCCATTTGATTGCAGTTGCTGCCAAAACCAGTGACCCATAAGCTCCTGGGTTCAGGAGAGCTGCTTCTTAGTGAAAACACTCATTAAATAATACACAAATAGATGATGGTTAAAGTTATCTTGGGTGTCTCTATAGCGTGGTATGTTTGACTGGTAACTTGCTTCAGATGCTGCCAGAAACTGGCTGAGCTTCAAAAATGCCAGTTTCCTTCTCCAAAGAGTCTCAATGGGAACACTATAATGGGAACACTTCCTGAGGAGGTCTTGGGGGCCTCCATTGCAGCTCCTGCTTGATTGGGCTGCTGGATGTCTCTATAATGAAGGTCAATGACAAAATAAATAGGAGTAGGGGTATAGGTTGCCCCTCACACACAGTAGGATAGACAAGGATGTGAACCAGACTATATTTTATACCTTATTATATCTGCTACTAATTGTAACATCCAGCCCTTCAGAGAAAAATGCATCTTAGTTAGGCACAGATAAGTGAAAGCCAAGGTTCTGCATTTGCCGGTGATGGGGTTCTGTGTGTAAATTATTCTGGCTTACACTCTTGCTTGCCTTTAATGCTTCAGAGTTGTTGCTTTTTGTGATGGGTAAAAAGCATTTGGATCTTCCCCAGCGGAGCACAGGTTATTTGCAACTGCAGAAAGAAATTGGACGTTGCTTCCTCACAAGGCTCCTTGAAGTCAGTGATAGCATTTATCATAGTCATAACTGAGTAGCTTGAACATTCAGTCAGGAGAAGGAACCAGGCTGTTCCCCTCCCCTACATTAATATTAATTCGTATCATAGAGAATTGGATGGCTGCAGTAAATCAGTGGATTCTTGCTTATCCCTCTCCCCATTGTCAAATTGGACTCTGCCATGCACCTTCAGACTGGCAGATCATTTAAATGCATGCCTCGGTTTCCCTATCTGCAAAATAGAGCCCACTCTGCCTACCACGGGTAGTAGTATGGTGGTTATCTGTAAGTAAGGAACTTTCCATCCTGAGAGATGCTTTTGGAGGTATTTTTGCAGCTGTAGGGAGGTTGTTTTTTGGAGAAACCCCTGTCTGAGGAGAGTCAGTGACTGGAGGAACCGTGAGGAGGGGGTATGGGAAAAGGTATTATAATAGTGGGGCTCTGAAGTGGGAATTCAGAGTTGTATCTCATCCTGAGGTGATATAAAAACCCATGAACAGTCAAAACCACCTGATTGTAAAGTGCTAACATGGTCATTTCTTTCATATTCATAAGTTCAAAATGAAATGCTTTGAGTGAAAATTGTGAAAAGATTCTATTCTATTTGAGATGTAAAAACACGGAGAGGATTGAACTGTTTTATTTGTTGCATTCAGTACATCATCCAGCGCAGGCAAGGGAAGAGAAAGCAGTCAGGAGTCTGGACAAATCTGTGTGGTTTAATATAACTGGAAATGAAACAGAAAATGAAACAGTTTGAAAAATCAGAGAACAACATCTAAACCCCATCCAGTTCTGGTTTCAGTCATACAGCAAAATTTCAATGAACTTTTAAGTAAAAGAGCCACATTTTCGCTACTGCTTTATTTTTTTTGTTTGAATGTTGCCTTTTTGGTTGATCCTAGTAGAAATTCCTCTTCCTCACAATTTCCCAAGTAGCTGTTAGCACTGATAGCCAAGTTTGGGGGTTTTGGTTTCAGTGCTTTTTCTCTGAGATAGATCACAGTTAAATGCGATGTTTGGGCTTATGGAGAGTGTTCCATGTGTGGAAGGAGAATTGCAGAGGAATTCCTCAGTATTGCTAGTGAACCAAGCAGTACTTCTTGAGGTGGCTGCTCCCATCCCAGATCCTTCCTTTATCCCACACTTTTGTGACTATACTGATAGCTCAGTTTGACCATGAGCTCCCACTAACCTTACACCTTGGATCTCTGCTGCCTTTCCATGGACAAGATGATGTTTGACCCTATTGACCTCTTTTGCCCTTCAATCCCTGGGATATGTGACCTATTTACGATCAGGAATAATCAGCCAGCTACAGTTCCCCAGCTACCTGCCCCTGCTTTATGTAAGAGGCCACATTGAACTTGGGTTAGGTGTAACCTCAATGACTTTTAAGTCACCACTTGATATGGGTGGGATGCTTCGTCTGTTTTGGGATTGGTGAGAGTAATCTCAATGTCAACCCTACGTGTCGATATAGCGAGTCAGTTTTTCCCTCTGTGGATATGCTTTTCTGTGCATTTTTAGCCTATACATTTTCTTTTTCTCAGTGCAAGTATCTTTAAGCTGCTATTTTCACTCCCTGGTTGGAGCTGGAAATAGTGGAACAAATTCTTTTCACCTCTTCTGGTGATATAAAAGCGGAGCAAGTTCCCTAACTGTGGAATTACTTGTCATAGGTAACACTGCAGCCTGCACTTGTATCAGTTTGCACCAATGTGACCTGCTCCTGTGCTATGTGCTGTGCTCTCTTCATCAAATATTTAACATCTCAGCATCAGGTTCTACTAAATTCTTTTTATTCTGCTTATGTGTGTGTGTGTGTTAATGAATGCTCCACATGTGTGACCTTGACATTTTCAGTCATATAGAGGACGCTGAAAATCTGCTTTAATTATCTTAAGACACTCTGTGATTTGAGCCATTCCACTCATATGCATGCCCCACAGAGATGCAAAGCTCTTTTCAAACCAGTTACTATACCTTTGCCCTGCTATTGAATTTTGCTTTCTGTGATTGCTTTTTCTTCCCTTCAGCCATTGTCTATCTTCAGTGAGCCTATTAGCCTTATCCTTACAATTCTGAGTGTATCCTCTGTACATTGTAAATCAAAGCTGTACACGCAGCAAAGTGGCCATGCTTTCACTCTTTAAATGTCCTTCAGTAATACGTTGTGCTTGCGTTCCCTCTGTGGTAGTCAATGCACTCACAACAGACTAAAACAAAATACAATTAAGCCTGTGCCAGCATCTTCATTGAGAGATCTTGAAACTTAGACATTGTTGTGGCTTAACCCCAGCCAGCAACTAAGTACCATGCAGGAGGTGATGGTACCAACTAAGTACCATGCAGAGGGTGGTGGTACCAACTAATTACCATGCAGGAGGTGATGGTACCAACTAAGTACCATGCAGAAGGTGGTGGTACCAACTAAGTACCATACAGGAGGCGGTGGTACCAACTAAGTACCATGCAGGAGGTGGTGGTACCAGCTACCATACAGCAGCTCCCTCACTCCTTCGTGCTCCCCAGTGTGATGAGGAGGAGACTTGGAAGAAGGTAAAATCCACAGGTTAAAAACAGTTGAATAAGTAAAGCAAAAGCTGCACACACAAGCAAAGCAAAACAAGGAATTCTTTCACTGCTTTCCCATTGTCAGGCAGGTGTTGAGCCCTCTCCAGGACAGCAGCGTGCCATCACACAGAAGGGTGACCTTGAAAGACAAATGCCATCACTCCCAACGTCCGCTCTTTCCTTCCTCCCCCAGTTCTATATACTGAGCATGATGTCCTATAATCTGAGATGTCCCTTTGGTCAGTTGGGATCAGCTGTCCTGGCTGTGTTCCCTCCCAGCTACTTGTGCATCCCCAGCCCACCCGCTGGTGGGGTGGTGTGAGGAGCAGAAAAGGCCTTGACTCTGTGTAAGAGCTGCTCAGCAACAGCAAAAACATCCCTGTGTGATTAACACTGTTTTCAGCACAAATCCAAAGCACAGCCCCATACCAGCTACTATGAAGGAAATTAACTCTACCCCACCAGCCAAAACCAGCACAGTGGTAAAATTCATATGTGGGAAGTTTTAATTTATCTGTTTACTTTCTCATAAAAGCAACTGAGAACACTATTAGCCACTATTTAAAATGTCAGCATTTCCCATAACTACCACGCAGTAGTGCCTTGCATTGCCGCAGTTTTCCTTTGTATTCAATAATTAAAGCATGCCAGTTGAGGAACGATGGTATCATTTGGCATATGTTGACTTTTGGACACTTCTCACCTTATCTGTCCTGAGAATGTAGGTGTTTGCCAGCTGATCAGCACTGCCTGCCAGCACCCGTCTGCAGATTGCATTGGACAGATTTGTGCTTCTGTGCCATGTCACAGGGAGTGTTTTTCATGTCACACCCTTGTCGGAGCATATGGCTTTGACCCTGACCTTGTAAAACTGGAGGTGCTGTGTTGAGTCAACAGTTTTCAAAGTTGGAATCAGGTTAACAAAGATTTCTAGCAGTGTCATTTACATCTGGGATGACACTTTATTCTGTCTGAATTGGTCTTTCAGGAATGCTAATGGTTCTCTGGCTAGTAGTAGACCCATTGCTAGTAGTAGGCACATCTCATTGCTTCTTGAAGCTTTCTGTAATCATAGGGTTATTTCTATGACCACTGAAAAGTCCTGCTTTTACATCCTACCTAGAAGTAACCTGGCCTTTTATAGACCCAGAATGTTGAGTTAGTGAAAAGTTCAGCAAACATGGTTGTGCTATGGGGAAAATTGCTTATGAAGCTCCACTTTGAAATGAGGTAACACCGATGATGAGGCTTGATCGGGTTCAGAAACTGGCATTAGATCACTAATTTGCGCTTCTGGAAGATCTTAAAAAGCAGAGGATAAAAATCTGAGGTTAAGTATGCTGGAAGAGCTTTAGTTATTGGGTGAGGTACAGAGCTGAATCCTTTATGAAGTTTACTCTGGGACAAACAAATGGATCAGCTTTTCCATTCTCCACCTCATCTGAAAAGTGTTGTCTCTGATTGCAGTGTGCTCCCTTAGGCAGCTGTGTGCTACTTAATCTTTTAGAAACCATCTCACCACTCCAAGAGCATCTGGAAGCAGTGACAAGGGATAATGGCTTCAAACTTAAACAGGGGATGTTTAGGTTAGATATAAGGAAGAAATTCTTTAGTGTGAGGGTAGTGAGGTGCTGGCACAGGGTGCCCAGAGAAGCTGTGGCTGCCCCATCCCTGGCAGTGTTCAAGGCCAGGTTGGATGGGGCTTGGAGCAAGCTGCTCTAGTGGAAGGTGTCCCTGCCCATGGCAAGGGTTGGAACTGGATGAGCTTAGGTCCTTTTCGGCTCTAACCATTCTATGGTTCTATGATTTTGTGGCGTGACTCTGCTAGACCTATGGGATTCCAGAAAGGATCCACAAACACGACAGAGCATCTACTGACTTGGCCAGTTAATAATGAACCTACCCAATAATTCACAAACATCTGAGAAACAAACTAGGGACAGTTCTGTGCAATTTTTGGTACTTTGTTCTTCCATTTTTTTGTCATGATAAAGAACTTTAGCATGAAATAGGAGCTTTAGGCCAGATGCACAAAAATACATAGGCCCCTAGGTGCCACTAATTTCAGCTTAACTCAAGTGGATTTGTGGACCAAAGACTTGACATCTTACATATTTACAGCTTCCAGATGTTTTTGCCCTATAAGAAATCCTGGTGTGGTGTATATTGTCTCATTGCAACCTCATGGGGCCTCAGTGCAGAATGACAAAGACGTTTAGGCGCTTGTATCTGCAGGAGGGCAGCTAGTAGGATCTATAAAATATCTCTGCATACACTGACTTCTGGCGGAATTTGAATTCTGAAGGTTTAGATATGCTTTGGTAAATCCCAGTGGCCATATTGCTGGCTTATTTATGTGCCTTCAAAAAATCTGGCCCAAGGATTTCTGGTGTAGCCAGGGTCATAAATCTCTTCGTACAGATATTTCCACATGTGTATATGTAATAGTAAATACCATTGAGCCCTTCACTTTGTTCCAAGTAGATATCAGACCCCATTTAGCCTCATAACTCGGGTCATGTACAAAGCAGGCCAGCTTTTATTCGTTTGTAGCTACTATTTGGCTACTTAAAAAGGCTAACAAAATCAGTTCTAAATTCAATTTAATCAGCCCATGGAGGTATTTTTATTGCTGGTTTTGGAAGTGCCAAAAAGCTGGAGTGTTATCTGCTCTAATCATGTGAGTACAGACTATGAGAAAAATGCTACTTCTGGGATAAGTAGCTGAGGCTTTTGATTTAATAGTGTCTGTCACCCGCTGCACAGGTACCGTAGCACTGGACAACCAGTCAGCAGTTGAGGCAGGGAGCAGCTAGTGAGAGCATAATCATTCTCTTTGACTAGAAGTGATGCCACCGGTCAGAAGAGTTTCCTAACCAAAGGAAGCACTCCCTTAAAACCTTCTAGTGGAGATGCTGAAACAATGGTCTTGAGCAAACATATCCTGGGGTTTGAAGGATCCATTTTGTGAAGGAAACGTCCAGCCAGGCTCTGTTTAATCTTTTGCTTTGCAATGGTACTACCAACTATGGCCAACATTTTCATCTCCTGGATTTTCATTGGTGTCAAGTACTTCCAGGATTCGAATTTTGTATGTACTGAATTACTTTCACTAGTGTTTATGCAGCATTGTAATAGTAAATACCATTTACTAATGTTATGCAACGTTGCTGCATAAACATCTGCAAAGTCATATTTTACGCCTATCATTCTGTAAAGTCTCATTCTCGTAATCTTAACCACTTTATTCTCTGAATGTTATTATTACATGATTATTATTGCCTGTTTTTTTGCCTTTTTCTGGTCAACTAATTTTTATACTAAGTTTCCAAGTCACGCTGAGCCTGCCCTGTCCACAACTCAGTAAACCAATATAACTGGACGGAGCCTTGGGTGACATGGTCTAGTGTGAGGCGTCCCTGCTCATGGCAGAGGGGCTGGAACTAGATGATCTTAAGGTCCTTTCCACCCCTAACTGTTCTATGATCCTATAAGTGTTTCCATTGCCATGATGCCTGCAGCACACTGCACTTATTGTTAAGTTATGGTTTCAGCAGTATGGAGGACTGTTGTGCATTTGTATGCGTGTGTTTGTGCTCTTTATATTACCTAATAGTCCCAATAGGTAGTGTCAGGCTTAAAATAAAACAAATATTAGACTTTATTTTTCTGCCTAAAAAATAAAAATAAACTTGATTAAATGTTATCCCATGTAAGATTGAGCTTGTGCCACCAAATGCTCAAGCAGAATACCCAGTAAGACTGAGGAAAGTTCTGTGCATGTGCTTTAGAAGCAGGAGCTCCATTTTCCCCTTTTGTCCAATCTCGCTGTCTGGCAGCCGCTCTTTATTTGGTAACTTCTAAAAGTTTAATTAAGGCACAGGTGACTTATCTTTTAGATCATCTATGAAAAAATAGTATGTCCTAAGAGCATCCAGGTTCATTTGTCTGCCTATACTATTTTTACATTCTTTTGTACAGAGCTTCTCAACCTAGTGTTCGGTCAACCAGGAATTTGTTGGTCAAAATCTATGAGTAAATTTCCTGTGCTTGTTGCAAGTCTTTCCAGTTATTCTGTACATTTTCTTTGCTGAAATGTCAAGTTTAAAATAAGCCCATTGCCTGCCTTTCCTTCCCTCTGCCTTAGAAACTTGGCTCTGAAAAGCAGCACCAGTCAATAGATTGAGCTAGAGGTGAAGTGCCAAGAACTTGCAAAGTCTGCTCTTGGCACAGCCAGGTCCTCCTGTGTGCAGATATGAGCAAGGCCCTTCTCCACACTGAGCTTTGAAGGAGCCTCAGGCCAGGCTGGAAATTTGCAGATATGGTTTTGTCCTTTTACTTAATTGCATCCACGTTTTGAAGCCCGTAGTGAATATTGGCTTGAGTGGCAGTGATAATCAAAGAGCTGAAAACCTCTCATTTGTGTCTGCATCTACAAAGCTGCACCTGCAAAGGCGTCTATACAGAGGTTTTTGCAGTTCCCAGTGCCACATGAAAGAAACAAAACCACTTTTAAAAATAAGCTTTACAAGATGTTTCTCTGATGTAAATGGGGGTACAAAGCAACACCAATTGAGCAGAGATATTGTGAAGATTGCACAGTTAAATATTTAAAGATCTTTGAAAGCATCTGTAATTATGTTCAGTGAGTGCAGCCTAAATGTTTTTCTTAATACAAACAGGAAGCAGAAACTCAAAGTAGTTGTGTGTCACCTTCTTACAAAGCCACTTTCATTGCTCCTGCTGTATTTTAGAGATACTGCATGTCTATTTTTTCCCAGGAAGGATCCCTGTTTTCCCTCTATTATTTATGACCTTTGAAGAATAATTGATGTTAAATGTCTCTGTTAGCTCCTGTTTATTACAGTTACCAATTTAGAAGTGATTAATAAAAGATATTCTACTTTAGTGAATAATAGATTGCTATAAATCCATTTTCTCACTCCCTTGAGCTCTGCATTATTCTTTGCCATTGTTTCTTAGTTAAGCTAAATTGTTTCCCTGGACTTTGTAGAGCAACAGTTATCGATACGTGGGTCAGAGGGGGTTGGCATGGTACCCAAAGCAGTTTGCAACGGCAGTCTCCTCACAAGCCAGAAATTTCAAGCCTTGTATTTTATGTCTCACTCTTGAAACTTTTCATCTTTTCTTTCTTCGTGTCTCAAAGCAGGCTGGAAACCAACATTTTTTGTCTTGGTCCATCAGACAAACTTATTGATGTGTGCACTGCAGTGTCCTTTTCTCTTGTCCCTTCTAAACAAGTTGCATTAACAGTTCAATACAAACAGTTCAGCTGTGAGATTATCTTGTGATTGTTTGTACCATGTGTCTAAGCTAACTCTTTGAATGTTCCTCATCATCCAGGCAATGCACACATAAAGCCTTGTGGTTATTTCCTTTCTATAGTGTCATTTGCTTTTTCTTCCTTTTTATGTTTTCTGATAGAAATTGCACACCGTATTCTTCCCTTTGTATTAAAATCCACTTCCTGGAAGTTTGTCTTCTACATTCATTTAATAAGAGCTGGGTCTTTTATTCCCCTCCCTCTATACAAAATTGGAACAATATGGTTTTCAGGAGTTCAAATGCAACTCTGTAAGAGGCAGTGATACATCCCACTTAGATGAAAACCTGTTCAATTCTTAGGAAAGACTACATGTGAAGTTTTAATCTTTGTAAAATTGGAAGAAGCTGTTCCAGAAAACATTGTTTTTTTCATTTTGTCACTTATTATTTGCTTACTGGGTTGACATCTTGCTACAGCTCTTGAAGACTTACTGGAACTGTAATAGGGTTTACAAGGCTACCAAATTTAAGCCTTCCTGTTGCACTGATGGGAAAAGAAAAGGTAAGATATGCTCCTTCAGGGATGTTCAGCAAATCTTTCATAGGTACCTTTAAAAAAGGCGTGATCTCATGATTGATAACCAGAGTGAATTCCAGTGGTTTGTAATTTTTAATGGTTCAGCTCTGGGGCCCCTGACAGAACAAGAAGATAATCAGTGGGCTGGTGCATCTCTGCCGTGAAGACCAGCTGAGAGGGCTGGGCTGGTTCAGCTTGGAGAAGAGAAGGCTCCTTAAGGAGAGACCTTAGAGCAGCTCCGGTGCCTAAAGGGGCTACAGGAAACCTGGAGAGGGGCTTTGGACAAGGGCCTGTAGGGACAGGACAAGGGGAATGGCTTTAACCTGACAGAGGGGAGACTGAGATGAGCTCTTAGGCAGAAGCTCTTCCCTGTGAGGGTGCTGAGGCGCTGGCACAGGGTGCCCAGAGAAGCTGTGGCTGCCCCATCCCTGGCAGTGCTCAAGGCCAGGTTGGACACAGGGGCTTGGAGCAAGCTGCTCTAGTGGAAGGTGTCCCTGCCTGTGGCAGGGGGTTGGAACTGGATGAGCTTTAAGGTCCCTTCCAACCCAAACCATTCTGTGATTTATTCTATATTGTCCTCACCACTGAATCAAAACTGGCAATAATCCAGCAAGTGCTGGCAGAGAAACTAAAGATGAAATTGTCTTATAAAGTGGTCTACTGTTCTAAATCTTTGTCTCTTAATCAATGCTAACAGACATTGCTAAGGCAGGGTATGGAAAGTTAATCCACTTACTGTCTGATATATTCTGTGGATAAACAAGATTAATAGTACAATTTGTCCTGGATTCTCAGAGTACAGAGAAAGTACATTTGTATCGCGGGACGAGAGCAGCAGAGTTATGAGAAACACAGAGTTTGCAGCAAGATGCAGTATCCTCCTACTGTGGGAAAGAGCAGCAGAAAAGGACTTGAAGAAAGCCCCCACCCTTCTGTTACTTGGCAGTGCTTGATTTTAGGTGGAGCTGTTGCTCAGGGAAAGCTTCGTATTCAGTGTAGTCTGGATAGGAAAATATCTTGCTTTGTCTCACTGGTTTGATTAGCTTTTAAACCTTGAAGTTCTTATCATTCTTTGCAGAATGACGAACTCTTAGGGGGAAAAGCTTCCTTCTAACACACAGTCTTATAATTGTTAAACTTTCCTCTGTAATGTAGTGTGGCATTAATTTGGCACTTTAGACGTTTAACTCGTGATGCTAACTTAGTTTATTTGGCTGGAGTATGTCAGTATTGTATCTGAGCATGCTCAATGCTAATGATTTTGTCAGTAACAGACTGTTAATGATGTTATTGTAAAACTCCTTTTGGTGTTAATTTGGCCAAGGTTCCTTCACAGATCCCATAGGAACAAAGAGGCCTCTGGCTGTTCTTATGGTATTGTGGGAAGCTCTTCTCAGAAGGGTTGCTCTGGAGGAAGATGGCATTGTGTGTTGTGTGTGTAACTGTAGTCCTAGAAAGAAAGTGTTATGAGGCAGGTTGGCTTGACAGTTTTTCCAACGGGCAGCTGTGCTGGTGTCACCCAGTCTTCTCCCTTCTAAGATTTATCAGGTTCTCAAAGTGAGTGTTGAGTTTGCAAGATGGGGTGGCTACAATGATGTGAAACAGCATTGCATAGCAGCTTTTGTTCATCTTGGGTCAAATACAGTTGCTTTCAGAGCAGGCTGATTAAACTCTTACAGGCACAGAGAGACAGAAAATGTTCCCTCCTCCATCAATGGGTTTGCCTTTCTTAGAGAAGAAGCACCCCTTTTCCATGGCACGCTTGAATGCCATGGAGATACCTCTATCCCATGACTTTCTTTCAGGAAGAGAAAAGGTGAGGTTGTAATCCATCTCCACCATGAAAGGAGGTTCAGGTAGAATGGGAAAAGAGCAATAGCTGCAGTCCTTGTCTCTCACGGCTTTGCAGGAGCTTCCCAGCACTCAGCCCCATTCCCAAGCTTGTATGCCTGCTAAATGATGTGGTGCTTTAGAAGGGCAATGGGCTTGGCAGTTACTGTCTGAACTTGGCTCTTTACTTGAGGATGAGACATGAATAATGTAAATGGGGAGAATTTTCACTGGCAACAACAAAAATTAAGGGTGTTGTCTTTGTTCTGCTGGTGCCATTGATTTCCAGGTCTATTGGCTAGAGGAGAGTGTGCAGAAAAATGCATATTGCTTTCCAAATGATTGCTGAAGGTCTAAGAAGGAGGGAGAAGAATCTGCTTTTCATTAGAGCTGTTTTAAAATGGCAAAACTCTTCCTTTATTAACTTATGATCTATAACAATCTATGTAAATGTGATTTCTTTTTCCCCTCAATCAAGTTTCCCATTTTAATTGAGTAGTTTTGGACGTGGTCAGTTTGGAGGGATGGACAACTGGTTTGATAGTCTATAAAGTCATCTTTGAAGCAAACTCAGACTTTTATCCAGTCAATTTTCAGGATGAATTAATGTGTATCAAAGTTTAATTAGGAAGCAAGCATTCTTCAGCTGCATAAGTCAAGGCAATCTTAAGGTCCTTTCCAACCCTAACAATTCTAAGATTCTATAATAGCACTGGGCAAGATGTTCTCAGTACGGTGTGAGATTTAGTTACCATTAGTAAGTACAGTGTGCATGGGTTTGACAAGGTCTCCTATTTAGTATTTTTCCTATATTGAATACCTAATGAATGGCTTTTATGTACGTAAAAGAATAAAATACTGTGCTTAATTTTCAATGTACTTATCATATTCATTCTTTGACAGGTTCTTCTACTCTGCTATTTTTCACAGTTCAGCTTCAGTCATCAGCCCGCACTGCAGGACCATTATTGACCACTCCAGTTTGCCGCATCACTCGTACCGTGGCACTTTTCAACATCCAGGAGAGCTCAATACTTCTGCTATAAAGAATGGGGACATAAACACCAGCCTGCATATTTGTGTCCTTCAAGTATATCCACTTGAGGAAAAAGCTGTATACTATTGGATAAGGTCCTGAAACACAATTTAAAGGCATCAGCAACAGAAAACAGAATCCTGAAGTGAGAAAGAGACATGCTTCTTGAACATGATTAATTTTAATCATGGAGCTGTACAGAAGCAGACATTGATATGATGAAGTTGACGTGTGACAGAATACCGTACGGACTTTCATCAATAAGTCAGCTCCATCATCCCTCACTCATCTCTATTGTCTTAGTAAGCCATAATTTTTAGGGAATTGCTCAGCATGTGTATGAGCTTTCCCAGTCCTAAATTCTTTTTAGCTGCATATTTCTTCTGGAATGAAAATTGGAGACAGTGTAGCCCATAAGTTGCTGTGAAGGCATCGAAGCAGCATCCCTCACTTTTAGGGGACTGGTGTGGTGGTATGCAGGAATCTAATGTTCTGTGCAATTTATGATTTTCCTCTTTATTGAGGAAATAATTCTGTTTGTTTGCAGGTTTATGAACTTGCAGACTTGAATGAACAGTACTGAAAGCCACAAATCACTTTATATCGGCTGTTCTGTCTTAAATGAAGAAAAGTTATATATTGTTAACACTCTGATCTCCAAGAGTTTGTGAAAAAGGAATGGTTTTTGAGATCAAATGTCATTTTAAAATGTTGAATATTTATCATTAAAATTTATTTCTTTAAAAAAGTAAAGTATCACTTTTGTGAATTAATTCTTTTCTGACAGACACCAGAGACACTGCTGTGATGTGTCTGTTGGAAGAGGAATACCTTGATCACAAGCCTAAGGAAGTGACTTGCTCTGTAGTTAGATGGATGCTTTGAGCTTGTTTGTACATATCTAACTTCTTCCAAGTGAAAAGTCTTGCCTGAAATGTAGGGTATTCTGTATATAACTATTGCACACATGCCTACGTGCTTACACCAGCAGGAAAACTGGCCTGCTGTTATCTCTGTGTCCACAGGATAACTGAAACTTTCATCCTTCGTCGTTCCTGGTGGTGCAGTGGCTGGAGCAGGAACCTATAAGCCCTTGGTTCAGTTCTCAGAGACCCTGCTGACATATTTTGAGACCTCAGCAGGGCATGTAACGACTGTGTGCTGTTTTCCAGCCTGCCATAAGAGGTGGATAGCATCTAACTCACTAGCACACCGTGGGATTTCATCCAGCCATGTTGTGTAGTGCGCTGAGATTTTTCATCTGAAGGTGGTAGCACTATTTCTTCCAATTTCCAATTCACCTGTGCTGCAAAGTAAGTAGGAGCTTCTTGAGATCACAGTTAATTCCCTAAAATGGCTATTCTTCTCTTGACTGAGATTTAGGGATTCATTTACTGATAGCCAGAGGGTTTTGTGAGGGGGTTGTCTTAATAGTGTACAGACCTAGAAGAATTGTTTTTGCATCTTTGCCAGCCAGCAGTAGACTAGATGTATTCCATGTCTTTTTATTCAGGTTTTCATAGCAGAATTTAAAGCCTAAAATTGAAACTTGCTTTATTTTCACTCAAATCTGAGAGAAAGACCTGTCACAAGCTGCTACACTTGGTGAGGTAGGCGGCTTTTTCCCCAGAGAAAGGGAGCTGTTTGGTGTCACTTTGTGCTATAGCAACAGTTTTCTTTATCACAATGAAGGAGGGACAGAATTTAGCAACTACCCAATGTAAAAGCCTTTGGTAAAATAGGAGCACCGTTATTTCTGTTCGTTTTGACAACAGGAGGGTCAGTGCTGTAACATCTGTATAAGAGCTAGGCTTTGAGGCGGGTTTATTAGAGGAAGAAGAGTCTACTTTCCTAAGATGTATGTTTTTAACCTTCCTCTCTGCCCCTGCAAACGAAGCTATACATACTGACAGTTTAAAATAGCTAATTATCTATCTTTTAAATTATGTAATAACTTTCATATAGCCCTAAAATGGACTATTTTAAATGTGCACTGAGGCAATTAGTTGAAGACAGTCAGTATCCTTAATCATAATGATAGTTTCTGTCTTTATTAGTTTCTAGCCCCATGCTGAATATAACGAAATCCTAATAGCTTTAGAGACAATGAAGTAATGTTTCTCCCTGTAGATGGGGTCCTTGGAGCTGATGAGCACGTTTGAATCCTTGTGGAGGCTTGTAAAACCAGCAAGTTTCAGAGATGGGAACATGAGATAATAAGTTGGTTTGCTTCTTACAGGGAGTTTCCATTAGTTCTTCCTGGTCAAGATGCTATGTGTGAAGGGACCTTACCTTTAAGTACAAGATCCCCAAGATGATAAATTGTGATCTGTAGGCAAAAGCGGTTTGTTACTGAGTGTTAATGTTGCAATGATTAATGTGACTAATCTAGCCAGTCTTAAATCTGCTCCTTAGAACAGCAGGATAACTTAGGCAACCCTGTCCGTCTATAAGGTGGGCCTTATGCACCTATAAGGTGGAGCCTCTGCATTAGAGGATGCAAATTTCCAGTGTCTGTTTTCTCCCAAGGGAAGGGACTGGAGGGCAACAATCCCTTTTGTTTGGGTTATTACACTCAAAGTCTCGTTTATGGGCCAAGAGTAAGCACATGTTTTATTGTAAGTAAGGCCATTGTTACTATAACTGAAACCTTAAGAATCAAATCATTATTAGGCGTGATTCAACTGTTTCAGCAAAAACATCAGTTACAGTGGTTATGCTCACACTTTTTAGTCTCTACCCCTTTTCCTGATGGTGTGCTCACTCTTCCACTTCTCTGGGTCCTGGGGTTGGCAGTTTTGGTGTGGTGGTGCTGAGGAGCATGGGATCTTATGACAAATCATCTGATACTGGATTTGTTTGCTGGGAGGAATATGATATTTGTGTTGATGGTTCCTTCTCCATCTCTCTAGGATCCACTTGGGGCTGTTTTTAAGTTTTGTAGCATGCTTTCGCATTCTTTGTTGGCCTGTACCTCCAGTTCATATCCAAATATTCCATATTTGGTGCCTTTTTTGTATGTTAGGTATTATTTCTGTGTTCTCTTTGTCACCTCTAAACCCAGGCTTTTCCAGCTTCAGCTCTGCATTTCCTTTAACTGACCACTGGTGAGTTGTTTGTAGTGATGAAGTCTTCATGGCCAGCCTGTGCCCCCTCTCTTACCATCCCCTGCCTGTAATCCTCTGTGCCATGTCCTGTGTCTTCCTTTCTGAAGGTCTCAGCTGCTTGTGCCAGGCTTGTATTTCTGTACACCACTTCGTTGTTTTAGAGTCATAAATATCTCACTCTATGTGGACTATTTGTTATTTCTGTCTACATAAAGCTATAGTTGTGCCACATAAAGATAAACATAACTAAAACAAATTAGCCATAAACACCTGGCCAATTACAGAAATTGCTGCATCAGCTAAGCCAAATTAGAATGAGACTGCAGGCACATCAAAGAAAGTTCAGTCAGAGCAAGCAGCAAGGCTCAGTCCTTGTTTGAAAACTAAATACAAAGCTAAGGGCCTGTTGTTAACAATAATACCATATTATTACAAGGCTAGGTAGTTACTGGTGAATTAAAACTCAGAGAGCTTGGGGTAAGTCTGTCCTATCCTTTCTTTAGAGAACAGGGGCCAGGAGTCTTGCAGCAAAAGCCTTGCCAGAAAGAGGTACTTTCAGGAAGAATGGGTTGTCTTCTTGGGTTGAAGGACACTTCCTTGTTATCAATCCACATTTGTCAATCACTCCCTCCTCTTTATTCCCCACCTGCATTTCCCTTCCATTGACCAATGTTTTTCAGATCTGCCATAAGCATTGACCTATCAAAGATGCTCACAGACTGTGACATTTGGTGGCTGGGTAGAAGTGAGAGACTGAGATTTTAATTACCTTCCACCCCACCATGACCCTTTGTCCTGGGTTCAGCAGTAGCAGTCATTTTTCTCCTTCTTAGTAGCTGATGCAGTGCTGTGTTTTGACTTTTGGCCTGGAAACAGCGCTGATAACACCGATGTTTTGGTCTGACCTAGGACTTTGTGAGCCTCATGCTCTGCCAGGGAGGAGAGGAAGCCAGGAGGAAGCAGAGACAGGACACCTGACCCAAACTGACCAAAGTGGTATTCCATACCACAGGACGTCATGCCCAGGAGGTAACTGAGTTACCTGGAAGGGTTAGGGACTGTGGGGTTGGAAGAGTTATCAGTTGGTGCTTGGTTGGGCTGGGGGGGCGAGTTATTGGTTGACTGGTGGTGAGGTGATGTATTCTCTTCCCTTGTTATTTCCTTTATCATTATTATTATTGGTGGTAGCAGCAGTGATTTGTGTTATACCTTAGTTACTAAACTGTTCTTATCTCCACCTGTGGGAGTTGCATTCTTTTGATTCTCCTCCCCATCCCTCCAGGAGCAGGGGGAGGCCAAAAAGGGGGGAAATGAGAGAGCGACTGCGTGATTTATGCCTGATGGGTTTTAAACCACGACACCCCTTCCCAGAAAAATGTGACCCCTGCACTTCTCCATGTTGTTCATCCTACTGCTGTCCAGCTACCATGGCCGGCAAGCACATTCATAGCTACAGCTTCTTTCCCTGCCAGCAGTTTGGGGTATGACAGACAGCATGCATTGACAGAGAGGAAAAAGTAGTGAAGAGATGGGATGGAAGCCAGATCTGTCAATTGCTGCACACCTCTGTAAGAAACCGTGTCTTGATATCTCTATACCTACAGCACTGGGAGCTCATGGCTTATAACACAAGAAGCCCCCAAGGGAGCAGCTCCATTCAGCTGCTGCAATGAGAAGTATCCTCAGTGTCAACACTTATCTTTGAACCAAGCTGAGGATGCTTTTCATTCATTCCTAGAAAACCTCCCACCTCTGCATGCTGGTTTTCTTTCCCATGTTCCCTATCTGTCTTTATTTCTTCTATTTCCAGGCTGGACATGCCATCCACCCTGCTGAAACCTGCCATCTGCTTTTCTTGGCCATCTAGAAGAGGGTTATACACCTATTTTCAAAGTGTCCAGGGCACAACACAGTCTTTGGAAACATAACTGGAGATCAGTGTTAGTGCTGCCATTATTCTTGGCGCTGTTAGGGGTGATTGAGCATAGAAAACACACAGTCAGTATTTTGAAGCTGGTTAAACTGTCATATTACATGACATATATATGAAGATATTCACATGAGAGCTCTAAATATCTAGGACCTGCTCTTTGCTTTCAGTTTAATAATATCTCTGTATTAAAGGCCATTTTTGGTCAGGCTTTTTCACAGGAGCTCAGGCCTGTAGGCTGTTTCTTTATGTTTGCTGCATTTTAAGCACTAAAGGAAAATTGAAGCTTGTAGGTAAATTCACTCTGAGGGCTGGCATTAGAGGAAATGTTAGGACATTTTAAAAATGCCTATTTTACAGTGAGGGTAATTGATGGGTCAGCAATGCAGTTCCTGAGAGCGATTTTCTTTTGCTAGATTAAACTTCCCAAATAAAACGTTGTGGAGGATAAGATGTGATGTCAAATTTCATGTTTGCTTTTGTTAGAAATAATGGAACGGAAAGTGAAAAGTGGGTTTAAATTTGTCAAAGAAGTTCAACCTTATGCAGCGATTAGCATGTTTTTTGTTGTTTCTCAGCAGGTCATTGCAAAGATCTCTGTTTCCATCGGGCAACTGCCATTGTGTCTGAATTCTCTTAAGTGTTAACAAAGAAATAAGTTCCTAAATATTTATAGCTTTAACAGCTAACAAATGCTGTTTCTCCCCTCTCAGCCTTCTCACTCTCATTTATTAAAGCCTTTTCCTTTTGTAATCTGTGGCAGGTATTGCCCATACAAAGGGATGCTTGCCAACAGTTCCAAAAGGAACATGATAGAATCCATGGGCAGTGATTGTACAACCTCAAACACAGTTGCTCCTTCTGGACTTCTAGTATATAAATCCCAATTTCTAGTTAATAGATTATAAAGCAGAGGGCCAAGAGGGATGACCATCTAGCTCATCTAGCCTGACGGCCCATACATCACAAGTAATTGACCTTTATGCAGTACCCTTCACCAAGCCTAGCAGGGTTTATGTTTGGACAAAGCATGTTTGCCAAAAAGGCATTCAGTTTTGGCTTCAATGCATCAAGGTAGGAAGAATCAGCAACTTCCACAGTAGTCTGTATCACTAATTTATTGGTTAACTACTTTCTTGGTTAAGAAGCATGGCTTATTTCTGATTTGAAGTTGCCCAGTTGCACCTTCTAGACATTGCTTTTTGTTATGCCTTTGGTAAATTAGAATTTATTAATAGCTTGCTTCTTGTTACCATGTACCTTGCCAAAGAAAAGGCAGCGGTTAGAGGAATGATTGATTAAATAGAACAAACTCTTTCCTTCTCACTGAGGCATTTCTTTGGCAGTCAGGGGTTGCTTTAGCAAACCTGGGTAAACTCACTTAACCTGTGAGAGTCAGCTTAATCCACCCATCATTGGTCCTCTGCTACTTGAATACCCAACATGACATAAAATGTTCAGGTATTTTCAGTTGCACAGCTAGCAGTTAATTTGCAGAAGAAAAAGTCCAAATCTTCCCCTGTCTTACTCATGGGACTGAAATCTCAGAGAAGATATTTTTGGTTTTTCTCTTCTGATGTCTCTAAACTCTGCACACTTTAGGTTTTGTTTTCTGGTTTATTCCTCCAAAGACAAGGCAATGGACTTGCTGAGAATTAGGTAATGATTTAGGATGTCTATCCCGAGTTACCTTCTGCTTCTTGCTGCCATCCTGCTTAAACCTCACCATTCCAGTTCTTCAGCGTCTGCTCTCTTTAGTTCTCTTGAGTCTCTGACGTCAGCCTCCAGGGTATGCTTTTTCAGGAAATCTTTGTTTATTGCATAAGGGATGTAGCATGAAATTATCACATCCTTTTCTTCCCAGGTGGGGATACATTAAAATCACAGCAACTCAATGTGGGACCAAGCAATTTCAGGTATACTGATCAGAATTTTAGCTCTTTATTCCTTGGTCCTGCTGTTCATAAAATAAATAGCTTTCACATATAAAGTAACTCAGATTTTCCTCAGAAAAACTGAGCTACTGATCATAAGCTTTTACAAATAAAGAAAAAGGATTTATCTCCTGAAAAAGAGAAATCACAGATGGGAAGAAATGTAATGGTTAACATAGCAACAATTCTTGAAATAAGTGAAGTGAGCAAAAGTAAATGTGGAAAATGAGACTCCTTGCACAGATTTAAAAGAGTAATAAGACAAAATTGCAAAGAAAAGCGAAGTAAATAGGAAATCAGGGATGATGGGAAATGTTACAATCTATTAGAGACAAACTGGACTATTTAGACGTATTTCAGCATGAATGAACAAGGACTTTAAAAATAGTTGCCTAATCTGTAATTTCCCATTTAAAATAAATTTTGTATTCACAGAATCCCAGAATCCCAAGGGTTGGAAGGGACCTCAGAAGATCATCCAGTCCAACCCCCCTGCAAGAGCAGGGTAACCTAGAGTACATCACACAGGAACTTGTCCAGGCGGGCCTTGAATATCTCCAACGTAGGAGACTCCACAACCCCCCTGGGCAACCTGTTCCAGTGCTCTCTCACTCTCACAGTAAAGAAGTTTTCATGATGTTCACATGGAACCTCCTGTGCTCCAGTTTACACCCATTGCCCCTTGTCCTGTCACTGGACATCACCATCATCCTGACACTCATCCTGACACTCACCCTTTACATATTTGTAAACGTTGAGGTCACCGCTCAGTCTCCTCTTCTCCAAGCTAAAGAGTCCCAGCTCCCTCAGCCTCTCCTCATAATGGAGATGCTCCACTCCCTTAATCATCTTTGTGGCTCTGCGCTGGACTCTTCCAAGCAATTCCCTGTCCTTCTTGAACTGAGGGGCCCAGAACTGGACACAGTATTCCAGATGCGGCCTCACCAAGGCAGAGTAGAGGGGGAGAAGAAGAACCTCTCTTGACCTACTAACCACACCCTTTCTAATGCACCATAGGATGCCATTGGCCTTCTTGGCCACAAGGGCACATTGTTGGCTCATGGTCATCCTCCTATCCACCAGGACCCCCAGGTCCCTTTCCCCTTCGCTACTGTCCATCAGGTCAACCCCTATTATCTTTATTCTGTATTAATGACTTGGATGCAAGGGTGGTGTCATTTACAAGATACCAGGACTATTGTGTGTTCTTCAGAATGAGCAAAGCTTGCTGATGAACACATGTTCCTGGAAACCAGAATCTATCCCTATCATCTAGTGATGATGTGCTGGTGCCCAAGGATTGCATTTGTCCTTTTGACAATGTTATCTTATACACAAATACAAGAGCTGCCATGCTGGATCAGTGTGGTGTCTTATGCAGTTCAATCCTATACTTAAAAATCAAACAAATAACATTCCAGAAGGATTTGTTTCAAACAGAAATCTGCTTTTTTTTTACTGGGCCAAGATCTAGGTCTCAGCAGTGCCTCATAGCAATGAGTTCCACAGTCCTATTCTGCTCTATATAGATTTTTTTTCCCTCCACTGTGTAAGTACCCACTTCTAGTTGTATTGACTGTACCTCTGATAGGTTCATGTGAATCATGAGAATCTGACAGTTGCTTTGTCCACAGCCAAGACAATATAGTTTTAATTTATGTGAAGTTTCTAGAGGAACCTGGGAGCTTGGAAAGAGATGAAATGACACTTGTGTGACTGCTGCCCTCAGTGCTTTCAGCTTTGCTTTGTAGAACTGCATCAGTGACAGAGGGTTCCCTTCCTTGAAACTGTGAAGTTGGAATATTGGCTCCCCGTGGGATATTCCCTTCTGGAGTCAAACAGAGGGTTCTGGCTTTTCACAGTCTGCTAGGAGAAAGATGTAGGTGTCCTGAAGATTCTTTTTTGAGAACCAGCCACTTGAACAATTTTGTATTGGCTAAAAATATTGGCTCCCTTTTGGAGAAGCTGAGTTAGGACATCATGACTGACTCAGCCAACCTTAACTTATGCTGTTGTTGGGCTGGGTGAATGCAGAAACCCAACACACCTTCCAGTCCCCTTTCCTCTTGGCACGTGAGCCTGGGTAGCTGTGCAGGAAGGTGGTCTGGTCCCTGGTCTAGCAGAAAGCTAACCAAGGAAGGGAGTAAGGAAGGGGCAGGGAAAGGGGAAGGGAAACAGGGAACTGATATTCAGTTCTGCAGTCCTTGCTCTCCAAGAACTGCCTGTCATCTCAGATGTGTTGTATGAACAGAAGCAGATAGAGTGACCCAATCCCTCTTCGTCTCAGTCATCTTATGTATTCATGTCTTTTCTTGTTTCTTTCCCCCCAGAGATGCACAGTCCAAACATTATCATTCTTGCTGCCCTTCTTTGGACATTCCCTTCTCTAGTTCTGCTATGCTTCTCTTGAAACTGAGTGATCAGTGTTGCACGCAGTGTTCTAAGGGAAAGGGTAACAGTGATTTATATAAGGGCACTGTAATAACTTTGGTAGTCTTCAGGGTGTGTAACATCTGCATCCAAAGGACTGTCCCTCTTATCTTACAGTCCCTGAGAAGTTCTTAGGATTTAATGAAGCGGTTCATACATTGCCTGCTTAAATGTGCTGTAGCCCACAGCTGAAGGACAGCATTTATATGAGCGCACTCTCTTCCCTTCCTTCTACTTTACTGTGGCTAATACAGATACAGGGTTGGAAAAAATCTTCTGTCTCATTTTCAAGTTCTCATCTCCACCAGTTTCCAGGCTCATGCCTGTGCTCTTTAGCCCTGCCACATAACTCTGACACAACTCTGACCAGACCTGAAGGATCCAAGGGCAAGTTCCCTACACTGCTGATGGGTCAATGTGCCATCATTTAATTACTTGGGGTCTATATTAATTTTGAGTAACTTTAGACATCTGCAGTATAGACTAACATTGCCACATATTCAGTGGCAACCCATTTTATTGGCAGCATGGAGAGAGAAAGAGGCATTTTCATGATAACAGCCATCCAGTGTTTCAGGCACAGATTTCAGGACAAGAAGAGTTGTGCCTTTGAAGTTCTTCTCTTGCACACATCCACACTTTGGATGTCTACATGTGGTAAGATGAATCCTGCCCTGACTCACAGTCTCCATCTGAATTATTACTGTTTTCTCTCTCCTCCTTTTAGGATGCACATCTTCTATTCCTGCCAAGCTCTGGTGTTAAGGTGCATTGATTTTCATTGGGTGTATCAGACATAACACAGCAACAAATAAGCAATTAAAGCTGACCTCAGATTCTGCTTTTACCTTCTGTTAATCTTTTCCTGCATGTCATCAGGAAAAGGAGATAAATGGTCACTGTTCTCTCTCTTTGTACTCACTTTTCAATTGAGGCTTGCAGATTTCATTAATCTTCCCCTTTTGCATATAATATCCCGCTTTTTGTTACCATAAAATCAAATAGTCAGTGTCTGAAGTTTTGTATAGATAAATACGTATACATGACATATATATATGTATATTTTGTTCCACATTACTGTCAGGAGAAAGGGGATATTTTATGGTATGTTGCTTCCTTAGCACATTAATAGCATACTTATTATCCTCATGTGCCTGACACCTGAAGTTTTCACTGGCAATTTACGTTCTCTTTTTCCCCAGGGGTAGGAAAAGCAGTTCCAAAGACATGTTGCTAGATGTATTCATCCGTCACATTTGGCTGCTATTTCTCTTTAGAGCTGTAGCCCTTTGAGGAGTCTTATGCCTTTAGCTCTCGTTTCAGAGCAGTATTGTGCCTGGAAAAAGAGCCAGGAATACCTGAAATTCAGGGGAAAAAAATGTGGTGGTACATGGCCTGAGCCGGCAGTGCCATAGCAAGGTATTTTGCTGCCCAAGCGCATCTTTCCTGTAAGGGTGGTGAGGCACTGGAATGGGTTGCCCAAGGAAGTTGTGAATGCTCCATCCCTGGCAGTGTTCAAGGCCAGGTTGGACAGAGCCTTGGGTGACATGGTTTAGTGTGAAGTGTCCCTGCCCATGGCAGGGGGTTGGAACTGGATGATCTTAAGGTCCTTTCCAACCCAAACCAGTCTGTGATTCTATGATTCTATGATCTCTTGATTCAGCCTTTTCCCTTCCTTCCCCAACTTCTCCAAGCTCGGCTCTGAGTCCTCCTCACCCCTTCATTTGCAGGGCTTGTTCCCTGCATTGCAATGTCCGTGCACTCTCTTTTTTCCCATCAACAGTTGCGGCAGCAGAGCCCACAGTAATATGCTGTGATGTGAAATACTCAAGTTAATGCTAAATAAAAGCTCACTTGCCTGAAGTGTACATACCTGCATGAGTCTGGGTTAGTTTTCATTAAAAGGCTCTCCCCTTCTTTGTTACTCTGGGAGTACAAGTAGATGGTTCAGCTTTTGGGTAGTGAGCTGCAGCAGTGAGAAAATGAATACTGGAATCTATTTGTGGTTCTTTGAGTCATCATTATCAGCAACTAATTAAACACAGCAGTGAGCAGGTTCTAATACTTTCAGGCTTTAGTTGTTGAACAGCAAGTGCCCAATGGGTTCCCTTTTAGAGACCCCATTGGCTTTGTCTAACACCATTTTTGTTTGGTGCTTGCTTCCAGTGGCATTCCCTGGCCACATACCTTTGGGCTAATTCTGGGAGCTGAGATCTGCCACTGCTTTCACAGGAACCGTTGGTTGGAAGACGCTGTGGCCTTTCATATCAGGTGTGAAGCACTCTCACATTTGGTACCAGCAATAAATAACAGTCTCTAGAACAAGCCTGGCAGCTTCTGGAACAGCAGGACTCAAAGGGGAGCTTTCACATGCTTGTTGTTCTCAGCTCATGGGGACGGATGGCTGTCTGCTTCCACTCTAGGATGATGTGAGACTTAAAATGAATCGGTAGAAGTTTAATACCTGTTGCTTGAAACTGATGTTGTACTTCAAGGATTTAAACTTTATAACTTTTCCTGTCTGCATCTTTACGTTGTTCTGAATACAATGCTGACTGATCCATCGTGAGAGCAGCTGGTAAGAAAAATCCCTGCTCCCTGGCTAGGGAACATATGGAGCAAGAGAATGAAAACACATGAATAGCACTTCAAATTGATACCTCCAGCCTGTCTACTGAAGCACTGACGATCAGCACTGACGGCAGGAGGAAGATTAGAAAACATCCATGCCCTCAATGACTCCAGTGAGAGGTTGTGTAGAAATAGTGAGAATGTCTAGTAAAAACCATCTAACAAAGAAAAGCTTTTGATTCACTGAATCACAGACCTGAGTTTAGGAGTTCTTTTTGGCTGTGAATACTTTTATGCTGCCTGAGACTGGTAAGGAAGGTAATAAACAAAGGGAGAAATGATAAATAGGAGGGATTCCTGGAGAGAAGCTGCTGGGATTTGTGTTTCATTTGTGTGGCGTTGCTTCCCTGGTGAGCTGCAAGGAGCTGTAAGCAGCACAAGTGGGGCAAGATCATCTCTTCTCCCATGCAAATGACACGGGTGAGCATCTGTAGCTAGGAGGAGGAGGATTAGTTTCAGTGGGGCAGCTCAGTTTCCTTTGCACAGATGGGTTAGCAGCTATAGGGAGTAATGGGGGTGGAAGAGGGATCTCCAGCTTCAGCCCTCTGCTTCTTTCCAGCATGCCAAGCAGAAGGAAGGAGCAAGCATGGAAGGGAAAAACCCTGCCATTTATCTATAGATGCTAACAGATGTCTCTCACGAGGGAACAAATTGTCAACTTCAAGGCACAGTGTGTTCCTAGGTTTGCTTTCTGCTCAGGATATACTGTCTCCATAAATGAACCGAAGCTGCTGACTTGCGAGGAGCTGGGAGGATTAACCAGACTGAAAGTGGTAGAAGGGAAGGTAGAAATAGGGAATATTAGTAACAGAAAAGATCCAGCTTGGAAAATGCACTCTCATACGTCTGGGGAAGACATAATGGGAGACTCAGCTGTTCTGCTGGAGAGAGATGCTTAGAAAGCACTAGAAATGAAAAAAAAGATCCCTACAGATAGCAGTGGGAAACCAATTAGATGTGGGCTTGTATTGGCACTAAAGAGTATGATTTTGGGGCTACATACAGAGGCAAAACCATTATCTTGCAGGGAGGTGATGATCCAGCTGTATATGGCACAGATGGAACAGTATCTCCGTCTCTGGCATATCAGTGCCAGACTGACATAGACAAATTGAAGGGAATTCAGAGAAAGTGTCATTAGAAAGGAAGAGTCTGGAAATACATATATATTTTATACAAGAAAGATTAAAAATGTGTTTTATATGGCTCGGCAGTGATTTGAGTTGGAAAGAATAACATTGTACAGAAACCTGAAGGCAGTAAACAGCAAGGAGGAAAAAATACTCGTAGGGTAGCAGAGTAGATATACGTATAAAGGGTAAGAAGGATTAAGGAGAACACAGGCAAGAAAAAATCTTTGAGGACAAGAATAATATATATGGTTGTGCAATGGCTCTGAAAGGGAAGTGGTAGATGCTGATGATGGGCCCATTTCACTATCATTAGGAGTGTGCAGAGATGCTCAGGGCAGCTCAGGTCCCAGAGCAAGTCTGGCCCAGCAGCACAGAGTATCTCCAAGCAAGACATTCCATTGGTGAGCAACAGATGTATTCTTTGGCCCATAATGGGGATTTGCCCCTAAATACCTTCCAGGTGTGACTTACTTACCTGTTCATGCTTCCTTACACAAATAGAGTTCTATCTCTCTTCTTCAGTGTTTTCTAGAAGAAGTCTGGTTTCTAGGAAGACATAGAGGACAGTGGTGTCCTCCTGCCAAAGCTCTCTTTGGTCCTTGGTCAGATTGAGTTCCCTTTCTGAATTGTGCCTAACATGATCTCTCTTCTGCTGCTACAGAGGGCAATCCTCTCCTCTTTCCCTCATGGTCTCTCTCCTGGCCATACTGAAGCCCACAGAGGTCCCTGGTTTTCCTACCGTGTGGCTGGTCTGGAATAAGCAAGTAGAATAGCAGACCTGGTGGCTGCTGCAGTCTGCCCTGACGAGAGCTGTGCCTCTTCCCTCCCACCTCCTCTAAACCAAGTGTGAGCATGAGGACCTGATCATGCCGTTCAGGGCTCTGTTTTCCCTGCACTGATGATGTTTGTCTATGATACACTGAGAGCTGCAGGGCTCCGTGTGTGTTTAGCACCACTGCACAAAGTCACATCCCTCTGGCACCAGCTTTCCTGCTGCGGTTGAGCTGGGGATCATCATCCCATGGTGTCACTGGGGGCTGAAAGAGGTCCAGGCCCATGAGGGGGGGGGGTGAGCAGAGGCCCTGGGCCATTCCAGATTTCCAACCAGACCCCTTTTGGTTATTTATGATATCTATGGAGATGTTTTTCAGTTGTTTCTATGGAGACCGTGATGCCTTCTTTGATTGCAACTTTAATTGCGGGATTAGGAAGAGCGTGTGGCCTTTCGCTACAGCTCAGTGGTTGAGAACCAGAGCAGTGTAGTAAGTGGAGGTCATTAACGTCTAATAGCTGTGCAGGGACCTTTGTGTTATTCAGCAATTAGCATTCTTCACTGGTACCAAACCCACATTGAACAGTGGAGTATCACTAGGGGACGAAAAATCAGTGCACAGATAGAATCATAGAATAGTTAGGGTTGGAAAGGACCTTAAGATCACCTAGTTCCAACCCCCCTGCTGTGCTGTGTACCAGTGAAGGACAACCCACCCCTGTTTACTAGGACACAGTTAATGGCTCTATTCCTTCCCTGCTCCTTTCAGTTTTATTTTATAAACAAGAAACCCCATAACAAGGCACCCAAGCAAGGATTTGACTTTGGCTATGAACTGATGGGGAGTTCTGAGCTAAAGCAGTTCATGGTGATGTGTCTGATTTCCCAGACGCACAAGTTGGGGTGGGGAGCTCAGCCCCAGCAAACAGATCCAAACCCATCTCGAAAGAAACTGTACCCCAAACCTGCATGAAGCACTACGAAGCCCCATGTGTTCACTAGCAGCAGTGATCAAACTGCTCTTGACTATGGAGAAGTATGAGCTAGGAAATGGTCAGAAGTTACTTCTCTATAGAGAAGCCTCTGGGGTGTATGTAATGTTTGTTTCAGAAAGCGTTGCCTAGCTACTACCAAACAGACCATTTCACTCACAGAATCCGCGGGGTGGGATTTGTCTGTTAAATTTTAGCTGTGTGACACATCTTGTAAGGCACAAATGAGCAGTACAATTATTTCAAAGCATTAAATGCTGAAGACCAGAGAGGCAAAAAATCAGACCTGTCTTCTATTTTTGTGCAAAAACTCCAGTTCTTCCTCTTTCTCAGAGATGCAAGGACCTGTAACTCTGCAGCATGGTGTGGATGTACTGTGCGGAGGACACATGTCATCAGGAAGTGCCCTATGAGCTAGCCATGTATCAGCCTCTGGCATAGCTTGAGGATGCACAGGGCTAAATATGAAAGTTATATCATCCTGTCACAGAAACAGCACCTGCTGCTGGTGGGCTACAGCATTCATACCACAGGGACGTGGTCAGAGCACTGCTGCTGGCAGTGATCTCCGCCAGATCCCTAGGGCAGTGCGTGGGTTTGCTCTGTGGCATGAGCATCACACACAGGACAGCCCAGTCTGTGCTGCAGCCTCTTCAGCAGCCCTTAAGCTGGCAGAGGCAGTGTATACCACTGGATTTGTGAAAGCCTTGAGTAGGTCGTGTCTGTTCCTGCTTCTGCTGTCTTTAATTTGAGGTTCAGGGCTTGACTCCTCACCCTCTTCCCATAGAATAGTTAGGGTTGGAAAGGACCTTAAGATCATCCAGTTCCAACCTCCTGCCATGGGCAGGGACACCTCACACTAAAACATGTCACCCAGGGCATTGTCCAACCTGGCCTTGATCACTGCCAGGGATGAAGCATTCGCAACCTCCCTGGGCAACCCATTCCAGTGCCTCCCCACCCTTACAGGAAAGAACTTCTTCCTTATACCCAATCTAAACTTCCCTGTTTAAGTTTTAACCCATTACCCCTTGTCCTGTCACTCCAGTCCCTAATGAAGAGTCCCTCCCCAGCATCCCTATAGGCCCCCTTCAGATACTGGAAGGCTGCTAGGAGGTCTCCACACAGCTTCTGTTCTCCAGGCTGAACAGCCCCAACTTTCTCACCTGTCTTCATACAGGAGGTGCTCCAGTCCCTGATCATCCTCTTGGCCCTTCTCTGGACTTGTTCCAACAGTTCCATGTCCTTTTTATGTTGAGGACACCAGAACTGCACACAATGCTCCAGGTGACATTTCACGAGAGCAGAGCAGCGAGACCTCCATGGGCTGCAGGGGCACAACTGCCTCACCATGGGCTGCACCACAGGCCGCAGGGGAACCTGTGCTCTGGTGCCTGCAGCACCTCCTGCCTCCTTCTGCACTGACCTTGGTGTCTGCAGGGATGTTGCTCTCACATATTCTTACTCCTCTCTCTGGCTGCAGTTGCACAGGTCTTTTATCCTTCTTAACTGCATTCTCCCAGAGGCACCACCGCCATCACTGATGAGCTCAGCCTTGGCCATTGTTGGGTCTACTTTGGACCCAGCTGCATTGATTCTGTTGGACGTGGGGGAAGCTTCCAGCATCTTCTCACAGAAGCCATTCCTGTATCCCCACCACTACCAAACCCTTGCCATGCAAACCCAGTACAGCTGTGAAAAGCAGATGTGTTTTGGAAGGATTAATCTTAAGTGTTCATGGCAAGCCAGCAGCAGGGCAGTCCCTAAGTCATGCAATGACATGTTACACTTTCTTCAGTCAGCCTTGTGGGATTTATTGTAAATTGCTTAGGCTTTGATTTTTCTTTTTTACTATTAGTGCATATCAGAGACTTGCTGAAATGTGAGGTTTGTGTTACAAAGGCTGCAAATCATAAAGCTAGAGATAAAAAGTAATTCTTTAAGACAAGTAAAATCCTGTGCTTGCAATTGTAGCCATTACTTTTACAGAAAAACCTGGGCATTGGTCATCAAATAGAAGCTTATAAAACATTTAAGAAAGATGGCGAAATGTCTTGCATCTGAATTGTTGAACTTAGGTCTGTGGGGTGAGAATATGCAACCACACAGTATCACTAGTGATACTGCAATGGGTGAGCAGTGGAGGTTGTGAAAGATGAGAGCCTTCTACAGGCAAAACCTACCTTGAGTAAAAGCAGAAAACCTCAACAGAAGCCAGTAGGCCAAGGAGATGCTGATATGAATTCCCCGTGTGCAGGCTGCCAATTGCAGCCAGGTCCTCTGGACAAAGTGTGTGCAACCTGCCTCATGGTTGTAAGCCTAGTATATAACATTTGAGAGTGGTTGGAGTCGGATACGCTCTGGAAAACACTAGCCACACTTCTTGATCTTCAAAAGCAAGATGCTGTCCAGTACTGTAGAGAAATAAAGAATTAATGGCTTGGATCCATAATGACCAAAGATAAAATCTGGTTATGTCAATAGTGGCCTTTGCATTAGAACAGCAAATAAATGTTTTCTTAGTAACATGAATTTTTGTAACATGAATTATATGCGTGCTCCAAGATTAGAAAGTGTTTTGGTAACAGGCAGCTTAGCAGTCTTTTTGTTCAGTTTGCAATGTAGCCAGGGGCAGATGATCCATGGAACTATTCTTTGCTTTGATAAATCCTCTCCTTGTGTTTCTCTGTTTTGAAAACAGATATAAAAAAGGATAAGCAGTAATCTAATAAATAGGAATGGTAAAGCAGAGCTAACAGAAGGAATTACTTAAAAGGTATTTTTGGTGGCATCCCTGTGTCCACAGTGGCAAAAGGTTTCAGTAAGGATTACAGCTGTCAAATCAACAGACAGGATGGACTTGACTTTCTATGGCCGTTATATTCAGGAGCTGTTAGTTCTCAGCTGTATTTTACCTGCTCTTTCTCTTGACCATCCTTTGATCTCCATGTTATTTTAGTGGTATTTTGTTTTGTCTATGGCTCACAGGGAAGTTCTGGATACAAACAGCATATTATGTTGGGTCCGAGGTGTACAGATTAGCATGGGAAGACTGACATTGGTAGAGATCCTTCAGCAACCACATTTACAGAAGGACAAGTGGGTTGACACTGCTCATGCAATGCTGACACATTTAGATTTATGTTAGAATTTGCCTTATTGAATAACGCTAAAGGCAGGGATAAAATAAACCAGGATATAAATAATTTCAATTTAAATTCCATCCACAGCTTCACGCCATAAGGTCTTTCCCCTGAACCTCCAAATGGTCCTAAATTCTGTAGCTTTTGGGGGAGCTGGGAACTGTATTGGAACCAAACTTTGCAGCTTAAGATCATCCTGCTTTGCTTCTAATTGCTGATTGCACAAATAGTTTTGCATCCAGCACTGGATCTCTTCTGCAATTTTGGTCAACTTTTGGAGGAGTTGTTTGATGGCTGCTTATATAAAAATCAGTGGTGCCTCTATCAAATTGGGCCAAATGTGCTTAAAACCCATTAATGTGGATTTAGATCTTACTCCAGGCTCTGGTTTGAAAATGTTAAAAAGCAATAAAAAGTGACTAATAGTACCTTTTTTTTTGTGGATTCCGGTAATGCCTGGGTACATAACCACCAAGTAAATAGAATTTTTCTTCCCATTATCTTACCCTGAAATAGGACTGAGCCATTAAACCAACCTAAATGATAAAGAAACATATAACGCTCCCCATGAAAGTGCTTGCAGCTGTGTTCTTCCACCACGCATTCCGTGAGGATTCCATTATAGTAAATTGGAGCTCTTAGTGTCACAATATTGCCATCATTACATGTTCAAAATATGAGTCAGATCTGTAGCACTCCTTGATGTTCTAATATTGTAAATGTGTGTAGTGTTTTACTTTCAAATCTGGTTTCTAAGCCTTTAGAACTTAGAAACCAAAGGGGAAACTGCCTGTCCCAATAGGGTGGGAAATTTTAAGGGTCACATCCAGCCTACAGTAGTGATACAGCCACATTCCTCTTTCTTCTTGGCCACTCATGGGGACTCCATTTACCTTCTCTTGCCAGGGTGAAGGGTCTTTCCTCTGAGCTCCTCTCTCTCCCAGCCTCATCATCACTGCATGCTGCCTTTCACCACTTTCTCATCTTTTTTCATCTTTTCTCCCCATATCTTAAAAGTGACTTGCTTTATTTCCTGCATGTATCTCTTCTGCCTGTGGCTCTTGATGTAAGATGCAATGGTTACCCCCTGTATCCCATCCTGGTGGACTGTAAAGAATAGCAGCTCCCTTCCTGGCTGTAGCTGTTTTAATGATAAAGAGGAATGATGGTCTTTTAGAGTGAGGAGCAACTAATGAATTGGTAGCCCTCCATAATGCTATATAGTGAGGCATGCTGGGCAATCACAGGAATATGCAACATCTAGGGCAATGAAGAAATTTAATGCTTCTTTTGTATTAAAAGACTTCACAAATGGGACTTTGAGCAGAGTAAACATACTACATTTAAACAGATACTTTTACGTGTTCTCCCCTCTCTCTAACTTCCCCATGCAACTGTTTTCTATTGCTACTGAGATTAAATCAGAGCATTTGCAAACATTATTTTGTTTCTCATGAAAATTTTCCATTCATTTTAGCATCTGAGGAATTAATTTCCTGGTGACCCCTCCGACCACTCCCATAAGTGGGATACACATGGGATTTGTTTCCATTGACTTTGGTAATAATATTTAGCTTTTTCTAAAGTACATCAAACTTTCGAAGACTTTACAAATGTCATGGAACTAAGCTTCATTCATCTGCTGGCTCTTGTTCTCTTGTCAATGAAATCTCATGTCTATCTGATAGAAGAAGTTCCCATAGCCACTTTATGAGTCTTTCATGGTTTTATTATGGCAGGGCTGTCTAAGTTGAAGGCTTGTCAGATTTCAGAAATAACTTTTAATTGCCTATTTGTTCTTCAGTATTTTTACCTTTAATATTTCACTTTTTTTCTACCTCAGAAATAGATTTCTTTTCTGTCTGCTGTGAGCACCCACGCTGCCTGTGGGTAGTGAAGAGAACACTTGTTTCTATGAACCATTAAACTGTCATCACGAGAATGTGATTTCAGGACTGCATTGTGTTCTCTGCTGCATCGAAACAGTCCCAGGGGCCCTGATTCATGATCTCATCAGGTGCTGACGTGATTTCTACTTCCAGTTTGCAGCTCCTAGAGGAATGGCTAGAACAGGACGTACATATGCATGGAGCATATCAGCTGGAGATTCTGGCTTGGCGTAGAGTTTGCCTTAAGGCTTAACTGTAAAGAGTCCTCTGCAGAACGTATCCATACTGTTTCTGGTCATTTCTGCTAAAGGGACTTTAACTCTTTACAACTACCTGAAAGGAGGTTGTAATGAAGTGGAGGTTGGTCTCATCTCCCAAGTAACAAGTGATAGAACAAAGGGTACTGGCCTCAACTTGCTCCAGGAGAGGTTTAGATTGGATATTAGGAAAAAATTGTTCCCTAAAAGGGTTGTCAAGCATTGGAACAGGCTGCCCGGGGAAGTGATGGAGTCACCATCCCTGAAGGTATTGAAAAGATGTAGGTGTGGTGCTTGGGGACATGGTTTAATGATGAACTGGGCAGTACTGGGTTAATGGTTGGACTTGATGATCTTAAAGGTCTTTGACTCTTTGGTTCTGTGAAGATTTAATTGTCGTCATCCTTGCACTTACTTTTTTGAACACAGTGTAAGAGAATGTGTTACTCCAAAGGAATTACAAGGATAGCTAGAGTACGGAGCCAGTTTTGCCATGGAGGCTTTTTTTCCTGTAGACTAACGGGTAGAGTTACATTAAGTAATTTGCTTTTTTAACACAGTTACTGAACATCCTGTTGTGTCTTAATCTACTTCTGAAGCATATAAAGCAGCTGTGCTTCATTAGCTTCAAGTTATTATGAACATAGAATATAGTCTTTTTCTGTGAGTGGGAATACTGAAAGTTCAACAAAACGTGATGCTTGTAATTTGTTTTTAGATTTTTCTTTCTTCCCATGTAAAATCATATCCCCATTCTCATTCTGCCTCTAGATGCACAAGACCTGTAAAGGTTGCTGTACTCTCAAATAGGCCCCTTTAAAGATCTGCTGACTGCGCTTCTCACCTTGGCACTGAATATTGAGCTTCTCTATTAATAGAGCCTCTCCCTCTTAAAAGGGGGGTTATATTTTAAATCAACTGGAGTTTTTAGGCACACCTATAGTGCATCATCTGCCAGCTGTCAAACAACTGACAGTGAGAAAAGACAATTCTATTCAGAGTGGGAGTCAGTGGACATGACTGGAAGGAACCCATGAAATTAATGAGCTTTGTATCTTATCCAAGGGAAAAAAAAAACATCCAATGGGTGCATCATAGAATCATGGAATACTGGGTTAGAAGGGACCTCAAGAATCAACTGCTCCCACCTTTCTAGGCAAAGCATGACCTTGACTAGAAGTCCCAGCACCCTATCCAGCTGAATCTTAAAAGTACCCAACGTTGGGGAATCCGCCAGTTCCCTGGTGAGACTATTCCAATGGATGATTGCTCTCATTGGGAAAAGATTTCCTCTTGTGTCCGTCTGGAAGCTCCCCAGAAGTAACTTGTGCCCATCACCCCTCATCTTTTCCATGTGACTCCTTGTAAAAGAGAGTCTCCATCTTCTCCATAACCACCCTTTAACTACTGGAACATGGTGATAAGGTCTCCCCTGAGCCTTCTTTTCTCCAGGCTGAACAAGCCCATACGGCTGCCCAGTCTCTGGTCCATCTTTATAGCCCTTCTCCCATATCTGTGTTGTAGCTTGCAAACTAGTATGGATATATGTTGCTTTAGTGTGGAGGTACAGTGCTTGTGATATACTAATTCACACTGACAAAAAGAGCTAAAATACAGCCAGCACCAGAGTGACCCCCCTCTAAGGTAACTCAGCACTGTTACTACTGCACTGCATAACCTGCAATGCCAAGTATTAACTGCAATTCCCAGTGTTGCCAACTATTTTAACCACATTTGTGGAGTATGTTTTGAATTCTTAAGGACTGTATCCTGAGGCTGTGGGATTCCAAGGGTGTCTCAGTTTTCAGTTAAAACAAAAAATTTTCATCAATGGAGAAAAGTTGAAACTATGAGTTAATCGTCATGAGCAGATGGGGTTTAAAGCAGGATCAGCTAAGTCAGGTTGCCCAGGAACTTGTCCAGTTGAGTTTTGATACTCCAATACTCTTGTTCCTTGTGGCAGTATTTTGTGAGCCCTCATGGTACTCTCTCTTTCCTTGCACCAAGCTGAAATTTTCCTTTATATAACTGTTGCTTCTCATCCTGTTGCTTTACACCTCTGAGAAGAATCTGGCTCCATCTTCTTTACATCTTTAACTACACTACATAACTGTAGGTAGCAGTGAGATTTCCTTCTTCCTTCTACCTTTTCTTCTTAAGACCAAGTAAACCTGATTTCCTGAGCCTATTCTTACATCCCATGACCTTCAACCCCCTGACTATCCTGATGGCCTTCCCTGGATTCACTCCAGTGTATCAATGTCTTTCTGTGCCTAGGAGCCTGAATTGGACACATGACTCCAAGTGAAAGTCTATAGCTAAGCAAGACCCAATTTCCAATCATACTTGTTGGGATTCTTCTCTTACAACTTCAGAATGCTCACCTACACCTGAATGAATCACTCTATTGTTTTTACAGCCAGTGGAGACAAACAGGTCCTTCCAGACTGGTCTTTGGCTTTCTTTTTCAGCTAAGATGAGATGCTTTGTGTCCCAGAGGGACTGTTTCTCTGCACTGGTTATGCAAGCAACATATTCAACTGTTTATATTTACACTGTATTTCTCTACAGTTAGGTGAGATAATTGCCAGCCTAAGCTTTTGTCAGCAAGAGATGGTGACTGGTTCTAATATTACAACTAATGGTCTTGCATCTGAGCAAAATGCATGAATATTGAAATAAATGCATAAATGCATGAATTGGTCATTCTTGAGTGCCCAAATGTTGGGTTTGGGGTTTACTGATTTCTGTCATTTTGCAGACACAGTGAGATAAATAATGAAGGATTAGGATGGGCTGTCAGAGAACAGTTGCAAGGTTCATATCCTAAAAAGTCTCACTGCTTTTGCTTAAATGAAGGCACCCTCATTTAGTCAGGAATTCTGCAAATTCTGTATTAGCTGTGGTTTGAGCACTCAGGCACTGTCCTTCATGCCAGTGATAGAGAGCTAAGCCATGGGATGGCAGAGGGCAGGTAACTGGATCTTGGCTGAAGTTGAAACATGGGGATGAGCTAGGGGGGTGGTTGGAGAAGGAGCATGGTAATCGTGGCACCTCTGCTATAAGGCATCCTAAAGTCCGCCATACGTCACCATACATCACTACTGCTTGCATAAAACTGCAATACTAATCAAGCATTTGGAATTAAATTGTAATTAATCTAATCAGGCACGAGGCACTAAATCATGAGCCATGCCTTGGATTCTCAAATATACTTATCTCAGCATTCCTACTGGCAATTGAATATTTCCCTGCAGTAAAACACTGATTTAATCAAATATATTGGTCCTGTAAAGAGCAGCTTTTACCAGTAGGTCACTGGTCAAAAGATTTCCCCTCCCTTTCATGGGTTACTCAAAGCAGTCTTCCACCGCAGGCTGTAGGATACTGGAAATGGTACTTTTTCAAATGCATTGAAAAGTACAACAAGCAGGTTGGCAAATATACAGGGAATAACAGTTTATTTTACCTGATGCATATTTGTTGGACTGAGTGCAAGGGTGAGATGGTGAAATATAATGTCCTGTGATATACAGCAGGTTGGGCTAAATGATCTAATGGTCTCTCCTGAATACATGAATTGCTGGGCTGTGTGCCAGAAGCCAGACAGACTCCTGGTGTTCCCACAATTCGCTATATTCTTCCATCCCTACCCTCCTGAGCTGTATGGCGAAACTCCTATCTGCATGATTTAGATCAGGATATTGATGTGGGCAGTTAATGCTAAAATGGAAAATACAACAAACTTTGTCAAGAGCCTCTGAAGTGCTGCATAATGGAGACACAGCTGAGGCTAAATAGGTTCCAAATCCTGCTAAACTAGAAAGTTCACTGCAGAGGAGTTAGGTTCCATGGGAATAGTGCCCTTGTGTTTTGCTTCTCACCTGCCAGTTCCTGGCAGCTCCCTGGAATGGGACTGCCAGCTATGTCTTGTACTCTTCAGTGCACTGCTGAGCAGGGCCCCTTCACACTGCTTAGAGGGGCCTCTCTTGACATTGCTCTTTGGCACCAAAGAGTATTTGCGTTGCAAGCTGCAGTTTGAGATTGTAACTGAACACTTGGCAGTATGTTTGTGTTCTCCTGCTTGCCCAGCTCTTGTACCAGCACTGCTGCGCATCCAGATCCACGGTAAGACAAGTTAGCTGTAGTCAGAAAAGTATTCACTTTTGCGCCAACAATATAGGTCCCGTGTCAGCTCACCTTGGGATTAGACCCATGCCAAGGTGGGCACAAGGAAAACAGCAGAAATATATGACTGTGGCTACTAGGAACAGGACTGTTCCTTTCGTAAAAGGGCAGCTCATTAGGCTAGGTGTGCCACGAAACTGTGTTTTCAGGGCGGCAAGCTAATGGTGAAATTCTTTGCAGCAGTACCCAGAGTAAAAGCATTCAACTTCTTTGTGTCACCCAGTTTCCTAACTTTGAGCTGTTCAGAGTTGAACCTACTTCACTCATTAATGTATAGGGAAGAAGGTCGGCTCTTTATTGACTGGAGTGTTTTCCCTACAGGCAGCTCTGGTGCTAGTGGTGTCAGTCCAGACATCTCTCAGATGTACTCCAAATACAAAATCTCACCTTTGTATGATTAGCTTCATACTACTGCGGTGCAATCTCCCTTCTCTTCTCGAGAAGGTGCTGTGACAAACTTTTTGTCAAACATATCTTCTTAGAAAGCTCTTGTAAAACACAGTTTCCAAGCATGCACAATATCCTGGAAACTGGTGGGAAGAAAAGGACATGATTTTCCCTGCTTTCTTTGATGAGATGGAACCACACAATCGTTTAGGTTGGAAGAGACCTTTGAAGGGCTCTGGTCCAACTCTTTTCTCAGAGAAGGACCAACTTAGATCAGGTTGCTCAGGGCTGTATTAGCTGGAGGTTTAGCAGCCTCTTTGGTCCCCTGTTTGAGTAACTGACAACCACCATGGTGATTCCCCCCCCCCCCTTACATCGAGTAGGCATTTGCCATGTTACCTATCTGTTGTGCTTTCACTGAGCACATCTAAGACGAATCTTGATCCATCCTCTTTATACCCTGAAATGAAATTGAAGGCAGCAATGAGAGCCCCATTTAGCCTTTTCTTGCTGAACAAACCTGATTCTTTCAGTCAGTCCTTGTAGGGAAACTTGCTTTAGTGACCTTCAGGAAACAGTCAGCCAGACTTCAGAGTGTCCAATGTGCTGAAAGAAAACCTTCAGTTTTATTGAAGGTTTATGATTCACTCACTACCTCTGCTTTCCAAGAATTAACCTCAGTGACACTAATCTAGATTGTTTCAATTTATTGAATTTTATAATTGTCATTTTAAAATTAAATGCACTTCCCTGTCTTTGCCAGCTGCTTCTTGTGCAGCTTCTCCCAGAGCTGGGCTCTGCTCTGACTGGAGCCACAGTAAAACATCAAGTTTTGCTGTTGTTTCCTAGCTTGACAAACGTTAAAAGGCTGGACTTCATGTGACACAGCAGAAATACCTGAATCATTACTATGAGGCACTTTCAGATATCGCATTTTTTTCCTCCTGAAAACATCTGATAATCCACTCTCTCCAGATACATTCACACTGGCTTGAACCCCTCCAGCTAAAAGCCTAAGGTTTTCACCTGCTTCCAGGTTTTGTACAAACAGACATTTATTCTCTTGGTTCTCTGGCTTCTCCTTCTCCAAAACAAATCCAGCAAGATCCCATAAACAAATCTGTTGCTTATTGGATCTTATTTTTCTTGGAGGCCATATATACTTTTGCAGAAGGGTGACGGATTAATACCTCGCCCACAGCTTAACTGAGACTTTTTGCCTGTCTTTGCCTATACTTTTGCCTATTTGCCTATACTTTTCTTTATTGTTCGGTGAAATAAATATTGTAGATACTAGTTCTGTTTCGACTGGGCACAGGGTAACTGTAAAACCAGTCACTGTCTATGCAACCTTGGTTTTTTCAGCCTTTTATATTGAAGACTATTTTTGTCTGTCTACCGAAAGGTAGCATTTTACTTATATAAATGAATAATCATATATTCTATACTACTCATGGTGATCTAAGAGAGAGAAAAAGATCTGCTGTACTGAATGAAAAATGTCAGCGCCAAACAATGCACTGGTAGAAATAACATCTATTAATCCTGTATTTTCTTAGAATTGAGACGTGTTACTCACAGCACCTAAGGGATTTAGGAGCACAAAACACACTGAACATCTCACGTAGTCCATTTAATCACGTTAATTCCAGACCTAACTCAATAACTCAGGGTAGTTGCAATGGCGAGAAGTTTCCTATGCATTAAAAATACCTGAAAAAGCAGAGTGGCTCCAGTGCTGGGTAGATCTCCCACTTTTGGTTTTCAATCTCTTTGCTTGCTGCAGCAGTTAGCTTTGCAGGTACTTTTAGGTACAAACTGGGTCTAAACGTAGTCTTGTGTGATAGAGTGCATTAATGAGTTAAGGTACATTCAAGATATACAGCTGAGGCTCTCTGCTGTTGAAGTGGTCACTTGTTTCTGTCCATGATCCCTCGCTTTGGCACTCATTGGTCCCTTGCTGGCTTGGTAATTTTACTTGCTGAGCTACAGGGAAAGTAACTGCCCCCATCAAAGCATATAATTTTCTGCCAAATTAATGAATTGGAAAATGGCTGATAATCATGAAAGCTGGTGCAAGGGGTGAAGCTGGGAGAGGTGTCTTGTGTGTGGGTAAAGGAGTGGAAGAGCGGGTCCACTCCTTTGTGTCGCGGCAAGCTGTTAGGTCAGCTTGCATCAAATTTTGGCCAGGCAGAACTTGCCTCTCATTTTCTGTTTGCCAGGTTTCTGCCTTGAATTGGCCAAAGATTTAATATGTGCACAAAGTCTGCAGTTTCCTGCAGGAACAAATTATTATTTGTTTTGTAGTGATATTCATATAACTTCCTTTTTCTTATAAACCCTCTGAAGATACCTTTACCCTTCCCCTGCAACCAGACCTACAGGCTGCGCAACCAGACTCTTGCTGTGCATTACTGATTTATTACATATGGTCTTTCTGTAGCAAACATCGGTATTAATATTTGAGTAGCGATCCATCATATCTCTCCAACAAATAAAGCAAAATGACCTCATTCTGATCCCGCTTACCCTGGGATAAAGCAGAAGTAATTTCACTGGATACAAGCATTATATTAGTGTAAAATTGATGGAGTTAGATGAAAACTGGGAATGGAAGAGAGTAATTGTAATAAAAAGGCATCAGATTGTTCTGTGACTTGTGGAATATTGAAAGGGGGTATTGTCAACATGAAATTTTTAGTTTATGAGTGTGCAGGCTTTGTGGCTCTCCCTACCCCCATCACTGTGGCGCATATTTGAGAGGATCTTGCTCAGCCTGTGCACTGGATTAGAAATCAGCTGTCATTAAGGAGCACTTTGCAGTGTAAAAGGTTCCTGAGTGTGACGGTGCGCACAAGAGGCAGCCGTGGGGATTAAGCTGGCTGGTGACAAGCATTTGTATTTACCAGTCTGGTTAACTTCAGACCAGCCTTCCAAACATTTCCATGGAAACAAAGGAAGTTTTGGTTCACTGTAAGTGGCTTAATTTACTTTCTAACTGTATTAGAATACTAAACAGAGACAAAACTAACTCATATTTTTGATAATGTTATTTGATCAGTCATGGCATCCAGTAATTGCTTTTCGATACCTCCTGCCTGCAGTTATGAGTGAAGCTTTCACTGAGCAGCTGCTCCCTGAACCTGCAATGGCCTGAATCAGTTCAGACCTATGGAAAAAAATAGGTCATGAAAAGAGCTGTGGAATAGTTGAGAGTCTTAAATCTTTACGTTTGGTATAAAAAAAAAAAATGCCTTTTTTTTTGGTGAGCTTTCCTCTTTTTTTACAAGGCATGAAACTTGAGATCGGAATGTGCTTATATCCTGGAAGCTTCTTGTGTATCTACTGTTTTACTGAAATGTCACATGTAAATTTTGATAAGACAGAACAGTCACTTGTCCAGTCAAAGAGATAAAAGACATATGGGTGTGTATATAAGGAAAAATACTAAAACTGTGTTTTCCTTTTGCGCTGGCATCTTTAAAATCGCATCTTAGAAAACTAGTTGTAAGTAGACTTTTTCCCCTAGGTTTCTAGGAAGCTCAGCTTTCCTCTATGCAAATAGAGGAGAAACAGAGGGGAAACATCCTAAAGCAGCAAAGTGAGGGGAACTGTAAGCTAACTCATAGGGCGAGGTTCTTGCTCAAAGGGCCTGCTTGTCTCTCAGGATGTGTGCACCCGAAGGCGAATCGTTCCTATGACTCAGGAGGTGTTTTCCACTAGAAGTGGTTCTTACTCCTGTAATGCTGATTATTGATAAATGTGTGAACAGCTTGAACAAAATCAACCTTAATTATGCATGAATGCCGATCAGTCTGGAAATCAATTTGACTGACTCACACTCAAAATTTAACGCTATTATCTGGATTTCAATAACTTTGAGTTTTTATCTTAAGTTCCATTCTAAGAACAGTCAGAGGCAGAAGGGAAATTGGCCTTGATGTTTATCTGAGCATTGGAAATGAATACAGTCTCGCATCTCTAACAGCAAGGAGGAGATTTTCCTTCCCCCTGCAGTACAGAGCTAACAGCTCAAGTCCTCACAGTACACTCATGCAGCTGCAGAGTGCTTAGGTCACCGTTTTACATATGGGAAACAGAGAGGAAGAAAGACTCTATGCTTTGTTCAATGTCACAAAGGCTTTTGGCAATTGAGGGAATTAAAATCATGTTACCTGAAAACTCAGTCTCAAACTTGATATTTCACACTTTTCCCAGTGCTCATCCATGACTGATGAGCTCCGTCTACCTGATCTACCTGAGGGAGCATCCAAGTATCATCCACTACACTCCAGGGCATTCTGATAATAAGCCATAAGTAAGAATTTCTGCTTCCATAGAAAAATATAGTCAACCTTGGTTAGTAAAACATGTAGGAACAGGTGGCTGGGCTTCCGGCTTCATTCCATACTTCCCTGGTCAGGAATGCATGCAGCTGACTGCAAGCAGCTGTGCCTGCACTTGGAGAGCTATGACATGCCTGGAGCCCTGCAAGAGGCTTCAATCAATAGCAGCAGCAGGCAGAGAAATGCAAAGACAGTGTGATCAAAATACTCTCCTAGGTAACTATAGTATTTGGAAGAAAACCATGCTGAAACATCGTTAGTGTGGTGTTATTTTAAGGCAGAAAACCTGAACAAACAATTCTGTTGTACGCTTAAAAATGAGCATGGAATATAAGGCTTTAAAATGTTCTGGGTTTTTGTGTAAACTCTCCTCCAGCTGCTGGAGTCAGACAAAATAGCAGAAGGACATTAAGTTTCATATGAAACAAGTGGTAGGATGCTTGTCCTCATGAGCACATAGAAAAGGTTTGCAAACAGGAACGCAGCAATGTATAAAAACGCTCAGAAACCAGACACCTGTGGCATGCGATGACACTGAGTATCCCCAGGTAGGACTATTCATGTACTTAGGTACACAAGCATACAGGCTGAGGCACTTATTTTTTTAGTAATATCCTCTTTCCTTCTCACCACAAAATAGAATTTCTCATTTTTAACATGTGTTGCTATAGTGACTTGCTTCTCTGCTAAAGTTTCTTTTATGTCCTTACAAACTGAGGGCCTAAGCCTTCCTTGGCAGGTGTGTGGGTTTGGGCTGGATGCAGAATGAAAATGATTTTCTGGGTACTGCAGTTATTTGAGTAGTGCTGCTGAAGCAGAAGAGAGGGATTGTAAGCTTTCATTATTGAACAGGAGCAAAGGAAATACTTGAGTCGAGCAATAGAGCACTGAAAACTTATATCGGTCCTCAGATGGCTTGGAAATAGAGAAAACAAGTGGGGAAGGTTTAAAATCTGTGATTTTTTCTGTGTTAGTAACAAGTGTGAGCAAAATGCATGGCAGAAGGTAGCTTTGTTCTTGACAATGGATTTTGGAGGCTCTTGTGGTTTTAATAACATCCAGATATCTCAGGCAGAGGATGCCTATGGAACTATTATATGGAACTATTCTACAGAAATCTAAAGTATATTAAGCTCCAAGGAAAAGGATGAGGTCACAGAAATTGCTGCCAAGAGGGATTTCTTCCTCTAAGCACTGGCCACAGGGTGACAACAGCAGCATCAGACATGAGGGCTTTTCCATATGGGCAATTTGCATTCCGTTCAGTGGTGAAGCTTATGTTAGTTTAGTTAAACTCAGGTGAATACACAAGCATGGTGGAATGACGAAGAAAGAGCCAAGACTGCAATGGAAATGCACAAAAAGCACTTGGGTACTGGTTTGTGACCTCCTTCCAGCATGACCTTTTCAGCATCTGTAATCTTCAGTGGGCTTTGTGGGGTCCAGTGCTACCAGGAGAAGGTGGATGGGGAGAACTGGGTGACTATGAGGTCTGCTTCTTCACCTTGTCTTCTCGTGGCTCTGGGCACCACTGGGCACTATCCACCAGCTCCATGGAGACCTTTGAGGAACAGGCGGGTCTTTATCTAGTGTCTGCACTGCTCTCCCCCCAGACCATTTTTGAGCCTGTAATCTGAACTCTTCCCTTTTCCCCCTCCCACCAGTTATTTCCACCAGTATTAATTAATTTTTCTCTTCATGATTTCTTTCCTATTTATCCTTCCTGCAAGGGCTTGGTGGTTGTTTGGGAGAAAAATGCCTGTCAGATTTGCTAGGCATTGTAACCAAGCAAACTGATGGTTAGTCCTCATTGTTTATCAGAACACTAGATTATCCTCAAATAAATAGAGGACTGAAACATCTCTATTTTATAAATTGGTGTCTGGGATTTTGTCTACTACTGAAATTAATTTCTGATGGCAATTATTGTTCCACTTAGAAGTAATTAGCTTTATCTTCTACTTAGAAAATATAAATTAGGCAGTTCTCTGACTAGATAGTCTCAGGAGCACAGGGAAGCCAAACTCCCTGCTATTGAGAAGATTTCCTATTTATTAGCTTAAAAAACTGCTTCTGTGATCTGCCTAGGAATGTCTGGGGGGAAATAACAGTTTATGCTTATAGAAAATCATATATTTAATTTTCCACCAAAATGCATCATTTAATTCTGACTGATCTTCAGCATGAATTTCACAAGCCAGGATCCCAGTGCTTGCTTGCTTGCTTTCTGTTGTTTTTCTTTTTAATTTAAAAAGGTCTTTTGTTGTAGGCCATCAAGTGGAAAGAGCTTGTCCAATTCCAGTTCCAAGTATCAAACATACTAATTTATACAGGTCCTTGAATAGGTACCAAGTAAGCTGTTACAAAAGCTAGAAGTCATGTTCAGGTACTTCGAAGACTTCTTTCAAATTTAAGTGTTTAGAGAGGTTCTTTAATGCAAGAGTAATCTCTGGCAAAATTTATTACCCTTCGATTTACATTCCTCATTTGATTTGCATTCCTGTTCTAAGTTATCAGTTTCTAATTTGCTTTTTCAATTTGAACCTATGATACAGAGATACGGGGCCAGACTCTGAGCTGATTGCGTTAGTTCCCAACATCTGAGAATCTGGCTTCTTACATCCTTTGTAGGGTTTCCCAAATGAGATGTTATTATTTTCATTCTAGAACTTCATTTTCAGTTGCGTTAGTAACATCTGGCATTAACTTCATCTTGCTATGGCAGGCAATTGCTAGCTCTGAATGCAGCTGTGAACAAGCACAATATTGTTCACTTCAGCTGAGCTACGTTTGCTTTTAACATGACAAACTGTCAGCGGAGAGTCCAAAAAACCATTTAGAGTCAACATTAACGAGGTGGTGCTCTGCTTTGCTTCACAGCTGCGGTCTTTTCAGACAATATTAGGAAGCTTCTACCTTCCCCACTTGTGTTTGCAAAGCCTATGAAGCAAACCAGCCCATCCTTCCTTCCTCTGAAAAAAATGGGCTAAGAGACAACGAACTAATACAGATCTGATGAATATGGACAATCTTCTCACTGGAGGTCTGTGTGTATCAACTGTTAATCCTAATGGTCTCTGCTGGAAGGAATGGATCAGTGTCCCTTTAAAAAGCATGACTCTACTCAGAAAAATCATCCTGGGGAAAAAAAAACAGCCAGAAACATTTCTTCATAGCTTCAATTTTTGTATGTTGAGTCATATCTGCCAATTGTAGTGCCATTATCTTTTTGTCTTAGCGGTCTTGCTGAGCTGGAAATACTGAGAGAAGGAACTGAGTTCCAGTCTTTTCCATGTGTTGTTAGTGGAATATTGTACTGAGCAACACCCGTGAGACCAAGCATTGTGTCTGGAAATAGACCCTGATGGCATCACTGGCCTTGTTACTCTAAGAGCTTTTACACCTGGTCAGAGGAGTTATTATGGAGGGGATGCTGTGTAATGAGGTTTAGGGCTGACCTTAAAACCAGTGCTACAGAGTTGTGAAAAGCCAAAGGAAGGAGAACAAAGGTGAAGGAGCTGAAGAAATGCCCGGAGTGACCCCACACCAGGCACTCACTGACTGCTACCCATGAAGGTTTGCAGAAGCTTGCTGAATGAGGCTGAGATGGAGTGAAAAGTGGAATAAAATGAGCAAGGAGAAAGCCTAAAGGCTTACAGAAGATGATCATGTTTTAGGAGAGGAATGAAAACTCAGACAGGGAACATGTGTCTTATTTTGTAATATTATGTCCAATATAGCACTTGAGGGTTTTTAAACTGAGACTTCGGAGAAAAACGGTGTTGCAGCATAGCTGAAAGTACAGAACAAGAGCTCTGGGTGAAGCATCAGCTCTGGAGCTGCAGTGTTTGCCAAGGATTCAAGTTTTTGTGACATGGGGTCTGTATCCGCTGTTCTGTGATGGGCTTATCCTTAGCAATGTGGGCTAACCGTGGGGCCATTGATCCAGGATGACTTTTGCCACTGTGCAGGAAGAATGGGGCCCATACAGTCCTTCTACGACATGTTCTGCACTAGGGTTTTTCCACCTAAAACTTAGTTTCCCTTTTGCAGTTAGGAGAAGGACGATGAGTGCCTCCTGCAAGCTGGAGGCCTGGTTTTGTTCAACAGTAGGTTTAAATTAACCTCATTACAAGTGGGAGCTTGATGGCTTTTTTAGTGCAGAGATTTGTCTGTTTAGTTAAGATGGCTTCTTCTGTTCAACTGCTGCTAATTAGCATCCATCATTAACTGGTCCAGAGCTTACAGCTCTTTTCATTTGTATGATTGTTAATGGGAACTACACCCATTGAGACACTGCGTTAAATGACGGCTTAATGAGGATGTGTTGGTTATTTCACTGTAACTGAAACTGTTCATCTGTTGAGAGAAGTAAAGGTTTCCCTCCTTTCTCACTAAATAATATGCTGAAACTGTGATCCTGAGTACATTCAATTAAAATAAAGCCCATCCACACTAAAGGAACCCATTAAAGACTTGGGAGTAATAGAGAAAGAGAAGAATAGTCTTACAAATGAAGTTAGTAAGAGCACAAATATTTAGCTATTAAAGCCAATCTTTGGATTTAAAAGCTGGTTTCTTCTAAAAGGTGCCATTTCCACAACTCTAGGAAATGAATTCTTTATCCATCAAAGCAATGCAGCACAGAGAAGCAGCACCACAGCTGTGACAGCCTCTGTTTTTGAATTGACACCTTGCAGATTGAACCAGGGCACTCCAAAGTTGAAAGCAAGAGTTGCTACCACATGAGCAGAAGACACTGCCAGCTTGCTTTGCCTGACTTCATAGTGCAGAACCAGTGGATTATGCAAGCTCTCAGTCCTATGTAGATAAGCCTCACCTTGGTGATGTGCTCCCCTGGAGAGGAAGAGCAGTGCCACTGGATGGCTTCTTTGGCTGCAGTGTTTCTTATGAGGAATCTCAACAAGTGGCAGTGGGCACATGGCAGCACTCCAGTAGCATTTATCCAGCCATAGGACCACAGTCCTAATAATTCTTCTCTTTCTGTACACTTCCTAGGAGTTATATAAATAGGAAATTGTAAGTGCATGAAGCCAAAAATATGAAAGAATACAGAACAGATGATGTGAGAGATTTTGTCTTAAAATAAGACTTTCTCTGCTGATTCCGATTTAGACTTTCTTCAGTCCAACTGGCATTCCTTACCTGCCTTCAATGACATCTGCAGTGGTTCTTACCAAGTAAAGTCTCTATATGTGCCTCTGTCCTCACTGACCTTCAGCTGCTCTTGGTGACATCGGCCATGCTTTTCCCAGGATGTTCTTCCCTTTAGTGACTTTATTGTCATTATAATCACATTTTGTGATCTTGTCGCAGTTTGTCACATTTTGAATCACATTTGTCATATTTTGTCACATTTTGCATCACATTTTGTCATCTTCTGACCCTCATTCAGCTTTCTGTGAGGATGCCACAAAGACCTGCCCTTGATTTTATTTTACTTTTCTCTTTGGTTTTGGTACTGTTATCCACAAATACAAATTTATCAGGTCTATTTCGGTGGGTCATAGGCTTGTCTGCCTACTCCAGGCCATTTTTGTTCTGTCCAGACAGTGGTCTAGGGTTGCTTTTCTGACAGGTCTGACTGACATCTAGATATCAATTCAAGCCACCACCCATTGTTAATGTTTTCCACTGTTGTCTCTTTTGGTCTTTTTTTTTTTGAGGGCAAAGTCATGAAAATGAGCTGTCCTCTACGCACTTTGGTTGGATCTTGCAAATCCTTCTGCATACCTTCTTTTCAGGATGTGCTCTCTTTGTAACTGTAACATAGCTCAAAGTCTTATCCAGGCTCTTATCACCTGGCATCTCACTTACTGCAAGATTCTTTTATCCAGCTTTTTCCCTTTTAAATGAATTCAAAATTCACATGCAGAGGCATTCTCCTGCCCCAGTACATTGACAATATAACCTCCTTCCTGCATTCTTCTATTAGTGTCTGTTTATACAACATGATATTGTTTTCATTTTGAACAACCTTCTTGTCTCATCCCCATGTGTCTTGTCATCTCTTGTTCATTTTTGAATGTCAGCTTCCACCTTTGATGGGCTGATGATGCCAGCTTCATTCCTTTCGCTTTTACATCTTCAAATCATCACCTTTTCCATGCTTACCCTCATGTTTGGAAGGAGACCTCTGAAAACAGCAACAAAGCAACTTTCAAGTCATTTTAGAAGCCTTTTTTTCCTGTGATGCTTTACAGAAACCTTGACAAGTTGATACTGTGCCAAGGCAGATCCTTTTCATGCTGACTGATATTTCTTGTATTCCCTGGCTGCCTGGGAGCCTCAGATGTTTTCTGTTTCAAGCTGGGAAACGGGGCCCTGGAGCTTGATCTGAGGGACACTGAAATAAACTTTGCTTCACTCTAGGCACAGAGGAGGAACTGTCTCAAGCCTGTACCACTCTTTCTACTGTCCTTCTCCACCCCAACCCACACTACAACTCTGTTATCTCAGCTTCATTACATAGGTGATACAACCATGTCTCCCAGCCGTGTCTCCTAGAAGCTACCAAGTTTGGTATCAACTAATGGTAAACAACATCATTTCTTTGGTTACTGTTTGCCACGGTTTCTGTTGGACCTGAGTCAAGTAGAAGTGAAAAATGGGTTTTATACAGCAGTGAGGAAGTCTTTCTGGTTACAGCAAATGACTTAGGAGGGACTGGTTCCTTCAGAGGTGGTTTTCACAAGTATCTTCATCTGCTTGCCCTCCAGGTGTGGCAGAATAGGACCTGAGCACTGCAGATATCATGTGCAGCTTGGAAAATAAGATTCTTTTCAGGAGGTCTATAGCTGTCCCAAGCAAGAAGAAAAGCGTAAGCGTCAGGCAGATGGATGGCATGCACCTTGAAAGGTTTATTGCAGGACCAAAATCTCTTTATATTCTTCACAGAAGAGTAGAACCAATATAGAAATAAATTGTGTTTTGTCAGGGGCAATTCAAATAATTTTTCCCCTTAGGTAACTCTGGCCAGTGATGAACCTGTCCATGGGAATCTCACAACAGATGCACTCGGCAAATGCCCAAGCTTCATGGTGTACTCAGAGCATTCACCCAACCATGTGCTGATGGGTGCCATAGGTGAGGGTGTCTCATAAAGGTGTTGATCGTAGAAGGTCTGAGGCTATTAATATTTCTAGGTCATATTTCTAAACAAAGCAGACTTTCAGAAGGAGTTGGTTTTATAGAGGGTGTTTGAGCAAAGAAATTCGATAGAAACAATCTGAAATTGATACAGGACTGCAGCACATGAATTTTGACTGAATCCAGTGAGGAAAAGGCAAATTTTGAAATTAAAGGAAAATGCTATTCAAATTGTACTGTGAGTCCTCTTGCTTTTCAAAGTTTAGTCATCTCTTCTTGTATATCTCCAGAGTGACAAAGCCATTTGGGTTTTATTGACCACTGTGTCTTGATCTGCCTGATGACATTTCCCAAGATTAATGTGTCTGTTTCTTGACAATGCATACGCTTCATGATGCATCACAATTAACCACTGCCGCTTGGTATGACAAGGAGGGACTCTCTTTATCTGCAACCGCATGACTTCTATCTGCATTTCAAATGGCAAGTAAACAGACAGGTCCCCTATCCACTTCTCTCATCTACCTTTTTGAAGTGAAGAAATTGAAATTCATGCATAGATTCCCAGTAAGATGCAGCATAGTTTGGAGAGCAAATTGGCCTGGAAATATAAACAATGGAAAAACGCTAACCAAACCCCACAATGTATAAGAAACAGAACACACAAGCGTCTCCCATGATTACAAATGCTTGACTTTTTAGCTTTTATTTATTTCTGTTGGTAGAAATGTCAAATTAATATTTATAAGCTCACTTTAGTGCATTTGCTAGGGGGTTTTGTTTGTTTTCAGTATAAACTGTCAGGCTAATGCTGTTATTGTCAAAGTGTGTTTTTTAAACTCAATGGGAGTTTCACATTTGATGCAGTTCTGCAGGGATGTACCATTGTGCTTAACTTAAAACTGTGAGTGATCCGTTTCTCTTTACTATGCCTCCTCACATGCCTAAAGTTAAACCTGTGTGCATTTGGCTGAAGCCACAGCGTTTTTGTCTTAATAAATTCAACATCTCTGGAACAAGCTCAATTAGACATTTTTTACTGTTTAAATTGAACTCAGTAGCTGAACCTAAAACATTCATACAGACCCAATTTACCTAACTATTGTTCAAACAAGTTTGGCACAATCCTCTAATGGGATTGTCAGCAGAATAGTGGCCAGAATTAGAAGTGTCCTAGCCATATATATCTATTTTTCTCATCGTGGTTTAGATGCAGGTTCCTCCACCCATGTTACGGAGACCTTCAGTACCTAAAAGGTGATGATGATGAGATCCCCCTGTTATTAAACTGGAATGAGCATGACAGAGTGATCTAAGAATGAAATATACTTTCATGTATGTTGAGACAGAAGCAAAATTTGCAATCTATTTAGGTTTTTATTGGAAAAGTAAAAGGAGAGTTTAAGAAATGCTTTGAGCTTCACTTTCTTATTTTCTTGCTTTCTTCTTTGTTTCCTGCCATGTATTTCCTACCTCTTTGGTAATTTTATTTGCTTTTGGTCTTTATATAGTCCCTTGCTGACAGCTAATTTTCCCTTCTTCAGGGAGTATTTCAGCTGAACCTTGGTATTCTGAATGTCTGTAATGTGTCTGAATAATAGAATCTATGTCACAGTGAAAGCAAAGTAAATGTCATAACTGGTATATCTTTAACAGGCAGGGACATGGCATCATGGTAGAAGGTACAATAACGTCTTCTGCTCCATGCACATTTGTAATAAGAAAAGTTGACAGGATGTGAGAATGGGATGGTAGACAACACAAAGGTTTTCATGAAGCCTTTTACATAAATCAGTTGGTGAAGCCTTTTTTAGTACTGTTCAGGAGTGGCCATTTTATTGCAAAAAAGAGTTATCAGAGCTCAAGGACTGTGACAGAGCTGAATGAGGTGAAACATTCTGATATGGAAAGGGACTCACTGAACTGAAATTTTTCATTTAAGAATGAGACCAATGAAAGTGAAATGGATAAAAGGATACAAAGCCACAAGAAAGAAGTTGGATTGTTTTTTTCTTTTGGCATGAAAAAGGCTATTTTACATAATTAAGAACTGAAAACTGTGAAAAAATGGAAGCAATTTTTTTCGTAATGGAAAGTGGCCACAGTAAGACATTCGACCCAAATAAAAATAAACAAAAAAAGAGATTGCAGATTTTATGTGTGCATCAAAAATATCCAGTTATTATTAAGGCTAAGGATCTGCAATTTCATGCCTCATGTCTTAAGCCTGCCACCAGCAGGGACATGGATGGGTGCAGACTATGCCCCATATGCTGATGGAAAAGTTAGTAGTCCCTGTGAATGCTGCCAGCAACTGTATGCTGGGCTGCATCAAAAGGACTGTGGCCAGCAGGCTGAGAGAGGGGGATTCTCCCCCTATATTTAACTCTGGTGAGACCCCCCCCCCCCCCCCCCGCAGTCCTGCATCACAGCCCCCGACACAAGAGGGACATGGAGCTGTTGGAGTCCACAGTGATGCTGCAAGGGCTGGATCAGCTCTGCTCTGGAGCCAGGCTGAGAGAGCTGGGCTGGTTCAGCCTGGAGAAGAGAAGACTCCTTAAGGGGAGACCTTAGAGCAGATCCAGTGCCTAAAGGGGTGTTGTGGTTTAAGCCCAGCTGGCAACCCAGAACCATGCAGCCGCTCACTCACTGCCCCCGCTTCCTCCCTCTGCTCCCGGAGGGATGGTGAGGAGAATCGAAAGAATGTAACTCCCACGGTTTGAGATAAGAACAGCCCAGTAACTAAGGTATAACACAAACCACTGCTGCTGCCACCAATAATGATAATGATAAGAGAAACAACAAGGGACGAGGATACAACCGCTCACCACCCACCAACCGATACCCAGCCTGACCCCAGCAGTGATCTAGCCCTTCTGGGTAACTGCCCCCAGTTTATATCCTGGGCATGACGTGCTGTGGTATGGAATACCTCTTTGGCTAGTTTGGGTCAGGTGTCCTGTCTGCTTCCTCCTGGCTTGCCCTCCTCCCTGGCAGAGCATGAGACTCAGAAAGTCCTTGGTCAGGCTAAACATTACTGAGCAGCAACTGAAAACATCAGTGTTATCAGCGCTGTTCCCAGCCTGAGAGTCAAAAACACAGCACTGCACCAGCTACTAAGAAGGACAAAAATGACTGCTACTGCTGAACCCAGGACAAGGGACTATAAGAAACCTGGAGTGGGGCTTTGGACAAGGGCCTGTAGGGACAGCACAAGGGGAATGGCTTTAACCTGCCAGAATGGAGACTGAGATGAACTCTTAGGCAGAAGCTCTTCCCTGTGAGGGTGCTGAGGTGCTGGCACAGGGTGCCCAGAGAAGCTGTGGCTGCCCCATCCCTGGGTGTTCAAGGGCAGGTTGGACACAGGGGCTTGGAGCAATCTGCTCTAGTGGAAGGTGTCCCTGCCTGTTGCAGGGGGTTGGAACTGGCTGATTTTTAAGGTCCCTTCAACAGAAAGCATTCTGTGATTCTATGATTCTATGAATGATTAAACAAGAAATCCTTAATGTGATGTGAAGCTGCTATAACTGAGTGCTGAAATTGATTTTCCTGTGGTATACATTGATAAAACAGACTTGAAGTGTATGTAAATTATTTATTTTTTGGGGGTTGGATGTCAGAATAGGCTCTTCTGCAGATAAGCAGACACAAATAATGATCTTAAACTTTCAGTTTGGTGAAGTCACTTTCTAGTCTGTTTAACCAAATATTAAACTCAGAAAAAATGCTCTAAAATAAATAGCAAACTTATTTAATCCATATTTTCTGACTCTGTGAAGTGGGATACAAAGACAAGAACTTAACTAAGAATTCCTGAACTTCAGTTCCAAACTTGTCCTTTCTACGAATCTTTTTGTGAGCAAACTACTCAGTTTTTGGGCCCATATCAAAAGTACATGGCTACTTCTGAGGCCCAGAATCAAAGACACTGATTTTCAATGAAAGACGGAAGTCTGTATTTAAATCTACAGGTGATTTTTAAGCATCCTTTAAGCCATTTTGGTAGCTTTTTCCACAATTCCACTTGATTGTGGATGATCTGGCTTCGAGGTAATGTGCTTAAATTTTTGCAAAGCATTTAAACTCAGATCAATCCAATTGTGCCCCATTAGGTATCATTAGCACATCTGGGAAGGCAGGGCCATCATCTTTTATATGCCTATGCACCTATGTAAAGCTAGAGATTTCATGTTCATATTTTCTAATAGTGCTATTTCAATATAGCAGGAATAGTCATTCCATATCAGTTCCTAAATATTTCTGGCATGGACAAACATCTTAATATCTACATAGATCTGCAATTCCTTCAGTTATCATCATGGGGTATATTGTCAGATGGTTTTTCTTTGCATTCAAGTTTCACATCAATCTAATATTACTGAATAAAGCACTACCTACATCATGAGGTTATTTCAATGTTCTTAAAGGAGTTGTGTTTATAATTTATCCAATAAGGTGTCAGTATCTGGTATCGTTTTTGGAAAGTCGGAGCTTGTACTATATAGCACTGGCAGACAAAAGCACCTGCAGTAAGAAGCTTTTCTTGACCATGTATACATGCATGCATCAAACTCAGATTTTTTTTCCACTGATTGACACGTAAGTTTGAGCACTGCAGGGGCATTTCTAGGAACAGTTATGACAGGACACTGACTTTCATCATCCTTATCTTATATTCCGTTGACAGCTTTCCGATGCTGTTGAAGACATTGTAGAATTGATTTTCTACCTTCATAAGCTTCTATCCTGCAGCATAAGCTCTCATAATGAGCCGGAGCATTTGCCATTTTTTCAGACCTTGAATCAATATCCTCTTTCCCTGAAACAATTACAAACCTCATTGTTTCAAGATTTTCCTTTATCCTTATGTCAAACTCATATAAACCTACAGCTAGAATAATCTCTCCACAGTATTATCTGTGGTTACTCATCAGTATTGTGTGCAAGGATGTTTTCTCTTCTGATAGTTTCCTGTAACTTCAGCTATCACATTAAGCTGCCAAGCCACAGGTAACTAATCAGTAAAAAATCACTGTGGGCATTGGAAGCAAATGCCTTTTCAACAATGTCCTGGTAGCAATTTGCTGCTTTTTAGTACTTTCTGGCTACTGTTTCTTGCAAATATGGAAGGTCTTTCCAAAGGTAACAGATCTTAGAACTGGTTTTGGTCTGTTTTGTTTCAGCCCTACACACTGGTTCTGAAAATTCCTTCTACTTGCAGTGTGCAGATTCCTCTGCAGAGATTTTTCTGGTCTTGTCCACTTTGTCTTCTTTTCCTTCCAAAATCTGCACTTGGGTTTATTTGTGGTCTGAAATCTTGGAAATGTTCTCTCTTTTTCTGGAGTTTGGATAAGGAATTCCACACATTCTCTCCCTCTACCCCCCTTTCATCTGGGGCTTTTATTCCCAATACAATCTGATCTCCAGAATCAGGAATTTCACAAGCCATCCAAAATTGCACTTTTACCTCAACGGCGTCAAATCTGTTATAAATTATTCAACTATTTCCTCTTTCCTCTGAGTTCTCTTATGAAATATCTCGCTCAGTGGCTTCAGTTATGTCTAAGAGCTCAATATTCATGTTTGCTCTGCACATTCTGATAAATGATTTTCTCTGCCTCAGTCACAGGGTAATGTACAAGTCTCATACATCTGTGATTGAAGTAGTCCAAAGAAAATCTGCCTGTTCTTATCTGTGCTTGCCAAACTCTTGCTTTAACTTTTCTGTTTCCTCCTACCTTTCTGGAGAGCTCCAGTTGCTCAGGAGTTCTTATTCCTCCTTTTCTCATTCACGACGTGTCTTAGATGTAATCATCAATACCTACAGAGGTACCCCCACAGTCAGACTGTTAGGGATGTATGTGTGTATGTGTGAGAAATGTTAAAATCTGAGTTAGGTTCTTAAGCATCAAAACTTAAATAAAGCAAAAAAGTTACTAGATGCTAGAGAAAATAGCTTCTGGAGAAGAAAAAAGGATCATGTATGGATTCATACCATACACTAATCAGACTGTATCAGAGTGTTTCAGTGATGTAAGTTCCAACACTGAGAGGTTAAAAGGTCCGGTTATCACTGCAAAACTGCAAAGCAACAAAAAGACAATGTAGTCATATTTTTAAATGAAATTTTAACACATGATTTTATGCAAATGCATTCATTGCACCAAGGCTGAAGCACTTACAGACAGAAAAAATGTGAGGAGAGGTCAATAGTAAAGAGACTTGTGGGGAATACTCAGGAATTAAAGTTTGTTCCTGTAGAATATACTAATTGTTGAGAAGGATCGAGATAATCCAGGTGCTTGCGTGGGATCTGATCTTAACTCTGCAGTTTGAGCAGCAGCTACCTATGCACTTACTAATCCTCCATTTAATGGTGTGCTGGGCAATAGCTAGTACCCAACAGGTTTCTGATTTTACTGTGTCACTGACGTGGTTAATTAGCAAGCAGCACAGGCGCTGTATGATTCTTACTGTCCTGCTTGAAGGGGCCTCGCGGGACCTCACAGGATTGTGTATCCCATCTACAGGCCAGCAAAGAAGCCAAAGATTACATTTTGATCCTTTAGAATCATAGCATCACAGAATGATTTTGAGCTGGAAGGCAGGGACCTTAAAGCTCATCCAGTTCCAACCCCCTGCCATGGGCAGGGACACCTTCCACTAGAGCAGGTTGCTCCAAGCCCCTGTGTCCAACCTGGCCTTGAACACTGCCAGGGATGGGGCAGCCACAGCTTCTCTGGGCACCCTGTGCCAGCACCTCAGCACCCTCACAGGGAAGAACTTCTGCCTAAGAGCTCATCTCAGTCTCCCCTCTGTCAGGTTAAAACCATTCCCCCTTGTCCTGTCCCTACAGGCCCTTGTCCAAAGCCCCTCTCCAGGTTTCCTGCAGCCCCTTTAGGCACTGGAGCTGCTCTAAGGTCTCTCCTTAAGGGGCCTTCTCTTCTCCAAGCTGAACCAGCCCAGCTCTCTCAGCCCGGCTCCAGAGCAGAGCTGCTCCCACACTTGAAGCATCTTTGAGGCCTCCTCTGGACTCGCTCCAACAGCTCCGTATCTCTCTTGTGCTGGGGATCATAGAGCTGGATTCAGTACTGCAGGTGGGGTCTCACAAGAGCAGAGTGGAAGGGCAGGATCACCTCCTTCAACCTGCTGGTCACGCTCCTTTTGATGCATCTCAGGGCATGGGTGGTTTCTGGGCTGCAAGCGCACACTGAAACTGGCTCATGTTCAGTTTTTCATCAACCAACACCCCAAATCCTCAGGGTTACTTTCAATCCATTCTCTGCCCCGCCTGTAATTGTGCTTGGGATTGCTCTGACCCGGGTGCAGGACCTTGCACTTGGCCTTACTGAACTTCATGAGGTTTGCATTGGCCACCTCCTGAGCCTGTCAAGATCCGTCTGGATGGCATCCCTTCTGTGCAGCGTGTTTACATCCCCACACAGCTTGGTGTTGTTAGCAAACTTGGTGAGGGTGCACTCAATCCCACTGTCCATTTTGCCAACAAAGATGTTAAACAGCACCAGTGCCCTGAGAAGCACCACTCATCACTGTTTACGCTTGGACATTGAACTGCTGACCACAATTCTTCGAGTATGACCATCCAGCTAATTCCTTATCCACCGAGTGGTCCATCCATGAAATCCATGCCTCAACAGTTTAGAGATGAGGATGTTGTATGGGACAGTGTCAAATGCTTTGCACAAGTATAGATAGACGACATGTGTTGCTCTTCCCTAATCCATGGACACTGTAACCCCATTGTAGAAAGCAACCAAATTTTTCAGGCACAATTTGCCCTTAGTGAAGCCATGTCAGCTGTCACCAACATCATTAATATTTCATATGACATTCATTGTAAATAAACTTCTTCCAGAAAAATGTGATCTAAAAGATAAGCTGTTAAAAATCTTTGTTAAATATAAACTGACAGCATTGGAAACATACTCAGCTGAAAAATAGTGGAGCTTATGTACAAGATATTATTAGCAGTTCATGATCTTTCACATACACTTTTCATTTATTAGAACCTGTGGCCTGAAAGTTGCTGTCAGTTCATGTTTAAAAAGACATTCTTCTTTAGCACCTCCTTCTAAGTGTTGTGTCAGTGACTATCTGTAATTCTGGAGAGGGGCTTTGGACAAGAGTTTGTAGGGACAGAACAAGGGGGAATGGCTTTAACCTGACAGAGGGGAGACTGAGATGAGCTCTTAGGCAGAAGCTCTTCCCTGTGAGGGTGCTGAGACGCTGGCACAGGGTGCCCAGAGAAGCTGTGGCTGCCCCATCCCTGGCAGTGCTCAAGGCCAGGTTGGACACAGGGGCTTGGAGCAACCTGCTCTAGTGGAAGGTGTCCCTGCCCGTGGCAGGGGGTTGGAACTGGATGAGCTTTAATCTTCCCTTCCAAGCCAAACTGTTCTGTGATTCTATGATTAACAACGTGATAACACCAGGAGTTCTGGAGATTTCAAATAAAGTCTTAAATAATGACTAAGGTAGGAAATGAAGTGTGATGGTATGCTCCTTTTTTAATAAGCACCTTTTTCAGCCCCAGAGAGGTCATGAAAGGACTGTGGGTTTTGCCTTTTCCATGCAGGATCAAGGCACACATGAAATAAATGCAAATCTGCAGTGGGAACACCAAGGGGAATGAAGTGACCACTCATTGCCTCAGTTAATTCTATATATTTTTGTTAACGCTTGATTTAATCTTGTTTTAGCTCCATTCCAATGTTTCTTGGATTCACATAGCTGCTGCTGTAGCAATGACACTTCAAGTTCAGTCTGGAAAAGCAAAATTTAGGGTTAGTTAAATAATTGCTGTTTGCATACTCAGTTACAACCCATTCCTGCCCAATTTCCTGCAATCCATAGTGAATGCTTAGTTTTTTCACTCTGGCTCCTCTATAGATGAGCTCTTCCATGCTGAATGCACATAGCACTAAGAAGACTATTTACTTTTATTTTTAATCTTAAGTAGAGCAGCTTTGCAATCCTTTCAGAAGTGGCAGTGTTAGCTGCATTCCTTATGCATACAAATACAGTTGTGTGTATGTTAGCCTAAAGGCATAATATATTCTCTGTGGTTTTACGCAGGCACCACTGTCTTATCGATATAGATCCCCAACATGATAGGTTTTGTCAGAGTGAAACAAGATTCTGATCAAAGAGCAAGTCAAGATTTACTTACCTATTTTTATAAGTTTAAGTCTCGTGAGCCCTTTGCACAAATACAGAAAATACAGTTTGAAGGAGCTACCATAATCTTAAAATGTATGTCTAAAGCCAAAGGTTACTTTGCTTCAGCTAGTAGAAAACTTTAGTATTTCATCTCATAAAAATGACTTCAAGCTAATGTTATTGCTCATGTGCACAGATATCTGTTGTAACTGAGCCCTAAGATAATATCATGCTAATAAAATGCGAAAGTTTCTCTTATCTGTGTTATATGTTATGTCTATCTCCTATGGTGTAGTTCGCAAGTATACTGTTGAAGCAAGGGGCCCAGGTTGTGTTATGATTTGCTTAAACCAAAACCGACCCCGTTCCTTTTATCAGTTTTAGATTTCTCGCCACTGAGGACCACAAGCTGTTCCCTTCTCTCTGCAGAATAAATCCATTAAATCATCCAGCAACCTGAGCTCGATTGTGGCTGTGGCAGCCTGCTCTGTGTCAGACCCTTTTCCTGCTATCCTTCACTGTTTCACCAGTTATATATCCCTGCTAATATTTGTAGGGGGCTGAAGGGTTCCTTATAAGCATAAGGAGTCCCATTCTTGGCTGTAATAGCGCAATCTGTCCAGTTTGAACTCTTTGTCAAAATTTCTCAGGGCATTGACCTGTGCAGGTAGCTATAGCTGGTGTATATGAAATGGTCCACAGGTATGTCCCCTTAGCTCTTGCCCAGAGGTTTGTGCCTCCTGATGCAAGCCCATGGGGCAGCATAATGGGATCTATACCTTTTGGGCAAGCAAACAGAGTTGGCAGCCCTTTCAAATCTCTGTGTAGATCTTCTCCCGTTCATATCAGGAAGCTGTGGGTTTTTTGTGTTGAAGGCCAGGTTGGATGGGGCTTTGAGCAACTGGTCTAGTGGAAGATGTCCCTGCCCATACCAGGGGGTTGGAAGCGAATGATCCTTTTCCAACCCACACCATTCTGTGATTCTATGATTCCGTGGGACTTTGTATGCACAGTTTTCATGCTCAGAAACTTGCTTATTATCAACTTTGCTTTTTTGTCACATCAGTCAAGGCTCCTGAGCAGCCATGTGGGTTTTGCTGATTGATCAGTCGAGCTTGTTCCTATGACTTAATGACTGGGATTATGTCACTCATTACGATGCTCACCAGCATCATCTTTCAGCTGTGGCTTTTTTTTGGGAAGCAAACAGCTGAGAATAGTAGTCCAACATAACACATTGCTTTCTGTAATGTCCGTTAGGTGTCCCCACACGCTGACGGCTCGTGGGTACTTTAATTACATCTTCTCAATTAACAGCGGCGCGCTCTGCGTGCGTTCGTTGAATGGAGTCCCAGATTTCCATATTGAACACAGCACTGTAGCACTTGTACTTTCTGCAAGAAATTCTCATTACTCAGAAGAACTTGTATGTTTGCAGGCCGCTATTTTTCATTTGCAGTGCCTGCACCTTAATTAACATTGCATTTGTAAGTAGATAATATATAAAATATGGTAATTCTGAGCCCATAACCACCTGGCATGTTCTTTTCTACCACTGTGCAGCTACTCTGTTTGCAATGCAGAACAGTAAGAGAAATTATAAGTAAATTAAACATACAGGCATAATGCCATCTTTCGGCTTTGTTGTTCGCAGCCCAAGGCGCTGCTGGATCCCTTGTTAGAGCACTAAGTTTTCTCCACTTGTCTCTGTGCTCTGTCATGGGTTTGTAAATATGCCTATGGATTATTTGCTGCCTGAATCATTATCCTGCAATTCGCACAGAGTCTCACAGGGAGAAGTCAGCTTCTTACAACACCAAGGACAGGCTTTTCTGAGCATGGGTTGGTGGTTATAAGAATAATCTCAGACTCCTTTCTTATCCTCCTCATTTTTGTGATCACTCAGCCTTTACCATTACAGACTTGACTAGCACTTGCAGACCCCCTGGCAACACCACATCTGCGTTCTTCTAGCTGGACTCACCTTTAAAGGCTGGTTTCATGTGACAAGCCCCAATTTTATTAGTTATAGAGCTTCAAGTTAAAATGTGAAGCCATCACATCACAAACAGATGAATTCAAACTAGGTTTGCCATCATAATCTTCCATGCATTTATCTGCACAGTAATACCTTTGAAACACCCTCTTTTTGAGACACTACAGCACAAAAAGGACTCAAGTGTCTACCCTGGGGTTTTTCACAGTTCAGTGTTCAAAACCCTGCCTCCACCTTTGCACGTCTCACATATTAACCCAGTAAGATCTTGTGAAGTGCACTTTACAACAAGGAGGTTTGAACATGCCTAGCACAACCTGCAAGAATAACAGCCCATGGGGCAATAACCTCTTTTATTGCCAGTTGGTGGTGGTACATTTAGCCTTTCTTCTCTCAAGATAATGGTGAGATTACTCACCCAGGCAAGAGAAGATAAAATGTAAATTAAAGCTTAAGTAGGTTCAGACATGAATTCCCATCACCGGGGAGAAGCTCTTGCCTCCCAGGCTACAGAGAGTTTCAGATGGAGGCAATCTTGTAGGGAACTACTGGAAAGACTTCACCAATGCATCCAGAAACAGAATGTGTTGAGGTCTTGTGTCTTGCTGAAACATCTACACCCTGCTTCAGCTCCCAGAGGATGTATTTAGTGTTAGCACAGCAGTCAAGGACAGTAACTCTGTCCCCCACCCCTCAAAGCATTCAACACTGCAGAGGTGACCACTGAACATTGAACTAGACTGCATGGAGCTAGGACTCTTGTTGCAGGGGGTATCTATATGTTTCTCTGTAAGCTTTTGTGTGTATTTTACACCCCTTCCCCAACCCTCTCTGTACTTATGGGAAATTTGTGGTGCTGTAGGTATAGAAGATACCAGTGTCAACAGAGCAGACAAAAGTTTGGTCTTACTTTTGCAGTCTGCAGTTTACACATAGGAATTTGGAGCTGTTATCTGGACACAGGTTTGCAAGAACTTGTTAAGTTTGTCTGCCTTCGGAGAACTTTCCAATGATTTATTTCAGATAATTAGTATTTATTCATTCCCTTCTTACAGCCAAGATATTATTTGAATTTTTTCCTCTTAATTTAAAAAAAAAATGAAGTTAACTTCCTGTCATGATTTTAAATAATGAATTGAACTGTGCTTTTTGATGTGATTTGTCATTCCAAGAACGGATAGCATATCATTATCGTGTTAGAACAATGCCTGGCTTTTTCTTACAGCAAGCATAGCAAAAGAAATACAGTAAGACAGCTTAGCCTATCATGTTTGATTTCATCAAACCATGATAGAAATACTAATACTAAATTGATCTTCATAACTTTAGTGTGCACTAAATAAGTCCTTACAATACACTAAGAGAATTACAGAGGGCAATGCTAAGGCTCTGATATCTGCCTGCTTTGTTTTTTAGGGACAAAAAGTATTTTTTATATCGATATTTTCATTATGCTAGAAACAATACTTAAGGAAAGTGCATTGTCTTCCAGGTTTTGTGGGGGTTTCTCATGTTGCACTCCACAATTTAAGGTGGTTTTAATGGCAAAAAGAATTAGCAGCAGACTTCTGTAGGTGTGCACTGTCTTTCTGTGCTGTCCTCAGACCAACTGTGACTCCAGATCATTCATTCACAAGTTGTCTGCAAAAACTGTTCTGGAATAAGACTTGCAAAATCAATTTTTTTCAACCATCTTTACTGAGAAGTTGATGTTTTCAGGAAGATGATTAGCAATCAGTGCGCTACTGCAGAAGTATGGAAAGAGAAGACCTTCAACACCCAAACTGGTCCTAGATCTTTATCTGCTACCAAAGAAAACAAACCAATAAAAAGATGAAAAATAATGCAAACACAACCACTAGACCTTTGCCCCAGAACAAGTTCTGACTGCAAGGAAAGAAGTGACATCAAAATCCATGGTGCCCACTCAGGTTTTCAGTATTGCCTCTTTATGTGAATGATGCTCAGGGTGGGGTATAGCTCCAGGTTAGGACACCTGCCTTTAGGTGTTAACACATGCGCTGTCACAGCTCTCATTGTCATGAACAGAAGTTGAGTCTACACAGTTGGTGGAGCAAGTGAAGTGGTTCTGTTCCCAGCGACAGCTGGTTCACCTTATACCTTCCATGTAAGTCGAGTCTCATGGCATCTTAGATGCATGCCCAACCTTCATTTGTATCTCCAGAAAGGCACAGCACCCCATAAGTCCTGTGCCATATCTGTCACCCCTCTGGCTTTAGCACATGAGTGCAAACCAATCTCTGTCGCTTCAGCTGTCAGCATCCATGATAACCAGCCCTGCCTTTACAGCAGATAAAATTTACTTTATCTCCAGAACACATCTCAAGTCACAGAAATGGTTGATCAGAATCCCTGAAGTTTGTGACCTATATTTAATTCTCCAGGAGGTTCACATTTTAGTCTTGTCTGTCCCTTCCAAAGCCAGCTTGATTTATCATTTCTGTGTCTGAGATGGCTGCTCTGAGCTCCTGCTGTGCCTTAAGTTAAGATGGGATCTTCCTCTCTCGTGGACCTGTACTCATTTTTCTCCCTTTGTTTTCTGTGATGAGACACTGGGACATATGACACACCAGTTCTTGGGCTGTGGGTCACTTCCTTCATTAGCATTTATATAATGCTTTTTAATTAGCACATTCCTTTCTGCTTCCTTCAGTTTTTATGGCACACTTTTGAAAGATGCTACAGTATAGCTTTATGAATTATTTCTCTTGAGCAAATATATTTTGTTAATAAGCACAGTATGATGCTCATTACTTTAATCTCCCCATGACAAAGATCAAACATGCTATGAAAAATGGTGAATTTGGGAACATAATTTTTTTTTGTAAAACATTTTCTGCTGTGTTCCTGATGCCTGCTGTAAGCTTTAGGGGGTGAGAGGCCCTCTTCAGGACACACCACAGAATTGCTTTCCTGGAAGAGTCAGTGAAAAAGAATGTGCAAAGCTATTTTATTCCTGTCAGTGGCAGGGGATGGGATGATCTTTAAAGGTCCCTTCCAACCCAAATCATTCCGTGATTCTATGATTCATGAATAAATACATGAGTTCATGCCGAGTGAAAAGCTAAATTACTGGAGTTAAAAAAGAGCTGAGTCCATAAGCCAATCAATTACAAGCGAACAAAGATAATGAGAACAGTGAAGAGATTCTAGACCTTCAAGGACTTGTGTAAGGGATACAAGATTTTCTTCTTCCAATCGAGACCAGCAAATGTCGATGAGTTTACATGAAGTCTCTTAGCTGTTACTAAACCCATGGGAACATAAAGTGAAACAAATTCAAGCATGACCAATGAAGTCTTTTGATGTTCATGGAAACCTGCAATACGAGGTTAGGCCAATTAGTGCAATGACTGTAAATGTAAAGTGTAGGCAACTAAAGTCACAGTCACTCCAGGGAAAGGGCTCATTTAAAGTATAATTTATTACATCAGAGTTTCAATCTAAAGGATTGCACTAGACATTGTGGCAAATACATTCAAGGGTCATAAATCAAAGTTTATAAAACTACAACCTGTAATAATTCATACTTCTATAGATCCATTCATTTGAAGTGTTTAACAAACATTAATTAGTTAAGCTGTGTAACCCCCCGCTGTGAGCGTAAGGGTAAGTCAAAGCATTCGTATTTCAATTTTACAGAAGGTTAACCTGAAGTGCAGAGATTGATTTGCCTGAGGTCACACAGCAAGTCAGTGGAAAAACTGCAAATGGAATCTGCAGTTTGAAGTTCTCATTTCCCTGTTTTTACGACTTACATTACACTTCCCACTAGTAAAATGAAAGGGAAGAAAGAAGCTGCTGAAGTGGTGAGGCTTGCAATATAGTTAACCCAGTTTTCTACATGTGTTCTTGCTTTCCTCTGCAGCTGAGGCACATATCAAAGGAGTATGTTGATTTTGAATTATTTGGAACTTTATTCCATCTATCCTTTCCATGACTTTTAATTGAGAACATCAAAATACTCGATATCTTCTGAATTAAATATAGCTGGGCAGTAAGAGGCAACCCCATTGAGTTTCAGGCGTGTAATTTTACACAGTCAACCTCTGTGCCCTGCAGCCCATGTGGTGCTCTGTGTTTGCCTGCTGCATGGGCACACTCTTTCTGTGTGTGCTCATTGCCCTTGCTTAGCCTTCTGCATCAGGATTGTGGGTGGGAGATGAAGATGGAGACTGCAGCCCCATAGTCACGTATGTTTGACTTTACGAAGCACCTCATCATAAATGACAACTGAGTTGTAGCTTAGTGCCTCTCAGGTTACTTGGCGGGCATGTGATATCACGCACTAGAGAAACTGGGGTTGTGTGCTTTGGTATCAGAATAAAGTTGTTAAGTACAGAAAGCAAAGCTTTGGGTTGATCAGATATGAACTGTTTCACTAAAAGCAGACTGTAATGTGTTTGCAGTGGAAGGGTAAAAGAGATGTAGAGTGGAAAATGTTCTTAGGTGAGACAAGTGACCTGAGAATGCAAGGTCCTACACCTGTGTTGGGGCAATCCCAGGCACAGCTACAGGTTGGGCAGAGAAGAGATTCAGAGCAGCCCTGAGGAGAAGGACTTGGGGGTGTTGGTTGGTTAGTGAGAAAATGAACATGAGCTGGGTTCAGTGTGTGCTCGCAGCCCAAAAAGCCAACCGTATCCTGGGCTGCGTCAAAAGGAGCGTGACCAGCAGGTCGAAGGAGGTGATCCTGCCCCTCTGCTCTTGTGAGACCTCACCTGGAGCATTGTGTGCAGTTCTGGTGTCCTCAACATAAAAAGGACATGGAACTGTTGGAACAAGTCCAGAGAAGGGCCGTGAGGATGATCAGGGCACTGGAGCACCTCCTGTATGAAGACAGGCTGAGGAAGTTGGTGGTGTTCATCCTGGAGAAGAGAAGGCTGCATGGAGACCTCATAGCAGCCTTCCAGTATCTGAAGGGGGCCTATAGGGATGCTGGAGATGGACTCTTCATTAGAGACTGTAGTGATAGGACAAGGGGTAATGGGTTCAAACTGAAACAGGGGAAGTTTAGATTGGATATAAGGAAGAAATCCTTTCCTGTAAGGGTGGTGAGGCACTGGAATGGGTTGCCCAGGGAAGCTGTGAATGCTCCATCCCTGGCAGTGTTCAAGGCCAGGTTGGACAGAGCCTTGGGTGAGATCGTTTAGTGTGAGGTGTCCCTGCCCATGGCGGGGGGGGTTGGAACTGGATGATCTTAAGGTCCTTTCCAACCCTAACTATTCTATGATTCTATGATTTTATGAGACCTTGAAGTGAAAAGATTAAAGGACGTAAAGAGTCGACATTACCCTAGTAGGTGACAGAGCTAGCAAGAATGGTGGCTTTTTAATGATTTATCTTAACTTTATATTCAAAGTGATGTTCAGAAGGGGTTAGATATGAAGATGCTTCTTTGTAAGGTGTAGTAAAAGGCTGGGAAGCAGTTATTACTAATTCCCTATAGATTGCCGTGGGGTTTTCCTACAAAAATGCTCTTATGTTGCCTTGGGAAAGTGTGTCTGACTGGATTTCTTGCTTTTGGAGTTCCTAATGCTCCACTTTCCAAAGTCTTACACAGAAATAAACCAATTTACCATTACTGTATGCCTCATGAGGGCTTCCTTAAGGTAAGGGCTGGGTGCCTGAGATCCCCGCACTATGCATTTGCCAGCCCCAGTAGGGTGAAAAAGGGAAAATACTGGGAAAGGTCTGAGACTAACGTGACATTTCTTGCACTTGGAAGTCACACCAGTTCATCACGACATTCTGCTTGTCCGTTCTGTTCTCAGCACAGACAACACTGATTGCACAAGGGTCTTTCCTTTCAAAGCAGCTGGAAAATATGTAATATACCCTGAAGTACAAGCCCTGTGCAGGTATCTGCTTCGTTCGTGATGACAAGTTCTGCATGGTATGGGGTTTCAAATTAGTTAGGGGAAAGGAGGAATGATGTTGTTAACAATCCATGGTAAATAGGAACGCAGAAATTCACGGTGTAAAGAGGCTGATGCAGATGTTCTGTGCTGAGTTTGTTATCAGGTGTGCTGTTACAGCTGTATGAGTTATAATTTGCCATGTAACTGCAAGTGTTGGAATGTAAGTGCAAGAACCTTTTCAAAGCTTAGATCCTTGGGATATAAATGGTGAATGATGTGCATTAAACAAGCTGCTCCCTTCCTGGCCTTCTCCTCTCCCTGGAGGGCATCTAGGGCACTGTGTCAGGTAGACTGGGAGGATGTCCTCTCCATCCAGTTTTGAGGGCTTTTGCAATTGTGTTTGGTGTGCTTGTCAGGTTTCTGCCAAGCTAGTAATATGGAGAAGGACATGCTGGTACTGCATTGTTGTGTGTTGGAATGATCTCCTGCAAGAGCAAACTCATCTCTGTTCTGGCAACGGCCATGTCTGATTAGAAACAGCCATGTCTGATTAGAAGAGACATATATATATATATATGTATATAAAAAATATATCTTTTCCTGTGCAGGAGATAATACATTAGTTCTTTTCAAAAACAAATTGCTTTCACCAGAAAATATTTAGAAATTAGGGAATGCATAGGAAGGATTACAGTCAGTGACTTGAATCTGTGAACAGCTATGGTTAATTCTGAGGTGACTTCATCACTCTATTCACAACTCCCCCCAGGACTGCTGTGCTCGCCCTAAGACTGCAGCAGCTCTCCTTGAAGGAACACACGTGTTAAGTGCTATAAACCTGGGCTGGCACTGTGGGGCTATAGATCTGCTCAAATGCCATAACTTGACCCCTTTGCCTTCTGCACAGCCCCAGCTGCTTGTGCTGCCTTGTGCAATGGAGCCAGACACCTGAGGGGACAGGATGGGAACCCAAATCCTTCTGAGTTTCAGCAAACTGGGTGCTTGTGGGAAGTATCTGATAGGGGTGACCCCTGACTGTGCTGTTGAGTATCTGCAAGTACCCCAGAGTCTGCAGGTCCCAAGGCATGTGCTCTAAGCACTTGATCTTCCATTTATCCTACCTACTCCCAACCTATTTATATGCAGCTGCAGTGGAAAAGCCTATATAAAACTAATCTGACTTGGAAAGGATTATAGAATAATGCATCATTTTCTGGTTCTGGTGTGGTATACAGTGCTTTCCTCCATATTCTGTGGGAAATTAGCTTTGCAGCTGGTTTCCTTCCAAGATTAAAGCAAAGGAAAGTGAGGAAACGTATAATCTGACTTTTTATTTCTTATTACTCTTGCCTCAGACATGAAAACATACCTACAGTTTTGGTATCTCATTTTACAGTCAAATTTTGACAATTTTCCCTAACTGTCCTTAAAAAAAATCATATCTTGAGCACCAAACAAAACCACACAATAAACAAGTTACATAACTGAACAGTTTTTTGGTATTAAACTCCCTTTTGCAGTTGTTTAAGTGCACGTTGCAACCATTCAGATGAAAGTCTGTTCATAACTTCTGTGACCCACAGTGGGGCTGCATGATCCTCCGACAGGATCAGAAATGAACAATAATAACTGTTAACTGCTGCACAGAAACAAGGGAAAAATCTCTCTGGTAATGGCTTTGCATCCAACTCTCCACACAAAGCATAAAGCCTCTTCCCAAAGGTCCATGTTACTGTCAAGCATTGCCACAGGCTGCCCAGGGAAGTGGTGGAGTCACCATCCCTGGAGGTATCTAAAAGATGGGTAGATGTGGTGCTGGGGAACATGGTTTAGTGTTGTGCTTGACAGTGCTGGGTTAACAGTTGGACTCGGTGATCTTAAAGGTCTTTTCCAACCTAAATGATTCTATGCTACGTGCAGAGAGATATGCAATGCTGAAAACAAAAGCTTATGCTCATAGGAAAAGAACTTGGATATGGGTGGATGTGAACCATCACTTTTCAAAGGAAACTGTCATTTTATGAAAGGTCTGTTCTGAAGCAGAGCAAACCTTGCCTTGGTCTCTTAATGCTTCCTTAGTTGTCAGTTTTGAACACACAGTAAAATTAACATCACTTTCTGTTTACATAGCTTCCTATCAGGAAAAATCCTGGAAGAGCTTCAATAACATGCCTGGTTATCCAGAGGTGCAAAGCAGCCAGTGTATGTGCTCGTGGTCTTGCTCTGGCTTTCACAGACTGAGCATTGATCTAAGGCCCCTGGCTAGCATGCTTAAAATGAAAGCTCACCGCAGGATTTGGGGTTTGCTGCTCTGCTTTTGTGCATCTCCAGCTTCAGAAGCAGAATAAGCAGATCTGAGTGTGGCGTTTACTAATTTAATCTGCTGTGCCCACTTTCAACTGTGTTTCTGTGCACTGCTGAACCTGTCTCACAGTTTCTTTACTTGTTCTGTTGAAAACACAATGAGCAACCATAGATGTTAACCATAACATATTGTAAATGGTGTATACTCAAATGCAGACTGCAATACCTATTTATGAATGAGGTTAGACTATATAGTCAAAACTGCAGTAATACAGTCAATATCATCACTGAATAGGTTTAAATACTGGCTTTACTACTTGACTATTGTTTTCTAGTTTTTACTTGTTAACATAAGTATCACTTACATAGAGAGGGCTGCAGCAATTATTTTGTCTTCTCTATGCACAGCAATCTGTGTTGAATATTTTATTCTCCCTGGTTTTGGATAACTGCCTTTGAGGCAAACAATCCTAGCTGAGAAGTTTTGGAGAGCTCTGATTGTATTTTGGGTATATTGCAAAAACCAATCATGACACTATTGGGCAGCAAAGCTAAAAGTACTCAAAACCATTTTTCCACATATACATATAAATTACTATTGCAAAGTCATTAATTACTAACCTTTTAGTAATTTATTACATCAAGTAGAGTGTTTCAGAGCTTTTTCGAGTAAAAGATGTAATTTTACTCAGGTATGTACCTGCTTAGTAATTGTTCCTGCCTCAATGAGTTTACAGCCTAAAGGACCATAGGGTTGTTAGAGAATTCAGGTTGGAAGGGACCTCCAAAAGTTATCTAGGCCAAATAGAAGGAGTTTCCTGAAGCTCAAGAATCACGACAGGTTAATAACTGTATTTTTTACTGACTACCTTGGTACATATTCTAACAGAGTACATTGCTTTTAATAGATTTAGAAACATTTATCAACTAGAAATTTGGCAGAAGAATGCTTCCCTGGCTTGCACTGTGCTGTTTCATTGCCTGCATGGAACAGAGAACCTGTTCTCTCCCCCTGCAGTAACTCTTGCTGTTGGGTTGGCATCTATGTTTCTAATGCTTATGTTTGAAAACCTTGCCACAGGGCTCCTAAATTTCATTTTGAATTGATATATCTTGGTGTTACCCCTGCCAATTGCAGAAAAATAATCCTTGAGCTTTTCTGTTACTGTTGAATCTCACAACACCTTTACTTTATGCAGACCCAAGGCATATATACGAAGTCCTGGGGATGAGATACAGCTGAAGTGGGAAAGATGTTTTTCACTGCTGCTGCACTGAGGACTGCTAATGGGGACAGGTTTGAGCTCACCATGACTGTAAAGCTGTGTACCAGCTTGATAGCTGGAGGTTTGCCATTTCTCACCTAGGGTCTGTGCCTTAGTCCTGCTTTACTTGAAAACTTACCCAATTTCAATCTCAGTTTTTTCTTCTCTTACTTTTCCATTTCTATAATGGCTATTTTGCTCAATATGGAAACATTTTACTTGAAGAAAACCCACAAAACATAGCTGCATTTGGTGAAGTGTGTTATTTAACCTCTCTTTGGACTGCTTCCATGGGCAGGGCGATTAAAGCCCTTTACTGGCAGGCTGGTGGGATCTCTGATCACTTCCCTGCTACTTCCACTGCGTGAATCAGTTTTCCTTCTTGAACAACATCCTGCACAGTCCTCCTTACTCCTACCTAATAATTCAGACCAGATGGCTGAAGCTGACCCAGCATAATCTGCTCCCTGGGATATAAATGATGCCATTTAGATGTACACTGTAATGTTCCCTTAGTCAAAAAATAAAAGGACTTGCAGGAAGAGCCTGTAACAATTGACTTCTTTTTGATTTGCAGTCTTCTGCCAGACAGTAGCGATTTATGCTGGGTTACACAACATTTAAAGATACATATCAGACACTATCCTACACATAGACAAAAAGACTGCCCCAAATTTCCCAGAAAGGAAACAGCTTGTGTTTGCGTGTTGCCTTAGACCCCCGTTCTACCTTGTCCCTGAATGCCCTGGAAAAACAGATGGGAGCTATATTGCAAAGCAAGACAGGGCACTGGCACAGGAAAAATTAATTCCATGGCTAAGGATCTCTAGAAAGAAAAGTTAAAAAACCCAGCCCTTTTCTTTTTATCCTACAGAATATTTGTTCCAATTCCCAGTATGTGTCTATAGAAATATGATGCAGGGAGAACTTGTTTCTTGGAATTCTATGTTGTTAATGATACAGCTAATTGCAAAAATGTACAGCTATCTGCAGGAGCAACGGACAATTACTGCAGACACCAGAATATTGGTGCCGTTTCTAAATTGTCTCAAGACATAAAGAGGGCTGGTAGCAAGATGTATGTCACGAGAAAATCCTCTCTCATTGCTAAGCACAGATAAAGGTAACAGCTATTGGAGCAGCCCTCAGCAGAGCATACTCTCTTCCTGGAGGTCAAAAACGTGCTGCAGTGGGTAGGTGTCTGGAAGTGGGTTTTGGATGAGGTTCAGTGCATGGAGTAGTTTGCATTGCTCTGTTACAAGTAGCCACATGTATTGTCAAGTCACTGGGGAGGCAGCATGTGCTGACACATGCAGTACAACTTCAGGCCAAGTGATGTACAAGATTATCCTTTTAAGCTTAATTGTGTTCTATAAAACATAGATGGTATCGTAAAGCCTGGTGTTGGCTTGTTACTGCAATGCAGACTTTCCTCTTCTTCACCTTATTTGTTTAAATGCAAAAGAAGTACAAGAGATCTTTCCACTCATGCTCTGGTTTTCTGTATGCCAGTTCTCTTCTGAATCTTGTGTTTGGTACCCTGCAAATCAATCCTCACTGTATAGCTGCATTTTAAACCTGTAGCAGCTCAAGTTGAGCCTCGTACTACCTTGGAAAACCCATCTTTTGATATCCTTAATTCCTAACCCTTTACATCAATTAGGTACGTACAAAGTGCAGCTACAGGTCATCCGGTGTTAAAAGGGATAGACTGGTGTAACGCCAGCTGCTCAGTGCACTGGGATGCGTGTGCCCTGATGGCTAAGTCTCTGAACGTGCATGAGATTACTGAGATGCATTTGATACCTGCCAGCACTTCTCTGTGTAGGTGAAAATCATGCAGATGCCAAAGCTACCTCATATACTTCACCCAGCTTTGAGGCTACCAGGTGTATCATGGTGATTTACACAGCTGAAGATGGGTCAGTAATCAGAAGAACACCAAGGTATATAAACAGGAGCGAAGGCTAGCTGCCTTTTTCTTCTGCCTTTGAATGATTCTAATGAAGCAAGCATCTTGAATGAAGAAGGTGGCTTGTAGGAATGGGCATGCTGGTGAATTGCTCCGTATTTGCTTGTGCAGCTGCATCTGCAAAGAGAACTTTCAAAAATGGAATGATGTCCCAAGCCACTGGTGATTCTGAAGCCCATGTAAGTGGGTTGTTGATAACAAAAGGGTGGATATACCTGGTGTGCTTGCCTGTATGCCTCTGCAGTTCAACCCTGCTAGTTTGCTTCTCTTTGAGGCCTTGTGTAATTTTCTCAGCCAGCGCTATATGGTTCTTAATGTTTGGTTTGCTTTGAAATGAAAGGAGGTATGAAAGTGTATGTTATTATTCTATTCCTTTAATCTTTGCTCAAAAGTTAGTCCTCTCAGACCTTTAATCATCTGTCTTTGTCTGAATTCCCTTCGATTTATTTCTGTCTTTCTGGTGCTGAAGTGCTTAGAGATGAATGAGGCATTGTATTGCTTTATCTTATTTTTTCCTCATTAGAAAGCTGGCAAAAGCCTATGGTTGCAGAAGACAGAATGTAGTTTAGGCTAGTCAACATTTTTGCCTTTTCATAGTATTTAATCCTTTTGCTATGAGAACTGTAAAATATTCCTATGACAAATGGATATTATGGTGCATGTAAATTGGGACAGAAATTCTACTGGAATAATGTTCATAGGGCTGCAACACCAATCACTCAAAAGTCAGGAAATGGCAGAGTTTAGGCAGCTTGTTCAGCTTTGTCTCATCACACATTTTTCTTTCAGTGTAGCTGCTGTCTGGAAGAAAAGTTGCTCTTTCATGCAATTAGGGCGTTGTGTCTTATTCTTTGTCAAAATTATTTTTGTTTGAATTTTCAAGAAAAAAAGTGTGAGCACAACTCAAATTTGAGCCTGAATATTTTTTATGTATATATATGTATATTTAAACTGTAGTAAACAAAACAAGACTTCATGCTGAGAAGTGCATCCAGCTTTAGTAAGAGAAAGCACTGCCTGGCATATCTATAAAGGTTAGAGCCTGCTCACTCTTGCACACCTCTATAAGAAAGGAGAAGGGCAGTTCTTGGAGCTTTCCTGCAGAACACAGATGCAGTGATATACAGTAACTTGACATGGGCATTTTAAAGTGATACTGATGTATTCTCTACCATGTTAATGTAGGGAAAATGTTTTCCCACTTCCCTTTGGGTGGAATAATCCAAAATAGAATATATCATGGTATCTTTAGGATTCCTTCATATTAGAATATATAGAATTTCTTGTATGCAATTCATACAGCAAAATTGACGAAACATTTGTGCTAGGCTAAGAGAAGAGCAAGTGGATTTTATTAGAGTAAATAATCTCTTTAGAAGTAAATGAACAAATTCAGTCGGACTGAAAATCCAGTGAGATTCACAGATTCTTTTAAACAAACATGTCTTAATTGCTTAACAAAATGTTTGAATGATAGAGATACAAACAGTTCATCTGAGGAGGTGTTTTGCACTCATCATGCCATTTCTAAATGAAATCTGAACTTGCTTTCATGTTACATTCCAGAAGTACTTGGTACAGGTTTAATTTCTCTAAGATTTTAGCCTCTTTGTTATCTTCCTGTAAGACCCCGCTAGATGACAGATTGTACTTTGATCATTTTACATGCCAGTTATGCTCTCACAACTACTCTTTATGACCTTGGTTTTAAGCTTGATTCTAGAGCTGCTTGATCCCATCCCCTCCTTTACATCTCTTTTCTGTCCTCAGTAGTATTCAGCCATTTCCCCTTCCTAGTATGATTGCACCTCTGCCATAATGGAGATAACTCAGTAGAGTGGGTTTTATGCAGGGCAAATTACAGATCCTATTTTCTGCTAACTTTGATTGACTGCAAGTTGCTGGCTGCCCCTGTTCCATAGAAGTGGCAATTTTAGCTTGTGGAATAACAAAGCAACTGACTAAGTGAATCCTCTGTGCTTTCTTCTGTAACCGCGTAAGCACGCTGCAATGCTTTCCTCTGCACACCAGTGATCATTATTCTAGTGAAAGCAACCCACGGCCTCCTCAGAATAGATAAGAACCTCTACAAAAAGACTTGAGGTTTTGATATTTATTTTGCACGCGTGCATATTCATGCAAATGAGGCTCTCATTTTATTTTTAATGAAAACACTAAGACAGTCTTTAAAGGTAGACCGAAAGCACTGTTCTGCTCTTCCTTGACTGGCTACTGTCAACCCAGTTAATACCCTGATCATGACAGCTATGCCAGCTGAATGCCACTGCTGGAGGGCAATTTCTAGTTTCTTTCTGCAAAGTATTTATCTGGAGATAATTACATATTAGCCTGATATGTTTTACTTGCAGTTGCAATACGAATTGACCTGGCATCGAACTGTATATTACAACTGTTTGCAATTGCACTATGAGCGTTCAAAATGACTGTAAAAACTTCCCCACAATGAGAATGGTGAAATTTCCATTCTCATTGCAACTGTCCTATAGATTTTAATTTTAAAAGTAGGTCCTAGTTTTAATTCCTGAAATCTTATGAAATCTAAATTCTTGCAAATGTATATGTGAAATGGAAGTTGGTATCTAGTGCCTATGGATCACCGTTCTTAGTGTTAAAATTTCTGGTTTTTACTATTGTACATGAGAAATACGGTACATAATAAGTCAGAAAGTTGTAAAAGGAGTTAGAAGAAAAGTTCATTTCACTAGTTACTAAAGAGGAAAGAGCACCTCCTAGAGGTCTGGCCAAAAACTTAATGTGAGGATGAGCACAGACCTAGTTCACTAGTTTTGACTGGTCCTTGAAAGATGGAGAAAACTAGGGTACCTCTGCTGTGTGCTCCTCTGTGACTCCTCCTGCTCCTTCAGTCCTGCTTGCCGCATGCAATCTGATTCAGCCTCCCATTGTGAGAGAGCATGTGACAGAGAATGCAGATGTACTTCCACAGAAGATTATTTATTATAGTGATAGAACCAATGTCTTCCTGTCCTAGATGTGAGATCTGACCCTGTCTGACAAAATCCTTGGCTACCTATGAAGTCCAGACATGATCCCAGTATTTTCCTCTTTGCCAGGCAGGCTCTATCACTAATGTTGGAAGATTTCTCTCTTCTGGTTGAAGAAGCTTTCATGCGGAGCGTACTCTTTACTTTTAGACATGTTGGAGTATCCTGGGGTGCTCTGGCTCCTGGTAGTCTCAGATATAGATTTATTACATCTTTATTTCAGAAGTGTTTTCTGATTTTTCTGGTTACCTTGGGGCTAGTGTTAATTCAGTCTAACTTAAGGTAACATGCAGACTGAACATTTCTTCACAAAACAGAAAATAAAAACCACAGCCACAAACGTTTATGAAAGACATTGTGTATGCACAATAACCTTGAATATTCTTTATAAGTTCTCCACTTAATACTAGAGAGATTTCTCTGTTCCCTTTTCTGCTTTCCTGACACTTTACCTGTTCAGGGTCATGCTTTCCCACACTCTTTGTGCCCTAGGTAGCACTCATTAGAGAGAGCCACTTACTTGAAAGCATGGTAGTCGTTATGAACAGTCCCCCCTTTGAAGTCCCAGTGGGCGTCCAGGTAGCTGGAATGTTTCTCCCTTCTTTCTTATCCAGGAGAAAGTCTGTTGTTCTTGATTAAAATAATGTCATTTTCTTTGGTGAGTCAGATATCTCTTAGAAAATGTGTCACATCCTGTTTGTGAGTATTTGACTGAAAACTTCTCATCCCAGGGAAAGGAAACACCTCTTTTCTTCCTCTCCTGTCATTACATGGACAGGCTTCAGTTGAAGGTGTTTTCACTGCTGGATCTTGTGTATCTGTTCATAGCCCATGGAAATCAGTGTGATAAAAACATCTAAACAGGATATTAAGACCTGGCTCTTTGATTACTCTCAGTTAAACCACAACGTTAACTAGCCAATTCTGATTGTCAACAGGTTGAAGCGATGAATCCACGAAGTCTTCCTTCAAGTTACGCATCCCAAAGTATTCCCAAATGCACCGGCAGATAGGGCTGGGAAGAGTGGCTGAGGTGTCTGGGGTGGGTGTAAACAACCAGCTTCTCTTAGGGCACTTTACATCTGCAAGTTTCTAGTTTACCAGTTAAAACAATCAGCGACTTACTTCTACCTGTAGAAGGGTTTGTTCTACCTATATTGTTCAGCAGTGTATGTTTTTGCCTATTTATTTATTTGTAAAGACCTCTTTAAAATGGACTGTACCCCAGGAATCTCATTGACATTTTAGAAAACAATTTTGCATAGCAGTGTGTTTATCATCATGTAATACGTGTTTATCATTATGATGACAATCTGTAAGTATATATCAGCCAAAGAAAACCACCAGGGATTCAAAAGCCAACATGTCAAGTAATCTTTTACTTGTTCCTCTTTACAGATATTCAAGAGTTTTATGAAGTGACACTGCTAAATTCCCAGAAAAGCTATGAGCAAAAAATAGAAGAAGCAAATCAAGTTGCAGAGAAATGGGAGAAGACAACATCTGCTACAGACCATGAAAATCTGCAGAAAAACCAAGAGGTAATTTAACAGATTAAGAATTAGAATATATATGTGAGACGTCTCAAGCTTGTGAAAGGCCATGCAATGATTTATAATATTGAAAGAATGTCCTTAATTAAGGACTTAGTTTAGGATATGGGAGATATAGAGTGTTACCCCTCTGACCTTGAATAAGTCTCTGACTTCTTCATCCTTTCAATTCCTATCCTTCAAAGGGAAGCAAAAAACTTTCTTCTCATCCTTGCTGTGCTTAACCTGATACTTGGTGCCTGTGATTACCCCCTAAAGAGAATATATCTGCTCTACTTGCTGATGACCACTGAGGTTATTAATACTCCAGTGATTGTATCCTGTGTAAAAATTTTAATCAGACTTTTCATTTTCCTGGGACTGACATTGGGCTGAACTTTTCCATAACCCAAGTGCACAGAGGTGTCAACCAAAATAGTCTGTGTATGAGGAAGACATATCTAGAAGAAGCTTATCCCCCTTTGCTTTTCTTCTGTAGCCACTGGAAGGATTCAAAACCTTTTTTTTTGTCACCACCGGCTCCAATCTGCCTCTGTCTGCCTCCAGATTATCATTAACTAAATTAGCAATCTGAGCTAATTGCTTCCCACCATGTTTGTACTTCAAAGACAAAACAAAACCAAGCAATGAGTTGCTCTGTTCTTAAACAGCGAGACAGAAATAGAGTGGGCATGGACTGCAACCTGCAAATCTCCAGACCAGCATCAAAGATGAGGGAAATGTATAAAAATTTCCATTGTTATTATGGTAAGAAAAGAATTTTGAAAGTTGTTCTAAAGCACTTCCCATATAGGTGTGACTATTTTTAAGAGCTTTTCTCTTTCTTAAAACTGTAAAACCAGACACAAGTTGCAATTCCACATGACATCTTGCATGTGATTCTTAACAAAGATAGATCAGAATTGCAGGCAGCTAGAACAAAACTCTCTGAAGGAATGAAGAAATTTATTATAAAAATTAATTAGCAAAAGAAACTTGCAGAATTAATGAGAACAAGCATTCTGATTGAACAAATGAGAATTAACATAGGATATATCCCATGAATGATTTAACAAGTCCCAGCTTGAAGACACAGCTAGCTAATCTGCCTTTTTTTCCACAAAGCTATATGCTTTAAATGGTGGAAGTGTATTCCAGCATGTTAGCCCTTGAAGCATCTGACAAAGACAGTGGATCACAGACTGTCTTTTCATTCCAGCCTCATGAAAGTATTTGACACTCAACAACATCTTCCTTAACCTCATTACTGTGTAAGAGGTGTGCTGCTGCTTTTGTCAAGGGGAATTTAAGCTCCAAGTTCTATGCTGCGCATGGCAGAATATATAGGGCTAACTCCAAACTTTGCTTTAAATCAGAACATTTTCATAACATAAACAAAGCAATAGAAGACTATTGCTTAGAAACTGGAATAGATTGCCCAGGGAGGTTGTGAATGCTTCATCCCTGGCAGAGTTCAAGACTAGGTTGGACGAAGCCTTGAGTGCTATGGTTTAGTGTGAGGTGTTCCTGCCCCTGGCAGGGGGGGTTGGAACTTGATGATCTTAAGGTCCTTTCCAGCCCTAACTATTCTATGATTCTAACTGGAGAATCCATTTCAAACCGGGCTGTGGGCAGTGAGAGTCCACGGTACCCCCGTTGTCAGATATGCTCTCTATCCATACATTCAATTGGTATAATGCAAGCACAAAATGTTTAGTCCCTTTGAAAATCATACTTATATAGGTTTTAAGGGTCCAATTGCAGGCAAACCAGACTGGAAGTGTAGGCTGTTGTTTTTTTCCTTTCAACAGCACATCATACTATCGGCAGTTCCGAGTCAGAAGTGATTAGTACATACAGAATGTACTAGCTGCTGTACAAATCCAAGAGAGTGCTTTGCTTTCTGTGAGAAACTGCCTTATGGAAATGTAACTGGATAGTCTAATAAATCACAAATTCTTATTCATGGCCTATTCGTTATGGGAAATGATGGTTTTGTACTTTCCTTTTCCGTTCTCAATTACATGTCCCAAATGTGGAAAGAAAAATCCTCCTCTCATTAATGCAGTGTTCCTCTGCAATGAAAGCCCAAATATGATTGTCCAGTCAGAACTCATAGAGTCATAGAATCATAGAATAGTTAGGGTTGGAAAGGATCTTAAGATCAAGTTCCAACCCCCTGCCATGGGCAGGGACACCTCACACTAAACCATGTCACCCAAAGCTCTGGCCAACCTGGCCTTGAACACCACCAGGGATGGAGCATTCACAGCTTCCCTGGGCAGCCCATTCCAGTGCCACCCTCACAGTAAAGAATTTCCTCCTTATATCCAATCTAAACTTCCCCTGTTTAAGTTTTAACCCATCACCCCTTGTCTTATCACTACAGTCCCTAATGAAGAGTCCCTCCCCAGCATCTTTACAGGCCCCCTTCAAATACTGGAAGGCTGCTATGAGGTCTCCACGCAGCCTTCTCTTCTCCAGGCTGAACAGCCCCAACTTTCTCAGCCTATCATGCCTTCTACTTGAAACCTGCCTTGGTTGCTTATATGCTGATTTTCTGTATAAATTGGTTCTTTTTCTGTATTTTTGTTCCATTCTGAATGGCTGATAAAGAAAGAAAGCAGCTTTCACTGTCCAGGTCAGATGTCCTGTGAGCCCTCCTTGTATTGATATTTGCTCTTCTGTAGATTTCACAATAACAGGCAAGTTTTTAGATTGTTGCTTGCAACACTGTACAAATTTGCCACGCAGAGCTGGCTGGCCTCTAAACTGAGTGGTTTGTAACCAACTCATGCTAGTTCTTACAGTGTACTGGCATGGGATTGTCATAAATTAAGAAAGATGAAAGGCTCGTGATCCATTCTGTAATCTCCTGTTATTCTCAGTGAGCACCTTAGAAGAGAGACATCTCCCAAACTCAGTCTGTCATTTTGAATGGCCTTTGCAAAAGCAAATGAAGTCAGGGGAATATATGAGCTCACCACTGGCATCCAGGTTTTTAGCATGAGTGACACCGTGTAGCAAGCCATGGCTACAAACAAGAGAATTAACAAAGCATGTTGGGGTTTAGTGATAACAACTCTTTTGTTTTGTTTTCTCCCCATTTTTTTTTGCTTGCATTCCTTCTAGTTAGACTCTGTATTGTTCAGGTATTGACCCTGAAGAAGTTCCTGGTCCTCATGAAACTGGTAAACGTTTTGGTATGACCTATGTATCTAAACATCACATCCTTGATATTTTTTACCCCACCATTAATGGCTTTGGTCATTCAAATGATAAGTGACATCAGTGTTTCCAGATGCAAAATGCAGTGTTACCTACGATCAGACTATTGCATTTCACCCTCTACAGAAAGAAAATATATGTGGCAATGTATCTGGCAAAGATATAAATATCATAGACCAAAATAATTTCAATGGGTGGGTGTTAGGTTTGACAAAATCACTTGACAAAGTTCCACTTAAATTGGTGGATAGTTTCAAAATCAATGTAACAATGTTTGGGGCACGTTTGGTATTCACTAAAATTGTTTACTAGGTGTGCTACCTGTGAAGACTTGCATTTGTTTTATATGCATTATACAGCAAGCAGGGAATGTGACATATCAGGTAAAAAGTGAAAAAGTCCTACTGGTAGTTGTGATGTGAGAGATCCAGAAAATAGCTCTGAAGAAAACCTGAACAAATCTTGTTCATTCTCTTGCCCAAGGGCAGATCAACTGTATTTGAACTGTTCCTGACATGTTTGTCCAACTTGTTCTTTAAAACCTCCCACTGTGGAAAGCGAACAACTTCTCCAGGAAAACTTATTTCCTCACTGATAGAAAGTCTTTCCTGACAAGAAAGTGGAGTTTCTCTAACTGCAATTAGAACCCGTTCTTCAATTTTCAGTAGACTTGGAGAACAGTGTATTCAGTCCTGTTCCAAAAACCGCTTACACATGTTTAATCATATGTAGTAACAGGATCTTCCAGCTTCTCTTTCCTTCTATCACTCTTTCATAGAATCATAGAATAGTTGGGGCTGGAAAGGACCTTAAGATCATTCAGTTCCAGCCCCCCTGCCATGGGTAGGGACGCCTCACACTAAACCATGTCACCCAAGGCTTCATCCAACTTGGCCTTGAAGACCACCAGGGATGGTGCATTCACAACTTCCCTGGGAAGGGAAGGTTTTAAAATGACCATTGAGACCTGCTCTTTCTCAGCAGTGTTGTCATTGTAGCTAATCACAGAATAGTTTGGGTTGGAAGGGACCTCAAAGCTCATCCAGTTCCAACCCCCTGCCACAGGCAGGGACACCTTCCACTACAGCAGGTTGCTCCAAGCCCCTGTGTCCAACCTGGCTGTGAACACTACCAGGGATGGGGCAGCCACAGCTTCTCTGGGCACCCTGTGCCAGGGCCTCACCCCATGCAAGCTGAAGAACTTCTTCCTAATATCTAATTTCAATCTCCCCTCTGGCAGGTTAAATCCATTCCCCTTGTCCTGTCCCTACAGACCCTTGTCCAAAGCCCCTCTTCAGGTTTCTTGTTGGCCTCTTTAGGCACTGGGAGCTGCTCTAAGGTCTTCCCGGAGCCTTCTCTTCTCCAGGCTGAGTAAGTCCAGCTTTCTCAGCCTGTCTCCCTAGGAGAGGTGCTCCAGCCCTCTGATCATCTTTGTGACCTACTCTGGACTTACTCCGACAGGCCAATATCCTTATGTTGGGGATCCTAGAGCTGGAAGCAGTACACGTCCATGCAGCAACGAATGTTGGCTCGTAATGACAAATTTGGTCTTTTGGGCAAGAAAATATTTAGTTGTCTTCAGCTTTTCTCAAAGGAGCTGTACTTAGAGGTATGAAATATTTTAGTTTCCAAAACAAAAAGCTTTGTGTCACTGTGGAAGGCAATTAGTTTTGCTAGCACAGGCTATATATCTTTCTATCTCCATGTACATAGAGAATTCCTGGAAACGACTCTGCAAGATTTATTTATTAATGAAAATACTACCTCACGTTTTGGAGACAGCAGGCTGTAATTCCTTCCTGTTCTGGGTACTACTTGAAGGACTGTGAGGTTTGAGAAGAGGACTTAAGAACTGAGTCAAAACAGGGAACTGGGAATTACGTTGTCTGAGGTATCTCACCGTGTCCAGGTGTCACTTAAGGACCACATCTTGTAGTGTACTTCTTGGGAGGAAATGGATGTCCAGGATTAAGGTCCACAAAAACCAGAACACACTTATAAACTAACAAGTAATGAATTCCAAAAATGGGGCAAGATGTCATTCCCTTAAAATCTGCCTCATAAAGATAGATCTAGATACCTTATCCTGATTAAGGTTCAGAATCATGCTTGCTTTTCTGTGAATAAAACCATAGCTAGACTTCAATGTGTGTAAAAGCACTGCTGATACAGTTTTCTTTATGAAGAAGCTATTTGGTTAGGGCATTTTCAAAGGATGTGGAATTCCATATTCAGCTCCCTTCTTGACCAGAGAGGAGCTGATAGTGCTTCTCTTCTCACCCATGAGAGTGCACTATGCATTATGCCGGCAGGTATTATTTTGCGTTTTCTTGTTGGGATGTTGCCAGTGTGTATGGGATAATTAAATATTTATTGAAACAGAGTGCTGACACATGACTCTATAGCCTAGAGCTTATAACTGTTACTGCTCTGGGTATTAAAGTTTGCCATGATTTCTCTTCTTTGGTATACTCAAGGTTGGAATCCTCTGTCCCAGGCAAGTACCCAAACACCAGTTTTGAAAAATCATAGATGCAAAGCCTTTATTCCTGTTTTCCTTCAACTCTTATCCACCTCCTTGTAGTCACTACCATATAAATTCAAGTCTGGAAGGGAGAGAATATACAAGAGATTAAGAAGTGCACTCCAAATGGCTGGTAGGAAAGGCACTGTGATGGGATCCATACATTTGTTCCTCTCAAGCTGCCTTTAGGGGATGCAGGATGCTGTGTCCAGTGAGAGGGTTGCTGACACATAAAAGAGGAAGTGTGGAGATCACCTAACTGAGCAGGTTGTGAAGGTATGCCAGGAACATGTGGATGCTGACAGTGCTTAAACATTGAGCTGGTGGTTATAGACTAGATGGGCTCATTTTGGGAACAACCAAATGCCAGGTAGCTACCTTGAGAACAAGGCTGTGGAGAGATGCCACTGCAAAGGTAATGTGCCACAGGAGTGTCTGAGGAGCTCAACTATTAAAGTGAGTCATTTCAAATTGCAGTAATAAAGCATCTGCATTGATTTAAACCAAGCAACAATTATCTTGCCCATGTAGCCATGTACCTGGCTTCCAGCAGGGCCAGGAACAGATGCTCAAGGAAGAGTAAGGAAAGGGCAAGCCTGTATAATGGGTGCTTTAGCTGTTTTACAAGTCTCATCTTAATTTGTTTGGCCTAAAACCACAAAGTGCTCAGTGCTGTGAAACTCAGCATTACCTTATTTTATAAACATTCAGTATGGTATTCACTGCAGCTAGCATACTGACTGAGGGATGTGCCCAATCAACTGCTGAAAATCATGAAGACAGGGTTTGTTTGTAATTGTGCCTGTGCCAAGAGCTTCATTACTTCTTTGGACCAGCATTATAAGACCAGCATTCACAGCTTGAAAGGCTGTTATTGAAATTAGGGCTCTTAAATTGTCCCCATTGGAGAGAGAAGACTGATTTTTTTACCCCCTAGGAAATGTGAAGTGGGTTAAAGTCAGGTCTTCCACTGCTCAGAAGAGTGCTCTCACCCCATGAAGTTCCAGATAAGGCTGGGGTGAAGGTCCTCTCCATTTCTGCTGTCAAAGCTTTGCAATAATGCAGCTGGATTAGCGAGTTACTGCAGTCTGAGAGTGGGTGTGCAGGTCTGAGCCCAGATCCTCAGCTTAGCAAATGGTCACTTGCACAAGAAAAAGTATTCTTCCCTCCCAGTACTCTACATTGGGTTGAACAGCCACTAGATAAAGAATGACTCACTTAAATGTTGTGTAGATAGACACAATTAAAACTGTGAGATGCTCAGACAATGCAATAATGGAGAACATAAAAGAACCTAGATGGGGGTATCCATCTGGTAAAACAAAAACTGAACTGCACTTTAGCTATGACAATAGTAACACTGCTTGAAGCTACAGGCTTGTGCTCAGCTCCAAACATTCATTAAAATACATAAATTTACTCTTGTTTTAACCTCTATTTTCATTAGCTTAGTCTCAAGTGCTACTTATTTCTGGTCAGCAGTGTTTTTCCATTCAGATGGAAAGTTGAGGTGAAGGAAAAGAGCACTGCTCTTATGCTTACATATAAATCTGGTGGCTGGAGGTCTGCTTGTCCCAGTATCATAGCATGAAAAGACTATTTATTTATAGGGCATATGGTGCAGATACTTTTAGAATACTGAATGAAAATCATTTGCAATTACTGTGCAAGTTTGGTCATCACACATCATCACACATGCACAATGTACATTCAGCACAGTGTGGTATCATTGCTTTGAGGTGGTCCCCGAAGATTCTGGTTCTCTGTTTAATTCCTGTTGTTCCATGCATATCTTATGTTTAGAGGCTCATTTTGCAAAGACAGTCAATTGCAGCATGCAAAATGAAGACTCCTGTTTCTGTTTGCTTCAGGAATGACTGCTCTCCTTGTATCCAGCTATTACAAACATTGTAATTACTTCTCTGTCCTTTAAGTGCTGGCTTGTTAAAAGTTCCAGTAGTCCCTTTTACTTAAAAATCTTCTGCCTGGAGCAATTAACAAACCATTAACCTGTTGCACACTAACAGCTTATCTAAAAAATGTGGGCCCTCAAGACTGTTCTATACATCCTTGTAAAAATTCAGACTCTTCCCTGGATTTTTGTTTGTTTTCTTTGTTTGTAACTGGGTACAGCTTAATGTGTACGGCTTGGTTTACTCCCAGGAGCCAAATCTGATTCTGTTTAAGTGATCATACTTAATATGCAAGAGCCATTAGGTATGATCAACCATAATGTTTAATTAGAAGGGTTCAAAACGTTCAGTTTTATGTGTCTGTTTTTTCACTAGATTTAGCTCCTACAGTATACATTTATCTGATCAAATGAAGGTTTTGTCTGTGGGTTGATTTTGTACCAGAGCCAATTCCCACATAATTGTTTGGCATTAAGTTCTCAAGAAGGCAGCAGTCTTTTTAAGGGGTAGAGTATAAGTGACATCTTGGTTTGTGTTTCTTTAGCTGTGTTCCTTTTGCACCCAAAGATGTGTAGCAACCATAACTAGATAATTGTTTTAATGATGATGCTGAAGCTTAGCTTCATGTGTTTTTTAAATATACAATAACTCTGCAATTTGATTTTTCTATGTTTTAATAGGTACGCTTTGCTTGCAGAGATTATTTTATACACTTGCCTTCTTGAATGGTTTGACTAATGTTTAGAAATGGGTAACTGCAAAATCACTGTGTTATTAATAAGCTTATTTATAACTAGCTGCAGCTAAATGTCTTACCCATACTGGGTATCCATGCTGGGTGTCTATTTATAAATTTGTTATTTGTTCTGTAGCTTGTCAATAACTTGAGTGCCAGCGCGTCTGCTAAATGTCACTGTAGAGTTGCTTTTGAGTGTGTTTTAATGTGGTCAGGCCAACGTTTCCATTCTAAACCAAGTTGCATAGATGCAGAACAGTGTCATCCTTTGGACAGAAGTGTTCCAGAGTGCAGAATTCTGGCCTTCACATTGCAAATCCCTACAGGAGAGTTTTCTGCTTAAGTTATGATGCTGAGAGTAGGGAACTATTTGTGTTGTGCCGCTCTCTAAACAGAACATTTCTGTCCCATTGGGCAAGTCTTGGAACCAGCCATCGTTCTGATTTTGCCATCTTCTTGTGTTTGCTCAGAGTTAGACATGCTCACATAAAAAGCCCTTACCTTTGTTGCCATTCACTCTTATTTTAAGATCACCACTGTATTGGTGTGCCTTGCTCAAGAGTTGAAGGCAATCACTGGTCTGATAGGTCCCTTCTGACCGGGAGATGTGATTTTGTTTGGTAATTGTTTATTTAGTTAATAATGGTTTTCTACTGACATTGGTGGGAGGGGGAATAGAACTGGGATCTCTGCATTAAACAAAGTAAACCAAATTGGCAACACTGAGTCACATCCACCACAGCAGGTTTGTGTATATTTATTTATTTATTCTTCACATTTATATAATATGCCTATCAAATAACCTCTGGGCAGTTTTCTGACCCGTGATTTGTTATTACATCTGCAAAGGATGGAGAGCAGGCCAGGCCAGCTGCTAGGGACCAGAAAACATAATTTTCTGCAATGGAAATATGCTTGTATATTAACCAGCATACACAATTAGCCAAACTTTTAATTAAGCAATGTGTCTCTATTGTGATAAGCATTGAAGTCAGACTGTTGTGTAAATCCCAGTCAAGGTCAAAAATGATAGCGCTTGTAGTTAAGGATACCAGGAAAATATCACTTAACAAAAAAACGTGCAATTTTAACATAGTTTTTTCTGAAATAATTTTTCTAAACCTTGACATATTTTAACAATGACACACCAGAATAATCTGAAAAAAATATCTACATAAAAATATCAGAATGTCCCAACAGGCTTCTACCACAAGCTAGCAATTCCTCCTAAGAGTATGTGATGTAATTCATTGGTTTTAATAAGATTCTGAGAAGTCATGTTTTAACCACCTGCAAAAACAAATACATCAACTCTTAAAAATACAGTTCTTCGCCCTTATGATACTGTAAGGGATCTGCAAAATTGATATTCAAGGGTGAATGTTCTGTAGTTAAGCTTCATTCTGAAAATACGTGGAGCTTTTTGTTTCACTTACATGTTTATTAGCACTGATCAGTCACTAATGAGCAGCTGAGCAAGAGAACTCATTGCCCTCATGTGCCAAGAACAAAGGTCTCCATAGAGAGGTTTTGGAGCCCGTTATATGTTTGTGCTGTCTACCAATACTTCTTTATCAAAATGATTCTTAAATAGTTCCCAAGAATAAAGAAAGATTTCACCCAAAGACTTCTGGACCATATAAAGATCACCCTGGGAGTGATTTCTTAGATGCATGTATCTTTGTTCAGTAAGATAAATACATATAAACTGGGACAGATATTTGCAGGTTTTAACAAACAGTAAATACAATCCCAAATGTAGCAACCTGGGAAATTAAGGGGAAACTGTCACCCTCAAAATATCATTTATCTCCATGTTTTTTATGTATAATACAGTTACAAATAACATGACTAAACTGACAGAACTATGCGTTTTCAGCTTGTACATTTTATGCATTTAACTGTGCTTAACTATCACCTGTGCAACTTTAATCTGTAACAGGTTGTAATGAAAACTGCCCCCGGTTTAGAGATGAGGCAATTTACAGCCACTATAGCATCTAGATCATGAATAACACATTTGTGTAGACCTTTGTGTACTGTGAAGGAGTGAATTTCACCCTTAGCCATTCTCTTCCTTCTTGAAAAGAGCCTTTGGGAACATGTTTTTTTTTAATTCTGTAATCTTGATCCATTTACCCAACCAAATGTCCTTGCATAGAAATTAGTTTCTGGGTGTATTTCTCTAACCTCGTTTTCCTTTGTTAACTTCCACCTTTCCACAGTCTCAACACATCTCTATTTGTCTTGCTTTTAGGGCCTGTCATAGCATGTCTGTACTGGTACTTTAGTGATTGAACTCCACATCTGCTTTCTCAGATCTTCATGACATACTCAGTTGAGGAACTTTCCTGATATTGCCACCTTCAGCATGCAGGAGCTCTGCAGGAAGAGCTGTGAGACTATCTTATTTCATCTTTAAAATTGTCTTTTGTCCCAAAAGAGAGGTTATTGCAGCCATAGCAGTTATTCCTAGTGCAACGTTCTTCTGTTGATCAATGTTGTCTCACTATTTGCTCATGTTTCTCCAAATTCTGTTGTCTTGAACCAAAATGGACAGTTTGGAGGAGTGGAACCACCATGTAGTAGCGCAAAAGAGACATAGTCAGTGGCTGACTGCAGCCTCATGTCTCTTTGAAGTGCTTGTTCCCCCCCAACCCCAGAAAACTAGCTTTATAGATGAGTTCTGAAACTGAATTTTGAATACATCTTCAAATATCTCGTGTTTAAAAAATGTCAGGCTAGCTGAACTTCACTTTCATCAGCCTGCATAGACCTGCACAATGCAGATGGGGACAATGGTTGAACCCACTAAAGGCTATGAATGATTTCAGCACTATTCCATCTGCTGCTTGGCTGATACGTATGGCTGCTTCTGCTTTTGTGTCAGGAGGTCAGCCTTGTTACCACATAGCTATAACCCCAATAGTGGTGTTCAATTCATTGCTGCAGCTGCATAAACTTTGTTCACTCAAAGGACAAATCAAAGTGATGAAGGTCTCCCTGGCCCTCCAGTTCTTTGCAGAAGTGTAGGGGAGCCTACCTGGTGCTCAAAACTGCTGTGCCCTATCCCTATGTATTTGGGGTTTTTGCTCATCACTTTCAGGTAGTGAAGGTGTCTCTTTCTAAGAAGAGGCAAGGCAAACAGCTGCTGTAAAAACTAGAACAAAAATAAATGAGGAGTAAAAGATGTAGTGGGTCTGTTGTGCGTTTTCTCAGAAGTTGGCTTTTGAAACTCTGGTGGAGTCAACGGTGGTAACTTCTAACTGGTTATTGGTTTAATGAACCAGTAAAAAGAAGTTTGATGTTTGTGTTTTGGAATTTAACTACATGGAGAAGGACTGAAAGGATCTGCTGAGAGATTTCAGGTCATACATTGCATCAGACTGGTGTCTTCTCTCACACATTTTTTGGTGTTGTGGTGGCTTGTAAAAAACCAGAGGTAACAAAACAGACTAAAGGAGTAGGAAGGTTCATGACAGATGCATGCCTCCACTTATGCAATCAGTGTTCTTTTTTTTGACAGTATGCTCCCAGAGTACCCAACGGCATCTTTGCTAGGTCAGCAGTAAGCCTGTAAGTAGAGCTTCCAGAATTCAGAATGCTGACTATATTGTTGCCTGAAACAGTCCATCTGCAGTTATGGGTGTATTTCTTAATGCTGTTTCTTAATTCAGTGTCACTTTATTTCTTAATTGGCTTCTTCGGTTTTGTCCCACTTAGGGAACAGGCTTTACACACACATATCTTTGTAGTCACAGCGGACGCTTCTGTTACTTTTGAGGATTAGAATTGTCATATATTGCTCTTAACTGGCAACTTGTGATGGTTGTCTGACCCTTGGATGAGGACCAGAAATCTCCCTATGTTGGTACTCGGCTCTATGGAGAGCCATCACAGAGAAGGGGGGACTGATCTGATGTCCTTGCTCAATGCTGAGCAGAGGGGACTGTTTATAGTGAACAAATCCAAGAGACTTGTGCCCAGTTTTACAGTGTTTTGTTTCAGCCCAGCCAAAAGACCACAAAGGCTTGGGTTATGTTTGTGAATTGGGATCATGTTGTTAGCCACAGGTATATGGAGGAAGATTCCTAGTGATCCATAGCTAAGAAAATAGACATTGTGATGTTTCCAAACTTTAACGTCATTGATCGTAGATATTTTTCTTGATAGTAGAAACTGCATTTTTTACCAGTAGCTTTTGAATGTGCAATATTAGAACCAGCCATCACTTTTTAGGTTCACCTTTTATGAACCCTGTTTTACTAAGTATTGTACAAAAAAGTGTCAAGATGATGATTTTGCTTAATTTCAGCCTTGTATATAAGGTAGTGAAATGTGTTGCTGACTTGGTAGTAGTAATGCAATAGGTTGTAAAAAGTAGGCTACTGTTCTGGTTTAACCCAGCAGGCAGCTAAACACCACACAGCCACTTGCTCCCTCCTCCCCTCGGTGGGATAGGGGAGAGAATTAGGGAATACAAAAAGTAAAACTTGTGGGTCGAAATAAAGATAAAAAAATAGGAAAGAAATTGAAGGGAAAATAATAATAATGATAAAAGAATTAGAATATATTAACCAAATGATGCACAATGCAGTTCTTCACCACGCACTGACTGATGCCCAGCCAGCTCCTGCGCAGCAGCCCCTGGCCAGCTTTCCCCCAGTTTATATGCTGAGCTGACATCAAATAGTATGGGAGTTCCCTTTGACCAGCTGGGTTCAGCTGTCCTGGCTATGTTCCCCCCCCCCAGCTCCTTGTGCACACCCAGCCTACTTGCTGGTGGGGTGGTGTGAGGAGCAGAAGTGCTGGACTTAGTGTGAACACCGCTTAGCAACAACTAAACCATCACTGTATTATCAACATTATTCTTATCCTGAATCCAAAGCACAGCACTGTACCAGGTACTAGGAAGAAAATTAACTCTATCGCAGCTGAAACCAGGACAGCTAAATACGCAGAGCTGTGTGATGTTGACATTAACAAACATCGGTGCTTTTATGGGGCTTCTGAATGCAAGCACAATTGCAGACAACTTTAGTGTGAAGTGGTGCAGAGTCAGAGACAGTTTACATGAGACTGGATTTATTGCCTTATCCAGGGTCCCCTTCTGATAGTGTCACCTGAACCTCAGTGTCAGTAAGCTATTACAAGCTCACTCGGGTTTCTCTGGTAAAGAACTGTCAGTGTCAGCTGCGCGTCTGGAGACTTTCATGTCCCTGTAGGGACTATATGGGATGGGTAAGGTATTATGCATGGAAGGAGCATTATATAGACTAGGAGACTTCCTCCCTACTACCCTTGGCATCGTTTGGTACATGAGGCATTTGCTCCTTCTCACAGGATGCAGTTGACAATGATGCTTGTTTAATGCAGTTAGAGCTGCCTTTACACTTCATGCTTCTATAGCCACAAGCTCACAGAAGCTGAAATCCCTGTATGGTCCATAATTTCAAATAACTTTGGCCAGTGGCTAGTGTTAATAGCCTTGGAGTCCTCGTATGAAAGCACAGGTTTCTGCCATGTCTCCATTAGGCAGTGGCAGATTCTGATCCGTCATTTAGCTGATGAGTTATTACAAAGGAAATTGGCAGATCTGTGGAGCCCCAACTTTCTGTAAAGTATTTAGGGAATGTTTCCCCTTTGACTTCCCATTGTTGTCTGTTTATCAACATTTAGGGAGCGTGATGACATATTCTCCAGTTTAATGACCCGAGTCATTCCCTACCTTTTAAGTCCTTTTCCTCTCATATATATCAGTGCAAAATATTTTGTAACTGTCTGTAGGAGGGAAGCTGAATGAAGAGAGATGGCACTGTGTTTTGCCGAAGGTTTTGTTTAGCTGCAGTATTTTTGGATGTCAGCATGAGTATATATGATTGTGTAGCTCAGTAGCCATGACTTAGCAAGGCATCTTGCCCCTGTAATGACAGCCACTGCTTGCTTCCCCTCCCTATGGCTCTGGCTGAAATAGATATTCTTCTATACCAAGGTTTAGGATGCTTGAAGCAAAACTATCTTGGGAGTCAAAGTCATTACAATATTCTCCAGGGTTTTGATTTTTGGTGGTTTTTTTTTTTTTCACTCCTTCTTTCTTGTCTTTAATGCAGGCTTTATATCTTTGCATTAGTGTAAACCACCTTTCGTCTTCCTAAGTGTTACTTTATGATATATCAGTCCTGTTCTCAAAGTGAAACTGGTTTTATTACTGCTATTGAGTAGATTGACTTAAATTCACCATTTCTGGCAAGAACAGGCATAAAATTTCATCTCAAGTGAAATGTGGGTAGTTTCCTCCTCTGTAATTTCTCTGGAGGTGTGTGTAAATAGGAAGAGACTGTGTGGGCCATTGGCGGAGACAAGACACTGGATTCTATTCTTGGGTTTGCTACGGACATGCAGTACATCATGAGATGAATTAGAATTCAATCAAACTGAGTGATTTCTTATTTAAATGTATTTCCTACAAGGTTATTATGCCCTAGGACTTTTGGGTGTTTTTACTACTTAAAATTGTTAGAATTCTATCGTATGTATATATTTTTCTTATTCTAACATATCACATTTATAATGAGGAATAGTATGATCAGAAACAAAGAGATACAAGGCTTATCATAATTAAAATATAGTGCTAGAGGCTGTCTTAAGCTGTGCGTGGGAACACAAATGCACACTCCTGCTCTCCTGAGAACTAAGAGGGATACAGTCCTCTGAAAGCAATCATCATAGCTCTCCTGACAGAAGTACAGGCTATTAGAGTTAGCAGTAAATGAAGAGCTGCCCCAAAGGCCAAGGCAGTCCATAGGAACCATTGCACTAGTTATTTTCCATCAAAAATGCTAACCTTACATTCATAAATCCCTTATTACCTCTAGTTTGAGGTCACTTCATGCCAGCTGTATGGAACAATGGTTACCAAGGAGTTCCTCATTTACACCTTACTGTAATTGTTATTAATTAATACAGTCTCCCTCATTATTGTAACAGGGAGCCAGATAGAACTGCAGCATCAGCAGTCAGTTAATTGCAATTTAATTGAAATGGGTCCATTTGCAGGGTGCAGAACTGGGAAAGGTGAACAGGCAACAGCAGGCTCTGGTGAACTGCACAGCTGGCTGGAGCAGGGAGGAGAAAGGCCACCTTCATCCCTTCTGTTCCTCCCATCATGCTGCCATTGGATTGCCTTGATTTGCAAAATGTTTTAAGCCAATTCCTTGGATATCCCAGCAGTTGTGTTCCTGATAAAAGCAAAGTGTATGTGCAACACCAATGTGTAGGAAATATGGAAACTGCTTTGTTATAATAACCTGGCCTGGAGAGCACTGCAGTGATTTACTTTGCGTATCTGCAGCTATGTTTGCTACCACTACTGCCTTAAATCTACTACAGCTACAAACCCTTCTGAAGAACCTAGTGCTAATTTAATTTAGTTCTGGTTTTCAGGGGAAAATGCACCAACTGGGGAGCTGTTACCGTGCGTGTCTCGTGTTAAGATCTTGACCTCGAACCATAGGACTAAGTTTCCTAAGGGGAGACCCCTGAAGTAGCGGTTTGAGCTAAAGGGCTGTACATATCTTTGGGATTTCTGGCAAACCCTGCACTGAGCCCTGGAATTAGTCCCGAGATTCCCACACCGTGCTGTAACCGTCTTTGGAGGGAAAGTATATTGGTTTAAAGAAGAATTAAATATGAAAAGAAGAATTAAAAAATATTGTGCTATTGTAGCAACCAAAGCAGTTGGGGTTTTTTTTTTGGTTGTTGAAAGAAAAGCTGCACTGATGCAATAAAAACTGACACAAGAGAATAAGTGTATCAAGTTGTTATGGCAACAATATGTAGGTTGGAATTTATATATCCAGAACTTCTATGTAAGTAAAATAATCATTATCCTTGCTAATCAAGATATCATGCAAATATTATTTAATTTAAAATCATTAGTCATGTTTTCTCTTACGATTAATGACTTCCTGTTTTCTGTTTGCAAGTGTTTGCATTTGCTTCCAGCTGTGGTCTGCTTGTATTTTCAGGGCAAGATTGTGATTTCACTAATACAGGCTTAAATGTGGATGGACTCCACTGAAGCTAATGAATAAAACGTGTGCAGATGGGCACAACTGGAATGAAACCATGAGCTTTAACATGCTATTCTTACTGCAGCTGACCTTTCTGCTTGGAGGGGCTTTTGGCAGGTGTCGTTGCGGCATACACTCATAGAATAGTTAGGGTTGGAAAGGACCTTAAGATGGTCCAGTTCCAACCCCCCTGCCATGGTGTTGAAGGGACCTCCCTGCAACCACAGCTCCCCGTCTTTCCCCTCTTTTTAACATAGATCTCCTTCCAGAGCCTGTTTCTGCATACAGCCTGCCCTCTTCAGATGTAAATTTAGCTTCCAAGATGCTGTATGACAGCCAATTCTAAATGAGCATCCATTAATTATGTTCAGCCTTTTAATTTTTCTAGTCCTTTTCCTCCAGCCTTCAGGAGAATTCAGTAATATCGTCTGCTTTATTTGAAAGAAATAAACCTTTAATATCCAAAATTACTCTTCGTATTTCATCTTCTTTATGTCCAGGAAAGTGCAGGCTCATGGCTGAAGGGCAAGGAATGGGAAGAATGAGTGTCAGGATCTGACTAAACCCCATTGAGCTGAGGGAAATGCATTTTTTTGTTCCAAGTTTTCATCTCGTTAATTCTCATGATCAGAGGCATCTGAATTTGCCCTATGGCATTCGGTGACACTGTTGCCAAGAACGTTTTGGAAAATAGTCTGTAAGGGTAAGAACTCATCCATACATAAGTTAATAGTCTCCATTTCTTATGTGGATAGCTGCCTGGCATGGAGCTACAGCAAGTGGGTAAAACGATAACCTGCCTGTCCAGTCTCATGCTTTTGAGTCTCATTCTCATGTAGCTCAACTGTGGATCATTTATTTCTTCCTCCTTGCAGCATGGTTCATCTATGCAGTGCTTTTTGCCAAGTTTTCCACTTTGCCACATTCATCAGGCCAGCAGATCCTTCCAAGCACCAGTATTTAGTGTGCCAGGTCTCCACAGGGGAGAGACCGTACCTGAGAAACAGCCTTTGTAAGGCTTGTGTTTGCAAGGACTGTGGTCACTGCGCAGTGCCATGGTTCTTTGTCAGTCCACCACTGTGTAACCTTAGTGACTGCTCCCTGGAAAAGGAGACACATGAGTGCCTTGGTTCATAGCCCAGCTTGAAAACAAATCTCTGCATGAGTGATACAGGAGATGGAGCCTGGATCAGCAAGGTGAATCTCCTAGGTGTGTCTTTTATGGAGCCAACTGGTTCCAGTCAGCTTCATCTGAGCTCTCTGTCCAGGAGGACAAAAGCTGAAGTATGAGCCAGCATCTCCTCCCTGCCTGAGTTTCCTGCCTGGAAAGTCAGTTACCTTGCCCAAGACCAGAGTCACAGTGCAACTCAATAATTATGTGGTATTGTGTGTGGTGTTCCTACCCATGGCAGTGGAGGTAGAACTAGATGATCTGAAGCTCCTTTCCGACCTTAACTATTCTATGATAAACAGGGAAATCGCATTTGAGTATAAGCTTTGTGTTAGCCCAGCCACAGTGACTGAGTAGCCAGTAGCTTGGATGACAGCTTTTGGATGGGTGGTAAAATCTACATTTGGGATGAGCAAATACAAAGTTCACTACTGTTATTCTGACATCCAGAAACACAGAGAGCAAGACTTGCTTTCAGGAGGTTGGGGTGGCATTAAATCAGATCCTGACCTTTCTGAAACACAAGCCCACAGCCACATTATTGTTCCTGAGCTCTAAAATGCTTTAAGTCTGTCATAAAATCTTCTGAAAGGTTGAATTCATATAAGCTAAAGTAGAATCATAAAAATCCCAGGGTAGAATAAATATTATTGTGATATTTATGCTCACTTCCTAAGACAATGACTTAAAAATTCAAACACTTGGGGTGTGATTTGTACAGTAGAATCCGTGCCCAAATACATGTTTTTCTTTTGTCTATTCGCATTTACTGGTCATATCGGGGAGTCTGGTGCAGAAGGGGCTGTGGTGACTCAGGGCTTAGCCATGAGACCTCGTAGCAATGTGCAGCATCACCCTGACTTGAGACAGCTGCAAAGACTGAGCTAATGCAATGTGATGTGGAGCAAACCTTGACATCTTCAAACAGCAAAGCAGAAACCCTGACGTGGAAATAGAAACAAAATCCTTTCTGACAACTAAATCATTCAGCTGGGGACACTGAGCAAGGCTTTTTCTGAAGGGTTTCAGAAACACTTAATTAGGCATCTTCTTTTTTGAAGGGTTTTGTGGACAAGGAGGTAGCTCTATGTTATTTCTGGACTGAAATTTAGGCCCAGCTGAGGTAAATGAAATGCTGCCTGTCTTCCGTGGGATTATATTTCTGATTTTAGTTTCTAGCATGGTCTGGGATTGTCTGAGCTTTCAGTCATCTGTGATAACGGTGAGAGTGGTATCCTGCCAAAAGAAATGCTGAATGACACTTCTTCCTGTAATAAGGATTATGAGAGGCATAGAAATAGGACTAGCAGGGTACAGAAAAAGGAAGGCACATCTTATGGTTTTTAGGACTATTTCTCTGCATGGCATTGCAGGAAAAAACTCAGTCCCCAATGATGCTTTGTTTCCCACAGACTGACAAACTTTTATTTTCTTTCTGATCCAAGCTTGTCAGCAGCAGGAACTGAAGCTGAAATGCTTGCAATACCTTTAGGAGAGCTGTCAACTCTGCCTAGGTAAAGCAGAAAGGTGCAGCCCTTGGTGGGTGGATCACAGACACAGAAGGTGTTCTTGCTGTTGCTGGCTCTTTGTAAAGGATGAACTTGACTTGAGTCCAGTTTTAGTTCACACATGGCTTGAGCAGAGGGAGAGCAGCATTGGCTGTATCTTGACATTGAGGTGTGCTGTGTTCTTCGCTAGTAGCAGTATCCTGCTGTGCATCTCAGTTCAGCTCAGGTTGCTTGCTACTCCGGCACAGCTGCTAATTTAATTTGCATCAATGTCCTGTAAAATGGATAATCCCAGCATATCTTACATTGCATTTTACTTTCTCCCTGTAGATTTTTAAATGTTCTAATGATTTTTTTTTTTTTAAATGCTTACTTTTAAAGAAGTTGATTAAATAAGAGCATCATCTCTCAGCACTATATGTTCCTGGGAGCATTTGGTTACCAAGATGATAGATTTCCTGACAGACATTGGCATCCAAAAGATTGCTGATCACTGGTATTTAACACCTTTCCTCTCTTAATGTAAATCACTTTGGGGCAAGCTGGCATTTATCTACAGGCTTTCATGAGGCTGGAGCAGAGCTACCGATTCATCATACAAAACACTGAAAGAGGTCTCATAGAATCATAGAATAGTTAGGGTTGGAAAGGACCTTAAGATCATCCAGTTCCACCCCCCCTGCCATGGGCAGGGACACCTCACACTAAACCATGTTGCCCAAGGCTCTGTCTCAGATCATCTTCTGGTTTGAATTTCTCTCTAAAAGAACCCAGGAGAGCATTCCTATGCTGACTATTCTAGGAGAAGATGCATTAGTTCTCTGAACACTAAGGAAGTTGCTCATGGGCTACATGTCCCCATGCTCCCACTGGCACTCCTGGTCACTTTGCAGTGCTGATCAGCGTTTTCTAGCCATAAAGTATAGGTGCCCCAGATAATCTCATGTGTATGCAAACAAATTGGAAATCCTGGCAGCCACATCCAAGAACATGGAAGAACAGAATAACGTTTGCATTAATATTTCTTGGTTTTTAAATACTTTTTATATTCCAAATGTTGAGCCTCCCTCTGAGAAGTAAATGTGGTAACTATTGTGGGTTGTTACAAATACCCCCTATTGATATATTAGGTATAAAATCTGGATCAGTGCCATAAGTGGGGGAATTCATCCAGTGTTACAGGGTTTGGCTGCCGTAGGAAGACCTCCTGTAGGAACTCTTGGAAACCCCATATGCCATAATTGCCTGCGAGGGCAGATGCTCCTTCTGGCTGGTTGCTGGCTCAGATATGAACTGGAACATACTGCATGCTGAAAGTGGAACCAGTGACAAGTCTTTCACAGTTTGTAACTGTGCACTTTGGCAAAGATAATCAGCAAGAATTTTGTTGGTGGTTGACTGTGACAATTGTGCATGTCCCAGTAAGCTACTGGAAAGATTTGTTATAAGCACAGAAAAACTTTCCTGAGCACAGTTAAAATCAGATAAAATTAACAAGGTAGCTACTGTGATTACTGTTTTATTCATAGAATCATAGAATCACAGAATGGTTTGGGTTAAAGGGGCCTCAAAGCTCATCCAGTTCCAACCCCTTACCATGGGCAGGGACACTTTCCACTAGACCAGGTTGCTCCAAGCCCCTGTGTCCAACCTGGCCTTGAACGCTGCCAGGGATGGTGCATCCACAGGTTCTCTGATCAACCTGTTCCAGCGCCTCAGCACCCTCACAGGGGTGAACTTCTTCCCAACATCTAGTCTGAATCACCCCTCTATCAGTTTAAAGCCACTATACCTTGTCCTGTCCCTTCACACCCTTGTTAAAAGGCCCTCTCCAGCTTTCTTGTTGGCCCCAGAAGCTGCTCTGAGGTGTCCCTGGAGCCTTCTCCTCTCCAGGCTGAGCAACAATAATAAATATTTAAATAATGCTTAACTTTGCACAATGAGAGAGATATTACCCTGAAGACATTATGGTCTAAATAGTCCTTGTTAATTATAAATAGACTGGTATTAATTATATGCAAAATCAAAGATCGTTTTTGGTGCGTTATATGGTTATTGCTACGACCCAAGTGAGCAAAGTTATCAAACGAAGTTTTAATCTGCTTTTCAACATTTGCTCATAACATGTCTTCTCTTTCTGTGACCAACTGGAAGAGCGTTTAGTGACATGGTTTAGTGACATGGCAGGAGGGTTGGAACTAGATGATCTTAAAATCCTTTCCAACCCTAACTCTTCTATGATTTGATAAGAAAATGTTTTCTTTTGTGACTAGGAAGATAGAATTGTTCCAACTGCCAGCGCTCTGGATACAGGGGTCTGATAAAAAGTTTACATTTTTGTCAGGAGTTTTAATTCAAGCTTCAGCTCTTTATTCCCACAACCATTTACAAGGATGTATGAGCTTCGTGCACATTCTCCACTGCATTCATACTGTGTCACCCTAGGGTTGCCAGTTGTGCTTCTCATGGTGACCTGTACAGGACTAATGAGGTGTTGCTAAAATATTTCTTTTGTACAAGCAGGCAGATTTTAGATAAAGAAAATAACTTCAGACAATATAAGCTTTTGCTTAGCCTCTAAAGGGAGGATTGTATGGAACCAAGAATAAGAAAACACTCAGATCCAAGAATGTTAGTTTTAAATAAATCTATCACAACACACAGCAAGATTTCTTTTTACCTCTTGCATTATAGTCCTGTTTATTTCATAACACAAAGTTAAATAACTCTTGGTTTTCAGACGGTTTGCTAACATATACTTTGTTTAAGTTTGAGAACCATATATTATTCTGCTAATGCTTATTGAACATTGAAACAGAGGTGTTCCGGATTTATTAACATCACTCCTACTTGAGCTGTTTGTACCCTTCTAATGTCCTTGGTTTGCTGCTCTTCACAATTAATCTGTGACCCATTTCCCTAAGGAAAACAGCTGAAACATTTCATAGCATCTTTTAACATAGTTTTATGTTCCTTCAAAAGGTTGGCATCAGCTAATGGTGAAAAATTTGAGGGGAAAAAATATGCAAAATATAAACAAACTGAAGTTTCTTATCCAGTTTTGCAGCTGCACTCATTTGATAAATTCTTCTATACAGTATATAGTTTCCCTTAAAAATTGTCAAACCCCTTTTGAGAAGTTGCAGAAGCCTGGCTCCTTTAGGATCAGGCAGGGTTTGGTCTTGATGATTAGAACAAATAAATAATGTGTTGATTTGCATAGTTTATATTGTTGCATATAAATAATAATGATGAAAACCTGTTATGTTATGTATTCAAAGAAAGCAAAGATGAAAACTTTAATGCATGCTTTTTAGCATCTTGAAAAACCGATTTTCTGTTTCTGAAAGAAACACTTAAGGAGTTGCTTGGATTTTCCGTAGGCTCTGAGGCTAGATGTAAGACCTGGGTTCAGTTCCTTGCTGTCTTGTATAATTTTGGCCTGGTTGCCTTGCTATCTCTTCCCCCCTTCCAGACTACAAATGGAGGCTATACAACACACTTTGGTGACAAGAAACCAGACAAAATTATGCTTAGCTCTCTGTGACTGTGAGCATGTTACAAGCTAAAACTTTAGAGAGGGCATGCATGGAGTTCTGTGTGCTCAGCCCCATGCAGTGCTGAGCTGCTGGTCCCGATCCAATGTTTAAACACAGTTTTACTGGAGCACACGACTCATGCCATGGGTTCCAGTGAAGTTAAAAGCACGTGTCTAATTAGTTGCCTGGATTGGGGCCAGCATTCGGTCTTTTGCTGGATGGAGCCCTAAACAAACAATCTAGTATCAGAGGAGAAAACATTTGCACATGTGGATGTGATTTGGCTCTTTCTGTAGCACTGGCTTGTTGTTTTCTAAGTTGTGTTGGCAATGGTAGGGCTCTTTAAAATGCTAACAATTTCTTGCCTGTTGTGTTTAAACTGACTGCTCTCCCAGTGCACAGGCTAAGAAAGGATGGGTCTAAATCACTCCTGGTGTCTGTGATGCTCTGCACCCACAGATACAAGACGCTGTACTCTGTTTGAATTCATCTTGCTTTCCTGTTCATGCTCTTGCAAAGTGCCCAGAAATTTTCTGAGATCTGAGCTAGTGGCAATCATCATGTTTCATTCAAAGGGTAACTCTTCAAGCATATTTTTGCAGAGCATTGTAAACAGCGATGCTGCTTATAACATTTATTGTCTTAACGCAAAGTCTACAATGATGTATTAGATTTCCATCAGGAAAACTGAGAAAAAAAAATTGCCTTTTACTTTATCTTCTATTAAAGGTATTAGTTGAGAAAATACAGTGGTTTTTTATGAGGGTTTTCTGTAAGCAATAGAAGATGTAAATAGGCATAAAGAAAGGAAAGATAACAAAATAAGCATCTGAATTTGTAAGATTTGCAAATATGACTACTACACAAGCATGAAACTTTCAGAAATATGTCACTTAGGAGAATGTAATGAATTAGAAATGAGAAAGCAAACCAGGTAACTCTGTTAAGGTGTTATTCCTGCAGCTGTTCCATATGAGGGCCTATTTGGCAGGGCACTGATTTCCTTCTTTATCTCTTTGTTTTGATGCCGAGAGCCGCAGAGCCCCTTGAGTGCCTTCTGAAGTCACCTAGAGATTATGATAAGCACCATCTTGTAGATTTAGCCTATTAAGACTTCCACAGACTTCCATGAGAGTGGCAATTTGGTTAACCCCAGAAAATTTTGCATGACAAAGCATTGAGGTGAAAATCTTGTGTAAGAACCACCTGATATTTATCAGTATTCAGGCAAGCATTTTGTATGTACATGCTGATCTTTAGATTCAAGTATAATAGAATTGTAGTGTACTTTATTTGAATTTTTCTCCTCTTCCATAGTCTGCAGCTTCCAATGGATCAGAAGGATCTGGCCAATGTGAACATGAAAAGAAGAACCAGACTTCCGAAAGTTACGTTGTAGACATGAAGACAAAGGTATGGTCCATTCTTTTGTGATGTGAAATTAAATCTTTATTTAGTCAAGTTTTGTTGGAGGTGAAATATGTAGAATATATTGAATTTGAGCTCCTGCAGTCATTTTTTTTTGGTGCCTAATGACTGCATGTACCTTACCCTATCAAATAAGGCGTATGGCTGCAATTTATTGTTACTAGCCCTGTGCATTTTATGCTGTCCTAGTCAGGATTTACTTTTTATTTTTATGTGAAGATGTTAATATCAGTGATGGTTCTACAGGATTTCTGATTCAAGGTGTTTCCATTACAGTGTATTTTTGAAGTCCAAGGTGTTGCACACCTTTCAAGGTGCAAACATTCAAGGTGTTTGCAGTCTCTCAGTGTGTGTTGTAGTTAATTTTTGATCTGAAGTCAGTATGGAAGAATATAAATGTCAGTGAAGTGATGATTTTTGTATGGGCAGTCTAATGATACGTACCGTAAAAGTACGCTGAATAATACACGAAGCAATATGAGTTCATGGCTGTGGCAAGGAGGTATGTTACAGTTCTCTTTGGAACAGCCTTGCTGCATGCAATGGTTGAGTTATAAGTGTTTCATTATAACATCTCCATTATTTTCATAGGTTCACAACTTGGCTGGAACAATTCTCCTGGGCTTAGATACAATTATGTAGGCTTCCAGCCTTGAAGTCATTGTGTATTTTTTCTTTCATAAGTGAAAGCAAATTATTAAGCTTTCTTTTAAAGTTAGCAAGCTGGAAACATGATGAAAAGAAAACAGACATTAACTGAGTTGGCTAGCTTATGCGATACTTTGTAGACTTCGGTGAAAGTCATTTCTAACAGTGGAAACGTGCAGATAATTCCTCTTGTCTAAGTCTTTTCTGTGGGCTTTGTTTACATTTCTAGGTTGATTTCTCTGTTCATTAACTTGTCAAGATGGAATGAACTAATTGCCTAGCACGACTTGTTGAGTTTCTTGCGTTGCCGTGTTCCCAGTTGACGAGAAAAACTTTTGTGCCATAGAGGACAGTGGCGCTACTTGAGAGTTGAAATACAGGAGCGTGTATACTCATTGAAATCTGTCTCTATATTTGTGAAAGAAATTATTTGAAAGGAATTATCAAAAGCTTGATATATACCCTATATACATTGTGTCCATGAGGATGTTGTAGAGATCATGGCATGAAGTGGATCCCAGCTCGGTTCCACAAGAACATTTCCAGTATGAATGACCAATTGGACATGCACCATCTTCCCTACTTAGACGACCTCCTGGACTCAGTGTCTCTCCATCAGCAATTCTATGTGCTGCATTTTTATGCTCCAGCACAAAGTGTACGTGAAAGTAAACTCCGAAAATTGGCAATTCCATTGTCAAACTCTAAGACATTTAGGGCTGTGAGTGGTATTTTCTTCAGTTCCCGGTACCAGGGGAGAGCAGATAGCAGATGTTTTGTTTTCATTTTCTGGAAGTTGTGGTTTAGTGTGTCAGTTTATCTGAAAGAGCAATTTTGTCTGATTTCTTTTTCAAGTGACTGTTGCTTGAGTGTCAGTGGCACACTGCTATGACAGTGACACATAGCTATTTAGGACTGACTACATGTTTAAACATATGCACCAGAGCTTTTCAGTTCCTGATGATCAATTGGTTGTTAGATTTACTTCCCCAGGCAGAATGCTCAAGAATTTAAATGAACTCTTCATTCACCGTGGATCTTGATAGCTAAGAGCCACTTTAGGGCATATTGCCCTTGAGTACCATGTGTTTTTATCACAGAGCATCCCAGCCCACATAAAGCCAGTGGAGCATTTGTAACTGAAGTGCTTCTGTTTCATGCTGAATAAGGGATTTGTGGGAAGCAAGAGAAAACAATTGTGGCTTTAATAATATGACATTAGGCATTAGTTTTAAGTTGATGAAGGCTGCAGAGCTTTCAAAAGGCTAGCTTATCCAAGACCCTTCAGAGCTGTGAAATGGCTCAGCCTTTCCCTATCCTCTGCTCCACACCCTGTGATTATGAATGTGCACCTCCTACAACCCTACAAGCCATACTCTGTACCCAGATAACCTCACTGTCTTCTCATAGGCACCTAAGCTTATGAGTTTCTGGGAATGAGACTACTAGAGAGGTTGCACTGTCTCTATCTTTGGATATTTTCAAGTCCAGACTGGATAACAGCCTGAATAACCTGATCAGACCTCACTGCTGAACCTACTTTGAGTATGAGGTTGGAATGAAAACCTTCTCAGGTCCTTTCCATTGTCACTTCTGTGATCCATTGATTACACTGACTCCTGGAGAGAAAGGGAGGCAACCATCCTGCTGTCCCACTGCATCCTTGGAGGCAAATGACATTAGACACCACTGGATGTAGCAGCCAAAGGCTAGGTATTACAGTCGGGTTGCAAACAGGATCAACAAAGTGCAGTTTGTCTATTAAAACACCAAAACTTTTAGCCGAGCACTGGGGCTAAAGCGGTGCAAGCTCCCACATACTGAATTAAGGGGTGGTAAGCTGGGCATGTAATTGAGGTAGGAAGAGAGGGGATCCTCTCCACAGCTGTGAAGCAGAAAAAAACCCTTTTTCTATGGCTCTTGAGCTTGGGAATACCATAGACACTTGGGTGCAAAGTCCTCATGATGTGGACGCCCTGTCCAGCCTGCAATTCTTCACATACAGTTTACCACCTATCTGCAGAGCTCAGAGTGGGGAGGTCTGTACTTCCTTACAGAAAGCAAATTGCCTTTTTGTTGGGAAAGTTACCAACCAGAGGAATTGGTCAGGATTCCAACATTGATTGTGCTAAATAGCAATGAAATTTGCCTTCTCCCACAGGAGAAGGGGGAATGATTCTTGTTACAGCTTCAGCCTGAGACTCTCATGGGCCTGAGGCCAGTTGCAGTCTTGCTGCTGTCAGGGCTGCTGCAGTCAAGAGGGGCAGAATTGTTAATTTGTTGATCTTTAAATTAACACCAGCACTCACAGGCTTCTGGTTCTACCTGGGAACTGCATTAAAATTCTTAGTGACTAAGGTATATAGAGCTTTATGTCTCCTGAAATTTGTATTAACCGCTCTTTCTGGCTGAAGCAGGATTTATTCTGACATTTCATCTCTAACTCCTAACTACATATTCAGGACCTGCAAGATTAGGAGTAGCACAAACAATAGAGAGGCTGTCTCAAGACATTTTCCCTTCAAGTGTATAGTTACTTAGATAACTTCTGTCCCAGTGTTAACCTACTAACTAACCAGTTGTGATGCACAGCAACATGGCTAGAAATGAGCTCAGGAAGTGTAAATGAGCTCTGACCATAAAGATATAAGTTAATGACTACATCAGTTGCCCTCTTGGGAGAGAAGTAACGTGGTGTAATATAGGACCTAAAAAGAAAGAGATTATGACTCCCTGTGAAACACTGGCAATTTAATTCCATCAGTAAGAATCCATAGTACACATCTATTTACATTAAGAGTAAATAAATCTTTCTCACGTTTGAAAGAGGATGTATGTGTTTATATGTTCTCTGTGTAGGTGCATAAAGCCCTAAATAGTCACTGGCTAGATTTTGCAAGATGCTGACATTGCTAATGCTGTGTTAGCAGTCTGGTAGGTGTCTCCTTTCCTAGTGTCTGCTCCAAAACTTGGAGACCTAGTACACTTGTTTTTCTTCACTTGTACTGTTTGAAGAAGAGATAATTCTGAAGCCAGCTTTGCTTTGTTTTAAAGAATCAATTTCTCTTTGCGGTTTTTGCTGAATAATATTTAGGTTTTGAAAGAATTTAAGAAATGTTTAAAAAGGTGTGTCATAAAAGGCTAAGAAAACCCCCAGAGAATGCTTTCTGTTGGTTTTAGGTTTTACAGAAGCTTGCTTTCACAAATATTGTAAAGCTAGATGTTACAGGCTCTGGTTTTAAATATAACTGCCCAATTAACCAATTAAACTTTGGTTATCCAAGTGGAAGTACCAGTGAAGGTTTCAATGCCAGAAAGGAGCATTAAATTGTCCAGTCTAATCTACTGCATTATACAGACCATCACATTTCACCCACTTACCTCATATTGTTTGTTTCTGTATGACTTAGCAATAGACACCTTGGTAAAATTAGAGAAGGAAGCAGCCACCTGGGTTAGTGGCTTTCACATGATGGTCTGCAAAGCCACTAGGTATCACAGTGGGAAATAGTTGTGATTCTTCCTGTATTAAAGCTTTCTTACAGTCAGAGCTCATCACAGAGGTTATTTTTGACCATCTAAATCAACTATAAACCATCTCTTTTCACCCCAGATGGCTGCTTCTCTATTTGTTTTGGTTTTGGGTCAAGTCTTTCTAATCATGATTATATGTACAGATAACATGAAGGCTGGTAGAGCACAGGAAAAAATAGAACTAAGCAGCAATATGACCTGCAGAAATTAGAGCAGAAGGAGATGTTGTTAATGAAGGGTAAAGCAGTGCCAAAGATTTGAAAATCTTACACTTGTGGAGAAAAAATGAATGGAAAAAGTATCTAGTTGAAGAAGAAAATGAGGTAGCTCAGCCTCATGGTGTGGGTAGTTAATGAAAATAAGGAACTCTATCTTTGGGAGAAACACTGAAGACCCACTGACAGTATCTGAAGGGGGCCTATAGGGATGCTGGGGAGGGACTCTTCATTAGGGACTGTAGTGATAGGACAAGGGGTAACAGGTTAAAAATTAAACAGGGGAAGTTTAGATTTGATATAAGGAGGAAGTTCTTTACTGTTAGGGTGGTGAGGCACTGGAATGGGTTGTCCAGGGAGGTTGTGAATGCTCCATCCCTGGCAGTGTTCAAGGCCAGGTTGGATGAGGCCTTGGGTGACATGGTTTAGTGTGAGGTGTCCCTGCCCATGGCAGGGGGATTGGAACTGGATGATCTTAAGGTCCTTTCCAACCCTAACTATTCTGATTCTATGATCTGTTCTCATACTGCAGTCCTGACATTGTCAAGTCATTGATAGATGTGTGTGAGAAGCTATGACCACAAGCCTTGGCAACCAAAGTGAGCCTACAGAACGATGAAGGTGGTGTTTATATCCCCAGAAACATGGGTGTCTTCCTGGGGCCACAGGAAATTCTGAGGGTAAAAAGCAGGCAGCAGTATTTTGGGGACCATGGCACTCAACTAAGCTAAGCTCAAATCCTGCTCTGTTAAATACTCATTGTTGCATTTTATGGAAGGAAGTGATAGCTTAAAATTGGAGGAGTGCAGGAGAAAGCTTTTAGGTACACTAATTGAGCGTGATTTTCCGAGCCACACACATGAGTCATGTTGCTCACATAAACAGCCTCAGAGGGTTCATATTATCTGTTTTTCGTATAAATGGTAAATAGGCGCATGGATTCACGGGGACCAGCTCACAGCAGTAGTTACTTGCAAGTAGAAGCATTTACAGATCATGCACTTGGAGACCAATTTCAGAAGATATCTTCATATGCCAGAATGATATGAAATTTTACAGCCAAGTCATTAGGTAATTATACGTATGGAAATACTTCACACCTTACTCGATCAGCTTGAATCTACCAATTGGAAGAGAACAAACTCTTGGATGCTTTACATCTAAGTGTTGAAATATCTCCTGAATTTAGAGTTGACTGCGTTCCCTTTTACCCTGTCATGCTTAGAGCACAAGAAGGACTTAAGATAGACCAACTAAATGGGTTAATTTGTTCTTAAGGAAATGGTTAATTGGTTATTGCTTCAAGGAGGTTTGAAAGTCCTCTGTTTTGTATAATCTATAGTTTAATAAGCTTGTCTGACTGCTTGGCTACTGGACTAAACCTCAGTAGGGAGAAAACCTGCAGGTTCCAGTGCAGCCGGTAAACACAAATCAAGTTTGCTTTGTGTACATGTGGTTGCTTAGAGTGAGTTAAAGTTTTAGACACAGTTGTAAGTGCTCTAGAGACTTTCTCTTTAAGATGTTATATCCACCAAGACTTTAATAGTTGGGGGAGGGTTGGTTGCTCTCTGACCACATATCTGATTCACTATGGATTTTGTAACTTTGGTAGCAGTGACCTCATTTTGGCAAAATAATGTGTGTCATTTACTGAGCCTCTTGCTGCTTTAGCAGTCACAAGATTATTAGGGTTATAACCCGAGTAATTTATGGAAAGGAGAAGATTCTTAAATATCCTTTTATTTTCTTGGAAAGGCTCATTTTATTGAAAACATATTTTAGCTCTGAGTGAGAATGAGAGATCCTCAGCCAAGCACCCAGTGGGAATTGTGCTGTCCAGTGTGTTGAAAAGGTGAATTGTAATGTATGGGTGTCTAGACGTTTCCTCTTGTTGCTGTCAACAGTCCAGTTGGCTGTATTTTTTTTTTCCAGTGAATAGGAGCATTGATTTTCCTCTCTCTTTGGCCAGAGCTTTCATTTTACATATCTCTCCCCTTCTGTGTCTCTTTCTCTCTCCCTCCCTCTTTCTTCTTTCTCTCTCTCTCTCTTCCTCTATTTGTGAGAGGGAAGACTTTAAGAGCTGACAGCGGGCTTTCTAACTCAGAATGATTCATGTAAGACACCTGAAAGGCAAGCTCTGCACCAGCATCACTGCAAGAAAGGTAGGGCTTTGAGGCTAAACAGTCTGTAAAACTCTGAGCAAAGCATACAGAACATGAGATAAATTGATTAAGTCTGTGGATCTGTCAAAGATGCAGAGAAAAGTTTGGGAGAGAAGGAGTTTTTCAGCTCTGTTGTTCGGGGTGCTCTTTCAAATTAAAACTTTAATGTATTTTTCATAAGTAGGGGTGGGGGGGAAGGTGCCCTTCTGTAGCCTTGAATAATGAATGTAATGAGGAGCGTTTTTCCCGTGGATGGTAAACTATAATTTATCCCCGTTGTGCTTCACAGACCTGCGTGCATGTGTAAATGTGTGATTCCCTTTCCTCCCCCCCCCCGATTATTTTCTATTATACTTTCTGAAAGTTTGCCTTATCCAGCTGTTATTTATATTCGCTTCCTGAATGCGAATCTGACCTAGTAATTCCGAGTGATTTTGCATGTGACGCACGAGCTCTCGCACACACCTCAGATGTTTCAATCATGCACTTCAAGCAATATGTATGTTTGTAGGAATCACGCTCTTAATAAAAACCCCCTTACAACCCAAAGCAGTTGTTTTGGCAGAGGAGTGACAGCGCTGTGATAGATGGGCCCGATAGTTGTGTGTGTTGCGTGTGCTTGCTCGGAGTTAGTGGGAAAGAGGAGGGAGAGAGCAAGCGAAAGGGGGGAGAAAAAAAGAGACAGGGAAGGAGAGAGCGGGAGGGAGAGAGATTGAGAGAGAGAGAGAGAGAGAGAGAGGCAGACTTGGCAAACGGAATCTTATGGGTATACTGAAACAGCAGATCAGAATTGTGAAACCAGAGCCAGGGCTGAAATGTGATGCTTTTTTGCTCTTTTGTGCTTGTTGTGGTTCTCATCTTCCCATTTAGAAGGCTGCATACCATCCAACAGAATATTTTGATCACAGATTGAACAATGCAGCAATCAAGCCTGATAAGCCACCTGGAAGTTTTGCTTGAGATGATTTCTAGTGGGTTTACTGATCCCTGTGAGCATCATGACTGCCTTTAGCATTGTGGAGGAGGACTCGAGTTTCTTATGAGGGCCCCACTTGGAAAAGCAGGCTGTGCAGATTCAAGCCTCCGGTTCTGTTCATGCTGTTCAAAAGCCTTTCCTCACCCTTGCTGATTTGTTTTTATGATTTACATACACTCCTGTGGAGATTTACAGAATGGATTGTCTGTGCATTGTCACGACCAAGGTAGGACTGGAAACATTGCTGTTATGTGTGTATATTTCTCTGATATTTTTCTGTTCCTGTAATTAAATAGATTGAGCATGTACTGTGTCAGGTTGCAAGATAAAGTGATAAATAAGCTTTGCTACAATGAGCGTTTTGTTCTCTTTTTTTCTGTAGATTATGCAGTTTGTTTCTGTATCACTTCCTAAATGATATGTAATTTACTTACTTATACTGGCAAAAGGGATGATTTCATATTTTATCTTATCCTATGCTCGTGTCTATTAATATCTCCAGCTACTAGAGCACTTTCAAATGCATGGTATAATGCACATATTTTCTCAACTTATCAGTCTATTCTGTACAGTAATGAATAAAAAAATAAAGGGGGGGCATTATATGGGTCCTAGGACTTTAAAGAGGCCAATCAGATGTAGTTTAGATAGTCATGATGTTTCTGATTGGAGAGATGCAAGTTTCTTGTGGCTTATTGTGGCTTTTTTTTTGGGGGGGGGGGGGACACGACACATAGCTTACTTTGCATCTCCAGGCCTGAAAAATAAAAATGCCTTGGTCCCAATTCAGCACTCTTATACTGGTGTTAGATCCAACCTGACTGTTTGGGAATGGTCCTTCTAAATAATCCCTTCCAAACTTGTATATAAGCATTTTTTTATCTACAACAACAGTGGCAGGCTGAGAACTTTAGGGCTAAGGACAATTCCCAATGTTAAGGTCTAGGCTGAAGGACTCTTGGAGATGTCCTCAAACTTAGCAAACTAACTTAATATTAAATGACAGGGAGATCATCAGGGTACTCTCTTTCTGTTGCTACAGGTCAGGCAGTGCATGTTTGTAGCTGCATTTGCACGTGGTGATAGTATTTGTAAGGAGCAGTTGCCAGGGGAAGCCCAGACATTGGGGTTCAGCACAGTTGCTCCCTGTTCTGCTTCATTTTTGATGAATTTTATCAATTGCATAGGACTTTCAAAGTGTATGGGGTTGCCAGAGCACCTGAAGGCTGTGTAAATGGGAAGGCAAACCAATGGTTAGCATTACTGTCATCATTGCTGTCATTTTTTGCGTCATGGCCATGCAAAATGGGGACCTCCATCTGTGACACAGATAAGGGCAGGAGGAGACACACCGAGCACCCATGGGCAGCACTGAGGGGTGGCAGGTGGCTGCCAGAGAGAGCAGGGAGCTCGGTGGAGCTGTAGAAACAGATGCGAGCTGTCATTCCCATCTTGCTGGTGGAGAAACCCGTATGGGGAAAGAACAGGAGGTGAATGAGGCCACAGAAGGAGTGTATGCTCCTGTGGCCTCATTCACCTCCTGTTGTTTCCAAGTCCTTCTGGCTCCCACAGGCTGTACTCAACCTGAGACTACATCATCCACCTGCCCTGGAGCAGAGCGGAGCTGCCTGTGGGTGCCCATTGACGCACACTGGTGAAAAGTGCTCAGCAGCAGTGGTGCAGCACCACTGAGCAAAGGTTGGATCCAGCATCATGCTAAACATCCAATTTACGCTCCAAGACATTGCTTTCCAATTGTAAATAAGCAGGAATGTGGGAAAAAAGGAGTGGTGATCCGTCCCACTTCTTGGTGTCCAGTGGTGCAGTGGGGACCTGCAATCACAACCATCCTTGGCAAAAGTTTGGCAAGGAGGTGTATAGTAACTGGATTTGGAGAGGGTAGTTAGTCTGCTTTTAGGATGGTATAATTGGGTGAAGAACATGGCCCAGTGCCTTTTTTTTTATATCAAAACCCACCACTTTATTTGTTTTATGAATTGGTGATGAAAGTTTCCACTGAACATTTCCCCAGGGCCTTCTGGGCAATAACAAATGTAGACTTACCATCATCTCACTACTGATCTTGCTTTGGGCAGAGCTTCCAACACCATCTACACCAATATTTTTCCTCCCAGCTTTTCTGTCTCTAGAATCTGCTACTAAATGGCTGAAATGATCTGAAAGTCAAACATACAAGCCTCAAATATTCAACTTCAGAAATTCAGCCTTTGCTGCCAACTTTTACGTTGGAATGAGATAAGACTGTGAACTGTGTGTGATCTGCAATTGGATGCATATAGGAATGCTATATTATCATACATAATTGAGCTGAATAATGACAAAACCCTAATTTCAGGATACTTTCATATTGCAAAGGGTTGAAGCCAGATAAATTAGTTGATTTCCTCATCTTGTTTGGTGCCACATTTAAATGCTGCACCAGTGTTGTTATATTGTATTGATCCATAATCTGCTTTTATGTGTTTTATTGTGTACTGGAGTAACTCTGCTTCTCTCCTCCAAAGTTTTTATGGCCTGTGTTTATGGCAATTTTCACCAATATAATAAGAGCAGACATTTCCCAGGCCATTTGAGGTTTAAAAAACAATCATTTCAAGAAGTATGAATTCTACAGAGCAACAGTCTGGTCCTTTTTGGCCTCAGATCAGTTAATTATCCTTATTTGAATATCCTGTTTTTGATTTGTGCAAATGATTGCCATTCTCATTCTTGGAAAAGTGGATCTTAATGTTAAGATGAAGTAAATACATCAGCTTTATTCCTCAGATCTTGTAAGTAATAAAATAAGAGTGATAGATAAATGCTGCTTAAATTGCAAAAAATGAACCCTGTTAAAAAAGTTGACATTATTAACACATGGTGATTAATTTTAGTCTGGAATTTTCAGTCTTTCCAGTCTACAGAAAATGTCATAAATATGCTGGGGTGAATATGCCCTTGTAGATTATGTGCAATGAATCTAAAGATCCTGCTTTGAAATCTATATGGTGAAAGATACCATCTAATAAAATTAATTTCTGATGTACCTTGCCAGACCTTAAATCCTATTGACATTAAGTTTTCAGCCAAAATGTAAGACATGTTTAAGATAGATTTAAGATCTGTACAAATTAGTGCAGATTCTTCCTCTCCTTTTTTATTTCCTTCATTTTTCCATGCATTTCTGAACCCAGGACTTAGGAAATGCTGAATCCGTCAAGGACAACTTCTTATGGTCTCCTAGTTTATTTTAATTGATCATGTTCCCAGCATAGTTTTTCTTTTATTGTTGCTTAAAGCACATTAATTAGTGGTATTATTTTATCATTAGGAAGAATTCAGTATTAATGACAGCTTAGATCAAGACTCCATCCCAACAGGAGCACCAAGAGTTTTTGAGAAGGAAGAACATTCTCACTGTGCCTCCCAGCAGTCAGAGGCAACACGCTGTCCTCTCCCCTAGCTATCATCCATCCTTCTGCCTTTTACAGAATTGTGAATACAACAGTAGCTGCCTCTGGTGAAAAAGAAAATAGATAGCTCTGTGTTGCTTGACAAGACTTACTATAACAGGGGCTGCTTCACTGAAACCCCCCAGTACTTGGTGTCAGACAATCCCACTATGGGCACCCAGTTGTCTGTCACAAGGAGGACTAGCTAAAGATCTTTTCCTAGGATAGAGATTTTAAAACTTCCTGGGAAATGTAGTCTAATGTTTTGTTATCCTTAATATCATTAATGCCCCTAAGAACTGTCAATGTCAGTTGCTACTGTGGTCACCTCTTGTTTTGTTTGGGAGCTGTGTTTTCAGGTTGGCTTAAAATCCCAGATTTTATCACCTGAAAGCTACTGTGTTTTGAGAAGAGCTTGCAAAGGTATGCACAAAGACCAGACACCAAGTAAAATAACCTGAATTTATTCACAAAACCTAAACCACTTCCTCTTTGTTGCCTGACTCCCATGTTCGTAGCACTGAGCGCTGGCGTCAGTGTATTTCCTGTGACCCAGAGAACTGGCCACCTTCAGACCCAGGGAGAATGCCCACCTTGAACCTATTGGTTTTATTAGCTACAAGAATAAATTTCCATCGTCAAAATGTTGAAAATTCTGCAACAATTACTCTTTCTTGGGGGTTCTTGTTACCAGCTTCCACTTAACTCTATGGTGGTTTAAACTAGATCACTCACTACACAGGTTCCACTTTTTATTCAGTTATCACTGACCTCTGTGGGAGCACACAGTTAAATGAAACTGTGATTATTCATGTGAATGGAAAAAAAGTCTTGTATATTTGGGGTTTTTGGTTGGTTATTTTTTGGGTGGTTTTTTTTAGAGTTCATGAAAATCTCAGTTGATTCCACTAGTGAAGAAGTTTGGTGTTTTGCTTTGGTCTTTTAATTCTGTGTTAGTCTAATTTGGTATGTTCACAATATCCCTCTTTTCATGGCTGTCTGTCCAGCACCTTTTCTAAGGATTTTGTTCAAGTGTTTAAAAGAATGAAATAAAGATGGAAGGAAAAAAACTGTTTTGTAATGGTGCTGTGAAGCAGGGCGACGTGCTTGCTTATGTTGACCCAAACCAAGGCTGAATATGTACATTTCTGACTGGCAAGGTTGCCAGGAGCCAGCAACATCTGTCTGTCCTATTTTCTTCCGCTCATCCAGCAATGTATTTGGAACAGAGGACACCAATGTGTGCACTTAAGGCAAAACTCTGACAGATGTGAAAGCAGAAGTCTCGATATGTGCAATGATTGTGGAAAATAAACATCCACTGCGTCAAGTACACGACCAACATCTGCCTTAGACCCTGGCTGATGTATGACTTTTCTGTAGGTGTCTTCCACTCTATGCACTCATCACCCCACTTTGCAGCATGAAGAATGAAGCAGAGAAGAGCTGTACAATATGCACCATGTCTTTTTGTTTAGTGTTAGCTTTCCTTTCCCCCTAGTCCCAAAGTGGAAGACAAGGCAAAATTCAGAGCTCATGTCCTTAGTAGCATCACTGTGAATCTGAGAGAGGGGTTGCTGTGGCTTGACTTTGAAACTACCAGTGTATATCAAGTATCATTATAAATCAGTGTGCCATGCTTAGGAAAGGTAGGAGCAGGTCTTGTGTCTCATTAGAATACTGTGGATTCTCCAAGTGAGGGGGAAACACTCATTCAGCATTTATCCAACACAGTTTACTCCCAGTGCCAACACATTTGATTTAAAGAGTGTTTTTAGAACTTGGCTGAAGAGTGGGAAAATGTGCAGGTGGCACCACTGGAGTGACCTCACCTCCAGCCTCTCTGATATAAAGCAGCAGTAAAACCAAGTCCCAAGATGCTCTCAGAAGGGCAGAGTGATAAATCAGATCAGGTCACCTGCTGGAGGTGGAGGGCAGGTCCACACCTTATATGCCAGCTGTTGGTCTCACCTTGCAGGGGTGAATCCACCATGAGGTTAGTTTGAGTTATTGATTCTGGTGGCCTGATGCCAATGCAAATAACTAACAGACTATTTATTTATGAAGTGCTTTTATAATTGGCCTTACTGAAGAAAATAGGCCTGTTTACCACCTTTCCCCAATTATAATGTGTTAATCTGAAAAACCCCAAATCTAGAGGTTTGGAAAGGTACGTACTTAAAGAATGAGGTTCAATTTATTTTGTGGGCCTTCTTACAAGATCATCTGTATGTGCCCGAAAGGCTGTAGAGTCAGTCCCCACATTAGGAAATTATAAAGCTAGGTATGAATACTGAGCTTGAACCAGTGCCTCAGGTGTTGTATACTCATATAATCTTACGAAAAGTAGCAGAGCTGTAGGAAGCTGCACTATGTGAGGGTCTGATTTAAATTTAGCTGGATAGGAAACAAAAAAAAGCCACATTTCTATGTGCCCGTGTATTGTTAATAGATTTGGGCAACATTTGTTGTTTTCTCCTTGCAAGGCTTCAGGCTTTGAATCATTACAGTTTGAAATCATAAACTGCCTGGCTAAGATTTTTGTGTTGAATTTCCTGGCTATAACAAACTCAAAACAAAGGGAACGTAATGATTTCCCCCCTAGAGATTCACATTTAGCTAAAATTAAAATCTTTTTCTATAGTCATTATTAGGTGGTGATGAGCACTTCAAACTGTGGTGTTTTCCTGCCAGTCCCTGAAAGTGGGATAGAGCTGAATCCATGCAATTTACATGTAATTTAGTAAACTCCATTCTGAAGTGGTACTTGAGGACAGCTTTGATGACTATGGGTGTGCTGCTGGCTAAACTGCACAGTCTTAGAAGAGCGGGAAGTTCCTTTTCAATGATCTTAGCTGGACAATATACCCATAGATGTTTGACACATGGGGAGTATATCTGAGTATCTATTTCAAATCTTTATTTCCCAGTGTTAAATTTTGGGACAATTATTACAAGCTTCTGGCTTTTGGATTTCAAAATCTGAATGTAAACTGATGAGATACATGTTGTCTTTTCTAGAAAAAAAAACACTTTTTTGGGGAGAGTCTCAAGAAAATTACACAGAACAAACCAATGTGCATTGCATATGTAATGTCTTGTAATTATATCTTGTCAAAAGCTCAACTTTTTTCTTCTTTATTCTTTAGAAATATGGTAATTGTCCCTTTTCCCTTGTAGTTAATTATAAATTTCAGGAAGAATTAAGTCTGTTAAATCTCTTCTTCCCTGTCTTCCCCCTCCCTTGGTCTCTATGGCAATAGCAGGAATAGAAAAGAATTACTCTGATCTCTATTTCTGAGTGACATTTCGTTTCTTCCAAGCATTGACCCTGTTTAGTGCAACTGAAATTTCCAATCTATTTTGTTAGATTATAATTTGCTGATTTTAGGGAGTTGTCTTTATTTAGGCTGGTTTTAACTGTGAAAGGAGAATGGTGATTTGTTTCATAAATCTATGAATAGCTCTATAAATGGAGAAGAGAAAATGTTCAATTAACTGCTCAGGCAGATATGGTTGGGGCTTAATACTAGTGCACAGCAGTGGAGAGCTGCAGATGCAAGGAAAGGTGGGAGATACTGAGCAGGAAAAAGAAAACAAGAGCCTGATCCTTGCTCAATTAATAATAATGCTGCCTGATGATAGCAGAGCTATACATCCTTAGCATCCCTTCTCTAATATTCAGAGGGCCTGGGTGGAGGTGGGAAGATAATTTCCCAGTGCCAAGATGAGCTGCATTTTTATGCATTTCAAGTAGCAGAAGCTGACAAAATAGGCTCTTTGCAATGTCCAATAGGCCACTAAAAGCAGAAAAGTTGTGTCTCCTGGCACGCATCTTCAACATAATCATGTATTTCTTTGGTGTTTTAATCTGCCTGCTACTAATATGCAAATTTTCTTCTCTCTCTGTTAACCTGATGCAATGCAAGTCTGAAAAAGCAAAAGGATGTGTGCAGTCAAGGAGAAGGGGATGGTTTTTTATGAGTGAATCATTAGGTCAGAGGTCTGGCCTACTATATGATTGTATTTTACACAGTCTGAGACCTCTGTTGAGACCTTTAGTTGAAATCTACAATTTCCATATCTCCAGGGAATCGTCTGCATCAGAGAAGATAATTTGCAAGGATGTGTGGGAGTAGCTAAATATGTTCCACTGCGTTTGACTTCAGCCAAATCTTTTGCTACCGGAGACCTCACTCAAGGACTTGCATATAATTTGCAAATCATATTCTTGGCCATTCCAGTGGATACAAAGAGAGTCCCACCTGTGGCTGCTTTTGACTCTGACCACCAATATCTTCTCTGAGAAAGAATACCAAATCAGATCTTAGAGTGTTGCAGTTCAGTGAGCCCTGAAGCTTTAGTAGAAGAAATATTCCTAAATATCCCTCCTGGATTTTGTTACATCTTCCTTCATAGCTAAGATTTGCCTCCAAATGTGTCTCCAGCCAGAATCACATTAGGCAATATTTGGCCATCAGAATTTGGTATTGATGATATATATACATATAGTCTCACCTATGAGAAAGTGGCAATAAATTATACGTATTTGCTCTTCAAGTCCTCTAAACAACCTTAGCAGTTACTATAGTTGATCACACACCACAAAAGAGGAATTCTTTCTTCACATCTTACCTAGAGCTTGCTGATGTCCATCTGCATCTCTGTCACCTGAAGACTGTCTTGTGCAGTGCCACAAAGCTCTCCCCTTCCAATCCAATGTTCAGTATTTCAGTCCCAATACTGCAGTGGGACTGATGCCACCACTCTGCATTACATTAATGTATCTGCAAGATACATTATACTGATGTTCCTAACCAGTGTTAACAGCAGTCACTTATTTTAACATCTGAGTGAGAAAAAGCATGTAGGAAAGAAGCTAGCTTAAATATTTTATGCCGGGAAGGTAGATATTGTACATTGACTCTGAAGGGCTTGCAGCCTTGGTTTTGTCTTCTGAAATTGATGCTTTTCTGTGTCCTGGTTACCTATGGGGTCTGCATTTCTGGACGCTTGATAAACCGATTGGATTAGGGATTAAATGTAACAGGGCCTCCAGAAAAGGGATTGCACTGTCTCTGACTAGGAGGTTTTCATCTCTGTCTGACTTTGGTCATCGCTTCATTGCTTCCTGACTGTATTATTGCTGTGCAATTTATCAACCCAGAAAAAAAGCTGTGACTGATGTGAATGCAGCAATGAGAAGGGCATTATTCTTTTGTGTCCTAAGGTCTCTTTATACAAAAATTACAAAACCTGTAGATCTTATTGCATATTTTGAAGTCTCTGATTGCATGAAGCTGCGATAAAGCCTATGCCTGGATAGTTGTGTCTATCAGTACAGTGGAGCTGTCTCAGGGGTGAAGCTTAGTGCAGGAGGCTGGGTATCCTCAAAGACAGGCAGTAAAACAAGATTGTGGAAATCACTCATTCATAAGCTATGGAGAAGCAGCCTTCCTGTTTCCATTTCAGACTGAGAAGTCTTTTATTGGAACGTATTCTTCCAAACAGCAAAATAAGACATATTCTTTTTGCATATAAATATTACTAAACGTCAAAAGCAGACTAAAGGTAATTCTGTCCTCCCTTGAAAGCTGTCTGAAGAAAGATGATTTCAGTGATGGATTTTCATCACTTTTCAGGTTTTTACTTTTCAGTGTAGTGGTGGACCAGAATCTTTACTCCATATGCTCACCAAACTCCTAAAATGGGGAAAATGTTAGCAGTAATAATGAAATGCAATTAATTCCTTCTACAGCCCACAGATAATTCCCAACATAGTTATTCCTACGTTTACTTGTATTGCCTATGCTTGCAGAATACTTTATGTGCTGTTGAGCTTTTGGGTTATTTTTTGTTCAGTTGGTGGCTCTAGCTGTGACATGTTGGAGCTTTTGGCTGATTTAAAAACAAAAATAATTGAGCACTTTTAGGAAGGAAAGCAGAACCAGCAACTGATGCACAGCCTTATTTCTTAGAACTATTTGAGCTAGGTAAGAGTGTAAGGTGTGAAAGGTATTAATACAAAAAGTAATGATTTTTCAAATAAGAAATCAGTAATAATATAAACAAACCCAATGCCCCCTAATCCCCCAAAAGCTGTAAAACAGTGTTCAGTCCTCGTGCTTGAACTACATGCATTTCTCAAACGATGCCAGTGCAATGTCATATTATCAGCACAGTAACCCAAATTTCCCGCTGTGAAAGGCCAGACTCTGCAGGTCACCCTACAGAACAGATCCATGATCGGCCCAGCCCTGGTGAGAAACTGGGACCTCTGGAGAACTGCTGCCTACGAGCAATTCCCAGTTACCTCTGTCTTTCTGGTCTTTCAATATCCGCATGTGTCATGGGCCTTGGGAGAATTTTGTTCCAAATCTCAAAGTCAAGAATACTTGCAGAGAAGTAGTCCCTCCTGCTGTGAGATCTGGAGCTTTTATTTTGTAGATTTATCCTCTTTGAGAGTGTTAGGCGTCTTTCTGAGGACTCTCCTGCCAACCAGGTTACACATGGTTTCCTGAGTTTGTAAGATCAGCCTTTTAGGTCAGAATAAAGTTTCCTGTCCAAAGCAAATTGTTAATATTCTTGTTTTTATCTTGCTGGGATTAAAGGCTGAAGATGTACCATTATTAAAGAAAGGAACAAATAATTAGCAATAATTCATGCAGTCTTTTGATCAAAATGCATTTATACTTTTATTACTTTGATAGGATTACATAGTTTGCTGTTGCATTCATCCCTTCCTTACATCAGATAACACACACCCGCAGGGTACCACTGCAGTGATAGCAGTGACTTTTCCAAATCCTTTTAAGCAAGACTTTCTAAATTTGCATCTAAAGGTACAATGCTTCTTGCTTGCTAGCTGTTTTTGTGAATATTTGTCGTGGTTTAACCCCACCTAGCAGCTAAATACCACAAAGGCACTTGTTTACTCCTCCCCTTCCCTGGTGGGATGTGGAGGAGAATTGGAAAAAGGTAAAACATGTGGGTTGAGATAAGCAGAGTTTAATAATTGAAATACAGTAAAACATATACTACTACTAATAATTGTAATGAAAAGGGAGGTAACAAAAAGAGAGAAGAAAAAACCCAAGTGGTTCCCAATACAATTGCTTACCACCCACTGACTGATGCTGAGCGATTGGTCCCTTCTGGGTAGCATCCCTCATTTTTTATACTGAGCATGATGTTCTATGGTATGGAATACCCCTCTGCCTAGTTTGGGTTAGGGGTCCTGCCTTTGCTTCCTCCCGTCTTCTTGTGCCCCTCTTCATGGGCAGAGCATAAGACTGAAAAGTCCTTGATCAGAGTAAATGGTACTGAGTAACAACTAAAACATTGATGTGTTATCAGCATTGTTCTCAGACTAGAGCCAAAACACAGCACTGCAGCAGCTACTAGAAAGAAAATTAACTCTCTCCCAGGTGAAACCAGGACAATATTCCTTAAAGTTGTCTAACTGAAAATATAAAAAATAACCAGCTGGTAATGTTTGGGGAATATAAAGCTGAAACTGATATGTATAGCTTTTCCTTTTTATTTTTTTATTTTATTTTACTTATAAAAGTATTTTGTATTGCAATGCTTTACAAATGTTTGCTTTTTGATGGTAAAGCACAAAGCACTTATAGTGCTTCGTTAGTTCATGTTCATAAGTCTGACTCAAATTGAAAATTGCATGAAGCCTAATCATCAGTGTTTGCAGAGGTTGCTCTCCTTTGCTCTCAGCATGGGGAAAAGAAAGGTGGAATGTAGTTGCTTGAAATATATCTGGCCTAAATGAAAATAAAAGTTTTTTTTTTCTCCATGTTATTTCCAGCTTCAGGAACACACATGATTACAAAAGTCCTCCAATTCAAGGAGCTAAATAATAGTTTGACTCATGTGTGAAATGCTGAGAGTAATGGTGACAGACACCAGAATTTAGTCTGAACTTTTCTTCAGGGACTCTGACCCAATCTGCTGTGCAATTTGTTCCGATGGGCTCCAAACCTTTGCTAGAGTGTAATTGAATCACTGCAAATGCAAGGGAAATTACAGGAAGATCACCCCGAAGGCCTGACGGTTGCATCTTGCACTGCCATGTGGAACATTAGCCTTTAAATTAACCCCTCACTCTTTTGGTTCTGCAGTTTCAGAGAACTGCAGGAATCTTGGATGCCTGCCTCCGTGTCCTTCAGGGGCAAATCTGGGGATCAGGCAGAGCGTTCTGCTCAGCAAAGAAACCCACACTAAAAATTTGGGACAGACCAACTCCTCCTGGAAAATAACCCTGGGGTGGTTCCGGCTGCTGCTATCGCCGATTTAAAGAGAACATACAGGAAAAATGCAGCCCATCATGAAATGGGAAAAAAAAACCCGACCTCTACCTACTATTTAAAGCTCCACTGTTCTCGAAAAACTACAGAGTGGAGGAAAGCCAGATGGCACATGCTTGGGGTTCAGAGTGGATGAAGGATATGTTCACCCACATAAATGAGAACTTCAAAGCACCATTAATGGATAACTGTTGAAGCCTTTTTGATCCTGCAAACTGCTGAATGTTTTCCCTACATGACAGTGGAAAATGACTTTGTGAGGTGTAAGGGATACTAGCATACTCCTAGGTGCTCCATCTGGAATGGAGTCCATTGCGCCTAGCGACTGCAGCACATACTGTGTTGTGTATAATGCCATTTTCACTTATTTGCAGCAAAGCCATGGCAGATGCCCATCCCACAAATGCTCAGTTGAAACACCTGCCTGGATACCCATTCAGCACTCTACCGTAAGTTTGAGCCTTTTAATACAAAGATTTGAGAGACTGAATGGTAAGTCGGGTAAAATATCCATGCCCAGTGCGTTTGAGAAAGAGCAGAAATGAGTCCTAAGGCCAGACCAAACTCCTTGGGAAGCCTGAGCTGTTGAAATGTTGGGTAGTGGCTGAGCAGGGTTTCTCCAGTTCTTTGGGAATTTAATTCGTTCCACATGGAGCAATGGGGATCAGTGTCAAGCATGTTATGGTTGTTGTTGTGTCCAGCTCAGAAGAGCGTGGGGTTGCTGTTGATTGCTATAACTCTGAGCTCCAGCTGTGTGTGATGATTGGAAGCCTGCTTGTTTTGCCTGGTTATGGACACGGTTTATGGGAATTCATTCATAAGCTCCTTCAGGGTCTGCCAGAAACAGCTGGTGTTCAAAGTACCAGGCTGTCCCTAGATGCAGGTGGTGACACAAGGAAGGGGAGATGCATCTATTCTTTTCCACAATCTCATGGAAGAAAGAAAGACTGATGATTCCAAGTGTTTTATGAACTAACTATTGGGAAAATTTGCCCAATTAGATAGAAACAACTTTGGAGGTGATGGGCACTTAGTCTGCTGGGTTTATAGGGAACAGCCTTCGTAAATACTTTCCTCCTTCTGCCAATTAGATGCCTTCAGTGAGATTTGCTTTTAACTATCAAAGACAAAGTAATATTTGAAGAGAAAAAAGAAACTGCAATCAAGTTGACACTGCATTGATTAATATCTTGTCTGAACATATCTTGTAGATAAAGCCAAATCCTTGGATGCTGGAAGTTGGAGGGCTGACTAATAGAGCTAGGATGATTTATCTCAGCTGAGGAATTGGCAGGATTTAGTTGACATTTTCTTTGGCTCTGAACCATAGCATGATGTTGGTCCACAGCTATCAACTTGTCACCTTTTATGAGCAGATGAATGTGAAATGAATTCAAGTTTTCACTCTCCCTCAGTCTCTCACTATCTTGCAAATGATGGTAAACTCTGTGGTTTCGGTTGTACTTCCAATATGTTAAAATTCATTATATCATTGTTAAGCTGTATTGAAATTGACCCACTTAAAAGTATTGATTGATCAGTTGAGCTAAGCATTTTTTTTTACCAGGTGAGGATCTAGCCCAGTAACTAATTTTTAATTCTTCTTAATTACTATTTTCCATTCTCAAAGGCTTTGGATTGACTTTATGATGTGGTCTTGTTTTGGTCTGTTTTGTTATATTGAAAGCGTTGCAGCATGAGCACAAGTATGGTAGTGTGGTGCTTTGAGAACTGGAAGTGTACTGGGTATTTGCAGTAAGTTGGGAACAGTTGTACTCAATGATTTCCACTAACATCAAGACCTGACTCTTCAAATAGAGGCTTTAAATGCTTTGGGTATTCTTTATGATATTTGTTTCTCAAAATGTCAAAAATAAAAGCATTTAACTTTACTATTATTTGTTTAGTTTGTCTCTTGTTACACCAGATATGTATGCGTGCATAGCTAATATGTATAAACCTTCTATCTTGCAAAGTTCTATGTTGTCACAAAAGATGATAAACTGAGGATCGAGTTTTATTGTCTTTGTTAGCACTAGAACTGGTCTAAGATCAGAGTAATTCCAAGAAGTGTTATTTTTAAACTGTTACAGTGGAAACTGATTCTGGGACCAATACTGCTTAATAACTTAATCAGCAATACAGACAGTGTGATTGAAAGTACCCTCAGCAAATTTGCAGATGACACCAAGATGCAGCTCTGAGGCCCCCAGCGTAAGGATGCGGAGCTGTTGGAGTGAGTCCAGAGGCCATGAAGATACAGCGAGAGCTGGAGCACCTCTACTGTAGAGGCAGGCTGAGAGAGCTGGATTTGTTCAGCCTGGAGAAGACGATGCTCTGGGGATACCTTATTGCAGCCTTTTAATACTAAAGGGGGACTTAGATGAGAGACAGAGTTTTTAATAGAGCTGGTTGCATTAGGACAAGAGGTAATGGTTTGAAGTAAAAGAGGGGAGATTTAGTTGAGATATTATGAAGTTCTTCCCTGTGAGGGTGCTGGGGCGCTGGAACAGGTTGACCTGAGAAGCTGTGGTTGCCCGATCCCTGGCAGTGTTCAAGGCCAGGTTGGATGGGGCTTGGAGCAACCTGCTCTAGTGGAAGGTGTCCCTGCCCGTGGCAGGGGGTTGGAACTGGATGAGCATCAAAGGTCTTTTCCAACGCAAATCATTCTATGAGTCTATGAAAAAAAGGCCCAACTTATTGTTAGAATACAATTCAGCCATTCACTTAGTTGCTTTTTTTTTTGGTTGTAGAATGCATGTGGTCCTTGAGGTGATTGCCTACTTGGAGCTTGCTTCTATCTATATTTTGCTTGATTATAGAAGTTGAATGGAGTGAAAGAGCTCAGCTCTACCCCAGAAATAAGTTGTAATTCCCAAATACCTCCTGCTTCTTTTTTATCAAACTATTTTCTTTGCAGCGAAACAGATTTTTCTGTCTACCTGATGTGTCAGACATTTATAAGCTTTCTTTACCATACTTCAGTAGATTTCTTGGGAGACTCATGCAGACAGTTCGGGAAAATTAAATCAGACAAAAATGAACTTCTGTATGGTCAGTGTTTTTCCCCATCTGATTTCAAAAGTACTTTTTTAATTGCCTTGCTTTTATTGGAGAAGAATATCTGTGAAATGTCAGCATTTTGATAGAAAGCTGATTAATGAAATGAGAATTTCCAGTGATGCATCAGAGCATATTACCTGCTATGAAAGGCTTGACAGATCAAAACAAAAAAACGCAAGCAGAGATCTGGCCAGTTGTGACAACTCCATTAGGTGACCATAGCGGGAACTCGGGTGCTACTCAACAGTGGTGTAATGTCAAATAATGAAGGAAAATGAACCTGATGGAAAGGGTATCCTCATTCATCAGTTTTGCTGTCTGTGTCACTCAGGATGGCACTGGTCTGGGCTAGGTTTTTCTCTCCTTTTTCAACAGTTTTGTATTAAAAGCAGTGTATCTTCTCTTGAGAGCACGTTTCCCATCTAATGCAAGAGCAGCGTTGCTGTTATGCAACAGTCTGACTTTTGCAGTCCCTAATTTACCACCCTTTTCGAATTTGCTGATGATTTTTGCAATTAAGAGTCTCGATTCTGTTTGGCAACTCACCATCTGCAACAGAGGACATAAGTGAATACGGCTTTTCTGTGCGTTCACAATGTCCTTAATTAGATTCATTTTAAGCCTGAGGGTTTTAATCAAGGGAATTACCTAAGGGTGGCTTTGTCTGCTCTTGCACTTTCAGTCATGTCTTCTGAAGGATTTGTAGTGCTTGATTATCACATACTCCAAAAGGAGTTCACTGTACTGCTTTTTAGCTTACTAAACCTTCCTATCACCAGGGTTGCTCGCTAGCTAGATCCATTATGCAAAGATAATGAAGCATCAGAGGCCATTCCTCTGTTGCAAAAACATTCTTGGTTGTCTTTTCTTCCAGCCCCGTTGACAGGGTTTCTTGACTTTGGCATTCAGAGTAAGCATTCACCTTATCTCACCCTGCAGCATCAACAGGATCCCTCTGTTTTTCCCTGCTGCAGTCTCAGCAGAGCTCCTTGTCCCACTTTCCTAGTCCCCTTCCACAGAAAGATTCCCCTTTTGGGAGTCATCTGGCACTGAGAAGCAGCAGGAGAGAGCAGAAAAGTATGTGTGAGCACAAAAGGCAAAGGAGCCTCATTCAGCATCAGCTGCCCCCTTGATGTGAAGAAGGGGACAGTGATTTTAAGGGTAGGAGAATCTGAGCGAGGGTCCTCACAGGGAAATGCAGCAGCCACATAAGCTGTGATAGCTCATGGGCTGCAGCTTTACACAGGTGTAGAGATTCAGTACAAGTTTTGGCTGCCAGCCTGCTTTGCAGCTGAGCCCTCAGTCTTTCTGCCCCTCGGTTTACCTATATCTGTAACACAAGGAGAGCAAAAGTCAGACCTCTTTGAACCTGCATACATGTGCAGGATATTATTACCCTGTTTACATGAGATAAATCACTGCACAGGGGATAAAGTTACTCTGGCTTTCCCTTTTCACAGTTTATTTGGAACACTGGAGAGACAGGAATGCAGCGATGCCCTGCACAGTATTGGAATTCAGCCTGATCTGGGAGTTAACCTATAAACATTCCTGGTTCGAACTAATCAAGGTTTTTGTATTCAGACTCCCTCCACATGTCTTGTTTTAAAGAAATACATACTCTTGGAAAGATGAAATGCATGTTAATTCTGGTGGTTGTGCTCTACATAATGGAGCCAAGCAGAAACATATTGAAACATGCATATTCTGCTTTGTTTTAAGGTTATGAGTCTGGAACAATTGCTCCTAAAATCAATCTTGCTCTCTTAAACACCAACCAAAGAAATGGCTGTGTTTGCCTGGATTTGTCCCTCTCCCGGGACCTTGTGCTTTGGAGCGATGTCCCTTCCTTTCCTGTGTAGATGTGCTCTATAAAATAAATGAATAGCTCTGCACTCCAGAAAGTGCCTTTGTGCCTATTGCAGGCTCTGTCTCTCTCTAAGCTTCAAGTCTTTTCCTATTAAAACATTGCTGGATAATAAATTCCATAGACAATCCGGGTGGTGGGGAACGTTTTTTATGGCTAACGTGAAACATTTGAAAACTGAGCTGTTAACACGATGATCTGTTCTTCTGTCTTTCACCTTGGCGCTGATGGTAGTGGAAAATTCTGAGTGCTAAACCTCAGCTTTATTGTTAAAGGAGGTATTAAATTAATGCCATGCGTGCTTCTACTGGGTCACTGTATTCCTGCAAATCATCTTCATTACAAAGACTCCTGTACCTCTCTTTGCTCAAGGCAGTTTGCTGTCCACCCTTTAACTGTTTAAAGTAGTTGTCTGTACCCTGCACTGCTGAGTCTGTCACCAATTGCCTGTGAAGCTACTTTATACAACAGCCGATTAAATCCCCCTTCCCCTTGGTAGCAGTCAGATGCTTCCTTTTCATTTGCACCACCCCTCTCCAGGCATCCCTGGGGAAAAACATGCTGTTCCTATTGGTTTTGGCTGCAGCTAGAGGTGCTGAAGAGTTGTGGCATCTCTGCTGTAATCTGATTTACAGATTCAGTAGGGAAAGTTCCAGCTAGGCTAAGGTAGTGTTGGATTAGCAGCAAACCACAGCACATCCCAGCAGGGCAGCAAATGCTTCATGCTTGGGTAGAGGCAGACGCTAGCAGAGAATGTGTTAACAGAAGGGTTCAGGAGCAACTATTGAGAGAAATAGGGCAAAAGAAGCTGTTTGCTACTCTATTTCATTAAAAAGTATGGAAAAAAGGGGGGAGAAGAGTTTAAAAAATGGTAATAGACCTTTGACAATGCAATATAGAGACTTAATTTATGACATATGTGGACCTTCCTCCTGTTTCAGTTCATGTGATCCCTGGGAAACGAGGGAAGGGTTTCACAGTTGCCAAACAAGCACAGAAACCCTTAAGGAAAGGCGATAATTTGTTTAAAAAGCAGTCTAATAAACATTGAGCTGTGCGAAACCATTATCCGCAGACTGACCCACATAGCTGCTTGACATTGTCATCAGGAAGCATTTTGCATGAGTTACTTACAGCGAGTAATCTCATTAAACGCACATTATGTATAGGATGTTTGCTGTCTTTATTGCTTTATTTGTTTTATGGAAAGCTCCAGAAAGTTTCTACAGCAGAAGTGTAGCAGTGCGTAACTTAGAACAAAATCTTTCCAATGTGGTTATTGGAATTTTCTTTAAGCTGGAACTCGGTATTGATCCTTATGACAGCAATTACTTAAAGGTAAACTTTTATAGAGAAACAAATGCAGATTTAAGTGCTTAAAATCATTGCAACTCATGAGGCTTGTGAGCAAAAATTTAAACAAAACCCAATTCTATTCTAATAAAAACCATTTAAACAAAACCATTCTGTTCTGATGCTTTTCTGAACACTGTATTAAAGTTCTGGTTTAAGCACTGATTTAGCCAGCCAAATTTTGGCAGTGTCACTGCAGTTCAAAAACAGTGTGCACATCCAACTTCTACAGTATTTATTATTCCCAGAGGAAATGCATTATTGGAGTAGAGCCTTCCTGATAACATATGCATAGCTTGAGGGTGATATCCTGGGGATGTTGCTACCCAAAAGCCATGCTTTCCTGATATGTGAAATTCCATGCTAAGGTCAAACACAAGCAGTTCAGGCATCAAGAGTTTATGGTGATATACACAAGAACAAAGTTGGCTTCAGTCATTATTTACACCCTGCTGTAACCAGCAAATACGGTTATTATGACTGCATAGAAGTATTTCATCCTGCAGTAAGAGGAGCTAAATTGTTTTAATTATTTGTCTCTGCTGCAGCATAAAATGAGGCAGTGATTTTATGTTTTTTTGGAAACCAGAAGTGTCCATCATATGAATTAAAGAAGTGTGTGTGTACATAAGTAACAGGTGGACTGGGCTCAAGGGGAAGGGAAAAACTGTGACTCATGGTTCAGTAGCTCATGTCACAATGTTATCTGGAGTATGCATGTTAGCAAAGAGCCTCTTTGTGCTTGGCACTGTGAAAATCTATAGAAGAAACTTGTGGCTGAAGCAGTTGTGGAAGCCAAAGGATTCGAACTACGCCTTGTTCAGCACTATTTGTTATGTATCCAATTCATTTGATGTGTATTCTTCAAGGCCAGGTTGGACAGAGCCTTGGGTGACATGTTTTAGTGTGAGGTGTTCCTGCTCATGGCAGGGGGCTTGGAACTGGATGATCTTAAGGTCCTTTCCAACCCTAACTACTCTACGATTCTATGATTCTGTTTCAGAGGTGCTGAGAGTGAAACTCATCTGTCCAGGTTTATGTTATTGAAGAGCTATAAACACCTTTAAGGTGTGGTTCACTTTAAGACTGGTCTTTCAAGTATGAATCAGGCTATTGAAGGGTGTGTTTATCTTGAGTAATGATGAAGGAGACCCTGACAACCAGCTCTGATACGAGTGTCTGACCTGAAGACGTATCTCATGCCAGAGGATTTCCTCAGTGATACACAAGTCTGTGGCAAAGTGGTGACCTACATCAGAGCCTCAGCTGTGAGACTTTCCTTCTAGGTTATGCTGAACAAGCAGTTTATTATAACTATTCTTTCATAGACAGGTGGAGCTGCCATTGACTTCCAGGCAAAATGCACATGAATACAGGATTGGATCCAGACACAGTTCAAGACATACAGCATCTCACATAACCTAGTATTTTACCAACCATCATTTTTCTTAATACTTTGAATAAAAATCTATTTAACTGCAGTAGACCATATGTTTTAGTGGCATTCTCATTTGTACTTTTAGATTTCAAGTCCTGTTAGTCATTCAGTACTTACATACTGTATAATGTCATTTGCACTTACAGGGATATAGAAACCTAATGGTCTCTCTTTATCACACAAATGGCTGTGAACAGCCGTCTTAGTGAATGTGCTCTCCAAAGATTTATTCCTGAAAAGTACTGAGTGTTTCCTGTGAAGTGCTTGGGGACCTCCCTTTGACCCTGTTGGTATCACTCAGATGCTGCCATAAATGAGCATGGGAATCCTGCCCTGGGACTGGGGCAGCCTCTGTGTCAGGGAGGTGTTGCTCAGGTGTTTCTGAAGAAAGTAATATAAAAGTCTTCTTCAAAGGCTGATAGAAATTACTCCTCCCTGTGGAATTCTCATTTCTGTGTTGTTTGGGACATTTTTTTGTTACAGCTGGGCACAGTAATGAAAATTAAGATTTACCTTCAGTTTGTGTGCTCTAGCTGTAGAGCAATGGGATAACCAAACTGTGTAGGAGCCACTGGATCCGCAATCTGCGCTGCCATCACTGTCTCAACTGAGAGCTGGGTTTCAGGGGCAGCCACATTTAAAGGCTACGCATTCTGTATTCCTCTGAATTGTTTGTAATGTATGGTGGAAACATCTAAAATAGGATGCTGTATAATTAAAGGAAAAGCAAAACCACAGCAAAGCTGGAGCTTTTCCTCCCACAAATATGTACTATGCATATGTATTTTTATACAGACACTTCAGTACCTCCTTCTTCATGCCTCTGGCACCAGCTCTCAAACTTACCCCAGTTGTACCAATCTCTGCTGCATAAATAGCTCTCTGTCCCTGTCTCCAGCTAATCTGAACCTGGTGTTCAGCTCTACCCCTTTTTCCTGTGCCACCTGCCTCTCAGTCTGACTGCTCTGGTACTCCCTTTGCTGTCACCAGGCTGGAATTTCCTGAAGGAATGCTGGCTCTTGAATTATTTTGGGGATGGAAGAAGGGGTAAGGGAGTGCTCTTCCTTATGTTGGTGCTCTCTTTTCACACATTTGCTTCTTCCCTGTCATATTCTTACTTCTGAGGTACTTAAAGAGGGATATTCCTGTATGGATGAGCATTTACTAAACTGTTTATTGTTGTGGAAGAGGTGATAAGAAAAGTAAACAGTCATAAGTGAGAGCAGTGATTTCTCACACTGGATAGCCACCTAAAAATATTTAAATGTCATGAGACCCCACTTGCAGCACTGTGCACAGTTCTGGCGTCCTCAACATAAGGACATGGAGCTGTTGGAGCAAGTCCAGAGGAGGCCACGAGGATGATCAGGGGACTGGAGCACCTCCCGTATGAAGACAGGCTGAGAAAGTTGGGGCTGTTCAGCCTGGAGAAGAGAAGGCTGCGTGGAGACCTCCAGTATCTGAAGAGGGCTACAAGGATGTTGGAGAGGGACTGTTCATAAAGGATTATAGCAACAGGGCAAGGGGTGATGGATTTAAACTAAAACAAGGCAAGTTCAGGTTGGATATACGGAAGAAGTTCTTACCTGTGAGGGTGGTGAGGCACTGGAACAGGCTGCCCACAGAAATGATGAATGCTTCATTCCTGGCAATGTTCAAGGCCAGGCTGGACAGAACCTTGAGCAAGCTGGCCTAGTGGAAGGTGTCCCTGCCCATGGCAGGGGGGTTGGACCTGGATGATCTTATGATTCTGTCCAACCTTAACCTTTTTATGATTATATGACAGTAGCAGAATGGCAATACTGGATTGAAGGACAGGAATTAAACCTCAGGATATTGAACCCAGTCATCCATTGTTACAGGAAACACTATCATGAAAACCTAACTCAAGTACATGGAAATGATTCACTGTCTAACTTCTACTGTGACCCTCTGTTGGTCTCTGTTACTGCATAAATATGATAAGATCAAACACAAAATACAAAAAGCCACTATGTAAAGTCTAGTCTCAGTAAAAAAACAGGTGAATCGTTGGGTTTGTATTATACCTGGATTTGCCCCTTTACTGTAAAACTGAATTGCATGTCCTGATCTGTTGCATCTCTGCCTTTGATTCTAAACTCAATCCAGGTCACCCTGCTAAGCAGCCAAATTGTGTCACATTTGGCATTAGGAGATTGAGCCTTGGATGGTTCATAAAACTTCAGGTTGGCCTAAAGATAGCAGGTAGAGAAAAAGTCCCAAAAGACCCTCTGCAGCTGATAGAAGTCCATTGCTGATGCTTAAAGTGTGGTAAGATGTCAAGTACAGAGTGATATCTCTCTTGGAATATCTTTCCTGCTTTAGAGACTTCTCAAGTTTGTGGTTATGGATGGGCAGCTACTTTTGATAGACCGAAACTCATTAAAACAAGACTTATCTTAGTAGAACAAAATTCTACTGTCAGATATGGTAAAGTAAACCTAGATTTGCACCAGGGCAGGGTTTGGTTGCTCATTCTCTCTCTTGATAGTAAAAGTGATTGAACCTTGAAAATTTGAATCCTGTTATGGATTTTTATTTTTTTTTTAATAAAGAACTGGTTTGATAATAAAATCTTGTGATTTACTTTATCAAATCTTAACTGCAGTAAGGACTTTTTTACTCATCAGGTATATACTTATCAGATTTCTAGTGTAGTATAAAGACTTATTCTACTTGATTATATTCTCATCAGCTATGCATTTTCTCCTGCTTTAGATATGTGCATGAAGAGCGGTGTTAGAGATTTAAGGGGTGATTTAACAGTAGTTTTTTCAGCTGCCTTTCATGAAATTCAAATTGCTGCTTTCTGCAACATCACTTCTATGAAATTCATCATCCTCTACAATAAAAAAAAGTCTTTGAGCAGATCTTTCATGTTTTTCTTATTTATTTTCTGTTGCTTTTTGCCTATAATTTTTTGCATTGTGGCTGATAGGGAGCTGTGGAGCTCTTCTTGTGAAGCTTTTCACAGTATTACTTTTCCAATTAACAGGATGTCCTTGTGTAAGACCTTTTGTTTCAGTGAAATCAATGGCAAAATCGATTTTGAAATGAAAATGGAAGGGTCTCCTCAGTTTATCACCTCTGAAAATGAAAACATTTGAATTAGGTTTTTGGATTCATAGCATTCACAGTGGTAGTTAAGCATACTGCATGTTTATTAGGTTCTTAGATGTGCTTAACTGCTGTTAAGCAGTAAACGCCCAGAGAAAAGAGCTTATTAAATGGTCTATTTACCAAACCAAGCTTGACATCTTTGTTCATTCACATCTGATTATTTCACCACCTCCAAATGGTATTTTGGACATGGAGGTTGGGTACTATTTTTTGATTGTACTTTGTGATAATCTACAGGATCACTGCAGCTTTGTTCGAGAGTTGTTTTGTGTTCTGGTTCATAGGTAATTAACAGAATCGTCAGCTAATTTCTGAGCCCTTATTACTGGTGAATTTACACAAAATGCACAGCAGCGTGGCTGATTTGAGGCAGAATGGGACTGGGATAAAGGATCTAGGAATTATTCCAAAGGAGCTTCTGAGTTCTGGCTTGCTCTCAAAAAACCCTAAGAAAAATCACCCTGTCTGTCCCTTGGTTTATGCCAAACTAGCTATACAAATACTTGCTGCTTTCCTAAATGTCTTTGAGATCTATTAATATGTACAGTATTGCATAACAGTGTGATATGATTTCAGATTCCATGTTTAATTTTGTAAGGCCAGCAGTTTCATGGTTCAGGGTCAGAAACTTTTTATCTTGAAACTGAGGAAACGTAATGAAAAACATATTTTATTGTACTATAGAGACCCCCAAATTTCAAGTTTTTGGGTGTTTTTTTTTTTAAGGGGGTGCAGGGGAAAGACAGGAAGTAAGAAAACAACTCACTATTTTGGGTGTTCAATTTTTGGGTGCAAACCCGAGACATTGACTTAATAGCATATTTTATAATCTTAGTTTAGAAACAAGAATGTTTCAGGAATCTATGCATCATAGACACAGGTTGAAGCTATCAGTGTTTAAGGTGGTTTAGACTTCTTTGTTTTAAAATAATGTGGCTCAAAAGCATAAAAAAGTGAATGTAGGCTGATTCTTTAACAGATGTTCCACAGCCTTTCATTCAGTCTTTGATTCGGTTGCTTACTACTGCAATCTTTCTATCTTTACTCTTATTTTTTGTTTATTCATCACTACCTAAAGATACTGTCACATCTCCAGAAGCCTCAGATGTATCTTCCTTTTTGTACAGGAGGCAGAAGGCCCCAGTTGTCACAAAACTGGAAGGGCTGGCTAATAGCAAATAGTTACTTGTTCTTGCCACTACGCTCCGAACAGGAAGAGCTACTGTGAAATAGGCTCTCTAACTGCGAGTCTAAGACAGGGATGCATCAAAGGACTACAGAGCCCTGGATCCACATAAGCTTAGGCAAAGTTTAAGTTTCCAAGTCCATGTAAGCAATTCATAAAACACATGCTTATTCCTGTCCCTCTCCTCCTCCCTGCTTAGATGTCTCCAAGATTTCAGACACCAGAGTGTTCAAAAGTACATTTCCCATCCTTTATGCTGAAGCTACTTTCATTTTGCCAGGTACAACTTGGCCACCTTTTTCAGGTAGGATGGAGATGTCCTCTGTCTGAACCTTATTTCTTGCCTCTCTTCATAGCACTGCCCTGAAAGGTGGAAATGGGGATTTGACCTCCAGAATGAAGCTTGTGCTGAACTCTGAACAAAACCATTCACAAAAATACAATTATGCTAACAGCATCTCATCCTCCATCCATCTTTTAATGGGAAAGAATGAAGCAACCTTCTCTACCCAAAGGGGCAATTCAGGCATGTGAGTAGGGTTCAACCTACTTCAGCTGGAGGGCTTTAGCTGATCTATCATAATCTCTTTTAGGTGCATAGGTCAGGCAGGCACCTGCAGTAGGAGACAGGGAATTTAAGAAATATCCTTTTATTGCTCTTCTTATGGGCATTTCCCTCTGCTTCTAGCCATCATGCTGCATTGAAGGAACCAGTACCTCAAGGCCAGATCAGGCAGCTCTTAGAATCATAGAATCATAGAATAGTTAGGGTTGGAAAGGACGTTAAGATCATCTACTTCCAACCCCCCTGCCGTGGGCAGGGACACCTTAACGCTAGATCATATCACCCAAGGCCTCATCCAACGTGGTCTTGAACGCTGCCAGGGATGGAGCATTCACAACCTCCCTGGGCAACCCATTCCAGTGCCTCACCACCCTAACAGGAAAGAATTTCCTTCTTCTATCCAACCTAAACTTCCCCTGTTTAAGTTTTAACCCATTACCCCTTGTCCTATCACTACAGTCCCTAATGAAGAGTCCCTCTCCAGCATCCCTACAGGCCCCCTTCAGATACTGGAAGGCTGCTATGAGGCCTCCACACAGCCTTCTCTTCTCCAGGCTGAGCAGCCCCAACTTCCTCAGCCTGTCTTCATATGGGACCATGCTTTGTGGATCTGCAACTAGTTCCATTGTGCTCTTCTCAGTAGTGTGGCAGAAATGTTGATGACAATATGCAGTTGATGACAATAAAGCCACCAGAAACCCTCTAGTGTAGTGACTGTACTCAGAATGGAGCCCAGAGAGACACTGGAAAGTAGGTCAGTGATTCCACTGAAAATGATAGGCAGAGGTAATGCTTTTGAACTGAAGTTGCTAGGTTTTTCTCTATGTATTTGTTAGGTTTTCTTTTGAGATGCATTATATTCAAAAATCAGGATCAAACTGCACCTCCAACTACAAACTGGGTGAGCAGCAAGAAGGTGAGTTGTGATGGAACCTAATACCCCTCAGTTCAGTGCAAAACTGCAGGACCTTTGCAGGTGGAAGGAAAGAGCGAGGAGCTACATTAGTTAGATTGCATTGCTTAGCCAAGTCAATGCGGAATAGATAGAAAAGCTAGGTAATTTAAAATAATTTATGAGGCTTAGCAAACTCTTTACATGGAATTTTACTGAACTCTAGCTCAGTTATTTTCTCCAAGTATAGTAATTTGCATTGGAAAAAACAGTCTTACACTGACTGATCATCTCTTTATTGGACAGATTGGCTGTGAAAAAGGATTTAGGTGTCACTGGGAGAGCTCATGAATTAGATTTCAATTCCTTATAAAATAATTGAATAAATACCCAGAGATGAAATCAGTAAAATCTAGAGAGTAATAGAAGTTTGAGTAAACAAGCAGCATGATTTTTATAGAGAACAAATCATGCAAGACAAACTTAATTGCTTGTTTTGATAGAATTACTAAATTGTTAGCTGCTGCTTATATTTTTTTTAGAGATAGGCTTTCAAAAACATCAAGAGCTGTTAGGTCCCCAACTCCTGCTGGTTTTAAGAGCTTGCTGCATTATCTCTTGAAGTTTTAAACAAAAGTTTGTCTTAATTGGTTTGGAGTTTTGTCTTAGTGCATGACTTTTTAGACCCCCAGTAGTGTCTGTGCCCAGATGGATATACATCGAGTTGTGGTAGGATGCTGACATTGCTTCCAGCACTGTAGTAGATGCAGACTTGCTTTATATTTTCATTCATAACCAAGAAGTTAGGATTAAAGGAGCATGCCAGTGAAATATAAAGGCCAAAAGTTCGGTAAGCCATAAGCGTTAATATGATAATATGGTACTGTAGAATAAAAGATTCCCTGCAAAATACCTTGCCAATCCCCCTGCAAAACAAACCCCCAAAACTAAAGTAGAACTTTTCATAAGAACAACAGATCTTAAATACTTCTAGTGGGAAATTCAAATGCCTCCTAGAGATGAAAGAGATTTAATGACTCTTTTGACAAACAGCATAGCTCAGAAAATGTTACATTATGCTGAATATCTTCTGAATTATTTCAAATCATTTAGCTACTCTGTGGACTGGAGCAAATTAGGGATCACTAATGCAGATAGATCAAAGAAAGAATGTAGTAGCACTGTAGTGCTCACATCTGACAGCACAGCCTTCTGAAACGGATCTCTTCTATCGGAAGATTGAAGAGAAGCCAGTAATTTTGACAAATAAATGCAAATCAGTTGCTCATTTCATCTGTCAGAAATCCTTGGAACTTTAATATGGACATTTTTTTCTGCCACTGTATAATTGGGAGCTCTCCAAAGGTGGCATACGTTGAATCTGTTCCACTGGAGAAAAGCTGAATCACAGTGAATATTTGTAACAGGTATCTAAAAGGCAGATAGCATGGCTAAAGGAAATGGCAGGAAGCTAATTTGGCTGGAGTTAAAAATAGCTGATGCAAAACAGATGCCCTCAGACAGCCAATGGTCAAGACTGAGAAAGGGATGCAAAGGAAATAGGAGGTGGTTCTGGAATGTGCTCTGGAGAAGCAGGAAATGTCTGGAAGAGGGCCACGGGGTTGAACTGGAACCAGTCAATCAGATATACCTACATTGGCAGCATAAGGAATGGGGTGTAGAAAATAAGAAGCTTTTAAATGGTAAGGGTAAGAAGCAAATGGGTGCTGAATGAGTGAGTGGTGAAGAAACTTGCATGTTAGTGCATCAACAGTTGGGGTTTACAGCTTGACAGCCAACCAGGAGTTAAAGGGGAAAAAGAAGGTGTTTGTAAGAACCATGGAGATATTGGCAGCTCTCTGTGAGCAATTTAACCTAACTATTAAAAAAAAACCCAAACAACTAAAAAGACAACAAAACTCCCCAAAAAATATTTAGGCTGTGGTTCCTATAGAGTTCTATTTCTGGTAGAACTAAAATGGATGAAATCATGAATTTAATGGAGTCAGTGTGATATCGGATCGGTGAGGGCAGGAATGATACTACAACTTAAAATGATTTAATGGCAAATAAAATAAAAGAGCACAGCACATTTAAGGGTCATCTTCAGTAAATTCAGACACTGAGTTACATGTCTTATTTTTCATGCTTCTAGTCAAGGGAAAGATAAAGAGCAATATAAAGTTTTGTTTTAAAGGATCATTTGAGTCAAAATAAATTAATCTCTATCAGTATCATCTTCTTAATAAGCTGAATTTTGAGGATGACGTTTATCAGCTGCCAGTCATTGAGATCATAGATATAAATCTGAGTCATCCAGCAAAATCTGTGTTAGTTCTAAAAGTGCCCCAAAAGGGTAAATTGCAAGTAAATATTTTCACCCTCTGTGTGTATAACAAGAAAAAAACCCAACCCCAAACAACCCCCAAAACCCCCAGGAAATAAAAGAGTGTTTCTTATAAATTAAAAAGTAAACCTATGCGAAACTATTTTTTGAGTAGTCATTGAGCATTTAAAGCCTATTGTTGTATACCTGTGGTCAGGATTGTATTATTATGTTCCTGTTACTTTATATTAATCAACATTTAATTTCACTATGGATAGAACTGAATGCCTTTATTTGCCTTAGTGTGTCCGAGACATCCATGTAGGAGGGCTCAGAAAAGACAGTATGTAACTCTCTTCTAGAGAGGCAGCTCGAGTGGGAAAGGGTACCTGAAAGCATGGAAAATGACACAAGCCCATTTTTGCTATTGTGGATAATATCCCCATCAAACCTTGGCAGCTCTCTGTTATCCTCTTTTTTTAGATGATTTATGACTATTTTGAATTACATAGGCATCAGTAGAGATTCTTAATGCAATTCACTGAAAGCTTCATTCTACAGTGAAAAAGTGCTTTTTTTTTCCTATGCTTTATTTTCATTTCTTGTCAAGCTGTTAATTCATTGGAGGATCTGTCCTCTTACCTCCCAAGAACATAATTTCTTTAAGAGACTTTGGTAAAGGATCATTTTAAAGTTTTTTGAAATCCAAGCAGAATAATCAACCTCATCCGTATGCTTGCCTCCTTTGAAAGAATAGACTTCAAGTCTGTGAACAATGTCTTCCGTATGTTAAATCCAGCTTGATTTGTCTCTGTTTTGTCACATCTTTGTACTCTATCTACTAATTTATTCCTTTGTATAGTTTCTACCCTTTTAACCAGAACAGAACACAGATTGTCTACTCCGTATTTACTTAGATCCATCCAAAACCCTTTAAAAGTTGATGCTACAGCATCAACTTGCCAATTTGCAGCTCTCTTACCACAAAGGATGAGTTAAGTGATGGGTTAGTTAAAACTTTACAGTGTCATATTTGAGTTTCTTCAAAACTCTTGGGTGAATATGATGGCTTGCTTGACATGCTACTACCTGTAGATCTGTCTTAAAATCTTTACTACCAGCACTGCAATTGAAAATAGCTCATAATTGTGACATGTAAAGAAATATGCAACAGGGATTGAGGAGTTTTGGAAAAAGCATTAATCATCACCACAGACAGTCAATTTTAGACACTTCTCAAATAAGAGATTGCAAAAAAAGATTTTTTTTTTTTTAATAATGAAAGATTGAATATTTTTTTGTCTTATTGAAATGGATAAATTCCATAATAAAAACCATACTAACCAGGCAAGTAACATAATAAAAAAACCCTACTAACCAGGCACATAACTGAACTCAGATTAATTTTTGGAGAATATATAGGAGGATAAATAAAAAGAAGTAGTGAACAGCCAACACATGGAATTAAATGCTATTGAAGATCAAAGAAGAGAGTGTACAGTTGTGACAGAAAATAGCATTAGTATACATGCTAATGCCCAGATTATACTATTTGGTGTGAATATGTATGTTCATGTCTGTCCGGGTTAATTGCACATATTCATGTCCCCAAGGATGATGAAAACACAATTAAATTGCAGTGGTTTGTTTTTTATTGAGTGCTCTGTTATGCTAGAAAAACTTTGATTTTCCATTTATTTCCACAATTTTACCTTTTACTGAAAAGTAGCTTTTTGAAGCATGAGAGCTACACATACAGTTTGCACACCCAGACATTCACTGAGTTACTCGTACACTCTTATGGGTCCTGAAACCCCCTTGAACCTCTCCACTCTGATGTATACAAATTATATCCACCTTGTCAGAGTACTATTTTTATTTGCCTGCTCATGTGCTGAGTGCTGGATGCAAAAGCTCTTCCCTGTGAGGGTGCTGAGGCGCTGGCACAGGGTGCCCAGAGAAGCTGTGGCTGCCCCATCCCTGGCAGTGTTCAAGGCCAGGTTGGACACAGGGGCTTGGAGCAACCTGCTCTAATGGAAGGTGTCCCTGCCCGTGGGAGGGTGTTGGAACTGGGTGAGCTTTAAGGGTCTTTTCCAGCACAACCCATTCTATGATTCTGTGATTCTCTGAAGATGCACACGTATGTTATGCCAATATATGCTAACGTTGTAGTATCATTCTTGAAATCAGCCTATTTGAAACTTCTACACAGAGGGATAAAGTAAATGCATAATAAATTCTGCATGTAGGCACAGAGAAAGGATATTAGTAGAAAGGATTGTAGGATAACTCATGGTTCTGGCGATTAGCTCAGTGCTCTTACACTTATAGGTGTTTTGGTGGGAGGAGGATCATTTTCCTCAGATGTTATATCAGTTCTTAATTTTAAGCTCTGCCAGTTCGTCTTCAAGTGCTGCAGCAGTGTCCAAGGAGACCTGAGCACATGTGGAGCTGTGATACCACTTACTGATCCCATTGCTCCTAATATGTTCAGATTTGGTACAGGTCCTCTACAAAGGCATCTCTCCAACTTCATCTCTTACATTCCTGCTTCTATGTTTGTGCAGGTTCTATACTGAATTTTAACTAGAAAAGGATTTTTTTTCTGTTTACATAAGTGGTCCCATACCTTAAGTTTAGTAGGTGTGGAGTCCATTGTTATCCTGTACTCTGCTTGACATAATGAAAACAGAGCTGAGGGTAATTTCAAGGCCTCTGTTTCCAGTTTCAAAGATGTTTCACTTCAGTGAAGGGAGAATTCACTGGATTCCTAAGTTGAAAAGATGCAGATGCAAAAGAGGAAAGGCAAGATCATAAAGGAAAAATGATAATAGAGAGGAAAGAAACAGAAACGTTACAAGGGTATGAAGTGCAAGCATGCTCCTGTTGCTAGTTGCTGATGGCATCTACAGCTTTACAAGTACTAGACAATTTAATGGCTATGTAAAGACTATATTTTACCCTGGATTTTATTATCCTAGCCTCCCACTGACATTTCCACAAGAGGATGTATTTTTTCATAACTTGATCTAGGAAAGGTCATTAAAAATTGTTATGGTCCTTTCTCATTCAGAGCGGTTTTCATCCTTAAATGAAAATAATGTGCCTGTTAAACATGCCTATTGCAGAGCGTTCTGCTGAGTCTCTTGTATATGGACTGCTTAAGCGATTTGGTTTCCCTGAAGTCAGATTTACATTTGGGCTCTTTTCTGTAAGAAATATGGAGGTACGAGAAGATGTAAAATAGATTGTAACTGTGTAGTTACTGTTATTTAAAGTATAGATTGGCTCAAAATAGAATGTTAACAGGAAACGTTGCTATTTACAGATGTGAAATATTAGTGTGGTAATAAAGGTTTGGAGAGCTTTTGCACCTGGAGACTCATTATACAGAAATAAATCTCTACATGGACTCATTCATGATCAAAATTCATAGAAATGTCACTCAAATTTGGCTAGAGTGAAGTAAGGATCAATTACTGGATCTGTACGAGAGTGAGACTGGGGGAAATTGTGCTTCTGTTAACAAGGAAACTTTTTCTGGCTCATTTATTTGCAGAGAACACCTTCTTGATGGCAAATAAACGAGAAAAAAGTGGAAGTCAAAGAGAAAAAACTGAAGTCATTGAGAACAGAGCCACAGTCCTTTTACCATTCAAAAGCTTGTTAGATAACATTGCAAAAATAAGATGCAACTAAAGCCTACTAACTTCCAGCATTTGTATGAGTGAATAGTTCTTGGGTATTTCTGTTTTCTAAAACATGCATGGTTGTTTGCTTTATAAGCGTTGTCACTAATATTGAAAACTTACGTAAGACTGATTTTTTAGATGTATCTAATGGTGTGTCTTCTACAACTCCTTCCTGACTCCAATATTCATCACTGGCCTGACAGTTCCCCCCAGTTATTCAGCCAACATTTCTCCTTGCCTGGCTCCTGAACCCCAACTTACATCCCTTTCCTTGCCACGTATTACATATTAGATAGCTGATTATTTTATCTGCTAAACCCTGTTTAAATGTCATACAGAAGTAAATCTGCATGCATTTGTGAATGTGCGATTCTGCTTTTTTTTTGAAACTGGGTTTGGTTTGTATTGTGTTTTTTTTTTTCCCCAGTGGGCAGTGAACTTAGGGGATGTTTTTATTAATGACAGAATGGGTTGTGTCGGTTGGTCACCTCATGCTTTTTCATGAAGGAGAGTGCTTCAGAAATATATTTTTATTTATCTACTTATCTGTTTCTTGTGATTTTTCTGCAGAAGTTAATTACATTGATCATTTAGTTTATTCATGCTTCATTCGTTAGAATTCTTGTAAAATTGGGTTTGGAATGTCTTCTTGTAATGCTATGTGCTTGGATCTGCCTGTTGCCTGTGTGAAGAAGGCTGTCACTTTTTGATGACAGTCTGAAAAGCATGTGCAGTGAGGACTGTGAGCATTCAGTCCAAATTGCGTTATTCATTTTATATCAATGCTTCACACTTACATGTATATGTAAACAGTGTTGTGAAAAAATCTGAAGGTTTTCTCAGAAAGATGAGATCATTACTTATGTAGTATTGAGAAAAAAAATCACTGCAGCACATTTGAGACTTAATGGTCAGATTTTATCTATTTTATAGAGAAGCACATGGCACTTGTGTGGTGGTCAGCACAGACAAACCACTAAATAGGTAGTCCTTTGTGCACATTACATATGGAAATGTACCAGAAATTCTTTTCAACTGGCTTACTTAGTAAAGGTCCTAATAAAAGTCAAGCCCTGGAATACAGGAGAGTATGTTGGCATGGACACATAGCCAACGCTAGTCTATAGATCTTGAAGAGGTTGCAAGGCAAAGTCTAAGACGTATGTCGACAGCAAAACTTATTTGATAGGCAGAAAGGGTCTTTTCATTATTAACAGATTTTTTAAATCAACATTTCCTGGAATGGCAATAATAGCCTTTACTTCTTCCATACAGAGCACTCAAGAGACATTGTAAATCCTTCTTCTAAAAAATTGCATGTAGGACACGTCAGTAGAGGCAGGATTAGACCTGTTGGCTCCTGGGTCTCATTTCCATGTTCAAATACTGGAAATCACTCTTTGTTAAGGATATCAGGCTATTCAACCCTAATGGAGACCTTTCCAAGCTTGCCTATCCTCTCTGTGGCTGAAGTAATTTCAGGAGTTCTGCTCATTCTCATAGAACTAAACTAAATGAAGTTTTCCAAACTTTAGATTAGCCATTTAATGTACCATGACCCATGAAAAGTATACATTCTGTCCCCCTCTTCCATAACTTATTAGAGAGCCACTCTGGGTTTCAGAGCCTCTCCAGGGACACCAACTTCTGCCAGGGAAAACAAAGTGGGGATTTTGAAGGGATTGAAAGATGAGAGCTTGCTTATCACTAGCCAGGAAATAGGAAATGAAAAGTCAAAAATGTGTTTGGGACTGGAAGTAAAATAAAACTTTCCTCACCCTCTTTACCTTTTCTCCCAAAGACTATCAAAACAGCCTTTAAAATAGTTAACCAGATGTGGCTAGCCATGTTAACTTGAATTCCCTGCATAGTCGTTATTGCTGTCTGTAAAATTCTGTCTTCTTTATTGATCTGGAAAGTGCTCTCTTGTCTGGTCTAGTATGCCATAGAAGAGGACAGAACACTGTCCTAGATATATGAAGAAGTGTTTTGATGAAAAAGACACAGCGCTGTTCCTGTCAGTAGGAGACAGGCAGGTCATGTGCCTTATTTTTTCCATAGGAAGATGCTGTTAGGTTCATTAATTGTTCAGGAGCATAGGCTCTCATTCAGAGGTAAGTTTGGAAACCTGGGATCTTCATGTCTCAGCTGTTTTCTAACACCACATGCATTTTGCATTTCTCTGCATTTGTGATTATAGTTATTACAAAACAAGAACTTTGAAAAAGTTCTTATATAGACTTTTATCCCTGTTCCATTCTGATTAGTGCAGAAGTGCCTCTAGAGTATGGGTTGCCATCCAGAGCTCCAAATGCACGTTATCTTGAGTTTCCTTCACTACACTGCTCCCCACCAGCTTTCAAAGGTGAATTCAGTGAGGTTTTTGAGAAAATGATGTAGGCATGGTTGAGAGAAGGAAAGTGTAGCCAGGATTTCCCTGATACAAAGAAGTCCCTTATCATTCCATACAGCTTAATCAGGCATATCCTGTAGCTGTTACCAGAGCAGGGGAAAGATGCTAGATTGAGTGTTGTTATTGCTGACCTGTAACCTGGAGGCACAGGATTCTCCTGGAGGCTTGGAGGTCTTTGATAAGTCATGGAGGTTGGAGGATGTCCCAAAGGAAGAAGGCTAATGTCACCCCCGTGTACGAAAAGGGCTCAGAGGAGGATTTAGGAAATTATAGGCCCATAAATCTTGCTTCCATCCCTTGGAAAGTTATGGAACAAATCCTCTTGGGGACTATCACAAACCAAACAAAGCGTGTGTTTGAGAAAAGCCAGCATGGATTCACCAAGGGCGAATCATGCTTGACAAACCTGTTTGCCTTCTACAACAAAGTAACCAGAGATTCTGACTGGACACAAGAGGAAAATCCTTTATAGAGCATATTGCCCTTTCTGATTTCCTCCTCCTCAGCATACTTGTTATTGTGACTCCCAGCCTTGGGTTCTTCGTTTCCTGATCATAGTTTGTGGATCAAGTGTCTAATTCTGATTTTGGGAAATCTGAGGTCTGAGGCCATGGTTGTGCTAATGTTGAGTGCCACCAGGCACTTTCTTTTTCACAGGTATTTTTCATGGTACCACTCCCAGTGCATAAGCTGACATTAACAGAAGAGTGGTAAAAGTAAAACCCAAAGCAACTCAAAATAGTTCTGTGTATCAGTAGACCTATAAATTATTAATCCATGCTTGAATTTTAATGAAGAGGAATGCCATCTACTCATTAGTTGAGAAGCCAAAAATATCCACCACTTACTCGTTGACTCTGGGCTGTCTTTTGTTCCAGCTATTCCATTTCCCAGACAGAAGATATTAAATGTCAATGTTTGACAGGCAATATTTTTGTTTCTGTACCAATCAGTAATGCAGATCAGCAGTTACTGTAAGGGTTGACTGTGTTCCAGACAGAAGGTTCTTATTCATAGTCCCACTCTGTGTTATAGTGAAATGAGTTGCAACATGATGCAATGTGATGTTAAAAGTGTCTAAAGTCTAACTGACCAGCCAGGGTGCTACGGAGAGCTCAGGTTTGAAGACAATATTGTAGTCTGACATATCCTTGCCCACAGTCTTCTTTGGTGAGCAGGAAAATCTCCAGCATCTTCTTTTTAGTACCCTGCGAACATGATGATGTATAAAGTGCATCTATATAAAGTGCATTGTAGATGGCCATGGATAATCTTGTCCTTGCTGATAGAAGTGTCAATATTTTCTTTGTCTTCAGTTAGATCAGAATATTACCTTCTGACTTCATTTCTTGTTAGGGTCATTCTAAGTATAGTTCCCTTAGGGCATCTGAGCCAGTTTGCCCTGCACCAGCAAAATGACTGTGATTTTCTTTCCATGGTGTCATTCATCCTGACTTATTTAGCACATGAGTAAAAGTTGTACAGGTAGAAAAGTGTTCTAAGGTGAGGCTGAAAATCTTGCACAATGTGCTGTATTTTATTAATCAGACTTCATGAACTTCTGACAACCTAAATGTTTCAATTTTAAAAATGGAAAAAATCTGTTGTGGGTAAAACAGGCTTTTTAAGGGAGAAGAGACTTCTTCCTACTGACTGCAGACTCACTGAGTTACAAGACGCAAAAATACACCTGGGATTTCTTTCATCTTCTCTGTAGAACATCATAGGAACAGAACGAGAGGGGCAATCATTATTTTGTATATACATAGTTAAGTAGAAAAGTATATAATAGACAAGGCAATGGAGAAGTGACCTTGCACCCTTATAAATTCATTCCAGTCACTGAGACCTGTAAAGTTTAATTTGCTTCTGAAATGGAAATTAAAGGTAAGTTTGTGTCTATTATGTTCAGCTAATTGAGGAAAAATACTTTGTTCTTGGAATCTTTTTATTATACCTAAGCTGTTTTAAACCACTTGTTACTGTATTTCATTGAGGTATCCCCTTAAAACACAGTTAAAAAGGTTATTATTGCAAATGATGTAACATAAAAGTGCAACAGGTTGGTTGGGGCTAAAGAGTGAAGGGCTGAGTCATTCCTGCCCTAGGCCACGCTGGAATTATGAAAAAATTGAAACAGAGTTTGGTAGAAAAGGACAAGGCATTATAAAAAGCTTCATGAATTAGGTGAAGAAAGGGAATGGAAAGGGCAGAGAAGGTGATAGTAGCCAGACAAAGAATGGGAATTAGAAATGAAACAGTAGAAAGAGGCTAGAGGGGCAGGGAACAAGGTGTTAGTATAAATAGCTGATATCTCTTGGGAAGAAATATCTGTCATCTTGTTATAGCCTTACAAATTGACGCTTCTATCACAGTTACTGTCACTGATGTTCTGCAAATGTTCTACTGCAAAAAATGCTAAAGACATACAGATGAAAATGTCACTTTTTAAGTGGGGGTAAGGATACCAAGGTTCAACTTCTCACTGCTTACAAATCCCAAGACTCAGTAGTTCTCTGTAAGTTACAAGCCAAATATTTATTACTTTGTGATTAGTTTTGAAGCCCTAATGTATCAATGTAATTGCAGGAATGAATCCTAACCTTAAGCACTCCCAGGTCTTCCCATTATAAAACCACGTTTCCAGTTGGTTTTCACTCTAATACTTCCCATGCTGAATGCCTTAAATAAAATTTCAGTGTTAGAGAATCTGCTGGTGAAGATGGTATTGTCCTTCCTGAAAGGAGGTTTGCAAGTGAGTACACATTCTGCATAGAAACAGTAGATTGCAGGGAATCATGGATTTGGTAGTCATCTAATATATTAATATTTGACTGTGCAGCCTTTCTATATTCTTTTCCCATTATCCCAGTGTAATATTCATACCTCTATTAACTAACACCTCCTCTGTGGAATTCAGAAGGCAGTTGTATCTTTTTACATCACGTTAGTAGTCTAAAGATGAAAACGTGGCTGTTCCAAAAGCAGTTTTTGCTACCTAATGTGGCCTTTACCTAAATGAAGTTAAGATCTACTGATGGAACTGGAGAGAAATTGTATGTGCAGTGAGGTCAGAAAACTTATCAAAGAATTTCCATTTACTGTATGACTGCACATTAAAATGGTCTAAAAATCATCTCCATACTAGGTGTATTAAAATACATCTGAAAACTGAATACTGTTCTATCTGGCTATCTGATCACATAGGTTCATATTTCCATTAAGGAAAGCAAATGAGACAATGCATTTCGGCATTCGCTATTTCATGATTCAGATCATCAGCTCATTTCCTCACTGACTGTTCTCAAGTCAAACATAGTCTAAAATTTCATTGCTCAGATTTTCAAGCAAGTTTTTTTTCTGGAGCTGCATCATTTTCATCTATACATTTAAAACATGTCAACCATCCCCTCCTCAATTTTTCACCTGATTGCATGTAGTTCTGTTTCAAAATGAAATAGATATATCAGCAATTTTTTTTTAATGCTGCTTCTTTCTGACAGGCTCTCAGAAGCATAGAATTTTATTAATTATTGCAAAAAGGACAACATGCTTAAGGCAATTAAATTCAACAAAGTACGCATAGATAGTGCATATATATAGGTTGTGTCAGTTGCCATTACATGTTCTCAGCTAGATAGCTTTGAAGATGCAAAACAAGAACTGACAGCATACAAAGTATGAAAACTGTTTTGTTTCAGATAGGACAAAATGGAAGAAAAAAATCACTGTCAGTTATTATCAGTGACTTTTACATCTAGAACAGAAAATAAGCACTGTTACAGGGTTATGCTGATCTTTCATTTTGTTTACTTGAAGTGAGCTTAAATTCTATCGATAAATTATCCATTTGAATATCCTGAAGTCTGTATACAGTGAACATCCATAATGCAGCATATTAGAGCAAGAACAGTTTGGAGCATTTACATTGAGAAAGGATTGCCAGAGGGAATGAATCCAAATGGCACTAAAATAGCAAAGCTCTTGGGAAACTTAGTGGTATAGAAGACAAGTTATTTTGCATTCCAGGCTGTGTTCTGATCCTAGATGCTATCAAGAAGCTGGAAAAAAAAGAATATAAAAATGCATCAAAAATATAGATTTGGTACATAAAATTAATTGGAAAAACATGGTGAGACATCGTGCTGTGACTTAATATTTCTTTAACCTACTCCATGACTTCTAACTCAAGAAGTAGACTGAATGTTGAAGTAGATTGAAAATATGTTAGAAGCTTTAATTTGAACTGCTAGGGGAATAGATTGGATTGGGTGTGCTTCTGAGATATTCACAACAATTCTTATTGTCTAAGAGCATGCCAGCAGGGCCTGGCCACTAAGGAGGAAATTAATGGCCAGTCTGAAGCTCTAAAGCCACTTTTTTGAGCATATCAACACCTTCCAATACACCACTGGCCACTTCTCAAACATGAAGTTTCCAGTGTCTCCCCCACAGTGATAAATATCATAGCGGATTTAGGAACTGGAGAAGCAGCACTATAAAAAGAAAGAGTTTGATTTAGGAAATAACCTTGACCTACAGCAGCCTTTCCTTGCATTAGGGCCTCTCAGTTTAGCTCATGATGCACAGGGCAATATATTTGTGAAGTACTCAGGCTGATCCCTATTGTAAGCCTAAGTTCTGAAAATCGAACAAATCAAAAAGCTGTAGAGGAGGCACTAATAAAAATTGTTTATCTTATTTTCCTGGGAGCTGTATGACAGGGAAGCACCTCACTCCAGTAATAGTAGTCTGTGTAATGTTTGTCCCACTACTGCCTCCACATTGGAGTGCTCTAGTGGTTTCTTTGGTTCCCTCTTTCCTTGCTATGAACAGTTTTAATCTTAAACCTTAATATGGATGAAGATAAGGTATAGGAGCACAAACGCTTCTTATAGCAGTATCTCAGGTCACCATGAGACTTTCAAAATCTGTCCAAACCTGGTGCCTTCCAGAACAGTGCCAGGAACCGTGGACTTATCCATGGGAAAGTGTTACGACTGGAAGAGTCTATGATCACCCAGCACAGCTGCAGGAAAGCACTGCAACAGTTCAGAACATGGTTCAAGTAACCTTGTGTGCCCCTGCTAAGTTGTTAGAACTTAAATTAGTTCTGTTCTACTGGCACAATTAGGAATGGCTCAGCTTGCTAATGTGGAAACTGGAGGAGCTGTGCGAAAGCAGTATCAGGTACCTAGCAGCAATTTTTACCCTCAGAATCTTTCAGTACCAACTTTAAATACATTTTATTGAATAAAGACCCTGCTACAACAGTCCGAGGCACTTTAAGTCAAACACATTCAGGCAAATTCTGTTTCATAATACTCTTGTGCGTCACTAAGGATTTTCACCCAAACATTTCTTCCAAATGGAATATAGGCATTATAAGATGGCTATTGTGACACTGACCATTAATTCTAAAGATGCTTGATTGTAACCTTGGCTAGTTATGCTTCCTTCACCTTTATCAGTCCAGAGCCTTTTTATCATTTTTTCAGGCATACTGACCTTCAATCATGCAGTAAGCATGCCCAATTTGTTCTTCTTGAGCTAGCTCAACGTGTCAGTTGCGCAGTCCACTGCTCCTCATTCTTATTTGCAGATCAGCTTGTCCTCTGAGATGAGAGTTGATGTCCTACTGTTATTTTTAATGTTCTTACCTCCGTCCTGAAGCCGTTACTTGCAGTCACCCTTCCTGACTTTCGGACTAGATCCTTTAGTGATCCTTAGTAATCCTTTAGCTTGAGGTTTTGACATCTCACCAGCCAAATCATCAACGAAAAGGAGGATAAGCACTTAGAAGGATATACTGGCATGACTGTTCTGTCACAGTTAAACCATTCTCCACGCAATTTGCATGTAATCAAAATACATTCCAGGAAGGCAATAGTTAACCATATACGAAAAGCAGGAGTTTGTAGGTAGAGTTGTAGTCAATATATTCTTTTTTTGCATGTTATTTAGTTGTTAGTGACAAGATGAAAGTGGTACTGTTTGCATGCAAAAATTAAGAAAGGATAATAAAAATCTGATATATTTTCAACTTGTGCAAAGTATGGTATATCTTTAGTCTCTATGACATTGAAAACTCCCACCATTGTGCATGGTGCAGTGGTACTTGGCCAGTATTGCTTAATCATTCTAATGTTAATGAGGCTGTTGAGACTAAGGGGTTTATACTGGTCTTTTGGCTTTACTACACTAGTCTATCAATGCATAATGATATTTTATAGCTTTATACAGTCCTAGAACAGATGCATTATAAACATCATGTTTTTATATCTCCAAATCAGGGTGCAGTTAAAGTTTCATAGCTTGGGTTTTCATGAAACAGCTTCACACAGCTTCATCACTCTACGGCAAATTCAAAGAAGCAAAGTCACTCAGGTCTGTGTTCAGGCAGCAATGGGTAGCAGCAGTCTGGGATATAACTATTGTAATATTTAACTTTAATAGAATGACTGGGGACACTGGCTATGCAGGTCACTGGAGTCAGTGGAGGCATGTAATTGCCTCTGAGAATTCCTCCTATCGAAACTTATCTCAAATATTATCCCTGCCTCCCAGCTTCTGCTTACCGAGCGTGTAAGGAGCCAAGTTTTGTGGCCTTGAAAGCAAGTCTTGGTTTTAGATGCCTCAACAGCATCTAAGTAAGCAAACTTTGCTCACCCTGGATAAGAGAAGGCTCAGGGGAGACCTTATAACAGTCTTCCAGGGCCTAAAGGGGCTGAAAAGAAATATGGAGAGAGACTTTTTATAAGGGCATGTAGTGATAGGACAAGGGGGAATGGCTTTAAAGTGAGAGATTAGATATTAGGGAGAAATTCTCTACTATGAGGGTGATGAGGCACTGGCACAAGTTGCCCAAAGAAGCTGTGGATGCCCCAACCCTGGCAGTGTTCAAGGATAGATTGGATGTGGCTTGGGGCAACCTGCTCTAGTGGAAGGTGTCCCTGCCCATGGCAGGGAGGTTGGAACTGGATGAGCTTTAAGGTGCCTTCTAACCCAAACCATTTTATGATTGTATGAGTCTGAATGTGGCCATCGAAGGCCATATTCCAACCTATACCAGCCCATCTCCCTCTTCTGCAAAACCAGAAGTGGGTTACAGTCCTTCACATGGAAAAACTGGCCCCTCCCTTGCCATGTGAGACATGTTATGTGGTGGTATTCTGGGAAGAGAGTTGAGCCATCACTGGCTGAGGGATCTGCTGCTTGATCTGAAAGTTATGGCTGATAATTAGAATTAAGTGTTTGCCCATGTATTCTGAAGGACCTCACATTATTTTGAATTCTTTCTAAAATAATTAAATTCAGAATGTTTTATAAATACTGAAGTGTATGTAAGCAAGTTAGACTGCTAGGCAATAGATAGCTTAAATGCTCTTTTGGTTGCCAAATCCAGCAGTTACTCTTGGACTTCACTGAGTTTAAGATAGATATAGAATCATAGAATAGTTAGGGTTGGAAAGGACCTTAAGATCATCCAGTTCCAACCCCCCTGCCATGGGCAGGGACACCTCACACTAAACCATGTCACCCAAGGCTCTGTCCAACCTGGCCTTGAACACTGCCAGGGATGGAGCATTCACAACCTACCTGGGCAACCCAATCCAGTGCCTCACCACCCTTACAGTAAAGAACTTCTTCCTTATAGTCAATCTAAACTTTCAGTGTTTAAGTTTTAACCCATTTCTCCTTGTCCTATCACTACAGTCCCTAATGAAGAGTCCCTATAGCCCCCCTTCAGATACTGGAAGGCTGCTGTGAGGTCTCCATGCAGCCTTCTCTTCTCCAGGCTGAACAGCCCCAACTTTCTCGGCCTGTCTCCATAAGGGAGGTGCTCCAGTCCCCTGATCATCCTCGTGGCCTCCTCTGGACTTGTTCCAACAGTTCCATGTCCTTTTTATGTTGAGGACACCAGAACTGCACACAGTGCTCCAAGTGAGGTCTCATGAGAACAGAGTAGAGGGGCAGGATCACCTCCTTCAACCTGCTGGTCACGCTCCTTTTGATGCAGCCCAGGATACGGTTGGCTTTCTGGGCTGCAAGCGCACACTGAAGCTGGCTCATGTTCATTTTCTCATCGACCAACACCCCGAAGTCCTTCTCCTCAGGGCTGCTCTGAATCTCTTCTCTGCCCAACCTGTAGCTGTGGCTGGGATTGCTCCGACCCAGGTGTAGGACCTTGCACTTGGCATGGTTAAACTTCATGAGGTTGGCATCAGCCCACCTCACAAGTGTGTCAAGGTCCCTCTGGATGGCATTCCTTCCCTCCAGCGTATCAACCGAACCACACAGCTTGGTGTCATCGGCAAACTTGCTGAAGGCGCACTCAATCCCACTGTCCATGTCAGCGACAAAGATGTTGAACAAGATCGGTCCCAACACTGATCCCTGAGGGACACCACTCGTTACTGGTCTCCAGCCGGACATTGAACCATTGACCACAACTCTTTGTGTGCGGCCATGTCTTTCAATGTGTGAAAAATATCTGCACACGCACACTGCACCTACACTGCACCTTCCTCAAAAAGCATTAAATACTGGTTAACTCACGGCAATAAGGGGAAAGAGCTGAAAGGGGGACCTAATGGGAGTTCTTCAATAACTGTCTTAATGGTCTCAGCCAGGTAGTCTGGAAGAGCATTTGCACTTGCCTCCTGTCTTGAACATCAGCCTCTTTACATGTGGGCCTTGCTGAGATATTCAGCATTAGAGAAAATAATAAACCTCTTGAAATATTTCAGATGCTGCTTTGTGAGGCCAGGAAGGGCCCCTAGGTAACCTGGTGCTTTATTTTGGTGAATAAGAATAGCATTCACTGGCTTAGCCTTGCTTCACAGAAAAGGGAACACAGAACAAAACAAAGTCAGTGCGGATTCTGTGTGCTGTAGCTGGAGAACCCACAGGGTCAGAGCAAAGTGTGGTTTGTGTCCTCAAGGACTGGCCCAACACACTGTTGGTAGTGCATATTGCTGCATAGGAGATGGGGTGAAAGATGTAAGTCTTGTCTTAATGGGAAAGAGGAAGGCATGGAGAAAGAGGGGGTGAAAAACGGGAGAATAAAGTGGCTGAACCCCTTGTGCAAACTGGATTGTGTGAAAGGAAATCAAAAAAGAAAGCAAGGCTTTAAAAGTCTGTTGTTCACTTGTTGGCTGTTAAAAGGTGTACTTTTTGTTATAAATAAATAATATTTTTTGTGAAATATAATTTAAACTACTTTGTGCATTATGCCTGCTTACTAATTTGTCCTGTGTTCTATAGGAGAATGTGAAATCTTGCTTCATAGTTTATTGAACTGCATGATGCAGAAAAGAAAATAGCATTAAAATCATGGTCACCTTTCAGAGTCCAAATTTCAGTAATCTTCAGATTGTCAATAAAGGAAAATACGTTCTTGATAATTCAGTTTAGGGAACGTGATCTGACATTGCTAAATGTGTACTTTTGACAAATTACTTATAGCTCAGTACAGAGGCAAACTGAGATGTGCAGTGCAGTTCACAGATCCTTTATGACTGATTGTCTTCTGTTCATTTGCATGGCTTGATTTTGCATTGGTCTTTTTTTTCCCCCAAGCAAACACACTTTACTTGCTAACACGATACCAGCTGCTGTTCTAATTTCACATCGAGTCCGTGTCCCAGTTTCACATTTGTGATATGCTAATATAAACTTAGCTGTGCTTCTCCAGCGCACTTCAAGTGGAAAGAAATCTTGTTCCTTCTTATTGGGTTACATGATATTATAGTCCTACAGCCTCATACTACCATGAACATATATCAGAATGTTGTATTTTCCATTGGGTTTAAAAGCTAATTGACAGTGCTAAATCGCTTCTGGCATCTATTTATCTTTTTGAATAGCTATTTGGTGTTATTCTGAAGTGTTGCTAGAGATGAGGAAAACAACCTGTCATATTGATCTCTAATGTATATGATTATATGAATATGCTTTACTTTCCTTAATTGGCACTTTGTAGGTCTGTTAGATTTCATGTGTAGCTACAAAATGAATAATCACAGAACAAAGACATATCAAAATCATTAAAGTCAGTGGACAGATTTACCCATATCAATTATTTGGCTTTAGCCCATCCTGTCAAATCTTCATTTTGTGGTGCAAGTATATGTAGGAAGGTGGGAAAATATGTAACAGATTTTCACTTAATTCAATTTTGATATGCCTCTTACATCTACTCCCAGCTTCCAAGCTATGGCAGAGGAATGGAAAAGTCTAAGAGCTCTGAAGTCTGGATTAAAGTCCAGCTTTAGATTCAGGTTCCCTCTCTTTTGAAAGTAAAATATTACCCTTGACTAATAATTTTTATTTATCTTTATGGCTATGAGACATAATGGTAGGAGTCAGGAGAGAATTCAGAGGGTAAGTGAATGGGACAAGGTGGATTCCCAGCAGTATGTGATCTGCAGCAGGGAGTGCTGCAAAATATCATGCCTAGTGGTTGCATGATGCAAGTAAGAGTAAGCTGGGGAAAAAGTAATGTCTGGCATTTGAGAATGATCATCACCTTGGGAACAGAGAGGCATGGCAGGTTTGGCTATGTGTCCTTCTCCATCTTTCTCACCATATACCCAAAAACTGGTGCCAAGTGATGCTTGTTTGTCTCTGGCTGCCATGTGTATATAACAGCCTGGTGGTGTTTGCCTGCAACATCTCAACCTGTTTTAGCAGGCGGCTTAATACCAAACTCTGACATAAGGGAGGTGGGAGAGGCTTTTGAAGAGCAGTTGTGAACTGTGAGCAGTTATCGAATAGGGGAGAACAGGAGGCTTTGCTTTTGCTTTATTTTTTACGTTTGCTTAGTAAAACCATTGTGGAGAAGGAGGCTGTGATGGTAAAACTGGTAAAAAGTGGGAGTTAAGGAGGGTAATAGAGGAAAAGCTTTCTAAAGGCCAGATCTGTCAATTATATTATTAATATGTCATATGTAGCCTTTACGGAAAGTTGTCAATGTCTTGGAACTAAAAAGCCATATGAGATAAGTGAATCAAGGCAGAATTACATTGATCTCAAGTGTATGCACAAAGAAATCCTCAGGACAAGCTGAGGTGGGGGTAAAGCTGAGTAGACAGGAGAACATCCGAAGAGGAACAAAAGTTCAAGACATCCATACTTCACATGTATTTAAGAATCGTGTCTTGCTTTATTTTGCCTTTTTTTTTAGTAGTGTGGACATCTGTCTTTGAATTAATGACCCAGAATCTTTTACAGTCCAGATAGGGAAACAGGCACTTTATGTGCCTAGTCAGACCTCTAAAACAGATCAAATTAATTATGTTCTGGAAATGCTTGTTTCTTTTACCAAATAAGAATGAAGCTGACACAGATCAGCTCTCCCACTTAGGTGAGTCAAATCACAGCCCTTTTTTATAGTGCTGTAATCAGGAAGTTGCTTATTAGTTTTTAATATGAAATAAATGCTGCTTGCTTTATTTTCTGCTTGTTTAATGTTTAAAGCAGTCTGAATTAAATCTGGCAGGCAGAGGGCACCCTGTCTTCTTGAACACTTGAATAAATGAAGGCTGCATATCAAACCTTAGTGTGCCTAACCCCAAAAATGCATACTATTTGTTCTAAAGATAGAATTCTCATAATTATATTGGACCTTATGTCTAAGACATAAATTGTCTCATCAAACTGCATTTGAAGTGATGATCCCAGGAAAACAGAGCAGGACTTCTGATACCTCCTCCTGAAAATCAGTTCAAGAACTGGCACTGTCAAAAGCAAGAGCCAGAATAGAGTCCTATTGTGCCAAACAGTTAAATATCCCTCTGCCAAAGAGCAGGCTGCAAGGAGTGGGATCCATCTTATCTTACAAGTACAGAGTGAAGTTATAATATGTGGGCGTTTCATGAAGAATATTTTGTGTCACAGGATTCCTCAGAGCACAATATGCTCACGCTACAAGTCAGTTTGAAGTGGCTGGTATGAGTTAGGAAAACTTCTGCCACACGTTTTTGGAGGTGCATTTTGCATTCAATTTTGTTTGAATGCGATAGACACTTTGGGCCTGGCACCTACTGATTTGCAGAACAGTTTCTGATAGGTGCGTGTTTTGCCTTTGCTGAAGATTTCTCAATAAAGCATAGAATCACAGAATGGTTTGGGTTGGAAAGGACCTCAAAATCATTCAGTTCCAACCCCCTACCACAGACAGGGACACCTTCCACTAGAGCAGGTTGCTCCAAGCCCCTGTGTCCAACCTGGCTTTGAACACTGCCAGGGATGGAGCCTTTATCACTTCCTTGGCAACCTGGATGTAAGAGAGAATCCTGCTGTGCTGTATGTACAAAGACATCACTTGGCAGTTCAATCACAGCGCTAAGTGGTCATATTCGGTTGTCTGAATTTTCATAAACTAAGGTGATTATTACTTCAGGGTCACCTTCCCTCACAAGTTTACTTTGTCAGATTATAGTTACTGAACAAATTGAAGCAAACACAACTATGACAAAATGCTCAGAGTCTGGTACCTCATAGGTGCACGGTACACACAGGACTCCACTTAATTTCTCCTTAGCAAAACGAATTGAAAAATTATTTTACACCACCCTAGACAGACAGTGGATTGAATGCAGTATATTAAAAAAGAAAAAAAATCTGGTGAAAAGCCACTGAGTAAAAGTGACAAGAAAACAGCTGCAAGAAAATATGAGATCCTGACATGAAATAATTGAGTCTTTCACAGGGTGAAATATAATCACAGTCTTAACATGTAACAGGAAGCTGAGAGCTCAGAGAGAAAGTGTTTTATTTTCTAAGATAAAACCAGCTAGTGACTTTTACTGGGTGGCTTGAATAAAAAATTATTGTCACAACCTTTTTCTTTTTAATGAATTCTTCTGCAGATCCTTCGGGAGAAGCACCTGAGCTTCTTATAAGCTGTAATTCAGACATGCCCATTCCCTTTGGAGTAGCATGATGAAATTTATACGTTTCAGACACATGAGAAATAAATGGGTTTGGGAAAGGTGTGCTAGAGATCACACAATCCTTTACCTGTAGCTATTGAAAACTTGCAGAAAAGTGAAAAGGGACTTGCTGAGGTCTAACTCTGCAGGCACAGAAATCCTGATAAATTAGGATGAAGCAAATCAAGCCTGAAACAGAACAGGGATTTCAGTTGTTCCTCCTGCCAAGGGAGACTGATTCTGGATCAGTGATTTAGCACTTGCTGATGTGCTTGGTTGAATCGAAGTGCTTTGGGATTTGCTTAAAGTTTTAAACTTGAGCTAGAACAAGGTCATGGTGGAGAGGCTTTGAGCAACCGGGTGTAATGGAAGTTGTCCTTGCCCATGGCAGCGGGATTGTAACTAAGTGATCTTTAAGGTCCCTTCCAACCCAAACCATTCTGCGATTCTATGTCTATGTTTCACATATCTGGAAATGACGACCAAGACCTTCCAATAGAAGGATAAAAACGTGTCTTTGCTTGTGCCTAACCACTTCTCAAGACAATTACCCTGACCTGGCATTTGACCCAACTCCGTAATTCAGATCTGACGTTTGCACCAGCCACTTGATTGACCGTACACTTTGACACATCATGTTGCTGTGGCAGAAAATGTGACTTGTTATAAGTTCTCACATGACAAGAACCAGGGCAGTGGGCTAGACCTGATACCACAGCACCCCCCCAGCCTGTAGATAAACCTATGGCAAAAGTTTCCATAACCAGTTTAAAAGTGCTCCGTTTTTCCCAGGTTTTCAGTTGACATCAGGATCTGAGTGAAGCTGTGCTGAGCCTTCTTTGGAGGAACTTCTTTCTTGAGCTAGTTTGCAATAGAGCATGGAAGATGCATAGAACTAATGTTGTTTTAAGGACCATGTGTTCATTGAAAGCTTAAATAGTTTGCATCTGGAAAGCATTGGTGAGATGACTCAAGACTGGTGGTTTTAGGACTTTAAAGTCGAGCTCATTTTTCCCTGGGAATCTGCTGATGTTTGAGACATTTATACCACTTGCTTTCTTAGGAGCTTTGTGCTGCCACCCACAATCATAGTGTCTAATCACAGATTTATCTTGAACTTACAGCATGTATTTATTGTATTTCAATGGAGGCAAAATGAACTCTGTACTTTTATCAAATGCATCTGGAAAGTTTGACAGAAATACCCAGCCACTGTGTGTTTACAGGTCCTCAGATTATTGATTCTTGCAATGAAGGAAAATGAAAACCCCAAATGTAAATAGGGAGCGCATTCTCACACTAAGCCAACAAAAGGGAGTTGTGGTTGTCTGGCATCCTTTTTTTTTTTGCAGAAAACTGAGAACAAGATGGCTTGATGATTGTACTGTGACCAAATCCCTTGTGTTGACCACTTTCAAACCTATATTTACACATGTTCCTGTAAAAGGAAGAGTTGTCTGACCCAATTACACTGAAAGGAAAACACAAGAGCAAGACATTTATTTTTGTTTGAAGCATTGCCACCATCTATCAGGCCTTCTTACTTTCATCACTGCCAATGTCAATCTACTTTTTATCAGAAATGTTTCTTTTTACTTTATAAATCAATTTTTATTATAAAAAAGGAAGACAGGACTTGAAATAAAGGTTTCAGTTATTGATTAGAGTTTTTCATTTACATGAAAACATGTAGTTCAGTTGTTTAACCTTGTCATCCTCTAATCTCTGTTTAGCAGTCATGTGCCTTCTAGTGTCACGTATTTTGTGCCGACCTATTGCATTTATGCCATTCATGGCCAGGATTGAATGGATCCAGCGTGTTGCTGAGAGCAAGAATATGTGAATGTAACCAGGAGCAGGGCTGCCACAGGATGCTGGTAGGGGAAGATATCTCCTAATACAGTTTTTTCTCTCCTACCCAGTAATACCTGATGACTGATGTTGGGACTTTCAGGGCTTGGCCACTTTATTCACTATGAATAGTCCAAAATGCTTTTATTGCATCTGGAAACAAGTACATTTCTAATTATATAGGTTCCTAAGTTTTGGCAATGAAAGATGAAATTACAAATTAATCCTGAAAACATTTTGCTACATTAGTAATTTACCTTTTCAGTAATTTTACTTAGATTTCATTTTAAATAGGTTTTGTTCAAAGTACCAGAGATGCTTGCTTAGTTATGCAGTGTCTTCATGCTCTTGAGTGCATTTATTTATTTTAGTGGACTTTTCATGTCTTCATATGTATTTTATTATTAGGCCTCTCTTCATCATTTCACACACTCTGTCATTAAGTTCCCCTCTCTTCAGGTTTCACACAAACACATACACACACCAACACACTCACAAATGCAGGCTGTGTATTGCTCATAAAAAGTTACTTTCTAAAACATAGAATCAGACTCTCCTGCTCAAATTCAGGCCTTCCCAATGGAGAAAATCAGTTTCATGAAATAGTCTTTCTTGTTTTAAACACGCATTATGAATAAGCTTCTTGGCATAATAAGATTGAGATCTCAAGAATCTGTATCCTTATCAGAATAATTAGCTAAAGCTAATCTTCAATCTCCCTTGCTGCCTTGTTACTCCTATGCGTGTCTTCTATTCAGACAACAGAGATAGCAATTTATTATTCCCTTCTTCCCTCTGACAGCCATTGACATTCTAACGTTAGATACAAGAGTTGGAGACCCCCCCCATAACCATGCCAAATATTCAGTTTTACAAAATATTGGAGCAGCCACATATTTTGAAACAATGGTGTCAATCTTCCCTCTCAGAGACACATAGCAAAAGGACAACTGTGATTCCTAAGATTTCTCAAAGGGTAATATTCTCAAATCACTGCTTTAAATAAGTATTTTGTTATAGGTTACAGAGTTAGAAGTATCCCTCACGTAAAGCAGTAGGAAAGGTCTGCTAGAATGATGACAGAATGTTTTCTCTTTCTTTTTACTAGAAGCCTAATTGTATTGTTCACACTCCCTGAGAAATGTCTTATCTTGCTAAGTGAGATGTCTGACATGCAGATTGCTACCCTTTTCTACCCACGCAGTCCTATCACAGCATCTCAATGCTACAGTCAAGGTAGAAAGAAGCCCTTCCACTTTGCCATTGATCTCTCCGTGGTTCATGGCTCCCTGTGAGGTCTCTGTCTAGCTTTGAGCCACAATTTCTTTGATTTCCAGGTGATTTCAAGACAATAGGTATTAGGTTTCTTAGTTGCATAGTCACTATTGAAAAATATGTGAAAATATTTTCATTAAGAAAAGAACCTTTCTACGAGACACTGGATTTCTTGGAATAGTGGGATTTAATAGATTAATCTGGGTACTATGGTTGTCAGTGAGGCTCTTTAATTTTATATAAAGCAAAAATTGAACAGAAAAATATTATTATTATTATTAAAATATTATTAAGAATCCTGGGGAGGGACTCTTCATTAGGGACCGTAGTGATAGGACAAGGGGTAACGGGTTAAAACTTAAACAGGGGAAGTTTAGATTGGATATAAGGAAGAAGTTCTTTACTGTAAGGGTGGTGAGGTACTGGAATGGGTTGCCCAGGGAAGATGTGAATGCTCCATCCCTGGCGGTGTTCAAGACCAGGTTGGACAGAGCTTGGGTGAGATGGTTTAGTGTGAGGTGTCCCTGCCCATGGCAGGGGGGTTGGAACTGGATGATCTTAAGGTCCTTTTAAACCCTAACTATTCTATGATTCTGTGATATTAAATGAAATTCTGGATGTTTAGTGTGTTTTGGTCCAGATTTTTTCACTCTAAATATGTCTTTTGGCTTCATGCCTTGTACTGCACCCAAGGTGTATTATTATGGCGTAATACTGCACATCTTGTCATGCCGTATGTTCCAACAGATGTTCTTCAGAATTATTTTTCTTCCATTTGAAATTAATTTCAGTAGATTCTTTAATTACATAAGTTTCCAATTCTTCTGCAGTTGAAAATGCAAGATGCCTATGATGTGAACACATATGTATATTATACATACATACACACGTTTGCCTATTTTCACGCAGTGTCTGCATAGCGCATATGCAGATATGTCTGTTTAAGCCATAGTCATGTGATAAACAACAGCAGTGAAATTAGTGTTTAAGCCAGGATATCAAAGAAGTCGAAAGAATATATCCAGTATGGCATATTAGAGCTCAGGGAAAATTTGTTACAAGTGACTTGTTACAAAAATTTGTTTCGTCTGAACCCTTGCCATCCTTTTTCATGGGTGATAATAAAGTGAAATTCTTGGCTGAATAGAGATCAATAACTATTTTTAAAGGAATTCATCTCCTAGAAAAAAATAAATCTTAAAAGCTGCTGCCCAAAATACTTAATCCAAATACAGTGACTCACACTTTGTTTTTTTACTGATTTGTTTCCTTTATTGACAGATGTTTTAGGCATATCTTAAATTTATTTGTTTGGAGGTGTTTCTTTTAATTATTATTTATTTATTTTGGTTTTATTTCAAAAGACTGGAATTATGTCGTTATATATTTTTAGAGAGATTCAAATATTTATTGGCCAAAAAAATTAATAAATTAGAATAACCTGTTTGTTAAATATTCCAGATTTTCTGCTTTAATAGGCAGATGTTTCTGTGTGTGATTCTTTAAAGTGTCTGATTCCCAGCTCATGGAAGGATATCAGAAGTCATCCAACCTTGAATTTGATGGGCAATGGGCTTCGAGCAGAGCTTAGGTAGTAAGGAACAAATCTGGTTCTGCTTAGCAGTGGTCTTGCCCCTGTGAATGTTTTCTGGTTTATTACAGAAGAAATCTGAGTGAAATAAAATGAATTATGATTTTTGCTGAGTCTTCATCTGCAATCACAGGCTTTTGTGGACCGACAACTCTTTCAATTATAATAAACCAGATCATTACAAATGGAGAATTCAGTTGAGCCAGCAAACTCCTGAGAGACAAAACTGCAGAGTGGGTTAGGGAGGGCAAAGAGGCAAAGAGAGAGCTTAGTCTGTTTAAGATTTTGGTTTTACACAGTTTTGCTAGCATTAGGTCCTCAGCAACTAAGCATTAGGTCCCAGGAATCATGCAATGACTTAACATTCATTATGGCTTTTATGAGATGATACATTCCTTGTGTTTGTCTTCTGCCTTTGAAGCCTTTTGGGCTGCCAGCAGTTGTGCTTTCCAAAATTCCTGTATAACCAGGAGAGCTGGAAAATTGCTTTTATTTACTCATGAAGAGGGAAATAGAAATTCTTGTATAATGCATGACTTAAAGGTCTGGAGCTCTCAGAAAAACACCTAATACCACGAGGAAACTGCAAGACCTGGCAACTTTCCTCAGCTGAATCATAAAGCCTGAGTCTCAACAACTTTTGCTCTAAGTAAAATATATGCTATTTCCACATGGATGTACAGAAAACTGGCAGAAATCCTCACATCATTTATTCAAGAAAAAGCAGCTAAGGAGCCTGCTCTTCTTCACCTCAAATACGCCTTTACACTGGGCCCAAAGAGCCTTCATAATCCCTTGTCTTTGCAAAGCTGGGAGGTCTAAGGCTGAAAATTAGACATCCAAAAGTAATGTTCTTCTCTGGGAAGCTTCAGTTGTCTCTGTCAGGTGGTGCTTTGTGCACCAATGAAGCTCAAAAGTGAGTTGTGAAGGTTATTCCAGTGATTGCTTCCAAACACTATAAACCAGTCACCTTGTTGGTGTGCTGCATATTTCACATATATTTTCTGGTGCACAAAATGAAATTCCCAAGTCTTTTTTCTTTTTCTTTAATTAGTCATGGACATTGAAAATCTTACAAGTTACTGAAAGTGCTTAAAATAACTTTCATACCTGCTGCTGACGATTTCTGGTTTCTTTTTCAGTGCCTCAGATCCTTTACTGGTAATGAGACAAAGTCAGTATGTCCCACTGGGTAGCTGAGTTTCTCCCCCTGCCAGCTGTGTACCTGATCCCCTTTCTGTTGGTGTTTGGTTTATGATATTCAAACCATTGCAGATTGCAGGCTACCAAATTAAGTTCTCAAAATGCTGACAACTTAAATGCTGTCACATGTTAGTGTTATTACATCACTGAAAGTCAGAGTTGCCTGTTCCCAGAAGACACATTAGATTGTTTGTGCTTTGCTACCCATCTGGTGAGTAGCTAATTATTTGGACCCCTTCCAGCAGGGTCCAACAAGCACCTGACAAAGGATGTGCATCTGTTTCATTTTGCCATTGCAAAGGAGTGTTACAGGCCCTTTTGGATTGTTATTGCTTAATTATAAAATTACATCTGAATGGTGAGAGTGAACTTGGGCCAGTATCTTGAATGGGACTGCAGAGGTTGGGTATCTATTAAATCTAATGTCTCCAGGCTCCTTGTTTCATCAGCAGAAAAATGTATGTTTCTCTCATCAGCCCATCAATGACTTGTGTCCCTGGGCTCAAGTTAACATTTGTGAATATCTCCTCCTCTCCCCATTATCCAATCTATCAGAAGAATTTTCTGAAGCACTAACTATAAGCACATAGCAGCCAAAGTCTTACTGAATTTCAAGGGAGCTTTGGTGCCTGGGTTTGATGTTAAAAGCGCATTTAATTTTTCAAGTCAATTATGGTAAGGCACTTCTACCATGTTCCAAATTTTGTGCTGGAAGAATAATTTTGCAGTTGTTAATCCCCAGGTATTATTTTGAGGATAAGTAAGTTAACCAAAATGACAGATATTCTCCTGACAGCCAAAACCAGCCCAAGAGAGGATTCTCTGATTCTTCTGCAATATTTTTCTGCTGTGTAGGAAGATGTAGATGTGTTGAATGCCTTTTAATGTTGAATGCCTCCATGTGCTTAGGTCCATCATCTGCAACCAGACAGGCATAGAAGAGGATTGTTGGGGTTGTTGTTGGAGGGTCCAGTTGGCTTTACAACTGACTACTCATGGCCTGGTCAACTTAGCATCTGGGAGCAGAGCACTGAAAAGGGTGAACTATCTTATCTAAGAGAGAATGGCTTGAATAATGCATGTGTCAAACACTGTTTATTCAGACTACAAACAGGTTCCTGATGTAACCTTTTTCATTGCATTTATATTTGTAAAGCAAGAAGGGTTATGTTCACACTGTGTTCTGGGATTCATATGAGTACTCATATTTGCATGTGGACAAGGCCTTCTGTCAGCTACGGAATATTTGTGGCCTGTGGTACGCGTAAGGTCATGCTAAATAACACCCCACTTCTAGCCTGAAAGAAACCCTACAAAGTCAGTCCTAAATGCTTCAGAAATCCTGTGAGGCCGTGAGAAGAACACCGTGTGCCTCACACAAGCAGCTACATGCTGTGAATAGCAAGTGCCCCACGAGCAGTTAAATTGGACAGTATGTAAACAACCCGCAAGGTGAAATTTCTCCATGTAAATCACATGCAAAATGATTAACGAATTATTTAGTGAATGGGTTGTTCCATCAGCATCAAATCTAATACACTTGGAGGGTTTTTTTGAGGGGTGCCAGTAGAGGAAGAGTTGCTTTGATTTTATGGCCAGGCGTTAAAGCTTTTCTGCTGCAAGTAATCCACGAGGTATTCACAGGTTGATGACCAGTGTGTGTGTGTTTGTACTGGTGGAGAGGTCAGCTGCTGCCGCCAGAGAAGTTGGACAATTTTGGCTCTCTCTGTTTTTCCACTTACCAGGGCAATAATAGCATCTGTCCCCTCTTCCCAACCTATTCCATTTCTGGAATCTCAGCTGAGGGACAGAGAGTACAGTACAGAGTGTGTGAAATGTATGCCATCGGAACGGCATACAGTACATCTGTACTGCAGCTGTGCCAGGCTGGCTGGTGACACATCACAGCTGAAAAGCAAATGCATGGCAAGTCTCATGTGTGCCTGCCTTATGCCACTGATATTGCAACATGTTTTCACGTTTAGATTCCTCATTTCTGTTTGCATTAGTGCCACTTGCAAAGTGTACAAGAAGCTCTGGTCTCCTTAGTCTTGGATGATGCTGTTTTGCTGAACCCTTGTAACTGAGAAGAGGATTACACTACATGGTTTCACAAAGCATTGAACTGAATTTGCCCCTATATACATTTTTTTTTCTTAAATTGCATAGAGATTTTCTTGCATTTCTTATGTAAGGTCTGTGTTGTGTATATATCCGTGTTGTGTATGCATAGATTATCCATTACCACTGGTCATCTGAAGTCCTGAGACTGTTTGCCCGAAACATCTGCTGGCATAGAGTATTTCAGACCACCAAAAGAATGTTTTTGTCATAGACATTGCACACACTTTGCTGTTGTGTCAGTCGTATACCAGAGCATAACCTTGGCCAAGCAACTTCTTGCTCTATGATCTTAATTTGAAAACCACCTAGAGTCTTTCACTCATAAATTTGAAGCCAGGTTTATGTGAGTCCAGCTATCTGGTCTTGAAACCATTTGGAGCCAAAGCCTAAAGGACACCTATTCCTCTTGGATCAACTCAAGTTTCTTCCCATCTGCTGCTGAGAAGGTGGAATAATAGTGAATCATAAGGAAACTCAGCCTGATGTGAGCCAAAGAGCAATCCTTAAACATCTCCCAGTTTCTCCTTACTCTTCCTGTATGTTATTCCTCCTTCCCAGTTCAAAGACAAACAAGCGTCTTACTCTGCTAGTGGAAAAAGGCTCATACATTGATGCACAGTCTGAGCTCTGAGGCTGCCAGTGCCCCTATGTGGGGTTGATGCCTGCCTCTCCACCCCGTTCCCATGAAAAGTCAAACAGGTTTATTTTAACCTTTTATTAAATTAGTTTAATTCACATTCAGGTTGTTCAGCTCAAAAACACTGGGTAATCTGAATTGTTAAGGTCACAGCTCAATTTAAACATATTCATGACTACCCTAGGAAAGTTGCAGTCAGTACCTAAATGTGATCTGTCTCCAAGTGCTTCCTGGAGAATCACTGTGTGATTTATTTTTTCATAGAAAAAAGGGTGTATAAATCTGGTTATTGTTTCCCTAATCTTCTTTTCCAGAAGATATTCTTTCTCTCCTTTCTCCTCTTATCCTCTTTTTACCTTTCTTGGGATCAAGAGTGATTGTTCTCAGATATGGTTTAGAACATTATCCAGTCCAATCTCTCCTTGTCAGCAACTGAGTATGAAAAGACAGCAGCTCTTCTGTCCTCTGATACGGTATCATTAGGACTATCAGCAGGAGTAATCCTTTCAGATGCATGTGCTCCCTGTTTCAGCATGAACCCAATTTCATTTTCTCCCACATCCCTGTCTCTTTCTGTGTGAATGCAACCCATGTTATCTTTGTACAAAATAATGCTTTTTCATTAGGCACACCAGCACACTGTCAGCAGCACTGGAAGGCAATGACCATAAAATCACAATTTCATTTGTAGTTTCTGTTGCTGGTTTAGCTAGTAAAGGATTGAAAAGTTGCTTCCTTACACTACCATAGTCTAATTCTCAAGAGGAGACAAGCATTCTGAGATGAGCCCACTGCCTTTCATTGCTATGCAAGATGTTAGGTGTAACAACAGTACTTACAAATTAAAAATAAGTAAACAACAAGGCTCCTCGTAATCATATAACACACACACACTTTTGTGAACCTCATGCAGCTACTTATTTAGTTGTCAGTAGGAAAGCATTTTTGAAGCCCAAACCTGTCATTCTCTATGAAGAACATTCTTTAAACAAATTCTATGTTAAAAACATGAAAACAATAAATTAAATGACATGTCATCAATTTGATAACACATCTTTCGAGATTCTTTTTTCTTGTGTGAGTCACTGTTATATCTAAAACTGGAATACATAAGAAAGTAGAATAGACTATGGAGTACATGGTAGAAAATTCCCCGTCTGGGTGAATACAGGAATTTGGCCAGAGTTATGCAGACAGGTATATGCCTGAAGCATTTCTACTATAAAATATTAAAACTTAATATCAAACACATCTAATGACAAACTGAGACTGACTTGATTTTCATTATGATTAAAAGGCCTTCCCAAAGCAATAAATGTTTATTCAAATATAGCTTGTTCCCAGAAGACGTAGATCTGTGTTTCTCCTGGTTGATTTCGGTCACCCAGCTGAAGTAGTCAAGTTGAGAGCACATACCCCTCAGATATTAAAAAGGGTTGGAGGCATAACCTGTGGAATTTCCTCTCTCTATCAGCTTCCAGAACAGCAGGGCAGTCTGCAGGTTAAGGTGCCCCAGTAAAGTGTCTACAGAAAGTTGAATTGAGTCCCAGTGCTTATGCTAGTAAACGTTACAGTATGGCTTGTTTAGGGATAAATCCTCTTTTAAATAGTAGAATTATGCTGGGAGAGCAATTTTTCAACTAGGACATATAAATTGAGTACTCAGAAATGTAATAATAACTTAGAACCTTATTGAGTGCCTATTTTGCATGCCTCATCCTGCTTTGAGCAGCTGCGTGAAAAAATTAAATGCTCTACTAGGGAACATGCTATCTAGACTTAGCCTTCTAATACCAAATACAATTTCCCATGTATTTTGTGATTAATAAACTATGTGCATCGATAATGAACTTGTAATTTACACATTAATAAAAGTGAGTTATCTTCACTTTATGCACAATCTACTGTGTTATCTGTGCCCTTTCTTGTTTTGGGTTTCTAAAGAATGTGTGTGAATGAGTGTGCGTAGAATGAGCTTCTAGGGGTTCAGAACTACAGCAGAAGCAAAATTTGCGTAGGTTACTGCATAGGGCAGCATTCTGCTTTTATGTGTGTAACTTCTCACTTCTGTTTCATTAAATTTCATTCAAACCCTTTGTCTTTTTCTCCCTCCTGGAATACCTCCCAAACCTGAAAGTTCCCAGATGATTTGTGCATGGGATAAAGGCTTCCTGCGTGGGGGATGCTTCCTAGGATGGTGTTTATATATATGTTTCATGGTCTTTTCCCTTGTCCTATAGCTTCATATTGGTTAAACCCTTTCCTTCCACCCAGATACAAAAAGATACTGAGGTTAAGAGTCAATGGCCTAGTTATTCATAATTCTTCGTAATTCTGCATTATGCTTACCAGGGAGCCCAAATCTTTCCTGAGCTGGGGCCAAAGGGCTCTTCTTCCTATCAGAAACAAAGCCTCTCTTCTTCTGACCAGGCAGCACATTTGTTGGCTTTCTGTCTTCAAGATGTATGCTTAAATCAAATGTTGCTGTAACACACTATATACATTTGTGTCTGCCAGTCTCCATCGTCTCTTTTTCTTCTTCAACATGCCTCTAAACATAATTACAGCTTGCCTTTCCATCCTGTTTAACAGAGAGCATTTGGCTGATCTGGCGTTTGTGTTCTGAAGTAAAGTCTTCCAGGTCTAGCAGCACAACATTCTGGGTTAAGAGATCCTGCCAAAAAGGAAGTTAGTGTGCTGATAAACACATAGTTTTGTTTTGGCAAAGTGTTAAGTTTATACTGTTCATTTACCCCTTACTTTATTAGTGTTGAGTTAGACCATGTTTTGATAAGTTCTTTTATTAATTCATCAAGTCAGTAAATTGAAAATAATAATATTTGCATTGCACAATATTTGAATAGTAAATAGTTGTATTTTTTTTAAATGTATTATAAGAACTCCCAGTTCTCCTACCTCCAAAAGATATTTAGGTCCATTATTATTTTACCTTGCTGATATACAAGAAATGTCTTTCAGTAGTTTCATGCCAGAGTAAATCTTCTAAACTTATTTGTGCAGACTGTATTTAAAAAGAAGGAGTTCAGAAAAAAAAAACAACCTTTGGGTGTATCTTCTCAACAGTAGGTAAAAGAAGTTTCTAGCCTCAACAAAACTTCTGGATCAGCATGGAAATAGATACAAATATGTGCATACTCCCCTGTTACCGATTCCAGAGACAACAAATCAGTGTCTGAGAACTGCTTATTAGACAATAGGTTTGCTTGGATAGATGGTTCATGTCATATAAAATTGACCCACTAGGTGTTATGAAACAGCTAGCATGCCTGGACATAGAAACCCAGTCTGGGAAACATTATAATCTATTCTACGTGTGCCTTTAGTCTGTTGAGATTTGTTCTTGGCCTGCAGCAATTAAAATGCACCACAGTGGGTTTCAGTTCCAAATGAATGTCTGGATTCATGTATAGGGTCCACGGGGCTGTGAACAATTAGGAGCCTTCATGCACCTGTAGGTGTCTAAACTCCTGCTGTTGATGGAGAGCTTGTCAGTACTGCCAATGCTTTCTGCCTCTGAAGAAAACACCTAAGGCTTGATTCAATTACATGTACATGACTGCTCAGTATAATCTGAGGTGCTCTACCAGACTCCAAGTGAAGTCTCACATGAACAGAGTAAGGGGCAGGATTACTTCCTTTGACCTGCTGGTCATGCTTCTTTTCATGCAGCCCAGGATACTATTTGGCTTCTCCCCCTTCTCTCTTTGATTGATTTCTTTTATTCAGTATCCAAGCATTTGATAGCGAAAACACAGCACATGAGGCTCAAGATTTTGGTTCACTCGGCCACAGCCCAAGGAGCCATCTAGTTTTGCCCTTTAACAGAACACAGCCTTCCTCCACCTCTGCTAGCCTGGTTGCCTGCTGCAGCTCTCTTACTGTTTATTATCAGGCAAGTAGTTGGGGGATTTTCCTTAAGAAGGGGAATCTTCAGGGGAACAGAAGAAGGGCTTAATTTTCCTCAGGTTAGCAAATAGAGATGGGTTCCCAGACACCTTGAAATATAGAGATATTCAATCTGTATCTTGCTTCAGGCATTTCAAGTACAGAGAAATGGCAAGACCATATCAGACTACCCTTACAGTGTAGACAGTGGTTTCGGGAAGAAAAGACCATTCCTCTCTCTCATTCAAATGGAGACATTTTTCCACCCTCAACTGATTACATATCTCATTCACTCTGTCACCAGATTGCATGGAAGGGATGTTAATATGGGTGTTAGGGCATGTTTGTATGCTTCTATATATGCTGCTGTACACTTGTTCAAGATGCTGGTGAGTGAATCAGTGCTTGGCTGTATGAGAAGAGCATCATGCCCAGAAGCTTTACATGTGTTTTCTAAATAAGATTTGAAATGCTGTTTAGCCCAGGAATAAAATCTGTATCATTTGTCTGATACCATAATGTAGGCTTCCTGCACCAGGAACTGCTTCTCTGCTGTCTTTCTTATGGGCTCTAGGTGCCTACACGGTAGGGATATTACTCTGTGGACGGCACTTTATGAGTTTCAAAAGCAGAATGTATGCCACTTACCACCTAATATAAGATTAATGGAAGAAGGTAGTACCTCCTGCCCAACTGGGAGGACAGAATTATCGGAAAAAAGTAAAATTATAGGTCATACAAAACATTGACCAAATAGGCTATCAGAACCTGCCAGGAGGAGGTAATGGAGAAAAGAGAGGTCTGTGACCTTGCTGATTGTTGGGTACGGAGAGCTCTGAGTTTGCATGACCTGAGCAGGCAGTCCAGATGGTACAAAGGTGCAGGTCAATGCTGCATAGATAGAACCAGGTTGGCACCATACCTGAGCCACCTGTATAAATGCAGGACTGAACTAACTTCCTTGGAAACAGCTCAGGTATTTTCACATTGCACTTTACAGGTCATAGAGGCAGAGGAATGAAGTGCCAATGGGTTCATCTGCAGTCCTAGTACAGATAATGTGCATAGGTGTAATCAAGAGCTGATTGCATTAAATATTTCAAAGAGGACAGACAAGTACATTAAGTGTTTCAAAGACAGACAAGATTGTTTGGGTTTTGTTGTACAAAAATAGTTTGGAATTGGGGATTTTATTGTAATGCTGAGTTTTATTTCATGTAGATTTTGTTGAGTTTTGCTCTTTAATATCACTCTGACATTAAAGAAAATCATTACACATTGCCCATTCTTTAAGGGCCATAAGGCGGTCTATAGGAAAAGGGGAATAAATGTTACAGTAAGTTAACCGCATAGCACAGTTATGGGAATCCTGTCACTTCTGTGTTATGACCCTTGATTAATCTTTGTAACAGAAAGAAAATAAGTACTAATGAGTTTGTTTATTAGCATTTATATGATTTTATAGTTGCATTTAATTCTTAGAATGTTAATTACCATCTGTGATTAATCCCTCTCATGCTGAAAAGATTTTACTGGCGGCTATGTCTTTAAGACTTTGTGTTGATTCACATGTAATTTAAGTTGACAAGGACTCCAGTAGTATAAAAGGGAACAAAGAGCCTAGTTTCAAGGTCTAATTTAGTTGTGGCTTCTGTATGGCTGATGCAGGGCTGAGTGGATGCACTTTGATGATAATATTAAGTCTCACCACTCCCTGAGTGAGGATTGAAGTAATTAGCAGGGCTTAGTTCCAGGAGGCACTGCAATTCACCATGGTTGAACCTAATTCAAGATTTATAGAGTGAGAATTTCAGTTATTTGTGTGTTTTTAGACTACTGATTTTTCTTCTTCGAAGGCATTCTGACCACCTGTGTATTTTCATATATATGTTCTGTTTAATAGATACAGCTCCTACCTGGGTTCTTATCTGAGATCTCTGCAGGCTTTTATATTGCAATATGGGGAGGAACTCAGAAGTTCCAGTTATCTGTTCTTTGAAATGGATGCTGTGAATTCTCTTTCGTGATAGCAAGGGAAAGCAGAGGCAGCAACACCAGTTCATAGAAAACCTTATTTTTTTTCCTCATTACTCTGTAGCGTAGCATATGCTGTGCAATTGTTAAGAGCAATTTAAAAGTACTTCCCGTAGTTCCCAGAGCTATCAGGAATGAGGTATTACATCTGGCATTGGCAGGGGTTAGACTGCAGGTCAAAAGGGTTTAGTGTAGATGCTCTGTGTGTACACTGAAGTCTATACTAGGCTCTACTGCGCTGACTCTTTCCCCAGTGGAGAGGTGGCACTGCTCAGTTTAGTTTGGTGGCATCCAGCATTCTTGGTCCCGGGGGCTCTGACACTTGTATGTGAACTGAATGAAGGTGTGAAATTTTGCAGTTTCCTACTAAAATATTATTGCAAAGTGCACACTTCTTGAAATAAGAAGAGAACTTTATGTAGGCACCTTGTTTTGTCATTCATAATATAATTATCTAGATTAATATAATAATAAAAGCTTTGTTATTTCCCCAAAGATCAAAAGAAATTGAAATTATGCCTTTACACTTTTCAAGATTGTACTGTTTGTTCATTTTTTGTTGAAAGGGTGGAAGAAGCGAAGGTATTTGAATAAGATATTTTTAGTTTGTTGAATCACCAAAACCTTAAGGACTGCATCCTGCAAAGGATAAAGCTGAAAAGCTTTGCTTACATGGCTCTGTGGTGTAGATACTGATTAAGAGAAGGAAAATAAAGGCAGCAGTTTACCTGTTTATTTGTGAGGTTACTTTTCTAGCAGCAGCTAATGATTTTCCTCACACATACTTATATAGGTTATTACTCAAATATACAACTGAAAATGAAAACCAGTGTGCATATCTTTCAGGGATAATAAAGGCATTTCCATCATCCATGTATTTGGGATGGTTTGTGTGATAATCTCCCCGGCAGTCAGATATGCATGTTCATTGCTGGGCAATTTTTCAGGTGTGAGACACCAGCAGATTTAGTCTTTGCACTACGCCATGTGATATATTCCTCTGACTCATCTTCGAGAGAATGTCTTGGTGTTTAGTTATTTGCTTAATACCCAAGTTGTGAGAGACACTCCAGGTGAGGACATCCTTACGTGTAAAGTGCCAAAGCTTTCATTTATTTAGCATGACATAGTGTTAATATCATTTAACTCAGATCAGGCAGGGAGTGGGAAAGTCTGTAGGGAATCTGCTCTGCAGAGGAACTTCTCTGTCTTCCCACTTTAAAGAAGTGAAGTGCATATCCCATTATTTGGTTGGCCAACCAGGATTTTCAGTGTGAAACAGCTCAGCAGGAGCTCAGTGTGATTTGCTCACAGGAGCTCACAGTGAGAGGCTGTGATTTGGACTAACTCACATGTGTAGAGCATAGGAGCATCCTCATGAGAGCTTGTCAAGGCATTTTTGAAAAGTTTTCTTTGAAATGCAATATGCTTGTTAGAAAACAAAAAGTTTTGCTAGTTCAAGATAAATTTTCCAGTCTGAGACAAAGAGGGAAGCATACGCCATTAAGGCAGAAATGTCTCTATGGTTGGTCCAAGTCAAGCACAGCAGGCTGTAAACACTGGTCTACAGCACTCAGACTGAGTAGCCTATTCACTGGTTATCTGGGGGATCTTCCTTCTTTCTATTTCTCTTTCTTTTAATAGAAGTTTCAGTTTTGCAAAATTCACACAACTAGAAAACAGGCCGTGCCTTCTCTCCCACCACCACCTGGATGCGTTTTAGCTTCTCTCACACTCAGCTGCAAAGCTGCCTGCTGACTAGCACTATAAATCTTGGTCCTAATGGTTCTCTTTCTAAAGGCTGTTAAGTAATTACAGTGAGTTTATACCCTATTCTGGAGCAAATGATCCAGATTCAGCCGACTTGACTTTTGCCTTTAATGTTAGAAGCATATAGTCCATAATTACAATTCACTCCAAAGCCAGTGAAGAGAGAAAACTGCTTCCAAAGGATGATTAAACCTATCCAAACCCAGTTACCACCAAGGAAGCCAGTCTTTCTACTGATTAGAAAAGAGAAAAGCTAGAGAAAGCCTAGGACCCTAGCTTAAATTAGAGTGGTAACTTCTGGACACCAAAGTCTAGATGAAGTCTTTCCCAGAACAGGGTTTCCCAAGAGTGGAAAACCCCTTTAAACTGGCAGAGAAGGGCATTGCAGAACCAGCAAGTAGCAGATTAATTTATATTCAGACTGGAGAACAAGCTAGCTGATTTAATACTCCTTCTGAGTAGTTGGTATGTATACCGAGCATAGTATCTCTTAAATAGCTTTATTAAATGAGCACAAGACAGAGTCAGGGAATTGATTTATAGATTTTTAACTGGCAAAATGTTGAAATTAACATAAGGAGTTAATAAGTGCTTGTAGAGGATCTGCCAACCAACATTTCCAACATAGTTAACATACAGGGCACTGCAACATTTAAATCTTAACACTATGATTTGAGAGCTTTCTGACTAACATGCAGCCCTCCTTCTCAGCTGTTCCCTTCCCTGAGGCTAGACGGCAAGTAGAACCATGGATGTATGTAGGGTCCAGTCCTGCTTTTTTTTCTTCAGAAGGTTATTTTTAAGGTATTTTAAAATTATTTTCCCCTCATTCTGTGATTTTCAGCCTATGCCACAGAATTGAAATCGATTTAAATAATAATTATAAAAAATCTTACATTAAATTAGAAAGTTGACGCATTTGTGCATTAAAATGAGAAATAGATTTCCGTTAAGACAATTTTGTGCTGAACTAAGTTGTTTTTTTGTTTGTTTGGGTTTTTTTGTTGGTTTTTTTTTTGTTGTTTTTTTTTTTAAACCCAAACTTTAAATATTGTCTTGATTCTTTTTTGTTGTTAAACATAAAAGAGATGACTCAAATATATCTCATGCAATTATAGCTGTGTTGGCCCACTGCTAGCTTTTAAGGACATTCTTGGCTAACAGTAAGAAGCAGCTATGTATTTCTTCTGTGCTCTAACGTTAAAAGAACAAAAGATCTATAGTTATCTGTATCTCTTTCCTGCAGGTTTATGTCCTTATCTGGCATTTCAGCATTAAGCCTGAATATGCTTTTGTACCTTTTTGTGTAAAAGAAGATGAACAAATTATACACTGTGTCTTAATTCTGCTCTCTGTGTTTCTCTGGCTCAAGCATCCCTACAACTCTGTGCATAAGAAGCATCATCTTGCATTTGTGTTGTGTGGAAGTAATTAGTGCACTGAACTATGAAAGGCTGGGAGCTTATTTAAAATTAATTCTATCAAAATAGCATCTTGCTGCAGTGAGGAGACAGATTGTTATATCTTGAAAAATCTTTAGCTGAAGTAAAAGAAAAAAGCCCTGTTTCTAGCTGCATTCTTTTACCTACAGATAAAATGCTGCATTCTTCAGTGACACAGATTGTTACTTTAAACAGCACAACAGGCTTTAAGATTTTATTCATCTTTTTCTTAGAGACATTGAGTTGCATCCTGAGCAAATCAAAATCAATGCTGGAAGTCCCATTGTGAAGTATGTTTTGAAGAAGTAATGAATACTCAAGCTCATGGAGGATAAAAACATATATATGCAATGAACCATCCTAGGGGAATTTTGATGGGATTGACCTGATAAACCAACTTTATAATGTCTTCTTCATGGGATGTATGCTTTATTTTACAATTGGGGATATGGATATGTGAGGCCTTGTGTTCAGATGAACTAAGGACCTGCGACTGGAGCATCATCAGCTTCTGTAATGTGGCTTTTTACCCAACCATATATTGTACAGTGAGAGTTGCTGGGTGCTGCAGACTTGTGGGAGCATTTGAAAAGAGATCTGTTTGTAGAAGAGTAATACAAGAGGATGAGTAACGGTGATGGAAGTCCATGAGAATTTCTCCTCTGCAGAGGAAGAGGTCTAGACCATGGGTGGAGAAGCTTCAATTGCACACTCACTGTATTGGTGTGAATGTTACAGCTGCAGCCCATTTTTGTCTCTCCCAGCTTGGCAGCTGGGAGAAGTGCCTGAGAAGTGTTATGCGGTCTGATGTCTTGTTGTTTTTACAGACAAGGGGGAAATAGTCCTTATTTTCTACTTTATGTACAGACAAAGCTAGCAGGTGTATTTCAAAGGGGATCTGTCTTTTTATTTTGTTTCTCCTTTTGTCTTTTTCTTCAACAGCTTGCATTTCCTAAATGGATCTGTGCTATCCATCACAGTCTTACAGAACTCCGTGAGCAGTTCTGTTATTCATTTGACTTACTTTTATATAGTACTATGGAAATTAGTAAGAGGTATTTTGACCCTACCTAGTCCCTTAAACAAAATGGGAGCTGGGAATAAGAAGTTTACTTCTTGCTTTAGAAACAGCTTTGGAGCTGATCTTGGTAGATATTCACTCCCCATCAGCATGAGAGCCTCAGCTTGCAATATCAAGCCTAGAGCACCTAGCAACATGTATTTGTTTTTCCATTTGTTCCATTTCTTCACATTAGTTTATAAGCCTTGAAACTTGTTGCATAAGAGGAAAATCACAAATAAAATATGGCTAGATGTTGATTCTTTTCCTCTTTCAGACATCTGCCTGTGCAAGCCTCTTTTCCTTGCTTCTGTTAGACATTTGTTTTTGAGAGTTAAGCATCTTTTGCAGAACTCTATGCTTTCTCCACCTGCTGCTGGCATTTTCTGACCTGAAGTTCATGTGATCTCTTAGTGTGATAAGCACTTCTCAGCTTGAAGATGCCAAATGGGCTCATCTAAAAGGGAGTCAGTGAGCAAAGCAGCACGGGTGTAATGTGGGTCAGGGGCCAAAAACCAAAGAGCTAACAGAGCAAACCAAGCTGCTGGGCAGGTGCGCTTGATGCAGATCACACTTTGGGATCAGCTTTACTATGCAGTTACTCTTTGATTGGAACTTTTGAAATTTTGGCTTGTCAGCACAAGTCGAAACTCTGATGTGTCTGGTGTGGTCCTGCCTGTTCTCCTGCACCCGCTTCCTGGCTGAAATTTCTGCTGTACTGTAGATTTGCTCTTCTTTCTGAAGTGTCTTAAGCTACACTAGCACAGCGCTACTTTAAACGAGTGCTTCCTCCCAGGTTAACCACTAGAATCATTCATTTACTTCAATAGCTTAACAGTTTTATAGTATTATAACACTATTATAATAGTGTTAAGGTAATAAAAGGAGCATTTCACCCAGAGGCCTTTGTTCACGCTGAGTTTTCCATCTGCAGCAAGACCTCCTTTGAACTATGCCTCTGAAAAGTCGGTCAGACCCACCCTTAACAGTGATTTGTGATTCTCCTTAACTTTGGTCACCGACAAGAAGGATTAAGGCTTCTTGTTACATTCACAGCCACTAGCTTCATAAATATTTTATTGCATACCTACACTTTTGCATATGCGTTATTCTAGTTGTATTCTGGTTTAGCAATTTACTGTATTATGTGTTTAAGGGATGTATTTATATTCCTTGAAGTCTCTGGCTTTTCAGGCACGTTATCTTTGCATGTCTTTTGATTTCCCCTCATGCTAGCAGAACAACAAGAAGCTCTTCTTTGTTTTATTAAATTATTCCTTATTTTATAATCGTATTATTCTATGATTTGGCCTCCAGTCTTCAAAACAGTCACCATCACTTTATAGTATTGGCTTCCTTTTCTCAATGATTTTGAAAATGCTGTTAGGGACGTACAATAACATTAGTGGGTTTCATGCTTCCATTTCTAAAAGACATGAAATCTTTTTAAGAAACAAATTATGGCTATTTGTGTTCTCCAGATCCATGAGACTGTAGGGATCTTGGAGTGTGGGTATAACATTAACTGCTTTAGATTTTGCCAGTAAACCTGATTTTGACTAAATTACTTATGGCATTCCATATCTCTCTGGCATGCTTACAGTTTCACATTCTGTACCAAGATGAAACTTATTTCTCTTAGAAGTCAGGCCCTTGACAGAGCATGCAGAATATGCTGCTTGTTTGCTGTAGCTAAAATCAGCAGCCCTATAAATTAGGTTCATGTCTTGTGTACAGTAGTGGTTTAAGCCAAAAGCAGAGATGACTCCTACAGTAAGCTACAGTGCTACTGTCCCACTGCCAACTGATGACATCCCCTGCATTTTTTTAAACATGGTCCTCTGTATGAATAAAAGCTCACAAAACCAGATTCAGACACATCCCCTCCTTGTTTCATTCCAGCTCAACAACTAGATTCAGAGCATTATTATTCAGAACATTTTGTATTAGGTCTTTTCTTGTCCAGTGTAGCAGTATTACTAACACCAAGAAATAGTTAATCTTCTGATCTTTATGCGGTGTTACAATAATTTTTATGAGTAACTACATTGTTGAATTTTCTGGATATTCATGCAGTAAACCCCTAGAAATTACAGTTTTTCAATGTTAAGATCAAAGACATTTCATCTGGGGGGAAAAAGCCGATTCCATTAGAAAATCTGACTATTATCCAAGAGAAACAACACAGTTATAATTTTAAATTAATTTTGATCTGACTTCCATTGAGACCAACCCAATGCTCAAATCACTGACAACTAGTCTAAATAAGGGTGGATGCTGAATTTTCACAGACAAGAGTCACAGGACACGTGCTGCATGGTCTAGGGGAAAGAAGGAAGGTGAGAGAGAAGGAAGATGACGGGACACAATGGAGCTGGGTTAGGTGTGCAGGTATTTCCATGGGGATGCCGGTGTTGTTATATCACTTTTTCGTAACTTTGGGGTATTCATAATAGTCAATAATGGAGGTGTTTTACAGGGGAGCAGATCACAGGCAGCGTGGTGGGACTGGCGGCTTGTCAGCTGCTTGTAAGCTGTCGTGGTGCAGCTACTCAGTGTTTGTAGGTTGTACCTTGCAGCTGACACCATGCAGAGGTGTATTTTTTCCTGCATTTCACAAGGCAGTTAACCTTGACCTGTTCACAGCCTCAGAAGGAATTCCCATTACATCTTGGGTCATGATCTGGCAGCAGTACTGATGATAGCCATTACGGGCAGGATTAAAGGCCAGTGTGTGCTCCTCTGTTCCTTCTTCTTGTGTACCTTCACCCAAACCATAGATATAAATCTAGGTTAGGGAAAGCATCGCGTTGCCTCCAGTCAGAAACACTGAATACAGAGGTTCACGCTTTTTTAGCCAAAAATAAACCATCTTACAATCAGCCCAGCCCCCTGTGAAGAAGCAGGGGAGATATGGTGGGGGAAACACACAGCAGCATTTGAGAGTGTTGACTCTGTCTGTAGTCAGGGGGAGCCAGTACCGTCTGCTTGACCTGCAACCAGAAACTACTGATACTGTTGGAGTTGCTCAAAAGCAAACAGTAACACTGCCCGACGCACTCAAATCACATCAGCTAAACCTAGAAGGCGTCATTCCCAATCCCCTAAATCAGCTTGAGCAGTGGTTGAAATGCACTGCTGCTGGGTGGCTGTGCATGCCAAAGGACTTCCCCCTTCATCTCCCCTGCAGCAGCCCTCGAGCTGACCCTGCTGTTTGTGCAGGTGCACCGGGAGTCAGCTTTGTGAATCGATCTGGGTGGAAATCTTTTTGTTTCTTGTTATTTCCCCTCTTTCCAGCCAGATCAGTGTCCAGCCCAGCTCAGTGTTGAGGCACACAGACACTGAGCACAGCAGGGTGAGTGAGTGGACCAGGCTGTTTAATCTGGTGTTGCTGAATAACAACTGTGTTCTGTGTGAGCCTGGCCCATTAGCTTGAACATAAACGACAATGCGGCAGATCCTCTTGGAATCAGAGAGAACACAGGCTTTTTAAGGCCAAAATCTCCTCTGAATATGCCAACCTATCCCATCCTTATGCACTATTAAAAAAAGCTTTCTGCTGCTTTTTAACATTTGTTTCTGTTTTATCCTTTCTCTGAGCTTCACATATCAGGCGATCTGGTTTCCGTTCACAGTTTGGTCTTTAGTGCTAGGAAGTGATTCTCAATAATCACCCGACATCAATAGATAACAGTGTGCTACAGCTAGAGCAGATCAAATCTTCGGCCTTCTCCTTCTGTGATTTTTCTTTAATAATTGGTATTTCTGAACAGTATCATAAGCTGCCAAATGTGTCATTTCTTTAATATAAAGCCTCCTAGAGATAATGTCCATCTTCCTGAATAACCTCACATATAAATACAGTACAGCTGGAGAAAAGTTGCTTCAAACAATAATCAACTGAAGGTTAAAGCTGTTCGTTTTATCATGGAAAACACTTTTTGTAACTCTGGACTGTTTATAATAGACAAACTGTGTCTGAGGTGTCTGTATTCGGGGTACACACTAACATGTATTGTCTATGTTATGTTCTGCAGCTGTATAAGGTACAGCGGATGAAAAGAACCTCGGCTGAAATGCAACCAGCCCAAAAATTTGTATCAACCAGCCATGGTATTTGTTAGCTGGAGTCTTCATTAAGTATAGACTCAATTCTGGCTCTGGGGATCAATATAGCTCTGTGGGGAAGGAGCAGCTAACATTTAAAATGGTCAGTATAAAATCACAGACTTACTGAAGTCTTTCCCATAGCATCCCACAGAGCTGGTTCAGCTGTCAGTCTCCCAGACTAATTTGATTTTAAATACTGCTTTTCTTCAACTGATTTTTAATGCATTTTACCAGTGTTGTGGTGGTGTTTTTTTCCAAATAGGAGCCTTCATTAATAAATAACATTTATTAGCATAATTACGTCTTTTAATATGAGAAGATATGCCACATATATCATATACATATGCTGCATACATACGTATGCATGCATACACATACGTGTAACACTTAATAACATATTAATGTAATAAAGTGTCTATAAATATGTAAAGGGGGAGTGTCACGAGGATGGAGCCAGGCTCTACTCAGTGGCAAACAATGATAGGACAAGGGGTAATGGGTACAAACTGGAACACAAGAGGTTCCACTTAAACTTGAGAAGAAACTTCTTCTCAGTGAGGGTGACGGAACACTGGAATAGGCTGCCCAGGGAGGTGGTGGAGTCTCCTTCCCTGGAGACATTCAAAACCCACCTGGACACATTCCTGTGTAACATTATCTAGGTGTTCCTGCTCCGGCAGGGGGATTGGACTAGATGATCTTTTGAGGTCCCTTCCAATCTCTAGCATACTGTGATACTGTGATACTGTGATAAATACTGCAGTGTGGAGTAAGGTACAGAGATTTCTGAGCTTATGGCACAAGCCAGCCATGCAGAGAAGGGAGGTTTGGTTCCTGGACCTGAGTAGCTGGGTGAGGTAGAGCTTGGAAGAGAGTTCATTAGAAGGTTCAGCACAGCACCAGCACTCTGGAGATCTCTGTACTGGCATAATTATATTACTTCTCATTCTGAATTAGCTCAATGCCTGATAATGCAGCATCTTTGTGCTACATCCATTACAGACCTGCCCTCCCCACAAACTCTTGGAATTATTTTTTTTGCAGTTTCACTAGGGGAAAAAATAATTGTAAAAAAAAAAAAAAGAAGTAGCTATGACTGCTGCTGATAGTGCAGCACTTAACATAATGCCTTCCTTGGCTGGGAATCTCAAGTGAGCAGAATCGCAGAGCAGTGGTAGGCAGGGGGGGAAGATGCAGAAAAACTTCAGCTCTTTTCCAAACCCCAGAAACAAAAGATAAAAAGAGAAGCAAAACATACTGAATGAAAGGAAATCCAACAAAATGAGGCATTGAGTTACCACTTTGTAATAGCAATAGCAAAATATTCTCCCTTCCCTGCCCTCAAAAAGACTGGAAACAGAAAGTGATGGAAAGAGGAATCCAGAAGATTAGAAAGAGGTGGATATTCCCAATGTAGTGTAGGGGGAGTCATGTGCATGATTATCCTGTGGGCTCCTGATGTGTAGGGGCACCTATGGCTCTCCCAGGTGAGCTTCTAATCTACTGCACCTTCCCCAGCTCCCTGCAGCAACCCAGCCAAGCAGAGAAGTTCATCCATAAGACTTTTTATAGAATCATAGAATCACAGAATGGTTTGGGTTGGAAAGGACCTTAAAGCTCATCCAGTTCCAACCCCCCTGCCATATTCAGGGATGCCTCACACTAGACCATTTCACCCAATGCTCTGTCCAATCTGGCCTTGAACACTGCCAGGGATGGAGCATTTACCACTTCCTTGGGCAACCTGTTCCAGTGCCTCACCACCCTTACAGTAAAGAACTTTTTCCTTATATCTAACCTGAACTTCCCCTGTTTAAGTTTAAACTCATTCCCCCTTGTCCTATCACTACAGTCCTTTTAATAGGTCACCTAGTGATTAGACTGCTGTACCCAAATGGCCTTAGTGTTGATGAAAAGAAGTGTAAGAAGGTTCTGCATCAGAGCATGAAAGGAAATAGCCCATGTGTGGGGCCTCCTCATCATACATTAGCAGGAAGGGTGGCTTTTTCAGAAAAGACATACTCTAAAAAGATAGAACATTGACCAGGAGTAAGAAACAGAGAGATTTACATGAAATCCAAGGATGCATTAAAGTAGATAACCAAACCAAAAGTATATATGTTTCTAAAGGTGATCTAAAAATTGAAGGAAGAACTGGACTGTGGAGGAGAGCCCTAAGAGGCATATTACAAACCCTCGTGCTAAAAGCATAAAAAAGACATTAAAAACATGTTAGATAAATAAACTTTGTTAACCAGTAATATAAGAATCATTTGTTTAGGACTGAAATGGATAGAGTTCCTTGGCTAGAAAGAAAATTATTGTGTTATAGTACCACCGCTCACCTGCTTCTCATATTATTCTACCTTAGGCATCTGCTGTAGGCCTGGTGCCCATGAGTCTGCAAGATTGGGGCTGGGTGGACACTCATCTTAAGGCAGCAAAGCTCTCTTCTGATTATGACTTTGTGAGCCTCCAGAAATGACTAATGAGCAAAAAGTACAGATCATAGACTGTATTCCAAAAGCAGCTATGTATTACTGGTTCTTCATAAAATGTACTCGGGCTGCAGGAGTACAGAACCTATCAATTATGAATGAAGAGATTGCAGTTCCATTATTTACAGTAAAAAATGTGCTCTGTAAGTATGCAGAAAGTAGAAGTGAATAAAGGAAGCTTGGGGAAAGGCAGTCCCCAGGCTGAAAAAAAGAAGAAAAAAATATATGGGAGGCAGCAATAGGGAAGGCCCTTCTCTGGACATTTTTAATAAGAGTCTGGACGTTCTATTTTGTTGTACCCTAAGGATCACGACCTAGTCACTTCTGAGACAGGATAAGTCATGCAGTGGGCATTTTCCACTTCAGATCCTCAAAATTCTAGTAGAAATGGTCAACTTTAGGGTTATGATGATGGATAAAATACCTATTGTGATGTGTGCTCCTCCCTGACAAGACTCCTGGCATGCCATTTCCTGAGGAGCTCACAATAGACACATTTAAATAGATTAGGTATGGAGAGAATAACAAACAGTGTGGACAATGACTTTTTAGAATAAGGTTATGGTTAATCCTTTATGTCAGTATTAGCTAGAGATTACCCGCAGGCAAGAGAGCAGAAATGAGCCTTCAGGGAGATCTTAATCAAAGAAATGGCACAAATTGTGTCACTGATTTTGTGGCCAAAATAGTAGGTGAGGAAACCAAAAGGTCTTATATGCTCTTATAACAACTGTCTGGTCAAGAATGGCATGGAAGAAAAAGCAGACAGCTAGAGGGAGATAAATAAGAACAGAACTCCACAGGGCTTTCAAAGCAGCTTAAATGTAATGAGTTAAAGGAGAAACTTGAGGGAATGAGGGCCATTATTAAAGCACTAAGCAAAAAAAGAAGTGATACTAGCAGATGCATTTTTCAGACCTGGAGGGTAAAAACTGGAAGGTCAGACAAGATGATGCTGCAGCAATCAGGAGCTCACATAGAAATTGAGCTCTAAGATAGACAGTGAATTTCAGTAAGTCTAGGAAGTCAGGCAAAATGACTCGAAAGAAAGATCAGTTACAAGTTCTCATTAGAATGATGGAATGATCTAGCCCAATTTTTTTTATTTGAAAAATACCTTTTTTTCATTGATCCATGTATTGCAGCATTATTCCGAAAATTGTTTAGAGTCTGGATTCTGTTTACCATAATCACACCCATTTACTGAGATCAAGTAGGTTTAAGTGGACTTGGAAGAAGAAATGCACTTAGTGATGTTTACAGAGACTAAGAAACATCTAGGTGTACTTAGGGATAATTTTAGTAAATACGGAGATTCAAATGGGGCTTTAGTTAAATAATCTGAACTGAAACTGTATTGCTGTTGTATTCCTAAAAGGTGGAAAGATAGGGCTATTTGTTTTCCTGTAAGAACTGTGAATCTCTTTTCCTAATATGCAGCTTTAGAATCATAATAACACAAAAATATGGCTTTTAATGTGCCAGCATAGCTTTTTCTTATGATTCTTTGAATTCTATTAGTTCTGCTCCATGGCAAGAGTAAAAGAAAAGCTGATGAGCTGATGGTATAATAGGCTATCTCTGCCAGATTGTCATAGTTGTACTGCAGTAAAAGAAAATCACAGTCAGTGATTTATGAGGTTACCGGTCTTTTCAATTTACACTGATTACAGAAAAAGAAAAAGAGTAAAAAATCTAAACAGTAAAAAACCCCAGACTGGCTTTAAAATTGCACAGTGAATTCCACATCCAGATGAAAACATATGTTAACTCAAGAAACAATGTCATTGTAAGGTTTTAGTTACCAGCTTCTTTTCTGATCTTGTTTTCCTTGGCCTCTTTTCATCTGATACCATTATACTTCAGGCATTTCTATAACTATTGAGCTAGTTTCACATTTAGTTGTAGCTCCTGCTTTTCTTTGCCAAAAAGAAAATTATGCATATCATCAAGACCAAGAGGGCTGAAGACAAAAACGCCTCTATTATGAATGGTATAAAAGGAAAAATAGCCTCAATTACTTCCAAAGGCCCATCTTGTTTTCTTTCAAACAGTGCCAGTGTCTTTATTATTTACATTATAAATGGAGATTGTTTAGTAATTTCTAACCAGTACCTACTCTGCTTTATTACATATTGTACCCAAGGAGGAAAGGTTAATATCTGGACAGAGCAGGCAGATTATGGGTTCAAAAAACCTTTAGTTGTGGTGTAAAACAATTATTAGCAGTGGAATAAGGAAATAGTGTGAAACTCTGAGAACATTTTCCTTCTGAATAGATTTTGTAAAGTAACTGAATTATAGAAGGGACAATGTAGGTGGGAAGGAAGCTACAGGAGCAATGCATTAATGGGAGCAGAGAAAGGAGTGAGTGAATGGCATATGGGTTGCTAGTCACCTGGAGGACTTTTCCAAATGATATACTGCAGGACCTGTCTGAATGTAGCTAACAATCCATACCTAATCACCATGAGACACATGCAGAGATCCTCTAAGCTTTTCTAGTACGGTGAACTTTTCCTGCCTATTTCATATTCTGGGAAGAACTTGCTCTGTTTTATGGGTATGATATACTACGAATAGGGCTGCTGCTGCTGGATCTACACATAGGGAAACAATTTGCTTGTACAAAATCATTGTACCATTGTTTCTCCGTTATCTTTCTGCACGCTGTTATTTAGCCTCTGAATTTTATTTAGAATAAAAGAAATCAATAATAATACTGAATGTGTTATCCACTTCCCAGATCTGGTTCATTTTTTCTTGTAGTTCCTTCCCATGTTTTCCCTTCATTTACAGATCATTAAATATAGTTATTCAGCCTCTAAACATTATCTAGGAAATAAAGGCATAAGGAAATTTGTCCCATTTGTAAGGGTTATGCTCCTGGAGAGGAGGAATGTAAAGGTTAGTTGTACTTAAAAGCACCTTTTAGGAGAGCGTTAACTAATGTTTATCTAGCATTTTTATCCATCATGTTTTTAAAGTTATGTTCATGTGATTTGACTTACAAACAGCTAAGTAAGCATCATTGCATTGAGATAGACCTTCACTTATTACCTGTGTTGTTCTTTTCCTCTTCCACAAAGAAAAGAGTACGATTAGGGTAGATATTGTTGCTTTGCTTACATTTCTTGATCTTTTCCGAAGGTAAGAAGAAGAGAGGATTGATGGTTTTATTCCCCTTTTTATAGAAGAAGCTTGCACAAGCATTATAGTAGTAAGGAAAAATAGAAAAGACATTTTTTTCAATCTTTTTGTATTTGCATAGTTTAATTGGTGATTGAATATCGCAGAGGTTATAATTATGTAGATAAGTAGATCTTTATTATGAACAAATAGGTATTTTTACAGTGCATTTCCTGTTAAGGGCTGACCTTCAAATTAAATGCTCAGAAATCCTATGCCACAGATTAGCTTTTTTTGTAGCTTTTATGTCCCACAAGGTTTTGCAGAGGATGAAAATGCAGGTAAATAATGGACTTTTCCCCACTACTATTAGGAAACTGTTAATTTTTTTAAAGCACGAAGCAACATTTTCAGTGGCTAGGATCTTCTGGTTAACTTCTTACAATCAAGCCATCATTTCTATCTTGCTTTTAATGAATTGTCAGGGAAGATTTTAAGTACTTTTTTGGAAGTCTAGAAGTTCAGCCTGTGCATTGCAAGAATCACATGCTTTCTTTATTTCATCAGCTTTTCTTTTTCATTTTCCGTGCCCTGGCAAACTACAAAATATACACTTGAAATAATTCACGGTACATGGAGCCACCATAATGCCCCCCATGCTGACTTTTGGTTATGTTGTTTCCATTATCTAACAGCAGCTCTCTTTTTTTGTGCTCATATCAAGAGCTGAAGGCAGGTAAACACCCAAAGCAATATTTCCTCACAAAGTTCTGTATTTTGAGCTCTCTGGTTTGGATTGTTAGTAGCTCCCTCCAGTGTCGTTCATAAACGTGGAGGTCATTGTAACAGGTATTATCTAAAAGCAAACCTTTTCATTCCTTTCTTAGGAATATCATCTGTGCCTGGATGCAGTAAAAGTGCTCTCAGATTGCAGCTTCAGCCATGGGTATAATTAGCCATCACGTGCTATGGACTGGAAAGATAGTACATTGCATTTGAGAGCTCTAATTATTTACTAGTACCTTCTCTACGTTATTACTACATGAAAAAGTAATTCTTTCAGATGCTTCTGGGAGAATGTGCACATAGAGTAAACAATAAATTTAAGTATAGCCTTGGCCTAGTCAATATTTTTTTATCTTATGGTCCTCACCTAATAATACATAAAGATTGCAATGCCTTGGGAAAATGACTGATCTTCTAATCTACCAGGTAATTAGAAAAACTTGTTTTCTATTACTTCCCAAAAGAACCACCAAGTTGGATTTTCCTGTTGCTTACAATAAAATTATAGATCTCTCTAAACTTTTAAACCATCCTTGCTGTGTAACCAGCTGTCTTCTGAAGACAGGTTAGTAAAAATAACACAGAATAAGAGAATAATGAATCAGAATAAGAATAACACAAGTAACCTAAGAGCTCACTTCCTTAACCTGAGAGTCAGATAGTCTAACTCTCCTGGGAGGAGGTGGATGTGGAACGTGGAAGAGTGCAAAGGTTGAAGGGCTGAAGGATAACATAGAAGAGAGAGAGAATCCATACCTAGATAAAGAAACAATTTGAGCCAGCAGGGTTAAAAAGCATCTAATATAGGCAGAAATTCTTCTAACAAAGAAAATAAACTTGAAGGTAAGGAATAAAATAGAAGGAAAAGAAATATTTATGATAGCAAAGGACAATTGAGGGAGAGATTAAAGAACCTCTGTAATTGAAGAGGACAAAGGAACACATACCTCCCTGGTAGTCTAAGTCTAGTATATTGTGCTTATAATTGCTTTTTCTTCCTCTCCTTAAGCTGTGTTAATGTTAGAAAGCATAGTAACTTAGTGAGACAAGTCCTTTTGAAATCAGAATGCCACAAAAGCATGTAACAACTTTTTCCTGAGTGTCATGGCAACATTCAAAGTTTGTATTCTGGGTTTCCAAAGCAGGCTAAAGTAACAACATTATTTTGACCAGTAGAAGGCTGATCAGAGAAGCCTCTGATTTAGGTTTGATTCATAATGAATATCGAAAATAGTATTTTAGGCTACCTTAGAAGCAACAGGTGGATTCATCATATCCATGTTAGCGCTGAATTTATCGGAGGATGACTAGTCATCTAGTCACCACTAGACTGTGGGTCTGTCATGTGGGGCTGTTGGACAAGTCACCTTGCAGAAGGTCTGTGGGATATTCAGGGCTCAGGACCTGGGTCAGCTCCGTTCATATGCAAACCCAGCTGGGAAAGAAGCTGTCTCCAACTTTCTGAGCCCCACCTGCAGTCCAGACAGTATTAAACCTATCAAATTAGTTCATCTTGTCTTCAACCCTCCAGGTACAGCTGCCAGCACAATTGAACCTGTGTGAACTTGTCTATATAGTGCTGAGTTTGAGGACCCCATTTTTCCATTTGCTTTGGCCACTACACTCCTCACTGGTAGACACAGTAGTCTTTTGAACACACAAAATTTGAGGCCTTTATTTACCCCTCAGTTTTACTTTTTACCCATCAGTGTGATTTTCCATACCAATGAACCTAGAGACAAATAACTGCTGTGATGATGGGGTTTGTGGAAGTGTATCGCTAACTAGTTGACTATATTTAATCCTCTTCCTCTGTTGCTTTTTATTCATGAGAGAATACTTCTCAGAATAGCTTTGTTTGGTTTCAAAGTATGACAGAATTTCAAGCAAGTGTCTAGCCAGTATCCAAACCCTCACAATAAATCAGAATATTTTCTTCAGCCTCTGAATGTTCATAGAGTCCGTATGATTTATTTATCTGGAACTGCAAGGTTACAGCTTTCTGAAAGAATTTCTGTTTTGTTTGCGGTCCATAAAATGCTTCCACTGGTTGATTTAGCACTAAGTTAAAGCATGTCTTTCAAAGGCTGACAAGACTTCAAAGACAAGAACTTTTTCTTAATTGATAACTCTGTTTCATTGCTTAGTCATGCTTCAATGTATATGTCAACAACTTGCCTGTGAGAAGCAGGGTCAGAGGCATGGAACTTGGAAAGACGAGACTGTGGAAGCTCTATGATATATATATAATCATAGGATCATAGAATCGTTAGGGTTGGAAAGGACCTTAAGATCATCTAGTTCCAACCCCCCTGCCGTGGGCAGGGACACCTTATGCTAAATCATATCACCCAAGGCCTCGTCCAACCTGGCCTTGAACACTGCCAGGGATGGAGCATCCATAACCTTCCTGGGCAACCCATTCCAGTGCCTCACCACCCTAACAGGAAAGAATTTCCTTCTTCTATCCAACCTAAACTTCCCCTGTTTAAGTTTTAACCCATTACCCTTTGTCCTGTCACTGCAGTCCCTGATGAAGAGTCCCTCTCCAACATCCCTATAGGCCCCCTTCAGATACTGGAAGGCTGCTCTCAGGTCTCCACGCAGCCTTCTCTTCTCCAGGCTGATCAGCCGCAACTTTCTCAGCCTGTCTTCATACAGGAGGTGCTCCAGTCCCCTGATCATCCTCGTGGCCCTTCTCTGGACTTGTTCCAACAGTTCCATGTCCTTTTTATGTTGAGGACACCAGAACTGCACACAGTGTTAAGCAATGAGTCCAGTGTAATGAAAGATAAATAGTAGGGAGTGTTAGCTAAATCATTGCAGATGAATTCTTTTGTAGGCCTTTCACCTATAATGAACTAGTAGCGGTGGGTCTTTTCTCTCTGACAAAAGTCAGGATGGGATGAATTATCTGACATTGTTCTCTATGCCAAGTAGCTCCTTCCCAAATTCTAGTGGGAGGTCTCTCCTGCTCTTTTCAGGAGGCCATCTCCAATGTGAGGAGTTGTCTGCTGCCTTTGTTGTCCGAAGATCACATGTCCAAGCAGCTTTTAATGACTCTGTGGTCCAGAAATCCCTCAGATTACTGTTACAGCTGATATTTTGCCTTTGTTACAAGTCTCCGGGAATTCAGGACTTGAGTTAAGCTGGATTTGTCCTCTGCTCCCATGCACAAAATAAAACGTAGAGTTAGAGTCTATTGGAATATGGATCTGCAGTCACTGAAACTCCATCAGTTTTGAGTGGGCCCAGTACTTTCACGCTGGCTTAACAGCAAAATCAGGAGTCTGTAAAGGAAAGCATTGTAGTGCCTACCCAAGACTGATTGGGACTTTCACAGAAAAGAAAACAGAGGTGTCCCTAATCTACTTAGTTTCAATGCTGTTTCTTTGTATTTGGGCTAGGCATCCCTGGGGACTGGAAAAAAGAGGATGATGTTGGAGGAAAATAGAGTAATGGGGTTTAGTGACAGTAAGAATACAGTGGGAGTATGATTCAAACCTTCAGGAGATTGAGGAAGGGCAACAAGACCAGAACCTGAGAAGAGCACAATGAGACGTACTGGACAGGGAAAGTAGATTGACAGCTGTGGCAGAGAAAGAAAAGAAACCAGAGGATGAGAGCCTCCAGGAAAAACTCCTCTACAGAGTCCTGATCCCATTATTTATTGATGCAGTATGTAGCCATGAACACTAGTGAAAAAGTATTTGCCTTCATCACTCTTACAGCTGATACACATTGTACAATTGGTAGGGGATGGTGGGATGGCTCTAACAACTCTATGAGCTGGAGGAGGGAGAAAGCTCAGTACATTACCAGGTGATGTCATCTTTATAAACTTCCAAGTTTTGTAAAAGTTAATACTGTGAAAAGACAGAGAGGAACCATGCCAGTGAGACTGGTATTATGCATTTAGATAAAAGTGCTGAAATAATGCTGAGCAAACAAATTTGATTTGGACGATTTATCGTCTGAATACTTAAACTTTAGAACTTGAAGGAGCTGGAGCAGGAGTATTAGCCTCTGCTGAATTTATCTGTACAACTTGGCATTGGTGCAATGACTTGGCACTGAGGCGATTCAGATATGGTCTTGCTGGTAATTTGAAGCAGAGAAGAACCTTAGACCTTTCTATCTGTTTACTGTCAAATCTTATACTTGGGAGTGGTTTTGATTTTCATACATTTACTCCTGAGGATTTTTATTTTTTAACGATCAGTGTGCCTCTGGGTAGGATCAGATTCATGATCCTGAACTTCCTACCTGGTTTTAAGGAAAGTTCAGAATTGGGTCTAAATTGTGTCCTCCGTCTCTTCCCTTGTTACAGGGGAGTCAGCCCATCCAATGTCTGGAGTCTGTTAGGCTTGCATCCCTGTGAGACCCAGCATTTGCTCTGAGTTTTCTGTCACTGTTGCTATACAGCTTTTTCTCTTGCTTTTCAGTTCTATCTGCAGCACAGGTTTGTAATATACAGTGCAAATTCTCGATGGGTCTAGCAAACTCATCTGCCCTTCAGGTCCTGGCAGACTGGCACTTTCCTTGATCCTGATGGTTCACTCATTACAGCCCAAACCCTCTTGATGTGAGCAATTTAGTTAGAGATGGTTTGCAGGTATTTCTCTGTAGAGGTAAGAATAAATGGCTTTCAAGGGCACATAACAGGATGGAGAATAAGGAGGGTTTCAGGACTGTGTTGTCACAAGGATGTGATTTAAAGCTGAGGGTTCTCCTTCACAGGTATAAACATGAACTTCCATACTCTTTCAAGGAAAGAGAAAACCCTGTTTCATCACTGGAGTAAGGATTTGTGATCCCAGCTGGGATCTTTGTGTACTTTGACCTCCAGATTGACACCAAGGGAACTTTTCAAACATGAATGGTTTCATATACGCTGGAATACATACCAGGGTCTATTTTCTTTTTCTATACTCATGATCTGAGCAGATGCTATGATGTGAGTATACTAAAAAATACAATGAAAAGGTCAGCAACTGTTCTGTGGCCCTGACCCTCTCTGCCTCAGCATGGCTTGTGTCTATACAGCTAAGGTCTCTTACCTTCCTGAGGCAGGATGGCTGCACCCAACAGTCTGCATTGGAAGTGGTCTATGACCCATACTAGCTCCCAGATCATGCTCAAAACTGTGTTTGGGAAAATTCTGGTTTGCCAGAACCAAACAGGTCATTTAACAACCTAACATGTGCTTGTGTGGGCAGGAGTCCCATTTAAATTCCTGTTACAGCATAGCCTGAGTAAAATAGCCTGAATAAAATAGTTTAGATTTGATAATTGTGGAGTCAACCCCATATAGACATTCCCTCCATTCAAGTTCTTAGCTATCTCACAAGTTACAGGCAATCCTAGCTAACACCCAAACAGATGTTACCTTGCACCCACACTACAGAAACTGCTTATAGCTCTGATATTAATGATAACATCTGTGATCCACTGGTAGTGATACAAGTGGTCTGAAACTACTTGGGTGATTCTTTCAGTATAAGTCATCCACTAAAGCTCTCACATTTACCAGAGGAGTATCAGTCACTAATTCTCGGGAGCTCAAACTTTGGTGTTTTGTACACATTTATCTTTTCCGTGTTGCTTTTTCCACTGGACTGATGGAGAATAAAGGATAGGAACAAGGTTGAAATGGGAAGGAGAGTCTCAAAGAGATGTCCCCATTTTCATATGGATTTATTCTTAGCTCCTGGCAAAGTTATATTTTGCTAGATCATATTTAACATTGTCATGGTTTAACCCCAGTGGGCAGCTGAACCCCACGCAGATGCTCTCTCACTCTCCTCTAGTGAGATGGGGGAGAGAATCAGAAGGGTAAAAGTGAGAAAACTCATGAGTCGAGATAAAGAGAGCTTAATAGGCAAAGCAAAAGCTGTGCACACAAACACAAAGTATTAATTCACCGCTTCCCATGGGCAGGCAGGTGTTCAGCCATACCCAGGAAAGCTCCATCACACATAGCAGTTACTTGGGAAGGATATAAGCCATAACGGCAAACATCCCTCCCTTCCACCTTCTTCCTTGAGCTTTTATTGCTGAACAAGTCATCATACGGTATGGAATATCCCTTTGGTCAGGTGGGGTCCTGAGCTGCGTCCTCTCCCAGCATCTTGTTCACCCCCAGCCTACTTGTTGGCAGGCAGGTGTAAGGAGCAAATGCCTTGACTGTGTAAGCATTGCTCAGCAATAACTGAAACATCCCTGTGTTATCAACACTGTTCTGGTCCAAAACAAAACACAGCACCACACAAAAAAATTAAGAGGCAAAGTAGACTAAGGTATAATTACCAGTCTCCTTATAGAAAGAAAAGTCCTTTAGAGGACTATGTCTATTTGATTTGATTCTTAATTTCCCTTGAATAAATAAAATTAGGATCTCATTTAATTTTTCAGTAGAGAGCCTAAAATGCTGAAAGGACCTTTTGTGTAAACATCTCAGTATAATTTCCTAAACATAAAATCTAAATGTCTTTCAAACTGGAATCCAGAAAGGCTTAAGAAGAAAATCCTCTCTCTTTCAATAGAAGGGCTGGAAATTTTGTCACAGAGCTCTTTGAATCAGAAGTCCTCAAATGGAAAGTGAGTGTTTGTCCTTACTACCACCTTTGGTAGTTGTGTGGATCTTAGCTTAGCTTACTTGGAGCTGCCTTGGGAGTCGGGAGGAGAGTCAGTGTTCAGAGTGACAGGTTTTCAGTTTCTGGTAAGATCAGCACTGCAGACTTTGTCAACCAGCCACTGGTGTGCGTGGAGAAGATCGTTTGCCTCTGATGTTTTGAATGTCAAGAGTGGCAGAAAGCTTATTTGACTCAGTAAGAAGTGACTGATATGAAGGACAGGATCTTCTTTCTCCCAGAGGACAACTCTGAGTTGTGCTATTGCTTTTAGATGGCTGAAGTCTCTCTTGGCCAAATTCCCTGCTTCTGTGAAAGGCAGAAGTGTCACTGAAATCAGTTAAATAGCTTCATTTCACATCACTAAGCAGGTTCTCTCCAGCACAGTACCTTCATTCTTCTGGTTGTTGGGAATCTTCACTTTCCCTGTTTATGTCACAGCGGTAAAGGAACAAAGCCCATCTGGCTGAGCTGATTTAGAGATATGTTGACAAAGGAAAATGGGAAAGTTCTTCTTAAAGTGGATATGACCATGGAATGTACCCTACTCAGGGACTCATAAGGCGCTGAATGTGATGGCCATTAAATGCTTGATTTTGCAAATCTTTTGAGGAAGCTGGGTCCCTGTTTAATTCAGTGGGTTGTAACCAACAAAAATTACATTTTTTATGTGCAGGCTTTCCTATCCGAAATCCTCTGGCACCTACTGAAGCTATCTCATAATAAACGTTATTCAATATTATCCACAAGAAGGACACTTACAAATAACATCAATAACGTTTATGTTTCAAAGACAGCAATGGAGAACTGAAGGCTTAAAAAAACTTAAGGGAACTGCTGGTGGGTGGGACAGATATTTGGGTATGAGATTGCTTTTCATGTTGGAAGTAGGCAGTTAGATTCAGTATATGTTGAAATCTGGAGGCTGAACAGTCAAGGATGGTGAATGAGAATGTTTCTGGGGGTGGCAATGATGCAGTGGCATTAAGAGGAAACGTTACCATGGCATTTGCAGGCTGATGTGAACATATAGGAGATACAGAAGAAGGAAAGCTCTGAAAAAAGTGCCAGGATATGGACAGAAGAAACAAGAGGATGCTGAAAACTCTCATTATCCAAAAGCGGCATCCTGTCTTCGTGTGTTAGCAATTTCCTCTTCCTTCATTGCAGATTTTGTGTAACCCACTCTTTGACAGTGATATTTAACCATGTTGCTCCCTCCCATTTGCAATTCATTTTAGTTATAGCTTCCATAAAAATTATCGCTCAAAACAGTGGCTTTTTAGTATGAGCTGCAGTAGCCAACTTTTAGTCATTACTATGGTTATATGTATTCATTTCTATAGGTCAAGACTCCCAGTGATATAAGGTGGTGTATTGCATCAAGGTTTCATTTTGTCTGCATCCCTAATAGAGTTCTGGATGATGATGATGCAGTGCAACACTTCATCTTGTAGAATGGTGATGTGGTAGGGTACACCACCAAGAACATTGTGACCAGGCAAACAGGCTGTCGTAGAGCATTTCACGCAGGAGGGTGCTTCTAAAGAGGGACATTCCACTGGCTGAGTGGGGCAGGGACAGGCAGCAGCCTGCAGAAGGTGCACCCAGATGGAGGACCTCCTGCAGCAAGCATGAAAGGGCGTGGGGCCAATAATGCAGAAGAATGGAAGCTTGCAATGGCAAGGACCTGCAGAAAGAAGAGACTTCCACTGAAGCCTGAGGTGCCCTTGAAGAACTGCTCCACTGCTCTGCACACGTCAGGAGAGACACTGGAGCTGAGTAAGGCAGCTAGATCCGCTCCCTGTATAACAACCAGCACAACTAAGAAGAGGTGACAGGTCATAGTAGTAGGTGACTCTCTCTGAGAGATACAGAGGCACTCATTTACCAAACTGACACACTCGAGAGGTGTGCTGCTTATCAGAAGCTCAAATCAGGGATGTCACCAAGAGACTACTGAGCCTTACTGGAAGAGAGAAAACATGAACCTCATTTTTAACAAGGGAAAAAAGGAAGACCTAAGGAACTACAGACAAGTCAATCCCAGTTCTGTGCCCAGCAAGATCATGGAGCAGATCTTCTTGAAAACAGTGCTAAAGTACATGGACAATGAAGAGGTGATGGGTGACAGCCAACATGGTTTCCAAAAGGGTAAATCATGCCTGGACTATTTGGTGGCCTTTTATCACAGGGTTACAGTATTAATGGATAAAAGCAGAACAGCCGACATTACCTACCTGGACATGTGCAAAGCATTTGACACTGTCCTGTATGACAGCCTTGTCTCTAAATTGGAGAGTCATGGATTTGATGATCTTTAAGGGCCCTTCCAACCCAAACTGTTCTATGATTCTATAATACCATTTTCCCAGGGAAATACTCAGCTGAAACCTCTTGCTCGGTCTGTTTCTGTAGCAATTGCAGAAGACTGTGCTATTTTTTGTTGCCTTTGTCTCCTATATATTACTGGAAACTTCCTATGACATGGACTGTTTCTTTGTTGTGTATCGGTACCTGTTTCTACAGCACCTGACCCAAAGGTCGCCTTCTGTCACTGGGAATTGTAATTGCTGGAAAAAATACAAACATCCAGCTCTACTGGATATCACACTAATGGTAACGCTTCTAGAGTTCTTAGAGAAAACCAGGTAATACATTTATCACCTGGATAATATTCCCATCTTAATTAAAACCTGTTAATGTCTAGGTTTGGGTCTTAGCTATCGATGAGCACGTTGTAACTAAATAACTCATAAATATGTAAAGCAAGTTGGGTTACTCCAAGTGTGTCTGGTGCTATAAAAATCATAGTTTCTTGATGGCAGTACTAAAATTTAATGTGTTCATAAATCTGTTTATATAGAAAATACGCAGAAACTAATAAACCATCAAGAGCATCATGATTTGTGATATTTAGGCCTGTCACTTGCTAAGGCGCTAATTCTATGAAATTGTGATATGTCTATGTTATTAAAAACTGCAGATGTATCACTGATTCTAATGAGATTACTGAAAGAAGTACATTAAAATAAATAATAAATAAAAAATACGCTGGAGCATATCATTGCCATACATTGAACTTCTGTATTTCAGTGCTAAGGTATATCTCACCATAGTCATAAATAGGTCACACACTTATTTTGTAGAATTCATTGAATTTACATCTCAGGTAATGTCACCTGAGGGTGTTAAAATATCTGAGATTTCATAGTTATTAGACTGATACATCTTAGTGTCTCTGGTTTTGATTAACAAAACCAGATTTAACAACTTTCCACAAGGATGGAGCATGTGAATTTTGTGGTATTTTTACTGACTGTAATGATCTTTTATAAAACCTGTCCAACAGTGCTATCTTTGTTAGATATAATTCAGCTGAAAATCCTTTCTCTAGCAGTGAAAAAAGATCCTTTAGAAGGCTGTATAAGCATTTCAACAACTTTCTAGGCGAAATGCATGTAAAACTGCTCCATTATATGAAGTATTTAACTGATACAGGGAGCATAAGCTCTTTTCTCAAGACTGAGAAAAGCAGAATTTTAGCTGATAAAAGCTGTATACCTTCAGGGTTTCATGCACTCTGTTTACGGTGGTTTCTTATAAGAATCACAGAATCATAGAATAATTAGGGTTGGAAAAGACCTTCAGATCATCTAGTCCCCTCTGCCATGGGCAGGGACACCTCACCCTAGACCATGTTGCTGAAGGCTCTGTCCAACCTGGCCTTGAACACTGGAGCATTTGCATTGCAAGACTAGACGCTGTGTATGAAAAAGAGGCAAGAGTGATTGAATGTTGAGTTAAAATACTTCAGTGTGGACCACTAGAAAAGGAGCATTATTCTAAATAGTTACAGCCATACAGGGTATTTGTCCAGCTGCTAAGATGTCTCAGACAAATTAGAGCTTTCTTACTAAATAAACAAAAACCAACAAAAAACCCCAACAAGAATTGTCAAAGGGCAAAGAAGATTCATATTCCTTAAATGATGTAAAAATAGTTCCTGCTGGTTAATTTTGGTCTTAAATGCTGGAACAACCTTAGAAAGATTTTGTTTTAACTGTAATACAAATGTCCTCTGCTGGTCATCTTTCCTGGGTGGGAGCTTCTCTGCAGAAGGAAAACATCCATGAGGAAGAAGAAGCAGCTTGTGCATAAATTCAAACAAGTGTCTGCTCTTGTCTTTGTGGTACTGAAGTCCCTAGGCATCTAATGTCTTTTCCCTCCCTGTCCCCCAATTTTATATAAATATATAAAATTACAATGAAAAAGATCAGGCAATTTAATTAGTTAATATTTATAAAGCTCTTTCAAGATGAAAAGAGCTCTGTAGGTGGCATGCATTATTAATTGATATTAATATTTGTTCAGAAATAGAAAGTTGAAATTGATGACATCATTAGTGTGCATATAAAGGAGCTTTTTTCTCCCTCAGTTTAATATATTTGTTAATTGGCTTTGCAAAATTTTTTACTGTTTTGGTTTACAAGTTCTTTGAAAGTTTTAGCTTTGTCAACAGAAAGTGAGTAAATGAGTACGTTCTTAATGAAACACAGGCAGCCAGAAGATGCGGTCTGAACACCATCATGGTATCTAGTCTAACTTAGATGAGCTCAGTACATTTCCACTAGAGCAATATGGAATGGAAATGGTGGAAATTCAGGTGAAACAGCAGTATGCCTCTAGCCGTGCCAAATTCAGTGACTTGGAGGGGGAGGAATAGAAAGTCCATTCCTCAAAAGTAGTTAAAAGTAGATGTTTCCAGAGCTAAATTAAGGAACTTGGATGAAGTCTGTGGGAATCTTTAGGAAAGACTTCAGAATTATGAATGGTTCCCAGGAAGGATTTGTATTTGACATAACCATGTGTCGCCTTGAAAAATGAGCTTTGTGATTGCATCTTTGTCATTCATCATATCACTGAATTTATGTATTGTAGTTTCTCCCGTGTAATGTACTGGGGATGGCTATTAGAAAAAACTTCATTTCTGGGACCTGAGTCACAAATTCCATTTCATAGCCACCTGATCCACATCCCTGGCAGTGATTTCCAGAATTGTCAGGACTTCACAAATCACCAGCGGTATGTATCGTCTCCATCTGGAGGATTTAGAGGTTTTGTTTTCCTTGAATTGGTACTTTTAAACTTGATACATATGAATGCCTTCCATGGGTTCACCGCTGTTTCTGAACTTGCAATAGATGAGTGCTACACACTCTTTATGGCCCTTGGACATTTGTAGGACATCAAATGTTAATGGACAACCTGGGGAATTGGCAGTAGTGCACAAACACAAGAATTACAGGAAACTTAACTAGCCTTGACAGCCACTGCTCACTGGTAGACCCAGTTGCCCTGGTTTCAACTGGGATACATTTTCTTCCTATTAGGTGGTTATAGTGCTGTGTTTTGGATTTAGGATGAGAGTAATGTTTTTAGTTGTTGCTAAGTAATGTTTGTACTGAGTCAAGACTTTTCAGCTTCTCATGCCCTTTCAGAGAGAAGGCTGGAGGGGCACAAGAATCTAGGAGGGGACACAGCCAGGATAGCTGATCCCAATTGGCCAAAGGGGTATCTCATACCATATCCTGTCATACGCAGTGTATAAACTGGGGGGAGAGCTGGCCAGTGGCTGCTGTTTGGGAACTGGCTGCGCACTGGTTGGCAAGGGGTGAGCAATTGCATTGTGCATCACTTTTGTATTCTAATTCCATTATTATTACTGTTCCTTCTCTGTCATTTCCTCACTTTTACTCTTCCACTTCTCTAGCCCATCATGCTGTTTGGGGAGAGTGAGTGGGCAGCTCTGTGGGGCTTAGTTGCTGCCTAGGTTTAAACCACAATACTAGTTAATGCATGAATGTACACTGAATGGATGGAATGGGGAGCAGTGTTAATTGCTTACTGTTTCTCATGTTAACTGTCTTTTTGACCTTTTGAAGGCTAAACGACCCATACACGGGTTTACTGCTAAAAAATAAACACTTATCACCAAGAAGCAGTAGCAAGGCAATTGGGTGTATATATGAGGCAAAGAGACAGATATCATTGAGCAGTATCTGTTTTCAACTGTACGTATATGACATGTATACTTATATATGGTCAGGCTTGATGTGGTTCTAAGCAAACTGATCTAGTTGGGGATGTCCCTGATTATTGCAGGGGGGTTAGACTAGATGGCCTTTGAAGTTCCCTCCCAATCCAAACTATTCTATGATCCTATGATTCTGTGACATACAATAGCTAAGAGACCCTCACTGCAGCCTGGGATACAGGGGTATTCTGTCAGGAACCAGTGAGACATCATGTCCCAACAGATAGTCATGAGGGACAAGATCAAAGTTGTCTTATATTCCCTTTTGGAGGAATTGGGGCTCTTTTCTTGATTTTAAAAGTTGGTTGTTTTTTTTTTTCCTAATATATATATAATTCAAATGCCAGTGGACCTGCTTTTTCTCCTGTGTGCATTGGCATAGATTAACTGACAAATATGTAGGTGGGAGAATTGTGCTCCCACCCATAAGTATGTTTTATTTACATTTTGACTAACTTAATGTTGCATTTTAAGACTAAAGATTTTTCTTTTACTATATAAGGTTTGGTTGTGTTCTTATGGCTCTTTTATTTCATGGTTTAATCATAAATGACTGAGACGACTTTATTATTGGACTTGAGAATGAGTTTAAGCTGAAGGTATGAGCCTAATGGAGTTACTTGATATGAATTCTGTTTAAAAATATCCTTTACAGTTGAAGAAAGATGCTTTCCAAAGTGAAAGTGCAAATACAAATGCCTGGTCTTAAGGCTTGAATAAAATGATACAAACACTGTAAGTGAAAATGAGTGCAATGTACAGAACTGAAAGCATTAGGACAGGAGAGGAAAAGAAGATGCTTCAGTAAGCCCTCTGTTCAGCTTTGCCTGGATAGAATGCAGAAGGAAAACCTGCCAAGTAAGTGCCATTTAGGGATTCACAAACTTCATCCAAAGTTCATGCATACTGCCCTCTCCAGCTGCAATTCCTACCTCACCAGTACAATCTGAGAATTGCATCATGCGTAGACTGAAGTGCAGCATGAACTGTTTTGAAAAGCCCTTCAATTTTAAGCAGAGGTTTCGATGGGAGCAGTGAGCTGTAGAGTCTCTATGGCTACATGGCAGAACTTAAGAATCTAAATCAGTTCTTTGCTGCGGGATTTTGTGTGGAATTTCTTGGATTCTCTGCATTCTCCTGAGAGCAGCGTGCACAGGGCAAGCAGAATATTTGAGCTGGGTTGTGCTGTGCAGATTGAAAGGGGTGAGTAATAAAGAATGGCATTCTACTCTCCCACACAAATAACAGCTCCTGAAGGGCTAGAGAGAGAAAAGCCTCCCCATAGAGGGATCTACGTTCAGGATAAGAGCAAGAGGCACCACTGCCATTCCCACCCTTCCATTTTTCCCTCTTTCAATGCAAACTCAATAGATAGGTAGTTCATTACCATAGGTAGTCTTATACACCTTTAATTGCTTCATGTCTGTCTTCTCTGCTCCTATTCTCAGTGACTAAAGTTTGGTATTTTTCCTCTACAGACTTACTCCTACCTTCTTTCCTGTTGTTTCTCACTCACTTTCTTTAGATATACATATACATTTAATTAATATAGCTTAACAAGCAGGAAAGTGCACTGAAACATGTACATTAAAATGCCAGATATCTATTCAGTATTTTATTGTACATTTGTAAGAGTTAGAATATTATGAACCTTAGGCATTGCCTATGAATATTCACTGGGGAAACAACCCCATGCGTTGTGGCTGTTTACTTTTCACTGTCATGGTTTTTTCCCAGTTATTTTAGCAAACATGTTTACTAGCAGGAATCCCTAAGAAATCCAGAAGTTTTTTGAAGATTCTTAGGTTGGACAGCCAACCATAGGAGTAAAACTTACCCTGCCTATAAACAGAAAGTGATATCCAGTCAGAATTACCAACTATAATTGAAAGGGGGAATAGAAAAGATTCACAGCAAACTGCTGCTAACTTTTCGCAGGTTAAACAGATATCAACACAAAATATTTGTCATGTAATTGATGTAAAAGCAATAAACTGGAGAAGCATGTGAGCCATGTGTGGGCAGTTTCAGTAGAAGAGACTAATCAAGTAAGTTATTTGCTACCGAATTGCTACCTATCCATAACAGAGTCAAATTCACTTTTAGTCTTCTCATAAGAAATGCTTGTGAATGCATGCTGTTGCTTGGAAGAGGTCATATGCAATTGTAGGCCTTGGTAAGGTTTTAATAGCACTTGAGTTAGGTCAAAGTTTCAAATACAGTGTCTTATCATTGACCTCTAATTCCATCTACCATGTTATACCAAGAAGATGAGACTTGCAAATGATGTTACCCTATTTGTTCTGTCTGGCCTATACTGTAGGCTACTTCTGCCTCATTACAAAAAAGATGGGGAAAGCCTAGTTCTAGCAATGGTATTCTTTTGAGGACTAAACTTTTCCTAGTTAATTTTCAGGTATATTAGTCTTTATAGGATTGCTCACACGTGCACCATAGCCTACTTACAATGTCTATTTAAACACTTGATCACACAACAAAACGGTTTCTTCAGTCTAATGCCTTTCTGTGCTGCAAGTTGCCTTGGCTGGCTGGAGACCCCCAAGGAGAATGTCATTGCAGGGTGGGGGGGAACTCAACCAATACTGAATTTCCTTAATGCCACTTTCTGCCGCTGGTACGGGACGTGTTAGGGCTGAATTGAACTGCAGAGATCAGAACTATTCCATTTCAGTTTCTGAGTGAATATCTTCTGACAGCGGGCTGGACAGCAGGGAGGCACAGTCCTGCATGTAGATTGCAGTCACGGATATGTTTGCTCTAGGCTGATTTATCCTCTTGGGGAAAAGAAGTTAACCTATGAACAACACCATGATGCTCTAATTCCAGTATCTCAGCTAGCTTATTGAGAGCTAGAACAGATACCAATGCACTGCCCTGCGGGCTGCAATATCGATGTATGATGGAGTGTGAAACCTGAGGATCATTTTTGCTGAAGCATACTTCACTTCTTCATATTTCTGTGAAATCAGGCTGCTATGTTACAGCAAATGTACAGGGGAATGTGAGAATGTGAATAAGACTGGTTCTTTAATAGGAGAGAATATGGTTGCCCCTGCCCATTGTACTTAGTCCTGGACAGAACAGGGGCGCAGTGGAGTGGGTGGCAACCTGCTTCCCAGCCCTATGAGTCTGTGCGACATGAAGGAGTAGGAAACAGGGCAGTTGGGTCCCATGGAGTGAGATGGATGCAGAAATGCTGCTTTTCCAGGGGCTGGTTGCTGTGGACCACATTCTTCATCTAGGACTGGCAAGTGGGGAAGGTGGCATACTGGAGGGTGTGAGTCTCGCCATGTCCCTTATGGGAATATGGAAAGAAAATGACAGTCCTGTCAAACTGAAGTGTAGGCAAGCTATTAGTTTTCCTTGCCTCTGGGAATACACAGCCAAAGAAAGAAAGATGGATAAATAGAAGAAGGTATGTTAAGGATCAGAGTGAAAACAAGCCTCTGTGATATTTCTATCTTTCAGCAGTGATTTGACATTGAAACAGAGAAATGGATTTCCTAATTTCTTCCCTATCCAAGGCAAGATTTGCCTTGGACTTTCATTGTGGATAAATTCACCATGTGGATTTCCTTCCCAGGCAGCTTAAGAACCACCAGTTATTTTACAGCAAACTGATGGATATTGCATCCAAAAAGTGTGTTATATTGATTACCTGGGTCAAACCTGTTCTTTTTATTTCTCATAACAACAAAACATATATTAGTAGATATCTAGCTTAACGATTGAGAGAGGTCAGTTCATTCTGTAAGCTGACCTGATACTTCTGAGTGTGCTTAAATCAAAGCTATAATCATTGGAGTTACCATCAGATTAGCTTTTGAAAATGAAACAATCTGTTGTCTTCATGTTACCATTTGCTGTCTCTTTCTAGATCCCTGATTTGATTTTTATAATTTATTTATTTTGATTATTTTATATTTATTATCTATTCATTAATTGATACACCACCTTTGCAACTGTAGCTGGGAGCTGGTTTTGGATATATGGCTTTTCTGGGAACAATCAGGCCTGGCCTCTGGGAGCTGTTGGTTCCAGATAGGAACCACAGGATACAAGAGCAGTCCAGGATGAAGTTTCTCTTGCGCTACAAGGTTGTAGTCATGGCACCCACACATTCCCTTGGCTCACAGAGAACAGGCAGAGTAGTTACACTGAATGGTATCTCAAGGCTAGTTGTCACAGGGGTTACAGTGCTGGAGTGACACTGTACCCTGATTTGGCTGCATCGTTGTTTGATGAGCCCAGCTACATAAATCCTAACATATTGAGACCTTTTGCTATCATCACAGTAGCCAGTATGTTCTTGTAATACCCAAACCCATTCTGCCTTGAGACATTGATAAATTCAGCAACTGTAAAAGATGACGTAAAGGCACCTTTTCATTTTCCTTCCCTATTATACTGGGCACAATCTCTGAAAACCAGAGAAGCAAAATGCTTGAAAGCAGAAGCTCAATGAAACAATGCATTTGCAGGCAACTGAGGTTCTTTGCTACCACCAGTGTATAAAATTTCAGTAGTTACTAGCTGCCAGGCAATACCATTGAATACTTTGAAGTTAGAACTGACAATTTAGAGCTTAGGGCTAGTTGTGTGAAAATTGTTTTATTCTTTGCATTTGTTCCTAGTTGTGTTGTTAAAGCATTGGAAGACGCTGGGCCATCATATTGCACATCTACTGAAGTTTCCAGATACTTGCCATGAGCAATACTAAGTAGATTACATTGCAGAAATCTCCTCTAAAATGTACTGAAACATATTTAACTGGCATGAGCCATAGTAGTACTGTTAGACAGCATAGAAAAACTGCTGTGCATACATTAATTTCAGACAATATGCACATTATCTTAAAAAATAACCAGTTCCAGAAAAGAAGATTACATGAAAGATTACTCAGCTCTAAGATGAATGATTATGTTTTTTCTGCTTTTGACATGCAATAAAAAGTAGATGGGACAAAGCACAAAGTCAACCAGGATTGGAAAGTATATACATATTCAAAATCAGTATAGGTCCCAAGTAGGTAGCATCTACATAATGACCAGTCCCTGGACATTCAGTTAAGTCTTTGGGATGTTGTTTTACTAAAGGGATTTGAACATTTCTGGCTTCCAGGAGATAAGAGATGCCTGCAAATGTTGGAGAAGGCAAGTTTGGATTTCCTTTCTGAAAAGTAATTTTTTTCACCCAGCAGCCATTGTGTTCCTAAACAGATGTGGTGACTATTTCAGCCTTTTCTGCTTTATGGAGAGTCTTTTTCATCTTGCTTCTGAAGAAAATGCTCCCAAACGACTACCCTTGCATATGTTCTCTGGTCAATGCTTAGGTTTTAATTTAGTGTTTAACATCCTTCTAGTCAAGCCTGATGCAGGAGTGCTCATTAACATTCCTCATGGCTATCCTCTCTGTTATGCAGGTGCTGAGCTCTGTGCTCTGGCAGTTCATCACAGGGTTGGTTAACAGGTTTTGGGCTTTCCCATATACAGATTCATTTATTTTCTAGTCTTTTTTTTTCACTTTCTTTATCTATAAATCTTGGCTATTTCCTCTCAAGGTTAGGCTGTTTCAGGCTATGGACTGAATATCAAGAGGTGACTCAGCTTTTGAATTACTCATGGAAAGGAGTTCCTTAAACCTCCCTCCATTTTTGTTGCTATCTAGGAGGAAGGCAAGGGGATGAATCACGTTTCCAGGAGCATATGTAGTGACGGAATGCAGTTTTGATTAACTTTCCCTGAACACTTGAGCAGCCTTTTTCCTTTCGAATCATACACTAAAATGGTGGCTTTATATCCAAAGTAGATTGGTCTAGTTTCTATGGAGGGAATTTTGTTTATTGAACTTTTGTTTTATTAACTGAAAACAGTATTTGGATTGCAGTTTGTGGAAGTTGTAACACAGGTGTGTGATATGTGCCATAAATGCTTCCTAGCTTGGTTCCATCAGTTGCATTCAGCCCAATTCCAGTGCTTAACTTGGGCATTCTGTCAGTAAATTTTAGCATCTGCTTGAGAGCAGAGGCAGATAAGTCTGCCTACCATAACTAAATGTTTGAAAAGAGCAAGGGGTGCAGTAGGCCTCAAAGGACATGCAGAGGACAACCTCCTCAGCTCAGGTACTTGCAGCTCTCCATAGACAGAGGAGAGACTCCAAAGACCTATACCGTCTGCTTGACTTAGGTCTCTTATCTTTTGTGAGTAATGAGGGACCATGAGCAAAAGTCTATCCACTCAACATCCCTGATATAGCTGTCTTCTGAAAATGATGATGAGTGATGTAAGTGGTCTCTGCTGAGTGATCCAGTCACAAGGATCTCAGATGTAAAGGTGGAATCATTTTTGCTGCTGCACTACTACCTGATACTAAAGGTAGTGTTGACTTCTAGATTTTATGCTTCTAAGAGATAATTACAGTAGAGGTCAAGGAAGAATTTCATCAGGGTTTAAGTGCCTAACTTATCAAAGGTGAGTTGCAGCAGGGTTTAGATTGGACATAGTTACCGGTTTATTAGAATACATGCTTCTGTGTTGATCTAGAAATGTGAAGACTACTTCCAGGCTAAATCAGAAAATACAAATTAATTTAGGCATTTGGAGGCTCTGGAAATCCTGCAGAACTAGCAGACTGGATGGCTCTTTGAGGCTTTAAATGGGTTTTAGGTGTTAGGCTATGCCCCAGATTAGTTGGGATTAGGTAGGCTTGATTTAACATTGCTTTTGCTGTGGTGGTTTTGGTAGCATTGGGTGATCCTACAATGTTTAAAATCTTAGTCATGCTCACAAGCTAATTTTCATATATATGAACCTGAGATCTTGTAGGTTTAAACGTCTTGCTCTTTATCACACTGGTGTGTGCCTGTGGCAAAGCAGGGAGTTAAACTAAGTCTTGAGAGCCACGAGCTATTGCCCAAACCAGTGAACTCCTGAGTTGCAAAAGGCAGTGAGTAGCTACGGATCCACCAAGATTTTCCACATGCAGTCTCTTTATTTCTTGGAATTAAAGAATAGTTCTTTACTAACTTCTTTCCGTGTCCTATTTCTGCAGCTGGACCTTCTGACGTTACATACATGCATAGCTCTGTATTATGTTTCAGGCATAAACCCGTCAGAGGCTTCTTCAGAAAATTTGGCTGGGGGTATAAATTTACCTCCCTTCTGATGCTCTTCACCTTGAACTGGTTTTCTGTGGAGTAGCTGGAGATAATATAGTAAAATGCTATACCTAAAATATTATAGTAAAACAAGGAGGAGTAGAGCAGCGAGAGATAGTTATAGGCAAGATGAAGACTGCTGGCTGCTCTGGGTGTTGCATAGCTACCTTTGATGACTATAGCTCAGCAGAATGTAAAACCACATACCAGGAAAACATTAACACAACAATTCAGATGTTATTTGAACAAAGATGTCAGTATGTTGAAGGTTTCTTCTAGTGGAAAATCCAGAGAAATTGCAATAAATGACATCTCATTGCTTTTTGTATTTTCCTAGGAATATAGCAGTGCTAAATGCTTTAACAATTGGTTTTTTTCCCTAGAAATGTGGGGTGCCAACTTGGAGATGTCTTCAATATATGCTGGGGAGGGTTGTGAGAAAGATCAGGTCCCAGTCTTGAAATCAGTCTTGCTGCTTGTGGTAGAGGAAGGTACAAATAAATGCTTTCAAAGAGGGAAAAATACTTTGGGAAATGCTGTAGGTGGTAGAGCACAAAGATTCAATGAGATGTGTTTGCTCATTGTTAGGAAATCAAATATTTCAAATCAATCTGTAAAAATGACTTGAAAATGTTAACTGCTGTTTCTTATATTTGTCATTCAAAGCTTTGCAGTCTGAAGTGTCTCCTTACTGAAAGGTAAGATGCAACTGCAGTGTAGTTAAAGAGCAGCAAAGACTGGGAGTTGTAATAAGAACATTGACATTTTGAGAATGGTTACGGGGAATGATACCATAAATACCAGTTTGCTGATGAATAAACTGAGGGGTAGACCTGTTTACCACACCTGGTAAGGTGAAAGAGAGATCCTGAGAGCCCTGGCTCTCATTCAGGCTCTGACTGCTATCAGTTTGCCTTCTAGTATAAAGAAATAACTTTCTAATTTACATTATTTTCTATGCAATAATGAAATAATGAATAAATGGATCTTTTTTTGTGGTAGCAGAAGCCAGGAAATAAAAAGTAAATTGTGATCTTTATTGGTCTCAAATATTTCCCAGCTCTATTCATCAAAAAGAAGTTTTGCCCATTCAAGCTGTGTAGGACAGTATATAGGTGGAAGGTGCTTTATGCATGAACTTCAATTTTCATTCTGATTTTAACAATTAGGATGGAATTCTGAGTTAACTATCTAAAAGAAAACCAAACCAGAGATGCTGGTAGATGTATGAGACCTATGACAATGGGAACATGTTGCCATAGACACAACTGTTCAATATGGTACTGAGACACTGCTGCTTAAAGAAACCCACTGAAGTTGTTTCACAATGTCCTGAAATTATGCAGTTGTGAAAAATTAATTCTAATTCTTTCACCAAAGTGATGGCACTGTAATGTTGATTCTAAAATATTCAAGAAGCTATTTCAGTGCTGAGGGCTGTCAAATGACAGAGAAAAATAATGTATCAGAAGTACTGAGATATGTTTAAAAGTTTTAATTATAGCAGATGGCCAACATTTCTGAGCATTGCATAGCTTAATTTTGAGTTTTAACAGCTTCAGTTATAGCTTCAGAATTTCTGCATCTCTTACAGAAATCCATCTCATAAATTGGCATGAAATGTCACTATTTATAGCAAACATAGGGCAAGAAGCAGAGAACAATGCAAAGCAAGAGTATGAAATGACAGCTTTCTGTTACAGGCAGTAACAACTGGGGAATTGCAAGCTTTTCCAGATTGTTCCAGTCTTGTTCTTTTTTGTGGGTATGAATTAGCAAAGAGGTACATACGGATTTGGGCCAGAAAGCCTGGGCTATCATCTACTCTGACTTCCTGGACAGAACTCCACTGAAATGAGCAGGCAGCAATCAACTCCCCATTTAGTGCATTTTGTGGTTTGGCTTGTATTTCAAGAGCGTTGTATACAGCAGCAGCATCCATTAATAAGGAGACTTCTGAACGAATATTTAGAGAGAGACATTCTTACCATTACAAAGGATAAACTTGTGTATGCACATATGCACACTCTCTGCCAAACATTAAATTTAATTCTCATTACCTTATTACACCACAGGTTTTGTGAAGGACCAAGAGTCATCACGGGTGGGGAGATGAGCTGGATTCCTGTGTTGGTTTGGTGGAGGATGGAAAAAAGCCTGTGCTATGGTGTATGTTTATTTTATTTATTTATTCCCCTTACTTCTCTCTCTCTTCTGACTCAGTCAACAGCTGCATCTCTCCAGCTTGCAGAAGACTAACCCAATCTCATTCTTCTTACTTCTAGATGAGTCACCTGTCACTACAGATCCTCCTGTCCTCCTCTCTTGTGAAAATCTTTCTATAGCCCAGTTTGACTTGTCTGGCTGAGTCACTAACAGCTCTTAGTCCCCTTTCCTCAATTCTGATTGATAAATATGGTCAGGAATATCTCCTGCCCTTCAAATGTACTTCCAATAGATACCCACATAATATTTCTGTTATCTAGATCAAGACTAAACTCCCTGACTTTCAGTCACTTTCAGCGAGCAATCACTACTAGTTCATATATACTCTCCACCCTTTCTGTAGTGTTCATGGGAGTGAACTTATTGTAGGAGCCAGATCAGGAATCCATACTTTGATTAATGGTACCCAAGACCTGTGAATTTATACAAAATTGTTCAGATTACAGTATTCTAGTGTTCAGAATACCATCTGATAATTACATGATGCCCTTACACTGTACCCAGCGTCCCAGGCATTGTGACTGGATAAATATTCACGAATGCCTCCTAAAGCATATTTCACTATGCTGAGTCCCCTTTGAATGTGGTGATGAGAAGGGGATAGAAAAGGATACCCTCAGACTGTATTATTCTGCTATTGTAGAATATGTTAAACTAGAGCTCATAATCTGCCAAAAGAATATGAAGGAGCATCAACTTTTTATATTTGAAGTTTACATACAAACTCACTGTCATGGTGTGTGCGTTAACGCTTATTTTATGCCTTAAGGAACATCTGCAATGTTCTTTGAAATAAAGATTTTTTTTTTAGTATTGGCTTTAGTAGAGGTAGATTTTCACTTAGTGCATGTCATATTTTACTCTGATTTTATTTATTGTTTGGGACAGATTCTTATATTTTATGACTGTAGATCTCCATGGTCCTTTTTTGAATTAAACGCTTGTATTACAATTAACAGTAGAATCTGTCTGGCTTTGTTTTCCTAAGAGATTTGATGTTATTTTTGGTTAATGTGTGAAATGGGGCATGCTACAACTTCTTTGGGTCAAGGGAAGTGCTATTTCTAAAACTATTAAGTAAAGTATTATGGGAACAGAAAATGTTCCTCTCGGATAAATACAGCTCTAGCCAATTGATATTCTGTTGACATGCATGTCTCATTCAGTCTTGTCCTCCATGCAAAAGAGATACTGACCCTGTGTACTACACTGAGAATAATTTTGCATATAGAAGTAATAATAAAATGTTTATAGACAGCCCCATAGCCAGAAAAATTGCCACAGATTTTTAGCTTTTATAAATGGCTACAGAGAAAGCAATGCTAAAGTCAGTTAACTTGTGTAATGCCATCAGATTATACCAGTAATTTGCATTTTATAAGAGTATTTCAATGGAAGATGTACTCTGAATTTATCTGATCTTCACTGCATGTGACTAAAGGGAATATTGAAATGAGAAGAGGACATCTCTGGAAGAAATGTACAAGGCATGTTTTTTTTAAAAGGAAACCTGACTGCTTGGAAATAATGGAACGGATTAAATATCAGTGCAAAATTGTTCTTTAACTGCTGGGAAAGAATAGAATTGCTTAGATACGATCAGTATAAAAGGTTTCTGTGCAGACATAACTTGTTGAATATATTTTGCAGGTTGAGATAAAATTTTCAGTGATAAAAAGTTGAAGTGAATAATTTTGACTTTCTAGACTAATTTTGGTAATACTGAAATCCTCTTTCGGTGCTGTCACCTACATTTCTTTATAATTTTAAGCTAGTATTACATGTTAACTTTCCATATTTTATTTTCCATAAAGTCAGCATTTTTATCTTTGTGGAAACAAAACATCTTTAATAGATTAAATTGAAAAAGCTCTTAAGGTCATTTGAAAATTTTGACTTTGTGTGACAAATTCCCCACAGTTTAAGTCTCTGAAAAGTCTATTCCCAGAAAGAAATAATTATGCTCCAAGTACAACATTTGAAGTATTTCTTGAGCCCAGAACAGCAAAATGATGACAATAATGTTTCAGTCAGTATGTGTTGGGCATCAATACACAGTGGAAAATACAAGAATCATCTCTTTTTTTCTCATGATTACATTAAGTCTTCTCAACAGCAATTTGTGGTGAAATTCTCAAAAGCAACGGTAGATTCAAAACTGTGTTGTGTGCTTAGCTGTGCACTATTTCGAGGATGTAGATTTTTTCCACTTGCTGCTCATAACTTTTGCTTTAGGAATCCTGTTTGAAAAAGCTATCATTCACCTTGTTTTAGCAGTCTAGAAATAATATTTCAATTGGTATGTAGGAGGCATAGAGATATGTAGCAGAAAGGTGGGATGGAACAAGAGTGAGCAGTGATCTTCTCATTGTGGTTCCCCTTTTACAAGTCTCTGGGTACTTTGCCTTACTGCTGTGACTTTAAATATGATGGAAAGTGGTTTATTAGCAACATCTGCCAGTTCCCTCACGACTATGGGATGCATCTCATCAATTCCCTTGGACTTCCCGTATGTGCAGCTGAAAATAATATAGCTGAAAAAATTTTTACTTCATGGCAAAAAGAAGAGCTGAAGCAAGGAATGAAATCGTTGGTAAAACACTACAGGAGAAGTGTCCAGTCGGTCATGGGAGTTTTTTGCTGACTTTATTGCTTCTGATAGGGTAAATTTTTGAATTCTTAGTCTGGGATTATTGAGTTGAATGATACTAGAGGGAAATGCTAGGTTGGCCAGATGTCTTCAAATGTTGAGAGTCACATGTCCCAAAGGAGATACAGACATAGCATGCATCACCATCTTTCTCCTTGTTGCTGACAAAGATTTTTATAGCATTAGGTGTATAGTTCTACATAAGGAATTTGGATGTCTGATTTAACCATGCTGTTTTTTATTATTTTTTTAAATCCATAGAAAAATTGGGAAACCATGTTTGCAAAAGCACTGAGTACAAGGGGGTCGTGTATTTTCACATGTAGAGGTACATTATTTTGGTTTATTTGGCTGTATTTCAAACAGAATGCTCTCCACTAAGAGATATTTTTCCTCCTTTATTTTTGTAATTACTTAAGTATTTTCTAAAGAAAGAAAATATATTATTAGATTTATTACATTATTAGAATAATTAGATTACCTGTTTATTCTTTACTGAACCCAATAATTTGCTTTTTACTCATAAGGCTTCTAAAAATATCTTGATTCTTGGTTTGAAACAATTAAAACATAGAAGATATACTAATTTCCTTGTAAATAGTTTCACTTGTTTATTATCCTTAGCTTTCAAATGCTGTGCAGGTTTGAAATAACTCTTTAAGAACAGGCTAAATTTAAAAGTAGTTTCAAAGCAAGGTATTTATTTCATTGACCTGATTTCTAGCTGAGGTTTGTTAACATATTAAACTAATAACTTCTCAGTTGAATGAAAAGGAATAGGTAGGGCATGGCCAATGAATATCCATCATTATACTCTCTATTGTAAAACCTGACACTAAGCTTGTTTAATGAAAATACTGACTACATAAAAAAAAAAAAAGCTGAAACCTGTGTTTTCATGAAAACATAGGCTACTTCCACTGTTACGCAATTTTATATCCTATTTCTCAGTCGAACAATAGGTTCCCCTTAAATAGTTTCCTCAACTAAAATTGCAATACAAAAAAGATCCTACATGTTTTGACACATACAGGTCTTTATCAAGTATAATGCAAAACCAAGTTATTCTTGTACAAATTTACAGTAAGAGCTTTATTTTTTTTTTTTCCCCATACGAAAAGACTACAGCAATTTCCGTGGTGAAAATTGCTGGAGGTTTATTTTTAAGTACTGTAACAAATGCAGTTGAACTTTGGAAGTTCGTTCCTTCTTCATTCATGCTGTTACCATGGAAATGTGGATTTTATGCTTAAATGAATTAGCTTAGTTCATAAATTATGGTTCATAAATTATAAAAGTAAAACATTAATTCATAATTGGGGAGCAGTGGCAAGTCATTAAGAGGTAGACATCATTTTCGCCAAGTTTAATTTTCCCCAAGTTTTTCAAACAATCATGGTGAAAGGTGTTCTGGGGAAAGCAAACATAGGCTTCTAATTGTCTAGGGTTTTTAGCTTGTGTTGAGCTCTACATCTGTCTGGGCTGAATGATAGGCAATGTATATCAGAAAGGCTCAGCCACATCATTTGCTGGCTTCTGTAGGGACCAAGAGAGAAAATACTCCTTTTCTCATTTTGCTGTTGGTATTCTGTCTCACAGACATGCACTTTGCATACAAGCATATCCCTGTATATGTGTGAATGTGTGTATATAAATAAACAATGCAGAATAAATAGGAATCTGTCTACACACTGCTATTAAGGTGAAAATCTCACCCTACAAAGGTGAAAGTATAAAAAGCAGCAAGCACAGATGGCAAACTTCAGCATACATTTGCACTTCCAGTGCTTCAAAACTATAAAGTTTAGGGCCTCATGTCTTTCCTGCTGATTTATCCATCATTATAACCTCCCAGAAGAGGAAAATTCACAAAAAGAGCTGTTTTGTTAAATTAATCTAATTTGGATTAAAAGTGGTATTTTGTTGTGAATCATCTTCTTGATCTTCACAGAAACATTCTCATATCAAGAATAAAGGACCATCTAAAGCAAAGAATGCACTTCCTCCATGAGAGATGTTGAAGGGCAGGTTAGGCAAACATTTGCCAAGAATACTCTATGTATAGTTAATCTTCCTTCAGCAAGGAAAGCAGATTAGATAATCTGCTAGGAGTCCATATTGCCATGGCCTTTAATATGATTGTGGATAGAAATACCTTTTTGAAGGTGTCATGATGAAAATGCAGGTCAAGAAGAAAGGCAGCTGTTCTCTCATAGTCAGAAAATGAAATGCACATTATGGAAACATGTTAATCATCAATATGAGTGAAATTCAGGAAATTCACTCATGGTCTTCAGAGCTGAAAAAGCGTTCACAGCCAGAGACTCTCAATGAAGGTTATAATGGAGTTACATCTTCTCAATCGGTTGAATCATGAGTTATAAGATGAACTTGATCCACAGGTTACAGGTACAGCAGTGTAAAAATGAGGCTTTAAGTAACAAGATGCTTTGTTGTTCTTTATCCAATTCCTTCTTTCTGGGTCTCTGTACCTTGTTTTGCAGTATTTTGTTTTAGGGTCATTGAAGCAATGAGAAAGCCTTTCCTGAGAAATTCAGTCACAGACAAGACTCACAGGATCAAACTATTGTTCACTTTTTTTTGTTTATTATTTGGCCATATAGGTTTGTGTTTTTGTTTTGTTTTAAATTGCTTATTAGAAATTGTTTTGTTTTTGAAATACCACAATGGCTTGGGTCATAAAATATGTTTACATTTCATATTGAGAAAGAATGATTTCTAAGTAAATTGTGTGGTTTTCTCATGTATCTGATCAAAACCTTCCTCAGTGCAGCCACATAGAACAGAAAGCAGAGAGCTGGGATATTGGGAGGAAAAGTATGAAATACTCAGAAATCAGACAATTGGATTACCAAGATTGTTGTGGAAAAATGAAACAATGTTTTCAGGAAAAACCGGATTAATTTAAATCATCCCAGAGCAGGTCTGTTTACTGGCCTGGAAATGAGGGAGAATATTTAACATAGCAGCTTTTGGATCAGAATGCCAGGATGCCAGAGAGATAGACTCATAGATTCATAGAACGGTTAGGGTTGGAAAAGATGTTAAGATCATCTAGTTTCACCTCTCCTGCCATGGGCAGGGACTCCTCTACACTAGACCATTTCACCCAAGGCTCTGTCCAACCTGGCCTTGAACACCACCAGGAATGGGGCATTCACAGCTTCCCCAGGCAACCCATTCCAGTGCCTCACCATCCTCACAGTAAAGAACTTCTTCTTTAGAACCAATCTAAACTTCCAATGTTTAAGTTTAAATCCATCACCCCTTGTCCTGTCGCTACAGTCCCTAATGAAGAGTCCCTCTCCAGCATCCCTATAGGCCTCCCTTCAGATACTGGAAGGCTGCTATGAGGTCTCCACGCAGCCTTCTCTTCTCCAGGTTGAACAGCCCCAACTTCCTCAGCCTGTCTTCATACAGGAGGTGCTCCAGTGCCCTGGTCATCCTCGTGGCCCTTCTCTGGACTTGTTCCAACAGTTCCATGTCCTTTTTATGTTGAGGACACCAGAACTGCACACAATGCTCCAGGTGAGGTCTCATGAGAGCAGAGGGGCAGGATCACCTCCTTCGACCTGCTGGTCACGCTCCTTTTGATGCAGCCCAGGATACGGTTGATTTCTGGGCTGTGAGCACACTGAAGCTGGCTCATGTTCATTTTCTCATCGGCCAACACTCCAAGTCCTTCTCCTCAGGGCTGCTCTGAATCTCTTCTCTGCCCAACCTGTAGCTGTGCCTGGGATTGCTCCGACCCAGCTGTAGGACCTTGCACTTGGTATGGTTGAACTTCATGAGGTTGGCATCAGCCCACCTTACAAGCATGTCAAGGTCCCTCTGGATGGCATTCCTTCCCTCCAGCATATCAACCCAACCACATAGCTTAGCCTTGCTGACAAGCTTGGTGAGGGCATGCTCCATCCCACTGTCCATGTTGCCAACAAAGATGTTTACAGTACTGGAGATGAGATTTTGCAAATAATCTCTTCAGTCTTTTTTTATTCTCTTTCTGGAAATTTTAGGATTTGCTGAGCTGAAATTGCTGCTTTAGCTCCTCTGGTATGTTTTACTAGACTTCTCTATATTGTAAAGCGTAAGCAAGCCTTCTTGCCAATTGCAGCTTTGTTCCTGCTCTTTTTTCAGCATTTGTTTCCAGATATCCCATAGATTCATCTATTCTCAATAGTCAACATGTTCAGAAACTGTACACTGCACAGCACCCAAGACCTGCAGAGCAGACCAATGCTTCCTGCAGCATCCCCTCCTCTGACATGGATATTTTCTGTGTAATGAACCTCCTGTAGCTGTGCATTAGCTGTAGCGTAACATTTTTATGGCAATTTAAGAATCTCAGAAATGGGGAAAGGAGTAAAATCACTCCAGTTTAAAACTCATGTGCTGAAATCAGGGACATGTAAGCAATCTAGGACTAGAGTGCTATATAGATTGTATCACTGCACTGTGCAAAGACCCGGTGTGATGGAGCATGACTGTAGCCATAGTGCCATGACTGCACAAGCCAGTACTTCAGCATCAGTGCAAAAAAAGAGGGAGAATTACACCCTGGGCTGCTGCAAGTCAGTGGCACAGATTATCAATATTGATACTATTAAGAGTTACATGGCCAGACCCTACAGATGGCTGTTCAAACCTCCACCATTCTGGCCAACTGCCTGCAGACATCCACTTTCCCTTCTTTTGAAGAATGGGAGTCCACTCAAAGAGCAATGCACCTTCTTTTCCAGCCCATTCCCCCTCTTTTCTCTTTTTTTTTTTTTTCTGGATAATCTCTGCTTTCCTTGTAATCATCAAAGTGTGATCACAAAATCTGTTTCATTGCAGCAAGACTTTTGGAAGCAATTTATAATATTTACCCACGAATGTGGTGCTTAAGTGAAGAGGGGCACCTTGCACTGCCATAGGGCAAACACTGGAGAGTGTTGCTTTCTTCACTGCGTTATTAGTCTATTGCTTTTATTGTTACTCTCTTTTAAAATGCCGGTTTTTTCATGGTGTCTGGGGAAAGATAATTGTAAGCGGTTAGGTTGCTGAGGATGAAAATATTATTCTTCTATATGGTTTCATTGTTCCCTGGCAGGGTTATCCTAGTACTGTCTGCTTTGTGCTTGTATAATGGCATAGCACAATCAGGGTTCTTGACCACAGCTTTGGGATACAATGGCAACAGCATTTCTACTGCTACTGCTGTTACTACTAGTGCTGCTACTAGCTCCTTCTGGGCAGTGACAGATGCTGCAAAGGACTGTCCCCCCTCACCCCTCTGAAGCAGACTGCCCTGAGGACCTCCTGAGATCAAGGTCTTCCAGGGCAACACGTTCCCTCTGCTCTCTTCAAACCTCTGCAGACAACCAGGGTTTCCTTCCAAGCGCTCCCTTTTGCCCATCTGAAGGCACAGGAGGATAAAGCAATGATGAAATTTCACAGCTCAAGATAGTGGCTCCAGTGGTTTCTGTCATCTCAGAATGTTCAGGTCACAAGTTGTATGTCTTTTTATAGAGGGTCTGGAATGCTCCTTTGGACAGCTGCCTCTCTACTGTTTTTATATTTGACCTATTTTTCTTTACAGTAACTTCTTTCATCTGTGGGGTTCTTCCCTGTGGTGCCCGGTTTAAGAGCACTTAAAAGGTTCTGCTATTTTTGGCACGTCTGGCAGACTCAAGCAAGGCTTTTTCCTCACTCATTGTCATCAGTTCCATGTCAAAGACCATAAATATCACCAATATGTGATGCTTTTGAGTAACTGTTAGTTGCTGTAAAATATTGTTTGTATGTCCTTGATGAAAACACCGCCTTTAACAAATGGACGGTCATGCTAAGAAATGTTTTGCAGAGGTGGTCAAGCCCTGCAGGGATCTGCTTGTGTAGATTACCTGAAGTAGTCTCCGTTAAATGTGTTAGTTTGCTCTGCTGTCAAAGTAATACCTTGTTGGCTGGTACAGAGGTTTCAATTTTCCAGCAAATTCTCAAATGCCCCGCAGTTATTATAGGAGGTAGCTGGCACATGGATGGGAATCTTCCCTTTTTGCTCTTGCAGTGCTATGAGGGTCAGGGTCTGTAATGTCCTCGATAATTTTTCCTCCTATGCACTCAGCAGTCATGTGAGACTTTTCAGGGTGAAGACTTTAGGACTTCATTACTTCTTGTCTTCAGAAATGAGGCTAAAGTCTTTTATACAGGTGATAACTTGGGAATAACGTAGTTGTGTAGCCCTGCTTTCTTTCAGTGAGATCCCTATTTTCTCCCTGTTGAGTTTGTTTGCTTAAACCCAAAACCATTAACTTTTTAGGATCATGAAGAAGGAAGTTGTTTTAAAGACTTTGCTGTCTGAAACCTTGTGCAACTCCTTTGGCAGGAAGGAGATTTGAATTTGATTTTCTTATAGCAGCTACATGCTTGCCTGAGCTTTGCCTCACTTGTTCGGGACTGTGCATCTCTTCATCTTTGCTTTTTGAATTGCATCTCTTCAGTGGATCAGAGTTCCCCAAGATCTCTGGTATTTTTTTTCAATGACTAGTATGCTTAATTTTAATTGTTAATGTACTGTACTGCAAGACAAACCATGATTCCGCTCCCTTTCTATTCACTTCAGGAGTGTCAGAAAAATGCATTGATTAATTCTTCCCTGCTTTTGCTGGGCAATGTGTTACGATATTTTCCCTTATTTGATGGATATTGCTGCAGCCAAAGTCTGAACTATCAGAACTTTGGGATAGCCCAGCTTCATGAACTATGGCACCTAGACCCCAGTTTCATTGCTAAAAAACAATTGCAGTATTAGATTTAAGAACAGGGTACAGCTCTTGTGTTCTGCGTGTCATTGCTGTTGCCAAAGGAGGTTGTGATTAGTAATTACTTGATTTGTATGACAGATGGAGCTGGGGATCAAATTAAGTAGCTGTCTTAGGATACGTTGTAGAGCAATATCTAGCTTTAAACACGACTGCCTTCTCTGTTCCTAAAAAAAGGCACAAACAATGACAGGCTAAAAATAGCTGTTCACTTGGAGTTGACGACAGTTTCTGAGAGCTTGTCTTTAGGAAGATGTTGGAAAAAAACCCTGCTGTCTTCTTCCCCCTCCCCCTCTTTTTTCTTCTTTAAATGCACGTCCTTCTGTTTAAGTTTCTTCACCTCATTGCCCACAGAAAGGTACCCACTGACTTTGATAGCACTTCAGTATTTTGCAGGTTTCCAAGGGGGTTTACGTAAAGCATTATTTAAAGAAATCCTAAAAGTCACTGCAGATATGTCTATTAAGTTATGCTTATCCTACACAAATTGCTCTGTGCCGATAGAGGAGGAGGTAGTAAAGCCTTTTCCACTCTTTGCCTCCCACAGTATCTGCTGCAGTGGAAAAAAAAATAAAAGGAGGCTATTTTCTGGTTTTATTCCTGTAGTCTGCTTCACAATTCACTGTGGATGCCGGTGTTTCCCGGTGCTGTAAACAAAGAGTTGAGTCTTTGACTTTGTGTCTCTGCAGTCTAGTAAACAAGCAGTTAATCTGTAGGATCCCAGTGGTTGACAGGAGTGAAGGAAGTAGTTTGATCTTATTTTTGTGCTTCTGAATTAAAGCTTTGCCTTCTGGCTACGTTCTGAGTTCCCTCCTCCTGGAAGATGTTTGAGCATTCTGAATTCAGAATATGTAGTTACAAATCCGAGGGCACAGCCTTCCCCAGGATTTTTCTGCTTTCAGTTTAATTTTCCTCTATGTTTCTAATCCCAGCGAGGAAGAAAACAGTTTGAAAGCGATGTCCAGTGTCTGAGCTAGGAGACAATGCAATTCAGGATCTTTAGAACTAGTCCGCTGCATTCTTCTTAAATGAGAATGAAGGAGTAGGTGGGACTTTTTATTTAAAAATAGATTAGCACAAGGGACTGAACTTGCATTTGAGGAAACATTAATAAGCCAGCCAGCCATTATCCTTAATCAGAGACTGTATTTGTAAGTAGAACATGTTGAATCTGTCATGATTGATGACGTTGTCTCTGTTAAAAGGGATGCTGCATCTTTAACAAGAGCAGACAGAAACAGTGCAGAATCTACAGTAAATTTGAGAATTGGAAGAGAAACCTTTCTTCATTTTCCCCTGTATAACGTTTGTAAAATATTGAAAAGAATAGCATCAAAGCCAGGGGGAAATATAAGTAACTTGCTGCTTACATTTCAATTCCTCACCTTTCCCCTCTGGGTGAGTTCCCCCTCCTCTTTCCCCCCTGAATTTAAAATGCTGGAAGGAAAAGCAACTGAGGTCCAAGTTTCAGATGCCGAATTCTCTGCTAATTGAAATTACTGGGCATATTTCTATATATAGTCGATGAAGAGCTGTGTAGCTTTCACTCAGTGCCTTCAAGACATGTCTTTTTGTAGTCAGAAAAACAGAGATCAATGCATTTTCAAACTGACAGAGGGAACGGATGCTCCTTAGTAGCACATGCTCGGGATCGTGTGTGTACCGTTTGTGCAGAGCAGAGACGCTGAATACTGGTCCATATGCTCCTTGTTTACTGCAATGTTTTTTGCATGTTACTGTGCACTCCGGACTAATGTGAAGGTAAGAGGGGACGAGGCAACAATTTGGCAGGAATGTACATGCAAAACCAGCTGCAGAAAATGTCTACCTTGTGTTGCTGAGTACTTTGGAATTGCTAGCTGAACATGCATATTATTACAGGTGGTTGTGGGGGCTTTGTTTTATCGTTGTCTGTGTAGCTAAAGCATAGAAGCATGTTTTAATTTTGCAGTTTAGTGACCTTCAGTTTTTAACTGCTTGCAGTTCAGGCTCTGGGCTTGTATGATCTGATAAACATGTTTTGCTACTGTCCAGGTAGGCCAGAAACAAGATGCCAAAAGCTGTTTGTGAAAGGCTACATAGCTTTGTATAGGTTAAGAATTCCTATACTCTAGTCCCCCTTGCATCCTCCAAGTGATGCTGCTTGCATGCTTTCTTGTTGATTACTTGTCTGACAATCGGGGGATCTTGCTGCTGTTATCTGGGTTGTTTTTTGTACTGATTTGTTTCTAACTTGAAACAAAATGCATGCAAACAAACTATAAGATATATCCTAAGAAATAATCAAAGGAATATTACTGCAAAACGCTATAGAAAAATGCCAGCTGGCAGCCCTGATCTCTCAGTAACTATTAACCAGCATTTGTCACTCACGTCAATGTTTGCTTGTTCTGTTAATTAGTGTCAGAACTTCAATATAAGTTGCTGGATATATTACATTCTCTGGAAGTAGGACAATATTAGCAGACAGGATCATTGGCACTGAATTCAGCTCTAAGCCAAGCTGTGGGCCAGCTGTGGGAATCCAGTTGCATAATTTAAATGAATTACTGTCCTTAGTCAACATACTGGGGAGGTACTTTTGGCATTCTGGCTTTTTCAAGTTCAAATGAGTGTGTCTGTCTGGGAAGAAAAGCACTGGTAACTGCTGGGTAATCACAATTAGAACTGTTTTACCTGGAGAAATAATTGTAAAGGATATTTGGCTTTCAAACTGCCTTAAACATGCCTCTGAATTAAACTGAGTTCTCTGGATTTGCACATGGATTGGTAATATTGAACTTCATATTTATTTATTAGGGCAAAATATTTTGTGGCTTTTGATTGAAAAAGGACTTTGCATCAGAAGCTCAACATTCTAACAGTCTGTCCTATGTATGTGGTTAAAGTCTGTACTGCTGTTTGCTGTACTGAATTACTAAGCTTCCACATTTTATTACTTTCTAATTAACTTTTGCAGTTCACTTTCTGTGCCACTTCTGAGGAGGAAGGTGAAAACTATATTTTCTTTGAATATGTGGACAACAAGCCAAAAAATACAAGCTAAAACTTTTAATGCTCTTCTGTCTTCTTAAATGCATACGTTATAATTTCCCTATATATTGTTTTTGGAAGATTAGTAAATTATATCCACATTCTATACCCTGAGCTCTATACAGTAAATTGTCAATAAAGAAATGTTTTGAGACCAATCATTCTTTATTGCTCATTTTGTCCCTGCAGTACTGTGCTGGTCTTCTGCTAAAGTAGGTCTGTTGCTGAGAAATGATTTCTCGGTTTAAATAAGAATAGATGCAGGGGAAATTTCAGTTTCCGCAAGATGCCCTGTACCACGGCAACTGTTAGGAGCCTTGTGGGTTCAATTTGAAATGTCTTTGTTTCCATTCATAAACACAGAAAAAAGTGAAAGGTTTGAGCTAGCCCAAGTCTGATAATTGTTTGGATAAGATAGTTTTAATGTGTTGGAACTTCTTCAACTGTTAAGTGTCTCTGGAATGACTGATATAAAGTATCTGTTATTTACATGATATCGTTCTGAGGATATTATCTTCAGTTCTAATTTTGGCAAACTCATCCACTTTCAATGCATGCTTTAATCATCTACTTTCCAAGCTAAGCATTGGGGTACAATAACATGAAAATGCTGCACAAACTTCGAAAATCACCCCAGGAACTACCCAAGTACAGCAGTACCACTTGCATCTTCAGTAGTTCCTGTTTGCTTTTCCTAACATTGGAAATGACTTAATAAATAGGAATTTATTGAAAGGTGCTACCCATGCAGAGTGTTTCTGCAGAACTCTGTTGCTTTTAACTTGGTTGGCACTAACATCAGCCACAACTTTATGGGTGGCCAAAATAAATGAAATACATTATAAAACATCTGTTTTGAGTTTTGTATTTTTCCCCTTTTAATAGCTGGAAAAATCTTAGCGGTTCTCAAATATTTTAGTCTTTAAGTCATAAGATAGAATTAAACTATAAGTACAGGCTGTAACAGGAAATAGATTTGCTTGCCCTGGAAAGTGAAAAAGAAAAGCAATTTGGTCTGTTTCTGATGGCAGCTGCAGTTTATGGCTTTAGAGAAAGCAGATTTTTTCAAGTTCAAGGTAGGACTCTCAGTTCTTGATTGCCAGTCTGTCTGAAACTGCACATGTGAACTCAGTGGCACATGCAGACTTATAAGAAGATGTCCACCCCATGCATTCTTAATCAAAGCCTATTTTTACAGCTGACTAAATAGTACTGACCATGAACATGTACCTGCCTATGTGAATAATTATTTCTTTCTGCCTGAGCAGAAACAAAGTCAGCAGTTGAAAAAGGCAGAAAGGTGTTTGAGAAGTTATGAGCAAAAGATTTTTATTCAGCTTGAATTAAAATAGATAACTATTGCTTACTATTGCATGTTCACTGCACACAGCATTATTAAAAATGTTACATTTTGACTGATCTCTTTCTTGTTTTCTCATGTATGCACAATTTTGCACCCAGTGGAAGGTATCATAAATGAGCACAGAAGTCAGGGAATTAAAATCTGAAAACAGTGGCTCCAAGATCAGAAGCGCTCTTGTGGAAATGTGCAGTCTGCCTGGAAAAGTGAAGTGCTACTATATGGAGTTGTGGAATATATTGTATTTTCAGCATGAATAAGTCTCAGGAGCACAGGTTAACTATCACAAGGGTCTACCCAGTGTCAAATGTTTGGATTTTTAATTGTGCCCACTGTGTATTGAAAATACTTTCTGTATTTATATGTAAAAGATTTTTAGAGGTTGCCATTAGAAACTTTCTGTTCTTGGCTTAGGCAAGTATTTTGAATTCCCTCAGTGTTAGCAATATCTCTTGTAAAACTATGGGAAACATTGCAAACCTTTAGGTTCCATAGTCTGAGCTAAGTTTGAGAAACTTTTATGGACTGGAGTCTTGCTTTTCTTAAATGTCTGTATGAGTTTTGCCTTCCCCTTCCCTTGATGTGTAGTTCTGACAGATTATACTCTGGATCTGGAGTGCTATTTCTGGCTGACAGTTTGAGGGTCTTACCGGAGGCACAGTTGGTGCTTGTGGGAATTTGAGGAGCAGAGACGGTGTCTTTCATTTGTACTTTAGCATGGGGCTCGATGTGAGTGCTGGGCTCTCTCACCTTGAAGCACCTCAATCTCAGCAGCAGTCAGCACTGGCCTTTGGGTCATCAGAGCTTCATGTAAAGATCAGGGGGGTTTGTTACGAGCTCAGATCCATACGCTTTGAAGTGCCAAAGGCTTCCCAGGAGGGCCAGAGTTACTTCAGCAGGATTTTAAGGCTACCTTTCTGTTAATGGGTACACTTGGCACCTCAGAGAACTGAGCACCTACCTGAACACTAAGAGCCTGCTGGTTTTGTTCTGACTGTTAACTTTGAGTCACTGTGGCGGTGAAAGTATTTTTCTACATATGATCCCTTGTATCTCTCGTGCTTTATCTAAAAGATTATGCTAGCCATGAAGTGATTTATGGGTGAATTTTTGACCTGTGCATTGGTCACTTTTTGAGGCTCTCAGGTGATGTAGAGAATATATTTGGGTAGGAACAAAGTATGGCCAAGGTCCATGGAGGATGCTAGGAGCTAGAACCCTTTAATCACTTTAGCTTTCTCTGTTCATCCTCTTGTCCCACCTGCGTTTCAATATAGGTAATTGTTTTAATCTAGCAGTTTCCAGTTGCAGAGTAAGCAATAAAGACAAAAGTCAGAAGAATCATAGTAACAAATAGAAAAAGGTTTCATGGTCAAAAGCTGCAAAATGTCACAAATGCCAAGTAAGCTGCTGAATGTCTACATTTTTACACACAGCTGTAACTCTTTCCTTCTCCCTGTGTGTATTAATGATATAACTACGTAATTAAGTGGTGTAAGAAATATCACATATTTTGTCACCTGTACCAAGAATTGTTCTGTTTTTTCAAAGGAAAAGAGTTTATGGATCTTTCAGACTTGGGCCTTTGTTGCCAAAATATGTTCTACTGTAGTCTCCATGGTATTCTTTGCAAATGGGGGATGAAGTCAAAATGGTTTGGATTCCCAGCTCTCACAGACTTCCAGACATGGTCCTTGGTTTCTTATGCATATTTTCCTCCTGTAAGTGTTCTATCATGCACCATCCTCTAACACCTCTCTATTAAGTGAGGAACAGTTCATAAGTCACACAAATGGCTTTGATACAGCATTTTAAAAGGAGTAAGCATGAAAGACTGGTTTCTCACTTTTTTCAAAGTAATTAAGAATAGACTCAGTGTTGGTTTGATTTAAGTTTACTCCTTTTTGTAGTTCTGATTATGTCTGACAGTCTGACTTACTTTACTCATAACTGCATAGTCATAGCTGCAATAAAAGTGGCAGGTCAAAGTACAGTTCCTCTAATACTTTAGGACACCAAGGCAAAATGTAGGTTAGTACTAGAAAGCAAACAATGCTGGTGTGAAATTTCTATCCTGAGACATTTAGGGACAAGGATACTACTGAGTGGGTTGTGAATATCTAGTTGAATTTCTGTAATGCATCTTGTCCTCTGTTTATAAAATGTTTGCCTAAGCCATAAAACAATCAAGACTCTGAACTTTATAGGGAATTTGTTTAACACCTGCAGGATCAAGCCTTAAGAGCTAAAAACAGCTGAGCTGTTTATATTCCTGTCATCGTTCCTTTAAATAAAGATGGAATTTTAGGAAAGACATAACTCATTGCAAAAAGAGGCTAGTGATCTCTTGGACCAGCTTCTACAAAGAAATCTCTCTGGAAATTATGACAGTCATAATACCACAGAATTTCTTTTTTTGGTAGCTTGCTGTACCTGTCACTAAAATATATTGCTACTGCCCACTCTCATGCTATGAAGGAATTTAAAGTTCTCATTTATGGGCCAGTTTTGGTAATCATAGAATCCTTGAATCATAGCAAGGCTGAGGTTGGAATTGACCTTAAGGACCATCTATTTCCATCTGGACTTGCTTCAACAGCTCCATGTCCTTCTGATGTTGAGGGCACCAGGACTGCACACAGTGCTTCAGGTGAGGGTCTTATAAGAGCAGAGTAGAGGGGCAGGATCACCTCCTTCGACCTGCTGGTCACGCTCCTTTTGATGCAGCCCAGGATACGGTTGGCTTTCTGGGCTGCAAGCGCACACTGAAGCCGGCTCATGTTCATTTTCTCATTGACCAACCCCCCCAAGTCCTTCTCCGCAGGGCTGCTCTGAATCTCTTCCCTGCCCAACCTGTAGCTGTGCCTGGGATTGCTCCCGCCCAGGTGTAGGACCTTGCACTTGACTTGGTTGAACTTCATGAGGCTGGCACTGGCCCACCTCTTAAGTGTGTCAAGGTTCCTCCCTTCACTCCAGTGTATCAACTGAAACACATAGCTCGGTGTCATCGGCAAACTTGCTGAGGGCACTCTCAATCCCACTGTCCATGTCACCAACATAGATGTTAAACAGCACTGGTCCCAGTACTGACCCTGAGGACTCTTCATTGATCTCCCCTTGGACATTGAACTGTTGACCACAACTCTGAGTGTGGATGGTCTGAGCATCCAGCCAATTACACCAGTGATGTTAATAGTAATGGTAACAGTGATGGTAAGCAGGAGATTTGAATTCAGTCTCATACAGTTCAAATAGTAGATTGGTCTGAATAAGAAGTGCATTATTTGAATACTGAAGATTGATTTTTCCACTTCTGAAATTAATCTTGGCCAGATTGGCATTCCTTTGAAATACCTAAGTACATCACCACTCTGTCCAGCTGCAAGTGTTGATTCACAGTACACGACTACAACAAGTTATGAATGAAAGCAGTAATTAGAATAGATTAATAGCAAGCAACAGCTCTGGTTTTCTAGATATAGGAAGATTGGGACTATATTTAACACATAGACCAGAATAATATTCCCTTAAAGGCCATTATAAATGTGTGAATAGGTACAGAGATGTTAAAACGACAAGCACAGTACAAGAAATTAAATCCACTTCTAAGAATTCTTTATGAACACTAAGCAAATATGAATATTATGCTGTGGGGATAAGGGCTACTTATCTAAAGTTAGAAGAGTTAGTCACAAAAATAGCATGGAAGATACAGAAGCTAGGCATTATTTTCTTCATTCAGAAATTTCTGGATAGATGCTACTACCAAGAAAAATATTTCAGTTCTGTGTCTCCCATTTTAATGTGGGCTCATTAGAGCTTATCTGATGAGCTATTGTTATCAGAGATGTATAATTGGCCTTTTTGTTAGAGGAGAATTGAAAAGATCTAGGACTGTAAAAGTATTTAAATTTGTTGGGTTTTTAATATGTGCAAGTAACTAGAATATAATGTCTATATGTGACAACTTTGCTTTTACATAAAAATGGTGAAAAGCTAAATCCTCTACTGTTAAATCACTGCTGATAGGCTTGCCCTACGTACTTCGGATGCCAGTGCTTGTATGATTTTTATGAGATTGCAGAGAAATTAGATCAACAATCCTGGCAGCAATGCTGCCTACAAAATACTGAGGAACATGCAGTGGACCCAGGCAAAAGTAAGTTGTTTTTTTTTTCTTGGGAAACTCTGTGACTCCTATCACCGGAGTAGGGAGAAGTGCAAAAGACCATTAATCAGTGATGGATGGAGCTGGTAATAGCTTGTCACCAATAAAGCCTGCCCAACAGTCCCTCATGGTTAGGTTCTATCTACATTCACTTCTAACTTCATCTCTTTCTCCTGTCCCATTTGTTTACCCTAAATTGGATAAAGGTATTTTGTGTCTGTGGTTGGGTGGAATGTTTCATTTTCCAGGGCCAGCCTTCACAGGTGTGTCCTCTCTTAATGCTATCGGTTGTATATATATTTCGGACATGCTGATGATGGGATCCAGGCTCCCATGCTTTTGGCATGAGATGGATGTATAAGATGCTTGTCCCTGGTTTTGGAGAGAGAAGCCCCCACCTCTTTCCTTCTGTGATATCCTTATGGACAGTGGGAGACAAGGAAAGTGTCTTTTGAAAGTAAAGATGCAAAAGAGAATTCCAAAAGAAGAATTTGTATTTTTTCATGCACACCAAAGGAATGAACTTTGGACCACATTCAGGAGTCTGCATTCCACCTGTGTCCCCATGCCAAAACAAGTGATAGCTACAGATTAATGACTAATAGAGAAGTTACAGAATGAAAAAACTACTATGAAAAGCATAGCCATCAGTGTTTTCTCAGAGGATGAGCGTATCACTGATTTTCCCTTTGTATCTGCAGACAGATCTGAGTGTTTGAAGTTGCATAAAGTCTCCCGATAACTGAGTAGCTTCCAGACTTCTGGAAAGGCGAGTAAAACAAAACCCGAATCCAATGAAAACAAATCAAAGAAACCTGGGACAGAGCATTTTCTGTTATAGTCTCACTTTCTAAACCTCTCAAATTTCAAAAAGGAATCTCTGCAGAGAAGTAATTGGAAAGGCTTGCCTGCCTCTCATAGCAGAGAAGACCATTAAAACCTTAGGAAAGGAGGACTGACTGGAGAAGTAGGACTCAGAAAAGCATTTTCAGTCAAGCTGAAGACAGATGAAGAAAAACATCGTTGATACTTCACACATATTTGTGGATATTTTGGACAGGATTTTCAGCCTGCTCCAGATTTGTTTTCAAAACTTCAGTTTTCATTTGCAAACAAAAATAGGTGGCCAAATTTTCAAGTCAGACAGAACAATCATAATTAATCCAGTCTGTCAGCGCAGACTGCAAAACTACCATGAATTGCTGGAGGAAGGATAAACCACTTGACACCTGCTGTACCTTCTAGAAAAAAAAAAGAACATTCTCTTTCTGTTGAATTATTTCTGATGGGAAAGAACCTCTGACAACCTTTACAAATCTGTTATTCCACGGGGTTAATTGCTCAGTTGGAAGCGTGTGCCGTATTTCTATTCTGAATTAATCTAGTCTCGGTTTCCAGCTTTTGGGTCACTTTCGGGTTTTGGCTACGTCTTAATCCATTGGACTGAGGAATCTACTGTAAAGGGTTGTTCCCTCTGTGAGTAGCTCTAGGCTGCAGTGAAGGCATCACCTAATCATGTCTTTGATTAAGTAAACAAACCGATCTCCTGGCATCTTTTACTACAAAACGTGATTGCCAGAGCTCTCATCCCTCTCATGACTTGTCTTTGAGCTCTCTCCAGTTTCACAGCAGGCCTCCTGCTCTGTGCATGCCACAGCTGCATTCAGCCTCAGAGCAGTTGCAGCCCCATGCAGAAGTAATAGATGTCTTGGCTCCCACTAAAGATACTCTGTGTGTGTCCAGGGTTACGCTGGCTCCTTTAGCCACGTTGCTGCATTGGGAGTTCACGTTCTGTCCTGTATCTAGCAGTTTTGCCATCTGCTTAACAGCAGAGCTTTCCAGAAATTTCCCATAGGCTAGAGTAGCTTTTTATATTTCCGAAGTTAGGACTTTATTACTACCTATGTTTAAAACCACATTGATCTGTATCAGTGGCCCATCTTCAGCACCATTTATCACACTACCTTTCTTCTGTCATTGATAAATCTTATCAGTAGTGACTTGAGTTGATCAACATCTGTAAAGCATAAGGCCAGGAGCAGTCCCTGAGGGTTCCGCTGAACATAGCTGATCAACTGTCCCATTTGTAATTACATTCTGAATCCTGTCAGTAAGACACTTTTAATCCATTTCATGTGTGCCATTTTGATTTTGGTTTTAATAAAATACCATGCAGCACTGTGTCAAATGATTTGCAGCAGTCTAAGCATATTATATCAATATTGTTACCATAGTTAGCCAAATCTGTAATAGCATGTTAGTTAGTTTGACAGTATCTGTTTTTCATTAACCTGGTATTATGTGTATTTCCTTCAGAAGTTGATATATATTTTATCAGCAACTTCATGCTAAGTACTTGTCTCATTAGCCATAACTAGCACAGCAGAAATTGCTAGGAATGAATCTCTAAAGCCAGTCCTTATTTAAGTTCCTATTTAGAGATATATCTCTAGCTGAGTACTAAGCAAAGGTCACAAATTCTTGAAGGGTTTATTTTCTGGCAAAATAGGGGTATCCCAGTTAAAATGGAAAAGTTAATAAATTGTTAGTGAAACAAAGCTTGTGTTAAAGAGACAGTTTCTCTTATTGGACTATCTCCAGTGGCTGCAAAGCAGTGGCTGTGCCGTTAAGTACACAATACCCTTTGGTCTCACTTCTAGCCTTAGATTATCATGGCTATGATAAAGGTAGTAACTCAGTGACCAGGCATTATATGAAACATCTTTTGTTAGAAATTAAATCATACTACACAGTTATTTTAGAAAAGGGAACAGTTAAGACTTTGAAAGATTATTTCATTTCTACAAAATGACCCATGGAGTCAAGAATCTGAATTCTTCTGAGTTATTGGAGTGTACTTTCATACACTCTTCTTCCTGTATGCTTTTGAGATGTTGTTAATTTCTTATGAAAACCTGCTTTTGTAGAGTATCACATGATACATTCATACATCTCTTGTAGTGCCTGAGTTCTTAAAAATGGGGACATGAGAGCTGCATGCTGGTTACCGGCCATGTGTGTAACTGGAAAGTGAATATAAGGCATTTTGCCTCTAAAGCAAGAAAGCAATCTAACGAACTCAAGTGGCATTCAGCTCACTTAACTTCAGATATAACTGATATAAACATCTATATCTAGTGATTTTAGGCTCCCTTTAGTGCCGGTAGAGAAGAATTGTCTTTTCTAAGGCATGATTCATATGACCTAGTTTAAATATCTACATGTGCATGAGATTAATTGTGTCCTGAAAGTGCCAGTTTCTCTCCATTTAACAGAGAGAGCTTAGGTGACTAGCTGAGATGTATGTAGGTCTCTCTGTTATAAACATTTCCATCTGGTCGAATTAATCCCATCCTTCAAAGCAGCAAAGATGGGATTTTTAGTGCTGGTCAAGCAGCTTTTCTCTCCTTTCCTTTTGCATGTAACAGAAGGAAGACATAAAAATGTGGGCAGGAGGAGCAAGCTGTTGGGAAGGGTCAGCCAAGATGCCCTGGAGATGAGGCAAGAGCAAGAGCATACAGATCTGTGAGATCGTCTGATCTGTTTTCCTTTGTTTTTGTTGAAGGAGGTGATCCTGCCCCTCTACTCTGCTCTCCTGAGACCTCACCTGGAGTATTGTGTGCAGTTCTGGTGTCCTCAATGTAAAAAGGACATGGAACTGTTGGAACAAGTCCAGAGGAGGCCACGAGGATGATCGGGGACTGGAGCACCTCCTGTATGAAGACAGGCTGAGGAAGTTGGGGCTGTTCAGCCTGGAGAAGAGAAGAGAAGGCTGCGTGGAGACCTCATAGCAGCCTTCCAGTATCTGAAGGGGGCTATAGGGATGCTGGAAAGGGACTCTTCATTAGGGACTCTAGTGGTCCCTAGTGTAGGGGCAGTGGGTTAAAACTTAAACAGGGGAAGTTAAATTGGGTATAAGGAAGAAGTTCTTTACTGTAAGGGTGGTGAGGCACTGGAATGGGTTGTCGAGGGAGGTTGTGAATGCTCCATCCCTGGTGGTGTTTCAAGGCCAGGCTGGACAGAGCCTTGGGTGACATGGTTTAGTGTGAGGTGTCCCTGCCCATGGCAGGGGGCTTGGAACTGGATGAGGTTTAAGGTCCTTTCCAACCCAAACCATTCTGTGATTCTATGATTTTATGATTCTTCCTTCTAAATTACTTAATTCATGTATAAAAAATAAGGAGTGAGTAATTGAACTGAACTGTTTGAAGCATGTTTCCCTCTTGGCCAGCTGGTAGATCAGCCAATTATTTCAGTGATGTTCAGTTGTTATATTTTAGCTGCTTTGAAATTATGAGAGAACAAATTAAGGACTGCACAGTTAGGTCTGGCTCGTTTCTGAGAGTTGTGCAGCTTTCACAGTGTAAGCAGATGCTGCACAGTCATCAAAAGAAAGACATAGAGCACATATATTGAATATTTTAGGTGTCTTTGAAGCAGGGGGTCTCCTTCTGAACTTGGTTCCTATCAGCCAGTACATTTAGGTAACTGAGAAACCAGTTCAGCTTACCACAAATCAGACACCCACAGCTGTCCAGCTGAACATCTAACTGTATCCTAAACCTCAAAAGGGACCCAAAACCTTGGGATCAACTCAGGGGTAAACTTGGCTAGAAATGCAAGTAGAAAGACTGAATATAGGCCTAGAAGTGGGGGTCTGACTCTGGAAGACCTGAACTGCTCCCATGGATTCACCAGCAAATGTCAATAGAAGTAATAGACTCACTAATATGTCTTAGGGGAATATTTTGTGAGGATTAATTAACAAATATTTGTACAGTACATCCACTGTAAATTTACTATGTCTCTATAAGACATGGTAAAATTAGCAAGCAATTTAAGTGTCAGGGACTGTTTAAGGTAATTATCAACTTTTCAGAAGTTGTTAGGAGCTGGTTACAGGGGGTTTGTGAAGATCTAATTACCATTAACCATTTGCCCGAAATAGGTGACTTGATCCTGAGATTTCCCCCCCAGCAACATTTAAATGTTGACATCTTTTAAACAGATTAAACTCCATGGAAATTTTGACAGTGAATATTTATTTCACTCTTTTTCACATTGAAAATGCAATACTTCTCAACCTAAAGACAAGCTCAGATTTAATTGTAACGTGTAGCTTGTTGCTATATAATTGTTTTTAATAGCATTAAGCCAAGGGAGAATGGTTACTGTCTTCTGGTTTTAGGGGGAGTAATGCATTTAATACAGAAAGGTATTTTCAAGTTTTCTTGACAGGCCAGTAAATCATGAATGAACAGATTGTCCCTCATCCGGATCTAGTTTCACACAGGATGATAAAACAAAGATGTAAAAAGACAAGTTGATTTTATTTTTAGTCCACAGTTGATGCCACACATCAACTCTACTGGCAAAGGAAGAAAAGAAATGAAAGAAAAGAGAAAATGAGAAGTTTCTCCAATGGTCGACCAGTCCCTACATGAGCATTCCTTTTGGGGTGTCTTCTCCAGTGCACCAGGCATTTCCCAAATACCTTTTCCAAAGTAATGTCATAGTTTTCTTGGGACCTTCTCAGTTTCCCCACTGTTTGTTTTTTTGCCTGTTATGCTCATGGAGCTGACTGGAGCACTCAGATCAGTCAGAGCTGTTTCAAAGCTAAAAATCTTTGTGCATATAACTTATGGCGAAATACTAAATCCCTAGCACAGGGTTATAAACCAAAATTTAGGGTTTAAGGAGTGGCAAAGGATGAGTGGAAGGGAAAGCCATTCAAATGCTGTAAAACAAGAGCTAGAGGCACTGCCACAGCAACGAGGGGTACGTAGGTGGGATGAGTCAATGGGAGAAGCTGGCTACAGCATTGCACATGAAGGGCTGCAAAGGGAAAGCCCTGAGCTTTATACAGATTAAAGCAATGTGCAACCAGTAAAAAATATTACACTGGGAGGAGAAAAGAAGACAAAGCAACTGTAATAATTTTTTCAAATGAATGACTACACACACTTCTTAACCCTTGGTGGCTAATCAGCCTTGCAGTTGACTGGACAGAATACCCCCTCAATCCCACTGCTCTCCCCAAATCCTCAGTAGAAGTGTCTCTTGTGTCTCCTTGAGCTGTAAACAGCAATGAGTCACTTTTGGGTTTCCCTGGTTTATTCTGGTTCTACTCATTTCAGTTTTATTATACCTAAATTGCATCTGCCGTGACCCTGTCTCTTCACACATGTACAGTATCTCCAGTGCTGACATTTGATGTTAGTTCCTGGCTTTGCATCAAACTTATCTATGGAGCACTACTTTTCAACACAGGTCCTGCCTCTCTGATCCTTCCAGTGCTGTTTTCTCATTGAAATATTGTCTGTTTCTCTTGCAGTGCACATCTTTCAGTTGATACCTTGGGACACAGCTCAAAAACATTGCTAGTCTTACTGTTTCAAATCTTCCAGATCTTCTTCCAAGTTTGGGTGTTGTTTTTTTTCCTTCTTTTACTTTCTGTGGCTTTCAGAAGCTGACTGCTGTATCCTCTGAGAGTCTCCCTTTACACAGTGAGTTTAAGGCAATACTGTGTCAAAACTAGGCATATGAAAGTTGCATCCATGTATTTTGCATTGAAGGAAATAATAGCAGAAAGGCCAAGATAATAATAGGGCCACATTTTGGACCTGAACAAATTGCAGGTTGATTTCACACCACTATAGTGGTGTCCTCACTATATCTCATCCCCATCCTTCCCTTCACATCTGGCTCCAGGACCGCTGTTGCTCCTTCCTTGTCATTTCAGGTACTTGTGCTACTGTCTTCTCTTTCCTGACTCAGTCTCTGTCTGAGCCTCTTTTGATAAAATACCTCACCAGCTAGAAACCCCTGTCCTGTGTTTTTCACTGAATTTTTCCTATATTCACCATTTCCTCCCCCCCCCAAATAACTAAGCTCCTTTGCTGATCAATTCTTCATGTTCATCAGAGAAGACTTTCTTTTGCCTTGGTTATTCCTTCTTCTGAGGGAAGAATAAAAACATTACTTTTTTTCACCTCACTTTCTTTACCAGATAATACCAATTCCTGGTTAAATTAAAAATAAACAGAAGGGTGGGTTTTTTTCCCCCTTTCTGTAATTACTTGTTGTGTCTGAAATGCTATCAGCCTAGAGCAAGACCAAGCCTACAGTACCTATCTCAAAACTCATCAGCTTTTGTTTGTCTGAGGGTCAGTACATAATAGAGGCAAAAAGGCTTTCAGGATGAGAGATTTTAAACATTGAGGCTGTTTCCTTTGGAACATACATGAATTAAGAAGCCACAGTGCTAAATACTGTAAAGAAGGTAAATTTTCTTCCCGTCTCAAAGTTTTCCCACACTTTCCACCAAAGGGGCATTCAGTGAAGCTGGAAGGGGATGCTCCTAAGCCTGATGAAAGTAAATGTTATTGAAAGCGATAGTGCAACACTGGAACCTAGTGTCAAATCCCATGGGTGCCGAAAGTTTGGAAAGACTTAAAAAAGAGAAAAAAATTGGAAAACTGACATGTGATTTCAAAATATGGGCTTGAAAGTACAAACTAGATAAATTATTCTATTGCTGTTCAGATTTCTTGCCCCTTCTTCTGAAGCAGCTGGTACTCTTCTTTGCCAGACACAAGTCAATGGAGAAGATGATTTATGGCAGTTTTGTGGTTTATGTTCTAAGAGTAATTAGGAAAAAATAAATTATAAACACATTGCTGAAATTTAATCCCTCAAGAAAGGCTGATGAAATGAAGGTTTAGGTTCAAGAAACAGAGACTCTCTAGCCTCCATTTCTCAGAGGGAATTGATAACCTCTGGTATATTCCGCTGAAGTTTATCTCTCTATTCCTCCTGTTTAAGTTAGCAGAGAGAGAGCTTCTGAAATATACTAATTTACCATAACTGCATCTGGTTGAAAATAGAGTTCCAAACATCTAAAAAAAGTATGCTATCAGTTGGGATACAAAAGAACGTGAATTAAGTGTGAGTGGTATTGTACATGACTTCAGAGTACAGGCAGGCTGAAGTTGCATTGAATGTTGAGTAGATGCCTCTGAAGAACTAATGCAAGTGCATTAAAAACAGCTGAAGAAAGGTACATTTCTAGCTGGAAAAGAAGTGGAATTTGCCTTAGGAAAAACAGACCTTCATGTGACGTTCTGGGAAGAGTTACAATCTGAGTGATGTTATTTAGGAATCACTTTGTGTTTCCTTCCTGTTGCTGACACTTAGGTTTTGCTCAGGCTTCTGTGAAGGACTTCTTTTTCTTAGGCATTTTCACACAGGTTTTGAAACCCCCTGCTTTTGTATTGTGTTATTCTGAAAACTTAAATGTAAAGAAAAACTCTGCACTGCTTTCTTTCTATGCATAATGGCTTTTTGCGGAGGTTTCAAGGAACCGTGCTTTCTCACACTGCCTTTGAGAACAGCACTAAAAGAGGTTCTGACTTAGTAGCTGAGCTTCAGTTGCTTGCGTAAAGTTGTCCTGCTTTCCCCAAGGCTTGGGGACAGAAGCTTAGTTACTCTGTCCGGTACTGGTGTAACCACTGCTTAAAGTGGTCACACCACATTTGAGAATATGACAAAATAAATAAGCAAATGAGATGGAAATCATAAAAGTCAACCAGAAAACACCCTTTCTTGCATCATACAGTTTCATGTAAGGACTTCAAGCAAAAAATCTCTCCTTGAAACATTTATTTAAAATTGGCTAGAAAATTTTCATGGTGGGAACAGAAAATTGAAAGGATTTAAAATGCAAAAGCGAAAAATTCTGCTCTGTGAAAATAGCAACAGGTTTGGGTATTAAATGGTTTTACATTCCACATAAGAAATTAATTCTGGTAAAAGTTATCTTCACTCCCCCAAATCTTCCAAAGGTCTTCCAAATTGTTGCATGTCAGTGGAAGCATTTAGAACTCTTCCATGTGGTATTGGTTGTGCCCAGCTATCCACAAATATGTCAGAGGAGGCCAAAATGTTAAACTTGGAGCTATAATACCTTTGCTCATGTTTCAACACACTTTCTGCTTTCTCATGAAATCACTGGGGTTACTTTGACTTCATCTGTTACATTCAGAAAACATCTTTCCAAAGAAGAGAACGAGGAATGCACTAATCCTAGTCTTCAAATGAATTGTTTCTGCTCTTAAATTCACATAGATGGTAGTAGATGCAATTTATGGACTATTTCTATCAACAGGAAAGAGCATTGGGATCAGTCAATGCTGAGAATTACAGTAAACAGAAAGCTTCCATTGAGGAATTGCATGATTTGTAGTCTTATGTTACCTTTCCTGCACCTTGTTCTGCCAGCAAGGTCTATATCCTTACATTAGGCCAGCAGTAATCTGTAGTGATCTAGTCCCAGGATACCTTCTACCACCTTTTATCAGCAAAACCGTTATTCAAGTGATAGCTCACCAGAAAAAAATATGCCGTGTAAAAATGAAACCCAAGTGGTGAATACAGACAACAGCTGTGAGCCTTTTCAGCTGGAGAGTTTTATTTGGAGGAAGTATTCATCCATGCAGATGGTCGAGATGGGCTGTGAAAATGCATTAATGCACTTACTGCTGGTAGTAGAAAATGCTCATTATTTGTCTGGAAGAAGAAACAATCCAAATGGAATGCAGAGACTTAAACTCTTATGGTGAATAATGGGCTATACAGATCAGCTCTAGAAAATGTTGATAATAATCGTCTGTGGAGAGAGATAAAGATCTCTTTCTGCTAACCCATTTGGTAGATAAACTCCAGTAGAAATAAAGTTGGGAACTTCTAGCAGTAAGAGCTTAGTATTTGCTCAACAGGAAAAACGTTGATTGTTCCTCAAGTCTGAATCTTAGGTCATTATAATTTTATGAAGAAATGTTCATGAAATTAAAATAAGTTCTTCACAACGAATTCAAGATGTGCTTTTTCTATAGGTAAGAAGTGTTCTACAGACATAAGAATAATTTAATGTAGGATTAAAACAGCTTTTAGTGACTACTTGGGCACAATCCTCATCCTCTCTGTATCTACTTTACAGCACAAAAAAATGCCACAGATGTTACAGAGCCCTCAAGGGTTTTTTGCCAGCTTTAAGAAGATTCCCTTGCAAAAGCCTCTGTGGGAGACAACTGCAAACTCTCTGGGAAACAACCCACAGCTCTGCAAAGTTTTCCAAGAGCACTGGATGGCCATTGTATGCTGCAAAGCCCAAGGCTGTTAGTTACATCAGGCTCTTTCCAGCACTTTGAGTAGCTTAGGGCCAGGAAGACAGAAATAGAAATGAAATCTGCTTTGCTGCCCTGCTTCTCTTGGGTTTCAGTCCCTATACCTGTTAAAAAAATGCCAGAAGTCCCTGTAATATATAATTTGCAGCACTTTTCATTAATTCTGTTTCATACTATATTGCCTGCTCTATTAGGTAGAACAAATTGCTGATTTAAGCCATGACTATTACTGTAACATGCTTTCTATTTTTTGCTCTCTGGATTGTAATTATTACATCACCAGTTATAGATACATACTGCTTCACATTATCATTTCCCATGAGACCATAATACAAACAGACGCGAAATTAACGTAGCTACATGCTGTTTTCAGAAGCCACTGTATCTTCTCAGCAGAGGGGATTTGTTCAAGTTCTTTCTGTTTCAAAAGTGTGTGATTTCGAGGTTTATTCAGGATGCTTATTCATGTAAACAGGCCTAATTGTTATGGAGAGTGTGTGCAATTCCACATTCCTAATCCAGAAAATAGGAGCAGAGAGGATTTATAAGCAAAGTTGACTCAGCAGGAATGGCTCCTTCTAACTCTAGAAAGCTGTTGCTTTGGTGTGTTCTGAGTCACCGCTGCTCGCTTCAGTGGTGAAAATCCATTTTTCACTGCTTTTTGCTCCCGTTAGACCTGCTGAGCCAACACCACTAAATGAGAGCGAGGAGACACCTCTGTCCCATTTTGCACATCATCAGCTGAATTGGTTCCTCTGTTAAATTCCCACAACGGGGCACCTGGAGGTATTACAGAGGCATAAACTGTGGGGTTGCTCTGGTGTTGCACTAAAGACCTGAGTCAGCCAGCGGAACACTTATTGATGCTGTTGAGTCTCAGGGGCCCGAGTTGGGAACAGAGGTATGTAGAAAGTGATTTTCCTCTTTGCAAAGGGAACATGTCTGCTCTGGAGTCACCGAATAATGCGGTGATACCCCACGACACCATTTTGTGCAGTCATTTCTCATGATACTTTTTTCCTACTTTTTGCAAAACAGTTTTCTTTTTAAAGGTAAAAATATCCCAGTTATTTGTTCCACTTCTTAGTTTTTTTTCTGTTGTGAAGCTTACTTTTAAAGGTATACATCATAATTCATACAAGACATTTTAGTTAGATAAGTAAATGGATGGTGATAACCATCAATACACATAACAGAGCCAGGAATGATGAATGTTAGTAGCAAGATTCCTACATGATTTCACTGATGTACCTAATATTTATGCCAGATTGAATCTTCCTTAGAAAAGTAATTACACTACATTTATAAGGTAAGCAACATTTTAAATAGTCTATTGTTTAAATTGGTAGCTGTAGGCTAGGCTGAAAGGCAACTCAGTTCAACTAATTGCTGCTGTGACTCAGACTTTGTAACAGATATGCAATTAGGCTCGGTATTATTTCAAAGCCTTTTCCAGCTCTGATTTTCTTTATGAGAGACTGTAAAGAAGGGGAAAGAATGCTTTTCCTCCAAACAGTATTATCCAGAACATAAGGAGAAGGAAAAATTAGCAGCTAATACTGCTGGTTTAAGTGAGAAGTTTACACATGCATTGAAATGCCTGTATTAAAGAATTTAGGACTACTCAGCAGTAAGATGTAGAGTTGTCTGTATTTCTTAGAGCTGATCCAACCTGTAGCTTCCTATCTTAACTTTCTACTGTTCTTTTTCACTATATTTCTGTCAGAATTGTTTTAAACTTCAACACTTTATTTAAAAAACAAAAAAAAAAGCCCAAACCCAAGCCAATCAATGTTTAGCTCCCCCTGCCCCAGACATGTAAAAAACCTCACTATTCAACCCAAAATGACGCTCAGACCACCTTCATCAGCTTTATTATTTTTCTTCCCCCCCCCCCCCCCGTAGTTTACAATTTAAGGCATACTAGCTTTTGATTCTGTAAGTTGAATGTCAATTCTGAACTTCAGTTTGAACTGTCAGTCCCTTCTGCGTTACCAGTTAAAATGATTTGGTGAGTTGGAACTTAACTTTCCAGTCCTTTGATGACAAAAGGCAGCTCTTTGTCCCAGCCTGGGTGGGTTCAGCAATGCTAGAAATGGCAACATTTTTTACCCAGCAGCTCAGTCTGTCTCCTAGAAGCAAATATATTACATAATATTATAATTATATATAACATAATATTATAATAGATAATAGTATTATAATATTATAATATATAGTATATAGTATATAATGTAATATATTATTTTCCTCACATTATGAGCTCATTTTACCCTCGCTGCACTTTCTGTACAAGCACAGAACTGCAAATAGAATTTCTGATTCTGTTTGAAAACTTGGTGAAAAAATGTTTCCAGTACCTTACTCAGGATGGGTTTAGACTTTCCTGGAATCTTCTGACCATGTTCAAGTAAATCAAAAAGCCTAAGTTAGAACCATAGTTGCTATAAGGTCCCTTTGGAAGAAGACACTCAGCTCTAAGGGACACCTTACTCTAAAGCAGAGACTGGATAATAGGAGGGGTTTATAACTTCAACTGCTCAGTTATGTCTCTAAAGGTAGGTTGAATTAATTAGACTTCTTGTCAAATATCAGGGTAAACTAAATGTTTCCCTGAACCAAGATCCATCATGGGGAGTTTCTTACTCTCTGCCTATAGTAAGTGCTTGTGAACAACCACAGTTAAGGCGTTTAAACTGGATGCAGGCATCACACTTCAGTGAAATGGTGTATTGGTGCCTGCAGCTGCTGTTTACTTCTTTTCTCTTTGTTTGTTTCTGTTTTGTCGAAGATGGAGCATCATTCTTCTCTATGTACCATGTGGCATAAAGGAAGCTCATAAATAGTGCCTGAATAAGAATCTTGTAAAATGATATCTCCAGGGAAGAAGAGTTAGAGGATATATAACTTTTTAGTTCTGACTGTGGTGTTTTGCTGACACTATGGATGAAATCCGAAATGTACTTTGCTTATTAGGACAAGCTGGTGAAAAAATCTGGGCTCATTTTGTACAAATGATTCTCGGTGTCTATTGCAAGAAATAGGTGGTTATCCCAGTGTCTTTTCAGTTTGCAAGTGAGTTGACATAATATATCCTTCAAAAGGGAAGAGGAGGGTGCCTCTCTACAAAGTAACTTCTGTAAAGGTAACTAATGCTTTTTCAGGCACTTTGTCCTACTAAATGAAATTGTGAAATGGAGTAACTGGCAATTAAATTCCCAGCTGTTATCTTTTTTACCCTATTTGTGCTGTGGCTGGGTGTGAAATTTTAACACTCTGACTAGACTTCATTCTTGCTCTATTACAATTGCTACTATTATTGTCAATATTCTAATCACTAGGGTTAATATTACTGTATTGTTATGCTTTAGTACTTTTAAATACTCAACTTTCTGGAAAGAAAACATACACTCTACTCACCTTAATCTTTTAGCTAAGGTCGTTCTAGCATTAATGAGAATCAACACTTTAGGTATCTTAAGCAATGTACCCCTTAACTGCTTGGCATTAATATAGCTGTTATAAAATTTTAGGATTCTTCCTGGAATCTGCATATATTTGGATACGTGTTGTCCTGGTTTCAGCTGTAACAGTTTTACAGGTTGTTTTGTTTTGTTTTTCCTCCCTAATATCTGGCGCAATGCTGTGTTTTGGCTTTAGCCTGAGAACAATGCTGATAACACACTGATGTTTTAGTTCTTGCTTAGTAGCACTTACCCTGATCAAGGACGTCTCAGTTTCATGTTCTGCCAGTGAGGAGCGGCACAAAAAGCTGAGAGGAAGCAGAGGCAGGACACCTGACCCAAACTAGCCAAAGTGGGGTCCGCAGCTCCTGCCAGGACTCTTCATACGGTCACAGCCTCCTTCAGGCATCCCCCTGCTCCAGCATGATGTCCTCCCGGGGAATCTCTGCTCTGGTGCCTGGAGCACCTCCTGCTCCTTCTGCGCTGACGTTGGTGTCTGCAGGGATGTTGCTCTCACATATTCTTACTCCTCTCTCTGGCTGCAGTTGCAAAGGTCTTTTATCCTTCCAAGCCTCACCACTATCACTGATGAGCTCAGCCTTGGCCTTTGGTGGGTCTACCTTGGACCCATCTGCATTGTCTCTGTTGGACATGGGGGAAGCTTCCAGCAGCTTCTCATAGAACCCACTCTGTAGGCCCCCAGCTACCAAAACCTCACCATGCAAACTCAATCCAGCTCTTCAGCAGAAAGAAGTGAACAACATTTTGGAGTCCATAGTGGCTATGGTTTTTATTAGAGTCTGTGTATAGCAACTGCATCTGTACTAACCAACCAGGGTAGTTCCTTCTTGACTAGAAGCACAACTACGTGCATTCAGAACCTGTCATGGCTTTGGAGGTGAGTCCTGTGGTGTACTGAGGGAACAAAAAGACACAGGAACAAGCATGAAAGCAGCAGTGTTTACCTGTTGGACTGACCACTCCACACCTCTGCTTCTGAGGTGATGTGCATAGAAGGACAGTCCAACATCACTACCTGACTCTCCTGCCTCTGGCTGCACCTACAGCTGGGCTGTTTCTGAAGCTGTTCCTAAATGGCTACACGTTTCAGCCAAATGTTTAAGGAAAATAAGTTTCAGTTTGCATTTTGGGAGTCTGAGCTGATGCAGGCTTGGAGTTACTGGAGAAGACGCCTTGCAACCTATGTAGTGGAGCTCGGAGAGACAGCATCCTTCTCATAAATCAAAGCTAGTGATTTGGTTTGGGTTTTGTTTCATTTTTCTAGAGAAAAGCATACTAGAAATAAAATACAATTTTTCTATGCCATTTTAGCACAGTAGTTGTGGGTCACAAAACTGTGATTATTTTAAGGGAAGGTAGTGAAAACTGTGTTCCAGATTGGACTTTCGTCATCACCTCTGAAATCCCACCCTCACAGATAATGGAAAAAAATCATCATTGTCAGATGTCATATCCATGGCAAAAATAGCTTGCTTGTTTTCCTTCCACAGAGAAAACATCTGTTGAATGAAATGAAACAAAGCAAGTGAAGTGATATCAGCCTTGTAAATGACACCACCAGTTACGCTGGTCCTGTATACAGTATCTTTTTATATAGAAATAATTTGCTTTACATTTTTTTATGTATTATGAAAGTCTTTGCTGCTGGGTTCACAGCACGGATTTCAGAAAGTAGATGAACCAAAAGGGTACTTTTCTCTCCTTGAAGTCATCAAGTGGGGATCCACAGCATGCTCCTACCCATTAAACCGCATCTGTGCCAAAGTTCTCCTTGCTTCCACCTACACTGAGGCTGATGCCCCAGGATTAAACCTTTTAAGTGATTTGCCTCCAGTAATTCAGACAACTGGAGCCAAAACCTGAGGACAGCTTTTCTGCTTTGTTTTGTTTCTCTTTGTACCTACCCCTGCAAGCAACAGCTGGGAAAAGAGGGATAGTGTTCAGCAGTCATGCAGAGAAAGCTGCTTTTCTCTGCCAGTAATGATGGGTTAATTCAAACCATTATTTTTTCTTTTAAGTTATAGAAGTGTGGTTGCAGGCATTTTACTGTTAGCACTGCTATCCTCAAAGGTCACAGATTAGAAAATCTAACTATGTTTATACCGTCTTTGCTCATCCTATCTAAGGTTGGGTTCACGTGCAGCGCAGAGTTCAGTGTGATGGCATTCACAGTGACTCTGGATGTGGGATTTAACTTCAGAGAAGTCCCTGACTTATCTGCCTTGCAAGCAAACTTTCTACAGCCTTGGGACACTATCATGCAACTGATAGCCAAGTAGTCATGGTCAGGAGCAAACACAAGCCCTGAGGTAAAAGGGTACATGAACACAAGAGACTGAAAAACTGTGGAAGATACTGGTGGTTTATCTGGAAAACAGAAGATGAAGGCAAACGTTACCATTCAATGAAATAAAGGTGAGAGAATTGCCCGGAACTTTAGAGTACCTCGTGTGCATTGCCTCTCCAGATGTGAAGCCTTGAGCAAGGTGTCATGAATATGTGCCTTTTTACATGAATATCTCTATTCAGGGATTTTATGGGAAGCAGAAACACTTTCTAGAGACTTACTTTAATGTGAAAATGGGGTGGGAGAGGTGGTGTGCAGCACACAATTATCTCAATTTTCTGTCCTAGAATAATTTATTAATAAAAATCTTCTGTGGTTCCTTCTCTGCCAGAACATGAGCACCTCTCTGTCAGCTGAAAAGGTTTGCTCTGCTTGACAGCCAGAACAAAGCATCTTGAACTGAGTGTTTACTTACTTCTGAGGCAGGATTTGCAGCTTGTTCTTGTATGAGCTCTGAATGGGTTACTGTGCAATGCATATCTGGAAAGCCTTCATCTGACTGGTAGAGCATGTCTGAGACTTGCAGAAGACAGAAGGATTTGGATTGCTTTTCACACTAGGATTACTAAATGATCAAGCCTGTGTACCGACAGCTACAAAACAGCAATGCTGAATTCCTTTAATAGGCTTTTTAATTTAGGAAATTAAGCAATCCTTTTGTCTGGATAAATTGTGGAAAAGGTTTTGAAGTTTATGGAATTATAATAGAAAAGTCTAGCACCATGAATTGTCCAATGTGATCATATGTTGATAACAGTGAGAGTTCCAAGGCTTTACACGTTGAGTTAAAAGAACAGTCACCCTGACTGCAGCATTTTGCATCATCAGTTCACAGGACATTGGAAATACATATTGTTTCCCCTTTCTCTTCTCTTGGTCTTTTGTGCTGTCTCTTTTTCCCTAGGGCTGTAACCAGATTTCCCTTTTGCCAGGATTGTACTGCTTTTTATAAAATAATAGAAGGTGAATGAATGAAATTAATGGCTTTCATAAACATGGGCAGAAATAGATTGAAAGAGTATGAATTAACTTATAGAGATGGGTTGCTTGGTAGCCTGGAGATGACGTTAGAGAAGGTGGAATGTAATCTCTATAGCATAATATTGCTTAAGGGTACTACTTGGTGTATTGGGAGCTCAGATGCGCAGCATAGAAGATGATAGAGTGTTACTGTAGCACAAGCTGGGAAGGCATCAGTGTTTAAGCTGGATCCCCAGCTTGTGTCAGTGACAATTTACTCAGAGGATTTGTTGTCCATTTGCCTCATTACTTAATGAGGCGATACAGGAAACAAAACTCAGATAGACAGATGGGTTTTTTAAATTGAATTATGCAAACATATTATCTTTTGCCTTTAACATGGTAGTGAGAAAAACCCAGCTACCTAGCAACTTGTTTGAACCTGTTCCTCAGTTTTCTACTCCACCCCACGACCAGGATGAGGATGTCCATGAACTTTTGCTCCCTGTGCAGATTTCATACTTCTCTTTTTCCCCCTCCCCAAGGCTCTACTAGTTGTGTCCTGGCTGCATGAGCACTTGTATGAGTTGGCTTATTCCAGTCTTAAATACTGGACATTGCTTGCACACTGGACAATCTCCAGTGCAGTTCCTGCTTCTTCTTAATGTCACACCACCAAGGGGCTTCTGGTGAGTGAGAACATTAAACAGAGATCGCACTCATGACACACCAGGTTAGTCTTGCCTAGAGAAATAAATTGCTTATCCCAAACCCAATGAAACAGTCAGACCGACTGCATTTAGGAAATGCTTTCAGACTTTCTACTCATGATAAGACAGGGGCTGTGGTTAAATAGGTGTGTTATGATGTCAGAACGTTACAAGCAAGGTCAGATCAGACCCCGGGTGTATGTATGTGCATTAAGTGTTGAGAAGTAGAAGGATGAAATTCAACGAAATGTCTGTCATTATTGCATCTGTGCCCTCAGCTACTCAGACTCTTAATCTCAGCTATTAAAGTAAGGAAGCAGAAAGATTTAGTCTCTTTATTTGAGCTTAAATTTGTAGGTGTATGTCATTCCCTCTCTTGCTACAGGGAAGAGACAGCCAGTGAACAAAATACACATGAAAATCCAGCTGCCACCTTAGCATCCCTCTGCTTCCACCTTTCTGCTTCGAGAAGGTATGAGCCAGAGTGTGACTCCTCAAGCCTTTTGGCTTTCCAGTCCCTACCACAGTTGTATAGAGTAATATAGCATGGAATCAGAGCATCAATTTATTGAGTGTCAGCATGGCAGGGAAGTGCTCACAGTAGGAACGGGTGGGAAACCCTTCAGCAGAATGCTGAGCCCTGCACTGCCAAGGTGAAACACTGGGACTATGGGGAATGAGGTACCAGTGAGGTCTGCTGTTGGGTGAAATAGCTGCTTTCTCTGGCAAGAATCACATTGTTGATTTTGGCAGCTGTGAAGTAATTTGAGCTAATTTTCTGAGGCACTGAACCTTGCATAGATGTTTACCCAGTGGCGAACGGATGTTAAACCTTAATGCTGGACGTAAAGCCACTTGGCCGTCACTCTACCCTGGTATAAATGATTATGATCAGTGTAAGGCACCAAAGAATTAAGACTGATGATTCCTTTTTTTTTTATAATATAAGAATAATAACCTGTTCAGGGCATTCTATGACTCATGCTCAGTGAAATCACTCGTGCTGGCTACCTAGTAATTTTGAGTTAAATTTTATCTTATACCTGCGCTTAAGGAAATGTGGTAAAGTTGCCGGCGATTAAGCGGAATCAAAAGGCACAATGAAAACTTTATCAAAAGATTTGGTCATTTCCTGTTTCCCATGGTTTTGGCTTGCTTCTTTGGAAAGAATAAAATAAGAGTCTGGGTTTGGTGTAGCATTAAGGGACAGTTTGTGTGGGTTCCCAGACCAGAGCATTGATGTCAGCCTTTCATTTGTTTCTGTAGCAGGACATAGACAACGTCTTCGCAACAACCAGTACGGAGGTCATTTCCTTGGGTTCTGGTTTACTTTCCAGTATATCACCATGTTTTTGTACCATTATCTTTGGAGAAGGCAGCATTCCATTTTGACATGTCTTTTTGTCTTGCCTGTCTGAAGGACTGTGCTTTCCAATGTTATATTTAATAAAATTTATCATTTAACCATTTAATAAAATTTTACAGTCTTCAGTCTTTTATTCTACCAAAATATGGCAAATTATTCTACCAAACATTAAAGGCTTTGTTGAAGAAAATTCAGCCTGAGCTTCAGGGATCCCCCAGGTTTTGGTTTTGAGTGTCTTTATTAAAAATGCCTTGATCATATCAGGTTTTATCAGTGTTAAATTAGATTAGAGCTTTCTGAGTGCTAATGGCATTTTTCATCTTGTCAATCAATGTCATCAAATGGGCTCCAAGACTTATCATGCCAGAGAAGTAAGTTATTATTGTACACCTCCATTTTAACTGTTAGGACTTAAATTCAGATTGCCGTAATATTGATCTTCCCCACATTGCTACATCCTGTGTAACAGCTGTGTATCTCTTATTGCCAGTTGCTGGCCAGAATCACCCACACCTGTATCACCATCATATTTTGTCCATTTCCATTTTAGCAGAACTGTTGAAAGAAAACCCATTACAAGAGAGAGCAATCCTTGATTCCCTTTCCAACCTAAACAACTGTATCACTTCATTTGTAGCTCAGCTTCCTGCTTCTTGACTGGTGTTCAGGTTCTGAGAGAATTTATTTAGATCATCTGGAATTTATATGCCTTCATTTCTCATCAGTATTTTGCAATCCACTGCATTGGTGATATTACAGTTTGGCATTTTGATGGTTTTAGGGTGAGCTCTTGTAAACGCTGAGAGTGGAAAAAAAGCAACCTCTTTGCATTCTCTCTTGCAGAGAGAACTCTCTGCAATTCTAACTCTCTAATTCTGACCTCTATTGGCATATTCCTGCTTATTGTCTCCCATTATATCTCTTGATCAGGATACTGGTGTTCCTCTTGTGCAGTCTCATTGTGATGTCTTCTTAATGTAAGTATTTGTACTCCAATTAGTTGCTTCTTCACCCATCTTCACCTGCCACTGTCTCCAGGTCATGACTTTGTTCCAAACCATTCATATCTGCAATGTTTCAATGGGGAGGAGAGGGGCATGACAGTGTATGTTTTTTGTCTTGTTTTCTACTTCTGTGATCGTAGCTTTTGGGACTGGTTTGTCATTTATGTACTGTGTTCATCACTGACTTTTGAGGTCCTAACACTGAAAAAATAATAGTTTATACCTGGTACTTTCATCACAAAGATGAAAGCTGTGGGTGTTCCATCTTGTCAGGATTTGGGGATCTTTGACTCCAGAAGAGTGGTAGCTGGGAAAGTCAAAGTCCCACTGTGTCTATTCAGTTAGATCTTTGTTCTTTCAGTGTCACAGAAGTCTGATAGTAGCAGTTTTGCCACTTTCGTTAGTCAATTCCATTAGACTGCTTGTTTGTGCCCAAATCTGTCTGAGAGGGTTTGCGAGGGCAGTTTTTAAGTCAGTGGACTGAAAACCTGGTTGCTGTAAGCTGCTTCTGCTGAATTTATGGACCAGGGCAGACCTTTTTTCTAAAGTATACTTAGCTTGAATTCATCTTACCATTACATTTTTCTTATCCTTTTTACCTTTCACTACCTCTTTGTAGCAATGGGAGCTATTGGGAGTTATTGCAGCATCTTGTTCTGAAACTATTTTCTGTAGAGCTTTTCGGTCTAAATGGCACTCATCACGAGGCAAATATTCATAAGGCTATTCCATCAATGAATTTAATGTCTTAGACCTCCTAATTTTATACTTAAAATGTAGGGTGTAGTAAAGGTCCATATTCATTTTGTATGTATTTACTGACACTGCAAACCATTCCTGATTGTTGCTATTATTCACATACAAATCACAGTGCACTGCTCACTCAAAATTGTGGAAAATAAGGCTGTAAGGAGGCCATTAGAAGAGGTGTACTGGATACAGTTTTGTTCTCAGTTAAGTCACTGGAAGCTCATAAAAATTACAGAGGTCCCATGGGTTTAAATGAAAGCAGAGTTTGACCCACTGTGGTGAATTACTGTCACTCCTTTGTATTTATTAGTTCCTTATAGGTCAGTTCAGCTCTGATGTTTCAGGGGAATGTAGAGGATTGGCTGCTCAGCTGCCCGGCTACTGCCAATCTAGCAGTGTGTGTGGCAACTACTGGCTTCTTCTCTTCTTCCTCATAGTAAATCTGCCTTGAATTTGTTTAGTTTGATTTCACTGTGCTCAAATTGCCATGCACAAGGTTGTGAAGGCATTTGTATTTCAAGAATCACAGAGTGGTTTGTGTTGGAAGGGACCTTAAAGCTCATCCAGTTCCATCCCCCTGCCACAAGCAGGGACACCTTCCACTAGAGCAGCTTGCTCCAAGCCCCTGTGTCCAACCTGGCCTTGAACACTGCCAGGGATGGGGCAGCCACAGCTTTTCTGGGCACGCTGTGCCAGTGCCTCAGCACCCTCATAGGGAAGAGCTTCTGCCTAAGATCTCATCTCAGTCTCCCCTCTGGCAGGTTAAAGCCATTCCCCTTGGCCTGTCCCTACAGTCCCTTGTAAAAACACCCTCTGCAGCTTTCTTGTAGGTCCCCTTTATATTGGGGTATTTGTGCATACAAGTCCTAGACAGCTGAGTAGGACCTCAGGATTGCCTGTAATTCTTATCTCATGGGTTTCACCCTCTCATTTATTGCTTTCTCAGCCCACCTGGATCTGCTCACATCTCTCTTTGCATGTGAATTCAGAAGGAGAGAGCACAGGCGTAACATCATGCCCCTGTGGTGCCTGAAAATTTATGCCTCTGTGATAAATGGCAATTGTTAGAGGGAATGATTAAGGAGTAGAGGGAGCCTTCTGAAGACACTCCCTCTTGCAGTCAGGAAAGGGACAAAGAAATGCTATTATTCCTCATTTCTGTTATCTGGTTAGAAGAAATAGAGGTACTACTGAATAAAATTAAATTAGCAAAACGATGAGGCAGTAATACTGATGGTCTGGCATTGCTTCACAGTTTTAGCTATCGCAGTGCAACATCTCTGTGTGATAACTGAGCAGCAGTGACACGGAATCATCAACAAATGTTGTGATGTAATAAAAAGACATTTTGATGCAGTTATGTAGTAATAGCATCTCTGCCCATTGAAATGGTCACTCTGCCAGCAGTTATGGTGAGCTTAAAAAATCCTACATTTGCATTTGGAGAGATAAACAAAATCGGTCAGTGTATGTATTATAGTTGTACATTTACTATAAGTGTGAGCTAGTTTCATTTCTAAGCAGAAAATTGCACATGTAACAGTCTGAATATACTCAAAACCCGTCAATATCAGCTACAGTAAGTTTATTGCAGGAATCTGCCAATGGAGCTCAGTAGAACAATGTAAATGAATAATGTTACCATTACAGTCTTCATTCTTATATATGTTTTAATTTCTACATGCGCTCTCTTTGTCTCTGAGTGGAAATGTATCTACAAAGTATTTTGTCAATGTAAAATTGACAGTATCTGCAATAACAACAGCATAGTGGACTGCTATGCTCTTCTGACCATTATAGCACAAAAATTTACAAGTCAGAACTGTTGTGCCCTTTTCCCTGGAATCTGTCTGTGCATTTTGATCCATGTATCAGCAAATGTAACGCTCTTTCTATGATGCTAAAAGGACTGTGGATATTTAAATAGTGAAAAATTATAAGGAGAATAAGATTTGAACACTGAAAGCAAAACAGGAAAAGTAACCAAGACGATGAATATTCTTTGCAGTCTATACAGTCTGTTCAATAAATGCTTAGGATAAACTCAGGGACTCTGCCTCCACTTTCTTGTCCTGCCTCAAAGTCTATGCTAAGAATCTACTTACACCGACGCACAGCTGTGCATGTTAAATGTGTGTGGATCGTCAATGACTCCCATACATCTGCTGTAGCTCCAAGTTCCTGTCCAATATACCTTTAAATTCTGGATCTAAACCAGATGTACTCATTGCTAGCTTGTTGGCTGCTTTTGGTGTCAGAGTCTGAGTTATACTTGTATCAAAGTTGACACTGAATGGTGAGTTCTTTCAAACCTCCAGGGATAAAAGAAAGGGATAAAGGAAATATCTATTACAAAGATGGAGAAAGCAAAATGGTTGCTTTCATTTTTTTTGAGGTCATAGAGCAAGCAACAGCTTGAACCTAGAATAGAAGGTGAGGCTTTTGACTCCAAAGCTGAGTTTAAATAATGCCTAAATAACATGAGCATGTGAGAGTCTTTAATCACTTGCTTTTCTTCCCCCCCCACTTTACAACCCTAGAATATTTTGAAAGTAAAATAAAAGTTATGTTAAGCAGGATAATGGATTCAATTGGAATTGTGTGGCAATTAAAGAACCTCAAATAAGATTTTGCCTTGCAACAAAGTTCAGTGAACTGTGAAAGGATGGAGACGTATAGACATATCTGAAAGGAGACAGTCTTTTTGGGGAGCAGAGTAGTAAAAAAAGCACATAGGAAAGTGAACTCTATAAACCACCTTGGTGAAAACTATTTCTGAAGAAGCTATTTTTGTGAATAATGACCTTGTGTTGGTCATCGTGGTTGTCATAGTTTGGTTCAACCTTAAAGCTTAGTGTGACCACAGGTCACACCCAGTAGATCTGCTGGGGTTGCTGTGTGCATCCCACTTTTATCTCACAAGGGTTTCCTGCATTTTCTCCCAACTTTTCTTTACCTTCTTGCTCATCTTTGAGTTTCATTTATGCATGGATGGTTGATTTTCTATCTCAAGAAAAAGTAGACAGTAGCTGGCTAGGCTCCATTTCATTAGAATTTATGTGAATCTGAGTTTACACTGGGCGTAATCACTGATGAATATTCATGTAATCTAGTATCTTTGAGGAATTGTTATCCTGTTTAATCATGCTTTAAAGCTGCGATCCTCTTTTCCGTTGATAATGCTTCTTAGCATATTTCCTGTTGTGGAAAGACTGAGACACTCAAATATGCTGAGCGTATTTGGTGATATGGGACACCATGCAGAAGTGGGATATGTTTTCATCTCTTTTGAGAGCTGAGGCCAATCAGATGCCTGGCGTTGTCTCTAGCTGATAAGATCAAATACTTCCTGATGTTGGAAAAGCAAAATAAGCAGCATACAATGTTTTCTCTCTGCTATTAGAGAGAAAGACTCATTCACTTTTCAAGGGAATGTCACCTTCAGCAGTCACATCCCTCGTCACTCAAGTCACTCCCCAGAAGCAGGAGTCTAGCAGTTCTCCAATTGCAAGAATTAATCTTTTGTGTAGGGGGAATTAAGCAAGCAGCACTGAAAGACCTTGCACCAGATTGTGTCTAGTTCAGCCTACTTGTGCTGAGCACACAAAAGAGCCTCTGTGTCTTTACCTCCAGTTGCTCTCCAAGTGGTAATGAAACTAATTGAAGTCTCTGATTGCAGCCTCTGGAAGTTTCTCTGTTTCTATGTGGCATTATGTGCACAGTGGCATTAAGACATGAAAAACAAAGGTGGGGCTTAGACTCTCCTTTTACAGACCTGAGCATGATGACTAAATATCTATACTTTGGTACAGCACTGTCACCGTTGCGCTTAGAGCAATATGTATTCTATAGTAATGTTTTGGTTTTGAGTTAAAACAGAAGTAAACACAACACCCTGAGGATTTTCAGTGTTTCTTCATGTCACCTGAACTAACACTTTTTTTCTTGTTCTTTTAGGTGTTCTCTCTGATTTTTTTCTATCATCTTCTTCTTAGAGGTTTCAGTACTTTGAAATCATATGGGCAAATATAGGTTGCTTGAAAACACTTGTTTTATGTCTCTCTAGGAATATTGCAAGTGTAGGTACAGAAGCAGAGTTCCAACTTTACTTAACTGATCTCTACAGTTCAGTATCTCGAGGAAAAAAAAAATCTGATGCTACCTTGGTGGTGTTCTCATGGTGCCTTTGTGCAGTTTCTATTCTTGCACCTCACTGCTTCCCTGTAAGCATCTTTCCTACAGCTGTCTCACAGCATCTGTTTTGTTTGTTATGTGATATACCACTGGCGGGTTCAAGAAGCTTTTGGGGAAAAACAATTCCTTCAAATTGTCTTTCCAATAGCAGGTGTGCACAAAAAGTAATACAGGGGTATTTCTTAAAACTGGTAAAACAGGGCAATAGAAAGTCCTTATCTGTAACCGTTGATCACTTTTAAATCAGTCAGTGTTTTGTGTAGACACTTAATCAATGACCATTTAGAGATGAATTAGTCCAGGGTGTATATTCTCCAGGCTTTTGGACAATGTCCAAACACAGGCTATTCTTTTAGGTCACAGGAACATTGTGAGGATGATGTGGGAGAGCATGTCAGCACTGCAGGGGGTGTCACAGGAAGGGGCATATATGTCCAGCTCCAGCCTTCCTTTGGGTACATTCGATTCCTTTGGTGAACACAATAGAAGTTTCTTCTGCTTGCACTTCTGTTATTCTGAGCTTGGTTAAAATTGGAATTTTTACTGTGCCATTAAATGTCCTTTATATAATGATTGCTCTTTTAGATCCCTTGTAATTTTTTTCTCACTCCCTCCTCTCCATGCTCTACTGAATGTGTAAAATCAGAATTTTTAACATTGTTTTTAAGCATCAATATTTTTGAGAGTTAAGAAAATGTTATTGCCTTCGCAATTAACATGTATTCGTCATTTTTGTTAGGATTATTTTTGCGTCATAGCTATCTGTTAAAAGAGTATGGAAAGGTCAATGTTTGTGATGTTTACAAAACTGACTTACATTTTTTTCCTCTCCTCTATAAACTGACCTATCTAAGTCTTCTGAACATTTAAAGGCCATCTGTTCTGAGTATCCATATGGATTTTGTCAGCTTGCTTTTGTTGTATTTCTAATCAGACTTTGTAAGAATAATATTTGATTTGGCTTTAAATGTAAGTATGGCTTTATGGTATGGGAATGGGGAGAAAAGACCAATCATCAGCATGAACTTCTGTTCGTGGAGTAAGGCTGTGCCAGACATTCCTGATCTCCAGTTCTGCTTGGGAGATAATCAAATAAATCATGACAACAACAGTATAATATGTAGAAACAGAGAAGAAATAGTTACTTCATGTCTAATAGTTTTATCCTGGTACAGAATGAAATTAGATTCCCCTACTGTAATGGTATAAAACTATAAACCAATGAGTATTTTCCTAGCTCTTTGCCCAACTTTTTCTGTTCAGCCATTAAGCTCTTGACAAGATGTCTGTTTAAGTCTGTCCCGCTGTAATTTAGTGTCCACAAAGGCACCTCAGTTTCCAAATGAACTAGAAGAACAGTTGTTTTAAATGTGAGAACATGCTTCTCTGGAGTAAAAGATTGACATTCAAGTCTATTGAAAGACGCTCTGGCTGTCTTTATGTAGTATGCAATGCTCATCACTTTATTACTCAAGTGTACAAAGAATTGAGACTTGGGTGCTGACCAGACAAGAAAAAAAGATGTTGCTATCAGTTCGATTTTGAAATCAATTTGCTTGATTGTAAAATCTATAGAATTGGTGATGCCAAATATTGATCTCTTTTCCTTCTTCACTTCCAAGAGACTGTTCCTTCTTCTATTGCATTTAATCTTTTTTTTTAAGCAGATGTAGCATTTGAAAGATAGTTTAACTGAATACTGAGTCTTTTTTCTTTTCACCTCTGCAGTAATTGCATGAGAAAGTGAATAATTAGGCAAATTGATCAGAGGACACAGAGCCAGAAGTTTCCTGAATCCCTGCTCTATTGTCAGACACCTGCTTTGGGAAGTCATTTAATGGCTCTGCTTACAGCGGAAAGCTGTACTTGCTAATTTCTCAGGAGTATAACACAGCTAATGTCAGCAGCAGACTGGGAAGATATAACCTGTTCTGCTTGAGCATACATCCGATAGTCAGATCCATTAGGACCTGAGGGTTTCGTAGCCATTCCTGAGCCTCCCTTTTACTTGACCTGATCACCCTTGACCAGACACTGTTTTTTTCTGCCAAGCTTGGGGCTCCATATTTTTTCTTCTTGATGTTGTGTCCTGAATGAGCTCTTCCTTCTCAGTAGTGAGGGAGACTACACTTAAATTCTCTTTATGACCTAGGATTTGCTTTTACTCACCCTTTGACTTGCTTGCCCCAGGAGAATCCTGCTGTCATCCCCCCAGGAAGCTGGGTCTCCACAGCTAGTCATTATCTGTTAGACATTCCTGGACTGTCCTTTTTCTTTCCAACTATTTCTCTCGTTCTTTCCTTGTTTCTATGAAATCAATTCTCAAGACAATTATTTCCTCTGTTTTAATGGCCCAGTATCCCTTCACACATGCACTTCTTCCATGGTGGTTTATATTCCGTCGTGGTCATCTCCTGAACAGATCCTTCCATGTGGTGTTAGTACTGGCATTCTCAGAGGATTTATTTAACTTTATGTTAAGAGCTTTGGCCTAGTAACTGACAGATAGTGTGATCAATTCAATACACTTGTGAAGCAATATATGCATGATAGCATCACTGTGCTAAGCATTATATACATAATTCCTTAAGTAGGGCATCACTATTCACAGCATGTACTGTTTGTTTAGTTCCAAGGCTTGGAAATGGACCCAGATTCTGTAATTATTAATGACATCAATACCAACCATCCTTTCTGAGTTTCTTCTGACCAAATGTGTGCATAACTGGGCCTCATTTTTGCAAAATCAAAGCACATCCCCCTTCTCTTTTGCCTAGTGAAGTAGCTGTAGTCCTTTCATTAGTGGATTTCCTTTATCTTGCCATACAATGTCTTTATGAACCTGATCTACCTTTGTTTTCATAGCGTTCAATGAAACAAGGCAAACCTTGTCACAGTTCACAGAGTACCATTTCATTCTGATGTACAGTGAAAATGGAATTTGCCATGGTGATAATGGTGTCCGTCATGAAACTTGTGCTAATCTACATGGCAAGCGAGGACAATTTACCCAACAAAAGATAAGAGTAATAATTAATCATATATTGGGTAAGTTTTGACCAGTGAAAAGTAATTTGTTTGTTCAATGAAATGTATATAATCTGATGTACAAAAACCTAAGGTGTGATAGCTTTGTGGGGCTTCCACCTAAAACCCTGTTTTGCAAAATACCTTGACTCTGTGTGCGTATTGATGTTTTGCACACCAGGTAATGATCCCACTCGTGGGAAAACGATCTGGCACCTCTCGTTCCCTACAAGTCTTACTTGTGGCTTTCTAAGTTTCTGTTCTAGATGCACCCAATACGTTGGCATGGATTTTCAGCCACTCTAGACACTGGAGTTGTGCTCTTCACTTGTTGTGCTGCAACGGTGTCATGTGCTACATGTCATCTACATGGGTGCCTTCCTTCCTGTGCTGTCCTTTCCTTCTTCTCCCCATGGTGGGAGAAGTCTCCAGATCCTGGAGCTGTGAGGGATGATTATACGTATGAAGGGGATATTCAGAGAAAGGGATGGCTCAACAGGGAATGTGTCCTTGTCCATCCTTCCCAGTGGCACCTCTTTCCTCACTTCTCAAAGCTACATCTTTATACAAGTAATTCCTCTCCGCATGGCCTGAGTCTCCCCAGCTCTTATTCAATCATTCGGTCTCAAGCAAGTATAACCCCCCCAACACCTTTGAGCCTGTGATAACGTAGGAAAGCTTTACCCCCCTAGAACAAAGCTCTTGAGACGGGGCTTTTTATGGTTTCTGGTGCCTTTCTTATTGGAAATATCAACTGTCCCCTTGAGTAATTTTCTTTACTTTGAAGACTTGCTTGAATTTCTTTTTTTTTTCTTTCTTATAGAATTATAAAATCATAGAATAGTTGGGGTTGGAAAGAACCTTAAGATCACCTAGTTCCAACCCCCCTGCCACGGGCAGGGACACCTCCCACTTATCAACCCTCCTTCAACACCTGCAAGGAGTAAATGACCTTACAAACTACATGGCTTTACAGGGCCATTATGAAGCAGAGTGTACAACAGAGCAGGCAGAGTAAATTAAGGCTGGATAACAAATTTTGCAGATTCCTAGATCTTTGTTCATGAGCTAGGGAGAATACTTTGACTGTAGGCTCCTTCCTGGCATGTTTGGCTATTTTACTGTGTTCAGTCTCACAGAGAAGTTCTGGTACTCTAGCTGATTTATGAAGAAAATTCTTGTTTCCTCTATTACAGAAGCTGTGATATTTATGGATAAGATTAACCCCAGTGACATTAAAAACCTGCAGGGTAAACTAATCTCGGAATAATATCTATAACCTTAGACCATACTCCTTTGACTTCTCTGGCCTTTCACAAGTATACCAGAGCTATATGTGGTTCATCCGTTGAAATGTGCTTTTTCAGAGACTTTAACAGCTGATTCTCTCTGTGTTACAGACAAATATAGACTCATTAATTATTATCTGAAAGAAAAATCTGGACAATTAAATAGATGCAGCTACTCATGAAAATCCTAGAAAGGCAAATTGTTTGAAATGCACATTTATCTATCTTCTGTCAGCACGGGCTCACAAATACACAGATGGTCTACACAGGAGCAGTAGGCCTGATCCTTCCCAGAAGCATCAGAGTCACTATGCACACTTGATGCTCAATGCATGAAACCTGCTTCTGTCAAGACACTCCCAACCAGAAATACATTGCTTCCACTGGATGAAGCAGCTCACGTGCACTGTTTCACGACATATCTAATGGGTACATATCTATCAGGGGTTTTTAGATGCAGGGAGCAATTTGGTTTTGCAATGCACATAAAAAAGGTCACTAATTGTGCAATGTGTACATGCCAACTTCTGCTTTCAAACGGCATGATACACATGTGTGTGCAGCTATGCTGTGGACATGGTGAAAGAGGGAAATGAAGCAAATACCTAGGGCAGATGAGAAGGGTAGAACAAATTCTCAGTAGCTTCTTTCCTGAATGAGCTCTGTGAATACCATCTCTTTTATAAGTGCTCCAGCAGCAGCTGAATTTGAAAAAGTAAAGAATTTTTCCAGAGAAGAGAGGGCTATTAGGGAATATCTTCTAACCCTGGAAAGGGACCAGTTTGGAAGGGGCTTTGAGCAACCTGGTCTAGTGGAAGGTGGGGGTTGGAACTACATGATCTTTAAGGTCCCTTCCAATGCAAACCATTCTGGGGTGGGATGGGATAGACTAGAATCTTTTCAGTTGGAAGGGACTTAAGATCACCTAGTCCAACAGCCTGATCTTCAGGACTGACCAACAATTAAAGCATACCATTAAAGGCATTGTCCAAAGGCCTCTTAAACACTGACACACCTGGGGCATTGACCATCTCTCTGGGAAGCCTGTTCCAGTGTTTGACCACCCTCTCGGTAACTAAATGCTTCCTAATGTCCAGTCTGAACCTCCCCGGTGCAGCTTACAATGAGTCCCATGTGCCCTGTCACTGGATAGCAGGGAGAAATCAGCACCTCCCTCTCCAATTCCCCTCCTCAGGGAGCTATAGAGGATGATGGAACTTGTTTGTATGGTAAGATTGGATGTAAAGAAAAATGTATTTTAGCAAGTATCTTCTGCTCTTGCTCTTCAAATACTTGATTTCTTTTCATGCTTTTGTTTTCTTTTACATTAAAAACCAGCCTTTTTTAATTACTAGTTCTTTTATGCCAATTTTTAGGCACAAGGGCACTGTCAGGAAGAGATTTTCACCCCTCACTGAAAATTCAGTGGTGTTAATGCTGCAAAGCCCCTAGGTTTTCCCCTAGTTGAAGGAGTAATGAAGAAAGTCTGCATTGCTGTTTTCACTCTGGCAATAATACAAGGTTTTCCTTAAACTGACTGCAGATAGCTGTCCGATTTATTGGGTCACTTACTTGACACCATATCATCAATTCAGGTGGCAGAACTACATGGGAAAGGAAAGTCGTGCACTGTTGAAAGCTTTCATCGAACACCTTTGGAAACATATTTCTTCTTGTGCAGTTAATACCTGTTTTATTTCTCACAAGCTGCTCAGCATTGACAGGCTATCTCATGCTCAGCTGCCTGACGTTGCTGCTGATGGAGAGCCCCTTTTCCTCATGGATCCTGGTGGTCTCGGAGAGGTGCAGGGTGGCTGCCCAATAACGTGGTAGCATCTGCCTCAATGTCTGAGGCTTGGAAGTCATCACTTTCATGGGAATGACCTTCTGTGAGGAAGCAGGATTTCTGGAACATCCCTTCATCTGCTGCCTGGTTACTCTGGGTGGGAAGGAGAGAAATAGAAAACAGATTAGTCTGTGTTATCAGACTCAATCCTTTCATTGATTGCCTTGAAGGGATGCTTGCTTTCTAGAGCACATTTAGCCTGAACTTTAGATGCAAATCCTTTTTCAGACACTTTTAAGCCTGGGTTCGCTGGAAAGAGCACTGCTGTAAGAATGCAGGCCAGAGTACAGAAACAGTATCCAGTCCATGCTTGTCTGGTGATGCTGCTGGTGCACTAAGTCTTCCTGTGACTGATGTGCTTCTGTAGAAATGTCTTCCCTCCCCCAGCACAAATGTAATCTTGAATATATATGGACCAGTAAAACAGTGTGGCTTTGCTGTGGAAATCCTACATTTGAACCTGCTGAGTGGTCAAGATACATATTGTATGCAAACTGCAATGTGCTTTGAACGTGAGACCAGATTGTTGACCCTTAAAAAACCTCAGCAAGTGCCAAGACACATCTCTTTCATTCTGCTCTGTAAGGAGAAGTGAAACATCCACATGAAGGGGAATAAGTAGGCTTGGAGCCTTTCTCTGCAAGTTATGTGCCAAGAGTGGGACAAGCTCCCAGGCACTCAGGCAGCTGGCACGCAGGGTCTGCAATGCATCCCCTGTTGCTGTCTTCCAAGCTGTGATGGGAATTAGGCAGAAAGGCCACCCTGGGATGAACTGGGCATGGAAAAACTCTTAACACTACCACCAGGCTACAGTGCCAACGTTGCTCATATTGCCCTGGGTGGTTCAATGAATCGAGTCAAAGCTGCTGTGGCAGGGTGGGAAACAGATGAAGAGGGATTTTGTATCCTTTTATTCTCTTTCTCCCTGTGGCCTTTGCTGGACCTGACAGGTTAGAATCACAACAGGTTGCACCAGTGTTTAGCTGGACACAGCATTTACATTGTACCTTGGTTTTGGACAACACGTTTATATAGTTGGTATATAGATGCTCCTGTTTAAACCTCACAAAACATTAACCTTATTAATATTTAATATCCATATGCAAATTCAGGATTTTAGGAATCTCTTGGAATTTGTTTACTTTCCTTTGAAATTGAAATATTAAATACCAAAGCAAAGATAAAGCTTGCTAGTATAAGTAGGTGGTCTCACTTTGTTGGCATACTTGCACCCCCACAGACAAGACATTTTGCTCTTTCTGTAACTTTGAATTAGCTGAAGTATCTATTAATACATCAGTTTATTGAATGCAATTGCCTCCTACCTATATCGATCCAGAAGACAGCTATTTACTAAGGAATGTAATTTTTGCTTTAGCTCTAAAGTCAGGTTTTTGCTCATTTGATGTTCAAGTTTATGATAGTCATTTTCTACCTCATCAGCTTTGGAGCAGAGACAAAGGATGGTAACATAGGACAAAGTGTGTAGCAAAATGACACTGTGGTCAAACAGAGCTAAAGGTTTATGGATTTCATCCTGAAATGGGATAGATGACGTAAAAACCTGACAACCCAAGGAAGGTGTCTGTTTTAAAGTACTTTTTGTCTCTAGTGTAAAGAGGTATTTGACATGCACCACACTTAGATGTCTCGGTTTGCTCATAGTTTCTCAAATATCTGACAAAGTGAGAAAATTGGCAAGGGTTTTTTTCAATACTTCATTGCTGTTAACACCACAGAGCTGGCCATAGTCTATATGTAATGTGGTTAAAACACTGTTGAGTACTTCTGAGAGCAGGGAAAGTCTCCACTTATCTGTTCCAGCCAAATGTGTTGAGCTTACAGCTCATATAGTCGTCACCGAGCTCAAGCAGTGCTTTCATGACTTGATATTAAAACTCTGCACCACCTTTCTAATGATCCTCATCCTCATTAAGGTACCTCTGTTCTTACCTTCATTTTCTTGCCACCTGCACTTCACTTTGCCTCTGCTGAGCACCTCTTGACTGATTACAGGTCTGAAACATTTTATTTGTTGAGTTTTTTTTGTTTTTTTAACTGTTTCAAAAATGCAAGTAAAACACTGCCAGGTAAAGTGCAGAGATTCTCTATTGTCCTCATGTATCATTTATAACTGCTCAAAAAGTTGTGCTAAAATATCTCATTATGGACAGGTTACATGACCTCCCTTCTGAATAAAGGCAAAACTTCTGCTAAATGCTGCCAATCTGTGTTACAGGGAATAGAACCATCACTGCCGTACCTTGTTTCATAGGTAAAATTTTACTGTTTCATAAGTAAATTAATGCCAGGATTGGGATAAAAATAATTCATTTTTTAATTAATTTAAATTTCATTGTATTTTTTAGATATTTCAAGTCATTATCAAGCTGGTAGCTTATGCCTTGTTATCACCTATAATTTCTCCCTTGTCTCTAAGGCATGATGTTACTTTTTAGGGTTGTACTTGGACTTGGTCGAAATATTATCAGTGCCAGTTCAAATTCAACCTGACATCCCAAATGCAATGAGGTTAGTGGCTTCATCATAGCCTCAAGTGAACAGTAGTATGCTGAATAAAGCCGCACATATAATTCTGCTAAATTTGGACTGTAAGGGGGCCCTAGCACTGAGTTACTATGGAAACAGAATTCTTCTTTTCTTTAGAAAGAAATTCCCCCTAGGTTTAGTAGTGTGAAAAAATTCCCAATATTAGAGCTCTCCATTATCTTTTTGTGCCCACACTTTCTTAATAAGAGTTTAAAGATGACTTTTTTGACTTGTCCACTTAATATTCAATTTAATCACTGAGTTTTGATGGTATTTTATCTGGAGGAAAAAGCAATGCTCTTCTTTCCCCGTAGCTGTTTGGATAGCTGTATGGGTAAGTGCTAATGATTTATAGAGGATGTGCACCGTCACAGTGCTGAGCAGAACACAGGCAATGTTTGCTCTTCAGTAGATTATGCAGGCATAGGAGGAATCTCTTTCCAGCAGGCTGTCACATAAAGGCTGAAATTGTGGCTCTGCTCATGACATTGCCATTTCACCCAGGTCTCAGGCTGAAAGATTTTATGACAGGATCCAGATAAAAGATTTACAAGATGGGAGAACAGAGTGCTTGGACAGGATGACAGTGAAAAGAGAATCGTGTCTTAACACAAATTGGACAGAAACTTGGACAGGAAGAGTACTTTTTCCTGCTACTATGTTTACAATATATAATTTCTAAGAATTAGTTTTGGGAGGGACTGTGGGAAAGTTGTGCAGTGAGAGATCTAGGATAAGTGTGAAGGAAAGGTGCTGTGGTACAAAGAGGTAGAAGGAAGAAACTTTGCGAGAGCACATAGAATGAGGGAGCAGTTGAGAGGACTTGAAAAGCGAGGGGATTTAGTAGTCTTTTAAAGAAGCAGCTTTGGAGCTTGATTTAATGTACAGGATAGCAGTACAGGGAAGTATAATTATGTTTGTAAATGCACAGTTCACCACTGGATAGCCTGCGTAGTTGAGGACTACTCTTTGCTCATATTCCTGATAATAACAATCATCTCTAAGCAAGAGAAATAAAAGTGAGATTTTCCAGTTTAATCACAGGTTGAAATAGCAAGGCCTTTTTAAAACCATTACTAGGTTAAGCATAACATTAACTCTGTATTCAAGTATAAATCCATTAGATTTTTTAATGGCCTTTCAAGTTTATCTCTTCTCCTGTAAAGATCACTTTTGGGTCATATATTTTTAAAAAGCTGTTTTGTTTAAGTAGTGAAAAAATGCTGATGATAAATATTGAAACTCTTCGTATAATCCAACAACAATTTGTTACTCTCCTCTTGAAAAGGCAGGTTTGTAAGACCTTACAAAGAAAAAGATAATGAGATAATTACAGACTTACACTCCGTGAACAACTTCAATTCATTCCAGTTGACAGAAAGCAAATTTAGCATCCCTTTATAATGCTTACGTAAGTGACAAGTGGCACAGAGCAGCAGTGCATCCTTGGAAGAATGATAGCAAATGTGGAGAGTATAGACAATCTTCCATTTCCATGTAGTGTGGGACTGTAGGATCTATGGCCAGCGTCTGTGTGCTGCTGAGAGTATTTGCAATGCCCAGAGATGTCTGAGCAGACTTGTCTTTGCAGAGTTCTGAGGGACAGAAAGCTGGTAGAAGCAGCTCTACCTCCAGCCATGGAAGTTGCCTCCTGTGTAGGTGCCTGGTTGCAATAGGTCTATTAGGAGGCATGCAAGAAAACTGCGGGTTAGAACATCCATAGATACGTGTTAGAATATCCATCCATGGATGTAGAACATCGACATGTATGTAGATCCTCTTCTCTTGCTCCTCTTCTAGTATGAAGTAAAATATCAGTAGTGAAGACCACAATAACCTCTCCAAACTCCTTAATGCTCGTCCAAGGCTGAATTTCTAGGCATGAACACATAAACCATTGTCCTCTGTGTCATGGGAAAACATCAGACACTGGAGGATGAGAACTGGAGCCTCACACAGCGGATTTAATTTACTTAACCAAATACTGTGTCCAGCTGAGGCAGTGATTCTTACCCTTTCCGAGGACTCTGCCTGTTATTAGTTTGTACAACTAGATGTTGACTATTGCAGCCTCTTCCAGCTTTGGCAAGAAATACATTATGAAACTCATCCTTTCCACCGTGCCCCAGAACATGTTGCACAGTTGAATCAGAGACATTTGGAGAGATTTTCAGAGGTGCAACTGTTATATAGGAGTTGATTTCTCATTTACTAATGATACTTGAAAGACACCTTCTTCTCTGCACTGTTGATTTTATAACAGCAACAAGGTCTAGGACTTGGAGTCTTCCTGACTCCACTTTGAATTAGTTTCAAACAATATTTGGAGAGAATAAATCTACAAAGAGACGTGTGTTCCCTGGCAGTATCTCTATCACTCCTCTTCTCTTACTGATCAAAGGCAGAGAACTCTGCATTAAGAAGTCTGTACAGTAGCCCTGGAGAAAATAAGGGATTTAAGAAATGTAATTTTTGTAAAAAAAAGTAGGTGGTCTTTTTCTATGGCAGGTGTTATTACTTTGGAAAAGGAATAGAAGTATGTTACATGTTTCCATGTTGCCAATATATCTGCCAATCGCATGGGAAAACAAGCTTTAATAAACTGATTATACTTCTTTTGAATATACCATTCTGGACATACTGTCTGAATCCTCCTAATCAAGGTTTTATTAACCAGAAGCTGAACAAACATTGCAGTCATAGATTTGTGGGTGGTTTCTTTAATAGCAATGACACTACTATGGCTGTTTGAAATACCATGTATACTAAATTGACTTTTGGAATTAATTTCAGGGATATTAACTTCGAGTAAGTGCATAATTTAATTTTGTTTCAAAAGAATGTTGACGTCACCAGGAGGTACCTAACAGAAGGTTTATAACACAGTTCGTTTGGGCTGCATGAAGCTTATCAAAGCGGTTAGAGGGAATCAGTTGCGTGCTCCCACATTTCAACACTTAGTAATTTGCAAAACTTTGAGTGACACTGTTGCATTGGTAGTAATACAGGTGCTTTATCCCCTTTGACTCCTTTCTAATGCATTGTTAGAAAGTCTTTGGTCTTAGATTATTCCCAGAAGCTTTTGTGGGACAGAAAGGGTACACTGCCAGCAAGAGCAGTGCATGAATAAGGAATACCACCAACCAGAAGTCACTCAGAGGTAGGCTAAAATCTTCATTCAGAAATGATTTCTATGTTTTGCACTGAATATTTTCTACTAGGTGCTAGAACAGCACAGTTATTTCAGCAATATGCACCTCTGTGTATGGTCAGGTGTTGAGTTGGGCGGATGATTGTCCTTATAAATGCTGATGAGTGTCCCTATAAAAAGTGTAAGTCACAACACATAGAGCAGACGGTGACCACTAGAACAACTAGTCAGGCTCCATGAAGATCTGTAAGAACATTTCTGACTTTCTTGCAGCCAGATAATGAGTAATTTGCTCACAGTTGCCGAAAATCTGTGGCAAAGGAGAAAAAGAATCCAATGCCTGAGGATTATTTGGATTAATTCCTGAACCCAGTCCAGTGCCTTCACCACATAATCATTCCTCTTGTTTCCACTAAGTATGATTTACAAATGCTTTCTGTTTATTTGGCAGCAGTTCTTAGTACTTTGTAAATATCAAGCTTTGGAATAGACATCCTGAAATCAAGTGTAACGTGCTTAAAAACATACGGCATAGTAAAGTGATTGGTAATATGTCACAGTATGGGCCTAATTCCCCACTGCATTGAGCCAGTTGTGCAAGCACATCTGTAAACACTGGAAAGTCTGGAGAAGAGAAGGCTCAGCGGGGACCTTATCATGCTCTACAACTACCTGAAAAGAGGTTGTAGTGAGATGAGGTTAGTCTCTTTTCCCAAGGAACAAGCAATAGGACAAGAGGAAATGGCCTCAAACTGCACCAGGGGAGGTTTAGATTGGAGATTAAGAACAGTTTCTTCAACGAGAGGGTGGTCAGGCATTGGAACAGGCTGCCCAGGGAGGTGGTGGAATCACCATGTTCAAAAACCATGTAGATGAGGCCCTCAGTGATATGGTTTATTGGTGGTCTTGGCAGTCCTGGGGTAATGGCTGGACTTGATTATCTTAAAGTTCTTTTTCCAACCCAGTTGATTCTATGATTCTATGAAAAGGTTGGACTTTGTCAGAAACTGGCCCAGAATCCAGAGAAAAGTTCTACCTGCTGTTACTTTGTCCGTTAGCTAATTCAGTTCCACACTGAATGGGCTTTAAAAAGGAGAACACACCTGCAGGCTGTGCCTGCATTTCTCACCTCCTGTTCTCCAGCTGTTCTCCTGTGTTGCTTAAACCAAATTGTCATTCAGTGCTTTGCTGCTCGTATTGCCATAGCACCCAGGAAGCCTGACACATGAATCAGAAGAGCACCGGTACAAGCACAGATCAGAAGGCTGTCTCAGTTCCAAAGACCTCACAATTGAGGTGAAAAGCCTGGGAAAACAAAGGGAGACAAGCAGTTAGTTGAGGAACAGAAGCAAACAAGAAGCTGGTGTTGGCTTGGCAATAGAACCAGCATACAAGGAGGGAAACCTGGAATTATTTCTTTTTAATTGTTCAGAGTATTTAACAGAGAAAAGTGAATGAGTTTGCATGTACCAAGGAAATTTTCTTCCCCACATTAGGTACAGTGTAAGAAAAGGCACAAGAGTTTTATCTGAATGTTTAGAGTTAGCCATGCAGAAGGAGAATCTCCCTCTATCGTTGAGATAATGACTGAAGAGAGCATGCAGAGAGTATTGACAGTGAAGACAAGCCTCTATTAGATGCACCAAGGGAGTGAAAGCCCATGCTGGGAGCATGGAGAGAAGGATGATATGGTCAAATTGATGAGCTGGAAAAATGATCTTATGACAGCATCTAGAATAGTCTGAACAGGCTATGCTAGGATCTGTCATGGCCAAATTATAGATAGCATTTCAAGAAATAATGAGTTTGGAAAAATGATTACTAGTATTGATGGCTAGCACAGGCTTCACCTTTATCATAAAATCATAGAATGGTTTGGGTTGGAAGGGACCTTAAAGCTCATCCAGCTCCAACCCCCTGCCACGGGCAGGGACACCTTCCACTAGAGCAGGTTGCTCCAAGCCCCTGTGTCCAACCTGGCCTTGAGCACTGCCAGGGATGGGGCAGCCACAGCTTCTCTGGGCACCCTGTGCCAGCACCTCAGCACCCTCACAGGGAAGAGCTTCTTCCCTATATCTAATCTAAATATCCCCTCTTTCAGTTTAGACTTCTCCTCACTCAAACAATCAATAGCATATTAAAGAGCAGGATTCAGGACAGCCGAATTCCAGCACAGAGTTCTGCTTGCTCCCCCTTTGCTTGGGAAACAGCTTATTTTTGAAGCTCTGTGAACTTAGTGTGAACTTGGCATGTTTTTACAATACCATAATTTGCAGAGCTCCAGACTGAGAGCAGATGAGTCACATCGTTTAGGCAGAGAAGGTTGTGCTACAGAGCCACTTCTGTAGCACAGAAAATCTCCTTTCCCCGAGGACGAAATCCTCTCTCCTCCCACAAAGCAACCAGCAAGTTTCAGAACTCCACTTCAACTGGCAAATACATCGCTTATTTTGGCATTTAATTTCAGCATGGCTGCTTAAAGATAATACAAAGCACTAAAGCTGTCAGTACTTTTGAGTGACAAAGTCAGAACTGAACCTGTTACTCTCTTTTTCCCTTTTGAGTGACAAACATAATTTGTATTATACGTTGAGTATAGCTTACTTCACTGCAACAAGAAACCTTTCCCTTTCGCTTTAGCAATACGCCTGTGCAAACACAGGCTGCATCTCTAAACGTGTTTGTGCAGCACCAGGAAGCCCTAATCCTCAAACAAGATTCTTCTGCACTGATTATTTCAAGTGATATTTTGAAAACTAATAGAAGAGGATGATATATTTAAGAGCCCTTTTGAGCTGCAGTACAGCACAGCAATTTGAGCTGGAGCATTCCTTTCATCTGTTCTCCTTGCCTCCCTACAGCATTCTCCTCTTAAATACAAGCATAATTTTTTCCAAGGAATTCAGCTTTGAAATGTAGCATGAGCAGGGGGAGGTCAGGCTCAAGAACAGAGTTGGTGGTTCTGTGTGAAATTTCACTCCATCCTTCATGTCTGGTCAGCTTTTACCCTCTACCTCATGGACTGCCCACATCTTCCCATTTTCAAAACACGCATGGTTTGAAGTATTAACCAGGAAGGATCTGTCACCATCAGAAACCCAGCCACTATGCTCAGTATCTTTACAGAAGATCTGATGTTGCTGTAAAGTGTATGAAACAGATTTAATGCTGTGAATTCAAGTTTGGAAGAGGAAAAAAGAAGTAGCATTGCCCTTTTGGGGTAGAGGAAATTGTGGTAGAGAAGCCTCAAAGACAGAGGCCAAGGAGGAACACTAAATAGTAGACTCTAGTGAAATACATCTGGACCTTTAAATGGCACGTGTTAGCTTTCTTCCTGCCTCTGTTTGGGCCATCCCAAGTAGATTTTTCCAACATGAAGCTGATCAGGAAGTGACTAAGTGCAAGAATGAATAGTAGCCAGTTTGCACCACTTGGCTTTCAGCATCAGTGCTTGCCATGTTTAATTTATCAGTATGGACATAAACACAGTATCCATATCATTATTTAGATAACTCCATCCTGCTGTGTTTGATTTATTGTTCCCAGTCCTCCAGGTGAAAGGTTCATTATAGTTTTACAATTAGAACTCTAATTTCCAGACTGAATGACTCATAGTCAGATTATATTCTGTGTCTTCTTTTTCAGCATTTACTTTCTCTTCAAGTTTCCAGTTTGAAATTTTGCTGTTAAAAAAGAAAATAAAACCATTATATTTGGGTTTTTTATGAGATCTTGCCAGTGAGGTTAATTTGTGCTCTTCTATATAACTGTGTTCTTAAATCTTTATAGGACTATGATTTCATGCTGCAGGCTCACAGTCTATAATTGACTAATACTCTATTTCCCCTGCTCCCTCATTTTGATCAATCATCCCATGACTTGGGATGGAAGCCATTCTATTTATTAATCCCTAAAGTCCTGTATTCCTTTCAAAGAGACATTTTCTTAATTTGTGAAAATTCAATTGTAAGTCTGATTCATGTTTTAAAGTGTAATGTTAATGTTGAAAGCAGCATATGGATCAACTAGCACTTCTGAAACAGCAGTGTAGTCTGAGGGGGACAAGGAAAAACATGGGGCAATCACCATTTGTTAAAAACAAAAGAAAAAGGAAGGAAAAATCAGATGGGCAGGTAAATGCAGAAAAAACAGCAAACCCCAGGTAATTTCCTTGCTAGACTTGCTAGCTTAAACCTTGCTGAGCTATTATTAAGAAAGGAAGAACATGTTGCCAAAACACTGGAATAAAGTAATTTAAACACCTTTGAGAAATGTGCCATGAATTCATAACAGCACTTTGCCTTTTCAGAGCAGCATGTACATTGACTATCAATGTGTGCCTCAGATAAAGTCACTTCTCAAAATATGTCCTTTATGGACATGTAGCAATGGCTTCTCACTGTGTCCTATTGCCATATTATCTACTTTATGCTTCTGCAGGCAAAGGTTTGCTAAGGGTTTATGTAGCTTTGCATCCTTTGTGTGGCATATCCCAGGGACATAAGGATCACCAGGATAACTTTGTGGCAGGTTGAATGTTAATTCCCATAAGTAGGTCTTGGAGTATTAAGTGCTCAGAAGATCTGGAAAAGCAGATCACTAGAGTAACAGAACAAGAAAAGTAGTTCTTCCACTAGCTGGGAGCATTTGTGGACGCAAATACATTAACAACCTGAAGTTGTCAAAAACTCTATTTGCAGTGATAGCCATCTCTGTTCATCCAAGATTCTCAAGAGTGGTTTTATGTTCAGAGATTCCTGAAAAGCAAGGGAATGCACACTAAATATCCGCTTAGCAGCAAACGGTAGGAAGCAACATACAGGACTAGCACATAGACCTGATATAGCACAGAAGACAACCGTCATGTGCAGAGTATGGGTTTAGGACAAGAGTGCTGGGTTTAGCAGGCGTTACCTGCTTGTGGTTTGGCCTTGGCCAAGTTACTTGGCTTCTTAGTACTTGGCTTACCTGTAAAACAGAAAGAGTAGCTTCAAACCTCCCACAGCATCATGAGGGTCAATGTATTCACACACTATGGTAGTGAGATCAAAGTAGTTGTGTTACATAGGTGTGATCCCAGTGATAGCTCGGATTTGCTCTTACTGCTGCACAGCCAATAAAAGTCAGACAGATTCTCCATGGTTTTCTTCATAATTGACCATTTGATAGTTAAGAGATCCAGTCATAGACATTTAATTGCTGAGTTAAAGCAATTCTCTAGCTTTAAGCTCAAGGAATGCGCTGTGAAATTCTATTTCCTGGTTTTGTCTTCAAATCTGACAGTTGGAGAAAACAGTATTTTTTTTTCTCTGGCTTTCAACTGTGAAAGTCTGGGATGAAAGTTATAAAGAATGGGAAAAAAAGGTTCCTCCAGAGCCAGGCTCTATTTCAGACTACAGCTACATTTTAATATTACATTACAACACTGGTATAAAATGCAGTCGATATTGCCAACTACTAATCTACCTGTGAAACTAAAATGTAAAATTAAAGTTATTTGTTATTAGCAATTTTATCACTTTAAGACAAAAGATTATAGGCAGAAGTCAGAGAATGGATACCAGATTGACAGTAATTTGATATTTATTGCAGTTCACTGACTACTTCAAATTATTCTGAGTTCTCAGCGTGTCTCAAAATGAGTTGTTTCTTCAAATGAGAGAAAGCATTTAACCAAGGATATTCAATGAATTCCGTGCGTGATAAGATCAGGACATGTCAATATTTGAATTTTGAATGTCGTAGTGTATGTTATAATTTGGTCTCATAAACTAGATCTTATCTATTAGAATAAACACATTAATAAAACGTGGCAGGAAGGCTATGAATATATGAATATAAAGTTGTGATAGACATTTTTCTATTGCAAGCTGTTTATCTCTGGAGATCAAGTCTTCAAGAAGATTAAGCAATGCCGAAGAGATGATTAAGCCAAGACCACTAATAGGTACAGGCTTAAGAAGATACTGACAGATTAGAGGAATATTGGTAATGCTGTAAACTAGCAAACAGAGTCAGATTGTCCTTGGTCCTTGTGTGGGTGTGCGATATACACAACAACAGCATTGCAGGGAGCCTCCTCTTGGTACTCTTGCCCAGGTCGGAGGCATGCACTCCACAGGGGTAGCTTAGGGTGGCCCCCTTGCATTTCGGTATGGGAAGGGCAAGATGGGAACTTGTGGCTCATGAGGCTATTGCCTTTCTCTGGGATCTGTCTCAGCTGCTTCAAGTCTGTGCAACCAAAGGTGCAAGCTCATGAGGGGTGAAATCCCTCAATCTGGGTCCTGGGAAATAGCAGCTAAGGGGAGTGGAGACCATTCCGAAGGGTTCTGCAGAGCTCTGTACCTAAGCCTGGTCTTTGCACAAAAGTATTGTGCTCTCCTTCGGATGCACAGTAGTTTGATATGTTATTTGTGAAGATTTACAGCGGTGTCTTCTTGCTATCAGCCAGTGCACCGGGATCACTTGGCACCTCAGTGTGTTCTTTGGGCCATCGGAGGATTTCTTTCCTCATTCAGGCAGCGCCAGAGCAAGAGCTAGTCCTTGTCAATCTTTTTCAGAGGTTCATTGTAAAATGAACAAATCAGTCTGAAAAATTCAACGTAGATTCGAAGATGTACCTACTGATTCTTTTCACCTGTGGTTATTAAAAGCTAGGTGCAAAAAGCAGCAAAAAATGTTTTCTATAATTAACTGTGTTTACTTTGCCCATTGGGAGTTGTGTTGTCACTTTCACTGTACTTAATTTGCAGTCGTGATCACAAGCAATCAAAATCATACATTTACCTTCAGAATTAAACCAAGAGGCTTTTGAAGCATTAGACTTTTGTATTATTGCATTTTCATGCTAGTTAAGAGTTGGTAGGGTGCTTTCATGTCACATTTTCAAGCTTTTCCCTTTAATCAGAAGCTTTAGAAAAGTTGTCCTTTGTTGAGTGAAAGCCTAAATGTCTCTGAAAATGAGGCATTTCCAGGAGCTAGAGTTTTAACAAGAGAATCATATGCTACTAAAGCCATGTATTATTACAGGTATCAGAAACTACTATGCAACATTAGGTTGTTAGAGAGCTTGGGGGCATCACTGCAGATCTGAGTCAGTCCTGAGTCTGTGTTAGCAATTCAGAGCACTACAAACAGATCAAAGCAGCTGGTAAAGAAATCCCCAAATCCTCATAGTAAGGAGTCTCAAGGAGTTTGCTTGGGACTAGACTTTGGACTGACATCTCCACCATATACATACTTTAAACGCTGTCAGACAGAGAGGATATGGTTGGATAAGGAGAAGAAAGGAAGTGAGTAGTGACATGTGCTAAAAAGCTGTGGGAGGCATGTGGACAGTTCTATTGCTTTTGCATTTTGAAAGGAAAGATTTCAACCTGTGTGCTCAATAAATAAGTCAAAACACCTCTGTGAGAATCCAGTAAAACCCAGGGGATGGTTGCCTTTCCCTGGAACTTGCCTACTGACAGCCTGTGAAAGATATAGGACTCTCTTGTAATAATTTATGAGTACCATATGTTGGCCTGGTTATGTTGTTTTTCATATTTTCAGTATAAATGTTGAATTACTCAACAAGGTGTTGTCCAGATAAAAACAGAAAAAGAATGGGTAGAGACGACTCTCACCTACCCCTTCAGAGCATCCTAGTGTCCTCACGGGGATGCTGATTAGGTTGGTTTGATCTCTAGGGAGCCTTCAAAACTAAGATGTTCAGAAACAGTTGATTCAGCAGGAAAAGAAGTAAAAAAAAAGTGATGTGAGATTTTAAAGGATTTTTTTTTTCTGGTGAAGGAAACACCTCCAGACAAACACAAGGGGTAGTCATGGTACGTGCCTGAAGAAGGTAGTCCTGTCTAGGTCGCCACTATCACAAGGAATAACTGCTTAATTCACATAAAATAAATCAAATCAAATCAAATCAGGATCAGTGTATTGATCTATTAATGGTTTTTAATTAACTGGCGAGCAGTAAATTACATATACAGGATCTCTATCAGCAGCGTACAGATAAACCACAATATGCACACACAGTCACATATATACCCCCATAGAGCAACCTCCTCCCTCTTCGTGGAGAGTGGGTCCCCCTCCTTGCTTACTGTTAGCCATGGTGCTCCAGCTTCATGACTGCTCCCCTGACAGCCTGTTAATCCACTTGCTGATGAGAAAACCACTCACACTCTCTGACACCATGCAGCCCATATGTGGGTACTTACTGAGCACGCACTGTGAGCCCATTAGTTTGGTGCAGGTGCTTCATGGAAGATGAAGGTTCAGCAAGGAGGATGCTCTGTTGGGATCCATATGGAGGTTGTGATGTTGATGGGGAAACTTATGGCAGCACCAGACCTGGTTTGTCTGCTTCCCTGTAACCCATTAAAAGGTGTCTCACCACTGTTACGGATTTTCATGCTTCTTTTAAACTTCTTTGTTTCAAAATGCTTTCTAATTCCCTGGTTACCCTTTAATCCAGCTGGTGGTTGTTTTCCTCCTTCGCATGATCACTGTCAAGCAAGCATCCGCTGAGGTTTTGGGTGCTCCTTTCACACAGACTGTTTACAAGCACCCACACACACCACTGTGGGTGACACAGAAAGGCAGGAAACTCAGTAAGAGGTACACTTGTGTCAACTCACTGGAAAATATATGTATATTTTTTTCTTTTGAAAACTTATTCAGCTAAAAATGCAGGCATGTATGCAAACTATTATTATAAGTTGAGTGTTTTATTATTATTACAAATTATAAATATTTATGTATATATGCATACACACATCCACACACAAAGGAATCTGGCAACTGTAAATTCCATTAGCTTCAAATGTTTGAAGGGAAAAAAGTAAAGTGAAATAAACCAGTTGGATTAGAAGAGGGAAATAAGATGATACAGACGTTGTTAGCCTCAAGTTAAAGAGGCCAAGACCTGAGGTGGGCATGCTCAGAGGTACTAGAAAAGAGGATAGGGATATAGATAATCCTGGAACCACAGCATAAGGAATCTTTCTAATCTACAGCATGAGGCTTGGTGTACACACATATGTGGAAGCAATGATCTGTTTAGGCCACAGAAGTTAAGAGAAGAGCAAAGGCACAAAACTGGTCAGTAAACAAACTGTTGAAGGCCACTTTGTGTGGTCAATAGTAGAGCCACTCCTGAGTACTTTTCAGGCTTGCATCCTGCCTGCATCTCCATATGTCTTTAGAGAGCATGAGCTGTGAGGACTGGTCAAGTGGAGAACTAAAGGCAAGGAAGACAACATGACCAGCAATGATGCCATGTTACTTGGTTACTGCAAAACTTACAGTAATGGAAATACTGTGTCTCAGTGGAAAATTCTGCAGTGCAACTGTATGAGTGTTCATTACAGCTGTACTTCATTATAAAGTTTGCCTGATTATTGCAATCACTCTGAGGATCTCTTGAATGGCCGAGGTGACTCTATAATTTCTGATTTGTGGCTAAGAAGCAATTTTGAATTTTCTAGAACAAACAGGAAGGAAATGACTTATTTTAAGACTGTGACTCAGCAAGGGATCAGCAAAACCAAAAATGCATTGATTTTTCTAGTCACCAGTGAAACAAGAGGTAGGGTTTCACTGGCAATTTTAATTTATGCTCTGGTCTTTTTTTCTCTTTTGCAGATAACTTTTCTTATGTTGTTATCTTAGCATTGTCCAAAATAACATCTAATACCAATGTAAATAATACATCAGCAAAGGTAGTGTCCAAATTTCAAGATTTGCAATAATTTGATGGTGAAATGCTCTTTACTTGCAAAACCTCCCCTTCCTCTAAACTTCATTTGATGCAGCCTTTAAGATTAGAACAAAAACCAGACAGGGAGCTTATCAGCTTCTTTTAAACTGTTAAAGATTTTAATCTGCATTATAGATTATATATCCTGCCCAAGATAAACAAACAAGCAAAGCATATCCAAACTGTGCTATAGGATTTATGTAATTAGAAAATACTTTTCTAGTTATCCAGTAATAAGATGATAAAAGTGATATAAAAATAGAAATACCAGTTAGTTGAGGATGTTGCTGTTCTGTTCTGTAAATCCACATTTCATGGTGGAGACCAGGGTTAATGAAGCGCGAAGTTTTTGGCTTGTCCAATTTGATAGCCTTGCTTGCCTCCAACATCCCATGCTTTGCGGCATTACTCAGTAATGTAAGTATGATGTAATGTCCAATTCTTTAGAATCAGCTTTAGTATTAGCTCTATCTTGTGCTGTCATCATATAGCAAGTCTCCTGTTTGAAAGACAGCTTTCTCTGAACAATAGCTAAGTGTCTTTTACCCAAAAAAGTTCCAATAATAGGCATTAGGAGGTTGGCAAGGGATGCAAACCTGCACACCTCAGAGTATCAGTTCATCTCTATGAGCATCATTACCCATAAGCTGTCTCCAGCAGTTTTTATTGCTTTCTGTGGTCCTGTTCATTGCTGAAAACACATGACAGAGAAATCAATAACAAAAATATTTTAATAGAATTTTTCCAAAGACAAATAATTTCTATAAGATGAAAGTCACTGTTCATAAGTCACTCATCACTAAGACTAGAGACACTGTATATTAGGTGAAATATGATTTCTAGATATGGAATATATATATATAACATGACTGAACACACATTCATTAATTGTATTGGACTAGGATTTTATTGAAGCCGTGTTCCAGTTCTAAGGCATGGTGATAAAACTGTGCATTATTAAGTTGATAATAACTCACAACAAAAGTTGCCATAGCTTCATTTTAATTCCCAATTATTTTTAAATGTTTTCAACTTTTCTGGCAGGCGGGGTGGAACTAGATCATCTTAAGGTCCTTTCCAACCCAAACCATTCTGTGATACTATGATAGATCCTTTATTATTGCCAGGATATTGTGAAAGCCAGCTTTGCAGTACTGTTGTGTCTCAGATCTTTTCTTGCCTGAAGCTAACATTAGGTGTTTTGCATTGGATATTTGGGGAATGTGAACACAAGCTTATCCGTAAAGTCTTTTAATCATCCAAACTCTTCTTCAGTGATCAATCTGAGAACTATTCCATTATATTATCCTTCAGTAGCTGGTTAAACTCTTTGTTGAAAACATGAACCTGGTTAGAGGGACCACAATTAGTAATTGAACCACTCTTCTGAAGGAATCACTTGTGAGTGTATTTTACAGATGCTTTTGATATGATTATGAATTGCATAAGTAATCCTTGAAATCTTCAGTTTGGTCTTCCCTATTAAATTATCACTCTTCTGTTTTAATACTTACTACACTATGTTGTGTAGTAGACAGATGTGTTGCTCACAGCTGGGCTGAAAGCATGTTCTACGGTAACAAAGCTATTCCCAATTCTTCATTAGAGGAATAAACAGGAAGGCAAGATTAGTGCTCTTCTTGGGCACTGCAAACACGTGAAATCTGTATTTGTATATTCCACAAGTCCTACCATTATCTGGAGAATTTATGATTATTTTTTTGTATCCAGGAAATAAAAAAGAAATGAAGGTGAAGGCAATCACCTTGCGCCAGCCCTCCAGAACAGTTTCAGATGGCATTATTCAGGTTTTCATCTAGTGAGCAGCTTAATTCCCTTTTCCCAGAACTTACCTAGTTGATTGGTTTTGAATCTGCATTCAGCAGTCACAGCCTGGGTATTTTAGCACTCAGAATGAGACTTGGCATCTCTTGCATGTTACATCTTTGTGTTTAACATCCATGCTAAGCTCACGATCAGCATGGCATAGGCCATCCATCTATGAAATTTTAAGTGCTAGTTGGCAGCAGGCTGACCAGAATTTGGCTCATGGTTCTTATCTTTGACACACAGAATAACGAAGTGATTACAGAAAAACAGTGTTATATTTAGAGAAGGAAGAAGGGTTTATTTCTGTGTTTAAAGCTTTAAAATCATAACAGCAGGTCTTAGCCTAGTGAAAGAGCAGTCTCAGAACAGATGGACTATAGCAGTGCTCTGATCTGTGTTGGACAGTAAGTGAAACAGATTTCAAAGATGCAAAGACAGGATTGACTCAAGAGGTATTTGAGCCCTAAAGATAAAATGGCATTGTCATTCACAAGGAAAAATATCTGTTACACCTTAAACACAAACTCTACTGGTTCCTCTACCTGCAGTAACAGCATTTACAGGTCTACCGAAAAGCTATTTTTCTTATTACGGGAATGTGAGAGAATCTAAGTTTCAGAGTAACCTAAAAATGCCCGAGTGCTGAAACACCCTCAACAGCATCAAAGCAATAAGTAATTCCTGTACAGGGGATCATTGTGAATGACAAGAAAATTATGTGTATGATAAAATCCACCAAAAAAGTCAGTGTTTTGGGATGAACATGTATCAAACTTGTCCATGTCAGACAGAGATTGATTTCTTCCTAGCCTTTGGTCTTACATTAAAAAAATATATATGTACAGAGTTAGTGCAGTATTTATGCACTTCAGTGTTTTATATCTTGCTGAAAGATGTATGAAAGGGTGTGGGATGTGTATTATGGATTCCCTTGTGCATTTTATACACTATACACAGAAGAAAAGATTCAAATGGAAGTACCTATTCTTCATTAACAACACTTAGAGTATGACTGCCATTTGAGGACAAATTCAAAGAAAACATGCAAATCCCTCCCAGCCCTAACATATATGGGATGCTTTATTGATAAAGAATTTCAATAGGCTTCACATTGGATCCTTTTGATTCCTGGGTTATTTATTCTGCATGCAAATATTATTTGGCACTTCCAGAAAAACCACATACTCTGGTGTCAATATTGCACCAAATCTGAAGGGAATGCCCTTAGTTTTACAGCCCCTGAAGTGCATTGCCCACTCGAGTGTCTGACCTAAATGTGAATTTGGGCAAAGATGAGCATGTTTATGAGAAGGATTCTTATTGACTTGAAGAAAAAGTATTAGCAAGTGGCCTTAAAAACATGAATACCTCCACTTTACTGATTGTGAGTGGCGTGTGTCTCCTTTTAGTTACATGTCAGTGTTGAATTTTGTCTATGTCTGAATTTGCAAATGTTATACCATTTTCCAAAACTACAAATAAGTTCTAATGTGTGTGATCTGAAGCTTGACCTCAGACATTTATTTTTCCATTGATTGGTACTCACTCATTTCTACACCAGTTGTCCAATGCAAGAAGAATTAGAGGAACCAGTTACTCATACAGTAGCTCAAATAATGCAACTGATTCACAAATATTTCAGCAAATGCTAGGTCTGAGTGTAGCATGCTGAATTTAGCCAGGTCCATGCTTTGTTTTTCATGAATATACAGCTACTGGGTACTTCTGACATGGCTTGGATCACCAAAACCTGTCTCCCTGGCTCAACGAATATTCTTTACTTGAAGCATATTGTTAGTTATTGATTTCACATGTGTCATTGGTGATGAGAAACAATATGACAGCATATGTAATATTAAGTGATGCAGCAGAGCCTGATCAAATCTCTCAGTTTCTCAAACAGTTGGCTTTTTTGTCTTTGTGAAAGCCTTCTTGGCTCATATACCATCATTTCAGCTCCAAAATCTGGGAGACAGAGCAAAAGTTTTTCTTCACTTCTCTGATTTGGAAGATAGTAGGTGGCTGCTGGCAGTTGAAGGTAGATAGTGCATCCCTGACTAACATAAGTATGTACAGCAAGAAATTTCTTCCTGAACTCTCTGCTGACTGAGCCCTCAGATGTCTTCCCTGGTCCCTGCAAGCTTGTAACTCATAGAACAACTCATAGGCCCTTCTTCCCACTTCATTCTGGTTCAGTTTACTCCAAAGCATGCCTGCCAGATATGAGCCGAGTGAAGGCTGCTAGGTGCCTCACTTACATAAAACAAAATCCTTTGGAATAGTAGTTCAGAGGAGTGATCCATCCAGTTCATTTCAGCTGCAGGCTGTCACTCAGCAAAGTGAATAGAAATATCCCCTGACCACAAAAGTAATAGGAAACATGCCACTCTATTGAGATTCAGAATCTGCCTCCTGCACTCCACCTCTGCCCCTTCACCAGATGATGGATTTGAAGAACCAAACAACAGAGGGTTTGAACTGCAGCTTCTCCCTAAGTCTCCATACCAGTCTTTTACCGTCTCATGACCTTGCAGTCTGTCCTGTCAGTCTCCCACATGGCTGTTTGTTCCATCATGTATGATTTTACTGCCAGCTAATGAAATTACATGAAACTCAAGCATATGTATCCTATGAATTTCCAAGTGCTGCAACACCAGTTTCCTGCCTAAGTGTTGGTGCCTCTGGCACCCCCCAGACAAGTTCTATAATTATATTATGCATTTTTAATTGGAAAAAATCTGTGCCCTCTGGAAAGATAAGATTTTTTAAGACTAGTAACCTAAAACAAACTTAAATTAAAGAAGACAGAGGTTCTTTACTGCCTGTATTGGTTATAGTTCATGAAAGAGAACATATTGCCTCAATTTGTCTGAAGCCAGCATAGCTGTCTCTTGCACAGAAGTGTTGCAGAATTTAGGTCAAGTATATCAAGCAGTAAACAGGGCTTTGCAAATAATCGTATGGAATAGCTCATGAGAAAATAGCCCTTAGTATCATGTTAATCAGCTAAGCTATTCTTTCCTTCCACTGTAATTCAGTAGGTCCCAAGGTTCCCAATACACTTCATGCTGTGCAGAGGTGTCAGAAAAAGGAGGCTCCCGTTTCAAAAGTTTTAAGGTCAACAACATGGCCAAAAGCAACGAATAAATTGAGCAACATAACCAAGTCAGAAAGTTCCAAGCAAAGTAAGGTTTCTTCACTGCTGACTGGGACTTGCTAGAATATTGCTAGCTCAAGTTACATATTCCCCTGAATTAAAACTCATATCCATGCAGTGGGTTTTGAAGTCCCATTTCCGAGGGTGATTGGGCCAGGCACTGCATGGAGGAGCACTAAATACTGCTGGTAGGTGGTCATGGATCAGCCTCCCTCCCACTGTTGGGTGACTGTGAAGCAGGATGCTGCAGCTGCTTGCAGCTACAGAGCTCCTGGACCAGAGCTGGCTTGGATGAGGCATATCAGAGGGAGGTCAGATGTGCCTGTCCTTGTGTGTGTAAACATATCCTCTCATAGAATGGAAATGCAAATGATCCATCTCTCATGTCTGATCACTGTAAGTGCACTAAAAGCATCTCAACATTGTGGGCAAAGCTAAATGTTACATCCTCCTGGTTTAAGGATGAGAAGCTGAAATCTTGTCCTTCTCCCTCAGAGAGGCCAGTGGGACTGAGAAAGGCAGGGAAAAATGTACATGGTCTGAAGTTTCTGCTCCTGCTCCCCGTTAGCCAGATTAAGCCATGGATGGCCCAAATAGTCTATGTCTTCTGTTTTGCAGCAGCAGTATCTGCCAGCCTGGCTTTCTAAAGCTTTGGCATGGTCAAAATAAATAGTGAAGTCATGGTTATTTTGCTGTCTCTTGGCACTCTGTCGTCCTTCACAGCTGCTTAGATGGTCTGTGTCTGGAGCTGGCCCCAGTCAACCTATTATGAACAAGCCCAATAGTGTTGTTTAAGAAAATAAAATAAAGGAAAAAGAAAACCAACCAAATCACTGTCATCTTTCGACGGTTGTACTTACAACCTGTTCACTATTCCCAACAAACCCCATCCATCACATTTAAGAATCAGGCTGGTTGTCATTTGTTTCACAGTTGCTTAAACCCTCCAGTAAGTGAAAAAAGTTCCACATAAGGTGTTAATGAGATGTCATTCTGAAAGACTCTTCCAGGCCAAATAATATAGCATGAGGATATCTATTCCAGTAGAAAACATTACACATTTAATCTGCTAGAACTAATGGGAAGGTCTTGCACACTTCACAACTCCCCATAAAGGGAGGTGTTCTGGTCTACTCAGATTTTATAACCACTTTCTTTAACCTCTAGATTAGTAAGGAATACAAAATGCACCTCTCAGTTTCTGATGCCAGTTTCTGTCCTGATTTTTAAAACAATTAATGAAGTAGTCTTCAGCTCTATTGAAGAGGATATGCTGGTAGATGAACCATCATGACAGCTACACTTCTCAGAGCAATGCAGATTGCAAACAGCAGACCCCAGTGCACAGAAGGTACTTGATTATGTGACACAGTTATGAACCACCTAACAGGGGCATACAGGAAAACCCAGCATTTGATCAACACTAGGGAATCCTCCAGAGCCTTTCTCTTTGCAAGAAAGCCTCACTAGAAGAGCATCATGACACTGATTCTCTGTTTTAGCTAGCAGCAAAAAGTATGCAAATAATAAAATGGAAAATAGCTGAATGCGAAAGCATGAGATCTGCCCCAAGCAGATTTCTGATCGCTGATATGGAGATGTGCCAGCCATTCCGTACAATCCATCATGAATATTGAAACTGTAATCAGCGTTATGTGACAGGAGCTCTGATATGACTTGATGGGTAGCAATATAAAACATAAGATAGGTCATTATGGTTAAGGCAAGCAGTGGTAATCTTTAATGGAGATGCAGAGATTACTGCTAGGGTTATAATGTCAAACTCAATTCTCAGAAAGGACAACTTCTCTACATTGCCCTAGTGCTCCTTTTGATGCTGTTTACCTCTAGCTCTGCTCTGCTTGGAGGCACTGAAGGTCTTTTTTCCATGTAGAAAGGCATGTCTGAGTCTGAAGAGACCTTCCTTTGTCATTTGTGTTAACACATGGTGGCCTGCAGAAGTGTCTGCCAGGTCTTCCCCATAGTCATTGATGTGCCTAGGACAACAGAGTGTTTCAAAGCCAGCTGAGTCTTGCTCCATTTCCTAAGCAGTGGAGCGTGGACTCCCTCTAGCCTCTCTTTTGTTATCTGCAGCAGAAATACATTGATTCAGCTTCTCTGAATTTTCACATCTTGCTTGGTTCGTTTTCCAGCCTGCACTATGCTGACCCCATTGCTAGCTTTAGGCGGCCTCCTGTGAGAAGTGGGTTTCCAGGTCAAATCACAGCTCTTACTGGCAATCGAAAGTGGAAGACTTTCTAGAGAAATGCCCTCTTTTACAGCATCATGCTTTTTGGGAGTAACTCCCTCACGGTCTGGATCTAGCCAACTTGAGATCACTAATAGGATGGGCAGCCCAGCACTTCATCTTTTGTGAATGCTGAAGGCATTACTCACAGCTGAGTATCTGTAAACAGCTGAGCCTTTTGGTTAGGAGAGATGTGCCACACTAGCTCAATTCTAAGCTCAATTAGCATATAAAAATACCAGAATGGCTCCCGTGGCTGCCTGGGGCAAAGGCTTTTGGCTTGGACAAAGTGCTGAGCAGGAAAGAAAGAGTGAATTTGACTCTTGTCTCCCTCTCCCTATATAAGACTGGGTTAGCTGAAGAGTGAAAAGGCACACAGAGGTGTACAGCCCTTTGGGGGAGGAATTGTACCGAAGAGCAAGCAATGACACAGTTTACCTCCCCAGAACCCCTAGACAATCCTGGTGCAATGACGTGCATTGTGATAAACTGTCATCTCTGCTTATATGAGGATGATGCTTGAGAAAAGCAGAGCAGCAAGCTGTGAGCTGAGCACGAGGAGCATCTCACAGCTACAGCAAACCACAGGCAATTCCCAGTATCAGATTCAGTCAAAAGTGCTGCACCATTCACAACTGAGCACCCACGAGAGGTGCTCTGTGGCAGTGAGGAATCCTCCTGGCTTTGCCTAGGAGAGCATCGTTTGTGGACACTGCCTATTTGCATTCAGTTTTGGTGTCACAGGTACGTTCAGAGATAAATCAAAATGCAGTTTCGAAAGGGAAGACCCAGTGCTCTGTGCCTGGGTGCTTCAGGATGAGCTATAGTAGTGTCCAATTCACCTCCTTATAGGTTTACAGGGAGTTTCATTCCTTGGAGTAAACAGTAGAGATGCATTCAGTGCTTGACAATTTAACTAAGGCACTTACTTAGTTACTTAGATTCAAACTGAGGCGTTTAATTTTAGGATCTCAGGCTTGGATATTCTGTCCAAAATGTCCAAACCCCAGCTGCTAACTGTGGTTTTAAAACACTTCTTTCTTTCCCTTTTTTAAAACACTTCTTTCTTTCCCTTTTTTTACTTTTTTTTTTTCAGGAGCTCCAAATGTGCAGGCATTTGGCTTTGAAACTGTTGTGTGTGCAAATTTAAAAATACAGCCCTTGTCAGGTTGCTTATGCAACATCTGATGCCCATGTTGCTATGGTTAGTATATGCTTTGGGTGAAGGCTGTGGTAACTAGTCAAATATGGTATTCTCACAGAATTGCATATTAAATTACAAATTCAAGTGAATATAGCCTGGCTGTACCAGGAAGTGAATATGCAAGTGCTTGGACTGAATTCCCTTTATCCCAGGGTATTTTTTCCAGTTAGTTCATGAACAATTTAACCATGTAGCACTGGCTCCTACTCCTACTGTTGGTAACGGAGGGCAAAGCTGAATGACAAATCCTCCGTGCAAAAGGGAGCGGAGGTCTCATGGTGGTGTGGAGATATCGTAACACAGCATATATATTTTACAAAGTGAAACAAAAGAAAGTCACTGCCGGCATCTTTATTTCTGGAGTTGTATAAAGATTAATGGCGTGGCAAAGAAACTACATGGTTCAGAAAGAAAAGCAAGATGTTCACCAAATTTATGTGCGCTATTTCTATGGGTGTCACTTAATTATGTTTCTTCTATTTTCTTTCTTCTGCACAAAAGTCTGATGGGTGTAAACTGAATTAAGCTATGCCAGTCCTGAATTTGGCTTAAGAATAGGTGCTTAAACATTGCCTCACTTGAATACCCATGAATGTGCATCAAGTTTTTGTAAACAGAATGTATTTTTTTCTGGATTTAAATAACAGTGGAATAAATACACAAAGTTAAAATTATAGAATTATGGTTCAGGTTGAAAAATATCTTCCAAGAGGAAGCTAATAAATCATTGTCTTTCTGAATTAGCACACTGCAACTGAGGACAAAAAGTATTAATGTATTTTTTCTGCTAAAGCTGCAGACCAGCAAGTATTGAACAACGATGCCACATATAATTAAAGCTATGGCTTTAGTTACAAAGGACCCCATGGCAGCAATGGTTGGGAAACTCTGCTCTGTGTGAAACTCTTAGCACAATTAAAATCACATTAGTTCTTTAAATGCCGCTAGTAGTAATTCTGCATAGTAATTTCCAAGAGTGTAAAAAGTGGCATAAAAGTTCACTAAGGAAATTTTATCCATACTGTGGGTACGAGACATGCGTCTCATTCCCATGTTAGAAACATGCCAGAAACACAATCCTCTCTTAGAAACCTTCCATTTTGCAATAAAAGCAGCATTTGCTCTGTGAGAACTGAAAGCAGTAGAAAACACATGGTGCTTTAAAGTACAGAGAGTAATTTCCATGCGTCCTGTAGCTCTGATTATAGTCCTGTGACACACAACTCAAAGGCACTAAGTTGTGGTGATTTTGTTCAACTTTGAACTGGGGGTGTGTAAATAGGGCTGCTCTTGTGTACCCCTGTGTGTATCCAGCTCAAGCTTCAGCATTGTTGCGGCCCCACCTTGAGTACTGTGTGCAGTTCTGGGCCCCACAGTTTAAGGACGAGGTGAAGGTCCTTGAATGCATCTGGAGCAAGGAAACAGGGCTGATGACAGAGAAGGAAGGCGTGTCCTGTAAGGAGCAGATAAGGACTTTGAACTCATCTAGTTTGGAGAAGAGGCTGAAGTGTGACCTCATTGCTTGCTACAGCTTCCTGAGTGGGAGACATGAATAAGGATGTGCTGATCTTCTCACTGTTATCCAGTGACAGGACGGGCAGGAATAGTTCAGAGCTGCAGTAGGGGAGGTTTACACTGGATATTAGGAAGCATTTTGTTACTGAGAGGGTGGTCAAACACTGGAACAGGCTTCCAAGAGAGCTGGTGGATGCTCCAAGCCTGTCAGTGTTTAAGAGGCATTTGGAAAATGCCCTTAACAACATGCTTTAATTTGGTCAGCCTTGAATTGGTCAGGCAGTTGGACTCGATGATCATTGTAGGTCCCTTCCAAATGAAAAACGCTGTTCAATTTTGACTATAACAGAGTAAAAAATGGCAATTCTTGCCCTGCTGAAAGTAGAGAAGTGTTTCAAGAAAGAAGCTCAGGATATATGGCTAGACCATTGTAGACCTGACTTAGGATGAACTGCTGCAAGTTGTGTAGATTCTTCAAAAGTAGCTGAGGTTTCCTCACCGCTCGGTTCAGGAGCTGTGGCTGAAGGATAGATCAAGTATTGCAGTAGATTAAGACAGCTGCTACTGCAGCACCCTTTTTCTGAGCGCCAATAAAGACATCAGTCTTGTTAAAAAAGGCATGGCTGGAAAGGTCTTCAATCTATTGCCAAAGGTTTTATGCAAAGCAGCCTTCCTTACTATTCCTTGTGCATGCTAATAAATTGCATATGTTTTAATAGCAATCAAAAAATTATGGTAGAAGAAAATGAGGAAACTTTAGAAGTTTGAAGTTAATTTGCTGATGAACATGTGAAATTTATGCAGCAATGCTCACATGCAGACTGTTCACTTTGATGGCAGCAATATAAATATTGTAGCAAATGGAAATAAATCTGTTAGAGGAGATATCCTTTTGTTCCTATAGACCATTGGGAAATATTTTGTCATAATGTATATAAATTAATTGCTCGTAGGTTCTGCTGCTGCCTTATGATCTAGATTCTCTATTTCAAAGCACAGATGAAGAATCTACATACAAAAGAAAATTTTGACTATTTGACAATTATTTTTCCTTTTCTGTGAGTAAGGAAATCCAGATGTCAATGGGGGTTACCTCTGCTTCAGTCCAGCGACTCTTCTTCTGCTTCATTTTACAGCATCAGCTTATGGACAGTGTGGTCTGCAGTGAAAGCTGAGTGTTTTATTTATGCAGCAAAGAGAAATGCACTTGCTGAAAAACAGTATTTATTAGCTAAGGCAGAGTGCATCATTAATCTGCGTATAGTGCTGCATTGTGCTTTGTAGACATATTGCATATGTGTGTAATGGCAAGAGATATGAATTGGAAGTGGGGGTGTGCAGTAGAGGGGGGGATCAGGCTGCCGTTGAAATCATACCGGTGCCAAAAGGTGGAGAACAAGAGTTATTCTGCAGGGGTGAGTGGGAGGAGGAGTTACAGTACAGCAGGGTGGGAACAATGAGACTACAGCTCAAACAGTTGCTAATTAACAAACAGGCTGGAGAAAACTTGATGAAATCTGGTATTCCTTTCATCTCCTTTTTGGTTTTATTAATCAGATTAAACTGAAAGTGTGTGTTAGCAAAGGTTTCTTAAAGGATTGCTTGCAAATAGCTGGAAGAGCATCCAGTTGCCCTTTAGTACTTCCAATGGTTATATAGGCTAAAATATGCAAAATTAATGAGTTTGAAATGTCATTGTTGCACACAAAATATTCTAATCTAGTTCATTTCATTATCACAAGCTTATTTAATTGCTTATCAAAAATTAAGCTGAGGTCTCACAGTTTTCCCTCTGTTGTGTGCATTTTCTCCTTTTTCTAATCTGTCTGTAATTTTAGTTCTATTTTCTTCAGGTCTCTTTTTATTATGTCTTTGACTATGAATACTTATCGCAGCTCCCAAAGATTTATTTAATTTATGTGCCTTAAATACCACTCCCAGGTATAATTAACAAAGGTGCTTTGTAAGACTGAACTCAATACCAAGCTGGGTTTACTTCATTAACCTTTTCCCAAGACCTGGCACACTGCCCCTCATCTTTGCGTTAGATATGAATGGAAATGACTTACTTGGATTATACACTGTAGTTCTCACATTGTAATGTAAGTTGACATGAAACTCCATGTGATATTACTAAACTCAAATGTTAGAGCTACCATCAGCCTAACTCTTAGATGACAGGGCTATATGTAAATGTGGTTTTAGTCAACTGAAAACAACCCCAAAAATGTTTCATTATTGAAATACTAAAACTAGTCAATAGGAAAGTGCTAGAGAGTCCAACTAGAGGAGAGCCTGACAATACGCCAGTGCAGTTAAAGTGCTGGAAATACAAAGAGTTGGATAAGGGAGGTTTGGAAGATGGAAAATATGAGCAGAAGAGAGGAATAAACGGGAAGGACACAGAAAAAGTACTTAGAAGAGGTAACGAATGAAGCAAGGACCAAAACAGTGCTTCCTCATAAACCCCCTATTTCAGCATCCCGGGTCTACAATAAACTGGAATTAAAAAGGCCACAGGGACCCACCAGAGGCTGCACAGAAAAGCCGACAGCTTATTCCAGTGTTGTAAACCAGTGGTTGATCACTGGGCAGTAGTGCTGGAGCCCATGCCATGAGCCAGAATGGTTGTCCTTTGTATACACTGTCACACTGTGCATTTGTTGTGGTGTCTTTCCCCCCAAGAGATGTCACCCATGTCACAGAATTAGGTATCTAAACTTAGTTTTCTACTTTTCCTGAGGCAGACCAAGATATTTAATATTTCTTCTTATAACACTTCCATCCTGTCTTCCCTTGTTCTTCTTTGGACTATTTTTCACTATGGTGGGAGCAATAGGGCAGCTCATTGCAGCAAGGGGAGCCCCTCACCCTTTGTGTCTCTTTTGTGATACCATAACCTTCTATTCGTGCTCAGTGTTCTCTTTGAAGCTGCCAATGTCAGAGCTCTGCTGAGAGGAGGTCTCACTCTTTTTAAGGCCAGCCCTAAGAAGGACATTGAAAATTAACCTCCAGAGCTTGAATTTGGTGTGGTATTTTACAGGAGGCCAGTCTGGAGCACAACATTAGGAGCTGACACTGAAGATGTTAAGCCCCAAACTCTTTCATATGATACATAGTGTTATGTTTAGGTAAAAAAGAGGAAAAAACTTTGGAAATGGGGAATAAAGGTGAAAGATAAAACTAACTATGTACCTAGCTGAAATAGTTGGACTAATAGCTAAATGGTTGGACTACATGATCTTTAAAGGTCCTTTCCAAGACAAATTGTTCCATGATTCTCTAACTAAGAATTTAAGTCTTTTGCAAAATAGCCCTGGGATCCTGTTAGTTCAGGATAAATACCAATTTTGCAGTGCATTTTTGTGTTCATACTGAAATCATCTGCACGTGGTTAAAAGCTTGGTGATTGTTCCACATGCAGAAGGGACTGGCCCCAGCAACTGCAAGTGATCTTGGAGAAACCATGATTGGTTTCTGACCCATTTCCAGAGGACAAGTCACTGAACGTGATATCTTGGCAATAGCAGACCACTATGGAATAATCCCTTCTTTATAAACCATTGCCATTTATTTCTTTTGGCCCTTTATTCCTTAGAAATCGACTGACTTCCCTTTAATATTTGTTTTATTTTCATTAAGTAAACTTGATGGATACTTATTGCAGAAGCACAGACTATTATTTTTTTCCCTTTTAATCTTCATTCATTTTCAAAACATCACCAAAGGAAAGTATTTTAGAGTATATTCAACTACAACATTATATGACGTAAGACTGATCTACTGAAAACAAACACAATGAGTTTTGCAGGGCTTGAAATGAAATCTCAGTTGGTGGCTTATTTAGTATATTTGTCAGGGCTTTAAAAGGTCTTATTTCAATGTATTGACTGCTTATTACCCACGCACTTTCTTTTGTTCCATTTGAGATCCAGGCTTTTTATGTAGAACAGTGTGAATAACTGACCTCAATTTTGCTGCCCAATGAAAACAAAGTAAATGATGATTTAAGAGCAATAACATTGTTCATGTGAAATGAAACATATCAAACCTCTTTAGTATTGTTTTACATCTAAAATACATCTAAAATACATACTTGGCATCCAAAATAAATACTTTTCAAAACAAAAGCCAACAACCTTTATTCTGCAGTCTTTAAAAAAAAAAATATTTTAGTTTTTCTGGATTTCCTTAGAATTTCTTATGACAAAGCTTGACCTGAAATTTAAACTTAAATTCTCATCTATCTCTATCACTGCATACAAATGTGAGATATAGAAACAGAACTCTGGAAGCAGCAGTCAAGTTACCCACCAGGGTGTGCCACTGAGGTACACTATTTCTTGGCAGCAATTCCTCGGTAGGATATAGAGTACATAGACTCAGTTTTTACTGATCATTTCCCATTTGGCAGAGTTGCTAATGCTTTCCATAAATGCCCTGTTTTGTGTTGTTTCTTTGACACTCGCAGCTAGGGGAGCTGGAGATGAAAGGCAAAAAAATAAATTACCAATAAACCCAGAAATACCCAAGTCAAGGGATTCAGCCCCGATCTACCTCTCTTATAGCAAGGCAGATCAACCCACACAGAGCTTCATGCTGTCAGCTTGCTTTTGGCTTCCAGGCTACCATGTCTTAAGTTCAACCTGCAATTTAGACATGACCTTAGCTGTTGAAAATGGGTCCTGCCTTCCTAAGCTACCTCAGTGCTTTTGTAAGTTTTGCTACAAGTCTAAAGACAACCCGGGAAAAGAAAGCAGGCTGTGGTAGTACTAGTTAGGTTATACTAAATGGATAATCACAATTGAAACCAACATAAACAAATGCAGGTAATTTTGTTGTTTTGATTGGGGTTTTTTATTATTATTACTGAACATGACGTACGCAATCCATGATTTTATTTCTGTTTGGTGAGAGAAGCTTATGTTTCCAAAGTTGTCTCAATTTGGCTGTTTATCTTCCCTTTTCAACTATGTTCATTTTATGACTCACAGGCAGAAAACTCGTTGCTTCGGCCAAGTTATTAGTCATGTAAATGCTTGTGGAGGTGCAAGAAATGTCAGTCCAAATTAGGAAACTTCTGAAAACCCATCCAAAAGTGTATCAGCTCATAGCCCAGAAAGATTTAAATGAAGTTGCACTGGCAGTTACCTCAGCCACCAGTGCCTTTTTATTCATTAAACCACAGGAATTCCTGTTTTGATAATGCTGTAAAGCTTCATTCCTCTTTTCATGTTTTCCAGTCACTATTGCTTGAAGCTGGTTGCTCGTCTCAGCTGTGAGCTGCTTGTGGTGTTAGCGTGGCTTTGGGAAAGTTTTGTTGCTTTTGAAAGCACTCTGAGATTTGGTGCTCTTTCCATAGAACTGTAGAATCGGCTAGGTTGGGAAAGACCTTTAAAATCACCAAATCCAACCTTTACCCCAGGACTGTCAAGACCACCACTAAACCATGCCACTGACTGCCTCATCTACATAGTTTTAGAACACTTTCTTCCATTCCTATGATTTATGGTTTATCCCAGTTTTGCTTGTTTTCTTTAGGCAGAGTTTTCTGATTGAGCAGGTCTGTTGGTTTTTATTTCTTTCATTGAATGTGGTCTGTGCCATTTCCAAGTATGAAGAAAGAATACAACATCCATGTGTGACCCTTACAAAGTCATCCTGGACATCCCTTCCTAAAGAAGTCAAAAGGAGTCCACCAGTGACTTGTACTTCATGGGTGAGCTCAGCCAGTGCGGTAACTCAGGGTCGATAAAACTGAATACACCACTTCTAACTGATGCTCCTCTCAAGGGTGATAATTTCCCTGGCTGTTGCTGATCAATGTCTGGTGAGTTCACTGCTCTGCTGTCACAGGCAACCATTTTGTGTAGCCCTAATCATAAATTTACCTAAGTTTCTTGTCCTCATAGAAGAAATCCTTCCCTGTGGAAGCTGAGAAACCATCATTGCTAGCAGCTGCTTCTTTGATAAGTGTTTTTAATTCCATTATAAGAAAAACAGTTCTTAAGAAACCAGTTTAACTACAGTTCAAGGGAACAATATATCTAGCGAAAAAAATAGGCTCCTAATACTGGTGTTGCAAAAATGAGCTTCTTTTTTGCAAGCAAAAAATACTGCAGGGCCCAAGGGAAAGAGTTCCACAACATGCAGAACTGAGACTTTAAAACCTGAAAAACTTAGTTGCACCATTACCATCAATCTCAGTAGCACTGAATGGCTAAGTCATTGTGTGACACAAGAAAACTATAACTGATCTGTCACAGAGATCACTAATTAATAAGGATACAGCCAAAACCATCTTCCTACATATGGCAGGGTGGACTCTCCAGCACTGTAGCTTCCTCACTGCTTGTGAAGAGGCTCCCAGGAGTTACCTACCCACACCACCTAAGCAGACATGGATCGAAGAGCATGGGGCTGTGGAGGTCAAGGAGTGAAGAGGGATGGAAAGCAGTTATGGGTGGCCTGATTGACTGACACAGAGGCACAGAGGCAGGAACAGAAGCAGTTAAAACTGCCACATAGGAAGAGATGAGACTTCACATTTTTTACCTACCCCACAAAAAAAAAAAGGGTAAATAAAGAAGAAAGACTTTTTCTTCATTCAGTGGGAGGGTGAGAGTCTTCCTTACCATCAAGAAAAAAATCTCAAAGACTAGCTAATAAAATTTGCTGCTCCTTGCACTCTCAGACCTTTTGAAGACAGATTGCCACTATCAAAAGTAAATTATCTAGTAAAGGCTTTCCATGTTTTAGAAATATGTGACCGACTTTTGTACAAAACCAAATTCTGGGAAAGCTTTTCAGTGTACATTCCATATCAGTAAGGCAAGTGCTAGCTATTATAGTTTTTACAAGAAAAGAAAAAAGCCCCGCTAAACCTAGTCAATCCATTAAAAAAATACAGATATGTCTTCCAGTTCTTGCTTGTGAGCTAAAACTCTACAAAAAAGAAAGATTATAGATAATTCTGAGAGTTATTATTTGTCTGAAAATACCATGTGTGATTCCAGTACAATTTATATCAGTTTGAGTCAAATAATAACAGAAGAGTTATTCCAGATAGTGCTGGTGTGACAAAAAGTAGAAGCAGCTTCTATTGTTTAGTAGACATTTGTTAGAGAGAAAGAAAGCATGTGGGAGGAGGTCTCAGTCAGGATGTGCCTTTCCAGCTAGGCAATGCTTTTCTTCTTTGTGAGTATTGCAGGGGCTGTATGGATGTATTTATTTTTATAAGGAACTTTATTTTTACTGAAATAAATTGCAGAAATGCTCTGAATGTGACCTGCACACAAATCCCACTTAAATTCACTGAATAATTTCAAGCAAAAAGGGAAATCATTGAGAACTGAAACATTTAGTTTTAACTCTGTCAATTTTATTGTGAGGTGCTGGTCTTTGTACCATGAGAAACTGAGTAAATGCTCCATGTTTATTACCTCTACAAAACAAAACAAAAGAAATAAAATAAGAAACTGCTGGCAGTAATTGATTATAGCCCCTAACTCACTGCTAGGATCTAGGCTGAAAAGTTTAGAATAGCTGAACCACAGGACAGTTGGGATTTGAAGGGACTTTTGTCTTTCAATCCTTAATAGAGGGACTTTAAAGAAAGATGGGGACAGGCTTTTTAGTAGGTCCTGTTGCAATAGGCCAAGGGGCAATGGTTTTAAACTAAAAGAAGGTAGATTAAAAGTAGATATAAGAAAGAAAGTTTTTACAATGAGGGTGATGAAACACTGGCACAGGTCACCCAGAGAAGCTGTGGATGCCCCATCCCTGGCAGTGTTCGGTATCAGGTTGGACTGGGCTCTGAGTAATCTGGTCTATTTGAAGATGTCCCTGCTTATCTCAGGAGGGTTGTACTAAGTGACCTGTAAAGAAGTGATGGCCCTATTTATCTATGAGTCATTTCCTACCTTTCTACTCTTACACAGTCCATTTTAACATCTAGTGTCATGAGTTAATCTAATTAGCAGCTAATCTTTAGGTAGCTACAAAGAAAGGATATTATGAAACTGTACCCAAGGAGTCTGCCTGGAGAAGCTCAGTTGTTGCTTTACAGGTTTTCTGCAGTGCTGCCGGAAAGTTAAGCGATTGACATCTAGTGGCAAACTCAGGATGCTGAACTTTTCAGCAGCTGCTGCTCCATCTCTAGCATGGGAAAGCTGGTGAATGTGGAATATCAAAAACCAAAATAGTGTTGTTTTCAGCGAATAACTGGATCAGAATTTGAAATGTGAACTGATCAGACTTCATCCACAAGCTGCATGGAGACCTAAGCTATATTCGATTTTCATCTGTATCCATTTTGTCTTAATTTCTATTTTCATATATTGCAAGAGTTCAAAGTAAAAACAAAAAAAGCTTCGTTTTAGATTTATTTCAGCACCACTATGAAGTGGATTTAGCTTAGTCCCTTTAAAAGCAATGCAATTGTACACTGCATTTTTCAACTGTCTTCTTTTTCCAACTTCATCCCTTTATCCCACTTCATCTCTGCAGGACAGCACCTGATCCAACCCATCACTTGCAGTGCCAGTGCTCACTCTAAGAACACAGTCTCCATTTAGCAAATGCCCAGTTCTCCCCTTTCAAGGGCTTTGGCTTCATTAACAAAGAAAACAAAGCCTGAGCTAACAGACTAGCAGGATCCCCTCTGGGCTTGGCTGTTCCTTGATTTTCTCCCTGAGGATTGCTGCCAGCTGACTGTCTGCAAACTCCCTTATGTCCAAGGAAGCAGTGGATCTTGATGAATTAGTAAACCCACGTTACTCTGTTCTAGCACGATCAACACCTGGTAAAGGAATGGAATGGCACAAACCAATTTCACAGAGACATCCTATTGTCTCTTTTCCTGCTTTCTGCCCTGGTGAGCCCAAATCCTCTTCTCATGTGTCCAGTCCTGCTCTTACCAGAGGAAGAAGGAAAGGAAGCTCTGAAGGAAGAAAAATACAGTGGAAAAGGCACAAATGAGCTGCAGGGACAAGCTTGATTAAACTCAGTGCAAAACCTTTTATGGAGTGGCAGAAGGTAAACACCAGTTTGCAGTGAATGTTTCAGTGAGCATCAAACATCTTGAAGTTTGAAGGAGCCTTCTTCTCCTGGCTGTTTCTTGTGTTTGAGCATCTAACTCTCAGCCTACACTGACTAATGTGTACCCTGAGACTGAGGCTTCACTTTTGCATCTGTAGTTCTGTTTAGACTTTTAAGTCCCTATCCTGTGATTTTGCACACTGCATGGCACAATGGATCTCAACTTCATCTGGAGTCAGGAGGTCATGTAGAAGAAATAATAGTTATATAACAGAACAATGTGAATAACAATCAAGACCATTTGGTTTCTGAGCTTCTCACAGTTGCTTCTGTTAGACCACAGATCTATGGAGAAGGGTGCCCAGATGGCATCCGCTTTTTGTGGCTTTTTTAGCACTCTGGCTTAAGGTGGGGTTTGTCTGCATGTTAGCTATTTAAATTATAGTGTCTCCATTGATTTCAGAGGATCTGAGGGTAGGCATAAATAAAGAAGCAGGCTAAGGCTGTTCTTTGACCTAGAGACCTATAGATATGGAAGAGGTTTTAGCCACACTTTCAAGTCATGCTGCTCTCCAAAGTGGTGAGGATACATCTAAGCTGCCTACTGGGAATAGAACTTGGCCAGTGCTATCTATGCAACCATGTCCAGGGACTGTCTGGGCCAGTGTTCATTGACAGGGGTCTATGACATGAGCAGCCCTGCAGAGAAGGACTTGGGGGTGTTGGTCGATGAAAAAATGAACAAGAACCAGCTTCAGTGTGTGCTTGCAGCCCAGAAAGCCAACCGTATCCTGGGCTGCATCAAAAGGAGCGTGACCAGCAGGTCGAAGGAGCTGATCCTGCCCCTCTACTCTGCTCTCGTGAGACCTCACCTGGAGCATTGTGTGCAGTTCTGGTGTCCTCAACATAAAAAGGACATGGAACTGTTGGAACAAGTCCAGAGGAGGCCATGAGAATGATCAGGGGACTGGAGCACCTCCTGTATGAAGACAGGCTGAGGAAGTTGGGGCTGTTCAGCCTGGAGAAGGCTGCGTGGAGACCTCATAGCAGCCTTCCAGTATCTGAAGGGGGCCTGTAAGGATGCTGGGGAGGGACTCTTCATTAGGGACTATAGTGATAAGAAAAGGGGTGATGGGTTAAAACTTAAACAGGGGAAGTTTAGATTGGATATAAGGAGGAAATTCTTTACTGTGAGGGTGACGAGGCACTGGAATGGGTTGCCCAAGGAAGCTGTGAATGCTCCATCCCTGGCGGTGTTCAAGGCCAGGTTGGACAGAGCCTTGGGTGACATGGTTTAGTGTGAGGTGTCCCTGCCCATGGGTTTGAACTGGATGATCTTAAGGTCCCTTCCATCCCTAACTATTCTGCAATTCTATGATTCTATGATAAACCTTGCTAGAAATTTTCATAACAAACAATAAAGTCAACTGACTTCTAGCATGCAGCAGGATTTGGGAGCGCTGTTAAGTTTGCTTATGAAGGTCTGTCCAACATGACAGAGTAAACACCGATGTTTCAAAGGACTCAGTTTAAATAAGGTTAATTTTACTATTAGCAATTGTTATATACAGTATTCTGAGTCTATAAGTAGGAATTTGACTCTGTGAACGTAAATGTAAAACTGTTCAGCATATATCTTTGGAGTCAAAATGGTCTCTTTTTGTAACCAGCAGTCGCAGAAGCTGCCCATTTCAAAGGTTTCTTTCAAGGACATACCTGCTTTCTCATTGCTTCCAGCAAGGGCTTAGTAAAGAATTTGTGAGGGTTTTCTTCATGCTGCACAAGAAGGACTACGATATAGTAGGGATGATAGGGATCCTGCCAGTAATGCCATGAAATAATGAATAAGCCACTGTCTCTGGTAGAAATAAACCTGTCTCCTGTCTCTAAGTATTTCTGGATTCGTTTGTTTCACTCTTTCTAGAGGTGAATGTTACTTCATCACCATGCAAAGAAGAAATAACTGACATTCATTTCCTGGCTTTGTGTGACTTGAAAGTCTAGACAAATATTCCCATGTCATGCAGCTTGGAAGATGGAGTTGCTTGGTACTTGAGTACCCTAGTCCTTTAAAAACTCTTGATTCCTGTTTGGAGGTAATATCATATAAACCTAAATTGTACAGTTTGATCTCAGCTTGATTCTTCCTCATTAAAAACATGAAACTGCAAGTAATGGATTGCCATTACTTGAAGTTTCACTGCCAGAGTCAGTGTGAATGGACTAGCAAGGAAAGAAATAAAATACCTGAAACTCATGAAGATCTAAGAGGTTGCAATGACTTTTTAACCAAACTTTTACTTTTCGAAAGAAAACGTTTAATTAGAAAGGTTTATTTTGTTTAGAAACGGCAGACCAAGTCACTGTTTATATATTTGCCAATGGGTGGGTTGGCTTCATATTATTATGAAAAACGATAGCATGTAAATGGGATCTGTTCTTTTTCCATGTTGTTGAGGTTATCAGCATCTAGGGGTTCCTGGCTCTGCAGGATATGGAATTGAAGTTTCCTTGTTATGAGAAAAAATAGGTTAGGAATGCCTACAGATATCCTCCATTTCAGCTAACAGAAACTAGTCAAGTTGATAAATATCTAGATTATAGCTTAGACACTGAAAATTTGGTAATGTTGCTTTGTGCTGTTTCTATCATTCACACTTTCAATTTGAGAGATATGTTTTCTCATTTTCGTTCTTTCAGTGAATACATTTTTATTACTGAAAAAAAACAGCTTTCAGTGAAGGAAACTGAAATGAGATAAGCTTTTGATTTTATATTTTTACTGCAGCTTCTGAGTAGAGGACTATAACAGTTCAGCAAAAAATAGCAACTGCTATTTACTTTAGACAAGCCATGAGGTTAACCTGTGGTTACTCTTGATGAAAAACAAGCTCACTTACATATATCTGTGCATTTATGTTTCTCCCAATGGGCCAATTAGCATCTGCTTCTGCCAAGCACTGATCACTTGCTGTGAAAAGAGAAGGATCCTTGCCTCTTACTGACTCTAATGGAATTCGAGGGCACTAAAACCCACTATCAACATCTGGCCCTTAGAGATTAATGGCACTGTGCAAAGAGTATTACTAAACAATATGCAGCACAGAAGGCATTTTTGGAACACTGCAAAAATAGAGTCTCATTTTAAGACTCTCATTACTGTCATCTAAAACAGATGGGAAAGAGATGAAAGTTTAAGATTATAGTAAAAAAAATATTCCTGCGCCAAATGCAACTTCTGAGAAAAAGTTTGTAATGGATTGACAGGAACTAGATTAAAAAAAAAAAAAAAGGAAGGAGAAGACAAAGAAAGAGAGAAAAAGAAAAAAATCTGGCAAGCATTGTGAAAGGGAAAACTGTATCGAAAGAGATAGCCAGAATAACGATCTAAGAAACAGCACACGCTGGAAATGTCAGAGAAATGGAAAATACATATTACTGCTGCTTTCATGGAAAATGAAAGGGAAGTATTGTAACTTAAATGCAAAATAAGGGTCATAAACAGGAAAACAAACATTTGCTATTTGTACTTTGTCCACTGCAAAATTGGTGTCACTGAAGTCTTAAATGAAAACATCTTGTCATCAGGTATATTGACTGTTTTGCAATATTGGGGTCCAGGAAGTGGAAGGCTATAGAAAAAGTGATCCTTATGGAAATAGTGTCAAATGGAAATGTATTTGTGTGAGGTTGTATGAGGTTTCTGTCTCCATTCATTGTCTGCATGAGTGCACAAAGATAATGATAAAATAGGGGCTAATTTTCAAATGTCTGTGCATAGGATTACGTGACTAAGTCTTTTAACAAGACTACATTTAGTACACATCTTTTGTCACTCACCTCAGCAGATAAATGAACCCTAATTACCTACATTCAGAGAGGTAGGTTAAAAATGTGAGCTTTATTTCCCATTTTTAATTAATGGACTCTAGTACTGAATTTTTCTTTCTTGACATATCTTGTAAAATTGACAAGTCTGTTTCTGTGTTAAAGTCCCAGTGCCTGGCACATCAGTTTTTTCTTATACATCCTTCTTTCTCCTGACGATAGGTGATTTGGGTTTCAAAACTCATGTGTAATTAAAGCTTTGGAGAATTTTTGTCTGTGTCTTGGAACATAAAAACTGATAATTCATAAAAAATTCACCCAAACCCTATGAGTCCAGTTTCACAGCTTGAGTGGCACAGGATATAAAGGCCTTTGAACAGCCATTATAAGAAACAAGCTGCTAGAGACAGCTGAAGATGCCAAACTGCTTCCCCCGAACCACTGCTCCTCAGAAGCTATGCTTACTCTTTGCTTTGACCTTTAAATTTGACAGCAGTGGAGGCAAATGACAGCAGATGATACCAGAGTCAGCAGCAGTCAAGTCAGTTTGTCAAACATTCTTCTTTTCACGGTTCTTAATGCAGATTTAATGGTTTTATCAGTGCAGTGGGAGAGGAATAGATGGGAGAGCAGGGTAAGGGTCAGCACTCCCTGAGAAGAAAGGTTTACAAGGGAGGAATGTAATGATTATAAGCAGTAGATTATTCAAGAAAGGAGAAAGCATAGCTCAAAATCATTTGTCCTCTTAATAATACAGTCTATGATGCTTTTTTTTTTTCCACCTACTCTCACTTACTACACACTGAGAATGTCTAGATGACCTTTTCTTGTATGGAATTTAGCAAGCAAAAATGCCTCTAAAAAGACAAGAAGTACTAAGACATATGAATGGAAGGGATATTGTACATTTTGGACAAAGCTTGTTGGTAACGTTGGAGAATCTTGAGAAAGAAATTCAAGCTGCACAAGCAAAGGGCTTCCTCTAAACTCAGGCTTGAAAAATATACAGATAGCTTTTGTTCAGGGAAAAACCTCTCACAAGAACCAGGGCGAGTGCTGGGTTTATCAACATGTGTGCTCAGATGGAGGGAAATTCATAGAGAGTGCTTCATGAGTTTACAGGTTATAAGCTACACAAGTATTTTATTTTAGAGCTTAGCAGCTAGTATCCAAATTGCTTTATAATCCTTTCCGAGTTATTGATGCTTTTGGCGTTATAATTATAGCAGTCAGTGTTAGTAAGTGCTTTATAAGCTCTAAATTAGTTGTATTAATAATTTTTTATTTTCACTTGGCTCATAGGCTATATTGAGACATTGCTGTATCTCAGGAAAGCCTTAGGAATCCCCAAAATCAGGTTTAGTCATCTGCCATTCCAGCAGTGAGATCTGTGCTCTCCATGGACTGACATCTCATGCATTTCAGCAGAGATCTAGCTGAAGTATTATTTAACAGGTGAATGCTAATTGCTATTATCATCCTATTATATAAAATTAGTGAATTTTGTTTGACACTTACAAAGCCTGTTTATTTGCCTTACACATTTTCTTTTTGTGTCCAAATCCAGCTAAGTCTATGGATCAGTTAGCATATTTACAAGGATTTAATTTATACCTAAACTCAATATAGATCCCTCTTTATGCAGCTGTTTAGTACCAGAGCACAGGATGCTCTGTGAAATATAAAGCAATGATCATGTTTTCAGCCCTACAAAGGTATATATTCTGTGATAACTGGTAAAAAGTGAGCACATGGAGGGGCTGGGTGTCCCTTGGCTGAGAATACCTGCTGAACTGAGTGGCATTTTCAGCTGTGACACAGTCCCACCCCAGCAAGTGCTGTGGAAATTGTGAAGGAGTGAAAACCCCAATATTTAGCCTTATTCTGATGCTGAAGAATTGGCTTCTGAATTTAACCTTAAAGCCTCGTCTTCTCCATTTTTGCTCATAATCCTTGTTTGAAATAAGTTGCCATTTGCTGCTTCCATCAAATACTGTCAAAATTTCAGTGAAGGAGCTCATTGGAGTATTGCCACAGACTTCCCTGGAAGCACAACTTGCAGCAGGGAGCAAGATTTATAGGGTTCAAATTACCCATCTTTGTCATTCCTATGTCAAAAGAAAACAGAACATCCACTTCCGAGACACAAACATTCACCTTTGTGACTTTAAAGCTGTCTTAGCCTCCTTTGCTTGTTTAGATTTTCTTTGTAGAGGGGTTTCTAGTATATTCTGCCTGTAAGACAGCTACTTTTGTTCCATTTCTCTGTTTTCATTTAAACATTAACCTTTCTGATTCTTAAGTTTCCTGGTAGCTGTTTCTTTTCTGGTTTGTATTTTTTCTTGAGGCGCCCTGGCTTTTCCCATTATCTATTGCCTGTCCTTAAACCAATGAATAGGCTGTAAAAATGGTGTCAGTGACATCCCCTCCTGCAGAACTGAGCAGACAAAGGGACCCTCTGTGCTTCTGACACCCTGATTATGAAGGGACAATGGCAGCTCTCTGCCAGCACTGTTGGGCACTGCTTCACTATGGCTCCAGCATAGCAAGTCCAAAAGCACTCACAGAATAGAGACGATGCCTTTAACACAGTCACAAATATTGTGTGAGTAAATATAATGGATTCTCTACCATGGCTAGCATTTTTAGATCTGTGGGGTTTTTCCCTTTCTTAATTTTCCTGTGTTTTGGAACAACACTGCAATCAGCTACTACTTCCCCAGAAATTAGAATAAACTGCAGAAGTTGGCATTAGTGTTTTGTGAAAATTAGGAGGCATTGTTACATAGCATTTCAGTCCAGCACAATGCCTGTATATGCCTCTGTATAAATTGTGGCTGCATCATTTCTGGCTATTTTGCAGAAAGTAATGGCCTCAATGGCTTCCAAACATGTGCAGTTAGCTTCCTGGTAACTCAACAAGGGAGCGACAAGCAAATGGTTAATTGCTGAACCGAAAATTAGTAGTTGCCTTGGTAGCAATAATCATGGTCTCTCTATATTTATACAAACAGAACGTAGCATCAACCAATAATATTTTTTAACGCATTATTTTTCGAGGATTAAAATAACTCCTCGCCTGTCTGTGAAGAGGTAATATCCTTGAAATAAGAAGGTTTAGCATAACTTGAAAGTGCTGAGTGTCAGTCATGTCTCAGATAATATAGTGGAAAAGGTTTCCTTGATGACAAAAATTCAAACCAACCAACCAGCCATACTAGACTGAATGGGAATGCAAAGCACTAGTCAAAACAGAAGCAATACAGAAGGTGTGGAATAAAAAAAAACAAGAAATGTGCATAAGATTCAAAACTATTGCTAAAGGAAGCTAAAGACAGCAACACAATATCTATTACTACTGAAATTGGGAGCAGTAAGAGGCAGGATGTGAATAGATGGATGTGGTTTTAACATGCTGGGAACTGCAACAACAAGGGAAAATCCTAGTTCGGATATATGGATATGAGTCTTAGAGAAGGACTGATATAATGCTGTCAGCAATTGCTGTGAGCCATTTTTCCCAAGTGGTCTTCTGAGTGTGACTAACAACTGTGTTGTGACCCTCGAGGGAATAATGAAATCAGCTAGAAATAGGAATGTGGTCTAACATTTTATGTAGTGCTAATAAGGTACTTGCTAGACTTTTGTCTAAGTTGCTATTTTAAGGCAAATGTGGAAGCACTGGAGAGCATGAAAAAGAAAATGAAAAAATAATCCTTCCCAAAACAGTCTAAAGGACCTCAATCTACTCCATTTGCTGAAAGGGTGAAGGTGATTTGATTACTGGGCTTGTGTTCCTGGATCAAGAGAAGATATGAAAGGGTTTTCCAGCTTGCTGGAAAGGCTGGCAGCAGAAATTAGATAAGACAACACCACTTAGCTGTGAGGATAAACATTAGAGCACCTTACCAGCTCTTAAAATGAGATTTGATAACCTTCTTTAAAAATCTTCCTTAAATATGGCATCTGGGAGACGTCCTGAACCCTGTTCTTGCCTGGGTCCCTCTGCTTGGTTCATTCTGACTTTGCTTTCAATGAAAATACGTGTTATAGTAACTCATTTTACAGGTTGTAATCAAAACATGGTAAGAAGATAGTGTTGCTTTCCACACACTCCTAATGCTTCCTGGTCAATATGAAGATAATGCTTCTCATCATAGTCTTAATGACTTGTAGTCAGTAGCTATAATTAAATCTTCATATGTATGTATATATATATATGCATGAAGATCTATAAAATATATATGGATGTATATAATACTGAATCTCTAGAAAAGATAGAAAAACATCAGGTCTTTGTTTTTTTCATATTACAAAATTGTGCGTACCTAATGAGAACATTAAGTACCAGATTTAAAACTAAGAATCTGTGTTTTCTGACATAGTGCATGATTATACTGCATAAATGTATAATTATAAATATTATGCATTTATGTAGGATAAATATACCAACAGATGTTAAACACAATAGTGTGAATACTATTATATCATGAATAGCTATTGTCAGAACCAGAATAGATTAGGTGGGTCTGTGATACTGTGATACCGGGCGGTACTCTTCGGTCCTTAAACCTCATATTTTAAGAATATCCAGTTGATCACAAGGTTCAGGAAGGATTATTTTCCTCCTATGATGCAGATGAGTATTCTTTTCCCTTTTCTTAAAACATCAGCATAGGATGCAGCTGGAAAAGACATGCCAGACTGAGGGGTTTCGAGAATCCTCTGCTTTAAATGCTTGGCTGGTACTTCTAGACAGCTGGTGAGGATTAAATTTGCCATGAGAATTGGAGACAAGGATGAATTTTCCACAAGTCAGATTAGAAGGAACCTTGGGATTTTTTCACTTTTTGTTATAGCTTGGAGCATGGATCATTTCTCACCTCATCAATTCCCTGTTATTGTTGAAGCCCAAGGTAACACCTTGTTCTTTTTTAATCTCTGCTTATGGCACTTAATAATTTAGTTTTTCATGGGCTGAAATTATGTATTTTAGCTCAAATTACCAGGCTTAGTACAAGTTAAGTGGAAGAAAATTAATGTCATGTATTAAAGAGCTCAATCTGAGTGGTCTAATCATTTCTTCTGGTATTAAACATATAACTTTATCTTGGCAATTAATTTGGCCTCAAAACTCAGAAGTAGAAGGAATTCCAGAAAGTTTGCGGGAAGCTTTCCTGCAAACATTGAAATCAAAGTCTATTGTGTGACTGAGTTTGAAATCAGAAAGTTTGTCTAATGGTTTGTGTATATTTTTCTTTCAAATTTTCTATGTACTTAAATGTACTTAAAGCTGTAGGTTCAGAATATACCATACAATAATAACAACAATGTACTTAGAATTTGGAGGTCATTTTAGGGATAATTTGGGGCCAGCCCTGCTAAAAATGATTGAAGTACAACTAGCTATCTATTCCTGGTACACTGAGTGCCAGTTTGACCACTGTATATAGTGGAAACAGGGTAAGTTTTTGCATTGCTGTCTTTCTCTGCAATGACAGTACATAGTTATAATAGTTTTGGTGGGGAAATTATAACTAGATGATCTTAAGGTCCTTTCCAACCCTAACGATTCTATAATTATATGATAGCATGATATTAACCATGCTGTCTATGTCTACCCCATAAAGAAAACCTTCCAGAGGGGTTCCTTGGTTCCCAGGCTTGGTGACACATACTGCCTGACTCCTCAAGAGTCATACCCACAGTGCACAGCTGTATATCTTCTGGACCTGATGCATCTTCTTGTGGATAGTTATAAAATAACTACACCTTTCTTTATAGACTTTTTAGCACAAAATACCAGAGCATGCAGTGTTGCAGTCCAGCAGTCTGGTACTTCAGTAGAGAGCTGAGTCTGCGTGTGTGGTGTGCTCCAGCACATGGGATAAGATTGAGGACACGTCCTGCTGGCATAATGATGGTCTAAGCTGTCTGCAGCTAGAATTCAAATTTCAGTTCAAGGATAGCAAATAGGATTTTTTTTCCCCAAAATGCTGTGTGAGAACATATTTAGAAGCTTATAAAATCATTGTCTGGGACCAGCAAATGAGGAAAGGAATAAAGTTATTTGACAGTAGAGAAGCAGTCAGCATCCCTACTCAGATGCAAGGGACAAATAGCTGGGCAAGAAGCCACATTCAGAGGTTTCTGAGGTCATGTGGCTTTTATTTTTCTTTCCCAGTTCATAAACTAAATGTCGTATGAGAAATTCAGTTGTGGGCAGTTCCTAGTTCTCACAGAGTAGTGGCCATCATACAGTTTGTAAATATTTCTTGATCCTGTGTCACAGTGGCTGTAGTCAAAGTCCTTCACTCACTTTTGCTCCTATTCTCCATCAAGAAGACAAGTGCAGTTCGGGAAGTTAGCCCATTCTATGTCCATTGTTTGATTGTGAACTTGCATGAAATAGCTTGCTCCAAAGTAAAGGATAATGTGTCTTGGAAAGGAAAGGCTGGAGTTCAGGCACCAGTGCCTTGTTTTGTTAGAAGATTGCAATGGTTTTGCAGAATCTTTAGCAAAACCAGTTCCATTTCAGGATCGACTTAAGGAAGTTGTACAGATCAATTGTAGTGTGATAAATAGAAATCACAGTATCTGTTCTTGACAGATATAATTTAACTAAAGGAGAAGAGTCAGTTTTAGTATTACCAGGATTTTAAGTTCCATCACTAGAGCACAAATGTAAGAGATATTGAAATGGTATAGTGAAAATTAATGAAATTTAGATTTCCTAGTTCTTGCTTAAATTTCTAGCTTAAACATCGAGCTTGATGTGTCCCAATAAGGACAGTTGGGCAAAACTAAACCTGCAGTAGGTTTCAAGCAAATGAATGTAAATATGAATTGTCAAAACCACCTCCATGTGCTGGACACACTGAAAAGTTGCAGAGCCTCTGGTTTTGTCCATAACATGGGTGGCTTTGATGACAGGCCCTTGGTGTTGCTTTGCCACCTCTTCCACCCCAGCGTCATCTTCCCTCTTGGAATAGATGCTCGGGTTGGTTATTTTTTTGAGTGGGAATAATTAGATGGCAGGAAGTCAGAAGAGGCTTTCTTTTGTTGTTTGAGCTGGGCAATAGGAAATTCTGAGGAGAGAAAGATCTCTAAAGCTTCCCATTCCTGCAGAGCATATACTGTCCCCTCTGCAAGTGAGCCACAGCATCAGCTTCTCTGCCAGATGTGGGCTTCACTCCAGCAGTCCTGAACCCTAGGAGCAGACAACAAAGTCTGCAACTCCTCTTTATTTCATATCTATGTTACTAGAGCTCCAGAAGGCAGGTGATGTGCATTCCCTCAGTCAAACGGGGAAAAAAAAGCCCTGAGAAAGGGACATTAAGCCTCATTCGGTATGAAAGAGTAAATATTTCTGAGGTGTGTATGGGAATTTAAGTCATAATCACTAACCTGTGTATTACTTTGGCAAGTCACAGCAAAGGTTTTTCACCAGCACCCAGTCCAAGACCGAAGATGAACGCAAGCTGGGATTTTGAATAGAAGCACCTTGTCTCATAGGCTCATGAGCCCCACGTCTTCCCAAGGTAGCTTGGATACCTGAAGGACCTCCTCAGAAAAGTACGGATCTCTGCCTAAGGCAGGGTGCTCGTATGAAATAAGTAGGTGGGCTTAGTGCAGCATCTAGTGGACAAATGTCCTCATCACAAAAAACCCTTGTGTTTCTGGCTGCCTGCTGCAGGAAGAATTAGCAAAGGACCGAAGGACCGTGGAGAAGTGCAAAATCCCCTTAAGCTGTAAGAGGCATCACTCTTCCTAACGAGGCACACTGGCTAAAAGAAGCAGCTCATCCTAATATTACCCATTTTATAAACGTGAAATAGATAAATAGGGAACTCGAGGCAACAAAGTGAATTAAATCACTGGTTACGTGATGTAGTAATGAGCTAAATCAGAAGCAGGAAATCTTCAGTTAAACTGCGATTTATGTCCTTAAGAATCTTCCTCAATGTCTGGTCCAATGACTTAAATGTGATGATGTGGAGACAGACATGGGTTTTACACTAAACTTGATTCTCCTGATTTCCTAGTGGGAAGGATGCAATGAGAAGGGTGTGTGATACCTACACATTCATTGAATAAATTATATAATTTATAAGATATTTTCTCTGTCTTAATTTTTTGATTGCATTTGAATTTAACTGGTTGTTAAGTTAATTAGAGAGATGGTGGGTTGAGAATCTGATGTGGTGGTGTCTAACAGCAAATAGGCAATCAGTGTGATTTTTAAAACCAATAAGGATCCCAGCACTTCATTCTCGATAACATAAATGTGTCTAAACTAAATCAGAATTAGAAGCCTAGTATTGGCTTGTATTATAGATACTTTTCAAAGTCAAGTCTCACATTTTGAGGTACTTTAAAAAACTGGCCGTGTGTTCTTCACATTTTCATATTCTCCTATCTGGCTTTTCTTTATCAATTGCAAAAGGAGAACAGCATGTCTGCTAATCCATTTCTGAATCATTTTCTCAGATTTCAATGGATTAATTCACAGGAAGAAAATATGCCTGCTTCAACTGATAATAAATAGAAACTAAAAGAAATGAAAACAAATGCTTATTTACACAACAAAAGCAGAAAGTACTGGCCTTTGGAAAACATGTAAATATTTGCATTCAGTCTTTTGTAAAAAGTACAATATGGGGTAATGTGACATATTTATGAAGTTTGAGCTGTCATAAAAAGCAGCAGTTTCTCAGTTTAAGCTAAGTCATTACAGAAAAAGGTAGCCCTCCTTAACTCCTTAAAGTCTGGAGATGAATCACCAGTGCAATACACTTTTATTTCTTTAATTGGATGTAGCCTTTTTAGTAAGCCTAGGCTTAGCAGAAGTTGTCATGAGTCTGAATTTTAATACTTTTCTTTTTAAAAACAGAAATATATTCCTCTTAAAATCTTAACAAATCTGAGTTTTAAAAGTTGTAGGTTAAGTTTTATAGGTTTAAAAGGTTTAACAGCCCTACTGAGCACTGGGCCATTATGGACCAGTGCCTCCTTTGCCTCATGTCTTGTTTCGGGACGTGAAGTCACTCCTCATCAGGGCCCCAGGCACACACTGGACATCCTCACCGACTTACCCCAGCCTTGGGCATAGACATCAGCCAGAAAAGGGAACTTGACAGTGAAAACTTTAAGGAGGATAAGCTCCTTTCCTTCATCATCTCACCTGTGGGCAGAGCAGCAGGGAGTGATGTCCACTGGCTTATTTTGGTGCTTCCAGGGAGCAGAGTGCTGTTGTGGATGGTCTGATCAGGTTGCCCCTCTGGTTCCCTACCAACATATTTTTGATTCTGTGGCACTTATACCATTTTTCTTTTCTTATTTGCAACTTCACCATGCCGCAATCAGTTGTTTTTCTCATTTTCCTTTTCTCCTTTCAACCTTTCTTTCCCTGGGAGGGCTTTATGGTGCATTAACAGTAGGAGCATTTGTTTAAGGAGAGCAGGTGACCATGGCCACTTTTCATGATCTTTCTGGTTCTACAGATTCATTCTGGATTCCATTATCTTCTTAATCCAGCTTTTTCTAGACCATCAAAACTTTTGTTAAAATGCAGTGATCTCCATATAATTGTTTTTATTACATCAGACATGGCCATGACTACCATAGCTCTATGATAAAATGAATAGACGTACGAGTGAAGGGTACCCATGGACATAATTTCCTTCAGCTCTAGCAAAAGATTCAACATGTCTTCTTGTATCCAGGTTGGGATGTTATTGTTTGGATGGCTGGACAGCCAGATGAGTGACAAACTGGTTGAATAATCAGACTTAAAAGGTAGTGGTTATTGAGCCTGGTAACAAGTGGAGTACCACAGGAGTCTATACGGAGGCCTGTCCTCTTTATCAGTTGATCTTTATCAATGACCTGGAGATGAGAAGCACATGCTTGTCAAGTCAGTAGACACCATAGTCAGGGGGTAAGTTAACATGTTTGAGGGCAGGGCTGGCATCCACGGGGACCTGGACAGTGTGAAGGATGAGGCCAACAGAAATTTCCTGAAATTCAACACATATGAACAGGAACAGAGCCAGGCTATCCAAGGAAGTAATTATCCTTCCCTTCTCAAAGCTTGTTAGACCACATGCATCTTCAAACACAAAGATGTTGATAAATGCAAGCAAGTTTAGCACATGTCCACCAAGATTGTGAGAGCTGGAGTACTTTCTCATTAAGGAGAGACTGAAAGATCCAGGCTTGTTCATCCTTTAAAGGCATGGCTTCAAGGGGGACCTGATCACAGACCTTAATGACTAAGAGTTGGTCCACAAGGAGATAGAGCCAGGTTTTGCAGAGTGCCACATGTTGGAAAGATGAGAGGTAATTGGCATATATTGAAATGAGAGATGTTCAGAGTGGATATAATGAGAAACTTTCACCACTGCAACAACCAAGTAGTGGGCCCAGTTTCCCAGAGGGGCTGTGTAGTCTTTATCCTTGGAATTTTTCAAGACTTAGCTGGATAAACCCCTGAATGACCTCATCTGACTTCATAGTTGATCCTGCTTTGAGTGGGAGTTTGGACCAGAGACTGCCTAAGATCACTTCCAACATGAATTATCCTATGATCTAGATTTCTTCACATTAAATAATGCATCGCATAGAACATTTCCTGCTCCTAGTAAAAACAGCCTGGTCTTCTGTCTTCCTTCCTGTAAAAAAAAAAGAAGCATTTTTAGAACTGTCAGATTTTCTCATGGTATGAGAAATGTGTCTGCACTGAAAAGTGGCACTGTATTCCATTGTGCAAGATAGCTGTAAAAAACCTCTACAGAAACATCTAGTATCAGGAGTGCTCAGTTCACAAGAACTATGTTTTTTTGTCTTGAGATATTTTTCAGTTTATCTTTCTTTAGAACAGAGCATTGGAATTTAAAATTAACTCTCCTTTGGTTGTATGCTGGTTTTAACCCACGTAATTGCAGAGGAGTACTTTAAACTATGATCCACTTGCACCCTGGTCTCTCAAATAAGAGGAGCAGATCATGGGTAGAGTTTTCACTTCTGCTTAAACTCCTCTCTAAGATCAAGTTTCAACTGGTTGATATCTTTGCATCAACGCCTGCCCAAGAACAGCTGGTAGGAGACTCCAGATGGGCGTTTCTGGCTGTGATATTCATAATGGATCGGCAGCCACAGTAGTAGATAGAATTCTCCCACAGCTACCGAATCCTGTTCAGCTTCTCTTCTTTCTATGCTTGCCAAGATGTGATACAAGTTTCATGTTATTCTGGCAGAGATGAGATGTGCCAGCAGGGAGGGAAGAGGAAACTGCCTGGGATATGGAGGGAAGGGTACAGGTGGTAGGAGAGAACAGTTGACAGAGCCTCAGGATGCCAACCTACATTCACGTGGCTGTAACGTCACCTGCAGTTACAGCAGCCCTGCAAATAGATCTCTTCATTTAAAGGCAGCTCAGGTTTACAGGCGTAAAGACCTCCCAAATATGGGACAAGAAGTGGTGGGGAGCCTTAGGGGAATCAGTGCATCCTAGGAAAGTCATTTTTACCATCAGCCAGAAATCCCGTGTGAATGTTAGGGGGAGGCTTAGCTGTGACTTTGTGATTCTGCCCTTGGTTGTAAGGCAGTTTCCCACTGTCTGGCTCTTGTCTGCTTTCCAGCATGTGCCTGGCCCAGCCTGCCTACAGCAATTTGGAGAATAGCACCCTTTAAAGCTAGACAGTACTTAATTTCAATCTGGCACTGATATGTGGAATATTAACACTAGTAATCCCCCTTAAATCCAAGAGAACATATGTTTGTCCCTGGTATGTTGATAGAGGATTTGACCATGTGAGAATCCTTAAACTCCGAGGGGCTTCATACGTGCTTTTTATTGATATTGGTTCTCATGTGCTAAATGGTTTAAATCTGTTGCTGCATATAAAGATGCAGCAAAATCGAAGCAATATATTGACTTTATCACTAGAAATATTCTTCAGAGAATGTAAAAGCATCCTCTTGTGAGGTACATATGCATATAAACATATAAATTATGTACTAATAGTTTGATTTCTTTATTAATTCTCTGCCATAGAATCATAGAATAGTTAGGGTTGGAAAAGACCTTAAGATCATCCAGTTCCAACCCCCCTGCCATGGGCAGGGACACCTCACATTAAACCATGCCACCCAAGGCTCTGTCCAGCCTGGCCTTGAACACTGCCAGGGATGGAGCATTCACAACTTCTTTGGGCAACCCATTCCAGTGCCTCACCACCCTCACAGGGAAGAACTTCTTCCTTATATCCAATCTAAGTTTCCCCTGTTTAAGTTTTAACCCATTTCCCCTTGTCCTATCACTACAGTCCCTCTCCAGCATCCTTATAGGCCCCCTTCAGATACTGGAAGGCTGCTATGAGGTCTCCACGCAGCCTTCTCTTCTCCAGGCTGAACAGCCCCAACTTTCTCAGCCTGTCTTCATACAGGAGGTGCTCCAGTCCCCTGATCATGCTCGTGGCCTCCTCTGGACTTGTTCCAACAGTTCCATGTCCTTTTTATGTTGAGGACACCAGAACTGCACACAATACTCCAGGTGACGTCTCACGAGAGCAGAGTAGAGGGGCAGGATCACCTCCTTCGACCTGCTGGTCATACTCCTTTTGATGCAGCCCAGGATACGGTTGCTTTCTGGGCTGCAAGCGCACACTGAATCCGGCTCATGTCCATTTTCTCATCAACCAACACCCCCAAGTCCTTCTCCACAGGGCTGCTCTGGATCTCTTCTCTGCCCAACCTGTAGCTGTGCCTGGGATTGCTCCGACCCAGGTGTAGGACCTTGCACTTGGCAGGGTTAAACTTCATGAGGTTGGCATCAGCCCACCTTACAAGCGTGTCGAGGTCCCTCTGGATGGCATTCCTTCCCTCCAGCCTTATCAACGGAACCACACAGCTTGGTGTCATCGGCAAACTTGCTGAGGGCGCACTCAATCCCACTGTCCATGTCAGCGACAAAGATGTTGAACAAGACCGGTCCCAACACCGATCTCATAACTACAAAATAACTTGTATGACACCAGAAACAAGCATAATTCCGGGTAAATAGATGTCTAAGTACTCCTTCAGGATATTTATGTAACTTTAGCTCCTTCCTATGGCTGAAAATGCAATAGTCTAAACCAGACACAACATTACATATACTTAGTAAAAGAGACTTAATTATAGGTTGTGGCTGGCTGGCAGTTTATATTATTCAGAAAAGTCATTTCACATTAAAGAACAGATTTTCAGTATTTCTGTATTTCTGTTAACCATCCAGAGTAAAACAAGCTGGTATATGTATTCATGACCGAATGAATCTGTTTCTTTAAACACTGTAATTTTCAATAATACCTGCAGATTAATTTTTTTATTTTTAAGTTATATATGTATATATAGATACAGGTTTTTTTCCCAGCTCTTTGGGGAGGCCTTTGGAGAGGTATTGTCTTATATGATACAGTACATAACACATTGGTAGGAACCATTAAATAACAGCCAGAATTAATGTGATTGGGAGCGGAATCATGGGCCAGATATACACTTACATTCATTTTTGAGAAATGCAGGAATGAGAATGGCAAAAATAACCTGAAAGGGATATTTATCAGCAGACAAAGGTTTTTAAAACAATAATGTTGAAACAGAAGCAAAGATAATAATAACAAAACCTAAAGAGCAGAGTCCTACACATATATCCACATATATGTAAGGATTTGAACTCATGGTCAAGTCACCACAGATTAATGTGATGTCACACGTCTGTTGAGCAGGTGATTGACTGTTCCTCTGCTCATTTGCTGCAGTAAATATGAGGTAATGCAATTAAACATCATTTCCAGTAAAAGAGGAGTTTGCCGTAGATTAAGAGCAAACATATAGACTGCTACCACAATTCATTTGAGGCAAAATCGATTGTTGAATTAAAGTAATTTGGCAATTGATCTGGACATTGAGTGTCTCCAGACTTAAAATGTTAAAGCAGTCACAAGTACTCTTTGACAGACTACAGGCGAGTGGTCAGCAGTGGTGCTGAAGACAGCATTTGGTGTTCTAATGTCCCAGAGCAAGACTAGAGCCATGCCTTTCTGAGCAAAGGATTAGCGAGAAGCACTGTTCTCCAAATCTGTTAGTCCCATCATGCACATCTTTAGCTTCCCAGCCTATTCCATGGTCCTGGACCTCTGGGTGTATATATTGTTAAAATGTTAGTTCATTCTTTGACTGACTTTTGAAACCAACCATGTTGTGTTAGGTTTATGTTGGATCAGGTCCCTGATGGGACATCACCCTAGAAGTGCTAGAGAAGAAAGTGCACAGTCTAGAAACTACACAATTCTCCAGCACAATCTCAGAATGTTTTGTATCCTCAGACACAGATGTCACAGAAATGCAACACACATCTCTAGTGTCATGAAAAACCCAAGACCAGGTGCTGTGTTGTGTGAATGTGACCCATCTGCATTACAGGGGAAGTGTCTTGAATAGTTTCAGTGTGATATATGCTACATTTCTTAGCCTTAGATGGATGCAGTTGGACAGATAATTTCTTGGAATTGTCTAGAGTATGTCTAAGAATCATAAACTTCACCACAATCTTTTTCCATTTTACAGGCACCAAGTCTCACTTTGATTTAATTATTCCAAATTTAACCCGGAATATTTAGCTTCTTCCTAGAGCCAATGTGTAGATCAATACCTGGTAGCAGCAATGTGGCAACCATCCTACCTACAATTCACAGATATCTTAAGAACCTTCTGCGTGACCACAAGTCCATCGGCTCTTTCAGTGAATCCTTTCTAAATTGCAGAGTGTTTAATTTAATTACTTTCATACTCACTTATTCCATAGCAATACATTAGAAAGAAGAAAAGAGGACATAAAATTCTCTCAGTATTCCCTTAAAGGAATAATTTTCTTAACTGAAAAAAAATATATATATAGTGGAGACTTTCAATAATGTTGTTCTTTAGAATCGACCCTAATCTCCACCATGAAGTGATAAATAGGTGCTAAAGGCTAAATAGACTATCCTAGGAAAGTCTCCTTGGAAGTCATTTAACAGCTAATCATAACTTAAGATCAAGCATTACCAGTTTCTCATGGGAAAGAAGCAGACATCTTGTCTCATTTTCCTATTGTGAAACCATTTTAGGAGTATGTCCAAATTCAAGGATTCTGCAAACGTCCCCTGACACTTCCTGATCTTGAGTTTATCTCAATTGGGTTCGGTCAATACCTATCACAAGGGCAACAGAGGCCTCACATACTTGGGAGAATTAGGGTACATTGTTGTCTTTCTGTTTCACTTTCCTGGTTATGGCACCTCCACTGCTGCAAAACAATTTTGTAATATGGTTAAGGGGGAAAAGGTATGGAGCTCTGGGGCAGCAGGGCATGTAAGCGGGCTCTGTTCAGTCCATACTAATTTCTTCAGTCTCCTTAAGCTCTACACTATACACCCGATGATACTTATCTATAACACTCAAGCATGAAGACAATCTGCAATAACTGTCCTGCAATTTTTAAGCAGCAATGTGAGTAAAGTCTACAGTTAGGCGGAATGATTTGGGCATTCACGGAGGCAGAGCTGGCACAACCTGCTTTCCATCTTAACACACTTTTCTGCACTCTAAGCTTCAGTCGTGCCTCAGAGGAATCACATTTCATAACAAGGATCTGAACGCTGTAAAAGGGTGCGATTGTGTCATGATACTGCTTGGAACCCATTTTTTCTTCTCGTGAATGAAAGAGTTTCCTTTCCAGAGTGGAAAAGAACACATGAATGTAGCAAAATGGTGACTCACAGCTGTAAAATTGCTCACATACATAACATTCATGAGCATGAAGGTCTGACTGCAGTCAGTGTGCAGCTGCGGGTCTTGTAGACATGCACAACCAGCCAACCAAGGCACTGATAGTGCTTTTGCTGAGCATGAGCATAGGCATAGGCTGTAAAACCCACTCAAGCAGCAGTGCTAGGGTTTGAGTGACCAGCCCTTGACAAGTGATGGATTTTATGTCTATGTTGCTTTCAGTACTTGGCTTAGCTAGCTTATCTCCCCGTTTGGCAGAGTTTTGTTTGCACTGCAACCTGACTATAACTGCTACAACTGTATTTTCTAAGATTTTGTTAAAAGGTGCATTAAGTATTTCGGTCCAGACAATATGCAAATGAGAAGCAAAATGAGAGATTGTGGCTTTGCAGAGCTGGGAAGTGTGGTAGATAGACGAGGAGGGAAAAGGAAAGAAGGGGAGAAGAAGAATACAACTTCATCCCTTTTAAGAGAAAATGACAAAATTCTTCACCCATTTTCCAGATGAAGGGAAGAAATTGACAGTTTGCACTTTACAGGAAGCTTTTAAAATGACATGTTAAGTAAACAAAGTGACCTTAGAAATCCGGAAAGGAAGAGTGGCATTCTCTGTCTTTGCTGAGGTGGAGGAAGGAGCTGGAAGAGCCTGCCAGGGTTAATGAAGATCAAACAAGTCATTCCAGCCAACAAGATTGTTGTGTAGAAACCACATTAAACCACACAGACTTTTCTGTCACACAGCGAGCTGGCCAAGGCAATGGATGCTTGCTTATCTATTTGTTTATTTATTCAGTTTACAAGAGGCTCTGGTCAGCATACTCCCTTAGGGCACATATAATAAAAACGGTGCATCAATTAAACAGCGATGTTTACAGCATTGACAGAGTGCCTAACAAAGGACTTTGAATTACTTCAAGCCTGTCCCTTTGGAGAATACTCAGCTTGTAGCTCTCATGCATCTGTAAAGTTTGGAGGAGAAAAAGGCTGCATGAGTACGTGGGTGTACCTTCAAGCACAGCTGAAGGACAACAGGAGCTTCAGCTGTTGTCTTATAGCTGTAAGGAAAGTGAATTCTCCAGTTTGGAGCCCTACGTGAGATAAACCTGAGGTTCTTAAAGCTATTTATGTACCTACAATCACAAGTAGTCACAAGCGGGTGTTCTCACCTGCCCTGTTTTTTAGTTTTATTTTCAAACTTGCTCAGCCTACAAGTGCAAAGCCCACGAGGTACCAGACTGCATCTCTCTGGCTTTAAAAATATGGGCCTTGGTAGACTACTGCTACAGCATTAGCAAGTCAGGAGAGAAACAGCCTCTGAGGTCTCTTTTATAGCTGTTTGGTTAAGCACACTTAGAGGTGAAGGTGCTATGTTTATTAAGGCTCTGCTGTGTAACAAGAATATGCCCTGAGGGTAATAAACTAAACAAACCTCACATACCACTCTGCTAACGTCAGCTCCCAGCCACGCAGCATGTCCCACGTGTGCCCTGTCCCTGTTTCCTACTTGTGTTGCCTATTTTCTCACCTTGTGAGGCCAATGCAGAGTTAGAATGGCCAGTGGCCATGAAAGGATAAACGCCACTCTCAGAACAGCTGTCCTGTTTCCCCAGTGGCAGATTTTGTAGTGTTGTGGTGGATCCAGCCAGGGTGTCCCATCTTGTAGTCCTTCAGTTTATGCGAGCTCAGTGGTCCCTGTACAAGAAAAGGTTTCTTTTCTTTCTTAAACCCCAGCTCTGTGCCAACAGGTCAACAGATCCACAGGAATACATGGGGAGGCCACAGGGAAGGGGCCTGTCTAGATGCATAAAGAGAAAGCAGAGAGACAAAACCTCATTAAACCTGACTGTAGACTCTTCTCCTTAGATATCCTGAGATAGAAAAGCCAGCATTATCCTAAAGGCTTAGTGATTTGGGGTGCCTCCTTTTTTGGATTTCCAACTTGAAATATCCCTAGTATTGGCTTTCACAACCAGCTGTGCACCCGTAGTTACAAGCAGAGTTACAGATGCTGTCAAAGTCAGACTTACAAATGTTCTGCACCTACAAAATCAGACCAAAAGCCTTTTGGCTCAGGCACCCTAAAGTCATGGGCTACTTCTGCACAAGGTTATATTAACATGGCTCAGTTTCTGCACCTGTAACACTGGATGGATGATGTTTAACTGCCTAGCTCAAAAGGGCTTTGCAAAGATCAATTAGCTAATGCCTATAAAGTGCCCTGCACGTATCCAGCACAACCGCTGTTGTGGAGTAGCACTACCCTTCCTCACCATGCTCAGTAGGAGCACTGTTGCTTTAAAAGGGAGCTTGTCCAAGCTCTCCTCCTCCACTGGATCTAAGATGGATGCTCCTGCTGCAGCACAGCCTGTAAGCAGACTTTGCCTAGCCTGCTTTTTTTGTTTTCCCTGGAAGCCTGCTCCAGACAAGTCAGCTGCAGAGCAGACTGAGCAGAAGCAGGAGGGCAGCTCTCCCCAGGTAAGCTAACCAACCACCACCACCAAGGTGCTCATCCGCACACCTGGATGGGGCAGCACCAGGGATGCCGATGAATTATGGTCCTCTCCGGCCGTGCCTCCAGCTGACTCACAACAGCTCTCAGCCAGGCAAGAGTCAAACAGCCCTCAGCCTGCGTTCTCTTCCACTTCTTTCCTGGCTGACTGGTGCTAATTTAGGAGGACATAATAACAGGAGGACAGGGAGACTCCCGTTCCCACACCACAAACTGATCTCATGAACGTTACTTTGCATTAACATCACCTCCTGAACAACATGGGAGCTGCCTGTGGCACAGTGGTCCCGAGGCTATGATGGGACCCTGCAGCAGGCTTTCCACCCTGTAGTGTGGAGGTGGTCTTCAGGCACCAGAGAAAGTCAGGAGATTAGCTCAGAAGGGTTCTGCAGGCTCTCTTAGGCCTGCAGCCACTGGGAGCAGTTTAAGCTGTGTTGGCTCCTTTTGCTCAGAAGTGCATTGATATTCCACTAAGCTCCTACTCTTTGATGCATTAAAAATGTCAGCTTTAGAGGGCTGCAGTCTGTGCACTCCAATCACTCTTCAAAATCTAGCTTGATTTCATCTTATTCTTCCCATGGAGACCTTGGAGAAGACATTCCCTCTGTATAATGGTCCTTCCCCCTGGGTGGTGGAGCATTGGAGGCAGGAGATGTTCCTGACCAACACAGAGCTGGAAAGTGGTTTTCCTTAATGACTTCAATTTAAAGGTCTGTTTCACCTAGGCTGACAGATCCTGCTAGCACTCCCATAGCCCTGGGGACAGAGAGTGTTTGTGCAGTCCCAGCAGGGTGGAAAATCCCTGTCCTGACTTATGAAGCTATTTTTTCCCTTAGAAAAAGTGCTGTAAAGGGCCAGTGGTCAATACTCACTGGGAGCAGGATAGGACCATTGTCATCAGCCCTGTGCATCTCCCAGAAGACACTGCAGTGGAGGGTCGAGTGAGGACTGCGAGGATTGGAGTATCTATGCCATAAAAGCGCCTACTCCAGAAGCTTCTATGAATAACAGAATTGATAGGATTCCCAGGAAACCCAGGATTAAACTCTCTTCTCCTCCATCTCTTTTTTGTGACCTGCAGGCTTTGCAGTCTCTCTTTTAGAGCTGTGACGATGAGCATCAGCCCGTGGAGGCAGAGACAAGTTGTTGTCTTATATTAAAACCACAAATATTAATAATAATATAAATATAAAATACATATTATATATTATTATATAATTTATATTATAAATATAAAATACATTTTATAATATAAATATAAAATTTAATATAAATATTAAAACCACAAAAGCAACACTCTCCCAGCTTTCACTGAGTAACCTTTTAATTTCCTACTGTGAAAAACAGAGCAAGACCCACAGGAATCACTGAAAGGAGAAAAAGTCAGAGGCATTTTTCTCCAGTGAACCCCTTGCCATTGTTAGAGTGTCAGCTGGTGGCATCTCTGTGTGGTTTGCAGTCAAGGGCAGCCCCTTCTCCAAAAAGAAAAAGAGAAGCAGTGATGTTTTTCCCTTGTTGAAAATGGTTGTTTCCCAGATGTGGGATAGATGCATTTAACAGAGGTATCTGCAGTCTCTGTCCCCCAGATTACACTGTCAAGTTCATGTAAGGGGATCCTGTGTGCCTGCTGTGTGCAGGGGCAATGTACATGACCGGCCCTGAGTACCCTGTGCTTAGAAAAGCCAGCAAACAGAGAGCCGAAGCAGGTGCTGTCATACAGATGTTTCTGCTATAGGTTTGTTGGAGCATTGTTGGAAAATTTGCTGTAGGATTTAGCTGTGACCACCGTTGCATCTGCTATCTGCTGACCCTGGAATGAATGAAGTCTAAGGTCTGGCTTTTTCTTGGGGTTTTGGTTATTTGTTTTTTTTTTTGGTTGGTTGGTTGGTTTGCTTTTTTATGGCTTGAGAATTTCATAGCTGAAAAGCCATCAAATGCTAAAAGCTGTGAGGTTAGTGACATTTTCCAGATACGGACACAGAGTTTCCTGTTAAAAAATCTGAGGAAAATCAGTGACAATCTTCCTGACTGCTAAGGCCTGCAAGAAAACACTCATTTTACTGGGAGCTGGGCAAAAATGGATACTTTTATATAGAGAGAAATTAGGAAAAAAAAAAAATCAAACGTCACGTTAATCAGGACTGCTTTCTCCATATATAAGGAAATATTTCTGAGTGAAAGAAAATCCTCACAGAGCTTCTAGCACACGTGGCAACAGCCTAGGCTCACCTCTGACACGAAATACGTGATTAGCACCCAGCCAGGATGCCTGCACCCTTAGCCATAGTAAATCTTAAGCATAATAATATGAAGCAAGTAATGTAAGACTTTACAAAATAGGGTTTCATTTTAGGCTGTGTCCATCTACTTATCTATTTATTTTTGTCTGCCTCAGATGATAGCTTTGTTTAATGACTTTTCTTCAATCAAGGTATCAGACTTGCTTGCAAAAAGCTAGTAATGTTGTGAAAAATTTATCTCTCCAAAGTGCCAGAAAGCCCAACCTTCTCATGAATTGTGATGCATCATCAGTTTTATTTTTACTTCTGCTTTCATCAAGTACTTTTCCTTTAGACCTATAATTCCACTCTAAATAGTAGTACCATATGACACAAGAAGTGAAGGCTGGTTTCTGGTGTTTCCTCTCTGGAGCTGCCAGCAGCAATCTCAACTTCTGACTCCTACAGATGATTCTACAGGCACTGGCCTTGCAATAAAAACAAATTAATGTCAGGCCTTTATAAGACACTTTCAGGAAATGGTCAAGATAATAATGATAATAATAGTAGTAGTAGTAATAGTAGTAACAATGACAATAATAATAATGATGGTTAAGGTTTTTTTACTTAGTTTTTTATTTGATTTTGATTGTGTTACTTCTTCTGTCTCCTAACTTTTATTTAGATCATAACAGCATTTCACACAGGACTCTTTAAAGAGATAGACTCCTTATTTTCCTTCAGCCAGATATAGTCCTTATTGACTTCTCACCTGTATGGGCCATGAATGATCACCAAAATTTGAATTCCATATGATCCAGAGGCAATGAGGCCAAAGCACTGTATTTATCTTAGTAACCAGAGACACAGCTCTTGAAAGTGGCCTCCCCCTTTGAACTCTTTTGAGGGATGTAAATCTATGCCTCAACTGGTCTAAATCCCAGGGAGAATTGCTTCCAAGTACTTTTTATTGAAGCCCATATCCTGGAGGAATGGGCTTGTTCTCAGAGGAATAGCACTTGTAAAGTTCAACCTAAATAGATGGCCTGAAAGCAATAGCATGAGATACAAATGTGAACTGTTGCATGTAGGAAGAGATATCCAATTACACGAATACCAAATGTGTATTGATTAGACAGGCAGCAGAGAAGAATGGGGTTGAGTAGAAATGAATCCCAGAGTGATTCTCAGTGGAAAATGTGAGGCTATTGCAAAGCTAATGTAAAATCTTGGGCTATATTTAGAGAATTACTGTAAGTGAGAGATGGAAAGAATTATTCTGCTGGGCAAAGTCATCATTTGGATGCACACTTTGAGAAGAATGTAGAGATTTCAGAGGAAAAGACCAAGGACATTTAGGATTTTATATTGTATGAGCTACGGTGAAGTTTGAAAAAATTAAGTAGAACAAGTTGGGATAAACAATGACTGTCTTCAAATATATAAAAGCTGTGGTTATAGCAATGACTGAGATCGATTAGGCTACAATTTTTCATTATGGAAAAGACACCAGTTGGAGAAGATGCAGAACCAGTTTATAAAATCATAAGTGACATGGAGAGGATGAATAGAAGTTGACTCTTCTTTGTTTCTTCCATTGCAGCATTTTGAGACAGCTGTTAAAGATACAAGGAGCAAGATTAAAAATAAATAGAAGAGAGACTGATAAAATCACAGAATGGTTTTGGTTGAAGGGACTTTAAACTCGTCCGGTTCCAGCCCCCTGCCACGGGCAGGGACAACTTATAGTAGACCAGGTTGCTCCAAGCCCCTGTGTCCAACCTGGCCTTGAACACTGCCAGTGATGGGGCAGCCACAGCTTCTCTGGGCACCCTGTGCCACCACCTCAGCACCCTCACAGGGAAGAGCTTCTGCCGAAGAGCTCCTCTCAGTCTCCCCTCTGTCAGGTTAAAGCCATTTTCCTTGTCCTGTCCCTACAGGCCCTTGTCCAAAGCCTCTCTCCAGGTTTCTTGTCAGCCCCTTTAGGCACTGGGAGCTGCTCTAAGGTTCCCCTGAAGCCTTGTCTTCTCCAGGCTGAGCAACTCCAACACCCTCAGCCTGTCTTCAAGGCCTGAGGAATTTCTCACCAATTCACATGGATGCAAGGGGAGACTGGAAAATTAATGAAAAATTGCTACTAATTATTGTGCTTCCTACTGGGGAAGTTTCAAGTGCACACAGCAGAAAGAGCACGCATGCAGAGCTGGTGACCATGTGTAGGACTGTGACCAAGCTTATACGTCCATTTAAGGCTTACAGCAAATATGTGTATGGTGCAATAACTTCAATGCATACTGACATAACTGAGTTAGACAGCTTAGTGCTAGCAAGAGTGTAGTAACACAAGATTTGGTGTAGACTAACCCCTCTTCTGCCCCAGGAGTCTGGGTAAGTATGGAAAGTCTTAATCCTTGGTAAACTCTACTGTGCGGTGGCTCAGCTAATCATTTCATGCTCATTTAGGTGCAGGTGTATTAGACTGTGATCACTTAAATAAATCGGGAGGTCTCCATAATGACATTAAAGTAGGGCATATATATTCTGAATGTGCTGTGTGCGTGTTTTCAGTCTGTGTCAGCAGGACCAGGCCTTTATTTCTGTTTAATTTGTCACAGAAATTCTTAAAAGTTCTAGCACAAGATATAAATAGGAATCTTCAGAAAAGCAGGGCTGTTTTGTAGGTATTGAGGACTGGCAGTATTGTGCTTGGGTTTTTCCTTCAAGCTGGTATTCAATTCAGGTAATTTTCCCCCCCTCTCTCATTTTTCTTTTAAATGAGAAACTTTGGCTAAAGAAGTTAATTTAAAGAATTCTATACAGTTGGTGACTTTGTAAATAGTTCAACAGAGTAAACTTGTTTTCTTAAATAATTCAGACAGTTTTTCACTAGTTAAAAATACAAAACTATGCTGGTAAATTGGCACTTTAAAATGTGTAAATACTTGTGAATGTGAGTACTTTTCATTAAGACTATTCCCATTAACTTAAAAATCACTGTCTATATGAGCGTGAACTTCAAGATATGGGCATTTAATTAGAAGGCATTATCTCCATCTTCAGGTGGAGAGATTGAGTCATTTAATGCTTTCCAAGCTGCTTACCACATCTGAATTCCTGATGCATAGGTGTTTTTCACAGCATCTGAGCTCTCCTCTGCCTATCTATATTCTTCCATACAATGATATAAAGGCGCTCAAGGAGAACTTTCTATCTCCATGGGTTGTCTATGCTCTTGTCAGCTCTAGACGAAGCAAAGAGCTCTCCACCAACAGGGTCTGCTGTTTGCAGGAGCCAACTGGCAACTGATCCTTGTCTATATGCAGAGATTTGGGAAAGCAAAACCGTCTGCCATAAGCCACCGTGTGAGATGCAGCAGCTGCTGCTCATGGCATAAAAGAGGTGGGTCCCGGCAGTCACAATGGTATCTCACAGAAGTAACAAACTTGTCTCTACACAGATGTCCCTGGGACTGCCTGTCCCACCTCCATTAAAATGGCCATATTCTACTCCTTCCTATGGCAGGCCAGATCTAGTGCCTTGAGCATTTGGACACAAAAAAGTCACCTTATCCCCATTTCAAAGAGCAGGGGTGAAAATTCAATCTCATATTATCCCTTAGTGCAAGTTCAAACATTGCTTTGTATGAGGTATGGATAGATCACAAAATATTAGCTTCTCCATTGATATAGTTGATATTCAGTGATGTAGGGTCTTTCCTGGGTGGCCTCCAATGATGTGCACTCGCAGCCCAGAAGGCCAACTGCGTTCTGGGCTGCATAAAAAGAAGCTCAACCAGCAGGTTGAAGGAGAGGATTCTCCTCCAGAGCTCTGGTGAGACCCCTCCTGGAGTACTGCCTAAAGCCCTGGAGTCTTCAGCACAGGAAAGACATTATCTGTTGGAGCAAGTCCAGAGGAGGGACACAGAAGTGGCCAAAGCACTGGAGCCCCTCTTTTGTGAGGAAAGGCTGAGAGACTTGGGGTTGTTCAACATGGAGAAGAGAAGGCTTCAGGAAGACGTTGCAGCCTTTCAGTACCTAAAGGGGACTTAAAAGAAAGGTGGGGACAAACTTTTTAGCAGAGCCTGTTGTGATAGCACCAGGGATAATGACTTTAAACTAAAAGAGGGGAGATTCAGACTAGATAGTAGGAAGACAATTTTTATGATGAGGGTGCTGAGGTGCTGGCACAGGGTGCCCAGAGAAGCTGTGGCTGCCTGGCAGTGTTCAAGGCCAGGTTGGACAGGGAATTAGAAGGCTTTTAAAGGTCCCTTCCGACCAGAAGTATTCTTTGATTCTGGCTTCTGATACTCACCAGTAGACCAATATCTGCAAAACAAAGCCTTGCCATCTCCATTCTATTCCCCAAAATGACCAGCTCAACTAAAGCGTAGACGTAGCTGAGGTCCTTGAAATGATCTAAGTAGAGTCCTTCCAAATGACAGGACAGCTGTGAAAACTTTGGTTTTGACTAGAGGTTTGAGACTCTTTTGTTCTAAAGGAACATGTGACACTGTTGTGTGCAGTCATTTTGATTTTGATGGGGATCTTTCAAGTTTGTTTTATATTTATATTCTCTGGTTCCTTTTGTACATGCTGCCTGTGGTGCAACAAGCTTTTTCCCTTTTTCTTTCATCTGATTCTTTGAGAAGACAACTTCTCTTTAATCACTGTCAAAGACAGCTTTGGTTTTTAGGAGGCTTGATTAGTGTACGGGGAATTCAGAGAAGGGAAACAGAGAAAGTAATTTTGAGTTCTAACAGAAGATTAGAAGAAAGTTAACGATGCATATAGCTTGGCCAAGGGGCTATAGATCATCTTGATCTTCTGGTATCTAATGCATGTGGTAAGGAGTTAGAGGAATTTTTAATGGTATAGCACCCAAACAAAAAGTTGAGCAGTAAAAACAGGGAAGGGAAAACACACAAATCTATACTATGGCACTTCAGAAATGTAAAAGAAATAAAGGAAAAAAGGAACTATTAAATATTATAATATCGTCAAGGCTGAATATCTAAAAAGTCTTTGTGAATCTCCAGGTCTTTTCTTTTTTACCTATATTGGTCTTCTTGATTCTCACACGATATGTCAGGTGCAGCACTAACGATTGTTATTTGAACTACAGGGAGAGGTATATACACATTATTTGAGGAACTTCTGTGTAAACATGGCCATAATACATTCAGAAATAGTTGTTCCAAGTTGATTCATCTATTTCCACATTATGGTGCGATATGAAAGACAGACATCATCAGAGAACCTGGAATGGCTTAGTGAAGGCAAATGCCAGAGGGACTGGTAGAGCCAGAGGAATTTTACCAGCTGAATGGACCAAATGGGGATGATACATGGAACAATAGCTCTTGTTCCTCCCACATCCATCAGGTGAGGGAGAGAGTAACTTTTGCAAACACTAAGCTCAGACAGTAGCAGGTGACTTATTCACTGGTAGGGTAATTTTACTTGAAGTTTGTGACAATAAGTACACTTCAATTTGCTTTTTGCTAACAGCAGAAAAGGTGCACTTCATTGTGGCAGCACAGTGGTCTGGATCAGTGCATTCAAGTCCAAAGAAAATTGCAGGGCTCACAAAACTCAGCAGATCTGTGGACTCTCTTTTCACACAGTAACACCACAATATATGTTCTTTTGTGTATGCCATCATACAGAGCAAAAAGTGGACATAGATTTTTCTGACAACCCTTGCTCCTGCAGTATGGCTGTGATTTAATAGCCTTTCCTGCCAATTAGCAGTCTACTTCTGTGTCTGTGATGAGTGCTACTGGGAAAAAAATAAAGATAGAGTAGGATCTCTGAGCAAATGTTTTCTTATGTCAGTTTTCTATATGTGGTTGTCACTTAATTGAAGTAAATGTCTTGGACAGTTGTGATATGAGTTATTCCAATCTGCCATTGGAATGAATCTTCCTTTTCTGATCTTTTCCCAAATGACTGTGTGTCAAGTAACAGTTTTTCACTTGAAAGCAACAATTAGTATGAAGGGATGTATTTTGTGCCTTGTGCAATACTCAGGTGATTGGTGTTTGATGCACCTTAACACTGAACTGAAATCATGGGTGTAACCAGTTCTGATTGCAAATCTGCAATAGGGTCAGGAACCAGGAAAGAAGTTGGAATGTTAATGAACAGAAATGTCCTTCCGAGAGAATAAGCCAGCTGAATGCAGTCAGATCCAAAAGATCCAAGAAGTTAAGTGGCTAATTTTCTTTCCCTTCTTTGAGATCTAAATTTGAGATTAAAGGCAGGTGATTTTAAGTAGTCACTGTGAATATTAATTGAAAATAACATTTGTGTGATTGAGACCAGTTTTAGATCAGGACATCATGTTTAAAACATTGGAAAGTGCAGATGCAATGTATTCTGATATTGGAAATGCTAATTACTAGGACAGATTGAGAGTGTTACTGATCACTTAGATGTCTAAGATGGGTGGATATTTGAACTTCTAAACCAGTTATATAGCACAGTTTTCTGGCATTTATATAGTAGTATCTTCCAAAAATATTGTCATGCCACCCCTCCTCCCAAATTAACGCTTCTAAGGCCAGTGATGTAGTGTGCTCACACCTTAAGGTAGCACTGTGATTCATGTTTTAATGATAGTGGCTGCTGGCTGTAACTATGGAATGTATTGTCATGGAAACTACACTTTTCTATATTTACACCAGTGCTGGTTATGCGAGAGACAGTACTTGAAAGAAAATCTGGATAATATATAGCTTAATAATGAGACAGGCAAGCTAGGAATAAACAGATCAAAGATACAGCAATGTTATGGCTGCTGTTTGTCACCATGGTACATTTCTAAACAGGCTCAGTCACTGTTTCAGATGATATCTACCACAGCAAGTCAGAAACAAATGCTGCTGCCATGTCACTTTGGACTAACAGGTTGGAGAAACTTAGATTATTGATGGCATCTTGTAGTGAACTCCCATGACATGTTAGGGGAAGAAGTATGAGCTGAATGAATTGAGGACACTGGATTCTAAGAGCCTGTTATTTGCAAGAAATAAATCTTCAGGAATGAAACTGGGTTGCAACTCTAAATGTGGAGCAGTTCTATCTGTCACTTCAATCTAGAAACTGCTATCATTTTATTGAGCTTGGGCTCTTGCAAACTCTTGAATTCAAAAATGCAGAGTAAGAAAGAATAACCGGAAAATGTTCTACCAAGTTGGAATTTAGCTACAAACGAAAACCCAGGGTAAAAAGGAAATTATGGCATGGTGCAAAAGAAAGAGTAGAATCAAAGCTGTTTAAGGAAATGGTTCTTTTATGGTTTTGAACTTTGTAAAGGAAGGATAAGTTATACTGAAGAAATTCTACTTAAAATTTAGATACATATATGCAATAGACATGCATGTATAAATACTTATACAAATATAAAATCTTAATCGGTCTCCCACATTAGGGTCTGCAGTCTCAGGTGGATCTCTACAATTCCTCCTCTTTGCTGCTTGACCTGGCTGCACACAGAGACCTCCATGTGCCATTTTCTCCATTCTGTTGTGTAACAAATTCCTAGTTAGGGCTTATTACAGAAAATTGTTTCAGTTGTGCCTTAAGAACTCGCTCGCGATTGCCAGGGAGACAAGCTGCTCTCATTTCTTTAGAAAGAGTTTCTAATTTGATAGGCAGAGCTTGGTGAGTTGCAAAAAAGCAGGGTTAAGTCACTATGAAACAACTGCTGGGTTTACCTTGCTGTCAGCTGTGAAAGCGTTGAAGACATCACTTTCTATATCGTAGCCTTTTCATTTTGCATTTGTGTGCGTGGCATGACCGAACCTAAAGCTGAAGGATACATTCATCCAACTTTTGATATAAATAATCCTCTTAAAAAGCACAGCTAGCGGTTTGCTCATCCAAATGCTTTATTATGCATTTTCAGCTGGTGTTGCTTTAACTGAAGGAGCAGCGACAGCTGTAACTGAATCCAAACCGGCATTAATGCTCCCAAACTTCTTTAATTATTGCATTTCTGGAATACAGCAAGCTGTTTGCAGGTTGTAGGGTTATAGTACTGGCTGGAGTCATTAGTTACATTGCTTCCAAAGGAGAGTTTAAAGAGGGTAGAGCTTTAAGCTTCAAGCTGTGCATTTTCCCTGTAACTTTATATCTTTATTCAGTGTCTCCTGCAATCCTTCAACCTGTCTATTTGTAAATTTGTGCCTGGAGAAAGCTCCCATGTGGCAAGCCAGGATTGGATAAATGTTACTTGTGTTTCTCTGATTGCAAACTCCCAGCATCTGGGATTTTCAGCTTTGAGTACAGGTTTTTTTTCGTGCCGAGATTCATCTTTTTGGGGAAAGCAAAGGTCATCGCTTCTCCGGAGTTGCGACTGATTTGATTCTTTTTCTCGGGGAGGCACGGGGAAGGGAATCCTTACTGGAATGCATATTGATAAAGGCTGAGGATTCTGGCTTCTTAGATAAGTAATTCTTTCTTTTTTTTTCCCCTCTTCTCTCCCCACAATGACTATGTATTGCAGCAACTCACTGGCTTTTTACCAAATCAGGAGCTGCAGTATTTTTCTTCCGATGGAATAATTTCAGCCCACTTCAGCTAGCATGACAATCTTATGTGATTGTTATGAGTAGGCGTTTACATCCTTTTACATGCTAATACTGCCACACCTGCTGGTCCCCCTCATTTCCATCTCTTTCTCTCCTTTTTTACCCCCCCCTTTTTTTTTTCCCCGATGTGAAAACTAATTTCCCCGAGGAAGGGAAATCCTGAGATTCGTGATCAATGCTGCATCGCTGATTCATCAACAAAGAAGGGGATGGCTGAATGGGACACAGGTAGAGATTCAAGCAGGCTGCTTCTGACCAGCAAGAGAAAAGCTAGCTGTTGAGCAGCATATGTTGCCACTCCATGTGCTGTATTAGCTACTTGTTTTTAGCCTTCAGTAGGCTGCCACTACTGCAGCACTAAAGGAATGTGCCCTATTGTTAAAAATCCTGACTGCTTTACACCAATGATTTGCCACTGCAAAGTTGCATGCACCAACAACACTTTGTCGTTGATGTTTGGATGCAAGGTAGGATGTGGTTAATGTATTTAAATGCATGCTGTAACTCCTTTGAATATCTGTGCTATTTAATTTCATGTCTGACTAGAGATTTCAGTGCAAATTGCGATATGTTGCCTATAAATCAGGGCTTACAGCCGATCCGTTTTTAATGTTAAGAAAAAAGAATCAGAAGTAAAGCTTCCTTATTTCCCAGGGTTGTATGAGTATAGAAATACATAGGGAGAATCTAACGGATTATGAAGTATTTGTTTTAGAGTTGATTGTATACTTAACTAACAGTGCTAAGATTACTAAACCACTACTCTGCCGTTTGCCCGGCTTTATTGATTTTGATGTGTAATCTGCTATTACAAAAACACAAACCAACCAGATTGAATGTTTTTTTTTTTCCATTTTTATTGCTGGCATGGCTTTTAACCATAAAAGCAATACTAAATGTTACAGCCCTGCACTTCTCTGTACGAAATACACAAAGTGAGCTCCTGAACCCATTTTTAAGTCTACAGGAGTATCTTTAAATAAGTGTTTTCTTTAAGGAGCTGGACAATCATTTAATTTCTCTTTTAAATTGAAATCAAAAGGTGGCGCAGTTAGCCAGAGAAGTTTCTTTTCTGGCTGTGTAATGCAATCCCACCCCTATTTTTTAAGAAAGGTGTTGGATTGGACTGTATTTTTACCCATATGCATCCTGACTTGACATTAGTCTATAACCAGCGTTGTTTGTTATTTCTGTTATTTTAGTGAAATGATTGGAAAGTGATGGCATGTTTTTAAAACTTATTTTCTTTAGGTAAACAAGTTTCATTGTTGGATCACTGGTTCAATCATGCTGATTTTACTGGGGGAGGGGGGTGTGTACAGATTTTGTCCCATCCTTTTTCTTGGTATCTTTAAATACTGGCTGATATTAAAACTGTTCCTCTATGTTTAAATAGGGTAGGAAATATAGTTACATAAAAATGGTAGCAATAGTAATTATTTTAAAATTACCTGTGTAACTTTTTAACCCTCAAAAATAGCTAAACTACAAAAAGCAGATTTTAGTTGTACAGTCCACAAACTAGGGAACGCAGTGCAATTTTCTGAGTTCCTATGTGACAGAGTAGCCTAAATAAAATCAAGTAACTTTAGGAAATAGGTTATAGATGGCCCAGTGCACCCTAAATATAGTTCAGCTAGAGGTTAATGACAGATCATCTACTACTTCGTAGAATATATTTAAACTCAAACTAGGTTACGGTCAAATATTTACATATTATTTGTCTACCTCCTTCTTTTCCTCAAACTGCAGCCTGCTTACATCTCTGGTGACTCGAGACTTTCCTGAACTAAAGTTTCTTGTTTCCTTACTTCCATTATAAATAGGCAATAATACGTTCTATTAGTGAAAGGGTTATAATTTAATTGCTGTGTCACGATGCCACTAGTGATATAAATAGCATCAAGAGTTTAACAGTTTAAGAGCTTTTTTAATTTTCATCTTTTTCATGAGAAACATCCTTTTTTTCTTTATTTTTCTTTTTTATTTTACCTTTAAAAACTTAACCTCTCTCACTTTCCAGTATTAAATTCTAATTACTAAAAGTGAACTGTTAGTTGGGAAAATAAAATGCAAGCCATCCTTACTCAAAGGTAGGCCAGTGGCCTGGGGACTAGTATCCAATTTGTATTCCTGCCTGTAAGCATGATTTTCAAAGGACATTCTTTGATGCACTTAAGTTCTTTCATGATTTTTCAGATCCTGTTAGGAAGGAGCAAGAGAATAAAAATCAAAAATTTCCAACTTTTTTTCCTCCTCTTTCTTTAGTGCTTCAAGCTCATTAGTTACTCACAGTCAACGTTTTATCTTCTTGTGGTGGTCTATGGACTACTTCTCGAATGAAAAGTGGATGTGTGGGATGGTGATCATTCTCAGAAAGATGAGAAGGAGAATGAGCAAACTGAGTTATCTTGGGTTGGTTCAACACATGTTGGATTAGTACTCTTTGATACCACTGTCAAGCACACATGAGATATTCTGTACACATACCAATGCATCACTTCAAATACCTTTTTCTCATTTCCATTTGTTCTGCAGCCCATATCTAAATAAATGACTTTCTGCTTTGGACTCATAGGGTTATATTTCTAGATTTATGGGTGCAGATCCATCGTTAACAAGCCAAGAAGTCTGAACAAGAAGTAAGGATGTTTCTGTTTAGGAAATCTTTTAGTTACATGGCATGAAATCATGTATCTAAACATGCTCATAATATTATGACTTCTACAAGCACGTTGTTCTTGAACTCAGGAAGGAGGGTCTGAGTGGCAGAGGAAATCTAGCTAGTGGAATAGTCTACAAAGGAATTCAAAGTTCAGGCAAATATCTCCAAGTGATAAAATGACCAGGTCAGGTAACTAGCAAGTTACAGGATTGCAGTATTGCTCACACTGTATTTACAGGTTTTACTTTTAATTTTACACCAGATACAGTCTTCCTTTTCTATGGGCACAGAAGTGAGTAAGAGAAATGCACCACATCAAAACCATTACACCCATTTTGATCTGGTCCCAGTGCTGTATTTTTTTCAGTCTGCTCACTCCTAACAGGTGGTGCCAGGGAGTTAATGTGGGGGGGCAGGAAGAGAGTGTGCATGTCTTACTACACCATATGTTCCAAAGAAGGCAGTAGAACAGTCTTAACTGCGCCTGCGGGAAGTTTTTCTTTTCAACTTGATTTCCTGAACTTTGATAGTTAACCTTGTCCTGAACCTTTACTTTCAATAACATCCAGTTTTATGATCCTTGACCTTGAAATTGCAAAGAATTCAGAGCAGTTGAATTTGCAATGCAAGGTAATGTCTACCTGAAGTGGCACCACTGCAACCTACTTCAGCATATTCAAGCACTTCTCCCATTTCTGGTAGGGAAGTACCAGTGTTTCTATTGCAGCAGTACAGAGCTGAAGCAGAGAGGGAATAAGCAGGTTTCAAAATATGGCCCTCAGGTGCCATGAGGTGTTTTGCAGAACTGTCTTATTCATAATCTTGCCGGGCTGGGACTTGAATGTATGTCCCCCGAGTCCTAGAGTTGCTTCATAGCTACCAGGCTGATTTGTGTCTATGGATTAAAGGATGTCTTGTGTGTAAGGTAGACCTGCGTTCCCAGACCTCCGTTGAGAGGAGTGCTGAAGCATATATCAGATTCTTACTGAAGATGATGAGACTTAAACACACACTTAAATGTCAATGTGTGCTTACTCACTTTGCTGAATTGGGCCCTGTAATAGTTTGTTCAGTACTGCAGAAGAGTTACCTCCCGACTCTTAATATCCTGCTCATTTTGCTCTTATTAGGAATGCTGGGAAGGGATTTCAGGTTGACTGAGACATTTCTTAGATTACATTTCAGCCACAATTTTGACACTCACATGGAAGTGTTTTTCTGCCTTATCTTCTTTACCTCTACATGTTGAAAATAGATATTGAGGAGATGCCACTGAAAGAGGAGTGACTTCCCTGATTTTTGGCCTTGACTAGGTATTGTGATAAATCTCTGAATTAGGTTTATTTTTATGTCTGTCCTGGTAAAATTTAAAAGTTGTTTTATTTTTAAAAAAGGGATAAGATGTACCTTTCTCTTTTCCCTGTCCCCTTTCTTTCCTCTTAGCACATTTATCACAACCAGTCCTCCAGCACAACAACTGATTTTGGTGGGTTTTTCCAACTACTTTTCTGTTTTAGCTGAAATAGCAAAATAGTGACCTATTCCATTACCCAAAGTGAGTGTAGAAGTAAAACCACTTGTTTCTTCAGCTGCCAAAACATCTATGTTTTGAAAAACTTGCATTACAGAAGGTTTTATTGTTAAAACAAATATTAGATGGTATTACTAAATGTCTTGGTATTCATATTTATTACTTTTATCATGACCAAACTACTAGAAAACTACTAGTTTTCTGTACTGGTGTTAGCCTCTTGAACAAACTCTGATAATGTCACTTAGTTCTTAATTGAGAATAGTCTCTATATTGTCATAGCCTAGGTCTGGTAATTTGAGAAGAGGGTAATGTACTTCTCCAACTAGGTATGATACACAGTAGACCATGGTCAAAGGCTTGCATGCTTTAGCTTCTTGATGCATCTCCATGAAGTCAAGTGGGATTTTGCATTCCATGGGAGAGTCTGAGGTGGTTTCTGGTCGTAGTTCTGTAGAATATTCATTCAAATGATAAATGAGCTTTTGAAATTAATCTCCCAGCTCTACCCATGTGTCCTGCTTTGTTTTGCATTACAGAGTAGGCTTGGAGTGTGTAAACAGAATGCCTTTTTAATGAAACTAAGCAGAAAGATGAACTCCAGGAAGACACCAAGTACTCTAAAGTCTTGCAGGTATTCAGTTTGTAAAAATAGGTTAACACTATTTCAAAGTAAAACACAAAATGTGTAATGTTATGGTTGAGTTCTTACCAGCTTTTCATCCTGTGGCTCCATTCCTGCTGCTTGCTGATGTGGACATAACCTCTGACTCCACTCACATATTTCAGTTCTGATTTTTGGGGCACCCGAACTGGACGGATGTAAAAGTTTGTGGTCATTCTGACTTCTGTGATCCATGTATAGAAACCAGTGTATTGTATAGGGTTTGAGAATGTTCTGTAAGTGTTCACTGCTTATTCATAGACAATCAGCAGAGTAAGCCAGCTGGAACATTACTGCCACTTGCTATGCATAACTTTTGACAGTGGCACTGAGAAACCTGCTTCCACATATTATTCTTGTTGGGCCACTGTGGTGTTAAAATAAAAATGCTCAGCAATAGAAGGAGCTGCAGAAGAGATGGAGGATTGCCACTGGCAAGTGGCTCTGAGTATGACTGGTTGTGTCACAGAGGATTTGTGCATTAGTGTACAGGGCTCAAGGAAGGGAGAGTTTTTCTTCTCTTTCTGGCATAGCATCTATGCAAACTACCATGGGGTGCAAGCCAAAGCACATTCAGCTTGCCATATCTTTTCTTTCTGTTAGGTATTGCCTAACCCTCTACACTTTAAAACTCTTGGCTCAAGTACAAGTGCAGCTCCCTTCCCAGCAGCTCCCACCCATAATCAATGTGTATGGGAACAGATGAACTATACATTGTACTTCAAGGCCACCAGCTTGAAGTTTTCTGAGGCCAAAGTAGTAAGTTATAAGGCTGTGGGACCCTGCCAGGATCTCCTCCCAGTATTGAAAAGTTAATAAAGCAGATCCTGCTCTTCAGGACTTCTTGTTCCATTGAGGAGCATTGCACTGGTGAAATAGTCTGGTATCAAGGTGAGTAGACTGCAACTTAGTAAATGATCCTGAGTTTATTATTTTTCAGAGTGGGTGTTGCAGAAATCAGTATTGCAGGAGGTACAAGGAGAGGTAGGAGGCAGGAGGAGGAAGATCCATGTGGGGCAAGTGGAGAAAAGGCATGATGAAGGTAGATGCAGAGACAGCAGCTCAGTGGTAGGATGAGAAGGCAGTGGCCTGGGCAGGGGTTTTGAGGAGGCAAGAAGAGAAAGCAACACTGGTGAGGTCTGGCTACATGGAAAATGGAAATAATATTGTTAGGTCTTGAATCCTCTGAAATGCTGGGCCTGTCTCTTTAGTCAGGTAGGAGTCAGGTCACTGGTTAGGGTATTCAAACAGGCATTGCCATTTCAGTCTTGGAGGTAGCTCACTCGCTTGCTGTCATTCACTGGCACTGGCCAACGTCTGAGGGGGGTGATGCCCAGGCATTTTCTAAAAGCATCAAGATCAGATGTTAAAAATAATTCTGCTTGTGTGAAAATACCGCATCTTACTTTTCTGCCCCTGTCCTGCCCACAAGCTCCCTGTACGCTGTGAAGGAGATGGATGGCTGGTAGGAGATTCCCTGAGAAACCACTCCTTAACAAATGTGCAGTCAGTTTAAATTAAGAAGACAATGCTAAAAGTGGCTTTTAAAATGAAGCTTTGTTTTTTGAAAAGTGTATGCACTGAAAGAAACTTCTGTTGTAGGTGGGATCTTCAGTCCCTGCATCATTTTGAATCACTGGCCTTTTCTCCATATTTTGGCAGAAAATCTGTTTCTAGCTGCCATCAGGGGCTGGACACTGGACGGGATGGCCCATGATGTTTGCTGTACATGTTTCTGTCATCACTATAAGGATACTCACTAATAGCACAGCAGTGGAGTCTGATTTTCACCACTCTAGATTACTTAAAATTCACCTGAAGCCAAAGGATGCTATGCATACCTTCTGTATTGTACCATTGTACATATAGCGATGGTGAGAAATAGGTTTGGGGTTCTTTTAAGCTAGTAATAAAGTAGAGTTGAGTGTCATGGTCACAAGCACTGAGTTAGATACTATGGCAATAAAACGCACCTATGGAAAAAGTAAGTCAGAATTCATATAGAAGTTACTGAATATTTTGAAGGAGAAGCTCAGAGTTTTATCAGACACTCAATGTTTAAGTTATACTTCTGCTTTAAATTATACATAATAATTGCATAAAATGAGGTACTTTCAAATAGAAATGTATAAATACTGGAATGACTTGATGCACGGTTACATGTGCTGATTGATTTTTCAAACTAATTACTAAGAGAAGGTAATATATAGACTTTCATTTTAACTGTATAAGGTGTCATAGAAAAGAATGATGATAAATGGTGTTATATAAATATATTTAAGTGATAATAGCAATAAAACTGAAAGCTGTCACCGAACAGCTCTCCTGATCTTTGAAAAGTAGCTTTTATTTTTGCAGTATAGCTATTAGAAATATTGTCATGAAGAAAATATAGATACTTATTACTTGCGCTTTCCTGACTATATTTCCTTCAGCTTTAAGCATTCAAAATAGTATTAATAATCATTAAGGGCAGGATTATTGAAGAGAGCCTAGCTGGGGGTGGTGCTGAACACAATGGGAACCTGAATGGGAAGAAAGATTACTGATGGGGATTCCTCTGACTCCCTGTGGGAGTTAATCATCTATAATCCCAGGAGAGTTGGCACGGAATGATCTGATGAAATATTAAGTCAGTTTGGGCTATTCTTTTGAGTTGTTTGGCTACGGAGTGTATTGAGAGTATCATTATGAATCTGTAAGGTAAAAACAGTCCTCTTCACCCAGCTTCAATGAGCATTTGCATCCCTTAATGCTCAAATACCCCTACCATGTTGCAAGTGGCCAGAAAACAGGCTTTCTGAGAAGATGTCAGACTCTTAGAGAAACTGAGAAGTTTCGTTTTCAATTTTTTCCTCGAACTGGCATTTCAAAAACCTTGATTCTGAGAACCCTGACGCATCGTATTGGGGAGATTTCCTTCAGGAGATGCTCACAGCTGCTCAGTGTAATTAAATGCAATATGCCCAATATGAATTTTCGGAAAGATGTAAGCTGGTGTCAGCACTGAAGTGCACAAAATGAATCACCTGGAGGCTCTGTAGCTATGGCAAGTGTGGTACAGAGCTCATCTCAACAGGTAGCTGCCTGCAGATGACAATGTAGACATACAGATTTCTTTGCAAAATGTGAACTCATCCTTTATGGAAAAAACCTGTAACTACACTTAGGGCCAGTTGCCCTAAGTAAAAGTAAAAGAGGGCTAATGAGTATACTCAAGTACTCTACTCCTGATACTCTATATTGCAAAATTGTTAGTTTTGGCCCTTCACTGTATTTTGGGGTGTTGCCAAGCTCTTTCAAGACAATTTGTGCGCATGGCTTGAAGGGCTGTTCATGGACTTTCTAAGAGGGAGTATGGATGATACTGCATCAAGGAAGATTACTTGCAGCCTACAGCCAGTCCTCTCAGTTGTATCTTCAAATATCATCCACCTCTGTCCCTTGGCTTCACATGTTATTTGAAAGCCTGCAACACATCTCCCAGTTTCATTTGATAAAAATACCTCTTTAATAGCAACATGGACACAAGCTTCTCCCAGCAACTTTTCCTGGGAACCAAGGATAATGAATCATAGAATTACAGAATGGTTTGGGTTGGAAAGGACCTTAAAGATCATTTAGTTCCAAACCCTGCCAAAGGCAGGGATACCTTTTATTAGACCAGGTTGATCACGGCCCCATCCAATCTGGCCTAAACACTGCCAGGGATGGAGCAATCACGGCTTCTTTAGGCAGTCTCTTCCAGTGCCTCACCACCCTCACAGTAAAGAATTTCTTCCTTAAATCTAACCTCAGTCTCCCCTGTTTGAGTTTTTACCCGTCACCCTTTGTCCTATCGCTACAGTCCCTGATGAAGAGTCTCTACCCAGCATCCTTGTAGGCCCCCTTCAGATACCGGAAGGCTGCTCTGAGGTCTCCATGCAGCTTCTCCTCTCGGGGCTGAACAGCCCCGATTTTCTTAGCCTGTCAAAGAAATAGATGTATTTAGCATACTAGATGTAATGTAAAGGTCTCAGTCCTGATTCCACAGCTGGGAGCTTGAAAAATCTAACAGGGCAGAGGCCATAATAGCTCTGTCAGGTTTGGTTCTTCTGGACCTACAGCCACCACACCTGTGACAGTCCACCTGGAATATACCCAGGTATATCGTGTTAGAGCTCTAAGCTCAAGTCTATAAGAAACTTGCCATGGACTCAAAATGCAAGAGACCCTGTGTCTAGCACATAGGGGTACTCCACCCTCAAATACTTCCCACCAGCTTAGCCTTATCCACTTACACTTTATTAACTATAGGTCCTGCAAGTAAGAGAGAAGTTTAAGTTCAATGAATTAAAAAATTGCCTACCTATAAGGGCATTTAAATTAGTAATGCCTGCTTTTCTACCACCTTGCAAGACTGGTATATAGCTTATAACAGCCAGCTATTGAAGTCTATTAGTCCTGGTGCAGTGTTTCTGAGGTATTATGAGCTGGCAGTGAGATACCTTAAAATCCTTACGTATCCTGGCGATATCCTAGTCTGTATTAAACGTACTTCCATAACAGAATAATCACATCCATAAAACATCAAGAAAACAGTCACAGCCAGAGAGGGGTCTGTGGCCTCAATTTAAGGCAAGGAACAGGAACTCCCGATTTCTATTCCTGGCACTTACAGAGTTCCTTCTGTGGCCTGAGGCAAGTTGTGCCTTGTGTCTCCATCTAGAAAATCAAGTTGATAATACTTGAGAATGAGTAGTTATTGCATGCATGCAGCACTGAAATGAAATTAAATGTGCAGTGTAAGTACAATGCAGCATTGATTTTAAGGACCAACATAAAGCCATGGGGAGGCTAAGGTAGTGAAAGGTATAGGGGCAAATGGAATGATATCAGTGAAAATCAAAGCATTTCCTCCTCCTTTTTTGCTGGCCAGCCTTTCCCCAAGGTATTTTTGTCAGGTATACCTTGAAATACTATAGTTCATCCTATTTTAAAGTTCTTCCTCCAGGTCTGAGCTTTCACATCCCACTTTTTTGCCCATAGCAAATAGTTATGTTTGAATTGCAAGTCTCTGGAGAAGGGGGTTTGTTAAGAAAGTGCTGACAGACTCTAATCTCCACCCATCCAAGTAGTGTTACTATCATCTAATTTGTTATATAAAATTGCTGTAAGGGAGAAGCACTTTCCAGAGCTCTGGTTCTTTGAGTTTTTATTTTGCAAAGATTGTTTAAAAATAGTCATAGGATAATGATACATGAGGCAGGAAGCAGATAAGCTGATGAACTTAAACCTGTTGCAAGGAAGCAAATCAGCAACTGCATCACACAGATTTTTGTTCAGGAATTCTGCTGAGGCTGCCCTCTAGGAGCAGCATTCAGTCCAGTTCAGAGGGCCATAGGCCTCTCCTAAACTACACAGTAAATCCTATATTCTAAAGCCTACAATGAATTAAGCAAAGCTCTGTAGAGTCCCATCAAATCCAGGACACAACAATCTGCAGAGCTGTGACTGAAAGTCTTCTCAGTATTGTCAGTAACATTTACACTTTTCCTCCACATTCCATTCCCCTTGTTAGCGTTTGCACTTGGATTTCCAGTCCTTGGCTTGAGCATGATAATAAACTAGCTGAGTAGGAACTAAACACTTGACAGCATCAGAAAGCATACTACTGCACTGGCAAAGTTAACTGAGGACTAATGCTCCATACACAGTAGCTTGGGCTGTGAAATAACCAGGACAGTATGTTTTCATAAGACAAAGTTTGGTGGTACATTTTGAAACATGTATTCCTTCCCAGAACAATTAAGAAAACTCAGGGGAAAGCAGAGAAGGGAGAAGAGGATGACCTAGAAAATGCACTTGAGGATCTAATTTTGTGCGTATGCATGTATTCCAGGCAAGCCTGTTGCACCTCCTCCCTTAAAGACCCGGTGTTTTGCACTCTTTGCTATATGCATCAACCCCCACGTGAGTTCCAGGCATGCAGCTCTTGAAGTTTCCAGCATTAAGGGCATGTCTTTCCACTGTCTTGAAGTTCAAAGCTTGTAAAGGTGTTGGAAGCTGGCAGAGACAGAGGGAAGAGAGACTTTGTGAGACAAACTTTCAGAGGATCGCAAGATCTGGTTATGACAAAGGAGCTTTTGTATTAAATTGTTATTGTAGGGCTGCTGAGCTTCACACCTGCTTCCTCAGGTCAGGCACAGCTGTAAGGACAGAGCAGCATCGTCTCCCTCACAGCGCTGAGAGCTGAACCTCAGGCTATTGCATCTTGTGGTGAAGCTGGCTTCCCAAAGCTGAGGTTTACTTTTCTGTCTACAGTTGCCTAATCTCTACTGATGTGATGTATAAATCTCTTACTGGCACTGGATTGTGCCTTTTCACAGAGCATTAGAAATTACTTCTTCCTGGTGTAACAGGAATAAAAATGTTCAGTGGGCTGAGCCAGAGAAATGGAGCTGGTCTCAAACTAATCCACATTCTTCATGCAAACACCAGCTGTTTCTTGATTTTGTATTCACCAGGAGGGACAGCACAGGCCTCCATGAGTTAATAACTTTTCTGTTATTAAATGAGAATTAGTTGTTCTGTAGTGCGATGACTTTTTTTCCTACTGTCTTCAGTTTATTCACAAAAGAAAGGACTCGAGGTAGGAATAGATCAGCTCATGTTATAAGAATGTGTACAAAGTAATCACAGAATCATTGAACTGTTGATTGGAATGGACCTTTACAAATTACCTCATCCAAATTTCACTGAAAGCAGGAGAAATGAGAGGTGATTTGGCATGCAGCCGTACACCTCACTTTGCAGCAGAAGCAGTTTGGTTTTTAAGCAATGCCAGGTGAAATGCCTCCTCATCTAAACCAGAAGTGAATTTGGGGAGCATAATGCAGTGTTTAAAACAAGGGAAAGGAAGTTAAATGTTCTGGGTGTTATTCCCTGTTCTTCCATTGATCCTATAGAAGGTATGGAAAGAGTCAATCTAGCCCATTTTGATGAATCTGGGAGGTCTGACAGAGGCTAGTATATATATATATAGGACCTTTTGTCCTTCAGTTTCTCTATTAGTAAAAATATTCACGTGGAGTTTGTGAGACTCTCAGGTCAAGATTCCTGAGATACTTAAGTACCAGTCCCCTTGACTTCTGATGGCAATTGAGCACCTAAGGATCTGACTATGCAGCAGTTCTCTTCTGCCAGTGCTTCCTTTATTCAGCACTATGCCTTACCTCCTCCCTTGCTTTGCTTTACTTCCCAAATATGCGTATCTGCTTTCTTTGCTGTTGCAGGCTCTCACTTAAAATTCGCTGTTAGACCCCAGGTCAGTGAATGTGGTTGGAGAGAATGAAGTTATCAGGGTGTTTCTAGAGTAAATAGCAGTAGGCATAGGGAAACGTGTCCATACCCTCTCACATATATGTATGTACACACAAACAGGTCACAAAACTCTGCACTTACCTGCTACATTAGCAAAACTCCCACTCTTAAATCCTGAAAAAATTGGTGACTCTAGGCCTTGGATGAGATGGTGGGTGGGTGGGAGAAGTGGAATGTCTGTTTAAGGCTGTAAAGTTGCATTTGAAAGTGTCAAATGTGTTTGTGGTACAGAGGTCTATTTGCTTTATATGGAAAACGCACGTTGGCTGGTCCCTGAATTTTGTTATGCAAAAGCGAGAAGTCAGACAGGACTTTAAATGATGCAGTAAATAATAACATAATTTATTGTCAAAAACTCTAATAAGTTAAATCTGTCAATGTTTTTAAAGCATTTCTTTAAGAAGGTTTTAACTCCTTGAATTAAGAGCAATTAAATTAAAATAAACCAAGAAAGGGAAAGAGAGCAAATTCTGTTTTGAACTTCCTACCTAACTTATTCACCTAGTTAGATGGTGAGAATCTGATGCAGACGTCCCAAGTAAGACTGATAAAGCATATCGTGGTGACATACCTCCGTATCAGTAATTCTGGGTTTGGCTAAACCATGTAAAAGACTAATTTAAAGACCAAGGCACTGTATTAATAAGACATCTATCCTTTGGTGTAGTTTAGCTTCAGAAGGCAGTTTTATTGAGATGCTTACTTACTCAGACCTCAGTCAGTACCTAAAGAAATTTGGCTATTTGGTCTGAAAGCATAGTTGCCCTTTTAAAAGGTGCAAGGCCCCAGAAGATTGGATTCTCTTGCTTTTTCTATAATGCTTAGAATAGCTTGACGAAACCTTCTCAAAGTCTCAAATCAGTATAAAGGGCAACACTACATGTGGTCCATTGGTATCTGTTGGTTTTTAGTTGGATAGGACCAGCAAGCTTTGGTACAAAATGTACTGAAGAGGACTAATGTAGCCATGCATTCAGTGGCTTTTTTTTGAGTACAACTCAAAGCACGAGGAAGTTATAAATTAGACTAAACACAGCATTTCTTTGGTGTTCCTTAGCTATTCTATTTTCTGCAGGTGAATAAAAGTTCTGATAATCTTAATTCACCAACTGCAAGGCAAAATTCATTTTTCTGGTGTCACTAATAGGGAATGGTTTCTTTTAATTCAAAAATATTACTGTGTACTGCAAAGAATGAGAAAATAATGAAGCTATACCAGGCTAAACGAGAAAGTGCTGGAAACCCGCATGAGCTCAATAGGCTTTGAACTTGTTACTCTGCAAATTGCATTTTCTGTGTGTGAAGCTTTGTAAGTGAATTTAATTTCTCTGCTTTATAATAATGTTCTTGAGCCTACAGTGTGCAAGCAAAATATTTCTGTCTGACACATGCCTGTATAATGATGTTTGAAGTTTCACTGCCATTCTTAAAAGATCCTTCTCCTTTGAGAGGCATCTGTCATATGTATGGGTTAGCAGGTGAGATCCCAAAAGAAGAGCAAAGCACTTGCATAGTGTTATCCCTAAACACTTAGTGCCATAAATATGAGCAGTGACAGCCAAGGACTTGACAGGTTTGTGGTTGGAAACAGTCTTCAGGTGGTGGTGGCCTTCTGGCTGTGTTTGCTACCAACTACAGCTGTTTTCATCACTTCTTCAGCTGTAGGTAACCTATTGGCCTTGCCTGCAGAGTTGATACAAACAACCATTTAGCAGCTTGCCGCTGAGCTCCAGCTTGAACCCTGAGATGAGTGCAGACTGCTTAGAGACACATTGACTTGCTGCTATTCCCTGCTTCCAAATGCACCATTGTGCTCAGGTGCTGTCTGCAAAGATCAGTTTCAGGTGCAATTCCGCAACAGAAAACACATTTTTGAACAAATGCACCTTGAAAAACTGACAAGTGAAAAAGGCTCTGAATATTTAAAGGAGCTCTGTAACTCTTGCTGTAGATTTTTGGTCTGAATAGCTGCCTTTGAAAGGATGCTTTATTAAGTGTATTGAGAACTTCCAGTCACTAGCTTGACAGCAAAATCCAATTGAGCTGCTTGATATTTATGCTGGGAATACTGGTGGAAGAGGGGTGTTCATCATTTTGTCCCATACATGGTGTGGGTTGAACTAAGGAAAGACAACAGTGCTTGTCCTATGGGTCTTGGTGATCATTCCTTGCTTCTCTTTGCCTCTCAGGTGAGCATTGAAGAGCTCTGTTTAGGTTACCCAGCTCTTTCAATCCGCAAGTCCTGCTCTTCTGAGACTTTAGGATCAAAACCAAAAAACCAAGGTTTTTCCCTTCACTTACAGGGACAGGCTTTGACTTACCTAGAAACAAGATACCTGTACTCTTCTCAAACTCCTCAGAAAGCCTCATATGAGTAGAGATAGGGCAGTCTTCAGTGGGCATTGCAGAGAGGGAAAAATATCAAACTGGGGAATATTTCTGGGGAAGTAAGAATTAATCTTCTCTTGTTTTCAGTTGAGATTTGTGTTGTAGTCCAAAGCTTGGTACAGACTTCTCAATGAGGAGCTTAAGGCCTGGGTTTTCTTCCTGGAATTTCTTTCGGGTGGGTATTTTTTTTGTTTTTGAAAAGCCAGTCATGGATAACAGTGATGAAATTAGAAAATACTGGTGCAGCCCTTGCACATAGGTGTTTTGTTTGGCTTTGTTTGGTTTTCCTGGCTGGAGGAACTGTACGTCTCTTCTTTTATCTTATAAAAAGAAGGATAAGAACCCTTACAACAGCTCTAATTCATGCTCTGCTGTTCCGCGTTCTAGAGATGCAGTGTTCTGTTTTCAAAATTAACAGGCCCTCTTCTCTAGAAAGCTTTGCAATGTGTTTGAAAATCCGAGAAATCAATCAGTGACATTCTCCTGTATTCATCCTGTGATGGAGTAGTAACCTGTTGTCCCATACATCCACTTGATTTTTCAAGGGCTTCAATTGGATACTAAAATGCTGTAGAGCCATTGATTGTCGTTCGACTTACTGCGAGTGAAAATTGTGTTTGTTTTTATTGTATCCTTCAAACTGACTGAGCTAAGCAGTGATGTGTGGCTATTTACTCTTTTCTGTATAAACTCTTAACTCTTGACTCATGGGAGGTTAAAGCTCTGATTTGTTCTATTCCTGGCCCTATCACAGACTTCTGTGGCTTCAGTGTGTGACCTGTTACTATATATACATGCCAAGTATTGTATTATTTAATGCTACTATCTAGTCCTATTTTCAGCCCCATGATTGATGCTTGCAGGCAATTCAGTTTTATGATGATTTCACCAAAAGCAGCAGTATTGCCATTGTGTGGGCGCCCAGCTGGGGTTGCATTAAACAGGCAATCTTCTTTACAGGCCAGTCAGTGACAGAGGTAGGAATAAAGTAAACACAGGGCTAAATGAGGAGTTCCAAACAGCACCTTTTTTTTTCTCTGTTTCTAGGCTTAAGCATCTCCACTACTAAAAATATTGCTGGTTATCCCTTTAAGAGGGAAATGTTAATATACAGGATCTAATTACCTCTGTCTAAGCTGATACGCCTACAGCACCTTTTACATAACCCAAACACTTGAGTTCCAATTATACAATTATATTTTAACGTGTATTAAGTGCTATTCCTTTAGGGAGGAGACTTTTACTGAATATTTTAACTAAACGTCTTCCTCAATACAGACCTATATGGTACAATCTCATTTCATTACAGTGCCAAAGACTTGCTTTCTCTGAGTTCCTTTCCCCTTGAATACACCAGCTGGCTCTTCAGAAAGCACATTTTCCATGCCTGCAGCACTGACAGCAGTATCTGTACATGTACATCAGCTGCTGGCTATGAAGCTTATATTCCCAGGGTAGTGGCACTGTTACTGCAATTAGATCAATAATGCTGGCACAGTGAGAGTATCCTCTGGTTTGCACACAACCTATAGGATAGCCTCAGTCTCTAGAGCAAGCAACATGTTCAAACAAGGAAGAAAGCCTGCTGGCCTCTTCAATAGCATGTCTTGCTCTAGAGAATGATAGCACAAAAGACTGAGTTTCCCTTTACTGAAAAGACAGACGACTCCAGTGACTATTCTTTTCCGGTATCCTCATGCAACTTCTGTAAGACACAGAAGCTCTCAAATGGAAGGAAGACTTATTGAAGAAGGCTGTTTCCTGTATACTTTTAATTATTAACGTCAATGAGGTTTGTAGGTCACCTCTTCTGAAAACCCAGAACCTAAGTTTAGTGTGAGGAGCCTGAGTGTATTCCTACACTCAGACCTAACTCAAGTTGTCTGAACATCCAGGCAAAGCTGGACTTGTCCTGAAGTAGCACAGGAGAAGAAAAAGGATGAACAAAGAAAGAGTGAGTGGAGGGCAACCCTCATGAGCAAGGCTGGGACTGCTGGTGTTCCCCAGGCTGGATTACATGCGTGTGGGGCAATGGGTGCTAGTGGAGGGGAGAGATCAATTTGAAGAAATGTTCTGCTTCTTCCCATCCCTTAGCATCAGCCTATGCCAAAAGCTGGCACAGTTTATGCTGCAATTGCACAGCTTGTGCTGAGTTCATTGCTGCCATGGAGGTTATGTTATCAGCAGCTGAACCACCTGGTTTAACACTGACGCAGCTATTTTTGTACTATACTGTAGTCACTCCTGCACTGTATCCCCTACTGTGAAAACCAAGCTTTGGAAATGTTGAATAAAGTTATGACATTGGGCTGCACCCGTCAGATACACTGAATTCATGACTAAAGAAAAGATAAGCACTTTTAATTACAAAGCTAAATTATTAAAACATTGGGCTTGTTTTATTTTAATTATATAAACCCAGAAAATCTGGAGGTAACGTTCCCATGGCAACCTTAGCTCCATCTCCTGTGTGCAGTGGATGTATGTGTATGTTTGTGTAAAATAGGATCATTCATTATCATGATCAGAGTGATTTAGGACTTGCTGATCAGGAAGACATTAATCACACCAGAAATCTCGTCTTTAAAAGTGATTTATTTTTGCTATTTCTCTAGCCAAGTGTTGCAATGTCGAGGAGATTGTGAATTTCTGTCCAGCCTGATAACTATTCATGCTAAAACATAATGCCTGAACAATTCATATCTTGTCATAAATCTGATCTATCATTTTTCAAATTTAGCCATGATTGTGACAGGTACCCTGCAGTCATGAGTCTCAAGAGCTACCAAGATGAAATTGTCAAGCATTTTTTTTCAGTGAACTCACTAATATCAAGCATATGATTACACATTGCACTTTGATGCTAGCACTTAATATTGCAGAGCTAATTTCACCCATAAAGTACTTTTTTAAAGGGTTAGGTATCATTTGCGTGTCCATCAAGGATTATGAAGGATGCAGCAGTCTGGTGACGTAGCAGAATCGTCTCCAGACCTCCTGTACCACCCGAAAGAATAATGTTTCCAGCAGGCATTCCCATGAGACTTAATCTCTTAATCTCTTCCTTAATGTCTTCATCTGTATCCCCCCCCTTTCCCATGGCCAGCTTTTTCCACCACCCCACCCCCCTTTGTGAAATGTACCTAGATGGCGAAGGCATTAAAGGGTACTAATCATTTTTATTACTGTCATGAGATTCAGTGAATGGCATGTTCGTGGTTGTGAGCTTTACAAATATTATGTAAAGTACTTTTCCAGACTACAGCTTCTCTTTTTTTTTCCCCTGTGCTTGTCCTGTATCTCTATTTTCAGTGACATAATTTTTCAGGGTAGTGGCTCAGAAAAAAAGATTAATACTTTAGAGGAAGAACTGAGTGTGTATAATTTTTTGTACACAAATGAATACACATCCCTTCACCTGCTGAGTATGATCATATTCTTGCTGAGCTGTACTCTGCTCTTGTGAGACCTCACCTGGAGCATTGTGTGCAGTTCTGGTGTCCTCAACATAAAAAGGACATGGAACTGTTGGAACAAGTCCAGAGGAGGCCACGAGGATGATCAGGGACTGGAGCACCTCCTGTATGAAGACAGGCTGAGGAAGTTGGGTCTGTTCAGCCTGGAGAAGAGAAGGCTGCATGGAGACCTCAGAGCAGCCTTCCAGTATCTGAAGGGGGCCTATAGGGATGCTGGGGAGGGACTCTTCATTAGGGACTGTAGTGACAGGACAAGGGGCGATGAGTTCAAACTTAAACAGGGGAAGTTTAGATTGGATATAAGGAGGAAATTCTTTCCTGTTAGGGTGGTGAGGTAGTGAAATGGGTTGCCCAGGGAGGTTGTGAATGCTCCATCCCTGGCAGTGTTCAAGACCAGGTTGGACGAAGCCTTGGGTGAGATGGTTTATTGTGAGGTGTCCCTGCCCATGGCGGGGGGTTGGAACTGGATGATCTTAAGGTCCTTTCCAACCCTAACTATTCTATGATTCTATGATTATAGATACAGAACATAAGCACAATTTATGTATAAAGATATTTTGAGCAGACTCAGAATAATATGAAGATTTTCGGGCTTCTAAAATTTCAAAGATATAAACCTAAAGACAGGAAAGGTTAGAGTTCATTGTATTGAAGAGCTGTGAGTATATACAACAAATGTAAGTATTAGCTCACTGAGAATTCATCCAAAGAAAATTGAGAAATATTAAGAAAGAAATTTCACAAAAAACCCTATTCTGTTGTCGTTGGGAGTATTACATGTCAGAGCAATGAAATTTGAGAATGCCTTTAAACACTGAGTCTCCTATAGATATAGGAAAGCTGGGCCAAATGAGGTAGAGCAATTATTTCTATTCTTTAAATACACATTGTTTTCCTGTGAGTCATGAGGTCAATGTCTAATACTTCACGTCCTGCTAAAATTGAACAGCATAAAGATTTCCTGCCCACACGTTTCTGAATTAGTAGATTTTATTTATTTGGATCTAGCACAAAAGCTGAAATGTGTGTTTATGCCCCTGAAGAAAACACAGCACAGTTATACTCCTCAAATGTCTTTCATTGTAATTACTCTTCTTCTGCTTGTAGTAGCATTTGCTGTATTTTGTTATAAAGACAGGTTTGAAATTAAACTTTAAAATCAAGAAGAAAGAAAGAAGAAGAAGAGCCTCATGACAGACTTCTTTTAGATTAGTCCTCTCTAAAATAACCAGTAAATGCCTCTGTCTTCATGTCAGTAAGACAGTCTCTGGGTCATGGAAGGTGACATCACATTTATTTGGTTATTCCCAGCTAGCTGAAACCAGGCATGATCTAAAGGAGACCTCTTGCAAGTGCTGTCAGAACTAAAGCATTACTGAGCACAATTCATAGAAGGAGTTAAAAGGAACAGAGAAAAATACACAGAGGAGGAGAGTGAAACACTTCAAAGCCAGCCTCGCCAGTGCTAAAATTCTCCAGGAAGATGGAGGAAAATGAAAGCAACACCAGTCTAGTTTTGCAAGCAGTGAATGCCAACAAAGGGCAGCTTCTTTTCTTACTATAGCTGGTTTGAAATCCTTGGTATTTTTTGTTGCCTCAGTCAAAAAGACTATAAAACTGAAGTAAAGAATGATGAGGAATGCCCTCTACCCCATAAGCATGAAATATGTATGAGTAGTGGGTTTAATCAGAGATACAAAACTCTCAATGGCTCCAGAATGAGCCATTTGGCATTTCTGGGGGGCTGATTCTGTAAAGAGAGATCACGTTAGTTACATGTACATTTACACTGACTCAAAGGATCACAGACTTGGGACCTCTGGAGATCACCTACTCCAACCCTCAAAAGAGACATAAGTATAGTCTCCTGTGCACCCCCACACAGCTGATCCTTGGTGTGCACCATGAGCACATCCTGACTCTGTATTCTGTATTACATACACCCTGTGTTTGTTTTCTCACAGTCATTTAGCTGGAGCTCTTCCAAGAGCACATCAAGTTGCTTAGCTGTCCTGTTGCAGAAAATAGTGGAGGAGGGATTGTGCGTGCCTAAGTCACAACACAGATCTTGTGATTGGGAGGGTAAGATACCTCAGGAATGTCACTAAGAATTCCAAGGAAAGACGTGACAATTTGGTAAACAAAAGAAGGGTCTGAGTCCAGACTCAGGGTAATGGGTGGGAAATTGTATCCTGGTTGAGAACCTCAACACTGTAAAAGAAAAGAGCTGAGTGTACAGCATCACAATTCTGATTGCAGCAAAAAGCTTGTGGAGTTCCAGAAGCAGACTTAGTTAACAGAAGCCAACCCAGTGGGTGTCACAGAAGGAAAGATGTGAGAAGGAGGATGGACTATATCGCTTTGCAAAAGTTGGCAAGAGCCAACAATGTGTTTTGCTCAGATGAATTCTCATAGGAGAAATGAGCAAGCAGTTCATTAGGAACTATTCAACCCTATTCAACTGAAAGTAAATGGGACGTTTATGAAGTTGGACATGGCATACACACCGTTACATTGCCAGAAACAGTTGTTTTCATTGCTAGAAAAGCACAGGCTTGTATACTGGATAGTAAATGTACTATTGATAATAAAAGTGTTAGGTGCCACAGCTATTGTCATTGAAGAAACATAGCTACATCAATGTGTAAAAAATAAAGAGGGGGAGAGGTTTCAGAAGAATAAAATTCACTTTGGAGACCCCATATTAAAGTATTGAACTGTCTGGATGGATGATCAGCACACTGGAAGACACTCATCTTGCAATGGTACTAAGTAAAACATACTTTTACAAGCAGAAAATATGGGAGCTCCCTTTCCTCCTCAAGAAGCTGCATTCCTTAAAATGAAGGAAGCAAAACAGAGGTTGGAAAAATATTCTCCAGGAGTAGTAAACCTGCTAAACCACAGACATTTAATAGCCCTGTAAAAGTCATGGAATACCTGAGCTGAGTCACAGATATGTCTGTGGTAGGTATGTCATCACACCTATAGGAAACCTGTGTCTTTCTCCACTGACAGCTGATGGGCAGATATTTCTCTGGTACTAAAATGTCATAAACACCATCTCAGCTGATGAGCATGGTTATAGCCTCCAGAGGAATCAAAAGAGATGAGGGACACCAACCAATCTCCAGTTCATGCATTTGGGTAAGTATCCCTTACCCTAAGAGCACTCATTTGATTTAGTAAGAAAAAAAAAAAGAAGGGAATGATGTTTCAGTGAAAAATTGTGCCAGGTGTTTTTATGAGCTTGATGCATCAGCAGATATCTTAGAAAAACAATACATTTATGCCTTTTCCGTCCCTGGAAGATACTCTATATTGTTGTTTGAGTTGTGCTGACAACTCAAATATTTCACTAAGAACATCTGTGCTACCCTTACAAGGAGGAGGACATCAAAAAGTTAGAAAGCCATGAGCAGATGCTCTCTGGAAAAAGAGTGGACTGCTGCATCAAAGCTGAACTGATTTCTGGTTTATTTGCTTGTTAGGAGTATTGGTTGATCATAACATTGATCCATGTTGACACCACTATCCTCAACACAAATGGTTTCTTTGAGGACAGAGCAACACAGCGACATTAATGTTTTAATCTTACTATAGAGTTTGGGAAGCTGAGAGAATTGGAGGATCTTATTTCATTTATGATCTTCATTAGTGAAATACTAAGTTTCTTTCAAGCCTCATATTCCAGTCTGTGAAGCCTGAAAATAGCTTTGGCATTATAGGTGACATAAAAATGAACATTTTGCTGTAATACAAAAGAAGAATACTTTAGATTGTGGGTGCAAGTATCTTATGCCACCATTCCTGAGAAATTAATCTAAGCTAATATTGATCACAAATCAATAGCCAAAATGGCTGGGGAAATTCCTGCTTTTCCACAGTTAAACAACTTCTGTTGTTGTTGTTAAAATGTGGGATTCATGAACTGACTATAAGCCTGTAAGAGAGCTGCTGGATGTAGACAGAATTGCTCATGTATTTGACAAAGGTTTAGTAGAAAAAATTGTCCCAAGCCTAGATTTGTTTCCAAATAACTGGACTTTAATAACCAGTCTGGTCTCAGAGGAGACGTGCACAGAGGCTGCCAGAGCAGATTCAAGGTAAGACACTGGAAAATGACTACTTTTGGCAGTGGCATGTATTTAACCCTTATTACCAATCTGGGGGAGAACACCTGAGCACACAGAAGTTGGGCATTAGATCTGTAAAACATTACAGCAAAAACATATTAAAATGAAGGTCATTTAGAGTGAACAGCCCATGAGAGAAGGTGCAAAATATATTGAACTGGCTTCAGATGGAAAGTAGTATTATTGCTGATCTGAAGTCTTGCAGGATTCGCAAGCAAAAGAGTCTCAAATTGGTTGTTAGCAAAAAGTGGCTTCCTGGAAAAAAAAAAAGCCTTTACTTTTTACATTTATGGGAGGGAGGGAAAGGAATCCTATGAAACTTGACAATTAGCCTTACTTTATCAGAAGGTGCTCCTATGAGAGAGGAGCTCATGCACATCAAATAATTTTTGCTGTAGACAGTACAACTGGGTGAGTAATATCTGAGAACAGACTGCAGTTTACTGAACATGTGTTTAAGTACTTTTCACTAAATGTTAGGTTTAATCACGTAATCTCTTATTGCCACAATTCCCTGTCTAAACGGCTGGTGAAAATAGTGTAAAAACCTCCTTAAAACCACTACTGCAAAATCAGTCAGACTGTGATCCATATTCAGCACTTTCCAACTCCAGAATGACTCCACTGAAGTGGTCATCACTGATAAATCTGATCAATAGAAACCTGACAAGAAGTATATTTGTATTGCTAGAAACCACCCCTAAAATCATCAGATACTTGAAATCGAAAGAGACATGGCAAAATAATTGATACAGTTTGTATTCTTGGGCACTCCTACTTCAGGTAATGGTATTGTACATCTCTGATAGTAGAAAGTGGCTATGTCTACACTGCTGAACAGCAGATCTGTTTGCATATTCCTGCTCATGTCCTTAAGCCTGGCCCCTTCTAGAGCAGTTTTGGCCTGGAAGGAGCCAGCTTGATTGACCCAAGACAGCCAGGGCTTCAACATCTGACAGTGAGCATAGTGAGGGTCAAGGCTTGTGCTTGTTACTCAGCCCCCTTTTTGCTGGTCATATGGCCATTTCCAGGAGTAGCAGTGTTACAGTGCGTGGTTTTGCAATAGCTATGTCAATATTTTGTTTTATGGGGATAATTAATTGAAAAAAGAGGAGTTTTATGGGAGGACACTTTAGAAAACATGTTTTTCTAGAGTCACAGAGAAACATAGTAGGTTGGCAACAGAGAAAGCATATACTTGGTAGCCTGCATGAAGGTCTGACATCTCTGGCCTTATGTAATACAGATCTTTCAGTTGGTTCCTCACTTTTCCTTTCTTTCACTTGTTTCCCTACTAATCCCTTTCCCTTCAGCTCATCTGAGATAGTATTAAGGAGATTCTACTATTACATCTAACCAATCAGAATCATCCTTGATGCACCTATGCAGACAGATGCATAAAGTGTAGGTCAGCACTGAACTTGAGACTCATTTTGACCCAGTGATGCTCTTTTCCACACAAACCTTTTGTTTCTACTGAAGGAATTAGCTTAAAAGAAGACAACAACAATGATTTTTCATGGGCTTAAATACCAATGTAGATCTTTTTTTCTCTATCACTAGTACTCTTTTTTCTTGAACCTTTTTTTTGTGCACCTGTGCATTACTGTATGGCTTTAGAAATTCCAGTTTTATCCATGTCACAAATATTTGTGTCAGTCAAACATAATGATACATGGTATAACAAGTGTAGAAGCTTTAACTTAGTCATAGACACTTGGCAAAGCCATTTTCTGGTGGTTTTAAGTACAAAGAGAAAAGTTGCTGCCTGTATTTCCTGTGCCTTTTGGGACTTTACTTCAAAGCAATAGGGCATGAGACATGGAGGCAGTCATATCCTGACAGCAGAAATCCTAGATGCATTACACCATCGCAATTCCCACATCCAGATCAAGAATTAGAAAGGGAGACAATTCATAACATGGTTATTATGTAAAATATATGCACAAACCAAGGCATTGTGTACATTAGTGTAATTATCCACTGCTGACAATGGGTATGCTGGTGCTGAATGTGATTAACCTGCAAGAGCAGCCAAGAACTATTCTTGTTTCAGAAAGCCCATGTGAAACCTGCCTGCTTGTGAAACTGTGTTCAGTGCTGCTTTAATTGCACACATTGCTGACACACATTGTCAATAACAAGCATCTTTGCTGCTGTAGACAAGGGAAAAATGTAAAGATGTTGCAGCGAGTCAAAGCTTGAAAGCCTTCACTTAGCTTGTATGGGCAGGATTTAAACTACTGGGGAAACTTTATGTCTCTGGCTATTTATTATTGCATACAACATGTTCTTGGAAGCCGCTCCACATTGAACAGCAGTTAAACCCATCTGCTGCTCCTGAATTTTCATTTCATTCACAAGCCCATTTTAAAAGTATTTTTGGACTTATCACCAATGTGCTATCAACTCTTTATTATTCTGTTGTAAGCTGGTAAGAAGACTGATTCAAATTTTAAAAGGAAATTGTAGCCTCCTATACATTCCTGAGCTTTTCATTGAAACTTGCCTTCCCCTCATTGTCTGATGTAATTGAATTTTTTAGTTTAAAAGCAATTATTTGCCACAAAATTTCATCACCTCACGCTAAATGCCAATTCTAGTGACTAGTAATTGCATCCGTGTAAATTCTGCAGAATTCATCTAGTAATTACATCATTGGCATAAGGAACAGACTGGAGCTTAGCATTGTGATCACAGATACACAGTACATTGAAGTTCCTGTAAGTGCAATGATTTTTTTCACTGCTTTATTTAAAAACACTATTGCAATTTTCTTTACACTTCTCTTCTCCCTATGTTCATGTTTCATTACTGTTACTTGGCATAGCATTACTTCAGTGCCCTCTACATAAGATTAACAGGAGCTTTGTAGCTCCTTGAGATTTTCATGAGATCTTCTTCACCCTCTGAAGACTTTTTTTGAAACAGAAACCTTTATTTCCTCAGTTTTCTTTGTGTGGCTGACTCGTGTGATACTGTAAGATGTTCTTGTCTGAGGGTAATTTTTGTTGGATCAAGAGACTTCGGACTATTTACTGCTAATTCTTTTTCCATGGCACTAAATTGATTCTTCCTTAATACACAGATTATTAAGGCTTCCTATATTATATGTGTATTTAAATCCTTCTAGAAGTGGAACACTTGGACACCAAAACTTGTTGTCTCTAGGCCTTGTGTAAAACATAGACTGGGTTTTTAAAAGTGAGTTCTGTCAAGGGATCACAACTGTGATAGCTGTTCATAACATCTAGGGTAGCTTGAAACTTATATTATTTAAATTTTTTATTGAATTAAAGAGCAGCAGATTTTGATTTTTTATGCAATAAACCCCCCAAATCTATATGTAAACTATATATTTATACTCAGTTATAGCCAGTATCAATGACAATGTCTTTTAACAAATAGAAGACCTCCTTAAAAAAAAGAACACTCTGGGGTGAGATTCAGTTGTCTAAGATAGGCATCTAGTGCTATTTTAGATGTCCTGCAAGATCTGAGATGTGCATGTGGGTGTCAGAAATGACAGAAGGAAACCCATACCCTTCTGAAGCAGCAGCTGGTGACAGAGTGATACCTTAGTGCAACTAATGACACAAGACAGCTTTATTTGGGAAACTCAATCACCTTCAGGGTTGTCACATTGCTAACATACAATATGATGCCTAGGAAGAATGCTGTTTAGAAATGCTATCTCATTTGCATTTGAGTAGAGTTTATTTAAAAGCCTAGTTTTACAAACAAGATTACATCTCTGCATTGTATATCCAGTTAGTGCCATTCATAAAATCTTGACAGCAAGTACATATATATATATATATAATTAGCAGAAAGGAATGTGCCTGTTCTGTTAGCTGACTATTAATCATCTGGTTCCCAATTAAAATTGCTGAAACTACTAGGGAATAAACTTCTCACGTTCGAAACCTATGGAGTCATAGCATAGAGGACTGGAAGGGATTTGTTTCGATGTTTCAGCACCCTAGCAGTTTCATTGGATTCTGTTCTCAATGGAGACAGCTGATCACTGTCCCCATTTAATTTCCTGTTTTCAGTTCTTCCTGGGTTGTGATTTCTGAACCTTTCATTACTCTTTTTTCTCTCTTGTAGATTTCCTTTCTCTTTTTCAGTACCTATGTTAAAACACTGTGCCTCTCGAATGGTACAGTTATGTGTGTGTCATCATCAATGGTTAGGTAACAATAGTTATAACCCATGTCCTTATACACAGCAATTGTTCATATTTTGAAAGAAGGCCAACTTGCAACAGAGCCTCACTCCTGGCTCCTCCTTGGTGAACGATCTTCACACAGATTTTCCTTACTCTGCATTTTCGCATTTGCTGTTTGCGCTGTCAGAGCAGCGCTTACTGCTCTGTAAGCATTTCTTCTATCTGTGCTTATGAACCTACACATTTCTTTTCTAAAGTCTCCAGAACCAAATCCAAAAACTAAACTACATATACCGAAGAAGCTTGCTGCGGTCAAAATGCATCAGCCCCAGTGGATTTATCCATTACATGCCTCCCAATTGGCTTGGTCCTCATGTATGGGAATCCATGGCCACTCATTACACTGTAATCTAGATTTTGCAGTGTTAAAAATCGTAGCTGTGTGAGCTTGACTGAATATTCAGGCCTCAATTCATCCCAATTCACTGAGGTGGGAATGCATCCTCCAAGAAGTGAGCACGTTTAAGCCCTGAACCATTCTCAGGAGTTTCCTATGTCTCAAAGCTCTCATAGCTCCTAGCTGACGCATCAAAATGCCTGAACTTTGACAACATCAGTATAAACCTCACTTCTTAAGAATACTGTTGTATGACAGCAGGAATCCATTTAAGTGGGGCTAGAACTCCCTTTTCCTTAAACTATACTTAAAACTAAAAAATGTTATTCCCTGATTTTTTTGGCAATTATTAGTAGCCATTCTTTAGACCACCAGTGTTTCAAGACTTCCCTGGATCACTTGTTAGCCTGCTGGTTTTATGCTTGTTGTTTTAAAAATTACTTAATCTTTCAGCTGAGAGTGAAAATTTATTTTTTTCTTCTTCTTCTTTTTAAAAAACTTGTATTCTTTAGTAATATAGAAACAAAAAGTCTCCTAAGCAATATACTACAAGGTGAGGGTTAGTATTACAGAAGCATCATAATGACTATGGCCTTTGTAAAAATGCTTTTCAGTACTGTAGATATTAAACATTCTGTTAAAATAAGCTATTTGATGCATTAGTGCAGGCAAGGTAGTTTTGCTATTAACAAATATTGTAATCCTTGTGACATAAGTCTCCCTTTTACTGTCAGGGCTCTTCTGTATTGTTGCAGTTTGTTAAGAACTCATGTTTTTCCTACAACGGCATTGACTAATGCCTAGGTGGGAACCTGAATTCGTTGCACATTTTCCATTTCACAAAAAATAAATTGTGTTCATTAAAAGCAAATGTATAGTCTCCTGCTGTTAAAACTTCACAAATTCGTTGTGATAATTAAAGAGGGCTTTAAAATTTAGAAGCAACAGAGTTATTCCTAATTTTAGCTAGAAAGAGGTGGACCGAGAAGAGAACGTTTATTTATTCCTTATAGCCTTTTTGCTTGATTTGCTAATAATTAGTATTGAAATTGGTAGATGCTGCATACTAAAAATAAACTGAAATAAAGTAGTAGTGTTAATTCTTGTAAACTGTATATCCTTTGCTTGTTCTCCCTTAAAGGATAAATAGCTGTTCAATAGGTACTTATAATCAATAATACATGCTCACATTTTTAATATTATATAATATAATGTCACTTCATTTTTGTTAAAAAGCCTCTGGGCAATTCAACATGTATTAACAGCAATTTACAGCTTGAAGGGAATAGATGGCATGCCAGATTATTTCCTAAAGCAATTATAGTAAAACTGAGCTCCTAGCCCCAACAAAACAACCTGGGAAGCAAACCACACAACTAAGCACCGTATGCAAACACGATGAAAAATCTGAGTTTGGAACGTATCCTGAGTAGATGTCTCTATGTACTTCCAGAAAGGCCAAGAGGAAGAAAATCCCACAGGTAGAGGCCTTCAGCTGGGACCCTTTCCTGAAATGGAATGGACTAATGCACAGGTGAGAGTAGTGAATTTAGCTGTCAGAAATAAGCGAGGAAAGGAAAGAGTTTCTGGATTGATGCTTCATAGTTTTGCAATTGTTTTCCTCACCAATGCTCCCCCAGACCACAAAGTATTTGTTTCCTGTTAAAAAAATATTGAATGCTTCAATGACTGCCAAGATGCTGTTGCATCTAAAAAACCTCAGCTACAAACTGGTCAAACTGAAAACTATTTGGGCCATTAGGAAAACAATTTGGCCTCACCTGACTTTTGGAGGAAGTCCACATTGCTATGGTAGTCAATGGAGAGACTCTTCCTTAATGCAGTTCTTCTGTTGTGGATATCTCCTGTACATGGAGGTGGATCTTGCCCTGAAAATTATTGTCTCTCTCCATTGTCTAGACATTCTTAATGATCAAATAATTCAGATGTAAATGTCTAGAGTTTTGATATCTCATGTGGTCAGGAAAATTTCATTGTTATGCTTTTGAAATTTCTTTTTATCCTCTGTTGGCCTCGTACAGATGCAATCAGTCTCTGAGGTGTAACAGGCAGGACCAGCCTGGGATACAGGACAGGACGACTAGGTATATTTATGTTGAATAGTGTTGCTATCATGGACCTGAAGAGACTGACAGATAAGAGGACAGCAGAAGGTTTTTGGTTGATTGTTGTTTTTTTTTTACTCAGAGAAATTTTTCAATAGAGTTGTCATTGAAACCAGTAGTACAAAAAACTCCAAACCAAAGTGCAAGTGACTCTGTTGCACTGGGATACTAACCTCGATAAACTTCTGTTATCAAAATATTCAGTTTAATTTATGTTGCATTTGTGTTCTCAGTTTTCAGTATATGACCTCCTGCCATTATGATAATGGATGTGTGAGAAACTTGATATTTCGGTTGTCTGCCAGCTGGGTCCTTTGCAATCTCAGGGGGAAAAGAATGCAGTTTAAGATAGCAGGATAATGCACACTAATGGGATATTTCTGGTAAAAGTAGTCTAAAGTGATATATTTCTCATGTCCAAATTGCTATCCTTTGATTTCAGAGTTAGCAAGACGCAGGGATAAATACGGCAGATGGAGATTCTGAGTGACCCTTGCACAGCTCTCTGCCAGCTGGACATCCATTTATAATGGCTAAGGATGTCTAGGTTTTTTTCCTAAATATAAGGGCCAAAAATATGTGGTACTTAAGGTGGTAACCCAGGATGTAATTCAGTGGCAAGTATAATGGAAAAGAATTCTATATAGTATGTATCTGGACACTTGAATTCTGCCTCCTAAGACTCTGAGTAAGGTTTAATGAAGCTTATTTCTTGGTTTATTCTGGATGCACATAACTAATTTTTGCTGCTTTTTTTGTAACACCAAAAAGAAGAAATGAAACTAGTCAATCACTGTCACAATTAATCATGTCATTTATCCATGCAAAGATGAACAAAAACTCTGAAACCTCTTCACTACTGAGTGGCACACAGTAGGAGGAAAGTGCTGTTTGCTCCTTAACAAGCCCATATGGTGGTAGGAGATCCAGTGTCCCTACTATGCAAACAACACTGAATCTTTAAAAGCATGTTAAACAACATCTGCCACTGATAAAATAAGTAAAGCAGAAGGCTAATTACTTGATGACTTTCACCTTAGAGCCTTAAGAAAGGAGGCTGGAAAGATCTGTTGGAATATTAAGTTCTAGAGAGGTGGAGTATCATGCTATTATTTTTACCTTTGTTTTTCCAATAATGCTGCACAGCATATTAGCTCTATGTCAGCCCTGGAAAAAATATTGGGAAGATTAATGAGGCTTTAGCTAAGAAAGTAAGCATAAGAATAAATTAATGGTAGGAATAAATTCATGATAGTCAGCATAGTTCTAAAACAAAGCAATTATGTTAGATAAACTTAATTTCAGAATATGAATTTGCTTGATGAATGGTCCTGTGTTGTTTAAGTTTTTTTGTAAGGCACTTGATTTAATTTTACTTTGTATCTAGTATAAATAAATAACAGTATAATTTATCAAGATAAAGTTCCTTCAGGACTGACTTAAGTACTAGTCAATGAGAAATTACCTTTACACAGAATTTTTCAGGGACAATTTAGAATTGGATGTGGACAACATATTTAATACTTTCACAAGTAATTCGGAAAGCAGCGTGGATTTCTGGATAGTAAAATTTGCAGATGATGCAAAGACTGAAAAAGCAGGAAAAAAGGTGGACACAGTAGTGGGACAGATCAATCCAGTTACAGTCCAGCCTCGTAAACAGAGGCCACTGAAACAAAATTATTATTACCCAATAGAGAAGTATTACACAGCCAGAAGGAAGCAGTGTCAGCCATGCATGCACAGAGGAGACCCCTACAGTGGAAATAAGCAACACTAAGAATGTTCCAGAGGAAAGAATAGGCAACTCAGTATGGCTTGTATTATGAACTTTGAATGTTAAAGAAAAGGACTAAAAGTTAAGCATAAGGAGTGGTTTCATTTGTATGTGCAGTGAGGTTAAGGCAATATTGTGCCAGGTTTGGAATTCTATGCTTTTAAAATACATTAAATATATATCAAGAGAGAGAAAAGAGACTAGAATAGAAAAAAAAATATTCTTCCAGAGAGAGATAGGACTTAATGACAGTGTATTCCTTAGGGGAGACTGGGAATAAGAAGATTCTTCAGAGTAGCAAAGAAAAGCAGAACATGTACGCACCAGTGTGAAAGCAAACAAATGCTGGGCAGGCATTTTTAACAGTGAGAATATAGGACAAATTATCAAAGCAAGTGGTAGATCTCAATCTTGTTATGTTTTCCAGATTAGATGCTTTTCTGAGATAGCACACTTTAATTTAAGACAAGTTACTGTTAGTGTTAATGCTTTGCAGTACATTAGGCTAACCTTAATGATCTAATGGTACTTCCTACCTGAAACCCTGAATCTTTTAGGTGCCTGTTCCTTGCTCCAGCAGAATCAGCAAAAAACTACTTCAGCACAGAAATGTAGAATTAGATGATACGGTTGAGGGAGATTCATCTCATATAAGTAATGCAGTTTATCACCTTCTTCCCCAGACACTAGTTCAAATGAAGAAATGTGGAGCCATATTAGTCGGTCTAATGAGAGCATTTACTTCCTTTTTACTTCTTTCCTATGGATGAATGGAGGCTAGCACTGCTTTTCTCATTTTACGTTTTCCTGGAGATTAAAATGCAAGCTGAGACTTGCAGCTTGCATTTTAATGCAATTATGAGTCAGTCAGACTCTGTACAGAAGCCAGAAGTCATGCTACATGCAGCTAACTTTTGCAATTTTGCTTTTGGCCTCTTACTTGAAGAGTCTTCTCATAATAAATAAGTGACACTTGTATTCTTTGTCATCCACTCTTCTGTTATAATGCTCCAGGGAAAAAAGTCGCAATATCTTATGAGGTCCTTAGGTTCTCTTTGTTGTTCTTTTGTTGGAGATACATCTTTTTATTTTATTTTTTAACTGCAAAATACACCAGATCACATAAAAAGCTCAGTACAGCCATCTCCTGGCATACATGTGGAGGATGAAATTTGAATCCTTCCAAGATCATTGATTTCTGAATTAATTTTCCTTCATTGATTTGTAATCCAGAATATACAAATAATAGCTAAATTTTGATTAAAAAAGCAAGGTTTGGTTGAGAGGGCTTTATGTCATTTCAGTGCTGTGGGACTGTCTGCCATCTACATCTCAGTAGACCTAAAATAAACTACCTTTGCTTATTCCCATCCTACTTGCCCTATATCATTCACTGGGAGAAAGTGACTTTCCTCTCCTGCTTGGCAAGGATGGAAGGGTCCATTTTTCAATTGTGAAGTCTTCCAAAGAAACATGCTCATGCTTTTTAGTTCAATTCAGCAGCAAAGTCTGTCTTTGTTTTAATGTCAAAAAAAAAAAGAAGAATAAAATTCAAGGGCTAGGTAATTAGGGGTCTAAGACTTTTGCCAAGGCCTGATGAGAACTGCTAAGCAATGGTTTATTGTCTGTTGTCTCTTGTTTTGCACTCAAATTGGAAACTCTGAATTTAGCAACTCCATTTTTTCATTCTGGATTTGCTGAAAACTTTCAATGCTGGAATTCCAGTCCTTAACACTGAGGTGTTATAGCAATGGGTACAGGACTAATCACTAATCAGGAGTTAACATGCTTTGCATAATCTTAACTGTTCAATTGGGAAAAGGGAACTGAGCTCCTCTACTTATTGTAATGTGAAAAACTCAGTAGAGGACACAGGCAGACTTTGATTCTCAAACCCTGATTGCATTAAAGTGGAATTTCTCTGATGTACATATCTGCTTCCTTTGTGTATTCAGGGACATATTTATTAACATAGCTATTTCTTTACCCCCTGCTAAGATTTTAGAAATGAGTCTTTGCTTTTTGCCTATATACCCCTATAGAACTATGAACTCATTTCTCTGTGAAGAATTTTTGTGCTGAAAATATTTTATGGCTACCAGAAAGTCAAATTTTGCCCTCAGTACCTTTTCATCATTTATGATTACTCATGAGTAGTAGAAGAGTTGGAGGTGCACTCTATAAAATTGTTTTCCCTTTCCTCCTGATGTCAGTTGATGTTCCCTTGTGGTCTCTCACATGGATTTTGTCAGATATTGCTCAGGATGTCCAGTTTATCATCGCTATGTAGTTGACCTCCCAACCTCTCAAGCTGAGCAGAAGAATTTGCTTCCCCTCCAATTCATGCAAACGATAATAATTCAAAAGATATAAATGAATACAAGTTATTGCCCGCTATTCCTAGATGAACAAACACAAAAGTGGACAAAATTTGAGAGCCTTTATGACAATCTTTCAAAGTCATCATTTATATTTCATACAACATTAGAGAAATAATTATGTGAATTGTCTATAGCGGCCCCTACAGAAACATTTTACTGAAATGATTTATTTCTATATCCACTTTTCTGCATAGAACTGTTTTCACTAAACCTTCCAGTTACCAAAACTGAACCCTAGAGGCTTAAACAATCTTACATCTTCTTTGCAGTCAGCAGCAAAGGTAATTGCTGGTTTTAATCCTCAATTAAGTACTTCTCATATACTTTTCTGCAGAGGTCTAATACTTATATCCAGATAATGTAAAAGAAAATCAAATATACAGTAATGATTTTGCTTAATAAAGTTGAGGAAAATAGTGATAACATCAGTATTCCTTACTGCTTGCCTGTGTTATATGGGGTAAAGTGAGTTGCTGAGCTTGAAATTAGTTTTTAAACTAGTTATTCTTTACTTTTTTCACTCCTGCGACGTAATGCAGAATGCATTGTTTAATTTACAGCCACAGAATAGTTTGGGGTTAAGTGTTACAGAGGCAGTGAAGAGGTTGTTCTGCTTTTAATTGATACCGTGACCTACATTGTTCCCAAAGGCACCACAGACATTTTTCAGAAGAGCCTCCTGTTAATTAGAATTGTACATCTGTACTCTGTGGTGCTGGGTCAGTTGTTATTTCCATTCTATAAACTTTAAAAACTAGGGGGGGTTAGTTCACATTAGATTTGCCATGGAGGCTGGTAGCTCATATATAACTGTTTTCTGAGATGGCAGTGGCTTCAGTCTCATGGTCCCTTCTGTACAAAACCCCATAAAGCCTGAGGGTTCCAAGAGGTACCTGCATAACTGCGCAGTTGATGAAGGCACTTCCTGCATTCTTCAGAAATGAAGCCAAAAAGAGCTGATGATTTGTGTCAGTTTAAATTCCCATAGCCTCCTGTACAGCAAATGTGTGGTCCTGACCATCCGCTAACCCTGGTTTCTGGGATAAACCCCAACCTCACTGCAGTGATGTATATACTCCGTATTTCCTCCCAGAGGAGACCACGTCCATTAATGTGTCCTGTGGTCCCTAGACCATCTGTCTCATGGTAACAGTGAGATATATATTGGTAACTTGGATGAAAGATAGCTTACGTTACTGTGAAGAAGTCAGCCTTTTTTTTAAGGAAAAGGAAATTTATTTCTCATCCCTAGCCAATAAAACTTAAGAACTGCTAGTTTTAATTATAGACCGCCTGCATTCCCTTTCTTTCACAGAGAAGCTTATGTGATCAATTTATAATATCAGACTGTTCTTAACTTCCATAAGAGGTTTTTGGTTTCTTTTCCCCCCACGTCAGACATGATATTTATTTATTTTTGTTTTTTTTTTTAACATCAACTTACTCTGTCTGGAATTTCTGGCTTATCTAGTTATAAAGCCAATTGAGGTTGGATAGGCAGCTGGCTATCATGAGAGTTAAGAGTGCTTCCCAAATCTGAAAGACTGATTCAGAGCTTCCAAGGCTAAAAAATCAAAGAAGAGAGATCTTCCTAATCTTGCAAGTTATTAGACAATCTTTAACTTATTGCTTGAACTCATCATCACACAGCAGTAAGGAGCTGAGAAACTCAGCTTCTGAAAACTTCAGGAGCCTGAAGTGATAATCCGCATTCACTTTTTCAGATCTTTTCAGTTTTACAGCTAAGGGTAGTTTTCCTTGAGAAACATAAGTAAAGTGCTTTTATTGCTTCTGGAGTCAACATCCCGACTAAATACTTTAAAATGTTGTTATTTATTAAAGTTAGAAAGTTGGGATATCTCTGATCATTGGGAGTGATTCATGTAATTCTTTTAGCTCTAAGTGTAAATTCAGAAATTCGTCATAATTCAACTTAAGGTAAAATAGTTATTGCAATGGTAAAATCTTTCTGGAAAAGAAGCATGTGATATCTTAAAGTGTACTATGTGCATTTACTTTACATTGATGCCTGCTGCCTATTAAAAATTGTCCTATTTAGTTGCAATTAAAAAGGATTGAAGTGATTTTTCTCTTTGCTTCAAACTTGCAAATCTTCAATTCAGAAAAGCACAAAGAAATTGTGAAATACGAGTTATATAAAGAGTCTTTAATTTTATTAGTAACTTGTGCTCTTGCTGTGGATAACTCAAAGCCCTTTGATTGCTTATATAAACTGTTTATAGGAGGTTTACAACTACAAGTAGAGTTCTCATATGTTGTTTGAAAAAGTATTTCCCAGGGTAAAAGTGATCATGACAAAATTATATCTTTAAACTACAGAGTTGTATTTCAAGGAATCTCATACCAAATTCTACTTTTTCTTTCTTGGTTCAAAGAAATGTAGAATTTCCCATAACATCAAGTGACTTTGTCTGTTTTGAAAGCAAAATATTTAGTTTAATTTTTTTCTTGATATTGGAATCCAGTTTAAAACATATTTTTATTCTGACCCTTTATTCAGAGAAGTACTTAAAAGAGACATAGGTATTAGTAGATAATTTGGAGAATTTTAGAGAACAAAAAGAAACAGGTTAAAAGACAGAGCAAACTGAATTAACTGATTAACACACCTGACCTCAGCTTCTACTGTGGGAGACGTTTATTCTACCAAGCTTTTGCACCTACCATCAATAACAAAAAAATAGCACTTTTGTTGGGAAAAAATATATTGTCCTTGTTACCAAAAAAACATTGTTACTGATTGTATTACAAATGAGGAATGACTGAGTTTAATTTAATCTGTAGCTAAAGTGTAGAAATTTTAGACAGCAGGAAGCAGTTGAATCCCATAAACCATGGAAAATTGCGATACCTTTGCACATTCAGCATCCTTCCATGAGCCAAACATGAGCCAAGCAGGCTCATTAGTCTAACTCTATTTAATAAAAATAGTTACTCAACTGTCTAATTCAAACAGAGAAAACCCAGAGAATTAAGAAAATTATACTTTTACTATGGTTTGGTTTTCTACGAGTCAGAGTATATTGTTGAGACATAGAATATGTTATAACTTCTTTACTATGTAAGCCTTCAGTACTGCTGCAGGTTTTAATTATCTTTGAATGAGTTGGCTTAGATCTTCCCACACGCACACATATACTTGTAATGTATTCTACTTATTTAAGCACAGTTATGTCTCACTTTGTCCATAGGTATTTGAAAATTGCATGTTTTGTTTTGACAGATAGCATTTCTCACAGTTACGTCTTTATTACCTTACAAATGGAAGCAAAATATAGCTCACTCTCCTTTCCTATATTCAATGCAATTCTTCCCATTCTACTGACCTCTGAAAGCCTCTATCCCATTACACATAAGCAATTCAGCTCATTGAACTATATTTCAAATGCCCAGATTCTTCCATTTTGCTTAGAAGTTCTGTCAAAAGAATTGACCTTTTCTTAGCTGAAATTGTTCATCTTAAACTCCACAGAACTTCTGGATCCCAAATTTTCAAAGCTTTCTTTGAAGGTTTCTAAAATAATAAGGCCCTGAAATTATTACTAAAATAATACAGGCTCTGAGCCACCTGCTTTAATGCTGAAATTAGTTCTACTTTGAGAAGGAGTTGAATTACATGACACAGGCCACTTCCAGCTCAAATTGTAATTCTACAACTTTATGACACTGTGACTTGCACTAAAATTAATTAGGGATTGATTTTGAAGAGTGAAATTATAGACTAAGAACTAGACATTTTAGGCATCCAAACTTAGAAATACCATCCCCTGTTTCTTAGCCACATCTCTGTCATTCTTAATGTTTGGTTCAGCTTTTCCTTTTCTCTCCTCTTCACTCCTGCAGCACTGAGCTATTTTTTCTGCTAACTTTGCAGTATTTGGCCATTTTGTTTTGGTTTTGCCTTCCCTTCCCTGGACCTTGCCAAGTCTCTGTTTGCCATACCACACTATAACCTTTTTATATGATAGTTATGTCGCTGATGGTGCAACTTTCAGATATTATTTATTCAATGAAATACAAGAATTAGTGAAGTATGTTTTATGATATAATCTGCATTTACAATTCACATAAATACATCTTTTTGTGAAATTGAAATCTTAACATCTAAGCCAGAACTTCAACAAAAAAACAAACCCATAAAGTCTTTTTCAAGCAGTTAAGGCATTTTTCATTAATGAGAGCAAAGTGTGCAAAATCAACTGTTTTCAGAGAATATTTTTCCTGCTATCTTTATAGCTTTGTGAAAACTTGGAAATAGAGCATCAGGCAATAGGTGCTACAGGAACACAGACTAAGAAGGCAGACTTTTCCCAAATAGCTTCTGAGTTATGTAGAAGAAAAATGAAAAATAAGCAATGTAGGACAGAGTAGATACGAAGTATATTAAGAAAACACCAACAAACCCTGATATTTTTAATTAATTATTACTAAAACCCCCTGATGATAAAGCAATGTCTTTGTGGGATTTTGTGTTTTGCTGTCAGCTTTTAAGTGCTATTCCTAGGAAGCCAGTGGGAAACTGAACTTGAACAAGATCCAGTTTTACCCTTGTTTTGGAAGATCTCTGAGCTTTGTAACATGTGCAAAAAGAGTTGCTGTTCACTTACAGACGGGGTCCAAAAATGCATACTGGAAGTGGCCACAAGGACATTTTCACATGTTCTTAGTGTATCAGATGCTTGACAAAAGGGATAAAACTTCTTCCCTGTCCATTCTGAAGAACGTCAACACCATTTTTATCTCAGTATCACGTGTTTATAGGGGAAAAAAAGTTGTTTCCACTGTAATGGATATAGGTTATTCTCCCTAGGCCAGGAGGTGGTACACCAGCCTGAAAGTGTGTTAACCACACATGTTCTAGGTTCTCATAGTTCTGACAATAACTGGTTTTCATTTCTTCTGCAGGTGAATTAACAGGGCTTTCACAAGGCTGTTTCAATCAACAATGGGGTAAAAAATCTAGCTCTATAATAAATAGCTAAATCTTACTTTTCCCCAGGGTAACAGAAGGAAAAGAGAACTGTAATTCGGAGGTGGTTGGAGTCTGGTATCAGCACGTAGAAATTTCACCTGCATTTACATTGTATAAAAACCTTCCTAAGACTTTTGAAACAACCGGATGACTTCTTGAGTTCTGAGTCAAGATATTTCTTAAAAATCTTTTGAGGGTTTACTGTTTGCTGCCCTTCTTCCTAGTAATTCAGCAGTTTGAATTAGGTAATTGCTGAGCAAATTCCAAAGTTGTTCTGTGAATGTCAGCACTTGTCTTCTTTAGCTGCTGGGATATAGGTAGTTTTTGAACAAGTGGCTGATCAAAAACAGTGAAACCTCTCTTCTTACATTAGCTTTCTAATAGCACTGCTAACTTTTTCTCCCAGGTGCTTATATCTATTGGTAAAGAGGATGACTTGGGGTAGGAGAGGGAGCGATGGTGGGTATATTGGGGCAGAAGAAAATGAGAGCTGGATGGCAAATTAGAAAAACATAAGTGAAAAGACTCTATAGAGAGGCACCACATAAGGAAGAGGGAGTCTGAAAAATGTGAAAAAGGTATGGCAATGGAGGAAAAGAGGAAGAAAAGGGCTTTAATAAATCGCCTATGGAATAAGTGTCTATGGTTTGCTCAGTAGAGGATGTATGAAATTAACTGCATAAAGATACTTTCCTCTTTCTTTCCTAGTTTTGTGTTCAATATATTTCATAGAAATGCAACAGTAGTCTGCAGCAAGGTTAAGACTGAACCACATCTAAATCCATAGAGTAGCTTTTGTTCTTTAACATGAGAAAATCTCTAGACAAAGAGGAGGACCGAGTTTTCTTACTGTTTTAGAGCAGCTGAAACCAGCAAATTCACATAAGATTCAGGTTTGAAAAGTCAAATATAATATTTTCTAGCCATAGAATCACAGAATAGTTTGTGTTGGAAGGGACCCTAAAGTTCATCCAGTTCCAATCCCTTGCCATGGGTAGGGACACTTTCCACTAGAGCAGGTTGTTCCAAGCCTCATCCAACCTGGCTTTGAACACTGCCAGGGATGGGGCTGCCAAGGCTTCTCTGGTAAACCTGTGCCTTCATAATTAATTTCTAAGGACTTTGAGTTTAAAACTTAAGTCACATCCAACTATTGTGCATAAGCACACTGCTATTTTGGTACTAGAAATTAGTTGGTTGATATGGCACAAGGAGGCCCCACAAACAGCAGTAAAATATATATATATATATATATATTATTCCAGCTTAATTTTTAGGTTAATTGTCAAGCAGAAATCCTCTATGCCCTAGAGTTGTGTGTGTTGTGTAACTTGTCCTTTGTAGAGATTTGTCTCCATAAGATGTAAGGTACTTTGTTGGTCTTTTCAAATATTCTTTGTTTGACGTCTTTTTGAATAATGAATTACTCAAGAAAAAGGTAGGCTTCGTAAGTGGGGGTTCACTAGATTCATGCAAAGGGACTGTTCCTGAAAAATCAATATATGGGACATTCTTACTGTTTCTGCTGTTCTATGAATTTTCAGATCTCATAAAACAGATTGTCTTCTAAAGATAAACATGACCCAGCATCTCATATTCTAGTTAAATAACCCAAAGAATTCATTATCCAAGCAACTGTCTGTGGTTCTTCAGTAACAATGGATTGAAGAACTCAAAACTGACTTAAGCCCTATTTTTAAAAGTGCATGAGAACTCATGCCCTTGACATCAACTTTCTGCTTTTCAATGTGGTTGGTTTTGGTGCACACAAATGTAAGGAAACAGGCTATTGCAATGTATTCTTAGATTGCTGCAAATAAATATGTTTTCCCTTTTTAAAGCTAATTCTAGGACAAAAGAGCATAAAGTCCTATATTTGTAATTTTGTTGGTGAAGCAAATACTTAAAATAATTCACAGCTTTGGAATAGTACTCCATACTACACTGTCCTGCAGGCATTTCTAGGAAGTTAAGTGTCACATAAATAACACCAGAGTCTCTGGCATTTAATGTTATTAAATGGGCTGGAAGATTACGTATTAAAAACAGTGGGTTTCTAGCTGTATTTTATGTTCAGAAATTAGCTAAATTATTTGCTCAGAATAATTTGATTAGCCACCTCATTTTTCTTAAATTTAAACATTTTAATATAGGTGCATATGACTTTTCAAGTGCAAGTTAGGCCAAAGTTCTTTAGGAGTGGAGAGAAATACGTATCCTCATAGGCTTGCAGATGTGGTTCAGAGACACTTCCTATGTTAGGCTGTCTCTTTCTGTTGATTATGTAGAGACTGGCTGTTTCTATAAGACAAATCACTAACCTTATATTGGTAGGGGAGTTGCTTAGTTCAGTATATTTACTGTGCTGAGAGAGGCCAACTTTAGAGTTCAGTCTTCTACTTTATTTACTTGAGACAGTCTTACAATGAAAGGAGAAATAATGTAGAATAATTTAGAGCCATTTACTGATGAATTTTCTGTTAAAAAAAAATCAAGCAAAATTATCTGTTTTGAAAACTGTAACACTGTGACCTGAACTTTATCCACTAACCAGGCTTCTTGCGTCTGAAACTGGCAACTTATGTGATTAAAGGCTTGATCTTATTAGAACCTAACTAATGTAAATCATCTAATCTGATGCCTGAAACATTTGTCTTGTGCTTGTCATACATCCTTATTACAGGGTTATATTACAGAAATTTTCCACCACTGTATGCACTTCGTTTACAACTCTTGAGAATTTGAATCAGATGAACAGTCACATGGAAATGGAAATGACGGGCAAAGATGTGATGGTCTAGATTTCTTGAGCTGCCATCTTAAGCTAAACGAAGCTCATATTCTGCTTCCTGGTGGAAGAGAAAATGATCCTTCACTTACCTAAATGTAGCTGTTAGCCAACTGTCCTAATCATAGTGAAACTTCTTCTTTTCAGGCATTTCATATCGTTTCCCTCCATGGCAGGGGGGTTGGAACTAGATGATCTTAAGGTCATTTCCAACCCTAATTATTCTATGATTTTGTGAATTGCTGAGCAGAAAATGGCAGTATGTGTACACAAACCATCTGTTTATTTTGGCCGAGTACCATAAATATGTATGGTACTGTATATCCCTAACACGCATGGCTGTCTGTAGATCTAATGGCATAAGACAGAGCATGATTCAGAGGAGGGAGATTCAGAAGTAACTTAGGAAAAAAAATGGGTCAACTTCATCATGAATAAATGGATTTTCTATTTGCTCATCCTTGGGCTTTTGTATTTCTTAAAAACTTTTATATTATGTTTTTTTTCGGAAGGGAATATAGATACTTTTCTTACCACAATGAGAAATGTAGAGACAAAGTTAAGAGGGAGTTACCTATTGTGCTGTAATTTAAGGTGTTAAGTGCCTGCAGCCTCTGTAGGCTGGGATACTAGGAATGTGAAATAAACTGTCTCCAGGGAATAAAGGGTGACAGTGGCTGATTAAATATGAAAGCCTGTTTGTAGGAGACACATTGTGAAGTCTGTGTCTCAGTTCTCTTGCAATTCATCATGATGAAAAGTAGAGTCTAAGGATTTGGAGAAGTGTTGTCTCATTCTTTTAAAAGAGAATGCAGTTTTAATTCCATTTACGTGTTTTAACCTTTGGCTTAGAATCCAGATTTAAAATCCAGTGACAAGTGTACTCTTAGCTATAAGAGGGTCCCACAAATTAAAAGCAACATTTGTATGGGTCCTTGACTATTTAATGTGAATGAAGTATAAACAGCTTTGTGGAGTAAGCACAAATTTTACAAGGTGTGCTAAACTAGGTTCAGTGGAGTGCTGCTGAATGCTGCAGCTTTGCTAGGTTATCTGTAAACTGTTCACCTGAAAATAGTCATTGATGCCACAAAGCTTAGGATTTTCATACTGTACGATGTAGAGAGAGATTAAGAATTTCCAATTGATGTCTGATTCTAGTCTGGTCATTTGTTTTCATCTTGTTATTAGTATGCTGACAGTAGTTGTTCCAAAAAGAGTAGAGAATTGCACTGATTTCAGTATTTACTTAGTGAATACTGCTCCTCTGTTTATATTGCCTTATCAGATGCTACAAAGAATATCTTGTCTTTAAAAAGAATATTCAGAACATGCTACAGTGTTAAATATCCCATTCCCAGAAGTTACCTCAAGGGAATAGTGTGACTGTACCAGAGCCAAAGAGGAGGACAATGACAAGTACAGCACAACTCTGAATAGTTTTGCACTGTCGCTGAGATAAGGGAGCCGGTTCCCCTCTTCCACCACTAACCTGGACAAATTGACTCCCCATGGCTTTTCCTTGCCCACTCATATATTTCATTTACTTTCCCGGAACACAACAGGATTCTTGAGTTATTTTATCTTTGCCACTGTTCAGTGCAGCAAACAAAATATATATTTCACTCTGGTGAGGTGATCAAGCAAACCTGAGTGAAAGCATATTGTGAAAGGGAAAAGGTTAAAAAAAAAAAAATCAGTGCTAATTCTGACATCAAATTATATACTGACGCACAAAATGAATCAGAGTGAACCATTTCTAGCACTCAAAAGCATGCTGATTGATATAGGGACTGCTAATGAAAATTGGTCTAATAATTTGAAATGCATGCATATCAAATACACATAACCCATACACGAAAATATTTTGTGTAAGGTGAACTTCTATTGGAAATTCTAATCAATGTCTTTTTAAATATGTCACATTTTCAGTTAGATGCACACTTTTTAATCTATTCCACCGTTCCATTGGTGGACAACAAATGAGGTTTTCATGTTCCTTGCAAATTAAACTTTAGATTTTGATGAAGGTATCTGCCCAAATTAAGTATATTGGTTGCCCATCTATTTATTTCTCTTGAGAGCAAACCGCTTCTCATTTAATTGCATTTGGGCATTGCGACATATTTTGCTCTCAAATACCGTAATTAAAATAACAATGGACATTGATTATGACAGACTTATGACTAAAACTTATGACAAAATCTTACTAATCCTTTTTCTGCTTACTCAGGCAACTGGTGCCATTCTGCCTAAATCCTGGTACTTACAAGTTTGTTTTCTGATGAATAACACTTAATTTTTACGTTGGTTATAGATGCCTAGAAGATTGAATATGCTTTTGCCAGCATATTCTTATATTCTTCAACACCCTTTCATATACTATAAATTTTGGGAGGTGGGGTGGGGATGGTGTCCAGATTTGTCACAGAATACAGATTAATATGCATTAAAATGTTCAAAGAGCAACATTCATCTTAGTCTCTACACTTAGGAGATACCAACGAAACTCAGCAGTGTTTTATAAGCAACTAATGGGAAATTTCTGCTTGCTGTTTGTGTCATTCTGTCCTTTGGGTGTGATTTTGATCAACTACAAAATGTCACCCAGATTTACTATTTCTAGGTAATCCTGGGAAGGAGCTCAGAATGCATCACTTCATTTTGTGAATAGCGTCTGCTCATAGTGAAGTAGCTCATAAAAACCACACAGCAGCAATTCCCGAAAGGAAAGTCAATTAAAGTATTTCCAATTTACTGCTGTTGTATGTATTGGATAAACTGAAAAAGAGAAATGATTTAATATTCGTATTAGTGAGGATTCAAGGATAAATTAAAAATGCAGTTTCTCAGTCTATCGGCTAGACCAATTTATATAATATAGCCAAAATTACGTTTCGTTCCCTATTCTAAGACATGGGAATAAAGTGTTTAACCTTTTCAAATTATTTTCATAAGCAAAGTATTTTCTAACAGCAACTTCCATCCAGCTTTCAGCCTGTCTAGGCCATTGGTCATCTCAGGATGAAATACTGGATTCTCCTTCCAGTGCCTCTGCCAGAAAAAATGGGACTGTTCAGGCACTTAATACTCAGAAACAACTGTGGCAATTAATAAAACAAAACTGTCTCATATTTTAGTATAGTTTATATATAATTATTCAAAGGTCCAAAAGAAATTCAAATATTGAGTCTGATACCCCGAAAATATTGGTGGAAATGGACAAAATGTCTTTTCATTTGTCATGTCCCCTTTATTCCAGTGGTATTTCTGGTATCATCTTTCATCTGTGTGAAACACTTTCAGGAGACACTAGTGAGAGGAACTTTCTAATATACTAGCCATAGAGAAAGGGCTGCATCACAGGAAGTGTGATCAGCAGGTTGAGGGAGGTGATTCTCCCCCTCTACTCCACTCTTGTGAGACCCTCCCTTGCAGTCCTGTGTTCAGTGCTGGGACCCCCAACATAAGAAGGACTTGGACCTCTTGGAATAAGTCTGGAGGAGGCCATGAAGACGATCAGAGGGATAAAGCAGCTCTGCTCTGGAGACTAGATGGGAAAGTTGGTCTGGTTCAGCCTGGAGAAGTTTCTGGGGAGACCTTAGAGCAGCTTGCAGTGCCTGAAGGGGCTACAAGAAATCTGGAGAAGGACTTTTTACAAGGGGCAGGACAATAGGAAATTGCTTTAAACTGGCAGGGGGGAGACTGAGATGAGCTCTTAGGCAGAAGCTCTTCCCTGTGAGGGTGCTGAGGCGCTGGCACAGGGTGCCCAGAGAAGCTGTGGCTGCCCCATCCCTGGCAGTGCTCAAGGCCAGGTTGGATGGGGCTTGAAGCAACCTGCTCTAGTGGAAGGTGTCCCTGACGGTGACAGGGGGTTGGAACTGGATGAGCTTTAAGGTCCCTTCCAACCCAAACCACCCTGTGATTCTAAGGACATGATGCCACCAAAAGGAAATAATATGTTACAAGTAACTGAAAAGTGGGGAATAGCACAGAAATTAGAAACCAACCTTAACTACAGAAGTCTTCATTATACTAGCTATGATACATTATGTATAATTGGGAACATGTATTCCTTCAGATTCTTGTTTGCTTTTGCTGATGTCAAACATTATCCAGATGGTATAGTGCATTTTCTGTAATCACCTCCTTTTTATCTCATGCTTTTCCTGATCTGTATACTTTACCGTGCTTTTTTTCTTTACTTTTTTTTTTTTCTTCTTATACAAGATATTACAATGTTCTTCATTCTTATCCTATTGCCATACTTTTCTTTCCATTGGAACCATTTATTTGTTCATAAAATTAATGTGACCTTTTTCTGAAGCATGTTTTTTATATCTAAGGATTTAAGATTTAATGGCCCAAGTGCTTTAGAAGCAATATTACTTGTAAAGAATATTGCCTGTTATTGTTATAATTTTCAGATCCTATAACAGTAAGGATTGTATGCATAAGATAGATCTATTTCCAGCATATAATTCTGAGGTTTCATGCTATGAACCAACACATTCTTTATAGCAGCTGAGAAGCATGAAATTATCTACATGCAGTCTGAAGGAGTGATTTTCTAAGAATCAGTGGAAAACCACCCCTCTTTCTAAGAGACTTGATAAGCTACAAAGGAAGAAACTGGTTCCTGTCCTCTTAGTGAATATCTTAGGCAGTCAGTGCAGAGGAATGTGTTTCTTGGGTAACAGAGTGGGTATTGGTATCAGCAGGGGGAAAAGGTGTTAAGTTTTTCTGCTGAAATGGCTTATCTTTGGAAGCACAGACTGGAGAGGCATGAACTCGCTCTTTATTTTCAGCCTCCTGCTTTGCAGTCTTTCCTTTTTGGTATCCACAAAAACAGCATAGCTCTTTGTATTAACATTTCAGGATTCCCATTTGCCAATCTTTGTAATGAATACACAACAGAAAAGAATCAACATAGAAATATACATAAGTATATGACTAATTGTATGTATTAACTTTTGTTATCATTTCCATTAAAATGAAAAATTTTAATATCCATGTGGAACTTAAATCACATCTCTTTGTGCCTAGCTATCTCCTCGAAGATAACAATGTAATTTAAATATCCCTCTGTCTCTGTAAGTTAATGCATACTAACAGGTAATGTCATCATCATAAGAACTTGGAGAGACATAAGTATATATAGAAAACATTTCCAGGCGCTGAAATGCATCTGACAGCTATCCGAGATAGAATCAAACAGCTATTTGAACAGTGCATGTAACTCATAGGAAGAAGTAAAATAAGTGAAAGTGCCAGGAAAATCAACTGATGAAATTTAAATTTTAAATCAGTATTACCCAGGGCCCTGGGATTAAAACGACAAACCTGTCAGAAAACGCTATCCATTTCCTTTCAGCAGTGCTAGTGTCCAGAATTATGATGCTGTCCTTAACATCACATCCAATGCCAGCGTAGTACTGATGGAGGGAGTGAAAGGCTCCTGCTGCGTCCCCATGGCAGTTCTTGCAAATCTTCCTGGTCTGACAACCTAACAAGTTTGCTCTGATGCAAACACAGGGGTTTTCCCACTTGTCACTGTTCCATGTGCTCCTTTGTGTAGAGATTCACATAACCTAATGCTTCTTGTATACCCATCTATATACTTCATTGCAGATTTTCTCTCTGCTTTTGTTCTCTTTGTGCTTCAGCACATGCTGCTAAAGCACCAGTTTGTCAGAGGGCCTTTTTAAATGTTTTTGGGAAGAAATGTGTTCACATGTAAAGTCAGGGATTTGGTGCCCGTAGATCTTGTGGCAGAAGTGAAACACAGGCAGTACATATGTACTTGCCTGATCCTTGTTCTCCACTCATCAATCCACAGGAAACAAGACTCAGAGAGCTTAAGGCTAGGAGGTAGGAGGCTGCTCAGAGAGAGATTAGATTTAGTCACATTGCCTTAAACCTTAACTTGCACTGGACTAAAGAACATTTGTATTTCAAAGACTTCTATCTCCCTGCAGGGAGGGCCTCCAGTCTTAAAAGGCATCACGTAACAAAGAAGCCATCACTTCCTTGGACAGTTTGTTTTGATGGTTGCTTTCCCCATTATTAGCCTGTACCACTTTTCCAGTGTGAAGCTGTCTGGCAAGAGTTTACAGTCAGTGGTTCTTGTTATGGCTTTTTCTAGTATATTAAGCACTTAATTCAAATCACTTCTCAGTCACCAGGCGGAAAGTTAAACAGATTTTTAGCCTTTCACTCAAAGAAAGTGTTTCCCTGTCTTCTGAATAATTTCTTTATTCTCTTTCTTTATGTCTTGTCCTTATTAAAATGTAGACAATGTAATTTTATGCAGTATCCCTGTGTTGTATTGTGGTGCACTATACTGAAATAAGATTAGTTCTGTATTACCCTTTGCTACTTATTGGGCTGACTGCTTTTCAAATGTGTATCAGGGGATTAAGTTTGTTGTTTTTTTTTTTTCCCAAAATAAGCATAGAACCATAGAATGAGTTGGATTGGAAGAGAGATTTAAAAATAATCTAGAGTCATGCTGTTGCTATGGAGAGGGACATGTTCCACTGGCACAGGTTGCTCAAAGCCCAGTCCAACCTGGCCTTGAACACTGCTAGGGATGGGGCAGCCACAGCTTCTCTGGACAACTTGTTCCAGTGTCTCACCACTCTCACAGGGAAGAACTTCTTCCTTATATCTAACCTGAACTTCCCCTGTTTAAGCTCAAATTCATTATCCCTTGTCCTATTGTAAACAGTCCCTGATGAAGAGTCCCTCTCCAGCATCCTTATTGAAAGCTGAAACACATCCTTTCAATTAATTAGGAAAATTTACAATGTCATGAGTCAGCCTGTATTTTCTTTAGGATCAGTGGAGGTTAGGGTGTTACTAATCCGAACTATCATAGGCCACAGGCACCTAAAAGTGCCCGTTTCTCTCCTTTGACTACAAAAAGTGGCTCTTACAGTGAGGGGACTAGCTCAGGTACCTGCCAAGCAGAAAGGTTTATTTGGTCACATGAAACCCATCCATTCTGGGGGAATGAACCTCCACAGCTCTGTCTTCAGTGTTCTCAACCATGCCAATTGTTATGTTATCCTGAATTTTCATCAGAAGCACTTTTATATATCTCAGACCACTTAATGAAATGGTTCAGTAGTGCAAGACTTGCTGCTATAGCTGCAATTCTACAAGAGATATTTTCATTCAAATCATGTTACTCCACTGTTGACTACTTTTTCTATTTATTGTCCAGTCAGTTCTTTCTCTGTTATATCTAGGCTTTAATGCTATTTAATAGTGCTAATTTTCTATGTGGTTCTCATGTAATGGCCTTTCAGAAGTCTGAATATTTTACATTTGACAGTTATCTTTGTCAGCCAAAGCAGTAAGCTCAACAGAGGATTCAATCGGGTTTAGCAATTTTTTTTTTACCTGTTTTCCATAAAATCTAGGGCAAGCACATATTTTTCTTTAATTTTCATTTAACTGAAAATCTCTGTTTTGTAACTATGTGCATTTTCTAAGCTTCCAAAGGACCAGCTATAACAATATATTTCTTGGTATCCTTCACATGGTTGCTCTTCAGTGTTTTTATATTCCACTATGAAGTTCCTGATACATTAACCTGAACATCAGCTGCAGCCATAATACCATAGACTTTTAAATCAACATGAGAATATTTTATTAGTTGATTGATATAAGAATAGATAAAAAGCTTTCGGTTTAGCTGGAAAGTGTGTATATATGGATTTTTTAACAGCTGTAACTATCCATATATTTTTAAAGTATTAATTTTAGAGGTAAATATGCCTTTTTTTTTTTTCCCCAGTTTGAAAGGCTAACTCATAATAATCATCAATCATGGTTCTCTATTAAAATCACACACCAGTTCAGCAGTTCAGCTGTTCAGATAATCTTTTTGACCAAAAGGTGTACAAAATTTCTTTTGATTACTTGAGAAAGTGATATTTGGAAAGAAAATACATCCCTTAGTCATGACTATGAGGTCTTCTGGTAGAATGGACTATAATGCACAAAAAATTGTGTGTGAACTGCATTAAGATGTGCAACTGCTGCTGTAGCCAATAGTGTTCTTACTCTCAGAGTTCTCTATAAAAGGTTTAGAATCCCTGGTAGATAAAAGTATACGTTGTCCTTTTCCTCAGAATTGCCAGGGACAATGATGCATCTTTACTTGTTCTATTCTAATAGTCCAGGTGACATTGGACACAAAGCACTGACTGGCAATAACTGAATGAAGCCATCCAGAATAGCCATCTCTCCACTTCAGTCATCCAGACTCCTGATTTACTCCATTATGTTTTGTGTTCTGAAAACACCAAACTGTAGTGATTCATTGCTTTCCATGGCTTGTGAGCAATGCCCTTTATTTTTTGTGACATCAGTCTTTGTACTTCTGACATCCTCATATAATTTTATGTTTAGGACAAAATTGGTGTTCCTTATTTGCCAGCACAAGTGCATCCTGTTGACCAAAATAGCTGTGCCATGTGCCAGAGAGAGATTACTTAGTAAGTGAAAGATGCTTAAATGTTCCTCCAAAGATGCAGAAACAAAACTTTATGGATAATTTAATTTTGAATTTGTGAATAGGCTTTGAGTTGGAAAGATATCCACATCTAAATTCAGCTTTTTTTTTCTTTAAAAAATAAAATACTTATTTAATCACTCACTGTTCATTAGTTTGTGTTTTCTCCCACTTTATGAGGTTTTAGTGGTTATATAGATTTTTTAAAGACAATAAACACGATACAGTTATATTATGAATGTATGGGAATTAATTTGCCTAAACGCCTACTCCTCAGTCAGCTTCTCAGATATAGGCCTTTGTTTTTTGTTTCTTCTTTCCACCACAGAGCTCATTTACTGTTTCTGAGAAGTGCTTTAGAGGTTGTGACTATAAATACTGCTAGTGCTCTGGTTTTCAAGACAGGCATGTAGCATAAATTTACTTTCTTTCAATATCAAAATCTCAGAATGGATTTTAGTCTTCACCATCACCATATGTGTCACAGAAGTGCTAAACTGGAAAGAACCATGTAAGGTCTCTGTCCTGCTTCAAAGCAGGGTCGACACTCAAATCAGAGCAGGTTGCTCAGGGTTATCCAGTTACATCCTCAAAACCTCCAAGGACTGAGATCTCACAGTCTTTCCCAATTCAGTTTATAACTGTTGTCTTTTCTCCCACCAAGCATCTGAGTAAAGAGCTTGGCTCCGCTTTCTTGGTTACCTCCTTGCAAGTGTTAAAAAGTTGCCTCTAAACATTCCCCCACACCTTTCCTCGTTGTTCAGAGGCAGTCATACAGCAATATCTCTACTTAGTAGACCTTTTTCTTCAAGATTCTTTCGTGCTAATTAGCTATGCTAGAGAATGCAATAATTTCTAATACTTTTGTTTTCATTAAACTCTCTTTTCCTGAAACAGACAATATTCTAAATGAGCCAAGTTTTTCAGATCCTAAATTTTATTACTCATTCTTTAATACAGTATCTAGTTATGTTCTGTTATTCAAATCTTAATTTTGCCTAAATAGCTTAATAGCTTTTGGCAGTAAGATGTTAATTATGCTTTCAATAATTGACCTTCACACTTATAAGTGCAAGTAGGTGCATATATGTAAATTAAGACTTATAAATATGACGGAATGCCAGCGGCATTTGACACCAACTACACTCCTCCTGTCTCTCTCTTTGAGTTCTGAGCTAATAAAGCAGCTGCTTGACTTGGGCTCACTTGAGTTACAACATTCAAAATACAAGCCTCTTTTTTTGTTTAATTACGATGAATATATTAAAGCACAAACACCAGAGAAGTCCCTTTTGCCACAGTCTTGAATATTCTGCTTTGAATCTGTACTTTTCCCCTCTTATCCCATAGCAATGATGACTTTTGTACCTTTTATGCACATCCCAAATTATTTTCTCTGTTTTATTCCAATTGCCCCAGCTAATGGAGATGTACAATGATTTAAGAATCTTTGTTTTCCTTTTAAAAGAGAGTTTCTACTCATCATGACTGCAAGAAAATGAAAGCATGAAACAAAACATCAGTAAATGCTCTTTCCTTTTCATCCCTGTTTTTTGACATTTCTACCTTGTTACACTATTTTTGATGAAGAAATGTTTTTTTAACGTTAAAATATTTTAAATAAAATTATCTATTTTATACATTATTCTTTTCAATTTTTTTTTACTGCAGTATTTAACCCTTAACCTAGATAAATTGGCTTATATTGAGTATTAAGATGGCAGTAGTTGTAAAAAAGGGATTCTGGGTATTAAGCTTTTTTCATGTTTACGTTTTTTGAAATAATGAATGGAACAGATACAGCTAATGCTCTTCCCTGCTGGCTTCTGGAGATATGAAAGCAATTTTCACAGTGTAACAGGCTCCTCCTTCCCACATGGCAGCACTCCAGGCTTTGCACTGGCAGCAGGCCGAGTGCATGGAAACTCAAGCTAAGAGCCATGTGGCAGATGGAGCTAAATGTCATCACCGCAGGTATGGATTTGCCCAGTGTCGGGCAAGCATAGTTGGAGCCCTGGGATATCAGGTCTACCATAGCCTTCTTCATTTTTCCCCCAGCCTGAGTTTTTGCAGAGGTCATTCCTGCATCACACAGTGCAGTCGTCTGCCAGATCTTCTGGAGGTGCTCCATAAAGTTGTCCAGCATTAACATCATTCCATGCTCGGTGTACAGGGGTCAGATAGCTCTTGGTTTTCTTCCACCATCAGGTGCATTGGGACAGCAAAGAAATAAATGCACATATTTGTTAAACCCTTTCTGCCAACAGCTGAGGCTGTATCCTGTGTAGGTCTCGTAGTGGTTGGCAATAAAATGTCTGCTCCAAGGAAAACAGCCTTTGTAATCTGGAAAAGAGAGGGTTGGCTGTAGTGCAGGAAATGTTCATTATTTGTACTACTAGTCACTAATGATATTTCTGTAGCTTAGCTAAACTCTCTAGCTCCAGGCCAAAAAAGACCACAGTGCTGACATGTTAGATTGCGACTCTGCATTAAGGCTCTTCTATTCTTCATTCCTGTTAGAACTTTTACTTTTGTTGTTGATGATTTCTACCTGTAGCTTAGTTTTACACAAACTAATGAGTGCTGATTGTTATACTAGGGTCTGTATTGTTCATCAGAATTGGTGCTACATTAGCCAACGTGTGTAGAAAAGTCTCAAGCATCTATAAATTGCATTGAACTGCCTTGAATATAGAAAAGAAAGTATAACGTGTACTGGCCAACAGATAAAATAAGCTTCTATAGGTCATGGTAAGGCTCCTCCTTCTACTCCAATTCATGCATGGAAACCTGGATTTGGGCCATCTGGGAATTAAGGGAAGTGCCCCATCTGCATTACAAATACTACAGATCTCCATTCTCTAAGGAGATATTGCCTTGCTTGAAAAGCAGTGGTGCAAAACTTGTGGGTTCATTAATTGGCTCGTGTTCAGAAACAGAATTCACTTGCTGTTAGAAGAATCTGCAAAACTTTATTCATACAGGCAACTCTTTCTGCAGGAGCCTGTTTCTTTGGTTTACATACCTCGCAGGATATAATTTATGCAAATAATCTTTCGTTTTTTCCTCATTTTGGCAGGACTTGGAAAATTTGAATGCCAGTGTTTCCAGTGACTCAGAGACAGACTCAAAGGGAGAAGATTTCAATTCCCCCCCCCCCCCCCGTAATTTTCTTTCATTATAAAATTTTGCAGTCTTTATGAATAATTTGCTATGCTATGACGATATCACTACCAGTGATACTATTGTTGAAATGTATCTTCAAAGGACATAGGCTCAATGAATGAAAGTTAGAGATATCTTCAGATTTTAGATTCCACTGCCAAAGACTTTTTTTTTTCCTAGGCTGAATAGGTGATTTTATAACTTTTCCTTGTAAAAGAAAAAAAAATCCACCAAATCTAATCTTTCAGGCTAAAAAGACAAATTATGATTCTTCAATCTGAAAGTCATATAATAATTTAGGTTGAAAGGGATCTCTGGAGGTTGTCTGGTCCAATGCCCAGTCAAAATAGAAAGAACATTGAATTATGAAGTTACATCCAGCTTCAAAGTTGGATCAGGTTCTCCAGAGCCTTTTCTGGTCAAGTGCTGTGAAGTTTCCATCATTGGACATATTCAACACTTGACCCCTCTCAACCTCTCTGTGTCATGTTCTTCAAGCCCCTAATCATATTTTTGGCCTTCCACTGAGCTTGTTCCAGTATCTTTCTTGTTGTGGGGCACACAAATATGGGACACAGTAGCCATTTGAATCTTGTGGTTAATGGGTGGCAGAAATGGTCAGAAGATTGGTATAAAGTCTGCAGAAATTAATGTGAACACCTCTAGGTACTGCTTCAGTTGAGAGATGCTTAGTGATATTATTATTAAAAATACCTCTGTATATTTTAATTTTCCATTTGTTAAATAGATACAGGAAATCCTACACCTGTAGAAACTTTTGGTCACTTATCTGATGATAATAGATAATGTTGATGTCAGCTGTTATACCTGAATCTTGCAGTTATTTTTCTTTCATTATCATATATGACCATATAGGTATTTCTCTATTGTTTACAGACAAAAATAAAATATTTATTCCCTTATCTCAAAGAGTTTACAAAGAGCAGGTACAAATTAATTTACAGGTTTTTCCAAAAAGGAAGTTTCCCCCCAAATCAATGCTATTCTATCTGTCATGTTTTATTTAGGTTGTCTCATGAAATCCTAGGTAAAAACCATGAATGTCCTTGAACAACTATTAGTGTAACATCTCTACTACTATTTGATACCATATTATCATCAGTTAATTAGTGCAACTGACTGAAAACCGATAAGATCTACAAATTCTGCTCTGAATTTATCCTAAGAATTATCACAGCAAGTACAGATTTGTGGAAGTAATATAATAAGTTGATATGTTTATAAAATATTGGCAGGCACTGGTTTACAGAAACTGTAGCTTAATTTTAATTTGCATGCTAAGGCATCTGTGCAAAGGATTAAATTATTCCTCATAGACATCTTATCATTTTTGCTTTTTGCCCCTCACAGTTGTTTTAATGTCAGTTATCTCAAGTAAGCTTTGACTGCATTTGTTCAATCTATAGAATTAGGGGAGCTGAATTAGCACTGCAACAATCAAGCACTTCTAGAAAAGGAGAATCTATGTTGCACTTTGTACATTAGACTGAAATTACCCTGAGTATAGATTTACATTCTATATGAAAACAATGAATGTTATTTCCAACTGCTGAGCCAATCAGACTGGCTTTGTGCAAATGGTGATTGTAATGAGTTTTCACTCTTTCACACTTTTCACTTTTCACACTGACTCATACAAAGATGTGATCATACCTTCCTAGTTAAATATTCTTTTCCTCTAGAAACATTTTAGTGAGTTTGTAATATCAATACCTCCTGTATAGTTCCCGTTAATGGCAAAGGAGGCTTGAAAAGACCTGAGAAGGAGACTTCAACCTGGCAAACAAGGCTTGGGGGCAAATCTCAGAAGTAATCATACTATGCAGCATTCCTCTAATCTCAACACTGGCTGTAAGCTAAGGTGGCCTATGCAAGATGGTTTTGCCACCTCATGTGTACGAGTACCAGATATACCTACATGCAGTCTCTCCTAAGTCTCTGTCATACCGTTTTCTTTTTAGCCTTTGGGTGAATTCTCCAATTAAGTTGAGGGTAGCTGACTTTCCCTTAAATATCCCAAGAACACAGTGGCACCTTGTCACACTTTAAGCCTGGTTGTAAATCAGAACCACGCAGTCGCTCTCTCAGTCCCCCCTTCCTCCCCCCGGCTCCTGGAGGGATGGAAAGGAGAATCAAAATAATGTGACTCCCATGGGTTGAGATAAGAGCAGCCCAGTAGCTAAGGTATAACACAAACTACTGCTGCTGCTACCAATAATAATAATGACAAGGGAAATGACAAGGGAAGAGAAATACAGCCGATCACCACCCACCGACCGATACCCAGCCCAACCGAGCAGTGATCTAGCCCTTCCGGGTAACTGCCCCCAGTTTATATAGTCAGGAATGACACGCTGTGGTATGGAATACCTCTTTGGCTAGTTTGGGTCAGGTGTCCTGTCTCTGATTCCTCCTGGCTTCCCCTCCTCCCTGGCAGAGCATGAGGCTCAGAAAGTCCTTGGTCAGAGTAAACATTACTGAGCAGCAACTGAAAACATTGGTGTTATCAGCGCTGTTCCCAGGCTGAAAGTCAAAAAAACAGCACTGCACCAGCTACTAAGAAGGAAAAAAATAACTGCTATTGCTGAACACACTTTCATCTCAAGCATAAGACTAGACACTAGGAAAGGCAGAACTTTAAGTCAGGAACCCAGTGAATTATATCTTTAGACCTGGCTGCTGAGTAACCTCTCTCAATGCTGAGAGACTGAGACTGCTAGAGGTCCTGGAGCAATGTATCTGTAAAGTCATTATGACCACAGACTCATTAAACTGTGAAAGTTGGAGCAATCAGTAGTCAATCTACACTAACTCTACCTCTAGAAGACTTCCTAAATTGGCTAATTTGTTAAAGCAGCAATAACAATGAAATTTTCTTGACTATAATTTCCAGGAACGACAACATCTGTTGGAAAGCACTTGAGAAAACTTTTGTTAAGATAAGTTTGGGTATTACATTATCCATTAAGTACATGACAAGCTCAGAAGTCTCTTTCTCCACAAGTAAAGAATTTGGCTGCCCCAACCACATCAACCTTTCTCAGCTACATAGTTCTGCTCATTTTCCTTCTTCTAACACAAAAATGCTTTATCAATATTTTATTGTTAGAAGCCTTCTATTTTTCTTTATTGCATCTTTCTCTTGATCATCTAATGATTAATATTTACAAAAATAAAGCATCAGCTTTCCCACACTGAGAAATCAAAGCAATATTTCTACCTACTGGAAAAAACACTTGACAATACTATGTAGTTTTATTTGCTGCATGTGAAGAAGTTAGAGTTGAATTAGAGTATTCCTTAACTTCAACCTAATTCTTCTGCTATCTAGTCTAGTTGCCAGCAATTAGTGTTCTTACCAAGTTCAAAAACCCCTAACTGATCATAACATGCAATCATGCGCCATTAATGACTAATAAAATTAATAATAAAAAGCATGTGTATTATCTCATTTTGTTAAGAAGGTGAAAATATAATTAATAAAGTGATCAGTAACCAACCCGCTGTCATTTCTTATATAAACTCATAATGAGGTTTGAGCTTGAAACCCAGTAAATGTAGCTAATGAAAAAGAAAAAATTACAGGGATTTTTTCTGGTTTTCTCACTTAGACAATGAAAGTTATTGAAATTTTGGGTTATTTCTAGATTCATATTGTTTTAAATACTTGTTTTCCAACTATTTTCATCAGAAGAAAGTGCTTGTCTATAAATTTTCATATAAATTTCAGAAACAAAATCTGTTATTTGTCTGTCTGTTGTTTTGTTTGTTTTTGTTTGTTTTTTTTTTTCCTGGAAGTTATGAATATTTCATTCAACCTATTCCAACCTACATTGGATATTTGGGTATAATAATAATGATAATGATAATAATGATAATGATGATGACAATAATAATAATCATCATCATCATCTGAACCAGACAGGCCTGCAATTTTGGGGAGATTTTATTAAGAAATCAAAATAGTTAAACTTTTTAGCTACCTCAGAAGTAACCTAGCCAGTGTGTGCAGTTACATGCCTTGACAGACCAACTATCATGTACAAATTTCTTTTACATATGAAACGTTTTGCTTTCCTCCAGTGCTACTAAGAAAAAAAGTAGGACAGTGAGCAGGTTGTGAGATGTCTGAGTCTTTATAATGGCCTTCATTTGGACCATGGGTCATAGGCTGGCCATACTTGAATTGGTTCGTCATCCTTGTCTAATTGCACTCTTTGTATAATTGTCATGTTTTGCTTGACTTGTGCTTAACAGGCCTATAGGACGTGTGAAGGTTTTTGTAATTGTAAAATCTGAAAAGCAGCCTAAGATTCCCGAATCTTAACGCACTTTTTGTCTCATTAAATGTGTCTAAGCTTAATGGCAAGGGTCTTATGCCACAGTAGTGCTGATTCATGTAATGCATAACAATCTGCTAATTCTATCAGCTCTTCTATTAATTCAAGTAAAAAGTCTAAAGGTGCTCAGTGCTCTAAGTAAAGGAGGCTTTAAAATGTGGGATTTTAAACTAAAATGATAGCTCTTCTTTCTATTCTCTATTTTTATATTGTGAAATACAGTCAGATTGAGGCTTGTTAAGCAAAATCCTCACTTTTGTAATTCTAGAAAGAGTTTTTTATATACCTTGTACCACTTTCTATTACGAAAAGTTATAAAATTGTGATTCTTTAGTGTACTGAGTTTTCCTGTCTCTCTCACTCATTTTCCTGTAAGAAAACAACCAGTATTTTTTACATACAGATGTAATCTAAGACATTACATTGAGTGCTCCAGTCCATTTGGAGAAAATGAATGAGTCTCATGGAATGAGAGTTATTACGATTAGTGACATCTCTCTACGGAATTAGAGAGAGAATAGATACAAGGGAGATACCATCTTGCTTACTTTTACATGTGTTTTGCTTTCTTCCTCTTTGGAGACAGATTGTGATTAAAAGTTGACATAAACCCCATTGATTTATCTTTTCATATACTTGCTCTTCCTCTGGGACATTTTGGGTTTCAGAACTACCCAAGCTTCAAAGCCTGAAAAAGATAGAAGGAAGAAAAAACCCTCAGTGTACAGTTAACAGCTTCAAGCAGTTACACACTGTGGTTCAGCATGAGGAGGGAAAATTTAATCAGATATACAGATATTTAAGTTCAGTAGGTGAGATGTGGAAAGTCAGTGACATTTCCTGTGATTTTAGCAACAACAAGCTATGACGCAACTTCTCCAACAGAACCAGTGTCTCTTTGGGCACCCAGCTATGATGTTAAGTAATTTGGCAGGAATATGATGTTTCTCAGACAAAATTAAATGGAAGGCAAGAGAAGCAACTGCAGCAGTGGGACTCTGGAAATAGTGGCCAGGGCAGTGAGAGGCAGATGGGGAAGCAAATTTCAGCCTACAGATGAGAAGAGAAACAGTGACCATTGCAAAGAAGCTACCACAGAACATTGCTTAGCATTAGCGAAAATGAACATGCATTAACACAGGTCAGGTATTAATGACTAATTGTGTGCTCACGTGTGGACATAGCCTTGGTCATTGCCTAGCTTGGTCATTGCCTAGCTTGGTCACTGCCTATTTATTCTGTATGCTACAGCTGAAATTCAACCCATGTTATATTCAATGGGGGGGCTACTCCAGACTTTAATCAGCCCAATCAGCCACAGTGAGGGCCCAGAGTGAGCGTGGTCAAAGTTGCTATGGACTTCAACAATAAAGCTGACAGGATAATTGTTTGGTTTTTTTTTTTAATGATCTTTGAAATGTGAGATACAGTGTAGTTTTGTCTGTAATAGCCTCCTCAAAATGTAATGTACTTGTTCAGACATTCAATAACTTATTGGTAACACATGATATTTTGATTTAATTGTTGATTTGATACACACCATTTTAAGAAGGTGGATGGCATTACAACCTTACTGGTTCTTTGTCAAAAGTTAGGTAGACTACATACACTTTAAATATATATTAAAAAGAAAAAAAAAAAAAGAAAGAAGAAAAGGTTTATATCTCCTGTATAAACCCTTTAAGGGACAGACTTCACTTGATCGAATGTGAATAGAAAGAAGTTGGGCATGTAATTTCAAGATGGATGTTTGAACTTGCCTTAGTCAATGTACAGTAGTGAACCTGAAATATCTGTAGAGTTATGATTTGTGTAACAGTCAACGGAGCTAAGTTTTTAGCAGGATCGTTTTCCATCACGGGTATTTTGGAAGTTGTCATATTTGTGACCAGTCTGCATGACCATGTACCGCACATCAAAATGTTACATGGTTGAGAGACCTATGATGTCTACCTGTCCATAGGCAGCTGGTGGGCACAAAGGCTCTGGAAGAGGGTACAAGGCAGCGAGTGGCAACTGCAGGGTACGTTTGGGTTGTGTGAAAAACCCTTGGTATCTCTTTCTACTGGGGTTAAGCCAGTCTTGATGATCAGTCCTGTATCAGCGCAATTTCTTGGCTGATTGTGACACAGCCTCACCATATTTGCAACGCAGGTGACCAAAATAAACCAGCCAATTGTATCTTATACAACAGTTGTTCCTGTCCCTGTTTAAACTGTGCCCACAGCAGTCCATGCCTGTAGAGATAGAAGAGTTCTAATATCCATATTCTACTCCCACAATAATTTAATTTCACAAAAAATTATTTTCACGCCCTTGATGACATGGGGATTGTCCTGGAACACCAGATTTTCCATATGCATCTCTGTACTTCTGTGTGTATACATATACACACATGTAGAATCATAGAACCATATCACCCAAGGCCTCTTCCGACCTGGTCTTGAACACTGCCAGGGATGGAGCATTCACAAGCTCCCTGGGCAACGCATTCCAGTGCCTCACCACCCTAACAGGAAAGAATTTCCTCCTTATATCCAATCTAAACTTCCCCTGTTTAAGTTTGAACCCGTTACCCCTTGTCCTGTCACTACAGTCCCTAATGAAGAGTCCCTCTCCAGCATCCCTATAGGCCCCCTTCAGATACTGGAAGGCTGCTATGAGGTCTCCACACAGCCTTCTCTTCTCCAGGCTGAACAGCCCCAACTTCCTCAGCCTGTCTTCATACAGGAGGTGCTCCAGTCCCCTGATCATCCTCATGGCCCTTCTCTGGACTTGTTCCAACAGTTCCATGTCCTTTTTATGTTGAGGACACCAGAACTGCACACAATACTTCAGGTGAGGTCTCACAAGAGCAGAGTAGAGGGGCAGGATCACCTCCTTCGACCTGCTGGTCACGCTCCTTTTGATGCAGCCCAGGATACAGGTGGCTTTCTGGGCTGCAAGCGCACACTGAAGCCGGCTCATGTTCATTTTCTCATCAACCAACACCCCCAAGTCCTTCTCCTCAGGGCTGCTTTGAATCTCTTCTCTGCCCAACCTGTAGCTGTGCCTGGGATTGCTCCGACCCAGAACTTATCAGACATATCAGAACTTTTGCATTCCTCAGAAAATTAATAAACTCCTCCAATTTTTCTTACTTACCACTGCTAGTAATGCTGTAGCTTCTTCTTTTTTCCATCCTACATAATGCTATTTTCATAGGATGCTGTGATGACTAGACAAAGAAGAAAGAACTGTAGACAAGCCATCTTTATCTTTTCAGAGTTCATATATACTTATTAAACCAATTCATGGCTGTCCATTTTTTTCTAGGAAGTCTGATCAGGGCAACATTATTTCCACTATTAGCAATCATATTAGTTACTAGTCGTATAGCATCTTAAGGAATGTTTTAGATAGAAAATTAGTTGCCATTTTTTATGTGTGGCTTAGGATAAACAATTGGTCCTTCCACTGAAAATGTCTTATTTTTCTTCTTGACTTACTGTTACATTCTTTTTCCCTGTGTGACCTTCTTTCTTAGTTCTTTACAACAGTGCATCAAATACAAGTTTTCATTCTATTCTATTTCATTTGATAGATTTAAGGTCTAAATAATGCACCATAGTTTTCCCTGTTAAAAAAAAGAAAAATGGCAAAATCAGGGTAAAAATTGAATGAAAAATTGCAACAATTCCTTGCTGTATGATGCAGAATAATTTCCATATCACACATCTCTATAGATTGAACATCAGCGGGATGGAAGGTGCAGTTATTCTTTCTATCTCAGCATGTTTACTATGGAGTTCTTTTTATAGTTAAATCACTATGTTCTATAAAAATTCTTTTTTCATGGCCAAGCTGTACACAGTAAATGATGACCTTTGCCTCTCAGTATTGGATAAATGCCTCTGACTCTATTTTTCTTTATTTTCCCCCATCTCTTTCATCTTTTCAACACTTCAGTTTTATTTTTTAAAATCTAAAATTATGCCTCTCATGTACAGCTTTCATAAGAGCACTTGAGCTTATGACTTTAGAATACTCAGAGGATAAGGTATTGAAGCAGAATCATGAATTTCATGACAATCAGATCTGTCCTTTAATTTCGCTGTCGCTTCATGTCCAATTCAGAGCATAGATTGCAATAAGCCTTTGGAGTACTTAACTACAGTCATTGGAAAGCTAAGATGTTGCAGTAGCAAATCAACAACAGTGTTTGCCCTCATTAAATTAATACGCACGACTCTTAAGAGTGACTACCCTCAACTGACTCATCCAGGATAAAGTTAATACAACTCAAATCAGAGACTCCAGGAATGGTGCCAGTACCATTAGGAACTGACAGCCTGTCACCACCCCTGTTAACAGTTTTGCACTGTTAAGTCACTACCATGCTCCTATAAAATTCAGAACTGGTACAAATGGAGTGCAAAGGAATACCGTGAATTTTAAAGAGTGACTTGCTGAAAGGATTTTTGAAGATCCATTCATGTAAGGATTATATATTGCAAACCTCAAAGAACACAGATAAAAGAAAATCCGGTGTACCTGATTTAAATATTTCTGAGTCAACACAATTCCACATTCTTGCCCTAAATGTGTTCCTTGGTATATTCCATTAACAATGGAAAAAGCTTGTTCTAATTTTATCTATCCAGTGATTTTTTAACACATACATTATCTGTCAAAGCTTCATCTTAATTTGATTTCTGATATCTACAGGTTTACAGTGGTTGCTCAGAGAAACTGTGGCTGCCCCATCCCTGACAGTGCTCAAGGCCAAGTTGGATGGGGCTTGGAGCAACCTGCTCTAAGTGGAAAGTGTCCCTGCCTATGGCAGGATGGTTGGAAGTGGATGAAGTTTCCAACACAAACCAGTCTGGGATTCTATGATTCTATATTCTTTGGAAGATAAAATAGAGACATTTTTACCAGGGGATGCCTGGTTTTGATGGGTCCATAAAGCCATTTACCTGAGATTTTTCTAACGGAACTCTGTTGTGATTTTAGAAGTAAGCTGATTAGATTTTGTAAGTAACCATATTAGATTTTGGACACTTCTCTGGGATCTGCAAAACCTTTCTCTTGCTTTTAACTCTGTCTGTGTATATGTTCCATTTAGGATTAATTTAAACATGATTCTGGAGGAGGTATGTGTTTCCAAAAATAAAACTTAAATATCATTGCATTTTCATTGTTCTCCAGCTTTGAGTAATTTTGCATTTTATTCTTCTCCTTAGCTTGTTACTATAATTGAAGAAGGGATAACAAATATACAAGTTCCAATTATGTAGTGGTGACATACCCTTCCAAAAGGAAAAGTACGAAAAGACTGTTAAATTCTGACTCTACTTAAATAATACATAAGTACTATGTAATTTACTGTGGAGCTTCTCTATTGAAATAAAATTATCCTTAGGCTAGCAAACTGCTTGCCTAAATTTTTCTTTTTTAGGGTTTAAATTTCTTGCAATTCTACAAGTGAATCCTTTACTGTGTTATGCAACTACATGCAGCTTTCAAGTGCAAATCAATATTCAAAACCAGACATAAGCGATAAGAGAAACCAAAAAAAAGTCACTGATAAAATCATATACTACAATAATTTCAGGGCAATATTTGAACCTAGTAGGTAGTTTGGACTTCCAGTCTGGTTTTTTAATTGTGCTGACTCTATGAATCCATACATCAGAATGCAGTTTAGAGTTCAGTCCCAGTGATTCCTAGTCTCATGTTTTATGCATTAGTTTTATCAGTGGATGTTTATGCACTTGATTTAAAACCTAATCTACTACGACATAAGGATTCAGCCTTCTCACTGAGCTTCAAAGATTGGCAAGTAAAGAGCGATTAGAAACAAATTTTATGTTATGCATTCTATCCCTTAAAATTCCTATTGTATAAACATTATGCACACATCAAATTTCCATTTTAGCTGACTTGCCTTGTATAACCTTGAAATAAATGGAACACTATTTGTCTGCTTTAGTGTATTAAAATATGGTCATCCCTAGATCAGCCTTTATAAGAAAATAACACTTAACAAGGTTTTACCTGCTCACATACCTAAAATTTTGCCCTGGACAATCTTGTATGAATATATTGTTTTAAAGTATTTTATTGACTTTGTAGACTATGCATCTTCCCATTTTAACAGAGAGTAGTGTAGATACCTTCCACTGTAATTTATGTATTTTAAGTCTGCAGTTTATGATGTGCTTGATTGGTTTTGTTGGGTATCTATCTCAAAAAACTCAAATCACCATGTTTTCTATTTTAGGCCTTTAATTGGGATGATTTTAAATATAGCACTCAGTGCGTCTGTTGTTGCCTGTTTAAAAGGCAGAATTTCTTAGTGTTTTGCTGCCATGGTGAAGACAGAGGATTCAAAGATCCCAGGACAGGGTGCTGCCTGTGGAAGATGCATACCCTATCTCAGACCTGTTTCTCTTTAACAGCATGTGATACAGCACCCAGGACAGACATGAGCTAGTGAGGGAGTGGAAAAAAGCCTTTTTAAAGCTGTTCCAACAGGCACAGCTTCTTTCATAGTTTCCAATACAGACTATGGTATGATGAGAACAGGTTTTTCATGCCGAGACACTTTCTCTTCTAGTTTGCATTCTTTGTCTTTCACTTCTTTTGCACAACATACCCACTGTGCTTTTGGTGTTGGGTGAATGAGCTATGGCCATCAGTTTTAATCTCAGGAAAACAACCTTTTCTTTAATTCCAAGATATATCATAGATAATCACGTATTCCACTTCAGTGTAACACTTCCCTTACAAGTCTATAAGTCTGTATATACGCTTACAGCTTCAATTGCCATTAGTTTGATTTGAGTAGTATTAGAAGGTTATCGGCAGAGCTCAAAAGTATGTGAGCATCTGTTGAGAAGAGACTGTAGGCAAACGAAAATTGTTTATCAGCTCTCTGCTGAGAGGAGTTTTATTAGCAAGGAATAAGAGCCCAAGCTAAAGCAGATGGACACTTAATTTCATTTTACTGCCAAGGAATTGTGGCTCATAGGTACATAATTTCACACAGATCTGAACAGAACCAAAACATAACAGTCTGAATCAAGCTTAAAGAAAGAGTTTAACCTCGGATAACTTTGGATCTTCTAACTTTTTTGTTATAACTTTAGATTTCATGGAAAGAGTTGGTAGCTAGCTTATTCCTTTACAACTTTGATAAGGTCTTTTTGTCACTCTGTGTATACCACATGAGTATCTGTCCTTACTGGTTTCAGTTTACTAGAGGAATGAACCCAAGTAGTCTTCCAGAGACAGAGATGAGTAAGCCTGTAACTATCCAGCCAGTGCATACAGTCACGTCACATACCCAGGAAAAGTGAGATAGATGAGAGCAGGCATCCCCAAGTAACCTTGAAAAGCTTCACATCTAGTAGATGAATAGCCTTGTTAAGCTAATCAACTTACTAATCATTTGAGCAATCGCAAATTGTTTTGTTATAAAGCTGGCATTTTCAAATTCGAGTTGGCAATTTATCCTCATAAATTGCCATTTATTATATGTACTGGCCATGGTGCCTCTATACCCTGAATTATGCAAGGCTCCAAACTACATGCAGAGATCTGCATTCAGTCCATGACACTGCTGTTGTCTAGGGAACAAATCTGGCCCATCCACCATAAATCTGTGTTACAGCTTTCCCAACTGAATATCTCTTTTATTCTACCCAATTATTGTGTATATATAATCCAATTATTGTCTGACTTTTTCATCACTACTGATTTTTTTTATATACTCTTCTTGTCTTGATGCAATGATAATGATGTAGGAAGGCTTCCAGTCCTAGTCCAGTTATATCACTTGTAAATTATGCTCCTTTATAACTTTCTAGTCTTCCTAATTCCATAGCAAATGGTCTTTATATACTCATCACACCTGAATTTCATGAGTCAGTGCTTCGATAGATCAAGTGTGTGTGGTGAACCAGAATAAATGTAACAGCTTCAAGTTATAACTTTCAAGGTCACTAATATATGACATGAAAAACGTTCTTGAATTTTCAGTTGTTGAATCAGTAAGAAATCTATGTTTGTCATTGCTATTACCCTTCTATCTCCTTCTGAAGTCATAAATGTTTATTTTAGACCCAGACCCCTTGAAAGTCAGAGATAAACCCCAGTTACTGTTAAAATAGGGTCAGTTTCTGCACGTAGTCCTGCACCTCAAAGCTAGTGGAAAGTTTAGGATGTTTAATGAGAGCAACAGTTTATAAATAAATCTGCAATCAGCAGAAAATAATTATGTAGTGTTGGGTCATGAAAGAAAATGAAGCAACTTACATTGGAAGGATTTAATACTTCGTGTTTCTGATGATCATATAATGCAAACTAAACTGTGACCCTTCCTGGTTGGAATGTCTGTGCATTAAATTCATAACTTTTTTAGAAATTATGAATAAATGTCTATAAATAGCACTTTGCTTTTGCTGCAATGAAGAAACGGGAAAGGATCCCATTATATGAAAAAGCTTGTGCTCTTAGCCAATATTAATAAAAATGTATTTTATTTTAACTTCAGGGAAAAAAAGAACAATGTAAGAATTTTATAAATATATGCCAAAATGAGATACATCTTCACATGTTTCATACAAATTCTTACTCTTTAATAATAACGTAAAAGTGTGGTTTTCCTAAACAAGAAGTATTTCAAAGATTTAGGTAAGCTTCTTCATTTCAGTTACGTGTAAAATTTAACAGGTTTTAAAAATAATCTATAAATTTTATAAATACTTATGGCTGGCTTTAGCTTTAAACATGAACAATGACTCATATTTCATAAGAATCACATTCATGTAAAGCTTTCAACAGTTATAATCCACATGACAGACATAACTGTTGAAATCTTTATTGTAAAATGAAAAGATATTACCTGCCACTGGTAGGTATTTTTATTTCAAGAGCAATAGTTCTACTTTGGGAAATAATTTGAGAAGGAAAATTAAAAATATTACCCTATCATTACACTAGTATATTAAATTGTCTTAATACGATATTGCATTCAGAACCCTAAACACATACAGTTAGTCTGTAACATATATTATAAAAAAAGGAACAATGAGAAAAAAATCAACCCAGAGATTAAAGAATAGAATATATCTACATTTACTCTTTTTTTAAGCATGTCATCATTATTTCAAGCAAGGAGAATCTTAAGTGATAAAGCAGCTGGGGCCTGGAGACCTGGCCACACAGGTGTCCACAGGAGGAGGAGCACAAAACTGTGACTAACGCAGAGGTATTATTCTGTTCCAGCAGACAGTAGAGCCGGCAATGCCTTCCATAATGCCTTCATAATTCTCACTAGAGCAAATAGTGATTTGTTACCCCATGGTGACAGATGGTATAGGGTGGTAAACAACGAGAACCCAATTTCAGCACCAAGAAATCATAGGCTAATAGAATCACAAAATGGTTTGGGTTGGAAGGGACCTTAAACACACCCACTTCCAACCCCCTGACACAAGAAGGGACACCTCCCACTGGACCAAGTTGCTCCAAGCCCCTTACAACCTGGCCTTGAGCACTGCCAGGGATGCAGCATCTACAGCTTCTCTGGGTACCCTGTGCCAGTGTCTCAGCACCCTCACAGGGAAGAATTTTTGTCTTGAGATAGACAGTGTAAGCAATTCTGCACAATACTGCTTATAATGTCTGCTAAGTAGCAGAAAAACTAAGACTACATCAGTACGTGGTGATAGGTTGTGCTATCCATGGGAGTTATTAAAACATGATATAATGGGTTTTGAAGCCACTGTCTTTCCTGGGCACTCTGCTGTGCTAGGGTGAACATTCACAGTGAAAAGTGATCAAATTCTGAAAGTTAGAGTTTCAGGACACAAAGCATGTGAAGGTCCCACAGCAAGGTGTGACAGTTGTCACACTCTGTACTGCAGTCTTCTGAATGTTTCCATTTAACTGATAGTCATTTTTCATCCTAAAATATGAGTGCAGTCATGTTTTGCAGGGGAAGTGCCTAAAACTCATGGAGATATGAGATCCCTGAATATTTTGTAAACTACTGACTAGGGATTTGAACTTTTCAGCTCTAGAAACCTTCTAACAGACTCTTGAGGCAAACCCAGTCTCCAAAAATAATCCATTTCTAACACATCCTGCTTACCTTAAGTGGAAACAGATCCATTTAATATAATATTGTGTTTTTAAGCACAGTGCACTTTGTTATTTACCCATTGAATAAATTCTAAGTCATTGCCTGGTAAACTGAAGGCATTTAATGTATGCATGTTAATGCACATGGATGTCAGGAAAATAATAATCTTGAATACATTTAAGTACAGGATGTATTAAAACCATCTTGCACAGGTAAGGGAACAGAACACCAGACCTGTGAGGTCTTCCCCATTGGCATTTCCCAGTTATTTCTTATATAACTTTTAAACAATGCAATATATCACAATAAATTAGGGGTGACATTCATCCTTTAATTGCTGGTTGCTGTTAGCTGGTGTCAAACTCACATACCATGTTTAATTTCCAGCTAATTGCTTATCTGTGAAAACTGTCACTACCTAACAGAAACAAGTTGGCACTGCAGAAAAGCTGAGTGAAGAAACGCTGTATAAATTAAGGTTGATGCAGTACCTGTTAGCATGATGTCAGCATGTAGTGCAACATTTCTGGTAGATTTCTGCCTTCCAAACTTTTCAAATGAAGGGACAACATGAAGTTAAGTAGAACTGCTTCCATCTTCAGGTAGATAAATATAGTTGTTTTAAGTCTTTTTCCCTAGGAAGGTAAAAAAGTACTGAATCATCTTCATACATACAAGCCCAATGCTGGCTGCATAAGGTATGGAAATTCTTTTACTTAGGTTAAAATCCATGCACCAAAATTTGTCCTATACTCATTCTGCTTCATGGCAACTGTTAGAGGGACTGTCATGTAAATTTATTGCGTGGAGACCTCATATCAGCCTTCAGTATCTAGTGGGGGGCCTATAAGGATGCTGGAGAGGGATTCTTCATTGAGGACTGTAGTGATAGAACAAGGTGTAATGGGTTCAAACTTAAACAGGGAAAGTTTAGGTTGGATGTAAGGAAGAAGTTCTTTACTAAGAGAGTGCTGAGGCACTGGAATGGGTTGCCCAAGGAAGCTGTGAATGCTCCATCCCTGGCAGTGTTCAAGGCCAGGCTGTATGTATGGACACTTGGGTAACATGGTCTAGTGTGAGGTGTCCCTGCCCATGGCAGGGGGTTGGAACTAGATGATCTTAAGGTCCTTTCCAACTATTCTATGATTCTATGAAATTACTCATTGAAGTAAAAACATCTTGGCTCCAAAATATGTTTTCAGTGTTACCTAAGCCTCCAAATTAACATTTGCCTAAATACAATAGACTTCCATGATGTGACTTGGCCACTAGAAAGAACTAGAAAGAACTGTAACTGGTCTGGGATCTCTTTTGTATAACTAGTATATTTGTCGAAAAGTGCAGAGCCTTGGGAAATTCTTGACAATTTCCTCCCCAACCACATGAAACGTGGTGTAACTAAAACACACTGCTGAGGCTCCCCAGTATCACTCGACAATAGAAAATAGTCATAATTACCTTTTAACATAATGCATTCTGATTACCTATGTGCAGCAATTATAGAAAATAACAGAGCTGTTAACATGCTATCACTGAGCCACAGAACTCATGTGAATAATTTATGTAGAATGAAGCAGAAAAATTCCAACTTTTAATTAAAGGTAAATTCTAGAACATCCTCAGAGTGTAACTCCAAGGATTAAAGAAAATACCTAGTGATTCCTTCTTTTAAATACATACAGAACTATGGCTTTTCCCTTTTTTTAGGGACTACTGAACGCGTGGTTCTCGCCTTTCTCTCTTTGAAGAAAATCATGCGTATGGCTTTTTATACACCATAAAGTATTTGTTTTGTTTTGTTTTGCTGGATTATGTGCTTTTATTATTTAAAGATGACACATAGGCTAGTTTGAAATAGATTCCAGATTTTATAGGAATTATTTGAATGTCTTACCAGCCTCCTTCGTTTGAGAAAGCCATTGGACAAATTTATTTTCCTTTTGTGAGGGAGAAATCTATTGTGCTAGAAATGCATTGGATTTTTTGTCAGTCACCTCTGTCTTAGAAGTTTAAGGTGTTTTCTCATTGTTACAGATCCAGATCAATAAAAGCTTTAAAGATAAGGGCCAAGTTGTTGAGGTGCTTGTCTGTAGGGCGTGGTGGTGTATAATTGTGATGTGTTCTCAAAGCTTTTATTATCTGAATCCAGGTGTATTCAGGTACAGATTTTACAAGGCACTTCTGAAGAATACTGTTTTTAAGCCCCTGTCAACTCCTGTACTTCTGCCCTGTTTTAGCACTTCAGTAGAGCCAGTCCACTAGCACTGTTTGTTCTTTGCTCACAATTCAGGGGCCTAGTCTTTTAAAGTAAGCGTGAAGCCTGGATGAAAGCCCAAAGAAATGAAAGTCCTTCCACTGATTTGAATAGCTTTTAGGTCATTTCAGAAGAGCTTGATATTCTTTTAATTTGAAAGAGGACTACTGCTTCCAGCAGTACATCATTATAGAAATTAAGTCCCAGGTTTACCAATGATCATAGGCTAAGTTAAAATCATCAGATTTGCCAGAGTTTAGAAAACTAGTCAGCTAAGAACAAGTAGCTCTTTCTTGCAAGTGACAGTGCAAATGTAAGTATGCTTTTCTAAATACTGTATCAATGCTGAACAACAAAAGCTTTGCCATTCAAATACAGGCTTAGATCTGGCGGACCATTCCCTTTTCCTTCTAAATGCAATTTCATTGAGACTACAGCATTTTATAAGAACATAACATTTTAATTACCTTTTCTCTCAGGACATGATCACATTAAGTTTTTACTTCAGTTTGTTATTGTGATTTACTTAGTTGTACTAACAATTTTAACCTGTTAATATATTTTCCATTTAACAGTTTGTGTTCTAATATTTCAATACTGTAAAATATGCTTCTGGATAATTTATTTCAGACTTTATTCAGTGAAAAACTTTTCGTTTCCTTCTTTCTTTCCTTTCTCAAGTGCAGAATAATGTAAAGGGAATTTCTACCTTTAAGCATTCAGAATCATTTGTTACATCCAAAGACAAAATAAATAATTTTTAACCCCCCCCAGATTTGGGGGGGGGGGGGGGGGGGAAGTAATATAGTTCTCTGAGCATTTTAAATTCACATTTTGAAGTTTAGCTCACTATATTATAATAAATTGCATATTAGTGATATTATTTTATTAGTGATATTGATAGTGATTACTGGTATTTATGTAGGGGCACTGTAGGCACATGAGTTAAGCTTTGCTAGCTTGAGAAAACAGTCCTTTTTTTTTAACTTGCTTCTACGTTGTAGGTGAACATGAACCACGTAGTTGACCATATTTTTATTATCCCTCACAATATAGGTTTGTACAACTGACCTCTAAAATTAAGTCCTTTTAGCTAGATTAGTGAAATGACTACATAAGAGGTTTAAAAATATTTGAATCTCTATTTTATTGTTTAATTCATTGATTCAGGTCTTGTTACTAATAATGCAGATCCTTTAAGTTCTTTCCAACCCTAACTATTCTATGGTTCTATGTTTTCAGTAACAACAGCAAATTTCATAGGACCTGACATAACTGGGTTCACCCTGCAGTAACTGCTAGTCTGAAGCAGACTCATTAGAGCTACAAAAGTTCGTAGGCATTTCATCAAAATCACAACCAAAGGGTGGTCTATTATTGTCTCAGCCTTGCATTTCTAAACATTGTGGGTGCTCCAGCGGTTAAAACCCACATTATAACTGACAATCTCTCTTTCAGGTTTTGTTGAGAGTCTTTAAATAGCAATGAGAAGAGGCAGATTATAAAGTTCAGTTATATGCAGATGCTTTCCAAAATGGCTTTTACGAAACAAGCCTTAGCGAAAGCTCATTAGCAGTGTAATGCTTCCTGTACCTTGCAGAACTGTCTGTGAGCGAAAAGAAGAAAAGAAGGAATGTGCTCCTTGCAGGAAATGCGTTAGAAACCCTTTACAGACAACAAAGCTTCCATCCTTAGTTATTTTATACTTGACCTCATTTTTGTTTGCATTAAGACTGTTAAACCTACCTCAGCCACCCACAAAGGGTTGCTAGGTTAGGTGAAATCCGTGCATTTGCTCCCAGTTAAAAACCTCCTTAGACAGATATGTGGAATATGCAGCCTTCACATAAATGGGAATCAAGTTAATGAAAATGTTGCTATCGATATCTTTCTTTTTAACTCCTTTCTTTTAACATACAGTCAATAAGTTGAGACCATTGAGTTTCACCCGCTAGGAACTGATTTCAAGCCAATAACATCCAGAAGATAGATTAGCTTTTTGAAAAGTCATGAGTGAAACCTACTTCAAACAATCCTTCCTTCCACATATTTAAATGCAGTCAAAATACATTGCTTTCACAGAGTTGATCATAGCATTTGAAATTATAAGATGATTGCAGTCCTGCAGGAGGCAGCAAATAGTTGGTTACTTGTATACTGTTTTTAAAGAGAAGTCTTGGGAACGTCCGGCAACACAATTTTCTATCATTAGCCCTGTGGCTGCCTTGTGGAAAACCTCTGTTCCCACCTACACGTATCTAAGATTGCTACTAACATCCCAGTGGCATGCTTGAGTGCCAAATTCACACTGTTAGGTTTTCAGATATTGAAACAACTGGTAGGTGTTTCCTTTTCATTTTGTGCTTTCAGGGGAGTGCAGAAAGACAGCAAAACTTGTGGTCTGTAGGAGCAAGAATATCATGCAAAGGACAAAAGTATCTGCTCATAATGCTCAGCAAGATGTCTGCCTGCATATAGCACCTCCAAGGAAGTCTTCCTTCTCCCCACAGCTAGCATGTCTTAGGAATCCCATTTTACTGTGCAAAATGCTCCTTCGCCCTCCCCATTTCTCTATTTTTTTGGGGTCCACAGGTCTCTGTGGTCCTAAAACATTACAGCCCATGACTACAAGTGAATTTTAAGGCCCTTCTTTTCACACAGATTTCCTTTTAAATAAGGAAAACAATGTGCAAAAAGTTGTGCTGCTTATTTCTTCAAGTCTTCTTTTACCTGGTGATTTTTAATAATGAAGCTGTTTTCTGTTTCCAATAGCAAAATATGAGGTAATACCATGAAAAATATTTCATTGTGGAGTTGTATTGTTTCTTCAGGTTTTAAATGTGTTTTCTTAGAGTCCTTTTTTTACAATTTTAAGTAAACTGCAACTCACCCATGTTCCCTTTACTAATACTGTCCTTGTTCTCATTCTAAATTGCAGCATAGTGTCGGTGATTATATCCCCAGTCAGAGTCTTGTCAAACTCAAGTGTAAATAGACCTTGAAGAAAAGAAAATGCATTGACCAGAACTTAAAATGTCAGCTTCACTTTGTGTGCAGATGGTGATGGATTTCTTTTGTAATACCACGTTGCCAGTCTCTGTTGTGTAGTGGACAGACTATTGTTTTGCATGCAGACGCTATTCTGTTGTATCTACAGGTGTAGACAGGCCAGCTATTAAAACAATCTAAAACTTCAAGAACTTTTCATCATAGTACCTTCGATTTCCTTTATTACTTTCTCTTTCCTTCTTAAAAAAGCCTTTAACTATATTTGTATTTTCAACAAGTTGGGTCTGAAACACATGCGTGGCATTGGGGTTTTCACTACTAGAGGCTTTATTTCTCTCCTCCCAAGAGCCTGGGAGAATATTTGCATGATTGTGCATTAGTGTAAAATTTGAATACTCAGTTTCGAATCTCTGCATTGCCATAGATTTTAGAGATAATGATTGCAGTAGCATGAGGTGTTACAGAGTGTAGCTGTAGGAAGTTATTGGGAATTTCTAGGGGCTGCAGTTTTGGACCTTTCATTTTAATTTGCTGAGCAGGAGCAAGATTTTTCAACCTTCATAAGATGCTGGAAAATATCTTGTTATCTAGAGATAACAAGAACTGAAGGATGTTAGAGAACAGTGGAGTGTTGTAGCAATCTTGTTCTGGGACTTGCTGCCTCCAAAAGCTTTATATTTGGATTGAAAGGTTCTGTTTCCATTCTCTTTCATATTTTGGAATTTGGTTAGCTTAAGATATAAAGTTAATGTCTAGAAAACAAGATCATAAGTTAAACTTAGTTATGGAAAGCAAGTGGTCATATACACCTCACGTTTGTTCCCAGGTTTGCAACCATTAATGTTCTTGTCACTATGAGATGGAAAGTGTGTAAATAATCCAGACTGACCCCTAAATAATATCTGTTCTTGCCGTACTGGAAATCATAACCAGATGAGCCAAGGTAAGGGACAGAAAAAAGATGCCAGATTGTAATCTCTCATTCCATGTTAGGAAATGTGTTTACAAAATCATTGGAGCTTATACTCTTGGTAATTCTTATCACCATCAAACTGATAAGGGAGCTTGTCATTCTGAAGTGAAATATTTTTCTATATGAATAAAGTTACTGCATTTGGTCATTACTGTCCTACAGAGCTAGTAGGAGTCTTTGAATAAACTAGATATTCTGTGCTTTAAGTTTTGTGATAGCAACATTATTCTTCCCCCTAAATAACACTTTAAAAGTTTTTTATATGTCTCTCTGCCTGAGAAAATATAAAACATCTAGAAAGACAGAAAAATTACCCCTGACATTCCCAATGACTTTTCATTTCAAATTCAGTAACATAAATTTACTAACACCCCTTTAAAGCCTTTTTAATGCTGTTTAGTGTTGATGTCCATACAGGTGTTTCAGTTCAAGCTGAGACTGACAACTTTGCTTACATTATATAATATTGTACACATATATTTGTGCTTATGCACCTTCTAACAACAGTTCTATTGTAAAACTTGTTCTCTGTGTAGGAGCCATAACATTTCCTTAAAAAGAGGTAGTATTTTCCTATTTTGGCAATATTATATACACTGATCATGGACCTTTCTGACTATGTCTGTTTCTATCAATGATTATTTTATATCTCCCTGCTTCTTACAGCTGATAAAGGAATTTTCAGCATTGCTAGTTTCATTTCCTTCTGCTCCTACATCTACACATGGTGTTGACATATTTCAGTTCTTCAAGCCCTTGCTTTCCTTCTGCAGCTCACCAGCCTCCTCTGAGTTTGTTACTACAATTATATATGCTGGCATTCCCAAGAGTTGCAAATTCCTCCATCTATCCACCAAATCGTGAGTTGTTTATGAAAGACTCTATTGAATAAAAGGGATTTTAGTTTTAGCTACTTTTTTTTCACTTTTGAACTCTTTTTAGCCACTTTTTAGTTTGTGAAACTTCTGCCTGGCTTTGCTAGCTGCCTGATGATTTTCTTCCCTAACTCTTCAGGTATTCTGTGCTGTTGATGAGGAACATAATAATGTTCAAAACCCCCCTTTCCTCATTTATTTGTTGGGGGGGCTGGATCTTTCATTCCCACTCCCTTTCTAAGTCTGCTTCTTCCTAGTGATCTTTGCATCTCTTGGAGGCATCTCGGGCAGTGCTGCAGGGCTGAAGCAGGGCAGAAAACTGTAGCCCATCTGTGAATTTAAGAGGGCTGAGAGTACAGGGAAACTCCCTCCATTATCAGGGATCATTCATTCAAATGACGTTGATCATAAATGGGCATACTTGCTGCACACAGAAGTATCTGGGGATTTTCTGACGAACCTCAGGAAATTAAGACCATATTTTACACCGAAGACAGTTCTGCATGCAGTTTTCTGCGTATCTGGAGGGAAAGATCTGCCTTCAATATTCACCTCACCACATACGTTATTAGTGCTCAGCTAAAATGGCCATTTTACAGGGAGAGTGAATTGGGCTCACTAAATATTTCATGTTATTCAAATGAATTGTCACTACGATGGCTTTTGCAAAAAATCTCACACAAAGGGATGAATGCAAACTCTTGACTGTTGACTGTGCTTCTCACCTTAGATGTGTCAAATTGTGAAGTGAGTTTCACTGAAAGTGATAAGGCTAAAGAAACAGAATGCTTCTTCAGACCAGTTGTGCATGCTGAATTTCTCCACTTAATGAGTTGTAGGTGGCTTAACTAGCTTAGGAATAATTTAGCCCCTCTTTAAAATTCTTTCAAAACTTGGAAATGTAAGGGATTGCAGAAGAGATCAGAGGGAGATTCACGAAACACTGCAATAAGCAATAGGCAACTGCACTTTAGGATGCCTGTGAATTAATTCATTCATCCTTGAAGGAAATGCAAATTTTAACATAATTCATCAGCTCCTCTATTTGTTTTATTTTGTTTTATTTCTAATTCTCTCTTTGGAACTTAATTAGCAAATGGATTAGAAATGTCTAAAGATAGAAACAGATTTAGTTTGATAGTAGAGACTGTGTGCCCAAATGTTTGCCCCTTTCTTCAGCTATATGAAAGCTTTAATAAACTATTTTGTCATCCCTTCTTGACCTTCGAGTCTAATGAATAACATTATTCTCTGTTCTAAGCCTTCTTTTTCTATTATTTTAATATACAGAAATCTAAAGTACATTAAAGGGATTTTAGGTGAAAATATTCATAAAACAAGCTCTTTTCTGGGGACAGGGAATAAGTAAACATGAAATGAAATGCGTGGAAAAACAAAGCGAGCAAAATATTGTATTTCAAATCTTCATTTTAGTTTTGTTTAGCATTATATGTTAATTTGTAATATTATTTTTAAAACTGGCATTCCAGTTGAAGTAGAGCAGTTGACTGACACGTTGATTTTTTCCTTTGCCTGTTTTTTTCAAGGAAATTCCTGATTTAATTCACTATGAAAGCAGATTAAGCAGTTTTGAAATAGTAGAACATAATGTTAAACCCCTGTGTGTAGTGATATAAGTAAACACAGATATTAGCAATAATTCCACTTGGGATATTTTGGCGGGTTTTGTTCTTTTCATGTTCTTTTGGGACTTTTCTGGTTACATTTTCTTTTTCACAAGTAATATAAATTGTATATCTTACTAATGAGGACCAAATACTGATTTCTGATATATCATAAAAAAACCAGAAAACTTATAAAAATAAATGGTAATATAGAAATTTCAGATATAAACACATTTTAAATATTGGAAAATTAAGGAAATGGCTACCTTTTGTTCTTTGGCTTATTTTAAAATAAATTTAAAGCTGAAATGTGGCAATGGCACCTTACACAACTTCAGATTTATTAGGACACAAAGAAGGGTCTCCATGTTTTTGGTTTAGAGCTGCAAATATGTGCCATACATATAGCCTTTTGAAAGCCAGTACTTTTTACATAAAAGTACTTCTGGGAAACAGGAAGCATTCAGAAGCCACAACAAGGAACAGAATGGGTCCAGAATGCCTGATTAACCACTTTTGCGTATGACGCTAGCTGGTTCAGCTTGGCAATACATATCTAAAGGCAGGTGTTCAAATTATTTCAGGTCAACTCTGATAGCAGGCAGTGACTTGTCAGAAGGTATGCGAGGGTGTTGGAAAATGCAGATCTGTGACCTATTTCCAGGTGAGCGCTGAACACTTGCAAATGAGCAGGACTGATGTGTGAAAGTTAGTGAGGTGGGAGGAACTGCAGAACTGAAGATATTCACACAATAATAATTGAAACACTTCAGAAACTTTGGTACAACAACTGAATGTGCTTCACTTGGAAAATCCTGGCTCCAACAAAGTACTTCAGAAGCTTTGAGAACAGACATCCTGTTAATGTTCTGTGTTTTGGGGTCTGATTCATCAAGCTTTTTAGGACATCAGCTTGTACTGGATTTTGTTGTAAATACAGTGAAATAAAAAATTAAGGGAATGTTTTCACAGTGGCTCCATGACACTTGTACTTGTTGAAAAGTTCAAGAAGAGAAACTGTTAAGATCCTATGTTTCACTATTGTAATAATATTAAAAAAGAAAAAAAAAATGACAGACAATACAAAAATGAGATATCATCCTACATTTGTTCAGACAACTAGAGCACATCTCATAACACTACCTAATCATCTGTAAAAGAAACTCTTCAAAACATTTTCTGCTGTGCCATTTAATCATCATTTTAGTGGTTTATAATGTTAATAAGGCCACACTTTTAATAAGCCAATAAAGCTGAAAAGTATCTGCGACAACACGGACGTATATGGCCAAAGTATTATTGGCAGTTGGGATTTGACTAATGCTATGTTCAACATTGAGTGTAATCATCTGCATGGTAGCAAGGGAAATTAAATGACACAGTCCTTCCCAAGGGAGCTGAGGAAGAACCAGCCTAATTTAACACCACCTGGAGATTATCAGCTTTGCAAAATACAGATGTATGTTCACAGGTTGTGGAAATTCCCACATAGGCAATTTTCACTCTTGTTTAGTCAGGTTGCAATTAGGACAAATTGCCAAGTAACCATGCCCAAAAATAAAAATATTTCCCAACGGGGAGCACTTGTCCACTGTTCATCTCAAGGCCTAAGAGCCAGAGTGAGGTTCATCTGTGCCAATATCTCAGGTTTTGGGTAGTTACTGTCAAGCATATGACACCATTAAAGGGCAGTCCACCCTTTCCTGAGCAGCAGAGATGAGATGAATCACTCACAAAAGAGCATTTTCCTTGGTGTCAATAATCATTCACACAGTTGTGATTAATGTTTGCAGAATTTTGCTCATGCAGAGATGTTTTATAAATAGTAAAATGTGTTTTTCCCACACTATACATGATAGTTTGATGTGAATAATGTTATATATATAGCCACTGACTTTTAGATCAGTGATCCAACTGCAGCAAAGGTCAATGACAAGTTAAAATCATGCTCACTTTCTCATTGTCAACATAAAAATAAGCTGTAGCTCTCAGTTTGGTTCCCAAAGAACATTTCCTTTCCTCAGCAGAAAACCACAGCTCCAGACTCAATAAATTGTTTTCCTTGTTGGTATTATCAGCTGAGTAGCACAGGATTGAGAGAAAATGCGGCACTAGTGACTTGTCTGCTCTTGTAAAGGTGGTTTATGAAGGGAAAAAGAAGTGGGTTTTTATTTTTTACAAAAGAACCTTTATTTTGGGGACTTTACGTTGCTACTGCATCAGAAAACATGCAGCGATGTAGGTCTTTGGCTATCCATCTAGCACTTTATCAAGTACTAAAAAAGACAGAAAATGAATAATCAAATGGCTCTAAATAGGCCATATTCCCAGCTGGATGTTGCTGAGCTGAGGATTTGGCCTACTACACATAAAAAACTCTGGAAAATATTTATTTATATAATCAATCAATCCATTTGTTGGGTCAGGACTTAAAAAACCCTCTCCGCCTAATAATAAAACTGCTGTGTCTAGACCAAGCTATTTGCTTGAGATTGTCTGTGAGTTTTGTTCTGTGTATCATTTCATAATAATGTCTTTCATTTCAAAGTTAACAGTGTCTCATGATTGCCTTATGATCTGGGCTGCATCTAATTTTAACCAGGATGGGTTTTGCTTTGTCCTCATTTTCTAATAATTAAGAACAATAGAAAATGTACCATGACATTGTTATTCAGCTGACAGTCATCTCTGTAGCCTTCCTGAAGGCTAGTCATTAAGACCAAAGGAATTTAGATTTTATTTTCTTCATGATATTTTGTACAAGGCATTAACTTCCCTCAGTCAAGAATGTAAAGAAATCGAAAAAACTTTGTTACAATATCTAGATTTATTCAAACAGGAATTCTTAGTGACCACAGTAGGGATTTAACCTTTTAATTAAGCTTACATTATTGCAAGAAGCGTGGCTTCGACCGCTGGTAATGTGTCTACAAGAAATTTGTTATTGCTTCAGGAAGAACTTTACTAGCTTCTAAAGATTCAAACTTCCCTTTTGTTTTCCCCTGCTTTCTACAAATATAATAGCTACCAAAAAACCTCAAGAAGAAAAGAGCAAAATACTGCAGAATTCATCACAAAGACAGGCAGACACAACCATGAGACAGATATATCCAACAGAACAGTCAAGCAGTAGCTTTCAAAAGCAATAATGTTTGAGGTATTCAGGTTAAGAAATGTAGAATTTTGATTTTCTAGAAAATCAAATGGGCTGGTATTAAATTTCCATCTAAATCACTGTCTGGTTTCCAGAGAGGCTTCTCTGCCATGTAATATACATTTGAATTTTTATGGCATTTTTCAGCTCCTAAGAACTTTTCAGACATTGCTAACCCTGCCAGACCTACATATAACATGACAAAAACCAAATGCCTGATCATTTGGGCATGGCGTCTAGCTTATATTTGCAGAGACTGGGAGCTCAGTTAGCATATTTCAAAACTGAGTGCTAAGATCAATTCCAAATTAAAAAAATATGCCTATTCTTACAATATGACTGTGGAAGGAGATCCCAAAATTGCAGAAGCCCCAACAGAGAATCACCCTCTCCATCCAACAATTATTGGCTGAATTCCACATTGAAGTTCAAATGTGACAAATTCTTACCTGTTCAAATAAGAAAAGAGCAATTTTTAGGTGCCTGGTTCTAAAAGGAGTTCTACAGATAGTAGAAAACTGTGCATATACCCCTTTGTTTCAAGCAATTTTGCTAGTTACCTGCAGTTCTATTCACCATGACCCATTCATTGCCTTGGTTCGGGCTAAGCCCTATGGGACTTTAAGATCTAAGAAAGGCTGTGCTTGGCTCTTGAGAAAATGGAGGTGTACAACTTCTGTTAGTTTATTTTTAAATGGAATAAATGGAGACGTTGATAAGCCATTCCCTCTTCATTTCAGGTAAGATATGGCTTAAGGAGGGGTGGATTCACTCCCTCTGTGGACTCAAAGGATGTAAGCCCGAGGTTTTCCTATTACATAAACTCAGTATACCTGCAGGTAGTGCATTTTAATGGGATATTCTCCTCCTGCACAGCTTCTAGCCTGGGAGTTGTTTTACTTTGATGTATTGCGATAAGATCAGAGACCTGAAGGAGCTTCCCCTAGAACCATAAACTCCTTGGTTCAGAATAAGGCTGATTGTGGACAGGTGGAAAGGAGGAAATACTGATTTTGATGATAGCCTCAGTAAAGTAATTCCTGTAACAGCTTGATGCTTCTCCATATTCAGTTTATAACGACAGCTACTCTGTCTGCTTGTGCCATAACCAGGGCTTTATTGAAGTACCTGAAAACACAGATTATTTTGCTGCAATTATGCTGTACAGAAAGGCTGTAGAAGGATTAAGACCCAAAGGTCCAAAGCTGCTTTTTCAGTAAGTGCCCTGCTTTAGAAATGCTGAAATCCACTCTCAATAGATGTCAAACATGCAAATTTTCCTGACACAAACGTGTTTCACTGACCCGTTCAACACCTAGTTGTGCTAAATCCATTGTGGTGTTGTTAAAACATTATAGTTTTTGCAAGGGGAGACTGATAAAGCCAGCAGATGTTTGAGACTTGAAATAACTTTTTCACCACCAACAAAAATTGGTTTGGTACAAAAAGAATGTTATCTTCAGAACTAATGGTCTGGGTTCTTCAGCGTGACAACAGCAAGATTATTTTTCAGGTTTTTGCACGCAGAACATTTGTATTTTCATTTAAGATGAGCCGTTTTTCCACAAATGCTGAAAAATTCAATACTTATCTCTATTCCTTCTTCACAGTAAAAGAAGCAGGAATGCTATTAAAGTTTATGAGGCTTTCTTATACGTGTATACGTTGTGTTCAAAGAACAGTTATGGGATGGCAGGGTTATAAAGTTAACCACTCAGATTTAGGAAATGCAAGAATTAAAACGGTCTAAGCAATTTTATTGCAGGCCCTCTGTAGCCATATATTATAATGTAGTATAATATAACTCAAATATATTTGTAATTACACATATTTTTGTTTTCACAGCCCCTCTGTTTCTTTCAGTTACATGGAGTGGTATTTCTTATGGCATTTTACATTCAGCATATGTCTGCATGCATTATTTAATGCATGCAGTCCAAACTGTACTCCATTTCCAGAATTATTCATTTTTTGTTTTACTGTTATACTGAGCCTGATGACAATATCCAATCATGCCATTAAAATTAATGGATTTATTTTCACAATAATTTTCACTTGCGCGATTAGAACTTTTATTAATTTAACAAAAGAATTAAGGTCAAATAAATCAACATGCTTTTGTGTCCAGTTTGCAATATCAAGAATGAACTTCATCTCATTCAAAATGCTTAAATCCTAAACTGTCTTCAGTTGAAGCTAGAAAAAAAAAGGAGAGAAAATTGCCTTGAGTGAGCAGTTCTTTGATAAATATATATATTATATAAATAATAATTATATTGTGATATTCCAGTTATTTGCAAGAGAACCTGGTTGACCTGCTTAAACCAGAAGTTTTGGGTTTAGGTGGCCAATGTCAGCTGATGCCAATTCCACCTTAGACTGACTTCTTGGAGGGCACAGGATTCCACTGCATTTTTAATGTACAAAGCCCAGCTCCCCCTGATTTCAGCTGAAGCTGCTGATGCTCAGCACTTCTGGAAAACCTGGCCATTTGTGTCCACCAAGACTATGCAAAGTGAGGACTATCTCAGTTCTACACCTGTGGAAAGTCAGGTTTTGTGAAACGCATAGTGTAGCATGAGACATCTGTGACAAAAGCAAGAACAGAAGGTTATCTGCAACAGCATTCGTCAGTCTTAGCCTGAGGGCATCCTTTTGCCTCATGTAGCCTTTGTCCAGAATTGTCTAATTTCTGTAAGAAATGATACTGGAATCCCACAGACACACAATTCCTGTGTCCTTCAATACACAATTAATTCCCAAAGAGCTGCTCTGCCTGCACAGTGAATGTGATGGGGTTCATCAGGAAATCATCCTTCCTTGACTGCTGAGCACTTTACTAAGAAGATTTACCTTTCAAATGTGAATTGAGTCCTAATTTAAGACATAGAGAGTTTAGTTTTCCTCGTTTCATTTAGATGTGGGATTGCAGGAAAAGCAAGGGTGTCAACGAGAACACTCATGGGAAAGAGGACTGTGTGACCTCTGGGTAACACCACTTACTGCTGGTTTTAAGACAAATGCTTTTTCCAGCAGTTTCACAAGTAGTTTTGAGCACCAGAGCTTGCAGATGCTGAAGTTCTTTGCCTTTTCTGTTTTTACCACCTGAGCTTTGGTCTTTATCCACATTTGCTCTGATTCCTGCTTTGATGATTTTTCTATTCCCTCTCTTTCCTGAAGAAATCTCAAGTCAGACTTCCTTGCATTTGCCGTTACACATTAGAGATCCCTTGGCTTTCTTTAGCACTGGCAGGAAAAGATCCCTGTATTGGATTATGTATGTATCCAAGAAAGGAGAGAACTCGGGGGAGCATTTTGATCTTTTTCTTATTGGTAATGTTGTCTCAAGGAATTACTCTGCTGAGTAGGTGCTAATGCACCTATTTTTGAAGGCTGGGAGCTCCATAAGGGCATAATTCAGCTTCAGACTCACCTGTACAACAACTCTAACCTTGATCAGTGAAGGATCAGTACAAGGAGCAGGATGGAAGAACAGGACTGCACAGAGGGGATACTTGGACATAAGGTGAACTCATGGGCATTGTGGGAAAGGCTTCAGCTCTAGAGACTATCCCTCTCCAGGGATTCCCTTCAGTGGGACCTTTTGGGGAAGCATAATTAACACTGGAATTAGCACAGTCTCACAGCATCCCTTCAGTCTGTGGGCTCTACACAGTGACCATGACAGGGCGCTAACACTGCCTGGTGTCCCAAACTAGGATTATGAAGCGGGGCAGGCTTGAGCATACAAAAAGCCCACAACTTCATCTACTCAAGCTCCATGAGGTCTATGAGTTAGGGGAAAATTTTGGTTGTCCTCTGGAGTAACTCGTTAGGTGCTATCCTAATCACTGATTCTCAGAAGGGCATTGGGAAATAATGTAATGATAATACAAAGTTATAGCTTTAAATCAGTAGTTAGATGCAAAACTGATGGATACAAATCACTTACACATTTTTTTGCTGTAGTTAGATAACTGCAAAGAAGTCACTAGTACTGTGAACTAGGAAGAGGGGTCCTACATTTCATATAAACTCAATGAAGTAGGGCATCCAAGACTGAAGACTGGGAAGACGGTTTCAGGTGCAAAACACAACTGGCCTGCTGTGCCGTCTGGTGATCAAACCTGGACTAAATCAAAGTCTGTATTTTGGGTACAGATAACAGTGGTTTGTGTTTGTTTCTTGATATCATCTGTTTCAGACAACAATAACATATTATTTATTCATTACATTACATGATTACTTTTTAATCTTCTGATACAAAACCAGGGTGTTTGTTTTGCTGTGCTGCTTTCCTACTGCAGGCTTATTGGCAGGGAAGGTGCGACAGGGTAACTGGCATTTGCCAGCTCTGTCTCTCCAAATGCTCAGTAGTAACCTCAGCACATCCGCCCCGTGACAGAATCTGTTTTCACTCCTTCAGGCAAGGGGTGGAAAAGGAGAATTTGTGATGCTCAGTGCTTCCATGCGAGGCAGCAGGATTGGAGGGATCAGGGAATGGGAGTGGTGGGGACTTGGGGCATCAAGGGCTGCAGAGGGAAAGGAGGTGTGAAGATAGGAGCTAATGAGGCATGAAGACTTCTATAGTTTTCGTGGAAACATGGAAATATCAGGAAAAAAACCATCTTTTGAATGGAAATATTGAAAACTATAAAAGGGAGTTTGTAGGTGATGTTATTGCAGGACAAGAGGGTAGAGAGGTGGCTGCAGCCTAATGCTTATAAATTGCATGGTTTCACCCCCATCTTTCCTTTGCTCCTCTTAGATAAACAATCAGTATTAGCTGGACTTGTTGGGGTATTTTTTGAAGCTACTGATATTTACAGTCTGCAGCCACATTCACCATTTAATATAAGCAAAGCCGCCCTCTTAGGGTGTCTTTTTTTATACTGGTACTTGGAGTTGAAAATCTATTTTAAATTATTGGATAGCAAGCAGCAACCTCCAGAGGGCTAAACCAATGCTGTTAGCAGGTCCAAAATGTGATACAGCATATGGAGCTGAATACCTCCTGGTACAGATTTGCATGCAGGCGGTTTTAATTAGGATTTAGAATTCCTTGTGGAATGCAGCATTCTGGGCTAGTCTCAATCTTGTCAATACATAATGTTTTTGTTCATGCTAAAGCCTGCAGAAACCAATAGATTCCTACTTGTTTGTAATTCCTGATGCTTGTATGAACTGTTAAAAGTTTCCTCTAGCTGCCAGCTTTGCGGATGACCATTACCTGTTTATATGCACTTAATGTAAAAGATTCCCATCTTTTGTTAATAACGTGGTACCAGGTCAGTTAGAAGCAAAAATCATTTGAAGTTTTATGACATTGCATAGCTACTTCGTTTTTCCTGCAACACTACATAGCTCAGTTAGAAAATGCCTTAACTCGATGGTTTTTGTGCCATCTTGTGAGCGAAAGGTGTAATTACGTTCAGCTAATACAAGGGAGAGGTACTTTGGCTAATGTCCATTTCACTACTCTTTCATCATGAAAAGTAAATTGTTTAGGGTTTCCAAAACCAGATGAGGATAATAATGAAAAACATATTTGTTCCAATGTATTGCACTAGCATTTATTTTTCAATAGACATACCTGTGGGCAAAAACTGTCTGATTTCAGTAAAATGAGAGAAGAAATCACAGCTTTGCCTTCTATTTTTGCCTTCTGAAACTTCTTATTGTTTGGAATGGAAAAGCTATATAAATTCTCGGTATTCAGCACCGATAGTGTTCCTTCTGGGAAACAATTTGGTTCTTACAGGATACCTCTTGTTTCCTAAAAGTCACTGCATGTTTCTCAGAGATAGCACAATATAAATTACAAAAAGCACTGCTAGCTATTACAGTGACACAAAGAAAAGCCTAATTCTTGACCTTAGAAAGTCTGCTGTCTCCTGGAACATTTCTTTTGGGGAAAAAAAAATTACAAAGTCAGGAACTAACCTACAACCTTACATTTAAATAATAGTAATTATTATTACAGTTAAAGTCAGTGTAGTTGCACTACAGGCTGAGAAGAGCAGGCTGAAAAGCCTCACAAAGTTCTGCCACTGCTTAATTAAGTGATTCTCTCTGTGACCTTGAGCAAGTTGTTGTATTTCTGTGCCTAATTTTAGCCACCTTTAGATGATGCACATACTTTTTTTCAACAGGATGTTATCAGACTTGACTGCCACTTGTAAAGCTCTTTGGGCTTCTTGGATGAAAGGTAGTGCTGTGATATAGTGACAAGCTTGTTAGAAATCTACTTGATAAGCAAAAGAGCAAGTCATTCACAATAAGTATAATTATTCAATGATTTAAGCTTCCTAATCTACTTCCACAGTCTTGGCAAGCAGATTGTGATTTCTTCCATTTTATATAATGAGAAGAGGTTTATTTTTTTTTCTCTTTTTACTCTATGGATTGATTGCAAATATTCAGAATTCAAGCTGTGTTGCTCATTTGCAATCAGTTGGATGACTAACATTATTTCTACTCATGTTTGGATGAATGCCCAATGACTTGTGTGTGCAAATTGTAAAGTTTGTTTTCTCAAGATACTCATCTGTATGACATTGAGATTTGCTGCCTTTGGAGAGCAGCACCAGTAAAATTGAACACATTGAAGACCGCTGAAAAAACTGAGCACAAAAATAAGGCAAGAGGACACTAACATTTTTAATGAAACTTTGCAGATTAAACTTTTGTCCAAGTCTATTATGGTTTTAGTTTTTGCCTGTTGCTAATACTGTGAACAAATCCAGTGTATTGAATTCTAGACCTAACATGGTGCCAAAGGGGGATGATGTTAAACCTGTTCAGAGGCAGCTCCCATGTCAAGGTTGGAGCAAATGACTAGCAGTGGTGCTGATCTGCATGGGATTTGCAAAGCACCTCAAATCCTGCATCAAGGGAAAAGGCCATAAAGGACATAGAAGGACCATAAAGCAGACAGTATTTGAGACTTGAAATGCTGATGTGTAACAGCTAAGTATTGCTTTTGTTTCCTTTGAGAAACGTACTATGCTAGCCAGAGTATTTTCAACAGTCTGCCTTTGAAGAGACACTGCGATCAGGATCCACTCATGAATAGGCTACCATAGTATGGGGTGGTACCTTTTTTCCCCACCATTAATATCTGTCACCTCTACCTATTATAAAGCTCGACCTGACTGAAAAGCAACATCACTTTTTTGCCTCTGTGTCTTTTGCACATGTCGGGGTGTCTTCTTGTAGGTTAAGATCCTCTTTAGGACCAGGATTCATTGGCTGCTCTTATTTCAGAGGTTGTTGTAGAGCCTTGTGAATTCTTTAATACACTTTCTTCCATCCTTTCACAGCAGTCCTATGGAAAGCAGAAGTAATGTGTGATGTATTGCAGTGTGGTCCAGCCAAAAACCCACTTAGACAACAGGGATATGTGCTTTTGAATGGCAACTCTAGCAGGACCACATTCAGCAGCTTAGGGCACAGGTCAGCTTGAGTTGACCTAAAATAAAATGCTGTTTGCATTTTATGCAAAGCAAACCGATGGTAACAGCAAAGAAATACTGAGGATTTTTACAAAAAATTATTTCTTTTAGGCCCAAAATCAAACGACAAATGCCCAACTACCTTAATTCACTGACAATCTGTCAAAGGCAGGTTGTAAGAACATCCATATCTCCATACAGGTGCAGCAGTCTGGCTATTGTCACTTGCATTGTAACTTTTTTAATGTATTTTATTTTAATTTTTTTTTCTTTTTTTTCTTTTCCTTGACAGCTGGCTTTGTGGAAATTTAAGGCTTTTGACCACTACCTTCTAACTGATTTATATCTTCAGTCCTGTTGATCTGACACCTCTTTGGCAAACACAGCCTTAGAAATGCTACTTTAAATAGTATGATGCAAGGAGCAGTGATGCTGCAATGATCTCACTTTGTAGGGAGAATGATCTCTTATGAAAAGGCACGTTCACATTAAAAATTCCCAGCAGCACACTCCACTCCCCCATTATAGGTAATTACAGAGGATTTTAAATATCTGATGCTAGTTGGCAGCGTACAATACCCTGTCAGCAGCAGGCACTGATTTGTAATTTAATTATCATCAGACATCCACCTGTTCTTTTGTCAAATGAAGAAAAGCATTTCCTTGCAATCATGCTTTTCCCTCCTGAAATTTGAATTAACCCTTAGAGAAAACTCTGGTTTCTAGGGAATGGGGTAAGTTCAAAGACACTTCCAGGACTCCATCAGGTCAGAGCAATGGAAACAAATGAGGCATTTCTGCAGGAGAGTCTTGATTCCAGTTTGGTATTTTCAGTCTTACCATTAGTTTTTTACTGTGTCAAGCTGTTTTGGTTCACAGCTGAGAGCATTTCAGTGAAGAGATGCTGTGGGAGGAAAGATGCATGAAAATCAATGGGTTTGGTGCTAAGAACATGAGGCAAACACATAACAGGATTGACCCAGAAATTCTCTAGGCTCATACTTTGTGAAGAACAGGAAGGCTGGACTTGGGATAGGAGGGACACAAAGGCAAATGGAAAAGTGGAAATCTGTTCTGTGAACTTCCCAGTTTATGGCACATAAACACAGATATTATTGAATTTGTCTTGGGAATGTGCAGTTATTGGACAAAGTGATCGATTTCAATTTTATAATTAAATATAGCATAGGTTTTCATAGGAAAGTCTACCAGTGGCGATCCATGCAAGGGTTCTGCTTTCTGGGAGCAAATGACTCGGGATGAATCAATTTCCTCTGGGCCTTGGCTTTCATGCAACAGCAACATTGCAGTCCTGTGATGGGGAAAGGACTTACTGATGGTCCAAAAGATATTCTCTCTTCCACGCCACCTTAGATGGCTTCTTGTGCTGCAAAGCTGCATGAATGATCTGGACAGAATAGTGTAAATATATATATATGATATATATTGATTGTCAGATGCCAGGAGCACCTCTCTTATGAAGGCAGACTGAGGTTTTGGAGTTGTTCAGTCTGGAGAAGAGAAGGCCCTGGGGAGACCTTAGAACAGCTTCCAGTGCCTAAAGGGGCCTGCATTAGACATTAGGCAGAAGTTCTTCCCTGTGAGGGTGCTGAGGCGCTGGCACAGGGTGCCCAGAGAAGCTGTGGCTGCCCCATCCCTGGCAGTGTTCAAGGCCAGGGACAGGGGTTGGAACTGGATGAGCTTTAAGGTCCCTTCCAACCCAAACATTCTGTGATTCTATAATATATAGTATAATATTTGTATTGGAAATGTGGCCAGAAGGACCAGGGCAGTGAGTGTCCCTCTGTAGTGGCACTGGTGAGGCCACACCTCGAATTCTGTGCTCAGTTCTCAGCCCCTCACTGCAAGAGAGACATTGAGGTGCTGGAGCAGGGCCAGAGAGGAGCAATGGAGCTGGTAAAGGGTCTGGAGCCCAAATGTGATGAGGAACAGCTGAGGGAATTGGGTATGTTCAGCCTGGAGAAAAGGAGGCTCAGAGGGGACCTTATCGCTCTCTATGACTGCCTGAAATGAGGTCTTAGGGAAGTGGAGGTTGCTCTTGTCTCCCAAGCAACAAGTGGTAGGATGAGAAGAAATGGCCTCAGCATGCACCAGGGTAGGTTAAGATTGGATATTAGGATAAATTTCTTCACTGAAAGGGTTGTCAATCACTGGTACAAGCTGCCCATGGAAGTGGTGGAGTGACCACCCCTGGAGATATTTAAAAGGCTTGTAGAAGTGGCACTTGGGGACATGGTTTAGTGGTGGACTTGGCAGTGCCAGCTTAACAGCTGGACTTGATCTTAAAGTTCTTTTCCAACTTAAATGATTCTATGACAAAGCTTTGATTTTGTCTTTTCTTTAGTCTTTGATTTTCCTCATTGCAATATTTTAGCACATACCTGTCAGCTGAAAATTGTGTTTACGAGACTCTCTCCCACTCATTGTCAAAGACTATGTCTCCTCCCAGTTTACACTCCGCTCTCGTCCTCCTGCTCTCTCCTGTAACATCTCAACATCCCCCATAAATGGATTAGGTCATGTGAGTTTGCTTGATAGTCTTCAGAACAACAGTGTCTATGTGCATTAAGTGTAAAAAGCAAGGCTTTGGCAATGGGGGGTTGCAGGCACCTCTATAAGCAGAGGTCAGGACTGCCCCTACCAGACACAGCTGGTTCTGGTTCGCCCTAACGGCCCTACTACAAGACACAGCTGGGCCCATCATCCACATGGCTGGTGCCATTTTAAAAAGGATTCAAGCTGAAGGACAGTTCTGGCAATTTAATTTAGTTTTTAGGGTTATTTTTCTTGTTGTCATCAAGTTTGTTTTGGATCTTGGACAGGCTTCTGCTTCCTCTTTGCCATGTTGCATCTTCGTGGAGCACAGAGCTGTAACACCTCACATGCTGATTAGTGTTCAGGGTAAGGAGAAATGTTTACTGAAGAGTAATTTTCTGCTCGAGTGTGGCTCTGTGGAAGTGCATGTGAGCTCTCCAGCGTCAGGACGCATGGGGCTAAATGGAAAATGACTCAAATACTTTGGGCAGAAAGGCTGTAGAAGTGCAGTTATTAATGTTGGGGGTGTGAAATATGAACTGACACTACAGCTCGGCTGATAAAAATATCTTCATTGTCAACCCTTTCCAGTATGTTGTTTCAGATGTCTATTTGGTGGAAGTTTTGTGAATCAGTATGGTATACCATATTTTTCTCTGATGAAATGTTAAGAATGAGGTATTTTTTTCCAGAACAGATTAGGAAATCCAAGTATTATATTGACTCATGTCTTACACTTCATTTGTTATCCCATATTTACTTGAATACATATCCATTGCTTCCTTAAAGCTAATTTGTTCTTCTTTGCTCTCTTTTCTCTAGAAATATCGTTATCAAGATGAGGATGCTCCACATGATCATACTTTGCCTCGATTAACCCATGAAGTGAGAGGTCCAGAGCTGGTTCATGTGTCAGAGAAGAACTTATCTCAAATCGAGAATGTCCATGGATATGTCTTACAGTCGCACATTTCTCCTTTGAAGGTAGGATCACATTCACTGTGGCTTTGGACCTCAAATACAAGAAAACATGTAGCATGAAATACTTGGGAAGCTTATTTTGTTATGTGAACAAACAAGTTGGTTTGTGAAAGGTGTTATTGGAGACTGATCGTCCTGTGATGGGTTCTTATGGCTCACTGTAGTGTAACAAGTGATGGTTTAGTTGGCAAAGTTTTGTTTTGAGGTATGAGCTTTTTGCTTAAGTAAGAAATTGAGCATTTCCTGCAAGTTAGCCTGTTTTCTCCGACGTTGAGAAAGGAATAATTGAGGTTCTTGGCCTCAATATCACAGTGATTTTGGGATGGTAGACTTCCCTTCCTGATTGCCCTTCTGCAGAAATTGAAAAAAAAGTTACTGTGAGTGTCAATGTCTAAAGGAATCCTGGGTTTTGAATCTCTCCAAAAGCTATATCAAAGTGATAAGTTATGCCTGAAAAGGGAGCTCATTTGCTGTTATTCATGTACTCAAGTGTTTGCTGTTTTCTGTGGGTTTCGTTGCAATTTGGAGTGATGCAGAGGCATCTCTGTGTTACCCTAAGGCAGCTATCTATAGAATATAGAAGGCTTTCTGTATGTGTGGCTGGTGTCCTCTGATATATCTTGCTGGGTGAAAAATGCTTATCTTCATGGTGAACTTGCACATTAACCAAAAGGAAATCCATTCCTGACAATTACATGTGCACTTTAATAAGACTGCAATAACTTGGAGAATTTCTTAAATCTTCTCTAATGAAACAAGCATAGGTGATGATGAGCATGATGGGTTTCCTAATTTATTTTCTATTGGGTCTGGCAAGGAGAAAAAAATGAATGTTTTCCCTAGAGGTGATGATATTCTGGGTAAGGGTTTCATTCTGGCAACTAAGCTGCAAGCAAGGCAGATGGGCTTTGCTCTTCTGGTGCTCAAAATCTATGAAATGGGTATTGCTTGCCTAATAGAGTGGTTACAGTGTAGTTAAAAGTGAAATGAAGTATTTGTTAAAGATTGATATGGATGCAGCTGGTCTTCATTGAGCCTTCATGGGATAGTCATGCGAATTAGTCTTTGCCCTCTGTACTTGTTGTTCCTGTGTGTAGTTTGTATGTTGTTTGTCTCTTCATGTATTAGCATGCTTTAACAGCTTTCTGGGTTGCTTATGTAATTTGTACTGCAGAGGCCAGTGGTATCAAGCAGTGATATATCTTCTTACACTGGAGTAGATTGATTTAGTTATTTGGATGGGATTACCTCCTCTGTGGAACCTCAGGGGGCAGTCACAGGTAGAACAATCCCTTGCCTGGAAGGGAAATGTCCCTGTTCTTCTAGAGGTTCTTGAGTATTAAGATTATAGTGGTGCTTCTTATTCATGAAAGCGTGAAACTAGGTAATTTTCTTCACATTTGGAGAGTTTCAAGTAAGGCTGCATGATCCAAGCTGATAATGTAGCAATAATAATAAGCTTATTGTGAAGTGATGTAAAGGGTATCCCCAGACGTCTACAGTTGCCTTAAAACTGCTCCCACTCTAAATTGCTCTTGTCACAGGAGAGAGTTCTTGTTTGCTGTTTCCTGAAGTGAAGGGAGAAGAGGAGCTATACAGTATTTCCTCTTGGAAATTTGTATCTTCTGCAAGTTCTGTCCTCCGGCTGAGGATTTCTGTCTTTGACTTGGTATCTTTGAAGTTTCTGCTTGCTTTCTCCTGTAGAGTGTGTCCTGTATTTTTAACCTTTGGTAGAGAATGATCTCAGGAGGCTGGAATAAACCTTCTTCTAATGCTCATGGCACTGTAATATACCCTTCCTATATAAAATACTGGCTTTGCGTTTACTTGTTTCTGGGAATTGACTGAAATACCTGTTTGGAAAGGTATTGTCATGGAGATTTCCACATAGTTGAAGAATAGTCTCCAAACTCACCGAAATCCAATCAATCAAAAATGGTCATTGTCTTGAATTATAGACTTCCTATCCTATAGTCAAATACCATTAACCATTCAGCAGTCTTCTTGGCAGTATTGTGTAACCATGGCTGCAATGAATAATAGATAAATCTGAGGTATACTGCTTCTCAACCCATAGCATGCCTTCCTAGGGAAACATAAAATACTATTTTTTTCAAAGATTGGCTGGATAAATATGCCTGCTATTTAAATATTTTGTTGCCTTGCATGAGAGGTGAAGCTGCTGGAATCCTGCTTTGAGGGGATATAACAAATGCCAGGGTACAAATACAGCCTGCCAGCTTCTTAGAAGTGAGGAGAAACTGGCAAGTGCAGTGGGATAAAGCTGTTGGGGAAGTTCCACTGAGAGCTGTTTGCATTGGAAAGGTTGACTTGTTCTGGCCCAGTTTTCTGAATACAGGTCAAAGAACTTGGTGTGAATGGAAAATGCCTGTAAATGAAAGTCTCACAAGCTTGCTTGTACCAAGAGAGGGACCACATCACCCTCTGTGTGTCACTAGGACTGTCTGACCAGCCACCCAGCTGGCAGTATGCTCCATGAGCAGGGGGTGGCTGCCTGGCTGAGTGGGGTTAAGTCACTGCCTGCCTGAATTTCATTGCCTGAAGTTCACTGTGGGGTCTGCAGCATCAGGGTGCACCTCTCAAAAGAGGTTTTGAGGCAGTTTTTTGTGTTTAGTGGCAGCACAATGACCTGATGACAGGATCATTTTGCCTAATATTTTTGCTTGAATTAGTATCATAAAAGAAAAATGCTTGTGCATAAAAGTAATCGGTTAAGATGTTTTGGAACTGAAGCCTTATCCCAAGGCCAAGCCACATATCCATCTTAATCGCATCACTTTTCTGAAGTAACTTGAGTTTGGCAGAGGAAAGAATTGCTTGTCTCCATACCTTTGTGTTCATTTAGAAAGAAATCTGCAAAGATCATGCAATCCTAAAACTACCCTTTAGGGTTGTAGGTCTTCTGGTTCCATCCCCCAGAACTGGCCATGTCTGGAAGTCATAGGAGTTACGCCTTGTCTATACAGATAGAATACTTGGTACCATTGCCCTGCCTCTGCTCCCAAGTTTCCAGTGGGCATCTTGGTTTATATCATAATCCAGCTCAACAGCTTGAGCGCAGCCTTGCACCATTACAGTTAAAGGGTTTGTGGATGGTTGAAGTTCACACGGAGAGGCCATAGACCCATCTGTACCGCTGTGTAGATCTCCAAGTAAAATGTTCCAGGGATTCTTAAGAGATTTTCTAACAGTCAGGATGGAAGGATTTGGCCCATTGTTTTTGTGGGTTTTTTGTTGTTTTTTTTTTAACCTGTGTGATTCAAAATGCCTGATATGGTCCACACTGTAAAGAACAGAAGAATCTTAAATTTTAGATCAAGTTGCTGTGTACAAGTTGTTCAAGAGCTTGGCAATAATTTTATGTTTCAATATATGTGGTTTGATGTAGTCCAGAAATATCCTAGTGGAGCTCGTCATTATCAGTTACTTCAGAAGGGTTTTTTTAGATACCAAAATATAAAAAGGATTCTTTAATAGCCTTATGCTAGTTTTGTGTGCTGAGTCATTAGAAATCTGATCCTTAGACACTCTGAAAGTCTCTTTGAGACACTTGGATACTGATTAGGATAAATACTGTTTGGGAACGTGAATAAGAGTTCACATTGACGTTAGACATGCCTTGTTATATTTCATGCACCTAAAACCTAGTGCGTACTAGCCAGATTGCTCATTACTGTCTTCTGAAAAGCAATAAAAACAGTTGAACTGAAAAGTAGACCCCCCCTTCTCACTGTGATTTTTACTTTTGTAACTTACAGTTTTGTTGCATTAACTTCACTTTTCTACCATCCGGTAGCATTTCCTGTATGCTCAACTCGGTTTGGACACTCTTTAATTTTTAGAAAGCTGAAAACTTCTGTTAAAGGTTTATCTACCGATGAGTTTGTAGAAAATAAACTTGACAGCATCTTCAGCACCTTTGAGTACTGAAGTTATAAAGTTATAAATGAAGTTTTCAATTATGTAGCTCTATTGAGATTTGGGAAACAAGCGAACTTTCGAGGAGCTTTGTGAAAAAGTTTCCGGATTAAGATGATAGATGCTCTTTGTAATTTAGGGAGGAATCGAGATTGTGCTTTGTTATTCTGTTAAAGGAAAACGTATGTGGTGTAATGAAATGATCATTTAACATGTTCTTGTGCTTTCCCCCGCTTGACACTAGATGGTGCGGTAAGCTTAGAATCCTTTGATCTGCGCCTATAAAGCTTCGGTGACATGCTATGGAGGTTTTTCTGATATGTCATAGAAAGCGCTAATTCAGTAAAAATGCCTTTTTAGAATCTTTAGTCTGTTGAGAAATCTGAATACAACGCAACTGTGCCTAAAATTCTGCAAGTTCTGTCACTAAATTAAATGCTTCTCTTTTTCCCTTCTTCCTAGAATAGAGCTAATCAGTGTTCATTAAATGAAAGAACTCTGGCTCCTGAATGAACCTTATTAGTGGTTTTGTGGCATTAGATTAATTTTTTAATGTATTCTGCTTCCTTTAGGTAAAAGTCCATGTAAGGGTCTTGCATCTTCTTGGTTGCGTGAACACTTTAAATGTCAGTCAATTCCAACTATCTCCTTTCTAATTTCTTAATTTAATGCAAGGTTTAAGCGTAAGCATCAATGACAGTGCAAAACCAAGTAGCCAGGTAAGCTATTGTTATCTCAGCCTAGGATATTTTCAAACAAAGAAGCACAAACTTCAGCTGCCACATCTTTGGCCTTGCTCACTAGAAGAGAGAAGGAGCTGCTCTGGATTTTCCTCCTTTGCTTTCTGTCTCTGGGCACTGTCCTGGAGCTCAGCAGGGTTGCTGAAAGCTCACAGAAAGTCGGGATTGGTGGAATGACTTGTGAGTGGAGAGAGGAGAAATCATCTCCATGTGGAGCACATGGCCAATTCATTTGCTCAGTGGCCTCCCAAGTTAGGGTTATACATGAATTGACATTTGTGCAAATTGCTTTCAGAAGATTTGCTTCTTCCATCACCAGAGCACATTGATTCCACTTCTTATTTTAGCTTGATGACAGCAGAAGTTCCTGTCTTACCCACTACTTGAGATTCTCTGTATCTAGAGGGGAAAAGATGCTTTGTTTCTACTCCAAGCCAGATCTTTTTCCCAACTCCCATCTCCCTGTGGGTGCATAGAGTGTCTGCACACCCATCAGTTGTCTTTTTATCCACCTAGGCAAGGGAAGGTCATTCCTGTGAAGGCTCCTGGAGTCTGGCACACCCTCTTCTGTCTTTAATGAAACAGCCTTTTGTCACCTCTGAAGCCTTCTGTGTGCAAGCATGAGTCAGACCTCAGGACAGTGGCTGCTGTGCTTGTGTGGCAAATTAACAGAGACAGGGAAAGAGGCTCTGAAGCTGAGCCTGGATGATTAATTAATCCATGAAAAATGCCTTAGCCTGAGCTTCCTGGAAGCTGTCACAAAGAGTAATTCTTTGTTTCTAAAAACATAGATTAGGTAAGATCTATTTATTTCATTAACATTGACTTCAATAAAAATGATGTTCTGAAGACAATTTGGACAAATAAGGGGAAAATGTTCTATACTAGTTTTGTGGTTTTGGTGTTATGTTCCTTAAATTTGGCAAAGTTTTGGACTGGATTTTTATTGCTGGACATTCTAAATAGAATAGAATCATAGAATGTCTTGGGTTGGAAAGGACCTTAAGATCATCCAGTTCCAACCCCCCTGCCATGGGCAGGGACACCTCGCCTAGACTTTGCTGCCCAAGGCTCTGTCCAACCTGACCTTGAACACTGCCAGGGATGAAGCATTTGCCACTTCTTTGGGCAACCCATTCCAGCACCTCACCACCCTCACAATAAACAACTCCTTCCTTATATCTAACCTAAATTTCCTCTGTTTACGTTTTAACCCATTACCACTTGCCTTATCACTATAGTCCCTAACAAAGAGTCCCTCCCCAGCATCCTTATAGGCCCCCTTCAGATATTGCAAGGCTGCTATGTGGTCTCCACGCAGCCTTCTCTTCTCCAGGCTGAACAGCCCCAACTTTCTTATCCTGTCTTCATACGGGAGGTGCTCCAGCCCCTGATCACCCTCTTGGCCTTCCTCTGGACTTGCTTTTGCTCTGCTTATACAAAGTCATGCACGAGTCACAGGTACTGTAAAAAGAGCAAACTCCAAAGCTCTCATGATGTTGCAGTGGATCACTCGCGGTGTTGCTGCACAGAGCTGCAAAACATCATTAGGAAATATATTCAACAGGCCTGTTTTAAATGAGCAATTGCAGGGGAGTCCTCTGCTCATGCTGTTGTAAATACCAGGGAACCAGATTTACAGGAAAAGCAGGTTGCTGCATCTTTCAGCCTTACTGTGCCTGATACTCATGTGTAAATATAGTTTCTAGTGCTTATAGAGGAATCATCTGTGATAAGAAAGCCCATTTATTTTTCCAGAACTGCTGAACATTGTTAATTCTTATTACTGGGAAGAACCATATGCTAAAGGTGAAGTTCAGATAGGGAAGAGAACAAGATAAGGCTGAATTTGCTTTGACTCCTGTTGTTCAATTGTGACGAATGGTTGAGGCTGTGCCATAGCACAGGCTGTTCTTCCAGAGCAAAGACGCTGCATTTCAGAGCTTCTTAAGAGCAGTGAAGGACTGAGAGGCTGATGTTTTGTTTGTGGCAGTAACAGAAGTCTGAAGTTTTCTCTTGTAGTTACAAAACTAATTGGGGTTATATAGAGGACACATTAATGTATGCATGGACATATTGGCAAGCCATCTAAAACTCAATCTTGCATCCTTTTCTTAGCTTGCACTGACTGCACTTCATAAGTATAGCTAATCTGCATGAAGCGTTTTTTAGCCTCGGGGTGGCTCAGGTCAGAAGCAATGATCTTATAATAATACTTTTGATCTCTGCTCTAGTAGCTTCCTAGCCTTTGTGTTTGGGGGTTGTTGTCTGTCTTGTCTCACCCCCCCCCCCCCCCCCTTAAAATATGCAGTTATTAGCAAAGCCCCATACTGCAGTCAGTCTGTTAGTGAATTCCACTGCATATTCAGTAGGTTGCTTCATTAAGATACAACACTTGTTCCATGTTTAATCATGTGCTGCTTTTCTCTTGTCTCTTACTGTAACAGCAGATAAGCATACATCATAGATCTGTATCTGATCTGTGTGTTTTAATATAAAAATGCAATCGGATCAGGAGACAAAGGAAACACAAATGTGCCTGTGCTTGTTCTTGCTCTTACAGAAGTGGCAAAAGTAGTTCATTATGTTTCAGGGCAAAATAAGCAGCTTATGAATTAGTGTTCTGAAGAATACTGTGTCTCGGCTTCATATAGGCAGGAATGTCTTCCATTTTTGCAATCCTTGTCTTACTCTAAAGAAAACCTAAAATGGTGCAAAATTCAAATGTTGCAGTGAAGAATAGTTACTAATGATCACTAGGTTTTGGCTTTTGTCACCAAAGCTAAACCCGTTGTACTGTGTGCTGAATTTCTGTGTCTTGGATTCCTGACTGATGGTTATCTAGGTGATTTATGTTGTTGCGGACAGTATCTTGTTATCTTGAGAACTTCTGACAGAATTAAACAGAAACCAAATAAAATTGCCCCTGTCAGGGGGTGATTTAATTGGAGAAATCTTGGCAACTAAGGTAAACCTGAGGCATTGCAATGCTTTCTTTTTTGGCAAAATAAATGATGGCCTGTGATGGACACAAACAAAGCAAATTCTGTCAGTGTCTCCTGGCCCATTATATGTTGCTAGATTTGCCTGAAGAATAAAGAAAGGAATTTTCAAAGGAACTTGAAAATATTTTCAGGCAATGGACCTTATTTACTTTGTGTGGGCCTCCTAGGTATTGAAGGTTCTTTCAAATGTTAATCTGAATGGCAGTTTCAGGAGACCTTGTGTTCTTGATCTCCTGGATGCTTTAGCAATTAGTATTAATTAACTGCCTTATCTTTTTTCTTTTTAGATAGTAAATTTCTCCTTAAGGATAATCTTTTTCCTGAGTCTTATTTTTTGATTAAAATCTGATAAATTGCAAGTATTTCTGGCCATGTCTCCCCATCACTTTCCTATCAAGAAAATGGAAGATTGCAGAAATTCCCTTTTCTCCATGTCTTTCTGTAATGTTTTGCATAGTAGTAGTTATTCCTTGTTTCCCTAGAATTCACTGACTTGGGGTTTTATTTTCCCCTTGATGGATTTGCCATATGAAATACTTATAGAATATAAAATAGAGATGTACTATTATAAAGGTACTTACTTTTTTCCCCACCTGAAATTAAAGAAATGTATACAATAAATCCATGGAATCACTACTAGATTGTACAAACATCAGATTAGTATGTTCTCTCAATTCCTTTCTTCTACTCTAGGAGTACAGGACTATCAGTATATTTGTAAGGATGTTTATCACCTTTCCAAAGTGTTTTGTGACCTCCTGATGAAAAGTGCAATAAAACATCTTGGTATTATTAGTCAGATTGCAACAGGAAGGATTTTCTTCAGAGATGTCAGACAGGTTTAGCACCAGTTGTTTCCCTCAGCTCAGCAGCTGAAATGCCCTTCTGTCAGACTTCAGCTACTGCTGACACTTGGGAATGTACCCTACGTTTTAAATGAAGCATTAAACTGCTGTAATACCTTTTCACTGAGGACTATCCTGATGATTCACTCACTCAGTAGAAGATCCACATCCAAGGTTTATACATCCAAGGATGTGACGCATCAAAAGCGTTCTTGCTTTTGTCAATATCAGGTATAAAAGAGTACAAAGCAGAAGTTTGCAGTTCCAGAAGCTGTGCATAGGTGCAGCCTCCAGGACAAAGAGGACAGAATCTGTTTAGTCAGACCTTATGGAAGAATATCTTGGCAGCCTAAGAAGCATTTAAGCTAATACACATTTTGTTTCCAAGTGCTTCCTTTTTAAGCTCCTATTTCTTGTGTTTCATCTTTCTGTAATGTAGTTTTGTGGACTGTGAAGCTGTAAAAAACCCAACAGAATTCTGGTGTTTAAAGGAAAAAAAAGAAACCTTTCTGAACTGGCTGTTATTTTCCAACTCTCTCCAAGAATCTAGTCTAAAGAGTTTTAAAGATTGTGTGGCATCTTGGTATCTGTAGCTAATTGAGGCTTCTCAGACTTTTAAATGGGAAATGCTTTTTGCCATTTGGTTCCCTCCAGCATCTCTACTTCAGCAGATCACGTTACTTGCTTTCTAATAATCTTTTAAAGACAATATAGCTACTGAAGCTGATGCAGTTGGGGAAAATGTCAAAAAATAGTCAGCAAGCTTGATGACTCAAGCGACTCTTCTGAGATCTGCACTGTTTACTGACTTGATTTCCCATAGTACGTTTTGCTCTCTTTTCCATTCCCATGCTCTTATTTTCTTTTTCCATAGTTAAACAGTGTATGTTTTTCTGAATTCCAAATTCCCCCCAGGATCCATTACTTGTTTCTTCCTTACTTTTCTATGATATTTATTCCTACACTTACACATGGATCTTCTTAATACCCTGAGCCACCTATGAAGTATGATTTTGCACCAGGTAGCTGTTAACATCTGATGACTGATGCCCTTCTTGTTCAAGCCAATTGCACTCCTCTTCTCTAAAAGCAGCCAGAAAGCAAAATGATCAATAGGAGTCATGACAAGGGGGACACAGGGAGAACCATACCTGGTATTCATGAACAATTTGTTGTTTTTCTTACTGCTGGAATGTGGGGGGGTTTCTTCCCCCCAGGCAAAAGCAATGTGAAATACTGAAATCTGAGTCATCAAGTATAGTGGATCACAGTTGTCCACTGACATGGAAACACTCTGGGCACCTTTTATTCTACTAAGACTTATATAAAACCTGCACAGATGCAGATGCAACTGATTTTCTTGACCAACAGACTCAAGCACACGTAATTGCAACTCTTATCTTCCAAATGTGAATGGAATGTGTCATAAGAGCTAGAAGTTAGCTTTTTAGGTCTAAGTGTGCCATGCAGTATACAGCCACATGTTCTCAAAGACTATGTACATAGCTGATGTTTTTCAAAGCCTGCCTTCCACTACAGTTATAATAACAATCTGCCTGGATTGCTGCCTTGGATTTAATTAACCTTTGGTGATTCAAGTTTGTGCTTCCAAATAAATTATTAATAACATAATAATTAAAATAAACCTAGTAATTGAGTTAATAAAATTATAAGAATTGATAACATGGCATTGGAAAGGTTGAAAACAGAACTGTGTTTTCAACAAATAAAGAAATTTTTACTTTGAAGTCAGTGCCACAAATTGTGTCTTTGATCAAGAAGATGAGTAAATGCCAAGCAATGAAGTAGAATTTTCAGTGATAGCACAGAGCAAGTGATTATAAAGGATTATATTAATTGCTGGGAATTGGCCAAAATAGCACAAAGTTAACAACCTTTGTGCTAGGAGTGTTAATGTCATCCTAATTCTAGGAGTGTTAATGTCATCAACCAACTTCTGAAGACCATGCTTGCATCTGATTTCGCAGTCAAATTGCTGCTGTTTCCTGTCTAGTAGTCATTAGGCAGTTGGTTTTCTTTGCTGGTTTTCAACAGATATGCACACTGAGCAGATCTGAACTCAGGTTTCAGCTGAAAGTGGGTTATTTTCCCAGTTATGTTCATAATTGTATTTCCATTTTGAAAAGGCATTATTTTTTCAGTATCTTGGAGATGCTGATATTTACTTAAGGCAAATGGGAATGAATACACCAAAGTACAGACAGGGTGTTTCTGCATTGCTTTATACTTTACTGTAATTGTAATGCAAGAGAATGTCTGAAAAACTGGCTCAAGCAATCTCAGTTAAAATACCCAAGACAGGTTTCCATTTCTGAAAGTGCTATTTGCATACTCTCTCTTAAACATACTGGTATTAATGAATTTTAATCCTGTCTCTATTTTGAAGTATAAACTAGACCATAAAGACTACTGAATACTTGTTTCTCAAAGATTAATAAAGTAGAGCTGTATATATAAAGGCAACAATCAGCCAGGTGGGGCATTGCACTAGTATTTATGTTTATAAACAGAAGGAAAAAAAACCCTGTTGAGTAAAGTGGTAGAGCATCAGTGCTACAAAAAATAAGTGAAGTGTGGGGATTCCTTTGGAAAATTCAGTTTGCTTCACCTGTTCTCCTTCAGAATCGTAGAATACCAGGCTGGAAGGGATCACCTGGCCCAGCCTTTCAAGGCAAAGCATGACCCAGCAGCCTCTCCAGCCCAGTCTTAAAGAGTGTCCAACACTGGAGAACCCACCACTTCACTGGGGAGATTATTCCAATGGCTGATTATTCTCAGTGTGGAAAATTTCCTTCTAGTGTCCAAGCATAATCATCCCTGGGAGTAACTTGTGCCCATCACCCCTTGTCTTTTCCATGTGACTCCTTGTAAAATGGAGTCTCCATCTTCTTTGTAGCCACTCCTTAACTACTGGAGCACAGTGATGAGATCTCCCCTGAGCATTCTTTTCTCAAGGCTGAATAAGCCCAGCTCTCCTAGCCTTTCCTCAATCCTTGGAACATCTTTGTGGCCCTTCTCCAGACCCTCTTCCAGCCTCCCCACATCTTTTCTGCATAGTGGGGACCAAAACTGAACGCTGTATTCCAGGTGTGGCCTCACAAATACTGGGTAGGGTAATGGCATCTTTATCTGTGATGGTGATGCCCTTGTTGACATAATCCAGCATTCTATTGGCTTTCTTTGCTGCAGCAGCATGCTGTTTACTCTTATTGAGCTGGCTGTCCACCAGGACCCCTAGGTCCCTTTCCCCAGAGGTGCTTCCCAGCTGGTTAGATCCCAGCCTGTGCTTCACTCCTGGACTGTTTGCTAAGGTCCAAGACCATGCAAGTCCTAGTTGAACTCTAAGTTTCCTGTTAGCCTATTCTTCCCTTCCAATTCTAACCATTCTATGATTATACCCAGGTCTGCCTGCAGGGCTGTCTCTCCTTTCAAAAGTGTCCACTTCCCCAACCAGTTCTGTATTGTTGGCAGACTTCACCAGGGTACACTTGATCCCATCATGCAGATGGTTTGTGAAGACATTGAACAGTGTTGGGCCAGTATCAATCCACCGGTGACAGGTTGCCAGTTTGAGAAGGAGCCATTTACCACCACCTGTCAGCCAGCTCCCCATCCACTGCGCACACCACTAGGAGGTGGCCCTAGGAGGAGATGGAGGGAAACTGTATTGAAAACCTTGGAGGAACCCAGGTAGACAATGTTCACTGTTCAACACTTCATGTATTGTGAATTTACACATTCATGCATTTGGAGGACTGTGTGCATCTCTGCTTAGAGGCTGTATCTTTCTCATTTGATGAGCTGTGTAGTCTTTTTACGGTGTAGCTGCAGAGAAGCAGGATAGATATGTTTCCCAGTACAGATTTATCTTTCAGACCAAAATGACTTAGAAACTCTATGTACTTGACTGGACTGTAGAGCCATTGGAAGAGTTATCTATGGCTTTCCATAACTTTTCATATACTGACTTTATCACCACATCTTTTCTCATGCTTTCTCACTGAAGTGGAATGACTCAGCAGCTAGGTTCCTATGCCAGGTCATTATCTCAAACCAAGGGGGATCCAAGCCAGTTTGGAGCTACATGAAATGCAGCAGGATAGAGGAATAGCCTGAGGAAAATGCAGTATGGGCTTTGTCCCATTGCTCTGTTCCGATATCTCTCTCTCTCTTTCTCATGGTCTCTGCAATACTTTTCCTCTCTTGCTTCTGGTACAAGCTTTCTGTAGGAAGAGTTATTTTACAAATAACCAAGTATGAGGAACGATGAGAATGGAAGTTGGCAGTCAGTGACTGAAGTGCACATAGGTGTGTGCAGCTGGGGGAAAGAGGCACAAACTGTTAAAATTCTAAGGGTTATATTTGAAAACATTTTAAAGCCTACCTTTTGCTACCTGGCAGCCTGTTTAGACTTTGTAATTCTTCAACTGGTCACATCAGACCATGCTTGTACCTGCAATGTTATTTCTTCTGACAATATGGTAATACTTGGGGTGAATTAACTAGAGTATCTGCCAGAAACCTGGTATCACAGCATGTGTGGACATCATCTTGCCTTTTCTGGGTTTTAACTCAGTTATAGCTATCTTAATACAGATAATTCTAGCAATCGGAACCCAGGTTTTGTTCAAGTTATTCAATTAAGTTGAAATTGCCTGTAATGTAGTACCATAATTGTAGCAGGGGCATAGTTGGAAGATGGTAAGTAGGTGAGCTACTAATTAGATTCTTCTGAACTTTGGTAATTTAATATTCAAAGGAGGCTGAGCCCATATAGTAGCTGCTTATTGCATTGCCACTGGGAGTTACCGAGGAAGAAACCTCAACAAAAATAGGAGCTTCCAAATGATTTTTGCTGGACTTGACTGAAATTTGGGGCTTGTTAGTATTGTTCAGCTCTTGTAAATACAGCATGGTGGGTCGCATCAGTCTGTGGGTGAGTTCTCTGCAGGCTTCAGTAAGATCGTATGTGGGTGGATAAGTACAAAATTTTCCCCAACACTGCTAAACCCAGGGATGACGATTGTGTTTATATATAATCTTGAAAAGCCGGATTCTTTTATATTCAGGCTTTTGGGAAAAGTAGGTTTCAGCCTAATTTAAGCAGGAATACAGCTTCCTTTGATTTTTTTCAAAGGGCTGTAAGCTACAAACTCTTTTAAATTCTTTTTTGAGAATCTCATCTGATAATAAAATGAGAGGTGTGGGTGAGGATGAAATTCATCCAGTCTTGCAGTCTTAATTCTGTAGCACAGCTCAGAATGTGTTATCTTTGCTACGTCAAGATTATTGACCAAGTTATTAGCATGTCCTTCCAGGCCCCTGAATACATCAAAGCAAATATTCCACTGCCCTTCTTGTTATAGCTATCAGTAATGATCTGAGCAAGACTAGCCCAGAGATTCCTCCCTAGATGCATGTTCTTTCCAAGCCTCTTAATTCAATCTGAATGATGATGATGATAATTTAGGTTATAGTATTACCCAGGGGCTATGATTGTAGTGCAGGGTTCGATTGTCCTCAGCACTGTGCAAACAAGGCTTAAATGTTGTGATACCGTTGAGTTGCCTGGGCTGAAACCGCTAAAAATGAGCAGAAATTAATAGGAATCCCTGTGTATATTCAAATTGTATCTACTAACCTATCTACTATAATCAAATTATATCTACTTTTTAACAATAAGATCATTCCTTTGTAATTCCTTTACCTATAAATGTGCATATCTTGAGGCTAAAGTATAGACCAGTGCTACCTTTTTACGTTTACTGGCTTTTTCCCATTAGCGCTGCATTAATGCTTTGCATCTTGCTGAGTGAGAAGCACACATACAGATATACGTATTTTAGAAAAAAAAAAGAAACAAACAAACAGCAAAACACTTGGTGCTAATTGAAAACAGTTCTGTCAGTAGAGTCCCTTTTAAACTAAGGAGACCTAAACAGGAACTGCCACAGTTAACCAATGTAGAAATTAACCCATCAACTAATATACCAGCACTTACTTAATGTTTTAACAAATGTCCTTGATTTAATCTCCACACGTGTCAAACTGAGTTGATAAGTGTTATTATACTTTCAATTAGATGGGCTTTTCAACATAATTTTCACTATAATGGTTAGTATAAATGAGTTTTCTTAATTATGGTAAGATGAATGCTTCATTAGGGGACTTGAGACATAGTATAGTAGTGTTTCCCACTCTTGTGAAGACCCTTTGTTCACAGGGACACCCATTTTCACTTCTCACAAACTCTGCTGATATTTCTTGGCCTACTCAGTGTGATACTGAAGACCTATGATAGGTAGACAGTCTAATCCAAATTCTCCATGATTTTATTTATTGTAGTTAATTTACAGAGTATTATAGTTATTATTTAGTAATGAATTTAACATTCTGACACTGCCTTCTGGGAGCCCTGGTGGGGAGCATCAGGGTATACTGTAAATCTGTTCTCTGGCAATGTCTTGGAGGCTGCAGTGGCATTTAAATCTGAGAGAAGATCTTATTAATAAGGTATAAATTATCAATTTGCTATATAAACCCAAAAGTTATTAGGGCAACAATTCATGGAATATCCAAATGCAGAACTTACAAAAAGTCCTTATTTTGGCAATATTTCCTTTTTTCCCTGGAATTGCCTGTTTGCTTGGGCAGGCAGAATCTTTCCCTGGTTCCTTTTCCCTGTGAGATGTGAGGTCTCCTGAATGACTGCTTAGTCATCTATTTGATTATGGAGAAGGAGAAGATTCATTTACTGAGGGACACGGTGGCTACCTGGTCAGCTGAGTCTTGTGGGTCAGTCTGGGGCAAGAATAAGCATTTAAGGAAATAATCTAAAGATAGAGAAGACAGGAAAGAACATACTTCATATTTTTAATCCCATACTCATTCCCGGTTTAGCCTTTCTATGCCCTGAGACTACGGCAGCTCACACTTCACATTCTTTTTGCAAATATCACACCACTCGTAAAGATGTGGAAAGTGCTGGGGGCATTGGAAAACCGTGTTTTGCATTGCTAAGGGACTGGTTAGTGTAGATGGAGTGCCAGACCACATTAACCCTGTGTATTCATGCAGTGTTTCATCCAGTCTCATCTATTTTTTTTCTGAAGCATTAAGGTCATAGAGTAATAATCTAGCACCCGGTTTTCCCCAGTGTCTTTGCTTAGCCTCAGGCTATCAGTGTCAGCCGATTCTTTGCAGAGTTGGGAGGGTTGCAGAGGTCCCAAACACTCTTCTCACAGTTTCCAGAACTGTGGATGGGCATCAGGGATAAAATCTGGTCCCAGAAGCAAAGCACTTTATCTATGGCTCTTTTCCAGAGGTTTAAGTAAATTTGAAGTTGGGGTAATTAACTTGAGATTTTTAAATTGGTGGTTTTGTTTATTTTCTAAAGAGAAATAGACAAAAATCTTTCTCTCCTACAGGTAAAATTAATTATATAGAAGAAGATGGCTGACAGACAGTAAAATTGTGCAGTATCACAGCTGTTCCATTCAAAGAACTGGATGGCAGCAAATGTTTATCTGTCTTTTAAGAAACACCAGGGATGATCTTGGGAATTACACACCAGAAAAACTTTGCCAGATGCTTTTAATGAGATAACTGCATTGGGATTGGAGAAAACAGGAAGAGCTTCGGTAAAGGCAAAACAGATTTGTTTGAACTCAATGGAATCTCCGATAAGTGTCAGTAAAGACCAGGTTGGACGAGGCCTTGGGTGATATGGTTTAGTGTGAGGTGTCCCTGCCCATGGCAGGGGGGCTGGAACTAGATGATCTTAAGGTCCTTTCCAACCCTAACGATTCTATGATTCTATGATTTTAAATTAGTAATAAGTGGAAAAGAGGCTGAATTAATTTATTTGTACTTAATAAATAACTTTGATAAAGTCCCATCACTCTAAGCCACTAAGGAAAGAAAATATTTCATAAAATAAAATATTAGGGAATATTAGAATATAAATTATCAAAACAGCTAAGAGATATTAATGAACTATTTGCAATATGGCAAAGGGAGTCTGATGTTCGAAGACAACTTGGACCAGGGAGAGTCTATCCCCATTTTGAAATCTGTCCTAGACTGGGCTATAGAAATACAAATGTAGTAATTATTTATGAGGGAAATAGCTAGACAGGCACAGGGCAATTTGCAGATGGCATACAATTACTCTGGATAGAGAAAACAAGACAAAGCTGTGAGGCATTTCAGATGTGGAAGAATAGGCAGATGATAAAATGTAATTTTGAAAAATATACATATCTACAGTGGAAAGGGAAATATAAGTTACTCATAATACTGTAATCAACTCAGTGTTTTAGAGATGCCTTATTGTTTTGTGGACAAATCTTAAGCACAAAAGTGACTGAATTCACTGAGCAAAATGCTTACAAATGAATGGCAAAATTAGCCAGAAGAACGGAAATACTGAAAACGTTCTCATTCTTTAAGAAATTTGATAACGTAAAGCTTCTAGAAAGGGGAAAAGAAAAGAGGAAATACATGGATTTCAATGGGAAAAGAAACTTAAACCATCATGTTTTTTAAAAAAATACTGCCTTAGGCCATGATGCTAAATTTTGCCCCCTTCTCTGATTTTTTTCATCTTTGGTCATTTTCAATGAAATCTGAAAGAAGTCAGTGGTTGAAAACAAATTGCAGTGCCACCCATAAAATGAGAAAACCAAGTAGAGGAATGATATAGCATCAACTCATCTGGTATAAGATACCAGTGAATCAATACAGGTAAGTATGAGAGGTGGCAGAATGAGAGCAAATATGACATTTCCATTGCAGCAGAAGCCTCTATTGGAGCTTACATGTTATTAGACATCAGAATTTAACACCACAACCCAAAGGCCCAAGAAGGGAGGCAATGTTTATTTTGCTGCTCATGGGTCTATTTGTTTGAAATCTGGAAATATTTAATGAGAAAATGAGAAAAATCAGGACCTTTTATATGGGATAGTAAAAAAATCAGAACATATGAATCATATGCAACTATGCAGATGGCTAGAATATTATAATTTAGGAAAGTTTTCAGCTAAACTGTAGAGTTCAATGTATGACACTGTCCCATGGATTTCTCTGATATAACAGGTCTCCATTGAGTAGGACACAATAACCTGTTTATATATAACCTTTTGCAGGTTATGCAGATTGGGAAATCCAGGAATTTGTTAGTTCAGTGGCAATTTCTGGACTCTGCAGAAGATAAAAACACACCTGCAGTGTTTGAAATTCCTTAAGAGGTGAATTAGGCACCCTAAACACTGAGATGGATGTAAATGTTACCAGTTTTTTTAAGGCAGTTTTCCTTTTATTTTCTTAATACTTTTTACTTCTAATTTTTCATTCCTGGACTCAAAGGTCTGTTGTAGCTGAAACAATGAGAATATGTTACTCTGTAAAAAGACAGATTTTTCCCATAGTTACATGCCTCTGGTTTACCAGACTGATGAATGCATATTGACATCAGGGACAGTATAGTCTGAAATCCTTCATAGGAGGAAATATGTATTATTTACAGTTATTTACAATTCACACATACATAGCAACTTCCATTCCTACTTTATAGTATGGTATTATACTAGACATATACTGCTCATTGTACATATATTCAAAGTGTTTTGCATATCACTTGAAACTTGTGAATTTTCTGGTGTACTTTTATCATGCTCTTAGAAAAAGATTTTGTTAAGAATTATTTTGTTAACAAACAGATAATTGAAAAGGAATAGCATTTGGAATATTCCTGTTACTTTTCTGGATCACTAACTGATAAGATCATACACGGGTTGAGAGAAGCAGAACATTTTTTAGTAAGAAGTCTGGTTTTATACTAATTTCATTAGTAAAAGTTGGTGATAATCAATTTAAGTTCAAAGCCCTAAATAAATGGAAGGAGTAATTTTCTGATGTCACCTTAGGGATTGCACAAGTTAATGTACAACTTCATTGGCTCCAGAGTTACTGCTATAGTGTAAATAAAATTGTAAGGGTTTATTTCCAACCAGTTCACTCATCTCAAGAAAGCCAACTCCTTTCCCCAGAAAAGCTGATCCTACAAGATCTTGATACCTTCTTGTGAGTTTTGCTGTGCAATTTGACAAATTATCTTGTTCTAGAAGCAGTCTGCTGAAATTAATAAGCATTTTGTGACCTTTTGAAATATTTAAGGGGCTGTATCATGTCCAGATATGCAGAAAAAACAGATTTCTTTGGGTTATAAGTGAAATGGCTGCAGCAAAACTATAGCATTCAGTACCAAAAAATATCCAGGCATGCATATTTATTGTCAGAAATGATATCTTAAAGCTAAGAATCCAGCTACATGAAGTGTTAACCATGAGCACAGATGGTGATATTTTTAATAGTAAATTTGCAACAAAAATTTAAGTCTTACCTTAAAACATTCAAGTGAAAGTCAACAAATAATTTAATCTGAATAAAGGAGAAGTAAAAAATCAGCAAAACCAGGGGTTTGTCCTGATATTTTTAATGTAAGGCTTACTTTAAAAGTCAAAACATCTTATTTAAAAGCTGTAAAATAATTTTGGACTTGTCTTTTTAAACTGGCATTCAAAAATGGAAAAAATATCTGAAAGTAAGTGTAGCAAAAGAAATAATGTTCACCCTTCCAGATAAAAATTTTTTGTGTTGGACTGAATGATATATTTCAGGTCTACCTGACACAATTTTTGTTCATTTATTGAATGAATCCATTATTTACATAGCTTTATGGGGCATATGTGACAAAATATGCACAGACTTTCTGAGAACTCATGCAGCAAACCTTTTAGTTTTGAATCTTTATTTTGATTTATGAAAATACAGAATAAAAGTTACCTTCACACCTTAGCTGCAGACAATTTCCACACTGAGTACTGCGAGCTCTAGAATAGCAAACTCTTTCAGTGTGTGCAATGAGCCATCTATGGCTGACTTTGGCAAAACATGCAGTGTTGCTTCAGAAATACCGCATTTCCATTCTGCTTTTGGCAGGATATGTTGGGCTATTTGCTAAATGCTTGAGAAATCCTCTCACCCCTCAAAAAAAAAGAATAAACAGACTTATTTATCAAAACCTCACTGAGGTTTAATCTTTGTTTTGGAAATGCCATCTGTTTAATGTTGGATATCTAGGAGGCTTTTTAAGGGTAAGACATTATGCGTCCTTCCAACACCATGGTCCAAATAATAAGGAGAATACTGCTTGGAAGCGATAGATGAGAGGTGATATTTCTTAAAGTCCAGGATAAGTGGGATAAGTCTCTTGCCTTTGATATCAACATACATAAGGCAATATATTTAACTACTGTATTTGGGATTGGACTTGAATATATAGTTTTAAATTGTTATGGCTCAGGTTTTCCTTCCTTAAGTTTTCCAGTTGAGGTAGCTCTGAGGTCAGGGTGACACATGTTCAGGCAGTGGGAAGGCTGTGCAAAAAAAGTCCTTAATGGGTATCACATAGGGTGTACTCCACGGTAGCTTGAATCCAAATCTAGGAATTACCAATTTGTAGTTTTGTGCTCCTCTGCTACACCAGTCCTTGGTCAGTCTTTCCCGCTCTTCTTCCACCAACAAAAAGCAAAAAAGAAAAAGATAGGATTTAAATTGGCTCAGAAAGGTTTTCTAAGATCCAGTCCTCCATAGGTTCATGAATAATACTTGGGTTCTAGTTACAGTAGTATATTAAAACCTCTTATGTTTAGAGTCAAAGGAAATGACAGTCTTTATTTTTACATTTATAACATACCTTGTAATTAATTACAGAGGATGTAGAGATTATAATCTGACAAATACTTCTTTTTAAAAAGAAAAAGTCATCCGTAAACTATTTGCCTGAGTCATCTTTTATAGATTTTACCTTTCTGAATAATTTGTAGGGTTTTTTAAAAACAAAAAAAACCCTATATATGGTAATAATTATACATGCCTGGTGTGTCACAGCATGTTGAATTGACACTAGTAAGGAAAACAATGAGAATCAGCCAGACAAAATATAACTCTTGTCAAGTATGAGCATGTCTTTTTGGAATGGGTAGAAAAAGAAGGTCAAATAACAAGTAATGAAAGCACCAAACCCAAAGTGTTTAATATTGTACTTTACTGTAACCGCGTGCATGTGCAACTGTTACTGGGCATATCTATACTTTGGCAAAAGTCCTGGTTATAGTCAATGAGTTCAGCCTAAATGCCATGTGATTGTCCTTTACTTGGACTATCATCAAAATTGCATAAACAATGTCTTTTTAATTAGGCATCTGATGTAAAAGAGTTTAAGTGCATTTTACTGATGTGTTTTAGATGACAAAACGGTTATGACACAAGAGACTTGACTGTATGTATAGTATGTTTTGTTTAGCTACCTCATATAGATAAGAGGGGAAAAATGTTAAAACTGGGATGTCTTGTTGGAAAAGCTGTGTAAGATTCTGGGTAAGGGTGGGTATTTTTACAATTTATTTTATATGAATGATTTGGGAAAAGGATGAAGCACCTTCTACTGTTTCAACTTTGATTTCTTAAGCATTCTGCTCAAGTAGCACCCTGTGTTATGTATGTGACATTGCATATAACTTACTAGGAATTTGTAATGTATTATAATTTTTGATTTCCATCTTTGGCAGAGATCCCTTAATTTGTTCAAAGCTTTCTATCTGATTTCTATCTAGCTTCCTTAGGAAGACAGAACAACACTTGACAGTCTTATTTATATATGTGTGAATGTATAGGTATTATATAATATGTTTACAAAGAAGCCTAAAACTCTTGGGGCTTTTAAGAAATGAATCGTAAAACATTTAGGTTAGAAAAGACCATTAAGATCATACTAAAGCATAAACTAAAATTGGGGCTATGTATATTTCTTAAATTCAGTCTTAAAATAATCCAGAGTTTCTCCTCATTACAGTGCAGCATGTACTTTTAGCTAGAACAGCTAGGTAAGTAACTACTATAAGGTAGTAAGGTAGGTAATGGGTAACCCAAGGTACAGACGCACTTCTACACAAGGGAGTAGCAGTCTTTTAAAAACCTGAACAAACAGTGCATAAAATGAAAAGAGACTAGGACTGGAACAAATGAGGAATTTGTAATAAACACTGGGGAGAGGGTGAATAAATTACTGTGAAGACGAAGACAAGAGGAAGACAGATGAGAAAAGCAGAACAATGGAACAAAAAAAGTTGTCTTGTAATATTCTGTGCTACCAGTTTTACTTCCATCTTTTTTTTACTCTTTCCTTCAAAAACCTTTATCTAATATAGTTTTGAATTTGAGTAAGTGTATTTTTTGGTTCAACATCTTAAATAATAAGAAACAAAGTAAGTTAGTTGTACAATTCCAATTGAAACATGTCTTCATAACTATCTTTTCTTTTGGGGCATAATCTCATTTAACGCGGTATGATCATGAAGGCCACTCACAATTCACCAGTGAGTTGCACTTGCATATGCTTTTGCGGTACTACAGCTTCTTGTTTCAGGTGGAACGAGGGGGGACCACATCTATATTTCCACAAACAATATTCATTGATTATTAAATATCAAAAAGGTTAATTGAGAAAATGAACATGAGCCGGCAGTGTGTGCTCACAGCCCAGAAAGCCAACCGTATCCTGGGCTGCATCAAAAGGAGCGTGACCAGCAGGTCAAAGGAGGTGATCCTGCCCCTCTACTCTGCTCTTGTGAGACCTCACCTGGAGTATTGTGTGCAGTTCTGGTGTCCTCAACATAAAAAGGACATGGAACTGTTGGAACAAGTCCAGAGGAGGCCATGAGGATGATCAGAGGACTGGAGCACCTCCTGTGTGAAGACAGGCTGAGAGTTGGGGCTGTTCAGACTGGAGAAGAGAAGGCTGCATAGAGACCTCATAGCAGCCTTCCAGTGTCTGAAGGGGGCCTATAGGGATGCTGGAGAGGGACTCTTCATTAGGGACTGTAGTGATAGGACAAGGGCGAATGGATTCAAACTTAAACACGGGAAGTTTAAATTGAATATAAGGAAGAAGTTTTTTTTACTGTAAGGGTGGTGAGGCACTGGAATGGGTTGCCCAAGGAAGTTCTGAATGCTCCATCCCTGGTGGTGTTCAAGTCCAGGCTGAACAGAGTCTTGGGTGACATGGTTTAGTATGAGGTGTCCCTGCCCAATGCAGGGGGGTTGGAACTGGATGATCTTAAGGTCCTTTCCGACCCTAACCATTCTATGATTCTAGGATAATTCGTATCCCTGAATGTTGTAATAGGTAAGTTTACCATCAAAAACTATCATAAATTCCAGGACATGGTGGAAGATCATGTAATTTTTTTTGTGTATCAGCTCCCAAGGAAAAATTATTCCTCTGTTATATAACCTGTTCAAACAGGGTAGTCCAGATTTTCTTGTGAAGGCATTTACAGGCAACGTATGCTGGTCCTTTTACTCCTTCACCTAGGATTCTATTTTGTGGTAACTTGTTCAACGGCATTGTTCCCTGTTTTATTTTATTCAGATTGAGTATTTTTTTGTTAAATTTGTTGAGGAAACCAAAATGAGCAAGAAATACCCTAGATTATAAAATCAAAAGAATGTGAAGAATAGTCACTGAATGAGAAATATCACTTTGAGAAATAAGTAAATGTATTGAATAACTACATTGATTTTTTTTTTTTTTTTTTGCAAAAACCCAACCCTCTGTCTTAATGTACTACAACTAAGGTTTTTCTAAGAAATGCATGAGGAATAAGACACTAGCTGGCTATCTTCAGAAGATTTTAGTTGCTTTCTTTAAAAGTGAATTAGATTAAGCCAGAATGAAAGCACTCTCATAAATGCTAAGTTAGCTATATCTGGATGCATAAATTTACGGACACTTAATGGGACAATATAACAGAAAATATATTTTCTGGCTAACAACTGATAGCCATTAAAATTATTTTGCTATATATCAACTAATTATAACACTTGATGTTGAGAATATATTGAACCCACAGATTTTCAAACTTAGTGGATCTCACAGCATCACTTTAAGTCTAATTACATTCTTCTACTAGTGAAATGGTAACCTGGAACAGACATTGAGATCTGAAGTGATCGGTTAATGCTCATGGTAGGATAGGATAAACAGGATAAAGAACAGAGTTGCAAAAGTTCTTGACCACACCTTGGGCTGTCATTATACTTTATACAGCCAGGCAAATAGTAGACAGACTTGAAAATGGAACCATAAAAAGGTTACTTTCTAACACTGTCGTGTTAGGATAATAACTGCAACCTTTGATTAGGGTAAATCCATTCTTCCCCTTTCAGAGCAGAGGGAGAGTTGAGCACATTAAAAAACTCATTGATTGATTGTTTCTGAAGTACACACTGCTGAGGGACATAGAAACCTTAGAAAGATTTCTCTCTAGTTTTAAAAGATGGTGTTTCTAGTATAGATGTTTAGTATGAAAAGTGTATTTGCAGTTCTGGTGTCATTCTATGTTGTAATTTAAGGATTAAACACATTTCTTTTTCATAGCATTATCTCTTTCTTCTGTGAAAGAACTACTGATGCAGCATATCCAGATTAAGATTGATTAACAATTCTGTGAATTTTGCCCAGCAGCTATAATCGTTGGTTGCCTTAGCAACTTGTGTAGATTAAATCATAAGCTAAAATCCAGGGGGTTCAATTAAAAATTCTTGTTGAAATTCAAATTCTTTTGAGGGTGAAATGACCAGTGATTCAATATGCACTTGAGAATTCTCGAGGTAGGCTCTTTTTTCTTCAGTGTCATTTATTGGAAATGAAACATTAATACAACATTCAAGAAGTATTTGCCTCTCACAATTTACTATTGGTGTTGATGCATTAGGAATAATGAAGCTTTGTGGTTTTGTTATGTATCAAGGCACAGGCTAAACTTTATCTTGCTGAAAGCAGAATCTGATTTATTGTATTCACTAAGCTATTTTTCCTGAGTTTAATACTGACCAGAATTTATGCCAGCATTAGTCCTAGCATTATTTTTAATGCATTTTTTATTTATCATGCTATGGCTTTAATTTTGAAGTCTGCTCCTTAAGGGACTTTTGTTTGAATGCTGAAGTTACCCACTGTCCAGTTTGTGGCTGCAGAGCAGAGCCAAGGCTGTCTGTTCTGTTCCTCCAGCTCCAGTTTGGATGTTTCCAGTAATAACTGAATAAATACCAGGGCCTATTCACTTCCTTTTCGCCATACTGATCTTTCTGCTGCTGATTTCCTTGCAACTGTGTTGTCTTTCAGCTCCTCTAGCTCCTTTTCTAGAGTCCAGATGACCCTTTGTTTGGGCAGATGTGCTTTTCCTGTAATGCTGTTGAGGGAAGTCTCGTTTATTGCCCATCAGCCTTTCTCAGAAATGTCTTTGCCTCACAAAATGACCTCCAGGTATTCTGATATGGTGCCAAAAAGCGGCAATGCCAAAGCATTAACATGTTGATGTTAACCTTGCACAACCCTTGCCTTTTTCTCTCCCCCTTGAACAAAAGGAGAGATGAGTACATTAGTGCTTTCAATCTTCATTTGCCCTAATGGAAAGTTTTCTTCTCTTCTTACCTTCCATTACTATGTCCCAGGTCCTATCAAAGACAGACTATCTGTTCATACATTAAGTGTATTCCACCCCACAGAAGGGAATTCAGAACCCACTTTAAGCAACATTTTGTGTCTTTTTCCTTTAATCCTCCTTAAAGAGTTAGCACCGCTTTTTCCCATTATATGGTTCTGACCTCCTTTGTAGACAAGATGAAACAACGAAGATGTGAGAAAATAAGCTGCTTCTTTTGAAAGAATTAAATAAAAAGAAATAGAGTGAAAGATAAATGTTGCTGTATCCTTCCAGACACCGAGACAAAAGCAGTGTTTACCACTTACAGTGGTAACAGAGGAAGCGGCCCCTTGAATTTCCTGTTTGAGTTGCTCTATTTCATTTTTGGGTTTTGGTGCATATGGTACATGTTAGAAATATAAAGGCAAGATTCTAAACAGCTATTCTGAAATTATCTCAATTGCACTGAATGCTGGTGAATTTCATAGATAAAAATCATAGTAATCAGGAAAGGAAAGGTGATATAAATTTAATAACACTGTAAAGATAAAATGCCATCACTTGGCAGCTGAATATAAAGACAAACCTAAACTCCTTTGGGCCCTCTGTCAGCAAGAAATCTTTGCAGCTATATTTTAGTCCAAAAATTATCCCTTGAAACCTTTTTAATAATTCCAGCAGTTATAACAAATTATGTTGAATTACACAGTAGGCCTAAAGCATAATCCTAGAAGCCTGAAAATTCTGAATCTAGTTTAGGACATGAAAGAGTAGCTCTGAGAGGAAAAAAGTATAGAATAAAGTATAGCAATTAAAGTGTAGTAGGATAAAAAAGAAGCCTAGTTATTTCACATGATCTAAGTAGTCTTTTCTTTGAGCAGGCTTAAAAACTTTGTATATGTTTTGGCTGGAAGAGAGGAACTTTCTTATTAAAAACTAAATAATGAAGTTTAATGAAAATGAAAGTTCTGCTACCAGATTTTCTGGAGAGTACTTCCTGGCTCTTCAGTGTCAGTTTGATAATCAATACGTACTTACAATTTGAGAAACCCAACATTTTTGTTTTATTTGATATTTGTGATGGGTTTTGCAATTCCGGCACAGAAATAGTGTGCAGTAATGCCTCCAATAACTGCATGGAAATGTAGCTTTGCTAAACTTTGCTGCTGGGGTTAATGAGAAGTCTGTTCTGTTGCTGCCTTACTTACAGAGCTATTCTGTAAGTAAGCTGTTCTCAGATGAGTTTCTTTCATTTGAAACTCTTCATTCTGAAATCATAAGTGCAAAGCTCATACTAGCTTCATCTGTGCTCTACATTCCTTTCTTTTGCAGTAAATTAGTAATTTCAGTTAGTAATTTATAATGAATCAATTGGGAGTAGGCCAGAGGGAAATGTACATGATGAATGAATGGCTCTCTTGGCTTTCTTATCCTAAAATAAAAAAGGCTAAAGGGGTAAGGTTGAGGAGGTTTACAAGAACATAAAGTCATTTGTAAACTGAAACAGATTTCTATGCAGTTATGCACTATGCCTTTTAGATGTAGTGAATAGTTAGAGAATCTTACCTTTCCTTAATTATATCGACCCATAAAGCAGTTTCAATCTGCCTACTTTGAAAGGCTCTATAGAAATCAGTATTACCATTGTCTTCTGATTTGGTAAAGCAAAAGCACAGAATGGCCCAGAGTTGCACGATAATTTCATGGCTGAGCCAGTAGCAGTTTCCTGGGTCCCTTCCAGTGCCCTAGCAATTCTTTCCCATCACCAATATTCACTGTTGTGTATAATAAAAGGATTATTTTGTTCGATAGTAAAATGCTTTCAAAAAGTCAGAGATGCTTTAACAGGACATCAGACATGATGGGTGAGTGCTGAAGGACTCACATTACCAGATGCTGATGGAAACTTGTCTATTTTAGCAATAGGGATTACATATTGTCAAAGTGCCTGGTTTAGGAGTTTGTAATTTGCAAGGCAGACATTTATGAAATAACACCTACAAAGCGCATGCATTCTTTTAATGCAACGGTGATGTGATGGACTGTAAGGCTAAGTATTTTCCACTGTGCATGAGGATTTAAATGAGGCAGACTGATGAATTACCCAGCTCTTCAGAAGTAGCTGAGTAATGGTCATCCAGATTATAGCAGAATATATAACTAGTTGAAGTAGAACCAAGTAGTTTTTCATCTGTGTTCTATTCTGCAAACCCACAAGAAATCCCCTTGCAATCAAAGTAAGCATCATTTAAAAACTTGTGTGTAGACTGTAAGATAGGCCAGGCCCTGGTAAAGAGATGTGCTGATGGAGAGAGATTGGTCTTTAAAACAGCTCTCAATGAGAAAGGTGTTAGGAGGAGAGGAGAATGGGTTTGCGTCATGCTGTGGACTTTAACAGATAGCTTTCCAGCTGCCTAGCACTAGCAGAGCAAACGCTGGCATGTAGCATGTAGTGAAGATGGATACATACCACACTGCCTGGCAAGCGTACAAGCAAATAATTGTTATCAGCAAGGCAGAAACATGATTTTGGCCTCTAAAGCAAGGAGGTAAATGAGGAATTAATTTTAGTTTTTACCTAGGCTGACCTAAAAGATTAGTTCAGTGATTTTTTTTTTTCCATTTTCTATATCTTGTCTTGCTACAGTTTTTTAGATATACATTAAAGAGTCAAACTCTTTTATTAAAATTACTTATTCAGAGAAAAATAGTTGGAGTTGGATGCTTGTTTTTAATTCTGTTCACAGAATTGGGATCAGGCCGACACATTTTTTTCCTGTCAAATCTTTCTCTGATTTCTGCAATTAATATATAACTTCTAGCAGTAATGCATAATAAATTCCTGCCTCTTGCATCTTTCAGATCAAGTTTGCATTTTAATACTAAAATCGGTGTGTGAGTCAATAAAGTGCAGTGGCATCCAACTTAACTATTTCACTGCCTTCTGTAGATACTCCTATTGAAATTTTTCAGGCATTAAAATAACATAAATCAATGCTAGTAACCTTCATTAAGATATCCTTAACCTATCCTTTAAGGTAATGTACAGCACCATGAAGTCTGACACGGCAGAAGAATGCAGTCTGAAGTCTTGATGCTGCAGTAAATTTACTTATTCAAAGTGTATGTGAAATGAATGTTAATATTGGAAATATATTTAGCATTGGCAAGTTTTACTTTTCCTTCCTTGCAGCATGCAAGAGGAAGCTCTATGGGCATTATTCAGCTTAGCAGGGGAAAAAAGAAGTCTTATGAAACTTTAAAATGATACATTTAGGAATGGTAGTCAGGTAGCACATTAATCTTTACAAGGGTTATCTGTCCCTGGTGGAAAATGCATGATAAGGTGCCATCCTTTTAAATCTCCTGGAACTGTATGGACAAGAAGGATGATGAATGTTTAAACCTTTATGTTTATGTAGAACTTTTATTCCTAAATATTGTGACTGAGGACAATTTTAAACAGGTCTATCCCTGGGTATTTTCAAGAAGTATCTCCAATAATGTGATTACACTTGCAGCTATAGACTCTGGCTAAGAAATCAAATATACTGCCTGAAACAAACTGTAGGCATGATTTGCTTTAGCAATAAGGAAAGGTTGTGTTGATGACTCTGTATGAGAAAAGCTGGCCCTGCTATAATATGAACAATTGTCCCCCATCATTAACTCTATTTATAATATGAACCATTGTCCTCCATCATTAACTCTATTAATTCAGAGCATCCCTATGAGGGCACCCACTTCATCTGCTGTGTTTCTCTCTTCTCTAGTCCTCTTTCATTAGGGTCACAGATAGCATATTACCTACATGAAACACAATTTGTTGCTTTCTGCACCGATAGGTTGAGGTGCATTAATTCTTTGAAAAACCCATCCATGCAAAACAAGCTTGTTACAAATGTGCAGACTGGGCTCTCTTAAATTACCTATCTGAAATTGTCAGTGTCCCTCCACACTTTTTCTTATTTATTTTTCATTTGTAACATCTCTCTGCTTGGCACGAGCTGGACACAGTGTCGTTCCTTTCAGGCTGTTCTCATTGCCTTTATTCTCCAGTTCACTCAAGCACAGATCCCTCGCAACAGCTGGCAGAAGATTATCCAGCTTGCTTTTTTTTTTCCCCCAAACTCCTTTGCCTGTACTTCCAGTCTATAAGATTTAACCAATAATTGACTTTGTGAAATAAAAACTGGGCAACTTTGTGAAATGTCACAAAGGATCTACCAGCTAAGTTTAAGGAAAAAAGAAATCAATACCATATCCGTAGTTCATTAAATATCTGTTGCTCTTGAAGCATTTTAAGCACCTCATTCAACCTCAGCCGTTTTCAGTTTGAGAGAACTTTTTATGCCTATGATGCAGGAACTAGAGAGAGTCTTACTTCAATATTTCTTCACCATGACATAAAGGATTAATCCAAAAAGAACAGGTGAAGGGACATTCCTTTGTTCTGGTAGTACATTTTGATTATTGACTGCATAGAGTATATTCTCCTATCAAAAGGAAATGCTCCAAAGTAGAATATGTGAAAATATAGGAATTCAAACACAACTGACCTCTACTGTGATACCTGGGACAAAGCAAGAAAGCTGACAAAAAATAAGACCGCTCCCAGAAAAACCTCATCATGACACTAAATTAGCCAGAAATAAGTTAAAAACTTAAATTTTGTACCTGCTAAATACATATTAATATTTAAAAAAGCTTTTATTATAAAGATTTCTCTAGTAATATGCCTGGTCAACTGCTGAATTGCACACACATTGATACAGCAGTATGTAGGAAAAGAAACCAGTTTTACTAACAGTTTGGCACCACTTCCAAACAAAGTGAGGTCAGTTTAGTATGTTACACTGGCCTTGTTATAGGCACATTTCCTGATGTCTCCCTCCTGTAAAAACCCTTCATTATTTGGGAAGGTCGGTACCTCCTGCTCTGCAGTACTGTTGAAACGCTATGGTAGAGCTGCCACTCAGAGATGAGACTGGGGAAATTGCCATGTCCAGAGAGCTGATACTTGTTTTCTGTTGTTGGGTTTGTTTTTGAAAGGAGAAACCAGAATAGCTCTTATTTGGCTCAAATTAGCCTGTGCCTGGGTATCTTTACAGCTATGATCTCAGTGTAAAAATGATCTTAGTATTAGTGTAGTGTAGATGGAGATTTTATGCTGTAGCTGCAATGTTTGGAAGTGCTATTAGCTATCCTAAACCACAATTTGCCTCTAGACCAAGATTCTTTGAGGTGCTGTTGCTCCCTGAATAACCAAATCCTGTTCTGCTTCAAAGCAGTTAACTCCTTCCAGATGCTATGCTGTGCAGTATATCCTTCCTAATTGCCAGTTTGGGGCCTGATGTGGGTGGCATCACCCCTAAAAATCCATCGGCACCTGTGAGCCTCACTCCAAAGCCCTGTCTCCCACCAATACAAAGCTCCCAGGATTTCTGAGTGTGATTCATGACTTCTCCCATAATCTCGGACTAATTGTCACACAAAACCAGCAACACAACATGCCTGCTTTTTGCCACTGACTACTGTGGGACCTGTGATGTCAAGCTTAGACTGAGACACGTAACTTGTAGATGTCTAAAAAAAAGTCAAATCATGCCTTGATATAGCCTTTGTAAACATCCTATAGTACTAAACAGAAAATGTTCACTTGCATTTTTTCATGAGTTGACAGACAAATATGTAATTATATCCCTGCTGTATAGTTAATTATTATAGTTACGACTAAAACTCAGAAGAGCATTTGATAAGATTGGTGACATTCAAAGACATCGTAGTCTCAGTATACTTTTTTGACTCTTATTTCCAATGGCCTTCTAAAAGGTTGGATTGAAAATACCTGGGTTTGTGTTCCAGACACAGATGCTCAGTTAAGTCAACAGAGGCATAACGTCATCCCACCGTACTTTAAATATACGCAAAGTATACATTCATGCTATGGAGCTGTGCACTCCTATGCACATCCTCTTCAACAACTTGCTGTGGAATTCTGCTGGAAGCAGCTAGGATTGGGTAGCAGAATAATGATCTGGCATAAAACATAACAAAAATAACAATTTATAATATTAATTGGAAGGTCAAGAAAAGAACAGGGAGATGGAAAAGGAAATAAAGTCACAGTAGCTTGAGACTGTGTCTACTGTTTGACTTTTTTTTTTTTTACACAGCATGGATATACAGAAAAGGTTTTGAGTTTCAGTATTAAGCATATTCTGAGTGAATGCCAGATAGAGATTTCCTTTAAAAAAAAAAAAAACAAAAAAAAATTAGAAAATCTGGCTTATGCATCAGACTACAACTGCTGTGCCCAGAATACAGAACCAGTGGCATCCAGAAAAGGAGTACCTCTTGGAAAACTTCAAGTATTCTTGAGCATTAATAAAAGGATTCTAGTTATTGTCCAGGCTGACATCTCATATTGCCAACACTTCATTCCACAGTGCTGTGTGAAGGGTCATGACATCTGTCTCGTGCAGTAACTTAGAAAATAAAGTGACTCACAACTGCATATCTGACACACCCCAGTCTTTGGACTTCTCTCTTTCCACTCCCACTGCCCTAGTTATCTTCGCAGACTGTCTGTAACTGTGTCCTGGAGACAGATGGCTGTTATGTGTTGGCTCAGCTATTTTATCCTCATTTTCTTTGAATCTTTTTGTCTGAAGATGGATACGTTAGCTCCTGGATGCTGCCAAAGATGAGCATTTGAGAAGCTGATAAAAGATGTGGCCTAATTATGTATGAGGCTATTTATCGAGTATGACGTTCTTAGTCACTTAAATGACACACATGTAAATAAGCATAAATCCACAAAATGCCTAGGCTTCTTGGACAGGCGATAAACTTACCTTTCTGATTCCCACAGCAATATTGGTATTTGTTAATCAACCTGCCTGCCTCTATAATAAACTCCTGTAGCTCTCAGTGTGTGGCCTCATAAAATGCTTTGTAAAAATATGCTCCTCCCTAAGAGATTCAGACCAGCTGTTAAGCCAGCTAGCTGAACAGCTCTGCTCAGTTGCCGTCTCATTAGAGTTATGCGCATTACTGAATCCTTGCTTTTTGAATCTTGTTGATATAATGCTTTAGTTTGCATTAAAAATGTGATATGGAATCTGTGTTGTCTCTGCAGAAATGTTCTATCGTATGTGTGGATTCAAATTTAGGTTTTTAAAAATAATACTAATGTACATCATAACACAGATGTGGAGAGTTATTTAATAGCAAAAAACGTGCTTGCTCATGGGAAAAGCAGTGTCATTCAGATTATTTAATACTATGGGCTATGATCACAGCTGACGAAAGGATAAATTGCTCATTCTTGCATAGCTTCTCCTCTTCGTGTAGGATAAATTACACCAGAGTTAAGTGCCAGAATCAGTACTTATTTATAAATGAATTCAGGGCTTTTATGGTTGTCGATTTTTATTTTCATTGACCTGTGGGTACACTTCTAAAGTACTTTCACATGTATTGAGAAGCCTAATTAAGTGAAAGATATTACTTTTTGTAGCTTTCCAAAGTCTTTTAGGCTTTCTGCTTGTTAAAGAAAATGCAGTTGGATGAATCAAACGTGTGCGGCTTTTGGAGCCAATGGTTTGACCTTTCTTCCCAACTGAGGAATTACTTGTAGATCATTTGGCTGGTGATGACAATAGTTAGATATGTTGTAAATGCCTAAACCATTTAGGCAAGCTTTAGTTTTTTGCCATTGTATGCAATACTGTCTGGAACATAGAAACAGGCAGGCTCCCCGTTCCAAGTGACTAGGCAATCTTTCTATAAATTCTTGTATAGTTCCTAAACCTCTGAAATATGTTGAAGCAGAAGTGAGGCTTTGCCACAGTCATGAGAGAGAAAAAAATGTCATTCATTAATCAAAACTCCCATTTAAATCAGTGGAAGAAGAGAATTTAACGCTCGGGTATTATGAAGGGGGTGGGTTGGCTGGTGTTTGTTTGAACTGAAGCATCCTACAGAGCACCCTAGATATAACTGTATTCACCCTATGTATAACTCTGTCTACGTCCTGAAATTATTACTGGGAAAATTTTGGTGCATGATATGAATCAACTACAACTTTTACGGTAACAAAATCCCCATTAGGAACATACTGAGTTTAAAACAAATGTTATCTATTATGATGGTGGTTTAGAGTCATATTTTACTTACAATCCTGATTTTAAAACCTTCCCAAAAAGGACACACAAGTAAAACAAGTATTAAAAGTGATATTCAGTAACATTTTAAGACAGTATTTGTTGCCCTGACTAGGCCTTATCTATACACATAAGGAACACAGACTGGATGTTTAAATGTAGTTCAGCTTATATCAGCTTTAGCAGTCTCCCTCACACTATGCATGGAAAAGCATTGTGGAAAATTGCCTCACTTTCTGAAGGCTAGAACTTTGCAAGTGGTTTGTAATTAATTTTGTTATCTTGGGCTTTCAAAGGTTACACGCTTTCTTGTAATTTTCGACCAGTTTCAACTTCAGTGACTTTATTTACATATATTTCCAGCATGTCTTGAAATTACTTTCTTTTTTCTTTGCATTCTCTTGAATTTACATTTGTAATGTAGCTTTCCTGCCACTACATCATGTTCAGTGCTTGTGCAACTTAAAATGCAGGTCTTCCTCAGCAAGGTACATTGCACACTCCTAAATGTACAGCTGTGGAGGCTGAAACCTAGGCTATGTGCCCTGTGCTAGATACAGCTGAAATTGTGACTTGTAAAGTACTGTCTGGTGTTTCTTATCTCTTTGCATGGGCAAAGAAACGCAAGATGTAACATATATCCATTACATATATCTTGGGATATGCATTGAGCATGCAATGAAAGCCAAAGGATTAGTGTGCTCTTTCATGTGTTTGTTCTGATGGAAATCCCATAGGTAGGAACAGCATGTTTTGGTACTGAGTTGTTGCCCTGAAGTATACTGAGGTCATGCATTCATATAGCATATTTGTGTTGTCATGTTATGTTCTAAGTTTTAATGGTGATTTATTGCTCATAACAAATAAGGAATATACCTTTTGATTACCTCTAGTGTGCTTCAGGCTGAAACCATGTGAGGCTGGAAGATTATGCTGATGGTTTACCTCATCATTAAATCACAACAAACTCCCAACGCTTTTGTGTAATGCATTTGCAATCCACCATCTCTTTGTTGTCTTCCTACAGCATTACTATAGGCAGAGTATCTTCTCAGGTAAATAGGTATTACTTAATCCATTACTTTTAAGAAGCAAAAAAACCCCAATAGATGTCTATTACATACTTTATAGGGAAAGCTTGCAAGCAAGAAAAAGACATGTCAGAAGGTATTAAAAAAACCCACGCTTTTGGTGGTGGGATGTGCTTAACCTTAAGATTATGACTGTGGAAGTGCTAGGCAGGTTAGTGTGAGGAAGACTGGAAGCACTCCCCTTATTATCCATTGAATGTGGGGCTTGCTGTAACAAAGATCTAATCCACATCAGAGCTGGGAGTCACCATAACCCAGACAAACTGCTATCATTAACTGCAAGACTGGTAGGCTGTGACAACCAGCAGTATCCAGGAGCCTGACCCTGCTAGGATAAGGTGGTGTAGAAGTCTGGGGCCTTTTATCACTTTTATCTTCACTGAACCTTTCAAGACTTCCAAATGGCAAAGAGGACAAAAGTGGAGAGAATAAGAATGTTTCTCTTAAGATCAGAGTGCCCTCCAATGCTGGGAATGGGCTTTTGGCACATTGCTCATTACTTAATTATCTCGGCTGGAAGCAGAAAGACTTTTTGAGCTTTTGCTTCAGTTCACTATTTAGCTGGCTCTCCTAGAGTCATACAACAAATAACTGGAGTCCTTGGAGATGCTTGTTCTGGTGCATCACCATGTGGAAAGCAAAGATGAGTTATGAAAATCTGGGTATATTCAATCTTTTATGTGTTTAGCTGTGGGAGTGGTGGAGAAACAGTTCTTTGTTCAACTTTTCTTCTGCTTCTGGGAGGTCTAGGCATGAAATATGGTGCTTACCAGTATACATGAAAAATAAGCAGATATGTTCTTGCTTTTGTGGTGGTACTTCTCCTTAAGATGCTTTTCTAAAAGTTCACAGAAGTTCATTCTAGCATCTTCACGGTGTCTGGGTGACATGTGAGAACATAACCGGTGTGCCCAGCTTGGCAGAAATCAATTTGCAGAAAAGTGTGGGAGAACCTTTCTGCCTGCAAGATGCATGAATCCAAAGGAAGTATTTCCAGTGAGATGTGCAGAACAGAGATTTTAAAAATACCTGTTGACTGGGATCCCGAGGGAAAGCTAAATGTAAATTTAATTTAGACAGCAGAATTGACAGCTCTGGAGAAGGCTGAAATGTTCTCACTTTTGATGGAAAAAGAAAGATAAATATTTTGACAATTTCAAGGAACATTTTCAAATTTTTCTGCTGGTTAGAGAGCTCAAAAAGTTTGTTTTCTTGAAACACTCAGATTAAATCTAAAAACTTCAAAGTGTTTGAAAAGATGATTTTTTTTTTTTATTGTTGTCCAAAAAAGCTATGACAATTTTTGTGGACTTTTTTTATCAGCTCTACTCCGTCTGTTATCAAAGTATATCCCACTAGCCATATGCTGCCTCAATTCTCCCTCTGGTTTTCAAAGTGCCAAAATACTTTGCAATAAAAATTTTACCTCCACAACTGTTTCTTATGTTTGTAGTAAGGAACGGGAGTAAAGTGGACTGGGGTTGCTCTCAAATAATATTGATTAAGAAAACATTGTGTGGCAAATTTTTTCTGACTTTTTGTTAGCAGATAATGAATTGAGGTGTGTTTTAAACAGGTAAATCTACTCTTTATATTTTAACATTTGCTATAGGTTTTTCTACTTCTGAAGATCTTCTTATAGGCTTAAGAATAACTTCTCCTTGACCTCATATTCCTTTACAGTTCTTTTCCTTTTCCGGTCCAATTGGGTATAACACCACCATTTATTACTGCTATTGCTAAAATCACCTTATTACATGTCACATTAGAATGAAGCATTTGAGTAATCAGTTTTGTTATGGACTCACACAGACCTTTCAGCAGAGTTCTGTAAGGTTCTGTATTAACCAGTGTGGGGATAGATGCTCTCTTTTTCCTTAATACTTTCTATCACATTGCTTCACATTTATTAATATTTTTATCTTTAGGCTGTCCCAGTGTGGTAGAACATTATTCTTTTCATTTTAAGAGCAAGCAGCTGGCTTGAAAAAAATAATTAAGCTCATGCAGAAGAATTTTAGCAGAATCAAGACAGAAAACCTGTTGTCTGGTCCGCTATGATTTGGGCTGTCCTTTGTTTTGTTGAGCAACAAGAATGTGGTGAGCTAGTTCAGAAGCATGGAGACCTCTTGTTTCTGCCTGTAGGAAACAAGAATTGCAGCCAGTCCTGGGTAAAGATTTGTTTAGCTAGTCTACTTACTAGTAGACCATCTGATATTTGGAGGGGTTAAGTAGAGCATCTTTACCTCCATGCTTCTTCTCTTTTGTATTTTGGCAAGAATACATTGCTTTTTTAAAAAAAAATCTGTGTTCAGCAACTAAAGTGTTCATCTATATTCTTAATGGTTTGTCTCTGAAATTACTGAACTTCCCAACTGACATTGAACTGTTGAACTGTAAGGCCTCTTCCCATAAGCTGTGAGGCTCGCAGCTTAGGAAAGCTGAGAACAGAGGTAAAAATGAAGAATCGAAACGGAAATTGGCAGAGGTCATTACCTGTTGTGTTTGTTTCTTCCCCACGTGTGGGTTATGTTTTTAACATACATTAAAAAGGCAGGTTAGAAGCCTCTGGAGGGTAGAGGGTAGTAGGGGCTTCTCAGGTGGGGTATGGCCCAGCCAACAGCAGAATAGGGCTGGAGACAGTTACAGCTGGTAGTGGGGGACTGCTGCTCTGGCAGAAGCTTGGGAGAGTGACCAAGGGCAGCCCAGCCCCTGAGATTACAGTGTTTGGTGTGCATGTGCTGCAGGAACTCTGCTGCTGCTTAGAAATGGGCTTAGCCCACCCAGGTATACATACATGTAACTGCCTACAAGGATATAGTGGCATGCAGCTAGTTTATAACTATCTCATTTGATGTCATTACTTGTAATTCCTTAATGCTTCATATGAAACCTTATTTCTTGTGCATGAGGGTTAACTGGAGAGATTGGATAAGGATAAGGGGTAAGTATATTCACCTCAAACTATTAAATGATCTTAGGTCATAGGAATCCATGTGTTTCGCTGATAACTTGCTATAACTTGTGGTGATTCTGCTTAAACTGGCTTAAATGTTTCTCTTGAGGCTGATAAAGCAAAAGTGAGATTTAAGGAGGTCTTTGAAAGAAAAGGCAGCTTATAATCAGCCAGGAATAACATAATGTTTATGATAGGATGATATTCCCGTTCTTGTGCCTGCAGTGTTTTTTTGGGGGGTTCTTTGTGAGATGAACAGCTCATTAAAGACTGCCTCATTTACTGCTGCTAAAAAAAAAAAATCATATGGAAAGGATATCTCTGTGGTCTTTGTGGGTAGATAAATGCATATAAATGGATTTGCCTGCTCGGACAGCTTGCCGGTTCTGGACAGACTAGCACAGAACTAAGTTATAGAGAGGGCTTGCCAACTCTGCTTGGCTTTGGCCATGGCATACCCTGTGGCCACACAGCTGGGAGGGAGGAGATTTCGGGCTCCCAGGCAGCATGCAGATTCTCTTATTTCCTTTATGGCTGTTATCAAGCCACTTAGTGCCTTACCTCATCCCCTTCTGAAATAGAGGTATAATATTCCATCATCACACAGACTTATTCATTCATACAAAGAAAATAAAGGTACTTGAACACTACAAGATGGGAGTCATATGCACAGCACTGTAATGTAAGTGTTTCTACACTGAATTCAGTTTTGTTCATGGTTATATTTGGCAAGTCCCTTGCAAAATTGCATTGGTGACACACATAAGCACTGCTTGCAATGTGTGGCTCCTTCTTTCTTTTTCCTTCCCAAAGGATAAATTTTGTAGTTTATATTATTTCCTGTAGGAGTACTTGCCATGCGAATACATAAGTGTACCACGTACACTGTGCTTTGATTTGATACAAGAATCTGAGCAGCATAATGGCACACCTGAGTGTTTTATGCACCATTTCAGTTGTGATTTCTTAACGTAGCATGAAGAGGTTTAAAAATTTCTAGCAGAAAGGTAAAGCAGGATCCAATCTGTGCTGAGCTAGGGACAAAGACAAGAATAAAGTGGCATTTTTCAAGTTTTTATCTATTTCTAAGGCTCCTAATGGTTGTTATATTGCTTGTGTGACTCACTGGAGTTTCCTATGCACCCGCAGAAATTAGAGTGGAAAATCAATTTCTAAAATCAAAATTAAGTACCATAATTAGGTTTGTCTCCATTCCAAGGCTTAACAAATAAAGGTGGAAAAAGAACTAAATCTAAAACATTCTCTCACGTCATTACTTTGTAAAGTACCACAATACATCCATGTGTCTTAGTGTTTACTATAGGACTTCTTTCATTTCGGTTTCTTGTGCTTCCAAAGTTAAAGCTTTATTTCATGCAGTTATGTAGCAAGGGACATCATCCTATCTTGTCTTGACCTGTTACACCACAAGTAGCAAGTTGAGTGCTGTCTATTACATCAAATAATAGCAGAATAGAAAAGTAGAAGTGATAATTGCATGGAATATGGCACAATTTGGGGGGCCTCACACTTAAAGGTGATGCATGAGAGTAAACACTTGGATTTTATTTCTTTACTGCTCCACATCCTGTGACATTGTGTATGAAATTCTCCATGCCCTCTGCTAGAAGACAGTTGTGCCATACATCAGAGAAGGTGACAGGGATGTCTGCACACGGTATCTTGCATTTTAAAGGGGAAGTTAGACCTGGGGCAAACATGCAATGTCACAGTTGTGTTTCTGAAAGCATAATTTCTAAAGGGAAAAGATTCGGTACAAGAAATATTAAGGGAATATAAAAACTTAAATTGGAAAAGAACAGCACGAACCTCTGCCATCTTTAATACAAACATTTCATTTCTTTGTTTTCCTTTTTTTTATCCCATTATGCTTCATCTTCTGCATTTTGTTGTTGGGTTTAGTTTTTTTTTCTCCCCCTCTGCAACATTTCATTGTCAGGATATGTGACTGTTCTCAGAACCGCAATGTTCTGTTCTGGTCATTGTCTTAGATGCTTCAATTTGGCATTTAGGTTTTAAGCAATTTGGGTTTACTCATCTTAAAAATCCAGGCATAAGTGATAGAATTTAAAAGAAATTATTAAAGAAAAAAAATCTGTTACAAAACATCAAAGCTGGTAGAAAATGTATGAGTAGAAACTTAAATGTTTGATACTGGTGAGGTCGCACCTTGAATCCTGTGTTCAGTTCTGGGACCCTCACTACAAAAGAGACATTGAAGTGGTGGAGCGGGGACAGAGAAGGGCGATGGAGCTGGTGCAGGGTCTGGAGCACAAGTGTGATGGGGAATGGCTCAGGGACCTGGGGGCATTTAGTCTGGAGAAGGCTCAGGGGAGACCTTATCGCTCTCTACAGCTGCCTGCAAGGAGGTTGTAGTTGAGGTGGGGTCAGTCTTTTCTCCCAAGTAAAAAGCAATAGAATAAGAGGAAACAGCCTCAAGCTGCACCAGGGGAGGTTTAGATTGGATATTAGGAAAAATGTTTTCCCTAAAACGGTTGTCAAGCATTAGAAGAGGCTGCCCAGGGCAGTGGTGGAGTCACCGTCCCTAGAGGGATTTAAAAGATGTGTAGATGTGGTGCTTGGGACACGGTTTAGTGGTGGACTTGGCAGTGCCTCTGTTTATAGCTAAGAATGAAAAATCAGGTCCTTACAAAATCTTTGGGACTTCCACCTTCTTTAATTGCTGTAAGGTCTGAATGCACAAAATTTATATCTTCTGGATGGAATAGCAGACATTGAGGTTCCTGTTTTTTCTAGTATTCTGGCCATTAAATAATATGGCTTGGCACCCTGCAACCGTGTAAGATAATTAGTTGTGCTGGGGATGGGAAATGATTGCTTGTACAGTCAGCCAGATCAATATCTGTTGTTGCCTAGTACTAAAAAACAAAGCTAGCTACCTTAGTTTCGCCTCATCAGCTCTGTTCCTGTATCCACAGCATGCCAACTCCTAACATATAAACCCTGAAGTGAAGAGGTTGTTTTAAATCTTCGCTATTTCCTTTTTAACTTGTCCCATTCAATGTCCATTTCACTGGAAACAGTTCTGCAAACCCTGGATGACTAATCTTTTCATCTGTCTACCCATTCTTACAAAAAAGGCATTATTGATGGCTCAACTTTATTTGTATTTTAAATAGTCCTGTCATCACATTTTATGACTACTGTGTGTATATATATTCAGAGAGAGGTAGGAGAGAAACAGAATCTACAACTAACATTTATCTTCACCACAGGTGTGTGAAGGGGAGCTTGACACCCCACGTGTGTGCTGTGAAAACTCAACCCTTAAGAGAAGATTAATGCCCTGTCTAAAGCAAAGCTGCACTTCCTCCCATGAGCTTAAGTAAAACAGCGGTGTTAAAATTGAAAAAGGACGTTAACCATCAGAAATACTGGTGATGCTCAGTGCATACAAACAGTTGGCAAGGTGTTTGAAACCACCATCTGTTTCAGTGCTGAGTATCAATTGCTGTTGCTTGCAATGTTGGGGGATCCATGTTATAAGAATCATAGGATTCGACTGTAGTCACTTTATGCTTATCCCATGCATCCACCTGTGGTAAGACCAATTTTTCTCATAGAAGCACAGAAATGCAGTGTAATGTACATCAGAGGTGTGGCTTACTGGAAACCACAGTCTTCTCTGCAGCAAGAAACCCCTTGTAAAATTTGCTCTTAACTGATTATCTGCTGTCTGTGATAGTATTGCTGTTCAATTGCATGCATCTCTCCACCCTTGTAGCGTAGCACTTCAGTGAGCAAGTTAAAGTACATATTACTCCTGTGAGAAGACAGCAGCTGGGAGCTCCAATTCTTCTTCTAAAGCAGTTTGGCTTGTAGCACTTCTGTAAAATGCAGGCTCTGTTATGGTTACAGTAAAATATTAATAATAATAAATTCCCTGGGTACCACTACAGTTCTAATAAACATGCTATTGACAATGTATGGCAGACTACTGCATGATGGAGCAGAAAAATGGCTTATAGCCTGGCCATTTCTATGTTGTAGGGTTTGGATGCATCTGCAGTTGCATGCAAATAGTTAAAAACGCACTTCTGATAAGAACCAGAATTAGGTATTTGGTGAGATTTATTCTTCCTGATCTAACGTTTTCAGTGGGTGGAGAAAATTACCTCCCTACTGCTTTGTCATTATTCCTTAAGTGAACAATGTATTCTATTTTTTTTTCCTTTAAGTGGGATGAATTGTGGCTTTTTATTGCTCTCTATTTTTCCTGAATAAATAGTTCAGTAAAGCTGCTAATGTTGATGATGGAAGTCATAAAAAAGAGGGTTTATTGTTTAATGAGTGTTTCCTTCAATTTTTCTCAGCAGCCTAATATACATAAGACTATATAAATAGTTGCTTGAGAGAATGTACTCTTCTTTTTGTTGTAGTGCAATGATGTCAAATTATTCTCTTCATAAAAACATGGCAGCAGAGTGGGAGAGGTGTTCTACTGTTTATGCAGATAAAACACGAGGTTTACTTTTTCCTGTTCTTTTTACTTTAACATTTACAGTGTTGGTTAAGCTGTGTAACGATGTGCTGCTTCTTGTCTCTTCTTTTTTTTTTCACCATCCATGTTTCCTTACAGCGATACCCCAGCTAGAAACAAGATCTCTGATTTCTTCCTAAGTTTTTCAGGCCATCTTTCTTCCTTCTCTTTCCTTTCCTCCGTTATAGGGCACTCTGTCATATCACAAACGTGGAGAGTGTTGTGAGTCTGCTACATGGCATAATAAAGGGCTTTGTACCTTGGAGAATCCATCTTACTATCAGCCCAGAGTGCTGGAGTGGTGTTACAGACAGATAGCTCTTCTGTATCAATTGTAGTCCAGATGAGACAAGATTTTACTCTGTTTTGTGGTCTTATAACTTTCTGACCACCGGGTATAACTAAATGTCCATATTGGAAGTAATTAGAAAGTGTTTTCTTCCCAGAAATACTACTAGTTACCAAATATTTTGTCAGAAGATTTTAGATGTTGAGCAAAACCCAAACATTTACCTTGGAGTTTCCTGGACAAAAAAAGTCACTATCTAAGAATTTCAGTTTAAAACCAACTTGCCATTTTAAAATATGTTGAAGGAATTCTTTGAACTCTTTATAATCTTAGTGGAATTGAGCAGTATATGCCTTCAGGCTCACAGCTTGGGCAATGCCATCCAGCTCCAGCAGTTTAGATGTTCTGTGTAAGTTTTAAGTGGGAGTAGAATATTTTGCCTTTTGAATTCATGCACCCTGGAGAAGATAGTTTCAGCAATTCTCTGAAAACCTTGGGGCAGAAAAAGTGTTTTCTTGGCCCCAAGAGTCCTATACTAGATTGCTATGAGTGTATTGCCTTTGCCATGGATCTGTTAGTTTTGATTTGCTCTTTAGCAAAGAATAGCAGAGCAGAAATTATCCTTTTTGTGCGCATCCTGAATGCAGTCCTGCACACAGGACAGCAGTGGTTCTCCCACATGTTGCTATATCCATAATTGTCGGTGGAAGGGCAATGGGCAGGATTTGGCCTATAATAGGTGTTATCAAATACAACACCCATCTGTGAACCCTGTATGTCTGCAGCTTTGATACTGGCTCTGGCTGGGAGGAACATCTGGTTAGTCATATGTTGGGAGCCAAAAGGGGTATGTCTCTGCTTATTGTTTAGAGATTATAACTGAAGAGAAGTGCAGGGGTTAAAGCTGGAATATCTGACAAAAGGATATTGGTACATTGCTGTTTCACTGCAAAAACAGGCATTCATAAGCACTTCTGACTCCTATTATGAAATAACTTGTGGGTAGAGGAGGGGGAAAAGCAAGCTTTGGTAAGGCAGAAGTTACAGATTAATTCAAAAACAACCAAAAAAAGGGATATTTTTCCTTTTTCTGGAGCCATTATCAAAGGAAAACAGAAGTCCTTGAGTGAGTCTTAAATCCTTCAGCAAAGCATGTATGACATCAGCAAGTGAACTGAACAGCTATGGTGCCTCTCTGTTGCGAACTGAAGCTAGGTAACAAAAATACCTCTGGATAGATCCCAAACCACTAGAACAAAGTAAAATCCATTTTTCTTTCACATCTTAATTGTAATGAAGCACGTAAAACACCTGTTCCTTCACCTTAATGGTTAATATACAGTTCTATTTTTGGCACCTCTGTACCCCTTTCCTTTCCTGCAGTGCTGTATATCTCAGATTTGAACTGCTGCTGCTTCTGTTGCATGCTGGCAAATCGGAGAGAGAACCAAGGAGTTAAATTTCAGAACAGGAGGAGAGGAGGTGAGCTGTCTGCTACAGTAGTTTACTGCAGCTTCCTTTCATACTGACACATATGTAGTTTGTGGTGACAGTGCTAAAGAACTGCAGACAAGCACTTAGCAGACTGGATGTGAGCTGGATGCAAAGATGCCTCACCCTGGACTTCCTGCTGGCAGTATGTAAATACACCTGCAGACTGGCCACACTGGGTGGTTTGTTTTTGTGTGGAAGGCAGCATGAGAGGACCTGACAGAGCAACAGAATAGTTGAGAGACCTTAACCAGCGTTAGATTTGTATCTCAGCTGTGGGGGAAGTTTTTTTGGCTTTTTCTTGTGCGCTGCATATTCAGACTGAAATCTTCATCACCACAATGTTTGCCTCTATCTGGTATGCCAAGAAGCTGGGACGCAGGTTTGTGCATAACGCCAGGAAAGCAAAATCAGAGAAGGTATGTTCCTAGTGGGAATATAAAGCCTTATGTCTCATGCAAGCTGCCTGCTGGAATCCTGTTGTATGTCTGGTTAGCTTTTCTTAATACCCTGAAAAACGACCTACTGCTATTTGTGATTTCACGCAAGAATCCTTGTATACTTCGCATGTTATTAAATACTGGGAAAAGATCCTTTTAAAAGTCTTCATGCCCTCTTTCATTAATTTTTTTCTTTCAAGATAAATGGCTGTACATCTGGTACATTGTGAGATAAGGGAGCACTCCAGTGAACTTGTTGCTGTGCTGCATTATTTTTACTAGTACAGTATTAGGCTCTTAAACAACCAGTGACTGCTGCTTGTATTTCCTATTCTAGTGTGGGACCAGCGAGAGCGTAATAGCATGTTAAGCATTTATAATGTTTGGGAATTTTGTTTCATGATACTTGTTGAAACTGTGCTGCAGCAGGGGTCCCTTTTATTTAAAAAGATGTAGGAATGTAAAAATGGTCATTGTTATGTTTTAGTAGTATTCTTCTTATAAAATTTAACTATGTCTAACCATCTGGTTTTTGGGAGTCCCTGTAGGTTAAGATATTTTGTCTTTTTTTTTCTCCATGAGCAAAACTTAAATTGGTTTAGAATTTGCAGTAATGATAACTGGGGGGATATCAAGACAATTGCCTTTTGTGCTAAATATAGAAAACATTTATTTAGTAGACCTGCATTCCAGTTATGTCTAAATTAACAAAAATAACCATTTTGAAAATGGAAGTAATACCTCTGTTATAAACTCAGCATTAGATTTGAGGGAGAAAAAAACTTCAATTGTTATGTTATAAAGTTACCTCATTAGGCTGGTAATGCTTTCTTCCTCTTTTCCTTGCTCTCTTTGATGCAGTCAAAGAATTTATAAATGGGTTGCTTTATTATATCTTTGATATGTCTTGTGCTATGCAATGCAGCCACCAATTCACTTAGTTATTCATTGCCTGAATTCCTCTGTACCTGGAAGAGCTCTTTACTTAGAGAAAATTGTTATATTTATGGCTGGGGGGGGGGAAGATTCTGCAAAATACTCCCAGTGATTAAAAAGGTGCTGTGTGATAATCATGGAATTTAAATATCCAAGCCATTGGGAAGTTTATCCAAATAATAGTGATTTATATATCGTATATCATATGCATAAGGGAAAACAGAAATGCAGACAGCTATACCAGGGACTGTCAAACTTTCTTTGCCTTTAAAAACAAAGGGGAGCATCGTGTGAACTCTCCTGCTGTTTGCATCTTGCTATGGGAGGAAAAAAAGTTGCAGTCTGGATCTTCGCTAGTCCTGAGGGGCTCCCTCCAGAGGAGCACTCGCTTTCAGGCTTCCTCCAAGATGACAGAGGCAGGATGAGTGGACACATTCCACTGCTGGCACAGTGGGGCTCACTCAGTAGCTTTATAAATAGATTTAGTCTGGATTGTTTAAAGCGTGTGTGTTTATAGATTGTTCCAAAAACCTTGAGAATTCTCATAAAACTGTGCCCGAGTATTCACTGAGAGAATATATTGAGTCTTGTAACAGAGACTAAGGCAATGCTTAAAAAAAAATTGCCTTTTTTTACTTCTGTCTTAATGTATTTGAAACATTTCTGTATAAATCTGTTATAATGCTACTTATTCAGCTCTATGAGACTATCAAAATAATCAAGATAACTCGGGTCCATTCTGCTCAAGCTTTCAAGCCTCATAATTTTCATAGACAAGCTGCTTTTTCAACGTTATTTGAGCATGATACTAGCATGTTTGCAAGGGAATTTTATTTTTGCCAGAAGTCAATAGGTATGCAAGAGAGCACGTTGTAAAATGTTTACTTATTGTCTTATAGCAGAAATAAGATTTCTTTCTTGGAGGTTAATTCCGTAATCAGGGCTTGGTTTTAGTTTTATGTCATTTTTCCATAAATCAATGGTGTTCGCCAATAAAGGCAGAAAATCCAAGTTCCTAGCAGGATGCTATTTCAATAAGTGCTATTGATGATTGGAAGCTGATCAACACTGACATCTTCAGTACAGTACCTTGGTAACAGGAGACCACAGATATGCAAATAGGTTTATTAAAAGGTACATTTAAAATACCATTTAATTGCACGGCTTGCTTTGGTTTTGCCTTTTTTTATATAATGGTTGAATAATCAAATTATTATGCAGTTTTTACCTTATATGCTTTCTTTTCTGGAAGAATAATTAGCTTTTCCTCCATGTGCATGATTTGAATTAAACATAGTTTTCCTAATGTGCTTTTGGAGGTAATAACATACAGCAATAATTTGTAATAGCCTATGTGTGCACAAAGATTTTTCTTGCAGTTAAAAGCAGGATAGCGGAGAAGAATATGGCTCCATAACAGATTTTTCTATGGTGTTTGGCTGCTTTGGATGAGTACAAGTCAAGAAATTCTTTTTTTTTTAAGGAGTATTTCCAGGAAACAGAAATTTTGAATAATCCTGTTTGTTTTCTTAGGATCAGGAAGAAAACTGGGGAGTGACATGGCAGAAGAGGGTTATGACATGGACTCACGTGCACACATGCACACACATCCTGATAGTGCACATCCTGACAGTGCAGTCCTTTAGAATGCTTTGAGCCTGTATTGTGCAGGGAGAGGAACTGAACTTGGATCTCAAGGTGGCTATTTAGGGAAATAGAGCTTCCAAGGTGCAAAACAGCATGCAGTGCCAGGGGGTGCACACGAAGGCAAGAGGAAGGATGATGATTTGGGCAGTCCTTTGTAGGATGTGCTAAGGCACTAATGTGACAGGGTGGTGCTCTGTGTGCTCCCATACCTGCGTGAAGGTGTCTGGTTATGGTGATGTGGATGGGCTTGGCCCCCACTGACTCCACAGCTCCCATCTTTTCCAAACTTGTAGTTCCCATCTCCATACCCCCAACTCCCTGTACCCCTCCAGGTCCTTATCTCCCCACACCTGAATATGGCAGTCCCTGCTTCTGGGAGAGCTGGCACACAAATTGCTTTGAAATAAGTGGGATGTGCTTGATCTTGACACTATGTGCCCTGCAGACTTTCTGCCTCAGGATTAGGGTTCACAGGAGGCAGATCTTGGCCTGTGCTGCAGAAGCTGTTTTGGGACTTGGTGAAAGGGGAAGGGTAAAGGGTACCAGTAAGTGCCAAAGAGTTGGGAGATTAAAGGGAGGAGGTAGAGCTGTTCACATTAAGATGTGTGACATCTTCTGGGCTGTTTTTCTTATCTCCCTAGCCAGTACAGTGTAGTCAAGTGCCAGCACTGCTGCTCCTGGCCTGCATTTCCAGTCCTTGCTTCCTGCCCAGCCTGGAATCTCCTTAGAGGCTGTGGTCAGATGAGCTGGACACTCTGGTAGGGCACCATCTCATTGACTCCCACATGAGACTTCAAGACTTCCTGGTAGATATTAGGCTTCTAAAACCCAGACATGCACTCTTACTGTTAAAGTTTCATCTGGAGAGTAGAGCAGACATCTGGGAAGAACTGGATGTATGTTAGCCTTAGGTGTCCTAACAATTATATTAACCCTTTTTTCAAGTTAAGTAGTGTGCACCAGTATTTTTAAGTCATATTTTTAGAATCATATTTTTCTGATATATTGAAAAACCTTATTGTAATTCAGAAACAGAACAAAATATTTGGGAAAAAAAAAAAACAAACAGAAAACTTTGGGAAGTTAAACTCTTTTTTTCCCCAACTAGTCCTGTCTAAAATTTCTATTTCTAGAAGTAAAATGGGAGAATGCCCATTAACTGCTCTTCATGTTCTTATTTTACCATGGAAGGTCAAGAATGTCTAAGTTTCTTACACATTACTGTCTTTATTAGGCTGGATTAAAGAGTTTACTTTTTTTCTGGCATATGTTTCTGTTACCTATAAACACTGTCGCAATCTGGTTGTCTTGGCTTGGTTGCTAGTGTTACTACTGCCTCCGAGTAGTGAAATATTTAGTACACAGTGAATGCTGGTACTAATATTGCCTGAGATCAGCTGAACTCCTCTCAAGGCAACTCTGCTCTTACCTATTTTATTAAAGTTATTAAAATGCTTTGAGTTTGTTATATGAGAAGATTGTGAGGAGAGCAGACGTGATCATTTGAACATTGGAACTAGAATAACTTAAGGCAAAGATTGATGTCTTAAATTTTTCCCATTAAACCACAATCAAGCAGAAATCAAGAGATGTTAACTGCGTGTGGTTATGCTATAAAGATAAGTACTCTAAATGATTGGAAGAGGTACAGAAAAGTAACTGAGCAATTAATCACGTTGATCTGAGAGGGTGAACTAAAGCAGCGTGAAAAAGCTTCTGATAATGCTTCACTATATTAATAGAATTTGGGTTTCAGGATTCAGTATCAACAGGGGGAAAGACTTTGCCAAAGTCATCCTGTCATTATTTTCAATGGGGAAATTGAATACCGCTTCTTCTGCTCGTTCAGATGAACCCATGAGACCCAAGTTCTAAACACAGTTAGAATTAATCAAGAGGTTGAGTTTTTACATCTGAAGGCAACATTCACTTTAAAAGGAGGTTTCTCCTTGTACATTATTTTTTGGAGCAAAGCAACAGGCCCATGTAAAGCATTTAAATGAGTTGACTTTGACCATCCTTTTACATTTTTGGTATTCTTTCTAGTTCTTAGATACCAAAGTACTCTCACAGTGTTATCAGATTTAAGAACTAAAGTCCTATGTTTGATAATATATATTTCACCCTAGAAGGTTTAGTTCATCATTCCAGTTTAACTCATTTATTAATTTCATAATTCAAGACAGCAGCAATCCAACTTTTAAAAATAGGCCTATGGTGTATATATGATAAAAAAAAGCATGCAGTTTCTGGACTATCAGTTGTAAATAAAAATAAAGATTACCCATAGAAACATTCATAAACTGAACAGTAATTTTAAGTGAGTAGATTTAAATGTAATGTAGTGCAGACTAGATAAGCAGAACATAATCCAGCAGTTTTTCATTCAGTGTGCCTTGGTTGAGTTGTTTTAGGTAAATCTTGGTAGTCTGTCAGCCTGCAATGAAATATTTGCAAAAAAGACAGGAAAAACTGCCTTAAGAGGTTAAAAAACCTGTGATATGTAACCAAAAAAAAATACTTGTCAGTAAACGCAAGCATATTTAATGCCTTTTCTGACTGTCCTGGCAACACTGACAATTAACTCCTCAAATCAAGATGACACTAGATATCTAGATCATTCCCATATCTGTATTTTAGTATAGCTAATTGCAGAGTAGGCTCTTCTAGACTATGTAGTCTTGTTTCATTTTTACTTTGTTTACAAGTAGCTGCCCAGCAGTCTAATTTCGAAGGGATAAGTTCACTTCAAACAGTAATTACTTGCAACATAGAATAGGAACTATGTGATTAAGAAATCATGGAACATAATACCAGTTAAACGATCTTTCCTTACAGTATTTTTAGATATATTTAATTCCAAACAAGATAAACTCTTTCCTTCCATATTTGCATGTACAGCTGATATTTCTTAACAAGCTCTCTTTTTCAAACCAGAGTTTACCAAATAATTTCCAGTCCGCTGGGATTGAGATGAAGTGGTAAAACTTGCAGGTCTAGTTATTGCCTTGGCTAAAGGTGACATGACTGCTTCTCTAAGGGACTTCTTATGTAGCTGCCACCTGCCACATGTAAGGGCAGGTAAGTTTTATATGTATTTGGGCAAAAGAGGACCCTTGTTGACCAGATTCAATGGGATGATAAAAGTGCATCACTTATTTGTAGAACTACCTGTTTGAACAGGTACTGGAGCTATCTCAGATCCCTGGAGGAATCTTTTCAAATGGACTTTGTAAGTGCTCTATTTTGCAGTTTTATGGAGAGATCTTATCTTTTCACACATAACTGTGCAGAGAAAAATATGCAAGTGTTCCTCTCTCCGGAGCTAATTGTGCCTTTTTTTTTTAGCACAGCACAGTTGGAATTCTAAGACATTTTCTTACACTGTGATTTAATCCAGAGACATATATATCTACTCAACCCTTCCCCCCTCCCTTTTTTGTTTGCGGTTAGTTATAATCCCATATGTGCCATGATTAATATATAACAGTAAGGATAAGCTGCTTAAGTAGAGATTTATTGTGCTCATAACTTGCATCCATGTCACAATCACCTTAAAAATAATACTAATAAATAAATTCAGTTAATCATGAAAAATGAAAGAGTGATGTTTTAAAGTAAGATGCTGATCAACAGTAAAGTACTGAAATTAATTCTTTGCAATCCTTTATTTCAAAGTAATTTTGGGTTTTTCTTTTTTTTTAATCTGTGAGGGAGTTGCTCTTGTTTTACGTGCCCATTCCATCTGGCCAGGCCCAGCACCTACCTGTAGCTATTACTGAGCAATAAGGGGAACTCCTACTTAAATGAGCTTTTGTTCACTGAAGAAATACCTGTTAATCAACTGTAGGTGAGCTCTTTATAAAGAGCAGAATATAGTCTCTCTTTTGTTCCAGTTTAGCCTAAGAAGGCTCTGAATTAAATTTAGCTGGCTGCCATGCACTGGTGATGCCTCTTCTCTCCCCCACGCATTGTCAACCTGGCACACATGCTGCTTTATGTATTTGCCTGTCAGGTACAACAAAATCATAGTCCATAGGTGTCTGTAGCATGCCACTTAAAACCATTTTTCCTTTGCTAATTTAGCCAGTGTTGAGATCATCTTAAAAACACATTAATGCTTTTCCAGTGAAATTTCCTCTTGTTTTCTTACAAGTGAAACCAAGATGGACAGAAAACAACTGCCACATGGATAGTCATGTAATTGCTACTTTGAATGCTCATGCTGTGACTCAAATGGAATCAGTTTGGGCCTGCTTCTAATGAATAAGTGGGTTTATTATCATTGGCTGCAAGCTACTGTGTTTGTGGCTTTGGGTTTTGGGGGTATTTTGTTGTGTTTTTTTTCCAGATTAAAAAAAAATCTCAATTTCTTCTTCCTCTTTTAATTCAATAATTTTTCCCTTTAGTTTGTTTTCTTTTTTAAAACAGAAAAAGTAATTTATCCACTCTATTTGTATTTTGGTCTGCACTGTATATCATGTTCTGTTAAATCCCAGTGTGTAGCCTTGTGAATATAATATTTAATTCATAAGGTGTTTGTTATTTTATTGGAATTGTTTTATTCCTTTGCATTTTTATGCAGTGTTCAAGTATATTATGAAAATGGCTCGTGTGATGTGCAAGTGTGGGGGTTTTGCAGTACTTGCCTCTCTGTTCCGAATATGCAATTGAAAACAGTGCATAATAAAATAGCTGTTTCATTTGTGTTCAGAACTGCATTTGGCATCACTCACTATGTTTGCAAATAGAGATCAGTTTGAAACACTGACAAGAAACAATCTGTCCTTTGGCATTAAGAGTCCCTGGAGAAAAGAGATGAGAATTCTCTCACTAGTTTATAAGGTAGATTATCAAACTGTACTTTACATGTTTTAATATGCTATATGGACCACTACAGCTGGTATGTAACTTGCTCTCACTGGAAGGCATCCTGCCAAAGACCTGTGTATGTAAACAGCTTTAGTAAAACTCAGAATTATTATGTCATCTGATTCTCAAGACGGATTATTTTAAAGGAGGCACTTTTTATGGTGCAAAAAAAAATTCTGAGCCATACACTACTTAAAATGTTGATGCTTGTCAGGGAAAGCTTGGTTATAGTTATAATATATGATAACAGCTTCAGGTGAGCAATTTGAAAGAATCAAGTGGTTAGTTATTACGTGCTCTATGAGGGGCTTTACCACCAGGAAGGAGCCTCAAATGTCATGTGAAGCATTGGCAAACTGTTATGAAGACTGAAGCTCTCTTTTTCACAACAGTTTCCATATACCTCAAAAGAGAGAAAGAATTGGTCCCCACATTTCCAACCCCCCACATTTCCAGTCTGTTTGGAAATGACAGCCTTCAGATACAGTAAAAGTATGGGAAACTATATACCTTTTACAACTCTTAGCTCTTCTGAGATGACCAGTGATGATACCAGCACTATACTGAGTGACTCATGATGTTCAACTACCCTGTTAACCAATTAATTAATCTTAGCCAGTATTGACTAATTGTGTCTATCACTTGCCTTTCGTGAAGCTCAGCAGTGCAGTAAATTTGCCATTATTAAACTGGAAACGGTTTTGAAGAGCAAACTGCATGAAAACTCTGTATTCAGTCCTAGACTAAGATTTTCTTTCAATTTATTTCAGTCTGCCTTCCATTAAACTCTTCTTCCATATGCCATGCAGGTAAACAGTTTATCTCATACGTTACCTTGAGAAGCAAGGTCGTATCATTAGTAATGAGAAGCATGCTACCAAGTGTATACTTCTTCATTCTGTTTAGAGTCTGAAATAGCTGTAGCATTCAGTTTTATAAATGTATGAAATATGCTTTAACCTTGAGACATAAGGAAGATGTAGAAAATTGTGGTCTTCTCATTCTCTAAATATCGTACTGTTTCCCAGTTAGCTGATGAGTTATGTACGCACGGTTTTCTTAGCTGACAGCTTTTCTAAAGATTTTAGGTAAATTATTTTTGACAAGAATGTCACGTGCTTTTATAAGGTAGAAAAAGGTCAGGATATCCTATATTATTAACAAAAACAGCTTGATAGATAAGAAGCATCAATTTGCTGTTCTGAAATAAATGTTCAAGATTGAAAGCGATCCTGTTGCAAACTCTTTGTTTTCAGGTTTATGCTTATAGCCTGGTCATTGTTTTGTTCAGTGTAATATCCTATTGAATGAGCTTTCCTGTTGAAAGGGGACATGCTGTTATTGTTCTTAACTTTCTCCTGCCTGTCTTGCTTTGCTCTCCCCATTCGTCACATTCACTGTTGTTCATAAGGGTAAACAATGTTCCTGCCTTCCTGTTCCAAGAGCCATGTTGTTTGAGTCAGTGAGACAATAAGAAGGAATAAAGGGGGTTTTGGTGAGTGGTTTTGTGTTTGGATTTTTTTTGTTGTTGTTGTTTTAAAAACTAACCAAACGGAACTCCTCAGAGAACCATAGAATTATAGAATAGTTTGGGTTGGAAGGTACCTCAAATCTCATGTAGTTCCAACCTCCCTGCCAAGGGCAGAAACAGCTTCCACTGAACCAGGTTGCTCAAAACCCCATTGTCCATCTTGCTATACATTTAACGATATCTGAAACCTTCAGCAACATGTATTGACCTAAGGAAATCCGTTTTAAAAGCTCATATTAAATAAATATACTGCATGTCATTATTTGTCATTCAGTATTCATACTGGGAAGTATATATCCATCTTGACATGGCTTTACAAAAGGTCTGTGGGCAATTTCCTAAATTGCTTAGTCTTGTCATGTAACTCTGGATGTATAAATGGAAATGCATTTTAAAAAAATGTACCTGGGAAGTTATGAAAACTAACTCTGAAGAAAGATATGCACAAGAAAGTTAAAATACTATTACTTTTATTAGAGATAGTCCTGTTAGCAAAGAAGGCATTGAATCAAGTCTATTACATTGCAAATGCACAAAATAAGCTGCTGTAAAGAATATAATACCTTTTTTTCTTCCAAATTCTATTTGTTTTAACTGGCATATGCAGTCTGTTGTGCTTTCAACTAATTTAAAATGCCATTTTAGGATTACTTTTGTTGAAAGTACTTTGGGAAACAGACCTATAAGTAAATAGCAAACTGCGTAGCCAAGTACGTGATTCTTCACTTAATTGGTAAGGGCGAACCCCACAAAAAAGAGTGTATTTCCTATTACTTGTTTTGGAAATGTACCATTACCTCCCACAACGCAGTTGAGATTTTTAGCATTTAAAAGGTTGTTTAATTTCAACAGAGCACCTTCAGCTTTGCTACCACTTGCAATTAAATATTTAGTTGTGTAGTAAATTAAGAATGCCGTGATCTCTGCGAAGTGGTGCTTCGATTACTGCTGCATAAATGTTTTACAAGCTGCTGTATTGTTTTTAGTAAATTAATAATGAAGATTTAGATTTTAACTGATTAATGACCTAATTTAGTATTTAGGAGGAATCTAATTGAGGACTGGAAACAAAACTGAGGTAAATATCTTTGGCAGTGATCCCAATCCTCTGACAAAGTCACCAAGTGATAAGGGAAAAATGAATTAGAGTAAAAGGAATTAAGAGGCTGGAACTTTTAGGAGAAGACACGCTTCCCCATGAAGACTGAAAATGTTTCTAAGCTGCGGTGTACTTACACTTGACTTCTCTTGACGTATCACAAATTGTAGTGCAAATTTTATACAGCAAATTGGCAGGAATTTGCAAGATAAAGAAGTATGAATTTGGCATAAGTGAAGTATTCCCAGTCTACCTGCCTTAAAGCAAGTTTATGGTGCATTGCAGAAATATTGCAATACTCCCCAGAATATTACTTCTATTTTTGATGCCCATAGAACAACAAGTAGTATGCTAGGAAACATTAAAAAGCAGAATGGTTGAAGTAAGTGTGGGGTGGAATGGCAAAAGCTCAGTACAGCATAATGAGGGTTGTGAATAGCTGTGCTATCACAATTAGAGCTCATGAAAACATGGGAATGAGAACATTATTGAAAACTGCATGCCTTCTAAAACTGATGAAGTGGCTGAGGCTGGTTAGGTTTCATGTCAAAGAAAGGTACAGTGTGCAGAGGAAAGTTAACTATCAGAAACAGCTAATAAGGAGAGATGCCTCACATCTTTTCCTTCTGTGATGTAAGGGCTTGAAGGTTGGGCTTGTGCAGTTATAGGATCTGAGAGCCTCCTGTTTGATACCTTCACCATTGCTGTTGGAGTCAACAGCTTTGGTTTCGCTGTATGCAGCAGTATCTTCAGCACTTAAAGCTCTGATTTAAGTAACTGTAATTCAAGTCAGCACTTCATAACTTCACCTGGTTGCCTCCTGACATTGACATAAAATTCTTTACTGAGAACAACTGGCAGTAACCATGCAGATTTTACTTCTTGTATCCACCATTTTTAATTTAATACGTTTCGAGGACTTTTCTTGTTAGCAGTCGTCTTGTGTCAGTCCTTTTTTGCTTTTAGGATGTAGAAGTTTAATCCAAGAACTGAAAAAGAATCATAGAATCACAGAATAATTAGGGTTGGAAAGGACCTTAAGATCATCTAGTTCCAAACCCCCTGCCATGGGAAGGGACACCTCACAATAAACCATATCACCTAAGGCCTTGCCCAACCTGGTCTACTTAGGTTTAATTTTGGGTGTGTATATGGAATGCTACGGTTTGTGTTTTAAACAATTCCACTGGGTTCATCCAATAGCCCTTTATGACCATTCTTCTATTATAATCTCATTTAAAGTCAAAATTTGGCTTTATCACCAATTTTCTATTAAGAATGTCTGGAGTTAGAAATACCATGGTTTATCAAGGATTAGAACCTGTCCTGCTGCATTTCTCTGTACAAGAGGTCATATTTGTTGAGTGGAGAGATTATTTTAATTGACATAATTAACTTTTCTCATGATTATCTTAGGCTTGAAAATGCATTTTGCTCTTTCCCAATTACAGCTTTTTCTCTGATAGAGCAAAACATGCTGTGTGTAATAATGAAGGTGGCTTTGGAAGGATTTAATGTATATAATTGGAAACTAAGATTAGGTAGTCTTCTATCAGCAGGAGGGTAGGAGAGCTGGGATGTATAATTGAAGTACAGTGTAATGGGATTACCTACAAATTTTAAACATTGCTTTCATTATGGAAAATAATAAGCATATTTATTAAGTATGATCTCTGCTTGGGACAATATTTGTTGTTATGAAAAAGCTTTTGCAATTAAGCTTGGGTATAAGGCTGTATTAAACATACTACATCAGTCTCTGGAAAATGCTTTTGTGCATAAAATTTTACTAAAATAGAAAGAGCTTTCACAGCAGAGGCAGTTAGCCAGATATTAGTATAGCTCACATCTAGCATTCACTGTAAATTTTTCTATGTGCTTTCAGATTAGTCAAGGTCAAATCAAAAGAAAAGTCATAGTCAAATGCACTTATACATCTATATTTTTATGAAACTTTTTAATGATTCTACTGTTTTTCATGGTTATCCTCAGTGGAAATAAAGGCTGATGTTTTTTCTAAAGAATATTTTCTTGCCATAGCTCCGTAAGTGTGATGTTTTAGGGATTATGGGATGAGTGTGTATGACCTAAATTTTGCAGGCAGCCACATAAAATTCTCCTAGGAGTTGTCCATGTCCTTAAATATGCATCTGTGAAAATTTCCATAATTGTAGAAAGTATTTTCAAACTGTTGAAAGCATTTCCAATGTGATTGCTGTGCTGGTACTTGGGATATAATACGGTGGCCCCTCAGGATATTCTTTTATTTCTTTCCATTATCACTTTCGAGGATTTCTTTTCAGAAAAGCACTAAATTCAAGCGTGTAGCTACTTTCCTTAATCAAAGCTTGTACTAAAAAGAACTGCCTTCAACAACTGTTGCCACAACTGCTAGATTACTTTGAGGAGTCCTGTTATGGCAGTGCCTAAGACACATTCTTTAGGTCATAAGGTATGTCTTTATCTAAAGGATATATATGGTTTGGGGTTTGCCTATACTCTGAGTGTAGGTCTTAGATTAAAAATTTCTTCTATCATGCTGTATGTATATATATATATATCTATAAAAATGGCATTTCTCTTAATTTATAAAGTTGACAAAAGTATGTTAGTGTATATTAAAGCTAAGTGAATAATGAAATGCTAAAACAGAGAGAAAAAAGTTCAGAAAGTTCTGAGATACTGCTGTTATAATTTCATTCTTTTACCTTTGAACAAGGTGAATGTATACAGGAAAGGACAATAAAAACAGGAACTGTAGAGTAACAGGATGGATAAGCTTGGAAGGGGACCCTGGAGACCATCTAGTCCAACCGTGGGCTCAAAGCAGGTTGCTCAGGACTGTGCATGGCCAGGTTTTTAATATATCAAAGATGGAGACTCCACAAGCTCTCTGGGTAACCTGCTTCAGTAACCATCATAGTGAAAAGAAATCTTTCTTCTGTTGAAAGGGAATTTCCTGTATTTCACTTTGTTCCCATTGCTTCTTGTCCTGTCAGTGAGATCTAACTGTGCAGACTCTGGCTCTGTTTCCACTGAAGGTGCTCTAGACCTTCCTGTTATTCCTGGGGACCTTTTAACAGTAAAGAGCAAAATGGAGAAGGCATTGAATACCTCAGCCATTACCATGTCCTGTATCACCAGCTCCCCTGCCTCATTCAGCAGTGGGCTCATGGTTTCCCTTGTCTACCTTTTGCTGCTCAAATACTCATAGAAACCTTTCTTGTTGCCTTTCATGTCCCTTGCTAGGTTTAGATCTGAATGGTCTTTGGCTTTTCTACCCTTATCCTTGCTTGCTCAGACACTGTCTCCATATTCCTTCTCCTATTCCTGCTTTCACCTCTTGTATGCTTTTATATCCGAGTTTTGTTGGGAGCTCCTCTCTCAGCCATGCCAGCCTCCTGCTATGCTTGCTTAACCTTCTGTCACTTGGATAAACTATTTTTGAGCTTAGGGTAGGTGATCTTTGAAAAATGATCAACCTTCTTTCCAGGTTTGTATCCCATGGGATTCTTCTGAGCAGATCCCAAGGAAAAAACAGCCGTAGCTTTGGCTTATGTATGGTGCTCATTTTCAAGTATTTCATTGCTAGAGGAAAATTCAGGTCCAGTTTCCAGAATCATTTGCCACATCAAGAACTGACAGAATGATGCCAACTCATATAAATCAGTACAAGTTGTTCCTGAGGGAATGTATAAAAATGGAAAAGTCTAATCTTGCATACTAGGTAAAAATGTCAGCCTTTAATCACAGCTCTACCTGGCTGCTTCTGAGATGTAGATTTTTTCTTTTTCCTTTTTTCTCATTACTGCTTAAGGATGAATCTTTCTCCTGCAAGGAAAAATCTTCTGGAAGCAGGAGGTGAAGAATGGCAAGAAAAAAGTTCATGTAATCTGTGCATAAAAGAGAAATTAAAGGCCATCATGAAAGAGGGAAATACAACATCTGGAATATGTGATTAAACACAAACTCGGTTTTAACTGCCCTAGCTGCCTTTGCCTCAGGATTGTCTCTTTGCCAAGGCCTCTCACAAAGAGCCTTGCCTTTATGTCAGCATATTTGTAGCTTAAGAGCAATTTGCAATAATTTGCAACCCCATTTTCCCCTCCCTTTTCCCAGGTGGAAGGTTGTTTAACGTTTTCCATCCCAGCTTTCAGCGTATTCTCCATTATCTTTGCTTGCCAGTGACATTCCCATGCATCTTTTAAAAGTTCGTTTTACTCCCCTGATACCTTCTTTCTTTTCATTATCCTCACACAAAATTGGCCAGTTAGATCACATAGTAAAAGTTTCCTATTCCTTTAATTATGGCATGCTGAAGTAACTTCAGGCTCCTGACAACAGAGTGAAGGAGCTTTTTCCTCTGTTGAAGATTGTGGGGATGTTCAAACCCATAGTTTAATGGAAAAAAAAACTGCTGTGTTAATTATGGTAAAAAATAATAGTCAATTTATTTTACTTTTTTTGAGAGAGGTTAAAAGCAAGAAAATGCAGTGTTATTGAGAAGAAATATAGTGTTGCTGATTCTGGGTTGCAGCAGAGTTAACGAGAGCAATAGTTTCATAGTTATTTATCTTTTCTGCTTGTCAGTGTTGAAGGCCTAACAATTTTTCATTAGATTCAGTGTCCCAGAAGACAGACCATGAAGATGCCTTGCAGATACCTGGCTGTAGTTTGTTCACCCAGTTCATCCCTCCTTCCCATTACTGCTAATTCTGATATGTCATTGGCTCTGATTGGAACACCTCCTCCTTCCTCAAAAACACAGATTTGATAACCTTTTCAAATCACTTAATAGCCCAATTTCTGGGGTCAGATTCTGACTTGACCAGGAATTTTAGAGACCATTTATTACATTTGTTTTACTTGTCTCCAACTTGAAGATATTGTTTTATGTAACAGGCTGAATAGATGACTTCTGTCCTTGTAGGCATCAGTTTCCAACAGGCTGTTGAGTTGGAAGAGTTTGAATGGCTGCTGTTAAGGAAGGTGAGGTATTATCAGTAATCAGGGTGAGAAAATCAACTCACTGACAAAGTTGTTGGATTTGGGTATCTTTTTCTAAAATCCTTGTATATTAAAGATGATGGAGAGCTGGAATTGAACGAGAAGCTGACAAAAGGGAAGAAGAGAACACAGAATTAAACTCACGTGATTGCTTCTTTGGATGGGGAGTTTGGCTTTTAAATTTTCTTTCTTCAGTATGAGAAAGCATTGTGTTCAGGGATGTAAAATATGACTGCCGATTGGCCAGATAGTCTCCCCTGTTTTGAGAGAAGTGTGTTGAGACAGTGCAAAGTGGGCTGCGTGGTGAAATGCTTTGTTTACAGATAGTACTTGCATCTTCTGCAAGAGTTGAATTAATATGAGCAAAGTAAAAGACAAGAGTTAGGAAGAGGAATACTGAGTTCAGCTTTGGTATCGTGCCACCTAAATGCAATTAAATAGATTAGGACTTAAGAAGAAGACACATAAAGTTCACTATAGGTGCCAACTGAAAGAATAGGAAAGGGCAAAATATAACCAGGAGGGATTATACAGAAAAAAAACAGGAGAAAGAGCAACAACATTGGAGTGTGGACAAGCCACAGAATGGGCAACGGCAGGCAATCACTAAGGGAACCTGGAAATCTGTAAGGTAAGAGAGAAATTCATCAACACATTTCTGAAAATAAAGATTCCTTGTAAATGCTCTTATAACGTAGGCAGTTGCTAGTAACTCGGGTAAAAGTAAGATCAGCAAAATGAAGGGGATGGAACTCCCAGCCTGGGAAGAGCCAAATCGCACGTGTCAGAGAGAAAAGTGAGATGCTGAGAATGCACAGCAGGGTGCTGGGTTTTGGAGCTGCCATATGGGATTTCAAATAAAGAACCTGTGAATACTTGTCTTAAAATGGTTTCTTCATTTTTTTAAAAACTACGGCGCTAATCTCTTTCATTATGTGTTAATATTTTTTCCCAAATATTTAAAAAATGTCTCAAGAAAAACTTGTACTCCTGAGGAGAGAAATACATGTTAGTAAAATTATAAGTAATGGTAAGTCATTTTTATGAGGTATGTATAACAAAATTACATCATTAAATAGTACTTCATCATATATGGCACACTCAGAAGCCTCAGTGAGTGAAAGATAATTTACAGTAGTTCTATGACTTTCTTGACTGCTCCTCTTTCCCCTTGATTTTCTGAGTAGATTTAAGTGCTTTGGACTATTTTTGCTCATCATTTAATGGAACAAGTGTGGTGGAGAGGCTAAGTGACTTTGTAAAGAATCCAGAATATGAACCTTGAGCTGAGCCTATGCCAAAAGTTCACCCAGTTTGTATCTTTACCTAAATCCCGATGAGTAACTGTTCACTTAGGCTGGGCTGTTAAAGGGCAAAACAGACTATTGCATAGATATAACCATGAGTGCATCTGGCAATAAATGCTGGCTTTCATTAGTTGTTAGCTGATAGCTTGGGGAAACATCTTTGATGGTTACTTTACAGCTTATTTGTCACTAGAGACTGTTATTAAAAAAGCAGGTATAGCTTCAATATGAGTGTGATGCAGATTTTCAAAGTGCTTGGTAAGCAAAGTTAGAATGACTATAAATTGCCATGTGTTTCAACTAGTTCCATATTCTGATTTGCAGCATTTTCAACAAAGCACTTTTCTATTAGAAAATATCTCCTGGTAATATATTTGATTATTTTTTTTAATTGATTTTTCTCTAATATTAATAAAAATCATTTATTCAGGCTACTGCTCTGTTCCTGGAAGCATTGTCAAGCAACATTATGCTGTAGTTGCTGTGAGTATCACTCTGCTATTCACAAAACTTGTGTTTGATTTTTGTCTTGGAACAAACCCACACTTGTGAAGAAATGTATTTTGACAGATGGGATTGCTCTGGAGCCAGCTGTGTGGAGTAGCAAGATGCCACACAAGTAAATAGCTGGATAGTGCACACTTATGCAGGTCTGCAAATGGAGTTAATTGATGACGACAAAATCAGTCTGACCAAATCTGCTATGCTGCTAGCTTGAGACTCCCAGGCTCCAACAGTATCTGTTTGCTGACAAGGCTTCCTCTTCTGTGTGCAACATAAGCAAGATGCTGTTTCTAAAGTAAAACGTTGACAGTTAGGTAATATTTATGCCTTTGTAGATCCTAAAAAATGAAGTCTGGAGAATTTCATTACCCTCTAGCTGTATTCCAACGCTGATAAACCACATTTCTGAGATATCATTCAGAACGTATGGGTTATTGACTGCCTACTGATGTTTTCTTCTAGAATAATTTAGCACCATTCAAGAATAGAATAGTTCCAGTTGGAAGGGACCTACTGGGATCATCTAGCCCCACTGCCTGACTAACTCAGGGCTGTTCAAATGAAAGCATGTTATTAAGGGCATTGTCTAAATGCTTCTTAAACACTGACAGGCTTTGGGCACCAACCACCTCTCTAGGAAGCCTGTTGCAGTATTTGACCACCCTCTTAATCAAGAAATGCTTCCTAAAGTCCAGTCTAAACTTCCCTTGCTGTAGTTTTGAACCATTCCCACACACCTTGTCACTGGATAACAGGGAGAAGAGATTGGTAATAACGGTTTGATGATCAATCCCCACCACCCATTTCTGACTTTATGGGACTAGGGCAGTAACAGTATAAAATTCTTTTAATAGCCTTAGCTGGTAGTTTCAAAACTGAGTAAAAGTCCTGACCTCATGCTTTTTAGGATATTATCCTGAAACACTAACCTACTGACTTTTCAGGAAGACAGATACTTTGATGTCTTTTACAAGACAACTTGCATTACAAAACATAAAAGCCGAAAGATTTTATCCCTATTGGAGCAGGTCAGGCTAAGTAAGACTTATGAGCTGTACTCCAATGTGAAAAGGAAGTGGAATGAGTACTTGCAGCTTTTCTTTTGAGTTCTTGTATGATGACAATCTGCGTTACAGACACTATTTTTCTAATAGTGCTTTGTGAACCTGTGAACCTTTGAACCTTTATGCATCTTTCTCTCTGATGGTTGTTATGTGATTTCCACCATGCTTCATTTTTCACGGAGTTACCATAGAAATTTACTGAGGCTGTCCCAATCTTCCTTTTTTTTTTTGATTTAAAACTATGTTTTGTATTATGCATAGCAGGAATTTTGTTTTTTTCAGATAATAGAAGGCTCTTCATAGAGTCTTGAAAAACACTTAAAATACGGCAGGATGAATACTGCTGTCTTATTGTGATTAATCAAAATCCAATAAGGAAGACTTGGCATCAAGCTGTTTTCTCTAATTGCTAATAAAAGGAACATTATCACCAGTATCAAATCATGCATGTATAGATTAACATTCTTAGACTGTTAAGTTGTGAGCAAAACCTAAGTTTGTTTCATTGATACTACAATAGTTCAAATATGTTAAAAATAGTTACCATTGGATGGCTCTCTTTAATGTTTATTAAAGGCATATTTTTCATATATTATCATAAATAAATCTGTGACGTGGATCATTCATTACTCAGTTGTATTTGCACTGTCACCATCGCACTGTCAGATAATAGGCAATCAGTCATTAATTTAGGAATGCTGCTGTCCCGATTAGTCAAAATTTCGCATAGATGTTTAAGACTTTTTTTTTTTAAAGAAAAAAACCTTGTAAAATATAAATTTTCACATCTCTTAGATAACAGGAACTGAAATACATGGAACTCAGAATAAATCTTAATTAAAAATCTGAGTCAAAAGTAATTTGATAAAGTATGATTATTAACTAGGCAAATATACTCTGGATTGGAAGAAAACTCACACTTGAAAAGAATATATATATAAAAAAAAATATTCAAATCCCATTCAGTTTTTTTTATTTAAGTTTTTTGTTCAATTTATCATCCCTGTAAAGATGTCATTAAAAAATCCCCCTCATATGAGCTTTGCCATATATAATGAGTTCAGCAGACAGACTTCACTGAATTTAATCTGGGAAATATTTGTCAGCATACATTGTATATGTGCTCATAGATGTGAAATGACAAATCCCAACATGTGCTAAAAGACTTAACCTGCTATTTGCCCAGAGTGAGAGAAAGGCACTAAGGATATTTGGCTATGTTAGCTTCACTAAATTATGTTATATACAGGCATGTTATGTAGTCTGTATAATGAAAAATTTGAGAGATACGCAGTTCTGTGTGATTTTAGCACAGAACACAAGGAGCTCAAATTTTGTATTTGTGAACTTGATGTATGCTGGAGAGGCAATTGGTCAATGAGGACTCAACTTCCTCTCCGGGTTATTTTCCATTTCCTCTTTTACTTTGGAGTTACCATTGAGGCTGCCAGCTCTTCATGGCTGGAAGTTGTCTCTTTGTACACACTTTGTACTGTAGGGCCTCATGATCTTTTGGATGACTCTGCAGCTGCAGCTCTGAGTGGTTACAGATGGAATATGTATTGGAGTAAAGACACTTTCATATCTTAAGCAGTCATACTTATTTAACTAGTTAGACCTAAATATTCTATGGTCATAGGAGGAAAAGTCGCACGCATGCTCACTGATTTGGTGAAATCTGCATAGTTCAATATTTAGCCATAGACAGCAGCATATTCTTAGGGCTGGGATCACCTCCCTCAGCCTTAAGGTAGGAGCACAGTCACATTGCACCAATCATTGGGGAAGGTCATATTCAGATGTGATTTATATTTACTTATGCTGAATTGCTCCCTGGAAATGCTTTTTCATCATACGGGGAGACAAAGTTGACAAGGCTTCTAACACAAGCAATTAAAATTAGCTGAAATTTCTCCAGGTCCTGCTGTACACATCTACTCCTCTTTCACCTCTTTTTTTTCTCCTCCCTCACAAAGATGAGACTGCTGTAAGGAACACTGTGCTCCTCTATAGCATTTAGCATAATACCTACTGAGCAAAATTCCATCTTTCATAAGGGTTTCCTTTATGAAGCTTTCTATAAAATCACAGTATTTTTATGTCCCTGTATGACTAGTCCTCGCATACACGTGGTAGTACATCTTTGTGATGAGCAATGAGAAATATCTTGCAAACTCTGGATTTCCTGGGGAACAAACCTTATATCAGTAGTGTTCTCATTGCCTTTTCCTAAAATTAAGCAAGGAAAACCCAGCAACTGGTTGGCAGAAAGTCAAAATGCCGATAGGAAATGATTTAACATTGCTAGGAATCATAGGGACATCTTGAATACAATGCTGCATTTCCTATAGTATCCACAGTAGATGAGTTCAGAAAAATAATGTTTTGAATTTCAGATTAAGATCATAAACCTCATGCACTGCATTCAGTGCTTCATCAGCAGTTCAGAAATAGGAATCATTAGTTGTGAGGCAAGAGTCTGTGCTTAAAGCAAAATTTATTCCACATCTTAGATAGCTATATAGGACTGAACTATTGATTTTTAATTGTGTCTGTCAGAATTCAGCTGCTCACTCACATGTGTGATATACCTCAATCATTTGTAGACAGGCATATGCCTCTTTAAGACTTGTTTCCTGTGTAGATAATATACTGCAGTTCCCTGGAGACCTTATAAGCATATCACAAAAGCCAGCACAAACAGCAGGCTTGCTAATACCAAAACAAGTGATTAATATTAATCCCTATACTCCACTTCTGTCAAAGGCTTTGGATTCAGCAATTTTTTTTTGTCCTGGGAGAACATAAAATAGGAATACAAATTCTCGGATGCCTATGTAGCCGTCTGCTTTTATGTCAGAGATTGCTATTTTTCAACTTGCGCAATAAAAATGGTACGTCAACAGGGTTTCTTTACCCTTGTTTTACTCTAAACAGGCTTTTTTGTCATGTTTTTTTCTTTAAGAAGGAAAAAAACAAAATATGGCATTCCATAGTCGCTACAGAGAAGTGGTAATAGCTATTGCAGTACTTTTTAAACAATATATATCACAGGTAATAAACAAAACGTGTTTCTGACCACACTTTAACATTAAAACTAATCCAGTTCCAAGACCCCCTCATGCCCCATCTCCTGGGTTTTATCTTGTTTCCTTTTTCCTTTTTTGGAAGTGTTATCAGCATGTGACTGAGATGAAGAAAGAAAATATATACTTGGTACATGATGATAAAGGGCTTGTACTACAGTAGAAGCTTTTCAAGAACTAACTAGAATAAAGCAGCTGATCTTTGCTAAAAAGAACATTTTTAAGTTCCAGTGAGAAGTTAGGCTATGCTTACTAAATGGCCATCTGGAAGGCTTCCTGAGCAGCACAATGCAGTATTAAGATAAGGATTTCTTGTCCTCATGATTTTTAAAACAAATAAATAAGCTATTCTCTCCCATCTCAAAAAAGCTACTTTCAATTTCTCAGCTTGTCAGTGGGTTATCTTCTAAGCTCAGTATAAATGGCAGAATCAACAGTAGTGAAAACTAGAATTTGTTCCAGTGAAGATCTGTTTATTCTACATATTTTAATGTTACTATCTAGTGATTTTTTTTTTTATTCTTTTTTAAGTAAATGTCACATCACTTATGACATTTTTAACAACTGATACTGAAACAGTTTTGTACCCATTTATAATCATGTCTATCTTTTGAGGTCTGGAAACAGCACTCTTCAGACTTATCCTAGTTCTGTATTTAAATGTGATTTTTCCAGGGGATTTTCACTAATAGAATTTTTCAGATACATTTCTGTTTCTATAAAATGATACCTTTCAGAAATTAATTTGAAAGGGGGGAGGGGGGTGGGGGGGGTGGAAATCAAACACATAAGGAATTGCATTTACCTTATGTGAATAAAGCCACTTCTGACTTTGAGTTGAAAAATCTGGTCCTCAGTTCACATAGAATCATAGAATGGCTTGGGTTGGAAAGGACCTCAAGATCATCCGGTTCCAACCCCCCCTGCCAAGGGCAGGGATGACTCACCCTTCTTTTTAGATTGCTATTCTAGCAATGACCAACTTGCCTGATATATCTCCTTATACTTTTCCTCCTCATTAATCTTTGTTAAAAAGGTCAAAGAGTGTGTGTTCTGTGATCATGGAGTACTTTTCATATAGATGACTTCCATAAGGTGTCTGATGCAACCTACTTCAAAACACTCTGTAACATTCAATTAATTAGTTTAAAACATGTATAAATTTTAAGAAAGGTCGTGTTCATTAATTAACAGCAATGCTTTAATGCAGACAGAGTTTAAGTCAATATTGGATCCTGAATTCTTCAGGGCTCAGTTGTACAGGCAGCTGTAAGATTATAAGGGGAAATCCTTAATTCTACTCTCTCAGTTGTGAATTAGTCCCATTGCGAGCCACTTTCTTATTTCAGGATTTCTGAATTGGCGTTAGCTGACAAGGTAGGTCAAAGTACACACTGCTGCCTTTAAGATCACAAAATCTTTCCTGAGAATTATGTGGGCATAGAGAATGGAGATTAAACTTTTAGCACAAGGAGACTGGACTTGTTAACAGTTAAAACAAACTTTTAATGTATGGTGATAGAATAAACACGGAAATTGAAAAGGGAGAGTGAATGCTGAATAAGAAGAAATGTAATTTTAGTGGGGTTTTTCCCTAACGTATAAACACACTAAATTATTCAGACTATAATAAGGGGAGGTAGCATATGAAATTATACCTCAAAATCCATCCACCCTCTAGTTGTGTGGAAGATATAAAAGCTGAAAGCAAAACACATTAAAACTGTATATTGAATGCATTGTAATATTTGTTAATCTATGCTTTGCTTTATTTTATATTCTTTTGTTCTTTTTCTTCCCACTGTTAGCAGAAAAAAAAGGCATTACAAATGTTTTTATAATGTACTTGCATTGCAGCATCTAGACAAACAGCTTAATTTTGCATGGTTCAAAATAGAATCAGTCAACTGACAACCTGTACTTTCCGGGTTATTCTTATATTTAGGGTAATGAATATGTGGTAAACTTCAGGTAATGAAATGTCAACTTGACTGCAATATTCTGTAGTCTACTGCCCAGTTGCCAGATTTTTTTTGTCCCAACCATACAGCCTGAAAGGAAACTTGACCACAGCTACACTAATGATACAGTGCAGGACTGTATGTAGTATAGAAGCCTCCTTCTTGGCCTGACACAAAGATAGCAACTGCCATGTTTGCAAATCCCTGTCTTACCAAATCTCTTCTGAGCACCGCATGTTTTCAAATTAACTATGAAATTTCATTTCAGCTTTTCCTTTTTTTCATGTTCCTTTTAGAATGTCATTGTTGTTATAGTCCTTGGTTTATAACTTAACCTTTTAAGTGCAATTCCACTCGCAAGTGGTAAATTGGTTGTCAGAGAATTCAATGATGAATTTGATGCCCTACAACTGAGTGATACAACTGGAAATAGTTGGTGAGAGCGTATTATTATTTTTAGTTTTAGTGTCACAACACAACCTAAGGAAGAAAAAGTATGCCTGACACTTTATTACACTTGTTAAAGGACTTTGTGGCAGTTGGTGCACCACCTAAATAAGTATGAATCTATGTTATGTCCACTTACTGTATTTTCATGTTGATTCTTGATGGTACCTGATCTCATAAGAACTCCCCAGATCATTACAGTATCATTCTCTGAGTGTGGCTACATAGGTTTGGTTTGAAAATGTATTCACCATGGTGCAAAACTATGGACAGTGGTTCTTAAGTTGGTAAAAAAATAACATTTCTGTGATGCTGAAGGTTACCTTCCTGACCAGAATCATCACTTGTTTGTCAAGAGGCCTGTGATGTCTCCCTGTTTCTGCACTGAGAGAACTAGAATATTTTAAGTTATGCTTTTTGGCTACTTCTGTTATTCTCTTGGATAATAGTTGTGAAAGAATTGTTTTTCAGACCTTATTTTCAATATCTAAAATTTTATTGAATTCTTAAACCAGGGGTTATATTGTGACTCTTGTCCAAACCATACTGAAATATCAGGAAGAGGAGTCAGAAGTCTAATCTTAAGTTACAATTATTTTTTCTTCCCCATAAATCATAGAATCACAGATTGGTTTGCATTGGAAAGGACCTAAAGATCATCCAGTTCCAGCCTGCTGCCATGGGCAGCAACTAATCACACTAGACTATGCCACCCAAGACTGTCCAGCCTGGCCTTGAACACTGCCAGGAATGGGGCAGCCACAGCTTCTCTGGGCAACCTGTGCCAGCGCCTCAGCACCCTCACAGTAAATACCTTCTTCCTTAACCTGAACATCCCTTGTCTAAATTTGAACCCATCACCTCTTGCCCTGTCACCACAATTCCTGATGAAGACTCCCTTGAGGGCTCCTAGTTTTACCTGAGGAATGCTGTGCTTTCATTAAAAATATATTGAATGAAGGACATAGGAGACAGTCAAAAAGTATTCAGCTTCAAAATACTCTCAGAGATTAAGTTTAAAATATAAATGAATCACGGGAGTAGTTTTCAGGTGTTTCTTATTCACCTTTAATTCAGAAGTTTTTATATGCTAAGGCTTAATATAAAAGGGATACTTAAAGTAGCTTAGGATTCTTTTTTTTTTGAACAAATTAGTTACTTTAGCATGTGAAAGAGCATTATCAAATCTAGAACAGGTTATCTCATCTCGGGCATATCAACTTGGTTCTTGTGTTTACAAGAGCTCAGACAGTCTTTGCTCAGACTGACTCTTCAAATACTTGCCAAATATAGCTTTTGGTATTGAAAATGAACGAGGAGGTAAACAATTTGCATGAATAGGTCAGATGCCTCAAATACAGTAGATAAGATACAGGTTGAACCCAGGGAGATGTATGCACTGGACCTATCTTCACCAGGCATATGTGTGGTGAAGAGAATTCCTTTTTCACTTGTGATCTCTCCCTAACAACTTGGAATACATCACTAGAAAAGAAATCGTGGACAGACTGCGTTAGGGTTTAGTGCTTCTGTGTGTTAGTGGTGAAATGTGTGAAGACTGGCAAGCAGAAAACACTATGTTTTTTTTCCCTTCCACTCTATGGAACACACCTAAATCCTTTCTGCACAGAAATGTTACTTCCTGTAACACCTTTCATGCTTGCCTCTGCAGTAAATAACATGTCCAAAGAGAGAATTGTCATAAATTGCAATTTATGTTGTAATTCTAATATTCACTGTTAGATATCTATAGATAACAGGGAGGAAACATGGGAAATTTCCTATCAACCTTGTGAAGAATGCTCATCTCCATCTGAAGACTGCCTTGTTCCAGTTGTCTTTCTGAGCTGAGCGTGTTTCCCCACCTTGCCTTTTTACTCTATTCTTGTTTGTACCTATGGACTTGTAATAAGTGCTACTAAAATAAATTTATTAAGGTGGTGTTCTACTGCACTAATGGTGAAAGTTAACTTTCACTGCTCCCTGAAGGGGAAAGCGTGTCAGTAATTGAGGCATTCCCCTTGCTGTTCTGCGAACCTTGTGGTAGTGTATGAAAGGCGTCTTGAATTATTCAGTGTTCCTTGTTAGTTATGTTTCTCCTTGGTTTCCCTGTGTAGCTGATGTCATTTGTAGAGGTGAGGTTTTTTTTTATGGTGTAGTTAGAGACCAGATTTGTAAAAAAACCCTCCCTTTTTTATTTTTCTTCTAAGAGGTAACATTTAGATGCTGTGTTTTCTATTTGCCCATCTCTTAGGATATGAAATGTTTGGAAAACTCTAAAAGATTAAGATTACTTTTAGACTTCCAAACTGACAGAAAAAAGAACTTCAGAACATTGCGATACTGCTGATGTTTGCAGTCCTTAAGGGTAATTTAATGCTGAGATCACAGAGAATGCTTAACAGGATAAACATTCCCATTCTGCCGTTCTGATTTATTTAAAATGACCTTTGTGTATAGATACACCTATTTCTGAAATTCCACTTGTTTACGTTTCACACTGGAATGCACATCCATAAAGACAGCCCTTCATGAAGGCAAAACGCATGTCCATAAGAACCTGTAATTTTTATTTAAAGCTGTTTTTTAGAGTTTCCAGGTTTCTGTTTGGTTAATTTGAAATTACTGCCAAATTAAAAAGAAAAAAAGAAAGAAAGAAATGGAGATTTTATAATAGTTATTTAATCCCTCAGCTATCTCCTAGCAGGAGCACCAATTGCACCAGCACAGATGTGCTCTCTGTAAGTGCTGTAGGACAAGCTGTAAGAACAACCCATTCTGGCATAAGAGCATTTCATTATATAAATGTCATGGAAAAGCTTGTCATTTCTGTGAATATTAACTACTTAGATTTTTTTATCAGTCCTTCAGCTTTGAATTCCCCATCCTGCAGGCTAATGAATCCTCTAACTTCAGATAGCTATGTAGTGTCTATATCAGAGACTTCATTTAAAATGTTATTCTCTCAAATTGCCAGTCAGTACCAGTCCCACCAAGGTGAGCAGAAATAGGGCCCCAAACTGATACCAAGCAACCAGGGATGTACAATTCCTGTTGAATTATTGGTTGCCTTGCTTGTGGCTAATCTCACCACAGGTGGAGTTGAATGTATTTCCCTGCTTTGTCAAGGAAGGAAGATGTGATCCCATTCTTACGGACCTGAAAGAACCATAAAGGAACATTTTGTTCATCTTTCAGAAATGTCCCTCTATATACTGAAACTTCTTTCACTTCTGTGTAGTTTTCAGAGCACCTGGAAGAAAAGGGCAGCTGCACCAGGCTGGCTGAGCCACTGGAATACATGGCAGAGAAGGCTAAATTTTACCCTTAGACCCACCCTGATATCTCCCTAGAAGACAAGAAATGGTGCTGATCTGAAAGCTGAATGCTTCCCAGATGAGGAGTGAAAAAAAACCCTTTTTGCCTCCTGGTAGACAAAAATATTTCTTGCAGTATAATTGAACATATTCATCAGTTCATACAAGATTGTTATAATTGAAAGTCTTAATTCTTGCTTTGCAAGGTCACCTTGGTCCCTAATGGAGAATTGCAATGAAAGCCAAGAGACTGAAACACTATTCCAAGATTCTGCCACTGACCTGCTTTTGCAAATTAATTCACGTTTTTCTTTATTTCCCTTTTTCATATGGGTGTGGAAATTTTTACTGTACACTCTCTAAGAAGGTAGGAATTGCTTGTTTTACTGCACTAACTCCAGGCTTCGTTTGATGCATCTCTGAAGCATCAAATCAGAATAAAAAGGAGAAGAGCTGTATGCAGTTCATATTAACGTTTAATAGGAAAACTTTAACGAAAGAGCAAAATACAGAAAATCCATCAATCTGGTTAAAAATCTCAGCCATGGTTTAAAGATAAATTCTGCTCAGATAAATGGTGTAAAGTAACTTCTCCATTTCAGTATTAACATTTTGTAATAGCTGGCGTGAACAGTTTGATTTTATTTTATTTTTTAACCTTTTTATAACATGGTGCCTCTTGTTATCACAGGCTTTATTGCATTTCTAGTGAACTTTCTGCCCAGTTCAAGCTCCAACTAGAGTGGCAATTTAGCTTCAGTGGCATAGTAATCATATGAAGTTGATGCGGAGAGCTGTAGGTGTGCCTTGCATACTGGTACTAGTGTAAAACTACTTAACAAATGCCCTATATTCAGTGCTGAGAGCATCCCTCTGGACTTTGAGAACTTACCAGAGCAAATTCTGAATCAAATTCTTTTCATTCTTGCATGGTAAAACAATTTGTGATACAAGAGTTATGCAGTAATTCAAAGCTTGAAGACATTCTTTTATATCTTTTCTGATCAAGAAGAAAAGGAAGAGAGCTTCTGGGGCAAAGGCTAATAGAAACCCGAAAACATACACATGTATTCTTTTAACCTAAAAAAATAAAAGAGGAAGCTATAACTTTTATCCAGAGAGATGTAAATGAAGTTCTGAACAAAAAAAGCAGCTGTTCCATTGTATATGTCTCTACAGTTCTATCATACTAATAAGGTTTGATTCTGCAGCCCTTGTAAGAAAGTAAGGCACAAACTTACTGAGGCTCATTCCATGTGAGATGGCTGCATGGACCTCATACAGTAATTCACAACCTCTCCAATACATGCTGCTATTTATTTAGCAGGGAACTATCATGAGTGCTTTTCCCTTTGGCAGTAGGGTTACAGCTCCTGGTACCTGCCTGACACTGGCATTCTAGATGTTTATCCTAGAGGAAAGATGTATCCCAAAATGTTCCAGTATTGTAACTGCAACTAAATTCTGCTAGGCAGCTCTATAGTAGCCAGGTGCTACTGCAAAAAGAAACAAGACTCTGTAAATTACAGGCTATTTTTATGAAAGTAGAAGCTAGCTTTCTAATATTTCTGTTTCTCAAGGTCCTGAGGCTGCAGAAAGCATACTACAGTGCTCCCATTCTATAATAGAAATAGAGGAAAGTAAGTTTTAAGAAATTATGGCTTACTGCTCTAGTCTTTTCACTCTTTCTTTTCTAGCTTCAAGATAAAATAAACTTTTTGGGATAAAACATCACTATGTAATCTGCTAAAACAGGTTGATAGGTTTATGACTGTTTTAGAGCAAGTGTGCTTGATTACAGATATATTTTTATTCATGCTGCATGCCTAAGAATAGCTTGAAATCAGAAGGCAGTTTTTGATTATTGTTTGCAGTCTTTTCTGAAATCCCTTGGTTTGAAGATCCCCATTGTGATAATTAGCATCATCTCCTTTTGTAAAGCAACTGTGTTAACTGCAGACTTCCTGCACTTTCCATGTTATTCTCGCGGCTGTGGGAAATAGAGGAACTCTGGCATGCCTCTCCAATTCTTACTTTTCCAGTCTGGATTTATGCTTGTGGACCTACTCAAACCCATATGTATATGACTATTTGCACATAGGTAGTTCAATGCAGAAAATTAGCAAAAAGCTTGTGATTTTAATAACGTTCCCATTTGAATCACAATTGCTTGTAAACAGATGAAGGAAGTAAGGCAGAAGACGTAGGATTTGAATATGAGTTGGCATTTCTGTTCAAATTAGAATTTCTGGGTAAGATTGCTTTGTTAGGAGTCTGCTGTACTTAGTAAATCAAAGGAACTTCTGAAGCATGATTTGACAGGAAGAGCAACGTGTTAATATTCTGATTTCACAAAGCACAAAAATGTCAGTTATCAGAATGGTGTTGATTATATTTCACAGCTGTTTATGCTGATTCCAGTGAAAAGAGTTGTGGAAAATTATTCCAAGGATAAAACTGGCTGCTTTAGTACCTTTTTAATATTTTAAACCATTACAGACAAAGGGGTTGTTAAGAATAAAACCACTCAGATTGTGAATAATTTGTGGATTGAATATTGATGGATTATTTAAGTTATATTGTGATGCAGATGCTTAATTATGACAGTGATGAGCACTATAAAAATTTCTGAAAACTAATATAATGCACTTGAAATAATAATGTAATTAAAATCTTGTGGAGACGAGGCCATCAATCATGTTCTACAGATAAATTTTATGCATTGGAAACCCTATTTTCTTTCCCAAAGACTTCATTTAGATTGTAGTAAAATATTCAGGGGGTCTTGAAACCCTCACTTGGCTACTGATAACATAATTTCTGTCTGCATTCCAGAGAATTATAAGGATGACTCAAAGTTTGAATAGCCTTCTTAGTGCCATATCTCCTAAGTATTTTCATTCCATTACCATGGCGATACATAAATTTCAATGTGAAACAAAAGTTGGTATGTGTATCAGCCAGCAAGGGGCTTACAGCACATATACTTTTGGGAAGGAGGAAAATAAAAGAGTAAACATGTTTTCCATCATGAAAATATGTAACTATCAGTAAAAGGACGGTCTTAATTTTAGGTTGCTCTGATAATGTTCTTTAAAGTAACAGTTGACAAAGACCACTCCTTTTATGTGGTTCTTAAGACACTTTGAATACTTGATATCAGGTTGTTTAAAAAGCATCTATAGGATAAACTGTGGTTTATAGCATCCGTGGCACGATTCGTAAGTTCATAGATCAAATTATTCAATGAAATAATTAACAGAATTATTCATTCTGTACTCTTTAAATGTTGGAGGAACCTGCTGATGTGGTGTTTGCTTCTGCCAGGTGTAACTGTATGCATGTAACGTGGCCCAAAATTAAAAAGTCATTTAATCAGCAGATGAGTTGATCTTTTGGCTCTATTCTTTTACCTCCATTAACCAGAAAATCTCTACTGACAGAGAATAATGGAAACTGTGTAATTATGAACTGAAACTGATAACAGCTCCAGTCACTTATTCAGGTAATGATCTTGCCTAGAGGTTATCAATAATTTATGTGTTAAGGGAGAGGCAGTCAGTAGAGATGAATATATTTTTAAGAATAATTAAGATATTATCATATCTTAAAGTCTGAAAAAAAGGAAGTTCATGCTGGCAGCATCAGAAAGGACACATCACATCCAAATTTTAACAGCTTTAAATGAAGATGGGTTGTGAGGCAGGTGGAAAGGAAGGGAAACAGCTCTATTTTCCCTCTTGGCTGTGATCACTGACAAGATGAAATAGTGGGTAATATTGTGATCAAAGTCTACACACGGGATATGAAAAAGCTCCAAAACAACTCTGAAAAATAACATAAACATTCTAAAAATGTTATTTACTTTGGAAAAAAATTCTCTTTAATCCTATGAAGGCAAAAGAGGAGAGTCTGAAAAGCGAAGACAGGAATTCCTGTCTGGGCTCTGAGGAAAGGAGTAGACAGAAACTGAAAGAGCAGTTTATGCCTCCTCTATTACATGAGGCTGCTCTTATTTTTTTGTGTGTCCATCTTTTATTTCACAAGGTAAGGAAAGATGATGTTGGTTTGTCGTGGTTTAAACCCGGTCAGGTAACTCGTTCACTCACTCCCCCCCTTCTTTCCCTCCCCCTACTCCCAGAGGGACAGAGAGGAGAATCAAAAAGAATGCAACTCCCATGGGTTAAGAACAGTTTAGTAACTAAGATATAACAGAGATCACTACTGCTACCACCAATAACAATAATGATAAAGGAAATAACAAGGGAAGAGAATACAACACCTCAGCACCAGCTGACCGATAAGCTCCGACCGATACCTCCTCCAACCCTGCAGACTCCCAGCCCTTCCGGCTAACTCCCAGTTACATCCTGGCCATGACGTGCTGTGGTATGGAATACCTCTTTGGTCAGTTTGGGTCAGATGTCCTGTCTCTGCTCCCTCCTGGCTTCCCCTCCTCCCTGGCAGAGCATGAGGCTCACAAAGTCCTTGGCCAAACCAAAACATTGCTATCAGTTCTGTTCCCAGGCCGAAAGTCAAAACACTGCACTGCACCAGCTACCAAGAAGGAGAAACATGACTGCTACTGCTGAACCCAGGACATGGTTACACCCAGAATTTATTGCTCTTATTTGAATTAATTAGAAGAATAGCTATGCTGGGACTGCCCAAGGGCTCCATCTTGTTCAGTGTCCTACCAAGCAAGTGGGAGTTGTACCAGGACTGAGAACACGTGTGGTAGCATTGCCCCAGTCTCCAGTTTTTCAACTAGAGAATTACTCTGGTTAAAAGCAATTATTCTATTCAATTTTTATTTAATTTTATTTCACTTTTGCATCTTTTTTTAATGATTTACACACTACCATCTCTATATTAAGATTTTCTAGAGTCTTGCTTTTATTCAGCTCTTCAATGGCATCTTCCAATTTATGCTTCTCTCTATATTTCTTATCTCTGCTTCCTTTATATTGATTACTTTTCTTCTAAATTAGGCAGACATTAGCATGCTTACCCTAGCTGGATTTTGTTTACGTTTCTTTGATCTTCAGGCTTTCTTGAAAACTTGGTAGGAACTGGTTTCCAGTTAGTGTTGGAAGGTGAATTTATTACTTTGCTCATTAGACTCAAGAGGAGCTTCTCTTTTATCTGTCCTTTTATTTCCCCCTCTCTTTTCTTTTCTTTCCCTTGCTTATTCTCATTTCACTCAGCATATGAAATTTCTGGTGACATTAACCTCCATAAAAGTGATTTCTGTTACTAATATTTCAGCTCGTTCTGCTTTCACAGGGACTCAGAAGCTCACTAAGGAATATATCAGTTCTTTTTGCTTGTTGCAAAGGCTTCTGGGCAAATTAATGTGTTTAACACAATTATTGGGCTGTAATACACAAGCAGACAGAAACTGCTTAAGGGATCTCAGAACGTAATTGGCACAATTTAGTGCCTAGGCATCAGTCTCTCATGCTTTTTAGGTACTTCAGAGATTCTGAGACATCTGCAGGAAGTGGCAGATATGACACAGGACCTTTAGAAATCTGACCTTTTCTGTAGTGGCAGCTCTGGGCTTGGCAGGATACCTCGGGGCATTGAAAATGTTACTAGTCTCATATCCATAGCCAGCTAAATTCCACCCAAGAGCTTTTATTTCATGTTCCTAACACGCTGTAACACTTTGATGTACAGTTGTGCTTATCTGCAGTGCTTGCTGTGCTGTGCATCAAACCCTGTATTTTGGGAAAGAGTCTCTTGTGTTTTAACAGTATCTCCCAACACCTCAGAGCTGAGGTTATGTTGAAAGGTCCTGTGTGCTTTAGGTATGATTTTTGTGGCCTTTGTGGTGTGTGTGTGTGTGTATATATATACACACATATATACACATTGTCTCAACCATTTCCAGGAAGAGACATGATACTGCAAAATGCCTTAAAAAAAGTGATTAATAGTAATCTGGCTGTTTTCAAACTCCTCTTGTGTATACAGTGTTAGGCACATTGAACATCTGTGTCTTTCTGGCTCTCCAGCTAAATAGGATAGTGACACCTATTTTGGAAAATGAGTGAGATTTTAGTATGTGTGTTGCTTTTATAACCTGGCTTAAGTCTGTTGTTAATTTCTGGTTGGAGGAGGGGGGAGAGAAGATTTTAGTTATTTCTTTTTAAGAAAATACAATATATCCTGGGCTGCATCAAAAGGAGCGTGACCAGCAGGTCAAAGGAGGTGATCCTGTCCCTCTACTCTCCTCTTGTGAGACCTCACCTGGAGTATTGTGTGCAGTTCTGGTGTCCTCAACATAAAAAGGACATGGAACTGTTGGAACAAGTCCAGAGGAGGCCACGAGGATGATCAGGGGACTGGAGCATCTCCCGTATGAAGACAGGCTGAGGAAGTTGGGGCTGTTGAGCCTGGAGAAGAGAAGGCTGCGTGGAGACCTCATAGCAGCCTTCCAGTATCTGAAGGGGGCCTGTAGGGATACTGGGGAGGGACTCTTCATTAGGGGTAATGTAGTGATAGGACAAGGGGTAATGGGTTCAAACTTAAACAGGGGAAGTTTAGATTGGATATAAGAAGGAAATTCTTTCCTGTTAGGGTGGTGAGGCACTGGAATGGGTTGCCCAAGGAAGTTGTGAATGCTCCATCCCTGGCAGTGTTCAAGGCCAGGTTGGACAGAGCCTTGGGTGAGATGGTTTAGTGTGAGCTGTCCCTGCCCATGGCAGGGGGGGTTGGAACTTGATGATCTTAAGGTCCTTTCCAACCCTAACTATTCCATTATTTTATTTTTTTTAAGTAAGAAATTTCCTGATGTTGGAGGGTGATGGATATATTTTCATATTTGCATTACATTTTTAAGTGTCAGGGAATTTATGTGGAAAATTCGAAACATTCATTCCAAATAACTAATAACCTTTTTTTTTGGTTTCGTTATTTTCCATTTTAAGGGGGGAGGTTCTTTAAAGCTTCTCTGACCTGTTCAGCATTAAAACTGGAGGCTAAAGATCCTGGATTTTCTGTATTCCCTGAGTAAGTCACTAATAAAGAGAAATTAAAGGAAATTAGATAGTAATAAGAAAAAAAGGTCCCTTTAACCACCCCCCTGATTCAAGATGAGACCTGCTCTTTCCTGCTGGCAAGTATGCCCCCCACTTTCTTTTTTGCTTACATTGCCCCAGCTGCCAGACTTTCAAAAGTATCACATTGTAATTGTAAATGTGTTTAATGTAATTATTAAATGTAATTAATAAATGTAATGAAAAAACAAATGTTGTGTAAATGTCTAGAGAAAGTTTATGAGACTTCTTTTTCATTGCATTTGTTGATACTGCTGGGAAAGGAGAAATAGAAGGAAAGGCAACCCCTTAATGTCTGATTCCGACTGAAATGGCCCTCTGATGATTTCATCCATGACCTCCTTTTGTGCTCTAGAGTGAAAACATGATTTTATTTTTTTTTATCCTAATTCTGGAGAAATGATAGCATTTTCTTAATGACACAGTATTTGACAACTGGCATGCAAATTTATTGCTGAAACTCAGCAGAAAATTATTTTAGAGATTTTAACAAAAAATCAATCATACAAGCTTTGAAAATAATGAAGATGATAAAACACTTTAATCGAGCCCAGCGCTGTGCGAGTCATGGCAAAATTAGCTAAGCCACAAAATTAGTTTTCCCTTGGACTGTTTTACTTCTCTTTTGATAATAATGATAAAGTCAGTTTGTGCTACTTGACAGTCATTTCTTTTTATCTGTTTAAATTCAGCAGAAGGCTTCCCACTGAAAACTGTCTTTTGCTTTGAGGGCTGAGTAGAATCTTTCTGGTTTGCTTGCAGTTTCATTTCTAATAGTTTGGTGGGAGGATGTTACTGGTGTTGCTCTAGAGCAAATGGTACTTGGATGTGACAGTCCCATATGGGGTGTGTGTCATTCCCACCCCTCCATTCTCCCCATGCTCTTTTGATGCTTCAGTTGTGTACATTACATATCTACTAGTGGTACTGCTGAATTGGCTTCCTTTCTGGTACTCCTATTAATAGAAAATAAGTACAAGCAATTGCTCCTATCTCTTAATATGGTCCTTAAATGTACTGAGTACTTGCTGTCATTGTAATTTTACTCCTAGTTTTCTTACTTCACAGTAGATTATCTATCGCTTGAAAATGTAAAATTGCTGCAGCCTTTCCTTCACTGGAAGCAATATTATGTTCTCTTCCTTTCAAGTTTCTTACTGTTCCCATACAAATTCCCAGGAACTGTGAGAACTGCCCAGATTTGCTCAGAAATGTCCCAGTAATTATTGAATTCACTGCTCAATAACACCAGCAGACAGCTAGATGTTTGGACGCCGAGTCTTTCAAGTCATTCCTCCAGAAAAAGAAAGGTGAGGGCAGCAAAAAAGTTTTTCTGTACGTTGACTTTCTGTTTAGTATTAATTCTTGTACGAAACTTGTTTCTCACGTTACCTGAAACGAAGACAACTGTGTGATAGTAGCAAGAACATCTTCTGATTAATGGCAAATACGTCAGTTTGGCTGCTAGGAAATGAAGTCAGAAGCTGCTAAGTTTGCAGCCAACTCTTTGTATTTCCAATGCGTTTCAGGAGGGAGGAAGAGAAGGGGGAGGGAAAGGTCAGGCAGTTTTCTCACAATTGCAGCTTTGCTAGCTATAGCTTCTGCTTTAGGCATTATTTTCCTATTATTGTTTTGGTGTAGAGAGACGTGTGTGTCCTTACACGGGCCCAGGCTTCCATGAGTGATTTAATAAAAACGATAAAAAGAAGAAGAACCAGTTCAGCTCGTCCAGCAGAATTCGCAGCCCTCTGGCATTTAATTATGTGGCTCTGCAAATTATGTTCAGGAAGCTTTTTATTTTTTCCTGTTTTTTTTTTCCACAGGCTTTTCATAAGACTGCTGCATCTTTAGTGGCTACATTGAATATGTGTCAATAGAGATATTTTTCATGCTGCATGAGTGCACCGTTGCTGTGGTCTGCTTTTGGCAACTATAAAATAGAAAACAGTGACACTAGTACAATAGAGGAGGAACAACGCAGGACACACAAGTGAGAGACAACAGCTACTGAATAGCCTGGCTCGTATAAGGGTTGTTAATAATGGCTTAGGATCCTCTGAGGCTCTGAGATAGGTCAGGTTGAAATGATAACCAGTTTTGTGGAACGTGCATAACAAACTCGGTTTGGGATCGCACAATTAGTAGCATCAAATACTGTAAATCACAGCAAAATTTATAGGTTTATAATTTGGGGTTTGCAAGGCTGTTGTATACAGAAAAAAAACCTGTTTCATGAGTCGTTGATAACAGATGTGTAAGGGAAACTTTTTAATATAGTGGAGCTTTTTTTAGTGAGAAAGCAGTTATCAGAAGACTGGGGTGAAAAATGAACTATTTAGCAGTAAATACCTCAGCCTTGACAAATCACCGAGGAAGTGTACCTAGTGTAAAAGCAGCACCTCATGAGGTTTTGTGCCCACATTACCAAAAGAGGTGTTCTTTGGACGGGCAGAAAGGAAAACCCCAAGAGTCAAGCCAGCTGAAGTGGCCATCTCTTCTTACTATTTTTAAATGGAGACAAAGTTTGGAAGAACGCCTACTGAAGAAGCACAAAACTAAACTGAATTGTTTTCAGGTAACGTGTCAGTCACAGAATATCTTGGCTGTTGTAAGTAATATGATTAAACATAATCAGCTGCTGCATGTGGTTGTGTCTTAGAGATTAACATTAGATATGTACGTTTTATTAGTGCGCAGTCAAGTAATGATGTATGAAACGGCTAAGTCAGTTCTTCCTGACACTTTCTGAAGTGTCAGCAAATATCCTTTAGTAGGTTTTGCTGAAAACCATGGAGTCTTCTTTGCAACATTTTAGGTGGAATTTCTGAAGTAAGGAATAATTCATTTTGAGTGTAAATATGGATATATTTTTCAGTGCATGTAATGAGTGTTACGTAGCATTATATTTCAGAGGTCACAAATGCAGTCTTATTTGATCTGCATTAATTTCTTTCTTTTCCTTTTTTGATTAAAAGCAAATTGAATATAAAAATGTTTATGGTAAATGTAACAATTCTGAAAGAAAAATGTTGACTCTCACTGTACAGTTTGCAAGAGTGTGCGAGTTCTCACCACACTTCAACTTCACAGTTTGAAGTCCCTCATTAAACTGTATGACATGAGTATACATTTGGAAAGGATAAAAATGCAATAGAAATGATATCTCAATATGACTTGGTAAGAAACTGGTTAAGTTCAAAGTCCTCTGCTGACTTCAGTGCAAGCAGAATTTCTATAATAATCTTTAAATGCAACACTGGAATATTTATTACTAGTAGTGTTAGATTCATATATAGATTGTATATGATGCAATGTATATCTGTTTTCGGATATTTGTGTAGTTTCTCCTATTATGTGACTGCTCTGATTTAACAAATTTATACTCATAAATGATGGTACTTGTAAATGGGCAGTTAGAATTCATGGATATAAGGTAACCTTCAAGCAGAAATCCCTTTAAACTTCAGAAGGCAAAATTTAACCGTACAAAAGAGTATAAAGCGTTTTTTTAATGAGGAATGGATTATTATAGTTTTGGAAGAAGAATTATCATTTGAGTGATTATAGTGAGTGGGTCATAACAATCATTTACAATTCCATCCTTTTCAGTAGCTCCTCTTTTTAAAATTAAATGTATTGTAGGCTCTAATACAGGATTATTTTAAAGAATTCTTGTATTGTTCATATTCAGAATAATCATTTACAGAATGAACTGCTTTGTACTCATTTGACACCTCTAGGCAGCAAAAAACAACCCAGAAAATGCTTTTTTCGCTACCTTTTCTTGCACCTGTCCTTACCAAAAACACACCAAAATCAACAAATTCTAGAAATTGCATATTTCAAAATATACTTGTTACATTCTCATGAAACAAAACAGAATTCTCTTTAAATATTCCATAATGTACACTACTCTGTTTAAAACAAATAGGTAATTTTTTTATCTTTCCATCATGAGTATGTACCAGTTGAGGCAAAAATTGTTGAAAGCAACTTTGTGTAAATCTAGAATATTATCATGCCTAACACAGAAAAATCTATAGATACTACAATACAGGTAAATTTGTCATTACAGTCTAAACGAGACAAACTTTATGATGTTATGTGAATTTTTATGTTATGTATGAAATGATTTACAGAATCTCTGTAGCAGGTTGGTATTGACTTTGAACATAGATGATGGAGGAGAAAAAAAGAGCAAATTAGGTTGGGTTCACATATTCGCTAATCTGAGTTTTGGATGAGTAGTCAAGAATTGTATTTATTAGATGATGATAAATTGCAAGTTTAGGTAGCAAAGACAGTCTGGATGATGAATTGCAAAAGGATCTTAAAAGACCATTAGATAAAATGGCTGAAGTTTGGTATGAATGATTGTAGAGCAGTGCATGTGGTGGTGGGGACTGGGTGAACAGCTTTAATAAGGTGGGCTCTGGGTACCTAGGACAGATCTTAGAGTCATGATAGTTGCCAGACAAAGTCACTTCAGTAATGCTAAAGAACCTCAAAAAAAAGCCTAAAACCAACCCCCAAACCTATCTCTAATCCTAGAAATTATTAGAAAAAAATAGAGTACAGGAAAAGGACATGACCAGAATGAAGAAAACCTGCACCCACTCTCCTTTCTGCTATTACAGAAGAGTGGGAAATGAGCTCCTAGAGCAGGAGTCAGCATATCCAGCTACAGAAACTGGGTGGGAATTGTCCTTTTTAGCTCTCATGGCTACAGTGGGACACGGGATATTGGGGAGGTAATCACTTAGTCTAAGCAGTATTGCTGTTCTTGCGTTTGGTTGGGAGGTAGTATCTTTGACAGATTCTTGATGGTTTTGACTGGTTTTGTCTAGCGTAATTTTTTTTCTTAGTAGCTGGTAAGAGGCTATGTTTTGGATTAGTACATTGATAATTCATGGGTGTTTCAGTTACTGCTGAGCAGTGCTTATAAGGAGTCAAGGCCTTTTCTGCTCCTCGCACCACCCCAACAGCGAGTGGGTTGGGGGTACACAAGGAGCTGGGAGGGAACACAGCCAGGACGGCTGATCCCAACTGACCAAAGGGATATTCCAGACAACAGGATGCCTTGCTCAGCATATAAAGCTGGGGGAAGGAGAAGGAAGTGGATGCCATTCAGAGTGATAGTTTTTGTCTTCCCAAGCTCTGCTTTCCTGGAGATAGCAACACTGATAGGAAGTAGCAAGTGAATTCCTTGTTTTGCTTTGTTCACACAAGCAGCTTTTGCTTTACTTATTAAACTGTCTTTATCCCACTTGTACATTTCTGATCTCATTGTGGGGGGAGTGCGTGAGCAGCTGCTGACCAGGGTTAAATCACAGATGTTTTTCTAGCAGATCATGGATTTCATCATGACTTATAATATCTGAGGATGGAAATTAAGTTTATTGTAGCTTAAGTAAATTTTTATTAAAAATAATATTATTCCGTTTGCAGAACAGTCTGGAGAGTCTGAGAGCAAAGGAGAAAAAACTGAAAATGTCAGGTGAAAACAGAAACTGTCAGACAAAAGCAGGCTCACCATGCCTTAGAGGAGGTATACACACAGTCAGACTGTCCCTTTTTAAGGTTTTCTACTTAAGATTTGTTTGGGAATGGCAGGTGATTGGATTTATTGCTTTGGGAAGTTTGGTTAAAGAGCGGTGAATCAAGTTGTCTTCTCATAGTGAAGTTCAGTCTGCTGAGATTGGGAAGTGTACTTTCTGCTGCTTGTCATGCCTTGCAAACTTGGATTAGCACCAGGGACTCATGAAGCAGCACAAGTGGTTTCTGTAATCTCTTACTAACCTCCGCCGGTATTTTACCTGTCATACAGTGTGATTTAATGGATAAAAGGTGAGCCTGAAAACAGCCTTTTAGGTGCCCTCTTCCTTTGATATTTAGTTTGCCTCTGAGCAAGAGAAATTGCTATTTTATTGACAGTCAAATGAGACTGCTTTTAATTGTGCTTCCTAATGAGCTTGGAGCCCTTTTCACCTTATCTCCCTATGCCTTTATCACTGCGTATGTTGAAAATCTGATGTTTGAACTTCCTTGAAGTCTGAGAACTCGGTAGTCCTTCGCTGACTAAATAAAGTCTCTCCTGAAACCTTTCAGTGGTGAAAACAGGTTCTTCTTTCACAGATGCCAACATAGCAGCAGCAATTTTGACTTAGACTTGGACATGATATATGCCATGTGCATGTCATATTTTATGTTCACTTTTCCAGTCTTTAGCTCCCCTGAGAAGTCAGCATTCACCATGGAAAATGCCATGTACTTTAGCATTAACCTACGCCGAGTACCTGCCATAAAGATTGTGCAGGGTGTATTTTTAACAGGGTGGGGGGAGGAAATTAAGCATTTTCCTTTTCGTAACTTGCAATTGATTTCGCGTAGCATGCTGTGCCACCAGTTGTGTGCAAAAAATCTGTGGTGTTTTGAGGCTAATTCATATGAGTTACGTTTGAAAACAGCCTGATACAGTAGGTTTTTCCTTCTAGCTATCGCAATTTGTTGAACGCTAGTGTCCCTTATCACAGAATTAAATGGAATAAAAAATGTATTCAATTTCTTAATGTAATTTTACTCTAATTAGATAGGGAAAGGAAACCGCTATCTGTAGTTTTTTTACTGCATAAATCTTTTAAGGCCATAACAAATCCTTGTGGAGAGAAACACAGTCTTCCCCTGCTGTCATCGTCTTCATCTTGCCTTCTGGTTTGGTTTTTTGAAGTGCTGAAGTAGAGAGTTTCAAAAGCAAAGAATGAGAGACAATAAAAGCGTGTTTCTTTTGTTTCAGACACACAAAGCAGCTGCCTTCTGGAGGCAGCAACTGCAAGTCCCTTAATAACTGGTCTTAATTTATTGAGGTGCTTAGTCATATAGATATTTTTGGACCATTTCTACACTAAAGGCACATTGGTCAGTATTACAAGAGAAGTGGGATGGCACCATTAACAATGACGTGAAGCATTTGGTAATTATAAATAGTGTGCACCAAATGACTTCCTAAATACTATGTTTCTATATCACTTCATCAATGCTGAACTTCAAGAATTGATTCTGGAAAGCAGTATAGTAAAGGTAAGAACTTGTAGCTGTGCCCTGTCCTTTTAGGGTGCAAGATTTCTGCTGAAGAGATCAGAACGGGTAGGGGTGAAGAACAGCATTTCATCTCTTGAAGCTCTTCTCCAGTGCTTGACTGCAGTCTGACTGGTGTAAAACAAATTTAGCTTTTTAGATTACTAGGTTTAATAAAATCCAAACCAGAGAAATATTCCCAGACTGGAAAGAAAACATGACATAATTTTACACAAGCTTAGGAGCGTTAATAAGCAGTAGATGGGACTGCAGTGAATTGAATTGGAAACTGTCTTTTAGAATCCTGTTGCTGTGGTAGATAAGAACCACATAAAATGTAGCTTTAATATTTGAAACCTAGAAACATTACAGCTCAAAGACTTTTTATTAAGGCAGCTGGAGTATTGCTTTGCTAGCTCACTTGAAAGGGGTTTATAGATAAATTTCATAATTATATGCTTTATGTTAAAAGTGAAATTAGCCTCCAGAACTCTCAGAGACATTTGGAGTTTTATAGGTAATGCTTATTTATCTGCTGGGCAGATAGTGTCTTGCTGGGCATCCTGGTCTAGTGTGAGCTATGGCAGGAGAAAAGCTGGTGTTTACTATCAAGTTTCTCATATCTGTTAGGACATAGTTTTCAGTGTGTGAAACTAGTCCAACTGTGATACCAAACCACTGTGTGATGCTGGAAAGCATGTATAGAAAAGCTGAAGGAGGAGTTCATACCAAGAATGGCAAAAAGGATCATAGGGATATACTAAAGCAGAAAGCGGTCACTGTCCTGCTTCCACCCCCAGCCCTGGTTCAGAGATGTCCGTTTCATTCTAATACAAAATAAAACCCTAGGTCAAACCCTGAAAAGTGTCATGAAATGTAATTATTTGTGGTTATCTCAAATGCTGAATGGGATTTGGGAATGAGGTCATAGGAATGAACATGACTGTCTTTCCTCATATAGGCCTTCCATGGAGTTCTTTGTGTCACTTGTCATATTTCAGGTAGTTTCCATAGAGAAGAAAACATGTTCGCAAACAAGGTGGACATCAGCGGTGCTGTAGTAACGGTGCAGGTGTGTAGGATGCCTAAATATTGCCTGAGTGGTGATTGCATTTGACAAACGAATTTGAGGAGTTGGAAGAAAGTTATATACTAAATTCACTGGGATTTGTATGCTGTGTTAATGTTTTGATCAGTCAGGTAGTCTCCAAATCTGTTTTGTTTAATGGAGTCATATTTTACTAACCAAAACACATCTGTGAACACACTGCAGCAGGCTTTTAGGTAAAAGCACTAATATTTTGCTACCGTGGGATGTGAATACTTTCTGGAGGTAGGATTGATGCCTTTGAATTATGTATTTTTTTTCCCTGAAACTTCAGTAGTTACTGCAATTAAAATAGACACTGCGCTCCGAGGAAAGTGTTTGTTGCGAGAAAGATAACGGGGCTAATAAAGCTGCAGCAATTCATCCTGATTCCTCAGGCAGCCTTTTGTTTATACTGTGAGAAACAGGGAATAAGCAATGTGCCATCTTGTGGCCTCTGTAGCCACTGCAGGTAGTTTAATGGAGAGTGGTCAAGTGTTAACTGAAACACCTTTCACGCCCTTTCTTTTTAACTGTTGGATTGCATAAAACCCTCCTTGAGAGAAGAAGTGGGAAATGGGACAGGTTTTGGCGAGGAAAGATGTTGTAGGCCACTGGAAATGTATCGAGGTGAAGCACAGGCGCTGGGATATTTTCTGTTTTCCCCTTGCCCCTATCTTTCCACCAGATAATGTCGTCGTTGAAACAATTTGCTGTAATTGTTCTTCACTCATCTAAATGTAATGCCTTTTGCAATGATGATGTCGGCTTCTGTTTGCGTGTTCTACTCCTGCTTTATAATTAAAACAATTAACATGCAGGCTGCTGTGTCTTTTAGATGGAAGCTTTTAGCAGTGTATAAAAAGAAGGTCACAGCTTAACTGGGTGCATAGTTTTACATGACTAGCTTCAACGCAGGCAATCAAATATTTTATTTCTCTATTGCAAACAACATGGCAACGTTCAGGTTTTACCTGGATTATAGAAAAAGGCAATGCGGTAACCCACTGAAAACATAATCAATTGTTCTGCAGCCCTAAGTCTTATTTTCAAGAAAACCTTTGTCTTACTTGTGATTCATTTCTGACATTCACTGACAGTTTACCTATGCAAAACTGTTAAACAGAATCTTTCATGAAGAATTAAATGTCTCTTTAAACAGAGACATCAAGTTATAGCCAGTAAGGCTCTACTGCAGCGTCAAGAAGGATACCTCTGAGCCACAGCAGCAGAAAATGTGGCAAATAATAGGGAATTTGTGTAGCAGGAGTTAACTGACAGATCAATTCATGTATCAGAAAACATGCCAGACCATTTTCTGCAGTGACCTGCTGTTTCCAGTAGAAGACATGAGAGGGGAGGGCTCCCTTTGCTGTGATACCATCTGCAGTGGAAGTGAGTATTGTAAAGGGCACAGAAGCAACAGTTTACAAAAGCAAAAGAGGGTGGTAGATCTATGAAAGGAAGCAAAGAATGTGCCTTTCTGGGGTTTTTGTTCCATACCACTGGTGTATCTGAAACTGGCATTTATTTTCCTTTTTGAGCTGAGTAAAGCCAGCATGGGTCAGGTATCTGAAGGATAACAGTGCCAAAGTCACAGACCACAGCAATCACTGTGGCTTGGTAATACAGGCAATATATTTATGTATTTTATACAGCACCTGCAAATTTCCTGTATGCACAGTCTTACTTCAGTTTTCACCTGTACAGATTAGATTTATTCACAGGTGAGCAATGTAAAGCAGCTTTGACCAGGTTTGTTCAGTACCTGCATCCATTCTTCAGTGTAAAAATTAATAGATAACATAGGGGGAAGTAAAATAACTGCATTATGAACAGACAGTGGGACTTCAGAACTCCAGCATAAAATATTAACCCTTGTAATGTCTGCAATTGGCAGTGACTTATTTTCCTATCAAGGTTTCTTTGCATCTTACTCCATCTACAGAATGCGTTTAATGGCAACTTTTCTTTTGTATTAAAATAACAGATTTGTCCAGATTTAACAGTATGATAAACCCTTGTGGAAAGGGCTCAGGGCTTCATCTCTTTAAGTTTTATTCAGGTGAAGTCATTAACCTTCCTGTTCATTAAAAGCTACTTCCCAACTCGTTTCAGTGTTTGGGAAAGTTTGAAATTCACAGTTCAACTGCCCTTCTTGAGGAAACCCTATTGGAGCACAGACTTCCACTACCTTGGTAAATATTTACCTACTTCTGAATTTCTGTTTACGAAGAGGTTGTCTGACAGGTTTATGACGGAACATTTGTAGCAGGATATGGGAACTCGTACTCCAAGTTTAGAGTCTCATTGCTTGAAATACATACAAAATGTTGAATAAGAAATGCATATTTGAATATATTCATACTTCTGAGAATGATCCTGTTGTCAGTTCAGAAGAATGAAAAAGCAGAATAAAGAAATGTTTTCCTCTCTATCTGCACAAATATTTTTCAGGACTCTATCTCATGTTTGAAGAAAAAGCATGTTGCACATTTCCAGTCATTCAGGCTATTGTGCAAGCACTGGCCAAGTCAGAGCACAGTTGGATCTATCTTCATTTTAGCCAGAATTTGGCACTGAGATTACTTGACTCTGTCTGATGCTTTGACACCTTTGTGTGACTCATTCCTTCAGCTAGATTATATTTGCACGTGTTTCAAATCAGATCACTTTATTATTGCTGAAAAAGAAGGTTGTGAGCCTTTAGATATTACCCTTAGAAAACCAGCTGCATGATTTGGCCTTTATGAGTAAATGTAATTTCTCTTTAATCTCTGTATAGAAATGAAACAGGGAGATTATTTGCAACACATGCTTCAATGTGATAGTGTGATACTTAATATTTGGAAAAATATTCTGTCCCAGTGGTCATAACTTCATCTTTGAAACTTTAAAAGGAGGTCATGCAACTACTGGGCAACCTTTCTCATACCAAAATCTAATTAGAAAGTATTTGAGATCGAGTCCAGGAATTTGGAGTCCAGATCAGCCTCATAAAATTGAAAGAAAGTAGAAGGACAAATATCTCTGTGAGTGCACAATATTGAATAAAAAAGGGTAAGGGAAAAGAGAAAGAAAGAAAAGCAGCAAACTGAGTGGAGGGTATTTTAATAGATATGTACTGTATATGCATGTATTCAACAGAAAACATTTCTGATATCTTAAATATTCTATGTAGATAAATGTATAAAGGTTTCAAACTTATATATTGGTATTTAAGATTCATTGTGAGCACTCTCATCCATACTCCTGTTCAAAGCTGGGTCAGTATGGGTTTCATAGACTGTTGTGGGATTTGCCCAACCTGTTCTTTGAAATCTCCAGGGGTGGAGACTACACTACCTCTCTGGTCAACCTGTTCCAGTGCTTAAATGCTTGTAGCAGTTGTCAGGATGTCAGCTGACTTTTTCCTTTACAAATTTGAGTCTCTAACTTGGTTCAGTTGGCCTTAGTTGAGCCAACTGAAAAGAGAAAATCATTGTGAGATTGATAGTGAAATAAGTCTCCAAAAAGACATAATTGCTCTGTCACTTATTTATTTTATTCAGTTTATTTAACAATTTTTTAGGCCACTTATTGTCATTATTATCTTTTGTTTAATTTATCTGGCATTACATTTTTCTCTGTGGTTAATAAGTGGGAACTGATTGCATCCTTCCTTGTCCTGATCCACAGGACAATATATATTAAGCTTTGTTTAATACATATTCGGTTACTCTGTGCCAGGATTTTTCCCTTGTTCATGAAGATATTGTGTAATAGCAAGTTACATTGAGCTCTCTTCCACACTTCCTTTTTTTGAACCACATACCCGATCTTAACAATTAATTTCTGAAAACCTCCATTCTTGGTTTAATTCTTGCAGTCTGTGGAGGAGTAGGAAGTAAATATCCTAAAGTATAGGCAATGTTGAAGCTAAGTGAAGAAACATAGGAAACTATTAATGATTACCTTGTTTATTACAGTATGGATTTCTGTATTTCTTAAGTTTTTGCAAATATCTTCCTTACTATAGCAGGTATAGCAGTTTTGCAGTCAAGCGTAATCCAAGGCCAAGTGTGCTGCATTAAAAAATACAAGTTGGTTTGGCTTAATTTTTGAATGGGCTTTTTTTGTGATTCTTGTAGTGCTTTCTAGTCTGTGCAGAGACCTTTTAATGTATGCAGTCACTTGAAAATTTGTCTTAATAATGTATCTGGTTTGGTCTGGGTGGAGCATCTGTACAACCCCTGAACATTAACCAAGAGGACACAAGCTGGAATCTGCGGGTAGTTATGTGCAAAATTAAATAGATAAAAACGTTTTATTTTCAATGCCGTTTTTGAAACCTGTAAGGTTTCTGTCTCAAGAGCATTCTGTGTATTCATAGAAGCTGCTGCAGGAGGCTGATAGAGTAGTATGAATTAAATATTCACTTCGTGTTGGCACTTAGGAGCAACACTCTAAAAGAAGTCTTCAGAAGAGGGGGGAAAGATGGTTCAATCATTAAAGTAACTTTTAAAACGAATTTATAACAAGATAGTATTATTTACTGAGACCATTTTATAAACTGTCAGGTTTTATATTTTTAATCATTTGGAAGGGTTCTTAATGAACCATTATGTTTTATTAATACTCTTGCAGAATCTATACAGGGTGTTTTGTGTCTGTTATTTGGAGAACTGCTTCGAGGCTGCCTTTTTACAATGCATTTGTTCAGAATAGAAATTAATAAGGAATTTTAAAACTGGTTATATTAGCATTAAATGTAATCAGTTGCATTTACATCAGGTTAATTTAAATGTAAATGCACTTTGTGTAAATAGAACTGTTAATCTGCTACAGTTCATTGACTGGGATCAAAAAAATTTAAAAATGGCTTTCACATCAGGTGTTAACTGTAAGTAAGGAAAAAAAAAAACACCTTTATTTGAGAGTTGTGAACTTCAAAGTATTCGTAAATTTTCCTTTGTGTAAAAAACTTGCTTGATATCATGGGGAAACTAAGTTTTTGTACCACAAGTGCAGCAGATGAGATTTTCCATTTGGATTTTATATCTTGTTGCTTTGGGTTGACAAGTAACTCTCAGAACATTAAAAATAAGGTAGAACCAACTGATAACGCCTACTGTTATTAGAAGTGCTTGATTCTACCTATACAAAACTCCACATCACTTGCAGGAGGGATAGACTTCCACTGAACTAGGAAGTCTGTGAGATCCTAGTGTTGTGGATGCTTGCAAATGCTGGCATAAGGAATCTTGCCGCAAGCAGGGCTGCTGGAGAGGCTGGTGTGTTAAAGAATGTTCTCATACACATGGCATAGCTGTGGGGTTCATGTATTGTGTGCAGTGTCACTGTCCAAAGACAGGCAGGGATATCACTGCAGGTGACACAGATTTCTCCTGTACTAAGGGCTCTTGTATGAGAGTGATTAAATTTGTCTGAAGCTACATCTCAGGCTTATGGATTGTATCTCACAGAACTGGGAAACGGCCCAAAGTAGCTCATGCCGACTGCTTGGCTCCTTCATGAACAACGTCATGCCCCCTTCCCAGTGCCTTGCTGCAGTTTCCCCCAGGCAGCAGGATTTAACCTGGATGCACAGAGGCACTCAGGGCAGAATAACACAGGGAACCAGTGCCAGGCAATTATCATGCTTCAGATTTAGACCAGTAGCTCCTTTTAATGATGCTTACGCTATACAGTCTCTCAGAGGAAAAGCACAGACTTTCATCTCTTGTTTTGTTCTGTATTTGCTGAAGTTCAGCTCTTAACGCCTACTACAGCAGAGACTTTTCCAGTACAGGCTCACTAAATGAAGCAGCTTTTTGTTTGGTAACTTATATTCCCTTGTTTGTTGTTTTTATTAGTTACTAACAGAAAAATAAAATGAAATCTGATGTCATTATGAATATTCAGTAGGGAGAAAATTATCATCAGTCAAGTGTACCAGTTACCATAACATAGACTCATCTGTTTATCCTTGAATAAGGAACGAATTATAGTGTCACCATTCTGCTCAATGTCAGTAGTTGGCTGGAGTACACAAAGCTCTGCATGGGCACGGATGAGGAGCCGACCAGGAGCTTATGGATCAGATTTAAAGGAAGGGTAGGGAGAGGTGACATTTATAGCAGGGGTAGACCCTGCTAGTAAGAGCAAGCAGATGGGGCACTTTGTAGACACATAAGAGCAGCCTCATGTTCACAAGCCCTGGTCCAAATGGGGGACTTCACCCACCCCAATATCTGTTGGAGAGACAGCACAGCAGGGCATAAGCAATCCAGCAGGTTTCTAAAATGTGTTGATGATAGCTTCCTTCTCTAAGTGATAGAGAGGACAATGAGGATAGGTGCTGTGCTGGACCTTATTATCACCAACAGAGAGGGTCTGTTGAGGAGTGTGAAGCTCGAGGGCAGCCTTGGCTCAGGGAAGACATTGAGCATCTTTCCAATATCTAAAAGGGCTAACAAAAAATCTGAAGAGGGACTTTTGTCAAGGGCATGTAGTGATAGGAAAAGGGGAAATGCTTTAAACTGAAAGATTTAGATTACATATTAGGCAGAAGCTCTTCCCTGTGAGCGTGCTGAGGTACTGGAACAAGATGCCCAGAGAAGCTGTGGCTGCCACATCCCTGGCAGTGTTCAAGGCCAGGTTGGACAGGGCTTGGAGCAATGTGGTTTAGTGGAAGGCATCCCTGCCTATGGCAGGATGGCTGGAGCTAGGTAGTGTTTAAATTCACTTCCAACCCCAACCAGTCCATGATTCTAAGGGTGGTTGATAATGTGTATTTAATGGTAACCATTCTTTGCCTGTATTCTGTTATCCTTCAAAAGAGTTATAAAATATTTTAAAGGCTCTGAAAGAAGTAATGTCTTTTACATCTAACCCATGTTTATTTGCTTTTTTCATTATTATACACTCTATCTCTTTACTTTTAATATCAACATGAGTATAATAAATGAAAGTGTGCATACTCTCATTAAGATACTTAGACTATGGACTGCCACACAACAAGGATGGGAAGTAAAATTCGAGGTCTATTAACTTGCAAATCATAGTTTCCTTAATGAAGTACAGAAATTCATTAACTTGCTTTTGTTAGATCCAGTCATAGATACACTGGTGACTGGTGTCTAGTTTCCCCTTTACAGCACCTTCCAGGTGAAATATCTTGTAACAAAAGTGCTAACTTAGTTTTCATTAGAGAATCTCTTGCTGAAGGTATGATAATACATTTCTTAGTATCTTTAATATTATCTAAATGTGAGCAAGAAGGAGGCTTGGGGTATGCCTCTCCCTTCAGACAGAAATAGGCATAATAGTGGAAACGCAATAAGATGTGAGCGTCAAGATGTCTGAGCCAGGGGAGTGGGAGTGTAATCAGACACTTGAGGAACAGAGGCTGAAATGAGTTGATGTGGAAAGTGAAGGAAGGGGGGAGGTGGAGGACAGCAGTATCCAAACCAAGTGGATTTAGAAAAAGGTCAACATTTCCTTTTATATTACTGATGCTATAACAAACAAATTATATATTTTATATTGAAAACATTTATTATAAATGTATGTTAAGGAATAAGTTTGATTAAGGTAAATTATAGATTTAGTCCAAAGCAAAGTTACATAAGCGGAGAAAGTGATAATAATTATTCCATCATACCTATCACAACTCAGTGTGATATTGTCATAGTTTAACCACAGGTAGCAAGTAACCCCCTCACAGCAGCGAGCTCACCACTCCCTCCTCAGTGCTATGGGATAGAATCAGAAGGGTAAAAGTGAGATAGAGAGTTTAAGAGGAAAAGCAAAAGCCAAACACAGAAGCAAAGCAAAAAAAGGAATTAATTCACCGCTTCCCATCTCAGGCAAGTGTTCAGCTGTCTGCAGGACAGCAGGGCTCCATCACATGTAACGGTGAGTTGGGAAGGCAAATGCCGTCACTCCAAACATCCCCCACTTCCTTCTTCTTCCCCTAGCTTTATGTTCTGAGCATGTGACGTAACAGGGTCTGGAATACTCCTTGGGTCAGCTGGGGTCCCCTTCTAACGCCTTGTGCACCTCCAGCACACTTGGTGGGGTGGTGTGAGGAGCAGAAAAGGCCTTGACTCTGTGTAAGTACTTCTGAGCAATAATAGAAACATCACCGTTTCCATCACGAATCCAAAATATAGCTCCATCATAGCTTCTATGAACAAAATTAACTCTATCCCAGTCAAAACCAGCACAGATATGCAGAACTGATGGCACCTACTGCTATTAGAATTGCTTGATTCTACCTATACAATCACTTTTTGGCAAAGTTTGCATCTTAAGCTAAAATTTTCCACGCTGTGTTTCTGTGTCTTAGGCTAATTGATTTGTTTCTGTTTTGCCACAATTTTAACTATCATGATTTAGTCATTTATAGACTAATATTAGGGAGTGAAAATACCTGTTTTCAAAAATAACTAAGCCTGAAATTCTTTTCTGTATTCCTGATATTCCAGCACTTCTGGAAGAGCCAGATGACTTCCATTAAGGGCAGTCCTTCTGAAAATGGAAACAAATTTGACTGAGTTATATTCCAGAGTTCACACAGGCTCTCTATATATTTGCTAGAGATAATAATTAAGTCTTCAAAGAGCTAATTTTTCTTTCACATGCTGACCAAGGCACATGGGTACTATTTTCCCAGTGATTAAGTGTTATTAGCTCCAAGATGAAGTGTAACAGCAAGAGGTTGACGTACTTCATCCTTGGATGTCTTTGTGCACTGAAGTTAAAACCACAGGGTCTTTCTTTTTTATACCCCAAAATATTAAGGCAAACTGAGAAACAGCCTGTATTAACTTGGGAATAACACTGTCTTAACACAGATACATTTTGAGTCCAAATAGCTTAGAAACTGAGAGTTAGTGGTTGTATGAATCCATCTGTCTAGATGGACTCTGGGAAGTAAAGTGTAAGGAGTGAGCAGCTGGGGACCGGTATGGGAGAGGGGGAAGTATGATCACTTGGATAACCAACTCTAGGGCAAACTAGAGCACAGAGAAATAACAAACAAAAAACAAGCTTAAAACCTAAACCCACCTTCACACTAATCTTGGATGATTGGTTTATCCATGCTTGATAATTCAGGATTTGCTCAGCTTTATAAAGTACATGATGTATGTAAGAAAACTCAAATTGACATCAGCTACATTTTTTGATACTTTTTTTTTATCTTGCTACAAATTAGACCCAATGCTGTTAAATTGAATAGTGAGAAAATTAAGCATATGCAATGACCACGTATGATAATGTTGTTTTAAATGGTTTCCCCAGAGAAGCGTAGAAACACTTTGGCAGAAGAGGGGCTTGAAGCCATCATAAAAGGGAATTATTTAGTTAACTGTAAGGTCTTAATTATCTGCACACGCTCTCTGTTCTTGTGCAGATGAGACAGAAGTCTTGAAAACAGTTTCTTTCAGATAACCCTAATTTATTTGCAGAGAAGAGTGGCTAAAATAAACTTCAGCTTTCCAGTATTTCCATAGGTATTACAGACAATATATCTTCTGCAGACCAAGGAATGTGGTTTTCCCAGCTAAACAGTAAGTACATATGATGTTCCATATGGGTAAGCGACTTTAATGATCATTCTGGAAAGCTTAATCAGATGGTAAATATAACATCTGTTTACATACCTCCATTAGAGATAACTAACATTCTTTTCAAAGTCACCCTTCGGGTCTTGGGAGATAATCTCATGGGATAACTCAGTGGTTCATTACTGGAAGAATTGAGGATTATTCTTTTTATAGTTAACATCAATAACTACAGAATTGCAAAAGGTCTTGTAAAATATGGAAATTACCATAATTAGAATGATTTAGACACTGATGAGATCTGGCTCTAGAAGCAGAAATGTGACTGTAATGAAGATGGAAATACTAAGAACCAGATTCTGAACTGCTGTTGACTGTTTAAATATGGTGCTTATTTGCACATGGGGAAAGACAGACCTTTAATTCCCTGTATCTTCTTATTAGTTGTACCAAGTGCAGTGCATGTATGCTAAGGTATAGTTGAGTGCATTGTTTAGTGCCCAGCCCAGGCTTGTTCTGGCTGTGGTGTCATTCAGCCATTTGTGAGGTACAGTTACAAGAATGGGGGTAATCAATGTGAAGCGTGCTCAAGTTTAGTTTAGAAGTGACCAGGATCATTAAGTCTGGGTTTGAGGATTTTTTTGTGTATTTACTTATTTTTAAAGAGTTCTGGTATCATTTATCTGCTCTTTCCCACACCATGTTTTATTTTAGAGTCATGGACAATTCAATCTGTACTGAGTAACTGATTCTTTTCAGACAGAATGAAGGTAGATCAAGTTCAGGGAATAAGTACCTGATTGCTAGGCAATTGCTATCACTCCTAAACTATCTAAAACCAGATTAGGCTGAGATAAGCTCAGGCAAGACACCCAGCACTGGCAGGTTTTTCCTACTAATGGTGAGAACATATTTTCTTCTAGCTACGCTCTATCCACTACTCTTTGGAAACAGGCATCCCAGCACAGAGGGTCTCATCAGTGATAGATGGGATCATCTGTTTTTGCTGGATGACTTGAGCAGCATCCTGAACTGAGATATTCTCAAGAGTGCAAAGACTTGGGTTTAGGTCAACATAAATCTGTTGAGTCACATCTAGAGTAAGTTCAAGAATCTCTGCTAGGCTTCATGGCTACCTTGTCTTGGGTGAGTGTCTCTGTACATGAGCTGTTGGGGAAAATGAGGTCATGCTTCCAGTGATTTTCTAAATACAGTTTTTATTTTGCTTTCCTTTTTCTCACAGGTAAATACAGTGTGAGTCATAGTGTGTTGTGTTAGTTGAAGCAGAAGGCTGCTTATTTAAGAGCAAAATATTAACTTCTAATACTGATTTAGTATGAACCCCTGTTTTAATTGGGTAGGTAATTTGCTCTTGAATTGGCAAATACAGATACATTGGCAAAACACTGCTTACAGATCTTTACAAACACCTTCTGTCCAGACAGAAGTGAATCTCAAATGTATTAGAGGAGAAAAATAATGAAGATGAATGAAGGTCATAGAAGGCATTCCATAAAGTTATTTGCATGGTTTTATGTAGATAATTGTTTTTTGAGTGTTGCTGCCAAAATTCCAGCTACACATAAATGATTTTATGCCTGTAAGAGTTTTGTAAATCATTTGGCTGTGAGGAGATGGAAGTCTCCAAATATTTTGTAAATCTGCATTTGTAACTTGCAACTCATAACTCAAGCAAAACTTGTGACACAAAAGTATGCGTGTACATCCTCAAATACCACAGAATACATGGGAGGAGGTTCTGTAGGTTCCCCAGGGACAGTATTTATGCATTTTATTCCCCTATTCCTCAAATTAATGGGTCATGATCATGGACACACAAAAAATATCATATTAATGAAACTGCTTATCAGGGCATTGTGTAGACCAGAAGTTCTCTGGAGGATGGGAGCTGCAGGGACTTCCCCAGGGACAGCAGTCCAAGGTGTCCCACCACTGGAACCAGGCAACAGGCAACTGGGGGCAGCCCTAACCCTGGGCATCAGGCGTCTTCATGGAGTAGAGTGTGATGAAGCTGTAGACCCCATCCTATAGGGCGGTCCCTGAGGCTGGGACTAATGGCCTCAGGCTGGGCTGAAATAGGGTGCAGGGCAGTGGCCAGGGTGTGGGGAGAGACCCTGGGAGATATGGGCAGGGATAGTCAGGTCTCATATTACTCTCAGGGCCCTGCCATAGCTGTCTTCAGGTTGTTGGCTATAGGTACATTGTCCTGCAAACCACTTCACAAAGAATAAAGGATCTAGAAGACAAAAGATATGCAATTAAGCTTTCATACACTATTCTGTGAAGCATTTAAAGTTCAGAAATCTAATCTCCTATATAGAAATCTAATCTCCTATATAGAATAGTGTCCCCTTTTGCCATGTCGAATGTCTTTGGCTAATTAAGAAGGCTGATTTATTTTGGAGGGTTTTAATAGTTTCTTCAGTTTTCTGACATTCTTTTGGCCTGTTGGCAGTTCCACAATAACAGTTTTCCAGACTGAAACAGTTTTTCTTCACCTGCCAACATTTACAATCAGTATTTGAAAAGAACAGTTGGGAGGAAGGAATGAGGTAAATGAGGCTGAGTTGACTCTTTCCAACTATTTCATTGTGGAAACATGAAACAATTGTCACTTTTATCACATAATAAGCTTAATATATGTTAAGGCAACTTTATGATGTGTTTTATACTAGCTGGCTGTCTTGAGAGCTAAAGATTGACTCACCGATCAAACGTCAAAAGATGTGCCTTACACTAGGGGATGTTTGTTGAGTAAACACTGCATTTGCAACACTTGCATAAGCATTAGTGGTTTTTATATTCTGGGTAATCTGTTCCTGTGCTTGATCACATTCATAGGGTTGATATTTTTCCTTGTCTCCTGACATCGAATCACTTTTTGCTTGCTTGCTTGTTTGGTTTGGTTTGGTTTTGCTGCAGCTTGTGTTAATCATAGAATCATAGAATAGTTAGGGTTGGAAAGGACCTTAAGATCATCCAGTTCCAACCACCAGTTTATTTTCAGAGTTGCTTTTTTTCTGTGCAGCTCTGAAAAGAGTCTGTCTCTGACTTTTGTGTAGCTATCTATTTATGATGATGGTCACCTAGATTTGCCCCTTAGCACCTTGCCTTCTTTGAACTTCATTGATTTTCTTTAGGAGTGATTCTCCATTCTGTTGTGATTCCTGTGAATCACGACTGTGCCTGTTGGTGAATCCCTCCAATTTTTGAACTGTGAACTTTATTTTGGTTTTCATTTGTTCTAGAAACTTCTCATGGGCTGACATTAGGAAGACCACCCTGAGGCTCCCCAGATCTAACCCTTGCCCTTCTTAGAGATGGATGTGATGTTTTTCTTTTCTCATATACCGAGACTTCTCCTGACACCACATCCTTCCATAGATGAGAGAGGTCTCACTACATTGGCAAGCTTCCTAGGCACTTTTGGATGCATCCCATCTATGGACTTATGTGTATCCAATCTAATTAAGTGGTCTCTAGTTTTCTGTTCCTGTATTGTAGCTAACAGTTCCACCCCTGGACTCTACTACTCATTTTAGGACTGTGGGAGGCCAGAGAGTAGATCTTGTCTATAAACATTGAGGAAGCAAAGTTACTTCACGACAAAGGCTTATTCATATCTTTGTCACTATGCCCCTGCATTTTCCTTGATCTTCCTTATGTTGCTGGTATACCTGTAGAAACATATGTTACCCTACGTGGTCATCTCAGATTTTAACTTCAGATGAACAGCAATAGCTCTCTTTCTGAAGAATTTAACTAACAAAGTGTCCTGGGTTCAGCAGTAGCAGTCATGTTTCTTCTTCTTGGTAGCTGGTGCAGTGCAGTGTTTTGACTTTCAGCTCGGGAACAGAGCTGATAACAAGGATGTTTTGGTTTGGCCAAGGACTTTGTGAGCCTCATGCTCTGCCAGGGAGGAGGGGAAGCTGGGAGGAAGCAGAGACAGGACACCTGACCCAAACTGACCAAAGAGGTATTCCATACCACAGCACGTCATGCCCAGGATGTAACTGGGAGTTAGCCGGAAGGGCTGGGATACTGCAGGGTTGGAGGAGGTATCGGTCGGTGCTTGGTCGGGCTGAGGGGGGCAAGTTATGTCAGCTGGTGCTGAGGTGTTGTATTCTGTTCCCTTGTTATTTATCATTATTATCATTGGTGGTAGCAGTAGTGATTTGTGTTATACCTTAGTTACTAAACTGTTCTTATCTCAACCCGTGGGAGTTGCATTCTTTTGATTCTCCTCTCCGTCCCTCCGAGAGCAGGGGGAGGGCAAGAAAGGGGGGGAAGTGAGCGAACGAATTACCTGACTGGGTTTAAACCACAACAGTTCTTTTGGCGCCCAACGTGGGGCACGAAGGGTTGAGATAACGACAGATTTGACTGGATTAATAGTCACTCGTCACAATGCTGATTTATTGGCTCTCAGAGTTGTTCTTGTTGATCTCACAGCTTCAGAATGTTGTAACTTACGTAGAGCCGGTATTTGCTGTGTTAGTGTTTATCAAGTGTGGGGCCTGGGCTAAGGTTCTTGTCTCACTGTGCTTTATGGCAATGGCTTGTAATACGGGCGGGCTCCAGCAGCAGGGCGGGACGGACGTGGCCGTGGACTTGTACCTGGCCGTCCGGCTGCTCTTCACCGTCCTGGCCCTCACCCTACTCTCCATCTTCGTGAGGCTGCGGGGAGCCGAGGGGGAGCAGCCCCGCGAGCCGGCGGCTGCTGAAGCGGCCCGGGAGAGCGGCCCCGGGGACCAAGCGGCGGCGGAAGCGGGGCCGGAGGCCGCGAGGGGACGGCTGCCGGTGGAGGAGGTCGGGGCGGTCGAGGAGCGGAAGGAGGCGGCTGCAGAGCAGCGGGAGAAGGCGGCGGAGGAGCCGAGGCCCGCGGCCGAGCCGAGCCCCGCGGAGGAGCCCAGCTCCGCGACGGCCGAGAGCATTCCCCGGAAGCCGCCTGCCGAGCCCCAGGAGGATGCAGGAGACCACGCAGCACTTCCCAGCAAGGCAGAGGAGGAAGAGCTGGACTCAGGAAAAGAGAAGCTGGCGGTGGGAGAGCCGGCAAGCACAGCAGCTACACCAGCCCCAGTGACAAGCACAGCAGCATCGTTTGAGAGTTCTGAAGGTTTTGAATGGCCTTTGGGTATCCTTGGGGCCTGCCTGCTGATTGTGGTGGGGATCAGCATGTTGGCATACACACAGACTGTGTGCTACCCACAACCATTTTGTCTGATCTCAAAAGTTAAGCAGAGTCAGGTTTGGTTCTTGTCTGGGGTTAGATGACGATATAGGGGGACCAAGAGGTTTTCCCCAAGGCTGGGCAGTCATGAGTGGCAGGGTGTGTGGGATAGTATGGGCAAGTATCTAGTCCACTGGGCCCCTCCAGTGCTTTGGAAGCATTGGAGATGGAAGGCAGCTGTATGGAGTCCCCAGCAGCAAGCTGCAGAAACTGCTTAAGGGGACAGTGAATTATTTTAAGCCTGGTGGGCCTATGGCACTTCAGGCCATCAGAGCAGAGATGCAACACAGAGATGGACCCATGATCAAGGGGTGGACATAGCAATGGACACTATTGCCCAGGTTATTCACGAGTGTGAACACTGCACACAGTCTCTCCTGCTCTGAAAGACTGTTACAAGAGATGGAGCCTGGCATCATGGACCAGATGGACGCAGCAGCTTTATAGCTACTGGTCCATGCACTTAGATAAGAGTGATGGTATATTGAAAATGTGGGATCTGAGCATGACGTGAATGGTATGGAATAAGGGGTGGATAATGTCCTGGGTTCAGCAGTAGCAGTCATGTTTCTTCTTCTTGGTAGCTGGTGCAGTGCAGTGTTTTGACTTTCAGCTCGGGAACAGAGCTGATAACAAGGATGTTTTGGTTTGGCCAAGGACTTTGTGAGCCTCATGCTCTGCCAGGGAGGAGGGGAAGCTGGGAGGAAGCAGAGACAGGACACCTGACCCAAACTGACCAAAGAGGTATTCCATACCACAGCACGTCATGCCCAGGATGTAACTGGGAGTTAGCCGGAAGGGCTGGGATACTGCAGGGTTGGAGGAGGTATCGGTCGGTGCTTGGTCGGGCTGAGGGGGGCAAGTTATGTCAGCTGGTGCTGAGGTGTTGTATTCTGTTCCCTTGTTATTTATCATTATTATCATTGGTGGTAGCAGTAGTGATTTGTGTTATACCTTAGTTACTAAACTGTTCTTATCTCAACCCGTGGGAGTTGCATTCTTTTGATTCTCCTCTCCGTCCCTCCGAGAGCAGGGGGAGGGCAAGAAAGGGGGGGAAGTGAGCGAACGAATTACCTGACTGGGTTTAAACCACAACACAAAGACAAAAAAAGGTGCAGAAATATCTTTGCAAATAACACTATTTCCTTAGTTTCACTATTCCAAAATATTTTCTGAGAAGCACTAATTATTAGAGATTTAAATTATTTATTTCCTTTTTTTTTTCTCCTATTGTCAATTTTTTATTGAATTCCTCCAAAGCATTCTGTAACTCCTTCACAAGTCAATACATACATGGGCTGAAGGGAATCCGGAGCATCGTTGTTGCTATAGGCTCCCTTTTTCCTGCTGTAATTTTTTGCAATCATTGCATCTATTTAAGACCATATTTAGAAACTGTTATTTTGACATAAAAGCAATTCACTAATCAGTCATTAGTCACGAGGGAACAAAATTATAATTGATTAAAATGGTAGATGAACGTGTCATCACGTTTTGCTCTGTACTAGTTCAAAATATATTTTCACATTTGCCCGAAGTTTACTTTGTGTAGTTTTCAGATTTGCTGTTTAATAAAGACTAATGCTCTCTGTTTGCTGGTAGAGAGACAGAAACTCAGGAAAAGTGTAGTCTGCTCTTCCAGTTATCTGTCAGTAGCACTGTTTATTTTTCTTGGACTATCCAGTTAATATCTACTTACTTATTTTCATGTCCTGTATTTTAATTATATATATATATATTATAAAAGAACTATAGCCATAGCTTTTACCAAGACTGTAAATTTAGTTTTAATTTAATCTACAAAATTATTTCCATGAGTTAACAATGTATTTTAGAGCAACATTTCCTTCCAGCTATATTTAATTGTTCACCATATTTATTTCAATATCTGTCTTTGGTCTTTGAGACAAGTAATTTATTCTGTTTATGGAAATCAAGTGACACAAATATAAATTATTTGTATGGATAAACTAGAAGCTTTTGTATAAGTGAAAACATGAATGCATCATACCTCTAAGGAACTTAGTAGAAAGAAGAAAATCCATGGGATGCTGCTGTAATCTGCAAAGGAATAATATAATGTTAGGGAAAGAAAATTGAAGACAAAGTAGTTAATGTACCAAAATCAGGTAAGAAATTTTGTACTGTAGTATGGTATTAAAGCCATTCCATTAACTGAAGAGTAAAAGGGTTGTGTTTTTAGCTGCAACAAGTGATGTAAAACAATAAACATATTGCAAAGTCTCTCTTGAATTAGTGCTGATCAATGTATGGGATGTAGAAATCATAACATTACACTTTATATCCTTCTAAGACTGGGAAAAAAAAACCCAGAAATATTAAAGTTAAAAAGTAAAATTAATATAAATCAAGAAACAAGTTTCATAGGGTTTTTTTAATTATTGTTAAAAGAGCAAGATATTTTATTGCAGTAAGTTATCATTGTGTCTAAGCAAGAAATATGTAAATCTTCATAAACTCGGACAATTTAAATGTAGAGCTATGGCAATATCTGCTACAGGTTTTAATGGAGAAAGAAAGAGAGTATTTTTTCAGCACATCCCGAGAAACTGGAAGGAATTTATCTATGAGCAAAATACAAACATAAAAAAAGGGGCTCTGAAAAAATATTTTTAAAATCTATTTAATTGTTTGCTTCACTTTCCACTCTATGGAAATGTTGGAAGATTTATAATTCCTTTTTCTCTACAGGGGAGAAGTCAGGGAAACTGTCTAAAAGCATAATAAAAGAGAAATTTTGTTAAGTTAATAGTTGCATATTGCCGGGACCATGAGGTTTTAGCCTAGGAAGGAAGCGATAATTAAAATTATCAAAATACTAAACCAATGGGTATCCTATCATATAGGATTGTTTGGGAAATACAAACGTTGAAGATGAAAATCTCACATTTCTTAAACTAGATTTTTAAGATAATTCAGAGAATTATAGACCAGGAAGTCTGTCTTTACACAATGCAGTTGCAAATATACTACACTGTCCCAAAGGAAGAGTCAACATAGCTGTTCTAAAGGGAAGGCTCTGTCAAACAGCTGTTCTAATTCCGTGGAAGAGCAGCTGAGTGTGTGCAGAGAGAAGATACACCCATACAATGTAATAGTATTTTATGAAAACTTTTAAGAAAGTTCAGAAAAATATGTCTGGATGAAATTAGAGTAAACCGTAGAAGACGAACAGAGGGTCTGGAGTTTTGATAACTTAAAATGTAAGAAAACAGGAAAGGCAATGAAATAGGAGAGTGCAAAACTACATGAAATGAACCTAGACTGCAGCTGTGAAGCTGCAGAAGCAGCTACAGACTCAGCTGACCAGCCCATAAGTCTGAAGTGATTGATTCTTAGTTTTCCTAAAATACACAAAGTATCATTTAAGTTGAAGTATTTGCATATTTTAAGATCAGTAATAGGTAGATTGTTTTACTGGTATGTTTGAAGTAGAGTGAGCATTCACCATCTATCTACCTAGAAACACTTTTTGAAGGATACATTGCCCATGAAAACCTCTAAATAGTCACCACTGTGTATATGAGGAGCTCTTTAATCTTAGATTGTTCTCTAGATAAAAATAGTTCCTGATGAATTAGATGGGTTTTTTCACTACTTTAGATCCTTTGGAAAATGAGCTTTGAACTCTTAGGTTTCTCAGTTTTTTCAATAAATTATGGGATTTTATATACTTCACTCAATTGTTATACTACTTGATATTTCACTTACCTGAAGACAGCATTACATCAAATGGTAAGAGTGGTTTATAGAGATTAAGGAATTAAACATGGGTTCCAGTAACATGAGCATTATCCTGTGCGTTTGATATGCAAAGGTCCTTGTAGTCAATCGAGAGGCAAATGCAGCATTGTGACATTCTTAATGAGGTCTTATAACATAAATAAATGAGTCATACTTTGTTCAGAAGGTGTCCTTTCTTGTCTATGCTCTAGATATTTGAGTGACATTGACACTAGCTTGAGTGTTAAAAATTTCATGTTAAAACTTTGTTTGAAAGCATTGAAGTGGAATTTAAGAAGTGGAAGTTACAGCCAAGAAGGTTTTTTGGCATCCTCAAAGAATTAAAAATATTGCATTTGAAACGTTAGGGACCAGATTTCTGAAGGAAACAAAAAATTTTCAACAATGGTTTTGGATTTTAGAGGGTTTTTTTTTGTTTTCTGTAAACACTTTTAGGTAAGGTTTTTTGGAATAGAAAAGCCAGCTGGTTTTGGAGAACAAAGAGTAGTGGTTAACATGTTGACTTAATAAATCAACTCAGTTTGTTTTGAAATAATACACTTTATTTTAATAGCATTGCCTGTATTGGTTTGAGATGTTTTTTCCTATGCATTATTCTTTCAGTATCTAGATATTGTGCTGTATTTGTACATGTACTCGAGGATATTAAGGTAATAAATGCAGTTTGCCAAGAACTCTTAGAAGGACTACCCAAGTATGTGGACTGTTTTTATAAACTTGTTTTATCAATATTTTAGGGGCTGTCCATTTTTGTTTGTTTGTGTTTTTCACAGGGTTCACTAACCTCTCACTAACAGCTAGATATCACATAAAGCTGCAAAGGTGTAATCCTCTTTAGACGGGATAAAGAAAACAATAAAAGGCTTATGGGATGCAGCTGACTTATAAGGGACAAGTTAACACGCTGGATAAGGAGACTAACAAGCCATGAGAGCTTTACTGATCTTTTCATTTGAAAGTAATGATCACTGAGAGAGATAAAGAATTATTTTAAGTAACATTGGAGAATAAAAATAAAATGGTGAAAACAAGGAAACGCAAGTTGCAAGTCCTCAGAGTGTGAGCTATTTGACTGAAGAGAAGCTTTTCTAGCTAAATATTGGGGTTTATTTCAATAAATGATGCAGAGCACAACAGAAACCTTGCAATGCATTTACTTACTTTTCAGTATATGAGTCCTCAACTGTTATTTGATGTACTTTGATGTCGTCTTCAGGAATGTAGACAGTAGTTCTATGAAATCAAACTGTTGTGGTTTCATTGTAAGGCTGTTCATTACTTTTGGCCTTTTTTCTTCCAATGCTCTTTGCCATCACACATTAGAAAAGTAAAATGCAAGTGATTTCTACCAAAAGGAGGAAGAGGGGCAGACTTGATTGAATCATCTACATGTAATCAGGTACTTGACAATGTATATCACCTCTATTTCCTTCACAAGTTAATGTGCTTTTAACGTGATCCTGTTATATAGACCAATTTGTTCTCCTAATATAGCAAGAGGTTCCAAGAGAAGCTGTATGTTTTCCTGAGGGTTTACTTTCCTGGATGTTTTTATAAAAACAAAAGTCATTTTCACAATTTAAAGGAAGTACTCTCCTGTTATCACCATATTTCTCCTTGCTTTAACTGACATAGCTGTAGATAGCTCAGGCTATCACCTTCTGTATCCCAGAGATCTTCCTCCAAAGTGTTATTCTGAGAAGCATGTTTAATTTTGTCTTCTCTTCCTAAAACCTAGTGACTACGATTAGCAGGCTGCCTTTACACCCACTAATACAGAGAAACTACATTTTATCCTAGCCATTAGTTTGCTTTTATTGGTTTGTACAGCGTTAGAGATGATCATGATTATCTGGTTTGACCAGATAATGTTATATGTGATCCAAATAGTACTAATAGGTTGTTTTTACTCTTCAAAGTATGGAAGACAGATATTAATAAAAAGTACCCGTATACATACAAACCTTTTAAGTCTACAGCGGCTGTGTTTATGGGTGAAGTTCTTTTCAGTATAAAGCCATCAACTGTCCATCTTGCTTCTGTAAGTGCCTATCTTGATTCATGTACTATCTTTACCATAAAAACACACAGCAAATGGATTTGAATGTAATCAGTTTACAAAAACATGCTAGGATATTTGTTTGGGAAATATTTTTGGGCATTGTTTTCAACTGAAATGGAATCTCAGGGCAGGGCAGGTATAGATTGAGGATTAAAAAAGGCAGATTTTTATTCTTTTTGATATTGAATCAGGTTATGTTCCAGTCAAATGGTTTTGCTTTTGTTCTGAAATGTATGTTAGTCACTTAAAACAGGTCTTTATCATTTCAAAGGCTGAAGAAGGAGCTTAACTAGAGCTGTTGATAGTGTATGCTATGACATGTACACTGTTGGTAGTGTATGCAAATGAAACCTTGTGATTTTACCTGTGCTGTGTGATCACATCTCTCTGCTTTCCATTCATCTTCAGTGAAAGCTTACAACTGGACCATAATAAGACAGTGCAGAACTGTGCCAAACTCTTTAAAGCTGTTGTGTATCATGAATATAATACAAACAGCTTCATAGGGAAGAAACAATTTCTCATTGTCTGCTAATAGAGTTGAATGAAGCTCTTTCAAACTAACTTTAATGGGAAGCAATCAGAAAGAGGATGTTGTTACAGGCATTGCACCTAAAAAAAAAGGTGGCTAATTGGCATTCTTTATTTGCTATGTGGATGGCCAGTGCTGGAATAAAAGTTCTAGCTTGGTTATACTGTCTTCTTTCTTTATACACTGCATGCAGTGCATATATCTTTATGCAGTGTGACTCTGTTGTAAAACTCCGGATTAATTTATTCTATGGATATCTTCTGGGTATTTATTATACTTCTCTTGCTTAGGTTACCATCTGGATGGAGACTCAAAGTAGATTGATTTATTTTTCCAAATCAAAAATGACCCATCATAAATAGCTTTCTATTTTATTCTTAATTTAACAGAGAGACAAATAAGAGTAGTTTAAGGTACTGAATATCTTCATACAATTGAACTTGGGGATATGAATTTTAAATAACTATTAGCCATGAACATTTCTTTTTATCTTTATATCCTTTTTTATTACATGAAAAACAGTGTTGAAGTACGAGGGCTGACACTGAATTTCTGAAATTTAATTCTTAAATAGAAATGCAGAATCACATCTTTAAAAAGCTGTCTTAAACTTGCCCGTGCACTAGTAGTATTCTCTGTAAACTGAAGGGTTATTAAAGGGGTTAAAGTCCTGGGACTCATCAGGGCTTACCACAGACTAGCTGGCCAAAGTTACTCAGGCAACGGATTTAATGTTTCTCGTGATGGTGGGTGGAAGTTCAAGGTTATATTTAAGTATTTTGGGAAAATCTAGAACCCTGTTTTTCACTGACAGCATGGAAAAGAACCGTCAGTATTTCCCGCATAGTGAAAATGATGGTTGCAGCAAATTTTGCAGCTCCAAGTCATTTTGCCCAGTGGCTTTTTATCAATCTAGTTTAAGGTGAGCTAAAGCACTAAAATAAAGTGCAGAGAATTCTCCAGAGGAGAGAACTCCACAAACTATTGCACACCTCTACCTGAAAATAGTAGGTCTTATAAGGTCCTGTAAGTTTCTGTATTGGCTTGGAAAATGCTTTTGTACTTCAGTCTTTCCACTGCAATTTTATTATTCTTTGATTCACTTGGATGTGAAATTGGTAAACCTGCTGCTCTGTTCTCCACCAGCTTTGACGTGATTGACTTTGACTTAATATTCCCAGCTGAGAGTTGTTTTCTTCTGTTGATATAGTTCCCTTCCAAACCCTTGTCATTTTTCTTTTTCATTGTTTCTTGATTTCTAAATTATTGTCCTTATATCAACCCTAGGACATGCATCTAACACGGGGAATGGGTATATTCATGTTTGTAATTCCATAAGCTTTCCCACCCTCTCACAAAAACCAAACGAACATGCAGGCAGATATGTTTTGCAGGGAGCTGTCTCAGCAGTGTGCTGATATTTGTGTATAAAACTTGAAAGCTTGAGACTCACCCTTTTGTTTAAAGGATATGGGATCATACAGCTTTTTAAAGCAAAAAAAAAGTTACTTTTAATGAGTATTGATAGATTTCCAATGAAATTTCCTGAATGTTGAAATTTTTAAATAACCAGCCTTTATTATATTTTCTACTCTTTTATTTTTGATGTTGTATTCCTGCATGCTTTTCTTGTCTTGTACACCTGGAGGCGGGGAGGAGTAGGGAGGCCTGAAACAGAAGCTGAGCTGCTTTATTTCAGCTGTGTCCCTCCCCACCCCTCATGTTCCAGTTTCATTAAAGGAACATGTAGGATAGTCATGGAAATCATGTAACTTGACCAAGCTTTCTGAGATGCCCTGTGACAGCAATGAGTTGTGCCAGCTCAGCTGGCTCCTGGCCTAATCTTGGACTAAGCACAACAATTCCTTCTATCTTGTGTCACCACTAAGACTATTATTTTGATACAAGCGTAATTGCGTCTCACTCAACAAATAGTTGCAAAGAAATTGCATTTGACATATTTCAACAGCTTTGTATTTGTTAATTGTTCTAGAGAAACATTTGTAGAAATGTTAGGACCACTAAATAAGCTGGTTCACTCTTCTGTAGTTTTTATGGTTGCATAACATTGCATTCTTGGTTGGAGGTAAAAATCTGTTACTACATCTAAATCGTCTTTGCCTGTGTTTTTAGCTTCCCTTTCAGAACTCTATTAATATTTTTTGCTTCCCAAATGCACTTTTGGTTTCCCATATGGACATTTTTGCCCAAAGCAAACTCTCCTCAGTGTTTATTTTTGGTGTATGTCCAACATTACTGTAATCCAGTTACGGTTATTTGTGCTGGTAAAATATCAGCTAAATCTATTTGCTCCATTTTGTCATGCCTACTTAATATATTAAAAAGAGAATTAGTGAGGTTTTTCCACAACATTATCGGGTCAAACACAGTTCATGCAGTGTACTGTACAATAGTCAATTTTGCTTTGTGCACCAGTTATTATCAAATTAGGATGCAAGTTGGCCATGTGTTAATCCAAGTTAGAAGTGCATGCCACCCTATCCAGTACAATGGTTCAATTACAGCTGATGAAATTGCATTATCTTTTGAATACATCTCACCATGTTGTCTGGCAATTAGGTGCACCTACACATCCCATATTGAAGTGGGTTTCCCACTATTTCAAATATAGTGTTTTAACAGTGTGTAGATAAATGTTACAGTCAAGAGGATGCCTTTGCAGTTCTGCATCGCTCTGGTTGGGGTGTAGTGAGGTTGCTAAAAGGACACTACTCTACAATACAGTACTATGGGGTTTGTGATAGACATATTAGTGTCCTGGTAAAGATGACTTTACCCAGTATTTCTACTGTAGATGTGTGTGTGGTCACGGAATGTGTAGATTCTTTCCACGCCACAACTAAAAAAACTGATGGTTTTAGGCTTATGGGTACTGCTGAAAAGGTCTATGATGATGAAAATGAAATCTGAATTTGGCCTTGTTAGTGGGTTGTTTTTTTTAGCTATATACCTATGGTATTTAATTTTTATTATTATATATATTATTTATAGCATCAATTAATGGTAATATATATATTTATTACATAGAGATAGTCCTGCTGGAAATGATGCAGTAATGATTTGGATTCTCATCTTGTAGGCAGGTTTTTAGGTGCTCAGGGTTGAGTAACCCTTGAGCACTAGAGGAAAGCAGTTTTCTGGGCAGCTTGCACACCTTACTCCTTATGCTTGAGTAAAATTGCAAAAACATGGATTCAGTCCTATGTATCTTTACATTTATATTACATATAGCAATGATTGCTTTGTAGACTCCCTTAACTCAGGTTTTTAAGTCCTGGCTTCTATATCTGCACCTGCAATTCAGAAGTGCATTAATATTTTTCTTTCAAACATGAAGTGACCATAACTGTATGCAAAGCTATGAGAGTTCTTGCAGTTGGGCACTTGTTATGTGAGAGGCGCATGATTTTGGTTTTCTAGCAAAGTTCTGAATAAACTTTGTATTATAATACCATTGTAGTATAGCCTGAGACAAGCACCTTCAGTGAAAATACACTTAAATCTGGTGTTACTTTCACATGCAATAATTTAAATTACAATGTTGTCAAAATATTTCCTCCACTGTTAGAGCATTGTCATAATTTTTGATGAAGAATTAATGCTAGTTTGTATTGTAAAGTATTTCAGCTATGTCTGAGCTTTGAGAAATTTCAGTTTAGTAATTTAGGAGAAATTAAATAATTCAATCAAGTCTTATTACACCGAAGCATTTGTAAAAGCTAATTTATCTCATTTGAAAGTATAGATTGCAGTTAGTCATAATTGTCTCTTTGAAGTCTTTAAAGCAAATTTCCTTTAGTCTTTGGAACGATGAAACTATGCACATCACTTCTGAAGTCCATTTCATTTTTGTATATTTAAATCCTAGTTGAACACCAAGACATAAAAGGATTCTGTCACACAGTCCTGTATTTTTTATTAACTCGATTGGTTACTTTCTATGGTTAAAAGTACCCCAGACACTCTTGGGTAAAAGAAAACCTCCAAAAAATATAGATATATAGGGATTGAAGATCCAGTGAGTCTTCAGGGGTTTTGTCACCTGAGACTGGAGTGTATCTCTGAACTTCTCCAGATGCAGGAAACAGTCAGCCCAGGTTTTATGCACTTCACACCCCTGTCACTTCTGTAAGAATGAAAATAAATAAAACTTGTCAATAAAGACTGCAGGAAAATGCGAGGAAAAGGGATTATAGTAGTAAGAAAAACTCAAGAGGGGATATAGAGAAAACTTTATAGAGATAGAGATATAGAGATATAGATATAGAGAAGGATATTTTCAAGCACCAAAGAATTCATAAAAGGTGGAAAAAAGAGAAAATGATACATCAATCATAATCTTGAAGACTTATGCACAAATAAATATATTCATATTTCTACATATAAGCTGCTGGGGATTTGTTGATTTCTTGCACAGATCTCTTCTAGGTGGCTTCATTTTTAAACTCAGCCTCTTGCTCTCTTTGCACTGTTTATGTACAGTAACACATGTCAATGCTTAAGCTCCAGTTTAGCATTTAGGGCAGATAGCATTCTTCCAGAACCTGTCATTTGCATCTTCTGATGCAATTTTGTTGACAAGGTCCTTCCAGGCATGCAGGGAAAAAAAAAACCACTCCCGCCTCTGTTTTGATCACTGGCAAAAGGGTGTCTTTTCCAGCAGTTTGTCTCGATGCTATTTCCACAAGAAAACACTTTGCCTGTAAAGCTTGTACATATAAATGTGCTTCAGCAGGGTGCCTGCAAGTCCTGTCAGGGTCAGCTAAAAAAAAACCACCCCTACATCTCCCTGAAAATTGCAGGAGTGCTTTTTTGTTTGTTTTTCTCTCTTTTCTTCCTCTCGTGGTTTGTCATTCAGAAAGGGATGCAGGCGCGCATCCCAGCCTCACAGAGCATTGATTGCTTCTGCCTGCAGCGGGGATGCTGTCAAGTCGCTGCGCGAGTGGAGTCCGGTATTGACACAGAGCTGCTGGCCAACAGCTCCTGCTGCGCCTCGCTCCCGCCATGCTCTGCCACTAGCTGCTGCCAAGGGGGCTGGAGAGGCCCCGGCAAAGGACCTCACGTCTGGGAGGAGAAACGCTTGGATGCAAAGTGGCCAAAGGGAGCCCTGGGTGCGCCATGCACGCACACCTTCCCAAGCAGCACAGCTGTGGCAGGGGGTCCGAGGGGTCGGATGCTGGCAGGAATGTGCCTCCGGTAGCAAGGGATGCTCACTGTGTCTGCCGTTGGCATCAGCATCCTCCAGGGCTCCAGTGTAGCTCTCAGGCGCTTCCGTCCTGGGGACCTGGGAGTGCCAGCCAGAGCAGGAGCAAGTTTGTCCCTTTGTGGGACACTGTGCGGAAGAGCCCCCATAAATCCCCATCCAAGCCACAGGGCAGCCAGGGGCAGCGGTGGTCAGAGTGCTCCTGTGCCCACGGCTGGTCCCCCCCGGTGCAGGTGAGCCAATTCTTCACTCTCCAAGTGACTTAGAGGATGCTGCAGGGAAAGAAAGTGAGGTTTGGTGGTATGAGGTTTGGTGGTGGTGGCAACTTTTTGTGCTGTGTCTTGATTTGTGTTTAGTGGCGCCTTCTGGTAAAATTGTATGCAAGGGTGAGCTGTCAGCTGGTAATGTCTGTTGTCTGAATATTGCTTCTCTGTGGCCTGGGGAAACTGTGGGGTCCTTTTGCAAGGGTTTTCTTGTTAAAATGATTTGGTTTCTACCTCCAGGTTCTGCAGACTTTGTATTCCTTTGTGTTGTACAAAGAAATGATGTGTTTATCCTCCCCCCCCCCCATGTAATGGATTGTGCCTGTTTCTGTAAACAGCTTATTTTTAAATATTGCATGTAATTAATAAGGATATTTTAAACAGGGAACAGGATGGGGGGGTGCTAGGTTTGTTAATAAGAGAAAGTGTGATCTGGTTTTCCTCTTTTGAACCTCCAATGTGATTGAAATCTTTAATAAATATGAAATAGCTCTTTAACACCCACAAATTGATAGATTTTTATTGAATGGCAAGGCAGTGTACTTTAAAATATAAACCAGCCAGGCTCAAGGATGTGTAAAGATACCTGTAAGCAGTTAGACTGAGAGATGTCACACACCAGATAACCCAGCACTGTGAAATAAAAATCACAGTGACACTCATATGATGGTTAATATTAAAAAGCATTAGCACTTGCTCCCCAACGCATGTTTTCATTTTTCCCTTAGAAAAGTTTAAGCTCATTCCAAAGCTTTGTATTATATCAACATCAAACCCTTTTGTTATAATTTCACACTAAAAAGCAGAATGTAGTGTCAAAATAGGGTTTGGGGATATATGTTTACTTACTGAAATAGTGTACACTAGAGTTTAACTAGCTTTAGCCCACATTGAGCATGTGCACCCTCTCTAAAGACTAGACCAATTCTTGATGAAAATGGTTTTAATATATTTTCACTGAACAGAAAAGCTACAAGACAAAGGACTGTCAGGTAGTGTAGCTGTACTTTGTCTTGTCCTATGGTCTAAAAATGGGATGGTCTGTTGACTGAAAGTGATTGCTTTATAGGAAATGCTTTATTTTCTGCTTCAAATCCATTATCAAGTGGAAAAACTAAGCTTTCTGATATATTTTGGAGTGACCAAAATATTGCATGGGATGACAGTTAATACTATATATTTCCTGTTATAAATGAATCATATACAACTATTTATGCTAAAATAAAACCAAAGATAAAATATTATATAAAATGTAAAACTAGTCTTTTTTTTTCTAATTTTAATTATAAAAAGATCTAAATCTTTTCTTAGGCTCTGAAGAGTTTTGTTTTGGAAAAAGCTTGAAGGACAAAATTACTGTAAAGGAAAGAGTTCCTTAGTTATAAAGAGAAAAATGAGTTATTTTAATAATAATAATCAGGCAACTTCTAAGTCTAGTTCAATATCTAAGTTATAGATGCATTGTAAAGTTTCTTCAGTATTTTAAATGCCTTTGTAACCACATGCACTTCTGCTTATAGAGTGTGAAATTGTTCAGGTGTATGTACTTTCTTATATTTCAGTTTGAACTCTGTACTGTAAACTTTCTTTACGGTACATTCCTAATGCCAGCTACCTTATTCTGTTTAGGAAAGTCCCTTTTTGGGCTTCTGCCTATAATGAACCAATCCATCATCAACCAGTCTGATGTTGTGTTCCTAGGGATGGACTGATACACTTACTTTGGCAAATACTTGATATTTTTAGGTCATAGAGTTGTGAGATAGTTTGTTTCAAATAATTATCTTTTTGTCTGTGTGTAAAGTAAGCATTGTACAGGCTATGGGAAGGGAAGAGTGTGTATATATGTGTGTACATTGTTGTGTGTACATTGTATGTACATACACTTAGAGGATCAATTTATCAATTATTGCATAGATGCAATATGGGAAAACATTATAAAGCTGCCCTTGATTGCCCTTACTCTGGGGATGCAAGCTGGAGTCAGTGCTGGGTTTTGAGGGCTACATTGACTGCGAAAGCTGTCATTTTTCTTGCTAAAATAAGTAACATGAGTGATTTACATTTGCTGGCCTAACAAAGGGAAAATTTATTTGAAATTTCTATCTTATGTTTAAATGTGATAATAAATATGCTAGTGACAGCTTCAAAGGTGGAAGGGTTTTTTTTCTGTACAGTTCTAAGCATATTTTCTTCTGCTTGCCATTTTTGGAAGGGACTACATTCTTCAAGTAGAGTAAAGCCACAACAACTTGGAAAAGCAGATTCTTGATTAGTACTATATTACCAAATGTAATTCCTAGAGTGTGTACTAGACAGCTGTTACTAATGTGCCCTTTGTCATCCTGATCCTGATAAAAAGGTTGATTTTTATTGCTGAGGACATGGCTTCATTTTCTTTACTAGTTCCTCCTTCTTAAGTATGTCAGAGCAAAGAATGGCACTCCAGTACTATTAATATTTTATCTTAGATATCCCTCTTTGTTAGCTTGTATGCTTGTGTTTGCTTGTAGTTTTATGTCGCGTTGTGGGTAGCAAAATGCTCTCTATAGCTCCAAAAAGGAATTCATTTTGAATTAAAAAAAAAAAAAGGCAAAACAAAACACTAAACTCTTAATTTCAAAAATGTACTGAAATAAAGTTTAGATGGAAAACTGATTTCAAGACTTAATTTGGTTTTTACTTCCAGTCATTTCTGACAAACATACAGTTTTGTTTCCTTTATTTAAAAGAAAAAATAAAACAAGATAGGAAAGAAGAAAAGTAACTTAATAGTCAAGTTTTTATATGTCATTGTTGCCTGGAAATATTTCTTGCTTCTCTGCAGTGCACTATACCTGTATCGGCGTCATGGGGTCCTATAGTTTGTGTGATACACTCAGTGATTTCATATCTAAGGTCAGTGTTACTCTGTGAGAGATCTGAGTGAAACTGGGGATGGGGAAGGCAGAGGCAGGGAAGACCCAACGTTTTCCGTGGGTCATTCCAACATTGGATTTAGTTTGTAATACTGGATGTACTTTCCCTGCTGGCACATGTGATCTATCAATTAATCAGATTAGAAATGTATGATAACAGATGTAGGTGAAGGTGTGCAACGACCTCCTACTTTTTGTACAGAAGGGATGGAAGGATAGGATTCTCTATTGCTCTGATTGTAGGCTGAAGAAGAAATTGCAGAGATTGACCTACTGTGCTTTTAAGTCTACAGTATAGATTTTATTCCATGTGGTCTCTATGAAAGAGAGCCTCTCATAAACACCTTTCCAAGGTGTGTAAATGCATGTTTTCAGTTTCTTAAGGCTCAATATTTTTCTGTCAAAGGAAGAGGAAGATGTAGAAGTGAATTCCCATCTTTGGCTGTTTCCCAGTTTAGAAGACAATATTGGGCTCCAACTAACTCCATTTGCTACTAAGTTTTTGGCCTTTTGTTTTGACATGCTCTCAAGGCAAAAAAGCTCCTATCAGATAGTATCCTGGATGTGTCATCTGCAAAAATGAATACATGTGCTTGGTTTTGAAAAGTTACATAGAAGTGTAAATTATCATATATATATGTATATATATATATATAAACAGCTTACTGTCAATGTTAGCTTTGATGACTTTTTAGGTTGGTGGATTTTTTTTTCTTTTTTGGAATCAGTGTCTTTTAAAAGTAATATCATCACGGAGCTGTTTTGCTACCTGGTAAGAGGCTTGTGAGCTAAACGCTAGCTTATAGATGTGACCCATGACTTAAAAGAATGTGGTGAATAGCCAAACTCTGAACTATCAACTGAGAATGGTCTTTTGTCTTTGAAGGCCCCTGGCACTGGTGCTGAAATTTCAGGATATCATTTGAAAACTCTTTGCATGGTGAGATGTGATGAGAGCTAGCTTCGAGGCATTCTGCTGCAATACTAAAGCAGAAGGTCTATTCCAACAGATACTGGTTCTCCTAAGACTATAAAGAAATGATTTGTCATCAGTTGTGTTTTTGAAAGCTTAGATTACTCTTTTCAAGTCCATAGATTCCTGCATGCAACTGGCCATACTTCTGTCATGTCACTCCTGGCAATGAAAGTACGTAGAGCAATTTTAGTTAGCTAAGGCAGGTCTTTTCACTCTAATTTAGTACTTTCAAGTGCCAGTAAAAGAGCAGTAAAAGAAGAGTCAAATAATGCTGTTTATTTGGCTTTTAAACTTTTGGGGTTTTTTTTAACCTTCAAGGCTATTGAAAGCCAGATTCCTCTGTCAGTCCCACAGAGGACTTTCAGAAGTCTACAGAATTCTGGGTGACATTTATATCTGACACTCTCCCAGAACAGCTGCTTTAGAAAACTTTATGCATTTACATTCAAGTTTTATGTACTTATTCTACTAAACCCAAGAAAGCATTGTTAATACTGAAATCATAGCATTTAGGTTATGTTTGGCATAAGAAGGAGGTTAAAATGAGGCCAGCAATCTCATGAGTAATACAGGGAATGGTTCTAGTCAGTAGCATGAAATGTCGCATAATATTTCTTTGGAATTCATAAAAATATAGAATGGTTTGGGTTGGAAGGGACCTTGAAGCTCATCCAGTTCCAGCCCCCTGCCACAGGCAGGGACACCTTCCACTAGAGCAGGTTGCTCCAAGCCCTGTCCAACCTGGCCTTGAACACTGCCAGGGATGGGGGAACCACAGCTTCTCTGGGCACCCTGTGCCGGCGCCTCAGCACCCACACAGGGAAGAGCTTCTGCTGAAGAGCTCATTTTAGTCTCCCCTCTATCAGGTTAAAGCCATTCCCCCTTGTCCTGTCCCTACAGGCCCTTGTCCAGTGCCCCTCTCCAGGTTTCTTGTAGCCCCTTTAGTCACTGAAAGCTGCTTTAAAGTCTCCCCAGAGCCTTCTCCAGGCCCAGAGCATCTTTGTAGCCTCCTCTGGACTCACTCCAACGGCAGGATGGTCACATGAGAACAAAGTAGAGCAGGAAAATCCCCTCCCTTGACCTGCTGGTCACTCTCCTTCTGATGCAATCCAGGACATGGTTGGTTTCTGGGCTCAAGCGCACACTTCTCATCAACCAGCACCTCCAGGTCTTTCTCTTGGATCCAGTCTCCACCCAGTCTGTAGCTTTGTTTGGGAATTGCCTCAACCCAGGTGCAGGACCTTGCACTTGGTCTTGTTGAACTTCATCTATGGTTTCTTTAACGTAATCACTGCTCATATGATTCCGATTTGAAAGATGGACTTGATATGTCATGAAAATACCAGAAACTAAACATGCTGAGGCACATTTGAATTTTCTCCATAAAATACAGTTTTGGAGTTTGGTTTTTGATATTTTCTGGTGGATAGGTTTGGTTTCAGGTGGTTTTTGGTTTTTTGTTTTGTTTTAAAAAGAAAAAGAAAACTGCAGCACTAGTCATGAGATTTTCTGATTCACTGTGTCTGAAGGGGTCATTCAATTCAGCCACCACTTTCTGATAATGTAGCATTGCTTTCCAAAAGGCCATTGGGAGTTAAAGAGGATATACTTTTTTTTGTTGCACAGTATTCTGTCTCCTTCTATTAATGTATCAGGTCTTTCTTCCATGTTTATATCTTTGATAATGCATAATTTTAAGTGACAGCAAAGGCAATTAAGAAATAGTCATAGTTACACAGATCATGAAAGTATTTATGTGCAAGATGTTCCATGTGTCTTCATTTAAATACTGAAAAGGATAAATATATTCTATGTACTGTACTAACCAATGATTGTAATGATTTATAGTTTATCTACCCGTATTTTGGCTCCTGCTGATTATTCGGTCATAAATATGTTAATGCTTAATTTGCATGATTTGTTGCACCATATTTAGATTTGCATTTAATTAATCCCATGTTTCAAAGTTTCTCCTCTTAGATGCCTCAAGAAGCCAAGAACATTTTCTCCCCTTGACATATAATTTGGCTTCTGGGTTTTTCAGGGAGGATGAATGAGGGCGTGAGAAGGGAATTGTAGAATTTGGAAGGGAATTGTTAGTAGCATTGGTAGTTGGCCAAAACTGCACAAGTGCTCTGATAATCCTCCTGCTATTGATGAATTTCTCTAATACTTGGCATCTGTATTCACCCATGGATAAATTGTTTATCCCTTTTTCTGTAGTGTGTAATCCACTCCTAGGAATATTTTCACCTAACCTAGGGATGGAATATTTTTACCTAACAAAATGTTTCTTACCAGCACAGGAACTTACAACACATGAAAGTCTTGATCTCTCCTGTATTGCTCTGATGGCACATGACACACAGTAGGATTTTGTCTTCCTGACTCATGAGATTATGGAGGTTGAGGTTGCTGGAACTGTTTTCTGTTATGTCAACTTGACTGGTAGACTGGATACTCTCTGAACTAAAGGCAAAATAAAGAATGGTTTCCTTATGGCTTCCTTAAGATGATAGGAATAAGACTTGTTAACCCTGGTTGCACTTTCGGCCTAATGTTTCACTGCCTTTGAATTAGGCATTCAAAGGTGCAAAACCTTTACAGCAACTTAAAAAATGCTTTTGGCCTAAGCAAAACAAAATAAGTCAAAGATGATCCATGACAGTTTATAGCTGGATGCTGAGCAATGGCAAAGATTGACATAGAATTTATCTCAGCCATTTTGGCATGTCTTGAAGACACACCCTGACCATTGATTTCTCTTTTGGAAATGGCTATCTCTACTGTCTTGGGCTATTTGAATCAACTGAAAATGTCAGATTTCCCTGCAAAAAAAAAACCTAGAGGGACTTTCTTGTTGTGTTAATGACAGAATTGAGAGAGTTTGCTAATTGAGCTCTCTATTTTCTCATGTCTGCATGTGGCTTTTGGATGAAAGATCATTAAAATAAAGCCAAAAAAAATAAAAAAGAAACCTATGGATTAAACTTCTCTTAAGAACTGTGTTTGCTTTTAAGTAATCTATGGTTTTTTAAAGTAGAGTTTATAAATTCAGTAACATATATTAATTTACCTTTTTGTATAAATATTCTTATGTCAGTTAATCAGATTAATCAGCTCAATGGTCACCTACTTTCAAAAACTCCCGTTGTTTTAAGAGTTAGAAATACAGGGATCAAAAATGACTTCTTTATGTATTCAAAATAGAGGTTCTATAATATCTGAAATGAACATCAGAAAAACAAACAGAATAATCCTTTTTGTAAATTCCAATTCTGGTGTGAGCTTTTTTTAAGTCACAGGAGCCAGCTATGAATGCAGTACAAAATCCAACTTAGCAAAATAACACCTGGTTTTGTTTTAGATATATTGTACTTTTAATATGGACTTTTACCTTTCTGATTAAGTATTTGTACAAGGAGAAGCAGGGTACTTCAAAAGCTGAAATTGCTCATATGATTGGTCAAACAGAACATCAGACAAATGATTTTCACTGTGCGTTTCAAATGAGAGTGGAATGGAGTCGTGCCATAGGCTTCCAGTTACTGACATCATAGAACAGCTCTGCTGCACTTAGGTCTGAAAACAGTTAAACAGAGACTTTTAGGATTCCTTTTGCTTACATTTGTTTTTTCTTTTAAATTCTGATAAACACTTCCTCCATACTGAACTGGTGTTTGTTGCATTCACAGTCACAGAAACTTTGGCCGATTTGTCCAAGTTTTTGTCTTACAGTCATCCCTCACCTGATAGCTGAGCACATTAAATATTTATTAATGTGAGTAAAGTCTGTTTTACTTCACTTTGTAAGGTCTATTTTATAAAATATATGATTTTGACACCTTTGTGAAAGAGAAATGCAGATGTGCCAGAGAAGCGGGGATCCTGGCCCTGCACTTTGCTTCATTCATTGTGCTGCTTTGTATGATTACACACTGAGCTTAGAGAACCACTATGTCAGAAAGTTAAACTGGAAAGAAAACCCACAAAGGTGTTTGAGAGACCTATTTCATGGCCCAGCTTGATGTCCATTAGCACAGCTTCTAGCGCCAGCACAAGGCTGAGAGCAGAAGTGTGTGACAAGGGACATGTCCCAGAAGATACCACGCAGCAGCTTCTTTCAAGGGTAGTCACACTTAATGTGCCATCTGATGTGTGCGTTTCCACTTTGACAACACCGCAGTGCTTGGGGCCCCTTTCTGTTCTAAGTGCAGAAACTTGTATTGAGCTCTTTGCTACCTCCAAGAACTCAGGAAAAAATGTGCCATTTAGGAAATGGAGAGTTTCGGGAACACCTTGTTCCCTTTCTGTTCTCACTTTCTGTTCAGCAGACACAACTGGGTTCTCTCAAATGTGTGCATCTTGTAGTCATAAGTATAGATGTTGCTCGTCACAGCTCTGTGAGAAAGCAGTCAGGCAGACAGATTCAAAAAGGCAAATGATATTTTGCGAGACACACACCCCATCCCCCCCCCCCCAAATTCTTATCTAGGTATTCAAATAAGAAGGCAGTAAAAAAAAAGTCAGGGTCCTGGTCTCATGTTCTCTTTGAGGCTGATGCTGTCACATTTGATACTGTGTTCTGAATGGTCTTTGGCCTTTGTACACCACTAGCTTGCTCAAACACAGATTCAGAAGCAAGTGCTTGAAGCCTCTATTGTTTTATGTTTTATTTTTCAACACTTCTCAAACACAGCTTTTTTTTATGCAGTGTTAGTAAGAAATAGTTATATAGTACTGAAATATACATCTTCAATGAATAAGGCTGTGGCTCTGTATAGCAGTTTTCTTCACTACATGGTATTTCTGCTCTATCAGTAAAATATCTCCTACGACATGAATTCTTTTGCATTTTTTTAATTGTGTGTGTAAAAATGGAAAAAGGTTGAGTATGCACATTTATAGCCTACAAAACCTTTATACATTCATGTTTTAATACATGCAGTGTTTTAATACATTTACAGGTAAATGATAACGTTTTATGAAGCTATGCCCAAACCAAACCAGGATGGATGTTTGGGTCATTTTTTGTAAAGATGGGTAAAGTAAGTATTTTGGGGTTTAATTCCTGGGATATGGAGTTACTTAGAAATAAAAGGTCTAACTAGTTTGATCATCATCAGTTTCCCTCCTTAGACATGTACCTCTCTGGCCTAACAGAACCTAGTACACAGCTCCTGGTTTCAGACTTGGAGAGATTACAGTACCTTCCTCTGCACTTCTTTCTGACATGCAGAAAACACACATATGTGGAAGTAAACCCAAACTCTTTAACATGAGAACCCATAAGATGTGTGAATGAAATCCAGGTTCCACTGCACCTTATTAATATTTTTCTGGTTACTCATCCTGCTAATGTGCATGCATTTGTATATGAAATACATGAAAACTTTTGCTTAATAATATTCAGCAATTGACAGCTCTATATCCTCAGTGACCATTGATTTAATTTTTCAGAAACAATGTCAGGGGACTGACTATGGGTAGAAGTTGTGTGTAGGTGAATAACCAGTAACAACTGGCTAGAGATGTTGTCATGCAAAATCTGGGAAGGAGATTAGAAAGTGATGGGAGAAGAGGGTGCCACATCTTTGTACTTTCAAGGAGTCTAGTGTTTAGAAATACTCAGCTAGGTATAGGTTGCTGTGATTAGCATGTAGATGTATTCTGTGTAATAAGCAAAGTTATGATATACTGCAGTTGCCTCTGGGGCAGTTAGTTATTAGCTTGCTCAGCCATAGCAAGTATAAAAGTGGGAGCAATCTGATCACTTCTGCAGGCATATATCTGCAAAAATCCTGCCTTTTGTAATTATTTTTTTCTTTGAGTTGTCATGGCAGTATTCTCAGTGGTTCTTCTGGTTTTACTGAGATGCATTTAATTCTGCATAGTCAGCACAAACTTGGAACTCATACATTACTCTCTAAATAATTTGTGCTGAAACTTGAGGTTATCACTCCTAGGTTTTTTGGTTTTAAGCACTGGTTACTGTCTATCAGCTGAACTAGTCTGTGTACCAAGATGTAAAACATTTTGTTATCATCTGGAGAATACAGAAAGGATGAACCAGCTCTTTGTAGTGAATAAAAATGCAGAATTGCAGAAATATTTTGCTGAATGACAAAAAATCTAAAAGCTCTTCAAATTCATAATTCTTGGGTGCTTGTGTCTTCTTATGGTAGCCCTTGTCATGTGTAACCAAAAGGTTGCCTTTTGCTCATTTTATGTAATGTCTTTTCAGAACATATTTCAGTACTGGGGAAATTGAAACCGTTTTCCTTCTCACCTTTGCCTCTTTCCGTCTTCTGTTTTGAAGAGCCCCATTACTTCTATGTAATTTTTCATACCTCATCTATATTTTCACATTTTTGAATGGCTGCCAAAACAGTAGTGGAATTACTGCGTTTACCTGTGTGCTCTTTGTCTTGTTTCCAGATGGAAGTCTTTTTCCTTGTGGTTCACTTGACAGGATTTGTCCTCAGGTAGTAACAACTTTAATGTACTTTCTGCCAGTTTCTATTTCGTCATGTTACCTCTTGCACTTCAGGGTTCAGCAAATCTGACAAGACAGCAAAATGCAAAAGGCAACAGAATTGCCACATCAAAAACATTTGGTGGGAGAAGGATGAAGGGTAAAGTAGCTTGGTTTTGTTTTTATTAACAACGATAGCGATAATAAAGCCACCAGAAATCCTTTTGAAATCTGAAGTATTAGGTGGTGTTCAGCAAACAACCAGGGGCAGGAAAGGTGATTAAGGCAAAATTGATGCTGTTTGTGTTTTCTCCAGATGTCATATGCCTGATGTCTTGACATTTCTTAAAGTTCCTCAGAAAGAACAACTATATGATTCCTTTGTTCTTTTGTTTTCTGATACATTTGTGAGTTCACCATTCATTCCATTTCTGACTGAAAAGGCTGAGCCAGGGATTTTGTACATTGTACATAAAACTTGGTTCATTGTACATAAAACAGAGGGGGAAATTTGCATTTTCAACAACTCTATCGTAGCTTAGTCCTATAGGCAACAGCTAGACTGGACCAACCTGTACTATTTGTTAAAGTCCTCTAATTTTTTAGCTGGTTTATACTGTTTTTTTGGCTAACTCATCTATGTGGAAGGGCATCTGGAATCTCTTCCCCATTCGACCTTCAAAAGCCTTTGCTGCTTGTGGCAACCATAGAGGTGTGGCATCACGGCCAGTCCGCTTGCAGGGAATCTCAGTGACTTCCTGGATCCATGAGCGTATGTTGATGAGATTTCCATGGTTTTGAGGGTAGTGGTTCTTCATGTTACTGAAGAAAGCTTTATGGTGTGTAATGAGGTCTTTGCTGAAGTGACTCACTTTGCATCAGCTCATTCAATCTATGAGAAACTTCAGCTGAAGGAAGGGCTATACTCTTGGGGTGATGGACACAGTGACTTGGAGGTACAAACCAATTGCTCAACCAGCATTACTTCTTCAAGCCTTTCCATCAATACGGGATGCTTGACTCACAGTTTGAGCTGATCTTGTTGCTGGGATGTTGTGCTGATCTGGACAACTCAATTTAACCAGTTCTGGTACTACTAAATCAGCAAAATTAGAATAAGAGGAGAAAATGCTGAAAGTTGAACAATGAAACAATGACAAGAAGTCATTAAAGAGCTGAGACTTCTTAAACAATATTTTTCTTCAGGGACTACAAAAAACCAGAAGCTCAAAAAGAAGCCATGCCAATAGAGAGGAAAGTGAAAACTTTGTGGACCACAGTTCAGCACAGTGCTTAGCACTGTTCCCTAAGCACACTGAAATAGTCTATGTTAGTGGGATTGCATTACTGGCAATCCCTTGAATACTGAAATCAATCTAAAAGTTAAGTACCCTGCTGAACTGGGATCAATGTAACAGTAAAAGTCTAACCTGTAACTAGATTGACTGATTAGGTGGGGATTTTAGTTCATGGTATTGTCTTTTCCATTTCTATGTAAAAGTAAAGACAAAGAAGGAAAAAATAAGTCAATCCCATGTATAAATTGCCGGGATTGAAAAAAATAAATAAGATGTTTTCAAAGTTGAATATATCAAATGCACAGAAAGTGCTACTTGTATTTAATTATAATTGAAATTACAGTAATAAAATTGGCTGATGAGAGGAGGAAAGAAAATTATATTTCTGTAGACTTCTTGCACTCAGATTCAATCCACCAGAGGAGTTTGAAGACCACAGAAGTCAATTTTAATTGCTGCAATTACTGATCTTTAACTACTGCAGCACTAGTGGGAGAAGTTAGTGAAGCAGAATTTCAGCTGATCTGAAAGTATTATGAAGCAGCATTACCGCCTGTGATTATGGGATGTAAAAGTTCAGGTATCACGATTCAAGAGTTTTGGGCCACAACTTATCAATCACTATACTATTCCTACTTTTATTTGACTAAAAATTCTGTAAGAACAAACACCAAAACCCTGCAGATTTAGACAGCACACACCTTTCTGCAACCAGGAATAAATACACCTGTATGTAAAATTGCATGGCTATATTGTTTTAATTCTTCCAATGTAAAATCCTTACAAAGTGAACCACTCAGTTATCTCGGTCATTTGTTCTTAATGTCTTAGAGGCTGGTAAACAAACCATTGGCAACTCTCCAGTGGAGCTTTATAGAAGCTATTCTCTACTGAAATTTACTTTAAAAATGAAACATTTTAATGTTTCATAGGAAGACATTAATCCAGCTGGAGAGATGTAAAAGGGTGAGGTACAGTTAAGTAATTTCTAAAACTCTTTGATTGAGACTTAGTGGTGTATTCCCAGCTGATCTGTTATATCAAACTGAATCACAGAATACCAGGTTGAAAGAGACCTCAAGGATCATCTGTTACAAACTTTCATGGAAAAAGCACAGTATAGAGAAGATGTCCCCGTGCGTCTCAAAGATCATGGAGAGCAGCCTCGCACCAATGTTAGCCAGGGCCCATTGATCTGTAGAGTATAGAAGTCAGAAACATTGATTTTAACTCCGTGGAGAGTGCCCACCATCATCCTGGTAGAGAACTAGAGCACTTCCTTGGGCTTTGAATCTACAAGCAGGGTGCAGGCTCCTTCCTGCATGTTTCTGGTCACTTGCACTCCTTAGGGGCATTTATATCTCCCACACTTGCCCCAGCAATGACTAAGCTCCATCAGCCAGGTAAATTATAAAAGGTAATCTTACTGGTTGAATTATTGAACATTTACTTGACTTACAATAGCAGTACTCATTTTCATAGAAATAAATATGTATCATAAATGTTATTACATATATAAGGCATCAAAGGAGAATGCCTCAAAGGAGGTGATCGTGCCCCTCTACTCTGCTCTTGTGAGACCTCACTTGGAGCATTGTGTGCAGTTCTGGTGTCCTCAACATAAAAAGGACATGGAACTGTTGGAACAAGTCCAGAGAAGGGCCACGAGGATGATCAGGGGACTGGAGCACCTCCTGTATGAAGACAGGCTGAGGAAGTTGGGGCTGTTCAGCCTGGAGAAGAGAAGGCTGCGTGGAGACCTCGTAGCAGCCTTCAGGTGTCTGAAGGGGGCCTATAGGGATGCTGGGGGAAGGACTCTTCATTAGAGACTGTAGTGATAGGACAAGGGGTAACAGGTTAAAACTTAAACAGGGGAAGTTTAGATTGGATATAAGAAGGAAATTCTTTCCTGTTAGGGTGGTGAGGCACTGGAATGGGTTGTCCAGGGAGGCTGTGAATGCTCCATCCCTGGCAGTGTTCAAGGCCAGGTTGGACAGAGACTTGGGTGAGATGGTTTAGTGTGAGGTGTGCCCATGGCACGAGGGTTGGAACTAGAAGCTCTTAAGGTCCTTTCCAACCCTAAGTATTCTATGATTCTATGATTCTATAAAGGAATCTGGAATGCTATTTTTTCATATAAAATATAGCCTATGTATGAGCTAATATGTATGAGCTCTTATTTGATGCTGTTGCATCAGCTGTTGTGATACTTTGATCTTTATTCATTCTGAGCTCTTTGTGTTTTGTCATCACTGTCGTGACCTGTGGTATTATATGTCTGTAGTGGTTTTTCAGAGATACTGGAAAGCCTTTAAGTGTTCTATGAGACTGCTTTTTAAATACAATGGAAAGTCTCCTGAAACATGTGCTTTAATCGGGGGTATAGTACATCAAGTTGTGGTGAATTGGCCCCAGATGGCAGCCAAGCAGCCACAGAACAGCTTGCTCACTGCCCATGCAGCAGAGTGGAGGAGAAATTAGGAAGAACAAGAATGAGAAAGCTCATGAACTGAAATAAAAATAGCGAAGTTGCTCGCCAATTACTGTCACAGGCAAAACAGACTCAGTCTGGGGAATTCAACTTAATTTATTAACAATTAACATAAATATTTAAGTACTGAATTAGGTGTTGCAAGAGAACAAAGGGGACAAGACCTCTCCTCCTGCTTTCCCAGGCTCAGCTTCACTCCAGACACTTCTCTTCCCTCCTTGATGTTGCTGCAGGTTACACTCAGTCCCTTTGGTGAGGTGGTACAGGAGGTTGGGGTCAGGACAAAGCAGTTTTTTTCTCTACTGTTTCTTTCTTCTCATGCTTTTCTTCTACTGCTGCTTCCTTCTTACTCATTTTCTCCTCACCAGTGTGGGTCCTCCGTGACCATAGTCCCTCAGAGGTAGTACCTACTCCAGCATGAGCTTATTCATCAGCTACAGGGTCTTTGGAGGAGTGCCTTCTCTGCAGTGCAGTACCTCCTACTGCTCTGGCCTTGTTCTCTCATTCTCTCAGCATTTTCTTTCCTTTATTAAATATGTTTTTACAGAGGTGCTACCAGCTTGGCTGATGGCCTAAGCTGTGTCTGTCATGGTCTGTTTGGATCTCTCGAATTTATAGGACAAATTACTCTGTAAATTAAACCTTATTTTATGAGCTTATTGAGAAATACAACAAACTACTTGTAAGAATTTTCACAGCAAGGAATCCATTTTATGTGTTAAAAAGTAACAGTTTCATCATTAGTTACTTGAATTTATGAAAAATTGCTAATTATTTATGGTCCTACTTTTAAGTCTTTCTGAGCAGCAAATGGTACTGATCATGTTTTGAGCGACATAACTGTACTGGGTAAAACTGAAGGTCTATTCAAGCCATTGAATACTAAATGATGTACTAAATGCTTCTGGAAGGAGTTTTAAAAGAAAGGAAGTTACCTGCTCCTTGGTATATGCAGTTCACATATTCCAGAATTTCCACTAAATTAACATGTTCATTTGGTTAGTCAGGTATTTTCTGAGCTATGCTTTGCAGGTTTATTGCGTTTTAGTTAACACTGAAGTATTTTTGCACCATTCAAATTAGTGTAGAATTTTCTCATTATCCAAAGCAATAGTAGGTGCAGGGGTGGAGGAGAGAAGCAGCTCTCAATCTCCCTTTCTTCATCCACTCTGCCAAACTACACAGGTTTTGTTGCAAGATCTTCTTTGGGTCTTTTCAGAAATAGGTTTCCTTGGGGAAAAATATGCAGTTTTTACCTTAGGCTGTCTACCTTTTTATTCTTTGAAAACTTTTTTTAAGAAACAGCTCATCAGAAATGTACTTTGTAAAATGCTACATTGGGAAAGGCTTTCATGTCTGTTTGAAATAAAATATTTTGCTCTGAATCAGGCAAAGCTTTAGGATTTTTTTAATGTTTCTTCTTTTTTTTTTTTTTTGTCAGTATAGTTGCTGAACTTTACTTGATTTTTCAAATATTTTTGGTCCTCTGACATTACTTTTCAGTGAACTCTGATCATGAGTATTTGGAGTTCTAAAATGAACTGTTACTAGCAGACAAAACCAAAAGGTTTAATACCCAGGGAAGGACATAGTATTGAAGGCCACTTGTTTCCTACTTCTTGTCCCTGGTATTACACAGTTTTCAATCTCTCTCCTCTCATACCATCTTCTTTTCATAAGTAATTACTTCCTACTTTTTTGGAAATCTGTTTTTATGAGAACTTGGGGAATTGGGGAATATAAAAGTTATTTCTAGTATTTCAGCTTTCATACTTGATATTTTCATTTCAACTCTGACATTTGGAAGCCTTGGGTGGCATGGTTTAGTGGGAGGTGTCCCTGCCCATGGCAGAGGGGTTGGAACTAGATGATCTTAAGGTCCTTTCCAACCCTAACTATTCTGTGGTTGTATGATTTACTATAGAGCTTTGGTGTAGGGTGATATCTCGTTCCAGAAAACCTGTGTAATGCCAGTCTTCATGTAAATTGTCTGAGTAGACGGCCCACACTATGCTATACCTTCCTCCCAAAAAGACATCATCACTAAAATGCTGAACTTAATGAAATCTTCAGGATTTCTGTGGGCTTTGAATTTTACCATAGGTAAAACAAACACTGTCCACTGATGAATGGGAGTCCTGTCATTTCTTCAGTATGATAATGCTACTCATAAGCTCAGGGAAAATAAAACTCAACGGGTAAAGAGAGTTGTGCAACATCCCTTTGGCAATGCAGGCCAGAATAGCATCCTTTGGGAGAGATAAGGAATTATCTTTCACTATCCTGTGGCTGTTAGGGTAGTTGTCTCGGATTTAGTCACATTAAACAAATCTTTGTATGTTGATCCTTACATTTGTCACTGAAAGTCCTTGCAACACTTTTTCTCATGGAATTTCTGTGTTCAGTACCTTTCCAATTTTCACTCTTTTCATAATAATAATTTGGCTGTGGTTTTAAGGGTGTCTGAGAAGTAGGTGCTTGCTGCATTGGAATATAAATATAGGGAGATCTCTTGACCTGCACTTAGAAAAAACAGCTGTGAATAATTTAGTCCTGAGTAACATAAAGGGATGATTTTAATTTTCACACAACTATTTTCACTTCTGAACAGTGGAACACCATCTAGTTCGACAGTTGCACAATTATCCCTAAGTGAAACAGCTGTCTCGGCTCTAATCTTGCTCTCCTATCCTTCCAATGAGGCTTTTTGATTAACTTTTTATTCTTAGGATAGTAATTTGTAGCAAGGATCTAATTAAGAACTTTATGTAACACAGCCAAAGTCCTCCTTTTGCAAGTCTGTCTCACCTCAGTCCTACTAATCTTGCAGCTTTCAGTATGGAGCATTCTCAAATGTCTGATATTTCAAGTTATCTCTACTGGTTGAAAACAATTTCAGCTATTGAGAATTGGGAACAAGACTCATTTGATTCTTTTGTCTCGGTAAGGAAAACTGTAACAGCTCTGAAAGAAGGAATGCTTTTAAAATTTCAATTCTGAGGGTTGCTTCTTTAAGGGGAGTAGGGGGAAATGACTTAAACTGAATTTCTCTGTTGAGCTGTATGAGCTCGGAACTCTTGCCATAGATGATCTGTGTTTCTTACTGATGAAGGGATAAGTGGGTTATTTCTGGGTAGAAAATGCATAGTTCTATATATCTGAAATTAAAAGATAGTGCCACCATTTCTACTTATGAATAATGACAGAGATAGTTATATTACACATTATTAATATGTATACATATTCTTAATTCCAGAAAATTGTATAATTGAGATATAGCATTTAAGTGAAGGAGTATTTATCAACTTTATTTAATAATTATAAATTCAATATCTGGGTATTACTGCTTATCACCAAATTCCATACATTAATATGACGTTTATTGCGTATAAAATAAAACAGTTCATCTGACTGATCTCTTCTATGTTTGCATCGATATAAGTTACTAAATCTAAGTATTTTAAAAACCATTTCATTTATATTCATGTCATGTGCACTGGAAATACTTATTTTCCCATATGCAGTAGCAGATGCAGGATGATGCTTTTGGTGACCAGGTTAGGCAAGACAGTCAGAGTGTGCTTGAGAGGAAAGAAAAGGGTATATTGCCTTCTTCCATGTGTCTTCATTTCATTTGAAATATAATTTGACAGGGTATCTTTAAAGTAAATACACTGATATCTGCAGGTACAAAAGGGACATATATCTGAATTGTTATGTGTATTATCAACAATCTGGAGAAATATTATTTAGGTACTAACTATATCAACATAGTATTGACCTAACAAGTGACTTCAATACCACATAGGCTGATAGCAAAAGATGCTTGGGTCCTTATTTGTGTATGAGTAGAGACCTTATACTATAATCAAAGAAGACATTTCAAAATGTGTCACAAAGCATATAATAGGATGTGAAGGATGGACTGACTTTAACTTGTTTTCTCCTTGTTACAGTTGCCCTAAAAAACCTGGTGCTTCCTGCAGATTCTGTGTTCTTCTTGCTGTAATATTTTCTATGTCATTTTTCTCCCATTCCTCTGAAGCACACGATGTTCCCATTTCTTGTCCTCCAGCCAAACATTTATTTAGTATCAGGGTCAGGTCTGCAGTGGGGCTTTTATGTGTTAGTGCTCAGAATCGGTGCACCCGCCTGTGAAGTTGGTTAGCTTTTGGAAAGGACCGACAGATTAAGTGTTAATTTTCCCCAGACGTCCTATGGCGAAAGTCAAGATTTACAACAGGAGAATGGTAAAAGTCATATTTCTACCAGGCATCATGATTTAGCAGATGAGGGGGATATGCTGAAAATTGTTCATTTCATTTGGAGAGTGGAGTCTGTGCCTTAAAAACAGGGTAGGGGGAGAATGGGTCTGTCCAAAGGGCTCTTTGGTAAAGGTTACCTCGTGTCTGAATGTCAATTGCATGAGATAGATGTTGAGTTGTTTTTAGAGGTTGAAGCACTGTTGTACAGGTGCAAGGGAAATCTGAGTTCCTAAAGATGAATGTTTTCAGGACTGATTCTTTGGTTCGGATACTCTGTGTCCTGTACTCTGCCTACATCCTGCCTTAAGCAGCCAGCTTCATTTGTGTTACTAAATGCTATGCTTAGTCCTTTTCCTGGTCTTCTCTCCTAGCACGTGACGTAAAGTGCATAACTTCCCCTCCTTGCTTCATCAGGAAATGCTTTCTTTTTCTTTCCTAACAGTAATCAAACTTACTTCTGAAAGTCCTCTCCTGGAACTCTTCCGTTTAAATCAGAGAAATAAACCACTACCATATCAAAGACAGACATCCAGGAGCTGATTATTATCAACTGTTGTTATTAATATAGGAAAAAGCTGCTTGACATTACGAACCATTTAATGTTCCAGTGTTTAGGGGGATCATGTAAGTGGATGAAAGGTTGTTGTGACATTTGAAATTCCCCCAATTGATTTGCAAACCCATCTTCTCAGTCTTGATAGATCAGTTCTGACAGTTTTTAGGTTTTATGTCTCTGTGCTTATTACATTCGTTGTTCAATACAGTGACAGTGAGAGGTCAGTGTTGTCTCTGTGTACAAGGAAGGTTGTTTCATTTTGTGGGATAAGTTATACACATTCACACAGTAAATCTACAGAGACCAGAACTTAGTTCTGCCCAGGTCACTGTTATTAACTTATACAAATGGTAACATCCTAGATTTTTGTGTTTTACAAGCTGAAAATATGTCATGAAATCAGTTACTGAAAGATATCCTATAATCTAAGAATGATTTTATTTCAAAGTGGTACCTTGTGTTCCTTTTTGTGACTGCTTCATCAGTAAAAGTGCCATGTTGCTTCCTGCTAGATAAATCACTGTTAAAATTGCCTCCATCTATTTTAATTCAGTTTAAGATAATGATTTTTTACTCTGTTTCTGCATCCTTTTCTAGCCAAAACAACACTGTTTAGAAATGACAGAATGCTAAAACATAAAGATGGGGAACGACCTCACAGGTCATGTTGCCCATCTGCCAGAATGCTGGTACTGCCTACAGTGTGTAGTTTAGTGCTTAGTTGAAGTGTATACAAAGAGTTTTAGGAAGCAAGACTTCTCTCTCTCCTCTAGGGAGATGATACTATAGTTTGATGAATTTGACACACAGTTGTAGCAGTGTATAAAATGTGCTTGCCTGCCCTTGGCATGAAATGTAAAAATATTCCCATGTTAAAAATAGCAAAATATTTATTGAAAAACAGGCCAAGTCTGATTTTACTGATCTGAAGTGTTTCTCAGCATCCTTCCTAACATCAAAAATATTTTTTTGACATTTCTTCCTTTCTGTTTTTAATCCAGCTTCTGAAGTCTGTCTTTTTTAGCATTGATACACCTACTTGTACTCCTAATCTAAATTTGTTAGGTTCACAAGGATGCTGTTCCCTTGATTATTACTTGACAGGAATTACCTTAATTTCTTCAAGGCCCTAATTTTGATTTAAGGCATTTTTTTAAGGTTCTCTACAAGTTCTCTGGGAGACTGTCAGTGTTGCTGTACCCTCCAGTCATGTTGTTTGTGCTTCTCAGACTTAAAATGGTCTCAGGCACTTTCTTTACTTAAGCAATGGCATATTGTAGAGCTGGTTCTATGGTGATGTTGCTGCTCATCCCAGGTTCAGCCCCTTTACGTGGTGTCATTATTCTACAAGCCTGTGATGCCATGTTGCTCTCTGTGTTTTGAAACTTTTTTGTAAATGCTATTTCTAAGAATGAAGAAGTTGACAGCATCTTAATAGATTATATGTTAGAAGAAGAAGGCATAGCTTTGATTCTCTGTGGAAAGCTCCTCGATGAACAGCAATCAGTTGTCACTTTATGTGTTTCCATTTTTACACAATAATGTGATTTTACTCGTGGCTGCAGCACGGCTTCCACTTTCACTTTGTTGCTTCTGCTACTCAAGTTGACATTTTCTTTTATAACCAAAGACCTTGCTCTTTTACTTTCTTCGGCTGTTCCAGACTCACCTCCAATAAATGATTTTGTAGATTTATCAGAAAATAGGATGAGTAAATAAAAGACACTGAACAAATATCTGTTCTGCAGTGAAATTTCAGAGGAATAAGGTGCTGCATGCAAAGCAGACTTCAGTTTAACTGTACTGCCAGTTAAGATTTTACTTTCTGTAACTACCTAAAAGGAAGATGGAGCCAGGAGGTGATTTGTCTCTTCTCTCAAGTAACAAGTGACAGGACAAGAGGAAACGGCCTCAAGCTGCACCAGGGCAGGTTTAGATGGAGATGAGGAACAATTCCTTCCCCAGAGGGTGCTCAGGCATTGGAACAGGCTGCCCAGGGCAGGGCTGGGCTGCAGTCACCGTCCCTCCAGGTGCTCACACACCGTGGAGATGAGGCCCTCAGTGCCGTGGGTTAGTGGTGGCCTTGGCAGTGCTGGGGAACAATTGGACTTGATCATCTTAAAGGTCTTTTCCAACCCAGTTGATTCTCTGATCTGTAATATCATTTAATTACTGAGTTGGGTATTGAGAAACAAAGACGACAATGGGTTAAACATTTAGGGGAAACAGCTCTTTGCCAGGCTGAGCTTCACTCCAGACCCCCGGTGACTCCTGCAGGTCACACTCAGTCCCTCCAGTGAGGTGAGGCTGGCACAGGGGGCTGGGTTCAGGATGTGGTGCTTTCTCTCTGCTGCTCCTTTTTCCTAACTCTTTCCTTCCTTATTACTTGCTTGTTCTGCTCCAGCACAGTTCCTCTGCAAGCTGCAGTGCCTTCAGGGTGTTCCCTGCTTCTCCATGGAGCACCAGTGCCTGCCTTGTCACAGAGGCACCAGAACTGGTTGGTCCAGAGGCACCACCAGCTTTGCTGATGGGCTGAGCTGTGTCCTGCGGTGGGTCTGACACTGAGATGGCTGGAACCTGCTGTGCCTGTCACAGAGCAGCCCTGACTTCTCCTCACAGACCTGCCCCTGCAACCCCCGCTTCCAAAACCTCCATGTTTGTGACCACTGCAAGGAGGAAGACAGGCAGGTATAATGGTGTGTGTTTAGGTCTGAGGCCCCAGCATAAGAGGGACATGGAGCTGTTGGAGTGAGTCCAGAGGAGGCCATGGAGATGCTGAGGGCTGGAGCAGCTCTGCTCTGGAGCCAGGCTGAGAGAGCTGGGCTGGGTCAGCCTGGAGAAGAGAAGGCTCCTGAAGGGGAGACCTCAGAGCAGCTCCAAGCGCCTAAAGGGGCTGCAGGAAACCTGGAGAGGGGCACTGGACAAGGGCCTGTAGGGACAGGACAAGGGGGAATGGCTTTAACCTGCCAGAGGGGAGACTGAGATGAGCTCTTAGGCAGAAGCTCTTCCCTGTGAGGGTGCTGAGGCACTGGCACAGGGTGCCCAGAGAAGCTGTGGCTGCCCCATCCCTGGCAGTGTTCAATGCCAGGTTGGACACAGGGTCTTGGAGCAAGCTGCTCTAGTGGAAGGGGTCCCTGCCCATGGCAGGGGTTGGAACTGGATGAGCTTTAAGGTCCCTTTCACCCAAACCATCCTGTTATTATGTAATAATACAAGCTTCATTTTTCAGTAGGTCATATTGCATAAAAGAGGCATTTGAATGTAGCAGATTGAGGAATGACAAGGTACAAAGTCAAGAAATTGGACTGGTTTTATTTCTCTATGCAAACTTTTAAAGCATGAAGGAAATCAGCCCTAAAACCAAAAAGACAATGACATGTGTGTTTCCACCACGCAGCCTAAAACCAGATTGCATCATCCTAAAGGGAGCATTCTCTTTTTTTCAATAACAGCCTGTTGGCATTACACACATCCACGAGTCTTTGCTAAGCTCGGCAGCCTGTGATGCTCCTGCTGGGTGCTACAGTCTGTAAAATTACAGAAATAGTGGCAGTTCTGGCACTCATTGTCCTGCAAGTCACCCACAGAGCGCTCAGTCTCTCAGGCAGAAGGACGTCAGTGAGAAAACAGAGATTAAATGTTTGGCAAGCCCTAAGGTAAAATACCAAACAGTTTTACGTAACAGTCCATCTCCATTGAGAAATGTATTTTATGCCACATGAGGCAACCCCTTGTAAGATGCCTCACTTGCCCTAAACCCTGTATAACTTCACTTTAAACACTTGTATCTTTTGAAATGACATACTGTGAGTGCAGTGGTCCTGCAGCGATTTATGGTTTGAAGCAAGCTGTCGGCAAATGATATATTTGGAATTATTCTGTTAATTTTATTCATCAAGTAGTGATTCTAGGACGTGAAGAGACCCTCTGGGACATCAATTAAAACTTTTCCAGAGGACATAAGGTTTGAAGTTTACTTCTGATATAAAAATCAAAACCCTCCTTGCTCCAGCACAGGCCAATTTGAGTTTATTGCAGATATTCAAAATCAAGTTTAATTACGTAAAACTGATATACATTCATTAAGTGGAAGCTTTTGGCAAAGCAGCTTTGCTCCTACTTAGCCAGAATCAATGAATTAAAAGTTGAGGCATTTTATGGACCACAGTAACCACCAGCTCTTCTGGCAACTTCTGTGCTGAAACAGAATTGATGGTGATTTTGCTACTTCTGTTATACCTGAAAACCTTCGTAAAACTCAAGATGCTTTCTTCTGTATTTCCCATTCTTTCCTCTCTATGGAGAGTTTGAGCTGTAGCACCAATAAGTCTTGGTCTCTTCTGTTCTTGCCAAACAGAGGTGAATGCTTTTTAGCACTAATTCCATTATTTCTCGGCTGTTGGGTACAGTGCTTGATCTAATTGATTAGTTTCTAAAAGCAGGTGTTTAATTCTTTGGAATTTATGTTCTGATAAACCTCTTGAATAGATAATGAATCCTATTAAAATAATTTCCCTACTTCACATTTAGGTTTACATTCACTTTTTTCTGTTGTTGTATCCATCTGCATTGTAATTTTTACTCCATTGAGATTATGTTCTTATTCTTTTTGTTGCACGGCTCTTCTTAAGGTTTACGTCTGTACCAGTCCATGGTTAATAAAGCTAATGCTTGGGCAAACTGTTGGAAAGCTAAACAGCTAAAGTTTAATCAAACATGGGAATGCTCAAGTCAATGAGACGTTTGCCCTTGTTAGTAAGTCTGTGGATAACCTAAGCATTTTGTATTAACTTTCCCTCCTCCTCCCCACTGGACTTTTAATTTCTGGATATTCAGCTAATGTGGTTTAAAATACAATAGAAAAAAATTTCAAACACAAATATTAATTTGTTTAATTTGTTCTAAGTTCTTTTTGTCATTATTGCTTTCACGAACCAGCTGGCTAAATGCATGCACACTCTACAGATCCTGCCAGGAGATAAAAAGCCCTAATATCATATTACATATTATCTTAAGTTTTGACTCTGTTGAGAGCAGATCAATGTTTTACCATTAATTCAGTTATGCGGGTACTTTCACCCAAAAATTTTTAGATCTGATAGATGTAGGAGAATGTCATTGATGTTTAAAATGGAAGCTGTAACCTGTTTTTTTTAATTTCATAATATAAAGTAAGTTAGCTTAGCTTTTAGGTTTTCAGTAGCACCCCTCCATTGGAATTTATCTTTCCACCAATATTAACTGTAGTGGCAAGATTTCACAAATATCTCATCTTTTTATAAAATTATTACGAATTACATCAAAACTGAAAAATAAATTATTCAAATCAGATGTCAGAGTTTTGAAGATAATACACTTATAAAAGTACCATATGGAATGTGTTTCTATTTTTGTTCTTGATTCTAAAGTTTCCATATCCACATTTAAGAACATACCAGAAACTGTCATTGCCTGGATTGTTTAAACTGTTATTTTCTTAAGTGATGTGCTTTGACACAGGCTTTGCGGAAAGTTCTGGTGCAGAGTGGAGATGAGATCAGAGCAGAGATATGTATAATAAATGAATGTTATGGCCCATTCACTTTCAAAAGGCCGTGAACATGCGCTGAAGCAGTAAACCTAGAAACAGGATTTAGGTCTAAATTTCTGTTCAAAGCTAGAGCACTGTTGTATGACAATTGGCTTCAATTTCTCTTGTGAGTCAGTAGAGATCTGGTAATGGGACCGCTGTGTGAGTCTTAGTATGGCATTTGGCATCCTAGAATGAGACAGATGGATCCACCCTGCCTAGTGATAGGAAGGTTATCACCTCAGAATTTAATGAGTAATAACATTTAGTTGAGTAATATCTTCACTGGAAATTCAGATGTACCCTAATTATCCCTCATTCTCTGTAAGGCTTTTCCCATTGACATTTCTGTGTCCTTCACTAGATCTGATATTGGGCAAAAAGTTCTCATTATGTTAATCATAGATAATTCAAACAGCTAACAGGTAATATCACCATGGGTGAAACTTCAGCAATTTTAAGGTAGGTGCTTTCTTGTCATTCCATTTGTCCACCTGTGGATCCACACAGAAATGCTGGGTTTTCCTGAGGTCTGAAGTCTTTTTTGTTTAAATAATGTCACAGTTAATACAATTTTAAATAGAAAATTATTCTTTCAGATTAAACAAAAAACAACACAACACCCCAAGCTCAAAAATAAGGCCATGTTCTTTGAAAAAGCACTCTTTACCTTTAAATTAAATGGCTTTATATGAGGCTACATTATACACGTAGGGAAAGATCCTGAGAATTTCTTGAGGCATTTTTCCTCTATTCTTGACAGCTGCAACCAGCAAGCAAAGCTGCTTTTGACTTCTGAAAAGTCATTCTTTAAATGTTCAAAGAGACTCCCTATCGTTCATATTTTCTGTTTAATAACCAGCAAATGACTTTTTCTCCTTCTTGGTGCTGTAGTTTGTAATTCAGTGGTAAATACGATGAAAAGTTCTGTGTGTCCTGTGATCCTGAGGCCTTGCAGCATCACAGAGAATTTTGACATCTAAATTATCATTTAATCTTTCATGCCATTGTGTGTCAACATAATTTTTTTTCTTGCAATTGTGAAAAACTTTTGAAAATAGGCAATGAATTTAAATTAATTCAGTGTTACCTTTTTAAGGCCTCAAACAGTCCGACAGGTTCTGTCTGAGGGATGCAGCTTACCCCATTCCTTTGCAAATGTAGGGGCCACTCCACTTTGTATTATTAAGACACAAAATGCTAAGACTTTATGGTAAAATAAAGCTGCAACTGAGTATTCCAGAGAGTGTTTTTGAATTTAAGAATGTCCGCCTGGAAGGATGAGCCCTTAACTCTGACATTCAGTCGACAGGGTTAGGTGTCTCCATAAGATGGTAATAAGGCACTGACAGCTCAACCTACTTTTTAAATGGTAATGCATACACTCTATTTCACTACCTCTTTACTGTGAGTTTACTTAAAAGTAATAATGTAGATAATGACAGTAATTGCTTAGCAAGAAAACAAGGAATTGAGATTTCTGAGTCAAAATCGCAGCTAGGATTAAATATAGGTAGATAGTTTCAAGATGATCATATACTTGTTTTAGTGTTTTCTGGCTAAGAAGTAATGTGCTGTGCTCTTTATTTATATAATAGTCACCATATATCTATGCAAGTGGTTTGATGGTCTGGTGTTGAATACAGCACTGCAAAGAAGAAACAGTTAAAACAAGGAGTTATGAATACTCCAAAAGGAATGAAATGCAGTTTAATATGGATAGTCTGTAAAACTGTGCATGCTCTAAGTAAAAGGATGATGGTAGCACTCGCGGTAGAGGAAAAGTTCATCTTGTCTGAGAGGTATGAGTCATGTCAGACGCTTGTAGAGAATTTGGTAGCAGAGTAAATGTTCATGAACTAGACTGTGCGCCTTTTTGTTCTCTTTCTACTGGCTTCAAGTGCTTTCACTGTATTTTGCAACTAGAAAAGCCACTAGACTGACTCGCTGCAAGCAGAACAATCTCGTATATATATTTGTGGAAACAAAGTCTGTTGTGCTCAACTGCTTTAAGAACAAAAAAAAAAACACAAAAAACTCCTGATTTTTTTCCCCAAAGCTATTTAAGCTTTGTCTCGGCTCTGCCAATCTGTCACTGCAGCTGTCAGTATGAACCCTTTTCTTCAAAGCACAGAGATGGCTCAGCTGAAAGCACTGCTTTTAGTCATGGGCAGCAAAAAGGTCTGTGCAGGGAGCATTACTGACAGCCCGCATGGTCCATTGTCAGCATAATATAATACATGAGGTATAGGTAAGGATTAGGGCAGAAAGAAAAGTGAATGAGGAATGGGGAAAACAGGCTCACTTAGTTCACCACACTCAGTACAATCCCTTCTTTTGGTGATTGGTTTGGATTTATTTTGCAGCTGCAGAATCAGGACAGTATTCACAAAGGCCTTTTCCCATCTTTAAAACCTGATTGCAAAGTCAGGGAGTCCTCAGTATTCTACCTGACTTAAAAGAGGGCTGTCTCTTTCATGAATTAATTAACTACTGATTTGAATTCATCCTGCAGGTTAGGCATTAGACATGTAGCGTTTTAAACCTCCCTACATAGAGATAGATTATTTAGTTCTTGCCAGCCAACATCTCTCTTCAAACTCTGACCAAATTAAGCCAGTTTTGCTAGAGTTATTAAACACCTTGGTTAAGACTGCAGAGCAGGTCAAAGGGCAGAGCTAGGAATAAAGTCATTATCTTTGTCTTCCAGAAAGCCATTTATTCTTCTGACCCAGTGTCAGACGTAGATAGATAGTTTATATATGCATGGGTATTATAGATTAGATGCAGTGCTGTCTCAAAGACACAGTGGGCAGAGATTCTCGAGAGAATATAAATATATATTTTTTTGCATGCTTTTGTTAATTTATGCACAACTGGAAGTATTCCTAGTGAGCTGATGAACTGTTGTGATGGATTTTTCAGTGTTCTGTATAAGTGTGCAGATGTATGGGCATCCTTTTTTGAGAATTTGATGAATCAGTGCATGTGATGTGTTTTTAATTCAGCATAGACACATCATCCTGGATGGTAAAATCCTTCTGACTCCTTGTTGCTACTGATCTTCTCCTGACCTGTCCACTGAGTAACTTCGCTGTGACTGCAGGACTATTTTGATGCTCCTGTGTACTGCATAGCTAGCACTGTATTTAGGTCTTTTTCCAGTAACTGATAACTGTCTTCTTAACTCTGCATGATTAAAGCCTCCTACTTTTCTTTAAAGCATGAGCAGCAAACAGGACATAAGCAGTAAAATAATCTCCATTTCCTGCACTTAAATGCAGTGTTGTAGCTCAGGAGGTCAGTGTTCTTCAAATTACCATATGTTAGAGAGACTGGAGCAAAATGTTTCAATTAAATCAGTTTTCCGAGGGAAAAAAAAACCCAAAACAAAACAACAAATCACCACACAAGCATGCACACATAGGAACAGGAGGAATACAGAAAAGAAAAATGAGCACATGATATTGGTTGTGAGTGAATGGTTATAATCTGTCTGTCCATCTGAAACAGTCTATAAATCTCATGACTGTCTGGTCAGGAGGAGTGCTTCAGTAGCAGAAAATTGTCAGTTTGATCGTGAAGTTCAACTCTTCCAATAAGCAACACACAATAAGCACTGTGTTAAAATGAAGCCTGAAAGATATTTGAGCTTGAAAGCCAATTCTTTAAAGGCTCTGTCAGAAGTCTAAGCAAGAAAGGATCACCCTATTCAAAGGAACAGCTGAAGTGCTCAGACTTTTCCTGTAGAAGGGATGATGGGCCAAGTGAGAAGCTGGAGGTCAGGATTAGGAAGAAGGTAACAAATGGAAACATCCTAGTAGATGCCTCCAGGAAGCCCTGTCAAGGCTCATGAAGGACAGAGGGAGGTGATTACAAAGAAGCAGGTCTATTTACAAAGGGTAAAATTGTGCCTTGCCAACCTGACAACTTTGTGATGTGATGACTGTTCTGTGGATGATGGGAAATTAGTAGGTGTAATTTGCCTTGATTTTAACAATGTTTTCAGTACAAATTCTGTTTTGCAGCCAAATGAGAGAGACAGTGAATGGGTGGATGTACTAGAAGATGAGTAGGATGCTGTCTAGACCACCAGACCCAAAGGGTGGCAGTCAGCAATTTGAAGTCTGGTAGTAACTGATGACACCACGTTACTTAGGGTGTTTCTACAGGCTTGATACTGGTGCTGATGATGTTTAGCATCTTAATAACCAGAATGATTAGGTAGAATGCACTGTCAGCAAGGTTTTAGGTAACACCAGACTGGGTGGAGCAGATGATATGCTGGGCAACTGCTGTTCAGAGGGATCTCAATAGGCAGGACAAATGGGCTGAGAGTAACCACACAAATTTCCTGCACTGGGACAGAACAAAAGATGCAGCAGTCCCAGTCAGGCATAGTGCAGAATAAGTCTGTACGTGACCTAGCCATGTACCCTTGCAGTGAAGGCTAACAGCAAACTGGGCTGCACTAATAGCAGCCTAGACAGCAGTCTGAGGGACATCTACTCATCACCCATGAGTCTGCATTGGGAGTACTGTGTCCAGTTCTAGGTTCCTCAATATGCCAAAGTGTATTTGGTGGAAGATAACAAACACTGACTGGGTCTGGTAGACAGATCATTCAGGAAAAGAGAGAGCTCAATTTGTTCAGCTTGGAGAAGAAGAGTCTGTGGGAAGAATCTAATTGCTGTCTTCAGCCATCTAAGGGATAGTTAGAAAGGACACAAAGTCAAACTCCTCTTGGAGATGCACAGAAGTATGACGCAATAGACACAGATGCATTAAGGGAATTCTGATGAGATATAAGAGAAACCTTATCTTGGTGAGAGTTGTATAGCACTGGACCAGGGATCCTGCAAGACTACAAATGGCCTTCTGGAAACAATAGTAACTGATAGTGTGAAAGATTTGCTTGTGCTCGTAAGAGGAAGAAAAGGAGTAAATGAGTCTTCAAAAGAAATTCCAGATTCCTTAAATGTTTTTACAGTGTTCACACAATTACTGGTTTCTGATCAAGAAATCTCTTTACTTCAGGAAAATCTGATATGGGTATGAGGCTTTGCTCCTCAATGGGTTAGAAGTGATTGGTGATAATATGACAATGCTTTGGAAAATGACTACAGAAAGACATTTGTAATTTCTATAGATACTGTTTTATAAAGCAATGGAAAGATGCTTGCCTTCTGCGGATTGCAAACTTTGTTTATATTTGGTGCTAGAACTTCTTACAGTATGAAAAATAATAAGATTAAATATTGTGAAAAAAACAAAAAGAAAACACTTTCTTCCTGTGGCAAAGTCTTTAAGTGTATGGACCTATATATTAATGTAAGTAAAAACTACAATTCCAAAAGGAAATCCTTTGCTTAGCCTTCAGTGATAATACAGTTATAAATTATTCTATATGCTTAAAGCTAAAAATATTATAATCATATGGCTTTCAGCTTTTATCTATCACTCCAAAGTGTTCAGTGTTATGGGGCATAATGAGAATAAGCTGGTTTGTGTCCATAATATATTTTCAGATACTAAGCATTTTAATATTAAATTATACCTTACTATGGTAACAGATACATACCATGTATGCACATTAAATTGTATGCATTTCATGTTTAGCTTTTATTCACGGGTTACGTAGTTTTGTAGAAATAACGGCATTAATCATCAGTAGCTGTTGTAACATACGGTTTCTTTGGACACAGAATTGTCTTTCAACAGCTTCACCAAAACTGGAAAGAAACTGTGATTTTTCTGAAAGTATTTGAACTGTTGCAGTAATGTTACATTTTTAATTTGGGTTGTGTTAACATAGGTTTTGAAATCCTGCAGTGAATACTTGACAATAGAAATATGATCAGTGCTTTTGGCAGTGCTGTAATCATGAGTACCATGCACAAAGAGACTCTGCAGTCTATACAAATTTAAAGTACAGACAGTCAAACTTTGGCGAATATATAATGTAGACAAATAGAACTAATGAGCTACTCATCAGCTCGATAGAATGGCTGAAGAGTGTTTCTTTAGTTAGGCAAGCGAAGTGCCTTCCATCACTTTTTGTACTACATTGACTCCATGGTGAACCTTCTCCTTCTGAGTTCTTGAACTATTAACAATCCCATCTCAGCAGTCCTGCCCCTGACATTTTACTCATGGTGCATGGCTCTACAATTTCTCACAGCTCTGTGGTTTTCTCCAGTGTCTGAGCCAAGATTATGAGCTGGGTCAAATCAGAGCTCAGCCTCGGGTCACCACTACTGAATCTCAGAATAGAAAGAGGAAGAGGTTAGGGCATTTCAGGTGTCTGGAAACTAGTCTGGATATTGGTTTCATCAATGTTAAAGGTCAAGTTGGACAGCTTTACAGACTCAAACATCTTTTTAAACCACCTCTTTATTTCAAACTTAACATGAGCTGAGTGCAAATGAACCATGAGAATACATAGTTCTAACGTAAATATGCTAGTATGTGTAAAGTATACATTTACTACATACCCCTAATACTGATAAGTTGTGTAAACATAAAATTCTGATGTTTGTCCTCTGTGAAGATCTGGTTATTAGCTTAAACACAAAAAATTGCCTTGTAAAGCAGGGGAAGCTGAAACCCTCACCCCAAGGTCACCTGATTGTAAGCTGAATGCATCATGTTTTTTATAGTTCTACTAAAATATGAATTACTAGTAGTTATTTATTCAGCATGTGAGCCAAAGCCTAATGAAATTGAAAGAAAAACCATAGTGAGATGTGGTTTGGAGTCTGAGGACCTATTTCCTTCATCCTTAATTGATTGAACAGTACCCAAAGTTATGTACTGTTGTATGATGTGAATTCAGTGAGAAGACAGGCTTTCAGCCTTTTAATTTAATGTGTCATAATGGACATTTCAATATTAATGCATTTCAGATTTTTTTAATTTTCTTATTCTTTTTCCTTTCAGGCAAGCCCTGCCCCTATAATTGTCAACACAGACACCTTGGACACAATCCCTTATGTAAGTATTCATTTTTTTATTACTATATAGATCTTGGTTATTTTTCCACAGAAATTATACTCAGTACTGCATAGAAGTTATAAAGAAAATCTTTCAATTAATCATGTCCTTTACAGTTACACAGTTAATTCTTTTCTAGAAAGTATCAGGAGAGATAATTTCACTCAGATGAGTTATAGCATAGTGTATACACATAATTTGTAGTTTAGATTTCAACACATAAATTGTAACTTACTAAAACTAGCCTTTCTTTTTTTAAAAAATGTGATTTCATTAAGCCTTTCTTCCTTACAGGAAGATAAAGAATGAATAGCTCTTGTTAGAGCATCATGCACCCTCCTAGTTTATTAAGATGATACCTAGATGCACACTGTAATATTAAAATGGTGCAAACAGCTCTTCATTTATCTGTCTACATTCCTGTTGTAGATGAAAGCTCTTCATGATGAATAGCAGTACAAACTAGATGACCTCATGTTTTCTTATTAATGTCTCTTCCTTTACATGTCTTCTAGAAAAAAATTATAGTGAATGTTTTTATTAGAGTTTTAAAAATCTGCTTTTCTACAAGCATTTGATATCATTGTTATTTTAGACTGTAAATGCAAGTATAGTTGAAGATAAAGGATACAGAGAAAGACAGTGAATACATAATAAAGAGAGCAACAGGCTTAAATGATTGGAGGCAAGAAAAGCAAGTAGTGTGAAGCTGACTAGACAGTATCTGATCTTTCTCCTTCCATCCTCTTAGTTATCTTTCTAAAGCTTCTAATTAATGTCTCTCATCTGTCATATTTTGTTCACGTCTGTTTCTTATGATACCAATGCATAAGCCTAATTATTTATTCACCTACACCAGTCATATTGCTGGGTTCTGTCTTTTAGAAGAATATTGATGAGGAAGTTTAATAGGGGTTGTCCTGGCCAGCTTGTTTGTTTCTGACAATTCATAAAACTTGGAAATTAATATGCAGAACATATGTAAGGATCACAGCCAGGAGCGATTTAGAAGAATGACACTGCTGAAAAGTAGAAGAGAAATTCCTCATTGGGAATTTCAACCATTGGGAAGGATGGAAAATTTAAATTTCCCTGTTCATTTGCATCTGTCTTTCTTAACAAGCTTCCTATAATTTCTGAGTCTCAGTTTTCCTTACCAACATCAGAACCATCTTCTATGGTCTCAATAGGTCTGGCTTTTCTGTTTTAATGAGACATTTTTCACTTAGTGTTCTCTAGATTTACCAAAAGGAACATTGTGAGCCCCAGTTCGCATTTCCAGCACCGGACCTGTGCCCAGGATACTCTGCAGCTACGGTGAAAGAATTCCTAAATACAGATGCAATTACACTAGTGACAAGATGTTCAGTCATTATGATTTATTCCCATAACACAGTCTATCAGTACGTCTACACTTTTATTGAACTTTTATACTAGTGTTCCTTTCTCTTAAAAAAAAAAAAAAAGAAAGACAAACGACCAAATACATTCAAAAGAAATATTGACAATAGACTGAAAAGTGCCTGTGGGCTGTTTCAGTCTCCAACACGATGTGAACTAAATAAATTAACAGAAGGTGCTGTTGTAAAAATAGACAATTCTGAACCAGTCACCTTGCTCTTATCCAGTGCATGGGAAGAATTATGTCCCTTGGTATGGGGCACAGCAGCACTACCAAAGTGAGGCTTATTTAGACTAGCCAATAAGAAATGTCTAGATGAAGCATATCTTCTGAGCCCAGGCCACCACAGTGCCCCACAGACCATAGGGCCTTTGCTATAAATAGACATTTCTTTCTGATCAGGTTTTGTATGCTTGAATTCTATCCAGAATGAGACAGAAAGACAAGCATATGGACAAATGACCTCTCCATCCCACCTGGTATTTGGGAGAGTGGACTGTGGTCTTTTTGGGGAGAGCTGTGTTTTCCTTCTTCCTCCCAGGACTAGTTCAGTTAAGTTCTGTTTGGTTTCATTTTGTGGTATTTTGTTTGCTAGGAAGGAGCTGTAGTCATTAGGCCAGATATATGTTTGCTTGTGTGTGAACCTGGGCCAGTGAACCTTTCAAGAGCAGGTTTATGGTCAGCATGTGGTGGGTTGGCTGTGGCTAGCAGCCAATTGCTCTTCTCACTTTCCTGTGGGTCAAGGAGAAAATGGAAAGCAAAAGGAGTTGTGTATTGAGATAATGATCAAACAGGGAAAGCAAAAGCTTCATGAGCAGGCAAAGCAAATTAAGGAATTCATTTACTACTTCCCATGGGCAGACAGATGTTTAGCTGTTTCCGGGAAAGCAAGGCTTCATCAAGTGGAGCAGTTACTTGGGAAGACAAATGCCAGAGCGACAAATGACCCCCCCCCCTTTCCTCCTCCTTTCCCTGACCTTTTACTGCCTGGATGCTGTGCAAGCTCTGTTCAGCAACAGCCAAAACACTGGTGTGTTACGAACATTGTTTCAGCCACAAATTGAGGCATGGCTCTATATGGACTACTCTGAAGAAAATTAACTCCCTCCCAGCCAGACCCAGTACAGCCTAGAATACCATGTGGGGCCTATAACACAGCCTGTAACACCATGAGATGTTATGAGAGCTTTGCCCCTCTCTTGAATATTTGGAAAGGCAGAGGAAAATCTTCCCAAACTGAGTAAGCTGATGCAGCCTTCAGCATATAATTAATTTTACAGAAAATATAACTTAGCTAATATGCCCTAAAATATTTTGTTCTGGACAGGAGAGTTCAGAGAGACAAAATAAAGCAAGATTAATGATTATTTTGAAATGTGAACATGAGTCAAGCACCTGCCTTTTCAGCACTGTCAGGACTTCCTGACATGCCTGGAAGAAGACTGCTCAGGGACATCTTTGGTGAATGTTTAAATATCCTTAGAGTTAATCTTGTGAAAGCTTTAGAAAGGAATCATTCTCTTTTAGTTACCACAGAAAAAACACATCTGATTTGTCCCCTAATAAGGACAAATCATTTTACAGATCAGAGAATCCAAGTTACAGTATTTGGAACTAGATGATCTTAAGGTCCTTTCCAACCCCAACTATTCCATGATTGCCTGTCCAAAGCTAAGAGCAGACACAATTTAAGTGGGCATAGAGTAGCTGATACTCTAACTGCAGCATGTCTAAAACACCCAGAAATGCTGATCTAGAGTCATCTTAGATCCCTGCTCTTCAGCTCCCTTTGTGAAGCCTCAAAGCACATTCAGGAGTCCAGGGAGCCTCCTATGGGAGGAAAAGACAGAAAGTTTTAGGTCTTACCAATTAGACCGTGTTTCCTATGATCACGTTCTTTTTCTCATATCCTGCTTTTCTCCAGTCTTAGATGTTTGCCCTTTAATTTTTTCATTTGAACATGCATTCCCCATATCTCTGTACCTTTTCTAACTTAACTTGTTAAATAAAATTAAAAGGCAAGTGAATACATATATATATCTGCAAGTGATACATCTCATGGAAATTTTTGATGTATTAGTCTTTTATTTCTGAATGTTGGGGGGTTTTAAGATGCTTTCCATGACAGCTGGTTGGTACTGTCCACTTATACTTTTGCAAAAAATAATGCTGCTTAAAATATATATATATATATATATAATTTTTCTATTAAAATCTATTTTTTTCTGCAATAACTAGTTTTTATGATGTTTATCATAACAAAGGTAACTAATTCATTTTAGGTCATGTAGAACCTATTTTCAAATTTTAAACACAGGAATAAACATGGACTTGCAAATTTTGGTAAATCAAAGCGGTCTCACTTTTTTTCTGATGTTACTAGCCACAACTGCTCGCCTGATAGGTCCCTCAACAAGGTCAGGCTATTTTTAGTGTGGCTACACAACAGATGGAGACTTCTTATGATTTTGTTTAGCTGTTGGCTCAACAGCACAAGAAACCTGTCTCATTGTTTCATTTTACCCAATGTACCTTCAATGCATTTCCATGACAACAGCTCTGCTCATCCTCTCTGCCACCTTCCTCCAAACATTCCTGAGTGTTTTCAGAAGTAAGGGCCCACACAACAATGATTACCGTTCACAAAGTACTTTCAAATGTAATGTTTCCACTAGTCCACAGAGAGAAATTTCCTTTTTCCAGCTGGTATGCAACTGGTAAACTGTGTTTTTTGTCTCATTAACATTCTAATGACCTAAACTCCAGTAATTAAACCTTTTGGTACTGTTGATGTTCTTCAAACCTTTAGCTCAGTAGTTTGAAAGAAAAACTCATCCTGTGAGGGGCTGTTTTTCATCAGTATTCTTTTCTTAAATGGAGCAAAAGAAAAAGCCTTATTATATTATGGTATATTCTATTCCTTATAATTTGGCCCTGCAGCAAATAACAAAAGAAACAGTTAATAAGCCTTGTTTCTAGGTGCAGTGGCTTGAAAACTTTAGCTCACCAAGCTTTGGATGTGGGAATAAATTTGACAGAAAGCTTTGGTGGTACAAAATGAATGATTCCGTGGCATTTCAAGCACAATTAAACATTTGTGGGAGTTTGTTTGTTCTCTATTCTTTGGCTGTAAATTTTAGATCTTTTTTGTATAATGAGAAGTATTCATTTAATAACATATGAATCATCTCACTTTCTCTCTTGCACAGAATAAGCCCTACTTACTTCTTTTTTAGTTTCCATAATGCTGTATAGTTAAGTTAAAAGTAGCTACAAGGCTGGCTTTGCTGCACCACTTTCAGAAATTGATGGGAAACTTCCTATTTATTTTATGATGGAATTTAATTTTTCTTTCAGCTAACTAAACACTGATGTAAGTTCACTCAGGTACCATGGTAGTTACTTTCTTCCCTGTATTTTCACAGTGATAAGATCTAAGGAATACGTACTTCAGTCTCCTTTACGTCCTAATGAATTCCTTGTATTTCTTCAGTCTCCCATTGTTCTCCCAAATTGTTGTTGTTGTTGTTATTATTACTATCATTATTATGATTTATTGTTATTGCTGTTTTATTACTGGTTTGCTTTGCTAATTGTGCTGCCTACGCTGAGCTCCGTGCAGTCACACACACAATTCTTTCCTTAAGAAGTGGGTTTTATACTTCTCAGGTTATGTTTTCATGAGCTGTAATCAAATATTTAGATTGTTTTGCACTTGTCTGAGCGTGGCCATGCAGATGGCTGTGCAGCTGTTCTGGTGCATCTCTGCTTAGGGACACTGGGAACTCAGACCCCTTCTGGAGTGTGGCAGTTGCTCCATGACAATTCCTGCATAGGCAAGCATGGGGCTGTGGTGATGCCTCCTCCTAAAGAAATTGTCACATTATAGTCTTGATGAGTGGTCTGTGCAATGGATGGGGAGCTGGCTCTCCGACTGCGCCCAGAGGGTGGTGGTAAATAGCTCCTTTTCCATCTGATTACCTGTCACCAGTGGTGTCCCCCAAGGATCGATACTAGGCCCTATGCCATTTAATATATTCATAAGAGATCTGGAAGATGGGATCAAGCCCTCCCTGACCAAGTTTGCTAACAATACCAAACTGAGTGGGGAAGTGGACACTTAGAAGGGAGACCCAGCCTGCAGGATGACCTGGATAAGCTGGAAAAATGGGCTAAAAAGAACCTTATGAATTTCAACAGGAGCAAGGGTAAGGTCTTATACCTGGGTAAACACAATCCAAGAGTGGAGCACAGGCTGGGATCTACCCAACTGAGGAGCAACTCTGTGGAAAGGAACCTGGGGGTCCTGGTGGACACAAGCTCAGTAGGAGTGACCAGGGTGCTGCTGCTGCAAAGAAAGCCAAGAGGATGCTGGGCTACATCAAGAAGGACATCATCAGCACAGATAAAGTCATCATCCCACTCTGCTCACAGTAGAGTTTCAGGCCACAGCTGTAATATTGTGTTCAGTTTTGTGCCCACTATACATAAAAGATGTAGACAGGCTGGTGAGGGTCCAGAGAAGGGCCACAAAGATGATCCAGGGACTGGGAAGCCTAAGAAAAGGCTGAAAGAGCTGGGTTTGTTCAGCCAGGAGAAAAGAAGGATCAGGAGAGACTTGATCACTGTGTTCCAGTAGTTAAAGGGTGACTACAGAGAAGATGGAGACTCCCTTTTTACGTGGAAAAGACAAGAGGTGATGGGCACAAGCTATCCTGGGGAGATTCCAACTGGACAAGAGGAAAATACTTACCAATGTGAACAATGAAATCTCCCCAGTATTGGACACTTTTAAGCTTCACTTGGACTAAGTGCTGGGACACCTAGTCCAGACCGTGGTTTTCCCAAGAAAGTTTGAACAGACAATCCTTGAGGTCTCTTCCAACCTGGTATTCAGTGATTCTATGAATCAGCTTTCTCCTCTGTGATCCTAGTCAGCCGGTGCACCTGGATTTAGTACAGTAGAAGGAAGTACATAAAGGTTTAAACAAAGGCTGCATAGAAAAATCTTTCTATTCTGATCTCTCAGATGAAGTCATGCACTGTAGTTACATCTGAATGTAAAGAGAATGGGGAAAACTTGCCAGTCAGTACTCTGAAGGCTTTTACTGGATCATATGAATGTAGGTGCAGCCTATTTTCCCGTTTGTTTATCTTCAGAATAAATGTGTTGCTTCTTTCTTGATGAGTTTCATCGTAGTCTTGAAAGTCAGCTTGCACATCTTATTATCTTGAATGACTCTTATATTTTCTAGATTGTTAACCACCTTTGTAGTTTACACTCATCTTTCCGTCACTTAACATGGACTACAATGGGAAAGCTAAATCTTATAGAGCTCTGGTGCTAGTTTTTAAAAGCCTCATTGGCTTGGCTTCTTAGTTTTGGCCCTTGAATTGAATCACAGCAATGTTATTTTCCATGGCAATCACTGCTGTGTTCTGCTGTATGTCATTGTTTCTATACTGGAATATATATATATATATGTAATAGCAGTATTGACAAGATTGATCTAAATCATGTTTATAAAATATTTTCAGACCATTAATGATGTCAGAAAACAATTTCCCTTAAAAATGCAGAAATAGAAAACACTTCATCCTGTCATCTGATGATTTAAATGTGTTTTAGTATGATGGATAGCAGAAAAATACATTGTTGCTGTCCAAAACACAAAGTAAAAGTACAGAATGGATGTTATGAATCTGATTTATTTTGACTCTATTTCACATCCATTTTTATTCTACCTGAAAATCAACATACTTCAAAACTTTTCCTTTAAAATATACTGTTTTAGAAAGAAACAGCTTTACAAAACAGGCCAAAGTGATTTTGATGTAAAGTTTCTATTGTTTTTACTGGATTTATATGTTAAATTCCGGATGCAATTTTGAATATTGAAGCCTCATCTAAGACATAATTTTTAAGTGGGGGAAAATGCAACTCTTTAAAGTAAAACAACTTCATATTTGGGGGGATTTCTTTTATTTTGCTCAGGTATGAGCACTGCTTTCTAGATTTGAGTGCTACATGTCCTATTACACAGTAAATCAGTAGAAAACATTCATTGTCTCTTGATGTAAGTAAAAATATCAATGTCCTTTCAGTCCAACAAGTAAAGGCATCTCTTGGTCACGTATTTAATTACTCTATCACATTTCTATTCTGAAAATCTATAATGCTTTCCTTTTTCAGTTGCTTGGGAATAACCCTGGCCTTTAAATTCAATCAAGAAGTTCTTTCTGTGGACGTTTGTTTGAAACATTGCCATTAGCAGAGTGGGAGAGAAGAGCTTGTTGAAAATAATAAGGGCCCATCCTCCATTTTTCTGTGTCCCTCTGCATCAGGTGGACACAGCATAGGAAATGTGTAATGCCTCATGCTTTTTGGATTTGGACTACTGCATTTTAATTGAGATCATGGGTGTGCTTGAGAAGCAAATTCCCTGCATTTAGCAGTCTTTAATTAACACACATAAATTCCCTGAGAATGGTATTGTGCTTTGCTTTTGCAAAATCTGTTACTGTTGGGCCACTCTCCTTATCCTTGTAGTTTCTACTGTGGGGAAGGCATTGCTTTGTTAGTTATTTTTTATCACACTGAGAAAAATCATATATGTTTGGGGGGGGGGGGTGGTGCATACATACCCCTCCTCTATGCCCAGGTATACTTCATTTTTAATTCATCCAAGATAATTTGTCCATGAGGTTAGTATGTGCTGCAGAATGCAGAACACACCTGTTAGAGTTGTTTGAAGCACTTGGAAATTGCAGTCAGTATAGATTGATTTGCTTGAATTGAACTAAATTAAATGTACTTTGAATTTGGTTTTGTCTTGCTGTCCCTAGCCTTGAATTAGCTTTTGCTTTTGTTTTTATGTCATTTTTGATATATGACACCACAGACCGACAGTTAACATTGCTGAATTTTGTAGTAGGAAGCTAAAATCAGCAGGGTCTCTGGGTTTGCAAGGACGCAGTGGCAAACATAAAGTCTTGAAGTTCTGCTTTTATAGTGTAATCCATGGCCTTAAACCATCAAAACCCCCGTCTTTCATAAATATTTCTGTTCAGTCTAGGTTTTATTCTGTTGCATAAAATGCTTAATTTGTATATATAATTAAGAAGTTGATAAAGCTTTTCAAGTACACAAAGCTATTTTTGCATGGTGATCATTTTATTCTGAATTACTTTTTCATGAAGTTGCATTTCTGAACTGAATTGGGAAACACAGCATAAAGACTACAAGTGAATAATTACTTATCTATAGACTTCATTTCTTTGTGATTTGAGACAGGGCACTTGTAGATAGATTTTGTTGTTTTAGGAAGGTGTAGATCTTAACTGAAAGCTGCTGTCAGAAGTAAAAGAATTAACGCAGATGTCATTCTCTTAATAGTTTTAAGTAAGGCAGAAAGAGTTTACCTGTTCCATTTTGGTGGACTTCAGACATTAGTTAGGCAAAATTTAGAGTGCTCTTGTCAAAGATGGACATATTCCTTCGACCTTGGATAACCTAAGAAGGAAAGAGATAGTAACTACTCGGTATTAAAGAGAAAACTAATTTTGATGAAAAATAGAAAAGGAAAATATTGGGTTTATGTCTTATTGGAAATGGAAGGGCTTAATTTCTCTGATGTTTCAGTCCTTTAAGATGAGATATATCTGGAATTGATTTTATGAGAATCCTCCTTTGTAATTTTAAGAGTATTTATTTTTTATGTCTAGAATTGACTGATACTTTGCTTTGCTTTGCTAGCTATCTTTTAAAGTTCAGCCAAGGCAAGGTTATTATCCTGGAAGTACATAATGCAACATTAGTAATAACATCGGGAAGAAAAGATTTCTTTCCCTCATAAACTTTTAGGCATTGCTCTTAGCATTATCCATTGTGGTTTTTTATAGGAGGGTTTTTTCACATTATTTATGCTAAATTCTAGAATAGCTGCAGTGTGTTCTTACTCTTTTCCTACAGCAATATAAATAAATCTTGCTTTAATAAAAATGCAAAATCAACTATTAAAATTCTTACATTTCCCCCTGTTGTTAGCCAAGGGTTAGCTGATCCACGCTGTAAAATTAACACACCTTCAGCACAGTTTCAGGAATATTCATCAGGGACTGTAGTGATAGGACAAGGAGTAAATGGGCTTAAACTTAGGGGAAGTTGGATATAAGGAAGAAGTTCTTTAATGTGAGGATGGTGAGGCGGTGGCACACGTTGCACAAAGTGATAAATGCTCCATCCCTGACAGTGTTCAAGGCCAGGCTGGGTATAGTCTCGGGTGACATGGTCTAGTGTGAGGTGTCCCTGCCCATGGCAGGGAGTTGGAACTGGATGATCTTAAGGTCCTTTCCAACCCTAACTATTCTATGAGTCTATGATATTCTGAAGAAAGGTCCCCACTATTGCAAGCTGTGTTTTGGAATGTGACTCATTTCTAACCCACATTTCATGTAGTAAAAACCCATGTTACTTTTAATGCAGTGATCTGATGTATCAGCCTCAATGGTAAATTAAGTTTTTAACCAGTGTTTAGATGACCTATATTTCTCCCTATAGGAGCAAACCCAAATGTACCACAGATACCTGGTTTTCTGATCTTAAAAATCCCACCTTTCATAATTTTCTATACAGGACTAGCTTAATTTAAGAGTAATAGAAATTAAAGAAGCCTACATAAGATAAATTTATATTCTGTGGAGATTATTAATAAAAAGAAATGACAACTGAAGTGCTTTTTCTTTTTCTATATCTTACATTAACATATTCAATCATCTGTCAAGTGATTTGTGCCTGTAAATTGTTCTGCATAAAGATGACAACAGTTTAAAACCTTGGATTCTTCTTAGCCATAAATTATGATGAATAGGTGATGGTTTATGTTATTTGGGCAAAAAACTTCACTGGATTTTGGCAAGTGCAATTGTTTCATTCTTTACCCAGCTTAATTGGGCAGCAGTGTGGTCATAACAAAACTAATTTTGTATGATGTCCAAATTCAAGACTTAGACTTTGCAAAAGGTGACAGAAAGGTGAGCATAGCACATTGGTTTATCTTGAAACTATTGAGCTATAATAGCTTTTCAAACGTGCAGAGTACAAGGTTGATTGATCGCTTTGATTTTACCATCGTCTTTCTCTTTAACAGAAGCAGATTACTGTTATCTTAATGCTCTCTGTTACTCTACAAATTGGAAAAGTTTCCAGCTGTCTATATGACATCTTGTTATTCCCCCAGAGGACAAATGTAATTTGAAGCTAGTGTTTTCAGTACTGTTTCATTTCTTTTCATAGGCATTGTGTATTACTTTAAGGTTTGTTTGCAAAGTAAGTCAGAGAAGTGCTCCTTTTTCTTTCGCCAGGCATTTGATTTTCATGTAGAAGGAGACAAATATATTCTAGTTTATGAAACATTTTCTCATATATCTTGACACTGTTGAAAGATGTCCATCTTTCTTTCAAAATAGGGACCAATCTCCAGGAGCCATTCTCATGACTTAAGGAGCCTGATCTCATCAGTGACACAGGTTGGTCTTTAGCTAGGACTGGACACCCCCATTCCAATTACATGTCTCAATGAACCTTATTTCTATATGCAGACCTATTAGAGGAAAACAAATTATATTTTATTTTTACCCAATTCTTGAATTTCACATCTTTTTTATTTTTGGCTGTACCTAAACCCTAGTTAATTTATATTTTGTAGGCATTCCCCTGCTTTATTCAAGTTAAAGCTTTAATGTGGTATAGTTTGCCATCATGTACACTTTGAACATAGTTTCTTATTTCCAGTTCTCTTTCTAGACATTGTTCTTTCCCTGCTAGTTCTTAGTGAAGAACAACTCAAAAAGATTATGAGCCTGTCGCGTTTTTAATCTTTTTGCTTTGGTGGAAATATAAACGTTAAACCTGCAAAGCTAAACCATTTTTTTTCTCAGTTTCACCTTGCATTGTGTTGTAGTCTGTGATAGCAAACCCCAGTATATTTGCAATACCTGTAATACAATTATTACAAGATGTTAAGGGGTTGGTGAATTTGGTAGCCTGATAGAGGTAACGTCCACCCAGTAGCTGCTCCTGTACTCCCAGTAAGCATATACGCAAACAGGACAGATATACAAGTGTACACGTGGCTGAACAGAACAGCGCAGACACAATCAGCACTCTTACAAACAAAAGTACCACCAGTAGTCTCATCATGTCCCCCTTACCCATCTATATGTATACCTACATATGATAGTGTGAAAATTGCCAGTAGCTGGATTTAGACACTTGGTCAACTCGGTAAATCTGGCCCTGTATCCTTGCTGTTCCAAATGCTGGCACTTGAGTGTGCATGTCCTTGAGCTGCAGCCCTTCTCCAAACCCCTATGCACTTACCAACACACATACTGATGGCTCCTGTGACAAGCCTGGGAGCTGCCAGGCAGGGTATTATTTGGGGTCCTTCACCCTCCATTGACTCTTTATGTGTTTTTTCTGGGGGTGCAGATGAGCTTTTAGAATCAAAGAATCATAGAACAGTTAGGGTTGGAAAGGACCTTAAAATCATTTAGTTCCAGCCCCCCTGCCATAGGCAGGGATATTTCACACTAAACTATGTTACCCAAGGCTCTGTCCAACCTGGCCTTTGAACAATGCCAGGGATGGAGCATTCACAGCTTCCATGGGCAACCCATTCCAGTGCTTCACCACCCTTACAATAAAGAACTTCTTCCTTATATCCAATCTAAACTTGTTCTGTAGAGCAAGCATGTTAGAGCATGTACAGTGAAGTAAAGCCCAGGAGTGTCTGTTTAGTAGATATTAGAGAATTTGATGTCCAGGACGTATACATAGATCCACCTATGATGGTCATTGACCGCAAACTTTATTGCATATCGTTGAAGTAAGAACCAGAATATTTTCCACAGTTCTCCTGCCAAATAGTTTACAGTTTAGATGTTGGAATCATAGGTTTGATTATTTCAGGATACCTGTGGAGAACATACTAAAGAGACTTCATATAGTTGGTAAATTATGCTCTACTTTTGAAAGTTGATGCAATACCTGACATTTTAATGTAGTATTGCATAACATTAAATACTTTCAAATGATTTCTGTATTGCAGTTGTGCATTTTAATGTATTAAAAATGTGCTTAGAATCTTTTTCCTGCGATAGGTGTTCTCCCAACACTACTTTCTTCATCTGTGGGAGCTTATTGTGCAGTGCAAGCTTTTTGTGTATGCTCTGAAGAGCATAATGCATCAGCACTTTTCTCCGGCTTTCTTTTGCCTTTTTCCGTAGTGCTTCAGTGAAGCAACTCTGCTGTTACATGCAATCACTAACAGATAACCTTAAAAGCACATATCTTTTTTTTTTTAGAATACTAAGGCAATGAATAAAAGTTATTTCAAAGGTAACATTCAGGTTCACCTTTCAAAATCGCATCTTTGTATCAGAAATAACGAAACCGTGGAGGTGGGTGAAAGTGATTTTTTTCTTCTTAAACCCAAGTTGAAATTTTTTTAATGGAAAAAAAAAAAGAAGAAATTTCTCTCAAACTGATGCAAAAAAACAGGTTTTCCTACCAAGAAAGCTGAGAACATCTGGGACAATTTGCTTAATTTTGGCTAGGCTTAGATATGTGACCAGTGATGATCAACGGTGCTGTATTAGCTGCTTCTCACAGTGTGCGCTGTTAATCCCTGTGAACAACAGCTACATCAATTTTCTTTCCCTAAGCTGTGAGGAGGAGCAGAAACCATTTTGATTTTGTTTTAACCATTCAGATTATCTGTCTTTTTTTTTTTCCTGAAGCAAAATTAATTAGGCATGAGGGAGCTGTTCTGCTATGCTGTTAGCTGTAGACTGCAGAGGACTGTGGCTCCCTGCCCATACGTACACTAAAGTGACTTCCAAGATTTTAAGGGAAATAGAGAACCTTTCTGCTGCAGTAAAAGCACTTGCAAAGCAAATGATTCATGTGTGAAAAGTTTTTCCTGTGCAATACATGGACATTTGTCTATAAATTTACTTATACCTTATTATGTGAATATTCCTTATTACTCATTTTTATCATTCTTGCAAGTATTTTCTTTACTTTTTCAAGTCTGCTCCTCCTGCGAGTGTAAGTACCTCCACAGATGAATAAATGTAATGTTAGTTACACTAGTAGAAGCCCAGTGGCACCGATAGGGTTGCACCAGTGTTATCAAAAATACGGTTTAGCCTTCAGTACTTGTGCTAGTTAACCCATGAAAAGATCCCAAGAGAATTCATTGATTATGGTTTGCTCAAAAGCAGTGTGGTCAGAGAGCAGTGAATAGAGTATTAACCATCAAAGGTAAAAAAAGCTACTAGGAGATAATTTTAGGCACAAAAATATGTCACAGTACATTATCATTTAACAAACTGCAAGAGAATAGATTGTCTTGGTTGTATAGTTATTGAGGAAAAGGGGAATGCTTATTATGTATGTTATGTATTTCATTATACAATTGCAACATGAGCATATCACAGATATCAAAGAATGAAGTGAATTATTTTGATTATTTGCTTGCCTAAAATGTTGCCAGTTAGTATGCTATTGATTTTTCCATAGAACTGAGATAAAAATTATCTTAAGTGTTTAAATTAATCAAACAACCCAGTTATGTATTAATGTCTGCCTTTTAAACACTCTAACTACAGCGATCAACCTTTTAAATAAAATTATGCAAATTACAGTATTAAACATTATGAAAATATCCTTGTAAGTCCCAAGTTACAAGTACTTTATAATCCTTGTTGATGAAATAAGGTCAATCAAGCAACAGCAGTTTTCCATTTTTATGTATCTTTTACACTGAATGAAATATTGCCCAGGAAAATCATTTCCAGAAATGGATGAACTGTTCAGACTGCTGAAAAGTTTGATAGATTTTCCTCTACAACTGAAATGGACCAGAGATATAGGAACCTAACAAATGGAGTGTTTATGATAACTCATATGTTAGGGTGTCAGCAGTGGCAGAAGCACAGAAGAAAATGAAAGGCAGAGTGACTGCAAACTTCTGCAGCTGTATAGTAAATGACCTGAATCGCACAAGAAAGAATGTAATTTAGTGGAAAAAAAAAATGACGGTTTCTAGTTTTCTGGAATGCACTGTTTGAAATTCCTGCACTGATCTATCTTATAGATTTAAGATACAGGAATATAATGAATTTACATTTTACAGAATTATTTTTTTAAGGATTCAAATCCTAAATGTCAAAGTATCTCTATTTAATCAGTGGGCCGACAGGCACTTTGAATGGCAATTCAAACTGAAGACTAAGGCACACAGCGTAAATCAGCCCCTTCTGATGCCTGAAAAAAAAAGCCTAGATGACTCCTTAATTTAGATTCCTACCTGTTAGAAAGCTAATATGATGGCATATGAATTTCTCTTAGTGTAAGATAGAAAGCTGTAAGCACAAAAGCTGAAATTTGCATTCTTCTTCTTTTGCTGATACTAATTTCGTACATCTTGGAGGTGCTAGCCTAAACAGAATTCATGCATTGATGTCATTTCATTTCCACTTACTGCGAACCTCATTTGAAATTGTGATCTCTACTTTAATCTGCACAGTGGATTATGTTTATGAAAGTGGGAGTTTTGTGATGGGTCTGAATTAAATATATCAAGTGCTTATACTTGCAAACAGATAGGCACTTTTGTTCTGTGGTGTATATAGGAGATCATGTTAAAAGTTTAGCTGGAAAAGATGGCAAACTGGAAAGCTAATAATAAATAATCCTTTAGATGAAGTGGGATTAGATAAAGTGCTCAATTTGGTATGTATGTGTGTGCATCTGATTGTGAGAGAAAAAGAACAGATTTGGAGGTAGGAAGAAGGAAGAAACAAAAAATGTAAAAAGAATGAAAGACAAATCAGTGGAGGATGAGGTGAAGACATAAGAAGTTGTGATTAGAGCTAGGGGATGGTGATTCACTATAGATACAGAAAACATTATTTTGTTCTGAACAAGATTTGAGATATGAGGTAAGGTAAGATAAAATTAGGGATCTGGGAGTCAACCAGAGAACAGTGATAATAGTTACTTGCTAAATGAGAGAATGAAAGCAAGAAAACCCAGAAAGGGGAGAAAAAACAGCGAGGGAGGAAAAAAGAAAGGAAAGGATGTGTATGTATGGTATACAAACAGTGAAGAAGGCTGACTAAAAATTAAGACCTGGAAAAGGGTATAGGAGACATCTAAGAAGAAAAGAATGATCGAAAGAAGTACCCTTTGAGCAGGATACAGGTTGATTGTGAATGTGCTGTAGATCTTTATAGGTATTGACCGAGAGCTGGATGTGGCTTCTGGGAGCTCTTCTAATTGTGTGTTGAGGGTGATACTTCCCCTGAAAGGCATATAATGGCTGATGGTTGAGTGCTCTGTAGGCATCTGTGCAAGGATTCACACATCAAGTGCACACATACTGTGTAAGACCTATTCCTGATTAAATATAAATTTCTTTCAACAACAGATAGTCTTTCACTCTCCATTCTTCGTACCAGAACAGTCATATAGTGATGAGAAAGTTTTAGGTTATGGTAACTTTTCATTCAAAAAACTTAATATATTGTCCTAGTTTCCTAAAGGCAATATGGATGACAATGAGTGTGCTTAGTTACGCACTGTGAGTAAAAATAGATGTGGCATATCTTAAATAAAAAGGTCACAAAAGGCACTCAAGTAGATAAGAAAGATTAGCATGAAAAGCTTTCTGTCAGCCTCTTTCAGACAGTTTGAAAACACAAAATCATGATATTTGAAATCAGAACTGCAGGAGAATGCTTTCTGTATGTTTGTCTGCATTTAGAAAGGAAAATTTTAATGCTCTAGGAAAACAGTGTCAAAAGGACAGGTTTCCTTTGACGTTAATGGAGAAAAAACCTTAATCTGGACATGGCAAAGGGCTCAATAAGGATCAGTCTTTGGTCCTGCTGATAAAGAAATCATGAAGGGCTATTTAAACCTTATCTTCATTAAACTACCCAAATGGCCTTGATGTTTCTGAAATGTAAAATGGACCAGCCTAATTATGCAGCCAATTGGAAAGTTCTAAAGCACAAATACATCCTAGGGTTCCTTGTACAACAAGAATCTGGCAATCTTGTATACTGGTGAGGTTTGGGTGGTTAGGCAGCAGGTGAAACCATACAGCCAAAAGAATACAATTTGCCTGTGGAGTGAAAATCAGTGGCGGAATACCTTCCTAAGCATGTGATAATTAAAGTAGAAAAAGCAGGTTTTTTTCTTGAAGGCAGCTGACAAACAATATCAGATTCACTATAATTAAAAATGGATTTTGTTTGTAATAAAAGTCTACAGATGTAATTTTTAAGCAAAACGTTCCCTTCTCAAAAATAAGACTAAGCATAATAAACAGCTCTAATGACAAATTTTGTTGGAAAGAATAGGTGCAATGGTTTCAAAGTATTACAGTTGTATAAATTGGAGCTGTTTTGATGCCATTGTCACTATTGTAATATAGTTCTTATCATTAAAATTCATATGATGCCATCTTTATCTTATTGAGTGGGTGGATGCAGTTGTAGATGTGAAGTACAGCAAGAAAGAATTAGGCAATGCTTACTTGTTTGAGTGTAAACAGGTCTGTCAAATCAAATAACTGTAGAAGTATAAAAGGTATCATATTATTATGAGAAAAAATATATCTATAAATGTCTTAACAAAGTGACAGAGTATGTGAAAATGCAGAACCCAACAGGGTATTTTTCTTCAGGATTTTAAGAATCTGTCACAATCTGTAGAATTGATTTTCATTAAGGGACTGCTTCAACTGCTTATGCTATTCTAAAACTGCACTGAGAGAAACTTCCTGGGAAGTCAAAGTCAAATTCTTTGCAGAAAGGAGCAAACAGTTCTGAGTCTGTCAGGTCCTTATTTTGCTGTTCTCTGTGCTGGGCTTTATTTCAGCTTTTTCACAAAAAAAGTATAAAAAAAACTCTGTTCCTGTTCCTTCTTTCTCATTCTTATAAAAGAAAGTGTCATCTGAAGATAGCTAGCACTTTCATATCAGAAAGATAAGTGAACTCTAGTGGTAGAAGTGATTCAAGCTTCACCAGGAAATTTCTCTTGAATGCTGGAATCCAGATAGTATACATTGCATCTCTTTCTTAAAGACATTTTCTTGTCAAAAATTTGGGAGAGTACTCCAGTACAGCAGGTACAGCTGTAAATAAAAGGCATCTGTTACCCCACCTTCACAAGTAGTTGCTTTAAATAGCGGGACTTCATTGAATTTGGTGACTTCTTCTACAGAGGCTGTAAGTTCATCAGACCCTGGATAATAAACATATGTCAGGTCAAGGGACGGAGAAGCCCTCTTGCATCTGAAGTGTATGTTGGTGATGCTGTTCCTGAGCAATAGGGCAACAAAGGCCCTCAAAGTTATCTAAAGGTTTCATGCAGACCTGTTCCTCATGCAGCACTTATGTATATTGCCTTGGTCAACATCTTTTCTGTTCCACTGGAAATAAAACATGTTCCTGGATGAGCCAAATTTTGCATACAGACTTACAGATCATATTCTCCCATGGACCTCATCTTGTGCACTTCTTACCATCTTCTGCCGAGTCCTCTGGACCTGTTACTGTCACAGGTGGCATTGAGCACTCTTTCTCCAGAGAGGCAATATTAGTGTCCCAAGTCGCAGAGGGAAACCAACAGCAAAAGATCTTGGCATGAGCTTTTGGAGAAGGGGTGAGACTAACTGGGCTTGTGGGAGCAGGTGCTGGATATGCTGTGCATGTGCTGCCAGTTACAGGTGCAGACAAGCCCAAAAAAGCAATCAGAAAAGCTGCTAAACCAACATTCTGACCTTTCACTGGTGTATAATGATGAAAGACATACGATATCCCTTAAGCAAGAACTTTGTTATCAGCCTACAGGTAAGAGTAATACAGAGAAAACAGATTTAAGGCAAGTGCTCACCAAACTCTACACATAATTTTTAGACTCTATTTGTACAGAAAGTGAAAGGAAAACTCAGGGGCACAATTCATCTAACCTACCTGAGATTGCTAGTGTAGGATGAAGTGAGTTAAGACCTAGAAGTGCCTGTTTCTTCTCACTGAGTATAAAGAGAGCTACCTCTCATTTCGGGATTATAAATATAAAATTTTGGTAGGATTAAAGACATTTGTTGTGTCAACCTTTTGCTCTTGAAAGATGGGGCAGAATATTCCCAAAATGACTTGGAAAAGCTGATAATTTCTTTGACTGTGGAGGAGAAGAGAAAACCATATGAAAAGGTTTGGAATTTTTCATAGTCGCCTAGGATCATACAGGGCATAGGAAAGTTTGCTGTGTTCTTGCTGCAATCTGATATAAAAGCAGAATTCAGAAAACTCATGGAAATGCAAGAAATGGAAGTTTTGCATTCAGACAGCTTATTTAGATGCTTTGTCAGGCCAGAGACTGTCAAGTTAAAATAGACAAAAACAGAGGGTATGTCCATATGCTGCTAAATGAGAGGACCGAGAAACCAGTTCCAGCACCGGAGCCATGATTCTCCTGCTTAACTGTTGGCTACCTCTGGACTATTTGCTTCCAGCAGACTCCAGACAGAAACAGCCTTAAGCACTGAGACTTGGCTGAAAATTAACTCTGATTTAGCAGCTTTGGTGCAGCCAAAGAGTCTAAATATGAAATCAAATGGTGCTAGCAATAAATAGTATTGCATGCCATACTGCATCATCACAACTGCCTTAAGTAGGTGCAACATCGAATTAGATGGTTTACGAAATAAGTGCGTTGGTCTTCTGAGTGACCAGCAAGAAAAACAGGGCAATGAATGCATATGTAGATAGATATGCTTAAATAAAAGGAACTGGAACAAGATCATCTTTTTAATTTGTATCAACCCTGCTGCTATGGAACCTGGTAATAGATTTCTGCTGCGATTAATGGTAATTTGAACTGAAGACCCTTTTGGAATTGTGACTGTGGATGATAAAAGAAACTCCTCAGATGATGATAATCAAGATATAGTTTGTGTGCAAATACAAATTGAGTATTCAGCTTGCTTTTTCCCCTTTCATCTCTATACAGAGATTGCTCACTTCTCATGTCCTGCTTTTTCCTATTTTGCTGCACTAACGAGTTTTTAATGCAAAGGAAAAGTGATTATAAGCAGTGAAGCAAAGACAGCTTTATAGAGCAAGACTGAGGAATTGAAGACACAGATCAGAGCTATCCACCAACCTAAGATGAAAGAGAAGTTCATGAAAGCAGAGACATATAGATAGCTTTGATTTCATTATCATTAGACAAGAAAGGATGAGAAATGGATGAGCTATAAAGCTATTCATACCTAGTAAGTTGCCTATATTAATAGAAGAGTCCATGCAGAAAGCATTAAAGTGGTAACATAAACCAGGAAAATATCCTATAAAATATCCTATAGTAAAATATTTGTTCATATCTGGGTTTAGTGTAGTGTGATTACCAGATTGTAATAATGTAAAAAAAAGACACAGGTATTATGTATGTATTAAATATTTTATTCCTTGATGCTGTAGTTTTGTTTCATTGTAAAGCATGAGTTATTTCCTTGGACTACTCTCCTTCTTCCTCTTTCCTTTTGAACGTAGATTCTAAGGATTGTATTTCTATTACTGTTTTTGTGGTTTATCGGAGCTTGAATTGCAGACAAATTAAATAGTTGGTAGCATTTATAGGAAGTTTTTGTTTGGTAGCTATATGTACCTAGTTGTAATATTCACAAGCAAAGCAGGTAATTACACTTGAAAGGTGCTTGACTAGATGAAGAATGATTTGTGTACTGTGTTTTCTGATTGCAGTTAGAAAGCTAATACAGGAAATTAGTGGCTGGGAGTGGGGAGTAGTAACAAACATTCTTGTTCTGAGAAATAACAGATTTGTCTCTCCAAGTTTTGGTCAATCCTAAGGCATCAGTTTTGCCTTACAATTCTTAATTTTTTTTCATTAAGTATAAATGAAATAAAACAATAAAGCAAAACTATTTTCCAGGAAACATCCTATCATCACCAAAACTGAACTGTCATGATTCATAGGCAATGGCTATTATTTTTGATTAATCAATATTTTCTTGCCAAATCAAAAAGAATTGCTGCCTACCTGCAGCTGAGGGACATTGGATTCTTCTCAGGTTTTAGTAATAGAAGTGTTTTCATTACTCTGCAGTTTCCTGACAATACAGTCAGCTTTTGTAGCATTTTCAGATGCAGTACTATGAGAAAGAAATGTGGAAACAAAGGAAGGGATGTTAAGTGAATTGCCTAGAGGGACAGAAAAAAAACTATGCCAGACTGGAACAAGGTTTCTTGAAACAATACTGCTTAAATCAGTGTCGTGTCTTGAGCTGATAGATTTCTTGTCCAGTGCAATCCATTTTGGTGCTCTACATTTTGTAGTTTAATTTATTTTGACACTGAAACTCAGCGTAAGAATTACATTAACATTCTGTGCCTTTTTGCCATTCAGCTGTCTTTTGCAAAGGTCCCCTGTCATGTTCTTGCCCTAGGTTAATACAGTAAACAAGATGTATTTCAGTGTATGTATCAGTGAGTGATTTTTACATAAGTACTGTGAATTTCCTGTCTGGTTTTCTAGTACAAGGTAAATTGGAGCTCATATGGCAATGAATAATTAATCTCTTTTCCATTTGTGGGAACAATTTTTAGAAACAGGTCTTCTATTTTTGCCATGAAACTATTACCTTGGAAGCTATTTAAACATTTGTGCCAAGTCCAACTATATCAAATAGTGCCAACACACATGTCAAATCATATGAGCGACTTGTTATTTCACACATACTGAACTGTTACTGTTTTCAAGTTCATAGGCTTGATTACATGCCATTCAAGACAAAAAAGAGCTAAGCAGGCTATAATTTAGGTAGCCTCACCTACATGTTCATCATGTAAACTGATCATACTGGGATATCTGTACAATATCCCTATCAAAATACTTTCCATATGCATTTAAGGAATTTTCTGTTTTCATTTTCTGTAGGTCAATGGAACAGAAATTGAATATGAATTTGAAGAAATTACTTTGGAGAGGGTAAGTGTACATTTTTCTTCTCTTATAGGAAAAAATAATCTATATAAAAAATAATGCAATTAATTATGGAATTAAAAATGGCTAAGAATAAAATTATTTGCATTTTAATTAAAGATGTCTGCTCTTTATTCTAAACAATAAAAATGTGGGTGATACTACAGGATATGCATTTCATGTTTTTAAGAAGTTTCAGATGTAGCTACTTGCAGACCAGTATCCAGGCTCTTTTTCGCCATAACTATAGAGACGCTTAACTAGGCATATGATTATTGGGAAAAGCCCATGTGACTTAGCTTGTGGCATGGAATTGTGGTGTCTAATCTCATTTAATCTTAATTTCTTCGCATGTGTGCATAATGGAAGACATCTATTTTCTCTACTATAGAACAAGAATTGCAAAAGTGTTTTTTATTGTCTATAGGCCGTATCTATGTGTACAGGCACGTTTATGGATGTCCAAATTACATGAGCTATAATCAGAGCTGGCAGTGAAGACTGGTGGTAGTGTGGTTTAAAAGTCTCAAAAAAGGAAAAAGAAATAGTTAAACTTTGTGCTGCATCCCATCTTCTTGGATTTGGTGGGTTTTCCTTGGCTTTTGGTTATGTAATTTTCCTTAGACTGCAGACTTTCTTTGCCTCAGGATCAAAACCAGATGGCCATATATTGTGTAAAAAAGAAGGTCTAAGATTTGTCATGCATCATAGTGCTTACAGAGATTTCCAATGGATGCAAGATTGTCATTGCTGAATTCCTTCAATATTCTACCAGCATTCTGCTAATATGAAGTTTTTCCATCTTGAAGCAAACACAGTTAAGCTTCTTTCTACATAAAACGTTTGAAGGCAAGGCCGGATTTACCAAGATGTGACTGATGACATATGAACAAATGCCTGTAAGGTAGTAAAATACCATTAAATTAGATACTTAGATTATACAATTCATTGCACTTTTTCTCCATGTTATATTTTTAATTGTCCAGGATAATAAATTCCATAACTATTCAATTTAAAGCGATAAAAGCTTATATTCTCACTGATTTTCTCTCTCTGACAGATTATGAAACAGCAATATATCTTTTTACCATAGCTATCCTTGTAACAGATAACATGTAAGGTTATAGGCACTTTTTATCTACTGTCTCTCAACTTACTTGCGCATCACTAGTTATTCATTGGACTAGAGTTTCCAAAGGTCACTGAACAGAACAGAATGCCTCCTGGGTGATATCTTGAAAACCACTTTATTTTTAACAGATGTGTAAGTTATCAATGTACATATTGAACAATGAATGTGATTTTCATCACCTGAACCTGTGCGATGCAGATAATTAGTTATTCACAACATAATACAGCACAATATAAGTTACAAAACTGAACAACAATAGCAAAAAATGGAGGATATTTCAGTTGTTTTCTGGATGCTGCTGAATCTATGGTTTCTGATTGTTACTGCTTGAAATGTTCTGTCACATGTATCAGTGTTTTGTGTCAAAGGCAGGGTACTGTGTCTGCTGGTTTTTGTGTGAGATATAAAACACAAGTGATTGCCTTTAAATAGCTGTCATTTATATTAGACTAAAAGCATTTTCAGAAGAAAGGCATTCTCCGTGTTGATTACCCATTTTCTTCCACAAAACTGCTTTTAGAAATTAGATGGAAAAATCATCTCTCTGTACTTAATGGCAAAGCTGCAAAATGTATTAAGGTTCCTGCTGTTGAGAGATAAAAATGTAGTTTGCCCATATCAAACAGTTTGCAATAAACTCCATTTTAGTCCAGTTATCCAAGTTATAGATTTCTGCATCCCAAAACCATCAGATATTTTCTTCATGACATTTATCCACATTTTTAAAAAGTCAGTATAATTTAAAGGATTTTACAATGTAAAAGATAAATTGGTTGAAGATATAGTAGGGCTTTTGCACTCTTTCCTGCTTTTTTTTATGTAGCAGACTGAAAGGGAAGGTGGTAAAGGATTGATTACTTCAGTTTCTATAGACTTTGCAAGGACACCATGAATTTAATTGTAGGAGGTCACTTTCATCAATAGGTGACATGAATCTGTGGGATGTATTCCTGAGGAATTACTGCCTTTGGTATGAACCTTGCCTCAGGATGAAGAGGTGGTTCCATCCCTTGGGGTAACATAGAACTGCTGTGTGCATGTTGGCAGAATGTGTCCCATGTGGAGCTCAGGAACAGATCAGCAGGGTCTCAGAAATGCCCAAAGGAAACTCTGCTAAGGGATTGGCGGGATGAACAGTGCAGAGCTTGCTGAGCATCACTGAGCTGCCCGAGACCCAGCTGGCATACCAAGAAATGACTGCAAGGATACAGTCAGCTAGTGTAGAAAGCTTTATTTTTGCTCTTTGACATAATGTTGTTCAGTTGTTTCTATTTAAAATGTTACGTCCTAGTTTACAGTTTAACAAGACTTGGGGATTTGAGCTTAAAAGACTTCAGTGAGAGCTCACAAAAATGGTGAATTTGAGGCAGATCCACCTTAAAGCTGTGATTAGTGCTGTTCCAGGAGGTAAGGAAGTTTTAAATAGCCCCTCTGCCAGCTTCCTCCTTAGGGACATGCTCTTATCTTTTCACTCTTCAGCTGTGCCAGCCACTTATCAGGTACCATCACCAATCCCTGATCCCCACAAGGATCACTGCTAAATAAGTGCTCCTCCTTTAGAGCTCTCAAAAGAACCTACTCGAGTAACACATTTAAGGGAAATCAAAAAAATTCTTTTCTCAAAATAATAATAAAAAATACAGTTTTAATTCCTTCAACTACCTCAGAGAATGTGTGAGTTTCTCTACCTTGCAGGCATAAAATGCAGATCCAGGTGTAGACAAGACTTGATGATTTCTAATAAACTACAACGCCCAAATGCACGCTAATAAAAAATTCCTAAAAATAAGCCATTACCTTGCTCCAGCTTGAATATTGAAGACACCATGAAAAGGAAATTCTACATAAAATGACTCATATTAGTGCAGTGATGTTAGTCTTCCATTACAGCAGGGCTTTGAAAATATATCCAGTGCTATCAAGACTGATATGCGCTTTTATACATCAGTGGTCAGTGTAAGAGGAAACTGAATAGAGTCTGTGACAAAGCCTAGCCTAACTTCTCTAAGCTGGAGAAAAGTTCAAACTGACTGACTCCTTGGCACAGTGCTGTGCTTGGAGGGGTATGCTGAAGAGAGGATTTTAACAGAAGTTGATGGAATATCATCCAACATCAGTAGTTACCTTGAAGAAGGATAAAGACAGACAATGGGTCACTTAATGATTCGTGTCCTATTCATGCCAAGTTCAGCATCTGAGTTCAGTTCTCATTCCTTTTTTGCTCATCTAACCTTGTCTGTTCTTCAGATGTTAGAGAAAAAGAGGTCATTATGATTAGTAAAGCTGTTTTCACAGAATCTTTTGATGCTTCAACACAGATTTTCATTACCTGTATAAAATCATATTATTTTTTTTGTGGAATAGGCTGCGTGGAAAGATTAAATTCTATCAACACTGGAATTAAAGACATCTAGATCGCAATGCCTTGTCATCATGAGATTGACTGACCTTGGTATCTGAACAGGTCAAGCTCTGACTGAGAAGTTTTCCAAGGCTGAGACATGCACAAAGTGGCTCTTTTTCTTTTATACTCCTGTGGATTGTCTGGCCTATGATAACAATTCAGGTTACATTGCAGGATGTCCCTGTTTTAAATGAGCCACATAGTTTTACAAAGTTTTTAGTAACTTGTTTTGCTTCCTCCTCACTTTTTCAGATTTGGTTGCAATTGACTATTGGGCATGCTACAGTTGAAAGAGAGACAGGCATGAATGCTCACATGGCATAATGATTTCCTTAGAAAATCAGGTCAAAGATATTTCATAAGAGTAAATCATGCTTGATAATGATTTATCATCTTGAAGTCTGCTGTGACAGCTCTGATACATTTTGCTCTCTATCCACCCCATGCTCTGTTGAGTGAAGAGAGAGAAGATCTACTCTCTCCCTCTTCTTTGCTTTCATTTGATATTTCAGTGACAGCAAGTACCATGAGATTTTATTTTTCTAGTTCAAGATTATTATTCTGTAAAGGTTGGGTTTCCACATTTCCACTGCATTCCAGGGTCTATTCAAACCTCAACGAGGAAGGCTGGAACTGTAATCAGAAGTAAACTTACAGCATAGAATTTGAAAACCCTGAGGAATCAATGGAAAAAGCAATTCTTGTACATTTTAGTAGAGTAAGGAATTTATTTGAGGCCTGGGCTTTTATTTTCTTTGGTACCTTGTAAACCTAAGAGTTATTGCTACTGTAATAGGAGCTATTAATTATGCTGTTTTCATCAATAATTTCTTTTATGAAAATGCAGAAGTTTGCAAAAATATAATAAGGTGCCTTGCACTGAATACTGAAAAGCAGTGGGAATTGGATTGCATTCAATGACACAAGGATTTTTACTCAGATCAATGTAATATTTTTTCTATCTATGTTTCTTGTTTTAACAGAGGCCATAGAATCATAGAAGCAAAGAGTCATCGAATAGTTGGGGTAGGAAGTAGCCATTAAAGCACATCTAGTCCAAACCCCTTTCAATAAGCAAAAATGTCTTCAAGGTTGCTCAAAACCCCATCCAACTTGACCTTGAATGTTTCCAGGGATGGGGCACCTACCACCTCTCTGGGCAGCCTGGGCCAGTGTTTCTATACCTTCATTAGAAAAGCTTGCTTTTTTGTATCTAGTCTGAATCTACCCTCTTTTAGTTTAAAATCATTACCCCTTCTCCTGCTGGAACAGGCCTTGCTAAACAGACTTTCCCCATATTTCTTGTAGGCCCCCATTAAAGTACTGAAAGGCCACAATAAGGTCTCCCCTTAAGCAGCCTTCTCGTCTCCAGTCTTTACCAGCCCAGTTCTCCCAGCCTGGCTCTGGAGCAGAGCTGCTCCAGCTGTCGCAGCACCTCTGTGGCCTCCTCTGGACTCGCTCCAACAGCTCCACATCCTTCTTGTGTTGTTGCCTCAGAGCTGGACATAGGACTGCAGGGGGGGTCTCACCAGAGTACAGTAAAGGGGGGAGCATCACCTCCTTCGATCTGCTGGGCACGCTTCTTGTGATGCAGTACAGGGCTTTCTGGGCTGTGAGTGCACATTGCTGGCACATATTCAGCTCTTTATCTGCTGTTTGCTTGTATGTCTGGGAAATAAGTTTTTCACCTTTAGAGTAATGTATCTGTTTTCTGCCTTTTTATAAGGCGTTAGACACCAGTTGTTCATGCGTTAATAAGCTTTGAACTCTCAAGTACAAGATGGTAGGACATTGCGGTGCCAGGAAAATCCTCCTTTGTATGTTTCAGAAATAACAGAGTGAAGGTGAGTGGTCAAGAAATGGCCACTAGGAAAAGGTATTTTCAGTGCTTAAAAGCTTATTCTGTAGACCTGTGCCTTTTGAGAACCCAGAGTACACAAATCAATATCCAACCATCAACAGCCCCAGTGGAGTGGTCTGACATCTTCCAACAGGAGAAAGTAAATCTTTTAAAGCAAGTATCCCTCGGGTACCTGCTGAGCTCCTCCAAACACAGTCTTGCTCTCTGAGTGTTCATTTTACAGAACTGTATATATTCACTGTTGAAAGCTTTCTCACTGGGTGCCCTTATTATGTTTCTTCTTTGCTAGGTTCTGCCTGCTTCCTAAGTGAGAGTAAGTGGTGGTTATTCTTGCAGCCTCAGACTGAAATGAATTATAATTCAAAGGCAGCATCTTTCTTACTGACTAGCTTGTATCAAGTTTATAGTAGAATAGTGGCCTATGGGTGTTTATTGCAGTAAGGTACACCCACAGGAATCTTTCTGGAAGGGGCCACAGTCTGCCCACAAGAAGAGGCAGAAGTATCTATGTAGGAAGCAGAGTTATCAGCAAACAGAAAACATGAATCTCATCTTTTTTGTTCTTGTGCAGCCAGTTTGAAAAACTGATCTCTTGGGTATCTATGCAAAGTCTTTGCCCTTTATGTGCCACACATAGTTCTGTAAACTGGAAAGCAAAAATAAGAAATATCCTTGGAAAGTGTAGTGTATGCAATCACTGTGCAGGAAATTCTCTTATGCTTTCTAATTCCAACTACATCTCAGCTTAAAGTTGACACTGATAGGCACATGTGTCTGTGGCTGCGGTTTACCTTCAGAGAGGTTGTAAGCATTGGAAAGGGCAGACTTTCTGGTCTCTGGATGCAATTAAGGCCCGTGTTCTCCTTTTGTCTCTTGTACCTTACCAGATTTTGCTTTGACCTTTGGTTGTGCAGGAGAAAGCTGATGAAAGGAGATGAAGGATCCTGGTGTGCAGTCCTGCTAATGCGACACTGAAATACCAGGTCAACCTTTTCCAAAGCAACTGCAGAATTTGGTTGCTTTAGTTCATTGACCTAAATTAAGGTTCCTTGGAACGGTCTGATTTTCTTGTAACATTGCTCACACAAAGCATGTGACTTTGTCACCTCAGAGCAGCCCTAATTGGGCACCCAAAATATAACTAATCGCTGGAAAACTTCGTTCTTTGTTCTTATTCTGTCAGACAGTCATTATATGCTGAAACTCTTCCTGGTTGTAGAGATCAGTGTGTATTGGGGGGATCTGTTTCACCTGTGTTTGTAAGAGATCTGAAATGTGCCAGTCTGGAGCACGTGTGGAAAGGCAGAAGAGCTGGGACATGGAGGGCTGTATCTTTTGGGGGGAGAGAAGCTCCTGCCCAGTGTTGTTAACTGTCATTCTCCACATTCACTGAGTGGGACTGGAAACTCAGTAAACCCATGTAACTGTCTTACTGATGATTATTGGCTAAAGAAGTGAAGGAACAACTTTCTACTATTATATCCCGCTTGGAGATGTGAACAAAACATTTTTATTTATTCCTATTGCTATTGACAGTTGCATTGCTACAGGTTGAGTGCGGTCAAGAATAGGTGTGCTGCCCATACCTGTCCCAAAGCAGTAGCAGGACTAGGAGGACTCATCTGTTTAACAACCTCTACAGACAGGGATGGTCTGGACTGCTTCAGAATATGCAGTGCCAGAAGAATTTGAGTTATCCAGGGCAAACAGTAAAAAGCATGTCTTTTTTTACCTCTTTTTTATAAGGAAGACTTGCCCTGTAATTCATCATTGCTACAGCTGTGCAGAGGGTGAATTCTTTCCCAGCTGTGGCATGGCAGCACTTTGCATCCCTGTAGTCACAATAGAAAAGCTGCAAAGCTACAAAAAGAGAGGTGAAGGAGGAGGGCAAGCTATAAGTGACTAGGGAAAAAAATTAACTGCTACACTGTGATTAGGAGAAGAAGATGAAATAATTCTATACATTTAGCTCCCTCTGGGTGCCTATCAAAGAAATTCATATCTTCGTACTGTTATCTTAAAATTTTGCTTTAAATCTCAGTGTCTGAAAAATATTGCATGGGTGCTAGCTCAGTTAAATCAGAATAGTGTATTTCCTTGGATTTATCACTGCAATGCTATTTAAACTCCTCTGAGGGCATTATCTCAGAGAAGGATGTCCCTTCCCATGCATGTGGGCTAGCTTTATATTTCAGATAGAGAAAAAAAAATGTAATTTGGATTTGCACTCAATAATTCAAGCTTTCCAAGGCAAAGAATATCACTGTGAATTAGGCTTTTATTCATTTGTATATTCATTTTTTAATGTCTATGTATTCACTGGTTTTAGTAACTCACACTGGGGTTTCTGGGTATTTCATAGGATCATAGAATAGTTAGGGTTGGAAAGGACCTTAAGATCATCTAACTCCAACCCCCCTGCCATGGGCAGGGACACCTCACACTAAACCATGTCACCCAAGGCTCTGTCCAACCTGGCCTTGAACACTGACAGGGATGGAGCATTCACAACCTCCCTCGGCAACCCATTCCAGTGCCTCAGCACCCTAACAGGAAAGAATTTCTTCCTTATATCCAAGCTAAACTTCCTCTTTTTAAGTTTGAACCCACTACTGCTTGTCCTATTCTACAGTCCCTGATGAAGAGTCCCTCCCCAGCATCCCTATAGGCCCCCTTCAGATACTGGAAGGCTTCTATGAGGTCTCCACGCAGCCTTCTCTTCTCCAGGCTGAACAGCCCCAACTTTCTCAGCCTGTCTTCATACGGGAGGTGTTCCAGTCCCCTGATCATCCTCGTGGCCTCCTCTGGACTTGTTCCAACAGTTCCATGTCCTTTTTATGTTGAAGACACCAGAACTGTGCGCAATACTCTAAATGAAATCCTTGGATGAAGGGTTCACAATTTGTTTCAATGAGTCCTCAGGTCCAGGGAAGATGAGGAGAGTTTTCCTGTTGTGTGAGCAATTTTAAATTACTGAATATTTGGTTATGAAATCTCACTGTGTTTTCAAAATAATTTGAAGAAGAAGAAAACTGGAGATTGTTTGATATATTCTTTTGAAATTCAATCAGAGTCACTCGACACACTGAGTCATTTTGTTCCCAGAGGAGTAAAAGAAATTTCATTGTCCAATATACTGGATTGCAAGCCTGAAGTTACTTACTCTCTCTGCAGTGAAAACTTCAGGGAATTTGTTCAGGAAAAGCATGTCAGTAGAAAATACAGATACTAGAAAGAAGGCACTGACACAATACTAGGAAGTAATCTAAAAGTGATCGAAACAAAAATCAAGTGCAGGAAAAATCTTGTATATTCTATATCAAATATGAAGAAAAGTTGAAAAGTTAAGTAGCATTTAAGAGTTCAAAACCCGCCTATGTGAGTCCAGGTAAAAGGATTATTCATATCTACTTAAAAGCTATCCCTTTAACTTGGCCAAGATCACTGAGACCTTGAGATACTTATTATGCAAAAAGTTATTTTATGCAAGTCATAGCTGCCTAGAGGCAGCATTCTGCTGCTGTTTCTTTTAAATTATTATATTGACATTTTATTTTTCAGGTAATACCATTTATTTATTGCCTTTCTCTCATTTCCGAACTCACTTATTCTCACCAGATAGTTTGCAGTGAGTAATTCTGCTGCATTTTTGTATTATTTATGGCTTTACATGAAAATTGCCTTTATTTTAGATGTAACTCTTTAGGATGTGGCCTTTCAGCTTATTTACTCTATTATCCTTAGATGACTAAGTCCATGCTTTATCTCACTCCTGTTTGGTGACTGGAATGTGAGCATCTAATGCAGACTGGCTGTGAAGCTGCCTTGCCAGGGAAAGGAGAGCCAGAAGCATCACAGGGGTGTCTTGTGCCATCCCAGGATAGCAATGTAATACAGGCAGACTGAAATTCTCTGTACAGGTGCAAATTGCAATGGCTTGCAGAGATTTTAGATTACAACTTGCAGAATACTGCCATTTCTGAAACAGATACTTAAGTTGTATTAAGTATTATTAAATAGGTAATGTTTTTCTAAAGAAAAAAAGCTTTTTCTGAAGCCGGGCAGCTTTTTGGAGCTGTATCCTCATCCTCCAGGCTGGTGCAGGACAAGAATACCTTTTCCCTCCAGCTTAGCATCTCTGCAGTCATTTGACAATAATTTCATCTGGAAATAACTTTGCAGGTATAAATCCTTTATTGATTTGAGAGTTCAGCACAGATTTAGGGGTGTTCTGAGGGCTTGGATAGCATCCTTATTTCCAGGAAGTGCAAACTAAAGGGTATTCTGCACCACACAGTTCTGCTTTTTCAAACTGGCACAAAAAGCCTACTTGCAGAAATCAGTCTGAGTGTTATTACCTAAGCAAACCTGAAGTGTCCTACCCTGCGATGCTTCACATCAATCAGCACTAGTGACTAATGAGCAGAGCTGCAAGCGTGAATTCCAAATAAACATACCACTTCTGAATAAAAGCTTCTGGAGAGCTAATAGGAAGGTATGTGTACACTAAAAAGAATTAATGTGTGTCTGGAATTCTGTCTTTTCCAAGAAAGAATGTAGGGATCTTCTTGCAGAAAGATTGAGAAAGCAACACAGAAAAAAATATGACAAACTAAAGCGCTACAAAGCAGGGGTTTGACTCAGTTTTCACTTAGTTTTGCAATTGGCACTGACAAATAATATGTGGATTTAAACTGAAATGTACATCTAAATAAATGGGAATGATGAGTCTCAGTTTGCTAGTAGAAAATGACTCATTCTGGAAATGATAATCATCTTGCAACAAAGGTGGTCATTTTCGATGCAGGCCTTTTTAAAAGGCATCTTTGATGTACTGGATTTGTCTTCTCAGAAATGCAGTGTTTTGCATTGCAGAAAATTGCCTTTCATTTTTGTTATTAATTTGGAATCAATTGTAACGCTTAAATTAGGGCCACTCAACCTTGAGGAATCAGTATGCCACTTGGGTAGGGAATGACATAGCAACGATGAAGATAAATAGGCAGGAAAAAAGGAGGAAATAACCTGCTGACTTACCCAGACTGGATTCCACAACTGTCCTTGCTGTGCGTCATAACATAGTAGTACAGTATCACAATACAAATTTCTAATCTGCTTTTTGGATGCAGCATTGCAGTTATTTTCTAATCTTATGCAGTTACATTTGAAGCAGCCAGAAGACCATTTGTCTTCCACTTACAACTATCATCCAGCTGCTCTCTGACTGTAAAGGAAAGGAAAGCTCTTTCATCAAATGAGGGCTGAGAACTGATGTGGTATATACTTTTTTTGCAAAGTGCTTTTGGAAGAACAATGGACCGCTTTGTAATATGTAGAATTAGATGATATAGACCATTTCCTCTCAAATTTGTCCCCATGTTTAAAACAGCAAGTAAATGTCAAATGGGTAAGGTAATTCCAGGTATGCTGAAGCTGTAAGTAGTTGAAAAGCAATTCTATGCTTCTTATGCATGTTTTATGCTGTGTTACCCTAAGAATTTGACCTAGCTGGTGAGTCTCAAGCATAGCTTGAAATTCACCTCATGCAGCTTAATGCGATATATGAATTCTGACTGAATTCTATGAATAATTTATATTTTTGTAGTGGTTTTTAATTTTGCAGAATTCAGCAGGTTGCACTTGGAGCACAATGCACGTCCCTCTCCAGCATCCCTATAGGCCCCCTTCACATACTGGAAGGCTGCTATGAGGTCCCCACGCAGCCTTCTCTTCTCCAGGCTGAACAGCCCCAACTTTCTCAACCTATCTTCATATGGGAGGTGCTCCAGTCCCCGGATCATCCTCATCATTACAGGATATCATTAGGTTATCATTAACAGGAATTAAACTGTATAAGGAAGAAAAAAAGAGATAAACTAAAATATACTATGAGCTCATAACTGTAATCTTTACTGATGTTAAATAATGCTTTAAAGTGCAAATAGTTTTATTGACAGTGATGATGATGGTGTACCTATTTTCATTATATTTCACAGTGGGGAAACTTGAAACACAGGCAGGCCAGTTGTAAAAGTGCTAGCCTGAAAATGCACACATCCTAATCTGTAGTCTAGCAGCCTCCTTATTGAAGTCCACTTTGAAGAATACACAGGGAAAAATACCTATTCCATTGATATCAGGGGTCTTACTAGCAGTGTAACCCTTACAGAAGTTTAGGAAAAATGAGAAAAAACATGACAATTTTATATTCTTTAAATGTCCCCTGAATTTTCAGAAATGGAAAAATATGTGCATCTAATATGTATTTAGGGATAAGAAATGTAATATGAATAGTTAGCTTACACAAAACATTGGCAACTGTCATTCTAAACTAGATATTTGACAAATAAATATTTATAATATATTTCCAAAGCAGAAGCAGGGCTGCATTACACAGTGAGGTACTTATACATGTTTTTGTCAATAAACATATAACTAAACCACTGAATATTGAAATCATAATTGGATTTTTAAGCAGAGAGACATGCTATATCTATGCAACTTACGCTATAATGAATATGCTTAGAGATTTCATATTAACCTTTCTCAGGGGAAATCTATAGATCTACTAGGAATATCTTTATGAGAGGAAGCTTAGAAAAAGAATATGATCTTTCTAGGTATATTCATTATAATGTGACTTAGGGAGAAATGAGTGAGTCAAGTGTGTATGTGGACCTACGGTAAAAAGAAATTGCAACTGCTCTGAGCTATAAATTTTGAGTTAAAGTAACAAAAGCCATTAAAATAAATAGCTACACTGATTTTCCACCTCCAAACAATGCCATTACTCATCTCTCCCAGCAGCAGAGAAATACCTATCGAAAAGGGCTGAGGAAAACCATGATCTTTATGAAGCTTCAGTGCTACTTTAACTGGGTAGAAGGAAATCAGGTAAATCAAAATGTAGTGAGGACTTAAGAGTCTAATGTAAATCTATTTGAATAAAGCCCCAAACTACCTTTAATTAGGAGAATGAGCTAGGGCCTTGATTTTCCAATCTGATTTCTAAAGGAGTTAGTTGAATAGTGTCTGCATCTGTCATGCTGAGTTTTCAAAAGCTCTTTGAGTGCTGAATAAATTTCAGTGTACTGAAAGAGAGCTAACGCTGTGGTGGTGCTTAAAAAGGGTAAATAGGATAGTGTGAGTCATCATGGTATCTGTGTAGGCCAGACTGTTCTGGGTAAAACAGTGTCAGGTATTATAAACTGGCCAACTCTGAAGTCATATGTCAAGAAAGGGAATACAGCCTGTGGCTGAAATCAAGCGTTCCCACCTGCAAAGCATTGAATCCCCAAGAAGTCCTAGTCCTTCAGCAGCCAAACACAAATATTCAGGTTGGTGTCACAGCCAAAGTAAAGTGTAGCCAAAGTGAAGCCATTAGCTGCATAACTGAGGACTGTAGAGTTAGAACAGGTTCTGGGATGTGGAATACAAGAGGATCTGGGACCTGATGTGTAACATTTGAGATATCTTGCTTAATTCTACCTGGAAAAGATGCTGATAACTGAAGTGTCTTTAGGAGAGTCCTTGAGGGTTGTTGTGAGTTTGGAAAACACATCGTCTTAGGGAGAGAAAGAGCAAGCCTCTTTGGGAGGTAGGAGGGAAGGTTAAGTGGTGACTCAGTCAGAGAAAATATGCACTTTAATGAGAAATAACCTTTAAGAGAGTGTATTTCATCCTACCTGGGGGAAAACAAGAGGAGCTGATGGTTTGATGTTCAGATAGGTTGAGACTGTTAATAGGTTATATGTTAATAGGTTAGCAATGACAAATGACAAGGACTGGATGAAAGTTTTAGGAATAGCAAAAGGATGTTAGGGAGGAAAAACAGTAGCTGATAGAAAAAAAAGGGGGGAGAGCATAATATAAGTACTAAGAAGGAGACAATATTAATGAATGCAAAAAGAGTTGTCAAATACTAACTGATGTGATAGAGAAAAAATGGACATTTTGGGGGGGACAAGGGACACAGCAGGATGTTGGTGGTTAAAATCAGGATAAATGTGTATAGCTGTGTATGCAGCATATGTTTGAGACAACAGCAAACAGTATGCTCAGAAACAACATATCATCCTTCACTGGTGCCCTTCCTCCTGAAAAGTGGAAGACATAAGGTGAAGGCACTAAAGCTACGGATTTGTTTGAAAAGAAAAGCTCTCGGGGAATACAGGTAGAGAGATGTGTGCTCAGTTTCTGTAAGGGGGAAACTGCAAGGCCTACCCTGGCTTTTCTTTCCTTTTTGCAGTCACTACTCTGCCTCAGGAAAAGACATTATGGAACTAAGTGATATTTTTCTCCAGAGATGGTTTAAGTAGGTCCTACAGCCTATATTAGGCAGGAGTTCAAGGTAAATGATAGAGTTGTGTCCTCTGTCTTAGATTAACTCTGAGGCATTGATACCTACTTGGACATAATTTAAAAGGTGACATTTTCCCAAAACTGTATTTGTAAATGATATATTTTTATCTCCTTGCTCTGAGAACAGAGTATTTGAGGTTCTATAGCATCACGACTGTTAGATGTTATCATTTTAATGGTGACCAGTGTCACCAGAGATCAACCCCACAAGTTCTTAATGTTTACCAGATGATATATCAGAGTGCCTTCACTGGGAATCGGTCTTCCATAAACAGAGACTGAACTCTGTATGGCCAAAAAGATTTTTTTAATAGGATTTTTGAAACCTTCAAGAAAAACAGTCTTGTACAAATTTGCTTAGAATATCCTGGAGAAGAGATGGAGAAAAACCTCAGTAAAAGTAAAGAAAAAAGCAATGTATTTGTGAAAAATACATGCTCATTGAAAACAACTGCCAAGAAAAAATGGTTGAAATAACAAACACTTGAAATAAACAGGAACTTAAAATAAGAATATACCTGAGATAACAGCAGCCTACCTGAAGAGAAAATAAAAACAATAACATCTGTTATGGGATACAAATGTGTGCTTTGGAACTTGTCAGAGTCTCATTCCTGTTATTCTGCTATGCTTAACAAGCATGTTGCTTGCATTCTATTTTCCCAGGTAGATCTACTCTCTTGACACCATGGCTAACTTGCAAAAGTGATTTATAGACACAAAAGCTCTTGGTTCGCTGGAAAACAGAGTGTATGTAAGAAAAATGCTCAAGTCAAAGTGAATAATGAAGCACAGTGCAGCAATGAAGCTGGATCCTGGAGGCCAGCTGCACTAAAGGGAGCACAACCACATTAATTATTTCTCAACAGAAACATGTGCAACAATACACCACAGGACTGTGATGCTAAACAGACTCAATATACTCCACTGTACACAGCAGAGTATACGTTACTTTGAGGCTCTTTGCATAACAATGTATTTGAAGTATAAGTGTGTCCAAAAAGCCCTGGTGTGCAGTGAAAAACTAAGTCATGAAGAGGTTGATAGGAGCTTGAAAATGGTGGAGGAAAAAAAAAAGGTGTGTTTAGCTGCATGTGAATTTTAGACCGCACAGAGATCCAGCCTAGGAGAGACAAAGGTTTTGTACTAACCTGGATGGCAAAGCAACATTTTTAAAGCTTATGTGAAAAATGGAACTAGAACTGTAAACATTACCATGATGTTTATCAAAATCTCAGTGGTCCCAAATCCTCTCTCTCTCATGAAAATGTAGGATAACAAAAATGTAGGGACAATGTGCAAACAGGGATACCCTAGAAAATGCCACCAGAAAGCAAATGCAACATTTTCCTGTATTTCTTCAACTTTCAATTAGTGTGTTTATTTGGTTTTGGTTTATCTTATTGATATTGTAGCTTTGAAAGGTCTTTAAAATCGGGGATAATTGCTTGCTTTCTTTCTTACCTTCATATATTTTTTGAAGATGCCATGGTATAAAAACTGGCTATATAAACAATGTTAATATTGAGTAAAAAGCACAGTCATGCATCCATGAAGATACCTGGCAAATTGGTTCCCAGGATTAGCATGTGTTGGTTCCTTCAATTAGGTTTTCCATAAAAATAAAGGATATCAGATCCCTTGTTTATCCTGCATGTGCTTCCCTTGTATATAACTAACAGAGCCATTTTAGCAGAAAAGCTGTTACTTTGAACAACAACTAGTGGTAAGAATCATAGTTAGATGTAAAGCCTCTCAAAGTTTTGCCTTAGAGAATACTGTTTGTGTGGATGGGATATTTAACAAGTCAGTGATTCACCTGGGTAATACAATAATGCATTTATCATATCCATATTTAGGACAAATGGAGCTGCACCTTTTTTAAGCCCAGCCAGTAACTCAGCACCACGCAGCTGCTCGCACCCCCACCACCCCGGGCAGGATGGGGAGGAGAAATAGAAAGCATGTAAACCTGAGATAAGAACAGTCCAATAACTAAAGTACAATACAAAACTACTACTGCTACTGTTAATAGTGATAATGATAAGGGGAATAATAAGGGGAGAGAATATACAACTAAAAAGGGGAAGGGAAAAAAGAGCACTAAACACAAATAATGCACAGTACAACCGCTCACCACCTGCCGACTGATACCCAGCCTGACCCGAGCAGCAACCTGTCCCTTCTGGGTGACTCCCCCCAGTTTCTATGCTGGGCATGTGGAATGGAATACCTCTGGCTAGTTTGGGTCAGGTGTCCTGTCTCTGCTTCCTGCCGGCTTCCCCTCCTCCCTGGCAGAGTAGGAAAGACTGAAAAGTCCTCGATTAGGGTAAGTGCTACTGATCTAACACATCGGTGTGTTATCAGCCTTGTTCTCAGACTAAAGTCAAAACACAGCACTGCATCAGCTACTAGGGAGAGTAAAAAATAACTGTTACAGCTGAAACCAGGACAGAGTTGTATTTGTGGCTCAGGTTCATAAAGGGACTTAGATGGCAAAAACAGCCACATAGATGAAATGCAGGCTTCCAACCTTTAAAACCCCTTCATAACAATTCAGGTACCACAGGGTCCCTGTGTGTTTCAGAATGTGCTGCCTTTGATGCTGGTGCACTTAATTCTACTCTTGTGCATTCCTGGGAGTGCTGCTGCTCATAGATCACCACTTGTCTTTCAGCTGGCACCGTAGGAAATTCATGAACATGATGGCTCTGGGTCAGAGTCACTTAAGTAGTCTGGTTTTCCAGAGGCCCTCTGAGCCTGCTCATTTAACACGGAGGAAAGAAAAGACAAGTGGTAGCTGCCTGTCTGCTCCTCCCTTACCATTCCAGAGGAGACATGGGTGATTAAGATCACCTTCACCTGAGGAGCTGTGAATAAAGTTTCTGTTTCCTAAGAAAGCACTTTAGTCCCCAGGCAATTTGCATCCATGCCATACGAAGGTGCTTGAGCCTTCCTTTCAAAGGAGCAAGAGGAAAGAAAAGCAGCAACCGTGGAGTCAAGAATTCATGGTTATCAGGAAGGCAACAGATAAGAGGGAAATTGTTTCTGAAGCCCAAAGATGTTTATTTTTCCCAGGGACTCTGGCAATTGTTTTAAGGGATTGCTAGGGCACTGTGCATTTTAAAAGGTTCTAATCTAAAATCCAGAGACATTAGGTGTTAGCTCAGTGAGTGGGTAGAAAACTGTATTTCAGGTCTGCTATTTCCAGCTGCAATGGATTGTGTCTTTCTGAAGCACTGGTGCTTTTAGTACTCTAAAGATTTCCTAAACTTGTTATTCAGGATGCTATTTATGATACTCAGTTTACTGAATCCTGGTCTGATGTGGAGTAAGGAATATGTCTATATTTTCATTGCCAAATAAGAGAATCCTCATTTGCGTCATTGCTAGGATACGGTAGTACTGACTGGCCTGATCTTTCTGGAAATTTTAACACATGGATTTAAGTCTTTCTTATTGAAATTTCTAAACACCTCTGGGAGACTTCATATGAATTGTCAGTTTCTGTCAGTATCTAAAGCGCTTTCAGGAAATTATATGAGTTGTTGCATTGATGAGAACAACTGATCCAAACCGCTCTTGCAGCAGCGAGTTCTGTTAAAAGTGCATTGCAAAGCATTTCAGGGATTTGAAGGTCAGTGTCTGCATCAGAGACAATGGTGTATGCTTCAAAGCAAACGTGCTTCAAGGAAGTCATATGTAAGAGTTCTCTTTGGAAGTAAGAAAGGGCAGCATATCCCCATCAGACAACATTCAGCATGTCTAGCGTTTATACTGTGGAAACCCCAGTCATTACGTATTTCTCATGTAATTGATCAGTAGCAAGAATGATGTCAACATGAGTTTGAAGAGACAACTGAAGAAAACAGGAGCTGATTTTACAAGTTCTTGTGTTTTTTGAGCGGACATCTGTGTGCTGCAAGGTAGAGTCTGAATTCCATGTGCTGCTACTGGGAACAAAGTTGGAAGGCATTAAACGCAGGTGAGACTGAGTGAAGAAGTAAGTCACTCCTAAGTTATGTTGCTGTTGTAGCACTAAATTGTTTGAGAAAACAGGTCATTGTTCAGGAGATATTGAGAAAGTAAACATTTACCCCGTGAATCATCTAAAGCAGTGCGCAAACTTAAATGGATGGAGAAACCATTCTTTCTAATTATTTTGTTCTAGTGTCATAAAGCATGGACAAGCCTTTCCTTTCCTTTCTTCTTTTTCAATTTATTTTCTCTCCTTTAAATAGTAAAGCACTTAGTTCCAGTCAAATAATAAAGCACTTATTTCCAGTCAAATAGTAAAGCACTTAGTAATGAAGTTTCCTTGAGAAAAGCTTACTGAGGCAGCAGTTATTGTTTACAATAGAATTAAATAGCACTTCGGTTAAACTTGCAAACTGACAAAATTCAGCCAGGTATCTTTTGTTGTTCTTTTTATGTTAACCAAAACCAGTGTCCTCTCATATTTATAACATATTTGTAGGAGAGAAGAGGTTGATATTTGCTTGATCTCATACAGAAAATATAAGGAAAATAAAAGGAATGGCAACATCATATAGCCAGGGAAAAAAAAAATGCAAAAACTGAAAAAAGGAAAAGGCACCCATGAGAAGTTACGAAGGAATGGGTAGAGAATAGAAATCAGACCATCAGAGAAAACAGATGCCATGTTCATCTTGCTTTAGGCACACACTCAGAAACTCATCCAATGCCTCACGAAGTCACTAGGAGGCTCTTCACAGTCACTAATGAATTTTGGATTTGGCCCTAATGAAGAGGGTCATAGAGGCTAATTACCTTACTTTGCTGATAGAGCCGAGAGGTGTAGTTTCATAAATGCGAACAAGAGAAAAAGGTGTTTAAAGTCCTTCAGCCTCATATCTAGAGAGTGAAGAGCTCACAGAAACCACAGCAGGCACAGGATTTGTTCTGTATTGATTTTGTGTTCCAATCAACAGGATCATTACTTGTGTATCTTCATGTTTCTATGCAAATATCATATAAATATTAAATTTGACAATTTTGTACATGTGCAATGGGGAAAATGGCCTATGGGTTATTTAGCTTTTCTGCACTCATCTTGGTCTGTTTCTAGTGTGTTATTGTCGTTAAAAATGCACAGACTAATGCTAGTATAATAATTATTTTCTCATCTGTGTCACAATGACTTTGCTTATTGATATTCCCTTATTCTAGCTGAATTTGGTAATGGTTGTTTCAATTTTAGTATTTCTGATTATTGAAAGAAGTAACGCTGGGGATTGTACAATTGCAAGACATAACTTCTCTATCTAGAGGACGTGCTAATACCAGATACTAGGTATGCCTGCACTTCAAAGACAGTGTATTTCTTTACCAGAGAGTGACTGAAACAGAAAGAAATGGTAATATTTTAGATCTCACTGATAAAGATCTCATGGAAGATCCAAATTTAGCAAAGAACTTGGGACCAAGTTCAATCAAATCAGTTGTTTAAATTAAAAGAAAATGTTTTCATTGAAGTTCTTGGTATATAAAGGGAGAACTCTAGGAAAACAAAAGAACCATTTCAAGAGTCCAAGAACTCAAAATGCATTTAAGTTGTGGGACAGCAGGTGATTTTCTTTCTGGAGCTTTAAATAAACTAACTAAAGCCTTTAACACATCCATCAGATCAGTGATCACACATTCCAAGAGGAATATAGCAAGTCCAAGTAATGGTAAAGGAGAAAATATGTTGTAACCCATAGTTTCAGCTAAATAGCGTGCTAAACTTAGAACAGCTTTGAGTGTTCTTTCATGTTTAAGTCATGGGCAAAAAAAAAAAAAGAAAGGAAATTTAAAAAAATTCAACATAATTTGGCAAAACTAGATTGTACCACACTCATTTCGTAGCTTTTTTTGTGACTGACTTCTTAGGAAAAGAAAATCTGTGTTCCCTTTCCCAACTTAAAGATAGTAAGCATTATATTGGAGAATGCGGAGATCACTAAAAAGCTGTGAAATGGATAGTACCAGTTTTTATGGGAGATGGCAGGGATTGGTCTGAAAAGGTGTCTGGCAGGTTGGAAGAGTATTAGATGAATCCTCTGGGATGGTTCTTGAGATGCATTCTGTTTAGTAATGATCTAAGAACAAAATGTTTGTACTTGACTACTCTGTATGTCAGTGGAAATACCTGGAGGAGTTTTCATTGTGGGGAATATGTAGGTATGCTAAAGAGATCAGTGGGTAATCTCAAGAACTGATGTAAAAGAAAGGTAATTGAATTTAATCATACTAAGTGGTATGTTAAGTACTTACAACTAAGAGCGAGAACTTATGCTATATAACTAAAGACCATGAACGGACAGGGGTGAAAAAGATTTTCATGAAGTAGTTTTGTATAGGTAAATTAGTGTAAAAAAAAACAAACTAAAGAGATGTGCGGGTCTAGCAATATCGCAGGAGGTATTTCCTGTAGATATGAAGAGATATTAAAGCTATATGCCAATGTATGATTAGGTTTATCGGAATATTATATTTGTTTCTGGTTTCCTGTGTTAAGCAAAATAAATTTAAATGAAGATAGGTTCAGGATGTGGCGACTAGAATAGCAGAGGTAATAGGCTGGCTTCTGAGAAGACACTAAAGAACTTGTTCCATTATGTCTAGAAAAACAAAGACTGAGAGGAGAAATGATTGCCAACTGTAAATACGTTTGAGGGTATAAACCACAGAGGGAAGATAATTGATAATTAGGTATATCAAAGGAAATAGCTGATAGAATAACAAATGAGTCTGAATTGTCCATGTATAAATCTAGGCTGAAGGTTGAATAAAGTTACTAACCTTCAAAGACATTAAGCATCCCTCCTAGCACTGCCTTTGTCCTGCCCCTCTACTCTGCTCTCGTGAGACCTCACCTGGAGTGTTGTGCACAGTTCTGGTGTCCTCAACAGAAAATGGACATGGAATTGTCTAGACAAGTAAACAGGACAGATCAAATCCTTATTTGCATGCAGAATGCATCGTACAGTAGTAAATTGATGCTCCAGGGCTAGACTGTGATTTTGAGTCTACAGCTGCTCCAGATACATTAAAGCATCCTCTACATTCCTCCCCAGGCTATGTGGAACCACAATCATGCTCTCTGCCACCTGAGGAGGTGGTTGGGTTGCATTTATAACAAGCTGCCCTTTCCCATACAGTACAACTGAACTGACAAGGCAATATAATTTACCACGAGTGCTGATGTAAGGAGAGGAACAAGTTTGTGGTGCAGAGGACCATTTATGAGTGTTGTGGTTAACACCCCCACCAGCTCAGGACTGGGCTGAAAGGCAGCGTAGGTGTATTGAACTGTTGCTGTATGTGGTTCCCAAAGTTCTGTTATGCTACTCTCAGCACCTTGGAAGTCTCATCTTGTTCTGTGTTCATAAAGTGCTAGGATATTAAAGTTCTGCTTCACGACCTGCGTTCTTGGAGCAAGCACAATACAATTGATAAATGAGTAAAATTTTACCCGTTCAGTTGGAATAAAGAACTCCAGGAACCCTTATAAGACTGAATTCATTTAAGTAGAGTTGACTAGATTTCACTACAGGAGACTACAGTTTTGCAGTGTTTCACTATTGTTTCACTGTCGTTCTGATTCTGCTATTGTTTCTTAAGTTGGAAAAGGCATGACAGCTCTGATCCAACTAGTTTCCTTTATGGCATGCAGGTACTAGATTTGGACTTTTCAATTCATTTTATTTTTCTAAATAGCTATTAATGGATTTGAGGAAAGCTTATCCCTGAACTAGCTTTAAAAGTAACGAAAACAAATGTTCCTTGGCAAGTATACCTGAGGAGATCATCGGAAGGTCATGATTCTTCATTCAGATGCTGGAATGGACAGAAACAGGATTTCTTTTTCATTTGTGTATGTTTAGCTACAATTGAAGAATTCACTTATGTTCTCTTCAGTCCTCATCTGGAATGAGGGCAAGGGATCTAATCCATCTTTGCCATTGGTCATTCAATCTGAAGTTGACTTCAATCCTGAAAAGGCATTAGGAAACATATAGTTTGAATTGTGCTTCTGCAGCTACATATTAGGGTTCATTTTTGAGGCATATTTCACTCCTCTCACTATGACTCTGTTTCAGTGATTTGTCCTTGACGTGGCTTATTTTTGCCAGAGATAAAGCTTTTGTCCCATTGTTATTTTCTTTCTTGTCCATAATTGCAAAACAAATTTCTTCCATTCATTGTATCACTCATTGCCACCATCTCCTATGCTAAGAAATAATGGAAATCTTCAGTATAACCAGAATTTTATTAAAATAGTTGGAAACACATTGAATTTCAGCAGGAGTAAGGCAGCTTTCCACAGTTCTCATTCTCTTCAGTTCATTTGAAAATTCTACTTCACGTAAGTAGGATGTAATTTAACTTCATTTATAATTTCATCTATGCATTAGTGCATAGAGGCTTTTGGTCAATCCCATTTGAGTTTTTTTTCTCCCCCTCACCAATTCCAAGAGGATAATTCATCAAACGTCAAATTGGAACTCCCTAGCCTGAACAAATCATTATAGCTTCATGAGGAATATGAAGTCATGCGGTTTTAACACACAGCTCACACTGTGAGGCTGCAGCATTGTCAGAGATCGGGCTGCTCACTGTGCACCCAGCAAGGCTGGAAGAGATAGTGGGGAGGACAGGGTTAAAGCTCACACCTGCTGATTTGAGCAGGGTGAATATTTCATTCTGGATGTTTTCATCCATCAGGAGAGGATGTCTGCGAAGAAATGACACAAAACATGGTTCAGTATTAATAAGAACAAATTGATTATTCTGGAAATTACTGATATGGAGATTACTGACAGCTCTGTTCACCACTTGTACCAAAACAGAGCTGTGTCATTGTGTTCTTCCAAATTCTTGTTTCACATCACTTGCTAAGTAACACATCCCACTGGTTCCTTGTGTTCCCTCATCTTGTTTATTTGTACTGCTGGTATTCTGTGCCTCTTCTTACACTTAAATTGTAAACTTCTAGATTGTTTGGGATATGTGTTTGCACAGCACATAACAGAACAAACTACATTTAAATTAGGGAGTGCAGGAAAGTTCCCCACTGTGTCTGGTCGCATCCCAGCTCTATAACCCTTCCTTTTTCCTTCCTCAAAGAGCCTTTCCATGCAGGGATGTTTACAAAATGAAGGAAAGCAGGAAATACAGATGACATCATGAAAAGATGAAAGAACTTCAGTTTAGGCAATAAGTGTGCAGGGACCCTATGCCTTTCAGTGCTTGAGACAGATTTCCAGATTCATGGAATCAGAGTCATGGGCAACATGTACCAGTGAGTCACAGGAAAGAACTTCCTAATATTTAATCTCTATCTCCCCTCTGGCAGGTTCAAGCCATTCCCCTTGTCCTGTCCATACAGGCCCTTGTCCAGTGCCCCTCTCCAGGTTTCCTGTAGCTCCTTTAGGCACTGGAGCTGCTCTAAGGTCTCCCCTTACGGAGCCTTCTCTTCTCCAGGCTGAACCAGCCCAGCTCTCTCAGCCTTTCCTCACAGAAGGACTGCTCAAGATCTCTGATAATCTTTCTAGGCGTCCTTTGGACTCATTCCAACAGGTCCGTGTCCTTCTTACGCTGGGAGTCCCAGAGCTGGACACAGGACTGCAGGTGGGATCTCATGAGAGCAGAGGGGGAGCAACCCCCTCCCTCAAGCTGCTGGACACAGTCCTTTTGATGCAGCCCAGGACATGGTTGGTTTCTGGGCTGCAAGCACACAATGCCGGGTCATGTTGAGTGTCTTGTGAACCAGCACCCCTGTTGTGGTTTAAACCCAGTCAGCCACACAGTCTCTCACTCCCCCCAGTTCCTCTCCCCCCAGCTCTCAGAGGGGTGGGGAGGAGAATCGAAAGAATGTAACTCCCATGGTTTGAGATAAGAACAGTCCAGTAACTAAGGTATAACACAAATCACTGCTGCTGCCACCAATAATGATAATGATGAAGGAAATAACAAGGGAAGAGAATACAACCGCTCACCACCTGTCGACCAATACCCCTCCTGACCCCCACAGTGATCTAACCCTTCCAGGTAACTGCCCCCAGTTCTACATCCTGGGCATGACGTGCTGTGGTATGGAATACCTCTTTGGTTAGTTTGGGTCAGGTCTCCTGTCTCTGTTTCCTCCTGGCTTCCCCTCCTCCCTGGCAGAGCATGAGACTCAGAAAGTCCTTCGTCAGAGTAAACATTACTGAGCAGCAACTAAAAACATCGGTGTTATCAGTGCTGTTCCCAGGCTGAAAGTCAAAACCACAGCACTGCACCAGCTACTAAGAAGGAGAAAAATGGCTGCTACTGATGAACCCATGACAACCCCCCAGTCCTGCTCCCCAGGACTGTTCTCAGTCCATTCTCTGCCCAGCCTGTGTTTGTGCTTTGGATTGCCCTGACTGAGGTGCAGGACTTTGCACTTGGTCTTATTGAACTTCATGAGGTTTGCTTTGGCCCACCTCTTAAGTGTGTCAAGGTCCCTCTGGATCCCATCCCTTCCCTGCAGTGTATGAACTGCATCACTCAGCTTGGTGTCATTGGCAGACTTGCTGAGGATACACTCAATCCCACTGTCCATGCATCTCTTTCAGTAGTGATCCCTGAGCATATCCATATTGTTCATAATTCACGGCTTTTAGTACTTGTTGCAGTATATGATAAAACTGTAATTAAAACAGTGCGGCAACAACATTGGGACCACTATGAAACAGAAAAGACAATAACAGAATTGCCCATACAGAACAGCTTTATCTGAGAGCTATAGCACAATTCATGAAGGTACAATGCCAAGCCTTCCCTTAAGGAGAACTCTCTTCAGATGAAGAATGTAGTCAAAAAGTAATGAAAGAAAAGTCTTAACTTGCCAATTCACAACTTCAAATCCTACATATTTTATGAAATTCTGAAAACATTGGCAAACATGCAGCCACAAGTGTGCTTTATTTTATTAAATTAATGATGGCTTCCGGGGCAGAGAAGTTTGGCTGGCATTTAATGGCATGTTTATTTTGCTAAGTCATTTTTACACAAACAAGTTTTTATAGGTTTGAGTGTGTGTGTTTTCATCTGCCAACTGCGTTCCTAAGTTTCCCAAGTTTCACCCCTGTTTCTGCTGAGTAATGGTTGAAATTAAAGGGGTTCCTGATGTAACAAGTTAAGAAAGACAAGACCATATATTCCTATGCACTAATACAAGAGATCTCCATGATGCTTTTGTAAAAGTAGTTTTCCAAGGGGAATATTTTCATAACGCATTATCTATGATCCCTCCTACAAATATATTTTGCATTAATTTCACCTGCTGTTTTGTTATATTAAAAAAAAAGATATGCTGAGTTAATATAAAAGCAATTTTAGAATCACAGAATAGTTAAGGTAGGAAAGGATCTTAATATCATCCAGTTCCAGCCCCCCTGCCATGGGCAGGGAAACCTCACACTAGACCATGTCGCCCAAGGCTCTGTCCAATCTGGCCTTGAACACCTCCAGGGATGGAGCATTCATAACTTCCTTGGGCAACCCATTCCAGTGCCTCACCACCCTCACAGTAAAGAATTTCCTCCTTAAATCTAATCTGAACTGCCTCTGTTTCAGTTTGAGCGTCCCCTGTTTAAGTTTGAATTTTCTTAGATAGTAGCATTTCCCCTTGACCATAAGTTTCAAATTTTAACAATTTGAATATTTGCTGAATCTTGTCATAAGGCTTTTCCAAAACTGATTGTAGCCTAATGCAGGCCTAGTAAAGTTAAAAAGAAAAGCTTTAAACTCTTTAACTTATTTATCTGTATTTATTACCTCATATATATATACTGTATATATCATAGCTATACTGTATATATCATGCTGTATATATCTTAGCTATGGTGTATATATATCATAGCTCAAAAGATGGCTTTGGCTCCAGCCAGTGGTAAGAATACTAGGCAGTTCTTTCTTCAAATTTCAGCTGTTTCTTGAGCTCTTTTAGACTTGCTTTAGAATTGCAGGACTCCTGTAGACAGTATTTTTCTCTCTCTTACCATCTCATCCCAGGTGTCAAACAGAAAGGAAATGCTGCCTTTTATTTCTCTCCCAATTTGTTTGGTTTCATGTGGTTTAAATGCTGATGTCAAGTTACTGCGTTAATGAAAGACACCAAAACAAAGCAATAACAGCACAGGTTTTCAGGATTGCTTCAGTTTTTTCTTTGTTAGTATGTCCCTGCTGTTTAAGGATCAGCCTGAGTAAGTGAAGTTGGTGTGGTTTCCAGAGAAGAATATTTCTTGGCTTGTATGTTGTTACACCAAGTTAACACTTATTATAGACTATCATGTTAAATATGTTAGTGCTCATAGCATCACCCAGAAGCCTCAAATAGCAGTGGAGTTTTGTGGTCTGGCTACTCTGAGGCTTGCTTTTTCCTCCAAAGAAAAACCACAATGAATGCTTCTAGCACTGAGAATTATATCCCTCATCCTTTTCTTTCAGCTTCCTGCCTGCTCCTCAAGAGACAGGATCTCCTCCCTACCTCCTGTCCATGTTCACCTCCATATTTGCTTTATTTAGCTTCCCAAAGACTTCCTCAGACTTCTTACAAGTTCACGTCCCCTCTCTTAGTGTGACTGTGTTTGCAAGTGTCCTCTTTGTCCCTCTGTATCTCCTCTAATCAGCTTTGTGCAGCATCTGATGGTCAGCATTGATGTACTTTGGGGAAAAAATTCCTTTTTGGGGAAAGAATAAGAATTCTCTCTTGAGAAATTTTCTGGATATGGTTTTAGGTGTATATTTGTATAAGGCAGTGTAACCAGTGGATGTCCAAAGTAAAAAGACATACAGATATAGTCACTGAATATTTATTAAACCTAAGACTCTAAAACTTGCCTTTTTTCATTAGTTTCTAGTTTACATAGCAGGATTTTGAATGCTGATTAACTAGACCTGGTGTTAAGCCTCCTTAGATTTGTTAGGCTTAATTATACAGAGAATGCAGTTTCTTACATTATTTTGACACTACAAGAAAGCTTGAATACATTAAAGTCAGCATCAGACCAAATAAGCAACCCAAAACGAGTAAGCACAAGACTTAGTAGAGAAGTTTTCCTTAGTGAAAAGGAAAACACGGTAATGACCTGCTGAAAAATACTCAGCAAAGCAGAAAAATATGCTAGATTTGTTTGTTTATTTAAGGAAATATTATGAAGAAAGAATCATAATTTCATGAATTGAAATAGTGATACTACAGGAGTTCAGCAAAGAGCAAGACTAAGAGAGTAGAGAAGTGTTGCAAGCAGATCTAGAACAAATTAATTTACTTTGCAGAAATGGTTAATACTGAGTTTACTTTAGCAATGGGCAGGATTGCATCAGGACTGAGTGGCTGCACTGCTGCTGGTGCCACACCAATGGAATATGGGATCTTCTTAGGCGCTATTAATCATTCTAGTTTCACTTTAGTAATGTGATGTGTGCCTGAGCACTGTTCCCACATTCTTCTAGTCAAGGCAATCGTCTTGTACCTCAGGTACCTATTTCTGTTCCTCACTGGTGCTCCGGCACTCCTATTGTTGACTTCTCCATCCGCTGCTGGAAAAAACTCATAAAAGATAGGAATAGATCTCACAACCTACTTTTGAGCTGTGAAAGCAGAATGTGATGTAGCGTTTTGGATAATGGAAACAGGACATGTATAACAGGAAAAAGTAGCAGTCCTGATAAAAGAGAGACAGAGAATGCGATGATATATCCTATGTTATCAGCTGTCCTCCATCAGGGACAGTCTACTGGAATGCTTCTAAAAGCTGCTCTATCTTCTGCTGAAGAGAAGCTGAGCAAAGGGAAAGGTTTTCTGAAAAGGTAAGCTCACACTGAACAGTCTTAGATGTAGATGATGCAGTCTGGTACCATCTGGAGGAAAGACTGCCTTATACTTTAATTATAGCCGCTATGAGTTTTCTAAACTTTAAGAGGAAAATCATTCTGTTTTCTTGGGTTATTTGGTCAGAAGACCGATTTGTTCTTCAACAACAGTACCCTACAGTGTTTTAACTGTGGGATAAGTGCACCAATGCTAATGCAGAAAAAACCCTGTAAAGACAGCATGTCTTTCTAGGTATTACTTGAAGTACAAATCTAAAATCTGAAGTGCTAAATTACTTCTATAAGTTGTCAGATAAGATTTTTATAACACTTCATATATGGAAAAAGAGCTGAAGGAAATGGAATTTTAGCTTCTGACTGAATAAAATGGAAAATGGACATCCTTTACAGGAAAAAAAGACTAGAAAGTAATCCATGAAAGTGTTCTGAGAACAGCTGTAATAGGAGCAAGCTTAGATGAACTGATCTTCTGATTTTTGGTGTTAGAACTGTTATGTAGGGGTCAATTACTCATACTGCAAGGCAGAAATACTTGCAGCATGATGAGGAAGAATGGACTGATTAAGACAACACAGTAGTCTTACTAATCACTGGGGAGAGGGTAAAAATCTTGTGATGACCTTGTTAAGAATAGGGAAGCAGAGCTGAAGACTAAGCGTGCACTGATCAGTACTGACCAATCTGGAGTTTGTCCTGCTGAGAGCGTAGAGTAGGATGCTGTGTATGGGAATGATATTTAGTTGGATCCTGATCCAGAATCTTTTTACCTGTGTAAAATCAATGTGATTATTCTTGACAGAAGAAGTACATGTGGAATAAGTATGTACAGGGTTCACCCCATAAGTTGGAAGAGCTTTAAGCAGTTTCACTTAAGGTTCAGCTATGGAAGCCGCTGTATCTCTGTACATGCCGGTCTGTTGCTTTTTGCAGTACAGTATTTCCTGGCCACATTTCTGCTATGAAACACTTTCTGCTAATGATTTAAGCATTCTCATGAGCTTATAAATTTCAGACTGGCTCCTTTGAAAAGCTGGTTTACTGGATCTTCAGTGGGTGGGCAAGGGAGAGGCTCTATGGAATATAACATTAATACTGAACCAGTACAAATCGCAAGTTTAATTTGATTTGTTACTTTTCAGTAAGGAGTCTATTTTCTGTCCACTTTAATTTATTATAATGGGCAAAGCTGATAAATAGGGCTATTCTTTTTACCTATTTGTAGTGACTGAGCTTGATATGAAATCTGGAGGAAATCTTGTGTGTTCACTGGGGTGTCATTCTTTGAGGTAACTAGGGGTCTGATCATGTTTCCATCTTTCAATTTTATTCACCCAACAAAAAATAACCCCCCTTCTAATTCAGTGCCCTGTTTGGAGAACTCTGCAGTTAAACTAGATGAAGACAAATGTCGCCTTTTGTACCATTTCATAAGTTAACACAGTAAGTTTAAATTTGAAACCTTTTGTGAAATACATTTATGGGAATCTTGAATCACAGATGGTGGATAAACACCATACACTTTGAAATTTGGTATTCATAGCACTTGTTCTGTCTGTGCTGTTGGTTCACCCTCTGTGAATGACTCACACACAAATATGCATTCACAGATAATGCAGAGCAAACTTAAGTTTGGATTTGAAATTTTCTTGCTTTCCTGGCTGTGTTGTCTCAATGCTTCTGATGAAGAAATCTGACTTGTTACTCTCTGTATGCCATGCTGTTGTGTTGAAAAGAAGATGATGCTGTTATCTGTCATAATGATTTTCATCTTTGTGCTAGCAGTTTAAAAAATAAAGTATAAAAATAGAAAAGAACTCTTTAAAAATAATTTAAATGTCCATTGCAGACACATTTGGATTTAAATGAAGCAAAGCTCTGAAAGCATCTTCTCTCAAAATTATTATTGAGCACTTTGGGAGAGCAGAGGGTGGGAGGTGATTCCAGACATCCCATTCTCACTTCAGTGTTGACACACGTCATGGTGAGGAAGGCTTAAAGATGGGGCATTTGTAAAATTGGGCTTATTAAAAAGGGCCAAGTCAAATAGTTTTTACCTAAGTGCTCAAGCATTCAGCTTGTCTACTGTAATATTAACTTACATGTAAAAATGTGTCTCTAAAATCCCACATTGTGTTGCAGCTTTTGGCACAGACCTAACAGTTGCTTGAGGCTAAAGTTAAAATCTTCTCCAGTAGAGTTACATGCAAAGCTTTTAATTCACTATCAAAAGCTTCAGAAGTTCATCTGATATTATTCCATACCCAAGTAATGTTTTTACGTTTGTTGTTTTGATAGCATATTTTGAATTCTACTACTAAGAGAATTTCCTTGTAGCCACTTGTTGCACTAATTGTAATGCACATTGTGCCATATTAGTATTTTTGTAAATGAATTCAACGTTGAGTAACTAAAGTTTCTGCATCACTGAACTGAATTTTTAATCAGAATTAAAAATTATATAACTGCATAATTATAAAATAATTTCTTTTGCAGTTTTATATTTTTGTGGTTTAAAAGAGATCATTGAATGCATTGGCATCTCTTATTCTCTTTGTACCGATGCATATAGCTGTGATAATTCAAAATAGGCAAAACCCATTACGTGTTTCTGAATCTTGAATAAGTGTTGGGGACAGGCTAATACTTGCCCATCATTATGGGCCCATTATTATGTTGTCCTGTTGTGCTATCTCCATGTTGTAAGAGGGAATGCTTTTAAACTTTATAAATCCTTACTCACGGAAGTGACTGCAGGAGGGAAAGATCTGGGGGAGATTCACATGCATCAGGATTATTCTGTAAACTGATACTGGCTGTATTGCCAAGCATCCCACCTAAATTTACATTTTAAAGGAATCAAGAAAAAAAGGGTCAGGATATGTTCCTGACACCCCACCCCCCCCCCCATATTTCCAAATTTCTCACCATAGGAAAAGCCTTTGCCAGAAATTGAAGATTTCATGTTACTTTATTGAAATCTTGTCTATACGTGATGGGCACCACAACTATAATTTCAGATGTTTCTAAGGCAGTGACATTGCGCTATAGAGAAAGCTGGGATTAGCACTGAAGTGATGGATGTAGAATTGATAGAACACTGTCCCCTCTTTCCCTATTCATGTATCCCACCACATCTGATGACTGAGAAAGCAAATATTTAACAAGGTTTTTTTGCCCTTAAGACCAGCGTTTAATGGCCATTCCATTTGTCTGTTTAAAAGCTGCCTGTTAACTAACTGATTGTTGCTTTTATTCATAAACTAAATCCTTCCTTGGGAGTCAGCTTTGGCATAAAGCAAGAGCATACACGCCCTGGATATTTTGGCCACTTTCTATGTTATCGTCTATGACAATACTTCCCCCAGGCTTCCTGTGTGTGAAGTGCTGTTCAGTGGAAAGATTCTTTTGATTTTGTTTATATGTATCCCTCTGGTTTCTCAGTGACAAATGTCTTTCACTTTTGCATGGATAACTTTGGAGACAATGACAAACTTTAATGGACTTTAAAAATGAATTCTGTGTGATTTTTCTTTGATGGATTTTTATCTTTCACAGGCGTTTGCTATCAAGTAGATTACATAGCAATGACAATGTATACTTCATTTTCTAACTGTAGAATTTTAATGACAAACCTTATTTCAGGTAGAAAATGCAGTCACCCGCTTGCTTTTATAAGAACATTGCCATTATTAGCAGCTGATTTATACAAGTATACTTAGGCATACAACATAAAATTCTGATGTGGAATGGAGTCTGAATTTTACAAAGTATAAGGACAGTGTACTCTAGAAGATGTGTATGGAATAATGCATGCTTGACTTTACATTAAGTTGATGCATATCATGGGAATGGGGAGATGTTTAAAGCTTAAAATGGCCTTTGAATGGGATTTGAAATCAGACAAGAGAAAAATAAATACTTAATATGTATTAATACAAATAATATAGGATCATGGTGGGAAATATTTTGGGTTAACACCTACTATCCCTGCAGTGAATTACCAGGAGTCTTAAGAAAAGCCAGCAAATGTACCAACTATGATTTCTCCTAATTGCTTCTACCCTTGGCTGTATAGCACTGATGGCAGGCCAAGGGCTGGATGTGAAATGGAACGTCACCAGCTTTTTCGGAGGTACCTTTTACTTCTGCTGCACACTGGTAGATATCTTTTACGAGTTTGCTTGAGGGAAATATGTAACGTGAAAGGAAAAGGATTCCAATCATCATAAAAATACTTATGCAGGGTGTGGGAAAATAGGATTGACAAGCCTCCTCTGCCTGATGTGTAACACAGGGATTTGTCCATGATGAATGCCTAGCTTTGCTGAGGTGTGTCTTTCTCCTGTTGTACCTGTTCCACTTTGATTATAAAATTATATATTCATTAGATCAGAGATAGTGTGCCTGGTGATTAAGGCTCTCTTTTGAAATGTAAACCCCGGTGATGCCTGTTCCAGAACAGTAGCTCGGCTCAGGTTTTGCAGCACAGATGAGTTCCTCAGCACCAACCTGCTGGTTATTCTGATCTCATTCTCTCTCTTTCTTGCTTTTTAACACCCTTTCTTACCTCAATTTTATCCCTCATTTTAGAGTACAAATTGCATTCCAGGACTAAGAAACTATTAAATGAAGGTTGATTGCAACTGATAAATGTATGTGAAACATTTTGACTTGCCCCAATTTGCATGTTGATGAATTGCAATGCGCAAGTGTCTCTTTCTGTACAGTATATATAGAGGGTACATAGCATGCCTAGCCTAATTAAAGGTGTTCTGCTGAACATGTTTTAAAAGCCAGGTAATATTTATGCCGCCTATTTCGTGCAAAAATGTGCAATCATCCAAAAAAGATAGGTTTATCTTTCCTTATTCTTACAGCTGCATATATTCTGCTGATCTTATGCATCAGGATTTTAGGGGTGTTATTCGTGAGGATTTTAGGATGTCAGTAAAGTAACATTCAGTGTCCTGCTTCAAAACCCACCACAATTCCTTATCTCTGAAGGGGATGCGAGAATCTATCCTTTAGGAGGAGGGTATGGGAATTAAAAGGTCTTGAAATGGCAATGGTTAATATGCATGTTCATGAGTAAAACAGAGGGAAGGGTTTACTGCTAGGGGTACTCACAAATGCTGAGTTAGTCATATTTTTCCTTCCTACTGAAACTGCTTCCTTCTCTGAAGGGAGAAGTAAAGTTAGCGTAGGAGGACGTAGTATCAGGAGCACACTGCTTATTTTTCTGTGACTATTTTATGAGTAAAACTTCAAATCCATTTGCATTGCTAAAGTATAGACACAGAGTTCTTTCCCCTTTCTGAAGGGCTATTTCTTTCAGGTTTTATTTTGCATTATTAGTTTACTGTGTGTGGCAGTGAATGTGTAATATATTCCAGGAACACATTAGAAGTAGACTCATGGGTTTGGATGCTGCCAATAACAGGAATTTCAACCTTATTCCTGAGAGGTGAATGAAAATGAATGAAAAATAAAGGTCTTTAGTGACACAAAAGCTACTGCTAATACTAAGAAAAGTAGATCTGAAATTGTAGGAATTCAGATAAAAGACTGGATTTTCGAAAGCATTTACTTGTGGCCTGTCTGTGGGTTTTTCTAAGTAGGTGGTAATTCTGTCAGACACCAATAGGAATAGGTTCATTCTACTGAAAATTCCACTCATCAGACTTACTGCTGTACTTAGGCTTATCTGTGTGAGCAGCATCTGCGTTTGATCCAGAGGCATCTTGGGCTGTGATCTTTCCATAGAGTGCGAGATCAAGTGAAACTGTCTTTATTGGCTTTTGCTTTTCCTCTTAAAAAGTGTACATTGTTCAACTTCCAGTCTGACTTCCATTCTTCTGGTGGGAATCTTGGCTTAGCCTCCATCTGCTCCCCTGCCTGTCTTCCTACGAGCTCCAAAAAGGCAAGTGGCATCTGTACAGCTGGGGAGGAAAGGACTTTCTTTTTGTATGAATCACAAGACCATTATTCTTTGCCAATGAATCACTGACAGCCACCTTTAAAATAACATTACTAAACTTCAAAATTGCTATTATCTTAGATATTTCTAATATGATTCATTATGATTCATTACCACGACACATATCTGAAGCAGAACATGGGAATTCAGAATTCCTTTGAATTTCCAACAAAAAGTAATATCTGGTATTATATGTTATTATATGGATATTGTTGGGACTGGTGGTGTGGTTCTGTTGCAGTGTTCTGTGTGTGTATTTATTTATACATGCCCATAGCATATTCAGAACTCTACCACCTGTAAAATTGCTTTTTCTAATGTAAAGGAGCTATACATTTCCCATGTAATAAAAATTAATTTGTTTTAATTTCAGAGAACTGTGTTAAAATTACACAAGTTGTAGAAATCTTGGGAAAGGAAGCTTTATAGGGAGATATCCATGTCAAACATTTCAATATCATGACAAAATTCAGAAGGGAAGTTTTTAGGGACTGAACTATTCCTAGGCTGCCAGCAGGATTTGAAACTTGTTTTGTGTTTATGACACTGGTATTTCATATGAGCAGAGAATAATTCAGTTTGGAAGGAATTTATGGAGGTCATCTAGTCCAAGCTTCTGCTCAGAGAACAGACAGCTTTAGAGCTGTGTCAGACTGCTCAGGGTCATAGGTAGGTAGGTTTACTAAGAATAAGAAGCAAAATGAACACTAAAATGAAATGTTACACTAAAATAGGGTCAGCAGAAAGTTGGGAAAAACGATGAGATTTAGATGTGCGCTTGTGAAAACCAAAGAAGAATGAATCCCATTTTGTGTTATTTATCCTTCTTTGTATCTGTTTTCAGTGAAATCTAGAGTTGAGCATCATGGGGCTTGAAAGAAAAGGTTTAAGTGTTATTCAGTATAAGAAAGTGTTTCAAAAGTTTGCTTTAATTCATATTAAAAGAGAAAGTAGTTCTAAAGTCTTCATGCTTAGCCACTAGAATAGTGCAGTGATGCCAGGGTAAGTCATGTAGTAGCAAGAATTTGCAAGTCATTTGCCTCTAGGATTTGTGCTTGAACTTGAAAGCCTTAGGGCCTTATAGTTCATTAATAGTTTAGCTTTATCTTCCAGATTACATTCCCCAAAGATCATGATTTTGAATAAGGTGGCAAATTAAGAGCTCTACTCGTGCATTTCCTTTGATGCAGGATGGAATAAGAGTTGGAAAGAAAATGTTATCAAAATGTTATAATCAATGTAAACATTCCAGAATTTCAATCTAAATTATTAAGCATATGTCTATTTCAATAAAGAAACATAGCACAAAAAGTTGTTGGGTTATAATGTGTTAAAGAATATGTTAAAACCCCCAAATCACAAGATGAGAACAACTAAATATACTCATTTCCTATCTGTTAATGTGACAGTCAAATGGAAAACAATAACTTAGACAGTAGCTTAGAACTTGGGCTTATTCCAGCACTTTTAATACTATAGGGATCTCAAATTCCCCTAAGTGCTTTAGAAAGCAATGCTATAGTGATTGCGCAATCTGTCCAAATAAACCCATTTAGGTGCGCAGCAGTTTTTCAATGCAAAGACATAGAGCTGCAAACTGGTATAACCAAGGAGTTCCCACATAGTCTCAAGACACTCATTGAGGTTTTCATAGCTCTGGATTATCAGCCAAAAGGGATAAGAGGTGTCATCCTGATGACTGAAGTCATCAGTAGGAGTTTTCTTCATTATTTGATTGCTAGCATTGTGTGGTGAAACCCTGTTGGTTTCCATAGCTTCAGTAAAATCTCTTCTCTGTTCCCTAAGTCCTTGTATAGAACGTGACCCTCTACTTCTGTCAGAGAGTTCATTTAAACATTTCTTAAGTCCCTCAGTTTTTGCAGCTGATTGCATTGTGAAAGCTTCACTGATGATCATGTCAAAGTTTTGAAAGTAGCCTGTCTCTTGAATAAGCTTTGTTATTCTTTCAGTCCTGTTAGTGCTTTACTCCCAATTCTTCCCCACCCTCATTATGTCTGGTTGCTATTATCACTTAGTGGGTGCTTTCATTTCCTTGATTTGATTTTTCACTTTTGATTGTGTTGTCCTGGGAGTTCACAAAGCTCTAAGAGTCTGGTTGATGAGAAGTCTGGCCCTAGCCTGGAGTGACACAATATGACATGGAAAAAATTTTTCAGTCCTCAGAAGCAGCATTTCCCTTCCCCAGCAAACATGCATCTGTTTTTTGATGAAACATTTTGCATATTTAGTTTTCTCCCATACTACTTTTCAGCTACTCATTAGCGTTTTCTGTGACATTTGCTTCTCTCCGTTGTATGTAGCTAGCTAAAAGAGGATACATGTTGCCTAACTTTTCTGTATGAGATAGAATGGTCAAGGCCATGTGCTCCCATGATCATAGAATCATAGCATATTTAGGGTTGGAAAGGGGCTTAAGAAAATCCAGTTCCAACCACCCTGCCATGGGCAGGGGCACCTCACACGAGACAATATTGCCCATGTCTCTGTCCATCCTGACTTTGAACACTGCCAAGGATGGAGCATTTACCACTCCCTTGGGCAACCCATTCCAGTGCCTCACCACCATCACAGTAAAGAACTTCTTTATATCTAACCTGAACTTCCCCTATTTAAGTTTAAACCCATCACCCCTTGTTCTATCACTACAGTCCCTTATGAACAGTCCCTCTCCAGCATCCTTACAGGCCCCTTTAGATACTGCAAACTGCTCTGAGGTTTCCATGCAACCTTTTTCTTCTCCAGGCTGAACAGCCCCAACTTTCTCAGCCTGTCTTCGGACAGGAGTTGCTCCAGGCCCTGATCATCCTCGTGGTCTCCTCTGGACTTGCTTTAACAGCTCCATGCCCTTCTTATGTTGAGGACACCAATATGGTGCGGGGGAAGACTCCCTACAGATAGTACTGAAGTAGGACAAGAAACACATTGAAGAGACAAGTGTGCATGGATGCAGCTCAGAAGCCATTACTGTCAGCTTAATAGGAATGGAAAAGTGAAAACCAAATGTGAAGAGAGTTCACATCTGTTCTTTTGCATCAATCTGTATACAGGCAGAGGATGTCGAACGTTTTTCAAGGGATCGCTTCACTTTGGTTGCAGTTTCATTCCTTGCCTAGGTCTGTTGTTTTTCAGTGTTGTAAATCTCATGTGCATTATGCAAAACCAAATCTGTTGGATCATATTTTAAAATTCTCCTTCTTGAATGCTGTTCTTCATCTGGCAGAGCTGAGACAACAATATCCCTCTACAGATAACCAGTGAGAGCAAGCATACGAAACAGTTGTAGTCGTGTGTATTGTGGTTTTGTAATGAATGCGCTGAACCTGATAAGGGGTTTGAAAACAACAAATGGCACTGTGTGAGAGAGAAATCTGTACCATATGGAGCATAATGTAACTATGAAGTCTCAAAACTGTGACTCTGGGGAGTGTGCCAGCATACGTGGGAGAAGTGAGAATTTCATGAATCATGTTACTCTTGAGTAGATCTGAAAGTACAAAAGAGTTCAGCAGCACTCTGATAAATATGCAAATGTCCTCGTTCTCTGAATGAAACAGTAATGTGGCTTTGATATTCAGGCTTTTGAAACTTGAGCCCTGGGTAAAACACAATAGAAGAACAGTACAAATAGTATAGCATGCGCAAATACCTGAACACATTGCTGGAATGATTTAATTCTATAGACAGGATTAGATGTAGCAGGTTTAGAAAGGTCTAGTGTTAGAGGGGGAGATGGCCAAGGAACTCCATACTTTATGGCAGGAAATGGCTTGGTTATTTATTATGTATTATTAGAATATAAAACCAATGCTATTATGAATGCCTGATTGTGAAAGAATTGCGAAGCAGAATCCTGTCCTAAAGACTTTAGAGCCTTGAATAAGTGGGTTCAACAAACATAACCTATCAAATCCTGAATTAAGTGGAAGTGTTTTGCATATTATCAAATCACCTGCTCATTCCAGTGGGATGAAACATTAACTTGTTAAGCTGCTGTTTAAAATGTGGTTGTGTGAACTGGGCATTGTTGAGTGATAGGTAAAACGCCCCCACTGCACGTATACCGTTAAACTCAGTATGGCTGAGTGAAGGGTAGAAAACATCTTGTATTCCTTCACTGTCAATTGAATAAAAGAGAGTTGTATATTTCAGGTAATAAGTACTGTGTGGAGAAAAATATTATTGAACAAAGTCTGCAGCAGTACTTAGCGCACGCTGATCTTTCCAGCAATCTGATTTTCTTCTTTGGCTTGATATATCTAGAGGTATTCCCTCAATATAACCATCTTAGCTGCCAAACTAAGTAATCGTATCTGCTTTAACACAGAGAAAAAGATAAGAAAGAGCTTGTGAAGAACTATTTGAGAGCAGCTGCAAATCCTGGTCTGTATCTAATCCTCCCATGACTGTCAATTAGGGCCAGAGTTTTCAATCTTTTGTCTCATTTGTAGACTACACAACTCGTTTCACTCTGCTTGCCCCACAGCCCTTAGTGGTGGTTTCTTTTCTCCTGTCTCTTGCCAAACAAATTAATTCCCTACAGTTTTCTAAGCTTGACTCATTCTCAGCTTTCATTCTCTCATGCTTGGAGAAACCTAATATTGTAGAACAAGGGTGAATGTGGTTTATGGAAGGAGGTGGTGATGGGATTTCTCTCATGGGAGAAAGTGCTTCGGTTTCTTAATCTGAAATGGATGTATTCTGAGAGAACTCTAAGGGGAGCCCGAGGTGTTAGCAGCCTTCGCCAGGACTCAGGTACTGCTGTTTTGTAAAACAGCTTATGTTATCAAAAGCATATCCTGTGAGGGATTCATTTTGGATATAACTAAAATGTGCTGAGAACTCCAGCCAAGCTGTTTTGAATATCTGTAGAAAACAAGTGATACAAAAAGCTTATGAAAATCTATTAAAAAGTCAAGTTTCAAATGACGTGTCTCAGAGTATATTTCATCGTTCAAGTAAGGGAGGTGTTTTCCACCATCTGAAGTAAACTCAACAGTAGTTCAAGAATTAACATTTCCTCACAGCAACAGGAAGGTACTGCATCAGAAGAACTGAAAAGAAAAAACTTGTAAATCTCCTTTTTAACAAAAATAGCATGATTCCTAAACCAATACCACCATTAGAAAAGTGCGCATTCCTTACACAGAGTGAGAAAGTGCCTTGCCTGTAGCAGCCAAAGCTGAAAAGCTTTGGGATTTTGATGCCGGTATGTCAAATTCTGAAATTCTATCAAATGCAACCCAAGACTTCAGAGGATTTAGCTTACCTTTGTATTAAATTTTGTTGAAATTTTACGTAAACAAGAGAAAGCCAGCTTTGCTTAGATTAAACAAAGGTTAGGATCTATCGAACCTACAGATCATTAGTGCACTTAAAAAGCTGAAGCATATAATTCCCATTGCAAAATTCACCAGACAACTTTGTAAGGAGTATCAGGTAACAAAGGTGGTAGGGTCTTTGAAAGTTGCAGTACAGGAAGACAGGAAATATTATATTTAGGAATGAGTCAGCTATCATTCTGTGATCTTTCCCCTGACTAAACTTGCTCTGACAAAAACTGCAAGTTTAGGCACCGATTCGTACTTTAAAGCCATCTGTAAAAGATGTGGAAGAGAAAAGCATTCCACAAATCTGGCTTTAAAGACCAGAGAAGAGGTAGGAAGCCTACAGGGAAAAAGAACTAGCCTTGAGGTCAAATTTTACAGTTGGTTTTGTTTGTGTTTTCTCTAATACATAAAATTCTGCTTCTTATGAACATGTGGTTTATCCAAACTTTTTTTTTTTTTAATTCTCAAAATTCTAGAGAACAGAATCAAATTACAAGTCCTAGTTTAAATTATTATCTAAATAACTATTTTCCCCTATCATTTCTGTTCAAGAGTTTACAGAACTTTGCTGATGCGTATTGTTACTGCCCTTTTACTTTATTCTCTCTTCCCTAAGCCCTACAGCTTCCAGCAAAGAAGTAGCAACAAGTGCAAGCTTACAAAGGCAGCAAGGGTCAGGAACTTAAATTGTCTTTAACATGATCTCACAAATGGACTTAAATACTTCATTTACAAAAAGGTTCTGTGTTGACTCTTGTATTTACTGATAAGCAGCATTTCTTAGGGCCTAATGGAAGAGCTATCATGCATATCTGATACTGTGTTTGGATTTAAGTGTACTATGGAGCAGGAAAACAATTTCATGTGATGGAAACTTGATGTTCTTACTTGGACAAAACCCTTGAATTCATTGGAAAGCACTTTAGGCTTGACTTAGGTCAATGGTTTTATTTGCATTCTACTGTTTATTATTTGCATAGTTCAGCACGTTACAGCTTTATTAACACTAACTTATATTCCTAAACAGCTGAGCAAAAGAGTTGCATTAAACCTTAAAGTAAAAAGCCTACAAACACAAAGATTATTTCAGTAATAGAGGCTGTGGGAGTGTGTGTCACACCTGAAACAGCTTTCAACCTCTGGGAAATGCAGTTCCTCATTCTGTCTTGTTTTCTGACTGAGGCACTGTCAAACAGGATTCCTGGAACTCTGCCATGGCAGGGTGAGGTTGCAGCAATAGGCAAATTCTGTGCCGTTCAGGTATTTATTTTGTTCCTAAATTAAGCGCCAGAAAGCTTCAAAACCTTGTCACTTCAGAAGATGATCAGAAATTCTTTAGGAGCACTGAAGTAATTAAGTCATTCAAAAGCATCTGTGTGAGTTCTGCTCTCACCTTATTGATTAGAACAAAATAAAAAAGAAATGGAAAACAACTTCTATGTGATTGCAGTATATCTATTATGGTAAAGTACAAATCACTTGGCCCTTATACAGGGAAGAACTCAGTCTGCTCTTGATGGGCATTTCTGGTCTCATTTCTTCTTCTTGGACTTACATTCTTCCGTGATTTTGGTAAAGACTGAATGATTTTACATCATTTGTAATCAGAATCTGTTCTGAGGCAAAACGCAGCTCTCAAGCAGAGAAAAAGAAAGAAAATAAGGCACAATAAGGAGGAAATCAGTTGTAGAAGTGCATGGAGAGCTGTCATCCACAGAGAGTAGTCATGGGAAAATAACTTCAGAAATTCTCGCTGTCGACTTAACTCTGTTTCCATGGATGTCTGCGTGGAGCACTTCTGGGAAACTAAAATTGCTGCAACCTGTGAAGATGCAAACTGTTGTATGTTATAGTAGTGTGTGAAAGGAGAGGAACGCAAGATGGAAGGCTAAATAAGAAAGATGGCTCTCACAGCCTTCTGGCTACCCAAAGCTATTACCCGTTGGGGATTCTTACCTTGTTTTTATGATCTTTATGTTGGCAGTGTAACAAGTCTTGAGGGAAGAGATTCAAACTGGCCACAACTTGCAAGTTTTATTTTCTTTCCCTGGCATTGAATCATCCACCGTCTTATTCTGACCCTAAGTGTTGTGTTTCAGTGTTGGCAGAAGGTAGAACACCATTCATCTGAAATAACATTGTGTGTCTGTTGGAGGTTGTCTGCCCTTCCAGGGCCAAAAGAATCACAGCCAGGCCTCTTCCATGCTTATTAGCCTGTGCTATAAGGAACTCAGCTGATTCTTGTGGAGGTGCAAAGCCATGTCTGAGAAACACATAAAGGGGTCAGGCTGGTGTAGTAACCCTTAAGTACCAACCTTCTCTTTGGAGGAGAACAGGAAGGAGACTTCGGGGCTGGCCACGAAGAATTCACTTTGATTTGGTAGTTTGACTTAAGTCTCTCTGCTTGAAAGGTAAGGCTGAGCCAAGAGAGCACTTTGAGCTTGATGGTAGATCCCTGAGGAACATGAGATACAGAGCATGAATAGAAGGAAACTGAGGCAACTTGGTTTAAAGCCAAACTGGGCATGCATTATGCTAAGCCTTTTGTCAGGCTGCGTGCATGACTGAGGCCTTGCAACAAAAGGTGGGGAAGCTAGTAAGAAACTGAACTGCCAATTAAAAAACCACATCTAATACATCATGCATCTATTGCTGAGTAATTTTATTCTAAATTTCCCGGTATAGTCAGTAACTAATCTGAGATTTATAGTAGTAGCAATGGAGAACTTGGACAAAGAGATGGCAAGATTTAGGTCAAGAGATAATTTAGCTAACATGAATTGAATGTAAAAGTATTTAAATCTGGGCCCTTATATATTTGTACATGCAAACAATGATGTTTGAGCATGCCATTAAAGTTAGTAGGTCTGAGACTTGTTCAGAGTTTTTTGTCCCTTACGTATGTGTTAGGATTTTTGCCTAAATCTCTTCTACTCAAGAATCCTTAAAGAAAGCAGGCAAGCATGTTTAGGCCTAAATATGAATCTCAATTAAAAAGTATCAGTGGAGTATCCCAAAGGAAGACTTCTGTTTTACACCTCCTCTGTATCAGCTGCTATTAGTTCTTATTAAGCACTTATCTGCATTGTCACCAGGCCTCTGAGCTCATTGTTAACTTGCTTTGTAAGCATCCAAGAGAAGTAAGGCTTGGAATGGAAAGAGGACAGTGAATTAACTTGATATTTATGGGGAACCACTCCCAAACATAAGAGTCAGCATGCAAGAAAGCGTTGAATGTTCCACCTTGGAAAATGCAGTGGCTAAGTGATGGTTCAGCTGTTGTTTTGGGCTGAGGGAAGGCAGATGTTTCCACTGGCTAACATGAAATGACAGGGAGACAGAACTAATGCTAAGAAAAGCCGTGAAGATAATTAACACCCTCTTCTTTTCCAGACTGGGGACAAAGGCATTGCAAAAAGTAAAGGGCAGAGAACTAACCCCTGCAGAAAGGTTCAGGAAGCCTTATGTTAGCAGACAGTACTTGATTGGAACTTGAAGTTACAGCTTGTCAACTACAATGAGATTTTAATATAACAACCATATGCTGATGAACCTGTGCACTAGTAAGCGTAAGGGTAGAAAAGAGATCTGTGCATCAGTATTGCTGCTCAGAACTGAAGTACAGCAGCTGTTAGCCAGAATTTTTCACCCCAAGTCTCTTAAAGGGCCGGTTTCCCACCAGTACCTGTGCTTTTAGCATTGTTGGCCATGAGCTGAAATGCAGAGAGAGGATATTTTTCCATGTAGCCAATGCAGACCCTTCAAGAACCACAGTGAAAAATGCTGCTTTTGGCTTTTTTCAGCACAGTTCTGGTGCAGGAAAGCCTTACGGGGACATACCTACCTGCCGAGGCAACTAGCGTCTGACAGCTTGTAGATCCTGTTGATCAAGTCAAGAACTGCAGGCAGAGTAATGGCTTGAAATTTTCTGGATACAAAAGTGCCAGTTAGGAATGCTACCCTGTGCTTTTACAAGGTTATTCCTAAGGGAATAGTCTTGCTGTATAACAGATGCATGATTATGGATACAAGTTCAAGGGGTAGCACTGATTCTTCTGAGAAGTCTGTAGCAGTTTTACCACAACACTGCTTGCAGTCAGCATTGCTCTATTTTTTAACTCTAAAAAGTTAATGGAAAAAAGGATCGTGGGAGGAAACGAGAGCAGGGAAAGCGTGAAACCTTTGCAGAAATTATTTTGTGCTAAGAAATCTGATGAATTTTATGTGAAGAACTGTAACAGCTAAGCACACACTACATAACAGGCAGGATTTTATAGTTTTTAAAGCTCTTCAGTCATACTCTTTTATTATGATATAGCTGTTTGTGTTCCCTAACCAACTAAGAATTATGTCCAGATTTCTCCTTGCTACCCTGCTCTTCCTCTTTCCCTAGCAAGAGAAGGTTTAAGGGATTTGGAAATCCACCTCTATTCAGAAATGCAGATTATTGCGTATTTTTCATATTCCTTTGGAATGAAGAATAAAACAAACTATTTATTTTTTGGGGTTAGAGCTGGGGTTTTTATATCCTTAAAAATCAAGTATTACTTACTTAAACTTTCTAGAAATTTGCTCTTGATTTTAGCAGTGTTTTAAGGCTGTTGTTCCAGGGTACCTGAAATGCATATAAATGCACATTTTTCATTCTCATGAGTTGAAAGATTAGCTTCATTATATGACATATAGAAAACCTTACAGGAAAATATTCTTATGGTATTTTTAGAGTGCATGTTGGTACAGAGTGCATTGAATAATTAAGTATGTGTTAAAATATTGGGAAAACAGCCTGAATCTGAGATGATCTTAATGACGATGTCCTGTCCCTGGCAGTGTTCAAGGCCAGGTTGGACAGGGGTTGGAGCAACCTGGTCTAGTGGAAGGGGTTTGGAACTGAATGAAATTTGAGGTCCCTTCCAACACAAACCAGTCTGGGATTCTTTGATTCTATGAAAGGGAGATTAAATCAAAGATTTGTAATGCTGGCCTGAAGATGTTTATTAGCTCTACAGAAAATATATACAGAGTATTTAAGTATTATAATGTTTTTCATATTATAGCTACCTGAGAAGCATTAAGATATGTGTAGTCCTAAGTCTCTCCTTGGATTCTGAAGTTTAAGGATTTTTAGGTCCATGCTAGTAAAAAAAACCTGCTTTATTTAAGATACAGCAGCACTGTGGAGTGTTCTGGTGGCTACTGCACCATAAAGGTTGTAGATAGTCATTAATTTGGGTGACATTTTGGGTGACATGGTTTAGGGTGAGGTGTCCCTGCCCATGGCAGGGGGGTTGGAACTTGATGATCTTAAGGTTCTTTCCAACCCTACCTATTCTATGATTCTATGATTATAAATCAGTTCAGTACTGAAAATTTATTCAAAAGTATATGCTGATAGCAGCGCTGCAGATTGCATGTGCATCTCTTGAGTAATAGGAACTGCATCGCTTGCGAATGTAGAATACTGATAACAGAATGGGGAATTTGACATGCTGCAGGCAGCCAACATGCAGGCTTTCACACACAAAATGCACTTTACGCCTGACCTACTAATTGAAATACTGTTCCAAAATGCAGAAATGAGGTTTGATTTAAATTTTAAAATAATAATGATAATAATAATATATACATAGAGATGCCATTTTTATTAATAACTCTTCTCACAAGGACTGAGCTGGATACCTGTTCACAAGCAGCAGTGAAGAAAAGAAACTCCCGGTAGTCTGAGAAGACTTTGAAATCATGAAATGATAAAAGCATTTTTAATGCTCTGAACATATTCCATTCGCAGTATTGTACAAATTCTGCAGTATCAGTAATGTTATATCACTCTGATAAACCTAAATACCTAATTATAAAAATACTTTGGGGTGAGAGAGAGTTTAAGGATGAAGTACTGTGTTGAATTTTAAGATGCATAAAGGGGTCTTAAACCTGCATCTACCTTTCTACAAATAAAAAAGAATCCCTTGCAAAAGATTATGTCAGTTTATACAGAAAAGGGTAATGACTAACATATACGTCCAAAGCAGGGTTTGAATTGTGGGGTTGAGTTGTAGGTGAAAAACCGTGACTTAATTTGCCAGCATATGTATGTATGTCATGTCTATTTATCTTTCATTATATTCTCACAAATGTAGAAGCAATAAGTAGGATTATTAAGTAGACTCTCATAATATCGCTTTCAAATCTTTCATTCGAGCAAATCAGTAAGATGAAAGAAACAGTCTTCTTGTGCAGAGCTGGGTTTTTTTAAAGCATGTGAATTCGAGCAGTGATCACTTTTCAACAGAAAGTGCACTAAAATACTTCAGAGCTAAATTTTATTCACAGCTTCTGCTCCTAAATAGCAGTGGTTTTTAAAGCCTTTTTTCAAAGCCATGGAGTGTTTTTAGCCTCTAGCTCTCAATGACTTGGATAAATTCATATTGGAGTTCAGATGCTAATTTATGTGACTGCTTTTGAAAACAAATTTAGGTCAAATCCTGTTTCTGTAGGAGCATCCATTAACTCTGCCATTAACTCTGGGAAATCTTTGTGTTCACAGCCTCTGTTCTTTACCTGACAATTAATTATTTCTGAGTGAGTCACCTGCCTTCAAGTTTGGAGCTGTCAAATCAAGTGCTTTCTTTAGGAAGCAACGATACTTTGCTCGTGCACCGCAAACAAGGGCTGTGGAAATCTAGCATCTGCTGATGCATTTACTTTCTTTCATTTCTCCAGGGGAATTCTGGCCTGGGGTTCAGTATTGCTGGAGGAACAGATAACCCACACATTGGGGATGATCCTGGGATATTCATTACTAAGATTATACCAGGAGGAGCTGCAGCAGAGGATGGAAGACTCAGGTAAAAACTCATTATATATGTTTGGAAAGAAAATGTATGATTATTATAAATCATTGTCTAGGAGTCAAATGCCAACTGGGTTTTTCATGGAGTCAGGGGAAGTAAAAGATGTGACAGAGTATCCTTTCTGCTAAGATAGGAAAGCTAACTAAAGTAGCTTAAAGCAATTCAATAAGGTTAGTTAAGTCCTGTATAAAGAAAGGGGCATTTGCTGGTGCCACCTCCATCCTTGTACCAGTCATTTCATTTATTACCAAAGGCAAGATGGGAACTGGACAAAGAAACAGGCATATTAGCATGGAAGTCTTCTCTGCTTGGTCTTTGTATGTTCATGGCTGAAAAACTATGCTTGGTGTTATATTTTAAGGCTATCAAGACTTCCCAAACTACAGTACTATTGCTACAGCAGTGAGGTGTGCTTACTGCTGTTTCCAAAGGTTTTTTGCTCTGTGAGGATGCAATGTTTATGCTTTATATTCTGATTACTTCCAGAACAGTCTGTCACTGAGATGGACACACAGGTTACTTGTGTTTCTCAAATACATGGTAGCACATCTCTTAAAAAAGAGGAAGAACAGAAGTGCCTGTGCTTCTCTTTCCTTATGGACTGCATGCAGAAGGGGTTCCATCTATCCCAGAGGCTGCCATCCATCTGTCAGTCATGAAGACTGCTGATGCTCTAAAAGGCCATTTAGCTGGAAAGACTTGGGATACAATTTTGAAGCTTTCATGATCTCAGCCCTGGAATCTAAGCTATAGGAGACTTTGCCAAAAACAGATGGTCTACAATTCATGAAATGTGACCAGATGGTCACAATAACTTTTTTCCTAAAGCTTTTTCCTTTAATTTAGAGTTAAAAGTAGGGGGAGTTGTCCAGTTTTTAGAGAAAATTTTGGATATTTCTTATGCTAGATTAGTAATTTGATTTCGGAAACATTTTTACTGTGATAGTGATAAGGAGTCATGGTGGTTGGCAGTGCCTGAAGGATTCACCTTCTAAATAAGATTTTAGAGAAAAGGAGTAGGAATAATCTCTCGTAACTTTGTGACTAAAATGCAGCTGTCTACCCCTAAGCTAGTCATCCTAGAGAATCCCAGTGAAGAAAAACCTAGGCATTTCTACATTGTGATTCATCCCATCCTAAAGTCAGTGCCTAAAATAGAACAGAAAGAATTACATCTTAAAAGGCCCTGCATTTTCACTGATGACTCAAATGAAAATGAGTTTCTTCAATCAGTTCATCTGTAGTGAACTATACCATAAATGTCTGCATTGAGCCAGATGTGGTTCATGCAACAAAGTGTGAGGAAACGGATGGATTTTGAAATCATGCTATGAAATTTGATGTGATGAACAGCATAGGGGGGTCTTAAGCTTGTATCTACCTTTCTACAAATAAGAAAGAATCCCTTGCAAAAAATAATATCTTTTTAGCAGAGTTTTTAATTATTTTTGAGAGCTTTTTTTAATTTAAGCTATTAAGAAGACAGAAGCCATTGCAGTGTTTTGTTGTGCTATCTTTGTGTGAAATTAAATATTTCATATCTCATTTCTATACTAATTAACTACTGAAAGTTTAACTCATTATTATTATATATTATACTGTGTTGGAAAGGTCACAGAAAGACCTTCTAAGCCCACAAAAAATAGCATGCTAATGCAATTCATGAATCTCTGTTAAGATCAGACCTGGCAAAGTTTGTATTTTGTAAGAAGAGTTTAGTAGTGCAAGTATGGTTATCTTGCTACTAAGATAATATTCTTCGAGTATTGCATTTGTTAGCATAATTTTATAATTGATAAGCATCTCTTTGGCTTGGTTGTTTTTCCTATTCTCATTTGTAAACATGGATTTTACAAAAGTTCATTCTTTCCTTGTTTTATCGGGTAAGTGGATTTCACTTTGCTACAATGCTAGCAAAAACACATGTTTTAGGAGCACCTGAAAATGTAGTTGTCAGTGATCATTACTGATATGCCACTGAAGAGAAGAGCCACCCTGGGGCAGTCTCTGCTGACTTGTATGGTAATTAATTTTACATAACACAGTTTATCAGCTAAGGCCACTCTATAGGAACACAAGCTCAACATTGTGCAGTAACATGTGCCAAGAATAACAATAACCTTGGTTCCTACCAAAAGCCCAGTTTTGAATTACCTGAGAATAGAAGATTGGTGTTTATGGACAGAAGTACTTTCTTGTGTTCATTTTTGCCTCAGACTCTGCCTGCAGTTACTCTATACCATATAGCACTGTGGACTGTCTTAATTGGCTTCTATATCTACTGTCTGCTTTTAAACCATAAAAGCCCATAAAATCACTTCTGCTGCATTTTACATGAAGTTCCTTTGATCTAACTTAGCTGAGTGAAGTTTTTCAAATAGCTAGACTGTGAAAGCGACCTGTTCGAAATGGACTTAATGCTACAGACGCTTACAAGTCTTTTATGTGTATATATGGTTTGACAAGTGGAGGAGTAGGTCAAGTGGAGTTTCATGAAAGTCCAACCAAAGCAAATACAACTTCCTTCACTTGGGAAGGAATAACTCTCCAGTGCGCAATTTATAAGTACGTAAATATCAGGTATAAATACCTGATGGGAGTGAATGAGGACAAAGAAGCCAGACTTACATCAGTACTGATCAGTGACAGGGCAATAAGCAATGGAAACAAAACACATGGAATTCTGAACATCAGGAAGTACTTTTTTGCTGTGAAGGCGGCTGACTCTGGGTGCAGGTTGCCCAAAGAAGTTGTGGCATCCCCATCCTTAGAAGTGCTCAAAACCTGACCAGACATGTTCCTGGACAACCTGTTCTAGCTAACCTTTCTTCAGTAAGGAGTGTTTGACAAGGTGATCTCAAGAGGTGCTTTTCAACCTAAACGGTACTGTGATTTTGTAATTTGCACCTGAGTCAGCAGTGCCGAAGGACAGTGACTGAGGTCAGCAGAGATGCACAGAGAAAGGACTGGAGGCAACAGTCACATTTGCAATAACAGAAATTGCAATTGGATCTGAAGAAAAAAGTCTTTTAAATGAGGATATTGAGGCCCCTGTAAGTGGTAGCTAAGAGAGATTATGGGATTTCTGTCTTCAGAGGGACTCAGAGTTCACCTGGATAAAGTCCTGAGCAATGTGACTGAACTGCTTTGTGCACGAGGCTGGACTAGATGACCTCCAGAGGTCCCTTCCAACCTGAATCTTGAATTGTTTTCAGATTACGTAGATTATTCTTATATATAAAACCTATTTATGAGCCTGAAACAAAGGTGATTAAATTCATGTGTTTTTTTTTTCATTTAGAGAACTGTATTGTTATTGACAGTAAGTATAGTGCTTAGCGTAAGTTTGTGTCGCCTCATGGCCCACATCTACACTTAAAGAAGAGTAAAAATTATGAGCCACTATAAACTACATTCATTTTAATAAAAATTCCTGGGTTTGGGAGCCTTCTTGAACTTCCAAATATTAATCATAAGGCACAGAATCAGAGAATATCTCAAGTTGGAAGGGACCCGTAAGAATCATAGAGTCCAATTCCGTGCCCCTCGCAGGACTGCCTAAGGCAGTATGACTGAAAGCATTGCCCAGATGCTCCTTGGACAGACTTGATGCCATGACCACCTCCTTATGGAGCTTGGTCCAGTGACCAACCACCGTCTCAATTAAGAGCCTTTTCCTTATGTCTTAAAGTCCAACCTGAACTTCCCTGGATGCAGCTTCATTCTGTTTCCTTGTGTCTTGTTGATGGTCCCCCTCCCTCCACTGCCTCCTTTAAGGAAGTAATAACTACTATGTTTACATGCTACACTCCCTAAAATACACTGATTTCTTGACTAGTACAAGAACCAATACACTGCAAAATTTAGATCTTAGAAGGCATTTTAGCTAAGTACATAACTCCTAATCTTGCAAAATAAAGGAAGCTGTCCAACCTTTTATGATGTCCTTATAATATATAGGAAATAATTTCATGGCATAAAAAATAATTAGATTTGATTACTTTAGCTAAATATGACTATAATAAGCTTGGGAGTAACTGAAAATTAGGGGTGTTTTTTTTTATGAATGCTGCATACCATGTCTCTTTGAAGCTTTGAGTTTCAAGTCAGTGACAGGGAATATAAAACCGCCAGAAGTAGCAACCATTCCCACTGAGTTGAAGGAGACTTTCTCTCGACAGTTTGATCTTTTAAGACTTTTGATGTATAAAACCTTCTGCTTCTATCTCACAGATGTCAGATGTCCATGGGCAAATATCTGCTTTTTCATAAAGAAGCTGTGAACGCAGACTTCTTTTACTCTTTGGAAGAAAGAGAATCCCAGTAATTTATGTGTCACTGCCTTTTTTGTTTTTATTTGAGTTTGTGTCAGAGAAAAAAGTGCAGTGGTCGCCTCAATTGCTTAGATAAAGCAAAGAACTTCAATATATTATCTCAGCAATTTTTTCTATTGGCCCTTATTGATCATAAGTGAAATCGTGGCTCCTAAAAAATTCATCATACTCTGGAAAACAAGAGTGATCAGCTCATGGGAGTGGAAGCACAGCGTAGCGGTCTAACTCAATCGAAAACAAAACCATTAGTAAAAGAATACTGAACTTCCTATTCTGAGAAAGTTTAAAAGAGCAGAAACTCCAAAAATATGAATTTAGTTTCAAAACCAAAACTGGTTTGAGTCAAGTATTATTCTTTCTGACTTCTCATAGTCAACTTCTGATCTTATGGTGGATGTATTTTTCTCAAAACTCTGGCTACAGGAATAAGTGGGTTCTATGAGTTCCTTATCTATTGCTATCAGAAAAGATGCTTTTCTTTTTTGTGATGGCAAGTTTGAAAATATGAATTTTAAGAAGTTCTTGGGATATAAAACGCAAATAAAAGAGTCTTGTATAGAACAAGGATGCAGAGCTTATGTTTTATACCAATCTCATGGTCATAGGACTCTTACAGAACCTATGTTTCAAAAATCAGTTACTCCGTATGTGACTGTATGTATATGATGACTTTATTCCCAGGACTGAGACAGATATGGGCAGTCTTGAGCTTGAATTTCAAGGGTTAAAGTTGTACCGAAGGTTATTTTGGTGTTTGAATCTGAGCTGTACTCAGGAGGAAAGAGGGTTGATGTGAGGGGTGAGTCAAGGGGAAGAAAGTGGTTGTGCCTGGAGGCACATTACCCTGGTAAGCTGCCCAGACCTGAACCTGTTTCATTCATTCTTTCTTCCAGGAAACTGGTTTCCATTTGTGAACCTATCATTTTAACTTTTTTCCTTAGAAGTGTGCATATTTGTAAGGAGAACTTAAACACATTGAGGAAAGTGGATCGATTGAGAGTTTGGCAGAATAATCAGGAACAGCACACTTAACCCCAGCTATCTAAACACCATAGGTTAAAAAGTACTAAAGCTGTGCAGTGTTTGTCTTTCCTTTGTAAATGTGTCTTGCCTGATACTGTTTTAATTACTGATTGGCAGGAGGTTTAGGATTGTGAAACTGCAGCACTTTTAAGGCATGCTCTGTTGTTCTCTCATCACCATAATAGTTAGCCCCATTAGATGTTTCTTTCCCCCAGCTCTCAAAGTGATTTAGTGTGGGGAAGGGAGCATAATTCACAAGCTATAGGGAGGAGACAGGAACTGAAATAACTTGCCCTCAGTCATCTAGTAAATCAAGGAGAAAGCTTGGAATGGAATAGTGATTCCTTCTCTCATATTTCTGTGCCTTACAGGCTTAAGTTCAATGCCTAACGGCAAAGGTTTTAAACAAATGAGGTTTGTGTTCCCTTCTGTTGTCAACTAACCCACTATGGTGTGTCAAAGGATTATTAATTTAGCTAGGTGTATGCAGCAAGAGAGGAACTCTGAATATAAGACCCTTTCTCATGCATATTCTGTTAATAAAAAATAAATGAAGAAAAGAAATTTAAAGATTGCATTCTAGTAAGAGTTAAAAAAATATTTCTGTGTTTCACTAAAGATGCACCAGAAAAGAAATATTACAATTCTGTGCTGTTCACTCCAAGCTTGAAAACTGGAATTAAGATACGCACTGCTGTAACTGCTGTGTGCAATTTACTTGAGAAACACAAAGGAAAGAAGGAATGGAGGAGAGGAAACAGAAGCAAGTCCCCACTTGACAGCTGGCTAGATAAAAGACCCCCTTCAGTCTTTGCCCCGTGGGCTGTGCTGACAGTGCTTTGCCTCTGATGAAAAGTTTGAAACCTAAATCCCTCGCAGCAGCAGCAGGAGCACAGTTGTTAGCGGTTGGTATGCGTTTCTAGTCTATATTGCTTAATAAGAAGTGAATTGGCAGTGATAACAGGAATAAGCTAGGGGCTTTTTCAGATTAATGTGAAGAGCTATTCCCGGCAGAGGTGATGTTCTTGATACGTGTGTCATTGTGTCTCTAATCCAGCTTGGGCAACTGGCTTCGTTTTGCCATCATTATATATCAAAACAGAAGTGTGTCTGCTTTGTGATTCACTGCCTAAATCTCTGTTTGCTAACTTTTGGTCTTGTATTAAGCCTATCAGTACCAGGTCTGTGTGCTCTGCAATGGCACACAGCTTGTTCAGGATGTTATTATAATAACAGCGCTGCCACAAAACACTGATTCATATCTGCACTGTTTACAGGCCTCTGACAATGCTGTTAGTTCAGTACCTAATTTAGTCGTAAGTTAATAAAGAGGCATTCACCCCATTAAGTAAAACATGCTTGCTTTGCAAACAGTCATAAATTAGATCATGAATTATTGACTGCTCACACTGTCCTGGTTTGTGTTAGGAAGTTTGATCTTATTAACTCTGTTTGCCTGTGCATTTGCATGTATCATTTTTGAGCTACTGTGGAATTAAGAAAAAAGATAGAATTACCACGGGGGATCTAATTAAAAAAAGATCACAAAATCAAATCCGATTTTCATTCATTATTTTTACAGTTGAACATGTCTTACCATAGGTCAAGTTTTAAATTACCAACATATACATCTTTTCATCAATGGAATGTTACCATGTAATTCTCTTCTCTGTTGCTTTCATCACTTTTCTTTCTCTTCTTTCCGATGTGAAGTCTGCATTTCTTATTTGGTATTGCAGAACCCCAGTGTGTCTCTGAATTTGGTTATAGTTCTGCTTTTCCCATTTTGAAGTTAATTTGGTAGCTTGTGAAAGTTTTCTTATGCAGTGCAAGAAAGGAAAGGGAAATTATGTTTTAGCAGCTGAATTCTGGGGTAAAGAGAACAGAATTTCATGAGAAGAAGAGGGTACCCCTCTGGCTTGTGGTATTTGAAACTGGGGCCTCTATACAGGGATAGACATTGTTGTAGTTGTTTTCTTTCATAACACAAAGGATCACTTTCTTCCCCCTGTAAGATACTGAGCTGTTTGGTACTGCTTGAAACTGCTGCTTGTGAATGTTATTAATAACCTTATTAATGTTATTAATATTATTATTAATGTTATTAATAGCATGCCAGTTAAGCAATGCAGCGTGTTATTAGGACTTTAGGTACACTGCAGTTGTATAATGCCCATTGCACTAGCTATTTCCTGCAGTGGTCCTGAACTGGTTAACAAGGCTCCCTCCCAAGAGTTCCTTCAGTGCCCATCCTGCCTGAAATTGCAATTGCCCCAGCGTGCTGCCGCAGCAGAACAGCACCATGCAGCCAAATCCAAGCGCCTATTTCATCAGCGTGTTTGCACTGCTACTGTAGTCAGGAATTTAAATAGCTCAGTGAAAATTTATCTGCAGTAAGAAGCCTTCTGTGGTTACGCACCTTAGGATTCATCAGCTCTCTATGGAGCCTAGTGTTAGTCAAGGAAAAAATATTTTGCATTTGTACCCTCTGGGGTACTGTTGAATTCTTCGTTAATTCCCCACCAAACCTGAATACAAGATTGTGGATTAAAAGGAAACTGATTTAAGCTATCATACCATCATAGAATAGTTAGGGTTGGAAAGGACCTCAAGATCATCCAGTTCCAACCCCCCTGCTGTGGGCAGAGACACCTCGCACTAAACCATGTCACCCAAGCACAAAACCATGTCATCCAAAAATTATCATAAATAAATAAATAAAAGTTAAGTTCCTTATTATCAGCAAAGACTTTATTCCAAAATTTTTAAAGAAAAGCTTGGGCAACTTTTTGCTTCTTACAGCCAAAACCACCGATACAAAGTGAGTATAAACATACCTTGTTCATACCCCGTCAGAACTCTAGGCTGTGGTTTGAATCAACTCTTTGGACTTTAGGATTTTAGCCAAACTGTATTTCGTGACAATACCTCATCACTGTTGCCACATTCCTTATTACACTTTTACTGCAGATGCTAGAGCAGGGGGGTTAAATTTATTTCCCTGTGGCGTGTTTTGATATCAAATTTGCAAGACCTTGCGAGTACTTTGGATGTGTTGCTTCCATCATGCCATTCCGCATTTCACTCTTAATCAAACCATCACAAAAAGCAAATTTTGTGGACTTTTTTTTCCCCTTACTTACCTATTTGCATTCTCCTCAAAGCTGCACCTCACTCTTGTGTTAAGTGTGCAGCCTAATGGTACTGATGCTCTGAAGCTACTAAAGTTTCTTACTAAACTTGAACTGCATGTTTTCTCCTCCATTATTTTAATGCTACACCTTTGTTTGCAATAGCTACTCTCAATCAAACCAGAGCGGAAGGGAGGGTTTTCTACTTGTTAGTGCAAGCGCCTGGGAGGCTCGACTGCTCGGTTTTGTTCTCAACTTGCTATGCCTGATCTGTGGCAGCACTTTTCTTCTTTTGTGCTGAAGTTCCCCCATTTGTAAAGTGGGGATAGTGATCATTATCTTTGCCTCACGGGGGTTGTTGGGAAGCTTAAACGAGTTCATATTTGCAAAGCGCTTTGAGAGCCCCAAGATGAAAAGTGCTTGCAAAAAAAATACCAAATCCGGAATTGCCTTCTGGGTTATCTGTTGCAACTGGTTTTCCTGCACAAACCTGAATGCGCTTCAGACAGTGCTGGTGTTAGTTGGGAGGATTTTAACCACGGGTGAGGAACAACCCTGTGGTTCCGTGTCTTTAGCAGGCAAAGCGTATCTGGGGCCCAAGGAAGCTCCTCATCCTTCCCCAGTGGAACTCGCTGTGGCCAAGCTGAGGAAGCTGCTCTTCCCCAAGCCTCGGGGCCTCAAAGCCCCTCCATGGTGCTGAAGCCAGATAAACCGGAGGGCTTGGAGGGTAAGTCAGGGCTGCAAAGCCATCCCTGCCCTGTACCACACCTACGGAGCCTGGCCTGGGGCATCTTCCACTACCTGCAGAGCAGCCCTGCAGCTGGGAGGAGCTTCTCAGCTTCCTGGTGCCTTCATTCATCTCAGACTTTACGGAGTTTTGTTTTTCTTTCCCTTTTCTTTATGCCCGCACCTTCGTCTCACAGCACCCCGCAGCTACCCACACTTCCTTTCTCCCTTTGCCTCTCCGCTGTCCCACTTTGGCCTCTGGCTTTGAAGGGCAGACACAAATACCTGTTCTGTGAGCTGAAGTTTTCCTTCTGGCCACCATTAGAGGCTGCTGCCTCTGCCGGCTGCCAGAGCCACCCAGATCAAGCCGAGCTGCCGCAGAGGTTGGATGCGCTGGGAGTTTCAGAACTTGGTTACTAGTGGGAGCAGTTTCAGAAGGAAAGCATCGTACATGGCAGTGGCAGGACACGAGACGCAGAGAGACTGAGGATAACTGGGGAGGTAGAGAACGGACGGAGGAATGGAAAAATGTGGTAAGAGCAAAGGGTACCAAAGGATGGAGAAAAGCAGATGGAGGAGAAACGCAGGGTGGGAGAAACAACTCAACTGGGGGGGGAGGTACAGAAAGAAAATACCAGCTCCTATAGACCTCACAGTGAGGTTAATAAGAAAACCTGACCCAAGTTTAAGAGCCCATGTCAGTCCCAGCATTCTGCCCATGCTCTGCAATCCCCTTCCTGCGCTCTCCTGCCTACACTTGATGCCTACTTCTGCTGCCTTCCCTTTGCTATCATGAGCTTGGAATCAAACACAAGCATCTAAGCAAACCCATGGGCTCATGGCCTGCCAGCTGATCGATTGCTAATCGGGCGTTCGGCCAGCGACCAGCTTCACCAGCCTGAATCACCTCATGCCTGTGTCTGTTCTGCAAATCTGTTAGCGTTAGTAAAGTCATACTTGGTTTACAGCAAGTTAGGGTGGGAATTGCAGGTCTGATAAGTACAAAATGGTCTTTTATGGGTGGAGAATTGTTTTGTGTTTTATATCAGCGTGTCTTGCAAAGGGAAGGGCTCATCCCCCGACTCAGCAGCTTTACGCTTGTGTATCACAGTCCCTAACTTGAAGAATTAGGGACATCCCTTGAGAAGGATGTGATTTATGCTGGGGGAGAGGAGTCTGTCTTATGCAGGGAGCATTTTAAAATGTGTAAAGTGAAAGATCATAAACTCTGTGCAAAATTACTATAGGTGTGGCTTACCAAGCAAAAGAGTTAATTTGCCTTGAGTTATGCTAGCTAAGCAATAACTAAAGACTTGATGTCACAGAAAATCAGTTCATTCTGAATGATTTGGACCAAGCATTATACAGCAACAGGATAGCATTCTGCTTTCAGGATGTTTTGAAGGAAAAAGCAAAAGGAGAGGTCCTCCTCTTATAGATGCATTTAGACTTGACTTCTCTGAAAGCTTATGCTTCAGTCTGTGTGCAAATTGAATGGGTGTCAGCTACTCCTCCCTCAGCCCCATATAGCTACACCCTGTGAGGTGAGCTACCATTAAGTAATAACTACTTCCCACTCTTAAAGTGTGTGTAAAGAGACGTGGCTTTTCTGGCAGACATTAAACCAAGCGGGGTTTTGCTTGTGTCTTCTCTCTGCATTGTTTGGTCTGAAGCATCCTTAACCTCTGAATTTTATCAGACACAAAAAGAATGGCACTTTTGTGTAGTGATGTTCTTGGTTCAGCTTTCAAGTAAATATGTGAGAAATTTTAACTGCTTAGTTTGGTTTTTTTTTTTTTCCCTGAGATGAAGATGTAGAGGATGATATTTGAGGTTGATGTGGAATTTACCACCAATTTTAGCTTCTGGATATTACTGACCATGTTGCATGAGGTCATCATCAGTCTATTTTAGAGTAACACCAACTCAGTACCATGCAGTGAGCATACGCACAGTTTATGAAACTTCAGCTTTTATGTAGCTAATATTATTAATAATAATAATGTCAAGTTATGATTTTTTGTGAAATTAATACTAGTTTTGATATATTGATAACAGATTAATTCCTACAGCTGAAAATTGCCTCAGAATAACTCCTTACCAAGTATTTTTGCAAATCAGTAATATAAAATACAAATGCTCAGTGCATTTGGCCTTTGTAAACTTTTGAAAGTTTTCAATCTATGTAGCAATTTATTTAAATTGTACAGTTTCTTTCTTTAGCTTGTAATTGTTTAAATAAGCTATTATTTAATCTCCCTTGCCCTGTGACCGTTTCTCAGTGGAGTGCTGGTGGCATCACCGCACAAAAACTTGCTATCTACAAACTTCAGGCCTAAAACCACTTCAGAATGTTAAGCTAAAGCTGAGCAAACATTTTCTGATCCCAAAAGAGGGCCCAATTGTTTTTCAGTGCAAAGGGAAAAGACTAAATTAGGGCTTCCTTTATTCTGGAAAATAGTGGCAACATCACCTTTCACCTCACCTCTGAAGAGAAACCTGCATTCACCATCCTTCTCCCTCTGGAGAACATGAGCCCGCATCTTCCAAAGGAGTAATCAGACCATTAAACTGGTGGGGCTATGAAATCAATGTATTTTATTCTTTCCTTCCAGAGTTGTTTCACTTCCTCAAAGGCAAGTAAAGATTAATTGGGCCAGAGCAGCCTTGTCGTTAGCAGGATGTTCTGAGAGGCAAGTAGAGGTTGTGGACTGCAAGCTCCTCTTTATGGCTGTCCTAAGCACTCCCCAGTAGCAACCTCACAAGCACCTGCATTAGTTTCTATTGTTGGTACAATTTCTGTAATGTATTTAAAGATTTCATCAAACCAAAGCAAGAAACAGAATTTCTTTCTAGTCTTGTGATTGAGGATGCTTTCCTGAATAATTGGAGATTTTTACTGCAATTTAAGAAGAGCATTACATTATCCAAAGCGTAACAGCTTCAGTGATGGAAGAAAAGATAGTTAAAGTGTTTTTTCTAGGAGATGATATTAGATAATAAGACAGCAGATCGTTGTTTTGCTTTTTGTTTCCCTGGCTGTCTAACCTTTTATTTTATTCAATTTTATTTCAATTCAAAGCATATTAGAATTAAATTTATTTTTGGCTTGACTGGAAAATTTATTCAGCATGAAACAATGTTGTTTTTGTCAAGGAAATAAAACAATGAAAACAACTAGTAGAAGGTGTCCCTGCCCATGGCAGGGGGGCTCAGAGCTACATGATCTTAAGGTCCTTTCCAACCGAAACCATTCTATGATTCTCTGATTCTATAACTTCTCAAGGTTCAGTTTTAAGTCTGTAGGTGCTACACCCAAGAGGCATTCATATAAATAGAAAGATGGGAGGTGGTGTTTCCATCTCTGAAATTAAATTACTGTTACCGGTAGTTCAGCTCTATGCCTTTGGCTTGAAGAGTTTGTCTAGCAGAGCCTTTTTTCTTATGAGGAAAAATCAGTTATGAGATGTAGGTGATTATGTCCTGTTTCCTAACTACAGGAAAGAAACAGAATGACCAGGGAGCAGTGTTTTCTGTCTCTTCTAATGAAAGGATTTGGAGACATCAAATGATACTAATAAGCAGCAGGTTGAACTACCCATAAAGGGATATTTATTTAGCTGGTAGCAATGCTGTTGAAGTCATTGACAGAGAATATTGTGGATGTTAAAAGTTTATGTGGGTTTTGAAAGATGTTAAATTTGTAGAAGAAGAATCTATCCAGGGTTATTAAATGAAAAAGAAAGAAAAAGGTTTCTGTGACTCAGGGAAGTCCAGAATTTTCAGCAGCTGAAAATGTATCCTGGGAATATATTGTGTTAACTCTTTCCCTTTACCATCTGCCTGGAAACAGCAGGCTGGATGGACCCCTGGTCAGGGTTATAAGGGTATTATTTCTGGGTGAGCCATGGGGACATGGACAGTAAGGTGCATCTGGGTGGCTCCAGCGTAGCCTGGCTGATGGCTGTCTTGCCTTGCTGCCTACTTGTGTGTCCCTGCAGCAATCCTGCTGCCTGAGGCCAAGATCTATTTCAATCTGTGGGATAGGATTTTGCACTACAAAAAGTGAGGCCTTACAGCTGAATTTAAGACTTAAAAGAAAAAAAAAGGGCAAAAAAACCCCTCAAAACCAAACCAAATGCTGATGTGTTCTCTATTGAAACTGTGTGAATAGGAACATATTCAAGCTTCTAAATATATTTTTGTGTAACAGTCTAAAGGCTGCAGGGACTTTTCCATTCCTAATTATATAGTGTTGTGTGCTGTCTGTTTCTGACTTGCAACTTCAAAAATAGATATTAGAGTCTAAATGAAACATAAGGAGAGGTGTAAAGAGATGCTGTTTATGATGAGGAGCTGCTCTGCTAATGTTCTTCCCGATATTGTTACCTGTCACTTGTGTTTTAAATTCAATTGCAATCATGCAGACCCTTTAATACGTTGACATTTCATTAAGATGGCTGTTAAAAAATACATCTATCCGTTGCTAAAGCATCAGTGAAGGACAATAAATGTAAATGTCTTGTGGCAGTTCAGTAGCTGTTGTCTCTCAGGTCTCAGCAAGGTCACATCATTAACAGGATGTGGAAACACAGTCACTTCAGGCAGTACCACATTCTGACATTCAGAAGTATGCTCTGAAATCTGAATTATTCCCTGACAATTTGGACTCCAGCCTCTGTTCTGAAAGTGAAATAAAGCTCAAAGTCCTGTGGTAGCACACCTGCGAGTCACGCTGCTGCGACCTTAAGCCCTCCTGGATGTGATCTGAAATTTTTGACTGCATTATAGCAGGCATTTTCACCTCCTAAGTTACCACTGTACTCCAGGTATCTAAAGGTAGAGTTTCCTTTGTCCTTTTAGCATTCTTATGCAACCTTCTGGAGGACAAGGACTAGGACTTCGTGCTAGTGCATCCTGGACTGGGAATTAGAAAAGTGACTGAGATGCTGCACTGATCCAGAGGGATTGAGCTGGGTTTGTGTGCACAGACTTTTTCTGCCGCTCCTCTGCTTCTTTTGCATTCTACCATTTAGGCAGGAGGATGCTAGAGCTTGACTTCCAGTTGGAAAGATAGGTTGCTCTTTTCTATGCCAAAACCACTGCAAAAAGTCAAAGGAGTGAACAGTGGGCTGTGCGGGTAACTAACACAACTTCAGGTCACCCTCCAAAACCTCATGCCAGCTAAAGGCTGTGATATGCAGAAGGACAGGCTAGGTTTCCATTATGTAGCAGTACAATCTACACATACACTTAAATCAGAACCACTTGTAAGATTCTTTTACTTCGGTCTCTGGGCTGGAAATCATTCCAGTTGCTGATACACTGCAGGAGCACAGCACTGCCCTTAAGCAAGCACACCCTGCTTTTTGGCAAGACTAGTTAGCTCAGCCATGCTCTAGCCTTCAGGCTTCCCACAGCCAGCACACCGAAACTGGTTTGCCAGTGCAGGTGGAGAAAGCATCATCCATCTGCGTGTGTGTCCTTACAGGAATGCTGTGTGAGAGTTTAGTTCCCGCCTTCACACACACACAAACGTACACAGAGTGCATGGTGGAAGGGTTTGCCCTTCATCTCTCACTTCTGAAGACTGGTTACAAGGGTGAACACAGCAGGGAAAAGGCAGGGAGCTGCTTTTGTTGGTTAGTTATGTTTATGCTGAGTATGCCTAGAGGCTGCACTGAGGGTTGGTCCTTGTTTGAGATGAGCCAAGAAGGTGTAGACTCTCCTCTGGAAAGTTTGTTCAGACTGTAAACAGGAGACAAAGGAAGCGGGATGCAGGTGGGGTTTTAATCCTCTATTTGAAGCTTATGGATAAAAGAAGTTAAATGACCTGCTCAGGGTTGCGCAGGAAGCGTTGAGGTGGTACCAGGACAGCATTTTGGGGGAAAAGATTATATTTTTTTCAATTTATTCCATCACAACAGATCAGTGCAACTTGCTAAAGAATTCAGAACACTGAAGGATTATTTTTTTTCTCTTACAGATAAATTGTAGTGGGTTTAGTCACTATTTTCTTTCCTCAAAACCAAAACCAATTCTACTCTTCCTAAAACATACGTTAAATTCAATGCTTCAAATAGTGTCTTCATATTAAATACAGCTGAGTTACAATTGTATTGCACCAATATTTCCACGTATATTTAAAGCAGAATCACTCACAGGATTTCAGATTTTTAAGTTCAGCCCAAATTCTGCTGCTTCATTCACAAATTATTCCCTCCCACCCCAAATCGTAGCTTTTATCAAATATTATTTTGTTAGTAACCATTCTATGAGAGATTTTAAATTTCATTATAAAGCACATAAGGGAAAAATTTTGAGATGGGATTATCTGCTACCTTCATCAGACAATTCCACAAGCACTCTCTTGCTTCCAGAAATAGGCAGAATTCTGTTCTACTGGTGAGTTTTATCTCTATATTTTTAGAGTAGATATAGCAGTAGTTTTATACTGCTTTAAAATGTCAGGAAGGGGCCTGAGGGTGTATGTAAATTTGCTGCGGAAATTGGATCATGTGTCTAAGGATCGTTATACCTAAGGAAACCGTATGCCCTGTGGTATATATACATATCATTGGCATTTAGTTTTGGCTCTATGTTCTGTAATTGGCAAGGCAGATCTGAAGGCTTCTGTGGTAAATTTGAGTTCCTTGAATTCTTATTTGAAATATGAAAAAATAATAAAATAATTACATGGGTGGTACCAATAATTGCATTTTTTACCCCTAAATGCTGTATTTTACTTACTACGGGATAGGAAGGGTGCAAATAGAATTAAAAAGGAAGAAAAAGGTAGGGGACAGAGAGTCAGTCTTCCCTAACTAGAAGAACTAGAACAGACCAGACTAATTCTCCTAGGGTCAGGGTCAATATATTAGTATCATTATTCGCTGCTCTGTTGAAGAAAGGATAATAGTCCTTTCAGCTTGTCACCTGTAATCCTGTGTTCCTGCTTAAAGTTCTGTGTTCTTGTAACTTCTTGAAGAAAGAATCAACCCTTTTGAAGGGAAACTTTGGCTGAAAAGGTTAGACAAAGCAGGAGCAAAGAAACAAAGTGGAAGTTTAGTCTTCTCTCTCTTTTGTTGTCTACCCAGTACCTCCATACTGATATATAGAGGTATGTATCTGCCCAATGCATTCTGTAGCTTTACACTGATTCTCCCTTAATAACAGTTTTTTCACCTTGATTTCTAAGCTTTGAGTAACAAATAATAAAAGTCTGTATCAATTTAAGCTTTTCTGAGAAGACATCTGGAAAAAAAAACCCACCTTAAATATCCTTATAAATAATCTATTGATCTTGGGCATTCTGCAATAGAAAACATGGAAGATTAAATTCTTCCCTGTGAGGGTGCTGAGGCACTAGCACAGGGTGCTCAGAGAAGATGCAATTGCCCCATCCCTGGCAGTGTTCAAGGCCAGGTTGGACGGGGCTTGGAGCACCCTGCTCCAGTGGAAGGTGTCCCTGCCCATGGCAGGGGGTTGGATCTGGGTGAGTTTTAAGGTCCCTTCCAACCCAAATCATTCCATGATTCTATGATCCTATTTGTGAGAAGCAGTCCCATTAATAGACTGCCAGCTAGTCTGGAAGTGTCTAAGACCCATGGGTTACTTCAGCTTTTACTGTCATGGTGTTGTCCTATGGAGCACAAATCATTCCCTTGTTCCCAAGTCCGTAGTTGGTTCCAACTAGCTCCTTTGTGGAGCTGCAAGTTGGCTAATGTGTCTTGGCAGGACCATTTGGTCTTTGGGGGCTCCTTGCTGCCACACTTGGCTGCTTTGGGTTTCTCTTCAGGGCACCATATTGCACTGAACAAATGAACAGAATAATCATTACCAGTTGTCACCTACTATATTTCCTGTAAGTGCCTAAGGATTGCCCTCATCTTGTTTAGTTAAAACTTGACTGAAGCAATTATTAGCTTTTCAAGGATGTCTTCACAGCTCCTAGAAAAGAGTAAACATAAAATTCAGATGAAGGCGGTCAGATTGAGAACACACTTGGAATAAGCACATAAAGAATAGTATTTTTCCTCAATCCAAGCCCTTATCTGCTTTGGAGACAGCAACAATTATTGTAACTCTCTGTGTGCCTGTCATTCCTCCTTAGTGCCAAATCTCTCTCATATTTCTTGTATCAGTTTGTAATTGTCTTGGCATGGTTATAGCATGTGCTCTATATTTTACCATCCACAGTTCTTCATATATGAATTATATCACAAAAGCCTTGTAGCATGCATCTATTTTGTTTAAGTATTTAGGTGAGCCATGCCAAGGAAGAGCTGCCTAACTCATTTTAACTCAGCCATTACCTGCATGGGTGATTCTACAAACTGGAATAAATTTAAGTATATGTATAATGCTAAGTCCCTCTTTGAGTATTTTGGCTAAAATAGAAATAGGATTTAACCTCAAAAATTAATCAGAGACTTTTACATTGTGCTGAATTGAGATATGAGGGTGGTGAGGCACTGGAATGGGTTGCCCAAGGAAGTTGTGAATGCTCCATCCCTGGCAATATTCAAGGCCAGGTTGGACAGAGCCTTGAGTGACATGGTTTAGTGTGAAGTGTCCCTGCCCATTGCAGGGGGGTTGGAACTTGATGATCTTAAGGTGCTTTCCAACCCTAACTATTCTATGATTCTATGAAGCCCCTCTTTTTCCGAGGAAACAATAGGATGAACATTTGCTTTTAGGCTTATGTTCTTTTAAAATATAGTTAGAACATACTTTCATTAATTTTTTTTTCAACATGACACAATGTATTCTCCAAAATACTTCTAATTACATGTTATTTTCATTAAAACATGAGGGAATTTAGTCAAGAACTCTGTGAACCTTTTTCACCAGATGCTGATATTATATTGTTGAATCTGAGCAACTAAAGTTCTACATCTTAAGATGAGTTTTAAGAGTTCTTTTCACATGCAGTTAGAGAAAATTGAATTTCCTCTAATTTCTTAATTGTTGTAAAAGTCATTAGCTATAGCTTAAAATACTTTAAAGCTTACTTTTCTGCTTTCTGTTTCATTAGATATTTTGTCAGTTTTTACTATCTTAAAAAGGTCTCACTGAAGTATATGGCATTAAGGCTTACAAGGACAATGGCAGTAATTTAAAAGCTCTGACACTGTTTAAAAAATGGTGAAATATTAAAAAATATACTTATGGTAGCTGTCACAGCTTCTGTCTTTAGATACTAACAACTATGGCAAGTACTGGTCCTGAAAACTTTCTCCATAGATTTAAGGAGAAAAATATGACATTACAGTCTCTGTGTTGACATGCTGCTTCAGATTTCTTCCTTTATTTTCTTCTCTGAAGTTGCATTTTTTAATGAATAATGATATGTGTTTATCTTCCAAGTGCTCCATATTTCTGGATTTTAAAAATGCTCTGGAGTTTCTAGATTAATAATAATAATAAAAGATTGAATTAGCTGTTAAGGTTGGAGTCATCTCACCAGCTTATGTCATATATTTCATTGCACCATGAACTGCTGTTTTAGAGGTCTCAATATTCTCAATGTATATTTGTAGACCTCTGAGATCATTATGTTCTGTTGATCCAGTACAGGGTCAGCATGCCCTCCAAAAGATTGTGTTAAAACCCACAGAACTCTATAGGCACATATATTTGTGCACAGTCTTATGCATGTGCATTTTTGTATTTTATTTATGAGACCTAAAAACCTCATCTTTTTCTACATGAGGGTGGAAAAATAACCTAGAGGTTTGGAAAGGTATACCTGGATATCTAGCACTGGATGTGTTTGTCACAGCAGACAAGAGTAATCGTCCGGCTAATTCTGCACTGACAAAGCTTGTACTTGTATGCAAACAAAATCCTTTGTATGAAAGTATTTCTATCACTGGATCAACTTTGTATTCTCTCAGCCTATTAATCCTACAGTATTAATCTGTCTATGTTTTATTGAGGATAGTCGTACTGTTTTAAGCAACTCGATAACTCGAAAAACCAAATTTTAGCCACCAAGGTGAGAATTCTGTTGCAGTGTAAATGTCCTTTTCCAAAGAGTTTTGCTTTTTCGGTAGTGGAGGTGTGTGGCTTACTGATTTTGGCAAGTTAATTCCTTGTTGTTTGACTTTCTCCAAAAGACATGCTTTTTCCCTTAATAGGAGCCTTTATGAGCTTTAACACTTGACTTTATGGGAGGATTTATGTAGATAGGATCAAGCGATATCAGTGTTCATCAGTGCAGGGCACAGAGTATATGAAAATAAAAGAAATGTAATCCTCCTTTTTACTTTTTTTTAATCTTTTCCCATGTTTTTATCTTCATAACCATCCAATGGTTAGACTCCTACAGTTTATTCACTACGCATGGTGTAGCCAATTGTATTTCATATATGGCAAAAGTAAGTTAGAAATTTGACAAGAATCAAGTATATAGTAATATTAATAGAATAGCAGCTTAGACTTAATTACTGCCTTTCTGAGTGGGAAGAACTAGCTGGATACATTCTAAAGAATGAAACACTTTAGAGCACTTATTAATTTTACATCCAAACCGCACAATTAAACACTTGGAAAATTAATAGTTCTGGCATTGAAAGCAAGCACCAAAACTAACCATTGAATGAAAACTGGAAACTTTGCAATACAGTACTTTTTATCAGAAGGGACGTATCCATTTTGTGTCCCTTCCAAGTTCAACCAATTATCAGATAAAAGCTGCTATCACCATTTTCCCCTGCAAATATCCTTTCAAAAGGCTGATAACAGAGAAGGTCCTTGGTTTCAAATAGTTGTGGTCTTTCTATTGTTTTGCCTCAAAACAAAACCAGCAGCACAAGAACATAACAAAAATCCATCCTAAACTCTCAGAGTTCAGATAAACTTTTGGTAGAGGTTGTTCTTTCATGTGCTAAGACTCCTGAGCAATGCCCAGCTCAAGTGTTCTTTTGCTGCAAAGAGGACACATTTGATAGTTGATCTTTATCTATAGAAACGTAGCTGAAATGGGAATATTTTTAGCAACCAATATTTTCTTTACTGGTTGTCCTTTCAGATATGCAGAAGAACACATTAATTTACATATGCCTTTTTTCTTCTGTAAGCAAAATACTTAGAAGCCTCTTCATCATAAATGTACTTCACAAGAACAGTGGCATCTCAATTCATCTAATTCTTTGGAATTTGACTTCTCAGTTACCCTCATTTGCAGAGAAAGGATGGCCAAGCAGTTAAGTCATTAGACCGCTGCTTTGGAGATGGATTTTACTGCTCTCAATGTAGATTTGCTTTCTAACTTGGACATATCTGTCAGGCAAGGAGAATAATGCTCCATTTAACCAGGACATTTTTGAGGGTGAATGTATTAGTTCATCCTTAGATAATATAGTAAATTCCAAAAGTAAGAATATGAGGGAATTTTATTAGTAGTCTATGAAAAATAGATGCTATTACCATACAACAGATCCTGGAGTCTGTAGTTAGTGGTGAAAACATAAAGAATGATATTTACTCAAATTATTTAGCATGAAACATTCTCTTTTAAATTGTCTGCTTTTTGTAGGACAGCTTTTTTTCTTTGACAACTTAGAATTCTTTGGCTCTGATGAAGAAATATGAGAGATTTAAGGAGGTACTGGAACAATTGCTGGTCTCTCTGTATTAAATTAAATCAACTTATTTCCTTTAAGAGTAACTGCCGTAGTAATAGAATGAAACATGAAGCTTGTAACTTGATTATTTTGTTAAGAAAAAAAGGTTTTTTTAATGAAGTCTGTAAAGACAAGTTGTTTATTACTCATTTGCACCACTCTAGTGGATCCAACCCCAATTTATGAAGGAGGATGGCAGGCGTGGGTGGTTAGGTAGACTTCAGTTTGAATCAGGAATGTTTTTTGGAGGGACTAAGTGTTCTGGTTCTATCTCACTGCTGATGAAGCACATTGCATCAAGTCTGGCAGCTGGCAGGCTTCTCAATGGAGTATGCTCTATTTTACAGCACTAGTGACAAAAAACCCATGTTTGGTCCAAAATAACAATTGAAGCATTTAGTACCTATGGTTCTTTGCTTTTCTTGTAGGGTCAACGATTGCATCTTGCGAGTGAATGAGGTCGATGTGTCAGAAGTCTCACACAGCAAAGCCGTGGAGGCCCTAAAAGAGGCTGGCTCCATAGTACGACTGTACGTTCGTCGAAGAAGGCCTATTCTGGAGACCGTGGTAGAGATCAAGTTGTTCAAGGGACCTAAAGGTAAATGCGAAAATGAAAAGACATCCATTTTAAACTTGATGCTTAACCTCTCTTCAGCTCAAATATCATCTGAATTTGTTGATTTCTTAACTAGTTAGCCTGTGAAATACTGCAGTTCACTTAGGCTTGTAGAACTAGAATTTATGGTTTCATGTCTCTTCCTGAAATATAAAGAAATTGAAGGAGTTGTGATTTTTTTCATTTGATTTTTATTGTGGAGATGGCTCATTGTCTCTTGAAGAAATGCAAGATGAAGAGATGCTATGCTTTACATTGGCTGCATGCATACTTCCTCTAAAGTTCCTCCACTGAGACCTCTGACTTTCATTTAAGGTGCCATTGAATACAGTTTCCAAATTCTCTCTTTTTTTTTTTTTTTTTTTAGAAGGCCTCATGATTATCCAATTTATCCTTTCTATTTCATGTTGTTGGTTTCTTGCACAGTTTTCTTTGGAACAAGAAGACAGGAATACTAACTTGTGCATTATGTAGGAGAATTTTACGTGGAAGTCTAGCATGAAACCTTCGCTAGTCTAAATCAGCTTTATCACTTCCAGCAGAACCTTCTGGTTACAGAAAAAAAACCACCACCAAACAACAAACAAACCCAAATTCTTTTCTAGAATCATTAGTACCAATTATGAATATTAGATTTTCTTCTTTCCTTTTGAAAAAGGAACGTTTTTATTTGTAGAATGTTACGTTTAACAAATGTAATTTTATTGTTTTTCCTACCTGAAATTTCCCTCTGGCTACTGTGTTTTTCTTCATAGCTAATTTCTGGGCAAAGAAAATGGTTATTTTCACAGTACTGTGTTCATTCTATCTGAATAGGATGAACAGCAGTAATTTTTATATCCAGACTGATTATTTCATAAGTAAGTCTTTAAATTAAAATTATATACGTTAAATGGGGAAATCCGTATGTCTCAGTCTATGCCATACCCATGAGATTATTCAACCTGTTTTATCAACAGTGAGTAACCTGTAGCTGTTGTTTCAGTGGTTTCCCTTGCTTCTCATCTCATGTGAAAATTGCAGGATGCTTCTGCATACTTTTTATACCAGTAATTGAGTATATTTATTTCTAATACACATGGAACCATTGAGATTATCCATTCATCATAAGCAAAGACAGTGCACGGCTTTCAGTGTTGCACTGTACTTCTTCTATGTACATATATCATGGTTATTTGACACAGCAGTGTATTCATCATCCTCTGCTCTTGGCAAATAGTAGATTTAAACACGCATCTGAGGGTAAACCCCCGGAAGTCTGGGTTCTCATAGCCAATTGCAGTGTTAAATTGACTTTCTAATAGAGATATTTTGTACCTGTATGAACTCAGACAGGCAGCAGGGTTTTTAAAGATTTGGAATTAAACTCAGTGTGTGCTGTGATAATTGTTTGAGTAACCTAAGGCTAAAGAAACTAAACTTAACATTTCCCTTCAGGTGGTGATGAAACAGTAAAAGTTATTCACTGTGACCAAATTTTTGCTGCATCGTGGAAGTGGACTAGAGGCAGGGATTATCTAATAATGGTTTTGCATTGTGTTTGTTTTCATTGCATGCCTGAAACTATTTATTTTCACATTTATTTCCATAAAAGAAAGTGGATAACTAGAAAAGTACCTTTTATGACAAGCTAAAGATGCTTTGCAGCTTAGTGCTACAGACGTTGTTACATAGCTATATTCCTACATTAAGTTTACTACAGATATTTGCCACAGTGAATTTTATTGTTAAGCTGAATTAAAAAACTCATTTCAATATTATAGAAAAAACTTAATTTGGAGCTTGGATGAAAAAAAGAAAAGCTGATGGGCTATTTCTTTGCAAATCCAGGTTTTCTATCTATCTTTATAGATTAAGCAACAAGGAAGCATACACTTATATGCTTTCTATATTCCATAGATTTTAAAAAACAGAATGAAAGAAAATAGGCTACAGTTTGGTTGGAAATCTTACCAGTACTCATTTTATGTCTATAGCAGTTTTCCCTTGAATTCTTCAAAATCCTGAATTAAAAATAAACTATCTGTTGAGAGGCATCAAACTCGTGGCTGAAGTCGAGACTAAAACCTGTGAATCTTGGCTGTGGGTTTCAGTGCTAGTCACTCCTGTGATGCTTATCTGTACACATTTCAGGTGATTTATGTCTGAACTGCTCTTTCACACCATTACTACACAGTGCAAGAACAACTTAGTATTTATATACACAGTGTTTCTTACTTCTCAGAGTGAAATTGGGATGTTTTGGTGTCCAGAGCAGGACATGGTAACTCCCACACCTTTCCTTCTTTCCTACTCACAAGGCAAATAAGGAAAGTGAGACTGTTTTTTTAGACAAGAAGGCTGCTCCATACTGAACTTGGAGAAGCAATTACCTTTTCAGTTGGTTATTTTCCTGTCTGCCTCTGTCAGTATATAACTCAGTATATACTGAGTTCATTCCTTGCTGTGTTGAGAATTTACCACATGAAAGCAAGTCTTGGCTTCCATAATACCATGTAAATTCAGAGATCACTACTTGCCTGTGTATGCATAGTACATCATACGTTTCAGCACTTGAAGGTGATAAAGAAGTAAATTTTCAAGGCTTTTTATATAGTCTTTCAATTTCATCTGAGGTATTCAGACTGAACTTGAATATAAAGCTTGAAATACAAGCTTTGAGTCCATAAAGGTTAGATTTTTCTTAACTGGATGTTAATTTTTTCTGGCTAGCGACCACTGTATAAAAGACATAGGTTAATTTTGCAAATCTATTTTGAACAGAAGTTAAATATGCATTGTGTAGCAATGGCTTTGAGCATATGACAGGGATAAGGCCATGGTAATGTGCTGCCAAGTGGTCCCTGTTCCTGCTACTTCATAGAAAACTGTCCAGCATCATATGTGCTGGAAGGTCATATAATTCTTATAACTCTTTAAGGTGACTTTTGGGGAAAAGAGGTAAACAAAGACAGAAATAAGCTGTGTAATAGAACAATCAAGGTTTCAAAGACAGCTGTGGCTGCGTATTTAAGGCTGTGCCTTCATCAGTTTGCCAGACTTCATTGATCATATTGGCTGATGCCTATAGTCTGTGTCTTGAAGGTAATTGCTAACTGGGATCATTGCAGGAACTTCCTCTTTCACATGCTCAGGAGATTGTCTTTTGTAGAGGTCTTGTACGTCGCTATAGTGAGACTTACAATTGTAGCGATTCACTATTTGGCTTTGCTTAGTATTTAGTAGTAAACAGTGGGTATTTTATTTCAGGCACCATCAAGGCACTGCAGGTTTTCCCATCCAGTGCCTTTGCAGTAGCTGGGGGCTATACAAGAGGAAGGATATAGAGTGGAGCTTTCTTATTGAAAATCAATAGGATTTAGGCACTACTGAAATCCTGTCATTAAGTGACACGCTTTTCTTGCTCTGTATTGAAACATAATGAAACCATCAGTAATGAGAATGGATTGTGCGCACTGCAGTATTTATTCCTGGGGAACAAACATGCAGGCATTCAAAACAAAGCAATTTAATGGTGGTGCTTGGCTGTGTAATATAACTTCTGTATTAGCTTCTTCCTGCAAAGAACTGTGTATGAGCAGTGAATTACAAACTTCAGTCACTATTGGAGACTACAGTGCTTAAACCCATTCAACTGCATTTGACTGCAGCATTTTAAACCAAAGGAATTCCACTGCCCTCTGGGATTTTAATGCTGTCCTATCACATGGCAAATCTACTTTTTCCAAAACCAGAAGTGTAGAGTAGTATCCTTGATGAAAATTTAGATATAGAAATTACACTTTATTAGTTTTAATTTTAATTTTTTAAAGACTCAGACAGAAAAATGGTTTTCTACCATTGTGGAAAATTTCTGGCAGTCAGAAACTCAAGTACAGAGGTTGTGTAATGTTTTATCTGCCAGTACCTAACCGATAATTTAAGCTCTGATATTATATACAGGGAAAAAAAAAAAGGCAGAAAATAATTATCCCCGTAACTACAGCAGTGTAGGATCACATGGTAAACTTCTGACCTCAATTCTATTGGCAATGTAATGTCTGCAGAAATGAAGTTTTGGGTGTGAGAGGCAGAAAAGCTGAGTGCCAGGAAATGTGGGAGTAGATATGGCAGACTTAAAAGCACCCCCCAAAAAAGTACAATATAAAGAAATAGGATCAATTTCCCACACTTGTTATGGTAATTCAATCCTAGCTATCGTTACAATACTTGAACTGTGTTGGAATCTTGCAGTGATGGATAAGAGCTGCCCTTTTCTTCACTGTATATTGGGCAGAAAGGCTCTGGACAGATCAGCAGCTATGTCTCTTTGCTGTTGTCTGTAAGCATGCTTTTTTTGTCATTCCTGTGTCACTGTCATTCAGATCAGGTTCATCCACCCACTTCTGGGTACTTTAGAAAAGATATTTAGGGGCACTTATTCCTCTACTCTTTCCTGCACTCAGAATTAGGGCTATGGTCCTGATATGTCAGGACTTTCTATTTAGGCTATTCGGACTGTTATTGTGTTTGGGGAATCTAAGCTAGAAACTGGTGCATTGCTCAGCCAGTTTTGCATCACTCTGAATAATTTTCTTCTCCTTTAGCAGAGATAAAGCTCCTAAATGGGGCATCTCAGTAAAACACTCCAAAATAAGATGAGATGAATACAAAGGGTGTAACACGCTTTTTTTTTTTATTATTATTATGTATATCCATCTAAATGTTAGATGAAGTCATTGGGCATAACCAGTTCCAGAGTTTCCATTTCATTGTTTTCTGTGCCGGACTGAAGCGACTATGCAGCACGTGGTATATTTCCTTTTCACATAACTATTTGTTTTTTCTTGATGACACTGAATAAAGTCACTGAGTAGTAATGAAGCTTTCTTCCTATACTGAGAAAAGAATCAGTGTGTTTTAAGTACAATATTTTTGGTTAGCTATGGAATTTTCTTGAGAAGATGCAGACTTTCATCATCAATATAAGGTATGATTTCACTATAGACTTACCTTGAGTTGTTACTGGAATGTTCTCTGCTACCTTATTGTCTATAGTTTCATAGAAGTTCATACTTCTGTTTCATAGAAGTTGACATATTTTAGTTTGGATTGATGGCTTTATTGGAAAAATCTTTTGTTCTGTTACATAGATAGCACCCAGCTTGCAGTGACAACTGAAACTGTCAAAAAAGTACAGTGGAACAAGGTATATTTTTAAATGTCTGCCAAAAAAAAAAGAAAGTGTTCAATTCAGAACAGCAGAATGGGGGTGGGGGGTAACTTTCACAAGTGCTGCTCTCAACAAGGAGAAGAGAAATCTTACCATCTTTGCCTACTACAACAAATCCAAAGGTTACCTTTTTATCTCAGGTAGTATCTGGAGAACTTAAAAGGAAAGAGGGAGGTTTTGGAGACAAAGAACCCCAATTATTTCTTTTTCAATTTCAGGGAGCACTGAAAGCTTTCAGATCTTGCTGTTTAGTAACTGATTGCAAGTGCTTGCCTCAGACTGATGTATTTTTTTATCACTATAACTATCACTGCTACTACTATACCTGCCTATTTAACCTAAGGGACACTAACTACTTCATAGCAAACTTTAGTGTTTGGGGAGAGGGGGTTTTATGGCAAGTTTGGCAAACATTTTGTTAATTTAGGATCACTTGAAACCTTCAAACCATTTTTGTATTTCATGTTGAGAAATGTTTATTTATAGCTCCAAAGTGTCTTCAGCAAAAGTTTTTTCACGGTTTGAACAAAACATTAAACCTTTTCTTATGGTGTTTTAAGAATTTCAGTCTTATGATCTCATCAGCAGTGAATTCATTTCTGTTTTTCAGTGTTCTCCTTCTGTGCTGTGAGCTTTATTGTGTAGCCTGATTTAAAACAGAGCAAAATGGGGCAACTTAAAAAAGAGCTGTAGAAAAATGAAGAAGCCGGAAAACTGTCCCAAACCTAGATTTAACAAATTATATAGGTTCTGAACTGTAATTTAAGTGCTTCACTTCATATGACTGTAACACACTATCACTTACTACAGGTAGAAATAGAAAACCACCACAACTGAAGCTATAATACCATTTTTTTGTGAGATGCCTTTGCTTGAAGGGAACTCACTTCTCATCCAATTAGCAGAAAGTGCTCTATCAAGCACTAATACTTAGTTTTCCAATTTTAAGGTAGCGATTCAAAACCATCATTCATAAGTTAACATCACTAAAGGCACGACTTCCCTGAAGGGAAGTTTAATGTAAGAATATATGAGTATCTGCATACTTTGTGGCATGAAAATTGTACTCTCTTGAAACTCATAAAATGAGAAAGCTCTGTGATAGTGCTTTAAAAGCCTTTGCTGTTTTCCAGAAGTATTTTGACATATCAGAGTTGCCAATATGTGATGGAGAAAAAGCAGTAGGTTATGGCTGCACCTTCATATTTCACAGGCTGAGGAACTTGTTCTTTAATATAAGTGATGATATCTGCATACAACTGCTATTTTAATATTCTGCCTTATGGCACAAGTAAAACATTAAATGTTTTATCTGCCTTTGGTCACTACAGACTTGCCATCATATTTGTATAAATTACGACATGCGAAATATTCCTTAAAAACTACTCATTCTGTAGAGTGGTTCTTTCCATTCCTGAATAAAAGCAGGACTTATTTGTTGTCATCTCACGCAATAACAGTTATCGTTATTAGAGTGGCACTTCAGTTCTAGTATTTCAGGCTTTGGCTATTATCTTTTTCTCTTTAGTGGAGAAATAAAGTAAATCTTGGGGTTTGTTACAATTGCAGTTAAATAGCAGGAGGAGGTAGTATCAAATTATTGTCGTATCAGACCAAATGCAACCTCTTTTGGAGATAATTAGTCAATTGATAAAGTAATGATTTTCCAGATCAACAAGGATCATTTCAAATGGAACTCAGAAGCTGTCCATCTCATTGGTTGTCTCACTTAAAACTAGAGCTATCCTGTGAGCTGCAGGATCTCACTTGCTTGAAGTCTTGTATTTTCATGATAATTCTAAATTCCCTCTTTTCATTGTCATTTCCATTAGCAGTAAAGGAATAAACAAAATTACTTGAAAGACTGTGCAGAAATTTTATATACATATATTTGTTTTGTGTTGTTTTCCCTTGAAACCACTCAGTTCTTAAGAACTCTCCAAGCAGTTCTAAGAACCCTGGGTTAATACACACAACGAACATCTAATCTCATAGTAGGTTTTAAGTATCAGTTTCCAGAAGTCATTCACAAAGAGTGAGGTTTCCACTGAAATGAACAGTGCTTTCCGCAACTCCATCATGCTAACTATTTCTGAAGTGGTGCAGTTGCAATTTCCAAGCGCGGTGCTGTATTTTAATAGCCAATTGAGATGGCTATAAAAATCCAGCACCACACATTAAGATCATTACCAAATTGCTTCAGCAATACTTACTGATGAGGCAGCTTCAGCAGAACATGATTCATCTTAATGAACTGTGGCTGCGATTGAGAAAAGCGGCAGCACAGGGGAAGATGTGCAGGTAGGTTTAGATACCAAAAAGCTGAAGATTTTGCTTCAAGAAAAATAAGCTTTGGGTAGTTTCTTTTTCTCTTCAGTGGAGAAAGTAAGTAAATCTGTCATCTTTGTTTCAATTGCAGTTAAATAGCAGAAGGTGGTGGTTATGAAGTCATTGTCATGTCAGACCAAATTCAGATATCTTTGGAGCTAAGTAGATCATTGACATTTCAATTGACAAAAACTTTTGTGCTTGTCCTTTCTGAATTAGGTAGGAAATTTGTATTCTCACACAGTTACCTAGATTGTTTCATCTCCAACTAGAGACAGCAAGTGATATGGTGGACCAGTGTGACCCTGTTTTCTGTCACTCACTTGCATAAGTTGTCAACCCTTTTGCTGTAGTTAAAGTTACTTCTGTGACTTTTGCTGCGAAACAAGCAGTGTGACTCACTAGGTTACATTTTCTTTCCTTTGTCCACTTCTACCTATACAGAGGGAAAGGGCTTTTAATATCTGTGCTCAGCTGTTGGACAGGTCATGGATGGCTCTCCAGGTTTGGCTCATCTGGCTTGCTTCTGAGTGGGAATAAAGCAAGACCATTTAAAAACTCTATATTTGGTGTACCCATCCTTGTGGAAATGCTTCAAAGGAAGTTGCTTACCAAATGGATTTCCCAGCCTCGTAATGATCTCTGGAGCACTGCTGGAAAGTTTCTTGGAATATCTTTTGTCTTGGGCTCATAAGAACTGTGATGTCTTTGCTTTGGGATGCCATTTTACACTGCTGCCTTTTTCTATAGCATTTCTAAAAATCCCAAGGATGTGTCTCCACCACATTGGTCTATGACAAGTGTTGCACAAATTCCCAATGCATCTCAGCCAACTTCTTTTCCAACTCTATTTTCCTCTCCTGACCAAATATAATTACAGTAAGTCTCATCATTTTGTTATTATAACATGCCTTTGTACTCCTTTTTTTCCTTTAGATTATAAATTTCTGGATCAGGGAGTAGTTTCACCATTTTCCTCCCCATGGAGTGCTGTGTAAGAGTTAAAGGGGAGTTGCAGGAGATCCCTTTCATTATGTTTACCATGGCTGTTTTCATCAAGCCAGCACAAGAGAGGAAGGAGATGCATCAGACAGTGTAGCAGAGTGTTGTCTCATCAGTATTTCCAGATACACAATAAATCAAAAGATGAGGAAGGAGAATGGCGTCACTTGCTAAGCTGTTGGGCTGAGTTTGGAAAGAACCCCTGCTGTAGACAATAGGCCAACATGTTTTTGTATGTTTTCTCAGTGGAGGAGTGAGAATTTCCTAGGGAGTGGCAGTTTTATTGTCCTTTTTTCTCTACCTGTATGTTCCTTGCTTTAAATTCCTCAGGTGCGTTTTGAGGAATGATCGCGCTTGATCTTTCACCGCTTGAATAAATAATTATGCAACAGCAATTGCTGTGAGCCTGATGTGACATCCTGATTCAGCAGAAGAAAACATTAAGGATTTTGCATCACACATAGAATACGTTCATTGACACGATATGTGTCATTTGCAACTAATTTGAAAATCCTTATCCTTGCTTCTTTGCAGAGCTTTATCCTTTTTCAAATAGCAATGTGCAAATTAATCAGGTGAAAATAGAGAGCAGTGATTTCATCCTTTATTGTTCAGTTAATTATCTACATAGCAAGTTCGGTCTTCTTGATAGTTTGTCACATGTCCAGATCTTTCTTAAGAAATCTGCTGTCTCACTCATCAGCAAAATAGTGCTGTGCCATGAAAAGCACCTTTCAAAGAATAAATTGTATTTAATCATGTTTTATAGCCTGGGGAGCTGTAGCTGTTGATGTTTTCCTGTGTTCTTGTCTCATTTTTTTTTCTGGAATACTAAAAACAGGCAGATGATATTTTAAGTCTTCTGAGGAAGGCATTAGAAGTTCTGATCATGGTGGAGTGACAAAGCTGGATGAAGCTTTAAAGATTTAGGTAACATGGTAAATAAAATATCAGTTCACAGCCTATTTAAGAATCCATTCTCAGCAGTCAATATTAATCCTTTGTTTCCACTAGCAGGGAAAGAGGAAGGAGTTACATTAAAGCGTCTCTGAACATTTAAAGACTTAGTCAGAAGACAGACACCGAAGTGACTAATTGCGACTAGTCATGCATCTGACTATTTCCAATACTATATTATAGCCCTTTTTGCAGGTCTGTCATCCTCATTTTGCTTTCAGTATTCTGAATTCTAGCTAAAATTGTAGTTACCTTTAATGAAAACAAAAGAAACAACGCAAATTGGGTTCTTTTTTGGTAACAGCTAAAGGTGGTAACCAGGTGTTAACACTTGACAAAAATACGTATTTTGGCTTTAACTTACCATTTCTTATTTTAGACCATTTGTCCAAAAGCTTTGAAAAACTGCTTTTCCTTCATCGATTAGGGTTTGTTTTTTTCCTTATGTGTTTCTTGAAATATTATATTAGTATTCCTAGAAACAGCAACCTTTCTTTTGCAGTTTAGATGGAAAGAGGTGTCCTTTGCCATTTGCTGTGTAACACATGGTCTGTGCAGATGACCCTACTTTCCAATTGTGTATCGTAAGGTATGAGACCAAGGAGTCCCAGCTCTGGGACTCCAGTGCACAAACACTCTGGTACTGCATGTGTCAGATCAGTGCCGAGTACAAAGGCAGCTGTTTTGGAATGTATCAAAGATTCCTATATTGCAGATACAGTGAGGTGAAGTTACTTGAAGAAGCAAAATAGTCTTGCTGTGCCAAAGACTTGTGCTCTTTGACACATAGCTGCTCTTCAACCCTTCTTCAAGTCAGCAGTGAAGCCCTGTGATTTGTGAGAGGGTACCACTTCTTTTCCTTTTCTTGCAGAGACTCATTTGAGATGTTTTCATTCAGAAGTTCCACCACTTGGGACAATGGCAAGGGGATTTGTTTTTCTCAACATGAGCATTTGGTGTTCTTGGTAGACAGAAAAAAATTCCTGTGACCTCTTCCAGGTTGCATTTTGGCTGACTTCATAAAGGCAAGGAGACAGCTTAATGCTGATGTCTTTAGTGGCTCATTTCCTATGAAACCAGGAACACTAGCTAATACATCCAGTGTGTCCCATGAGCACAAGCCTCTGTGTTCATTACCCGGGATGTTCTGAATTTTGAGCAGTGATTTATAGGAACAAATAAGAAGCCTGCTTTTAGATTGTTTAGAAAGAATTTTGTCCAGTCATTATCTCTGATAGGAGAAACAGTTGCAAAGCAAGATCTTAGAGCTGAATGAGGCATAAAAAAGGATATAATGACACAAAGTGTCTCTGGGTTTGATGAAAGATATGTTGCAGAAGCTAGAAGAACAATATCAAGGCGGGTTTGACTATTTTTTTTTTGAAAGTGATGTTTGCAAATAAGGACTTGCAAGTAGTTTCCCCCCTACCCCCCAAACTGTGTTTTTTGGGTTTTGTTTGGTTTCTTATGCAAAACAATGTGTGGGATGTCTTATGACATGAATAGAAAGACATGCTAACCATCCCAACAAAGAGAGGCCTGAAATGAGAAAACATAAAGTTACAGCAAATAATTTAGTCAAGGTTTTTAGTGGTGGCATATTTACATTTTATATACTGTAGCTGAAAAAAATAACACGGGTAAATGGTAGGCCAGGGGTAAATCTTATCCCTAGTCTGTAGGTCACATGTGTCTTATTTCTAAATTCTAATGATTATCAAATGCCATAGGCAAATTTTCTAAGAGTTATTTTTAAATAATGCTTTTAAATGCTGTTACAGCAAATCACATCCTTCTGTGATGCAGTGGAGTAATTGTAGCTTAGAGATGTACTTTGTAGTTACAGAGAGATGTTGAGATGATAGGTGCTTTCAAGGCAAGATATAAAAAAATGCCAGTCCTTTTGCTGGCATCAGTGTTAACAGAAAGGTCATCTGTGATACAGCTGCTACCACGATTAAATCCATCAACAGAGGGACAAGACCTCTGCCTGGAATGAAGAAGGAACAGGCCTGGTAGCATGTAAGGAAGTTAGATATTTTATACTTGCATGACCTGATGGTCTTGATCCCAGACCAATAAAATTTAGCTGATGAAATCCCAGTGCTGACAATGTTTGGTTTTAAACATCTGTGTGGAGAACGTGAAATGAGAAACTGGAAAGGGTAAGCAGAAAACTCATCCATATTGAAGTGTATAAGAGGAGCCAAGGGACTATAAGGTAATCAGTTTGCTTTCAGAACCCCAGAGGAATACTGGAACAAGTAGGAAATCTCTTTGTAAGCACCTAGAAAAACTCTGAAGAGTAGTGATTACCAGAGGATGCCACACTCCTCTTTGCAACTCTTTTTACATTTTTCTCAAATGACACCATATGCTGAGAGGGTTTAACATTGAAAGTGGTCTGAAAAAGAGGTGTAATTCAGCAGGGACAACTGCCAAGTATTTTCAGCAGAAATAATGAAACTCTATTAAATAGTGCTTATGGGAAAAGAATCCCGTAGAAGAGCATCTAGAACTTTGTTAGCTGAAGCTTCTTATCTTTTACACATCATACTGTGATGAAACATTCAATAGTATATTGGGATTTACAAATTGAGGCATGGTTTATAACACGTGAGCAATCCTTTCATCCTTCACAGGTAAACCTTTGAGCTTTCCACTTCAAGAAGGGTGTAGGCCAGTTGGAGGGACTCCAGGGGAAAGCAGTAAAAATGATGACAGATTTAGAAAGCCGATCCTTAGAGGAAAGAGTGAGTGATCTGAAATACCAAAGCCTTAGAGGGGGGTTATGGGCCCCTAGTAAAAGTCTTCTTGCCTTCTCATCTTTGAAGAGTGAGTTTGCTCTGTGTCCTCCTTAGGGAGGGTGTGAAACCAAATTTAATAGATAAATTATGATAAACAAGATTGGGATTGGATTTAGGAAGAGTGAGGCTCATGATCTGATTGATTACCAGGCAGGTCACCAGCTCTGTAGCATGGGAAATATCCAGGTGTGCAAGACAGTCATTTGTTAGCCATGCAACTATAGTTTGTTCTGCCTCAGGTCAACAAGATAGAGTGAATGATCCATTGTTTCTTCCAGTCCCAAGATTCAGTGATCATAACAAAATTTTCTCATTTCACTGCAGTATGAACAAAGCCAGGATATATAGAGCCATTTAAATCCTGCACCTGCAGAAATAAAGACATGTGTTTTCTTCCAGACAAAACCCACAACATTTGCTTTGCTTGTCCTCAGCAGTAGTGTTTTTTATTTCTCTTTTTTGCTTTAGCTGTGGCTACGAATGATAAAACTCGTAATGTTTTTTATGAAACTTTTCCACATGTGAAAATATGAATGAATACTAGAACAGATAAACTGCAGTCTCCCTCTGCATTTGTTTATTCACAGGTAGCTAGGATTTCTCTGGCTTTTCAACTTTTCTGTTGCCCAAACCAGGGTCGTGCTCCTAAGCAACAATCTGGTTAGATGGGTGGCTGGTTCTTCACCAAAGGCTGTTGTCACGTCAGGTTTCAGTATTTGGACTGCACCAAATCTTTAACACTAAGTCGGGGGGGGGGGGGCTTGGTTTCTTTACACCTAAAATCAGTCTCGTAGGCTCTGGGTTCTACATTTGTGGGTTTCAGTGGGATGAATCCTTTCATCCAGGTAGCTGCCTAAAATTTCCAAGGGGTGTCCCAGAAGTGGGCTGGGAATAAACAAGCATTTTAGTGCATTCATTCTTTCCCCCAGGGTTTCAGTTTTCTTTAGGTATGCTTTGTACATCGTACCTACAGACTGACTTACACCTTACCTCTGGCATTGCAGGGAACTTCAACAAGGATTGTTACTGATTGAAATAGCTGAGAGAAGGGCCATGTTAATACCCCTCCTAGATAGAAGCCCTCAAGGGACTAATAGCAGGGGCTGGTGTTATATCTCATGAAAAGCCCTGATGAAAAATATCAGAGAAATTCTTAGTCAAAGAAAAGCTGTAGTGTAACTCAGGCTGAAACAATCACTTTGTAGTGTTATACTCTGAGTCCCAACTGCTAAGCATAAACTATTAGAACATTTTTCATGATCTGTATTTCTGAATGCAGATTATATGGGTTCACATTATCTTTCTAGTTATGTATACTAGAGTACAGTTCTCTTCTGAGAAGCTATGGAATCAAAGAATAGTTTGGGTTGGAAGGGAGCCTTAAAGACCACCTAGTCAACCCTCCTGCTGCAAGTGAGGACATCTTCAACTAGATTAGGTTGCTCAGACCCCTGTCCAATCTGACCTTGAATGTTTCCAGGGATGGAGCATCTGTCACCTCTCTGAGCAACCTGTGCCAGCATTTCGACCACCCTCATTGTAAAAAGTTGCTTCATTATCTCTTCTAAACCTACCCTCTTTCAGTTTAAAGCCATTACCACTTGTCCTATCACTAAAGGTCCTACTGAAACGTCTGTCCCCAGCTTTCTTATGGTCACAAGTGTCTGGTTTTACTCATTTTATCCTGTAAGAGTAGAGGGTGCTTCTAACTTGCAAATAAAACATTTTTTGTTTCACTTTACTTCTTGGAGTAGTATTGCCAGAAAGCATCATCAGTAAACTGAACTAAGGGACCGGGGAAACAAAAAGAGTCAAAGCAAAGTGCAATGACTCCTGAATCCATTTTCAGTGTCTTCACCTCATTACTACAGTTCAGCAAACACCATCTCTTTCCTTTTCTCCGTATCATTTATATACTTGTAAACTTTTAACACCAGGGCTCTGTAAATTGCCTTACATAAAAAAACAAATTTACTTGTAAATTTGTGTCCTGATTTCTTTCTGTATTTTTTAAAAAGGAAGTAACTGAATGGATAACAGGTTATTTATGGGTTGATTGCAAATAGATAAGAGGGTGCAAGATGAACTTTGATTTCATTTTGTATTTTTAAGCTTCAAGATAATTGGCAGAGGGCTTTTCAAGAACGTATTTCTGTTCAGCTTTGCAACAGTGATAGGAAGATAAATGCTAAATTCCCCTCATCAGATGGAGAATGAACAAAAGAAACTGATGAGTCTCTCCCTGACATTTATGGTTGTTAAACAGATCCCAAGCTGACAGACTGCTCTTTCTGTCTCCATTTCATTGGTGAGAAGTTATTAAATATAGTCTAAAAGAGCCATAGAACTTCAAAAGCCGTAACCCAGCTGTGCACAGTTAAAGATGTATTACCTCATGTTATACAAAGCAAATGGCATTATGTCATGACTTAGATCAGTTTTCTCCCGTGTCAAGTCTGTAGGTTTCACGAATGAATCTTGATTGATAAAAATGGCAGGAAAAGCACAGCTTTACATAGTACTTTGACTTAAAAAAATTAACATCTCAGCAAGAAGTAATAACTACTTTAAAACTGATCTTGATATCCACATCTACAGGAACAAATGCTTTTCATTTATGTTATTAGGAGGTGAAATAACTTGTGCTGCTGTCAGTAATTACAGTAATTTGTGCAGAAAATTGCATAGGTACTATCTGTTAATGATAGGCAAACTACAATCAACTGTCAGCATAAATTTGGTTCCTATACCTGAAACAACTGATACCTTGTGCATGGAAAGTGAACCATATTTCGGGATCTGAACCCAAGTAAATAGATAATGTAAGAACAATAGTAGATTCTTTGGATCTTCTCACTGCAGTCATTTGAGGTTTCTCTAACTGCCTGCTTGTCTCTCAACACCCCAAAGGAGCCATGGCATGTAATTTTTGTTTCTTTGTTCTAAATTCACATGTGTGAATTGGTGTGGCAAAAAATATATATATATAAATTTATTAAATATCAGGGTCAAGTGAAGTTTAAGAACACAAGGAGCGGGTGAAAAGGAAAAACCCTTCAAGATATTGTTTGAATTGTCTGGTGAAGAGAGGAGACAAGGAAAAGGGACGTCTTTTGGGTTTACATCAGTGAGATCTCTGCCATGCTGATCCCATCTGGATCTGGATCCCATTTCCAGATACTTCTCCTTAAAGAGCAGACTGATTATCCATTACACGCTAAGGGAGAATGGCATTTTTACCTGAAGATGCAGTTAAAATAAATACAGATATAAAAGCATTTTTATTTATGGTAATGAGACTGATTGCTTTAAAACATATGTTAGGAAACAAGGACACTTCTCTGGAAAGGGTGACTTAAAGGTTTATTATTTGATTCTCTAACCAGGAAAGGTTCATAGTAGCAGTGTATCTGCCAGCGCAAAAATTGGAGAAGTACTGAGTAAGCCTTATTATTACACTGGTTTCTTCCACTATCACAGAATCACAGAATCCTATCACTATAGCGATATCAGATTCGCTTTACTTCTCAGGAGCACCACAAACCTGCAATTGCTAACATCTCTTTCTCTCTCTTAAGCTTAGGAGAGAAGTTTTATTACTCCTTTTCCTCCCAGTCAAAAAAAGCATATTTTTATTAATTATTATTCAGGTGCTAGAAAAACTTCATGGCTAATGCAAGGCAGGCAGTGGGAAAGTGTGGCCAAAGGCAGGGAGCAGAGCAGAGGTTTCTCTTTTGGCAGTAGTGAGGCTTTAGTTCAGCATATGGCAATCTTGAAAATACACCTTGAAACCCCTCACTTGGCTTTTTGCTTCTAATTAGAACAACTGGCTGCTTAGAGTCATGGAATCATAGAATGGATTGGGTTGGAAGAGACCTTTAAAGATCAGCTGGTCCACCCCCCCTGCCATGGGCAGGGACACCTTCCACTAGGGCAGGTTGCTCAAAGCCCTGTCCAACCTGGCCCTGAACACTTCCAGGGATGTCTTCTCCATCTGTAGTCATGCATAGTCCAGTTGAATTTTTCCCAAGTGAATGAAAGGGCAGGGATGAGGATGCTAATGCAGAAAAAGATAGAATGAGGAAAAAAGGTAGTTTTAAAAGTCCATTCATATCACATTCAGCCATACTGTCACTTACGCTGTTTAACATTCCCTGCAAGATGCAGATGACCCCATCACACAGACAGCAGCCAGATGATGTCCACCTTCATCAAGATTTGTGGCTTTTAGCGACTCTGTATCTGAGGGATGTTTGTCCCTGTGGGTGCACCAAAAATATGCAAACACTTCCTGTGTGAGCAGGAAGGCATCGTGCATGCACAGCTTCACTTGCAGGCATATGCAAACCGGAAATGGAAATGGAGAAAAGACATTCAAAAAATCAAGTTTTAAGCAGTTAATCCTGTTTGTAAGTGGCAGATCTTGGCTTTATCTGCTTTACATCACTAATCTTCACTTCTTTAAAACTATAATTTGACTGGTTTTAACATGAAATGTTTAGACTTGGTGTATCATGTGGCTTTTCCGAAAAGAGCTGAACTGCTTGCTACAGTTCTTGGAGTGTCAGTATATGTCAAAAGTGAGATAATTTTCTCTTCCTTCCACATACACCAGTACAAGTCTGACAGTGTGATTTAATTTGATTTTCAGTGAACTTAAATCCTCACTAATGCTTTAAAAATCAGGTTATTGTGAATCATTGGGAATACCGACTTCTCTTTTCAAGACATTTTAAAGTATTTTTGAGCATTTCTATTGTGCAATTAGGCAAGTGCTCATTGTGTTTTCTGGGAAATCTATTCTTCATTAATTTGAGTAAATATGAAAGTATAGAACAAACACAACTTCTAATGAGGCTCTAAGTGTATTTTCCTAGATCTCTGTTTCCTTTCTGTTTTGACTGTATCTGAAGGGAATGTATCTTTGGGAATAATTATATGTAGGCAAAAAAAAATCATAATGAGAAAAACATTTAACTGCAAAACTGAATAAAAAAGGAGGGATTGCTTTCATTTACATGTTAGATGGCTTTTTCTATGAATTTCCACAAATAGCAGTATAATATAACAAGATGTGTTTTCGAGGCATTTTTAAAGATAACAGAAAGATTAGCTTTACTGTTATGATAATGTAAAACCAATGCTTTATCTACTGTATTTACAGCATGATTGTTTTTAAACATGCACTCATTGCCTTGCAGGTATGATAATATTTGCGTTGCAATCTCACTTTCCCATCAACTCCTCTCTGGCTGGAAATGTCAACACATTTTTTTAAGCCAAGGAGTGTAACCCTATGTCCTGAAAACAGATTGCTTCCTTTCTTGTTGTAACCCAATAGATATGACTACATTTTTGGATCTTAATGCCCCAAGGAATGAAAAAGTAGTTGGAAAAGCGTTGTAGTTGTTTAATTTGCTTCTGAGCCCAGAGCAGAGAAACCCAGCAAGAAAACCCCTGAAATATCCAGAAGACATTTTCCCATATTCTGAACACTTCTACATTTCTGACTTTTGTGAGTCTCAAGTGGTGTTGACGAACCCCTTATGTCCAAAGAAAAGATACAACACAGTGCATTGCCCTATCTGCAGCAGGAGCGCAAGCTCGGAGAAAGCAATGCTATGCAGGGAGCTCTCTGGGACATGCCAACACGTAGCTGTTGAGGAGCCATGGATAGAGTTGTGGTAGCTGAATTTTCAGATTACACATGCTTCCTAATGGTATAGATGTCAGTTTGTAAAATCTGAGACTGCAAACCTGCTTAGGTGTTCTCAATCAAAGGTACAGAAACCAGCCTGCAGTCATGGCCTATTGGGTCACAGACAACTGCTGCTGCCACAATCTCTTCTCTGCTGAGTTGTAGGTGACTGCCATTCTTCCAAGCCTTTAGTCTTTCAGAATGCTGTTTGGGTTACTATGAATCATAGAACAATGGCCTGGGTTGAAAAGGACCTTTAAAGCTCATCCAGTTCCAACCCCCTGCCACGAGCAGGAACACCTTCCACTAGAACAGGTTGCTCCAAGCCCCGTCCAACCTGGCTTTTAACACTGCCAGGGATGGGGGAGCCACAGGTTCCTTGGGCATCACCACTTTATTGAAGGCATTATTGCTGTTTTCTCTCTCTTATCAAGCAAGAAGCAAGATACAGAGCTGCAGATTCCTTCATTGGGCTGTGCAGCTGGATTGTGTTACTATAATGTTTTAAATTTCAATTAAATTTGTTTTTTTTAATAAATTAAGAATAGTAAATATTGGAACTATTTGATTAAAATTTATTTCTAAAATTTGAATTTGAAGTTTTTAAAATTGATGCAGATAAAGGCAGATGAAAGATGAAAAATTTCACTGCTTACGTTCTACTGAAAACTCTGACCAAACTCTGGCTCAATACAGAAGAGCTCTAAGTCCTCTGTTCCTGAGGCTATGGAAGGGTCTGCTCTCTCCAAAGACATGCCAGTGCCGCTGTGTAATCAGGGCTTATTTGCAAGAACAGGATTTTCTTTTCCTGCTATATAATGGCAACTCCCAAAGAGTATCCAGTCATAGCATCTCTCATGAGCATGCTGGCCATACTCGTGGAAGGCTTGTGTGTGCTCTCCACTTTGATCCTAAGCTGAGGCTGTACTGAAATCTGGCATCTCTGTTGGTTCAGAAGCACAGGAAAGTGATGCACTGGCAGCCAGAATGCAGGGATGCATAAAAATAATAACTATAAAAATGGCTGTGGGCAAGAACACAGGAACTGTGGGTAAATAGCTGAAGGCTTGAGAATCTAATAACACACTGTGTTAAGGGGGCAGTAATTTTCTCCTTGTGCGAGGTGGTTCCAGAGGATGTTCTACTTACCTGGTGGCACTGTACATCATTTTAATTCTGACGTCAACTCAGAAATAACCAAAGCCACTAGATATTTCTGGAAAAAATAAGTGTCAACACAATAAGGAAGATGCTTGATGTTTTTAATCCAGGGCTGTTAGAAACACTGGATAATGATAGGCTCAGTTAGATTTCTAGGAGCCTTTTTTCCAGTTGAGGCTGTTATCAAATTGTGGCTTACAAAAGGAGTCATCTGAAGTGTATTGGGAGCAGGGTCTGAAACAGGAATTAACAACAGCAGTGAAAATAGACAGCTTTTAAGTATGTTAAGAATATTTGTTAAAGTTTTATGAATCGTACTGTACTTCAGACTGACTTTTCACCCACAAAACAAAATGTAGCCAAATTTTATTCATGTAAGTCCATCTGGTATAAGCTGTCACATGAGTCAGGAATAGGAATTATTATAGGAACTCACTCAAATAAGTTGATATTCAGCTCTAATCCTACAACATATAGGAGATAGATAAAATATCATTAAAGCATTTTATATTACCTATATTCCTTTCCTCCCTCCAAGTGGAATTTGATTAATTGGAAAGATGGATGAGACTGAATTGCTCCAGGTTTGATAATTTTATTGGTGGGTTCATCAGTATGAAACTGTTCTCCCTTTGAGAAGAAAACAGAGACTATGTAAATATAGCTTCTTTAAACTTAAGTAATTTCCACAATGAAACAACACAGACCTATATTGTTTGTAAATAAGTGCTGTAGAACTGTTTTGAAAGGAGCTGAGGTTGCCTTGGGTGTATGTACATCAGTATTAAACCCAGTTTTCTTTCCTTTTTCCTCTTGGAGTACTCTTCTCTTCTTCATAGAACTGTAAAATTATAGAACAGTTTGGATTGGAAGGAATCATTAAAGACCATCTAATTCAGTCCTTCACAACCAGGTTGCTCCAAGCCCCGTATGACCTGGGCTTGAACACTTCCAGGGATGGGGCAGCGACAGCTTCTCTGGGAACCCTGTGCCAGTGCCTTACCATCTTCATAGTAAAAATTTCTGCCTTATCTTCACTCTAAATCTGTCATCCACCTAATTCCTAATGTGAGAAGATCGGCTGTTCCATCCAAGCTGAGGTGTTGCTGTGAAGCAGATTGCACATTAGGAAAATAGGAAGTCAGAGGGAGGGGTTTCCTCAAAGCAATTCTTGTTTTGGTGGCAGTGTTTTCCTATCCACAAGGGCTAATAAGTTCTGCAATTATAAATGGTATTTTATTTTGAATTTTTTAATTCAGTGCAACAATTTAAAAACCGAGTTTAGAAAACAAATGTTGCTCCCAGTGTTCCCAAACGATTCTGATTTCAAAATAGAGTAAGAATCTAACCTGATGTAGCTAGTGACAAGAAGGATCCACACCAGGGATGCACAAACCTTTCTGAGGTCTTAAACCAGAATGCAAACACTCAGTCTAAATGAAGGTAAGACTCCAGCTCAGGTTGTGAACTTTTATAGCACTGATCTTCCCACCCATCTCTTCCCACATCCAGCCCCCAGCCATTCAGAAACCAAGAGGGTGATTCATCTCATCTCTTTCAGATGTCTCTTTGAGATGAGGTGAATCATGGTTTAAAAGCCTTTAATGAATTTTCATTGATTATAAAGGTAGCATAAGTGATTAGCATAGCTGTCAGATGTCATTTGGCCATATGAGTCCTATGCAAAAGTTTTATTGTAATATATTTTCCTAATGCCCTAACAATTAGCAAAAATCATTTAAGAAAATGTAAACGTGCCATTCTTTCATTCCCCACTATTCCCAAGAAGAAAACTTTTAAAGAAGGCAAGTATCATTAGGCAAAGAAATGAAATGAAATCATTTTTGTAGGAGGGACATGGAAAATCTCTCTCTTCTTCAGTTATCACTCCTACCCACTCTTCCTTTTCTTCCTGCATTATTGACTCCCGTCTTGTTCTGCTCCTTTAAACCTTTTTATACTCAATGCTGTTTTTTCTGGTTCCTGCTTGCAAACACAATGTAGGCTCATGCGCTGTAACACAGCTATGTCATATAGATGAGAGAAGTAGAAAAAGTTACTCCTTTCATTATTATTAACTACACTTTTGCAATAGGAGTAGCACGTGTTTGTTCTCTTCTTTTTTGTGGTTTCATACATCAGTTATGTTACAACCATGCAAACAAACAGCAAACACCAGTACCCCACTCAGCACTGCAGTAACTGGAAGGGATTATCTTTGTTAATGGTTGCTTATATTCAGCAGAAGGCTGAATTAGGAACCCCTTTGCACCAAATACAGAACAGCTATCTGGCCAGAAGTTACCTTGTCCTCTACAAGTGTACAGTGTCAATCATTGAATTGAAGAGTGGTTAAGCTTAGAAGGGACATAAAAGAGCTGAAGAAAGCTCTCTGGCTGCAGCCTAGCCCACTCATTTGCTCTCTTCATCATTCTGGAATCCTCTCAAATCTTCATTTCACTGGTAGGAATGTATGCAGATGTTTTTTGGTTCAAAAGGATGGTAACTATTTCACCAGTGAGCATTATTCAACCGTTGTTCCTTGTCCACAATTAATGTTGTAATAAAAATTTCTGTTTCTGATATTTTCTTAGACTATTTCTTTGCTTCTTTGTTTGTAGTCCCAGGATAATGAACAAATTCTTCCATGCTGAAGAAATACAATTCTTTTATCCTTGTAGTTGTCCTGGCAGCAGTACCTAAATAGTAACAGTGATCATCAGCTTTAGCTGGAAATTAAATAAAGCTTTATTTTAATTATTACATACATCTGATTTAGCTTCATGTGTATTGTTAATCCTCATCATATTTAATTAAGTAGTGTTTCAATTTGAGATATAAATTTAGAGGTTTCCTTTTGGTAATTTACTCTTTTTGACACTATCCATTAACTATCCATTATGTTATCAGACCTCACATATTTTTAATACCTAATGATAAATGAAAATGAAAACAATGTGAGGAAAAAAAAAGCAAAAATATTAAATCCACTCAAAAAACCTTATCTCTGTACTCATACAGATGCTAAATAAGCCTGTGTGTATTAAATACACCCACCCTTAAGTTTTATTGCCTAAGAAGTCAATCTGGTGAGTTTGTGATAAAATGCCAAATTCCAGGCAACTCTTTTACTATCTCATTTAACTATTCCGGCTGCAGATATTACTATCATATTTGCTTTAAAAATGACTGAACAGCATAGAATTCATAGATAAAACTGTTTATTATTCTCTAAATAGATATAACTATTTTCTTCTGTGCATTTAAAAGAGAAATGCCTGGTTGAAGCAATAATCCAAGCTGGTTATTGTCAGTGACAGCTTATTTGTTCAGCTGGAAGTTCACTTCAGCGATATGATCTACGAAAAATTATCTGCATGAAGTAGATTTTTATGGAAATAAAAGCACAGTAATTTCTGTCTTTTCTCTGATTGAGACATAAAATCCTTGTTACAAATGAAGGCAATGATTTGTCTGCCCATGCAGTGTGCCGGAGGAGAGGTTAAATATGAAAAAGGTAAAACTGTCCTTTATTTCTACTCCCTTCCTTTTCCTGAATCATATCAACATGTATTACTGACGCTGTTCCGAAGTTTAGCTCTTTGGGTGTTTTTCTAGGAATTTCACACATCACTGAACAGAAGTTATATGTTTCAAAAGACTGTTCTTTCTTATTGTATGTATCCATAGCCAAAGCTATTGTGTCCTAGAAAAATAAGCGAAGCGGATTTAAATCCAAGTCTTTCACTTTCGGACACGCTTCACTGTGGTCCTACAGAAACTTGCAAAATGTGCAGGACACCTCTCCAAGTATTTTTCAAATTGTGTGGACAATCAGAACAACTTGAATTTTGTTCTGATAGACAGTGAGGTATTTTACACCAATGTTTAGAAGACAAACTCCAAGCATCAGAGTTTTATGAGCTGTAACGGTAAGTTGTGCCATAACTTCTTGGTGTAGGCTTCACTGGCCCCTGGTGAGGACTAGCCATGGGTACAGAATCATCAGTGTTTCTCTTCTCTTTGTCTCTACTTTCCTATAACTACGCATGACAAAGGATTTCATTGATTTATTTATGTCTCTGACAGTCTAGAGAAAATGAAAAAGTATTGACCCCGCAAATATCTCTTATGTTGTTTGTATTTCTGTAAAAAACCCTGCAATTGTACACTAGATTAAATATACGTTACTCTTGCACTCCTCTCTGAAGTTATATATTGTCATAATGTTTTGTTTTCCTTATCTTCTCTAGGTCTAGGATTCAGTATTGCAGGAGGGGTTGGAAACCAACACATCCCTGGGGACAACAGCATTTATGTTACCAAGATTATTGATGGAGGAGCTGCGCAAAAGGATGGGAGATTGCAGGTTGGAGATAGACTTCTTATGGTAAGTATGACAAATATAAATCGCTTTTTTTTTGCTGAAATTTGTTTAATATAAGGACTTTAATTCACCATATGTCTTACTGGAGGTAATCATTCCAGCTTCTGTAATAATGATGAGTTATGTTGTCATCATCTTCCTTTTTTTCCCCATTCTTTATATGCATTTCTGAGACTACAGTTAAAAAAGCATTACTCTGGAAACCCGACATTTTATGAAGAAAAGCTATGTCTCATGTTTCTTTGATAAACCTTTAACTGAGAAGAGGATAAATGTATTAGGCACATCAGTGACATGTCAAAATGCACCAAATCTTTAAAAGACTTCAGACAACCTGTTCATTATAACAGTACTGATTCTACTGCTCATTTTAAGAAAATGGGAAGATGTGAAAACATGCCACTCTCAGTGGACTTTTACCTACATTTCAGTACATGTAGGAATGCTTTATATGTGTGTTCCATGTAGATGTTCAAAGAAAATCCTTTTCCGTCTTCCTTTCCTGAGGAAGTGTGCTTATTCTAATTAATCTGACTTCAGAAATTTTTCCTGATTCTTTGCAGTGCGAGTATGTTGTTCTTTGGAGATGATTCTTTCCCACTCAGAAAGTTTATTTTATCCTTTGTTGAGGGGGAAATCCTGACCCTGGTGAATCAGCAGAAGTTAATCTATGTCAAGTTGTATTCGTGTTGATGCTTTGGCAGAGATTTCAGCAGGTAGAGAATGAGTGCCATGAAAAAATGTGCTGCAGTAGCTCTGTTTTGTGGAGTGATATCTAAGCAGCAAAAAATTGCCATGACCTTTTTTTGCTGCCTGCAAAATTGTTCCTAATTGAGGTTTTCTTTACGTGGCTGTGGACGCTGTGTTCCAGACACATGTGAAGATAAGCATTCATTTTATACAGGGCATTAAACAGCCCAGGAAAGGCACTTGTTTGCTGGGCTGGTGACTTTTAGACTTTTTTTAATTAACCCAAGTGGATAGATGAAACAGACTAAGGATCAAATGGTGTTATCAAATTCAAAGCAAAATGAAACTAGAGCTTAGAATTTCTTTGGCATTTCTTCTTTGCTGTTTCTCAGTACAGTAAAATCCAAGTCACTGTTGTATAATGAAGGCTTGGCTCATTTTGCTACAGAAATATATATTTGTATTTGCTAAATTTACACCTTATTTTGTTATTTTGCACCTTATAGCAAATCTGCTTGTGTTCAGCTGTTGTTTTCTTTTCAATTCCTTGCAGTTTTTGTGTCATCCGTAAATAAATGCATTCACACACCCTGCATTCACCATCTCCTGCATAATTTGATCAGGATGAATTTAAATAGAAATATAATTATTTTATATACCACTGTGTATAAATTCATTCTTTCCAGATTTTTATAGGATTTATCTGTTAAACATCTCAGTCTTGAACCTGTGATTCAGTGAAGTCAGATATGCGCTTTTCTTCATTGTGATAAGTTTATACTCCTGAATTTGACTTCTAAAACTGAGCAGCCATCATTCTCAGTGTGTGTGCTTCTTTATACTGCATGCTTTCAGTCTGGACTCATTCTTTGCTTACTGTCTTCTCCTTTTATTGCTGCATGCAAAATGAGCAAAGGAAATCAATCATAATATTACTCTCCACTAATTATGTACTTCCAGACTAAGGCTCACTGTTGGATAAGAAAATCTAAAAACATTAGGCTTTAAAAGAAAATTTAAGCTAATATTCATCTAAATTGTGAATGCTCCATCCCTGGCAGTGTTCAAGGCCAAGTTGGACAGAGCCTTGGGTGACTTGGTTTAGTATGAGGTATCCCTGCCCATGGCAGGGGAGTTGAAACTAGATGATCTTAAGGTCCTCTCCAACCCAAACCACTCTATGATTCTATGCTAAGTTTCTGCAAAATGCTTTTAGATCCCAAAGAACATGCAAATTAAATGCATTACAATTTAAGATGCAATAAAAGAGATGCTGCAAAATCAAAACTAATATTGAAATGCAAAACAAGTATGTGCCATCTAGGCATTTTGTAGCTTGATGACCCTAAGGTTATTAAGTGCAGATTGTTAATAGTGTGTTAAGCATTCAGAAGATGTAGAATGTAAATACTGAGCATTGTGATTATGTGAAATCTATATATGGGCATGTTATGCAGTTATGTTTCTATGGAACGGAGCCTGAACTTGGGGCTTATTATCCGGAACGCTTGCACAGGAAAATGCTTCATTGTAGTATAATCCTGAGATGCCCATTAGAAAAATTACTGGAGGAAGCATAAAACTGCTTAAGCTGAAGACTGAACTCAGTGTTTTTTCTAGGTATATGTGAAAGGAACAGACCAGAGCTCTGCTCTGAAGACTTACAGAGAAAAAACCTTCCTTACTGTGTTTTGGTGGTAATGCCTACTAATGTCAAATATTGCCGGTGGTAACACTTGGGTGCTGAGACACCCAGACTGCACTAGGTGTCTCAGCTAGGTTGCTTCTCTGTGTGGAAGGGACTAAAGGGAAATCACACACATAGCATCATTGGCTAACATGATAATCCAGGGTCACCTATAGGTTGCTCAGGAATTTATCCAATTGAATCTCAATAATCTCTAAGGATGGAGCTTGCACAGCCTCTCCATGAAGCCTGTTCTACTGCTCAGCATTCCTCATGAGGAAAATACTTTTCCTTATAAACTGTTTGCTCCTCTCCTGTTTCAACACATGCCTCTGTCTCCCATCCTGTTACCACATGCTGTCTGAAAAGCTGAGCTCTGTCTTGATGACCTTCCTAGGAGCACTGGGAGTCTGCTGTTAGCTGTCCCTAGAGGTGATTCTGCTCCAGTCTGAAAAAGCCCAGGTCCCTCAGCATTTCCTCACCAGACCAGTGTTCCAATCCCAACTATCTTGGTAGCAGTCCCCTCAACTTGCTCCATTTTGTTATCTTTCCTATAGTGCAGGGACCAAACCTGAACGTGTATCTAGCTACAGTCTAATGAATGGCAACTGCTGGAGAGTAACCATTCCTGGATCCCCTGGCTCTGTTTGTGCTCATACAGCCCAGGATGCTGTTGAGCTCTTTGCTGCCAGGACGCCCAACTGTCTGATGCACAGCTTGCTGTTCATTGGAGCCCCAAGCACTTTTCCATGGAAATGTGACCAGCAGGTAGAAGGAGGTGATCCTGCCCCTTTACTCTGCTCTTGTGAGACCTCACCTGGAGTATTGTGTGCAGTTCTGGTGTCCTCAACATAAAAAGGACATGGAACTGTTGGAACAAGTCCAGAGGAGGCCACGAGGGTGATCAGGGAACTGGAGCACCTCTGTATGAAGACAGGCTGAGAAAGTTGGGGCTGTTGAGCCTGGAGAAGAGAAGGCTGCGTGGAGACCTCATAGCAGCCTTCCAGTATCTGAAGGGGGCCTATAGGGATGCTGGGGATGGACTCTTCATTAGGGACTGTAGTGACAGGACAAGGGGAGATGGGTTTAAACTGAGTCAGGGGAAGTTCAGGTTAGATCTAAGGAAGAAGTTCTTTACTGTAAGGGTGCTGAGGCACTGGAATGGGTTGCCCAGAGAAGCTGTGAATGCTCCATCCCTGGCAGTTTTCAAGGCCAGTTTGGACAGAGCCTTGAGTGACATGGTTTAGTGTGAGGTGTCCCTGCCCATTGCAGGGGGTTGGAACTGGATGATCTTAAGGTCCCTTCCAACACAAGCCATTCTAATACTATATGATTCTACACCCAGGCTGTCAGTGCCCAGCCTGTGCTATTGAAGAGGGTTAGTCTGTGTCAGCGGCAGGACTTAACTGTTTTTCTCCCTGTTGAACATCCTCAAGTTCTTGTAAGCCCCTTTCTCCTGCCTATGCAGGATGGCAGTCCTGCCCTCAAGTATGTGGAGTTATACCCTCACACTGAAGTGTCATCTGCAAATATGATGAGAGTGCACTCTTCAACTCTTCCAGGTCACTGGCAGTGACAATCAAGAAGAACTGAAAAATTGTTTAAGTTACTATGTCTCAGATAATAATTACTTTAATTTATTTGATACCATCACCTCACTTTGGAAGAGTTTTCTATATAATGGATAAATGAGAAATCAGTATAAAAATGATTGGTTTTACTAGAACAAAACACCCCCAAAAGCTTAAAGCAAGTTATTTATCAGGAAAACTCTAATAACATTAGGCTTTAAAAGAAAATTTAAGCAAATATTCATCTCTTATAAGTATTAGTTTTTCAAAAATGTCTTCTGTGCCAAATACCCTCGCATGTTTGGGCCATATCCTGTTTCATCTCGGCCAGTGTAGTCACAAAGACGGGGCTTTTATGGAGCTATTTATTATTATAGGAAAAATGATGCTACTCATACATCAAGACATTTAATTTGATTCTGTTTTTTTTTGCTGAGAACAGAAAGAAACACAAGTCACTTTCTTTTTCAAAAATTTAGGCTTGCTTTTTACCCAGTTCTATGCTGAAAATACATTATTGTTTGGTGGTTTCATAGGTCTGCAAAGGGTTGTAATTACACGGTTGTGAATACATTCCTTGCAGGATCCCCTACTGGTATCTGTTTCTTTCAGATTGTAGGTGGATGCAGGATCATGTTTGTTTTAATATAATCAGAACATATACCTTAAGATGCATCTAGATTAGCATTCAGTCCTGATCAGAAGCAGTTCTCAGAAGTGATTTTGGCTGCCTGCTGGGGTGGTCTTTTAGAAAACAATTTGGATTTTTTTTAATGAAACTGAAACAGATAATGTGGTCCAGGAGCATATTTCACAGCAGCTGCAAACAGTCATTCCAGTCAGGAGACTAGATGTAATGCACATTAACCCCCTTAAAAGCTGCACAACATGAGTATTATATCATCCAGACCCTCTGTTGCTGTGGACCACACCTGGTGCACACGTTCTTCACTCAGGTAGGTGCAGCCACAGATCCAGGGTTGTACTGCTGTGCCAGTTGATGGAGTACAGGCATTACCCTGCTAGGCTTAAAGGAAGAAAACAGGGTGAGCAGGTAGTACCTGATCTGCAGGTTGTATTGGCTGACTACCATAAGTGAAACACACTAGAAAAATTATACATTGAGGTGGAGAGTGAACTAGTGCTGAACCAACTCAGGGGTTTGGTGGCTGCATCCGTCCTGGTGGGTGTGAGAGCAGTGCTGGGTTCTTAGCCAGATTTACGCTGTCGCTGGCTCTGGACTTGCAATGCTTTACCTAGCCTTCAAACCTAGATTTGCTAAGTTTTTGGATGGTAGCCTAACAATAAGCTTCCCAATTTATTCCTTCTGATGGTAATTCCATCTAGTTCCTCCGCTGTTGCACTGTTCTCCTGGAGTCAGCTGGGATAGAGTTAATTTTCTTCCTATTATCTGGTGCAGTGCTGTGTTTTGGCTTTAGTATGAGAACGATGCTGATAACATACTGATGGTTTTAGTTGTTGCTCGGTAGCACTTACTCTGATCAAGGACTTTTCAGTCTCTCCTGGCAGTGAGGAGGGACACAAGAAGCCAGGAGGAAGCAGAAACAGGACACCTGACCCAAACTAGCCAAAGGGATATTCCATACCACAGCACTTCATACCCAGTATAGAAACTGGTGCAGAGTCACACAGAAGGCCCACATCACTGCTCAGGTCAGGCTCGGTATCAGTCGGCAGGTGGTGAGCAATTGTGTCATGCATCATTTGTGTTTACCGTCTTTTTTTCCTTTCCCATCTCTAGTTTTATATTCTCTCTCCTTGTTATTTCCCTTACCATTAGTAGCAGTAGTAGTATATTGTACTTTAGTTTAATAACCTAACTAAACTGTTCTTATCTCAACCCATGGGGTTTACATCCTTTCAATTCTCCTCCCCATCCCACCTGGGTGGGAGGGAATGGGGGGAATGAGCGAGCAGCTGCTTAGTGCTGAGTTAACAGCTGGGTTTAAACCATGACATATCCTGATGCCACTTCATTAGCCTTGAAAACACTTTTTTAAAACCAAAATCATCATCAACTGGGATTGAAAAATGATAGAGTGCCACTCACACTGTCTGTGCATGGCACTGCTTGAAGCATGAAGCCCACTGCTCAGTCTCATGTTTGTGAAGCAGAATCTCTTGCATTTCTCCGCAAAGATCTGGTTTAGGCCACTTAGTCCATAACTGTTAATAATCTAAGCAAGCTAATTTCAGAGGGATAGTCACAGTGCAGCACTTGTACAACTAACTCAGGAGTCTAAGGGATTGTAAGGAAATAGTTAATCCAACCAGACTTACATCCTTAGGACAAACAATTGGTCTTCAGCACTGAAACACCTTCCACAGCTTTTTAAATTGTGGTGAGCTTTTAAAAAGGCCATCAGCATTCAAGAGTTACAGCTGGCATTAGCAGATGTTCACTGGCAAATATTCACTTAGGCTTCACACAGAAAAATCCACTTCCTGAATGAAAAGTAGATTATGACACAAAAGCAAACATTACCACTGGCAAGGTAAAGATCACCTCTTTGTCTCATTCACTGAGTGACTCAAATGTCTCTTGCCTTAAATCAGTAGAGGAAAGTAATGAATTCCTTTAAAAAAAAACAAAAAGGAAAATTAAATAAGACAAACTTAACCTCCAGAGCTCTTAATCTGTTATCAGTTTATGCAGTTGTGAATTAAGTTATTCTTTAGAGCACTTGTATAGTCAATTTGGGGATTCTAAGCTACTTCTCAGTGCCTTTGTTTTCCAATATGAATCTAGGAAAACTTCCAAATACGATAATTCTTGCTTAGGTTTACACTTCATTGCCTTGATTATGCTATTTAGGAAAAAAAAAACAAACTATCACAGTCTTTTTATAGCTCTTTGGCAACATTTCTTACTGATTTCCCCCATCACTCAAATAGCTTCTTCTATTAGACTTATATCTTTAATTTCCTTCTCTATTGCCATATTATTTCTTCCTCTTATTCTTTTCCTGTAATATCAGTATTTCTTTGTATAACATAAACTTTCTCTTTAAAGGAACAGATTTCCTAATTTCTTTTTTACTTCAGGTGCTGTTTGAATTTCTGAATTTTCTGTAAAGTTCCTGTATGGAACTTTTCCCATTAGAGAAGCTGCACTTGCTCCATGCTTTTCCTTCTGTTTCCTTTGGCTCCAGCATCATCATTTTGTGGCTCTAGCATCTCACTTTGTAACTAAACTGACCACTCCAGTAAATTTCTTTTTTAGCATTTTCCTTAGGCTTTTTTTCTCCCTGAATTCATTGCTACTGAAGTTGGCTACTTAGAGCCAGCATGTTGGCCTGCATTACCCATTCTACCCACTCAGCTCTAATATGAGCCCTTCTGCATGAGTGTTTCAACAACTCAGAGGGTTGTATGCCGTATACGCTTTGATTTCTTATTTTGTGTGCCTCTCCCACTCTATCTCCTTTACTGCTAAGATCTAGGTTGTCTTGGCAGCAGGAAATGGAGCTTTGGTGTGAGGCATTGACTATGCCACAACCACTGAAAAAGCCAGATTTAGTACTTGAAATTCTGTTAAAACAGACATCTTGTATGGAAACAAGAAAAAGCTTAAGGAATAGTCTGACTTGGAGATTCTGAGAGATTCTACTCTCTCTGTAAATCTTGCCATAAAAAACAACTACAACATCACATTTCCTAATAATCACCATCTCTGTCATAATGTTTTGAAGGATTATATCCAGAGAGGTTTTTTTTTATGAAGAAGATCACTTACTGCAGTAGGAAACCGAACAGCATAATTCAGTGTATTTGGTGTTTCATTTTTATATATATCAGAATACATACAGATGTCTTTGTTTGTAATCATTGTTTTATGATCAAAGATATATTGATGCATACATATATTAGTGTTAATGGGAATTTTAGGTCCAAAGCAAGGACTACTTTCTGAAGGAAACTAGGAAATGCATAGTGTATTTTGTATACTGTAATTCTAAATTGGTGTTGGGAAAGATAAAAAAAGTGGTTTTATCTCCTTCCAAAAGCTCCCATTTGAAAGAGACCTTAGGGAACCACTGAGAATCTTTGTCTTAATGAATGTCTCTAAATTGGAGAGACATTAATTCGATGGATGGACCACTTGGTGGATAAAGAACTGGCTGGATGGCCGCACACAGAGAGTTGTGGTCAATGGCTCAATGTCCGGCTGGAGACCAGTAACGAGTGGTGTCCCTCAGGGATCGGTGTTGAAACCAATCTTGTTCAACATCTTTGTTGTTGACATGGACAGTGGGATTGAGTGTGCCCTCAGCAAGTTTGCCGATGACACCAAGCTGTGTGGTTCGGTTGATACGCTGGAGGGAAGGAATGCCATCCAGAGGGACCTTGACACGCTTGTGAGGTGGGCTGATGCCAGCCTCATGAAGTTCAACCATGCCAAGTGCAAGGTCCTACAGCTGGGTCAGAGCAATCCCAGGCTCAGCTACAGGTTGGGCAGAGAAGAGATTCAGAGCAGCCCTGCGGAGAAGGACTTGGGGGTGTTGGTTGATGAGAAAATGAACAGGGGCCGGCAATGTGTGCTTGCAGCCCAGAAAGCAACCGTATCCCGGGCTGCATTAAAAGGAGTGTGACCAGCAGGTCGAAGGAGGTGATCCTGTCCCTCTACTCTGCTCTTGTGAGACCTCACCTGGAGCATTGTGTGCAGTTCTGGTGTCCTCAACATAAAAAGGACATGGAACTGTTGGAACAAGTCCAGAGGAGGCCAGGAGGATGATCAGGGGACTGGAGCACCTCCTGTATGAAGATAGGTTGAGAAAGTTGGGGCTGTTCAGCCTGGAGAAGAGAAAGTTGCGTGGAGACCTCCTAGCAGCCTTCCAGTAGCTGAAGGGGGCCTATAGGGATGCTGGGGAGGGACTCTTCATTAGGGACTGTAGTGACAGGACAAGGGGTGGTGAGTTTAAAATGAATCAGGGGAAGTTCAGGTTAGATATAAGGAAGAAATTCTTTACTGTAAGGGTGCTGAGGCAGTGGAATGGGTTGCCCAGGGAAGTTGTGAATGCTCCATCCCTGGCAGTGTTCAAGACCAGTTTGGACAGAGCCTTGAGTGACATGGTTTAGTGTGAGGTGTCCCTGCCCACTGCAGGGGGTTGGAACTTGGTGATCTTAAGGTCCTTTCCAACCCTAACTATTCTATGATTCTATGATTCTGTCAATGAATCAACGTTTGTTTATTTGTTCTTGATGTACGTTGAGTCTGTCTTCATTTCTTTGTTTACTGAGAACTGAGCAGTCCAGGACAGAATTAATTAATAGCAAACTTCCTTTCTAGGAGTGCTCTATAGAGATGAGAAACCTCTACTTTTATATACATATGGAAAGAGTTTGACTAGCAATCTTGGTATATGTTGCTGGGGCACTATTTATACAGAGCTCTGCTTACTTTGAAGGGTCTTTGCTTTGCTTCAGATTTTCTTCCAGCATCTTTTCTCTGAAGTTCTCCTTTGTGTCTTGATTTTGCTCATGCATTACCTTCTTTCAAGTTCTACCAAGTTCCAGCTTTACCTATATCAGTTTTCCACAATATTTTGCACTCTTAAGCTAATATGTACTAGGACAGAGGAAAAATAATCGTGCATAAACTTTGCAATGATCTCTAGGATCCTAATGTGTATAAGCAATGCATAACTGCTTAGACACTAATTCTTAGTTTAGAATCACTTGGTCTTTAAATCTTAACTTCAAGATTTGTACAACTTCTGCACAGTGCAGTTATGTGTTATGTAAAGTTCTTGCCAGAGAGATAAGAAATAGGACCTGTCAAATCAAATACAAGTTTATCCTCCAACTACACAACTCTTACATCCAAGTGTGTTGTGATAGAAGTACAAGAGTCCTAACCATGATTTTTATCAGGTAGATTTCCGGGGGGGGGGGGGGGGGGGGAAGGTTGCAATGAGTCTATTTGTGTCTTAATTGGTTTTATATTCTCCTAAAAAGACCAAAAATCAAAATTCAGACAGTGCTCTGATATTTCATTCTGTGGGTTGTTTTTCTTTTCTCTAAGAACAATTATTTACAGCAGCAGTGTAGTGGGAGGTTGTTATGTGAGATCTTTACTTCAAAAAGCTTGCGATTAGTATGAGACACTACAGGATAGATTCAATGCGCAGACAGTGTGGGAAGGGGAAAAGGTAAAGTGCGAATCTCCAGTGTTTGGCAGTTTTGAAATACATAAACAAGAAAGGCTTAATTTCAGTCACTTCTTCTTGCTATTAGCCCAGTACTTTAGAAGTCACTCATTACAAGGGCATACGTGTGTTACTTCTGTTCATAACAAAGAAAACCAGAAAAATTTATAGAAGTATCAGATTTTGATTTAAATAGAAGACCTGTCAAAATACAGCATACGGTGTCAACACTGTCTTCTGAGTGTTAGGTTGTATCATTGCTGTTCATGTCAAATTATCATAACACGCATGTCGTTGCCTCTTTCATTTAACCTTAAAACCAAGCCTGACAATTATGCAAGGAACAAAGTTTAAACAGAATCCCTACATTTAGCAGCCCTGTCCACTAGCAGTCATTCTCTCTTAGTGCTGATGAAGTTGTCTAGGTACGAAGAATCCTCCAGTGTTTCATAACAGCTGAATTTCTTTCCAGTTACCCAACCCTTTTCAGTAGCTCATTGTCACAGCCTGTCTGATAATTTACTGATACTAAATGCCCTAAATTCTTCTATTTACAGCTGTACTATGTTATACTATATTTGAGGAGCTGTTTTTTCTGCCATCTTGCATAATCTTTGCAAGGAACCTTTGCAGTAACTGTAGAAGTTGGAGGATGGCACTTTAAATCACAATGAAGCATTCCATATATAACATTCAGTGTGAAATATAGGTCACTGGAACAGGCTCCCCAGGGAAGTGGTCAAGGCACCAAGCCTGAGTTCAAGGACTGTGTGGACGATGCTCTTAGGCATATGGTTTAGTTTTAAGTAGTTCTGCAACGAGCAGGGAGTTGGACTGGATGATTCTTATGGGTTCCTTCCAACTCAAGATATTCTGTGATTCTGTGATTTCTGTTGACTTACGTCACATGTCTGAAACCTGTGTCTAACACCCTTCTTTACTTTTTTCCTCTACCCTATAATTTCTCCATTCAGAATGTATGTTTTCCGGGGGAGGGACCATTCACTGCTCTGCTTATAGGAGGGCAACCTATTGTTGACTTCTGTGGATATAGTGGATTTATATGTGACTAAATGTTATGTGCCTCTACAATAAACTGCTTCTGACAATTTTCTTTTTATTTTCTTTCTATAGGAGTAAAGCTTAAATAGGGAAAGTTTATTGTCACCATTCCCTTCCCTGATTAATTTGTAGTCCCCTATTATTATACTTGCTTATGTTAAGTACTCTTGTTTTCTGCTAAAGCATAGAACTAGTAATACATTCTCTTACTTTTTCCATACTTCCAGAAAACTGACAAACTTTCACATTGAAAATCCTTTTTCCCCATCCAGAAATACCCTTTTCATTTTCTGCACCTCATAGGCAATCCATTATTCTGTATATCACTTTGTACCTCTTATTGTAATGGTAAATGTCATGTCAAGGATGGAAGGACTTGGGGTGTTAAGTATTTCTGAGGTCCTGGCCATTCATGCCAAAAGGTGAATTTGGACATTTTATCTCGATAGGTCAAGTAAGGCAGTTTCTGTAAATGATCTGGTGTTCTTAAATTATTATTAAATGTAGTTTTATGTTAATGATGATACCTCTAGCAGAATTTCACAAAGGACTTTTCTACTGATAAGACTGACACCTCGACCCATTATGATTCTATGGTATTATCAATACTGCTGTGTCACTCTTTGAATATGCATGTACTAAGAAAACTGTAATTTCTCCCTTGCTTAATACTGCTTCTGTAATCTTTAGTGCTGTTTGTCTACAGCTTTTTTTCCCAACATTGTGATAACTGCAAGGCTGTGTCATTTTTTGTGTCTGTTTCTGCATTCAAACTCACCTATCTGATTTCTCCTTTAAGGTGAACAATTACAGTCTAGAAGAAGTTACTCATGAAGAGGCAGTAGCGATACTGAAGAACACATCAGATGTAGTGTATCTGAAAGTTGGAAAGCCCACTACCATTTACATGACTGATCCATATGGCCCACCAGATATTACTCACTGTAAGTGACTTCTGCAATGCATTTTGTAAAGAGATGATTTGTCATATGATTGTGGATTTTTTTCATAGCTTGTCCAAAATACCCCATTAAAGCTCATGAAACAGCTTGGAAGGCTACAAAAATGAAACACTTACTGCTACTTAATTATGCTACACTCATTAGATGTTGCAAATAATGTAGCTCTGCTGCAGTATTTCTGCATCAAAAATGACAACGTAGCTGATGTGCTGCTCTGCTGATTCCAAATTGCCATTGTCCAGGTAATCAGACTGAACTGTAACTCTTGTGACAATTACAGTAATATGTAAATGCAAATATATATTTTTAATGTATTAGATTTGTAGACTGCAATCCTCTGTCCACTGAAAAATTAGAACTAGCAGCAAACCACCTTGTACAAATACAGTGAAAAGCCTGGGGTGAATATACATCATATACGAAGAAAATATTTAGTTGGAATATAAAAATCCTTCTTTTTATGTTGACCGCCTCCTTGCTGATGTGCTTTTTGTACCCATGAGGATATGACAGCAATTAGGATCTTCAGTCTCTCATATCTGTCCAACCTACGCATGTCTTCAGGATTTACTCAGTTCTCTTTTGTCTCCTTATCTGAGCGTCTTAGGCTCCAATCTAGTCTTTATCTCCTGCCATCATCTCTTAACAGCTTGACTCTTTATTTTAGTTTGGGTGTAGGCTGTCTTCACAAGTTATATGTAGTTATGTTGAGTATTGATGACCTACTGATGAATCTAAGTGCTATTAATACATGCCATTCTTATACCCCTCCTGCCAATCCTCCTGGTGTTCATACATAGGCATTCCCATTCCCTGTTCATTCACAGCAATCTTAACATTTCAGTTGCAGCTCTCTGTATCACTGGTGCCTGTTAGTCTAAGCAGTGCATTACTGGAACTACCTTCCTTCATTTATGTGTTCATTAAAAAATGTCTACTTTGGGTTCAAATATCAACAGGGACCAGCTGCACTATCTAACAACTGCATGGCAGTTTAATTCTTGACGAGGCCTTTGGCAACTGATCCATTCCCATCTTGATCTGCCACTAATCCTGGGAGCATTTAAGGCCAACCAAGGGCTGGGAAAGGCAGGTTTTCCCAGTAAATGACACAGAGTTAAATTTTTCTGCACTTTTGCATAATGTTGCTCCTGTGGTCTGACAAAGCTAATGGAAAAGCTAAATATCCGTAATGCTCCTTATTCAGACTGCTCCTTAAAAATAGAAGGGAAGGGTTTGTAACTTGCACATCAGGTGGTATACTCAACTGTGCTGAGGATACCTATTTAGCTAGCAAGTGTTACAACAGGTAGCAATCATGTTGCTCAGTAGCGATCTGGTCTGGATCTTAGCAAAGCCTGAGAAGCAAAAATGCTAAATGTTCCTATGCAATCTCCTGCTTTATAATACTTTCAAATTAATAATTTGGGAGCTCTAAAACAGTGTGTTTTATTAGGTCAGGTTATAGATCAGCAGCATATGAGAAAACAGAAGTAAAGAATATTTGCAGTGGCCCACCCCAGGCTGTTGGTGCATACAGATTCATTTATCCTCAGGGAACCTTTCATTATACCTACGCATTGAGAGTATTTCAGAACCGGTAACAGCCTTTCCCTGTAGAGATATTTTGCCTTGAAACATTCTGTATCAGTATCTGAAAGACTGAAACTAATACTAGAAAGTTTAGCTGTCGTCTTCTCATAAGAAAATCAATCATAGCTCATTGCAGAAGCACATATCATGGCTTTTCCCATTTATCGTTTCCTTTTCTAGATTAACTAGAGATGGGATATGACTGTTATTACATCTCTTCAGTCATAAATATCCCCAGTAACTTCAGAATAGCAAAATGCAAGCAAGCAAGCAAACCCACAGCCCAAGAATAGATTCAGACAGCACAGTCCTGTAATTTTCATTATTAATCATTACTGTGTAAGAGATTTGCATCCACTTTCTATTTTAAGTGTACAGACTTACAATCATCTCAATAACAGCTATGAAATTTCAATTATATTGGGAATTTTGGCACCTTTAGTAGATCACAGCTTTAAACCTTCACCATACATAATTCTTGCCATACATAAAATTCCTGGTCTTATCTTACCTTAAGCCCTTACTATATTACTCCCATTGCGGTATACTGGAGCCAAAAAGAGGAGCGTGCTTTTAATGTAATTTTCTCCTATTTACATTTCCTTATTCAAGTCAGTCCTAATTGAAGAAAATGTTTCCTGTTTTCCAAACTGCTTTTTCTTATTCATATCTGCAAAGAGTCAATTGCTGCAAATGAGCCATAATAATCATAGTTATTAGTAGTATTAGTATTAGTACTGTTAACCTTTCAGGAAAATTCAGCTGTTCATTCTTTCTTGTTACATTTGAAGCTCTCTCAGGCAGAGATTGTCTGTTTTGATGTTATTTATAGCAATGAGCATGTTCTTGGTTCACTTGGTGCTCTCGTGACATCTAATCAAACATGGAAGTGACTAACTAGAAATGCTTATTCTTGCCATCAGCTTACTCTCCACCAATGGAAAACCATATACTCTCTTCTGGAAACAATGGCACTTTAGAGTACAAGGCATCCCTGGCCCCTATCTCACCAGGAAGATACTCACCCATTCCAAAGCACATGCTTGTGGAGGACGACTACACCAGGTCAGATGCTTCTCTTTATTTATTACTTTTCATGATAATTGCAAGGGACATAGTTAAAGCGTTCCATTCACCTCAGATAGAATATTGCATAGAGTTATTTCCACTCATGTTCAAGGGAAGATGAATTGAAGCTGTTACAGGTATGAAGACAACTGAGAGAAAGATCACATGAATGAAGGCTGACGGGAGGTCTGTGTTGTCAGTCCAGTCCTGCACTGATTCCTAAACAGGATGGCTGCACTAAAGCAATGTGGCACTGAGAAAGAAAATCTACTTAGCACAGCTAGATGTCAGGATCAGTGACTCATCTGGATCACTGCATGTATGGGTGGAGGGACTGTATGTGCATTGTACCAGTCCATGACAGTACACTGGGAAAGGTCCAGGTTGTTTAGGTTAGCAAAATTGAGGCTGAAATAGCCTGTGATTGTTCTATGTACACGCATTGGAAAATAAATGTCATTCAGAGAAAACACTATGGGAAAAGAAAAATAGTGTATAAACTGACTGCAAATCAATATTGGAGGGAAACTGGAAAAAGTCTCTTAACCATTACAGAGATCATAATATGAAACAGTTTTCTGTGAGAGCAGAGAGGTTAAAAGGAAACTGTTTATGCAGTAGTACTTGATACCTTCATATAAAAGGAGTTCTTTGATGTGATCATCAGCAAAATGACCCTGGAAATTGCTTCTTATCCTTTTTTAATCCCAAAAGAATTGTACTACTCTATGGATGTCTGGTAGCAGAATTGTATCTGTGTAGCTGGTTTCCAGGTAGAAGAGAAAATAAGAAAATGCTGGGTAGGTTCTTTGCCTTTTGTTAGATCAACGCTGAATGTCACTGATGAGACAGCGTGTTTTTATCTTTTTGTTTGAAGAGCACTACCATTCACTTAGGAGACAGCAGCTGTTAACGTCTGTAAAATGAGCCCCCATTATAATGCCACAGAAAATGAGAAATTAATCCTTTTCCTTTGCTGCAGTATAAAGTCATTGTATTTAAAGCTAGGAGGGAGCCGTTCCCATCATCTGACCTGACCTACTGTGTGTATCAAGCCAAAGAATCTCCACTTATGTATTCATCAGCTTCATAACTTGCTAATTTGCATTTAATTATTTTTGTTGCATATGATTACAATCTCAAGCTGCTGAACTTGTTGGATGAGACAGATTCAGAGTAACTAAATTGGGATACAGTGTTTGATCAGGACATAAATGTATGGTAACCACACCTTGCTTCCCTATATTGGCTAGAAGAATCTCTCTGTTTTGACTGCGGATGCAAAGCTTGACATTGCTTTCCTTCAAGTTATGAGACATTCAGTTAGGATGAGTTTTCTCCAAAAGGTTCCAAGAAGTTATATTTTTTAATTAATAGTTAAACCATTGATTTCATTAAGTTGTGCATCAAGGCTTTACCTGGGTTAGCACTGACCTCTAAATACCTGTGTATAGGAAGAGCACCAATGTAGCATCTGGGTTACAATGTTGAAGGCTTTGTTAATGAGCTGAATTCTCTCCTTCTATAATGAGATTTCAGCAACATTTTTACTGAGAAGGATTTAAAAAAAAAAAAAAAGCTTAAAAATGGCCAAAAAAATCAATCTTACAAGTAGATAATAGCTAAGGGGTTCAAGAAAGACTTCACAGAAAGTGAAGTCTTCCTCAAAAGGGAGACAACTTGCACTGTGCAGTAAAAGACCATTTAACTTGTCAGAAGGCCTGGAAGGTAATGAAGAGCTATCTTTAGACAGTTCTCTGTTTCTCTGTGTTCCATGCAGCTGATTTTATCTAATTATTTCTACCAAAAAGAAACCCAAACAAGTCATATAAGAGAAGGCAGTGACAGTCCGAGCCCATTAGTCTGCTAGAAAGCACACTTGCTCAAAGAACCATGCAGGTTTTATATTGAAAGTAATTAGTATGTCTTTTTGATCTTTTAAGGAAGAAAGATGCATTTCTATGCTGATATTTTTAGGGTTTCTTTAAACAAGTTAATTCTGCTGGTTTGGCTTCTGACAGTAAAAGCAAACACTGGCACAGTCTGGTTCTTGACTGAGGTATTCACACCAATGTCCATTTTGTATTATTTGGGGGGAAAAAAATGAATGCCCAGAGAAGCTGTGAAATACTCCTCTCCTGTGTTCTTGTTCCTATCTGGGCTGATATCCAAAGTCTTCTCTGGCACTGGCACTATTGACAGGAGAGTCTGACTCTACAAATATGACTTTCTGTGCAAGGCATGTGGCACTAGCAGAAATAAAGGTGTCGAGTAGTAGGAGCAGAATGCATCCATGCAGAATGCCCTTGAATGCATCAGAGCAAATCAGATGAAAATCTCATCATTCTAAACAAGTATTTACTTCGACCTGTTGAAAAGGAGGCTATTATGTACTTAATTATATTAGTGTTAAGAGTTTATATGCTACACTGTTACCCAGGATACAAAAGCACAAAGGTAAAATGAATGTAGTCATAAGGTAAAGGAAATTCTTGCCATTGCATTTCCTTACTTGATATATATCATACAGCACTATCTGAGAGGCACCCAAACAAGAGCCAGAGACCAGGTTTCTCCTCTGAGTACAATGATAACATCTTCAAAGCAGAGTCATTTAACCCTTGAATGATGCTGAGCCTTTTTGTTTGCTTTAACCATCCACATAGCTAATTATTGCCTATTGATTCAAGTGGGACTATGGAAAAGGCCACAGTTAACTCTCACAGTGATTTTCACAGCCGTACACTGAGAATAGTGAATATACTCTTTCTGTGCAGTGCCACTGGATTTGCAGATGAGTGCCACTAAAATAAGAAGATATTTGGAACACCTTTTTTGCTGACCAGTTTAGAGTTAAAATCTTTTGGGACATTAATTATCATATTGATAATTTTATTGAAACTTATAGGTTTCCTCACATATTTTGTTATAATTAAGATGTTTGCCAACTACTGCAGTGCTGTCCATTAAAATGACCTGGTTCATGCTGCAAGGGGTTTTCAGGCCTAATTTACATTTTGATCACATAGGGAAATTTTACCTGTGCAGTCACAATATGGCAACACTTCCAGCAGGTTTTCATTTGTGCCGGCTATATTTGGAACGGTAACTTCTCCACTAGAAGAGCTTTTGCAATTGCATAATTATTTCTGCATGTGATTTGAGTGAGGCTGATGGCAAGCTTTCTTTTAACTTACTTGCTATAATGAAGCTATTGGTAAAGCTTAAATGGTTGAATATTCATCTCAATTTGTCCACTTCTTCTTGCTTTCCTTTTTTTGTCTTTCTTTTTTTTTTGCTCCAGTCTTAAGGTGTTTTTTTAACTAAATACTCATATTTTGCAAACAAAAATAAGTGTTTCTGTTGATAAAAACTTAGATTTTTTTGATCTGATATTGAATCTGCATCTGAAAAAATTCAGATGAGCTCTTGCTTTATAAAATGAAGGGAGAAACATAACTTAATCCAAGCAAAAGAGAGAGAAAAAAAAATGAATCATCTTTAGCCACAAGTTTTAATGAAGCTGGATGTTGTCTTTTAATTACTGAGCTTTTTGAAATTGGGTATACAATTGGTCCAAAATGCTGCCAATGATGGGCATAATTTACTTTTTGTTTTGTTGGATACATTTTAAATTCTCTCTGGATAGAAGCTTTGCCTTCCTTCATTTTTTATGAGGATTGTCACCTTTTAAAATCTAAATGAAATAACAATGTCAGGTTAGTAGTATGGGGGATCAAAAGTGGGTAAAAGCCAACTCTATCAATACAGTCATCACATTCAATACAATCATCATCAGTCCTCAAGTAAGTCCTTATTTGTTTTAATTTCTAGTAAGACTAAAGTGTTGTGCAGGTAATGCAGGAGATTCCTTGACTGTTGCTGACAATTTCCTAATGCTGCCATAGGGGAGAAACAGGAATAATTCTCTGCTTGACTTGATGCTTACATAAAGGAAAAAACTAGAGGCAGAGGTGGTGATAAATAACAGCTGGATCAGAGTGACCATGAGCTGTTTCAGTTCGTGATTCAAAGGAAGTGTAACTAGTCAGCAAGTTATGAGTGTAGACTTCAGAAGAGCAGACTTCAGCCTTTTTGGAGAAGTGCTAAGCAGAATCTCTTGGGATGCTGCCACAGAGACATAGGGTCCATGAAAAATGGATGATTTCTAAATAAGACTTGTTGAGAGCTCATGAATGAACCATCCTGTTTAGCAGGAAGGCAGAGCAGCAGAAGGCCTTCTTGGCTGAGCAGAGAGCTTTCTGATGGCCTAAAATCCAAGATATAGGCAAGCATTGCTCACCCGCTTAATGGCAAAATTGAAAAGCTGTTTGATTTGAGCTAAGACAAGGGTTATAAAGGAAAACAAAAAGTGATTCTTCACTTATTTTCAAAAAATAAGGTAGGATAAGACAGACTATACAGAAAAAAGGTGAAGTACACAACATCATCTTTTAAGGGACCAGAGGTAATTGAAATATTCAGCATAGATTTACCAAAAGCAAATTATCTGCTTGTCCAGCCTGGTGGTCTTTCCTTATAAAAGCTGTGCGGATGATGGGATAACAGTGGCTGCCCTATACCAACCCAGGCTACAGCACAGGTCTTGCCTTGATTAGGAATTCCTCTTTGCTGGATGAAAACACAGCTGACTCCAAAGTCATACCTGACCTATGCCGTAGCTCCCACAGATGTGTGTCTGGATCTGCTGTGGGACACACAGTGATTCCTTTTCTCCACTAGCTCCTCTGGGGAGTGGCTGCAAAGGTATTTCTCACACCTCTTCTGTGGGCAGGAGATGCTGCAACACAGGGAGCACCCTTTAAAACTCCTCCAACAGCATCTCATCCAAACATGAGGAAGTGTTGGATAAACACATTGAACTAATCAATACCTGGAAAGAAAATATGCTTTATAAAGGTTTGGAAACCTTCTGGATACCCTTTGGATATCTCTTGGATTATATGCTGTCACATTGCTCATCAGCTTTCTCCCAGCATGGCTATGCTCATTTGCATGCAAGGGGCTGACTTTGGTGAGACTTTTGATACAGTCTCCCACAGCATTCCCATTTGAAAGAGTAGACTGTAGGAAGAGACTGGGTTGGGAACTGACTGAACCAGTAGGCTGAAAGGGTAGTGATTGCTTGATATCTGTCAGGTGGTCAGTGATGAGCAGAGCTGCTCAGGATACCTTGCGCGTCAGTGAATATCTTCATCAATGACCTAGATCATGACACAGAGTGCACCTTCAGCAAATTTGCAGAGGATGATAAATGAAGGGGGAGTGGTTAACATGACAAATGACAGAGCTGTATTCCAGAGGTATCTTGATATCCTCAAGGACTTGACATTGAAAAGCCTCATTAAGTTCAGTAGGAAGAAGACTGCACCTCAGTGCTGTGCAACAGCAGCACACACTTGTATGGGCCATGAAACAAACATGAAACTGCTGCTTCATTGAAGATGACCTGGAGGTTACAACAGATGCCAGGCTAAACATGGACCCGGGAGTGCATCTCATTGCCAGTCAGGTAATCAGCATAGTAGGCTATAACAGAAGCATGGCCAGTAGAAAAAGATGAGTTATTTTCTAGAAGGCTGTGACCAATTCCCCTACTTTAACTTGAAAAGTGTTGTGGAAAAACAAGAGTTCTCAGGGTCCTAAATTGCCTGGAGATTAGAGGGATATTGAGGGAACTGAGGCTTGTTTAATGTTGTGAAGAAGAAGTTAAGGGGCAGTTTAAGAGCACCCTATAAGTACTCAGTAGCAAAGATGGTGAAACTAAACTCTTCTCAGTAGAGAAGGACCAATGGCCCGAAGCATTTCCTTTGGATGTTCTGGTTTCAGTTTGAGAAGAAAACAATAGACAGTAGGTGGGTGTAGCAGTGCTATAGCAGGTTTCTTAGTAGGGTTGTGAAATATCCACCCTTTGAGATTTTTAGGCTTTGGCTAGATAAAATCATGGCTGATCTGTTCTAGTGTTTGCAGTAATCCTGCTTCAAGCACAGGATTGGATGAGATGACCTATACAGATGCATTCCAACCAAATTTTCTATGACAGTAGGAAGAAAAGAAGTGTTGTTTTATTTTAGGATTTGTGTGGTATGTTCATTACTTGTACAGCTGAGAGAGAATTGCAGTTTACTCTTTAGCAGATGTCTGCCTTCCTATTTGCAGAAATGTTGAAATTATAACCTAAAAATCCTGTGGCTCTTAGCTGTACATTCCTTCTGTCTTAATGAACAAGATCAAGAAAGAGCCATAAAAACAAAGAGCTACAGTCTTGAGTTTTTACTTCCTATTTAACTTCAGGAAATGATGACATCAAAATTCTGTGCTTCAGCTAATAAAAAATTCACTTTAACATTTAACTCTGGCTGGATAAAAACTCATGGATGGAAAAGCTGAGTTCCCGGTTTTGCTGTGAAAAGCATATTTGATTTTTTTTTACACGTATCTTCGCAAAATAACATTTTCTGGATGAGGAGGAGGTGCTGGGGACTGGGAGGAAGAAAAAGAAGAGCCATGAGTTGAAGTCTCTGGGGGGGGTTATTCCATTTTGAAAGTACCATTCCTCGACTGCTTGTTTACTTATATAAACTTGCTGGTTGAGTATATTTTATGGAAACACCTTTAAGTTTATATTGATACACAGATTTGACTTTCCAGTATTAAACTATAGCAACTAACATTATGGTTTGTGTGTTATAAAACTGTAAGTCATAGTTTTCTGATGTGGTTTTATGAAGCATAGCAGTAGGTAAAAAGAACTGCAGTTTTTAGTTATAAGTCCTGAAAACAGTTCCTTTGGGATTCTTTAATGAATTGATTTAGTTAATCCATTGACAAAATCTATATATTGCATGTTTTAAAAGTGTGTATTTGCTGAAAACAGTTAGCTGCGTAGTTCTTGTGTGGGAACAGAATTGAAACTCACGTTTCCCAGATGATCTTCAAGTAGCGTAGGTAGAACTTTCAGATGGTGATTTTTACACCGTGTTTTTGACCCGATATTACTTTATAAGTGATGAGTAAAGGACACGTGGAAGTGCACAGATGCAGTTATATGAATATGACATGCAATTGCAAGCTCTCTATCGTGTCACCGTGCCTAACCCAAACTCAGCATGTCAGCTATGCCCTCAAAAGAATAAACTAGTAATATGGGGAGACTGATAATTCCTTTAATGTATTCTTATTAAATTAGTTATAACTTGGGCAGATTAATTGTTTAAGTTAATATTTTCGTGCTCATTTTTTGCCTGGCACTGGATTTATTTATCTAGGAATAGAGAAGTTTGTATGTTAATTTTGATTTAAAATTCAGTGTAAATTATGTCTATTATATTTAAAATAATTTTAATTAACTACTGCTATTACCAAATTAAATTGCATTTAGTTCCAACCATAGCTACTTGGTCATTTAAGGGATGGAGGGAGAATTACATGTCTTAGTTCATGTTCTGTTCTAGTCTAGTCCATCTTAAAAATTGTGGTGATATTGTATATTAAGTACTGTAGTATTCCACACATAGCTTCACAGTGTTGAAATATGGGAGAAGATGGAACTTAATCCACATACCATATCCACTGCATTTGTGAAAATCCATCTTAATGCCAAAAAAATATTAGTCTTTGGAAATCTGCAGTTTATTTGTGTTTAGTATTTTTTGCAATAGAACTCTTCAGATTCCGTATTGCACATTGAGGTATATCAAAGCTTCTCACTTCTGTAATAGTGACTCGATTACTTTAAAAGCCAGCGTGATTGAGCACAGCATTATATGGCCAAATATCATTTTCTCTCTACTTATTTCTTGCCCCTCTTTCTGACACAGAAACACAAGCAAGAGTGATTCTGTTTTGTGTTCGGAGTGCTCAATTCTGTCAGATTTTAACGTTGAAGAGACCAGAGGAATAGTGGGAGTGTGTCTGGCAAGGAATTGTGGTGAGATTGAATGCTAGCTAAAATGAGGGAGAGCTTGTCACTGGTTGTGTGAGAATGGAAATCATAAAAAGGGAAGACTGGTATTTTTTGGGTATGTAAACTTGGATTTGGAAGTGGAATTCAGGAGAAGGAAGAACATAAGTAGAGAAAAATAGTCTGGAGAAGTGCAGCAATGAATTTCAGGGCTGCTAAACCAGCGACTCCCTCACAGTGAGATATGAGGTCTGGGATAATCAATATCTGTGCAAGAAGACTGGGGCAAGGAGCAGACGTACAGAGCAGGTAGGAAAAGTTGCTGTTAAGATGCTGGCAGGATCAGGCTAGGGCCATGTCTGTCTGGAAAAATGGAGAGGAACCCTATGGTCCCACCAGGCACTCTGTCATGGAAAGCCATCTCCATTGCCTGTCCGTTTGGAAGGTGACAGCCTACTGCTGCTACTGGTTTCCCCCTGTCTCTCAGAAGGCAGAATTCTTATGCTCTGCCTCTTAAGTTAGAGACCCTGCTGATTATTCAGTTGTATTCAGTATAGTGTCCCATAATAGGATTTCTTTCTTGGGTTAGTCTTCAATTAATCTAAGGGATTATTAAAAAAAACCCTCAACAATTTAGAAGAACCCTATTTGAGTTGCACATTAAATGTTCAGTTAAGAAAAGAAAAATATAAGCTTGTCTGTATAACCTTAAATTGGATCCTTGGTGAAATAGGATAGTACAGAATTTAGTTATCATCAAAAAATATCTACTGGTAAAACACGAGTCCACAGCTTTTTAAAAAAAAGGTCACAGCTGTATTTCTTAGCAATCATATTATTCATTCCTTTCAATGAGGCATGAAATCATTAAATTGCAAAGCAGCTATTTGATATGTATAATGTATTTAATACATAACTTTTATCTTAAGCTAATAATTTAACTTTACAAATGCATAGTAGTTGTCTGCCTATCATAAGATTTCATTTTGCTACCCCAAATTTATTTTAAATAATAGGTCTTTCTTCCAAAGAATAATTTATGTTAAAGTAAAAATATAGTTATTGTCAAGTCACCAAGTAGTCTGCTATGTCCTGAGTAAGCCACACTGATTTAAACGGACCTGTCGGAGATCCCCAAGTAATAGGATTTGACTATTTCTAATACAGTCAATGGAAGCTACTTATTACTTAACACTTTAAAAGAAAAAAATCAAATTCCAGACTCTGCTTTAGCGCTTGTATAGAGATTTTTTGAAATGAGCTGGTAGGATTAGCAGTGATAATGCACATGGAAATAGTAAGTAACATTTAATAGTGCACAGAGGAAAAAGATAGCCCCGAGTACATACTGCACATGTCATGGACATGGACTCTTAAAGCAGCTATTACCAGTTAGTCCTGTGACATTGTCAGCTCAGTACTCAAAAGCAATCAATAAAGTAATTAAGAATGGAAATAGGATCTGATAGGAAAGGAAACAGTGCAAAATATAATGTTTTCCTGTATGAATCTATGACGCATCCAAGCCTTGAATACTACATGCAGGCAACTGGTGAGAGCCCAGAAGAGGGTGACAAAGATGGTCGGAGTGTAACATAGTTTGCAGGTGAAGCTAAATAAATAGTTCCAGTATAGAAAAAAGATGTCAGAGAGAGCTAGAAGAGAGCTCTGCAAAAGTACCTGTGGCATAGAAAAGACAAGAGGCAACTACTATTAACACTTTTTTACAACTCAGATACAGGGAGTTTACAATGCATTGCCAAGTTTAAAATACAGAAAATTTAAGGTTTTGAAATGTTACCATATATTATCAATGTGCAACCAAGGAACAGGCTTACAGTACACAAAGTTAGAGGTGTTTGGGTATCTCACATGATTGGTTTGTGGGACTCATTGCCCCAGGGGGTTGTGAAGAACTAGGGATAGAAAAATGTACAAATACAGACGAGGATAAGTGCTCGAATACATGGTGCATAGGCCTACTGACCACTGTTTGCTTGGATTTAGTTTCTGGTCTACATGGTCCTTATCTTGCTGAGTTGCAGCAGCTGGGCAGGGAAGGGCTATTCTTTACTGACCCTGTTTCCTACAAAGTCACTGCAAATGACTAGGGCCTTTGGTCTTACAGTCTCACCATTCCTAAGAGAAACAGCCTTCTTTTCCATTACTGCAACAGAACATCATTACTGATTATTTTCAAATTAAGCAGCCATTTCCTTTCTTTATTCCTAATGTCTGAGAATAACAAGTGTAGAGTTGGGTGCAGAATATTAAAAGTTTTAAATTATGCATTTTCATAGACCATTTCATCTAAAAACCCGTATGAAGACAGGCTGAGAAAGTTGGGGCTGTTCAGCCTGGAGAAGAGAAGGCTGCGTGGAGACCTCATAGCAGCCTTCCAGTATCTGAAGGGGGCCTATAGGGATGCTGGGGAGGGACTCTTCATTAGGGACTGTAGTGACAGGACAAGGGATAACAGGTTAAAACTTAAACAGGGGAAGTTTAGATTGGATATAAGGAAGAAATTCTTTCCTGTTAGGGTGGTGAGGCACTGGAATGGGTTGCCCAGGGAGGTTGTGAATGCTCCATTCCTAGCAGTGTTCAAGACCAGGTTGGATGAGGCCTTGGGTGATATGATTTAGCGAAAGGTGTCCCTGCCCACAGCAGAGGGGTTGGAACTGGATGATCTTAAGGTCCTTTCCAACCCTAACGATTCTATGATTCTATGAAATGGTATGGTTAAGAGGAACAAAGCCATTCTTACTCTTCGTTACTGTGCTAAAAAGAATTGCCGTGATCTAAGCACTTGTTTTGCAGTTATAGTAAACTTTAAGCCTCATGAAAATAGCAGCTAATAATGAAAAAGCTGAGAAATCATTGATTATAGAAGAATTTCCAGAAAAAACTAACGTAATGTACTTCAGGTGTTTTCTTCTAGCTCTTCACACCCTGCCTGTGTCTTTCATTTAATGGAAAGAAACATGCCATATAAATGATTGGGTCTTATTTGAATTGCCAGGACACAACCTATGAAATAGAATCGACTTTCAATTCTAAATAAATCTATTGAATGATAATGTATGTGTTCTCCTAGAATATTATATGAACAAGAAATTGAAAGATGTCAAAAGGCGTATGCAAATCACTGGTTATTAGAATCATAGAATAGAATCATAAAATAGTTAGGGTTGGAAAAGACCTTAAGATCATTTAGTTCCACCCCCCCTGCCATGGGCAGGGATGCCTTGTGCTAGATCATGTCCCTCCAGGCTCTGTTCAACCTGGCAAAGTCGAAGAGTTCGTTTATATTAAAATGCTATTGATTTTTTGTTTTAATAGTGCTATACTTTTAGCAACAGTTCTTTGCACACTTCCCAGCAACACTTTATTAGCAGTACGAATGCATTTGTTGTCTTTACTGAACTTGGGTACAATTAAAAATGGCTACTCAAAAAAGTAAAGTTGGAAACTTGCAGCATTGTGAGATTTATTCTCTCTCAAATTGAATCTAGCATTCCCTGGCTGTAGTCCTGCATAGTCAATACGCTGTGAGAGCTTAGCTGGTTTCTTTCCATATCATAAAAGCTTTTAAAATGTTTTGTAAAATTAAACTGTTAACAGTTATTATGCTGCATGTTGGCAACTGGATGCTGCCAAACAGGATTCTGCAATAAAAAGAAGTTAAAATTGAATTGAGGACCCTGCATGGCGCTGAGGAGAGAATGGTTTTAATAATGCCATTTTCTTATAACTTCTGCTGTGCAATAAAGCCAGCCTGAAACAATAACACAGTGATCCAAACAAGGAATAATAAGGACTACAACCAACCAGGAAGATGTCTTTTCTTTACACAATCTGTTATGAAATAAATAAAGAAAGCCAGTGTCAGATCAGTGTTCTACCTCCCACCGTTACGGTTGTTACAGTTAGCTCTTCCACCAGTTAGTTATATCTTTCTGTAGAAATTGTGTCTCACTGCAGTTAGGTCTATTCTGACTGACAGGTCCAGCTTTCAATAATTTTGGGAGAAATATAAGTGACGAGAAAATGTTGTGTTGGAAGAATCATTTAATAAATCTTGTTGATATTCTTAGTTATCTTTTAGGGTTTATGGGGGAGAATAGGGAGGTGTCGTCCAAAGTAGGTATGTACTAGTTTGCCATAGGGAAGGTGAAGATTCAGGAGGATATTTGAAGACAGTCTGTTGAAGCAAGTATCCCATGTTACTTCTAAGGATTACTGGCCTACATGAAGCACAGTTTGTATGAGCAGGACAGTGATGTGCCCAGTGGATATTTTGCCATTATTTAATTTATATTAAATCTAATTGGGAGAGAAAATAAGTTTATACTGATCTGAGCTGGACCCTTGATGTTACATATTGCTTGTTTTCAAGTTCTTGTTTTTCTTGCCAATAAAATGTGCAGCCAGGGCCCAGCCATGCAACTTAACAAGGTATTAGCATGTACCTTTGAGTATTATGAAGGTGTCTAAAGAAGTAGTTCAGTCCATGGTCTTAATGACCTTGAAGAATTACATCTGATGGTAAATAAGTGCCTATGATGATCTCAGACCAGTTCATAGACCTTACAAGGAGTGTACTCATAACTGGAATTAGCCAACACTCTGAATCCTATTCTAAGCAAAGAGTCCAAGCTTTAAATGGATAAGAAGTTTGAATTCCTTTTCTTAACCTTAAGACCTTTCTTTTCTGATGAATTAGAAAGGGTGTGGTGTTAGCTAGGTCACAGTATCGCATAATACCAATGAGTAGAGTGCTTTATACAACAATGTAGTGACTTGTTCTAATTTTCTATTATCTTACCGTCCAGCAAGATTAAAAAGAGTGAAAAATGCTAAATGTTTTAAAATCTGGTGGGCTTCACAAGAGATTTTGTTAGGGCCCCACGTTTCTATTAGAAGGATTAATGTGGTCTCAGTATCTAGGTAGATGTTAAATGTTTACCTTTGTTTTGCTTTCAGAAGCAGTTTGTAACCCAGTTCACAAAGCACTCATATCTGTCCATCTCTGTGGCATGATTTGTGTCTCAGCACAAGGTTGGATGGTCACTCACTGATGACTCAGTGTAGTTTGAGCATTCACAATATATCCAAAGGGTAGAAACATTCGTATTGTCTACTACTCCGAGAAGAAAAGTAACTTGAATATAGGAAGCTAGCAAGTGGTTTATGGACTGGTTAGTGTTTTAACCCATGGAGAAATCTACAATTTTTATTCATCATTCTGCACTGTGGCAACACTTCAATTTTCACAGCAGGTATCATTTATATTCGATATTTGTACTGTTCTTTAACATACTGCCTAAAAGCAAAAGTGATTTCTGAGGGAATGAAAGACAGTATTGGTCTGAAGTACAATAATAAAAGTGGTTTTCCTCTGGATTTTTTTGTACTGAAAGCAGCAATTGATTTAGTAAATAAATTACTGGATCCAACCCTCTGTAACAAGTCTGAAATATGCTGATAAAAAAGAATTGCTACCTTGACAATTTGTAAAGGGATTTTCCTAAATGCTTGACAGAAAGCTTTATACCACAATGAGTGGCAGCTTTGCTATTTTGATATTTGTTAATCTTAAAATGCCATTTTTATAACTGTAAAGTTTTCCCTGGGAAAGTCAGGCACAAAGAGTTCTCAAATTGTATGTCAGATTGCAATGAATAATGTTATTAGCAGCAAATGAGACCAAGTTTTAAGTAAAGCAGCTACTCCTCTTTCCCCAAAGGACAAAACCAGAAACTAATAACAAAGGAAAATCTGTTCTCTGTTATCTGCCAGTGCATCCACAATCACAATAACTTCTGGTACCTGTGAAAGTCACAGCAAAAACCGCACCCATGTGAGGCACAGTGCAGCCAGAAGAACAGAAAGAGTTCATTAACTGCTTGGCCTCTTGATATTTTCAGGCTTCTGAAATCAGATTTTCATCTAGCTGCTCTGTATTGCTGTGATTAAAGGCAGTGGCATATCCTGGATCTTCTGGCAGAAGTGAGGATATGACAGCAATTGCATCTTGGCATCCTTTACAACAGAAACATCAGGAAATTATGAGTCAAGTTTCACTCTGCCGGTAGTCCCAGAGGTATCTGCTGGGCCAGCGCTGTAGTTGAAGAAGTTGCATGATGGGAAATGTACTATATGGTGCTTTTTGCTTTTAAAACTTTGCTGGTTTTCTCCTGTGGATCCCTGGCTGATTGGTACTAAAGGCTGCATCCCCTTCTCCCCTCTCCCTTGTTGGCTCCCTGGGAGGTTTGTGGTAAGTATTGCCTCTAGGCATTAGGAGAGAAGTGCTTTAGGGTCAGTGTCAGCTGATGCTAAAGTATCAGCTTTAGGGTCTTATCCTTCTTATCTAGCTTTGCAGACTGCTGTCTGTAATTTGGAGCAGCAGTGCAAGTGCAACTGCAGTACCCTTGTCAATGAGGTTACCTGCTTCAGATGTGGTCTGCATAATCAGATTTTGAAGGCTGAATCTGAAAAGAGAGCCAAGAACTCCTGAAATGAAATGAATTGCCTGCCAATGAAATGAATTGCTTACATGGTTCGTTACCATCAGTGTTATTACAGGGTATGGATCACTTTGACCACAGTTCTACTTGCAAAGTCCCAGCTCATTGAGGCAGGAGTATATTGTATTAACAAGTAATACGTACTTCATTTAATTTTAAATTCATGGGTAAAAAAATACATCTTTTTAGGTAATAAACGTTTTCTTCAATGCAGTACTTAAAATCAAAATCACAGAAAGCTGTGCAGAAGTAATATTGTTAGATTTTATGTATATATATATATATTTAAAGAGAGTATGTGGGAAAATTCATAACTGAGCTTCAGAGATAAGATGTTCCGTTTCAGTGCCACACTTCCCATAAGCCAGTTTTATGGCCCACTTATATTGTGTGTATTGTTAGATGCAGTTGCTTGTATGCCATAATGCTGTGGTATCGTTTCCTTTAGCTGCACACTTGTCAGAAAAGCCCTACTGAAAAGGTCTTGACAGAATTGCTGTGCATGCTTTTAAAATGATTGCTGTGTTTTCTCAGTCACTAATACACACCTGATCTTTTACTCTTGTCTCTGTATCACCAGGCCTCCTGAACCTGTTTACAGCACTGTGAACAAACTGTGTGATAAACCACCTTCTCCTAGGCACTATTCCCCTGTCGAGTGTGACAAAAGCTTCCTTCTTACAGCTCCCTATCCCCACTACCACGTAGGCCTGCTCCCTGACTCTGAGATCACCAGGTACTGCATGCGCTTCTTCCTCACCTCCTTCGTTTGAGTGCATGAACATCACTGGATTTATCGCATAGTTTGCATCTTCACCATAGATCTTTTTCTACAGCTTATGCTTGTTTTTAACCATGCTTTCACATTTGCACCACTGGAAGATATGTGCTACCGCAGTATGTAATTTTGGTCATCCAAAATCCAGTGATGAATGCAGGCAATGTTTTGGTCCATTGGAATGGTGCTCTAAAATAGGTTACATGATATGTATCACATTTTAAAACTGAATTCAGTATTTCTTTCTCTGTGAGAATGAAAAACGCTTAAAGCTTCACTGAAAGCTGCAGCAATTCGGTTTGATTCAGTCATTTTATTTCTGTGTTGTGCATACTTTGATCACTGAGCATCTTTGGGTTTATAGGGTGGCTGCCTAAGCCTTTCAGATGCGATTGAGGAAAAAATAATCACCTCCCTCACCATGCTGTGGTCGAGAATATATCTAAACTTTAGCATTCCCTATGCTAGCTGTGCTAAAACCTAAAGTGTAAAACCTAAAGTGACGAACATTTCCTTAAATGAAGTAATGGCAGATATTTCTATAAAATATTATCAGTGACTGCCTCCTGAGAAATATTTAATAAAGAAAAACATACCCTCCAAAAATGTATCTAGCATAACCCAGCTATTCTTCTGTAGTCTACTGCAACAGTAGTAAGCTATTTGCAAGCAAGACTTGGGAGATATAGGAAGAGCAGGATACAAGTTTTCAAGATGTTGAGTGCTTCCTTTGTCACGGAAAATACTGTCAACTTCTGTATTCTCGAGTGGAAAAAAAATAATTGTATTTGGAGCTTTGATCACAGGCAATATCTACAGAAAACACTTGTCAAAGAAAAGAGTAATGTGGGAAGAGTAAGAGCAGAAGCGTGTAAGTGGAAAGTAAAATGGTAAATTAATGTAAGATGCACTAACAGGAAAGAAACCCCAGGGATTAGAAAAACAGCTGTGAAATGCATTGCAGTGCTGTGAAATAGAAAGCTAAATTAAAAAAGCAATAAGAGAAATACTAGTGAAAAATGCAGCAGATGTGGTAAGACCACGCAGAAGCTGTTTGTTCTTTAGAATGAAAACTGTGTAGCTTCTAGAATTTGTAAACAGATGCTTAATCATTGGACAAAGGGATTAGTCAAGCTGTGCGGTGCAAGTTTGGGTGAAGACACTGATAAGGGCAATGTTTTATAAAGGTACAAATAACTCCAGAAAGGTGCTAGCTTGGAGTATTGTGCACAGTTCTGGTGTCCTCAACATAAAAAGGACATGGAACTGTTGTAACGAGGGCCACGAGGAGGATCAGGGGACTGGAGCACCTCCCATATGAAGACAGGCTGAGAAAGTTGGGGCTGTTCAGCCTGGAGAAGAGAAGGCTGCGTGGAGACCTCATAGCAGCCTTCCAGTATCTGAAGGGGGCCTATAAAGAAGCTGGGGAGGGACTCTTCATTAGAGACTGTAGTGATAGGACAAGGGATAACAGGTTAAAACTTAAACAGGGGAAGTTTAGATTGGATATAAGGAAGAAGTTCTTTACTGTAAGGGTGGTGAGGCACTGGGATGGGTTGCCCAGGGAAGTGATGAATGCTCCATCCCTGGCAGTGTTCAGGGCCAGACTGGACAGAGCCTTGGGTAACATGGTTTAGCAGGAGGTGTCCCTGCCTATGTCAGGGGGTTGGACCTAGATGATTTTAAGGTCCTTTCCAACCCAAACCATTCTGTGATCTATCCACAATACTTTAACTTACCTGCAAATATTATCTTAAAGGAAATAAGTAGCCAAAAATTAGTAAAATTGCTTCAGGTCTTCAAGTACAGTGTGCATGCGAGTAATTTATCTGTAAGCATCACAATGCTGCTGTGTGTTTAGAGACAGACAGCATAAGAGGTCCTTATAAAGACTTTTAAATTGGTCCCTTTAGAAAGGAAGGGACCAATCTGAACTAGAAAGTTGAAAAAGCCAGTTCTAGGGGATTTTAGGGCCATGAAGTTGTGTATTGGGAACACTGAGGATTAGACTGTGGCATGCTAACTGTAGAGAGATGCAATTCATTGCTAAATGGTCGATCTCTATAGACTTTATTGTCAGGACTATGGAGATAGGTTGGGGGGAAAAGGGTGAATCTGTTAAGGCTAATATCTGCAGATCAGATACGCAGATGCCAATAATCAGTGGAGCCCTGGAGAGCTCATAAAACTAGGACATTTTGCCATTTGAAGGTATAATTCTCTACATCTTTTTACTTTATTATGTGATTGATTAAATTCTTGGTCATCAGATATTTGATGACCTGAGGACTTAAAAAGCTGGGCTTTGTTTTACTGCATGTCAGCTAACAGTTCTCTTTAAGAATGAGGTTTCATTTCTCTTCATTCTAATTTGATGCAAAATTAAGCTCTACTCCCTGTCTATTTTCAGTTTGTTTATTTCAGCGGTCCAACAAAAGAACACAAAAGATAAGAAAAGACACAACTTGTGGTTAAATGCTCTGCACTGTGCTCTGCTACGTGCTGTGGTAGAGGCTACTGATTGCCACAATTTATGTTTCCTTCCCACTGTGAAATAGTATTCAGATGGAAAATATGACAGGTTTTGATGTTCTCAAATACTGTCATCATTTCCACAGGACTCTTTCAATAATTGACCATAATATTTCAGCAAATGCCTTCGGTCAGGAAAGTGACAGCTTTACAGCATATACTGTGATTTGATTTCCAAAAGGGCTTGGTATTCACAGTTGGAGCATAGGTTTTAGAAAAGTATTAATCCCATTTTAACACTAATCCAAGTGGCTTTTCTTGCAGAAATGTTCATTGTATGCAGCCCTAAATTTCACACAGGTGATGTGTCTCAGGGATGTATTGTGTCAAATATTTGCAAGGATTAATCCATAAGAAGACCTTGTTCTAAATCCGCGGGTGGGAGTACTTCAATGTCAGTTGGAAGTTGTATCGCAGAAAAAGTCTTCCAAATACCCATTAGGCATTTTGAAAGGTTTCCTTTTACTCATCTAAATTCCTCAAAGCCTTTTTCCTCCACGTTGTACACTTCCATGGTCTCCAGTTAGATATAAAAAGATATCTCCGTGTCTTCCTGCAGGCTTCCTCGAAAGAGTCTTTCATTGCCGTTTGTCAGGCTCAGGTTTGGGGAGAATGGGACAGGGATTATTTGCTTGTTTTGGTAGCTGCAGTCATTGTCATAGCTCAGTGCTCCAATGTTGAGAATCTGCTGCTGAAGTGCAAGAAATTTGGTCTGACAGATAGCTCTTCCAGGGGAAGAGGAACATGATGCCATGTTCTCCCAATTGAAATGCTTGTAAACCAGCCAGCGCCTTTCAGACTGCTGCTCCAGATAATTTGTTAGATACTCCTCAGATGATTGTTTTGTCAAGGCTCATTAACTTAATAGGCAAAGAGGATTCATAGGCCAAAGCCTTATTTGTCTATAATAAATTCAAGTTTATAACCCTTGCTGTTATGGTGGCCTGTCAGCTCCTGGGAGGTTTGGAGGTCTAGAACAACATACTGCCATTTTAGGATATAAGTTATTTGGGGTTTGATTGAATTATCAGTTCCTGTGAATTGATATTAACAGGGGCATGTCAATGTGCAGCAGCTCAAAATCTGTCTCATTGAAGGCAGGAGTAGAGGGAGATTTTCTAGCTATTAAGTTTTCTTTTGAGAGCACCACATGGGAATTGATGCAGAGTATTCGTGTTCTGGCCTCTGTCATTACTGACAGTTATATGCGCAATTAGATTTTTGGCAGCAAAAGGAAATCACAGCTCATAGATGCAACACTCTTTTACAAATAGTACATAACATAAAATGTTGTGTTCTCAGTCTTTGCACTGAGAACTTCATTGCATTCACCACTACATAGACACACTTAAAAAATGCTTCAGTTTTGACCAGAACTACCTTCCCTGTCTTTACTGGAATCTTCTTAGCGCAGTAGTTGCCAACACTGATTTTGCTAAAAGGCACCCCTGATCTTGTTGGTTTGTGTTATTTCTTTATTTTCACTTTTTCCATAGGTATTTATTTTTCTCTTAAGCCTTTGACTATATGATTGCAGCTGTATTTCTTAATACATTTAAGGGAAGGAACTAAGGTAGGGTTTCAACTTCATACTTATAGGAGAAAAGCTTGGGAATATGACTCCTCCCTGGATATAAAAATAAGTGAAAATTTTGTTCATGTTTTGCCTAGCTTTTGTAAACTTTCAGATCCTTCTTAGGATGTTTGGGTGCCTGGATTGAAAGTATTTGGCTTGCTTTTAAAATCAAGGTTAGTTTCTTAAAGGCAACCCCAGTTCTGGCTGACACTGTGACCTGTAGTCTAACACAGACTAGTTAGTGATATTGTGCTTTGTTTCCCAGTCTCTAAAAGAAGTTGAATAATGTTCTCATAGACCTTCTTTGAAAACTAATTCTGTCTGAGACAATAGCATCCTCTTACTAATGGCAATTTGTTTTATCATTTAATAACATGAAAATGATTTTAAGGTATTTGATGAATTACATTAATGGCATCAAGTTCTTGGCACCACTGCTACTTTCCCACCAATGGGGATTAGGGACAGAAGGGAGGATGGATCTAGATGATCTTCAAGGTCCCTTCTAACCCCAACCATTTTGTGATTCTATGATATTAGCACAGGGCAGAGCAGAGTCTTTTGCAGCAAACAGCCTCCCATTTGCATAGGTATTCAAGGGTAGCTGAGCATTGTGTAACACTAAAGAGCCACACAAATGAAAATGTGCTGAAATGTATGCCGGATATATGGGTAAGGAAATTATAATGTCCAAAATCTTAATGATTGATGAGTGATTCCACTTCCAACACATGGCTGAGTTCCCATAGTCTCCATGTAAGCACACAGGGGTCACTACACTCCAGTAGTCCCTGCAGTCAGACCAGCAAGTCTGCAGCACTAAGCACATGGTTAACTAAATGATTGTTAGGGATCCCTGGGATCCCTCCATAGGCCATGAAGGGACAGCTGAAAAGGTTTTGATTGCTTTTCACTGATCCTTGCAGGAAGTTAACTGCACTTGAAAAAGGTAGGTCTCTCTAGCAGTCACTGCTATAGAGCCCTTTCTCATTTGTTAATATCTGAGCAGCCTTTTTCTTCACAATAACCATCTGGGAGCGAGCTTATTGTCAAAATGATGCATATAAGTGTACTTGTGTGTGGCTGCCTACCAGGGAGGCTCTTGTCATCTTTATTGAAATACACATTGTACAGGAGTACTCATCATCCCCTTTTCAATCCCATGTGTTTAATATGGGAATTATATCTCCCAAAACACATCTAGCCCCATTTTGAGCTTTTTGAAATGCCTGGCAACCTGAAAATGGGACCTATCAAACAAGCAGTAAAAAGCAATGACATTATGGAATTGAATCTTCAGCTTGCCCCACACAAACACAGCCATCTTGAATTTAAAATGAACTTCTACTGTTTAGTTGTATTCATTTACTTATATTGGGGGGGGGGAAATACGAATTAAAGATTTGAAATTATTCTATTTGGGGCAGACGTGTTTAAATACTTTAATATTTAAAGTCAGAGTTGGAATAGATTTGTAGTTTTTCCTATTTTAACACTTTGGAGTCAAATTCTGGACTGATTTGCATTTTACACTATCCAGCCCCAGACAACAAGCTTATATCTAGTGAATTTGCACTACTAAATATCACTGCTTAAAGACAGTGGAAGGGAATAAATACACAGTCCTTTCTGTAGATTTTTGAATAGACAATAATTATATTGTCACAGAGAAAAAAAAACATCTTTAGAAAATAAAAGATACCTGGTTAAAATAACTCTTGATAAAGTAACTCCCTGAGGAGTTACTTCAAGGTATGTCTCTACACAGTTTTAGGCATTCAGAGGCACAGAGCATATAGCAACCCCTAAGCAATTTAAGAGATTAAACTGGTCAACTCAGAGGCTGCCATGGGTACTGATGTTCATACTGATGGGAATTGGAGCACCATGTTATTGCTGATTTCAGTGGGAATTAGGTATCTAAGCGCTATGGCCTTCACTCCCAAATCGTCTTTAGCAATTCAAGTACCTTAACTCTGGCACCTCTAGACCTTTCTAAAAATAGGTTTGGGTACCTGGACTCACATGAGGAGCACACATTGAAGTGATTGACACGATGCATGTAGATGCGTGCAACTACAGACCCATTAGGCTTGACTGTGTGTTGTTGCTTCTGAAAGCAGCTCCAGAACTGCAATATTTCATAGCTATATATTATAAGGCAAAACAAAATCAGCATAAACTATGTTGATTAACTGTCTATAACTCAAATGCAGAGCCTCAATGTAGATTGCTCCTGCTTGTGAATCAGACTCCTGAGGCCTTTAAATTATTTAGGATCTTTTGGAGATGATACAAATTAATTGTGGGGTTTCCTTATCATTTTCAATTAACAAATTAAAAAGTCTTAACTGGAACAGGTTCCTTTAATTCCTTTTTAGCCCTGACTCAAGTGTTCTCTTAAAGTAAATAATCCAGTCATATATAACTGTTATAGTTAATGAAAGAAAAATGATGCTATCAGCCTCAGCTCTCATGTTTGCATGGATGAATCTCTGACCTTAATGAGAACAAACATTCCTACTGACTCTTTTATGCTCTTTCCTATTTTTAATGAGAACTCTTCTGTTTTAGACACTAGTAATTAAAATTATTACAAAGATGCACCCTTAAAAACTCAGAGAGACGATTGCCGTAAAAGCATAAAATCCCTACAGTTCAAGTGTTTAATTATGTAAAGTTACAGAAGCCTTTCAGGTTAAGTTGGAATGCTTCACGTTAGAGCTGCTGGGCTTTCCAGTTGTGCTGCTGACTAAATCACTATAGTTGAGAAAATTACTTAATTCTATTCACTTTGCTTTATCTATCAGTAAAATAATCTTCTCAGTTATACTGAGAAGGATAACTAATGTCTCTAAACAGAATAATTTTTTAAAAGAGAAAAAATAAGGTGTTTTGTCTCTTTCATCATTTGAGAGATGCTCTCAAGTGCTACAGATCCATTTTTGTTCTTTTTCTGCATCCACGGAAATTAGACTGTATATTCTTAGCCCGTAAAATGGACAGAAATATTAACTTAGTTTAGTTAAGTAGCATTATTTTTCTTACTATGTCTTTAGAGAAGACAAAACCCATCAGCTTGCAGGAAGAAAACATTTGTAAATCACTGGTATTAAAATCTTCCTGCTGATATGATTGCAAAGAGAGCAACAGTGAGACAGTTGGGAACAAAGGAAAGATGTCTTGCTCCTTTCCATGCCTGTGAGCAAGCTCTGAAATTCAGTCTCTAAGAAAGTCACAGGAAAGACTCCTGAACTATCAAATGCCAGCTCCTATGTCTTGGATTAATGGTGAAGACTGGAACCAGGAGAATAGAAAAGTTTCAGGCCACTTTTAACTGTTTTGTTAGCAAAACTGTTTTGATAGCAAGGGCTATCAGTCATCGAGTAAGGGGAGGCTGAGGTAGACCATGACCATCGAAACTGATGTCTGCTTCAGAGAATAACATTGACCAAATGCCGGCTACAGCAGTTACTGGCTAGATACAAGGCAGGAGTGATGCTTCAGATTATCTCATGAAGACCCAGTCAGTTCATAACTAAGTCCACACAATAAGTTTCTTGTTTGAAAGGGTCATTTTTGTGAGACACATTATTGTTTATTTTCAGGATGCATAAGCACCCTCTCAAACATCCTCTTCTGTGTCTGATAATCCCCTTGGAGCAGTTCTTCCACAATGATAGAGCACTAAAACTCCAGACCTGATGTTCAAATGCTTCTGAGTGTTGGGAGAAATTTACACCCCCATTTTTAATATCAATTCCATATCTGGTTCATGTGCATTCCGGATAGTTGGCAAAAAATCTGACAGCAAGTGTCACTCCGCATAAGAGTGCTATAGTAACAAGCTAATGGAGCCATTCAGTAATTCATATCTTGTCCACAGTGACGAAAGTTAATGACAATTATTACCTGACAACTGTCTAAAGGCCAATATGAGAAATGGATTTGGAGATTGCAGTTTCATTCCTGTAGACGTGTTTCCACATCATAAAAATCCTCACTCCATCTGTCACAGTAATTGCTAGGCTCTCAGCTCGTCAGAAACCCAAGGATAGATTTAACCTGGAGAACAAATTACACTTTTTTACCCCATGAGAGAGTTCTGTGAGCTAAGAAATGAAAGATTACTGTGGAGACAGGGTAAATAAAGCTACCCTGTGGCTACCTGTGCTGTACCTGTTGGGGGAAGAGTAATTTCCAGGGTTGTAGCTGTGCACCAAGGGAGCAAGAGAGCTAATGGTTAAAGCAAAGAGCTGGGAACTGAGAAATCTGCCTGTGCTATTGACAGCTTGTATGATTTCAGCAATTTGAGGCTTTCCTTCAATTTTGTCCATTTGTGAAATGCATCACATGCATCCACAGACACCACCAGCAGTCCTGGTGAGTTAAAAGATATTTTCAATAGGTGCAAATACCCATGATTTTCTGCACTGCGTGAAAAAGAATGATCGTTACTACCAAGTGGAGTGATAGGAGGCCCCATGAAAAGCAGGTGGGACCTCTAATTATAACAGTGCAATTTGTCATGGAAATGGCAGAGAATTAGCACAGTAATAATGAAGTTTCCCTCAGCCGTGTGCTAGTCTTGTTTTACACTACAGTTATCCCACTGGAATAATGTAGTGCTGACTCAGGCCCCAAGTTCGTTTTGGTTTTAATTATCACCATTTATTATTGTTGACATAAGCCCTATATATAGATACTTGCAGCTGTGTCCATTTCTGTTAGTTTTGCCAAGTCAAGTAAGGTCTGAGTTTAACAAAGTATGTCTGAAAATATGCCTATGGTACAGAAATCAGGACGTAGCACTGTGCTGAGTCTGCGCAAGGCCAATGATACTGCAAGCCTGTTTGAGGACACAGTTGTAGAAGGTGTTGCAAAACTGAATGAGCTGTTTAAACCACATCCTCGTCCCTGACTTCACAGCAGTGTACTGCTTCTGTCTAAAAGTTATAAAATATGAATGGAATAGTCTAAAATGCAGGATTATTAAGATTAAAACAAACTCCTGCCATGTTGGGACCCACCTCCTGGGTCTGCTCTAAAATTTCTATGTATTTTTTTTCCTTTTCAGATTTTTCCCCCACTATCAGAGCATAGCTCTACCTTTATGGGTCTGTGGGGATAATAAGTATTTCCCAGTTATTTAGGGACTGTAGTGACAGGACTAGAGGTAATGGGTTAAAACTTAAACAGGGGAAGTTTAGATTGGATATAAGGAAGAAGTTCTTTCCTGTAAGGGTGGTGAGGCACTGGAATGGGCTGCCCAGGGAAGTTGTGAATGCTCCATCCCTGGCAGTGTTCAAGGCCAGGCTGTACAGAGCCTTGGGTGGCATGGTTTAGTGTGAGGTGTCCCTGCCCATGGCAGGGGGTTGGAACTGGATGATCTTGAGGTCCTTTCCAACCCAAACTATTCTGGGATTCTATGGTAAAGGAAAACTGATTTCGGTAGCCAAAGGCTGAAACAGTGGGATCAGATTCTTCTGCCATTTCTGGTCCTGTTAGCCATTTTAAATGGATGTGCAAGCATTAGGAAAAAATGCTATCAAATGGTTATATATTTATCAAGTTACTGCAGAAATATTTATTGATCAATGTATTGATCACTGTATTGGTTTGAGAAGTAGTACTGGAGGTGAGGTGGACGGAAACAGGAAACAGAGGGCAGAAAGAGGGATGCTTACCTGTTACTCACAAATACAGGGGAAATGCAAAACCCTGAACCTGAGTTTTTGATAGGAAACATTGAAAAAGACAAGAAAAATCTGCAATTGATAAAACATATGTATGTATGCAAAGATATTCAGTGCCAATTTGCAACTGTAGGACAAATTGACATAGCAGTTCATCATAAGCCGTTATAAGCTGCTGCATCAATACGAAGTCACTGGGAAAAGGGTTTTTTTTGCTTTACTATAAAGAAAATAAAAAGCACTCATTAGATGTGCAGAAAGTTACAGGCTCTAAAATCCCTGAATTTGGTGAAAGCCTAGTTATACAACTGACCTTTTTGGGTTGAACCTAACTTTAGCTAAATTGTCATTGTAAATTTGCATGTAGAATGTTTTGGGATCTTAACCAGTTTATTCTTTAAAAGGTTTTTATTTATTTTTAAAGACTATCACTAGAGGCAGCTTATATGAATTTTTTAAATAATACTTATAATGCATAAACACACTACTGTTACTGCATAAAAAGCAAGGTCAATGGAAGTGACAAGGTATTAAAATACGTTCTTTTAGCTGACAAAGGGAAGGAGAAGAAGATTTAGTTTGACTTTGAAAATTAAAATTTCAATATTGTTAAGGAAATGCCAGAAGAGAAACATTCCAATCCCCAGGGAGATGCAGAGACAATTTCTTTTTCCAGAGTATTTCTACAATCCATGAAGAAAATGCATCATTCCACATGTGTTTGGAGTTGCTTGCTCTGTCTTTTGAGGCTCATTATAGTTCTTGCTTTTATGCAGTTGGAATCACTACCCTGATGAAGTAGAGAGCAAGAAAAATAATATAACTCTAAAATGTGAGAGTACACTTGCGTACACAGTCTCACACATCACAAAATGCTTTTGATTTGATTACACTGATTTCTAACATCTGAATTCTGAATAGCAATGACTGTATCCTTAAGACTACTTTTCTTTAAAAGCATCCTAAAACCATCATAACGTATTACACTTTGCAAAGAGAAAACAAATCAACATGCACACCTGCAAGTCACTGAAGCTTGCCTGGAGGGGAGTACACAGTAGGAAAACCAAATGTTGCTTGCTACTACTCACTGGTAGTAGGGTGCATCTACACAGCCTAATGCAAGGGCTACCATTCAGATACTCCTGAGCTGGTTCTAGACAAGATAGTTTAGCTGATGAAGCAGTCTAACCTGCTTCCAATAAATGGCCATGTTTATTAATAGTTGAGTCGGGTATAATCAGGAAAATGTGTAGACAGTTTGGTTGCTGCTCTGTTGAAGATTGCATAAGCTGTAATCAACTCTTCGCCTAGTCAGGGTACAGTGACTAAGAGTTGCAGGTAGGAGCACTTATGTAGTATCTGTGGCAAGAGTGTGACTATACAGGGTTGGTTGGAAGCAGAAGTCATACAGGTTTGGCTAGGGTACAAACTCACATAATACTGTCATTGCACCATGCAGAAGGGAATTTGCTTTCGACATTTCAGATTCAGCAGTATAAGTGAAGGTTGTTAATTTTTCATATCAATCCTTTACAACCATTTTATATATTATACTACTTCAGTGAAAGTATATAAAAAGTCTTGTTTTATGAAGACATCTGAACAGGCAATGAATTCATGAGTGTCATTGAAGTCACAGGTGTTCTCTAGAATCCTGAGGCTCAAATGATTCAAGCTTCTCTGGGTTGGTATGTGCACAGCAATTAGAAAGGGAAGTATGCAAAGAGTGAAACCATTCCTGATGGAAATTTCTATATTGTCTGGTTTCCCACATACCTCTTGTAGTCATCACTCAATAATCAGCATTCATGTTGTTATGCCATGAATTACATAACTGGGACTTTCAGCTGCGGTACTGGAAGATTGTGCTTTAGAACCAGAAATTCTGATCAGAACTTTTTGCAATGATCAGCCTATTTCTTTTCCTTGTCTTTGCTATTTCTTTTTTTTCCTGATACAATCTTACACAACACCAAAGTGCTTTGAGTTGATGACAGAATGGAGAATTTTGTTTGACCAAAGGAGGATTAGGCAGCAGGAGTCCACAAAGGAAGTCGAGTACAGTACAAAAACCAAATCACATCTCAATGAAGTCAGAAGGAGAATTACATTGACTTTGTTGGAGCTTGGATAAACAAGGAAACGTAATACTATAAGCAGGTTTATAGTTTCCTGTCAAGACTAACTTTCAAATAACTTGGCATTGCACTTAGTATCATCTCAGATTGTTTCTCAGATATTCACAATCTATTTGAATGTACTACTTGATATCCCACATAAAGATTGTCATCACATGGAAAATAAGTTCCTAAATGCTTTGAAAGGTAAATTTATTAAATAAATCAAGCAGCATGGACCATTGCTGAGGAGTAAACCCTAAAACACAATGCTGCCAAAAAAAAATTGTAGTTATTTGTAATCGCCACTATGATGAGCGAGGATTTTTATGAAAGTTAATGTAAATTAGCTCTTCAGTAAAATAGAATATTTTTTCACATCAGATTTATATAATTTTGTCCATGTCAACCTTTCATGTTTTCATGTTTAAATTGCCCAATTCTGCTACATTACCACTTTACACTTTAAAAAGCCAGCCTAATTAATGTCAAGTAACAAAGGTACAACATTGATGCAACGCGGGAAATGACAGGTTTTCTTCAGCTTCCCCACAGACGTGGTGAATAGCACAAATTAATTTTAGTCTTGTCTACTTTAATATTGCTCCCAGCACTGTAAGAGTCTGGACATCTCATTTATCTTTGTTTTTATAGAGACAGGGAGCTGGCAGAAGGAGATGGTAAATGGCTTTGCTGAAGTCCTGTCTGAAACCCACGGTGAGGCTGGGAAGTTCCAGACTCACTAGCCAAAAGGAGCAGTAAAGAAAGTCCACAAATCGAGCATACATTGTGCAAGTTCGAATTTTAGTGGCATGCATATAAATTTAAATCATCTTTCTGAAGATTTAAGATAGCTTCAATTGACTTATAAAATATATATCTGAAAAAAAATAGAAGCCAACGTTTGACATGTGGATGTTCATTCACAGGTTGCTTAACCACTATGCAGGAATTTGGTAATATTGTATGTACAGATAAATTTGTATTTCTAAGAAGAAACAGCAAACGTGAATTAAAATAGGTCCTGATAAAATATATTGAAGAGTATTAGTGTTTCATCTCTCAAAGGCTTAAACCACTCCCACAGTAGAGAACGATATGAGCTGTGATATGAGAAGAAATTCTATTTACTTTCATAAAATGCTGGCTGTTTTACCTCTGTTTTCAATCAGAGGTGTGCACAGTATAATATTTACTGTATATATTTAACAGGTCTGGATTGCTATCTATGAAAAATATAAATGGAAATAATTATTGTTTCCTAACACATACATTCTGTATTGACACTGAAACGGAAGAGTTGGTGTTTGGGACTGATGTGTAGCAATATCTGATTTATCTAAATAAACAGTTCTGCAGCTACAGTAGCTATCATAGGTTTAATAATAAGATGCAAATTTAAATTAATTTAGTTGCCTCAAAGGTGTAGAATCTCTCCAGTCCTATGTTTCGGACAGGAGAAGAAAGCAGCAATCAAACTGTTCCACTTAAGTTGGGTACAAAAATCAGCATTTTATATCCAGAAGTAACTGAGGAGTGAAAAAAACCACCTTTTTGGGTTTCTTGACGTACGTTCACCCAACTGTATTTGGAGAATTTCACGGGTTAAAACCATGATTATTTAAACAGATATTTCCTGTAGCAGTAGACAACCCTGGTAAGTTGGAAGAGAGGCATAACTTGGAATGAAATAGTGTATCAAAGGAATTATAAAGACAAGAGCCTATTGCCATGGAATTTCCTGCCAATCTTGCAAATGCAAGATTTGAAAATGTGGATGACCATCCAGTGCATGGGCTTATCCTCTGTCAGTTTTTTGTGTCATCTGAGTAATCCATATTTCATATGTAAAGGGTCTCATTGATTGCAGGGAATTCATGGGTTTTCAACAGAACCGCTTTGTCCTCAAAACTAACGCATGGAGAACTGAAGCAAAAACTTGCAATGTTAGCTTAGGTCATATGCACAGGATAAATATGTACACAAGATGCCCATCTCCAAAAATAGCTTCTTTGCATGGCTATTTCTTTTTACATTGCTAAATGACAATGAAATTTTCGTTTTAGTCCTAGTTGAGATTGAATGAACTGTTGGTATAAATCCAACTGTGACCATTTTTATTGATTGATTCATGCTTAGTTGCGCTTCCCTGTCTGTTATTCATATGTTTTCTCTTAAAGAGCAATGTTTCTTCTCCCAGTGTACCCAGTGCCAAAACTGGTTCTGGCCAAAACATTTGGCAACAAAAGTACAAAAGTACTGATTAGCTGGAAACAGCAAAGAGAGGTGGACTTCCAGAGCTCTTTGTCAAATAAATGAAAGCTGAAAGGAGAAGAAACGTGGCAGCATCTTCACCCTTCACACTAAAATAACCTTGAAATAACCCAAGAACCTTGGGTTTGCTGTTTGACTGATGAAAAGATTGTAATTAGAAGAAATGATCCCTAACTACATGAAATATTTGAAAAGTTTAGTGAAGAAAACTCAGGCTGTTGTCCAGGACTTATACTATTAAGTATCTTAATGGCATTAAATCAGTTCCCAGAAGGATCACAAATTGACTCTTTATCAGCTCAGTCATGTATGCATGCTTGCTAATTTTGTAAATCTTTTAAAATCAGTTTCCAATGTTTTCCTCAAATGATTTATCTATTAAGTTTCTATTTAAACAATTCACCTTAATGACTATTACAGGCTTATTTCCTCTTCATAAGTGCCTTTCACTGTTCTTTCCTAAATAGCTAAATTTCTCTTCAAAGATTGAATTTAACAAGCATCTTTAAATAGAAGGTGGTTTATATATCGATTTAGGGATAAAACAATCGGCATATTAGAACATATAAGTAATCTCTCTACCCCATAATTCATCTAATACAATCTATGGCCTATAATCAAAGACAGGCAAAATTAATTACTAATGTGCTTGTACAATATTACAGTGATTTGCTATGGGAGATGCTTGTGCTTGAAACTCCCACTGTGAGTAACCCCAGAGTGAGAAAAATTAATAGATTTTTAAATTGGTTTCTGTATCTAGTTCAAATTTATACTTCATTCTTGGACCTCATAGTGTAATACACTGAATGTTTCCCATGAAATGCTGAGTAACTCAGTTCAAGAGTCATAGTTTGTGTAGATTAGATTAGAAACAAAAGAACTTAATGTGGAATTTCTTTACTATTCATCTTTCATTTTGACAATGCATTCTTTACACTTCTGCATTTTCAAATCACCATTCACTGCTGTTTGCGTGAATTCTGTTGGGATGTCATTAATTTGTGCATTATGTTGTTTCTACTTTTGCTTTTCTCTGTGTGTATTTCTCTAGGATTTGGGGTTTTCTGTTTGGTATAGCTGCACATGCACACATGCATGCTGGGCTGATTTGAATGACACGGAAAATGAGGCTAAATAGCAGCTTCAGCTATTGATGAAGTTCTCACCCCTGTTCTGTTAAAAAAGATAGATATTCAACCTGTATTCCTAGCTTGCATAGAGATAATGTATATCCAAAAGGAGGGATAACATTATCAGAAGGTATCACACAAGTGCAGTAAACACTGTCGGGGGAACTGCAATATAAGGTGTGCTGTTCTGATATATTATAGATCCTAATCTAAATTAATGTTCTTTCCATTGTGATCATTCTGTTTGCTCTAATGAACCACTACTATGGAAGCTGAAGAGACACCTTTTCTGGCTCTTTCACCTTGACACTTAGTGTAATTCATTGAAATGCACATGTGAGAGTTAATAAGTACAGAGGAAATGAACTTGGTCTTATACAAAGACAATATTAAAACTTAAATTTCCGTAGGAATGTTTTTATTGTGCAAATGTAATGATACAGAATCTCATAGGATATAGAAATGTTTGTTAATGGCATGGTATGGTTTGGCATCAGACAGCGTTTCATTGCTATTTTAAATCACTTTAATTAACTGTTATTATCCATGTGTTTTATCTTGAAGAAGTGAAATTTAGTGCAATGACTACCATGAAAATGATTTTATGTGCTTGTTTTTCTTTGGATGGAGATTGATAGAGACTTTCCAAATTAGATTAATGGGCTGCAGTTATTTGAGCTCTGTCATTAGACTTATTTATCTACGATTTCCCTACTCTTTAGAGGAAAAGCAGATGCAGTATAAAAGTCCTATTAATTATTTTTCAAGTGTCATATTCAGTGCAAAGTCAACCCTCCCTTGAAAAGAGAAAGTAAAGCTAAGATGTTCCAGCCACTAAATGCAGTATTGCGAGATAAATGTAACCACGAAGACGTAATCTCTGTCAGTTTTCTAATGACAAGATTGGTCTAACAGAGTTCTGTGTTAAAATCATGTTATACTTGGGTTTTTTTTGGATCCTCAATTGGAATTAGGTCTCTGATTCCTGAAGGGAACTCTTAACAGTGGTCCTATTGTGCCTATAGGAGTTTTGCTAATACTGAGATATTTTTTGATTTCTCTCTAAGTTTTGTTATTCAAAGTTTATTAAAAGTGAACCCATTTTTCAAGTCATTGCTCATGTCTTTTCACTTTCAGTTACACTGAAAAGGGATTTTGGTGCAGATACTTGCGTTGTTACTTGCACAGAAAACTAATGAGCTTTCTGTGTGCAATAAATAATGTTTCATTACAGAAGCAATGCACAGCACTAGAAATACATCAGAAAGGGTGTTATGGGACAGTGGGGAGTGCTGTGTATTGCAGCTGCCACAGAACAGCTGCTGACGGAAGCTGTGCTACCGACTACTGGCATACCCCAATCAACCAGAACCCTATGGCAGAGCTCAGCTGTAGTGGCCCAAGACCTACTCTTATCACCAGCATCAATACCCAAAGAATACATATATGGCTGCATGTATTATTGCTTTCCATTTTTAATAAAAAATACTGATATTTGAAATTAAGGGTGGCAAATAATGACTGGTGGGCTGTCCCTGGCTACACACCAGATGCCCACTAAAAGGCCTCTCTATCACTGCCCTTCTCAGCTGGACCGTGGAGAGAAATATATTGAAAGGCTCATGGGTCAAGATAAGGGCAGGAAGAGTTCACTCATTGATTACTGCCATGGGCAAAACTTGGGGAAATTAATTCATCACCAATCAAATCAGGACAGGATAATGACAAATAAACCCAAATCTGAAGAACACCTCCTTCCTCCCTCCCTTCTTCCTGGGCTCAACCTCACTCCCAATGTCTCTAACTCCTGCCCGCCAGCCGCACAGGGGTACAGGGAGTGAGGGTTGTGATCGGCTCATCATACACTGTCTCTGTCACTCCTTCCTCCTCAAAAACTCTTCCCCTGCTCCAGTGTGGGGTCTCCCCCATCGAGACAGTCCTTCATGAGCTTCTCCAAAGTGAGTCCTTCTCACGGGCTGCAGTTCTTCATGAGCTGCTCCAGTATGTGTCCCTTCCATGGGGTGCAGTCCTTCAAGAACAAGCTGCTCCAGCATGGGCTCCTCTCTCCACAGTGCCACAGGTCCTGCCAGGAGCTTGCTCCAGTGCAGGCTTCCCATGGGATCACAGCCTCCTTCAGGCATCCACCTGCTCAGCATGGGGTCCTCCATGGGCTGCAGGTGGAGATCTGCTTCACCATGGACCTCCATGGGCTGCAGAGACACAGCCGCCTCACCATGTGCTGTACCATGGGCAGCCAGGAAGTCTCTGCTCTGGTGCCTGGAGCACCTCCTGCCTCCTTGTGCACTGACCTTGGTGTCTAGAGAGGGAGATACCAAGGAAGAATTAGGAGTGATAGCAAACAGTAAATGAGATATGGCATTTGAGTGTAGCAGTATGGAAAAACACCTTAGTGATGTTGATTTACGTAAGCGACATATCGAAGACTAGTTAGGAGGGTCACAGCTGCTTTCTCCATGAGGAATTGAAAACTCAGCATTGTCTTAGGCACTGGTACCAGCGTGCCATGAGATTTAGGTAACTGGGAAGCCATGCAGAATGTGTCAGTTTTCTGTCATTCCTAAACAAACTGTCCCTATTTGAATTCATGAAAGTAGCACTACATTCTCTTACACACCTGGAACTAGAGCCCAACTCAGTTCTTATGTTCATGAACCATTTCAGTCTGTTACTTCTTAAGCAACTGAAGTGATTTCCTTTGTTCTACCATTCTCCTTTTTTTTCTTTTTTCCTCCTATGTTCTTACATGTGTTTTTCACTTATTGAAAGTATTTTTTATGGATAAACTTCACTCTTAAGCTGGTATAATTGTCAAACTAATTTAATGAGGGACTATTCCAACTGAGAGGCTAGTAAGAAGAACCGAGAGTTACTTTTTTTAACAGCAACAGAATGTCTTGTAATGTCACAGAGATTTAGGCATCCCAGTTCTGAAAACCCAACTCTGTCCAAAATATGAGAAGATATGAATAAGGAACAGAATGAACTAGAAGAAGGATGGGATGAAAAGGAGCAAAACAAAAAAAAAACCTAAGTTATAACAGAAATCAGTACCTCACAGTGACATCTAGAGCAGAATAACCTCCCAAGAGAGCAAGGTAGCGTGTCTGAGTTATTAAAAGTGGTCTTTTAATGTGATTCCTAAAATTTGGTTCCTAAAATTCCACTTAATTTTGTATCAGTTTGTCCCAGTATATTTTTCTTACATTTTTCACTCAGTAAACCTTGGTTGCTCATTGCTGTGCTCTTCACAGTACTGTGTAAGTCTGTATGTACCCTACATGGGAACATTGGAATGCAACAGTATGCCCTCTCATTCTGCTCCTTTAAATAGCATTCCTAATTTCAGTTTCCCCCACATCCAAACTTCTCAGCTTTTTTAAACATTATGTTTCAAGCTGAAATAACAATTCCTTCTCACATAAACATACTTTCTATATTTTAAAGCTTATCATTATCACCTGCAATTACCTCAGCTGTAAGGAGGCAGATTTGAAGTCAGTGGATGTTTCACCACTTTAAAGATAGGTGCTGACTTAGGCACACTACTAACAAAGGTGGATAATTAGCTTTATTCCAGGAGCTGAAGCATTCCTCTGAGTCACAGTTTCACCTTGCATTCTTCCTTATTGCTATAGGATGCTAATTTAGGTTTGCAGTAACTCAAATACTTTAGGTTGGGGAATATGGCTAACCACTCTTTGTGGGTGCTGTTTGGGGAAGGGAGGAAGGAGGGCAGGCATGCAGGCAGGCACAAAGGCAGGCGGGAAGGAAAGGAAGAAGAGCTCAGAAACCTTGTTGATTTTGCTTGTGTAAGGTAAATTACTCCAGAGAACCTGAACAGAGATATAGCGTGATCCTTATTCTACATATTTGTCGGTAGAGTGACAGTCTTGTGTTTCTTTTCTGTTTTCCACTGGGTAGGTGTTTAGTGTTGGAATGCTATTGGCAAAATATATGTACAGATGCCATTTAAATATAAGCTTCAAAAATCCTCACTGCATGTGCCCGTGCATGAAATCTGTGTCATATCTCACTCTGGCTTCGTTGCTTAAGGGTGATCTGAAAGTAGCAGGATTGAATGTCCTATTCTCTGATGCTTCCTATTTACCTCTGATGGGAGACTGGTTAGTTTGACATTTCCAGTATGGGTCAGTAACTGTCAGTACTGGCTATTATTAATCTGTTTGTTGTGGAGATAAAATTAATAGAAAAAAGCACTTTATGGTCTCTTAATTAATCTCACAGGAGAACAAAAGCTCATTTAAGTTAGAAGTTTAGCTGTTGGCAGCATCAGAAAGGCTGGTTTCACTTCACTAAGCTGAATTAAAAGTCCACATTAATGGAATTAAAGCATATTGCCTTCTTAAATTCTTACATCCATCAAAGTAAAACCTCAGAAGCTTTATAAACAACTGCACTGCTGTCTTCAATCCTTGCCATAAGAAACAACAAGCTTGAGAATACATCATAAACTGTTAAGACTTCCCTTCACTGTTCCCCAGTGGAACTTTCTTGATATTGTATTTATCATTCTTTTTGGTTTTAGTATTGTGGATAACAAAGAATAACTCAGAGCTCTAGTTTGAGGTGGTGGTGGTTGGTTTATTTGGGGTTTTCTTTCTGCACAGAACATATTGATAGACAAATGGATTTTGTATACTTCTGTGTGACAGCTTCAGAATTGGGACCTCAAGAATGCTGCTCCAAAACCAGTGTTCGGGGTCTCTATCCAGTCTGTGCCACCATCTGCAACACTGCTTCTTTATGAGAAGATGCATGCCACTGGTTTAGGAAGCACATAATGACTTTTAGGTTGTCAGTTTTGGCTTGTCAAAACAAAGATATATGAAAACAAAAGGTTTCCTATATTAGAACTGTAGCAAATAGAGGACGACTGCTCTTTGTTTGATAAGAAGTGGTTTGGGAGGGGAAACCTCATGGCTTTTCTAGTATGCTGTGTGTATGGACAATATGTATTGGCTTTATGTGAATGAAAGAGACCACGAAAAATTTAAGATTGTGACAATCTCCTTTCTTCGAGCCTCAGCGCTATAGGCAGGCTTTGGGATGAATTCTGATTTGACTGTCATGCAGTCTGATCCCTTAATGATAGTCTGCACTTATTTTTAGTTGTCAATTTGCATTATGGATGCTTAAGACATAATAAATATTTCCCTAGTATGATTGTTTCATCCTGGGTAGGGATTCCACTGGGATATTGTGTAATGGTGAAGGTGTCATTTGTGAAGGAAAGGCTGTAGTTCATGTGGTCCCTACAGGATAAGAAGGGTTTATGATGCTGCCTCCAGTTTTGGCATCACCCACACAGCAGAATTGCCTTCAGAGCATCCTTAGGCTTGAACAGAATTAAAACTAAGGAGACTGGCTACTCACCTTCTAATTGCTATAATACTTATTGCTAATATTATTTTAATAAGAAACATTTAAAAAAAGTACATTGACAACAGGCTGCAGGGGTTTTAGTAGTTAGGAAAGTCATGAAGTGCCAGACCTTGCCTAAGAAAAGGGTTAGCCCCCCCCCCATTAAAAGAGCGATTGGATTCTTTGCTCCCTGTTTTACCCTTATTATTCATTTCTAATCTCATTTTTGTTCCTTCACTCATATGAATTTTCTTACAAGAATAGGATATTTCCATTGTCTCAATGATCTAAAAATAAATAGAATTAAGTTAAAAGTGGTATTTTACAAGGTGTGAGATTCATTTCTTCATGGAAAGCCCATCTTGTGTGGCTGTAATACTGAAGAGTATATTGAAATATCATTACTTTGTATTATTAAAATTATGGAGATGTTCATTCTGTGTCATTTCAGAGAAAGGGTAGCATTTTTATAAGTCTAAATGTCAAACTTTGAATACTTAGATCTGTGACTGTAAAAATATGCTGGTTAGTTACATATCTCTTAGGGATGAAAGTATCTATGTTTAGGCATTGATCATAGACAGAAAATGTTGGTGGCAGTAACTCAGAAGTTTTCTTTGGTGCTACAAAAGGCATGACACTTGCACAACCGTATTAAGCGTTTGATGGAAAAAGCTTCTTCTGGTTTCATCACTTTGACACAAGCCACCAGGAGCTTTATCTTTTAAAGAAGTCAGTTAGAAATGATATCAGACTGTTACTTCTGTCTCCAACTGGATAGCCACTTGTATCAAGCAGTGATTAAATCACAGGTTTGATTTTTAGGTGTCATTTTATTCATGACGATACCTTAGCATAAGCTTGTACTGAGCATCAAACTTGATTTTTATAATTATCTACAAAAAATGACTTTTCATACCATCAGTTACAAATTATTTTAATGAAAAAAGCTAAGGACTTGTTTGAACTCTCTGTCAAAAATACCCAGGGTTGGAAAAGGGTTTCTAATGGGAGGAATATTGCCAATAGGAGTGGGTTGGAAGGAGTAAGGTATAAAGTTCCTCACACAGCTTTGCATAAAGAGTTAGTCATTCTAGTGAGGGATACTGATGACAACTGGTGTTTCAGTGGTTTCGTAATTGAGGGAGAATATTGAATTGAAATCATTGCTTTAATTCATACTTATTATGGGATTACATTACTGAACAGATCATCTCATACAATAGAAAGTAATATTGCCATCCCAGCCTTTTTTTTTCCACTCCATCACTTAACTGTGCTTTGTTTTTCCAAGAATCTGCTCTTCCTTCTGAATATTCTTTTGTCACCCTGTCTGGATTATCCTTTGTTAATTTGCTGCTTCTTGCCCCAGCCATAGCAATACTGTGTGAGGTTAACTATCAAGCTATGGTGGCACAGCACAATTTCTCAAGTGGTTGAGGAGAGTGATTACTGAGTTCTGGGTACCCTTCCCTTTGCTGAGATGTTACAATTCTGATTTGCTGAAAGGGATGGATAACCTCTCTTGGCAATGCAGAGCTCTGGAGTTGTTTTAGACTTGACATCCAAAATGAAGGAACATGGTGCTCCTAATCATGTCTGGAAATGCTGTTTGCTCTCATTTCAGTTTCGTGTTTCAACAGTGATTTTTCTTAGAAAGTTCAAAATAGTATTTTTACCAATGTTTCTATATAGGAATGTTTTAAAGAATAATAAGCTTCATTTATAAAAAGATATCAACATTTTTTAACATAGCTGAATAGTCAAATCCATCAATAAATTTATCAGTGCAGCCAAGAGCAGCTTTAGGTCTAGGTTGGTAGGTGTCCAGAAAGGTAATTTGTCCCATATTAAAGGAAAGTAAGTGATGTCAAACATCTTCTATAAAATCTGAGTTTTTGCTAGTTCTGTAAAGGCCATTACAAAGAGTATTGTGATAAAATTCTTAGTCCTTTTTCATTCACTATAGAAAATACTTAGAAGCAGAGAGGTTATAACCTTAAAGTTTTGCACAAAGTAACCTGAGTTAAGCAGCAATCCTGAAACCCATCAGCTGAATGCACCAATAAAATGCAGCACTGCTATGGGGCATACTTTTCTTTAAGCGACAAAATAAGTATAAAATCGATGTGTTGCTCACTAATATCAAATGTTTTAGCTTATGAAAAATGTGCTTCTCAACAAACAGCTCGAGTTTTATATGGAGCTCAAAAGCAAGACAAAATGTGCTGTTGGTAGAGTCACAGATATAAAAATTGACCTAAAGATTTAATTTTAATGTGTACTTTGCATTATTAATACTGGGCCTCATTATGTGATGTAGCCATTTAAACTAATCAGAACACGCATCCAGATCTTTCTACATTTTAGAATTTAAAAACACGTCTTGGATAAAGAATGTTACTTATTATCACAGAAATGCCTTTGATGCTGTGTTGTTGTCTTTTTATATTTACATGAATAGTAATGGAACAATGTTATTCTAGTACAATACTGAGGTTAACATATGCTGTCTAATTTATTAGGTTTATATAACATAACTATTTTTGAGGTTCCTTACTCATGGCAACATGGCATATGAGAAGCCGTTAGAAGTCAGGATTTTTAATCTAAAAAAGATTTTTTTTTCCAGGGAGTCTGTGTTTTTCTTAGAAAATATCATGTTTTTCCCTAAATGTGTCTCAGATTAATAAAATTTCATGTGGAAAAAATCAAGATACTTTGATAGAAAAGTGAATGTTGGTTGAAATTTGTAAAATTCAAAGTTACATTATAGTGCAGTTATAAGCAGTGAATGTTCTCTTTTACTGAGCATTCTACCTGAGAAACACAGAGAATTAGATTGATAACATCATTTACTATTTACCTTCTGCTCTGAAATTAACCTTGTGGTTTATGGTTAACATATTTAGCAGAACAACTAGTATCCAAGTTATTTTAAGTCACTGAACTGTGTGTATGTATATATATATTTCAAAAGAATGAAAAAGATAAGGGGGCGTCACTCTCTTTCTGTCTCCTTTTAATGAGGAATGAAACCTGACTTTAAACAAGAGAGTCTGAAGGGTTGAACACTTTTATGAAGTGATAAGCATCACTGAAGTCTAAATGCTTTAGAGACGTGTAAAACAATCTGATTGTTATTTCTAATTTAGCATTAGCTAAACTGCTAAAGAGAATAAGAATGAGAGAAACTTCCATTTCTTTAACAAATGCTTTTCTTTCTTCTTCCTTGGTCATACAGTCATTCCCAGCACAGCACTGCAACGCGTCCACCCACAGTGAGCTTGCAGCGGACCATTTCTGTGGAAGGGTAAGATGATTCTCTGTTGAAGCTGCCTGTAGAGCTCTCAGATACCCCTCAGCCAGACACTGAACTACCCATGTACACATAGCTGTTAACTAGATGTGGCTTAAGTCTGTGAGATGAAGAAATAGCTACTTTCAAATTAGTGCTGATCTTTTCTAGATGCTTACACTGAAAGGTCTGGTTTTCATGGAGATAAGAATATGTCATAGAGATATAGTAAATATGGTGTCTTCAATTCATCTCACTTAACTAATGCCAATATTTGCATGTGTTAGCTGTAAATATTCCACTAATCATGGAAATACACAGTGAAGTCTTACTGTGTTTTCTTAATGCATGCATGAGTTCTTTTTGACAAAGTGTCTGGAACTAAGAATGCAGAAGTACCGGTAGAGAAGAATCATTCTGTGCTGCTGCATATCTTTGTTAATTGTAGAAGCACAGCTCTGAGTACTTAGCTGATTCCATTTTAACAAAAACAGTTGGGCAAAGTATGAATCATTCTGAACCACAGTTAATAGTCTTGCATCTTTATGATCTTAGAAAAGCTGATGTTTAACACTGAAACACACATTTTGGTTGCACCAACTCGCGTAGTTTGCAGCAAACGTTAGATTTCTTTCTCCCCATCCATGGAAATGTGGAACTGTTTGAAATATTTTGTAGGCATGGGTAATAACTTGTCATTGCCTGCTGTCAGGTCCTGTTTCAGAGCTTTTCTTTCTTGTGATAAAAGTGAGAATCCAAAGTTTCCACAGAGGAAAGATGTCATCTTGTATGCTGGTTTCTGTTGCAACCTTACTGTGGTGCAGTCAGAAGAAAAAGAGTTAGATATGTGAAACAGTCCATTCCTAAGGGAAGTCTGAAATGTTTTTCTCACAAGTCTCATTTTGTTCCTTTCTTATCTAGATCTAAGACCTAAGATTTTAAGCTTTTATTTAAAATGTATAGGACATATCTAGTAATTATTCATTGAAAACAAGACTGAATAATGAAATTGCTACTGGAAAGGTGCTTATCTCTTAAGGGCTGTCATCTGGAAGGTAATCCTATAAATAAAGCCCTAATCATCCAACCTCAAAACAGTGCTAGTTTCAAGTTAGATCAGTTTGCTCAAGGTTCTCCAATGTGAAGATTGGACACGTTTTGGACAAACTTTCTCAGTGCTTAAACACCCTTCTTCTGGATTTCTTTATCTCTCTCCATAATGAACACAGAGGGTCATATATTAATTCCCTTTTCCTCAAATCAACTCATGAATAAATTGATGTTTGATATAAAATTGAGCTTCAAGAGCAAGTTTCTCAATTAAAATGGTAATTAGTTTAAAAAAAAAAAAAGGAAAATAAATAAATTAGTAAGTTGTGATTTAAGGAAAAAAATCCTATTATGCTGTCTCTGACTTGGTCCACTGGACTCCATAATTCAGGAGGAATCCTATAGGTTTAGACTCCTATTGAAATTTGGAAATCAATCTGTCTATGTGAATTTTTAGATAAATTGTAGAATCTGTACTGGCCATGCAGTTGACTTGCATATATTGTATATGAATCATTAGAGTGCAGGATATTTGCAATTGATATTACAGGTCTCTTGCTGTTCAGGAGGTAGAAGAATATCTGGCTTGTAATTATTACTAATCAACTTACACTGAGTCATATTTCATTTCACATAGGAAAGTGGGACTGTTAGCCTACTACACCACTGAGCAAAATTAAGTAATCAGCTCAGCCCTAAATATTTCATTGCGTTAAAGCTCAATTTATTCTGATGTTTTGGTGAAGTCCATGCTGCTAAGTGTGTTTATAGCTAATACAATTTGAGGTCAAAACAAAGTTATTTCTTTCTTTTAGGAACTAAGTTTCCATCAGAGCCCTATACTTAGGTGACTCATTTTATTGCTTTTGAGATGCACTTTGTAAAAGCTACTTTATGTGCAAGGCATCCCTAGCCTGCGCTCAGATCCGTGGCTTCCATGCTGGCTCAGTGTGACTGACTGTGTAGTCACTGAAGTAATATAATTATTGGGTCCTCTGAAGGAGAAATGAATTATGGGGGGGTTAAAGAAATACAGGGGGAACTGCATTTGCTAGCATTGATTCTTTTCCACCCTGTTGAATATGTGATAATTGAGCTGGCTGGAATAGATTCTTAAAAAACTTTAATAGCTTTTTTTCATCTAGGGAATGGATTTATACATAAAAATGGGGTTTTTAGGGAGGGATTTTGTGGACTCCATGGACAGCAAAAAAAAAAAAAAAAGAATAGCAAGGTGAGAAAAATCCAAAGGTCTTTAAAGATTAAATTTCCTTTATATTCAAGCCATATATTCTTCACAGTGCAATGACTGTACATGAGGCGACCAGATTTATTATGTGTATACAAGCATGAATTCACAGGTGTTTGATGTTCTCGTTAGTGCGATCTAATCCGTAACTCCCCTAATGGCTTCTTTGCATGGTTTAAAAACAAGAAAACTCTAACATTTGACTTTGAAAATATTGTTGGTTTGATTTTTTTGAAATGGTTTTAGCAAAGCTTTTAAAATGGTTTAAAATGGTTCCAATGGTTTTAATGAACAATTTTAAATGCGAGTATCCAAAATAGAAGAATTATTGGATGAAAACTGAAACCTGCTACTTGGAAATCCTTCTGTACTAAGCTATAATGTTAGTGGTGTATGATAGCTATTGTCTCTGCAGTTGACATTCAGACTAAATTGTACTTTATATGCTACCAGTCATCTCTTCTGATGAGCTGCTTAGAAACTGGGATTTCAACTTACTCTATCAAGAGTGTTTTGATGGAAAGTTTAAATGAGTTTATCAACATGACCGAGTATCTCAAATATATATAAATATTTATACATAAATAAACAGCATTTGAACCACGACCAAGGGTAAGAATTTTTATTCCGAACATGACAGATACTGCTTTGTGTTTCAAAAGTGTCTTATATAGAGTAATTTTGGACGCTTGCTACTAACGGGCTGTTTATTGATATTTTGAAACATGGCTTAGAGGCACTGCTGTTTCTAGGTATTCTCTTAGCCTTTGACTACTTCCTGTCTCCTGACAGTGCAGTGCAGTCACCTATCACCATTTCCATCTCATCTAGCTTTGCTTACAACCTGGGAAGCCAGCGCATTCATGGTAAATAGAGCCATCAAATGCTGTAAGTTATAGTTAATAGAAAAGTGGTTTCAATATGGAGCCAATAGTTTGAAAAAGCAGGAGGTAAAGCAAGCTTCCTTGTATGGAGCTGCTATAAGAGGTGGAACAGAGATGCAGTTTTGAGGATTTATTTTGATTATTAGCATGTGAATAATGCACTTCCTGGACCAGGGAAGAGAGACAAGTGTTTACATGAGACAAAGTATAAATGAACGAGTGTCCCTTTCAAAGTCAAAGAGCATATTAGCTGTCCTACACGGTCGCTCTAGAAATCAATGAGGTTTCCTAAATCTAGGAGACATATTCCTGTGCATTTAAAGTAAATGTCAGGTGTCATGGCAAAAATGCAGACCAGCTTTTCAAGTACAAGATTGCCCCTGTATGCCAACTCCATCTTGCCAGCTGTAGCCAGAAAACATTGCCTGGTGTGCAGGCTTTAATTCCTCTACAAAAGGCAAAATGAAAAACGAAGTCCAGAGGGGTTCCCAAAAAACAAATAAAGTTGCACATGTATAAGCCAGTGTAGTCATGCATACATCAGTCAGGCTGAAGTCTGGGTCCCAGTAGGTTCCCTTGTATTAAATATACTTCAAAGTTTGTGACAAGTTAGACATGCTGTTTGCAGAATAAATGCATTAAAAATGCAGTCAGTATTAAAGTTGGGATAAAGTATTGCTGCTACAGTTAATGTCAGCATTCAATCAACAAGAAATGCCAAGGAAAGTATAGAGAAATCAACAGATAAAATACTTGTTTCAAGCAGAATGGGTAACCGTAGTAAGTAAAATTATATTTGAGAATGTGCTGTGATAAATGAACATCTCATTAACGGCTTAGTTTTTGGTATAGCAGCATTTAGTAAATGAAATACTAAGTCACTCAGCAATTGCAGGTAATGAAAATGAACCCTCTGCTCATAACTAAAACACTGTCTCAGTTTAAGAAGGCCTGTCTGCATTGTGGTGCTCAATGTGACTGCGAGAGATAACATGAAGGTTTCCTTATTTTTGCTAGTTTCAAGCATAATTGAAATCAAGATGATAATAATTAAAGTCACAAATTAGGGATCAGACCTCACTGGGTGTAGAGCATCACTGATGGGTAACACTGATGCGTTCAGCTCCTCCTAAGCTCTTAGAAAGTGAAGTACTGGGGTCCAAAGAACGGAAGGTTTGCCAGCTCCCTACCACTGCCAGGTTATGGTGGTTTGGAAACATCAGAGGAAAGGGAGATCAGGCTGGGATGGAAGGCAAGAGGTTGTGCTGTTTCACATCGTGGTGGAAAGTTTTTGCCAAGCCTAGGAGGGGAATAACAAGCAGAAAAGTAAAAGCCAAGATGCAAGAGAAGTGATACTGCAATAAAGCAATAAATGAGAGCACTACAGATGGTAGGTTTTTGTCTAAATTGCTGTGGAGCTGAATAGTAGATGGTACTAAAAATTAAATAAGCTGAGTAAGGTTGGTTTTGTCTGAACTTCAGTACCTTTTATAAAGGTGTGTGCATGTTCCAGGCCTTAAGGCACTTAAGATTTCAGATTCTCTCTGGTGTGATTAATCAGCTTTTAAAGCATCATACACACTGGCGCATTCTCTGCCCATCCTAGCTCTCTGTGTTAAATGCTGTGAAGAAGCATGCTCAGTCTATTTGAATTACCTTTTTAGGTCCTTCCAGTCTAAAGACTTTTGGCTGTCTGAAATAAAATGCAGTTATCAGAATTTCTTCAAGCACAAGCAGGAAACTGGAAGTATTGTTTTGAGGAAGAAATGGCTTGAGTAGCCAACTGACCCTAGCCAGGCATAGCTCAGTGCTCACACAGTGAATTGTCAGAAGCCAAACACTGTGCTGCTCAAGATAAGGCTGCTTTGCTCCCTTAGATTTGGGGGGGTTGTACCCCTGATGTGCTACTAATATGTGACTTTAATCATCTAATACAATATCTTTCTACTTCAAATTTCCCTCCTGCTATTTGCTCCTTTAAGTAGCTTGAATGCTTTATTGTTGCATTATATGTGTGTGGTGCTTTGCACAGAGGGTGTTGGGGACTTAGCTGGAGACTGGTACTACCCCTATGCAAACACTAAGATAAATATCCTTCTGGGTTTTCTATGATATGTGCTACTGTAACACCAGATCAGCATGTGCATGAATAGATGTATGGTTTTAATATCCTTTGTGAAGCAAACAGCATTTTTTGAACCCTCCTCTCCCCAAAAAACCTAAACATCAAAAAACCCCATACTAAAACATCAAAAAACCTGCAGCCAAAGCAAGATCAAAGCCATATTTCTAAGTCCCTGCAGATTTGGGGTACCACATTGATTATATATAACTAAAGAAGTCTCCAGGGTTTGGTATTTGAAAGCACCCAGTGTGCTTAATATTTCTATAGATGTTCCAAAAAGCCCAGATTCATGTCAACACCCCAATTTTATAGATGGCAGAAAAGAAAGAGAAAGATGGAGCTGTGTGAGTGTGAGATGAATACTAAAACTGACTGCGTTCTTTCATGTAGCCAGCAGCACAAAATAAGCAAATTAAAAATGGATTTTCTTTCAGTCAGTTATTATAAGAATTGCTTGTTTTCAGAAAGATTTTCCCCTTCGTTTATCAGTCCAGTTTTTATTCTCTTGAATTAACTCTAGAATTACATGGATTCACAATCTATAGAAGAATGACAAGGATGCTCACTTGTTTTGTCTTGTCATTTTCCTATTGTAAAAGAGTAAACTGATCAAATATTGAGTACAAATGTAGCAGCTATTTTCAAGATAATGACCAAATAAGCAAACAGGAGCAACAAGAAATGCTTAGGAGGAAAAACACCTCCCTTTTTGATTCTTGTTTTGCTAATTGCATTTTATGGCAGAAGACATCTTCCTAAGTGTCACAGCTTCACCCACTCTGATTTGTTGCTACTTACAGGTTTCAAATATTAATTTCATAACTTTGCTCTTACATCAGGCCTGCAATTTGTAATGAGCTTTACAGACTCTGATCTGATGCATTCCCCGAAGCAAGTAATCAAGTCCATCCAAATCGATTCTCCCATTGATTTCTGAGCCTGTAAATTTGTGTGGATTGCAGCACTTTATTTGCTCCTTTGCTCCTGGCTGCATTACGGTAAATCTTCCTTTCTTCCTTCTCTGCCTTTTTAATTCATTCCCTGCTCTCCTTCACACATCCGCTGTCTCTATTTATCCTGTTCTCTCTTTTCTTTGCTCTTTTTTTCTCCCTTCTTTCTCTTTTCCCTTCTGCTGCCTTCTGTCAGTCCAGGAATGTTTTCATCTCACACTCCGTTCTAATTTCTGCTTGATTTCCCCTGCTGCACTTCTCTGTTTGTATTTGGTACAAAGCTGCAGGAGGGCATAAAGCATGCACACACACCAAATTAAAGTGCTAGTACACTTTGTTAGCACCTAGAAACTCACCTTCAGCAGTGTTTATCAAGGAAGAATTTGTAAATGGGGGAAGTATTTAAAGCTGGAGGCAGAAACGTGCATTCCAGAAACACTGGATGTTAAGACTATTGCTTTTTCTTAGGTAGCTACAGAGTGCCACCTATTGTCTTCAGACAGAACACTGATCTTTAAGATAAGTTAACCCTGAAATTGGCTTTCCCTCAGTTGCTGTATTCTACAGAGAACTACACGTTTTTACTGGGTGTATTTACTGCAAGAAAACAGCATTCACATTCGAGTTGCTTTTCTTTTGCTTTTTACTCCCCCATCACCATGTCATCTTGAAGCCTTTGATTCCATTGCCTCCTTTACAGCATTTATCCGCATTCTGGCTGGAGTTCTTTCATGTGTTTTAGAATTACCTTCATAAAGAATTTTCATAGAGGCAAAGGAGCTTTTCCTAATGTTGTTTCCCAGATATTTAAGAAAAAATTGGGTAAGCCTGTTCTTAGATCTTCTTAACCATTATATTAAAAGAGTTGACTATAAACTTTTATATCAGGCAGATAAATACGTGGCATCCTCATCTCCAGCTTTATCAAAACTGGCTTTTTTTGTGAGTGTGGCTAAAGCATTGACAGATAACTCATTGCTGAGTTACTCTTAGGAGATCAACTGATGAGTGGCTGGTATTGTAGTTTATTTGCTTAAGAAATTGGTTTCCTACTTTAATTTCATAACATCCTACAAAGTTTTATTAGCATCATAAGTGCTTTTTTTTTCTTTTTCATACTAAATGCACTATGCAAATGGGAACAATTACTTATATTTTAAAAAATGTATTAAATTATGTTGAATTGGCATATGCCTTTACTTCTCTGGTTTAGCAGTACAGTTGTGCCTGAAGGTTATTTCTATGATGATGACAACAACATTTGCATCTTCATGAATCTGCCTTTCAGATTCTGCAGGATACTGGGTTACAAAAGAAGTATGAAGAGATGTTGTGGTTGGTCAGAGTCTATACAGCCGAATTTGAGTCATTACCAGAATGACCTGCTTAGGCTAAAGAGCAGGAGCTAAACCTCATTGTGTTTTAATCATGGATTCTGACATTTCCCTGTTATTGTTTGAACTTCCTCTGAACATAATGATCCAAGAGCAGAGCATGAATTTTGCTGTCAAAAGGCCAAAATCACAAAACAGCCCTGACAGCGTTTTAGACATAAATCTGCTGACTTGATCAGAGACAGGGCTTAATAACTGGGCCAACTTTTTGTTGAGCTACACAGCTTACTATTCAGTAGATACCCAGTTGTATTGACCTAGTTTTCTCCATAGCACTGGCTTTCAACTATTTGATCCAAGCTGTCTGTCATATGTGGAAATACTGCATTTCATCTTGAACAAGAGCTCTTCTGATTTCTCACCAGCAGCACATGCAGATAGATTTGTTTGACTTTACTGCCTCTTTTCCCTCAATATTCAGGTAAACAGTAATGGCAGTCTATCATGGTTTAAATCCACACTGTGTGTGTAAATCTACATTAACTCTATCCCAGCTGAAACGAGGACACAGTTGCTCAGCTTTTGGAAGGTGTTTTTGATCATGTAGGACTTGAAGATGACAAGTGTCACCGTACCATTTAGTGGATGGGGAAATGGAAGCTGGAAGAGCAAACGACTTGCCAAGATCACTCAGCAGCGCATGGGCTAAGCAGGGAGAGGAGTCCATGCTTCCAGCTTGCTGTCCTAGTTCTGCTCCAACCCTCAGGCCACCCTTCCTAATTAAAAACCTGTTTAGTATTCTTAGACCTGGATTACACTATATCTAATCCCGTATACTTAAGAAGGGGCTAAAAGTGTTGTTGGAAGGCAAATCAACAGCAATGATCCAAAAGAAAAGAAAACCCCCTTGATTTTCTGATTACTTGGTGCCTCAAGAATGTACAAACTCGAGACGATATGTCTTTTTCTCACGTCTGTATGTTTAAAGGGTTGTTTTGTGGCTATATAATGTTAAGAAATTGTTATAAGAAGGAAGAACATATGGAGTAGGACTAGTGCATTCTCTAAAGGTTACAATCAACTTTAAAAGTACTATTAAAAAATGCTTTACTTTTGTCCTTCAGAAATGTTTAAGCTTGAGTTTCAGAAAGTTAAGGTGTTATTTAAAGGTAATGATCAAGCTGGGAATACAGGTTGAGCATTAACACCAGGCAAAGATGAGCACCTACTGATTTCGGAATTGTCATGTAAAGACTTAATTCTCCCTGTATAGAGCTGTGAGACTTACATCAAATAAAACATCCCTTAATTAGTCACTTCTCTCTCTCCATTCCTATGACGTAAAGCTGTTCTATAGTACAGAGGAAAAGTTGGGTCTTTTCCACCAGAAGAATTCCAGAGCATGGTTCTGTAGGTGAGGGGCGTGTGTCTTTACAGTTGTCACTTTGCTGATACCTTATACTTGTAAAAACTGAGAAATAGAAGAACATCTTATTTGTCTGTAAATATATGCGTTTGTGAGTATTTGCAGGGCTGGGCTTAACATTTGCACATACTAATGTAACAGCATTTACACTTGTCTGAAAAGTAAATTGTTAGAGGCATTTGAAGTGGGGTAAGTAGCAATGAATATTGGGGTTGTGTATGTATGTATACATATGGTTGTGTTTACTTGTGCATCCAAGGGAAAGACAGATCTGAAGCCTACTGTATGGAGTAAAGATTGGGAACTGGAATACCTGGGACACTTTCTCATGGATGATACCTTGATTGCTTAGGAAAGTCCTCTCTTTCTGGACATAAGTTTTCACATCAGTAAAATGAATGTTATTGTGTTTGCATCTTTTAGGGCATATTTTCAATTTACAAATGCAAAGTGCTGTAGTAGATGTAGCTGTTATTATTTATTGATTTCCATCATAATGACCAACTTTATAAACCAGTAAGGCAAAAGCAGAATTCCGTTGGTATGGTTCAGTGATAAAGCTGCTGTGTGACTTTACAACTGCAAGCTTTTGATACTGTCAAGCCAGTTTTTCATGAGATTCTGCTCTATTAGCTTGATCATAGCAATGCGATTTGCTCCAAATCTGCCAAGATCAAACACACTTGCCATTGGTCTGCCTAGAGTTTTGGTTTTCTTTTTTGTTCATTTGTGTAAAAAGAAAGGCTAGAACTGAAAACAAAATGGTGCCATGTAAAGATTGATTCTACTTGTATACATAGTGTTGTTATAAATTAGATTATAAAATGCCTTCAGTGTTTTGATTTTTATTTTAATAAACCCATTGCTTAACATATTGAGGATAACTCCATTGGGCTGAAATTAATAGAGATGTTTGAATTCAACCATGAGAAAAAGATGCTGGTTAATAAAGTAATAATGCTGAAAATAAGAAAAGGTGCTGGTTAATTCCTACCTTATCTGTTTCCACTTAACAGATTTATCTCATTTGTTAAATGGTTTATTTAAGTAATAATGAGCCATTGTGTCTTAAGCAAAACGTAGCACACTTCAGATGCCTTGAAAAATGCATCCACACTGAGAGTTTTGAATGGATAAACGTTATCATTTTGTTTCTATACAGAGAGCCTCGAAAAATCATCCTGCACAAGGGCTCCACAGGACTTGGTTTTAACATAGTGGGAGGAGAAGACGGGGAAGGCATTTTCGTGTCTTTCATCCTAGCAGGCGGGCCTGCCGATCTCAGTGGAGAACTGCAGCGAGGGGATCAGATCTTGTCTGTAAGTATTTGTGCTGGGCTCTGCTGGCCAACCTCTTCATCTTGTTCTTTGTTCTGTACTGCAGGGAACACACAAAGAAGGCATTTTTGGTTTCTGTGTTGTGTAATCCAAGCTGGAAACAGTTTATCACTGAGTATTTTGTTTATTTGCTCTTAGGTTTTATGGCATTTGCTAATGGTGTTACTTGCACTTAGCTCAGAATGAGACTTTTCTCCGCTTAACGCTATCTACAGTGTGGCAACACCACAGGGAAGACCTAAACGCAGTGTAGATCTCAGCGTCTCCCAATGTAGCCCATCATCCGGTTCCATTTTGCCCAAAATGCATTACTTAGTCCGAAGATACTTCTCAATCTCAGCTTGTCTTTGAGGAGAAAAAGCAGTACAGTGAAATCCGGCAGGCTGGGGGTGCCATCTAGTGTGCATTGAACTGCTTAGCAAACGGCCCAGTGCAAGAAGTAGATTAATTAGGTTATGTTAATTGTCCCTGTGCCTCTAATGAATTTGATGATCACTCTGAAATCAATTTCTAAATTTTAGAGGATAGAAGGCTTTGTAGCCCGAGGTTATATTTTGCATTCTTAGTCTCAAAAACATCTTTTTAATTTTTCTTTCATGTATATATTGATAGCACATTTATGTTTTAGGCTCTGTCAAGTAACTGAACATCTGACTGTAACAGTCTGAATGTAAAGGATTTTGAATGCCAATGAAAGCCTTGCAAATGTAGTTAAACATCCATTCACATTATGCCGCCTCACAGCAAAAAGAAACTGTCTCAAACTGATACAGTTGTGGCTGTTCCATGCAAAGTGCACACACAGCCTTAAGGCACAGCACTGAAACACAGGAATTATTCATCCCAGATGGGCGATGGACACGCTAGGCTGCAATGTCCCCCTCACTCACTCTGTTGTGCTTTCTATCCCTGTGAATCTTCCATCCTTGGGTGCACTTTGGTTGGCTTTGGGGTGGAAGATGGCTTTAGCCTGGACATGATGTGGTTATGTGGCACTTTCCTTGTCAATGTTTAAACCCATGAGGAAGCTGGAATACTTTTCCTGCACTGCTGAGGACTATCTTGGCCACTGGCTTATTCTATGAAAAATTAATTACCTTTCACCTGCCGCAGTTTTGGTATGAAAAGGTGTCTGAGGCTGTTTTGCAATATATATGGAAAATCTGGTGAGTTAGCAGCAAAGGGACACAGTAACCTGAAGTTGTGAGGATTGTAAGAGTATGTTTGATCTAAACCTGTTCCTTGACAATGCTTTAACAAAAAGTGAGAAAGGACAAGTAAAAGATGTTTAGGTGCCTTGAAGAACTCCCTGAGCAGAAAGTTTGTAGGACACTGCAAGAAAGCCAAATAAACTCTTATAAGTTTATAAGCATGAAGAGATAAGAAAGTCAAAAGCCTGTGTCAAGAACACCACAGCCAAGAAACCCAAAGAACAGAAATGGAATTTTTTTCAGGACAATTAGGTAATTTATTTTTCCTTGGCTAGATGCAGCAAAATAAATCTGACTGAAAGAGCATTATGAAATCAAAACCTTTCACAGTACATTGTGTTCAGAAATCCAGATACAAATTTAAAAGTCCATTTTCCTTTCTTTTTAAGCAGGGGTACATTTAACGCCATGTGATGCTGCCAGAGTTGAATTTTTAACACTAATTTTTGCCTGCTTTGTAGCGATGTTTTCCATAAGTTCTAATTACAGTTACCAGTGTTGCTGCAGCAGTTAGTTGTCATGCAAGAGTAGTTTATTTGTTCATTAAGCAGAGAGGAATGGAAATTATTGCCAAATTAGACCGCATGCCTATCCCCAGGCAATCACCAAGTCAGGCACTGCTTACTTATGTAGTCACAAATAACTATTATGGATCCGTTTTTCCATATTCAGACAAAACAAATTTCATGCACAGGCTACTTTTAGAGCTGGTTAATCTTAGACCATTGTCTGATGAAAAGTCCTAGACACCGTAATTTTATAAGGCCTGCTGCAGTGTAGGTCTGTTTCTCTCGGTTTATTCTTTCTTGTCTCATCCCTCAGCAACACTTATTTCCCTATAGAAATAGTTTGCCCATTTGTTTCTCAAAACATGACCAATCTGATTCACCAGGAGCAAACAGCACCCTCAAAGCTAGTATTGCTAACTCAAGGTTGGTTAAATTGTGGCTGCCCCATCCCTGGCAGTGTTCAAGGCCAGGCTGGACGGGGCTTGGAGCAAGCTGCTCTAGTGGAAGGTGTCCCTGCCCATGGCAGGGGTTGGAACTGGATGAGCTTTAAGGTCCCTTCCAACCCAAACCAGTCTGGGATTATTCCATGAAATTTCTTTCAGACAGGGAGCATAGTAAGTGATTTAAACTTTGCAGATCTGGATTTAATTCTCTGATTTAGCTACTGTCCTTCTGTATGACCTTAGTCAAGGTGCTTTGTTTTACTGGGCTTCAGTCTCTCATGTGGAAGAGGATGACCAGAGCAGTTTGCTAATTCATGCTGGTGTAGTGAATATGGCAAACTGTGGTCTAATTGAAAGATATGTATTCTCACCTTTGGGAAGGAAACTATAAAAATACCTTAAATAGACTGAAAATACATGAATGAGACCCAACAAAACTAGGATATCCCTGCCCATGTCAGGCGGGTGGACTAGATGACATTTAGTTGACTAGATGACCAACCGAAACTAGTCTATGTTTCTATTAATCTATGGAATATGAGTTGCATTTGAGTGACACACTGGATGTATACATAGTCCCAGAGTCAGCCCACAAGTCTTGAACAAAACCCATAACATCTCTAACCTCTCTTTCTGCCTGATGCTGTTATCTTTCCCCTGTGCTGGGCACTGGTGAGGCTGCACCTCAAATCCTGTGTTCAGTTCTGGGCCCCTCACTACAACAGAGACATTGAGGTGCTAGAGTGGGACCAGAGAAGGGAACGGAGCTGGTGAAGGGTCTGGAGAGTAAGTTTCATGAGTCATGGCTGAGGGACCTGGGGTGGTTTGGTTTGGAGAAGAGAAGGCCCAGGGGGGACCTTTTGCTCTCTACAGCTGCCTGAAAGGACGATGGAGTGAGGTGGGGTTGGTCTCTGATCCCAAGTAAAAATTGATAGGACAAAAGGAATCAGCTTCCAGGTGCAGCAAGAGAGGTTTAGGCAAGATATTAGGAACAATTTCTTCACAGAGGGTGCTCAGGCATTGGAACAGGCTGCCCAGGGCAGGGCTGCAGTCACCGTCCCTCCAGGTGCTCACACACCGTGGAGATGAGGCCCTCAGTGCCGTGGGTTAGTGGTGGCCTTGGCAGTGTTGGGGAACGGTTGGACTTGATCATCTTAAAGGCCTTTTCCGACCCAGTTGATTCTATGACAGGGCTTCAAGCCTACAGCCCTCCAGGGCACTGTGAAAGATTGTGGCACAGCCTTGGCCCCAAGAGCGAGTGAAATTTGAGGTTCTTTTTTTCCAGATGCCACCAGGTGGCATTACAGGATAAGTAATGTCAGAGATCTGCCTTTGGAAGCTGACTAGAACCCGGGGAAAAGCAGCGGTACCTGTATCTGTTTTCAGTTAATAGACTGAAATGTTTAAAACTTATCTCAGAAAGCAGGTTGGTATTCCCAATTGCTTCTGCTCAGAGAGACAAAATGAATCCTACTGAACCTTGAAGGCAAATTGAAGAATAATGGAAAATGTTCTGTTTCAAACAGTAAAATATTTCAAATAGAAAAAAAAAAATAATTATACTGTTACATTTGTGATAAGATGTTTTTTTCCCCCTAAAAGTTAGGATTGTTTAAATGCTGGTTTCTTCTTGCTAGAACTCATTATGCTGTTGTGAACGAAACACTTTCCTTCTCGGTTCTGCATGTGTTTAAAATGTAGTAAGGTATGCATCACCAATGTACATTCACCACTACAACGGAATAGATCCCTCCCTATAGCATAGTCCTCTTATTAAACATAATGTAAATATTATCAGGTAGCATTTTGATTCCTACTTGTCATCAAGACTTGATTTGCTAGGTTCTGTGTACATACAGATTAACTTTTGTCTCTGACTTGTATAACCCAAACACAACAGCTCAGAATACCAATGGAAGTATTGTATCTCTCTTAGAGCAGTGGATATGAGGTGCCAGTATAGTCACTGATTTTTCTTAGATCATGTGAGAAGTCTGGACCAAGTCTAGACTGAGAGGCTGCTTGAACTCTCGTCTAACCCCAAATTCTCTATCTGTTAGGAAAATGCAATCCCCAATAAAAATCAAACGTAAAGTTCCTTGATGCTATTCCTGCAGTTTAAAATTCCACTTCCAATGCTAAGGCATATATTGCCGATTAAAAGAGCAATGGGAACCCTGTGTTGTTCACTTAAAATCACCTGCATGTGAATAAATGACTTCTAAGAGCCATAAACATAAAAAGTCCATATGTTGTGCGTACTCCTTTGCTGACAGAAAGCTGTGCAAAACTTATAAATTTAGGAAAGAGGTACACAATACATTTTAGGGGAAATTCCTGGGGAGGCAGGAGAAGGACTATGGTCCTAAACAAACAAACCTTGGCACATCATTTTCTGCCTTACAATCTCAAATAAAAATTACATTAACATATGTCTAGCTATTTTAGCTGTCTTAATCTGCATGTTTCAAAGCACTTTCAGTGCCAAGTGTGCAACTTCATCTTATAGGTAACATCTCTAAAGCACAGAGTTAATTTACACGTGCAAGTTGAGCAGCAAGTTTCAGATTTACAGTTTACAAAGAATGAGTGTATATTGTTCCTTGAATTCCTAAGAAGACATTGCTTTTGAGTTTTATAATTTTCCATAAGACTGCATCAAGTTAAAAATGTATATAAAAGAAAGAATTCAGGTGAATTAATAGCCATAAGGAGGTAACAGAGAATATTAGCATTTGGATTATAACTTTTGAAATTATTGCATTTTGTGTCTTTGGACAAGACTAAACTTCAGATTCAGAACTTAAATTCAGACATCTGAATGCTTGCTGTCTGCTTGCCATTAAAGTCAATAGAGGCTGGAGAATGATTCACCTGGCGAGTGTTGTGTAGGGCAAGTTGAATTGCTGTGTAAGCTTTATTGCCTGTATTGATCAAGTATCCATTGACTTTAAGCCTAAATACTTACCACATCTATATTTAGATGTCTTAAACTGAATCTCACAAATCATGTGTGTTTGCCCATGTATGTGTTATTTTCTTTCAGATAACATTGTGCTTGTTTCATCACAAAGAAATGTGAAATAAAATTGCGGGCCATAAAATCAGTTTTTATTTCATCCGCCTGTATTAATGCTTCAGTACCTTGTGGTTCACAAGGGCAGGATGAAGCATGGCTGTTAGCCTGAAAGTAGAATCAAGAGAAAAAGGAGACTGCTTGCTCTGGAGCAGAATGGCTGCTCCCAAGAAACACATCCCACAGGTTACCTTAAGGAAATAAAACAAGTTTCCTGAAGGATAATTGCTTAACAGCAACAGGAAAAAAAAGTAGAAAAAGAGCAGGCTGCACTGCAAAGACCCAGGTAGTACTCTTCCGATGCTTCTATTTTCTCCCCTATCTAACTTAATCATCTAATCAGATGAATGAAGTTAACCAAATTACTTATTTTCCTCTTGACCTATTTTAGTATTAGGATGTATTTGTATACGGGGAAAGATATTTTCTTTTTTCCCCTGCTACTTTCTCAGAATCAAATAACTATGTATTGGAAAAGGGATATCAGGGATATTCTATGGGGGTTTCTGTCACAGGTACATGATATTGTATGCACTTAGTCTTAAGACTAGTGTTTGAGCATCTCACTTCAGTACTGTCTCTGGCCTGTTATACAGGGCTCTCCCTCGCAGAGAAAATGTGATCTTGGCAGATTTAGGCTGGTTATAAGGAAGAAATCCTTCCCTGTGAGGGTGGTGAGGCCCTGGCACAGGTTGGCCAAGGCAGTTGCGAATGCTCCATCCCTGGCAGTGTTCAAGTCCAGGTTGGATGGGGCTTTGCAACCTTGTCTAATGGGAGGTATCTCTGCCCATGTCAGGGGACTGGAACTGGATAATCTTAAGGTCCTTTCCAAACAAACCATTCTATGATTCTATCTCTTATATTGATCAGATTTTGTCTTGTGACTGCCCCGTCCTGCTGTCATATTCTGTGAGATGTTTGCTTTCATTTACATTCTAAACACTTCTTTCTACTTAGTTCCTCCCACACAACTCCTACCCACCTTATCACTCACATCTGTAGCAAAAATATGATATGCATTTGAGAAAATGTAGTGTTCTCCAATTTCTACTCCAAATGTTGTATAGAGCAGGATAGAGTGTAAAGGACTTCATGCTTAATTTATGTTTTATATTTGCTACAGTTAGAATTGACCTTCAGATTAACTTCCCTTACTTTGGTGCAGAGAAACTTTCAGCTTTCTACTTTAAAATGGCTTTTTGCTCATTGTAAAAGCAGTAAAACTACTTAGGGCAAAGAGTGCATATTGTTGCCTAGTTACAAAACTAAGGAAAATGGCAAATACCATTTGGTTTTCCTTCTCAGGTTTGAGTTGTTTGGGTTTTTTTTCCCCCAGATTACAGCTGGCTTGGGAAGCATTTGAGTCATCTCTGTAGGTCTTGGAGTTTTTTCTCCATGGAGCACCAGATAGTCACTCTTGTGTAACAGTGTTAGGATTATAACAGATACTCCCTTTGCCATACAAGAGCTATTTGCAGGGGCAGTCACCATATCTTTAGGATGCTTACTTCCCTGTGTTGGTGTGAACGCTACATGACTCCATCCTCTGTCATGGGAGAGTCTACAGAATTCTGTGGACTTTGGCTGCAGAGGTACATAAATACTCCCTTTATGGTTTTAATATTAGTCCTACTTAGACAATAAGAAAACAACAACTATGTAAATTTTCTTTGTAGTAATATATAGAATATTGTATGCTATGTTTTGGGAATGTTAGTATATAATCAAAGCAGCATCTTAAATGGGTAGATCAGTTCAGATGTTTGGACTATTTTGTAGAGGTAGGACATGTTTGAAAAATCAAGGGTGATCATGTTGCTAAACATATCCAAAGGGTCAGTACTGCATGGTAGGTGATAAATGTGATAGATCTGTAAAAGGGCCCCATCCCTGGCAGTGTTCAAGGCCAGGCTGAACGGGCTTGGAGCAACCTGCTCTGGTGGAAGATGTCCCTGCCCACGGCAGGGAGTTGGAACTGGATGAGCCTTAAGGTCCATTCCAAACCAAACCAATCTATGATTCTGTGAAAATCTCTGAAGAGAGAGGGAGATGAGAGCACAGGTGCTGTCATATGTTAATAGGATCACACCAACTAGATGGGCAAATAGTGGACTAATCTAAATTCAGGCTTTGTTAATGCCGGGAAGAAGAGGGTATGTAACCCTTTGGCATTCTCCATAGTTAGCAGAAAGATGTAGCTACGTCTGGCGTACAGTTTCCCTTGCCCTAAAGTAGACATTTGACACAGGTCAGATGACCATTGTGCTGTGAAAGTGTGTGCATTTCTGTTTACTGATTATAGAGACTTTTGGCATTATTTGCCTTTACTGAAATAGATCTCATCCAAACTGACCAAACATTCATGAATCTTTTGGGTGGGGAATATGAAAAAAGCAAATGTAAGTCAGATAATTCCAGGTTTTTTTCTGACCAGTAAGGAAAAATGGCCTAAAAGTGGGAGAATGAAACGCAACTTGCCCTTGAGTGAACATACAGTGGCAAAGTTGGTAATTTTGTGCTGGAAAAGAACAAGGAAGTTCAGAAGAATAAGCAACAAAACTTCAAAACAGCATTCACAGTAGATGTGGAAAATCCCACAGGGAGCAGGTTTTCAAGTAACAATTAATTCAGAAGCGGTAGCTCTCAGCTTTGGAGGTCATATCCTGTCAGGAAAGCCCTAGCATCCTCCTCGACCATAAAAATTCACTGTAATGTAGTATGATCTGTGACAATGTAAGCATTACTATCTGGAAATACCCTTGGAGAAGAGAGCTGGTAGCAAACTGGTTTTCAGTGTTGTTGATAAATATACGTGATCTGATGGCTGGAAGTTGAACTTAAACATATTCAGCCTCAAAACATGATGTTCTTGTTTTGTAGTCAGGGTAACTGGGTTATATTGCCATAGAAGCTCATAGACTTGTCATTTTGAGACTTCAAAATGAAATAGATAACTTTCTAAAATACAAGCCTAATGGAGCTTCTAGGGAAAAATATTACCACTTGCATATGCTGGAATGCTATGTCTGTTGGTGAATGCAGAGCTTCCCTTTGTCTTTTATTAATCTGGGAATTTGACTTCCACCTGGAATTCTCTTCTCCTCTCTTCACCACCTCCCTCGCCCCATCTTTCTGTAATGTATAACATACCTTTCAATTGCCTTGATGCAGGAACTGTTTTCTAAATTAACTCTCACTTTTCCAAGCACATGCTCAGAAGCTAATGAATTTTAACAATTCTCATGAATGAGGTATGTCTCTCTTGCCAAAAAGAGTTATCTATCAGACCTGTCAGTTATGTGTCATATAAAGCTAGTCTGTTGGCCTAAACTAGAGGCTGGGTTTCTTGCTGTAATGATATCATCAGTTGCCTCTAAAGCATTCATTTTACAATTGCCTAAATGAGTAGGAATGATCTAGTGCCAGACTGCTTGCTCTTCAGCTCCTAATAGTTTAAGGAGGAGTTTGCATTCAGTTCAAACACTCTGACTTAGCAAGTTTTGTTTTAAGACCGTCAAACAGAATTATGTCACATCTGATACACTGAACATTTGGAACGAGCTTTACACCCCTCAGTGTAGCCTTATCGTCAGCCTCACAATAGAAGGAAACTAAAAACACAGATTTGAAAACCAAACTGCTGCTGCTGGATAAAATGGCTGCATCCCTGAGCTTTATTCATTCTGAGATTTGCCCAAGGCTGAACTTTTGCCTTGTGCTTAAACAGGCTAGACTCCAGGCATCATTCTGCTCTATTACCCAGCCAGTTTTGGGTTCCTGAATGATTAAAAAAATTATCATATGACATAAGATGCAAAATAATAGAAACTGGCCATCCATTAAATAGGCTATTTAAGGAATATCTGCAGTGATTTGTTGGAGGAGATTTTGGAGATCCCTTTGAGAAAAAAAAATAAAGTAGAATCATAGAATCATAAAAAAGTTAGGGTTGGAAAGGACCTTAAGATCATCCAGTTCCAACCCCCTGCCATGGGCAGGGACACCTCACACTAAACCATGTCACCCAAGGCTTCGTCCAACCTGGTCTTGAACACTGCCAGGGATGGAGCATTCACAACCTCCCTGGACAACCCATTCCAGTGCCTCACCACCCTAACAGGAAAAAATTTCCTCCTTATATCCAATCTAAAATTCCCCTGTTTAAGTTTATCACTATAGTGATAATCATCTTTATACAGCAGAAAAGTTCTCATTTTCGCCATGAGTCAGTGAAAAAGTTAAAGGAACACAGAGCATCATTCCCAACAGATTTCTGCAGGGAAAGGACAGCTCTTGCAGGTTTCCTTTTACAGCCTGAATCATTGACAATACCCATTCCTGGGCTGCATATAGGAATCCTCTTTCTACCCCTGTCAGCAGTGTTGATGCTGTCAAGTTGTATCAGACAGCAGTCTGTGGGAAAGGTATAATTCATCCTCTGGGAGCTGCCAGTTATCAAGTGATTTTCCTCAAGCCCTTCATTTCCCCGAAAACTGTGGTCTAAAGAAACAACTGAAATCACAAGTCCCAAATTTCACTTCTGTTAGCATTCTTTATACAGTTTTGGCAGTTTAAGGAGGCTTGATGTTTCTCTTTTAGAATCATAGAACAGTTAGGGTTGGAAAGGACCTTAAGGTCATCCAGTTCCAAATCCCCTGCCATGGGCAGGGACACCTCACACTAAACCATGGCACCCAAGGCTCTGTCCAACCTGGCCTTGAACACCAACGGAGATGGAGCATTCACAACTTCCTTGGGCACCCAATTCCAGTGCCTCACCACCCTGACAGTAAAGAACTTTTTCCTTATATCCAATCTAAACTTCTCCTGTTTAAGTTTTAACCTGTTACCCCTTGTCCTATCACTACAGTCCCTAATGAAGAGTCCCTCTCCAGCATCCCTATAGGTCCCCTTCAGATACTGGAAGGCTGCTATGAGGTCTCCATGCAGCCTTCTCTTCTCCAGGCTGAACAGCCCCAGCTTCCTCAGCCTGTCTTCATGCGGGAGGTGCTCCAGTCCCCTGATCATCCTCGTGGCCTCCTCTAGACTTGTTCCAACAGTTCCATGTCCTTTTTATGTTGAGGACACCAGAACTGCACACAGTGCTCCAGGTGAGGTCTCATAAGAGCAGAGTAGAGGGGCAGGATCACCTTCTTCGACCTGCTGGTCACACTCCTTTTGATGCAGCCCAGGATACGGTTGCTTTCTGGGCTGCAAGCGCACACTGAAGCCAGCTCATGTTCATTTTCTCATCGACCAACATCCCCAAGTCCTTCTCTGCAGGGCTGCTCTGATATGCCCTTTATCTGAACAAGCAAACCACCAGGAGAGTAACAAAGCAAAACCACTTACAGAATACAAGAGCTATTTCCTTTCCATTGGTTTTCAAAAACATGCTTTATTTGAGAGTATGGAGCATTGTCTACTCAAAGTTTCTGTCTCTTAATCTCTAAAGCCACAAATGAACCTTGAGTGTCATGATTCAGGTAGTTTTAATATGAAATGTGAGCACTGAACATTTACTTCCTCCAGAGCTGAAGGTTCCAGTTAGACAACCTCTCATTCAGCCATTGATATATATGTGAGGCCTCATGGTCACTGGATTTGCCATGACAGAGTCAATAGCCATCTTGCATCTCACAGGCAAGACATAGTGGAAAAACCTATTAAGTAGAGATCAAGACGAGGATTTACTTTTTTGAATTGCCTCTAACTCAGTGCTTGGGGTCAGACAAATCCTCAGTGTCCTTCTGTCTTTAAGCAGCCTCTAAAATAGTTTTACCATTTTATTTCAGTTCCCGAGTACCTATTGCTTATAGGCTTCAGTTTATCATCTTATAACTCTTATCATCTTGGAGTTATAAGGCACTTGTTAAAATGCAAACCTTCATTTCAGAAGCAGGAGAAATTGAATAATTATTTCTGCTTATACCATCCTTTGAAATTCAAATGTGAAACAAGAGCCCTGCAGCATTATGAGCAAAACCGATCAATGACAGTTTAGCTTTAGCCATACACTGGAAGGAAAAATATCTTTCAGAACTCTGTAGAAGGCAAGGTGGTATATGGAATAAATGCTACCAGTAGGGTACTGTCTAAATTACCTAGGTTGAGAGCAGGAGACAAGGAAATCCAAATGCTGAAAACAGAATTAGGGAGAAAGAGGATGATTTCAGAAAGGCAGGAAAGTGAATGGAAGTAACAGTCATGTGTAAAGTAAAAGATGCAGGAGGGAGGAGGTTTAGTTTGATGTTTTATCAATTTGGAGTAGAAAGATAGCAGGAGCTGCTAAGGAGAGGGAATGTATGAAGGCTTGAAAAGATGAGACTGTAGTGAGATCCATGAGATTAGATGGTGGCAGAAATATAAAGGTGTTTGAGTGACCACACAGAAGGAGGGAGGGTAAAAAAGCAGCAACTAAATTAATTTAAGAGCTAATAATGAGGTTTCCATTTTAACAGAAGTTAATGTTCGTACTAAGTATTGTGCTTGATGACTGTTTTGTGTATAAAATTGATGAAAGACTATTTATATTAATTTAAAAATTAGTTAATTAGTATTGGCCTTTTTATTAGCTAGCACAGTACTCATATATATTTCATTGGTAATACCAACTGTCTTAATATGGAAAGACTACATGTGTGTCTCTGTCTAGACCTTACCCTTTAGCAATGATACCAAACGCCATTGATCACCTCATAGTTGCTAGATTGCATCCAGTCCAGGCTGGTAATTGAACTAGCTGGTAGCTATTTAGCAACCTGAATGAAACAAGTTTCATGTTCACTCAGGCTCCAGAGAGTCTGTGTCTTCTTTTCAAAAGCTGTTGTTTATTTCAAACTAAGTTTAAACACGTTTTGAGGAATTCTGATGGAACTGAGGGGAAATGCCTTTTAAGCTGTCGCTGCAGTAAACTCTTCAGTGAAATTATTTCAGTCTCAAAGTTTGCCAGTCTGGCATCATTCACAAAAGCTACAACCACATGGGAAGCACATCCTCTATCAGAAGAATTCCTGTACAGTTTAGATTAAAAAAAATAAGTCTTTGCCTATGGTTATAGGCTTAACAGGTATCATTTGGAATAATTCATGTGGTCTGGTGAGTCATAAAGCTTGTTGGCTCCTACTGTGAAAGGCAGTGTGTGCAAGACACCTCTTCAATAACGTAATATTAATTTTCCTCTTGCTTCAAAGATATAATGCTTTCATACCTCTTTCAGCTGCTTTAGCTGCCTACGTATACTTCCTGGCAAAAAAAAGACATGCTAAATGATGCAGCTTGTTCCCCCATACTGTTTCTTGTTTCCCAGAGAGAGAAGAGTTTGCCTTTAGAATGCCCAGCTCATCAGAGCGTAAAGACCAGCTCACAGGAGGCATAAGTCATAACTCCAAGGTAGCAAGACAAGGAAAATTGAAAAGGTCATTGAAGCTGCTGGCCCATAAAAAGAGGGAAGGAGGATGCTGGGCATGGAGAACAGCAGACATGACATAATAGTATGTTTTCAGTGGAGTTCAGGATGAGACAACCACAGTGCTGAACTGTGCAGTTTTAACTAACCAGAAGTGTAAATGCAGAAAAGAAGTGAGAAAAGTAAGAGAAAAGTAATAATGTGAGCCTGAAAATTTAATAGAAGTTAAACTGGAGAATGACGCCTCTTCTCCCCTGTGCATTTCTCTGTTTCTTCTATTTCTAAAAGTTTTCTTCACCATTCAGGCCAAAATGGTACCTGTACCACCAGTTGCCTCAGGGTGGTTTTCCACCGCCATTCCCCACGTTTGGTGCCTGTAGCTGCAGTGCTCTGCAGAGCCTCAGTAAATGAAGCTTCGCTTGGCAAATGATGTCCTATCTAAGCTGAGAAAAATCACTGCTCAAGGGCTGTGCTTTGGTGGCACACATAAGTTTCCTGGAATTATTGTATTTTTTGCTGGACTGAATCAGTTGTGGGGCTGTTGTATGGAATGACTGTGCCACCTGCTTGTGAGGAAAATCCTCCCCAGATATGTTCAGGGCAGATCATCTCTGATGTGTTTCTTTCCAGTGTTCCCTGTCTTACTGGAAGACCATGCTTCATCACCTAATGGTTGACACTATATATTCCATTTCTAATGACTAAGCAGGACTGCTAGAGAACGTGGCTCAGCTTTCCTCTCATCTCTTGTTAATCTGCTTAAGTGTACTTAAGTTAACATACCAAGTTAAAGCAGATAAATAGGGTTCTTTGTATCTTAATGCAAACAATGGCAATTCTAGCTGTAAAGAGTTGTCTTTATTCAGACTTCTGTTTGCTTTTTCCATCACCGAAAGCTCTTGAGTTCAACAAATACAAGAATTCAGCCACAACTTGCACAATCTGCTGTATTGTCTGTTCCATTTTAAAAAAGTGCCTTTTCCTCACCATTTAATTTACTCTATAAAAGCACCTTGTTGTGTCGGTGACAGTTCAAAGAAGAAATTAAAAGAAATCCTTTATATTTGCAGAGGAGGGATATGTTTTTCCTTTCCCTTCCAATTCAACAAGACATCCCAAATGTTCATTTATTCACTGTGCAAACACAAAATAAGGTGGTTTAAATAAACAAATGGCTGAATAAAACACATTATTCTAGCCTTTATTTGAATGACCTACACGAGTCATGCTTAAGCATTCTAAAAGAGCACAACCAGACTGTAGTAAGTCTTTAAGTGGCACTACCCAGAATTGAGCCAATTTGTGCTAAGATAGTTTCTTAAGATATTTCAAAGGGACTATAACTATTCCAGTTTTAGAAGAAGTCTATCTACCCAAAATGTAAATCTTATCTTTCATTTACATTATGATTCAGTATTTAACAAAGTACATCATGCTTTACTTTCAGTCAATACATGCAAAGGCAATTACTGTAATTACTGTGAACTGTAGTTGCATCTTTTTCTCCATCTCAGTTCAGTTTTGTCTGTAGTTTTCAACTAGAATCTTGCATCGCAGCACTTCTCTTTGTTTGTAAGCTTTCTAGCCACCACAGCATGCAGAAGAGACAGACATCTGTATAAGCTGGAGGCTCTTCTTATTTCCATTATGTCAAATTCATTTTGGAGTTAGGCATCAGAAATTGTGCAGTCAAGTTCATTCTGGGCCAGGACATCCGGATTATGCAGTGAAGCTCATAACAGCAGTGCTGTTTTGCTTGTTGTATAACGCTTCTTGAAGGAAGTCCATTTAACAGGAAAAGAAAAAGCAAAAACCAAAACCTCTTTCAATACGTATTAAACTTTCCTGCACACACTTGCAATGTCTTTTGTTGTTTTTTTTCTTGTTCTTTTATTGATTATTCTTAACATAAGCTACCTTAAATTAATTGAAAGCAGAGGCTGAAATCAGATTTAGCAGTTTGCAATGAAATCACGTCAGGGAAAAATATCACTGAATGCAACTGTCAGAATTAAGACATTGTTTGGGGGAAGAAGCGAGACAGGGTATTGTTTGTCTTATCCTTTCATAAACTCATGTTCATTTCAGCCAGAGAGTAAGAATTTGATTAAAACGTGTAAATTAATGGTGTGTTTCATCAAGATTTAACGTTGGTATATTAATGTGCTGGTTTTCAACTAGAGGGTTTGGGACTTGATCATGTTTGCTTTTAAATATTAGGAAATAATAGCCAAAAAACCAGTTTAGCATCTACTTTTCTTGTTCTTTAGGAAGTCAAACTAGGTTATAAGTCCTTTCTAAATTTAACACCTATTATTCTGCAATGAGTTTATGTCAGGTATTGGTGAGCAAAATATCATGCAAACAGCCTTCCACCTACCTATATGGCAATGTTTGTTTGATTTTATTCTGCAGCTGTGTGGCAGCCTAGTGGTCAGTTGCCTGTTCAACATGACTTCATCTCTTTTGTCTAGCTTGCTCATCATCATAATAAAAATTACAGAAGATAGAGTTGATGTGTTATTTTCTCTATGACATATCTTTTTCTTGTTCTTTAGACTTCAGCCACTCAGACCTGTAAGTCCTCCTCAAGTGTCCTTCCTTGCCTATAACCTAGCAGAAAAGTGAACTTCATGTCAGAGGCATTCACTCACCATAATGTGTTGTGTTTGCACCTTAGGCAATCATTTCTTCCAGAATGAGCCTGCAAAGGGCAGAAGGAAGTCAACTGCCAGTTCAGTGGCTTCTTGGTGTTCTGTGGAAAAGTGAAAATGTTTTATAACTTAACTTTGGTGGAATTCCTGTCATATTCTTGGTGCATTCATAGGAACTTAGTTATTAGATCACATACAGATAGAACTACTGGTTTTCAGAGGAGAACAAGCATGTGGTTTCTTTATTCTTTCCTATACCTTCACCTTTTATCTATAGAGAGATTATTATGATTTATTAATGATTGTTAGGGCTTCATATTCTGTTAACACAACTGTTACAGATCACCACAATGTTTTCCTATATTGTTTAAGAGAGACTTTCTAATACAGAGTGAGTGACATCATTCATCTCCATTTCCCCAGCTCAGGAGCTCAGGAATTCAGGAGTACCCCTCTAAGCTTTTCTTCAGTTCATTCTATTACTTCTTTCTCAGGACTCTCTCAGGGACTCCAGTTATAAAAAGGAAAAGCATCAATAATCCATTCTCTCTATTAAAGGAAAGGTGATTTGGCTTCAAAATTTTCTTCTTTGGAGACAATGAATCAAGGCTGAGGTTTCCTTTATGGTGTAATACAGGCACTGTGCTGCCTAACTATAAGGATTCTGCTCGGAACTCCACGATACCAAATCTGTGACTACAGTGCTGTGTTAATGAGTAATTGTAGTGCTGGTACATCTGTGCCCGTGGCAATCCAGCATCAAGTGTCCTAACACCATCACTGAGTAAAAGTATTTCTTCCTCAGCAGTAGCCCAAATTGTGTTCCTTTCAGGAAGCTTGTATTCTCCACAGAGGCTACAGCCAGAGTTCCTGTGAGACTCTTTTCCTCCTTCACCCTTTCTTTTTAGTTTTCTTTTCTTGAGCAGTCAGAAATGGATATACCTCCTGCTGAGGTTTACATGTCAAAGTCTCCGGTGATTTACTGAAACATTATGAAGTGACACCTGCAGAAGTGAAGGGGAAAGACAAATAAGTATATAAACATATAAGAGATCTCACACACTTCAGTAGAGCCAGGCAGTAGCACTGTCACTGCAAAGCAAGACTCAACAGGAGCAGTTAATACTTCTGTATGTGAATTTTATCTCTTTCTTGGGTTGTTGTAGTGAGGCAGTGAACCTGTGTCTGATAGCAGCTCCGTTGCTGTCACATGCAAGATAAAAGGGTATATCTAGTCAATAGGAGGAGGGGTTGCATGAAAAGAAAACGGTAGACGGGGTGTCTGCTCTGGAAGTTCTCCAACCAGCAGTTTGTGTTAGAGGTTTCCCTGATGCTGCAGACTGGGTTGGCAGGGCCTGGCTGAAGGAGCAGTTTCCTTACTTGCAGTATTCTGCAGTGACCTTCAAACACAACAGAAAATGTATCTTTTGAGCCTTACATATTAAATTACATTGATTGATTGATTGCTGAAGAGATTGCCAAAAATGTAAACTCAAGAGAGCAGGAAACCCCAAAATAGCAGTCAGGGAATATGCATGTCACCATAGACAGACTATGGGGTGTGGTGTTAGTGCAGATCCTCACGGCCCGTCATAGGTAACATCCTCCCATCCTTTTTGATGTCATACTTACACTTTTGCATCTGGGCAGCCTGACCTTTACATCCATCAGATAGTTAAAGAAACAAACCACATCTGCCCTTCTGTCTAATGTTAAACTACTCAGATCTGTTGTTGTTTGCGTTCCTCCCGCAGGTGAACGGTATTGATCTTCGAGGTGCTACCCATGAGCAGGCTGCAGCTGCGCTGAAGGGGGCAGGGCAGACGGTAACAATCATAGCACAATACCAGCCGGAGGGTAAGCAAAATAATAAACTTAAATCATAAGGTAAAAGATAAGTGCTCTAAAGCCACCTGTTTAACGGGGTGAGGCTGCTGTAGATAGCGCTTTTCCCAGCTATCGTCTGAAGTCATCCGGAATGAATATCCAAGTGGCAATTCTATCCCAAAGAAATGGCTGTATTTTAACACAGACTTGGCTTTTAGAACTATTTGATGCAACAGTAAGAGCTATCTTTAAATGTGTATAATAGATAAGTAATCAACAGTTAATAATTTTATTTTCATTACTGCTCATTTTACATTCTTTTCTATTTTCTCCTTCTGGAGACAGTGCAAAAGATAAGAATGAACAGAAACACCAGGAAGATCTGAGGTTGCTTCAGACTGTCAGATCAGAATCAAAGACAGATAAATGCTTCCTGATAAATGCATAGAACTTCTCATGATTACTTTTGGATGATAGTATCATTGTACCTCCAGGGCAGTTAGATCCAGATAACAAGTACTTCCTAGAGAAGATGTTGATGCTTTCTAAATAAAAGCATCAACAGGAAACTCAGCAAAATATAAGACATTCAAGGTGAGATGTATCATATCCATAACTTGGTGTCTAATATTTTGCTTTCTAGAGTTTAAGCTTTTTTCAGTGAGAATAAGTAGGGATTGATTGATTTTGCAAGTCCAGAGTTAAGCGGCTGAACTCTTTCTCATTGTCCATGAGCTACAACCCAAATGACTCCCTGAGGCTCCCATGGAATTTGTGAAAGGGATATTACTTCCTGATAGAAACTGCGGTTTTCCTCCACAGAGTCATTACTTTGAAACTCTTTCCAGATGAATTCAGCAACTACAGGTGCCTGTGAAGACTTGCTGACACCATTTTATCAGTTTTCAGTAAACAGTTCTAGCTCAATTCACAAGTCCTATGACCTGTCAACACAAGCTGTTGATTCTGCCCCATTGTGCCCAGCCTAGGCCACATGTAGGGCTCAGCTGGAACATGACAGCTCTAATAGCAGGTTCAGCTAGTCGGTTTTGGCAGGGACACAGGGAAGATGAATTAGTACTACCAGAATTTGTCCAGCATGAGATCTTTCTTTCCTCCAGAGCCTGATAATAGAACATAAGGAAAAAACCAACTGGTATTTTAGTCAAACTTATAATTGTGCTTCATATCTGGTATCATGCACTTGAATCACTAAACAGAATAAATTAGGCCATACTAAGAAAGGAGCAGATGTGAGCAAATGCAATTGCAAGTGTCTGTCTTTAGTTGAAGAAATGGAACATATTAATATACAAATGCATAAGTAATAATCAAAGTTATTCCAAAGAAAAAGTATTGAAAAGCAATTCCATTGCAGATAGCTATCCACTGGGTTCTGAATAAAACCATGTTCCCATTAGTTCCAGCAGTCTTGTTTGCTGTCTGGCAATTTTTTACTGCAATTATCACCATGGTGTCTGAGTACTTGCAGCAATCACTGGCATTTCACAGTTGTTCTATGCCATGGTTAATATACAGAAAATACATCACTTGACAGATTTTTCCTGTTATATTTGCACTTGTAGTTGACATATTTTCCCCTTATATTTTACCAGCTCTGTACTATGTCAAATTCTGGTTTAGCGAGCATGCAATTCAAATTATGCTGATGAAATCCATCAAGGATCATATTGCATATTTATTCCCTTTTTCCTATAATGCTGCTTCATTCACCAAAAACCCTGTTGAGGGCAGACTTGTCCTGACTGCTGAGTTCTTGTCAGTGAAGCACAGCCAGTTTTCTGTTTCATGCAAATAGTTCTAAACACACTGAAGAGAGTGGAGCTGGTGAAGAGCAAGGCCCAAAAGTTAGCCTTTTAATAGAAAATGATTGAATCTTTTAAGATAAAGTATTCAGTAGCTGTCCAGCACATGTAGTATTACTGCTGAAGTATTTAATTTTAATCTGAGATGCTGGTTAATGCCAACTGTATAAATATAGGTGTGAAATGAAGTATTTCTTTCTTAAAGATACCTAACAGCAAAGAAAAAGGACACAGGTTTAAACCAGTTGTTTAAATAACCTTGGCAAGGAATTTTACGGGGAACACAGAAAGACAAACACACTATATCAGCAAAAAAGCTTATTTTTATTCTGAAGATCCTGCAGAACTGTTTTTGTCCCTTCTCTGTTATTTACATCTGATCTCTTATTTACCATATCTTGATGCATATATTTGAACGTAGTCATAAAATACAGTCTTAAAACTGTGCTTCCCTCAGGGGCTCCTCATTTTAAAATGCTTCCAAAATGTGTGAAGTACATAAGCAAAGTAGGCTTGTAGCTTGATTTATCCATTTTCATACCGGAAGCTCTGAGTTATTATTACAACTTAAAGTTTTTGGGGGGACATCCAAGAATAACCACTGTATATGTTAACCAGTACAATTTTATTTTATTTTATTGCATTGTATTGTATTTTATTTTATTTTTTTATTTTTTTATTTTTTATTGTATTTTATTTCCTTTCATTTAATTTTATTTATCTTTTCCAGAGCATTAAGCCTTTAGATGCTGTTGCAAACAAAAACGTTCAGTGAAGCCTTTAGCTATTGTTATTTCAGGTTTTAAGTGATGTCGATACAAGTGCCAGTTAATACTATAAGCCAGCTGATGATTAGCAATTCAAATATTTAGTAGGGAAAGCTTATATTCCAATGCTTTAGCTTTTATGCCCTAAGGAAAAGCTTACCACACACTTATCTTGGCAGTGTCTCCAACACCAAATAATATACCTTGCTGAGGGGAAAAATAGTGAGGTGGATCCTACAGAAACAGCTTTCATAGTTTAGACTCTCCTTTCCTTGTTTCAGTCAGAAGTTCATCTAAACCTCCTAAACTCCCCTCACATTACTGTGTACAGACTTGGCAGCAAATCTCATGAGAATGGCAACTCCTGCAAAAACATCTAGCGCTTGCCATCAACTTGAATAGCTTTTCCTCTTGATATTAAGGCACTTTGTTTTGTCATCCTGTCTGGAACAAACAAGTGCAGAGACTAGCTCACATAGAACCAGCATCACAAATCTTTTGGATGCTGTCAGACTTGTGGTTGGTGATGGTGTTTATCTGAACCACACTGCCTGTCCCCTCAGACGGAAGTGGTCCTGGAGCAAATACTGTGAAGGAGCACAGAAACCGTGAACAAAGGGAGAGTGGAACATAGAAGCAGTGATTACATGAAAAGGAGCTGAATGGAAATACAAGGGGTAGTATGAAGAATAGACAACTCAGCTCTTCTGCTTTTCACTCCCTGTTTTCCTCATGTATGCTCATCTTCTTTTTTTCCTTAATTTCTCGGAGAAATAGAAGAGCAAAAAGAGATGTTAAAATCCAAACAGAAATGCAAATTCTGTAAATAAAAATGTGAAAATATTATCGGGAGCAAGAGGAAAACAAATAACAGAGACTAAAAAGTCAGAGTCCAACATTAAGAGTAGAGATTATAGTTTCAGGAACAGGAGCCATAACTCTGGGTTTTTTGAATCATTCCTTACTTTTGTTTTAAAAACTGAAGATCACCTGTGTACTGTACCTTATGTACACACATAACATGGAGGTCATGTAGTTTCAAGCATCATGATCGTTAACAATCACTTTGGATATAGTTCATATGGAGGTTTATGCATGTGTTCAAAGTATCCCCAGGCTTCAGAGATATGACTTTTTATATCCATGGGCAGTTCACATATTCTGTGCATGGTTGAAATTACTAAAGAGAATTTAAAGACCAAATGCCAGATAGAACAAAATTAGAAGAGGAACCAATCGCTTATATTTAGCTTTGCTCTCCAATTTTTAATGTTCTTGGAAGCATTTTAACTCTCCTCCCAGCTTAACAGCTCCCAGATCACTTAAAACATTGTACAGATACAGAGCTACTGAGCAGGACTTTCTGCAAAATAAAAACCTGAGCCTGGACATTATCCTAAGGTGGAACAGTGTGTCCCTGTTAAATATTTAATTAGAAATTAAAATGGGAACAAATCCCACATAGGGAAACACTTTTTTACACTTAAAGGTTTTTATGCAGGACATCTTTTGATGTTAATGGCAACCATCGCAAATTACAGCCCAGTATGGAAGGAATTAGGGAAGGAAGCAAACAAGCAAAACATTTTGTCATTGAAACTGAAATGTATTTTCAAAGGAAAATGAACTTTGGTTGAAATAGTGACAATTTGTCCTGAAAGACAGAGCTTGGGAGTGGGGGCAGACAGAATATTGGACTCCTCAAGAAGCTGCTAAAAAGCTTTATTGCACATTTTAGTCTCAAATACTCGTGTTCCTTCCTCCTGCAGCAGCATGAAAGGGTATAACTTAGCCCTAAGAATATTCAGTGTCAGTGGTCTGTGAGCTGCCTTGTGCTGCATTGCAGTGCCTCTGCAGCTATTCCCTCACAGCAGCCCCTGGAAAACTCCAACCACTCAGAACTTTCATGTGCTTTAAATCTTTCAAGCCAGCCAATTAATTTGCTTTCTTGCATATAGGGAAAACATTCATTGACTGCAGTTTGATTAGTCCCGCCAACGGTGAAGAGGTCAAAACGTTACAGTTAGAGAATTTCTGCTTTATCACCTCTTGAATTAGCTGTTAGCTGCTTGCTCAGTGACTTGTGCCTGTGGTGCGGTGAGTAGGTGAGTTTAGTTAGAACAAGAGTATCAGATGAAGAGAGACTGATAGGCAGTGTCTCTCTTTGCAGACATTAACTAAGGAAATTACTGGAGAGTGTACCTACAGTTAAAAGGGTCTCAGGGCAGCTACATGCACTCCTTAGTTCTTTTGTTCCTGAACTTGGGAGGCATTAGAACAGACCTGACACTCATAAGCAGCATCACCTTTTACAAAAGCATCCTTCTTGTCTTACAAATTCTTTTGCCCTGCCAATGCATGAGATCTGCTTTTTTTACAGTATCAGAGTAAAAATCCAGGGATCTCTTTTACAGGTCTCTCCCTGAATAGTCATGGATGCTTTTTAGCTCTTTATTCAATTTCATTCCCCGTTCCAGCCTCAGAATACAAACACGTCTCCTGTTTTGGTACAACAGTTACATATATTCCTGATCAGATATTTAACCTTTCCAAGATGCTGCAGGAATAAGATAGCTACAGAATGTATGGGAAGAATAAATTATTTATAGAATCATAGAATCCCATTTTGGAAGGGACCTTAGGGATCATCTGCTGCAACCTTTCTAGGCAAAGCATGACTTAGACTAAATGTCCCAGCACCCTGTTCAGCCATTGTGTCCAAGTGTCCAGTGCTGGGGAATCCACCACTTCCCTGGGGAGATTATTCCAATGGCTGATTGTTCTCATCAGTTGGAACCTCCCAGTGAGTAACTTGTGCCCATCACCCCTTGTCTTTTCCATGTGATTCCTTGTAAAAAAAGGAGTCTCCATTTGTTTTTTAGCCACCCTTAAATATTAGAACAAATTGTTGTATTTATTCTTCTTTGTCTAGGTCATTTCTATACTTTGAAATGTGAATGCTCATGTTAAAGGCCCCTTTTCCCAGCTGTTGAAAATCAATGTCTCTTAATTACTTGGATAAAGTTGCATTAAAGCAGTTGGCTTTCATCTGGAAGCCACTGTATCCAATTGCCAAGGAATGCAAGATATTAAGGTTATATTTCATGCATGTGTATTAAAGAATAAAACATAATCTTGGAATGGCCAAGCTAGACCTGACCAAAAGCCCATTTGCTGGGGATCCCGTTTCCAACAGTGGCCAACAGCTTAGACAGAGAAGAAAGCACATGACAAGCACATAGTGTTATGTGCGCTGAGCACTGTCCTGCTGGCCAGAATGGTTGAAAAATCCTTTCCTTGTCCTTGTCAGATCCTAATCTATTGGTAATAGTTGATAGTGCACCAAAGTTCTCCTGTGCAGGAGGCAAGGGCTGCAGTCTCATTCAAATAGCAGTATCAAAGGCTGCTTTTCCCCTTTTCCCTTTTTTTTCACCCTGTTCTTACAGTAGCACCTCCAACTATACTGTTTTCTTATTTACTGATAAAGGGGGTTCTTACTAAGTTACAGAATAGTTAAGTTCTTTTCTCTAGCTGGGTAAATGTCAGGCCTATGCCTCCCTTGCTTGTCCATGATGTTCTGGCTGAAGAGAGGTTAGCCTGACTGCAGGTGATGCTGTCAAAGCTAGTTCTGCTGCTGCTGATAATTTTAACACGTTTTGTTTCATCAGAAGAAGTGCAGAAGTTCATGAAACAAGAAATTGCTTCTTTGTTGTAGAGATTTCTGTATAAATTGGTTAACAGTGCTATGTGGCTGCGCAGCACAACTTGGTACGTGCTCAAAACTTAAACTCTGGCACTTACCCTTGAGTGCTCAAGGTTATGTCAGCAATACACAGTTAGATGTTGAGATAGGTATCTGCTATTTTCTTTCCTTTGATCTACTAAATGCAGCCTTTGTACCCTTAGGACAAACGCAGCAGTTGTCAAGGTAGTATCCCACTTGTCTGGCCATGTAAGATCCTTACCTTAGGAGAAGCTTTTGGGCCTATTTAAAGCATTCTGCTTTTATTTTTACATCATTGGAGTGAAGTCTCCAACTTTATCATTTTATTGCAAGTAAAGAAAAAGAAAAACCAACAAAGCAAAGCATATTTAAAACTTAGAGGACAGTTTTAAAATCTCCTGATCCACTCTCAAATTCTTTTATCACAGCATTTGTTTTCTCTTTGCCTGAGCTGTCCTCACCACAGCTTCCGCTCTACTGCAGATTAGCACCTAAGAGAGACTCTGCCTCTGTAGAGCACGGACAGATATTTCTGGGGCTTTCCAGATGCCACAGCTGAAGGAGCACCAGGGATTACAAATGTTCTTTTAAAGTCAAGCCTTTGTAGTATTCTCATAAGATACAAAAGGTTATATTTTAATCCCTCGGCTAAATTTGAAGATCACATTCCCAGTAGGGCTACACAGTGTAACTAGTCCAACGCTGAATATTTTACAAAAAGCAGAATTCTGATGGTTTTTTGCTTTGTCTACAATAGGCAGCATTCACTATGCATGAAACAAGTTATTTGATTCATTTTCTTCATGTTTTTATGCAGATTCATTTGTGTTTAATGTGGTCATCCCAGTCTGCTGGATTGTACTGGTTGTTTTCTTACAGACTCCTGTGCTTTCTCAATTCCCATTTTCACAAATGCTTCCGTTTAAGTGCTTATTTTGTGCGTCAGTCATATTTCGCTCTTGTTTCTATCACTAGGCTTTAAAATTGCTTAAATAATATATTTTTCCATAAAGTTGTCAATGTCAACTGTAGGAAATTGTGCAGGGAAAACATGATTTCCTTCTAAAACCTGTCTTTTCTTGTTCCCATTTTAAATGTGATAACATGAAGTTATGTGTGTGTGTTGGGGGGGGGGGTGTCTATTTCTTTCTTAAAGCTTTCATTATAGTGTTTAGGGTTTTTTTGTTCATATACAGCCTTCTCTGCTTAATTATATTTACATATACACATAAAAAATCTGTTAAATCCTCATGCTCAAGATTATTAATTGGTTTTCTTTGGCAATTTATTAATTAAAATTTAGTAATTTCCTCTTCTTACTCTTTTGTTAGGATAATCAAGTCTCGTTGGGAAAACTAATAAAGAGGTTTTCATTTTGCAACAGCTGGTACGTTTGCAGCTGCTAATTTAACCGTGAACTATGGGCTACAAATTCTTCCCACTTTTCTTCCCTGTTTTAAAGTTCACTACACTGAAACCTGCTTCACCTCTGGTTTTGCCCCTCAGTGACAGCTCTTTCAGCAAACAAGACCTTCCAGCAACATAAAAGACATGTCTGGATCTGTGTACTGGCCTTGTAGTAGTTTCTCATCACTGATAGGATTAACAGTTTTGGAACTACGGTGATACTACAGGAAGAGTTTCTCTTTTTAACTGATACCCTGGGTTTACATCTCTGGCAATAGGGGAACATTCCCAACCACGTATCTGTCTCACCGTAGTGGAAGGAATGAGAGCTGGAATTGGGAGTGTGCTGCTGAGTTAGCAGAGGGGAGCCCAGGGCTCTTCTCTTCAGAACCAGATAAGGGAAAACCTTGAAAGTATTTCTGAACGCATTTGAGTATTTCTTTCCTCTATCACTCTCTTTCTTTTTTCAATTTCTAATTGTGCTTTCCAACATGGGAAAAAGAATCATTCCATGCTGACGGCATTTTGTATTTCCTTTCTTAATTTTTAAACAATAAATTTTACTGTTTTTTTCTATCTAATCCTTTCACAATGGCATCATTTCATACACCATGTGACTCCAGAAGCTCATATTTATTTCAATCTATTCACCTTAAAAGGTGTTCTCTTTCTTTTCTTATGTATTTTTGCACTTTGAAGAGATACAGCTTGGTGGGTTTTTGTTGTTGTTGTTAACTTCAGTGTCAGATTCTTTTCTTTCTTTACTTACATTAATAAGGACTGTATAAGTCTGACCTGTTTCATTGCTACTGCTTTTCCCAGTCTTCATGATAACTTACACAACCTTTTTTAGAGGCTATTACGTTAACTTGAAAGTGGTCCTGGGTGACTGGGCTATTAAAGATACTAAACTCTCCACAAAAGTATTTTTTACCTGAACAGTGTAGCATGGTTTATTTTAATAGAGCTCAGAAGCTCACTAGAAACCTTCTTTGCCTTTAAGTGAATTAATTCATGTAGAGACATGGTTGAAAATACAAAACAGTCCATAAACTGGATGAAATTTTACAATACAGTCAATATGTCTGACACTTGTGTGCTTAAACTAATGCTAAAATGCAGGTTCTGTACAATCCTTGTGTGTTCAGCTCATGGCCCCAGAGAATGTGAATACTAAAATACCAGAGAAGAAAGGGCGAAAGAGCAACTATAGATCAAGGTCCATGATATGAAGGGATGAAGATTTCCCAAAGGATGTGGGGATTATAGCCTGCTTGAGATCCCATGCTGAGGGAGGATAGGAAGCCTAACATAAAGTGACAGCTGCTATGGTAGCATTGCTAAATATCACACGGGATGATGCCATATTGGGGATTTTCTTGGCCTGGTGCTACAGCTGCTGTCAGCACAAAATGCACAGTGAGATCAATGCAAGTAATAGGGACAGTCTTTCATATTTCATAGTTTGAATGTTTATAGGTTTTGACACATAGAGGGATTTTCTTTTAATTATATTACAGAGATAGGCAAATGCAGACTGAAAAGTAATGTATTTCTTTAATTAAATGAGGCCATTAGCTACACTGGTTACCCAAGGTCTCTCAATGGAAAACCCATTCAGCCTCTGAGGGTGAGGTGAATCTCTCCTCACTAGCTATAGGGGGAACTTCCACGACTAACTTAGGCTGGATGGGCAAAGCTAAGGCTGGATGAATTAACCTCTTCCGGTGTCCCTGGGAAGTAGCTTCTTGTAAAATGCTATGCAGGCAGGTGAAGTTGCTTTCCCCAGCTCACCAGGTGAACTGCTAATGAAGCCAGAACTAAATTCTTTGGCCACTATGCCTTTGGTTTAGTCTCTAGACAACACTTTCTCTCAGGCATAATTCTTGAAGCAAGTAGGACAGTCAATATTTTCATGGAAGGAGCAAAACTGGGGAAAAAAAAAACAGACAACTGTTGTGATTCAGTAGAAAATTAACTAAATTTAGAATTTCAATGCAAGATAGGAGATTTATAGATGATTATTTACTTATAACTCAATTTTAAGGATGTTGTTCGATCTGAATTTATTACCAATGGGTGAGAATGATGGCAGAGTATGAGAAATGAAATAAAAAATAAAGCGTGCACTACTGAAATAGAGAAGGACAAAAAGGTAAAGGAAGATCTACATCCAGGTGTTCCGGGAAGATCTACATCCAGGTGTTCCTGAGCACTTCACTTGCATGCACAGCTTCCTGAAGGATTTCAGTTCCAAGCGTGAATAGTTACAGTTCTCTGTGTGCCTTCCTGACTCTGATCTCTGCTTGTTGAGAGAGACAACATAAGGGATATTTAGTGAAAGTAGAAATACTGATGTAGGGCTCACTTAATGGATAGGTGGCCATGTCATCGTTATGAAGAACAGAAATGGCACGGACTTTGAGTATACCAGAAATAGTATAGACTTTTATGCATGCGTGTACACACAGAACCATTGGAAACTGGAATTTGGGATCCACATGGACAGATTTTAAGAGCTGCATGGGATGCCTGCGATAGATTTCTTCACAGTTGTCATATGCCAGACATTCTTTGATTGTAAGTGTGTGCTAAGAAGTTGTACAGTATCACATCTCACACTAAACTGAGATTTTCAGCAAGTCAATTCATTGCCTCTGCAAATCTCTACTACTGAGCTACTTCTACAATAAATTCCCCTTTTCCATGATCTGGATCAGCATCATTCTTTCTTACATCATTTTTCATGGCTGTTAACCTGTCAGTTGACAAGAGAAATAAGAATCAGGTTTAGACTTCATTGTCAATCTCAATGCCTCACTACAGACTCATTGAAAATACTTGATTAACCTCAGAACCATTGAAAGAATGTCATATATCATGTCAGCTTCAAAACCCCCCCTGCTTAATACTAACGTTGAGTAGGAAAACCTTTTACATGACAGATGAATGCACTGAAGATACATATCTTTGATTTCAGCCTCTCTCACCCGCATGATGGCTACATTAGAGACTTAAGTCAAAGCTGAAGTAAATGGACTTTAAAAAATCAAATATTAACCATAGTTCAGTGTGAAGAAGCCTTTAACGGTATACCATTCATCTCGAAAGTAAAAATTTCTCTATATTTTTACATGAGAATCCATCTTCTTTTAGAAGCTCTGGTATCTATTGAACATAAGTAAATTTTCCCTCAGGTTTCAGGGTTGGAGATGGTTTCAAGGATATTATAGTTAATATTTTATAAGCCAGGTGCCCACACCAAAATAGGAATATCCTGATTTGCTGCTCTGCTCAATTACGTGAATGATCACTTCTCCTAAAGTTCAGCTTAATCATATTTTATAGTTAAACATTGACTTAGAAATCTGCCATTAGTCAACTGTTCTGCAAAGTTTGTTATTAAACATCTTGAAGTACTTTCTAGTGACTTTCTCATTCTCCTTGCAGTTTGCAAGGGAAACATGTGAGACTAGCCCAAGTAAGAAGTGCTGGTTTTAGCACTTAACATACTGCATGTTTGCTTTTACATGCTTTACATAGAATAGGTCAGAATTATGCAGAAAATTCAGGCTTTACAAACTTTACACAGCATTTGCAAATGCTGAGTTTAACTATCGTTTTAGTGCTTTTTGGTGCCTAAATACACAAAGAAATGTTTAACAAATGTGTTAAGTCAGTCAGATTACTTTAGCTTCAGTTTACTGCATATGTCTCCTAGACAAGAATTTCTTGGAGAGGCTCAGAGTAGGGGTTTTGTTGCTGGTGTTTTGTTTGAGTTTTTCCTCCCCAGTAAATCTGGATCCTGATGTTTGTCTACATTGAGTCATCTACATTGTGTCGTCAAAACTGATGTCAGACTCATCAGCTGCTTTTGCAAATCTTGCTGCTCATCATTTCAGGATATCTTTATGTGGTGATAAACTACACGATGTAGATCAAAGCTTGTCTTGCCTTGTGGATAGTGGGCTTCATCCGCACCAGAACTTTGTAAACCTTGCTAAGACCTTTCTCTGTCATTCTGTGTCAACAAGTTTCCGTGTGTATGTATATAGCATCACAGAGTCCTCATGCATTTGCAGTGCCTGTGTCTTCCTTCCCCCTTGTACCCCACGTTGACATGTGGGAGCATGTAGAGGGGATGGCTGAGACTGATTGCCCAGAACTGATTTTCTTACTTTGCTTTTGCACTAGTCTGGGCACCAACACAAACTACATGGCATTATATTATAGTCCTCAGTGATGATTTTGATGGCTTTCCCCTGACAGAGAGACAGGCACTGAGTGTGAAAGGGGGACAAAAGAGAGAGCATCAGGGACCTGATACTTTGTCTTTTCTGTGATTTTGTTTGTGAAATGATTGCTGAAGGTTTGCTGTACAGCTGGGCACATCAGTGGTGGTTGTAAGGGTTTTGTGTGTGAGTCCATACTTTTCAGTATTGCTCTCCAAAACCTCTGTTGTGTTGCACATGTGTACGTGTGAGTTTGCGTAGAAATTCGTGTGGAGACCCCAACCACCTAAACCATTCCTCTGATACAAATTATCAGGGCTGAGTCTGAATAAGAGGGATTTGCCTACCTGACTTGGAGGGTAACACACAGGTAGCCTAGCTTGTGTCCCAAGAATAACATAGCTGCATTACTTTTTCCTGCAATTAGATGCCTGCATCTCTGCTAGATGCTCTGAAATGTGCATCTAACTTAGAAATTTAGACCCTTTCTAAAGGAAGACAACTAACTCTAAGGTAAGTTTCTTCTTTATGTTGGGTTGCAGTAACCCTTCCCAGCTGTTTGTAAAGGTATCTCAGTATTTACTACCAGAAGAAGCTCACATTCTTATCTTTCTTGGGGAAATGTAAATGCAGTCTGTGGATAAAAAGTCAGAAGCAGGTGATGGCACAGGGAAAGAGATCATTGGAGGTTACAACAGTCAGTGGGTACTGACTCCTTGGCTGTGCATAACTGGCTTCTGATTATTTTGTTAACCAGCATAGCCACCCTTAATACACCAGAAAAGTGTATTATGGATTAGTTAATAATTGTGTTTTGAAAGTATAAAGAACAATATAAGTGCTAATTATTGTACAGAAACTGTAAGTTTCAATGTCAGGAGTCAATCTGCATTGGAATAAAGACTTCATAAATTAATGTCATTACTCACTAACTTTGTACATTTAGCATTGTCATAAAATAACCCAAATAGAGAAGATGCTTCTGCAGCATGATGAAAATAACTCCTCCAAAGGAAAATGATGAGTATCTTGAGCACAGCAACAGCTTTATTCTGTCTTGTTTGTGCATTCTCCATAAATATTTTATTTTAATTAAAAGAGATTAAATTGCATCAATTATGTCTTATCAGTGATTATATGAAACGAGTTTAAAGTACTGGGAATGAAGGAGGCATCATTGGTTCTGGGCTAAAGCAGCTGTGGTCCAACATGTGGGTTGGGGCATCCTGGGCTGGGGCCTGGGCTCCACCTCCAAGCTGCTCCAAATCTGTTTTCTGTTTAAATCCTTCCATAATGGAAATTTATGGCGTTTTACTAAATGGATTTTTTCACAAATCCAGCTGGTTTCCATGGAAATTTTCATCTGCCAAATGAAACATCTCACTTCAGAATTGCAGAAATTCAGAAAAAGACCAACTTATTTCCATTTGAAAGTGCTTTTGTGGTATCTTTTGATTCATGTGTGTTGGGTCATCTCCACACTTTCTGCTCCTCTGACTGGTCACTTCTCCCAGGATATACCCTAGACAGGAGCTCATAAGATGCCTCATTTCTTGGCCTTAAGAGTAGAGTAGAAGTGTAGGAGCACAACAGAACTGTTATCCAAATGAGAATATTTTTAGTTAAGGGACAAAAATATAACCATTTTAGGAGGAGTAAAGGAGAGAAATCAGTTGTGGTAAATTTGCTTTTCTGAAAAAGGGGTACAGATTACTGCCATCATGAAAAAGTTCAGTTTATGCTCTTTACGTTGCATTTAATTTCTGGATGTGCTCCTGTTGAGAGATCTTTCTGTGATGTTTCAAACTGAGTCCATAGGTGTCTTAGAGAGGCATGGGAAACCTGAGGGTGCTGAGAAGATAAACGGTGTTACAAGTGTTAGGCTTGACCTAAATTAAAGTGTAATTTAAAGGTAAACAATTGCTATATTTATTGATATGTATTTATTCTCCCTTCCATGTAAACAAGAGGAAGTAAAGGTGGCAGCTTTGTGATGTTACTAAGTCCTTCTCAGAGTGAAAACTGCTGGTAGTGCCTTTCTGCCCTTAACGTCATATAATATTCACTGCACTAGGATGTTATGCTAGAAGCCCAGATTCAGATGGCTTAAAGCCAATGTGCCTGCCAACGTGCCTACCAATTCACCAAGTATTATTATTACATTTAATATCATCTCTATGAAGATGCCAAGACACTCAATGGGAAAGGCTGAGTGCAGGGATGCTTTGGGCTGTCCAAATCTCGGCTCCAGTAAAAAAACAGTTGATATTTCTCTTGTGTGAATAAATGCCCAGCTATGAAACTGTGCCTTCTGTTAATACTTACAGCAAGAGACTGATAAAAAACATCTATCAGGAAAGTCAGTATTTATCACTGGATTAGTTGCTCTGGCTCTTACAATAGCGTTTTAACTTCTGTGAAGAAGTCAGAGTATCGCATTGTCACTTAAGCACATTCCCTGTGACAGTCTACAGGGGATCTCTGGTCTTCTGCATAGAAGAGATTTTGCCTTTGAAATCTCTCAATATAATTCTGGCTTAGCCAGGAGTCACTGAAAAATAGCTCCCCGTGTTTCTCAGCTCCTCTTACCACATCTAAGGGAGGGTGTATTGTTTCCTTAGGCACTTCCAGATCTGGAAAACAATGAGGTGAGATGAGCACTTGATACTGAGTCCTTAACAGCAGCCATTGTGTTACAAGTGGTTCATAAAGTGGTCCTTCTACTTGTTTTCTTTAAATACGAATTCTAATGCAAGTGAAAACAATGTCTGCTGGTTGCTGTTTACACTTAACTCTGCATTCTCTCCTAAATCTCTTTGCATTGTTTCTAAATTTGAAAATTCAATCATATTGAAATTGCTTGCATCAGTATAGTAAAAAAAATGGCAATTACTGAGCAGTCTGCTTTCTAACACGTTGATTTATGGTTGCAGTAGGCAATGTATTAAAATTTGGTCTGTGCAATTAAAAATATAACAGCTGGAAAACCAACCATGAGCTCAAAGGAAGCTATAAAACTTCCAAATAATTAGCGGCTAGCACCAAGGGAGTGGTGGATGGTGTTAAAAAATAAAAGGGTAGGTAAATTTATTCAGAATGAAAATAGGATTTAGATTGTTTAGTGGTCTAAATTTCAAATTCTGCATAGGAAAGAATGCAGTGTTCAATATTCCGTTCCGATTTCCAGGGAAACTAATAACATAGCCACTTGTCAAGTTAGGCCTATGAACCACTGACACGAGTGACAAATTTTACCCTGGGCCATGCAAAAAAGATTAAAGCATAGAAAGAGCAAGCAGTGGGCTAGGGCTGCAGAAGGAAAGGGTTGCAAGACCCCTTTGCCTGTTTTGCCTGTGCCAGAGCCTTGGAAAGCCATGCAGGCAGCTGCCTCCAGCTTTGCAGGATGGATCTGTGTCCCTCATCTTATTGTTAGGAGGGGTGAGCCTGGCTCTCTGAGGCTCTCCCTTTCCTCTCCATCCCACCTCTGCCCCTTCTCTCTGTCCCTCTCCTTTTAATTACAGAAGTGGCCTGGCCTTTCATCCTTGGGGCAGAAAAGATCATTTTTTTCCTGTACTTCAAAGGAGTCTTGAACTGGCTTTTGTATAAGACAGTGGTCCCCAATCTTGCAGTGTGATTATCAAAAAGAAGAGTTCTGTGAGGTTTTTTTTCCAAGGCCAAAGAGGTGCTTTCTCATATTTTCCTTGTTTCCCCACAGATTTTCACTCTCAGTTCATGGTCTGTTGTGGCAATGACAGCAGAAGAGGGCTTCTTGACCTCGAGGTTAAAGCATAAGATTGACAACCAGGCATCGTGGGTTCTTCTTAACTCTACCACTTACATTTGCATTGCTTATTAAGTTTGGGGGTTTATTTGCCTTTTTTGCTCTAGGTTCTTCTACTGTTATGGTATTTGGTCCTTTATATGGTGTTTGTAAAATGAGGTGTGTTGTAGCAAGGGGTAATGGAGCATGATAATAGAACGTTGTGAAATTGCATGAGAGCCCTGTTCAGCACCTCTTATTCACCAAAGCATCCCTGCTGAGTTCACCGAGTCTTGAGGCCAGGGGGAGTTTTAGTGGGTAATGTGCAAAAACAGGCTCTTTGACTATGGCTTAATCCTGAGATACATTTTGCAACTTCAGCGGAAGCTGTGCATGTCCAACAATTGTCATATCAGTCTGTTTTCATTTGTAAAGTACTTGGAGATCTGCTGGGCAACCGGGCTGTTATTCAAGCTTTAGTATGCGCTGCCGTGAATGAGCTGCTTTTGTGTTTGGGCATAAGTAATGGTTGTGAGCGCCATGGTTAGCAATGTAATTTTTGGGCAGGAATCCTGCATTAAGTGTAAGAATATTAATTATCTTAAGGGGTTTCATTATGTCCATGCATCCAGATAATTGTGTAAATTTAAGAAAATCCATCAGGAAGATATAGGACCCCTAAGTCTTTTTATTTGATGTGACTTGGGTTCCTAAATCCTTTAGCTTACACGACACTATAGTCCATGCGTTTTCCAGGCAAAAATGAACAACGCCTGGAAACACAATTAATGGTTCTATAATGGATTGAGTTTTAATGCCAAAAGCTGGGATTTCACTTCATTTGTATATCAAGACTGCAATTTATTATTCAAAGTGGCATAACTTACTTTATAAACATTATTTTAAGAGTTCAGAAATAAACATATTTCTAAACAAGTTTAATTAATAGGCCTCCTAAATTATTTGATACTTGAAGTAAGATTCTTTGAGTGCCTTCTTCAATAGAGGTTGCCATATAATATTTTCCTTCAAGAATTCCACGAAGAATTTTCCTCTTTAGAAAATGGAAGCAATGTTTTCAGTAGGTCTGATGCCAAAGGCATGCTGCCTCCTTTTTCACAGTGGCCATCATATTTCACTGTTTAGAGGCAGCTGTTCTTACATTTCCAGTTCTTAAACACCCTTGGTTTTCTTTTCACTATAACCAGATTTGTAAACTTCCTAGGTTTGTAAATCTTGCTTGGGGCTAAATATATAACCCTGTAATGTATTTTACCTTAAATTATTGATATGTATGTTCAATTGTAACTTTATCTTAATGCAGTTGTTGTCTGGGAATTATATGATGCAATTCAAGAAGTCCTCAATTGCCTTTTGTGTAAGAAATTTAGATATTAAATAGTGAGATAAATTTCTAGAGTATTCTTTGTATTCTTACTGACTGGGGAGATTTGCTTCTTCATGTCTGTACTGAAGGTTGCTGGGGCTTGTGTAGCTCACATTTGTGGGGCAGTATTTTATTGAATTTAGCATGCAGTATTTGTACCGCTATAGTCCCTAGAAGGCTGCTTACAGACATCAGTAAGGCATTGTGAAAACACAGGGTATAAAGATTACAGGTGTCTCTGATAGCTGACAAAAAGCACTAAATAGATAAAGATAGCCAAGTAGCCAAAGGTAGAAGTGAGGTTATATTGGCCAACATGACAGGGTGGGAGCCCAACTACATCAGCTTTTCCTGCAAGTAGCACAGTTAAGGGATAAGGTTTCGAAGAAGAGCAGTGAAAATAGTGTAGGGATATTCCCAGATTGTTCCTTCTAATTGCTAGGGGATCCCTGGGAAGGAAATTATGAGGGACCTGTCTGTATGTGCGATAGGTTGATATCAGACACCCAATGGCACTGGCCAGGTAGATGTAGAGAGGCCTTCCAAATGCTACATGAAGTATCCAGAGGACTGCCTAGTTGTAGCTGGGGTAGAGGTCTGGTACACCAGGCAGAGGTGTGTATAGGGGAGCTCAGACTGAGCACCCACGATCTGTTTCTATTCTTATGCAATGGTCCAGAGGGATGCAATTGATTCTGTCAAGGCCATAGGGCAGCAGAGGATTTCAAGCTGCAGGAATGTCACACGGTGACAAATGTGACAAACGTGACATGGTGAAAGTGTGTATGAAGAATGTTGCCAAGTTAACTTCTCCGAGTCAATGACAGTCCTTCACAGTGCCCATGGGCACATGAGAAGGGTTACGTGACTAAACATGAGATGTGGGCACACACGCACATGCACATAGCTCTTTCCCGGTTCTGATCCTTTGTCTCTCTGTCTGCTTTTTACTGTCTTTTTTCCTATAAATGCTTTGATCCAATTTCTTTTTATGCTATGAAAACATTGGATCTTTTGAATCTAAATTGCAGAGGTTTTCATTGCAGGATATAAACATTTCACAGCCATGGCTCATATTTGAGTTTCATAACAACAGTGAAGGGAACAAATTGAAAATGAGTCAACAAATATGAACATGAGTTACTTTAACCTAACACAATGTCCTTTCAGTGTCACTGCTGGTGCTAACTCCATCTCTTCATTGTTGAGAGCTGATGTACAGATCACTTCTGCAAGCCGCAGTTTGGGGATGTGCCATAAGACTGCAAGGATCTCTTGATGGTGATGTTGCAATTGATGGCTTGTCATGCTTTTGGTCACAGGAAGGTTCTTTAAAATGTTAATATAAAGTTTCAATAAATAAATAAGCAATATTAATACATAACATGAAATTATTGTTTAGGCTTTTTAATAAGTGAAATTAAATCTATCTTTTTCCTATTAAATAATCTAAAATTATTCATAGCATGTTAAATGCATTCACATTTATTTCTTTCTTGACTGTGACTCTTTCATGCACAATTATCAATATAAAGTTCAAAAGTGGTATTTTTTCTTATCATATTAATCCTACGGCATTAGCAATCAGCAGGAGCCTGACAGGAAAATATGAAACTTACTTCCCATATCTCAAATTATTGATACAAAAGCTACGTAGAAAATCACTTTATCTATTATTTGTACTATATTTCAATTAATTTGTCCAAATAATTAAAATGCAGTTTCTAACAATAGGATGGTAATGAAAAGCAAATGAAAAGATATGTGTTCATCAATACAAGAGCAAGGAGAATATAGAGATAAAATTATTACATTGAGGTTTTGTTTGAAAATAATGAAGTAAATTATTTTATTCTCAATCCCTCGGTTTCACCAGCATGCTCATTTTCCTTTCTTGGGTTTACTGTTCCAAAGCACAAAGGTTTTCAGCTTGAGCCTGTTTCTGGTTATAGCCTTATATATTTTGCCCTTCAGATTTCAGTCTGACTAGCTGAGGTATTTAACTTAGATGAAATGTGGAAGAGATGGACAGAAATTTTCAGCGACTCCAGAGAAATTGATTTAGAAGCTTAGCAAAAGGAAAACCTCTTCCATGGTTTGTTTTGACAACTGAAAAGTGCTGCTGAAAAGACATAATTCAATCTGACATGCTGGGAAATTGTGCAACTTCATCCAGAATTATGGGCATTATGTGTCAACCAAAGTATGGGTTTTCTTAATATTGCTCAGATTTCTGAATAAGTTTCTCTGAACCAGATTTGGTTGCTGTGATTTAATTATTTTATTGCATTGGTTAGTGCAAAAAAAAGCTACCGCACTGCTTGTCTCATCTCCATCATTCTCCTGGCTTTGTGCTGCTAAACCTAAGTAGGAAGAATAAAAGACCAACTCTGAAAAATGGTAACAGCTCTGCATTGTAAACACTGAATCCTATAGGCCCTATGAGAAATCTTTTGTTAAAGAACATAGTTCCTTACTTTGTCGTTAGATCATTCAGTTTCATAACAGCATGGTTGAATCTTTTGGCCATCGTTGGTGTCATTTTGCCTTCTGCACAAGCATGACCAATGTCTTTCAGCCCATGTTGGAGGACTGTGACAGTGGTCAGCCTTTGCAAAGCCATCCATAGTTTGTGTCTCTGAATAACCTTGTGAATCTGACAAGCATCACATTAAGCTTTAGAGAGGAACTAGAGGAATTTGTTAATTGAATTTAAAAATACACTTTTTTCCGTCTTTGCTGCAAGGAGTTTGTAAGACAGTGAATGCAGTCTGCAGTCATGGTCTTCATTCCTCTTGCAGAACTTCCAATAAGAGTGTGTGTGTGTGTATGCACATGACTGAATACGATGTGTATGCTTGTGTGAATTTCTAAACCAACACACATGATAGAAGAAAAAGCAAGCTGTTTTGACATCAGCATTAACTGCAATAAATTAGAGACAGAGTAAGACAACATGTGTGTCATTTTGTCAGTTAATATAATTAGCAATAAATGAGGATCTTTTCTTTACTGTTTTTACACTCCAGAAAAGAGTATTTTTTTTTGTTCTAATTAACCTGCCTCATAGAGAAGACAGTATACAAGGAATGGCTTTTGTTAGCTGCAGATCTGCACTTAATTATATCAATGGCTGCTTCTTCACTCCCTATCCAGAACTACACTCTCACCCATTGACGGCCAGAGGAATTTCCTAGAGAGGAGCAGCCATGAGTTTAAGTAAAGTCAAGAATTCAAGTGCTCATGCTGCAAGCCCTGTGCCAACAGGCTCTCAGCTCCTTGCAAGGCTGAGTTCTGCATGACCATGGACAGGAGCTCCAGCACTTGGTTGCCATAACACTTTGATTGCTTCAGTGCAGTTGTGGCAAACACAGCACTCTTACCATGCCAAAGTAAGACACGATTGTAAATTTGAGTGAGACCTCTAACAAAAAGTCAGCTCTTTATTTTCCTTAAGCAATAAAAACACATTCGCTTTGTGGCAGTTTTCAGCACATCCAGGTAAATTTTAAATATTTTTTGGCATTAACACTGTATAGATGTAATTCTATATGACTGTAGTCCTACCTATATCTGTGCTAACAATGTACATAGGATATACCAAGTCTTAAACTGATTGGTTTGGAACTGATGGTTCCTGGTACAGATTTTGGCTTGGAGAAAGAGATACCTTTGCAAAAAGATGTTTTTCACTGTTTAGGCATTAGTTCAAACCACATGGCATTGCCGTTCAGCATTTTACACACAGCCAAACTAGTTTAACTTTACAGACATTCATCCACTGGTCTAAAAGCCAGAATATAGTCCCTGGCCCAGAATCTAGGGTATATATGGCTATAGAACCCTCTCCTATAGACGTAGACTTGCACAAGTCATCTTTGTGACAGTAGTTCGAGTTGCTCTGGCTATTATCTTTTATTATCTGTTAACTTTTCCTAATAACAGAACAATTGTATTGTCTACAATTTGAGTTCTGAACTTGAGATTTAAATCAGTATTTATCTCATGGGAAAGAAAACAACAACAAAAAAAGAAGAAACACAACAAAACCCCAGACCTGGACAAAAAGCTGCTTTCTATAGTTATTTTTATCTCATAACCATTTCTTTTGGTCTCTTTTCTTTACATCCCCCTCAGTCACCAATGTGTTTTTGCTGTTTTCAAGTTTCTGTTCAATCACTGACCTATCGTTCTTTTAAAACAATTGCTTCTTAGCGTGCTTCACATTTAAGAAGCAATCACAAAATCGTGACCTAAAAAATAACTTTATTCTAAAGAACACTTTGATCTTTTTTCAAACCATCATGCTTTACAAAATCCAATTAATTTCCCCAGTGTGATTCCTTTTAGCCAAAGTAAGTGAACAGAATAATCATTTTCCTTTATTGACCAGAAGCTGACTAATTCACTGCCTGTTTCTCATGCTTTTACCAAACATTTGCTAATGTCTGGGTTGTGGATGTTGCAGTGAATGTTTTCTTGGTTCTAAGCGAATGTTTCTAATAGCTTTGGTTTCATAACTTTATAAAACAAGTCAAATGTCAGTGCATACTTGAATGGACATTCTGTATATAAACTTCATTTTGTCTGACAGTGTTAGCTTGCAGATTACTTTGAAAAGGAATTTATTACTGCTTATCAAGATGAGATCCGTATCACATGTTATAAGAACTTTGCTTCTAGATGCTATGTGGCTGGTCTTCATTTTCTTCCTTTTTCTTCTCCAGTTTTCATTTCCTTCTCCTTTATATTGTATCCTGATTTTATATTGATTTGTAGAAGGATGGATTTATAGTATGTCTTTAGTATGTACTTATTGTATTGGGTTAAGCCAACATTTGTTATTTAAATCTGGAGGATTTTGCCTTAGGGAATAAATCGTATGAGTTCTTTAATGGACCTTTTATAACTATTACAGCTTTTCTATGCTCATCCATGAGATAAACTGCTGTTAATTCAGTGTTTTTAAATTAGGCTTGATTTTCCTCTATTTAATTGAGGATGGAATACAAAGAAAATGGCAGAAATGCCAGGGATTAGACTGCACTGATCTGAAACATCTTTGGTCCAGTTCTGAGCACAGCCCAGATAAGAGTCACATCAAAGAACTGCACTGAGCTTTAGAAGTCTTGCTCAGGTATAACTGCACCCTGGGTATTCCAAGCTTTCATCCAGCATTAAATTCATTTGCTTGTTCTGTGGCCTGTTCTGCTGCATCTTACTTATTTTAATCCTGTTCAGGTTCCATTTTACAATTCCTTTCATTACTTCTAGAATATTCTGTTCTATTTTCCTTGTGTTGGGACTCACATTTAGTCATTTAAACGCATTGGTAACTACCTGACCCAAACGTCTATGCAAAGTGCTTTATTCATGCATAATTGTACTGCTTGATTTCAAATCACAGCCTCTGTTCTATACTATAGTCTAAGCCAGAACTGGCTTCTCTCCAGTGATCCTTTAAAATTGTCTGTGTAAATAAGCCATCTTGTGCTGTGCTTTCAGACATCTTCCTTGATGTATTGCTTCTGTTTATTGTCTCCGTCCTCTTATCTAACTAGTCCAAATTCTCTATCTCTCTTAATTTATTTGTTTTCCCCACAGTCCTGTAAGAGTGTTCTGTTTTGCCTTTTTGTTATAATTTCTAATGAGAAAGAAGAAACTGGTTGATAACTTTTCAGTGGAGTAGGTTTTATTAGAAAATGTCGGTTGTGCAGAATTAGCTTTTGGAAAACTATATGGCAACTGGAAATTAGGATATTGCTTCTACATGTGGGAGTCAGAATTTACAGCTCCCAATTCCCTTATTCCCATACTATCTCTCTCTGCTCAGAGTAATATGTTCCTGCAGACCATCCAGTTCAAGTGGCTTCAGCAGTTGCAGGATAAATCCTGACATGGGAAAAAGAAAAGGGTTTGGGGCTTTTTCGGTAAGTTTAGTTTCAGTTCCAATTGGAGGTAATTTTGCTTTGAAAAGTCACATTTTTTCTTCAGATGGAGGGTATGTTTCTGGCTCTACAACCCCTTCCATCCTGGCACTATATACAACTGTAGTATGGATGGAGCAGAGCTTAGCACTTTCTGCTCTCCCCAGGGCACTGAGAAAAAGCATTCATTGCAGTCAGTGCTAATGGGGAGCCCTTCTGACCAAGGCATCATAACTTATATCCCATATACTCTGCACACCTATTCCCTGGGTGTGTATGTCTGGTGTACATAGTCTCAATGCTCACCCACAGACTTACCTCACCTCTCTTCTGCTCTGTTCTCTCTGACTGCTATCCAGAAAGCTCTGCTTCAACTTCTTTCATTTTTCCTTCTTTGGCACAGTCCTTTACCATATGTTTGTGATTCACCAGCTGTCTTATAGTTTAACTTCTTTCCCCTGCTCTGCCTATTGATTCTTCTGTTAAGCTGTATCCCAACAGACCACATCTGTTTCCACAGGGCTTTCTAACACCATGCAAACCTGAATCCCTTTCGAACACATCAAACTGGGAGCTAATCATTCAAAACAGGGCTGCTCCAGCAGGAGGATGCACCAGCTGAAATACCCATCCAGCTCTCATCTCTTTGTGCCCAAGATCTGTGGCCCCCGCATGTGACTGGCTTTTCTCCCTGACATAAAGAATGATGTTAGTTTTGTTTCTGAATGTGCTAACTCAAAGATCAACTGAAAGCTAATTTAATTGAAGCTGAATTTGAACGCAGCAGACCTTGTAGCTGACTCTCAACACCTCCTCTGTGTGGAGCTTGCTCCTTTTTAATATAATACCTTTCCAATACCAAAATACCTTTCCAATACCAACCAATTTCCCAAGTGCTTTGCATACATACCACTATAATGGCATGGTTTAAATGCTGTATTACCTGTTGAGCCAAAATATGCCTTAGCACTGTATAAACAAATGATGTAGAGCCATTCACAGCCCCTGTGGTCTCAGAACCTCACGCCTAGGAACGCTGCCAGTAATGAAGGCAGGATGAGCAAAGCCAGGGCAGCAGGCAGCAGCATGGGCTGGCTTTGGTGAGTCACAGGTTGCTGCACCCGCGGTGCATTAAAAAATGAATAGCTCTTAAAATAAGCATTATTTTATGGAAAAGATGAATTTAGTTGAAATTACATAGCAACTGAGCCTATGCCCTGTGCTCAGAGTGTATGATCCACATGGCACGTGCCTGGGGGCAGATGTACTCCTATGAGTTTTGTAGGTGCAAACAGCACAGGCTGAGCTCTTTGAAAAGATGCTATTGTCTTCAGCCCTCCTTCAGAATTTTTCTGGTCTTAAATTTGTGTCTGAGGCTCAGCTGGAGTCCTACCAATTGGCATCTGTCACACGTGTTGACACAACATGTCTCACAAGTGTTATTAGTCATTGTTTCTTTCCAGCATGGACTTTCTTCTGCTGTGGGCCACAAGTCTGGATACGACACCAGAACTCAGTGCTGCTTATTTGTTGCCTTTTGCAGATTGGAAAACATCAGAGATAATAAGGAAAAGAAGGTAGCTAATGGGTAAGGATTCAAATCGGGTTTCATGGCAGTGTTTAATGACTGCACTCCCTGCTTCTTGGATCCTGTTCAGTTCACTCTCTTTCCTGTTGCTCTATAGTGCAGAAGTGCGGCATCTCATTTACCAGCCCCACCTGATTCTTACTTCATTCTTCTGAGGCTCCCATAAGTGCAGGAATTATTTTGGAGAGGAGCTGATTTAATTCTTGTTCTGAGAGGAGTTTTTCTCATCAAGAACCCAGGCCATCTTTTTCTGATGCTTTTTCAAAACTCACAGACTTTTCCTCTCTATGGTTTAACACTGTGTGGGTTGAGCTCTTCTGGCAAGGCACAATGCCGTAATCAAATCGATTTTGGGAGCAGTAACTGCATGATAAAAGTATATCTTTTCAGCTGTAGTGTGGCTGAGGGACAGAGGGAACAGAGGTGACACCCCCTTGGCCTTCAACATCACCAGGAGCATGGTACCACTCCTTCCCTCTGCAACAATTCACCCTTTTGCTCACCTGAGATCAGGTTTTCAAGTATTGGCCAGCCCCAAGAAGCCAGCAGGGCAGTTACTTACATCCAGAAATGTGGTAAATCACATCATTCACGAACTGACTCTTTGGGGAAATAAGCCATTCTCAGGGGGGATTGTGCTTGCTGCCTGCATGGATGTTTTGTTAGGCTGTTATCCTGGGATGTGTTTGTTTATCAGGAAGGAACAAGGAGATTGGTGTGAGCAGGGAGGCTTTTTTATTCTGCAACGGTGAGTTTTTATCAACTGTTAATTTATGCTTTTTAACCAATTCTGAACATTAGCATCCCGATTCTGGTTTTAAATATTCATGTGAGATTTATGCCATCAATCTACAGTTCACGTAACTAAACTATATGAGTGCACAGGGAGGTTACCCAACCCCAGAGGGAGCAGCTGACTGGTCGAAGCTCAAAAGACAGCTCATCTACTGCAAACAGTGTGTGCATCACAGCAGCAAGGTGCAATAACAGAGCACAAGTTCCTGCTATTTTGGCAGCCAGAGCCATTGTCGAGGCAAAGGAGCCCTAAAATGGGGATGTTTCACTGACTCACCTGTCTCTGTGACGCTGCAGAAACAGGGGCAAGTGATGATGGTGGGCTGGAGGTGGGCCTGTTAATTCCACTGTCAAGATGATAATAAAACTTTAACTAAGTCAGCAGAAGCAATTTAGAAGCAAAAGGCATCATAGCTCATTGCTAACTCCCTAAGGAGTCCAGCTCCTGATGCAGCTGTCTCCTCTGAAAACTTACAGAGCCTTGTGAACAGCAATGGTAAGAGGAAACCAGTGCAAGGTGCTGTCAGAAAGTTTTATTGTTTTCCCATGGACACACAAAGGATTTTCACTGCAGCTTGCACTTGGATTAGCAGGAGCTCCTCATACTTATCTCTCTTAGGGCATCATGAAAACCTGCACAGAGGGGTTGAGGGAATAAAGGAAACCTTTCCAACTAGTCTAAACTTAATGGCAGCTGATATAAAACATGGTAGTGCTGTTACAAGTAGGAACTAAGGGATTACATTACAGAATGCTATGGCTTGAATGTGTTACTGCCATTTAGTCATAATCAGTGTGAGGCATCTCACCTGTGGCAAAATCACCCTGCACTGAGTGCCTGCCAGCACAGAGTAGAAATGCACAGCAACAGTGTACCAGAGAACACTTAGTCCCAACACAGGAGTTTAATACTGTTTATACACAAGGAAAATACATAACTTCCTATGAAATGTTTAAACAGTATTGTATTATGGATAGTGAACATAGCTTATAATATTGATGTCTTCTATCAAGAAGGGTGAAATGAAAAATCAAACAAAAAAAGAAAACAAAAGAAAAATCCTATAAAGGTTGCACAAGGTTATGGCTGGCAGATGGTGTGTCATATGTTTTCTATGCATGTGTGCATGCTTTTTGTTTAGTTGAATAAAGACTCTTCTTGGCAGTAAAGGATCCCAGGGTGCTGATCTCATGTGTCAGTCAAGACAAGGAGCCAAAACTTTGGAGACAAGTGTGGAAGAGATTTTGGGAGATTTATGTAATTTTCTTTACTGGTTTTAAAATACAGGAAGCACTTGTCAATGTAGGGATCCTGAGATCTCCTTCATATGAATAGTGTTTGTCTTATGTCGAGTTTTATTTCATGAGTGGGACATGGATCCATCTCTCTGCACTTCTTCTGCAGCTGTTATGGGATCTGTAGGTTTGTAGTCCTTGTCTTCAGTGTGGGACAGACATAAAAGAGAGAAGCACAGGGACCTGTAATATGTGTAAGATCAGGCCACATCTGCATGCTTGTTTGGTGGTGTTTGTTTGGTTTTTGGTTAGTATGCAGAGGCCATTGGGTCTGTTAGTAGTTTGTTCTGTTAGAAAGCTCTTTGCAGTTCTCTCCTGACATATTTATTGGAACTTGCATGCCCTACTTGCAAGGTAACACCCTTTGTTCATGATGGGGATGTATGTAAGGTAAGATGAGGGTGTGAGATACAAAGAGAGAAAGGTTGTCAGCCTTTGAAGCCACTGTAGAGAATTGCATACACACAATGTTTAGTCAGGGTGCAGAAGATAAGAAGGTTGAAAGAGAACTGTAAGATTGGACAATTGTGGTCAATTTTTCATAGTTATTCCATTTCAGTAAAGAAGAAATAACCACAATCCAGCAGCCATTTTCTGTACACATGCAATGTTTCTGCTTATTGTAGAAACTAAGCAGGCAGATAAAAGGTTTGCTAAGCTTCATGAAGATATTTTTACACCTTTTATAAAAGATTTGCATTAGGCCTCATAATTCATTATTTTGTTAATTGCACCAAATTGTACATATCTCTTCAAGGCCTAACCTTAGCATCACTGTATTATTTTTACCTCATTTCCTAGATTATGAAAGGTTTTTTTCATGCTGCCTTTTCAGTCCATATGAATTCAGAAAATTATCTGAGCAATGAAGGCATTAGGTGATACTAATCAGAGTCGCAAAAAAATGCCTTGATTTTCTTCTGTACCTCTGTACATTTTTTTTGCCTTTCCTGATAGCACAGATCTGTGAAGGAACTCAAATTCTGAAATATATGAGAAATGAACTTGCATAATTCCATCAGTAGTTTAAAGTCCTGACATAAAAGAAATTATCATCAGAAATAATTATCTTTCCATATTACAAATTACAATAGGAAATATTTCTCCATACTTGCATTCAAAGGTCTTGATACAACCAGGCTTTCAACAGAGCATTAATTGTTCTTTGTCTATAAAATGTTACTTTCTGTGCCATCTTTTCCTAATTTATTTTAATTTTCTTTGGGGACCTATGACTTGATAAACCTGTGCTTCACATCTTTGTCTTCAGTTGGTTTTGTTCACTGTTTCTGCACTCTCTATTGAAGCTGACTGGAAATGGTCCTGTACAATATGAGGGGAAGTGTGTGGCCAAAATGCTGATTTAGATGAGCAAGCAAACATTTTTGTCATAGTCATGTTATTTATATTTGGCCTCTTATCAGTTCTGAATGGTTGAATTGATTGTACATGTTCTTGAAATTTTGGATGGCAACTCGAAAGAGGAATTTAAGAGGGAACTTCTTATTCTAAGCAATATTTGGGAGTGTAAGTGATATGCAGTAGACACTTAAAGAAGAAAAATAACCTTCCTAAATCCATAAAACTCATTCTTATTGTACTTTTAGCATCATATGTTTCAGAGTGGAAACAAATGGCATCATAAATTAGTAAATAACAGCAGCATTACTATGAAAAAACCTTGTTTCCAATGTGTACTGAATCCCCTAGTCGAAGTTCTCAAGCTTGGGCTTGTATCATGTTGGGCACATTCCCGAGGACAAAGAGCAAAGGAGATGTTATCCCCATATTTGTACTTTTTCTTTCAGTTTGTACTCTGGGTCATAATACAATTCCCCCTCAACATCTCAACAGCTCTGCTGCTAATAGAAGAGGAAGAAAAAGCATTTATGTTAGAAGAGGAAAGGGAGATTCATCATAAGTAGGGAAAAGGCAGGTAATATGAATATTCTTGTTCCTTTCCAGACAATGATTACCATAGTCCACTTTTGGGAAAAGGTGCTATTTTGATGAATGTTTGAAAGTTGAGTGGAGGAAAATCAACTGAAAAGCTGTTTCATGATTAAACAAGTACTCCAGAATTATGCAACTCATCTGCAGTAACAATACAGCATGTTGCCTTTGTTGAAAGAGTAAACAGCTAAATGCAACTAAAATAAATTGAAGAAAAGTAGGTGGAGATTTTTTGTGGAAGTCTGAGAGAATAAATTTAGCAACAGGGAAGAGAAAAAATAATCTGAAAAATGAAAGCAAATTTGATTAAAAAACAAAAGATACATACTATAAAAAATATCCAACAGCCTAGAAAATCTGCCAGAGGTGGAAATGACAATTAGTTTAAAAACAGGGAGGAAAGCTGCATTGAACTGTTTTTCCCTATAATAATAAAAAGAATGAACAGTAGAACCGAATGTTAATTTTCCATGTGTGAAAAAACAGAAGGAAATGAGCATCCAAGCAGAATCAATAGGAAACAAAAGAATGTAAAAGCTTATGCAACTCCAAAACTATCAAAGTTTATCCTTACAGATGTAAGAAAATAGACCAATTAGGTATATATTTTTAGATCAGAAAGAAATCTATTTGAAAGATGGAGAGATTTATCAGTGGTCAGCTAAAATCTGACATACCAAATTTTGGGAGACATCCAGCTTGCAGTCACTGAAATAATAAGAAAGGGAAAAACTCAGCGTTACAAAGGGCAATGTAACTTCATTAGTAAAATGCTAATTAGAGACTACATTTTGTTTAATTGTTCACAATATGGAGTTTTTCTGACTGGAATAATTCTGTGTAAGTAGTAGCAGAATGACTTGGATGGTGACATTTGGAATACGGTAATCTCTGGATTGTGTACTAAATCAACGCATGTAGGGGAAAGAATGAAGTGCCCAGACATGAGAGACAGACGAAAATAAACAGTGAGGGGATTTTAGGTTGTACAATATTCATCCCAACAAACAAAGCATTTGGTGAAAAGATTAAAAACAAGTATAAGGAAGCATTCAAATATGTTGTAAGAGCAGAAAACAACTGAGAAATACTTCAAAAGAGGAAGGATGTTTGCAGGAAGGGTAAAATGGAATGATTTATTTTCAAATGTGACAGGATAAAGGGGGGTTCTAATTTAGAGCCTCAGTAAAACACAAAACAGCAACAGAAATTGTCATCTCAGATGGGACCTGCATTCCCATCTCATAACTACCAGAAGATATCAGTTGACAATAGTTCCTTTTAACTGGATAGTATTTCACTAAGTCAATTATTCACAATAATAAACCTGGTAATTGGTTTTGCCAGCACCTCATTTAGAAAATGTTGACATTTATCTTCTTTTTCCCCTAATTTTGCAGCCTGGTCAAAGGTCTTTCTGAAATAATGATTGTGGGTGCTGAATGTGGAAAAGCCTTGGGGTTTTCTTTAAGGAATAAAGGCATAAGAGCAGCCAAGAAAATTTATACTTTTCTTTCCAGGCTAATTTAAAGGTAATAGATAAAAACCAGTATAAAAGATGCTGTAGTTAATCTTTAGTATGAGAAAGGAATATTTTAATGTCCATAATTTATGCGTTTCTGAGAACATGCAAGCAGGAGTGTGACCATAACAGGAAAGACCAAAGATCTTTCTAGACTCGTATCTTGTCTTTAGTAGTGATCAGCTAGAGCTGAGCAAGACTTGAAAAGCAGAGCAATTTCTGTAGTTTTAAACAAAATTTTATGAAGCAGCTCTGATTGATTTAGATATATTTGCATACCCATTACTAGATATTTTATTATTCCTCCTTAAGTGTCATGTTTACAACCTTTTGTTGCAAAAACAACAAGACAGAAGATTAAATGTACAAGGTTCGCAAAGACTGTAGCCTGCCCAGCTGACTAGAGGTCCTTCTTCCTCCTGTACCCCACACTGACCTGTATCCAACCATTTTTTATTCTCTTCCTCTAAGACCAGGATTGTCTTTTTTTCCCTCAGTGATCATTTGTTAGCTAGTTTGTTCTTGAAGTTTTCTTCGAATCATCATACATTAACCCTGTCCAGTCATCTTTCATAGCATCGTCTCTGTCATAATACAAATACATGGTTTAGGTAATGCAAATAGTGCATTAAAAGGTCTGTCCCTGACTGATTCAGTTTATAGCATTGTACTATATCAGTTAATTATCCCACCTTACTCACTTCTGTCACGCTCTAGAGTAGATATTCTGTTAAATAGCAGAAGTGTTCCTGGGATTCGCTTGTAACGTAGCAGCTGTGCCTCCACCTTCTCACCACACCGAATTTTGATGGAATAGAGCTGTACGTTCTAAAATAGACCGACTGTACTTAAACCTCCTTTATTTTAATTATCTTCTTTGTTGCTGAGGTAGCTGGAGCAAGCTCACTAAAGCAAGCAGGAATATCTCTGCAGTGTTGAACAGCTCAGGGGCTGTTTCAGTACCACCCAGTGTTTCACCAGGCAAGTCCCTGCAACTTCTCCTTGTGCTATCTGCATACTCAGGCTGCTCAAAACTGAAATGCATATATTCTGCTCATCTGTTTTACTCAGAGGAGGATGCATTTCAAAGAGAAAACACAATTTCACAGTGGCAACATGATGGAGGTTCTCATTCTTTACTGTCCTCACCCACCGCTATCCCTTCATCATTCCCCCCCCCCCCCCCCCAACACCATAGTTGTCAATTACTGTTTCATCAGATCAGTCAGAAGTTCACAGTTGAAAACAAAAAAAAAAAAGGGGGGGGGGGGGAGAGTAGGTGAGGGAGGGTTTATGTAACCCAAAGATTTAACAAAATTAGTTTAGCACAAAAACGGTTGAGTCAGCACTACTGAAGGAGCAATAACATGTGAGAGGAGGGAGAAGGAAAAGGCAGAAAGCTCCTGTGCTGCTGTCAGGAAACCCGGAGGTGGAATTGTACTTTGCAATATTGCGGGGGGAATGAGTTCTGGGAGCCAGGAGGATTATTCTGTCTCTCTAAAGCCCTGGAACACTCTCCTGAGGTGCAGTGATGCATTGTCAGGAAGCGGAAAAGCTCAAAGGCTTGAAAAACAGAAAGGTCATCCCTTGTAGCTCATTCTCCTAGCACTGAAATTTGGTCTGAAATGTTTTACTTGCTGTACATTTCTACTCAAATGATAGCAATGTCCCAGACACAGGGTTTTCATTTGGTTACCTTTAGAAATTTTGCTATATGAGAGATCCCATAAAGCAATTTACCCTGTTTCCTTCATCTCATTTAGTCAAGTGTTATCCTCTTTTGTTGTCCATTTCCAAATCAGGCTGCAATGGCAGTTGTTATGACCATGCTTGGACATCACGTATGCAAACAGTCTACATTATCTAGCATCTGTAATTTCTCTGCAAAAACAAACCCTTCTAATTCACTCTACTTTCTTGCATTGCCCATCTCTAATATCATAACACCTTTGTGCCCTAGATTGTATTGCATTTCTTATCTGTCCTGCCAGAGCAGAGCTGGAAATTCAATACTGCTGTTCAATACACTGTTCACCAATATTGGTGGCGAGTTTAAAACACTGAAAACCTGTAGTATTTGTACTAAGCACGAGAGTTCAATGTGCTTGTATTTGATTCTTTATGTTTCTCTCCTTGTGCTCTTAACAGTAGCAGGACCGCAGGAAAGATCTTTTCCCGCTGTGATGCATCCTGAGGTAGGGAGTGTGAATTCTGAGCTGCTAAGCAGTGATTTCTCAGCTGGTTACATGTTGGGGCCTTGATCCACGATGGAGGCCTGATGGTAATTCACAGCTTGCCTTGATTAGCTTTAATAAGCGCTAGGAAGAGCTTATGAAGGTTCTTGCAAGGGTTGCAAGATACCTATTACAGAAACTCTTTGCAAATGTTATGATGTCTGGAATACTGTGCGATATTTAAGTTGAAAAGAAAACAAAAAGTTGAAGCATTTCCATCTCAATTCCACAGCCTTTTTGTTGTGACAGACGTCCCTTGATTTAAAACATGATGTGATCCAAAATATATTGATGTTAGCACAATGAATCCCACTGGTTTCAGTAAGCATCCTTGGTGGTATCTGCCCAGTCCTTCAGAGGCCATGAGTAGGGGAGCAGTAATAGGCCAATTGCATGGCTGTCTTGTAATGGAGATGTTATGGTTTGTAGGTCAGAGTGAGCAGATGTATTGTGTCACCAAGATATTCTCAGAATAGTTTGGAATCACCAAACTTAGTCTTAAGAAAGTGAATTAGAAAGCTCTGTCTTAGCCGTAAAGCAAGAAAACCAGACAGGAATAAAACTACTGGTAGTGAAAAGGTATGTCTCTTCTCTAACAGGCTGCTTTAATATTACCTTCCAAAGTGCCATAAACTGGCAAACAATAGAGTTCTTGGAGAAAAAGCCATTCAATAAGTATGGAAAAAGGCCACTCAGAAAACTAAACTTACAACACCAAGACATCTGTCTTCATCTGCACCTACTGGTCATGGAGACAGGCAAATAAACTGATGGGCTGACACAGAATTGTCAAATTTGGGCTGTTATAAACCAAACCAAGAAATGCATTCCCTGTATGGGGATCCTTTTCTGAATGTGCCCAGCCTTCAGCTGTCAAAAATCAGTACTGAAGAGTTAAATGTCATCATAAATTACATCTTGCACCAACAATTTTCCCTGTATACTATATCCCATGTGTGGACATTACTTCCCTCCATATGGGTAGGAAAGACCTGTCTGAGCTGCAGCAAGGAGAGCGGAGCACTTAATAAAACATCAGCTGCAGCAGGAGACTCCAGCTGGTGAAAGCCTAATTTATCTGCTCCAGCAACTCGTGGGACAGCAGAAATTCATGCATGAGACTATGAAAGAAAACAAAAGTTACAGAAAACAAGTGCACAGGCTTAAATTCACTGCAAGCCGTACAAAAATCTAAATCTGAGATCCAGAGTTTGGATGGGAGGAGATAGAGGATTCATTGGCCAACAGTTGAGTCAGGTGGCAGAAAGAACCAAACTTGCTCTTTTAAGAATGTATTGCTGAAAGTCAACAAAGTTTCATTTAGAATGTCTCTTTAGATAAAATTTGTCCTTTCAAACCAGCTGTTCATGTGTTATTTGCTCTGAGGTCACTGCTACCAAGAGAAACCTCTTCAGAGCCACCAGCAACTATGTGCTTGGAAGGAGGAGAGAGTGGAAAAGTGAGTAGAAATCAGGCAGAGATTCCTTCAGGATTGTCTAGGATATTTAGAAATTATCTCTGTTCACATGACAAAAACATTAGGTTTCTCTAGTTTCCTCTGATTTGTGGAGATGCTGCAGCACTAACATCCCTACCTTTCTTGAGAGTAAGCTTTATTGGAAATTAAACAGAACTGAACTGGCAACACACACTGACTGAAAGACCAGTTACCATTTTAAAATGTAGCAATAAAATAGAAATATTTTTGCATTCCATAATATTTAAAAAATAGGTTGTATTATAACCTACCAATTAATGGCCTTTCACCAATGATCTTGTTGTACCCTACCAGAACTGTGCAAATGCACTGAGCAATGAATAACCCGTTGTACTTCTGCCTAAAATAATATTTTATAAGCATAATTGCATTTATTTTTCGAAGAAGAATAGCCTTTCTTGAGCTATGGCAAGAAGAAAGATTGTAGCCTGTGCAAATGGAAGTGAGTGGAAATCAGATTATAGATTGCTGTCGTCTAAATCATTTAATCATTCCCCTTTTTTCTCCTCCTTTCCTCCGTCACACTGTGCTTCTCTTGCCTGAGTAAAGGTTATTCATTGGATAAATGCTAGTTGTTCTTTCTGAAGGGCTTTTCATTGTGTTTATTCGCTACTGCATTTTTTTTACCTTCTTGAGTTAACGTTTAATATAAAGAAAAGAATACTTGGAAAGGAAGATATCCAAACGGGATTCATTTGTGGGTGCTGCTAAATGGACGTGTTGGGTCAGTCCTGATTATAGTTTTAAATTAAGAAGAAGGCTTAGCACTTTTATTCATTTTTATTAATTTTGCTGTCAAAATTAGCCAGCTTGACTTAGCTGGGAGTGTATAATGGGTACTCAGATGCCAGAAGTTTAAGATAAAAGGCATATAAAAAGTTGTCTAAAATGAAATATTAGAGTATGAAAAGGAAGTGCTTTTTGTTTAAATAAATAAAGGTCTTGATGTTACAAACCCACAATATTTCCAGCAATGATAGTTCTATAGAAACACTAGGCATTGTATTTAGCTTTAATGGTTTGTAAATAGTGAATCCTTATGGTAGTGCTGACATTGCCTTGTTGGATTAAAAGGTTTATTTCATCAATACCACATGCAGGTTTATTTAGGAAAATAAACTTCAAATAAAACATTGGGAAGAATCTCAGAAGTTTTAACTATTGCCTCTGTATTCCTTGGGTTAAGGTTATATCAGTTAGCTTCAGTATAAGACTTGATAAGCAGACTATTACAAACAGCCTTTGTGAACCTGCTGCATGTGAAACATTCCATTTATAAAGGCATATGTCTAACAACATTTATAAAATTTTTAAAAATCAGTTTTTACAAGGCAAGATAGAGAGTCTTACTATTTATTTCAGTGAGTGCTGCAGCAGACCTTAAATCTGGTCCTGTTTTCTTTAGTCAGTCAACTGTGGGCAACAAAAAACCCAGCTTCACTTGTTCAGAAACAATTCCCATCACTACAACCATCATCTTTTGTGCATACTAGATATAAGGAAGAAGTTGTTTACTGTAAGGGTGGTGAGGCACTGGAACAGGTTGCCCAAAGATGTTGTGAATGCTCCACCTCTGGCAGTGTTCAAAGCCAGGTTGGATGGAGTCTTGGGTGACATGGTCTAGTGCAAGGTGTCCCCGCCCATGTCAGGGCGGGGGGAACTAGATGATGTTAAGGTCCTTTCCAACCCAAACTCTTCTATGATTCTATGATTCTAGACCTCAAGTTTTTGTTGGTAAATCTAAGCCAGCTGGAGTTCCTGCTCTGGTAAGATTTTTTTGGAAGCAGAAGGTGGTGAATCACACTGTGGAAATTCAGACAGCTTCCAGACCACCTGGAGGCAGTTTGCTGCCAGCCTGGTTTGGACTTATAGTGGTTTTACCTATTGCCCCTGTGCAAGGAGGCACCCATTGATTTACAGAGCACACCCAGACTCTTGATAGACACAGATCAGAGTGGTCTCATCAGAAGAGCTGCACTGCAAAATTCAGGCTTAAGCTGGCTGTTTTGAAGACAATGCAGCTGAATAAATTGATTCATCCCATTATCCCCATAAATATATAATAACCACTTTTGGGAAGCATTAGTATTCTGCTGCTGTGAGAGGTGGGACACCCACAAGCCCTGTGTGGAGTGATATATTTGCACACTGCTGCTCATGAGCCATTGCTATAAAAAGGCAAAATGAGAATGCAATTAAAAGTGGATTTGGGGTTTTTTTCTTTTTTTTATTTCATTTTAACTGGTTCATTTAATAATCCTGGTGGCAGAGGCTGGGAGACAGACAGTTGGGTATATCTCTGGTATAGGCACAAGTCTAGCTAGAGCAGCTAAAGCATATTTAGAGCTTTCTCAAAGTGTATCATAATGAAAGTTATGACTATTCCCAGGGGATCCCCTCAAAATCTTGTTAAAATCTTAGAAACTTTTTCTTTTTTATTATTTAATATAATACATTTCAAGTATTATTGAAATGTGTTATATTAAATAATAAAAATGTATTTTGAGCATTATTATTCATGTTATTATTTAGTATAATACATTTCAAGTATTGTGAAAGCTTGGATTTTGGTACATCGCAGTCTACTTACTGCCTTCACTGTTTAACCACCCCTTTAAATCCTGCCTGTAATTCTCTTGCATAGGTGTCTAGTGGAAAACAGGGGAAAAGGCAAATGTTTTAAAAACTAAAAGTTTGGTGGTTCTCAGTTTGGGAAAGTATCCCATAAATTATTCACTATTGCTGCAGGCCTGAGAGGAGGGAGAGAGGTTTAGACTTTTTGTTGTCTCTGCCTTTGAAATGTAATGAATAAACCACAATCCAAAACATTATTCTAATCTCAGTTCCAGCCTGAAAAGAAAACCTAACTTTTGCTGATATTTATCACACTTCAGTGTTTCTATGAAGCTTAGATTCATAAATATTAAAATAGAATCTTTTGACTTAAATGCACTGATTTCTCAACAAATATAGCTGCTGGTTATCACTCAAATAATTTATTAGGATTCAAAAATAGCTTCATGGCAAAGAGGGGTGGCATTTATTCAGTATCATATGAAATTTAAAAACATCTACGTATCAACCCCCTAGAAGATTGCAGCCCCTTAGTTCTTGCAGAGAATCTTTCATTTTTCCTTTGAAAACCTGTTTTGGGAGAGCTTTGTACTCACTGACACCTTGCAAAATTTGCCTTAGAAAAGAGCCATGCTAGGTAGAAAACCCAGCTCACTCCCACTTTATCTGGTTAAAAACAGCAGCTGGGACGTATTCTGTTCTTGTTTTGAGTAGTGCTTTTCACCTTCAGCCATCACACCCATACCTGTAAGTTCTCTCTGCAACGCTATTCCCTGCTGTTGCCTCAAGAGCCCATTTAGGGGCCAGCACAAGGATGCAGCAGTGCATCACCAGCCCGATGCTCTGGGGGCTTCCTTTTAGGTCTTGATTTTGTCAACAAATTCCTGTGTTGCCCTGGTATTGCAATACAAGTATTGAAGAGGAATGGTGAGGTTTAGTGAGAAAGTGTCTTAGGATGAAGTTTATATCTGTCTAATGCCTCTGTGCTGGGCACTGGTGAGGCTGCACCTCAAATCCCATGTTCAGTTCTGGGCACCTCACTGCAAGAGAGACATTGAGGTGCTGGAGTGGGTCCAGAGAATGGCACAGAAGCTGGTGAAGGGTTTGGAGCACAAGTGTGATGGGGAATGGCTGAGGGACCTGGGGGGGTTTAGTCTGGAGAAGAGAAGGCTCAGAGGGGACCTTATCGCTTTCTACAACTGCCTGAAAGGCGAATGGGGGGAGGAGGTGGCTGGAAGGGTTAAAAAAACATGTAGATGAAACCCTTAATGACATGGTTTAGTGGTGGACTTGGCATTCCTAGGGTCATGGTTGGACTTAATGATCTTAGAGGTCTTTTCTAACCCAGTTGATTCTATGATTCTATGATCTCAGTGCACTATGTTCCCAGTCATCTTCCCTCCTACATCCTCTCTAATGTACACATCCATCCCCTCCCTCACTGTAAATGATTATGCTATATGCATCCCTCCGGGACTCACAAAAGCTCTGGGGTAGTCCCATCTGTGTGAGTCAATGCGCATTGTGCCTTCCCGAGCAAATGCCTGTCAGGTCACCAAGGATGGTCTTTATGTAACACTGGTCGTTAGAGGAGCAATGTAAAATTTGCTTTCTCAAGGAATCCTCATACATTGTGTTTGCAGTGTTAAGTGGATTTCTGAATCTGTGTGTTCCTTTCCCTCTAGAGCGCATCACATTGTATTCTGTGGTCTTGTGCCCCTCTGCTTCAGCTGTAGTTTCTGTGCATTTCCAAGCACTTTATAAACACAATGAGCAAGAGCTCTTTGAAACATTCCTGGCAGGATTCTTAAAGATTTCTGGATTGCTTAGGCTTACTCTTACCCATGCTAGTAGGACTAGGTTGACGGTGAGTGCTTTTTAAAGTTCACTTGGAGGCACTACACAAGTTTGTTCTTTGAGGAAGAAAGGTCCTGTAGGAATGCCAACAGCTCTTTGCTATTTCAAATTATGCATCTTTTTCTTTGGTATTATATGAAGAATGATTATAAGCAAGGCTTTGTACCCTCTTCTCTACACTGTACTTGCAGTTCACATATCATTCTATAAGATATCACTAATGCCACATGGGGATTGTTTGTTGTGCTGGTATTTAACTGTTCTCCGTTAGATATTACTACCAGTAGGCAAGTCTTAAAGCCAGGAGCTCTGAGTTCTTCCTCGCACTACCAGGTCTATCATATGAGCTTTAGTTAGGTCTTGCTCCTACTCCTGTAGGTGAAAATGGCAGCTTTCATGCTTGTGTGCTGGAAAATACAAGGGCATTAATACTTGTGTCTCACAACACGTCAGATGGGTCAATAATACTCTTTCACCTGAGAGCTGCAACTATCAGATATTCTCCGGTTATGTGGTTTGGGCAACAAGCTCAAGTCAGTTTTTATCCGATGGTTACATCACCTGACAGTGGAACTTACTTTCAGCAGTTGTCAAATGCTGTAATACTTGGTCACACTGTGACCCCTGGCAAGATAATATTTTTGTAGGCAACAAAAGAAACCTATGCATTTTGCTTGGTTGTCTCACAGTTAAATAAGCCTCGCTAGTGAAACTTAGCCATGAAATAGTTTGTTGTTTAAAAGATCCCTAATGTTTTCATGGTAAATACTCCAGCCATGATCCACTTAAAATGAAAACCATATAGTAGCAAATTCTAGAAAGCACTAGGAAATTATTTATCTCTTCACCTCCAGGAGAGGTGGCAACAGTCAGCAGTTACCCGTCAATATGCAATTTATTAACAGCTGTGTTGATCTTGAAGTTATATGATGAGGATTTCTGTCTACTGCTAAAACTTTTCCTTGAGCAGGAATTCCTCCTAATGTGTTTTATAGCACATAACCTATTTGTTAGCTTTTATGAATAGATAAATATACTCAGAGAGTAAACGAGGAGGAGGAAACCACAATGCGGTTTATGGTCTGAAGGAAAACTAAAATTGCCATATTCATGGCTACCAGAACCTATTCTAGCACCTTTACAATAATAATGTAATGTAACTTCAGTTTTCCTCTGTTTCATTAACTCGCAACACACCTCTCAGAAAAGGTGAGTTACAAATAGAGCTCTTATGATCTGCTGTGAAAGTCAGTTGTTTTTGAAAGGGAAAACATGTAAAGGTTTCTTTTGCTATCTCTTTCTTTCTGTCTTCCTTTTCTTCACACAGTGAGGAAATAACAAATCAAGGCATAAATGATACTGACTTATCAGATATTGTTGACTTTGTTTTCTGGGGGGTTTCTGTTCAAGTATAGTTTAGCCAGAGGTGGTTTTTATACTGTAAATTTTAGGCTGCAGATTAAATCTGTGCGCTGCTCCTATGGAACAACAGGCAAGTTTGAAATCACATTAAGACATAAAGAGCATGGAGAAAAAGGTGAGTGTGTCAGGGAAGAGGAACCTTACTAGTGAATTTTGAACATGGGGCAATAAGTCTTTTCGTGAGTTAATGTCTTTACATGTTAGTACTCCATTTGGGGGAATTGAGCAGAGTGAGCACTAATGGAATTTCTCCTGTTTCATGCTGACCATAACAGCTTGAGTTTTTCAGTTTTCACAAGCATTGAATTCCAACAAAATACATTGCTGGTTTCTAATTCTGCTTGTAGCAAGCAGGAAAGTGTTGATCAATGTTACAAATGGTGGATTTTATTCTACTGTTTTCACTATTTTTATCATAATCATCTTCAACTGATCTGTGCCTAGTGCTAAAAAAGCAGATAGAATTTAAGTCACTAAAGCCACGAAATTAAAAGCCACTAAAAAAACAACAACATAAGTAGCAACATATAAAAAAAGTCAAGAATTAAGTACTAGGCACTTACTTTTCAGGTTGCAACCTGCTTGATTATTCCCACTGAGCAATGTGGGATTTATTGTGCCATCAATAAATCCCAAACAATGAAAATAAGAAAGGGAAGAAACTGAGCTACAAATATACTAAAATGAGAAGTATTTATACTACAGATTTTGCTGTTAAATGTTTTACCTTTCAGAGCTGTGTTCATATATCCTATAGCATATAGAATAATAAGAGATGAGACTGAAATCTACCCATATAAGGAATCTAGTTGCATACATAAATACCAGGTAGATATATAGGGGCCATGTGAAGCAGAAAGAACTGTTCTGCTGTCCCACAGAAGCTCTGTTGAACTCCTGAGGCATACGGCTGCAAAGCCTTTTTCTGTTCCCTGTGTTGGGGAGTGATGGAGCAATGTCTGCTGTGGCATTAAGTGCATGGAATTATTCCCCAGGGGTAGAATAAGACTTTCTCCATCTCGATGACAGTCAGTCTCCTGGGATTCCAACAACCCATCAGCCAGGGAAAAATGTTAGAGGGGACATCTGGTGCTTAAACTTTTATTTATTCATCCTGATTGTTTTTTCTCTGTTCTTGCTTACATAAAGGTAAAGGAGAAAGGGCTTATTGGACTACAAACGTGATTCTCCATGACAGTTTAACCCCAGGAGTCCAGTGGTACCTGTACAAAGAGAAATAACATTAACTTCAGTGTAATTCAACTTTTGTAAAGCGAACATGCCTATGGTCCCCAGCAAATGCTGTTAAGAGCAAGTCCAGAAAGTTATTTTTTCAGGACTTATCTATATCCCAAGGAGATAATATGAGCTACATTTAGGAAAAAATCTATGTTTAGTTTTGGATGCTCTGGCTTCAGTAGACTTTTTTTTAGCAGTGCAAAGTAATTATAATGCAGATTATGCTTCAGACCTCTGAAGGTGAGGTTGTATCAGAGGACAGGGACTCAGAATCGAGGATAAATGGTGATGTGTTTGGAAAACCTGTGCACTTAGACTGTGGCTCTACTTTCCGCAGTGTTTGTATGGCTTCCAAGTTGTTAACAATTTCAGATCAGATTTTTCTAGTGCTCTGCATTTATCTTTGGAGACTAACGCATAGTTGTCAGTTTGCACAAATTAATCCATGTAGAATGGAATTGATGAGATTGAATTTTAAATTGCCTGTATCATCCACTGTATTGGAAAGTGTATATCATGCTTCCTTTAACTACTCCATGACATTAATAACTGTACAGCAAATACAACCCTATAGTAGGACAATTTAGACCACGCCTGTCATGATCTATTTGTGCCCCTTTTCACTAGTCAAGAGCCCAAAATTCATCATATTGTTTAAAAAAAAACAAGAACTATTACAAATGTGTTGCAGGGTGGTGTTGGTGCCTGTCCATGTGGATCTCTGAAGGAGGACCAGGGGAAGTTGAAAGACTTAGTGGGTGTCTGAAAGTGGCGGAGAAAGTGGAAGGTTCTGCGATGAGAGACCCCACATGTGTCTTAAGAGAAAGGGAGGATCTGTCATTATTATCTGTGTATTTCACCTCGTCTAGTCTGTTAAGTTATACAGCATATCCCAATAATGACACCAGGATCATCAGGCAGCAGCAGTGAAAGATGGTATATGGAGAGGTAGAAATGCAGCTCCCACTTATGAACAAGCCAGCAAGCTCATTGTAATGAGGGCTAAAAATGTACAATGATTTTATTAGCATTGACATTTTTGTGTAATCAGAGAATACAGAGCTGGAGCTTAAAGAGCAGCTCAAATGCTGTGAAACTCTGGGGAGACTTGGGAGAGACAGCAACTGCCTTCTCTTTGGGATGTCTCTCTATGTAAAAGCAATTACATGACAGACTGCCCCTCTGACTCAGCTCAGCGGTCCCTGTGTTCATATTAATAATAAACTAAGCTGCTGCTTCCGTGCAGTTGTTTGTGAATCACTGATAATATAAAAGTTTTATACTCGGAAATGATGAGTGTCTGAGAGCGTCTGACATGTAGGTTAGATGATTTCAGAGGTTTTGGCAAATACAGGACTTCTTGTTTTCAATGCAGGTTCTATTACTGACTTTTTAATATCTGGGTAAAGCAAAAGGAAAGAATCTAAATCATTAACTCAGAAATAAGAATTTTGAAAAGGTTTCTATGTTACCTTACACTGCATAACAAGTAACTAAGTTGTTCACACTGGCTTTTGTTCAGTAGTGTTTATTCTCATTAAACGGTTTGCTCTCATAACTTTGGAGCTATGTTAAGAACTTGACAGACTAGACAAGGTGAAATATATAGATAATAATGACAGCTGGGAAGTACTACTGTTCTAGGGTGAAATCCAGAATAAAGCAAGGGCCTTTGGGTATGTAAATCAGGTATATTGTAACAGATGATGGTGGAAAGGGTCTTTGCAGCATTTAAAATTTAAATCCCAATCTCTGATCTGTTATTCAGTTTAACATTTAAATTTAATGGGATAGTTGCCTACTGAATAGAAGATGATTGAATAATTCACAAAAACCAGTCTGCCTTCATATTACTAATAAATAGAAAATGGGCATAATTCGTGTTCTGTACCACCTTCTCAAGTACATATGAAGGCAATTTACACTTACACTCGCACAGTGTGCGCTCACAGCCCAGAAAGCCAACTGTATCCTGGGCTACATCAAAAGGAGTGTGACCAGCAGGTCAAAGGTGGTGATCCTGCCCCTCTACTCTGCTCTTATGAGACCTTACCTGGAGCATTGTGTGCAGTTCTGATGTCCTCAACATAAAAAGGACATGGAACTGTTGGAACAAGTCCAGAGGAGGCCACAAGGATGATCAGGGACTGGAGCACCTCCTGTATGAAGATAGGCTGAGGAAGCTGGGGCTGTTCAGCCTGGAGAAGAGAAGGCTGCGTGGAGACCTCATAGCAGCCTTCCAGTATCTGAAGGGGGCCTATAGGGATGCTGGGGAGGGACTCTTCATTAGGGACTGTAGTGATAGGACAAGGGGTAATGGGCTAAGACTTTAACAGGGGAAGTTTAGATTGGATATAAGAAGTTCTTTACAGTAAGGGTGGTGAGGCACTGGAATTGGTTGCCCAAGGAAGTTGTGAATGCTCCATCCCTGGTGGTCTTCAAGGCCAAGTTGGACAGAGCCTTGGGTGACATGGTTTAGTGTGAGGTGTCCCTGCCCATGGCAGGGGATTTGGAACTGGATGACCTTAAGGTCCTTTCAACCCTAACTGTTCTGTGATTCTAAAAGAGAAACATCAAGCCTCCCTAAACTGCCAAAGCTGTATAAAGAATGCTAACAGAAGTGAAATTTGGGACTTGTGATTTCAGTTGTTTCTTTAGACCACAGTTTTCGGGGAAATGAAGGGCTTGAGGAAAATCACTTGATAACTGGCAGCTCCCAGAGGATGAATTATACCTTTCCCACAGACTGCTGTCTGATACAACTTGACAGCATCAACACTGCTGACAGGGGTAAAAAGAGGATTCCTATATGCAGCCCAGGAATGGGTATTGTCAATGATTCAGGCTGTAAAAGGAAACCTGCAAGAGCTGTCCTTTCCCTGCAGAAATCTGTTGGGAATGATGCTCTGTGTTCCTTTAAATTTTTCACTGACTCATGGCGAAAATGAGAACTTTTCTGCTGTATAAAGATGATTATCACTATAGGCTGATTCTTGTGTCACAGTTCTGGTTTAACACACTGAAAACATATTTTCCCTCTATATAAAAAAATATCACATATAGAGAAGAACGGAATTTGCTCATTATTCACACATTAGGTCTGGGAATATGGCCATGAATAATATTTTTTTCTTTTACCCTTGATGCATTTAAGGAAGTTAATGCTGTTTCCTCACACCTCTCAAAGGTATTTGACTAAATTGTCTCCAAACATTAGTTGCAAAATTAAAAGCATACAGAATTAGCAACAGTACAGATGACTTCTGGTGCTGGTTGTTGTGTCATTATGCCTTAGAAATGTTTGTTTTAATGTATTAGCATCTGGTTTGGTATTCTCCAAAGATCAGTCTTGGGTATTTCTTTTTACTTACAGCGACAGTGGCAATAAAATTTCCAGTCCTCTTAAGCTGTGCAATACATAGAGAAAGTTAGAAAAATAGGGTCTGAATTACAGTGGCTCTCAAGAGAAAATAAGAAGAAGGTTGGTTTTTGGTGATGGATGAATGGGCATTTTAATAACAGTTTTTTTTCCTGAAATCCCTTTTAAATTATTCAGGCTTGCTCTTCTATTGAAATATCAAATATTAGATAATTAATAGACTGCTTTTGAAATACAGGGAGCATAGGCTTCAGAAAGTATGCCATAAATTATTAAAGAATTATTTTTCCTCATTACACTATCAAATGCACAACATTCTTCTCTCTGAATTGGAGAGATAGATCTGATGGATGGACCACTCAGTGAATGGCTGCACTCAAAGAGTTGTGGTCAATGGCTTGATGTCCAAGTGGAGACCAGTGATACATGATGTTCCTCAGGGGTTAGTATTGGGAGCAGCGCTGTTTTCACATCTTTGTCATTGACATGGCTTGTCACTGGGATTGAGTGCACCTTCAGCAAGTCTGCCAATGACTCCAAGCTGTGTGGTGTGATGCTGTAGGGAGGGATGGTATACAGAGGGACCTTGACATGCTTCAAAAGGAGTGTGACCAGCAGGTTGAGGTAGGGGATTCTACCCCTGTACTCCACTCTTGTGAAACCTGCCCCCCTGCAGTCCTGCATCCAGTTTATGTGGGGCCCCCAAAATGAGAGGGAATGGGCATGTTGGAGCAGTTCCAGAGGAGGCCACAAAGATGATCCAAGGGCTGGTATACAGAGCAATATCTTACATCAGTAGACTGAGGTCTTCAAAAATATTTTCTTCTAAGTTTAGCTGCTGAGATCTTGTGAAATTTGGGACTTTCATACCCTTACATTCAAGAAAATGCTCAATATAGAGTCATAGAATCATAGAAGCACAGAATGGTTTGGGTTGGAAAAGACCTTAAGATCATTTAGTTCCAGCCCCCTGTCATGGGCAGGGACACCTCACACTAAACAATGTCACCCAAGGCTCAGTCCAACCTGGTCTTGAACACTGCCAGGCATGGAGCATATGTATATGGAGCAATATAGGCATGGCAGTTAGCTAGTTCAATGATGCAAAAAGAAAAACTACTTTTCTCCTCTTTAGAATATATAAAACTACCTGAAAAGTCTTGAACATACTGTCATAGTTAAAAATTATTGTTGTGCTGCATGGTCTTCATTTCATGTGTATTATCATCATGCTACTTTAATGTATGGACTCCAAGGAGGGAGAAAACTAGCTGTCAATGTCATATAGAGAAAACCAACCACCATGAAAACAGATACATAGAGCACAATTTTCTTTCTCAAAGACTGTTTTCTGGCCAGATATGGAGTAGTTTCACCCTTTATGCTTGTAACCATAGATGCATACACAGCGCTTTGAGCTCTGTACCTTCACTAATCTTTGCACTGAGACTGACAGTCTTGGATAAATCTTTGTTTATCTCCTTTGATTAATACAATAATCCTTGATGGTCTTAGGTAATCTTCACATTAAAGATGATGTTTTATATTACTTCTACAGCTGCATTATCACGAACTTTTACTGATAAACAATTTATTGAGGAAAAGATATGGCTGTTCTCTTTGTGAAAGGTTTGCAGTATTTATGAGTTTGTTCCTACTTGATATGGTTTGGTGAACAGATTTTGTGATCACTGTAGCTCTGTATTGTTTGCCAACTAATGACAGGAGGTGTTCAGGCAATTATGTGAAATCCACCGTTTAATTTTCATGGCAGGTCAGCTGCATATCCTGGTATTGTTTCTTTTTCCTCACTAAACTCATTGAGTAACTGGCTTAATCTTTGTTTAGCTTGTATCCATCTCCAGCAGCAGCTAAAGGGCTTCTCAGGCGTACAGAAAGATTCTGTTCGGCTGCCCCACAGAGAAGGGGATGGGACTGGGGAACATCCAAGATGATCAAGCTGCGGGATGGTAAAAGACTGGAGATAAGAATGGGACCAGGATAAAAAGCCATTGACAAAAGTCCTGCAAAATTGGATTTCCTGTTCTGGCTGCTGGTGAGGGAGGTAAATAGTGTCTATGTGAGGGAGAAGGAGGACCACAAGTAGTACTCCTTACAGCTGTAATTTCTGTGCTTCAGATCTTGATCATGCTCTTTCTCAGCACCAAGTAGGGTGAGATCCACAGCTATGGAGACTGAACTGTGGTGAGGGACGAGGCAGATGAAGAGCCATGAATCTGGCGCTTTAGCAAAAGACAGCCTCAAGGACAGGGACAATGAGAACCTACCTCTCCATGGAAATCAGATGCCACTTGGTACTTGGTACTAGAGACGAGAGATGTGCTCTAGGTACAGGCTTATTGCTCTGGGATCCTCTAGCCTTTTAGTGAAGCTTTCGGTGAGGGCTGCATAAACAAAGGCAGGCAGAAATGGCATGTGGAAGCGTTTTTGTCATGGAAGCAGGCTCAGCATGACTTCCTGTGCATAAATATATTGTTAGTTTCCTGTTGTTGTTACAAGCAAATGAATGATGTAATCCTTCCCCCTTTCAGCTAAGTTGTCCTTGTTTTCTAGCCATAGTATTTGTGGAAGTCCTATTTCCTAAGAGTATGCAAGGGAAGAATTAATAAATATGGGAATTTGGAAAGGTTCAGGGTCTACCCTGAGCAAAGATGGTGCTGTGCTTGTGGCACATGTAGCTTCACAGGCTGTGGCTTGAAGTTATAGGACATCTGTAGGGCTCTGTGTAATGGACCAACCTCCTGCTGCAAGACGATGTAAAATGCTGATGCCCTGTAAGCCTAGGCTGCTGATTCAGGCATATTCAGAAGATGTGATTGCATTTGTGTTGGTATGACACCCTCTGTGCTTGAGTCCTAGCTTTATGCCAGATCAAATATCATCTGTCCTCCCACAGCAGGCATAAAGCCTGCAACAGATAAAGCATGTAACAGCAGCAGAAAGTCTTTAGCACAAGCACTAGCTGGTTGGTTGGAAAGGTGTACATTTTCCCTCTCCTGATTCATAACCAAATTCACTTGCAGTGAAGTGCAAGCTTCATGGGATTGTAACTTTTCTGGCTTTCTTTTTCTCTTCTTGCATTTAGTTTTATATCACACAAAGTACGCTTCATGCCCCTATCAGGTGTATTAGATCATTGAATTAAATTTATAGGGAGACTATATACGAACTCATGGCAATCATTACTCAAAATACCATTGCTGCAAAACATCATGTCAGCTCATTGTATCAGGTGAATTGACACACATTTAGTAGCATACAGTCGTATCACTGTCAGTTAATAGAAATCGGAGATTTAGATAACAAATAACCATTCTTGGGCATATTTAATCATGTATTTCTTTGTTTCCTTGCTGCTTAAGTTTTATTGGGGTGCCTGAGTCACAGCAGGTCCAAACATTGGGGGTTAACTGAAGGCAGTATTGCCTATGTACCTGATCATAATCTGCTGGTAGCAGCTCCCCAGCTGAAGAGTTAAGCTCGCAAAGCTGCAGCTGTAAGAAATACGCAAGCAGTCCATACTAGAAGAGAGAAAGATGCCAAGAACCATCCATTTTCTAATGAAGGCGTGCTGTCTGATGCTGTTTGTGAACAGGATTTTCTGCTCTTTGACCATCTCTACTTCTCACCTTGTTTTTCTACGTGTTTCTTTTTTAGTCTTTGACTTACATAAAAGGAGCAGAATTATGCCTACAGGACACATTTGTTTTTCCAATTCCCAATGTGAAACAAGGTTTGCACTCGGCTTTCCACTGTGCTTTTATGCATTTAATTGAGCTATGAAACCGAATACTTTGGGTTTATTTGCAATCATAAAATAACTCTCATCGATGAGTCCTTTTCCTTTGCTTCAGTCACAGCATGTGTGTGATTTAAAAGTTGCACCACCCACGTTGTCCAAAATTTTGCTGTCCACAGATAGATGCTCAGTAAATTGTATCCCTCCATCTGTGGCAATATAATTGGCTGGGAGAAGGTTTGAGTTGGGATTTAACGTATTGTATTCTGATTCAGCGTGAAACTGTTTTCCTCTGAGTTATGGGGGTGGGGTTCTGCCACTGAATGTAGTCTGCTCTTGGCTCTAAAATATTTCTCAGTTTAAGCTGAGCAAGAAATTGATCCCATATTAAGTAGCAAAACTGCACTACCCAACCTCTTAAACATCCAGTAATTCTTCAAAGACTTAATACATTCATATGCATGTGTAATGGCTGTGTTCTTTTTTCAGATGAAGTAAGCATTTTAAAATGATCCAAGTACACTAAATACCTGATAAACATGTTTCTAAACAGTAAAGGGGTGGGTGTTCGCCATAATAACCATAATTCTCAAATTTTCAATAACAATTTTTAGCTGAACATTTCGGAGACTTTTAACAGCCACTGAGCAGTGGAATTTTTGTGAGAAGCCCGCAGATTTGTTACTTTAGCAAGACGGGGGGAAAAGGACTGTGATTTACCCAAACTCAGCGAAAGGGATAGGAAGAAAATTCAGGCATCCTGTTCCACGACGTTATTTTAACCACTCAAATAACACTTATAAGGGAAAACATAATAAATGCCATTTTTAAGAAAAACCTTCATAAGAAACTCTTCTTGGAGTTGCCTATTAGGTTGGGTGCAGTGTGTCATAAGAGTGTTTTTCCAAACATAGTAATCTTGACATTTTCCTTATCGTTTTTCTTGTTCTTATTCCCTAAAATAAATAGATATGTATTTTTAAAAGCCTGTAAACTTGTGCCTCTGCTGGAACCCTACTGAAGGCATAACCGAATCACAACAGGGTTGTGGGCCCCGTCTTTGAGTATAAAGAGGAAGAACTGTCCTCATGAAGGTTACTCACGATACTTCACTGCGGGAAAGTTGGGAAACGCAGCACAGACATGGGTGGAAATATCACACAGGAGAAGCTAGTGCACCCCAATGACTTCATGTACAGATTCCAAGAAGTTCAGAGGAACCTGAAGCAGATACTACAAACTGTTGGAGGGAATATCATCTGGTTTCTGAATATTGTCCTCAACTCAGAGGATATTTCGCCCTAAAGGGGTTATTTTTACGATCAGATGTGTAGATACTTAAACCACTTGCTATGCTCTTAATAGCACAGCCCAGCAAGTAGTTAGCTTTCATCACTGTAAGGACTCAAATTTGAGCCCTAACAGCACCATTTAATTGTCTTTTGTGCTTTCCATTGCAAGAAGCTAGGAATGATGGTTGTCGATTTTATTAGACTGATGAAATACAGATAACGGCAATGAGATTGCTGGGTCTTCTTGTGAATAATGCAGATTGCTGCTTTTCAGATATTTTTCAAGTATGAATTTGCAGTAAGGTTGCAAGATCAGCTTGTAATGCAGAGTGGAAATTTCCTCTTTCAGTTAGATGCTTGCCAAGGTGTCCAGAGCTATTCTCTTGATACATAACATGATTGAGTTGCAAGAAGCATTTTGATGCTTGTTTGCTAGGACCCGGGCAAGTACACTTTATAATATGAATGTCACACCTGGTAATTTTAAAGATACACCATCAAACCTAAAGCAGTATTTTAAATTCATATCACAGATTCTGTGTTCTTAATTATTCATCTGTATTGTAACACATCAACTCATTATTCTACCATGTTAACACATTGAACATTCTGCTTGCTGTTGAATTCTAGCATCTGTTTTAACTTATATAACTTTTCCTGACAAAATCTGTTTGGACCAAAATACACCATATTTGTAAGATCACATGCTTCCGAAAGATTGATATGTAGTTAAACCCAACAATTTCTCATCACTTTTCAAGTTTCAAAGCTACATCTTTCTCTCGTACTTGTTCAGGCTCCAAATATTGCATTTCATTGAATTCCCAAACAAATGCTGTTACAACTTCAGTCACAACTGGGTGACTTCATGTCACAACATCTAAACTTGAGTTTCAAAGAAGACCTGCTCAGTATTTTGGAGCTATTTGTGATTTGCATTAAAACAAAATAGGCTTGCATATTACCTCATTTTCATAGAATTGTAGAATCACAGAATGGTTTGGGTTGGAAAGGACCATAAGGGTCACCTTGCATTAGACCATGTCACCCAAGACTCTGTCCAGCCTGGCCTTGAGCACTGCTAGGGATGGAGCATTTGCACTTCTTTGAGTAACCTGTTCCAGTGCTTCACCACCCTCACAGTAAAGAACATCTTTGTTGTATCTATCCTGAACTTCCCCTTTTATGGGTTTAGTTTAAACCCATTACCACTTGTTCTATCACTACAGTCCCTGATGCTCCTGTTGGTTTGAGAAACATCCATAAGCTAGAAGAGTTCAGCATCACCACTGTGTGAAACAAATGAGAACATAATTACATACAAGTTGAGTTGAATTTTCATTTGCATTTACGTAACAGAGGTCCTATCCTAATGTGTTGGGTAGATAATCTCCCATGTAGGAGTTTCTGCTCCTTAGTGATACAACGTGGAAGGGTAGAAGCAACAATAACCACTTAGGTAACACCTGATCCAAAGGTGTGCAGACGCCTGCATGCATAGGTATAAGCGATTGACTGCTCATGAATACCACATGCGGTCCTAGGATTTTTCAGGTCAGCTTGAAGAGCCTGCACTAAAGGATGTGTTACCACTGTTAGTGGTGAATCAACAGGTTGCATGAGGCTGTGTGCACATCTGATTGCCCTGTAGACGGATGCTGGAGGAGACTTGGCATAGATGTGGTGTGCAAGGCATCTTTCTGTGAAGCTTACCTCCCACAAAAAGCAGTAGTTGAACAGATTTGGACCGAGGGCTTCATTTCTTGTCATTTCATTCATTATGTTCTTCCTTTTTCCCTTTTCCTATTACAAGTAGGAAATCAGAGAAGATAAACTGTGACAATGCAATCCAGGTTTAGAGTGCTCTGACTGTGAATTGCTACAAATGTGAAAGTAGTATGCAGTCAGAGCAAAATACTCCTCCACCTTCTCTGCTGCTCTTCCCATGTCAGAGTGAAGGGCAGAAGGAAAGATGACATCCATCAAGCTGCAGTAACAAATAACAGACATGCAAAAGAATCCAGCAACCTTGTTTTTAAAAATACATTAAGTTAATTAATTACCATCTCTAAGTGATGTTTCATGCCATGCTGACTGGGGCATCTGGGGCTGCTGTAACATAGATAACAAAGTTGCCTGTGTGTATAAATGACTACTTGTATCTCACCCTGACTGAACTTGAAACAGACTCTGAATACAGAGTAGTGCAGGATGACTTCCAGTGTAAGGGGCTGAGCTGCTCTGTTGAGGTGCTGGGAACATTCCCTTTCTGAGTGCAAGAAGGATGTCGGAATTGCTCAGCCTTTTGCAGGATTGTGCCTTAAGACTCTGTACCTCTATCAGATTGACAAGTAGTAGAAAAAGTGAGTGGGGAGTTGCCATGGTGATCACAACATTTGATAACTGCAAATAACACTGCTTCATAAAGCAACCGTGAACCAGAATACAAAGATGGCATTTATTGTAACCAAAAGTCCAAATTCCTAGAAGCCTTGCCTCATTAACTGTCAATGTATTGGTAGTTGATTCAATTTGATGTCTGTCTTTGATATGACAAGCTTTCTGTTTTGTTATCCTCTAAGGAATGGACAGGGACTGTAAAGAGAAAGAGAACTGAAATCTGAAAACTCTGTGGAGATGGTAACAAAGCAGATATCTGTCAGTATGTGGTTTCCTCTCTGCTGGGTGGCTATATGTACTGATTCCTCTTCCACAGCTTTGGAAAGACAAAGCATGCAGGAACAGGTTCTTTGGCTAAGCCATCATGCTGACAAGAAGTCATCCATTTGTTTCCTCCTTTTACTCCTTGTCCTCTAGACTTATCTGGCTTGGTTCAGAAGCAGAGAACTACAAAAAGGCAGAGTCACCACTCTTCAACAGAACAGATTTAAGCTTTTTTATCTGTTACTATAGAGAGGCTGCTCAGTCACCTTTAAAGTTATTTTCTCCTAAATATATAGCTAGTGCAACTCCTAAATCTGTAGCTAAAATATTGCTAGACATCAGACTTCGACTAACTCTGAAAACCAAGGTTTATCTTGTTTAGCCTGAAATTAGCCGTCATTCTGTTTATAATGACTAACTTGAAGTTTTCTGCTGACTCTGCTTGCAAATCCACAATTTAGTAATAAGCAGAGAGAGACTCACAGAGAGAATGGAATGACTAATCAGGCATCAGTTAAAGGCAACATGATGTTTCATAAGCAACTTGGGAAAATGGAAGATTTTACATAGAGTCCTCCTATTTTGGGTAATCCCTATAATATATTATTGTAGCATAAAAATTATGTCTATATGATTCTCATAACCTAACTTCACTTAAGGCTTGGTCACATTTTTTTTGGCAGAGATATCAGTGACTATCTCCTAAGACAGATGGAGATGTTGTCAAGTGCATTTGTGGGAGAAAGTGTAGTATTTTCCATCACCTAACATGGCCACCAAGTCCAACTAAAGGGGCTGATACAGAAGAGGACTGACAGACTGGACTATTGCCAGTTGTTTTATTTTTTTGCCCCCATTCATTCCAAGCACAGAGATTGTAACTGCAGAATAACTCTTTGAAAGACACTGAGTCATCACTATTTATTCCACTCCTAAACCTTATTTTTGTATCACTAGCAAGTCGTTTTGGAGTATCCATGCTACTGGTTCTGTGCCCTAAGACTCAGTGAGTTTAGATTTTGTTTGTTTACAGCAATTAGGCAATGATCACGAGCGAGAAATGAAGGCTAGGATTAAAAAGGATAGAACCATTTATTTCTGGTAAATCAGAAAGTGTGTATGATTCAGTGAAGGCAAAGGTTTCTTATTCAAGATCTGAAACAAACAATAGGTTTCCATGCATCTGTTATATTTCTGTAACAGCTTAAGCTAGTTTAAAGATGACAGGAAAGCCTAACTGTGAAGGTCTAGCAAACTGAAATTGTCAACTTGGTTACATAAAAAAATACAATTCCTCAAACCTTAAGTAAGTGAGGAAATAGTTAAAACTTCAACGAGGATATAACCGATTGAATTCCTTCTTTCTTTGAGTACTTTCTTTTGTTTAGTTGGACCTTGTTTTAAGTGAGATACAGGCTTAGCAGACATACTTGTGCATGCTATGAGGAAAAGGGCAATTTTAGGGGGTGATTTGAGATTAAAGGCTGTTGGATGTCACGTGAAATCAGGGAGTCTGTCTCAGTTAGGCATTATGGGAGAGGTAATTGTGTCAAACCTCTGCATGATCCTTTGTAGGAAAGGGGAATGAAGCAATACTAAGCCCTAAAGAAAGAATACGAGCAGAAACAAAATACAGAAAGAAGGGAAAATATCTAAATATTGAGTTATGATCTGGCTAAACAGAGAGGAACAAAAAGGAGAGGGGAAAAAGCATATGGAGGCTGCAGTTCTTCTCCAAGTAAATGTCAGAGACACCGATCTTAAACCTTTCTTATTGTCCCTAACAGCCACGGAAATCCCACACAGGTCCCGGCCCTTTCCACCCCTGCAAGTAACCTCAATTCTTTGCTTAAAAACCGCTTCCTATGAACTGGTAGGAAGCAAACAGAAGGAGTAGGCAGAGGCCAGCTGAGGGCTGGTTCTGTGTCACAGGTGGAGGCTATAATCTGCCATTACAATCACTGTAATCGATTTCTGACTTCCTGTTTGTGTTCTTCAGTAATGGTAATTTTCCTCTTTCCTTTCTCTCCATTAAGCTTACCTAGAGCCTGGCACTTTTCAACAAAAGCCTTAAATGAATCAGAGCTATAGGATGTTCAGTCTAACAGGGCAAATACAAAAATGAATGAGAAGCTCCAGACAATGGAGTCCTCCTCCCCACTTTACGCTCTGGCAATATATGGCACTGCAAGGCATCCTTTATTGTTCACCTACGTTCGTATTTTGTCATTTCGTGAAATTAATCCTTTCATAATTGCTAATTGCTGTGTTCCTCATTAATTTCCTTTCCTGGAGGAACACCAGCCCTCAGAAGCACAGTGATTTGTTTTCAGATTCACAAAATTGTTATTCGTTGTAAAACCAGGATTGCTTATTCCTTCAAAACTCTCCTGATTATGTGAGCCACGCTCATGACTAGATCTTTCTGGGAAACCAGTTTTCTTCTGCATGCTGTTGAGATCAAACAAATAGGAAGTAAAGCTAATGAGAAGCCAGGAATCATTATAACCAAAGATCAAAATTTTGAAAAAGCATAATAAAGCAGATAGGTCCCAAGTAAAAAAGATTGGTATTTTTAGGGACTTTTTTGAATAAGACTGTCCTAATTAACTGAAATGGAACCACCTGGGGAAATGTACTGCTTTCACATGAATACTTCTAGACATTTCCCTGTTACATGAAGGATTACCAAGAGCAATAGAAAGGAACTCGGAGGATAATATGTCTCACATAATTTTGGCTATATAATCCAGGTGACTTAGTTATCTAATTTTCTTTTGTGGACAACAGAGAGTAAGCATCTTCACAATGCATTTCTACTGATTCTGAAACATATGAAAGGCTGATTCAATGAATTGCCACAGAGATTCCAGGAAAAAATGGCTTAGGATGCTGTTATGGAACCAGCCTAAGGAGCAAATACAAAAGGAAACAGTTTATTTAGGGGAAAAAAAGAACCAAACCAAAGCAAAACAAAAAGAAGAAAGGAAAAAAGAAATAATTGTTTGCTTGTTTCAAGTGGATGATATCTTGGAGCTTGCCTTGTAACAGTGGAGGAGCGGGGCTAGTGTGCCTTGGGGTGTGGGAACACGCCATGAGAGAGGCCAAGGACACACTGGCCACCCCAAAATCTGTGCAGGAGCAGTAGCAGTGCACTGTGGACAGGCAAATAATCCTTCCTCTTAAAAGCACTCATAGATGCCTATGTGCATTAGGACTACTAGTATCTCTTAATTCAGAGCTGATTCGCATCTGGCTGGTTCAGAGGACTTCAGAGCAGGAGCCTATCTCCAAAAGGGAAAATAGCTCGATGGTCAGAGAGGCTGGTGAGATATACCTGAAATTGTTTGTGTTTCTCTGCTTCCAAAGGTTGTGGTTTGTGCACGTATCTCTAGGAAGATCATAGGATTCACATTATCTGGTAGTTTTGCACTTTTCTCCTTGCTTTCTCCTTGGCTTTAATAAAAATAGGTGCAAATACTGGCTTCACCTTTCTTCTTCCCAGTGACTTTGCAAGAACTACTCTCCGAGTAGAAAGCTCTGTGTTTGCTATACTCACGACCACTAGAAAACCACTGCTGTGATTTTTTCTGAGGAAGTTTAGCTTTGATTGTGGCTTTCCAGGTTAGCAGCTAATGAAATCAGACTATGGTTGTAGAAGATACCAGCAGTATAATTGGTTTTGCATGCTCAAGCCATGCCATGAGCATTCATGATGCTTTATAGATCTACAAAACACTGGTGCCGGCTGAACCCACAGTTAACATACATGGGGAAGAAGGGCAGTCACTAGAAGGGTTGGGATAGGGAAGCACAGTAAGCTGAACAAAAACCTCTGTCTAAACAAGCCCTTTCCTAAGGAGCAGAAAAGATCTAGACAGATCAAGAGGATGGGAAAGGTCAGTGTAGTTTGTTATCTGTCCAGTTGTGTGGTATTGGCTCATTCTGACTAAAGCCAGAGGAGCCCAAGAGATGGTATTTCTGTGATTCCTTCTTGACCAGGAATGTTTCAGTGTGATGTTCTGCTGTGCTAAACCTCCATTAGAGAAACTTCTGACTATCTCAGTGGCAGTGCTGTCAGAGCAAGGGTGTTGAATGGGTCTGCTCTCCTGGAATGATGCCAGTGCCTGTTTATGCTGGATAAGGAGGGAAATCTGTCCTATGGCTATTACTTTATATTACTACAGATGTTTAGTTGCAGTAGGAAATCAGTTTGAGTTATACCACATAGGACTCTCAGTTAATAACTGCAGCCTCACTTCGTACTTGAGTTTTATTGCAGAATCCTCCTGCTGTGGATTTTGGCTCTGAGGGACTTTCTTCTTCCTAAAATCCCTGGGGCCTCAACTGTAATTTGGATTTTCCAGTGAGGAATGGATTTTGATGAGGGGCCCATGGAGTACAGGGATGTGCCCGGTATTAACTTCAATATTAAAAATTCTGCTGAGGGCAATGCTTTATAAGAAGAGGCAAAGCATGATTTCTTCCTGTGGGATTTATGACAACAATAATGATGATGAACTATTTGGGTATCTGTGTGGCAGTCATTTTTCTACAGCAGTTTTTTTCTGCCCTGCAGGGGCTGTTTCTTTTACGTGCAGGTCAGTGAGCTTTTACTGCAATCACAGCAAACATGCAAACTTAAATTCTTTGTATAAAACTAAAGGAGGGGGAAAAATCCCTAGGTAGGATGGATGGACAAAGTGGACAGTTTAAAGGCACTCTAATGCAGTTTGTTCTGACCAGATACATCTCTGGGAAAAGCTTAGATTGTGAGGTATCTTTCTGAAATGAAGGGCTTTCTAGCCCTTTCTAGTTTCAGCTCTTTTTGGAAACATCAACTGATAATGTTAATTCAATGAGGCCATGGGAATTATAGTTTGCCAGGACTGAGTTATTTTATTATTATGAAAATGCTATCCTAGGTTTTAGAAAGGAAAAGCTACAAATACTTTGAAATGTACAGTTAAAAAGTAAAATAAACCAGGTGGGAAAACCTCTCCAGTGTGAGACGCAGATTCCCTGATGAAGTTTTGCTGCTGAGATCCAGTTCCAGACCTTTAAAAGCACAGAAATTAATGAGAAAGAACACATGCTCCACAGGAATAAAACTTCTAATGTCACCACAGGAAGCCAAAAAGGTTCTTTGAAATGTGAGAGACTATTGTCCCTTGCTGTGACCTTCTTTCCTTACTGATGTTCCTAGCTGTGGCTCCCTCATTTTGTTTTGTATTGTTTCATATGGGGTTTGGGTGTCTTTTCAATGCAGTTGATTTCGGGAAACTGAAGAGCAGATGGTTAGTGTTTGCAAATTGCCAAAGCCTCATGACTTCAAATGGTTAGGTGCCTTGAAAATTTCAGCAGATAACATAGCTATTTAAGGGCTGTATAATCCTTTCTTTTCCTCCTCCCTTACTTCCCTAGATAAAATGAAAACTGAATTACCTCTATGCACTCCATAAACTGTAGAGGATCTTTATATTTGCATCTCACATAGTTTAATGATAATATACAATTTAAGAAATTATTCAGATTCTTTGCTTTATGCGTATATTTGAATACATATGCATTTTTATAGATTTTCAAGTTTATAAACTTTTCATATTATCTGAATCTACACATTCAAGTTCCATGATTTAGACAACATATATTCTACAGTGAACATAAACTTACAGTAGACATAGTATAAATTAATGTTTCATTTAGCACTTATTTAGAAAATCGTGATCTAAAATGAAAGTTTTGCCTGAGAATTACATAAAGAATTCCAGATTTCATCTGTAGTTTAGAGTTTAAGAACTGTATCTTATGATGAATGAACAGGGGTAATTTTTTTAAAATGAATTAATAAAATCTGATTTATTTTTTACAGTTTTATTGCTGTAACTGTTTCCACCAAAGGAAAAACAAACAATACCATAACTTTTTATATTATTACAGTGCATTTTATAGGCATTGTTCTAGCACTTCTTTTATGATAGAAGAAATAAACACCACCATGTAACCTACCATTACAGTATTACATCAACCAGTATTCTATCTCTGGGTGTTTTCTTTGCTGCAAGCAAAGAATTAGGGATTATTTCTGCACACTCATTAATCTTGTATCATATTAGGGCAGAGCCCCTATATGTTTTGATTTGGAAGCCCTCTTAGAGATTTTGCATAATGCAGCCTTTGGTTTCCTCTACTCACTTTTCATGCATTGTGAATTCCTCCTTGGGCTTCAGGTGCTCTTCCTATTAGGGCTTGTCCTAACCCAGCTGCTGCAGCAAAGCAGGCACAGCTGAGGCTCATCCACTTCCCAACCTGAATCCCATCTTCCTAGCCTGAATCCTACCTCCCCATGTTGCCCCAGAGCAGACAGCAACAGCAGTAGCCCAGAGGGTGAGTTGAGGACTGTATCTCATGAGCATCCCTGAACACGGCATGGGCCTCTCAGTTCCCTGCAGGTCTTTTGGTTCTGAGTGTGTCTTCTCACCTCCTACCCTCCTTCCCTACCTGATCTTTGAACTTCATTGTTGTTCCAGGATTGTTTCCCTCTTTAATCCTTCCTCATCTCCTTGAAAGGCCCTATCTATTCTCTGCCCATTTTTTAACTGCACAAGAGATACCAAGGTAATCGATATTTGTTTCTGCATGGTATGCTCTCTCCACAGTGCCTTTTTCATCCATTTATCCCTAAGGAGGAGGCAGCTATTCTCTAGGTATATAATTCATAGCACAGCAGGTCTCTGCTTTCAGTCAGCCTAGAGCTATTAGCTGTTAGTAACGTGGTTATTGATGACAACAGTGGTTTAGAGGTGCTGTTTTCCCTATTATTGCAACTCAAGTAGAGGGCGACACTCTTCATCTTGCGGAGTCTAAAGGGATATATACCAAGGGAATATATTCCTGCTGTCACATTCTCCAGCAACTCTTTATTATCCATCTGTACTACCCACTGTGTGACTGAATTCACCCATTGACTGAATTCTAGAAATTGTCCTATTTATAAATGGTTTCAGAATTGTTTTTTTAAATTGTTCTTGCAAGAAAATGAAATCTAATAGTAATGTTTTCTTCTTCCCCCCCCCCCCCCCTTTTTTTTCTGCTTGTATTATAAACTTTACATGTCATCTTAGTTTGGAGCCAATTTCATAAATGTGATGCTCTACTTTTCTGCTGGTGCTTGGGTAGCTGTATGTGCTGAAAGCTGGCTACACTTACGGTCTGCTCTGTTACGCTTAGCTCCTTTCCTCCCAGTTAGTCACTGGATTATGTTTACCTTTTCTGCTATGCTTTCTGGAATTTAATCACCTTATTAACATCTGGCTAATACCTTACAGATTCAATGGCTTCTCATATGCAGTAGTATTCAGTACTTTCCCCCTTTCATTAAACGCTTCTCTCCCCCCCTGCACTTCACTTCTCCTACTCATTTCAGCAAAGTGGTTCCTATGGCAACACACTTTCCATATACACTTTAGGTTGTGCTTCAGCATAAAAAACATTATATCAGGCTCTCTTCTATTTAATGAAGGCTTAGGCACCCCCAACCCCCATCTGATACTGCCTGACTCACTCCAGGGTTTGGATTAAAACTATTTCTTTTGGTGGAATGTGGATTTTTTTAATGTATAAATGTGTTCCGCAATTAAAATCCTGGTTTTGCCCATATTTGAAACACTTAGTAGGCACGATCTTCCTGCTGTCTTCTCCAGCAGCCTAGGTGGGGTGGTGGGATTTATCCTTTATCTTCAAAACTAGTGTTCTTGTTCTGAAGGGATGCTGCAGGAAATGGCATCTTCCAGGGGCACTTCCAGGTCTGCACTGGTGGGCAGCACACAAGGGGCTGCAGGATCCTGGTTCACACTCTCTGGGGTTCAATCAAGATGGTCACTGCTACTCCACGTACAGGTACAGATTGTGCTCAACATAATAACAGTCATGTCCCTCAACCAGCCCTCACAATTCATCAACAAGTCTATCGCAAATAAAATCAACAACATGTTCCCATTCGCAGCTTTTGGCTTGGGATGACACAGTCTGTTACAAACCCATCAGATGTTGCAGTGCTGGGCTGCTTTGCGAGTGTTTGAACACGTTGCTGTCCAATGTGATGTTTTTCTTCGGATGAAACAAGCTTTAAATATTTGCACAATAACATTTGATGATGTCCACTCGTCTGAATGTGAGAGGATGGCATAAAATATACCCACTCTTCATACAGGTGTATATGTGTGCATACACGAAATCAGTACTTCAAAACCAACTCTTTCCAAAGACCAGAGGCTGTTAGGGGGTGTTATTTATTTGTATTATGCCAGTGACCCTTAATTGCATGCTCCTTTTCTGCTACACAGTTTTTAGAAATACAGAACCTATGTGTCATCCCTGTCCAAACCAGTTACGTTTTACGTACAAGATGTGATTAGAGATGTTTGCAGACAGGCGGGAGACAGAATGCAAGAAAACAGTAGGACAGTAATGATCAGGAAGATGGACTGCAGCCTAATAATACTGCCAAACTAAACACTGTTACAGTTTTGTGTGTCTCACGGAAAAGCTGATCAAAGCAAAGATCCAGGAAAATTAATTTTGGATAGATTTCAGTGCAACAAGATTTCATTTGCCAATGACAGAGAAAAAGAAATTGCAGTAATTGAAACGTGATCTGAAAGCCTGAGCAGAAGATTTAGTTGCATGGAGTAGAATTTACTCTGCTAAGCATTAATAATCCTACCTAGGTCAGGAAAAATAACTTGAATTATGTGTAGTTAGGAGATGTTGGCTAAAACTTTCAAAAGCATGCACGAGGCCATAGCATCCACAAGAAAATGCTTTTCATTTCTAGAAATGACTGAAGCTTTTGACAGTGAGGATGTCTTTGGCTTTGAGTGAAAATACTCAAGTCTTCTAAAGATCAGATCAGAAATATCTCTTCTTAAGGTACTTAGGAAGCTGTCAAAAAAAGTCCACCAAAGAGGTGTGTCGAGTAGCAATTATTGATTTCAAGCTCATCCATCTAAACACTGAACTTGTCCCAGAGTTCACAGAGCCATAGAGCTGCTTATCTGTTTTGCAAAGCTGGATTCATAATTTGTTTTCTGTTCTTATATTATCAAACAGCTGCTGTCTTCTCCCTGCAGTTCCCATCAAATGCTCATTTCTCCATTTTGTGGTGGTTAATTGAGAATGAAAAGAAAACAAACCAAACAGAACAAAACACAAAATGCTCATAATTTAAAGTGTGTCTGCGTAGTGTGTTTAGGCAGTTGAGAAGTTGCTCTGCCGGTGATGTGAAGTGACTCATGACTTTCATCTGTTTGATCTATTCTATCAAAACTGCTATTGTGGCAGCAGCAATCCTGAAAATATTTTTCCCTAAGCTTTATCACAAGCAATGTTATTCAGACTACACAAAACCACTATGTCCAGAAGTCAGATGTTCATGAGACAATAGCTGTAGGAAGAGTTGTCTCTTACCATCCTATTTAGAAAATAAATTACTCATTCTTACATGTGCTGGTTGAGGCTGAAGATGATTACTCAGTTGTATAAAACTTAGAGAACATGATGAGATCTTGTCTGTGATTAGTATCAATCCCCTTTTGCAGACATATGGATTGTATAACATCATGTATCCAAAGGGCAAGCAAAGCACAAACCTTTTGGAAAAGGGCTATTGACTCTACATAGCTATAAAGTTGTGGGGTTTGTGCCATCACTGCAATTTCAAAACACCTTCCAGGTCTGTATTAATTAGTGAAACTACCATATGCCAGCAATGGTTCTTCTCATTTCACCTTTCGAAGAAAACGGTGTGGGCAGAGAAGTGTTTTAGTTGGGTTTTTGAAGTTATCTGTACATGCATATTGCTAAATACTCATTTAAAGCAAGATGAAAAACTGTTTAAAAGCAAATCTGGTGAGGTCTGCGACAATCTCCATTGCAGTGGGAAATCATTCCTTAGCCAATGGCTGACCTATCAAATCGTGGTTCAGCTCTTGGGTGCTCAGCATGAGTCATGTCAGTGTAATTCCAGCCCAATTAACTTTCATATCCTCAACTTACATTTGGAGATTGTGCGTACGTGCAGGTCCAGTAACTGCAAATGTTCGTACTTAGGCAAATCGGACCCACAATGAGTAATCTGAGCTCTTTCATCATTAAGCACACTTAAAAGTGCTGGTCATAATCTTTCCAGACTACTACACTTTTAGAGTCATCATGAGCTGTTTTGAAGAGGCATTTGACTGGTGATTATTTAAAGACTTAAGGAACAATGTTTGGACTCCTGTGGTTCCCCAGAAATTAGTACTGGTGGCTGTGATTAGTAAATGCAAAGTAGAGGTCTATATCATTTGTGAAACTCTTCGGAACTGATTGTACACACTTACCAGCTTTTATCTTGATTTCAGGATGTGGAGGTGTACAGCGAGGAAAAATTCCATCTCTTCAGGATTAGGAGGTTCAGAAAATGTACAAATCTGGAGATATTTCCACATGTAACTAAAAGTATAAGCTAATTTTTGCATTAGGTAGCTGCAGACAGCAACAACATCTCTTTGCCTTTTCTTCTTAAGGCTGAGTAAACCCAAATGCCTCTTCTTCTGCACGAATATCTACAACGGCGTTATTCAAAGTAAGCTATACATGAAAAGGCAGATCTCCTGCTGTACTGAGTATCTAATTCACTTTTTGAGGAGAGGGGCAACTCTGCCCACCTGCTTTTATCCTGAAGCCCTGCGGAGCTCTGACATGAATTATTGCCGATTGTATATGATGGGAGAGGTGTGCATTGCTTGATTACAAGAGAACATCTCTGTTCCCTGTGCCTGCTCCCTTTATTGCAAACCTTAGAGTTGCAATGAACAAACCACATTTGCTGCTGTTCTCTTTTCACTTCCTTAAAGTATCATTAATTAGTTCATGTAATAGTAGCTGCACATCTGAAATGCTTTTCATTTCATGATCCCAAAGTGCTTTGACGTATTAAGCTTTAAGTCATACATACACATAGGTACAAAGGCGACTGTGAATAACAGAAAACAGAACAGAGCTTGTGCCTGGAGAAGATTAAGACCTCACTGAGAACACTGTTATGGTGGTGCTGGTGGCTTCAAGGAGGCAAAGCTGGTAGGGAGCACTACTTTGTTATACTTCATGTATTCCAAGAGGTCCTCACACACACTGGGGCTTTGTGCCTTTTTGCCTAAAAGTGCCTACAGTTTAGATTAGTTTCAATTAATTAGAGATTTTAAGCAAATTTTGAGGGAGTCTCTTTTATAAAATCAAAATGTTGCTTTGTGACACTAAAATTGTTAAAATATGAAAAAAATCTGCAAACTTTTAAATAAACCCCATATTTATCCTGTAATGTCAGAAGAGGGCTGCACCAATTGCACTTTCACAGATGGACAAATCTCAAGGAGAGATAGGTCAGAAACCTTTTCAAATCATATGAATTGTTCCTAATCTCTCCTCTTCCACCTGATGGAATGCAATGTTGTAATTTTCCTGGGATTCAGTTAATAACGTTCAAGTCCATGATACGGTTTTGGATCACCTACCTTGGTATAGCTGTCTACCACATGCTTCTAAATTTCATACTGGTACCATGCTGCTGAGGACAAAAATCAGGTAGAACAAAACTGTATATTCCATTAGGGTAAAGTCAAAGATGAAACCTGTCTTTGAGAAGCTTATTCATCCTGTCTCGATTCGATGACACAGAGAAATGGAGAATTCAGCAATTCATGTGCTAATTTCTTCCAATGGTTATTCATTTCAATATCTATTAAAATATGTGCATTATTTCCCATGTGGATTTCTCTGACTTGCAATTCCTAATCTCTTCTTTTCATGCCTTTCTAAATGAAAGTCATTAAGTATGTAATACTTTGTCCCATAAAAGTGGCTCTACATTAAGATTTCTCTGTTTTCTTTTTGCCAGGCTGTAAACCTTTATAACTATTTCTTCAGCTCTTCCGCTGTCTCTCTTTGTGGCTCTTCTGGCTTCTGCCCCAGAGTTTCGCTGCCATTTTTGGACAACTGAATTTCTGTCAGTGTTTTAGTACCAGTGTCCTCAGTACCCAAATACATATTTCTAGTCTGCATTTCACTCCTTTTTCCGCTCAGTCTAACCCATGTGAATTGCCCAGCCATTTCTACTGTAAATTCCTTTTATATTCACTCAAGTATTCATAGTAATGTCTTTCATTCTTTGTTTCTATCTATGTATCGTAGTAGTTGGTTATATTCAAACAGATTTCATTCAACTGGGACTAGCTTAACAAACGAACTAGATCATAAAATAGGGCTGATTCCTTTACTTGTTATTACCTTTTTTAACAGTCTTTGCTCTAGCCTCAGATTTAGTCAAAAGAGGCTTAGATTTCAAAACCATTCATGAAAATGATGAAAAATGTGTCCTCTTGTATTTATCCCTCTGAAACCCCACTGAAAATATCTTCATTCCGGAATCATTTTGTGCTTCTAAATAACATTTTGAGGCACACAGTTCCTTCTAACTTAATACGGGCTTTACTGATACTGTATGGCACACAGCTGTAGTATTCATTCAAACACTTCACAGAACAGTATTAAACTTAGAGGTTTTTAAGTTGGTCATATCTCTAAAGGCAGGCCTGAGGCTTCGAGGTGGCATATTTTCAATAAGTCATATGAATGTCATTATGTTCCTACCCTTAATTTTTCTTGTCATTACTTTAATTGCACTGATATCAGGCTGACTCCTCTGCGCTTGTCCAAGCATCTTCTCTTTCCATCTGGATGACAATTCTTTCAGCTTGCTGGAGTGTCCTCAGCCATAGGTGCACCAAGGAGGAAAATCATATGTATCCTCATCTGTCGCTTCAAGAACTCTTAGACATGAACTAATCATACCTATTTATATATAATCTTCTATTCCCAGTTAATAGTGTTTTGGTTTTTACTTTGTGTTTAATAAGCACTCTAATTACAGACAGGTATTTCATCTGTTTCATGTAAATGAAGTTAATCATCCCATTTCTTTCCAAAACCTGAATAGAAGTATTTAGTGAATAGTTCCGTGTTCTGCATTACTACTACGAATTTTATCTTCACCTAATGATGGATCCACACTATTGCTCAGAGCTTTTTTCTTCAAAACAGACTGAAACAGTCATTTTTTATTGTTCTTAGTCTTGCTAGCTGCATTTCTTCTAGAACCTATTATAATTTTCTGTACTTGATACCTTTTGGCTTACACCAGGTGCTATTCTACTTTCTTTTTATTTCTGATGGCTACCTGTATTTCACCACTGAACCAGGAAGAACTTCTGAGCCTGTCCTGCCCTTCCTAGAGCTCTATCTGTCACTGATAAAGGTTGATCATTAAGATCTGTGATGGCAGAGCAGTGAGTTGGAGGATCCATTGGCACAGCCTGGTATGATGCTATATAAAGAGCCACATGCATAAAAACTGTAGCTGCAAACAGTGGCCTCAAACTCTATGGCTGTGGCCCCAGTGTTAACAGGGAGTCCCTGATGACAGTTGCTTTCATCCATGGGATCAAAATTACCTTTTTTGGTAGAATATTTCCATATTGTGAGGGTGTCTGGCACTTTTCTGTTTTCTTCCTCTGGAGGCAAGTTCTGCTGTAGTTTTTGCTTGAATGCTTATATGAAAATCCAACAAACCATATGTAAGGAGAGAGGCAAAATTATCTCCTCAGCTAAACCCATCAAACCTGACAACAGACTCCTAGTTCTCTGTCTTGGGATGTCTTAGTAGCAAATTCTGCCCAGGGGCTTGTGAGTACAAATGTATGGCTAATAAAAATTGAGGTTTTTACTTGAAAGCAGAAGGTAACTGGGTTTTCATGAGAGCTTTGAGAGAATACAATAATAAGAGTTTGTTGTCTTTTAAGTACTCTCCCATCATTTAGCTATACGTTTGACATGCTGATCAATAATATGGAATAATGTAATAAGTTCATCCTGACAAGCTGAGGAGTTCAGAGTGGCGATTGTGCTCTACATGAAGGGCATGCAACCTAGGAGAAAATGTAAGTGTGTAAGCAAAAGCAGAGTTGGATGAAGACTGACTAAGAAGCAAGAAATCAAATAGCCACGTGTGGGTCCTATTTTGGGATAGCGCCCCTTGGGCCAGCTTTAGCCACCTGCTTGAGGTGTGCCTGATTCCTTAATCCATGGTGTAAATTGGGTGTTGCAAATATTGTCCCTGAAGGCAATATGTTTGTGGAAGTGCTAAACCAGTTTTTTTTATATTTGCAAGAGGTCAATGATTGTCCTGTTTTGGGTGCAGGGAGAGCATAAATTTGATTAAACTAATGTCACCTTGGTGCAGATCCCAAATCAGAGCTTTCTGAAACAAAATAATAGAGAATCAGTTTATTCTGGTTTAAGTCTGACATTTTAAAAGGCCTAAAATTAGTCCTGGATATGATGGATGATATTTGGGTTTTTACTTGTTTGTTCACCATTATCTTCAGCTCCTTTAAGAAGACTGGAACAGATTGAGCTTGTGGGGTGGGATGGAGGGAGCTCCTTCATGGTGGAGAACAGAAGGTCCTGAAAGCTAGGATAAACTTCCATATCTGATAGGCAAAAGGAAGGAAGGAAGATGGGTACCTACAGCTGGTGTGGGGTCTGATGCTTGTCAGAAAGTCCATGAGTTAGAAGTAGCAATGTCTTAAAGTGCGAAGCCTCTCCTCCCATAGGGCCATGATGGATGAGAAGAAAATTCTGTATAATCCCTCCACAATCTCTCTTTGATTTAAAATAATCACTTTGTTAGCATATATGCCAGTAAATAATAGCAATATTCCCAAAACGAATGTGGTCGTCCTTGCTGTCAAGTTGTTAGTGGGGTCCCTAGCACATTTCGGCCCAGTACTACATGATGTGGGAGCCAGCCTGGGTACAATATCAGCCACAGAAGCCAGGTTAAACTTTGGGCAGTAGGAGAGTTTGGTGGCGCAGTCATGATCTGCTCCAAGATGCCTGGGAATCATCTTGGAAACATCCGAGTTACTAATCATGCACATAGCCTATGAGGTCTCTCTAATTAAAAATGTCAGGATTCTAATAAAACCTCTATCTCCTGAGTCCAGAAGTCTTTTAGAGCTACCTGAAAGGTCTGGCCAGCCCAGGGTCCTGTGGCACTGGGTTAATCCGTCCCTGGCAGCATCTGCATCTCCTGACACTATATGAGTGTGAAAGCAGAATTGCCTGGAAAACAAAGCCTACCGCTGTGTCACCAGAGCTGCAAGCGGTGCAGAATGTTAGATTAAGGTAAAAAATAAAGGGGTTTTATAATTATTATTTTCTAAAGTACATTTTTCCCCTGCAGTCAGAATGTCAGAGCACCAGGAACAAATGCTCACTTTGAGATCTCCAGGTGGTTAAGTGCTGCTCTGTGCTCTGCAACCTGTTGGTACAGTAAAGTCTTTGCAGTACTTGAGCTGGCAACCAGCCGGGAACTTGAGGGTCACCCCTGATTTGCCTATTTATTATTGATTGAATGCTGCACAATGAACTGATTTGCATACATCTGCATAGAAGTTTAATGTTTAATTAATGCATATCTTTTTTACAGTTTTTAATATATGCTATCAGTCAGTGTCATGAATTGCGGGGAGATAAAAGAAGGTGAACAAAGCAAAAGGAGCAAATAAAACTTTTTGACCTAAAATCCACCTTTCTTCCACTGCTGATGTGCTTTTGAAAGCGATTCTTAGGAAATGAGACACATTTCCTAATTGCCCCCTGCTGCTACTTAGCATAGAGCTTCCATGAACACCCCTACGGCTGCTCATGCAGGCAGATGCAAGTCCATTAAACGGCTGTGAATTACTCTTCTCCACTTAGAGAGCACTCTGATCAGCAGCACTGTTTGTGGTGCCTCTCCTGAGCACAGTATCTCTTTGCTGGGCTAGAGAAGATTAGGATGGAAAAAAAGATATGAAACACAAAGATAAAATTGATGCTCACAAACCAACCATCAAGTATTTTTCCCCTCCACAATATTTCATAGCGATTTATTAATTTTTAAAAACCCCACAGTTTCATCTTTTAAATGTCTCTAAGCCAATTTTCAAGTAAATAAATAAATCTTGAAGCTTTGTGCTCGAAGCAAGGGAGGATCTTGTTGCTGTTTTCAGTTGCCAGAAAGGAGGCTATAAAGAAGAGCCAGAGTCTTCTCAGGGATGCACAATGACAGGGTAGGAGGCAGAGGACACAAATGACAACTAAGGAAATTCCAATTAATTTCTAAGTACAAAATCTTCACTGTGACAGCAGTCAGGTATTGGAAGAATTTGCTCAGAGAGACTGTGCAATGTCAGTTATTGAGTATGTTCAAAACTCAGCTGCTCAAGGCCCTGAGCAAATGGACCTGCTTTGAGCTTGGGTCTGGACGAGATGAATTCTGGAAGGTCACTTCCTATATGAACTAATTTCTTGTTCTGTGTAGATCAAGTAGATTTGTGAGCATCAGGATCTCTTTTTCAAGATACACTTCCATTTCAACTAGATAGATATAATTGATAATGTAATAGTGCATATTTCATGGTGTAATTCGCCATGTAAGTCTGTAGCTGTCTTAAGTAATGCTTGAGTACGGTGCTGAAATTAGTTTAAGAGACTTCAGTTACCTGTGTTTTGAAGAACACTTCATTTGGATAACACGTAGAAGGATGACATAAGAAGGCACTAGGAAATTATCCTTCAAACTTGGCTTATTTTGTGTGAGGTATATTAATATGGATAGCACTCAGGTTCTACCTGTTCAGTTAAAACTGCTTGCTAAGTATTTTTTGTGTTTATAAGGTAGTGTATCTTCATTTAAGTGTACAGAAAGTGTGTGTGAAGGGTGTGAAGATTCCTCTGCATGAAAATTGCCTTTCAGGATAGCTAAATAACTACAGAAACGTTCTTATGACAGAAAACTGCTCTAGCAAAACTGTTGTTGAATTATTGGATCATATTTTTTATCATATAGAGCCTGGTAATAAAGTTATCTAGGAAATGTTTAGATCAAAGTTCTCCATGAAAACAGGATTAGACTTTCATCTCAATATATATGTATCTTAAAAACAGATACACATTGCTTGCTCTGAACTGAGGATCCCTGAAAAGCTGGTTATTACTGGAGGTAGAAGATAAGTGGCCTTGGTTAGGGCATTGCTTTGAGCAGCAGAGCAACCAGATAACCCCATTGTTTTCTGCAGGAAAAGTTAATTTTAAATGCTGCTGGCAAAGGAAACTGTAAAGGGGAAGATAGAAAATCTGCAAATAAAGAGAGAGGGGGATAGAAAATCTGCATAAAATACGTTGAGAGATTGCCTGTTAATTTTCTTCCTTTCTGATATATATGCGACTGAGGTTGGTTTGTGCTTGCCAAGATGGTTAGGATTTATATAGGTATCAGGACTAAAATAGCTGAGGAACCATGCTGAGTCTTCCTCTTCTCATTCTAAACCCTCAAATACCACTGGCAGATACTTATTCTGGTTCTCCCTTACAGTAGCGTTTTTATGCTCATACAGTGAAATCATGACAAAATGAGCAAAAGTGATGAAAGATCAACTATGGGACTTTGTCATATGCACTCCATTAACAAAATATTTATTATTGGAAAGGATACGTGTCATGTAATAGCAGAAACTGTTCACTGACAAACCTGCATCGGGGTATTGTCAGCAGGCACTCTGTGCATGTTGCAGAGGGGGTAAAATGAACGAAGAATTGAACACCTTATTACATAAAACACTGATTTAGGAACCATCAACAGCATAATATTTTGGGCCTAGATACATTAATGTATCTGGACATTTAACTCCTGGGACGGTCATTGAGGGTGAGGCTTCTTCTGCAGAGAACATCCTGATTGTTCTAATAATCCTTATTTTGTTGATTACATTAGAATAGAGTATTTCAGTTGGAAGAGACCTGCAACAATCATCTAGTCCAACTGCCTGACCAGTTCAGGGCTGACCAAGTTAAAGCATGTTATTAAGGGCATTGTCCAAGTGCCTCTAACACTGCCAGGCTTGGGGCATCAACCACCTCTCTAGGTTCCAATGTTTGACCACCCTCTAGGTAAAGAAATGCTTCCTATTTATTAGTAGACCTCCTGTATTCCCAATAAATTGCCTGTTCTACTTATTTGTCCTTAATATTAGGGAAAAATGTTTTGGTATGGTCCATTTCGGTAGGATGTTATGATTTTGCAAAAGTGCCAGCACAGTCCAGGTGGGTTTCTGGTTCCTAGCAGCTCCATTCTCCTGGTGAGCATCCTCCCAGGCTGCTGAGCAGCCTCATCCTCCACACTGAGCAGTGCTTAGGGACTGCCCCCAGGCTGGGCATGCACGCCACTTACTACACATGCACACCTGGTGTTTGGCAGGGATTTTTCAGTTCTATATATTTGATTCTTTTAAGGAAATTTCCAAAATATCAAAATTATGGAAAATTAGCTTTCTCTGCCTATTTTTTAGCTCTGCATAGGAAGCCTGCCTGACAAATTATCAAAAAATATAAGTGCCAGAATGAAAAATATCGGTTATTGTGTTATGATTAGAATCAAAGATCTCTGGAAATAGAGAACAAAGGAAACCATAAGCAGAATAATTGTGTCATTTTTCTGCTTCCATATGTTAGCATGAAGCTGTGGAGATTAAGTAAGTTTTGGCAAAATTAGATCCATGAGTCCTTTATCAAGTTTCACCTGGATTTACCATGCAGACTGTAAAATTCTTTTAGTCCTAATAATGCTCAATACATAGAGGACATGACTTTACATACCAGGTTGCCTTTCAACTGTAATAAAAAGTCCTCAAACGTAGAAAATGCTATGAAACGTTCCTTAGATTTCAGCAGTCATAATATTTATCACAAACAAATCATTAGCTTAAATTAATATGGGACATTCACTTATAGCAGCATTGCTTCAAAGAAAAAGATTAGCATTGAAAACGATATTTTCTCAGCTGTCAATGCTGTCATCAGTGGTTACATACTGTATAATGACATTTTTCTTCCTCAGTATGATATTGAGTTCTAATCTGAGTTTTTCAATGACTTGTACCTCTGTCATTTTTCTTCATAAAGTGTACACCTAAATTTTAATGAACTGAACAAAGGTTGTGCCTCTTTTGTTACCACTGCATGGGAATAAATAAGAGGATTTGGTTTTGGCTGGAAAGGTCAGAAATAATTTCTAGCTCCCGTATCCAATCTAATGCCAGTAGATGTGCTTTCCCACAGGAAGTCGTTAGCTTGTTGACCAGGTATAAAAAGAAAGTTAAACAAAATCAATTCATTGCAAAGAGCACTACATTAAATCAACTTAAATTAAATCAAATATCTTAATATCCCAAATGCATTTAATTCTTCCAGAAAAAATAGGCCCTAATTTCTGGTAGTTCATTTGAAGAAAGATCTGTAAGTGACTCCCATGAATGTTAATATGCTTTAAATGTTGCATATATTGATTTCATACATTTAATTGAGTTTCCCTAATTGTCTCCAAATCTTCTTAAGTCAACAAGTTTGTAGATTAAAACCAGAAGCTTATTTGGTCATCAATTAACTGCAAACCAAGCAGGGTATAAAAGTACATTCCGCATTCTGTATAGTAATAGTATAGGAATTCTGTTACAGGAATAAAAATGTTAATTGTTATTTGACTTTCAACATTATGTTTCTTAGGTTTCTGAGAAAAGCCAAACATGTACCTCAAAAACTTGTCAAGAAACATGCATATATATCTGCATGATTTATCTGGTTTTGTGATCATTTGCATTTAATTTCCAGACAATGTCTGCATGAATTTATTGTTGGTAATATTTTTATAATAAACATATTTCATAGGAATATTTGCCCAAGAAATGTAGTGCTGATATTTACATCTCACCAGGCAGGAAAGGAAGAAATACTGTATGATTATGCAAAACTCATATTGTAAATACTAACAACACAGTGTTCCTAAATTATCTATAGGCAGAGGGTATCTACTGACTCCCACGTGACCATTAATTTGGGAAAGCAACAAAAAACCTCATTAAAAGCAAGAAGAAACAAAGAAAAGGAAATGGAGAAGAAAGCCTATACTGACTGTTCAGTTCTACTGGTCAGTCATACTCAGAAAAGCTTTATTTACCAGTCTTCTTTTTATTAGCATATAAGTAAACACACATGATGTAAGATTTTCATTTTTCATCCTCCTAAAAGGCCTTGTTATTTCAATAGGTAAGAGCTGAAGTACAGTAGTCCAATGGGATGCTTACTGAGAAACAAATAGCTAAATTTATAGGTAAAAAGCAAAAGGATTTTTTTCCTCATAATTTTCTCGTCCAATCTAACTAATTTTTGCATGCCCAGAACTTTGATGGCACTTCCAGGTATCCAGGTTTTATTACCTTCTGATTGAATACCATCATATTTGTAGGGTCACACACTGCCAGGATACATCCCATCTATTAAGATATGAAACTGGTTATGATCTCCCCAAGGAGTCATCTTCCTAACTTCTCTGTCCTTTCATTGTGTACTGTGGACAGTGTTTTCTTTGTAAGGGTCATATTGTTTCCTATAAAAGAGGCCCATTTTCATTGTCTTACTGCATTTTTATATGTTGTTATTAAAGCCCTTGTTTGGTACCGACACAGAGTAGTATGGATTGCCCACTTCTCACATGTTCACCTCAGGGTCACTTTGTTTTTATTGTTCTCATTCACATATGTCACTTCCGATTATTCTGCCCCCAAATTACATTTTAGAGGCCAATAAGCACGTTCTCTGAGAACTGGAGCTGAAAAAGCTCCTTTAATTTGTATGCACACTCAGCCACAGTGCTTTTATGTTGTTTCCTCTTACACCCCTCAGTCTGAATATGTTACTGCCTGCTATGCAGTACTAACATGGGGAGAGCCAAAGGATTTTTCACTTTTTCCTAGTTGTGGTTAAAAACAGAAGGACTGGAGAAAATCACTGCTTGGACTTTGCTATGTCTTGCAGAACTCTTTGCTTTGAAGGTGCTTAGGTGGCCTGCAGCATTAACGATTAAATACATCATTATTTTCAGTGTTATCTTCACAATACCTGCAGGAAGCAGTGCTGAGCTGAGAAACTGAGTTGCAGAAGAAGAGTCCATCCCAGAATACACAGGAACAAAACTGCTGCAGCAGATGTCTCAGGCTCTCAGCTACTGCGTTTGCTCCTGCTTTCCTTTTCCAAGGTGCTCTGCTAAAAAGGCAGTAGTGTTGTAAGCACAAGGGAGAGAAGTCACTCAGATTCCTCCTCCCCGCTGCTGCTCTTAACTTTTCTTTTACCTTTGGCTTTTATTTTCCATGGTTTATTTCCAGTTCAGGAGTCCAGCAGAAAACTGATCAGAGCATAGAACCATCAAATCATAGAATAGTTAGGGCTGGAAGGGAACTTTAAAGGTCATCTTGTTCAAACCCCTTGCAATAAGCAAGGATATCTTCCACCAGATCAAGTTACTCAGAGCCCCATTCAACCTGACTTTAAATGTTTCCAGGGATGCTGCATCCACTACCTCCCTGGGGAGCCAGCTCCAGTGTTTCACTGCCTTCATCATAAGAAATTTCTCCCTCAAATCTTTTCTAAATCTACCATCTTTTAGCATAGGAATAGAAAACTACAGACTTAAGTGCTGAGAACTGCACATCCTCACCTTTAGCACACACAGTCTCTCTGTTCCATTCTGTTATTTCCTGATCAATCCCATTATATCATTTAAGAAGCATTAACCAAATGTTCTTGTTGTATCTACATAGCATGAGTTATTTCAGTAGAAACTTAACTTGGAGACTCTGATGCTGTAGTGAGAATTATGTATTACCTCCTTTAATTCTTCAGTTATTCAGTTAAAGGTCTTGGAGCATTTTCCCACTCCTAATTAATCCTTGAGTAAGTAACAATAAGTAGTTCAAGAACAGAGCATCTAATCAGTGCCCTGGTTCCTGGGTCCCATCAGAGGCAATCCTTACAAAATGGTGGCTTGTCCTTACGTGCCCAGCTCAGCTTAGACTCTCTGGAATTTAGTTGCCAGGTACAGATGTGGTGGGATGACAGACATATTTTCCTGTTCATGGTTGCTGCTGACCTATAGGTGGAGTATCATTGCCATTCATGCCTTCAGAGTGCCCAGGCAGTACAGGAATACACTGAGCATGAAGTCCCCACGCAGCAGGTTCACCAGGGTATCATCCCCCTTCCCTAACCAAAAAGGTTTCTGGTGAGAACTGAATGAATTGGTCTGACGTTAAAGCCAAGACAGTAAATCTGCAGTTTCAGCTACAGATGATTCCTGCAGAGATGAGGGAGGGTTTGCCATATCCCAGCAGAGCAGTTCTTTCTTCCCTTCTTTTTGAGCAATGGTGTTCCTGCAGTTACATATATTGTGCCTTGGTTGGAAGTACTTTCTTGGCACATTCACAAGAAATGGCAGAAAACTGCAGAAGTAAATTTGCAAGAATGGCTGGCACAGCCCTAGCTTGAGTATCACTTGCTGTCCTTCCTTGGCTTGTGTGGTTCACAAACTGCTTTCCATGTTCAGGCTCCAGGAAGAGCGTAACAGTGGAGTTTAATGAGTAGGTTAAATTCACTCATGGAGTCATCTAAACTAGTTCGTTTGGAGCTAGAATGGGTATCTCTACATTGCTCTGCCATCTGCATTGTAGTTAGTCATCCAGGCTTCAAATTTCCTTTCCTGAAAGAGAACTGTAGGAGGGGAAAACTTAATCTAAAAGTGTGTGCATACCGATTCCTGCACTCGCTCTTTGTCACAATCAGTGCAGAAGGCATCCTCAGGCCGCTTATCTACCACAAATGCAGGCCTGAATGTCACTATTTTCTCATTAAGACTGCTCAGCGTTCTCATCTTCTGTCCCTTTCCATGGATGGCTCCATGCAGCACTGCCGTGGGCTTCTTTAATAAAGCAGATCTGCTCTCGCCACCACACATACCGTGCCTCTTACCGTGATGCCTGTAGAGCTGTTACTTTCTCCATGCGTCAGTAATTGCTATAGGTAACAGGAAGGACTATGCCAAGCTGACAGATTTTCATCACCATCCTCAGAGGAGTCAAGTGTATCATTCCTGTGCTGTGCTTCTTCCCCAAATCAGCCACCTACTCCTCCCACCACAGAGTGCACGCAGAGTTAAACTGCAAATCGCAGGAGGATCTTCATGTCCTTCCACCATTCTTTGCTATACAAAGCTTTTAACTCATTTGCTCCCTGTACCAGGCTTATAAGGAGGTTGACTGTAAGATCTTCTGTTTCTGTAGAAGGTGCTTGTCTGGTTTTTGTGAGACCCCACTTGGAGTATTGTGTGCAGTTCTGGTGTCCTCAACATAAAAAGGACATGGAACTGTTGGAACAAGTCCAGAGGAGGCCACGAGGATGATCAGGGGACTGGAGCACCTCCTGTATGAAGACAGGCTGAGGAAGTTGGGGCTGTACAGCCTGGAGAACAGAAGCTGTGTGGAGACCTCATAGCAGCCTTCCAGTATCTGAAGAGGGCCTATAGGGATGCTGGGGAGGGACTCTTCATCAGGGACTATGGTGACAGAACAAGGGGTAGCGGGTTAAAACTTAAACAGGGGAACTTTAGATTGGGTATAAGGAAGAAGTTCTTTACTGTTAGGGTGGTGAGGCACTGGAATGGGTTGCCCAAGGAAGTTGTGAATGCTCCATCCCTGGTGGTGTTCAAGGCCAGGTTGAACAGAACCTTGGGTGACATGGTTTAGTATGAGGTGTCCCTACCCATGGCACGGGTGTTGGAACTGGGTGATCTTTAGGTCCTTTCCAACCTTAACTATTCTGTTTCTATGAATCTAATCTTTTACCTAATAGAAGATGGATTGTGAGGTACTTTTCCAGCTCCTTGAGTGAGTAAGTCCTTTGTGATTTGTTTTGGATTTGAATATCAACCTTCAGATGAATTTAACTCATTTAAAATGAAACAGCAGAAAGAAAACAATGGGAAACCCAGGGTTAAAGGGAAAATGAAAGTCCAGACAGCAATAACAAAAAGCCCCCAAAAGTTCTGGATGCTGAAATATCCCTTCCAAGTTTCTCAGCGCATTTAACCAGCTAAACCAACCTAATCCATACAGAAAATCAACATTTTTATGAAGTCTCAGGCTGCTCCTGAGATATCCACTGGCTTATAAATGGACTGCTGTAGTATTCCAGGTTCATGGGGTGCTATAAAAGGCCTTTCAAATCAAATCCATGCAGCCTCTCCAGAGGCTTTAGGGGAAGTGCCATCTGGCCTTCCCTCCTTTTAGCAGCTCTTCTTTATTACTGATAATATCATTTATATTCTTGAGACTATGAAGCCACTGTTAAGGGACTTCAGCCTTCCTAACTGGCAAAGCAAGGTCTTGTCATTGCCCTTGATCAACTGGAACTGCTCCCTTGGGTGTGCGTTCATTCAGGCCTAACCAAATATCTTCTTTATTTCCCTGTTTTTTCACACATAGTCCTCATCCAGAGAGAAGACTTCAGCTTTTACTCTGCACTTGTAGCAGAAAAGATGGCACTTGAGGAAGAAAATTGTAATTCAGAAAAATATTATTGCAGTAATAGCACTTGTGCAGTCCTTGCATCTCCAAAGCCCTGTGCCAGCTAATTTATTTATTAATCTAAATAAGCAGTTTTATTCATTTGTACTTAGGAGGATTAATCTTAGAAACTGAAACTATTTTAAAACTGTTCTTAAATGGAATTGCAAGCGCGCTGCATTGATAGGAAATTAATTTCTCCATTGCCTTGCTGTGTCAATGACATTAATTTACATTCTCACTACTGTTTATTTTGCAATGTATGATGTATGTAGGTTACAGAATGAAATATTCTGTCTGACTCAATGTGTAGTACTGGTTTACCATATATTTACAGAAGAACAAATTCTCATTGGGTTGAGACTACAGACAGTGGAATCGAACTTGTGAAATCCATAAATCCTCAGTGGTCTCAGCTGGAATTGAAAGTTTGATAGATTTCATTACTCAAAAGGTGCAGCAGCCCTATATCACCCGACTGCCCATCTGAGACTATAGGTGTTGAAATTCCCTGTGGTTACCTTTATCAAATGTAATAACAGACTTTTACAAGTGTACCTAGCTGGTTTTGATTTGAAATAAGGTAGGTCTCAGAACTAACTACGCTCATACGGATTTCATGGCAATTTTCAGCAGGCTTAGGGAGGGAGAGCTAAATCAGTACCTTCGCAGGGAGGAAGCAAAGCAATGACCTGGTTTGTGACCTGCAGCCCTCGAGGTTCTGGGTTTTGTCTTGTAAGGGGCCCAGGCGAGGCTGGGCTATTGTTAAATGCTCAGACTGAGGCAGAGAAATGTGTTGAGTCTGAGCTCAAAGGAGAAATATCCATGAGGAAATGATGTTTTCTTAGATCCCCTGATCACTGAAGGGTTTATGTTTCTTGTTATTACTGTTCTCCTGGATATTATTGCATGAAAAATGCCCATTCTTTCTTTAAATCCTGCTGGGCTCTTTGCTTTACAGGTACTCTCTGACAGTGCCATCAACAGAGGCTATCAAACAAAAGAGCCTTTCCTTAGCCAGTGTAAATCTGACAGACATTCACTGGAGGAACTGAAGAGCGTAACTGCTAGACACAGGGTACCGAATAAACCCCCCTCCTGTGTGCATGATGGCTTCTTAGGCCACATGGCAAGGATTACTGGTCATCCATATCATCTGATGTAGCCTGGAGATTATCTCTGTTGGCGCACATTTATTCACCTGGAACTCTGGGTCCGCACTGTGGAGATCCAATTTGCTTCACTGGGGTGTGAATTTACTAGCTAATTTGTGATCTTGGTAGTATCAAATCTGCCCATAGTTATTCTTAATTTGAAGTTTCCTCAGCTGTTTCTTGAGCAGAAAAGGAACTACTCTTGTTATTCCAGTTGAATGCTCTGATTTTTCCCCAGGGACCTGTGTGCTTACTTTAGATAACAAATATCTATTCGATAGGTAGTAATATCTATTGTAATATCTATTGATGTGTAGATAATATAGTCTATGTGACTGTGGAAGAAAGTAGTCACGTTTTGGCAGCAAATGGGAACACTTTTGTCTTTTGTTTCATTTTTAGATCATTTCTAGTTTGCAGCTTGAAGCAAAGAATCTCAAAGTCAATACCAAATGTGTTTGTTACAAATGCCTTAAAATATCTACTATATATACATGAAGGTATACAGAAATCTGGGAGCCATATGGGATTTTCACACACCTGTCAGTGAAGTGAGTAAGTTTGAATGTGAAATCTTACATTCTGCACCAGAACATATGTGGAAAGCCCAAGGACATGGGTTGTGTGATGAGTGTATCCATTCACCAAAAAGGTAGCAGTTTCACAGAGCACTACATTGCTGAATATTATGGAAATATTGGCTACAAAATATTCCTAATGGAAAGATAACATGGAAACCAGGATATCTAATTCAAAATTGCAAGTAAGTGTGAAATGGGGTAGTGATTTTTTCTTGGAATTGTGGCTCTTGTGTAATACCACAGATTGTGCTTTATGCATGCCACCCACACACAGCTATGAAATATTGCAGTGGCTTACATTATTGTGATATTGGTCAGTTTTAGGTGAGCTGAATTTTAGGGTGAATGTCATGTTGGTCAAGGAGAACCAACCAAACATTGCTTGTGTCTTAATCACACTTCACCAAATTATTGTAAAGCAGTATCATGTTTGCATAGATTACATAGAGGGAAGCCTCTTCAAACCTGAATGGTTAAGGCAAAGCAAAATGGGAAATGGATGCCATTTAGGGCACATATGAAAAATAGGTCAGAACCCCCTAATTAGTGCACAAGACAACAAACTTTTGTGCTTGGGTCATTTTAGAGAACCTCCATGATTTGCAAGTGAAATGTGTAAGCCCATGAGAATAGGAATTGGCTATAAAAGCCAAATCCAGTGGCACAGGTCTTTTTGCTGCTTCTTAATGAGCTAAGATCTGTCATTTGGAATATTTTCTGCCCTTATTGGATTATTCCCAGTCAGCATTGCTGGAGAATCCAATTATTGGATCTCAGCTGCCCTTTCCCTCTGAGAAAGACAAAGACATCAAAACCATTACTCTGATTAATCCCTGATACGTCTCCCCTACATTCTGCCACCCAGCGACACACAGCTTTTCTTTCATACAAGCCACTATAGTAAGAGCCAGTAGCACATGCAGAAACACTGCTCATGCCTCTGGCCTTTAGTGAAATATTTCTCACGTAGTGAAGGTGCTGAACATAAAGAAATAAATGAGGAATGGGGAGTGGGGAACAAGCAGCTGAAGACGGGAGAGAAAGGATATATATAGGACTTGCTTTTGCTATGCATGAAATGCAACACCCTGTTCCCACATCGTGATGCACATCAGCTGGTCCAGATGGTGAGAAGGGTTGGGTTTCTGCCTGGGGCTGCCGGCAGAGGCTTCATTTGCATTCCTCAGCCCAGTTGTTCATGGAAAAGCATCCGGGCGATGCACAGCCGCTCACACAACTGTGCTCACCTTCCTAAGCACAACCTTTCTTTGTGGTACCAAACACTGGGAGACGTTTGCAGGCATGAGGAACGAAACGAGTTTGATCAAGTTCAGGCTCCAAATGGAGCCTTCTGAGTGTCGTCACCAGTGGTGTAGAAATAGCAAATCGTCCCAAATAAAGCATTCATTCACACTCCGTGCTGGTACAAATAGCCTGGAGTTTGTGTAAAACACAAAATTCCTGGAGCTCAGCTCTCTCCATCATAAAGGTCTTGCCATACAAAACCCTTTCCAGTGGCTGTGTATTACCATTACCATAACCAGTTTTGCTTGTTAGGGGCTAATTGTGAGTGTTTATTTGAGGCATGTGCAGCAACTGCGATTGTTACTGCTGTAATTAATCCCATTAGAAAATGTTCGGTTTCATTGATTATATAGATGGGTCTAGTTTTAGCTGTTTGATTCTGTTATTTTGTAGCTATAAATTTCCTTTAAGAACAATGCAGGCATAAGTGAAGAGCATTACAAATACGTATTTGTAACTTAGAGGATATTCTTAAAACCTACCAACATTTTTTGAGGGGCTTGTAAAATGTACACATCATTTCACCTACCAAGTATATTGCTTTTAGCAGTCATTCTTCCTGGAGTAAAGTTTTTAGTTTATCTTTGCTAATGTCCATGGAATTTGCCTGAATAATTTCCATTCATGAAAGTGGAAGTTACAAACTCCGAGTTAGTCACTAAGCAAGAGCTGTGTCTTTAAGAAAGGAAGGTTTTATGAAGATTAGCCATAAAAACCGCATCTAGAGGAGGTTGAAGCTACATTTACTACTGTATTAAGAAACGTTTAAGTGATGAATTCATATCAGCAGATGGTTTCTTCTCCAAGTTTTGCTTCTCCCCTAAAGTGCAGTTGTTCATTCCACCTTAACAAGGTGCAGTGATTGACAGGTAGAGATGTTGCACAGAGCAGGAGGTGGGAGTGTGCTCTATTGGTTTGTGCTTGTACATCCTGAGCACCAATTACTGTCACTGCTGCCAGCACTGATGTGTTTATCAGGATGAGTTATAGCAGAATATATGTACACAGGCAGTGTGTATGCTGGATGACCACCCCCTGTGATGTAAAATATGAGAGTCTGGGAGCTACCGTTTTATAATTCATCAGGTTCAGCAACTGAATGTTGTTGGTTGGCTTAGTTATAAAGGCAAGTGTGAACTGAACAGCAGACAGGAGCATCTCGCATTAAGAGTCCTGAGAAGCTGCATTTGGTGACTGGGCTCTGCTTTTGTTCAAGTGAATTCAGTCCTCGGTGAGTGATGGGGGTTCTGTGGAACTAAAGCTGTTATTATATAAGCTGGGGAAACCTGCCTGCTAGTTTTATGTGTATTTTGCTGCTGGAAGTCCTTGTCTGTGGTTGTTTTTAGATTTTGCAATATTTTCAGTCGTGTACGTTACTGGCAAAAATGAGATGAAAAGGAAAATGCAATGATGAATTATTCACTATAGTGCTGCGAGGATCTCTTTTCTAGCTAAAGTTACTTTCCTTTAGTGAGTGTGTTGGGGGGGGGGGTTCAAAGATACAAACCAGCAAATCTACCTGTCATTAAATTGCTTTTATTAGCAGTTAAAGAGAGTGATAGCTGTGGCTTTTGTAACAAGAGGAAGAAAAAGCTAAAATCAGAAGCACTTACAAATTCTTTGCTTTTACGTGCATGTGGCTTTTCAGATGCAGCATCTTTTGTGTGCAGCAAGGGGCTGCAAAGAATTTGCATTGTAGAGCTTCTTAATTAGATAATCAGTAAAATGGTAGCCTCTCTCTGTTTTTGTGTGGTAATATGCTCAGTATCACGTTAAAATGAATGATTCCCCATCTTGCATAACAACAGTGCTGAAATATGTGTAAGATGAAAGGCAAAGGGGGACTCTGAAACAAACTGTGGGAAATGTGATATAGCACAGCTAAGCAGGGAAAGGTATATTTCCTATAATGTATGCATTTCTTCTTAAATTTCACCAGCTTTTTATTCTTTGCTCTAATTTTCACTTGCTTCATTATGTCCTCTACATCAAGAAGCTCCTTTAATATCTGTCAATATTATCTTGCCAGTAACCTTTAAGGATCGGTAAGGCAGCACATTTTTAATTGCTGTTTTAACCAGAAAGGAATTGAAAAGCAGAGTTTATGGGATTGAAATGTCAGCATTGCTGTACAATACCTGTATCCCTCCTCAGGAGAGGCAGGTGGTCATGAGTGACAATCTCACTTTTCCTTGTATCCGTAGCATATCATCGAAGGAGCAGTCATTGCTCCTGTCTCTGCACCGTTTGGAGTGTGGGGGTTTAATCTGTGGGGTGGAAAGGAAAGGTTGTTTTGTCAAATATAAAGAGGGTTTGGCAGAACAGCACCTGTTGTCTTATTGCTGTATTATTAGTAATTGGAGAGAGAAACACTCTCTTCCAGAGACCTCTCCTCTGGTATTAGTCCAAACTGTTTACTCAGTAGTGATTTAAACTTGTACCGTGGCTTAGAAATAATCTATTCCATGTGTGAAACATTGGAACTGCAGGACAGATCCTGGATTAATTAATAAGGGGTCTCATTTCTCATCATTTTTTATTTAAAGAGAAGGCTATTGGCAAAGTGGCCTTTGCCACAGACTTAGTTTGCAGAACAGATTGGCACTTACTCGTTATAAATCATATATTTGAAAAAAAATTAGGATTTCTTGAGATCATTTCCTGGCAGCCGAACAGACTAGAGCCTATTTCTAGGAAGGAGTATATACCTTTCTCAGTAGTGCTTTATTTAAGAGTATTTCACTGCTTTTTAAGCATTCAGATCTATTTTCAGTGACCCCTGTGCTAGCAAATGAGATTTCTTGAAGTGTGAGCTTCTGGCTTTGCAAGTTCTCCTCCTTTCAGAAATCTGTGATATTGCATCCATCTGTCTAGGCATTTATACTGCATGCATCACTATGGTGTAATCTCAGCAATCTGAACATTAACCATGTAAATGTATGTACTGTAACTGAGGAAGTATAAATTAGGACAGGAAAAGCAACCCTAAAAGGAGAAAGTTATGATATGGGCATATGGCTCTTGTGGGCACCAGAGCTCCAGACTCGCTATTTGTTATAACACAATAAATTAAGCTACCAACTAGTTCAGTCTCCAGGCAGTGGTATGGAGGCCTGGGGACAGATGAGACCAGCTTCTTGAAGTTCAGCCCAGATAAGATCAAGGAAAATAGCCAGAGGATGTGGCAAAGATAACTTTTTATGCTGGGTGTGTGCCTACTGCTCATTTTGTCTTCATAGCCCAGGAGCGATGCTGAAGGAAAAACAACAGTGACTAAAGAATTGTATTTTAAATCCTCTCTGGTCTGGAGAATGCAGTTGTCTTATCTGGAGATGAGTTTGGTATTGTGATGCATGCCTCCCACCTCGCAGTAAGGGACAGCAGTGCTCTTTGTGGAGCACCGTGCCTTCACTACCGTTAGTTACCAGCGCTGGTCCAGGTACAGCCATTTGTGTGGTTATCCCACTGGACACGCACTACACCACAACTCAAAGAAGTGTGTTGGCTTGCTATTCATTTCTGAATAGAGGTAATATTTTAGGACTGGTGCATAGCGCTCCCGAGTAGCAGAAATCTGCTCTCCAAAAGGAAATCATTCTCAGCTTTTGCCTTTTGGTTACAACTGAAGCCAGCCAAGGCACCTATATTCAGATTATCTTTCATATAAAATACAGATGGCAGGGGGAAAACGTCTTAGATAAAAGTCCTTAGCTTTGGAATTGGTCTTTCTTTCTTCTTTTTTTTGTCTGAAATACCTCAGGTGTATAGTAAAGTCCCATGGCAGTGGATGGTCTACATTTTTGGTGAAATTGGGTATTGGACAAGTTGCAATTACTTTTTAGAGAGTATTTTTCACTTTGCATTAACTAAAGCTAATGTGGGACTGTGTAGTTGTGCAACCATGCTTTTGTCTGTGTCAAAAGTGACTGGGGATTGCAGCAGCAATGTGTAACCTCACACACTTGCGTGTCTGTAACACTTCTATTTTCCTCTTTCAAACACACACACACAAATGATACTTTCAAATAGAGAAATGCATTTATAGTACTGACTCTTGAGTACAGAAAGCTCTAGTGCATAGAATTGAAAACTATTATTGACTATATAATAAATCTGTTCTTACTTTTTATTGAAGAGACTGATAAAGTAACATTGCATGCTGTTTTGCAGCATTCTGTTTGAAATCAGTAGTCATGATGGGTGTGAAACAAAGCCATACAGACACCAGCAATCAAAGTAACGTGCTTTCAGGGAGAAGTCCTTCAGTGGAAAAATGGGTTTGAATGATAGGTTAGACACGTAGTATCCTCAATGTTGAGAATAGAAAACATAACTTTACGGCAAGGAAGAGGCAGAAAATAGTAAAGGATGACAATGCATCAATGAAAAACTGCAAGGTCTTTTATCTATCCAGATAGGCAGAGAAGCATCATTTTAAAAGTTAATCAAACAATGCATGAAAGGAACAAATTTGGCAACTGGAGCAGAGAGAAATGGTGTTCATAAACACAGTGTGCCTTTTGATGTTGGTCTGTTCCTTGTGTTGGGAGGCAAATAAGTGCAAAGGCCTAATCCTGAATAAGAAATTTGTTTTAGATCTTATATGATTGTACAAACGGTAGAGGATATTCAAGTTATAAAAAACAATTAAAAAGATTCACTTGTAAGCAAAATACATGTCATAAATATTGAGTTTAACTCATTTTTGGATGCAGTTGTTTGGTTTGTTCAGTGGTTCTCAGTGTCTTGGCATCTGGATGCATTATACTAATGTTAAAAAATAAGTGGGGGGGAAAGGAGCTTTTAATGTAAGTAGTCTTTTGCCTCTGCCCCTTCCATGCCGCCAGATGGTTAAAATGAGAAACAGATCTGTCTGTCCTTGAAACCTCCCAGGTAAGGAGGGTAATAGAGGCAGTTCTGAGAATTCAGCACCAAAAATCAGTAGGAGCCACATGTCAGCTCAGTGAAATAGAGTGATACAAATGCTCTCTTTTCTGCATGGCATTCAAAGTGTCTAGATGATCAATGACATGAATAGTATCGGTCTTTCCAAGAGACAAGCTGCTCATGTCAGCTTTTGATGGAGTTTCTCCACATTTTCAGGGAACATGCATGCTCAGAAGGGTGCTGGTTGCTATGGCTGTGTCACCACCACAGAATAGTTACAATCTATTGTAAGAGAAGCTGCCTGTACATAGAGGTGCAGGATTTGACTCAAATCCAGGATCAGGACCTACAGCTTTGAATCTTGCAGGCAGGTCACTAGATACATGTCCCAGTAATGAGCTGCACTGACAGTCACAGCACATTTCTCTAGAGGAACACTATCCATAGAAAATATCGTGATCATGTGTAGAAGAAGATTCTGTGGAGACCCTCTTATATAGCCCTACATGAAAGTGTCCCTAACGGCATCAGATTACAGGCTGAAAGCACTCCTAAATTCCTGCTGCTGCTCTGGTCCTCATTTTTCTGTCAAAGATGGAGAATCTTTGTCATTCCACTTGCCAGTACGCAAACAGGAGTGATGCTCATCTGTGCAGATTCTTTCATTGCCTCCAGAGCATTGCTACCCTATCTTTTGTCCTGTGCAAACTTTGGGTTATTAGTTGGTGGCCTAAAGATTAATATTAATATGAATATACAGTTTTTATTTTGTAGTACAGAGAAATGCTTATGGCATCCCCATATTTCTACTTGGCAATCACCAGATCACTCCTCAAAAGTCAGCCTGACAAAACTGCAGACGGAGTCCTAGTTCCCAGAATACTTCCTTGGTGTTAGCAGAAATCTCCTATTATTTTAGCCAGGGAATGTAGTCTGGATTTACAACAGATTTTGAATCCTGAGCATTAATGTCATCTTCACATTATACTGGCCGGTGTGTTGTGTTTGAAGAGCCTGTAAATTGACAGAGCAGGACATGGTGCGTCCCTTCTAATTCATTACTGTACTCCTGATGAGATCTTTCTTGTTTGGAAGGCTATAGGAACCCACCACTCTGTAAGCACGATTTACAATACTATTTCTGCCAGGTTTTAAAGAAAGGGATTAGTGCACTGGCATTTGAGCTAAGCAAATGCTAATTTAAGAACCCATTATTATCCCTTGGTTTGTATTGTGGTAATAACCTTTAATATTATGAAATCGTAAAGAACTGATTGAACTGTGTTGGGTGCAGCCACATGCTGAAACTGAATGAGTGAACTGGCCAGGCAGACTAATCAGTTCCCTTAGTCATTTCGTTGGGTGGTTTTGTTTTTTTTTTATTTTATAGCTATTTATTTCTATATTTTAAGTAAATTGTATACTTGGAAGAATTTTTGCTACCTTCAGTAATATATATAAGTAGAAAAAGCATTCAGAGCAGCCAGTAATACTACAGAGCAAATGGTTCTACCTAGCAGTATCTAAGAAAAGTAATGGAAGTATTACTAAGGAAAATCTCTGCTTTCTTTCAGAAAACCTACTTGTAGCTGTTTGAAGAAAGTATATACATAAATACTATAACTCTCTGTGTACAATACCTTTTCATGTAAATGGTATCTTATTCTCTCTGTATTTATTTACGGTACTGTTAATCTGAGTTTGTCTGTTGTAGTAGATCTGTGTCTCCCACTACCAAAATATGCCTTGAGAAAATAAACCATTATCCAAGATGAAAAACTGGGAATGGGCAATATTATTATTTACTTAATGTCCCATAGACTATCCTTGTCCTTCTCAGGTGGTGTTCCTCACACACTTTCCATGGGGAAATGACAGTGTACGCTGACTGCTGCTGGCCTTGGTTTGGGCTGTAGATCAGAAATGCAAAGTAAAATCATTAGTAGGTGGTATTAGGTGAAACTCAGCCATTGCCACCAGTTTTCTGTATTCCTCCTCTTTGAGGTACAGCCAAAAGTGTTAAATACTTGCATGGAATATACCCATCCAACAGAGAACCAAGTTTCAGAGAAGGGAGAAAACAGCACTCCTACATACAAAACAGGATTTCCAGGATGGAATTACTTTCATTTCACGATATTTTGCAATTTGTCAGTTAAACCCCCTATATTTTTCTATAGACATTCTGAAATGTTCTTGTTTGAATTAAACAAAATGTTCAGAATGCTGAATGTAATTTCAATGTTTCAAGTTCATGTTTGGTTTCTTCTATTCCAGTTCACATTTTATCTAAATTATAATGGTAGATTGATCTAGTTTTACAAGATTCCTGAAACAACTTTGTCGAGCAACCCAGATATCTTTATGGTGGCAATCGCGTATTGGTCTTTTAAAGTTTATGCTGTGGAAATACTTTGCACTCAAATGTCTCCCTTAGGTTTTACTCTTTCTTTCTTGTTACTCACACCTGGTCACTGAAATGATGACACTCATAGTCCCCTTTCTCCTGTCTTTTCAGAGATGTGAATAAATTCTGCTTTGTTTTAATTAATTGCTTCTTTGCATATTTATTGAATGGTAGTGATATGAGACAGCAAAAGCAGAAGAGCTGGAGGCCAGAAAGTAGGAAGGACGGCATATGCTCCATCCCTGAGAGTGTTCAGGGCCAGGCTGGATGGAGATTTGAGCAACCTGGTCTGGAGGAAGTTGCCCCTGCCTGTGGCAGGGGTTTGGAACTGGATGAGCTTTAAGGTCTCTTCCAACCCAAATCAATCTGTGATTCCATAATTCTGTGATTTTTATTCATTTTTCTAGTGGAGTTACTGTGAACTGCATCTGTAACTTTTAGTTCAGGTTTATCTACTATTCATAAATTAGTCCAGTTAATGCCTTACACTATTCATGAGCCTTAAAATCCCACATTTGACCTCAGTTTTTTGAGGTATTTAAAATAAAGTGTGAGTTACCCAGAGAAGCACCGAAAACTTCTCAAGACTGAAACATTGAAATTTTGCGTTTCAGTTTATTTTTGGTACGCTTGGTTAATAGAGCGAGAAACAAGCTTAGGCTGTACATGTTCTCTACAGGCCTGTCAACCAATTCTTACAAAAATATTTGATCAAGAATTAATGATTTATATTTATCATGGAAGTATTTTTAAGCTGTGAAACATGGAAAGAAAACTGACTAAGACGTGTTTTACTTAAAGTCCATCAGCTACCTGCCACGCTTTCTTTTGAATCTATGCAATAATAGCACTTTTATCTTCTCTCCTTCTTCTACCCCTTATATCTTCCCCCAGTGTTAGGTTACCATACCTTAGATCATAGGCTATGTTATAGTTAGGAGTTACATCTAAAGAATACAATGAAGGCAAAATATACGTGATATTTCATGTGAACGTGAGCTTCAAAATACCTGAAACGTGGCACATTTTCTCAGGCTTACATATAGGAACTGATTTTTCCTTATTCCTAAACAGAAATATTTGTCAGAGAGAGAGCTCAATAAAGGGGGAGAAAATAAAAACATCAGAAAAATAAAGCCATAGGTAGAAACTGTTTTAAAAATAGTAAATTGTCCAGAACTGCTATTTGAAGGAGGGGGGAAAGAGGGGCAGGAGGACCTAATGTTTGAATGTCTGTGCTGAAAAATTGTATCCCTACTGAAAGTTGTATTTAGATTTAATAGTTGTTTTTTTTTTCATTGAAGAAACATATTTTACTCATTTTCCCAGAACAAAAGAGACATTTGAGTTTGACATGCAAGTAAATAACTTGAATTCAAATGTTAAGGTCACCCACTCAAGTAATGGAAATTGTAAAGGCCTAAGCACTGATCTGGAAATGTACAGAGCCTGACTGTCATCTTACTTACACCTTTAACATATACCTAAAAACATGCAAATCAAAGACAAACCTGAGGATACAAATGTGATCAATGTCTGCCTTAACCTCTGGTTGACATCTGCGAGGGCTGCCTCAGCCTTTCATCTTTTGGTGGATATGCCTTTTGCTGAGTGTGACTCTGTAACATTCAATCTGTAGGTCTTCCTCATAAAGCTGTGGTTAAATTAATCTACTCAATCTGCAGATCAAGCACCGTTTTAATTAAGTCACTTTGATTTATTTGCAGAACTTTTATAGTTGTGACTGACACCTTTGAGGTGGATACCATTGATCTATGGTGTTTGTGCTGCATTAGGTTTGTGGAAAACATCAGGTTTCTTCTGGATTAAAAGGCAATATAATTGTAAATTGTGTTAGTGTGTGGGCTGGAATATCAGCTCTCTTTCAGATAAATTACATAAACTGCCATATAAAAATAATTGTAATGTATAATCTTGGGACATCCTTTTTTTAGTGAAGCTCCTTCTCTGGCAGGGAAACATCTGAGACATTAGAATACTAATTCCCCAAATTTTTGTTTCAACTTAATTTTTCATAGGGTTGTTTAACGCAGAAAGGAAAGATCATTTGAAATGTTATCACACTGTGTTTGAGCATAGGAGACAGACATCTGCCATGGAAAACGATGCCCCAGGGGATTTCCTAAACATTATCTCTGAAAATGTGAAATGCAGCCACCTCTGCTGACAAAAGGGCAGGAAGCTGAATGCCAAACATGGCATTATTCTTCATTCAGGGGAAACCAAGTCGAAACAACACCCATTTTGTAAGATAACTGAAGAGTAATTGTGCACTAATTGTAGTGCATGTGTAGAATAAGGGTTTTAAAGAGCTCCTCGAAAAGTTCTGCAACTAGTAAGCTGCACAACATTCAGTGTTTTTAACGCACAAAAATGTAGTGCTTAGTTGATCTTCCCCAGGATTTGTACTTGAACTCCACCAACTCCAGGTATTTCAAATATAGATTCTTAGTCATCATCTCTGGTGCTAAATGCCAGCAATTATAAGTACTGGTTGACTCATTGCTATACTTCATGAGTTTTTATGGCTATTATAAAGCTTTAAAATGCAGGCAGACCTGTAGCCATCCTGGACACAACCAGTACCAGGGTGTTTCATATTAAATATAGCCAGATATTAAACCATTATATTGCTTTACCCAGTTGTCCAAGAGCATCATCACCAGAGATGTTAATGCGAGCCAGGGGACACTAGTACAACTAACTGTAATATTTTATGTATTCTAATGGTCTTTGCATTCTAAAGGACTGAAGTTGTTAACCATACATTATCTTGCCAGTGGGTTTACCAACTCTGCATTTCTAAGGAGAAGAGAAGAAAGAATTTTGCGGTATGTTGCATTTGTATATAACCAGAGAGAATTAGACCCACTCTTTCACAAAGTCACATAATAGTCAGGGCTGGAAAGCAGCTGGATCATCTAGTCCAGTCAATACTGCTGCTCCAGCAGGGTCAGCAAAAGTGGGTTTCTTAGGTTCATGTACGTCAAGTTTTGAACAGCTCTACAGATGGAGACTCCACAACTCTTCGGGCAACCTGTTCCTCTTTCCAGTTACCCTTAGAATAAAAAAGTCACTTAAGTTATTTCTAATGTTCAAATGGATTTTTCTGTATTTCAGTTTGCACCCACTGCTTCTTTTCCTATCACTGGGAACCACTGAGAACCACCTTTTTACACCCCTCAAACTTACAGTGTAAATTGACTGAAATCATAAAGCACTACTGTCCATTGTTGACCAAACCAGTCCATAGGGCTTGGGGTGTGATATCCAAAATGCCTTAAATGTGGCAAGGAGGAGACAGATTTCTCAAGAGACATGTGAATCCTTCTCAGTATGCTGAGAATACTTCTTGGGCTCTTCTCAGATGTTATGTCCCACTTATCACTTATCACTAAGTATCATTCTTCCTGGTCAAGATTTGAATTAAATGACATTGTTTTTGTCCAGTACGTTTCCCCCTTTGTTCACACCTGCAAAATACTTGCTTAGAATTTAAATTCACATTGAAATTCTGGTGGGTAATGAGGATTATAGATCGGGCTGCAGTTCATCCTTCTATAGATGGTGATTATTTCTGAATCTGCCTGCCAGAAATGAAGCAGAATCTCCTTCAAACAAAAGAAACCATTCCTTTACCATGAGACTTGCCCATGTGGCAGTGTGAAAACAGAAATGCACTTTCATAAGCTTGAAGCCAGCTTTGGCTTTGGGTTAGCTGATTAAAAAAAAAAAATCCACTAAGAATAGAGCATGGCCTGTATAAAATGAGTTAAAACCTCAAATTTACTTGCATTTGTTAATGTCCTCTTTAGCAGGCTTTCTTCTCCAGAGAATTCCCTTCTTTCCTTTCCACGTAAGTTGTTCTCATTAAGCTCTGTGATTACAAACAAGGCTAAGCAGTATTAAATGACTAGATATTTTTATGGCCAAATGGGATTACTCTGATAATTGTCTCTGATCTGTTGCAGAGCTTGTTCTCCCATACTTGCTGCATCAAACCTTGTAACAAGAACCTTGATAGAATTACCATCCAACTGACATTTCCCAGGTCCTTTGTTCCTGGATCTCTTCAGAAGTTTTAGGTTCTTTTCAGCTGTAGGCAGCATGTCACAGCCCTTCCAGAATTTATTATTTCTCCTGACATTGTCCATGCAAGTCTTTTCAAACCTGTGTAGTGAAATTGTGATGAAGAGTGACAAGGCTTAAAATAGGGATATCACTGCAGTGTTTCATGCAGCCATTTCTGACCCAGATACCCAGTCTCAGCCATCATGCAGCCAGGCCAGACTGTGCTCTTAGGCCAGCACTCTAAACTCAGGTTCAGTATCTGTGGCAGATCAAAGCACAAGAGAGGTTGACAGAAACCTCCAGCATTGAAATTACAGACTGACAACATGGTGTCATCCACCAGAAACTGTGACATTTCAGATCTATATAACCTTGTGCTCGTGTTGTGGTTTAACCCCAGATGGCAACTAAGGACCATCCAGCCACTTGCTCATTCTCCCCCAGTGAAACAGGGGAAAGAATCAGAAGGGTAAAAGTGAGAAACCTTGTGGGTTGAGACAAAGACAGTTTAATAGGGAAAAGCCACGCATGAAGCAAAGCAAAACAAGGAATTCATTTACCACTTCTCATCTGCAGGTGTTCAGCCATCTCCAGGAAAGCAGGGTGCCATCACACATAACAGTTACTTTGGAAGGCAAATCCTATCACTTCCAGGATCCCCCCTTTCCTCCCTCTTCCCCCAGTTCTACATGTTGAGCATGACACCATACAGTCTGGAACATCCCTTGGGTTATTTGGGGTCAACTGTGCCGGCTGTGTCCCCTCCCAACTCCTTGTGCACCCCTAGCCCACTGGCTGGTGGTGGTGATATCCATATCTCCAGAGGTGTTCTCTGAAACTCTAGGAGAAGGATGCTTTTGTATTTGGAAATCCTGAAGTAGTGAATTTATTGGACAGCTGGGATTTGCCCATAACAATAAAAACACCACCCTCTATGCCAGGGATACTTCTTCAGCTTTGAAAGATTACTTGATCAAAGTATGTTTACTGGAGTCCTTTCTGTAATGACTGAAATGTGCAACAGAGTTCTCACAAGAGTTCTAATAGTCCGTGTATTTTTGCTCTTGGCATTATTTGGGGTATGAGCAAGACCATGCATTTCTGTAGCAGCTTGACAGGCTTGGGGCTAGTACATGCATTGTACTTCTGTGCCTCTGCTGTGATTTATTTGGAGCAGGGCATGTATATGGCAGTGCTCCTCTTAACTAGCCAGTGGGTATAACCCTGCCAAGTTCAGTTGTCAGTCTGTCATCAAAAATCATGTCAATAGTAATCACTCATTGTCCACTTTCATCCCTCCTGCCTTCTTTGCTCTCAGGGGTAGCCACTGTCGGGTGATGCACACTGCCAGTTTTGCTCCTGTCTTACAGGAAAGGGATTTTCCCTTAGCACCCTCCTTCATCAGGATGGTGACCATTGTCCACGCTGCTCTTTAACCTCCTACTGGAAATAATTAACAAAAATAAATATTAATAAAAATACCTTGCAAGCAGCCAACTGTTTGGATAAATGTCATGCTTAGCCTGACATTTCTTGTTGCTAGTCCTCTGGATAGCCCAGTGAGCCAGGGCTGCAGCCCCAGAGGGTAACGTGGGAAGACATGTAAAGGTCGTCATGAATCTAGTGAAGGAGATACTTTAAAGCAGAATCCAAATATAAACTCTTGTCGAAGCTGGCATGCAAATGAAAATGTAAATAAGGCTGACAAGCTTTCCAGCAAGACATCAAAATGCCAAAGGGCAATTCTGCCTTCTCCAGGCCTCTTCTGCCCTATATGAGCATGCTACAGCTGTTTCCTCAGCCAGCAATGGTAGTCACCTCTGGGGGAAGAAGGGATATGAAAGTCATAGTGATTCTTAGCAGCTGTCACATTTGCAATGGTTTCCTTTCAGAGTATTTCATAACCCTTTTTTTCAGTGTACTTGCCTTAGAAAATTAACTTACGCAATCACTATAGATGAATAAACAAAAAGGTGTGTATCCACACACAAGCATGGCTGACAGTCTTAAAGCTATGAAATTCCTACATGAAAACAGGGTGATTGTGAGATGCTATTTCAGGGGGTTGGCATAATTAGGTAGCAAAGAAATAGGGAAAAATGAGGGGAAAACAGGGAGTCATTGACATAGGTCATTTGTTGAATTGTATTTAAACTGTAGCAGAAACTAGAAAAGGTTGAGGAGGGTGAGAGGCTTTTGAAAACAAAGGACCTCAGGTAGAAGTCACAATATAAGTCTTATAACTCTCAGATTAGATTCACCTTCAGCTTTCGGCATCCTTTTGACAGAAATATGTGAGTAATGGTTATTATTGCTTTGAGAAGTCTGCTTTGATCTGGTCTTTTTTTCACTAGAGATTTAATTCTCCTTTCTTTAATGTCTGCAGAAATTCACTTAGATATATTTAAAAACATATGTGCATTTAACCAGCAATGCCCTTGGCATCCTTTCCTACCCTCTGAAGGGTGCTGCCCTCATTTACTAGTGCCCTTTAGAGCAGCCGCTTGGCGTGCTCGGCACAGCAACACCAGCTGCGTGGCAGACCTCTACAAAGCTGATTTCTGTTTCCCTTTGTCAGTGCACGATAGTCGCTGCCTGTTGGGATGCTTTTAGAGGCCTCCTGAGCCAGCCATCTCAAAACAGGAATGGCTTGCTGCCGTAATAGCATCTGCTAATGTCTCATTACAATCAATTTAAATGCTTCAGTTCCACTGAGAGCTAATAACACATGAAAGTCAAACCAGGTTCGTAATTTAAAAGACACATTTTTTTTTTGGTAATGAACTGAACTATTATGCCCTGTTGAAAGCTTGACTATAAAAGATTTTAAAGCTGTGTTTCCAGTGTCATTAGGTCCTCCTTTTATGTGTCTTCTAAGCTGGGAATAGTAAGACGTTCTCAGCTTTCTGTTTACCTTTATTAAAATAACAAAGCTTTATTATTGTCCTTTACAATTTTATGTATTTACAATACATATTTAATGACATTAAAAGATTATATTATGACCTGCCTGCTTCCAGAGAGCTTCACGTTATGTTTTATAAAAACAGAGAGCTTGTTTCCCTGCCCTTTATTCACTTTATTGTCCCACTCCCAACTCAGCCTCTCTCAACTTGATTGTCTTTCAAATAAATGGCCTTGTGAAAAGGAAAGTTAAAGTAATGATAGCAAATTGCCCCTGAAATTACCATGGGCCACTCTTCAGATATCTGATGTAAGAATGGAGACAACTTGAACCCAACGAGCTCAATACCTGGCAGAAGTTAGGGAAAGAGGTGAAAAACCCAGACGCATCAGTAGAAAGGAAAATCAAATTTACCTGGTCTTCAAAAAACTCATGACCACACCAGATATGGATGGGATACTGATGGCTTTGGGAAAAGAGACAAAAAAGCGTTTAGGCTGAAGAAAAGGAAGAGAAAGCAGGCTTATTCTTTAAAAATGGTTTTACAGGTAATTTCAGAGAGATAGTGGAGAGGTGAGGCAGACAACTGAAAGGAGGAAAGAAATGCATTATGGACGGGCCCAGGGAGCAGCAAAGAGGATGGAGAAACTGGGAATCCTCAAGCTTTGTGGCTTTGTAGGGGCTGGTAAAGCTGCTAAGATCTCTCTCCACTTGTACACAGCTCACTGACCCCACTGTTACACTCATTAAAAACAGGACTAATCTTTAACTCAAGTCCCATCAGTAGTGTGCCCCCAGACAAGAACTGATGGGGCAGTGTAGGTAGAGACGTATAGGTTAGTTTTGCCATAAAGCGCAGTGTTTTGTGAAATCACATTCTCAGGTTGGTACAGAAAGGGTCAAGGGATGGGGGGAAATCTGGGGTTTGATTTCTTATGTAGAGGGCAAGGGAGAGAAATGGCTTGGCACAGAGAAAACCCCTGCTGTTGTTGTCATGGGCAAGGAAGGCTGGTCTACCAGGCTGCTCCTGTACTAGATGGAGAGAAGGTCCTGTAGAGGATGGTAGCCCTGAACTGAGCTGTGAGCAAGTTTCTCTTGAGGGTCCTTAAAAAATTAACCACAATTGACCAAAATCAGCCTTTATGACTCCTGTCATCTGCCCACCTCAAGGTACAAGGTGGGAGGGAAGTGAACAGGAAAGGATCCAGGAGCAGGACTAGATTGTGAGGATCCAGCCCTGTTGCCTTTGTGTTATTGCAATAACGCATCTCTGCAGGAGGATGACCAAAGACAGCAGCTTTAAACTTAAGGAATGACAGTTCTAGATATTAACAAAATCCATTCCTATAGGACTGTAGTCCTCTGAAGGCAGGCTAGGTGAGTTACAAAGTTTAGTTTGACACAGACTGCGGAAGAGATAGAAAGAAAGTCCTTAATTGGCCATTCTTTGTGTCGCAAGTCTCTGTCCAGACAGTACAAGAATAATCACAGTTACAAGACAGCTTAGTTCAAGCTATGAAGCTTAATTTGGCAGGTGATGACAGTGTTTCCTTAGCCTAATGGTAACAGGGAACAGAAATTATCTGTCCACTTCAAGTTGTTATATTTTAGTGGAAGAATAAAAGGCAGCCAGCACAGAAAACAGGTTTTTTTGTCTCTTCCTGTCCCTTTACACCGAGCCACCCCCTGATTTGGCTTGACTTCAACCATGTTCTCTCAGTCACCAGGTAGTTGTTTTTTGTGATTTTCTCATCTTGCTTGTGACTAAGAAAGGGAGAAATTCCCTCTCAATATTCCTACAGTCTCTTGTTCTTAGAGTTTTGTGCATGAAAGAATTTTATCTTCTTTCTTGTGTGTATGCAGTGCCATGCTTTGCCCTGGAAGTCAAATATAACCCTCTAAGATGAAAAGGAGAACAGTTTGTTCTGAAACCAACCAGCTCTTTAAGCAAGCTAAAGAATCTGCTGGAGTCTTTTATCTCATTAATTTCCAGTCTAGAGCTCGTGCATTTTTACTCACTTAGAAATAAGTGAAACTTAGAGCTTCCCAATAAATTTATCCAAAGGAGATAGAGAACTATCACAAGACTCCTGTCACAAGCGGAAGTCAAAATGGGTTTATGTGACTTTCTTGAAGCTTCAGTGCCTTGTTTAAGTCAACAGGAAAATATTGTTATTCAACAAAATGCCACTGCAGCCAGATTGGTTTGGCCATCACTGATCTAGTGAGAATTAGTACAAATTAATTTTCACATTAACCTGCTTACAGCCATGAATACTGCACTAGGTACTAGGGGATTCAGTTAATTACAATAATAATACTTTGGTGCTAATTACAGGGACACACCAGAAAGGTTGCTGTAGCAATACTAACCCATTTCATAGCATGTAGGCCACTGACAGTAATGAGCTTCGTCTGTCCCAGTTGGTGCACAGTAATTTTCTTTTAGGTCTCATTTCTGACACTTGCAGGCTGTTTCAAAAAGGTTTCTCTTGCAAGCCCACCCCTGCCTGCCTGCTTAGCTGTGTACCTCTTTTTCATTATTTCTTTTCATAGAATCATAGAATAGATAGGGTTGGAAAGGACCTTAAGCTCACCCAGTTCTGTTTGCCATATTGCTTTCTCATAGTTATTGTAAACTAGAAGGAATGGTCCTAAAAAGCAGCAAAAAAGCTTCAGACGAGACATTAGGAAAAATACTCAACTGCAGAAAGGAGAGGGAAGCACCAGAATAGACTGTTAGGGGTGGTTGAAGTGTCTCCATCTCTGGGGATCTTTAAGAACAAATTAGAGATCTGTAAGAAGATATAATTGTGACTTATGGCCCCTGAGGATGTTCTGCTCCCTCTCTGCCAATCTCTCTGTCTCCTCCTCACTCAGAGCTTGACTCATGCTCCAGTTGTAAGTTGCTGATACCTGGCACCTGCACAAGCATGTCCTGTTTGTCCTTGGAAAATGCTAGGCAGTGCGATTTGATACAATCCTTTATCATTGTTGTCTAAGATAAATCATCTCCATTTGCTTCGAAAAGTGCAGTCAGTTGTTCCAGTGCAGACAGCATTTTGGAACTTGATCACAAATCCCAGGCCATAATGCAGTCCCAGACAGTCTCACACAAGTTTCTTATTCAATCTGAGTATCTCTCTTTCTTAGAAGTGTATGTATAGGCAACTTAAGCCATTCTGTATTATAGAATCACAGAATGGTTAGGGTTGGAAAGGACCTTAAGATCATGTAATTCCAACCCCACTGCCATGGGCAGGAACACCTTTCACTAAACCAGGTTTTTCAAAGCCCCATCCAGCCTGGCCTTGAACACTACCAGAATTTCTGGGTTTTGACTATTTCTGTCCAGATTGTCTCTGAAAGCTGTATGGATGTGACATTTATCAGTGCTAAACACTGTTTAATCACATAAGTGAAGGGATCATCTTGAGCCAGTGCTTTTTCCTACTTGGATCATCCTGGACAGTCACAAGTAGAGAAGCAGAAAATCAAAGAGCCTTGAAACAGTCTACCAAAGCTAAGCCAAAGTGCAGTGTCAACAAAATATTACAGACTAACCTCATTTTTGTCAAGGAAAGGAAAAGCCAGTCTGCATATGTCAAATGAATCTTAGGGTAAAGCCATAGACCATAGTCATGGAAAACTGTCACTATTAAAAATTGTGATTTCTCCAATGAAAATGGGTCTAAAAGAATTTTCCTTTCAAGGGAGCATATGGTGATGCAATCCAGCTGCTGTCACTAGCTGTAGGCCAACAACTGTGGGAAAGTCTGCACCAGTAAATAAACATTTGACATAGGCCGTTTTTCCTTTCTCCCTCTCTCTGCATTCCATATAAATATCTATACACACACATTCTATATATATATTTGCATTCAATGATATATATATATATATATGCACTGAATTGACTTTCTGTGTGACAGTGTAAAACACTGATAAATCAATAGTACCCAGCATATTAGGATTAACAAAACATTCACTTGCTCTAGAGAACAAACAGCTGGTCCTTGGGAAAAGCTGCTGAGATTGTCATTCTTATTCTGGGATGCTTGTCAGAGTCATGAAAGAATATAAGAACCCTGGATATCAGGTGGGAACACGTCCATTTTCTACTGCTCTGTAAGCCTTATCTCTAATGTGGCTTATCAGCACAGCAGGGAGACAGCAGTAGACCTCTGCTTCCTGTAGGATTGACCCTCACCTTTTCTTTTTTACCTAAGTTCACGTACCTAGCACACCTGAGTTAAACAACACCACTGAAGGTATTGATTTGATGAAGACGCTTTGGACAGAAACCTCAAAGAGCCTGGATGTTTAGTGATATTCACTGACCTACATGCTGTCATATTAACTTTGCATTTTCACTTTTCACTCAAAGGAAAGGCTGTAATGCAATAATATTGTTTGCATAGTACACAGGACCAGTAATGGGGTGGATAATAACTGGAAGACGTTGTTGTGCTGAGATTAGGGAGACCTTGTTACTCCTCCCCAGAACATTGCAGAACTGGCACAGGGAGGAGGAAGGGCATCTCAAATGCCTATTCAACTACAACTAGTGCTTTATCTGGAAAATGACTCCTACAGGTCACAAAAGGAGAAAAATAAATGATGTGCATTCAACAGATCTGGAGTCTCTCCTCGATGTGTAGAAGTATGCACTTACGTACAAGTATCTCACTATGTCGAAGCATGGTTTAAACAAAGCTATAGAAACAGAACAGATAAGTAAATTCAAAATGGGATAAAAAAGCAATATAGTCAAATTTTCTTTATATCAGTCTTTGATTTTTAGAAAGAGGAATGTGATCAATGCAATATGTCTGATTTTTCAGGAAGTCATTCAATACTGCACACTGCTATTTAAACCAGTGAAGACGTAGATGAAACCTTGCAACAAGGATAAAAAAGCATATCGGAAAAGTCTGAAACAAAATTAGATTGTTTATTTAGCAGAATGAGGTTGGTAGATGAAGTTGTGTTCTGTCTGTAAATCTGTCATGAGAATCGATATACAATGGAAAAGAGCAATTTACACAGAGGAACTGTGCTGGTGCAAAAGCCATCAAGCAGGATGAAGCTGCGTTTCGTTAGAAGAATGAGTCTAACCATTTGAGGATGGGATTCTGTGTGTGGTCTTCCAACAGTTATGAAATGCCAAAATTGAACTAATTGTAAAAAAGTATTTGAACAGTTTATGCACTGTATTTTAGGGCACTGTGAAAGCAGGAATTGGACTTGATTAAGAAGACCTTTTCCAGCTAAGTCATCTATGCCGTAAATGTGGCATTTTGTGGTTCTGAGAATGATGAGGTCAAGCCTATCAGCGGTAATTGCAAGGCATTTGTTGGCATTACAGTGATTTTTCAGACATTATTCCAATTTTACATGATCTTTTGCTCAAGTTAATCAATGTTTCAGGGCATCCAGACCATCAGCTGTAGCCTCCATGTCTCATTAGTGGCCAATTGCACAATCTACATGTTTGCAACCTAGATATCTCCTTGCACAGTACTCAAAATATTCCTTATAATAAGCTAAGAGGCATGCAGGGAGCATGGCTTATCCTAAGGTAATATATGTATTTATCTTGTTTAAATTCATTCAGGCTTGTAATGTGCTCAACCATTCCCTATTACCTGTTTGTATTACAAACAGTAATCCCCCTTAATCAGGAAGCTCTAGCAGAGTAATGCAATTTTGCAGCTGCTCTCAATATTGCCTCTTAGAAAAGATCAATACACCTGTGCAAACGTTTTTACCTGTTTCATCCCTTTCTGTATACTTCTCTTTTTTGTTCAGAACATTAAATATATTGGGTTTTAAGTTTATTAATGGTAAAAATTGATAGTTTTGTTTCCAGTCTTTGCTAATTTCTTCTTTTTAATTCAACACAATGTCTCAGACAGTCTTAGGAGATAGCTGAAGATATTCTTGTCTGGAAGAACAGCACAGCTGAGTATAGGAAAGTAAAGGTTACAGGGGGAGGTAGGTCTTACCTATCAGACTTTGAAGTCAGGAAGTGAATCATTTATTTATGGCATTATTCAATGTTAGTAAATGGTATTAATCATAACAGCAAAGCAATTCACCCCAATGAGGTATATCCACATTTCTTTTCATAACACTTTTGCCAAGATTCTGGTTGCATTGCTGATGGTTCTTCTGCTCTCTGTGGTTTTGGTAATCTGTAATGCTATCCTGGTTTATGAATAATTGCATCAGGTAGTTTTGGTATTCTTCCTACTATTTAATTTTCTCTGTTAGCTTTTAATTCTTATATTATTTGTGAGTTGTGGTTTGGAGGGGTCTTTTTCACAGTAGGCTACGAATTTCATGCTGGTTTATGGAGTCAGTACAATCACATTAGTTTCTCCACCACTGTATTTTCTGAAATAAACCTTTTTTCCCCTAAGAGTCTTTTAGGAACCCCCCTTTTTTTTCGTCTCTTCCCACTCTGAGTATAAGAGAATTTCATGGGGTATAAGTACAAAACTGGCATACGATGTCTCAACTGTGAAAGTTTTCATGTAAGTTTTCATCATGTTTCTCCTTAGTCACAGTAAAATTTTATTGATCTTGAAGATGACGAAGTAAGGTTGTACCCTTTTCTTTTCCCAATATGGTTTAGTACGAGGTAGCATCTTCGGCATACAACAGTGTGGGGGAAGATACCACCTGCCCCAGTCTGCCCCTACCTCCATATCACTTTATCCTCTCCTCTTCACATTTGCAGACAATTTTATGTTTCCAGTCTGCATCATTCAGACTGTCATAGAATCGCAGAATCCCAGATTGGTTTGGGTTGGAAAGCACCTTAAAGTTCATCCAGTTCCAACCCCCCGCCATGGGCAGGGACACTTTCCACTAGAGCAGCTTGCTCCAAGCCCCTGTGTCCAACCTGGCCTTGAACACTGCCAGGGATGGGGCAGCCACAGCTTCCTTGGACAGCCTGTGCCAGTGCCTCAGCACCCTCACAGTAAAGAACATCCTTATATCTAACCTAAATCTCCCTTGTTTAAGTTTCAAGTTAAGTCAGGCTAATGGAAATAAGACGGCTAAACCAGTTCATCCGTATTGAAGCGTATTTGGGAAAACTCACATAAACCATGTAGCTGATAGGTGGGCACTCAGAAGACTTTTGGAAGGAGGAAATTTATAAACAGCTGGAGGCAGGTAGGAATCATTTGCCAGCACAGTCTGGAAAAGAGGAGAACCTACCCAATGTAGATACAGGGTTAGTCAATACCACCAAATTGGCTTCCCAGTACTTTCATGCCTAGGAAACTCTAGAAGCTGTCAGCCCTGTATTTTGTTTCCTCATGTCAATTCATGTCTTGAAGAGCTGGAAGCACGGTAAGCCAGCATTACCATTAAGAAGATACGGCTAATCAATATTATATGCTCAAGTCCCAAGAGATAATACTACACTTAGTAAAAAGCAGAAGCACATAAAAGCAATGAAGCAAAAATAATAAGTAAAAATGGACCAGGGGCAATAATTTTGGATAGAGAATTGTGGAAATTTAATAAATGCCTGAAAATAAGATCCTCCACCACTAGCCTGAAGCGACAAAATAGCTAAATGAATTAGCTTAGCTATTAATAGAAAGTAGGGTTTGCTTCTTTGCATAAATACTTGTGGAAGAAAGAGGATTCCGATGCTGGGAAGGGTGTGGGGTTGTTTATTTTCACCTTGACAGAGTCATTTTGTGCCTAAAACACAAGAAAGATCTTGAAGCATTTCTGTGCTGCATGAAACAGTAACTCCTACAAAGCTATCAAGGTTAATGAGACATATGCTGCTCTGCTGGGCAAGTGTGGCTGTGCAAGTCGGAAGCCTGGGGTGAAGTGATGCACCCAGCTCTTCCAAGATTTTACCCTATGCTGCCAAGGCAGCCCATGTGTTGTGAAATGCATGGTTGAGATCTGACTCTCTGCTTTTTATTTGCCTTGCCCTTCCTTCAACATGTGTAAATACAATGTTTTCCAAGATGTTAGCTCAGTGTGAGCCTTAGGTGTGGAAAGCACCACAAACAGTCCTGTTTAGTTCAGGGATGCATCAATTCAAATAGAAGGGAGAACAGATTTTTGAGAATACAGTAAAATTCAGTGCAGGAAAAGGTTCCCAAAATTGGAAAAGGTTGTTTTTAAAAGCTGTTGAGTTGCTTACAGCTTTCTTCAATGGTTGGAAGAAACTACAACAGATTACCAGCTGAGAAAGTCCAGGATGACACTTCATAAACCAAGGACAAGCTTTAAGGGAACAAGCAGAATAACACCTCAGTGGGATACATAGTCCTTGTCACTCACTAATACCTTGATTTATTTTAGTACTTCTCTTTCATTATGAGGTCTGATTTCTCTAAAACTAAAGGTTCTAGAGACTAATTTATATTGGAATTATATTCCCCACGACTAAGAATAGAACACGGTATTAGTCTCCTGAATGTATTGTGGGAGGAAGATATCTTTTCAGGTGTATATATATATATTCACAGTTAACACAATATAAGAGCTGTATCTAATGGTGCAAGACATGGAAGACACATTATGTTCCTGTAATAAAGCAAATGAAAATAAAGTTAATGGTGATGTTTAGGCAATGAGGCCAGCTACAGAACAAATGTACATTGCTGAAATTTAATATAACAGGCTCAAACGTAAATACCTGTGCATTGATAAAGGAAAGCAACCAACCATTATCAAACAATAAAGATATTAATGGCCCTACTGTGCCGAAGTTTTAAAGCAATGGGTAAAATCAGTAAATTTGCCTGTGTCATTGTTTTTGAAAGGTTCCTGGAAAACTGGGTTGAAAGCATTCCAATAAAAACAAGCAGATAGAGTTAAACTAATGAAAACTAATAAAATCTAAATATATCTTCCCTTCCCCAGTACTGGGTTTTTTCATTTCCTTTGAGTGAGCTCAGTGGAGTTATATTACTGATAAGAAATAGTAGCTTAACTTGTTCTGTTGCTTGATGCATCATGAATGGAGCAAGGCCCTTTGAGCAACACTTTCCCCAATAAATAAGGCACACTATTGCATTGCTTACAGACAACATCAGAGTTGCATGTGCATTTTTTTCCTATTAAGTCCTGAATTTAGCTGATGTTAAACCTAATTGATCTTTTGGACTTACTAAAAGCATAACATTTGCTATACAATATAAGACCCAAAGCCAGCCTTGTCCAGAACTATATCCCTGGCAGTGGAGGAAGGGAAGGAAGAGGAAGATGCAAGAACCAAAGGAATAGTGAACTATATCTAATGATAGTGTGTTTGTTTCTTTATTTCTTACAAAATTACTGCAGTTCACAAAGGTTTTTCACCAACAGTAACCTGCCATGTAAATGCTTGCAACCTCAGACCGCTATAGAAGTGAAATCCTAATCATCTACAAACAGCAGTTAGGGTACTTTAACAAAATTGGACTCAAACCAAATATTAAGCAAAAACCACAATGCAAACAGGCATAAAATAGTAGCCAAAAGCATTAGTAGTTTGTGTCTTTTTCTTTCACTTTTTATGTGTATTACAGTAGTTTCAATGGCTTCTAGAGCTGTGGGATTCTCTGCACCTGGCAGTAATGTAGCACTCAAATCTCTCTACCTTAGATGCCACAGTATGATGATATCTACTCTTTGTGACTCACAAGTAAATCCATGGAAAAGCAAGAATCAGACCCAGCCTTGGTGCTGGTCTGTTCACGTTCATCTCACCTCCATGTGTAAAACAGTGGTGACTGGACAACACGGTGGAAAAGGGGCAGAAATGGAATACACTCACTGCAGGAAGAAATGTGTTCTGCTGTTATTCTAAAACAGACCATTCAGCCAAGATGTCTCCTGAGGGGAGGCAGAGGGGGGAAAAATCTATACAAATAGCATAAATAATGTTACCATAATAGTAGCATCATGCACATTGCTATCTCAGATGTCCAAGGCAATAAGTTCATGACTTGCTGTAGTGGCATATAAGTTTTCTTCGCCTAAACAGAACAAAAGAAAAACTCTGAAGGTTTAAGCTGGCCTGGATCCACTGAAATTATGCCAAATTGCTACTGATGGAGAATCTGGTCTGGCAGCTATTCCTTTATTACGGCGTCTAGAGTTATTTGACATGCCCTTTTTGAAGTGATAAAATTCTGTCTCTAACTAAAGTCTTCCTAGTCTTTTTTCTTTTGGTTTGGTTTTTAAGCAGTGTAGTCTGTTAAAAACAGAGAGTTCAAGTTGTACTTTCGAGTTTGAGTTCCTACTTTTCAGGAAATCTACTGTCAATTAGAATCAAACAGTGATGGTCTTGAATTACACAGGAAAGTGAATTTTGGTACCTGCTGACAGAAAGAATCGCTCTCTCTCTAAAGGTGCCAGCACTAAAAGCTTTCAAATTAATAAAGACCTGGCCTGTGATGCTGAAGTACTGTATAATACGTCAACATTTCGGTGCTTAACTATACTTTACTTGTAGGATCTGGGCTTTTTGGTCATCATGTTCTCTAAATTCAGTCAAAGCTAAATTCTTTATTATCAACTTAAAAGTGGAAAATAACAGTAACGTAGCTTTGTAAAATTCTGCAACTCTTTCTCATCAAAAAGCTGCAGCATATTTATTCATCTATCATAGCTATTCTTAATTTATATGATAAAAAGTAACATCAAGCCTTCAGATACAAAATCTCAGTCTTTGTTATTTTTAGATTTATCAATTACTTGATTTTTACTGTGATTTTCTAAGAGTTTCTTGAGGTTTATTTTGTTGCATTCATTTTTAGTCTCTCAAATGCGTCTAAGACTTCCAGAAGCCTTCTTGTATGTTCAAGTGTCATAGTCTTTTAGGCCATTTCTAAAGTGACTTGGAGAATTTGAACCTAAAATTTCAATGCACTGCTTACTTTAAGTGGAAAACCCTTTGTTCCATGTGTATGCAAGGACTTAAGTCGCAGCAGCACCCATCCCAACTATCCTTAATGTCTATGTATCCACCATGGATCTCACACACTCATGCTGTTTTTCTTCACAACACTTGGAGAGAGTTAAGTGTTGAGTAATCGGACTAACAAATTCAGATCATGGGCCATCAAAATTAGTCAATAGGAAACTGAAAAGGGGGGATATGTGTGTTAAAACAACCCCTCCCCACTATGTAGGTACCCACTTGCACAATTGTAGAAGGTGTTGTACGATTTTAGGTATCTAAATCACTTCAGAAGTAAAAATGCTTTTCACTGGACTCATTAGCCTGCATAGGTGGACAGAGTTGGTGTTTCCCTTCTATTATTTTACTGGTGTCTGTATTTGATAAATACACTCAGCCTGGGCCTTGGCTGGGCTTGGAAACAGTTCACACTGTAGTAATTCAAGCTGACTCTTCTCTCCTGACTGCCCAGAGAGTTGAGCAGAGCCAACTTTGGAAAACAAACCCTTGGAAAAATGGGTATTTTCTTGGAACAGCATGTAGCATCACGCCAGTGCCAGAACCCTGGAAAATGATCTTACTCTCCCTTCAGCTTGGCCATTCCTCACAGCATCAGTCTCCTTTCCACATCCAGTGGCACTAGCTCAGCTTCTCCAGGGTTAGTGGGTTGTATCTCTGTCCTTGGGACAGCTAAATTCAGGTCTACCTACACTGCCATGAGACCTGAGCCAGCTCTAAAGAGGAACATGAACAACCGTTTCCCTTCATCTCATCTGCCCTCCTTCTTACAGCAATATTTCCAGAGCCACAGGCCAGGGCAAACCATTATATCATCCAGTCTGACCTCAGCAATAATATAGGTTACGGTTTGCTCATGCATTTGCCCTTTTGGCTTAACGCACAACTTTATCAGTTCCTTAAGTTTGTTAGATCATTAGTGAATCAGGCAACGGGTAGGACCTTTGCAGATGGATTTTGCTAAGTCAAATTTGGTAAATTTCGCTAATGATGCACTCCAGCAGCAACAGGTTCTTTGTTCTGCCTTTCTTTAAAGGGCATGAAATTAGTGAATCAGCTTTAACTGTATTTCTTCTCAGCGTGTCACAACCTCAGCGTCCTTTTAATTGTGTAGAAGCCTTGAAAGTGTGATACTTAGATTTAGTGCTGAATTTGAAGGAAGCTGGAAGTGTTTTTCTGGACTTTAGCACTGCCACTCACCTAGCAAATGCAAAGCTATTAGCAAACAGATCCTCTGAAATGACCCCAGATATAAAGAAATGTTAAGAAAAAGGACTTTTTCCCAGAGGGCAGCACTACCGTAGCTGTTCTGATGGCAGAAATGGAGCATCACTCTTTCTTTTCCAGTTCACATTTCAAACACAGCCATAACTGTAGTATCTAAGCATCAGCAGGAGAACTAGGACAACTGAGATTAAAGAAGCTTATCTGAGCTGGGTTAAATGCTACCTGCATGGATGGCCTTCCAATTTTCGGTCCAGGGAAGGGACAGGCATACACTTCAGCATTTTTTGGTACATAAACATGAAGAAGGTACTGTGAGAAAATATAGACCCATACATTTTGTTATCTTCAAATTATCTGTGCATTTCAATCCAAAGGAAAACAACATCTCAAGAACATGAATTACCAGAACTATCATTCAGTATTTTTTTAATATCAAGCAGGGAGGAAGAGCTTGAACCCTGAATATCCATCACACATTCATTAGACATTTTAAAAGACATGTTGTGGTTTCAAAATGCCTTCCAGGAAGAGAGAGATTATTAAATCCAGAATAAATCTACAGTCATTCAAAATCAGTTCAATCACAAGCATGCTCTCAAGTCAGAACACAAGTTATAATGCCATCATTTGACCAAGCTGTAGTCATTCGAGTATCTCATGAGCTGGTGGTCGGGTTGCAAATAGCTGGCTGCTGTGCTAGAGAGAGTCGGATTTTCAATCCTCTCTTCTTGCTCTCCAGATTGATGTCTAAATCTGGGAGTTACTCCCACACCTCAGATACAGAGCCAGCCTGGGATATGGTTGCATTTTAAAGGGAAAGCTGCCATTACAGCTGCTGTGATGTAAATCATTCCTATCCTTGGCCTTGCCCAGATGTAAGACGTCAAAGAAGCTGAATTACGCTGTATGTTTTCTGTCTTCTTCAGTGTATATACCACATATGAAAGAGACCTAGTGACAACCCTTAAAATTGTAGTATTCTGTCTGTATGCAGATGGCTGACACTGTATGAGGAAGAGAAATGCAAGCTTTTTGGGTTTAAGGTCACCTTCCCTATTTGCCAAGAAGAAATGTTAGATGTGTTTTAATGAAATACAAATTAAACAAAGCCTTGCTCAGAAGATGAGCACTTACTAAATAAATTCTGGAGTGGGAGAATAGAATAAATATGACTCACATACAGCAAACTTAAATCCTACACTGGGATAAACACTTCAAAACTAAACTCCACTTAAAAAAAAAATAGGTTTGTATGAGCCTTAGCTCCACTGAGGGTTTTGGCTTTTAAATCACTGAGATGCTTAAAGTTATTCTCTAGGTGAAAGAAATGAGCAAGAAACAAGCTACAGAATAAATCTGAAATACAGTCTGCATGTAGGTGTCTCTTCTCCTGACATACAAAATTTCAGCTGCAGTTGGTGAAGTCATAGGTATGTGGGAAGACTGAGAAGTCTTATACCACAGCAGTGGTTCCCAGCTGATTGGCAAAGTATCTACTTAACAAACTCGGTAGGTAATGCCAAAGCAGCTCAATGGAAGGAGTTAAAATGAGCCCAGTAAGAAGTAAAAAGGAGAACCAAACAAAAAACCCAAATCAAATCACTCTGCTAAGCCAAACTGAAGGTAGCTAGTGTCCATGCAAAATGTGGGATCTTTGAAAGGTCAGATGTTATTATCCAATGAAAAGTTAAAGGGCACTGAATAAAATGAATTAGTTGTTGTTGCAAAGCATCTAGACATTCTGGGAACAGAGCCCAATCCTCAGTGGGCTGGGTAAATAGGTGGCTTATTGCTCATACAACAATTTCACAGCTGCTTTGAGGATAATTAGACTTTGATATATCTCCTTTAGTTCAGCGGGATTTTACACTAAATGCTTAAGTCATTAGTAACTTCAGTGCATCATCCCACTGCCCCCAACAAGGTATCTCATTGCTTGGAAGGAGGAATTACACAGTGCAAAACTGCTTTCAACATGCTTTTTGCAGGCTGAAAGATATCTGGTAACACACTTTAAAGGTCCTGAAGCTGGAGGAGGGAGAGTCTAACTACTTGACTTGTCACATAGTGCAGAAATGTTCAGGTAGCACAATAAAAAGGGCACATATTTACCTAAAATAATATATTAATGCAAGGTCCTGTTAGACCTCAATTTTCAGGACATGCTTTCAACTCATTAATTTAATACTAATTTGCATTTAGCAGCCCTAATGATTATATAGGTCAAGAAAACTAAAATATCTTTATTGTCTGTTTTTTTTTCAATCTCCTTAGAGTACGCTCGGTTTGAGGCAAAAATCCATGACCTGCGTGAGCAGATGATGAATCACAGCATGAGTTCTGGGTCCGGCTCCCTGAGGACTAATCAGAAGAGGTCACTGTATGTCAGGTAAGCAGGGAGAGATTTCTCCTGGGAATATGTTGGCAGCTACCTTGTCTATTCCTGACTTATGTGTTGTGGGTTTGGCAAGGTGGGGAAGAAGTTTGAGGAACTGCATTGAATAGAACTGAGAAATGCATCAGTCTTACAAGCACAGCATCATTAATGTGAAAACCGGAGAAAGATCTATTGCTTAATCTGATTGTTTCAAGCCATTTTCAAAGAGCTTTATACTTTTATAGTGATTTGGTGTTATGAGATGAAGATTTCTTACCAGTTGTCAGCTCTTTTGATATCTGTGATGGATATTGTGGTGTAGTGACGCATTGCATTTCTGTGTGAGGTCTTGCCCAGACAGGGACTGATTGTTCTCATAAAGAGCACTTCTTTCCCAAGACCTTGTTCTGACCAAGCAAGGACTATTATATGCTATTCTAAGTGCATGACCATCTACTGCTACCCAGTTGCACTTGTTTATATTTCTATCAGTCTGTGCTACAAAGAATTTACCGTCTACCTAGCAAGATCAAATATGCAGATGAGATGTTAAACAAGCTGATCTGCATAGCTAAATGGAGTAGTAAATAACGTAGGAACTGCATAACTGTGAGCCAGACAGTAGCAGTGGTTATAGTTTTGATTTGACTGCGCAAGTCCCTTGCCATAGTCATTGCTGGGTGAAAGACTGCGTGTTGCCCAATTCCTCCTAAGAAAGTTCTTGCTGTTGCTCATACCTTTTGGAGCTCAGGGAAATCTATGGGCCTTTGTGCCAAATCCTCTAATAATGTTAATAATTATGCTTCCTCGGCTTTTCATTTTTGTTTTTTCCCCCATGCTCAGCATTTCATTTGAAATTCCTGACAATCATGAAGCAGAAGGAAGCAATTTGTCAGCCTCCAGGCAGTGATAATTATTCATAGGGGAGCTAATTCAGGTGATAACATTGCAGAGATCCAATTAAGGCTAAATTCTACACTTTATCATTATGCCCTCAGCATGAAGGGGTAAAGTAGCAGAGAAGGAAAGGAAAACTTAAATGCTAGCACAGATGGTCTTATTCTAGTGGGCACCAACCAGATGAAGCACTAATTGGTACTGCTGCCAGAAAGAGCAAAGGCTGAAAGGATATGGATCACTGTTACCAGTGAATTTGCTGTTGGGCAAGGTCAGGTTGGATATCTTATGGGTTTTGATGCATCTCTAACCTTCCCTGACCTCTCTGGCTTTGTGTTTACTTCTGGAGCTATTCCACCTGCGGGAGGTTTTTTGCAGATGTAACACAAAGTGATGTTGTTGTCAAGCTTTGGCTTGAATTTGCATTTTATGAAAAGCTATAGTCATTGGGGTATGTCCAAGCTTACTTTGCTTGAATTGAGCCAGGAACCCAATATGTGGGGAGCAATGGTGCAAGAAATCCAAGCCAGCAACCACAAGTCAATTGAGGTGTGCACATAAAGGGCTAACACAGGGTCCTGAACAACTCACTGTTTTGAGCTGTGCAATTACCCCTGTAACAGCATTCGACCCGGTAAGCCCTGCTGAGAACTGAGGCTTATTATCTTGCATACTGAGCCAAGCTAATAAATCTATGCTGCCTCTGGACTACCCTAGGTCTATGAATACGGTATTGCTCTGTGTGCACTTATGAGCCCAGTTTTCCACTAGTTCATGAATTCTGGATGTGGTCTGTCTCACTAGGCTGATACGCCCTCGTGCTTCACTGCGGGAATCTTTGATGTCTTAGCTGCATATCTAAATATCACTTCCCAAACCATAAATGCAAAACCTGTTCTTTTATTCCAGAGTTGTACCAAAAAATGCCCCACATCTCTCAAGCAGAAAACCTCAAAAGCCTCAGTCACTTTTGTTAGCATAATTTTTTGCAGTCAAACCCACACAATCGGCTGTTTCCAACTCTGAGAAGTCTGAGCAGCTCTGTATTTTACATACTATTACAATGTGTTTGTAGTGCAGCAGCACCTGCAGCATTGTACTAGGCACTGGTAGATCAAGTCATATTACACTAATTATAAAGGTAACTTATGTCTACACTAGGCACTAAGGGGAAAAAAAACGTGAGTTCAGAAACTGAGGTTTTCAGTTTATGAATAAACTCTTTACGGCAGGGACCCATGTAAAAAGTCTGGCATTTAGGGTTTGTTTTGTTGTATTCTTACAACTCAGGACATTTCTGTTTCAATGGATTATTTTGGTCAGCATGTGCAAGAAAACTAGAGGCATATTGCCATATGTTGCAAAGCTGTAGCTTTTATGCCAAGTTTATGACTCAAGTTTGCTGTTTTGCTTCACTGAGTACAAGCTAGCGTTTGTTTAGCCAGGGATCTTAATCAAAGTAAATAAGTATGTTCTAGGCAGCAGAAGGAAATAAAATAAGGTCCATATAGGTTGTAATAATTGAAACTGTCATTATCTGCTCATGGAAAAGCAAAGCTCTGTAAATAGATTTGCCAGGGGATGTGGGGTTCATTGGGCACAGGGTGCTCTTACAGTCTGTGATTTCCCCATCCGTCACCTACTTAAAGAGCATAACATTTTTAATTGAGATATATAAAAGAAGTTATACCAAATGAAGTGAGATAAAATCTAATAGGGGAATAATGGGTTGAATGTAGGACTAGAAGTAGTTGGCTGAAAGCAATTAGCAGTCACACTTAAGCAGTGTATACAAGCACAAGAAAATGATCAAGAATTACTTGCTCAGAATAAATTGTGTGGCTCTTTGATATGATCTTCTATCTGTGCATACTCTGGTGTTTCTGACTTTTATAATCTTTCTCTTTCTTTATCCCAGTCTGTTTTGCTCATGCCTCCTGGAATATTTACCAGGAATTCTCTGAAAATGGTTTTTCAGTACTACCTGTTCCTTATGTATCACCAACCCTATGTCTCTATTTGGGATGTTATATCAGAAAGCCAACGACACTAAAGGCAAAGTACAAGACTTCAGGGTAGGATGGAGCAGTAGGAAATGCTGTTAACTCTACAGGGAGTCCATTTCCTCTTTGTCACTACATCTTTCTTAGTAAAGTAAATCTTTGAGTAAAAGGAATACAGAAAGAAAAGGAGAAAGTGAGAGAATATAATGAAAAATCTATTAACTTGTTGTTGAAGATGCATGAACTTCATTTGAATTCAATAACTGAAATGAAAGGCTAAAATTTTAGCTATTATTCTTTTTAATTCATCAGAATTCAGCCATCAGCTCATGATTAATGAGGAAAGTAAACAAACCCATCACTGTACTATATACATACATATGGGGTTTTTTAGTGTTTCTTATACAAATTCATATCTTCCTTTTAACTTTTTTTGGCTCAAAGTTTTAAAATCTGCTTTTGTAATACTATATATTTGTTTGTCTTGAAATAGCTGCGTTCTTTGCTTTGTTCTTCTAGGTCCAGATCCATAGTCCAATTTTTCAGGCTATGTGTGGTTATATTGGTACCCTTAGGAAGTGTCAGATCATGGTCTTTAACCACAGGCTGTGGAACATGAGAGCCTTTTGAAGAGTCAAGCATCAGAGAAGTACAGTCCTTTTAAAAGTTTGGTGAAGTGAGCAGCCATCGAAACTTAGTATAAAATTGCCAAGCTTCAGAGGAGACTGAGAGCTTAAGCATGGTGAAGGGCTTTTCCTATTGATTTATGAGATTCCTTCTGAGCTGAAAGTACTGGTGCAAGATTTCTGAGGGTATAAGTAGGCACTTCAGTAATTGCTACTAGATGTACAAAGAAAAGGATTTCAGGAGTCATCTAGCGTACAAGAACTGCCTTCTTTTAGTTTGTTCTTGATTCACAGACAAAAAATAACTAGATAAGCTTTGTATAAACAGCCACAGCACGTTTTAATCTTTATTCAAACAAGACAGTTTCTGAAATAACATCTGTAATTAAAAATTCCAACTATCCAAAGCCACAAACAGGCAATGGAGAGTTGCATCACTCTGCAGAAACAACTCAAAAGCTGCACACACACAACCAGCCCTTTCATTGTCAGTGTTCAATACCACCAGTGGCCAAACATCATACCACCTAATCATAGAATCATGGAGTAGTTCAGGTTGGAAAGGACCTTAACGCCATCCAGTTCCAACCCCTCCGCCATGGGCAGGGACACCTCACACTAGACCATGTCACCCAAGACTCTATCCAGCCTGGCTTTGAACACTGCCAGGGATGGCTACTTGTTGCCCAATATAACGGGACTGGTTGAGCTTACTGAAATGCAGATATTTCAGCTTCAGCTCTACTTTCAAGTGCGTCAGCTCAGTGCCAATTGTACAGTTGGCCACAGAGCTCGGGCAGGGCTGGATCCAGTTGTAAATTCAGAAGAAGAGCTGCCCCACCACTAATTCTCCAGGGGAGAGCACTACAGTGGGAAGTGTAACCAAGGGCAAAGCCTCTTCCCAATAAGATGAGGAAGTTTAAGATCAATCTCTTTGTTCCAGCCCATGCTGTGCTAATTGTAAACACTGCACAGTGCACACAGCTGCCTCCTAGGCCACTACATTTTTGTCTTCTTCTAGCTGGAATTGCCACTAAGCTTTGACAGATGTATGCTGCACAAACAAAAACCATTATGTGTTAAAAATGAGTGTGTTCTGGTTCTCTTTTTATTGAGCTGCAAGGAGCAAAAGTTGAAGATTTGCCATAGCAACTTCGCAGCAGGTGAAAGAGAGTCAAGGTTGAGGTACTTTGGGTTGTTTACTCTGGTTTCCATCAAAATGAGTTCTCCATTAGGAATCAGATACCTTTATACACAATTCCTTAGAACTGTACTTCTCAGAAATCAGCATGATGTTATATTGCTTAGAGAGACTTTGGTTTTCAACAAATCACAGACATTCCCACATAGGAACTTTTCTGAGTAGAGCTGAAGTTTGGCTGAGGCAGTTGTGAAGACTGAATCCACATGAGAAATGCAGTTCTTGGAGACATCATAGTAGTGAAATCTGAACACACGATAGCATCAGGCTGGGTGATAGAAAGCTCTGCTGTGTAGATCTGGAAGGAAAAATGTGATGAAGATATAATTTCATCAGGGCTTTTCAGACAGGAGGCACTGGGGGAAGTAGAGAGAGGTCTAGAATAGTCATACCTAAACACTCATTGCAAGTGAAGAGAATATATATATTTATATATATAAATGTATACATATAAAAATGTAAAAAAAAAAAAAAAGAAAATTCAAATACATGCATTTGTATATAACGTGTTAAATATATGCTATATTCACACAAACATGGCAAAGCATCTTCACTTAAGCTAATTGCCTACTATCTCTCATGAGTCAGAGGAGTGTGCTTGGCACTTTCAAAGCACAATTCATCTCCTCCAGAAGCAGACATCCAAAATTGCTCAGGCGAATCATGCCCTAAAAGTGTCTGTTTCTCACAGCTGAGTGGAAGGAGCCTCAGGTGATTAGCTGAGATGTAAACACCTGTATTAGAGACACTTCATATTCTCTGACCTGAATCCTACCAATGCTGAGTATCTCTCACTCTTTCACAAGAGTATGCATATACATATGCTGAAAAAGCTGTAGCATCAGGCTTTCTGATGGATTGCCTCGGCTGTGTGCTTCAGTAAAACTCTGCAAAGTAGCTTTGAAATATGGTCAGTCCTGTTTAAATAGTCCAGTTTATTCCTTGTGCTCTTATTCCCTACAATTCCTTCTAAATTCACTTTCAGCTGTTGCTCGCACTCTTGAGGATCAACATGTTCAGTGCATGGTCATCAAGCTGGATGAGTTTGTGATTCATAGAATAATAGAACAGTTAGGGTTGGAAAGGACCTGAAGATCAAGTTCCAACCCCCTGCTGTACATTACATTTCTTTCAGGCTTCAGAGCATTGTAGGTCAATCTAGATTTCTGGAGAATGAATGGAAGAGAGTTTGGCACCTAGGTGTTATTGTTTGGTTTCAATGGGGAAATAGCTAGAGCTTGCACAGCCATTCCTGTACATTAATGGTGTGATAGACTCTATTAGAATCTTCTCTACTAAACAGTAAGTGGAGGAACGTGGAATTTTACTACAGTTTGCTCACTTACCCTGGATTATTCCTAGGCAATTGAACAGTCCAAATTACAGTAGAGAATGGAAACGTGTTTAGGAAATCTGCAATAAATGGCATAAGACAGACAGCTGGGGTTTATAGTAGTGTTTAACAAACATGTTTGGAAATGGTCAGATCAATACGCCCATAACCTACACTCATGAAATGGGCTGTTGCACTTGAAATGCCATTTCAGACTGGAAAATTGAAACCTGCTTGGTACACGTGTCCTGCTTAATTACAGGTTTCTGAATATTCTATTGCTACTTTTTAGTAGTTCTTTCTCTGAATACAGTCTTCTCCAGATCCTGCTGGCACCAGTATTCTCTATCTTTATTTTTCAGAGCAAGGGGGGTCACTGTGTGCTTGAGAGACCTTTTTCCCAGGTGGACATTCAGGAGCTGAACAGTATAATTGAATAACTATTCACTCAGGCCTTTGTTAATTATCAGAGACATTGAGGAACAGAGAAGGATAAGGAATATTCTGGAATACAAGAATCACCTAATACAATGGGCAATAAATCCAATCCAGTAGTTATTATACGTTACTTTGAAATTCAAGTTTGGAGCAAAAGTATCTGGCTCACAGAACCTGTGATTATCTGTAAAATGAAGAAGGCAGATGACAGCTCCTTGGGAATACAAACACAATGTCTTCTTATGAAACTCAGGTTGTTTATGTGCTTAGAGGATCTTTTTTTTTTGTCATTTACAAGAAGTACCATGCTGCTGAGAACAGACTAAAGGAGGTAGTAAAAAATTCAGCTTACAGTTGAAGAATATCTAGAGAGAGGTTGCTTTTTAGGAGGGAAGAAGAGGGTTAAGGTGGTCTTTCACTGATGTCAGTGGGAGCTGTGAGCGTTTCACACCTCTTTGTATTATGCCAGTGAACATTTCATAGGTCCTTAACTGAAGTGTGTTAACTAAGACACACAACAGTGTTGCCACTCACAGCTGACAGACAGATGTGAGAATTATTAAACTTGGAATATTCAAAATTCAAAGGTTACCGGGCTTATTGTTTGATGGAATTTTGGTGCTAAAAGTAACACCCCACTGTAAATATAACACGTTTCACCTATACCCTAGGGCTGTGAAAATCAATGTTTTCACTATATAGTCAGCTGAAACTATTAGCCACCTCAAAAGCTACTCCAATTCTTCATGACAGTTGCTGTATTTCTTATTCATCTGATGTTTTCTTGCAGTGCTGATGCTAATGAACAGTTATGGAAATATGAGGTTCGTTTGCTATTTTTAATAAGAGACAAAAAAGAAGTGGTTAATGGAGAGTGAAAACTGAACATGTAAACACATCAGTCAAAGCAGTCTCATCTCTGCATCTGACACCAGCTCTCTCCTTCACATCTTCATGTTTATCATATCTGCTACTCTTAGGTAACCAGTATGAAACAAATCTAACTGATTCCTTTCTGAGGTGCAGCGTGATGCACCATTAGCTGCTCTAGCGTGAACCAGCTCAGCAAGCCTTTATCAAAGATGATTCTCCAGTTGTACTGAAAAGGGGTAAAAAGCAGTTTCATTTCTATCTGGCTGTGGCTTTGCAAATCATTGAATACTTTGCGCTCAAGATTAAGAGCTAACACACGTGGTACTGAGCACCTCCAAGGACTGAGCCCTGCGTGAATAAACCGCAGCCTACAGTAATCTCAGATAACAAGCTCTGCCTGAAGTTCTGAATGTAAAACATAGTATAAAGCAACTCCTTATCAAAGTCATTCTTGCCTAATTCATCTTATCTTTACATTATCAATAAAGCTTGTTAGATATGAAATAACTAGCTGAGACCTGAAATCATGTCCTCAGTGCTGAATTATTAATGCCTGCTGAGACAGCTTTTCTATTAACAGCTTCAGTAGGAGTAAGTAGTACATAGTTCTGGCCATTTTCCTTATTGCTCTGTTTCGTAAGTTATTGAAATAATGTCCCAGAACAGCTAATGTGCTTGACGTGATGCCAGCTCTAAAGAACCAGCACACCTTTTTCTTCAGAAACGCCTTAATAACTTTCCATTGCACATACATTCTGCTTTCCAGTTCCCTAGTGGGACTGCCTGTGTTCTGGTTTGGAGACTTAACCAGAAAGAAAGTGTCAGCTAGGATAATTTCCAAGCTAGGAGATGATGATGACGAACTTGGCCACTTGTGCGAATAGGGTTTGTTTGAGGTTTCTGTGATGAAAATAGTCCATTTCAGCCTTATTTCTAAGCAGAGACTCAGAACAGGATCCTTTGGCGCAGGGCAAGATAGTGGCAATGAAGATAAACTGTCTACGGCTTAAAATGGCTGAAAGTGAGTCAGCAAAACATGCATCTAACTGTGTGTGTTCTATGTGGAAAGCAGTCTTACCTGACAAACAGTTTCTTACAATGTTTCCATGTCAACAGCTATAATAGGACACCATCAGATTATGCAGTTTTCAGCTGGAAAAGTGCAAGGCAGAAAGTTAAGTCTATGAACACGGCAAAGAAAACCCATTGAAATAAAAGCTTGTGGGTATCAGTCAAAAGTTGAAAATCTAAATATATGCATTGGCACCAAGCAAGCTAGCAAAGACTCTTAGCACAGTGACCAGTATAAGAGAAAGAGAGAAGACTGTTTGGCCCCTATTACAGAGTTTTCTACTGGAAATCTTAAGCAGAAAAGTTAATAAAGGCACTGTAGAACAGGGCCTCCAAATTAGCTGCATTGGAACAAAGCTGAGAAAAGCGTTGAAACAGGACATAACCCTGCTGAAAAGGGCAGTGGCAGTTCCCATTTGAAGTGCCCTCCAGTAAAGATAAATGAGGAGGATCACCACAAGGAAGTCCATCTATGAGAAGGGAGTACAATGAAGTTACGTGATGAGGCTGAGTGTGACCAGTAGGCTTTGCTGACCCTTTTATTTCTCATTAGACACAGAAATGACTGTACTAACCCTACAGTGAGCCTGGGAAGGATCTGGGGAATTGTCTTCCAGAGCTGGGGAGCACAAGGAGCTCCTAAGCAGCTCCATTTGGTTATTCCCTGGCACTCCACTCTTGTAACAGGGAGCAAAGTCCTAAAACAGAAAGACCAGGTCATGCCAGGCATCACTGGCATCATATTGAATAGATCCTGGTTCAGATGCACCCAGTTTGCACTCACTAAGTTTCCGGTGAGTGGTGGTTGTGTGGTGCTGGTCGGTACAGGAAGCTGGTGTCCTAGGGAATCCAGTTCAGAATGCGGGCACCAGCACCAGTAGGCTGCTGTGCAAGTGCAGGGCTTGTACTGTTTGCTCCATATCTGTCCTTCGCACACACCAGCCTCAGGAGGTGGGATCTGATCCTCTCTGAATGCGCCTCATGTTCAAAGTAAATGGAGCAAAACGGCTTTCATGGATTATCATAGAAACAGAATCATGGGATAGTTTGGGTTGGAAGGGCCCTTAAGATCATCCAGTTCCAACCCCCTGCCACAGGCAGGGACACCTTCCACTAGAGCAGCTTGGTCAAAGCCCCATCCAGCCTGGCCTTGAACACTGCCAGGGATGGGGCAGCTTCCTTGAGCAGCCTGTTACAATGCCTCACCCCTCTCACAGTAAAGAATTTCTTCCTCAGATATCATACCTTTGTGTCTGTATATCTACATTCTGCCATGTCTCCAATTTCAACCCTTGTGAAGATTGATAGGGGGTCATGCTTCTCTTACAAGTACTTATTCTAATTGCTTTATCTACAAATGTAGCAAATAAGAGAAGAAACAAACAGAGCTGTCAGGTGAAGAGTTTGCCAGATGTTCCTCACTAAACAGCAGCTATAATAACAAAACATTCACCCACTTCCCATATACTGTATTCCTTTTTCTTATGCTTTTCAGTTGACATTGCAGGCAACCCCATTCATTCAGCCACTACACTGTGCTGCTATAATTATCAGTACACCTGCTAGCACCACATAATACCTGCTGCTATACAAACCACTGCTTACAGAGAAGGCGTGATGCTATTTTTGCTCCCACATCTTTCTCCTAGCTGTTCAAAAGGGTCCTGGCATAGTGGGCAGCAACTGAAAGCTTTGTGAAAAATGAGGACAGAAGCAGTTGCCTAACAGCCTACAAGGATTCTTTCTGTGTAATCTTATATTTCTAGACACTTAGATTTTAGTTACGCCAGGTTGGAATAGTTTTCACCTTAACGCGTTTCTAATGCTATGTCCTCTCCATTTCCAAGAAGTATCAATACTCCTTTCTTTCTGGGAACCAAAATGGACTGTAAATTTCCCTTTTAAAAAGCATTATCTCTGCAGACACTTTTTCTTCTTGATGTCCTTGAGACAATTTAGAATCCACGTAGAGGTTGCAGTGACTGACTTGTAATTAATCCTTTCTACAGATAAGGATCACAGGTTATCAATCACAACATGGATGCACAGCCTAATGGCCATCAAGTGGTATTTTGCAATGTTCTTGGAGATGGTTCAAGATACAAAGCCATTGTTGAGTCCTTTTGGCTGTTCCCCTCTGTGCCCAGCTAACCAGATATTGTCTGTCAAGATCCATAATAATACTTCAGGAACTATTCTTCCTAAAGAAGTAATTTTTATATTTGAAAAATGTCTGTAGTTTCTTCAAGTATTTCTGTGCAGGAAACAGGTATCTATGTGAACTCATCTTGAAAACAGACTAACTGAATCTAGACAGAACCAAAACCATTTTCAGTAGCACTGCAGTAAACATGGTGCAAGCAATGTTTCTAACATGGTTTGTAGGTTGAAAATGCAATCACCCTTTCAGTCCAAGCATTGGAAGTCATTTTGTCCTTCTCTACTGGTACTGCCACATTCATGGAGAGCTGCTGTGACAAGAAGGCTCTGCTGCAGGGAAAAGCTGTGAATGTAATGTCCTGTGAGGTGCCCTGGAAAGTACATTTACTCTCTTGAGTTATTCTGCCCAGTGTCTCATCCAGGCACAAAAATACAGGCAGATTTTTATGGCATCCACTTGTTATTAATTTAATAGTAAATTTATCATAATATTAAATAACTTAGATTTTAATCATAGAACAGTTAGGGTTGGAAATGACCTTAAGATCATCCAGTTCCAACCTCCCTGCCATAGGCAGGGACACCTTCCACTAGACCAGGTTGCTCAAAGCCCTGTCCAACCCAGCCTTGAACACTGCCAGGGATGGAGCATTCATAACTTCCTTAGGCAAAGTCATCAGTCTTTACCTTGGTTTCAAATCAGAATCATGAGATATTCTAGGAGTAATGATCAGAATCCTTCCTTCATCACTGATATTTGCTTATGGATTCATCGCAAAAGTCTTGTGAACTTCAACAGATCTTTCAGCAAAACTGAATGGGACCTGAAATTTCTTCTTGAGTCTCTGAAAACCTAATCTTGTACTTATACTTTAGTATTAAATTAGAGTATCAGTAAGAAAAACAGTATAAGGTAACAGGAGTGGACCCTTACACATCATATCTGTTTCTGTGTCGGGCTTACTGTCCAGCTGGATCTAGTGGCTACTTGTAGAAGGCGATGGGTTAGTTTGAAGTCCACAGCTCACATCTCCTGATACAGATGCCGTAACCACAGGCATTCAGCACAATTTATAGAGCTTCCATGCAAAACAGAAATGAAACCTGGAGGCCAGGTGGGCTTCACTCCGTTTGTGGCAAACAACTGTTCTTCCCTGTAAATCTGCTCTGATTCAGCAAATGCCTGAGAATTTACTTCAATATCTGAATGATATGCTGCCTTTTTAGATAGGACAACAAGTATGACTTTATTGTAGCTACTGTATTAATGTAATAATCTTTTATTTTCTTGATTCTTTAAGGATCATGTATTTTTAGGCTTTTCTAGTTTAATTTTATTGTTTGCTGCTAAAATTCAGAAAATGCTTAAACAGATCAACAGAAATACAGGAATTTCTTTTAAATTCGTTGTCATAGGATCATAGAATGGTTTGGGTTGGAAAGGACTCTAAGGTCATCTTGTTCCAACCCCCCTGTCATGGACAGGGATGTCTCAGTGTAGACCATGTCTTCAGTAATATATCTATCTGCCTTTGTCTGCTGCACAAATAATAAACATTCATTTAGCAGTACTCACCTACACATTTCCTTTAGGAATAATGAAGCAATTTTAAAACTTTGGATAAAATCCAACAGATAATTTTGCCTTTTTTTGTTTCTTTAACATTTTTTTCCCTCTGGATTTCTTGTTCTGGTGGCAAGAAATCCAGAGAAAAAGATGTAAAAGAAGTAACAGTTATCAGACAGGATACACTGAAGGTATGAAATAATAGGCAATTTGACTGAATTAATAACTGGAAAATTATCCCACTCAATGCAAGGACCATTGCTGAATTTAGAGCCTGTAAAAGATGAGGTTGTTTTCCTCTTAATAGAGTGTGAAAGAGTTGTATGGTAGGTGCTTCTTAAGCTATTTTAGCTTTATTTTGTCTGTATTGCCATCAGGCACTGGACAAGCATAAGATTATTTCCTTTTTAATGTGGACAGTGTGCAGAAGGGTCAGAGTTTCCTTTCCCTAAGCTTTTTTATTGCTATAATTTCCTTGATTCAGTGCAGCGGCTCTTAATTTGCATTTAAGCTGAGTGAAAGGAAAATCCTCACTCGGTTTGTTGGTGTTTGGATTTTTAAGAGGACACTTCAATTGTACTCATGTTTCAATGATGCTTTTTTAGGAAACTATATAAAAGTCCTACATCACTGCAGTTGCACTTTTAGTGTTCCATCTATGGAAATGCACTACATACCCCAGTGCGTTACAAAAGAATTGCATTTGTTTTTCTTCCAGTTGCCTTGGGTTCTAAATCTATTTCACAGCTACAGGGAACATCAATTTGGAATGGGATTTTGTTATATTTGGGAAGAGCAGACAGATAAGTATATGGAATAAGGGAAATATTCTAATGTGTTTATTTAACATTCAGTAGTAATTATAGCTTCTACAAACAGCAGTAAAATCCATCCACAGTCACTATAGCTAGTGCTTAATGTGGTGTGAATAGAGTCATACACCTTCATAACTCAGACAGAAGTCTTGGTGCTAACAAGAATCTTATTCCAAGTTACTGTTTAGAAGTGCTCTGCCTGTTTAAAGAACACAAAGTATTTTCGATCCTGTCTGAGCTCTTCCCCCAGGGAAGATAAGTGATATCATTCTGGAATTGAGAAGCTCAGATTCTGTATTGATTTAGGACCTAAAAATACGCAGTTATATTGTTAGAGAGATATGGAGTGATGCTGAAGCACTATGATGAGCTGTTTGTTCATTGTAGGAGACCAACTGGAGATAAATAGATTTTGAATAAATCATTCGAGGCTCTCTAAGTCACAGAACTCTGAAGAGTCTCAGGTCAAACCTTTTCTGACATTTATGAATTAGATGTGTGAAAAGAGGTTGGATTTTTTTTTCATTGCATCCAAATTGGAAAAGGAAACTCATCAGAGACAGTTTTTCTGATGGGATCAGAAGAGCACTTCTGATGCTTAAGTTTCAGGTCAAGGTGACCGAGGCTCTGGTTGTAGTTATGATGCGTCATAAACAAGAAAATCCCAAGAGGCTTAAGAAAAGTCTGATCTAGTTCCTCAGTTCCTAACTTCTGTCATATTATTAAGGTACTGGAGCTGCACACAAATCATAAAGAAACCATGTTGACTCAAATAAACTCCATTGAAAACTCAGAATATCCTTTCCTTTGAAAGCCTATCATATGTCTGGGTTTTCATTCATTTCTGTTATGGGCGGACAAAAGAAAAGTAAAACTCTATGGAATTTTCAGTGCTGTTATTTCTCTGCAGAGCTGTTCTGGAAACAAGCTTATTGGAACATGATCTGTCTTCACCCTTAATCTAGAGGTATAGCTTTCTAAGTCAAGTACTTTGTCTTTTCAGTCAGCAGAAAGGGAATCCTTACTGTAATTGTGTCTCTATGACATGCCAAAACCACTGCACTCACAAGAAAGGGTCAAGAGTGCTGAGATGTGGACAAAACCAACACTTGTGCTCTCTTTGAGTATTGCTAGAAAGCAGACTTGCTGGCATTTAGGTCAAATACTTCAGTAAGATTATCTCTGAGTGGTATTTATACCAGGAGCATTGCAATCTCTCGAAGTCAAACACTGGATGTGTTCTTCCTGATGTGTTTTACCTCTTCTCACACCATGTATGTAAAAATAGGTTCTTATGGGATAAAGATAATGCAAAAAATCAGCTGTGCAGGCTATTCTTAGGAAAATGAAGTACCAACAGAAGTAATTCAGTCTAATTAGATCTGGGGAGGAGTGCTGTACGAAAATCTAAACACTGTTTAAATAATCATGATAGTCTGGGACTTGGAGAGTCTGTATTTGTGTGAATTGCTTTTTCCCGGTGTACAGAATAATCTAATCATCCCCTATTCCAAGAATAATTGAAACTTTGAGCTGATTAACAATTTTAGCATTTCTTTTTCAAATTCTTAGCAATTTTATTGATAAAAGCAGCCATCTATTAGGCTAAAGTTTCCTCTGCCAATATTTTGATTGACATAGGTTTTCCTAATGGCTGATTAATTGGTAATTGTGCTTGGTAAAATAACAAATTAGATGTTTGGGTTGCTAAGCAATCGTGCACTGTAGAAGGGGGCTGTCCTGTACATTTCCTGAAGGCCTATGAAATTGTACCTCATGCTTTAATGAAGGAAAAAGCATTTAGAGTTTCACTCCAGTGCATTTGCAGCTTAAAAATTGCAATAATAGAATAGTTATGGTGTCCTCAGTCATCCTGCTTCTCCTATGAGCATGAAAAAGTTACGTTAGAAGGATGTATTTCCCATTTCTATTCCCTTTTGGGCCCCGGATGGGGATACCTTGTCTCCTGGGGTGGAAATGGCTCCAATTCCCATTAAAGAAGGGCTAAATGCCTCCTGGAGCACAAGTCCCCAGAATGGACATGGACAAGAAGGTGGCTTTCCACAGTGAGGAATGAGCATTCTTGTGGGTAGTCCTTGTATATTAAAGGTTGGTAGACTGCTAAACATGCCTGGAAAACTTCCACATAAATTCCTCCTTCATAGCTTGTCCCTGTGTCCATGCTTGTGTAGTGTTTTTGCATATAACACAGGGCACAATGATCCAACATCAAACAGTAGTATCTGCCTAGTAGTTCAAGTTCAAGTTGCCATCTTTCTTTTCTTCATGTTCTATCTGCTCTCTGTACATTAAATCATGGTCTTCTGCACGTAATTTTTCATCATGTGTTTTATATGCTCTAATTGGTTAACATACATGAAATATACATATAAGCTGGAATCATTAACATCACTCTGCTCTGTTCTTGCTCTATCCATCTCTTTAATGTCATATTTGGATGGTTCCCAGGTCTCCACATCCTTCTCCATAGTATACCACAGGTACATTGTGTTAGATTTCCATTAGACTTTTGATGAACTACAGACAGCTTGCTCATTAATCCTTTATCTAAGAGTTCATCAGTCATGCTTTTCAGCTCTTCATTACTTCAATAGCACAGCTACAGTCATTACATTTCACGTCTTTCAAACCTTCAGAGCCATGCTTTTGTGTCTGTCTGGAATTCAGAGTGAAGTGGGATTTTGGCTGTCTAAGACTCAGGCTGTAATGCACAAACCTGGATGTTCACTGTGATTATAGCTACGGACATCTATTATTTTGGGGGTTGAGTGAGAAGCAAATTAGTGAGACTCCACTGTTCAGCTCCTGTTCCCCAGAGCGGTGTTCTGAAATCATAGTCCATCCCTTGATACTCATTTCCACTCTTGCAGTCCAGTTGTGTATTTCAAATGACTCTTTCAAGCTTAATTTGGGTTCAGTCTTTGCTGTGTTTCAGAAAGAATGGGGTTGGGCTCCTCTGAAAGATAATTCCATGCAGGTCTTTGCCTTAATATGCAAATATAATGGTAATTGTAAAGATACACCTTTATCAATCATGTATTTTAGTGTTCTAAGAATTCTGATTTGTTGAATAAAATTATCATTCACTTGGTCGTAACAAAAACATCACAATAAATTCTCACCCATTCAATAAACCAGCCATTTTCTCAAATGTTGTTAAGTCATCAGTTGAACCATAATTAAAGCCCCATGAATGCTTTCTGCTTCTCAAACAAATCATTGCCCATCATTAATTAAGTGGACTGAGGCAAATTAAACTACCAGGAAACATATTTCTTCACCTAATGCAACCATACAAGTAATGCTGTTTCAACAGCATTCCGTTCAGATTCATGTTAACTGGAAATCGTAGCAAGGCATGGTAGTATGACAGTCCCCATGTTTTAATGTCCTGATTTTTCAGGCTCTCTCAGACCTTTGTAATATAAGTGTTTTCATTGCTGTCATATCACTCCTACCTTATTCTAAATCCTATTCTCATCCTTTTCCTTATGCTATGTAGGCAGAAGATAATCTCATTTTATTTGGTAAACCTCTAAGTTTTGTTTAGGAAAACTCAGGGGTAAGTTGCTCCTCTTAATGAGAGGGAACGGAGTGAGCTTTGGAATAATCCCATTTAGTGACAGTCTGTGAAGGAGGCTAATGCATTTTTTAATAGCACTTTCCTGATATTTGGTTTATTGTGCTTGCAGTAAATACTGTTCTTTACCTCTTTCATCTCTTAACTGAAAGCCTATGAGATTTCTTTCCATGACACCATTTTTAAAGTGATGTATTGATTTATTTTCATTGATCTCACTGCACAGTGTTTAAGGAATTGATGTTGCCATTCAGCAACATGGCACAATCTTGTTCTCCCTCAGGTCAATACAAAATGGGTCAAACCTTGAACCATCACGCTCCATACTGAATAGTTTTCAGCGTCACTCAAGGAGAACAGACTTCTTGGTCAAAGTAGAGGATTTAGCAGCCTCAATAAAAACATTATTGCTGATTGATGGGGGGGAGAAACTTGAAACTGATATTGTTAAAAACATTTCCTAAGGTGTCTTGGAGGAGTAAGCAGTCCTCAGGCAGCAGGGTAAGAATGCAGACAGTGAGCAGAGCTGACTCAAATATTACCTGTACAAACTGATTGAACACAACTTTCAGGGCATATTATGAGCTACAGGAGCCCAGCTTTGCCATCACAACATCTCATAAAACATGGTCTATAGAGGGTGATCCGAGGTGCCTAACTCAGTTACATAAAATCTGCATACAGTAAATAGACGTGTTGAGTAGGGAATTCAGTTTTGCTGTGCTAAGCAGGGAGCTTGGCCAAATGCATCCTTAATGGAGCTCCATTACAGAGCATGGCAACACCTTTATGGTCGATTAGGTTCAACCACTCTGCCCTTTCCCTGCATTGTTACTTTTTCAGTCAAAGCCAACCTGGAATCACTGATAACAGTCAGGACAACTCATCTGCCACTGCATTCCCAACCCTCAAGTTGACCACCTTCTTTCTAACAGACCTTAACTTTCCTGACCCCTTAGTCATGCAGTCTTTGCAAGGGAAGGGGTGAAGAATGTCCTTTCCACAAATGGCAGCCTAGTGGTTAGGGCATTTTATGAAGACAAGAGAGTTCTGGCTTTAAATCCATTCATTCTGTTAAAGGAAATGCATTTGTATCTTCCACTTCCACAGTCAATGGTTTGGCAAAATCTTGACTTTCCCATACTCAGGTAAGTCTTTAACCACTAGAATATTATATTAAATAGTAAATATTATTCCTATTTTTGATTGACAATAGCTTTTCCTACTGTGTTTTTTTCTGTATTCACTTTTGTGTATGTTTGTTAGGCATATTCAGAGCATAAAAAGATTGACTCATATAGGGCTTTAATGCAGTCTGAATATTTCTCTGCTTTAAATGTGAATAAATGTTTAAATGAGAGTGAGGTATCCTGTTCATAAATGCGTGATAGCAAATGTAGTCTAAAATACTTGGTCTACTGAAGGGAGTAGGAACTCTACATTTTGCAGCAAAGCCTTGGTGCTTCAAATCCATCTAAGTCCATTTTAGGCATTAAAAATATTCAGTCTGAATCTTATTCTCAGCTTTGAGTAACTGGTCAGTCTCCACAAAGTTTTGTAATAGGCTGTAGTCAATACTCTTTTACCTTACTTTACTTCAAGTGACTACCAAAGAGGTAAGATTAGAAATGGTTCTGATTTTTGGGATCATATGAAGCTTCTGAATAGTGATCATCAAGAAAGTCCAAGGCAATTACAATCACAGTCATAGCTGTATCTAAAACAAGTCACATGGGATTTTATGCTGCTGTAGAGCTCTCAGAGCTGCCATTTTCTCCCAAAGAAACCCTTAAACTAGCAGGATATTTTAAAGACAATATCAGTGATTAGCAAAGAAAATATCATAGTTAATTTGTGAGTCTCACTTGCATTAATGAATTCATTTGCTCCAAAATAGGAATTCCAGCTGCTGCAATGTGATATATTGGATATGTCTTTGTCTCACCAACAAAATGATGTTATTTCTAAAAATTTCTCTACTGTGGCACAATTTTTTGGGTATGACTATGTAATCCAGATAAATTAGTAGCCCAGTTGGCACCCAGGGCCTTGATTGCTCACACTGTATGGATAAGACATCACCAGGTTTGGATGCTTTTGCATGACACAGTCTTGTAGGCTTTCACTCTAAGTGGTCCCCATACAACCTCATGCTACTTGTTTTGAACATGCAACACTATTCTTGTTGCATCACTATTCTTGCCATGCTATGAGACATGGCCTGTGAGGCTGTGACATACTGTTCACATTACTTGAGCCACTTGGAAGAGGAAGAATACCACATTCAGCAAGTAATTATTTCTCAGGGCCACAGGATGTGACACTGGCTTAAAGCAGCTCTGAGCCCAGTGCTAAGCAGTGTGGATTGTATATGCTAGAGAGGATTAGCCTTGGGCACTGAGGTTGCAAACCAGTTGGCAGTACTGAGCACTCTCTGGTGCAGGTAGGTCTAACTGTGTAAATGTAATAATGCACCTGCATCCTTTTACAATTAACTTCTTTTAGTAAAACTAGATTGAAAAGAGATCTTCAAGACAAATGTCTCAGACTGGAGGAAATTTGATAGACAGTGAAACTATACATCTGGGTTATGTTGATTTAGAAATGTCAGGGTATTTTTACATAGATGTCAAGAGTTTAAAGAGCTTCTTCCCCCCTCCCAGTTCAGCTATTTCACATATGCCCAACACTTTCTGTTCAACCTCTGCCTTGTGAGGGTCAGTTTCATGGCATTTGCAGCAAAGATGCGCTGTTGTTTCTAATCTTGCTTCTCTTCAAAATTCTGCAGACATTGCAAAAGGCCCAACAGCTGTTGCTTTAAAATGCAGATAAGTAGGACGCTCTGCCACTCGCGGGTGCCATCATTACAGATCCCTGTTACTGTTTTCTGTCAGCTAGAAGTTAATCACTTCATTTTTACCCTGTCAATCATTTAGCAGGAGACAAGAACAAAGATATCTTTAGGGCACGCGTAGCACCCTTTTTCTCCAAGGCATTTTTTGCATCAACGGTATGATGATTTTTCTCTTATTTAGTTTATTATGAGGCACAAGCATATAAAAATATTTCTTTAGATGTTGCTTCTTCAGCAGTTATTTAATATCCAATTTAATAGTTTATTTTCCCTTGAAAAGAAAACATTTTTACTAATAACATTGAGAAACACTTTCTGGGAAATTACCCTTCTGCTCATATCTTTACCCAAAGGCAAAAGGACCTAGATCTGTAGTGGGAGATTTTCTCTAAAAATGAGGAATATTTGGATTAACTGCAGAAAGAGATATTGTTGTGTATGGGGACATTAGATGTACTCAGCAGGTTGGTTAAAATCCTAGTTTTACTGTGCTAGGTTAGAAAGATGTGCATACATCCACCATCTTGTAAACCTAAAGAAGTAGGTTTTGCAATTATTGCATACAATAAGTCTCATGCAAGTAAAATTGTGCCTCAAATAGAAATGACATTGTAGTTTTTAATAAAAACAATAAATCATTAAAATCTGTCTTTCAGAAAGATTTTTCAGTGCCCTTAAATCTCTGATGTGTTTTCAATCCTCGTATTCGTTGTAATCATGGAATCACAGAATGGTTAAAGATCGTTTAGTTCCAACCCCACTGCCACAGGCAGGAACCAATCGTGCCTCACTGCTCAGTAGTAGAAAACCAAAAGACAAGTGGGGTTTCAGCTTGAATTCCTTAGCTGGTTTCCACAAATATGGAAATCTGTCTTTCAAGCAGATTATCACAAGCCAAATGACTCTGTTTCACATTATGCGGATCAAATCAAAGCCCCAGTGGTGTAGGGTGAATGTGTGAAGGTGAACATGGCCACCAAACTCAGCAAGACCAAAGGTTCTTCCCATCCATTATTCCATCTCAAAAAGTTCCTGACAGCAGATATTCCAATACTATCAAATAGCCTTGATAGATTTTTCTCTTCTTTGGGAGAATTTTTTTAGACCCACTTAAGTTTTCAGACTCTACAACATCCACTGGTTAATTGCATCCTGTATATTATCTGTTAGTGGTTAAATTCTGATACCCTCCATTTCTTGTATTGTGAGAACAGTGAACAAGTGTCCCCCATTCCCTCTTTCCTGAAATTTGTAACTTCATTAACTTTTATTGCACTCTTTTCTTAGTCATCTTTTTCTACAGCTGAGAAGACTTACTCTGTATCATCTGCCCCTGTGAGCAAATTGCTCTTATTGGCCTCTCTGCTCCTTCCCTGCCTTTTCCAGGTCCTCTTCAGGATGCTGAATCAGGACTGTCTGTAGTGGCTGTGTGTGGGTGTCTGTTTCATGGTATAATAACAATGATTTCTGTTTGGTTCTTCATTCATTTCCGTAAATTGTAGGTGCAGATTTGCCTTTTTCACTACTGCTGTGCATTGAATTAATGTTTTCCTATAAAAACTGAGAAATAAAATAGTTATAGAAGAGAAAATAGAGAAAGTGTTTCTTCCCTGGGGAGTAATTGCTTGGCTGATGTGTATCAGTATGTACATCTACAAAGGAGTGATATTCCCCATGCCTCGCTTTGCATTTATTGATGCTGAATTTCATCAAGAATTTTACCATCCAGTCACTTGTCATTTTGAAATCCTTTTTCACTTTTCTCAGTCAGTTTTGGGGTTTGCTACCCTGATACCTTAGTGTCTTCAGTAAATATTGCCTTATTTTTCACCGCCTTTTCTACGTCACTTAAGGGAATTCCTTTGTTGCAAAAATAAAACCTTCTTTGTTAATCTCTGCTTCCTATCCTTTAAACATTTACTAATCCTTTACTCCTAGACCACTCTATCTGTTATATTTTATGAGTAAGGCTTTCATAAGCTTTCTGGAAATCTGAGTGTTATTCCTGGTCCATGAGATTACTGTTCCTCTAACAAGGTTAAGTAGATCTACCTGTTACTCAAGTGAAATTAATTTGTGGTCTCCCTTTAAAAAATGGCTTTATATTTGCCACTTGCACGTGTTTCAGTCATTCGTCTCATCCTGGTAGTTTATTACTATTCATTTTATTGATTTGCTATTAAACTTTGTCTACTGACACATCAAGAGCAGATGTTTCCATTGATTTGACAGGTCTGAAAGGCTCTTCCGTGGGTTCATCCTGTAGTTGATTGTAAATAATTCATTTAACTTTATTGCTTTGGCCTTTTCCTTCCTGAGCTTTCTTATTACACCCCAATGCCCTGTGTAATTGGTATTTAGTATCTGAATTCCACACAATCCTTACTGCAGTTACCTTCACTATTCTGCTTTGTGGCAGGGAAATGCCATCCATCCTTGCTTTATACAGGCAGAGGCAGGGTCACAGAGACAGGCACTGGGTAAAGGATGCTGAGTAAAGAAACAGGTTTGCAGGTCCTCAAAATTGTCTCCAGCTTTGAGCACAGAACTCCCAAGAACCAATCTCACTGACTAAAAAGTATCAGCTTTAAGGAGGAAGATGAATTAGGTGCCGAGGACTGGATTCATGTCAGCAAGTACATTGAGTGCTGGGACACCTACAGTAGGCAACCAGAAAAGCTGAGAAGATAGAGACATGTCTGAAGCTCTGTCTCCTGTTGGTCTCTGCGTTTCAGAGCCAGAAGGGACACCTTGCTGCCAGCCTTCTTTTGGTGCCCACCTCTTGCTCTAATAGGAGTTAGGTACTGCAGTTCCATCAGGTTGGTCTTCCATGAGCTGCCAACAAGCATTTGGGGAGGTAGAATAGTATGCCAGAGGTGCTGACAATAATGTCTTAATTCCAGGACAGCCTTTCTTTGTCCTGTTTTGTACCCCCGTTGTGAAAGGATTTGAGGGAGCACATCCTCTTTTCTTTGGTGTCCATGCAGGATATGGCAATGCAGAGCCATGCTTGCCCAAGCATCTGCTGTTCTCTAACATTTCATGAGTCTGATCTTGGGCATAGGCTCACACTGGAGGTTTGCTGAAAACAGACATCTCATCTCCACTGTTGCATGCAGGAGATCCCTTGGCCTCGTGTAAAGGGAGGAACATTAACAGTAAGTCTTAAAAGCAAATCAAGAAGAGGAAAAATCTCAACCCACCTCACTAAAGACCAGTAGCGCAATGGGACTGATAAATTAGTGCAGTAAATTACTGCTACAGCTGCAGGAGATACAGAGCTTTTCAGATGTGGCCCTGCTATATGGGAGACTTGGGAAGATGTTTGAAATTACCCCTCAGAGGTAGTCACATGCTGCAGTGAGGGTTTGCTTAATAGATGACTTCCTGTAAAGAAGATAGTGCTTGTACTATTACTTAAAGGAAGAGAAGCTCGAGCTCTTAACTTCAGATTTTGAGATCATAAGGCAAAGGAATCTTTGAAGATAAATTGAGTTTCGTACAGTCTATTTTTTTCATTTATATTTATTTCATTACACTGTATCTTGTACTGACTTGCTTTTTTGTATATAAAAAATGAAAGTTGTTCATCGCAATACAAACTCATGCTGGTTTAGAGTCTTTCCATTAACTTGATTCACTTTATAGAGCTTACTGACAGAACTGCAGTGATAAATCAAAGCTATGAGAAGGAAACATTTCGTACTTTGCTAGAGAGACAGATACTTGCTTAGTTGATGTTTTATGAAAAATACTAAATTAATGAGATAGAGACAGAAGGAAAACCATTAAAAAGATGTCATTTGCATTGCTAGCCAGAAGTTGTGTTAAACAACCCAATGAAGTTTAATCCTATAAGGCCAGAGGTAGGAATGGTAGAGCTGAACATAAGAGAAATGTTTAGATATTGATGTAGTGAAATGATTTAACAGTCACACATCTGGGAGTGTTGCAGTCAATCTACAGATTTAGGCACGTATGCAAAAGGTGTTCTGAAACTCCTAATTACACTATCATAGAATCATAGAATAGTTAGGGTTGGAAAGGACTTTAAGATCATCTAGTTCCAACCTCCATTTGTTGCTGTATAATGCAATGCAGCACTTTTTATGCTGTAGAAGCTTTCAGATTGTCAAAATAATCCTGATCATCAAAGACAGCCCTTGACCAGGAGACACAGGGTAGCTGTAGTCAAAAATATTGATACAGCATTGGGATTAACACTTACATGGAAACTCCATAGCTCCACAGTAATTGTCCCTCCATGGCCCCTGTGAGGTTTCCCAGTTCCCTGAGGTGTCTGGCAGTCCATGAGCCCATGCCTGTGCAAGATCCTGGGTGCTGGGAATTGCTCTCCCACTAACTGACTTGTGAGAGTCATCACCTACAAGCAGGGAGAGCTCAGCAATCTGAAGAGTTCAGTCTGATTCTCCTTAAGCTGCAAGTTTTCCTAATTTGTCACCTGCAGGCATTTCAAGTGTTTGATTCCTTTTCCATCTGCATTGCTTTGTTCCTTTTTTTTTAAACACTGAAAGTTTTCCATGTCCTTTCTCCTGTCCGCACCAATGCAAGTCATGCAGGCGATATTGGTTTCCCACCTTCTGTATCTATTTTCCTCTATAAAAGTGACATCAATTTTGATTTGCAGCTACACTGGCTCAGAAGAAAGGTCCATCTAGCCAAGTGTACTTGCTGTGACAGTGGTTAACAGCAGATGTTTAGGCAACATATAGCAACAGTGGACATACGGTCTGATCCTCTCCCTGTTATACACCACAGCCTTCTCCAAAGAGAGTTTCCTTGCTCAGCCCCTAAATCACTCACTAAACTGTATTGCTGTTTCCATGTTGGAAGGGAAAATATATGAAGTTCCTACAGCTTGCAAATGAAGCTGTAAAATACTAAAAAAGACTAAGAATTGGTCCAGACAAAAAAATGTCATTGGTGCCGATTTCAATCTTCGCCATGAGAGGTAAAGAAAAACATCTTTTTCTGATGACAGAATAGACATTTGCTTGTTCACTTTCTTGTTGGTTTGGTTTTGGGTCTCTATTCTGTTATTCAGTGAGACTCAACTCATTTTAATCGCACAGGTTTTGTATGAGGAAATGCTAAATGACAGTGTAATTTACACTGCAGGCTTTTCTGACAAGACGTGTAGTTTCAATAGATGCTTCCTTCTATTGAAGTCAAAGAGATTTCACCCTTTATGTTTAATTTACCCATCACAGGCATTGATATGGCCACTTTACCGTATTCTCTGAGTACTTCACAATACTCTCCTTAAGTATTCTTAATTTAAAAGTAGGCATACAGGTCATCAAATCAGAGAAATATTCACACCACTCATATCAGCTTGTCTTTCCGATTTAATGTACATTCTCTGAATTCTTCCTTTCCCATAGGTTCACAGAGCTCTCTTTTACTGTCTAGGGAATTTAGATTCCTCTAATTATCTCTGCACTGCACCTATTTTTTTTTTCTCCTGAAATATGAAGAGAAGAAAACCCTCTCAATTTATAACTTTAAGTATGTATAATCTGCTTGAAATTGGTCAGATTACTCAAATGCTAAAGCAAATTAGTTTCAAGAGCCTAACTCAAGAGACTGCTGTTACTACTTTGCCTAAACTTAGAACATGGCTTTTGATATACATTTCCCATCTACAATTAATTGCTAGTAGGGGTTCATGGGGCTTTTTCTGCAGGACAGAGGAATATCTTAAAATCAAGGTGAGCTTAAGCCAGTATAGGTAGAAACTTTCCATGGCAGGGGAAGGGAGAAGAACACAGCTGGTTTTGCTGGAAGATTTATATTTAGGCTTTTCATTGCCGCAAGACTCATTTTAAATGAAGGCATTAGAAGGAAGGGTCCCAGCTCTGTTTCTTAGTGTCCTTGCTTAAATGAGGGATTAGACACAGACTGAGGAAGTGTCATTATGGACAACATCATCAAAACTCTGAGCTTCGTTCAGGGTAGCAGAAAAAAAAGGCTTATCCCAAGTCCTAGCACAATTCAGGGGCATGGAGTAAAGTGCTTGTGTTACTGCACCAGACCATCCTCTTGTCAGCCTCAGAGAAGCTTAAGGCAAATTCTGTCAATCTTAAAGCTGCTTAGGGTAACGTTTTCAAAGCGACTTAGCAGTTCAGAGTCTAATCTTTATTGAAAGTCAACAAAACCTAGGCTCAGATGTGCTTAATTTACCTCTAAAAATGGGATGCAGGAACTTCTGATGTTACCCTTAATCCTGCTTTTGAGCATGTGACAGCCAGGGCTCCCAGGGAAGGAGGGTGTGGATAATGCAATGAAGGGAATGATGGGCTACAAATACACATTACTGATGTTATTTTGGTAACAGTGGTTGATTATCACGTTTTTCTTCAAAGTCTGTTTCTAATGCGGACTGACACCACACACATAGTGAAACCACTGAATCTAACCATTAAGAAGAAATAATCACAGTATTTTGACACTGACCGGGTGACACCAAAGAGCATTATTTTTATTTGCCCTTTATGTTTGTTTCTGCTTTTGCATATTCTGGCATCTTATTTTCAAGCTTTCCTCTATGAGAATGGGACAGTAATGAAAACTGAGCTTCTGAAGTACTGATTTGGCTTCAGAAGATGAAGTATATGTAAAACATCATCTACTAGGAAAACAATCAACCCAATCATAGAATATACCTCAGTGGAATACGCCTCTTTATGGTAGGTAAGGGTTGACACAAAATAGCTCAAGGAATTCACAGGACTGGTTGCCCAAATAGTATATCTCTTCTCATAGCTGCTCTTCCAGTCAAACTTTCTCTGTTATTCACATTAGAGTTTAGAAGATTTCAGCTGAGTTTAGCTCAGGCCATTGGCACTGTTCCATATGTATTGATTTCTATAGAGTTTCACCACGTAAATCTGAAGCCTTTAGAGATTTCATGTTTGGCCTCATGAACCAGAGGTTATGTAGAGTCACTTGACCTTTGTGCAATAAAAGTACAGCTTTAGACTTTGATAGCATTTGGATTTTTGCAAAATCACCCTTCTTTAAAAGAAGAACTAAGTCAAGCTCAAGAATTAATTGCATTTCTTCCAGTTGAAGCCTGTGTTATAACACAAAGGACTCACTTTATCAGCAACCTCCCACTGATTGAGTAAACTCTTAATGAGCTCCTCAAGTTTTGCCCTAGAGACAAAAGGTGTTTATGATTTCTCAAACAGTTGCATCCAGCAGGGTTTATGGAGTTATTACATTTCTCCACATAAGGCAGGAGAATCAATTTCCATAATGAGTTTCAGTGTTTTTCCATGGTGTAGTTCCTGCGTGCATGCGACACCTCATTATTGTAGCAGAACCTCGTCTGCTGACACAGTAACAATGGCAACCTGACTTCTGACTCTTTCATTGGCAAAGGACAACATTCAAGGCCAAGCAGAAACCATTACTAAGAAAGAGCTGTTGCAAACAAGTATCTCGACTCTCCCAAAATGCTCTCACTCATCAAAGGTAGAACAGCCATCGTTCTGCCTCGTTTAATACTCCTAGTTTTGCCTGCCTACACTTTCTCAATAGCCAGAGAACAATTTTCTTTTCAGAAACTATTTCTAAAGGTTATGTATAAAGAGATTTATTATTATATGAACAAAAGAGCACTTCCATGCTAGCAAGGACTGTAGACTTCCCCACCTCTTACACCTCTTGCAACAGAAGTAAGGATATTCTGACTGAAAATGCTCCAGCCTTGCACGTTGATTTCTGAAGGGGACAAAAAAAGAAAGAAGTATTAATACTCCATTTTGCTGCCATTTTGGCTGGTGGAGTGTTTTTCATCGAGGCATTATGCTCAATCCATCTCTTACCACTCTTTTTGTCAACATTGTGTTCAAATTATACAAATCATAAATGTGGCTCATTTTTCCATAGGAAGGCTTTCTCTTACTTTAATTCTCCAGATGTCTAATATCCTTGTCCAAAAACACAAAGAAGCCATCATATATCTGGCTGGTAGTAATAATTATGTTATCAGTAGGGCTCTTTGGTGTGCTGAAAAATTCCTTTTGTTTATAACCCAGTGGAAGCACAATGAATTCTGTGGGCAGCCTGGCCATGATGTAATTTTCAAAACTGCTAAGGGATATGGGTCACGATTAGGTCTAAGATAAAGCAATTGCAAACTACAGGGTATTTGAAACAACTACCCACATGAAAAACAACTAGCTTGAGAGCTGCTGCAGTGTTTAGAACTACTGTAGACCAATGACTTAGAAAACATCAATTCAGTGCTTTTTTATAATGTATTATGTATTAGAGGTAGCATGCATTTTGGAGAAGGGAAGGAGGGGGTGGCCACAGGCTGTGCTACACAGTCACAATGTTCCCTTTAAGTTGCATTGTCTTTGAAATAAATATTTCCTTTTGCTTATTTTACTTTATTTTTTATTTTATTTTATTTTTTATTTTATTTTTATTGTTTGAATTTAATTTCATTTCATTTTTATTTTCCCTCAGGGCAAAATTCCTAAATGAATATTCTTAGACAGCAAATAAGTTACTATTTCTTTAAGAATCACTGAATTACATTTTGGCTCCTGTGTCAAACTATGCAACCCACAGGTTGCAATTTCAGGTGAATTACCCATTTGTTTAAAGTATCCCTGATTTGACATCCAGTCAAATTTCCTTTCTGGGTATGGATAATGCTAAATGTCACAACACAGGAATCTGTACTGAGGAACTGCACAGATTCCCCAGACAGAAACCAGAGATGCAGTCAAGCAGCAGCTTCACTTAGTCTGAACGGGAGAAAAAGAAACAAACCTAAGAAGACGACGAATGAACAAAACACCTTAGAACAAACTTGATCCAAGTTTTACAGTGTGTTGTGAAATTCAAATCTCACTCACAAGTTTGCGGGTTTATTGTGAAATTTCACACAAAAAATCATTGTAAATCACTCCAGAAATGAGAAGTTGCTGCAGATCTTCTCCAGTTTGTTCAAATACATAAGACTAAATGTACAGTCTTCTGCCCTAAGGTGGTCTCCCAGTTTTAAAGCAAAGCTCAAATATGCAAATCTGAAATACATTGAGTACAACACAGATGTATTAAAAAGCTTCTATACTTAAAAGAGATGAAACCAGCAGGCAGATTTACTGAGTCTATAAATTATGGAAAGGGTTCAGGCACATGCTCACAGTTTAATACTCAGATGCTTGCAAGCAGAAGGCGAATTCTACTTGGCCTTTTTATGCCCTGTAAAATGCTAAAGAAACAAAAAGTGGGTGCACCCTGAAATTAATTCCCCGTGTGCCAACACAAGAGATGTGAAAAAGCTTTGTCATCTCAAGCCACCTTTCAGTTCCTGTTGGAAGCCTTTAAAGCCAGGCAAACTTTGGAGTAAAATGAGTTCTGACCGTGTCCACAGCTGAAAGAATACAGCCATCAGTCCTTCCCCACTGTGGGCTGTGAGAGATTTTGCCTTTAACATAGGACCGTGCATGCTGTTGCATAGCAAGACCACGAAACTGGAACATACTGATCGATACTTCTCAAAACATTGCCTTTGCTTTTTCAGTACAAAATAACTCATTTCCTGCAGAGAACAAGAGCACTTGCTAAAGGCCCAGAAATGCCCATCAACAACGTAAACACCGGCTCATAGGAGCTGACATTAAGGGTCATAGTCAGATCTGCAAAATGAACAGAATATTCCCTGAGGACAAATGCCAGTCCTCTTTCCTGCTGTGAACACCATAAAGAAAACCTCTCCCCCTCTTTGTGAAATGTTTCTGGAACTAATACTGCTGTCTCAAATCCTTTTTTAATTGAAGTCCATGGTGTAACTCCCTGCCAAATTCCCACTAGGAGCAAAATGATGAGGAATGACTTGGACTGAATGGAGAAATTGCTGAATGAAGTAAAGAAAATGGAAAAAGCTTGGGTGCAAATGTGCAGTGGGATTTGGTGTACTGCACGTGCCTTAGGGGCAGTTCTGTTCCCTCAGGTTCTACCTTAGTTCTACCAGCTATGCTAAACTACACATGCCTGGGAGCATCATCTGTGGCCCACTGCAACAACCATATCCCTTCCTTTATATCCTCCTGTCCACCATAAAAGGGAGTTGCATCCAAACTGTTGCATTGCTGGGAATGGTCTCTGACCTGCGCTAACTTCCAAAAGGAATACCACATCCATGTTGCAGTGCCCCGGCATGACTGCATTTGATAACACAGGAGCTGCTAACACTGTCCATCTCAGCACAAATGCAGTAACTAAGGTTGAGGGGATCAGCTTCATGAAAAGCTACAACATCATTAAGATAGGAAAAAACAAGAAAGGAAAAAGAACAGAAAGAAAAAGAAAGAAATGAAAAGAAAGGCAAGGGGAAAGCAGCATCTTTGAGTTGTATGTACTAAGACAAACATTTTGTTGAAACCACTTTGTTGTAGGACATTCCTAATAAAAGCTGTTCTTCAAAACAGTCCCATCCCACTCTTTCAGTGGAGGTGACAGTGTACCACAGAATTGTTCCTTAGCACAGTGGCTGTTCTGGCAGCCTCCAGTCATAGCAAGCAGCACCTCAGAGCTCAGGAGGAGAAAGCACCATTTTTGTATGCCCTACAATACAGGATTTACATACGATTTACCTGTTCATCTTCTCCAGGTGGAAACAAAGCTGGGAGCAGAAGTTGAACGATTTTACTGACATGCCACTATGTGAAAATTTGACCCTTTTAATAGCGTCGTAATTGTGTTGCAATGGCTGCTCCTATCACAGAGCTGCTATGCTCTCTGTTGTAGCTATAGCAATGAATTACACCAGGGCTTCTTTCATTTTCTTCTAATGTTTTCTGCAAGCTGAGCCTGCAAGTGGGTGGAAATACATCTATTACAGAGGGTGCAGAAAAGACAGCTATGGAACTTGGGGTCTGATTCTGACTATGATGCTGAATTACTGTCTAAAACCAGGCAAATTAAACCCCTGTGCCCTGGATTCCTAGTGCAGCGGGTAGGACAGATGTTGAGAGAAGGTGAATAAAGTGTCTGTCCGTTAGGATGACGCAATAAAACCTGAGGTCTGAGAATCTCTGCTAAGGAAATTTTCATGGAAAAGAGTAATATGCTTAAGTGGTGTGAATGCAGATAGGCTGGCAGATTGCAGAAGAGTTAGGACTATTTACAGAAGCTGAAAATGTCTCTTGCGTTGTTGTCATTTCATAATCAAGTGAATGGCAAAGAGCGGTCTGTAAATTTATGTGCAAACTCCCATCTGTGCCAGAAGAAGAGGAAAGTAATTTCAGAGATGCAAATAAAGCTGCCACACAGTACCTGAACCGTAACAAATTGAGATGACTAGCCATAGTGACAGTGGTATGGGAGCTGAAGATTTTGGGGTTTTGCACTGAGTATACAGAGGCATTCAGCAAAATATATTGCTGTGCTGTAAATGCATTAATATCCCTTGTCAGGAAGATCATGAAGACTAATAACTTACAAAGACTGTTTACAGAATTAGCTGAAGAAGCTAAGTTTCTCTGTTAAATTCACTTTTCTGCTAAAGGCTTAGCAAGATCACTTAGTCTTTCTGTACCTTTTTCATATGTAAAATGCTTGTAACAATACAGGCACGGTGGGTGCCAATAGACCGCAATATATGGGATTGCACAATGAATTGATTTTCAATTTTCTTAAAGCAAATATATTTTCTCCTATGTTAAATATTTATTACTCTAGCTGCAAGAATAGCTGTCATTAGAAATAGAAATTTATTGTGCAATTCAACAGCTTTTGGACGTATCTCAACTGCTGAAGTATTTATGCTAAGTGGAAGAAAAAAATAATGCCCCCATTGAACTGGTCTTCACTGACATGTAGATGCCTCACTGCATGTTTGGCATGTATCTGAAGGGGGCCTATAGGGATGCTGGGGAAGGACTCATTAGCAACTGTAGTGACAGGACAAGGGGTAACAGGTTAAAACTTAAACAGGGGAAGTTTAGATTGGCTATAAGGAGGAAATTCTTTCCTGTTAGAGTGGTGAGGCACTGGAATGGGTTGCCCAGGGAGGTTGTGAATGCTCCATCCCTGGCAGTGTTCAAGACTAGGTTGAACAAAGCCTTGGGTGAGATGGTTTAGTGTGAGGTGTCCCTGCCCATGGCAGGAGGGTTCAAAATAGATGATCTTTTGAGGTCCCTTCCAACCCTTGGGATTCTGTGATCTTAAGGTCCTTTCCAACCCTAACTATTCTATAATTCTATGTTTCTATGATTCTATTACAGCTTGGCAATGGCAGTGTTTTCATTTCAAACAATTTTTGAGCAATGGGTTTTGATAGTGTTGTGAAATGCTGGTCTCATGTTTTACAATGATGTGGGCTCCTGAAAAATAATTAAGCAGCACCCAAGCACAAAACCAAAACCTATTAGGTTCTGTCGAAATTACTGCTGGGATTAGCTTAGTGCAATGATCGCTTCTCAAGTCTGGAATAATATCAGGGTAGCAAGACTCACATAAGCATAAATATTTCTGATATCCAGCTTATTCTAAGTATTTGCATCTTCTGCTTCACTTCTCAGAGGTATGTTTCTTAATTTTCTACAAGCTTTTCAAGGTTTTCACCAAAGAGGCAGCAGCGATGCTTAGCACTTGAATCACGCTTTTCACTTTCAAAATATTGTAGATATTAAACAGTTTTTCCCAAACTCATGAAAAAAAAAAACTGAGAAATGAGGGGAAAAGAAGTTAAAGGTGTTAATGGAAATTTGGTGCATACACTTTGATAATCACCCCACTCCTATTGCTGTTTTTCTAATTAGGGAACTAAGATGGCCAAACCATGATTTCACCCCATCTATTTAACTAGCTCGTAGCAAGCTCTGTCCCCTATTTCAGAGTTTTATCTCAGAGTACTCACTGGGCTTACTACACTTGTAACCTCAAATGTAGTAGTAGTAATGTAATGTCATCTATCCTTTGTAAACCAGGCTGCTGCTTGTGAAATGCACTGTCTAGATGGCACCAAATGGGAATTTTCCCAGTGTTGGTGTCACGACAACATTGGTGACAGCTCTAAAATAAAAATTAAACAATTGAAACTGATTTCCTTTGTTATCAGAATTTGACTGTCCCAGTTCAAATGTGGCCTTAATCAGCTGACTGGAAAAAAGAGCCCTTACAGCCATAGAGAAAGCCTTGTAGAGCTCTTGGTTCTGTACTATAGGATCAAAAAAAAGGGCTGAACAGCAGATGTAAACAGCTAACTGGGGATATAAAAGAAGAGATCTGCCCTTTAAAATCTGCTTTTATCAGTTGTAGAGAAGCTGTTAGTATCCAAGCCTGTCAGATAAGTGGCATTAGAAAGCTGTAAGATTATTGAGGTTATTATTCTTCAAAATTGCAGTAAAAGACACTAAAACTGAGTTAGGGCTCAGTGACTTGAAGTACTGCCTGAGCAACCTATGAATAAGCAGACTCAGCCATATGAAAACATGCAGTCATGTTTGGACGTTCAGAAAGTTATTTAGCTCTGTTGAGCAGTCTCTCCAGTATCTGCACTATGTGTGCTTGTGTTCTGTGGAGGTAACCTCTAACTCTTCACAAAGAAGCACGGTGGCATGGGTTAAATCCTTTGGATGGTTTAAGTAATACTTCTTTGCTGGGTCTTTTTTGGACATATCATTTGGGAAGAGCACTTGTCTGGAGAGTTACAGCAGTCAGGTCCTGATCGTGCTGGTATTTCTTCAACTGAAAGGAAAATATAGTGCTCATATCTCAGAGAAGGGTGATGGGTGCTCTGTCTGAGGATGGGTCTTTTGCTGGACTGGGCTTCTTATATTCTCTCCTCAACACATTCTGCAAAGATGCTACTGCATTTTAGCCTTTTCTCTGATATTAGAATCATAGAATCATAGAATCATTAGGGTTGGAAAGGACCTTAAGATCATCCAGTTCCAACCCCCCTGCCATGGGCAGGGACACCTTACACTAAATCATATCACCCAAGGCCTCGTCCAACCTGGCCTTGAACACTGCCAGGGATGGAGCATTCACAACCTCCCTGGGCAACCCATTCCAGTGCCTCACCACCCTAACAGGAAAGAATTTCCTCCTTATAGCCAATCTAAACTTCCCCTGTTTAAGTTTTAACCTGTTACCCCTTGTCCTGTCACTACAGTCTCTAATGAAGAGTCCCTCTCCAGCATCCCTATAGGCCCCCTTCAGATACTGGAAGGCTGCTATGAGGTCTCCACGCAGCCTTCTCTTCTCCAGGCTGAACAGCCCCAACTTCCTCAGCCTGTCTTCATACGGGAGGTGCTCCAGTCCCCTGATCATCCTCGTGGCCTCCTCTGGACTTGTTCCAACAGTTCCATGTCCTTTTTATGTTGAGGACACCAGAACTGCACACAATGCTCCAGGTGAGGTCTCTCCCTTTAACCCTGACCCACAAACACTCTGTGGACTGCTCACCTGTCCCCAGACAGAGTTCCATACTCCATATTCCCCATGACATTTCAGAACCTAAGGTATCTAATATACCTTAGGATGTTACCTGCTTAAAGTAGCTAGCATAGATCAAATGGACTGCTGAGAGCTGAACTTGACTCTTATGAAAGTTTCCCTGCATTAGGAACATAGTGTGGTCTCCTGTAAAACTGGGCTGTCATCATCCAAATCCAGGAAAGCACAAAGCAAAACATGCATCTTTTTCTGTCTGCCCTTCCCATTTCCTTTGCCAAATGAGAGGTTTGGATATGTTCATTTTCTATCGCTTCAGCTGACACTCAGCAGATGCAGATGTGTTATTTTTATATACATCTGCAAGGCTGAGGGCAAACAGAACTGAGTGCTGTTCATCAGGTAGAAAATTAGAAATGGCATGTCTGCCTCTTAAATAGAGCTTACAATTGGACATATAGATATCAAATTCATACTTACAGCCTGAGCACTGAAAGGAGGAGGTAAGGATGAGCTTGCCTAGGTCTCTCTATTGCCCAAGGTAGTCATAGTCAATACTTCAACGTGCATTCAATGGTGCCTAGAGTGAAGGTCTCCATTTGTTTTATAGCTGGGCCAACTGCCAGCTTGCAAAAGTACGCTTTACAGAGACAGAAATGTTATCAAAGTTGTAAGGTTAAATAATGCTATGTTATCAACTTAAACCTGGCTCTCAATTTGAAATGTTTAGGAAAGAGCACTGAAGTCAGCTTGCATGTAATTTTAATTTACTAATAGAGTAATCAACATCTGTAGAGCTTGCAGCCACAAAATCTTTCACTCAAGGAAAATTGTGCTCAAGATTTCTCCTGTCTGAGATCTATAATCTCATTTTAATTAGCATTGCACATGACTGTTCCAATCAAAATAAGTCAGTGCCATCTGCATTCATGGTTAACATCAGCTAGCATGATAGCAGTCAGTGATTTTAAGTTAATACATGGGCTCTGAGGCACAAATGTCTGTTCAAGGACAAAGAACACTGCCCTTTCTTTCTACTTCTTAGCTTTTGAAACACCTCATTCATCTTAAAATTTGTCAAACACAGAGCATTTCCAGTTTGGCATCTGTTTTACATATGGGATATGGCAACCTTGAATATTCTCTGCAACAGAAGATATTGTCATTTGTTTGAAGTTATTTAATTATTTATGATTGGATTACACCTGCCCAGTATTCTGCGTGGTTGCCTGCTGTGTGGTTAGGGGTTTGAGATGTTGATAGGCTTCCATGGCAAGGAACACAATTCAGTGTTTTTCAGTATTCAGTGAAACGTTAAGACAATGGTTGTCCGTAGAGTGGTAAAACTAAGCCCATTGCATGCGGATAAGGACAATACCAGCAGGGTGATATGTTGAATGCCTGTTTGCGTGTGCATTGCCATTTCTCCAGAGACCAAGTGTCATTAATTGGTAGGGAAGAGGTGACTGATGACACTCAGCTGCTTCTGGATTTGGATGCTGCTTCATCATATGTCCTCACAGAATGCCTTATTTGAGAAGGCAACAGATGAAATGCTACTGATAAGAATCCTTAATGAATGTAACTTACTAAGATATCATGAAGTTTTTAAAGGATTTCCATGGCTAAATCTTTAATTTCTTCAAAGATTACATGCAGTCCAAGAACATTTACAAAAGAAAGGCACAAGCATATCTGATCCCATGGATTATGTAAAATTCAGCAGTCTTCATCCTCAGAGAGGGGGATTATCTTGGCTTTTCTGAAAGCATTAGTACATGACTGTAAACTCTTCAAGAGAAGACATATTCCAAACAGCATTCTTCCTCCTCCTCCTAAACCAAACCTTTCATGCAGACTGAGTGCTTCCAAGAGCTTTGAAATAGTTTTGGTTGTGCAGTTACAACTCTGGTAATTTTTCAAGTTCTCTCATTATAAGCGGTAACCTTGAGTGTTTTAAATCTACCCATAAAGCTGCCATAATCACTGTCTGCAATTGCACTAAAATGCACAACAATTAATTATATCAAATCCTTCTCACAGAAGTGTTTATCGGTGAAGAGATTGCCATGAATTTATTTCTGACAATAAAAGAGCAGGAATTATTATACACCCCTTGGGACCTTACTGATCTAACAGTTCTGTAGTCAGGTTTATAATCATATTATTTTTTCCTATAGGAAATAAGCATCAGTTCTTGATAGGCATCTTCTTTAAACAATATTTTACTTGGGAAAAATATTTTTCCCCATAAGAAACCAAGATCTGGATTTTCAGCTAGGTAGCTCCAATGAGCAACCTGTACTGATGTACAGCCCTGCTGGGATTCATGTGCAGGGGCTTCCCTTGAGAAACTGGAATACGTCTACCTTGAAGTCTACTTGTGTAGGTGCCATGCATAGGACTGGGCAAGGCTGAGAACTAGTATCACTGTACTTGGTAATACAGAGCTCAGGACAGGCTGAAGATCCTTCCCAGGACCTGGGTTGAATACCGAGGCAGTAAGATCATGCTAAAATATGCCTAGCCACAGTCTGATAGCCAGGTAACTTAAAGCTAGCCCTCAATTTGTGCTTATGGAGTCCCTAAATGTATATATATGCATTCTATATTAATATACATGCCCTAAACATGGGATTTTTTTTGTATAGGCAGACCAAAGGTAGAAGTCCACTTCAAACTGGTGGAAAATATCTTCAATATCAAAGAAAAGACCTAGAGCTGCTTGAGTAGGTGCTGCAGTACAGAGGGACAGTGACAGAATGGTGCTGTGTGCACCCCAAGTTCATTTGGAGGGGTCTGTGCCAGACTAGCATTACTCTGGTCAGGGTATCTCTCAGTTTAGTTTTGGATTTCACGAATCCAATGTGTGCAACCTAACACAGCTCCAGGACATGAACCAAAGCACTGGAGTAGGAATAATCAATAGATTGCCTTTGAAAGCTCACTTCTGGTCTGAACTAGATGCTCATATAGGTGCATCCATTCACCTGAAGAAATGCATTACCCTGAGCACGGTTTTGGTCCCTTGTGTTTAGTCCTTCTAAAGCATCCGTCTGTCTGAGCACAAGCGAGTGTGAGGAAAGGACACATTCAACAGCCACAAACTGCTGTTGGCAAGGTGACAAGAGGGGCTTCTCAATTCCGGGTTTATTTACTAGATCCTCTGATATGGCAATTGTTCTTCATGAAGTGAAACAATAAATAACATACTTTATGATTCAGCTTCTCTTAAAAAAAAACAGTGTTCCGTGAAGATTATCTTCACAGTGGGAGTTTTTCCTCCAAGCAAGGTCTTTCCCTTTGGAAAGGAGCAAGGGTTAGCTGTAACAGAAAATAGGACAAATTGTTCAGAAGTAAATGTTCCCAAGGCTGATATCATCACCTGTCTTCATATCTTTGTTTCCTTCCACAGAGCCATGTTTGACTATGACAAGAGCAAAGACAGTGGCCTCCCAAGCCAAGGACTCAGCTTTAAGTATGGAGACATCCTTCATGTCATCAATGCCTCGGACGATGAATGGTGGCAGGCGAGGAGGGTCACTCTGGAGGGAGACAGCGAGGAGATGGGAGTTATACCCAGCAAGAGGAGGTGAGTGCTGCCTCTTTCTTCCTACCTCCTTGGCCATGGTGACATTCCATTTTATTCCAAAGACCTACAGAAAAAATGGGGAAAGTAGAGGAAATTCCCACAGTTTATTTCAAAAGCTGGAAGAGATGATTTTTACTGTGAAATTTAAAGAGCCCCAACTGTTTAACTTTGCTCAAAATAAACCCAAAAGGGTACTCAGTTATAGAGGATTAGTAACTTCACAAAGAAAAGGGGAGGAAGGTGAGAGAGCACACCATCTACTAAAGAGCTTTGGCAGAAAAAGGAATAACCAGAACCCAAGTCTGGAAATGAGCTCTGAATTTGAAGTAGAGCACATGGTTTAATGTCAGAGTGATTAACCGTTGCATCAAACTGCTGAGAGACGTAATGAATGTCTTGATATTTTCAAATCAAGGGTGTATGTCTTTCTTCTCAGCCTGTGTGAGGTAGAAGAAAATGACACTAAATAATATAGTGGTCATCTTTGGCTTCAAAATCTGTTAATTTAATCTCTGCCTGCCTGGAAACTGATGGATAATAAATATCACAGTATTTTTTTCATCTAGTGCCAATGAAGGAACTTTCATCCACTCTCCAAGCGAAATCTGAATCTTTGTTTAGCTGTGACAGATTGATGCTGGCTGACAGAAAGAGAACAGGCATCTGAATCTCTCTCATTGTTTGGATTGTTTACTCTGTCTGGATGCTTTTGTAAAATTGGCCACAAGTCTCAGATAGCATCAGAACTACAACACAAATCAGTATTACTTTCTGCCTCTGTGGATAGTGGCTATAGAAAGGTCAAGAACTGAGCGGGTAGGAAGAAAATGAAATCTGCCAAACCACATTACATTTCTCTTTCGCAGCAGCGCTCCCATACTGCATGTAAACTTTCTATTCCCAGCTATCTCAGTTTTAGCATTAAGATAAATATGATTTTGCCCGTTTTTTATAGTGAGGAAATGGGATGTTTGATACCCTATAGAGCACCTGCAGCTCAAGAAAGTTGGCTCAGGTGCTAATAGAGGTTATGGTACTCCTTGTTTTACATCATGTAAAAGTAAACTGAAAGACCATCTAATCGTGACCAGGTGTGAACAGCAACCACACCAGGATTTTCAACAAAAAGTAACTTTGGAGTTTTATAATAGAGAGAAATAAACACTACATTATAACTTTTAAGATGGGGAAAAGTGTGCCCATTAAGCAGATTTATTCTCTAGATATAGAAAAATGAATACTTGCCTGCTATTAATTGCTACAATAAATACTGTTGTAATGACATGATTGGATCACACATGGCAAAAGAAGGAAGTCTATTCAGTTACTACCAAGGGATGTACGTGCACAAAGCTCACGCAGTGTAGTGCATACTCTGAGAGATACAAAAAGATGTCATACATAATGAAACAACTACAGGGAGAAAAGGGCAAAGCAAAGCAACTGATTAATATGTAGAGTTGTGTCGTGGTTTAAACCCAGTCAGGTAACTTGTTCACTCACTCCCAGTGAGTGGTGCCAAGCTGACAACAATCAAGGTCCGTGTTCGTCTCCCCCCCCCTCCCTGCACCGGGGCTCTCCCTTTCCCCGCTCCCGGAGGAACGGGGAGGAGGATCGAGAGAGTGCAACTCCTACGGGTTGAGACAAGAACAGTCCAGCAACAAATCACCACCGCTACTATCAGCTAAAACAATGATAAGGGAAAATAACAAGGGAAGAGAATACGATACCACCGGCCAAGAAAACGAGTTCCACCCGGAAGCTCCTGTCCTTCCGGGTCACTCCCAGTTACCCCCCACCCCGGGCATGACGTGCTGTGGTATGGAATACCTCCCCGGCTAGCCCGGGTCAGGCGCCCCGTCTCTGCTTCCTCACAGCTTCCCCTCCTCCCTGGCAGAGCATGAGCCTCACAGAGTCCTTGGTCAGGGTAAACATCACTTAGCAACAACCGAAAACATCGGCTTCACCAACGCTGTTCTCAAAACTAGAAGTCAAAACACAGCACTGCACCAGTTAACACAAAGGAAAAAAACATGACTGCTACTGCTGAACCCAGGACAAGTTGTATCTTCTGTAAGGCAGAGAAGATGTAAGGGCCTAAAGCTTCTTGAGTTGCCTGCACAGTGATGTTTTCAAAGACAAAAGATGGACCCTCTCTAGTCAAGGTCAGACATGCAGTACAGCCTAGGAAAAACGTATGGCTTAGGGAAAGAAAAGAGGGAAAGGGGGAAAGAGAGAAGAGGCAAAATGAGAATAGGTTGGCTAGCATCTAAAAATAAGAGTCCTGAATCTGAAAAGGTGCGGGGATAGTTATCATCTGCTGCACTTTGTCATCCTGATTCTTCACTAGTGAATCTGAGAGGTCTGGAAAAGTCAGTGGCATCTGATTTTCTGTCTGCATTAATATAATGATGTGATACACCTGAGCTGGGGGGTTAGTGAGGAGGTTGCTGTTATTTCGTAAGAGGCTTCAGTTGTACAAGGTTGTTTTTCCCAATGCACTGAAGAGTGAGTGTTATTTCCTTTCTGTGGATTCTGGATGATCCCTCAGAGCCAGTGAGACTGATGTGCTCTTGCCAGCACCTTCTGTGGTCATTCACACCACCCAAGGGGAGGATGAGCAATCAATGCATACAGGGCTGAGCTACAGACAATAAAGCTCATCATACTGCCGGAATGTTCTAATTCAGAGTAATTTCCTCTGCAGGTGTGGGTTATTGACTATGACAGGCTTGATCTAAAACAGAGTAGCCCTGTGATTCATTTGACCAAAGGCAGGCAACTATGGCATGGGGATCTTCATTTAAGCTGCTTTCTCCAGGATGCTATATCCTCTCATAGTTTATATGGCACTATTTCTATAGGCACTGCATTATATGCAATACAGTGTATGTAATATCTAGTGGTAAAATATGCCTTGTGACATAGCAGGAGGAAAAGACCACCTGTGGCTGTTTGCTGGGCTGTGATTTGCCCTGCTAAGCCCAACTTCGTATGATGTTGTAGGTTGAAGAGATTTTATAGTTGTCTTGTACTTTTCAATCCCCCATTCATTTTTGTTCCTTTTCTTAAGGTTTGGGGAGGGTGGCAGTGATGTTGAGGGTATGGTTTGGTGGGTTTGGGTTTAGTGTTGTGCTTGGACTCCTTCTTCTGCCTACCTATATATGCAGGAATGCTATCCTGTGGGACTGTAACATTTTTGCACTGTGGGTCAGGGAGAGGCTGTACATACCCAAGGATTATTAGTGCCAGGGTGAGCCTTTCAGCTATCTGCTTTACTACCTTATCTCCCATCCAGCAACAGCCAATATACATTTACTGCAGTTTTCCATAACTGAAGTTATTAGGGAATAGCTCTGAAAAACAGTGAATGCTTCAATTTTATTTTGGGGTGTGTGTGTATATATATGTGTACAATTATATGTATATATACACACACAAAGCCATTAAAAGTACATTATACAACTTCTTTAATGTGCTGTGTAATGGTATTTGTTTTCCAAGTATCTGCTTTTGCATGGTTTATTACATCTATTTACAGGAGAGCCCTTCACACAGTGACATTTTAGCATGAACTGATAAGAGAAATTTTTAAGTCAAGACTCCATGCTATTTTTCTATGATATATGTGATATACCAGAAGAAATCATAGTTTATAAGGGAACTGCTACTCATTATTACCAACCTTTACCTCTTAGTGATTCAATAGAGCTTTAAAAGCATTTATCATTAGAATTCAGTGCTGCTGCTAACATATGCCGTCTTAATGATTAAATTGTCAAGTCAAGCTTTAAGAGAGAGTTTTGGAGGGCAGCACTGCAGGTAGAGGAGGGTTACCAAAAGAGGCAGCATAAAGAAATGAGGATGGCCCTGTGTTTCTTCACTAATCTGTCCAAGCACCAAATCCCATGAATTGGTGAGCCCATGAACTCAATGGGGATTAACGAAACCTAAATGCTCAGTATCCCAAAGTGCTAAAATATCATTTCAGCCCTTTCTACATCTGAAAAGAATGTTTTATTAATTCGTCAATATGTACTTATTGTCTGATTACAGTTCTCAGCTATGGGACTGAGTAGCCGGTTGCATAGTGACCAAATATAATGCTATAAAGGTGATGTGATATTGTACCGTACTGAAGTTCGGAACAGTAGGATTTTGGCAATAAGAGGCTGCAAACCACTTCAATAGTGGTTCAACAGTCACCAAATAGTTGTTATTATATAATATTAATGAATGAATATTGCAGGCCAAATTTATGTTGGCTCCACATCCACCAAAAAAGATTTATCCAAGCTATGTCTAAGGTGAGAATGGGCCACAGTTATTATGCTGGCAGGGTCTCCAAAGTGAGGGAACATAGCTACCAGTCCTGCCTCATTGTGTCAGGCATCCTGTGGTATTATGTGTGCACTATGATTACACATGTGAATTGCTCTTCTATTGTCAGATTTACTATTTTATACTAAAACAACCAGCAGAATTAGATTTACACTAGATATTTCTTCATTTAGATGTATAGATTTAGATTGGAACATCTACACCTGCTGGGATTTGGACCAAAAGAACTTTTGTTTGCCTCATTGTCCTTCCTGTTATCTGGATAAGCAAATTCATTTCAGCTTCCCAGAAAAGGCAGCAGCCATCTGAGCAGCCCGTGTATGATTCCCTCCCCATGGAAGCACTCACATTAGTCAAAGGGAAAAACAACAAGCATGAAACCAATGTGCATAATTTAGAGTGTATTAAATTCCTAACCAGATGTTCAAACCCAGTAGTAAGGAGATATTGATCTGTTTCAACACTGATTTTACACTTCCAGTTCTTTCTACTTTCTCTTTGAGGAGGCTGCACACAGAAAAGCTCTTACATTACAAGCCCCATACAACAACATTAATGTCAAACTTCTGTATTTCCTATGACATGTTTATCTGCTTGACTTGGGTTTGTGGGTCTAGAACTTATTTAGATGGCAATTTCACACAGATTGCCCTAGAATGGCACTATTTTTACTACTTCCCAACTGTGGCAAACATGGATTTGGTCCTAAAACACCCAAAATACTTACACTAATCTTTCTGTTGTCTTTGAGATGCACAGACACAAAACGGCTCATGGACATGGACATCATTCTAAGAAATCACTTTTCAGGTAGTTTAAGTACTTCTGACTACAAAATGTTATGCACCTCTGACAGCTGTTATTGTCAGCTGAAGGTGTGTGATGGTACCAACCTGATATGTGTGATATCAAACAGACAACATTCTCCCCACAAATACATGTAACCACACTCTCCTTTGAGAGCGCAATGCGGGGGAAAGTAAAACAAGTTTCACAAGTATTTAAGGACAAGGAACAAGAGGTTTTTCCCAGCATAGAAGTCCCTGTGGGCAAAAAGCCAGCTTAAATTTGTCACTCTGCTCATCTTTGCAGAAAGGCGTTTATCCACTCAAGTGAGTTTTATTGACAACACCAAGCTGTGTGGTGCAGTCAACACGCTGGAGGGAAGGGATGCCATCCACAGGGACCTTGACACGCTTGTAAGGTGGGCTTGAGTGAACCTCATGAAGTTCAATAAGTCCAAGTGCAAGGTCCTGCACCTGAGTCAGGACAATCCCATGCACAAGTACAGGCTGAGCAGAAACTGGATTGAAAGCAGCCCTGAAGAGAAGGACTTGAGGGTGTTGGTCAATGAGAAGCTCAACATAATGCAGCAGTGTGCGCTCAGGGAAAGACAATGATAAGCTGGGCTGCACCTAAAGGAGCATGACCAGCAGGTCTAGGGAGGTGATACTCCCCTTCTTCTCTGCTCTCATGAGAATCCACCTGCAGTCCTGCATCCAGCTCTGGGGCCCCCAGCATAAGAAGGATGTGGACCTGTGGGTGAGAGTCCAGAGGAGGCCACGAAGAAGGCTTAGAGAGTTGGGCTGGTAAAGACTGGACAAGAGAAGGCTCCTTAAGGGGAGACCTTAGAGCAGCTCCAGTGCCTAAAGGGGCTACAGGAAACCTGGAGAGGGAATTTTTACAAGGGCCTGTAGGGACAGAACAAGGAGAATTACTTTAAACTGACAGAGGGAAGACTGAGATTAGACATTAGGCAGAAGCTCTTCCCTGTGAGGGTGCTGAGGCGCTGGCACAGGGTGCCCAGAGAAGCTGTGGCTGCCCCATCCCTGGCAGTGTTCAAGGCCAGGTTGGACAGGGCTTGGAGCAAGCTGCTCTAGTGGAAGGTGTCCCTGCCCATGGCAGGGGGAGCTTTCAGGTCCCTTCCAACCCAAACCAGTCTGAGATTCTATCCTATGATTTTTAAGGGTTTCCTGTAAATTACTATGACATTTCTAAACATCCCTGAAGAATTTAATCCTTAGAAGATGAAACTTTTTAGCATGGCCTAATCAGGTAAGCTTTGTCTAAATTAAATTACATGACTATACTTACTAATCTAATTGGAAAAAAACAAATGGAAATAAATTTATATGTATGTGTTAAGTATAAACCTCTTCCTGTTCCTTTGCAATGATGGGGAACTTTTATGCTGAAGCAAAACAGCCCTTAGCTTTTAAACAGAATAAGGCTGTTCTACAATTTTATGAGAATTCATTTCCTAATGGCTTTAGGTCTACACTTTTCATTATTGACCCGGTACTGTGCTGTTCTCTATAAGCAAGTCACTGAAGGTAAAGAGCTGAGTAAGAACGTGTTCTCTACTACTGAAAAATACATGTTCTGTTGCAGGAGTGCTTAAAAATAATTTGGAGAATAGGAATCTATTGGTTAGTTGAGACCTCACATAAACAAGACTAAAGCAGTGCAGAAGACAGAAGCAGTAAAAACTATGGAGTGAGTCCACACATTCGGGCTATAAATAGTAATACATATTTTCACTTATCTTCCGCTTGACGGGCAGGCGATGCAAATAGAGTGTGGATGACCTGGAAATGGCAAAGCAAGACAAAAAGAAACACGTTAACAAAGATGTAAAATATAGCAAGGTCTTTTGAGAATCCAGTTTACATTGAATCGCATTGATAACTCTCCTTACTACAGTTCTTATGCTGGCTTTGGAATTAACTTTCATTCTGCAGAACACCTCAGTGCCAAATCTGTGCAAATCAGGCTACTGTAACCATTTTATTTGCTCCTCAGTGCCAGTTTGCAATGTGCATCTGTATTCTACATCAGTGATGAGCACTGTTATTGGAGATTAAAGCATGTCTCACTTGATATTTTACATCTCTGCTGTGAAGACTAATAACTCCTTTTAGAAAGGCACTGACAAAATTCCCAGTGGTCCATTAACCCCCAGGAATGGAGGATCACAGTTCATGTCTGGTTGAGTTGTGCTTGATTTCTTCTTTTTTGCAGTGCACACAAATAAATGAAAGTCTCATTTTAAAGAATCCCAGAGGCCCGTTTTCAGCAGCTACATGTGCCCAGAAGCACAAAAGCAGACAGACATTGCAATGCAGTGAGTGTTGCACCCCAGTAATAAGTTTCTCAGATGAGCAGGAAGAGAACGACGTACTGAAGAACTGAAGTCTTGTACTTGCTAGTGAGGAAAAACTGAAGGCTGAGGTGTATTTTGAATGTACATCTCCGCTTCTTTAGCTTTAGGGGACATGAGGTATCTACTACCTCAAGAAAGAACAAGTATACACGGTATAATTCAGCTGTCCCATCTCAGATGGTCTTAGACCATTTCTCTGTACAAAGCAGTGTTTCTGCAGAGAGCTACATTTGGAGAGCAGGTGGAAAGCTGGAGGTGAGATCTCCATCAGTTGTGCAAGGTGATGCTGTCTCCACATGGGGCTCAGAGCTTTTCAGTTCCCAGGACACATTCGAATACTGGGTGTAGGTGTCTTTGAACATGTCTTGAAATCTCATTGGGTTTGAGTGACCCTCAGGTACTTTGAAAATGGAACTTGAGCTATGAAGCAGTTTTGAAAACGTCTGTACTTTCCTCATCCCTTACACATAGCTCTATAGAGCAGATACACAATTAGAAAGGGTCATGGGAGCAATGCATAAATCAGGCAAGTCAGGGTTGCTAATCTGGGCCTTCCTGAATGTAGCATATATGAATACTTCTTTCTCACTTCATCTTTTTTGCACAACCCCCATAATCCTACTTTGTGTAGCAGTGTTGAATGAAAAATTCATTTCTTCCCTTAAAAGCAATTTCCTTAGCTGTTTGATGAAAATGCTGTCCAAGGGATGGTAGGTTTGTTGTCAGCTAAAGCAATGTAAGGAATTTACACTTGTATGCTATTTAGGCATTTGCAATGTCAGCTGCTGCAAAAAAACTCCTTTGTGCCTAAACTCCCTTTTTCATGGGGAAAAAAGGGAGTCAATTTATTTTTCCTTAAATATAGCAATTGCAAACCAAAAGACTCAAAAAAGTTCTAAAAGTGCTTGAATAATTTTACCTTTAAAAAAAATATATTTTCTAAGAGCTGGATCAATGATGCTAAAAGAACTGGTATTCAGTGCTTTTTACCTGCATCATTTTAGTTCCTTTTTTTAGCTCTGTCTATGGCAATAGTGTCCTGGTAGCTCAGATGAGATGTTATGAGACATAGTTCACTGCAGTCCTGCACCAGATGAGATGTTATGAGACATAGTTCACTGCAGTCCTGCACCCTCACCACCTCAACAAACACGAAACCTTTGGAGAACCAAGCTAAATTCTAACAGACTTCTCCAGCCCATGTAAAACCAAAGCCTTTCACACATCCAGATATTGGGTTGACTTCTCCCAAAGAAAGTCAAAAAAGAGTGGTGTATTTCTGACACCAGAGTAACCCAATGGTTTGCTGGTCTTGAATGCTCTGGTGCATTTCAAGACGAAGACCCAAGACATGAAGGCATTAGAGCACAGGAACTGAAGGACTTTAAAAGTATATTATAAACTGAGCATAACCATTTCTTTTATCCCATTCTTTTTCCAACAGCTAACCCATTTCATTGACACTTTGGGCAGTAACAGTACTGTAATCACCCTGAGATATATGAAATTTCAGCTTGGAAGTTTACAGTTCAGCTAAATTACAAGTAACTGAGAACAAGCTCATTGTGGAAGGTGTAAGGAAAATAGTCATAAAAGCAACACTGTGTTATCCTTAATACAGTACCAGATTATGAAATATTTGGAATATTCAGAAGGCAACCCTGTTAGCATGTTTGCCTGGAGGACTAATGGCATTTAATGACATTATTTATATACATCTCAAAGCAATGCAGAATGTTTCTGCATCTGTCTGCTATGCCTGTAGAAAGCCACAATGCCTCCATGGCTGCTAATGCAATTATGACAAAATTCATAAGTAAGATCCACTTTTCAGGGTTAATTTCCAAATTTCTTTACTCAGTGAATAAGAAATGAAGTTAAAAGCAGATGTTTTAGGAAGTTAGACAGGACTGGAATGAGTTTAAATGTTAATACAGATTAATAAGTAGAATACTGTGTTCATTTGAGCTAATTATTTTCTCAGAAGGCATCAGTCCTGTTTAGGCAATTACACAGCCTGAAGTCTTCATTTCTTATTGGTGCTACCAAGGGACTTCATCTGCTAGTTTAAGTTTGAGACTGTTCATGTGTTTTTAATTACACAGATTTAATTTGAAAGCCGCATTTGAGCTGTTTCCATGTGAATATTCCACGCTTACAGAGAAATGCATTTATTCTAAATTTAAACCGTAACTATAGCAACCAACATTCACTGTGTTTCAGTAGAAAATATATAAGCACACTCAGATAGAAGGAAATGAGTTAATTATCACTAGATAGACTAGAGGTATATTTTAAAAACTAATTATCAGAAATCCTGTATTCTTACTATCCAGGCTCAGAAGTCAAGATACTTGTAGGAAGTCATTTGTGTGAATCTGTGAAAGTTGGAAAAAGGGTCATGAATGGACCAGTTTGGAGGATATAATAAGCCTCATTTTTTCCTAAGTATTTATTGGCTAATAAAAATATAATATCAAGGTCTTAAAAGCTAGTTTTGTGGGATTCAACTTGGATTTTCTAGAGCAACTCTTAGTCTTAGACAAATAGAATCATAGAATCATAGAATCATAGAATCATAGAATCATCGAATAGTTAGGGTTGGAAAGGACCTTAAGATCATCTAGTTCCAACCCCCCTGCCATGGGCAGGGACACAATAGAGTTATTGTTTCAATTATATCAGTTTTTTTTTGTCGAGCCAGTAGACAGATTCTGAAGAAGATTTTGCAGAGGTAGTAAATGTCACTTGTACAGCACTGATGTATTAGTCAAGATGAGTAAGGACATGAATGGCTTTACAGAATCATAAAATCATAGAACAGTTTGGATTGCCCAGACCCAAGTGCAGCACCTTGCACTGGGCCTTGTTGAACTTCATGAAGTTGGCCCTGGCTCACCTCTCAAGCCTGTCAAGGTCCCTCTGGATGGCATCCCTTCTCTTCAGCATAACAATTGAACCACACAGCTTGGTGTCATTGGCAAATGTGCTGAGGGTGCACTCGATCCCACTGTCGAAGTCACCAACAAAGATGTTAAACAGCTTCAGTCCTAATACTGACCCCTGAGGCACACTATTGGTAACCGGTCTCTACTTGGACACCGAGCTGTTGACCGCAGTTCTTTGAGTGCAACCATCCATCCGATTCCTTATCCACTGAGTGATCCATGCATCAGATCCATGTCTCTCCAGTTTAGAAACAAGGATGTCATGTGGGACAGTGTCAAATGCACAAGTCCAGGTAGATGATGCCAGTTGTTCTTCTTTTATCCACCAATGCCATAGCCCCATAGTAGGAGGCCACCAATTTGGTCAAGCACAGTTGGCCCTTTGTGAAGCTATGCTGGCTGTCACCACTCACCTTCCTACTGTCCATGTGCCTTAGCATAGATTCCAGGAGGATCTGCTCCATGATCTTGCCAGGCATTGAAGTGAGACTAGCCTGTAGTTCCCCAGGTCTTCCTTTTTCAAAATGGGAGTTATGTTTCCCCTTTTCCAGTCAGTGGGAACTTCACTGGACTGCCACAACTTCTCAAATATGATGGAGGGTGGAGGAAGTGACCTGACATCTCTCTCTTTAAAACTTGCTTTAAATGCTAATGTTATGCATAATAAGCCACCAATGGTCTTGGGAGACCAGGTGTCAAATATGCTGTACAAAACACTTCTATAATCAATGTGTGTTTCTGTCTTTTTCTGTTCTCCAGAGTTGAAAGAAAGGAGCGTGCACGTTTGAAGACAGTGAAATTCAACGCAAAACCTGGTGTAATTGATGCAAAAGGGGTACGTAAATAGTGAAACATTTTGAAATTGCACTTTGTAATTGTTTGATATGTTTCAGAGTAGAGCAAATTTTAGCAACGTAAGGAATATTTAGATTGTAGCAAACAAGACATGGGGTATAGTGAAATCTAGACAGGAATATAGTATGATATAATCTTTGAAATAATTAAATGCCCTTTTTATAATAATACTGACTGACAGTGCCTTCTGATTAGAAGATATGAAGAAAACAAAGAGCATTCTGTGATGATAGGTATGATTTTAGTTAAATGATGGATAGAGAAGATTGAAAACCAGTGCAGGTGGATAATTGTTTAATGAAATAGGGCAAGAAGTGTAAATTTCCTGGCTTCAAAAGCTGTCAAGTCTCAAACTAAGGTTGAAAGTTAGATTCCTGGAAGCAAAGTTTAGGTTTTGGGTATTCTGCTTTGACAGTTGTGACAGACATCGAACACAAGTGTGTTTCACAGCAGGCACAAAGGGCCAGCCATCATAAAACACGCAAGTAACCTTCCACCATCAATATCTGGAGTGAACAACATTCCTGCAGCATCTCTTTATTGTGGCCAACAGCCAACAGTTCTCACTAGCCTGATGTCTAATATCCTGTACATTGCCGTCTGGCTGGCAAAGAGTCATAGCATGAGAAATGCTCACAGTCCAGCCTGTTGAGGTGTATTTTTCTGCTGAAGTGTAGCTTGCATTTGTAGCAGTAGTGAATACTTGACTTTACATCTGCAGGGATTTATTTTTGATAACGGTCCAGTTGGCATGCATGGGATTTACAGCTGAGGGCTTCTGTGAGCAAACCAAGAGACAGAGCTTCAAAAGCCATCAGCAAATATTCCTGTTTGGCTGCAGAAAACACAGGGCAGTGCCAAAACTGGGTGATGAGAGGGTACAGTTATCAGTAGATGCTAACAAGGAACAAAACCAAGTGGTTCAGCTGGTCCCTTCCAGACTTGCTGTTCCTGTGGTCCTCTGCCTAGTTTGGAAGTCTCATTCTTCATCTCTTCTTGCTTCAGTTTTCCTTGTAATGGGAATAAGAATACTTGCTTTATTTGAGTTTATTCTGTCCTTGCACTCAGACAGATTAGCATCGTAAGATGTTCCTCTAGCAATGAATATGCAGTTCCTAGCGCAGTGGGTCCCAAGCCCATACATGCCAGCAAAATAACATTTCAGACTTGCAAATACTTTCCTGTTACTGCTCTACAGAACAGTTCCTGAGTGTAAATATAGAATAATTGCACTGACTGAAGCCAGTTTTCCAGATTTATAAGGTATACAGAATCAGAGTTCAGCCTCTGCACGTTATTTGCACATGCAGATAATTTGGTATAAAATGTGTAACAAAATGCATTGTGAAAGGGACTTCTTCATCTCATTGCATTTCCTCAGAAACCAGAAATCCATTTTTTAGTTGGAAATGACCACTCACTCTCTGCAACCCTGTAAATTAATGTTGCCATTTATTTGGGGAGATAATTGGCTTTATATTGCCAATGAAATCAGTTGTTAAATGTCTATTTCCTGTATATAATCAAAGCCTCAGGGGAATAATTCAGTTATACAACTAATGGTCCTCATTCAAGCGAGTCTGTCAAGAATTTAATTACCACTTGATTTCCCAAATTGTTTTTCCATTTTTGTCATCAGCATAAATTAATCTTCCAGCCACTCACATCAATGTTTGTTTCAGTCTTTAGGAAATTGCATAATTATAGACCAAGACTGTTGTACCCTTTTCAGAGCACACTTTTTATTGTTAGCATTTGCTAAAAATTCCATCATTTCGAGGCTTTGGGGGTAAAGATAATGTAGGCTTGTGTTTGAAAGAGCATAAAGGGAAGAAGGCTTCACTGTTAAATTAAGCATCAACACATAAAATGGGATATTCAAGTATACCTATATGTATGTGTATTTTAGGGATCAGTATTTCCATTTAGACCTTCAGTGTTCAAACAGAAGTGGTGTAAGCTGTCCAGCTTGCTTTTTCTATCTGGGAGAAATTCATTCCAGGTAAACAGAGCTGCAGTAAGCCCAGGAGAACTCTTCTGGTTTGAAATCAAGACAAAATTAAGATAGGAATGAGCTTATGTGTGTCTGTTGCACCTTTGTGCTCAAACATTCATGACCGTGTGGGCAAGTGGTACTATCTTAAGTTACTATAAAGATGAAATGAGAGAATCCTTTTCATGGGGTATTTCTAAATTTGGCTGGGAGATGTGAATGGAAGCATTTTTTTAAGCAAAATTTAACTGAATACAGAGAATCCTTGCATTTTTCACAATTAAAAGGGTTATCCTGTTGCACTTTTACCTTCATCACCTTGCTGGCCCTGACTCCTTTCTTCCCATATAGGAGCAATGTTTAAAAGCTAATAACCCACAGCAAGGGTTTCAGTGAAGCCAAAATTTCTTTGGTCTGATATAAAACTATGAACTGGTTATTCTACAGCTTTTAAAAGTCTTACACATTTATTGCTCATTTTGAATCCCAAATCCAGAGATAAGATACAAAGAAAGTATTACAGCTGGTGTGACGTTTGTAGCTGATCAGCTTCCTGGGTGTCACTAAAAAGGTGCTTACAAACATTCAGCAATACAGTTGACAAACCTGTCAGCAGGGATAGCTAAAGGATAATCTTTACAAAGGCCAGAAGTTCCTCTTTTTCAAGCCAAACTTGTGTGTTACCTCATCTAGAAAATCAGTTCTGTGTCTTTAAAAAATGGGATTTAGAATATATGTATCACTTTTAATTCACTTCATTGAACTCCTCCAATCCATGGCTTGTGAAATTAAAGAATATGAAATCAGGATGGATACAAACACAGGGAATTTGAATCGCTAATTAGGGAACTTCAGCTCTGGTCTCAAGTTTAAATCAGGAAATGGGTAGTACCTTTCCTTACAGTGCATAATTAAATTCTGATACTCATTATTACAGGATATTGTATGCAAAAATAAATAAGTTAAAAAGGAATTATAGAATCACAGAATCATTTAGGTAGGAAAAGAACTTTAAGATCAAGTCCAGCCTTTAACCCAACACTGCCAAGTCACCACTAAACTACATCCCCAAGCACCTCACCTGCATGTCTTTTCAATACCTTCAGAGGTAGTGACTCAGCTGCTTCCCTGGGCAGCCTGTTCCAATGCTTGATAACCTTTCAGTGAAGAAATTTTTCCTAATATCCAGTCTAAACCTCCCTTGGAGCAACTTGAGGCAATTTCCTCTTATCCTATCCCTTGTTATTTGGGAGAAGAGACCAACCCCCACCTCACTACAACCTCTTCAGGCAATGGCTCCAATGACAACTTTTAACACTTTTGTTATGTAGCTCAGGACATGGTAATTGTTGATTTCAAAAGCACAGAGGTCATAAAAGGGGAAGGATCATATTTCTTCTGCTGTTATTTTAAACATCTTTTGTTGGACAACTTCAGAAAACGCTACTGGGCTAACTGTATCTCCAGTTTAACCCAGCAGGTTTATTTTTCTTTCATATTCTGTTTATTTTGACCAAAAGGAACTTGTTTGTTCAGGTTCAGAGACATCAGCAGAATCCTAGGTCCTATAAACCTTTTTAAAGATATCAAACGAGTTAGAGATGCTAATACCTGTGTAACAAGGAAAAGAATACAAGCACTGGTATAAACACCTACATCTCACCAAGCAAAGATTGTGCTTCAGTTGTGTTGACCAAGTTAGTTTCTAGTTTCATTCATGTAATTGTAGAAATGATCTTCACCAGCTTTTCTAATTGTTACTGAAGGTGGATGGAGTATCAAAGCAACCATTCTACTCCTTTGGTTCCCTATGGCTGCTCCGTGCTATTGCATCAAAGGGCAGGGTTTCCAGGGCACTGCCTACCTTAAAGTTTCAAACATTAAAAAGGTAAATGAAGCTCAGATAACACAGTTATGATTTATTGAGCATTTGCTGCCTCAGTCTATGGGGCCCACTGGTCTATGGATAATGGATGGAAAATAGAGCAGCCCAAAGGCTTATGTCCAGTATTTGTGCTGGAGGAAGCTTCAGAAGTTATGTGAGCGTAAACTTAACTAAAAAGGATGCTTTATGCTATATTGAACTCAAGATCATATCCCAAGTATCTTCTGATGCTTACCAAAAGGAGCAGGGTTATGTATCTGCCAAAGTGGCATATTGAATTCTTGGGAATTCTCCCTCTCACAGCCTTCAAACTGAACAAAAATAACCTTTCCTTTTCCAATGCTAAAACACACAGGGGTTGAGAGCTTTGCAGGCTGTTTTACTGAATCAAAACGAATGTCAAACGATGGATATATTACAGAAGGAAAAGAAATGAGCCAGTAATCTGCTTCTTTTCTCAACTGCTGTAATTACAACCAGTCTTTCAGAAGACAAAAAATAGCATCTCTTTTGCTTTTCTCCCTGTCAGATCATATGCCCTTTCTTGACTGTCTCTTGAAAATATTTTTATAGTGGAAACTTTAACTCTTGGAAAGATCTTTATGAACATCTCACATCCACTAATATTCAGGAATTTTGCCTGTTCCCATAGAAGTGTTCCATTATCTTCAAGAGTAATGTTAAGTAAAACTTCATTTTATATAGGGAACTGGTTTTTGATACCATTTTCTTTTCCATTTCATACCTTACTTGGCCAGTGACTCCAGAACATTGTCTTATAGACAAATACCCAGTTTCAGTTCCCAGTGAAATAAATATTCCTCTCCTCACAGTCTCTCAATTTTAAATGCATGTGTTAGGGTACATGGGGGGTGTTCACCCCATTATTACCAGGAAGCATTGCTAAATGGGTGCCCACCCTAGTGAGGCTGCTCAGCAGGGTGCCATACAGGGATGAGGTGCTTGCCAAGAAAAGGAACTGCCCCATTCTTCCAAAATCTCTCCCAGCAGCTCTGCTGCTCATCAGCAGTGCAGGTCCTGGGCTGTGAAACCATATTCCTCCATCAGCATCCATTAGGGTTTGTCTGTTCAGTTAGCTTGTCATCCACAGCTCTTTTTGTATTTCAGTCAGATAACTCGTGCTGCACTCAGCCTGCCCCTTCAAATGTCTCTGGATGTATTTATTATGACAGTCAGAAGTTTGATAGCATTTAATGATATTTCTTATGAGCAGATTCTGTTTATGGATCCCACAGTCCTGTCTGCAGTTTAAGGTCAGCCTCTTGCTCTTTGCACTGAGGCATGAAAGGAAAAAGCTAGATTTGACTGAGATAGCAAATTCTGTGCTGTGGTGTAAATAAAACCTTCTGCATACTCAATGCACCTCTCCTCCAAATGTCAAAATCCAGTGACTGTCAGGACTTAATACATAGGACACATTTTCACAGCTTATTATTTGGGGGGCAAAATAATTAAACCAATTTACCTGTTTCTGAACAATTTATGTTCTAGAAAATTGTGGTACTTTCAGCCTGGTCATCAAATCACAGAAAAACTGGTCTGTTTGGAGCCTCAGGTGGTCACTGAGTCCAACCCCTGCCCTGAGGGTGTCATTTGTACCTTCCTCCTGTCTTGAAGATTCGTCTAATCTCTACTTAAAGGTCTGCTACAACAGATATTTCATGTTCTTCCCAAACAGCCCACTCCAGTGCTTCGCTCTCACCATTAGAAATGGTCAAACTGCTGCAGTTTAAACCTGGTTTTATTTCTTCTTCCATCAGTGTATATGTACACTGGATTTCTTGTCTTCATCTTCGCCAAGCAGAGCCTGCAGTAACACCTGCCCTGGTCTCAGCAATAGCGTCTGTGCTAGTGGTTCACCAGGACAGATCTGGGTGTACCAGTGCAGAGAAAAGGGTGGTCATCTCAGATGAACCCCTGCTTCTCTAATCAGAAAGTTTGAATATATATTAGACTACGTATCCCCTCTCTTTGCCTATCAAGAGCATGATGTTTCACTGGTTTACTAAGCTTAAGTTTTCTATGTATAAAGTTTCCCCACTTTTAGGGAGAAACTGTTTTGTAGTCCATATTCAGAGAGTTTTACACATATTTAGTGCAGTTTGAACAACTTTCATTTGCACTTCTAAAGATAATTGACATAAGGAATGGATTTCCTAAAGTGATTGGAAAATAGTAGAAGAAAATCCACAATCTCAGTGTGTTAAAAAACCTACATCTTCATTGTGGAGCTAGCTGCTGCTTTGGGGAAGCCTGGTAATGCAGTGGGTTACATTGCACTGGCAGAAAGAGTAGATTCCTTGATGTGCCCCAATGTTGTAAAATATTAGCTGATTTTACATATATATTTCAGTATATATATAAGAATTTGCTGTCCCCTAAATTAATATTTGTCCACCTCAAAAATCCCACAGCTCTTTCTGTCTTCACGGTCAAGAGCACCAACCTACCACTGTTGTCTTAAAGAGATGTTATGGATCATGCACAGACTGTAGAGGGAGCGTGGGGTCACTGCCTCTGCACCTACAAAGTAAACGTTTCAAGCTAGATGCAGTGAATCCCATTTCTCTGAACCTTAACTGGGTGCATCCTCTAAGAAACACAGCAGCCATTTCAAGACATGGATATGGCCCTTCAGTACTTCACAAGGCTAAAATGTGTCAAGGATTTACAGTCCTAACCTGCTTTACCTTGATCAGCCATGATAGTGTAAACTTTAAGAACCACAGGGCCTTATTCAGACTGTGCAGTTTAAAACCCTAACATAGACATCTCAGCCACTTTTGGACTATTCTTTGCACTAGTGGTTGCAGTGAATAAACTAGGAACTTGTAACATTCTGAATATACTCTTCCATTACTACATTGCCAAGTATATGATATAAATGCTTGGATAGGTTAGGTTAGTTAGGTTAGGTAGGTTAGGTTAGGTTAGGTTAGGTAGGTTAGGTTAGGTTAGGTTAGGTTAGGCTAGGTTAGGTTAGGCTAGGTTAGTTAGGTTAGGTTAGGTTAGGTTAGGCAAAGCTATCTAGAAATACATAGGGTTAAACCCTCTACCCAGCCCAGCACGCAGCTCCTGCAATGCCAATAGGAATTACTATTGCTGTGGAAATAGTGCAGGCTCCTGAACTTCTTTTCATGTATAGCTACAGGTGAGAAAATGAGATACAAGGAAAAAATCCCCTGCTACTCAGAACTGAGCTTTATATAGAAAATCACTCTGCATGTCATTTATTTGCTAGAGTTGTGAATCAGTATTTTACTGTACACTCCCCCGTCTCAGACGGATTGAAATTCACTTTGCTGTAAGCAAAGCATGAGAACGATTTTTCATGTGTGCAACTTAAAATAAGCTTTGGAAATCATTCATGTCGTAAAACGCCTGTGTTTACATCTCCATTACTAATTGGCATAAAATCTTCCACAAAACCATTGTTTCTACGGTGTTGGAATTTAGTTGTAACTGTTCAGAAGTCATTCAAGAATGCTTCCTCTGTGATAAAATGAGAATTAATGGCAAGGATAAAGAAGTAATGTGAATTCATGCTGCAAGAATTCCTCACTAATTCATTCTTAAATGCAGATCCTTATCAGAAGTCAAAAAGAAGCTGGTGGAAATTATTGAAAGCAAATTGCAGAGCAGCAGTGTTTTCTCCTTTGCCCAGGGGCACAGCATTAGGTCTGTTGGCAAAGGGCATGAGTAGGTCTGAAGATACTCTCCAGAGCTTCAGTGTTAAGTTGCCCAGAACAGGGAGGAGAAACAAATTGCTTTTCTCCATTTGACTTTGTTCCTGTCTTGCTTCTTGTTTTCTCTCTGTTGGATTTAAGTACTCACAAAGGCTGCAAGACCTCAGAAATGAGGGTAGCATAAAGTGACATGGAAGAACCAGATCTCAGCATCATTCCTGCCCACGCAGCTTTCATCTTGAAGGAGAATCATTTGTCCATCTGCCCTTGCTCTTTCATGCATTTTCACATCCTCTGTAGTCTTGTCTTCACATTTCATGATGGTTGGAGCTGGTGCCAGACACTGGCTACACTTCTGGTTTGACCTGAGCCCATATTATTGGGCTGCCCTGACCGTTCCCCTTGAGCTGAACACATTCTGCTCAGCACTTCTTAAGGTGCATTAGAAATACTGCTGTTATCAGCAACTAGTTCATTCATGTGCTGAAGTAATCAAATGAAATTCAGATGATAAAACAGCATATAGGCAGGAAAATTTAACTGTACAGTGTCTCGATGCTCCAGGATATATCGAGGCATTCCACAAAGACATGCAGTAATTTAATACTCTTGCCTGTTAGGCCCAGGTCACAGTCAATAATAAAGCAAAACAAGTGAGTCTTCAGTTCTATTTTATGCTACAGTAGTAGGGGTGACTCTAGCAAGGAAACAACGTGCCTTAAGGAACTTGGGTTTTTCGGGTTATTTCTGCCTATTGGCAGCTGTCAGTCAAAGAAAATACTGATGGAGTATTTTCTTCAGTTAGTGAGCTATTTAAATACATGTATTTCATAGATTTTCCAGTTTCTTTAGCCAGATAATTGTGTGGAGTTTATTTATAATATTGATTCTCAGGTGGGCATAATGTCAGGGACTGTAGTATCAGTGTTTCCATCCCCCAGCAAGTGTGTACCATCCCTGCTTAGGTAAGAGAAATGCTTAAGAGGTGTGTAATGTGTAAATTGGTCAAAGATTAAATATAACACAGTGAAAGTTTGCCAGCACAGGTAGAATGCCAAAGTTTATAGATGAGATTTAGCTGCTTTCCTCCTAAGCTGTTCCAGCAGAAATTTGTGCTGAGTTTAATTTCATGTGTGTGCTATTATTACAGCTCATTGTCTCATGCCCTGAATTAAATTGTAGGAATTTTTCATGTGTGTATAGCTGATGCCATAGTTACTTGGCTCTTCTTCTAAAAAAGTGGATGGAAAAAAAGCAATGTATAGTGTTGGCAATAGAATTTGTCAAAGAGCTAGAGCAGAACAAAGTTTTCCTTTAGTAAGAGTTCACACAAAGCTCCAGAAGAGTGGAGTTAAGCATTAACACTCATCAAGATGACGCAGTCTCACGTCTTTATTTCTGGCTCATTCAAATTCAAGCAGTTCAGTTATGATCAACTTAGTGACTCACAGGCCCCGTTTGGGACATGATAAGGAACTACCAACCTTGGTCAATGCCGAAGACCATTTAATTTGATATCCTGCCTGTGAGACCGGTAGCACGAGATGCATTACCGGGAGATGCAGGAACTTCACCTCCTACACAAACCTCACACCAGTCTCTTAGAGATTGACTTTGTTTCTCTTCACCCATGCCTTTAGTTTTCAAAATTTCAGCTGTAAGGCCTAAACAAATCACTGTTTTAAATGAAAACCATGACCCGGGTATGATTCACCTGAGCCAGACCTGTGCCATGATTCAGCCTGCTACACCAGTCAGCAGTGAGCACAAACACTCTTAACTTGAAAGGACAGTTCTAGGGAAGTCTGCTCAAATTATCTTTGACTGAATAGTTTGAAAACATGTAGGTATTGTAAATCTTTCTCCAGTGCTGCTTCACAAAATAAGTGTAAGATCTTTATACAACTTATTCCTGGTCTGTTCCACGCAGCCGTTTACACTTGCACAAGTCAAGTGCACAGCACTTTTTTGCACAAATAAATGATTCCAGTGATGAAGGAGAATGTTTTTTTTAAACACCACAGATAGCTAAAACCTTCTGCAGCTTTATTTATTAGTGAGAGTAATTCAAAAGATTGCACAAAGGAGACCCAAACCCTCAGTTTCATTTGTAAATCTGAAGAACCACCAGCAGTCAAGTGGGAATCAGAGCTAAGAAAAGGATATGATAAAATATCTGACCAAAACTGAGGCTTGAAGATCAAACAGATAGAGATCCTACAATGCACATAGTAGGAAAGACTGTGGGTCTGGTCTGATGATCTGACAGCCCAAAACTTTGCCAAGTGAGCACCAGTGTTCCACTGATCTTCGAGGCTCTTTTGTCACTGTTGCACTAAGGATGCTGAGACAGGTTTCTGTGTGAGCTCATGCTGGATCCTAGCTGGATCTGAGAGCATCTCATCACAGAAACACAAACATTAGACCTGGGAAAGGCTTATTGTCTAGCTCTTTTCCCTCCACCGCCCCATTCTCTCCCAGCACTGCAGTGTTACTCCCCACAGTACTTAAGAATAGCAGATTTGTTTTAAATGTGAAAACGATCTAGGCTTTGCACTTCCCTTGGGGCAGATTATTCTACATCCAAATTGATTTCACTGTCAAGGAGCTTTGCCCTTTCTTATTTTCACACTATTAATTTCAGTGTTGCTGCTTGAGCAAATCTTTCCCACCCTCTTTCTGTACAACCTTCAGATGCTTGTAAATGACCTTGGCTGTCACATACACAGGGTTTTTATAGAGGTGTTTCAATCCTGCTGACAGTGATGCAGTGTAAATGAGTACAGATGAGTACTCCTTATATACCTTGCACCCAGTTAAATACGTGTTTGCAGAATTGGAAATACTGCTTTTACCTGCTTTCTTTCAAGTCATTCTGTTCCCCTGGTATTTTGTGTTGGGTTTAACAGTTGTTTTGTTAGGAATTAAAATGGAGTTGCTGGCTGACAAGTGGCATTAAGTCAGTCTTTAAAACAGATTAGTAAAAGTTCATATTTGTGAATACTAAAGAACACTGCCCTTGTCTGTAGAAGCTAGACAGCAACAGCATGGAGTTTGTCATCAAGCTTGTGCTTTTTCATTTTGCATCTTTCTAAGATTCCAATCTCCCTGCAGCTTCATGGGAAAACTAAGCAAGCAGAGTTATCTTCATCTGAGCTTCTCACCCAGTTTGTTGTCACTTACCAGAACAGATCACGGTGCAAAAATTCAGTAACGAATGACTGTAGCCCAGGCCTTCCTTTCTTACTCCCTAAGTATTTGCAGAATCTAAGAAAACTGAAGGTTGAACAGAACAGAACAGGGACATTCTTCCCCCTGCATCTCATAAAAAGCCATAGAGAAGTTGGCAAGTGTTGCTTGCCAGCATGTAACTGTGTGGCCAGACTGAAAATGAAAGATGTATGTTGTAAAGATTATACTGTGTGGTCACTGTATATTATAACTAGGCTTACAGTTGCCACTAACAGCTTCTTATCATCTGTATGTCTGTAAGGACATCAATAAGAGCTTTCTGTTTATGTGAACCCTGTCCATGGCCAAGTTTATGGTTACACCAAGAAAGCAAAAATGGCTCAGAAGCATTGGCTTTCTTCTGAACTTGCTCAAGTCACTTAACTTCAGTAAACTTCATCTCCCTTAATAAATTACTGTGGCCTCAGTGACAGTGAGGTCTGATAGTGCCTACCAGCTTACAGTGATGACTTAGTCCCCCACAGAGTGCCTGTAAAGAGGGCACTGCTGTGGTCCTGGTATTGCAGATGGGAAAATGAGGCAGAAAATCCCAAAGTGCAGTTTGACCCATGTTCTGCTGACCGTGCAGCCATGGTAACTGCAAAACAGCTTCTCACAGAAGGCAAATATACTAACACAGGATGCTCTTCAGAAGTTTGCTGTTTCTTCAGAAACTTCATCATGCAGTTGGAATTGCTATGTGGAAACCCCTCTATAAAAGCAGAGAGGTGATAGGAAAGTCTGAAATCATAGAATCACAGAATGGTTTGGGTTGGAAAGGACCTTAAGATCATCCAGTTCCAACCCCCTTGCCATGGGCAGGGACACCTCACACTAAACCATGTCACCCAAGGCTCTGTCCAACCTGGTCTTGAACACTGCCAGGGATGGAGCATTCACAACTTCCCTGGGCAACCCGTTCCAGTGCCTCAGCACCCTTACATAAAGAACTTCTTCCTTATATCCAATCTAAACCTCTCCTGTTTAAATTTTAACCCGTTAACCCTTGTCCCATCACTACAGTCCTTAGTGAAGAGTCCCTCCCCAGCATCCCTATAGGCCCCCTTCAGATACTGGAAGGCTGCTATGAGGTCTCCACGCAGCCTTCTCTTCTCCAGGCTGAACAGCCTCAACTTTCTCAGCCTGTCTTCATACGGGAGGTGCTCCAGTCCCCTGATCATCCTCGTGGCCTCCTCTGGACTTGTTCCAACAGTTCCATGTCCTTTTTATGTTGAGGACACCAGAACTGCACACAATGCTCCAGGTGAGGTCTCACAAGAGCAGAGTAGAGGGGCAGGATCACCTCCTTCAACCTGCTGGTCACGCTCCTTTTGATGCAGCCCAGGATACGGTTGGCTTTCTGGGCTGTGAGGGCACACTGAAGCCGGCTCATGTTCATTTTCTCATCAACCAACCCCCCCAAGTCCTTCTCCTCAGGGCTGCTCTGAATCTCTTCTCTGCCCAACCTGTAGCTGTGCCTGGGATTGCTCCCACCCAGCTGTAGGACCTTGCACTTGGCATGGTTAAACTTCATGAGGTTGGCATCAGCCCACCTCACAAGCGTGTCAAGGTCCCTCTGGATGGCATTCCTTCCCTCCAGCGTATCAACCGAACCACACAGCACGGTGTCATCATCAAACTTGCTGAGGGCGCACTCAATCCCACTGTCCATGTCAGCGACAAAGATGTTGAACAAGACCGGTCCCAACACCGATCCCTGAGGGACACCACTCGTTACTGGTCTCCAGCCGGACATTGAGCCATTGACCACAACTCTCTGTGTGCGGCCATCCAGCCAGTTCTTTATCCACCGAGTGGTCCATCCATCAAATTGATGTTGATCCAATTTAGAGACAAGGACGTCACGTGGGACAGTGTCGAACGCTTTGCACAAGTCCAGGTAGATGACATCAACTGCTCTACCCCTGTCCATCAGTTCTGTAGCCCCATCATGGAAGGCCACCAAATTGGTCAGGCAGGATTTCCCCTTAGTGAAGCCATGCTGGCTGTCACCAAGCACCTTGTTGATTTTCATGTGCCTTAGCATGCCTTCCAGGAGAATCTGCTCCAAGATTTTGCCAGGCACAGAGGTGAGACTGTCTGGTCTGTAATTCCCTGGGTCATCCATTTTCCCCTTCTTGAAAATGGGTGTTATATTTCCCTTTTTCCAGTCATCAGGAACTTCACCTGACTGCCATGATTTTTCAAATATGATGGAAATGAGAAAAAACACTATGTTACAGTCCCAAACTTTTCTTCCTGGTAACAGTGCGACTTTTCAGTGTAGCGGGAGAGATTTAACAGGTACGGATTTAACAGTGTTTGAGTGCCCAAACCTCTATTAAAGTCAGTGTTCAAACAGAGTAAAAGAATGTCTGTAATATAGAAAGTATGAATTAAAAGAATGAAAGTGTGAATTAAATATAGAGAAAAGGATTGCAGGGACATAGTGTCAATGATAAATTTTGTAGATTTTTGTAGAAATCTCTACAAGTGAAGGCTTTTCATTTAATTTAGATCAAAACAAGGTATTAAAGAGTAAAAGAGACTGTGTAGATGAGGAGTAAAATGAATGAACTTATATATGCTGCTTGAGCAATCTCAGAATAAAACTCACATAGATAAATCTATAACAAAAACTAGGCTAAAGCTTAGCTCAAACCTTCCTAAAAATAGGAGGTAAATTAAATTCACCTACTCCCTGTCTAAAAGAATTTCACAGCCAGTGCTCTGGAACAGCTTTTTCCCAGGTGATCCCCAAACACTGGTTCCTACCTCTTGACTGTGGATTAGCATCAGTTAAATGAAATAGAAAAAGCATTCCCAACATATTTAGAAGTTTAATGGCTTTTAGAAGTCACAGTTGCTTTTAGAGCTTTTAGAGCATCAAAAGAAATCTTGCCCAACATAGGCTCTTCTGCAAGCGTAAAGGGGACAACTGCTGTCAAGAGCACATCTGCACTAAACAGTATGTATCTGCTACAACTGGGAAGAAGCTCCAAGTAAACAATATGGTTTGCACTATGGTACAGCTATCACATTACTGATACACTGTTCTTTGTGAGGTTTACCACTATAAAGCAAATTTTGAAATTGGACTGTTTATTCAATGTTACATAAAGAATTCCTCCATAAAAACGCTATCCTATTAGCTGATTAGGAACATCCATATGGCTGCTGCACACAGGGAAAAGCATTTAGGTTACAGAAATAATGTTGGCACAAAAAATACCAAAGGGAGTTCTTAAGAAGAAGAAACACACAGTGTCTTCATGTCTGTCACAACCAGGGAAGTGGAAGCCATGTGTAAGCCAGACTTGCATAACTGGGGACATCTGGGGATGTTTGGGGAAACAAGAGTGCATATCACAAATTTTTCTTGGCTTCTTCAAAAGACAGGCTATGCCTAAGTAGTAACAAACAAGGATTCAAGCCAGGACAACAGTGAAAGCTTTTCTCACCTTTTTACTGAGAAAAGACTCTTTTTCTTGTCACAGTTGAGATGTTGTGAAGAATGACCCTCACTGCCCAGTTATCAAGCAGCACTTGAAAATTTCATTTGCTTTTTAGTCTTAGGCACTTGTCTATTCAAAGTCCTTTCTAATGTCAGTTCCTAGGTTAAGGGTAGTCTGTGTGAACTGATGCCAATGAGGTATAAAAGTAATTTATTGTACAGGTTTTTCACTGCAGCCTAAATGCCCGAGTTATTTGCCATTACAGGGTTTTACAGTATTCATGGCAAAGAAATGGTGACTTATACAGGAACCCATTTTCAGGCACTTCTTTGTTGGTTTTCAGAAACTCTGCCTTCATAAAGACTGTTGAATCAAGCCTAAGCTTGGTATCACAATTTCAATCCCAATTGCATGCAACTTTTTCATTGGGCTGAGATTTGTAGGCAAATACCTCTCTCTCATTTGGCCAGGTTGGATGGGGCTTTGAACAATCTGGTCTAGTGGAAGGCATCCCTGCTTGTGGTAGGGGTTTGGAACTGGATGAGCTTTAAGCTCCCTTCCAACCCAGACGAGTCTGTGTTTATATGATATATCCTATGGCTATTTCACTCCACCAACAGAACAAAATCTGGAATTAACACTGTGCCAAATAAAAACATGGTTTGTTCTGTATGAGTCTCCCTCTCCTCTCTTTGCCAGCCTTCTTATCTCATTATATACATTGCAGATATATATTGCAGTATCAGGAAGAAGCATTTTGCTGGGTATCTCTGCAGGATTTCATATCCTTAAAGCAAAGACCATTAGCCTGAGTTTAATCACATTTATATTGGATATAAAACCAAAATCAAGGCTCCTTACTTTGGTTCTTAGGAAGCAACATGCATTTAATGTACAAGGAAATAAACACTTGGTAAGCCCATTTAGTTAATGCCAAGGACTGATTATTTCTAGAAGCTTTCAAGATCAGACCAATTTCAGTGGTTTATATTTTACTATTTCTTTATTATGTTAAATATAAACCCTCTGATTACACTATGATAGTGCATATGGTCATTAACATGAATATACACATTGATTAATCTACAGAAATGTTAGCACATGCATAAACATTTGCTTATGCCTATTAATAAACTAAAAGTCCACTTTATTTTAGGAACAAGGAGTTTTAGTAGTGTAAATGCAGTGACAGAGTTGGACATAATAGTAACCTGCTATGAACTGCCAGATTTTGATTGTCTAAATGGAGTGGAATGATATCTTATTAAAAAGACAATCCAGTACTAGAAACTGCAAAAGGAGAAAAGGTTTTATAATACTGCAATATATCAGTTTAATTTGGTATATACTGTTAAAACATGCATAAGATTATGCTTTTCTGGTGAAAATGGACTTTATGAAGTTTTTGCTCTAGACTGTTGGGGGGGAATGGAAAAGAATACTTATAAGTGTTATTTATTGTATAATCTCTGTGAAGCACAGAATGTGTATTTATCAGTTTGATAAGATTCTCTTTAATACCAAAGTGAAATGGCATTTGGCAATGAAGTTATTATCATTTTAAAATCCCTTTGTTTTTTGAGGTGTTATTGTATATAGTTTTTTCCTTTTAAAGTGTATTGATATAGTATTGCAATGTCAAATTCAGATGAATCGTGATAAACATTTTCACAATGGGAAATGTTGACATGCTACATTCCTTTCTTTGGAAAACTAAAAGAAATGGTCACAGAAAACACATTTTAATTTAATTATATCCTTTAGGTCATTAAAGTGATGTAACGTGCATGTCAGTCCTCTTTTCATCCATAGATTACTTTAATCCTTCATGTGCATTTATTTCTTTCTCTGGCTTTCTTTCATATTTGCTTTGTTTTCAAATTGCATGCTGTCTGGATTATTTGTGCATGACATCCACATTAATTTCACATTGAATGTTCACATACTCTGAGAGATTTTCATGGATCATTTCTTCAATGTGTGCAATTTTTTTTGTTCCTTTTCTTTTTCAGTTACTGAACTTTTTAAATGCTTGAAATGTAAAAGTGGCATGAAACTTTCGTGACACAAGTAGACAACTGGTTTAATAGAGACTTTCAGGACCTAACTTCATATCTTTCAGGAATACATATTCTAAACCACATTTTATGCTTCCATATATGTGCTTCCAAAATGTAAGAAAATAAACGATGTTCTGAATTTGGAGCTCAAACTTGGAGTCAAATACTGCTTCTATTTCACTTTAGCAATGACAAACACATGAGATTGGTCCTTTAAAAGAGTTAAGATGGTCTCTGCTCTCTTGGAGGTGATTGCTTGTAAGGTCGTGTCGGGGCATTACATATGTTCAGTATAGGAAACAGTGTAGGACATTGTTTGAAGGAGAGCATAGATCACTTTGTGTAAGCACTATCTACAGCTCTCAGTTGACTGTAACAGGGACCCTAACTCCTCATTTAGCATCTAAAATAAATGTCCCAAGTAGGCATATCCTGCTATTACATAGCACCATGAGCCTTAGTGGCTATCTGTAAAGTCAAAGGTTTTATCATGTAAAAAAAAACAATTTCTTCCATATTAATTCCCCGTTTGAAGAATTAATGCAATATATATTGCTCAACGTGCATTGAAATACTGCTTATCAGCAGAATCCCATCTCTAAATCACATAAAACTAAAAGCATATCCAGAGGAACCTAATGAATAAATATACGTGTATAAAGTAAAACAATGTTGTTTTTAAAAGTTATGCGAGAAAAAAGCATTAAAAGACACTTAAGAAGTTGTCAAATAAGAGGCCAAATGAAACACTATGAAATCAGAAGCAGTTACCAAGAAAAAAAGGTTTGATTTTAATTGGCAGAGGGCTGAATTCATGTAGCTACTAGAAGCAAATCAAAAGCACCCACTTTCCTCTTTACAGCCTGTGCTTTTTCAGCCAGTTAATTAATCCTGTGCACAGTCTGCAATGATTAAAGATGAGTGGCTTGATCTGAAAGCATGCTGAGCCATCTGTAGACCTTCATCTGAACAAGCCAAACACAATAGTTTCCAAATGAGGAGACTAAGGCCATACTTTGAGACCTCTGTAATCAAATCAATCCAGTCTCCAGAGGCATTGCCTTCAACCTGCAGACCTCACCACAACCACCTCTGATTCTTTGCAGCTGCTTGGTTTGGATTGATTTGAGTCACTACAGTTCTCTCCACTTTTACAAACTAGTTGTTTTGTCAGCATGAGTGTGACAACAATTAGACGTCCCTGTTTTTGCCCCATGCCTTTTCTCCTTCACAGTCATTCAATGACAAGCGTAAAAAGAACTTCATCTTTTCACGAAAATTCCCATTCTACAAGAGCAAGGAGCAGAGTGAGCAGGAAACAAGTGATCCAGAACGTAAGTAACCTCTTGGAGACGATGTCACATGCAGCAGCACAAAAATTGGGTGACACGCATGATACCAGTATCCCACACATCTAGGCATATATGTGTAGTAGGCAGGCAGGACAGGTATTACTACTGTGACCAATGTGTGACTGCAGTTTGGATCCAGCTGGTCCTTCCATCCCTGGAAACATCATTTTCAGAGGAATAAAACAGTGACCTTAAACTTTGGAAGATCAAATGTGGCTTCTCAAAGTTGCTGTGGCACCTGTCACAATCCAAATTTGTCTCTGATTAAATATTCCCAGATAAGAACTGTCTCAAAATAAGGCTTTCTTTCACAATACTAAATTATTACTGTTTAAAAGGTCTGGTCTAATCTCTGTTTTGTCTTTGACATTCACCGAGTTGTATGCCATGGACAGCTTCACTGAAAGTTTAACAATTAAATGAAGCAACCATGCTAACAGCTTAAAGAAGTAAATCAGATCTTGGAATGTCTACCTCCCCAGGCGTTTACTGCTTGCTTAAATTGTATAGAGAACCAGCATTATTAAAAACATAGTTCCAAGCCAAATACTAACTTTTTTCCATGATAATTCTCTCCTAAATTTATCGTGTGAGGATCGTTTCTGGAACTTTATTTATCTGGCTATTCCTTCTTCCTCACAGCTCCAAAAGCCATGTATGATGGTCACTGCCTCTTTCATTGGCTGCATTCCCATAAAGCATGGGTCTAAAGTTGTTTCAGAAAGAAAAAGCAGGGATCCAGATTGCTCAATCAACATGGTCAGTCATGGTAGTATCCATTTCAACTCCACTGACTTCTTCCTTCCTCTTCTGCGGCTGTTCTTCCTTTCTCATTGCTCTCTCTGGGGACTTCCGTGCAGGACATCCCCGGATTAGGTGACGACGGTTATGGAACAAAGACTCTGAGTAAGTTCCCAGGAATGGTCACTGTAAATCTCTTTTTGTTTTGTTTTGTTTTGGCTTCTGTTCCTTCTCTGAGGACCCTCCACTCCTAGCATGCACAAGATAAAGAGTTTTATTTGTTACCCAGCTGTGAATGCATTAAAGATGTTTCAATCATTTTGTTCTGCATGACAATATTAAATAACATACAGTGTATCGAGCAGACACTTCCACTTCTTTTGTAATAACACCTTTTGTTTCTGACAGTATGTTATTGTTCCCATCATGGCAGTTCTGTAGAGCAGCATACCTAGAACTCGTTTTGCTGCCTAGACTGTTCTTTCCAGCAACAACCCCTCCCTCTCCATCTAAACAGAAAGCTAAACATTTTAACTTGATCACATCCTGAGGAGATCAATAGAAAATCAGTCTCTGCTGTTGCTTATGCATTTTCAGCTTTTTGCATGGGAGTGTTTGTTACTTTGCTGGATTTTAGATTAGTGTTTGTTATTAATGGAAGAAGTCATTTGCAGGCTAGAGAAGACCATGCTTTCACCAAAGCTAATTTTGGATCCATTTCACCATTACCAACCTATTCTCTGTCATACAACCTTAATCCATTTCTTTTTCTGATGCAGCAATCCTGTCTCAAGACTTGGCATTTCAGTAACGTGTTAGATAATTACCCAGAAACAATTTTGCTTCCTCAAAAGTTAGACCAGAAAACTTGTATAGAGTGAAATATTTGCAGCTGATTTCTATATAACGAACTACATTATATTCTGTCTCCAGAGCTGAATAATTTAAACAAAATGCCTCTTGCATGTGTTTGGCTGCTTCTTCGTCTTTTCTTATTCTTTTTCTTGAGCACCAAATAATTGGAGCAAAATGTGCGTGAATGCTAACATTGCATTGCCTACTGTTTTATATGTGCTTTTTAATTGCAGGAATGCACATCCATGCACACAGTTTTAAAGATTATTCTGTTTCTGACTGATTTGTTGAGGGGACATTTTAATGGTTTACCTTTAAGCCACCCAGTGGGAGATAATTTAAAGATGAAAGCTTCATCTCTTGTATGGAGAATAGTTCTGCCAGACGAGTTTTGTCAGTGATAGACAGCAAATGTCACTGCCACCTGAATTTTAAACATGCTGTTACTTTAGGTGTCATGGCAGCTCATTAGCAACAAACGCAGATCGTTCCCTGTAAAGAGAATACTTCTGATCTGATAACTCTCCTGAATATCTGTGTCCTTACAAAGACAAATCTCCATAACATTCACCATTTGAAAGGAGAGAACTGAAATCTGCAAATTGCTGAGGGAAAAGTAGCACAGAGGTATTATACGGGCTCTCGTTTCTCTGCTAATATTGCCTCTGTCTCTCAATTACTGCCACATCTCTAGACGTTCCTGCCCATCCAAATTTCACTAATATTCAACACAGATACGCTTTTTAATGACAGCTCTTACAATGAAGGATATTTGTTCTTGTCTAATAAAGTTCTTCAGGGCCCGTATAGCATATTAGTTTGACAGAACCCTTGTTAAGTTGATGTGAAATGTCCAAAAGTCAGCATACTCTTTTCTTCAAAATAGTTTAATTTTTAAAAGCTTCTTACTAAGCCTGAGATCAGTTTTCCATCGCTATTTTTATCAGAGAGCATCCCCTTCCATTTCTGCTGCTCCAGTAACCCCATCAGTCCCACTCTGTGAACCCTGAGCCATTACATTGATGTGGGTGGCAAACACAGCACCTTGCAGGGAAGAAGTGGTCTTGGCACTATTCACATAGTCATCCTTCATGGCATTCTTGCAGGGTCTACTCTGGGTTCATCCCAGGGGATTCTTAGCTTTTGCTAGAAGAGCTCCTTCTTTCATTGGGAATGTTTAGAAGCAGTTGTGGGTTAGTGTTGTGGGTCATGCACTGCCTAATCTGCCTGCTGGTTTAATGACAAATATTGAAACAATTTTGGCTCCTGGTCTTTGTCAGGAGGTGGTTTATTTGTACCCATTCTCCATTTAACCACTGTGCCTTTCTCATTAACCCAGGATTACTCCAAAATGCATATCCATTATGCCATTGACTTCTAAGGGTCCTAGACCCACTGAAGAGTTTTCAGCTGTCAAATGATCTTTCAGGTGCAAAGTAATCAGCATTTCTACCAGTAACACTATTAAAACCACTGTTTAATGTGATTCTGCAGACCTCCTGGAGACCATACAGCATGGTCTGACTGACCATAAACAGTCTGCTGACAGTTTTAGAACAGCAGCTCCACATGATATAGATTGCATCTTCCTTTAAATAATATGATAATAGAAACAGGACAACCAGACCTCCCAAACCACAACTCTGACCCATCATCATAGTTCTTATATCCCTATTCAACCACCCAGACTCATCTCACAAAGGTTTTCATACTCTAGCTCAAATCCTGAGGCTAGACAATGCCTGAAGAAAGATTCTTCTTCCATTTATTTTCTTAATTTTGTCATTGGCTTTGTCTTTTTCATTTTGGACAGGGTAAAACAGATACAGTGACAATATTTGGTAGGAAACCATTTTCATATTAATTTGTTAACCCTTTAGGATAGTGCACAGTGATTAAAGATGGACATAGGTTAGAAGTTTAGCAGGAATAGCTTCAATGCATGAATGATGTATATTAGAGATACTGCAGAATAATATGAGCAGACACTCAGGTTTCATAAAATTACTCAAGATATCCATGAGATTCAAGTGGACCATAATATACTTTGAAATTAAGTTACCCGAGATGTATTTAACTGTCTTATCAAGAAAATACATGGCTTTGCCATGGCAAGTATCACTATTTCTTTCTATCACAAGAGAGAAAGCTTTCATTTTACCTGTGTAAATTCTCTGAGAGTTTTCAGGGGATGTCACTGCACAGTTTTGATTTCCCTTCTGCACAGCTACCTTTGCATGACCGTGGCAGTTCTTTTAAGTTTCTGCAGCTCTGTGGTGCTTGGTTATGTTCTTTAATTTGCTGTACTGTTCTTGCAGAACATGTTTCTTCTAATGCCAGCGATAGTGAAAGTAGCTACAGTAAGTTACTGCTTTCATTAGAGTCCTTTTACTTTGCATTGCTTGTTCTCTTTGTTTCTTTTATTTGGTTTCTCCCCTCGCTGCTGTTTTGTTAATGCTAAAAAGACAGTTGGAGCAAATGGCTTGGAATTCAAATTTACGACCGCATCTTGAGTGCAAAGCTATAAAAGAAAACTGGCAACCTTTATAAGAGGAGGAAGGTTTTTATTTGGAATGCATTCTGGGACATAAAACCAAAGCTGGCTTTGGATACGCTATGAAAGTCAAGATTATTTAGTTTAGTGACAAGAAGTTTATTTCAGCAGGGAGGGGGCAGTTTCTTGTTGATCTTTTAAAGACTAAAATTGCTACACAGTTGTAGTCAAATCTGCAAAAGGCATCCTCTTTACAAGGTCACAGTTTTTACTTGCAATTCTGCATACCTTTATGGAGGGCTAGGAAACAGTCCCTGAAATTTTGCTGAGCCCTTCATTTTGGCAGTACAGATTTCCTAATGCATATTGAAGTCTTCAGAAAAAGGTAAGATAGACTTTCACCCTTTAGGCACTGCCTCTGAATGTCATCGATTCCCTGTAAGTGGAGGTCACAACCCTGCAACTTGATTTGGTTTGAATTGCAGGCTCTATCTGATCATATAGCCAAGAGGAAGATTGCCTGTTCTGAGTAACTATTAGTAATACCCAAAAATTTATGCAATATAACTATCTTTCTTAAAGTGTTGAAAAGGAGAAAAATAAGGCCTTAAATACATGACTGGAAAGGCAATAAAAGGTCATTAAAATTATAGATTGCTTACTAAATCACCCAGTTGTTTATTTCTTTCAAGCCATTTGCTTAGCAAATCAAGTTTTCCACCAGTCACTCAGCACTTGTGCTAAGCACCCACATACATTCAGGTAATAATTGCTATCATACCTCATACTTACTAGCCTTGGTAGAGTGCATAGCAGTTGAGCTCTGTCAATAAACACTGGTTTGTTTCAGTAAAACAGCTAATCTAATGCAATTCAGAAATGGTAAATTAGTATGTATTCTCTTGTATTACAAAGGTTTCCTTGGAAAGCAATTGCCAGAGTCACAAGAAAACAGTAGGTGCTCTTGAGCTGCCAAGATCCAATTCTGAACCGCTTTACTTTTAATATATCCTTTACTTAGGAGGGGAGGAGGGTGCTATGTTTGAAATGTAAGGTGCTCTTTCCCCAGACTGACTTTGCAACCAGGAATGAGTCAATAGGTTATGTTTTCCAAGGTATGCATGAGTCAAATCTCTGCCGGGTGTGTTTATTACAGGGTGAGCTCAGGGCAGAAGCCCAGAGGAAACTCTAGGCTGGTGGCTGAGTGCATGCCATGCCTGATGGACTCCCAAACAGGAGACTCCACAGGGGTGCCCAGATGCAGCCAAACAAAAGGTAGTTCCCAAATTTCATCATAGGACAGGCCAGCTAGCCAATTCCTCATTGGCTGTGCAATAGCTTGAAAAAAGTGTATGTTTTGAGGTGCAAAAAGGGGATAGAATTGGTTTGGAGAAATTAGCTGGAACATAGATACTTAGGAGGAAATGTAGTGTTGGGGTAAAACCTACCCATGGCAGGCACTGTCCTTCTAGAGTGATTTCCATCCGGGCAAGCTCTTGTCTCACCCCAGCAGCATCCAGCTCACATCCTATGGGCTGGATCCCCACACACAACTGCTATGTCAAACAACTTTTGTCTGGTGGAGAAGATGCAGGCAGGGCTTCCTACTGTGCCTATGGAAGAGCTATCTCATTTAGCAGCAGAGGAAGGCAATCAGGTTATGCTAAATAAGAGTGGCTTTAAAATCCAGGACTTAGTGCCCAAAGGGCCTAATTCCATTTGCTAAGGATTCACTGGTGTGTGCTGACATGACATTTGAAGGCATGACCTAGGGTAGCTACCCTATGTCAACAATATGTCCCATCACACAACTAACAGCAGCAAATCTTCCCTAGAGGAGTTACAACTCAGGAACAGAGAAGAATGAGAAATAGGAGAACAAAAACTGGGTGGTCAGAGAGAGCAGTTAACAAATTGTGAGGGCATCAAAAGAGATGAGACCTGTCATGAAGAAGCTGTCTTACTTCACTGCAGTTCTGACCTTGTGAGACTGTTGAGAGAGGACACTGCACAGCAGAAACCTATCAATATCCATGTGGGAAGAGTAATTATCAGACCTAGTCTGTGAACATTTCTTAAAGGCTTATTCCTCACTGCCTTCTAATTTATTTCTTATGTATGAAAGGGAAAAAACAAAAGGTGCTCAAGGTAAAGCTCATTCCTGGTAGGATTAAGACAGCATGCAGTTACTATTTCTGCTTGTCTTGTTTGCAGCTGCATAGTTAGGAACAGGGTCCAGCATCAGACATTGCCACAGAACCAAAAACAACAATAGAGTTGTTTTAACTCTATTTGGAACCAGCCACGCTGCAAAGCTGTTCTTCAGGGTGATGTGGTGCCACTTAGAGGAGAATTTGTATGTACAACATGAGGCACTACAGGTTGTTTTACAAGGACACCATAGGTGTTGACTTGCACTCTCATCTAGCCCTCAGCCCACTTATGAAATGGGGCATACTAAGAAGGGAAAAACAAGTGAAGCTGAAAAATTCATGGGGAGCAAATTGAAAACTGCTGGAGACCTCAAGGGTTTTGAATGGGATTGTGCCCTGTCCCAGTGCCACTTTTCTCCTCTATTTCCCCAGCAGGAGTAAAGGGGTTGCCTGCCTCACTTCTTTCTGAACTGTGGGCAACTGTGGAAGAGTGGCTGGAAAGGTGATGGCTGGAGAAGGACCTGGGGTTGTTGGTCAACAGCAGCTGAACACAAGCAGCTTGTACCCAGGTAGCCAATGGCATCCTGGCCTGTGTCAGCAATAGTGTGCTTAGCAGGACCAGGGCAGTGATCATCCTGTACCCTGTACTGGGCACTGGTGAGGCTGCACCTCGAATCCTGTGCTCAGTTCTGGGCCCACTACAAGAGAGACATTGAGGTGCTGGAGCAGGGCCAGGGAAGGGCAATGGAGCTGGTGAAGGGCCTGGAGCACAAGTGTGATGGGGAACGGCTGAGGGACCTGGGGGGTTTAATCTGGAGAAGATAAGGCTCAGGGGGGACCTTGTTGCTCTTTACAACTGGCTGGCAGGAGGATGGAGTGAGGTGGGGTCGGTCTCTTCTCCCAAGTAACAAGTGATGGGGACAAGAGGAAACGGCCTCAAGCTGCACCAGGGGAGGTTAAGATTGGATATTAGGAAAAAATTCTCCACTGAAAGGGTTGTTGACCACTGGAACAGGCTGCCCAGGCAAGTGCTGGAGTCACCGTTCCTTGAGGTATTTAAAAGATGTGTAGATGTGGCACTTAGGGACACGGTTCAGTGGGACTTGGCAGTGCTAGGTTTATGGTTGGGCACAATGAAGTTAAAGGTCTTTTCCAACCTAAATGATTCTATGCTTCCATGATTCTACTATTCTTGAAACCTTGGTCTGCACAAAGAAAAGTGTGCAGATAAGAAATCACTGACAAGTGCCATGTGTTCCCCTGCAGATGTTCATATTTGTCCGTATAAAAACAGAGTAGTTGGAGTTCAGAGTGAAGTGTCCTGCATTTCTTCTAGTGGGTCTCTGGCAATTGCTTTAACATGTTTCTCTAACTTTTGCTTCTCATGATGGAAAGTAGCTAGTGTTGAAACCTGCACTACGTGATCATACCTAGAACCATTCCAAACCAGGGGTACAACTGCACAAACTGATGCTGAAGGCTCCTGAGAGCTGTACAGGCTGTGCCCTGGACAGTGATTAACAGAGGAGTCACAAATTGACTGGGCTTTTTCTAGGAGATATTCTGATGCATTCATATTTATTCAGAAGAATATATTGCTTAAATTACTGAGTATTTGGCTGAAGTATTGCTCATGTCTTGGGCTTAGGGGTTAGAAAATCAACTTCTTGATAGAAATCAGATACTTTTTATTTCAAAATATAATAAAAATATAACTGAAAGTCCTCCTGTGTGGGCTCAAGAGAAAATTATTTTACTACTTCTTGGCAACAAGGCTGTTGCAGATAGTAAACCTGGTTTCTTCTGCCAGGACGCTCAACACTGGGTTTATAATAAGCAAAAGAGCTGGAGCCAATAGTGGGATTTTCTTTATCCCAAGAGACAACCTTCAGATCCATTAACATGGGAACCACAAACACATTTGACAGCAGAATCTGGTCCTTTATAAAAAGATTGAAAGGATTTTTGAGCCAGAAACCAGTGCTGGCCTGATCTAGAAGGGGCTGAGCTGCCACACAGCTGCTGCTGCATCACACCGGCCATGCTGGCATGAAGGCTGTAATGTTGTTAGTTGATTCGTACTTGTTCTCTGCAGTAAAACCAAGTTTGCAGTGGTATATAAAGTCCTGGTCTAGCAGAAAGTTACTTTTTGTGTTATGAGGATGCACACAGCTAACTTTGACTTGTCCCTGACCCAGCTCATCAAAACGTGATTGAAAGTTTATTTTGAGCTCTGTAACTTAAAATGTTCTGATTTCTTTTTCAAAACAAGCTTCTAAGAACATATTTATTTTTTACCATGGACTCATCAGTTTTATTTTGCAAGACATGATTTCCATAATGGCCATGACTTTCAAGTGTCTCTACTGCGTATGTGTTGTAACGCTCTCACACGTAGTTCAGTAGAGGTTTTTACCGCTGTCATCAAAATTACACACACGTCACCACATCTGTTTAGCCTAAATGCATAACTGGTTGTGATTGTATCTATTACCTAGAGACAATGCCTGACTAAAAGTGAAAAATAAGGGGAATGTTTAGAAACAAAATCTTTTACCCTCTGTCAGCAAGTCACTCTTGAAATGAGATTTGAAGACTCAGGACAAGGTTAAAGGCATCTGATTATTATGTTAGGCCACTGATTAATTGAGACCCACATTGGCTCTTATACTCCCTGAGGATTAATATATTATTCAGGCACACTCAAACTGGCACAGGTATTGAAGTCTCATATTATGCCCTCACGAGCTATATTGATCTTATAAAGACAGTGCCAACAGAGAACTTTCAGTCTTAAGTTCATTCTCAGACTCCTGATGATCTTTTTACATATTGGATTTCCAGCCTTTCATAACTATCAGCATATTTCAAAAAATTGTGGGTTTACTTACATAAATAGAGGTCCAGGAAAGGGATTTTGAGCCAAATAGAGGCTCAGATATTGACTGTCCAGTGCAGTCTGTGCAGATGAAAACCCAATGAACTCCAGGATCTTGCAATCAGGTAATTCATACATTAGCCCAAAACCTAGATGATGATGACAGAAAACTAAGCCTTCTTTGACTTCAGATCCAGCCAAGAAACCTGTGCTTATTAAGCAGCTAATGAGGCTTAGTTAAATGATAAATAAGAGCCCATGTCCTGCTGAATTTCACACTGTGTCTCACACCTCAAAGCCATCGCAATATAGCAATCCAATTATTGATTGACTTTAGAGCTCTTCATTATACTTAATACTTTATGGACTACTTAAGAACCATGCAGCACTGACAGGGTAGAGATCATTAAAGAATACCGGCTGGTACAGTTAACATGTGCATTAGCCTCTGAGGACTTAGAGGATTTTCTCTGGACAGTGGAAGGATTTTATTCAGAGAACTTGATTTTCCTGAGCCCTTATAAAACCAGTGGAAATGGTGCAGCTTTCCCTACACTCACACTCCATGCTGAGTCTGAAACTCAGTGCTGAAGAGCCTTGACTCAGGAAGATGTCTATCTTTAAGTTCTGTATATGACAGCCTCAAAGCTTCTCCTTACTTGCTGCAGCCCTCTCCAATGGCTTAAGCTTCAGGACAGTTTGAGTGGGCTGAAGATACTTTCTTTGCCATTGGTATGGCCACAGTTTCACAAGACTTCCATGAAATAACAGGCTCATTTGTCTCCATAACCCCTACCCTGATTCTCCTGTTCAAATGCAGATGTCTGCATCTGACCTTGCTGTTTAATTGCCATTATGGGACAATGGAGATGATAAACACACCCTTTTCACTCTCTCTCATCCCAAAGTAGACATCTAATATAGCTCAGATGGCTCATGTCTTAGAATAAGCACTTGCCTATCTGTTGGCACCCATTGACCCCAAAGGGTACCTATGGATTAGTTTAGACAAAAGTAATCACAATACAGGTTTCTGAAATTAACTGAAATCCCTGTCTGTAGATCTGTATGCCATTCAAATGAGTATTTTCAAGTTTAAGATTGTTTTTGCACAAATGTATTTGTACAAACAGGCTTCCCTTCACATGCTCAGTACATGATGGCTTCATCTCCTACCCTAAGATTGACATTCTCAGTCTTGGTTCATGAGGGATGGAGGGCAATCAGCGCAGGCACATACTCATCCAGCCCAGAAAGTGAATCTTTTCATCTCCAGGGGAATGGAGCATCTTGATTTTTATATCACCCCTAAAATGTTCAGAGAAACTTAAGGAAACATAACACATCTGATGCATAAAACCCTGTGTAACAATAATTCTAGGGTTCTAAATTTGCAAAAAGCCAAAGTCAAGCAAGTCATTAAAATATCAAACATTTTCAAATAGAGAGGAAAATCCATTATCCACACTTCTCATATATTATGCTCCCTCGTCATCAAAAGCTTCTAAATCTCTTCCTTTTATTAAAAATGATGCTTCAGCACCATTACTAGCTGGGTCTCATCTTCCCTAACACATCAGTACAGGTTTTTATTTGCTTTTTCTGTCATTGTCCTTAATTACATTCTTTTTACTTGAAAAAGCTTTCAAGCTTTCTTGCACATTTACACAGCTGCCTACATAATATATCGCAAAAACTATCTATCATCATATGAGGCAGTAGTCATCTTAAGACTAAACCACAAAAATCATGTACCTTCTTGGAAGCTAAGCATTGCATCCCATACCAATCTTGTTAACACAGTTAGTGGAGCCTCAAGCATGTCTCAGACAGCAGTCAGACTACTTCAGGGTGAGGTGTACCCCCTCTAAATCCTACCTATGTCATCCATCAGGCACCAGGTAGCACTTTTCCCCTGTATGTGCATGCTTTAGTTTAGCAGCAGCCTCTAGATAATGTAACTGAGGCTCGTGTGCATGCAAACAGATGAAATGAAGGCAACTCTGTCTATTCTATAAAGCTCTGGTATGCCTTATGACATTGTTTCTTCTGTAGTATCTAAATTAGTTGCAGAATCCCTCTGTGGATCTTCTCATAGACAAACCCTGAAGTGAGTAAAAATAAAATCACAATCTCAAACGTTGCTAAGCCTATGTCATATTTAGAACCAGAGCTCTTTTGTGGTAACAAGTATGTGACAGTGACCCAGAAAGAGAAATGCTCAGGGATTATTCATGCATTAAGTTGAAGAATCCTTCTCCCTCTCCTCCTGCACTCCCATGGAGGGGAGAAGAATGATGCAGTGGGGCTGTACACCTGCACCAGAGCCATGGTCGATATAGTGCCAGTTGTTTCTCATGGCAAATTTCTCTGCTTTAGTTCCATAAATGACACCATGAGGAAAAAGCAGCATCCTAACAGGAGTGGGTAAGTGCATAAGATACAGCATTGTGAGATTTCTGTTCAGGGAAAGGATAAGGGTCAGAAAATAGCTCATAGCTAGATGTCAGGCTGTGAATAAACTAGACTATGGAGGTTATGCACAGAAGGATGATCAGCCAAGATGTGTATATTCTGAGGACCACAACTGTCCAATTTCGGTAGTCTGTAGGTTTGCCCTGCAGCAGCATGTTGGGGCCCTAACGATTGGACACGCAAGAGAATTGCATCTTGAATTTGTGCACTATCCTTGCAAACAGCCTTGCTATAAAATCAGGAAATGAAGCCTTACTGCCCATCACTGAAAAAGCCCAATTTCAGCAAAAACAATTGAAACATGCAGCAGGGAAGGGTGGGAAGGAAAAAAGTGGTCTCCACGCCTTGAAATTATGAGGGACTTTGGAATGGTTCAGGTGAGAGCATTAGCAGAGAAGTGTTAAACCTGGTCTGTCTCTATGTGAAGCATTTTATCAAGCTTTTGTACTTGGTGTGCTGTTTGTCAGCTTCAATCTCTTCTTTCTTCTCTCATCAGGAGGCCAAGAAGACCTCATCCTTTCTTATGAACCTGTCACAAGACAGGAAAGTAAGTTTCATCTGCTTTTCTGTCACTGTTCCTTACGTTACTCATTCCACAATTTGGGGTCAGCAGAGGAGTAAGCTTTGCTGTGCCAGCCCTAGATTCTCTATGGCTCCCTTTTTATGGCCACTTGGTCTATTGCATAGAAAACAAACAAGGTAAGGGTCTCCCTCGCTAGCCCCCGGTTCCTAATAGTCTTACTAATAAGTATGATCATTAGTCTGCCAAATATTGATGCAGATTTTCTACATTTACTGCAACTTTGTTAAACGGGAAGCCTTTATTTTTTTTCTCATGTGATATGTGCCCTTAGCCGGTGTAGATGAATCTAGGGGAAGGCAACTGAAAATGGGAGCGCATCCACCTGATTTAATAGGGGATGAACTCATATAACTGGGGAGAAAAAAATCCTACACTGTCCTTTCCATGCCTCCTGAGGGAGTCCATCTGCAAGCATTTGGGTGTGATTTTGTTGCGCAATAGCAAATACAAATACTTCCACGTAGTTATTTCTCTACACATGCATGGACCATCACAGAGCTCTGCGGAATGAGTAGTACTCATTCCATTTTCCTTATCCATGTCAATAAATCAATTATTCATCAGTAAAACGTACCCCTAAGTTTTCACTTCATACATAAAAGCAACAACTCTGGTTAGTGCATCTCTGGGAAGGTTTACTGCTATTGCCAGGAAGATCATCAAAATGTGCCTTTCTTTTTGTTGCTCAGTTAATTACACCAGGCCGGTGATTATCCTGGGTCCTATGAAAGATCGGATCAACGATGATTTGATATCTGAATTCCCTGATAAGTTTGGGTCGTGTGTACCACGTAAGTATGATTTTACTCCTAGTTCCCTAGCTGAGTGAGCTTGGTTCCATGCATTAAGTAAATTGCTGTGAAAGTAGCATCTGTGAACTGTATGTAGCTAAGTTTCTCAAAAGCCATTTGTCCATCAGAAAGAAAAAGGGGAAAGGATCAAATAAATAAAGATTCTGAAAGGCTGTAAAGAATTTCTCATGTCCCAAAAGCTATGGCAATTTTAAAACAAGGAGCCTTCCAGCCGTTTATTCAGTTTATAATCAATTAATCTGTGGTTTCTTAAGATAAAAGTTTGAAATATTGGTAAAATGTTTCAACTGAATTACACAGCATTCACCAATAAAAATCTGGAGTGATTTGTGATTGATGGTAGATCTAGATTGTCTAATCTGAAAGCAGTGTTTTTATCTTGGATCATTAGAGCTCACTGAGTGCTTATTTCAGGCCCTGATTGCAGTCATATTTCAATTAAAACTGTTGTCTCTGCAAATACTCCAGCTTAAAACTGCTAGAGATGAGATCAGACTAAGGCTTATAATTAAGGCTAAATTGAATTGATGGGATTGTGATTAATTTTATCACTATAATCGGATTAGATTTACAATCTGGAATGCATTATGTATTTGAGATATGTGTGTGATCCTGCTGAAAAAGAGTGGAATTCTGGTAAGCCCTATTTTTATGTTAGCCTGTAGCTATTGATTAGAGGTAAACACCAGAAGATATTACAACAAAAAGACAGGTTTATTGTCATAACTCCATTGAAAACAATATGTCATAGGCAAAGATCTGCCACTAGATGTGGGGCACTCCATTTAGGGTAGACCCAGCATTGCCAATGAGCAAACCTGAACTACTGCATTTTGTGCATTAGATGTTGTTACAGTCTTCTTGATCTTCTGTCTTTTGTTTCATGCAGATACCACACGGCCAAAGCGTGACTATGAAGTGGATGGGAGAGATTATCATTTTGTCATTTCAAGAGAACAAATGGAAAAAGATATCCAAGAGCACAAATTTATAGAAGCTGGGCAGTACAATGATAATTTATATGGAACTAGTGTCCAGTCTGTGAGATTCGTGGCAGAAAGGGTAGGCTGACACTAGTTTTATTGCCCGTGAAATATATGTTCTGTTTCCACATTGTATCTCAGACATGATTCTTCTGCCAAAAGTCTAAAATAGCTGCAAAACAGCATCCTAATATTTATAGGCTTTACAGTGACTTCACAAGTTGGAGTCTCTGGCTTTAAATGACAACATCCTTGGCACTTTTTATGCTTGGATATAGTGCCATGGATCCAGGGATCTAACACGGCCCCTCAAGTAAGCGCCAGAACAGGCTTTCCTCTTCCCCCTGTGAGACAGGTAGATAAACTCATCTCACTTTCACAGAGGCAAAAGAACAAAGCACAGAAAGATTAAATTACTTGCCTCAGGTGAAACAGGGAGTTTTTGACACAAACAAGAACTGAATCAGCCTGTAAGAACCTAGACATCTTACTACTTTTATGAACTTATTTTTTCTCATCTCTGAAGAAAATCCTCTCCCCCCCCCCCCAACAAAGTTCATCCCAGTAAAAGTAATATCTCCCATGTATATCTTATATTAGCACCAAAGCAAAGGGAAGAGCGCAGAGCAGTCGAGCAAATGCCCTGCAGTCCCCCTTCCTTGGTGTACCAGTAATGGCCCATTCCAGGGCACTGTGTTGCAGAATTGCTTCTCTTCTTCTGGCTGATCTGCAGCAAACTCTGCAAAACTAAGAACGTACTCACCTGTTTCCAACAGGGCAAGCACTGTATACTCGATGTGTCAGGAAACGCTATCAAACGACTACAAGTTGCACAACTCTATCCCATTGCTATCTTCATTAAGCCTAAATCCTGGGAGCCTCTGATGTAAGTATAAACTTCTTCAAGCGTTTTGTTTTCAGGGTACAGTCACAAGTGGCTCAGCACAGGTCTTGAGTCTATGTTTTGCCTGTCCTCTAAAATCAGTAATAACAAGAGAAAGTAGGAACAGTGAAGAGTTGCTCTTCTTCACTGTCATCCACTGTATCCCCATATCTCAGGTAACAAATGAAACCTGCCTTTGAAACTTCCACTCTGGGACGCGTGGTCTTACATGTTGGAGCATGAAGGACTCCCTTCCATTGCTTGCTGTACTTGTTCCAGCCTGTGCAGCAAGTTCATCAAGGGCTCATGCAGCATGGCTTGTGCCATCCAGTCTTGGGTGTTCTTGGGGTGTAGAGTCTGGTCACAGGGGATAAACCAGAAGGTAAACCTGTGTCAGATTCGTGGTGCATGTCTCACCTATCCATCAGCTATAGGTCTATAAGAGGGTAAGCAAGAGCCCATGGGACTGGAGAGGGTCAAACATAACACTTAAAGAAGGAAAGAGAAGACATCAACTTCATGCTGTCACCAGGCAACTTAATTTCAATATTCAGAAAAACACTCGGATCCAGGGACCAGTTAAACAACTCAAGTATAATAACTGAGAGGTTAAAAAGGCCCTAAGATGCAGCCAACGTACACGCATCAACAGCAAATCAAATCAATCATATTTCCTTCCTTCATGAGATTGATATCAATAATTGTATTGCATCTTGATTTGGGGGACATTCTGAGTAGCAGGTTAGGGAAATATAGTCCAGAAGGAATTACTAGAGATCATGCGCACAACTAAACGCAGTCATTGAAAATGGCACTTGTTAAACTGGGAGGTGACAGGAATCCTGTAAGTTTACCTCCTGAGCTGAGTCCCTGTTTGGAACTACTTGTTATTTTCATGAATTACTTGAATGATGAATTGGGCAATGGTTCTGTAAAGTTTGTGAATAACTCAAGGCAAGCACTTCTGAGGATAAGACTAAAACTCAGTGTAATATCAGTAAGATGAAATTCAGCACAGACAAAGGAGAGAAAATGAAAAGTATGAGTACAAGCAGGGAATAATTAAGCTTATAGCGCTGCAGAAAAGCATCTGGCGGTTGGGGTGGATCACACAGGAATATGAATGGATGGATAATGTGGCTGCAAAAAAAGAAACTGCCACTGTGGGCTGTATTAACTTCAGTGTTCTGTAAGGCACAATAGATGGTTATTTTGTTTTGCTGGGTATGGAGCACTCCTCAGCTGGAGGGCTGGCCCATGAACATCATTTCTCCCTGTTCCTGCATTTTGGTGATGAGGTTGTTGCACGTCCAGCCACATTACAGGCAATGAATGATGCACAGTATGCGGCACCTGCACAGCCCTATCCTGACCAAAGCCCTCTCAGGTTGGATGACTTGACATTTCTTCCAGCCCTACAATTCAATTACATTCTGATTATATTGCTGTATAGAAGGGGGAGGGTAGTCTGCCTGTCTTCTGCATTGATTAAGACAGATCTTAACCTACAGTTTTCCCATCCATAAAATATTTCCATTATTTGTTAATGTACCTGGAATGAGTAAAGACAAAACCAAAGCATAAATAAAAGTGGCCCTTAGTCTGAAAACTACATTAGGCAGAACCAGAAATGTGGCAATAACGTAAAGGCTCCACTGATTTGATGTGAGAACAGCAAAACCTTGCACAAACTGACTGAACAGTGCTATGAAGATGCCAAATATTATGGCAACCATCCTGTTATTAAATCAAAGTAATGCTAATATTTCACTTAGAACAAACCAGGTTATGCAGAGTTAGCAGAATTTTCCTTACAGATATAAATTAAAAGTGAGCCAAAAGTCTTCATTCTCCAAAACTAAAGCCTTAGTGTTGACAGTATGGTAGGAACAAAGTGAAATCCGGTATATGACTTGGAATTCCTTGTTCTGTGAATATGCTGTGGAAGACACCCTTTATTACAAATCCAAACTTGCGGGACAGCAGAAGTCCTTATATATGAGTCCTACTTTAGGGTTGTTTGCAGCAATATGGCTTATATAAATAAATTATGTAAACACAACACAACTCCTGGAATAAAAGAGAAAAATGTAATGAATTCAGGCACTCTAAATTAGTTTATCCCCTGCTCTCCACAGGTAACCTTTTAGCTATTTTATCTAATGTGTATTTATCTTCTCAAACAGCACCCAAAATGAGTTTCTAACAGTAATGAGAACTCTTTTAATATAAACAGTGTAATTACTTGTAAAAAACTGTCTTGAGAATAACGACATAATTCTGAATCATTTCATTTATTTAGCAAGGAAACTAAACCACACAGGGTCTGGCTGAACAAATACGTACTCTGTCCTAAGCAGTGGTGAGTCGTAGGGTGTGCACGGCTGAACAGATATAACACCTTTCTAATAAACACTATTATTTCAGTGTGGAGAACTTCAACATGGTACACCAGTGCTCTGTGGGAACAAAAAGAGGCTATTTTTATGACAGCATAACTGTGTTCAGTCTTTTTTATGCATGTAACTACTACAGCACAAAAAATATAGGTTTATCTGCCATATCTTACTCTTGTTCATACAAATGAGTTGAAAGTTCTTCCTTCCTTCCTTCCTTCCTGCCTCCCTCCTTGCCTCCCACCCTGCCTCCCTCCTTGCCTCCCTCCCTGCCTCCCTCCTTTCCTTCCTTCCTTCACTCCTTCCCTCCCTCCCTCCTTTCTTTCCTTCCTTCCTTCCTTCCCTCCTTCCTTCCTCCCTCCCTCCCTCCCTCCCTCCCTTCCTTCCTTCCTTCCTTCCTCCCTTCCTTCCTTCCTTCCTCCCTTCCTTCCTTCCTTCCCTCCTTCCTTCCTCCCTTCCTTCCTTCCTTCCTTCCTCCCTTCCTTCCTTCCTCCCTTCCTTCCTTCCTTCCCTCCTTCCTTCCTTCCTTCCCTTCTCTCCCCTTCCCTCCCTTCCTTTCTTCCCTTCCCTCCCTTCCTTCCTTCCTCTTTTCCTTTCCTTTCCTTTCCTTTCCTTTCCTTTCCTTTCCTTTCCTTCCCTTCCCTTCCCTTCCCTTCCCTTCCCTTTCCTCCCCTTTCCTTTCCACTCAACTCTTTCTACTGGAAAGAATCAGTTTGATTTCTTATGATATCTGGAACTCACATCCCACCTGAAGCAAGAAGTCTCCCTGGGAGACATGCTGGGTCCTTCGGGGCTTCCCTATAGGTTTTACAATGACTCCGGGATTCCTTCTATAGAGTCAGTAAACTCTGTGCTGAATCCTGCCTTTAATCATGATTTCACTTCAGTCGATGGAGCCTTAGCCTCTGTCAAAACCCCACTTCCATTTCAGCAGTTTGGACAACCTTATTCAGCTGAGACAGCCAGCTTTGGGCCTAGGAGATGGAGAGGTTTCTGAAGGTTCAGCTCTGGAGGCAAGAGTGCTCCGAGTGCTCAGTCCTTGAGACCTCAAGCCTCCCAGACTTACCCATAGGTTGCTGATGCCACAAGGCCATCTCAGTTAGCAGTTACCAGATTTGAGCCTTGGGACTGTAGGGTAATGGACCCAAAATAAAAACTTAGTGGAAAAATGGGAAATAATCTGGAAACATGGGTTTATACTGCATAAAAATGAAATGAGAGTACTGAAAATGCCAATGAACTCATGGAAGAAATGAGTTTCACTGCTTGATTCTTGTATCAGTCTCAATCCACTTGTGATTCAGTTGAACTTATGTTTTGAAAAGCTCTTCTGGTAAGAATTTAAACTTTTTAATTACTTCCCCTGTGTTTCTAGGGAAATGAATAAACGTCTGACAGAGGAGCAAGCGAAGAAAACCTACGATCGAGCAATTAAATTAGAACAAGAATTTGGAGAATATTTTACAGGTATGTTTTTATTAAAAACAGTTTCTTTTCCCCAAGATATAGTCTTTTATTGCAAAAGAACTGGATCACCTCTGTCTCTGCCCTAGAGTGTTATCAGTATAGTGTGCCCATAGTAAGGACAACTGGCTTGAGATTGCTGTTTCCCTGTAATTTAAGAGCAGTTGAGACATTCGACTCCTCAAAGGTTTGATGCCCTGAAGGAATATCTGGGCATGAATTTGATTCCCTCCCTTACCCAAAACTTCATTAAACAAAGTCAGTAAAAGTGCTGCGTCATTGCATTCGTACAGACCAAATAATTCCTCACTAGCTCAAGGCAAGAGCTTAAGCTATGGTTCATGGGAGAGAAGGAAAAAGGCATGTTCTTCCTGACTTGGAAAACAGCAAGATTTAAGACCTTCTCTGGGTCCCAGCATTTCCTTTGGGCAGCTTTACGCAGCTCCCTACTCAGGGGGCTGGTATTTGTGGATAACACTCAGAAGCCCCGGTTTGTCCCTCCACAATGCTGACAGTCCATGTATTCTGAACTCCTAGATTCCTGCTGGTGGGACAAGGAATTTAAGAGTATAGATACTGCTTTGTGTTGCAGTTGCTTTATCCTCTGTCAGCCTGGGGCTGATCTAGTTAACTTTTGCAGGAAGAATGAGTTTATTATAACCATGTCAGTGAAAGAATAAGCTGTAAATCTGCTGCTACTCACTACTGCAGTAGCTTCTACATCAAATTAAATGTAAAGCTCGACTTGCAACAGTGGGAACCTACCATTCTGCCCTTCCCTAGGACAGAACTGCTTGATCTCTAAACTAACCTAGCTCAGTCTTTTTACTACAAGCAGTGGGATGGATGCCTGCCATGGGGAGGTGACATTGATTTGAACTTAGATGCCATCTGTAGGGCTATGACTTTTCCATAATGAACATCACAGTGTACTCCTTGTTTCATCAGTATCTATAAGTACATTGAAACTCTGCTGACACTGGATGCTGTAGAATACGTCAATTAAAAAAAATATTGATATGTTTTCTCTACTGCAGCTATTGTCCAAGGAGATAGCTTAGAAGATATATATAATCAATGCAAACTTGTAATTGAAGAACAATCTGGGCCTTTCATCTGGATTCCTTCAAAGGAAAAATTATAAATTAGCCACTGCACCTCTGATTATGACGGGAGAATATTTAGAAGAAAACTATAATATACTATTTGGAGGCTTTCCTGTTTTTGTTGCATTTATGTTCTTTGCAGTCAATGTGAATTTTGATGAATGTACAACACAAAGTGTTTGAAGCCATGAAGGACACTGATGGGTCAAAGGGTAGGAACAAAAAGACTTCTACCATAAAAAGCAAATCTGTTGTGTGCTCAGAGCACCAGTTGTAGGTATAAACTTCTGACATGGAGACCCTCTGTCAAGGGGAGCTAGCCACCTCCTGTGCCCATGCGGACATCCTGATCGATTCCAATGGCTGAGCTCAGTGTGTTGATTGCTTTAAAGAGAAGCTCCCAGCTCTTGAACCTCATATAGGGCTTGATCCTGCAAGGCGCTCAGCACTTGACCCCAATTCTTACACATGAGTAGCCTGTTGACTTGGAGTCACTTGTGATCCTTCCCTGTGCCGTTCAGTCCCATCGGTTCCAGTAGGACTATTCACGTGCTCAAAGCTAAGCACAGGCTTAAGCATTTTGCTAGATCAGGGCCACATGCACCTTGCAAAATCAAGCTCAGAGGACTTGGTCCACTTCCTACTGAAGTCACTGGTAGAACACTATTTGACTTGACTAGGAGGTGGGTCCTATCCTAAGCTTGTCATTGCACATTTGTAGTTGGTACACCTCAACTTTGGTAACTATGCACATGTTTTGAGTTTTGAAACCAAGCCAAGCATTTCTTTTTTCCCCCTTTGGAAACACTATTGCATCAGGAACTAATTACAATATAGTTTAATGGAGTTTGAGGGTGGGAGAGGATGGAAGCATTTCACATCACACACACGTGCACACAAACACATTCCCATGTGGACGCACACATGTATGAGGATTCACAGCACCTATGTTGACAAGGAGGGATACAACTGGGAAAAGCTTTAAAATTTTTGATTGTCTATTTTATCATTTATATTGATAGAAGGCACTTAAAGATGGAATAATTTATAAAAATAAAAATATATTGATGTATAGAAACTAATTTCTATAGGTAAAAATGTTTTTGTGAGATATTTTGTAAAGATTAATTGAAAGATTAAATATTTACACCCTTGTGCGACTGTAAAATGTAAAGAGGACCATCAAGTTGCATTATCCCTTTTTTTCCATAACGGATTCTCTATTGCTAATGACAAGCAAGATAATTCCTTCAATTCTAGTTGTCATCTTGTTTTTCTCTCAACTTAATCCTCTCCCTTGCCTCTATTTAATCGTGACAAACTCCTATGGAAAGATCTCTTGAACTGACTGCCCTCTAGGACCTTTTGTAATCACAAAAGGATAATGCATCTTTAAATTGAAGTGGATGATTTCTCAGTGCTTGAATGCAATTAATAACTTCTCTCTTGGAGGGAGTCACACTTCACCCCCAGATGGTTTTTGATTCTTCCTGTTTCTTTAAAGGAATTAACAAAAGCATTTGATCTTTCTTCTCTTTGCAGGCAGGCAGGTCAGCAACTAACTTGTATCTTCATTCATTTCACAGTCAACAAGGGTCTTAAAAGCAAAAACTGAGGCAATGGACATTTGTGAGGGATTTGGGGGAAATCTGTGGAATTGCAGTTTGGGATGCACGGAAGGGGAGAAGGAGGCATTTTTATCTCACTTCACATTGCCCTTCCTTTGTATATTGATACCATTCTTCACTCTGACACAAGGAGACAACTGCAGGAGATGATATGATCGCAAACTGAATTGCCTTTGCTGCTGCTGGACCAAGTTTCCTGTAAAACCCACCACTCTCCTGCCTGCTGTGCCGCAGGAGTCCAGTGCTGCTTAGCTGGTGGCTTCAGTAACCCTAATGCTTAAGGACATTTTAAGGGCAAATGCTAAATAGACTCCTCAGTTACTTGTCTATTTGAAGCTTACATTTCTACTCCCTGTCAAGAGGACAGGTCCATCCAGCCAACCTCCGCGGACAGCGCGACTCGCTGGATGTTTGCAATAGAGCCACCAGTAGTGATGGGGTTAAAAACACGGGCATTTTAGCGGCCCTAAGGTGGCCTCTGACTTACTGCCCAACTATGGTAACTTTGAGAAGTTCACACTTCTGTAACTACTATTTTACTTGCCTGGCCAGCGCAGATTCATAATGAAGGGTTTCAGTTGAGTCTCCAAAAGAGCTTTGTAAACCAGAAGGGCTAGAAACCTTTATTTTTACAAAATATAAATGAACGAAAGCTTGGATTTTGGATAATTCTGCAGAAATCCACAGAGTGACCCCAGATCTTTGGAAGCCATGGATTTTTCCATGTTGGCAAAGTACTATTGCCCCAGGTTGGGAAATAGCCCACCAGACCTGAAAAAAAAACAACAAACAAGTATCCTAAAGCAGGAACCTAACTCTAGTTTTCAGCTCTGTTTTTAAGCAATCAATCACATCTGCTTTTTTGTTTCTTAGTTCAGCATGCAGCCTTTTACGGTACTATCCTACTAGTAACTGTTTTGCTTTGTCATGTGCTGTGCTTTACGGTGAACAGTAACACTATGGCTGAGTACAATCAATTTTTCCATCAGTCCTTGGTTACTGTAGTAACATTATTTATTTTCCCCTGTCTGTTGTTTGTGCTTCCAGTTTAGAGTTGCCATTGCACTTCTTTTTTTTTTTCCTTTTTTTTTTTTCTTTTTTGGGTTTGTTTTTTTTTTTAAATAAAACCTATATTTAAAACCAAATCACGAAGAGAAGCAGTGAGAGCTCTTATTTCCCTTAGGACTTGTACTCCCATTTGTTTTGTGCATTGACGTTTTGCATTCCATGTTTCAGCATCCTCGGAGCTGCAGCTCTATTTTGCATTGCAGCTGTTCAGATCATGCTGGGTGGTAGTGGGAGGAGGAAGAGAAACATAAGATTTATGCAGAATTACATGTGGTGCAAAATAAATACCGACCCATACAAAGTCCAAACTCACAACCCACAGCAATTGGCACCTGAGACCATATTGGTGCTAACACAGCTTAGCATAATCAAATCCCTTTTCTGTCCATACAAAAGACTTGCAAGTATCTAAACATGAGACAAATGCAAACGCTGGACCCTTTAGGAAAAGTGCCAGATCACACCCCTGGTGCTATTTCTCATGTTCTGGCACAGTGTGTAGCACCGTAGGGTCTAAGCAGAACCAAAATGATCACAGCTTTCTGTCCACCCATGAATGGTCACAATGACATCTTGCTAGCTTTGTGCAGATGTGCAATATTACAACCTATTTATTTCTCCTTGCCACAAAACACCTTCCATGCACTGACTCATGGAGAGCTTGCCAACAGGGCTCAGTGACACGGCACTCTTTACTGGTCTTACGGTCTGACCATCAACCAGTGAAAGTGCCTCTTTCTTGCTTAATTCCCCCTTCCTACAGAGGTACCCTGTCCATGCTAGCACTTTGTAATTTCTTTGGTAGTAAAGGCTGTTTCTAGATAAATATTCTGTGCTGTAATTGTGTTTGTAGCTAGCATGGTTTGATGCTCCGGTGTGGATAGGGTCCTAGGAACCACTCTGTGAAAGTCAAGGATAAGAAATCTCTCCGTTGCACTGAAATTTCAAATCCTCATCCTGGAGAGCAGTGTGGAACCTGAGCTGATAACCACTACGAGCCAGCGACAGTGTCCTAGTTAACCACCTACCTACTTACACTAGGTTTCTATGGAGCATTTGTTGGTGTTACACTTTGGCTGTTACTTGCTCAGTCAAATTGTATTTCTCTTTTGGTTTCCTTATATTTTATTCTCTGTTCTTCAATTCGTATCCATGACCGGAGGATTCAGTGAGTGACAACACAGAAGGGTATTTGTAGGAAAAACAGTGTTAATGGATAAAGTCTCAATCTTCTCTTTAAGCTGCAGATTCAAAGCCATAATATCTGCTGTGTTCAGAGAAAGTGGTCTTTTATCCTTCACAGCTTTGATTCTCAACCTTTTTTCTCTTGAACATTTTGTCTGCCATGTTATGCATGCGGTTCACTGTGCAACTGCATTCATGTGCTCAAGCCCATGCCTTGGTGGAATAAATGTATTTTCCTATTCCATTAAAAATCAGACATCTTGTCAATTAGTTCAGAATAATGAGGTTGTCTTTATGTAAAAAAAAAAAGGTTACCATTCCAGGTCACAAATCAGCATCAAGGCTAACAGCAAATAACATCTAAAATCTATTCAGCATATAGCTAGCCTAGATCCTCAGCTGGTGTAAATCACGGTCACTCCACTGGGGGAGTTGGACCAGATGATCTTTAAAGTCCCTTCCAGCCTAAGCCATCCTATGATTCAGTGATGGATTTCAGTGGAGCCCATCCCATTTACACCACCTGAAGTTACACATCTGCCCTCCCCATTACACCTGTTTTTTAGCATTATTGTAAAACACCAAGGCCACAGGATTAAACAGTAGCTCAGCTCTTTCCATTGTTATCTACTGCTTACTTTGTTGCAGCACCCAGATGGTCAAGTCACAGACCAAGATCATTTTGAGGTAGGGGCTGTGAAATTGCTGAACAAAAAGATACCCTATGGGTCAAATACTATGGCCAGATTTTCAGAAGGCTTCAGCCCCACTTACATCTCACCAAGAGCAATAGGTACCACTACCCCTTTTGAGACGCTGTCTTTAAGGTGAGGAGCATGAGATGCGATTCATCATCCCTCACACCGCATTAGCAGCTTATGGCCCTGACCTACAGCTCAGGCAACTTGCCCTGGTGTAAAACAGCATTTCTGGGGATGGATGGTAGCCAGCATCCTAGGCAAGGTATTTTCGGGAAAAATAAATGAAAAAAAAGGACAAAAAAAAAGGAATTAAAAAGGCAACACTGTTGGCTCTTAGTGGGATAGCAACCTTTTAATTTCTGGATTTGTGTTCCTCAATTGGAATCGGCCGCTCCGAGTCTCCGAGTGCAGCAGCCTGTGCTCTGCAGGCTGCTCCATCCGGCACGCTGGCCGGCGCGCGTCTCTTGAGCAGGATGTTTCTCAGTCCAGCTGTAGTGTGGGGTACTCAGAATCTGAACTGGAGTTTACAGAATACCCTTGTCCAGCTTACACTCCTGTTATGTGTAAATACTCTCGCGCATCCATTCCATTTGTGTAAAGAATAAAGCACACACGATTATAAAAATTAAGATGTATATTTCATACTAGCTGTGTCCTTGCTTATTTATTCCGGTCCAAGCTCTCAGCTGTGGTTCAGTTGTAAATGCTTGATAGAGTGTTTATAAATATGTCATGAATTTTATTATAAAATATTAATATTAAAGCATTTTTACACTTTATAGCAAATGGCTTCTTCACAAGGCATAATTTGTCTTTTTTCCTTAAAGCAGAATAGTAGAAGAGAATGAATATGCTCTTAATATGTGCTGAGACACACCGGTCACACAGGACATTCCTGGTTTCAGAAATGACTGAGGATGCAGAAACTTTTCTCTTTCTTGCACTTTTTCTTTTCCTTTTTTGACTTCACGTTGACATGAAAGTTGCCACCAAGAAGATTCTCTCTGGTGAAGCACTGCCCCTTCCTCCTTGCCGCACTTCTGCTGTGTATTGAGCATCGTCAGCAGCGTGCTGAATAATCATCAGAATATTTCTTTCAAATAAAGAATTGTTCCATGTTTCTGGCATCACAGCACAGCCATTGGGATAAGGACTGTCTGTAACAATTACATGCTTGTGAGCAGCTTAGTGGAGCATAAACTCAGCTGTGCTATCGGGTCCCAACAGCCCAGGAACCTTTGGCCATCCCAAAGGCAGACTTGTGGGCTCCAGAGAGGCCACATGGGCATTGTCAGTCACTGGCAGAGGCAGAAACATGACAGGGACATTGCTTTCAAGTCTGCACAGGACCACAGAGCCTCCATATGGCTCTGGGAGCCACAACTGACTCTATAGGGAGAAAAACTCTGTCCATGGAGTTTAATGTACGTAATCACAAAGATGGTTAATCATCTAAACATTCATTGTGGTGCTTTAGACTTCTCCAGTAGATTTAGGAGAGGGAGAGAATCCAAACAACAATTCCCATTGATATGCAGATGAGCACAACTTAGGGAAAAAGAAACAACAACAAGTTGTTTTTGAGATGCCAGCCTGTTTACCGAGAGGTTTTTCAAAGCAAAGTTACTGCTCCAACAAGCTTGGCAACGACCCGAATTTGTTTTCCTAAGCAACATTGTACAAAGCAGTCTGGAGGTGGGCTCTTCATTGCAGAGCAGCGTCTCTTATTCTATGGAGGTTGTGCGGCAAGGTGTTGGGAACGGGGAGGCTGCAGGGGTGGCTTCTCTAAGAAGGTGCCAGAAGGTTCCCCCAGACAGAGCCAATGCCATCTGGCTACAGGATAGACCCAACACTGGCCAAGGCTGACCCCATCCGTGATGATGTTAGCGCCTCTGAGATAGCATGGTTAAGGGGAAATAAACCCTGCTCAAGAGCATCCTGAGAGAGGTGAGAGTATGTGAAAGCAACAGCCCTGCAGACACCAACATCAATGAAGGAGGCAGGAGGTGCTCCAGGCACCAGGGCAGAGGTTCCTGGTGTCCAGCCAAGGTCAATCCACCACACTTAAACAACTTTCTTCTTCATCCTATCGCTAGGCAAACCTGAGCTAATTCCCCAGACTGGGTTCTGCAAAAACAAGGGAAAGATGGAAAACAATCTTTATAAAACGCCCAGGAAGCAGGAAATAGTTAAAATTGCATGAATCTAAACATGCTGAGGCTATCGATCCAGGCAGTGGTGGCAACCTCTGCCAGCCTGTTGCCCTGAATGGTCACCTTGTCTCATTCATCCCACTGCCTTTTAAAGGTCTCTTCACACAGTCAGCCAAATGCCTGGACTCAGCTGTCAAATCACACCCATGTGGCTTTAAAGACACTGTGTCCCAGTTTGAAAAGGTATCTGGGACCAGAGCTGTATGGTAGTCCTGCAGTACTTCTATGTGCAGTGAACTAAGTGTTCTAATGCATCTCAGGAAGGTCATTTCAGACTGATTTTCAAAGGAATTTAGGTATCCATCTGGCATCAGCAAGTTATTCATTGCACTATAATGATGTCACTTTATAGCTGGCACACAGCAAGGCAATGACACCTGGGTCCCTATGTCAAGAATGAGAGCGAAGGAAAGTGCAGATCAGTTCCTAAATCTCTGCATACACATCAGATCCTCATCCCCACCAGCAATCCATGCAGCAATCAAACATCTCAGACAAGGCAAGGTTACCATAATAGCCCTACCAGAGCAGAATTCACCAACAGCACCATTATAAAGCCCACTGCAAGAAAGGTGATGCCATGGCTGCTTGGGTTGGTTGTCACCATTAAAACCTGTCACCAGTAAAACAGCCACAGCTGAACTGGTCTACTTCTAGTCTGTATCTAGTTTGGAAAGCTGCAGACAAAAGCATAGCTCTGCTACTCAGAGGAGGAGGGCTCTGGATGACACCACATTCTCTTGTTGATGGAGATGGTTCCTCCCAACAATCTGGGGAGGGACCTAATGGTGCCAAATATCCCAGGGAAGCAGAGCACGGTGCCCTGATACCATTTTAGTCAGTGAAGAAATTGCAATGCTCACTGCAGAAGCTCATTAACTACTGTCAACTGCTCATTAGCCCTTGATCTAAGCAGAAGCAGGTGGTGGCAACCAGGGAAAATTAATTAGGTCTAATATATCATTAGTGTAATAGTAATAGGGTTGTTATAACATCAGTAGAAAAGCAATGCACAGCTGGCCCCTCCACTACACCAGCTGATTAACTGATGTCTCAGGCTGAACAACTAGCCTGAATTTGAGGGCTTGCCCTGGTATGTAGGGATAAAGAGCATCCACCTAAGCCTCTTACGAATTCCCTTCCACACAGTGACTCCCTGACACTGCCAAAGACTTTGCCTTGCAATAGAGTCTAGAAATGCAATTGGATGTCAGCTATAAATCACAATTTGAGGTGTCCTTAAGCTGCTGAACTCTGGGATAGGCTTTAAACATGTAAGAAAAGCACAAAGGTGCTGGGAACCTGCAGTTAAATCCACCCCTAACAACAGCTCACATGAGGTCCCAGTCTGCAGCAGAAACTCACCAGCAGCATCACCAGACCCTGTCTGATCTCTGCCTGACCTACCTGCCCCAGCAGGATGGGCTGAACAAAGATCACAACAGACTCCAAGGAAACATCACCTTTAAGGTCTTCTTGCCACCTTCTCCCTTTTTCCCAAGAGAGGGTGTTGCCACTGTGCCATCTGCAATAACAGATGGTCAAGGGGATGTTCATTATCTTCTAAGTCAAAGCACAGGCTTAATTGTCACAGTCACCACCACGTTTAAGTACTGAGAGTGTCAAACCTATGTCAAACACCCATTTCTTGCTCTCTGCTTTAACAGGAAGTATTTAAAATGCTGTCAACCCAATGACTCACAGAATGAATCTAAAGGGTCTGAGGGCAAATGCTTGTCTTACGTTCCTGTCATTGCCTGTACACAATAGAGGTTTGGGACAGGCTTTGCTGGATACAGGATTCACAAAAGCACCCTTTTTCCTCCTCTGGTGGTGTATTTATTGGCTCTATTCTGCCTGCCTGGGTGTGATTTGTTGGGATTCACTTGCTGAGGAACAGCAATACACCTCTAGTGAAATATTAGGTGTTTTCTAAGCTTTTAACTCCTCATCTGTAAATAATCCTTTAATAGAGCTGGATTTGCTGGAGGTAAGAACGCTTATCAGCTTACAATATAATCTCACAGGCGGCATATCCAAAGCCTCTTTTTTTCAATAGACACCACATCATCCTATTTTAGTGATACCAAATGGGAAGGAAAACACTATTCTGAGGCTGTTCCTGCTAAACAGGGAAATCCCTGCAGATAACCAGCTCCAAAGCAATTGACAGAAGGAGCATTCCCAACTAAACAAGCTTAGGTGTTCGCCTGAGCTTAGTCCATGGTGGAACTGGATTTGGGGAATGGGTGCAGAGTATGGAGGTGAGGTACGTGGATAGTGCCTCACTGAGCTGGCTGGATTCAGGGTGGGAACTCACCAACTATAGCAGGTACAGAAGTGAGGCCATAGGTCTCATACAGAGCTGATGGGGGTGTGGGAGTGGGGAGGTCTCACATTATTCAGTGCCTGCTTCCCTCCATTAACCAGCAGAGTTACAGACAGAGGATCACAGGTCACTAAGCATAATGTTAAATAGGGCAAACACCAATTTCAATGCATTAAAGAACCTGAAGTAAAACACTAGGGACTAGTCAAGCAGCAGTCCATAGTCCTATGGAAGAAGCCAGTTGTTAATGGAGCCTTTTCTCACGGAGAAAAATCCGCAGTGAGCACAAATTTATGCCCTAAATATAGCAACTGCCTTCCCTTAACTAGGAATTGAGGCACCACAGTGTGTGCCTGAGAGTGACCCATGCAGCCAAGGCACAATCTCACTGCTCTATATCCAGTACATAGAATCATAGAATCACCTAGGTTGGAAAAGACCTTTAAGATCAAGTTCAACCTTCTCCCCATCACTACCAAGCCCACCACTAAACCACTTCACTAAGGGCGTCATCTACACGGTGTGTGAACACTTCCAAGGATGGTGATTCCAGCACCCACAGCCCATAAACTCTGCAACATTTGGATGCTCACACTCTAGCAGAGAACTTTTTTCAGGGCAGCTCTTCAAGGTTCCTCAAGTAGGTACCCAGGCACTATGTACCATCCACAGCCCAGCCCAGGGCAAGGAGCATATACAACAGGTTTTCTATATAACTGTCAATGCAATAAAAACAGTATCTCACTGGATCCCTTGGCCTGGCTGTAAAGCTTTTGGGAGGAAAGGGGAGCATACACACACAGGCAATGATAACTCATGGAGGGTTTGCCACCTTTGCTGGAGCAGAGTCATAGAATCACAGAATGGTTTGTGTTGGAAAGGACCTTAAGATCATCCAGTTCCAACCCCCCTGCCATGGGCAGGGACACCTCACACTAAACCATGTCACCCAAGGCCTCGTCCAACCTGGCCTTGAACACTGCCAGGGATGGAGCATTCACAGCCTCCCTGGGCAACCCATTCCAGTGCCTCACCACCCTCACAGTAAAGAACTTCTTCCTTATATCCAAGCTAAACTTCCCCTGTTTAAGTTTGAACCCGTTACCCCTTGTCCTGTCACTACAGTCCCTAATGAAGAGTCCTTCCCCAGCATCCTTATAAGCCCCCTTCAGATACTGGAAGCTGCTCTGAGCTCTCCACGCAGCCTTCTCTTCTCCAGGCTGAAAAGCCCCAACTTTCTCAGCTTATCTTCATACAAAGATATGTCATCAGAGCACTGGAGGTACAAGTTGCTTAGGAATTAATTTTCTTGATATCAGCTAGAGCTAAGTCTTCCCAAGCCTCACACAGAGACAGACAAAGATTTATATTTGCCCTCGGTGATGCTTGCTGCCCATTTCAGGTATGATTAGGGAATCCATCTCTATATGATGTGTGCCCACGGTGCGAGGAAGTAATAATGCCACCTCTCACTACCCTGCTATCTGCACGATCTCTATTGTGCCAGGACAGTGTAGGCGAGAAATGATTTAAACCACCTTTATTGCTATTTTTTTTGCCTAGAGGTGCAAGCACAGGCAGGGAACAAAGAAAAATTACAGGAGAGTAATTTTCATTGCAAAGGCCATAACAAATGTCTTTGCTTGAGCAAGGATAGGAGAGGTACAAAGAATGTGGAGGTGAGGCAAAGAGAAGAAGCTGGTAGCAGAGGAAGGGGTTGACCATGCACAAAGAGGAAGGGGGCTGTGAAGCCAACATTTGCAGAGCCTGAGGACACTGTCCAAAGTGATATCAAGTCTAGAACTGCTCACAGGGGGCATTAGCCTCTCAGGACAGTATTTCCTTATGCTTCAAGAATCACAGAATGGTTTGGGTTGGAAGGGACTTAGAGATCATCCAGTTCCAAGGCCTTGCCATGGGCAGGGACACCTTCCACTAGACCAGGTTGCTGATTAACCAGGGTGGGCAAGTATGGCAACCAGAAACCCCTCCTTAGAAATAAGAGGGGCTACAAAGCCTCACTACTTAATCTACCACACCAAGATTCCCTCCAAACAGCAGCTGTGATGCTCATACCTGGCGTATGGGCTTCTCCATGCAATGGGTCTATTCATTTCTTGCTTGACTTGCTCTCAGATGTTGCTGGACAAACAGCTCACAGTACTTGCAAGTAACGGGTGCTGTCCCCACAAGCACTGTCCTGACCATGGCGGCAGCACCATTTCCATCAGGAATGGAAGGGTGATAGGGAAAAGCTGCACAAGGTCAAGTCCCACATGTGTTATGAATGACCACATTGGGCAATGCTATGGAAACTGGAGGAAAGAAGAAGGGGAAAAGGGCCATCATATCTTTCCTGATTTTGCCCTATCCTAGTACTCTTGAGCTGGAAGTCTGCAAGTTCTTTGAAAATCATTCAGCCTCCATGTTACATGAGCAAAGCTTTATAGGTACTACATCAACACATTAAATCACATCCATGATAGAACTGGGCCGAGACAATGCGCCAACATATCTGCTCTTTCTAACTGTGTCGAGGCACCTACCTTCTTCACTAACACATACTTCTTAACACTTCATGCTATTCCCATAGGTCTACACGTTACAGCAGCACTATGGCTCACATTAAACAACTCACTGCCCTAAAGACGTCCTGATCAGTGGGGACAAGAGAGAAAGTAGTATAATAAGTCAAAGGGATGGTGCAGCCATGAAAAGCTGACTCAATGACGGCATCAAGGATGTAATGAGAGATACCCTAAATCTACACCTTCCCAGTCACTTACAGCACTGTGGCTACCCTGCTGGTCCTGGGACACATGTCAGAACTAACTTACACAACCAGAATTAAACAGGAGGAAGATGTTGATGATGATGATAATAATAACAATAACAACAACAACATAAATAAAGATTTTCTGCCCAGTTGGAAATGTCAAGGGTTCGGCTATGTGCCAAAAAGAGATGGAAAGTTGAATGCACTTGAACTTTTCATGGAGAAATAATGCCTCCAAAATGTCAGTTCAAAAATGTCACGTATTCTGACTTTCAGGGCTCGGAATACATCATTTCAGACTGACAGACCACAGAAAACCCATATTAGCTGCTGGTTGGTTTTCTTCAGTACAAAAACACCTTAAAAAAATGTGTCTTTTAGTCTAGCTAAGATCGGCTTAGATAAACCTAAAAGCTAATGGGAAAACATAAAATGTTTGTTCCAGACAGTGTGACCAGCTTTGCCCAGACCCTTGAGAAGTTTCCACAGTGGAATACGAAGTTTATTATGTGATATGGGCACTCACTTGACAGAGAGAGAGATTTGTGAGCCATTAGTGAGAGATCATACCATACACTTACAAAGATCAATTCCCATTCGACAGTGAAAGTGGAGAAAAATGACAAATGTGTTATAGAGCAGGGATTAGAGATTTTGACCACCCAAATGTTAATGCGTGCTTGAAAATTGATCTGGAACTAAGTAAATCTGAGAAATAGGAAGCATCGGAAAACCTTCCTCCTTCTCAAACACCTATTGAAGATTTTTTTTTCTACTGATTAATGCTCATGAAAGAATCATTTTAATTGCAAATTTCAAATAACTTGTGTTTATACCAGCAAACAGTAAAGTGCTGCAGAACTAGAAATGAAGGAAAAAGAGATAGCTCAGAGAAAACTGTATGGATGTTTTCCAAGTTGTAGGCAAATCAGCTCAAAGGTGATGAAACAGAGGGGCTGATAGAAACCTTTCATCCATGATGATGGCCCAGGGAGACTGCAGGACATGCAGAATGAATTATGAGATAGCAAACAGCATTCAGATAAGGGGAGATTAAACCAAAATCTATAAGAGTGGGAATTAATTTGGTGGAAACCAGCATGGTCAAAAGAGGAAGGGATGACAATGGAGAATTAGTCTGCCTAGAAATGGGTCTGTTTGAAGTATAAGCCATAGAAAAAGACTCACCAAAACTTGGTGTGCTGAGAGGACTGACACTCTTCACTTACAATATGCCATTAACAAAATGCCTTCAAAGCCTTCAGAGGACCCCACACATGAATGCCTCACTGTCTGGTAAACAGCTCTAAAATGGTTTCAGAGCTATGAATTTTCACTTGCCCATTATTTTCCACCCAGGAATCCAACAAACCTTCCCATAATCCTTGTCCAACAGATAATACGCCTAATATGATGCTACAGACACCACATCTTAACCACTTAGAGATACTTAGAGCAGACAAATCCACTGTTTTGCCTCTATCTCTCCCCAGCCTAGGCACTGACCTCTTACTAATCCGCCTATATAACATAAACTGCTACTTGTATAAACAACCTAAAGCAGATAAAAGGTTTCTAACTGGAACCTGTATTTGAAGTATTCATCTTTATCACTTCGGTCACTTACAATGGCCTCTAGCACTAAGCATTAAGCACAGATAGATAAGTGAAGGGATATATTTTTTGTCCATAGTCAAAGCAAGCTCCTGTCCCATGACACAAGCCCAGGTAGAACTGCAGAGCAGTGGTTGCTCAGTGAAGGACTCTGGCCCAATAACATCTCATTTTAAGAGTGTTTTCTTTAACCCAAATTCCCTTTGTTGGAGAAGGCAACTCAATGAACACACCGTATACTCATCATTGCCTCTGAATTTAGCAGCAAGCAGTCCATCTTACCCATGAGAGGTGTTTCTCCTCATTCAGCAAAGATTACCCATAGGATTCCCCCTCTCTGACTGCAAATCCCTTAACTTAAAGACTATACTGCAAAATGGTTCATAATCACATAACACCTCTAAGCCAAGCAAATCTGCTTTTGCACACTGAACCCAGGCATGTTTTCTTGGCTGGTTCTTCTTACTCTTGTATTATGGTCATAACAAATAAGAAATAATAATTGAGAAGATCCCTTTACTTCAAATTTATAATCTGAGGTCACCATGGGACAGTACCACAAATTTAGAGCTCAGCATTTTCCAGACATAAAGACTGATAAAAGGATGTTAAAACAACATTATAGCGACCTTGTCAGCCAAGCCCTGTAGTCTGTGAGAGTGTGAGGGATGCTGATGGGATTTCAGAAGCTTGAAAAAGGTCTCCAGAAATGTCAGCAGGGTGTGTTGAAAAAGAAGAAATTGAAGATGACAGGCCTAAAAATCTAGCGAAATAAAGATCTGTTGAAACACAAAGTGTCATTTTCCATCAGAGATCAAGTGAAGCTTAGTCTACATGTGTTTGTTCTTAACAACAGTACTTTTACTATTTCTCACTTGGTTTGAAAGTGCAATAGTAAGTTTATATGTCATTTTCTGCCAAAAAAGATTGCCCAGCAAGCTAATTTTTCAGCTTTGGATTGCAGTGAAAAACTGCTCTTTACCCATCACATATTTTTAAGCTGTTGATGTTTTCAATTAATAACAAAAAGTGTCAATCACATTTTTAGCTGAGGAAACACAGTCCAGGCTGCTTTCAGGTTATCTGCTTTCTCAGTGACTGCTCCCCATTAGTGACACAATAGTGCCAGAGCTGAGGGCAGATTTCAAGTCATTTAAGTTCACCAGTGAAACCGGAGACTAAAAGTGATTAGAAGTCTAGTTACAGGCTAAGAACTCATGGTAAGTGGTTGTGAATGCTCCATCCCTGGCAGTGTTCAAGGCCAGGCTGGACAGAGCCTTGGGTGACATGGTTTAGTGTGAGGTGTCCCTGCCTGGCAGGGGGTTGGAACTGGGTGATCTTAAGGTCCTTTCCAACCCAAACCATTCTGTGATTCTATGGAGCTGTTGGGTTTGTGTTTGTTTGTTTGCTCTGATCCAATAGGTGATGTCTAAGACCAGTGAGCAGAATGAAAGGAACTTTCCATCCCTCCCTCATGGACTGGTTCTGGCTGGGTGATCCAAGGTGATTTTGTTGATGTTTCCTTCTTGCTTGCTCTTTAAAACATCCAGTCTCAGTGAAAACTCAGGAAACACTGCTCAGGTGATTCTGTCACCAGAAAACAAGAAGAAGAGAAGGAAGGCATGTGCTGAGAAGATAGTGCCCAGGGACTTGCTTGCTCTAGACACCGTCAGAACTGTGCAGTGAAAAACTGATAAACTCAAGTGCAGAAACTGCACCAGTACCCACTAGTAGCAACGAGGGGTTGCATGGTCAAGACCTCATCCAGAAGCTTGATGGCTGCTATATGCAGGAATATATGCACCCCTGATAAACCAGAGTGTTCTCTTAGGGGTTTTCCAACTACCTACAAGGAAGCAGCCACATATGTCAGTTTGACCCTGCACTTATGAGTACACAGCTCGGCTTGGGCTCCCAGATGCTGATGAAAACACACACAACATTGTGTGAATTATCAGTTATTACTAATTACAGCTTGATTCTGTTAACTGCAGAACAGATTATAGAATCATAGAATAGTTAGGGTTGGAAAGGACCTTAAGATCATCCAGTTCCAACTCCCCTGCCATGGGCAGGGACACCTCACACTAAACCATGTCACCCAAGGCTCTGTCCAACCTGGCTTTGAACACTGCCAGGGATGGAGCATTCACAGCTTCCTTGGGAAACCCATTCCAGTGCCTCACCACCCTCACAGTAAAGAACTTCTTCCTTATATCCAAGCTAAACTTCCCCTCTTTCAGTTTGAACCCGTTACCCCTTGTCCTATCACTACAGTCCCTAATGAAGAGTCCCTCCCCAGCATCCTTATAGGCCTCCTAAAGGTTATTCCTAAGAAATACTGGCTGCGCTCTGTGTCTCCCAGAAATTCATACCTACCAGTGAAATACCAAACTGCTGGGACTGTCCTTCCATTTTCACTTCTTTCAGCAACGTCAGCTAAAGCAGTTACCTCTCTCAGGCCCTCCGTTTTCTGCAAGGCTGGTTTTGACATGGACTTCCCTGGAATGGCTCACCCCTTGAGAAGAAGCTGGGGCAGACTTTATATGCTCTTCAGGCACCTACAAGTGACAAGAAAATGCCCCAGTAAATTTCAGCATCCAACATTTATGATTCATTCCCTTTCCTGGGGCCCAAACATGTTTGTTCAGGACCAACATCTACCCAGAACTCTGCTGATCTCACCAAAAGCCCCTGATCTGCTGTTGCCTTCAGAAAAGTACAAGGACTTAGAAAATACCAGCAGATGCCCATCCGTGCTTGAAACCCAGGGAAAATCAGATCATCTATAGATGAGTAACAAATGATCCTCTTTGGGGCTGAGCTGGGAATTGAGTCCCATCTGCTGTGCTTGTCCTCATAGTTTGGCCAGAAAAGACACCCTTCCTTATGAGGTTAAATGATGGAAGTGGAGCTGACCTCTAGTAAATATTCTTGTCCATCCATGTCCTTCAGAACATTAGGAACACCCAATAGGCTGTGCTTTCAGAACCAAGTGAAAACTCTTCCATCCATAAGCTTTGAAAGTTGAACGCCTCAGGATTATAGAAGGGGAAGCATCTAGTCATAAGGAGGAAAAAACATTATAATTACATGTAAATAGACAGCAATCAGAAGTCAACTTATCTAAAGAATCTCCTTGAGGGTTTTTTTGCATGAATTTTCAATATTCCTTGTAACCTCACATATCTCATTGAATGACATTGCACTTGCAAAGGCTGCCTGCTTTGCAAAGTCTCTGAAAACCTAACACCTCCATAGGGAGAAAAACAATTAAAAATTAAAGAATAGGTCACAAAATACATCTATAACCTGATCCTGAAAGACATTTTTTATACTGATAAGAGTGCTCCTGTAACTTTAGATCCCTGCAATTCACACAAGCCAACAGACATCCCTGGTCTCTTGTTTTCCTAGTGGGGCTCTTCATATGACAGGGTATCTCTTACTGGGTGTTTTCACAAGATCAAGACCACATGTTCAATAGCTTCATTTCCCAGTGACCTCAGCAGCTTGTAGCATCTCAAGGACTAGTTGTCTTTGCAGTCCAACTTCTGTTTCAACTTATCTTTGCAGTGACAATGTAATTGTATATGTCCTGCAAGAAATATAGCAGGTACCTCCTTGGTATGTATCACTCAAAGTGTAAAACATAGCATTCAGGAAAATAAACAGGATTGCAGAACGGCATTACAGAATCATAGAATAGTTAGGGTTGGAAAGGACCTTAAGATCATCCAGTTCCAAGCCCCTGCCATGGGCAGGGACACCTCACACTAGAACATGCTGCCCAAGGCTCTGCCTTGAAATATCTTCACTTCATGAAGACGTTCGCATACAAATTTTCTCAGCCATTGCAATTGCTGTTTCTTAATTCACACAGGTCATGGGCATTAAAAACCCACAGGCATCTTGGCACTGACCCCTCTGGAAGCAGACTCGATCTGCAGATAGACCAGCCAATGACCACACCACATTTAATTATTAAACCAGCAAAAGTGTCAAAGGACAAGGAGGAGGTGAGCACTGGTCTGGCCTGTCCAACCCTGGCTGTGCATTTCTCTGTCACCGCTGCTCCACCACAAAAATCATGGCACAAATGAGCAGCCTAAGGATGGAAGAGATCCTGTATCGGTGACCCTAACCCGTGGCTGTGGCCAAGAATGTGTCAAGGTAAGATTTTATTAGTCTACTGATAAACAGTGTGGTCAGAAAACACGATTTCTTCAGTTTTTTGAGTTAATTTCAAAGTTAGTTAACTCCTTCCTTTATTGAAGAATAATGCACAGGATGGTCAGGTTCCCTTTCTCTTTTTTTAGCTGGCAACCAGAGGATGATGTCTTATCTCTTTATTGGTTGTTTTGGCAACCACTTCTTATCTCTTGCCTCCAGCTATCAGTGAACTGATGTTTCCACCATGGAGCAATCTTGCTATTGAAAAAGCCTGCTGCCTGACTTGCCTGTCTCCTCTCTGTGATGCTGAAGGCTTTGAGGTCAGCTCAACCCTCGATCTTCCTAGACAGACAATGGACTGAAACTCTGAAAGTCTTGATCCCATTCTGGCTTCTTTTCATATCTCATGTTCCCCATCTGGAACATGCAGATGGTAAAATTACCCTTCCTGTAACAGGAAAGTCATGCTTAAGAGGTGATGATAAATTGATGTGTGATACAGACAAAAGCAAAACCAGAATGATTTCAGGGCTTGTTCAGAAGGAAGCCTGAGTTTAAAATTGCCAGTTGTGTAAAATAATGCTGAACAAAGACAGACAGTGGCTTCTTACCTTACCTTGCTCGGTGTGCACGACCACACGTCCTAGTGCAATGTCCTGGAATGGATCTAAACCAGAGTTGCATTGGGTCTCAGTTCTATCCATGCTTTTATGCTCTGCACAGCAGAAGGTTCCTGGCTGTCAAAAGCTTACTTTCTATCCTTCCACAAAGCCATTAACTTACTTACAAAACCAACTTCCACAGAAGCACAGTCTCAGCCTTCAAACGCTGAGCATGTTTTACTTGGTATTTATAGGCCATGCCAACAGATTTGAAATATAATTAACTCTCACCAGATGTAACATTTTTGTTTTCATTTCAGCACCATCCAAAGAGATGAGAAAATTCTGCCCTTGAAATATTCTGCCATTGAAATAGCAACAAATCTGAGCAAAAGCATATGCAAGCTGATCCAGTCAATGGTAAACTCCTCAGATCGGTATGAGCAGAAGGGATCACCTCAGCAAATATATGGAGTGGCTTTAGAAAATAAAATCTGATCTGAAGATCCAAATAGCCATTGCAATTGGAGATGAATTATTAAACAGATTAACACTCCTAACAGTGAACTTGCAGAGACACACAGTCTGTATACTTTGGGATGCAGAGCAGAAGAAGAAGAAATGAGATCTTGGGGGAATTTTCTGGGAGCTGAGTCAGCTGGAAATTTCCTGCTGCTTTCTCTTAAAAAGACAGTTTTCCCCAAGGAAAATACACAAAGGGGAAAAATAGAAAAGATGGTGGGCAGGTGTAATATAGCCCTGCCACTTACCAGCTGCTGAGACTTTTTTCTTCCTCTGTGGATGGAAAACTTCATGAAAGCCATGCACATTTAGATCGACAGATGATGTCGATGTGGGTCACTTACTCTAACTAGCTGGATGCTCAGAGACACACCGGCTCATGCCAGTTGTACGCTTTGGCTCTCACATTCATTTTCAATCACTGCATAGCACTGAGGGAAGCCAAGAGCACATTACGTATGCAAGTCCAATGGCTCCCAGCCTTCGGAGAGTGATGGATGTTGCTGCTCCTGCTGCCTGGTGAACAGGGTGAACAATGCAGAGGTTTCTGCAGCCTTCCAGTAGCCCTTCCCAGGGTGCCCTCGAGGGTGACTAACTCGGTGGCCAAGGCTATTTTTGCACTGCTCTCACAGCATGTTGGAGACAGCCCACAAGACCACATATTTATGGAGGTTTGGAAACAAACGTGCTGGAGAAGCATGTCCAGCATGTGTGGGCTGGAGTGATGGGGCACAGGGCAAGGAAACAGGTAAGAAAGAGGGACAGACTCCCTCCAAAAATGCCACATTCCTGACATTACAAATCAATCCCATTGTCCAAAGCACTGCAGAGTGAACTGAAGTAAGCAGTGGAGCAGAAGTTACCTGATCATATGTGGGCTCCAGCTCAGCTGGGAGCTGCCCACAAGTTGCCCCTGTCTCTCTGCGAATGAGATGAACCCTTTCAGCATCACAGAGACTTTGAACCCAGACACAGCCAAGAATGACCAAGGTGTGAGGATAGATCCTTGCTATCCGATTTACAGCCATGGGAGAAGAATTGGGTTAAGATTTTTTATCCCACAATATCCTGAGACAGTACTGACAGCCTCACTGCTGATCTGTTAATATTGTTGAGCACCTACACAATATAACTTGCTTTCTGAGGTACTGACAAGAAGCTAGGACTGATGCTCAGGTAGTCGAGTATAACCAGTAGCAATCAGTGCTTGTGTTTCATCCTGCCAGAAGTATTTGATAAGAGGTTACAACTATTTTCCAATATTAATCTTCTATGTCAGAAGATGCTGTAATTTCTATTGATTGCTACCTCACTAGTGGAGAAAGGTGAGCCAGGAGATAAACAGCCATAACAGGAGCATTGGAGAGGGTGGGAAGGTCTGGAAGTTGTTTTATCTACCTGTAATTCTGCTCCACATTCAGGAGACACTGACGCTTTATGGAAATCCTTCCAATATTTGTACCTCTCATTGCAGCATCTTTTCAATATTTGTAGCTCTCATTTCAACGTCACGTTGATTATGTTTGTGAAAGCTGAAAAAACACCTTTCATTTTGACTCAAAATGTTACGAGTAAGGCAATGTGACATTTGTATTGAAATGCCATTTCTTACCGCACTTCCTGATTTTTAAAGCCTTTCTCACATAAGTAAAACTTTGGGCATTTAATGCCATGTCATTGATCTTAGTTTTTAAGCTATTAGTGGCTCACCCATCACTACCTAACGATGTTCTTCATCACTACCTAACGATGATAGCCAGCAGTCTGGTGGTATTTTTGGCTTCAAAAAGGACTTTAGGGGCTTTAAGACACTTATTAACCATTGCTGTTCTTTCTTTCCTCCACCTCCACCCCATAAAATAATGACAGCAATACTTTTCCTCATATCTTTAGTTGTCTTACAGTGCACAGTGCAGACTAGAGATAGACCTCAAGTACATGTTTCCATAGCTCCAAGCATATGTGGACATGATCTCTACTGGGGCCAGGAGGCACTGCTGTTATGGAAATGATAATGTCAATGCACTGCCTGTGGGGGTGTTATCTCTCACTGAGAGGGAAAAGACCTATGAAAACTGGCTGAGCTATTGCTGTTTTCTTTGCCTGCATGTTGCAGCACTACCTCTCTGCCCTGTATAAATACAATTGTAATGCAAAACACCCAGGCAGAAATAACAGGTAAATTCTGCTCACATGTTAACCTCAGATCTGCACCTATGTATTTCTCCTCAACACTCATCAAGCCTAATGGCTTTGTAGGGCACCTGCTCATCTTAAAGCACTTCCTGCCAGTCCATCACTGATTAAACCTGTGCTGCCATGCTCCTGTGAAGCAGGGAAATTGGTGATAGTGAGGAAGCAACAAGAGGAAATTTCAGCTGTACAGTGAGTTTCTTTGGACTGTGAATCAGTCTCCAGATTAATGTTGTAGATCAATTGCTTGATTTATTTAAAGAGTGAATTGGATAAAGCCACAGAAAATGCATAAGAGAAGAATTCAGCTCCTGGAGGGTGGACCAGGGGAACAATGAAGTTTGTTTGAACTCTGATCATTTTCTTCTCTCTCTCTGAAATCAGGGCACTATTGCTACACTTCTCCAGAGGAAGACTAAGAATGAACAATGTGTAAGAGTCAGTGAAATCTCTTTTTACTACAACAAGAAAAAGCTGCCTAGTGAGCAACTGGGATAAAAGGACAGTTTCTGGGAGTGACATGAACAATAATAAGCTAAAACTATATCCACTGGCCTCATCTGGCCCATTTACCTAGTTATGACTCCACTGGCTGCCATGAAGTTATTCCTGATTTACCTCCAGTGTAATTAAAAGGGCTCAGCAATAAAAGTGATATATCTGGAACACTTTTTTTACCTGCTCAGAATCCATATGCCATTCTTTTATCTCATTGCTTGGATTTAATGACATACATAAAACCAATGAGGGTATTACAGTCTGGAGCCTATTTTAAACAAAAATAATCTCATCCCTAGCCTGATATCTTGGTTTGGTGATAAGAGTCAAGTCATCTTTGAGGGGGTTGAGGATAAGCTGTACAACATGAGCAGGAAGAACAAAGCTTGCCTCATCGAAAGCAAGCCTGGCCTCAGACCTAATGCTGTGCAAACTGAGCTACGCTGCTTCAGACTGAAGAGGTTACTTTAGTGACTTCGTATGTATAGTGCCAGCCGTCCTCAATTGGTAGCTCCAGAGAAGTACAAGGGCCAAGCAAGCTCTCTGTACCCCTGTGTATGCTGTAGTGCCCCTCTGGGAGGAAAGGGGAGGTTGAATCAGAGAATAGTTTGGGTTGGAAGGCACCCTTAAATCTCATCTAGTCCAATCCTCCTGCAATGAGCAGGGCCGTCTTCAACTAGACCAGGCTTCTCAAAGCCCTGTCCAACCTGGCCTTGAACACCGCCAGGGATGGGGCATCTACCACCTCTCTGGGCAACCTGTGCCAGTGTTTCACCATAGAATCACAGAATCACCACCCTCATCATAAAAAAAATCTTCTTTATATCTAGTCTAAATCTCCCCTCTTTTAGTTTAAAATCATTACCCTTTGTCCTGTCGCTACAGTACCTTTAGGTACCAGAGAAAGGAGAGGTTAAAGGGGGTTTTTCAACCTGGCAGGCCATAGGCCTCTCTCTCTGAAACAGAGTAAGTCATACTTCTCTCTGAAATGAAATCCTGTCAATTAGTGTTCGCTTACAGCTACAGGGCCCATGGCTGCTATTTCAAGATTTGCTGGGCAATGTATAACTGGCATCTAGTTTTAATGTGCTCCCTCAAACAGGTCAGAATCTCCTAAATATTTTCTGGGGGGTTGTGTTTTTGTTTTTTTTTTAATTGGAAAAAAATTCTGTTTAAGAGCATAAGGTAACGATTGCATCAGAAGCACCATGGGTGCTGACACTGGGCTGGAACAGAGTTACAGAGGGAAGCAAGTTGTCATTAAGGAGAGCTCAGCAAAAGAATGTCAGTGTGTAATCCCACTCCAGTAATCAATGAAGGGCTGTTACTTGTACGTATTCATCAGGTTTCTTTAATTCTTGTGCCACCTGCAAGGCCAGGGCATGCACAGCATGGGTCTCCCACCAGTATTGCGGACGAGGTCCCACAAGGCACAGTCACACAGAACAGCTATCTGCTTCCTATTCTTCCACAAGACCTCTATGGGCAGAAGTCTCCTTTTAAGGTGGCAAAGATGCCACCAATGCTCTGCAGTGCTTCTCACGTGTGGGTGGTAAAGCCATTTCCTGCTCCTATCAGCTCCTCGTGAGCTCAGAATGACAACTACTTTGGTTTGCGGATGAGAAGTGAGAAGTAGGTGACGATAAGCAGAGTTGCCTGTCAGCCCTTTGTGCAAGGACATTTCCTTAAATAGGAGTTCTCTTTAGAAATAAAACGTTCCTCAGAAAGCAGAAAGCCTCTGTCCAAAGGTACTCTTTAATATTACTAAATAAGTAAGGGAAAATGCCTTGAAGGCAGCAAAGTTCAATATTTTTCAATTTAGCAAGCAAAAGTTATTCCTATGCTTGCAGATTTTAATGCTATCTCCATCTATCTAATAGGAAAGCGTAGAGAAGACAGAGATAGACTCTTCTGAGAGATGTACAATGATACAAGAACAGGTGATGGACACAAGTTGCATCATGGGAATCTCCATTTAGATACATGGAATTATTCTTTTACCACAAGGGTGGTTGAACACTGGAACTGGAACACAAATAAGACTGATTTAACTGAGCTACATGCTCTACATGCACCCGTTCTGGGTGGGAGGTCAAACCATACGACCTCCAGGGCTCCATTCCAACCTAAAGTATTCTATGATCCTGTAATCCTTAGAGTCACATACATTGAAGCTATGGCTTCAAAATTATTTACCTATTTTCTTACATCGATGTACCATAAGGTTGAGTTTCTTGTTTTGCAACTCAAAACTTCAATTTTGTAGTGATTTTTCACAAAGAGCTGTGGAAGCACCTACTTAGTCTGTATCAGAGCACTACTAATTAGCTATGTGCATCACTATAAGACAGATATATTCTGTATTTCTGTGTAGCATGTGAAAATACATTTCACTCTAAATTAATCCTATTTTACATAAAGGAAGATAACAAGGAAAATCAAACTAAATTCTCCATAATATGCAGCATGCAAATAGGGCTACAGTCTCAGCATCTTGTCTGCCAGACAAGATCCAGTCCCTCCGCTTGGTAGTAGAGGAGGACCTGAATCACCCAGCCCTCCTCAAGGAGCCCACACGGCTGCCTCTTGTGACTTCTTAAGCCTCAGGTTCCCCAGCAGCTTCTGAGTAATACTTTGGTAAGCCTGGTTCCCAAGCAATGTGCAAGAGGACTAGCTGTAGTGATGGCCCCAGATCCCCATCATTATACTGCTTTTATTGTGCTGTAAGAGCTCAACTACAGGGCGTTTGGCATCCAAGCAAGGACTGGGAGCACTGAATGGTATTCAGACTATCTACACTGGTTTCCAAGATTTAGATGGAATTTATTGCCTAGATCCAAGAGCACTACTCAGACTGATGGCTGTCCAGGGCTCCCTAAACTCTTCAGCACATAAAAATCTAATGGCACCCTGGTGTTAACTGCAGCACTCATTAAGCACCTAAACGCGCCTAATCAGCTAAGTGGGAACCTCCTACTAGAACCCTGCAATGCCTCAGAGGAAGAAGTGAGCCCCTGAGGACCTTCATCCATTTGGTACATCCAGAGAGCACTTTGTGCACTTGAACAGCATTGGTCAAAGGAGGTCACCTCTCACATAGCACTTAAAGGGCAAGAATTGCTGATGCAAGGACAAAGATCACTGAACCTACTGCAAATCAAAGACACGCCGAAGAAAACAAATCTGTTTCTATTGCTCATTATCAATCACAATATTAAATTAAGAGAAGGGTAAGAAAATTTGCACCTACTATCTGTGAAAGGTACTCATGAAAGCACTTCTTTGCTTTTGATGTCTTGTTATGAAAAACTCAGCTCTATAAGGAGAAGGCTGTTATTGATAGTTTATCTTACTTCAGGGAGCCCTTTGGATGGGTCAGGATATTCCTTAGTGTTTATTCCAGCAAGAGCACAACTCTGCAGATGCATGGAATCATATAACCTAATGATAATGGCATTACAACTCAGCTGTGGTAAAAAAAATTACTACAGACATGTCTGGTTAATAAGTAAATCATAAGTAAATCTTAACCATTAAGAAATGAAATCATCAGAAGACCTTTAACAGCACATTGGGGATATAGAAGGAGGCTGGGCAAGAGCAAAATAATTGATGCAGATGCCTCTAGAATTCTAGGAAACAGCAGCAGCTTCAGAATACCATCATATTCTGGTCTCCTCCTTGATAACCCTGGAAAACCCAGGTGCTGATCAGCTTCTAACAAAGAGAATATTAAATTCACAATGGTCAGGAACCAGTTCTGGGAAATATTGCAGCTCTATCTTATGCTTGCTCCCCCAGATTGATCTTTGAAAGGGTTGGGGAACTTTCCCACCAGTGGTGTTTAACATGGGATAAGGTAAGGACAGCCAAATCTCTTCCTTCAGGCTATTTGTCCTGGAATTAGGAAAAACCTCTTCCTACCCATCACTGCGCAGCTGACATATTAAGGCTATTTTCTAGTGTTTAGAGTCATCATCTGCTGTTAGGTTTGATGAACTAGCAAAGGATGCCAAAACCTATTCTCCCATTCATCAACATATGCTGCTGTTAAGTGGTGCAAGAATGTTTTTGCAGTGGTAGTTCAGACAAATTAAGAAAACAAGACAGTCCTACAAGGAAAGACAGCCCTGGATTCTTGTCCTATGGGAAAGACCCCCATTTTGCCCTGATATTGCCAAAATTCATCTCATCTCTTGTAAACTAGATGATCTTAAGGTCCTTTCCAACCCTAACTATTCTATGATTCTAAACTGAGATTGCAGAGATTCTTGCTGCCAGCACACAGCAAAGCAATGTCTTGTGTCATTCAGAAGCAAAAAAACCTGACTGGCAGCAAAGGAAGTTTCCTTTATCTAGCAGTGAAACGTTCTGCCATGACATTTGCAATAGGTTGCTCTATTATCAAAGTAAAAATTAATTCCTACACATTGTTAACAAAACAGCATGTCTTTCTCTTTGCTTACAAACTGCCAATTACATGATTCACAAGGAATTACTGTATATTGCAGTGTCTTTCCATTCTGCACAAAAATAGCTTTTCATTCAGTGTTTCTTTCCCTATTCCACACGTTGTGAGCGCTCAAGCCATCAGATATTCCCCAGTGATACGTAATGATTTATAAACCTTCTGCTTTTGCACTTACACCCAATTTGAACAAAGTCTGAAATTCAGTGTCTCAGCAATCTGGGCAGCAGAGCTAGAGCTGGAATCTGTCCTGGACCTCCTCTGGGAACACAAAGATTGCTACACATGCTATCATCATGCTTTTGCCTCTGAGCGATATGGGTTGTACAAGGCTTACTTTGAGCTGAACCTGGATTGCTTAAAGGAGGTTGGGGCAGGTGAGGCAAAAGGAATTAAAATGTGCAGAAAAACAAAGGTGAAATTTAATTCAGCTTTACTTAGGGCAAAATTAAGGACTTCCCATTAATAGAAAACCACAAAACACCACAAAAACTCTACGTTGTCAGGAATTGCAGTAGAAGTGCTCTATCAGGGCAATGGTATGGTGCTCCTCAGCAGAGAATAAAACTCCACTTCTGCCACCAGCCCTGGCACATCTGGATGCATCACTATGAAGAATCAGCAAATCTGCCATGAAATCCACACTAGCCCTGTGTCACATCATTGGGATGCTCACATTGTTCCCAGTTTCCAGCTCCCCGATACCTCTTCCTCTCAGGAGAGCGATGATAGGGAATTTCCATCAAAATATTATTGATGAAATAAAAATCAGTTTCTGTGGATGGATTTTTAGCAAAGAATGGCCACGTTCCCCAGTCAGCAAGCGCCTACACGGAGCTCGACATGAACTGGGGATGAAGGAGGACGTGGGTAAAGAAGCAAAAGTAACAGTGCAAGCAAGATAAGAAGAAACTGGACTGCGCTAAGATACAAAATAGTGGACTGTTAGCAAATTTTAAAGGTTAAGTTCTCATACGCTTATTGTTACTAGTTGCTGTGTGCTGCAGGAATATGTATCAAAGCATACTATACTGAGCTATTGTATATGTATTCAATCAGCATACAACAAGCTATTGAACATGTATCTAATTATACTACAGCGAGCTATTGAAGATGTATACAAATATTATACAGCGAGCTATTGTAAATGCAACCGTAGTTGCTGTGTCTTACAAGAAAATGTATCTGATTAGAATACAGCAAGCTATAAGCCAAGGCAGAGAAACAGTATAAAAAGGATGGATACGCCATAATAAATGGCTTTTGTTTGATCACATTGATCTCTTACTGAGTCCATAATTTTTCTGCGGCGAGTTTCTGCATAATCTAAGTTTTTGGTGGGAAGAATTTAATTTCTCACTGGGACCACTGATGTTGAGCATGTTTTGAATCAGGCTGCCCGAGCTGCTGCAGTATCTCTTGAAAGACGCAGTGCAGCTGATTTACCCTGCGGGATGGATTGTAGCGTTCATAACTCAGCAATGCCTCAGCTCATGCTGGAGCAGGATGGCACATCCCAGGACATGCATCTTACAGAATTAAAACTCTCTGCAACCACCTTTTCTCCCCTGGTAAGTCTCCATCTGTTGAAAAATGGTGAAAACAAATGTTAAATAATCAAATATTTATATCAATAACTAAATTTCATATGAAATTTGTGAAATTATTTCCATTTCCAATTCATAATGAAGTCAACTGATTGAAACCTTAAAAACAGAACTGGGATTTTTCTGAGGGACCAAACCAAATAAAATTGAGGCAAAATGCTAGGAATATTCAAACACAACTCACTAGCAATTTTTTTCCCCACAGTGAGCTGTTGCAGGTAAATACACATTATAAACAGTAGAGACTTTTACCAAAGTTATGGCACCATAAGGTGGGTTGCCATGGGTGAGGGGAACATCACAAAGCTCATGTGGCAGAGGGCAAACTGAAAGAGCCGCTTTCTTCTTCAGAATCCAAACTGTGATCAAAGCCTTTCCTTTGGAAAATGATTAAATAGAATTGAATGAGTCTGAGACAAAGGAGAGAGTTGGCAGGTTGGCAGCACATCAAGACTGGGCAATAACCACAAATGTTCACAGGAGATAACCGCACAGAGAGTGAGCTGCAACCCCACACAAGCAGATATTTGATGTATTGTCTCCCCCTCTGACAGACCCAAGGGTGCTGTCCTTTGTGTATCTTGGCCAAACATATGTCACTAGCCTTGTCAAAAGAGCACAAATGAGATGACAAGAACTGATTCTTTCCAACATCTCTCAAGATCCATTGGAACATTATATTGGTCATATAAACTTTTACAAACTTTATTTTTTTAAGCCACAAAAGAACAAACCACAGTGACAACAGTAAATATTTCTGCTTTCATTCCCTAAAGAAAGTAAGGCTGAGAGCAGGATGATCAATGTTTTCCAGCTATTGTGCTCATAAGGGAGTTTGGAATAGCTCTGAGTGGGTTTTAGGCAGCAGAAATCAGCTAAAATGAATCTCACTCCAAGGAAACAACAGTGCTTTTACTGCAACCCCAGGGGTACATCTCTCTTGAGATGAAAGACAAGTGCACGAGGAAGTTTGGTCTCTAGCAGTTGATGCACTGTTTCTGAGTTCATGTAAGGAGCTTATAACCAACATAGTGTGTATCTGTTAGAGCTGTACAAACAGCTGGGTGTCTCAGTGATCCTTATGCCTAATGAATTCATGATCTCTCATTGCTCAGATAAAAATGCTACACACCATCAAGTATATAACCACACTGAGGTCTGAAGTTAACTGAGTCTTACTTATGATGGCTGAGGAGCCCCAACAGGCTTAGGCCCTATTGGAAAGGCATTCTCCACACTGAAGAGTATGGCACAAAGTTTAGGGGCCTGCCTCTGCTATGGTATTATTTTTGTCTTGCCATCCTTGCAGTGCTGAAAAGCATCAGCTAAGAACAAGTTCCCCATTAGGCTGAGTATCGTGTAAAAGAAGCCCAGTAGAAGTCAGGAAAGAAGAGTGAGATTTATTGCATCTGTCTTTAAGAGAAGGATTTAATTAGGCACTTGGCCATCTCCATTTAGGTGGCTATAATTTCACAGATGCTCACAAATAGGCATCTAAAGTCTTTTGAGACACCTTAATGTAGTTTACCCACTTCAGGTTACCTTCAGCTGCTGGTTCAGAAGGCCACAGGTCTTCCATATGTTCTGTATCATATTTGCCAACCCCATGCAGATGTCTCAGATAGCCTAGAGCCCCTCAGAGACCACAGAACTCTATTGTGCAACTGAGCCGAGCCCTTAAATTTCCTGACAATCAATGGAAAGCAATTCCATACAGTCAGTGACCCCTGAAGAGTGATTCAGATGGCGAGGTACCTGCTTTGAGGTGAGGATTCCTCTCTATGATCCACTGACTGTGTTGACTAGGACTAGGGTTCAATTCATTAGGATGTCCTCTGTTACTTGATACACCCGAGGGTGTCTTTGATGTGCAGTGATAGGATGCAGCATTTACACATCTCTGGAACAGCAGCTGGAGGCCAGGTGGAAGAGTGGGACATCTCAAGTGGTACCGCACACCTATGTATGAGCAGCTGTGATGAGCTCTTATGATCCATCCTGGCTGCTTAGAGACCAAGTTCACACACAGACACTTACCTGAAGTAAGTGCCTCAGTCTGGAGCTGTAGCACACCCAAAGACCCTATTCAGTTTCCAGCAATCAGCATTATGGCCCTTTGAGAGGCTCTCTGCAACCTGGTCTCCAGCTGCCACTCTTGAGAGATACGTGTCTCCCTACCAGCCCCATGTCATCCCTGCCAAGCCCACACAGATGTCTTAGGTCCCTTGAGCATCCCAAATTACACTAAATGCCTCCATCTGGTTTACTGAGCTGTGGAAATGTCTGTAATATGGTTGCCTACGCTAACAGAGCAAATGATTCAAGACTTCCTTTATAACCAGGGCATGAAAATTGAGGTTTAGGATACATTTCAGTTGGCCTGTTTTAGAGATTTACATCAGAATGGGATATAGCATATCCAGAGGAGCCAATTTTTCTCCATTCTTAATAAATGGAAGACAACCAGCTCAGAAGCAAACAGCTCAGCAGTCGATCAGCTGAATCCCACATCTCAGGAGTTACCCAAGCCACAAAGGGAACTCCAATACAAATTCACAGACAAGAAGAGATGCAACCAAGTCACGGAGGTTTGATGGACCATTGTGACTTCACAATCAAGCAGGGCTGGGCTTTAGCCATGAGCCAAGTTCAGACTAAAGCCTCAGTGAAAGAGGGTTAAGATGATTTTTAACATGCTTTTGTGATGGAGCAAGAAAAGAATCACAGCCACAATGTCAACAGAGGTACAGCAACTGTGTGCCTGAGCCCGGAGCTGCGATTCTTGCTGTAACCCACCACCGCTGTTTCTGTATTAATATTGCTAAGCTTTTCCAAGAGGTGCCATGGTAACAGGCACTTGGAATTACTTCACAGATTATGTAGCATGTTATGCAAAGTGGCCTGGCAGGCCTTCTGCTTTTAATATTCAAAGGATTACCTTCAAGGTAGCCCATCTATTTTCAAATCCTTAAGTCCCTTGACACCTGGATGCTTTGTATGGAGCTTCAAACACACCATAATTTTGCTCCCAGACTTCAGAAAATCATTGAGAAGTAGAGGAGGCAGGAAGAGCACAAGGCACTTCTATCAATTCCTGTGGCAGAGACGTTGCAACAGGCATACAGACGAAGGCAGAGAAAGAAAATCTAATGGTAGCTAATTTATTAATAATAAAAGAAAGAGTCTGGCTAAAGTAAGGCATCAAGTTAGTAAAATAAAGCTCATATAGTGGCTTCATACACGGATAAGGAATAGCTTCCAGCTCTGCTTGCCGCTAGCCAGGGTCATGTTTCATTCAGGTAGGATTAAAGGCTCATAGAATCAACCAGGTTGGAAAAGACCTTTAAGATGATCAAGCCCAACCTTTACCCCAGCACTGCCAAGGCCATCACTAACCCATGTCACTGAGGGCCTTGTCTGCACGGTTTGTGAACACTTGCAGGGACGGTGACTGCAGCCCTGCCCTGGGCAGCCTGTTCCAATGCCTGAGCACCTCTGGGGAAGGAATTGTTCCTTATCTCCATTTAAACCTTCCCTGGTGCAGCTTGAGGCCATTTCCTCTTGTCCCATCACTTGTTACTTTAGAGATCGACCCCACCTCACTCCATCATCCTTTCAGGCAGTTGTAGAGAGCAATAACGTCCCTCCTGAGCCTTCTCTTCTCCAGACTAAACCCTCCCAGGTCCCTCAGCCTTTCCCCATCACAGCTGTGCTCCAGGCCCTGCACCAGCTCCATTGCATTCACAGGGACCATTCCCCACCATGCCCTGTCTCCTCTTTGCGTCTTTATCATACTGTCACTCTCCCTGCTGCCCTTGCCTGCTCCATCTGCACTCATGGCTCTCCCTTCACTGCCCTGCCCTAGACTGGGGGCTCCAGAGGGCAGCAGGGATTGCTGAAGCACAACACTGATAGCTCCTTCCCACCCCATGTTACTCTATGAGAGTCCCAATAAATTAGACACAACTTCCCCCAGGAGGCTGTTACAAAAGCAGTGATGATTTCTGCAAGCGTAACAAATAGGCACTTGGATACCATGGTGATTAGCACTGTGAAAGGGAAAAAGAAAAGCAAACCAGTTTTTCTCCTCCCTTTTGTCTGATTTGTGAATTCTCCAGGGAACGTGCACTTTTGCGTATGCACACACCATATGGACTGGCAAAGGCACGGTCCTTCTGAGATCCCTGATGCTTACCTGAATTATGAACAGAATGGAAATTGAGAATTATCTCAGCCAGCCTCACTTCCACCTTTATTAAGTGTCACAAACACAGCCCATGAGCGACAGGCAAATTTCCTGCACCAAACGCATTCAGTTGCCCAGACCTGCAAGGCAAGAGTAAATACTCTAATCTGTCAAGCCGTCTACCATCATCTCTTCCCCCCCCAGCTCTGGCAATGACATTATCCTCCCCACTGGTTCATTGCCTCCTCTCACCACCATTGGTACACCTACCTATCTGCCACATCAGCAGCTTGGTATCACCTCCCAAATCTCCCTGTCTATCCTCTACACCTGTGCTATTCAAATCTCTCCCAAGGAATCAGCTTGGCCACCTTCCTACCTGCAAAACATAAGTTGTTTGCATCCAGACATCAACAGCTGGTATTCATGAGGTTTCCCCATTGCCTCACTGCATTTAGGGACAGACCTGTTCTCTCCTAAGGCCCCTTGGAGGGCTGACTTTGCCATTGCATGGAGCCTCTTTTCCTTTCCTCACACCTTTTCACTAGGGGACAGTAGGCTTCATTATATGTTTGGGCTGATATTTGGTGGGCACAGACAGCGGATTACAGCAGTGTTAATTGCAAACCACCAGGACGTACAGTGTCTTGTGGTCATCAGCATCCCTATAGCCATCAGGCTTCTTTTCCATTTCAGGGTAACTGGGGGTATTACCCTGGCAAATAGATGGGAAAGGCTGGCTGAACACAACTGATTTGCTGCAATGCTCCTACCATCCCCACAGCAGAGGGCATACATCTCAGGCAGCTGAATTAAAGAGCCCATGTCTGGCTGCCACCGGCATCTCCAAATCCTGGTCCCTATTCTAGACCAAGCCTAGGAACTGCCTACAGCTGCTGAATAGTCTGTTGTAAGCCTCTTCCATCTGCCACATGATAGTGTTAACAATGGGTTGAATAGAGCCCAAGACATCTTGCAGGATAGAGAAGTCAAATCCAAATGCTTTGCCTTTGAACAGATCTTGCTGTCTTCATGCCCATTTTCCAGAGGTAAGTATTCTGTAAGGCATGACTTCAATTTTCACAGCATTGGTAAGTAGCTTCTCATACTCCAGAGTATGCACAATCCATGCACAAATAACTCTGGTAATAGCAAAGGGATTAGAAAAAAAAACGGTAAAAGACTGAGTAAGTAAATAGCTCCTGGTTAGAAAACTGAACCTCTTATTGACTTTAATGCAAACATTTCCATTTGAGTGTGTATCCTCTCAAATCATTTGCCTCTCTCAGGACACAGATTTTTACAGTTAAATGGTCCTCAAAGGCACAAAAGACAGCAATGATTTATACATGCGTGTGTGTATCCATGTATAAGGCCACCATCTATGCATACATATTTGTTGGTGATAAAACCATAGCAGTTGTGAAGACCTTTTCCAGACCTGTCTTTCTGTAATTCCATGAGAAGAGGCTAATTAGGAACCCATTTTTCAGAGGCACTGAGTATCTCCTGCTGCCACCCCAAAACCAGCTCCTCCGAAAATCCTGCTCTTGAGGCTTATCTGCCATGAGAAGTACAATGGTTCACATTAAAGCCATTTAAAAGCAATTTAGTGCTCTTATTTTTTGCTAAGCAGTGGGTTATATTGTTTTAATTTGTGTTAGTAAGGATTTGACTGAAATCAATGTGAGCTGTTCCTCTGTTTAATGAGTTCATCCCTATTAAAAACATGCCTTTATTAGGTTCATGGATGTTTCTTGTATAAATCAGACCTTAGAGCTTCTAAAGGGCTCCAAGATGCATAAAAAAAAAAGATAATGTTTATCTTTATTTCCTGGGTTTTTTTTGCATTGTTACCCAACAGCACATCCACCTATCTTACACAGCACCATTTCTGCAGTCTTTGCGCATCTCATAATACACCTGGGAAGCAGAGAACCATTTTCTTTCCAATTTATCCATGGAGAAGTGAGCTGGAGAGCAGCCCTAAGGCCTCTCCATCCCCAAGCGGGGTCCTGCATTAAGCTCACCAGCCACTAACCCATGAATTGCTCTTCCCTTTCACTAGGTAGCTCTCTCTGTTCCTATAGTGCACTTGGCTTAGTGCTATAGACACATGCCTGTCAAAACCGTGGTGCCAGGACAGCCACATACCTGGTTCCCCCTAACAGTGAAGAGAGACCACAGCATCTCCTGTTCCCTCCATCCATAGGGATTTTCTTCCAAAGTAAAGGGATGCAGCACCTCTGAGCCTTGGCCTGACTTGCAATCTGGAGACAATTCCAGGACCTTGAAGCAGGTCTTTGGCACTGGAGCTCAGATCAGATAGAACCTTGAACCACTTCCACAAACCTATTTTGGCAAACAGCTTCCTCCCCTTCTGTTCAAAGCGCTTCCTTAAGTCAGATGCAGTGATTGATGTTTCAAGGGGCTTAAGTGCCAACACAGTCTGAGCTGCAAGAACTTCTCCTGGTGCTGCCAAAGAGGTTATGTCAAAACCATCACAGCAGAAGAAATACACTGAATGCTGCAGGGAGCTGGAAAGGCAAATATGGAGTTGAAGATGAGAAGAAATGCTCCAGTGCCAGAACTTAAACTGCACACAGGGGTATTTGCTCTCTTTGCTATGCAAAACCCAAAGACAACCGTGGTGCTGATGTTTCAGGAAGTCTCAAACAGAGAACTTGGTGGTACAGGCATTCAGTGATCTGTTCTCCTTTCCTTTTACTAGGGCTGGAGCCCTCAAAGACCACCCTTGATTTATTAGAAGTGTTACACAAGACAGGAGGTAGGACCCACCTAATTTTATAACTGTCCAAAGCCATATATATATTATTTATACTGCACTGTATGTTAGGGAGACCTCTTGCTGGCATTTGGAATTAAAAACAACCTGCAGTACTGTGAAGCACTAAAGCTCTCGTCTGGAGATGCTGTCAGGAATGAAACTGAAGAGGGGGAATCTGTAGGCAGATTTCTGACAAAAACTGCTGTTTATATCCAGGCGAGGCTGGGAGGCGAGTGCCAAGATTCCTGCAAGATTTTCCAAGCTTGGTGCCTGCATCTTGGCTCCTGCATCCATCACTTGGCACCTCTTTGGAAGCGCAGAGCATCCTGGCTGCTCTCCTGGCGATGCGCACGGATGCAGTGTGCTGACACTGCTGTGTCTGTGCTGGAAACCTCACCTGACCCATGCATCCCTCTCCTGCTGTCTCACACAGATGTGTTTCGTTTGGAACTGGGGACAGATGGCATGAATTCATTTATTTCTACCACATAAACAGAAAACAAACCCCAAAACGGGACATGCAAGAAGAGGCTGCTCTCCACGTCCTGATCCCAGTATCCACACAAATACAGGATGCTGCCAGATGGAGGCTATGGTAATTTTAAAGGAGAAAAACACAAATACCATGCAGTGAGGTCGGGGGATGTGTACATTTAAGTTTGCGTTTGGCAGAGCAACAGACTTTATCTGTCTAAAATACACTACCTAGAGTGGCACTCCTCAAATACAAGCTTTTGCTTCTACCTCCCCCATTGCCCACCCTCACTGGAGTGCAGCGCCTGCATAGGGATCTGGGTGGTGGAGCCGTCCACCTCCTGTAGCATCCCAAAGGGAATGATTTTCTAACAGAAAGAGGAAATTCAAGGTTGACAGGAACAAGGACACAGCAAAGAGGCCCCAACATCCATCAGTTCATGAAAAAAGACCAAAACCAGGTCCTTGCTGCCCTTATAGAGCTCAGTTCTCACAAGCCACTGAGGACAGAAAGATGTGGGCATAGAGATCAGTGGCAGAGCAAAAGTTATAGCCTCACCTCATTGCCAAAATGCAAAAGCATATTATAAGAAAGAAAAACCTGGTCAGCTGGATTAGGAAGTGTTTCCCATGACACAGTCAAAGGAGGCGCTGGCAAAAAAGGTTGTGAAGAAACAATGTCACTCAGAGACTGAGCCAAATACAGACAAGAAACAGTTCCTGCCTTGGGTCTTAGTGCAGCATCAGCCTATATGTCAAAAAAGGTTGGGGTCCTGATCTCTGCAGTACACTGTGTCTGTGTCCTTCCACTGCTCTGAGCCACAAAAGGTCACAACAGCTCATGTCACAGCCAGTTCTTGCCAGGGCATTCAGACGTCTGCTGGAGATCTACATTGACCTGAGGATTATCACACCTGAGCACCACTCTAGACCCCCAACCACCCAAAAGGCCTGTGCAGAGACAGGGTAGTCTTGTCAATCTCACACACACACTTTCACACCCAGTGTGACAGTCGTGCAGCTGGGTCTACCTGACAGGTTGTGCTGCACTTCCGACTGTGCTCAGAACTAATCCAGCCCTCTGATGGGCCCAGGGATAATAGGTGTGACAAAGGGGGTTACCTGCATGGATGCCCCCAGCCAGCTTCTGCACCTTCATGATAAGAGCATTGCTGCCTTCTAATATGAAATTGCTCAAACAAGACCAGACCTTGGGTCTCTAGTGGTAGGATTCTACAGGGTTACACTATGATCAGAACTGTAAAGTTCCCACTTCAAAGGTTTATCAGTTTAGTTCAGAAATGCTGAGATGCCTCCGTTCCTACATGAAGCTTCATTGTAAGACAGAGACAGTTTGTTGGTGGTTACATTTAGCTGCTAAACTGTTTGTTGATGAGACCACGGAATGATAGGGAAGCTGCACTGAATTCCAGCGCTCCGAAATGGATTTCCTGTTGCTTGGCTGCTGCCCTCCCATGGCATGTCTTCACCAAACACTGTCATTAGACATCTAGTGCCAAAAATTATTTCCTTCCTATATCTCGGTTTCTTCCATTCTATTTCTGTTTAGTAACTGGAGCTGCCTTATATATTTTAAAGGGAGTAAAGAATCTCAACCAGGGGTAGCTGTTTATCCATCTCCCAGCTTGACCATTGAGCTACTTGCCCTTGCCTCCATTACCCACATTCAGCCTTTTTTGCCTCCTCAACTGGAAGAAAAATGTCACTTTACTGTTATCAGTCTCACTGTCACAATAGGGCAGAGGGTCCTCTGTGTGTCCATATTTTGTGTGCTCATTTAACTGCAGTCAAAGAGCACTCTGCTCTTTTGGGTAAGAACTCAGACAGCAAACCAACTCCTTCAGTCAATGGTTTAAAGCCCGTAACAGAGGAGATGCCACAGAGCGTCTTCCCCTGTGCTGAAATCAGAATCTGGACTAGAAGCAACTTTTTTAAGAGTAAAATAAACTTTCTTTTGCCACTTTCTGAAGAAAAAAATATATATTTTTCTGACATTTTTTGTCCATTTGTATTAACTCATTGTAACTCTTAAATCTTTGCAGCTTGCTAAGCCTAAACCCCCCGTTTTTGTCTTTGCATGGAAGCAAATATAGACCTGGAGAGCTCTAAAGCACTGCTTCTGTGTTAACACTTTCACCCAGTTGTTTTCCATGCCAGAGGAAAACGTTTCTAAGCAAAGAGCGTTACAGCATGAGACACAAACTGTGATCTCTGGAATGAAATGTTATGTTTTATTAACCTCAAATATAAACCTCCCTGTGCTGGCAGAGGAATTGCACTGCTCAAAGCAAAATGAGTTCTTAATAATTGTTGTCAGAGAGGTGAAATAGCCTCCCAGTAAAACTCCACTGGTGTTAACAAATTGTGAATTAGACACCACGAGCACCAGCTCACTGCTGTAAATTGTTTGCTTTTGAAACAGTCTGGACCGTCTTCTTCTGGGTGAAAGGATAATGAGACTTGATGTTCGAGGCTCATTATGAGAAAAAAAGGAGGATCTAATAGAATAATTGCATTAAACTGGAGATGAACGTCATGGCGGTGGATGTGAGCTGGGAAGCTGGGAGGTGCTGTCAAGGGGTCGCTGGTCACCTTCAGTCTTTGGTAAAGAAAAGACCTTGTGATTTGGAGATGTGACACTGCGCTGGGATGAAGTGAGGCTCTTCCACCCAGGGGCGTATGGTGGCTGTCAGCAAGCTGCTCACACAGCACACAGGGGAGAGCACGAGGTGTGGGGAACAGGCTTGGGGCAAGAACCAGCCAGCGCAGAAGCAAAGATATTACACATCCCAATTGATGTGTAATGAATGGATGGGCAGGGAATGCTGTGAACAGGTAAAGAGCGATGCTGATAAGGGCTGTGCACTTCATAAGCAAACGGGTACTTAGAATGAGACTGCTGGGTTATTATTCAGTCCCATTTCTAGTTTCACTTGAAAGTACATGGTCACAGATACTTTGCAATAGTCAAAAAAGAAAAAGGCAAAAATAAATACCCAGCTGAGTTAAAAAAATAGCAGAAAAACCTGTAATTTCCTTTATAAAACTTGATGCACACCCTCACCTGAAACACTCTGCTCTTTTCCAGGTCTGCTACTGCAGACTGCAGTGGAAAGCAGAGCAACTGGGGACACGCAATGCAAATGCTTAATGGCACGTAGGAAGAGTTGAGAAGATTGGGATGGCTGGGTTAGGGAGAAGACTGTGTACACAACATGATGTAGATGGAAGTATGACTCAGACTGAAGCAGGTAAATTTATCTCCGGGGTGCCATAAGCTGGAACAAGGGAATGTCTGATGACATTTATGGAGCACATCTGAGGAATGGGCTGCTAGTGGTACACAGCCAAATTCGTTAAAGCTAAAAACCCTGAGAGGAACAGCTCATCAGGATTTTCATAGGATATGAACAATACCCATAATTAAATTACAACATTAAAAATAGAAGATAAAAATAGAAAGAAATTAAAAGTTTAAATAAATAATAAAGTAAAAATGGAAGAAATCTTACCCTATTAGGGTACAAGTCTCTCTCAAGATGAAAAGACAAAGTGGAAATCAGGGTACTGAGCAATCATTTCCATGTTTTCCAATAATGGATTTCAGTGATACACTTAAGAAGAGCTTTTCTTCCAGAAGAAAGCAATTGCAATGTGCAGGGCCAGTATTAACACACAATCAAGCTTGGCTGTAGAAGACAATGATGGGTGTTACCTGTGGTGCCATGTGAGATGGGGCTAGCAGTAGTCATTTTGCTGTACTGCTTCTTTGTGTATAATCCTTCTCTACAGGAAAGCAGCTGCATGCAGGATACCCACACAGGTAGAGAAAAGAACCTCTCATCCACAGTGATTTCTTCAACTACAATGAGAGATATGCTCAAAACCACTGCTCTGCTATTTAGAACCTCAGCAAGAGCGAATCTGCCCACATTCCTCCTACCCCAGGGCACCGCGGCTCCCAAACACCTCACACTTCCACCCCTGCAAATCACAGTTGCTTCCCGCACAGCGACAGCACTGCCCTTCCTATGGATATCCTATGGACAGAACAGCCTCCATCAGCTTGCTGTAGCTGTGCTTCTGAGCCATGACCTGTGTCATCATGCTTCCATGCACAGCTGGGGTGGGTAAGCATGCTGTTCATAGAACCATAGGATCACAGAATGGTTTGGGTTGGAAAGGACCTTAAGATCATCCAGTTCTAACCCCCACTGCCATAAGCAGGGACACCTCACACTAAACCATGTCACCCAAGGTTCTGTCCAACCTGGCTTTGAACACTGCCGGGGTGGAGTATTTATCACTTCCTCATGTTTCAGCCCTATTTCTGTCTTTCTGGATGGGGCACCTTCAGAAAGCAACCAGACTGTGTGGAAGGTGTCCCTGCCCATGGCAGCAGGTTGAAACTGGGTGATCTTTAAGGTCCCTTCCAAGCCAAACTATTCTGTGATTCTATGACTAATAATAGTGAGAAAGCTAAAAGCAATTGCTATTGCAAATAGAGCCTACCAGTGTATCAAAGTGCAAGCAGGAACACTTATCAAAGCAACAAGCAATGGAGATGCTGATGCATAACGAGCTGTTGCTCATGACTCAGCCGTAAGCTGATGGATGGCTCTCAGCCCATTAGAAAACATGAAGTTAAAAGTGCTTGTTTCAACCCCTGTAAAAGTGTTTTCTTACATAAAAGCAGGAGGTTTGTGCTAATGGAATTTATTTCTCATTCACAATGGCCTGAGAGTACACATTTTCTGCAGCTAATGGGACCAGCAATATCTAGGCATGCTGTGCAGGTCCAGACCTGGCTTTGGGTTTTGGACATTCCAAAGTCCCCTGATGGCTCACTCTACATTTTAAGACTAGTTCTAAACCAAACTCAAGCAGAACTCAGTTCTGATTTGGGCTAGCACTCCTCTCTCATTGCCTTTGGAGATGTTCAGATCCAGAGTTCTGGTTCAGGTCCATTTGGGAGAAAACATAAGGAAGGATTTATCTAGAGCTGCTATTAGAGGAACTGGCAGCAGGACTGACAGGATCCTTCTGCTGTCACTACGCTTTGACAAGCTGGCAGGAAGCAAGCATAGCTGTGATGGAATGACAAAACAGAGAAGCTCCTCATTTCTTTTGATCACTGAATTCTGTGTGATAGGCCTGAAAGGCACCCGAAGTACAGTTCCTCTTTAAAGTCCACTGCTTTAACTGATCGTGCAGCTTTGTGCCAGCAGAGAAGATGGGAGAGAAGCCCCATCCCTTCCTACCAACCCTGTGGCACAAGGCTCTCAGGAATGGATGGTGTACGAATGTTTGGCAGTCAACCTCCTTAGCTGGAAGCCCCAAACTTGCTCTTCCAGAGGCAGGGCAAGCAGCACAGTGAGAGATGTTATCTGGAGCTGTGCTGGGAGAGTTACCCCCAGCTCTAGGAGCAGGGTGGCCTTTCTCCCAAGGCTTTCCTTCCTTCACTGGCAGCCACCAGCTTGGATGTGCAGCTCTTTAGAGGCTGCACAGGTTTTCTGAGCTCCAGCGCTCTCCCCTCACCCTGGCCAAACTGGTTCTCCCCAGCCTTCATGTCTTCTCACATCTGCCCATCTCACCTCCTCTTGTGCTCTCCCAGTTCCTATCACCTCTGACAAACACCCCACCCAATCTGCTGCTTTCTGAAGGTCTTTCTTTCAGTAGCATGGAAAAATAACAGTTTTGGTGCTGCTGTTTATCTACCTTTGCTCCACTGGGTAGCCATGCAGCCACACCATGAAACCCCTTCTTCAAATAAGAGGGTACCAAGGTTCAATAGTCTGCCCACATGTGATGTCCTGACCTCTCAAACTACAATTTAGAGTGTTTCATCCTAACTCCCAAGTACATCCACAGCCTGGCTCAGCCTCCTGTTTCTGAGAATGCAATCACAGCCTCTTGGTGACCCCAATTCTCACTGCCCTACCTCTTCAGCTGGTTGAGTAGTTAATTGCTATGCCAGAGGCTTCAAAAACTGCTTTTTGCTGTGTTAACCTCTGTGGCACCTCCTGCATTCATTACCTTAGAGAGACAGTGCAGCGTCTCAGGGGCTGAAACCAGTGTCACCTATTCCAGTCCCACTATGAAGAGAGGCACCACAGTGCACGGAGGAGCACTTCCCTTTGAGCTCCCCTGCCTTACCAGAGCTGCTGCATATAACATTAAGTACAAGAAAATGTAACAAGTGAAGTGTAGTTTGACCTTATTTTTTCCTTTCAGGTGATCTAACCTTCTCCTTGTCAAAGCTCCCTCCTCTCCATCTCCTATTTCTTCCTCTCACTTACCTTTTTAGATGTAAGTTCTTTGAGAATTGAGACCTGCCATCGGTATGTGCTGCCTAGCAAAATGTGCCTCATCTTAGGAAGGCTCTCTAGCTGTGATTAAACTCTGCATTGACCCAAGAAGAACGTTTAGTGCCTATATAATAGATGCTATACTAAAAAGGGTCAAGAAGACAACTCAAACACTGGACCCTCCCCATTGTCCAGCTACTGCTTCTGTCCCTGGCCCTCTTTCGGACCATCCCTGATGACTCCAAAACATAACTCCTGCAGGAAGCCACTCAAATGTTGAGCCTGGATCTTCCTCAGAAGTTCTCAAGGAGTGAGAATTTGCCATGGGGATGGGTGAGTTACAGGCCCAGGTTTAAGTAAACAGGTTTTATTCATTTCAATTTGCATGCAAATGGTTGGAGAAGACTCCAGGCAAAGCCTCTACACAGAGACAGACACTCACAAAGTGGCTATTACAATGACAAGACATTTCTTACTCTAGCAGAGCTCTCATTCAGCACAACTCTTCCTGTGATGTGCTGTCATTGTTCCCAGACAGTGGTGACACTGCTTTAAAACTCCTGCCTTCAACGCACACACAGCTGCCATCTGAAGGAGGTAACAGCACAAAACAGATCACGTTTGATTACAGTACCCATCTTTAGCTCATTGCAAGGGCTACTAAAATGAGAAGGATTAGGAAGTTTATAAACTTTGCATCACAATATCCACACGGTATCAGAGAGCTACCTTCAAGTGAACGTGTAGGCATCAGCTGGCACCCCATTCTTAGTAAAGGCTGTGGCAAATCTCTATGTGCTCTAAACAACTTAGACAGTCTGGATTAGTAATAGCACAGTGCTATCTATTTTAACAGTCTGTAGACAATATTCAGCAATTTGGATGAGAGAGAGTGAAAGATCCACATATCAGAGTAACAAGCATAAATAATTCAGCAGATTCATCAGCTCATGAGTGATGTTTTCCAAAAATCATCAAAAGTGCCAAGGCAGACTAATCAATCAGTTTGGTTTCACTCAAAGATGTTTCACAAAGGACTTGATGTGAAGGAAACCTTTTGGAAGCCTAAGAGAACAACTGAATGTGTTTGTTCAGGATGGGAAAGAAGAAGAGGACCCATCATATTTATGCTCTATATGTTTCCATGTTATTTGACTACATACCAGATCCAGCTGTGTGTGGTGGAAGTTCCAGTATTCCAGTACAGCCTCCCCCAGGTTCCTGTCTGTTTTCACTGAAGCATTGCCCACACTGCTCCCATCACTTTCTTTCCTTGAGCAACACTGACCAGTGTTGGAGTCCTTTGCACTTAGAGACATTTCTGAACTATCCACCACTGGGACAATCTGGGCTGCATGTTATCCCTGCCATGGATGCCAGGACAGGGTATGCATTAGCTTCGACATTTCCCCACAGAACTAAAGGCTGGTTTTGGTGTGCTTCCTTCCTTGTGGTGCACGGTTGGCATTCAGAGGCCTGTTGGACCCAAGCTGATCTCACACAGGGCTCCTTGGCTTTGGAAACGGGGATCATGGTGGAGTCAGCTGTTGGTTCTAACACATGATTGCATTTCAGATCGAATAGCTTTGAAGCTCTGGGCTCATCTTCAAAGGTCTTCCTGACCTCCGAGGTCTCCAATGGTCACTCTTACCACCAAAGATACATTTTGCAGATGATTCAGAGCTAAAAATACCAGGTCAAGAGTTTGCAGGAGAGCGTGAATATTAACGCCTCTCTTCCAGCATGGCATTAAGTAAGAAACAATGCAAAATCACATTATTCACTGTTTGCTACTTAATGCATACATATTATCCTGGACTATTACCATGATTCATTTCCTTTGTCACCTCTTGATCTCTCATTTGATGTATTTTGTTCTGTAGTACATAGTGGCACGTAGGAAGCATAAAAAGCCCCCAGTGAATACAGGCTGACGGATTAGGTGGGAGAAGGTTATTACAAGGACTGGTAGAAGTTCAGGCAGTAACTGCTGTGCAGATGACGCCTGTCTCTGCAAAATGGTATGGACAATAATAAGGAATAAATAAAAGTATCTGCTAAACCAGATGGGCAGTTTGGTGTTGTGTCCCACAAAAATAAATTAAATGGCTTGGAAATAGCATGAAGAGAAGCACAGAATCAACTGGGTTGGAAAATACCTTAGAGATCATCAAGTCCAACTGTTCCTCAGCACTATCAAGCCCACCACTAACCCATGGCACTGAGGGACTCATCTACACAGTGTGTGAACACTTGGAGGGACGGTGACTGCAGCCCTGCCCTGGGCAGCCTGTTCCAATGCCTGAGCACCCTCCCTGTGAAGAAACTGTTCCTAATATCCAATCTAAACCTCTCCTGGTGCAGCTTGAGGCTGTTTTCTCTTGTCCCATCACTTGTTACTTGGGAGAAGAGGGACACCACCCTCGCTCCATCCTCCTGTCAGGCAGTTGTAGAGAGCAACAAGGTCCCCCTTGAGCCTTCTCTTCTCCAGACTGAAACCCCCAGGTCCCTCAGCTGTTCCTATCACTCTTGTGCTACAGGCTCTTCACCAGCTCCATTGTCCTTCTCTGGCCCTGCTCCAGCACCTCAATGTCTCTCTCGTAGTAAGGAGCCCACAGCTGAACACAGGATTCGAGGTGCAGCCTCATCAGTGCCCAGCACAGGGGGAAAGAGATATGAACATGGAAGACTGCTAGCAAACTATGAGCTACTTATATCACTTACCAGAGTCCCTCAGCTCTAGGACCAAATTCAGCCGCCAGACTGAGCTAGAAAGGCAAGATGAACTACTTAGAAATAGCTATGTTTAATCTCAAGTGGGATTCTATCTAGAGGTCAGGGTGAGGGAAAGGGAGACAGAGCAACAGCTCTATGTTTCCTATTTGCCAAGATAGTTCTGCCAGTGCAGACCTTTCAATTTTCTATTCAGAACTATCTTGGCACAGTGAGTCCTGGAGGGAAGTGACCTTTCCTGCTGGCTCACCTTAATGAAGGATTCGGTCATGAACACAGAAGTCCAAAACCCTGTATTAAGCAGAGATGTAGGTCTCCAGGCTTACACAAGAGCCACCGTGAGCTTGCAAAGCCTAAGGAGAAAGCAGAGCTCACCAGCAGTTTGTCGGTCTCCAGTATGGGACAAGGCACAGATTACCAGCTATCATCTGCTAATCATTTCTATAATTATTAGGTAAGGGAAAATGCTCCTAATTCTTTCTTCTCATGGGACAATTGGAACTGGCCTGTTGCTTCTGTAGATAATGTTATTTTGGTAAGAAAAGAACTAACCTGTTCTGTGCTTAGATAAATGACATCTGCTATTCAGAATGCTAAGCACCAGCCCTGGCACACAACAGATCTAGGATTTACATAGGTTTCTCTATTTCTTCAAAGTTAGGCACTGGCTCTGCAAAAAGGCCACTCAGAACCCATTATTTTTTCAACTATTTCTTACAATTGGATTATTCTCAAGGTGAATTATTCCCTAAAAAGAACTCCCTTGCATCAGAGTACATCTTTCTGCTGCTTACAGCCAATGAATAAGCCTCAGGAAAATGTATGAAGCTTAAAAGGAGTGAAGAAAAAAGAAGCTCTAACCATCTAGTTTGGACCCAGACTTGAAACAGCTTGAAATCCAAGCATGTTTGGATTCGGGATTTTCATGTGTGCTCATCTGTTGTAGGCAATATTCTTTTCTTTGAAGAAGAATAGAGGCAATCTGCAGTCGAAAGTGCCTTCTTGGAAACTATTTTAAAAATGACCCTTAAGGAAGAGTGAATTCTTGCTGTGCAATTTGCAAGATAAGTGAATTTGAAGCAATCCGCTGATAAAACAGCATGATGAAAGGTGGCAGTGAGTGATTGACTCCGCGCTAGCCTGCAGTGTCGGAAGTGGCTCAGGTAACTATAAATATATGATCCTAGAAGAATAAATATGAGAGAATTAATGAATAGAGACACCGCTGTTTCTTAGCTGTGCACATGCACACACAGCTGAGAAATAGCAGAAACAAAGAGTCAGGAGAGGAGGACTCCCCCAGGGGAGAGCTGTTCCCAAAACATAGCCCAAGCCATCTCACTTTGGGCAAGGTCAAAGCAGTCGATGAAGAAATCACAAGAGACCAACAAAAATAAAGGCTGGTGCATGTGACTTCACATGGACTGTAGGAATAGGACAAGAGGTGATGGGTTCAAACTGAAACAGGGGAAGTTCAGGTTGGATATAAGGAAGAAGTTCTTTACTGTGAGGGTGGTGAGGCACTGGAATAGCTTGCCCATGGAAGTTGTGAATGCTCCATCCTTGGCAGAGTTTAAGTCCAAGTTGGACAGAGCTTTGGGTGACATGCTCTAGTTTGAGGTGTCCCTGCCCATGGCAGGGGGGCTGGAACTGGATGATCTTAAGGTCCTTTCCAAACCTAACTATTCTATAATGATTCTATCATGTTCCAGCTCACTACGTCACTACAACATGTGGACTTCAGCCATACAGCAGCGCTGGGACAGGGCAGTTGCACAGCTGGGCAGGTGACAGTCCTATCAAATCAGTGCAAGGTTTACTGATCAAGTCCTGCATAGGAAACAGGTAGACTGCACTTGTGCAATATTTCTGTAAGGCATCAGCAAGGCCATTGCTGCTTCCTCATGACAGGGAGGACAGCTGGGATGTCACCAGAACAGGAGATAGACTCATGCCACTCTTTTAAAACCTGAAGGCCACTCATCTAACTGCAAGTTTCTATGAGTGACTTCATAGAATAGTTAGGGTTGGAAAGGACCTTAAGATCATCCAGTTCCAACTCCCTGCCATGGGCAGGGACACCTCACATTAAACCATGTCACCCAAGGCTTCGTCCAACATGGCCTTGAGCACTGCCAGAGATGGAGCACTCACAACCTCCCTGGTCAACCCATTCCAGTGCCTCACCACCCTCACAGGAAGGAATTTCTTCGCCTATTGGGGGATTTGTTTAGCTATATGCCACCTGTCTGGTGAATTCCTTTAAGCATTAATCATGTCATTGGGTGATCTGCAGAGGCATCACAGCTCACAACCCAGATCTAAACAGCTGGGACACAGGATGGTCACCCTTCACAGACAGAAGTTGTGGCTACCACTTGTCTGCTATTGCATAAGCTGTGATTTGTATTGATCGTGACTTGACATGGGTGTCTTTCATGCCTTGCTCACAAGGTCACCCTTCCTTCTCACTTACTTAAGTCAATTCCTGGAGCCAATTTATCTTTCTAAGGCGCAACCTTGCACTAAGCCGGTTGGCTTGATTTTGGTTATTGTGAAGTTTTTTTCCTACTTGGGAATGGCCTGCATCCTGGTGACATTTAGAAACACCACACTCCACACAGAATGAGGCATTTGGTTTTCCTCTCAGTGCCAGAGTGGATACAATCCCATCTCATTATTTCCCTCAGCGTTGTCGCTGGTCTAAGCACAGTCTGACCCTGACTGCTCATCCATGTCACCAAGACAGCCCTTTATTTGTGGCAATACATCATGTAATACATCACCATATTAAGTCTAAAGTGTCAAATTTCTGTCTTTGGCAGACAGAGGAGTATTAAGTTTAGAATTCCTTGGAGATTCAGCCCAACACATGAGGTATGAGGCAAACAGACAGCCCTGTGCACCAAATGGAGCTATGCAGTACGCCCCAGACATGGAAAAAAGGTCCCCTATGTCAAAAAGAATAAAGAAGTTCCATGCGAACAGCCCCAAAATTGTCATAAAAGTTAGAGGAACCTTTCTGTTTGACTAATTCCCAGAATGAGAAAGCAAAGTTCTGGTTCTGCCCTGAGGGATTTGTTCAAAAAAACAGACAAAGCCAAAATCAAATTGATTTACCAGATAGGAGATGAATGGGTAAAGATCATGGATAATAGAAGGGAGAGTTCATCAATCCGACAAGGGGAAAAACACACTGCTGAAGGAATCCTTTCTTGTGCTGAGGACAGGAAGAAAGACAGACCTTGCAGCTATTATTCCTTCCTTTAAGTACAAATACTTCAGCGTCAAGATATGCTAACAAGGTAGTTTTCAGCCATGGGCCTCTCCAGAAAACTGAAAGCTGTTCTTAGGAGATGGTAGGAGAAGACTCTCAAACTCCTCCTTGAGACTGTCTAACACAACGTAATACAGAATGAATAGAGCACCTTAAAGCCCTGCGAGTGCATGTAATAAACACATAAATGTATTGGCTTTCACAAATCATAGGTGTGGTTATGGGGATGTAACTGTATGAGTCTACAATAACAGAAACAAAGCTCACTAAAGACACAAGATTAGACAACAAGTTAAAAAGGGCCAGAACTCTTGAGCAAAACTGAGTCACATAGCAAAAGAATTTGTAAAGGTAAAAGACAGAAGGGGGGGGGGGGCTTGATATAAGAAAAGCTAGTGCCTGAAAAACATTGAGTTAAAGTACTTTTCAGCTTAACTTAGGTTGTAGAAAGAGAACAATGTCTATGTTGTAAGTCTGTGGAATGTACTGGCCCCACTAAGCATGAGTTAATTGTTTCACATCAGTCTTCTAAAGTATCCTCAGTTTTAAAGAACAATGTTTGTGTGGTAAGTCTGTGGTGAGATAACAGGATTTAGTGGCCCCACTAAACATGCATGAGTTATTTCACACCATCCTTCTACTTATCAGTTAGTTTAGAGACAGAGCCTCCCAAGCATCTGCTAGCTTGGGATACTCCTTGTCTGCCCATTCTGCAACAAATTGTGCAGGAAGGGCACACTGTTTTAAATCTTTGTTAGTTATCAGAAGAATTACAGATATAGCTGGTTGTGTGATTGCTGGGGGGTCCAACTGTGCCAAAGGTGAAAAGTACACCGTGAGGAAGACTGCTTACTTCATCCTCAAGACCCCTGCCCACAATCAGCGGAGAGCAGTGCGCAGACACCAAGAGGAGGAGACTTATGATAATAAGTTCCTGAAGCTAGTTATAATATTCCCTGCCTATATGCAGGGGTTATGAATATGTATGTAACTAATGCAATAGTGAAAGTATATAAACCTGTAACAAATACTAATCACTCATGCCTCTGGCTACAGTCATGCGCCCAGCACTGTTGCTTTTGCTTTATTGACTTTGTCCCTCAATAAAACCTTGTTATCTTGTTTAGAGGAGTGAGTTCATACTTCACAGTGCATCTGCAAACTACTCTTACAAATTCCTGCTTTCAAACTTTCTGTGGCTATTTTATACTTTTTACCACCCATAGCTTTGCAGATTTGTGTGTGCTGATGCACCCTTATGTGTCTATACATGTATAGATGAATACACATATTTACAGAGTAAAACTTCACATTAACCATGCATGTACTGAGATGGAATAGTAACAAGTACCTCATATTCCTGGAAACCACTTCCAAACATATATATCTGAACGACAAGAATGTGATAGGGAGCAGTCAGCATGGATTTAGGAAGAGGAAATAATGATTGACAGCCTTTTACAATGAAGAGACTAGCTTGATGGATGGGGAGAAGGAGCTGACATTGTTTAATCTTGACTTCAGTTAGACTTTCAACAGTGTCTCTTACAAGATCCTCATAGACAAACAGATGAAGTACAGGCTAGATAAATGGATGGTGAGGTAGACTTAGAGGGCTCTGATCAGCAAAGTCCAACTAGAGGCCAGTCACTACTGGGGTACCGTGGGGATTGGTGATAATACTGTTTAGCATCTTCATCAACAACCTGGGTTACGGGACAGGCTGAACCCTGAGCAAGCTTGCAGAAGATAAAGCAGGAGGAGTTGTTGGTAAAACCAACAGCTGCGATGCCATTCATGGAGGGACCTTAACGGGCTAGGGGAAATAGACAACAGAAACCTCATGAAGTTTAACCCCAAGGTCCCTGGGGTGGGATAGTCCCAGGCACCAGTACATGCTGGGGACCAATTGGCTGGAAAGCACAACACTCCTGAAAGGTGACCAAATATTATGGCCATAGCAAAGACAGAAAAGCTGAAGCAGAGCAAAAGGGCATCTGGAGACTACAAAGTAAGACAAGTCTTGACTCTCCTGCTTTAATAGACAATTTCTCCCCATTAACTGGATACCAAACAGACTTCTATTTTTTCTTTAAATGTGTATCTAATCAGTAACAGAATGATGGTGACTGCTTGAACATTCTAAGACAGACTGGTAGGAATGAGAGAGTGACATGACCTGAATTCTGCTGAATCTATTGGTCTCTCAAAGGGAGTTAATCCAGTATTGTCTCTCTTAACATTAACTGGACTTTACCATTGACTCTGTTCTGACCTGGCCACTTTAATTAGGAAAACAATCTTGTCTTCTTTCCTTTCCTATAGATGAAGACTGGGATATATCAGAAGGGGTATTTCACAAGGACAGCATTTAAATTAATAGTTTTATTTCTCTTAATGAGAATAGCTGCTTTTGAACTGTATTGGTGTAATATACAAGACAGATCCAAGAACATTTGGCTCTGCCTTCTGTGGTATCGAGTCACTTAACAGATTGCTATTACGGCGTGGATTAGAGAAGCATTAGCAGAGCAGAAACCATCCAAATGGCTATTTTCTTTCTGATATATCAATTGATTTTTCTTGGCCTATCAAGTGTCCAGTTTTAACTTGCACTTTCCCTATTTTGTTTGCAGCTCAGAGGGAGCTGAAGCAAATCTTCAAGGAGTCTAGCTTAAACATGAAAAATCACCACAGCAACCTTTCGCTGACATAAAATAACAGACAAACCCAAACACTTGACTTTTACTGGTGGAGGGACCCATATCATAAGCATCTTTGAAAACCTCCCAGAAGCTGCCATATTCGCTGCTGTAAACTCAGAATTAATGGGCTGCCTTCTATTTGCTGCCTACTTGACTGAGCAGCAGGAACAAGAAGTAGAATAATCATCTCCATAGATGGCTTTGACTGCTCTCCTGTTGTGGTCCTCTGAGCTTTGTTATGATTCTGCATATTTTCCCATCTGCTTTGCTCTCTGAGTTCAAGAAGAATCCACATGAAAAAGCACAGTGCTTAGGCACTACATCCCAGGGTCAGTGCTAGGTTAGCCTTTACATTCACATCTCTGCCAGTATATGGAATTTACTGGTTCGCATGATGCTTCCCCTAAAGCCCTTGCAGTCTGATGCTGCTTTGAATTGCAGAGGGCTCACACGCACAGGACTTTGCTAACTCTGCCTTCGGATTGCAGGACTCAATAGGTCCTTCAAACCATGAAGCAAACACTTAAAAAAGGAGGTGATGGAAGAGGCAGTATCCAGCTGAGCCAGTCATAAGTTTACAAAGGAAGGCATCTCCTACACATAACCAGGACAGGCCTGGCAGCTAAAGGTTGCAGAACGGCTGAAGATCCATAGCACTGCTTTGCTATGGATCTTCAGATTATCCACCATATTGGTTCCTGGTCTGACTATGACTTTCATGGTGATAAAACACTGTGGCTGGTTTGTACTGTAAGAATTTGCATGAACAGCATGTCACCACATTAAATGGCATTGTATGTCTACGCATTTCTATTCTCAATGCAGTTGACTTGTGAAAAGGCGTAAGAGTCCTTTGGGGACTTATCCTTGTTGGGTTTGAAGAGAAATACAATGAGACATCTCGTGTAACTCTTTTGAGTGCAGCTTTTCATCAATACTGTGATATGGTCAATTAATTTTTAAAGCAGCCACTAACACAGCTTGCCTGTAAACTAGATGTTCATCTCAGGAGAATAAATAGTTACAGATTTCTTTTCAATTAACCCAAGAGCAGCACTGCAATTAGTGCATCGGTATTTGCTGTTGGATTGTGCATACTCTGATGTCTGAATCATTCTTCTGCTCTTCAGTTTGCAGAAGTCTGCAAGAGATTTTCAAGCACTTGCTGCTCCAGAGAAACAAAACATTAGCTTGGAAGGAAAAGCTGGATTTTATTCCAAGTCCCATGCCTGCTCTGTTGTGTTGTTAGGCTCCCCTCTTCTTTCAGTCTTCAAAGACATAGCTCACTAATGGACGTGATTATCTGATGACATTTCTGAGTAAGAAGACATTTTTAGTATAAGAGGGTTATTACAGTAAATGCAGGCAAGTATATTGATTAACATTATCTTCAGTGTATCCAAGAAGTAAAGGTACTGGTAAGAAAGCTATCAAGTAATTTAGTCAGTCCTCAATACCACTCCCACTAGTATTACTGCAAAAGAACTTGCCCAATTAGGGGCCTATCAGTTCAGAAGAAATCAAAAGAACCTAATTCTGATCTTGAATGTGCAGGTTTGTATTGGCACAATTCTATTCATTTTGTTCTCTTTACCCCTTACTTAGTGTACATCAGCATCAAGCAAATTATGAGGAGAATGTTACCTGCCACGTCTCATGTTGTTTTGCAAAGACTGCTAAATCACAGTGAAAAAGGTGAAGAAAATATATCTATAGACACCATGTAGCAGGTGGTGCCTCTGTTGCATGCACTATGATGAATACAGTAGATATCATTGAAACTACATAGTGGAGGTGTTAATTAGAAACCATTCTAGCCATTAATATACTAGTGGAATGAAACTTTAGGGCCAAAAGTGTTTTAACTCTTTTGTCTTTGGAAAAAAAAATATGCATACCTTTACAAAAAGTTCATGAGGGCAATTTCAGAGCACATAAAAAACCATGAGAAGAAGCCTAAGCAGCAAATCTCAGTTCCAAAGGTCTTGCCAAACATTGCCAGAACAGGTCCTAGGGTCTTAATCAAGTCTTATACATCCACAGTATGAATCCCTATATCTGAAATACTCCCCACCGGATCTCTTTCAACTCAACAGGGAGGAACAGTCACTTCTAAGTTGAGGGACATCTGGCATGGCTTCAGTATCTATTTTAGAATGAGCTAAGTGCCCGTTACTCTCCCACTGATAATTAAGGTAGATCAGATGATGTGGTCATATGTGTAGGTGGCTCCACTTGGCCAGATGAGGGTCACCTTTTAACATTAGTTTGAAAGGGGAACACGGAGAAGTAAGAGTAGCAAATTTGTTTGAATCTGTAATACTAATTCATTAGCATAGGGAGCAGTCTAAGTTGTCCCTCACCAGGAGGCATCAGTCAAAACATTTCTCTGTACAAATACAAGGAGTTTTGGACAATCTGTTCTATCAACCCACCACTCAACTCCTCCAGGCATACATATCTGCTGCCTCACTTAAAATATACAGCTGGCAAGATCTAGTATGAAACGCAAGGGAGGTTTGCTGCATGCTCCTCAATTCCATTCCGGAGTCAAGAATACCAAGACTAAAGACTTACAAATCCTAAAACAGTTCAGAAATGCAATTCAGTGAAGGGCATGCACCATCAGGTACTTCCCATGTATATGAAAGCAGTCCCTCAGGATTTTGATGGCCACCATATAAAACTACTGAATAGCCTCAAACATCCAGCCCAACCACCTCTTACACCGTCCTTGAGATAATGGATGTAGAAAGATGCATCAGTGACAACATAAGGTTTAGTATCTTGTGCTTCTACTCAACTAGAAAAAGCAGATTCCAGCTATCCAGCAAGAAACTGATCATTTCCTTCTAACACTTCCACACGAAAAACATGGCATTGTAGATGGAATTTCTATTCTAAGCTTTTTTTCATGGGCTTCTAAAACATGCTAGCTATAAACTATCCCTCCCTTGATGGTTTGCATTGCTAGACCCAGGGGGGTTAAGGTAGCCACAAAATCTCACAACCCCAAAGAAGGGTAAGCTCAATACACCCAGAGCGGTCCAGCCATCACTAACAATGTTCACCTCTTGCTAGGAACGGTGCTCCCTTACTTTAACCAGGTCCCTATATTTTATTCAGATAGGATTTAGGGTAAAAGGATGCATCTTACTCAGTAACCAGATTAAAAGGTATTAAAACTGAAAGAATTAGAAGAGTTACATAGGAAAAGACCTGAGTGACCCAGATATATGTCTTGGTTTTACTGCTGTCTGGATCTCTCTTACCCTGGGGGATACTGGTGGAGGTAGAGGCCAAGATCTCCGACAGCTTGTTGGAGAGGTTTCAAACTTCCATTAATTTTTCCTTTCTAAAAAGTCCTAGCCATTGATTTTTGCACAGAAAAGACAACATGGGAATAAGTACCATGGGAGATTAGTTCTGTTCTCCACCTCAAGCTTTCTTCACTACCATTTTTGATCTTTTGCTGTCACTTAATGAGGTTAAAGTGGTATAAATTTGCTCTTCAAGGAATTTATCAGTCTATACCTACTTGAAGCTGGGAATGAAATGCCTCAGTTCAGTCCCAGTTCCTAACTTCATCTCCTTTTAGTACATAATTAACCTAAGGGTGGGAGGGAAGATGGAGAATAATATGGAGCTGATTCACTTTCTACATTCCCTAGCAAAAATAGAGAGTATTACTGCATGCATCAGTGGAATAAAAGAGTAAGTCTGAGATCACTTGTAAACAGATCCAGTCAGACGCGATTGTTGCATGAATGGGAATGCATAAATTAAGCTTTGCCAAAGGTTACTAGTAATTTATAGTTTGGGTTTCTTGGAAGCTCCAAGCACGACGCTGTGTACTTGTATTGTTTGTTGAACAGGTACATTTAACAGGGCAGTCACAGTATCTAAATGCTACTTTTTCTCTCAAATATATCTTGACTGATGAGCAACTTGGAGATGTCATAGGCCAAACACTGCCTTTGGAGTTGGAAAACATCTATTGATTGATGCCTGCCTGAAGAGCTGTCATAAGGAACATGGAGGAAAGAATAATTGTCATAACATGCCTAATATCGAAATGCGATGTGTTTCTTTTTCATCATTTCCAAAACAGAGTAAACTGAAAAATGCTTGATGACAAAGCACTTAAATACAGAGAGACTTTTTCAACCTGTGTGTGGAAATAACTGATGGCTTTGATTTGAAGAACAGTTTAAATAAATAAAAGAACTAAAAGAAGTGTAAAATAAGTAAGTTTGAATCCCTTTGATACCTGGCAGTCACTAGGGAATTCCACAGTTCTGCCCTGCATGGGGTGCTGATTAAGAGGATAGCTTTAATTAGTCCTTGAATATGATATGAAGCCAATCATGTTGGAGTGCCACTGTTTTAATAGTTTAGAAACTTAGCAAATCAAAATCATTATGTTATCAGGAGCTGTACAGAAGACCTATTTAGGGGAAGAAGTGGATCAGGATCAAAAGATGGCATTCTTCCCCCAGACCTATAAATGCCTCAGCTTTGTGCTGAGGAGGTCTTGTCTTTCTTAACAGTAAGGAGGAAGAAACCATGATCATCTGTTAGCCCCACCAAGTCATGACGATCAGCCCCCTTCCGACTTGAGCAATTACATTGACTGTACATCAGCAGAATGTGAAGTCTGCCTCTGAATTTTCCCTCTGATCTCTATTTACTGTCTTCAGACACCTTCTTCCCTCCTCTCATTTGCCATATCTTTGACTTGATGGCCTTCAAGCCATAAAGTTGGATGTTTTTTTGACAGCCTCATTGTTTGCTTTGACTTCACTTCCTGAACTCCTCCACCACTACAGCTGACTCTGCACCACAGTCTCGCACTCCATCCTTATTTTCTGATGCCTGTAACACCAACTTTGAATACTTTCTCCTTATCAGGAGTCACACTTTGGGACATATCAGTTCTCTACTACAGTGATTGCATCTCCTATCTATCTGGAACATGGGGTTTACATTTTATGTACAGCTGAAAAGATCCATGCATGAAGTCACTTAACTTGCAGCTATCCAGTGCAGAGTAAGACAAAGGAGCAACCTTTGGACAAGAAAAAGGAGCGGAAGTTGTCCCTGCCCGTGGCAAAGGGTTTGGAATTAGATGATCTTTAAGGTCCCTTCCAACCCAAACTATTTCATGCTTCTATGAGCAAACCATTGTGGAAAAGGAAAGGAAAAGCACGAGGAAGATACACTAGAGAAACAGATACCATTGTCGAAGCAAATGAAGCTCCTTCGCCCAAGTGAGAGGAAGGAGAGCTGACAGTACCCCAGCTGCATGGAAGTCCCTTGTCTATGCAGCCAAATTAAACCCTGTAAGTTTAATTTGGTAAGGTTTTCTAGAGCATAACTTTTTGCCTGAAGAGATGCATGTCCATTGTCCCACAGCCTCTCTGCTTCATTCGCCAGCACTGACTGGAGGTTACGGGTCAGGAACCTTCACTGCTCCTGTCACAGCTGCTGCCACATTGCTCAACACATCAGCGGCAAATGGCAGGCAAAAATGATGTGCTGCTTCATGTAAAGTTTGCTGCCTTGTGCTAGATGAGGGCATGTCTTCAGTGTGCTCATCTCCTCTGTCTCTTCTTTAATAGCAGGAGAAACATGCTGCTGGAAACAGTCATAAATCTCAGTGCAGCCATTGGGAATGAGAGCTGATGTCATGTTGTACTGAATGTTTTCAGTCACGTAAACAACAGAAGGAAAACTCTTCTTAGGGCAAACAATGTCATTCATCCCTGACACAAACACTGACAACTCAATTAGTTAATGAGTTTTTAAGGTATTTAGATAATGACAGATGGAAAGACCTGATTTCTACTATAGTCAGTAGCACTAACCTGGGTTCTTGATAATTCTATTTGCTATCAGTCTATGCATTTAGACTGACGGAGTAACAACATCAGTGGACAAGGCAAGAGCAATGGATATCATCTATAGACTTCTGTAAGGCCCTTGACATGGTCCCTCACAACATCCTTCTCTCTAAGTCAGAGACATATGGACTTGATGGGTAAACTGTTGGCTGGATAAGGAATCAGCTGAATGGTCATATCCAGAGTGTAGTGGTCAATGGCTCAATGTCCAAATGGAGATCAGTGATGACTTGTGTCCCTCAGATCTGTAGTGGGACCATCGGTGACATAGAGAGTGGGATCAAGTGCACCCTCAGCAAGTTTGCAGAGGGCACCAAGCAGTGTGGCATGGTTGACGTGCCTGAGGGACAAGATGCCATCCACAGGGACCTGGACAAGCTCAAGAAGTCAGCTCATGAGATTCAATAAGGCCCAGTGTAAGGTCCAGCACTGACTGGGCTGTGCCAAAATCAGCAGGCTGTGACATACAATGAAGCACGAGATAGCTACTGGTGTTCATGGCATCAGATGCACAGTGGCTGGTACAATGCATTAATGGGAATTAGGAGCAGGAGAAATGACAGCTACGTGATGCTCTCTGCAGGAGTGCTGGGGAAACATCTATGATGCAGCTTGGCAGCCCCAGCTTTTTCCCTTGGACTTTCTTTCTCACTTGCTGCTCACCACTCTGGGTCTGTTCCACAGGAGAAACTTCATGAAAATCACGTATGAGCCTCAAAATACAAATTAAGAGGTTTGCATGTTGTCCTGGGCTTTGGTGTGGGGATGACTCTTTGCCAATCCCACAAGTCAGGTTTACTGTCCGATTTGCTTTGTGTATGGACAAGGAATGTGTGTGAGGGACAAGGGAAAGCCATGGGAGAAGTGGAGGCAGGGAGGCTACATAGATTCCAAGGGGAAGCAAGTGCCTCTACTCTCTATACAATGTCACCAACCTGGCATTGGTGATGCTGCTTAGACCAATACTGGCTTCAACGTGGGGCACATGTCCTTAAGAAGAAGTGCAATTTTGTGTTCTCTTTCCTACTTTATTATTTAAAGAGCCAAATGCATTCATTTCTCCTCCCCTGGAGGTGTCTGCAGCCTCCCCGCAGCTGGATCCTACAGAAACAGTGCACTACAAATAACAGCTCAAGGAGCAGAAGGGAGGAGCTGCTTCCTCAGGGGTTTTTGACTGTTCCAGAAATAGCATCCGCAAGCCGTGTACTCTCACAAGAGGCATTTCTGCCTGCACACCCTTCACTTGCACACCATGCACTGCGGCAACACAGGTCAGATCAGGAGCCTCAAAGCACGGCTTTTAAAAGGCTTTGTAAATGAAGTTTCTCCTGCAGTTCCCCCAGCACAGTTTGATGCCCGCAAGGCATGTGTGCAAGGTCAGCCCCGACACCTGCTCTAGGGGACTCTGTCTTTCATGGCCTCTTCCCTTTAATCAGACTGGAGCTGCACCTGACAAGCTGGTTCTAAGTCTCTGACCGTGAAGCCTGGACCCATCTGAAGTGAAGGTTATAGAAAACGTGAAAGCAGGGGGCTATTTATTGCAGCACAGCCACGTTTAATCACACATGCCACATGCCACATCCCCACTGACATGGAGGCTTTCCATTGTAGCCACGATTCAGAGGACTCTGCTATAATCTTTAAATTAAATATAATTCTTTATGCCAGAACACAATTATCCTATGAAATACATCCAATGAAAGAATAAGCCGACCACATGCCGTACACATCTGTTTAAGCTTTCATCCATCAGTCACATCCAGGAGGCACAATGAGCTCTTTGCCAACTAATTACAGACCAAATACCGCTCTGGAATTACTCATCTACTGATCTTAAATAAGGAATGGACTGGGAGAAAATTGCTGTCAACCAGCACCACAAACCAGTAAAGTCCACTGAATACATCATTCCTGATTAATTTCTTGCTCAGCACTATGATAGTGCCAGGGACACGTAGTTGGAAATTGGAAATAATTAGTGAGGAACTTTAGGATAAGAGATTTTTCTACCTGAAATGCATTTTGGAGTTCTTAACCTTGGGTCTATCCAGGGAGCAGATCTTGCTTTGCGAGAACTTTGATTTTTATTGCGTTCTAATGTGATTTTGAAGCTCATTAAAGCAGCTCCTTTTGTGCTGCCAGCAACAAAAGCCTTAATGTTAAGAGTCCCCTGGAGCCCACAGTGCAGATAAGCACCGTTGTTTTTCACTAAGCTCAGCCTCCTAAGCCACCAGCTCACAGAATAAAGCAGAAGGTTGCTGCCAGCAGCAGCCTGGAAGCCAGATTTTAGGTAATGCACTTGCAGCAAAGACACGACCCTTCCTGTACAAACTGCTTTAGTCACGAAAATAATCAGCTGTGTGTTGCTGTCCAGGGTATGAAACTGAACACAGAATCACAGAATCATAGAATAGTTAAGGTTGGAAAGGACCTTAAGATCATCCAGTTCCAACCCCCTGCCATGGGCAGGGACACCTCACACTAAACCATGTCACCCAAGGCTACGTCCAACCTGGCCGTGAACACTGCCAGGGATGGAGCATTCACAGCCTCCCTGGGCAACCCATTCCAGTGCCTCACCACCCTTACAGTAAAGAACTTCTTCCTTATATCCAATCTAAACTTCCCCTGTTTAAGTTTGAACCCATTACCCCTGGTCCTGTCACTACAGCCCCTAATGAAGAGTCCCTCCTCAGCATCCTTATAGGCCCCCTTCAGATACTGGAAGGCTGCTATGAGGTCTCCACGCAGCCTTCTCTTCTTCGGGCTGAACAGCCCCAACTTTCTCAGCCTGTCTTCATACGGGAGGTGCTCCAGTCCCCTGATCATCCTCGTGGCCTCCTCTGGACTTGCTCCAACAGCTCCATGTTTTTCCATCTTTTATCTACCAAGACTTCAGATGAGAAACATCCAGGTAACATTGCTGATGTATTTGCAATGAAGTGATTAACTTTCAAATATAACTCCTCTCTTAAAAAAAAACCCACACCTCTTGGAGCTTCTGTTCTTGATCAATGACTCCACATCAAATTTGTCCAATTTGCAAGTAAAATCGATTAGGTCTCATTCCTAACTGACAGATATTCAGCAGAGGATCGGGAAGACAAGCTGATGTGTTTTTATTGACTTGCAAATCACTCACTAGTAGTAATGATTTTGTGATACAAAAACTGAAATAGATGGCACTGCATTCTCCTTTAGTATATGAATTTTCCATGGAAATTAACAGAATTAAACCCTAGGGCTTGATTTACCAATTTAAAATACATCACTATAGGTGGAGAGATGTGTTGAGTCAGCAAAGGTGTGGGTTTCCGTATCTGTAACAGCACTACAATCAACAACTGCAATTCTAGTTACTGAATTAGCTTATTCAACTTTAACAGAAATATCAATCCTGCATTCCAGTTAAAACATATTATGAATGCCTAAAAAGTACATCCAGGTAGGATTTAAACAGAGAATTTTCACAGGTGAAGGTGTAAACTCTTACACCTCTTGTCATGGAAAATTAGATATCTGCACTGACTTATCCCCTAATTCTGTAAAACATTTCATCTTGCCTTTACTATTAGACTTGGCAACCAGTGCTACTCTTTCAACCTTTGTGGGTGCAAAGAACTGCTTGACTCAGCAAGAACCTTAAATGGAAGCAACAAGAGCTTCCTTCCATTGCACATGCAGCAAAATGGAGAAGGTGCCCTTACTCCAAAAGCAGGAGTTACTTTAACCTTCACCTCACATAAACGATGTGGTGTAAGAACCCCTGTGATGTGCAGACAACCTGGCTACCCTGGCAGGGTTAGACATGGTGCCTGGGCTCTGGTCTGGTCTCTTCTGCTTATCTTCAGGTATTCTGCATGGGTAAAAACTACAGAGGCTATGGCCATTGCAACAACATATTCTGCATGTGTTGGCACAGTCACAGACTTGCTTTTGCCTATGGCCAGCTAGTCCTTGGCCTCAAAAAGATGTTCTCATGAGGTTTCTTGATCAACTCATATAAGAAAAATCACTTGGATTTTACCCTAGCAGGGGAGCACATAGGAGACATCACATCCATCATAGAAGCCTCAGGTGCCCAGCTAAGCTCTGGCCATAGGGCTGCTGATGTGGAGAATCTCTTTAACAACCGCCCCCCCAAAAGGCCAGCAGACCTCTTCAGGACAAGACTAACTGGTGAAAATTGTGATGATTTATTGGCTGTGCCCAGCAGTGAGGAGATAATTTAGTTTGAAGAATGGGTTTGGAGTGTCCTTCCCTACCCACCACATCGGACTCCCATAATTTATAGCTGACCTTAAAGACCATGATGCTCTGGATCCTGGACTTCTGAACGACTCCAGCCCATGCTAGTACATGTCAGGACAGCCCTCATATCCTTCCACTGTATGTTGTGCTACCAGGCAATCCCCAGAAGCTGGATTTGGTTGGGAGCTCCCCGTTACCAGAGGCACCCCAAGGAGGACCCTTTGTGTAACACATAGTCTTCAACAGGTACCTAGAGCACAGCACGACAGCAGGGATGGTTTCCCACCTCAGAATTGCTCTTGATATCTCTGGAAATGTTCAGGCTGGACTGACTACTAGTGAATGAATTTGCTATTGCTCCCTGATCACTCTTCAGAATCATGTTCCTGAGTGTTGAAAAGAGGCACTTAGATGCCTTCCAAGTGAAGAGAAGCCCCAGCTGAATTTCACAAATACAAATGTCAATGTTCCAGTAGTGAGCAATATTGCACAATGACTATCCTCAGTGAAAGCTAAAGGGAGAGTTTATAACCAGTGTTAGAGTTGTCTTTCCCAAAATCATCTTATAATTCCCAACAGGGCAGCTCTTGTTATGACTGTATTACAGAGATACAGCTCATCATAGAATCACAGATTCATGGAATCATAGAATACCAGGTTGAAAGGGACCTCAGGGATCATCTGCTCCAACAGCACCCTGCCCACCTGTCCACCCAAACCACTTCCCTGGAAGATTATTGTAATGGCTGGCTGTTCTCATTGGGAAAAATTCTCCTCTTGTGTCCACCCAGAATCTTCCCAGGAGTAACTTGTGCCCATGGAAAAGTTGTCTTTTCCACGAGACTCCTTGTAGAAAGGGAGTCTCCATCTTCTCTGTAGCCACCCTTTAACTACTGGAACATGGTGATTAGGTCTCCCCTGAGCCTTCTTTTCTCCTGGCTGAACAAACCCAGCTCGTTCAGCCTTTCCTCATACAACTTCCCAGTCCATGGATCACCTTTGAGGCCCTTCTCTGGACCCTCTAGAGCCTGTTTGGTCTGTTTGGATTATGAAGTTCTGCAGGTTCATACAGCTCTGCATACTTCCCCTCTCCGTAGCTTGGTACCTATCTCTACTCAAGCCAGACCCAAAGATTAGGTGAAGGAGCACATGGACCCCTGAAAGGCTCAATCAGATCAGCACAAGCTCTCACAGCCTTACACCCCAAGAGACTACTCATATAGTACAGGTATAACTGCTTAAAACACAGGAGGAAAGAGGGCCAGAGTCTCACTTACATTTTATATGGCAGTCTTGTGCTACTGCATTCACCCAGAGGGGGTGAGAGACCCCAAAACCCCTTCCCTGATAAGGGTAGGAAAGCCACTCTTATGAGTTATGTTTTCTGAATCCCTTTGGCTGACCTGAACATAGATCTGCTACACCCTGGGCAACGTCATTAACCCTTCAGCTATGCTAAGAAAGGTCATCAATATCTCTTCTTTAACAAGACTAGTTCTTTTCCCATTATGATTATGAAGATATATATCACATGCACAAAACTTCAGCATACCAGAAATAAATGTAAGACCTTGAACATAAGTGCATAAAGAGAGAGCATATATTTTCTTAATTGAGAAATAGCACCATTAGTGTTAATAACAGCATTAGTGTAGACATTAATACGTAAGGGTTTAAAATGTCTCCATACTGAATCGCAAGGGTGTTTTCGTGTTAATAACAGCATTACTGTAGACATTAATACGTAAGGGCTTAAAATGTCTCCATACTAAATCACAAGGGTATTTTAGATTAAGATGTGCTCATCAGACTGTAAATCTTACGGCCACTTGCACTGGGACTGGTGCTACGGATTGCAACAACGCATGAATGTAAGTATACTAACAGCTACTGCAATACAATATTCAGAGAACAGACTACACTGTACAATGGAGTATATAACTATTGGCTGCATCCTACAAACTTGTATGGAAAATTTATGGTTTAGGGATAAAAGCAATCTTCTAGAAAGAGAAAACTGATTGCCCAAGATGAGATCTCTGATATTTGTCATTTGGGAGTATAATAACTGCAGGGATTTTCTTTGGCTGTACTTACTTGATGCTATTGCTAAACCTGTATCTAGTTTCTGCTGTGCATGTGCCTATTTTTCCATATTCCCATACGACTACTGGGGACAAACCTAATTTAAGAAAATATATTATCCTACAGCTTATCTAATAGCTCCTAACTTCTAACAAAGTGGTCAAGAAGAAATGGAAAACAAGCCTCTGCAATGCTGACTAGACTTTGTTCATTATGGGAGAAGAAATATGACTAATATTTCAATCTCCTGTCCTACTCAATCTGATTGTTCTTACTCAGTGTCTTGCTTCTATACTATATGAGATAAGCTAATCTGTTTATCACTACTGGAGGATCATCCTTGCAATAACTCTTACAGTGAAAGCCATTTATATGCACAGATGTCTCAGTGTGCCTTCCCAATAACTCCTGGCCAACATATAAATATAGAAGCTTCTCTTGGTCATTCTGGCTGTCAACAAAGAAAAATGGCAGCAATGACCATTTAGAAATCACTTGTTTTCACACATGATATAGAGCGTGTGGTCTGAGGGTATCAATAAAAACCTTCTTGTATCCTTTCATACCCACAGGACTAGGATGGGATGTTTTGCTTATTTAGGTAAACTTTCTGTTCTTTTTCTCCACTATTAAACCCTTCAATTTTCAGTATGTTTCAGAGTCTCAGGTCAACTGGGATCCTAAGCTAACATAGAGATGGCCTGAAAAGAATCATAGAATATGTATGCCTCAGTCTCAGGGGTGTCACTTTATTGTGACTATTAGCTCATAAGAGACATAGCCAAAAAAAGAAGAAAGAAGTAACAAAGGTACACTAAGGGGGATACATTTTTAACTAAATCTCTCCAGAGAGATCAAGTCTTTTTCTATAGATCAGTGTCGTGGTTTAAACCCAGTCAGGTAACTTGTTCACTCACTCCCAGTGAGTGGTGCCGAGCTGACAACAATCGAGGTCCGTGTCCCCTCCCCACCAGGGCTCTCCGCTTCCCCGCTCCCGGAGGAACGGGGAGGAGGATCGAGAGAGTGCAACTCCTACGGGTTGAGACAAGAACAGTCCAGCAACCAATGTACACAAATCACCACCACTACTATCAACTACAACAATGATAAGGGAAAATAACAAGGGAAGAGAACACGATACCATCAGCCAAGAAAACGAGTTCCACCCGGAAGCCCGTGTCCTTCCGGGTAACTCCCAGTTATCCCCCACCCCGGGCATGACGTGCTATGGTATGGAATACCTCCCCGGCTAGCCCGGGTCAGGCGCCCCATCTCTGCTTCCTCACAGCTTCCCCTCCTCCCTGGCAGAGCATGAGCCTCACAAAGTCCTTGGTCAGGGTAAACATCACTTAGCAACAACCGAAAACATCGGCTTCACCAACACTGTTCTCAGGCTGGAAGTCAAAACACAGCACTGCACCAGCTACCACAAAGGAAAAACATGACTGCTACTGCTGAACCCAGGACAATCAGAAACAGCCACATGGAGAAAAAAAAAATACAGTTATTTTATTTTTTTTAAGGAAACAAAAAAACATGAAGGTCTCACAGAATCATGGAATGGTTTGGGTTGGACACGACCTCGAGCAACCTGCTCTACTAGAAGGTGCCCCTGCCCATGGCAAGGGGTTGGAACTGGATGCGCTTTAAAGTCCTTTCCAACCCAAACCATTCTGTGCTTCTGTGATTCTATGTGCAGTGGTTGCTCTAGGAGACAAACGTAATAACAACTGCTCCCTGCCCCTTCTCCTTTCTTTAACCTTTTATTGCTGAGAAGACATCAGACAGTTTTTTCCCCTTCTTACATGTGCTCTCCCAGAGGCACTACCACCATCGCTGATAGGCTTGGCCTTGGCCAGTGGTAGGTTCATCTTGGATCCAGCTGGCATTGGATCCATTGGACCTGGGGGAAGGTTCTAGCAGCTTCTCACAGAAGCCACCCTGTAACCCCCCCAGTACCAAAACCTTGCCATGCAAACCCAATACAAAGTCCCAGATAGAAAAAACCCTGAGAAACCTGGTCTGACATTTGGGTGGCCATGCTCTGGGCAGGAGGTTGAACTACAGACTTCCCAAAGACTCTTCCAACCTGAATAACTTTGTGATTTGAATGAGACAGAGAGAACCTCAAATGATACACATCATACAGACTAATCCACAATAAATTCATGCATATTATGATGACCTGTCTCACTCTTTTTCATCCTTTTTCCCAGACTTCTCTTCTACTGGGGTGACGTATATCTCCTGTAGCCATGAGGCATCCCCAAAAGGAAGAGAATCACATCCAGCAACACTGGAAATGTGCTGTATGTTTTCAACCACGGTTACACATTCAAGAGTATGTCTTCTGTGTTTTAGTATTGCTGCTGGATTTTCTTTATCACACTCCCTCCTCCTCCACCCCAATTTCAAATCAATCTTTACAACATCAAGAAAATTTGTTCCACATCTATAGGCTTTTCCCAGAGCCAATGAATAAGTTGAATAGTAATACGATGGTTATTCATCAATAAATGTCTATCTCTGACTGTATACGTATAATGAATACTTCAATTATGCAGCAACTGGAAGTTGAACCTTTTGTGTGTATATATCATCACATCAATTTAATTGCCTTTAGCATAGATGCTTCCAGTTTATGAACAACATACATAATTGCAAGGAGACAGTTACAGCCACAGTTAAAAGTTACTGCTGCTAGATGAACCATAGGTGCTCTTGCATTGAAATTCTCAACACAAACTGTATTAGCAATATATATAAGAAGGGTTGGCACAGAATAGATCCTTTTCTTCTTTATTTGCATTTAATCTGCATTCTTGAGGCTGACTTAAATCATGTCGCACTTACAGCTTCGTAATGTGAAAAAAACTAGCTTTTACATCGAAAAATAACCCATTATTTTCTATTCTTCCCCACAACAATGGTTACAAAGGCTGCTGAGCTGCTCCTGCTGAAAACTGCTGGGTGAGCTAATGAGATCAGCTGCTCTTAGAGGTGCTCCTTGAAAGCCCTTAGTGCAATCAAGGCTTGAGCTGTGTTTACTCCACATATCTACAAGCTACTATTACTATGGCTACAAGCTGCACCTATATGAAATAAGCAGAAAGCACTGTGTGTGTTGTCACATTGTCTTCACAGGCTTAAAGGAGGCAGAGAGAACCTGCAGACCCAATCTTCGGCTTTATTCTGACATGCAACGGAAATTGTATAAATGTCACTTTTGTAATCCTACTTACAGACCAGATGTGTACTCAGTTCATTTACTGAAGGCTGAAAACCCCTGTAAATTACAGCATCCAATAGGTCCAAAGGAGCTAAACTAGGAGTAAGTGGTGGGACACAGGGAAGACAATCCTGCTGCAGAAGCTGCGCTGTTGTGCTGGGATGTGAGGACAGCCTTGCTATCTTTTCTGATGCATAGAATCATAGAATAGTTAGGGTTGGAAAGGACCTTAAGATCATCCAGTTCCAACCCCCTGCCATGGGCAGGGACACCTCACACTAAACCATGTCACCCAAGGCTCTCTCCAACCTGGCCTTGAACACCGCCAGGGATGCAGCATTCATAACCTCCCTGGGCAACCCATTCCAGTGCCTCACTACCTTCACAGTAAAGAACTTCTTCATTATATCTAACCTGAACTTCCCCTGTTTAGGTTTGAACCCATCACCTCTTGTCCTATCACTACAGTCCCTAATGAAGAGTCCCTGCCCAGCATCCTTATAGCCCCCCTGCAGATACCCTACGTGGGCACCTTGGAGCCAGACATGCTGGTCCTGTGTTCAAGTCTTCTGAGCAGAATACTCTACATGAAAAGGTATGGTTTACTGTGTGCAGATCTCCCACTCTACTCAGCGTCTGTCAGGCCACAACTGGAAAACTCTGTTCAGATTTGGTCTTCTCTATACAAAAAAGATGTGGACAGGCTGCAGAGGGTCCAGAGAATGGCCACAAGGATGACCTAAGGACTGTTCAGCCTGGAGAAAAGAAGGCTTTGGGGAGACCCTATGACCCACCTTTCCCTAAATGCAGTTTTTCAAATGTTAAAAAAGAAAATGAACAGTTCCAATGGACATGAAATCTGTTTGGTTTTACTGTTGGGTTTTCCTGCTTTGGATCAAGCCCACATAAATTAACTTTAGTGATTTTCAGTCAGGCCATGAATACAAAAATCAGTTGTTTCCACTGTTCTGCCCCTCAGGAAAACAAGAACGGTCTCCTTCTATAGTACAAATTGACCACCACATTTTCACACTCTAGTTAACTCCTACCAGAGTTAAATGAAAATTGATTTTTCTCTCACTCCACTGCCTTGCCATGGTACTCGCCTGGATTTTCTAACAGATTCAAGGAGAAATGGAAGTTCTTCACCAATTTCACTTGTGTTCCATCTGCTATTCAAACCTATTATCTATGTTTAACACGGGAGCGGCTGGAGAAATGTTTGGCTCTAGAACAGCACTAGAAGTCCATTCCATCCTTTTGCACTGCTGTTTCCTAAAGCTGCCTCCTTGCTGCTGATGATTAGATGCAGCCTTGGAAGTGCAGGACCTCTTCCTCTCACCTTTGTAAATGTGAGTGACTCATGGGAACATTCAGACTATGCTTTGATCCAATCTCTCTTTCCAGTCATGATCATTTTGCTCAGAGCCAATGACAGGAGCTGCCCACCTTCTCTCCAGAGGGGTCATTTATAAGACTAAACTTGCACAAGTTTTTCTTCTTTGGAATTGTTTTCTTCATGCTAAATTACATGAGTCTGCAAAGAAGACAGGAATCATTAAAACACTGACATGGAGAAGAGGCATTAGGTGTAAAACCTTTCCCATAATATTTCCTAAGTGATTCAGGGTCAGGGTAATGAGCTCTACTTGTCAGGTTGCTCGAGTCTCATCATCAGGATATTTGTTAGTCGTTTCATTTTCCAGTCCTTAACTTAATTCTGTTACTCCTTAATATAATCCTATTACAACCAGGATAGTTGCTGCCAGCCATGTCCACACATCAGCACTGAGATGCAGAGTTACTTTAAAATGTGGAAACTCAGATCATTTCATTACACTCCCAAAGCAGCACAGCTTCCAGGTAGGGTCTGTTGCACGGGGTGGTCCATCTGATGCATAGAGGGGATGGCACAGTAATGCTAGTCTACCTATGCCAGTTAACTGGTGTTCATCAATTAGAGTTGTGTAAGTAATTTTCCTGTGCATAAAGGCTAGACATGGTACAGAACATCTACAATCACAGCAAAATAAAGCAAAGCTGCTTCTTTGCACTCCTGGATATTTCAGAAACTCCCCATGGGCTTGTCCTAGCTCTGAGGTATGATTTCAGGTTAATAGTTTTGATTAAAGCAAAGGAGAAAAAGAAAAGGGGAATCAGAACAGAAATAATATCTCCGATCAAAACAATCCTTTCTTCAGACTTATTTCAGTGTTCTGTGTAATTTGTTTCCAACTGCTATTGAAACAGAGGTTGGCTGCTTTTCAATAGCAAAGCTTAAATACATATATTGTGTGTATATAGACTCACACATGCATAAATATATATTACACATAGACTATTAAAACTGCAAAACCAAGTGTACACAAGTATCATAATACCAGATTTAAGGTTACTGTGCTCATGTTGTGCATGTGTTATGACTCAGTAGTAAACGCTAGATCACTCGATATTTTCCTTAAAACCTCTGTCTCAAACAAGTCCAGAGGAGGCCATGGAGATGCTGTGAGGGCTGGAGCAGCTCTGCTCTGAAGACAGGCTTAGAGAGCTGGGCTGGCTCAGCCTGGACAAGAAAAGGCTCCTTAAGGGGAGACCTTAGAGCAGCTCCAGTGCCTAAAGGGGCTACAGGAAACCTGGAGAGGGGCTTTGGACAAGGGCCTGTAGGGACAGGAGAAGGGGAATGGCTTTAACCTGACAGAGGGGAGACTGAGATGAGCTCTTAGGCAGAAGCTCTTCCCTGTGAGGGTGCTGAGGCGCTGGCACAGGGTGCCCAGAGAAGCTGTGGCTGCCCCATCCCTGGCAGTGTTCAAGGCCAGGTTGGACACAGGGGCTTGGAGCAACCTGCTCTAGTGGAAGGTGTCCCTGCCCATGGCAGGGGGTTGGGACTGGATGAGCTTTAAGGTCCCTTCCAACCCAAATCATTCCATGATTTTATGATTCTATGAATCAGGATAACATCAGAGTGATGAACATCTGCACCCTTAGTAGAATAAACCCCAACTCTAGTATTTGCTTATCCATCCCCACTAACAATCACTGCAGCAAACCAGCCTGAAGGTCACCAATGCAGAAAGCTTTTGCTCACAGTTTTTGTTCTCTTAGCCAGGAATAAAAGACTTTTTATTCACTCACTGTGAAAAGGAGGGGGGCAAATTTCCTGTTGGGGAAAGTGATCGAACCTTGAATTACATCAGCAGAGATTTGGTTTCAAATGAATTCAACCGGCATAAAGCACTTCAGCGGTTGCCACCAGATGAGTCTAATTGTTTTGCAGTAAATCCTCTCCTAATTTATAGCCACACTAAAGGGAACTGAATTTACCTAAATGTGTGTGTTCACATCATAAATTCAGCAACTCCATAATTCAGTTATCTACTGCCTAAGACTGGCTCCTGGGGCCTGAAGGTGAGGCGTGGGCTCTCTTATTTTGGTGGTTTAAACACTTCATGTTCAATTAACGTTTGTGTAAGATGACAGCACCCCAGTGTAAACTGCTGTACCTGGAACAGGGGAGAAAAACGACCTCATTTCACTTCATTATCCAACAGCACAAACAAATCGCTGCAGTTGCTTCTGAAGGTCTGTGGAATTTTGCACTTGGCTGTAGCATATCCAACCATTACTGAGAAGACAAATGTCCTTACAGGCAAATGCAGTTAACAGCACGCTGGGTTGCAGGGCAGATGGATGAAATGAGCCTCTGGAAATGAGCATCTGCTACAGTGACACGTGTCCCTTGACACAGCCTCGCCAATCCAGGATGTCTTTACCTTCTGCGTGTTGAGGGAGCTCGAAATGGAGACATCTCCATGTCTTGAAGCAAGCAGTGTACCTTTCTGAAGCTCATCTGCTAAATGTTTTAAGATCCCAGCTGGGTTTACATTAGCCTGCAAAGAAATACATTTGCTCTATTTCCAGGCTCATAAACACTCAACTGTTCTGAGAGAAGCTCTTAGTCCTGGCATAATCTATTCAAGCAAGAAGATCTGTGAAAACAATGGTCTGCAAGCTGTTCCCAGGATACAGAGTGCTGCAGTTAACTGGGTGCTGTTTGTGACTAGGTGAAAATGCATCAATGTCTATGTGGTCTCCAAACACTGAAAGTGTGCTGTGTAAACCAGGCAAAGTATTTTGGCCTCCATCAGAATTCCAGAGCCACTTCAGCAGCCATGAAAAACTGTCTCCTTGGGAGCTGTAGGGCAGTTCCATAATAACTCATAAATCAGATCTTAGTGACTTTTATGAACCTGTTTATGAGTTTGTGCTGGCTTCTCCAGTACATCTGGGTCCTTCAGGATCTTTGCTAGACAGGTATATTGTGTCTGGCTGAGATGGAGTGAGCTTTCTTTCTCACAGCCTGGATGGAGCTATGCTTCAGAGTTGTGGCTGAAACAGTGCAGATAACACACCAGTGTCTTGGCTATTGCTGAACAGACCCTGTACAGCATCAAGGTGTTCCTACTTGGCCCACCCCACCAGCAAGTAGACTTGAGGTGGGCAAGAGCACAGGAAGGCACACAGCCGGGACAGCTGATGCCAGCTGACCAAAGGGATATTCCAGACAATATGACATCTGTTCAGAGACAAAAGCTCAGGGAAAAGAGGAGAAACTGCAGAATCCCAGCTTGGAAGGGACCTCAAGGATCACCTGCTGTAACCTTTCTAAGCAAAGCATGATGCAGACTAAATGTTCCAGCACCCTGTCCAGCTGAAACTTAAAAGCATCCAGCATTGGGGAATCCACCACTTTGCTGGGGAGATTATTCCAACGTCTGGTTGTTCTCACTGGGAGAAATTCTCCTCTTGTGTCCAGCTGGAACCTCCACAGGAGTAACTTGTGCAGGCAAGCCAGGCAGCTGGTATCCCTGAGTAGGGCACTGGGATTGACAAAGTGATTGGAAAGGGAACTGGAACCCACAGCCTTCAGAAATGGTTCCTGTTGACTATGAAAGCCAGTTACTCCCTCAGGATGATCTGGAATGTTGCCTGGACAAGTGAACCACCACTGAGGAAGGCATCCAATATCTGAAAGAGCTAAAGATGGTGGGAATCCACCCAGTCCCTGTGGCAGAAGGTGGAACGTAATCACCAGTGTTTTATGCCAACACTCTGGTGCTGATGCATTGTCTGGACTCTGGGCCACTAACTGTGGAGTGACTGTTCCAATGGCTCCAGAGGTTCAAAGAGATCCTCCCCTCCTTCCCCCACCATGGCCATGGTCTGAGACCACAGGGCTCTGTGAATTCTCCAACCAAGAGCAGATGGTCCCTGCCTCTGGCCAGGCAGAGGAAAGGGATAACCAGATTTACTGGACAGTGTGGATTCAATGGCCTGGCATATGGGATCCACAGGAATAGAAGGCTTTTGTGAGCATTGGTGTACATTGTGCCCTGATACCATCGGAGTACAAAAGAGCAGAACCCATCTGGATTTCTGACGTGATCTAGACTAATGAGTTATCTGTAGCTTGGTGAGCCCAAGAAACATCAGGACATCTAGGAAGAGATGGAACATACAGATGGGCTCATGACTGAGGGGTGGACCCAACTGCAGAGGTGGTAGACAGCAGCACTATGAAAGGCAGAGAGGAGATAACTCAGAAAGATAGACAAGAGGAGCATCAGACAACCCCTCACTGAAGTCTTCTTTCCCTAACTAATGTCAATACCAGGATTTTATTGCCTTCAGCCACAAGCAGAATCTATATATTGAGATTTCCCAATGCGAAGATGCTGACACAGGATTTGGGCTTCTCAGTACTACAGGATTACAAAGAGCAAGCAATAGTGTCTGCTGCTACAAGCCAGCATGGCTCCATTGACAACAGCAACCTCGCTGACTTAGGTGAGACTTAATCGAACACATCTGTGATCACATATTTTATTCCACTATCCTATTTCTTCCCTCCCCACTGGGGTCTCAATGTTATCTGAGCCCCTGACAAGGGCAAAAGTCAACAGAGCATCATTAATACCAACCACAGCTCCAAAGTCTGCCTGCCCACTGCCCATGCTCCATCTCAATTAGATTTAGTAAGATTTATCTGAGCCTGATGTAGCTAAATGAATCATGCAGAGCACCAACCTGTCCTACCACAGGCTCCTGTGCCTGCACCCTGCATGTTTATTTCAAAGTAATATAATTTGCTGTAAATGTGCTTATCTAGCTGGGAAGCAGCCTGTGAGAGGTGCTCCACAAGGAATACAGCTTTCCAGAAAGCACGGCTCAGTGAACTCCTTTCAATGCGGAATACAGAATCTATTTTGCTGTTGTTGATGATCTGCACTGGAATTATTCACTCGCTCCCTGCTCTTTGCCTCAATACATTTCTGAAGCACAGTTAAGCTCCTAAGCTCCAATCAGTTCAAAATGGAGTGGAATGCACCAGCCCTTTCCTGTGGGTTTCCCATAAAGAGCTTAAGCAACCCTGGAGAGCTGCAGGACACCACACTGCCTGTGAGGTACATTTAGCAAATGAGGGTGCAGTTCTGACAGATGTTTGCTAGGAAAATGCTGATGCACAACAGGCTATTGAGTGGTGCAGCCTCTGAAACACAAGAGAGCCAGAGGACGACACTTTGAGCTGAGTAGTGATGGGAAGAGAGACCCAGGTCTCATGTTCCTACATACACACAATCCCAACCAGCACTGAAATGATTAGGGGACAATACTATGGTAAATAGCAAGTGTTTACCACACACTAGCGTATTCTGTCCCACTCCAGGCTGTTGGAACTCACTCACCTTTGCTTCCCAAGCTCTATCTTGCACTTGGGCTTTGTCTTAGTAGCATGGTGAAGGAGGCGTTCAGAGCCAGCCCTGCTTCCCATGGCACAATACACAGCAATACTCCCCTCTTACTCCATGAGGTGTAGGAAAACAGGGCTGGGAGGGGGTATGCAGGTGTACACTGTGACAGGGACGATGGATGGTGCCAACACCAGGGAGAAGATGAGCGGGGAGAAGATGATTTGTGCCGCACTGAAGATATCTGGCCTCTTTGAGGCATGGCAAGTTTCACAGGTTAAGTCCCAGCAGAGATTTTAGCATGTATGAAAAAACCTTCTCCAGAGGTCCCCATCTGGCCTCTTTCCTCCAAGGCTCAGTCGTGCTGCAACACGTAGTGGTGGCATGATGCTCCCTTCTCCCAGTTTCAGGACTGAGGAGTTCCTGAAGGACTCAAGGATACAGGCATCACCTGCCACTGCTACCAAAGTTCCCTGGCACCCTGACTATCCCTTTCCATGCTGCTTCACTTTAGCACTGCTACAAAACTACCTAAATGACCAAAAAGAAGCAGAGTGGGCACCATGAAAAGGTACTGGAACTATCTTTTAGCAGAGAAATGGATATTTCCAGACTCCAGCAAACGCTGTGTGACCAGTGTCTGACCACCAGAGACTTGACAAGAGGCTCACAGCAGAGAAGGGACTCACGAGGCATGGATTCTGCTTGAGCACCCATAGAAACAAAGTCTACATGAGGCCCCTGCCCATCCGCCCTGGCTTTGACAGGGAGGCACAACTTACAGCACATGAACACCTGACTGGTTTTATCATTTTATTCTCTTACACTCTGTTCCGTTTGTTGAGATTAAATAGTACTTTGCTTCGCTGAAGCTGTTTGCACTCTGACACTGGTCACAGACCCCAGAAGAGGTCTGCAGGGGAATCATGTACCATGGTTCAAGGACCTGTGCCCTCTAACACAACCAGTATGAAGGTTGCCAAACCCAGGCCTCTTCTAAGGGTGAGAGACTGAGAAATGAGAGAGCAGAGAGAAAGGGCATTCAGTACTCAACATCCTTGAACATCCTGCAGCAGTTCAGGTTTCTAAATGCAGTGCAGGGACAGCAAGCTTTGGAAGTCTTTGATTCACCCAGATTTCAGAAAGGAACTTGCCAGTGACTCAGTGGCTTTGACCTTAGGCTCAAAGACCTCAGAGAAAACTGGGGGTATGGAAAGGAGGTCTGTGTGCTCATTGTCTGCAGAAAGAATGAACCTGAGACACGTGGCCCTTTTCAGCCCCACATGCCAATGACTACACGGCACAGCCTTAGACAATACCAAAACTTTGGTCTGTATCCTGAAGTTGATCCACGTCCCTCAAAGGGAGACAACAGAGAGCCCCCATGAAGGATGCCAGATAGTGAAAAATACATAATGTGTGGAAAACAGGGGGAAGCTTAAAAAATGAGTTATCCAGCCTCATTCGTTTCCCTCTTTCCAACCACATCATTGGTTTAAACATTTTTCTGCTGGGGTCCCCATCTGCTCACCCTCCTTATTTCCACAGGGTCACAGAATGGTCTGGGTTAGAAATGACCTTAAGATTGTCCAGTTCCAACCCCCTGCCATGGGCAGGGACAGCTCACACTAAACCATGTCACCCAAGGCTCTCTCCAACCTGGCCTTGAACACTGCCACGGATGGAGTATTCACAACCTCCCTGGGCAACCCATTCCAGTGCCTCACCACCCTTATAGTAAAGAACTTCCTCATTATATCGAACCTGAACCTCCCGTGTTCAAGTTGCATCTGTTTGAGAGGGGTGCTTCTACCCAGCAGCATCGTTGCAGAGCATGGCAGCAGGGCAGCCCTGCCGCAGGCCCTCACGAACTGAAAAGTGAGATGGGATGCCCAGGTAATGGGTTGCCCAGGGAAGTTGTGAATGCTCCATCCCTGGCAATGTTCAAGGTGAGGTTGGACAGAGCCTTAGGTGGCATGGTTTAAGTGTGAGGTGTCCCTGCCCATGGCAGGGGATTGGAACTGGATGATCTTAAGGTCCTTTCCAACCCTAACTATTCTATGATTCTATGCGCTCTTTGTGTGCATGCAGAAGCTGCAGGATGGCTGTCTGAGAGCACAGGAACTGCTGCCATCTCTATACCATACTTGTATTAATGACAATAAACACAACAGCAGAAGGCTGAGTCGATCAGAACACACAGCCCCATCGACGGTGCCTGTCTGGCTGTAGGCTGCTGCCCTCCTACGGCAAAATGGGACAGCGGCAGCACCTCCAGAGCTGCTTTCTGTATTAGAAATGAGCCACGTTCAGTTGCTGGTACCAGACACCCGGTTTGGCAGCCCAGTGTCTGTCTGAAGCGGAAAATCAGCACCCTGGGGCACTCAACCCTTCAGTCTTGTGAGGGAAGCCTTGGCTGGAAAAGACTTTGTGCCCCTCAAGGAGCAAATTCCATCCTGAGCCTGCATGTGACACTGCTAGTGCTGAACAGTTCATGTCCTGTGAGAGGGTGCAGATCCAGGGGTCTTCCCCTTAGTGACAGGGGTTTGTTGCCATTGTGTTTTTTTCCTCATGTCTTTCTCTTGGCAACGCAGTTGTTGACTTGGAAACTCAGCGCTTTAAATAAGTTTGAGTGTTTCTGCTGAATCCTGCATCTGTTACCATGTGAAGTTAACCCTCAGCACAGGTACCAGGGGTATGTTCCCCTGTGAGCATCCTTTCAGGGAGCTCCTCAGCTGCTTGCCTTCCTTATTACCCTGGGTCACACAGCTGCCACTGGTAGCGCTGCTTCTTCCCCACATATTCCGTACACATCTTCCTTCTCATCCTAGAAAGTCCTCTGAATAAGTCATGTCCTGACAGAGGAAATGATAGGTGGGCCAGTGAAAACCCAGGACGTTCAACAAGGACAAGTGCAAGGGCCTGTACCTGGATCAGGGCAATTCCAGTGCAACTACAGCTGGCAAAGACTGGATGGAGAGCAGCCCTGAGGAGATGGACTTGGTGGTATTGGTTGACAAGAAGCTCAACAGTATGTGCCTGAGCACACCATACGTAAGTGTATGTGAACATACAGAAACCAAACTGTATCTGGGCTGCATCAAAAAGAGTGTGAGCAGCAGGTCAAGGGAGGGGATTCTCCCCCTCCACCCTGCCCTGTTGAGATTGCCCCCTGCAGTCCTGATCCAGCTCTGGGGCAACAGCACAAGAGGGACATGGAGCTGTTAGAGAGAGTCCAGAGGAGGCCATGGAGACGCTGCAAGGGCTGGAGCAGCTCTGCTCTGGAACCAGGCTGAGAGAGCTGGGCTGGTTCAGCCTGGACAAGAGAAGACTCCTTAAGGGGAGACCTCAGAACAGCTCCAGTGCCTAAAGGGGCTACAGGAAACCTGGAGAGGGGCTTTGGACAAGGGCCGGTAGGGACAGGACAAGGGGAATGGCTTTAAGCTGACAGAGGGGAGACTGAGATGAGCTCTTAGTCAGAAGCTCTTCCCTGTGAGGGTGCCAAGGCACTGGCACAGGGTGCCCAGAGAAGCTGTGGCTGCCCCATCCCTGGCAGTGTTCAAGGTCAGGTTGGACACAGGGGCTTGGAGCAGAGTGGCTCAGTGATGGCTGAAGCTGACCAAGTAACTGAAAATCAAACGGTTTTTATTACCAAGGAGATTTTTCTGCTCTGAAAGCCTGAATTTTTATGTGCTCAGCTTAAACACTCCCTCACACCAGCTGTGAGAAACCCAGACCTCTGGGAAGAACACAGAGGGTTGAGTTCAGACAACCCACAGCTGCTGGCAACTGCTGAAACATGCACCTTACTTACTCACAGATAACCTGCATCACGGCTCTCAGAGTTTACTGTTTCAGTTAATACGTTTCACAAAGAGTACCACCAGCAATCCTTCTTCTGGGCTGCACTCTGAGATGCAACTCCAGCATCCCTGGGCTTGTACAGTGCCTGAGAGAGACTGAAGTGTTTTATTGTGATTCGCAGAAAACTCCAGTAACAAACTCACCAGCAAGAGTTTCAAGCTGACAAGCAGGTATTCTTCATTGCAGGGCAGGAGACAGGAGGGATAGCTCCTCCTAAGGTGTATCCCCATATTGCTACACAGGCCATCCTTATATGGACACTGGGCAGACATACATATTCATGAGGCTACATATGAATGACATCATTTTCCAGAAAGTTCCCCACATGCATACACAAATGTGGTCGTGGTCTCTGAGGGTCGTTTACTTCTCCCAACAATCTTCATCACTTCTGGCAGTCTTTGAAGCACCAGCTTAAACAACATTACAGACATAGCAACCATCCTGGCCTTCTATTTATCAGTGAGTTAAACTGCTCCCACCCTGGACATCTGCTAGTCCCAGATACTCCCCATCCCCAGGTCCTGTTTTTCTGTTCTACTTTTCTTACACTTTCTGTACTAAGGTCCTAAGGACCTAAAACTATGTCAACTACCTTCAAGCACCACAGTTATTTTCCATTACAAAGCCATCATTACTTAGAACTGATTATATTTTGTGCTTTCCTGCCTCCTTGTCTCAGTTGTAAGTTGTAGGAGCAGAAAAGTAAGAATTCAATTTTGCAGAAGTATTCCTTGGCTGTGAAATCTGTGTGTTGATCTGATAAGGAGCAAACTATGAACAGGCTGCAATTTGAAAGCTTCAGAATTCAAGAGCACGAGAGTCCAGAGTAATAGTTTGATCTTTCAGGAGATGGACAAGAAGAAATGGCCTCAAGCTGCACCAGGGCAGGTTTAGATGGAGCTGAGGAACAATTCCTGCCCTAGAGGGTGCTCAGGCATTGGAACAGGCTGCCCAGGGCAGGGCTGGAGTCACTGTTCCTGCAAGTGTTCACACACTGTGGAGATGAGGCTTCCAGTGCCATGGGTTAGTGGTGGCCTTGGCAGTGCTGGGGAACGGTTGGACTGGATGAGTTTAAAGGTCTTTGTCAACCAAGTTGATTCTATGATTAAGTCAATGGGGATCTTCCTGCTGCTGCTGCGGCCAGAGAAAGAGGTAAATGCCTTTGAAAGAAAACAGCTGGATGAACCTCTCCGGTCGTGAATCAGACCAAACAAGAACAGGTAGTTAATGGGAAAGACTAAACACACATTGCAATGTCCTTAACCAACAGATTTCCATGGAAGGATAAAATGAGGGGGGGTATTCCTCCCCAAACAAGCACCACACACCCCACATCCCCCCCCAAGACCAGAATTCACAGCACCTGCACCATAGCTTTATCTGCCCAAACTACCACATGCAACGAGTAACAAGAACTTTTGGAGACTTACAATGCATATGTATATAACAGAGGTATGTGAGCTATAATACACACGTGGTGTGTATATATATATATTACCAATGGAGGTGCTGTCCCTTCTCGGGGTCCATGACAGGCGGAGCGATCCCCCATGCACCCAAAACTGCAACAAAGCCATGCCGGCTTTAACCCCCCGTTCTTTCTTTAACCCGCCATTCTGGTTTAAGAGTTTATGTCCCAGGGCTCGCGGACACCCGCAACAGGGCCTCATAAACCCCTCCCTGAGAAGCAGCACCTCCGCTCCGCATGGCGGCGCGGCGCCTTCCCCTTGCGGCTGAAGGACTACAGTACCCATCATGCCCCGCGGGAGGCCTGACCGGAAAGGCATCTCCACGGCGCTTGCGCAGTGGAGGACGGTGGGTGTTGGCGCCGCCATGAGGGGAGCTTGGTCTGGGGCCGCGCTCCTCGGCCGGGCCCTGCGGCCTCCGGGTGCGCGGAGAGGTGAGAGACAGCCCCGGGGCACGGAGTGAGAGCTGCAGGAGCGGGCAGAGCCGCTCGGTCTCTGGGGGGTTGTAGTGGAGGCCGCGCAGGGTGGGTGTCGGGCTGTGCTCGCTGCGGGAGAGCGATCTTGGGGCCGGTCCCTGAGGTGATGTGTGAGGAAGGGCACTGTAGTAAGGCCCAGGCAGGGGTGAGTTACATGGGCAAGAGCAGCGGGTTGAGTAGCTCATGGGGACTGAGCTACTTTGTACTATTTAAACTGGCAGAGAGTAGATTTAGATGAGAGATTAAGAAGAGGATCTTCCCTATGAGGGTGCTGAGGCGCTGGCACAGGGTGCCCAGAGAAGCTGTGGCTGCCCCATCCCTGGCAGTGTTCAAGGCCAGGTTGGACACAGGGGCTTGGAGCAACCTGCTCTAGTGGAAGGTATCCCTGCCCATGGCAGGGGGTTGGGACCGGATGAGCTTTAAGGTCCTTTCTAACCCAAACCAGTCTGTGATTCTGTGAAGATAGATACATGAGTCCTAGCTGGTGTAGATATCCTATGGAAAAAGGGATTGGTGGTTTTTTACATAACCCAGCAATCAAAACCCAGCTTTTTGTTGCAACATCTGTGCATCTTTGCCATGATGCACGGCATTAAAATGAGATACGGCATGATAACACAATCTGGCTAAATTTAAAATACATGTTGTCTCTCCCAGTTTTTGCTGCCACGCCGGTTAGGAACTCATACGATGTCAGAAATGTTGAAATCACTCCCCCGGAGCAGAGGAAGGTGACTTTTGATACTCACGCTTTAGTGCAGGATCTGGAAGCCCATGGTAAGTGTTACCAGACAGATCATTCAAAGGAAGACTTTTAGGTTCAGTACTGTAACTTTTGAGTGCTCTGTGTTTTCCCAAAGTAACAAACTTGCTGTTACAAGGTGGTTTGGCAGCCCATTGAGGAGGATGGTGAAGGAGCCATCTGACCCTGATGCTTCTGTAACCATACAAATAACTATTACATTAGATTTACCTTATCTGTATCTATAGGCAAGTTTAGATAGTGTTTTCCAGCTGGAACATGATACCCTTATCAAATGTAAAGTAACAATAACACTTAACTGTTTTCTAGCAAAAATGAAGCTTTTTTTGCAGGTGGAAAGAGGTTAGCCTGCCCCTTTACTCTGCTCTCGTGAGACCCCACTTGGAGCACTGTGTGCAGTTCTGGTGTCCTCAGCATAAGAAGGACATGGAACTGTTGGAATAAGTCCAGAGGAGGCCACGAGGATGATCAGGGTGGGAGCAGCTCCTGTAGGAAGACAATGGAAGTTCATTATAAAGTTAATTTTTGCTGAATTACTTTTATAGTACATGAACAGTTCAGCATTATACAGCTGCATGCAGAGGGAACTTCAGTATGTAAAATGTTAACGTGCTTTTAGATGTTGGCAGCATTGTCTGTGGTTTTTGTAGTTAAAAGTCACAGTGACTGGCTCCTCCCTGTCATTTCTCAGTGATTGTGTGACTTCTCCTTTACCACTGCAGTTGGGTATAGCACTTGAGTGTCCCCATTCATTATGTATGGCTTGCTCTTGTTTCCATCCAGCTTTCTAATACTACCTTAACTTGTCGCCTTCCAACTGTCTTCCAGGCTTTGGGAAGGAACAAGCAGAGACCATCTTGAGGGCGTTAGTAAACCTGTCGAATGTCAGCTTGGACACAGTCTATAAGGATATGGTTACCCAGACTCAGCAGGTAAAAGATACTCGATGGTGTACATGCACCATTATACAGGCACAGTGTTGTGTAAGGTCTCATGGGTGGATATTTGAAAGGCAAGTGAGCATCTCTGTAGTACTATAAAGACTTCACTGAGGTAGGTTTTCCCAAGTTTCAGGGTGGTGGTAAGAATAGTAATACCTCATAGAATACCAGGTTGGAAGGGACCACAAGGATCATCTGGTCCAAAAGTCTTTAAACCCTTTCATCTCACAGGAGTGTTTTCCAAATGCAGCCACGAATCAGCAGTGTAATGCAGAGTTTGCTTCTTTTGCTGCTGCAAAGCTCAGAGGTGAAGCCAGACTCTTCATTAGGCTTTCCAACGGGTTAGGGCAGAAGAAAGGCTCAAGAAGGGGTTCCCGAAGAGAACAGGAGAGAGAACAGGATTACCTAAAATAGCAGAAAATTGGCAGTGGCTTTACTGAACGGCATGGCATTGAAGTTTCTCCTTCCCTTAGATACTGGGGTTCGTGGACATACCTGGAGGCAGTGAGTCAGTTCTGTAGCACAGCTGGTTTTTCTGCTGATAACAGAGGTGGTGACAAGTTTCAGTTGAACAAATTGCCAAAATGAAATGAACTTCAGTTTTTCTTGAGGGCTGCACATCTTGAGTCAAGCTCTGATGCATGGTGATGGTTTTAATAATGACTGAGGAAGGCTGTGCCATTCTTCTTCGGGGGCTTAATGCAGTTAAGCATTGCTGTTTAATTTAAACTGCTGAGCCATACATCCAAGAGTTTTATCTTGATAATTCATTTTTAATACAAGTTATCTGTCCTCATTTTTCTGTAAGCCTGAGAAGACAACAAGAACTTGTGTGTCTTTTTTGGTTTTCCTCATCAAAATGGAAACTTTTAGGACACCCTGTTATGTGTAGAGGAAGTCAGGATCCTCAATATAACTTGCATGGAATTGTGTTACGCAGAAACACTTGATTTTTGTAGTGCAGTCAGTGTTGAGACTGAATGTCTTAAGATGGGATGAAACAAATGAGCTCCTCTGTGTACATGCAGCTGAAGATTTCCCAGGAAATGTAAAAACTTCCTTGTGTTAAGTCAGACATCAGTGGAAGCTGGATCAGGGCATACTTTCATACAATCCACAGAATGGTTTGCGTTGGAAGGGGCTTTAAAGCTCATCAGTTCCAACCCCTGCCACATGCAGGGACATCTTCCACTAGACCAGGCTACTCCAAGCCCCGTCCAACCTGGCCTTAAACAGGGATGTCAGGGATGGGGCAGCCACAGATTCTCTGGGCAAAAACATGGTAATGAACTTAGTTAAGTGTAGGATCTGAGAAACGCTGTTTGCTTCAGGTCTGAGTGAGAACTGTTCATTATTCTGGTGCTCAGCTTTAACAGCAGAATCCCACAGTAATGTGTTATTTTCCATGCTAAATAGCAGGTAACTTCCTTACAGTAGCTAAAGGAATGTTGCTTTCAGGAGTCTCAATTACAAAGTTTCTTTATTTTCATGGGGTTTTTACTGTAGTTGATAAAGAGCAGTTGAGTCTGAACTTGTTGGTCCAAACATTAGTAAGAGTTTTTTCAGTGCCTTTCAGCAATGTTTAACTGTTGGCTGTCAGGCTTTAAGGCTGGGTGGACAGCATGGTACTTGGACTAATCATAGGATTGCAGACTGGTTTGGATTGGAAAGGACCTTAAGATCATCCAGTTCCAACCTCCTGCCATGGGCAGGGACACCTTCCACTAGAGCAGGTTGCTCCAAGCCCTGTCCAACCTGGCCTTGAACACCACCAGGATGGGGCATTCACAGCTTCCCTGGGCCACCCCTTCCAGTGCCTCAGCACCCTAACAGTAAAGAACTTCTTCCTTATATCCAGTCTAAACTTCCCCTGTTTAAGTTTGAACCCATTACCCCCTCTGATGTTTTTGCTTAAGTTCAGAGTCAGTGTAATAAAGCAACAGAAAAAAGCACAAATCCTCTAAGGTCTTTTTAACAAATTGCAACAATGAAGTTCTGTGTTTCTGTCACTTTCTTGGTGGTCTCCCCAGTTTTGTGCTTTAGAGCAGCTAGTTTCATCATTTCAAACCTCAAAGTCTTTACTTGGTAGAAAGTGTGGAACTTAATGACATGTTTTATTGTTTCTAAGGAAATAACTTTGAAGCAGATAATGGCACATCTGGACTCCATTCGAAAAGACATGGTAATCCTGGAGAAAAGTGAATTTGCAAACTTGAGAGCTGAGAATGAGGTACTAAAGAATACTTTTAGCAGTTAAATTGTAATGTTGGGTTGTACCTGTTGAACATGTTTGTGGAAAAAAATATGAATGTAAAAGTAATTTTGGATACTTCTGTCATAGAATCACAGAATGGTTTGGGTTGGAAGGGACCTTAAAGCTCATCCAGTTCCAACCCCCTGCCACGGGCAGGGACGCCTTCCACTAGAGCAGCTTGCTCCAAGCCCCTGTGTCCAACCTGGCCTTGAACACTGCCAGGGATGGGGCAGCCACAGCTTTGGGCACCCTGTGCCAGCGCCTCAGCACCCTCACAGGGAAGAGCTTCTGCCTAAGAGCTCATCTCAGTCTCCCCTCTGGCAGGTTAAAGCCATTCCCCTTGTCCTGTCCCTACAGGCCCTTGTCCAAAGCCCCTCTCCAGGTTTCCTGTAGCCCCTTTAGGCACTGGAGCTGCTCTAAGGTCTCCCCTTAAGGAGCCTTCTCTTGTCCAGGCTGACCCAGCCCAGCTCTCTCAGCCTGGCTCCAGAGCAGAGCTGATGCAGCACCTCTGTGTTGAACTGTTGTAGATTACAGCTTCTGTGATCACATAAAACATATTTCATGTGATCAGACTTGCTCAGTTTTCTTAGAGTCATCTCCTGTAATTTTATTTCAGAGTGGTTCTGATACAGTCTTGTCCCCAGTAACCACGCAATGCAAGGCGAGCAGTTGGTCATTTCTCTGCAGGGTTTAATTAAACTGGTGATTGAAATATATTTTGATTCTGCTTGATGGCATTTTGGTATTTTCCTGCCATCTTTAATCACAGAATAACAAGATCGTCATCATTACAAAAGAATCCCTTTATTTTGATCACAATTCCCAGCAGATTATATATGGCTGTAGGAACTGAATACAGCAGTTAGGATGTTTAGTCAAGAACAAATTGTCCCATTGGGAGACAAATTGTGGCAGAGTAATAGCATGCACGTGGTGGCAGCGCTCCCACGAGTGATGGGCTTGGTCAGCAGGGTTCTGGGCCTGTCAAATCATTTGTGTTCTTTTTTCTCCTCTGCACTTAGAAAATGAAAATCGAATTAGACCAAGTCAAACAGCAGCTGTTGGTAAGTAAACTGCAAGTACCTCCACACTCCTTTTAGGGAGAATAAATAGGGAGCTTCATAATCTTTATTTGCTTTCAAGAATGAAACGGGCAAGATCCGAACTGACAGCAAGCTGGACATCAACCTGGAGAGGAGCAGAGTGACAGATATGGTAAGCTGGTCTGTGAGCATACCCTGACCACTGCTGTGTCCTGTTTTCTGTTAGTACAATTGTAATTTCTCTGTTATCCCACAGTTCACAGATCAGGAAAGGAAGCTGATGGAAGTGACGACAGAGTTTCACAAAAAAGTAAGTGTTGAGCTAGGTTTGTTTCATCACAGAATCCCAGACTGGTTTGTGTTGGAAGGGACCTTAAAGCTCATCCAACTCCAGCCTCCTGCCATGGGCCGGAACACCTTCCACTAGAGCAGGTTGCTCCAAGACCCATCCATCCTGCCCTTGAACACTTCCAGGCCTCTCAGGCTGAAGTCTGAGAGCCTGAGGGTGGACATGTCCCTTCTTCAGCATCTGCTTTAATTTCTGGATATGGCTTGTGAGTGCTTAAACCTTTTTGTGCAAGAATGTTCTGTATGTGCTGTGGAATGCCTCCTTCAGGAGGCACTGGCATAGCAGAGATAAAAGTGTACGACCCACGTTGGGGTGTTTTTGCTCTCTCTCCCTTCAATATTCTTCCTGGATTGTACTAAACATTGTTCTGTGTTTTCTAAGGTCTCTTATCAGTTACATATTTTATTCCAGTTATAGGCTGGAAGTTTATGTCTGTCTTGTTGCCTGTAGCATGGTGCTCTTGTTTGGCTTTACGAAGCTGAACGGGCTAGAGGTTGTTGTTAAACACATGCTCTCTTTTCGTGTTTCAGGATGCCAGTACCAACAGTGTTATCTCAGAAATCAGTAATAAGATTGACACTGAAATAGCTTCCTTAAAAACACTCATGGAGTCGAATAAACTTGACACAATACGTTATTTGGCAGGTATGTGATGGGTGGGGGGGGTACCAGTAGTTTGGATGTATAAAATCTTGCTCAAGAGTATTTGCTTGAACTGAAGGAGTCAGTTGTATAGCAGTAGACAGCTGGGATTGAGCTGGGGAGATCCTTCCAACTGGAAGAGATGGGACACAGAGCACAGAAGGGGTTGGGGCATGCAGGCTGCTGCTGCTTTGGACTGGGATTGTGCCCAGAACTGGGATTAGGAGGAATATGAACATGATTAACAAATAACAGCCTGAATACCTTGTGTAGTCTGACAGTACCTCAGCTTGCTGCAAGGCTACAAAACTTCTGAGGTGATGCAAGTTACGCTGGAAGTGAGCTGTCATTCAGGGCTGAACTGGGAGTGACAGCTCTGCCTCCAGACCCAGAGTGCTTTCCCCTGCCAGCAGAACAAACTTCTGTCAACATACACATAACCAGTGACATTTGTATTGTGTTGGAGCTGGATTAAAAGGGGATAAGGCTTTATATTTAGAAGTGAGAACAAGTTCAAATGGAAACATAATTAGCTTTCTTCTAATGCTAACTGAAACAGCAGCTTAACAAATGTGAAACAACTCCTCAGGCTTCAGACATGCAGCCTGGGTATCATAGAATGGTTTGGGTTGGAAAGGATCTTAAGCTCATTTGATTACAGACCCCTGCCACAGGCAGAGACAGCTTCCACTAGAGCAGGTTCCTTCAAGCCCTATCCAGCCTGGTCTTGAACAGTGCCAGGAATAGGGCAGCCACAGCTTCTCTAGGCACCCTGTGCCAGTGCCTCAGCACCCTCACAGGAAAGAGCTTCTTCCTTACATCTAACCTGAACTTCGCCTGTTTAAGTTTAAACCGAGTGACTGAATCAAGTATCCAGCTAATTATTTTCTTCCTTTATTTTTTTAACAGCTTCAGTATTCACTTGCTTAGCGATAGCACTGGGATTTTACAGGTTCTGGAAATAGATCCATGTGGAATGACTGCATCACAGAGATGGAGAAAAGGCTACACAGGCAGCATCAGTTGGACAGTGGTGTTTGCGCTGTAGATAACCTTGGTACCTTTTTGTTTTGATACCCTTACTGTGCACTATTTGCTGAATATGTAATGCTAAAGATCAAAGTAATTGGGAGGGAAGTAGCCAAACAGGAATACTACATTGTCCTTCATGGAATACTGTATTTATTTCCAAGGATGATTTATGCTAAAGCAGAAAGTGTTTCCTGATGCGTTTTAGGATTAATTTTGTTTTCTTTTTGGAACATTCTCAGTGGAACATTCTCATTCTCACCTCCTTTTAGAATGGAAATATTAAACATTTGATCTGCCCTTGAACTGAGAATACCTTTCCCGTGTTGGTATTCCCAATGTGGGAACACTAATGCCAGATTCCACAGATCATCTCTGATCCAAATATAAATTGGATTTTTGCCTTCAATCTGTTCCTCTCTTCTGACAGATTGAAGCCTGGCCTTTTGGGGTTTTTAATATATGTATATATATGTATATACAAACCCACACTGCAGCGGCCTTTACTAGAGAATCCCTGTTTTTTTCTTGAGAGCTGGTTTACATATATTTCAAATCTCATGTAGAACTAAAATGCCTACTTAGATTCGGGGTTTCTTTAGCGTCTCTTGCAATTTCCGTAGCCCCAGAGGTCAACAGAATGGGAGAACTTCTCTGTGTCTTTCCAGGGGGAAACCCCTCTGCTCACAGCAGCCCCGGGGCAGATTAAGTGCTCTTAACTCCTCCCTTCAGGTAGTACAGAGTATTTCCAGTAAACCCTGGTGTATGTTCTGGGCATAGGATCTGGCTTGTAACACGGAAATACTCAGCATCCCAGTGGTGTCCTCCTCCTCCCATCTCCTCCGGACTGTCCTGTGATTCCGTGGGACGTACTGCCTCTCCTGCCTCCTGGTGATGATTCCTCTGCCTCCTACAAGGACTTCACACCTCTCACTGCAGAGCTGGGGCATAGCTGGTGGCTGCCTTCCAAAACTGAAGCGTGCAAGTTGGGTTGGAAAGGAATTCTATGGGATAGAAATCCCAGAGATTTTGCATCTGGAGTGCAAATGCATGGGCTTGGTTTGGGTCTGCTAATAAAATAGGATTTAAAAACCAGCATTCCTGGATTGCATTTTTAAGAGTAAGTCCTTTATGGGTTACTCAGTGTGTAGTGATTAGTGGCAATTCATTTTTATTGCAGTATTGGTCTGCAGTTTAACTCGCTGGTACCCTACCAAGGATTCTCTGCTGTGCATTAAATTATTTATCATCTTCAGTTAAGAAAATAAAATGAGTTTCTTATATTTGCTGGCTGAGACACCTGAATACAGGTAAGCAGGCTGTGAAAATGGGGCTTTTACAACAGGCACAGTGCTCATACAGCGGGAGTTGAAGCTGCTTTTGTCGTCTTTGTGTTTGACAAGTAGGCAAATGTACAAATCCATCTTCTCATAAGCTATGACCATTTCTGAGGTTCTCTGGATCACAGAATTGTTTAGGTTGGAAAAGGGCTTTAAGATCATAAGTCCAGCACTAAATTATGTCCCCAAGCACCACATCTACATGTCTCTGAAATACCTCAAGAGATGGTGACTCCAGCACTGCCCTGGGCAGCCTGTTCCAATGCCTGACAACCCCTTCTGGGAAGAAGTTGCTCCTAATCTCCAGTCTAAACCTCCCCTGGTGCAGCTTGAGGCTGTTTCCTCTTGTCCTGTTACTTGTTACTCGAGAGAAGAGCCCAGCCCACTCCTGGCTCCATCCTCCTGTCAGGCAGTTGTAGAGAGTGATAAGGTGTCCGTCCTGTCCCCTCCCCGAGCCTTCTCCAGACTAAACCTCCCTCAGCTGTTCCTCATCACGCTTTGCTCCAGGCCGTGCACCAGCTGTTTCCCTTTGGACGCACAATGACTCGGGTTGATCTGTTGCACTGTTCCTACAAGAGAGTTTAGCCCCAACAGACACATAGGAAATGGCTCATGTACTGCAGCTTCTCACCGCCCTCATCACTACACTGAAGTGGGCTCTAGAGCGTTTCTCCCCTAGCTCAGAAGCAAGGCCCGTGCTGTCAGTGTACCTGTCCCTCAGCCTGTGTGCACAAAAGCACTGATTTCTTTTCAGCACCTTTGAAATTCTCAGAGATTAAGCTTCCTTTGGTAACTGAGGAGGGAACAGCGCAGGATTCAAGCACTAAAACAATTTTCAAGCGTGTGGATTTCTTACGGAAATCAAAACCCTCAAAATATGCAAGGTTCCAAAGGGACAAGAATTTCACAATAGCGCAGAGGAAAATCTTTGTACGTGAAGTCATGAGCTGGTTTTAGGCGTGGAGGAGAGGTCAGGATTGCTGCTACTGTGATGTGAACTCTTCAACCCTGAGCTAGACTCGAGTCACTGCTGCAGCTCAGCTGGCACCTCACAAAGGGGCCACTGCCTGGCTTATTTAGGAATGACTTGAAGATGGAAACCAAGGGGCCTGGTCTGTGTCTGCAGCCAAGTACTTCTCACAGAGACCATTGTGGTTCCACACTGAAGGTCCTCTCTGATTATTTCAGGAGTTAAGGTGCTGGGTTATTCCGCTCCTAATGCAGCAGTACAGGATAGACGAGGCAATAGGGATACCCATCTCAGACCTGGGAGGGCTGTGACATTGCTGCAGGTAACTCTTGAAATGTCCCCTCACAATTTGCAGTGTTGTTCCTGAACTGTTACCTGGGCAGGAAGAGGAGTCTTGATGCTTCCTTTAATAAAAAAAAATGATGCTGCTGTGATTAAAGAATATTTTCTATCTCAGAGAACTAAAAAAGCAGTTCAGAGAAGGCTCCAGGGAGATCTTAGGGCAGAAATCTGGAGAGGGACTTTTTACAAGGGCCTGTAGGGGCAGGACAAAGCTTTGCTTTAAACTGACAGAGGGGAGATTGAGCTATAGGATGAAATTCTTTACTAATGAGGGTGCTGAGGCGCTGGCACAGGGTGCCCAGAGAAGCTGTGGCTGCCCATCCCTGGCAGTGTTCAAGGCCAGGCTGGACACAGGGGCTTGGAGCAACCTGCTCTAGTGGCAGCGGTAGGAACTGGATGAGCTTCAAGGTCCCTTCCAACCCGAACCATTCTGTGATTCCATGATTAAATGCAGAGAACCACGACACCTCTGTGGAGCTGGGCTATGCAAACACTTTGTGTTGTCTGGAACATTGCCATTCTCCCTCCTCAGGCTGCCCCTCCTTGGAGCTTCACCCCTCAGCGTAGTCTCACAAACACTCCCCCAGGGCTGCAGGCTGGTTTCTTCTTTACTTTCGTTTTTTCTTTGCAAGGCTTGGAGGTGGTCTCAGGTTCCTAAAACAAAGGCCATCACTGCAGCCATTAAACAGCAATCATAGAGTCATAGAATGGTTTGGGCTGGAAGTACCTGGGTAACCCTTTAGATGGCGACACCCCCCTCCTGAAGCATGATCCAGCCTCAGATACCAGCCAGGATGGACTATCAGTCACTGCATACGCATCGTGGAAGTACTCGGGGATCAGTCCACCTCCTCTACTTAACAGGAAGATGATAAAGAATATTGTTGTTTCTTTGCCAGGGTACAAAAAGAAACTGGTACCCTTAATAGCACTGTCAGGACACGAAAAAGGATACTGTCCATTCCTGTCCCCCAAGCTAAAAGCTGCTGGCACATTTATTCCAGTATTTGGAATACTCACTCTGGAGCAAGTCCAGAGGAAGCTGCGAAGATGCTGTGAGGGCTGAAGGATCTCAGCTCTGGACAGTCTAGGAGAGCTGGGCTGGGTCAGCCTGGAGAAGAGAAGGCTCCTGAAGGGGAGACCTTAGAGCAGCTCCAGTGCCTAAAGGGGCTCCAGGAAACCTGGAGAGGGGCTTTAAACAAGGGCCTGTAGGGACAGGACAAGGGGAATGGCTTTAACCTGACAAAGGGGAGATTGAAATGAGCTCTTAGGCAGAAGCTCTTCCCTGTGAGGGTGCTGAGGGGCTGGCACAGGGTGCCCAGAGAAGCTGTGGCTGCCCCATCCCTGGCAGTGTTCAAGGCCAGGTTGGACACAGGGGCTTGGAGCAACCTGCTCTAGTGGAAGGTGTCCCTGCCCATGGCAGGGGTTGAAACTGGATGAGCTTCAAGGTCACTTCCAACACAAACCATTCCGTGATTTCCCATCACAGTGCCTAGCAACGAGCAGCAGTACCCTCTGTCCCACACACTGGGGGTGTTCATGTCACACTCACCATGGGGGCAGCAGGAGAGCTGTATTGTTTCTCCTGTTTCTCCAGGCTCGCTCTCAGTTGGTTTATCTTGGCACGGCACTCATCCAGCTGACTCTCCAGCTTCTCCCGCCTCACTCGTTCATATTCCAGCTGAGCCTCCAGCTCCCTCAGAGCCCTGCCGAAAGCAAACGCAAGGAGTAGGGTGCGAAGCGCATCCCGACCTGCCCTGGCCACTCCACAGGGTCCTGTGCCTTTGCTGAGGAAGAGGTTAGTCACAGCAGAGAGCAGAACTCCTCACAGCAGCTGTGCTGGGGTACGCTCCTGGCTCAAACCCTTAGTAACAGCTCTGAAGAGCTGGTTCCTCCCTCGCTGTCAGCCGTGCTCAGCGCAGTGTGACCACGAGATGGAGATGTCTTCCCGCAAACCGAGCCTGTCAGCAGGACCGTGGGCAGGCTGTAACCCTGGTCCCTCTCCAGCTGTGGGCGACGGAGAAGTGCACAAGGAGCACAAAGATTAGTGTGAAACAGCAAAAAGGAACTGAACTGGGATTCTGGAAGGGGCAGGGGCAGCTTTTTTGTCCTGGTGCCTCTACAGCCTTCCTAGTGGTTGGCTTAGCCACAGATGAGGAATACTCAAATGACAGCCTGCACGGAGTCCTGTGTTCTGCTCTGGGGCAACATCACAAGAGGGACGTGGAGCTGCTGGAGTGAGTCCAGAAGTGGCCACAAAGATGCTGCGAGAGCTGGAGCAGCTCTGCTCTGGACAGTCTAGGAGAGCTGGGCTGGTTCAGCCTGGAGAAGAGAAGGCTCCAGGGAGACCTTAGAGCAGTTCCCATGCCTAAAAGGGCTACAAGAAAACTGGAGAGGGGCTTTGGACAAGGGCCTGTAGGGACAGGATAAGGGAAATGGCTTTAACCTGACAGAGGGGAGACTGAGATTAGGTATTGAGAATAAATTCTTCCCTGTGAGGGTGCTGAGACACTGGCACAGGGTGCCCAGAGAAGCTGCGGCTGCCCCATCCCTGGCAGTGTTCAAGGCCAGGTTGGACAGGGCTTGGAGCAACCTGTCCCTGCCCATGGCAGGAGGTTGGAACTGGATGAAAGTTCTCTTCCAACTCAACCAATCTGTGATTCTGTGACACTGACTAAAGGGAAACTAAAGCACTGCCTGCTAAACAGTTGCACAAGATCTCATCAGTCACACCCACCACAGCTCCTAAATTAACTGTGATTCCTGGAACTGGTTTGCTGAGACATAATTCATGCATATTTTTACTACATAAGATACTGACCTCAGCAACTGAGTCATCTGGAGTTGAGCTGCTCTCCTCTGTATTGGGATGAACTAGCACAGCTACGACCATAGGAGCTTGGTAAAAGGAAAGGGAGACATCTGCCCTGTGCATTCATAGAAACACAGACTGGTTTGGGTTGGAAAGGACCTTAAGATTATGCAGTTCCAACCCCCTGCTATGGGCAGGGACACCTCACATTTTGCCCAAGGGTCTGTCCAACCTGGCCTTGACCACTGCCAGGAATGGAGCATTTAAATATACTACAGTGGCCTTCCCAAGTGGCAACTCCTGCTTTCCATCCAGCAAAATGGTGTTGTCACTAGTTATTTTGAAGTAATGAGGTTTTCTGCCACATGACACACGCCTCTTGGGATTTATCCACATGTGGGTGCCCTGAGAAGGGGAGGTGGGTACACTGAAAGGTGCTATTCCCATTTCAAAAGGCCAGTGTGGAGCTAGGGATGTTTTTAGCCTCCACAGGTCAGAGACCCTTCAGAGAGCCCCACAATTTTCCTAGTTTAGCCACACATGCCACAGAAAGCAAAATCCCTTAAAGAGTCTTATCAGAGCCCTCTAACAGGCACTGACATCTTCTGGGTAGCTGCTCTTTCCAAAATGAACTCTAACTACTGCCATTAGTCAACAGTGACCTTTTCTGTCACTGCAGACAGATTGTTCTGACCTTCCAATGCAGCATCAACATCAACCTCCTTAAAGCCAGGAGAGACAAGCCTCAAGGAAGATGAAAGATCTCATCCTGAAGTACATGTCAAATTATGCCTGGAAGTGCCTACATCTCTCCAAGAAGTCTAAAGAGGAGCTCAAGGTAACTAACTCAGATGCAGCTATCTACATTGCAGACACATCAAGTCATTTTTGACAGGCAGAGGTGGACACAGGGCTGTCTTTTGGATGCTGCGTTATTGTTCAAGCACTAAATCTTTGCTAGACAGAAGGGCTTTTCTTTGAAACTTAGTCTGCCCATCAAATCACCAGTCTGACAGGATGCTTTCATTTAATGGGAGACCCTGAGAATTAGACATTATGAAAAGTGCTTCATGTGCAAGAGCAGGTTTGCTGAGATTTCTGTTTTCTGTGTTCTGGATATGAGCTAATGCTTTCTTGAGTGCAGAAATATACTGCCCCTGACACGAAAATGTAGCAGGTCATTGAATAATTTGTGCTGGGTATGCACTTCCATCCAAGCCATGCTATGACTAATGCCTTGTGTTAAAGTACATCCATGTATTTGGCATCCTCAGCGCAAACAAAACAGCCAGGACTTACCAGACCTACTGCACATATGCTGCAGGAGAGCCTGAAGGCAGAACAGATGGTTTTGCACAAAAGGTGTGGGCCCATCAAACACTTCTGTTGTGCTGTGGGACTGATCCTGGTGGTAGTAGCTTAGAAATGGTCAAACTGCTGAAGTGCATTTCTTTTTGGCCTTTTGGAAGTGGAAAAGGCAGAGTGGGCAAAGTAATCTGCGTGTAAGTTAGCTTTAAAGAAAGCTTTAAAATGGACCTCACAGAGTTAAACCTTAGCAGGGCAGATTAGCCTTACTTCTCAGCTTCCCTTTCTTCTTTCTTCGTCTTCTTTTCCTCTTCAGTTATTCCTCCCAGCTGCCTGTAGTTGCTGTAGGCAATTTCTAGCAGTTGCTGAAGTTCTTGAATCTTGTGATAGGCTCTCACTGTAAGACAGAGTTCTCCAGGTAGGTAAAATACATGGAGAAAAGTCATGCTGGAATCCTATCCTCTGGAAAACAGTCTCATAATCACAGTGCTCAGCAAACACTGAGCTACACCTGACACCCACACAGCAAACAGGTCTCAAAACCAAGCAGAATCCAACATGGTTCCACCAATATGGATTGAAACAGAGTGAAAATTGTGTTCTGATTGCTTCTGCTGTGCTTTCTGATCTTCCAGTTTGTTGTGGTACAGATATCCTGTCAACTGTCTCTCCTTAGAAGAGAAAAGACACAGCAGTTGACAGAAACTGTGCAACTAGGGCTATAATGTCTCAAGACCAACTGTTTCAAGCAAGGAGTGATGGAAAAAGTACTTACTGCGCGCATCCCTCTTCTCTGCTTTACCCGGTGTTACATCTGCTTTGCTATCTGTGCTCCCTTCCATACCATGGCTTTCAAAGAACTTTATGTTGTTTGCATCTAGTTCTTCATCACTTGAGTTACTGTCTCCAGTTCTCTGTACCAGAAGTTCCACAGCTGCCAGTTGGGCAAATCTGCAAGGAGAACAGCGAACCTGCACTGAAATATCCCCACCGACTGCAAAATGCATGTGAGAGAAACTCTCTGAAACTCCTCGTGTTCCCATTTATCAGAGAGGGGGTCAGGATTAAAGGAAGCACAAGCTATGAGCAGCTCATCTGCTTTTATAGTATTCTGATGGCATGAGCTCTGCCTCCATGGAATCTTATGACAATAACTCCAACATCAGAGGTATCTTTTTGTTTGCAGGGTTTTGTAATTGAATCCCATCAGAAAATGCATTCTTTTTATTCATGCAAAACTTAGGTGGCCTGAGCTGCTTCTCATTTACTTTGTAGAGCAAACTGTGAGCATACTGGCTCACAACCTTTTGCAGGTCAGCTAGTTTCCATCTTTCATGTCTGACCTTGCTAAAATATGTAACTGAAGTGAAAATTAAATCCTTTTATAGCTACAGTACAGCTTTGCTTATCACTCAGAACTGGAATACATGGGCCTGATCTGTTCTTGCTCCATCACTGAAAATCAGGATTAATCCCAAGAAAGCTGGCATAATATTGATATATAAATAATAAGGAAATAAATGGCAGAGCTACAGGGTATGGACTGCTACCTCTTGGCTACATCCTTTGGAGTCTCTCCAGCATCATTTGTAATGTCACAGTCAGCTCCCATTTCAATCAACCACTGTAGGCACTGGATCTGCCCCTGTCCAGCAGCTAAGGGAAGGAAGGTGCACACAAGTCAGGTATATTCCACTGAAGCATTTCAAATCTAAAATGTTCTCCTCTTGTCATTATCTGACATGCCAGAGGCTGTATTGCAAGAGAAGCCTCTATGTCAAGATGCTCAAGTCACACAGAACCATTGCAGAAGTCCATGCAATGTGGTTCTGTGACTCTTTCTAGTTCTAGATATTTACTGGCAGCTCTTCCTGGACACAAGTTAAATTAAACTTGCCCAATCTCATGCACTGAGAATGAGACACAGAAGTAACTGCTGCCTCACACTCTCTTGCAGTAAGGCCGGTGTGTGTCATAAATCTGCAGCAAAGCACTGTCACCTCCCTCCAGCTTCAGGCTCCCATCTATCTGGGATGGACAGACTGGTTACCCCAGTGTGTGATGCTGTCTTAGGAGGAGAGAGGCCAAGGCTTTGTGCTGCAGCTATAGGGACATCGTTTCTTGGGCCAGACACTGAAGGCAAAACTTCTCAGCTTCAGCGTAACACAACAGCTTGGCCTGTTCATATGACCTGGTATGACCGCTGCTCACACCGCATGGTGCCAGGAATGGTGCCTCACATACAGAAGAAAGCATTTGGCATGTCTAGCTCGAACCTAGAAGCTGCTTTCTCAAGCTTATTCTTTTCAAGGAAGAATAAATCCATTTCTTCATAACAGCCCCTTGCTATGTTTGTTTACTTCCTGAGAAAGGAAATGAAATTACAGTATCAACCACAGTACTTCCCCATAACACCAACACTGTATGTAAAGACTGGGGATGAAACAGTGGGTTAGCATTCCTCCAAGAAAAGAGGATGGGAAAGAAGATAGAAAACATTTTTTAAATCACTACATATCCATTTATTTTAATGAGAACTTCAATTCTGTTTTCCAAAATTCTACCATTTAGACCTAGACAAAAAGAAATAGTGTTAAAAGCATGTTACAGAAATACCTCCCTCTTTCTTTCCTCTTCTATTTCTCCTATTCTCCCTGGAGAAAAGAAGCTGCATGGAGACCTCAAAGCAGTTTCCAGTATCTAAAGGTGGCCTACAGGGATGCTGGAGAGGGACTCTTCCATCAGGGACTGTAGTGATAGGACAAGGAGTGATGGGTTTAAACTGAAAATGGGGAAGTTCAGGTTAGATATAAGGAATAGATATGGTGAGGCATTGGAATGGGTTGCCCAAGGAAGTGGTAAATGCTCTATCCCCGGCAGTGTTCAAGGGAAGGTTGGACAGAGCCTTGGGAGACATAGTTTAGTGTGAGGTGTCCCTGCCCATGGCAGGGGCTGGAACTGGATGATCTTTAGGTCCTTTCCAAACCATTCTATGATTCTATGTCTTCTTTCAGACATTATCATGAATCCCACAGACACAAGAGGACCATCCTTCTGCAATGCTAGCACTCCACTACCTATCAAGGTGGGAGATACCAGAAGTTCACCTTCCTTCCCAGCTCCTACCAAATGACTTTGCTGTGGTTTCCACAGTACTGATATGTTCAGTAAATAAAGGCCCAGGCCAGACCACAGACCATTCTCATACCCAGCTGGCCAATGTTTCTAGAAGTCTCATCTCTCCTGATTAAAAAGAAACTATTTCGTTTTCATCTTAGATGTTGTTTTCTCTTTAACATAAACTCTTCTCTCTTGACTTCAGCTTGGGCATGTTGTTTTTAAAGTGACACCTACACACACATGCATCACAAAATCTGTTTTGGGGGTTGCCCTTTCAAGCCCTCAGGAAATGAGATGCTATTTTCATGGAGTTTATCTGAGGAGGAGCTGCTTGAAAACCTTCCCCGTGTGCAACAACAAACAGTAACAAGCTGAAACACAAATCATAGTTACTGACCTTTGTGCATAAGAGTGGATCCCTCATCATCCCGCTCATTAATATTGATCACTCCACTTCCCACTAATCCTCTAAGTGTTAACAAGTCCCCTTTGGAAGCAGCACCATGAGCTGGGAAAGCTAAAACTGAAAATGAAATGCACATGTTTCCAAACAGATGCCAGTAATCCCACTAAACATGTTCCTATTTGTCTCTCAGGCTTTGTCTCTCTCATATCATATGCATGGGCACTTCATAGCTGGAGTTCGAAAGGTTAATGCACCCTTAAGCACTTAAAATGCAGCTGCATAACTAGCACTGTTCATCAGAGACCTGACTAAACACGTCTTGGTTATGGCTACAGGCATCTTATACAGTTAAGAGATTCATACGATAAACCTGAAATAACAAGGACACCTTTGGTTTAGAGTTGATGTTGTATTACTGGTGGTGACCTGAGTAAGTAACCTGCCCATTTTGAATTCCATACCCTAACCAAATATATCAACATTTTTCCTTCTCCTTGCTTAGAAACTATTGAAATTTATAGACAATTTTATTTTTCTACTTATTTTTTACAAATCTCTCCTGGAGTTTAAGAAGAACGTGGCTAACTCGGTATTCATAGTGCCACACAGTGTGACAAGTTTCATTCTGATCGTTGGTAAACCTAAGGGATTTATAAAATCCCACTGAATATTCCAGTCTTTAGCCATCAGGAAGTGTAGGAAGCATTGAAAAGAACAATGATTAACAATTTCAATGCCTGTTTTAACAGTACCTTGATCCATACTCACCTGCCTGTGTCTCTGGATGCTGCCTCTCTTTTTCCACACCATCAATATACTGCAGGATATTATCTTTATAGAACCGTTCAGCCAAGTCCCTTGGAGTCTCTCCTTGGTCATTCCTGGCTTTTAGTGTGTGCATCACAGTGGCCATTTTACTGACCAAGAACTTGAAGCAATGCAAGTGCCCTTCCACTGCTGCTAGATGAGCTGTAGAACAAGGTGAAATGAAATATGCTAGCGCAAAGCACTGCTGACCAGCAAGAAAGCAGAGCTCTTGGTTAGATCCAGCTCATCTGCCAGCATTTGAGCCATCCAACACCACACAAGTAGGAGCAGCCTCAGTTAACAGGGGGTGTTCAGCTCCTATCCAGGACAGAGTTCAGCCCAATGCAAAGGAGGTAAAAGAAAGTTGTCAAGGATCTGCAAAGAAAATTCATGGCAGAGCTGATCCAGGAGAGAGCACAACACTGCCAAGAGACCACTGCTGGGGTCTCCCCTTCCCACCCCACTCTCCAGCAGCTCTCTGCCTTGACTGTGTAGGGATACTCCTTACAGAGGACCAGCAAGAGGTGTCCTTTATGAGGAGTTAAGGCCATTTTAGTCCCACCTCTACTGTGCCACCTCAAACAAGCTGCATCACCCCTTCAGTTACCCCGCCGTTACAGTGAGGACTGCAACATACACGTCACTGGATATTTGAAGGTACATCCCATGACAGAGGCTCTTATTCACAGCACTTCTTTTGCACGTTTGTTTCCTTCAACTGCTGCTGCATTGCAGAAACTGCTTCACTTCACCACTGCTTCCCAGGGTGGGGCTAAGCGTTTCCTCCCCTGCCCTTTAGGCTATGCTGGGGTTCAGTATTTAATATTACTAGATTTTCTTTTAACAAAAGAACACTGTCCATCAAAAAATGGTCTGACAAGGGCCTGTAGTGATAGGACAAGGGGGAATGGCTTTCACCTGACAGAGAGGAGATTTGGATTAAACATTAGGAAGAAATTCTTCCCTGTGAGGGTGCTGAGGGACTGGCACAGGGTGCTCAGGGAAGCTGTGGCTGCCCCATCCCTGGCAGTGCTCAAGGCCACGCTGGACAGGGCTTGGAGCAACCTGCTCTAGTGGAAGGTGTCCCTGCCCATGGCAAGGGGTTGAAACTGGATGAGCTTTAAGGTCCCTTCCACCCCAGACATGTGCCCAACAGAACTGTGCCATACCATCCCTCAGGCATGCTGAGCACTCGCAGTCAAGACTAAAGCCAAAGGGTACTGTGATGTTAGCACAAAATATGCATCCTAGCGCTGAGAGCTTTCAAAAACCTTGTCCCATGTATCATGAATAGGCAGTGGGTACTTGGGTGTTGTGATCTCACCTTCTCTGTGTTCTATCTCACCTTTTATGCAATCAGACTAACGCTATTGGTTCTTCTCAAAGTCATGAGTGAAAAACAGCATCTGAGAAAAACTCAGATGTTGTGCTATGATTAAATTAATATTGTATTTAGAACTGGTTTAACTAGTGAGCAGGAAAAGCAGCATGGATGTGACCCAAACCAAATACAGAGGGAAACCAAAATGTTGAATTAATTCTGTAGCTGAATGAGCCACACTCTTCCCAAAAATCAGCATGCTTAGGTAACTAAATGCTCAGCTATAACACAGACGTGCAGAAAGTACAGGCAGTTTTTAAGTTTTAGGATATGGCATTGCAAACTCAGTACATTTCTTTTAGTATTCTCTTAGGAAAGATGATAGCACTGTCTAGTTGAAGCTGAGGTATGTAAAGATGATTTAAATCCACTTTGCTGTTTCACAAGCTGAGGGAAAGCTGGTCTATACAGCACACCACTCCAACTGATCTTTTAGTAGCAATGTTCCAAAGCATCTTCTTTCCTCTGGATGATAAGGTGAGGCACTGGAATAGGTTGCCCAGGGAGGTTGTGAATGCTCCATCCCTGGCAGTGTTCAAGACCACCCTGGACGAGGCCTTGAGTGATATGATTTAGCGTAAGGTGTCCCTGCCCATGGCAGGGGGGTTGGAACTTGATGATCTTAAGGTCCTTTCCAACCCTAACGATTCTATGATTCTATGATTCTGTAACAGGATCAAATGAAACTGAACAAAGGCTGGAGGATCAAGACTCTATAGGTGTACAAATAACAACAAACCCAATTTTCTACTAACTGGTATATAGAGAGCATTGAAGTAGAACTGTGCTGGCATTTGCTGTCTCTCCATGAAAGTCTGTTATCAGGGAAGTGTTCCCAAATGCAAACAAAGCTGCCTTCCATGCTGCCACCAGGGTGCCTGACATCATGACCCCTCATAGCTCATACACCAGATGTCCCACTGGGATGCAAGAGCCTCACATTCTTTAACAAGCCCCAGGTTTGCCAAACAGAACATAGAGGTTTACCAGGTACGTGGTGCTTAAGAGAGGAGAAAAGCTTTTAAGAAGGGATTTAAAATGATAAATCTATACAAGTTGCTGAGAAAACAAAATATGCTATTTGGAACAAATAATGGGATAAACCATAAGAAGGAAATTGCTAAAAGGGAAAGGATGGAATAAGAACCCAGGATATGAAGAATAGCATTCAACTTACAGAGGATAATGAGGCAGTGACATGGCAGGCAGAGGAACACTGAAGAAACTCTGAAGAGCAAGGAATAAACAGTGCCCATTTCTTGTGCTAAAGCAACTACACTCATGAGTATGAAAAGGCTAGAGATTACAGCAATTCCAGAAATCAAGATGAAACACAGGTAAATGAGAACAAGGGTTTTACCAAATCAGTTAAGAAAGAGTGGGAAACAAAAACCTACGTATGAACATACCAGCACGTGATCACTCTGCACAGCCATTAAAGCCTAGCACGCATTCAAGAAGGAGCATATAGCAGCTGAAACTGCCTCCTGCTCCACCTACCCTTCTCCTCCTGTGACCTCCACCGGCACACGTGTTCCATCACAGGTGCAGGAATCTGCCCACCACACAGCCTCCTCCCTGTTACAGCACCAAGAGCTCTGATCCTTGCCAGCCACAGCAGGAGGTGAATAGGATAGTCATCGACAGATAAATACTTGGGATCTTATGAATCCCTCCATTCTTACAAAAATTGAGTAATGGCATGGAATCAAATAGCAAATGCTGCTGGTGTGCAATGCATAAGATTTGCCATAATTATCACATAACACAACTGTCAACCAAAGGTTAGACCCCATATGAATTCTCCTGCTATACCTGGAAGGTTTCCATTGTTATCCACATCATCGATACATGCTCCCCATCTAAGGAGAAGCTGCAAACAGCCCAAGCGGCCATGGAAGGCAGCATAATGAACAGGCTTCCAGTCCTTCCTGTCTGAAACATTCACATTCTAAAACAAAAGCAGCAACAGGTTCATTTGTTAATTTATGAATCTTAGTCACAAGACACATTCTATAAATAGGAATGAGCTGTTCATTGCGTTAAATTATGTAAAGCCAATCACATAGTGTTTTGCAAAGTTAAAGGCCATGAATGCAGTTCCCATTCCAAGAGAAGCACTTTTCACAGGTTCTTGGGTTTATTTAAATAAGACACATATAAAAGGTGCATTTTTAGACATGCTTCTATCACTGCATTGGTCCTTATTCCTTAAATATAGATCTGGATGTCTCCCTTACTATAGATCTGTATAACTGCAAAATAACCACCACAGCACTGATCTTCATTTAATGACATTCTCAGTGAAATGTAGTTTAATCACATTATTGATTCTTGCTAGATTTTCAGATATGGAGGGATAGGACAAGGGGGAACAACTTTAAACTGACAGAGAGGAGATTTAGATTAGATGGAGGAAGTTCTTCCCTGTGAGGGTGCTGAGGCACTGGCACAGGGTGCCCAGAGAAGCTGTGGCTGCCGCATCCCTGGCAGTGTTCAAGGCCAGGTTGGACACGGGGGCTTCGAGCAACCTGCTCTAATGGAATGTGTCCCTGTTTGTGGCAGGGGGTTGGAACTGGATGAGCTTTAAGGTCCCTTCCAACCCAAACCACTCTGATTCTATGATAATTCCCCTAATGTGCTTTGCAATAAAAGTGGCAATTTACCATAAAAATAAATTTACAGACAATAAATAATCTACAGTCCTAAATCTCAGTTTAAGCTAGGGAGAGTTTTGTTTGGAAGGAGATACCAAACTTTGGCTGTGTGGTAGGGAACTGCAGGTAAAGATCTCTCACCACTCCATGTCGCAGCAAGGTCTGCAAGGTGTATGAGTGCCCATGGGCTGCAGCCAAGTGTGAGGGTGTGCACCCACGGTCATCCTGAGCTTCTGCATTTGTTCCATTCACTAACAAAGCCTGAAAGAAATGCAGAGCAGAAGTTCAGGTCCCAAAGCATACACTGCCTTGCAGGATGACTTGAGATGATCAGCAGGATAACTCTGGACTGACCTCAAGGCCCCAACACTGCACAGAATAAATCTGTTTGCAATGGCAGCACAAATGAGTGCACTGGTTTTAACAAGGGTGAGTTGATTCCAGGTGTAAAGACAGAAAGATCATAGAATCACAGAATTGTTTAGGTTGGAAAGGACCTTAAGATCATCAAGTTCCAAAACCCTGCCGTGGGCAGGGACACCTCACACTAGACCATGTCACCCAAGGCTTTGTCCAACCTGGCCTTGAACACCACCAGGGATGGAGCGTTCACAATTTCCTTGGGCAACCCATTCCAGTGCCTCACCACCCTTACAGTAAAGAACTTCCTCCTTATATCCCACCTGAACTTCCCATTTCAGTTTGAACCTGTTATTCCTTGTCCTATTGCTACAGTTCCTGATGAAGACTCCCTCCCCAGCATCCCTGTAGCCCCACTCAGATCCTGGAAGGTGCTCTGAGGTCTCCACGCAGCTTCTCTTCTCCAGGCTGAACAGCCCCAACTTTCTCAACCTGTCTTCATACAGGAGGTGCTCCAGCCCCTGATCATCCTTATGGCTTCCTCTGGACTTGCTCCAACAGCTCCATGTCCTTATTATGTTGAGGACACCAGAACTGCACACAGTGCTTCAAGTGGGATCTCATGTGAGCAGAGTAGAGGGGCAGGATCACCTCTCTCAGCCTGCTGGTCATGCTCCTTTTGATGCAGCCCAGGATATTTATGGCTCTATTAGAGCTCTCTCAGTTGATCTTCATAATGAATTTGTCCAAGTGGCAGCTCTGCCCTACTTACTTGAGAGTGAATATTTACACATACCTGCATGCAAGCATCCTGACCCCGGATAGCCGCAAGGTGAGCTGCTGTCCAGCCTCCCACAGTCACACGTGTTGTATCAGCTCCATGCCAGAGCAACCAGTGAAGGCACTGCTCAATTCAAACCAAAAGTTTCTACTTAACTATTCTTATCATGCATCTGAAACACATTTCAACTATAATTATCAGTTGATGTTACATTTCAAAACAGTATCACACTACTTAATTATAGAAACATAACACCCCAGAGTATGCTTTAGCCAGATACTTGTGCATTAGGAAGTTAGAGGCAAGTTACACTTGGCTTTCACCCAAGAGCACAAAATGTGCAAACAATCTACTAGTTGAGACCCTAGCATCGATTTTACTTCTTAATTTTATTCTTCCAGATTTAAAATATAATCTGTGAGAGTATTCCCATGGTAAAAGTGCTGGGAAATAAACAATGCTCACATGCATTCCAGCTAAAATTACTGGCAAGAAAAACACCATGAGCCAAATTTAAAGCCTCACTTAACTTATTAGGCTCATTCTGTGTACATAATCCCACTTTCTTCTCACCCTTCCACAGCCTAGTTTTGTTTTGTTCACTTTTTTCCAGCAGACACTATTGTTTGCAACTGAAAGCTATCCAAATGGACTATCCAAAACCACCTAGAGGACCAATAAGCTTTTTATTACATATTATGATGATTTATTATCTTCTTTGAAGTCAGCCTACAGCTGATTCCTCCACTGTTTCCACCAAGGAGCTTAGCAACAAATAGGTGACAGATAATTCAATAAAATCTAATACACCGACTGCAAAGTAGGAGAATCAGATGAAAAATGACAGTTTACAGAGGCAGAAAAGGGTGGGTAAGCAATATATTTTGGGGGATGACAACATGATGATCAGCATTTTCTTGTCAGTTTCTGTAAATTCCAGAAACAGCCCTGCACTTATTCCTTGAGTTTAGCAAGAACTTTACATTCATTACTCTGGGACATGAATGTTTATATGGTTCTTCCTGTTGCATCAAGGTTAGATTCCTATAAAGAATATACAAGGAGGCTGCAACAAGAGGGTGAATGTTCTGCTCAATATAGCAGTTCAGTCCTTCTGAATGTTCAAATCACTCATTCAAGCACCTGCTGATTTCCCCATCAATATTCAAACATTCCATTTATGAAAGTAAAATGTATTAAAGAGTATTTTTATAGAGAATGAGGCACGTTGGTAGACAGAATGAACATGTTTTCATGTCAGTTCTCAGCTGTTTCAATCACCTTCCGAACATTTTACACACACTACAAGACCTCCTCAGTGTCCCAAGAGAAGGGGAAAACACAACAGGGGCAGAAGAAGGTCATGAGCCTGGAACTGAAGCCATTAGGCACATTTTGCTCACAGTAAGAAAATCACTGACTTTGTAAAATCTGGCAATGCTGACTACATAAACTGCCTGGGGCTTCAGAAAGGGTAAATGAAAACCTAAAATGTTGTATTTCTCTTCTTTCATGAGAAAAACAGGCAGAGGTTATTGATTCAGCTTGATCAAAGCTAGCAGCTCTGTGTCCAGCCTCCCCCAAAGAAGGAAAACAGTAACTTCCAGTGTCTGGACACTAAGGTCATGTTTTACCTCCAGGCTTCCAGAGTGCGCAGCACAGTGCAGCGGTGTGAATTCGTGGACTAAATCCACCTCATTAATACCAGCTCCACTTCTTATCATTGACGCAAGCTGTTCCACATCCCCAGCTTTCACTGCCTCATGCACACTACTGTAGTTTGTCTTCTTGGCATCTACTGAGGAATAATAAAAGGGCATTTGTCAGTTCAGCAGCATTTAAGAGGTAGCAAATAAGTGATGACTCAAAGAAACATCAGGGTGTCAGCTTCAGTGTTCAGAGTAACATGAGATTGAGATTCATGTCAGCAGGAATACAAAGTCATTCCTTTTTGTCAGAAACAGAGCAATGTTCAAACCCCTGAGACAGACATGCCTCCTTCAGCCCCAAAAAGGGCCCAAAAGAGTAAGAACCAGAGAAAACATGACAAGAAGCACAGCAAGAGCAGGAAGCGGAGCTACTCCATCTATGGACACAAACGCTGGAGCAGGTCCACCCCAACACTTGCTCTCTTCCCAAACTGCGGGCATCACAGACTCTGCCATTAATCACATTTTCAAGTACAACACCAGGCAGGCTTCTCACTTGGGCAAATAAGCTTTCAGCTTTTATTTCCCATGTGTTCCGCATGGCCACGTTCCTGCTGCTGCCTGCCTAAGGACTTGGCACAGCATGGAATGCCACAAGGGAGGCTTCAGACCACATAACTGCTACATGGGTCAGGTTCAGGACAATCTGAGGTCAAAACTGAAGCTGCTGTATAAAAGCAGCTCTTTTATACAATGTGTTAGTCACCCTGTGCTGCTCCCTTGCTAAACTACAGCACTGCTCTATCACTGCTTGTCAGCAGCTCCTACCAAAGTCAGTAACATTTTCACTGACCTCAGTGGCACAGATTCAAATTCTAAATGTAGAAGCAACAGGGTCAAAGGAACTCCAAACAATCCATCACCAAGCCATGAGATTAAACAACCTGTGCTCTCCTTCAGGCTTTTCCACTAATTAACTATGTGACTGGAAACAATGGGAGTTACATATCCAAGACCCCTTGCAATAACTTGATATCTTGCCAAAACTTGTAAAGAGGAATATGGGATGTAAGTAGATCTGACGGCTGAGGAGGCTAACTTCAGATAGCCAAGCATGAGAGAGAAGAACCTAAAAGTTAGTGTTCACCTTCTACAGTAGCCATCGTTACAGGATGAAAATGCACTGATTGGATTTCTCGCTGTTAGAAGAAGTCTTGAAGAGGTGGGCTGCTGTTCTCAAGCAAGCATGAAAATGTATGTCTTAAGAAGTATCTGTGCTTCAGTTTCTCTGCCTGTGGAGAAGAAGTGGTGGCAGTAAAAATTTTTATGCAATTTGACATAAAAATATTAAAGAATATAAATGAGATACTGCATGGACATGGAGTCATAGAATGGTGTGGGTTGGAAGAGACCTTAAAGCTCATCCAGTTCCAGTCCCCTGCCACCGGCAGGGACACCTTCCACTAGAGCAGGCTGCTCCAAGCCACATCCAACCTGGCCTGTTCGTGATATATGTAGAACAGAATACAATTAAACCCAGCATTTGCCATTTACCAGTGCCTATTTTCATTTAATCAGTAGTGTGACAGCAGTGCTCAGTGACAGCAGTGCTCAGTGACAGCAGTGCTCAGGCAGATTTGGGGTTGCCACAGAGAGAAAGCGGCGGCTGAACCTGTTTCATCACCCCAGGCTGACAGTAACACATTGCTCGACCTGGTGGCTGGGTATCGCTGCACTTCCACCTCCGCCTGCTCGGCAGGCTCTGCTTCCGTTAGGAGCCAGGACTCCATCGTGCAAAACACTGTCTGGACAAACAGCACCAGCATAGAAACACCGGATAATTCAGGTTGGAAGCGACCTCGGGAGGTCACCTAGTTCACGTTTATGAATAACATGAAAGTATATTTTGTGGTTTGAGTTGTTTTTAAAAGAGGCAACGCCACCATAGGTTCCCCACAAGGGAGCAATTTCTCTTCATGTCAAGGGAGGGCTACAGGCTTCAGTGCAGACACAGACTCACATCAGGGGAGGATATGGCCAGTTCCACCGCTTGCCAAAGTCCTGATGTTTAACACAATGTTCCAGCACAAGTTCAAGGTTATCCTCTGTGTTTCCAAACCCACAACAAAAGCCAAGGAGGAGCCCTGCCAGCAGAGTGAAGCTTGTCTCCCTTCTCCCTCTGGAGACCTACAGCGTGTGGAGATGGATGCCAAGCGCTGCTGCGTGGCTCTTGGCACAGCCCAAGGGGAGCTCCCCTGGGACTGAGGTTCAGCAAACAGCTGCTAACATTAATTCTGTGAGAAACATGGTCATTTTGAAAGCGAAATTACCGGTTCCGTAATTTTAGTGCAACTTCCCGTCAAAACTGTTACCAGATACTCAAAGGAGAAAACTCTGTAGAATTAAGGAAGCATTCTGAGATGCCCAGCTACCCAAAACTCAACGAAAGAAATTAAGTGAAGGAGAATATGGCGCAGAACAGGGGAAGGAAGCAACTTCATGTTTTCCAGTGTTTCTGAGCACACAAACCCACCCTGTGCAGCCCCAGGGGACAAGGCGGGCTGGCTGCAGGCAAAGACCGCTGCCACGCTGCCGCCACACCGCCGTTACGCTGCCCTTCCTCGCCTGCCCGGCGAATATGGAGCAATCCCGGTGTTCTGGGGTGGTCCCGGCGGAGCCCCAGGTCAATGGGGTGGGTTTCGGCCGAGGGAGAGCAGGGCAGGCGGTCCCCTCATGGCTGCCCGCAGCCCTCATGGAAGGGAAGCGGGGAAGAGTCTCACCGGGCGCGGGACATGGCGGCCCCTCACAGCAGAAGCGGCCGCACTCTCCGTACCCTCCTCCTCGCAGCTCCCGACGCCGCTGAGGGGTTGCTATGGGCACGACTATGGGCACAGGGGGCGCTCCCCGCGGGAGGAAAATGGCGGGCGGCGCGGCCATGGTGCCTGAGGGGAGACGAGAGCCCGCTCGCATTCAGGGAGGGAGGGAGGCAGCGGGGGTCCGTCTGTGCGGGCGGCGGCAGCGCATGAGGGGAAGGACTTGCACTGCCGGGTGGTGCCGACATCTTTTTGGCAGCCCCAGTGTTGTCATGGCACTCCCCAGGGAGAAGTGCAAGGTACGGATCTGTTCTTACCTCCGAACCACCGAGAGGTATTTAACCTCTCCATGCAGGATAATCATGCTCTGTCACGACCTGTACGTGTTTAACCTTCTCTCTCTGCACTGACACATTAACAGGGTACAAGGGGATGGTTTTTTTCCCTGTGTTTCCAGAGGCCTGCTTCCAGGCAGGATGAACCCTTCCCAATCGGATTTACAGTACACGGTGTTAATTACATGGACCAAGTAAAATCCATTTAGAGCTTAATTACCCTTATTGTGAAGTTGCCATAAATCCTCTTGCTCCAACTTAGATGTCCCTCTTCTATCCCTAGCAGACCGAGTAATTTGTTCCCTTTTTCTAACAGCCTTCAAACATTGGAAGACATCACATCTCTGCTCAGTCTCTTCTGAGTCTGGGGGACTTACAAGTTCAGTCTTCCAGGACATGAAGTGTTGGAGCAAGTAACAAGAGGAGTAACTCACCATAGCACAGCCCACAGCCCACCAGGACTGACTTACCTGATCCATCTCATGGAAGTATTCTTGCTCCTCTAGCTTTTCTCCAAAGCTATTTTAAGGTTGGCATCTAACAGGGCACTCACAAATACAGCTACAGCCTTAATATGAGTCAAGGAATTACTCACATCTTAAAGTGCTCGAAGATGGGAAGAAGTTGTGAAGATGGGAAGAAGTCGCAGCCAACAGCAAACCCACCTTCGCAGCCAAGAACCACGAGCGAGTTCTGATCTCCCAACCACCCTCGCTTGCAAGAGTAATACCCTCAAACTGTGGTACTGCTGTGACTTACTGCTTGTGTCTTGCTCCCAGCACTACACAAATACACACGTGGTAGCGGGAATACAACACTAAATGCACACAGCTGTATGATTATTTCCACTCCCACACGAACCCAGTTTTGAAAGGAAGAGGCTTACACTCAAATCTATGCTTAATTATATTTATTACATTTAAGAAATATTAACATCTCAGGATATCTGGTTTACCATCTAAGTCCAGTCATAAGCAACAAAAAGAAAAGTGTTAACCATGTTTCAAATGAGCATTCTTACATTCATTCCCCCCCCACCCCCACCCCGTAACGTAAAGAAAAGTGTTCAGCAGTATTAAATTCTTAGGTGGTTGACTAATGGAAGAAAAAAGAATCATTAAAAGTGTCTTTATTACCAGGCATCCTGGTTTAAGTGGTTGTTGGCACTTGTGTTCACGATCAAGCACTCTGGTTGCTTTGTTATATTCTCCCCTTCTACCCAAAACTGTGGTTTTGGTTATTTTTTTTTAGGGTTTTTTAATTTTTTTTTTAATTTCTATCTGAATATGTAAGTTTGTTCAAATAAGTTTAGAAAGAAAAGAAACCTCGGGTTGCCTGTGAGACGTTCCTGCACTGTGTCCCCACCTCTGTGAGAAATTCCTATCGCCTGTGGCATAACTGAAGGAAGATGATTTGCTTTCTGAATCTTACTGAGCCAAAAATTCTTGTGTAAGTTCAACTGAAAAAAGTACAGAAACACTGTCTCCGTTTGATGGTGTGCATAAACGTTACACTCCCATATATAGCAAAAATAGCTTTTATTTATAATTTACATTTCCACAAGTGAAAATTGTACATTTTTTACATAGACCATTTCATTCCATTTAATTTTTCACGCATCTATAGAACTTTCACACAATGACACCTGAAACTGTGCAGGCAAGTTAAATTCAAATACAAAAATGTATTTATTAACCAAGCAGTAGTTTGAGGCCCTGCCTCAGTTGAACATTTTTATTTCATATAAAAAGTATTTGCCTTCCAGAGAGAACACAGCAGCTCTTCTGTAAAAAAAAAAGAATGTTCATAACTCAAGTTAGTTTAAACAGACTCATCAGGTTCTGTCTTTATGTCTGTAGATACAGGTGTGCTGCTCTCTTCTGCACAGGCAGGAGGGGTGTCATCAGGTTCTTCTTTCACTTTAGGTGACTCACAGGACTCTTCTGTTTCTTGCTTAACAATGTCCAACATTATATTTAATGGGTTTTCTACAGGAGTCTTGCTGGGAGATGGTGTGCAATCAAAGGATGATGTCTGCAAAGCCAAAGTCAAAGCAGCATTAACACACATTACAGGAAGAATTTTTAGCTCCTTATCCCTTTCACTCTTTCAAAACGCAAACACGTTGATGGTCAGGCACTCAAAACACAAACTTCTATTTTATCAAGATCCTAAGAAAACAAATTTACCTTTTGAATGGCATTACTTTTCACAATTCCTTTGAAACAGTGTCATCCAAGCAGTGGTGAAATGCTTAACACACTACCACAAACTACTTGCCTCCCCAAGGGAACTCTACCTCCCAAAACACAACACACCGGAACACCCATCTATTCCATTTTTGCAAATTCCTCAGACTACATGTGTTACTCAACAAATCCAGGATGTGGTTTCAAACCATCGTTTCACTTCAGTCGTGTATAACACAAGCTGTCATGGCACACTGCAACACGAAATGCATCCTGGCTAATTCTGTATTACAAACTTGCCGTGTGAGCCTTGGACAAGAGAAATGGGTAGCTCTGAACGCATCTGCTCCCTGCAAAGGCAGAGCTCCAGCAAACACAGTGAAAGCCAAATTCTTCAGAAACCATGAAGAAGGATTCACTTACGTTTTGGTAATCTTCGTAGCAAGATGGATGGTAAATCTGAAAGAAAATGGTTATCTATTTAATTACATTAAATGACAGCAGGATGGTTGGTTACACACAGAACAATGACAATTACACATCATCACACAACGGTATGAGCAGGCAAAGTATGGCATCAAATATGACTGGGAAATGATTCTGTATTTATTTAGGGCAAATTATAATACAGGAGCCTGGTTAAGTGCTGGGAATTATCTTATACAGCTGCATACAGAAATAAATGAACCAGTTATCTACACCTATATAGAAAGACGTTCATTTTCCCTTTCAGCACAGCAGTGTAAGGGAAGGCCAATGAGGGTACACTAATGCCACCAGGACTTCATGCACTTCCAAGGGCTGAGATATTTATGTACTTGGAAGCCTGGAAAACTACCATACGAACCGCCAGGAGAAACACAGCCCTTAGAATCACAAGACCAGAGAATGGTTTGGGTTGGAAAGGACCTTAAGATCATCTAGTTCCAAGGCCTTGCCATGGGCAAGGACGCCTCACACTAGACCATGTCACCCAAGGCTCCGTCCAACCTGGCCTTGAGCACTAACAGGGATGGAACATTAAGTACTAAAACCCATGGCTTTCTCTTTCTTTGCTGTAATTCTGTGGGTTTTTACTATAAATATCACATGTAAGTACAATCAGATTACCTTCTCATCTACTCTAATAGCATTCTTCAGGTGCCACTCTTCCTCTTCCTCATCCCAGTACTGTTCAAACTGCTCTTGGCAAATTTCACAGCTCTGAAAAGTTATTACGCAGTAACAGAAATAAATGAGATTATTCCAACACCTTACTGAACACATGAACTTCAGAAACCTAGTGACAGGCAAATAAGGGTCTTTTAAATACATTCAGACTACAACATGATCTGTCTTCCACACTTTAGAAAACATGAATTAGAAGTTATTTGAGTATAGTTTGCACATCAGCATCTGGACCTGACAACTACTATCTCACTTGAGAAAGGGGAGTTTTGCCCTTTGAAGCCAGGAAGTCTAAGCACAACATTTCATAACAATATAATGCTGGTTTACTGACATATAAAGACAACCTAGCACAAGGATTTAATACTATTTATGGCATTATCTTCACTCTTCTCCTTAACCTGGAGCCTCAGGCTAAAAAAAAGCAGACTATTTAGATGAAGTATTAACATTTGTCATACTTCTGGGCAAAATAATCAAACTGGAGAACAAAGCACAAAAGGTGCTTTTTAAAATCAGAACAAAGGCCTTCATTGCCTGATAGCTAGTTGTATCAACATTTGTACTTGATTACTACACCAATTCACCTACCAAAATACAGCTCTACATGTGACGTTGAGATGTTTGTCCTAATGCTTATTTTCCACCAAAACAGAAATTCTGTGTAAAAGTATCAAAACCCAGTAAGCCCAATTTGAATGGCAAAGGACCATTTCCAATTCACTTGCTCTAGTTTCTCTACGGAAACATTCAGCAAATTAACACAGTCTGCCCATTTCAATGGAATGCTGAGGGGCATAGATTTTATTGAAGTACAGGTGATTTACACTGCTATCTGCGCCTGGGAAACAACCATTACACACACAAATACACCACCTGTGGGGTGGCTGCACAGAGATCCAAGAACAAGACTTCAGTCTACATACACTGTATGAAAGAATGTTGTTATCTGAGCTAATAAAACGCAAGCTGAAACTTACCTCAACTGCTCCAGCAGGTCCTGCAGGAACACTCTGAAATTCCTTCTCTTTCGCAGCTTCTTGTGTCTTCAGCACAACCTCTTCATGAGCTTTTTCAAAGAACTGGCTCTTTGCACGCTCCTCGAGGTCAGCTATTTCCTCAAATTCAATCCAGTCCTAAGGAAGAAGGTTTCATTCGCAGTCAGACTCTGACAAATAGCCAGAAATGGCTAAACAATAAGGGAATAAAAAAAGAGCAACAACCAAAAGACATCCCCAACTACCATAATTCAATGAATTCTCATCAGAGCTGCAGTGCTCCCCACATGCAGCACGAGCACAGTGGGTGCTTTCTCACAATGCCACACTTCAACACTTCAATGCTACGTTCTCAGTGCAATGAAAACAGCACCACTGGTCTCACACTGGTTACTGTTCATCACACAATTCCCTGTTGTATTTCAACAGGCATTTGAGAACTACTTGAAATATCTGAGATGTTGTTTACCACAGGCCAACTTGCGTGATGATGCAGATTTCAACTGCAATACTACAGCCCATACATAAGTAAAACACAGAATCCAGCTTCTAATTTATTAAGCCACACATTGCACTACTTACTGTTAAACTGTAGTACCATCTTCTGTGTGTGATTTTTCTGCTAACATCTTTTTCTGTCCGGTTCTGACGATAATGCCAATCCAAATGATCCGCATAAACATCTGTCTGTGAAGTGGTGAATCTCATTCCACACGAGTAACACTGAATTCCAGTGTACAGACGATTTATAACGCTATCGTAGCGCCTACAGAAAGAGGTGGAAAAGAATTCTTAACATTAGTTGCTCAGATGTCCACAAGAGGAAAAACATGAATTTACTGCACAGCCAAAGCATACATGTAAATAACTTCTCCCTCTTTTTCCTCTCTCAAATTCTCTCAGGCCAACATTAAAACCTGCAGGTCCTCTCAGTCACAAAGTGACACAGAATCTTTCAAAAGCTCCCAGCTGTCTTGGATTAACTATCTTAGATACGCCTATGTCATTCATTGTTACTGCACTGTAAACTCATTCTACTATACTCACTGTCTTAGTTCTTCAACAGTGAAGTTTGTGAGGTCTGGGACATTTTGATCTTCATTCTGGTCATCATCCTCCTCTTCAGCAGCAGGCTGGGCTGATCCTTCATTCACTTCTAGAAAGCATAAAGATAGTTTACCAAAATTTCAGTACATCATCAGAAAGAAGTGACGTGCTCCTGACAGCTATTTTTACTCCACTATTAAAAAATATAATGTGACTATGCTAAAATACACATGTGCAACAGCCAAGTCAATCATCTTCTAACATCATTAACATAAATAAAGCATACGAGAAACTATAAGCTACTCAGAATTTCAATTCAGAAAAATAGATACTAGGAATTTACTCTTATCACACACTCCAAATTCCTTCCCAAAACCAAAGTTCAGTTTAAAAAAACATGCAGGAGCTCACAACAGCTCTAGTATTTCACTTTACACTTCAGTTGTGGATAAGCTGATTAGTTAGAACATAATGGATCTACATACGTGCTGAAGTGGAGTCAGTTTTTGACAGTTTGAGGATCCCTGTTTTCAGCAGTTTAGCAAACAGCTCATTGACATCAACCTGCCCAAGGTGGTTATCAGGGTACGAATGTGGAACGGCTCCTGGGGAAAAACATCAACGTTCAAGGAGACAAGAAGTTCCATCAGAAATTCACTTTCAGCTGCATGTTTCAAAACACACTTTTCCTTCAGCCCCTTGTTTCTTTCTTTTTAATTTCAAATTATTTAGCAACTCTCTTTGCTTTATGCCTAATACTTGGCTAATTTCTTCCTCCACAGCAGAAGTGCTACCTAAGCTGGCTGCCCATACACAGATTCCTACTGGACAGTGGTTACTGAAATGCAGCATTTTCTTTATTTAATGCTTAAATATTTCACCAACACCAATCTACTTCATCCCCTACTTGAACTATTTCTGACTTTTTAAAAGCTTTTCATTACTAACCACTCATACACCCATACAGATTGGGGCTTTCCAAAAAAGCAGACCAAAATGTATTCATTTTCTCTTTTTCTTTAAGCACAGCTACATACCAAACCCACACACTGAATGAGAACAAGTGAAAGCCTTCACTGTTTGAGGGGAAACCCCTGAAAAGATGAAGGTGCTACAGAAACAACAACCACAGACACCTCACTGAGGAGGCTTCCCTCCATCCACACAGATCTTGTACAGTGGGACATTACCAAAGGGTCACTTTTGTGGCCATCAACACAATAATCCAAGAGAAAGAAAAGGAAGATCAGTGGTTTTGTTACCCACCTGCAGGGTTCTGAACAAAACCTCCAGGATTTGGCAAATACTGTTGACCTTGGCCATAAGGCCCTCCTTGAGCAGACATGAGAGAAACCTGTGAAAGGCAACACTGAAGTAGTTTGTGTACAAATTTAAGTTTCCTTTTTATAATTTTATCATTAACATCTCAATATTTCTCAGTATTTTCATACACATTAAATTCCTCCCAGAAGTCAGTTTGCTATGAAAAGGTCCACAAACAACATAAACTTTGCCTCATTTTCACTTCCCACTAGAGAAGTATCAGGAACACTTACTCACTTTGCCTAACATTTACATTAGAACAAACCGAAAACCCCACCCAAACCAAACAAGAAACTCCAGACAAAGCCCAAACCAAACCAAAATCCCCCAAACACCATTTCCTGTAGAGCCATGAGCCTTCAATCCCATTTTCCAAACAGTTCTTCCTTTAAAATTGCTCCTGTTCACCAAAAGAGAACTCATCACAAAGAAATTAAAGAAACCAGTAAGGATCTATTAACAAATGCCAGGATCAGTTCTAAGAACCGAAACAGCATCCACTACATGACACACATACAAAAGCAGGATTCTTCCAGCAAACCAGCTACAGTGGGGATCAGATAGAAAAACAGGTTTTATAACATGCTTGTAATAAAAATGAGGTGTTTTCCCCTCAACTGGGTGCTTTCTGGATTTACAAGTTCTTTAAAATCTAGTCGCATTAGAGGTTAGCAGGACAGGTCACCTACTTTCACACAGTAACTTAACCATTATTATCCCCAAAAGAAAAATACTTTAAAATCTCTCCTCTCCTGAAACAACACTGTTTTCACTTGTTATTTTCCCCTTTTGGAGAGAGCATTTCAAACAGGAGCCTCAGCAAAGACAACTGAGCTTTTAAAGCATGCTGGTGCCAAGTGAATTTTAGAAGACTATAGTTCAACAATCACAGGATCATAGAATTATCTGGGTTGGAAAGGACCTTAAAGCTCATCCCAGTTCCAACCCCCTGCCACGGGCAGGGACACCTTCCACTAGAGCAGGTTGCTCCAAGCCCTGTCCAACCTGGCCTTGAACACTGCCAGGGATGGGGCAGCCACAGCTTCTCTGGGCGCCCTGTGTCAGCGCCTCACCACCCTCATAGTAAAGAACTTCTTCCTTATATATAACCCGAACTTCTGTTTCGGTTTAAACCCATCACCCCTTGTCCTATGTCTACAGTCCCTGATGAACAGGCCCTCTCCAGCATCCTTGTAGGCCCCCTTCAGGTACTGCAAGCTGCTCTGAGGTCTCCAAGCAGCTTCTCTTCTCCAGGCTGAACAGAACAATGTCTGTTCTTTCTTAATTCACCCCAGTTATAGGTATCTCTTTAAACCTGCTTGTCATCAGTACCAACAACTGCAAAGAGACCACAGAATTTTGTGCATTCCAGTCCTATACCTCTTAGAAAATGGTGTATATTCACTTACATTGTAACAGCTTCCAATGCCTAAAGGGTGTTGGAAGAAGAAAGCTGGACAGGGACTGGATGAGGGAGAATGGCTTTAAACTGACAGAAGGGAGACTGAAATGAGACATTAGGCAGAAGTTCTTCCCTGTGAGGGTGCTGAGACGCTGGCACAGGGTGCCCAGAGAAGCTGTGGCTGCCCCATCCCTGGCAGTGTTCAAAGCCAGGTTGTACAGGGGTTGGTGCAAGCCGCTCTAGTGGGAGGTGTCCCTGCCTGTGGAAGGGGCTTGGAACTGCATGAGATTTAAGGTCCTTTCCAACCCAACCCATTCTATAATCCCAGTGTTATTTTTTTAATGCTTTATACAGAATTCACTTTTTTGCAAGTATAATAATATATCACAGGCTTCTAATTACCTCATTTTTCCATTTAAAAATACTAATTTCACTGTCATATTCTGAGCTATGAAGTGGTTGTAAAGATCCAGTATTTGCTTTAATTCTTAAAAATAGATTATTCAAAAATAGCACTGTATGTCCTCCTTAAATTATCTAGAACCTACTGAAGCAGGATGACTCTTTTAGCTTTAAACTAGCTCTCATTCTGCCAGGTCTTTAGGAGAACCTTCCAATTTTTAGAGGAAGAAAAACCTGCTAATTCTCTACACAGGAATAGTCCACAAGCAAACCATCAGCTCTTACCTGACTACTTCCCATTGGCATGTTATTGAAGTTTCCATACTGAGGACCTTGAAGCCCTTTTTCTTCGAAGTAATGCCCAGCTGCTCGCAGTGGGAAGTTTTGTGCTCCAGGCCCAGCTGGCCCATTAAAATTTGGTCCAGGTGAACCATCAAACAGATCAGGTCTCTGGAACTGCATCCCATGAGATGGTCCATTGTAGCCATGGCCAGGATGGTCAACAAATGGACCACCTTGTCCATATGGTGACAGTTCTAGTCTTGAGGCAGGATGGTTAGCTACATTTTCAAAGCGTGCACCTTGAAGGCCAAGTGGCAAATCAAACCTAGAGGCTGGCTGGTGAGGTCCATCAAATCTTTGAGGTATGGCTGTATCAAAACGTGGTTGTGCCTGTTGCCCAGGAGCCCTTTCAAATCTTGGACCAGGTGTTCCATGGATTCCATCAAATCTTTGTAACAGGGACAACTGTCCAGGCTGACCATCAAATCCAGCTGCGTGACAACCATCAAACCTCGGGCCAGCCCGACCCAAAGGACCATCAAATCTAAGTCCAGCTCCCTGGTGTATTGGTCCATCAATCAACCTAGGACCTACACCTGGTCCTTCCAATCTGAGCCCACCACCTGATGGTCCATGTGGCCCATCAAATCTGAGCCCACCACCTGACGGTCCATGGGGCCCCATGGGCCCCTCAAATCTGAGGCCACCTCCAGCTTGACCATGGGGCCCCAATGGCTGTAAATGTGGCCCCTCAAACCTGAGGCCACCCCCTGGTTGACCATGAGGCCCCAAGGGCTGACCATGGGGTCCCTCAAACCTGAGACCACCCCCTGGTTGACCTCGAGGCCCCATAGGTTGACCATGAGGTCCCTCAAACCTGAGACCACCTGAAGGCTGACCACGGGGACCCTCAAACCTGAGGCCAACTCCTGGTCCTTCAAATCTAGGACCACCTGCAGGCCCCTCAAAACGCAATGGCCCACCTATCTGCCCAAGAGGGCCCTCAAATCTCAATGGACCTCCTCCAGCACCCTGTCCTGGAGGTCCTTCAAACCTCAGGGCCCCTGCCAGCTGCCCTGGTGGCCCATCAAATCTTAGGGCTCCAGCTCCCCCTGCTCCTGCTAGCGGTCCATCAAACTGAGATGCACCCGCTCCCACCAAAGGCCCCTCAAATCTCAGAGCAGCCTGTCCAGGTGGCCCATCAATTCTGGAACTTGCCCCAGCAGCAGGAGCATCACCAAAAGGGCTTCCTTGTCCATCTACTCCAACCCTTGCAGCAGCCTGTCTAGGTGAGCCATCAAACAGAGGTCTCTCTTCCATCAGTGCGCTTATCCTCTGCTTTGCTTCAATGCCTCCAAATCTCGATCCTGGACTTTCTGGAAATGGTGATTTCTCTGGATCTTCATACCTAGCTCTTTTGAAACGTTCACTGAATGGTGATCTTGGCTCCTCTCGAACACCTAAAAAACCCAGAGCAAACCAGGTAAGTAAGCAGCAATATGCGAGCATTTAAGTGATGGAAAATAAAGGCAAAGCACGCACCAGCTTGCCCAAGAAGTTGTCTTTCCTCACGATTATCGAATCTGCAGACTGCATCACCATCTATTTTCTGGAACTCTGTGGATGTGCTTTTCCCCTGCTGTCTCAGAGCATCTCTGAATTCCTCTGATTCTCCCCAACTATCGTAAGGATCAAAGTTCTTAGAACCTCTTGCTCCCTTAGCAGCATTTTGTTCCTCAAGTCTTCGTCGACCCTCAAGTGGTGAGAGGTTATCAGCAAAAGGTCTGTTAGTGCCACTTACAGGTGAGTGTCTCCTTGCTCTCTCCCCAAATGGCTCTTTCCTATCAAACTGTACTCCACGCTTGGCTTTTGCTTGCTCACACTCTATTCCAGAAAGCAATGCATCAGGTAAATGATAATCCAGAATATCATCAGGATCCAACAGATCAAGCCTTGACAAGGAATGCTGAACTTGAGTTCTTTTTAGCTTAGCCTTATGTTCATAGTACGTTAACTCTGCATCTGACAGAAGAGGTTTCTTTTTCAAACCACATTTTTCCTCTGTAGGGCTATCCCAGACATTACATCTGTGCTTTCCTTCCTGATACTGGAACAGCTGTCGAATCTGATGAGCCACCATGAGGAACTCATCCTGTGTTATTTCACCCGATGTCAACCGTTCATTGGCCTAGAATATAAAGTTAAAGGTTTAGACTTCCAAAAAGCAAAGCAAACTATATCTCCAGGACACTTCTATGAAGACAGACTTATGGTTATTACCTTCTTAAGTAATTCTCTCTTGCTTGCAGATGTCAGTTCCTTGGGAATCTGTAAATTGGCATCCACACTTAACCGGTGCTGCTGCTTTGGTGCTCGGGGTGATAGAATTCCTTTGCCAGCAGGCCAATTTTCCCGGTGTCTTTGGTGAGGAGATTTACCAAGTGCTTGGTGCTCTTCATTCTGCTGTGTGCTGAAAGCAAGAATAGATTTAAAATATAGATTACTTCTTTATTCAGGACATGACTGTTACATTCCTATTAGAACTGATGATGGCAAAACAACACTATCACCTTAGAATCCAAGTATACACCATTTCCATATTTCACTAGTAGAAATACATTACAATGATCAATTTTAACCATCTGAACATTGCCTCCTAAAGGTGCCTACACTGAAGTCAGCAGTGGAATCTCCACTGACTTCCAGCAGAAGTTGTTTTAAAGATAGTAACTTACTTTTTATTTTCTTCCCAACCAGATTTCCACCTCTTGCCTGATTTGGACCCTTGCCAGTTCTCTGCGTTCTCCTTTGGATCAGGAGAAGCTTTAGTAGAATGCTGGCCTGCTGTTTCTTGGGGCCTGTCTTCTTGGGCCTTTTTCACTCTCCTCGGATCTCGCACCTCTTGTTTAGCATTCCTCTTAGTCGAATTTCTTTCATCTCTTGCTGCTTGTGTGCTTTCTTCAACATGAGACTGCTTAACACCTATCTGACGGATCTTTCCAATTTTTGGAGTTGATGAAGTAGGAGACAAGCTCCTAAGTCTTCTTTTTGGTGACCTCCTCTCCCGTCTTTTTGGAGAATGTGTAGATGGTGACCGTGCCTTAGGAGAGCGCGATCGTGACCGTTTCCTATTACTCGATCGCCCTTGTTTCCCACCCTGTTTCTCTGTCTCCTCTGTACTTGTGTCTTGTTTCTGAACAGCACCATTGATGACTTTATTTCTGCTGCCTGCTGCTCTGTGTTCACTTGTCTTATGTTCCTCTTTTTCTTTCTTCTCTATATTTCTCCTCTTTTCCTTCACCTCCTCCTCTTTGCCATCTTTATCTTGAAGATGTCTTTTCAGTCTTGGATCCCGCTTACTAATATCAGATACTTTCGTGCTTTCACATTCCTGGCTTTTAGTATCTTTAGTACTGGGTTGCTTATTTTTCAAAGGGGATGGTGATTTAGATTTTGCTTCTGACTGCTCAAGTTCCTTCTTCTGTGTTTTTTCACTTGTTTTCGATTTCTCCTGCTTTGTTGAGCTCTGTTTTTCAGACTGTGTTTTACTTGTCTTGGTATCAGACTGATTGGTTGTGTTTGGTGGAAACTCTTTCCTATGAGACTGGTCTTTACCATGAGAAGAATGTTGACTCATCCTATTAAGCCGAGGATCCCTGTTTGCTATTTTGACATCATGAAGTGGAGGACTTGGGGATGGCTTGCTTTTTTCAGATTGCACAGCAGTCTGATGAGGTGCTTTAACTGTCATGGGAGGTGTGGAAGACATGTGTTGCTTAGAAGGTGCTGGAACTGAAGCTACTGATGATGATCCTTGCTGAACACTAAGAGATACAGCCTGAAACAGGAAAACATCCTGCATTAATCTGCATGACAAAACTACCTCGAGATGTTCATGTTCTTACCTCAAAACCAAAACTATAAATGGAAATGTCTTGGAAGTTATGAGTCACCCATTTAACTGAAAATGACCCACTGTTAATTGCAAGTGTTAAACTAACACAGTGCCATTACAAAAGATGAAATTCAAATATAATATAAACCAGTACTACAAAGTCAATACTGTAAAATCTGTACTTTAGGCACATGTTCTCATTACAGTGTTAGCTTTCTATATATTCCACACACTCAAGGCAACTAAGCTGCCAAGCAGCTGATATAATAATGTTCAGGTTTCTGTGCCTCAAAGATGCTTTATTTTGGTATCATCAACTGCCACCACAGCAAGACTTTTAGTTACGAATGTAAACCAATAGAGCTTAACCACCATCTTCAGATGGTGGCATCAAACCATCTTGACCTAATGAGGAAGGTGACTTTGTTTCCAACAGTCAGGCTTCCCCATTCTGCAAGAGGAAATATATTTGAAAAAGCCTTGCTTGATATGAGCCACAAGAAGAGGTGGAAGAAGAGGCAGGCATCATTTTGGAGAGAAGTTAAAACACAAAACACCGAGAACTTCACCTTTTTTTAACCTCTGAGTGGAATTCTTAAGGATTTTAGGAAATAAGTAACTGTTCAGGAACCCCAGATCAACTTGCACTGCTCTAGTCCTAAAACAGCTACTCACCCAAGGAAAAAACAAGACTGTAGTTACTGGCACACCTAAGCTCTGTCCAGGATAAAGTGAGACCCAACTACACAAGTTTCACCAACTCTCCTACTCACCAACTGTGCTTTCGTCTGTTCCAGCTCCAGCTCTAATTTTTTTTGTTGAAGTTCTAACAACTGCTTTTGCTTTGCAAGCAATTGCTGCCTTATTAGTTGCTCCTGTGTCAAATTCTTTTGTATTTCGGGAACAGCAGGAGGAGTAGAGGCACCAGAAGTTATAGCAGAGGTAGGCGTAGCAGATTCCTCTGGCTAGAAACACAATAAATGAAAGTTACATTTAAAATCCTGGTGGAATCAAACAACTCCATCTCCTTTAAGTGCTACCATGATCTAGTACTGGCACTTAGGTTTGTACAGCAGTTAGAAATTGCATTTTTAATGCAAAATGTAATTAGAACTATATAAAACTTTTTGTTCCACTGTAACTTCCTCCTGCGACAAACCTATCATTATAAATTCACCATGTTCCAAAATCAAGAATAGTTTTGAAATACACAAACCAAACCCATCAAATACTCTCAATTCAGGAATGCATCTTACCTTGCAACAAAGGTTACTTCATTCACAATCAACTGTCAAAAAGCAGCATACAAACAACGAAAATGACACGTTTTACCATCTGTTCATAGAGGAGGCAGAAACACTTACCGATTTATTTAAAAACTTAGGATTCACATGGATGCTAGAAGTATTCACATTTGGGGGCAGAGGCTTAATTGGCCAGGCTGGATCTAATGAGTTGACTCTGACATCAAGTGCATACAGTTTCTTCAAGGGAAAAATATCATCCCATGTGGAGCGTAACTTAAATAAACTTTTCCTAGTATTCTCATCCACCTAAAACAATAAAACAATTCTATGGCTTGTTAAGTTAATATAAAACAATTTCTTAAACTTTTCTGTAGAACTTAGTTCATTCATTTCCTAGTACTAGCAACAGTTTGCTGGTTTAAACACAGAATTAAAGCAGTGCAGATCATATATCTATACCAACAGAATCAGTAACAGCAGCTCAAATGTGGGATTGTTGTTTCAAGGCCACTGGAAGGTTTTATTGTGTATTACCATTCTCTGAGAATTTTCTTTCAACTTTTCCATTACCAAAATTCTCATTTTACTTGCCCAATTTCTGTGGAAAAAATACAGTAACAAAAATATTGAAAGGCAACAGCCTCTGAGACAACACATTGGTCTAGTCTTTGTGCTAACTGGAGTACAACAATGACAAACAGATCAGGAAACCACAAACTGTGCACAGGAAAGGTGTTTTGCTCAGCTGTTCAGCCACTGAAGGACTTTTTTCCCAACAAATGCCACAAAAGGACTATTTTAAGTTAACTGTATTTCAGTTCAGCTGCAAACTTAGACCCATCTGTGAGCCACAGATCAAGAGGACCTGTAGGACCACTGTCCATTTTATCTCTTCACAATTTGTTTGGATCATCATGACAGGTAAAAGTTGGAAATTTGTAGTAAAGCAAAATACCATTCATCACGTAACTTGAGAAGTTCAATGAACAATAAATGAAAAATATTTAAGAACAAATATATGCAGCTGTCCTAATGTTAATGTCCCAATTCAGCCATTAAGTACTGACTTTGTGGGTGGGTTTTGCTGCAGTTTAGTCTTTAATATGTTACAGCAAGACACAGAACAGTCTGGGAAGGTCAGAGGTTCTTTCAGGGAGGAGCAGGAACTTCAACAAAAGAAATTCCTACTTAGTTACTGGGGGGGTTCCCTGTAAAATTTTCAATGAGAGGGCTTGGAGTTCACTGCAGAAGGTGAAAAAATGACTGAGCAGAAGTTTCTGCCTTCATCGAGTGTCCACTGACTGATAAAACAGAACTTGTAATAATGTCAGTGCTGGAATTCTACTTGCATCTTTCAACACGAGTAGTTAAGCTATTAGAAGTGATTACTTTACACAATTCATTAATACACATAAAGTAAACAGTTTTAGTTAGTTTAGCAAACAGTTAACCTATAAAACTCTGAAAATCAGTTATTATCCAGAGCTTCAGCTGCAACATTAAATGCAACTCAGTAAAAAAAATACATTCGCAATACTGAAAAAATAGAGTATCTACCTATCTTCATATGAGAGCTTAAGTGTTCTGTGATCATTATTACCATCTATTCCTTATTTCTTTATGTGTATTACATCTGAAAACCATATACAAAGCATAGCGGGATTTCAGATCCTGATATGTAATGACAGGTAAATACACAAACATCTCATTCATACGAGATGCAACTCTCTTAAATCACAGGAAACCATAGAAGCTAACTCTTCATTTCTGATCCAACTTAAACACATTCAAGTCCAGCCTTCCAAAATCTGGACTTTGATTTGCCTTTCTTACTGGGAAATACACAGAATTACTTCCTGGGTTTAAAGATCAAGAGCAAAAAATAAAAGATATGGCAACAGCTCTCAAGGTTAAATGAAATTAAACCATATTTGTCATGTAAAAGAGCAATACATTCTAACATCCTTCTCCCCTAGCACTTTTTTTTCCTTCAAATCACAGACCACCAGGAAAGAACTGGTTATCAGTGCTATTCATTCTTTGCACTTTAAGCACTCATTCTGCGTATCACAAATCAAGTAAATCAGACAAACCTAACTACAGCAGAGAGAGGCTCTGAGGAAATCCACCAGAAACTGATTCTCAGTCTATTCTTTGCATAAAGACTATTTACCATCTTAAAACTAAACCAACAGTTCATAATTAATTGGTCTATACATGAGAGAAAGTCCATCCAGGTAAACAAAATCCTATTAGTAAAATCTTGCCTGGATATAGGAAAATTACAGATGGTTATAAACCAAATTAAGAAAGACTCTACTAACATGTAACTCACATGCTTGGTATTTCACAGTACAGACACAGTACTGAGATTGACATAAACCAACCAATCTGTATAGTTCAGCACCCAAGAAAACCCAAAACTGAAAGCAAGTATTTATTTTACCAGGAACATGTATTTTCTTAGAATACAGAACTTTTCTGAAAGTGTATATACCTTTTCAAATACACAAATAAATGTTGCAACTAGGTTTTTAGTAAATGCAGTAAGATACTCTCTTCCGACATTCTTGACAATGGAATCCATAAGGTACATAACAGGAAGCTTCTCTGATGCAGGAGCCTGGAGTAATAAGAAGAAACTGAGAAGTTTAGTACAATAAAAACATATGCTAAGCTTTTTAAATAGAGGGATTACCAATCCCAGAAATACAGACCTCTCTTTTTGGTTGCCACTATAAACACCAAGGGAATTGCCTTGGGAATTTTTCTGTTTATACAAAAACTTAATCTGGAAAATCGATAACTCAGTTCAAAGTATAGCACGGTGGGTCTATCACACAAAAAAAGGAACACCTCAGGTTATTCTGTCTGTGTACCAAAGCTTGGGAAAAGGCAAAAAGAAAAAAAAAAAAAAAAAAAGAAGAAAAAAAGAAGCCCACAAGACAGTATTGCTGCTATGTACTGATGGAACCTCTGAAAAGCCACTTGAGAAAGCAGGTTTTTAAGTTAGGAGTCAGTCAGTAGCACTTCAAGGAACGTCTAAAAAAAGTTTCTAATTCAAACCTCCCGAATGCTCAGTTTTTTCTGGGTTTCACAGAACTCAAATCAGACTTCTGGCAAATAGCCCCAGTCAGGGAACTTCTGTAGCTGTTGAGTATCAGTCATTTAATAAACCACACGTAGAACAGGTCACAGTTATCTCAGCATAATCCACACAGATGGAGGGAGTCCCATTCTCTGCAGGCACTTGCAGGCAGTGACAGTTCAATTTCCAGACTGCATGCAAAAACGCACAGTCACAAGGTTCAAAATCCAGAGAGAACTCAAGTATCTGGTCAACCGGGCAAAGGCACAGACAAGCTCAGGAACCGCAACCAGGGAGTTGCACAGAAGGGAGTCTTCAAGGACACAGCTGCTACAACAGGAGGCTTGGGTTTTGTTATTTGGGTTTGGTTGTCTGGTTTATATCCAGTTTCAAAACTTGTAGTAAGTTTGTGCAAAGGTGTGGTGATGCTGGACCACTACAGCGACTTCCAATGTACACAAAGCACTACCAGCCCCATCGAGGCGATTTTAATGCCCACCACTGGCTTTCACAAAGCAGAAGGCACAACAAAGTTCCAGAACACGTCAGCAAATACACAGACTTGTGGAAAAGGACACGAAAGACAACACCACAAGCTGTGTTGACCTTGACCCCCTTAGAAGAGCATCCACTTGCAATACTTTTAAGTCCCATTCACCACGCGGTGAGATCAGGATAAAACCAGAGTAACTCCACTCACTGCTCATTTTAAACAGGACAGGCTACTGGGTTCATTAAGGACACCGTACATCGCAGCCCCTTGTCCAGACAGGTGTGTGGAAGTGTTCTTGCTTTACAATTTTAGATTTAATTCCCCTTTTAGGTGGTTCACAGAAGGGCACCAGGTCAACAATACTTTTAGATGGGTAAACCACAAATGTTTCCTCACCCTTAAATGTGTATTTATTTACCATGACCTGAAACTTAACATTGAAGAGGGCAGAATTCCTTGTTAGTTGGGGACGGGGGGGGGAGTGCCTTTGAGCATACTGAAAAAAGTAAAAACAGGCAGGTGCTGTATTTTGTCCATAAAAAGACAGGAAAATGCAGTAAAGTTAACCAAATTAAGTTAAATGCAGCACACTAAAAGCCTATCTTACACTACAATGTATTCAATTTGTAAACAAGCTAATATGCAAGCGTTAGAATAAAGGCATCTCTCTAGTGCCAGAAATCAAAGCTCCCTGGCTCTACAGCTACTTAGTATTAAAATGCTTGTGGAACACAGGTTTCTTCTTTCAAGCAGTCTGCACAGTGACACATTAAAAACACTAAGTTCTGAATGTCTGCCTTTAGAAAAAAAATGAGAGTGCACTATTTCTGACTTTTAAAGTCAGCTGTTAGAGAAAGAAAGAGCTGTCCCAGAAGTGCCTATGCCCAAGAGCTACTAACACAGTATGTTAGACTCATTCCACCTCACCAATGAATGGAAGTAACTCACTATATGCAGCCAAGGTTTGAGACACTGGGGAATCATTTAGTAGCAAAAGCAATGTAACATTTAACTGTCACTTTCATTACGCATCAGACTGTTAGAAGTAATCATACACGGAAGCACTGTCGCCTCGCAAGGAAGCCTACTTCAAACTATGGCACGGATTAGAATCTTAGCAGCGCACCCTGCTTCAAAGATAAGCTATTCAGGTGTCACATTTTAAGACCCACGACTTAAATATGGTCAGACTATTTAAGTCTTCCCTCCTGGAAATGTTTATTAGGTATCTAGCCCATACTCCAGTAACCACTCAAGGGAACCCCAGACTGGAAAGGATTTTGTTTTCAAGTGGTCTATACAACACCCCCTAGCAAGAAAGATGCCCGCTAACCGAAAGGCGCCACACCACCACCAGAACACAGAACACCACTAACTGAGCTCATCCGCTTTAAAGACTTCATTACAGAATTCCCACTCTTCCTTCAAATAATGTCGGAAAGCTATTGTTGGAAATGTGTGGCTCTTTTTTATTAGTTTCCTAAAAGATATCAAGCTCCAAATCGGACCCCAAGTCACAAACTTGTGCAAAAACTGGCTTTTAAAAAAGAACCATGTATACAAAATGGGTCTTGGAAAACAAATTCTGCACTATACAGTGGTAAATAAAAAGACAAATACATATTTCACACTTTTTATTTACAAATAGTATCATACCAGTCACACATTTCAGAACCATTTATTCCATTGCAAAGCAGACCACTGGAGTTTTACACTAAACAAACTGTCTCCAAGGCAACACTTTTTAAAAGTGGCTTAGCAAAGGAGATCACTTTCCCAGAAACAACTAAAAACTCGCCTTCGATAAAACCACAGTCACAAACAGTAACTAGGCAAAACTAACCATTGATACAGGAGTTCAGACATCTTGGAAAAAAAAAGAGGAAAAAAAATAGAAATCACACTTCAGGGCAGGCTCTGAATCACCCAGAAATGAAGAAGGAAAAAATATTGACAGCATTGATTATTTATCACAAATCATTTTATACACATCCACTGCCCTTTAGGAGATATAATGGTGAGATCTATTCGATTATTAGGTCACCTCCCCAAGGAATGGCAAAACTCAGCCACTGGCAGCATTTAAAAGTAGACTGGAAGAGGTCTGTGCAACACTAAAAAGCCACCCTGCGTTGATAAAAAGAGCAACTTCTTAAAGAGATCCTTCCCTCCCCATCATTAGATAGTACAATTCTCACCATTATAAACCACGATTTCAAGCCAAAGGGAAAAAAGCCTTTGAACACGTGAGATCAGAGGGTGCAAGGGAAACCACGGGGGAGGGGTGACTGGCACGAGTAGGGGAGGAGGAATTGAAAGAAGAACCCTTTTCTTACAAAAAAGCTGCTGTTAAAAAGGTGCTGTAAACCCCCCTCCATGTGCTGTGGCTGACTGATGTCAGCAACTGCCTGGGTTGGGCGCAGAGGGAGCCTCCTCTTTCCCTTCTTTTTATATCATGTGCCTTTCAGACGCCATGTTAGGATCCTACAGGCTGCTGCAGTTTCTACTGTCGGGGAGAATTTCTTCTTCCCCATCCTGAACCGATACACTTCTCTAACCAAGATAAACACGCACACAAACACTGCCGTTAACTGGGGCACAGAGCACCTGAAATCCAAACAGATTACCCCCAAACCCACAGAATTTTCTCTATAATCAGGCAGAGCAAAACAACCTCCCCCCCCCCCCCCCCCCCCCTTACCACCACACACTTCTCTATCCGGAGCGGATCATCACCTCTCAAACTTTTCTATAAGGGTGCCCACCCCACCAAAATTAGTATCTCACTGGGAAAATCGCCTTAACTGATGCTTATAAGTCATTATATTTAGCCCTTTAGAAGTGGACAATTTGCGTGCTATGAACTTAAACCTCTTTAAACTACCCCCCCCCCCCCCCAATAAAAGTAAAAAATTGGAAGATCTTCCACAAGCTGTCCCCATCGGCCCCTCTCTACCGATCGCGATGTATCGAAACCACTAAATTCAAGGGTTTAGACACCAGCCTAACTGCACGCTGGCTCCATGTAGGGGGCAAACCCAGCTCCAAGGGCGAGGTGCCGCTGCCCAGTCACTGCCAGGCCGCCATGTTGTGCCTGCTATTTACACGGGGCTTCAAACGCGAGCTTGCAGTTGACGGTGGGGCGAGTCCCAAACCCTCCCTTCTACTGCCAACAGGGTGGCGTGGGGCTGGTCCCCTCCCCCGAGTTCCCTGCTCCCTACGGGGTGAAGGGTAGAAGAAGCAGCAGCCTTAAACTTAGCGATTAAAGGAGAAGCCCCCCCCTCCACCCCGTGCTCCCTGGCCCCAGCTGAGGCACGCTGCCTGGTTCCCCACAGCCACTCCGGCCTCTTGCTCCTCTCCCCATCCCTCCACCTCAGCCCAAACCCTGCCCTCTCTGCTCGCCCCCTCCACTGCCTCACGTCCCCCTGATCCCCCTGCCTCGCCTTCTCCCCGTCTATACCCGCCCCGCCGCTGGCCTCCTCGCCCCATCCGGCCCTCGGCCTCCCCTCTGCCTCGCCCCGCTTCCCGCCCCTCAGGCCCTCTCGCCTCGCTGCCTCACCCTGTTCCCTCCTCTCTCCTCCTGCCTCTCCCATCCGCCCGCCACTGCCGGCTCCTCCCGCACCCCTCCTCACTCTCATCTCCCCCACACGCCCTTTCCTCCTAGCCCCCGAGGCCGCCCTAGCCCGCTGCCCCGGCCGATCCCCCCAGCAGTATAGGTAGGAGTAGTAGTCGGTGGAATATAAAAACCTTGGCGATTTGCGCCTCGATCAGGGAGACGATGTCCTTGGCGAAGGGCACGTTCTCCTCGGCCAGGATGGTCAGCATGTTGATGTGCGGCTTGCTGTTGAACGTCAGGTCTTCCAGCGACGACTGGTAATCGCGGCACGCGTCCTCCCGGGCCTCGCTGCTACCAGCGTTGCTCTCCGGGGCCGACATTGCTTTACTCCGACCGGGGGCCCGCACCAGGACCCGATACCCAACCGAGCGACAAGCCGCCCTCCCCGCGCTTCCCCCCTTGCCGCCGACCGCCGCCGAGCGATGCCGCCCCCCCCGCCGCTGCCGCTGGGCTCCTCTACCGCATCCTCCGTGCTGCGGCTCCCGCGGGCTGTGGCGATGCCGCGTGTGCTGCCGCTGCCGTCGGCCGCCGCCGGCTCAGTCTCAGCGCTCACAAAATGGCGGCGGCGGCGGCGGCTCGCGAGCCTCCTTCCTCCAGCCGTTGCGTCATGTGAAATTGTGCTACGGGGAGAGGGCCGGCGCCTTGGAATGCCCCTTTTGTTCGCTGGCTGCCCTCCGATTGGCTGGCGACACTCCTGCTCAGACGGCGATTGGCTCTTCCGGCACTACTGCAGCTTCTGATTGGTTTCTGCGCTAAAGCTCCGCTCTCCCCCCCACTGTCCTGGCTTGTTGATTGACCGCAGCTCCCTCACCCCGCCCGCTTGCGACATCAGGCTCTGCCTCTTCCTACCGCCTTCTCTGGCTGCCCTGAGCGTTGATTGGTCTCCTGTGTGAGCCCGCCTTTCCGCTCAGCCCGCCAATGGGACTGCGCGGCGCGGACCCATCGTCCCGCCCCCCAGTCGCTATTGGGCCAGGCGTTGCCGTGGCAGCGCTGTTACCCACCGCCCCCGGGTGGGCCTGCGGCCTGGAGCGGGACGGTGGGGGACGGTGCGGAGCCGGGAGTCCCTGGGGAGCGGTCCCTGCCCCGGGGAAGCGGAGAGCGGGGGCTGCCGGCAGCCCCGTACCGGAGGGATCGCTCGCTGCAGCGAAGCGGGCTGTGCCAGGCCGCAGCACTCGCGTAGGCCTGTCAGCGGGACGCGGCCTTGTCCTCCTGAAGAATGGCGGTGCCCCAGGGGCTGGGGCCCGCGGTGATCTGGGGTGCCCGGTTAATGCGGGTGTGTTCCTACTTGATGGGTATTATCTGCCCCAACAAGTGTCTGTGGGCTCCCGGCTTCACAGAATCCCAGACTGGTTTGGGTTGGAAGGGACCTTAAAGCTCATCCAGTTCCAACCCCTGCCCACGGGCAGGGACACCTTCCACTAGAGCAGGTTGCTCCAAGCCCCGGTGTCCAACCTGGCCTTGAACACTGCCAGGGATGGGGCAGCCACAGCTTCTCTGGGCACCCTGTGCCAGCGCCTCAGCACCCTCCCAGGGAAGAACTTCTGCCTAAGAGCTCAGCTCAGTCTCCCCTCTGGCAGGTGAAAGCCATTCCCCTTACCCTGTCAGCACTTGAACCTTTTAATTGATCACACCACTGTTCATAGGTCTCAGCAGAGCCTTTTCACTTCACTAACAGAATCATAGAATCATAGAATAGTTAAGGTTGGAAAGGACCTTAAGATCATCAAGTTCCAAGTCCCCTGCCATGGGCAGGGACACCTCACACTAAACCGTATTACCGAAGGCTCTGTCCAGCCTGGTCTTGAACACTGCCGGGGTGGAGCATTCACAACTTCCCTGGGCAACCTATTCCAGTGCCTCACCACCCTCACAGGAAAGAACTTCCTCCTTATATCCAATCTAAACTTCCCCTGTTTAAGTTTTAACCCGTTACCCCTTGTCCTATCACTACAGTCCCTAATGAAGAGTGCCTCCCCAGCATCCCTATAGGCCCCCTTCAGATACTGGAAGGCTGCTATGAGGTCTCCACGCAGCCTTCTCCAGGCTGAACAGCCCCAACTTCCTCAGCCTGTCTTCATACGGGAGGTGCTCCAGCCCCTGATCATCCTCATGGCCTCCTCTGGACTTGTTCCAACAGTTCCATATCCTTTTTATGTTGAGGACTGCACACAATACTCCAGGTGAGGTCTCACAGAAGCAGAGTAGAGGGGCAGGATCACCTCCTTCGACCTGCTGGTCACACTTCTTTTGATGCAGCCCAGGAAATAATAATAGGAGAGAGCTATTGCAGTCAAAAGTAACAAAACCTCCCCTTGATCACCAGATTTGCTCAAATGAAGTTAACTTGCTTGCAAACCATCTTACGGTATAGTCATTCCCTCCCCGCACTGCGTATTACTTGCTTACTGTGCAGAAGTGTTGGCATTTGAAAGTAGGTCATTGGCAAATGCTTCTTTGAGATACACTTTGGAAAACACATTCTATGAAAACATATTTAAAATGAAAAATACATACGTATAGTATATATGCATAATAAGTATGAATATAAATATGTATTTATGTGTGTAAATGTAAATGTAAACATAGATACATAGATACAGATACATAGATATAGATATATGTCTGTATATATACGTTCTGCAAATATAGGAGAAATGTAGCAAAAATGGAGACCTAGCAAATTTCTGGTGAAAACTGCTCTTTGCTATTTCATCTGGATAAAAACGTTGGTTTCCATGTCTCTATTTATATTCTTTTTCTGAAAACAGGTGATGTTCAGACCAGCAGAGAGGGGACAGGAAACTCAACAGCATCTTTTGTTTGCCCATTGAAATCTGTGTTCATGTTTGTTCCTGCAAGCCTCAACTTTGTACACACCACGTTGCCTTTCCAGTGTGTCACCACAAGATAAGCAAATGAAACCCAGGTTTGTGTCTGGGACTGGCCGAAGCTGGGACTGACTTTTCCTCAGTATAAATATCTACCTGCTATTTGCAGACACGCTGTCCAGGAGGAATATTATGTGCCATCGTGTAAATGCAGTTCAATTGGCAAAACCAGCACATATGGTTCTGCTCCAAGGGGAAGAATGTGAGGGTGGGGGAACGTAGCTCCTCCTCCAGTGACTATATTTGTAAGTTGGAATGCTTGTTCATACTAATTACAGGAGCAAAACCAATAATACGAGCAAAACTGCCTGGAGAGGATGTCATGTGGTCCAAGGCCACCCTCAAAACCAGATATGCTGTTTACTAATCAGCAAAGGACCGAGCCTGATGCGAGGTGAAGCAGTTTGCTACCCTCCAGAACATACCCGGCTCCCTGACACTGAGCACATCCTACATGCCTGAGCAGATCCAGTGTTTTAGCATGTTATTAGTTCATCTTCACTAGCCTTCATATGTAGACAAGGTCCAAAGGCTGTTAGACATTGCCTGCGTAGCCCCCATGCTGGTGAGTTTTAGGAGCACTCCATGCTCTAATCAATGCTTGAAACAGCTCAACTAGGTGATCTTAAGGTCCTTTCCAACCCTAACTGTTCTATGATTCTATGATTCTGTGAGGAGTGGCACAGAAATTACTGTTGGGCCTGTCCCTGGGCTCTCTAATGAGAAGTTGCTTTATTATTACAGGACTTGTAACAGCAATATGTGCAGAGGATGGAGTTACCAGCTCTGCGGACCTAACATAAGCAGCATGGCCAGCAGGTCAAGGGAGAAGATTCTCCCCCCTGATCCCGTGCAACCCTCCCTGCAGTTCTGCATCCAGCTCTGGGGCAACAGCACAAGAGGGACATGGAGCCGTTGGAATGAGTCCAGAGGAGGCCATGGAGATGCTGCAAGGGCTGGAGCAGCTCTGCTCTGGAGCCACGCTGAGAGAGCTGGGCTGGGGCAGCCTGGAGAAGAGAAGGCTCCTGAAGGGGAGACCTTAGAGCAGCTCCAGTGCCTAAAGGGGCTACAGGAAACCTGGAGAGGGGCTTTGGACAAGGGCCTGTAGGGACAGGACAAGGGGAACGGCTTTAACCTGACAGAGGGGAGACTGAGATGAGCTTTTAGGCAGAAGCTCTTCCCTGTGAGGGTGCTGAGACACTGGCACAGGGTGCCCAGAGAAGCTGTGGCTGCCCCATCCCTGGCAGTGTTCAAGGCCAGGTTGGACACAGGGGCTTGGAGCAAGCTGCTCTAGTGGAAGGTGTCCCTGCCCATGGCAGGGGGTTGGAACTGGATAAGCTTTAAGTTCCCTTTCCAACCCAAACCGGTCTAGGATTCTATAATTCTATGACCTCTGCCTGCAGAAGCCCACTTCTTACATGTGTTCTTGAAACCACCTCTTATCAAAAGCATACCTTGGCTGAAATCATTACTTAGAGATGATCTGGTACAGCTGTGTCCCACTGCTTCTTATCCCAGTTAACATAGCTCTCAGTTGCTTGGTTTTTTTTCTTTCCAGATGCAGCCAGGGGTTTTGCTGGATAAAACCCACTAAAAAGCTGCTAGACCAGACATATGTGGAGCACACTCTACTTGAGAAACACCAGCAACTGATCATTAGTTTTCCTGAAGGGCTATGAAATTATAGTACTACATGAGAAGATACATCGAGATAAGAAGTCTTTCAGGAATTAATTACATTCCAAAGCATTTGTAGTTGTACTTGAGAATACTCATGTTTATGCTTGAGCTGAATTTTCCTGGGGAGTTCAGTAATATTCCTTTAAACTGTTTTATAGCTGGGCCAGGATAGAAAAAATACCAGGATCTCTCCACACCCAGAAATGTTCTTGTTGCTTTTCATTCTGGAAAGATCAAAAATGAATTGAAAATGCATCCTCTTTGACACATTTGGAGAAGAAAAACAGACACTAAAGAAACAATCACAGTGTAGATATTTAACTATTGGTTTAATGAGATGTAAATTACCCCTCTGTATGTGAGCTGAAGTCCTTTGTTCTCCTGCAGAGATTCACTTCAGGAAGCAGACAGTGTTTCACTGTGGGCCGCCCAAAGATGAAAAGCTTTATACACTCGTCAAGCCTCCAGAGCAGCTCTGCTGTCATCAGCCTCGCACTCCTCAGTAGCTGATATTTAGAACAGCCCTGACGAGAAAGTTTGCCAAGGTAGCTACAGAAGAGCTGTAACCCCTGCCTAGAGATGGGATCCCATTTAAATCACTTTAATAACTAAGTATTGCTTATATCAGAACGGAGAAAGATGTTTTGCTGTTGAAACTACACCTGCAGGTTTCATCAGCAAAGTTGTATTGATGGTGAATGTTGTAGTGCTGGTATTGCTAAATCAGGCCAACTTTTAGGTATAAACCGAGACACCGGTCAGCTTACTCCTTTTGCAGGTTACACAGGTCTCATGCAGCTTCCCTCACTCTTATTCACATTTAGATCTGTACCTTGCTGACCTCTGCACAAATAAGCATAAGCCTAACTGGATTATCTCCTGTTTTGAGCTAAGCACCCAGGTTTCTCTGAATGTGGAGAGCCCGGTCTTGTTCCTCAGGTCACAATGTAGGAAACATCGGAATTACAGACTTGGGAAAGCACAAAAAGTTCAATTTCCTCTTCCCGTGCCTGGTGGTGAATAAAGCATGAGGAAAAAGCCCTCTACTAACATTTCTGTACATACTAAATTCTGCATGTTGTATCTTCTCCAATATGGTTTGGGTTTCACAGCCTCAGACATTCTTAAGCTGAATATATTTAGTAAAAGATCATTTAATAATTGGGAACAATTCAAACACTGACATACTGAAAAGTATGTTGAGTGTGTCTAGACAAATGTACTAACCTATATTGTCCTTCAAGACAGTCTGACAGCTTGTAATTTGTGTAGCATTTTAATTGTGATGGCTTCATCCTTACAAGAAGGCAGACAGACTACAGACAGCGCCGAGCCAGGATCAAAGGCTAAGGATAGATAGGGAAGAAAGTGTTAAATCCACATATTCCTGTCTTTGTCAATCTACACCAAATACTGTGGCATAAAACCAGATCTCTTCAGTATTTTGGACAACATGATCGAGTCATTTGGTCTGTAGATACAACACCTAAAGATGTGACAGTAGGGAACCACATCTTTGTTTATACTGACTGTGACTAGCTGGGCTGACTGCAGCAGCTGGTGCTCCTCGTGCTAAAGACTTGCTGAGTTCCCACAAAGGCTTCTGTAATCCTTCAAACCCCTGTGTTGTCACAGCGAGGTTGTTACAGGTACCTGAGCTGATGTGCCACCAGCTCACCTTCTGAAGTAACATCTTGGTGGGCCTTAGAGGCTGGAGGACTCAAAACACAGATATGTTTTACTCTGGCACTTGTGTGTCATCTTCAGCTCCCCAGCAGGTACCTGTTCCTGTTCTGTGTTACCTGTGCCTGGGCGATGTTTTGCTGGGCAAGGTTCTGGGTTGCTACAGAAACTGTGCAGAGCCATTCAATCATAGAATCATGCATTCATTGAATAGCTTGGGTTGGAAGGGACCTTAAAGTTCATCCAGTTCCAACCCCCTGCCACAGGCAGGGACACCTTCCACTACAGCAGGTTGCTCCAAGCCCCTGTGTCCAGCCTGGCCTTGAACACTGCCAGGGATGGGGCAGCCGCAGCTTCTGTGGACACCCTGTGCCAGCGTCTCAGCACCCTCACAGGGAAGAACTTCCTCCTTATATCCAATCTAAACTTCCCCTGTTTAAGTTTTAACCCATTACCCCTTGTCCTATCACTACAGTCCCTAATGAAGAGTCCCTCCCCAGCTTCTTTATAGGCCCCCTTCAGATACTGGAAGGCTGCTCTGAGGTCTCCACGCAGCCTTCTCTTCTCCAGGCTCAACAGCTCCAACTTCCTCAGCCTGTCTTCATACGGGAGGTGCTTCAGTCCCCTGATCATCCTCGTGGCCTCCTCTGGACTTGCTCCAGCAGCTCCGTGTCCAGCCAGGGTCTAGTGACAAGACTCATGCTCTCAGCAGGAGCATAAATAATTCACAGTCCTGCTGGCCTGCTCTCTGCGCCTTTCCTACCAGCAGGCTGGCAGCTCAAAGGAAAGCAGCCATGATGAGCTGCAACTCTTACCTAGAGAGTTAAAGGTGGGTTTACTGAGGTAGATTGTGTTTTCAACATGTTTTGTTTCAGAACCCTGTTCTTTTTGAGAGGGACAACACCAGCAGCTTCTCTGACAACTGCTTTTAACAAAGATAACAGAGTCTTCACTGAGCTAAATCCACTCCTATCACATCACATCACATCACACTCCACCACTTGTCCCTCGCTGCAGTGCACCACCAAGGAGGCAGCTGGCTTTCTGACTGATAAAGCACGCCGTCACATAGCACCATGGAGTTAACCTGGAAAACATCCCCTGGTGCTTTGGATTTGCCTGGCTGTCCCTACCTCTGGGCAGCAGCAGATGTTGGCACAGGTCACTGAGTAACTGTAAGTGAAGGACTCACAACATTTAGGCTCTGTTTATGCATGGTGCTTAAACTGTTGTTAACTTCATGTTAAACTGTGTGACTACTAAAATACTTCTTTACTGTGAGGGTGGTGAAGCCCTGGCACAGGCTGCCCAAAGAAGTGGCAAATGCTACATCCCTGGCAGTGTTCAAGGCCAGGTTGGACACAGGGGCTTGGAGCAACCTGCTCTAGTGGAAGGTGTCCTGCCTGTGGCAGGGGGTTGGAACTGGATGAGCTTTAAGGTCCCTTCCAACCCAAACCAGTCTGGGATTCTGTGATTCTACATACAAATTCAAGAGGATTCCCTCTGTACGTGTTGTAACCCCTTCTCACTCTTGACTTTTCCTGTCTGTTTAAACTATCAGTCCAGTATTTAGTCTATCCCACTCTCAGCTGCCCTTTTGCTGTTCAGATCTGGGAGTTCAACTCTTCCTTCTGCAAGAACAACATCCCCTTTTGCAAGTATTTTCAATGAATATGGGATGGATGTCGATAAATATGGGATAGACATCAATGAATATGGAATGGAAGAGAGTCCACAGGAGCGTTTGGGTGAGCCAAGATCTCATCCACCTTTAGCAAGTTTATTACCCAAGAACTTTGTGAGTAAATTCCATGTAGTTAAATGGTATTTAGGTTGTGTTTAATGTGACTGCAGCTATCCTGGCCTCTGCTCAAGTCATGGACTGACCTTTCTGCTATGTTACAGGGCAGATTGGTAAGAAGCACACTGTAGGTATGTAACCCATGTAAAAATAAAGAAGTCCTTCAGCACTTTCATGTCATTTATCTTCTTTGGTCTTCAGCTGCACCTGCTGGAGGTGCCAGATTTCTGTGCTGGGAGCTGCCACATGCATTACAGTCCCTTCTGCCTCCCCTGCCCCATCTCAGCCTGCAGGTCTGGTTTGGGGCATCCCTGCCCATAGCAGGTGGGTTGGAACTGAATGGTCTTAAGGTCGTTTCCAACCCAAACCATTCTGTGATTCTATTGTAACTGTGACCTTCACAGTTTTGCTGGCTCAGCACATTTCATCCATGTATTTTCTATCCCATCATCCGCGTTGTTAGTGAAAGCATTGAACAAACGAGGACAGACCCATGTAGCCACCCTTCTGGGTTGAAAATCTATGAAACAAGATTTGTGCTGATCCTGTGGGAATTTCAGCTCCTTTGTCAATGAGACTGCACCATGAGACACAAATTACACTGATTTTTGTCAGTGCAGGGATCTGATACCTACAGCTTTTGCTTATTGATGAGTTGTTAGCCTATCACAGGAAAAACTCTGATTGCTGTTTCTACCTGATGGATCTGCTCCTATCCTTGTTATTTTCCTAATGCTTACAAATAACTTTTTATCTGCTGCAGATTGAAGGATCTGACAGTGGCTGGCCTTTAATTTGTTAGTTCTAAAGACCAAACCCATCAGATGCTACTTCTTACTGATGGTATTAAAGTCAACCACCTTACATTAACCCACTAGAGATGCTGGAAGTGATGTACATAAGGGGTTTTCACCCTGCACAATTTCTGACAGTGATCCAGGATCTGATTGGCAGAGAGGCATCTGATCCTTGCTCTAACACTGGAAAACAAACTGGCAAGGGGAACACATTGCTCTGGAAAGGAGAAGCTGTTCCTTCACATCTTTATGGAAGCAGCTTGAGAGGAAGCTCTCCCTGCAGGTGCATTGTTCTGTTCTGCCACTGAATCACTGATAAGTATTCTCTGAGTACAGTTACACAACCAGTTTTGCATCAGCCCTGTAGAAGTTTCAGCTGCTTTGCTTATGGGACTGTTATGGGAGGCAAAAGCCCTGCCAAAGGGGACATTGTGAGTGCTTTTTTTCTTTCCAAGTATCTTCTTACCCGCACAAGAACGCGGTCCACCAAAAAACGGTTTAACAAGGGCCTGTAGGGACAGGCCAAGGGGAATGGCTTTAACCTGCCAGAGGGGAGACTGAGATGAGCTCTTAGGCAGAAGCTCTTCCCTGTGGGTGTGCTGAGGCGCTGGCACAGGGTGCCCAGAGAAGCTGTGGCTGCCCCATCCCTGGCAGTGTTCAAGGCCAGGTTGGACACCGGGGCTTGGAGCAACCTGCTGTAGTGGAAGGTGTCCCTGCCCATGGCAGGGGTTGGAACTGGATGAGCTTTAAGGTCCCTTCCAACCCCATCCACTCTGTGATTGTATGGATGAGATGCAAGGTGGTTTTCCCTGAAGCCAGCAGATAAGGTGGGTGGTGTTCTTTCTTTCTGGCTCTTCAGTTAGGTTAGAGGGAAGCTCCATTAATTGAATGTGATGCTTTCCCTCAAGGCATTTTCTGGGATGAAATGTTGTGATTATTGGCTAAAAGTCTTTTTCACTTTCCTGGAACTGTTAATTGTGGGGGTTCAGCTTACAAGCTTGAGAGCCTCATATTGTGGTGAAAAGTCTTTGTGCATGTACTGGATTGCTAAAGGTTTCCAGCATTTCCCCGGAGAAGGGCAAATCTGGTCTGAGGATGGTGTTTTAATGCTTAACACCACTGTGTTCCAGCAATGTTAACACTCATGGGACTCTGAGTAGAGGCAAAGCAGAGCCCCTCTCTTTTCCCACTGCCATGAGGGAGATGGTTGCACTGCTCAGCATCTCCCTCCCAACACATCTCTCCCCATTCCACCCTGCACAGCCCTCCTGTATAAGATAATGTAAATATCAAACCACATTTGGCTGGACTCTGAGGCCACACACACTGAGTAACTGTACAGAGAGTGGGGGCACTGCAGCACTATCAGCACATCACCTCTTGCCATCCAGAACAGCCTCTTCCCTGATTCCTCAAACAGGATTTTCCTGTTGCTCTGGGTGGGCTGGATGGTTTAACTGCAGCCTCACTCTTCCTCCTGCTATGATTGTAATTGTCTCCCAGAGATCCTTATGGATATTAAGGAGGCACAAACCTGCTCAGCCAAGTGAGCAACCACCCCCCTCAACCCTTTGTAGTAAGGAACAGTTTTTGACTTAAGCTTATTTTGTATCTTGTAAGAAGATTAAAGAGAGACCAAGTGACCGGTTTACTCCATTTCATGTCAGGTATATCACAAATAGCTTCATCTCATACAGAACCAGAGCAAGCAGAAGGACATGATTATGCAGCTTTTATGCTGCCCTTCAGGACTTCCAAGCTGGAATGCCCTGTCAGCATCCCTCTCCAGAGGATTCCCAAAGCTTCATAGCTGCATACACATGCCACCAGCCACGGTTCTTGGGGATAAAACACCCTATTTTGGTTGTAACAGGGTAATTACTTGAATATAAGAAGAGGAAAGCTACCTTGGCTGTGCTGCAAAGGGTTTGAGGAGGTGGAAGGTGTCTGGGTGTGATGGGACATGCGAAGCCATGGCACCACTGCAGACCCTCCCTGAGGGCTGGATGAACTAGCGCTTCCTTCATCCATGGCCTGGGTGGATCCTGCTCATCACATCAGTGCAACAGTGGCACATTGGAGGGCACAGAGAGTATGGCTTTGAAAGAGGGACCCTGCAGCAGATCTGTGCCTGACAGCCACTCTACAAGGCAAAGGGATAAAAGCACAGTCATTTCTTCATGTACTGGTGGTGCCTAAAGCCCTCACCTTCCCAGCGGAGCCCCAGGAGTGCTGAACTGAAGTGTAATCATATTAAGGATTCCACAGCAATAAATCAGTTCTCCGGCTGACCTATTCACAGAAGTACTCACGGTGTTCTTCTTCAAGACCATCATGAAGTCCTGGGCTAATTCCCAAGTGCTTTCGCAATCCATTTGCCTGAGCTGTTAGTAGGGAAGAGACTCCAGCTCCAGTCTATCTGCATGCTGTATGGAGGTACAGCTGCCTAATAGCCCTGTCTTTGCAGCACTGTTTGTCCAAAAAGTACTTCCAGGGAATAACGTCCATCACAAACAATCTGTAATGAATTAGCAAACTGTTCCCTTCACATTGGGAGCAGCTGGTGTGTTGGGATACACTGTGAGAATCACCATTTGGAGATGTGCTGAGTGAGGCAGGAACTGAGACAGTCATGGTCAGTTCTTGCTTTAAGTTGGGTTTATATGAGACAAGAACATGTTTGGGTAGCTTGGTGTAATTGTAAGCATGTTTAGGCAAAGGGTGAAAGTCTTTGATTTCTGTGTCTTATAAGGACAGTGAAAGGAGCTAGAATCTAGCCCCATAGTAAACCTGACCCAATAATCCATATATATATCTGCATCATATATATGATATATATCTATATGATATATATCATATATATGATATATATTCTATATGATTCAGGCTGCAATTTCAGTTACGTCAATAAATTAGCAGATTCACATTATCCATCACCAAGTTAATACAGCAGATAACCAGAATACACACTGGTGAGCTGATGAACTGCAGCAGAGCCAGCACTAAGCAGGCACATACTAAGGTTGCTCAAATAAACCCTTTTTAGGATTTCTGTTTCTCCCTGTTAACAGAAGTTCTTGTTTCTGCTTTTGCCCTTTCCCTGCTCACTGCTTCCATTGCAGGAATAAGGAAGAACATGGGTCCTCTTTGTTTCACTTGCACTACGTATAACACTGCAAAACCACCACACTAGCACATATGTAAGTAAAGAAGCAGCAAATACACTTTGTTCAAGTTGTGCATCTAACAGGCCTCATGCTGCAAACTATGCCAAGACAAGAGCATTTAAAGGGCACAAATCAGACTGGTTACTACAGCCCACGTTAGCTCTGCTGAGGTGCTTTATGAGCCTTTCTCCTTTGCCATGCCCTTTTATTGCTCTCTGCCTCTGTACTTAGCTTGGGTGTAAACGTGAGTGATTGGGAGAGCAACCTGATGCTTCCAGGCCAATGTTTAGCAATGGGTTGATATTCAGATCACTGTGGTGTGCAATCTACTCTTGCCTCATGAGTGTGCAAATCAATACTCTAAGCATAGGGCAGGGAACACTGTTTTCAGCAGTTAAGTAAGGAATTCACATTATGCAAGATACCTGCAGGCAGACACCTCCTCATTTTGAAGGTAATGTATATAATGAAATTAGCACTCTGGTAGAGTCAGCAGAGCTTTGAGGTGCACCTACCTCCAGCTTTCGCTTGAAACCAATGTCCCAAAACACAAGGCTCTCCACTTCAGAAACCAGATTCTGTTCAAACATAAAAGAATGCTTAAAACTAAAAGAGAGAACACTTCAAGTGAGGCAGAACAGAAACAGAGTGTTTCTAAATTAACTCCTTGTAGGGCAGGTTCTTTCTTTCAGATACTTCTCTCTGTCCCATCCTACTCTGAGGATTGTTCACAACTCACTGTACTTCACTGCACCAGTGAAAAGCATCTCACCCCCCTCCAACGGATCCAGCCATGGCTGCAGCATCCAACACAGACAGAGGCATCCTTCTTCCCTGGTGCCACAACACCCCCCTGCGTGCTTTATTATATACCATGTTCCAGGAACAGGTACTGCTCCTTCAGGCTGAGAAGGAGGCGGCTCTTTGGTCCTGCAGCAGCTGCAGAGATGCTCTGTGTGATTGCCTGCCTTGTCCTGTTTCAAACTGCCTGTGGGTATTCATTATAGGGGAAGATATCTGGCACTTCTGTGTCTCGTGTTGACTTATGTGGGTAAATGAAGGCACGCCAGCAAGCCCATAACTCATCCTTATAGACAGCCACATTCCCAATGGTGCAAGATAGCAATCTACCACAGTCATTTTATCAGGGATGGGTAATGCAAGGGATGCACGCAGTCCCTTTAGAGGCAGGCTCAAGAGGTGATTTCACAGCAGAGCTTCTGTGTGCCTTCACAGCTTCTGATCCAGGTTGTGGTGTGATGAGATAAACACATCTTGTGTCCCATGTGTGAGTTGTATAGAAGGGGTGAATGCACAAACACGAGTCTCTCAAAGCACATTACTTACCTAGTTTACTTACAGTCTCACCAAACTGATTAAAGACAAAGCAATGCTCTATATGTTATATGGTTTAGGCTGCAATTTCAGTTCAGTCAATAAACGAGCAAATTCAAACTACCCAGTCACAAGTTCACCAGATTATCCTGCCCCCAGCATGACCATGTTCACATGGCCGGTAACCAGATAATGAAAGAAGTACTTCTTTTATTTTAACCTTATCTTAGGATTTCATGGAGCTCTGGTTGTCTTTTAAACAGAAAACCCCAGCTACTATTTAGCCAATACATTATTGACATAGTTAACATGTCACTGGAGGGCCTTTCTTTACTGGGCATAGGTGGCTGTTGAATATTAGGTGCATATTTTGGTCTTAGGCCAGTTCAGTGATCCAAGCAGACAGAACTGTACCCGTGCTCAGCTCAGCAAAGTTCAGTTGTAAAAGTGCCTGTGCTTCATCTTCTTTAAATGCATGTTAGCAGTTCTGTGTTGTACTTTGCCATCCCTGTGCAGTAGCACTGAGTATTTGGAAGCTTTACCATGTAGACAGATGATGGTTGAATCATCTCCAACAGCAGTTTTCAAATAGCACTGGCTTTTTCACGGAGAAGAACATGCCAGTGACAGGGTGCTTTCCATTTATAGCGACTGTGAAAGAGAGAGCTCACTCTCCACTCTGGTTGTGGCTTAACAACACAATAAATCATAGAACCACAGAGTGGATGGGTTGGAAGGGACCTTAAAGCTCATCCAGTTCCAACTCCCTGCCATGGGCAGGGACACCTTCCACTAGAGCAACTTGCTCCAAGCCCCTGTGTCCAACCTGGCCTCAAACACTGCCAGGGACGGGGCAGCCACAGCTTCTCTGGGCACCCTGTGCCAGCGCCTCAGCACCCTCACAGGGAAGAGCTTCTGCCTTACATCTAACCTGAACTTCCGCTGTTTCAGTTTGAACCCATCACCCCTCGTCCGATCGCTACAGTCCCTGATGAAGAGTCCCTCCCCAGCATCCTTGTAGCCCTCTTCAGATACTGGAAGCTGCTCTGAGGTCTCCACGCAGCTTCTCTTCTCCAGGCTGAACAGCCCCAATCCAGCATTAGGGTTCTCAGCACTGGAGCAGACTGACCATAATGCACCATCCAAGGTGCACCATCCACGGTCCAGCTTTTGCTGTTGGTTAAAATGTCTTTAAAAGTGTTGTTAGTCGAATTTCACAGTGACACACAATGTGATTACAGCTACTGCTCTCTCTATGCCATTGTCACTCATGTTAGGTCAGGTATCAGCTACCAGCTGTTATAAAACTCATAGGAACTCTGTACCATTGATAGATGTGCCCACACCTAACCGGAACCAAACCCATAAGCCTGGAGATGCACTATTGCATGGATCCAGCAATAAAACTGATGGAAGCAGCCTCGCACATGCACTGCACACACACTGACCGTGCTTTCATTGAGAAAAGGTTAAAACATTCAAGCAGCTTAGGATCTCTAGGATCTCTTTCCTTAAAGTCACAGAGATGATAAATACAAGACCTACATTGATACCCATTTTGGTTTATAAAACTCACTAAAACTTCCTCAGCACAGTATCTCCTTCACATCCCATCTTCCGTTGTCAATCACTGTCATGTTCTCAGCATTTGCAAAGCACTCCAGATTTCCACTGCGAAGGAACAGAAGTAGTAAGAACTCACAGCTCATCTTGTTAGGTTTTGACCTAAAAAACACAAGGCTGTTTGGCAGTTTATAAGAGGACTTTCCACTCATAGCTAAACAAAGTTTGCTTGCACCAGTTACCAAGGGGCCTTTTAAAAGCCTCCCATGTTCTGCTGTGAGTATTCAGGCTTGGGAAGACATGGTGCACTACCAGTTTGGTTGTAGTGCTTCAGGGGAGAGTGAGGAGAAGGAGGAGAGTGAGTGGCATCATTACTGTAAGTCAGTTCCTAGACTCTTCACTACTTGTGTTCAGAAAGATACAATTGCTCTGTGCACTGTTTTCACCTCTGCTGCCAAAGATTGATCTTTGTGTATGTAAATAAATGGCATTTTTCATACACTCAGGTTTTGCAGTGCTGATTTGTCTGGAAGACCGATATATCTGCCCCAAGCCACACATGACCTGTCAGCAGAACAGTGTGTGATACTTCACTGTGCTGTTGGACCATCATGTGCTCCCTTCCTTTGTCATACAAGCTGCAGCGTGTGTTGATGCAGTAGAAGAACAGACCCTGTAACAACTGCAGAGACTTCTTATCACTGCAGCCCCAGCTGATTTTGATGCTTGTCTTAGTTCTACTCAGAATGATTGGAGTTTAAATAGCAGGTGCATAGATGTTGTTACTATCGTAACTCTCCCTTAGCTTCGCACGAGCTAAACATCTTCTCAGCACTGCTGCAAGGCAGAGACAAGACATCTGCAGAAAACAGCAGAGCTTGTTTTGCTGATAAGAAGCTGCTTTTTGAAAGAGAAGTGGTCCTTTCTCTGCACGTGTGTTCTCCTCACACATGGCACAATGTCCCTGTTACTGAAGTCCATCCTGTCAATTCCTTCTTGAATGAATTTTGGCAGGAGGTTCATCCAGATCAAGTGCGTGGTGACCAATCTCTGCTCTAACAAAGTAAGATCCCACTGGGAAAGCTGAAGACATCCATTAAAATACTCCATGGGAAAAACCACCACATCACATCCGTATTTTCCTTTGCTAAATCCTGTGCCTTGACAAAGCAACAGCAAATTGTCACCATCCAAAGGCACTTCAAACCTGGAAACTGCTGGCTCTTTTATTCCACTGATGTCACTTGGCTTCTTCCATCTTCCTTCCTCTTCCTCTGTGGGACAGGTTCTAGGAAGCATGATGGTTATACAGCTGGCATATAGGCTATACAGGAGTAGCACTATCAGCTGGGTCCAGGGACAGGTAAGACCAGTAAGTGACTGATGACAATGTTCAAGAGATGAACAGGAATGTCTCACTGGCAGAAAGGAATTACCAGCAACATAGCTCTGCAGTCTCCAGCTGTATCTCAGTGTACCCAGCACTATGCAGCTACTGAAATGCAGCTCTTCAGCCAAGACGTTGCTTTTAGAGTCAAACTAAACTAAGCCACCGTGAATGACACAGACCATCCAGCCTGCTCTACCTAACTCCTGCTATGTTCTGAACGATAAAACACCCAACTGTGCCAACCTGATGAGAGCATTCATGTTATGTGTTCAGACACCTACTCCAAGGGTCAGATGTCCGGCTGCTGAGGTGTCAGTGGTGTTAGGGGCTCTCTCCAAAAGGCACTGAAATACAACCTGCTGGAACACTGCACTGTCTACTTTCCAGCTGAATCAAGAACTTCTTGGGCCCCTGGACTCAATACACTATGGGAGGATGGTTAGATGCTTTGGCATGCAGTAAATACAACCAATTAATTCCCAAAATCAAGAATTCATTAATTCAATTCAAACTAAAAGTTCATTTTAAAGCAACTTACTATGATTCAAATCAGCAGTGATGTAGCTCAAATGTTTTCCCTAGGAAAGGGCAGTAATTCATCCAAAGCTGATGAAACTGAATATAAGCTCAAGTAAAATCTGTTGCCTGGTATCATCAATCCAAATCCTATGGGACAGGTAGCAAACAACAAAGAGCCTGCACAAGGAATACCAAAGGGTTAGAGATGACTCAGTAATTCACCATATCATTGCAAACAGGAAGAGGCTATTCCATAAATCATGGGTTATTTCCATAGCTTGAAAGCCCATACGTACACTAACAGGTCATTACAGCAAGGGATCACACACAAGGTTTTCCATGTTACTAACCTCAAGCAGAACACTGGTGCTGGGAACACATAAATCCTGCAGGAAGCTCCGTACAATCAGGTGCAGACTGGGAATGGTTCCAGAAGCCACAGCATATGCTGGTGTCAGGAATACATCCCCCTCCCTGCAGTAACTTTGTCTTATCCTCCTGACCCTGTTCCTCTAATCCCTTAATCATTCTCGTGGCATTTCTCTGGGCTCAAACACATCTAACACCCTCCTTGCACTGTGGGTTTGGAATCTACTTCAAAAGGCTTGATTCCTGCCAATGAGTAGGGTGCAAATGCTCCTGATGAGTGTTTGGTATTGCCTGTGCTTTGTGGAAGGGAAAGCCAGAGGTTATCTGCTCCTCACTGAAGCTGTGGCTGCTCCATCCCTGGCAGTGTTCAAGGCCAAGTTGGATGGGGCTTGGAGCAACCTGCTCTAGTGGAAGGTGTCCCTGCCTGTGGCAGGCGGTTGGAACTGGACGAGCTTCAAGGTCCCTTCCAACCCAAACCATTCTGTGATTCTAGAACAGAGAACATAAATCACTGTATATTAGAACATGATAAATTTTCCATCACTTACTATTGCCTTTTATTATTTACAGCTCCCAAACTGATCTCCAGTCAACAACAGCCTGAACTACTTATACATGCACAATTGGTCTCACATGGAATTCCACTGATTTCAGAAAAGTTAATGACTATCTGCTAATTACATAAGTAACTCACACTTTTTGCCATTGGATATGAAATCAGATCCATAAAACCTGTTCAGTCTATGGACACTTTTAAAGACGAGGCAGTGTTACCCAACACTGGTAACACCAGCCTGTAGGCACAGAGGATGAGGTGTATCTCAGCTAGACATGTAGGGTTCAGCTCTTGCTTTGAGCTAGTCTAACCTTTGCTCCCTCTCTAGTCAACAGAAAGGAACAGACATCTCAAGAGACGGATTAGCCTCCTTGTAACACAAGCACAAGAACTGAGCCCATTCCCACATAACAGTCACTCACCTAATGAACCACCTATTCATTAACTCTTACACATAGTGGGACTGCACAGGAGAGTAATTGTACGTGCACCAATGTTGACTGGGTTCATGCAAGCTTGTTCTGTAAGCTTAGGTTCCTAAATTAGGATTGAAATCAGCCCTGGGGCATGTGCAGTCCTCTCCACAGAGTGTAAGGAAAGCCTAAACACAGTCTGGGTACCCATAAGGCGTCTGAAGCTGGGCGAGATTAATTCCATTATTAATGGAATCTTAAGTTTCAATCCCTAATAAATGCTGGAACACTGACAACTTATCCACAGTTATTTATCTTGGTCCTAGACTGAAGTAGTTCCTAATCAATGGCAACATTAACTCAAACCTGTCTTCCTAAAGTTAATTATCATGGTTATTCTCATCTGGAAGAATAATGTCAAAGCCAAAGAAACAGCAAGGAAAAGCTCAAATGAAATTCTGTTAAATACTTAATTTCTTCTAACTACTAACCTAAGATAAATGGTGGATTAGGGAATAAAGGAAGCTTGACATTTAACCTGTAAAATGTTCAAACATTACAGCAGCATATAAACCGTTTTACAGCCCCCCTCTGCTGGTAGCAACCCGTGAGTACAGTGAACAAGCAGCTAGAGCAGCCTCCCTCATTTCAAAGCCAGCAGAGATCAGCACCTCCGACATGCTTTTTGCAGCACCATGTAGATCTGGCTGCACTGAAGGCTTCAGAGATGTGACCTGGGCGGTGGGAAGACGGGGGACAGAAGGACTGAGACCCCCTCTCTGCTCGTGAGCGTTACAAGGTGCAGGGGTTCTGCAGGGGGGGACCTTGCTCCCCTTACAGCCACATCCCTAGGACAGTCTGCAATGGGGGAGAAGACGCAGAGAAGATTTATGGCTACTAATGTGATCCGTGTTCTCTTTACTGTTCTGTAGGCAAAACAGATGGGCTAGAAACCCACAAACCCTGCCTGAACATTGCCTGTATAAGCACATGCATTCATTTCAGTTAAAATCAAACACAAACCTAACATTCTAATGTTTGGAAAGCAGGGTTTCTTTTATGATTTTTACTGTTTTCTAACTAAATAACATAAAGCCATGTTGTATCTTGGACTTAAATGTGAACATTTCTGAGATGCCATAAGAAACACAGAATATGTACAGATTCTCTGGGGCTGCAACATCTATTACTAAAATGGCAATGGGTCAAACCTGCTCTTCCCATCAAACTGCTCTAAAGGATACGTGGAAGAAATGTGGAGCCACCTTCACACCATGAGTTCATCAGGGACTTCTGACTTAGGGTTGCAAAACCCTAATGCAAGATTACCATGATGGGGCCAAGGCAGTCTGATCCTGGTGCCACTGAAGAGAAGACCGAGTCACATAAGGTGCTCTGTCAAACTTAAGAGCTCACACACGACCCCTCAAACATACTACTTGGCCATTGCCCATGTTAATGCCCCCTTTGTCACAAGCTATATAAAGACCTGAAAAAGAGTCATCTGATGGCCTGTCAACCCCTCAGTGTAAAGACTGCTTGTGCTAAAGGGCTCTATGGAGCAGCTGTTTACAGACAAGAATGGAAGTGGGTTTCAGGAAGGGGGACACAAGCCATGGGGACAGAAAGTGACAAACGGAGATGGCACCTCTTGACACTGCTGTCCCCTCACCCCCTCCACCTTAGGATGCTGTTGTCCTCCACCCAGGGTAGGGGGTGGATGGAGGGCAGCATCTGATCAGACCCCTGCACCAGCAGCTCAATAGACAAGCAGGAAAGGAGAGCTCTTTGCTTCAAGCTTTCATTTTTCTTCTTTACAATGGTGGGATGCAACAGATGGGATTCTACAGCCACCAGAACCAGCAGCTCCACACAGCTGAACAAATGGGGAATTACCTTAAGGCTTCTCACACCCATCAGGACATAACCTACAGAAGGAACGCTGAGCATGATGTACTATGTATGGGTGACAGGGAGACACTTGGATAACCTGTATGTTGGCACAAACTCTCCCTTAATACCTACTGTAGCTACAATGGCCAAACCCAAGTGCCATTTGTGTGTGGTAGACACAAGCAATACGACGTCCCTGACTGCTGGGCAGTAAATCCAAGGAAAGCTGGGGTAGCCAACCCTTTGCATCACACTCAGATGAACATTACCTGGAAGTTGTGTACCAAAAGCACTACCATAGCATAGGGAAAAGTCCATGGTGCACCTTTCCTTTGGGGCTTGTAGATCAACTGTTCCCAAGAGGCAGATTCACCCGTACCAGAGAGTGTGAATATTACTAGGAGGCATATTCCAAAGCAGGTCTTTGGCTGCCATGATTTGTACCTAAATTGGCCTTTAGATAACACAGAAGTGTTATCTCTACAGTGAGAATCTGGGATACCTGAGATACCATCAAACTCATGTGAATGAGGCTCAATACCACTCCAAATGAACAACAGCAACGTCGTCCTGGAGAGCTACAGCACTTCAGTGTTGACAGGAACCTGTGAGACCCTGCACGTACCTGCTTCCATGGCCAAGCACATCACATGCCTCTGCGCTCATGACAAGGTTTATCCACAGCCAAATAACCTTCTCAAGGATGAGAGTTTGAAAGACAGACACGATTAGAAACTGTAACTAAACAAGATGATTCACACCAGCTGTATTTGCTGGGGATCAGACTGTCACGTTGGAACTGTTCTCAAGAGAGAACAGCATCTTGATCCCAGGAGCCTCTTGGCAACAAGAAGCTCCTCTGTTTTTCTGTGATTCCCCTTATTCATTTATATTGTATAAATTGTTAATTATGAATACATATTCACCAATGTACATATGTATGCACACACATTGGTGAATATGTATTTACATATTCAATTTATATATTCAATATATGTATATTTAAATGTACACATGTATACAAAATGTATATAAAAGTATTTCATATACATGTATGCCTATACTTCTAGCTATGTATTTATAAATATACTTAAAATACGCATAAATTATTATTGTATAAATCATAGAATAGCTAGGGTTGGAAAGGACCTTAAGATCATCTAGTTCCAAGCCCCCTGCCATAAATGTTTAATTATGTATGATAAGGATTATGCAAATCCATGTATTTTCATTGGACCTACTAAAATAGACTGTCTTTCCTCTCCCACTTGTATCCAGGAGGTAGCACTGGCACAGTGGTTACTCCAATCACATTCTACCCTGGAGATGAAAGGAGCTTCCAGGGGCAGAAATCTGCTGAAGGCTGAATGGACTCCACTGATACAAGCAGGGAAGATGACTGCCCTTCATCCCTGTGGAGATGCACTACCCACTTGGCTGCGCTACACCCTCCTGACAATCAATTCACATGAGGATTGCATCTGCCTCTGCCTCTCCTTTGTTTTCCCAGAAAGGGTAACAACAGCAATAACTGAACTCTTAGGGGATGCAATTCCTATTTTAGCTGACACTGGCTGGAGAACAGAGTGAAACCACTGCACGTCAACTCTGAAACAGCTGCAACCACATCGTCCTCACCAGAGGACAACGTTGACTTATCAGAATGAAGGCAGTAAATCCTGCTTGCATTGCAAGAGTTCATGGTAGAGAAGTGACCTCGCTTGTATCAGGAGCATTGTAAATATGTTGGTATGTAAAACTGAGATTAGACTTTTTGTCTGTCACACGTGAAACACTTCAGTACCTAATTCTTTTTACAGATCTACTTTGCCATTAAATATAAAAGGGATCTTTGTGTGTGCAGGGGCAATATACAAATCACTAAATGTAAGGAATCGCTTCCATCGTAGAGATTATACTGGTAGCAACACTCAAAACACCTCAGATTTAGGGGAAAACTGTTCCATGTCTTACTCCAGCTCTCTTATCGCACTGGGATTTGTCTGGACTACATCTAGCAACCACCAGTGCAGCTTACAGACATCAGGGATTCTCAGGAGGCTGCTGCCTGGTCAGTCACGAGACCTAAAGCAGAAAAACATGGTTAATAAAAGCATCCATATGCACAAGGGACACCCTGCTGCTCCTCCCCACAAATGAACCACAGCCTTAGATGCACTATTTAATGAGACAGAGGCTTCAGCAACAGGTCCAAGGACTTCTGACTTCCACCGTGCACTTTTCGTGCAGTGCTGCAGATGCTCTAAACCAACTCACAAACCTCCTCTGCTTCCACCCTGAGCCACAGGAAAGCACACGCAGGCCAGGGAGTGTGCATGAACACCCTCATGGAGACACTGATAGCTCACTGTGCCACTCCAGACAGCACCAGCATGAAAGGGAATAATGTACTGCGGAAAAAAGGTCATTCCTTAAACCAGCAGTGCCACCACAGTATCTGCACTGTGCAAGTGTATTTTCTGAGAGCTCAGGTAATACACCTCTCGTGAATAATGCCCAAAAAGGCTCTACCAGATACAAACCAGCTCCGATATGCATGAATCTAGAACTTCAGTATTCTGCTCCACTTTCAGCAAGTGAAATACTCGGCTTCATGCTTTTATGGCTTTGAAAAACCTCTCCTATATTGCAGGATTATCACAGCTGTTCAGACCTGAAAAACACATCCTCATGTGGAGAGCCCTTGATCTTGTGCACGCTGAAGAGCCAGGTTCGGACAAGGTTCTGGGTCACACAGCTCAGCAGGTCAAGTGACTGATCCTAACGTTCTAAATACTTACAAAAGCAGCACAACACATTCTTGTAAAATCATGCAACAGCAAACCAAGGGCTGCAAGACACTGAGCTCATGGTGAGGAAGCAAGCTTGTCTAAACCTGGCCTAGGTGGAACGGGGCCAGGACAGAAAGGTCAGCTGCTTCCTAGCAGCCCACTAGATTACAACCTTCAGACACTACCTGTAAACAACTTGACAGAACGGAGCAAGTGAAACCACGTGAGTGGAAACTTGGCCAGGAATTCGGGATACTTACTGTCATTCCCAGTTTTCCAGGAAGAGACATTTGCAGAGAAACTGCACAAAATCAAACAAAAAGTAAGCTCATGGTGGAAAAGAACAAACTGGTGATATGAGAGAGAGAATGAAAGCTTGGATAAACAGCACTGTTCAAGGCAAAGGAGAGGAGCAAACCCAGGGAATCCTGGCACAGGAAACACGATCCGGTGCTGCTCTCCCCAGAGCTGTGTGCTTTTCTTAGCACTACTGCCCCGAAAGGAAATGGTTTGTGTGCATCAAGGAATGCTGACTGTAATACTGATGATTAGCTACTCACACGGCCAAAGCCTGTATTTTAAGCTGAATCATGTAGAAAGCAACGTGCAATTTTGCCACACTGCATTCATACAGATGGAGAACATGAGACCACCACCATACACCCTCAGGGACTCCAGCATTATCAATTCAGTTGCAGGATTTTCTTAGATTACTGATGGTGCAGAATCTAGTATTCCAGTTGTGGAATTTTTACCTCTGCTTATGGGTGTCACACTCTCCCAACGCCCAACAGACAAACCTCACAAGAATATGGACAAGGAACAGCGTCAGAAGACTGTCTCAACTGAAAGCTCACGTTGCATTTCTTAACAGCATTCATTTCTTGTAGTGTGTGCTTTCCACATTTTCGGTGGGCTTTCAGTTTCAGTAGTTTATGAAACCTTTCAAAACAATCCCCTGCTGCCTTCCCCCCATTTCCTCAAGGAGAAGCAGCTCATACTGTGCTTCAGGATTTGTCAGCTCAAAGACTACTTGTCTGGCACTGACATGTGCGTTGAACAGTATCAGTTACCAACTCAGGCTCACCATTGCACAAGAAAAACAGACCTTTCCAGGATTAGTGCCAACGGAGCAAGGGGCACGCAGAGCATGAACTCGCTGCAACACCCCTTCCTGCTTTGCGCAGCACCGGGTTTTAGCGAGTTCCGTGCAGCAGAGGGCAGTGCACACACACCGTACATCTGAACCAGCACAGCCCGTACGTTTCCTGGTTCCACATGGAAGCGCTCAGGTGCACCCCTTCCGTGTATTAGAACGGGAACACAGGCAACCCAAGTGTTTACCCTCAGCCCTGAAGCCCATTGGACTCATTTGTGAACATATGTCTCACAGCACATAGCTGGGGAAGGCTCACCTTCAGAGCAGTGCTGCCATCAGGTGCATGACTTTGGTCTACCCAACCCCTGCAGAGCTATTGTTTTTAGATTAGTAAATGCTTGTCTGACAAAACCTGAAGCTGTTCAAGGTGTGTACGCTCTCAAGACAAGTGTGACCTGCCTACACCCTACAGTCTTCAGTGTTTATCTTGGGCCACCTCACCTGAAGAGACATTATCTGTACATAGCTAAGAAATGGCTGCAGTAACATCCTCAGCTTTTGAGTGTCCTCTGGTCAAAGGTTTCCCCCACTGCTCATGTGCCCTTAAACAATGTCTGCCCTCACCACAACTAGAGGTTCTTCAACTACCTGCAGTTTTTCCAAGGCTCACAATGCTCTGACTAGCCCTGTTTCAATTACCTTCTCTAGTATCTACAGTAAAAGTGATTTCCTGTTTCAGTGTGAGGTGAGCTCTCATTTAAACCCAAGCAAGTTGAAAGTTGTGGAAGAAATGGAGTTTTTCTCTCTACCGGAGTTCTTTTGGATACCAGTTCTTATGAACCAGGGACTCACAGCAGCCTGCACACCCCTGCCTGTTGCGCTACTGCTATCAAACTGTTCCCATGTTTCACTTGAAGAACATGTCCATGCTATCTGAAAAGGTTCTTGACTGCTCCTGAAGCACTCTTTTTGTGCTGAAAGACAAAAAAGGTGAACACTTTATAGTTAGCCACTAGAATTACTTTCAGAGAAGCTTTACAATCCAGTTGGCTACGCAGGAATACAAGGTTCTTCCAGAAAGTGATTTAGCAGCTGCCTCCCCACAACTTCATTAAGAACATTTGAAAGGGCACGGAAGTCCTCCACTCTTACCTGGGTCTTTCCAAGTGCTCCCTGTTCAAGAACAAGATAGACAACACAAGTGTGTATCATTAAGATACCTGGAAGCATTAACAGATACAGAAGTACTCACCTGTTCCACCTAGCTGAATTCTCACCTTTCAGCTTGCAGCTCTGCCAGCTCTTTGGGAGATAACTGCAAACAAAAACCCTTTGTAGCAGTTTCTTCAGCCTCCAGACTCTGAGCACTGCCTTTAACATACTTTACAGCATGCCCCCACAGGCTATGGAGTAAGCAGTTGGCGCGCAACACTCCAGCTCTCCTCCCTCCTCCAAGGGGACTGTGGACACTACAATTTATAACTGGGAGAATCAAGATCATGGGATTTTAAAACAAAAGTGCCAAAACTAGTATAGATCGTATCAATCACCCTTAGAAACCATATTCCACTCTGTGAGTGCACCTGAACATCTTTTTATCCATCTAATCTGCATACATCAGGCTTGACAACTGATGTGCAAGAACTGAGACAACCCCAACATCCCTCCAGTCCCCAACTCTGCACTCACACGGATGTTGAGACCCTGACAGCAGAACATCACACACCTTAAAAGCTGTGTTATCACATCTCTGTACACTCAAATCTCATGTGTGCTTCTCATGCAGACTGTGTGGTTTTGGTGTATTATCCCCAGAAGGTTCAATTTAGAGTATTCAAATCCTTGAAGTTTTCATGAAGAGCAAGACCTTGTGAGAATGAAAGCTGAGACACGAAGCCAGGTTTTTAATATATGAACTTAAAGAGTAAGCAATTTCTCCTCCCATCAAAGGCATCACACATTCCTACTTATGCTGATCTGCATCCTCCAAACCGCAACCATTCCATGATTCCCTCCAGCAGGATCTTCCAAACACTTATCCTGGTCTCCAAGACCCTGGGTGGTTCCTTACCTGAGTCCACTGTGACTAAAATCACTGCAGCAGCAAAGACAACCCATGCTTTCTGCAGTGTAGAATGCCAGAATAAGTTTTTGTCAACAGTACTAAACCAGAGCATACCAATGTGCTTAAGAAATGCCAAAGACTTCGAATTCTATCATCACCTTCTGTCTTAAGAAATGCTGAAACAATGCTTGTTTCTGCAAGCTTCTTGTGGATCTTGCAAGTGAGGCCTGTTGGGGCAGAGCAGACTCAAGACATTAGCACTTCAGCTGAATAAAGCATCCAAGTTTCAGACATGTAATACAGGTTTCATCACTGACATCTCTTGACAAGTTGTGATCAGTAAGATACACTGACAAGTATCAGATACCCCAAACTGATAAAAGTGAGCATGCACACAAACCTATTTTGGCTCCTGCAACAAGCATTACTTTGGGTCTTTTCTGAAGTTTATTTCTTTTTTTCTGCATTTCAACATGCTATAGCAACTCTTAGCTGAGGCATCCTCAAAGAAACATGGTATAAACAATGAAACATTATCTGGAAAGCAGAATGCATCCTTGTCTCCTCCCTTGAGCAGCAGCACTGACACAGAGGGTAAGAAGAGAGAGGAATCAACAGAGGTGAAACCAATTTTTTCTCAACCAGTTTAAATAAGAAAGCAAACTGTCATTAGGCCAGCAGACAGATTTCACTCCTTTTCTGCCAGTTACAGAAAAGACAACCAAGCTTCCCCCCAGTTAGTCCACTGCAATACTTACCATCATTACTTGGTATAAGCTGCATTGTACAAGCATAGGGTTAAAGTCCGCAGTGTCACATGTAATCTGAAAGTGTCTGCACAGAGAAGCAAGGGAGTAGAGAAGAAACAGAAGAAGCTGTGCTTGTAATTCAGAACTCTTTCAGGTGTATGCAACCATTACTGAAAGTTACAGCAGTGTGGACTGAAACAGACAAAAGAATGGCGCACACTGCTGTAACACCAACATATCTTGAAAGGCAGCAAGATTCTGGTGAAGTAAGTGCATCACAGAGTATCTCATAACATCATTCCTCCACCATTCAAGTGCATCCCGGAACATACAAGACTACTGCATCTCTGTAGTTACTGTGAAGCAATATCCTAAGCAAATGCATTGTACTTACCTCCAGGAGGAGCCAAAGTATGAAATAAAAACCTTGGAACCCCATTCTTCCTGGCCTATACCACTATTAGACTTTAGCCAGGACTTCCAGCAAGCTTGTAAAATTCATCACATCTCCTTTCAGTAGAGTATCTTCTTGAATTAATAAAGTACTTTATTGCACAGGAAATCAGCTGTAACTAGAAAGGGTTATTTCACAAAACATGCAATACTTTGAGTGTCCTCCCATATCAAAGGCGTTATCTTCTACATGTTATTTCAAGCAACTCCAGTCCCCTTAAGCCTAACAGAGATTAGTTAAATCTTTCACTTGATGAGCAGATCATCCCCCCTTCCCTAACAGAAACTAGGACAGGGATGGTGTTCAGCACAAGGAGTCTACAACCCGCTGCTCAAAACCTATCCTACCTTCTAGATGCCAGCCAGAGGGTATGCTAAAACTCAGAGAGTATCTAGTCAGCTGGCTAAGCCATGCCTACACTAGACAACAAGCATACATAAGAAATCAGGGAGCAAAGTTAGCTTGTCTGCTCCCATACCATGCTGACAGGTCTTACAATATCACATCCATTCTCTCAGCTTTTTCAAGGTTGTTTTATGTCGCTATGGAATCACAGAACGGGTTGTGTTGGAAAGGACATTAAAGCTCATCCAGTTCCAACCCCCTGCCAAAGGCAGTGACACCTTCCACTAGAGCAGGTTGCTCCAAGCCTCGTCCAACCTGGCCTTGAACACTGCCAGGAATGGGGCAGCCACAGCTTCTCTGGGCACCCTGTGCCAGCACCTCAGCACCCTCACAAGGAAGAGCTTCTTCCTTGTATCTAATTCTAAATACACCCTCTTTCAGACGCACCGACGACAGCTGCCTTTAGGAGGGAACAAAGCTCCTCCTGCTGGTCACATTAAGCCACGTTTATCTGACACCCAAACACTATTAATACAGTTATCAGGCACCAGCCACAACCCTTAAAAGAGCCCCAAACTAGCAAGCGCGGACTGTCACCTGCTGTGCGGTAAGGGCACGTCCCAGCCGCTCCCTGCCGAGGGCCTCCCCACCAAGGCCAAACCAAGGCTTCAGCGCCGCTCTGTAAACCACAGTCTACGCCCGAACACTTGGGTAGCTACAGCCCCTGTCCCCGCAGGGCGCAAGGGACACAACCCCGACAGCCACCGGAGCCGCCCCGGCTCCCTGCACCGCACGCAGCAGCCTCCCCTCCGCAACTAAGCACCGTCCCAGCACAGATCCGCAGCCGCCTGCCCTCACAGCCGTGCCCAGCAGCCACCCACCGCTCCCCCCTCAGACCCACCTCAGCGGGCGCCGCTCCCTCGCTGCAGAGGCCTACCCGCCGCAGGGCCCCGCTGCCACGGGCTCACGGGCTCCCCTCTGGCCCGCAAAAGGGGTGAGCTCCCAAACGGACTCCTGCCTTTGCCTCACTCCCCACATGGCGTTGCACTACCCTACCCAGAACCAGCGGGCACCGAGAGACAACCGCCCGCTACGCCATGTCCTTCATGGCCCTGCACGACACAACCCGCAGCGCCCGCTGGGCGACTCCGCAGCCTCCCCCTTCTTTTACCCGCTACACACAAGCTCTGTCCACCCCTGAGCCCAAACCTGGTTCCCATCCTCCCCCTTTGCCGACATTTCAACCCGGCGGCCCGGCCGCTTCTCCCGAGCTAAAACTGTCCCACGCCATCAACATGGCGGCCACATCACCTTCCTCCTCAGCCCCTCTCCCTCCCGACCGCAGCCGCGCAGCGCGGTGCCTGCCGGGAAATGTAGTCCTCACCCAACGCCTTCTTCATCGGAAACTCCCCTCACAAAACTACAAGCCCCAGAATCCCCCGCTGCCGTCAGGGCCCAGCCAATGGGGAGGCGGCGGCCGTGCCGCTCGCCCCGCCCCGGCGGGCGAGAGAGGTGATGTCATTGCCCAGCGGGCGGCCGCGGGGGCGCCGCCGTTCATTGTGCTCCGCTGGTGCCGCCTCCCGCTGCCGCGGCCGGGGGGGGGCCCGCTCCTGCTCCGGCCCCCAGCACCAGGGCCGCCTGCTTCTGCTGCAGCCCGGGGTGCTGCCCTGCACCCATCCCTGGAGAGCGCTGCCTTGCACCGAGCTCCGCTGCACCCGTCCCGCGGGGGCTGTCCTGGCCCGAGGGTGGCTCAGCACCCATCCCGGGGTGCTGCACGGGGAGGTGGCCTCAGCACCTATCCCCGAGCTGGGCTGCCTTGTGCCCAGCCCCGCTGCACCCATCCCGGGAGCTGCCCTGCGGCGGGCGGGCGGCCAGCACCCATCCCGGGGGAGCGGGCTGCCTTGCACCCATCCCCGGGGGCTGCACCGCAGCGGGGTTATTCCAACACCTACCCCGGAGCGTGAGGGCTGCATCGCACCCGGCCCCGCTATCCCCATCGTGGGGTCCGCGGCTGGCAGCTTCTCCTATCGCCGGTGACCGGCTCCTGGCTCCCGCCTCGTTTTATGGTCGTGGAGAGGGAGGAAAAATCCCAAACCAGGTGAGTTCTGCGCTCCTTTTCTGTAATGTGTGTGTGTTTTTCCTTCTCCTTTTACCCCCCACCATCTCCCGATGCGCTTCCCTATGCTGTGCGGGGATAAGCGGTGCCGAGCGGGGCTGCGCTGCCTTTCCCTGCTGTTGCTGGAAAAGGGGGGGGGGGGAATAAGCCGCAAAACCTCTAAATCGGAGAAATACCGCGGAGAAGAGCACCCCTCCCTGCCCGCTGGGCAGGCGCGGTACCTCCGCGGCCGCGCTGCGCGTCCCGCAGCTCCGGGCATCCCGAAATACCGCTGACACCGGGCGGGAGACGCATACGCTGTCCCGTTTGTCTTCTGCGCTATATAGTAGCGGAAAATAAGATAGGGTTTTAATTGGTGTCTGTAAATTGGTGCTGAGCGCCTGCGAGACCCGGGGCTCCTGGGGAATGCAAAATAAAGACTGCTAAAGAGTTGAATAATTCAAGTCTGTAGCAGGATGGGGTTGCGAGGGCTGCGGCGCTGTGTCGTCCGGGTTCTGTGTTTTGGCACCCGCATTCCTCCCCTTTTTCAGGGGGATTTGGGTTGAGCTGGCTTAGTTCTGGCTGTGTATGCTTGGTCCAGGCTCCTTTTCCAAGTCATATCACGAGTATCCATCTTCAAAATCATTGCTTGGTGATTTATTTCAACTTCCAAACTACCACTCTGGTCTTTTTCCCTTTTATCTTGAATACAAGAAGTGTATATTTTAAACTTCGTGAAAACTTTGTGCTCCAGCAGAGCTTCATTTTAGCATGGCTTTTTTGTCTCCCTGTACCCTTCCTGTTTGCGAGGCGCAGTTCAGAGTTTGACTTGAACAGTGTGATGATATTAGTGCAATATAACTAGTGATACATAACATCAGAAGGTTTTGTCCCCTTCTGCATCATCGCTGTGGTCCCCAGCCGTCTAATTTTGTGCTGTGTGTGCAGACAGAGGGGTCCTGCTCGCCTCAGATCTGTCAGCATCTTTCGGTGCCCTTTAAAGTTAATCTGCTCCAAAGCCTGACTTGGAGGCTGGTGAGATCAGGAAGAGAGCGTGCATCTGAGCTGGTTCATCTTATTTCTCCTCCTTTCCTTCTGCTGCATGTTTGCTTCTGCGCCTCTCTTGTGTAACTGGCACTGTGTGTCCTCTGGCAGCCTGTTCCTGGAATCTCAGCGCTGGGGGACGAGTGACATGAGTGCAGTGGGGACAATGAAACTCCCTGTTTGGTTGCATCAAAATGTTTGTAAACACCAAGGCGGTGGTTGGGGTGTCCGTATGCGCTGCACGGCCTCTTACAGCCTCCCCTCTTCCGCGGGGATAAACATGCTGCATCCACACCTCCTCCTTGCATTTGTTTTATCTGGGTTTTTTCCTTCCTTCCTCTTTATTACTGACTCAGAGGGGAAGAACAACATTGTGTGCAGGAGTTGCCTTTGTTTCATTGGCCTTTTTTTAACGTTTCTATTTCCTGGAATGACATTTTCCTCTCTATTTTACAAGGGAAGGGAATGGGTAATCTCATGGAGGGTTTCCCATCTTGGCTGTAAAAGAAGTTATACAGCAGTGATTTTCCTTGCTGTGGAGAGAAGGTACTGGAAATGAAGTGATAATTTAAAAGCGTAGGCTGGGAACTGTTCCGGGAAATATTGGTATAGAATGTGGGGAGAAAAAGCAAGGAATCCATGGCCAGGGGTTTCTATTTAAGTAATGCAATTTTGGGGATATCTTTTTACTTTATTTTATTCTGCTTTGATAGAATCCCAGACTGGTTTGTGTTGGAAGGGACCTTAAAGCTCATCCAGTTCCAACCCCTCCCACGGGCAGGGACACCTTCCACTAGAGCAGGTTGCTCCAAGCTTTGTCCAGCGTGGCCTTGAACGTATTCAGGGATGTGGAACATCTCAGAAACACCAGCAGGACACCAGCTTTCTTATATGATCCTTTAGGTAGTAGAAAGATGCTTTAGCCTCAACCTGAGATATATATATATATATTTACAAATATGTGTTGGAATTTATGCTTGTTTTGTTATTTTTTTTCAAACTTACTACATTTGTTGGATTTAAAAAGACTTGTGCTAATGCATACTAGCATTTTCAAGCTATATTTACTACAGCAAGAAGAAAATTAAAATATAGCTCAGAAATACACCCTATTAATAAGATGAAATTTTGTCTCTCAGCAACCAAAACAGAGATGTATAAAAATGGACCAAAAGCTAGAAATCACTCAATAGGTGAGTGATTACTGTTAAAAAGCACAGATTAGCCAAGGGGCCCTTCCTCTTGAGTAATTTGAGTCTGCAAAGACCTAAATGCAATGTATGCATTATTTGTGATTCAAGAAGTCCCCAAGATGCCAATTGCTGGCAGCAGAGAGAATATACCAGGAAGGCAGCAGTAAATATTTCCTTTGGTCTTTTACTGTTTCCCCAATTCCTTATTAATGAGTTTCTGGAAGGGGGTTCAGGGCTCGGTGATTTCATGGTCATACTCTGTACAGTTCTCTTGTATTTTAGTCCTGTTCTTATCAAAGAATCATAGAATAGTTAGGGTTGGAAAGGACCTTAAGATCATTGGGTTTGATGCTGTTGATTTGCTTTATCAGCATCACCTATGTGCCCTACACTGTATTAAATTGCCCATTCCAGAACTGTTGCAAAAAGAAGTTCAAACTGCTCTGGGATGCTTGAGTGTCTCCCAGCCTCCTGTATGGAGGGACCCAAAGACTGGTGAGATGAAGGGAGCTGGGAAGAGCCAGAGCTGGGATAAATTTGCTGCCTCTTGAGCTTCATCATCTTCTGTGCTTCAGAGCAGAGCTGTGAGAGGCCAGTGATTTCTGTAGCCCAGGGCTGGGGTCTGGCAAGGCAACTGAAGGGAGAGATGAAAGGATGGGTGGATGGAGACGTGAAGAAGGCTCTTTAGGGAGTAACTGAGCAGTTGCTTCCCAAACAGGCATGGGAAGACAAGGTGGGAATTGGGGAGTGGGAGAAAGGTGTCTGTGGGCAAATTGAACCTCTGTTTGTCACCTTCCTGTGAAAGAGCTTTCCTCTGTTAGCACATCTATGCTCTGTACTCCCCAGCTTTCCAGACCCAGTAGCTTGTAGCCTGAGCAGGAGTATTGTGGCTCTAATGCAAGTGGTAGAGCTGGTTTTAGCTCTGGAGCTGCCCTCATTTGGTCCTTGTTGTGGTACCCAAGCTGGCATCCATCAGTCGGCAAATTGAAGCACTTGCTTTAAGTTCAGTGGTGTGTCCCAGATAGGTGTATCTGCAGCTGGGTTTTGTTTGGGGTGTGGTATGGGGTTGTTGGCATTTTCTTATTCTGACCTAAAATACAGCCAAGCAAGAATGATAACAGCTGTGGATCTGATAAATTCCTCTTCTCATTTTAGGCATATTCCCCTTTGTTTTTAGGGCAGGACCAACGCTTTGAGTGCAAGCCTTGCTGTTGGCAAGTACAGAAAGAGGAGTTGGGAACATGTGAGGCGCAAGTTTGTGCATATTGCCAAATAACCACCCAGGCAGTGCAGAAGATGGAGAGATTCATTGCAACAGGGTGGCTGGCATAGCAGGGGTGCAAAATGTAGCAGAAGGTGGGCATACCTTGCAGGAATGGGGCTGTTCAGATAAGGAAGCTTGTATGAATGCATGCAGAACTTCTGAGTGGGATATTTATGGGACAATAAAATCACCTTCTATGCTATGGATGGGTTCCCAACATCAAAAACATTGTGGTTGGAGAGAGCTTGGGGCAGCGACAGCCCTGCTTTGGCTGGAGGACAAATGAGCTGACCTAAGGCAATGCTTGGATTGACTCTCTAGTTTCCATAATTTCTTTCTGCATTAAGTCCTTCAGCTTCCTGCCCCCCCAGTGGTTCAGTCAATAGCTAACTAAATCCTCATTTTATTTTTAATGGCACTCTTACAGGAGAAGAGAAGTGATCTGTCATGTTTGTCATGTAATCCATGCTGGCCTGTGCGTAAATAATGACTTTAGACCGGGGGGGTGGGGGGGTGGTTGAGTCAGATATTCCTCAGGTGCTAATATGTTGAAATAATTAGGGCAGAACAAGGATGAACTTGTCCCTTAAAATCACTGTCAGTGTTTAAACAGAGCCAAGACCACATTAAAGTCTGTTGCTGCTACAGTAGTTTCATAGCTAATCTGTGCTATTAAACACTGGCCCTGCCTAAGGTACTGGTGAGATTTGTGTTGTGATGTCTAATGCTTTTTATCTACGCAGGGTGAAATCAAATGAGGGCTTTGCTGCATGGAGCTGGGGATAGATATTTAGGTTGCAAACAGCTTGAGATTGAATTGCTATTTGTCATCTCGCCTCGCCTGGAGTTGCTGTTCCTGCTGCACCGCGCTTCTCTCTGTATGCAGAGGTGCACTCTTCCCTAATAGACTTAAGGCAAAATTTAAACCACCTGTTTAAACTAAGCCAGCTATTATTTTCCTGAGATAATTCGGGAATTCTTGAACAAACAGAAGAGAATCTTCAGTAAGGTCTTGCTTTGCTCCATGTTGGATAGAGCCTTGCGGAAATCTGCTGCTGTGCTTTTGGAGATCACAAGGTACCCTGTTTGTTTTCTTTCCTTTGAGCAGAAATGCCTTCTTTTAGGTACTGCTGAACCAAGTTAACTTGTAACCTTTAAGTATCTGAAAAGTGTTTTCTTTCAGACCTTGAAGAGAGTAATGGGAAAGGGAAGAGAGAAGAGGAAGGGGAGGAAAGGCTGCGCTGGCATGAAAAGAGATGAGCTTGCACATGGGTTCTCAAAAGACTGCACCCTGCTGCGTGGATTTAAAGGGGGAAAAAAGAAAGGTATTGGAGATGCCAAAGTGAGCAGAAGTCAGGCGGTGCTTGTGTAACTCTGTCCTGCTAAAGATGCTCTCCACAGAGAGGGGGACTTAGTGCAGGGCCTTGGGAGCCTGACCCACTGCTGCAGTGGGCTGCTTCCCTCTGCAATAAAGCTCCCAGAACTCTGCTTTTCTGCTTAAGCAAAAAGTCAGTTACTCAAAAGGCAGCATTTGTGCCTTTAAAGTGGGAGTATTTGTGGTACAAATCCAGCCTATTACTTGCAAAAGGCAATTGCCATAGAACTACCATCCCGTAGGCTGGTGCTGAGCCTTGGTGCCAATATGCTTGCAACAGTGAAGAAAATTAATCCAGCTGTGTGTGAGAATCACATCCTGCAGTAGCAATCAGTTGCATGTGCTTTTCCAGAGTGTTTTGGAGCAAGCAAATATAAGGGAGTTTTTATTGCTTCAGCAGGAGAGATCACTCCATTACCTGGCTATGGAAGTATCTGATCTCTTTCCAGAGTAAATAGATGGTTAGAATAGAGTGGTTTTTAGTTAGAAGAGACCTACAAAGATCATCTAGTCCAACTGAATGACCACTTCAGGGCTGTTCAAAAGGTAAAGCATGTTGTTAAGGGCATTATTCAAAGGCCTCTTAAACACTGACAGGCTTGGGGCATCGACTGCCTGTCTAGGAAGCCTGTTACAGGTGTTTGACCACTACCTCTGTAAAGAAAAGCTTCCTAATGGACAGTCTGAACCTCCCCTGGTGCACCTTGGGACCATTCCCACATGTCCTGTCACTGGATACCAAGGAGAAGAGATCAGCACATCCTTCTCCCCCTCCTTGGAAGGCTGTAGAGAGCAATGAGGTTGTCCCTCAGCCTCCTTTTCTCCAGTCTAGACAACCCCAAAGTCCTCAGCTGCTCCTCACAGGACATGCCTTCCATCCCTGTCATCAGCTCTGGTGCCCTCCAACAAAGCTGTGTGGGGTGTTTCACCTGGGGTGTCACTAACTGGAGCAGTACCATGTCAAGGGGGACTGCTGACATGCTTGTTCCCATCTACTTTCTCCATACCTGTTTTCCATATGCCTAAGCCTCTCCTTGCTCCAGTGCAGCCACTCCATTTCCCCTTTTCTCTTCACTTTTCTATCTAGTGGTGTTCAGCAGTAACGTTTAGGAGCTTGGATGCTCCCTGATGACAAATGAATCTGGGCAATGCTGTGAATGGGCATAAATGGAGAGTCATCTGAAGGAGATTTGATGCTAATAAGGAATAGATTATTAAAGATGTTGGGTAGAAGGAACAGCATGTGTCCGATTAGTAGATGAGCCCACCCATGCTCTGCCCTCCTGGGCATTTGGTGGATGAAACTTGGGGCATAGGAACTTGTGAAGCCCTCCTGTCTTTCCATTGGTGACTCTCTTTTTCCAATACCCATTCATCCATAGATACAAAAGTGGTGGTGGGAGACCCAGAAAAATCTGTGCTGCAGAGAAATCCCAGATCCATGCTCAGGATGTAGATCAACACCTTGAGTTGAGAGGTTTAATGCCAACGTTCAGCCTTACAGGCAATCAAAGAACAAGTGAAAGGGATTGCCAGGATTAGAAGAGAGATTTGGGGATTGCTGTGGTGGAGAGAATGCTCTCAGTAATGAAAAGCTGACTTGAAGAATAATAATTAGCACTTCTGTGATTTAAATTTCATTGCCTGAGCTCGGAGTAATGGAAAAATAGATCAGTCAAGGCTTTTTATCTAACAAGTTTTTAAAGGAAGCCAGCTTCATGTCTAATTAGTGAGAAGTTCTCCATGGTGCCATCTCTTATGCTTCCAAGGTCTAACACACAGTGTTTTCATGACAGTTGTGGCTGCAGCATGGGAATATTTACTTAAAATAACATCCTTTAAAAACATAGGAAGACAAACTTGTATATGGATTTATGTATTGGACAAGCTGAATTCTTGTTAGTGACCTCAAGAAATCCCCTAAGGGGTCTCCATGCTGCGTGGTCTTGGTTTTATGTTGCTTTCTGATGGCAGAAGGGAGTGTTAAATTCCATCTTCTCCAACACTGGAGATTCAAGCTTTATTATTATGGCTCTTGAACTTGATTAACAGAGAAGAGATGACTGCTACTTGACAAAGTAATCCTTATTAGTTTTGTTCTTGCTTTATAGCTATTAACTCAAATGCCTGCAATATAAATGTAGGGTTGAAAAAGCTTTCTGGACTCATTGGTGTCCCTGTTAGTCCTCTAGAGACATCAGGTTATTCCATCCTGAGACGAGTAACCTTTGGAGGTGCAAAGCCTGAAATTGCTGTGGGGATAGCAGTTCATTTCTGCGCATTGGGAAAGAGATTGAGAGACATAACATTAGCCTTTTTATTCTTGCATCTCCCCTGAAGTTCATGGTGTCCTGTGGAGAAAAAGTATTAACTCGGATAAATCTGTGCTAATGAGTCGAATTAAAGCCCCAGCGAAGACTGGAATAATCTATAGCTTTCACAAGAGAGTAAGGGCAGGTTTGGGAATTCCGTATGTCTCTGGACTAATAAGGAGCCTGGCATCAGGTTCTATGTTCTGGTTAACTGGAGATGTAGCTGCAAGTTCACCCTATGTGATTATGGGGGTGGGCTATACTGCCTTTCTTTGTATACCCGTTTCTGTGGCTTTCAATCTAAAGGAGTGGTTTCAACACAGTTTGCAGCAAATCCCACATTTTGTGTCTAAACTACACTCAAGTGAAGCAAGTATCTGCTCCACTGCAATTACTCTGGCCCTGTGGGCAATGGTTGTCTCCTGTCTGTAGCCACCAGAAGATCAGGGCACCCTCTAATTCCTCCCATATCTGAAATATACCCCCCCAAATATTTGCTGTGAGGAGCATTAGGGCGTTATGGGGGGATTCTTGAGCAATGTTTGGTCTATATACAGAAAAAAAATCATGCAAAGACTGAGCTGCATGTACCAGAAACTTGAAACAGCAGAAACAGGAGTCAGTGCCTGATTTCTCTATTGCATTTGTCCTTGTTCTGAACAATTTGTTCTTTCTAAAAAGGGAACTGTGCCCATTTTCTTCAAGCCAGCAGTATTCACATTGCTAAAATATGGTAGCAGCGTTTTGCCTGGATGGATGGGTGCGTGTGTGTGCACATGGAAAACCCCCAGATAAACCCAGGTTTCTGTTAACTCTTTAATTCCAGCAGGCAAATGGGAAGTCTAAAGTCAGGCTTTTCACTCTGGGATAATGGATTTCTGCTTGACCTATTTCGGAGAGAGAGGTGTGAGCATGTGACTTGGCTGGAAACTGCTTTGAGGTGTCTATAGGAATGAGTTCTCCTCTTGTGTTGTGACCTGCTGGTGGCCATTAGCATGCCCTGACCATCTCTTACAGGGTTGTAATGGATGTTCAATGCAGAAACAAACTGTGGTTTTTTAGCAGTTGCTAACCCCAGATTCTGAAGTCTCTTCTGCTTCTCACAAAAACTGGAAAACAAACTTAAATATATCCATACTGTGATCCTGAGGGATTCTCAGTATTTCTATTGTGTTTGTAAACCTTGGAAACTACTTTTGTTAATGTAGTGTTTCCCTCTACAAGGTAATCGTTCTTCTTTTTTGAGTTCAGTTGTCAGTTCTGCAGGAAAACTGTGTCTTGGTGCAGATGCACTTAGCTGTGCAGGTAGTTGGTCCCTATATGTCACCAGGAAGCATTGACTAAAATGTCTTCAAATGCATGGGTCAAGTTGGATATCCTTGTGCTGGAGAGGATTGAGATTCCCCTTGTCTGGCCATTATACATGGACCATTCCTGAACTTTCTACTGCAGGTGCAAGTGTAGTACAGGGAATTTTTAAAGCTTCTTCTCAAGCTGTTGCATGGCCAGAGATACTTGTGCTTCCATCATGAGTAACTTCACTTTACTCATTGTAAACCTTCAGTCTTTAATCAATGGGCATCCCACTTATATCAGCTTTGTCTCTAATCTGCTGTGCTTCTGGATTTGGGATCTGCTTGGTTAAGGCCAATCTTAGTCAATCCTTCTTGCTAGGTTAGTTTCTTTAGGACAGTGTCTCCGGGCTGATTCACTTTGTAGCCTTGCAGGTTGTTACCTGGTATTTAATAATAAAAAGCATATCTAAATCCAGCCCCCCCCAGTTAGAAATCCAGAACTGAAGAAGTCTGAAGTAAATAGACTATTGACTTGCCCAACGAAGTAGCAGAGGAAAACATCCATTAAGGCTGATGCTGTTGGAGTAAAGGAGGACGATTGGAATAAATATTAATTCAAAGTGTCTCTTTAAGTTTTGCAGTTCTACAAAAGCTGTTGCCACAGGGAGGAAGAACCTGGGGTGAACTACCGCTTGTTTACTGCATCTGCCAGTCAGCGCAGTGGTGAGTGTGTTGCATCAGTTCATAGAGTAGCCGTTAGTAACCAGGCCATCCCGCTTAAATGTCAAAATCCTTGCTGGAAAATGTGTGAAACTGCATAAACACTCTTTCCATCTCGTTAACACGTCTTTCACAGTGTTCCTCATTTTGCTTGATGACATCAGTTCTCGGAGATACAGAGGAAGGCTTTAAAAATATCTCCTGGGCAATGTTGGGTGATGCTTAGTTAATGAATATAGTTATTCTGGAGGGTTGGTCCGTTCCTGGTTCTTCCTCTAATGCAATTTTTGAGTCTTTCATTTCTCTTTCTTACTGTATTTTATGCATAGATTTGATTTTATTATCCATAACAAGGCTTTGGGATAGGGTTTTTATCTGTTTGCTCGACTTCATACAGTGAAAATCTGCAGTTCTCTGCCTTCTGTAGGTGTTGCTGTAATGTAGGTAACCCGTGCTGTAACCTGGGTGACTTTGGGGAATGCCAGTCTCCTTAATTTCACTGCAAATCAATCTATAGAATTTGAAGCGTTGTCTAGAAAGAAGTAGTTTGTACTCTGAAGGCGAGACAATAGAATTCTGCATCTGTTTTGTGTTTATAGGCAAGTCATTTCTAAACTTCTGTCTCCTGGTTGCCTCTGTCTGTAAAATGGAGATAACCTCAGAGGGTTGCCTTGAATATTCATCAGTGATTTATTGTATGCTGCTGAAGAAATGTGTTACAGGCAATGTTAATGACGTTTATTGCTCACAGCCCGTTGATTGGGATTTCAAACATCTGCAGTCTCCACATTGAGCTCTAGTAAATTCTTAACTGGCCTTAGCCTGTAGATGACAATAATAATTCCAATTTACGTGGAGCTTTTCCTTTGGAAGAACTCCAGAGAGTTTTATAAACTGTAATGAAAACCATAGTGTAAATATTGCCTTAGCAGCCACCAGCTATTGGTGGGGTGCTGCGTGATGGGTATTGCAATGCAGCTGGCAGCCTTATGTGAGAGGATAGAAGTAATACTGCAAGCAGTGGAGGTGACGCAGGCAGGGAAACAAAGTGGCACTGCTGGAATTGTGATTTTTAGCTTTGATGTGATCAGCGATTCCAGGAGATCAATGGCTCTCATGTGAAACACAGCATTTTTGTTGCAGTGCTTTGATATTGGTTCAATTCCAGTTGAGCAGAAAGAGCCCTGCTAGCTCCCAGGGGTTGGTTTCTTGCAGAGCGTTTCTGGACGTCTTCATTCAAATACCATAGTACCACAATGTGATTTCAGTGGTTTCTCAGGGTGATGCAGCTGTCTAATGTCCTCTTATGTAGGCAAAAGGCACAGTCACTTGCTCTATACATCCAAAACACTGGAAGGTGTATCCTGGATAACTGGCTCTTAAACTGGAAGTCCCATTAACCCTAAATCCTTTCAGAAAGTATAAATTGGCTAAGAATTTGTTGTGTTTGGTTGTGTTTGTTCACTGAATGTTGGAGCCTTGGGTTCTCCCTGGAATTGTGTGCGCCAAAGTTGGGTTGTCTGCCGTTGAATGTTGTCATTGTAGGTCCCAGGCACTGTCACTAGAGAGAGAGAGATGGCAGATTCAGAAGTGTGCAGAGATGCTTGTCTCACAGTATGGTGGGAAAGCCAGACCTCGTGTAAGACTAACTTGGACATACTGGTTAGCTCCTCAAAGGTAGGTAAGACAAAACAGTGCCACCATGTAAAGCATAATCTGCCAGACCAGTTAATGTTCAAGTAGACCAGACACAGGGCTCAGAGTTGTCAGATCACGTAAGAGGTTCATCTTTTGTGTCCCGTGCAGGAGGTACATGTGTTTTGGAGAGGTTTTGAGCACTTTCAGCTGTGATGTCTGAGTGCTGAAGCTTCAAGGTCTCAGAATTAATATTGTCTTTGTGGTCTTCTTCTTTGTAATCTTTCCTTCAGTTACTTTTGAACCTGTTGGCCAGGCTAGATGGTTGCAAAAGCTCGTTTTCCTTAGAAAATAAGGTTAAAGTTGAACCCTAAAGTATGTATAACATTTCAAGGGGAAGCTTGTTGAATTCAGATGCTTGTTTGGCACTGCTCATCCAAAGCTTGCCTGGTGCAGAGAAGAGGTTGCATTCTATCATCTTTAGGCTTGGTCTAGGCAACCCAGTATTGCTGTTTGGAGCACCCTGGGCTAATGGAGACCTCAGCAGTCAATAGAGCACAGTTTGAGGCTTGGCTTCCTGCCCGGCTCTATGCATACACCAATCTTTACAATAAAAACAAATCACAAAGTATAGTTATAGCCTGGTGGATGAATTTATAGTTTTGGTATGTTACGTTGCTGGGATCATTTTAAAACCTCTGCGTCCTGGAATCTGGTCTTTCAGATATTTAAAACCCCATCAATCCTATATTTTGCTAGGCCTTACCTTTCATTAAATATATATTGATAACAGTCAATGACTGCATTAATGTTTAATCTGATATGTTTTTCAGTTTAGGATCCCATTCATCTATATTGCTGTAATCGATTCCTCCTGGACATAGTGTGGTAATTAGAGGCCAGACTGATTTGCAGGCATTACTGTGACATGTGTAGCCAACCTGCCTTGTTTTAATTCTTCCATTACCTTTCCTTAGGACTTTAATTGTGCACCATCTCCAGCAGGACTGCGGAAGGAGGAGTGTGAACTTCTCATTTGCATGTTAATGGCACTTTGTCTGGGAAGGTGTTATAGGGTTTCAAGCAGTGCTATGCAGGAAAAGATAACATGCCCAGTATGCAAACAGCTTTGATGGGTAATGGTTCAGATCTTGCTAATAATAAGGGTCTTTTTTAATTCTGATATAGTAAATGCACCTTTCAAATGGACAAGGCAATTAGTGTGATTTAGGAACAGAATTGTTATGGAGAAGGCCTTCCTGTAATCAGCATCTATCTCCTGGGAAGGAAGGGCTTGTAACTTGTGCATCCTTTTGAAAGGGAGGATGTATTGATTATTAATGTGTTGTAACAAGTAGGAATACTTGGAGAAAGCTGTACACTGAAACTAGCTGCATTTCTCATGTGTGAGCTGTGTTGCTAGGAGTGTGGGCTGCTCTCGGGAGGCGAAGGACATGTACGGGTTATATTGTGAGGCTTGTTTAGGATTGGAGGGCTTTGGTGAAGTCTCTGACATATTATTCTCCAAATTGTGGTTTTAAAGAAGAACATTTATCAATTCATCTAACCCTGACATGGGTCCCAGTGTGCCTTGATGCATGATCGGTGTCATTTGTCCTCTTGTAAAGGACAAGTTCATAATGGCATTTTGGCTGTTCCTGGGCAAGTAAAGATGCTCTCCATTGCACTTCTGCTTCTGTTTGTGAACAGGCACAGAAGTCCCTGTAAATATCAAAACCACATCTCATAACACTTCAAATCCATCCTCACAATTCCGTACTCTGCTTTTTGTAAGAAACCTGAGCCACGTGCTTCCACTTGCTATCAGAATTACTGAGCCTGGAGGGATTGCCATTCTCTGTGGATCGGACCCTGAGGAAAATGGGTGGCATGGGAGTAACAGCCTGACATTTCCATTTAGGAACAATTGGATAAGCCTCAAGAGGGGGGATTTGCTGCTTTAAATGAAGGGCAGGATCCCTTCTTCTGCCTCTTGCTGCTGTGTGTTGCTGCAGCATCCCATGGACCATCACCGCATCCTGTGCGAACACAAAGCACAGCTTCCATGTGTGAGCAGAGCTCAGCACTTTCTAGTGGGTGACAACGGGTCATGGTCACAAAGATGCAAGGAAAGGCCAGGTAGCAGCAGCATTTATGAGCAGGTGAAAGCTCAGCAAGTGTTTGCAGTGAGATCTGGCCACACATGAGGGAGAGAATGACTGACACTGCTGCTTTTGTTGAAGGCAATTAGTGGGATGTAGGGTAGGCTGTAAAATGAATGTTAAAAGTAATAATCAGGAGTTGGGAAGCCAAGGAAGGAAGAGCAACAGGAAACCCTGAAGATGTAAACAAGGAAAACTGGGAAGATTGTCCTTTGATGGGATTCTTTTTTTGTGGGGGTGCTGGCGATCCAAGATGAGATCTGTCAAGGCCAGAGAGAGACAATGGCAATAACTGAGATAGATGTGAGGGGATGCTGCTTTGGTTTAATCCTGAAGGGACTTTATTTATTTTAGAAGGCTTCACTGATGCCCTTCCACAGAGCTCTCTTTGCAATAGAGATTAAGCCAGTTCTTCATGTGAATGACCTGTGTGAACAGTGAAGCTGCTGGCTGAGGAGGGAAGAGCCTTCCTCTGGAGCTAAGAGAGGAGAGGGTTTAAGAAGAGGTGAATGGTGTCTGGTTTAAGCTGGAAATCTTCCTAGCTCAGTATTGGCTACTGGAGCTTCAGAGCTGCTTTTGTTGTCGAGGAGTCTTCCAACCTGTAGAATAAGGAAAAATAGTATTTCCTTGCTGGTCACCAGTTTTCCACCAGCTTTACCCGTTCATTCTGCCTGCAGAATGTTAAATTGGGATAGGAAGTGTTTCTACTGGACTCTGGGGGTGCAGGTGGCACTGAGGCATTAGTGGCTGGGGAGAATTTGAGCAAAGGGATGTGGCCTTTCTGCATGAAGAAGCAGTGAAGACCCCCTAAGCGAGGGCTGTGCCACTATGGGTTACCTTTCTCCAGCACCTTGGAGTGGGTAGGAGAAGCTAGAAGAAAGAATTCTCTATTTTAGTAGCTGTAACCTTGTTATCATGATACAGATTTGAAGTTACTCTTAATGATGAGGAGAGGGGGGAAATGTACCTGCTGTTTATGCACAACTTGCTCTCCATTTATGATCTAAAGGATGTACATGTGGGCATGCATGTGGAGGAGTGTGTGCTTGGATACTCCCTCCATGCAATAGTTAAATACTGGGTAAAGCTTTCAAGTTGTAACGCTGGCCTTTCAAAAATGCAGCAAGCCTGTTTCAATGTGATGGATCTAAAAAAGAAGTTGTATATCCTCTCAAAGCACAACTCTTACTTGTTGTTGGAGTCTGTGCAGCCTCATACGAAGAGAACTCAAATCGTGCACACCGAGGTACCAACAAGTAGCAAATAACAGAAGGGAGAAGAACAGTCTGAGAAGTTGGTTGGTTGATGAGAAAATGAACATGAGTCGGCTTCAGTGTGCGCTCGCAGCCCAGAAAGCCAACCGTATCCTGGGCTGCATCAAAAGGAGCGTGACCAGCAGGTCGAAGGAGGTGATCCTGCCCCTCTGCCCTGCTCTTGTGAGACCTCACCTGGAGCATTGTGTGCAGTTCTGGTGTCCTCAACATAAAAAGGACATGGAACTGTTGGAACAAGTCCAGAGGAGGCCACGAGGATGATCAGGGGACTGGAGCACCTCTGTATGAAGACAGGCTGAGGAAGTTGGGGCTGTTCAGCCTGGAGAAGAGAAGCTGCGTGGAGACCTCCTAGCCGCCTTCCAGTATCTGAAGGGGGCCTGTAGGGATGCTGGGGAGGGACTGTTCATTAGGGACTGTAGTGATAGGACAAGGGGTAACGGGTTAAAACTTAAACAGGGGAAGTTTAGATTGGATATAAGGAAGAAATTCTTTCCTGTGAGGGTGCTGAGGCACTGGAATTGGTTGTCCAGGGAAGTTGTGAATGCTCCATCCCTGGCAGTTTTCAAGGCCAGGTTGGACAGAGCCTTGGGTGACATGGTTTAGTGTGAAGTGTCCCTGCCTGTGGCAGGGGGGTTGGAACTGGATGATCTTAAGGTCCATTCCAACCAAAACTGTTCTATGATTCTAAGTTGGCAAAGCAGAAAAGCCACACTCTCAGTGTCTGAAACACTCCCCTTGTGCTCTTACATAAACCACTGATGTTTGGGTTAGTTTCATGTTTGAATGATTGGTTGTAGTCATGTAACAGCATGATGAATGAATAATTTAATTCTGTATTTAATGGTGGATACCTAATCCCTACATGCACTTCATAATCAGGGTCTGGATCTGTCCCAATAGTGCATTTATATTGAGAGTGAAGGGGATGATGTTTGCGACCATGCTTGGACCTTATTTTGCTTTAGGGCAGCCACAAGAGGACACAGACCTGCTCCTAAGAGCACTGCACTGTATTCACTGGCTGCTTAAGTGTAATAAATGTACAAAGAAACGTTTTCTGTGTGATCCCCGTTATCTGCAACTCTTGCATTATATCTGGGAAGTCTCATTCAGTGCTTTACCCAGATTTGTGGGAGGGGGAAGAGAGATTACTAGTTGCCAAGAAAGGGAACTCAAAGCAATTGACATGAGAACTTGGAGCTGCCAGCAGTAACCCCGGGCAGTATGTGAGGCTACTGCAGAGCAGCAGGAATAGAGCTGTGAACCAAAGCAGTGGATTAGTGAGCCCACAGTGGAAACTTGGATTTCCCCCAGTGGAGGTGAAGCTCTTCACTCCCAAGTCTACAAAGGCTTTTTTCTGATGTGGAGCACTTGTCTTTGCCACAGGCCAACCTAGTTTCTATGCCAAAACAATGCTCAAACCTGTCCCCTTGTATTGCAGCACAAATGGGGATGCTTGACACTTAATACCTAATTTTCCCTGATTGTCTTTGGTGTTTTATGCTTTTGACAATGAACCAAAAGCCTATTTGTGACTTACAAGCACGTGTTTTATTAGATGGATTTGTCAGCTGGGCTTGTAGTGACTGTTGTTAAGTCTGGCTTTGAGGTTTGCACCCAAACCCCATTTGTGTTCAGTGTTTAAATTCAGATTCCCAGATCCAGTGCACAGTCTCAATAAAAAACACATTTCCATTGCAGTTTGGAAACCCTAAAGCTCCCAAGTTTGTCTCTGTAGGTAGCTGGTGGGTGTCCTTCCAGGGTTAGGGATCATTCTTGCCACTTTATTCTTCCCATTGTTCCCTGTGGGCTGCATTTCCCCTGCCCCTGTTTGGCTGTGCTGGACACGGATGCTCCTCTGTGCAGTGTTTCTGGCTGGGCTAATGCCTGGGTGCTCCACCAGCATCTGCCTAGACAGCTTTATCCCAAATGCATCCTGTATCCTTCTGTACTTCCTTTTTCTTTGCCTGTTTCATCCAGTAACTTCTTCCTTTTTATATTCCCAACCCAAATTTGCCTCACAGTTTCTTTAAATCATTTCTTTTTTCCTTTAAACCTAGATTTTTACAGCTACAGCTTGTTTCCTTTCACCATCATCTGTAGCAATTCATAGTGCTGCCAGCTCAGCAAATACCCCAGTCCAGATGAAGCCAGTTCTGCAAGCCTTGTTACCCTGCCTGGATTCTTCACCACCACAGCAGCTTCTCTTCTGATTTCTATCACACATGCATCCAGCTGTTGAAGTTGGCTCAACTTAAGTTGTTCTGCACATGGCTATTGCAGAGGTTGTGCTTATGCTGCAAGGGCGCAGCAGCACATATTAACAGTGAAGGTTTCTCTTGGAGAGAAACTAAATAGACTGGAGCACAGAGTAGCTTGAAAAGGTGGTTCAAAGCTGGGATTTGTTCTTGTTGGAGTTAGCTCGCTGCAATAAAATCGTGCAAGTCATTGCAAACCCTTTGTTTTCAGAGAGAAATTTGTTGACTTCTTAAATCTGCTTTCAAATTTAAGTCTGAATGTGTCTGCAAAAGTTCCTTGCATAGAGCTTTGCAGGATGGGTGGGTTTGGTCTTACAATGGTGCTTTAGAGCAGTACATATAGTGACTGTTGCATAGGGACCCAAAAAGTCCTTATATTCTCACTTTTAGTCTTGATCTTTGTCCAAAACCAGGACAACCTTTTCAGGCTTTTTTTTTCCCTGCTGAAAGGGTGCATGCACAAGAAAAATCATCAGTTTATTCTCTGATTTGTGGTGCAGTCCTGGATGTCCAGCTTCAGTCACATGTAGTATAGAAATACATATAGAGAGGTATAGAAATAAATATAGACCTTCTCTAGAAGTCCTTTCTCTGCTTTAGATGAGCTCTGTTAGACATGGATTCTGTTTATAACTGATGACAGTGTGCTGTGCAATAGGAGCTGGTGCTTATGCTTTGCTTTATACTTGATGGGAATGTGCTGTTCTAGGGGCAGCAAGGCCACACTTGCATGTGGTAGAGTAGATGACAAATTGAAACATGAAGAGGGAATTCTGTATTTCACCAAATGAAAATGCCTTATGTATGCTGAGTTTTGGATTACAAGTAGTCTTTCTGAGTAGACTGCCTGTTATTTTACAGGACAAATGGTGGCAGTCCAAATAGTTTTGTGTAGAACTGGAGAAATTCATGGAGCGAACAAATGAGGTGCTTCACATCACCATAAAGCACAGTCTGGCTTGTGCCATCTTCTTGGATAAGCTGTCAGCCTATATACGTATGAGCAGTGTCAGCCTATATATGTATGTAAGATGCTGCTAATGAAGTCTTTATGACTGAAACACCTTTCCTTCAGGATTATGTGTCAAGATCTGGAACACCTGAGTGTAACCAGCTGGCATTAGCCCTGGGACAAAGTTTCCTGTTCAGGATGAAAACCATTTGCTGTCACATCCCTTCAACTCAAAGGAGTTAAATTGTGTGGTGCCTCACAGTGTGAGCTAACTCCAGTGTAATACCTAAAACAGAATTATTCTTGCTTAGTTTTGGTTTTCCTTTTGTTTTCCTTTTTCTTTCTGAGCCTGTCTCTTAATTCCACTCTGCTCTTTGCTTTCTCCTTTACCCATCCCTCCCCACATCCACCCATGTTCATACCAATCCAGAAATCCTCTGGACCACAAACTGACCATCGAGCTAGCAACCCTTGGAGGGAAGGGATGCTGCAGGACTTGTATGCTGAGGGATGCTCTGGCTGGAGCCCTGTGCAGAAGGATTCTTGTTTCTATGGGTTTGGCTTATTGCCTGGGTGAAAGAGTTCCCTTGTCCCCTGGGTTGCAATTGCATTGCCAGTTAACTTCAGCAGTGTTTCAGCTCTGCAGTGTGGGTAAGGGTTAACGTAGGAGGCTGGTGAAACAATTCACTGTTTGAGCTGAAAAAGTTACTGTGGAAGTCTTATCTTGTGCTCAATACAAAGTGACCTCCTTTTGGTATGTGCGGGCTGTAGATGAGAAGGTCAGCATCTTACCCGCAGTCCTGCAGGCGCAGCCCAGCCAGCGAGGATTATGATGATGAATCTTTGTCCTTCTGCCTCCTACCCAAAAGATAAAGGCTCCAATCTAGCTATCCTTGTGTTATCTCCAGATAATTTGCATGGGCATCCCTGATTGTGGCTCAGTTTTGAGGATGAAGGGAGGAGCACGGTTTGTGGTTGTGATGAAGGCTCTGCAGTGCTGAGCTCTGTGACTTTGGTAGGACATGGCCCTTGGTGTGCATATGTACATACCTAGAAGCTCAGTGATGCAGTTTCATACACAGCTGCTTTTTGGGGAATATAAGGGAAGGAGCTTGTGGCTTTCATTAGAGAAGGGGCTGCTTTCCAGCCAGCCACATGTGTGTGGTTGAGCAACTTGTGGTCCCCCCTGTGCAATCACAGTGGATGGGGGTGGCAGAAGAAACCCCTAACCACCGGGGAGCATCGCTTACAACATCATACAATAAACATTATTCCTTAGGGTCCTGTTGTTTCTTCTAGACAAAAGCCCTTGTGTTGGAGTTCAGAAAGGGAGGGGCTGGAGACTAAACCAACTAAATAAGACCTGGTGATGAAATGAGTATTGTAGATCTGCCGTGTGGAGAGCCTCGTTTCCCAGATTCTTAGTACACAGCCAAAACCAGAAGGCAGTGTGGCTGGAAGGAGCAGGCTCTCTGGGGACCTGCTGCTGAAGCTATAGCCAAATTATCTCCCTCCTGTATTCAGAAAATCTACTGTTATGGAAGGTGTATGGTGGTGGTCATGTAGGCAGGGTGCAAACTGCTTTGGGGTGCCTGTGTTAGAGCAAACACCGGGGTGTCTTTGCTGTTGTTCCCTGCCAGATTAAACCTCACACGAATACCCATGGGTTTGGCTTGCTTTGAGAACACAGGAAGAAACTCCCGTTATTGGACACGTGGCAAGAAGTGATGCTGGGGAGCGGACTTGTGCCACTGCCAGGTCCCTCTGGCCACTCTGTGCCAGCAGCTTCCCAGGGAGCCGGTGGTGGAGCTGCCATGGAGCCGAGACCCCCCTGTAGCTGGTTCAGGCTCCCTTTGGCAGGCAAGAAGTCACCACGTCTACAAGCACATGATTCTCATTACCCGCGCCTGAATGTCTGCTGGGGCTGAATAGCCTGAATCCCTGAGAGCTGCTCAGTGAGAAACAGCAAACGTTTTCCCTGGGAGGGAGCAGCTGTTTAGATAGAGTGTGCTGTGGGTTCACTAGGAAAACATTCCTTTCTTGTCATAAAAAAGGGCATTTTTGTGTCTCCTTTCCTCTAAAACACACAAGTCGGAGTCAAGGGTTTTCGTTTGCCATGACAACCAGTGAAACTGCCGAGCCATGTGATTTCTCTATCCTTGCTATGATTAAATCTCTATTTTTTAAGGCCATGTTGCTAGCAGAGTTGGGCAACATTAGGTGTTATTTGTTTTTCTCATGTTGATTAGGCAGGATTTCATTTGCATGCTTGCTTGGGAGCTGTGGAGAGCTCGGGGATGTTGATACTTCCATGATTTATGGTAAGAACGGTGCCTTAGTTCAGAATCGCTGCATTGTACCGAAGTCTCTTTGAGGCAGTGCTAGTACTGAGGGGTCCTGGCTTTCACAGGACAAAAACCATCGTGGGATCCATCAGTGCTGCTGAACAGTGATGATATTCAGAGCCTTGGAGATGTTGATACAAACAGCTTTATGAGCCCATAAATCTTTTCCTATTATGCTGGGGCAGGGTTGTGTGAAGGCAGAAAGTGTGATGGACGTGACTCGAGATGCCTGGTCCATATGAGGACTCCAGTTGGCTCCTGGTCTGAGCACTTCACGTTAACTGAAAGCCTGGGGGTGGTGTTACTGTCAGCAGAGCTCGAGTGCCAGCATTTATCCTCTCTTAAAAATTGCTATCTTCTGCTTAGGAATTTCCTCAGGGTGCCAAATATAGACCCAGCACAAGAAGCGAACCCAAAACCCAGCCCCAGGAGCTGCTTTGTTGCTAAGGAATAAAAATAAATGGTCTCAAACATGGTGGTGATGTGCCAAGTTGTCTCCCCGTGACCATGCAGCTGCGAGCGTGAAGGTCCCTAGCTGGACAGTGACAGCACTGCCCAGGCTGCACACATCGTGTTGGCATCATTTTCTATGAAGGTTGGGCTACTGCCTGTAAACTAAAGGAAATAACTTCCTGCTTCCTAATAGAGGTCAAAACTTCAGTAGACTGCTGCCAGAAGGTCAGTAGTTGTAAAGGAGAATCTGTATTTTGATGGGGAGATCTGTAAAGCAGCAATGTCTATATTGGAAAAGCCCCAAGAGATCATATTTGTGATGGGAACATATTTTTAAGCAGAGATAGAACCACAGAATAGTTAGGGTTGGAAAGGACCTTAAGATCACCCAGTTCCAACCCCTCTGCCATGGGCAGGGACACCTCACGCTAAACCATATCGCCCAAGGCTCTGTCCAACCTGGCCTTGAACACTGCCAGGGATGAAGCATTTGCCACTTCTCTGGGCACCCTGTTCAGTGCCTCAGCACCCTCACAGTAAAGAATTTCTTCCTTATATTCAATCTAAACTTCCCCTGTTTAAGTTTTAACCCATCACCACTTGTCCTATCACTAAAGTCCCTGAAGAAGCGTCCCTCTCCAGGATTCTTGTGGCCCTTGTAGATCTTGGTCTATGCCATAGGGTTGATGAACATTGACAACATCAAAAGGGTGAATATTGGTGCTGCAGACCCTGCAGCTGAGCCATCACCGTCTCTCCAAATGCAAATCTCTATCTGCAGATCTCTGCAATAACTTATTAACCTGTGTAGCTGGACGTGGGGAGCAGAGGTGTGCAGAGGTGAAGACATGATTTGGGCTAGAGAGCTGTTGTGACCGACATGGCCTTTTAATGTGTGTGTGTGCACATGCAGTGCTTGGGTTTAGGGGAGCCTGCCTGCTTTAGTCCTCAGAGGTACCGCTTGTTGTAGCTCTAAATAATAAATCTCAAAGACCCTGCTTTTGGAACACATTTTGGTTTAAGTTATTTTTCCAGATTCCAGGCTTTTAGGTGAGCTGTTTGAGTCATGTGCCTGCAGTGCAGGAGACCAGAGCTGAAAGCTTCCACTAAAGAGCTGCTTTTTTGCTTTTTGGGGTTTCTTTTAGTGTCAAACTCAACCCATGCAGTCTCTTGAACTGCAGCTGGAGGCTGAAATGAGGTTTTAGCAGCAGATAGCTGCCCTAGTGAGTAACTACTTTTGCGGTGGTTTAGGACAATGAAGAGTCCTGTAATCATCTGAAGGGGAACTGAAAACAGGCTACATGTTAGCGTGTGAGCTAAAACATAACCAGAGCATGAATACTGCTCTTTACGCTATGAAGAGATCTGCAGTATCCTCATAGAAATCTTACTTAGGAGCCATGACATTAAATGACCATTATAAATAAACTAGTTTAAATAAAGATACTTTTACAAAAACAGAATTCTGGGATTTGGGCTGTAAAATCCACTTCTGTTATCCCACCCTAAATTGGACTGGGGGTAGATTAAGATTCCCATCTGGATTGGGTCCCTTCTGCAGTTAGCACAGTACTGGGTGCAGGCAGGGCTGGTAACCTTCCCTTCGGGAGGCAGCAGGGCTTACACCAGCTTAAACCAGCCCTGAAGCTACACCCAAGTCTTTATTATCTCCACTTTCTTCCCTCTCTGAACCATTTGTTTTCATGGAACATCTGCTTCTTCGGCAGATTCTCGTGGTTGAAACTGTGCTGCAGTGTTCCTTTGCAGAGAGGGATGCAAGGAAGACTTCCCATCAGCTCAGCCACTTGCCAGATGGGCTGGTTGATCCCAGCTGAGGGGTTTCCATCAAACGAGGGTACTTTTAGAGGGACAACACCTGCACTGGTGCTGCAGTTTTGTTAGGTAGCAGAAGCACATATGTTTGGGTGCACAAGTTATAAGTGTTATGTGCGTCCCATCTGGAAACTGGAGTTGATGAACTGTGGAGCACTGGAGTAATAATCAGCCTAGGAACAGCCTAGACCCGTCACCAAAAACTTGATCTAGGGCCTTCTGGTTAGGGATTTCAAGGTCATCTTTGGGGAGAATGAGGGTATGGGAGATGTGAGCTTCCCTATGCTGCCCTCAGGTGCTCCAGCATCTTCTCTATGTCCTTCCTGTAAGGATTTAAATAACCAAGGCTATTGTATTGCCTCTGCCATTTTAACAGGAGTATGTAACACTGAGCTCTGTTTTATTCCTCCATCACTTCATGTTCAAGAAAGCTATCATATCTGGAGGGGAAACCTTCCTTTAAATAGCATAACAGAGGCAGAAGTCCTTCCTGAAAGCAGATGTGGTGTTGCCTCCTTTCCTGCTGTGGTGGCACAGCTTCCATGTGGCTGGGTGATGCTGCACATGTGGGAGCCTCCAGCTGGAATACAGGGCCACTTTCCTTATGTAAGTTGAAATAAAACCCATCAAAATGCCCCTTTTATTGTTAAAGTCCTACTCTGTAGTATGAGGTTCTGCTCCTGAATTAGGAGGCAAGCCTCAAAGTTTGGCCTGGGGATGCCAGCCTTCCTTGTGAGGCACCAGGAAGATGCTGCCTCACAGAATCCAAATGCAAACAGCTGATTGAAGGTGGGTTACTTGCACTGTGCAAATAATAGCCATAGCTCTGAACTCATTCCAGGAGAAAGCTCCTTCAAGCTATTGTCTTGGGGAGGCTTCCTCACTGCATTTCGTGCTGTGACATGAAATGCATGAGAGGTGCTAGTTAGAAGTTGAGCTCATCTCAATGAAGTGTTATAGAATCATAGAATGGTTTGGGTTGGAAGGGATCTTAAAGCTCATCCAGTTCCAACCCCCTGTCACGGGCAGGGACACCTTCCAATAGACCAGGTTGTTCAAAGCCTTGCCCAACCTGGCCTTGAACATGGCATGGCACAGGAGCATCATACATGGTGCTGTATGGACCCTGCAGTTGAAGCTGCAGGGTACCAAACACAGCCCTGTGGACACTGAGACATGTGAAAGCAAGATTAGATGAGAGGTTGAATTGTTACTTCTACTAGGTTTGATGGAGAAGTGATGTAAATCCCAGTAAACCACAAGGTTCCTTAAGCAGAAACCAAGAGGTGGAAATAAGTGCTTATTATGTTTTTAATTAAAAGGCATTCTTACACAACAAAACCTTATTAGCAAAATGTTTTCTTTTGTTCAAACCACAGTCTCTGGCACAATCAAACCAAGATGGTCAGTGGCAGCAGGACATGTCATTCGAGCTAGAGCTCAAGAAAATTCTCTTGCTTTTATAACCCCAGCTGTCTAATGTATGTATCTGTATTTCACAATGCATTTATGGGACTTATGTCACTGCTTAATGGCATGCTTTGATTTTACTTCCGTGTTTGAAGCCTCATGCGAGTCATGATGTTCTTGTAAATATTTTATTGGAACACTTTAGCTATAACAGCTTGTCTTGTACCTCTTCAGGAACAGTGGTGGCACTGCCTTATTGTGCAAGTGCGTTATCAGAGCCCTGTCACCAAGTGTCAAAGCTGCTCCACGTATGACCATGGTGTCACCTAAACTCGTGCCAGCTCAGCGTCAGGAGACTTCTTTGCCTTCTACCTGCTTGACAAGCAGAAACCTTTCTTTCAGACCAAGGGTGAATTGCTTTGTTGCCTCCGTGCAGGCTGTGCAACCCCAAAACCTTGCCCATCTTTTAAGAGCAATTTAGGTTCATTCTGATCCTGCACCCTGTTTCTGAAGTCAGAGGAATTCCCACCTAAGGCCCTGATGAGTTTCTCCATTTCAGTGGATCAGCCCTTTGTGCAGGAGCTTTATTTCCCGTTGTAGAGAGCTGGATTTAGGAAGCTTTCCTGGCTTTTTCTGTGCAAGACACAGTCCAGTTAATGCTTGGCTGTAGTTTTAGCTTTTTTTCTTTCCCTTCAGGAAGAGCCTGTTGTTTTTGAGTGCATAAAGCAACATTTTTGGCTGGATTTCTGGCAGTGCAGTTTTCCATGCTTGGAAGTCAGCCTGTGTCTGCTGTGCTGGCTGAGTCTTTAACCACTTCCATGCAAAAATGTGTTGCTGCAGAGCGTACAGCTCAGTGGTGGCATGACTTGCTATAGCGTGACCAAACCAAGTGCTAGCGTGACCAAACCAAGTGCTGTTCTGAGCCTGCAGCCCTGGGTCTCTGTGTCCAGGCATGTTTTAAGAAATACGTATAAAAACATGTGTTAAGGTTGCACTGACTCTTTTTTTTTGTAGTCAGAACCCAGATTCTGGTAGGAAATGGGAGTTTGGGGCAGTCCTTATGCTTGGAAGATGGTGTGTATCCTGGGTGTGCTGCTGCTGGTATTCGGCTTGGTCAGACGCGGTTGTTGCATTGTGGATGTGCATCATCAGCATTATTTGTTTCCAATCCTAAAGAAATTAATTTTCTCTTTGTTATTTTGCAAGTACTCTGTGTGTATCTCATTTTTCCTAACTAATGCAGGGATCTGATTAGTACATCTGCATGAGAAGCATCATCATTGATCAATGGCTCAATCCAGATCTGTTTGATGGAATATAACTGCATAATATCATATGCTTGCTGAATACCGTATTTTGCACTCCCATGGCCATTCCCAACACCAAAGTGCATTACTAATGTCACTGAGTTTCCCCTCCCACCAGGAGGTGGTAAAGTTAAATGGGGACACTGAACAGACTTGCTGGGTCTCTCCTCTGAAGAGCTTTCGGTAGCACTGAGATCCTCAGGGATGTGTCCAACACAACCACCACCCAACAAAAGATGGTTAACAGTGTGTGTTAATGCTGTTCTTGACACCAGCACTAGCAAAGCCCCCCAGAAGACTTGACCCAGAGGTGGATAGCATGGACACAAAGCCTTTTTTCCATCAGGGGATGCCAGGAACATGTGAAAATCCAGAGTGCTTCTGGATGCGAGACTTGTAACCTCCACCATTAAGCAGATGAAGAGGGCAGTCTGCAGTCAGTTATCTCTGGAACTGAGGAGAGCTGGTGTCCAGCTATGGGATGGAGCAAGGCTGGGCCTTCTCATGTTGAGCATGGGCATCACAGATGAACATCCTGCTCTTCTGAGCTCAGTCTGCCCAGTAAAGCAGAGCTCCTGCTCCAGGTTCTTCCTTGGGATGATGTTGGTGCTGGATTTACCTGCTTGTTTTATGTTGAAGCAGCTGTAATCACTGGTCAGTGGGTTCCTCTGTAGCATTGCACAAGCTCCTGAAGGCCAACTAACATGAGCTATGTCCTGATCAAAGCTGTCCAATAAGCTGCAAATCATCCCTGGTGCAAAGGAGGTAAGGGGAAGAGCTGTGTGTTCTGCATGGTCATTGATGCAAAACCCCTTGGCTGTAGTTTTTCTATTGCTTATAGAAACATATCTGTGATAAAACATACCTGTGGTGCATGAGAACTCATACCTATTCAGCTCCCTTGGTTTCTGTAGGAGCAATACCCTAAGCAAAGGGTTGAGGAGCTCCAAATAGGGTAGGGCTGAGGTTTTCACAACATACTGCTCTTTCCCAGCTGGAATGATTGGATGCAATTTGCTCTCTTTAAATGCGTCTAGACTTTTGAATGACTGGCAGCAGGTCAGCCAATGTTGATGGGGATACTGTGCATGGGGAAGCTCCCCCACCTCCTTGCACTGTGTTTGGTTGCTTGACACCTTCTGCAAGCACTGGATGGACTTGGGGAGCTTGAATTTGTCAGTGGTAGTGTGAGCATGCTGCAAGCCCGATGCACCATGGAGGTGCGAGCTCTAATAGTCTGTAGGCAATGTGTGTGTGGGACAAAAGCTGCTGTGTTTCTGCTTGGGAAGTCACACACGGAGACATGGTGTTCCTGCATTTGGAACCTCCTCCCTTCCTCTGGGGTACCATCCCTGGTGAAGAGGAGCATTTAGGACTGCCAGTGCACAGGGAACTGGATGTTGCTCAGCTGGAATGGCAAGTGTGGTGGGAGGAGATGGGAAATGCCAGGCTCTGCTCTGAGTGCCTGCAATAAATCCTTCTCCCTTGAATTTGGGAGCGGCATCCCTGGAGTTTTAATGTTGCATCAAGCTGACAGCATGGATCCCATGGGCTTGTGGCTTTGCCAGCAGCACCAGAGGCGTGGGTGATCCAGGCTGTCATGGGGATGGAGTGTCTTTATTTTCCCAGTGTGAATGGATGTGAAATTAAACCTTGTAGAGATGAGTGAGGAAGGTGGGCAAAGGAGCAGAAGGAAATTCAGGCTGCCTGTATGCAGAGGAGTGTGAGCTGCTTGGGTTGGCAGGTGCTTTGGAAATGGAAACACTTCATCCTGAATTACATAATGCAGCAGCATGTCCAGACCTGAATTCCCGGCAGTTTTCTGGCCCTGAAGGAATAACCTTCTGCTTTAAATATCAGCCATAGCTTTGAATTTCCTTGCTCATATGGTGTGTGATCAATAGAATATCTGTACAAAACTGCTGCTGTTTGAACCTGAGATGTTTAGGTGAGTTTATTTCTGTTATTGCCATTGGATGATGAACATAAAACTCTTGTTCATTAAGAACTGCATAAGCACATCAAAGCTCACCCTGACCTACTGGTTTGGTCCAGCACATGGAAGAGGCTGCAGGTCCTTCTCTGTGTCTAATTGAAGCAGCAAGTTGTAAATGAGGTGGAATAGAGCTGAGGTGCAAATTATTAAGCAAGGAGCTCTGATGTAATTTCAATCCTTATCCCTAATTGAGGAGAGGTGTTTGCAGCTGTAGATAGGTTGGGGTTTGCTTTACACAGGTTTTTGCTGGGTGAAAAAGACGGGCTGGATGGCAGAGCCCCAAGTGTGGTGGTGAATAGACTTAGATCCAGTCATAAGTGGTGTCCTCCAGGGCTCAGTATTGTGGCCAGTCATACCTGTTTAATGCCTTTATCAATGACCTGGATGAGGGAATCGAGGGCACCCTCAGTAAGTTTTCGGATGACACCAAGCAGGGTGGGAGTGCTGATTTGCTGGAGGGTAAGAAGCTCTGCAGAGAGATCTGGACAGGCTGGATCGATGGGCTGTGGCCAGCGGTGTGAGGTTCAACAAGGCAAAGTGCTGGGTCCTGCATCTGGGCCGCAACCCCATAGAACACTACAGGCTTAGGGAAGAGCGGCTGGAAACTGCTCATGGAAAAGGACCTGGGGGTGTTGGTCAACAGCAGCTCAACAGGAGCAGCTTGTGCTCAGGCAGCCAAGAAGCCAACAACATCCTGGGCTGTGGCAGCAGGGCCAGGGCAGTGATTGTCCCCCTGTGCTGGGCACTGGTGAGGCTGCACCTCGAATCCTGTGTTCAGTTCTGGGGCCCTCACTACAAGAGAGACATTGAGGTGCTGGAGCGGGGACAGAGAAGGGCGATGGAGCTGGTGCAGGGCTTGGAGCACAAGAGTGATGGGGAACAGCTGAGGAACCTGGGGGGTTCAGTCTGGAGAAGGTGCCAAAACATTATTTTAGAGATGAAAGGTTTTTGAGCTCAGATGGATGCTGCCCATAGTGTTTCTTGAGCACACATTGTCTTGTCATCTTCAGGGAGGGTTAAAGACAGGCAGACATTGGCAGACCTTGTGGTTGACTGGCAAAGGCTTGTGCTTTTGAAGTATCCCACTCCACTTTTGGCTCCTGTTGTGGTTTAAAACCAGTCAGGCAGCTTGCTCACTCGCTCCCCCACCTTCTTGCCCTTCCCCTACTCCCGGAGGGACAGAGAGGAGAATCGAAAAGAATGCAACTCCCACAGGTTGAGATAAGAACAGTTTAGTAACTCAGGTATAACACAAATCACTGCTGCTACCACCAATAATAACAATGATAAAGGAAATAACAAGGGAAGAGAATACAACACCTCAGCACCAGCCGACCAGTAACTCGCTCCCCCCCAGCCTGACCAAGCACCAACCTCCTCCAGCCCTGCAGTCTCCCAGCCCTTCCAGCTAACTCGCAGTTACATCCTGGCCATGACGTGCTGTGGTATGGAATACCTCTTTGGTCAGTTTGGGTCAGGTGTCCTGTCTCTGCTTCCTCCTGGCTTCCCCTCCTCCCTGGCAGAGCATGAGGCTCACAAAGTCCTTGGCCAAACCAAAACAACGCTATCAGCTCTGTTCCCAGGCCGAAAGTCAAAACACTGCACTGCACCAGCTACCAAGAAGGAGAAAAACGACTGCTACTGCTGAACCCAGGACAGCTCCGTGAGCCAAAACAACTGGGGCAAAATCATCATCATCGAGCCTGCCGTGATCATGCCTAGAGGTGGAAAGTGTTCCTTGGGCAAGGAGTCAAGGGAGCTAAAAACCTCACTCACACTTTATGGTTGTTTTGTGCAAGGACTGGTGCTGGTGCAAAAGCTGATGCTAGGCAGGCAGAATAAGTGGTTTCACCCATTTGAAGGAGAACTTGATCAGTTCAAACTAATTCATATCTCCAGGTAGTATTTGAACCTTTGCCTTGTGTTCCTACCACTTAGTTCGCAACCAAAGAGCCTGAGCATGGCATGGTTAGGGCAGGTCAGATGTGAAGAGGAACCCTCTGTGCCCATGCAAACTAATGGGTGAAAAAACACTGCAAAAGGGTAAAATAATTGGTAAAGATGATGATAAACACTGTTAAAGTGGATCAGGGATAACTGAGAGGTGAATGGAGCAAATGCGAGGAGAGGAAATCATGTAATGGAATAAACTACAACATACCTGGATATTGTATTACCTGAAATATATATTCCAACCCTCCCTGCACATGTCAGGGGATTGGATATGGATGATCTTTATGGTCCCTTCCGACCCATTCTGTGATTCTATGATATATATTTACTGTGGAGAGCTCCTTGCCTTGTGGCTTGTAGTGAGCAGGGGAAGCAGATGGAGTGTGTCTTACTCCTTGTTCCAAGAGAAGAGCCCATGGCAGGATGAAACAGAGGACAAAGTCCTGCTGGCTGTGCTATGGGATGGTTTCCAGCAATAAGGACACTGGGAGAAGTGGGAAGGACTGATCTGTGTCTGCCTTTGCATCAGTGCTGGCTGCATGGGCAGGCAGCCTATGGCTTCTGTGCATCCTTTATCCAGACAAGCTGGAGCTTGTTTGTACAAGCTTGCCTGGGGGGGGGGAGAAGAGGTGAAAGCCCCTGGCCCCTGTGCTTTTGTTTTGGGGGGATCTCACCAGTCTTTGGGTTGAATTGGAATTAATAATTGAAAAATACTAAGAGCATTCACTGTACTGTCTTGCCCAAGCAAAGAAAACCAGCTAAGCCTAAAACATATCCTGCCATCCTTCAATTGCATCCCTGCTGATGGGATGCACCTCTCTGAGTGGTTACCCCACTTTGATTTGCCTCTCCTGGCTCCTTTTTACTGCCCACAGTGGCCATACATGGGGCTGCATGATGTAGTGGAGCAGAGCAGTGGCACAAAGGACATAAACCCCTGCAGAACTGATCCCCTTGAGGCTGCTGGGGACAATTCAGGGAGGGTCATGAGCCATGGAAACTGGTTGGGATGTGAGCTGTATAAACTGGGAGAAACAGCTGTGAAAGCCGGGTTTCTGCCCTGCTCCTGGCCTCATGCTCTGCTCCTGCTTCATCTCATCACAGGGCATGTCTCTGTGCTGGAGCCAGCCCTGTTTGTGTCAACCAAACGTGGTGAGGGGTGGCTGAGGCACGGACAGGCATCCCATCCCATTCCTTGCTGCAGGGCCTTGTCTCTGCCAAAGGGTGGGATAGGCAGCTGCAGCACTAACACTTTAAACCACTGCAGGGATGCATGGCAGAGCCCTGTGCCTGCCAACACAATAGAACAGAAAGGGGAAAAAAAACCAAACCAAAACACAAACAACCCAAAAGAAAGAAAAACAAATCAAAACCTGACGCTGTGTGTTATTTCTTTCTTTCTGAAGCATGGAATTCCAAGTGGGATGTATTGCTGACATGCGCATTCCCTGGCCACGGTGAGCCGGGCAGAGGTTGAGACACATCTTCCCTGGGGAGAGGGAGGGTTATGTGAGCCTGAGTCAGCAGCAAAGGTCACTTGGCTGGAAGGCATCTGCCTGTAGATGTTGTAATGGTGACTGATGCAATGGTTGTGATTCCAGTACTGACAGCGTGGTAGGTGAGAGTGTGCGTGCACAGCAAAGGGAGAAACGCCAGCTTAGGTGAACAGGGGTGATAGGGCAGCGATGCTCAACCTCATCTGCTCCTTCCACTTCTCACTTCTCTTTTCCTTGCTGCTTCCTTTGCTTTCTCCCCTCCTGTGCCCACACTTCTGGTGTCTCTTTGATTCTGGCATTTAATCTCATCATTATGTTGTTTGTTTTATGGTCTTGGCTCATCTTCTGGTTCCCGTTTGGGGTCATTATCACATATGATTAGTCTTGGAGTCTAATGAAGGGGATCAGATGTAACCCTAGGGTATATCTGAGCCATTTAACATTTCTGAGCTCAGAGATCTGCTGAGGAAGTTTATTTTTAAGCTTCCCAAGAAGATAAATTTGAACGTTGGCTGTTTGGGGTACAAGTAATAGATCTGAAATCCCTCCAAGGGGGGAAGCAATGCGCTCTGGGATTTGAAGCATCCCAGGGATAATTATCCAGTGCTGAGTAAGTCTTGTTAGTCTTGAAATAGCTTTCAGTGGATGATCACATTTTTTTCTGCACATTGGTTAGTGTGAAAGCTTGAAACCTTATATTAACATTTAACCTTCTCTGTGAAAGTGCTGTCAACATAGTCTTAATAATGTTGTTGTTATCTGGTCCCACTCTGGGAAAGCCAGTCATGGAGATAGGAAATGATGACACAAAATAACAACCCCAGAAAAGAAAAAAGGGCATTTTTGGAGGCTGCTCTTTAAGGTCCTACTCTTCATATTAAGAGATAGGAGGGAAGTGAGGTCAGAGCATCCTCAGGACAGCTTCAGCTCCTGCTGTTTGGTGGTACTTTGCAGGGGACCATAGCCCCAGCTCAGCAAACAAGCTGCAGGGCAAGTGCTGTGCTGTGTCACTAGCATGTCCCTGTAGTGATTCAGCAGTGTCCTTGCAAACCATCTGCTGATGTGATGCACGTCATTAGTCACTCACTGATTTGGTGTGGTTACCCTTTTGTCTTAGGCTTCTGGAAAGGCCAAGGATCACGTAGACGTGAAGCAGCTGAATCAGTCTTCCACCAGGTCTACCAGGCTGACCCAGACAGCTCGTTTGACTAAAAGCCTATCACAGCCATGTGATGGGACCTGTGTCTGTAACTGGGACCTTCTAGTATGTGGCAATGAACCCTCCCAAAGAAGGACCTTTGGAGACAGTAGGAGAGGTCTCTGTCTTCTCATCCAGTGCCTAATCTATAGGTACTGATGGATTAGATAGTGATGCTTAGGTACCACCTTACTTGGTATCCACCGACAGCTTGTAAACCTGTCTTTTTACTGATGTCTTTTATGCCATTATCCCAGTCCGGTTCTGAAGACAGGTCTTTGATGTCACATATAATACCTGCATCTTCCCAAACACTGCCCTTCTGCACCCTTGTCTATGGGTTTTTCTGTCTGCTTGAAACCTCCAACTGAATTTGTTGTGGCTGTTGATGCTTTTTTCTCGAAGGTTACAGGCCCCTTCTCTGTTTGCAGTGTCAGCAGCATCCCTGGGTGCACTGGAGATGGAGGTTTGGGTACTCATCCTTCCCGCCTTGCTCAGCTGCAGCAAGCTACATGTATCTGTTCAGTCCTCCCCATACTGCAAGTGGTCTAAGGAAGCCCTGGAGGTCTTACCCTGTGTAGGCAACACTGCCCACCTCCTGTGGCATTGCCGAAACATCAGCCTCTGCATCCTGCCACCTCTCCTGTTGGGCTTGAGAGGGGGATGTGTGTGCGAAGTAACCCTCAGGCTTCTTTGTGTCCACTTCCTGTTTGAGCTTTAAGCCAAGCAAGCTATATTCACAAAACTAAAGAGAGCTGTCATAGGAGTAGCAATACTCCTTATAGCCACTATTATTTCTTCTTTAAAACCTCTCTTAATGTACTTCAGCCAACTGTTTCCCCACTCTGCTCTACGATTTTAGCAAGTGAGCTCTTTCTGTCTGTAAGACAAATGTTGCTGCTTGTATTTTAGAGCTATTTTAATTTCCCCATCTGTTCTGCCCTTGTGTGCCCCAGCCCTGCTCTGTGGGTATCCAGTGCCTACATGGGGAGTTTCTGGGTATTGCCCTGACAGCAACAGATTACATGATCCTCTCAGACAGCATGGCAAAGTCCATGCTGTCCTTTGGAGCTGAGAAACAAAACAGACATTTGGGGAGATGTAGGAAATGGTGGCTCGAGCTTGGAGGGCTCAGAACCAGCATCTCCAATTCAGGTGAGACAGCGCGAAAGCCAAAACGTGGCCAAGGTTTAGTAGCAGCTGATGTTGGACTACGTGGATGCCCTGACTTGGAGCAGGAAGGGCTCTTCTCCTTATCTGAGGAGCCACACACACGGCAGGGGACCTTTGCTCTGAATATTTGGAGGGATAAAGTCCAGCAGGTATAAAAAGGCATTTCCCTGCTGCCTCGGTTCACATTGCGTTGTGCTCTGTCCCTCTTGCAGCTGCGTAAATGAGTATGGAAGATTATGATTTCCTCTTCAAAATTGTTTTAATTGGCAACGCCGGTGTGGGGAAGACCTGCTTAGTCCGTCGCTTCACTCAGGTAAGGCTGGGACATGGATGTTGGGTGGGGACAAGAGCATGGAGCTTTGAATGTGCACTGAGGGCTCTGCTGGCGTCGTGGCTCCAGCACATTGTTATCTGCATTCCTGGTGCGTGCATCACCTATAGCAACATGGGCCAAGCAGCACATCGGCATCTACTGCTGTACTTGGTAGCTGGAGAAAGCTTATCCCCTTCTGAAGAGGAAAAAAAAACCCTGAAAGCTGCCGGGATAACTCCTCCTGATTTGGAGGTGCTCTGGACCAGCACATCTTGTGTGCTCCTGTGTGGTTTCTCCCCATCCCTTGCTTCAAAAAGCTCTCCCTCTTATTTGCCATTAGTAGATAATGAAATAAGCTGGGTCCTGGGCTCTCAGTCCAGTGTCTTCTGTTAAACACCAGACCTTTTTTGGTGGCAGAATGAGAGAGAAAGGACCATGCTTCTGTGATCTGGGGCAACAGAAGATTTTGCATCATGGACTGTAAAAAATAAGTTGTGGGGGTCTTGTTGCACTCTGCACTAGGAATTGTCAGCATTTTCCCCCCCTCACTGTTAATTCCAGTGTTTAACATCAACATGGCTTTAAAACCCTCCACCAGCATGTGACAGTGGCAATAAAGCCGGTCAACTCCAAAGGGTTAACCACAAAAATCTGAGGCTGCTTCTGCTGCTTGTGCTTTGGCAGTGCAGATGCTGTAGGGGATGGACATGCCCCAGAATCAACATGACTTTGTAGATGTGGATACCAGAAATCAAAAAGCTCTGGCTGGGGTTTTCCAGGGGAGGTTTTGCTGTCGCTCCTTTCTTATGGTGCTGCAATCAAATTCCACCAGCATCACGCCAACTTTGCCATTGCTGTGGCACTGGTAGTGGTTGGCTCCATGCTTTGCTCCCAAAACACTGTGCAGGAATGTGACCCTAGCAGTGGGAGCTGCCAGAAATGCCTTTCCATGCTGTGGTGTGTGGTGGAGGAGAGAGGGAAGGTATGAGGCTGCTGGAACAAAGGTATCTCATTCCACATGTGTTCTCACACCTCTTTCAAGGCACTGAGTAATAGTTTGGAGGGACCTCATCTACTCTTCCCCTGCCTTTTCCAAGTGCACTAAAGAAAGGCTTTTCCCCTCTCCTTTTCTCTGTATGAATTCTCCTCCTGTTTTCCTAACTCTGAAGTCAACAACTTCCTACATGATGAGGGACATGTAGGCAGGGAAAACACTGTGGGGTTGAATTGTGGTAACCTTTGTGCTGGGGAAACGTGATTCATCTAAATGTGATGGCAATAAGTGTCTGGGGAAGGGGACAAGGGAGGAATAGTTCTGAGGGTGGACAAGGGTGAGGATTGGCACTTAGAGTTTGCTCAATGAAACTCTTGTTTCCTTTCAGGGGCTTTTCCCACCGGGTCAAGGAGCCACCATTGGGGTTGACTTCATGATCAAAACTGTGGAGATAAACGGTGAAAAAGTAAAGGTAGGAGCCTGATGAGTTTAAGTGTAAATTTGTGTGGCAGCACCATAGCTGAGGGTTCTTGCCACAGTCCTCTTGCAACTGGAAGGCAGCACGTGGGGAAGCACAGGGCTGTCTGACATGGCAAAGGCAATGCTGAGTCTAGCAATCTTTGTGCCCCTCTCGACAATTACTATTGGGGTTGTAACAGTGCACGTACTCTAAGGGAGAAAAGAGAGGGGAGGTCTTGCAAAACTCTGTCCTTGCTTAGGGGATGCTAAGGTTGTGCCTGCCTGGAGTTGAGGAAGTGCAAGAAGCACTTCAGTGCAACCTCTGCTCACGGCATTTCTGGTAAGCAGAGATCCATTGCATTCCCATTGGGATGTGCTTGATGATGGTCTTCTGGGAGCTCCCAAGGTGGCTGCTGGTAAGAGCAGGCTTGTGGGCTTGTGCAGTTCTCCACAACAGAGGCTTGTCTTCCGCTTCCTAGTTATGGATTTGGGAGAGGCAGAGATGATCACAATACCTGTGCTTTAGTCAACAAACTGAGTTGAGAAGAGCAATGACCTCCATAGGATTAACTCATTCACCCTCCAAAATAGGGTGGTTGCAACCAAACTGCTTGTCCTGTGCTAAATCCCAAACTGAGCCTGAGCATCACTTGGCAGAGAGCTACATTGTTTGAGCCAAAACGCACCAGGGACCAGTCTTACGTTTTAATGGGATCCATGGTTGGGTTCCAGCACCCAGAGATTTGGCTGGTGCCACTTTGTTCATTAGTAGAGATTGTGGGTGTCTGTGAGGTGGGAGAGGAATAAGGTTACCTGAGCCTCTAATGTCAGCGCGTCCAGGCTCCCTGAGCTGTTCCTGGGGTTGCTATGCTTGCATTAAATCCAGGGGCATCGAGGTGAAACACAGCAGTTTCCCCCTTGCTGCCTTCATCAAACCTAGCAGTGAGCAAATGGGAGAGTGGCAGCAGTGTGATATGATGCAGGCAGCATCATATGTGATACGCATCCAGTCAGTAGCTGGATATGATGAGACCCATTTTTAAGCTAGTGTAAGTGATGGGATGGGAACAATGGACTTGTGCAGATTTTCAGCCCTGGGTGGTTTTTAACCTGTATTTCAGCACACAGGGTTTTTAGAAGAAAATCAGGTGGTGTATTCCTCAGTTTAGGACAGATTTAAAAAGCCATGATCCTATCAGCAGGATGCCACCCTCCTGTGTGAGGAACTGTGCAAACCTATGGCAAATGCTGGTCCTTAAGCAGAAGCCCTTCCAGCCTAAGCAAGTGAAGGAGAAGAGGTGTAAATACCTTCCCCTGATAAGAACTGAGTTACTATTCAGCATGTTGCTGTGCAAGTGGGACAGCAGCAGGCAGGAAAGCAGTGAGGATCATGTGTAGCCCCTGTGGTGTCAGAGCTTAGCTCAGTGGTTGTGATGCTCATTAGCAGGCACCTGGCGTAGCAGGGTTGACCAGGACACTGCTGCTGCTTGTCCAGGCTCCTCGGACAGCAGAGATGGGTCTTTCAGCCAAACACAGGTCCAGTGGGGCAGCTTAGAGGATCTAAGTAGTAAATGGCTTAAGTACTGCACTGAAGGTGGAATTAGTGGTTTTCCTTATATACCTGACTTAAACCAGCTGTGTCTAGATTGTCCTGGTTAACGGAGGGAGAAAAACTATCCTGAGGAAGATGAATCCCATCCACGTCAGATACCTCTCCTTTCCAAGCAACTGGTTCCCTGTTAAGTACAGACGGAGCCTAAAGAGCATTGTTTATATCTGAGGTCTGGTTTCGGACCAGTGAGCTCACCCTAAGGATTTGTCTGTGTTTGACTTGTTACTCCCATGACATAATCCTGTTTTAAGACTGTCTTGGACTGAGGATGCAAACTCCTGAAGAGATCATATGGAACAGTTGTGCCAATAAGGGCTATCTAAGGGCTAACGATGGTGTAGGGAAGGTCTACAAGCTAAATAAAAACTCATCAGTGGTAAGCCCCTGCTGCCCTGCACATGTTTGAATGCACAAGCATCCACCCAAGCAACTGGTCTAGTTCAGGATGTCCCTGCTCTTTGCAGGGGGTTGGACTAGATGACCTTGGAAGGTCCCTTCCAACCCAAATGATTCTATGATTCTATGTACTCTCTTGATCACCTTGGGGCTGGCTTGTGTTTGACAGAGCCTTAGCAAGCAGTAGCTGGTATACCAGCTGTATTTGACATAGCAAATAAAGAGTCCCTCGCCTGACCCCACCAATGGAATAAATTGGAGTTGCCAGAGCTCAGCCACAGTGACCAAGCTTGGGAGGAAGCTTACTCCAATACAGTCGGGCATTTGAATGAGCCTTCTGGAGTGTGAAAAGCAAATGGATTTCTTTCAGGGAGTGATTTTTGTAGCTGAAACTTTTTGTGTAATCAGTGCCAGTGAGAATAAACATTTAATGAGCAGGAAAAGTGGGAATGAGTCAGAGCAATAAAAATGACATCCCAGTCAAACAAGGCGCTGCTCTCATTGTTAGCTCATTTAACAGTATCCGAGCTGTGACTCTGCTTCTGTGCTGGGCAGCATCTCCTGCACGTCCACCGGGATCCAGGGTGAGAGAGCAGGGCTGCTCACGGGCCAGGTGAAAATAAGCTAGATTTCCAGGGAAAAATGACTTTCTAGCTTTCAAAATTACATTTGAAAGTCAGTGGAGAGGGACTTGCTGGTGTGAACGCTGTGTGCAAACCGTATCAGATGTGAGCTGCTCCTGAAGCTCACTGACAGATGAGCTGAGACAGCACAGTGCAGTTGAGGGGCTTTTGGTCTGCCTGCCCTTTTCTAATAAACACAAAAGCATGTACACCACCTGTAGTAAGGGGGCTACACAAAGTTGAGCCAATTTTCGTGCTGGTCAAGGCTAGCATCCTCAGTGCTGCGGAGGGCTGTGCTATCCGGACCTGTGATCTTATTGTGCGTGGTGGAGATGTACATGTGCGTGAAGCTAAAAGTGTGCAAATGCTGAGGGAGGGGAAGCATCAGCTGGCCTCAAGAAAACAAAGATGTAGGTTTCCTGCGGGCTGAGTCAGGCACTGTCCTTTGGATCCTCTGGAAAAACAGGCAGGTAAAATTGTTGCTGTGAAATACTATATTCGTGGAACCATAATTCACAGAATGGTTTGGGTTGGAAAAGACCTTGAGATCATCCAGTTCCAACCCCCTGCCATTTGGGAGAAATAATCAGTGGGGTGAGGTGGGAGATGTGCATTTTGTGTGCAGGAAGAGTTTGTCACTGGCTATAAGGTTGGTGGCTCTTCCCTATCTTATTGCACCCGGTTCACTACTGCAGCCAGTGAGAAACTGTCTCCCAAGTGCAATCCCTGTTGATGTCTATGTCTGTTACATTGAAGAACATATTCACATCAAGTTTTTGTCAGCTTGGAGATCATCTCAACGCGTGTGGAACACACATAAGCTGGAGTTAACCAGCAGATCAATCAGTAAATGTTTTTCCTGGGAAACAGTCGAGCAACAACAAAATGAGCTGTGTTTTTCCATCTGCTGGAGTTCGAAGGCCGATTTGTTTTAATGGGGACTCGTTCAGTATCTGAATTCCATGTGCAAGTAATTTCACGTATGGTTTTGTGTGTCCCTTAACTACAGGCACCGGGTTCAGCTGTTTAAGTACAACTATGCCAAGGGATTAAGCACAAAGGGCCCAGGAGCTGTGAACCAGAACAAATCACTTTCTCTCAAAAAAAAAGTACTTTTTCAGACCCACATCTGAAGCTCTTATTTCAACTAACACTTTTATGATGGTACCTGGGGTAGTTTGACTTTGGAACTGGGCAAGAATAAGGTTTTTCTCTGTAATGCTAAATATATGGAACAAATCTCAAATACTTCACCTATTTCTTCTCAAAGTATGCAGGATTCTGGCTGGAAATCACCCTTTCACATCGTTAATTCCAAGGAGGGTGCTTTAAAAAAATAAGAGCTGAAGGAGAGAAGTGCTCTTTTATGTTGGAACATTTCCATTTTGGATGTTTGCTTCTTTGACCGCCTGTTTGAAGAATTGAGGTTTTGCGGATGGTCAGAGTATAAAAACAGCATCAGTTTAGTTTGTATTGGGAAATGTTTGTTGTCTTCCTGGACCCAGAGGGTTTGGCAAATGCTCATGACCTCTTTGGTGCTGAGGCACTGGCACAGAGTGCCCAGAGAAGCTGTGGCTGCCCCATCCCTGGCAGTGTTCAAGGCCAGGTTGGACACAGGGGCTTGGAGCAAGCTGCTCTAGTGGAAGGTGTCCCTGCCTGTGGCAGGGGTTGGAACTGGATGAGCTTTAAGGTCCCTTCCAACCCAAACCAGTCTGTGATATAGTTAAGGACATGTCAACCAGTTCTACATGTTGGGAAGGCAGGCAGTGAGCAGCTAAGTGGGATGGGTAAGCTGTAAAGAGGAAACATGTTGGAGTCCTTGGATCAGCCTTCATCTGAGCTCCTTGTTTGATTCCATCAATGCATCATCTCAGCATAACTTTAGCTAGCTTTGGGGGCTAGAAGAGAAGCTTTATCGGTTCTTCTTGGGATGGATCATAGAATAGTTAGGGGGGACATCTCACATTGGCAGGGACACCTCACACTAAACCATGTCACCCAAGGCTCTGTCCAACCTGGCCTTGAACACTGCCAGGGATGGAGTGTTTACCACGTCTTTGGATGCTGCTGTTGGAATTCAGGGGCAGGAGAAGTGACTCTTTCTCCATTGCCTCTGTTACAACTCCAGGCCAGCAGCTCTGTCCACAGCAAAGGGAGACACTGGAAGCCACATGAAAACCCACAGACCTGTGCCTTCCAGGGGCTGTTGGCTGCAGTGCCAGCTGACTTTGTGCCTTGCATTTCAATCCACTAGTGCAGGAACACAAACAAAACACTGCGGGGAGAAAGGAAGCCAATAGGGAAAAAAGCAAAGTGCTTTCCCACCATTGGCTTTACCCTGAAGGGGTTTTAACAGGTCAAAGCAGTGCTGCTGTTGAATAGAAGAAGTTAACTTCTTTATTCCCTTTTCCCACCTTTCCTTGTTCTGCCCAAAGCTGCAGATCTGGGACACGGCGGGACAGGAGCGGTTCCGATCCATCACACAGAGTTACTATCGCAGCGCCAACGCCTTGATCCTCACCTACGACATTACCTGCGAAGAATCCTTCCGCTGCCTGCCCGAGTGGCTGCGGGAGATCGAGCAGTACGCCAGCAACAAGGTCATCACCGTGCTAGTGGGTAAGTGGCGATGGTCCCGCGTGGGCTGGTGTGGTGAGGGGGCTGAGATGTGTGTGTCGAGGGGTTGGTGGCAGATGGGCACGTGAGCAGGAGGAAAACGTGGCATCTGTGTGAACTCACGGTGCTGGATGCTGGAACTGGTGTGGAAGATCTCATTGCCAACCAGTTGTAACTGTAGGTGGGTACAGCCCTAAAGCCAGTGCGTGGACCGTGCCTTCTCCAGATCATAGAATCACAGCATGGTTTGTGTTGGAAGGGACCTTAAAGACTGTCTAGTTTCAAGGGACGCCTTCCACTAAAACAGGTTGCTCCAAGCCCTGTCCAACCTGGCCTTGAACACTGCCAGGGATGGGGCAGCCACAGCTTCTCTGGGCACCCTGTGCCAGCGCCTCAGCACCCTCGCCAGGAAGAACTTCTGCATAAGAGCTCATCTCAGTCTCCCCTCTGTCAGTTTAAAGCCATTCCCCTTTGTCCTGTCACTACAGGCCCTTGTAAAAGTCACTCTCCCAAGATGCTGATGGTGGTGTCCAGGACATCACAGCCACTACTTGAAGTGTGGCCCTGTCTTAGGTTGAAGGCTATTGCATGCAGAAGTGGATACTTCACCACTCAGTCCTATATGGGACTGAAGTGCAGCTACCAACTGAGCCAAGAATAGAGCAGTTTCCCTTGTGACTCCCAGCTCAGATCTCATCAATCTGGTGATGCCTGCAGGTTGCTGTACCCATATGGTGAGACCGATAAACCACTTGTATTAAATGATAATCTGTTTAGAAAGGAAACCAGTATATGCAGTGCATCCAAGAAACTGCTTTATCGGGAAAGAAAGGACATCTCAGGTGAGAGGAGGGCAATGAGATGTGGTTTGCTAATGAAGGTGTAGCCTTTTCCTCCCACTAAGTATCAAAATTGCTCATAGAAGTGGACCCAGGAGATGTTTCCTCCTGAAACTGCAGAGTCCATGGACACATCCCCCTGTTACTATAGGTCCTGGTCTGTTATCTTCATTATAAGATTAATTTATGGCAAAACCATCATGTTTGCAGTGAAGTGGCTAGTAATAGGGTATAATCATATCAGATGCTTGCTTGAGGCTTTAATCAACTCTCTGCTGAACTGAGCTTAAGGGGCTGGTTCCTCACCACACCTCTCTCTGCAAGTGCTCCCCAGGCCCAGCCCTCTTCCAGCCTCAACAGCCAAATCCTTCATTGGAATATTGCAATAGGAAAGCTGCCTTCTGTGCCAGGCTTCTTTTAAACCTTGTAATGACATGAGAAATATCACATTTAGTGTCTCGTATGCTATAAGTGACATTTTAAGTGCTGCTCAGAGCAAGAACAGGAGAATTTTCAATAGATATTATAATGGAAATCCTTTAATCTCGGTTGATAGCAGCAACTGGTGCTAAATTAGAGCTAACTGACCTGGATGTTCGCAGGACATGTTGCTCTAAATGAGCTGATATTAAATGAACTTAACCACTTGTATCAGGGAATCCATTATTTGGAAGAGAGGGTAAAAACTAAGAGTTTCACATCAAAACCACTGTCCATGCATATGTACAACACCAAACTCTCCTTTATCCCTTTCCAACCTCCATTTCTCTTGTTTTTGGAAGCCAAATGAATTCCTTTTCTATCAATGCAGGTAATAAGATTGATTTAGCTGATAAGAGGGAAGTCTCCCAGCAGAGAGCTGCCGAGTTTTCCGAAGCACAGGATATGTACTACCTGGAAACCTCAGCAAAAGAGTCGGATAATGTGGAAAAACTCTTCCTGGACTTGGCCTGTCGCTTGATCAGCGAGGCACGACAGAACACCCTTGAGAACAATGTCTCATCCCCCTTACCAGGAGAGGGGAAAAGCATCAGCTACTTGACTTGCTGTAATTTTAACTGAGGAGCTGGCATGGGATTTCCTCTTCTGCCATGGGCCAAGAGAGTTTGTTTATTTTCCTTCCTTTTTTTTCTTTGCTGGGATTTATCTACTTGAAGCGAATTATTCCTGCCACTTCCCGAGTCAGGATGCAGACCTGGAAGCATGGCTCCAGCTGGATGGCAACATAGCAGAATCTATCACGGTTGAAGTTTCACCTTTCTCGCAGTCTCTGGAGCAGGTTAGGAGCAGAAGAGTTGCACAAGTGCTTCATGCGATGCAGAACACGAGCTGCTGTGTTTCCTTCTGTGGGAGACTAGAGCAGCCTCTCCTGAAGAAGATACTGAACAGTTGAACATCTCCATATCAGAACAATGTGTCTGGTCCTTTTTGAATTGAAATAAACCAACAATGAACACTGACCCTGGACTACGCTGGCAGTCTTTGGGGCTGCCAGTGAGTGAGCTCTTAGGACATGTACATAGCGTCTGCCCATGCGTCTCCGTGGAGGACTCCAGTGTTTGAAATAGTGTTATGTCTCTCATCTACAGGCACTTTCATGAACATGGAACTAAAGGACAAGTTACATATATCAACATTTTCCAGATGTAAGAAGACCTGGATACAGCTCAGTTGCTCCCTTTGGTGCTAGCAGTTCAGCAAATATTCCATAGGCCAAACGTAGTCTTACTACATTGCTGTCCTCTGAATGTGTAACTTAGACTGGTTAGGAAAAAACCCCACACTAAGAAGCACTGTTCATAAAAATAAAGCAAATCTTGTTACCTCTTTTTCTAGGCCTAAAACGTAGTGGGAAAGGACTGTGCTGCTTTGATGGCCAACGCAGGGTGAAAAGACTTCTCCAGAAATAAAAATAAACCAGAAAATTAACCATTCCTCCTCTAATTAGTTATGTCCTAATGTGGAAAATCACCTTTGGGAAAGATTATTGGTGGAGCTGGGGGAAAAAGTGCACCAGATGTGACCAAAATCTTGTGCGTGCACAGGTTGTGTGTAAGGGTTCAAAGAGAGCACAGTTTGAAGTGGCCTCCTGCAATATATCCAGCTTAAACATAAAGCTTGTAGATACAGTTCTTGTTGAAAGGCAGACGTACAATGTAGAGGGGTTTTTATGCTAGGTGGGAAGAGCAGCAGGTTGCAAGTGGTATAATTCTGTGTCTGACCCATCCAGCGCTCACCTCATGGAACTACTCTCCAAGATGCTCTTGAAGGTATCTTCTTGGCATCTGGTTTCTCTACTAGAGTAGCTTTCAGTTTCAGGGCTGTAGAGTCATTTAATTGACTTGATGCTTTACTTTTAATCTCAGACTCCAGTATGTGTATAACTGTTTAAGCAATTTCTTTCTACAGACCCCCTGAAGTGGAAGCACTCTGGAGTTTGGGATGTTATTCCACTTCTAGTGCCGTATACAAACAATGCATTGCAAATGTACACATTGACATTGAAGTGAAGCAGGAAGATAGCGAAATGTGCCCATGCAAAATGATACTTAGATGTTTCAGTTCTGTTCAGCTAATCTGCATAAACCTCCCCTGGCAATTTCATGGCTGAGATTTGCTGTAATTTAGAGTTAATCATTTTAAAATTAACTTGGCTTGTACTGAAGATTGAAACAAAGCTTTTGTATTGACATCAAAAGCTGCCAGTAAGTGTGTCTTTAAAAGAATAACAATTAAAAAGGCATTTTAAAATGCTTTTACACGTGTTCCTAGAAAGACTTTTGGGCTGTATCATGTTGTGCCTTTGATCCGTAATAGGGAGCTGACTCTGTGTCAGAGAGAGGGGATCGGTGTGTCATATGGTCATTTCTAGTATTTTTTTGCTATATTTTAGGTCACTTTCTTCTGTTATGAGTAGTGGTAAAAAAGAAGATGTAGCAGTTGTGGTACAAGGCTCGTTTGTCATTTAGGTAACACTTAGCAAAGAGCTCTGTAAGTATGAGAAGTTGGGGGACAAGTCATCGTCTGTGCTGGCCCATTCGTTTTCAGTCTCTGCTCATGGTGTAATCCAGAGGATTTAGACATGTGTGGGACTCGGTGGCTTCTGTGGTACAGCCTGTGTGTGTACCACTTCTGTGTGGTACAGCCTGTGCTGAAGAGCAGTGTCATTCTTGAGCGTTCCTTAAACTGCCAAACACTGTTTGTTCGTGCTTGTGAAGACCACACAACTTAGAGACAGTGATTCTGCACAGGTTGTAGGTAGTCATTTAGAGCAAGGCTCAGTGTGTCAGATGTAAGGTAACACTCAATTTAAAAACCAGTGCTATGTATGTTTAATTTCTAAAGCTCAGAGTCTCCAGATGCTGGGCTTGTTAGCACAAAGCTGATATCAAACAGGACAAGGTTCTTTGAGTTGATCAAAGGGAAGGGGACTGCCCAGTAAAACATCTATAGGTTCCCCAGCTTGATTTCTGAAAGCATTAGAGCTCTTCAGGTACTTTTCATTCCTGCTGGGCACCACTGTAAATGCATCTCAGAGTGTTTCTTGCATCAGTTCTGGAGGTTGAACTCTAACACATTATCGTGACTGAACAAGCTGAACTGGTTGAATAGTAGAAACCATTAAATGATTTTCTTGGGTATTCACTTTGAGGTTTCTAGAAGGCTGTCTCCTTTTCCAGTACTGTTCCTAACTTATAGGTGGCTATTTTGGAGACTAGTTGCCTACAAGCAACCTCAAAGCATTGGTTCTTTGTACTGCTAGCAGATATTCTCCATGTAAGGACTCCATCTCCACACAGTGATGTGCTTCTGCTTCAGGGTGGAGTGCTGCAGCTGGGCTGCTGTTTAAGTGAAGTATCTGACTTCTCCAGAGAGAAATCTGAACTGATTCCTTTCAAGGTTTATTCTGTGTAGACTTAAAAAGTTGGAAGGAAACAATGGTGGTATATGCAACACTTTATAAGGTCATAAGCCAAAGCTGTCTTTTGAAACTTGCCTCTTTTCCTGCAGTTAACAAGCACACCACTTGGTCAAGAAGTGATATTTTATTGTAGTAATTCCTTTGCAGAAGTTACTTTTGTACACCTTTGAGTATCTCTCTAGTGGATACAACCCATTCTCCTTGTAGCACTGAGAGCATGCTTTCTCTTCTTCAGTCTGGTCCACTGCTGATAGCATCCCAACTAGAAGATGAGCTGTATCAACTGCTAAGTTAGTGCTGTGGTATAATGATCAAAGTCTTGAAAACTAAAAGGAGATAAAATAACAAACCCCAGTTATCTGACAATCAGCTCCTCAACTATAGCCGACACCTTGCTAGATGAGTGGGATTTTGAGAACTGTCAGTGAAAGCCTTGTGATGCTTGCTGGGTTGAGGGTCCAAAAGCCGTGCAGAATGGATATAATGGAGCCAAATTTGACTGGAAACATTCTCTGTTATCAAACGAGTAAAGCACTGCTTTCAGTGTGCTTGCTAGGGTTTGATGTGTTTTCAGGGTGATATAGGGTAATGTTATTTCTGGGTGAATATTAATTTCTGTAGTAGTCCCATAATGAGACCTCTGCTTGAGTTCTTTTTGCACAATGCATAGCTCTGAGCAGAAGCCAATATTGGATGGTCCACAGATGTTTGCTTTATCTATCAAACCTGTTTGCAGAGATTGAGTGAAAGCATCTCCTGAGAACTGGATGGTCTAAACTCTATTTTCCAGTTCAGCCACTGATTCAGTCAGGCTGCTCTTGGGTAAACCACTGGTACTTTGCATTGGGTATTTACATTGCAAGTTTGCTGGGACAAGCAATGATTCCCTTTGTTCCTATATGTGTTCCCCATGAGAGACAGTCCTTGGGGATGGGGAAAAAAGCCCTTTAGGTCAAGGAATTATGATGGAAAAGTGATATTCTGAACTCTGTAAAGAAAGGGACACTCAATGCCTCTTCCTACCTCTACCACTTAAGTCCTGATTGATCTACAGGTAAGTTGTTTGAGCATGCAGTCAGATATGTGCTTGTGCTGAATGCTAAATGGCTTTGTGATCATTATTTAATGAAACCCACACATGACAAATTGTCAGGCAAGATGCTTTGTTCTCTGCTGTAGAACACATGAAACAGCCCCTATAAAACCTGTCAGCCTGCTGATGCTGTTTGTCTGTTTGGAAATAGCGATGTTGGTAACGGTTGGCTCCTGCTAGTCTAGGTTTAGTGGTTAATGGCTATTGAATTCCTTCAGCATCAGTAACAGCAGCAGCAGTCTGAGGCTGACACAGGAGGCAGGGATTTGAAAGTCAAAACTAGCGATGCAGAAGCACGGTATGTGCGCACATGTGGGACAAGAGGCTTTCCCCAGCCTTTCCTGCCAAGGGGTGCAATTAGTTACGGTGAAACCCATTGGGTTTTGCGTTGTTTGTTATCCCTGAGGACTGCTGTTTGCTCAGATGCTTTTCCACTTGTCTTTTCAGTATGAAGATCTGTCTGTAGATCAAGCTGAGATGTTGAGCTGGCATCATTTCTGTAGCCAGAGACTTCAGCTGGGAAAGAGGTGGAATTCTCTAGCTATTAAAATAGGCTGAGCAGCCATGCAGGATCCCTTGCCCTTTGGGGACCTGTGGTGTCCCCATGGTCAGTACGGCTGGAGACAGTGTCACAGAAGCCTTCTCCTGGCTGTGGGACAGTAGTACTGTAGCCCTTTGTGCAAGGGCAGAGATGGGTCTGTGAAGCAGAGAATGCAAAGTAAAGAGATGGTTCTACTTGCTCAGGGTCTTCTCAGTCCCATCCTCATTTAAAAGGTGCATCTATGGCTTAGATTTTCATTGCTCTGGACTTTCATAAGGGATGCTCATCTGAAATTCTTCTGCTTTCAATATCAAAGCACCCCCAATATCCTTACACAAGTTGCTCCTACTAACAAAGACCCTTTTGAGTTAGCTCAGTTAGAAAAAAGGTGTTTTGAGAGGACACTTTGAATTCCTTGTGAGCAAGTATGGAAATTGAAATGTTGATCTATATAAGGGCTAACCAGAAAACCCATCGCAGCCAAAGGAAATAAATCAGTTCTAGTGGTGAAAACCCTGTAAAAGATGCTATATCAAAATGCCTACTCCATCGTTTATAAACTTTGCTTCTCTGCACAAATGCAGCTCTTGGCACCACCCTTTTTCCTTGCATCAAGTCTGTCCTCTTGTGGCTGTGGGTAATAATTGTTCTGCTTACCGTTCACAAGCAGCAGAGGGTCATCCCTTTGAAGGACACTTGTCATGATGAGTGGTGGGGAAACACTACCTTGATTTCCTACAGGTGAGTAGTGCAGCCTAAGCAAAGCAGCCTCAACTTGTCATGTCTTTGAAATGCGAGTATCCACTCGAGCTGTAGTTGAATGTACCATAATGGTTATAGATCTTTCATCTGCTTCGCTTTAGGGTTTATCTTGGCAACAGACAACAGGGTAATCATGGTGACCATGATGCAAGGCTCCCAAAGTAGCCTGCTGCGTTGCTCTGAGTTCACCTCCCTAATCACCTCCTCGCTGAACTGAACCCAAGTCTCCTTTGCTGTGCTGTACTGTACTATATCCAGCTGAGAGAGATTGCGGCTGTCAGCACCCATGGATGCCATTGCACCCTTGCCCCTCGTGTGAATGAGCTGTAACTGAAACCAGAACTAAAAACTATGCTGTGTGAGCTGGGGGTGTTTGTTTTATTCCAAGTGTGAGCCACAGATCCAGGGGGAAAAAACCCTTCACCTCCAATGCTTGCCCCTCCAAATGCTGTTGAATGAGTAACTGGGGAAAGATAACCTGGATATAGCAGACACTGGGATAGGAATGAGTGTAATTCAGGCTGTGAATGTCGTCAGTGAAAAATGAGAGTGGTCTTAGGAGTACATCTAGGGTTAACAGCTCAGCTCTCCTGTCTGGATAAACAGGAGCTGGCTGTACTGTGCTCAGAGGTTGTCTCTGTTTTCACATTAATAGCTATTAGCACTCCCTGGATGTGATCTCACATTCGTTGAACCAGTTATCCTTTTCCAGCAAGCTCAGGAGATAATTTTAGCTCTGGTTAGTGCTACAATTAAGCTCAAGAAGCAAATGCCACCTTTACATTTGCACCTTTGCTTTTTCCATACTGCTAAGCTTGGGGTAACAGTGATGTGCACGATGGTGTTGTCCTTGCTGAGCATCTTCTGGAGCACAGCCCTGGTCCACAGGTATTTGACATGGCCAAAGCCTGTGTCAGTCATGGGTTTAGCTGTGCATGGTTCCCTGAAGGACAGGGGGTGACAGAAGTGCTCTTGTGCTTTCATGGGCAGTTATCAAGGGCTCTGGTGTCATATGAATGCTTTTCAAAGCCTAGTACCTGTCATCATGAATCTGTTCCTCCCCAGTTCTCATGCCTCAGGCACCGTGGAGGTCTCAGACTGGAAACAAGTATGGATCACTGGATCCAGCTGCTGCTTTAGCTAGGAAGAAGAGCATCTATGGTTCATCCTCTGTGCCACCTTGAGATTCTTACTATGAACATAAGCCAAACTAAACCCATAAACTCATTGTCAGCCAGGGCATCCTGTAAGGAATGTGTCCCTTCTCATGGGACCAACAGAAGAGATTCAGATGTCCAGAAGTGGTGGTGGTTTGATGCAAGCAAGTAAATCTCCAGTGAGCGGATGGATGCTCTCCATCCAGGGACACTTACAGCTGTGTGGAGAAGCCATTCTGAGCCATCACTTGTGTGGTTGTGTGGAGCATCTCTGTGAGTCTGGGTTGCATCATGGGCGTGAGCTTTAGTAAATTCAATGGGCACAGTGTCCCCATTGATCAAGCCTTTATGAGGGAGAAGCAGAGGAGAAGGGAATGCTTCTTTGAGATTTTAACGGAGTAAGAATAAAATGGTTGGGGGAGAAAAGACCGTCTAATGAGAGTACAGAGGAAGGCCAGCGCCTGTTGCTGTGCGGGTTTGGAGTGACAAGTATATATGTGAATATTAGAAAAGCAGTTTAAAACATGCCATGGTTTTCAGCACAATAAGATGCGCTATAGATGTGTCACATTCATTTTATTCCCTACGGCTGTTTACAAAAGGGAAAGAAACACAAACCCCCCTGAGACTGGAGCAGCTGCAGTCACTCAGCTGTCAGCATGGGACAAGGCTCACTCTGCTCCTCTTTCATTTCCACACCTCTCTGTTCTGCTGCACATATTTGGCTGTTCTGTGAATTTGCAGATCATGAGGGTTTCTTCCCCAAACCGCCTTTGATCTGCACAGACTCCCCCAGCTCTCATCTCAATCCATTGATGCTTTGAGTAAGCGTTTTAATTCTGTGTTTTCTGGCTCGCTCCCCTTTGTAACGTTATCTGACTGACAAGCTCCTTGTGCTCTGCGTTACCTTTAGGTTTTAAGTCTAACACGTTTCCTCTTTCAAGCTACGATCAGTTCTTACAGATGTTATAAAAGCACCTTCATTTCCTCAGGAGAAAACCTGCGTTACTTTCAGCTTTGGTTACTAGCAAATCAATATTAAAGCATGAACAAAGTATGGTTTAGACCATCAACCGTAGTTTGACTTGTAGTTTAAAAACCTGCCTAAGCACTAAAAGCAGCATCTTGTTTGGAACCTCCACACCAGGGAAGTCACTGCATCAAAGGGCTTTCCTGGGTTGGAGTTTCCCCCACTGCTGCCTTTTCCCCAACAACTGTGAATTAGCACAATGTACAGAATTGTAGCCAGACCCCTCATTCCTGAACACGTGGCCAGAAGGAAAAGGAGAGGATGTTGTTTCTTGCTGATCAAGCACAACCATGTCAGTGGAGAAAATGCACTACAGCCAGTCAGAGCATTGATCGCTGGGGTCATTGATGCTGGGGTCATGCTGTCTTTGGGAAGGGGTTAGGTGTTAGCAAATGGCCAAACTGTGAATCATTGACTGTCAGAATTTGGGTTGTCTGTCTTTTTTAAGTTCTTGTGGTCAAGTGTGGTACAGTGGGGTTGAGAAAGGAATGTATTAGGGATGATCGGGATGATGAATGTATGATGCCTCATGTTTATTTGTAATGTCCTTTTTATACTTAGAAATTGCTTACATATGTATCTGTATGTAAATAAACATTTAATCCTTTCCATTTGGTGTTTGGAGTGTTTGATTTGTCTGGGGGGTTTGTTTGAGCTGCAAAACAAAGTTGCCTTAAAAATATATAGAAGACAGACTCACTTGATGTGATTTAATATCACATCAACGAATGACTGCTGAGGCTTTTCTGCTTGGGTTGAGCATACCAAGGCTCTCACAGCATTGGGACCTCACAAGAAGAACAGGAGTAGAGCTGCTGTCCAAGGGAGCAATGTCCCTTTGCACTGGAACAGAAGGAAGAGGTTATTCAAAGCAAGAGAGATGATAGCAAAGTGTGAAATGCCAAAGGAATGCTGGAGTCGGTCACTAAGGGTGGTCTCTGACAGGTAGCATCTTCACCCATCATCACTGCAAACCTATAGCTGGTTAAACCCTTGTCCTAGAATGATGCAGGGTTTGTGTTGGGTCAAGACGATGCTTGGATGCTCCAGATGTCTTTTATTCTTTGTCCCAGTTCCCTTATTAACTTCATGCTGGTTCTTCTCTTCATCCTTCAACTCATTCTTTTCATGCAGACAGAACTCCACTGGAATTCCCTACGGAATCCTTTTGAATGAGATTGCCCATATTAAGCCTTTACTCTTTGGGTCAACACATAAATGTGCTCTGACTCATTCTAAGGACCAGTTTTCCTCCCCTGTGCTCTGCTCCACATCAGAGATGACTTCTAACGCTTACACTGAGAAATGAGCTGTGAAGCTTGAAGACACCATGTGCCTTTTATTGCCTCTTCCACTGACCTTGAAGCTCCTTCTGTGGTAAATGTCTGACATTATGGCTGGACCATCTGCTCCATGGTCCCTTGGAAGCTGGCAATTGGAGTCAGTGAGGACACAGAAAGGTGTTGGAGAGGGAAAAGTCCCTGCATGCTCCTAGGTAGGAACTAGGTAAAGGAGAGGGAAGAAAACATCCTTAAAGCTCAGACAGCTTGGGAATTTACTGAAAGAGAGCAGGGATGGAGCGTGCTGCTGGGAGTGATGGCTGGAGAAGCCAGACCAAGCTATTCCCAGGGGAAGAGTGGCAACTCCTCCTTGCAAGGAGCATCTAACCAGTGGGGTGTGAACCTTTTTGTTCAGTAGGTGTAGCAGCAAGGGCACGGCCTGTAAAACCTTTGTAAAAGCATTGCAGGAGCACAAAAGCTCGCTGCAAGAAGGGAACAAAGCGCCCAGGGGAAGAAATGGAAGAGACTACAGGAGCAAACCCAAGGCAGGTTACTGCCTCTGCTCCATCATCTCATGTGCAAAGTCTTCCTTACAGAGCACTTGGGGAGCTCTGCCCAGAAGGTATCATTGTGACCTGTCACACAGCAGTGCTTTTTGGTCTCGCTATGCGTTCAGTCCCCTTGCACAAAGCAACCTCTGACTGCCTTGCATTGTTTTCAGTGGTATCATACAGACAGTCCTAAGTTAAAACCTAGTCTTGATTTATGGCTTTCTACGCACAGGGAATCAGCTGCAAACCCAGTGTGCGTTTTCAGGAGCCCTATTACCTTCAGAATGAAACATGCTGAGCTTTATTCTTTTTGTGCAAGCTTATAATTACAATCACATTAGCTTGCGCCAGAGCTATCGCTTACCATAGAGTGCAGATGAATTGCCTGCCTAATAGAATCACTCATGCTGGACCAAACATTTCATGTCAAGATGCTGTCAGGTCTATAATGTAGAAGCTCTGGCAGCGGTTCAGCGCTAGCTGCAGCAAGTCTCTGGGTACCACTTGGACCAGCTCTAACCCCCATGATAAAGTGAGTGCTCATCCAGTTCATCACAAGGGAGTGCTTAAAGAGCCACTGATGCTGCAGTCTCATATTATCTGTGAGGCTGTAGTAGAAACAACTAGTTTAATGTTGTATGTGTTTGAGCACTGATGTCTTAAAACCTTTTCAATATTGCTTTTCCCTGTGCTCAGTGATTTGGGTATGAGTAATGCTGTCTTCTCCTTTATTTCTTCTACTTAAACATAGGTTTACCATTTCCAGGCAGGCTACATTTCTTACTCCTTTTACCCCTAACAGATTTATCAAGTAGGATTTTATGTGCAATCAATAACATCTTCTGACCAGGCATAGCATTGTAAGCACAGGCATTGGGGTTGGAACTGGATGAGCTTTAAGATCCCTTCCAACCCAAACCATTGTTCAATGATTCTATATGATTCTATGAATTTGAGGCCTGCTTCTGGTCCTCCAAGCCAGCATTTTCAGGCTGATGAAATCCTGTGCCATCAGGTCCCCACATGCTTCTGCAGCACCTTCTTCAACAGGCACAGCTCCAAGATTTCTCTGTTCAGTGATCCCAAATAGAGCTGTTCTGGGTGGAGGATTTGGAAGATGCCAAAGCAAGGAAAATGAAAGAAGTGTCAGGAATGCACCACTTGACAAAGCCACCTGAACTTGACAAAGCCTCCAGGAAAGATGAGAGCTGCTACCAACCTCTCAGGAGGGTCCTCTCCACCCAGCTCACTGCTGCCAGAGCGGGCTCACATACCAAGCTCCCATATGGAATTTGATATTCATTGAGGAAACTGTTCCGCGCAGAGTCATCAGGTGAGAATCTGGAGTGGACAGAGATTCCAGGGCTCTTCTCAGATGAAAAGACAACACTGCACGCTACAACACTTCACCTGCCTGTACTTGATATAATGACAGCTATTAAATACCCATTTACAATAGTCTTTATTGCACATTCTAGAGTTCATTTACTGCAAATTCCATTTTCCCCCATCTCTGTGGTACAAAGATCAGCAAATAAACACAACTCACCTTAGGAAGACATATGCCAATAGGTGTATAAACAGTTATTAAATAGCTTTTTTTCTTCTGGCTCCTTCCCAAAAGTTTTACAAGTAATTTAAAAGAATACAGCATAAATATATCGGGTTTTAGTGTTCTGGATTATGGGAAAAGGGGGTTTGTGCTTGGAAGAACAACTCCGGAGACCAGCCAGCAGCCCTTCCAGATACCCTTCCTATGTAACTTGCACTTGAGAGGAGAGTCTTGTCTTCTAAAGGAGAACAAGTTTCATTGAAGAACAAGGCCTTGGTGACACCAGCAGATGCAGGAGTTGTTAGAATCCAGGCTGTGTCCCCAGGGTTTAGTCTCTCATTTTGGAAGCATGCATCATTCTCACTGTTTTTGCTCTCAGAAGCAGGGTTCCTGTCAGTGTACCCACAGCTCACCTGCACATCAGGAGCCAGCCCAACTGCTTTTAACTGTAAAGATGCAGATGGCTTCAACCTTTTGTTTGCAGAAGGAGGGATCCACTCCTCACAGCTGGCAGGCAGCTGGCTGTTAAGGAACTGCTGTGATACAGAGCTATTACTTTCCTCATCTTCACTATTACTTGGCCTTTCACGTTTCACTAACCTGCCAGTAAGCTGCTGCAGCAGAGTGTTCTGAAAGGCAGACCTAGATCGTTTGCATTTGGAATGGATCTTCCTGGGATTTGTAGGGGTGAAGAGAGCGACAAAAGAGCTTCTTTCCCCAACAGGCCACAGCTTCTGAAGAGGTTTTGCCATAGGAGTGGACTGTGAATAAGGAACAAAGTCTTGAGCGCTGATTGAATTGCACTGTGCATCACAAAAGGAGGATGTTACTGGTGTACTGTGCTTCCTAAAAGCACGAGGGAACCTGTGTTGGGATGAGCTGCGTTTTGAAGTGTTACAGGGAACATCTCCAGCATAAAGCACTAATTCAGGAGCTGTGACCTTGTCTGTCAAAGTATCATCTTCCTTTATTAAAGAATTACATGATTTCTTTTCTCTTGCACTTGCATCAAAGAGATCAGCAGAAGCATCATAGCTGCCTTCAGGGAAGATGCTGTTCCACAGCGTCGCTCTCCTGTTAACACTTTTGAAGGTGTTTTCTGACACTTCTGTCAATGGCTTTAATTGTCTTTCATAAATCCTTCTTGTATTGCTGGGAGTTGCTGCATCAGAATCCCATCTCCCTGTGAGTGTAAGATCTGGTCTTTGGCTTGGTGTAGCATAAGAGTTTTCTTTGTTTCTCCAACCAGCTAAGCAGCTGCCATGTGCAGAATGCACACAGGGAGCTGCCTCACTCCTCTTTAAACAGATTTCTCCATGTTTAGCAGCACAGTGATTAATAAAAGAGCAAGATGACTTTGAAATGTCAATATTTGCTGCTTTGGACTGCATGTATCTGCTCTCAGAAACAGAAAGCTCTGGTGTAACTGGCAAGGATTGTGATAGAATAGGTAGACGAGGGTTAGGTATAAAGCAAGATTCTTTGTCAGATAAAACACTACAGGAAAACTCACATTGTGCCACCTCATCACTCTGAGGATGTACATGTGACTGAAGACAAGCAAACAATACATTCTCCCAACTATCATTGTCTGCTGGTGGCAAGACCTTCCTGGAGACACTTGCTTCAGGCAAATCAGCAGCTACAAGGGTCTGCCAGAGACATGATTCATTAAGATTTGCACCCAACCTGCTCCTTTCAGGATGTTTGCCTGCATCTGGGTTGGGTGATGTTATGATGTTTTTGCCTTCTTCTATTCTAGCTAAGAATTCATTTAGGCTTTCTGAGAATGCGAGCTCATCCCACAGCATAGAATCCATCTGAGACACTCCAGTCACATTTATGTGACTAGAAGCTGAGGCATCTTTCTTGTATAAAAGGGGGTTGTGGGATTTTTCTGGGCAAGAATAATTCCTACCATCAGTCTTTGGGTAAGTGCTCTGTACCCCAGATTCCAAGGGATGTTGTAACAAACTGGAGCTGTTTCCATGTGAACACTCAGTCTCTGAAGAGGATATTCTCTCTAATTCATCAGTTGCAGAGATGCTGTCACTCTGACTAGGCTGTGAACTCAACTCGTTATGTTCCTCTTTATCCCCTTCCTTCACAGCAGAGCTGCAAAATGGTGAATCCCAGAGAGTTTGATTGTTGAGGCTCACACTGCAGGATTCTGCAGGGACAGGCCTCCCCTCTTGTTCATGCTGTTCACTCACCAGCTTTTCCACTTCCAGAGTGGGAAGGTCTTCTGCTGTTACCCAAGCAACAGATGAAGTCAGGCTCAAGGACTCCTGCCAGGACCTTAAAGGACTTTCTCTGCCACTAGACTGAACAGAGCAGGAGTTTCTGCTCAGGCTAGACAAGCTGCTGAGCTCACTGACAGGTTCATCTGCTGCAGCTGCTGCTGTGTTAGGTAAATCTGAGCTGTTACTACAGCTCCTGAGTTTTGCTGACTGCAGGAGCCGATGGAAGTAGCTGATAACTGTAAAGCCAGTAACAGCAGTGTTTGGCAGGAAGAGCTGGCAAGCTGTAAGGGTTTTTGTACTTCTATTAATTCTGGAGCAGTTCTGCAAGATGCTGCTGGCAGCAGAATGGCCTCCATCTTCCCTTGCCCAACGCTGGTACGGGGGGAAAGATAAAAGTCTTAGTACAGTATTTTGGGATAGAGAAAGAAGGATAAAAATTAACACATGTCTTTTAAGCCAGGCTTAAATTTAGGCCCATTTTTTTGTCAGGATCTGCAGGGAAGAGAATACGAACCAGGTTGTCACACAAAGCAGTACTCCCTGGGAAATAAGCGTTGGCAAGGGCTAGAAAGGGCATCACAGTGAGAGGTTCTTCGCCTGCTGCAATTACACAGAGTTTTGGAAAAACAACCAAGAGATCTGAGCATTTCACTGAAAATGTCTTCCTCACTGTAGGTCATTGGGTGTTTCGGGGCTGCCCCCAGTGCAGTGCTGTGCAAATGGCCAGCTGCCTAAGCCCAGTGCTTTTCTTTTACAAGAGCTGGACTTGTTCAGCCTGGAGAAGAGAAGGCTCCTTAAGGGGAGACCTTAGAGCAGCTCCAGTGCCTAAAGGGCCAACAAGAAATCTGGAGAGGGGGTTTTGATAAAGTCATGTGGAGACAGGGAAAAGGGAATGGCTTCAAACTGAAAAACGGGAGATTTAGATTAGACCTTAGGCAGAAGCTCTTCCCTGTGAGGGTGCTGAGGTGCTAGCACAGGGTGCCCAGAGAAGCTGTGGCTGCTCCATCCCTGGCAGTGTCCAAGGCCAGGTTGGACACAGGGGCTTGGAGCAAGCTGCTCTAGTGGAAGGTGTCCCTGCCCATGGCAAGGGGTTGGAATTGGATGAGCTTTAAGTTCCCTTCCAACCCAAACCAGTCTGGGATTCTATGATCTTCTCAGATTCATTTGGAGAGTAGTGTGCCACAGGAGCTTCAGCAGCAATTCTTTATAGAACCTGTTTCTCTCCACACATAAGAATGTTTCAATTGCATTAAAAGCAAAGGGAATTTTCTAATATTTTGAGGAGTGGACAAACCCTTTTTCATCTCTCCCTCAAGTTCTGGCAATGCCAGAGGCCAAAATATAGCCATCTTCAAACTCAACAACCCTCCTACTCCCTGAGTCCAGGCAAAGGTTGAGGCTGAAAGCTCTTAAAGAAGGACAATACCTTTCTAGGTAAGTACGTTATGTCAGTTGTCACTTTTACCTGGGGGAGTGCAAGCATATGCACAGCTGAACAGAGTTGCCCAGAAATGTCTAGAGCCAAAGGAGAAGTAAATGGTCTTTGAATGTGTGTTCAGTCCTTGTGTGTGCAGGAGCAGCCACAAGGCTGTTGATACACAGGATTATAGTTGTAAAGGCATCAGACCTAGAGACTTGGTGAATGATTCTAGTTAAATAAAGTTAATCCATGAAGTCCTCCAACTTCCATTACTTAAGAGGCCGGAAAAACCTCTGCTCAGATATAAACCTCATGATACCTATGGGAGAGGAAAAGCACCTGCCAGGTAGGGTTTAGTTCAAAGACTTCATAATACGAATGACTCACACAAGCACCACTTGAAGAGAACTTAGAAGACTGTTTCCATGGAAATATTACTAAGAACTAGTATTTCAAAGTCTGTTAAACGTACAAAAGAGCCACAGATACCTATGTTGAAGAGCTGTACTTTAACAACAGTTGAAAACATGCTCTTGAAATCATGAAACATCAAAATGCTGCAAGGGGATGTGTTTGTCCTTACATTCTACACACTAGGAGACTAAGCAGCGTGGGAAAGGTAGGGCAGTGCTTGAAAAGACAGTCTGTTTCTTGCTTGAACTGTACAAGGTTTTTTACAGACTCCAAGCTGTTACAGGAGCTGGCACTGCTCAGGCTCTCTGAAAAGCAGCCCTGACAAGCTGTCAAGCTGACTACTGCCATTCAAGATGACTTTGGATGTGACTCATTTAAAATAACACAGGAGTCTGGGGGAAGAGGAGCAGAATCCTCCCCATGTCCTAGCCCTAAGTTTTCTCAAATTGCCAAAAGATATTGTACATGATGCTTTAATAACTCCGTCTGCGCCCCAAACTGGCTACTTGCTAATGAAAAAAACTCATTATAAGAGAGTAATGTGGATTAGAAGTTACCTTCACTCCAAATATAAATCTTTTTCCAATGAAACAGGTTTCCACTGCTTGAACCAGCATTGCTTGAGATGCATCTGTGTTTGTTTCTCCTGACACCTGATTGAAGTCTTGAACATACCTTGAGTAAAAACATACAGAAGTACTGGACCAACAGAGGAAGCCTGACATAGCATTTTAGCTGTAGTATAGGTAGGACACATGCTAAAGAGAAGATACTGTGGTAGCTTAAGCTAAACATGGAATGAAAAGAGGAAACCAGGAAGCTATAAATTGGGTTGTTTAGTTAACTTGTTGTGAAACAGAAGAAAGCAAAACAACCACTCTGGATAGGTTTAATACACACAAAACTTTCAGGTGTTCCCTGTGTGGCTGTGATTTTTGTATCAACACGACTGTATAATGCTGTCAACATGCTGCTACGGCTTACACAGCCTTCCTGCTTGCACCTTTACAGCAGTATCCATACTCAGACACACAAATGACTCTGGTTTTCAGAGCTGATAGTAGCATACCAATGTAGAATGCCTGCAATGAGTACGCTCTTCATGCTGCTAATGTGGGATTTAAAGTGATCACCTCTGACCCAGCGATAACACCAGACACTGGAAAATAACAGAATAGAGAAAGAAGCAGTGGATGGAGCTGAATATCCTATCCTAGCAGTTTCACAAATCAGAAAGTCTGAAGCTTATCATGTGGGTGGCTGGGCTCTGAGGACTAACAGGTTTTCTAAGAAATTCCTCACTTCTAAAGGCTAATTTGGCACATTGAAGTAATATCACTATTGTTTTTAAAATTCAAACTGTTAAAAACCAAATCCAACCCAAAAAAAACCCAAGGCTCCATCTTTACCTTAAGATTCCTTTAAAATCTTGAGGGGAAAAAAAAAGCCTAAATCTCTGGAAAAGCAAACAGACTTCAAAATGTGACATTAGACAAAGGAATTTCAACCATCTCAAAGGCAGAAGGACACAAGAAAGAAGTCCAATCATCTTGTGAAGCTCACTTAGTAGGTAACCAGCTACCTTCAATAGTGAAGGATCTCTTTTACTACGCAGAGGTAATCCACCTCAAAACATCAAGATTCCTGGAAGAAATCAAACTTCAGCATTTCCTCAAGGTAATGGGTACCAAGGAAATGCTGGAAGGGAGCATTTTAGCAGCTTCCTCCCGCTCATCTCCCCACCACCCATGCTCATCTCTATTTTTTTAGGCTGAAGAAAAAGCAGCAGCTCTATAGATGGAAACAATCCACTTCCTTACCTCTGCAGATTCTCTGCGGTGACCCCAAAGAATGGATCTAAGCAACTCCCAAACACGGTGATGTCAAACAAATCATTAGTGTCAGCAATCTTCAGGGACAATCTGTATCTGTAGCTTGCATCTTTAGCTTCACCTGTGCAGCCACACTTTGGACAGTTAAACCTGGCAAAACACAGTAAGAGGATAAAAAAGATTGAATACATGAGCTTATGTTAATCGCTGCTGAGGTAAGAACTTCTCTGCAGCTGTAAGTATTACTACTATAATGCATCAAACATTCCATTACAAACTATATGATTACTTCTTACTCTTTACTCCCTGAGGCATTAATCTTACCACAGGTTGGATGTATCATGTCAGAAGCCCTTTGGCTTCTTTCACTGATTTATTAAATGCTGGACAGCTGTGAAGTTGGAGAGAGGCAGTGGGATTTGAATGACCTGTTGGGAAGTGATTTTGAACTCCCCACATCCCCATTTCATTCTGGTTTGGGATTTTATTTCCTGCAGCTTTCGTGTAATACCTAGATCTAAAAAATCATCAGGAAACAGCACTATTATCTTTTACTTCAGCATTTGAAATGACAGAGATTGTTGCTTTACAAAGGCAGCTCCTCCCATTTAGTAGTGACATGTATTGTTCTCCCGTGTGTCATAGATTTCACCTAACAGTGGGATTAAAAAGGACAGTCAGAGTTCTGGACACACAGTAAGTGAAAGAGTCACACAGGACTACCTGATGAATTGCACATCTAGAATGATAAGAAATACAAAAGAAATTAGGATTTGATTTGGAGGGGCTTTCTGTTAACGCTTTCCAACTGGGAACAGCACTGGAGAACTGGATGGACTGCAGGAGATGCACTTGGAAACTGTCAACAGAAATCATCTAAACTGTTCCTTGATATTGTGTGGCACTGAACACAATAGAACTCTTGATCTGTAACAACCTCCAAGCTGCTACTGTAATACAAAGAGATCTGAATAGTGATAAGTAACATAAATATCTGAAATTAGCACTTATTTCTATGATGGCTGGATCTACATTGATTTGTTATAACTTGTGTTCAGCTAACAGATATTCCCAAGGCTTGTTACAGTTCGTGATCCCCCAAAACAGGACGTACCTCCTAGAATCCAGTATCAGCCTAGAAAAGCAGTTTTGACAGGCAGGATAGACGAAGCAGGAGTTCTGGATGGAAATTACAGAGGCAGACAAGAGTCCTCTCACACTATCCATGTGCTACAGCATCACCTGAAACAAGTCAAAATGGTCCAAAGACTTCTCTTTTTATGAACTGTTCATATTTATTGCTTTTATTTGGTCGGTTTGAACATTCTGAAAGGCAGTCCTCAGGAAATTATAATCTCTGTTTGCAATGGTAGCCCAAATGAGGCAACAGCTGCTATTACCCTTTGTTAATCCTATAAGGAGAAAAAAAATAGAAGATAGGTAATAAGAAGAAAGCATTCATGATATTCACACACCTCTGCAGACAAGTCATGCAAATTCCCACTGGTATGTAGGGAATCTTTACTGGAACCCGAGCACAGCACTGCACCAGATCAGTTTCTGATTTTTCCCTTAATTTAGAACAAAGTCACAACATGGGGTTAAAAACTGAAATTATTCTACACTTGTAATTAACACAGAATCCCAGAATGGTTTGGGTTGAAAAGGACCTGAAGATCACCCAGTTCCAACCCCCTGCCACTGGCAGGGTCACCTTCCACTAGAGCAGGTTGCTCCAAGCTCCGTCCAGCCTGGCCTTGAGCACTGCCAGGGATGGGGCATCCACAACTTTTCTGGGCACCCTGTGCCAGCGCCTCAGCACCCTCACAGGGAAGAACTTCTTCATTATATCTAATCTGAACGTCCCCTGTTTAAGTTTAAACCCATTACCCCTTGTCCTATCACTACAGTCCCTAATGAAGAGTCCCTCCCCAGCTATGAGGTCTCCACGCAGCTTCTCTTCTCCAGGCTGAACAGCCCCAACTTTCTCAGCCTGTCTTCACACAGGAGGTGCTACAGCCCCTGATCATCCTCGTGGCCCTTCTCTGGACTTGTTCCAACAGTTCCATGTCCTTTTTATGTTGAGGACACCAGAACTGCACACAATACTCCAGGTGAGGTCTCACAAGAGCAAAGTTGAGGGGCAGGATCACCTCCTTCGACCTGCTGGTCACGCTCCTTTTGATGCGGCCCAGGATACGGTTGGTGATGATTTTAAAAAGAGAAGATGCTCAGAAAAAAAATCTCAAAAGGGCAATAATACTCATGCCCTTTGAGCCAAAGGCACAGCTCTACTGTGTTTACCATCAATTTCAACAAAGGAGCTGTATGCATCTGACAAATAAATGATAAAATAAATGTTTAAATAAATAGGAATTAGTTATTTTTTATTCAGTGTTACTTTTCTGCAGAATTAGCTTGCCTCTATTCTTAGCACACCATCCAAAATATCAAGTTTTAGGAAACCTCTCTTATTTTAGAAAGTTGACTTTTTTTCTCAGCAGATACCAGAAACATGTAGACAAAAATACCCTAAAATACCTCAAACCACAGACTCACAAATTAAAAGACCAAATTGTTCTCTGCAGCTGAATTAAAGGACACCTTAAAAGCTCTTATTTGCAAAAGCTTTTCACTGTTCTCCTCACTGTCATTCCAGATCTTCTGAGACCCCACCACCAGTCCTGTGTTTGGCTCTGGAGCTTCCAGCATAAGAAGGATATGGAGCTGTTGGAGCAAATCCAGAGCAGGCCATGGAGATGCTGCGAGGGCTGGAGCAGCTCTGCTCTGGAGCCAGGCTGAGAGAGCTGGGCTGGTTTAGCCTGGACAAGAGAAGGCTCCTCAAGGGGAGACCTCAGAGCAGCTCCAGTGCCTAAAGGGGCTACAGGAAACCTGGAGAGGGGCTTTGGACAAGGGCCTGTAGGGACAGGACAAGGGGAATGGCTTTAACCTGACAGAGGGGAGACTGAGATGAGCTCTTAGGCAGAAGCTCTTCCCTGTGAGGGTGCTGAGGCGCTGGCACAGGGTGCCCAGAGAAGCTGTGGCTGCCCCATCCCTGGCAGTGTCCAAGGCCAGGTTGGACACAGGGGCTTGGAGCAACCTGCTCTAGTGGAAGGGGTCCCTGCCCGTGGCAGGGGCTGGAACTGGATGAGCTTTAAGTTCCCTTCCAACCCAAACCATTCTGGAGTTCAACAGCCCTGAGGTCTCATCAAGTTTCCTGTCAGTGCCTGGTGCCCTCTAGTGACTGCGCTGCCTTAAACACTCCCCAACAAAAACCAAACAAGCCGCACACGAGCCGTTAACCGGTCTCACATCGCATTTTTTACCCCTCAGCCTTCTCCCACTCCATCCCCGAGATGCCCCCGGCAGCAGACAGCGAGCAGCGAGCCCGGGCACAGCGCCGGGGAGCTCAAGGCCGGGAGGAGCTCCCAAGCTTCACAGTATCACAGTATGCTAGAGATTGGAAGGGACCTCGAAAGATCATCTAGTCCAATCCCCCTGCCGGAGCAGGAACACCTAGATAATGTTACACAGGAATGTGTCCGGGCGAGTTTTGAATGTCTCCAGGGAAGGAGACTCCACAACCTCCCTGGGCAGCCTGTTCCAGTGTTCCATCACCCTCACTGAGAAGAAGTTTCTTCTCAAGTTTAAGTGGAACCTCTTGTGTTCCAGTTTGTACCCATTACCCCTTGTCCTATCATTGTTTGCCACTGAGTAGAGCCTGGCTCCATCCTCGTGACACTCCCCCTTTATATATTTATATACACTAATAAGGTCACCCCTCAGACTCCTCTAAACTATAGAGACCCAGCTCCCTCAGTCTTTCCTCATAAGGGAGATGCTCCACTCCCTTAATCATCTTAGTTGCCCTTCACCCGACTCCCACCCTTTAAGTGGTGCTTTCAGCTGCGCTCAACACCCCAGAAACCCTCCGGTCACCCCAGCATTACCGTTCATACCGGTGCGCCTCTTCCAGCGCTGCTGTCCTCCGACACCGAGGGGAAGCGGTGAAGCGCTGTCTGCAGGGCAAGGGAACGGGCAGCCTCCGGCGCCACCTCTCCTCGGTGCCAGGGATGGAGACGCCGGGAGGCGCTACCGAGACCGTGTCCCGTGTCCCGTGTCCCGTGTCCCGTGTCCCGTGTCCCGTGTCCCTTACCCGGCCCTGGCTTCGGCCCCGACACCGGCTCCGGCTCCGAAGCGATCCCGGAAATATCGCCTACCGAAGGACTGAATCACGTGCTTCCAGCAGCCAATCGTTGCTTCTTTGCGGGACGCCGCAGCCAACCGCGAAAAGCGCGCGCGAGCTCCCCTCAACTCCGCAACCAATCGGAATGCCCCGCTCCTTAGTGCCCACCCTCTTCACACGTGTGTGGATAACCCCGCCCATTGGGGGGGCACATAGGGGAATGGGCGCATGCGTGGACCCGCCTCTCCCTCTGCGCTGGGTCCTACCGCCCGCCGCTCCCCCCTTCCCTCCCGGCGCCGGCTCCGGGCAGCCCCCGGGCGGGGGCAGTGGGGCCGGTATAAAGCGGCGGGGCGGCCGGGCGGTCCTTGCTTCTCATCCCGGCCATGCTGCGGCTTTTCCTGCTCCTCCTGCTCTTCGGCGCGCCCGCCGCACTGCCCGCTCCCCGCTACCGCCGGGGCGCTGCGCTGCCGACCCGCACCTACCTGACGCGGTACCTCACGCAGCAGGTAGGAGCCGCCGCGGTCAGACCGTGCAGTGTCGAGTGTCCCGCCGAAGGGGAGGTGCTGAGCAGCCTGGGCAGGGCTCGTCCCCCTGTGCTGGGCACTGGTGAGGCTGCACCTTGAATCCTGTGTTCAGTTCTGGGCCCCTCACTACAAGAGAGACATTGAGGTGCTGGAGCGGGTCCAGAGAAGGGCAATGGAGCTGGTGAAGGGCCTGGAGCACAAGTGTGATGGGGAATGGCTGAGGGACCTGGGGGGGTTCAGTCTGGAGAAGAGAAGGCTCAGGGGGGACCTTATCACTCTCTACAACTGCCCTGAAAGGATGATGGAGTGAGGTGGGGTTGGTATCTTCTCCCAAGTAATAAGTGACAGGACAAGAGGAAACGGCCTCAAGCTGCACCAGGGCAGGTTTAGATGGAGCTGAGGAACAATTCCTGCCCCAGAGGGTGCTCAGGCATTGGAACAGGCTGCCCAGGGCAGGGCTGCAGTCACCGTCCCTCCAAGTGTTCACAAACCGTGGAGATGAGGCCCTCAGTGCCGTGGGTTAGTGGTGGCCTTGGCAGTGCTGGGGAACCGTTGGACTTGATCATCTTAAAGGCCTTTTCCAATCCAGTTGATGCTATGATCTCTACACCATATACTAGCACCATAGCCTGTTTTTCGGTGCATTCTGCCCAGTGTGTTGGCAGAGAGGGGCCAGCTGTACCCTGGTGGTGTTTGCTGTGTGATTTCTGTTTGTCCCTTTTAAATAGGGAACAGGTTTCTGTTAACCTGAGTTTTGTTTTCCTGCCTGCTCCAACGTTTCTCTTTGCAATTTGGGCAAAGTCCCCAGCTCATGGGCAGATCCACAACGTTGGCTCCACGTGCTGCTGTGGTCCCTTGAAACACCACTTATTTACAGGTTTTCATGGAAACAGTCACCAGTTCCTTTGTACATGTTGGGGTGTTTGCATCTTCATGTGTCCTGAACCTGATTTTTGCATGGGATATGATGGCTCCCCTCATTGAGAGGTGCAGTGAGGAGAGAGGACACTTGTAGTGTTCTCTGGTTTTGATTGCAATCAGACTTGTAGCCTGCATCTGAATTTCATTCCCTGGTCTATGTATGGGACGGTGGGAAGGAGAGTGTTTAATTCACAGGCATCTTGGGTGATACAGCGGTTGAACATAGAATGGTTTGGGTTGGAAGGGACCTTAAAGCTCATCCAGTTCCAACCCCCTGCCACAGGCAGGGTCACCTTCCACTAGAGCAAGTTGCTCTAGTGTCCAACCTGGCCTTGAACACTGCCAGGGATGGGGCAGCCACAGCTTCTCTGGGCACCCTGTGCCAGCACCTCAGCACCCTCACAGGGAGGAACTTCTGCCTAAGAGCTCATTCCTGGCTCTCCTCTTTAAACTGTAGAAGGTGAACTTACAATGGAATGAGCAAAATGGGAAGACTATGCTTTCAGAGACAAGAGGCATGAATGAAACAACTAATCCTTATAAGATTATTCTAAATAGCTATGGAATAATTTCAGTGTCAAGGTCCCTGTCATCTGAGGTGTGAGAGGTGGAACAATTTCAATGAGAAATCCATTCTGTGAGATTATATTCTCCCCCAGACAGTGTTACTGGTTTGGGAGCACTCCTCTTCCAGTTTTCCATAAATCACGGAGTTCCTGTGTCTTGACAGCATCTCTGTCTAATTTCAATCACACAGGTAGTGACTTGAGATCCGGGTCCATCCACTAACTCCTCTAATAACCCTGAAGCTTATTCTGGTGACATACTGCAGATACCTCCTGCAGTGCGTGGTCAGTGCTGGCTGGGATGCCAATCCTCTGGTAGTGTTGTAACTCCAAGCCTGACACCTAATTGTTCTGCTGTTTCAGTAGTTCCACATTGCTATCATAGTATCAGTGATACTAATTCTGTGCCCTGGTCTGAACCACCCTTTGTCACTGTGTTATCACACCTCTGTCCTCATCCCATCTCTGGGCTGTGTCATCATCTGGTTTGTCTCAGCTATCAGAGACAGCCCTTGTGCCCTCCAGTTGCCAGCAAAGCTGCAGAGCTGCTGTGTACCCAAGATATGTGGATTTTGGGAGGTAGATAAGGGTTGAGAGAAGAGTGCCAGTAATATCCTGTTATAAAGTTGGTGCCACATCTTCCTTCAGTCTCTTCTGTGTTCTCTTCCCCTCGTAATTCAAGTAAAATAATGTTGGCTGAAAGTGGCTGCTGCGGGAAAGAGGGGTCCTGTTCCCGGGCCTTGAAGTCCTTGCTTTCCTTGTCCAAAAACTTATCAGTAGTGTTGAACATGGTGGAAAATGTGTCTATATCCATGTACTTTTAATTGTATTCATCAAAGACTTGGATGCTGATGCCTGGCCCTTGAAAGAAACAGGGTTAGAATGGGAAGTCTAATCACACCGAGGGCATAAGACAGTGTTTTATCAGCAGCTTAACATGCAGAACTGATATAGGTGAACTCAGCAGCCCTTATGAAACATGCACTCAGAGCTGCTGTCAGGGAGCTTGTAATTACATTGTGATTCTGTAGTGGAACTTAACTGCCATGATTAACATGTTAAATAGGGGTGGTGATACTCTGGCACCTCTCAGGATTATTGAGGTTTAATTACTTACATTATAGTTGCTTACAACATGAATCATCTGCCTCTGTTCTGTGCTTCCCAGTTGTTCTTCTTAGGTAAAGTTCCTGTTTTGATTCTTGTTTCTCCCTTTGGTAAGTTGAAATAATTTATATAAAACCATGCCATATAAAAATTAGTTTATAATATGGTAAAAAAATGTAGTCACAAAAGAAATGTTTCTTATACCTATTTACATTAAAATATCTTTAACTAGAGTCTTTGAATATTTAATACTTCTACAAAAGAAAACTTGGAGAAGTCTAAACAGGCTCCTTGCATGAATTCTGTTGCTTTAAAAGTTACCTTCTTTAGCACAATTTATTTGTGTTGCACATTGGAGAGCTGAATTTCAGAGGCTGAGAGCGTTCATTTGCAATTACAACTTCTAAATGGAGCCTCTTGGCATGAAGTCCTGTAGACCAGTGGTGTTGCTTGAGGGCTTAGCATCAACCTTTACTGAGAAGCAGTGCTATTTAGGTCTGCCTTCCTAAAAATGGGGAAATAACAGGGTGAGAGTTCAGCTCAATTCTCATTTACATTGAGCTTCATCCTGCTTACCGTTTAAAGTCTCAGAGATCCCTGAGGATGGGGCTAAAGTCTGGAATATTGAGAAATAAGTCAAGCAATGCCTGTGTCAGTATGACCAAGATCTTAGCTGTGTACTGGCATGTGTATGCCTTATTACTTTGGCTTTTGGGTGTGATTTCCCTCTCCTTTGAAGCTAACTGATGCCTTTCAGACCTACTCCTCCAATGCATGAGTGAAACAACCCCAGTATAAAGATGCTTTATGCTGACCTGGATTAATAGATGGCCTTTGAAGGAGAAACACAAGAAACTCTACCATCACCACATCTTTGTCAACAGATTGTATCTGTATTGGGGAAATTGGTTTCCTTTTCTCATGTACTAGTGTGATTTTTATAGGCAAGACTATTTTCACTTCTGTTTTGATAGGTTGCTTGTAATTTGTGTGTTAAATTAATCCATCCAAAACTGATCTTTACAGAGATAATCATGTGTAGGATGTATAGAGCTGCAGGAAGACTGCTGCTCTTTGAATGGCTTCTTTGTTAGGTAGCTGTGTCAATGACCACAACTCAAATTCGTTGGAAGGACTTGATGAGGCATCCAATAGTCATCTACTTCTCTTTGCCCAAATTGAAATAATCTGATATCTTAGTGACGAAGCTGGAGTCAGACACATTCTGTCCTTTGGGGACTTGTCTTGCACCTCTGTGTTTGTGTTCCTGCCTGCAACGCACGTACCAGCATTACAAAAACCATAGCCTGAGAACTTGTGGTGCTTTAAATGCTGAGAGCATGATACCTCAAATTTCCTGATAGTTGAAGGCTTCTCAGTGCTAAACTGTCATTTTAAGGGGTGGATCACTCATTTGGATTTGATGCCTGTGTGAGGCTTCATATGCTAGTGGATCCTTCATCCCAGTCACACTCTGTAAGCATGTCACTTGCTCTGAGAGCTGCTTTGAATTTGTCTAGGAACCAGTGTAACAAGTGCAAATTGACTTTTGTTCAGCAAGTTACTGAGCGTGGTCCTTCCAGCAGGTTGTCTTTGAAACTGCATGTCAGTTGGGTCACCATTTCTAGAAGATGACTGCATTGAATAACTTTCTACATTTCATACCTGTGTCAGTATTTCCTAAATTCATATGCAAGTCTTTGTGCTCTAAAACACATCTGCACTTCGTGTTATGGGTACCTAAAAGGAAGCTCTGTTGAAGCTTCAATGTAATGAAGTTTAAATGTAATGGAATTTGATCTTTTCTGGCTATATTGGGTGTTTTCAATACCCAATTTTGTGTCACAGACTGAAGTTGTGAGGCATAGAAAATGCCTGAAAGTGCAAAAATTAGAATGTTGGTTTCAAGCCGAGAAAAGAATCTGGGAAGTACCTCAAAGGAGAAGTGAAGATGGATTCATTTCTCTTTCAGACATGGCTCTTTCTGTTGTAGAGGAAGGCAGTGAATCTCAGAATTTCCCTGTTCCAATGGAAAATCAGTACTGCATAAGAGAACAGTTTGACTTCAGTCAGGTTGCAAAACGAATGTGCAGAGTAAAGCAAAGTGCCTTGAAGAGACTGGATCACCTTTTTGATGACAATATTGGCTTAATTTATCAAATTAAGCAAAACTAAGGATGCAGTTTTGCTCTGAAACTAATGTTTCATTGGTTGTATTCAACAAGAAGAAAGTTTGCAGTTATAGAACAAGATACTGGGCTTGGAGCAACCTGGTCTAGTGGAAGGTGTCCCTGCCTGTGGCAGGGGGTTGGAACCAGATGAGCTTTAAGGTGCTTTCCAACCCAAACCAACCTGCGATCCTATGATTTTCCAGTATTTGACACTTTCACTCTTATATGTAAAACAGTGTCACATAAACCATATGTACAACAGTTATGTATATGCCCATTTAATGTTAATGGAGTATTTTTCAGCTGTGAGCCTTTTAATTCCGGTTAGCAGCTTTTTCAGCATCTCATTGTGACTCAGAATAGCAGCAGATGTTGGGAATGGTTAAGGTGGGTTTGTTTTTCATGCCTGGCACCACAATACTGTAGCACATTTAACTTCTGGTGGAGGAAAAAACAAAGTGCTTTTTACAGAAGCCCCTTGGTACCAATTAAAAGTTATCTCAGTGCTTAGAGAAGAAGTGATGCTGATGTTTGTCTCTGAGGTGAATTACTTAGAATATGTTTTACTCATCAAGTAGTACAGGAGTACTTGGCAGCTCTTACTCTGTGATTTCAAACAGGAGCTGTAAGCTATAAACCAGATCTATAAGCAGAAACAATAGCTCTTACTCAGTGGACAGGAAAAGGGGGAAGTACTTGTTAAAGCTTGTCAGTGAATTCTTATTTTTATGCACTACTTATCTGTGGGTCACAAAGCAGACACTGGCCTCTCAAATTAAGCAGGAAACAATTTCCTCACAACTTCCTTCAAGTGAGCAGTTAATACTAGAGACTACAAAAAGCATCAATGATCACTACTCTCCCTGAAAATAAGCAGTTTTAATCTCACTAGCTTCAACCATTGAAAGCTGTAATGCGCCACAGATTTCTGGTAGACTGTCTTGATTAAAGTCTGTTCCAGGGCCTCACTACCTTCACAATAAAGAACTTCTTCCTGTCCTACAAGGTGATAGCTGAGGGCTTTTAGCAATGTCTGTGGAGTTGAAGGACTGAACAACAAACAACTGCACATGGCTGAAATAGCAGGCTGTTTGCAAGCTGCATTGGATGAGATAAATTTTGTTAACTTCGTTGAAGTTATTTGGACTTCTACCAAATGCTCATGAGCTTCTGATGGGCTGTGGGCTGCATCAAAAGGAGCGTGACCAGCAGGTCGAAGGAGGTGATCCTGCCCCTCTACTCTGCTCTTGTGAGACCTCACTTGGTGTATTGTGTGCAGTTCTGGTGTCCTCAACATAAAAAGGACATGGAACTGTTGGAACAAGTCCAGAGGAGGCCACGGGGATGATTGGGGGACTGGAATACCTCCCATATGAAGACAGGCTGAGAAAGATGGGCCTGTTCAGCCTGGAGAAGGCTGCGTGGAGACCTCCTAGCCGCCTTCCAGTATCAGAAGGGGGCTACAGGGATGCTGGAGAGGGACTCTTCTTCAGGGACTGTAGTGATAGGACAAGGGGTAACGGGTTTAAACTTCCCTGTGAGGGGAAGTCCTTCCCTGTGAGGGCGGTGAGGCTCTGGCACAAATTGCTCAGAGAAGCTGTGGCTGTCCCATCCCTGGCAGTGTTTAAGGCCAGGCTGGACAGAGCCTTGGGCGGCATGGTCCATGGCAGGGGGTTGGAACTGGATGATCTTAAGGTCCTTTCCAACCCAAACCATTTTATGAGTCTATGAATCAAAGTCTTGGATCTGAACTAATACCATCTTTTTGAGGGTGGCGGGTAGGAAGGAAAATGAAACTCAACATGTGTTCCATATTGGGTTCTTCATCTGACCTTGAGGAGATCAAGGCTAGCCAACAGCATAAGAAGTTGTACGCTGTGCTGATAATGTATAACAATTATGCTAAATTGGTGAGAGCCAAGAGGTCACACTTGATTATTTCGCCTTAAATCTTTAAAAATTGAAGAAATACCTTGCATTTATTTCATGCCTCCTGGAATATTTAGTTTTTATACCTAAAGCAGTGAAACTTGTAAGACATTTAAAGGGGCTGTACTCGGTTGTCTTCCATATACCTGCAAAATGGTTCATTTCTTTGTTTTCCAGGCATGTGAATTCAGAGAATTAAATATGGACAGAGCAATGGGAATTGCATTTCTCAGCACAATCAGTACCTACCATCCTCCCTGCCTGTGGTGTGTGGAGATAATTCTATTTTATTTACATTTGTAGTTGCTATCTCCTACGCTTTAGTTCAGCCCAAGCGTGCAGGGAGTATTCTCTGATACTCAGCACTGTGACAGTGCTACTGGCAAGTGTCATTGGTACTGTCAGTTGTGCTGTGTGTGCCTGCTGTTCTCTAAACACAGATAATGATCAAAGAACAAAACTTCTGATCCTTTTGGGCTGTTGTTTCTATCTTCAAATTGACATAATGGCTTTCTCTGTATCTGAAGGGGGGCTACAAGGGTACTGGAGAGGTACTCTTTGTCAGGGACTGTAGCGATAGGTCAAGGGGTAACGGGTTTAAACTTAGGGGAGATTTAGGTTAGATATCAGGAAGAAGTTCTTTACTGTGAGGGTGGTGAGGCACTGGAATGGGTTGCCCAAAGAAGTGGTGAATTCTCCATCCCTGGCAGTGTTCAAGGCCAGGCTGGACAGCGCCTTGGGTGACATGGTCTAGTGTGAGGTGTCCCTGCCCATGGCAAGGGGTTGGAATTGGATGATCTTAAGGTTCATTCAATCCAAAGCATTCTGTGATTCACTTCTACAGCCATTGTGCAGAGCTTATGTACAAGCTTACCCTTGTGTCAGCTTAAAGGAGAGTGATTAGGTGAAGATTATCTGGAAGAGCTTTTTGTAGAGGAATATCTGAGAATTATGTCTCCCAAAGAGGAGAGGGTTTGCTGAAAGACCTGCATGGGATGTGAGCATGCAGGGAGATATGATCCTGTGCACTAGCTTCTCCCTCTGACTGCTGATACAGAGACTTGATGATGCCTCTCCTTTCATTCCTAGTTTATTTTGCTCCCAAAGGGAGTAAGTTTTCTTGCATTGAGAGCAAAAAAAACCTTTCTAAAAAGCATGTATGAGGGGACTTATTGTGAAACAAACTAGTCAGAGGTAGCCTTAGATGGTAGTTTCCATGCAGGAACTTCCTTTCAAGACAACAGGAACAGAAAGTGATGGGCATCAGTCCCTTTGACTTCAGGAGCGTTTGAACTGAGGCCAGACTGAACTAGAGGAAGTGGGTGAAAGCAGAGCTAGCATTAACACACCATTTTGTTTATAGTTCAAAGCAGCAGCTTGCTTTGCTCCGCTGCGTGACTCCCTTAAAGTAGACTCTTCTGCAGAAGCTGCTCAGAAACGCATGCTGGTACACTGGAAGTGCTGGCTTTGCAGTAGTGCTTACTGTACAATGATACATGGCCATACAGTTTTCAGTCCTGCAAGGCACTGCTGCTGAAGGGGAATGTAGACTTCCTTCAGGCTCCTGAGCTGAGCAGGAGCTCCTGTCCTACAAGATGATGGCAAATGGCTTTTAGTAATGTTTGTGGAGTTGTTCAGAGGCTGTTCTGAACAGGGCAGTACATAACAAAATGCTCTTGCTTATTTTTCAGTGAAAAGAGAAAATGGGAATAGAAAAATCTATTGAGATGAGAAAAGTGTTGCTTTGCTATGAGAACATATGTGATATGTCTCATTCTGGGTGCTGGTATAAAGACCCGTCATTTATCTGTGTTTGTTAGAGCTTTTCAGCCACTGGAGAACTGTTGGAATGGTTGTGACAGGAGACCTGGATGTTCCTATTGTAAAGTAGAACAATCTGTAGAGCAGCTTTTCACCCACAGGGAGTCATGGATGTTATTTCCCTGCTGGCCTTCCTATCATCCTGTCTGCTAAAGCCCTGGAGCCCTGCAAGCAGACACTTGTTCTTCAGTGCTCAGAGCTGTTGCAGGCTCACAAAGCAGCAGTTGCTAGGTGGTATTTTCACTATTGCGTAAGGCCTGGATGATTAATTGCTGCTGTAATACTTTGTTTTCTGAAATGCTCCCCCCCAGTGCTCATCAGAATGGGGGGCTATTAAATAACTGATCCACAGTGGCATGTGTAAAATCCCTGGCACCGGACCTCATGGAGGTATTCAGTGCTTTTGAATACAAACAAATTGCTACCAAGCTTTTGCCATTTTGCCTTGAATTAGAAGAATATCAATATGGATGACAGGACAGTTTTCCTATTTGCTATCACTACGTGGGTCTCTTGGATCCCCTGTCTTGAGGGATTAGCTGTAGAGAATGAACCATAAATAACAAGGATTGAACTAAAGCTGGGAGAATGATAGAACAGAGCAAATTGCTTTTTAGCTTGAAAAAGCTGAAGTAAAACAATTGCAACTTGAGTTGATCCTTTAAAAATATGTGGTAAAGTAGAAAGTTGTAGCCCTTTTTTTTGGCAGGGGTGAACAAGCTTTAAATATCTGACTGCGTCAAAATATTGCTTCGAATCTGAAATACTTTCCTTCCTCATGTCTTTGTTAGACTGAGGCAGCCTTTCAAATGAAAACCATTTTGATCAGAGAAGATAGAACCTACTTTCTGAAGCCTTTGGTTTAACAATTAGCCCCGCTCAGAACTGTAGGACACTCTCAGCAAAACTGGAATGTTTTGGTACTGTTTAACCTGTGACATGCTGAAGGTTCACGTCCAATTTTTTCCTCTCCTCTGAAGTTAATCCTCCAAATGTGATGGATTTGTAATTCGATCTGGAAAGCAGATGGAAAACATGACAGGCCTTTGCCTGTTAAGGGTCTGAGAGACCTTTCACATAGATGATTGTATCTTTGCTGGGATAGTGTGTCTTCATGCTTATTTCACCCTTGTGAGGTTAACACTCTTTAGACAATACTGGTTTGTTCCTAGGCCTTGTCCCATCCCTTGTCCTGTGGAAGAATTTCCTCAGGTCAATAATGCCTTGAATGGAAGCATCAGTGATGTGAATATTTGATATGTTTATCACATCACTGTGATGCTACTTATCACTGTAGTAGTTTGTAGCTGATTGCTTCTTGGCTCCATGCATCTCCATTGCTTGGAGAAAACAGAGTGGCAGGAAAATGGAGAGTGTGGTTAAGGAGTGTCAGCAGTAAAGCTGATCAAAGCAATTCCTGCCATCTCCTGCCTTCATCACTCATTCTCTCCTTTCTGCTGGAGCTTTGCAGCACTCAGATGAGATAGAAAATGTCAGGAGGGCCTGTGGGACATCTTGGACTGTCCTTCAACTGGAGGAATTTGAACAAGGAGTTGCATCTTTGCTGTGGCTGCTGGAGGATTTTACAACCTCAGTAAAGCCTAAATGGTGTTGATGGACTTCATTTGTGCATGATAAGCAGAATCTGGAGTTTCAGTTGCAGCACACAACTACTAATGGCTTGTGGAAGTTGAAACCGGTTTGTTTATGTTCTCATTAGCTGCTTCGGTTTCCAACATAAAAATAACACTTCATCACATACTGTTTGTTTCTGACAGGGCCTGACCTGAGTAGGCTGGTGCTTTCCTACAGCATATCCTGGAGCTGTTTAAATGTCCTTTGGTCCTTTCAAGTGCCTTGTCCAAACTGTGTGACTCAGGATGGGGGGGTAGAGTTCCTGTCTGAGGCTTTCCTTGTCAGTGATTTTAATCACTGAAGTGATAAATGAGTGCTAAAAGCAGACTTCCTTAAACAGTTGTAACCTCCCAAGGGCAGGTAACACAGTTTCTGCAGAATAAAAGCGGCAAAATACATGAAGCTGAATTCTAGTAGAAGGCCAGTATGTTCACAAGGACATAGTCACAGTAAGACATCCCTCCATTGCAAGGATCTGTTTGTTTTGGGGAGCATGTTTGTCTCAAAGCTAATTCCAACCAAGAAAAACTGGTAGCAATTGCTCTACGCTATCTCTAGTAGAATAGAATTTGGAATCAATGAATAGGTGAGACCTGTGGGTATTGTTATGTCTGGATGTTTTGTTAAAAGTGGTAAATGTAGTGACCAAAACCTCTGAATTAATGGGGAGCAAGGAAGATCACAGTGATATAGTCCACCTCTTCCAGTTTTCTTAATGTATAGGACTTTCAAGTTAGTGGGTTAAAATGATGCAAGAAGGTGCAGTTTACATCTCCCTGCTCTTCCACAGAGCATCCTGTGATAATGCATTCTGACAGACTTATGCTAATCTTCAGTCTCTGCTGTCCCTTGTGCAAGTATCAGCCTAGAAAGCAGGGAAACACCTTGTTCCTTGCATTTAAAATGGAAAAGATAAACAAAAGCTAACTTTGGTTTTCTCCTTTTGTCTTTGCTCATTTAATACAGAAGAAAAAAATGGGAGAATCTTACCAGCTGTCAGTGAAATGAAGCCTCTGTCCTGGCAGGCTGTGGTACACATAAATGTGTTGTAGGAAGAAACAAAGCAACAAGAAGAGTGTCAGAGAGGGAGTCTGTTTCCAAAACTGATTTTTATTTAGCTTTCATTTCTGGTTCTGTCTCTCTTGCTATGAAGACACAGGTAGTGTGCAAGTTTGGGGTTTTTTTAGTGGTACTTTGCTGGAATGGGCTTTATGAGCTGGAACAGGTCGCCCTGAGAAGCGGTAAATGCTCTATCCCTGGCAGTGTTCAAGGCCAGGCTGGACAGAGCCTTGGGGGGTATGGTCTAGAGTGAGGTGTCCCTGCCCATGGCTGGGGGTTGGAACTGGATGATCTTAAGGTCCTTTCCAACCCAAACCATTCTGTGATTCTATGACTATTTCATTATGTGTAATGGTAACTTGTAACAGTAGTCCCTGCCCTTATGGACTTGCAATTTACATGGAGGAAGCTAAGATTATAAGAGGAAGCAAAATCAATAGTAAGTAGGCTAGAGTTCCACAGCCTGTCAGGAGTGAAACCAGGAATAGCAACACATCAGTGGAATCCCAAAGAGGCTGGTGCCCACGCTGCTGTGCACACAGGAGGATATCCTCAGACTATCCTGTATCTTCCTGTCCTCAGGAAATAATTCAGACAGGATGAGCACTCAAAACAACTTTGAGTGTGTGGAGGGTGGAGCATGATTCTTAAAACCCCCTGGCTTGATTTCACATGGAATATCCAAGTTTGGGAATATAAAACTATTGTGTAGAGGACTGAAATTCAAGGTGTGACAGAGAGGCTTTCAGATGCTCCCAGTCTTGCCAGAAACTCAAAAACATAAAACCATCAGGAGCTGGTTTGCCACCTCTAATGACATGAAATGCTTTGATTAGAAGCTACCTTGTGAATTATAGTCTATTTCTGTAAAGACTTGGGTTTACTGTCCTACCTCTGTAATCACTAATGACCTTAAGGTGCTGCTGAGAAGGAAGTGGGTTTTAGGCCACATGTCCTGTTTTGTCTTTATACTTTGCTCATTGCCATAGTTCCTGAATACTTCCAGGAGTATATTAAGCAGGCTAACATCTGTACAATAACATCTGTTGTGCCTTTTCTGTCTTCTCCCCAGGGAAGCTGTGTGGCAGTGGCTTGCTTTATTTTAAATGGGCTTCAAAACCAACAAAAAACATTAAAAAAAAAAATCCTGAGATAAGTCATCTGTGAGCTCAACAAAAGCACAATACATGGCACATACAAGGTAAAGTCAAGGCAATGTGCCATGTATTCCCAGCAGAAGGCAGCACAATGGGTTCCAGTGTGGGTGTTAAGTGGACCAGTCTGGAGAAGGCTCCTAATCTTGAGCTGATGAGCTGCCCTTCACTGTAGACAGTTTCTCTGAGCTAAAGGATCAAAGCTGCTGAGCTGTGTCTTCAGTTTGGAGCTCTCTTCAGCCTTTGGATGCAGTGTCTCATGCTGCCTTCTTCCTATTTAACCCAACTCTGAGTGCAGTTCTCAGCAGCCATGCTTTGGGTAGTGGCTGCAGTCTTCCATCTGGAGCTGGCTGCTGCTTAAGCAATCTGTTGTGTGTATGTTTGTATTTTCCCCAAATGCGTTGTGAGTCTTTGAACTCAAAAGATGTGCGGGGGAAATGCAGGGTCATTCATTTTTTTGAATCAAACAAGGTTCACGAATATCTTTATACATGGAACTGAGCAACCTTTGTCTCACAGCTCTAGGTCTCCAGAGTATTCCCATCCTGCCTACCGCAGCTGACAAAACCTTCATAGGTTTGGATTGGTTTGGATTGGACCCCATCCAGCAGGGACACCTTCCACTAGAGCAGGTTGCTCCAAGCCCCTGTGTCCAACCTGGCCTTGAACACTGCCAGGGATGGGGCAGCCACAGCTTCTCTGGGCACCCTGTGCCAGTGCCTCAGCACCCTCACAGGGAACAACTTCTGCCTAAGAGCTCATCTCAGTCTCCCCTCTGTCAGTTTAAAGCCATTCCCTTTTGTCCTGTCCCTACATTCCACATTTCTTGTAGGCCCCTTTCTTGTTTCCTTTAAGCTTACACATTGTTTATTACTTTCAGTACTCCTTTACTAGTAATAGAATGACTCTTTGTGTCAGTGTTTTATGTACATCATACTTTCATTTGTAAAACATTGCTGTTGTACTTCTGCTGATGACTGTACCTTCTTCTAACCAAACTTCTGTTTACAGGACCTTAACACTTTAAGAAGTGTAACTGGTTTGGATTAGTCCTAGAATAGTTTATTTTTGGAATGGAACTTTGTATGTCATCTGGTCCAACCTCCCACTCCAAGCTGTGCCCATTTCAAAATCACATTAGGTTGCTCAGGACCTTGTACTTCCTTCTGACATCCTGGCAATAACTGTAATTATGAGTATTGTAATTAGAAAAACCTCATCTATGCTCATACGCCTTTACCATTGTTACTACTAACCAACACGTAAGGGATTATAAATGAGGAATAAACTGCTGTTTTCTTTTGTTATTGTGGTCTGCTGTAATTAAGTCTGGTTGCAAAAGTCAGTGCTGGTTTCTTACTCCTTTGCACGAGTGCGGAAGAGAAATGTTCTGGTTCATCTTTTGAATGAAATTTGACTTAAAGCTGAAAATACCTGGGTGATTTAAATTGTAAAATGTACTTCAGACACTTTGAGGGGTTTATTATCTGTTTGCATATGTGTTCCACAAAGGATGGTGAAAGGAAGCGCTTGTTGAGTGAGAACCAGCAGCTCCCATAGAATCACAGACTGGTTTGGATTGGAAAAGACCTTAACATCACCTAGTTCCCGCTCTACTGCCATACTCGGCGTGTGCTCTTGCAGGCTATACAGCAGCTCCCTCTGCTGTTCTTGAGCTGCAGCTTTCCTTCTGTGGCCAAACCTTTGTATTGATTCTTGTGCTTCTTCACTTTGTATGTGCTCTGACTTAGTACACTTTCAAACAGATTTTACTCTTGTGAGGAGGTATTCCTTGGACACCTCCAAAAGTGTGTTTTGGTGTTCTGGATTCAAAAAATCCTTGAGTTTCTTGGCAATGACCAGCAGTTGTGACATCTCCCTCTTTCCCTGACTGCTTTGGCACATCAGGGGCTTTTTTCTAGTCATATTGTGTGTCTTACCCTTGTAAAGACAAGTTACTACAAGCTGTGAAGCTTCATCATCTAGCAATAAAGGAGTTCTTGCTCTTCCATTGAGTAATAGGTACTTGTGACCTTTTCTTCAGGAGAAGGTCTGGACTTGTCTGTGCTGCTTGGGGTTTTATACAGGTTTGTAGTTTGTGTTATGAATATGATGAACAGAGGCAATTCAGCTGCCATGAAGCTATCAATAGTTTACATCTTGAGGGAGAAATGGGAAAGAAGATGGCAGTGAGTGAGTCTACAGTGTGACTCAGGGTGAAGATGGAGAAGCTTGACACTGTGGTCAGTGTGGTCACTAAAACTGGCAAAGAAAAATTCCTGTACTTTTCTCTCCCTCACTATTAAGAGGCAGACTCGATAGAGAATTGTGATTTGGGGTTTGTTTTGTGGGAGTACACTGACATCCCGTCACAAGGAAACTGCATTAAATCATATCTCTATATAAATTAATATATAAAATTAATTATCACTTGGAAAGATACATTCCTATTGGAATAGTACTATCCTAACTTGCTAGCTTTCATGAAACAGGCGCAGCAAGATGGGCTTTAGAATCTGCTCTGCACAATACCCCACTGAATAAACTCAGCCTGGTGTCAAAAGAATGCTTACCTATTAAATTACTCTGTTTTTTTTTTCCTCCTTATGTTCCCCCTTCCATTGTATAATAGAATAATATGTTTGGGTTTTGTCTATTGCATATTAAATCTGCCTGCACTGTGAGAATGCTTTGGTACATATCTTTATAGTCCGTGAGAGTTAAATGCTTTTTGTAGTCTTGCAATTGGTGCTGTGGCTTCGGACAGGAAGGTTGCAGAATCAAGTTATAAAGCTAAATGCATAGTTTAGATGTGTCCTGCCTGCCTTTTGTGGACTCATGAGCCTGTTTTTTCCTGTCTCTGGCTAGCAGTCTAACCAGGAAAGTTAAATAGGAAAAGAAACTTCTGCTCTTTACAAGCAGACCTAGAACAAAAGATGTATTAGTTGTACTTGTGATAGTGTTGGAGTTTAATAAACTGTACTGTGGTTTTGGTTGGAGGTGCCTTATCCAGTCCCTTGTCTTTAATTGTTGCAAGGTCTTATGACTGAAGAATTTCAGTTGCTGATCTTGCTCTGCCTTTCTGCATCTAATCACTCTTATGCCTGATGTAGAAAGTGAAACTAAAACTGATAACTGTGCAAATTAAAAAGAAGCAGGTGAGTTGTCAAGGTAAAACAAGCCCAGCATGTGTTGTCAGCACTTTTCAGTGACAGAGCCCTTAAATATGTGTATGAGAACATCATCACGTACTTAGTAAGTAGTATATGGTCCCACTGAGCAAAACTGTGGAACATACATAAATAGTTTTTATCTGGTTGTGGAAGCAGTCACTGACATAAGCTCATTCAAGGTGAAGACCTTGTCTCTTCTATCTGTCAAGGCCGTGCATGGACCTTTGGCTGTGCCAGCTGCGCTGCTAGCAGTGAGCTGCAACACTGCTCTCACTTCAGCCTGAGAGTGAGTAAGCTGTGGGAGTTTGGAAGTGACACATCACAGCAGATTGTGTTTCTGAAGTTCCTGTGCTCCCTTTGACCCAAAACAAGTATAAGTACATGGCTTGGAGTACTGGATCCTGTAGGTTGAGAGTTAGGCTTTCCTGAGCTGGGTGGAGGAACCTGCCTAGCAGTTGGGTCATCATAGAATCACAGAGCAGTTTGGGTTGGAAGATCATCGAGTTCCACAGGCAGGGACACCCTCCACTAGAGCAGGTTGCTCCAAGCTCCCTCCAACCTGGCCTTGAACACTGCCAGGGATGGGGCAGCCACAGCTTCTCTGGGCACCCTGTGCCAGCGCCTCAGCACCCTCACAGGGAAGAGCTTCTGCCTAAGAGCTCATCTCAGTCTCCCTTCTGGCAGGTTAAAGCCATTCCCTTTCGTCCTGTCCCTACAGGCCCTTGTCCAAAGCCCCTCTCCAGGTTTCTTGTAGCCCCTTTAGGCACTCTAAGGTGTCCTTGGAGCCACATCTTCTTGAGGCTGAACCAGCCCAGCTCTCTCAGCCTGGCTTCATAGCAGAGCTGCTCCAGCCCTTCAGCATCTCCATGGCCTCCTCTGAACTTGCTCCAACAGCTCCATGTCCTCCTTATGTTGTTGCCCCAGACCTGGACACAGGACTGCAGTGGGGTCTCATGAGAGCGCAGCAGAGGAGAGAATTCCCTCCCTTAGGCTGTTGTTCAGGCTCTGGGGATGCAGCCCATCACACTGTCACTACACTAACAGGTAGTGCTGGAATTTTTGTGTATTTTACTACTTTTTAATACTTGTAGATGCCTTCAAAACAGGAAATGTGCAAAGTTGGTTCCTGGAGCATCTGAGAGATTTAGCAGAGGTGTTGATGTAAAGGCAAAAGGGTGAGCAGAGATCTTCAAGCCAGCAGATGTCAGGCTGTTACCACCAGCAGGAAACTGGAAGGAAATGATGATACTCTGTGCTGACAGTCAGATTGGGAAGCTACAGCTCACCTTTAGCTGCTGAATAGTAGTGCTGATTTATGAATACATGGTAACTAAACAGGATAGTTCTGGACTAGTTTTATGTTTTGGTTTAGTTTTTATAGTAAAAGCCTATGTGGGTATTTCAGGCTTTTATGCCCATGCAGGGAGTTACCTTATAAAAGCAACCAAAACTCTCCAGTATGGATGCACACTTAGAGGAGGGGATAGTGCATACAATGCAGTGCAAACTGACCTTATCTGAAACTGAATTTCTGATGAGGGAATAAAGCTGACGCTGTGGGGTTTGGTTAGGTGCTATGTGTGGGCTTGCAGTGTTTGTAAGGCAGTGGAAAGAATTGGGGAGGGTATGTGGATTAGTGAAAATGCAAAGAGAGAAGTAGAAGCCTTCCACAAAAGTATCTGAACTAGCACACAACTACAGAGACTTAGTGTGTTTTATAATAATAATAATAAAACCAAAATCCTAACTTCCTACCAGGAAATCCACTTCCTAACAGGAATCTGTTTAAATTTGAACCTTATGCCAGAAGAAGGAGAGAAGGAGGTGTTGGGGTTTTTGTTTGGTTTGATTTGCTTTGGGTATTTTTATAAGTAAGGCTAGTAAGGGATTTTCCTAAGACTCAAAACATTGCAAGACAATGACTCTTTACTTGTTGATAGAGTTGTGTTACATCAGGTACTTTGTGACCCTTCAGCAGATATATTTGATTGTCAAAGTATATTTAAGATAGCTCATGTTAAGTATAATGCTATGAAAAAGGCATGGATTTAGTCTTTACTGGCTGAAAATAGAATTTCTCCTTCACCACAGGCACCTGTAATTTTGACTGCTTTTCTTTGTAAAGCAGGAGAATTTTAATGTATTAGAAATAGAAATGAATTCAATGCCTTAATGATTTTTGTCTTTGTAGAACTTTTTGTCTTTCTTTATTTTCTATCTGCAAAGTGACTGTCAGCACCTCCCGTGGACTCCAGGAGCATTCTCAGCTTTCTGACCCTGTTTTTTGTGTTATTACAGGTTGATCACTTTGGGTTTGATGAAGATCTTACATTCCAGCAGCGGTATCTAATAGCAGATCAGTACTGGAGGAGAGACTATGGACCAATACTATTTTATACAGGCAATGAAGGAGACATCACCTGGTTCTGCAACAATACTGTATGTAGAAAATAGGTTCTTGAATTAACAGTCTTTCTTTCCAGTGGTGGCATACTGAAAAAATAAGGAAGAACACGGTGACAGTGTCAGAATATCATTTAAAGAGGTGGTTGTAATGGTTATGGTTGTTATAGGTGGAAGAAGCTGAACAAAAGTACAGAAAGTTTTAGGGGGTTCGGGATCCTGTTCAAAGCCTATAGAAATCAAAGGGATGTACTTATATTAACTTACTGTACTTGTGTTAACTTAAGTGCAGAAAATTTACAGAGAAACATAAGATGCTCCAAGCTAAGAATGCAAAAAAATTGAACAAAATTCCACCTATCCTGGTATTTCAGAGTCCCCAAATAAAATGGGATATTTTGTTAGGGCTTTGTTCTCTATGAGAAAAATGTGAAATGAAATGAAGGGGGCTGGAAATCAAAGAGAAATGATTCTTGTTCTCTGACAAGACCTGAGAAGCTTTTACTTCCCTGACTGATACAAATACAGAATGGAGTGTGTGGGTATTTCTCACTGCTTCAAGCCAAAGTACCAGTAATGCAACAGGAGGTGGCATGTGCTGAGCTGAAAGCAACCAGGGACTGCTTACATGTTGCTCTGTCAGCAGGCAGTCTCTGTCTGACTCTTTCCATAACTGGTGTAACAAGCTGTTGTCAACAAGTAATAACAAGTTGCAGTTAGGAGTTGAAAATAAGTGTGTTGCAATGCTCTAGGTTATTGTTTACTGCCAAACAGATTGTGTGTTCTGTAATGTAGCCCTAACTCAAATGCATGCTCTTCTCCTGGAGTGTTTATTTCCTATGGGTTAGGCTCATGCCATAGGAGTTCTGGCCTGTGTGTACTCACAAAACAATGCTGTTTAATATTTTGCAGCATTAAAATACACATATTTTCTTTGTATGTGTCTCTGTCTCTGGGTGGAAATCAGTTTTGTGTGGTTTACTTCAGTGATACTTTAAAGCCAAATTGAACTGTCTTTTTGATTGTGTTTTGATAGTGGTACCTTTCTAATCAAAGAATAAGAGTTGGAATACACTAGACTGAAAGTAGAGACTTTGAAAATAATTGCTTTAGCTTATTTCAATGCTTGTTTTCCTCCAACCAGGGTTTTATGTGGGATGTGGCTGAGGAACTTAATGCCATGTTGGTATTTGCTGAACATAGATATTATGGCGAATCTTTGCCATTTGGGAATGAGTCTTTCAGTGTAAGTGTTGTCTTTTGTCTTCCTTAAATGTTTTTTATGCAAACATAACGCTGCCTATTGTAATTCTTACCTGTGCAATGACTGTTTACCCCAGTAAGATTCAAATGTACTAGAAGAACACAACTATTTTTGTGACTATTGATGCTAGGATAAAAAGAAAAATCATTCTGAGATCTCCTGGCACTTTAAGGCACTTAATACCTGCAAAAAAAATTCCATTTGTTATCAGGAACAGACTTGGCATTCTATACCTGCTGTGGGGGATACGAAAGCTGCTGCTGGAAATCACTCCTGTGCTGTATATAACCTGCTTTCTTTGTCTCAGGACTCCAAGCATCTGAATTACCTGACATCAGAACAAGCTCTGGCAGACTTTGCAGTACTCATTGAGTACTTAAAGACGACCATTGCAGGAGCCCGGTACAGCCCTGTCATAGCTATAGGAGGATCTTATGGAGGAATGCTTGCAGCCTGGTTTAGGATGAAGTACCCCCATGTGGTAGTAGGGTGAGTGTACTCATCCTGCTCAAACACATCAGGCTTTTGTTACTTCCCTGCTATAAATACTACAGCACTGGGTGAAGTACCATTGATTTTTCACTACCTGGGGGGGGGAACTAAATTACTTTGAGTTTGGGAAGAGGTACTGTTTGACTAATAAAGACAACTGTAGGTCAGGGGTACTGAATGGTGTATATTTTCAGAGCTATCTGTTAAAACAATTATTAACACCTACTGTGCACATCAAACTTCCTGATGACTTGAGGCAAGTCTTTAATCTCTTCAATGCCTTAATTCCCCTCTGGAAAACAGGAATAGCAATTCCTCTGCATTTGTCTGCTGGAGAGTAGATTTTTGTGGGCAGGGGCTCTCTTCAGTTGAGTTTGCACACTGCATTTTGAGAAAGACCTAGTTGCTAGATGAGAACAAAAAATACTGAAGCAAGTCTGAATTCCTGCATTATATAGTTACTGGTACCTTTGTACTAGCATTGAAGACTCCCAGTCTTCAACAGCCTTTGCATGCAGGCCTATGGAAGAGTTTTGCAGCATTATAGTTAGTTTGTCTAGGACTCAGTGTTCCAAGCTGAATTGCAGATGCTACTTTGATCCTGGCTGTGGGAGGGTATTGACCAGGGGGTGGAAGCTCAATTTGCAGAGGTTCAGGATCTCTTTATGTCCCTTTGCAGAGCTCTGGCAGCCTCTGCCCCCATCTGGCAGTTTGGTGATTTGGTTCCATGTGGCACTTACTTCAGCATAGTGACCAATGATTTCAGAAAGAGTGGGACAGGCTGCGCAGAAAGTATCCGGAATTCCTGGAATGCCATTAACAACCTTTCCTTAACAGGTAAGACCTCATCAGTACTGTTTCCAGAGGGTTTTAATGTTGAGAATTGTGTTGTAAAAGTACAGAGTGGTGTGGGTTGGAAGGGATCTTAAAATTACCCAGTTCTAGCCCCTGCCATGGGCAGGGACATCTTCCACTACAGCATGTTGCTCCAAGCCCCTTCCAGCCTGGCACTGAACACTTAGCAGGCTTGTGTTATGGCTTTCACCTGTGTATGTATTGGGTTTTTCTGAAACTATACTCTTTAGTACTGGAAAATGCCAAATGAATTTATTTTCTCTTTAATGTCTGCTTTGTTGGATCACAGCATCATTCAGGCCTGGTGCGATTCAGGATCCAGGTCCAGAGATCCCTAAGGTCTGACAGGAGCTGACTCCAGATCAGAACCTCAAGGCTTGTATGCCTGTTCAGCAAAGCAGGCCAGGTAGTTGTTACTACTATTAAAAAAAACAGTAGTTTAAATGCCAGCTGAGGCAACTGGGTGTAGAAAATCACTGAAATCCTTATGGATGTTCCATCCCTAGCAGCGTTCAAAGCCTAGTTTGACAGAGCCTCGGGCATCATGGTTTAGTGTGACGTGTCCCTGCCCATGGCAGGGGGTTGGAACTGGATGATCTTAAGGTCCTTTCCAACCAAAACCATGATTCTATGATTCAGTTCTCAGGACTCAGTTGGACTTGCTGTCTTAAGGGTCTCTTCCAACCTAAAATGATTCTATGATTCTACAGCTACTTTAGAGGAGGTTGTAGCTAGGTGGGTGTTGATGTCCTCTTTCAAGTACCAAGGAATAGGATGAGAGGCAATGGCCTCAAGTTGCACCAGGGGAGGTTTAGATTGGATATTAGGAAATACTTCTTTTCCAAAAGAGTTGTCAAGCATTGGAACAGGCTGCTCAGGGAAGTGATGGAATCACCCTCCCTGGAGGTATTTAAGACATGTAGATGCGGTGCTTGGGGGCATACATTAGTGGTGGAATTGGTAGTGCTGGGTTAACTGGTTGTCGTGGTTTAAACCCAGTCAGGTAACTCGTTCACTCACTTCCCCCCCCTTTCTTGCCCTCCCCCTGCTCCCGGAGGGACGGAGAGGAGAATCGAAAAGAATGCAACTCCCACGGGTTGAGATAAGAACAGTTTAGTAACTAAGGTATAACACAAATCACTGCTGCTACCACCAATGATAATAATGATAAAGGAAATAACAAGGGAAGAGAATACAACACCTCAGCACCAGCCGACCGATAACTTGCCCCCCCTCAGCCCAACCAGGCACCAACCCATACCTCCTCCAACCCCGCAGTCTCCCAGCCCTTCCGGCTAACTCCCAGTTACATCCCTGGGCATGACGTGCTGTGGTATGGAATACCTCTTTGGTCAGTTTGGGTCAGGTGTCCTGTCTCTGCTTCCTCCCGGCTTCCCCTCCTCCCTGGCAGAGCATGAGGCTCACAAAGTCCTTGGCCAAACCAAAACATCGCTATCAGTTCTGTTCCCAGGCCGGAAGTCAAAACACAGCACTGCACCAGCTACCAAGAAGGAGAAAAATGACTGCTACTGCTGAACCCAGGACACTGGTGGTCTTAAGGTTCTTTTCCAACCCAAATGATTCTATAATTCTGTATTGCATTCACATCTAGTTTGGAACTAGCTGATCTTTAGGGTCCCTTCAACCCAAACCATTCTGTGAAGTTTATCCTTGTTTTTTTATGTAGTTATCTTAGCTGTGACGTGCCCATACACTGAAGTATAGAGATTTTTTCTCTTCACTTAGAGATGCTGACTAAAATCTGATCTGCTGTGCTTGAACATATGTTGAATTAGTTGTAAGTGAAACTTGCTTTTAGCAGCAGCACAACTGACCTGTGTGTTAATGACACAATAGACTAATTATTGTTTTATCTCTTACCAAAGATGCAGGTTTACAGTGGCTTTCAAACACATTCCTGTTGTGTAGCCCATTAAAAAGTCCCCAGGATGCTGTTCTACTGAAAAACTGGCTGAGTGAAACATGGGTAAACTTGGCTATGGTGAACTACCCCTACAAAGCTGACTTCTTGCAGCCTCTGCCAGCTTGGCCTATACGGGTAATTGAGAATCAGTGTCTTGTAGAATCAACCATTTGGTCTAACTAATTCCCTCCAAACCATAAAACCTGCTTGGAAAGGAAAAATATGGAAGCTGTGCTTGTCTGTAGGGAATAAGGGAGGGATCCACTTCCTAGCTTCCACAATGAAAATGATGGAAAAGATTACACAGGGGGAGGGAAGGATAGTAAGTTCGCTTCTTGGCCAATGCAAGCTGTGCATCTTCCAACCCCAATCTATGCATGGAGCTTCTTTGTTATATATTTCCATGTGTTATCTTTTATTACAGAAGAGCTAAACGCTTTATGATCAGTTTTAAAGTATGGAAAAGGGATCGAAAAGCTTGCTGAATGAAATATTAAGTTTGCACTGCTTATAAATGTTTTTAATCAGGGAATGGAAAGTTTCAGGTTCCTCCTAGTAATATCCACTATACAAATGGATACTGCTTTTTGTGATAATGCTCAGGGTATATCATTGCATAGAAGGATGCTGTCTGGAAGTGGACTGACTGTATCTTGACAAGTAACTGATAACCTATCAGGTATCATGTATTTATCATTCTTTCTTAATGGATTTAGACTCCTCCTTCTCTGTTTCAGGAAGTCTGCAAGTTCTTGAAGGATCCCAGTCTCCCTGACAAGTTGTTGCTGCAGAATGTTTTCCAGGCAGTAAATTTGTACTACAATTACTCAGGAGGAGTCTCATGCTTAGATATGTCTGAGACTGCAACAAAGAATCTAGGCCAGATGGGTTGGTACTATCAGGTATGCACTCTATCCTTTCTAAATTGCAACCCAGTGAGGTTTTTGAGCTGGAGTTAATGAGAATTGACAAGTCATTCAGCTGTCAAATGCTGTTTGAGCTTTTTTTTATTGAAGCACTGACAGTCTCTTGGGAATACATCTTGTTGCCCTACTCGTTCTTTCAGGCTTGCACTGAGATGGTGATGCCCATGTGCACAGATGGTGTCAATGACATGTTTGAGCCTCAGAAATGGGACTTTGAGGTACTTTCAGAAGAGTGTTACAGGCTGTGGAGAGTGAGGCCTCGCCCCTCTTGGATTCTGTCTATGTATGGAGGGAAAAACATCAGTTCACACAGCAACATCATCTTCAGGTGAGCCTTGTTTCAGCTTCAGGTGGAGTCTTCCATCAGTGTTGTCAGTGCAGAGAGCCTGCACTAAGTAGCAAAAGGATCTGTATCCAGCTGAATAAAATATGGGCATGCTTTGTGTTGCTCTTGAGACTAATATGGTCAATCTCTGGTGGCCAAAGAAGCCAACAGTTCTGTCACTGTGACTCTAAAAGAAAAGTCTGGGTTGGGATGCTGCCAGCTGTTGTTCTTCTCATATGGAATCCTTATCTTGTGGCCAAAGTCCAGGTTTCCCATGCTGGTAAATCCCTCTAGCTTTTCTGAAGCCAAAGCACTGTCTCTTTGACATAAAAGGAAAGTCTAAACAAGCTCTGGCTATAACACAGCATCACAGTCACTGAAATTGTTGCTCTGGGTGATAGCCTTGCAGAGAGGCTGACGTGACATTCCTTTTTCCCTTTGATACAGAAAAGAGGGAAGTAACTTGGGGAACTTTCCTGTTACTGCCAATTGCCCTTTTCTTTTAGTGGTAATTTGGCAAGTTTCATACAAAGAAATGTTCCCATTCTAGAAAGGCATATTGCTAATACAAAAGTTTGTCTGAAACACATTTGTATTGGGACAAAAAGTGAAAGAAGTGTTTCAGTCGAGTTTTCAGTCGAGTGCATGCTGCTTGCTTTCCACTCAGCTTTCACTTCAGCCTTCCTTATTTTTAAGGTTAAACTGTGCTTTCTTTAAATGGAGGCTCATGTAGCTGTACTTCTGCTGTGAGGTGATACAGAGCTAAGCTAAGTACTGGCTGTTGGTCAGGTTGTCGGATGGTAAGGAGGCATTTAATAAACCTATTGAAGCCTGTGCTTCAGGGTTCTGACTTGCTGTGCTGATTCCCCACTGTGGGCAGCTCCTGGAGATAGATATATATCTATGTGTGTGTATATATATATATATTCCTTTGTACTGTGGCTAAAACTGTGCAAGGCCTTTTAAAAAACAAAACCTGCATTTATTTAAACTAGAATCAGGCTGTTGGACCTGATAAATAGGTGGGTATTTTAAAAGCAGAAAGTCCTTACTTGAACTGGGGATTATGCTCTGGATTCAGCTGTTAGCTTTGGTCTGTTTGGCTCCAAAGGCCTGTTGCTTTCTTCTTGTTTGCCTCTTGCTGTTTCTCTCCCAGCAGGATATCTGCTTTAGAGTGAGAAATTCCACCCTTTTTTGGAGAACTTTTTAATAATGAAATAAAAATTGTTGGTTTATCTTATTTCCTGCAGGGTGTTCTGATTTCCAAGGCCTCACAGCTCTCTGTACAGTAGAAATCCGCTTTGTAAGCGATGGACAAGCAAACAAATCTAAATAAGTGTTTAAGAATTTATGCCAGTTGAAGGAGCTTAAAATGAGAAAAGCTTGAAAGCAATCAAATGAATGGAGCAGTGCTGTACACACAAAGCTGGGTTGTTTCTCTTCAAACAAATACATTGTCAACACTGTACATTTATATAAGAGCCTTTTATTCTTGAACACTACAGAGTGCTTTCCAGAAAATATCCCTATGTTTACCAGGGAAAGCAGCTCCCTGTGGGGTGAAAGCTTCAAGTGTCAGGCAACTTGCACAGCATTGTAGTGCAGGGAGGGGAAAAACACTCCTTCTGGAGTGAACCAGTGTAGGATGGATTTATCCAGGATGCTTAAACTGGTGTTGTCGCTTCTCCCTGTGTGAGCAGTGCATCACTCTGCAGATTCACACTGATGGATGGTATGTTATCAATGCAGGAATCTCCCTTCTTGGAGGTATGTGGTGTGTGAGTGGTTACTTAGCTGTAAGCAGATACTACTTTCCTGTCCTGGGCAGCACAACTTTATTATAAACATTGGTTTGAAGAAATTGGGGTTTTCAGAACCCGTTTTGCCCTTTCTCTTCCAGCAATTTCCACTCTTATTGGAACACACTGTGTTCTTGGTGTGGAAGTGCTGCACGGTGGAAATGGCATTTTAACACCGTTCATTCAGGTGGTGGCAGAGAGCAGTTGGTAGTCTTGTCACCAACATATTATGGTAGTCAGAGTCAGCCCAGGTTGTATCAGACAGCACAGAATTTGGTGTGCACAGTGTAAAAACGAATGGTTTTCAGTCTGGATGGATCACGGCTAGGCTGTGTGTTTCAAAGTTAGGGCACCCACCTAGTTCTGCACTGGCAGGGGAGAGGCAGCAAGTGAAGGTTCTGAGAGGTACTGGAGCGATGTGCAGAAGAGGGGATTGTTAGCATAAGAGAAGGGAATGGAGGAAAAGAAGGCAGAGCAGTGCCTGGCTGAAGAGAAAAGGTGAGAGGAAAAATGTTAATAAAAGGAAACTTGGCAGTTGTGAGAGTGGGCATCCTAAAGAAGGATGCACAGACAGTGCTGCTGTGATTGCACAGAACAAAGAGAGGTTTTATACACCGGGCTGGAGGTCTGAGAAGGCTCTGAGGAGATGATAGGAAAGGGAACATTTTGCCTGTGGGATAGGCAGGACCCTATTTACGATGTCAAGGCAATATTATGAATAGAACACAGGACTAGTGTGCTGATATTTTGCATTAGTTTCTGAAGCCCAGATTGCCACTGCTGGAAAGGAATGGCTGACTTCTTTATTATTTCTGTTTATATTGGGGAAACTCCTGTCCTCTAAGATGGACAACTGACTACTTATGTGTTACGCTTAGTTTAACACAAATAATCTATTCCAGCTGGTACTGAATCATCTTACTCTGTGTAACTGTTACGGCTTAAGGTTATTTTGTGGGGAGTCCTCCTCTCAGCAAGTACCACTTCCCAACCTGTGTCGGTGCCTCTGGTGCTGTCATTTGGCTGGAGCTGCAGAGGATGCAGCCACAAGCTCCCAGAAAACCCAGAGCCAGGGTTGTTTTCTTGTGCCATGCTTTCTTTCCACATGATCGGGACCAAAAGATCCAAGTTCATGTACGTCTTGGGTCTCTCAGCAACTCATCCCACTGTTGCCAAGGTGCTCTGCTGATTCAGGCGACCTTTTAAATCCAATGCTTTTTGCTTTGGGCAGCTCTGGGTGCTTTTTGTTCTGCAGATACAAAATGTCTCTCTTCTAAGTCATATTGAGAATCACTGAAAACAAAGAACTACAGAGATACTTGGAGGGGGTTTAATGAAGAAACAAAGTATGAGTTCACCCTCATCAGCCTTTTACTCTTAGTTATTTCTACAAAACTCTTCTTTTACTCATTACTTCTTTCTATTGTTTTCTGCTGCTGCCATTGTGGTATTTTCCTTGCTGCTTATCTCTTAAAGCCCAAGGATGTTTTAGGATCCTCCTAGAAATTTACACTGCCATACTATAGCCCATTTCTAATGTTTCCTGTAGTGAACAGGTCCAGTGTAATTAAGTAAGGAACAGACCTAGATCTGCATAGTTCTGTAAGTACATGGATGTTGATTCCTTTGTGCAGAAAGATGGACCACTTGTGGGAAGAACATTGTGGTAAAGGAAAATAAAATACAGTAAGTCCAAAGCTACAAATGAGATGCAAACCTCTCATCCTAGGTCAGCCATTGGCTTGCTCTGTGAGCCAGGCATGTTTTGGAGCCAGATTTACAGTGCACAAAATTCCTTCAATGATTTGACGTGAGGGAGGAGGGGGGAGTAAACTGCATTAACTTGTCCTGTCACACAGAGTCAGTTTAGATGGCTTCTTGAGAGATAAAAGCTTTATTTTAATATGGTGGCTGTTAGAAATAAGGGGACTAGTGGTGTTCAAGGCCAGGTTGGACAGAGCCTTGGGTGGCATGGTTTAGTGTGAGGCGTCCCTGCCCATGGCAGGGGGGTTGGAACTGGATGATCTTTAGGTCCTTTCCAACCCAAACTATTCTATGATTCTGTGACTAACAGAAGGTCCAAGGGTTTCTCTGCAAAACCAGGTGGGCACCCAGCTGAGACAGCAGAAGTTGGAACTTCCTGAAAATCCAGCTCTGAAGGCTTGGTTGTTAGTTTATGGCAGACTGAAGAAGGGAAGCAAAGTGATTTGGTTTGGGAATTTGCACATGTGTTGGTACAGGGGACCTGAACCTTTTATGACAAAGGCAGGTGGCAGCCAGAGACTGTGGCACTATTATATCTGAGCAAGCAGATAATGACAGGCTCATAGCCCTGCTTAAACTGCAATAGCTCACACCTCTGTCAGGAAGGATCCTCTCAGCAGAGGGGTGGGCACAAGACACTGAGACAAGGCTGAGGTCTCTTTCTGTTAGCACATATGCAAAACATTCTTTACTGTGAGGGTTATCTTCCCTGTGAGGGTGCTGAGGCGCTGGCACAGGGTGCCCAGAGAAGCTGTGGCTGCCCCATCCCTGGCAGTGTTCAAGGCCAGGTTGGACACAGGGCTTGGAGCAAGCTGCTCTAGTGGAAGGTGTCCCTGCCTGTGGCAGGGGTTGGAGCTGGATGAGCTTTTTAAGGTCCCTTCCAACCCAAACTGTTCTGTGATCCTATGAAAACTCGTTGTGAGTTGACTACTGTGCAGATGTACTGTAATGAGATGTTCTTTCCTTAACAGCAACGGTGGCCTGGACCCATGGTCTGCAGGTGGGGTGACCCAGAACATCAGCGATTCCCTCATAGCAATTGTGATCCCTGATGGAGCCCATCACCTGGACCTGCGCAGCCGCAACCCTTTGGACCCTAAATCAGTGCAGCAAGCTCGATCCTTGGAAATCTGCTACATGAAGCAGTGGATTAAAGAGGCCAGGCACAGCCACTGAAGTGGTGCTGCAGCAACTGTGGCCACTGTACCTCTGCTAGCTTTGCTGGGAGTGGGGTCAGGCCCTATCACATGGTCATTTGAACATTTCACTCCTGCTTCCTTGCCTGTGTTGCAATGCTAACCATTGCTTGTGCCCATGAGAAGCAGGCAGCAGATGGATGGAGAGCATTCTCAGATAACAAATTTCAGTCAAAGTGCATGGGTTGAGCTGCCTGCTCTGGCTTGCTTTCCTCTTCTGCTCTTCTCAAATGCTGTGCTTTACCATGAAGTAAAGAGCTCTTGTTCTAGGGTTGATGCCTTCCTCACTGTGCTAGGTGGTTGTCCTGGCTGCTGGTAAATACAGCTGATTTAAATGGCAGTGCTGTTGATGATGAAACTCCTGCTGCCTTCAGTGGCATTGGATTTCAGACATCTTCAGCTGCTGTAAACCACCAGAAGCAGGGTGATAATGGGGAGCAGAAATCACATCTTAATGTGATGCTTGGTAGGGAAGGCATTGGGAAACTGGCCATGCTGTTTGTAAAGAAACCAAGCAGTCCTTCCCCTTGGGAATCAACACTGGAAAAGAAGTAAATATTTCCTTTTTCCTTAGTTTTCTGGCAGCTTATTGATGCCTCAGGTGGCTTTTCTGTGCTGTACCAAATAGTCAGGGCTGGGCCCAGACTCCCTCTGCTGATAACTGGCTGAGCATGCACAATCTGCAGCAGCGTTTTGTTTCTGCCTTTGCTTGTTTGTCCCAATTCCAGAATATCTGCCACTGTGATGATGGTTGCCAAAGAAAACTGGGTATATCTTGTGTGTGTATGTGTGTGTATCCCCCACAAGCACTTAGTTCTTTCAAGCCAGGAAGCTTTCGAAGCTATTCTCTTGAGCAAACGCAACACTTGTGCTGGCTACGTCTTATGAAGTGACAAATAATAGGGGCTGTGCCTTGTGTGGGTTCTTCCCTCCCCCACACTTTGTGCATTGTTCACATTCTGCATGATCTGTTTGCTGATGGCTCCTCAATAAAAGCCTTTCTAAACAAAAATTGTTTGCAGGACAAACTATTGAAAGCTCAGAGTGCAGCTTTCCCCTTGGAGCAGCGCGGAGCCTGATGCTGAGCTCACCCAGCCAGGTGCACTGGTCCTTCTGTACGGCTTCCAAACTGCCCTGATTCATGGGACAGCATATTTGACATTAATAAATGGCTGGGGCAGTCCCCTTGTCTTCCAGCTTTGGCTTCATTCACACTGAAGCCCTTCTACAGAAAGGAGTCTTTGCAGCTTAAAGGGCAGATCTATTTCAGAAAGGCTGAGGCAAAGCTTCTTGTCCCCATGCTCTTAAAATTCCAGTTCTATGGTAAATTTCTCCCAGCTTTGATATGCCTGATAGTTGAGTGTTTTCTTAAAAAGCCATGTGGCCTTTTCTGTTTCCAGCCTTTTCCCATTCTCTGGGAACAAAGCGAACCCAACACTGAAATTTTACCTTTTAAAACCCTCCTTGTGCATCTTCTTTCCACCCGAGTTCCTGGCATTCCCTTGTCTTGTGTTCTGCAATCAGCATCTCTCATCCTCTTGAGCAAGGTAATTACTATGAAGAAAAAGAGCAGGAAAGAGCTACAGGGAGATAAGGAAGGGTTATGCAGAAGTTGCCTGCTGACTGGAAGCTGTTGGTAATCCCTTTTCCCATGGTTCCAATTCCTGGTTCTCGGCTGTAAATGTGCCCCAGTCTCTCACATTTGTACTTTATAACAACATGGTGGCTTGAATTTTTTCTTTAAACCAATAAAAAATACCATTTTCTTAATCAAGTGAGTTACAGTCAAGTTTTTAGAAGTACTGTTGTATCATCCGAGGTGGTAACTGCTGTGTGGTGATGTCCTGGTTCACTGCAGGGCAAGGAATGGAACTTGCAGCACTACATGTGAGTTTGGGGGTCACAAATGGCTTAACTGAGCAAGCAAGAGCCTGGTTCTGCTGCTCCCACTGATTGCTGGGGGTGTTACTGCAAGTTCTGGAATAAATATTTCCATATTGTATGGGGAAAGATGGGGGGATAATCATGCCCTGGGCTGCAAATGGTCCAAGCTACTGTATATTGTGGATCAGTTTGTCTCCTCCACTCTCCCCTGCTTGCCTAACTTACTGCCTGAGGCAACAGCAGCTTCTCTGTCGTTTGGAAAACTCTTGTTTCAATCAGAGTAAGTCACTTAAACGTTCCTCTCTCCTTTTTTCACTCCTTCCATAAGGAGGAAAACGTTGCCTTTAATAAAACCTCAAGCCATGCAATTTGAAGCTGTGAGAAATAACGTTTAAAGCCCAAAGTTTTCAGTGGGTTTTATTTGGGGTTTTCTGTTTATTGTTAAAAATCCTACTGTTCCATTCAGTTTATGTCTGTGAGACTGATTCAAGCGTGTTTTGGATCAGGTTCTTACTGCTTGGACCAGCTTAGAAATCAGGTGACTGGCTTTCTGTTATGTTTAACTGCTCTTCCCTTTTCTTTCCTTCTTTCCCCTCAAGTTGAGTAGTTGAAACTTTAGGTCTTAAGCATTCAGAATTAACTTAAACCCTGTATGCACATCTCTGTGCTACTGTGGGACTTTCTGCCGTGTTTGGCTACCTCACCTAAATGCTAGCTCTCCTGTTTGTTTCATGAGGTGGGAACTGGCCGATTTCTCCTTCCAGGTGTGTGGTAATGGGCCATACTTCATCTCAGGTTTAGGCATCATGGAATAGTTAGGGTTGGAAAGGACCTTAAGATCACCTAGTATGTCCTTGCCATGTGTCATGATTGGAATGAAAATGACATTTCCTACTCCTTGGGGAAAATGCAGAAGGAAAAAGAATGGTTCCTCAAAGCATGAATCTTACTGGTGCAGCTGTAGTTTGTATCAGTAAAGATGCATTCAGATAATGAAATGTGAGTTCCTGGCACTGGATTCCATTTTGCAAGGACATGGATTTTTATCCCTTGGCAGATTTGGAGTTCTGCAAATAACAGTGTCTGCTTTGTGCTTGATTCTGAGGGAATGGGAGGAAAAAGAGTTGAGGAAATCCTCAGGTTACACAGGGTGCAGTACAGGGTGAGCCTGCACTCACTTGGCAGCTCTCACTTCAGACGTTTAGCTGTGGGGTGAGGAGCAAGTTTATCACAGACTGGTTTGGGTTGGAAGGGACCTTAAAGCGCATCCAGCTCCAACCCCTGCCATGGGCAGGGACACCTTCCACTAGAGCAGCTTGCTCCAAGCCCCTGTGTCCAACCTGGCCTTGAACACTGCCAGGGATGGGGGAACCACAGCTTCTCTGGTCACCCTGTGCCAGCGCCTCAGCACCCTCACAGGGAAGAGCATCTTCCTTATATCTACACTAAATCCCCCTCCTTGTCCCCAGTGCCGTATCCATGTGTTCCCTCTGTGGGCAGCGCAGTCTCCCAGGGGGGTGTTTCTGCTCTCAGGGGCTTTCCCCTCCGCTGGTGCTTTGCAAACCCTTTTGGTTCAATCCCCACTTTGGAAAGTAGGGGCAGCGAAACACTGGGAATAGCAAATCCCTTCCGTTTGTCTTGTTGTTTTCTAATGTATGCGACCTCTCTGGGTGGTTTAAGCGGTTTAGGTACTTTCTATAAAGGGGATCTTTTAATGACAAAACTAATGTGATTATCTTACCAAGTGTGAGAGGCGCATTCAAGGTTTAAAGAAAATCTGTTAGAATAGCTGAATGTATCTGCTTAATCCTTTCTCTAATGTGGGTGGACAATGCTCTGGGAAGCAATTGGGCTTTCTTTCCTAGAGTAAATGCCTGGTCTCCAGAGGTAGGAACTTGTTTGCAGCTCTTTATACCCTTATGCTTCACCTTCCAGGGAATACAAAGGCACAGGAGAGAGGCAGAGAGCTGTGAGAGGCCAAGTTTTTCCTCAAATAGCTGGGGGTGTAACCAATACAGGGCCAATTCCGGCAGGCACCCCAGCACCCTCTGCTCCTTTTGACTGCCCCCTGAATAGAGGCTTCTCCTTTTGCCCTCCTGCAAAACCATGGTCCCCACCATGTGAAATACAGCACAGCTTTCTCCTTTCTGAGCACCAGGGAAGCTGCTCGCACTTACTGGGGTGACAGCACCCCATGCTGGGTGAGCAGCCCTTCCCACGTGGACCCCACGGCTTTGGGGGATTATTCCAGAGGTTTCCAGATCAATCCTTTGGAAAGGTTTGGAGCTGCTGACAAGTTATTGCAGGGGTGAACACAGCCGTGCTCAGATGGGGACAGCACTGAGGGGTGATGCTGTGGGATGCAGCTATAGCTGGACCGCAGCTGGTGTTGTCCAGCTCCTCCACTGTTCTGTTCATAGGTCTGTGCTTGTGAATCTTTCATTTCCCTGTGTCCATCTGGATACACAGGTCTTAGAAACACCATTGTCCACAATGGTTAGCATGATAAGTTAAATCCTTTACCCACCTTGGTGAAGTAGTTAACAAAGCAAATAGTGGCTCTAGGACTCCTTAGCTTGGATTTGGCCTTACAGCAGGAGCAACCAGGTTACATTTCAGAGTTTGTTATCCAAACATCCTCAAAGCATCACATAAGGAGGAAAAGGATGTTTTACTGCTGCCTTTTCCAGCTGGAGTGCAACACACTGTCTGCTGTCACCCCGCAGTAGACTAACGCAGGGAAAAGGTACCTCAGCATCAGAGGAGACAAGCGCTGAGCTACAGCCGTACACACTGGTCTGGATACCCATGGAGCTGTTGTGAGAAGAGAGGTCTCAGTGCACAAGCTACAAGCCTGTCCCAGACAGTACTAAACTGAATCCTCTGAAGGAGGGGAAGGGATTTGTACAGATGAGGCCACGGCACCTCCAGGCTGCTGTATAGTCAGTAACCATAACATGGGTCAGGTTGAAGGGACCTCGGGAGGTCTCTGGACCAACCTCCTGCTCACAGCTATGGGGCCAGAGCAGGATGCTCAGTGATGTGTGCTCACTTGGGTCCCCAAAACCTCCAAGGATGGAGCCTGCACGGCCTCTCTGGGCATCATCTGCACATCATCTCTGGGCTCAACTGGCCTAATAGTGGAAGAGTTTTGCATCTAGTCTGAACCTCTTGTTTCAATTTACATGTGCTTTTATTCTCCCACCATGCGCCATCATGAAGAACCCTGCCCTGTCTTCTTGATGAGCCCTGTAGGCAATGCGGGCTGCTGTTCTTTTTCCAGGCTGAACAAGCCCAGCTTCCCCATCCTCTTCCTTAGGTGAAGTGCTCCTTCCTAACCATCCCAGTGAACTGGTACTGAACCTGCGCCAATTGATCAATAAGAACTCCTGTATAAGGCTGAGAGAGCTGGGCTGGTTCAACCTGGAGAAGCCTCTTAAAGGGAGACCTTAGAGCAGCTCCAGTGCCTAAAGGGGCTACAGGAAACCTGGAGAGAGGCTTTGGACAAGGGACGTAGGGACAGGCCAAGGGGAACGGCTTTAACCTGACAGAAGGGAGATTGAGATGAGCTCTTAGACAGAAGCTCTTCCCTGTGAGGGTGCTGAGGCGCTGGCACAGGGTGCCCAGAGAAGCTGTGGCTGCCCCATCCCTGGCAGTGTTCAAGACCAGGTTGGACACAGGGGCTTGGAGCAAGCTGCTCTAGTGGAAGGTGTCCCTGCCCGTGGCAGGGGGTTGGAACTGGATGAGCTTTAAGGTCCATACCAACGCAAACTGTTCTATGAATTACCTTTTTCTCCCCCCTTGCAGCCCACTGATGTTTCCAACCTTGCAAACTGGGCTCTTTGGCTGCCCCTTACATTTCACCGTGAGGCAGGAGAGAAAGTGAAGGATGTTATTTCCTTGCAAACACCAATCCCTCATTCTCAGTCCCCACAAACGAGGCCATGAACAAAGGCCAGGCCCTCCCAGCTCATGGTGGAGGAGCGCGGAGGCTCCCACCTTTCCTCCCAGCAGATGAAATCAGCGCTTGCTACTCCAAGTAGACTAATAAATGTTGGGGCAGCGGGAGGTGAGTGCAATCAAGTGCGAGAGGCTGAGTTATAGCAGTAACCTGCTGAATTCCTGGGTCACAAAGTAATTTACAGAACAGCCCTCATGTCATTCAATGATGATTCAGACAGGCCGGACCCCGGAGGGCACAGCCTCCTGCTGGCTCTATTATTAATACCATCAACAAGCAGCAGGATGTTGGTGCGAAGAGAAAAGAACCACAACACCAGCGTGTGAACCTAAGGAGCACATGGAAAATGGCATTAATGGGTTATTGTACGGGTCTCTAATGAGTAAAAAACCATCCACTGGTCTATCTGGTGCTATGATTCAGTGAAATATGAATGTCTCCTCTTTGGCAGGGGAGTTGCTCAGGGCGCTTTGCAGCAGAAGGGGAGGAGGATCGGTGTGTCAGCGCTGCTCATTTCTATCTGCCAGCCCCTGCGATAGTCCCCATGGAGACGGGTAGGGGGGGGAAGGTGGTTTCCAAGCGCTCCAGAATAATTTAAATTAATATCCAGGGAACAATGTAAACCTTCCCTTTGACGTGGCGTGGGAATAGGCAGGCCCAGTGCTGGGGCTGGGTCAGCTGAAAGGGAAGGTAATGCCGCAGCCCGGGCTCTGATCAGTGCAGTGAGCCAGGGGCTCGACCTCTGCTGCTGCATCCCTCCCTTCTCCTCCCGCCCCTAGTCCTCCAGAACACATAGAAATGGCAGCAAGTGCTTCTTCTTGTGAATGGAGGCTTCCTGGGTGTGTATTAAACCTGAGCATGGACGAAGAAGGCAACATCTGCAACGTGCATGGCCCATGGGTGCCAATAGCGATGGTGTTTTAGGTAAATTTAATGAGTAAATGTTGAAAGTTAGACTTGTTCATTAATGACGTTTCAATGTCAATAGTGATGGGGTAGTGTTGCTGCAGCTTAAGTTTTAAACCATTTTACATCCCTGCTTTGGGTTCTGTGAGCCTTCCTCACCCAACTGAAGCTCTATGTGGCCTAGAGCCACTTAGAACTGCAGAGGGGCAATGAGGAATTGCATGGGCAAAGCCTGAGGTGAATAAAGGCTGAAGTAAACTGTTTCTCAGCTGGGAAATGACAGTGGAGGGTGATTTACAACCTTGCTTTGGTCTGGTGCACGCTGCTGACAAATGGGCAAGCAAAACATCCCTGGGTTTGAGCCCTCCTCGTGCAGAGGAGCACATGGTTTATTTAAACATGGGGGAAATGGTTCTCAAGGGCATGTAAAGGACCAGAGAAGGCTTCCTGGCCATAATCTCAGGGATAAGTAGCAGCTGTTTATGTATAGCAGAAGAGATTTTGTCTCAGAGCTGTTCCCATAATAGAGCTGGGCTGTTGCCTCAAGCACTACCTGAGGTGGTAGATCCATGTCTTCATTTGGTCCACCACATGTATGAGAGAGGTCACCACCAGTGACCAGGAAGTGGCTGCTCTGAATGAAGCCCTCTTGGAGCATCACTCTGGCCTCAGGCTGAGCTTCTTACAGGACTAGTAGCATTGGCATGTGGTATGAGATGAACTCAGCAGTTCTCTTTGGTCCTTAGAAGTGCAAAATGAGTACAGCTCCACACAGTTATGCAGCAAAAAGAAGCTGGCCATGTGGAGCTGTCCGGTGCAAGGCAATACCCTGGTCTGGTGCTTTAGTGGACCAGTTCATCCTCCACTGGGAGTGCCTGCAATGAGCGGAGTGACCATGGGCCTATCTGCAGAGCTGTCTGGTCCCTGATCCTACCAGAAAACAAAGCACAAAGCATGGCTTCCCTTCCCCATCTTTGTCCAATTCATTGATTTTCCATAGTCTAGGTAGAATTCATATGGCTGTTCATCTAAACCAGAATGAAGCAGAGGTCCAGCAGCTGATGGATGTCCATCCGCTCAGGAGTGGTGCCCCTGAACTTCCAAAGACACCAGACTGGAAAGCCCTAGAAGTCCAGCAGGAAGGAATTTAATGTATTTGGGCATGCAGGGATAGGCATCCTGTAACTGGATGGCTGCCCCATCCCTGTCAGTGTTCAAGGCCAGCTTGGACACAGGGGCTTGGAGCAACCTGCTCTAGTGGAAGGTGTCCCTGCCTGTGGCGGGGTTTGGAACTGGATGAGCTTTGAGGTCCCTTCCAACCCAAAATGTTCTATGATTCTATGACAGAAGGCATGGAGGGCTCTGGTGTTAGTTTTAGCCTCAAGACTGTTCCGCTTGTTCACAGCCTAGCAATAAATTGCTCGTGACATCCACCTCCCATCTAACCCCCTCTTTGGCTTCTCCCCCACGCACCACAGCCAGAAGTGACTGTAATCTTGTGCCTGTTGCTTTTCTTGGTGAGACCCGGAAAACAGGGGTGGGAGATGTGTTATTCTGACGTGATCACTGCTGCTGCCTAAGCACAGGGTCGCCAAAATGGGTCTCTTTTCCCCTTTGTGCTTATGCGCGGATGTTGCTGCTGATATTCCCTCAATTCCCCTCAAAAATAAAGAGTGTTTTATCCGTATTCCCCAAGCACCCAATACAAATGCAAATCAGCTCCAGGCAGTAAGTGTTGGGTTGTTGTTTGTTCCCCTGGCTGCCCAGCATCACTTGGCAGGGCTTTTCTCACTGGTTTCTTCCCTTCCCTTTAGCCCGTGTGCCCAAAGCAAAGTCCTTGGGAGGGTCAGAGACCTGCTCCATTCCCACACCTCAGCCCTCCTCTTCCTCACCTTCCTGTTGCCCAACTTGTTTAAAGCCCATTTATTTACCAACCCCTTCAGCAAAAAGGGCTGAAAGTAAACCAGGACTCACTCAAATTCCCTAAAATAATGGCTGGGTGAGCAGTGCTGCTGCCACATGAGAACATTTGGACACTTCATGCTCCTGCTTGGCTGCTTCGTATCTTGGACAAAATTGACTAGGACATCACAGCAGGATCAAGAAAAGGGAGGGCTCTGAACTTCCCCATCACTTTAAATAGGTCAGTGCTTTGTAGGTAATAAAATACCTAAATGGGGGGTTCCTTAACCCCAGATTTCAGACTGGTGCAGACTCTGTGCCCTCAGGGCCTCTTGAGTTTCTAAACAGGAGTTATTTTAAACCATATTTAAAGCTGCAGCTGTACAGATGTGCAGGATGCGTCAAATACAAGCAGGATTGCTGCAAGAAGTTAAAAACAAGACATCAACACCAAAATGCAGCTCCAGCATCCAGCAAAAGGCAGGTCCTGTGAGCTAAGCGTCACTGCCAGGGGCAGCTGCTCACTTGGTCAGGATCCATCTCTTCCTCCTGTGGGTTTCAGATCAACCATGCCCTTAAATATACACTTCAAGTGCATGATCAGCTCCTGCTTAGTGGTGTTCTTGAAATGAGCTTGGTATTTATGATGTCCTTAAACGCAAGTGATGGGGTAGTGAAGTCCATGTTGAAGGGATGCTGCTTCCTTCCTTGTTTGAGGCCACTAAGAGCTCAAGGTTCAGTGCATGGGCTGAGCCCATGGGCCTGCGTGTTGTTGTGCCGGGCCCACATCATGGCCAGGGCTGTGTGCTGGGACTCGGTGGGAAACTTGTGGGGTCCAATCCATCACCTGCATCCCTTCATTGCTACCTCCCATCTGCCCGGCGCTGATACTGAGCAGCTTGTTCTGTCCTGAATGCCGCAGCTGAGCCGCTGCCTAAGAAAGACCTCAGAGTGAAGAAATCCATTTGTGTGCGTTTCCTTTTTTCCCCCCTTCCTTTCCCTTTTCATCTTCTTTCCTGCTGCTATTCATTCAGCATGAAACAACCTTCCAAATCAATCCGGAAGAGATCATTTGCAACTGTTGCTGTTTTCCCATTGCTAATTGCTGGGCTGCAGCCCCATTCGAAATTGCCCTGCATAATACACACTCCGATGTTCCTAAGCTAAGTGCTTCCCAGGTATTTTCCCCTAATGGGTCTTTATTTTCCTGCTAAAAGAGCCCTAAACCCAAGCCCTGGCTTGCTGGTCAGCTCTTAATGGGACAATAGCGTCTCCATAGTACGTCTTGTTTCCGAGGCAGAGCCATGTTTTGGCAGGAGCCGAGTTTCACAGGGCTGGCAGTGGGGTTTGGTACTTGGGGACCCAGAACTGAAGCAGTTAATTGCCTTAGCGGGAAGGAGGAAATTCCTTGTAAAAATCCAGAATCTGGCTGAACAATGTGGCCTTTTATTTCTCCATCTTGGAACCAAGCCTGGCTGCCCTTGTAAACAAAGAGAGGGAAGAATCACTGAACCAACCCAACGCATAAAAACTGACCATGTCTGTCTTTGAAGTTCCCTTTATGTTGTTTGGAAAACTTGGGATTATAGAAGGTTTTTTTTTTTTCCGTTTTTTTCTTTCCTTTTAAAGAAAAAAAGAGGGATGGGAGCTAAGGAAACTTTTCCTTAAACAGAGCAGGAGTCATTAATTAAGTATCCCATTCATCCCCCAGGCACTGGCTCATCAATCAGATTTCTTATTAGCATTCTGATGACCCTCCTGACCCCCTGTCTCTGTACTGTCTGCATGATGACACGGAAAACCAGACCACACACGGAATGGGGGAGGATTATCCAATGCTTTTCCTTACTCCCAGTGGGAGGGAGACGAGTGGGGAAGGGGAATGATGACTGATGTTGTTGTTTTGGGTTGAGCCGTGTCAATAAATGGCTCTTGGATAAACAGCCCTGAGAGCCTGTAAGGGTGATATTGGTGGTGTCCAAGTGGGTGCATGCACAAGGATGCTCCGGGGCTGGAACCTTGTTGTCATCACAGGGTCTTTCTGCTCCTGTTGTGGGCATGGCAGGCTCAAATCCAGAGCTAAGAACAAGATTTTAGTGCAGTGAGCACCATGCTCTTACCCTTGGGTAACCCTGCTCAGGAAACTATTGGGTCCTGAAAATGTGCTGGCAGCTTCAGGCCCCTTAAGGAGGCTGTGCCCTCAGTGTTACATGTAAAGATCCCACGTTACCAGTCCTTCTCCTTCCAGGTTATTCCAGTTCTCAGTAATAAGCTGACAGCGTCTTCACACAACTGCTTTTGGGCAAGTTTTTTGCATTGGAATAAAAGAGAACAGTGACAGCAACACGTAATAAGCTGTGCACATCTGAAAGTCAAACTGCAGCAGCCCCTTGCTTAGCATGGGGTTTCTACATTCACACACGTGTACGTGCACACACATGCACAAAGCATGCAGCCAAGGATGCCCCTGACCAAAGGCAGTTGCTGGCAGAGGGAGGCAGCAGTGGGAGGTCTCAAACTGCTCTCTGTTGTTTGCAGTGGTGTTATGAGGAGCCACATCAGGGAGGAGGAAAGGGCACGTGGATGATGTGTATGTGTGACCGCAGTGGAGATGGATGCAGGGGTATGGCGCTGCTCTTGGGCAGTAATGTGTGTGGTGGATGGGAAAACTGGAAATTGTGGATAAAATGGGGAGTTTCTCAAGTATTAGGGGGCTTTTTTTTTATATATATATATATATATAAAATTCTATTTCTTCTTTCTTATTTGCTTTAGTTGGAAGGGGTTGTACCTGACCAAATGTGACATATTTTCCTTCCAGTGTTCAAAACCCATGTAGATGAGGCCCTCAGTGACATGGTTTAGTGATGGTCTTGGCAGTGCTGTGGTAAAGGTTGGACTTGATGATCTTAAAGGTCTTTTCCAACCTGGTTGATTCTGTGATTCTAAGTCTTACGGTCCTGTGATGGATATTCACCATCACAGCGCATCTCTGAATTCAGGCAATATTCCCTGAGTCACACTAGAAACTGGTGGGGATCAGGCATATTCAGAGGTGCGAGCCCCAAGGTTTAGCCCAACAAGAAACATCCCTCTAGGCAAGGAATTCCATCTGACCTGCTAAAACCCCAATGGATGAATGTCCTTGTCCTTGGTGCTCATCCTCTAGGCAGAGGGGTGCTGTCACCACTGAAGGAAACATCAGGAATGCCCTGGAGATGCAAAGACACCCATTGGTTTTTGCTGATGGAGGAGGACATGGGGAGGATGGCAGTGAGAGGGGCAAGAGTTTGGTCTTTCATGTTTAATACCGAAGCAGCCCATGACCCAGATGGTGTCTTTTGGTCCTGTATAAGCCTAAACACATAACACCCAGGCAGCTCTTGTGGCCAACTTTGACTAGTGTCATAGGGGCATCAACAGCTCTCCCCTGACCAGTAACTATGGACTAGGATCAGCAGGATTAACCAGGGTGAGGATTAGGGCAAGAGAGAAATCAGACTATTAGTCAAAGTGGCTAGAAACCTGGTCCCTGGCCTGGCAGCAGAGACATGCCTTCCATGTGCTCAGAAAGGGATCTGTGTGCTCCAGGCACTTTAGAAAGGGTCATATTTTTGCTTGGTGATGGGAAGAGCTTATGTGCTTAAAGGGGCAGCCCTTAATGTCATGCTGATGGTGCCTGGCCCAGGGCATCCTCACAGAATCACCTCTGGTGTCCGTTTCCTTCTCCCTATAATCCAGAGCAGCCCAAAGGAAGCATTACCCTTCAACAGCCCATTGCAGTGGGTTATTGCTGGACCTTTCTACACAGTCCTTCATGTCATGGTCCATCACGTGGGCATCAGGCTGTGATACTCATCTCCACGTGTCCATCACGGCAGGTTACTGGTGTGTATTCTGTAGCTGGCAAATGCAGAGAGGAATTAAACCTCTTGCATACTGAAATGATAAGGGTGTGCTTTAGATATTGGCAGTTCAGACTAGTTTTCATGGTCCTGGTTAATCACAGTGCTCGACCCTGACGTATCTGCTCTGGCCTGCCTGTCAGATGTCTTTGTGTGTTGTGCGATGCTATTCAACGTCCTGAATGCAGATCAGCTGCGATGTCAGATACTTCTCTGATGATGTCATTTTTTCCAACAGAGTGGCTGGGAAGCAGCAAGTAAAGAAAACCAGGGAAGACCTAAAGAATGCAGGAAGAGCTGTGAGGAAGGAGGCTCAGCCCCTTCCACCTCTCTCCAGCACAGCAGATGAGGAGGTGAGTTCGACTGGGTATTAGTGTGGCGGGTGCTGGACCATCTGACACAGCCATCAAATGTTGTTTGCAAAGCCTCAATAGATTGAATTCCATGCACATGGTAAAAAATGGAAGAGGATCTGTGGTGCCAGCAGCTCCTCTTATCGCTCCATAGCCTGCTCGTGTTCCCTGGCAGATAATCACCATGACTGACGCTTATCTGACACAGCCAATTTTGCTACCAGAATCTGCTTTCCGACCTTAACTGTCTATTGAGAGACATGACAGCTCTCTCTGCAATGGCACAAATGCTAACAAAGCTCTCCTAGGAAATAGGTGAGTTTCGTGGATGCTTGATGAAGTCGAAGCAAGATGCAATGAGTGCTCCAGAGAGCTGAATGGAGGGGCTGAGCCTGTGGCTGCCTGCCACACTCTTCATAGGATCCCAGACTGATTTGCATTGGAAGGGACCTTAAAGCTTATCCAGTTTCAGCCCCCTGCCACAGGCAGGGACACCTTCCACTAGAGCAGGTTGCTCCAAGCCCCTGTGTCCAACCTGGCCTTGAACACTGCCAGGGATGGGGCAGCCACAGCTTCTCTGGGCACCCTGTGCCAGTGCCTCAGCATCCTCACAGGGAAGAACTTCTTCCTTATGTGTTCCTAATAATGGTCCTTACTGGAGTCATTCCTGAGGTGCATTATGTCTGTGGGGATGGCTGTGCAGGGTTCAGGCTCAATAGCCAGGCTTCTCTTCCCATGGGGCGAGCACTGAGACCCTTGCATGGATCCCCCAGGGTAGGATGGGCAGTGACAAACCCCGCATCCCCCTGTGGGCATCCAAAGGAACACGTGAGCATTAACACATAGAACGGGCAAAGCTTGAATGCCTTGGCCAACATCCAACCCCTTGAGAAGGGCACTGCCAAAACCCACCTCGTGCCACCCCATCATCCCCCAACATGCGTGGCGGTTCGGACATGCCAAGGGGGGGAGCAGCCACCGGGATATGACGGCGTGCCAAAGGATCGCAAGGGGCTGGGAAAGGGGGAAAAAATCCTGGCATAGAATTTAAAATGTGCTCTAACCTTTTCTGCAAAGTGAAAGCAAGAAAAATGCTCATAAAACTGCTCTTTGTGCGCAGAGAGAAGTGCGTTTTTATACTGTTGCTAAGTTCCTTATTGTTTTCTGGCTGTTTTTTGTGTCTCTGTGGCAGCCTTTTCTGTGGGCCTCTTTCAGTGACTTAGCTATATTGGCCTGCAGATAATTAGATCAGTGCTATCATTTTCACTGTCCTTTTTCCTCCGGGGCTATTTGCATGATAATGGCAGTTTGTGCGAGGCTCTGCCTCCGTCTCCTTCTCCCTTTTAACAAGGCACCGTTTCTAAACATGAAATAATTCAGGACACAATTCTGCGAGTGGCTCTGCTGAGAAAAGGCTGAAAACATCTGGGTAAGGAAACATTTCTGGTGGCCAAAAATCCAACGTTTTGTTACCTATAGCTTAAAACCAAAACTCTATTGTTTTTACAGTGTTTTTAGCCCATATTTGTATGTGCTGTATGCAAAGCTCCTGACCACAGTGTATTCCCGCTCTGGGTATGGATGTACGTATAATGATTTATTATGTGTTTATCTAGATGCCTTGTAGACAAGGAGATACATGAAGTGGTGGGATCACTGTGACTGGAAGTGTTCACAATCTGCGTAGATGAGGCCCTCAGTGCCATGGGTTAGTGGTGACCTTGGCAGTGCTGGGGTGAAGGTTGGCCTTGAGCATCTCAAAGGCCTTTTCCAACCTGGTTGATTCTATGGCTTAAACTCTTAGTGAATCCTATGAACTTTTAAAGGGAAACTGAGCCTCATAAACTGGTTCTGAACCTCTCTTGCTGTGAACGTCTTCCATTCAGCAAGATATGCCCAAATCTAAGCATGACGGGAAACCCATTGAAATCCAGTGGTTGGCCTGGGTGGCTGACACGTGTGTTGTGATGATTCAAGCTCTGGGGTTTTCCATGTAGGAACATATCATAGCCAAGGATAGGCAAAAGAAGCGCTTTGTGCGGGAGCGGGGCCTCCTGCCATCCCCAAGTCCTGCAGAGCAGTGGCCATCTCAGCCTGCAGAACCAAAAAAGGCTACTTTTTGCTATAACAAAGGGGTCTTGGGACCTATTCCTGCTCCTGATGGGATTAAATTCCTTGCAGGGGAGAAAAGAAATGGTAAAATACGTAAAGTTAGGAAAATCAGTGCTGCTATGAGGAGATCATGGAATTTATTTGAGATTTGGCTTTCCCCACAGCAGCTCAACAAGGGGCATCTGCTGTCCTAAACTGGGGGGTTTTGACATGGATGTGTCAGATCTTCATGTCACCATGGCAAAAACATATCCCCGGTGCAGCTCCAGGTCTTGGAGGCCTCCACAGAGCAGCCCAGGACTGCAATGGATGGGAATAGAAAATCATATTTGCCTGCTTAGTTAAGCTTATTAAAAACTGCTTGAAGGTTCTTAATGGCCCATATCCAACAGGCAAGTCTGGTCAACGTTTTGATAACATTTTTAATTAAAAAAAAAGCAATTTAAAGTTCCACAATTGTACTTTTTTATGGAAAAATAAATTCTTCTAAAGAAAGGGGCCTATAGGGATGCTGGGGAGGGACTCTTCATTAGGGTCTGTAGTGATAGAACAAGGGGTAACGGGTTAAAACTTAAACAGGGGAAGTTTAGATTGGGTATAAGGAAGAAGTTCTTTACTGTAAGGGTGGTGAGGCACTGGAATGGGTTGCCCAGGGAGGCTGTGAATGCTCCATCCCTGGCAGTGTTCAAGGCCAGGTTGGACAGAGCCTTGGGTGACATGGTTTAGTGTGAGGTGTCCCTGCCCATGGCAGGGGGTTGGAACTGAATGATCTTGAGGTCCTTTCCAACCCTAACTATTCTGTGATTCTATGATTCTATGGTGGAAGCATCATTTAAGAGCTACCTGGAGTGGGAAAGAGGACTGAGCCCACACCATGGGAGAGCTGGAAGGATGAGCAGAGCTCATAGCTACATGGAGTTAGGATGCCACATGTCATATGAAGATCTTGGCATGGGGTTTCCTGGCTCAGAGAACTGGCTGTTCCTAAATGGAGGACAAAGAGAGAGGGACTGACTCCCCTGAGCCGTGGGAGTCCCTGATCCTGAAAATTAGGTCCCTTAATTGTGGTTATTCATCACTGGGTGAAAGTCAGTGGAAATGGGAACTTTGCTGGGAGCCGGACCAGGTCCTTGCTTCCGAGCATAAATAATGAGTGAGAAGGCTTCCTTGTAACACTGGTACCAAGCTGCGCATGACCACACACCAAACAGCACCCAGCCCTCTTTGATCCCCCCTGTGTTGTGGATGGTGCATGGCTGGAGCTCAATGCCTGATCAGTAGGGTTTGAAGAGCTCCTGTCCTCTCAAAGCCATGCAGCAACTCTGGGTCAGGAGCCATGAGCTCAAATAAACTGCTTCTTGTCGAGCAAACAGAGATGAGTGAGCAGCAAACAAGGCATTAGTTGCTGTTTGTTTGCATTTCACACTCTATTTCCACCCAGCAAAGCTCTTCCAAGCAGTGCCCTGCACAAGCCGAAAATAAAGGAATGAGTTTGACCTCAAAACCTTCTGCATTTACCTGCAGGAATGTCTCAGAGAGAAGATAAAACCCTGTAAATGCCAAGGAACACACAAGGATTGAAGAAAAACTGTAATATGAAGAAGTATTTCCGAATGATATGGAAAGTGATTTCCTTTCTTGGCCCTCTCAAGTCTTTGTAAACGTTTCCTCAATGCGTATTTCCAGCAGTAGCCAAGTGCTGGACTATGAGCAGGACTTAAAGAAGTTAAATTGCAATTTTACCCCCCAAAACCCTTTCCTGAAGAAAATACAGCTAACACTGCTCCTGACTGCTCCGTGTTTCCATAGTATGATAACTCAACCCACTGAAGGCAGCTTCAGTGAAGAGCTGAAACCCTGCTTCCATCACAGATCTGCACACAAGCCACAATAGTGTGAAGAACATAAATGTTTCTCCAACTAGGAAGCTTCCATAATGAAAACCAGCTACAATCTGCAACAGAGAAAGCAACACAAAGTTCTTTAAGCTGGTGCTGAGGTTTGTTTCCAGGTGAGCTGCCTCAGGAATTAGATCTGCACATGGTCCCTTCCCCATTGCATGCTGCTGATCTTGTCCTCAGGCTTCCAGTCTGGCTGCCCACAGGTAGATTTCCTTCACAATGTATCCTACCTGAAGTGCATAACACAGATGTGGGATGCTCTTTATGACTGTTCAGAGGAAGGAAAATGAGATGAAAGAGCTGATTCACCACTCAGCAACCTGGTTTACACTGGAGTAACCTCACTGAAATAAGGAATTCCACTCATCTAAACCAGGAGTGCAGTAGGCTCAGCTGAGGACTTTCCTATTTGTCCAGATGCCTAAATACATTCCAAGCCCCATGTGTGGTCTATGTGCCACTTGGGTCCTGCTTTCCTTTCATAGGTGAAGCAACCATTGCCTTATGAGCAACATGATTCCAGAACAGGATGCTGAAGGACTGGGCCACGTAAATGCCCAAGATTACAGAAAATGCTGGCAAATGGGAAATACATCTCTCCCTGATGAGTTTAAGAACTCAGTTTGGATACAGGGAAGGGACTGCATGAGAGCTTAAAGTGACACACTGTTTCTTTTCCAATTTGAAACCCTATGTGCTGTTTTTCCTTGCTTGTTTAAAATAAGCATAGAGAAAAATCTCAGGTTAAACGTTTAAAGTCCCCCTCAGACACCTGTGTTTAGCTCAGTGACACTCAGCTGAAACCCAGAAATCTCCAGTGGTATCTCAGAGCTCTGCCCAACCTGGGAAAGGACCGGGAGAGCCTTTGCAGGGTTTCCCAATGGAGCGATGATCCAGACAGCACAGCTTTGTGCTTTATCCTTGTGCTGCTCTTTCCAATGTGACTGCTTGAAAACACACATCGCCCACTCACCACTGCCAGCAGAACCACCAAAACCTGCTGTGCCCTTCCTTATGGAAGGAATGCATCCCAGAACGTGAAACACACACTGAGACTGAAAGAGGGAAAGGAAAACAGACCACAGCTTCCAGAACCTGCAAGAGGAAAGAGGATCCCAAGGATGCAGTCCTGTGTTCGCTAATAGTTTCCACCAAACAGCGTCTCTAAGAAGCCAAGACCATAAAGGAACTGTGTATATGCACATGTATGAACATGCATAATTAAAGGGGTCTACAGTGATTTAAGGCAGGTGAGGACTGAAGCTACACAAGCCACGCAATCTTGCATCTACACACATATACTAAATTTAGGTTAAGTGGCTTAAATTTGGCTTAAGCAGAATACGCCTTTCATCCCTCCTGATTTCATCGACTAGTTCATTGTCAGATGCTCTGTCTCTATTAGTGGGGAAGCAAAGCAGTGTGTTTTAAGATTTCTCCCACTGTTGCGAGTCCAAACTTCCTCCAGATTTTAGCTTGTTTGCAAGAGATTGAGTAAAATGAAGATTTTTTCCTTTTAGGTCAACATTTTCTTCTGGCAGACTGAGCCTGAAGTGCACTTTATTTCCCTTTAATTTAACAGCTCCAGCAGCTTTTCCAGTTAAATCGACTGTTCATTATTGAGCCCATTTATGAAGGGCTGTGCAGTGCAGTTTAATGAATCCCTGGCACAAAGCTCCCTTTCAGCGTAGGGAAAGAATAGCAGCCTATTTAGGTCCTGTAGGGCTGTATGTCAAAGGCTGCCTATAATACTTGTCAGGGAAGGGCAGAAATTCCCACTGATATAAGAATGTGCAAGAAATCAACTTGCACAACCAACTTGCCGATTAAGACGCGATCAGGAAATGAGTCTGTAGGTTGTGAGCAGTGACACCTGTTTGGGCAGCCAGATTTTCCCATCGCTCCATAACCATATGGGCCGTACAGCAGGGCAGGGGAAGGAAAAGTCCTGCTGTCCCTGTGGTAGAGATTTTCCACCCTCCTGATGCTGTGGTGGAAGGAAAATAGGTATTGGGATTGTGAGGGCTGGGCTCAGCGCTGGGTTTGCTACTATCATAGAGCCATGGAGTGCTTTGGGTTGGAAGGGACCTTCAAAGCTCATCTAGCCCCAATCCCTTGTGATAAACAGGGACACCTTCCACTAGAGCAGGTTGCTCCAAGCCCCGTCCAACCTGGCCTTGAACACTGCCAGGGATGGGGCATCCACAGCTTCTCTGGGCATCCTGTGCCAGCGCCTCAGCACCTTCATAACGAAGAGCATCTTCCTTATGTCAGCCTGAATCTGCCCTCTTTTAGTGAGGAGGCACAGCACAAGATGTTTCCTTCAGGATCCTAGTGGGATCCTGTCCCTGCGTTGCAGAGGGTTTACCCCAGTGTTGGACACTAAGATGGAAGGCTTGGCAAGAATCAGGAGGGCAGATTTCCCTTCTGCAACTGGCTCCAGTGAGGAGCTGCTGCACAAAATTGCTGGCACCATAACACGGTCCTGAGCCACGCAAGGCTTTCTTGTTTGCATAATCTGCTCTCTGCTTTCTGGCCCTCTTGGTCTGTAGGGATAACAAATTGTTCCACTTGTGAAGGGCTTGATCGTGTGGCTGCGAGCTCAGTTTGTGTCCTGTGCGAAGCACCAGTGAGCACGGCGTGTCCCTGCTCCCTTTGATTCACAGGGCTCCCTCTAAAGACACCGAGCTTGGTGCCAAGGGCATTGTCCTGGGAAGCCCTGGTTTAATCCCTGGAGCTGGTTAAGATGCTGCTGCCGATAGCGAGCAAGAAAACAAACAAAACCAGATGAATTTCCTACACCAAAGTGGACAAGAAAATAGCCCTGGATCCCCTTAGTGAGCACTGAACATGGTCCTGCAGGGTGGAGGGGTTGGGATGGGGAAAGCACTTCTGCAGCCACTTCACTCCCCTTGTTCTGATGGGGGGAGAGTGGAGGGACCAGAACATCTGCGTGAACATCTGTCCCAAACATCTGCCTGGGTTGGAGTTATTTTGTGGGTCTAATCCCATCACTTACTGGACATTAGACCTTACCAGCAAGCTGAGGAGGGCACTGATGGGTACGAGAGGCACCCTGTGCATCTGGAGCATCTTCATCCTGAAAGAGCACAGGGAGAAGATTTGGCTCATCCACCCCCTGGGAAAGAGATGTTTTGCAGGGATCACCAAACCACTATTTCCTTGGAAAAATGAAGTGTCTTTGCAAGTTGTTGACATCATGTGGCTTAGCAAATTCCCCTCCGGGCATCACCCAACTCAGGGTAATCAGCTCTGCTTGAGAGCACACGGAGAATAGGCACGTTTAATGCAATTATGAAGGCTTTCTGCATCTCCAGATCTGGTGGAGAATATGTAAATGTGGCTGCTGAGCCCAGCTGAATGCGAACTCCCCTCTGCATGCCCGGCAATTGTTTTAATACTCTGCAAGTTTTAGGAGGCAATAAAGTCTCTCACTAAAGCGTAGCTGAGCTCTCAAAGCTCTTTAATTGAATGAATTCAGCAGAGAAGCCAGGGGCTTTCAGCTTTTGATTTCTCTAAGCCACCGGATATTTAGCCAGTCTGTATAACACCACCCAGACTCACACCCCCCTTTAGACTGGCTATGAAATATTGCTGCTGTACCATTGCGGCAGATACCAACGTCAGGACAACTTAGTTGCTGTATTAGAGTTATTTCATGTTAAGAAATGGTTCCACACTGGCTGCACAGTGATCCCCATTTTCTAGTGGCCTCAAAGTGGATGCAAAACCACCCAGTGGAGCACACAGGGATGTATATGTTGTTCTTTATGTTTCCCCATCAGTGAGCGAGCTTGGAGCAAGCTGCAGAGCTTGATGGGGCTCAACAGGACCTGAGGGTAAAAACTTGGGTAGCTGATCTGTGTCAGTTGATCCAAGCCTGCAGCACGGGCTGGGGAGCAGCTCTGGGGGAAGGGACGTGGGCATCGTGATGGACCTAAACTCAATAGGAGTGAACAGTGTGCTGCTGCAGCAAAGAAAGCCAACAGGATGCTGGGGAACATCAACAGGGGCGTCATCAGCACAGATAAGGATGTCATTGTCCCACTCTGCTCAGTGATTGTCAGGCCACACCTGGGAAACTGTGTTCAGTTTTGGTACCTGTTGTATGAAAACAGATGTTGATGGGCTGGAAGGGTCCAGAGAAAGGCCACAAAGATGATCCAAGCACTGGGCAGTGCATGAGGAAAGGCTGAAGGAGCTGGGACTGTTCAGCCTGGAGAAAAGAAGGCTCAGGGGTGACCTTATCCCCATGTTCCAGCAGTTAAAGGGTGGCTACAGAGAAGATGGAGACTCCCTTTTTTGCAAGGAGTCACATGGAAGAGACGAGGGGTGATGGGCACAAGTTACTCCTGGGGGGATTCTGGCTGGACACAAGAGGAAAAACTTTCCTAATGAGACCCATCAGCCATTGGAACAGTATCCCAGGGATTCCCCAGCGTTGGACACTTAAGGCTCAGCTGGACAGCGTGCTGGGACATCCAGTCTGGGTCATGCTTTGCCAAGCAAGGTTGAAACAGATGATCCTTGCTGTCCCTTCCAACCTGGCATTCGATGATTCTATGACTTACACTCTAGCTAGTTAGTGCAAATCCACTTCCACTCATTCTCACATGGAGAGGTGTCTGGATTTCCCATAGCCCTTGGTCTACCAGGGTTTTCTGTTTCAATGACACGGTTGCACCCTGTGCATCTCCTCAGATAAGGGATTCTGGGAGGCTCCGGCTGAGCAAGTTTTGCATGAGCCCCAGCCCAGATGTGCCGATACCGGAGCCAGGGCTGTACTGGGACCGTGAGGCTCTGCCTGCCCCGGGGCCCTGCTGAGACCTGCCCAGAGGGACCAAGAAAACCAGCACTTTGTTTTGTAGTGGATTTGAAGCCTGTGTGTGTTTCATCCCATGGAACACATGCTTCCTCTTCTCTCCTCTTTGAAACACATGCTTTGCATTCAACGCGTGTTTGAAACCACAGTGACGTGGGTTTGGCAGATTTCTCCATTTGACCACCAAACACAGCCTTAGGAGCCTGTTCCTTTTTCTTCTGCAGAGATTTGCTTTCTGTTTTTTCCTGCTAACACAAACCTGCTGCATTTCTAATGAATCAGTGCAGGCCAAGAAAACTTTCTTTACTTCAGTCAAAATCAGATACGCATATGTATTGATATCTGGATATATCAAATCATAGAATCATCCCAGACTGGTTTGGGTTGGAAGGGACCTTAAAGCTCATCCAGTTCCACCCCCCTGCCACGGGCAGGGACACCTTCCACTAGAGCAGGTTGCTCCAAGCCCCTGTGTCCAACCTGGCCTTGAACACTGCCAGGGATGGGGCAGCCACAGCTTCTCTGGGCACCCTGTGCCAGCGCCTCAGCACCCTCACAGGGAAGAGCTTCTCCCTAATATCTCATCTCAATCTCCCCTCTTTCAGCTTAAAACCATCACTGAAATCACTGAAAATGAACTGGAGCTCAAAGGGTCGAGGTTGCACTGCATCAATGTAAGAGTTTTCTAAAGGCAAATCAAACCAAACACCCTTTTCCCCCATAAAAGACACACCAGTTCCTTCAGGAGCTGTTATTGGTACTTTCAGTAGCCACTAATTTTTCTGCCTTCCATATGGAAGATTTATATCGCTGCTTCACTGAACCCGCACAAGTAGAACTCATCAGTTTTAACTGAATGCAATCCAGGGATAGCAGCACTGGATTTTCTCAGGGCTTGTCCTGACCAGGAACACACAACAATGGGCAATGGGTGTACCACTGAGTTTGGGTTTTTCCCAACCAGCCTTTAGCAAATTAATGTAAACCTGTGCATCCTGGGGGGTGACAGAACAAGCACCTCTCCATGCCCGTACCCATGCTCCTAGAGCAGCGCAGGGGATCCAGCACCCCAGCCTGAGGCAGAAGATAATGCCAGCAATGGGGACAGTGCTGGGATGGGTGCACGATGGTGATGGAGTCTGCCCTGAGCAGGGCTGGGCTGCAGCTTCATGCAGCTGATTGGGGGTGCCTGTGTACAGGGGGGGCGTGTATGTGTCCCAGGGTGTGTTTGCCTGTCCTGGGGTGTCTGTACCTGTACCTGTCCTGAAGGGATGTACATACCGGTCCTGGGGGCTCTGTACCTGTCCTGGGGTGTCTGTACCTGTCCCAAAGGGATGTACATACCGGTCCTGGGGCTCTGTACCTGTCCTGGGGTGTCTGTACCTGTCCTGAAGGGATGTACATACCGGTCCTGGGGGCTCTGTACCTGTCTTGGGGTGTCTGTACCTGTCCCAAAGGGATGTACTTACCGGTCCTGGGGCCTCTGTACTTGTCTTGGGGTGTCTGTACCTGCCCCAAAGGGATGTACATACCGGTCCTGGGGGCTCTGTACCTGTCTTGGGGTGTCTGTACCTGTACCTGTCCCAAAGGGATGTACATACCGGTCCTGGGGGCTCTGTACCTGTCCCGAAGGGATGTACATACCGGTCCTGGGGGCTCTGTACCTGTCCCGAAGGGATGTACATACCGGTCCTGGGGGCTCCGTACCTGCCCCGAAGGGATGTACATACCGGTTCCAGGGGCTCTGTACCTGCCCCAAAGGGATGTACATACCGGTCCTGGGGGCTCTGTACCTGTTTTGGGGTGTCTGTACCTGTCCCGAAGGGATGTACATACCGGTCCTGGGGGCTCTGTGCCTGCCCCGAAGGGATGTACATACCGGTCCTGGGGGCTCTGTGCCTGCCCCGAAGGGATGTACATACCGGTCCTGGGGGCTCTGTACCTGCCCCGAAGGGATGTACATACCGGTTCCGGGGGCTCTGTACCTGCCCCAAAGGGATGTACATACCGGTCCTGGGGGCTCTGTACCTGTTTTGGGGTGTCTGTACCTGTCCCAAAGGGATGTACATACCGGTCCTGGGGCTCTGTACCTGTCCTGGGGTGTCTGTACCTGTACCTGTCCTGAAGGGATGTACATACCGGTCCTGGGGGCTCTGTACCTGTCTTGGGGTGTCTGTACCTGTACCTGTCCCAAAGGGATGTACCTACCGGTCCTGGGGGCTCTGTACCTGTCCCAAAGGGATGTACATACCGGTCCTGGGGGCTCTGTGCCTGCCCCGAAGGGATGTACATACCGGTCCTGGGGGCTCTGTACCTGCCCCGAAGGGATGTACATACCGGTTCCGGGGGCTCTGTACCTGCCCCAAAGGGATGTACATACCGGTCCTGGGGGCTCTGTACCTGTTTTGGGGTGTCTGTACCTGTCCCAAAGGGATGTACATACCGGTCCTGGGGCTCTGTACCTGTCCTGGGGTGTCTGTACCTGTACCTGTCCTGAAGGGATGTACATACCGGTCCTGGGGGCTCTGTACCTGTCTTGGGGTGTCTGTACCTGTACCTGTCCCAAAGGGATGTACCTACCGGTCCTGGGGGCTCTGTACCTGTCCCAAAGGGATGTACATACCGGTCCTGGGGGCTCTGTACCTGTCCCGAAGGGATGTACATACCGGTCCCGGGGGCTCTGTACCTGCCCCAAAGGGATGTACATACCGGTCCTGGGGGCTCTGTACCTGTTTTGGGGTGTCTGTACCTGTCCCGAAGGGATGTACATACCGGTCCTGGGGGCTCTGTGCCTGCCCCAAAGGGATGTACATACCGGTTCTCGGGGCTCTGTACCTGTTTTGGGGTGTCTGTACCTGCCCCGAAGGGATGTACATACCGGTCCTGGGGGCTCTGTGCCTGCCCCAAAGGGATGTACATACCGGTCCTTGGGCTCTGTACCTGTTTTGGGGTGTCTGTACCTGCCCCGAAGGGATGTACATACCGGTCCTTGGGCTCTGTACCTGTTTTGGGGTGTCTGTACCTGCCCCAAAGGGATGTACATACCGGTCCTGGGGGCTCTGTGCCTGCCCCAAAGGGATGTACATACCGGTCCTTGGGCTCTGTACCTGTTTTGGGGTGTCTGTACCTGCCCCGAAGGGATGTACATACCGGTCCTTGGGCTCTGTACCTGTTTTGGGGTGTCTGTACCTGCCCCAAAGGGATGTACATACCGGTCCTGGGGGCTCTGTACCTGCCCCAAAGGGATGTACTTACCCGTCCCGGGGGCTCTGTACCCACCCCATGGGCTCTGTACCCATCCCGGGCGCTCTGCTCCCCCCTCCCCTCCGCCTCCCCGGCCGGGGGCTGTGCGCAGCGGTGCGGGCCCGTCCCCTGCGCTGCCGGGCGGGAGGCGGGGAGGGCCGTGCCCGGCCCCGCTCCGAGGGCTCCTCCTCCGCCGCCTTTTCCCCGCCGCCGCCGCCCGCTCGGCGCAGCCCAAGGGAGCTCGGGGCGCCGGCGCCCCGGCCATGGCCGTGCCCGCCGCGCTGCTCAGCCCCCATCACCTCCTCTCCTTCTGCTTCCCCGCCGCCGGCGGCCTGCTGGGCTATGCCGACCTGGAGAAGGGCTACGAGGGCGGCGGCGACGCCGCCGGGGACTTTAAAGAAGCCACCAGGGACCTGCTGAGCTTCATCGACTCTGCCTCCAGCAACATCAAGCTGGCGCTGGACAAGCCGGTGAAGTCCAAGCGGAAGGTGAACCACCGCAAGTACCTGCAGAAGCAGATCAAGCGCTGCACCGGCATCATCGCCGCCGCCCCGCCGCCGCCTCCCGCTCCTCCAGCGCCCTCCGCCTCCTCCCCGCCCGCTTCATGCCCCGCTAAGCCCCCGCCGCGCCGGGAGGGCTCGCAGGGAGCCAGCAGCCTCCAGAGCAAGAGCCTGGCCGCGCTCTTCGGGTCGCTGCAGCACGGCCCCGGGCCGGCGGGCGGCGGGGAGGCGGCGGGAGGCGGCGGCGGGGCTGCGGGGGGCGGCGGCGGGGCTGCGGGGGGCGGCCCGCGGAAGGTGCCGCTGCGGGACCGCAACCTGCCCCCTTCCTTCTTCACGGAGCCGGCGCTGCCCGCCGCCGCCCGAGGGCCAGTACCGGGCGCTAAGGAGCCGGAGAAGGGCGGCGGGGATGCGGTTGAGTTCTTCGAGCTGCTCGGCCCCGAGTACAGCGCGCTGCTGCCCGAGCACGCCGCCCCGCAGGACGCCTTCCCCGGCGGCGCGGCCGCCCGCCTGCCCGCCGAGCTGGGCCTGGAGCACGGCCTCTACGACGCGGCGCTGCCGCTGCCCAGCGCCCATCACCCGCTGCTGGGCGGGCTGCTCTACCCCGAGCCCTGGAGCCCGCCCGGGCCGTGCAGCCCCGGCAAGAAGGCGCCGTCTGAAGCGCTGCGCCCGCTGTACCCCGGCGGTGGGGAGCCGGCCCCCGGCGGCGGCAGCGAGGAACCCGGCGGGCACCTTCCGGCGGGGTTCGCTTCCTTCTTCCCCGAGTGCCCGCTGCCCCCGCCGCAGGTGCCCTATGAGTACAGCGCCGGCTTCCACCGCGCCGCCTTCCCCGGGCTGTAGGGCCGCGATGGGGGACGGGGTGGGACGCGGGTCCCGACCCGGAACGACGGCTCCCGCAGGATTCATGCTGCGAGCCGCCTCCCCCTGCGGCTTGGGGCCGCTGCGAGTAAAATGTGAGGTGATGGGTTCCTTTCACAGCGGCCGGTGACCGCCTTCCATCGGGGTCGGGGTTTGTCCGGCTGCAGGCAGACGCGGCTCGGTGTCTGCGGCGTTGCAACGGGGGCAAGCGGTGACTCCTTGTCCGTGATTTCCGTCTCCCAGCTCGGCCACCTCTTGCGGTGCCTTTAGCGTTTTTCCCAGGCTCCCCAGTGCGGGTGGAGGACACAAAGGCGAGGAAAAGAGATGTTCCAGTGAAGCAATGCTGCTACCAAAACTTAAAGAGTCCTGAGGTCGAACAGCGTCTTGCAGGATCTTGCAAACAGCAACTGACAGCGGTGCTGAAGCGATGGTGTACGCTGGGGACAGAACCGCACCGTGCTGCGGGGAAGTGATTCCTACAGACCACTGGATTCCTTCCAGGAACGTGTCAGAGCTCGGAAGGCGCCGCGGCTCGGTCTCACCGTGTACAGGAGATGATTTGATAATCATTTAAGTTATGTAAAAGAGTCTATGATAGGTCCTATAAAAATAAAGCTACACAATAGATCTGGGGTCTGTGATTGTTACTGCCGCTGACACGCAGCGTTCGAGGGGCTCTGTAATGGTTTCTTGGCAGGAGTTTAGACGGGCGGTGGGTTTTGTCTCCCCTGAATTGATCGGAATGCCGCGGTTCATCCGCGGTGCCCTCTGCTTGTTTGTACCGGCTGTTTCTTGAACGTGGTGGAAAGAAAGGAACGCGGCTCAGCTCCAAAGCCAAGGGATAAAAACTGTTACAGTTATGGAAACAGATCAAAATACCCGAGGTTTCCCATTGAGCCGCAGTCCCATGGCCTGGCTCCCTGCCAGTCCCAAATGGATTGTTTGTTTTTGAGACGGGATCCACGCAGGGATCGGGCTGAGGCTTTACCCCCGGCGGTGACAAATCCTTGTGCCTCCTATCTCTTAAAACACGTTGTGAAAGGTAAAACGGTTTTCTTCACTCGTCAACCCAGATTTAATCTCTCAGAGACTTGGGGTCAGGATGATGGGGTGTGTGGAAAGGGGAAGTGAGATTATTGGCAATAAACCATGAAATGATTTGTATCAGGAACTGGCTTAATTTTACTTCTAAACAGCAAGAGCTGTGGTTTCTGCTGTTTCTTTCCTCCCCTAAAGCTGCCGAAAGTCTCCACAAGCTGCTTGGGAAGGACCCACTGTGGATGAACGTCCGCAGCATCCCAGTGTCCAACAGTTAACACTGTTAAGGAAGCGCACTTCTCTAAGCTTCAGGAGAGCCTGTATGAGGATCAGTGGGTGGCAGGTCCAGCCAGGGTAGCCTAAAATGAGGTTAATCCTGCCCTGCTGCTGGTTTTGGTGCAGGGACAATGTCCCGTTGTCCATCATGTTGGCAAACCTACCCATGAAGAGTGCATGTGCTCACTGTCACGAGCAGCGCTCTGGTGGGTCCAAGCAGAACCTGTGTGTAACTGCATTGAGAATCAATAGACAAGACCAAACTGGAGGTTATTTCGTGTGCAGAGGTGGTGCTTTTGAGTTTAGGATCTGCTTCAAGCATGTGAATGTATAGCACATGCTGGTGGGTGCTTGGAGTACTTCAGCTCGGTGGTGCTGCACTAATGTAATCAATCCTTCTTTCACTTAGGATTTCACTGAGCAAGTTATTTCCTTCACAAGCTCAATATGCCAGTGTCTGTTAATGAAGGATCTAATCCTGAAGACCTTCCAGCCTATCCTGTCAGCTGTCCCACTGGGACATGGGGATCTTGCTCAAAAGAAAGTCTAAAATACCTGGAAATACTCAAGGCCAGGTTGGAAGGGGCTTGGAGCAAGCTGCTGTAGTGGAAGGTGTCCCTGCCCGTGGCAGGGGTTGGAACTGCCTGAGCTTTAAGGTCCCTTCCAACCCAAACCACTCTGTGATTCTATGACAAAACAGATTCTCTCCTGGCCCACAGGCCTTACCTTTTTATTCCAAGTAGTTGTGAAGTGCCACAAATCTGACCTGCTGGTGGTTTTCACCCATTTGGTGCTCTGCTTCCTTGTACTGTGGTGCTTTTCCTTACCTGGGATCTTCCTTACCTGTGGTGCTCAGGAGTTGAGCATCATCACCCTGCTGGTGTTAGATCTTGCCTCAAACCAGTGTGAGAAGCAGCTCTGAGGGTATCAGCAGAGCTGGGCTGGTGTAGAACTCCTGTGGCAGCCAGCTCCAGATGCTGCCAGCTCGGGGGGGTTCTCCTTGGGCTTGCAAGAAGCTTGGGGCAGGCTCCAGGAGCTGCTCTGTTGGCTGAGCAGCAGCTGCAGATGTTGCTTCAGCTCTGCAATAGCTCCTGAAGAAGGGATTTTCAGTTTATAGGAGCTTACACTGAGGAAAATGAAGGAACAGTAAATCAGCATCAGTGTTCTTGGGAGTACGGCTGTGTTTGTGCCACAGGATGCATGTGAGGAGCGCCTGTGTTGGGATGCTGGGTAAGGCTGGGAAGGAGCTACCACCACCCGGGCTGATCCGTGCTGCTTTACCCACCACACAGCCCATACAAAGGACTTGTGTGAGCTCCCGGGGAGTGCTTGGAGCTGCTCCCTGTGCTGCAGGGGGGCCAGGGCGTCCCTACCAGACCAGGGGATGCCATCGAGCCAGCTGCATCTGTTATCTGCTTTGTGCATGTGTGGGCTCTTTTTGTTGTGGTTGTTTCCCCCAGGCACTGCAAATGTCACAGGAGACTGGCACCCTTGGGGAACTGTTCTCAACACCGAGGAGCATCATCTGTAGGAATAAAACCTTTTGTAATCGAGATATTTTGGTTCATCTGCTGTGTGCTTTTACAAGGGCTCTGTCCCGAGGAACCGAGGCTTGATCCGTTTTAGCTTTTCTGTCTTAAAAGAAATGTGTCCCTTTGAATAGAAGTGGGTTGTGTTTGGTTGGACTATCAAGGTCAGGCTATCAAACGACTTTGTTTTCAAAGCATGCAGTGAGTTTCCTCAGATACACTGAATTCTGCTTTGTTGCTGTTTTTACACATATTGTCTGATTTAACAGATTTTGGTGGAAAAACATACAATCTTAGTAGTTTTTCATATAAAGATGTGATAAAGGGGAATGACAAGAACCCTTCATTCCCTTTTTAAGTGATGGAATCTCACCTTTCCTCAATGCTGATTTACTGATGAACAACAAAGGATTCACCACAAACAGTGGTTCCTGTCTCAGTATTCTGTTACTTAAATGGTCTGGGTTTTGTCCAAAGCTGCTTCAAGAAAGCAGAGAGATTCCTTTATTTTAATGGATGGGCTTTTGAAACACACTCACCAACTACTGACTGTTGGGGCTGTTCAGCCTGGAGAAGAGAAGGCTGCGTGGAGACCTCATAGCAGTCTCCAGTATCTGAAGGGAGCCTATAGGGATGCTGGGGAGGGACTCTTCATTAGGGACTGTAGTGATAGGACAAGGGGTAACAGGTTCAAACTTAACAGGGAAAGTTTAGATTTGATATAAGGAAGAAGTTTTTTACTGTGAGGGTGGTGAGGCACTGCAATGAGTTGCCCAGGGAAGCTGTGAATGCTCCATCCCTGGCAGTGTTCAAGGCCAGGTTGGACAGAGCCTTGGGTGAGATGGTTTAGTGTGAGGTGTCCCTGCCCATGGCAGGGGGGTTGGAACTGGATGATCTTAAGGTCCTTTCCAACCCTAACCATTCTATGATTCTATGACTGACCTGAGCTTGGGATTGCTCTCACATAGCCTGACCATCGGCGATGGGTCATCTTTGATGAGCTTACGTAGTTGTCCAAACACTGTCAGTAAAAAAGATGCAGAAGTTTCTTGTAACCTCCTTTTGTTTGGTCCTTTTGAATAAACTGCTTCTGGCACCAGTGCAAAACCTGAAGGTCATCCTGCAGTTCCTGGCAGCCGGAGGGAAAAGGTGGTGGAGCGGTTCTGTAGCGATGTGCAGGCAGTTAGGTTGGAAATGTGAGAGTGCACAAATCTGACTGCATGAAATGAGAGCTGGGAATGCTTTCAGGCTAGCTTTATGTCAACAGAAGAGACTGCAGCTGCTTTCTATTCAATGAACTCATCTTTTTTAAGATTGGTAAATGCTTGTTTAAAATCCAATGGGTTTTGTTGCATGTCTACATACAAGAGTAAAGATAGAGTGTGCAATTAATAGAGAATAATATTAAAGAGCAATGATAGAGTGCATTACATGGGGCCTACAAGAATACTGGAGAGGTAATTTTTACAAGGTCAACTGAGGACAGGACAAGGGGAATGGCTTTAACCTGCCAGAGGGGAGACTGAGATGAGCTCTTAGGCAGAAGCTCTTCCCTGAGGGGGTGCTGAGGCACTGGCACAGGGTGCCCAGAGAAGCTGTGGCTGCCCCATCCCTGGCAGTGTTCAAGGCCAGGTTGGACACAGGGGCTTGGAGCAAGCTGCTCTAGTGTGAGCTTTAAGGTCCCTTCCAACACAACCCAGTCTGGGATTCTGTAATTACAGTTCCCCCCCTCTCCCCACATCTGTGTGGGTACAGCTTGGCAGAGGATTGCTGAAAGGTGCTATGAAAGGTGAGAGGAGAGCTTGTTTTCTGTGTTACAGTATTTTCCAATACCTCACTTTAACCTGGATCATCCCTGGTGACTCCCCTTCCTCACTGGTAGGGAACTACATCACTAGACCAGCCTTTTGTGCTTTCTGGACCCCTCCTTATCAAATGTAAATATACTGACAAAGCATCATTTTCCAAGGTTATTTTGGTTGTAGTCCACAGACCCACAGTTAGAACCCCAGAATCACAGAATAGCTAGGACTGGAAAGGACCTTAAGATTATCCAGTTCCAATCCCCCTGCCATGCACAGGGACACTTCACACTAAACCATGTCACTCAAGGCTCTGTCCAACCTGGCCTTGAACACTGCCACGAATGGAGCATTCACAACTTCCTTGGGCAACCCATTCCAGTGCCTCAGCACCCTAACAGTAAAGAATTTCCTCCTTATAGCCAATCTAAACTTCCTTTGTTTCAGTTTTAACCCGTTACCCCTTGTCCTATTACTACAGTCCCTAATGAAGAGTCCCTCTCCAGCATCCCTATAGGCCCCCTTCAGATACTGGAAGGCTGCTAGGAGGTCTCCACGCAGCCTTCTCTTCTCCAGGCTGAACAGCCCCAACTTCCTCAGCCTGTCTTCATATGGGAGGTGCTCCAGTCCCCTGATCATCCTCGTGGCCCTTCTCTGGACTTGTTCCAACAGTTCCATGTCCTTTTTATGTTGAGGACACCAGAACTGCACACAATGCTCCAGGTGAGGTCTCACAAGAGCAGAGCAGAGGGGCAGGATCACCTCCTTCGACCTGCTGGTCACGCTCCTTTTGATGCAGCCCAGGATACGGTTGGCTTTCTGGGCTGCAAGCGCAAACTGAAGCCGGCTCAGGTTCATCTTCTCATTGACCAGTTGCCCAGGGATCACAGACTCAACATCACTGCATTGCTGTCCATAGAAAACATCTTTAACTGCTTGAATTGGCAGGCATAGATTGGATGAATATGCAACATTTCTTGAATGATCCCTCATCTCTCCTCTGAGATGGGGGAATCGTGTTTCATTTAGATCTTTGCTACCCTTCCACAGGCATCTAAAGCTTACCACTTTACCCTGTGCTTCTTCCAGGTATTCCCTGACAATGTTGGCCTGGTCCATAATGATGGGAGAAGGACAGGATTCGAGCTCTGTGGTAACAGGTTCCAGTGCTCCCATTAGTGCCTGTTCTATGTGTTAGGATGTCTCCTGGTGGCATTTCAGACTGCCGTAGCCTTAGTAGCTAATTGCTATTCAGCCTGCAGCCTCTGCTGAATGAATTCTGGCTGGTGCTGCTGTGCAACACGAGGAGGGGACTGTCCCCATTTGCTACCCTGCCTCTTTACCGTAAGTGCCACCCCTCAGCTGTGTGCGCTGAAGTGAACTGTACCTGTGCTGCTGTTACTCCAGGCTGGGATCAACGCCCAAGTCCATCTTCAAGGATGGTTTGGAGTCATACTGATTGATTAGCTCAGGAATATGGCTGGGGTTCGACTCAGCCATAGCTCAGCTGAGCAAATCTGCTTGCAGACTGGATGTGAATTAAACCCGAGATACTGGGTGACAAGGATACTACTTTAGTAGCTGTATCTGGGGAATACGGACTGCTTTCTGTTTGAGTGGAAGCTGGGCATAATTGCTACTGATTGTTTCTTGTGTTCAGCTTTACAAAAGACTCAGGCCCACTGCTTAAACCTGTGCTGTGCCTCCTCAGTGCTGAAAGCTCAGTGAATGGTTTGTAATGGGATGTTGCCACGGTACCCCTCAGATATAGGGAATCCTGCCTGAGACAGGGGGTGGTGGCACAGGAGAGGCAGTGGCCCAGATTTGGTCTCTTACCATTTCCTTAATTGCAGACGGAGACACAAGCTCTTCTACGCCAGGTAAAGGTAAAGAACAAGTTTAAAGCAACTGAGGTTGTATTGAGCTGAGCTCTTAGGCAGAAGTTCTTCCCTGTGAGGGTGCTGAGGCGCTGGCACAGGTTGCCCAGAGAAGCTGTGGCTGCCCCATCCCTGGCAGTGTTCAAGGCCAGGTTGGACACAGGGGCTTGGAGCAAGCTGCTCTAGTGGAAGGTGTCCCTGCCCATGGCAGGGGCTGGAACTGGATGCGCTTTAAGGTCCCTTCCGACCCAAACCAGTCTGGGATTCTATGATCCTTTACCGTTCTGCAGGCAGTCATCCAAACATCATGGCTTGAGCCTATGCTGAGTGTACTTTGGTCTCTACTATGGGTTCAGGCTGAAAAAGTACTGCAAGGTGGCCTCGAGAGCTATCCTGGACCCTCTGTTAGTACGACATACATAACACTTCCTTCTTGTCCCATGTCTGTTTGATGAACTGAGCTCCTAACCTAGCTGCAGTGCTTCTTTGGATATAGAAGATGAGGACCCAAAGGTGCTCTTTCCTTCCAACAGTTAGAAATGAGGTTTCTAGTGAATTTGTGAGATCTCTGAAAATCACAACCATTTTCCAAACCAATCTGCAGGAGTTATAGATGAAACTACCATTCATTGTTCTGCCTGCTGACCATATGAATACAGGCTGGGTGATAGATCTCTTGTTTGAGTAATACCAGCCAGTGATCAAATCTTACCCCAGTTCCAGGAGTCTGCTCCCTGTTGGTGGTTTGTCATCTTGATTCATTAGGTCTGGAGTAAATAGCCCTGTTGTCTTCATTATAGAGAAAGCAAAGGTCAGATAGGTAAAACTGGGTGTCAATTCTAACCAAAGGGGAGATTCCATCCTTCTGTCCCCATTTGTCATCAGTGGGTAATGAATAAAGAACCATTTTTTGCATAGTAACGCTGGGCAGTAGAGCAGGGCTTTAAAGAACAGCTGTAATTGCTTCCCTGCACTCCAATAATTGAATATAAATCAATTACCACCATTGTAGGTGTTTGAACAGCCAAGCTTGCTCTGTGAAGAGACGCCCCTTTCTCTCTCGTTTAACAGCCAGACCTTTAGCGGCTTTGTTTAGCCACATATCTGGGACAGATGAGTCAAACTCGGTCATTAATTAGTGGTTTTATCAAGATGCTCCTTTCAGGACTGAAAGGTCAGCACACCCTCGAGGTGCTGGCAACACACAGGTCCCCATTTGCACATCAAGTCATGGCTTGTGAGGAAGAAGCCGCAGAAAAGGAGTTCCAGGGTAGAGGTTTAATTCAGGGTGGCTGTTGTAAGCACATGCCTGGTGTGCTGAGCACAGCCATGATGGGCAGACAGGGGTTTTAATCCTGATGTCTGTGATTGGTATTATGGATTAGGGGACCCTTGAGGCTGCTGACACAAACACCAGGCACAAGGGCTGAAGGGAGGCATGAGTGATAGGACAAGGGGTGATGGGTTTAAACTGAGACAGGGGAAGTTCAGGTTAGATCTAAGGGAGAAGTTCTTTACTGTAAGGGTGGTGAGGCACTGGAATGGGTTTCCCAAGGAAGTTGTGAATGCTCCATCCCTGGCAGTGTTCAAGGCCAGGTTGGACAGAGCCTTGGGTGACATGGTTTAGTGTGAGGTGTCCCTGCCCATGGCAGGGGGGTTGGAACTGGATGATCTTAAGGTCCTTTCCAACCCAAACCATTCTGTGATTCTATGAGAAGCATGGCCGTGACTTCAATATCATTTAGTTTTACTGCATTGCTCAGAGACCCTTTGGTTGTCAAAGCCACATGCTGGCTCCTGGATGCTGTTTTACTATGGGACAAATGCCACCTGACTAATGCAGACCATCTGGCATTATAAATAAGATGCATTTTTGTCAAGTAATACATGAGTGAGTAGGCAAAGAGAAGTTTTCTTGGCAGAAGTAATTCAGGGATCAGTCAACTGCTAGGCTTAGCATCATGTTAGGGTTCCATAGCGATGCTGTCTGGGCTTGAAATAGTTATTAATATTGCCATATTATTACATGTATTGATACATTTTTCTTGCATTTATGCTACTTTTATCATTGTTTTCAAATAAACTGATTTTTTTTTTTTTTTAAAGGAAGAGAAAAAAGAACAGTTTGGGAATAGAGGAATTGTGCAGCTGAGAGAAAAAGTGGGGGCAAAAAAGAGGAATCCAAACTGATCTGCTAGAACTAGCCTTGCTTGGAGTTAGAAAACAAACCACAGACATCAGCTAAAAGTCCTCCAGTATTTAACTTGTGGTTTTCCTCCACTGATTTAATCTCTTTCACTAGTTAATGTGCCTCGTAGAGCAGCCACACAGCACTTTCTGGTTTCAATAAGGACTTCCTCTGCAGGAGATTTTCCTCCTACAAGACTGGACAAGGCAAAAGCACTCATTGCTACTGCTTAAATCCCTTTTAAAACAGCGACGTACGACTGGCAGGACCTTCCCAGCTCGGCAAGGCCACGGCTAGAAGTGCTCTACAGCCCTCAAGTGGTTCACTTGGGGTCCTACACGTTGGGAACAGGAGGCTCCAGCTTCGGCGAAGAAGCTTCCATGGTGGGTATAGCTTCCCTTCCCAATAGCTTCCCTTCCCAATAGCTTCCCTTCCCAATAGCTTCCCTTCCCAGAAAAGGCACACAGGGAACTTGCTGCGCTCTCGCCAGCCTTCCCCTTCCAGCCTTCCCCGTCCTTCCCAGCTCCATGGAGGACTGTCTTCCAGCAGCTTTAGGATATTCACCTGCATCTTCACCTATGGAGCAAGTCAAAGCACACTGCACACACGTTACAAGCACACAGACACTGGGGAGACTGACTCATCTCCAACAGGATGAGGTGCATTTCCTCGTGTTAAAACCCACTTAAAGATGCTAAATGAGGACTCTGGTACCCAGCCTCGGCTTTGCTGTGTGTGAGCAGTGTGAACCGGGAAGGGAAGAGCTGCCTGCAAGCCCCTCTGTTCTTTCCCAGTTATGACCATGATCACACTGGGGTGGTATTTGGTGGGCCATGGGGGGCCCCCCTGGGAATCTGTGACACAGAGAAGCTCCACTGTGGCTGGTGGCAGTGCTTCCTTAGCAGCGCCCAGCAAGAGATGCAGTGATGAAGCCATGTAGTGATGCAGGAATGGATGGATTTGGAGGTGCCCTGGTCTCCTGCTTGGCTTCCCTAGGCTCCTGTTCCCTTGGAGAGCAGCCTGCACTGCAAAGGGGAGGGAATCTGTTGTCCCCATGCGAATGGAGGTTTGGGGTTTGTTTCCAAGGGCCTGGAGCACAGGACAGCACCAGGCTGCATGGCCCATGCACATCCATGGCATGGATGAGACTCGCCAGACACAAAGCAGGAAAGGGTAGCACTGCCCAAGTGTGCAGCTCTCCCAGGGCAATGCACACACTTCCCATCACATCCAGAGAGCCAAAGGGAAAGCGTGTGTGAGGGATGATCATGCATACAGCTCCCACCATGGTAGCAGGGCTCTGAGCTTCCCATGGGCGCTCCCACTAAGAATGGGACTCTTTGCTTCTGTGGTGGCCCGGGTAGCTTCTCCGGAGGCATCTGAGCTGGGAGCCAGGCACTATGTTAAGCAAGCAGGAATATGCAGTGCTGACTGACTGTGACGGGCTGCAGCCATGGTCCATCTCTCTCCTTGGAGCACTGACTTGGACTCTGATTCATTCCCTGCTGATATGCTCCCAAAGAGAAAAAGCAGCAGCAAGTAAAAAAACATAGGGATTAATTTACTTTTATCATTCTGCAAGCCTGGAGGTGCATTTGTGTCAACAATGACATGAACCATGAGAACTGATGGCAAAAACGAGAGAAGAGTTATCACAAAAGCTTAGATGTCTTGTGTCTGCATGGCTGTGGGGGGCCACCTGTAGTCATCCCCCACAAAGGAATCGTATTCAGGGCTGTACATCAACTGTTTCACAAAGGCTTCCTTGTCTGCTGGCTCCGGGTACCAAGAAGCAAGACCATGCTTGTAGGCCCAGTCCACAATCTGCAGAGAGAGAAGCAAAACGAGTTCATAGAACAGTGCTGGCATGTCATGGAGTGGAAGCCAACTGCAGTTTGGCCCTGCCTGCATTTCCCCTCTTTCTACCCCTCAAAATTGTGTCTTTTTGTTGCCTTTTCCTTTGTGCAATTCCCTGGGTCAGCTCCACATCATCCCTTGGGTGAGGAAATGCAAGCTGCCTGCTTCAAAACGCATACCTCTGCCCTGGCAGAGTGGCTGGAGTGGGCAATTAAAGGAGAGCATCCCTTTAATCACCTCCACTCATGCCCTTAAGCTCCTCACCTACACTGTGCATCCACCAGTAAATCCCAGCAGGCCAGTATGATTCTCAGTGGGTGTTCCCTGAATGGGAATTGCAAATTTGATGTATACAGGGCACCAATCCTGTAATTAGAAGAACAAGCCTGATGTGGAATAGAACTTAGGTAGTTGGGCCCCATCAAATACAGTAAAAGAGGTTCCAAAGGAGCAATTTGGAACATAAAGTCTTTTAGCAACTTGAGTCATGTTTGACTTTAACCCTAAATCTGATTTCTGATGCTGAGCACTCATATCTCCATGCAATAAAGCAGAGCTCTGTGAGCTGTGAGGCACCAGAGTCACAAGGCATTTTTCACATTTGGGCTTTAGGGATGGGAGAAATCAAAGCAGCAATTCTGGCTGGAAGGATCCTGAGCTCCATTGCTTTAGGCTGTAGAGTAAGTTGAACTAAAACCCCACAAAGCAAAAATGATGCCAGGGCAATTCCTGCCCTCCCTACCATGGGAAGTGGAAATAAAAGTGGAAATACTCACTTTCACAGCGATTTTGAGAGACACCTCTCTGATGGTGTCCAAGGGGGGATAGAGTCTTCCTTCTGCTAGATTCTGCTCTGTCACCTCGGCAGCAATAGACTGCAAGGAAGAGAAAGGCAGCTTACAGAGATGGTCTCAAGCACGTACCACATTCACTAGTCTTACATGATATGAGGGTGCAACCTCATCAGTGGCAGACGTGGGACTAGTTCTGTGTGGGAACTGCTGCACTATTCAAAATACACACATATTAGCTTCATCAGACCTAAAATCAGGGCCAGGATAGTGGAAATGCTTGCTAGGGCAGCACTTATGGAGAATGAGGAGAACCTCCTGGCTCCTGCACCTCTGTATGTGCTATGGAAGCATGAGGGTTTTGACAAGCCGCTTCCACTCAACACACTGCCCCAGTCCAGGCTCTTGAGAACACCTGAAGGAGGTGCCTGTGCCTCTTCTCATCTCTTAAAAACCATGAGTTAATGCCAGTTGGAAACCTCTGCTGTGACGAGGAAGATCTCATCAGAGATGTGCCGGATGCCGCAGGCAGTGACTCCCAGTGCCACTCCTGGGAAGACATAGGCGTTGTTTCCTTGGCCAGGGAAGAAGGTCTGTCCACTGGGCAGGGTCACCTTGGAGAACGGACTCCCACTTGCAAATATCCCCCGTCCCTGATCAAAGAGAGAAGAAGAAGCATCCAAATTCAGAAGGGAAGTGTTACATGTCTGCTGCTCACTGTGGTCTGTGCTCAGGGGACTCTGGTGACCCAGTGGACAAGGCTCCAGCCAGGCAGTGAGAGCCATCTCCACCAGAGCCATCTCCAGTTGACCCTGCTAGAGGGCCTGGTCCCCAGGGCCACAATCAGGGCCATGGTCAGGGCTACTGAGCACTGAGTGTGCGTTCACACTGCCCAACTACAAGAGCTTTGAACTGGCTGAGGAGGAGTTGCTCTTCTTCATCTATGAAGTGAGACTCATATGGAATGAAGATCTGGGGGCTGTGTGATTGCTCAAGCCAGCAGCAAGTGGTAGGGAAGGCAAAGGGGACAGTAAGACAAGGCATCCTCCCCCACATCAACTCAATCCACATGACAGTAATTCTTCAGTGACAATGGTTCCAAGCTGGGGGATGAAACCCAACTTTCAATGTAGTTGCATAGGTTGGCAAAACATGGGACAGTAACCTAGGAGGATGGGACATCCAGCCACGGGTGAAGGAGGCAAGCACTTTCTTTAGAGGATCACAGAGTAATGCAGCCTGGTAGGGACTCAAACTCCTGCTCACAGCAAGGTCAGCTGTGAAATCAGACCAGGTTGCTCAGGGCTTTATGCAGCCTCATCTTAGAAACTTGTGAAGAGTCCACACGAGCAATCCACCTCCTGACTGCCCCCACAGTGTGAAAGTTGTTCTTTAAGACTCTTACTTCACATTATGCCCCCTGTCACTGTCTGCCCACCAGGCACCACTGTCCTGGCCACCTGCAGCACGCTGAGCTCCAGTACCTCGGTGAGGCGGTAGCACTGCTCCGCCGTGCACTCCGCTTTGCTGGTGGGGTTGCTCAGGGCAAACACAATGGGCCTCTCATTGAAGGCTGCCATGTCCTTCAGCAGCTTCTCAGTGAAGGCTCCTGCAACGGCTGCAGCACCTAGAACAACGAGAGCAGAGTGAGATGGTGCTTTCTGACTGGCTGGTACTGGGCTGATCCCTCTTGAATGCCTCTGTTGGTAAATGAACTGGGGCGGGGGGAACAGGACGCATCCCTGGAGATGAAGGTGTGAATGTTTCTGTCTCAGATTAAAAGCCTGTCTCAAAGCCCCCTGCTCCTCTGGGCTGTGTTGCCATCAGTGTTTAAGCCAGTCTGGCTGCAGCACTTTGCCCCCAAAGACCTGCCTGAGCTGCCTTGGTGTCATCACTGTCGTGCCCAGTCTGCCAAGGCCATGTGTGCTGCTGAAAGACCCAGGTCCTACCACCCCCAGCACCTCCCTCTACATCCCTCTACACCCTGAGAGGGCTCCTGGAGCTCCAAAAGGGAGGAACCTTGTGCCCCACTGAAGGGAAGGCTGAAGGGAAAGGATGTGGAGAACTCAACTGGTAAAATGGGGACAAAAATGCTCATTTTATCTTGGCTGGGAGAACAAAAGGAGGCCCTGAAAGAAAGACAGAAACTCTCCTAAGAACTGAATTGGTGTGGAAAGGTCACGCTAAGGGAACTCCACCTATAATTGCTGTAGGCTTCACTTTCTGCACAACCTCTTCCAGTGTGTTCACACTGGGGTGGTCCTGAGCAAATATTTCTTTCTCATGGTTCAGGTGGCTCCTGCCCTGTGAGGAGAAAGGAGGAGTCAAACTTTGGTCCGTTGGCAAAAGGTGGAGACATAACGCAGTAACTCACTAGTTCATTTCATCTCTTGGCTCTCTACCTGAACCAGATCCTACAGAGCAGGACCAGTGAGGCACTGAGCTGCTCGTGCAATGTCACACGGGGCTGGTCTCTGCTCCTCTCACCCTCCAGACTATACTGAGGTTGTGTTGGAAGGATCTGGCTGTGAGGGCAGAGGAGGTGTATATATAGCACCAGTCTCCTCACATCTGATGAAGGACAAGGGAAGAGGCCCCTGAGGCACCATGGAGTGCAGGGCAGGTGAGATCACCAAAGCAGGGCACAGTGTTGCTGTTGTAATAACCCATACGACATGCAAGACTTGCAACACTGCTTGAGACCATGGCCAGCAGTGTATCCTACCACTGCAGAGGTACAGCCCAAAGCGCTGCCTATAGAGCAGCCAGTGCTGCTGGTACACTACTGTCACCATGGGACCTGGTCCTCTTGAAAGCAGTGACAGCTCTGCTGACACCAATACATCTGCAGCCCTTACTCCTGGTCTGATCCGAGGTATCTGCCTGCTCTGGCCTCTCTTAGCTTGCAGGAGGTGGCAGGGGAGTGAAACTCAGCTCTGGGGACACATTTACCTTGACAATCAGTCCCTTGGAGTCCACCATCCAGATTTTTCTGATGGCATCCTCTCGTGAAATTCCTTCCTTTTCCATGGCCATAAGCAGGAGATAAGCTATGCCCATTGCAGCCTGGAACACAGTATATAGACACTTCACTAGTGTATCATCATCTCTCTTTGAGCAAGGAGTCATACAGACTACCTGACTTCTGCCATGGGGGCAATATGACTGGCTCCAAAAAGTGAGGTTATGTTCTTCCAGCTCTTTGAGCTTACAGTCCTTTTGACTCTATTGCTCAAGAGGCTCTGGTTTACCCTAAATACCAACCCTGAGGACTCAAACCAGCCTCCTCAGTGTCCCTGCAGCATGCTGCCTCATGAGGGACTTCCCTCAAGGTACTTGCCCCACTAAAAGGCAACTTCTATGCAGCAGCAGCATGGTCCCCATGTGGGGCCCACTCCTGCCCAGTGACAACCTGCTTCTGTGCTTTGTTTCCACGAAGCCTTGCAGGAAGCTTCGTGGTTGACTCTTCTCTCTCTGGATTTATATCATATCTAAGAACAAACTTAAGAACATTCTCCTACCTCTCCAGCTCCCTGGAAAACGAACTTATGGTCAGAGAGCTTGTTCTTTGTGATCCTTAAGGCTGCAAAGATGCCAGCGACAGCAACAGATGCAGTGCCTGGAAAAAGAGAAACCCCGTGAGACGGACTTCCTTGCAAATGGATTGTCTGCCCTACTGGTATGCTGTTAGAAACCTTGTGATAGCATCCATTCTCTTAGATCTTGGCACTAAAAGATCAGGGTGCTGTCCCTACTCTGAAATATTAAACCTCAGAAGACCCCTGCAAGGCAGGAGGACACAAACAACCCTCCATGTAGATTCAAAGGGATGATGAATTCTAGAATGCCAGAAGAAGTTAATACCTAACTCCTGAGGGATTAAGATACATGTGATGCCTAAGGATCATAGAGTGGGTTGGCTTTGAAGGGACCTTAAAGCTCATCCAGTCCCAACCTCCTGCCACAAGCAGGGACACCTTCCACTAGAGCAGGTTGCTCCAAGCCCCTGTGTCCAACCTGGCCTTGAACACTGCCAGGGATGGGGCAGCCACAGCTTCTCTGGGCACCCTGTGCCAGCGCCTCAGCACCCTCACAGGGAAGAACTTCTGCCTAAGAGCTCATCTCAGTCTCCCCTCTGTCAGGTTAAAGCCATTCCCCTTGTCCTGTCCCTACAGGCCCTTGTAAAAAGTCCCATAAGACATCTGCAGCAGGTGGTGGTGTGAACTTGGGCACCCTTGTCACAAAATCCTCTGTGATCACGGAATCACCATCCCCTTCTCGTTCACCTTCACAGCCCTGCACCACCTTCTCCTTTTTCACTTCCCTGACTCAGAGCCATCATGCCTCACTGCCAAGCATTAAGGAGTCACTGCGATCATGAGTTGTTCCCAGATATTAGTGAGAAAGAATCCAGTACATGGAGAGCAGATTCCTGATGTTACAGCCACTGTGATACGTGCAGCTTTCCATTCATTAAGGGAGGCAGATGTCTGTGGGCTGAATAAACCCGCCCTCACCCCGCATCAATCACATACAATATTCATCTGATCTCTTATCCCAAGTGAAGGAACATGGTGGGAAGAACCAAGTAAGGCACAGACTAACTGGGATTCAGGCACTGATGGTATCTTACATCACCTGGGCAAGCTGGATACAAGGCTTAAAGAAGAGCTAGGAATGATGGAGGCAGTTTTATCACAGAATATCACAAGCTGGAAGGGACCCATAAATACCATTCAGGCCACTAGTTTTATTCCTCAGCATTTTAAAGGGTATCAATTTGGATGTGCCTGAGCCCTGATGCTGGTCTGTCCATTCTCACCTTCACAAGGCAGTCCACAAATAACAAGTCTTGTGGGTGGCCATGGATGGGAGGGACAATGAACCCTTTTAGGCCAATAAATTTGATTTCACCAGATTTCCAGCATTTCCTAGCTTCCTGCCCATTTAATCAGCCAGTGCATCTGGGTTTCAACCAGCCAATGCTTCAGTGAGACCCTCTGCAGTGTCCTTAGGGCTTGGGCTGCTGCCAGACATCAGTGAAGGGGGCCTCCAAGGGACTCTTCATTAGGGACTGCAGAGGTAGAACAAGGGCTGATGGGTTCAAACTGAAATAGAGGAAGTTCAGGTTAGATATAAGGAAGAAGTTCTTTACTGTGAGGGTGGTGAGGCACTGGAATGGGTTGCCCAGGGAAGTTGTGAATGCTCCATCCCTGGCAGTGTTCAAGGCCAGGTTGGACAGAGCCTTGGGTGACATGGTTTAGTGTGAGGTGTCCCTGCCCATGTCAGGGGGTTGGAACCGGATGATCTTAAGGTCCTTTCCAAGCCAAACCTTTCTGTGACCCTGTGATTCCATCAGCAAACAGCAAGCAGCTCATGAGCAAAGCATGACTATGAGCAGTGAAACCAGCAGATGGTGCTGCCCCATCTGTCAAGGACTGAGGAAGGACATCCAGCGTTACTCGCTCCTTTTCTGCAGTGCAAAAGCCAGAGCTAAAGCAGAAACCGGCTGATAAATCACAGCATCAGGGAATGATTTACTCTCTCATTATTTCCGTGCAAGAAAAAAATCTAGCGGGAGCACAGTTATACTGGCAGAGAGGTAACTTCTACTTACACCGCTTATTTTGCTTAGGGAACCAATATCAGCTACTCTGACAGCGAAAAACTTCACTGCATATAGAATCACAGAATCCCAGGTTGGAAGGGACATCAAGGATCATTGGGTCCAACCCTTCTAGGCAAAGCATGACCCAGACTAGATGTCCCAGCACCCTGTCCAGCTGTATCTTAACAGTGTCCAATGCTGGGGAATCCACCACTTCCCTGGGAGATTATTCCAATGGCTAATTGTTCTCGCTGGGAAACATTTTCCTCTTGTGTCCAGTCAGAATCTCCCCCGGGAGTAACTTGTCCTCACCATCCCTCATCTCTTCCATGTGACTCCTTGCAAAAAAGGGAGTCTCCATCTTCTCTGTAGCCACCCTTTAACTACTGGAACATGGGGATAAGGTCTCCCCTGATCCTTCTCTCCAGACTGAACAGTCCCAGCTCTCCCAGCCTTTCCTCACATGGCTTCCCAGTCCTTGGATCATCTCTGTGGCCCTTACAGGCCAGACCAGAAGTGTTTATCATTTCCATTAATTCACCAATACATTGTGTTTATAACTCAGATGAGTTTATTTCTCTAAAAATGAATAGTGCCACTAAAGAGTGATTCTGGTGTCCATGCACATTGGTACAGAATGGCAGCAGCACCGTGTTTTATTCATGAGGACATCACAAACATCCGTGTCAAACACAAAATGGACTAGGCTAATGTTGGAGGCTTTGTAAGCTTCTTGCCTGCAGCAAATCACTTGGGACGCTTGCTTCAGCACTGAGGATGAATCATGGAATCTCAGACTGGTTTGGGTTGGAAAGGGCCTTAAAGCTCATCCAGTTCCAACCCTCTGCCACGGGCAGGGACACCTTCCACTAGAGCAGGTTGCTCCAAGCCACTGTGTCCAACCTGGCCTTAGAGTGAACTGAAATTGAAGTTAATGAACCCCCTTCATTATCCCACAGAACGGTTTGTGTCATGTTATTTCCAGACCCAGATGACCTGAGTTGAGTCAGTTTAAAAGGGAGTTGATGTGGAGGGAACCAGCCACGGAGTGCTGCTCTGCTTCACCATTAACATGCCAACTCAGACAAATGAAGGATGTATGTGAGGGATTTCCTCTTGCTTCTCCTGCACTAAATCTCTGCCTTTTTAAGCTGTATTTAGAGTAGTGCACTTAGCTGGCAAAGCACCATGCTGTCAGACTGGGAAAATTACAGAGGAAGATCATGAATATCCAAGGAATTTAAAGAAACACCAGATAATTGCCTTGGGGTTAGATTTTGCTTTTTGTGGGTGTCACATACCTAGCCCAAGCTCATTCTCTCTGTATTTCAGTCTATAATCAGCAGGACTGAAGGCTTGCTGCCATGCCAGACGCTGAGGATGGGATTCCCCTAAAAAACCATGTATGATCCTGCTCGTGCTAAAGCAGATGCCTGAAGTGGATCACATGAAATGCACCCTAAAGGTGTCACTGCCACCATTTCTTTAAGAGAGACAGGATAATTGGCATACATGTAGACAGTTCTACTGCAGGCATCTAAACTGAGGAGGAAGGGATCCCACCCTGGCAGTATGAACTGCAAAGAAGCGGGGTCTCTCTGTTGTCAGCAGTGCTAAGCTTGTGACATGCAGCAGAATATGAACACCTCCACATACACTTGTGTGCTCCCATGCTGTCTCCCAGGCTTACTTTGCATAGAAATCCCCAAATGCCCATGTGGGTGGTAATGGGGATTGGATCAGAGGAAAAAGTTCCCAAGTGGAATAATTACAGTGTGACAGTGCAAGTGTAGGGTCACAGCATTAGCAGTAATAGATGTCTGGAAAGTATTTAAAAGAGAGAAATGTAACTGAAGAAGTATCTTGTTTCTCTTGGTCCTGACCCAGGCAAGACTGCTTTATACCCTATGAGTATCAAGGAGTCTGACAGGACAAATGCAAACCCATTTCAAGGGGAAATGCTCATGGGACATTAAACAGAGGGACTTGAGGTCTCCTTAAAGATGTTATTAGGAGGAACTGCAGAAGGGGGCTGTATGGAAAGGAAGGATGCACAGATTCATCTGCAGAGCAGCATGCATGTGTAGAGTGGGGACCAGTGGGACTGGGTGTGCCATTACTCATCCCCTGCACTTGCTCTGCAGCTCTGACTAAGAGCAGGACTCTGACCCACTCTGCCATTCCTGAGCCTCCTCCTCTGTCTCCAATGTGTTTCTAATCCCTCCACATCTCCCAAACTGCATCTCACCCCCATTACTCAAGCATCAAAGTTACTGTACCTTGGCCTCAGCTCAGTATCTGTCGTTGATAATTACAAATACTGAGGCTGGAACAGCAGAGCATCTCCTTGGAGGAGAGTTCACAGCTGGTTTGTGTCAGGAACTGCCTAATCATTGTTCTTCAACCAAAAAATGAGCCTGGGGTGGGGAACCCTTCACCGTGACTTGTGGCAAGAAAAAACCCACTACCCTTCAACACGTTGGTCTATCTGTTTTCCAAAGAGACTGAATGCTGCTATTGCAGATAACTACTTCCCTAAGTAATTAGCAAGAGCCAGCTTGGCTGGTCTGCATCCAAGATGAGATATGAAGGGGTGCAGAGAGAAGAAAGGAAAGCACTCGCAAGATCTCATCTCTCCAAGACTCAACATAGCATCACAGAATGGCAAGCAGACCTCAGGAGCCCCTCTGGAGAGTCCAGAGCAACAGGACCAGCAAAGAAGAGGTATTTAAACCCAAGGTGCACTCAGGAAAATGGCCATGAATTAATCTCTGACACTCAGGCACAGTCAATACTGTAAAACATTAAGGAAAACCCCTCTGAGGTTGATGTTCCACTTGTACCAGTGTCAGAACTATCCCCAGTAGATGTCAGTGGAGCTACACTGGAGCAAAACGGGGAAAGGATCTGCTCTGTAGCTCCAAGAAGCTGCATGGATGGAAAAGGCTGCAGCCCAAAGGAACCCATGCTCAGGGACCTCATCCTTCATCAGAGTGGGGAGAGCGGACAGAGGGGCAAGCAGCTTCATAAAAGGAGTTACTGGCTTGAGTGCAACAGCAGTGCTGCCCAGCACTGATGTAAAGGGTGTACCATGTGTGACAGCACCCCATGGCTAAGCAGGGGACATGGGGGAAGCAGGCAGTCCCCCTATACTGAGGGTTGGCACTGCCCTATTACCTGGCTGAGTAGAGCAGAGCATCACTACCATGCTGTATCCTTCCGACAGCAGCAGTGATGGGAGCGTGCAGCCCGCACCATCGCCTGTTCCTTCGCACAGCACCCGTGTGGGTGGCTCCCCTTCCCCACACTGATTGAAGAGGTGGCCAAATTCAGACTGATCTTGTATCTTTCACCCTCGTCCTGTCTGCTTACACTTTGCTTCATCAAAACCATGCCAAGATGAGGGCCGGGGGAACAGCAAACACCAGTTTAACAGCTCCAGCGAAGGGCAGCCAAGAAAATACATCTAAAGTTATGGATGCAGAGGAAGCATAGGGCTTTTCCAAATTCTGGTTCACATTAACTCCCCGCAGCAGTTCCGCCTGTTACTGGAAAGCAGAGTGGAACTTGTCCAGATCCATTCCAAATACATAATCAAAAGTCAAACACAACAGAGCTGAAACAAAAAGCTGCTGAAGTGTTTGCAGCTCAAGGTCTTCACCTCCATGACTGTGGGATAGTGTTAGCCCTTCCCCAAAGGGCCTCTGTAAAACATGAAGGAAATAAACCTAGAAATGCTGTGGAGCACGTCAAGGAGAGCAGCAGTAAAAGGCAAAGTGCTCAGGGATGGAACTCACTTTCTACACTAACAGCTTTAGGGACACTGGTAACCCAGAAGAGGTGGTGAAGAGCTGACTGACAGTGGAGATGCAGAGCTCATCTTAAAGCAGATGCCTAATGTAGGTCATCCTAGGTGTCTGGTTTTAATCCTTCCACTGTAAAGCTATACAGTGCAGTGCCTGAAACAAACATTGCGGCAGTGGCCAGCAGCCTGGACTTAGAGATCACAGACAGCTTAACACAGAGGAGATGTATGCTATTCTTTACTGCAAAGGAGGAGTTTGCAAGGGCATCAGAGAGGAGAGGGAAGCAAATGTTACAATCCCTAAAATGACATAAGATACAGTCCAGCTTCTTAGAGCCTTGCACCACTAAGCCCAAGAAACTGAGGCCCCTGTACACCAGGAGTCTATATTCTTCTGACTTGCTTAGCAGTCAACATGTGATTTAGACAAAGGTCTAGGCGCTGGCCCTTATATCATAGAATAGTTTGGGTTGGCAGGGACCTTCAAAGGTCACGTACTCCAAGGCCCTGCAATGAGCAGGGAGACCTTCCACTAGATCAGAACCACATCCAGCCTGGCCTTGAATGTCTCTGGGGATAATGCGTCTGTATCTAATACAGCAGCATCAAGGGAAAATGCAGAGCACAGTAGGTTGGAGAGGGCTCGGTAATGGTGAAACTGAGAACATCTCCACATCTACCTTCATGCCGGGTAAATCCCCCCAGGGAAAGCATGCTGCTCAGGAGCTGCCTGGCAGGACACAGCCTGCTTTGTCCTGTAGCACCGTATGGTCCAGCGTTCCCTTCCTATTGTGCTCCCCTCCTCCTTAGTTTCCTGTGACAATTACTGATGCGTTTTCCACGCCAGCTGAAACAACAAAGTAAGATGCTGCACCATTTTAATCTGCTGCAATTAGTTAATGCCGAGCCAGCAAGTCGCTTTGCCTGCTTCTCACACCACACGGAAACGTGCCTGAAAAACAGGCCATGTTTGCACATGATTGATTTCTAACTGGCCCAGATCAGCGGCACTGGAGTCAGCCTGTTCCCAGTCTCAGCTGAGGTCTGGGAGCAGTGTTCGGTGCTTGCTGAAGTGTCCTGGGAAGGTTATGGATGGGTTATCTGCTGGGATAATGAGGAAAGGTAGTTGGTGGGTCAAGAGATATTCTGAGGCTCATCAGCAGTCACACATCCAACAACAAAGAGGAGTCATTGCTCTGACACTGGGAAGTCTTGGAGAGGTCTGCGAAGTGATGACCCCAAGCACTGCCTGTAGTGTAGTTGTGGGAGGACTACGGGATACAAAAGGCTCAGTGTTTTAATGTGGCTAGTGATTTGGCATTTCCCATCCTGAAATGCCTTCAAGAAGTTTCATTTGCAGTGTGGGTGTTCAGGATTTTAGAAATCCTGTCTGTTTATAGCATCTGAGGCTGGATATGGATATATCTGTAACACTCCAATTGGTGGTTCTTTGAGACGTTATCAATGTTATACTTATATGGGGTCTATATTTATGGGGTCTATACTTATATGGGGTCTATATCTATACTTATATGAGGTCTAGTATTAAAAGACTGCTAAAGATGCCCAGAGCCAGGAGATAGTTGGCTTTATGTTTCTGTGCACTGTTCTCTCTGTCCTGCCCATGTCTGTGAAGGGATTTTTGACCTGATCAGGTCACATTTAAATAGCACATTAGAGATTTCTTCATTTTTCTCTGACTACACTTGCAGAACAACTTCTGCTGTTCAGTATGGAGTAAGTAAATCTGTGCCTAAAGAATTCTTGTTTGCGTTGTGACTATGGAGGGTAACACACTGATCAACCAGCAGAATGAACGTTGAATAAATGAGGTTGGAATTGATGCCTGGACATCATCTAGTCCAGTATCTGCTCAAAGTGAGGCTAGCTTCAAAATGTGCTGAGACTGCTTAGGGCCTTCCTGAAGGATGAAAAGTCCCAAAGCACACTTGAGCTGTGCAAGTTTACAGGGTTTCTATAGACTCCTACTTACTTAGCTGGGATTATTCAACACACAAAGTCCATGAGACCTGATGAGATGCACTTGAGGATGCTAAGGTATGTGGGCAATGGTGTTACAAAGTCATCATTTGGAAGGTTTTGGTAACTGGGGAGATTCCTCATTCTTGAAAAGAGGCAAATTTCATACCCATCTTCAAGAAGGGACACAAGGATCCAGGGAACTTCAGCTCAGTTGGTCTAACCCCCTGATCTGGGGATTACAAAGCAAATCTAGAAGCTACGTTTGGGAACATGATGGTGATTGAGGACAGTCTGGATCTCCCAAGGCAAATCACACCTGATTGTGAATATCCATCCTTACAGATACTGGAAATCACTTGGCTGAACAAGGCTCTGAGGAACCTGATCTAATGTCCAAGTTGGATCTAAGTTTGAAATTACCTTTAAAGCTGGGTGATGTACAGAGGTCCCTTCCAAACAAACTCCTTCAATGATTTTATGTATTTTCTTGTATGAAGCAGGAAGCCAGAGATGCCTCTCTCAGGGATGCACAAGACTGGACACCTTTGTAAGACTTTTCTGTTCTCTACTTCCTATTACAGTGATATCTCCAGTGATAACTGCACAGTTAAGTGTAGCAAAGTTACAGTAGGAAGAGAAAACAGGATCTAAAGCATTCTCATGTCCCTCTGATTTCCTATGTGCTTCACCGCCTGCCCTGGCACTTTACTGGGAAAAAGGAAGAAGTGACAATTAGTTTTCTCCCACAGAGCTGAAACTGAAGCTGTTGCCCCTTGCATGAACCCAGATGGAGCTGGGAAAGGACTGATGTCATCCCCCCATGGAGGAAGGAGAAGCAGCCCTTAATGGGAAGCTCCCACATGTGGGCACTGCGAGCCAGCTTCTGCTAGCTCCCAGGCTAATGGCTTTCAGAACCAGAGCAATCACCTCATCCCTGTTTGTGGTACCTGGCAGGTGTCCTGCTCAGCATCAGCAGCCTGGCTGGAGCTGGAAGGGGTCTGAGTCACTTGAACTCTACGGGGTTAGGGTGGGTTTGGCAATACAGTAATTTGTGTGGCCCAAAAAGTTGGCATATGTAAACTGCTTTCTGTTCATGTAGACCCTGGGGCAGCAAGAGAGAGGCCTAAAGGAGATTAAGTGGAGCAATTCATACTTGCTTCCCACGTTTCATCTGTGTGTGTGTAGGCTCATTGCATTCAGAGCCCCACTAACCAACAAGTTTAACTGCTATAGCTCAGGCCTGATCTAACCTGCACTGTTTGTGCCTAAGATGTGCTTTTAAATCAATATACTTAAAAAAATGCCAGCTCAGAAGCCGAGATAATTCAGGCTTCAGGAGGTCTTTTCCTGCCTGAATTGAGTAGAATGTATCAGGCCTGCTTAAACAAGGCTTTGCATGATTCTCATTAATCATTTAGAACACGATCTGCATTGAACTCTCCCACTTTTTTAGGTAGGCAAGTCGTGAAATTCCAGCATGTTGGGAAAGAGAGCCTGAGGTGAAACCAAAGAACAGGAGGGTGTGAGAAAATGGCACTTCCTACCTTTCTTGTATCATCTGGGGATCAGACTACTCATCCCAGCTTCAACTCCATTATCTCTGACATGACTCCAAGACAGAGTTAACTGAGGAGATTCAAATAGTTCAGCTTCCCAAAGGTCCTCAAAACACATTCCTGATTACAACCCTAGCTTAGAATCCCTTTTCTTTCTGACAGCTGCATAATCCCCACCTGAAACAGTGGCTTGCTTCCCTTGACTCATCACTTGTCTGTGCAAAAGATCAGCAGGATTTCTTTCCTTATCTACTACCATGAAACCAGTGCCAGCCAGATGCCTTATTTGAGAATATAAGGGAGTTTCACTAGCAAGAGGTAAAATCCTACTGTTTCAACAGGTGGGACTGCAGAGCATTTCCAGGGGACTTGACATCTCCCATGCGCTATGACACACATCTAATGGGAGGAGGCAAGGTCAGCTTTATGGTGATGCTGGTTTACAGCATCCTCCTGGATGTGGTTCATTTCCAGGAACTGTTTGAGGCATTCAGCTATGACCTATAGCCAAAAAGAAACTGTAAAAAATGTCTCTTGCTTCCCAACCAGACTCTTCAGTTTTGCTTTAATATCCTCTTTTTCTTGAAGAAACCATTCCAATTCACTAAGAAACCCTTTCGGTTCACTCTAATTCCCCCAAGAAAACCTACATCCAGGCCCACAGATCTGCTATATCGCCTGGCTTCCTTTCCTTTCGACTGCTCAGTCCCCTTACACCTGCAGAGACAGCAATTAATCCAACATAAACTTTACATCACCAGCTTCTTACTACAGGCTTCATCTGTCCGTCTCCAGAACAGTCTGAACTCTTGGTTCTTCCATTCAAGACTTCTATTCAAAAATGTATCTCCTCTGTTCTCTTCTATACTCCTCTGCCCACTGAAAGCTTTTGTGGGTGGCAAAAACCCCCAATAAGTCTTGTTGTACAGGAGTATCTATCTCACCTTCTCTGAAATGCCTTAAGCTCTGCTGCTTCTAAAGCCTCTTTGTGGAAGTATCTTTGAGCAGGACCATGCATCCCATCACACCAACCACATTCCCACACTCCAGGGTCTTACTCTTGTGTCATGATAGACATGAATAAGCTGTTACATGCACTGCCAAATATTGCTAGATGGGCAGCAGATGCAGAAATAGTGCTGCAAAGTCTGCTCAGAATAGAACCAGCATTGTGTGAAACAACACTGGCATTTCTTTCAGTCTCTTTCAAGTACAAGGGAGGACGAGCCCAACTGACTGCAAATAATGAAATCAACAAACCTTGGAAATTCTGCATGCTGCAAACAGGACTAAGGAAAGATGAAGGGACTCAGAGGAGAACTGGTTATTTAGAATCACTTGGGAAGATCCCTGTTGGATGGGCAAAGAACCCTTCCAGTGGTTTAAAACTAAGCACCAGAGCAGGATGCCACCAATATGCATCCATCCCTCTGTGCCTGCTGAGCCTCCCAGGGCCTGGGAGACAGGCTGGCTATAGCCCCACCTTGGCTGCTATCACTTCTCTTTGCCACTAGAAGGGTTATGTTAACCACTCTAGGGGAGAACAAACCTGTTATCAGATTACTGTGGAGTTAGCATCTATGAAGAGGAAAAAAGCTGGTTTAACTTTTCACCTGCGCATGTAAAAAGGAGGATAACAATAGAGGGACATTGCCAGGGTCAGCTAATGGCCACCTGGCTCATGGAAACTGAAAGCCTTGCCTAACTGTTAAACCCTCACCATTGTTTTAGCTAAATTACAGAAAATTAATGGAACTCTCTAAATTACCTTAATAATCTAAGGCACACAACCCATTTTCTCCCTTGAACAACCCTTCTGCAACAAACATTCCTATGAACAATGCAAGGTCGCCTTTCAAGTTGGAGTGCTGTGTTTTTGCTTGTGTTTTGAAATGCTTTATGTGTAAACTCTACCTTTTATCACACATCTGACTATTGAACAGTAAACAGTCTTGTGATCTTAATCACAAGGTAAAGGTTAAATGTGCATTCTCCTAACAGTACTTACCCTGGATATCATCGTTGAACACACAGTATCTGTTGCGGTATTTATTGAGGAGACGAAAAGCGTTAGCATTGGCAAAGTCTTCAAACTGGATCAGACAGTTCATGCCATACCTGCAAGTCAAAGGGTAATTAAAAAATGGATACAAGTTTTTCCACAACACAGGATTATATGTACATCTTCTACCAGGATATTGTAGTTAGTGGCTCTAGTTCAGAGAGGAAAGTACCACAAGAGAAATGCATCACAGTAACAGCAAACAGGATCACACCCTTCCCAAGGTTCATAAACTCAGAAATGGAGAATCACCAAGAATAAATTGTATTCACAATTCAAGGGGCTTCTTGATATGTATAGCTATATACATGTATATATTTATATGCATCTTTGGCCTATCTGAAGGGGCTTCCAAGGATGCTGGAAAGGGACTCTTCATCAGGGACTGCAGTGATAGAACAAGTGTGATGGTTTCAAACTAAAACGGGAAGTTCAGGTTAGATATAAGGAAGAAGTTCTTTACTGTGAGGGTGGTGAGAAACTGGCACAGGTTGCCCAAAGAAGTGGTAAATGCTCCATCCCTTACAGTGTTCAAGCCCAGGTTGGACAAAGCCTTGGGTGACATGGTTTAGTGTGAGGTGCCCCTGCCCATGGCAGGGGGTTGGAACTGGATGATCCTAAGGTCCTTTCCAACCCAAACCATTCTGTGATTCTATGATCAGTTAAAGGGACACCCCCAAGTGCCCACTTCAACTGTAGGTGACCGAGAGATGAGAAAAAACCCTGCTTGTGAGATCCCATGGACTGAGTGTTTCACGGTGTGACTTCACAGCCACATTTGTGTGCTTTGGAAAGTCTCTACAGAGCTGCTTTGCAGGGAACCAGGCACACAATGACAGCCAGTGACCCATGGAGTCAAGAGGCAGGAAACAATTGCAGACTTTCCATAATGGTGCAGTAATTTCAGGGCAAGTGTACAGCTTCTAAAAGCTGGGTAATATTCAGACTGCTCCATAGCTATATACTGTCAGCACTCTGTATGACTCTAGCCTGTGTTAAGGCTTTGCAAACAAAATCTAAAAGGGCCATAGGTACTCTTTTCTCTCACATGAATGTCAGAGGGCAGCGGAGAAGCACAGGGAATGAGTAATGCAACCTCTGGGCTGTAGGCAGGTGAAAGGGCTCTAAATAGCTGCTCTGTTTTACAGACCTGAGCCTCTCTGGGACTGCAAGCAGTGCAGAGGCAGCATCACTTATGTACCTGTCATTCAGTCTTCCCTCCTTTGCCATTGGAATCTGAAGGAGTGGACACCCCTGCTTTAAACTAGAAACTGATACTGGATAAAACTTGCTACATTTGAGAACCCTGGCTCCTGTTATGAAAAGCTCTTTTCACAGTCAGCATCCCCTGGAAAGGATTGAACTGCTTATTATATGATTTTCCATCTCAGTTATGTCTGTCAACAAGGAGACAACGATAAGGACGTGCATTGTGCTCCGCTATTTGTCCATCATGAGAAACTCTCACTGGTCTCAAACAAGGAAAATGGTTGGCTTTTATGCTTGCTTCACATTGTCTGTGCTTGCTTTTAGAAAAGGACCACAATGGGACAGGCTGTTTAGTAGGGCCTGTAGTGATAGGACAAGCAGTAATGGTTTCAAACAGGGGAGATTCAGACCAGATATAAGGAAGAATTGTTTTACAATGAGGATGCTGTGGCTGCCCCATCTCTGGTAGTGTTCAAGGCCAGGTTGGACACAGGGGCTTGGAGCAACCTGCTCTAGTGGAAGGTGTCCCTGCCTGTGGCAGGGGGTGGCACTGGATGAGCTTTAGTGCCCCTTCCAACACAATCCAGTCTGTGATTCTGTGAATGATCTTAGAGCCGTTTATGACTCTTAGATTCAAAAAGCTCAGATTCAACTCAATGCCTTGCTCCATTTAAGTTTCCTAATAAGCTTAATATTTGCAAAATAATACTAATAAACAATAAATAAAAATATCTACAAAAAAAATCAACTGAAAAATTAGGCGTTTGGAATCCTTGTTGAATAAGGGTCACAGAAGCTGTGGAAACTTTTCTGTGGGGTCTTCAATAAAGTTTCACATCCCCAGAGGAAAGCGTCACTGCTCCAGAGGGGAGCAGGTGGGTACTCCTTGAGGACCAGGAGCATCATCCCAACATTCCTACCTTGAACTGTGAGTCTGATATACTGGTTCTTTCATTTAAAGCATCTGGTCCTAGGGTCTTGCCATGACCAATGCGTGATCTTTATTAAGTTCTCACATTCTGCAAAGACTCACATAGGTTCAAAAATGTGGTTTAAAAAGCTCAGTGAGCATATTGCAGAGAGAAAGACAATGATCATCACAAAAACAGCTCAGTGAAAGAGGTTTGCATCCAGCACTGTCTTGACATACCGAGGGGCAGGAAGAGAAATGAAGTGGCTTTGGGACACCACACTTTTGCTCTGCTTAATAGAAAACGATCAAAGACAAAACCAGATCAAGTAACTGCACTGGCTCATGCCGCAGACCACAAAGAGAGGAAAGAATCTGTGCTCCAAAGAGAGCAAAAATACTGTTCAGGTTAATACTCTTGCAAATTCGAGTCTGTAGTCAGGGAAACCCACCCACCCGTGTGCTCTTCGGAGAGCTGGTCACACATATGTTAATGCTGGCTGAGGTCACTGGTTTTATTAAGCAAGTCAGCAATGTTACTTGCTCAGTGATACATATAAATAATAATAGTAGTGTTAGAGAAATAGTTTCTATAGCAACTGAAGTTGCTTAAAGATTTGCTGTTTGCTGTGAGATGCCAGCAGATGTTCTGGATGGTTTGTCATCTCCCTGTTAGCCATGTGTTCCTTACATGTCCAAATGATGGATAAGAGGATCATCCATTAGGAAACAGGTACTTTTTGTGCTGTTTATTGGCACTAATTCCTTGGATATCCACAGTCTTCATTCTGATTTCCAAGACCTTACAGACAGAAGGAGGCTTGTTCAGCATTCCAGAAGATAACCGCCAGAACCTGCAGTGGGGAGGCTTAAAGTGCATAGGCAGCCTGTCCCTCAAAGATTTGGTTTAACCTGTAGTCAGCAGCTCCCATTCCTCTTGGGCACACTGAAGTGTGCATTTCTTGGGATCTCTGCAGTCCTATGTCTCCTTGTGGAACTGGAGCTTTCCCCTTAGCATGAGTAATTCTTACACTTGCAGGCTGTGGAAAAGGATGCTTGGACTTCATTTCTGTACCTCTCTGGCAAGTGGTTTTGAAAGAATTCAGACACACTGGACAGAAATAGGAAGAGACTATAACAACAAAGTCTTTGATGGTTACTAAATATTATCCAGGTTAATGTCCTAACACCCACCCTCAACCACTACAACACATTCACACTTCTCAGCAGAAATGAGACCTTTTGGAGTTACAAGCCAAACTCTGCCTGTCTGTTGCATAGCACATTAATGTCAGGTACAGAGTTTGATACCCTCTGATGAAGGTTGTGTGTGGGATAAATTAGAGTCTCTAATTTCTCTCTAAAACCAGTTTCTCACCACTGTCCTCACGTCATCACAGCTAGAACAGCATTAATACTGAAGCCTGTATCTGGTGACATTACAAGAATCATTATTTAATAGCATCACCATGTCTCTTGGTTCACTGTTGGCTGCCAGACCACCATCTGGGGACCCTGTTCTCCACCATCTCTGGAATTAATTTAGCCACTTTATAGAACTGGAAACAAAAAGATGTACTTTCCCAGTTCTTTCTCATAAAAAAAAAATCACTAGTATTTCATAGAATCCCAGACTGGTTTGGGTTGGAAGGGACCTTAAAGCTCATCCAGTTCCAACCCCCTGCCACGGGCAGGGACACCTTCCACTAGAGCACGTTGCTCCAAGCCCTGTCCAACCTGGCCTTGAGCACTGCCAGGGATGGGGCAGATTCATGCTAAAGATTCTATTGCTGTCTCATTAGTTTGCACATTTTGGGGTTTGTGCTATAAATAATTACGACCCAAATTCTGGCTTTCTTTGCCATACTTTGCAAAAACCTCCCTGTACAAATAGCCTCACTGGGAAATGCTTTAGAGAACAGTCCATGCACTCATTTTAGTCTGGTCTCCAGACATTGCCTAGCAAACTTTGCACAAGCAGTATCTTTAATGAAATGACATACTACTGATAAATATAATAGTCTAAGACTGTCAGCTAATGAAGGATGACTCCAGGAGCTAAACACACACGACATTACAAGCCTGCTGTGAAAATTACCACCTGAAAACCTTTATTAAGAAATGATTCAATTTCCTGGAAAACAAACAAGCAAAGGGTTCGTGCTTTATTTATCACTGTACTGCTGTTCCAGTACTGCTACTGTCAAGCTAGAGCTACATGGAATCTCTAGGCTGTGCTAACAGGAAAGATGCTGTTAATAAAGCCTGTATCCCCTGTAGAGGATGATACACATCTCTCTTGGATGAGTGCTAAGTATGGAACAAAAGAGTGTGAATCCCAGAAGAGGGAGGCGGATGTTTTCTTGATGACAGTGGTTTTAGCTTTATTCAAGAGACTTCTCAACTGCCTGAGCAATCTCATTATGCAACTCTGCTCTTTCATCCTCATTTGTATGCACCTCTTCGAGCTCATCCACCCTCATTATAAGCCGCAAGGTCAGAGAGGCAAAAATTCATGAGACAGCAGTTACCATTAGAGAGCATCTGACCAAAACTGCACAAGTCAGAACTTCAAGGGTGGCCTGAGGACCTGGGCAGCGCCTTTGCTGACCAGTATCAAAAGGGGATTTTGTTTCCCCATGAGCAGGGAGTATAAAGCAAACTGTACTGGCAAGAAGGGCCAGTTCCGTTATGGAAAGAATCACATGAAGGAGGTTCCAATCCTTGTCTTAAGTTAGAGTTTTACAGCACTGCTTTAAGTCATTCACGATGTAAGGATTCTGCTTTGATGCACTGCAAGTCCTACTCAGAGTCTTAGAGAAAACCAGGCAGAAAAGAACCAAATTGTCCTTGCCCTTGTCTTTGAGATCTTCCAGTCTTGGTGCTTCATACACCAGCAACCCAAGTTCTGATTTCCAAGAAAAGACACGTTTTCCACAAAAGAGCCCATCATCAGAGAGAAAATCATGCTTGGCAAGAGATCAGCATTTAGGTTTCATAAAACAAAGTCCACTCTAGCACATTAAACACCACCAGCACCTGCGTCACTGCTAGCACAGGGTCCTGAGGCCATTCCTATTGTTTAATTGTTAGCATGGTCCTTGGCAGGCTTCTGGTCAGACCAGCAGTGCTCTGCCCCAGAGTTCCTGGCCACAGTGTAGAGGTCAGTTTGGTCAGGCATCTCCTCAAAACCCAGCTGAGAGCAACCCTGTGGAGAAGGGCTTGTGGGTATCTGTGGATGAAAAACTGACTGGGATGTGACAATGTGCACTTGAAGCCCAGAAACCAGCCGTGAGCAGCAGGGGTAGGGAGGGGATTCTCCCCCTCTGCTCTTGTGAGTTCCCCCCCTGCAGTCATGTGTCCAGCTCTCATGAGACCCCAACACAAGAGGGACAGAAAACTTTTGGAGTGAGTTGAGAGGAAGGCATGGAGATGCTGTGAGGGCTGAAGCAGCTCTGCCCTGGAGCCAGGCTGAGAGAGCTGGCCTGGTTCAGCCTGGACAAGAGAAGGCTCCTTAAGGGGAGACCTTAGAGTAGCTCCAGTGCCTAAAGGGGCTACAGGAAACCTGGAGAGGGGCTTTGGACAAGGGCCTGTAGGGACAGGACAAGGGGAATGGCTTTAACCTGCCAGAGGGGAGACTGAGATGAGCTCTTAGGCAGAAGCTCTTCCCTGTGAGGGTGCTGAGGCGCTGGCACAGGGTGCCCAGAGAAGCTGTGGCTGCCCCATCCCTGGCAGTGTTCAAGGCCAGGTTGGACACAGGGGCTTGGAACAACCTGCTCTAGTGGAAGGGGTCCCTGCCCATGGCAGGGGGCTGGAACTGGATGAGCTTTAAGGTCCCTTCCAACCCAAACCTTTCTGTGGTTCTATGATGGTCTCTAGTTTCAACACCAGTTTAGAAGGAGGAAAAAAGTTACCAGTGGTTTCCTTTGAAAGAGAGTGTGAAGACTAACACATATTGTTACTGTAGATGATGGGCTGAAGCTCTTCAGAGTGCAGTGAGCATTCCCAGCACATGTCCCATGGCATTTTGATTTCAACCTTAATTTGCTCATATAGGCAAGCCCCAGAACCTCTGCAGGTCACTGTGATTAGGATCCTTGAACACTTTAGGTGAATATTTCTTGCAGCTTACTAAAATGTACCAGTTCAAGAGTAATACTGATTTGCCCTTTGCCATGTAACTGAGGACAGGGAAAACTGCAGCGGTGTATTGTATCATACAGAGTATATTACTCACTGGATAAAACAGCAGTTTGTCAATCTGTTTCATTCGGTCACAGGCTAGGCTTAACGGGCCAAATTCTGCACATAGCTGCCTCCCAAGAGGAGCAAAGTGCACACCTTGGAGCTCTCATTAAAGAGGTTAGGCATTCCATGTGTTTCAGGTGAAAGAGTAATGAATGGCAGTTTAGGCAGCAGGAAAGCACAGAAACTCACCCAGCTGCTCCAGAAAAGGCTTTTTTTCCTAAAACTGCCCAGAAGTCACACTTTCTTTCAAAATACTCTAAGTGCTAACTCTGAAGCCTCTGACACGCTCCTCATTTCATTACTAGATGGCGATTATGAGACCAGGAGGCCTTTCTGCTGACTGCAGGGGTCTCCAGCTATAGAAATCTGACATCTGTTTGACATTATTATTCCATTGGAAGAGTAAATCTTCAGTCCCTTGGCTTTCTTGTGGGCTCTGACACATTCCACTTCAGTGACAAGTGTCCCTTGAGCCAGCAGTGACTTGACAGGGTGGGAGGTACTCCTGCAGAGGAACTGACAAATGCTTTCCACAAGGACCTGAAGTACCCTCAGGAAGTAGGCAGAATTCCTGCATGAACATTGAGCTGAAAAGGAAGCCTCCGAATTCCAACAGATTTGTGTTCCTCCCCATATTACTGAATTTACGTGTGACACTATAGATTCTTGTAAGAAATCACAGCAGATCGAAGACCACAGCAGTTCATACCCACAGGTTTCCTCATACGTGGAAGCAGGCTACAAGAGCTGCATGGTCTTGACCTTCTGAACAATTTCTGCTTCCTTTCCTAATGGAAGCTAGAGCTATTGGGTTGCCTTCAGTCATTCCAGTGGAAATCCGAGACCAAATGAAGCTGTTTCATGTAAGGTTGCCAAACCCAAGCCGAGAGTAGAATTATTCACTAGTCCAAAGCTCACAGAGGATCACACTCCATCAACTCTTTAAAGTATGCTGGTGGTCAGGGTGATAATGTATAGCAATGTCTCCTTTCACTTAAGGATCTCCAAATACTTTACAGATGGGAACAGAGATGTGTAAAGCAGAATTTCCCAGCTCCACTTTGCAGAGAACATTTTGGGGGCTTACTGTATTCAAGGAATTCATCCTGGCTATAAGAGAAATAGAAAAGCTGGGAGAGGGGCCTCGGGAACTTGATTCCCAGCACTTGGATGAAAGCATCAGGCATGACATCACCTCACAAGATAAGAGTTCATTGTTTCATGGCTGAGCGTCTTCTCCCTTCGATGTGGAGATTAGCTCATGTAAACTAAACACAGGAAAACAACAGCCAAAATCCTTCCTCCACATCACAGAAAAGGCAAATTGTGTTGCTCTCACTGACATCACAGGAGTAGTGGGTGCAGTTTAACACCACAAGCATCTCAGAGCCACATTCATGACAGCTGAGACCATCATTTGGGTTCCCATTCTATTGTTCCCATTCTATCATCAACACCACCACTGCAACACCTCTGTGGTCTCCCAGCCAGAAGGAAGTGGGATAGTTTTCTTGAAGGATTAATTAGGGACTATAACCAAAGCAAACAAAACCCCCACAAATCAACCCTGACAGCTCTTAAATCTTTTCTCCTTGTCAAGCCTCTTGTGATTTCCTACGTGTGTTTTACCAGTTCTCTAGCCTCCAAGAATTTCCTCCTCCTAGATAAACCACAAGTATCTAATGTAATACTACACTGTAATCAACTGGCATTTCAGCCAAGCTTTCTTATCAAATAGAAAGGACAAACCAGGGCACAAACACAACATTCTCTTCACTGCAGCCACCCTTTATTTTAATTTGGTGTTTTATTTATTTCAAAATAGCATTTTTAATCCAACAGAATTATTGTGTTCATACTCACAGATATAGGGACTACAGCACTGACTGACAACAAGTATCTTTACACAGTAAGTAGGCAACTGCAACTGGGTGGGTTGATGTACTGGCTGTCTATCATATGGGACGTGTCTACATCATGCTGCTGAATAGTAATGGAGAGACTCCTGCCTTAACAGCAGCATTGCATGTGCACAGAGTGCAGCAGAACACTGCGCAGAGCAGCCACCAACATCAACAGAGGCTGAAATTCCTCCATGACACTCTCTTCCCTCTCAGACCTTGGTTTGTCAGCTGTGATGGAATGGTCCTTAGCATTTCAGCCCCTAATTCCTACATCTCTCCACCCACAGCCAGCTGGGCAGTCAGACTCTGTGTAAAGATATGCTTCTCAGAGGATGGGTAGGTGTTGTCATTAGACACTGGTAATGATGCCTCCTACCAGGGGAGACAGGATGAACTGTGAGCTGATGACATGTTCCACCCACTCCCATTTATGCAGGAACACACACACACACACATACGGCCAGCTGGAGGCACAGAAAGAGAGAAGATCAAATATAGCTCCTTCAGCTGTGAGGGAAAGATCCTACAACACACAGACAGGCAGCAGCCTATTAATCAGGCACAGACTGCAGCACTGCCACTTATCAATAGCATCTGCTGCTTTAGAAAAAGCAGAAAAAGCTGTTTAGGAGCTTGGGGCTTTCCAAATATTCTTCTTTTTCCCCTTAACAGTTGTTCTCACTTTCCTCCTTATGGTACAGTCATGGAGATTTGAATATATTGTGATTCCTTGCAGAAAGAGGAACTCAATGCAGTGCACACACAGCACTGAGGTTGTGGTTCTGCTCTTCCCATCTCAAACTCCTTGGTGTATCAGAGACTTTCTATCCTAGCTAGTAAGTAAAAATGGATATATGCACTTGGTCTGTCCCACCATTAAAAAGACAGTGCTTATGATCCCTGCCTTCTTGCTCCACAGACTTAAATGCCAGCAGGCAAGCTCCCATTTTTAACAAAGCCATAGAGAGGCAGCCTGCAGACTCACACAGACACCACCGTGTGCAGTAACATGCCACTTCCATTTAGATGACTTCCTTCACAATGGTGAAAGCTAGAAATTTCCTTTACAAAGTGTAAACAAACCAAAGTTTAGATTCTGCCTATGCTGAATGAGGCTCATAAATGCATGATGGAGGCCAGACACAGCCCACAGGGCATATGTGTGACACCTCTGGCCTACAGGGACAGGAAATGGTTATAAATAGTCTGTCTCATTTCAGTTCTCTGAAGACAAATATTTTTGACACAGAGTGCTCGAGCACAAAGAGTCATTTGTAGACCACCCAGGAGACTTGCATTGAAATGACCTTTCTTTGCTTGAATGATCAGTTATACTAACGTTTGTTTCATGAGATGCAACGTTTGTTCTTAAATGGAAGCAGCCCAGAGGAGCCATGTATATAATCCCACTTACTTGTTGGTCACTGCCTGCATAAACTCATCAATCAGTTCGTCGTACTGTTTCCCACGAACCCTCTTGTGTTTCAGTCCAATATAGAGTGGATCACTCAGGAGAGCCTAGGACACAAAGCAATTCCGTTGACATCTTCTCTTCCACGGGTGGACTGAGATTTATGTCCCAGCCTACCCAAAAAGTTTCTCTGTTGTGGTCATATGAGTTTTACTTTCTATGCAGTGAAGGCCACCTCATACAGCTCTTCCATAAGAAGCTATGGACAATCTTTGTGTAAATAAAGTCAGAGGGATGTAATGCTTCTTGACTGCCATAGGAAATAGAGCTCTGTCTGCATCCCCATCTGCTCTACCAAAGGCTCCCTGCCAAGGTGCCTCACTCAGAGTGAATAAAACCGACCTTGTGTGAGGAGTGTTTATTGCTCATTTAGTTCTCCGTTTTGCACTGAGGTTACCAGGAAAGCTGTTGACCATAAACAGTGCTTTGAGCAATGAAGACCACCTGAAGTAACTTGAAATGACCCGTGTCATTTAGCTATTAGGTGACAGCCCAGAACCAGTGATCGGATGCCAAAATGTTCCCAAGCTCTGCACCTACCTAGCACTCACCTCAGTTATCTGCAGGTGTCAAGGCAAGGTATTTTGATACAACAGATTAGTTCAGTTTTTGGCTCCAGCTAGGAATACAAACCCAAGTTGTTTATCCAAACAATCCAGCAGACGTTCTGTCAGGACCACTAATCCATCTAAAAAGGACTGGGTCAGCATGGAAATAGGACATACTTTGGGCAAATTTCAAGGACAGGTGGGCCAACACATCTCTTAGCCACAGAAGTGCAACTCCCAGTTTCAGGAACTGAATCATCCACAGGAGAAGGGGATGAGCCATCTCAAACCTATTGTCCTGCAGCCATATGGCCCACAATATTGGCAGGTGTGCTAAAATCAGATCTGTTTTACAGTCACAGCTGTTTTCCCTTAGAAGGGAAGTTGAAAGAGTTTTCCCCTAAGTTTGACATATTAACTCTTCAGGGCCATTGAATATGCTGTAGCATCTCTCCTATGGAGACAGGCTGAGAGAGCTGGGCTGGTTCAGCCTGGACAAGAGAAGGCTCCTTAAGGGGAGACCTTAGAGCAGCTCCAGTGCCTAAAGGGGCTACAGGAAACCTGGAGAGGGGCTTTGGACAAGGGCCTGTAGGGACAGGACAAGGGGAATGGCTTTAACCTGCCAGAGGGGAGACTGAGATGAGCTCTTAGGCAGAAGCTCTTCCCTGTGAGGGCGCTGAGGGGCTGGCACAGGGTGCCCAGAGAAGCTGTGGCTGCCCCATCCCTGGCAGTGTTCAAGGCCAGGTTGGACACAGGGGCTTGGAGCAACCTGCTCTAGTGGAAGGTGTCCCTGCCCGTGGCAGGGGTTGGAACTGGATGAGCTTTAAGGTCCTTCCAACCCAAACCAGTCTGGGATTCTATGAAACACTAAGCAGACCCATTTGCACCACCTCACTGATTGTTCCTGTAGCGTCACGTACTCTGGGACCAGTTAATGGAGAATAAACTTCTCCCATAGGCAAGTTGAGAAATGCCAAGCTCTAGAAAAAGACCAATTTGCTGAAATAATGTACAAAGTATTATGGACTGTCAGAAAAACAAGCCAGAACTGATGCTAGAAATATGACTACTATACTTAATCCATTCTAGCTGAGGTTCCTGTGTTAGTAACACAGAGACAGATTGGATGCATATAAGAGGTGTCTTATTTCTGCACTGAGTTTACTCTTGGGCAGGACGGTCCTAGGACATGCTCAGGGTTTGGTTAAACTGGGTTTATGCACATGAGAAAGCCATTAAATAAAGATATTATTTATATTGTGAGGGAATACGTTGTTCATATTGCTGGAAAACAGCAAGTTCTGTACCTTAATCCCAGATGTGGAAATTGCCTCCGCAAGGAAGTTCCTAAACACGTAAGTTACACTTGATGTTGGGCAGAACAAAAGTGCCCAAGACTGATTCTGGGAGTCACCATCTGACCCTTGGAGATGCCTAAAAGTCATTGGTGCCATTTTAGTGTCCCCTGGATACTGAGATAGAAACAGATGGTCAGAAGCTTCTCATGGGAAGCACTTTCACCCAGGTCCCTGTGGAATGAAACTCCAGCTGGGAGGCTCAGAGCATCCAGCACTTGGTGGTGTCCAGACCAGCATGGAGGAGAAGGAAGAGATGAAGGAATCAAAGTCAAGTACAATGCCCCACTGACTGGAAACTCTAAGAAGTGAAAGACTGAGCCTTAATTCCTGCTTTAGCCTCAGAGGGTCCAAATGCAGAGTTCCCACTTTTTAGGAAAGACCATGGATCAGGCTGAGATGAGCACACCCTATATTCCAGAAGTCCATGACAGGGCAACATGCTAAAGGGATAAAATAATCCTGGGAGCAGATATCAAAGAGGTAATTGGGATTCTCACCCCAGATGCCATCCATGACCACTGATTTTGCTTTCTTTCATTTTTTTCAAGTGTCCAGTGTGAGACACTTGGGGCTGCAGTGAAAGAGGTGCAGAAGATTGCATCTGAAAACATCGACACTCATTTCCTCTTCATACACAAACTCTTATACCCCAGATTTGTTATTTCTCTCTAGAAACACATGTCTGGTTTACTTGAGGTCAAGTGAGGCACAAGGACACTGTACAGCAACAGACAAACCCAGCCCATCACAACTGACTTTAGGATATTAATTTGAGTTTGAGAAAGACATCCCTCACAGATGTCCATTCTGGCACAGCTGAGATGTGCTTCGGCCTTTCTGAGCCAGAGTCATAAGGCAAGAATCCGCAAACAGATGGAGTCCTCTTGTCTGGTTATCATGTGCAGTGAAGTGTGCAGTCTGACAGAACACTGAAATTAATCATCCCCAAACCACCCACTGGGGATTCTCCACTTTCTGGAACACAGTCACCAGTATTTGCCTGCTTTTTCACAGTTACCATAGGAAGAATAAATCTGGGACTTCCTGTACAACATCTTTCAACTCACCTTGCCATGTTGCCACTCCAACTGGCAATACTCTGAGTCTTCTCACCAGGGGACCACGAAGCTGTTTAGTGTTTATTTCAGTTCCCCATAAGAGAAAAAGTTTCTTTAGCATCAAACAGGAATGAAGCCTGCCCACTTCCCTGCAGTGCTGGTCTAGCCATCATCTCATCCTGGATGGCTCTGCCTGTGCCTCCACATTTAGGGACTGGCCTCAGTGAAGCATAAACCTCAATTCTTTCTCCCCCCTCTCCCTGTCAGATTAATGAAGAATGGTCTTACCTCGTTGTCTGTGCCAACATCCAGCAGGACAGGGAGACACTGTTGTGGGTGAACTCCACCACAAGCTGTGTACAAAGCAAGCTTCCCAACTGGGATACCCATGCCGTAACTTCCTAGATCTCCTAAACCGAGAATCCTCTCTCCATCTGTCACCACAATAGCCTAGGGGGATGAGGATCAAAAGAGACTGTTGTATGGCATTGCCAAGGCTCCAGAAACAAACCCAGCTCCACTGTCTTCACACTGATGTCATTTTGCAGTGGCATTGTGCAATGGATATTTGCTCTTTCTATGTGACACCACGTTAACTAGCTGTTAGTGATAGAGGGCTGCTCATTTTTGGGGGGAGGGATGATATGGTTGATGGGGAGCTGCTTGCACTATGGGAGATAAGCAGTTCTGCTTACCAGCACTTCAATCACCTGTAGCATGGCTTTTTGAGCATCCTCAGCTGTATAACAAGAAACACCACAAAAGAGATCTGCCTTTCATTTTTCCTCTTTTTCTTCTGGAAAAAAAAAGAGCTCGGTACAAAAGTGTTTGTGCTTATGAACTGCATCTGTTACTGTGGAAGTAACAAGCTACTGTTTTCACACTATTGTAGAGTAGCTGTGGAGTAGCCAAGATGAGACAATCAAAACAAAACTCACTATAAGCGGGTCCCTCTGCCTCCGATTCCCCTGACTGCAAAGTGAGGTAGTCAGAAGCCATCAGCATGGACTGCAGAGAGGCTCCCACATGATGTATTTAATATTAGACCTTTTTTCCCACCCAGCTGGGAGTTAAACAATTGCCACTTGTGCCTTTTGCATTTCAACAACATCGTAATGTGCCACTTCACCAAAATCTCTGATCCATCATTTTAGATCTTATTATTGTACCATTTCTTTGTGACAAGAAGGGGAAAAAAAAGCTTGCTTAACGTTGTCCAGATTAGAAGCCTAAAGTTGGGCGATTCAACCCATACTGCACATCACTTGAGAACTTAGGAGGCAAGTGACCCACCAGATCTGACTAAACTTCCCCAGTTTTAGGTTAACTGCTCCGTTTGCTGGCTTTGTCCCCAGGGTCAGGCACTCTTTAAGGAAATTCTGAACTCCAGTAAGAACAGGAATTTACTGGAGCCCAGTCCCACTGTGGGAGATGAGCTGTAAATACAATAATAAACCTCAGCTCTCAGCACTTGGGAGAACAGAGCGCTCACATCAAATGGTTTATCAGCCTGCAGGGGACTCATGCACAGCCTAGCTTGGATTTCAAAGCAGAAGACTGCAGAGAAGCTCTTTATTTGCTGATCTGGCAAAGTTAAGGCTAAACTTAGGACATACATGTGTGTGCTTTCGTGAGAAATAAGAGAATGGGAGATTAGAAGCTACAGATGTACTTCCTTGGTGGCATAAAGATGCATTGGTTCATTGCTGTGATGGAGAAGCATTTTGTTGTTTATGAGTGGGATAAACCTCTTTCCTATTTCAGGAAGAATCATACTCATCTGTTTCAGTGTCTTTTCTTATTCAAACTATATACACATCCCAAAACTATGTTCTCCCTCAACCTAAACCACTGTTTCAGAAATAAGCCTGAGGAGAAACTAGAGACCCAGAGGACACACGCATCTATTCTGCATTTTACATCTATTTTGCTCTCTAGCAAAAATAACCCCCTCTGTTATGGTTTGAGGCATGATACATTTCAGGGTTGCAAAGCTCATAATAATAGTGACAACCAGTATGCAACAGAGGTTATTTTGACATGATCCTCCTATATGCAGAATATGAAGTGGCTGTTGCCACTTTCTTGTCACTAAGAAGCGATCCTTCAATGAAGGATCTATTCAAACCAAAAGGTCTATACACTGTCCTTAGACTAGAGGTTGGACAATCCCCGACATTCAGTCATGGCAGTAACACACTTATCCACCTCCATTTTGGAACTGTTTCCTGTTTTTCCTTCCTTCCTTCCTTTGCTTTTCCTTCTGAGTCAGTGTGAAATGCTAGCGATGGGAAAGCCTCTTTTTGGGTGGGCTCCATCTGTTTGTGTGTGCTCAATTCTTTACCACACCCAGAGGATGCAATCGGGACTCGAAGGCAGAGACGCGAATAGGGAAAGCGGCAAGCACAAGAACTGCTCCAGGTTTATCCTGAAAAGTGGTGCAAACTATTTGAAAAGGACTTGAAATCCTAATTATGCAGATAATATATATATAAGTTATAATGAATCAAAATATTTCTCTTGAGCACAGATCCCCTTGCATCCAAACAAATAAGTGATCACATGTGAGCCTAAAAACTGCTTGATAGCACTTAGATATCCATCAGAGAGGGAAATTTTCTTCATCCTTAGATGTGCTGCGCTCTATAGGTACCAAAGCTCCTCAAAATAACACTGAACAGAAGATACAGCATAGGAGACATTCATTACTGTCTCTATCAGATAGAGGAATGGTTTCAATTGTTCATGCGACCAGAACTCAACAAACAGGACTTTAATCTCTAGCTGAGCAGCACAGACCCTTCAAACTGAAGGGCTGGTTTAACAATCAGAACCTGTTTTCTGCTTCCAGCTGTGACACAATTTTCCTGATGACTCCAGGCAAGTCTTTGGCTAAAGGTAAAGGTTGGGTGTGCAGTTTAAGCTGATCATTTAACTGATGGGGAGAGACAGAAGCCTCCAGAGTCCATCTCCTCCCTCCAGCAGCTGTTTTGGGAAGGGATGAAAGGGATATTTCTCTTTGAAGATGCTCATCTCTCTCACGAGTCCAGATTACTGAGTCTTCTCCTGTAAGGAAAAGCTGGAAGAACTGGGGTTGTTCAGCCTGGAGAAGATACTGAGGACACCTTATTGTGGCCTTTTAGCACTTAAATGAGGCCTATAAGAAAGATGTGGAGGGACTTTTTAGCAAGGCCTGTTATAACAGGATGAGAGGTGATGGTTTTAAACTAAAAGAGGGGAAATTCAGGCTGGATATGAAGAAGAAATCTTTTACAATGAGGGTGGTAAAACACTGGCATGGGCTTCCCAGAGAGGTGCCCAGATGCACCATTCCTGGAAGCATTCAAGACCAGGCTGGGTGTGGTTCTGGGCAACCTGATCTAGTTGAAGATGTCAATGCTTATTGCAGGGGGGTTGGACTAGGTGACCTTTGTAGGTCCCTTCCCACTCAAACTATTCTGTGGTTCTATGGTAACTGAGATGGCTCTGGACCACAGGCCATATGCAGTAACCCAGTTTCACAATGCCAAGGTAGGAGGTGTGTGGTCCAGCAGTCATCCAGAGCACTACAGTGATTTCCATGCCGCTGAGGCATGTGCCACTGTTGGCATTCCCATTTCTCTGTACTGACTGCATGAGGGCAGCGTTCACAAGATGAACTCATACTCTGCCTTGAGTGCACCAAGAGAAAACGCTACATGGAAGGATGAGCTTGAACAGCCCTGTACATTGTTATCCTGATGGGGATTGAAGATGCTGAGTGAATTTCTAGGTGAGCATCCTATGGAAAGAGAAAGGGAGGGAAGCAGTGAGGAAGGAAAGGAAGGAAAGGAGGGAAAGAAGGGCAGAAGGCCAGCGCAGTACCTAGCATGACAACACACTTGTGTTGGAATAGAATATATAGTTTCTAGATTATCCTACTTTGAGATGCTCATAGCTGCCACGATGAAACCCTGCCGCAATGCCATCCCGTAGGATTCTCTTGCTTTAGCACCATGCAGAAAAAGAGTACCAGATTAGGGAACCAGAGAGAAAATTGGGATGGGGAGGCACTGATGAGTCAGTCATCACTGATGATGCCTGTCAGCATTCTATCCAATGTTTCTTCATGGCACAATTCATAAGCCACCCTGGAGGAGACATGAAAACCCCACGCTCCCATATGAGTATGTTCAGAAATGGCTTCCTGCTTGTTCTGTTTCTGGCACTGTCCTGGGTTCAGCAGTAGCAGTCATTTTTCTCCTTCTTGGTAGCTGGTGCAGTGCAGTGTTTTGACTTTTGGCTTGGGAGCAGAGCTGATAACACTGATGTTTTGGTTTGGCCAAGGACTTTGTGAGCCTCATGCTCTGCCAGGGAGGAGGGGAAGCCAGGAGGAAGCAGAGACAGGACACCTGACCCAAACTGACCAAAGAGGTATTCCATACCACAGCACGTCATGCCCAGGATGTAACTGGGAGTTAGCTGGAAGGGCTGGGAGACTGCGGGGTGGGAGTCAGAGCTTGGTCGGGCTGGGTGGGGGTGGGGCGAGTTATCAGTCGGCTGGTGGTGAGATGTTGTATTCTCTTCCCTTGTTATTTCCTTTATCATTATTATCATTGGTGGTAGCAGCAGTGATCTGTGTTATACCTTAGTTACTAAACTGTTCTTATCTCAACCCGTGGGAGTTGCATTCTTTTCAATTCTCCTCTCCGTCCCTCCGGGAGTAGGGGGAAGGCAAGAAGGGGGGGAAGTGAGTGAACGAATTACCTGACTGGGTTTAAACCACGACAGGCACTATGGTTCTTTCAGAGCAGCCCAGTTTCATCAGGGGGGTAGAGGTGTGGCACACTGGATCTTGGCTGAGGCTTTGCTAAGCTAAGCAGAACACCCTTCCAGCCATTCCAGGCAGAGGATCCAAGCCTATGACCCAGATTTCCCATTTCCACAGTTGCCATGAAGCTCTAATGAGCCACAAAGCAGAATGTGAGCAACAACTCCAGGTATTTCTTCACTGTCTTCAATGGGATTTATTGGTGTTTATGTTCAACCTTCTCAAAAAGCTGGGTCCCTCCAGGGACTGATGTGCAGTGCAGGTGCCTCCCTAGTTATCTCAACATCTCAAGTGTTCCAGTTCAGGCAGGGAGAAGCCTGTGTACAAAGACACAAGGAACCCTGCAGTTCAAACTAGCGATGCTGATGAAATTAGCTGCCTTTGTAGTCTGGCAAATCTGGAGCATAGATAGTCTGGATCTCTTCCATGGACCACTGCCCTTCCTATGGTCTGGTCTGGGTGCCAGAGTGGGCTGTTTCAACAACAGTCTCTCATCTTTCTGTGCCAGTTTCCCCATCTGCAAAAACATATCTATTAGCCTTAATGAGTTCTGCTCACAGTTCCCTGTCAGAAAGAAATGGAAATACTGAGATCTTTGGATAGAGCAAGGACAAAATTTCTAGTTTGCATCTGTTCTCCACAGTTCCAAAGACAAGGTTATAGGAATATGATTACTTTTTCTGGAAATATGTCAAATTCCTCTTTTTTTGGCCCTGAGAAATGGAAAATGCTTGCAAGGGTTTCTCAGCTGCCAACCCTTTGTTCTTGGAAGAAACAGCTGATAGGGGACCAAACCTGTCAATAGCCAGGGAAATTCCCAGCCACGTGTACTTTCAGACTGATGGAAGGAGGTGACTGGCAAGACCTGTCTTAAGTATTAACATCTCATGGTATTTCATGCCAGGGACTTGCCCAGCCCCGAGCTCTAGTGAAAAACACAAGATCACTTGTTGGGTGGGGTGTTCAGCTGCTGGATATCAAGTATTATTTGCAGAGTTGCCAGTGTTCTGGATGCTGCATGACTCACTGGATTGGGAAGGAGTCCTACAAGCAAGTCAGTTACAGAGATACCTTAAAGATGTATCTTTGCTACATGCGTTCTTCAACAGACATATCTTGTTTCTCCACTAGGACCCCTATTCTGCACAAGTTCATTATCACGTACAGTCTTTAATGGCCAAAGTCCTGTTAATTCTGATAAAGTTGATCTTGACCATATACACACATAACAGAGTCTCTGAGGTCCAACCTGGAATGGAAACTGAACCTGAACTGAGTCCAGCTTGGAAACTCTCTGAGGAAGGAAGTAACTCTTCGCTTGTCCTTTTAAATAGGCAATTCTGTAAACAATGCCAAGCAGTTTCAATCAAGATCCCATTTTGTACCCAACTCCCTGTAATTTCCCAGTCCCCAGAAGATGTGCCGCATACCTTAATGTTTTCTTCAGGCCAAGAGTCTAGCATTGTTGCGATGTGGCCTTTGTCATGGATGGTGATAAACAACCCCCTAAGAAAAGAAGAAAAAGAAAAGAAAAATGAACCTTGTAAAAAAGTTAATAACCCCAAGATCAAATAAAACAGGTAAAACCTGAAAATGGAGGGAAATGACCTGCTGAGCACAAAACCAGCAATTCACTGACATGAAAATGAGGCCTCAATGGATTGCTAATGACAATTCTCATTTCAAAACCCAAAGGCTCAAGGTCCTTAATAACATCTTCACTCAACAGCCACCGGTGTGGCACATTTCAGCCTTGTGAAACATCTTGATGCTGCAAGGGCTGGAGCATCTCTACCATGGAGACAGGCTGAGAGAGATGGCCTTGTTCAGCCTGGAGAAGAGAAGGCTGGAACTGTTCAAGGCCACGATGGATGGGGCTTGGAGCAACCAGCTCTAGTGGAAAGTGTCCCTGCCCATGGCAGGGGGTTGGAAGTGGATAAGCTTTAAGGTCCCTTCCAATCCAAACCAGTTTGCTTTGGGAAGCAAACTCTGCCTTAGTGCAGAAGGAATTTCTAGTTAAAATAACTGCTAAATGCAGGGGAGGCTGATGGTTTTACAGAAGCCTTGTTACATGTTCTTTCCTGAGGAGTTTATTGTTGGCCATTCAAACAGTGAAAGCATGATCCTTCTCACCCAGTTACCAATGTCATTGATGTGGATGGCTACTACGGAGCTAGACATTTTGAGTCTCCCCTCTAGCCAACAGAGCTCTGACTGGATCAGTATTTGCCATAGCATTTGCTTTGACCCAGGCCAAACCTGCCCTTGCAACACTGTTTTGCTCTTGCATATCTAACCTCAGTTTTCAACACTTGCATTCACCACAGGAAAACCACCAAAACTTATGCAAAATGAAAGAGAAAATTAAATGCTCGGATGAAACCTCAGTGCGAAGCATTTACACAAACAATAGCATACCTGATTGCACAACACAAAGATCTTCAAGGTTTAAACAAAAATGCCTTCTTTTTCATAAAATGAGGAACTGGAAGCCAGCATTCTTGAAACATGTTTTAGACTCGTGGCTTGTTTTAATCTTCTTTGCTTCTATTACAAAAACCAATACCCATTGCAGGGATTCTTCCAATACCCGGGACAATGTTATTCATATTGATTCATCTCTTGCCTTTTATGCAGCACTAACCCCAAAGGAACAACCTCCTCCACATCTGTCCCAGGGGAAATCACTCGTATTGCTCACAGCTCTCTCTTATCAGCACAAATCAAGGGCTCTAACTCAGGGGCTCCTCTTTGCAAGAGGAGGCACCCATTTTCCTTGCCTTCTTATCTGCTCACCAAAGCAGGAGCTGTGCTGGTTATTCATATCAGCTGGAACAACAGAGAAATGCATTTTTGTTGCTTGCATCTCTCTACTATTGCTCACAGCCCTAGGACGTTCAGATCTGGTTATGGTTTGGGGTTCTAGTGTGAAATATTAGGTAGAAAACACTTGAAAACAATCTCCATTGTAAGTCCATACGAGTGATGAATAATCAAACATAATTGGGTTACGCTCTCTGGCAAGGGCTTCTCTCACACGACTCTTCTAGGGGGCAGATATCTTCCCACAGTCAACTGTGGGATCCCAACTGAAAAAGCCCTTTACTTTGAAAAGAAGAGAAATGAAAGTGCTGACTTCAACAGTGATCAAATCACAATCACACAGGAAGATCAGAAATGCAAAGAAAAGAAAGTAATGGTCCATTTATTCAGCATAATTCTTTAAAACCATGCCCAGTAATCAACAAACTAATCATATACACATGGCCTATCTCAAAGGCAGTATTCACAGATGTCAATCTGCATAAAAAAAGGGTACTGGGCTGCTGCCATCTGCATTTAGAAAGGAGTTACTAACTAGGAATTAGAAGCATAAATTCATAACATCATTGCAGATACTTCACGTAATGAAGTTTCCATATATAATAAAGACACCTATTAAAGCGTGTGTCATTCTCTCCCATCTTTTCAGTGCTGAAGCTATTTAACCTTTGAAAGACATCCAGCGCTCACAGCAGAAGCTGAAACCCATCAGTGGGCTTGACGAAGCGCAAGACCTTCACTCTTCTTTCAGGCTATGCTACTGAATCCTAGCTACATATATCCACTGTCAGTCATCCCATTCATAGAGCAATTCAGGTGAACAATTGCTGTTTACTCCAGGCCAAATCAGATGGATTAATTTAGACTAACAGACACACTAAGTTCTGGTGTGCTCAACATAAAAAGGACATGGAACTGCTGGAACAAGTCCAGAGGAGGCCACGAGGATGATCAGGGGACTGGAGCACCTCCCTTATGAAGACAGGCTGAGGAAGTTGGGGTTGTTCAGCCTGGAGAAGAGAAGGCTGCGTGGAGACCTCATAGCAGCCTTCCAGTATCTGAAGGGGGCCTATAGGGATGCTGGGGAGGGACTCTTCATTAGGGACTGTAGTGATAGGACAAGGGGGAACTGGTTCAAACTTAAACAGGGGAAGTTTAGATTGGATATAAGGAGGAAATTCTTCCCTGTGAGGGTGGTGAGGCACTGGAATGGGTCGCCCAGGGAAGCTGTGAATGCTCCATCCCTGGCAGTGTTCAACGCCGGGTTGGACAGAGACTTGGGTGACATGGTTTAGTGTGAGGTGTCCCTGCGCATGGCAGGGGGGGTGGAACTGGATGATCTTAAGGTCCTTTCCAACCCTCACAATTCTATGATTCTCATGGTACCACCAGCTTTGGAAGGGAAGCCTTCAGGAGCAGAAGCACTGATCCATCTGGGGAAAGCCCCACAAACTGAACTCAGCAAAGGTTTGCTGATGACTGAACAGGGAAGAAAACGCAGCCAGGTTTCTCTCAAAGGAACCCAGATTATAGGAGAGGTAATAAGAGGAAAAGCTTATTTGTGGCTTTGAGAACAGCCAGGTAGAACTCTGAATACTGAGAGGGACAGGCTGGTCTATGTGGGCCAGTAGTAAATGAGAAACATCCAAGTTGTAATAAAATGAATCAACTTGGTGTTTTTTTCCTGAGGAAAAGATGCAGCCTAAGCATTCTGAAGAATGAACGCAATCTATGCAACAGATTCTGCCTTTATCATCATGCCTCCTCTATTGGGATTACAGTTGATAAATTGCTTCAGAGAAGCAAAAAAGACAAGGAGGCAGTTCTCCTTTAATCCCATTGGGACTCAATAAAAATGATTCAATTAAAGTAAACCACTAAGAAGATAAGTCATTTTGATCAAGTCATGTAACATGGGCACTATGTGGGGCAAGCACACAACCTTGTTTTCCACAACAGAAAACTCACCTGTGCCCAGGGACCTGCCATTCTACATGGGTTTAGTCACCGTATAGCTTTATCCCCTCTCAGAGAGGCAGCTACACACCCAGTTATCTGGAAACCAAACGCACGTGCATGGGGCAAAACCACAAGCAATAGAGCTGAGTGAAAATTAACTGCCCCAGCAATGTCAAGCCAGAACACACACGCTGTACCACTACTTCTGGCTAAACAGTAACCTTCAGAGAGCTGTTATCCCTCAGAGCAGGGAGTGCTCCAGCCTGCATTCATTAGGGTTTCAGGGCTGCAGCTTCCCATTATTCAGTCCATTAACATCACAGGTTTCCCTACAGCTGCCTTTAGTTAAGGTAAAAGCCAGCCTTGATTTTATTGTGCCACTGGGCATGCTATAAGGTTGCAGGGAACTTTCAGGAAGGTTACAGCTTCTTAATCTGTCACTGAGGCAGTATTTCTGTCTGCACCTTACTGACACCCCGTGATGAATGATGCTCCTCAAGGACTGGTATCGGGACTGGTATATGTTTATGCTGTTTAACATCTTTGTCAGCAACATGGACAGTAGGACTGATGCACCCTCAGCAAGTTTGCTGATGGCAAGAAGCTGTGGTTCAGTTGATATGCTGGAGGGAAGGAATGGGATCCAGAGGGACCTTGATATGCTTCAGAGGTGGCCAATGTCAGCCTCATGAGGTTCAACAAGGCCAAGTGCAAGGTCCTACACCTGGGTTGGGCAATCTCAAGCACAAACACAGGCTGAGCAGACACTGGATTCAGAGCAGCCTTGAGGAGAAGGACTTGGGGGTATTGGTTGATAAGAAGCCCAACATGAGCCATCAGTGTGCACTTGAGCCCAGAAACCAACTGTGTCCTGGGCTGCACCAAAAGGAGCGTGACCAGCAGGTTGAGGGTAGAGATTCTCATGACTGTATTATTCTTCCCCCTCTGCTCTTATCTTTTCCTTTCTGCTTTTGTCCCAGCTGAGTTCATAGAAGTACTCCAGGAAAGCTACATAGCGTATTATGTGAGACATGGGAATAATCCTGTTGTGGTGCTGCTCAGTACCGGATAGATCTCGGCCATCCTGATGGCACTTGAAAGACCCACAATGAAGACAGTAACAGAACTACAAGGCTCATTTTAGGAAGAGATCAGGGACAAGGGAGACAGGGCACATGTGATGCCTGGAGGAAGCTGTGCCAGATACTGGTGATGGCTTTTAGAATAACATTCACTATAGACACTGGGGAAGGAATGAATTTTAACATGTCTCAGGTATTAGGAAACAAAAATATTCTTTAATGCTTTCATTCAATGAGCTGATACTTCTTCCAAAAGGCAAAGTAGTGTTCCCCTTTCTGATCTCCCTGATTAGCAGTGCTGCCTTGTGAGCTGCTTCCCGTTAGAAAACAGTGTATGATGGAGCCAGCAGTGCTATCTCTAAAGCACTGATGTTTATTTACAGCGAATGTACAAATGCATCTCCCAAAACACAGAGGGGAGTGAAAAATACCCTGCAAGTTCTTTCCTCACAGCTCCAAATCTCTCCTTGCTTCCCTTCTATCCCTAAGGTCTCCCCCTAATAGCTTTTCCTTGGGAACGACCAGTGCTTCTGTGGCTGTGTTTACAGCCCTCCTGGTGTGTTCTTGCTCCACTTTTCTAGCCTACTGCTGCCTCTGACATGCAATCAAACAGAAATCCAATGCAGTTAAATGCAATCAATCGCTTTGCTTTATCAAGCTCCTTGCAAGCAACTTCTTTGGCCAGTGCTGTGCTCCTCTTACAGCCTTGGCCTGTTGTTTTGGACTCCAGTTACCTGTTTACATCTATACAATGAATGGCCTCTTTACATTTACCATATAGGACTAACAATCAGCAGTTATATCCACCAGCTTTACAACAGTGTTCAAAAGCCACCAAAGAGCAGAACAGATGATGGTGCTGGATCACTGCTATGTACACGAGCATGAAGCAAAAGGACACCACTCTTTGCTTCACGTGAATTTCCCTTACTAGCTGAGATAGGACCATATTGTACATCTAAATCCCTATGGAGACAAAGAGACACTATTAGAAGGATCTCAAAAACTAATCTGACCCCAGCTGAAAACCACAGAAAAACTCCAGTCAACTACTGCAGCTTTATCCTTCTCCTCCTCCTTCACTCCTCCCAAAGGACTACTCTCTGAAGACAAATATACTTGCTCCATAAGGGAGGAATGTATTTGCACAGCATTATCCAATATTTACAGACACTGCAATGGTCAGGCTTGCTCAGGGTTTGGTATTGAGCATGAAGAACACAAGAAACTGAACTGCAAGTTGCATGCTGCTGAACTGCACAATGATCAGTCCATCAATCTCGTTTAATGGATCTCAGAAAAGAAACATCAGTGGTATCTTCTTTAATATGCTGCCAGTCTTTGCCCTATATAATTACTTGTTCCTGAAAAGAGACTGATGAAGGGATGCAGATTTAAATAGCAGCTAAGGACCCTGTTTCTCCAGATATTTACACACTGCTTGTCATTCAACACAAGAAAGGGTGCTTGCAAGAAGTCCGGCTCCTCGTGTGCGTGCTGCTGTACCCATATGTGATGAGTTACAAGACTAAATCATGAATACACCCAAAAAACTGAGGCTTTGGTTTCATTTTCTTTCCAGTCCTAGTGGAAAGAAACTTCTAGTCTGGGTGCTAGGAGGGAAACTTGCTCCACAAGCGAGGAGAGGATAAAGACTACTGGGGGAGTTAGCATTAGGGCAATGAATATGCAATACTGACATCACATAGGCAGGCATCGTGGTTCAGTGTTTTCATCTGGATAGGAAAGGCTCATTCTCAGAACAAAAGCATTCAGGACTAAGGCTAAAGGTCTCCACTCACAACCAGAAGGTGATGAAATCCTGCCCACATTAAAGTCCTTGAGTGTTTTGACTGAATAGGGCCTGGATTTCCCTCAGAAGGGGTAGAAAGTCCATGGGAAGCCAGTGCTTAAAAAAGCAACAAACAAAAGAGATAAGACAGATCTTTGCCAACATCCAAACCTGACTTTGAACAGCCAAAATGTTGTGAGGCAGCGGTGAGAAACCTTCACTGAGATACAAGGAAAGGGCTCTGACAGGCACAGCACAAACTGACCTGCTGCTGCAATCACAGCCGTTGCCTTACTTAAAGGCTTGATGCTCTGGAAATCTTTGAGCAAGACTGTCTCAGAGCACTGTTGAAGTTCACCTTCATGCTCAGGAAAGAAGAAGACAAGCTGTCTGGTCACTGCAGGAGGATGCTGCTGCACGCTGCTCTGAGCTCTGGAGTTCAGCTGAATCGTGCTCCAACCCCAGATGACTGGTAGGTGTTTCTTGGCTGTCCAAGGCTGCAGGGGGTACATGCATGAAGCAGTGAGGAGCTGATGGGTTGGCTTTCACTGCATGCTAACCACAGCAAACTGTCACTGCCGTGCCAGAAGAACAGGCTGGAGGAGCCACTCTGGATTAAAGGCCAGTCTGTGCTGGAGATGCAGTAAAATGTGGTTAGAATAAAGCCCTACATTTGGCCTTATTTATTTACACTTTCAGGACTCACACACAAAGTTGACAGTTGAGCAACACGAGCCTCTGGAGACATTCCCACCAGCTGCACCCCTATTGTCGAGGGTTTGGGTTCAGGGCTCTGCCAGAACAGGACAAGAGGCTTCAGGATAACAAAATAAACTTTGCAATTACTTGGCTCTTTTAGAGAGCTCCAGATTATAAATGCCTGTGGGCTACAGGCTTTGGAGACAAAGTATGTGCTAACATGCACTGATGTGTCTGAAGGCAGTTCAAGTAATCATTACATTGGATAAAATCTCTGGGGTGATTCTTCAGCTGATCCTGAAGATTTGTTTACAATAAAACCCAAGAACTTTGTGTTGCTTTGGATAATTTTCGTGGTACATTGGTGGATGCCCTGAGGTACTGATGAAAAAACAATTGCAACGGAGCACAGTCAACTATTAATTAATAAATAAAGCTATACAGACATTTATGAGGCAATACCCTACAATTTAAGTAGGGTTTAATTTCATATGATCTGCAAGGTGAATGTTTGCATTAATATTATAAATGTCCTTCAAGTTGTCATCACCCATTTTAGGCAGGAAAACTACAATTCACTGTGGGAGCCAGAAGATGCAGGCTCCCAGGTACTGTAATGAAAGATTTGTCATCCGAACTAACCCACCAAACCCATGCAGGAAAATCTCCATGATCCTAAGGGATGGGTTCAAACTTAAACAGGGGAAGTTCAGGTAAGACAAGGAAGAAGTTCTTTACTGTGAGGGTGGTGAGGCACTGGAATGGGTTGCCCAAGGAATTTGTGAATGCTCCATCCCTGGTAGTGCTCAAGGCCAGGCTGGACAGAGCCTTGGGTGACATGGTTTAGTGTGAGGTGTCCCTGCCCATGGCAAGGGGTTGGAGCTGGATGATCTTAAGGTCCTTTCCAACCCAAACCATTCTGTTATTCTATGATTCTATGGCAAGCAGCTAAGCTGTAGGAAACTGCCAAATATCAGGAATGGAGAGATGTGAGTGAGCACAGATGAGGGATTACTCCCAAATGCAGGGAGCAGTGCACACAGGCTTCAGTGCAAGCTCAGCCCTCCCAGTTCTTAGGCATAGTCCAACCCCTGCCACAGCAGGAAGGTCCAGATCAGAGCCCAAAGCAAAGCTTTTGGATCCAGCTTCAATTCTGCCAAGTTATTAACACCCAGCAGTATTTTTAGCTGGGTTATTTTTCCAGGAAAAGGGAGCTTTCCAATCACTCTGTGTCCTCCCTTACCTGCTAGCTCATTCCAAGCAATTCTATCAGAAAGGCAAAGGTCTCAGAGATGTTTGTTCCTACACCCTATTGTGGAAATCACTGTTGAGATAAAGGGAAAAGATAATGGGGTTCAGGTCCCCACCACTCTGGGGAGGGGAACACAGACCTTCCTCTCACAGTTACTCTGACAGCTGGCCAGAAAGATAGCTTGCAGCCAGACACAACAAGTGCTGCCTCACACTGAGTTCCTACTGAGCCCTAGCAAAGCCTTAAAGCCCTTCTGGGCTGCAGGAATAAGCAGAAGGCAGAGAAAAGGAGGGGAAAGCTGAGTGTAGAGGAACCAAGTGAAAAAAGGGAATGGTTATGGGACAGGATCAGGAAACCATCGGGGACAGCACAGCCCAAACCTGTGCCTGTTGCTCCCTACAGAAGAGATGAGAGAAGCAGTGTGAGTGGCTGTGGTGGAGCTCAGGTGGATATGGACAAGGGATGAAATGGATGTGGAAGGCATCACAAATGTGAAGTGTTAGGAGACAGTGGGCACAAAACAGGAGGAATCCTGGATTTATTTGCTCTGGTAGTCAGGAAACAGCCTGAAGAATAGTCCGTACTTCCTCTCCAGGGGGAAATCAATGGAGAAACAGCAGCTCACTGTTGGTCATCGTGCAGCAATATGAAAATGCAGAGGGTTGGTATCAGGTCCCCAGTGAATCTCTGCTACACACAGCTCAGGATTAAGGGAGGAGGCAAACAGGCTCACATTGCTCTTAGCTTGTCTTGAGATGCTCATCCTTGCTGGATTCTCAGGATATAATATCCCACCACCCCGGTATTCCATCAACCAGCAAGTGGGGGCATCTCCTAAATCCAGTATCCTTTGCTGCACTTAAACTCATCACGCTGAAGGAGCTTGAAGCCCTTCATTCAAAACCAACTGTAAGTGGGGGAAAACCCAACTCAGCACTGATTCTTCTCTGCCTTTTTGGAGGCTCATCCTAAACCTGCCTGTATGTTTGATCGTAGCTATATCTCAGCAACTGGAAGATCACAGGGTTGCAAAGAGAAACATCTGTGTTGAGATGGGCAATCAGTGCTGTTGCTCAGTGATGATGACGAAGGAGCCCTTATATGCTTTCACTGATAAGCACATCACGTATTCTGTTTTCCTTGATAACACAGAGGTTAAGCTGGGATCAGAAATCCCTGGGAAGTTAAATTAAGTCCTACCCTCATTTTATTTCCTTCCTGTACTGAGCAAATCCTTCCAAGACAGACACCTTCACTTTTAAAGTGCACTGCAGGGAGCCCCGAGAATGAACACAGACCTGGGACAAAGTCAGACATGGAAAAGAAACGTTATCTTGATAATACCAGAGCAATCAGCTTTCAGATGAACTCAGTCTAACCTGGCATTACCTGGTCTTAGTGAATCCACCTCATGAATTTTAACTTGTGCCATCAATTGCAGCAAATAGAGCAGCTTTTACAGTCCATAATCATGGACTGAAGATACTTGCGGCTTGCTTTCTCATATCTTTGAATGGTGTTTCATCTGCACACAGAGCTCTCTAGAAACAAAACCCCAAAGGAGCAAAACCCAAGGAAGGTGAGAACTGCAGTATCAAAGAACAGAAGGCCTCACTCTGTCCAGACCTGCTGGGGAAGTCTTTGGCAAATGCAAAACATCTCTTTATGCTGCCTCTTGACTCCTCTTCTGGAAGCCCTGTTCTTAGAGGATAAGGGAGCCAGCTTGCAAGCTCTGACACAGGAGACCGCATCTCACACTCAGCCTGCAGTGGCATAGAAATTCAGTATAAATTATATAAGTTAAAAATATCATTTCTTAATGAGGACCACGAGGACGATGAGGGGATGGAGCACATCCCATACTAAGGCTGAGAAAGTTGGGGCTGTTCAGCCTGGAGAAGAGAAGGCTGTGTGGAGACCTCAGAGTAGCTTCCAGTATCTAAAGGGGGCCCACAAGGATGCTGGAGAGGGACTCTTCATTAGGGACTGTAGTGATAGGACAAGGGGCAATGGGTTTAAACTGAAACAGGGGTGACTCAGACTAGATGTAAGGAAGAACTGTTTTACAATGAGGGTGCTGAGGCATTGGCACAGGGTGCCCAGAGAAGCTGTGGCTGCCCCATCCCTGGCAGTGCTCAAGGCCAGGCTGGATGGGGCTTTGAGCAAGCTGCTCTAGTGGAAGGTGTCCCTGCCTGTGGCAGGGATTGGAACTGAATGAGCTTTAAGGTCCCTTCCAACTCAAACCAGTCTGGGATTCTATGATTAATATAAACATTCCATAAACCAAACAGTTAAAAAAGAGGATTACTCCCCATTAAAAGTGTCCCCAGGTCAAGACACACAGCCCATGGGAGGCTGTCTCACAGCTCAATGGATACTGGTGTCTCCAATTTACATCCTGGTATTCATTATTCTAAATAATTCTCCTCCCTCCTCCCTGTCTTTGGCATTTTTTGTTTAAGGTGGGGTTGTTCCTTGTGGCAGCAGCACAGATTTATGCCAGATTAAAGGCAAACACATTCTGTTGAATTTCCTTGACCAGGTCAACCTCTTTCTTTTGGCCAACTCCACCTCTTCCTTTGAGCTTCTTCCTTTGAAATTTCTCCTGGTAAATCAGGGAATTTCAACAGACTTAAAGCTAAATCACCTCTGACAGCAGAGGAAAGCATGACCTTCATCAGTTAATATGAGACTTTGCTGTTAACTTCAGTGGGCCTGAGTACCACATGGCAGTGAAAGTTCCTCTTGGTTGTTAGAGCTGCTGCACATACATTTTACTCAGGATGAGTAAGGGAAGAGAGAAAGCAGACTGGAGATATAGAAAGAGTAGCACTGATTGTTTTTCTAATGAAAAATGGATCTAAGTCCTTTTTCACTCCCATCACAATGTAATAACTGTGGAACAGCCTCGCACTACCAACAGCGTCCATCCTATTCCCAGTCTCCATGGTACCTCAGGTGCCAGCTAATACACCAGATCTCTCTGGGTGCCCAGAAGCCAATCTGTGCTCCTCTCCCCATTTTGAGAAGCATTTAACTGAAGTGGGAACAGAGAAAGGACAAGGATGGGGGTACAGCATGCTGAAAAGACTTGCTTGGAAAAGGTGGGCTCAGCACAGCGGGAACAGTGGGAACCCTTGAACTACTTTGCTACCCCTCAGCAGACATTTCCAGATAAGCTTAGCTGTTCTCAGCATCCCTGGGCTCCTCCTGCGCTAACTCCTTCCTCTTCACCTACTCCAACATTGGTCTTCTCCTTCTCATTCCATAACCTGGTCCCATACCAAAGACTGTGTCCCACTTATATCTCCTGCCAACCCCTTCAGGGCTTCCTGACTACGCACTGTCTCCATGATCCTTTCCACAGATCCCTCCTTCAGTCTGTTACAAGCCTAATCTCCTTGAGGTGATGTTATCTAAACACAGATCATTAAACACATTCATCTTCTCTTACACTGCTTTCAGCTGCTTCTGGAAGGAAGCTGAACCAGGCTGGTGGCAACAAGAGATTTTAAGACAACTGGTGTTCTTACAGGAAGTAGAGATTGCTTAAAGCGGTTTCAAAGCAGACTTTTCAGGACAATGATCCAAAGCCCAATCTTCCCACTCACTTTTGGTCTCCACTGTTTTATAGAAGAGGGAGTGCAGACAACTCTGTGGGTAAGGACAAGTCTATGGGATTTACACCTCTGTTCTAATTCCCATTTGGTTTGGGTTTAAAGTGTCTAGAAATGACACGGAACTGTCTCTCCTATGGATGAGACTGTGCAACACCATTAATAAAAGCGCCTCAGTGGAGCCAGATCTGTTGACAAGACAATTCTGCAGACTGACTGCTGTTTCATTGCTCATTTGTCATCAGAGACACAGATCTTTATCCTGTCAGGCCATTTTCGCACCATCTGCATCCTGTTAGCTTTCATCCTCCAGGTTCAGCTTCACCCCAACACGTTCCACGTTGTTTTGCAATCGTTCTCAAGGATATTTATGCCTCTAGGAAAAGAAAAGTGAACTTGAGCAAGTGTTTTATGACCCCATAGCTTTCCTCCAACACTGATACACCAGTCCTGCTCTCTAGGCATGCCAAAGCCTTTTGAGGAGCAGCTGACAACTTTATACTTTCAAATATCAGTGTGCTCATGAATAATCCAGTGTCTTGAGAGACTGCGCTTTTATGCCACCATAATAAACTATCCCTCACTATCACAGAAGAAATGAAACCCTGATTCCGTGCCCTGAGATAAGGTCCCTCCCTGCTTTTTCTTTGTGAAAAAGTAAAGTCTCTTTCCAAAGATACTGTCACAATTAAGATATTCTCCAGCTTGAAAAATACCTTTTAAACAGCATTGCCCATGTGCAGTCCTGTGCTGCATAAGGACCCCCATGATGCTCATTAAGTGCAGCTAAGAGTTTGTATATAGAGACCAGGAAAGGTAATAGAGGCAATGAGTTATAACAGCAGTGTCTGGCAAACAAAATCTGCAGCCATGTGAACACTGATAGACATATTCTGATGAGAGAAGCCCTGCTGGACCTCGTAGGACTATTTTCAGATGCTCTCGTACAAGAGTTGCTGTGTAAGCAAGTTACTTGTGCTTTAGTCTTTCCAGGCTCAACCCTCAAACATAAAGCCAAGCACTAATGGGGCTGAGAAAGATCTCAATGCAGAGAAAAATGTATTGTGTCCACAGGTCACTAATTGCTGCTGCTGTGGCCACAGAAAGGCTATGTATTATTCTGCAGACTTCCCTCCTCACCATAAACTATGCTTGTATGTGCACATCCATCCACGTTGGAGCACCACGTGGTGTTTTAAAAGTGAGGTATCTCATCTCTCCTGCCTGATCAACAGCATTAAATGTGACAGCTTAGATAAGAAGGTAATTGCTGCAGCAAACCAAATCTGAGGGTAGGCTGAAATTCATTCCGCATCTTTAGGGAAACAAACTCCCTGCCATAGGAAGTTCTGTGTACTGAGAGCATGACAGTTTGGCCTTTGCTATGGAAGCCAGAGGCTGGAATCCAGAACAGCTCCAAGCCCAAGTTCAGCAGCAAAACTGTCAGACCATGAGAACAGATGTTCTTACCACATTGTTAAAGTACTGTGGGCTTAAAACATGAGAAAGAAGTGAGTTACAGGAAAGGGAATTCTCCAACAACTGCAGAGAGAGTGCAGTATAAAGAACCCTGCCTTGCTGATGATAACATCAGGGATAGAAAACAAAAGAAGCAAAGCTCCCAAATATTGTTTTAACTTCTTGCAAGGTGAAGGCAGACTGAAGGCAAACACACAGTGGCTGTGCAGCAGGAATTGCTGCTGTGAACGTTGGCTAGCTGGAAACCAGCACTGTGCTCTTCCCTGCCTGACCTGTTCACAGCTCATCAGAGTCTGGGCTCCCTTATCTCTGCTACCTTCTACTCCTGCACAGAAATAAGTGTCCTCCCTCTGTACAAAGAGCAGTTCCTTCTCTGGTTTCCTCATACACACTGAGGAGGAGGAGAGGATATGATCAAGGCTTGACTAGATGATATGGAAGTTGGGTATCAGGGTACAGAATACAATTACCTGGGAGAGATATAAGCCAAAAAGCAACCCTGAGGAGCAGCTCATATGAGGGAATGCAGTGGTTTCACTAGAAATTCTGATGACAAGCACGATGCAAGTGTGTTTGCCAAGATAACCTTATCCATAATATGTTATTTCTTATCTGATTACACTTCTTTGAGGTCTGCCTCAGGGTGCCTTGAGTCAATAAGTAGGACTTGCCTCAGTTTCCCCTACTAGCATACTACTCTCAGCTGAAAATGCAGTTAAACATAATGACGTGACATGCTTTTAAAATGGTATTATTCAATTACTTTACTTTGCATCTTTCTATACCAAAAGCTAAATTGTCTATCTGCCTACTGGTACATTTCAAGGACACAGTAATGAAAAGCTTGTAAAGAGAAGGGAACCTTACTACTGAATTTCCTGGCTAGGACTAAAATGTATTTCACAATGTTAATGAGGGCTTTATTTAAACATTAATCATTAAAAAGAATTATGCAGAACAGGGCCTTCAAACACAGTACAGAGTGTTTAATGTTGCATGAATGTACACAGCACACAGCGAGGAAGGCACTGGTGCAGAGCATCACCTCGTATGAAAATGACTCTTGTGGGGTGGTTTGTGGAAGTGCATACAAGAGCCCAAAATCAGCCCAAATGTATCCAAACCCCAACAATTACTCCAAAACCAGCACTGCGGAAGGCGCTCAGTGCTCTTGAGACAGCAGATGGGGAGGGTGCAGCCATAAGTTCAGAGAGCTGTTTGGAGCTGAGCTGCGCAGACTGTACGGTACTGTTTGAGAACAAAACCACTCTGTTTGCTGTTTATAGGAAGAAGGCAGAGCTATTCTCGACTCCCCAGCTCATCATTAAATGTACACACTGGTCCATCTTTTAATGAGGGACTGAGTTTTCTGGTGTTTCAGGACACTCATATGAAGATGGACTGTTGATAGAAAAGAAACATTCACATGGAATTCAAACAAAGGGGTATGAACAGTGCCTTCACTCACCGTGGTCTCCTGAAAGCCAAACCATACTGCTGACAAGCCAGGCCAACTGTTGGGGTATAAATGATGGGCATGAATCTCTCGATGTCAGAGGTCAGCACTCGGTAAAAGAGCTTCTCATTCCTGTCTTGTAATGTCATAAGAATAATATACCTTAAAAGTAAAATAAAACAGATATGTGTTAGCATTTATGGCTTTTGGCTCACTCACTATATACACAGCTCTCCCAAGCCCTGACACTCCACACTGCTATGTTATGAACAGATACTTGGAGCAAAACTCCCCAGAACCTGACCACCTCCACCATCCTCACTGACAGCTCTATGGGGCTGGAAGTCAGACCCAGGCATGATCTCAGAACTTCTGAACTAGCATGAAAAACAAACATAATGGAGAAGGTCAAAAGGAAACTTCAGGGCTATGTGGGACATCATCTTTCTTATAAACATCTATTCTGCAGTCTAGAAGATGAAATATGCACATATGCCATGTTAACACGCACATTTCAAAGCACTGTCTTTCCTCAACTATTTCCACAAAACCTCTCTCTCCATTACCCTGCACTCTCAATTATTTCATCACTAAGGGATTAAATAATTAATCGAGGAGCAGCTAAATTCCATCTCTGAAAATCAAAAACCCAAACCCCATTAGTTTAGAAAAGGAAAATGTTAAATCAACTTTGCATCCTTGGTGTAGTCCAGACTTCTACATGCATCACCAGGTTTATATAACTACTTGGTGACACAGAATAAGTTATATTACTCTCAAGATTCCTCTTTCTTGAAAATGCTTCACTGGCTTAGATTGAATATGTCAAATTGAAGGCAGAAAACCGAAAAACTCAGAAAAATAAAGAGACTGCAGATGTTTTTCTGTCTGAGAAACTTGTATGAACAAAATGGCGAACGCCCTTTTGAGTTCAGCACTTGATCTTGCAGTGTGGCTTCAAAAAGGCATCTCTCACTGTCACAAATGTATGATTTGCAAGATGGACACAGTCCTTTGTGATACAGAAAAGCCCGTTGAATTGATCTGCTGGGGAAGAGCCTTGCTGCATCAGTCCCAGATCTATGGCAGCTGAGATGGATGGATGCAAACCCTACTGTCTATCACAACAGGAGTCAAACACCATCTTCCATCAGTAACCCTGATGAACAATACTGGACGCAATGGAAGTTTAGGAATAGAGAGATTAGTCAGTACACATCATTGCTTCTGGTTATTTCTTCTTTTCCTACCACTTGGCAGGTTCTTTCTGTTCTTCCATCCAGTATTTTAGTGAATGTATTGATGAGCAAACAGGTACATGCACTATATGTGTTCACCTCCAGTGCTCTGGGGCAGGCACTACCTTTTTGTTGTGCACTTCTACCCAACTTATAGCAAATTGCTGGGCTAACACCAGAGCTCTCCAGCAATGGGGTGGTAGAAAAAAGCAGTACCAGCACTACTATGGAACTGGGATGGAATATAAGTGAAGTGAAGGCAGGCAGGCCAGAATAAACACTCCTGTTGCTGGAGAGCATGAAGAAGGTGACACTGAGGGTAACCTGTATGTCTTGAAGCAGGATCCTCAAGCCTTCCTGGGGTCTTTAAAGAGCTGAAAATGACAGGGGGAGGAGGGAGGCAATAAGATGTTTCTGACATACTTGTCTAGATCGTTAGATTGCTTCTCGTAGTTTCTCAACACACGGAGGACTTGAACGTTCTGGCTTAAGAAGCAAGGAGGAAGGAGGCCATGAATTCCCAGCTGCAGCCTCTCTTGAAGCGTAAAAGCCATTCCCTGGGAAGAAAAGAGGAAGGCATGTTTAAATGGCACGATGTGCACTACTAGACAGCATATCCAACAGGAAAGCAAGCAACAGCACGCAGCCCTTGAGGGCTTGGAAGTAGTCCTTCCCTGCAGAGACAATGGGGCTGGGACCATCCTGACCCTACAGCTTCTGGATTAGCAGTCCCAGTGCCAGCAGCGCTTTGATGGTTCACTCTCTTTTGATATTTGAATTTGGTTGGTCTCTATAGTGTATACAGCTTTATAATGTACGTATTCTTAGGGTTTCATTCATTTCATGGCAATCTTACATTAATTAATTAGCTCACTTCTACTACTTTCAATGGCTTGCCTGAAAGCCCAGCTCCCACAGTCCTTTACAAATCACCTAACATGTTTAGAATCACAGAATCATTTAGGTTTGAAAAGAACCTTAAGATCCTTAAGATAGACTCCAACTATAAACCTAACACTGCCAAGTCCACCACTAAACCATGTCCCCAGGCACCACATCTACACACCTTACACACCTCCAGACCCTTCACCAGCTCCATTGCCCTTCTCTGGACCCGCTCCAGCACCTCAATGTCTCTCTTGTAGTGAGGGCCCCAGAACTGAACACAGGATTCAAGGTGCAGCCTCACCAGTGCCCAGTACAGAGGGACAATCACTGCCCTGGCCCTGCTGCCATACTATTGCTGATACAGGCCAGGATGCTGTTGGCCTTCTTGGCTGCCTGAGCACAAGCTGCTCATGTTCGGCTCTGTCAATCAGCACCCCCAGGTCCTTTTCCATGAGCAGTTTCCAGCCACTCTTCCCCAAGACTGGAGCATTCCATAGGGTTGTTGTGGCCCAGATGCAAGACCCAGCACTTTGCCTTGTTGAATCTGACACCACTGGCCACAGCCCATTGATCCATCCTGTCCAGATCCCTCTGCAGAGCCTTCCTACCCTCCAGCAAATCAGCACTCCCACCCAGCTTGGTGTCATCCGAAAACTTACTGAGGGTGCCCTCGATCCCCTCGTCCAGGTCATTCATAAAGACATTAAACAGAATTAACCTCAGTACTGTGCCCTTGCAGATACCACTTGTGACCAGCCACCAACTGGATTTAAATGTCACTGTTTGGGCCTGGCCATACAGCCAGCTTTTCACCCAAGGAAGAGCCCTTTCCTCACCCACTAACCCGGTCATCTTGTCATAGAAGGAGATTGGGTTAGTGAAGCAGGACCTGCCTTTCATAAACCCGTGCTGACTGGGCCTGATCACCTGCTTGTGCTGTGTGGTGGCAGCACTCAAGACACCTGCTGCATAACCATCCCTGGCACCAAGATCAGGCTGACAGGCTTGTATACTCCCCAGATCCTCCTCAAGGCCTTTCTTTTAGATGGGCATCACATTTGCTAACCTCCAGTTAACAAAGACTTAGATCTGGATACTGAGGAGTATACCCAACTCAACACTGTATCATAGAATCATAGAATAGTTTGGGTTGGAAAGGACCTTAAGATCATCAAGTTCCAATCCCCCTGCCATGGGCAGGGACACCTCACACTAAACCATGTCACCCAAAGCTCTATTCAACCCGGCCTTGAACACCAGCAGGGATGGAGCATTCACAACTTTCTTGGGCAATCCATTCCAGTGCCTCACCACCCTTACAGTAAAGAACTTCTTCCTTATATCTGATCTAAACTTCCCCTGTTTAAGTTTGAACCCATTACCCCTTGTGCTGTCACTACAGTCCCTAATGAAGAGTCCCTCTCCAGCATCCTTGTAGGCCCCCTTCAGACACTGGAAGGCTGCTATGAGGTCCCCATGCAGCCTTCTCTTCTTCAGGCTGAACAATTTGATACCCAACTCATCATTGCACACCCAGCTCATCAGCTTCAGTTACCTTCCCGTTTTCCACCAGACACAGTGTGTATTAATGGCATATTAGCACAGAGACATGACACATAGGGTGCTTTCTCAGTGCTAACCCTTTCTGTTTATTCAGGGAGCACACAGAGCACCACAAGTCTTACTAAGCAGCTGCCCCTGGCCCACAGCTGAAGCGTGAATGCTAGATTACATGGGATAATCACACTCTTACGGGACAATTTCACCCTTCCCGGGCAGAAGCCTGAGCGTGTCCCACTCCCGTGTATGCAGGAGCTGATGCTCCAGATGACCAGCAGTGCCCTGTGCTGGACTCAGCCCCATGAAAAGCGATGGTAAATGCCTTCTGCAGTCTGGGAAGAAGATTAGGAAAGGCCTTAGTCCTTAATTAATGGGGTTTCTGCTACACTGATAGCGGATTAGACAGCAGGATAGGAGGAAACATTTTCAGAAGCGTCTAAGGAGCTTAAATCCTAATGAAAACTTCACCCATAACTGACCAACTGAGGCTTATCTTGATGAACAGCTGGCAGTAAAAGATTCAAAATGAGGAATTACTGGACTACATCTACTCAAGCACACAGACCAACACATAAGAAATCATAATAAGCAGCTTTATGCCTATAGAGCTGTTAAACTGCTATTTTCTTCCATGGATTTAGTGTTTCTCCGTGACAAACAACTGTTATTATTGCACAAGAAACACTGAGGACACATCTCGATGAACTTGGTTTTGGCAGCCTTCCCTCACCTCCTGGTGCTTGTTCCTGTCCCCGTGCCATCCCAATGGTTGTGCCAGCACAAGCATGTGTGCAGTCACATGGCTCATCAGTGAGAGGAAGTACCTGGATTAAAAATAACCAGGTCATTTGAGCTCCCCTGGCTGATGATACACCATAGATGGTCCTACAGACACTGGCACAGCCAGCTGGGGACATACAGCCATGGGGATGGACCACTGGAAGAGCTGCTCACTTGTAAGTGATGCAGATGCTGGTGATAAAGGTTTGTTGAACTATCAGTGATGCTGAGAAACCTGCGAAGAGATATAGGAAAGGACTGAAAATGATTCTCCTGTTTGCTAGATCCATGCTTTTACGTAGTGTGACCCTTCTCTTAACAGTAACCTGCGCACTAGAGCAAATTAAAGAAAAGCAACACCTCTGCATCCATTTCAGAAAAGATATTCAGCCTCCAGAGGAACAGATCTTTATCCCACAAGCATTTTTCAGGTTTTTCCTGGTCTGTATCAGGATAGAACCAAGTACTTTTGAAATCTTTGATGTAAGAAAGAAATCATTCCTGTCCCAGCCAGCCAAAGAGGAGTCAGCAGTCACCCAGGAAGCAGGAGGTCAAGATTTTGCTGTCAAACCCAGAAACAGCATCAAAACCTCTGTGATCACTGTTCAGTGTTGTACTCAGGACACAGACGGTTCTGCTGAACCCTGTATGCTGTGATCCTATGATTCAATTTGGAGATCTACGCACGTGAATGGATGTTTTTTGGAGCGTGAGGGCAGATTAAACTGTTTAAACACAACCACAGCTGTGCTGTTAGCAGCAATCCAAGGGGAAGCACGGTCACACTAACAGACAACATCTCCAGCTCACTGCACTTCTGCATTTGTTGCACCTGAATTGCAACCACATGTGATGAGGAAGCCGCTGCCTTCACAACCAGGATGCTTTTAAGTACAGAGCTGGTCCATCCTACAGTGGCTTTGTGGCAGGGCAGGGAGCAGAGCAGAAATTGCCTGCTCTAACTTTGAAGGCTGCTTTCTGAAGTTCCGTGGAAGGTCTCGGAGCAGGACCCCTGGGTGAAGTGGTTATATTCACTGAAACAGCACAGCGTGAAATGAATCTGGAAACACATTCTGCCCCGGATCAAAAGCTGGAATTCACTGAGGTATGGCTATGTTTAAGATTAAAGCTTTTAGGGGTTTTTAAGGCTGCCTGAAAGCCATATTGTACCACTCTTTTTCTGGTCTTGAAAGGTCTAATGATTAGATGGTGAGCCACAGCCCTGCGGAGCTAAAGCCAGGTGCTCCAATTCATTCTTCAACAGGAAATGAGTTGGCATGGAGAGGGCAGATGCTATGTCACTACCCAAAAACAAAGGCAAAACCATCAGCTGCCCACAAGGCTTCACACTATGCAGGGGCTAAGCAAGGGGGGGTTGTTCTAAAAGAACTCAAATGCTCCTGTTTTGTTGTTGCTGACAGCACCGAGTCTGCTCTGTGGCAGCTCCCTCTTTGTAGCCCATAAAAGCCACTTATTTCAGAAACTGAAGGGTGAAGCCAATTCACAGGTAAGGATTAGTTTTATCACAGCCTGTGATAAAGGAGCAGTGAGGAGAGGGTGTTTCACTCTGGGATGAATACAAGCGGGAGGGATGCTAGCATGGCTTAGCCTTAGCATTTACTCATTATAGATCATACTTCTGTAGGTGGAAGCAGAGAAACAAAGGGCATCAGAAGACTGTTATTAAGGCAATGGGGGCTTAATCAAGGGCTGAATTAGGCCTTATGTAATGCAGAACATGCAGAGTCCACTGTGGTTTGGACCACATCCAGCTGCTCAGCATCCTTTTGGACCAAAGTCTTGGCTTACTGCACCCATCCATATCCCTGTGCTCCAGAGTACAGGAGAAGCCACAGCACAAGGAAGGAGGGCTGTGAAACAGCTTGCATGGCCAGACTGAGGGGTTTAGGCAGTTTTACAGCCTCAGGCTGTTGCCCTCTGTGATGTTGGGCCTCAAGCTGCAATTCTCAGGCAGACTTTAGGACCACAATTCCTAATCCAAGAAACTTGGCCTGGCTGTGTCTGAGCTGAGTCAATGAGGGTTAGTGAACATCTCCCAACCCTTTGGAAACAGCCCCCAGAAGAAGGAAATTTCTGCTCTGATAAGAGCAGAGTGATGGAAGGGGATGCAGGGGAAATAAGGACACACAGGGATCACCACTGGAGGCTGCAAGAGCAGGCACAGCTAATCTGCTTCTCCTTTACAATTCAGATTTAACAGTCATGCTAAGGAAGTTCTAATAGTCAAGGGCCTTATTAACCTTATTAACCTTACTCCATACAGATTTTCCCTGTAATGTGTTCTCCATAGATACTTGGACCTGTCCAGTGCAACCAGGATGTAATTTGACTGTCTGCAAACAGAAGTTCAGCACTAAAACTAACCCTCACAGAGACTGCATGCAGGGGCTGGGGAGCAGAGAGCAGCAGCAGCAAACATCCATTTCTACACTGTGAAAGGTCTTTCTGACAAGGTCAGATCCTGTTGTGGTCTCCTCTGCTCCAGCTGGCTTGATAACCATCTTCACACTGCTGCTTCTCAGCTACTGCTGGTGTGGATGGAGCGGCATGGGCTCTGTCTTGCACATCCCACCCTAGGAAAGCTGTACTGAGAATGACATTTGCATAAAAAGAGGGAAGGAGGGGTAATCCTTTATTTTCTCATTTTAAATGTCTTGTAGCTTCTTACCACCTTTAATTTGCATGGTTTTGTGTCCTTAAGCTGGGAAAAACCCAAACCCATGATGCTTTGGGATAAGGGAAGACATCATCTGGTGTATCTTCTCTGAAACCTGGGAAGCAGATTCCCCACTGCGCCTTCTCAGCAGTTATTGCTGGGCAAACCTCTTGCTGACTGTGGTTTACAAGCCCTTCTCACAGTGTCTGTGCCTCTCTCTGGGTTCAAAGTCACCAGCTGAACAACCCCACACTTTTGGCCATCCCCTTTGTTAATCGTGGGTTTCTAATCCTTTCATATCCTTGTTTCTGCTGCTTCCAGAGCCTGGGAACGCTAAAAAACCCCACTCCAAGACAAAGATAATGAAGCAACTCAACTCCATGTTTGTTTCAGTTCTGGGGAACCACCTTTAATGTGATTCACTAATGCAGTTACAATGTAAGTTGTCCCTACTATTAATGAGGTTTTACCAGCAACTGCTTTGTCTTGTGCAAATAACTTCCTTCCCCTGGGTTAGTGGGATGTATTTCCATTACATTTCTCATTTCTACCCTGTCTTACAACAACAACTTTTGATTTACACAAACCTCAGAGTGAGCAGAACTGGAACACGACAACGCCCCTGTGCCAGAATAGTCACTGAGCGGGGACCTGATCCTGTTTAGCTCAGAGCAGCAAATGCCACCCTGACGAGGACATCATCAGGTTGCTCAGGGAAGTTGTGAATGCTCCATCCCTGGCGGTGTTCAAGGCCAGGCTGGACAGAGCCTTGGGTGACATGGTTTAGTGTGGGGTGTCCCTGCCCATGGCAGGGGGATTGGAACTGGATGATCTTAAGGTCCTTCCCAACCTGAACCCTTCTGTGATTCTATGACTCCATGACATCCTGATGGGCATGCGGAAGGCAAGATGTGACAGGGTCACAGGCAAGAAGCACCATGCTGTTCCCACGTGATACAGGAGGTTTACCTCAATAAAAAAGCCTCATAAGACAAATATCTTCAGGGTTTTATCCATTAATCCACAGGAAGAACTTCAGTGCCTATCTCCTCAAGCCCTGCGCTGTGATTTCAGACTGAGGGGTACAGCTCTATACTGAATGTAGCAGAGAATTCACTACTATTTCCCACAGATTGCTAGCCTCTAGGGCAGCAATTTTTCCTTCATAGCGAGAGAAATCCATATGCTAGAAACTGTATTTGTTTAATCTGCAAGCAAAGTTCTGTTGTATTATATGCATAAAACATATTTCTAAGGCTGAACTAGACAAACTTCCCCAAAGAACAGCTGGTTTTGTGAAGGACCTGTGGACTCTGTAGATGGTTAAACCCAGCATCATTACTCTATTGATAGGAAAAGTGAAGACTGACAATGCCAAGTAAGAGATGTCAAGACAGAGCTGCTTTTTTCTTGAAGAAACTCAAATCTGGGGGCAAATTTGGGCCTCGTTTCTAGCCACAAAAGAAATATTAAGATCCTCACATGGTTCTAGCCAAGCTAATGGGAATACTTCTTTGGCTTTAGTGAGAAATAGGTTAGGCTGACATTTCTCTTGATTGTGACTAGATTCACAAACATCTTCACATGCATGAAGCATCTAAATATAGGCTTCAGTGTCTTTCAGTACAGGAGAAGAGTGAAATCACTGCATGGGGAATAGGGCTGCCATGGTACAGAAAAACTTGTCTGTGATGGGCATAAAACAGAGAATAGGAGCAATAGAGCAGCACAGAATCCCGTGTAGGACCCATAGTGCATGCACGCATGCAAGCAACAGAGTAAAAGCCTGCTCCTGCCTGGATGAGCCCAAAAGATGAAGCACTCCCTGGTTTCCTCTTAATGTACTTGGTAGAGAAGGGAGCTTGATGGTGCAAGCAGCAAAGAGGAAATCAGATTTGGGAGACAGGCGAGTGCATCGTCAGATTCCTGAGGCAAACCCCAAATTCCCAGCCTCATATAAAAAATATCTCATGTGATCTTGGCACACAGATCCCAGTGGATTTGCCCTCCTGACTCCAAGTAAATGAAGACAACCCAGCGTCTCCTCTACATGATTCTCAGTCTCCCTGTGTAATTACACATCTCTTTTGCACCTACCACTGTGTCCTGGGTTCAGCAGTAGCAGTCATGTTTCTCCTCCTTGGTAGCTGGTGCAGTGCAATGTTTTGACTTTCAGCTCGGGAACAGAGCTGATAACACTGATGTTTTGGTTTGGCCAAGGGCTTTGTGAGGCTCATGCTCTGTCAGGGAGGAGGGGAAGCCAGGAGGAAGCAGAGACAGGACACCTGACCCAAACTGACCAAAGAGGTATTCCATACCACAGCACGTCATGCCCAGGAGGTAACTGGGAGTTAGCCGGAAGGGCTGGGGGACTGCAGGGTTGGAGGAGGTATCGGTCAGAGCTTGGTCGGGCTTGGGGGGCGAGTTATCGGTCGGCTGGTGGTGAGGTGTTGTATTCTCTTCCCTTGTTATTTCCTTTATCATTATTATCATTGGTGGTAGCAGTAGTGATTTGTGTTATACCTTAGTTACTAAACTGTTCTTATCTCAACCCGTGGGAGTTGCATTCTTTTCGATTCTCCTCTCCGTCCCTCCGGGAGCAGGGGGAGGGCAAGAAAGGGGGGGAAAGTGAGCGAACGAATTACCTGACTGGGTTTAAACCACGACACACTGTTACACATTTTCATGCTGATTAGTGAGTGAAACAAGCTAGTCCAGAGGAGGAAAGTGAGTCCTAGGGCTAACTGAGAGGAGGCCACAAAGATGCTCCAAGGGCTGGAGCAGCTCTGCTCTGGAGCCAGGCTGAGAGAGCTGGGCTGGGTCAGCCTGGACAAGAGAAGGCTCCTTAAGGGGAGACCTCAGAGCAGCTCCAGTGCCTAAAGGGGCTACAGGAAACCTGGAGAGGGGCTTTGGACAAGGGCCTGTAGGGACAGGAAAAGGGGAATGGCTTTAACCTGACAGAGGGGAGACTGAGATTAGACATTAGGAAGAAATCAGTTTCTGCAGGAGGTTTGCCAAGCACAAAGCCCAATATCTCTGCCTGAGTGTGGCAGTTTGTAATGCTGCACACACACTTTTCTCCCAAATAGGATGCTGCCCCTAGACAGGAAGAATTTAGCATAAATTACAATACTTGCATTCCTAGTCCATGAAAACCAGCCCTCATCCTCAATTCAAACAAGCACGCCTGAGAAGAAAGATCAAGGCAATTTTAAGGTTTAAATGTGATCCAAAGCATTAAGAGAATGCGGTTTTAAAAGCCAGTTTTACAATGTCTGGAAGCTTCTCCCACTGTACAGGCAGCTGGTCACGTGAATTGTGGTTGCATATAATTCGGGTTTGATGCTAAAGAGAGCATTAAGTTCCTTTTGAGGTTCCAGCAATTACATAAATGAGTCTTGAGCACTCGGTGCTCGCACGCAAACTGCATCACGCTGTGGGGCTGGGGGACGGGAGTCTCTCTGCAGTTTGTATCTCATCTGCTATTGCCACTCCAGCAAAGGAGGTTGCTCCACATGTAGGTTGGTGCTGGATTCCAGCTCATGGATGACTGCTGACGGCTGTATTGGGTGGAACACCATTGAAACACGGTGCTTAAGCCATATAACTCGCTGCTTCACAAGATCACTTGGAAGGAAGCTTAGTGTGAAAGGAACCAAGAGTATTGTTACTGACGTTATCAGAGGTGACTTCTCCACTGCACCATTCATAAGTCCTTGTATGCTTTACCCAAAGCTCTGTAGAAAGGAACCAGCAGCAGAAGCTTCCTAAGTAGTACCAGATGCTGTCTGCTCATTCCCATCTAATACAGAATAAGCAGGCTTGGTTTCTGAACCACAATCTTGATAGCTCTTTAATGAGACATGCACTGTGGGCCATTCAAGATGCTTACAAACATTCAGATACCCCCTCAGATAAAAGATTCTAGAGATAGGCTATGTTTTCCTTTAAAAATTAAGAGTATGAGAAATAAGGAAGGCTGTAAATAAGAGACCTGTTCCCTCATTAAAACAAACTCACTTGAGAGAACACCGCTAAGATCTCCCCCAGTTATCCAACCACCACTTGAAGACAACTAAACATGCAGGTAAACACAGAGCATCCTGCAGGAAATCTGTGTGAGCCTTCATTTCCCACTTGAGTAATTTGCACTGCTTTTGCTTTTCCCTTACAGCTTCTGCAGTCCACACATCCTGCAAGGTCATTGATGCATCAACCAAGGCAGCTTTTGCTGGGGCAGAGCAGAGAAACCTATCGTGATGTGCACAGGGCCAAGATGCAGTCACCCACTGCGGTGCCCATTGGCACTACAACACCAGCTGAGAGATGGGCAGCTCTCCCAACTGTCCAGATTCCCTTTGGAAGGCAAGAGGAGATCTTCATGCTGTCCTCACTTGGCAGCTCACCTTAGAGTTTGGCTGTGCTTTCACCATGGTGATATTTCCCCCCCCTTATCAGCCTTCCACAGACTCAGCCCTTCCACAGTCTTAAATTATTTTGTCTCTCATGGCATTAAAGGATGTTGCTTCCCTCTCTTTCCTCCTGCATTTCAACAACTGTATTTCACAAACCCCCTTTATAACACTGACAGGTAGCTCAAGCTGTATATGTATGCACACATATACATGCATATGTAGCACAAACACATATCCTTTCCTGTCCAGCCTGCAGCCAGCCCTTAGATGAAATCAGTGTGACCTCAAGGGCTGCTGTTTTGCCAAGCATATGTTTTGCTTAAATGCTGAGATCAGCCATCTGACTGTCCAAACTACTTCTGGCACCACCAGGACAGCAGCTAGCTGACTGTGACTACCCTCTGCCCCGGTCCCTCGTCCTCCTCCTCGGCTGAGCATTTTACTTCAACCTTTTTCTTCCTTCTTAATGCTGAGGGTTAAAGGGAAGATGCATGAAGTGCTCACATACGTGCGATCTGACCTTTCGTGTCTGCACTCTCCCTGTGATCTTGGTCTATTGTCAACTTGATTTGAGATGTCTCTAAATCAGAGGCAGTTGAATGCACAGCACTCAGTGTGCCTGGCCCTGATGCTGCAGCATCTGGACCGCAACTTGTACTATAACACAAATACAAAATGATACATCCTTTCTACCAAACCTCCCCCCCAGGACCTCTAAATATTCTTCCAATGATATAGTCCTTTCATTTTCCACTTTCTTTGCTCCTCAAAATCTCAGCTCTATTTTTTCCATATGGTGTGAACAGAACTATATCCAAACGTTCCAGGTGACAAAACACCACTAATTTCATACAAGTGCTTTAATTTTTATCACTTTCTCGAGATTAAGTTTAACCACTTCCAGTTTCAAAGCACCCACTGTCCTAGAAACAGATTTACACTCAACTATAAATCAAGTAAGTAATAAAATCACTGAGATTCTTCCAAAAACATTAAAAAATGAAAACTCCCATCCCCTTCCAACTGTTTTCAATCAAGGGCAGTATGAAACAAGTTATCCAAGTTCAGAATAGGGAGCAGGGGGGAATGAAAGTACAATTACTCTGAGATGAAACTTAAAGATTAAACCCGTTTGATTTCCTGAGCTGTTTGACAAACATGTCTGTGGAACAGGAACTGCAGCAAGATGTTATAAACCATTGATGTCCGTTTGCAACATGCGTGACTACATGTTGGTCAAGACAGCTGAGCTGTTCATTGTTCCTGGGAAGCTGTAAATCGCCCCGTTGGCAAACCTTCAAATGAGGTTAGAACAAAACCTAGTTCTGTTCCTGATTCCATTAGATGCTATAACTTAAAATGCTAATAATATTGTTCTTGGCATGGCTGCTGCCTGTCCACCTCAGCACGACTGCTCCAGCCTCTCCTAGCCTAGATGAGTATCATCCGAGGCCAAGGCAGAAGCTTCCTTCCTCCAACAGAACATCTATTCTTCTGTAACTGAAACAATTTGGCTGAAGGATGCAAAGATGAAGCGTGACTGCAATAAGAGTAACAAACAGTCCAGCCTCCATGCATACACAAGTGTTATCCCAAAATAACTTGCTATATGGATGATCAGAAGGCAATGGCTAAAGCATTGATTTCACTCACACACCTCAGTTTGTTTGGAGACACCAGCTGATGCATCAAACCTTCAAACCTGACATTCAAAGTTGGGGTTCAACTTAACAGTACCTTGCTGAAAGAGCGTGGTGTAGTGTGGGGAGCACTGAAGGCAGAGCCAGATGGAGTCCGGGAAGGTTGAAATGATCTTCACTTGCAACCTGTTGTGCAGGACCTCCACGCAGCACACTAGGATGGCCACTGATTTTGTTTTAGAAACATAGATTCATAGATTATTAGGGTTGGAAAGGACCTGAAGATCATCCAGTTACAACCCCCTGCCGTGGGCAGGGATGCCTCACGCTAAACCATGTCACCCAAGGCTCTGTCCAGCCTGGCCTTGAGCACTGCCAGGGATGGAGCATTTACCACTTCTTTCTTCAAAACCAGCTGATGACACTGGGCACATCTTTGGGAATTGACCCCTTAAACTCATGTTTCAGTCCAGGCTTTTATTCTCCTCTGCCTGGAACCACAGTCATGCAGCGACATCAAAGTAAAGCAAATGTAAAATGATTCTGAACTTGCTCAGTCTTTGAAGTAACTGAAGCCCTGGGTATTCAGAGCTGAAAAGGCAGAGGGAGACCTTACTGGGACCTTTCAAAATATAAAGGATGCTTATAACAATGATGGGGACTTTTTAGAAGGGCCGTTGCAACAGGACATACGGTAAACGTTTTAAAGTAGGGTATATATATATATCCTATAGGGTATACCCTATAGGGTAGCTTTAGATTGGACATAGGAAGACATTTTTTAAGATGAAGGTGGTGAGACACTGGCACAGAGTGCCCAGAGAAGCTGTGGCTGCCCCATCCCTGGCAGTGTTCAAGGCCAGGTTGGACACAGGGGCTTGGAGCAACCTGCTGTAGTGGAAGGTGTCCCTGCCCATGGCAGGGGGTTGGAACTGGATGAGCTTTAAGGTCCTTCCAACCCAAACCAGTCTGGGATTCTGTGATTCTATGATTCTATGAAATTAAGTGGCAAACCTGGTAACTTACTCCAGATGATCTTGAGAAGGTTGTTATTTTCAGGATGCATCATCCAGAGCTTCCAAAAAGGTTAGTGAACATGGTGTCTGCGTTGGTGCAGTCACACACTGACATTGTATTTCCTTTGATGACTTCCTGAAGCAAGACTTTTTCTAGCTGGTAGTAATGCGTGCGTGTCAGAAACCAAGGAAACAGATATTGTTAGTGCCAAATCAGCAGGATGAACCTTACTGCTGCATCACTGACTGGTTCGGTTGGAAAGGCAGAGATGCCTCACCCTAGAAAACCTGCACCAAGATTTGGTTATTTGGACAATTATTAGTAACTTCGTTACTTCCACGAAAACATTCTGTTTACAAATAATGTCAATGGTACATACAGAGGGTCCTTCAGACAGGCCCCACGTGTTTGTTGCTCTGGGCTGTGTTAGGCAACTTGGTGCACACCGATCTGTAGATCACAAATAACTCCAGATAGCACAGAGTGGCTGTCTGCTCCCTCTGGGACAGTGGCTATTGCGCATCCATCAGCCTTAGGTTCAGGTGATACACGGGTTTCCAGACAGTGATGTTCAACCTTGGGTCTTGCTTCTTCTAAAGAAATCAAAGGACTGAGCCCTTGGTTACACAGACTGAGTCCTGATACAGAGCTTGGTCTCTGAACCATCGGAATATCTAGTGTTCAGAGACAGGGCTGATAACCACGTGCCAGGGCAAGTTCACATACAACCTGTCAAGCATATTTAGCCATGGAAGAAGCTTTCAGGAAAAGTCAAGCAGATCCAGATCCAACCAAAAGCCTTTCCCTTCAGCAACTATACCCCTCAATTCAAAACAACCTGTTGTGTCTAAAGTCCTGTCAACTCAACACTTCGAAACCATAAAGCACAAGGAAGGAGAGTCTAACCACAGACCGTGTCTGGACTCGGCAGGGGATGGGCAGCATCTCCATAGCTGAGTCCCAAGATGACAGTCAGGGTTGTGAAGTCTAAGGATGAGCAGCTAGGAGGATCTAAAGACCAAAGCACTGAGTTAACCCTTCACTCAAGAATGAAGACTTTAAAGCCAGTTTCAGAAGTCTGTCTGAGAGCCACCTCCTCTGCCCGAGGCTTGCAGTTTTGTTCTTGAGCTTAATGCAGGCCTTTGTTCAGCAGCAGGCTGGGGTGGAAATTGTGAAGCTGGCATTTAGGCTGTGCAAAATCATACCCTGCATGTACTGAAACAGAGAGCAAAATGGACTAAGCTTTCTTTGTTCCTCAGCCGGAGGGTTTGGCTTAGCATTCAGCCTAGCCCTTCCTTCCAGCTTAAGACAAACTGGATTCCAGTGGTAAAACCCTCATTTCACAGCAAAACTGGTGTTGAATCCAGAGCAGATAATGTAAGAGAAGTCTTTGGGACTTGTTTGCTAGACAAAAACATGAATGTAAATAATGTCAATTATTTAATTGCTATCAGAAAAAGAAAACCCCCTTTAAGTTGAAGTGATGGCAAGATGTACCAAGGTTTAATCGTGTCAATCCTGCAAGGTCCTCTGAGAAGCAGGGAGTTAGGCTCAATGACCCCTACAGGTCCCTTCCAACTTGAGATATTCTGTGATTCTATGATATTACAGACTTAAGGTTTTTAAAGTAAACATCACTTCTGTAACAAAAGAAATGTTACATTCTTAAAGTGAGCTTCTTGGAAGGAAAACTCATGCTTTTTAATTTGCATAGAATCAAAGTCCAGTATCAGGTACTACACGTAACAAGTGACACACACTGGCATTTGTTAGGTATGTAGTACATTCTTCCAAACATAAATCTTTTCATTTCTGCTACCCTGCAAGGTCTCAATGCAGTATGTTTGGATTTGAGTTTCAGTAGCAGACACAGTAGCTTTTATTCATTTGGGCTACCCACAAAGTTGGAAAATCTATTTGATAAAGGAGAACTCATTTTCCTTCTTCATTCCTTTACCAAACAGAATCAGATCTATTTAATAAAAATGAAAATGAAATCTTAATTTACTTAATGAAATCAGAGCCACATTTTAGGTACTTGCAGATGCAGAAAGACACCTACTGGGATTATCAAAGATAGATTAATAGGATAGGTCTCTAATTTGGATCGTGTTCAGATCCCAGAGGTTTAATTTAGCACTGCCAAAATAGCCCCACAACTCTGAGTGGAAAGGTAACAAGAAACTACAGATTTGTTAGTATTTCATCTATTTTATACATTGGCTTTTCTCAGTAAAACGGAATTATTCTAAGAGGGGCTGGCTGCACACACACACAAAACCCCACTGAAAATTGCTTTCAAAGACAGCTCTCATTTCTAGCCAAATAGCCCTAACATAAGATCAGAGTAAAAGCATCTGGAAAAGGAAAAAAGAACACCAATGTATGAATGGATCTAGATCTACCTGACTGCTTCAGTAGAAACAAAGTGTTGGGGCTGCCTCCTGATAACAGGAACTTGCTTACACACAAACACGAGCATAAGCATTGCCAGAAATGGAGGAAGAACACTGAGGAGAACAAAGAGAAAATACAAAATCAGGTTTCCTGCTTGTTCCAGGTTGGCCCATCTCACCTCAGGGAGCCAGCACCTCCCTTCCTATCATTTACTGATGCTGTTTTTGCACCGCAGCGTTGTAAGCAGTGAGTTGCTCCCACTACAGGGTTTCACTTCATTTGGAGAGCTACATGAGTTTTCTAGATGTTGTCTTCCTGGACAACCAAGTTCCTCGCCTTCCAATTTTAAGCTCTCTGCAATTTCCAAGGCTCTTTGCATCCCAGGGTATTGAAAGGATGTACATGTGCTTGGCATTTATTGTTTTGTGAATGAGAGTCCAGAATCACTAATTAGGAGGTTAGCATCCCTAGCTAAGATAAAAGCAAAGCCTCTAGTAGTTGATTTCCTCTATTTGACCATGCACAACAACAACAAAAAGAGCAATTAAACAAAAGCAAACACATATTTTTCACACGGGGCCATGTCGATGTATTTCTTATGTTGACTTTTTTGGCTCATAGGAGGAGGAAATACTGATGAGCAGGTGTTAAACTGTACCATGGAGACAGACCCATTCTGTCAGAGTGGTTTTGTCAGCCACGGTTTGATTACTTAGAGCTTTCTTCATTGCCTGGAGCAGAGCCAGGTTGTGCCTAGTGATGGCACTGAAAGAAGAGAAACGCGGTGGAGGTCAGGCACCAGAAGAGACCTTTCTGCTTCCCCTTTGCCAACTTGCTTGACGAGGCGCCTGATGGAAACAGCTTTTCATCGGTCACAATGTGATCCTTTCAGGCTCATTCTCATCTTGGCCTTATTGTCAGCACCGTGCAGAGGCCAGTGCTGAGCTCTGCAGTGAAGTCACCATAGAAATGACATGGTGAGCATTCACTGACCTCCCAACTGTGTTTCCTGGTCCTGAAATAAATTTGAGCTCAGTTATTACAGCGCCTCTGATTTAATAATTGGCTTTTGGGAGACACTCAAATGCTCCACATGGAATCTTTTCTTAAGGGAGAATCCTGTCCCTATTGTAGCCTATGGGAATTTTGCCATCGGACTTTAATGAGACAACAATTTGGCCATTAATCCATGAAAATGTGCTACTGTAGTTCACATTGCACTCCCATTTAGGACCCTGTTGTTCAATTCACTCCAAAACAGCTTGTTTTCACTTTCAAGATAATTACACAGACTAGAGACTAATTCCAACAACAAACGCAGCAATAGCAGGCACCAGCTGCATTAACTGTGTGGCTGCTGGGTAGACACTGCTGAGCCCAGGACATAGATTTTGCTCCAAAGAATTTCTACTTCTAGCCCTGGCAGTGTTCAAGGCCAGGTTGGACGGGGCTTGGAGCAACCTGATCTAGTGTAAGGTGTCCCTGCCCTTGGCAGGGGTTGGAACTGGATGACCTTTAAGGTTCCTTCCAACCCAAACCATAATATGATTCTATGGTTTCCTATTTAGCAAACATCCACTTGTGTTCCCAACCACCCTTCATAGACATGATTTATTCCTACCTTGGCAATTGCTCATCCCTCTTGTTCACAGTTAATTCCAAGTTACAGTCCTGGACTTCATTCCTACAACATTTTGCAGCACCTGGAGAAGTACCTTATAAATACAACGGCAGATTTCTCTGTGTGGAAGGGGATTAAATAAGAGAATACACAGTTTTCTGTGTCTCTGGTTAATAAAACATAACATTTCTCTCCTGCTGCCTCTCATCAACCCTGTTTAAGTGATCTGGCATGCTCTGCAAATGCACAAGGGCTCCATTATGTACACACACTAGGTACAGCAGGTTTCACTGGACTGTAACTGATTTGTTTCAGATGAAGGGATGCTGTTAACCACCACTGCGAATATAATTGCTTAGTTGATTTCCACATTCTTGTCATCGTTGGCCTGGCTACTGCAAGAACAAGCTGGTGAGGAATTCCCTAATGCTGGTTAAAAAAAGAAAAAGAGGAAAAAAAGGGAAGTCTTCAGGTCAAGGCAGGAGTTCATCCAGGCATGCCCACACCAGAGGCAATGCGAATATCCCCTTTCAGCACCTCACTGTTCCATCTTTGCTCCTTCTTTTGAGTAGAACCATCTCCGGGAGGAGAAACCCTGCAGGTGAAAAGGGAAAGAGACCTCTGCAGATGGTGGAAATACCAAGGTGCCACCTCTGAGTAAGCTCTGGGATGCACAACATCCAATTCCTTGTGGCTGGGGGCTCAGCAGGCTTTAGCAGACTTTTCACTACAGACAGTCAATCACAGCCCATCCATGCACAAAGCACGGAGTGTTGCCTCTGTAGCATGACCTGTGCTATTAAGTTTGGGGGAAAGCCCCCAGATTCCAACCAAAACTGGAGCTGGGAGATCCCACCCAGTGGAAAGAAACACCACAGCTAAGTCATCACACTGGGATATGCAAGTGCTGGACTTGGTTCCCCACCACTCACTGGCTCAGAGTAGCCTGTCTCCATAGCAGAGCTTCTCCAGCCCTTGGAGCATCTTCATGGCTTCCTCTGGACTCACTCCAACAGCTCCATGACCCTCTTGTGTTGCTGCCCCCAGACACAGGACTGCAGGGGGGGGGTGTCTCACAAGGACAGAGTAGAGGGGGAGAATCTCCTCCCTTGACCGGCTGCTCACACTCCTTTTGACGCAGGCCAGGAAACTGTTGGTTTCTGGGCTGCAGGAGCACGCTAATTCTTTTCCAAACACCCAGAATGAAAGCATCCTGATTTTGCAAAGGCTTTTGGACATGTATTGTTTTCATCATTTGATATATAATATCAAATATAATATTTGTTTATATAATTCGTTACAGCACTGGAGTCCTAGGCTTCCTTTCTTACCTTTCAGCTTATCTCCTTTGTTATTACCTAAATCTAGGCTGCACTATACTTCTCATTTCTCAGTAAACCTCCTTTCAAAGTAAGGAGGAAACATTATTTATAGCATTTTGAACATTTAACTGTTTTAAGTAATTAATCAACATAAACCCTCCTTATGAAAAAAATCAGTGGTGAGACATAGCCCTGTATAGAAGCAGTCTGGCAGCACTTAGTATTGACAACTGCACTTAAGAACATCGCTTAACAGCAGCACAAACAAGCTCAATGTGCTCCAGGTAGAAGAAGGCTGTGAGCTGCAGACCAACTGAAAGAATGGGAACATATTTCTTTTTAATAAACGCTAAAGTTTCATTCTGAACCATGTCCAAACCCCCCAAAATATTCATATTAGAATAGGTTTTGTCACGCATCACAGCCTTAGGGTTCAGAGTACACTGTAAAAAAAGGAGATCAAAACGAAGCCATATAGAAAAGACATCTCTCCCAAAGAGAGACCTGGTAAAGAGAGGCTGAAGACAGGAGAGGAATAACACTGATCAGCACGAGGAGCTTCGTCCCCAGCACAAGCCTCGCAGTGCTCTCAGCATGCAGCAGCCAAGTCGGTAAGTCAGCTCCAAGCTATTCGTTATGTTGAAGTAATCCTCCTGTGCAAATGGCTCTGCTGCAGGATGACATCCGCCTCAGAAGTAAAGCACAGAGGCTCTCTGGCTGCATTCCTATTGTGAGTGATACAGAGAAAAATCCCCTCGCCATAGGGCGCCCATTTATTACCCATGGCTCCATTGAAACATCCGCATGGAAAAGCAGGCTGCTCCCAATGTGCTGCATGACACCCCGCTGAGCACGCCGTGCAAATCAGGAGCTCACAGCTCTGGCAGTAACTGGGCCTGCTGGGGAAAGACGTGGCTACACAGAAGAATCATGCTATAGCATAACAGACAGCCAAGGAATGCTTCCTCAGAGAGACTACTGAACAGAACCTATGGATCTGTATGGCAGAGCAGAAAAGGGAGCATGCTGTTCTTTGTGAAAGCAAGGAGATGCTCCAAACCTCTGCCTTGCTTCACGTAATTGGGATGCAGGACCAGCCAACAGGAGGTACGTACGCAGCATACATTACTTGACATTACTTGATCATTAGCTACCTAATATGCAACAGTTGCCCTCAGAATGAATTGGGTGAGCCAGGAAAGGCAGAATAAAAGTAGACAATGACACCACATGAGATTTTTCCTGATAATGGCACTCAGTAGCAGCAGTAGACCGGCCCTAAGTGCTTCTCCCAAGATTTTAACCCAACATTTTCCTAGGAACATTCAAAATGAACAGGGCTAGGAAAGCACAATGGAATGATGCCCATAATGGTGTGATGCCCACAATGGTGTGATGCCCATAACAGTGTGATGCCCGTAACAGTGTGATGCTAATGACTCTCCACTCTAAGAGCCTCAAAAGTAGAATTACACAATTGGTGTAAACCGGGGAAGACCTAATGGGGAAGCTGTGGGACTCAAACAGCTTGTGTTTCTTTGGTGAAGACACAATCATGAGCCTAAAAAGCAACTTCATGGTATTTGCCTGGAACAGCCACATTTCCACTGAACATTGCCATGTATGTTTTTACTGACTGGACTTAGCTAGTTATAGCACTACATATGTTATGGATTATCTATCTATTGATACTAGAAAATAACACAGTCAAAACACTAAACCCCAACAATCTTAAACAAATGTTAAGGGATAATTAATGCTCCAAGCAGGGTACATTGCAATGCTCAGAAATCCAGTATTTGAGTCCCTAAAGACATTGTTTTTGTAGAACATTTTGAGTTGGAAGGGACCTTAAACACCACCTAGTTCCAACTCCCTGCCACGGGCCCCTTCAGGCATTGGAAAATTCTTATAAGGTCTCCCGAGCCTTCTTTTCTCTAGCTTGATCCAGTTCCAACCCCCTGCCACAGGCAGGGACACCTTCCACTAGAGCAGGTTGCTCTAAGCCTCATCCAACCATTCAGAAAAGACCAAAAATCAGCAGCACATGGGTTGTTATACTGTCACCCTGCTCAGAAGAACTCCAGGAAACCCAAACTCCTCCTGTCCTGCGTAATCTGTGTAAAGGTTTATACATATAAAAAGACCATTTCCATAAGGGAAAGTCTTACAGTGTCACATGCTCAGCCTGGATTAATGCTCCCCAAAGCTCACATCAGGAATGTTAATGCTCATGGTTTCCCATCTCACCTGATTGCTCCTAGCAGGGCACAGGTATCTAAGCAAAGCTGAGGTTTGGGTAAATTAACCCCATTTCTCACAGCTGCAAAAGAGGCCTAACAGAGGCAATACTGCTGTACCTCACCTGCTGGCAGGTTTCTCAATTCAGCTCCCTGTAGGTGCTTATTTTTCCCACTGGTTGTAAGAGAAGATCAGAGAACAACCTCTGGTGTAGACGTCAATGCAGACCAAGGAGAACACGGATAAGGAGGCTGTAAGGAGAAGTTTAGGGCTGGCACTGCACCAAAGAGCATAGGTGTCTCCTAGTAATAGTCCATCACCAGAGATGCTGTGCATCAGTCCTATTCCATTCTTTCACACATTTAGTGAACACATCATTGATCCTAGTAAACAATATGTTAATATGATCTAAATTCCCCCAACAGCTCACTTCTGCTGCGAAAACAAAGACACCGCAGCTTTCCAGCCCCACCACCATGCAAAGTTCATGAGTTGAATCCCGTGGTTTGCAGCTGAAAAGCACAAAATGAGTTTTCAGTTTTACTGCACCAAAGGGAAGTGTTTCCAGCCTGCAGAAGAACTGCAGCCAAACGTGGATGTTTAGTTTGTGCCTTGCAGGAAGGGCTGAGAAGCGCACGCAAAGTGCGCTGCTGCCAGCACGGCCCTGCAGGGAGCAAACAGGCTAAAGGCTTACAGGACTTTCCCTAGAACCAGAAAGGGATTAATGAATTGTTTCCATACTGGACTAAAGGTTAAAGCAAGACTCAAAGGCCAGGGCTCAGAGTAAGCAGATGGAACCTAACAAATACGCTGCAGACTTCCTTCTCTTCTTGAATTACTGTGGTACCTTGCTGGGGGATCCCAGCTAGTGAGACCCGGGGCAGTTGTCCTGGTGGTGGTACTAACTAAGCACAGGAAGGTGCAGCTGGTAGGGGCATGCAGCAGAGCACAAGTATGTACCTGCAAGATAAGCAATGATTTTGATGCACCAATAGCTTAACTTCAGGTAGGTCTTTTTGAAAAGAAAGGAAGTGCAGCAGCTTTGGTGGTACTCCAAGGAAGTTCTTTCTAATGAGAGAAAACAAAACAAGGGAATGATGGATGCTCATAGTGCAGGCTGCTTTGAACTGAGAGGCAACATCTTGGCAATAAATAGGAGAACCCACACAGCGAACTGCTCTTATGGCAAAGACTGGTATGATTCACTACAGAAAAGTGCAGCAAGAACACCAGCACACAGAGAAGCTCAGATCAAAGCAAAACCACTTCAGGTTAATTCAGACACAGAATTGTAAAAGCCTGGATGAAGTCAGAGCTGTGACATTTTAGCATAAAGACCATACATTTAGACATGTTATGCAAAAGGCAGTCGGTAACATGCAAACATACTGAGTACAATGAGTGCAACATTTAGAGAGACAGAGGGTACCGGTTAAGCTTCAGGATGGAGGTTGCTGCTGCTTAGAGTGATCCAAAAAGAAGGCAGGGAATGAAAATACCAAGTTCTCCAACCTAAATACACCGAGGTGAGCTAATAGCTAGATACTCCTTAAGAAAAGTCAAGTAAGATTGTATCTGAATTAGGTTAAAATCATAGCTCAGGGAGAAGGGAATGTAGTTTGGAAAGAGATTTGAGTGTGGAGAAATACAATCACAAGATAGATCTGAAGTGACAGTAGTTGCATTTGTAGTTATGATTAAGGTCTCTCAAAGATCAAGGGATGAGAAGGGGACAAACAGCAGAAGTTACTTCCCCAAGAACTCCACCAGTGAGAAGAAAATGAAACCACGATGAGACATGTATGAGTAGAGGCAAATAGCCACAGAGAGCAAAGGATGTCAGCACTCCAAGAAGGCTTTGTTGAAGGTGGCAGACAGTGGCATAGAAGCCAGGGTATAAAGTACTGAGTTTTCCCTAAGACAAGGTCACTGGAAATGTTTCTCCCGGCAGGAATATGCACCATGCATCACAGTTATTTACAGCACAGAGAAATGCTGTATTTGAACTTTTATTAAACAAGGAGAAACTCCCATAACACCTGGATCCAAACTAGCTTCCAATTCCAAATTCCAAAATGAGTGTGATGCACAGGATTTAAGACTTCCTCAAGGCACAGCTCAGCTGTAAATAGGAGAAAGGGAGAAACCTGGATGAAAAACACAGCAAAACTCAGAAAGGGAGAAGTAGAGCCAACGGAATGATAATAATTCGGGAGTGCACAACGCTTGTCCCATGGAAACAGGTTGAACATTTTGATGTGAAAAGCCTGTATCAGCCTTAAACCAGCCATAAGGTGTGAAGTCTTGCATGGCTTAAAAATAAACTCCTAGCCTTCAAAAACCTTGCTGAGGAATCTGCTCTGACCAAGAGCTCCACGTCTCTGCTTCAACCTCTACATGGAGCCTATGAGTGAGGCAATACCACTACCAGGAGCAGCATCGGGCTACCCCAGCAGCATCCATAGCAAGGGCTGATGCTGAGCCTGCAGCCAATGTCACTACAGAAGACAGATGTCAAGGGAGGGGATTTCCCACAGTTCAGGGTCCCTCTCTTTATTTCTCTTTTGATGCCTTCTGAATCCTGAGCAGCTCATCAGTGCGGTGCTTAGATCCAGAGCCAAACCGACTTGAACGCTCATAACATGCAAGTTATTGAACACTTCCCTCAATAGCATGTGTCTTTGCTTACAGTCCCCTTGACTAATGTAGGCCCTGCCCAACTCTGAATCTATAGGACTGCATATTTGAACAGGGTATTCATCCTGTATTGGAAAAAGCATCCCTTAACCATAGCCAGATGTCCACTGAACTCTGCAACAAGCTTTCAGAACCAGTGCCACTTGGTTTACTCTTACATCTGGAGCATAGCTCAGGAATTAGTAGAACATAAAATGTTTTATGAATTCCCCCTGCTCTCATTCAGTGTTAATACATTCAACATGTTCCTCTAAAGCCACATGCAGGCACACATAGGCATGCTTTTTCCCATTTCTTTCTTAATTTATTTGCATGACTTAACTCCCAAAGCTAGCCTGGAAAATACAGAGGCATTGGAATACAAACCCCATCCACCTATATAAACGCTCAGCCTGGTTCTAGTTCCAATCTGATCTTACTGGAACTTGTGGCAAAACTTTGTGGGGCTCCATTAAAAACAAGTTTGGCCTCAAAGTACCCCCAGAACTCTTTCCTCATCCCATTTATTGATGGTTAAGGCACACTATCCACTTTCTACAAACATGTTTGATTTAGTATTCAGGAGTTTAAAGCTCCTTGGGCTGTGCTTAAGCCTATACACACTCTTAACAGCATCTTCTTGGAACTATTAGCATTGCAGTTGTGTTTTTTTCCAGGCATTTCTTTTTTGTCTGAGACTGAACTTTCCAACTTGCTTTTCCCCCTTCAATTCCAGGAAGCAATCACAGGTGCCAAACCTGCTCCCCAGACCCCAAATCATCTTCATCTTTTTCTTTGTTGGAGATATGCAAGGGGAAAATGACAAGCTGTAATTACATCTTATTCCCGACTGCGCAGAGCCCAAATTGCTTCATATTCTGCATAATGAGTAATCTTCTCACTAAAGGAAATTCTGACCCCATTCCAATTTTCTCCATGGCTGGTGCATGATTGAGGGAGAAAGAAAGCAAGTGCCCAGAGCTGCTTATGCAGTACAGACTTAACAAGAACAGGGATTTGCAGCTCTGGATGCTGCATTCCCATCATGCAGATCTCCGGCTGTGCTGTAAGTGCCAGCATAAATCCACAGGTAGCAGCAGCCTCTGCAGATCTTGTGCTTCCAGCTGGATTCACTGCTTTAATCCCAGTGAATCCCCTTTGCACACTGTTACCCCAGCTGAATGCTTCAAGGGGCAAACCCAGACCCTCCCTCTTTGCCAGTGCCCTGCTAGCATAGCCCACACAGTGTCACTGCACATTGGCACAGGGCAGAAAAACATCTGGAAGAGGATCTATGTGCAGTTTTGTGGCCATAAGCCAATTCTGTTTGCCTATAGTTGCTTGCCCCTATTCTCCTCATATCATATCAATATGATTATTGATCTGAAGAGATAACATTCCCCATCAAGTGGCCTTGGGAGAGGATTCATTTCCTTTCCACTCAGTCAAGCCTCCATGGAAATATCCCACAGACAATATACCCTTTGGGTCTAAGGTCTGCTCAGTTGTAAAGTTACTAGTCCTTCAACCTCAGAATCAGAGGCAAAAGGGGGTTGGAAGAGGCATGAAAGGGCCATCTGGTCATTCTTCTGTAAGGCAAGATGAGCTGCATCTCTGTCTCCCCTGACAGACCTTTCCTTTAGTCCTAACAATCTCACCCATGACAAGTTCCACATCACCCATTCAGTTCATTCCAGAGAGACCTTCTTGTTGTCCAACCTCACTGCAACGAAGTTCACTACTTCCCATCCTATCCCTCACAGCTACAAAAGTCAATTTATCCCTCTCTGTTACTAATGTGCTTCAGGTATTTGAAGACTGCTGCAGTGTTACCTCCACTACTTTATTGAGTGGCCACTTTCTGGCCAACTGGGCTACATCTCCAGATGGGGCACAACACCCAACTCAACTACACAGGCTGAAGAGAGGAGAAAGTTCACTAAACACATCCTGCAAAGGTCACTCCACTCTATACATCATGGTACAAAGACAATTCTTTTTCACATCAGTAAGACACTGTTGTCTTGTGCTTGGTTTGAGATCCACCATGTTCCCTCCAGACCCTTTCCTGCAGGACTGCTCTCTGGCTGGGTTTCTCCCCTTGTCATGTATCTGCACTGGTGATTATTGAAAATCAACCTCACATGTATGTTTCTTCACATAGAAGAGGGTTGGAAAGGACCTTAAGCTCATCCAGTTCCAACCCCCTGCCATGGGCAGGGACACCTCACATTAAACCACGTCACCCAAGGCTCTGTCCAACTTGGCCTTGAACACCACCAGGGATGGAGCATTCACAACTTCCCTGGGCAACCCATTCCATGTCTCACCAGCCTCACCTCATTTTTGCAGCTTGGGCAAATGATTTTGAACTCTAGTTCTACCCTCAGATGCACTTGCAGGCCCTCCAAAGCTCGCTGTCATCAGCAAATACAACCTAATACAGTAATTGCATTGTGTTGCTTAAATTTCCGTCAAAATCAGTGTTAACTCAGGGCCTGCGATATTCAGAAAGCAGTAAAAAGCTGTGAAAAATGAGATCTTTTATATTTGTATTTCTAACGGCCAGCTCAGAGTGATTGCTCAGTTTCTGTCTCCTGCCATGGCAAAGCACATGGGCATGATTTTTCTATCACTAAAGCAAGAGATGTGGGTTAATACATCTGAATGCTTCAGTACACAGTAGAGTAGGAAGAAATTAGCAAACTACTCAGGTCCCTTACTAAGCAGGGGACAGAAATGGGTCAGGGCAGGTCAAATAACTCAACCCAGCTTTTCAGGCCAAACCGATCTGAATTCAAACCAGTGATGTTCAATTCTGTAATTTACAGCTTAGTAGCATCTCCCTCTGGAATGTCAAAACAGCAACTCAATGCATAGTCCAGTGCTTTCGCATTTCCCTAATGGAGCTATTCACAAGCTGAACAAAGCCTGAAAGGAGCCAGGCTAGGGGGGAAAAAGTATGAATCTCACTAAATATTCAGTATTTAAAATGCAGGTCAGAGAACACAATTGAGTTTAATTAGAAAACTCAAATGGGATCCTGCATGTTAATGCACTTGCTCACTGCTTGGGTTCATTTCAAAGTGTTCCCATTCGATTGTCCTTGGAGACATTTGTGTTTGGATCGAACAAAGGAGATAAAAAATGACAGGAAATGTTTGTTCTGGGTGTATCTGTGTAAATCTGCTTGCAGCAAAGATGTTATTGCAGCCCTCCACTACAGCACTGAGCTCATGAGACAGGAGTGGTTGGACAAAGTGCTGTGCAAACCCTCTTCCCTGGAAAAGCCCTTACTAAGCTGCATCCACTGCAAAAGGCAGTTTCCAGGGCACTGGCTTTTGACGTCTACAACACTGGAAAACTGTGGCAAGAATTAGAGCAGTGAGACAGATCTGTGTCCCAACCCGCTTGGACATGACCGGGTTTGCAGTGCTTGAGGACCATTCTCATCTGCGGTGCACAGGGATCCAGATGCAGCACACAGATGCAGTGATGGTGGATTTACAGCATAAAACTTTACATGCTTTCTGATGGTTATAAGTAAATATTGCTTCTTGAAACCACTCAGTGCAATACTAAAGGTAGAAAACCCCAAGTGTGTGAAGCACAGTCCCCACTGGAGCTCATCAGCTACTCCTGTTGATGCCACTCGGATATGATTAGTGTGAAACAAGTTGGAAAGTGTTCCTATAAATACATTCTTCAAGCCCTCTAGAGCTCTTCATTATCTGGTTTTGGAAGTTCTATCATATAAACCAGCAATTTTTATAGCTGGGTTTAATAAATTTTATGTGATCAAAAATAAGCTGTGTTGGGCTCACGTTTCCTTCAGCTTATAGCTTTTGTGGAGAAAAGCATAGGTCACAAATCACAGCTGAACTAACCACTGCAGAATGTATTCAAGAAACAGTTTAGGCTACTTCAGGACAAGACTGGCTTGAAGGGAAGATACTATGTGACACAGTCTCCCACAGCATCCTCACGGCTAAAATGAGGAAGTGTGGACTGGATGATCAGGTAGTGAGGTGGACTGCGAACTGGCTGAAGGAGAGAAGCCAGAGAGTTGTAGTCTATGGGGCTGAGTCTAGTTGGAGGCCTGTAACTAGTGGAGTGCCTCAAGGGTCAGTACTGGGACCGGTATTATTTAATATATTCATCAATGATTTAGATGAGGGAATTGAGTGTACTATCAGCAAGTTTGCTGATGACACTGAGCTGGGAGGAGTGGCTGATACGCCAGAAGGCTGTGCTGCCATCCAGCGAGACCTGGATAGGCTGGAGAGTTGGGCAGGGAGTAACTTGATGAAATATAACAAGGGAAAGTGTAGAGTCCTGCATCTGGGCAGGAACAACCCCAGGTTCCAGTATAGGTTGGGGAACGACCTGTTAGAGAGCAGTGTAGGGGAGAGGGACCTGGGGGTCCTAGTGGACAACAGGATGACCATGAGCCAACACTGTGCCCTTGTGGCTAAGAAGGCCAATGGCATCCTGGGGTGTATTAGAAGGGCGGTGGTTAGTAGGTCGAGAGAGGTCCTCCTTCCCCTCTACTCTGCCCTGGTGAGACCGCATCTGGAGTATTGTGTCCAGTTCTGGGCCCCTCAGTTCAAGAAGGACAGGGAGCTGCTGGAGAGAGTCCAGCGCAGGGCAACAAAGATGATTAAGGGAGTGGAACATCTCCCTTATGAGGAAAGACTGAGGGAGCTGGGTCTCTATAGTTTGGAGGAGACTGAGGGGTGACCTTATCAGTATCTATAAATATATAAAGGGGGAGTGTCACGAGGACGGAGCCAGGCTCTACTCAGTGGCAAACAATGATAGGACAAGGGGTAATGGGTACAAACTGGAACACAAGAGGTTCCACTTAAACTTGAGAAGAAACTTCTTCTCAGTGAGGGTGACGGAACACTGGAACAGGCTGCCCGGGGAGGTTGTGGAGTCTCCTTCCCTGGAGACATTCAAAACCCGCCTGGACGCATTCCTGTGTAACATTATCTAGGTGTTCCTGCTCTGGCAGGGGGATTGGACTAGATGATCTTTCGAGGTCCCTTCCAATCTCTAACATACTGTGATACTGTGATACTATGGGATTATTCCCGGTATCCATATGAAAGACTGCCCTCTTTCCTTGACCATAAAGACATTATATGAAGTATATGTACGCTACAAGGAAAAAGAAGATGAAATACTGACTCAGGCACACAGTATCTGGTCTGTGTTTGCAATGGAGCTGAAAAAATGTCCCAAGAGGATGGTCCAAAATGACTTGAGTCATCAAGTCATCATTCAGACTACTCCTGTTTTCCTGTTGTGTGTGCAGGTCAAAAGCTTCTGTGCTAAACTAGTGCACTGGATTTTCCACACAGAGATCTCCTTTCCTTCATGGAGTCCTCTCCTGGCTAGAAGATAGCTCCTGTGCTTGCAAGGCCCAGGAAGGGATGGAAAGATGGAGTCCCACTGCTGGGGCACGCAAGGAACTGAACTGGAATCAAACCAGGTTACAAACAGCACATTGACCTGTGTAGATGCTTCTTATTTCTGCTGAGTGAAATGCAACTACAAGAAGTGACAGCAAACACACACAACCTAAGCCTGTTAGCACCAAATGTGAGATGTAAATCATACTTCTGAAGAAACATTCAAACCTATTTTAAGGCATTATCCACAGATAAAGGCATAAAACAAATCACAGTAACACAATGGATGAAGATTGGGAGAAACAGCTGTTCTTCACAACTGTCTCAGCCCCAAGAGCAAGACTGGAACATGGACATGACATTGTCCTGTTCTGTGTAACAGCCACCTGTAAGATGGCCAGTGCATGGACCACGAGAAATCTTCCTCTGTGTTGCTTCAGCCTGGAAAATGACAGTTTTCAGTAGTTGCTTATTGAAGGAACTGAATCTCCAGTTCAATGCACTTGGTCAATAACGGGAAGTGGCTCATTCTCCTCAGTGAGAATCAGACCTGTGGGATAGACCCAAGGTGTCCATCCTTGGTCCACTGCTCACCAGTGTCTTTCCCACAAGTGGTACATGGTGGAACAAGCCACAGGGACCTTTCTGAGGTATAACCTCAGAGGACAACTTGTCCAAGAGAAGGTCTGCTGCAGGTAAAGGCTGTCTCATGAGGGGCATTCCCCCCCCCCAGACTGAGTGCACTCAAGACCAGTCCCAATGTAACACCTTCACTTTATAAAGGCATGACTCTCCTTCCCATCTTCTTCCTGTCATTCTCTCTTGCAGTCATCAACAAATCCCATTTGAGGAGCCAGCTGGGACACTACAAGGGAAATCCAAAGAGACTGTTTCCTAGGAGGGAGTACAGACTGCGGTATCTCTCCAGTCACCCTCATCTAAAGAGCACACACTGCTCTTCAGAGCAGCAGAACAAAACCTGGGAGAAGTGTTAACCATCTCATTTGAATCCAAAGGTACTTGAGCCCAAATAAAACCAGGATCTGCTTTTAAATCCCTCAGCTCCTCATTTATGACTGAGGATAATCTTTGGCTGGTAGATGCCTGAGTGCTCGTATTCTGCCTAGATGAGAGATGCTCCCCTGCCTGCCCTTAGCTATACACTGGCAGTTTAGGCCAGATTTCACTCACCAGCAGCACAAGAGGAATCTCTGCTTTCCCAAAGGGGAGACAAGAGCTCCTGAGCACTTCTGCTCCTTTGAACCTTGCAGACAAACTGACATGAAAATCTCATTACCGGGGACATATTTTACCTCCTGCAAAGGGTGAAAGAGGCCAAGTGCAGAGATATAGTTAAAAACCCAAACGCGGCCACCCCACTCCATCCCTGCGAACTCACTCGAGCCTAAAGCATTACAGAGATCTCCCACTGTGGGGAGCTACAGACCACAGTGCCCTCGACTCACCCACACAAATAGAATTAAGGGGCTTTAAGAGAGCAGGTAGGAGCGGGATGTCTGGGATTCCTCCTGGAGAATGTGCAACAAACGCGAGAGTCCCAGAGATGGGTACCCACATGCCAGAACCCCGAGAAAAGGGCTGGCAGGTCCCTCATCGCTTGTCCCTCTCAAAGCAGCAGGTAGCTGATGCCTTGGAGGAATGCGAGCTTTCCACTCCTTCAGAAATGCTCCTGCCTCTTTGTGTGCTGCTCCTGATAGAGGAATTCCCTTCCTGACCCCCAGCAGGAGATCGGTTTAGGCATGTGCACAGAGGGACATCCAGCTATGCCAGCCAAAACAGGCTTTCCTAAATCCTTCATGTTGACACCAGGTCGTGAGCTGATGTCTAGGAGAGAAATCCATTTGTGTTAAACTACTGCCTGAGTGCAAAAGCTCACAGCTTTTAACACATGACCCTGGTTCACCTAGCAGAGAGCAATGGGGGAAAAGTAAGTAACTGTTAGGTGAACACTTGAATGAAGTGAGGCAAAGCAACACGAGCTGAATGCAGAACTGGCACCTGGAACCAGACACGAGTTTTTGGGTCCCGACAAAAAGCCTTCACAGAAACAAGTGATGCTGCAGCACAGAAAGCCACACAGGAGTGGCAGCAAATCAGCCATAAGCAGAAGAGAGGATGCTGCTCCTCAACATAGCTCCAGGGCTGACCTGCACGGGAAGATAGAGCTCAAATACCCACTCACCTACAAGACTCTGGGGTGCACCAAGACACTGACCTCTCAAAGGTCAAATTCTCAATAAGCAGCAGAGTGAAGAAAGCACAAGAAACAGCCTGTTTCTCAAATTCCAGCGAGGACAAATCCAACCCACCAGCAGCAAAGCAGTATCTAATGGTGCCTGATTCAGTCCTGCTTGGGACTGGTCTTCTGCTGCCAGGCTGAACCTCCTCTAAGCAGTTTAAAGATGGTTGTTTTGGTTCTTCCCCAACACACCCTCAAACTGCTGTTTTTCCACCTTTTAGCTTATTCATAGAACAATAAAGACCGGGTGCAAGGAGCACAGACCTGACAAACAACAGTTGCTCCCTGTGATACTGCTAATGAGAGAAGCCTCCCTTTTTGGCCGAGAGGTTGAATCAAGTTTACTTACAAGGCTGTTCGAGTTGCTTTGTTTAGATTTGTAGAGGCCACAAAGTCTACAAAATGCATTCAGAGACACAGCAGTGAAGACGTTATGATCCCCACAGCTTAGCAGGCTGAATAAGAAAGTACTTTTCCACAGCAGGTTATATAAAATCCGTCTTCCCTGTATTTTCACTGTATCTCCTGTATTTTCACTCACACACACACACAGAGTGAGCAACTGGGAAAACCACAATGATTCAGCAGAAGCACTGGTGCTATGCAATACACAGAAAATGAGGATAAATTGCCATCAGTCCCTCCCTTCCACCTGCCCTACAGCCTCTCTTGTCTATCTCCTACTCCCTCTGCTTTAAACCCTCTCCTTCTCTCTCTGCATCTGATTCCGTTAGATCATCTGGGGGCATCAACTGCTGTACTTTTAAGTGGTTTGGTTTATACAAGTGAGAGAGAACCGGCCAAACAACAAAGCTGCATTTAACGTTTGCTCATTACTTCAGAAAGGGTGAGCACTGCAGAACAAAGAGCTTTACTTTAGACACCTGCAGAGCCTGGTGGACCACAGCACTGCAGCATCACACCACCAGCTCAAAGCCTCTCTCACCCACTGTGGGAACGGCTTAGAGCTTTATTGAGTACATAGAGCTGAAAATAGGATGCCTGCATTCCAGGCAATAGCTGAGGAGCTCTTAAGTAAACAGTCTCAAGGAAAAAGTTGATGAAAGGAGACAACCAATACTCAGTTTAAATCTATGGGCAGTGCTGTTCGTGTTTATGACATGCTGCAGCAATTCCTCTTTTGCTCTCTCCCTATTACTTCTTCCACAGCTCTGTGATGAGTTCCCCTGGATCACAGAAGACATAATAGATATTTATGTGTAGGATGGCCCCAAAGTCAGGAAACCCTTGCGCAGAAGCACACATTAACTTCCCATTAACGTCATCGGAACTGAAAGCATGCCAACATGAGGCCACACTTTACATCTCACTTTGGGTCTAACTAGCACTAGTAGGTTTTAATCCATAATTACATATAGGCTGGAGATGCATTAACTGTGAAATTCTTAGTTAGATCAAATGGTTGGCTCAGATTCACTTTTCTCTCAACGGCAAAAGGCGTTTTAGCAAGATACATACCTAGGTTTCAAATGAAAACCAGAATTAGATGATCTTTCGTTGCTAAAGGCGTTAAACTTTATGTCTCCTACGCATTTAGAAAACCCCTCTATTTTCACATCAAATGTGGCCAGAGTGGATGAAAAGTGACAAAAAATCACAGGCGAGATACAGTACAGTCAGTAGAGTGACACTGTGAATCTTCTAGATGTTGAGGTCCCTGCAGGAACTGCCTTTCTGGAGACTTTGAATACAACTCTAATATAAGTGTAATACAGTGAACATTGAGCATCTGTATTTTCATCTTTAAAAGCAAACACTGTGGAACTGGCAGAACAGAATCTTATGCCTTAAGGAGCGCACACTCAGATGCAACAAAGCAATCCATGGATGCTGTCAAAGCAAAATCCTCCAAGTAACCCAAAGTGAGAGTGGGCTGTTTGAGGGAGTAACTTAGGACATGACTCAGTGCTGAATCCAGCATATACATTACTGTACTGTGTGTGAAGTCTGAAATGATTGCAACATGCTCCACATGGCAAACCCAATAACACTGGTGTGCATTTAGACACTCTGGGTTTTCTGAAGGCTGCAAACAGGAAAAATCAGCTTAAAGCCAGAAAAGATGGTGACTGAAGAACACAGGATAGTGTAAGTTACACAAGGTCAGGAAAGCAGAAAGAAGTCCAGTCTAGGGCATCATGGGGGACCAGTGCCCTCCCAGAGCCCAGATACAAAGGGAGGAAAGGACAGACATTTTCAATACACATTTAATGCAAGTCCTAATACAGAATTCCTACTGAAAAGCCTGAAACAAGAAGCCTAAGAGACAGCAAAAGGAGGAAACATCATCCTATCTACAGCAGGCCAAGTCTCACCCCGAGTGACCACAGGGTACCACGAAGAGCAGAGTCAGCTCTTTGGCAAACCTGTGTGAGGTGGCTGGAAGAGAAGTCAGCTGCAGTGAACCAGGACACCACCACTGAAAAGGAAGGATGTTTGCTTCCTCTCTCCGGCTGAGACAGTTGGGAAAGCAGCTGATTTAGGCAGTGGTGGGATACCAGACAAACTCCTTCAGGTCTCTTTAGTGGGTGAGAAACCATTGCCTGAAGGCAAAGAGCAGGAGTGTGAAATCAGCTGCTGACCCTGAAAACACTGTCTCATTCCATCATTCATAAACTAATATGGTTAAACTAAATGTCCTGAGAAGAAACAAGTCATCTGAAGGACGCAGTGTATAGGATAGCCTGGGCATTCAGTATTTGGGTAGGTTTTTTAAGTTACTTCATGGGCATCTTTGCAGAAATATCCATTTCTGTGACTGCATGTGCAGCAGAAGTAGTGCATTATTGAGTGTAGAAGGTGGTAAGTGCCTCAGAGACCTAAGCCTACTCAAGAGTCTTTACCTGCATCTTAATTACAAAGACATTGCCCTGGGACAAGACAAACATTTCTTTGCCAGATACGACCAACCTGAACATTCTGATGATTGCAGAATTTCTTGTTTTAGCAATTTTCACGGTCTTCAAGCACAAGCATTTGTAATTGTTGCATTATCTACATCAACACTTTAATCCATAAATTAAAATTAATTAGTTAAGCTCGGGATCTTGCCTAGCAGCATTTCCTGCTCAGTGATTCGGATCAGCGTGGGCTGATCCTTATTGGAATGCCTGAAACCTTTAACTGTATCGCACGTGAACACAACAGGAGCTTATGTTCATGCCAGTGATTTAACGTCCGCTCCCCTTTAATGAAGTAAGTCCTTTAAGTGATTCACAGAGAAGTGAACAGCTTTAATACTTCAGCCCATATGCCTATCAGTAGTCCCTTCACTGATCAGCATAAACCCCAATACTTCTGCAACAACCGTCATAGCAAATAAGTGTCAGCAGCAGTTGGGCTGGTTTGGAAATGAGCACTGCTCTTCCTCTGGCAACAGTTAAGGGAACCGTTTCCCTTGAATAGCGAGCCTTGTTCTCATTAAAAACCTAATTTTGGTATCACTTATCAGCAACACCTGGAGCAACCCCACTGATGTTAATAACCCAGCATCAGGGTAAAATCAGGCTAAGCGAAAACAAGGACTCAGGACTGCAGGCAATGAAAGTCTGGCTGCTATCTATATGGGATCCAAGCTGGGCCTGGCTGATGTAACTCTCATGGGTATTCATGAAAAACAAGTCTGTACAATGCAGGAGAGGTACCAAGGCAACTTGAAAGAGCGCCCACTGAAATATTTTTGGTTGTTCCTAATCTCGTCATCCTTTATGCACCCAGGGAATGCAAATGGCTTTAGACGGTATTCCCCCCCTCAACACAGATAAACTTGAAAATGCCTTTCCTCTCTTCCTTCTATTGTGGCAGGTCTGAAGCATCTCTCAGGAGACTATGAGCAATCTGGGAGCTATATAGTACACCTGCATGAAAGAGCACAAATTACTGTTCCCACATTCCAATCTCAATGGACCCAAAGCTGCTCCACTCCACAAACAAAGCAGCAGAGCACTTGGTCAGCCACTAATGTGGCTGCGGCTTCTGAGTAGAGCTATGTTATTACTGACCAGTTTTCTAGCAGAAGCAAGTAAACTCAAGTCTTTTTAGACCCATTTGCTTAGATAGAATGTCTTACTAAAAACACCCCCAGGCAATATTCAGGAGTTTGTAAATTGTCATTAATTTTGAGTTCTTGTGTTGAAGCACTTTGTGTCTGACTGTTAGATACCAGGAGAAGACTTGACTTCATGAAGCTCTGGAGATGGCCAGAACTTCAGAGACAAAATGAAAATAGAATCACAGAATGGTTTGGGTTGGAAGGGACCTTAAGATCATCCAGTTCCAAACCCCTGCCATGGGCAAGGACACCCTTCACTAGAGCAGGTTGCTCATACAGTGATACTACAGAATCTCTGCCCACCTTGTTGCTCTTGATATGAAGAACTTGTACTAGCTCTGAGTCCTTTAGTTCATTGCGCCTTCTTTTTGCTTTCTACTTTTCTCTCTCCTCTTGTCAAAGATTAGGATCCTTTCCATTTTCCTCCTTTGGGTATGCTTTCAGCTCTTTGAAGACAGCCTTCCCATCATTCCATAACCTAATTCACTTCACTGTTTAGCCCATGCCTGTTCCCTTTGACCATTTTCTAAGTCCTTACTACAAGGTGATACACACTAGTGATTCTGGTGTGGTATTTATCAGCATCTCCATACCTCCTGTAAGTACTTAATTCTCTTAAAAGGCCTTTCAAACATCCTTTTATCAATGTTCCTCATACACACATACTTAATCTCATAGAAGATAGGCACAACAGCAGTGGATGATTGGCCTTTTATATCTGTAGGGACATTGAATCTAAAATACCTCATAGTCACCAGTCTAAGCAGCACTTAAACTGCAACATTTTCAGCCAGATCTGGCACTTGATGCCCAATCAAGGGTTGTGGCACACCTTCATCAGCTCCTGCAGGACAGAATCACTGACAGAATCTCCCCATTTCATCTCAGGGCAAAATTGGACAAGAAGCGAAGCAACAGATATGGTGGTAACTGGATTTTCCACAGACAAGAGTCTTCTCTACCTCTGTATATGCAGTTAGAGTCACGGTCCTGGTAGAAGAGCTAGTAGTAAGGATCCAAGACTATTCTTCCCATATCGACACAACATTTCAATCCAGGCTGCACAGAACCCCTGACAACTCCTTCTGCCTAACCCAAGCTTAAACTATTGTGTGGGGGGTTTTTTTGTGAGCTCAAGTACAAATCCATGTCCAGACTTGCACCTTGTTGTGAATTAAGCCTTTCCAGATGGCAGGCGATATCTAAATGTTGGAAGTACAGTTGTTCTGCTCTCTCTCATCCCAAAAACAAGCCAGTGACAGGTCTTCCTGATGACTTTGAAAGAAACAATGAAATCATCCATATACAAATAGTTTTAAAATAATAATTCTTTAAAAGTCTGAAAAACTGTTGCAAAATAGGGATTTATGTTTTGTATGGAACTGCTCTTTGGAAGGATTTTAACTCGGTGCCTGTGAGAGATGAGATGGCAGCAGCTATGTTTCTGCCTGGCTTTCACATAAAGCACAGGCAGGAGATGCTATTCTCACAGTTATTCTTCACACCCTTGCAGCACTACACAGAGAACATGGACTCTTGAGTGTGACCCAAATATTCCTAGTGGGTAACAGGTCATGCCCTGGCTTCAGGTCTGAAATGAACCAGAGACTTTGGTGCATGAACACAAGTTGTCAAAGTACTTCTTAATGCCCAACTTATCTGTGAAGACCCAGCTAGCAAGAGCAATGTCCTTGCTCCTCATTGCTTCGGAGATGCTATATGGATGTGCTGGGGGTTTGAGAGCTCTGTGCTAAAGAACAGGGAAGGAGAAATGAAACAAGAGTCCCCCTTGGCACAGATTAAAACCAAATACACCTTCTGCCAGAAGCTGTAGTTTAATTTTGGCCTCACTTTAAAAATAAACATCACAGAACATTAAAATCCTATGTTTTATATCTGTTAGGCAGCAACAAAGTATTAATGTCAAGCTAAAGAAACAAAACAAATTATTTGCTATTATCTAGAAATTAATAGCTAGAAATGAGTATCTTCAACCCCTTAAACTCCTGGCTTCAACCCCAAAGACAGAGTTGCTCTTGTAGCTATACAGGGCAGCAAAACCCCAAGCACTATAATCCAGTTCACTGAAGCAGAATCCCGCTCAGTTACATGGGCACATCCCACAGTCACAAGTTAATTTAGAAAGGGAGCTGCAGCAATCACCTGGTGCTGCCCCTGCTCAGAGCAGTGCAGCTTGCTCAGGATTCTCCCCCTCTGCTCTGCTCTCATGAGATCCCCTCTGCAGTCCTGGATCCAGCTCTGGGGCAACAGCACAAGAGGGATATGGACATTCTTGAGCAAGTCCAGAGGAGGCCATGGAGGTGCTGGCAGGGCTGGAGAAGCTCTGCTCTGGAGCCAGGCTGAGAGAGCTGGGCTGGGTCAGCATGGACAAGAGAAGGCTCCTTAAGGGGAGACCTTATGGCAGCTCCAGTGCCTAAAGGGGCTGCAGGAAACCTGGAGAGGGGCTTTGGACAAGGGCCTGTAGGGACAGGACAAGGGGAATGGCTTTAACCTGACAGAGGGGAGACTGAGATGAGCTCTTAAGCAGAAGCTCTTCCCTGTGAGGGTGCTGAGGCACTGGCACAGGGTGCCCAGAGAAGCTGTGGCTGCCCCATCCCTGGCAGTGCTCAAGGCCAGGGTGGTTTGCAAAATCCAGATGATTTTGACAGAGCAAAGAGGGTAATGTGACTTCAGCACAACCCTGATCTCTAAATGGTCACTTCTCAGAATAAAAGGGATGAAAAAAGTATAAAAATGAACATTTTTATATACCCAGAGTAAAATCAGCTTTGTTGTGGGGTTTTTTGGTAAGTCAATGACCAGGAACAGAGATAATGCTCTGCAGGGTCACCTGAACCAGGCATGCCAGATCCCATCCTGCTCAAGCTCTGCACTGACACTCGCTGACCAAGGGTGTGCATCTTCATTCGGCTGCCTGAAGGAACCAAAGCCAGGTGCTCTTGATCTTCAATCACACCCTCTCCCATTCCCTGCTTCTCTTGTGTGGCAGAAGACAGCAGAATGGGTGTCTCATTACCTGAATCAACCATAATAAGCACAATGACAGCCCAGGTCCCATATTCTGTACAGGTCAAAACAATATCATCACAGGAATACATTGATTTATGAATTTTTCCATTTGTATATTCCCCTTTTGCCTCACTTTTCAGCAAGTGTGTTATTAAACTCAGCTATTTGTGTTCAGTGAGTTCATCCCTGCCTGTTAGGACCCTAGAGGAGGCTGGATTTTGTTATTTAAACCTTACTTTCTCCTTTCCTATTCTGTCTTTCTAAAGGGAAATATATATATATATACACATCAGTTCCCTTTCCTTCCACATTTTAAACTCCTTTTTCATTAGTCGGGCTTCTTAAGTTTGACCTTGTAAAATAAAAGACCCTGCAATGAGTTAATGGAAAGAAGAGCAAAAACCAGCAGGTGGCCTTTTATTGTACTTGGTGATGAAAAGTTAAACTCCCTTAAAAAGAGTAAATGAAAAAACTGAGCATTTTCCTATTTCTTCTTAACCAAAAAATGGGAAAACTTTGAACAAAAGTTTTCCACTGAAGATATTTGAAAGATACTTTCATAAAGGAAAAAGTTTTAAACAGAAAATAAATGAATCCCCAAAGCAAGGTCTCACCTTAGAACCTCAGGGACAGACTGTTTATAGTGACAGGACAAGGGAGGCGCTGGCACAGGGTGCCCAGAGAAGCTGTAGCTGCCCCATCCCTGGCAGTGTTCAAGGTCAGGTTGGACATGGCTTGGAGCAAGCTGATCCAGTGGAAGGTGTCCCTGCTCACCACAGGGAGGTTGGACTAGCTGACCCAAACCATTCCCTCCCTCTATGAATTGAAGGGCTATTTCTAGCTGTCCCTATTCACACAGACATTGGGTTGACCACTTGTCCAGCACTACCAGCCCTGGAAGAGTTGACTACTAATTTTCAGCTGATTCCCAGCTTCTAAGTAGGCTTCAGGACAAAACAATTAACTTCTTGCACTCTATCACAAATCAACAGAGACTCATAAAGAATTCCAGCTCAAATTCCCTGGATGCAAGTGAGGGGAGCTATGACAACCATAACACAGGCAGCAACTGCAGTTTGAAAGACAAACAGAACACTCAACAACAGCGATGACAAACAGCCAGGACAGATGAAACTGCACAACCCCATAGGGCTTACCTGCAGAAGAAGCTTGGATGTACATACAAGGAGGGCTGCTTAGGCACCTGGGGTGCAACAGCTGACAGACTGAAGTTACAGATGATGCAGTCAGGAAAGGAATGCACTTCAGATCCCAAACTGAAAAATGATTTGCCAGAGCTGCACCCCTCCAGGCAGGAGATGAGCACTACAGGTCATACTGCTCCTCACAGGCATCACACCATCACTCTGAGGCCAATACTGAAAGTTAAGTCTACAGTTGCCCTGATGCCCTCACATCATCCTCACGTGTGATCTCCAGCACTGTAGTGGCAGAATCCCCCTCATTGTTTCGGATGAAGGCACAGGGCTTTCCATCTCTGTATTTCCCCAATCAGCAACATTTTCCCTTGGTTCTAGACTGCAGTTTTATTTTCTTTCACATCCTCTGCAGAACCAAAGCCCAGTGTGGGATACTCATCCCAGCTCATGGATACTCCTCAGTGAAGCAGATGAGTGCCCAGTTAGATAAAGTAGATGGGTTGGGAACATAAACGAGCTTTAAGGTCTGCTCCTGCAGCTCACAGGACATCCTAGGGAGTTTCCATTGAAGCTGCAAGGATGAACCTCCTGCTTTTGCATTCATTCCCTTACCAGCCAATAATGACTCCTCAAAGCCTGCTGTGCAGCAGATGCCTTCAAATAAGTGGAAACTTCAAGCCTTGCCTGTGGCATCACAACTGTTTGTTTATTTTAAATTAAAGCTCTGAGTAAATTATTACATATAATAGGACTGCACCGCGTTTGGGTTTGTTTTCTTTAAATCCAACACATAAAACCTGCTGTAAAGACCCTTAAGGCCTATCTCTATAGCTTTAGGCACCACTACCCAGCGTTGTTTACTCTTTCACAAAGCTCTTTGTAGGGAAATTCTATCATATCAATTTATTAACTATGTTTTGAGGCTGTGGAATAGGTGCTTATGTGAATACACTTGAGGTTACGGAAGCAATTTCCATTGCAGGGCTATATTCTCCACATTGCTTTAGAATCCTTATTTTCTAATGGAATGAGAAAATTGCCTTCATATAACTGCACGTTTCAAATTAATTTTCTAGCTGCTCTCCATCACATCAGGGCTTCCCACTATCAAGTTTTCATTCCATTTTCAATTTTTCCACTCATTTCCCATAAGAATTTAAGCAAAACTGGCTGAGAAGTAATTACTTTTATAAATGCATTGCTGTTAGGTGTGTTAATTTCTGGTTACGATCTCGTGGGGTTTTGGGGTGGGGGTTTGTTGATTTTTAAGCTTGGTGTGACTCAAAACTAACCTGTTTCAAAGGGAATCTGCATTTCCTGATGCTCAGTGTTAATTCTCTTCCCCATACGCATGGGAAAAAACGTTGAGATTCAGAAGGTCATGAGCATCTGAGTGTTACCAATGTATTACATAAAGCAGGGAATCTGATAATAAAGAAGAGATATCATCCCTGTCTAGTTAGCCCTAGTGACTGGTCCCTGTATCTGAGAAACTGAATTAGTCTCTGTTGTCCTACTGCAGAGCCTTCATTGTCACCTCAGGCACTGAGATTCTCTAGAAGTCTCTTAAGAAGTTGCTGGAAACCATATGCCTCCTGAAGGAATCTGTGGTTATTCAGAGTCTCTTCTGTGAGAAGAGCAAAAGACACCACCAACAAACTACAACTGCAAAACGAAATGAGGTAATTCTTTATACAACACTCAGTCATTTTAAAGAATTCCTTGCCTTGTATGTTACTTCTTTGAATATGGAGTTTGAAAGCATTTAATGGGGAGGAGAAAGGGATATTTACTGTGAGGGTGCTGAGGCACTGGAATGGGCTGCCCAGGGAAGTTGTGAATGCTCCATCCCTGGTGGTGTTCAAGGCCAGGCTGGACAGAGCCTTGGATGACATGGCTTAGTGTGAGGTGTCCCTGCCCACGGCAGGGGTTGGAACTGGATGATCTTAATAAGGTCCTTCCCAACCCAAACCATTCTGTGATTCTATATATTGAAGGCTATGAAATGCAATGATTTAAGTTAGTAGGTCGCTGAGCTGCAAACTGCTGGCAGCAGGAAAGAAGCGCTGTTGTTGTTTGCTTGCCTATTCCCATTTTTCCCTAAGCATCTGTTGTTGGTCACTGTGAGAACAGGATACTAGAATACATGGCCTGCTCTAATTAAGGGCTCATAGACATATCCAAGCAGTAAAATTATCAAGATACCTGAGGTGTACGAAAAGGTAGTGTACAAAGAGCCATTTGGTTGGCAGAACACAAAGAAACTCCAAATTAGTTCCAAATTTCCCATGTTTTTTCATACTGTTTCTTGCTGTGGGGTTCTCCACAGGCATCTTTAGCATCAGAGCTCCAAGGCCAATTCACTGCAGACCTGAGGCATGTGCCAAGGGATCTTACCACACAGTTTGTGCAGAAACCAATAGTCTGCAACTACCAAGCAGCGGCTTGTAACAAGATCCCCTAAACAGGCAAAAGTATGTTCTAATAGTTTAAAAAGCACTGAAATGGCATCAGGAATGACTCGAGTAGCTGCACATCATGGAACTGATTCTTTAAACCAACACAAGATTACACTTTCTCTAAGGTAAGCTTTGCACTGAGGTGGTTATTATTCATGGGGGAACTGGATTTCCTAATGGCACAGGACTGGGAATGAAGCAGTGGAATCTCTGAGACTTCTTCACTTCCAGATTTTTCCTTTCCAAGCTGTGGGACAGGGGAAAACAAATCAGAGGGTGGGTGGAGGGAGAACAGAATAGAGTCAGCTTGACCAGCCAAACCCTGCAGACAGAGCCAAATAACATCTAGCATCAGTTATTGGCCAAAAACCCCTACATTGACTTGAGCATGTTCTGTAATTGAGATATGTGTAGTTCCAGCTAGGCAAAAAATGCTGAAATAAGCTCAAACATGGTGTAAGCAGTGCTAGGAAAACAGCACCCCTGACACAGTGAAACACGCACAAGCGGCTTTAGTCAACAGGCTGGAAAGTAATAGATGAAGGAGTGCTTTTGCAATTTGAAAGCATTTGGATGTAACACCACGGTTAATGCAAGGCTATCCAAAAGGACATTGTAGTCTATAGAAAACAAGATTAAAAAGCAGCTACATCATCCAGAGAGCTGTTTTTTCCTATATGTACTTACACAGAGATTTCCCAAACATATCATGGTGTCTCCTGAAACTTCTGCATGTGGGGGATCTCTTCGGCCATGAAAGGTGTTTATAGAAAAGAGGCTATGTGAACTGTCATTGAACAGACCAGGGAGGCACAAACACCTTTTGGAACAACAGCACAACACCCATCACACTCTGCTACTACCACGTTTACGTGTAGCCCGCTAACAGCATGTACGGGAGTTTTGTGGGTTTCTCTCTGATAAACTGATGTCTTGCAAGTTTGTGAAGCTAGAAATGAAGATGCAGTGCTTCTTGAAAGATGCTTAATGCATTTAAGTGAATGCATTTCTGAAGTGCTGAAACATGGCACAGAAAATGTGTGTGTCATTCAGTTAGATCCCCATCCCATGCCAGATCTGTCTGAAACCCCATGCTAACACCTGACAGCGCTTCTGAACTGAGTCTTGCTAAGCACAGAGACAGCAGGCTCTTCTTGGTGTGCAACGAATGTGAGATCTGTCAGCAAAAACATAACCCAAAACATCCTTCCCCTTTCATACAGAACCATTATTTGTGTCATTATTTGGAAATGCTCAGCAAATGCATTAACATGCTGGATTAACCACCTGTGTGGCCATTCTCAGCATCAGAACCACAAGCTCCTGGCATATGTCACTCATTCCCATTGAGATTGACTGTGCCAATCAATACAGCTGGGAGGGAGGGGAGAAACAGTAGACATACTTTTAGGGTCACAAATCCTTCTCCAAGTACTGGAAGTTTCTGTTTGCTCTAGACCACCTCACCAAGCTGTAATTGCGGGGTTAGTGCCGCATGATTCACCAACGTTGAGGTAACCCACAAGAAATACAGTTTTTAAATAATTCCTTAAAAATGTGGGTGAGAAATCCCTGTGTGCTGCACAAGAGGTCTTCAGCTCTGACTCTGCTGTGGACCAGTGTAAATACCAGCAAGCAGCTGCCATAGAGACCACACTGGATTTACAGCCACAGAGGTCTGGGGAAGCGGAGCTGTACTGATGCTCAAAGGGGTCACTTCACTTGTGTATATTCTAAGCTTTTAGCCACCACTTTGTAAGTCTTGCTAAAGCTAGACACTGCCACAAAAAAAAGGATAAAAACAAGGAGTAATTCATAATTTTCACACCCAAAGCAACAGAAAGAGACATAACAGCACACCTGAGGTACATCAAGAAGAGCAAGGCAATATGAAGGGCATTTGTATATATTGTATTTTAAGAATAGAATTATAGATCATGCTCCAAAAGAAACTACTTCTACTCATGGAAGTGCTCAAGACCAGCTTGGATGGGGCTTGAAGCAACCCCCTCTAGTGGAAGGTGTCCTTGCCCATGGCAGGGGGGTGAAACTGGTTGAAGGTCCCTTCAACCCAAGCCATTCCATGATTCTATCCAGAAGTGGCTCATCTGGGGACTCATACACCAGTCTCTAAGTAGAAACTGGCCTTAGCTGCAGAGAATGGTCATGGGTATGTTCCATTTGTTAGTACAAATACTGCCTACATCTGATGTACACCATGTGGGGTTTCTTCAGCAGGAATCCAGAGCAACACAACAGTTAAAGCAGCCCCACTCACAGAAAGTGTTGACTCAAGCGTTCCCTGAGACAGGAACAGCCTCGAGCTGCAAAGCCCATATTAAGAGACCATAACCACATTAGGAATGCCAACATTTAATTATGTCATTGAGACTAGCTCATGTGGCAAAGTAGCCCATCAGCTGTGCTTTAAATGAGTGCCAGCAGGATGCAGATGTCAATTAAGAGTCCAAGGAAGGCTGCTAGGGATCACAAAGCACTCGAGATCTGGCAGACTACCTGGATGCTGAGACTGTTAATACATCAGATTTGATTTTGATTGTAGAGGTCAAGCTACAATCTTGCTGGATATCACACACACAGAAAGCTCCAAACACCCTCAAAAAGCTTATGCCACCATTTCCCCAAGAGCTAACACATTATAACATACAAGGGCTACAAACATCTCTTTCAACACCATCAAACCACCAAACCCTGATGTCAGCTGAAGCAAACAGAGTGAAGAAAAAATAGTGAAGACAAACAGATATTTCCAATGGAAAATCTTCAACTCAAATTCTAATCAGATGTTTTCCTAAAATGTTTCTAGATGTATCGGATGGAGCCAGGCTGAGAGAGCTGGGCTGGGTCAGCCTGGACAAGAGAGGGCTCCTTAAGGGGAGACCTTAGAGCAGCTCCAGTGCCTAAAGGGGCTGCAGGAAACGTGGAGAGGGGCTTTGGACAAGGGCCTGTAGGGACAGGACAAGGGGAATAGCTTTAACCTGACAGAGGGGAGACTGAGATGAGCTCTTAGGCAGAACCTCTTCCCTGTGAGGGTGCTGAGGTGCTGGCACAGGGTGCCCAGAGAAGCTGTGGCTGCCCCATCCCTGGCAGTGTTCAAGGCCAGGTTGGACACAGGGGCTTGGAGCAAGCTGCTCTAGTGGAAGGTGTCCCTGCCCGTGGCAGGGGTTGGAACTGGATGAGCTTTAAGGACCCTTCAACCAAACCAGGCTGTGATTCTTCCTGAAAGGGTCTACAGAAGGGTCTTTCAGTTTCACAAACACACATTAGGCTGCTTACAAGGATAAATGGACAGACAGAACCAGGAGTTGGGTTCCTCCAAGCCAGCCCAAGTACAATGTAGACACAGGCAATGTAGACACAGGCAATACACAAAATTACTTTTGCTATCACTCTTCATTTTATTACAGAGCAGAGATTTTGCTTCTTATCTCCTTATCTGGAACTCCTGATGATAAAGAAACTCTTACATTAAAATTCCTTTCTGACATGCATGGCAGTCAAAATAAGGTTATATTAACAGCATCCAATGGTTCACGCTATTCTCAAGTGTTACAGATTATCCACAGAAAGCAGCTTGAAGCTGTGAATGCATTTCCCAAGCATTTCTAGTCATGATTTACATCCAACATTCAATAAGGGAGAGCTCTAAAAAAGGTGGCTTATGCAAATACATCCAGAATGTACTACTCAAACTCAGCACCTGAAAGCTGTTATTGCTTCACAGAAATGTTTTTAATTGTAAAATACAGAAGCGCACAAAATAGTTGCTTAGTACAAAGTAGGTAAATGTCATTTGTCCACCACTAGAACGCAGAAACTGAAGTATGAATTAGTGGCTGCTGAGATACACCATGAATTAACTGATGCCCACCTAACAAATTGGTTACGCGTCAGTACATATTTGGTCTCTTAACTTCACTGTTCAATGTAAAGATAAGGAGATGACTTTGGACATTCTTTAAAAGTCATCATATGCTGAGAGGTCAGAGTGATTTTAGCCTGATGTGGATGTTGATGTTTTGCAGATGGCGGTAGCAATGCCTCGTCCTGCAGGAGAATCAGAAGGTTTTCATTTCAGAGAACAGCAGGGGTGAATTAGGACTCGCAATGAAGGAGTGAGGTTCTGCCAAAAATCTAGGTCTAGCCACATGCATGTGATTGCTGGGGGGGGGGGGAGGCAGTTTCAGACAAATTTCAAGCAAGGTTCTACTTTGATGAGTATCCAAATTATACTAAAGTTGCTCCAATCCTACATTGTTGGGGATATGTGTTTGTATCCACAGAAATCTCACTTCAGACTAAGGCACTGCGATAAGTACAGAGGGGTGTCCCTGCAGCTGCACATTTTAGTAAGCTTCCTATTAGATGTAAGTTTGTAGAATCGGGTCCCTCACTATTCCATTATGCTGGTCTTGGTCCAAATGTCTGCCTAGGAGTCACCCTGATGCTTCCCCAAGCCTTTTTCTCCCCAGACAAAACCAAGGAGTTCTGCAAAGCTTGAGGTTACCTAAGTAACTTAGAGACATTAAAAAGGAAAGAAAATCAGTTTTTTCCAAAAGCCAACAACTTCTAAACTATGTTTTTCTTGGAACAGCATTGCTGAGACTCAGCATGAAACAAGCATTCCAGGTTTATTTTTGTCCTCACTGAAAATCCATGCTCACACAGTATGGTTCACACAGGTCTGGTCACCCACATTCATGTCAGTCACCAGCCTTTCTACCACTGAATTCCCACCAGAATTTGTGCATCATCCTGACCCTGCTGTCCTGTGTCTTTCTGTATGGATCAAGAAGACAGGAAGAAATTCTTCCCTATGAGGGTGGTAAGGCAACACAGAAGCTGTGGCTGCCCCATCCCTGGCAGTGTTCAAGGCCAGGTTGGACAGGGCTTGGAGCAACCTGCTCTAGTGGAAGGTGTCCCTGCCCGTGGCAGGTTTTGAAACTGGATGAGCTTTAAGGTCCCTTCCAACCCAAACCTTACATGATCCTATGATTCCACTTTCTGACTATGAGCACTACATCTAAAGACCTGTGGGATCAAACCCTAGACATTTACACAGTGTTGCTGATCTCAGTTTTCTTTTCAATAAATCCATAGACTTTTTGCTTTCAAAGGTGCCTGGTATGGAGAAGAAAGCCCAAGTCTGGCATGGCTGTGGGGTTTCATCCCTTTTTCTCTACCTTACAGGTAACCCTCCCTGTGCTCTTTGTTACTGCTACACTTTGCTTTTTATCCCCTACCTTCCCCAACCTAGGAACAAGGGAGCTGGGACAAAGGAATTGTGAACCAGAATAGCAAATGTATTGGAATATGTACTTTTGCACAAAGTGAACCAGGATTTAACGTCCAACTATTTGGGGAGAAGAAGAGGTTTGCTGCCCACAGCTTGGAGGCAAACTGTGTCTTCAAGCACCCTTAATGTGTATATTCAATCATATTGTAATCAAACTGCCCAGTGACTGCATAGTACATGGGAAGGACAGGTCAAACTCCTACACCAGCATTAAAGAATGTAGAATCTAAATCCACTACCAATAGAAGGGTCTGTCACACTGCTTCAGGACTTCCCTTTTCTTTCACCCACTACTCTTCTGCTCCTCCTTTTTTAAACTGAAGGAGGAAAGGGATTGAAAGAAAAAGAAGCCCTTGCAAACTCAGCAGGGTAAAGCTGAGAGCAAATTTATTCATTCAGAAGTTTTAACACCTGAAGTGACTGTGCTTAATAACGGAAATCCCAACTGGAGATATAACAAGCTGTCTGAACCTCCTCCTGCAAGTTCATTTCATCTTTGCAGTTGGCTTTCTTCTATGTGGTACTCAATAACGCAGATACATTACTGGCTTTTATTTTTGCTTCTCTTCCCTGTGAATACAGAGCAGAAGTGTATCACAATTTGCTTACAGCCCAACTGTGCTCCCTTAACGCCACTCCTCAGATACATGCTTTGGCCAGAAGACATTCAGTCTTACAGCAGTGGGATACTAAATCAAAACCCCATGCCCTAGTTCAGCAAAGCACTTAAACAATATGAAACTAATAAGGCTGCAAGTTTGAATACTTCGCTGCAAAGGGCTGTAATTACTCATTTGTTTCCCATCAAATTCAATCTGCTTTGGATCTAGTCCTAGACATTTGCTGGAAGGTGTCATGAAGTAAAATGAGAGGAAAGTCAGGCCAGTGATCTCGGTTTCTAAGAAATCACTGATTGAAGCATCTGTCTAATCATATGCTGAGGCAGCAGCCACAGCGGGACCACACATCACACCTGGACCTGTGGCCCACAAGCTTTAAGCCTAAATATTTACCCTATTGTGGTTCTCTCTTTGAATTATTGCTTTCATAACGTAGACAAGGCATTTACCTCGAGATTACAGGTACCGCCATCTGTAACGTATACACAGGGTGACGGAAAGGTTTGAACTGGTACACAATAACATCAGGAAATGCAAGTGATTAAGCATATTAATGGAAAAGCATTAAAAAACTTTCTTGTGCACAGCTTTTGGAAGTATTCCACAAAATGATTTTCATCTTATAAAACAACACCTATTTGATGGCATACCACAAAGGAGAAACATGACTGCTACTGCTGAACCCAGGACAATAGGATACCACAATTTGTGGGATACAGCAGTTGATATACATCATTTCTAACAGGCTGTGGTTGAGATCATTGTCGGAACAGATAAAGGATGCTGTGACAAGACAGGAGGGCAAACAGGTATGCTGGGTGAATGGTTAGGGGATTAATTTGGAGAGACCAGTGTTCAGCCACTTGGTCAGCCACAGATGTCCCATATTACCTTGGGCAAGTTAAATCCAGCTCCCCACTGAAGTGAGAATAACTACTTCCCTGTCTCAAAAGAGCACTCCAAAGCTAAATGTGAGATGTAAATGCCAACACGATGCCCATGACTGCCCAATCCTTACTTGAATGTCTATCAGTGATTCAGAAACTGCCTTCCACAACCCCTTGGTAAGAAACACAATGGAGCTCCAAACTGTTAGCTGTAATGCAGCAAGTGTGTAGGACAGCTTGAATGCCTGGATGAATCTCATTAAAGAGAACCAGAAGCTGAATGACACATGCCTTGAAAACTGTATAATGTGGTGAAGGCCTCCAAGAATCATGAATATGAAATAACAAACCACAAGTATTTCTCCCAGTCACATTGTTTTCTTTTTTCCCCAAGTCTTAATGTTCAAATTCAATAGTTCCTATATTTTGCCACACTCTGGCAACCACAGCCAGGGATGATGTGTCTAAACACATTGTCTAACTCACTGGACCGAGAAAGTAAACTTAGTTTCCACTTCAGGCTCAAGCTGGAGATTTTAAACCTAAGTGGTGTATTCTAGGTAATAGAGATGTTTCTTATTTGTAGAGCAATAAATAAGCATCTTTACAACTTCTAGTACTTTTTTTCTTCACCTCATATTTTTCAGGGGAAAAAAGGCATGCCCTCTGTTTCCACCTTGATCCTTTTCCTTGGGAAAAAAGGTAAGGACTTTGGTCATTGCCCCAGGATTTCTGAAAGTCCAGAAGTTAGCTCAAAGGTACAGTTTTATCTGCAGTGCTGATCTGCAGGTGGACAGGAAATCCAATGCATCCAAAAGATGATCAGCCTCTGCATACATACAGACTACATGCAAAGCAGCTGCTGGATGCCCAGATATATGGTCCACCTCACCCAGAACAGAGATGAGGAATACCAGCAACGCACAGTGACATTGATGATCCCACCACTGTGCACACCACAGATCTGGAAACTCTCATATCCCAGAGGCTCCTCAGCCCAAGAGCCTTCCCTTTCCTCACAGCACTCTTCTGCCTGGATAGGAAAAAGCAATGGTGCCTCAAAGTTAAGGTTGAAGCCTCTTTTTAAGAGATAGAAAGCATTTCCCATAGTATGGAATTACTATGAACCTGAAATTACTATGAACCTGAGACATCCCTGCCTGTGGTGCGGCATAGGAACTGGATGATCTTAAGGTCCTTTCCAACCCAAACCATTCTATGATTCTTTGATTCTATGAAAGGGAAGAAGTTCACAAGACTGGGCCCCAAATCAGAGTTCATTGCAACCAGCTTAGAGTTTGAGAAAACTTTTGCACCACTAGGAAATTCAAACCAGTGGTGAACTGACCAAAGGACTTTTATGAACAAGACTGACATTTATGCCTCCTGCAAGCATGCCCGCTACAGTGCTATAGTACCACAGTTCAGAGGTTACATTATGATGACGACAAGCAAAGGCATTAAAACCTGAGAATGGTTTCAGCTGCTCCTTGCTTGCTCATAGATACGTAACCACATTCACCGCTCTTCCTCCCTTCCCCAACCTTGTGGAACACTGAAGGTCCTGGGAGCTGCCTTATTTATTCTCTGTCAAAAATTAAACATTAAAAGCATCCACTTCACTGAATCTGCTGCTCCTCAGGATATACTAATTGAAAACTTCTTGCTCGCTGTTACAAACTGCAGTGCAAATATTATGGTTCTGTGAGTCAAACAAGATTCATATCCCTCCTTCCCTGCAGGAAACCCTAATGAAGGCTACAGGGGTTTCCAGCTTCACAGGAAGTAAAACTGCTGGACTCTGACACTTTGATACTTGGCTTCAGTGGGAAACTCATTCTGCAACTCCACCACTTGCATTCCTATGAGCAAAGCAGTCCAGCTGCCCATCAACAGGACATTTGACCTTGCAGGCAAACCTGAAAGGCACTGGTACAAAACAACACGATCTGGTTACGATTTCATTCTCGCTGCCAAATCCATTAAAGCTTATCTTTAAAAAGCAATTAACTTGTTATAAACGGCCAAAACCAAACCTATTCTCCAGCAGCAGCCAGACTCTTGCTGCTGCTTTCCAGCACGTTTGCATCACTCCTATTTATGTGAGAAATTACTTTGTTATCTTATAACTTCAAATACAGCTAACATTACAGTTACAGTAAACCCCAAACAATTACTTGCCTTAAGAGAGGGTGGCCCAGTTTCAGCAAGCATCAGTCATGCATTCATTCTTGTTTCATAATCCCAGTCACCCTTGACCAGGGAACATCTGGAAGGTCACAATTCAAAGGCACTTTTGGAACTTCTATGAAGCTACAAGAACTCTCCAGAGCAGCTTCAAGCTCTCCGAGGTATCTCACTCAATGCCCCCACTTTGCCTTCAACAACTCTTGTGCAGAAGTCCAGCTCTTCTGCATGGCAGAGAACAGCTTCTGGCATGAGAAAGGCATCACTGAGCAGTCGCTCCAAAGTTCATAAGCAAGATGAATGAGCTTGGACAGATTATGCTAAAACAGACGGGACTAAAAAGCACTTTTGATTTCTGGAACATGTAACTATGGAAGCAGCTGGAGCCTTCATGGGATTCTCTATCAGCTGAAATGGATGATATTGGCATAATCCATTTTTGCTTTGGAATTTCTGGCTTCAGCAATTTTTCACATATGCTTTCATTTTAATTACTACCCATGAACAGAGTACAATGTGAAATTCCACCATCTTGCCACCTTTAATCTCATCCTTTTGTGATCAAACGATCTCGAATGGTGGAACTGCTTATTCCTGACTCCTCAAAAGGCTTGATGCAAAGTTGACTGAAATCAGCAGAGAGCCTCTCAATGCTTAAGCCTCTGCTGCCCCTCAGAAACCCAATAGCAATGCTCAGGGAAACCTCTGTGCTGTCACAAGCATTATTTTTTCCCCTAGACATAAGCCAGTGAAAGCTGCTGGCATCAGCACATGGACAGAAAGGCATCTCACATGTGTCTCCTTCTAATAAACACTGCGACACATCACAACCTGGGCAGTTTACCAAAGCTGAGAGGAATCTGCTGCATGTGGGCAATGAGAAACAATCCCAGGGGTATATGCACAGAAAATCCTCCAAACTGAGGAGGGGAAAAGAACCAACTTTTTTTTACCTCTGATCAACCGAGTTTGTATTTCACAGAACCACAGAATGGTTTGGGTTGGAATGGATCTTCTGTCCATTAAGTTCAGAAATAAAAGCTCATCCAGTACCAACCCCCTGCCACGGGCAGGGACACATTCCACTAGACCATACTGCTCAAAGCCCCATCCCCAAAGTTTATAAGACACCAGAGTAAGCAAATTCACTGGTGGGTGTAAAGCAGCAGACACCAACCAAAAGCCACTCTGTGTTACCACCAGTATTAACATCTGCTTGGAAAGCTTTCTGTAGACCCACCTTCCTGGAGCACATGGTCACATTTATCCTTGCTTTCCATCACTTTCACCATCAAGCCAAGGCATCTGCTAGGCACTGGGGGGAAGACATGTTCTCAGTTCTTCTTCCCAGAATCCTCATCACTTCAAATACTTTGAGATTATAGAAATATAGAATGGTTTGGGTTGGAAAAGACCTGAAGACCACCCAGTTCCAACCCCCTGCCATGGGCAGGGATGCCTCACACTAAACCATGTCACCCAAGGCTCTGTTCAACCTGGCCTTGAACACTGCCAGGGGTGGAGCATTCACAACTTCCCTGGGCAACCCATTCCAGTGCCTCACCACCCTCACAGTAAAGAACTTCCTTATATCTAACCTGGACTTCCCCTGTTTAGGTTTGAACCTGTTACCCCTTGTCCCATCACTACAGTCCCTAATGAAGAGTCCCTCCCCAGCATCCTGTAAGACACTGTAAGGCTGCTATGAGGTCTCCATGCAGCCTTCTCTTCTCCAGGCTGAACAGGCCCAGCTTTCTCAGCCTAATCCTCTTGTGCAAACTGTGTCTCACCCAGAAACCATCTGAGCTGCTAAATTACCAAGTTTAGTACTAATGCAGTAACCATAGAATCATCGAATCATAGAACGGTCAGGGTTGGAAAGGACCTTTGTTCCCATTATTCCACAGACTCAGCACTTCAGCAAGTACTATTTATTACTTGGCTCATGTTATTGTCATTTGGGTGACATGGTTTAGTGGGAAGTGTCCCTGCCCACGGCAGGGGGGCTGGAACTTGATGATCTTAAGGTCCTTTCCAACCCTAACTATTCTATGATTCTAGGATTGCTAGATCTAGAATCCTTGATGCAGTACTAGGGGAGAAAAGGGCCTTGTCTCTCCAATAATTTTAATAAAAAGATCTGATTTATGGGCACAGTTGTTTTATCCCAGCAATTAGCTACAAACACAAATGGCAACATGAAGGCATCTAATTCCCTGTGAGGTGGGCAATGGCTAACGGGGAAAGGTTTGCGCTTTGGGTGGGTTTTTGTTGCTTGGACCAACTGATCTAGTTGGGGATATAAAAACATTGAGTTGCAAGAAGAAGGGCTGTGAACATTAAAGTCCCTGGGTTTACTTCTATTTCCCCTGGCCTAATAAAACACATTTCTCTCCCTCCAGCCCCTGCTCTGCTTTACATGCTTAGACCATCTTGACAAACTCTTAATAACCTGAACATTTCCAAAAATGACAGGATTTGGCATGTATAATCCATTCTCTCATTTGCAGCTAATCACAGCTAAAATTACCTGCAGCTTTAACATCAAGCCCTTCAGATGAAGATTAAACAGAGTTTAATGGTTTCCATCATAAATTTAACCACTAGGCAAAGTGACAAATCCATGGGCCAAGCCAAAGAGTTAAAGTTCAAGATGTCTTGTGCAGGAGAACACAGCACTGCTGGGTTTGAAATAACTAATTCCTTCCTATGTTGAGAAACACAGTCAAGCCTTAACTACATGTTTTATGATGCTGAACAGAGCTAATCCATATGGACGTACTACAAAACACACATCACTTTAGAAGTTAGACACAGAAAAAAACAATCCCCTAAGATGTGGAGCTGATCTTTTTTATATACAATACAGAAATACACTGAAAATCTGTTTCAGTTCCATCGTTCTGTGTGTTGAAGAAGGATCTATGTGCAACAGAGCTGCAAAGTGAAGTTAAGCAGATAATGTTGATATGCAGCAAACGTCTGTGCCGGTGTTATTTTCTTTGTCAGTCTGTTCAGTTTATGTCTGAGTTTTGTGTTTGGCAGCTGCAGAACTATAAAAAGCTCTGCCATTTAAAACATTTTTAAAAGGAAGATATTGTATTAGGCTGACAATGCAGAAGTCGTTTATCAAAATGTCACGTTGTTTGGGGAGCCAGATAGCAAGTGTCACCCCTGGGCTTCAAAGAGGAGCTTAAAAATCAAAACCACACTCAGCATCTCTACCGGAGCTCATTAGAAGCTGAAAGTAGTCAAGTTTGCTGTTGTGCTAAGCCTTCCATTGAAAGAGGGAATTACAGCACAGTGTTTATTCTCCCCCAAGCATCGAGGCCTGTCTGACCTGCTCACAACAGCACTGAAGCTCAAGTCTGTCCCATAAGAATTTTATTTGGGTAAAAGCTATAATAGGCTGCTCAAGGTTTGGTAGCAGGGAGGAAAAGAGAGAAAAAATAAGTGACAGTCACAGGAAAAGGAAGATATAAAGGAAAACCTTTGTGTTTTCAGTCTGACTTGTCTCCTAGGCTTTGCCAGCATAAGAATATTTTTGGATCCAGAAGCCCAAGGATAATTAAAATAACCATTTGCTTCTTAGCTTCCCGATCTGTTGCTAAAAACCAACCAACAACAAAGCAGGACAATCTCCTGCACGGCATTTACTCAGAGATGGATACAGGCAAGGCTTCTCCCATGCAGGACAGCATCCAGTGTTCAGCTGCTGCAGGAATGTGCAATGGCAGCTCCAAAATCAGATTCCAGGGCCTAACTGCATGGCTCGGTGCTAGAAGAGCCTGGATGCTGTCTGCACAGGGGCATGCACCAGCAGTGGTACTCTTTGAACAGAGGAATAATTAGAACACAGATACCACAAGAGAGCTGGCAAAAGCAGATGTTTGCCCAGTACCTCCCATCAGCCAGGCAAGTTATGGGGCAGGAGGGTAAATCTGCATCACTTACAGCAACACAGAGAAAGAAAATGATCCTAAAGCCTTGGAGGAGCCTAAACATCATAACCAGTCACAACTCTTCCCTTCAGCAAGGGGCAGCAATAGAGTGTTCATCAGTCCCTACCTTTCCTTTGTCAGCTCTTAAGGAATGCCAGTAAGAGTAGCTCAAGTCTTCTCCTGGAGCTGGCGGCTATAGATGCTAAAGAGGAACTCAGTTTACATTCTCTTTATCCAAAGTCAGCTCAAACAGAATTTGCTCTAAGACCAGTTTTGTTTACCAAGTGCCAGATCTGACACCAAAACCACAAATGCAGGGGTGGAACTCTGCCACATAACATTACAAAGCTGCCAGACCCATCCCTAGTAGGTACTTTACAGTACAGCAAATCCACTTGATAACAAAACTGAGCAACAAGCTATTGCTCTTCATTTTGTGAATTAGCACTGCCTTTTAGCAGCTTCAGTTAACCCATCACTAATTCTGAGCAGCAGCAGACTCATCTCAACTACAGCACTAGTCTCTAAAATCAATGACATATGTCACAATACTTATGTGGGGCAAGGCTTGAAGCCTGCTGAGGTCAGTGGAGTGAAAACTGGGACCAGCCCCACATGTAACATGGTCACTATTCCCACTGTCATCTACAGTGCTTCCAAAGTAATCAACTAGTTGTTTGCCACACTACATGCAATGAATAAGAATGCTGAACAAGCTGTCACATTCAGCCCTAGCTCCATTCTAACCACAGCAATATCAGATTTCATGCTGTTTATCAAACAATTTATGTTACTTAAGTGCAATTCAAATGCCAAAAACAACTTCGTCTACTCTATGAAACAAAAGCTACATTCAATCTTAGCTCTGCCCTACCAAAACATGCCTGGTGTAAGGATTAAGACTCCTCTAAAAGAAAGGGCATGATAAAAAGAAAGCAACAGAGGCAGCTGCCAAACTGATGAATTTCCACAACTCACGGGCAATTTTAAAGGTATTGTTACAACATAAACTGCTCAGGCAACAGAAACAAGTATTTTGGTCCAAACACTATTTATTTTTATAGTATCTCAGAGTGACTGCAAGTATAAACTCAGCACTTCTAAAAGCTGCTCAACAGATACTTCCAAGACCTCTCAGTGCATCTACAAGGACCAATATACTATGGGGTTATTACAGCACAGAGACAGGGTCTGCATCAGCACCCTCTCCCTCTGACACCAACAGACTCCCTTCCAATCCAGAGGAGGCCATGGAGATGCTGCAAGGGCTGGAGCAGCTCTGCCCTGGAGCCAGGCTGAGAGAACTGGGCTGGTTCAGCCTGGAGAAGAGAAGGCTCCTTAAGGGGAGACCTGAGAGCAGCTCCAGTGCCTAAAGGGGCTACAGGAAACCTGGAGAGAGGCTTTGGACAAGGGCCTGTAGGGACAGGACAAGGGGAATGGCTTTAACCTGCCAGAGGGGAGACTGAGATGAGCTCTTAGGCAGAAGCTCTTCCCTGTGAGGGTGCTGAGGCGCTGACACAGGGTGCCCAGAGAAGCTGTGGCTGCCCCACCCCTGGCAGCGTTCAAGGCCAGGTTGGACACAGGGGCTTGGAGCAACCTGCTCTAGTGGAAGGTGTCCCTGCCCATGGCAGGGGGTTGGAACTGGGTAAGCTTTAAGGTCTCTTCCAACCCAACCACTCCATGATTCCTCTGCACTCCCAAGCTTTTCCATAAGAGCTTTACACACAAAGAAACAGTGGTATCCTGAAAGGTAGACTGTGACAGTGTTGGCAAGAGATGATGCAGACAAACAGGAAGGCAGACAGCCTCCTCGTTTGACTACAAGCGAGAAGAACTGGAATCCAAGCTGGGGAAGAAAAGGGACCACATCATAACAAGTTGTTTGGTACCAAAACATTTGGAAATGCCATTGCCAAAAGATACCTTGGACTCATAAAAAGATATGCTTGACCAAACAGAAGTGAAACTCCACATGCCAGGATGAAGGCAAAACCAAATCTAACTGAGCAACTGTATGTCCAGAATACTATCCCCCAAAATACTCAGCCAAAGCTCATCTCCTCAGAGTTTGCTTCCACTGAAGTCCATGATGATACCCATAGGCTTGACTGACAAAATAAAGAACAAGTGAAAACACGAAAACCACCTCCCTGCTCTGGACATCACTGAATGCACATCACACTGCACAGGGCCCCATTTCAACTCCTGTACAGTTAGAGCATGGTTTGATAAGGAGCTTGCCTTCTGTCTCAAGTTGTGGCTTGGCTTGGGCCTACAGTGGCCCATGGGCTGCAGGGTTTGCCCATAGAAGTGTCTTGTTTGATACCCCTAGAAACTCAAGAGTCCTGTCAGGTCAGTTCACCTACACGAGCATCCTGTCTCCAGCAGCAGCCATAGAACTTAGGATGAATAAATAAGGTGGGTAAATAGGATACTCTTTCCCTGCACACTCCCATCCCTTCAGCATTTACAGTCTGGGGACTTTCGTACCCATGTGTGGCTTTAGTGTATGCAAAAACCCTCAGGGGAGTTTATTTATAACCTTTTTAAGTGAACTTGTACACTAAGACTTGCTGAAATGGGCTCCTGAAAAATAAGAGGGGAACCTCCGAACTCAGCCCACCTCATACTCCTACTTTGCAAAACATAAACAGATTGTAAGTTAAAAGCTGGGAGTCACATAGCCACTTCAAGCCCTCTGCTTACCTCAGCAGTCTTCTGTCTATCCAGACCTAAAGCTGGCCAACCCCAAACTCCAGCTGTAAGAATATGGATTTAGAGAGATTTACTAACCTGAAAACAGAATACTGCCTTGATTTGATCTTGCCAGCTGTCACTCAGACACACTGTTCCGGTGCTCTTTACTGATTTTAAATGCAATAGGTTCACAAAGGCAGCTAATTTTAGTTCTATTTCATCACAGTTACCCAGGATAGCTGTGTGCAATGGTATCATTCTGAGCTGCAGTGGTAAATTACTGACACAGTGCAAAGAAACCTCAGTTAGAGCAATTCTGATCCCTGCAAAGCTAAAGGACAAACAAACTTTCTGCATTTCAATCGTGTGTAAAGCAGCACATTCCAAACCTTGTAACAATTCTTTAAAGGCTCTTCGCAGTTCCAGACTGGTAATTTTGGGTTTCTTGGGGGTTTCTGTGGTGGGTTTCTTTGCAGTTCATTATGACATATCCCATAGAAAGCAAGGGAGAGCAGGCACAGACATACAGAGCACAGAGTATTATCCAGATGTACACTGAAGACCCCAAATTCTGATCCCTGTACTGCACCTTGCAGAACAATTCAGCATGTTATCTCAACCCTTCAAATACAGCAATATCCTGCTACATAACTGCTCTATGATTCTATGACAACAAATTGCAACCTCCAGCTCTGCATCTGTTTGTGACAGCACATCTCCAAGGAGGCATGATTTATCCCAAAAATAGGACTTCCAACAAAAAGCCTGAAGCATCGTCAGCCTTCCAACTGAACACTGCAATTCGTGTCACGAACTAAATCACAGTCAATTTTGGACAAGATTTTTGAATCCCTATTAGGTGTGTGACCAAACTAGGAATTGCCCAGCTCAATGTGTGATTGCTAAAACACAGAGAGGACACAACACATAGATTGGACAAATAATTTAAGGACTAGATGCTGGAGAGGGACTCTTCATCAGGAACTGCATCAATAGGACAAAGGGTGATGGGTTTAAACTTAAGCAAGGGAGATTTAGATTAGCTACATGGAAGAAATTCTTTCCTGTTAGGGTGGTGAGGCACTGGAATGGGTTGCCCAGGGAAGCTGTGAATGCTCCATCCCTGGCAGTGTTCAAGGCCAGGCTAGACAGAGCCTCAGTCACCAAAGAATCACAGAATGGTTCAGGTTGGAAAGGATTTTAAGATCATATAGTTCCAACCCCCTGCCATGGTCAAGGATACCTCACTCTACATCATGTCGCCTCTTTGGCATTCTTACAGGCCCTTTTCAGATACTGGAATCTGCTCTGAGATCTCCACACAGCTCTTGTCTCCAGGCTGAACAGCCTCAGCATTCTCAGCACCTCTTGTCTTCATACTGGAGGTGCTCCAGCCCCTGACCATCCTCGTGGCCTCCTCTGGACTTGTTCCAACAGTTCCATGTCCTTTTTATGTTGAGGACACCAGAACTGCACACAATACTCCAAGTGGGGCCTCACGAGAGCAGAGGGGCAGGACCACCTCCTTTGACCTGCTGGTCATGCTCCTTTTGATGCAGCCCAGGATATGGTTGGCACCTGGTCTAGTGGGAGATGTCCATGTCCGTGGTAGGGTGATGGGAACTAGATGATCTTGAAGTCCTTTCCGACCCAAATCATTCTGATTAGCAAAATCTCATTTATAATCCATGCTTTATGCAGTGTTGACACCCTTGATCAACATTTAGGAATTCAAATCAGAAAACCCGGCCAACTTCACATAGTAAACAATGACCAGAGAAGAGAAATAACTGCAAATATCATACATCCATCACCAGCTTTTCATTTCTTTCTTTCTGCTCAGGCAGATCTGGAAAACAGAAGAGCTTCTCAGAGGACAGCCTACTTTTATTCATACTTAGGATATTATAGAGGACCTAGCAGCATTGATTTCAGAGCCTGCTTCTTCAAAGTATCTTCAAGTTAGAAAGCAAGCAAAGCCTTGGATCAATAACCTCAGACAGTGACTCTGCCTGTGGTTCTGCTGGAAGGACAGCATTGAATAGCTGTCCTTCATTGAATAAATAGCACACACTTCATAGCTTTAGATTGATACTTTAAACTTCACCCACAAGCTATAAAACAGCCAGGGCACTGAATAAAGCAGCAAAACACTTGCTGCCCAAAGCCTCACTTCTTTCAGAGGTTCTTGGAGAGATGTGAGAAATATCCTCTGCCTTCAACCAGATGAAAACTTACAGTAGGACCCACTGCAGAAAAACAGCAATGACCCCAGGACCACATTTAGCTACCAAGGGAGTAAACAGTAATTGCTATGTGATGAGAGTACAACAGCTGAAAACCTACTGGGATCCCCAATAGTGACTTAAACCACTGCAGCACAGAAGACCAAAGGAGTATCAATCATATGCTGACATATGAACTGTCTGAAACATCTCATTTCTGTTGAACACAGTGAAGTCTTTAGGTACTACAATGAACTGCTAAAAGCAACAGAGAAATAGAAGCCCATTTACAGGAGGTTGGAAAGAGGGCCTGAGCATTTACTACTCCCCTAGGTGCATAAATAGCCAGTCCTTATCTCTTACCAAGAGATGATAGCTGTTTCTGTCCTCACTTGGACGTGCTGTAGATGCCTTTATCACTGACTGTAAGATCCATACTGACAGAGGAACATAACATACACAGTAAACACCCAGGCAAGACTAGCTGGGAGATTTTTCACGGCCAGTTAAACACGGCACACTAGAATACGTTTTACCTCTAACAGAAACAGATTTCTTCCCTTCTCTCCACATGGACAGAAATCCATTTAGACTTAAAACTAATTTATTCTACTGGAAGGGGAAAAAACTTTAGAAAACCCTCAGTTCTGAAAATCATCAAATTGGACATTGAAAATCTACTTCCGTGGTAGCCAGATCAATTTAAAACACATGAGAGATTCAACTGGGTTTGCGTTATTATTGAATTACACTGAGCAAAGATCCAAGTATTAATTTTTCAGTTCAAATTGATACATGTAAGACTACTAGAAACATCAGCTGTGTCACTCTTTGTAACTATGATTGAACACCCAAGAGAAGAAAAAGCCATTAAAACCACTTAATGCTGATGAACATTGTTGCTTATGAGACTGTTGGCAAATCCTCTTCAGTCTCACAGACATGCACTGTATAACAATTCAACACAGACTGCCTACAGAGTTGTTACATGCTCAGCAACACCCTGTGCCATTGCATGGTCTGTAGGGGTTCACCTCTACGGATGCTGAGATGGTATCAGGAGATGCAGCCCTGTATGCAGCTTGCTACACAAAGTGAAAGCTGTCATCCAAAGAGTCTCCAGTCCAGGAGCCACGTAAGTACATACCAAGCAGATGCTGAATAGAATCACAGAATGGTTTGGGTTGGAAAGGACCTTAAGATCATCCAGTTCCAACCCTCTGCCACAGGCAGCGACACCTTCCATAGACCAGGCTCCAAGCCCCGTCCAACCTGGCCTTGAACACTGCCATGGATGGAGCAGCCCCATCAGCTATGAATATCATGTTTAACACTTATTTTTAAAGTAATTAGGGTATTTTTAGTGATTTTCAGCAACATGAATACAAGAAACTGCAACCCAATAATCTTGAATCTGACATATCTCATCCCAAAATTTGCATCTAGGTTATTTTTCCCTTACAAATTATGGAAAGGGATGGAAGAGTAGTGCAGGGCTATTTATCAAAAATACATAAAATTATATGTGTTCCTTTTCTGGGCTAAGATGCTCATCCAGCTACATGAAGGATGGTAACTGTTTGTGTAGAATAAGTAGCACGTCATGATTCCAAGTTCATTATTGTCCCCTACATGCTAGCAAAGCCCTCTTGCTTTTGTTGGTCAACTGCAGCAGTGGCCCAGGGAGAGGGGTCCAGGTCTCTTTAGATAGATAGATAGACAGAAAGAATGAGTTTAGTTACAATTATCAATTCATACAATTCATCATACAAATTAAGATCTTAAAATCAACCATGCGCTGCTCACTAACATACGTGTGATATCTACTGATGGAAAAAGTGACCTATTGGATAAACGGCAATTAACCTTTCTCCTGCTGGGAAGTGGAGAGCCCTAGTCGTCCCTAGCCTGAAGTGTCAGGGTCTCTTTGTAAATGGTTCAAAACCCTTCTAAAACTTGCTGCTTTTTGTTTGTTTTTAAATGACATTGACATTTCTGCAGCATTGGGAACAAACGCTTCTTCAGCCTGCTTTGGTTCTGCTATGACAGGAGGAGTTAAACCAAGGACAGCCACACCAAGGTCTAAACAGCCAGCTCGTAGCCTGCAATGTGCAATACAACATACACCAAAATGCCCCAGGTTTTGGGGTTTAGGAGAATCCACGCTTTCTCCTCCCTGTTTTTTCACGGTCCCACGCAAATGGCTGCAGGTCCTACACGGGCTCTCCCAGTGCCCCCACGGCAGCAGCCACAGACAGAGGGATGCCGACCAACCAGCTCCAAAGGAGGCCACTGGTGCTGAACCTCTAACACTCACCCCACGCTCTGCTCAGACCAACCCACCACCACTGCCCACCGCATTCACCCCTACCTGCGGGCTGCGCACCGGGGATGGGCACAGGCACCGCTGCCACAACGCTTCCACCGCAGGATACCTGCGGCCCATCACACCAAGCACCTTCCACCCGCCCCAACAAGCCCCTTTCCCAAGCAACCCCCCTCGGCACCGACCTTGTTGAGGTGCGGGTTCCTGGTGATGTCGTACCCTCGCTTCCTCACGGACACGGCCTTGCCGCGGGCGGCCGCGTCCTCCCCGGCCCGGCAGCTCCAGCCCCGGGCCACGCTGAGGAGAAGCGGGCTCCGGCCCACCCCCGCCATCCGCAGCAGGCGGCCGCCAGCCCCGCCGCACACCGGCACCATCGTCCTGCCGGGGCTGCTGCGCCTGAAGGCGGAGACGGCGGGAGCGGAGCCCGGCGGGGCGGGCCCGGCCGATCCCAGCCCAGGTGTGCCCGGCCAGGCCCCTCACGGCGCGGCGGTCCCCGCCGAAGCGAAAGGAAACCTCGGAAGCAGATCCCGGCTCGACCCCGCGGCGCCTCCGCCGTTACCTGTTAAGGCTCAGGCGGCGGCTGAGGGGAGGGGAGGGCAGGGTAGGTCCGTCCGGCCCCGCCTGCCCGGGGACAGTGGGCCCATAGGGGACACAGGGGCAGCGGGGTCTGCCCGGCCGGGGCTTTGCCTGCCGGCATCGCGGGGCCTGAGGGAGGCCCTCGCCCCGCCCGGTCCCCAGCACATGAAATGTGTGTACACGGTACAGGGTCACAGCGTGGTCTGGGTTGGAAGGGACCTAAAAGCTCATCCAGTTCCAACCCCTGCCACGGGCAGGGACACCTTCCACTAGAGCAGGTTGCTCCAAGCCCCTGTGTCCAACCTGGCCTTGAACACTGCCAGGGATGGGGCAGCCACAGCTTCTCTGGGCACCCTGTGCCAGCGCCTCAGCACCCTCACAGGGAAGAGCTTCTGCCTAAGAGCTCATCTCAGTCTCCCCTCTGGCAGGTTAAAGCCATTCCCCTTGTCCTGTCCCTACAGGCCCTTGTCCAAAGCCCCTCTCCAGGTTTCCTGTAGCCCCTTTAGGTCCCAGAAGGCTGCTTTAAAGTCTCCTTGGAGCCTGGCCAAAGGAGCCTGATGGAAGATGCTGTACACTGTGTATATTATCTATATACTATATATAGTATATATTATGTATGTTACATATATATTTTATATATTATAATCTATATATTCTATTCACTGAAGAAGGCAGGTCCCTGTATCCATTTTTTCAAAGAAATGACCTCTTTCATTCTTTAAAACGGTGGCACCATCATAGAATCATAGAATAGTTAGGGTTGGAAAGGACCTTAAGATCATCCAGTTCCAAACCCCCTGCCATGCGCAGGGACACCTCACACTAAACCATGTCACCCAAGGCTCTGTCCAACCTGGCCTTGAATAGAATCATAGAATAGTTAGGGTTGGAAAGGACCTTAAGATCACTGCTACCATTCTCTTATTAAACCCATGGCTTTTACCCTGCAAAAGAATGGTTCAGTTCCATCTTCATATCAACACTGTGCTCCCACACTTGAGACCCACTTTGAAACTCACGTCTGCTTTGGGTGGACAATGCTATCCAGCTTCTCCTGCCATTTCTGTTGCTGTCCACAGATGTATTTTTTAATATGCTTTAATATTTTGGGGGATAAATTATATGGCCCATGCAGAAAAGAATGGACTGCAGAGATGGATATGATTGTCCTTTCTTGCCTGGCATTTTATAGGCACCCCATAGAGTAGAGTAGAGTAGAGTAGAGTAGAGTGGAGTAGAAATAATAGAATACATAGACTAGAATACATAGGATACAATAAATAGAATAGAAGTTTTCAGTTCAATTCTATGACCTTATGATTTCTCCCTAACCAGTGTACGGCTTCATGCATTGCCCTCACTGTGTCTAGGGTATTTACGCCTCTGTTGTCTGACAGTGATTATATTCAAACCTCATATATGAGGGCTACTTAATATCTGCTAGGACCATAGGGGAAAAAACACCCCTGTGGCCTAGTCAGATACATTCTGAGAGTGGTGTTGTTTGTCTGGTTTTTGGTTTTTTACCCTCTTTCCTTTCAAAAAACAGAAAGTGGCCAAAAATGTAGACACACTACTGGAGAGAACCAGACAGAGGAGATCACTGGCATTATAATCAAGGAGATTGTTACTGCATGCAGAACACAAGAAGGTATTTGCCACTATTACTGCTTTTTTACATAGCTGTAAGTTGGAAAAATCTTGAGACTTGGATCTTGTGAGGATCTGTGGTGGTTGTGGCCATGTGTGTAGCAAACAGGACGTCTGACACTGCTCTTTGTAGGAGAGTCCATAACACTAAATATCCAGGTTCTTGACCCACTCCTAGAGAGCAGAGATAAAAAGGAGGAGAAACTTCCCTGACTGCTTTGTGAAGATGCACCATTAAGTTGTTTGAGGAGATTTATGAGACAGAGGAAGAAGTGGCAAGCTGAGAGCCTGCAAAGCGAGGTTTCTTTGCACAGCTGAGAAGTGTCTCAGGCAGTAGCACTGGCTCTCACAGCAATAGATGTCCACCTTGAGGCTCAGAGCAAATGCATTTACTGTGCCTTGGAAAATCTAGACAAGCTCATCCTACCCATGGGACCTAATTCCACCATCCAGTGCCTTTTAGTAGTGTCCTGGGTTCAGCAGTAGCAGTCATTTTTCCCCTTCTTGGTAGCTGGTGCAGTGCAGTGTTTTGACTTTCGGCCTGGGAGCAGAACTGATAGCGATGTTTTGGTTTGGCCAAGGACTTTGTGAGCCTCATGCTCTGCCAGGGAGGAGGGGAAGCCAGGAGGAAGCAGAGACAGGACACCTGACCCAAACTGACCAAAGAGGTATTCCATACCACAGCATTCCATACCATGCCCAGGAGGTAACTGGGAGTTAGCTGGAAGGGCTGGGAGACTGTAGGGTTGGAGGAGGTATCGGTCGGTACTTGGTCGGGCTGAGGGGGGCGAGTTATCGGTCGGCTGGTGCTGAGGTGTTGTATTCTCTTCCCTTGTTATTTCCTTTATCATTATTATCATTGGTGGTAGCAGTAGTGATCTGTGTTATACCTTAGTTACTAAACTGTTCTTGTCTCAACCCGTGGGAGTTGCATTCTTTTGATTCTGCTCTCCGTCCCTCCGAGAGCAGGGGGAGGGCAAGAAAGGGGGGGAAGTGAGCGAACGAATTACCTGACTGGGTTTAAACCACGACAAGTAGAAAAATCCACAACTAACAAAACTCAGGATAAATCAGTTCGCTTTGCCTGTTTTGTAAAATACTGTGTGCATCTCCTTGGAAAAAGCAGCCTGTAATTTCATGTTGAAAATGCTCTAAGAGAAGGACAGAACTCAGCTTCAGTATAATTTCATAGAATAATATCATAGAATCACAAAATGGTTTGGGTTGGAAGAGACCATAAAGCTCATCCAGTTCCAACCCCCTGCCATGCACAGGGACACTTTCCACTGGAGCAGCTTGCTCCAAGCCCCATCCAACCTGGCCCTGAACACTGCCAGGGATGGGGCAGCTACAGCTTCTCTGGGCACCCTGTGCCAGCACCTCAGCGCCCTCACAGGGAAGAATTTGTTCCTTATATCTAATCTGATTTATCTTTGAGAAAACTGAAAGGGTCTCTGGAGCTTGTCAGACAACGTGCTCCCAAAGCAGTGATCTGAAATCGAGAAGACTCCCCAAATCGTTGGTTCAGCCTCTGCCTGGGCACAGCTTCCACTATATCCCTGGAGAGAGTTGCCATATAGATCTTGACTGTGGTCGTCTGTCTTCTCCCCATCAGTGCTGGACTGAGGGTCATGACAGAGCCATAAAGCTGTGTGTGGACTGTTGGAAGTCTGTTTTCCTTTCACAGAATCCCAGAATCCCAAGGGTTGGAAGGGACCTCAAAAGATCATCCAGTCCAACTCCCCTGCAAGAACAGGGTAACCTAGAGTACATCACACAGGAACTTGTCCAGGTGGGCCTTGAATATCTCCAATGTAGGAGACTCCACAGCCCCCCTGGGCAACCTGTTCCAGTGCTTGTTCCTGGCCCTTGAACTGATAGAATTCTTATCTTGATTTCAGGAATGGTTGGAAATATGTCAGGGACGTAGTACAGTACCCCCTCAGAAGTTTAGGGTCTGTATGTGCAAGAGGGACATGAATAGGCAGGGAAATGACATCACTTGCCTGGGGCTGCACAACAAGTCAAATAGCAGAGGTGGGAATTCCTGCACACCTGTTCTACAAGCGACTGGGAAAAAGTGCAAGAAAAGGAGCGTATCTGTGGTATCTCATTCCTAAATGGCCTGCAGAAATGGCTGTGTATAAGATCTCCCACTATTGACTGCTGAGGATACAGGACAGGATCATAAAAAGGGTTACTTTTAACAAGCCTACAGAATTCTGAGCATTTTTGGCTCATGCACACACTGCCATAGGAATATATATAAAAATATAGATATATGCTTTTGACTTTATTGTTACCATATGCACTCTTTGATACACTTTATTTCCTTCATTTTAAAACTCTAGCCTATATGCTGCTGGGAGCAGGTATGTATTGTGTATTTATACAAGTACAAATCAGGTTTTCTCTGCAGCCATGAACTGTCTCCCTACTGTTGTGCAGACACCGGATAGTGCCCTGACAGAGGGCTTCGCCTCTTCTACCTCCTGTTGGCTGACAGCAGCCATCAAACTGATCTTGTGCTACTTTGTGAGAAATGGATTACCAATGCTGTGGTTCTAACGTACCTGGCACCGCAGAATAAAGCCTGAATCTGATTTAGGTTCTTTATCTCCAAGATGCAGAGGGCTTGCTGTCAGACACACATGAATGTACTTTGTCTAATACGCAAGCCTCTGGAATGCAAATTTGATGGAAGCAATGGCTGAATTCTTGATAAAAAAACTAGAAGGAGTGTTACAGAAAAGCCATGAAAGCGATGAAATGCACACTTATATTCAGCATTCAGCTCTTAGGATTTTATTTAAGCTATTTTTCAGCAGCAGGAAGGAAACAATGGTTTGTGGAGCAGGATTCTATATACACATGGGGATTTGTGGTTTGCTACAGAATGCAATTGAAGTTTCAAAAGATGTTATAAGAGCTAATTTATTCCTCCAGTAATTTAGAAGCCTCTTTGTGCTGTGGCCTTGCATTTAACAGTTTGGCATCTAACAGAATGCCAACAAAATACTCTTTAAATTTACGAGAGAATGAATCTCTGACATATAAAGGGGGACCTTACAGCGTCTGTTCTTCTCTGGCATTATCCTTCTGCTCAGGAAATGAATCTTGCTGCAGTTATAAACTCACATTGGAGTGGGTTTCAAACCCCATACCTTGAGAATTCTTGGCATTGTGCAGCGTGTCTCCTGGTTTATTAGATTTTGCAGACTATATCCTATCAATTTTTGCAGGCTGCTAATTGGAGTTCATCACAACAGAAGAAGCCTTAGCACGACAGGGGCTGTGAGTTGTGATGGGGCCCCCTCTGTACAACAGTGGCAAGAAAATCTAAGTGCTATAGAAGAGTACCTGTGGTAAGGTTCCCATGCAGAATGTGATACAACATTTTCATCTACTGCAGCATTTGGACTGCTCTTCTTGGTCATATTGCTATGTAGAATGTATATTTATGCATACATATGTGGAGAGAGAGTATCTGTAGAGTAATGTATATACAGCAAAATACAGACATTATAGATAAATGTACGCATTAGCTCAGCTAGAAGTTATGAGCTCAGTTTATATGGGATATGCAGGGTATCAGGCTGGGTCGGACCATGGGATTTAAAGGCAGCACAGGGATCATCATGCCAGCCTTTCCCAACTGCAAGCAATTACATACTTCATGTTTAATCCACAAGGATTCATGAAAGCCTGCTCCAGATGCAGCAGTCCCAGAACCCTTCTGTTCACCTCTTACAAATACAAGCCCTGAGGTTACAGACAAAGCACCACAGATGATTGCACTCCACCATAAAAGAGCAGATTCCTGCAACAGGATAACAATCCTCTCTGGTCTTAAAAACCTTTATTACTGGAGCCTGTCCCATGTAGCAAAGTTCAAAGTCTTTTGTGTTTTTTTAATATAGGCATAATTAATGCCACTGTGCTAACTTAGTATTTTCTCATACACTTTACAGATGGAGGGACATGCAGAGGATTCTTGTTCATGGTCACATACTCAGACAGTGATGGAGCTGGGAACAGTATCCATACGTTGTGGCTGTCAGTCCCTGCTTACTTTGTCATCCATCACTAGGCTCCCTTGGTCACAGTTTACTCCTTGACATATGTTCTCATGATGTTACTCTTCAGCAGTGAGAGACTTTGCTGTCATTCAGACAAAAGCCATCTGCAGTTGTGCTGTCAAGGCTTTCATTAGACCTCTGGACCTCTTCCCTGGTGTTGGGTAGTTGGAAACTATAATGATGATGGTTTATACTTTCACCTCTTCAAATGAAAAATGAGCATGGAGATAAACACACTTCAGTCAATAAATTCTCCTGTCCTCTCTAATAGAAATGTTGGGTCTTTTTCTGTTTTCCTCCCGTCTTACTACAGATGTCCTAGCAGTAAATTAACCTTGTACTTCACATGCATGATCCTGTGTGTCCACATTCTTAAAAAGCAATGGGCAGAACAGCAAAGCTAATGCACTATGTAACAGCTTAACTGCTACTAAACACAATCAATTTATAGTGATACACAAGCATATAATATTGATTTATTGTAAAACTGGGTTGTTTTTTTTTTTTGCATAGACAAAGGCTTTGAGCTTCCTCCTGTAGGAGGTGGCATAGTTTTACAATTGGCTTCGCTAGCACACTACATTACTTTCAGCCTGACAAGGGTAAGCATATAGGTGGCTGGGTTAACCTGTTTCTGAATAGCTCGTTTGTCATGGCATGGAAATGAGAATCACAGAATCATAGACTGGTTTGAGTTGGAAGGGACCTTAAAGCTCATCCAGTTCCAACCCCCTGCCATGGGCAGGGACACCTTCCACTAGACCATTAACGTGTAAATGCACAGCTGATGTGGAAGTTTAACACTTAATGGTAACCAAAGCTTTAACAGTCATCTCTAGCTTTTAAGCAATAAAATATGTATCATGCCAGAATTTCGTCAAAGGAGGTTTAAATAATGACTTGCTGCCACAAAAGTAAGTGTAACATTTTCTGACCAATCTTTTTCCATTGTGCAAACTTGCAATTAGCAGTTGGTTTTATCAGTTCAATAATTGCAGACTAGATATAAGGAAGAAGTTCTTTACTGTGAGGGTGGTATTGCACTTGCATGGGTTGTCTGGAGAGGTGATAGATGCTCCATCCCTGGAAACATTCAAGGTCAGACTGGACAGAGCTCAGGGCAACCTGATCTAGTTGAAGATGTCCTTGCCCATGGCAAGGGGATTGCACTAGATGGCTTTTGAAGATCCCTTTCCAACCCAAACCACTCTACAATTCTATGATTCGAACTCTTTCAGGTCATGTTCTGACATTCCTAAGTCTTGAAGTTCTTTACTGTGAAGGCACTCGAATGGGTTGCCCAGGGAAGTTGTGAATGCTCCATCCCTGGCAGAAATCAAGGCCAGGCTGGACAGAGCCTTGGGTGACATGGTTTAGTGTGAGGTGTCCCTGCCTATGGCAGAGGGTTGGAACTGGATGATCTTAGGGTCTTTTCCAACCCTAACTACTCTATGATTCTATGATTCTAGGGCAGTACAAGTCTGTATGATGAAAGGACAAAACAGTGTGAGAAGCTTCTAATGAGAGATGATAACTTACACGTCATCAGTGTTGTATTCATTGGCTTCTTTGACAATTGATTTTTAAATGTTTTGCTTACACATATGAATAGGTGAGGTTTAAAAATAGCCATTTTTAATATTGCAAAATGAGAAAATAATGCCAGGTTGTACATAAGTGAACATTATGAAAATGCCTGGATATTAGGAAAGGCAAAATACCGTAAGGAAACCTGCATGCCTGCATGCAAAGCATTTGTTCACCTTTCTCTCTACAACCAGGCAGTTGTCATCCCTTCATGCATCCCTAAAAGGCAAGCCTTTTGAATCTTAGGTGGAGCTTTTTCCAAGTGCTATATTTATTTATTACCCTTTACACTCATCCCTATCCCAAAGGATATTTTCCTCAGTGTGCAATTCTCCAGTAGGAACTGTAGGAAGAGTAAGGACTTGAAGAACTCATCAGCTGAAGATTTCTCAGGCTCTTAGAGAAACTGGTATATGGGGCAAGGCCCTTTTAGAAACCCACTTTAACTCAGCTGGCCTCCCTATAGTTATAGAATCATAGAATAGTTAGGGTTGGAAAGGACCTTAAGATCATCCAGTTCCAACCCCCTGCCATGGGCAGGGACACCTCACACTAAACCATGCCACCCAAGGCTCTGTCCAGCCTGGCCTTGAACACTGCCAGGGATGGAGCATTCACAACTTCCCTGGGCAACCCATTCCAGTGCCTCACCACCCTCACAGTAAAGAACTTCTTCCTTATATCCAATCTAAACTTCCCCTGTTTAAGATTTAACCCATTACCCCTTCTCCTGTCACTGCAGTCCCTGATGAAGAGTCTGTCCCCAGCATCCCTATAGCCCCCTTTCAGACACTGGAAGGCTGCTATGAGGTCTGCGATTAACAATCAGTAGCTGTCAAGTGAAATTGCAACCAGACACCCAGTAATATCATCTATAAGTGCTGTATCCCAAAACATGCTTCCTTTAAGCCCTGTGGCAAAGGGAGAGCACTGGCACAGAGTTTCCAAGTGGTAACCTGTTCACAGAGCACTGACCTTTGCTGTGCATCCAGCTCCTCACAGCAGAGCTCTTCGGAGATGTACTGAGGAGATACAGGAGAGCAAACAACTGGAAGTGAGAAGCAGCTTGAAAGGTACAGATGTACTCAGACGCTGGCACACACTCATCTTTGGAGCAGAGCTGCCATTTAGAACCCTGTGTGTAAAGCCAGAGTAACTGTTCTGCAGAGCCCTATGCAATGGTAGAAGACAAAACAAAATGACAGGCTTCTTAAATTATGTAGCATAAGAGCCTGCTGTTTACCCAAGTGAAGCAGGAACATTGGCTGGTTTTCTCATTAAATGCTCTTTCTTGGCAATGCAAAGGTCTGCAAAGATCTGTTCATCAAGTCTTCAATCAATTCTAGAACCTCCAGGATAATCTTCCAAAAAGCCTTTGGATCTGAGTTTCGGAGCCTTTGAGTCTCCTATGCCTCTGAAGAGAAAGCAGGGCAAACGCTCGTGTCCCTGCGAATGGCAGTGGGTTTGGAACTGGATGATCTTTAAGGTCCCTTCCAACCCAAGCTGTTCTGTGATTCTATGATTTTGGAAATCAATGGGCCTATATTTTTGACTAATATAAATCATCATGGCTTTCTCTGCCATCAGTATTCCCTCTTATTTACATTAGCAGAAGTTGAGCAGACCTATATTGCTGGCCTGATCACATGACTCCCAACACCAGCATTTTTACTGAGTGCTTGTAGTTATAAATCCATATTATTATGAGACATAATTATTACTTGTTATTATTACATATAATAACTATTATCCATAGTTATTACAGAGACAAGAAAACCAGAAAAGAGGAAATTAACACTTTTAAAAGGCTGTTTGATAGAAGTGCAGGAAAGCTTGCACTTCCAAAAGGCAGTTCATCTGAAGAGTGTGCTGAGAAATCTCTGTCATCCACTCTGCTGAGGAGATGTAACAGTTTTGGCAATATCCTTTAGCTCATGGAGTCTGCCTGCACCAGCCAACTGGAGAGAGGGATTTTAATCAGTGTGCCCATTTTGTAATCCGGATTGTGCCCATCATTAAACACCCTGGCCTGACGAGCTCCATCTGAAGCCAGACATTGCACTGAGGCTGCTGGGGACTGGGCATATCATTGCTTCTGCTGACTCTGCTCTGAGAAACTCTCCTCTGGCAAAGCAGCTGGCTCTGCTGGTGCTGTGAACGACTGCAGCACAGGCTACCAAATCCATGTGTCAGAGAGAGGGGTTTCAAGGAGAGAGAAAGCAGCAATCCTGACACTGAACCACACAGCAATCAGTTTGGGTTGGTGGTTTCCTTTGCAAATAGGCATTCTTCAGGTCACAGTGGGGAATTCTGACACTGCAAAGGGGATGAATGGATTAGTAGGCAAAATAAGGACTGTCCCTGCTTGTAGCTGTGATGTGTAAAGGCTGCTAGCATATCTGTATAGGTTTTTGGGTCCATGCAGATGTCCAAGAGGCTTCCAAAAGCCTTTTTAATCCATGGAAAAGGCCACATGTGAGTTAATGCTTTATGAATTGCCATCTAGGATATGAGGAAAACATAGGTCATTGTAATGGTGAACTGTGCAAAATGCCTAATTTATGCCATTATGAATCTTAAACGATGAAGTAATTTGTGTTACTTCTAGTATAGGAGGGAAAGGTACAGCAAGCCAAAGTCCATCCCTAGGGAGCCCAGACCAACTCCATTACCAGCTACTGGCATGTACGGTCCTCATGACTAAGCTCATTCTCCAGGGCTGAGTGGAAGCAATTCATCACTGTACACAGAAATATGCCAGCAACAAAGATTGCAGTGAGCCATTCCCAAATGAGGAATCATAGAAAGCAGCTTGGTATCGAAATCACTTCATGTCTGAAACTCATATCAAAATTGATTTAAAACTCTGTATCTGCATCCCAACACCCCTCCAGCCAGCAATGGAAAGAATAGGAGGGGAGAAAAGTAGGGACATGCCAAGTTCAATTATACATTGAACATTATACATCATCTGAAGACCTTCTATGATCAAAATGTTCCCACAAGATAGATCCCGCATCTCACAGTAGTATGTGGATGGAGTATTTGTTCCATTTATGTAGTACTGAATATGTCACTGAAATGGAGCTGTGGATGTCAGCATGGTCATGGACAACTCTTATGTACCCTCCTCCTTTGACATACGATTAGCAGAATAGCTAAGGGTTCGGCACAGTCAGCAACCAAACGGCAGTGGAATAAATCCTCAACCCCGAACCACCAGAACAAAACAGAGGGCAGCGATAGTGTCTCTTTATCACAAGACAGATTATCACTTGCTCAAGTGTCACACTGTCAGTGTGGTGTAATAAAACTTTGTGTATCAGAAGGAAATAAACAAAGAAAGCCCCAAAACATAGAAAATGGTCCAAAGACATTAAGTGTTAACCCACTGAGAATGGTCTAAGATAGGTGAACAGAGTCGAATCTTGAGCAAACAGAAAGATGTCTCCAGAGGGCACTTTCTCTACCTGGACTTGTGTAAAGCGTTCGACACTGTCCCACACGACATCCTTGTCTCTAAATTGGAGCGACATCAATTTGATGGATGGACCACTCGGTGGATAAAGAACTGGCTGGATGGATGCACACAGAGAGTTGTGGTCAATGGCTCAATGTCCGGCTGGAGACCAGTAACGAGTGGTGTCCCTCAGGGATCGGTGTTGGGACATCTTTGTCGCTGACATGGACAGTGGGATTGAGTGCGCCCTCAGCAAGTTTGCCGATGACACCAAGCTGTGTGGTGGGAAGGAAGGAATGCCATCCAGAGGGACCTCGACACACTTGTAAGGTGGGCTGATGCCAACCTCATGAAGTTTAACCATGCCAAGTGCAAGGTCCTACAGCTGGGTCGGAGCAATCCCAGGCACAGCTACAGGTTGGGCAGAGAAGAGATTCAGAGCAGCCCTGCAGAGAAGGACTTGGGGGTGTTGGTTGATGAGAAAATGAACAGGGGCCGGCTTCAGTGTGTGCTTGCAGCCCAGAAAGCCAACCGTATCCTGGGCTGCATCAAAAGAAGCGTGACCAGCAGGTCGAAGGAGGTCATCCTGCCCCTCTACTCTGCTCTTGTGAGACCTCACCTGGAGCATTGTGTGCAGTTCTGGTGTCCTCAACATAAAAAGGACATGGAACTGTTGGAGCAAGTCCAGAGGAGGCCACGAGGATGATCAGGGGACTGGAGCACCTTCCCTATGAAGACAGGCTGAGGAAGTTGGGTCTGTTCAGCCTGGAGAAGAGAAGGCTGCGTGGAGACCTCCTAGCAGCCTTCCAGTATCTGAAGGGGGCCTATAGGGATGCCGGGGAGGGACTCTTCATGAGGGACTGTAGTGATAGGACAAGGGGTGATGGGTTCAAACTTAAACAGGGGAAGTTTAGATTGGATATAAGGAGGAAATTCTTTCCTGTTAGGATGGTGAGGCACTGGAATGGGTTGCCCAGGGAGGTTGTGAATGCTCCATCCCTGGCAGTGTTCAAGGCCAGGCTGGACGAGGCCTTGGGTGATATGATTTAGCGTAAGGTGTCCCTGCCCACGGCAGGGGGGTTGGAACTGGATGATCTTAAGGTCCTTTCCAACCCTAACTATTCTATGATTCTATGATTCTCCTATCCTAAACCAAGAGTTTAAGGGGCTGTGAATCACCAGCTGGGAAGTGCCTGACTCCTCTCATAGAATCATATAATCACAGAATGGTTTGTGTTGGAAAGGACCTTAAGATCATCCAGTTCCAACCCCTTATCATGGTCAGGGACACCTCACACTAAACCATGTCGCCCAAAAAGCATCCTGAAGCAGGCGGCATATCTTTGAGCTGCTGTCTAATACTTAAACAGGCAAAACTGATTAGTATTAATCCTCAGAGACCAGTTGTGACCAGCCTGGTTTGTGGGCCAGATTTAGTACAATTTAGAAACTGATTTACAGCAGTGATTATGTTCCTTTCACTGAAGCTAGCTGCCTCCTGCACTGCGCATCCACGTCGGTATTCACTGGGTAATATACTTCAGTTCATGGAGCAAAGATTTTCCTGCAGCGAGAGAAGGGTTTCAGCTGACTCCTGCTGAGAGGCTGTGTCTCTGTCAGTGAAATCCTGGTAGCTGAAGCATTAATCTGAATTAAGAGGGAGGTCTACGTGAGAGCTGGAATACAAAACACAGCAGCAAAATTCCTTTGGAGTACTGAATGTGCTGGGAACCTCTGGTGTGAAGTTCAGTGTACCAACAGCTGTAACTAAAATGCTTAGTACCCTGACAGCATGCCAGGCTTCTCCCCCATTCCAATACAGGCAGATCCAAGAGACCTTCCCATCCCACTCACATTTCCTAGAACCTGGATGCTCATTGACACACGCTCAGCTGCATTTGGGAGACTGTGTGAGTCACTGAGCTTGGGTTCATTACTCACTGCTGAGCAATACCTCAGGAATTAGGAGCTCTGGGGCTCATGTGTCGGTGGTCACTGTATCCATGATGTTAAATACAGCAGGTCTGCCTGGGAACCCTCCGAGTCATCCCTCTTTGTCTCTTATTTATTTAGCTAGTTTTCGGCAGGGTTCAGGGACGGGGTGTTCCTGCTTTGGGGTTGTTTTGTTACCCTTGGGCGAACAAGCTGACAAACTGAGCAAGAAAATGGGTTTTATCCTTTGTGGGAAAGTGAGCATCTATGGGGGGAGAAAAATGTGCTCTACATTCCCTCCACATGATGAATTTGAGATTCATGGGGAGATAAACCAAAAATACTCATGAAGAGGCTTTGGTTTGTGCGCTTCATTTCCACGGGAGATTCCCAGAGTTGTTTGTTTGAAATAAACAACATAAAAGGAGACCCTCTGCCCACACTCTGATGTGAAGCAACTAATGGCTGCATCAGCATTTCCACTCTTCCTCCGGCTTTTCAGATGGTTTCTTTTAAAAGCTTACTCCAGACATGAACTTCGCATGTAATAAGACTTTGATTTAGAGAAGTCTTTCATCTGAGCAGCACAAAGTGCTTTGAAAATATCAGTCAATTGGGATTCAGAGCACAAGGAGATGGGCTTATTTTCAAAGAGAAACTGAGGCATTTGGCATCAAACACCCTGGTGACATTTTGATATGTGTTAAACCCCCAGATTTCTGTTCATTAATTCAGATAATCACTTGAACCCATCACTGTTTCCCTGTCCTACTTCAAGATGGCTTTTTTGGTTTTCATACTGTGGGAAATTTGGATCGTAGAAGCAATTATTTCACTAAAAATCTTTTCTGTAGCTAAATGCAGCTTTATGATGTGAGATAATAACAAAAAGTAGATAATAATAAAGATCTGGTGGTGTGTATAATCATCCTGAATTAATGCAACAGATCTCATTAATGAAACATTGGGAGTCACTCACTGCAGATCTGCAGCCATGTCGAGCATCTAATATTAACAGCACATTACATCTGCACTGCAGCAGGGATTAAAACAGATAAGGCAGGTGGGAGGAGGAACTGTGAATTATACTTACCTGGGGTGGAATTGGCCCTTGGTCTCATAATTAGCTCAACAGGAGGGACCAGTAAAGAAAGCCAACAGGGTTAGCTGGGCTGCGCAGCTGGGCTACATCAGCAAGGACATCACCAGCAGATAAAGATGTCATTGTCCCACTGGAACACCTGGAAAACTATGTTCAGTTTTGGTCCCTGCTATAGAAAAAAGATGTGGATGGGCTGGAGAGGGTCCAGAGAAGGGCCACAGAGATGATCCAAGGACTGGGAAGCCATGTGAGGAAAGGCTGAGAGAGCTGGGACTGTTCAGTCTGGAGAGAAGGATCAGGGGAGACCTTATCACCATGTTCCAGTAGTTAAAGGGTGGCTACAAAGAAGATGGGAACCTGCTCTAGTGGAAGGTGTCCCTGCCCATGGCAGGGGTTGGAACTGGATGAGCTTTAATGTCCCTTCCAGCCCAAACCATTCTGTGATTCTATGATCTTATAGGAAACCACAAGATTACACAGCTCTGATGAACGCACACTCAAGCAGTTTGAAGTGAAGTAATTGCAGAAGAGTTACTTATATGAAGTAAGCATAAAGTCAGTGAAAGGGAGATGAGATGCCCCTCCTATCCCATCTGCCCAGCTGCAAGCAGGTGACATTTCCCTGTAAGCATTGTGGAACAGCGTGGCACAGAACGCAGTGGCAGGGGTGGGAAAAGCAAACAGACACACTGGAGGGGTTGGAGCTGGACAGTTTTAAGGTCCTAATCATCTCCTGAATCCCAGAATCCACAGTTTGAGCCAATATGGACAGCAGTGCTCTGATATCCTACTTGGTTTGTGACATTCACTTTGCAACCATTACCCCGTTTTGGAACAAGATGATTCAATATCTTAGTTGCAAAACAGGAGCCCTGGGAAGAAGACCACAGCAGGCTCCATTTGGGGTGCTGTAGAGTATCATAGAGGGAGGGTGTAAGTCCTTATTAGTTGTCTTCATCTCCGTTTCTCTTTCTGAACATGTTTTTTTCCCAGCCATTATAATAATCAAATTTCAGTAGTCAAGGACCACCACATCTTCTTCTCCATGGTCTGCTTCCCAGTGCAGAGATTAATTACCACTGTTTCACCTTAATGACATAGCTAAGAACAAAAGGCATTGATTTCAGCAACTTTACCTCCAAACAAATACATTTATACTTCATATTACCTCCTGTTCAAATCCCCCCAAGGACCACAGTGTTGCAATTCACATAGAAACCAGTTCCCTGACCTTTACCAGGAGAAAATGTATTTCAGCTTTAACTCTGGAGAGGCAAGAGAAGGGAATGCATGTGATTGATTGCTAATAAGCCACACAGCACACGCTATGCTGCAAAGACTGCAGGCTCATGCATTACTCTGATGACTTTGAGGGGGAATGACAGTCCTGCCCTATAGTATATTGATTATCAAAGCAGCTGCCAAAAAAACCCAGCGGTGAAATATTAAATATGCATTGAACTTGGCCCTTTCTCACTGCATCTCTGTCCAGGATTTGTAATAGAACAGCTCAAGGCATGAAACGGTCCTGTTTGCATTGGCTGTGTGTTTCTCCTGAGGAGCCCTCTGTAAGTATGGTGTCAAAACAACTCCCATCTACAGCCTGCTCCAGTCTCCTGTGATTCCCATTTTTCAGTAGGGAACATGCACCGTGACTAACCAGTGACTTCGTTTTAGGATGCCATGGGAATGATGTGTCTAAACAGAAGAGTTTTGTCTGTCCAGCCTAGTGCCCTAAGACAAAGGGCATCGCTCCCATGGGGATTTTCAATAGGTTCCTGTGTGTAATTGCAGTTGCAGTAGATACAAATAGAAATAACCCTTATGGCACTGTACAAGAACTCAGGGAAGCTGCACACAGTAACAGGAGGTGACTGAACTGATGTATAGCACAGAAAGCGATGGCAGCAAAGGGAATGATGTTGGGATTGCAGCAAGAAGGTATGTCCTGGCTGTGTGCAGAGCCTACACTTTGGTTTGTGTGGAAGCTTGTGGCATTGCATCTTCTTTTTTTCCCTATGGATTAATCTAGGGCCGTTGCTGGTGGTATAAAATCCTTTTAACAGATGGCTTAGGGCATGGCCAACTGTGATCAAGGGCAGCACATTCAGTCCCTGTCATTACAGAGCACTCACTGCCTTTAATCCCCAGAGGTGAATGATGTTCTGTATTTTACAATGTGGCAAATGCATCTGGCAATGGTCAGAGATGGGGTATGAGAAAGCATTTTTATAGGCAGGCAAACATATAAAGCTGTTCTGGGCAAGGTCAGGATAATTCCCAATGCATGTTTTGGCTCATCATGAAGATCATCTGCAAAACCTGCATACAGAAAACTGCAGGCGAGACTAATGAAACCTTTAATCATTGACCAGCAGGAACAGTTTATTATGATTTAGTTTAATAGTCCTTTCAGCCAATAAATATGGGCCATTACCTGCCCATGAGCCTTTTTTTAGCTCCACATGAGTCACACATGAGAAGAGACCCTGTATGGGAAGTGTGTGTGTGCAGACACTCATTGGGTTGGAAGGACCAAAGCCAGATCTGATGTGTAACATCCACACCCACAGCAATTACATCGGAGTCACTTCTCTGTGTCAAAAGTACAGCCTTGTTTATAATGAACAATTCCTTTTTCAGGCTAATGCCAGAAGATTGAGTGCCTTTGGCTTCTTTTACCCATTATTCCAGGTTACTTTGTTTGATAAAAGCCCTACTTGAATATGTGAGATTTACGCTGGGGAGCACAATAACAGGATATGGTCACAACAACAACTGACTGGGAGGTTCACAAGCAACAAACTTAAAACACTTCAGCTGTTTTGTGGTAACAGCCCTTTTGCATGCTTCATCCCCAGTCACTGGTGAAGAACTCACTGCACCCAGGCCACGTTTCTCATGGAGAAATGGGAATGTGATCCAACAGTAACCAGGATGTGACCAATGGCCTCTGAACCCAAGTCCCAACTAACCCCCCATGGCCTAAGCCCATGAGGTACAGTAACAGGGACTCATTAGCATCAGGTAGGGAATGCTCTTGTCATGCAAAAGATTCTGGATGTTAACAGAGGAAGGGAGCAACAGCTTAGCCAGTGAGTGGGTTTGGAGATGAGCTTTGAAGGAAGAGAGGGGAGAGTTCTTGGAGTGCAGAACACTTGAAGTGCAAAGGGTTTCCTTTCCTTCTCAATAACAAAGCTGTGACCACAGGGTCTGCCCATCCTGAGTCTCTGGGATACTGGAGGGAGACGAGTGATTAGAAACAGATGAAATATTGCTTTAAATCTCCATTAATTAATCCTGTAGCAATCCCACTGCCTTCACAACTTCCTTTAACAGGAAGTTTTCCTTTCGCTGCCTGAATGCTAAAGACAAGTTTATTATTATTATTATTATAATATGTCAAAACCTTGTTTTGAAATGGGTTTCTCAGGTTGCCCTAAGCAATGCTGCACCTATCAAATTAACCTGCAAGAGTGAAGAGCCACCACAAAGCATTAAACACATCACTCCACCTATAGGAAACAGCTTGTAGTGCATAAGAATCCCCTCAGGCACGATCCCATCTGTGTTCCCAGTATCCAACTTGGCAGGACACAAACGTTCAGCTTCTGAACACAAACCTGTGACAGCAGCAGGAGGGTGTTGAGGGCTCTATCACATCTTTAGCAGTATTCCAGAGCTGGGAAGCAGCCTTTGAAGAGGTGTCAACAAGGAGAATTTTCCTAACTTCCCTAAAGGGCAAGTCTGTGGGACACCCAGGATTCAAAACCCTCATCTGCGAGGTAAGGAAGCAGGAACACACATGAAATAGGTGTTAATTGTGTTGTACTGCACAACACTGACTCATTCCTTCCATTTTGACAGGCTACATGCGGAAAAACAACACTGGATGGTGGCTGTGTGCTTCCTACAGTCCTGGCAGAGATACAGCAAGACAGATCACGGCTCTTTTTATAGATGTAAAGAGGCCAACGGTGAGAAGCAATGAAGGTGTAAGAAGGCACTGCTGTTCACTCCGCAGAGCTGTTGGTACGTACTGTCCTGTCCTCTCCACCCTTTTGTCTGGGTTACTTTGTCCCTGGGATAGGTTCTTATCTCATCTACCTGGAGACAGTGTAGTTGGTGTAGGTGACCTGGCCTTGCATCTGTGCATCTTGCTTTGCTCCTGGGTGTGTTAGATGAGTTATGTCACCTGGGAGAGCAGGAGGATTTCTTTGAGTACGGAAGTGGATGCATGAATAGATTAATGGTGAATACCAGAACATAAGTAATAATAACATAGAATCATAGAATAGTTAGGGTTGGAAAGGACCTTAAGATCATCAAGTTCCAACCCCCTGCCATGGGCAGGGACATCTCACACTAAACCATGTCACCCAAGGCTCTGTCCAACCTGGCTTTGAACACTGCCAGGGATGGAGCATTCACAGGCTCCCTGGGCAACCCATTGCAGTGCCTCACCACCCTCACAGGAAAGAATTTCCTCCTTATAGCCAATCTAAACTTCCCCTGTTTAAGTTTGAACCCATTACCTGTAGTCTTATCACTACAGTCCCTAATGAAGAGTCCCTCCACAGCATCCCTATAGGCCCCCTTCAGATACTGGAAGGCTGCTATGAGGTCTCCATGCAGCCTTCTCTTCTCCAGGCTGAACAGCCCCAACTTCCTCAGCCTGTCTTCACACAGGAGGTGCTCCAGTCCCCTGATCATCCTCGTGGCCCTCCTCTGGAATTCTTCCAACGGTTCCATGTCCTTTTTATGCGGAGAACTGCACACAATACTCCAGATGAGGTCTTACGAGAGCAGAGTAGAGGGGCAGGATCACCTCCTTCGACCTGCTGGTGACACTCCTTGGCTTTCGGGGCTGCAAGCACACACTGCTGGCTCATGTTCATTTTCTCATTGACCAGCACCCCCAAGTCCTTCTCTGCAGGGCTGCTTTGAATCTCTTCTCTGCCCAAGCTGTAGCTGTGCCTGGGATTGCTCCCACCCAGGTGTAGGACCTTGCACTTGGCATGGTTAAACTTCATGAGGTTGGCATCAGCCCACCTCACAAGTGTGTCAAGGTCCCTCTGGATGGCATTCCTTCCCTCCAGCTTGTCAACCGAACCACACAGCACGGTGTCATCGGCATGCACAAATACAAACCAGAACAAAAAGCTCTCATGCAAGAACCACTACTAGGCTGAAAAGCTGTTGCCTGTAGGAACCAGAGGAAGCTCCAACCCTTGTTGGAGTTTCAGCTAGACTGGACAGAGCACTAATATACACCCATCACGAATGTGCCTACGAGACTGATAAACCGTTATCTGCATCACTTTCCCATCTTTAGATAAACATCAAACTATAGGAAATTCTGTTACAATACTTTCAATTCACATACAAATGGGATGGTTTTGACTTGACAGAACCAGACTGCCTTATTTATTCCCTTGAAGATTTTCCTCATGGTAGATAAGTGTTAAGAAGAGTTCTTTCTTATCTCAGTGAAGAAAAAAATCTTTAATAGTGATGGCCCCACTGCTTGCCAACACTGGAACTCTTTGTAAAATAGGCCTGTGATTCTATAACTTCTTGGTGTATAGGTAGATACATTCCCCTGGGCCACCAACTCCTACCAGATGGAACCTGAACTCTGAGTCACACAGTCCCATGATATCAACAGCTACCAGCCACCTGCCTTTATTTCAGTTCCTGCTTTCCCTGGCTCAGAGCTCTAAGCCATGGGTGTATGCATGTGGTGAAATTTTAAGTAGCTGTAATTTGAAGACAACATCTGTTCTAAGAGGTGAACTTCTAAGAGGCTTGAAGACAGAAGAATCAGCAGGTACTGAGATTGCTTTGTTACAGATGGTTTCCTGGGTTAGTACTCATAAGGAGTAGGGTCCATTGAATGCTTTAAATCCTAAGATGTGATTTACATAGAAGCAGCTTGGTGCAGCATTGTGGAACCATTGAAAGCCATTGGTTATTTTCCTTGCCTTTACCTTCCTCCATGCCTTGCTCCTTCCTACTGTTTCCTGGTTCTGACATGACTGCATGAATACAGCACAAAACAAGCAGCGCACCAAGTCTGAACCTATTTCCTGGAGAAATGCTTGTGATGCCTGTTGAGAAAAGGTACAGCAACAAGAGGATGGTGACAGATGGTGGAGGAAGGCATATGGAGAGGGAAAGGAGAAAGGTAAGGGTACAGAAAGCAAGTTTCTATCCTTTGTCCTGTTAAATCCATCTAAAAGAGGACTAGGACATGGGAAACACCGATACAGAGAACCAGTGTAAGTGCACAGAGACCAATCAATTGAGCTCTATCAAGTAAGTTCATCCTAATGCTAGGGAAAGAGCAGGGAAAGGAAGGATAGATTATGATGATGGTACTGCTAAGGGCTCTGTCCCATGGGCATCCTTTCACAGAGGCCAGAGTACGTACAACAGAACTGAGGCTGTCACATCTGCAGCACAAAATGCGCCAACTGACTTTAACATGAAGGTGGATCCCTTCCAAGGCACTGTGAGGGGAGTTTCAGCAAAAGCATGTTGCTTAGATGCTCAGATACGCTTCAAATGAACCTGAGGAGCATCTTAGTGGATGGCAAAGCCGCAGTAGTCATACTGCTGTTATTCAGATAGTTCTATAAATCACCACAGGTTTGGTTTTGGCACTGATAATCTACAGCAGTTATTTCCCTGTATATTCCATGGGCTTTCCCTATAATACACACAGCGAGCAGCTTCTCAAAGTCATTCACTTCCTTCTCTGGATTCAGAAATATGGATATTATAAAACTGCCCTGGGAACAAGGGAGAGGACTGAGTTTCATACCGATAGCTACACTCAATTTGCTTAATCCAAGCCCAGATCACAAGGTAACCCTTGTGTATTATAAAGCATGCTATGTACATAAATCATAAGCCCCTTAAGTGGAGATGGAGTTAGGGACAGTTAACCTTTCCTATTATGGTCTGTACTCTGTGTAGGTTAGAAACCTCCCCTCTTTTTGTACTCCAGGCAGCTATGTGAGTTCATTTCAGCATCCATGTGTGGTACCCTCCATCCCAACATCACCAAGCAGGCAGTCATCAGCATTGCTGGTTAGTAAGGACTAGTAAAAGTGTGTGGGGCTTTACTGAGCGAGGAAGACAACTACATGTCACTAGGAAGTTTTGGAATATGATCATTCAGATTATGATGAGGAGGTAATTTTAAACAATCATTGCATTGTCCCTGAATTTAGGGAAGCACCAAAGGTACAGGATACCCTTTTGCCCAACACTAACCTTTCTCATGGCTGAATTGAGCCTTGTGTTTACACAGCATCAATCTGGTATGAAAAAGGCTCTATCATTCTGTTTCTTCCTTTTAAGAAGTCTGATATTTATCTATTCAGAACACAGTGGGTCCCAGTTCTAACTGGGCTGTTGAGGACAAATACAATAGATGTCATGCAAGTGAGACATACAAAAACACACACAGATGTGCATCAAATATATGTATAAATAGTGCATCTGAGACATATGTGTGCTTAAATAATGTTTGTGAACACTGTACACTTAAATGAACTTTCCCTCAGAGCAGTACTGTAGGTTTTTTATGTGTACTCATATCTTTTCCCATAAAAATTGTTTTAATGATTTAAATCCCATAAGCCCAAGAGCTCCAGATGCATATTTTAGTTGTTTGTCATAAGAACTATCCAACTCAATATGACCACGCTTTCAGCCAGAATGAATTTGCACAATGCTGAATGTTCAAGTGAAATAGAAGAGTTTTTCATTACAGTGAAAGAAGTCCTTGTAAAAGTGTCATTTGTGAAGCTTTAAAACCAGCAGTGTTAAATTAAGCTTTTTCTGCCATTTGAAATGCTTGGAAAGGAACAAGGTCTCTAGAAGGTGAACTTCAGCTCCTACCAAATGCAGCAATGACCTTCCAATTGACTTCAGCGGTGCTTAGGTTTTACACAGAGATAAAGCTTTTAGCTTTTTCACTTTTTGACTTTCTGGAGTCTTGAATTATTACCTTTCTACTCTTTTGGGGAGAACTAAGTCCCTACCATCATGCACTAACCAAACTCTCCTGCAAGGGTAAGTTAATAAAACAGTCAGACATGTTTTTCCTAAGTCATTCTAATACATTAATGAAACTGAGCACTGATTTTCCCAGAGGGTCACACCACACATTGCTCACCTGCCTGTGACTGTTGCTAGATAAAGACGAGACCTGGATCTCCCTTTCTGGCTTCATATTTTATCTCCTCAGAGCATCCAGCTACTTTGCCAGGGATTGGATATGGATGCAACAGAGGAGCCCAATGGAATTGCAGGTATAGATGGAAATATATCTGCATGTGCTTCAGAAGAAACTGGAATTGCAGTGATTTCAGGAGGCAAAATTCACTGTAATCTCCACAGGAGTAGGATTTGGATGCATCTTTTAGGGCCCTTTCTTCCAAATATACCTATCTCCAACTCTTTGTGGAAGGTGCTTGCAGAGGGATCTGCCAGAGGGACCAAACTCTTTCAAGTCAGATGTGGTTAATGGGTCATCCACTGCTCATCTTTAGATAAGAGTGTCATCAGTTATCCAGTTCTTTTCCAAATTGCTTATCTTCCTCTCTTTGTTAAGCCTTTTCACATAAGCAAAACTGTTTGCTTCTGGAATTACTCCGATAATTCCCACTTAGTTGCCTTTTGTCCTTTTCACCTTCGGATGAACTCAGATATGAAGAGTGATTTACCTAAAAGGGAAAGTTCTTGCAGTCTTCCATTAAATATTTACTTTTGCCTTTTTTGGGTTTGCCTTGTCCTTGGTGTTCCCAAGTCCTTTGAGACATCAGTATCAATTCCCACTGATTACAGACACTCCTCTCCTCAAGCAGGGTTACTCAATACTGGTTTGGACACATTTCCTACTACTTGACTGTAAATATGTTCTTATTTGTGTTACAAAGGCCAGTGAGACCTTGTGGACAATTTCCTCCTGTTCTTAAAGAAGAATATGCAAGAGTGGTTAGGATGCAGATAATCAAAGATCCCTCCCTCTCTGTTCAGTTATAGCTGGACATTCAGGTCTCTGCAGGGGTGGAGGTCCATGGGAACTGATGGCTCAGTGTTTTCTGCCACAGCCTTCTCCTCCCCATAAGATTAGCATTACCAGAACCGCTCATTGTGGAAGTGCAATGTGCAACATTTCTGCTTGTTCCTTGTCTAGAGCTGACATTTACATGGCAAACGTACAATGCTGGAACACAGGAACATTACAGAATTGTCTCTAAGACACTTAGGAGCCGCCTCCTGTGTATTATAATGTTTCTACCAAGCTCAGCCACGCATGTTTTTATCTCAGTGTTTGATTTTACAAACTCTAGTGCTAGTTTGCCTTTTACTGACTGACCAGTCAATCCGCTGACCCTGTAGGGATCACCTGCTCAGTCTGTACCCACAGATTTCCAGGTTCAGTGGCCTTCAAGAGCTGATGGAGAGAATAAAGAGTCCCGGCAAGAACCAGAGTCCTTAAGCCACTGCTTTCCAGCATCAAAAATACTTTACACAAGGGCAAAGAGGTATCTTTGCCTCTATGTGCTGTCAGACTGAAGACCTGCTCAGGGTGGTGGCTGGCCCAGGCAATCCAAACCCTCCCATCTGGTTACTCATGTAAAAGCCCCGCAGGTTAGGAGGTACTAGTGTTTACTTTGAAGATAACTGATCAGATTCAAGCCAAGCTGTCTTGAACAAGCTTTGAACGTGCCCGCAGGCATGGAAAGGTATTTGGGAGGGACAGCGGGAGGCCTTCTGTGTGCATGTTTAATCTCAGGTTGCTGATAAAGTTTGGGAAGTGTGGTAAAAACCTCCTGACACAGTCTGCGCTTTGACACAGCTCCAAGCCCTCAGTGGAGATGTTGTGTTCTTCCCCTGAAGGGGATCAGGCTGCTATCTACATATTACGGGCTTTCTTCAATAGGTACCCAGAGATGCTTTTCACATTCTGCTTAATGGAGCTTGCTATTAAAAAGTCCTTCTGGCTACAGCTGTCCTACTAAATGCAACAGGCCAGTGACTGTTGTGTGGCGTGAAGCCAGAGGGCATGTTATGGTTCATATCCACACGACTAAACTTCTTTCTGGCCACACCCAGCCTGCCTACTGGGAATCGTCCCAGGAATGTGCTGTTCCCAACCATGTGCTCTGGTATTGCCTGTTAGCCGATGCTAATCCACATCAAGGGACCATGAAACAGTACAGACAAGCATGCACCAGTGTTAGAGCTAGTGTCATGGTCCTGTTTAATTTACTGGTCTAGACATAGCTATTAATATCAGGAGTTTAGCAGCATTCTTGAAAGGACCAATGCATTTATATGGCTAATGAGAATATCCAGAGGAACAGGAATAATGTTTCAGAAGCAAAACACAAAACCAGATCAGGTGGTTTATATAACCATAAAATAGAATCGTAGCATAGTTAAGGTTGGAAAGGACCTTAAGATCATCCAGTTCCAATCCCCCTGCCATGGGCAGGGACATCTCACACTAAACCATGTCACCCAAGGCTCTGTCCAACCTGGCCTTGAACACTGCCAGGGATGAAGGATTCACAACGTCCTTGGGCAACCCATTCCAATGCCTCACCACCCTCACAGTAAAGGCCTTCTTCCTTATATCTAACTTGAACTTCCCCTGTTTAAGTTTAAACCCATTACCCTTTGTCCTGTTTGGAAGTGATAAAGTTCTTCTAGGAAGAGTTTACACAGAAATGCTTCTTACCAGGTTTCTGGTAACCTCCCCAGCAACCTCTGGTGCAGCCAGTTCTTGGGAAGAGGATGCTGCGCCCACACTGCTATGGCAATCCTGGTGCTAACTGCCATGCAAATGCTTTTGGACCTCTCATTTCCTTGCCTTGCTCCCTGACTTGAACAGGGAAATGCTTGCATCTGGAAGCTGGCAACTGGCTTTTGCCTAATGTGGGATCCAGATCGGAAGGGTTGAGCTCACTGGATGCACAGCTGCTGAAGATGCTGTACTTGGTCTATAAGGTAGCTGTCTTGCCTGGTACCACTATACCTGTGGGAAGTAACACTGCTGAGTTGTGCCTGTCATGATTTTTGAACTGAATTCTTCAACTGACCACGAGCTTAAGCCTTTTCTTGTATTTTCTTATTTAAATCTAAATAAGCAAAGATGTTTGGTCTCTCCCATGCACACATACCATGGCTTGCCTCCTGTGTCCCTTCTTTTACCTCCAGGATCCTGCTCGAGATCTTGTTCCAAACATGCCTGTGGTGTGATGAGCTGGGGAGTTTTAACAGTTTCCACTTGAGCTTCCTTTTGTGGAAGTCCATGAAAAGCAGCAGCGAAGAAGAAGGAGCTGAAGCAGCTCTGCAGAAACGGCCCCATAGGCAGACCCAGCCAGCAGACGCTCTGATTCCACCAGCAGCCAACCCACATGATTGCCCTGGCTGGAAATATCAATAGATTATGGGAAGTTCAGGAGACCACAAACAATATCTGCACCCTCTTTCCTGAGGGCAGAGTCTGGGACACCATTGTATGAATAAATACAGGGGTGCCTTAGTGAAGAACCAGTCTTTGGAACCCAGTGGTGCCTGCAGCAGGATGCCAGGGAACAATACGGTTGGGCCCCAGTTTGTGCCACGGTACAGGCACAGTGCATTGCAATGTGGGAATGAAGGCATGGGCTGTGTAATCCCTAAGGGAGACCTGGAGACAACATGATTCACATCACACCATTTCCTTCAGAGGAGTGGCACTGCCTTTTATTGGTGTAACTGGTCTGCATGTGTTTTATGTGCAGTGACCATTTCCATCAAGAAGTATTACCACGGATAATATACCTGTGCGCCCCTTTCATTACAAAGGGTTTAGGTATGTAGTAGAATGTGAATCCACATCCTGTACCTTGTGCTGACCTCGAATTCCCACCAAAAAAAAAAGGGCTGTGGTCATACAGAATCAGACCCAGGCAAATCTCAATGCAGTTTGTCCCTGTTTTTTCTTGTGGGTGAAATGCAACCCATTACTGAGGCTTAACACAAAGCCTCGCCAGCACTTAAACCCCTCAGCAGGATGTTTAAGTGGTGTCTGGGCTTTGTGCTGGGTCTCTGCACTAGTGTGATTTCTTACCAGTGGGGAGAAGGGTTGCTTTGTCCATAGTGAACAGTACACAGCCAGCCTTCTCTGTAGTATGTCTCTTAATTTATTTCTGATTTAATCCTTTGCACTGAGGGGATGCTGGTTGCCCTAAAGGAATGAAAGCTGCCACTCTGAGGCATGTGCTTTTTACTCCATGCAATCCAAATAGCTACACTCAAATCAAACCAAAGCACTTCAAGAGCAAAATCTAGAGCATGTTTCTTAATTGGCAAGTAAAGTTGTAGCTCCTTTTGTTAACATTTTAAGGCAACTTAAAAGCAGTATTTTAAATGCTGAGGATTAAGCACAGTAGCCTCAATCAGGCAAATACTCCCCCACCTCTTACTTCATACAATCTGCCTGAGCTGTGGCTAATTGTAGCTGCCAGCCTTTGAAGACAGCACCTAACCCTTAGAAGCTGCAGTAACTGTATTAGGTGTATAACAGCAATATTAATATATGTAAATAGATGCCCACTTGCCATGTTAAACATACCTTTGCTTTGGACTGCACACACAGGTTTCCCATTGTTTCTATCCTGCTGCCACTAGCAGATGTTGTTATGGATGCTAGGACATCAGATGCTGGCCATGTTGCCTTTCCAGAGTGAAAAACTCAAGTATTTGGACTGCAAAATAATTATCAAGTAAAAAGAGGATCTGAAAAGTTTATATTCTGCTGGAATATAAACCCAAGGTTTTGGTTCAGTGGCTTGGAAACTATTCCAGGAACTAATCTTCTCCCTGTGGCATTTTGGGGACAATCCTCTCTCGTTTTCCTTGTCTCCTTGTGGAGGTGGATGTATCTGGTACTCATTAGGGGGTGGTTGCAGCAGTGGGATCAAGAGAGCTCAGACAATAGCTGTGAGGCACTGTGGTATCCTGGTTCATGCAGGGGGCTGCGGCTCAGACATCCCAGCCTATGTCCCTGGGTTTGCCACACTGACTCACGGTCACATGAAGGACAAGTCCTGGGTACCCCAATTGTTTTTACCTCTATATTCAGCATATCCATATCCAGTATTTCTATATCTGTCTGTGTGCAGGGGCTGGGGGATGCTTCAGTGAGAAGCACCAGAAGTGCTGAGATGCTGGCATATATATCCTGGGTCTAGAAGGTCCCAAGTACTGGGATGTGAGCGGAGCATGGGCTTAATCACTGAGCTAAAATGCAGAAATAAACAGCTGCTTTCCAAGAGCACTGAGCACCACAGTGAGGTTCTTCTGAGTTCCTTTGACATATTCAGCTTATACAGACTTACCTCATCAACTTAAGTGTTGGGCTATCCCACCTTTGTGATGAGTAGGATCATCACATTGCTACAGGATAGAAGGAGTTAACCATCTCTCCACATAGCCGTGCTGTCCTGGCATATCTCAGCAAACTTAGACACTTATCTCCTACATCTAAGGCTACACCTCCACCAATAAATTAAGCCAAGGAATGTTGCAGGGCAGGGGACTTGAACTGCTGCTCTACTGTCAGAAAGGCCCTGACATTGGTGTAGCAGAGGGTACTAACCCTATTCAATGGGACCTGGGGGACCACCAGGATGATGCTGCTCCCAGCTCATGGTCCCTGCACAGACACCTAAATTAGGAGAGAAAGGAAAACTTAATAATCTGGTTGGTGGCTGTGTGGTGCCATCTGGCCTCAGGGCTAGAGCTTGGTCTTAACTTGCTAATACAGACCAAATCTAAGATCTGGAATGATAAAAACACTTGCAGAGTCTGAATCAGCCCACCCAGGGCACATTTGGGTATATCTGAATCAGTCCTGAGATGTCTGTCTGTCTGTCTCTGCATTGGGAGACTTAGGTGTACAATCAGGGCAGAGGTATCTGGGTGAGTTAAGGATAGCCAAGGCGTATGGGATTAGATTGGACTAGAGGAATGTATTTTCTCTTGTACTCTGCTGAATGATGAATTAAGGAAATGCTTGATTTTGGTTTTAATACTCTAATCTTGGTTCTTCAACCACTGTAGTAAAAACACTGCTTTCAAAATTAATCTGGATGGGTTTGGAGTGAGAATTTAATGCTTTGCATCCCCACGGGGTCACAGGATGGTTTATGAATTGTAATTCATTCCCACAGTGTTCTCAAGAGGACTCTGGGCAGTAGTGTCCCTGCTTGATGAACATGTAAACTGAGGTACAGAGAGATGAAAGGACCTTTTGTCCTTCTTTCCCCCATATAGCTAGTCAGAGATGAAGCTGGAAGTGCAACCCCTGGGGCTCGGTTCTTAGTCATCCAAACCTGCCAGCCGAGAAAGTGTCTCACTTTGTTTTAATGAAGTTCTGTTTGCCTTTTCATTTCACAGACTGTTAGCCCGGAATAATGGGAAGTGGGTACCCTGATGGATGACAGGAAGCCTTTCTAATTTGTCAAAGTACAATTAATAGCTGGCAAGCTCCTGACCAGCTCTCTGTCAGTAAATACAGTTTGGGCCAGAGTCACTTACAGGTTTCTAGTCCTTGTGCCTCCAGTTGCAAGGGTCAGCTGCAGCTCTGGCTGATGTGAATCCCCAATGCAGAAGCAATCCTGATCCTTCTTAGAAAAGATATCCCAGGCCTCCAAGACCAAAAGTCTTTTACATCTGGTCAGAATAAAGGCAGAGAGACAGTCAGCAAAGGGCAAGGCCTGATTTGTGTTATTTAATGGAGTTTTGTTGTCCTCAAGCTCTTCTCTGAGGTGAGTTTTCTTGCCAGACATTATCAGCTTCAGTGGTTTGGCTCAGAATTGTGCTCCAGATTCTTTTGTCCTGTTGACTTTTGGATCAACTCTACCTTGGCTGTGTTCTGAAAGTTGTTTTATCCATATTAATGTTCAACTTAAACAAGTATTAAATCATAAGTCTAACATGGAAATGTTTTAGTCTCTGGACAGTTCCTGTCCTTGCTGCTTTTGAGCTGTACATGAGTACAGCTTCGCTTGGCAGGGTTTCTTCTGTTCGGTGCTGGTCTCATGACACTCTGTTATTACTGCTGCTTTAATGCAGTGGAAAACAACAGACAAAACCCCACTGTGGTATTGTAGGCAGTACTGTGGGCTCCTGTGAGTCAGAGCAGCCCAAGGTGCAGGGACAGAAGCCTGAAACTCATTTATTTGGTGGATCTAGAAGGAAGGAAAATTACTCTGACTGTTGTCATATACCTCTTACAAACTCATCGGTCATGACTTGGGCATTAGATGCCAATAGAAATGGGAGACAAAGTCAGGTATTAGATGCAACAGGACAGCTCTCCCCATGAAGACTAACTTAACTTTCCATGTTGGTACTGCGTTTTACTGATGTTCCAGGGAGCACTGTAATAGAATTGCTGCTGTTCCACTGCCCTGACTTGCCTTTAAGATCTCAAAGGCTTTTAAAGGCTTAGTGCCCTGCTAGCATGGGCCTGCCACTTCCCTTTTCTGATACTGCTTACCTCATATTCTCCCTTTGTCTACCATCCTCTGCAGAAGATTAATATATGGTGGAGTTAAAAACCATCTTGTGATGGAAGCTATGCTTCCCCTCTTAGCACTCTTCTGAGCAGTGAACATGCTGCTCATGGCCTGACAATGCTGTCTGGCTTCACCAAGCCCTCTTCCTCACCACTCAGGTTCTGGGCGTATATGCTCATGGTTTTCAATAAGCTTATAGTGTGACATTCTCAAGGCATTTCATAACTCTAATACTTCAAGCACACTCTGCTTAGCACTGAAATGCTCTCATCTAGGTTGGTGCTCAGCAAAGCAATTACTCAAACAGCACTGGTAGAGCTGTAAAGGTCAAAGAGTGAGGGATAAGTATCCAACTGCTACTGTCAAAGCAGTGCAGATAAGTGCATTGTACTTGGATGGGAATTTGTCTAAGGCTCAGAACTGAACAGCTTTGACTTATGAAAAGATTTCATGTCTTCAGGAAGCATGGGCAGTTGGCTTTGGATTTATATCTGGCAGTACATGTGCCCTAATATGCAATGGGGTGTTTGCCTGATGTTTAGTCAAATAAAAGTCACTTTCTGTGATGACTGGGAGGGTCTTTTGGAGCCTGTCTGCTCCCTCCTGACTTCTGCTGCTGCTGCTTCCAGGAGGGATCTCAGCCAGAGGGTAACTCTGGCATCTCTGCCCGCCTCCATAAAATGGAGACAGAAGCCAGCAGTATGAGTAAGGCAGGATCCCATGTGGCTGTGCAACCACTGCTTTCCATGGGAAGATATTTCTCACGTTAGAAAGTCCAGCGAGTGGGAGGGAGGGGGGAAATCTATAGCAGTGGTTTGGCTTGGGACTGTGGAAAAGATATGTGACACAAGCTAAACTACTGCCCTCTCTCACCTTCATTTGGCACGGGAAAACTATTTATCCTTTCCAGCTCACAACTGGCCAAGACTGCAAATGGTTATCTGCTAGAAGGTGCTTTAGTTCTGGGCTCCTCACTGTGAGTTGTATTTCATAAGATACAAAAACTCCAAATACTTTGGCTTTGTCATGGATATAAATAACAAGACCGGGCAGAATCATTCCTCCAACACACAGAAAACGAGGAGGAAGTTCACTCAGTGAAGCAAAGGGGTGGTAAGTGGAGCTGTGCACATCATTCCTGGCTCCATCCAGCATACTGAGAGAGCTTGCCAGCCTCGCTTGCCAGTGATAATGTATTCCATTTCCCCCCCCATGACATGTGAAGTTTAAATTAATGGGAGCAGCAAACAGACAAAATATCTATTGACTGGTTTTGGCTGGAAGTGAATTTGTCTGATTTCCAAGCATATTTTTCATGGAGGTTTATGACATAGCCATGTATCCCTGCTTTTATGGGAATACAGCTGGATTCTACCAAACAGGTGCTTAAAGTTTTAGTCAACATTAAAATAATAAAGGGAATAGATATAAGGGAAACATTTCTGCCTTTCTGTGAAACAGATGGTATCAGACCTAGCTGAAACCTCAAGTTTCCATTCCACAAGAAATGCCAACAACGTTTTAATGCCGGTTCTATTACGGTAAGAACAAACAATGCTGTTCTGACTTTAGCTTTCTGGAGTATTAATATAATGTAGTATGAAAGAAAATATATTTGGAGACAACAAGTTGTTGTGAAATGAATAATTAATCAAAGAAGTCAACCCAAAACATAATCAAAGTCAGCACTGTTAGAGAGGATGTTTAAATGTAGATGAAACAGGAAAAATATGCTGTCAGGATATTTAGAGGCACTTGTAGATGCTTTAGTTGTAGTTGTAACTTCATATAGGTAGACAAAGATAAATATGTGGTTCTTTTTCTGAGACAATCCAGTTACCAAGTCAAAATGTCTTTGGTTTGCTTTTATACAGTGTCAACACAGTCTAGTGAGAGATGCAGCTAACCTATACATATATATACACACACATATATGCATGTGTGTGCTTGGTACAATGCAGCAAATAGGTGGATAAAAGCTTTCCATACAGATACGTTTCCAATAAGAAAGTCTCCGGTGTTGAGAAGATGTCAGATCATTAATATCTGTGACAGAGGAATAAGCTGTCTTTTGGCAGGGAGGGTTTATCTAGGGGTAACTGTAGAGGCACCTGCTCCCTTCTCAGCACTGCTCACAGCTTGTCCTGACCTCTGGATGAGACAAGCTCTGTGGCTGTTTCCTCATTGCTATGAGTCCTGCAGATACCTCCATCCTTGCCTTGTGATGCAGCGGGTCTGCAGTGTATATACATAGGGCATGGAACCAGCTGAGCTGCCAGGTTTGGAATCACCTGTTCTCACCAGAGGGATATTTTTGGGCTGCCTGACCCAGAAAAGATAAAGTATCCCCAACTACAGAGCAAGATGACATTTTAGAACTGTTGGCACAAACCCCTGCCTGGCCACTGGCTCCTTGTCCTTGAGACATTCAGGTTCACCTGTGATTTGGATCTGATTGTTGTATCCCAGCAGCTCCTTTTTGCCTCCCAGAGTGCTGGCTGCTCCCTGCACTGCACCCATACAGACTGCCAAATTGCATCTCTCAGCTGCAGGTAACTTGGTCTTCTTCCCTTATGGCTGCATTGTGCATAGTTCCAAGTTTGTGTGGCCTTTTTTTCCATATGATGATCTGGATCCTACTGTGGGAAGACCAGAGATGGCAGAAATAAAGTATCAGCACAGCTGCCTATACATATCTCATGTCATCATTTGCTTATTGCCATTCAGCCTACCTCCAGCGCAGAAAACCTACTCCTTAGGTTGCCTTCTTTCCCTCTATAAATCCAATGCCTGCAAGAAACAACTGACTGAATCTACCGAAATGAGACCTGAATACTGACTGATATTCCCAGGCATCAGTGAGTTTTTAGCAAAGGATGTCAGGAACTTGTCTTCTTGGCAGTGTCTTTGTAATTCCAGTTTTATCACTTTCAGCATGTGACCAGGAGGGAAAAATGTTTTCTAGAAGAATGCAGGGGGAATAAACTCTGACAAGGGAAAATGAACAAATGACCAGCCTAGGCTGGCCTCCTGATGAGAGACCTGTGAGGCTGAAGAAGAATCGTACAAGGAAAATGCATCACAGAGAAATTTGCTTTGTAAAATAAAGGTGTAAAGTGGCTTTAAACTGCCAGAGGGGAGATTTAGATGAGACATTAGGCAGAAGCTCTTCCCTGTGAGGGTGCTGAGGCGCTGGCACAGGTTGCCCAGAGAAGCTGTGGCTGCCCCATCCATGGCAGTGTTCAAGGCCAGGTTGGATGGGGCTTGGAGCAAGCTGCTCTAATGGAAGGTGTCCCTGCCTGTGGCAGGGGTTGGAAATGGATGAGCTTTATGGTCCTTTCCAACACAAACCAGTCTGGGATTCTGTGATTCTATGATTCTCTTATAAAGGACCTCTGGAAATACCTAAACATCCTGCATGTCAGAGGTCTCTTTGGCACTGAACACAGCCTCCTTACTGTCTTCTCTGTATTTCATAGGGTCTGAGTATTCATGTATCACAGCTCCACCTGTGTGCATCTACACACACCAGCCATGCAAGCATCCCACCACACCTCTGTCGTTGCAGTCATGGTGTAGCTCTGCAGCTGCACCATGTTTCTCCTATTTCTTCCTGTTTCTTCCCAACCCGGTGTGTATCAGTATGCAGGAATCCCCCAGGATGTCCTCTGCCTCTGGGGAGTGTAAGGGCCTCCCCCATTGCCCTGTCTCCACTGCGATTTCATCTCCATCCACAACTGAACGTACTTTAAAGCCTTCCTCAGTGGGTTAGAAAATACAGCCAGAGGGGTGTTTTGACAGGGCCAGTGACACATGGAGCTTTCCCCTTTTGTCAGGCATTAAATCAGGCCCAAGGCAGCAGCAACCGGAGTTATTGCCAGCTGGCAGGTTGGAGATGTGGGCTTGTAATCTAAATTCAGTCTTCCAACAGCACCACTTTTTGACATATTTATCAGCTGTCTCAGCAAAAATGCCAGAGGCTGAGGGAGGGAGGGAGACCAGAGGGTCCTCTTGCCCAGCATGGGGACTGTTGTGTGCTAAAGGAGTGGGGTTGCTGGTGCAGAAGAGGTCCTTATGATCCTACAGAAATCACAGAGGTTGTTACCTAAGCTGAGTCTCTTTTCAATTCCCACACTGGATGATCTCTTTCAAACTATGACATTAGGTAACAAACAGCTCCTGAGATAACTTCTTAAAAGAGAAGCAGTTTAACCTCAAAAGCTGCTGTTTTCCAGCTCCGCATTTCTTTTGCTTCCTCTCCTTCAAATATTTCCCAGTTAAAAAAAAAAAGAAAATCAGCTCCACAAATCTATTTTTATCTCCTCAAGCACATTAGAGACAAATTAAGCATTCTGTCATTCACCGAGCGTCACATGGGGTTGTATTACGGGTTCTCTGTCAACCTCCTGAAACTGCTATTAGGAATATGGAATATGATAGAGTATGAAATTCAAAGGTGAGTTAAGTACTAAGGTTAGGGATGTAGCTGAGAAACCTAATTAAATGAGCATTGCCTACTGGACAGGGGTTCAGAGGATGCTGGCTTTATTCCATGTTCTACCAGTAACAGTGTGCAAACATAAGGCAGATAAACCACCTTTTCTATCTTGATTGCAAAGTAGGGTGAGAAAGTATATTTTTTCCTTATTGTAATGTATAGCACGGGGTAGCTGCTTGCAGGACTCATGGAATCTGAAGAAATACAATTAATATATGTAGCAATATAATCCATGACTGTTGTTCATCAGACAGAGCTCCCATTTATATCAGTGAGAATATTCCCTGCAGGATCAGGCTGTCAAGTCCTAATTAGGGCTCAGTCAGCTCTTGGCTTTCCTTGCAGAGTTCGGTATGGGGAGCTCAACTTCACCTCACCCTCCTTCTGCTATTCACCTACCATCACAACAGAAACTCCATATTCACATCCAGAACAAGAGCATTCACCACACACTGATTTCATTCTGTCCAGGCCTGGCATTCCCCTGCCTTTGTTAAAGTCTGTGCTTGCTTCATGCCCTCCTTTATCATACACCTAATAAGTACATAAAGCTGAGGAATGGGGATCTGGGCAGACTCTCAGCAATGAGCTTTGAGGATCTTGTTTGCCCGGGCAGACAGACTGGGTAAACAATTAGCTCCAGCTCAAACGTTTGGGTCCTGCAGTAGAATTGGATGCTTGGCACTGGCCACTCTCCATGACATTCAAATGCTGGCTTCTCTCCAATCAAATATTTAAACATTTGTGGTGGTTTGCCCAGCCCCACAGGCTCAGTGAGGAATTTCTGCTCCATTCTATTCTTGTAAATGGAGATATGGCTATTATTTACTAAGAACTCTGAAAGAAATGTGCTTAGCTTTACAGCAAGGGTGAAAGAGAGTTTGTTCCAAAGTCATATAATGGAACAGGTCAGCAGCTACCAGCATAATACTATAAGCAATGTACACTTAGACAAAGTATAACTTGGAGTATTGCTGTCACAGACCCTTCTGTGTTCATTGCCGGTAGCAAACAGCTGGCTTTTAATGAGACATAATAGAGAAATTGTTATTTTAAAGCTGCCTTTCCATTTATAACCATGCCTGTTGCAGTACAATGGAGAATTGTGTCCTTATTCCTTCATGCTGGCAATGCAGGAAATATTTAACAAGTGCTTCTTAAGTATTTATTTTAAAATACATTAATGGTGTGTATCAGTAAATAAGTTAGTATATTTTGAGTCACACACAGATGTTGTACCTTTTGTATCAGGACATCATATTTATCATGATTCATGCCTTTCATGGTTTCAGATTGATACAGTAAAAGATGCACAGGATTGTCTAAGTCCTGTATAACATAAACTCTTATGTCTCACCCTATTTCACTTGATCCAACCCATCTCTTCCATTAGAGTAAGGAACATGAGTAAGTTCTTAGGAAATCACCCTGCTGTAGGCTCAGGGCTGCCAACATAGAAAACAGATAAATAAATAAAACCTGGTAAACAACATATGACAAATTGCTCTGGAAAAAAGCAAAGGTTACGTGAGTATTGGAATGGGGTAGATTGAATTACCCAGGTAACTGGGGTTTTCTACTTGATTCCAATCTCAGGTGACATAACCAGATTGATGATATACTTCACAAAGGATTAAAGTAACTAAGATTTATGGAAGCAGATTTTGTCAAAAAATAATACTGCCTTTGATGAAACTGCAAGTTTTAGGATAACAGTAGTTATACTGATACAGTATACTCAGACTTTTAAGACCTTTGACCATAACATATCTTGAGAAACAGCTGAAGTATAAATAGAAATAACTAGACAATGATGAACCAAAGGCTGTAATGTATACCTACACTGTGATCATTTTTAGCTCAAGGCTGACTGCTCCTTAAAATGTCCTTCTAGCTCAAACAAGACTAGTGATCGGGGGCAGAGAAGTCCACTGGGTAGTGCAGGATCTCAGGCTAGATCACTGTGCTTCCTTCCAGCTATGAAACCCTTCCTGTGGGTAACTTGACTATCAAGTGAAGATAGACCAAAACGTTTTGCAGCATCTAAGGTACAGCAAAAGCTGGTACTTCTGGTACACTGCTCACTCCTGTCCCAGGAAGTCTTCTGCCACGGTGACCATGGAATGATGCCGTGGAGTTACATGGGATGCCTCTCTTAACTGCCTTAGGCTGTTGCTAAATGCAGGCGGCTAGCTATACCCTGCTTGTCTTGGTTCTTATTTTCAATGAGGATGAGAAAGTGAAATTCTAAGTATTTACAGGTTTGAGGCATCACTCAGCTCCTGGTGTGGACCTGGTCCTAGACTCACATCTGTAGTATCTCTATCCCTATCTGATTTGGCCTGTGTGAGCCTGTATATGTATCATTAAAAATGCAATTCTCCCACTTAAATCTGTCTGCTTGCTACAGAAGGGAGCCCAGCTTAACTGAAAGAGTGCAGACTAAGTACATAGATTTGACATTCGGAAATAGGCTTTTTTGCTAAGTACTTGTGGGAGAGGAAATATTTACAGACCACCAGTAAGTCCCTAGTATGTAGTATGGCACACACAGGGCTGTTTTTAGACATTCATCTTTGAGTTTTGAAATGCACTCAAAGGCACACTGTGTCGGAAATAAGTTATAAGAAATCCAGACTTGCTATTAATACTCCTCATGGGATGTGTCTCTGCAAGACCTATCATCAAATGGTTTTCTTATCTTCTAGGCTTTGAACTGTAGACTGCAGTAATTAGTGCTGAGAAAGACATATTGGATTACTTAAATGCTACACAATATTCAGGATTGTTCCCTTTCCTAATATTTTGCCTTACACAGTTTATATATCCTTGGGGGTGAGGAAATCCCCTGGGATACTGTTTCACAACTAGTTCACACAGTCAGAATTTTTTTCTGGTAACATTTAGCCCAAATATGTCTTTTCTTATCTCATTGCATTATAGCTCTTGTCATGATACTCTTTAGTACCATGTGAAATAATTCCTCCTTAGGGCCTTATATATTCTATACTGCAAGTGTAGACTGTTAGATTCATCTATGATAAACTACACCTATTTTCTTTATTTACCTTTAATTATTCTTGCTTTTTTTTGTTTTCTTAATCACCTCCAGTTTGTGTTTGTCTCACATGGAACTAGGTAGCCAGAACTAAATACAGTGCTGCAGCTGCAGTCACAGATGAGAAGCATAAAATCCCAATTATTAGCTTGCAAATGAAAGATGTCATCTGCCACCAGGGAATGGAACGGATCATAGGTTAGTGAAACAGGTTGCCTATTTGGGAGAAAACTCATCACTGTTTTCATAGCTGGATACGCTAGATATGGAAAACAAGCCAAGCTCATCTTGACAAGATGTCAACCAGAGCCACCCAAGAGCAATTCTCTGATGAAGAGTACTTAACTCTGAATTGCCATCTAACTGTAAAAGCCAAATGTCCTCTCCACATGAGCTGCCTCTGTGAGACCCAAGAGAAAATAATTCCAGACTGCAGTTCATCCGTGGTAACTGCATCATCTCACATGGCTGGGATGGATTGCCCCCTGGAGATGCCTCCTCTCCTCTGATGTATAGGCAGCCTTCCTTAGGCTACTGGCATAATTTTTAGGTGGTTAAAATTAGCTAAGGTTAATCTTGTTTACTTGTTCTCAAGCTAATCATAACTGACCTCCCCTGGTTCTACCATGACTCCCCTTCATGTTTCAGACCAGAGGTCCCTACCAGACAGCCCCGTGTGCTGGCTGTGATAGCTGAACAGCCCTCCTGTGCACCCTGGACCTCTGTGTTCATTCCATCAGGATGGTGTTACATGGACTCAGAAATTCTACTGAAAGCAGTCTTATTTGAACAAGAAGTTAAGGCAGAGCCACTCACGGAAACTGTCCCAATCCCCGCCTGATTTTCCTTTATCTTTGTCTCCCTAAGCTGGGCAGATACACCTGCTTTAGGTATTTCCACAGAGCCTGCATCTATTGCAGGATGATCTTGCCAAAACCACGACCTTCAACCCTTCCTTTCCCTGATGGAAGTTTTAACTGCTTGGCTTTGTCTGTGCTGCCAGCACATAGTTGGAAATATGATGTGGTCCCTCATGATTCACACCATTAACGTCAGGGTGCCTTCATCCCAGCTGTACCATAACCACACATCAAACCAAGTCTGAGCTCAAGGATCTTATTAGAAATTCTACCAGTCACCACTGTACAACAGGACTAGGAAAGGCCTTTCCCAGCAGAAGTGGAGGAACATCATTGCAAAGGCTGACAGGCAGATGGTGAAAGCTTTGACCAAACACCATGCCCAGCTCATCTGCTCTGCAGGTGAGGGTTCCCATTGTGCCAAGATCCTTCTCCTTTGCTTTGTGCATTGGACATGGGCTTCTCTTTAAAGAAGCTGAGCATGAGGTGAGTATGATCTCCAGCAGGAGCTGAAAAGCACTCTATTAATACTCTCCTTGACTTTCTAACTATACAATAACTTCCTGGTCATATACACCACTTATAAAATGTTATAGCTCACTATTCTTAGATGACTACATAGTGGATTCAAACCCACCAGATGGAGCACTGAAACTACTAACACAAAAACAAACCCAGTAGTGATGAATGTGATCAAGTTTTGCATTAACACTGAAGATTCCCTTCTTCAGGAAATTCCTGAAGTTCTCAAGCAGTGCAGTTGCAGTGGGTGCTTTGTTTTTAAGGTGTTATTGTGGGATTACTTCACTGTATTGATATGCTGTTTACCCAAATGGTGAAGACGCAACATCTTACAAGAATCTCAGTCTTGTTGGAGCAAATCCAGATGCCTGGTTTATTTCAACAAGTTTTCACTATCATGAAGTGAAAAGGGCACTGTTAGCTTAAATACCACTTGTCAGAAATGTTTTCAGTGAAATGAACAGCAGTAATTCTCAAGATCTGTATAAAGAGCATACATAACATACATAGCTGTGAATTTCGAACCAAGCTGAATTCAAAATGTTCTTCCTCATTTTCTTCTTTCTATGCATCTCATAGTTTGATCAAAACTTTCTACATAATATGCTCTGTTTCAAGTGGGTATTTAGAGAATCCCATGCTGTGTGTGACAGATACAGATAATCCCAATAAGCCTTTCAACTGAGACTCTGGGGGGAAGAACTATAAAATTATTCCTTAAAGTACTGTATTTTCAGCCCTATCTTACTTCTTCTATTTCCCATTTAGTAGTAGATTAGTTTTACAATAATTCTACAAACTTTCTGCAAGGCTGGGGTTGTCTCAGGCAAAGCTTTATTCACACAGTTTTGTCTGCAGGTGGATAATTGCAGTGGAAACCCTTCCCCTGTTAGGATGACATGCAACTAGAAGCTCAAATATCCCTGTTCACCCAGAAGGAAGATGGACACACTGAGTGGGATTACCTTCACGTGACTCTAGGCATCAAAAAGTCAGATTTAACCTCTCCTAACAGACAATGGAAGGAAATGAGTGCTTCTAAGGAATGATTGTCCAGCCTATCTTATATCCTGTTTTAGGATGTAAGTCACCCTCTGAGGTAGCCCTTCAAGGCCTAAGGCAAAAGGAACCCAGAGTGGTCATGCCTAGCTTTTAGTTGTCTTTATTTGGGCAGAGGAATTCTCTCCAAGGCTGGAGCCCTCCACTCTGCTCCACCAGGTCACACTCACTGGTGACAAGACTTTTACCAGCACAGGAAGGATGTTGTATACATTCATCTGTCAGTTTTCCCACTCAGCAATCCTTCATAAACCAAACAATTCAGAATCTCAGTCCTCACATGCTTTCTTTAAAAGTTGACAGTAAAGGCATCTTGTTTCAGGGAATTACGTGCCTCCCCCACCACCCTTGTGTCCACAGTCTTGGAAAACCAGAGCAAAAGAGCTCTTTCTCTCTGGGTGGTATCATCTTATGGTGCAACATATCTGAGGCAAATGTCTGGCCTTCTCCTTCGCACCATCAAAGTGAGTATACAACACCACTGTGTTTATCATCATAACACTGCACTGAGACAGAGCATGCTCTCACGCTCATTGCACAGGTTGGGAACCAGGGCAGTAGAGCCTTCCTCAAGTCTTGCAGTGAAGTAAAAAGAGCGATGGGGATAACACTTGCTTCTCCAAACCCCCAGTCTGCATCATCCTTGCCTTCAAAATAGACTGTTTTCAGTGGGTGCTCCATCCCTGGCAGTGTTCAAGGCCAGGGTGGACAGAGCCTTGGGCGACATGGTCTAGTGTGAGGTGTCCCTGCCAGTGGCAGGGGGTTGGAACTGGATGATCTTAAGGTCCTTTCCAACCCAAACCATGCTATGATTCTATGATTCTTTTCACCTTTCATTTCTTCCTTCCTCAGTTAGAAAGTGCTTTGGGAAACAGAGCATCTGTGAGCAGGGGTCTCATCCAAGGGAAGGCAGAGCAGCCTGCTAGAGAGCTGCCATAGCAGAGAGAACTCCAAAGCCTTTTCTGCTGCACTGTACCAGCAGGACTCATTTGAGCCAGCTGTGGGTTGTCAGTCTTCCTTGCAGACTCAGTGGCCTTCGAAATCACTCCATTGTCTGCACTGGAATCTGGCACAGGCCCATAATGCCAGGTTACTTCACTTCCCTGTGGAATAAAAGATTTCTTAAACCATGAGGAATTATCTCCTGACAGTACCATTCATTAGGGCTCCCACCTGTAGACTGTTTCATTTTTAGCTTACTCACAAGGTGCTGAAAAGTCAGCATGTGTGTTATCACTTGACAATATAGCACAGTTAATACCTCTTCACTCTTATTATGTAGGTTGTCACTTATTGCTCTTTGCTGCAACAGTGGCTCACAGTAGCACTCAGGTCTTGGACTTCACTCTCTGTTTACAGAAGCTTCTGCAGCCCAGTATCACCAGAGCTCTTGATTCTTAAGAGTTATACACATAGGAAAAAATATCTATAATTGTTTCTTTCCCCCCTCTTTTGAATTAGAAAGCCAAAACATTAGATTTTGCCTTTAGCTGCTGGAGAGAACTGGACAGGCATTCATTGTTTTTCTTAGGCCAGGCAAACTGTCTTTTTCTGAGGTTATGGCTCAATGTACATGGCTCAAAAGTAATACAAATCTACAAGTTTTTACAGCAACCGAATGTCTTGTAACTAAATTTCAAACTAAACATTCCTCTGTGCTCCTTTTGATGTGAAAAAGGTTTTGCCTAACAATCTCTTTAAGGTTTTATTCTAGGAAGTTCTGTAGACACCAAGCCTAGTGGCTCCTATTCATCTATGTGTTGTACATAGGGGCACATAATGTTTTATAATCTGCCCATGGCAAGGGGATGGAACTAGATGAACTTTAAGGTCCTTTCCAACACAAACCATTCTACGATTATCTGTTCCCGTGATCAGAAGTAGAGAGGCAGCAGTCAGTCATAGTGAGACAGAGATACAACAGGAATCCATAAGAAGTGGTGGAATGTCATTATGGACATTTACAGCCACTTTCTTTTGGATGGGGGCCTTCATGTTTTCCAGCACTTACTTCCAGATGTGAAAGGTCTGTGGTCCTGTATTGTATCATGGATAGCCCATGGCATCCAAACCGCCACAGTTAAGTGAGGTGAATCCCACCATATGTATCTAAGCAGTGTCTTGTACCTCTGCCCCCCTGTCTGTTGTAAACATTTCTATGGGTGTCTAGGATTGTGTCTATTTGAATTTGTGTCTGGAGATCAGTCCTTCTTTAGTCAGAATTTATTCACAGTCACTGCAAAGAAAAAACTGGGGAAAACAGACAAAGAAGGAAAAAATTATGCTGGTATTTATCTCCCACTGAGACTTGAAAACAGCGGTGTGGTGCAGGATGGCTGAAACATTTGAGATACAGCAGGAGAGGGACATGGAAAGAATTGTTCAGTGAAGGGTTCCAGTCATCTAGAAGTGACTGCTGGGAAATCTGTACATTTTCATAAGAGTAAAAGTGCTTGAGGCTTTTTTTGGTGTGATGACCTGCAAAAGGAAAGCTTGGGAGGCCCTGGAGCTCACATAGCCCTTGTGAGAGAAGTTGTATGCCCACGGAAAGCAAGAGCCCACCTGAACCATGGCCTCAGCCCTGACTCCTGCTATGTATCATAGAATCCCAGACTGGTTTGGGTTGGAAGGGACCTTAAAGCTCATCTAGTTCCAACCCCCTGCCATGGGCAGGGACACCTTCCACTACAGCAGGTTGCTCCAAGCCCTGTTCAACCTGGCCTTGAACACTGCCAGGGATGGGGCAGCCACAGCTTCTCTGGGCACCCTGTGTCAGCGCCTCACCACCAAACCTCACAACACTTTCACTCCCTACCAAGCCATGAGCAGCTCCTCCATCCATGAAACACAGTGGAGGTGGACAGGGAAAAGCTTCCTTGGCAGTGGGAGACAAGCAGGCAAGAATGAGATAAGGAAGGGGTCTATTGGTATGGTATTGTTGAGTCTCCAGGTATCATCCTCACTGTTGCATGCTCTTGTTGTGCTCATGCACTGGTTGTTGCTTGGTGGCCAAGAGCAGCTGTACTGGTGTCAGCAGCCCCAGTTGTATACAATACCAGTTGTACACAATACCAGTTGTACACAATACCAGTTGTATACAATACCAGTTGTATGCAATACCAATTGTATTCAATACCAGTCGTATTCAACACCAGTTGTATACAATACCAGTTGTATGCAGTACCAGTTGTATTCAATACCAGCTGTATTCAATACCAGTTGTATGCAATACTATTTGTATTCAATACCAGTTGTATGCAATACCATTTGTATTCAATACCAGTTGTATGCAATACCATTTGTATTCAATACCAGTTGTATCCAATACCAGTTGTATGCAATACCAGTTGTATTCTCCAGCTGTGTTTCTGTTGTTTGCCCTCTACCCCTGGGACCTCTCCCTTCCATTGCAATTCTCCTCTAATCATTCATATTGAGACAGACTTTTCTGGGTAGTTATGATTTTTATAGCACTTGCTTTTCCCTACCATTTATTAAAAATTACCTTTCCACAGACCCTAATGGAGTATTTCTAAGCCCAAATAAATGCAAATTAGAGAAACCACATCTAAAGATGCAAGAACCTGCAGCATCTCAAGCTACTCACGTAGGGTCCATGAGGCAGAGCTTGGCTGTGCTTTAAGCTCTCCTGGTCCTTCCTAAAGGTAGAATTGGGGTGAAGAGGTCAGTAAAAGGCAGGGAATAAGCTGATTCCTGTGCAATTCCTATTTCCTTTCTGGGGCAATGGTGATCAGCTGGGAATTCTGGCAAAACCTTCTGCGGGCTTTTCTTGTGGAGTTAAAACACACTGCAGGAGTTTTCGCCTTCTTGGCTCCCCTCGCCTCTTTTCTTGCCAGCTATCATTATAAGGATTCAAGAAGGACGAGTAATTAAAACCCGTGCAAAGAATGTGTCTGACAACTACGTTCAAATATGAGGCAACAGAGGTGACAGACCACAAAGATCCTCATGCCCTGTAATGGCGGCAGGGACCCCAGGGGGTTCACCCTCTGAGGTGGCCGGGCCACACCACTGCGGTGAGGGGATGGCGATCCCTGAGCCGCCCACAGTGCCGGGACCCCGCGAATAAAAATCGAAGATGAGGAAAAAAAGTATGGTTTTCCTCAGGAAATCAATGAAAACTGCATGAAAAGAGGAAAACAAGGGGGTGCCGGCCTGAAGGGCGCACTGGGGCGGCGGCCTGCGCTGAGGGGCGGCCTCGGCCTCAGCCCCTGCGCGGCCTCCAAGGGCGGGCTGTGGGGCGGGAGGGGAAAGGAGCGGAGGGGAACGGGGCTCAGCAGCGGCGGCGGCCGGAGCCACCTGCGGTAGGCGCCGCTCCGCCCCACACCGCTCCGCCCCGCTCCGCTCGGAGCGCGCCTCTGAGGGAAGGCGCCCGGCGGGAGGGATGGGACCGGCCCCGCCACCTGCCTGAGCGGCTCCGGGACGCGCCGCCGCCGCGGGGAGCTGGTAGGTAGCGGGTTCCAGAGGGTGAGGGTCACCCGGGGGGGGACACAGGGGAGCCCGGCGCGGCACAGCCCGGCTGCGGGAGCCGCTGTCCTTGTGCGGGACCAGAGCTGCGCTTTTAACCCGCTCCCATCACCGGCAGCGCAATGGGCGGACAATGGGGATGGAGGGAGCTGCCGTTCCCCGCCCGTCCCGCTGCGGGTGCTGGCCGGGGCTGCGAGCCCCGCCGCTCTCTGCTGGCGGTGAGCAACTTCGAAGAGGCTGCTAAAACAGCCGATAAAAGATTCGCCTTTGCTGCGTTTCGCACTCGGGAGGCATCAGAAGGAGCTTCTGGGTTAAGCCGCTGCGGTCCTGTACTTCGGTACATCTCCGTGACCCAAAACATCGGTATTTTGGGGGTTTTACTTAAGAAATACATGATGATGTGTTCAGCGAAGCGGCTGCTGGAGCCTGCGGGGGTTGTTCGGCTCCTGCCCCTTCGCTCGGGTGGTTGGTAGCGCTGGGGATGCGTGTCCTTGTTCACAGCTTGTATTCCAGCTGACCGTCACCTTTGGCTCTTGTACCCTGAAACCGAAGCTGCTTTAGGAGAGGGAAAGAGGAAAGAAAGGAGGCAGTCAGATCACTCCGTAGGAATCAGACTAAGTGGTAAACACATAGCACAATCCCTTTCCTGCATGTGTGCGTGTCACTGACACACGTGTCAGGATCCCGTTGTGTGTGTTAACAGACACCCCTGGCCTGTCAGGACCAAAGCTGGTTTCAGGTTTTCCGAACATCTCTTCTTACAGCGGGTGAGGCAGGGTAACTCACACCACCCCCAGCATCGCGGGCTAATAGAGATGTTGGATTTTGATGGCTGCAAGGATTCTGTACTTCTTAAAAGCAGAACTCAATTATTGTTGCTGTGTTTTGACAAGTTCTCAGTGACTAAGAGGAGCAGCGGAGGTATTTTGGCACTCCAGTGACAGTGCTTTAGTTCACCTTTGTAATTTGGTTCGGGGCAGGTTTTTCTCTCCTGCTGTCTTAGTTTTAATTTCTCCGTTTGTTTTCTTTTGCCATGTTAATCATTCTGGCTTCCAGCTCCGGGAAAAAACTTTCTTCATTTCAAAAATGTAATGGAGCCTCTTCGGTTCACAGCCTTTCCTACTGGATGTTCCAGGATTTATTGTTATTTACCATCTTACTACGGGAACCACCCCTGAAGTGGTGAACTCCTCCAGGAAAATTACTTGCTTATTAGCAAATGATTCATGCCCGTCCCGAACAAGGCAGTTCTCTTTCACCACCGTTTCTCTCAGGGTGTGAATGCCCATAGCAGGCAGGAAAATGTGCCTGTGAAGTGTTTCAGCAGTGTGGGGAGCCCCGGGGTAGCTGTCACTGTTTCCATTCTCTAAACCATTTTAATGCCATTAGCAAGTGTGATTATGTACAAACCGCTTTCTAGGGGGTTCCGAGGCTGGATATCAGAGCGGGGCTTTGTACTGAGTCAAAGGGTGGATTGAGTTTATGACACAGTTGAAATGGGAACAGAAGAGCAGTGCTACAGTAGAGCCGCACGTCGTTAATTCATTCAGTATCGGTTTGTGATAGCTGCTGGGGGAAGTCCTCGCTTCTTACTGGTTTGTTCTATTTGAGAACATCTCTCAGGGTCACCATGAGTATGTAGCTGAACACAGAGGGTGTTAACCCTGTTTTTTTTTTTTTTTTGCTGCTTTTTGAGTTTTGTTGAAAACAGGAAAAGAGAAAGGAAAAGAAAAGAAGAGCATAACTGGGAGGTCTCTCTTTAAATTTAGGTTGCTCTTTATATTCCTTCATTTTTTTCTGCTTAACTATTTTTCAAAGAGGAGGCATCTCCACAGAAAGAGGTACTATGCTCTGTTTTGGCATCCTGTTATAAAAAAGACATATTTATTCTCTTTACTGCATCCCAGAGCTGATTTATTGCCATTTCTGTCTCCAGATGTGATGTGACTATGAAGACTTCAGTAAATGCCTTAATTTGTGAGCACTGTTTAGCTTCTATGGTCTGGTATATCCTCAAAACTGTATTCTATTAGGTTTTAATAGCATTTGACATAACAGCAAAGTTTTGTGGCTGATGAAAAGGCTGTTTTATCATTATCATAGATTTATCATCAGCGTGATCATAGCACAGAAGCAGCAGGGGAGGGGTGTGGGAAGGCTTGCTCAGAGGCATAAAGTGGAGTAAGGACCACTTGAGAGCACAGCACAGATACCATCTCCCGAAGCCTTTTTTTGGGATCAGTTTAAGTCGCAGCTGCTGTCTCGCTCTTTTCATAGAGCGGCTGCCCTCTACTGATTGAAACTGCCTATTCTGTGCTGGCGCTGCTGCAGGGCGGATGGTAGCGATATTGCAGGGAGAAGTAATTTCCCAGCCCAGATGATGCTCTCGGAGGAAGCAGCGAAGTTTCTGGTCACACACAGCCCCTTCATCAAGTCGCTGTGCTGACAGGCACGAGGGAATCTTGCTGCTTGTGCAAATAGCAACTGATTTCCCCCTGCTAGCTAAATAAACCAGCCAAAGGCCAGCACTGGCTCTGTGAGCATGGGTGACTTTTAGATCCAAGAAGAAGCATGAGTGAGTGGTGCAGTTTAGATGCATATTCCTTTATCAGGAATGCTTCAAATGTAATTTGTGGCAATGACTTTGACATGAGGCAGATGAGAGCAGACTGCTTATAAATATATTCTCTTAATGATGGGATCTGCTACCTAAGGAACAGCATAACTGGGATTTAGTCTGCTGTCAGCTTCTAACTGGGAGACCAGTAAACGTTTCTGCATACAGCCCTCACTGTCACAGGTAGGACAGCTAACAGTTGACTTGCACTAGTGTATATTTTCTTTGTGGGGATGGAGTAGTATCATTTGTTGCTGTTACCTTCTTTTTCTGTGTTTTCCTAATCACTGTTGTTCATGAGTATGTTTGATAATACAGTAGGGCCATCCTTACGCCAATGTGAGACCATCTTATTTCATAGCTTACAAAACCCAGCCACATCCAATATTAATCTCTGCCGTGGAAGGAGCCAGAGGAGCTGATGATTTTCCTAGAATACATAAGCAAGTATTTTCCACTTTAGGGAGATCCAAAATGATGCAATTCTGGTTCATGTTTAAAATGGCCTGTATTTTCCAGCATGACTTGCCCATCAGGTGTAAAGCAGCACATTTGATAGAGTTTAACCCTTCTAGAACAAAATGCATCCCTTTAAAGATGTTCTGTTTGTTAAAGAAAAAAATACCAAGAGAATGTCTGGTCACTTCTGGAAGAATCATAGAATGAAGACCTTTAAGATCATCAAGTTCAACCCTTACCCCAGCACTGCCAAGCCCACCACTAAACCATGTCACTAAGGGCCTCATCTACATGGTTTTTGAACACTTCCAGGGATGGTGACTCCAGCACTGCCCTGGGCAGCCTGTTCCAATGCCTGAGCACCCTTTTGGGGAAGAAATTTTTCCTGATGTCGAGTCTAAACCTCTCCTGGTGCAGCTTGAGGCCATTTCCTCTTGTCTTATTGCTTGTTACTTGGGAAAAGAGTCAGTACCTGCCTTTGTGGGCATCAGTAGCATCAGCTCTATTCACTTACTTCTGATTCTTGGAATGGGAATGTTTTGATATCCTGCATGAGTCAATTGGTATTCTGAATACTGTGTGCTTTATCTGTAGCCCCCATTCCCAAACAGGATGCTACCAGCAATAGGTAGCAGTGTTTGAGTTGGACACCTTTGGACTTTAGCAGTCTGTAGCTTGTGAAGTCTTTTTCAGTGCACCTTAGGGATGGAGTATTCCTACAAAAAGTATTGGAAAGAAGGATTTTTCCATTTTATTCTTAGATAGCTGTGGTTATCTCCTGCGTGATTTGCTTTGGTTTCCTGGTTTGAGGTATTTCAGGAATGATCCTGCACTTGTGATCAGTGTAACCTCAGCAGGATTTTAAACATGTGTAAGCTCAACATAATAGTGAAGTATTGTTTGAATACTCTTTGTGTGAGAGAGATCCTGCCTGCCTTCTTGCCCAGGGCAATGCCTCCTGCCGCGATTCAGCTGTATGGCTAATTTTCAAATGAACTAAAGTTACACATTTTCTTGATGCAGTCCTAGTGCACGCTGTTCTCTGCAGTCTGAGGCACTCTGCCTGTGGTTCATAAACACATTTACAGTCCCATTTGCCTCCTTGTGCTCAGAGGGGGGTGGGTTGCATTAGTAATTAATTGAGTTTCTAAAGGAATAAGGCAGTATGCTAACTGAAGATTCCATTGAGAATTGTAAATTCACTTCATTAGCTGGCCTCGTGTACTCATACCACCCTTTCTCATGTAAGCCTAGGGGAGAGCAAATGCTACATGGAGCAGAAAACTTTGTCTGCTATGAGTTGCAAGGGGAAGCAAATCTCCTGTGTGGTCCTGTTCTGCAACCCAGCTCCCATCCAGGTTATCTTCTTTGTCCACCCTCCTGTCCAGGTTATCTTCTTTGTCCACCCTCCTGTTCCTGCCATAGCTTGATGTCTCTGGCAGGAGCTATGGTTTCTGAATTCAGGAATTCACAGGTCTGAATTTGCTTTACTCTGTGTGAAGACAAGCACTAGAACTCCTCACTGGTGTCAGCTGGATGTTGGTGGCTCAGCACACCTAAGGGTTAAATGCCCCATTTCAGTGTTAACCTGGAGCACTTGTTTCAGGATACAGGTTAAGGCATTAGCTTAACTCTGAAAAAAGTACTTAATGATAGCTGGCTCCAGTCAAATCACTTACTATTTTATACCTTTATGCCATTACTTAGCAAGGTAGATGAATCTTGCAACGTTTATGTGAGTAACTGGACTTTCTTTTGCTTTCCACAGACCGGCATTCAGAATGGCAGGCTTGTCCACTTTAATCCTCCTTTTGTGTGCTGCTAAAGATGTGATGCCCTCCAGTTCTCACTGGAAGCCAACTTGGCCATCTTACAGAGTTCCAGTTATCCTGCCACAGTCTACTCTTAACTTGGACAAACCACAGTTTGATGCAGAAGCCAGACTGGAAGTGGTATCTCCGTGTGGCCCAGCATGCCACAAAAGTTCTCCTCTGCCAACTTATGAAGAAGTAAAGAACTACCTGTCCTATGAAACCTTATATGCTAATGGTAGCCTCACTGAAACAGAGGTGGGCATATATATTCTGAGCAACAGTGGTGATGGGTCTCAAGGCAAATCTCGAACTAAGAGGCAGATCTATGGCTATGACAGCAGGTTTAGCATTTTTGGGAAAGACTTCTTGTTGAACTACCCATTCTCCACATCGGTGAAGCTATCTACAGGTTGCACGGGCACACTGGTGGCTGAAAAGCATGTTCTTACTGCAGCTCATTGCATCCATGATGGGAAGAGTTATGTCAAAGGAGCTCAGAAACTGCGGGTGGGGTTCCTAAAGCCCAAACTGAAAGATGGCAGCAAAGGAGCCAATATCACCAACTCAGCAATGCCTGAGAAAATGAAATTCCAGTGGATCCGAGTGAAACGGACACATGTCCCCAAAGGTTGGATCAAAGGCAATGCCAATGACATTGGCATGGATTATGACTATGCCTTGTTGGAGCTGAAGAAGCCTCATAAAAGAAAGTTTATGAAGATAGGTGTGAGCCCACCAGCAAGACACTTGCCTGGAGGGAGGATTCACTTCTCTGGCTATGACAATGATCGCCCAGGAAACCTGGTTTACCGCTTCTGTGATGTCAAAGATGAAACATACGACCTGTTGTACCAGCAGTGCGATGCCCAGCCGGGTGCCAGTGGGTCTGGGGTGTACGTGAGGATGTGGAAGAGGCAGGACCACAAATGGGAGCGTAAAATTATTGGCATATTTTCAGGCCATCAGTGGGTGGACATGAATGGCACCCCACAGGATTTCAATGTAGCTGTTCGCATCACCCCCCTCAAATACGCACAGATCTGTTACTGGATCAAAGGCAACTACCTTGACTGCAGGGAAGGATAAAGACAATGAAACTCCTTGAAAGCACTTAATGACTGGTTTTAATTACTCACCTGAGGAAAGTCTAGACTTTTGCTGCAAATGTCTGTGAGATGGTCTTGTAACGTGGGGATGCGAACCTTGTTCTTAGGAGAGGGGCTGTGCGGTGCTGCCATTACAGCTCAACACTGGGGAGAAAGGGACGTTGGGTGGGGAGGGAGCAGGTGGACTTGTTGAATTTGCAGCTCAGAAACTCAAGATTAATTAGGGGCGGATCAGTAAACAGCATGAAATCAGAACCGTCTCCAAAGAATCTTATAAAAGGGACGCTGTCGACTATCTCATGTCTGCAATGTTTGTTTTAATAAATCCTAGGATTAGTAGAAATGCTTTGATCTGAACTTTAAAAGAAAATATTTCTATGCTGTTGGGGGCTGAAGAGGGGCATTTAATGGTGTTTGCAACCCAAACATCACAGCTTTGTGTTCCTGCATGAGAAAGGGAGTGTGAAAAGGGCAAGGCATGCGCTGTGGGAGATGAACGCCACACAAATAGCGTGAAGGGTAAATAACTGTGTAACATTTCTAACCTTCTTTTGGCCTGAGTGATTTGAGACTTTATTAGTAACAGAGTTAAGAAAAATGCTGTTTGAGCAAACAGACCTTGGTGTTGCAAGGACTTGACTGTGAAGATGATTTTGGTCATATGAGTAGTGCCATTGCATCCTGCCTTGGGAAACACAAATTGTACGTAGGATTAATCATTGTGGAGATGGGGCATAGTCTTACATCTAGCAGGGTCCCTATGGATATACTGTTACAGAAGGCACATAGGGACAGAGTCTTGTTTTCTGTTTATGACCTACTTAGATCCTTCAAGGAAAAACTTGTGTCAGCAACTCAGATTTTCAAAGGAAAGCCTGTCTGTGGTCTTGATGGCCATCTGAATTGCTGCCAGAAAAGCAGGTAAAGAGGAGAGCAGGACTAAAGGGTTCTACTGAGTTTTCCCACTTTTTGTTGAAGATACATGCTGTTCTACCTATACCAGGTAGAGGGACACTGGATTTATAAGTGTCTCTATTGTAGCCCTTTGACAGTGTAGTTTGTGTGGCATCTTGACCTGCATTTCTCATGTTGTTTGGGGTAGAAATCCTCCTCCCCATCAAACTGTCTAGTTACAAATAATTCTTGGGAAGTGCACAGTTCAGTAATACTGCAGCTGGAATGGAGCCACGTTATAGGGTGCAGTCTGAGTTTGCTATGAAGCGGTGCTCTGCTCTCTCTTATACATAACAGTGACTTATGTTTTTACTGTAGCAGAAGTGGAGTTTAAAACAAGAGCTGTCTTTTACAGATAAAATCAGTGCAGCCAAGTACCTGTAGCTCAGCAAACAGCATTGGGAAGTCAATGTGGTCTGTACAAACAGTGTTTCTCAGGTGGGTTGTGCCACTGTGTTACAGTAACATGGTTCAGTACATGCTGCCATGCCAATATTACTTTTTTCAACAGGAGGATAGATACTGGCTCCAGGTCCAGTTTCTCTTCCATCCATCTCTCACTGTCTCCTTACCAAGTTGCCCATGGCTCTTGGTGCTGTGGGGCAAATGCAAGGCCATGGTGTGAAATGGCAGAGCTGGGAAGGAATGAATCTAAGGAGAGCTTCCCTGTGCTATACGAATACAAGGAAAATCCTAAATCAGCTAAGCCTTTCTTACACTCTACTAATTACTATGGCATTTGTAAACATATGCCTGATGGTGCTTTATCTTTGTGATGGCTTTGGCTCTAGTTCTGAAAAACAGTTTTGCTAGAGCTGTCTGTGATTATTGTTATTATAGATGCAGCGTGCAAAACAATTGGACCCTCATGTGGGCTTTTGGTGCATTCAGATACAAGCAGTTGCTAATGCTTTGAAATATGAATAATCACCATATGTACCTGATGGTCTTTTTCTGCCTTTTTATTTTAATTTCCTTTACTCTATGGCTGTTCTCTGGAGCACTTTTGTTTGAATGTATCACAGTGAATAAAGAAAAGTTATGGAATTCCAATGCAGACAGTCTTGTATTTGTGCTATACTTGGGTTGCACTTTCAATCTCATTTCAGTTACTTATTTGTAAAGAGAGATACAAAACAAATTTATTAATATCCTTAATACTGTTTATTTTCCTTCAATTTTCTTTTGTCCTCACCTGTTTGTTGTTTTTAGGTAATTTCTTTTTTTCAGTAGGTTTAATTATTCTGTCTTTGGATGGTAATAATCAATCTTAGCTTTTATACAATCGTTGCAGTTCCAAAGCCAGTCAAAAGCTCAAATTACTCAGAGCTGAAAATAACCTCTTAGACCAAAAAGTCACATTCTTTTTATTAACTTTAGGGTCAATAAACTATGGAGGAATTTGAACCAGTCATAAGGTCATAAATCATGTCCGTCTTCTTTTTCTTTTAGTTGATGCAGGAAGAAAAAAGTTCCTCTGACACCAGCAGTGAGACCCACAGTTCTTAGAGGAACACTGGAGTGCACAAATGTTCTGCTCTGATTTGGGAAATGCTACTTCTACAACTTTCCTTATCTCTGGGTGTGTACACTACGTCATGTGTGCTTGGCAGCGTCAGTCCTGGTTTACTGGGCATATTTCCCATCCACTGGCCCTGTGTTCTCAACTGCTTTACTGGATTGTAGATTAAGATTTTTTTTCATGGAATCATAGAATCATTTAGATTGGAAAAGTCCTATAAGATCATCAGGGCCAACTGTTGTTCTCACACTAAGACCACCACTAAACAAACCACGCCTACATGTCTTTTTTGATGGTGACTCAACCACTTCCCTGGGCAGCCTGTTCCAATTCCTGACAACCTCTTTGGGGAAGAAATTTTTCCTAATATCCAATCTAAACTTCCCTTGGCACAACTTGAAGCCATTTCCTCTTGTCCTGTTGATTGTTATTTGGGAAAAGAGACAGACCATCCAGCTCCATCATCCTTTCAGGGCAGTTGTAGAGAGTGATACTCAGGTCCCCCTGAGCCTTCTCTTCTCCAGACTAAACCCTCCCAGGTCCCTCAGCTGTTCCCTATCACACTTGTACTCCAGGCTCTTCACCAGCTCCGTTGCCTTTCTCTGGCCCTGCTCCAGCACCTCAATGTCTCTCTTGTAGTGAGGGGCCCAGAACTGAACACAGGATTCAAGGTACAGCCTCACCAGTGCGCAGTACAGGGGTAGAGTACATCTCTCATGGTGACTGGCAGAGTGGAGTTGTGCAGAAGGCATATGAGCTAGAATAATGTTAGCAAGTTGTTTTAAAAATCAAATGTATGGAGCAAGTTGAGTGTAATTAGGGGAGGGAGAGTCTCTTTCTAGTGTACACCCTTATGCAAACATTCCAGACTGGTTTTGGAAAGGAAAAAGAAATCTCAGATCACATGGGCAGAATTGTGCTAAAAGCTCAGCATTGTTTCACTGTGCCCACCTGAGTTGGTGTAATTTTGCCAGAGTTTTCATTCAGCGTGGGGTTGGGCCATTGCTTGGCAGGTTTGGAAACTGCATTCTAAGGATACTTGCTTTGGTGCTGTAAATAGGGCTTTTTTAAAACCGGAACTTTAACCTGTGAGAAAGACAGCTGTGTAGCCAAAATAGCTCATCAAGGAACCACAAGTAACTCAACTATACAGAGGCATGACACTTCATTGTCCAGCTGATGGTGACTGCCACTAATCTGCAGAACTGAATTGAGCGCCTCGGTATTCTTGTATCCTAAGGCAGGGCAGCAGAGGGGTATAGAGGGGCTGTTCTGGTTGTGAATGGAAAGGATTAAAATCTTCTGCATCTTTAAGCGGCTGACATATGTAGAATTGTGGTTGATGTGACATAACTTCCTCGGAGAACAGTGTTGGAGGTGGAAGCTGAAGTCTCGAGAAGGCACAGACCATGCCGAGCTCTTCCAGAGCACACAGTGAACTTAGCCTACTGCAGGCTGCAGAGTTATCATCAAGCTTCTTTCTCAGAGGAAAGGTATTTTCCTTGCATCTGTAATTGTTTTGCAGCTGAATTCCCAGGCCTGCCTGGTTAGAGGGCAGCCCTCATCTTAACGTTGCACGCTGAACTCCGAGCAAGTATAATACATGCTTGAAATTCTTGTCCGTGTTTCCACTTAATCTGCCATTTGTTAGCAGAGTTTGGTAGCGTGCCAAGGCAATATGCACAGGCCTTGGGAAGAGAAGCTTTCAAAGAGTGCATAAAGTATGATGGGAGGGTAAAAACCTCTTTGCTTCCCTGGAGCGAAAAGGAAATGTGGACAGAGAAGAGCAGCAAAGAGCGAAAGGGCAACATGATTCGTGTCCCAGGAGCAAGACTCCTAGTGAGCTGGCTGCTGTGTATATATGCATATGTATGGGGAGGCTTTCTGAATAATACTGTTGCTTTCCCTTCCGTGTTCTACTAGGTATAGAATAAAAAGGGATGAGCTGAAGTAAGTTAAGCCTCTTCAAATGAGTGTATAAATACCAAATCTGAACCTGGTGTGCAGCACATACGAGAAGTTTAGACTGTGGCTTGCCTTTAGGTACAGAAGAAAAGCTTCAGTGTCAGTAACATCAGAATCAGGAACTTGCTCTTCTCCTAGGAGATGTTTTCTTCTGTCTCACACAGTGACTATTAGGTTGCTGTTAAAGGCAGTGTGGGCTTTTATGGGTAAATGATTAAACAAGAGAAAAGAAACAACTTAGCATGCCCCAAACACTGATTATACCCAGGATAAAATTAGCGGTGATGTTATGACTGTGGATTGATTTTGAATAGGTTGAGTCATGAAGCAGGCTCATAGTGTTTTTATCTGAAGATCTCTAGCAGTAGTTAAGTGGTTGTGGCTCAAGGGGAGACAATGAATGTTCATCTGCAGATTTTTATGGGCGGTGTTTAGTTTTGTACAATAAATTCCATTTAAAAGCCAAGTATGCGTCAGCAGAGATCTACAAGAAGGTAAAGGCTTCTACTGCTTCACCAAGCAAGAGCTAATGATATAAAATACTCCTTTTCAATAGCATCTATATTAAAAATATCTGATACCTGTTAACTGCAAATTGCTCATTTCAGGTTTGGAAAACACTGTTCATTCTGATTTGGTGAGGTGAGAGTATTTTCCTGGCAAGCGTGGCCATCTCCCATGTAAAAAACAGGTTCATGAATTACTGACATGTGATTTGAAGGTTGTTCACTCTTATTGGAGTGGCAGCAGTAATAAGTTATAATAATTTTTTCCAGCTTATCCTAAGCAATTTCCTACAACTATTTTATGCCACATGATCATAGATTTGGTGCTTTCCCCCACGTTGCACACATAAAGAAGTTAATTTAATCATGCTTTAGATTTTTTTTTTAAGGGGGTTCATTCTTTACTCATGAAGCCAGGTGTATTTACTGCCTTGGAAAGGTCAGAGAGGACAAAAATGTTCACATTTCAAAAGTTCATCAAAGCCTTGTCTAACATAAAGTCCCACTTGCGAGCTGCAGTTGAACTGTGTTTGCCATCATACAGAACACAGTAGGTTTAAATGAGGTGGTTCAGATGAGTTTAAACCTGAACAAACAGTTCCTTTTTGGTCTTTTCCCACTGCCTCCATCCTTCTTTTTCTGTTCCTGCTCATTCTCGGAAAAGAAAACATCCCGTGATGAAAAAGAATGGAGATCCTTAAGGAGAAGGGGACAAGGTGCGCTTCAAAAAACCTATTCATCTGGCATGTTTGCTCTTTCTTGCTGCAAAGAGGGTGCCTACCCAATGGTTTGGGACAGGCAGGTGGTACTTGCTTTGATTTTGACCAGAAATTTCCACCTGGATCAAAGAAAACTTTCTGATAAAAACTTGTTCTAAATCAGGATGTTTCAACAAAGCTTTGGTTTCTGTGAACTCCTATTGCAAGCTGTTTCTCTAATGAATTTCCAGTCAGACCTGCTTCAGTTAACTTTTCCTGTGGGGATATTCTGGTCCCCGTGGGAAGCAGGGTGGCATACCTTCCCATGGCAGAGGGTTGGAACTAGATGGACTTTAAGGTCCCTTCCAACCCAAATCATTCTGTGATTCTATGATTGTGGCTTATAAACAGCATTCAACACATTTGTCCAAAAGTCATGTTTCACCCGAATTTATGACAGTTGTGTTCATTCTGAATGGAGCGCACAAGGGCTTGTTTCATTGTTGATGGGGAAGGGAGTATATTAGGATGTACGCACCACTGCAGTGTGGGGTCAACTGACCGTGGGACCAGAGGCTTGAGAAACAGGTGAAAGGACAGGGGTTTTCTGGCCTCTGCTTCCTCACAAAAGCTTCACTCAGCAACAAAGCGTGGGGTGGAAATAAAGGTCACACTGGGCTTCATCCTGCACCCACCAAAGTCTGCTATTGTGTTGGGTGAGAGCGGGATCCGTGCGCAATGGGATCTGCCACACGGCTTAAATGTCACCAGGCGTGTGGGAGCACTTCTCTCCAGGCAGCCCTTCTGAGGGATCATTGTGGGCAATGAAAGGGCAGGAAAGACTTTTCCAGAGCGTGTGGGTGGGGAAAAGCAGCCCTTCAAGCTGGGAACACATCAGATGTAAGGGTAACTCTGAAACATCTTGTCCCTGGAGTAGAGGGTTAGGCTGAGCGAGCTCTGCAGGTTGGTGGAGAGCAGCTTTGCCCAGAAGTTTCCTCCCCATCTCTTCCGGAGATGTCTCTGGCTCCAACCAAGCGGAAGGGGGATAGCCACAATCTCACCGTTGTGGATGAATCACTCAATCCCTGCCTCCTGTGGGAAGTAATGGTTTAACAATTCTTAAACAAGAGAATAACCTGAAAGAAGCTGTGAGATGTGTTCAGTTCACAGTAGCAATGAAATCACTGTTTACAAACAGGTACCCTCAAATACCTCTATTTTAACAAGTACCTGTGGCTACTGCTGTCGTTACCAGTGCTAGGAACCTTAACTACCTGGGCTGGACTCAAGCTTGTAGGTACTGTGGAGACATAGAAATTCCCATTTCCCAGGCTTCACCATAAAAACAGACTTTCCGTCTCCTTGTTTTCACTAGACCTCATTCAGGAAACACAATCCCCTTTTAAGTACATGATCTTAAGCTTTGTATTATGAAATATCTTTAGGGTATTTCCCAGTAAATGGCTCCCTGAGTTCTTCCTGTGAGACATTGTGCTGCTCTTCCCAGCTTTGTGTCATCAGTGCATTTCATTAATGTGCTCCTTCTCCTTGTGTGAATGTTATTGGTGAATATATTTAGTTGAAACTGGCTGAGAGTGATGCTTGGGAAACCGCTTGTAACTTCCCTCTACCCCAATGGCTCCCCTTTCAGCACCTTTTGTCTCTGCTTCAGCCAGACCCTTTGGCTAATAATTCCCTATACGGCACCGTTTCAATTGCTTTGCTGAAATCCAGTTAGATGAAGTCCACCAAGACCAATTATTATAAATTAAACTGCTGCTTGAGCAATGCGAAGAATCTGCAATAAATTATGGGCGAAATAGATGGCCTATTTCATCATGCTCATTTTAATCTTTATTTTAATGCTCGCCAGCAAGAATTACATCAGTTAAGATTACAGATTTGGGCCTTGCTTTTGTTAGTGTAATATTATCAGAATAATTGGGACTCTTATGCATCAAAATCTTGAATTTATCTAGATTTCAAGCTTAGGAAAAAGTTGTGTATATTCATTTTTATTAAGCTCTAATCCAGACCATAAACACTGCACTGGTTCTCTTTCCTCATATGGCTGATTGTTTAGAAGCTGATAAACCACAGATAATACCTAAGGACACAGCTGTGATTTCTTTATTCTCTATAGCTGCCTTATTTGCATTGTTACTAATCTGATCAGACGCAAGATCTTTATTAGCATCATCATGATGATAAAACAGCTCATTCTTTTGATGTCAGATAAAACACGATTTTGATGTGATTCTGAAGCCAAAAGCCATAAAATCTGCTGTCATAATACCTCCCTTTACACTTGAAAGGGCTGTGAGACATCTGGAAATGGAAGAATCTTTTCTTTTGCCCCATAAAAATAATGTCTCCCTCTTTTTCCTCCCACTTTTGACTCTTGCAGTCTGGAAGGATTACAAAACCAGTCTGTGAAGTTGGCTTTAGTAGAAATCCTCTGTTTGGGGTATGAAATAGTTTGGGTGTTTGAATGGAAGAGTTACATCAGGAATCAAAGTCACAAATTTCATCAACACGAGGTCACACCACCTCCTTCCTTAGGAAACCATATGCCTTGCAATGCATGCTTTCTTTTGTGAAAGATCTGTAGGCTGAAGGTAAAATGGGAACAGGCTGCAGGATTTAATGAACTATTTCACATGATCCCTCTGATTTTAATACATGTGGTGGCTTCAGAGCTCATGGCACTTCACAGGAGGAGTCTTCACTTCGCATTACTTTATATTCGTTAATACACATGGAAATCAAAGTCTGCAACTTTTGAGTTCCGCACAAATTTTTGCTGCTAGTGCATGATATGTGCCTGCGAAATGTTCTTATCAAGGCAGAACATGGTATATTAAAGGCACGTAAAAGAGAAAGCATGGCTTACTTTGATCGTGGGGGCTCTTGTGCTACTTGCCACTGAAGGTTTCCATTTGCTCTTCATCCACCCTATGCAATTTGTTTGGCTTTCAATAAAAATGACAGACAGAATTAATAACAGCCCTGATATCTCATCAGGAGATGCATTCCAAAAATATCTGTCTATCTACACAGTGAGTGTATGAAAACCTATGTAGGATCCTTGTCAATAAAATCCTTCTGCTTCACTCAGAGAGATTTTCCATTAGCTTGAGAAATGCTTTCCTCATTATGATGCCTTCCCTTCAAGCATCCAGAAAGATACTGAAGGTAACTGATTGCTTTAAAGGAATAAACGTTTCACACTACTACTGCCAACGTTTGCCTTTTGTTCATTAAAAGAATGTTCCCTGTGGCAAAGGATGAGGTATGTTGTAATGCTCTGGGACACCCTGGAGAAAGCACGTGGTAGTGTTTAATTAAGAAGTTTAATCAGCGTACATCAATCTTGAATGAAAGCTGCTTGGGCCAAAAGGATGCTCACATTTCTGAACTTTGGAACATTCTGGAGATTGAAAATTTAAACTGTGCTACATCTGGTACCCACAGTGGTAAGCAGCGCACATGGAGCATGGATTTACCCCATGGACACTGCATCACTTGGGCTAAATCAGAAACTGCATCACTAGATGGTTGGGGTTTTCTTGAGGATGGACCAGCTCTGTAGCTAGGGATGGGAGTTATCTTTGTCCCTATACTTCTCAGACACTTCCTGGCAACAAAGGGATGGTTAAACTTAGGACTCTCGGATTCCAATCTCTGCCCTAATCAGCGGAAATTCCTCTGCATATTTCCATGCCAAGTTTTATCTTGCCTGATGCACTCCACTTTCTTCCTCATCACTACCACCTGGTGCTGGAGATGTTCCACTTTGTGTTGTCTAAACTGGTTATCAGAGAGTTAATGAGTACCTGGATAATACAGGATGGAGACATGCTCCATCCCTCCCACACGTCCTGTCCTGTTTAGTCAGTGGGATTTCCCCCTCTCCTCAGCTGTATTTGTGATGCAGTAAAAATAGATCAGCGGAGTTCCATGAGTATCGTGAGTGGAGTTTACTTTTAATCAAACTATGTGGTCTTTTTACAAAATCAGTGACAAAACTGCTATTAAATACCTTTGAAGTTCATCATAGCCTGCAACCTCAAATGCTCTAGCAAAACAGATCCATTAAAGCTTTTAGCTAAGAGATAAAGAAGGTGAGTAACAGAAGCCTGGCAACAAAGCTGGCTCCATTTGCTTCAGAGTGTTGGACAACTCTTCAAATGCCAGTGGGCATAAGCAAGCCCAGCCTAGGATGGAAGGAAGATAACATGGCTGGATACAACCCATTCTCAAGAAGACCCAAGTGATGAGGGAGCAACCTTCTCACAAATAAAATCATAGTTTTTTTGTCAATAGTGTCAAGACAAGGGCTGTTTTCATGTCAGAAATGGAAATACCTGGCAGGTGCTGTGTGGTTGGGTACCAGCAAGTTGAAAGCAAGACTCCGATCTCTTAAACTGTGTGGGATTTATGTCCTGTGGGATCCAGCTACTAGACCATGTCTATCACAAGGTGATAGGTGACGTTCAGCCATTCCTCTTGACTGATGACTGTCCAAACATCAAGAGCTGTTTCTGGTAAGGTCAAAGTTAAGAGGTGTCTATGAAAGTGCTAGACCAGCAGGCTGGTAAGAGTGGGTCTCTGCCTGGAGACAGCCTGTCTACCTTAGGGAGGAACTGACCCATAAATCAGTAAAAGGCCCATCCAGACAGGAAAAAAAGCTGTAATTAGAGGTTAAAAACATAAGGTCGGGGTACACAGGTTTGTGTGAATGTGCCAAACCAGAACCCCTCTCCATCCCTGCACTATTTCAGTGGGAAATACTCCTCTGCTTATGTGAAACATTAAATGAAGCTGCAAGTTCCTTGGAGAAGACAGTGAATGCAAGATCTTCTTTCTTCCAGGCTCACTTACCAGGTTCTCAGTCCAGTCCCCACCTCCTTTCACTGCCAGTTACCTTTTTACTGGCTTTTCTTCCTCTTTTTAAGCTCACCCCTTTACCTGGGCTGGTTCCTATCACCAGTGGTCTGAGCTGGCTCACCTCCCCACAGAGACAGGAGAGGAGGATATCCTGGGCATGCATTCACTTTTTCCCCTCTATGTCGTCTCTGCATTGCCTCTAAATCTATATCTTTGACTACCTGCCCTGAATCAGATCCCCCAAGCCATAGTCTTACATGAAAATATAGATCTTTCTTAGCTTCTCTGTCAAATTGTCCCAGATTTCCAGCTACCTGCTAATCCTTTCCCTGTTACTTAAACATTTCCACGTTGAATTAAAATGCTTCTGTCTTTGTGCTCTTGGGAGTCTGGGTCACCCAGAGCAGATTCCAAGTCCCAGCCCTCCACAAGTTCCAAGTTCCAGAACTAGCTTTTCATTGCTGGGAAAGACAATGTTCGTCCCCACTTTCTTTAACTGGAGCAGTGGTAAAGGTCTAGTGGATTCAATGCATTTGTAGGTTTGAGCATGGACTTGATGCCCTTAAAGGTCTTTTCCAACCTGGTTGATTCTATGGTACCATGTGCAGTAAGGCCAGGTTCTTCATGGACAATAGCTATTTGCACAGAAGAAGCTTCTGTAGAGCAAATATAGGTTGGTTTTTGTTTGTTTGCTTGCTTTTTCTTTGTCTGAGAGCTTTGAGATTGGTTTGGGCAAACTTTTAGAAAACAGTGAGAAATGCAACTGCTGCAAACACCTGGTCAGTAAAATAGAAGCTCCTCTTCCAAATCCAGCAACACTAGAACAGCTTTTTTTTTTTTACCCAAAATGTTCCTTTTTCTTTTATTTTTCTGTGCAACAATCTATTCCATCTCCTTGTTCCAACCCAGGAAGGAGTGGAGTTTCCAAGAACATCTTGGCACAAAGCTGAACATCAGGAACATCATTACCAAGTTTGCCAAGGTCTTAGGGCATTTACTCAGGATCTTATGAAGGAAGTAGCAGGAAACCTCAATAACAGGCACAGTCGGTGAGCTCCAAGACTGGTAGTTGGGGGCAAAGGATCTGAGACAAGAGAGGATAAAGAGCTCAGAGTGTTTTGAAGGCAATGCCAGGAAGAGCCCCCCATGTAGTTGAATGACTGGAGAAGAAGGGCATGTTAAGGCAGCAAAATAGATGTGAAAGATGGACTGGATATGTCCTTCTTCTTTATTGGAATTATGGTTCAGTTACAAGGTAGAACTGAACGGAAACCACCTTTCTAGCCCGCCAGTGAGGGAGAAGAGTTGTTTTACTGGAAGAAGGGAGAAAATTGGCATGGAGGAAGAGGCATGAAGGGAAGAGAAAGGCAAGATGATTTCCTCCCCCCGGGAAATACAATGTTTTACTTGAGTTTGAAAATAAATTTACTGCAAAATATAGTAACTGAATGATACCACTACAAAGAAATCCTGCAAACCATATTCACCCTATTGTACAACTTCATCTAACCTACAGTAGATGCTGAGAAGTCAAACTTTCTGACAAGACTCAAATGTGAACATCTGAAGCAAAACAGCCTGGGCAGATGCGATTTTAGATAGATTGGTGTGATGTAAATTTGAGACAAATTAGAGTTAGGATTAAGTTTTAAATGATCAAACAGATCTGAGTGAGAATTCCAACACTGAGATTTGATCTTCTGAGGGTATTGATGCTCTGTTGAACAGAAGAACTCAAACCATATTGGCCTGTTTGGAGAATTTAGTTGTAACCAAGAGAGAAGCTAAACCCAAACCATTTCTCATTCTATACTAGACCCAGAAGGAAGATAATGCCTGGAATTCAGACCTGGATTTACTTCCCCTGTCTGTGTAGCCACGCACAGATTTGGAAGACATTTAAATGTCAGACTCCAGTGAAATGAAGAAAATCAGTCTGGGCTTTAGTTTCTCTGGATGCAATTTGGGCTGAGTAAATGCAGCTGTCTATGATGTGATAAACACTTCTCCACAGTCAATGGAGAGGAAAGACATTTTGTGGGTTATGATTAAAGCTTCCCTGAAGTTGATGTTTAAAATAGGTCAGATGAATCACTGAATAATTGTTGCTCTCTATTGTCTCTAAAAGGAGCTGAAGGCTCTTAGCTCAGTTACAGGAGCACAGAACTTTCCTGTTTTGGAAAGGTAGCTGACAGCTAAAACTGTTAAATTTGGAAGGTCCTCGGATGCTAGTCTAGGAACATCAAAGTACTATAGATAGATTTGAAAGGTCAGCCTGGAACACACTTCGTTTCCTCTTCAAATTCAAAGGGATTTGAGTCACATGTGACCTCCAGAGCACATCTTTTGGCTTCTGCCATTCCCTGAGATTTGTTCTGATTTTCTGGGATCCAATGAAAGCTGTTGATGTGAGGGAGAACTGGGAAGTCCTCAAAGGGAAATGCAAGCCCTAATCACGAGGCAGACCTGGGATGGGCCCCAGCACAGTCAATCTTTTCCTTTTGCCACTTGAATTACGGTGCTATAGGCCAAATAAATTAAGGAAACTATAACTCAATGCAGTACTAAATAAATACATAAAAAAATAAATAAATTGAAGTTTATTTATTATATTTTATCCATTCCCTTTTCATTCCCACTTTCAGTACCTTCTTCTCTTCCTCTTTTTGCAAGGAGTAATTGTGCTGTGCTGACTACATCACTCTGGACACGTAGCCCCATATCACATCGCATCCCCTGGAAACCACCTTGAAGTCAGGAAACTGTGCTTCATATCTCGTGTTGTTCTGACCCTCTGACCACATCAAATGCAAGCAGAAACCACCACATTCACCGAAAGGCATGTATACATCCACCAAATCCTGTTCTTTAGGAACAGGAAAATTGCTTTGACCTTCAAAAAGGTTTTCCTGGTTTTGTGGCACCATTTGTAGTGCCTCTGTTCCAAATCCCTTTATGAGAAAGGCCTCCATCCCTTCCTGTCTACCAGGTTCCTCTTAGATGTTTTCTTAGAGGCGGCATTTAGCTGCTAACCATTTTCTGCCTTTGCTTGTGACCTTTACAAAGCCATGCAAGGTATTAGAGCACAAATCTCAAAGCCACGGTATGCTCTGCTTTGGCTTGGCAGCTCACAGCACTAAATTCTCCCTTTGTTGCTTCTTACCTTCTTCTTCATATGAAGTGCATGTGTTCCTCCTCCAGAGCTGATGCCATGTGCCCTTTTAATATGCTGCAAAGCTCCCTCACTAAAGATGGGGTTCAGGATAGTGCTGCAGTACTGAACAAGATTTGATGCCGTGTTTGTGTTGTCGGTGGAGAAATTTCCCCACCACCACCTTCAAAAAACCCAGATCACATGAAGGGTTGCTCGTGGTTGTCCTTCACAGTATTGCAAAGCCATTCAGGGGAAACACAGAGCCAGGTTTTTTACAGCCTTCAAGATGCTTGAGGTTCCTCATGCGCAGAAAGCCTCCAATATATGGTGACTCTTACTGCAGGAATTCAGGCAATGGGATTCTATTCACTTCCACAGGCACCACCTTCCCATCTACTATTTTCAAAAGTCACTTATCTGTTTTTCATTGCTTTCTATAGGTTTGCACCTCCTGAGCTCTGAGCTCAGCTCCACTCCTTCTCTTCCACCATTTTCCCTATATGTTTCCATATCTCCCTTTGCCATAACTTTGTTCATTCTCACTCTGTCAGGTTAAAGCCATTCCCCCTTGTTCTGTCCCTACAGGATCTTGTCCAAAGCCCCTCTCCAGGTTTCCTGTAGCCCCTTTAGGCACTGGAGCTGTTCTAAGGTCTCCCCTTAAGGAGCCTTCTCTTGTCCAGGCTGAACCAGCCCAGCTCTGTCAGACTGGCTCCAGAGCAGAGCTGCTCCAGCCCTCGGAGCATCTCTCAACTCCCTCAGTTTCCCTGTGGAGCTGCCCCCTCTCTCCTCTCCTTGCCATATGGAGGCACCCAGCTGCCTTCAGGCAATGGACAATTTTCCATCTACCTGCTCAGCTCACTGGATAGACCAAACATAAACCACAGTAAGAAGACCAAGGGTCTCCTGTCCTGTCCTTCGCAAGCACGTTGGGTGACTTAGTCCTTTAGGCAGGAGGTCAGTTTTCCCCACCTCAGTCGCTCCTGGTTCCTACCTCCCCGTGCCCTCTGATGGCAACTCCTGAGACTTTTCCCTCTTTGCAGACTGCCGCTTGGTGGTCCCATCCTTTTCCCAGCGATTTTGGGGGATTCCAAAACCTCACGGAATTACAGTATTGCTGAGCTGTGCCAGCAGGCCTGGCAATGCCTTTGACTCTTAGAGCTGCTGGGGTTTTGATAGTGTTTTCTTCTCCTAAGTCTTACAAGAGCCTTAGAAGTCTCTGCTGCTGTCATGTCCTTAGTAGCACTCTAATAACTTCTGAACCAGAGACAGCAAAAGGGATTTATTCCATCATCTACTTCATCCCTCTGCTGTTGCACAATTATTTGCTGGGGAGCACTTCAGGCTCCTGTCCAAGAAGTTTTTATGCCTAGCTTCAATCTCAAAAGCAGCTCTGCAAGCATGATAGTGCAAGGCCCATTGTCTGCCTTTCAGCCATTTCAAACATTAATTTGCCCAAAGTACAAATAAAAGGTTATTTTTTTCAGACCCATAAACTGTTTAAAACATCAAAGCCAAACTGCGTTTCTTCTGGCTCTAACTTCATTAGCCAGAAAGCATCTGCAACTGGAAATGAATCTGCAGCTGTGTTGATGCTTTGCAAAGTTAAAAAGCACTTCACTCTCTCACAGCTCTGTTAGCACTTTAGAGCAAGCAGGAGGGGAAGAGAAAGAAATCACGCTGTAATTAATACGGGTAATGATTTTAGAAGAGCGATCTTTGTTGTATCAGTATTTCAAGGAACTCCGTTTTTCAAAAGGCTGCTTAACTCTGATAGTCACTTCAGGTAGGCTATGAATCATAATTCGTTCAGATCAAGTTTAATTAGACACACTGGCTTCATTAGGGGAACAGGGAGAGGTGATTAACCCAGCTCTGTGGAGCAGGAGACGGATTGCTTCTCTTGAGCTACCCTGAAAGAAATCACTTGTTCTTCACTATGGCCCTTCTCCGGAGAAATTCCATGTACTGATATGTGTCTTTTGCCTTATAAATGGTGCAGGTGATAGGAGGGAGCCACAGGGGCACAGGTATCCCCTAAACCCTTGTTTTGTTGGATATGCAGTAAATGCACAATACAGGAACCCACCCTGCCCTTGGGGTATGAGCCATTTTATGGGATATTCACCTACACACACAGGGCTAGCGTGAGGATTAGTTCATGCTGATTAAATGCGTTTCCAAGAGCTCCAGACATGTGTAGAGACAAAGCTCACAGGGCCAGAAACAGTAAAAATGACTGCAGATGCAAAGTGCTTTTCAGACCCTTAAATCAGATTAACCTAGAGATAAATAAATGCCAAGAGGAGGCTTTCCTGTTGCTTTGATCAAGGAACAGGTTTTCTCATTACTTAATTAAAACCCACAGGTCTGTTATTCCCCTCATCCCATCATCACACACTGTTCAGCCAAAAAAGCACTGAGCGTTTCCTTCTTTCCATCATTTTCTTTCCATTCGCTTTTCCCACTTTCCATCACTTGCACCCAGAGCTCGTTACTATGGGGCTGGCTTTGCTCAGAAGATTTTAGGCTGAGGCAGTCCCATATTAAGGCTGAGTTTTGGACCATGTCTGGCACGGTGATGAATAACAGGGCTTGGCATTTGTACCAGGGTTGGAAGCATTACTTGATCACAGCCCCATGGTGGGATTACACAGAGAGGTCCACAATCCCATGGTCCTTTTGGCCATTAGAGCCATGATGTGGCCATTGGGAGGCCTGTCTTGATCCTTGGCATACCTGTGCTGAATCTGCTGGTGATGGCACCAGTTTTACAGGGTGGCAGAGGACTCAGATGGGGCTTGGGACTGCACCATTGAGGGTGATGCTCAAGCTGTGGGCTGCAGGCAGCTCTCAGTGCTGCTCAGGTCCTGAGGATGCAGAAGGTGGGAACCTGAGATTTGCAAAACAGTTGTGTTTCAAAACAGCCTGTGCCCCTTGGAATGCACTCTGTCCTTCTGGGTTGAGCATTTGCAAAGCGTTACTTAATAGAGACATAATGTGAAACCCCAGCTCCAGACGCGCTTGGCTCTTAGTCCGAAGCTAATCAAAATCCGAGGCTGGAACCACATGCCCGTTTTGCAAGTGGCTCCGTGACAGCAGTTGAACTATAACCGCAGAGTCAGTCAGCCCAGCTCTTTGGGAGGTTGAAATTCAGGCCAGATTTTGAAATCTGGGACCTCTCTTTAGTAATTTACAGCACACAAAAAGCAACTCAATAATAAGCCTGGTTTAGCCTCCCTAAAACCTTTGGGTTGACGAAGAAGCACTTCCACATGTTCAGATCTACTGCATCCCTCTGCTGTCTTTACAGTAAAATCCTTGCACAGCGTGAAGTGGGACAAGTTGGTGTTTTCCAGACTTTTTGCAGGGATTTTAAGCTATTTCCCCTTCTTTCTAAGGAGGGATGAGGGTTTTGATGAGCAAGGGGGTAGCAACAAACACAGACTGCGTGTGACACAGTGGAGTAAATGACATTTCCTTGCTGACCCTGAGCTGTTCAATTCTGGGTTTGCTTTTGCAGCAGTGGATTTCTCCCCTTGCTTGGGATTTCTGAGACCTTTGTCCTGCAAAGGACCATAAAGAACCATAAAAAAGCTTGAAAACCAAGAGTGACTACAGGATATTAAACGCTTGTTGCTTTGAACTGAGCAGATGGTACTTTTACCAAATGCCATCATTTTGGCCATATTTTTCTTGTGCTGTCGTGTTTTTGATAGCCTATTTTTACTGTAGAATAGATCTGTGAAGCAGCTGCCAGCAAAGTGATGGTAACTGGATAATGTCTGTACATTTGACAATCTTGTTAAATGATATGAAAGCAGAGTCTATTAAAACACGTCTGTCTGGAGTTCAGGTTATTTCACGCAGGGAATTGAAGCCCACATCTGCCTTTTCTTATTAAAACACAGAATTAGATTATTGTTGAAAAGACTTCCCAAGGTGTTATTGGAACAAATTATCACCAGGTACCCTGAGTGATGCGGTAGCTGTGCGATGAGGCACAGACCTGCCTGTGCCGCACATCTCAGTGTGTAAAGAATGGGCTGCTTTGAAGTTGCATCTCGATATACACACTAACGAAGAGAAGTAGCAATGAGCATTTATATGGAATAAAAGCGATGAGAAGGACTTGCTTTTAGAGGTCAAAAGAGGCTGCGTGTGGAAACACAAAGGATGCCGTGTGGAATAGCTCATTTCAGATATTCTTAGCAGCTACCACTTTTCAGCACGCTGCTTTCTAGTCTGGAGCTAAGAGCTCAGCAGTCCCTCCGCAGCTCCTGTGGGAGGCCATAAATCTTCCTGTTCAAGAGAACAGCTTCCAAGAGTTTCCCACCCGTATTTGTATTGCCACCAGCCCTTCCCCAGAAAATTACAGCCTTATCAAAAGTCAATTTGTCATGAATAATGCTTTGGTATTCAGAAACACTTTTCAGGTGATGACCTACCTGCGTATCATCCATCCCAAGTGAGGGTCAGTCTCTGCTGCACAAGTATTTTGCAAACAGTAATGTGCTAAGACTGAGGGTCATTGCAACCTTATGTTATTGATGGATGATTTAGGCTATAAATGCCATATCCAAAGTTCCCAAATCTGAATCTGAGACTGAGTGATAAGACTGCCCAGGTCCTTTTGTCTGAGCTGAGCTAGAAGACACCATGAAAGTGTATCGATATGCGAATATGAAGCTGGTTTTTTGCTTGCTTTAGTTGGTATATAACATGCAATTTACCATGCCATAACACTCTATGTTTATCCTGGTTGTTTCTATATATAAACCCAACCTTTCACTTAACTTCAGAACTTCAAATTGGATCGAGTATTGAGTTGGCTGGCCTGGAAACTGCATCCCTCTGGAGGTTGTCTGGAGAAGAGATATGCTCTTGAACGTGAGCTGTCTTGATTGACTTGCAGTGAGGAGACCTGTGCCTGGCTGCCTTGCTCATAGAAAAGTGGCACACTTCCCAAGGCTGGGAAGGGTGGTGAAGCAGAGGATAGAAAGCACTTTGGGATGCCTGCAAGCACTGACTTTAGCTATTCGTGGAGTCCTCATGTGTGGGCTAAGCATATGATATTCATGTGTGTGCTCAGGGGCTGCTCTATGAGGGAGGACAAGCTGGAATGTGAGGGTGATCCCAGCATGGGCTGTGCAGCCACAGGTGGGCCAAGAGCAGTGATCATCCAGTGTCCATCGGACAAGGCAAGACCCTGGATGGGGCCCTTCCAGGCAGCCTGGCCATGAGCAGGAGGAGATGGGCCAGAGGCAGGGCTGGAGACAAGGCTACTTACAGCATGGGTTCAGGGGGGGTTAAGTTGGTCAGGTCTGTTTATTAAGGCCTATAATTGGGTCCTGACACTGCTTAGCAGAAGCTCACTCATTAACAAGGCACTATCACAGTAGGTATCCCTGGCCCTCAGGACAGCTGTGCAACAGGCAACAGGGGCTACCATGTAGATCTCCCCCTGTCCTTCACACCTCCGCTTCTATGACTTCCAGCCCTGTCATCTTGGCCTGCAATCTCAAAAGCCCTCAGCCAGCGTCCTCGAAAGTACTTTGGATTCTTTCCACTGGCTCCAGTTTTGATTGAGCCAGCCAGTTACTGGGACAGGCTCTTCCTGGTGCCCCGGCACTGCTGCGTTTTCCACCCATGAGAAAGGCAGTCGTCAGCAGAGAGGTTCAGGTCGGGTAACAGCCAGGGCAGTTTGCTTGCAAATGGCTGTAGGGAGCTCAATCATTAGAAATTAAAACCACACCATAGAGAGATGAAAACAATTCTCGCTGCGAGTGCAATAGGGTGTGTTAGCCAGAAAAGACTGCTCTGCTTTCGATTAATTCTTGCTCTTTAATTAATCCATTCAAGCTCCTTTCCTTGGAGCTTTTCTGGGATAACAAAAGGACAAATCTAGACGATCAAATATGTTTTTACAGGGCCAAAACTGCATCTGATTGTGTTTTGTTTTCCCTGGCTTAAGGGAGAGCTATAGCAGCCATGCCCTGAGCCATCACACCCTGGGCTCTGTGCCCTGAGGGAAACGTCATGCCCATGGGAATAACCGACGTTATTCTCTACAGGCTTCCCAAGGGAAGCAGGCTGACCTGTGACTGGACTGGAGCTTCACCCTGTGTTTGTAAGGGAGAGGGCTTGGGTTTCTGCAGCAGCAACTCCCTTTTGCTTCTGGGGCTCACTTTGTGCAGCTCCTTGGCTGAGGAAAGTCCCCTCTCTGTCCTTGAGCTCGATAAGTAGAAGGGACTCCTTTTTCTTTAACAGGAAAAAGCCACTTGGCTCTATTTGTCATTCTTCATTACCCTTATCTCAGTCCCTCTTTATCCTCCTTTCTCCTGTGTTGCCTGGTCACTGTAGCTCTTAATACTTCCTCTCTTGATAAAGATGTCTTGTTCAAAGTGTATTTTTATCATTAGTTTCAACTGCCTTACTTGGCAATGTGACCCTTTGTGATTGGTGTGGGGGCTGTTTTCTCATTCTTAGTCTGAGGGGCAGGGTTATAAACGTGTCCCATGCGTTCAGTGAGGCCACCCCTTCCCAGGAATCATCTGCAGGCTTTAATCTGTGCCTTTGCAGGTCATCCCTATAGGATCATGCGGTGTGACTGCGCTAAGCAAGGGTGTCTCTTGTCATGGCAGGGGGCTGGAATTCGATGGGCTTTAAGGTCCGTTCCAACCCAAACCATTCTGTGATGCTATGGTATCACCCAGTGGTCTACTGTTGAGCCCTGGCTCTTAAGGAAGCTGAATCCCAGGAGTGGCAGAGCAAAACACTGAGCCCTGACTGACAGTTCCCCCCCAGTCCCTTCATTTCCTTTCATAGTTCAACAATGATGTGGCCATGCTCTGTTGAACGGTCATTCTATAAACTCTCTAATGTCCTTACAGTGACAGCGACACCGAGTGCTCTGGGTGCTGCTGGTGATCAGGACATCACTGCTTAAGCACAGTTGCAGCCTCTACTGGGCTGCAGGCAAGCGCCTGCGTTCCCTGCCCTTTTGGACGTGTAACTCTGAGGACTCGGGGCTGATTTTCCCTCTCTTCCTGTCCTTTGTTATATAGATTAGATATTGCAGGGAGCTTTATGAACATCAGAAACCCTTGATTTCCAGTGTCACCCTGCAGAGATTTAATGGTCCGTGTAACAAGGGCCAGTGATCAGGCTTGTGTTACAATTTCCTATGGAAAAAAGGTTGTGAAAATGGATAAATATAATAATAAAAAAGAAATATAATAATTAAAAATAAATAATAAATTAAAAAAAAAAAACAAAGAAAGAGAAACAAAACCTGAAGAGTTCTTAAAAATATTTGGATGCTTAGGCTGGTTCTAAGATGTGCCAGGGGAGACTGAAAGGACTGGTAGGACAGTGTGTTTGGTTTCTAAGACTGACTTTCATGGAAACAGCATGATAGAAAGAGATTTTGGTCAGGAATCTCAATACCTTTCACACCAGCATAATGCAAAGTAGACAGCTCAGGCTGTCAGTGCCAGTGCTGACTCCAATATCCCATGGTTGGAGTTCAAACTTCACCCTCAGGTTTCAAGCCTGTTACCTGTAGACACAAGGCACGGTAAAGTAATTCTTGCAGCTTGAGGGTGGGTTGTGTTGTGTGGACAGAGTTAGAAACTCTCCTGGTATTTTGCTTTGAGCTGGGGTGTTCACTCCTCCCTCCTAGGGAAGAGTGTGTTGGGCACAAAGGAGTAACCTCTGTGTGGAGCGGGTGTACCTGAGACACGACTGGTTCATAGCCTGAGACAACTTGACTACAGTTACGCAGATGGTCCACACTTTAACATCTGATTTGGGATTCAGTTACACAATAAACCACATAAATGTGTACATGAGGTCTGTCTATGCTTCCTTTATACTCAATAGAGATCCAGCTAATACAGACCATGGAGCCTTCAGCATTATTGCTGTACCTGAAGGAGTCACTTGATGATCAAGGCATATCATAGAATCATAGACTCATCGAATCATAGGATCATCAAATCATCGAATCATAGAATCATAGAATAGTTAGGGTTGGAAAGGACCTTAAGATCACCCAGTGACTTTACTGGAGGCACCATCCATATTTACTATAATGAGAGCATGGTGGACACCTGCAAGTAGTTGCTTGAATCCCACCCCAGTTTCCTTTGCAGTGCCTGTTAACTTTGGAAACGTAGGAGTCAACACTTCAAGCAATGCCATTATCTTTGATCAAAGCCCCCCAGAGCAGAATTTTCTCTTAGGCACCTGAGTCTGTAAACCTTGACCACTGTTGTGATTCTCAGATTTCACCCTCTAGACTGGTTCTGGATATGGAACAGAAACCTAACACCAAGATATTTGTCCAAGCTTTGCTGGCTTGTTCATGAATTCCACCATGTGTGACTCATGCTCGTTGGCATGGATAAGTACCTAGATTTAAAATATGGGTTTGTGCTTCTTTTGACTTCCAAACAGAGCCTAATGGAAAAATATTATTTCTCCCTGCCCTAGTGCATTAAACAATGCACTGACTTGATCTCAATAAAAGGCTGTTTAATTCCCTATATTAAAAAACCAAAACAAATAACAATGTTTTTACCAAGCATTAGATCTGAGAAATCTGAGCAATATTCTCATTAGTGCAACCTTTTCTGGTTAGCCCTGGCAGGGGAATACTTCTCTGTTGCCCTGGTGTCCTAAAGCTAGGCTTGTGCTACCTGAGACAGTGTTTGGGACGCATCTCAGTGGAGATTAGCAGGAGCTATAAAACTTCTGACCTTTCAAACACTAAGGCAAGGTCTGAAATCTCTGCTTGCAAGTATTCACAACTTCAGATCTCAGGCAGTGTCTTTAACCTTGTCTTTAATTAGACACCCCGGTAATATCACAGCAGAAATAACCCAGTGTGTCAGCACCAACATAGCCTTCAGCAGGAGACGCAGATGCTATTTGGCAGCCCAGCTTCCTCCAGCACTTGCATTCCTTCTGCGTGCACTCACCTTCCCCACTGGTATCTCACACATTACCCCAGGCTCCGGTGGTGGAGTAAGGAAAACCAGAAAGAAATTAATGAAGAAAAACACAAACTTGGTGGGTTGCAGCGGGCACATTCAGAAAGAGAAGGTGATGAATGCTTTGTCTGCACAATACATTTTACAAACCCAGGTGAGACAACGCTGGGTTGCTCACCCTCCTGATGAGGATGTTTCCTTGTTGCTCTTCACTACTGTGCCCTGCTGTCACCCCAGCCAGTGCCTCTGAGTGACCTTAGGAAAGTCACCTAAACACATTCTTTCTGTCAACAGGATATAATCCTTCCCCTTGCTTTTTGCTCTCTCCCCTTGGTTCCAGCAGCCAGGCAGAGGAACGCAACCTCAGCACCCTGCCAATGTGGTCATGCACCCTTTGGGTCAAAGCTGGCTTATATCTCACCTGCTCTCAGTCCTGGCAAGTGAGTTCACATCTGCCCAAGCTCTCCCAGGCAGATTTATTCAGCATGACCCAATCTGAGCACTGGAAGTCATTAGTGTGGTGCACTGTGCAGGTTCATTTATTCCCCTTCGCTGAAGGCAAATGGGGTGTGAAAAGAAGGCTTATTATCCAGCTGCACTGGTGGGACATTCAGCTATGAAATACTTCAATTTCTTCAACATTAATCTCCTTGCTATTATGGGGATTGCTTGGTACTACAAGGACTTTGCACAATGCTGATCTCAGGGGGATTCTTATCTGAATTGCTCTATATAGGTGCTATTGTAAGAGTGACAATTGGAAAGAATAATAACTTAAATACCCTTCTTTTCCATGTTTAATGGCATTTCCCTCATTCCCTAGTGTTTGGGGAAATTCAGGTTTTTTCCTAGTAGCTGGTTTTAGCTTGTATTTAGGAAGTTCACCTTTCTATAAGTGACACTGTCCCTGAGGAAGGACTAGTTAGATCTGCATAAATGAGTGTTTTGAGGGAAAATGAAATGCCTTCCTCAGTTGCCTTCAGATGGTGAACATTCATCAAAAGGCAAACACTTTAATCCAGAGGTGACCTTGCAGCTGAGACCGAAACAAATGGTCTCAGTGATGGACCCTGAGTCACATTTGACAGGGATCGGGGCAGGAAGGGTTTACCTAATTTCCTAAAGGACTGAATTTGTCTGATCTTTAATACCCAGAGTCCAGTGAGGAGAATAAAAAACACTTCTTTGTTTCTTCTGAGCTTTATCTTAGCTGTTCATTATTCCTGAGATACCACCACTATCTCAAGAAACCAAAATGGGCTTCAACACCGGTACCAGAAGCTACCTGGGGGCCAGTGGAGACATCTGTGTGCATGGAAACCCAAAGCAAGCTGAGCTGGGCTGGCATACACAGTCAGGTTGAAACGGAATCACAGCAAGTCAAACAGGATATCATGAAGGCCTGGGCTGCTGAGGTGTCATCCAGGAGCAAATGAGGGAATTTCTCAGCTTGCCAGAGGTGAAACAAGGTGCTTTTAGAGAGTGTTTCCCTGTGAGTGTGGAGAAGGACTCCAAGTTCCTTCAAGCACAGGAATATCGGGGAGGTGTGTGCTATGGGGTGATGTGAGGTCAGTGTCAAAGTGAGCCTTTTAAAGCATTTCACTTTTCTGACCAGCATCACTTTAGTCTTGCTTGGGTTCATCTGAGCCACTGCTGTCTGCAAGGTAATGTGCAATGATGCTGAGAGGTGCATCACTTGTTGGCTAAGGCTCTGGACTTAAGTCTCAGACACTGGTGTCACACTGACAGGAAGGAGAGGTACAACCAGTGTGAATTTAGACCAGTTCAGACCTCAGAGCAGCTTCCAGTATCTGAAGGGGGACTACAAGGATGCTGGGGAGGGCCTCTTCATCAGGAACTGTAGTGATAGGACAAGAAGTGATGGGTTCAAACTTAAACAGGGGAAGTTCAGGTTGGTTATAAGGAAGAAGTTCTTTACTGCGAGGGTGCTAAGGCACTGGAATGGGTTGACCAAAGAAGCGGTTAAATGCTCCATCCCTGGTAGGTTTCAAGGCCAGGTTGCACAGATACTAATAGAACCTGAGCCAACCACAGAGCCAGGGCTGAGCCAGAAGTTAATGCTGCGTATCTGGGGAAATTACATGTAGCTGCTATTCTGCTGAACCCAAGGCATCAGCCAAAGCTGGGGAAGCCTTAATGGGAGCAGAATGAAGGTTAGGATCCAGGTTGGATTTTGTTTGTCTGAAAGCACACATACTTGGGGGGGTCTCGTGTGTGGTGGCTATTAATTGCCTATGGAAACATGTAAACATGTCTGGCCCTTGCTTATGCAGCAGAGTGAGTTCCTGTGTATACACAGGGCCTTACCAGCTGACTTGATTGACTAAAATAAACTTGCACTGCTGCTTCTCCCAGTGAGCTCTGCAGGGACAGCACGTTCACAGCGTTAAAGTGGGCTTCTGGTTTACAGATTATAAACACAGTTGTTTATGAATGTTCAAACACAGATTATTGGTGATGGAAAAGTGAGAGAAAGCCAAGCCTGACCTTCAGATCCAGGTTCAGTTTGTAGACTGCAGAAGGAATGTTTGAGGTGAAATCCCGAATCCACTAAGTTATGCTATTGGGTTCAGTGGAGCCACCCTTGGTTTTCTCTCTTGCTTTAAAGACAAACAAGGCACAGATGGTTCTGGCTTCTATTCCTCCCAGTAGCTGTGCACGGTGCAGCTGACTCTTCAGATGGAAATCTGTGACTTATTCAGATTTGAAACAGTTAAAATTCATCAGGAATAAAACCAAGATTCCCATGGTCTCAGCTGGTGAAATGTACGAAGACCGGACTATAACAGGTATGTGGAGAGGGCAGGCAGGAAACCCCTTCTCTTGGGTTTGGGTTTGTTTGTTTGCTTGTTTCTTTCCTTATTTTATAATGTATGTGAATGACCTTCTTCATATCCAGAGGGGCTGTCTGATGCCAATAGCTCCTTCTGTAAAATGGCCCAAGAGGGGTGGTTATTTTCTTCAGCGTGTTGGCATTGATTATCTTTTCTGAAACTTGGCGTTATGATTCCATCTGGAACTAATAAAATTTCCCTTTATTTACAGCGTTTTGGGGCTGTATTTTGACTTTGATTGTGTTAGAAATGACTCTTTGCAAGGACTCATCTCCATGTGACTCCTGGCCCTGCTTCCATCACAGCGTCATGGCTGTCCTGGGATGCTTCTACACAAGCTGCTTTGACTTATCCCCAGTCTGTATGGCTTTAATTCAGCCCAGTTTCACACTGTTTCGCTGCACACATTCAATGTGCCTTGTGTCATGTGTGGCTTCATCAGGAATTTTTCCCTTGTGCCAACACAAAAGGGGACAAAGGAGTGGTAAGGGATAAAGGAGTGTTTACCAAGAGCTGAATGCTTCCTGGCCTCATCCTGGCTTTCCTCACATGCTTTGCTTTTGTTCATATTGATCCTCCAGAAGCATGTTGCTTTTTTGGAAGCTGATTTGCCTGTATACAGCAAAACAGACTCTGGCAGAGGCACTGCGGAGCTGGGAGATATCTCCTTTTGGGGATGTTTCACATTCTTGCACCACATGTAATTTACTGAATGAGGGTCAGGGTATGTAGAGTAAAAGGAACTCCTATAAAAACATGCATTTATTGTCAGAGCCCCACAGAGTTAAATGAAGAATGCTCTAGGCTGGGTTTAATGGCATTTTTCCCAAGTCCTGTTAATAATGACATTGGCCCAATCTTGGTATTTCACTTTGTGCTTTTTTTGTGTTACAGAGGGGATGAAAACTTGCCACGTGAGTGAGTGCACACACTGGGACAAGGAGGGAAGGGCTATAAAGGCAGCAGGGCTGAAGCAATGGTCACTGTGAGGCAGCACAGTCCCTGCTTTCACCACCACAACTTGAGCATCCCTTTAACTGCAATATTGTCTGCAGAGTGGCAGGAAAATAAAGAGGTGTCTTGGATCCCTATTGTCTCTTTGTGTCCCAGCCTACTGGTGAGCACAGCATGGCTGGCATCAAGGACTTCAATCAACCTTCACGACTGCTAACAGGAAAGCTGGTGTCTTATGTGGGGTGGATGGAGAGGCAGTGCAAATATTTAGATTTCTAATAATACCAGTAGTGCTTCAAAAGACTCGCCTTTCCCCTAGACTACAAGTGACAGAAGACTAAAGGTGACTGGCAAGCAGCATTGAGAGCACACTTGGCATTTTCTTCTTCATTCCTAATGTTTGACTTTCTATCAAGAAAATACTTTAAAAGTGAATACATTGGCTTTACAGAGGGCATTCCTGATGTGATCAAGACAAGCTTTGTAAACCTGTCCTGCTCGTCTCTTGTCACAGAACCGAGGTTACCTGCTGTCATCCCAGATGTTTTCCCCAACCCAAAAGCAAAGGATGAACTCACCAGCAGCTCCTCATTGCAATGGAGCAGTGGTGTGTGGTACTGGATAGCTGGGGCCCAGCTAAGCTGGCTCCAGAACTGGGAGTGCAGAGGGCAGAGGACATTGCACACAAGCTCATCAGCCTTCCTTATGGGTTATCAGTTCAGAAATTGCCTTGATGTGCATGCCGTGCTTTGCCAAAGTAGTGTTCTGTGCTGCTCTGCACACTGTGGGTGTTAAATCATGGCCTTTCCACTGTAATTCATTCTACAAAAGCCTACAGCCTTGGGTAGGACTAAGACAACCTCCACAGTGAGGGAATCACCATTGAAAATGGCCTGTCAGTAGACACCCCTCAGCTATGCTTGACAGAAATGAGAAGAGGAAAAGTTTAAAAGAACATTAGCTTTAATATGAGCAGATTGGTAGCACCCCATTTAAAAGGCTGAGTATATTTACATTTACATCATACAGGCTTCAACCAACACAAACAGCCCAGAAAATCAGGTCTGATAAAGCAAATGCACGTTGAAAGCAGCAGTCCTATGCAGTGAAGAGTCATCTCCTGCGGTAGCCGAAGTGATCTTCCAGGATAACCTGGGCAGGGCATTTCACACTAATCTAATCTGCAGGCAAGGGCTATCAGACACCGACAACCCCCTTTGCCAAGTTCAGACTGACTAATGCTTCCCTGACCTTGGCTTCTGCTCCCGTACAGATCTGCGCCGCACAGGAGAGTTGGCAGCGTGACAGCAGCGCAGGCACTTCATCGTCAAGGCATTTTATTGAGCATTCCTGGGAAAAGTGGGGTATCCACATGCCTGGTTTGCAGAGGGAGGAGAGGTGACAAAGGGCTGTGCCCTGGGCTGGGGGCTGGCTGCTTTCGGGGATGGAATCCAGGCTTAGGAATGTCCTAAGGCGAAACCCTCTCTGCATCTCTGTTGCCCTGACAGTTCTTGCGGTCACAGAAACAACAGCCTGCTCCTATCCTAATGCTGCAGTGCCTCTTCTTTCTTTCTCATTAGAAAATAATCTCATCAAGGCAGGAATCACCTTCATTTAACGTCTCCTCACAGCCTCTGCTAGCCTTGAGCCAGGAGCTGTGTCAAAGCACATAGCTGGGATTAACTCCTTGTGCTCCCTTATTCGAATATAAAGCAGAATTTGGATGGAGCTCTGCAGCAGGGTGGAGTGCTTTTGCTTCAGGTTCTTGTAGGAAGTGTTCAAGACTTAAAGTCATTCAGAAGGTGCACTACAAAGCTCTAAAATGGTGTTTTCAATCTGGGATATTTCCACAATAGCTTGCTGGTGCTGTGATCCTTTTCCTGCTTTCTCCGGCAGAGGGAAATGGGAATTGAACGGCTTTTTTTTTCTAAAGGGATAGCACACCCCGTTCCCCTCTGCTGTAAATAGTGTTATCGTGAATCAAAGCGATCCCAGAGGTAGACTTCATGTTGAAGCAGAGATTTATCCTGTATTTTGGATGGAGGGGTGTCATCACATTCCTGTTTTTCTCTCTGGGATGCAGCAGGAGCAGTGGTTTCTGCAGCCACTTGCAGTGTGTCAGAGGCAGCCTCATCAAAACCCTCTTCCTGAGTGGAAGCAATTGGGTTTGCTTCCAAGGTTTCCTCCCTGGGCCTCCCAGAAACGGAGCTGCCCCTGGCTTAGCTTTCTTTATAACAAGTGGAGCAGTGCGGGAAAAAGAAAAGCCGAGGTGTAAGCAGAGTCCTTCCTTTCACTGTTGTGATCCTGCGAAGCGCGGAGTATGGTGACCCCAACCTAATAAAACCCTTGCTTGATGCAATGCGCAGAGCAATTCCTTAGAGTTCGCTGGGTATTCACCTAAGCTTATGCAGATTTGGGTCAGTACATTGCTGAACTCAGCCCAGCAGCTGCAGGGACCTGCTTGTCGGCCCTGGGGAGCACACAGGCAGCCCTTCTCAGCCTGTTTATAACCAGTCCTGTATCAGCCTGGCTTTGATGCGTTCATGGAACTCCCTCTGGTGGATACCGTGATTTGTTTGCTGCAGAGGAAGAGTCACGCTTGGCAAAGAATTTGGGGTTAAAAAAACAGGATTAAGCAGTTAGATTTCCCCACAAAACACCGAGCCTTTTCAGGTCTGATCCCCATGTCTTTCTGCTAACTTCCCCACGTCTTCTTCCAGCCTTTTGGATGTTCAGCACTGCCCTCACAGGCTGTATGAATATAGAATCATAGAATAGTTAGGGTTGGAAAGGACCTTAAGATCATCCAGTTCTAATCCCCCTGCCATGGGCAGGGACACCTCACACTAAACCATGCCACCCAAGGCTCTGTCCAACCTGGCCTTGAACACTGCCAGGGATGGAGCATTCACAGCTTCCCTGGGCAGCCCACTCCAGTGCCTCACCACCCTAACATCATTTTTGCAGCTTGGGTAAGTAATTTTGAACTCTAGTTCTACCCTCAGATTATATATTAGAAGTTAATCAGGCCCATGTTTTTTTGGCTGAATGGGCATCTGACCTGGGAGAATAGTGGCTCCTGGTCTGCTCCCGTTTATGCCTTCTGAAGGTTAATGGCAAATACAGAAGCAAACCCCAGAGAAAGGGAGCAGTGCTCATGACTCCTGTAACCAGGGAAGTACCCCCACCATTAACCTGTTTCTGCTACTTCTTTGGTTAACAAGTATTACATTACTTGTTTCCAGTGGAGGAAAAGATGGGATCTGCAGCCAGAGCTGTATCCTGGTGGCTGTGGGTATGGTGGGAATTGCTGGTGTATCTTTCCCCACGCTGCATTGATGCTGGGCAGGTATGCAGAGGTCCTTACAGGTGTTAGACCTGCTCTGAGGTGCTTATATAGAAGATCTTTGGGAGAGCAAGAAATCCAGGTCTCTCAGGTCCAGCCTATGCAGAGGGACATCCTTGTTCTCAGGTCCAGCCTATGCAGAGGGACATCCTTGTTCTAAGGCAGATCTCTGGCAGAAGTCTTGACTGCGTGTCGAAGCAAACCTGAGCAGAGCAATTCCTTTCTCTAAAAGCAGGTACCTAGAATGAAGCAACAAACCCAACCAAGTCAAGAAGAATGAGTTACGCATTTGATGACTTTATTTAGGGCTATTAGTCAGATATGGTCAAGATATGAGGACAGGTTTTAATGAAAACAAAACACAAATACAAAATACAATGCGCAAAATATTGTGTTATCAATACAACTATCAAAATATCAACAACTACCAGCATACGTTAATGCTACCAGCAGTACTCATGGGCTTTCTTTGGACTGTTGAGACTTGCTAGATGGTTTTCACAAAGAGCTATCAGATATGATATGAAAGCCATGGAAACTTGCACAGATAAAACCCCAGAGGTCATTTTACACAAAGAGAGAAGGATTGAGATCCATTTTGTTTTCTTCACCACTATGCACAGCTGTAAAGTAGATTTGTCAAGGTCAGTCCTTCATCTGAGGGAAATCAGCTCTTCAGTTCACTTATTAGTGACACAGGTACACAAAGCTACTGCAATACATGAGATTTAAGGGGCAAAACACAGTATGGCTTGGAAAGCAAACTCATCAGTCTCAAGCATAAATACTGATGATCAATTGCAGGTAAAATCTGAATCAGAATAATGGATTTTATACGCACAGTGGCAGCCAGTTCTGAATGCAGAGCTGCACTGCTTTTGTTGGCCCTTTCCCAGAATAACTGTGGTCCTGGGCCTTGTACTTCATCTTTGCTGTTGCATTAGGAGCACTGGATGCCCAAGGGACACAGATGAGATCCAAAACCCACCTGGCGTACAGTGCTGGCAAGCCAGCTCTTCAAGAAAACATGAAATGGCTCAACCCACACGGGCAGATTTGTAAAAATAAGAGTTTCTCTTCCAGTTTTTCCTCATGGGCATTTCAAATATCCCACTTTCCATCTATTTACTGTAAAAACAGAGGCCAGAACTGTTTGGGTTTTGTTTTCAAGGGGAAGAGGAGAGGCTGACATAGAAGCAATGTCTCCTGGAGAGGTACATTTGAAAGAGGGCAAATACAGCTGTAGCTTGCCTCAGTGAATGTGTTGGTGATAACACACATTTCAAAGACTTGATGCGGGTAGGTCTCGAACAGGCCATGTCTGGATGTTTGCCTGTATTTATCTGTACTTCCTGTGCTTCGGGAGCTGCACCGGAAACCCTACAATCAGATCTTCTAAAAAGCTTTTCAATTCTTCCTTGCCCAGCTTAATCCAAAATGATCCAATAGGAGCCTTTTCACTTGCATGGCCAGAATCATATTAGCTGAGAGGTTTATTGAACAGTCAGTGTAGTTGTGGTATAGCCATGTAACCGTGGCAAAAACGAAATGTTCCAACAGCAAAAGAAAAAGCAACACATGGACCTTAAAGATCAGTTCATAATAGAAATGTACTTGTGATATAGTCGAAGATCAGGTTAAGATCAGAATTACAGATGATCACTAACTAGATCACGTAGTTTGACCTCTGATATAATGCAGTCTAAGTGTGTCATTCAGATTTTGGTATATAGTGAGAAATGGCTTGTCCAATGGAACTCCAAAAGTGTGTCCAGTTTGTTTTCATTGTTTCAAAAGATGACCAATTCAGACATCTCCCAAGGTATCCAGTCCTGGGCTCTTTTTCTCTCTTTCCAAGAGGGAACACTTGGTAGCAATGGCAGGAGTCTGGAACCCAAAATCCATTTCAAATGTGAAAGCAAAGAAGCGCCAAGAAAAATGCAGTAGACCCAGATGTTATCAGAGGGGATGAAAGGCATTGTCAGGAGAGCCAAGCAGTATCAGGAAGTGTGATCTGTACTAGCATTTCTTCAGAAAACATCAGAAGATTCATTTTACCTAGGAAAAATCAATTAAAGATACAGAGAGAACAATATGCCAAATCCCTGGCGTTATGTAGGGGTCTGTTGGTTGTTGTTACTCACTGAGTGCCATGTCTCCTCTATTTCATGGTATTTTTCCTTAGTTACAGGTAGTTTTTATCACAGCTCAGTAAATACCTGATGAGATGAGGTTAGACTTGCTCTGCAGGCCTGCGAGGATCGTTTCTTCTGGCTGGTGCTACTTGGGTAGCTTTGCAGCATCCGGAGCAGATGTATTTTAGGAAACACAAGTAAACACTCCCTGATATGATGATGGTGATGATGATAATGACTGTAGCACTAAGAGCTCGTGACACCATATTCTCCAGGATGGAACTGTGTGCTGCTGTGGAGAAGGGAGGCAGCTCTGTGATTGCACCTAGTGATTATAGAGGAGTCACAGATTGGAAACCCAAACAGTTCCTGACTTATCGACATTCCTGTTCCATTCACCCCTACTTTATAGACAAATCTCACATTGGCGGGGTTTGATAAATTATTAATCACTCAAAGATCTTAAAGGTCTTTTCCAACCTAATTGATTCTATGATTCTATGATTCTATGAAGAGAGCTCATGCTTAACGCAGCATGTTTACTCCTCTGCGCATGCAGTAATACATCCCATTTTACACAGAGAGTCATATTCTCTCAGCAGAAGTAGGATGATTTTTCAGGACGTGACAGCTCAGAATCCAGCTTTTAAAGATCAGAAACAAGACATAAACGCTCTTTTTCCTGGTCTTTTTTAACCCTGAGCTTGTTTCCTTCTTTGGCACAGATGAATTTATAGATAGGTAGATAGATAGATGGATAGATTAGATAAATAGATGGATAGATGGATGGATAGATAGATACAGATACACACACACATATATTGCATTTTCCATGTCTATGTCTCTGCTGACTGTGTTAGCAAAAAGAATACTAAACTGTTATATCTTCCATGTGGAATTTCATCCAAGTTCAAAGGACATCACACTGTGTTTTCTGAAGGAGTTATCCTTATGTACATTTCCCAGGGGAATCAATCAAAGTGAGGAAACAGGAGCTTTAAATAGGATTTTCCTTTGAAAGCTGCACTAAAATCACTGTTTTAATCAGGGCCTTCATTTAATAGGGGCCAGATTTTTCCATTCTCCCTCCAGTGAGAAGAGCAGTAATTCTAAGTTCGAGCTGTGCTGTGGCCTTATTGGAGTTTCCCATCTCAGACTTCTTTCTCCAGTGCTCAGGCTACTTTAAATGGGAGGTCTTGAAGTGCAGCCACTACTCCTGCTGTGCTGATATCCCACTGATTTCAAGATCATACTAATTAAAAGCTCACCTCTGTTATGATGCCAGACAAAACACTCCGCAGCAGAGCCAGGCTGTGAGAATGCCAGTCTTGAGTCTTGCTACATTTGGTATGGTTGTAATGAGCTGAAATTATGATCATTTCACTGTTACTTTGTCCTTTTCACCTATTTTGTGTTTCCTTGCCCTTTTATCTTGCCTTATGTATGGGCTGTAAGCTCTATGATACAAGGATTCATTAAATGGGTGGCCAGTGCCCCTGGATGAGGAGGATGGGTCTGTGAATGGGACTACTTGTTCCTGCAATACAAACAAACAAGAGCACCTCATGTTCAACTAACTGGGAAAAGAAAGTCGGTGCAAAAGGTAAAGCTCTGCCAAAGAATTCAGATGGTGACATAAGGGTGAGTGGCATCTGTGAATGCCACCAAGAGGTCTTTGTTTCCCTTTGTTCTGTTTTCAGCTGCTCTGAGCATGAGTTCATTTCTCACCTAACCCATCTCTTTGCTTCTGCATCTTGGAGACTGTAGGAACGTATGCATGGCAACGCCTCCGAAAGAGGGAATGCAGCTGCCCTGGGATCATGTCCCTCGGAGCTGCTGCTGGCACACAAGTCCTCCCTTTCAGTGAATAGATGATATGCTAATAGCATGCTAACCCTCCCTGCACAGATGTGAGCAGGGGCCGGGTCCCTCTGCAAAGGGAGAACACAGAGGGCTCTTCAGGCTTGTTCATTCTCTGCTGTATTGACTTTTCCCATTATGTTACACCGCCTCCAATTGTAACATCAGAGAGGTGGCTGGCTCAGACACTCACAGTGCTGGCCCTGCTGTTCTTTGTCAGCAAACTGACCCACCAAGGAAGGGAAAAGGCAAGTCACACAGTCAGGGATGGGGAGCGAGACTGCAGGAGAGGGAAAGCAGTTGACATCTCTGCACCTCAGGCTTCACTTCACATCAGGCTCCAGCTGCGTGTCCTCACACCCAAAGACCCTCATAGCTCTGCTCTGTCTGGCCAGCTTTTGTCCTCTTCAAGTTGCTTCAATAAAACCACCTTTAGCCTGCATTTGTATAGGTTTAGCATGATCTTATTTGTAGTTTTCACCTCACTCAGCCATAAACTTACAATCTTTCTCTCTTTGGAATTCCTCTTCAAGACCTAATTCTCTCCTCTTTTGTAAGAAGTCAGCCAGCACATCCCGAATGGAGTGGAAAGCAGTTCTGCTTTGCTTACAGAGTTTAAAGTTGAAGATTCCACAAATGTCCTGATTTACCCATCTTTTCCTATAGCTGAATAAAACCAACAAGCACTCACACCTTTGAAAAGCCATGCTGTTCCTGTGAGTTGTGTGTGTCTCGACTGTCTCCTTCTCATGTACTCAAATTATGCTGTTTGCCTTCTCCTGCTGTAAAAGCTTTCAGGACAAAACTGCGTTAATGTATTTGATGTGCTACCCAAGCATAGATAAAACCTTTGGTCATGCAAAGACACGTGTATGAAGGATTGCTGGATTGCTCATGGGATTTTTGCCATTATATTCTTTTATGCAGACCTGGCCCTCCCCATGAGTGTGTGGAGTGATGTGGAAAGAAGCTGAGATCAGCATTTGAAGGCATTTTTACGAGACGTCTCTGTGAGTACTGTACAATGAGTGGGATCAAAATGTCATTCCCAAGTCTGAGTGCAGTGGGGTCTAGCTCAGGTTAAGGCTAAGTGCTCGTCCTCTTAAAAGATGCCTTCTCTGTCAGGACAAAGTTTCTTGAATGACCTGAAAAACTTTGGCACTTGGCTCTTTGCAAAGCAGAAGAGGCTGTGATCACCCAAATAGGCATGTTGGTGGAGCAAAGCAGGACAGTATGCAAACAGTCTGAGCACCTAAGGGTTTCTCTCTTCTCTAATGGCTTAAAGTACCAGTCAGACCTGATATTTAGTTCTTCAAACCTTCAACCGATTGAAATCCTGCCCCCTCTTGCCTTTGTGAGAGCTGGTGCTGGATCTTGGTGCTGGGACTTGGCTGAAATAACACAGAATTCATAACCCAGCACTAGGGAAGAGTTTCTAGGATGTTGTCTAGAAAACAAAGTAATGGTGAATCACTGCTTAAATTCTAAGTCACTGAATCTAGTAGCATATGGTTTTCCTGGGATATAGGAAATACTGGTGTTCCCCATGAAATAACATTCAGTAATCACAAAAGACAGAGCACATGGTCCAAATCTCATCAGCCCAGCTATTTTTCTTCCCTGTGGGGACCAAACAGTGGGAAGAGGAGGCGGAGTCCACAAAAAACTGTTCAAATTCATCCTGTAGCATCAAATACAGTATCTACCCTACACCATGCCAGCTACTCGTTATTATTAGATGCAGGCATTGTTAAGATGAGAAGGGGTGAGACAAGGAGAAATGGGGCTAGAGACTGAGGCAGCACAAGTCTGGAGAACCCACCAGGCTCATTTTGGGAGTGTACATCTGTCTTTCAGATGAGTATAATTTCACACGTTGACACACCTCAGGAAGAATGGCTATTCGTATATAATTGGATTGGCTGGACATACATACCAAGATACTACTGCACTTGTATAGGTTCTGGTCTACATGTGCAGCCCAGGGTTATATTTCTACCTTTTCTCTGTTTGAGGACAAATATACCACGCAAGTTGAAGGTTTTTGTCTGGAAACCTTTCCATGCACAAAAACTACGCACCAAGACCTATTTCACTTAGAGGCAGAAGCAAAGATGATCGATCTATCAGCTATTGTTCAAATTAAAGACAATGGAACACATTTGTTCAAAAAATCAAGTACTCAGCCCAAAAAAGGTCTGGCTTTCAGCTGCATGTTAAGGTCAGGTTTGTTGCTGCTCCCTTTCTCTCTGCTTTCAGTCTTTTGGAACTGAAGCTCTGCAGAGCAGACCGAAGATACAAATGGTGTTCATGTCAAGGGTTTTCCTTGTGATGATATTGCTATGGTGCTGGCACAGACTGGAGCTCTGGAGTGGGATGAGTACCAAGTAATGTACAGGTAACACAGGTGACCCAGCTGCATACTGTGCTAGATGCAGTGGTCATTCTTTGAGGACTGGGGAATGCCTTTAGACCTGGACCACCACCTTCCTGAGTCTTACCATAAACAGTGTTCGTTTCTCTTCCTAATCAAAGAGATGGGTTTTGCAGCCCTCTGCTTCTCCTCAGTCGGGGAGAGAGAGAAGAAAGGAAGCCCTGGGAGTTGGTAAATCCTTGCAATATCTTGCTGTAGTGCAAGACTGAAGAAGCAGATTTGCATGTTCAAAGGAAAGGGATGTGTGTCAAGTGGAATCTGACAGCCACATTTCACTAGAAACCATATAAATTTTCATTACTAGGATTTTTAAGAACACACAAAGTCCTTTCAAAATTCCTCTGGTGCTAAGCAGAAACACACAGGTTACAGCATGTTGTTTACTCAGATGTGACAATGTGAAGACCAGGAATTATCTCCCTTTGAAAGGACCAAAGGTATATGGTCCTAGAGGGTCCATACTGAGATTGTATGGCATCTTGCAAACAATGCTGTGTGCCTCCTAGCCCTTTTCCCACTCAAGAAGGCCTACAGTTCTCCCGTGTCCTTGCACAAGGTGGATTTGATGCTTAGCTATTTCTGGCCAGTAATCAGACCCTGTAGCTCCTGTCACAGAGCTGTGTGTCAAGAGCATCTCACTAGATCAGGCAATTACCAGTGAAGTCTCCAGCTGTTCTCTAAGGTCTCTGTCTGCAATTTTCCCTGTCCAACTCTGCAATTCACCCTGCAGATTGGCAGAGAAAAACAGCCATCATCTGTTCATCAACTACTGCACAGCAGCATGCAACCACTTCTTGGCCTGTGGAGATGACTGTCCTCAGCCATCGGTGGTTTCACAATGCCTGTGATCGGTAAGAATGTACAAGAGGAGCAAAATACAGTAACTTCAGGTAGGAGATTGCCCAGAACTTCTTCATCCCATCTGGCCAGCAGAAGGCAGCTATCCACCTGTCTCCGTTGGGTACAAGGTGTTCTGAGAACATAGAGACAGGAAAATAAAGGTTTCTGTCCCAGATGTGAATCAGATGGATCTGGGAGAATGACCAGAGCAGGATGGAAATCAGGAGATATCATCAAGTGAGGGTGAAAACAAAGAAGGGGAAGAAAAGTCTGGAGATATTTGAGGAAGAACTGTTTGTGGAACAGAGGTGTAAGCTTAGGCCCCATGTACCATCAGGGGGTGGCACTAAATATAAGTAAATACAAAGGGATTTAGCTGCACTGTGATACAATCAGTGAATTGTATCCGAGCACATTACTGCAGAAGTAGGACATGGGTTCATTACTCTGATTAGCACTGAAATGCAAGTACAGACCCCTCACCTTGACCCGTCTACAAATCTTTTGCCTTTTACTCAAGACAGTAAAATCTAAAGCTTTCATGAACATTAAACATCTTATCCCCATTGCTTATTTCTCTTAGTGCTTGTATTGTGCTAAAAGATCTAAGAAGCATTTTTGTGCTGGAGCCCAATACCATGTTGGTTTGCAGGCGATATTGTATAAGTCTGAAACTCCATAGCTGTTAAACAAATAACAGAAAAAATAGAACCCCCTCCATATATTTAGCCAGAGTGGAATTTAACCATAACTCTGAAAATGTTGCCACAGCTTTATACTCATGAAAAGCGTTATTGTATTGTAATGCCTGATAAGCAAACAGCGAAGACGCCAGGACAAACACTGGGTAGCAACAGCGATTTTCCTCCCCTTTCTCTGCAGCCATCTGTGACACAGGAACTCTTATTCCCATGGAGCCATTCAGAAACCCAGAAATGCAGCTTAATATGTGATTTTTCATGTCTGAACCAAGGAGAATGTGAGAATCTCAGGAATTTTCTGTGCTTTTGAATAAGCCTCTGTAGATTTCCTGCCACGAGTGATGGCCTTCAACAACTGAAGAAAGTAAGCCGACATGTCTTCAATGCAACACTAACTCTCATGAAATCTCTCTCTAAACTCCATATTGTTAACTGGAGGAATAAATCTGCCTTCTTTCAGGCCAAAAAAAAAATATCTCTTTCCATAGGAAAACTGGATGAAAAAGAAATAGATTGTCCAAATGTGTTATTTACTTAGGATGTCAGTCTAATAATTCAAAAGAGACTATGGGTTTCTGTAAATGAAATGAGAGTTTGATGTACAAGGTCCCTGGAACAGAGCAGCTGTCTTTGAAGAGTGGGATTTGGCTGGGTTTTCCCTTTTGGCTTTGTCTTCAGGTTTAAGGCCAATTTTTACTTGAAATAGGATTACTTAAATTCAGACAGGCTGCAATTACAGAGTAATCATTCACAGACCTAAATACCAGGTAAATTTGCCAGCTTCAAAAGACCAAACAACTTCAGAAAAGCCTAAGCTCTGCAGGGTCATTCATGGGCCTGTGGATAAACAGAAACCTCCAGACATGGAAAGCCAGGATCAGTTTTCCTGCTTTCATAAACCCATACTTCAACTAACAGTAGTGAAGAGAAACAGAGGAATCTTCATTACTGCCTCCAGCATCAGCTTGCTTCATCCTGGAGTAAGAGAGCAATGGAAGAGCTGCATAGATGAGAAGAAATACTTGATCATCAGATCAGTTTTTGGTAGTCTACTCCTAGTGCAGTTTAAGCAGCAAATACCATTCTTTGAATCCAGTGCAGCCAACTGGATTCAAGCTTTATTAAACACAGGTAATTGCATGTTTGTGAAATCCATGATGTCAGTCCAGAATTTTATGAAGTATTAAAGTAAAAAGTGCATTTAAAGGTTTTTGGGTTTTATTTTTTTGCAGTTTGGGTTTGAGGTTGTTTTTTTTTGGGGGGGGGGGGGGGCTGCTCTGACTGACAGCACTGGACTGATAGTATTCACCTTTTCTGTCCAGTATGTGGTCATATGAATTGTACATTGACCTGCGGGTCTAAAAGTAATGAACTTAATCATAGAATCATAGAATAGTCGGGGTTGGAAAGCACCTTAAAATCATCCAATTCCAAACCCCCTGCCATGGGCAGGGTCACCTCACACTAAACCATGTCACCCAGGGCTCTTTCCAACCTGCCCTTGAACATCAACAGGGACGGAGCATTCACAACCTCCCTGGGCAACCAATTCCAGTGCCTCACCACCATAACAGGAAAGAACTTCCTCCTTATATCCAATCTGAACTTCCCCTGTTTAAGTTTGAACCCGTTCCCCCTTGTCCTATCACTACAGTCCTTAATGAAGAGTTGCTCCCCAGCATCCCTATAGGCCCCCTTCAGGTACTGGAAGGCTGCTATGAGGTCTCCACGCAGCCTTCTCTCCTCCAGGCTGAACAGCCCCAGCTTCCTCAACCTGTCTTCATACGGGAGGTGCTCCAGTCCCTGATCATCCTCGTGGCCTCCTCTAGACTTGTTCCAACAGTTCCATGTCCTTTTTATGTTGAGGACACCAGAACTGCACACAACACTCCAGGTGAGGTCTCACAAGAGCAGAGTAGAGGGGCAGGATCACCTCCTTCAACCTGCTGGTCACGCTCCTTTTGATGCAGCCCAGGATACGGTTGGCTTTCTGGGCTGTGAGTGCACACTGAAGCCGGCTCATGTTCATTTTCTCATCAACCAACATCCCCAAGTCCTTCTCTGCAGGGCTGCTCTGAATCTCTTCTCTGCCCAACCTAATCATCTTTGCATTAAACATATTTGAAATTCCAATTTAATTTTGAAGTATGTCCACACAACAAAATGGCTATTTTTGACGCCATTGAAATAAAGTAGGCCATGAATTCTCTAGTAAGCATATTTGGGTTATAAGTAACCTTTGGATAAAAGCCTTTTTTTCACAGCTTTATTACAAGACTAGTAATGAATCAGCTTGCAGTGAGTGACTGAAGTGATTGAAGGATGTAACAAATGTCCCTGCTACTTAAAGAAGAGAGACACCAAAACCCTTTCAGGTCCTTCTTTTTGCTACTAAGGTTTTATTTTTGTTGTATTTGTAATAATTAATATGCCCTGGACAAAGCCAAAGCGAAAATCTCAGCTGTATTTCTTGGCCACTGTGGCAGTTTGTCCCTATTTCATCCTTTTCTGGAGTCACTGGGAGTCTGCCCGAAAGAGTTTGGGGAACTCTTTAATACTGAGATATATTTCTTAATCTTGGACTGCAGTCTTCTTAGGAACCACATTTACTGAGCCTGTGCCAGTGCAGACATCACATCTGCTGCACCCTTCAGCCTGGATCAGGGGGATATTTTGCTGGCTTTTGCCCAGTTTCCCTGCAATTCAGATCTGAGCTGAAACTGTGCTGAAATGAGTGTCCAAGCTGTTTAGCAGGCCACCAACTTAACCTTCCTTTGTTAAATCTCTGTCTTATCTCAGATATTCTTGACTGAATCGGGGTGCTCTTGAGTGTGAATTTAACACTGACTTACCTTCTCATACTCTGTAAGGACTTTCTTCTCTCTTCCTTTTGCCTATGTTAAGTTAGGATGCAAAGCTAAATCTTGTTTTAGGTGAGGTTTCAAACCTCCCCTAGTGCTTTGGATTTGGGTCAGGTTCGAAATGGCCAGAAGACTATGGTTAATTTATTTGTCCCACAGAGTATAATGTATAGTCCAGTGTTGCCAGATGAGTGCCACTGAGGATTACTGACTTCCCTCTTAACACTTCTTTAATGAGATCTCCACCATGGGGCTGGACTAACTTCCAAAAGGAATTTGTCTCTTTACATTTCCTCATGCTTTAGTTATCCAAGTTTTTAAAGAACACAAATAAGAAGACATATTCTGAAATGATAGCTTTTATCTTGAGGATGTCCCTTGTGATTACTGGTTTTTGGAAGTTCATTGTGCTTATTTTTGCTGATTAAGAAAACGGAATGGAAAGTATTTGATACAAAATTGTTGTAATGGAACTTCTAATGTTCCAAATACGCAATTCCCTTTGATTTATTGTCTCCATTATCATCCCTTCTTGTAGAAGAAGTAGCAATTCTCACTCCTCCAAGTCACTGGCAAAGAATTCACCCTGGATCATGAGGTAATGCAATAGCTGAAGGATTTAGAGTGGTCAGAACATTTACCAGCAGTCAAAATGCCAAGAGCAGCCTTTGTGCCAAGTGCACCAAGACACAGCTCTGCTTGTACTTGGGCAGCTATGGCAAAGTCCCAGGAGAAGCCCGGAAAAGAGGCTCTGGCTCTTGCTCCCTTCATTGCACAGTTAACAAAATAGGAGGCTTAGCTGATGAGCAAAGCCTTTGGCTCTTAACACAGGTTATAGTCCTGAGCTTTGTACTATCAAAATCCGCAGGTCACATTTCCTGGCTGCTTTGCTAAGCAGGTTATAGGGCTGTTATTCTGCATGCTTCTGTTGGCCATTCCCACACCTCATGGTCATTTCCACAGCTTTAGCTGTAAGTTGGTGTAAGGCAGTATGAACTGCCTCTGAAAAAGGCCTTGGAAATGTGAAGTGAGATGAGAAAAAGGTGCCAAAACCAGGAGGCGAGTATAAGGATGTAACAGGTTATCTTTAATAAAAGGTGTCATGATTTCATGGTTCTTTTAAGCATTTACCTGAATGCTACAAGTACGAGGCAGGTGATGTGGTAGCCTTGTCCTGCAGCATGCAGCATGGCCCCTGTACCAGCACATATTCTAACACAGCACTGCAGTCCCACCACGTGAGTGGCAAAACCTGTTTCTTGCTGACTGTGATCCCTATGGAAAGTCTTAAAACTTATTGAAGAAGAAGATGGAGCAGTGGCTTCCATCTCCTGTCATTACAGAGATGTCACCTGCTGGGCAAGATACTTGGGAAGCTGAGGGGGAAAGAAATGCTGTACTCTAGCTGTGGGAGTTTAATGGCTCTGAAAGAGGCACATGGAACAGCCCTGCTATAAGGCACCAAGTGTGCCAGCCACATGCAAAATGAGCTTGCAAAATTATTCCCAAGTCAAATGTAGCCCTTCTGCTTTTCCACCAGTCTCTCCTGCAGAATGACTTTTTCCCTGCATATTATCACCTTATCTGAAAAGGATACTCTATTGTCTGTGTCACTCAATACCAAAATAGAGGGGTTTAAGCACTGATAGACGTTTTCTGCTATTTTTCCATTTTACTTTCAAATGTAAAACCCCTGCAGAGCCTATTCACTCCGTTCCAATGAAGACTCTGCTTCTATTTCACATTTAATACAGTTGTGAAGGAAAGAAATGCCATGCCTTGCCAAAGGAAAGGTAACGACCTCATGCTAAAAGACTCAGATGGAGTCTAGGAAGGGGCATAGGTTGATTTGCCCCCTTTAAACACAATATAGACCAACTCCATGTTTGTTTAGAACTGTATGGGTTTATATTACAGCTTTGTTGCAGCACTGTGAGCAGTCCAGGATAATACCCTGTTCAGTGGATGGCAGCTGAGCAACACAAAGACATTAATGAGCTATCAGAGATGTAGAGTAAAGCAGCAATTAATTAAACATTAATGACACAATAATGATTATGTTAAAAAGATATTAAAACTCTGGCCAAGTATAATGTAATCCAATGACAGTAGAAAGTAGCCATGTATGTATTGCATACATAGCATATAGAATCAAAGAATCATGGAATTGTTAGGGTAGGAAAGAACCTTAAGATCATCCAGTTCCAAATCCCCTGCCATGGGCAGGGACACCTCACACTAAACCATGTAGCTCAAGGCTCTGTCCAACCAGGCCTTGAGCACTGCCAGGGATGGAGCATACACAACTTCCCTGGGCAGCCCATTCCAGTGCCTCACCACTCTCATAGGAAAGAATTTCTTCCTTATATCCAATCTAAACTTCCTTTGTTTCAGTTTTAACCCATTACCCCTTGTCCTATCACTACAGTCCCTAATGAAGAGTCCCTCCCCAGCATCCCTATAGGCCCCCTTCAGATACTGGAAGGCTGCTATGAGGTCTCCACGCAGCCTTCTCTTCTCCAGGCTGAACAGCCCCAACTTCCTCAGCCTGTCTTCATACAGGAGGTGCTCCAGTCCCCTGATCATCCTCGTGGCCCTTCTCTGGACTTGTTCCAACAGTTCCATGTCCTTTTTATGTTGAGGACACCAGAACTGCACACAATGCTCCAGGTGAGGTCTCACAAGAGCAGAGTAGAGGGGCAGGATCACCTCCTTTGACCTGCTGGTCACGCTCCTTTTGATGCAGCCCAGGATACGGTTGGCTTTCTGGGCTGTGAGCGCACACAGAAGCCGGCTCATGTTCATTTTTTCATGGACCAACACCCCCAAGTCCTTCTCTGCAGGGCTGCTCTGAATCTCTTCTCTGCTGTGCCTGGGATTGCTCCGACCCAGGTGTAGGACCTTGCATCAGCCCACCTCACAAGCACGTCAAGGTCCCTCTGGATGGCATTCCTTCCCTCCAGCGTATCAACCAAACCACACAACTAGAGGGACCATGGGCCATGAGGTAAGACTATGAGTAATAGGATGAAGTTACGCAAAGGAAACTTTAGGATGAATTACAGGAAAAAATAATTAACTTCACTGAGGTAGTTTTGGCTCTTAGGTTCCCAAAGGAAGCAGGAAAATACCAATGTATTTGTCACCTAAAAACAATGCATTATATATTCTAGCCAGTCGACATTGAAGACCAGGCTCTTTACTGGCCTCTGTGGATTACACTAGACATCTAACAGCAGGTTTTCATCAATTCAGCTTTCCATGAGCCTGTTTGTTTAAAGGCTCAGACAGATCTGCATGCCTAAAGAAACATGGAGCTGCCTAGTGGCATTCTTAAGAGCACCTTATAAGAAACATTGCACATCCTACCTGCCTTCTTAACCTCCTAAATCTCTTTGGAGTGTAATCTCTGCTGCAAAGATGAAGAGTGTGTGTGAGTGTCATTAAACCAGACTTCCAACAAATAAAATCATCTTGGGGCAAACAAATCATGAGGGAAATCACAAACAAGACACTACACTTCATCTTGTGAATGCCTGATACCTGGCAATGTTCAAGGCCGGGCTGGGTGGAGAGTGACATGGTTTAGTGTGAGGTGTCCCTGCCAATGGCAGGGGGTTGGAACTTGATGTTCTTAAGGCCCTTTCCAACCCTAACTATTCTATGATTTTATATATGAATTTGGAATTTCTGGTAATGTTTGGTGCGATACATCATTACTATCCTATGCAATAGTAAACAAAGAATTTCAAGTGTTCTGTTCTATTCTAAGTTGAAAAGTCTGTTTTCCAGTTTTGCGTCTCAGGTCTATAAGATGAAGACGTGACCAGTTATTGCTTTGGAGGCATTTCTGGGGATCATCTTCTCAGTGAGTGATGGAACAGATAGCATTTTCCACTGAATAGAATGAAAAAGGCAGCTCTGTGTCATCAATCAGAAAGTTCTTTTTGCAGAATCAACAGAAAAAATACTTTGAATCTAAAATATTCAGAAAAAAAAACCCAGCTCCAGCAACTGCCAGCAGGTTAGAGGAGATTAGTCTTTCATTTGAGACTTCTTCTAAACCAGAAGATTGGACTTTCTTCCATAGGCTCTCTGCAGAAACCACCTCTAAATGACAGCACCTCCCATGAGGGCACTGAAGGAAATGAAGGAACTATTGAGACAGCCCTTCCTTTCCCACTCCAATACCAGGAGAAGTTGCAGGAACATTTCCCAGTCACTTTGCAGCCTTCTCAGTGATACACAGTGCAATCTTTTCTTCTTCCTATAACAACTTATTTCTGCCTCCTGCTTTCCCAGCAGCTGATTTCCAACACCAGGGAGATAGATACAATTTCTTCTTATTCCCATTTATGGCAATATCTATTTCTGCTGCTATCCCGTCACTTTTGGCATGGCTTAGAGAGCTTTTTCTGCCAGGAGCTCAGATTGCAACAGGCTAATAGCATTTAAGTTTCTGAATGCCCAACTCCAAAATCGTTGCCTTGGAAGTATGTCCATGGAAGTCAATGTATGGCCATGCAAGCTATTGTCTCTCTGGTTGTTTAAGTCACTGCTCAAGTCAGTGGTCAAGTGCTTTCTGGGCTCGGCTCAGATGTGGTAGATCCCTAAACTTCGCCAGCTTCTATCTATTTTAAGTTCTGAGGTACGCAACCACTTCTGACAATAGAATTTGGAAGATGAAGTCACTCAAAGGCTTTGAAAGTTTTGCTTTGTCTCTCTGTATTTCATGGACAGCTTTGAAAGTCACAAGCGCTTCTGAAGCTACTCTAAAATCATTTGCAAGTCGCATGAATTTACAAGACTGCTAAGGTCTGCTAACAGATTTCAAAGGCATTGGATTTGATTTAGATACTTAGAATTATTTTTAGGTTATTTCTAACTATTTAATGGTGTTTGTTTTTTTTCCCCAGACTGGAGAAGGCTATTACCATGCTGATCCTATCAAACCTGCTTCAAGATGTACCTTGGCTTATTTTGACTGGGAGTCATTTAAGCTGTTAATAATTGATTTTAATTCCAAAAGGACTAAGAATAAACCTTACAAATTGAGACTCTCAAGAATAATTCCTCCTCCTATCAGACTTTATGTAGTTACACACTAGATTTCAATCTAGGATATGAGGTTTGTGGTATTTCTTTCTACTAACAATTAAAATAATGGAGTAACTCCTAAAGGAGTGCTAAACAGTGCTTATGTTCTGATCTCACTTCTAGTTAGGAAAACAAATTAAATACAAGGGTAGGTATGATATGCTTAGCTGGTATAAATCAACATAATTGTACTGAGTCCAGTGGAATTACATCATTTTACATCAGCTGAGGATGTGACCCAGGCTTGCAGGATGATTGGTCTTCCTCACATACTCCAAAGTGTATGCAAACAACATTTTTATGCACAACTCCTCCCTTCAGACCTCACCAGAAAGGTTGACAAATAGAGTCACTGGGCTGGACCCCTAACGCTTCCTTTCCCTTACATACATAAACCATCTGGTGCGATACATCATTCTTGTCACCCATATTTACTAAATGCTAAACAAAGATATGCTTTTTCCAATAAACTCTTTTTCTAACTATTTCTTTTCATATGTTTCTTCTAAACTATTCTTCCTGGGTCCAATTCCAGACAGAAAACTGTATCTTGCCAAACAGGATTAAAGCCATGGCATGTCTAGTATAACCTCAGATGCACCCATATCAAAGAAGGATGAAAAAAGTAAAGCAAAGGGTCCTTTTGCTCCTACATGGGATCAGTGGAAGCAAATGTCTCAACAGCATTATTATCCCATGACCAAATATTTTGGTGTTCATGTTATGATCATTCTCCACTGGAGTTTGTATGAGCCTGTGAGTCTATCTCATTGTCTTGGTTTTGACTGGGATGGAGCTTGTTTTCCTCCTAGTAGCTGGAACAGTGCTGAGGTTTGGATTTAGGAGTAGTATAATGTTGATAATTCAGGGATGTTTTAGCTATTGCTGAGCAGAGCTTACACAGAGTCAAGCCCTTTTCTGCTTCTCACAGCACCCCACCAGTGAGTGGGCTGGGGGAGCACAAGGAGTTGGGAGGGGACACAGCCAGGATAGCTGATCCCAGCTGACCGAAGGGATATTCCAAACCATATGGCATCATCTCAGTGTATAAACTGGGGACAATCTGGCTGGGAGCCACTGCTTGGGAACTGGCTGGGCATCAGCGAGTGGTGGTGAGTAATTGCATTGTACATCACTTGGTTTGTGTATTCTAACTCTTTCATCATTATTATTGTTATTGTTGGTTTTGTTATTATTATTATTATTAATTTCCCTTCCTTTTCTGCTTTTATCTCAACTCACCAATTTTTTCTGGGGCTTTTTCCAATTCTCCCCACTGTCCCACTGGGGGAGAAGTGGGGAGTGGGCTGTGTGATGTTAGCTGCCTGCCAGGTTAAACCATGACATATAGGGATGGAAGGGCTCATGGAAGGGTTTCTATGGCAGGAGAAGCACTGTAGAATCCACACCATGCAAAATGCTTGAAACAAAGCTCAAATTCATGGATGTAGGATAATCCAAACAGGAGATAAAAGGTCATGGGAAATCAGGCCCCATCACTTCTGCTGCTTGTGGACTACTTGTTTATATCTAGGTTCCGGATGAGGCAGGAAATACTGAAATACCTCAAAATTGGTTCTTCCTTTAGAGTTTTAATCTAGAAGTCAGAAAAGAAGTAGCAGGAATCCTCCATCCTGATTTCACAGATGCTTCAGAGGTATATCCAGCCTTAGATGAACAAGGCAATGAAACAGGGAGACATAGGACCACCACAGAGCACAGAGTAGAGGTTCTGTGGTGACTCTAGTCCCTTAACCTCGCCCACATAACCTGAGACCTGTCTGCATTACCATGCCTTCCGTTTAAGATCTAGATTACAGTCTAGAGGAACAAGTACAAGAGGAATTTGCCTCTTGTACATGATCTTGCATGTCTTGCACACAGGTCAACAAGGGCACTGAAAGTCCTGCACACAGAGAGGAGCAACCCCAGGCACCCATATATGCTGGGGTCTGACCAGTTGAAAAGAAGCTTGGCAAAAAAAGGCTTGGGGGCCCTACTGGACATCAAGCTGAACCTGAGCCAGCAATGGGCCCTTGCCACAAAGAAGGCTCCTGACACCTGGGCTGCACTAGGAGTGTTGCCAGAAGATCAAGGGAGGTGAATCTTCTCTATGCAGCACTGGTAAGGCCACACTTGGAGTACTGGATCCAGTTCTGAGCTCATCAGTACAAAAGAAAAGAGGTACTGGAGAGAGCTCAACTAAGGGCCGTGAAGATGATGAAGGCATTGGAGCATCTCTCCTATAAAGGCTGAGAGAGCTGGGACTGGTCAGTCTGGAGAAGGAAAGGCTCAGGGAATCTCATCAATGTATATAGATGCATGAAAGGAAGGTGCAAAGAAAGTGGAGCCAGGCTCTTATTGCTGTCCACTGCCAGGACCAGAGGCCATGGGCAAGAAACTTGTTGTGGTTTAAACCCTGAACTCTGAACCCAGGACAAAACTGAAACACAGGAGGTGTCATCTGCAACCAAACTGAAGAAGACTGTACATCTGCAGCTGCATCTGAGTGACTTTTTTACCTCAAAGCCACGAGGAACATAGATAACTCCACATAATTCCCTTCCAGTGATATGTGAAACTTTCAGTCACGTTTTCAAAGTTTATTAAGGTGTCACAGTTTTAGAAAATACTGAATTTACTTCTGAATCTACATTGCCCATCAAGATGAACACCAAACGTATCTCTGTGATGAAATCAAGATATCCTGCTGCAATTCTTTTTCATAGTAAATGGCAGCTTAGAAGGCTCTCTTGAAAAGCAAAGACAAACCAGGGATGGAGCTACCAGCTGAGCAGTGTGGCTGAGCAAGTGCCCAAGTGCTTGAGCCTGGCTCCTGGTCATCTTTCATTTGGCAGTGTTGATGTACCCTAACACTGCACAAACTGCTCATAAGACCTCAGACTTATCACTGAGGATGCTGAGGTACCAAGACTCTCACACGACAGCACTCCCTTCATGGGAACAGTGTTGTGGGTACAAATCACACAATAAAAGTTGTGACAACTGAGATGGGCTACACATGGCAATAGAAGATGGATACACTCTAGGCTCACATATGCAAGATAGAGCTTGGCTTATCACAACTGATTTGCAAGAGTCAGATCAACTAAGAATTGATTCAAGGTGCTATATAAAATACATTGGAACACCAAAATATGGTTAAAATAGGGTTAAAAATAAATGAAAGACCAGTTGCTCCAAGCCCCATCCAACCTGCCTTGGACACTACAGGGCAGCCACAGCTTCTCTGGGCACCTGTTCCGGTGCCTCACCAACCTCATAGGGAAAATTTTTTTCCCAATATCTAATCTAAATAGGCAGATACATATAATAGAGAGCTCCTCACCCTGGCAGCTGTGGTTCCTCTCCCTCTCCCTCTCCCTCTCCCTCTCCTCCTCTCTTCCCGCCCCTTTCCCCTGATCCCGGCGGGATGCGGTTCCCCGAGCACTCACCCGCCTGTCCCGGTCCGGGCACCAGCACCAGCAGCAGCAGCAGCAGCGGCACCACCAGCAGCACCACCAGCAGCACTCGCAGCAGCGGCAGCGGCAGCAGTGGTGGCGGTACGGACCCGGCGGGCTCCGCTGTCATCGTCTTAACCCGGTCCGGAGCGGAGGGAGCCCGGTGGGGGCTGAGCCTTCCCCCCCCGCCCCGGGAAGGCGGGAGCAAAGAGTGTCTCCAGGCTCACGAATGCCCTCATCTGAATCCCTGCCACCTTGTACTGAAGAGACGGGGCTATGTGGGTTTTGGGGATACTTTGTGTTTGCCTCACCTCGATGGGTGCTCCCTACCCGCCGGGACCCCAGCCCCAGCAGCCCCACGCCGCGGGCGCTGGCCAGGGTGCTGAACCGCACTGCTCTTCGGGGCCCTAGCGACTCACCTGCCCTCCCCATGTGTTACCGGTTGCTCGCAGGCTGGAATGAGTTCAGCTTTCCTATCATGTCCATAGCCTGTTCTTCCCTCGTTGCTCCTGTGCTTTCTACTTCAAACTTTTCTGTCAGCCCAGAGCATGGCCTGTTCATAGAACAAGGGGGAATGGCCTTAGTCTGGAAGAGGGTAGATTTAGATTGGATAGAAGGAAGAAGCTCTTCCCGGTGAGGGTGCTGAGGCACTGGCACAGGTTTCCCAGAAAAGCTGTGGCTGTCCCATCCCTGGCAGTGCTCAAGGCCAGGTTGGACGGGGCTTGGAGCAACCTGCTCTAGTGGAAGGTGTCCCTGCCTGTGGCAGGGGGTTGGTAGTAGATGGTCTTTAAGGCTCCTTTCAACCCAGACCAGTCTGAGATTCTGTATATTATTGAGACGTCTTCTCCATTGGTGAAGGCATAGCTCCAGTGGGGAGGCCATAATGGAATAGTGGGGCGAAGGGAAATCTGAGTGTAGATCCATGTCTTGAGGAAATAGAAAGTTTTCGAGTAGGCAGAATATCTATATTGAGAGAGTCCTGTCCCAGTCCCCTATTGTTCATTTCTGGACAAATAAGCACAGCCTTCAACTCATTTATAGCAGATTTATATCTATGCTTCAACTGAAGCAGCAAAAATCTTCCTATTGGTGTAAAGGACAGAAATGGTTTTACAGGAGTTTTGACAACTTAAAAAATCTCACATAAGTGTCAAATTGTCTTTGTCCTCTGAATAACAGGGTCATTTCAAACGTTTTAGTTTGCCAGGCTGGATGTTCTGTGCAAAACTGTAGACGATCCCAACTTCACCCCACAGTCTGCCACATGCATTGTATTTGAAGCTATTGATTGGTTTCTGCTGAGCACTCAATTGAATTTTCCAGGAGTCTAGAAATAAATTCCCAGGACACAGTTGGAATTCCTGGTGACTTTTTGGTGTTATTGTTGTTTGTTGTACAAATGCACTGGGGGTTTGACTGTGCAGCTTACTCAGCATTCTGGCTCTAGTTTGGGGAAGCATGTAAGTACATGTTTAACCTTAGACTTCAGAGCTTGGCTGGATCAGGACCGCAGAGGGTACTGAAAATCCATCCCAAAGGCATGTGTTCTATGTAGGTAATAAAAAAACCAAGACAGACTTTTCAGTGGTTCTCCTCACCTCCTTTTTCAACTGCACTGTTTAATAAATGAGTAAATAAATAAAACAAGCCATCTTCCTCCATACAGCAAAGGCATGAGAAGCTTTCTCTGTGTGGACTTCATGTAAGTGTGCAGTGTCACATGGAGTGCCTAATCATGGGGTACATAGGCATGAGATAGTCTGTTCCTTGGAATGAGACTCTTGGATTTTCACAGCAGTGTCTTATCCCAAGGGGTAGCACCATGTTATGTGAAGTTAGCAGCTATTTAGTTTTAGTTCAGGCTTTTTCTGATATACTTCAGCAATATATTTCTGTAAGTAAAACCTCTAAGGGATCTTTTCCACACAACTGAATAACTTAGTTCATAGCTTCACTAAAAGACAAGCTTGTAGTAGATTTCCTCCTCCATATACATGTGTGTGTATAAGTTACAACTGTGCTTCTAGCCTGTGCACATAAATACCTCATTTCTTTGTAATGCAGATATGCATTGCTGAGCTGCAAAGAGCAGGAGTATAAATGCTTCCTGAAGGCACACAGCTGCTCTTGCAGCACTTGAACCCAGCAACATTTCCCTGGGAGCCAGTATTCTCAGTGGAATAATGAAGAGACTCCTGTTCATCTTATAATTTACGGCTAAACACCGCTAGATGTCCTCTGCTGCCAATCCTGCTCTTGCACATGCAGCTAAAGGGTTGTTACCACATCCCTGCTTCACAGTTCTACCACTTTCACTGGAAAGCACATTGCTACTGCTAGGTTATTACTGCCTGGAGAAGAGAAGGCTCCAGGAAGACCTTATTGTGGTCTTTCAGTACTTAAAGGGGGCTTATGGGAGAAATGGGGACAGATATTTTAATAGGGCCTGTAATGATAGGACAAGGGGTAGTGGTTTAAAACTGAAAGAGGGGAGACTCACACTAGACATAAGGAAGACATTTTTTGCAATGAGGGTGGTGAAACAGTGGCACAGGTTGCACAGATAGGTGGTGAATGCCTCACCCCTGGTAGCATCCAAGGTCAGGCTCTGAGCAACCTGTTCTAGCTGGAGGTGTTCCTGCTCGTTGCAGAGGGGGTTGAACAAGATGGCTTTTAAAAGTCCCTTCTAACCCAAACCATTCCACGATTCTATGATTATTTTTGCTTAGTTGACAAATACTAAATGACAAGTGTTAGAAAAGCTGTGACTACCTTTATGTCCTGAGCACTTGTATGGAGCAATTGGAGGTTTTCAATTTTCCTTTTGTTCTTCTACTTCACCTTCCTACTCACTTTGTTGTCATCACTTTTTTGGGGACGTAAGAAATTAGCAGATGAAAGGTCTGAGATTTGGCTCTACACCAGCAAAGGACTGGCCAAGCTCCGATCACTGGAGAGCTCACTCCTCCTGAACATGGTCTTTCCGTACTGATTGTCATGTCTTGTCTTTATACTTCTAAAATTGTTTGGTTTCTTTTGCAAGCAATTCAGGGACAACTTGTGTCTTATACCACTTGCTGTGTCTTACATCAATTGCTGGGGGCATTGATCGAGGCTTTTACTGAAGAATGGAGTTTACGTTTCATGATTGTTTTAATTGCAGCTACTCTGGACCCAGAGCATTGTTAAAGCAGAATTGCTCTGTCATATCACTTGTAAACATGTTATTTAGGGTGGGAGAAGAAAAAGCTTTTGACAAATGGAAACATCTCTTGCTAAATCATTCAGGCATTGAATTACTTTTACATAAACTGATAGAACAAATTTCTTTCTTTAAATGAAGAGTCTATAATACAGCGTTGATTATGAATCACTCATGCTTTTAGTTTGTCAAGAATAGCCTAATTTGCTTGATGAAGCAAATCATATCTTATTATATAAAATCATTTTCCCACCCACATGTTTATACTATCTCAGTGAAAGCATTTCAAAATGTGAGGTCTTATTGAGGTCTTGAATGCTCATTTATTCTTTACATTATACTTATTATTTATACTGTGCTTATGCCTAAATAATCTTAATGTATTGTGTTAGACATTGCAAAGTACCAAATTAAAAGGTACTGTTTCTGGCCTGAATAATTTGCCTCTTGGCCATGAACTTGGAAGCATTTAGGGAGTGATAGTCAACTTGTCCCAATTCAAGACAGTTTAAAATGTCTTCAATGAGCCAAAATAAAAGCAGCTTTGCCCCAGCATGACAAATTTACTACTTGACAATGGATGGGCCATTTCCTCCTGCTTTGTTGTAGCTCTTTAAGTGCCTCCTGAGCTACCACTACATGATACAGACTAGGTTCATGCCTTAAGCTTCAATGCTGTGTGTAAATATCCATGGATGAGAGACAGCGGGTAATTAAAGCAAACTGGGACACTTGAGTTAACCAAGCAACAGTTATAGGCTAAGAGATCAACCATGGCATTTTATTGTCATTTGCATTTGCATAAGGTGTAAATGAGCTGCAATAATGCACAGCACTGGGGAATAAAGGCTGGAATTTCTTGATCCTCCTTTCCATTTAATACAAATGCTGGTAGATTCCCATGATACTGTGCTATTTTTCCTCTTATTCCAACATTGACCATAGGGCTCTGATATTGGCAATGACTTCTTTTTTTGCTGATGCCTCACTTTATATCTAACAGTGAAGTCTCACTTTAACTTTTTCAGATCAGCTTTTTCATCTTTGTTTTCAATAATTCATATTATTTCTCTAAAATCAGTGATGTTACATCCTCTCTTATTTATACCACTACAGTCTTCGTCGTCTTCAGTTAAAGGAGGAGTAGCAGGGTCTTCTCACTATGTGCATGTTCTTGCAGACACAGCATGAGTGTACAAACTGCAGTGGCCAGTTACGCATCTGGGTTTGGGACCTGGCTTCAGCCACACCATATTTAGTACTTTCCTCCATGAAGCTGCTTGATCTGGCAGTCCAGTGAAGCTCTCATTGACTAGAAAAGGTGAAACATAACCCCCATCCTTAAAAAGGGTAAAAAGGAAGACCCAGGGAATGACAGACCAGTCAGTCTCACCTCAATGCAAGGTAAGATTGTAGAGCAGAACCTCCTGGAGACTACGCTAGGGCACATTAAAAATAAGAAGGTGATTGCTGGCAGACAGCATGGCTTCACTAAGGACAAATCATGCCTGACCAACTTGGCAGCCTTCTCTGATGGCTTTCCAACCCAAACCATTCCGTGATTCTACGATTCTGTTAATCTTTCAGACACAATCCAGTTTGGAAGCTTCCATGTCCATCAGGAACTATTAAAATCAACAGTACCATCTGACTGATGCCTGCCCATGGCAGGGCGTTGGAACTAGATGATCTTAAGGTCCTTTCCAACCCTAACTATTCTATGATCCTATGATATTGCATAGCTCAAAGAGAGACAGAAAGAAGAGATGTGTACAGTGACATTGAGACTAGGTATATATGAGAAAAGTGCCCTGGAACAGTGTTCTCTGGTATGACCCCCTTGAGAAGTTTATGGTAAGAGTGGTTGCCACATGGAGTGTAGGGGTAGAGGTTTCTTACTGGTCTTCATCATATAGACTAGGTCTTGTTCTGTAGATATCTGACTTTAAGAAATACCAATATAATGCTAAGAAATGACAAAGATAATTTCTTATTGATTTTGGCTGAACGTTTTAAGAGGAAAGGAAGCACTGATGGGTCCTTCAGGGACTTGTGTAGATTTGCAATCAGCTACATCACCAATATAATGTCTGATATAGAGCAGAACTTAGATTAAATGTCTCATAAGAAAGCAAAATGTGTCCTGGCAGCACCTCTTGTTTCAGGGTTCCTAAGAGACCAATTTCGGTCATGACCATTCACATTAGTATCATCGATCCTCATATAGCATGCCTTCTGCAGGAAGCTAAATGCAAGACTGCCCTCAGAAAAAAAGTGCAAAGCCTGGTGGTGATCCAAATTCTTATCATAAGAGCCATCAGTGGCAGTGTGAGCAGCCATCACTTGTCATTAAATAAGGGATCACAAATGAAGAAGGCTCACACAGCTTTATGTGCAAACACACTGCACAGAACTGCAGAGCTGGTATGGAGTTTTTAACCCTATCCTTCCCCTCTCAAAAGCTCAACCATACAACATTGTAATCAACTTGCCTCCTGATCTCTGGGTCAGTTGCTTCTTGGTTATCCAACTAACCAAGGCCAGCTCCTCAGTCTAGGTGTCCTTTCCTCAAAGAGCTCAATGTCTTCAGGTATGTTCAGGCACAATTCACCCTAACAAGTCACATCAGCTCATTTATCTCTTTCCCAGTGCTGATGGGGAAGAAGATTTCAGGTAAACACAGTTCATCTGGCACAACTTCTGGCTTCAGAATTTCTCTGTCCTTTATTACCTTATAATTAAAACCATAATGGTATAGAAAGCACTCATAGTCCTGAACAATCTCATATCGAATTCAGTTTTACACTTTCCACAGATTCTAATGAAGGTTACATCAGGTCCTGACAACAGAAATATTCAACTTTCCAGGCTGTTTCCACCTCTCATGGTACTGGGTTATTTTCATTTACCACTTCAAAACCTAATCTGCTCCAGCACATTTGAAACCTGAATGTTGCAAAGTACAAACGAAACCATGAATGTTAGGCTAGTAACTGCTCTGGGGGCACTAGTATGAGTGAGACACAAATTGCAATTATATGCTTTCACCATAAGCTTTTTTGACTTAAAAAACTGAATTAGGAAAAAAGTTTCTTTGTAGTTTGTCTAAGCTGCCACATACATTCCCTTTTCTCTAATCAGTGGTTGCATATTAGATAAAGCTTGTCACAGTGCCAACCCACTTAGAAAGGTCTTGGACAGGAAATACAGCCAGTGAGAGACAGAAGTTCATGAGAAAGAGTTTCCAACATTATTCCAGCTGACAGGAAACGACAGTTACCGCAAAGGAGTTCTTGACGTTTTCACTCCAAAACATGGGTCAATAGTCAGACACTGGGCTCGTGACTCAGGCATGAAAAATGTAAAACATCTGGCTCAAATCTATGCTATGAACATGCTATGGAGACATGAATGACCTTAACATAAAGGCTCACTTTTAAAGACAATGAGTTTGATTTGAAGAACAGCCATGTAGAGACGTTCTGCAGTGTTCTAGTCACTAGGACTGGAGCAGTGAAATGCCTTCCTTAGACCAATAGCAAATGGAGGAATAGTAGAATTATTATAATATTATTATTATTCATTATTCATAACCAGAAAAACAGTCTTTATTTTTACCATTCCATTCCATTAGGTATCATTTTCTTAATTTTATTGAAGTTTTGAGTAATGGCAGCAATAACTGCATAGAAGCTGAAGCCAGTAGGAGGTCTTCCCACTTGCATGGGAGGTGCTTAATTTACTCCCTATCATAGTAATAACAACCCAGTTCAAAACCACATTTCACATGGCAGATGCTTTTTATAAACTCTACTTCAAGTGATGAAATATTTATCTTTATTAGCAGATAGAAGAGTAAATGGAATGTCTGGAAGCAGAAGCAATATTAGGTGTGTTAGGGAATGGACCCAATTCTCTCCAGAGCTAGTCCATCATCTATGTAAGAATAAATTCATACATTCGTGAGCTGAGGATTTATCCCTCAACACAGTCACTCTTGAAACACCTTTTAAGTAGCAGATAGTCTGAAATGCAGAAATGATCACGCAGTCACAGACAAAATAGTGGCAACATCAGAACTAGACTTCAGAAGACAATCACAGAAGTCCATAGAGAGGGTTCCAGATCCTCCCCAGTAAAACCACATCCATCTTGTTGTTATTTGGCTGGCTGAGAACATAGCAAGACAAGCTCACATCTGCCCTTGTGTGTCTGCACAGACATAGCCATAAATTCCACCCTTATGCCTAATTCTCTCACTCACGCTGCTTCATCAGGAGTGATGCAGAAGCAAGTTACTGCTATGGCTCCTCACCATCACTCAGACACCAAGCAGAGGAATGCAATGGAGCGGTTTTGGTTTGCTCCCTATCCTCATGGTTGATTCACATCTACAGAATTGGGATTCTGAGGCATGTAGAGCTTGGAAAAGTGCCTGTAAAACCTGCCTGCTTATGGTCAGTTCATATCATTACTTCCTTCTGTAGCCATGCAGCTGTAGTGGGCACTGGGATCCAGTGGCTGTGTGATTTTTACTACTACTGTATTATTTTATACATAATAAAATATATTTTTAATAACAGATTCTCAATTACTGGAATAAATACTCATGAAATATCTCCATTTTAGGCCATTACCTTAGCCACCCTGTGAGCCTTTCTTTACGTGGCATGGCTTTCTTTTGAATTTCATGGTCTTTAGCATTTCTCTTCAAGCAAATTCATTTCTTTCCCCTTGTTCCAGGTTCCACTAAACCCCTTTTCACAGGTGGGCTTTTCAATGGCTTTCCCAGTCCTGGTGAATAGGACTTTCTTACATTAGTTGCCCTTCATTTCCTTACAAATCAGAGCAGAGCTGAAGTCTTGGGTGGGGGGAGAAGCACTCACGCAGCACCAGGCTCTGTGCTGGTTAGAGGACAGCACTTGATGCAAACATAATCATAAATAGGATGAAGTCAGGAAGTGGTTTGAAACGTGGATATTGCTCGAGATTAAAATATTCCCATGGGAACCAATGCATCAGCTGCTTCCAGCCTGACAGGGAAACATAATTTGGATGGGAACAGGTGGAATTCTTCCCATTGTGTGAGTCATTTTTTCTCTGGCTCTCCTTACAGACTTTGGTACAGATCCTAATGCAACACACACTGTTCTTTTGAGTTCTTTGTTTTGCTCAAAACCCAACCAAACAGGCAGCATGCGGGGTGACTAAGCTGGTGGACAGGAGAGTATTTTTCAAGGTTGTTGATTTTGGCTGGAAATGGATTATCTTGGGTTTGTCTCTCTGCTCCAATAAAGTACAGATGGATAACTTGGGCTGCAGATAACCTTTTTTTCTCCCAGAAAAAAAGAAAAGGATTACTCCATCGCTCTATCCATCACAGGTGCTGTTTCTACAGACTGGGAGAAGGACCAAGGAAATATAAAGTAGAAACAATATTATTCCCAAGTAGCCAAAATTTGATAAAACTTGAAAATTAGATTAGGATCTGAGTTCAGTGCACACCAGGAGTGTCTGCATGTGATTTCTCATTTCAGGTGAATTGCACATCCTGCAGAGGCAAGCGCATCCTGTGTGGAGAAGTGTATTGATAAAGTGAAGTGTATCACACTCCTTCATTGTCTCCAACACTGTTCCCCTAATACTGTTTCTGGAACTAGATGATCTTAAGGTCCTTTCCAACCCTAACTATTCTATGATTCTATGATTCCTACACTGGAGCTGGGAATAGTATAGATGTTATAGCACAGTACAGATGAGAGTTAACGAACCATACCCAACACAGCAAGCCAGCCTGATGGCTAGAGACAGCAGTCTCTCTTCTGCTGGCTTGTTTGAGTTTAGCCCTGTAAGAAGCTGGTTCCTTTATTGATTTTTCATATGTGGATTTTAATCCCAAGCAAGAGAAGCAAGGATCATCATCTACTCAAATGCTTCCGAGATACACAGAAGAAGGAGAGATGCACCATGAAGGTCCTCATAGAAGCGTATGGGTTCTATGCCTTGCTCCTGCTCCCTCCCTCCTGGTACCTGAAACATGATAGAGCAAAAGGCCTGAGTCTTCCCCTGTGATGAATATTCTCCAAGGCGTGAAGGGAAGTGGCACATGAAAGGTGGAAGCTCAGGGTGCTGATAGTATGAAGTTCCTTCATTCTGTTCTGGTGTGGAGGAGCAGGCACCACTGGAAACACGCACAGCTCTTACTGCATTCTCCAAGAGCCAAGCTTTTAAGGAGTCTCCCTTGAGTGATGTCTGTCACAGAAATGCTCTTCCCATGAGGAAGGAGTTCTCATGTGTCTTTTGTGTCATCTGCAGCACAGCGCCTTGGGGCTGCTGTTGCAGTCAAGGCTTCCAAAGGTGTTTGTTTTGCCTGGGAGCGTTTGTGAACCATGAGTTTTTTCACATAGAGAAGGAAAAGCATTTCCTGAACAGACTTAAATATACCCCATGGTTAGAGATGAACTTGACCAGCTCACCTCTAGTCTGCAAACATCAGAATGGAGAAAACAACCCATTTTGTCCTCATTTTACAGTGACACAGGTGCAGATTTGGAAAACCTTGCCTGAGATGATGCATCTATGCAGCATTTCATAGGCTGCTGGGGACTTTTGAAGGCTGCCACAGATTCACATACAGTACAGCCAGGGCAGGCTCCAGCTGTTATGCAGCAGTAGATATCTGTCAGTCGTTCATCCCATATGGGCAGCAGATGGGGAAAGTGATGGTGCATTGTGCTAACAGCTATTCTCATACCTGCCCATGAGGTGCAGCATGGATGCTTCAGTGACAGAATTTGAACCTAAATCTCACTCTAGCATATTCCCATACAAACATCATTCACATGGCTATGGAAAGCATGACTATGTGTACGGGTCAAGTGCTATATTTAAACTTGTGTGGAAGAGATAAGATGTTAATGTAACTGAGTTACTAAAACCATAGTTATAATGGAAGGAAGATACAAACCCTGTCAAAAGCTGTGATTTTGCATCTCTACTTCAGCCAATTGTCTAGGACCACTGCCTGAAATGCCTGGAAAGGAGGTTTCCATCCAGCCTCATCTGGTTGCCACAGAACAATTGAGACCTTTGGGTAATGAAAAGATTACCCACAAGTGTTGGGGTCTGGTACCATATCTCTGTCGTTCCTTGTCTTCTTTCTTAGCCAATTCTATCCTTCACTTCTGAATATCTCATAGGTCTTCTTTCTTGAGAAGCTCTCAAGAAATACACCCATGTCAAGCCTTGAGTTCTCATTCCCTTGGCAAGGCTGGTCCCTACCAGAGCATATTGAGCATATTGCCTTTCTCTCACAAACAGTAGATGTTCAGATACTAATCCTAACTCTCATGCTTACAGGAGGTAAGGTCAATCCACGTTACGTTACACTGTGAGGCAGACTCTTCAGATGTTTACTCCTTTGTGTAAATAGATTGTAGCCAAACATCATACGGTTTCAGCTTTGAAAAGGTGCTCTTAGACTTCAATTTCCAGGCAATTTTGTTTTTCATACATTCTGGGGATGATTTATTTGGACTGCATTTTAGTGTTTCTGCTTTTAAAATTGCAGGTGGATGTCAGTTATGACAATTTGTGCCTGGCATTCTGGTATTCTGGTGTGTTTGCTTTTATGGTAGGTGGATGGGAACTCACTGCATTTTACAGAGCTATTTGTTGTAAGATTGTAGGGTATAAATAAGATTGATGGAAATGGCATGCCAGCCCCTAGTGCTTAAATTGCCACATTGTACATCAATGTCATGGACTGAAACTTTATGCCTTATAATCCCTACTGAATCATGGTCATTGCAATCATAAGTAATCTCTCTCTGATGGATTGGGTTGGTTCTTCAGAGTCACCTTTGAAGCTTGCTTGTATTCTCAAAAGCAACTTCAGTGTTACTTGTCTAATTCCAATGGTATTTCCATCTGAAGAGATAGATTGAAATCTCTTAGCTGACAAAACACTGGCAAGGATTAGCAGGTGTCTGCTATGGGCATGAAACAGGATTCTGGTTGGCTTGCAGTATGAGTGGGAGCTAAGGAAGCTTGTATTTTGCAGGATGTATCGCCAGCAAATGCATTCTATAGCAAATATTTCAACATTTCAACTCAGTAATAGAGTTCAGAGTCAGCGCCTCAGCTATATTCCCATCTTACAAATACTGATGACCTATAAAGTCCTGTGTTTTCCATCAGGGATGAAATTAACATCTTCTAGAGTTCGTAGTGAAAAACATGAGAGAGACCATCAGAATTACCAATAACCTGGGGACTGTGGCACTGTCCAAAGGCTGGAAGGAGAAACCTAAATTCAAGTTCTTGGTCTGACTTTGGCAGAGATGGAGCTGTCAAGATGCTCTTCATGTCCCGGATCAGTTATATGATCAGCCTGTGGTTTTGGGTCAAAATTTGCTCAGTTTTGGCCAGCAGCCCCATGCTGAAGTTGAGAACAAGTTTGTTGAACATTTGAGAGGCTTCCTGGATTTGATCCCAAACATGCAATAGAAGTTCCTACAAGAGGCTTTTCCCAGTCCTCAGATTAAAAGCCACTGTGTAACCATTGACTTGAGTTCTATCCCTGGGTGCTGTCTATAAAAACCCTTTGTTTTGCTCACTTCACATCCTCAGCTTGGTAAATAGAACCTGATTTCCTAAACCATCTGTTAAAGCAGTTAAACATCAGCAGCAAAAACACAGAGCTAACTTCCAGGAAGAGCAGAGGCTGTTATCTAATCGCATTCTTTGTGCTGAACTGGGGTGTTTCTGAGCCTTTAAGCAAGTGGGTTTGCTCGTTCTTACTGGTATGTGGCACTGAATTTGACTGATAAGTTTTTGCAGGCTGTAAAGAGCATAGGGACTTGAGACCAGCAATGCTAAAAATTCATGAGAAGACTGCCTGCACACACCAGAGCACAGTGCCCTGCAGAGAGCTCCAGCATTGTTTGTGCATTGTATTTTCCATTGTGTTTGCTCAGCGTTAGGACCAGCTGCCTTCTAATTTTCATAAGTAATTTCTGAAGCTGTAAGGCTCTGCTCTTTGATTTATATGGTCATAAAATGAAAACAGTCCATTCCTTCCCAAACATATCCTAGAACCACAGACTGGTTTGGGTTGGAAGGGACTTTAAAGCTCACCCAGTTTCACCCCCTGCCACTGGCAGGGACACCTTCCACTAGAACAGGTTGCTCCAAGTCCCTGTGTCCAACCTGGCCTTGAACACTGCCAGGGATGGGGCAGCCACAGCTTCTCTGGGCACCCTGTGCCAGCACCTCAGCACCCTCACAGGGAAGAGCTTCTGCCTAAGAGCTCATCTCAGTCTCCCCTCTGTCAGGTTAAAGCCATTCCCCTTGTCCTGTCCCTACAGGCCCTTGTCCAAAGCCCCTCTCCAGGTTTCCTGCAGCCCCTTTAGGCACTGGAGCTGCTCTAAGGTCTCCCCTTAAGGAGCCTTCTCTTGTCCAGGCTGACCCAGCCCAGCTCTCTCAGCCTGGCTCCACAGCAGAGCTGCTCCAATGCTCTGATCATAGAATCATAGAATCGTTAGGGTTGGAAAGGACCTTAAGATCATCCAGTTCCAACCCCCCTGCCATGGGCAGGGACACCTCACACTAAACCATCTCACCCAAGGCTCTGTCCAACCTGGCCTTGAACACTGCCAGGGACGGAGCATTCACAACTTCCCTGGGCAACCCATTCCAGTGCCTCACCACCCTCACAGGGAAGAATTTCTCCCTTATATCCAACCTAAACTTCCCCTGTTTAAGTTTTAACCCGTTACCCCTTGTCCTGTGACTACAGGGCAATCTTTGTGGCATCCTCTGGACTTGCTCCAACAGATCCATGTCCTTCTTATGTTGGGGTCCCAGAGCTGAAGGCCGCACTCCAGGTTCTTACTGAGTTGTTTTGTAGATGGGCATGTTTAGAATCCTCAGTGACCACACTTCTTTTCTTAAAGCTGAATCCCACATAAATAAGTAAAATGGGCTCCTATTATTCATAAAGGAAAAGAAACACAGGTATGCCTATGTATGTTAAGGTCAACAGACTTCAGCTTTAGCTGTCAAGCACTCTATATAGTAAGTAACTCTATCCCAGAAAGCTTCCTGTCTTCAAACTTCTGATGATTTATTCCCTGAGTACAGCAACTTCTGTCCTGTCCTCATATCCCTTTGGTGCTGACTTCTGTGCATTTCCCATGTGAATTTATCCAAACAGATTTGCAAACTCTTGATCTCACACAAAGATACTGCCCTGGGATCCTGGCACCTACATGGGACAAACACCCACCACTGATTCTGAATCAGACGAGCTTGCTATAGTCTCTGTCAGGTCGCTGACGCACTTGGTGGCCTCAAGGGAGAGGTTGTCCTAGTGTCCAACTATCCCACTCTACCAGGGACCATAGAAGCAGAAAGAAACAGACAGATAAAAACATGGTGAGAAAGAAGTGATGCTCAGAGGTGCAGAGAGAGCAAATGAGTGGTCTGAGGTCAGCCCTTAACAGGAGCATGACTCACACCCAAACCTGTGCTCCGTTCTGTGATAAAGGCACCAGACCTCTGCTCGCTGTCTACACAAACTCTTGACAAAATGCCATCAGTGAAAGCACAGATGGTTGAAGCTGAACGTGGTCTGTGCTTGCATGACAACACGACAGCCTCCCCTCCTCCCATTTTGTTCCATAGCTCCTGTTCTTGTACCCCTGTTGTTGTTCGCCAGGTCATGAGGAACCACAGCCACAAGTCCATTGAGTGGCTCTTGGAGTGAAAATAAAAGTTATGTCTTATTTCCTGAAGCTGTCACCAGAAATGATGTACGCAATTAGAAGAAAGGAAAAGCTGTGAGGGTGCCTGAAGGCTTGTGCCGGGAGGCATCCCACTTGTGCTGACTTCATTTTCCTGAACACATCTGATAACCAAACAGGCTCAGGAATTCCTTCTGGAATGAGAGGAGGATGAGGACGAGTGATACCCAGGCATGCCAATGTCATCTGCTATTATTACTACTCCTGTGGTGCCAAGTCTGTTTGATGTTAGGCAACGGAGGCTAAATTCACCCATAACATAACTCTGTCAAAGCCAGTAGGGCTACAACACCGCAGGGATTAGTCCCTCTTAAATGGTTTTCAGAGGGCTGGATGTGCTGCAGCTGATGTGTTAATGGCTCTGATGTGCTGCAGGACCATCTTGGCAGAGCAGCTCACAGGGACGCTCTCATATAGCTCCATTAGGATCAATCTACATCACTGGGAGGTGCTGTGTGTTTCCAACGTGCCATCTTGAAAAGAAAGCCAAAAAAAGCTTTATTAATGAAGCAGATCACAGTGGGGAGTGGCTGCTGCAGACCAGCCTCACTGCAAGGGTATTCCCAGCTCCAGCAGTGGGAAAGCAAACGGAGGGGCTGGCTGGATGCAGGCATGTGGATGGTGCTAAGAGAGAGCAGGAGACCTGCAGGGTGCTGTACAGCAAGGAAGAGGATGCTTCAGGGATAGAGTAAATGTTTGAGCTGCCTGCTTTCTCACAGACACAATCTGGCTGTATGAGATCTCCAGCATAAACGTGGCTAAACGCATGGGGATAAACACAGAAGAAGGATTAGATAAACCTCACATAGCAATGCTTTTAAGGCCAGTTTCTCTGAAATGCTGGATTGGAAATGCATTTGCCACTTCTCCTTTTGTGGAGAAGCAGAGTGTCGTGGTGTAACCCCAGCCAGCAGCTCAGCCCCACACAGCCACTTGCTCACTGCTCCCTGGTGAGATAGGGGAGAGAATCAGGAGGGTAAAAGTGAGAAAACTCATAGGCTGAGATAGATAAAGACAGTTTAATAGGCAAAGCAAAAGCTCCATACACAAGCAAAGCTAAACAAGGAATTCATCCACCCCTCCCCAAGTCAGGCAGGTGTTCCATCCATCTCCAGGACAGCAGGGCTCCATCGCACATAATGATGACATGAGGAGACAAACACCATCACCCCCAGCATCGCCCCCCTTCCTTCTTCTTCCCCCAGCTTTACGTGCTGAGCGTGACACCTTATAGCCTGGAATACCCCTTTGGTCAGTTGGGATCAGCTGCCCCAGCCGTGTCCCCTCCCAACTCCTTTTGCACCCCCACCCTGGGGAATACAGACCCTGTCTCATGAGGTGTTTTGCCTCATGGATACAGCAGTGCAAGCCAACCTGAGACATCAGTCTTGCTCCTCCAATCCCCTGCCCCTGGCACGCTGCACTGGCTACAGACCCTGGCTCTGGTGGCACCCTGGGGAGTCCCCCAGCTCTGTAGCACCCTAAAGAGGAGGGGTAGCGCCAGGCACAGGAGGTTTCACCGGCACCGTGTGGTTTATGGCAGCGGAGAGCAGCCAGGGACCCTCTTGCTGGCTCCAGGGCGCTGGGACAAGGAGGCTTCCGTGGCACAGCCGTGACACCTAGTGGTCACAGCGCGATGTCCCCAGATGCTCCCACGGCCCTTGGGGACCCTCGCAGGTCTTCAGACCCCACCAGGGCTAGGGAAAGGTCATCAGATTCTGTAAGAGCAGCAGTGGGAGCATCGGGACACGTTTTCATAGCATCATAGAGTCACAGAATGGTTTGGGTTGGAAGGGACCTTAAAGCTCATCCAGCTCCAATCCCCTGCCACTGGCAGGGACACCTTCCACTAGAGCAGCTTGCTCCAAGCCCCTGTGTCCAACCTGGCCTTGAACACTGCCAGGGATGGGGCAGCCACAGCTTCTCTGGGCACCCTGTGCCAGTGCCTCAGCACCCTCACAGGGAAGAGCTTCTGCCTAAGAGCTCATCTCAGTCTCCCCTCTGTCAGGTTAAAGCCGTTCCCCTTGTCCTGTCCCTACAGGCCCTTGTCCAAAGCCCCTCTCCAGGTTTCCTGCAGCCCCTTTAGGCACTGGAGCTGCTCTAAGGTCTCCCCTTAAGGAGCCTTCTCTTGTCCAGGCTGAACCAGCCCAGCTCTTTCAGCCTGGCTCCAGAGCAGAGCTGCTCCAGCCCTTGGAACATCTCCGTGGCTTACTCTGGACTTGCTTAGGCAGATCCATTTCCCTCTTGTGTTTCAAAGGATCTCCATCTATTTAAGCAAGATTTTGCTGCGCTCAGGCTCTCCAACAGCCTTTTGAGGAATCCCCTTTCCCAGTGTCACCCTCCTGGTCCACACTGGTGGGTTTTGCTCCTCTCCAATGGCCAGCTCCACTGCAGAGGGCATGTGACAACTACATAGAAACTCATTTGCCCACCTCAAACCAGTTCCTGTTGGCAACCTCATCCAAGCATTCAAACCATGGGAAAAAAGACCAGGGTCTAACCCTCTGCTTTAGGTGCAGGGGTTGTGGGGATCCTGCCTGTGCCCCACTGATGACGGCTGGATGAACAACAGCATGTGGGCCATCTACAAAGACAGGATGGTCTCTCCAGGGCTGGCTGTGTTTCTTACCTCGGGTTTATTTCAGACATTTAGTTATTTAAATTCACTTTCCTTATACACATTTAAAATTTAATCTTTAATTTGAATTTTTAATTTAATTTAATATTTATTAAATTCACTTTAAAGACTATTTGAACACTTAAAGCATGTCCTGACAAAACATGAAGGATGGGAGATAGAGCTGAATGTCCCTAAATTACTGACACTGAACTTTGTATGCAGAATATACCCAGGTACTAATATTCCACACCAGTGATCTACATTCCTCCGCCCACATGAGTTACTGCCCACTTTGCACATATATGTACCCCAGTTTATGTCCAGAGCCTTTCTAATGTGACCAGCTGCCTGCTGTACTGAAGATGAGGAGCAAGGGCTGATGTAAGGGAGAGCATGGAGATTTGAATGGTATGCCAGAAAATCCAGGGATCTGAACCAGAGAAGGACTGCCTATGAGCTGTGAATGCCTCAAGGGATGCAGTCAGTGCCCTGCAAGCTCTGGGTAAATCATTTACAGGTAATGTCAGTGTGTTGGAGGTGCTGTGGGGGGGAAGAGAAATTAGAGCATGGGGAATGATTGACTACTGTTAAAGGTCACAAACCTTTGTAAATACATGGTAGAAACTGAGTTAATATGGTGAAAGATTTACAAGGCCTGAGTAGGCATTGGAAGAGGGCTGAGGGTGGCAAATTCTGGACCAGTGTAGAAGTTCAGTGGTGGCAGATGAGTAAGCCTGGATGTTTCTCAGTAGCAAAGAACAAGACCCAAGCCTCCAGTTTCAATAGGGACTGACACCTTTGGAAACCCCAGCTGGGATGACCTATGGAAGTCTGCATGTCACAGTCTTGAATAACCTTTAAAGCATCTCCTTTTGGCTCTCTGTGTAGCATGGTACATTAGAACCTTCTGAGAGGCCCAGAAATGGTGTAAAGTAACTTAAATTAAAGCCATGAGGGCAATAGGAAGGAGGAACGGCCTGTTTGGCTACAAACATTCACTGGGGCCTTGTGAAAACACCAGGAAAGAACTGGCTGAGGCATAATTCACACCCCGGGAGCACAATGAAACGAGTCATATGTGAGCATGGCAGCTGAAGTACTCCCTGTGCAGCTGACATGACAGACCCCTTAGCAAAGCTGCTCTGCCAAAGACAAGGCAGCGGGTGCATTTGTGCTGCTGGAACAGAACAGATAGACAGATATGTGTCACCTCACCAAGCAGTTGGTCCCAGTTAAGTCAATGGAGTGAACATAGGGTTTAAAGTAGGGCACAGTTTTGCCTTTGACTGACCAGTAACCAGATGAGCTTCTGTGTGCCTTAGGCAGGGCATTAGCAGCAGAGATCTACAAAATGCTCACCCTTAGACTTAAAACAGCTCCAAATCTACCCTGAATCAAATGATGCCAGGGACTCTTATTCTTTAAATCCTGTTTTCTTTTAGTTCTGTCAGGAGGAATGAGAATGTCACAAAGTTTGTGATCACTTTAAAGACTTAAAAGTGCCCTTTCCATGAAGAACTCACATCCAGATACTTTTACTTCTAAGCAGTGTAAACTGCCTTTGTCATTTCAAATGTCAAGAGAAAGGACCCAAAGAGTGGCTGGAAGTGAACGCCACTAAGACAGGAATAGAGTAAGCAAGGAGGCAGCCAGGGTGGCATCTCTGAGCAGCCTCTCTCTGCTTGCAGACTCCACTTGCATAGCCTGAAACCAGGTGAAATTCCAGACATTCTTACCTTGTTTTGACAAATTATTTCCTCCTTCCAAGGGGTCAGGCATGTGCCTTGGGATAAGGCTGCTCTTTCACTCCTGAGGTGAAATCTCTTCAGTCGTTTCAACAGAAAAGCTTTCTACACAATCCATCAAACTGAACATTTGCAGCATTTAATACAAGTCTGTGAGTCCTGACACTTGGAGATACGCACCTATTGTTTCCTTATGTAGAAGCAATGGGATAAGGATGCTGTGTGCATGCCTGTAGGACAACACTGCTTTTGAACAGCTAAACTGACAGCATCCATCAATCCTCATTCCTGGGTTAATGTAAGGACAAAAGAACCATGAAGGATGCTAACTGGACCACAGGATTTAACCTGCTTTTAGCCTGCAGATCCCTGTGAATTGTCAAGACATGATGTAGGATGCTGATGACTGCAGACTTGCTTTCCTAGATGTGCTCTTACAGGCTTGGTGGAGGTTACACATGGGAACACACCACCCTATGGCCACTGAACAAAAGGGGCTACTCAGACACTGGGAGCTCCCCTTGAATTTGCAGCCATTGCACTTGATTTGTGCTTGTGCTTCCTGTCAGCAGGGTGCAAGGAAGATTGACTTGGGAATAGGGGAAAAGTCCTGTGTTCACGGCTGGGAAATTCAGCTTCCAGGGTGTAAATAGAAGATTTCTTGCACTGTCAGAGCTGCAGGCTTGGCTTTGGCAGGAGTCACAGACTCACACAATGGTTGAGTTTGGAGGGGACTCTGGAAATCATCTCATCCAACCTCCCTGCTCAAGCAGAGCCATATCGAGCTGGTTGGCCAGGACCATGTCCAGCTGGATTTTGAATATCTACAAGGATGAAGAGCCCACAGCACCTACAGGCAACCTGTGCCAGTGCTTGGTCTCCACTGTGGTAAAAACAAGTGTTTCCTGGTGATCTGGTGGCACCTCCTGTGTTTCAGTCTGCCCATCACCTCTGATCCTGGCACTGGGCAGCACTGAACAGATCCTGGCTCAATTTTCTTTGCACCCTCCTTCAATCATTTATATACATTGATGACAACGCCCTGGAGCCTCCACTTCTCCAGGCTGAAGAGTCCCAGCTCTCTCAGCCTTTCCTTGTGAAAGAGATGCTCTGGTGTCTTCACCATCCAACTGCAGGTGGGACATACTGGAGATAGCCCAGTGTTGGTTGGTGGCATGGGGCTGACCCGGCTCCACTGCTGAGTGCACTCAGAGGGGTTGTTCCCAGAAGGGAAAAATAAAGACTATTTTCCCTCTCACTGCAATGCCTGGATGAATGAGCGATGGTGGGAACCTGGGCAGTGTGGTCTGTCAAACCCACATGCTGGTTTTCACAAGGGACTTTGAGCCTGGTTATGTGGGAAGAGGCACCTGCTAAACCCACCGGGGATGTTTTCCTGTCCATTTGTCAAAGGCAGAGCTTTAACCTATCTCTGTGGAAAAAGGACCCTTGAAATCATTGACCCAACCCCTTGCCAAGGGGCTTAACATGTGGCAAAAGTTACAGGAGCAGTCAGGAACATGCAGTGTTTTATTAATGAGGGTTTGCAGCAGTCCACTGAGGTTGGAGGCATTTTTCACCTCTTACTTGAAGGAAGCAACATCCTGGGTTAGAGAGAGATAAAGGTTACCCTGGCTCTGTGACATGTTTGGCAGGAAGGTCCATCCCACACTAACAGACTGATGCCATTTAGCTGTGTAAGGTACAGAGCCTGCACAACTCGGGCTGGAAAGCTTTTTCTTTGGCTTTTGCTGCCTTGGGACACCCTTCTCCATCCACAGGTAGGTGGCTCAGCAGGCAGGAACCAGAGGTGATGTGCCCGTGCAAGGGCTGTGCCAAGCAGGATAGTGCAGGAGCATGGGCAGAGAACCATGGTGCCTCAGCAGGAATGTCACAGAATCATAGAATCATAGAACAGTTAGGGTTGGAAAGGACCTTCCTCAGCCCCTGGACACCCCCTCAGCACCACACTGGGCTGAGCAGCCCATTCACATCACACTTAGAGCAGGCTGTGGGTTAGACTCTCCTGGGGTGTGATGGGCCGAAGTCCTGCTCCCCAGAGCAGGTCAGAGCCTCCTGCCTAATTCAGTGGCAGAGGAAAGACTATCCTGCTTGTTCTCAACGGAAGCACGGAGAATGGGAAGTGGCTGAGCTCCATGTAGGGTCTCTAGAAGATCCACAGTCACATCCCGAGCCTGGGAAGCACTCAGCTGTCCCTCAGCATCTAAAAATGAGGTTTGGGAGCTCTTTTCTGAAGCAATTAAGAGCCCAGCTCTGAACTTGGTGGGATATCAGTGGGGTTTCAGGACTCAACCAGTCCTTCATGCTGGTGATATGACAACCCCATGGACAGCAGACCTCAGGCAGAGTTGCTCAGCCAAGCAGCAGTTCCCCACAGTACAAATGCAAGTGGGACTATGACCTTGCAGAGTGATGCTCCATTGGAGCTTTGGTAGGTAAAGGTTTTGCTGAAGCTGGTTTTGACGATGCTATGGCAATTCTACACAAGGTTATCATTAGCAGAACTTTCAAATTAAAAATACAAATATATGTGTATATATGTACCCTGTACTTGCTGCTTACCAGCCTAGTGTGTCTGTCCTCAAAAACAGAGGTTTCCATACCTATTTCTTATGATAGTTTAAGAAGGTCTGACCTACACCATCGTAATCACATTATCACTATGCTGAACAACAAACTATAGGGAAAATGTCGTGGCATAGGTAGAGACAACACTAAAACCAGCACATATAAAAGTTGAGGTGTAGGATGCTGGACATTTGGATCATTCTGCTTATTTAAACAGATAAAAATGATATTTCATTGCTTACCTGCTCTAGTGGAAGGTGTCCCTGCCTATGGCAGGAGGTTGGAACTGGATGATCTTAAGGTCCTTTCCAACCCAAACCATTCTATGATTCTATGATTAATCCAGTGCATACTTTCTTCTATCTTTTTATCAACCCCAAAACGTGTTACGGAAGTTTCATGCATATTTGCTAACTCAAACAGCTGTTTGAACAGACAAAGTGCATTTTCCTTCATCCCTGCCAGGCCCATTGACTTGGCCTGGAAATGCCGATGAAGAACCTCTGTTTGCAATAGGAGCCTCAAAAAGACAGCGGTGTGAATCCTGTCCTGCAGTGTTTGCACAAGCACTGGCAGCAGAACTAACACAAACACTCCTGGGAATTGGTTTCTGCAAGGTTAACGTCAGAGATGATTTATTGAAGCCTTCCTGCTGCTCACCAGTCTGGCATCCGTCAAGTGAGTAAACATGATTTCAAAGGGCTCTGAGGCTGGTCGCTGAGCAAACACTCCAGATCAGAGTCAATGTTTTGGGTGTAATCAATCAAGTGCTATTTATTCCCACAATATTTAGGTAGAAGAACTTTAACTCAAAAGTAAAAAACAATGATTTTGAAGATAAATATATTTTTTCCTCTTGATGCATTATCGTTGCTCAGCAAAGTAGGTGAAACAGCTGATACAACCAAATTTATACTCACATTATGTAGAATAATGAACCCCCCTCCAGCTTTTTAGTGTAATGACAAAAATGAGTATGTCTGCCCTAATGTGTCCCTGTTTCAGGGAGAAACAGGGTTTCCATGGTGTTGTCACACACTTGTGCCATGGCAATACCCTCTCCAGTTCTGTCTCCATCACTTCTTGTTCCTCAGAGGTATTTCTTTAAAAGGGCTTCTTTCCTTCTAATCTCCATTTGCTTTATGAAATGCACAATGAAATGAGGTCTTCTTTTTCCATCATGAGTGATAACTATAGAAATCTGGATTCATAGTGCTGAATTGCAGGAAGAGCTCCCAGAACCAAGTCCAGCCCTCAGGGAATTCAATTATATAGCGATCAGATTGTAACCATTCTTGTGGTTATAAGAAGGATGGTACTTTCTTTTTTCTGTTTATTTACCAGACAAATAGCTCTTACCTTCACAGATATAACATGTTCTATTCTACTCACAGCCAAAACCACTTCCCCACACCTTCAGCAGATGTTAGGTGGTTTAAAGTATCAAACAAGAACCTGAGATACTGACTTGAAGCTGGCAAGTACCTCCAGGCTGGTATCAGATTGAGCTGATATGCTTGCTTGGTCCTGTTCAAGTGCCAGTTTAAACTGTTCCTGTTAAGGTGAGGACATGATTAAAGCATATTAACCCATAAATGAAAAAGGGCTGAAGGGTGTTAGGCGCACTGTTGGACTCAATGGTCTTAAGGATCTTTTCCAGCGTCAAGGATGTGCACAGACATGCACTGTGCAAATGACTGCATGTATTGAAAACCTTTCAGCAAGGAGTTTTTGCCTCTGCTAGCAGGTACTGACCCTTCAGCTCTGCCAAGAGCTGCTAATCTGCTTTGTCAGTGGTGCACAGATGAAGTCAAACACCCCACACCTTTGAGGTGTTCCATGCTATCCCTTTGCCATCAGCCCCATGGCAGTGCTGAGCAGCCACAGCTGCTCTGGGGACAGACATCTGCTCATGCTCTGGGGCACCTTGGAGCTCTCCTTCCATGCTGTTTGAGTTTGTATCTATCTCTGGTGTCTTCCTTTAGCCTTCTCCTGCTGTATGGGGCCCAAGTCCAGTTTGTTTTCCAGCCTCTTATTTCTTCTGCATCCAGGGGAATCACGGTGGTAGCACAAGAACATGGTGTGGTTCGGGAGATCCTGGGTTCTCCTTTGCTGTCTTGAAGGCAGATTCTCCAGCCTGGAGAAAAGAAGGCTCAGGGGAGACCTTACCACCGTGTTCCAGTAGTTAAAGGGTGGCTACAGAGAAGATGGAGACTCCCTTTTTACAAGGAGTGACATGGAAGAGACAAGGGGTGATGGGCACAAATTACTCATGGGGAGATTCTGACTGGACACAAGAGGAAAATGTTTCCCAATGAGAACAATCAGCCATTGGAATAATCTCCCAGGGAAGTGGTGGATTCCCCAGTGTTGGGCATTGTTAAGGTTCAGCTGGACAGGGAGCTAAAACATCTAATCTAGGTCATGCTTTGCCTAGAAAGGATGGACCAGACGATCCTTGAGGTTCCTTCTAACCTGGTATTCTGTGATTCCATGATTCTTCCCTTCCACTTCTGGAATGAATCTCTTGTCTTCCTGAAATGAGCAGTGATGAACCAAGAGGTGCAGTAAGGAATAATAGAATGCGGAGTGCCAGGTTTTAGTTTTGCTGTGAATCTATTCCCATAGAGATTCTTCTCCTGCTCTCCCCACTCTGCCTCTCCCCACTCAAACCTCTTGGCCCTTTTTCTGTCTCTAGTAGGTTAGTTGGGCTCTTCTGGGCTTGTAGGGAAAGGCTTCCAGAACCTGTGCCTCTTCTACTTCAATTGCTTTAGCAGGGCTGGGGAAGTGTGGATGTCCTGGGCAGCCCCTGCACACCCATATGCTGCCTTCCTCTGCATGGCCTCATACTGAAGTAGTATCATAGAATTACAGAATCATTTAGGTTGGAAAAGAACTTTACAATACAACCATTAACCCAGCATTGCCAAGTCCACCACTAAACCATGTCCCCAAGCACCATGTCTCTGTGTATTTAAAAGGGAAGGATGCCTCAACCACTGCCCTGAGCAGCCTGTTCCAATGCTTGACAACCCTTCCAGTGAAGAAATTGTTCCTAACATCCAATCTAAATGTCCCCAGGCACAACCTGAGGCCATTCTCTCTCATCCTATCATCACTCCTGTCCCAACAGCCATGGCAGCTCCTGGATCCTGCTCTCTCTTAGTCCACCATGGCCAGGCCATCCCCTCTGTGACATGAGACAACAGCTCCGTAGCAGATTTGGGAACGGGCTGCAGACTCTTTACGGGAGAACAGACTGTGGGAGGGAGCCATGGGGCTGCAGAGCACAGCTACTGGGAAGGCCACCCATTAAGGAGGACTGGGCTGGTGGCCACGTCCCCCAGACTTCACTTTTCACAGCCAAAACCAGAGTCAGTGCCTGTTATCCTGAGGAGAGGAGAAGGGATGCAGCCCCCTGCAGTGTCCCGGTGCATCCCAATGTTGGCAGATGCTGCTCTTGGGCTTTTTGGAGAAGGAGGGACCTCGTGAGCTCACAGCAGTGAAACCCAGCTCACCCCACAGCAAACCAGGGCTGGCTTCACCTATGCTGTCAGGATGTTACCGGTGTTTCAGGATGAGAACTGCCCCTTTCCCTGCTTCGGTTATACAACCGTTCTCCAGGGAAGCAGGGATGGCTCCTCACTTCTTTTGGCTCCGCTCAGGCCACAGCTGTAGAAACATGATTGTTTTGTGAGAGGAATGGTATTATTGTTTGTCATAACCCTCATACGCTGGGGCCTCTGCAGCTGATGTTGGCAGCATTATGCATACATTCCCTCCTCCTCTGGGAGCCCCTCTTCCCATTTCCAGGCCTCTCCCTACCTGTCAAAAAGATGCTATGGTTTTATTGTGGTTCTCTTGCAAATGCTTTTGCTTTCTGCCTGGGGCCTGCCAGCTCTTTCCCAAGTGGCAGCAGAAAGAAGAAAGGAGCTATCACCTCCAGCTTGAGGCTTTCCTTTCTGCTGTGCTCTCCCACACCTATTTCTTTTAAACACAAGTAGCATGAGGTCAAGGAAGAGACCGTGTTAAGTGCTTTGAGTGACCTTTTGGAGGATACATGCTGCTGACTTCTGCTCCCAACAGCTTCCCTGGCCACAGCAGGGTCATAGAATCAAAAAATGGCTTGTGTTGGAAGGGACCTTCAAAGCTCATCTAGTCCAACCCCCTTGCAATGAGCAGGGACATGTCCCCTTGGCCCTTTTGCCATGCTACAACACTACTGGGTCTTCTTCAATATCAGCAACCTGCTGTAGCCACACCAGCCCCGAGCCCAGCAATGAGCAAGAAAGAGAGATTAATATCAAACTGAGGGTGAGCCAGTGATTTCCTGAGGTACAAACCCTCATGTATGGCCCAGAGCTGGCAGATGGGCTCCTGGGCAAAGCCTTCACTGCCATCAGCTGAACGACATGCCCTGCTTTTCCCACACCTTCCCATATGCTGGTTTGGAGCCTTCATGGAGATGAGGGATAGATGGTTCTTCTGTCCCTGCACACCACTGCCTCTGAACACACATGTAATGGGCCCGATGTTGGGAGACAGGAAGAAAGCCAGGGTGGTGAAACCCTGGCACAGGTTTCCCAGAGAGGTGGTAGATGCCCCATCCCTGGAGACATTCAGGGTCAGGTTAGATGGGAGACATTCAGGGTCAGGTTAGACTGCTTTGAGCAGTGTGGCCTGGCTGAAGATGCCCCCGCTCACTGCAGTGCAAGATGGACAAGATGACCTTTAAAAGTCCCTTCCAACCCAAACTGTTTTATGATGCTATCTATGAAGGTCTACAGCATCATTGGTGTTACCTAAGAGATACCAACCCTCCCTGGAGCAACAGGGTGCAGGGCTGGGGAGCAGGCAGCGGTGAGGAGCCCCATTCCAGCAGCAGCTCCTCACTTTGCATCCCAGCCCTGTAGTGCCATGTAAAGGAAATCTACCTCCTGGTAACGTCCTGGACACGCTGGGAGCAGGGACGGCGATGGTCTGGGACGAAGGATGCAGCTACCGCTAGATGTCAGCCGCTCCTTGCTGCACAGCGAAAGACCCCAAAATGCACGAAAAATCCCTGAAAAGACTCAATTCCCCGCTTTTCCGCGGCCCTCCGCTTATCATCCCTCACCGCTTAATGGAGTGAGAGCGTCTCCGAGTTGCTTCCGAAGAAAACACTTCATCCATAAAAAGATTTAATGCGAGGCTGTTCCTCTCCATAATAATGTTTTAAGCCTTAATCCTGCAGAAGCAGATTGTCAAACGGTTTGCATCCATTGTGAGGAAGGATGTTTTTCCCTTCCTCAGAGTAGGCTCAGGAAATGAGAGGAGCAGGCAGGAAACAGGCTAAACGCTGATGGAAATACAGAATGAAGATATTTATCTCGCCTGTGTATCAACAAGCCGTGGGTGATTGTTTGAGTTTTAGCTTTGGAACCATTGAGTTAAGCATGGGCAACATGAACGTTAAGTCTGAAGTGGATCTACTCATCAGCACTTTTGTTCCTGGCAAGCAAACACAGCAACAAAATCAGCAGTTACCGATGACAGTAAACTTGGAGTTGTGCAATATTTGTGTTTGGAGTTTAACCTGTTTCCACTGCTGTTGTACCCAACATCTGGCCCATGTTGAGGTCCCTGCCCCCAAACCCAGCAAAACAGAACAGTTCCTCAGTGATACCTTAGCATGTGAGTCCTCATCTGCTGCTGCTACCCTCTAAGGCACCTTTGTGTCTTCCAGCCGTGTTTGGTAGGCTGTTTCCCAGAGGGTAAACCAAAACATCTGGTTGTTAACAGCACAAAGCTGTTACAACAGCTGGAGCCTGCCAGGATGTGTGGGACTCCTGGCCAGAAATCGTTTCCCAGCTGCAGGAAACACAAGTGATAGAGGATCTAACACACCAGCTCATCACTGGCTGGGAGCTGCTTGGTCTGCATCCATCCTCTTGTCCCTTCTCCCGGGTGACGTGCAGCAGGAGGATGGCAGAATGCAGCTCCAGCCTGGACCATGCTCTGCCTTGTCACTGTCACAGCCAGCGCTGGCTTTGCAAGCATGAAGAGAAGCTCCACTTTGTATTCACACTACACTGATATCTGGGAGTCTGGTTGAACCATCCTAGGTTGAGGCAGAGGCTGCAAACTCCTGGTGTGTGTTATGAGCCAATTAACCCAAGTGTGATGGAAAGGTTGCATTATAGAGCATCAGCTGCTATAGGGCTGTGCAATGGGGCTTTCACTTACAGGTGAGCAGTTCAAAGCTGGACTCGATTGTCCCAGTGGAAGCATCACACCTGGGGAGTCACCAGCAGCTCTACTGAGGGCTTTGCTATTTCAGCCAAGGCTGGGGAAGCTCGAAGCAGCTGGGTAGTTACTGCTTGTCTCTCATCCACCCCCACATCCCTGCAGGTAGACACCGCTCTGGCCTTGTGGAGATGATGGTGCAAGAGGGCTTGTGCAGGATGATGCCTGCAGGAGCCAAGGCAATGTTAGCCAGACCCCTGCTCCCCTTAAAAACAAACCCTCAGCATAAAGCAAAACAAAACCTCTGATGGTTGTTTTAGACCTGGGTACTTTGCTGACCTGCTTTGCAAACAGTTGTACTGGCAAAGTGAAGGAGGAGCTGAAATGAGTCACAATTATGGGAATAAGTACCTGAGGACAGAGGAGGTGTGGTGGAAACTTCGCTGCCAAAGCCAGGGTCTCATGATACCACATTTTCGCATTACTGGAGCTTAGGATGCTCCTGATTTCTGGCAGCAGAACTCCGGTCTCTTTGCTGCAAGCTCCTTAGCGTTTGCTCTCTTTAAAGACAGCTTAAAAAAAAACCAAGCAAAACCAAGCAAGCAAGCAAAAAAACCCAAGCCTAAATAGCAAAACAGTCACAAATGGTCCTCAGAAAGCCTATGTTTTGGTGAGTTTTGTATACAGAACACACTCCCCTCCTGGGCTGATTTGTCCCCCACTGGAAGCCAATCCAGCAATACACTGTCAGTTCCCGGGTGGTGGTGATGGGATGGCTGATGGGGGGGATATCCCTAAAGGCAAGCAGCCATCAGAAAGACCTAGAGCAGCCAACACCATCTCCAATGCTGTGCCTGAGGTGGTGTGAACAGCCCCAGCAGCTCTTCTTTTATGTTTGTTACATTTGACTGTAGCTACATTAAAGACTCCTAATTACAAGTTTCAGAGACCTCATTAATCACCAGCCTGAGAACATTACAGTGATGAGCTGCCAAAGGCATGAGCAAATCACTCTTATTACCAGTTTTAGATGCTGCTCTTCAGAACTTGATTAGCTACAGATACACAGGTGATAATTCCTAGTGTCTTCTTCACAGCACACCCTCACAATTACTCACTCTAGTCAGATTTAGATTCTTATTAGAATAACATTATGCTAATGAAGTAATCCCACACGCAGAATGCAGTGTGATGGAGATGGTTAAGTGGATTTAGATGATGACTAATGTCACAAACTCTACTATCAGTGTCAGAGAAACTGGTGAGGGGTGTACACAAGAGACACTGTACACGCCGTACATGCTAACTGTGGGCAGAAATGACAAAAAGGAATGATAAAATAAGTGGTGCATTAATAAGCTTAATTTCATAGAGTCACAGAATGGTTTGGGTTGGAAGGGATCTTAAAGCTCATCCATGCTCCAAGCCCCATCCAACCTGGTCTTGAACACTGCCAGGGATGGGGCAGCCACAGCTTCTCTGGGCACCCTGTGCCAGTGCCTCAGCACCCTCACAGGGAAGAGCTTCTTCCTTATATCCAATCTAAATCTCTCCTTTGACAGTTTAATATCATTAAATAATGATAATAATAATAAAAACATACACTGGAATAAAACGTTGACATTCTACTGAATGTGTTCTCTGAAGGGCTGAAACTACCCCTAGGAGCAAACTCATTTCAAGCATGTTACTAAGAGCAAAACTTGCCCCTTTCCAAAAGCCCCATGTAGTTCCCATATACTCAACAGGCAGGTGGTGATGCTGCCCTCCATCCTCCACCAAACAGCCTGGCTGTGACCCGTCAGTGCACCTTTGGTTGCACATGTTCTATAATACGTGAAATACAAAGGAGCCTTACAGGAGGCTCTGCTCTCCCCAGGAGCCACGTTATGGTGGTCCCACAACAGCAGATGTTTATGTTTCCATTCTGCATTCCCACTCAGTTTTGGGGACACACTCAGACAAGCCCAATGCTCCAGTTGCATCCCCAGAACCGGAGACCTGTGCACTGTCTTTGGAAGGGTTTCCGTCCACCCTGCCTGCAAGACCTGAAGCATGGACATACTTTCAGTTATCCCAATGGCATCTTGTTCTCAGTTGTTTCTTGCAACCCACATTTATAGAATCATGGAATAGCTTGGGTTGAAAGGGACCTTCAAAGGTCATCCAGTCCAACTACCCTGCAATGAGCAAATTAGATCCAACCCATCCTGGAGGAATCCATTCAGATCATCTTTTCAATGCATTTCAGCCCTTCCTTCAGGGGAAAAAAAGCACTTCCAACAATCATGAAGTCAATTTAAGACACAAACTCACCAAGCACTTGAGGGCTGCTAGGAACACCTTAGTTATCCACAGAGGTTAAAGTTTTATTTTGATATAAAAATTAAATAGCAAAGTTGTTTGGTTTTGGGTTTGTTGTTTTTTTTTTTACAGTGATAAATTAGAAATTTACAGTACATACATTGAAGAAGATATATTTTCTGTACACCCCAAAATAATCAGTGTCTATTTCCTTAAAATTCAGAAAAGGAGCTAATTTGTCTGTTTAACACAAGAGCTAGGCTTGTACCTCTCCAGCAGATGCTTCCATACCTGCAGTGAGAAGACACACGCTGAGGGGGGGAGATGGGAGCAGGACCCATGCACAGAAGATAACTGTAAAGTTTCTACTTGTACAACCACAGCATCCGCACTTCCAACACAGCATCAGTCACACAGTTTTTGGCTTTGTATTCATAACAATGTTGAAACGAGAGAAGACAGGAGTTGCAGATACCCACTCTGCACAACCACTGTGACTTCCCACTCATACAGCCCCAAAACAGAGCAAGGTAAATGCACATGGATGAATACACTTATGGAATGGTTTCATCGCTGCAACAGCTAGATTTGCTTTGGGTTAGCACAGTGCTTCCCATTCTGCTTGGGAAAGATGTTCCTTCAGGAAGAGCAGATAGTGTCTCTCTCCAGCCCACGTCCTCCCCATAGTATTTGAGACCCTCACACTCTTTAATGGAATAACCCCCCAGCTCCCTCATAGTGCTGTCCTCATCCAACTCACTTCCAGCGTCTCATCACCAGGGACATCCGTCAGTCCACAGGGTCACAGGCAGAGATGCAGGGATCTGATAACAAGGCACTACTTAACAGTCACTCCTGTGTACATAACATGGTTAAAACACCGTTTATTGAATCAGCCAGGTCAAACATGGGTCGTATCGACCAGGAGAGTAGCCAAACCATTTCAGAGTGAAGGACACGAGTGAACATGATACCTTGGCACAGCCCAATGCCAGGTTACAAGAAAAGGATCGTACTGCATCCTCACCCCTGGAAAGCCAGCATACAGCTGCTGACTTTACACCCCAGGAGAAAGACTGCACCATGGAGAAGCGCGCCCATCTGAAGACCTCCTGCTTGCAGAACTCCTTGTCCACAGAAGAATAACGAGATCCAAACACAACACTAATAGCAAGAGACTTTATGGAGAGGATGAAAAGGCTCGGCTGGTATGTGGGGTTGGCCAAGACAATGCTTGTGTGTCTTGAGCAGAATGTGTCAAGTTGTCACTTGTTGTGCTGGAGAGGGAGCCCAACCACAAAGACTGCAATTAGGGTTTGTTTGGGGTTTGTTTAAAGAGAGAAGAGAAGAAGTGCTGTAGCACATGTTTCAACATTAACATTGAAACAATACACGCTTCTGGGACACATTAGTGCTCATGGCCAGAGCTGGAATGAATTGTGGGAAGCACATGGGGCACCTGTGTGACAAGCGAGGAGGGCAATAAAGCAGTGCCTGTTCTCAGCTGTCCTTGAAGGGTGAGTTGGGGCACTGGGGGGATGCTCCACAGCTGACCACGGTCCACACAGACAAATGAAGCAAAAGTCTAAGGCACACAGATAAAACCAAAGGTCCTTCAAAGGGATATAACATCAGAACAGTGTTCTCTTAAGTGGTTATGGGTGTTTCCATTTGCATCACCTTTCTCATTAGTCAAGCAAGCCCCCAGCACAAGGTTCAAGCTCCCCACGAGCACAGGATGATGTCTCCTTAAATGAAAGGATAAGAAAACTCAACAGTTGCTGTGAAACAACATTATTCACCAAGAAGCTGGATCTCTTCTCTTGGGATCCCTTTGCAAAGACTGGAAATGTCTCTTGTCCTTCCTGAGGACCGAACCCCTGCTTGCATTCTGCATGTAAATATACACTAAACCCCTCCTTCCATAGCTGTCAGGGAGCAATTGGAGCATCGTTGTGAGGCAGTCAGCTGCACTGCGATGTCATGGGCTGAGAATGTTCTTTTAATTGTAACTGACACACATAATTACACAAATGATCTGTGTGAACATGAGGTTGCCAAGGAACTTAACGTTTCCTTTCTCCCCAGACTGGCGTCTGCAGAGATACCATCGCACTGAATGAAATATATTAAGACTTAATTGCTTCATGCAATGGGTCTCCAGAGAGAGACAGATAAGTTTACTTGGAGAAAACTGGCATTGTTTGAAGAGACCCTCAACTCATTTTTCTCTTTCTTGGAGGAATGAGCACTATAATGTAAGACTTTAGTTAAAGCTATTAAATGCAGCAGAATAAAGTGGCCCACTGGAAAAAGGAGCAGCACCTGATTGCATGGGAATGGAGGCAGACTGATAACAGTAATCAACGCAGAAGACCATAGTTTGCCAGCTCCCACTGACTCCTGTGACAATGACCTTGAGTCAAGCTTTTAAAAAAGAGGAATATTGATAGAACCACAGGCTAATTCAGGTGGGAAGGGGCTTAAGGAGGTCCCAATCCCTGCAAGGCAGAGTCCGCTCTCAATTCAGGACAGGTTACAGATGGTGAAAAGAATGTCAGAACTAGTATCAGACTATAAGGTGACAAGAATCACCCTTACTAATGCCCCTCTAAATCCCACCCATCATAGATAACATCTCACACACCTGGAAAGTGCACTTGGTATTTGCTGGAGGACCTGATCCTTGGCTGACTTGTGGAGCACATGGGAGCAACAGAATTCCACTGCAAAAGGCATAAAGACACAGCTCTGCAAGCACTTCCTTCCCAATGCTGAACTCGGAAAGAAGACATCTAACTGAGGTCCTGGCTGATAACTGGACCCTAAATCAGCCCATAAACTGGCCCCAGGCCACCTTCCCTCCACAAGATGATGAAAAGAAAACAACATCCCACAGCTGTGGGCTATGGTCCCTCAGCTTCTAAACACTTCAGTATATTGCATCCTGCTTAAAAAAGAGAAAGATAACACCTTTGGGTATTTCACAGCTTTTAAAGCCTCCCTGGGCTTTCCTATTTTGGGCAGCATGGTTTATGGCTATTGTATCTGCAGCACGACCTTTTTGCTGTTTATTCCTTAAGGCTTTTTTTCCCTCCCATTCCCCAGAGGCAGGTTGTGTAACCATCTCCCTACTCTACTCCAACCTTTACACGGCAACGCTCGCACGCCATCAGTCCTTCACAGGAGGGCAATCAGACCCTCGTGGTGCCGTCCTTGTCTCACACCACGGTCTCATTCCCTTTCCCAGGTTTCACCCAACCATCCGCTCTCTTCTCCCGCTTCACCTTCCCTGAGTTCACCAGTCTGTTCGAGCACTTCTGCCACGTGTGCAGAGTTTTGGCTGACCAGATCCACATACCCGATGTGATACCCACCAGGAGGGACATGAAGATCTTGAGCATCTCCACTGCCATGTTGGAATCATCCGCGGAATAGCGGAACACAGCCCAGTTGGAGATTTCATAGAAGTAACAGGCGATGACGCACGTCGCCGGCACGGTGTACAGCACTGAGAAGACACCGATTTTCACCATCAGCCTTTCCAGTTTGTCAGTTTTAGTTCCATCTTTCTGGAGATTAGACCTGATTTTAAACAAGGCCACGAGTCCCGCTGCAATGAATAAAGTCCCAATGACCAGGTACGTAAAAAGAGGAGCGACGACAAAGCCCGTCAGCGCATCAAGGTTCTGGTTCCCGACGTAGCACAGACCGGTGAGCTCATCTGCATCTACGAGTCTCATAATCAAAATGACAATGGTCTTCACCGCGGGGATAGCCCAGGCTGCAATATGGAAATAAGAGCTGTGCATTTCTATAGCTTCGTGGCCCCACTTGAGTCCTGCAGCCAGAAACCACGTCAATGTGAGAATAACCCACCAGATGGAGCTAGCCATCCCAAAAAAATACATCAGCAAGAAAATTATAGCACATCCTGTGTTCTTAAGACCTTCTTGGATAAGAACAGGTTCTGCTGCCTCTTCAAAATCACAGGATATCCTTTCCCGGCCCACAGTTAGCCTCACAATATAAGCAATGCTATAAATATTGTAGCACATGCTCAGAAATATGATTGGGCGCTCCGGGTAGGAAAATCTGGATGAATCAATCAGGAAGGTCAGGACTGTGAAGGCAGTTGAGATGAAGCAAAGACTGGCCCATACGGCCATCCAGATATCTGTGAATTCCTTAGCCGACCTGCTGTAGAGACCAGCATCGTAGCCGCACTTGAGGACACAGTTCAAGCTTCTCTTCACCCAGATGTACTGATCCGAGTTAGATCCCATGCTGTGGCACTCTTCTCCAGGCTGCAAGGAGGTCTTGCTGTGAAGGGGAACCTCCTCATCTCCTGGGCCCTCCATGCACATGTGGTTGTGGTCATTCTGGGGTGGGAATTTGCTGCAGTTCAGGCTGTCCGGCCAGGCGAACCCGAATTCCTTCAGAACGGGTTCACACCTTCTTTTGACAGAGAGGCACATGCCTCCACAGGGACCTATGGGGATGTTAATCTTCTCCGTGCACATCGGGACATAGACCGAACAAAGGAAGAACTGGGAGAGAGAAACAGAAAGCACAAGTGCATCAGGGCAAAATTAAACAGGTCGAAATATAACGAGTTTTCTTTTTATTGCCTTTTTAGCAGTAATAGTTGGTCCTTTGCCTTAAAAAACAGGAAGCAGCATAAAACAAATAAACCAAGAACAATAACAACAAAGGGGGGGGGGGGGGGGAGGATGACGACGGACGGGACTACCCTAACAATGTTGTCTTCTTTCAGTCCAAATGTGGTCCGAAGCCAAACATTTTACTCCCCAGATCAGCTCCATGCAAATTGAGCCCATCAGTTTCAATGCAGCGAGTGAGATTCAGCTAGAGCTAAACCTCAAGGGTGTGATTTAGGAAAGCAAAAGAACAAATTAAAGCGGTTTAAACAAATGCATATATTTGTTCTAGCGCTGCCTGGGTATTACAGCAGAAAGAGAAAACAGAAGAAAAGGCACTTATTGAATGATCCGCCGAGAAGAATGTCTTTTTCTTTTCCCATAAGGTCACATACGTACACGGATAATAAAATACTGTTGTTTTCTCGGGGCTTTGAATAACCTCAGTTCTGTGACGCGACAACGTAAGAGGGATCGCGTGCTAAATCGGGAGCTCTGCCCCAAGAAACAAGCTGGGGTTTGTTTGATGAAATCCATGCCCGTCGGGAGGACGGGATCTTGCCTTTCGCCTGGGAAAGCAGCGGCTCCAGCGGTGGGACCCTCGGAAAGCAAAGCTCCAAGAGCCGCGACGGGGCATGGGGATGGAGATAGGGGATAAGGATGGGGGAGATCAGCCAGTCCGTGCACCGCACACATACACATTTCCCCCCTCCGCAACCACACACAAAGACCGCCCCCCTCCCCGCTCCCCCGACCCACCTGGAGCTGGCTGGAGCATCCGTACTGGATGAGCGGGGTGAAGGTGGTGAGCTGCAGCTCGGCGTCCGCCTGCAGCTCGTGTCCCACCAGGTTGGGCATCTTGGTGACATTGTAGCCCAGGTTCTGGCACATGGCGATGCGGATGCCGTCGCAGCGCCGCTCCTCCTCGTCGCCGAAGCCCCGCGCCCCGCCGAGCAGCCCGGCCAGCAGCACGGCCAGCAGCCGGCCCCCCGCCATGGCCGAGCAGCGACCCCCGGCCCCGGCCCCGGCCGCGCCGCACGGGCCGGCTACAACGGGGAGGGGCCGGGGGCGGCTCCGCTGTTAAAGCTCCGAGCGGAGAAACGGCCCAAGGGGAGGGACGAGCCGCAGCCCCCGCCCCGCCGGGCTCACACCGCGCCCCCCGCGCCCCATCGCACCCTCCCGCTGCAGCCCGGTGCTATTCGTGAGGGTCCCCTCCCCATCTTCTCCTCCTGGGGCCGCCCCATCCGCGCCCCGCATCCTTGTCCCTCAGTGTCACCCCCTTGTCCTTGGGGCTGCCCCATCCCTGGCAGTGTTCAAGGCCAGGTTGGACACAGGGGCTTGGAGCAACCTGCTCTAGTGGAAGGTGTCCCTGCCCATAGCAGGGGTTGGAGCTGAATGAGTTTTAAGGTCCCTTCCAACCCAAACCACTCTGTAAGTGCATGCTCCTGTCCATGCCCCCCCTCCTCACAACAGGTAGCCCCTTCCCCCCTTTCCACATGCTTGTTCCCCATCATCACTATCCCCAGCATCCCCACCATGCCTCCCCAGCATGGGTGCTGGTCCCAGGGTCCCACCAAATCCAACTCCCCACACATAGCCCTACCCTCACTCCTGCCTGTCTTTCATCAGCCAAAGGCACTCAGCTTCTTCGCTGCTGGGTTAAAACTGTCTGGGGTGGCTTTGTGAGCTGCTGCCTTTTCTTTCTTAAGGAGCTAAATTGCACCACAGGGTTACATCTGGGGTTTAGTGCTGTTTGTTTTTTCACTGGGGCCACGAAAGCCGGAGGGCACTGCTGGGTACCTGCTGGCATCCGTATAAACCTCTGTAAAATAAATAAGCGTGGATGGAGCTTTGGTGAATTTGGGGAGCAAGAGGGCTGGATGATTAAACAGACCTTTAATGAGTCAGTGGGAGGAGGGATTAAGAGCAGAGAAATGAGGCTCGCGCTTAAATTCCCTGGGTATTATTTACACCTGTAATAAAATCTGGTTGAGCTGGTTGTGCCTTCAGCAAAAATATGTCATCTATTAGAGAACTGTTTGTAAAGCACTTGGAAAATGTTTGTAAAGCCCCGGTGAAGTGACCTCTTCCTGTGCGTGTACAGTGTGTGGCATGTGCATGTGCTCCTGAGCATGTCCGTTGGGAGCCCCATGCACCTCGGGGCCTCCGCTTCTCCCTGACATTCCCAGGCTGCATCTGTGGGCTGTAACTAAGACTAAGGCTAAGACTAATAGACTAAGGTAGCCCTTACCTATGTCTCCTTTCCAGGCACGGGATTGTAAATCACAGCAAACCCCATGCTATGAAGTGCTCTGTGCTCAGTCATAGGACTGTAGGATCAACTTTTCCAACCGGGTTGGAAAAGACCTTTAAGACCATCAAGTCCAACCCTCACCTTTCCCCTCTGTGTCTCCATCACCAGTATTTGAGGTGTCCCTGCCCATGGCAGGGCAGTTGGAACTAGATGATCTCAAGGTCCTTTCCAACCCTAACTATTCTATGATTTTTCACCCCTGAGATGTATGAGTTGTACCATGGTGCTGTAGGGATCTGTGGGCTTTGAACGTGCTTTTCTCAAGCAGGATGGTGTTTTATTTGAGGTTTCATGAGCACAGCTATTCACACAGCTCTCATCACCGTAACACTCTACAGCTAGCTCCAATAAAGAGTGCCTTTAACCTCGCAAAATCCTTGTGAGGCAGACAAGCAATATTATCTTAACTTTTCAAACACAGACAGTGCTACAGTCCCAAGGTCAGGCAAGGAGTCTATGATGGAGTCAGCAACTCAACCATATCTTGCAAGGCCCTTATTTACCCACAAGCCATAACCAGCCACGCTCAGCTGCTAATCTGGGTGGGTGGTAACGCTGTGAACACACACAGTGCGCTACACATGTTCCCAGCCCCACTGCATTTATCACCTACATCAGGCAAGTGTGGGGAATGGGTGATGGACACCCTCTGTACAGCCAAATACCAAAAGCTGGAGGCAGAGACTCTCATGGGAGAAGTTTTGGTTGGGTTCTTTTTGATTTGTCCTAATTATGCAGGAAGAAGGACGAGAGGCAGGACCATGGTGACCTTAAAAACTATGCATCTTTGTCTTTGTATATGAAAACCCTTTTCATTTGCAGTGCAGTTAGGCACTGAAGCAGAGTTTGCTGCTACCAGAGCAGGGCCTTTGCCTAATTCCCATAGAAAAGTCCATCTACTGCCGCTTCTACAGCAAACCCCTTGGTCCATGGACCAGGTAAAGGGGCAGGGGGACGTTTTAAAGCTACAAAGAACAATTTTAGAACAACACTTACCCCCCAAAGAAACCCTACTTCTATTGTCTTTTCTTTGGCAGCATGGAATAAATATTAGAAAGTTCTAAACTGCTGTGTTTGCTTTGCAAAGTCTTTTAGATAACATGAATTAGTTTTCAAAACAAGGGCGATGGAAGGAAATCATATGAGAGGTTAGAGTTGGGAAAAATGGTAATTACTCTGCTTTGAACCTTATGCATGTATTAACAGTGAGTAAATGTCACCATGATAAGCATGGACATAATAGCTTCTTTAAGAAACCTCCCAGATAGTGGGTTTATAGGTTCTTAGATTACTGGGCAGTGAGAGATGCTGGCCTGAATCGTGCACATCACAAGCCATGTTCCTTCGCCAGTTAGTGCCTGATTTACAGTGTGTTTTCCTTTAATAAGTCTGATTTTGCTTCTGAGGTTGTTTTCCTTAGAGCATCAAGCACCCACCCTGATAATTATTATTTACTGTGGCCGCCAATAATTACACGTGGGTTCCAGTCTGAGTTATCTTCAGCTTCCAGCCACTGACTTTTGTTCTCCCTTTGCTGGCCAGGTTGAGAAGTCATTACTGAGATTATCCCTATAGGTAATGTTAGGCTGTGATTAAGCCACCCTTTGACCTTTCTGTAGCAAACAAAACAGACTGAACTTCCTGAGTTCCTTACTGTAAAGTGTCTTTTCCAATTGTGTAATCATATTTTTCATTTTAAGGGGTAAGATCTGACCTTGCTGTTTGAAAACCACCTTCAGCCCAAACCATCCGTCACAGTCTTAATGGGTATGTCTCAATTAGTAGCCTAAGCACCCCTGGTCAGAGGCAGACACTTGCAGAAGGCAACTCACATAATAGGAATTACATGAACATAGAACCCTACTTATATTTTGTTATTGTCTTCTTCTTACTATTTCCCTCTTTTTATGTGGTTTTCTGTATATTTATTAAAGCCATGGGCATATTTTTACATTACAAAATAACAAATGCTTATCAGCATCTCTGAGAGTCTTCCATCTTCTTTCAGGGTATCTGAGAAGGTTCATAACTCTGATCATTTTCAATGCATTAGTGTTTGTATAAGCTGTAGTATTACAGCACAGCTCAGCTTTCCATAGGAGTGATGCTCATGTCAAATGTGCAGGTAGAATACCCTCTGCAGTCCCACACAAGATCACCCTGCTTAGACCTCCAAGGACATGACCTACCCCATAGCATCACACCGAGCCCCAGGACCGATGCCTTGGGGGCAGACTGAAGAAACCTTGAGCACCCTGTTGATGTGTTTTAGAAAGCGGATACCACATTAGGATGTGATTACTTAAACCAAATGTCAGCTTTTGGTCAGATGAATTTAATTCTAAGAACACCCCTACCTCTCCAGGTGAAAACTCACCAAGGGGTGTCTGATACTGGATGAGAGCAGTCCCTGTTTTCCCACCCATAGAGGAGACTGATAATTACCATCCCTGAAAGTTCTTTTACAGGCCTTGGATATAAGTAATCTAAACATGCAGGGCTTTTAAAACGTGTAACTTCTAGAGCTGTTTTGGGACATTGAACTTGTAAGAATGCGTTAATTATTGCTATTAGTTACCTCTGTCATGCAACTCCTATGTATTTTCCAGTATACAACAAAAATGAGGGTTGGTTGCTTCTGTCACCTGTTTTGTTTATCGACAATTCCACAACTTCCATTGAGTAAAAGGGCTGGCACCATTAGTGACTTGCTCTTGGGCTCAGTTTACATAAGACACTATTGTCTTGGACCATTCACTTCTTGTTTTGTTTATTTTATCACATTCTTGTCATTCCTTTTGGATTTATATTCATTCAAATCGATGTCTCCTTTCTGCTGTTTGATATTTGCGCTTTTGTTAAATAGCTTTATCTACTTTAAAATTTTATTGAAGATTTGTTCTTTATTTTTTCCCTCTATAAAGTTACCTGGACTTTTTAATTGAGACAGATCAATTTCTTTATACAGTGATGGCTTTTCAAGCATCCAGTAATACATTTAAAATGGGTTCCTAGTTACTATTCACGTGCTTCCTATAAATTCCTTCCCCTGCTTACCTCTGCACTTTGAGAGGCTGACCCTTTTAATAGCAGGAAATATATCTATTCCCTGATTTGCAATTATCCTGCTTTATTTGTTGATTATAATCAGCATTTCAATTGTCCAGTAACAGAAAAGAAATGGTTTGTTCTGTCACGACACTTCAGGTGAACATGGCTCTTCTTGACCCCAGGAAAAAGAACAGTGCATTGAGCTGCATATGCATTTATGCATGCATATATACATATACACATATGCAAATACATACACACACATATATGGGGAGTTTATATCTAAAATATTCATATATAAAACCAGTGCATGGGGTGGTTCAGAGTGGCACTCTGATTCAATGATACTGAATCAATCAATGTAGATCTCAGTGGGGCAGAATGCATCCCAGACCTTAAAATCAACCATGCAGTATGTGCAGATTTGCCTGCCATGGGTCGCTGCAGCATCCATCTGGGTCTGATCCAGTAGGATTTGGCTCCTGAGGCTCTCAGGATACTTTGTTTAGGTTTCTACCTTTGGTGTGTTCATGTGAGCCAGCTCGCTCTGCAAAGGGAGACCCAGAGAGTGCCAGCAATGGAGTGCGGAGGGCAGGTCTCCGGCCATGCTGTTAATCTCTGTTTCCATGCAGATATGACTGTAGCTTACTTTATTGCACCTTGGTGCAGCTAAACTGTGGCACACAGACCCCATATCTGGATTCACATGCGTAATTCCTCACATGCCAACATGGGTCAATAGTTGTTCCATGACCCCTGAAAGTCAATATTTTGGCCTGCACAGAAACCACAGAATTCGGGTTTATAGCTTTGTAAACAGGAAATTTCAGTGCTGCTTAATATGCATCGTTTTAAGAAGCCCTTTGCATTTACACAGCATCGCATTGTTTGACAATGCAAGAGGACTTCTCAGATCATGTGTGTAGTGAGGAATCCAGCAGGCACAGACGTCTCACACACGCTGCTCCACGGGGCACCGAGAGCAAAGCTGGCCATACCTTCCATAAGATAAAAGGTGCCCATGTAAAGATCACTTCATCTATGTGTTAGCATGTTTTTCATAGAGGTATTTCTCTTTCTAGGCTTAAGAATACTTTATTTCTATTTCTATCCATTTTCCCTTCTGATTTGCTTTTCCAAAACCCCTTTTCTCAGATAACTCAGAGACTGATACACCTCTCCAGCCAGATTAGCAGAACAGACAAGCAGTTGAGAAGCAAAGCCGCTCTTAGGATCCACAGACACAAAACCATCCAAACAATGATATTTTCAGTGTAGCTACGTCTATAAAATATCATATTAAAACACATCCAAAGCAACCAGCCCTCATCCCTTGCCTGATTTTACCACATTGCGCAGGAAGGCTCTGCTCCAGGGATCCATTCCCGCCCAACTGCAAGAAGATCAGTTCCTTTGGGGACAATTAGTAGCCTGTTTTGAAAGCCAGACCCATGGTGGAGGCAAAATTCAGCCTCAACATTGGAGTCAGTGCTTCTGCCGCCCAAAACGACTTTCAGCTCAAACTGCTGCTCGTTATTGCTTCTATAATGCTCAGAGATTTGCATTTTGGCTTCAGATTTCCCACACTTGACCTTAGCCCAAGGGATTTTCCTTTTTTTTTTTTTTTTTTCCTGGAAAATGATGAACATTTTTCTTCAGAAAATTGTTCTGAGGCCCATTTATTCTTCATGCTCAGATAACTCCAAAACAGCCTGGTTTTATAACTTCAGATTTGGCATGCATGGAGCGCCGTCGTGAAGGAGGAATGCACTTTCTCTCTCATTTGAAGAAACTTCATTTCGCAACAGCGAATTAGCCCAAAAGTCTTGGAAATAACAGACCGATCACTCACAAGGCGTGATTTAACTGTGGTAGAAAATGACAGGCTGGGCTCTCTTTCTCTGCAAGGTCATGAGTCTTGCTTTATAAATACGGCTTCATTTCCTTTCTGCAGAGTCATCTTTCCCACTAAATCTTTCTGCGTCCTGTTTGGCTTTAACTGTAAGGCAGCATCAGGGGTTATTTCCCATGTGTCTGCTCTCTATAAGCAGCGTTGTACTTGGCTCTCGGTGGCATTTTGCACTTTCTGTGAGGCAGATTTCACCAGACGGGATTGAAGAAGGGCTCTCTCTGCCTCGCACGGCATGCTGAGTTACATTACTGCTTCTCACTCACCCAGATTGCCCCCAGTCCTGGTCCTCACATTCATTTGTCACCCGTATCACACAACCCTGATTATGGACACAGGGGAGAGATCTTTCTGAAAGCATATTACAGTGCTTTCTCCTGAAATGTATTATCCAAGAAGTAAATCATAGAATCAAAGAATGGTTTGGGTTGGAAGGGACCTTTAAGCTCATCCAGTTCCAACCCCTGCCACTGGCAGGGACACCTTCCACTAGAGCAGGTTGCTCCAAGCCCCTGTGTCCAACCTGGCCTTGAACACTGCCAGGGATGGGGCAGCCACAGCTTCTCTGGGCACCCTGTGCCAGTGCCTCAGCACCCTCACAGGGAAGAGCTTCTTTCTTATATCTAATCTCAGTCTCCCCTCTGTCAGGTTAAAGCCGTTCCCCTTGTCCTGTCCCTACAGGCCCTTGTCCAAAGCCCCTCTCCAGGTTTCCTGCAGCCCCTTTAGGCACTGGAGCTGCTCTAAGGTCTCCCCTTCAGGAGCCTTCTCTTGTCCAGGCTGACCCAGCCCAGCTCTCTCAGCCTGGCTCCAGGGCAGAGCTGCTCCAGCCCTTGGAGCATCTTTGTGACCTCTTCTGGACTCTCTCCAACAGCTCCGTGTCTCTCTCGTGTTGTTGCCCCTAGAGCTGGGTGCAGGACTGAAGGTGGGGTCTCACCAGAGCACAGCAAAGGGCAAGAATCACCTCCTTTCACCTGCTGCTCATGCTTCTTGTGATTTAGCCCAGCATACGGTTGGCTTTCTGGGCTGCAAGTTTCTAATTCTAATTTATTTATTACTTTTAAACATGAAGACTACCTAAATAAATTAATTCATTTCTAAACCTTGCAACCTAAGTTAGGCTGAGATAAAAACTCCTTAGAATAAGAGCCGAGAAGATGGATTTGCTGATACGCTTCATCTGGTTTGCCCTGCTCCAGCAATACCGCAACAAGCTGGTTGAATCAATCCGTTATTGCAGGCTTGAGGTTGTCCTCTGTCATTGGAGCAGCCCAGAGCTGTCAAGCGTGCTGAAGAATCTGGCCACAGATCTTAAAACGTACTATTTTTCCCCACTAAAAAGCCCATGTGAGCCGATACGCTGTGTTTAATCACATAACAGACAGTATTGACTTGCAGGGCACGGCTGGAAAAAACCCTTCTTTGTATTGTGTTAGGCAGGCGGTGGGTCGTTCTCCTGGGAAAGAAATTCCACATCTGCCAGGAGGTGAAGTGTGCTGCACTCACACGGCTTCAGTAGTGCCTGTGAATACACAAAGGGGTATAGATACAATAGGGAGACCTGTTCCCTTGCTGATAGGGATTGCTGGCATGACTCTCACGAGGAGCTGCTTCACGTGCCATAAAGAGGCTTTAAGTTATGCACACAACTGTTTTTAGGCCCTTATAGAACCACAGAGAAGTTTAAAGAGGCAGCAATACTTGACTCTTCCAGTTCTAGTTGGACAGGCCAGTTTACAGTGGCACTGCTCTTCATTTTGTGGGCCATTTAAAATATAGTCACTGAGTGCTCTTTATATCCAAATTCCAGTCTCCTCTGCAACCCTTTTTTGTTATTATCATTATTATTAACGGCTGTTTTCATAAAATCATAGAATCACAGAATTATTTGTGTTGGAAGTGGCCTTAAAGCTCATCCAGTTCCAACCCCCTGCCACAGGCAGGGACACCTTCCATTAGAGCAGGTTGCTCCAAGCCCCATCCAACCTGACCTTGAACACTGCCAGGGATGGGGCAGCCACAGCTTCTCTGGGCACCCTGTGTCAGCGCCTCAGCACCCTCACAGGGAAGAGCTTGTGCCTAAGAGCTCATCTCAGTCTCCCCTCTGTCAGTTCAAAGGCATTCCCCTTGTCCTATCTCTACATGCCCTTACAAAAAGCCCCCCTTCAGATTTCTTGTAGGCCCCCTTTAGTTATGGGAAGTTGCTCTAATGTCTCTCCTGAGCTTCATGCTCAGCCCTTTGACCACCTTTGTGGCCTCTTCTGGACTTGCTCAGTTAGGTCTACATCCCCCTTGTGTTGTGTTCTCTTTAAATGACCATAGAATACACTCAGTCTGGGAGGTGGTATGAGTATTTCTATTGAAGGATATGAGATTCCGCTAATGTATTTACACTTACAGCATGGATATAATTGCAAAATATATGTGCTTTATTTTATATATACTTTATATAATTGCAAAATAAATCTGCTTCATCTTACTTCAGTTTACTCCCCTTTCTCACAGAGACAGAGCTGCTCTTCCATAAACCATTTGTATATGACATTCTTAGTTCACATTTTTCTTTACCTTTTCCTATAAACAGTGTTACATTCATATGAAGACAAACACATAAACTTCATACCAGACAGTGAGAAAGACTGGTTTGGCAAGTTTTTGGCAAACAGGTTCCTTAATTTCTATCCAAGCTGGCAAATTAATCATATGGGTTACTGTTACACAGACTAAAGGACCTTCAAAACTAGGCTGAGCATAAATAATGTCATTCATTATTGTCCAGAAGCCCTTGCTGTCATTTACATTTACCTTGTGCTGCTTCCACGCATCCAGGTGATTACTTGGAGTGCAACCCACCTTCTCCTATGTGCATATATGCTCCTCCTTAGACTCCGTGGCAGGCTAAGTCCAGTTACTGATGGTTGGAAAACTAATAAGATAAAATAAATAGTCCTGTGATGATGAGGAGGGGTGGTGTGGCCACGAATGCAAACAGATCAGCTTAGATTGGCTTCAGCTGTCAAGGAACTGCACCCTTGTGCTTTTCTGCAGTGATGGTATTTTAGCACTGTACCAAGGTTTTGTTATCAATGGAACAAATGCAGAGTTTCATTTCTATTATTGCTGGATCAAGCGATTGAGTATGTACTGATCTTTCACTCTTGAGCAGTGTAATTTATATTTGGAGGCTGGCAATTCATCCAGCTCCCCACAGACATTGAGATGAACTTAGAAAATAAGGAGACTTCATGTGAATTCCATTTTTCTCAGGCATTTTTATTCCTCAGAGAGACTTCCATGGGGCCAAATTACCATGAAAACTGGATTACCATGATATTTCAGCTCCTTATGGTAAAAGCTCATGCCATTCATTACTGTTGACACTATACACACATCCTTGGGGAACTATGGAAAATAGAAAACTCACAACAATGTGCAGAAAAAGCATAAGAAAGCTGCTGTTTAACCCAGATATTCCCTGAGCAAACTAAAGTAAATTATTTACAATCACAGAATGGTTTGGCTTGGAAGGGACACCTTCCAACAAGACCAGGTTGCTCCAAGCCCCTTCCAACCTGGCCTTGAACATTGCAAGGGATGGGGCAGCCACAGCTTCTCTGGGTATCCTGTGTCAGTGCCTCAATAGCCTCACAGGGAAGAATTTCTGCCTAATAATGTTTCTCACATTTCCTAATAATATTAGGAATTGCATATGTCATATATATTATATAGCATTATTCTTAATAATCATTTTGATAGGCTTTGCCATTGCCAGGTTAGTCTGCCATCAAACCTCATGTAGTCAAGGCAGATAGTGACGGTACTCAAGATCTAATGTGGCTGCACAGGAGATCCTCCACTCTCCCTTGACTATCAAAGGAGCTTAGGATGTCTACCTCATTCCTTAGCTGCCCCATGTAGCTGGGTAAAGTTAAGAAGAACTAAGATAGGCTCAAGTGCAATAAGAGCGTGGGGATTAAGGAAGGATTTATGCAAGAACCCTTGGGCAACAATGCGTGACTATAGGATAAATATCCTTCATTCGAGGACCATTTTAACACCTTTAATGTGAGACATGCACATAAACTACAATGCTATTCCACTCCAGCCTCTGAATCATATAAGGATGAACTGGGTCCCAAACCCACAATTTCAGTAAGTAAAAAGCTGGCATTTCTGGAGATCATTTGTTAAGTAGACACATGGGAAAAGAGGATTTTCAAAAGGCCTTCTAGAAAGTGGTGCTAGTAAGAGATGGCCTGGGGGTTATTTTCTTCAGCTAAAACAAACTGAGATGCTGGGTGTTAAATGACACTTGTTTTGAGACAATAAGCTTCTGGTAAACTGTACTGTAAAACCTCTTTTCTCTTCAGACCATCAATAATTATAGCTCCTCCATACAGAGAGGGGTAAAAGCCGTATACTCCATGTAGTTCACGTAAAATTTTGCTTCTCATCTGAAAATATGCTTTTCTGCACTGTTTTTACAGTAAATCTTTCTCCCTAGAGATGGATGCAGTTCAGTGGGGGTGGGAATGCTGGAAGGAGGTGTAGTTTCTTGCATACACTGCAATTTCCTATGTATGTGAAGTTTACCAAAGTTCTTGTATAAGGGAACTTATTTGAAATATATCATTTGGGTTAACGCTGCTTCATGGTGTTGAGCCAGAAATGGCACATCCATGGACACCAGGTCATCAACCATCCTCAGTGCCTTGTTTTCAGGAGCATCACACTACCCCAGCCAGCAATGCATCAGCTCCCCCATGGCTTTTGACCACATAGATCTGTATGCAACATTACCATTACACCTCTTACTAAAAAGAAATCAAGCAAAATTCTTTCATTTTCTATAAATAGGATGTAAAAGGAAGGTGCTTTCCTGATGTGGGAGGGGAATGCAAAAAGATGCCAAGTGTGACCAGTTACCTCACCTCCATGCACAGGCACGGGCACACCGAACTCTTAGCTAATGCAGTAAGCTTTCTGCTCCCTATCTTCAGAATCTACCAATGCTAAAAACCACTATAAAAATACCAAGAGAAGCCTCATGACAGTGACATACATAAGGCTGCAAAATGACCTCTCCCAGGGAGTGGTGAAAGCCCTATCATTTATGTTATAAACAACAGTAATTCTTAACACATGATGTGCACAAAGCTGGGCAAATATTAAATGATCTGCGAAACTTATGACTAGACAAAACATCGGAAACTATTCTCTGGAAGACAATATTGGGAAAGCCAAAGAAATAACCTAGTACTTTATGGAGGGGGTTTCTTTAGAGACACAAAGTTAGGTGTCCAACCTGCACTGAAATCCAACGAGATCCGAATATCCAGCTCCCACTGGGCTCTCTGGAAATACTGACCTCAAGATGTCAGAGTTCTCTCTTGGCCACGCCAGAGTTAGTATGAAGGAACTCTCTGCAGGAGATGTCTGTAAATGAGATCAGAACTCAACCATAAAACGCTAACAAAGTCATCTGGAGCGTGCAGGGCTGCACTCAGTGATGAGCATACCATTGCATTATTTCTGTGTTCATTACGGGCTTTTTTCCATGTGCTGGTTTTGGTTTATCGGCAGTTTTTACTTTGATTTGTATTTTATGATAATTTATTTTCATTTGCTGGTTCTCGGTCTATTTACAGAGAACAAAGGAATGCACGCTGTAGAACAGTAGAATAATAGTGTTTATTTTCACAAGTTTGGACCGATCAAATAACTCACAAGTCCCAAAGTGGAACCATGCCTGAGGTAGGTTAGGTCATCTCCAGCGTGGGGAAACAAACAGAAATATCCCATTCTTCACTATTGTTTATTATATTTACGCCACTTGAGAGTTTTAACAATACCACATATATAAAACATTTGTTCTTGCTTTCTGTGCTATTCAGAGTTTTCTCAAGGCTCTTTGGTGCTTTTTTTTTCCTAGGGACACTGCAGCCTTGCTACGCTTTAGTGACTTTCTCAACTGATTTAGCAGAAATGTAAGAAATGGCCCTGAGGAATGAGCCAGGGGTGCTGAAAAGGAGGTTTTGTTCTCTGAATGCTTCTATGTTTAAGAACGGTTCTTTTGAGAGCTTTAACTAACTTACTTCAACTTCTTCCCTTGATTCTTTTTCATGCACATTCCAAGCTGGGTCCAGCAGAGAGAAACCAAACCCAGAACTTGTTGTTACTATCTTTGAAGTCCCACCAAATCCACAACTGAGTTTTATACCTCCTTGATTTTTGACAGGAGGTCCAAAAGGGGATGCCTAAAGCTACATCTGCCCACCTAAATCCAGTATTTCAACAGCTAAGTGATCATGGGTGTGCTGTGGTTCATTTGCAATTTGAAGCGCTTTCAACCTTGCAGCAAAGTGTGGCTGAGCTGACTACAAAGGCCAAGGGGGCAGCTTGCCTCAAAGAGCCTCCTCCAAGCTATCTATCCTGCTCACAGCTTTGGACATCCACAGTCCTGCTGAAGGACGATGTAGTTTATCAACCCAGCGCTGCACGATAACCTAAAATCACTGCCAGTTTGAAAATACAAACCTGCAAGAGGCGGTGATTCAGCAGCCACCACTTAGGCTGTTGGATTCTACTGCTGTGACGTTCAAGCGCTGGCAGCAGGAGTGATCAGAGTCCTGAGGCTATTTCAACATGAGCATTGGAAAACTGAGTCGCTGAAAAGTATAGGTCATTACTGCTCTGGAAAAAGACCAGGCTCAAATTGAAAAGCTTTTTGAAAGTGCTGAGTTCTTACAAACTATCTTGACTTTTCAAAGGAGCTGTTGGGTGTTTGGTTGCTTTAGAATAACTGTGTTTCTATGTGGGGCCTTAGCAGCCCAACAGTTAGACTGACAGCTTTATTACAGAAACTTCAAGTACGCCAGAAACTTCAAACACATAAAAAATGGCTCCGTGTCTTTTCTCAAGTCCATGAAGCTGTTCATGGCTTTGGAAAAATGCAAGTGTTTGAAGCATAAATGCTGCCATAATGACCTCAAATAAGATGGAAATGGGTGATGAGGAAGGGCAAACAAACATCTTTTTGCTTGAGGATTTCATTGTTCCTTCCTGATTCCTTTTTCTCTCCTATTTTCTGAAAGACCCTTTGCATCAACACTGCTGAAGGACAGCCACCACCAACTGCTGCTCCTGTGGGCAAACAGTAATGACCGGATAGTATCTGCTCCACTCAGAGCCAGACCTCTCCATAGCATATTGATCTCAGATCTCATTCCAAAGGCCCCAGAAAAGAACCAGGGAGTGAATTAGCAATCAGGCAGCACAGACAATAGGGGTCCAGAGCTCTGCTTCAGTTCTTAGACCTCTTCAGGAGTGGAAACCCATGTAAGGCTGCCTCAGAGCCCCGGGTGTACAGCAACATGCGTGCCCAGCCTGCTCTCATCCTTCCCACCCACAGTCATGGAAAGGTGAACATCACCTGCAGGTTTGAAGGCTGCTGCCCCCACCTGGTAGCCAGAAATGGAGGACGTGGAAGCTATGTGGGATAAGTCTTCTCTGACTGCTGAATTCCATAAACATTGAGACAGGAGGATGGCAGATAAGGACACGAGGTCCAGACACAGCACTGTTGAGTGCAGAGCTCAGGCAGACATACCTTCTGATAGCTTACAACTCTTCTACCAGGAAAGATGTTATTCCACCTGAAGGTGGGTTGCAGTGATTTCAGTAGGTAGAGAACTGGCCTTTATTCTGGGTAAGGGACCTTCAAGCACAGGAATACACTGAGGTAACTGGATGATGCAAGACGTGATCTTGCACTCTTTCCAGAACTACAGAAAGCACTTTTCTGGAGAGCAGGAAAGCAGCAGCAGGATCACAGTTGCTGTTCTGGGATGCTCTGGGGATGATGTTCACATGCACTGACTCTCACTCCTTCTGTAGAGAGCCCAATGTCTTAATTTAGCCTTTAATGACCAATTCTGTCACCTGAATTAGAAAGAAGAAATCACTGTCTCCAGAAACAGAAGCACCACAGGATAAATACAGTTGAGGTACAATCCTACTCATGCCAGTAGCATGAATATGGCTCAGTATGTCATCTCCTGGTTTGGCCTGAGGAATCAGCATGGAGAACATTATGACTGTGCTTTCTTGATGTGATCCTGTGTAAGGAAGACTGTGACATTTATGTTTGGAAAAAATCCAGATGTGTATAAACTGAAGGATATTATCGTTTGTATTAAAATGTTCACAGGGTATTATCCCACAGCCCATCCCATATTTGTTTTGGAAATGAGTACATCTGGAAAATGGGAAAACTTCCAGATTCCTTCACCTTGAAATATCAGCAAACACAAGGGTATTTTGAGATGATTCCCCACTAAAACATGAACAAGCAGCACTCATGGCTGCAAGCCAGAGGAGAATCCCTCTTCAAATAATGCAAAATGGGCTAAGTTTAAAGTGCAAGTAGCTTTGGAGACAAGGGTGAAAAGTAGTTCCTAAAGGCTCCTTCTTTCCTTGGAGGAAAGTAAACCCAGCACAATTAGTGGCCATTCACTCCCATTCAATGCAGCCATTTCTTTTATTAGTGATACATGTTACAAGCCGTGTCTACCAACCTAATTATATACTGTACCTACGATTTATCCAAGATTTTGAGAACAAATGGAGATTGGAGCAACATCTCCAAGTTCCAGTGCAGTTCACTGAAGGAAGCAGATGCCTATTGAGTACACATTGCCTCCACTGCCTGAGCAGAAGGATGAATTTAATTCCTAGCTTTTGGGGCAGCAGAGTATTTTTCAGTCTGGATTACACAGACTTCATGATGGAAGCATGAGACAATCACAGAGATGGCAGGAGAACAAGCTGGAGGAGAAAAACAATGAAAGTGTAAGAATGGGAAAAGAAGGGAAATAAGGGAGTGTAAAATACCCCATCAGCTGGAATAAGCAGTTCCTATCAGAAAAGAGAAGCTACTTCTGGAAGTGAAGTTCAGGTACCAAAAGTAGCAGGGAAAAGCTGGATCACCTGTCCCAAGGGAGAAAACAAATACATGGAAAAAAAATAGCACACAAGTTGGAAAGCAGCATGAAGGAATGGAGAGGGCAAAGCATTACATTTGTTCCAAGTTAAAATGTTTCCAGATTGTTCTGATGCTTAAAACTGTTTAGCAGGAAGATTTCCCAGATCCCAACGCATTTGGAAGGCAAAGCCTCCAACTTCCCTGTTTGTCCTTTTTCTTCATTTTCTTTCTTTCTGCCTGAATTTGTTCCAATTAGTTAAACGCTCTGCCTTGACTCCCAGCTAGATCACCTCGTAACGCAGACACTTGCTCACTGCAAAGGCAAGAGAAGATCTTCACACCTCCAGCTCTGCTCATGGATTGAGAGAAGTGATTTACTTGCAGACACCAGATGTAGCAGATGCTGAAGATCTCAGCAGAGGATGTTCTCAGACTGTGAGACCCACCAAAACCTGGAAAGGCAGGCACTGTGTTTCTTCATTCAGCAATTGCTACCCAAGCTATCTGACTCCCTGACATAACCGGTTAGCATCAGTTTAGGCAAACTGGAGGATCACTGCTGTCCATCAGTTAATGTCTCTTTGCTAAAGAGTGTGTCTGGCCCTGGACTTGTGCTGAGAGCTGTGTTTTGTTAACCCAATACTTCTGAACTGGAGCAGGCAGTCTATATGAGGTGAGATGCTGCCACATTGCCTACACCCTTCTGTGGCATAAGGCATGGAGCCCAGGCTATCGCAGTTGTCCTGGTCTAGCGAGGCTCACAGGTTTATCTGACATTTTTGGCAGCCTAAACTTCTATTCAGAGACTGTGGTGTATCTAATACTGCTGCATGAATAAGGATGAGGGAGCAAGCGGAGCACTCTCAGCTCCCTCACCACTCACGCTGCTCAGCGATTAGCTCACTCCTTGGCTTTGTATTTGGGATTACTCTGAGTAACTCCCTCCAAGGCACCTGGATATTACCAGGCGAGCTCTGAACAGCGTGTACCACGTCACCTGGCTTTGTGCCACAGGATTCATCTGTGTGTTTGCTTAAGCAACATTATAGACACTGCCTGCTATTCCCAATATAGAACCTTGTTCATGCAACAAGGAGTGCTCCCAAAACCCCCAGCTACTTACGAGGACTTTACTTACAGTAAAGGTCCTCAATGCTTTGTTAATTCATGGCCTCCATGCTTTCCCAAGATTGTTTTGTTCCAGTTCCAATCAAGGGTAAGTTAAGTTTCTCTCATGACAGAGCAGCCTGGGCTGACATCCAATGCCAACTGGGCTCTATCAGTGGTATTCCCATGCTGCTTTATCCCTAGGGCTTCTTCCCAGAATAGAATAGTGCAACACCATGGAAAAGGGTCTGAAGCAAGGTCAGGGCTGTGCCACCTTCTTTATTAGTGCACCACTGGAGTCTTCCTCAGCAGACCCAACAAGAGAGATGCAAAAGCCTCCAGATCTAGGCAGAGAGCTATGGAAGGTTCCTGCACAAGTGGACAAGGCACCTTGTTGGGTCCTTTTTTACCATTTTCCCTTAGCTAGAGCAGGGAAAATCCTCCAGAATTAGAACTGTCTGCCAAAACATATGTCAGAAGAGAAATGATCAGCTTGTGCAATTATGAGTATTGTACATGCCCGCAAATACAAAGCAGCAAGCAAGCCTTAAGCCCAGAGTAGTATCAAAGCCAAAACACGCAAGCAACGGAGCCAGAATCGATATCTGAGGCAATAAATGCCTTTTCTGCCCACAAGCAGTTCTTAAACAGCAATAGAAAAACAGCAAGCGAGGCACTGAGTCCAAGCCAAAGTCCAGACAACACTACAGCAGGTTACTGTGCCAACACTGCTGCCCTACAAGGGTCAGCACGTAGAGGTATTCACTCCCTTTGTCAGCCACGCCGTTGCAGGGGAGCTGTACCTCAGCTCTAAATCATCACTGAATGGTTTGTGTTGGAAGAGACCTTAAAGCTCATCCAGTTCCAACCCCCTGCCATGGGCAGGGCCACCTCACACTAGAGCAGGCTGCTTCAAGCCTCATCCAACCTGGCCTTGAGCACTGCCAGGGATGGAGCATGACTCTAAAGGTGAATTTAAAGTTATCTCCAGTTATTCCACTAGATTTTAAATACAGACTCATAGACAAGAGATCTACCTAGCAGAGGGTTGGCTGGTCGGTCAGGCACGCTTGACTGAAATAGGATAATTGAAGTATTTAGGCCAAAAATCTCCTAGGGCCGATTTGCTGGGAGGCTGCAGCTAGTTTCTCCATGGCTCCAAGGTCTGTGAACCTCCAATTTATCCATCTATAATGGATAAATTATAATAAATGCTAAATCTGAAATGCAGGTATGCTGTCAATTTTGCAAAATTAACACCAAATTTGCTCTATCTTGTGGAAAGTGGTAAGATTGGTCTCAAGGAGCAAAACTGCACAGATGAATTTGGACGCAGGCTTTAAGGCGGAGGAATTTTCCTGCTGTGGATGTGTTCCAAGCCTGTTTCTGACTGCAGGTTAGTTTGCTGATGCTCCTTCCTACTTGTCTTGAGATGGACCCACCATGTAGGTCTGGAAATAACCTCTCCTGGCTTGACCGCTGTGCAGGAGGCACACGCTGTACTTGCTCCATCAGGACAGACTGTTCACAAACTGTCACTTAACAAAGACCCAAGTGAAAAGCGCAGTTCCCGACCCAGGCAGCCCAATTTGTCTCCAAATGATCAGAATTCCAAGCTGGAACGCGGCGCTCCTTTTGCAACTGTGCCACCTGTCACTGCTCTTATGGGTCTGGATAAATAGAATGGTTTGGGTGGGAAAGGACCTTAAGATCATCCAGTTCCACCCCCCCTGCCATGGGCAGGGACACCTCACACTAAACCATGTCACCCAAGGCTCTGTCCAACCTGGTTTTGAACACTGCCAGGGATGGAGCATTCACAACCTCCCTGGGCAACCCATTCCAGTGCCTCACCACCCTCACAGTAAGGAACTTCCTCCTTATATCCAACCGAAACTTCCCCCGTTTAAGTTTTAACCCGTTACCCCTTGTCCTATCTCCGCAGTTCCCGACGAGGATTCCCTGTATCCACCATTCACTCCCAAAGCAGAACACTGCCCCCCCCCTCCCCTCCACTTCCACTCCCTCCCGCAGGCACCGGGGGAGGGAGGGGGGGTCGTGTGGGAACGGGAAGAGCCGGCGGCGTGGTGGGGGGGGGACGACACGACGACAGAATAGCGGGTGGGGGGGGGACAACGGACGACGACACGCACGCCGCCTCGCGCCACCCCTCCCTCGCGCGCTCCCCGCCCCGCGGCGGGCGCGGATTGGCTGCGGGCCTCACGCGAGGCGCGCGGGAAGGGCAAGGGGGGGGGGGAGCGAGCTCGTCTGCCCGCGAGTAACCCCGGCAGCGCCCCGCGCGACCTCCCCGCGGCTGAGGCGGCGGCGGCAAAGATGGCGGCGCTGAGCAAGTCCATCCCCCACAACTGCTACGAGATCGGGCACACCTGGCACCCCCGCTGCGCCGTGGCCGCCGTGCACGTCAGCCGCAGCGCGCTGGCGGAGTCCCTCCGCATCTACGGCACCTTGTACCTGGTGGGTGCGCGGCGAAGCACACGGACAGCGGCCCGGGAGGGGAGGGACTGGCCTGAGGGGGCGCGGGCGTGAGGAGGGTGGTGGAAGGGGTGGCCTGTGGGAGGGCACAAGGAGAGGGGAAGGCCGTGAGGGGAGTTTGGGCACGGAGGGGGGGGGGGGGGGGTGTCAGAACGGGGGAGCTTGGCCTGGGAGGGAAGGGTGCAGGGGTTATGGGGGAGCATGGCCTGAGGTGAGGGGGAAAGGCCATGAGGGTGTCTGGGGAGGGCGCAAGGGGTGTCAGAGTGGGGGGAGCCTGGCGTGTTGGGGAAGGGTATAGGGGATATGGGGGGAACCTGGCCTGAGGTGAGGGGGAAAGGCATGAAGGGTGTTTGGGGGTGGGCCTGAGGGATATAAGCGTGGTGGGAGTCTGGCCCGTGGGCAAGGGTATGAGGTATATGGGGTGAATCTGGTCTGAGGTGATGTGGAAGAGCATGAGGTTGTTTGGGGAGGGCACAGGGATATACAAGTGGGGGAAGTCTGGAGTAGGGGATGAGGCATATCAACGGAGAGAGGCTGGTCTGGGGTGGGGGAGAAGGGTATGTTGGGAGAGGGAGGGCAAGAGGGATGGCAAGGGGCAGCCTGACCTTGGAGCAAGGGGGCAGAAAAGCAAACAGGGTATTTTTTGGGAAGTCTGATATTCAGGAGGAGGGAAGAGTGGGGTGGTGGAGAGCTTGGTTTGAGGGCTGGAGGGCATAATAGTTATCTGGGGGGGAGAGCCTGATGCTTGAAGAGAGGGGTAATGTGTTAAATCTAGGCCTAGGAGGGGAGAAGAAAGGCATAGGGGATGATGGAGGCTGATGACACAACATGCTGTGAGAGGGGTGAAGATGGTGGGGTAGGAGGGCATGGGCACAGCCTGAGCATTGTATTTCTGTCATTTCCCAGTTGCTATGGTACCTAAATAAAGAGGTAGTATTTGGCTGGGAGGCAGTGTTGTAGCTTTGGTAGTAGCAGGTGTAAGGCGCACGTATATTGATGCTGGGGGCACCTTGGTAATCAGTATGATTCCACTGTATAAAGAAGCAAGGCTAAACAAATACATTAAGGCTAAAAGAGTCTAAGTATTAAAAGAGTATCCTACGGGTGAGGTATCTTAGCTTGAACGTGCAATTAGTCTTGGTTATGTCACCTCAGTTGCAGCTTCTAGCAAGTAAGGGTGTAGGTAGAGGAGGCGGGATCTGTTTGCATCCATCTCTAAACATGTCCTGAAAGCTCATCTGAGCTGGCATTGCGGCAGGTGAGCGCTTCCTTCTGTCCTCCCTGTTTCTCCTGTAGTGGTGCTTAGAGGATTGAGCAGTGAGCTGGCTGCTGAGCTGGCCCCAGGCTAAGTCCTACAGAAAGAAAAACAAGTCATTGAGTCTGTACTTTTGAGCCTGTACTTTCAACTCTGTACCAGTGCTGGAACAACAAATCTATCGAGCTATGCAATAAAGAGAAGGGAAGGAGTGGGATTGCAGCAGTCCTGACATAGTTTAAGCTCCCATTGAAGTGTTCTTTGAGTGAAAATTGTGACATCCAATTGCATGATTAAGAAAGTTAACTGGTAGCAGTGTGAGCCAAAGGAGTTGTCATGTCTGACAGTAAACGTTTTCACTCTAAATTGACACAAACAGAAGGGGCAGCTGTTTGTATGAGCATATGGTGAGCTGGACCAGGAAACTAATACAGAGAAGAAGGTGCCTTCTCTTCCTTCGCCCTCCCCAGTAATTTTTCTTTGTATCTGTCTTCTGATCCAGTTTGCTGTGTGGGAGCATGGATACTTGTACCAGCAGAGAACAGGCCTGAAATGAACCAGGAGAGATCTGGTGATCTGTCAGGTCTGACTAAAGATAAAGCAGCGTAAACAGCTCTATAATTAAGTCAAAGTTCTCCAGCATCCAGGCCTGGTAAAGAAATTCCTGCTCATAGGCATGTTACAGTTAACTCAGTTGTGCAGTCAGGGGTTAGGGGGAAAGCTTCCTCTTTTTATTTCTTGGAGAAGAAAAACAAACCTAAAAGTCCATTGTGTTTTCCTGATCTGTCTTATGCTGTGGCCCCATAAACAGTTGCATGTTGTCACAAATCCAGGATGGGGTGGGAACCTTCTCGACCAATGCCATGCTGTACAGCAAAAGGTCTGCATCATTTTTTGCACTGCCTTCTTTGCAGATTGAAAGTTTTCCCATATTTTTGTTGACAGTGTTTAGCTTGTTTTACCAGAGTAATCTAAAGCCAAGATGCTCTAAAAATCTTGCTGCCACATAAAGAGGGGGAAACACTTGTCTTCCTTTGCTTCCAGACATGTAACTATACTGCCTTCTTTGCGTATTGGACCTCATCTCTCCTTGAGCAGGATTGATTCATTCACTAAGCCAGAAGAAATTACTACCCTGCTTTTAGCTGGGGTAATTTTCAGCTGCATTAATGAATGGAATTGATTTATTAAGCAGGGTTTGATGAGCACCAGGGCCAGAGTAAGGTCAAGAGCGAAAGGGTGCAGTGGGGACTGCAAAGGAGGAAGCAGAAGCCTTGCACATTAAGTAGCTTGGCAGGGAAAGAGCAGTCCTGAATTAAGAGAGTCATTGCTAAATTCATTCTTTGCTGGATTTAAAGCTATGCTTGAAAGCCTTGTATTTGTAGAGGAAATATCACAGTTGGACAGCACAAATGTTCAGTCCTTTTCTCTATTGTGAGACTCACACGAGGAGATGAATTTAAATTATATTTATAGTTATATCAGTGTACGTTCAGAATGTTTCTGGTACTACTTAGTCCCAGTCCTTTGTAGGGCTCAGCAACAGAAAATTGCACTTAGTATTTCTATGTCAGTCCTGTAAAATCTCCTCTGCTTGTTTGTTCCTCCTGTTGCCACAAGCTAATAACTAAGGAAAGTAAATGAAAGAGTTTCCTTTCACAGAAGCTTATGTGGAAATGAATGAGAGAAAATAGAGGAGAATAAATTACTAGAGGTCATGTGGGAGAGAACATGGTTAGGGACGGTTACAATCCAGAGTCGAAACTCCCAACAGTTACCCCCCATATCTCTTAAACATTTTGCTACTCTTCAGTAAGTGGGAGACTGATGGAGCCAAATTAAGTGGTGCTAGTGTTTGGCTAGTAAAATACCTGTTTTCAGTAAATGGCGGTAAAAAAAATCTTTGAAGTAGTGCTGTAATGTGGGTTTTTTAATAGCTGTGCGTGATTATTTTTTTAGATAGAAAAAAATACAATCTTCAGATATTATACTGCCACTGTTCTTACTTTTGCTCCAGTACAAACTGATTGCTTTAGCAAAAGTAGGTTTTATATCTAAGTTGAATTGTCCTTCCCCATGCAGAGCAGCCAAAAGGAATGCCTGTTTCATAATTGAGACTGACTGTGTTACACAGACTGAGTGTCCCAATGTGGGAGGCTTTGAGACCCACTTAAAAAAACAAATTGAAACAAATCCCAAAGTTAAAAATTGCTTAACACCTCTACCCCCAGAACAACCTGCAGATCATCTCCCATAAACCTCATAATCCCACTTCTCCCAAACTGCCTGCCGTGCTATCTTAAGGAAACTTTACTGATTTTTCAGAGGACATCAGTTTGTTATACTTTGTTCTATCTCTACTTCTTTAGATCAGCCAAAGCTAAAGAAAATGTGGATGTGTAATCTTGTATTTTGAAAGTTGAATTTAGACTTACAGAAATTCACGGAGGTGGGGGATAAGAATGATTTCATGGGGAAACTGCATGAAGCTGGGGAAAGGGAGAGACTGCTGCTTTGAGTTGTCTTGGCTTCTGTTTCGCAGGATTTGTTAATTTCACACAGTAGATCTGCCATTCATCAGATGTTAGAGCAAGATCTTCTGTTTCCTGAGGGTTTGCAGGTTTTAGGCACTTTTTTGATGTTGGTGCATGTTTTGCAGTAGGTGAATACACTCATTGGTATGAAGTCTTTGTAGTCTATCAGAGGTATTTGGATCTGGTGGTAACATTTCCTCTTAATCTAAGTAAGGTAAAATCATCTGTAATTCTTCTACCTTTTTGCCCATGGGATGGCAAGAACCATTTGTGTCATTCACCTTTTCTTTCTTCTAGTATGGTCATCTGTTTTTTTCTCCTTTAAAAGCCAGGCTCCCTCCCTGCCTCTCCAACAGAACTTCTGTCCTGCCCTTCTCTCGAGTCCTTTCCCTCTTCACCAACAGCCATAGAAGAGAGTGAGCACTGGCCCCTTCCTGTGTCACACTGACTGTTATTTTACTCCTGGCTGTGCCTCCAGACTCCTCTCTTCCAGACGGATCTGCTGGCATAGAGGAACAACAGGTCTAAGGAAGCATGGATGCCAGGGATGCCAGTGGGTCTGTACCACGTGTGCTCTGCGCTGGGGCATAGTTCAGCCAATTACTTAGCAGAACAGGTCTAACCTGAGCCTGCTGTTCAACCGCATGTTTTTGTGGTCCTCGGGGCTTGCTATATTTTATTGATTCCTTTCACTTAGTTTCTTCTTGTACCCTTTTCATATTCATTTTGGTCTCACTTTGGACACTCTGAATGCTGGGAACTCACTTTTGATGTGGGAAGGCTGTATGGGCCAAATAGTCCAGAAGTGCTGGGTATATGAAAATGTGTTTTTTGTTTGTGCTGCAGACCATTGTGTATTTGGAAGTAGGGTGGAGAGACCAGGAAGGATGTTAGTGTTACCCCTGAATATGCTTCTGTATGCCAGCTTGGATCTCTGGGATAGGGTGTCGAGAAACTCCTGGTGGTGTGTGATTGCATTGAACTGGGATACGTGATCGTCTTAAGCACTATGTAGTGTCCTCTATCTCTGTGCTGTGTTATGAATGACATGTAGGTCAGTGTGTTCTTGCCTTTAGGTTCTTCTGGAAGCTGGCTTAAATATGACTAAAATTAGCTGAAGTGTTCCTAAAGTAAGAACCAGGCTGTGACATTTTTATTCCAGGCTATGGCCATTCTGCTCTGATAGGTGGCTTTTGGTCCAGACCAGTAAAATTCTTTCATAAATCGAAAGTAAACAAAAATAGTTTTTTTGCTGAGATGCTGAGAATTTTAAAAGGGATAATTAATGAATTGAGATGGACTCAATTCTCAAAGATGCAAGGAGTAACCTGAAGCCTGCAACACAGTCATGGTAGAAATCAGGGGAGGCCCAAGCCTTGACTGACAGTGCAAAGATCTTGGTACAAAGACACTGCAAATACTGGGAACCAGCACAAATTGTTAAGGTGACTGTTGAGCAGGAAGATGTAAATCTGTTCTGTTGAGTTTATTCTTCTGTTGAGTGCAAGAATTTTGGGGTAGGGGGAAAATCATATAATTATTGAATGGCTTGGGCTGGAAGGGACCTTAAAGCTCATCCAGTTCCAGTCCCCTGCCATGGGCAGGGACAATTTCCACTAGACCAGGTTGCTCCAAGTCCCATCCAGCCTGGCCTTGAACACTGCCAGGGATGGGGCAGGCACAGCTTCTCTGGGCAGCCTGTGCCATTGTTTCACTGCCCTAAAGATACTAAGTAGGCATTTCAAAGGGAATGAAAATTAGCATTCTGCTAATGTAAATACAAGGGAAACAAGTGGTAAAGATAAGTCATCATGGAATGAGAGTACTGCCAGGATTAAAGGTAGTTTAGGTGTCATTCAAAGAGTGCCTGAGTACTGTTCATTTCTGTTTTTTAGTTGGATGCCTGATATGGAAAACTTAAAAAGCCAAACCAAGACAACCCAATTACCTGACAGTGATCTTCATGTAACATCTCACAAGGGATGATGGAAGTCAGAGAGCAGGAGGAGGCAAGGGCTCTTCCTCACAGCATTGCAGGAACTGATTTATGAAACTACAAAATCTGGAAGCCAGATTTCATAATCTGTGAAATAAGGGAAGGACCAACTAATTGAGGAACAACGAATCAGGATGTTTAGGAGGCGGCAGGAGAAACAAATTGGTGACTTGAACAAGTGTCTTTCATAACCCAGGTGTTTCCTGAGGGCATTTTTAGATTCGGTTGCTCCAAAGGGCATGAAAATGGTTTTTATAAAGCAATGGAATAATGTTCTTGTAAAATCCGTGTAAAATTGCAAATGGTTATAAAAGAACATATAAATTATTGAATATAATTATGAAAGAAATACGACATCAGTCTGTAGTTCTGCCTGCTGCAAAGTCATCTGAGGCATTTTCTTAATTGTTTTAAATACTGGGGATTGCTTCACTTTTAGTATGCAAATGAAACTTAAGTTATCAAAACTGAAGTTATAAAATGTTCCTGGGCTTTTTAATGACTTGCAGAGTATGTACGATATAAACCATCTACACATCATTATTGATTATCTCTAAATATGCATTTTAAAGGTGCCTAAATGTGCCATATAATCACCCTTATAAATGTCACTGAACTCTGCCTTCCTGGAGATCTGGCCAGGTGTCTGAATGCTTCTGTAGCTTTGTTTTACCTTTCCTATTTAGTTATTTATTTTATTTATTTTTTATTTAATAAAAGTTTATTGTGATGGGCTTGGAGTGTTGTGTCCCGCAACATAAGAAGGACATGGACCTGTTGGAGTGAGTCCAGAGAATGCCACAAAGATGTGCTGAGGGCTGAAGCACCTGTGCTCTAGAAACAGACTGAGTGAGCTGGGCTTTTTCAGCCTAGAGAAGAGAAGGCTCTGAGGAGACCTTAGAGCAGCTCCCAGTGCCTAAATGGGCTACAAGAAATCTGGAGAGGGGCTTTGCAGAAAGGCATGTAGTGATAGGACAAGGGGGAATGGTTTTAAACCGAAAAAGGGGAGATTTAGATTAGACAATAGAAATAAATTCTTCTCTGTGAGTGTGGTGAGGTGCTGGCAGAGATTGCCCAGAGAAGCTGTGGCTGCCCCATCCCTGGCAGTGTTCAAGGTCATGTTGGACAGGGCTTGGAACAGCCTGGTCTGATGGAAGGTGACCCTGCCCATGACAAGGCACTGGAACTGGATGAGCTTTAAAGGTCCCTTCCAACCCAAACCATTCTGTGATTCTGTGATTTTAGTCGGATATTGTGAAGGAATGAGAGAGAGATGATAGTGTTTTGCTTGGTGTTTTTTGTTTTGTTTTGTTTTTCTCCAGTTCCTAGCAATCAGTGCTGTACGTGTTGGCTAATTTCACCGGTTTGATGGAGGGGTCGTGTTCTTAAAGGCATATGCTAAGTGCGAACTTAGGAAATGGTAGTTTGATGGAGGAGGGAGAGGAAAAATGCCATGCACACAATGGAAGTTAGGGAAAGGTTGGTGGTTTTTAGCCTGCCATGTAACCTGTCTATGCATTTGTCAGGCAATTAGTATGTTCATTAAGTGGAACCATCATTTATGTGCGATGCTGCCTCTGATTCGGGGATGTAGGTGAAGACTGAGTATACTGGAGGTGAAGCTCAGATTGTTGTGGTTGGATGATGGGTATTTGTAGGCATTACATGACACATGATTGAAATAATCATGCCTGAGTAGTGCCTCTGGTCATGGGGAAGCTTGGCTTTGTGTTGTGTTCCTTTTCTGCTGGAACACAGATATAGCCTAGCTCAAGGTCTTGCATTAGGCTATGTAGCTGTGCTTTATGGATGGGTTTGGAAATACGTCCATTGATTCCATGGTTAGGGCAGAATAAATTAATTGTGATTTCTTAGTTCTACAGGGCTGAAAATTTGTGTATGAATACTAAATTAAAAAAAGAAAGGACTTCAGTAATGCTCTTCTGCAGCCTGATGGTGTCCTCAGTCTGGTGGGCTGATTTTTCATAGTTACGTTTTCATACTGGGCAGTCTAAATGCAGTTGTGTGAATTCTGTAGGTAATGCTAGAAAATATTTTCTCTTTGTAGTTTTACTGAGTAGGCTTTTTTAAATATTTCAGGCATAAAATACTGTAGGCCTTAGAGTTCAAATAATGAGCAATATGTATTCTCGGAGTGACTAGTGTGTAACTTCAGGAGTGTTTGCATTTGATTGAAGGGTGATCTCCTTCCAGCTCTTCTCCATATAAAAGTCTGAACCCCAAGTTTCTTCTGCCCTCATTTTTGTTCGTGTGAAACCAGTCTTAGAGATGTAGTAGCCTCTTTCTCATGGCTTTTCCATGGATGATAAATATAATTTCATAGCATTTTTTTTTAGTTAAATAGTTTTCCTTATATATGAGTATTCTGCCTCTATATTTCAAGGTGCCCCATCCCTGGAAGTATTCAAGGACAGGCTGGATGTGGCTTGGAGTGGAAGTTATCCCTGCCCATGGCAGGGGGGTTTGGAACTAGATGGTCTTTGAGGTCCCTTCCATCTGTGATTCTGTGGTAATGTCCAAAGTGTTTTAGGGAAAATTAAATCAGAGCTTGTTTTAAGCTGTCAGGGAAATTGAGTGATTACCACTGGAGAGTAAATCTGTGGTCAGTTTACATTGGGTTGATGAACAGGAGAAGGAGAAATCTTCCAGTCTGGGCTAAGAGCATAAACGATAATGAGTTGTTTAGGAACTGGTGCTTGTATATTACAGGATTTTGGAGGACAGGTTTGTGGTCATGTCTCTTTTGCCAGGCGTCAGTCCTGCTGTTGGTTCCCTTTGTAAGTAACAAGGGGCTGGGATTGTCTTCAGAAGCTGCTAAACCCTAGCAGGCCTCCATGGAGGGCTAATGGAGTTTGGGGTTTCAAGTTTTAAACATTGAGTGCAGAAGTGAGGAAAGGAGGTCTTTGTCTTAAAAATAAGTCAGAGTCTTTCTGTTTGCAGTTTTCCCACAGTGGTAATTGGGCACTGGGCAGTGCTGAATCACTCCTCAGGTGTGGAAAGCAAAGCTTCTTTCCACCATGCATGACTTACTTTATTCAAGAGGTTTTACCTGACCACATTCTTAGAGCCAGATTAATCTTGTTTGGGGTCAGAAATATTTCTCTGGAAGTCAGGCTGGCAGGTGCTTAACACCCCCTTCTTCCAGTGTGTGTGTAGGGCACAGATGTCACCCAAGGACAGTCGGTTATATTTCATCTCATCAGTTTCTCACTTGGAGATGTTATTAAGGAGTCATGTATTTGTCTTGTCTGACTGTAGCATATAAAGGTGTGGTTGTCTGAGGACTGCAGTGTTGTGACCTGTCTAATTTCATCCAGATGCACATATAATTAACCCTCATAAGTACAATATCCAGTGATGCTCTCCCTGGTTCAGAGATTTTTTTTTGGGCAGTATTCCCCTTTTCGTGAAGTGTAACATGCAGGACAAGCACTACAGACTCAGAAATAGAGAGGCATCACAGGAAGTGGATCGTGCTTTTCTCTGCCATGAATTCATGGCCTTAAGAGTGGTTTGAGAAGTATGTTGCTCCTGTCCCTGGATTTCAGTTTCATATGGTAGCACTATCTCTCACAGCAGCACTCTGCTTTTGTTGTGTACGTGCTGCGCTATCATAGTAGAGCTGAAAATCTACAGCAGCTGGTAAGCACCAAATAATTTTACTTTATAAGATTGTTGTCACTTCATCTCAAAAAAGAAAAAAAAAGTGAAACTAAGATACAGAGAAAGGTGACAAGAATAATGGGAGGTATGGAGCTGGTTTTGGCCAGTCTTGGATACATCATCGTCAGCTGCTTGGATCAGTGAGCTGCATCAGGATAGCAGTCCTGTCCTTTCCAACCAAACAATTCTATGATTCTCACAGTGAATAACACCCCAAACTATTACAGTTATCCTGATACAGACCACCCTGAGGTGCCTAAGACATGTGCTAGGATTTGCATGTTCCTTTTACCTGAAGAGCTGAGACCTTAATGTCAGTGAGATGTTCCTTTCTGTCTGACTCTACAGGGAGTCTCAAGTAATTTTCAGACCTTCGGCCATCTGTTAGCATCTTTGTAGGGAGCAGTATTTTGCCAAGGAAGTATCTACTAGATGTCCTGATGCCCTCTCTTTCTGTGCTGCTCTCTGCTAGCAACATCTGCTGCCAAACCTTGAGTAGTGCATTTGCTGTTAGAATTTGGCGTTCATCACAGTGTCCTCCTGATTCACTTGAGCGAGGTGTGTCCAAGTTGGTAACATCTAAAACTTGGGGAAGAAGCTGCAGAAGTAAATTTTTGACTTTGATTTGACATTAATGTTTTCCTGTTACACTTGGGATGCTTTGGTCTGAGGAGGAAGGCTTCAGGTGTAAGGTCTGTGTTCTTAAAACAAGATATTTTGTTCCAGATGTTCAGGACCTTTGTGCAATTGGCAGGATATAGCTGTGGAGATAGCAACTGGTGTTCTGGTGTTTAAACTGCGAGAAGAGTCTCCTTCAACAGAAAGCTTCTCTGGATTGCTTTGTTGCCTACTCCATATGGTTTAAGCAGCCTTGACACTTGATTAAGTAATGTGTAAATCTAGTTTGGGAGGTTTGTTCATGCATGTACTCCTCCTTAATAGTTAGCTCAAGCTTCATTTTGGAAACAGGTTTTGGCAGAACTTTCCTGGGGTGGGTTTAGGAGAATCCTCGGCCCATCTCTGAGTGTAAAACATCTCTTGTTATTCTGTCTGAGTGGACGGTGTTTCAGAACAGGTCCCTCTCCCATATTTTTTAATTGAGGAACCAGGACTCTTGAGAGGTGTTGCCAATACCAGTTTGGCAGGATGTCTTTTGCTCTTCTCATCAGCAGCAGTAGCAGGAAGCTTGCTTTGTTTGGGACCTCTCTAATTCTAAGCATTGACAGACAGCTGCTGCCAGTCCCTCCTTGGGACGTCAGTGCAGGTAAATATAATAATGCTTTTAAAAAGAATTAAAAAGCCCAATAAAATTTATTTCATGATGAAACTAAAGTATAATTTTGTCGAGTTACAGGAGCACGCAGGTCAGAGAGCGGCTGGTCCACCAGCCTCCTGCTCACACCTGGATGAGGTAGGTCACTTGTGGCCTTTTCTAGTTGGGTTTTGAGGATCTCCAGTGATGGAGAGTCCACAGTTGCTTTGGGTGACCTGCTCCAATATTCAGCTAACCTCAAGTGAAAATTTTTCTTCTGTAGGTCTAATCTGAGTTTCTCATACTTGAGCTTGTATATTGCCTTCTGTCTTACCCCTGGGTACCTCAAGCAGAGCCTGGTTCTCTATACCTTCCCATTAGATAGTTGCATACAAGAGTCTGAGAACCTTTAGTGTTTGAGTTGTTAACTGCTCTTTGTAGAACATGGGCCATACATTAAACTGACCAAAGAGAACATTTATTTTTTAGACCCAACCCATTTTCTGCTGTAGGCAGTTTTTTAGGGATAACATACCATTTCTACAAAACTTGTCAGGAATGTGTTGTTATTCCAGGGGATGGTGAATCAGTTTTTTGGAGGATTTGCAGTTGGTTAATTGGAATAGAAAACCTTTAGAAATATATCGTCACTTCGTAGATATTGTGTAGGGCCTGTGTTTGGATTACTTTAGTGATACTCTGACCTTATTTATGTGATAGTCCAGTTGTTTGGAGGTCAAAATTCAGTGTCAGTTCATGACATCTTGAAGGTTCTGGTATCTGGTAGACAATGTTCCTGACTATTATGGCCAATGGTAACAAGCTAATAAAATTCCTCCAATATTTCCCCTTTAGAATCACTCGATGTATTTCCTGGTACAAATATCAGAATAGCTGGATCAAGTTCAAAGGAAATCTTTGTGGTATTGTTCATAAACCCAGCAAACTTAAGAGGCTTTGATTTACTACTTCAGTGGGCAATGTGTCCTGGGTTCTTGTTTTCCTTTTGTATTTCTCTTTACAATGTGCAAAAAAAGAGCTGAACTGCATTAAAGTTTGTCCCCCCCTTTTTGTTTTTTTTTCTTCTTCCCTCCTCCCTCAGATTGCAGCTATTCTCAGGAAACGAAAACTTGACTATTATTTGTACAAACTGCTACCTGAGATCTTGCAATCAACTTCCTTTCTGACAGCAAATGGGACCTTGTATATTGTTTGCTTTTGCATTCTAAGGTTGGTATACTGTCCTAAAAATGTAATAGGAAAGCTATTTTTGATGCAACTTTTAAATTTATGTAATAATTTGTCTTTGCTTATATAATAGGCTTGTTTGTAATGGGTAGGAGTAGGAAAAGCAACAGCTATGCCATCCACTTGATTTCTGGTCTTACCACTTGAACTGAGAAGGCCTAATCTTTCTCTCCTAGAAAGAACTGTTGTAATTTGATGCTTGTTTCTATTTTCCTGATGCAGGTGCTGTGATAACTTTTAATTATCCTAAACTTAATCCATCCACCCAAGTTTGTGGTCATAAGTGAAGAAAATCCCAGCACAGCTTCTGGGGTTCTGCAAGATACAGGCTCGCTCTGAAAAATGAGTATAAATGGCACTTGTATTCTGAGTTCTTTCCAGTATATTTCAAGCAACTATTAAAATAGTTAAAAATTATACTTTCCTATTTATGAATATGATGATGCCCTAGATCTATATACATTTATTGTAGGAGATGTTATACATAGACCTGTAAAATCTACTGTAGGTATCAATTTTTGAAAGTTATTTGTTGGTGCACCCAACAGCCCCTCTAAAAGTTAATGAAAGTCTTTATGCCCTTCTTCTGTATCTGTTTGGGGGTCTCTAACCTTAGTTTCAAATCTGAGGGGGAAGGCTGAAGATCCGTGGAATGTTTTTAAATCAATCACTTGCAAAATTCAGAATGATTCTTTGAGTAACAAGCTCTAAAGAATATGAATTTTTCTAGCAATCTGAGTTGTGTTAATACTGATTTATCTTTACTCCTCTGAGCTGTACAGCAGTCTTCCTTATTCTGTCTTGTACTTGCCTTTAAATCTACCGTGCCTTATTTCAGTGCTGTACTTGGATGTTACTCTCTAAATGAAGCTGGTGTGGTGGATGTAAGTTTAATTGCTTTCAGTGGTTCCTCTAACTGAGGTATTGGCCATCTAGGAGATCTGTGAGTATGCCTGTACTAGTAAATGAAGCCAGTAAGGTATTAGTGTCTTGCTTTGAAGCCAGCTAGCATGGCATAGCTTTCACGTCTGTGGAGCATGGCTGTCTAAAGGTGTTCAGACCTCTAAGCCAGCGTGGGAATGCAGGCTGGGTAATGGAAATGGTACCTAGTCCATAGAATGGTCTGGGTTGGAAGATACCTTAAAGCTCATCTGGTTCCAGTCCCCTGCCACAGGCAGGTACTCCTTCCACTAGGCTAGGTTACTCAAAGCCCTATCCAACCATGTGCCCTCCAGGTCCTCCCAAAACACTGTTTGGGTTGACCCAGGCTAAAACCCTGCAAAGGATGATTTTAACTATTTAACATGACAAGGGGTGTAGGTAAATGCTTACCCTGCTGTTCTTACAGCTGTGCAGCAGAGTAACCCCAACATCCTGGGAGATGTACATGCTTTATCTGTTACAATGAGATACCCATGAAGAGTTGTCACCTCCAGCAGAACCTGTGCTGGTGGGATCTTTGCAGACTGCCCACTACCTGCAAGTGCAGGACTTGCAAATAAAACCTGTTAGCCTGTAGTTAGGGTGCTGATTGGAGCTGAGGAACTGAGATTGCTACTAGAGGCAAAAGAAGAAAGTGTTTAGACAGCCTTATGCATTGTATCTATTGAAGTATATGAATGTCCAGTTATAAGGAGTATTTTGCAGCTTTTCTGACCAGAATAAAGTTTGGAGCCTCAGCAGTTATGTAAGTAGGGTATTTGAGAGCTGTTAAATGCCTTTTCAGAAAACAGTGGGTAATGTGATTATCAGAAGTCATACTTTCTAAATTTACTGGTGTTCTTTAAAGGATAAATATATATATGATGAGGATCCAGTTGGTACATTATACATAATTCACAAATGACTTTGACAGGATTGCTTGCCAGGACTCTTCCAAGAAGAAGGATCCTCTGTCTTCCAGGAATTAGTAAATGATTAGCAAGTAGTTAATGTATATGAAACAAAACAAAGGATAAACAATCCATTTTCATAATCAGAAGGGGTTGCCAATGATGTTCTTGTTGTGTCCTTTGTTTTGGATATACCTCAAGAACCTGGAAAGGGGGTGAAGTGTAGTGTGGAGATTGTATGAGATAATTTAGGTTACACAGAAATCTAAACCTGACCCTGTTCCCTTTAAAAAAGATCTGTTGATTCAAAAAAGTCACAAAATTTGAGAGAAGAAAGTGCAGAGTAATGCATTAAGAGGGAAAAAGCAGCCTTGTCCTTACACAGGGATGAGCTTTAAACTGGCTGCTGTTGATCAGGAAGTGTTTGAGAGTTGTCATGGACAGGTTCATTGAACAGGTCAGTTCAGTATTTGAATATGGTCAAGGAGCTGAGTAAGTGTTATTTGGAGAGAAAAAGATAACAAGCCAGAAAGCTGTATAAATACATGAGATCTTTACAGGTGCTGTATGCCTTTTTTTGTTCTTTTTTAAGAGCTTTGCTTTAGATCATAATGTTGACGAGTCCTTCACTTGGAATGTACTTAATACCAACATTGTCTTGCAGTTTGAGCTGTATGAGTTTGCTTCTATTATCTGCTTTTGTGTCCATCATGGAGGATAGAAATAGGAGATTTCACTCCTCTTTTTAACCAATCTGTGTGGGATTTTTTTAGAGTTATTTATTTAATGCTTTGTTTGAACTTGTATGATTCCTTGAACCTGTTGCTGTGTGATATACACATGCTTCCTTTGGTAGCCCCTGAGAGCAAATATAATTACATGTGATTTTCCAGTCTGGAATGTGATTTGACGTTGTATGTTTTAATCCATCAAAGGAATACCAGTATCTCTATGGTGTTCTGCGTATCTGTGGCCTGGGTATCCCTGAACTTGATTTGCAGCCATGCAAAGAGATTGGCTAAGGCTGTGGAGACTTAGATCCTCTAAGTCTCATTCTAGATAGTGGTAATAGAGAGATTGGATGTGATATATTTGTATAATAGGATACACGCTGCATTTTTTTGCATCTTTTTTTGCTTGGAAGGTACATTACAGAGGGAGCAGCAGTTACTCAGGAGCATCTATGTCCCATGCAGGTTGCTGAACTTATCCTCCTGCAGTTCTACACCAAAGCAACATACTAAAGGCTTTGTAGCTGGACATGTTAACTCACATTTACCTGCACAGTTCCTGATTTGAGAAGGATTGCCTGCTCCCTTCTTCTGTAGCAACAAGCAGGAGATGTATTGGCAGGCATACAGGGTGTCCTGGGTGAAGTGACCTCTTCATCTCTTTGTAACTTTACCAAAGTCCCAGTGAATCTTCAGTCAGTGGGTGTACTGAAAATACATCTTAGTCATCCAGTAGCAATTAAAATATCTCAATATGAGATTTGTCATTGAGAAGTCTGGCTTGTGCTAATACGTCATTTTGGTGCTCTTGTAATATTTCAGCTAGAGAAAACCACCAAAATTGAAACTGCTGCAAAGATTTTCAAGGATGTAAAGCTTAAAGCAATAAAGCACGATTGTTTAATATTCTCACCATTTCATATGTGGGCAAAATGTCAAAACCATCTATATCCAGTAGTAGCAGTGACTTAGGCTGTGGATAGATGTTCTCAGCCTAGAAGGGATTACCAAACTCACTTAGAATCATAGACTCATAGAATACTTAGGGTTGTAAAGGACCTTAAGAGCATCCAGTTCAATCCCGCTGCCATGGGCAGGGACACCTCACATTAAACCATGCCATCCACGGCTGTGTCCACCCTGGCCTTGAACACTGCCAGGGATGGAGCATTCACAACTTCCTTAGGCAACCCATTCCAGTGCCTCACCACCCTTACAGTAAAGAACTTCCTCCTTATATCCAGTCTGAACTTCCCCTGTTTAAGTGTGAACCCATTACCCCTTGTCCTATCACTAGAGTCCCTAATGAAGAGTCCCTCCCCAGCATCCTTATAGGCTGACCTCTGGGTTTTACCCCCTCCTCTTTACTTATTGGAGTGAACTGGGGTCTCTACAGACTGCTCTGTTGGCAGAGCACTAGAGTGTTGATCTCTGGTAGGGGTGTGTGATAGGCCAGCTGGAGGTTGTAATCTCTTCAGCTGGTGAGATCCAGAAGACTACATCTGTCTGGGCGTCAGACGGAAGCACGAGGCTCCAGTGCTGACAAGCATTACATTTGTTACATGAGAGGTGGGATTGTTAGGTTTTGGGGTTATTAAATGAAAAACCTCATGAAGACATAGTTCTCTTAGTCTAAACTAGAGTAATTAAGTTTGTCCGTGTACAGCTTTAGATTAGCCTACTTAATTAGATTCAGCCTTATGTATCCACCAGCTTTTGAGTTTTGGATACAGTTATACATTGAGGAATTAGGTGCATAACCTGAAAGAACTCATACTTCTCATTCCAATTTCTAACCATAGACCATGTGAAAATAACCATGTAAATAAGGAAGAAAGCCCCCTTGTTTTCATTTACTTCAGCAGAAGTTTAAATCCTTCACTTAGCTGATTGGACGTTTTAATTTCCACTAGGTTTTACTATGCAAAATGTTCCAGTTGTTTTCAAAATCTTATCAAACCATACATGGAAGCATTCTTAGAGAGATTCTAAACCATGCCAAAAGAACAAATTCCTGTTTCTTTCCCACAGAAAAAGGCATTTGTTCTGTTACTTAACAGGTGTGTCTGGGAAGATGTGTTCATACTTATTTCAGATGGCTTCTCTGAAACTTCATACAGTAATTGCTTTCTGAGAGAGTCCTAATAATGAACTTTAGCTCCTGCAGCATTTGGCATTGTCATCCTGAGAAATTCTCCTCCTGCAGCCGTGGGAATGAGCAGTGTGTGTAATTGCCATTACATCACTTACTGCTGATACACTGGCTCTCTTTTCAGTTATGAACATGAGCTGGCATTGCTCACTGGTAATACCGTTTGTGCAGAAGTATGAAATGAGGCTGATCAGGCCTTTTACAGCAAGGTTAAAAATGGGCTAATCAGATGGTATTGATTATCCTTGTTCTTCTGTTTTGTCAGCATGAAATTTTACCTGAGGACATTTCCTTTTGTACCCTGTATTTATGTCTGTATCTATATGTGTTTGCTATTGTTGTTTGCTGTGTTTTGGGAAGGGTGGAAGACTCCATGTTTTCCTGCATTAGTAATTCTTGCCAACCTGGCAGTGTTGGTGTAATTGAAGTATGCTTATTATCATGCTGCCAAATCTCATGACTCCCTGACCATTGTTTGCTTCTGTGATCACCCTGAATGAGTTGGATGGTACAGGTGTCCTGAGCAGACCAAATGTGGTCAGTGACATTCTCTGACATGCATTTTGGTTTTCTTCCTTTAACAGTGACCAATTTAGAGAAATATTTTCTTAGATGTTATTTGTATAACTGTTGTTTTCAACTTATTGTTGGATTAATTTTGCTGGTTGAATTTTGTGGACTCTCTGAATGAAATCCAGATCTTGTTGCAAAAAATGAGAGCTTTCCCACCTTACTAGAACTGGCATGTCACTTCTTGTAATGTGCAGATTGATTCCTTGGCTTGCTGTAAATGAGTGGTTTACTGCTTTTAGCATCAGTTGACTATCTCATGAGCATGATGTATATGATACCCATCCCTGGTAGTGTTCAAGGCCAGGTTAGACAGAGCTTTGGGCAGTGTGGTCTAGGGTGAGGCATCCGTACCCATGGCAGGGGTTGGAACTGGATGAAATTTAAGGTGCTTTCCAACCTGAACCATTCTATGATTCTATGATATTAATTTGATTTGATTTCTGGCTCACCTGATTGTATCCCTATATTCCATAAAGCACATCTTCCTGAAAATGTACTTGGAATATTAGCAGGGGGAAGAATAACTAAGAGTTCTTACAGGAGATTTTTCAGTGATTAGTATGTGGAGCTTTTCAGAACCATCTCTTGAAAGCACTGTTTGCTTTGGAGCAAAGGAATCCTTCAGATGAAATGGATATATTAATGCAGTGCTTCAGGTGTTTCATGGTTATGAAGCTCTTCCAGAACCCCTCTGAGAACTGTCCAACTCTAAAACCAGCATAATTAGTATTTATTTGTAAGTGGTGATTAATGTAAAGGGACAAAATGAATCTTAAGTGTGTGTAATTTTATAATAAAAGTAAACTATGCTGTTGTATGTGAATATTTCAGTTGCTTTGCATGTAATATGTGTACAAATTACATTTGCAGGAAGATACTTGGAAAATTCTACATCTGGTCTCCTGGCTTTGGTGCTGCATTACCTGCCTCCTACATGGCTATTCTCATTGAAAGGAAAAGCAGGTACAGTTTGTGTTTATGGATTTGCAGTTTCATGTAATGCTGGAAATGGAGTTTATTTGAAATAGTGTCTTTTACAACCTTAGATTTAAACCTAGAAAGCTACTGGGAAGTAAACACAAATATTCAGTTTCTTGGTTGTGGTTTGTTTCCCTTGTTTAATGGGTAATTGGGTTGCTTGATTGTGTAGGATTTCTTAAACTGTTTTTTTTCTGTGTGTTTTTAAAGATAATTTAACGTTTGTGATTAGTCACAGAGTAGGAGCATCCTAATGGAAGTTGCTGATGAGTTAAGGATGTGAAGTTAGTTAAGACACACCAGTAATCGGATTTTGTGGAAAGAAATGACTGGAAGGGCTGAAGTTTCATCCAAAATTGGATAAAATGTAAGGATACAGAAGGCAAAGATTTCACTGAAGAGAAGGTGCTGAAGTTCAGCTGCCAATGGGAAGTTTGTTACTAAAACATGAAGAAGGGGGAAGCAAGATTCTGAGTGATTCAAGAGTAGCCAAAAGCCATGAGAGGTGGTGGGTGAAATCCTCACTTGTAAGGTTGTTATGTTTCGGCGTTCAACTTCTATTGGTAGTTTGTATCAGTAATGAAAGTTATAATGTTTAATACTGTGTGAGATGCCTTAGTCATCTGGTTAGTAAGCTTTATTCGAAGTAGAGAAGGTGACAAAAGGATAATGTAAGAGATTACTCTTTAAAAGATGAGGTGGGGGGGGTTAGTACTAAATATGATGCAAATGCATTTTTGGTTACTGTGAATATCTGAAACTTCCTTAAGCAGTCATTCCAAATAACTGCAGATATGTATACATCATGTTGTTGACTGGCTCCATTCCTGAGCAGTCATGGAGTAAGCAAAACCTAAGCCAGGTTTTGGATAAGATACCGAAAGTTCTGCCCTTTTGAAGGAACGCATTATCCATTGGTTTTGAAGATTGAGGATGGGTGAGAACTTCTGGAGAGGTGGGAGCGCATCTAAGTCACTTCATTTAATGTCACTATAGAGAAAAATCATAATAAAATTACTAAATAAGTTAATTATCTTTTTAATGTCCTTCCCAGCTGTTTGATTTTCAGTTACTTCCTAAGAGGGTGGACATATTTTGGTAGAACTTTGTCTAGTTCCTTAGGCTCCAGCACTGCCACAGGCATCAGAGTTTCATTTTGCAGTGAGATCAAATGCATTTTCTCTCTTTGAGCAGCAATGGCTTAACTTTTCCTGCAGACCTGTTAGAGTGTGAGGATTTTGTGTGTCAGTCTTCTATTATTTCTAGATAAGGTTAAAAGGGAAGAGATGAGGCTGGTTGTCCATCTGTGAGCTTCCTGTAGCTTTCAGAATATTTGAGTTGAAACTGCTTGTGCGCCCAAACATGTATGAGGTTTTGTGTAACAGTGAAACAACTTTGAAATTCAAACTTGAAAGCTAAGTGTAGCAAGAACAGTAGGCAAACAAATTTTGTGTCAAATGGATATTTCTGTAAGTCCTAGTGGCAATGTATGAAAAAGCTTTGGTATGTTAACAGGCTCCTATTTAGTACCTGCAATTTGAAATAAATCAAAGTTGAAATAGAGGTGTGTGAAAATGACAAAAAGAGGTTGGTATAGCATGGATGTAATGAATAGTGGTGAAATACTCAGTTCCTGGAAGGTTATTCTCTTTTCTGACAGAGTGCAAAATGTGTGACCAATGGTATTTTGCCTAAAAAGTTCACATTCATAGAATGTTTTGGATTGGAAAGGTCCTGAAGATCATCTAGTTCCAACCCCTGCCATGGGCAGGGCCACCTCACACTAAACCATGCCACCCAAGGCTCTGTCCAACCTGGCCTTGAACACTGCCAGGGATGGAGTATTCACAGCTTCCCTGGGCAACCCATTCCAGTGCCTCACCACCCTTACAAGTAAAGAACTTCTTCCTTATATTCAATCTAAACTTCCCCTGTTTAAGTTTCAACCCGTTATAGTCCCTAATGAAAAGGGTCCCTCCCCAGCATCCCTATAGTCCCCCTTCAGATATTGGAAGCTGCTGTGAGGTGTCCACGCAGCTTCTGTTCTCCAGGCTGAAGAGCCCCAGCTTTCTTGTATTGCATGAGATAAAATGCAAAAAGGCAGCATTTGTATCGCAGTGTAACACATGCAGCTCAGAACGTGGGGTCATTGTTAGTAGGGGAAAAAGATGTTAAATGGCATCTAAAGGTAATTGAAAGTTTAGGGGCTTTTTTTAAATATCAAGTTGTTTGGTGTGTTACTACATGCTAACAGTGTATATAATGTGTGAAATGCTGCTGCTGCCAGGCTTAGTGACATACGACTTTCTGATTTCACATCTGTTTGCTTGTTAGCTTCTGTTACAGGCAAAATCAAGCTTTCATAGCCTTGTAGTCTCGTAGGAGATGGTCGTTTGGCACAGAGACACAGTGGCATTCTCACTTGTCTTCCTGAGTAGCTTTAACAAATTGTAGTAGAAGAAGCAGGAAGGTGGGAAAAAGTCCTGATTTGAGTTCATAAACATATCTCCAGCCCTTCAAATTGCTACTAGCAGCTGGCAGCAACATTGAGCTTAATCACTTAATCTCTTCCCAAGTGGATACCCTATTTTAAGTACCTCACTGGCATTTGCTTGCACAGCATCTCTGTCAGTCCTGTACTTGGGAACAGCAGGCTTGTAAATCAGATTTGCTTCCAAGTGCTGCTGCTCATGTGTGCCTGCCTTGTATGTTTTATAATCCTTAGGGAAGAACAGGAAAAAGAGATGGATAGCATGTCTAGGAGCATTAGAATCCTGAGGAGGAGCGTGTTTTCTAGTGTGTTACGGAACTCGTGTGATTAGAGTTTGATCTGTGTAATATGTGATTGCAGACTTGCATGGCACTGGTGATGAGAAAGGGCGGTGATGTTGCAGAGGAGCTTGAGAGAGAGTCAGGAAATGATCTGCATTTTATTGTGCTGCTACAGTTCTATAAAGATATACTTTGCCAGTTAGTATATCCATGTGTATTCTATTTGGTGGTGATAAAACATGGTTATCCTGTCTGTGAAAACTGATTTATTAGGATCTGTGGAAAGGCCCGAGGAATAAATAGACTTGTAAACCTGTTTTGTGTATTTATACATGAATGTTGGGACTAGACGATCGTAAGGTCCTTTCCAACCCTAACCATTCTATAATTCTATGTTCTGTGAGGTTACCAGAGGACAGCTAGTCATGTTATGATTCAGTGATGTTTTGATAAGAATTATTTCTTAGATAATGATTGAATGTAAATAGATAAGCATGGAGATGATGCGTTTCTAATGTTCTCTACCTTTAGTCCCTTACTCTGGTAGGAGTAACTCTGGATTTTTGCATTCTTACTGGCCAGTGCAGGATTTATAAATGACAGTCTGACATCTGTTAGCTGCAGAGCTGATGCATGTTTGATGCTCTGAAAAGTGCGAAGAGGACACAGAGTTAAAGTTCAGCTGATTTTGACTGTACGTTATCTCGTACACTAGAGATTTTAATCCTTTTTAATGTTAGCCCTGCCATGTGCCGTGGTTTAAACCCAGTCAGGCAACTTGTCTCTGCTTCCTCACAGCTTCCCCTCCTCCCTGAAAAACTGGATGATCTTAAGGTCCCTTCCAACCCTAACTATTCTATGATCCTGTGATTCTATGAATAGCTGTTACACAGTTATTTCTTTTTTGCTGTATTTATGTCTCTGGCAGAGGTGTTGAAAAGTGAGGTGAAACAATATTGTAGGTGGTACGTGTTTTCACATGCACAGAAAATGTGCTTGCAAATAAGGAAAGTGCTCCCTTTTCCTGGGGAAATCTGCACCATTCATTACTACGTGCATTTTTGTAATTCCTTTTGATTATTTGATGGTGACTTCAACATTTTAATTACTCTTGATGTATGTATTGTCATAACTATGGCTCTATTATAATGAGTAAGCTTCTAACTGGTGCAATTGTACAAGTGTATAGAAGAATATAATTTTCTTTACAGTTTCGCTTTTTATGTCTTCTAGTAAAGAAAAATGATGCAATGCTTTTATGACAGAATTTAGATCTGTAGTGTTAGGCATTAAAAGTTGTATTAATGCCTCTTCAAAGGTGGAAATATGACTCAAGTGCATTAATTTTTTTAAGCTTCCTTGGGAAATCATTTGATTATCCTTTGTATGGAGTTGTTTTACCAGTCCACTCCTTGTTTACTCATAGGTGTGGTTTCAAATTGTTGATGATAAGCAATTTTAGTTGTTTGTAGTTCTGAAAGATGAGTATTTTGGTTTCTGCTTGTAATTCAAAGTAACAGACTCCAGTCATTTTTCAGCATCTGTCGACTGCTAACAACAGGGATTGAGCCTGTAGTAAAGGAGGAGGTGCGTGGCTTAGACTGGAAGACATGGTACTACCTTGTTCTAGAAGCACTGAGACAGTTAGAAGGAAAGGAAGTAACTGAATATACTTGTTAAATGGTTGTGAATGAAGCTGTTGAAATGGGATTTGAGGCTTGGCTGGGGCCTGCATGTTACTGGAAATCTGATTAGATCGGTGGTGCCTTCCTGATTTCTAATACGAGGAAGTCTGATAGCTCAGTGAAGAGCCTGTATTTAAGAGCTCTGTGATTTCTCTCAAGGAAAAGAAGCATAGAATCACAGAATGGTTTGGCTTGGAAGGGGCCTTAAAGCTCATCTGGTTCCAACCCCCCTTCCACTAGGCCAGGTTGCTCCAAGCCCTGTCCAGCCAGGCCTTGAGCGCTGCTAGAAATGGAGCATCTCTAACTTCCCTGGGCAATCTGAATGATATTAAGTGTTTTGGAAATGTGCTGATGTTTTTAAACCGTTTGTGTTTTGCTATTAATTAAATGGCAGACTTCAGTTTGTTGGACTCTTGTTCAAAATAGTAATGTATTAGTGAGTTTTGAGAACTAGAAAGCTTTAAGAAGGGACACAGTTATAGTGAAATTAATTGTCTTAGTACCTGGCTAACTTATTTCTTCCTTAGTAAGTAATTAAGCTAAAGAAAGTTTAACTCCAGCCACCTCCAAGTTATGTGGCAGCTCTGAAGGGACCCTTCTGGGATCGCCCCTGACCCCCTTAGGCTGCATTACTGTTTACATACTGGCTGTTAACATTATAGCGGCGCCTGTCTCGTCACTACAGTCAAGACTGTGTCACTGATGGTCTTATAAAACTGGAGATTTAGGGGGTTTGTAATTTGGTTGTAAAATCTCGCTCTGGGCAACGATGGGCAACATGGTTTTAGTTGTAAACGTTGGGTGTTTTCATCAAGAAAACCAGTGGACTGGATTCTCAAAAATATTTAAAGCATGTACATTTAGAAAGTGATCCAGTGCATGTTATAGAGGACATCTGTGTATATACATGTTTTTAGTGTCTTGGAAGCACAAGTATTACTTCATATTGCTTAGAAAAGTGATGGAAACATTTGTGTAAGAGCATGGAATTCTGAGACTGTATGTTTGCTCTCCTGATCAAACAGTTCCTGTCAGTGTTATTTGCTTGCCCTAATTGCCATTAGTCTAAATACATTATAAGGAAGAATATGGCAGCATAGGAATGGTAAAGAGTGTACGCTGTAAATAAATACCGCCTTTTCATAGGCTTGTCCTTTCAAATATGTCTCTGTTGCTATATATTTCTGTATAGTACTATACTATATTTAGACTTGAGGTGACAATGGCCCTTCTCAAAATGCTTTACAGTTACCTGGTTTAATATTGTATTTTAGGGGAACCTATAAATCACCAGTATGGTGGTCAAAACAGACTTCTACCACAGTGAGTGTTTGTGCAAGCTTCAGGCTTACTTGGTGCAGGTAAAAGATTGAGTGAGGCAGCTACACTGAGGGATTAGCTTTTGCATCTTTATGTTGTGGAAAAAAACCCTCGAGTTTGGATCACTCACATGAGTGTTTTGTGGTGTAATCTGGTAGAGCAGGAAAACAAGTTTTGGAGTTGTATTCCTCTGAAGTGATTATTACTGTGAAATATGGAGCCAAGCTGTAGAAGTTAATGGAATGCTTTTTGTTTCTAAACCAAACAATATTAAATCCATGGCACTTCAGCAACTGCCTTGGTGAGAGCCATTGTTTGAGAGGTCTGTGTTTTTGTAGTAACAGCATGTAAACATTTGAACATGTTTTGCTGCATGATTTGAGGGCTGCTACTGCTGTAGTTACAGGATCACAGAATCACAGACTGGTTTGGGTTGGAAGGGGACTTAGAGCTCATCCAGTCCCAGCCCCCTGTCAGGGGCATCTTCCACTAGAGCAGGTTGCTCCTACAGTTAGCAGAGGGAGGGAAGTCACTGATCTTTCTAGGCTGCCTGGAAGGGCAGGAGTCAGGCTGGAAGATGCAGTTATTGTGGGAATGTTGTGAGTGGATGGGCAGCTCTTGGGAGTGTTTTTCATTGAGAGGAGCATATCTTGCTGACTTTGGCTGTTTGTGGGAGCTTGTGCCCAGCAAAGGGCTAAAGTGTTTCTAATCAAGGGTTTACAGTAATTTGTCTGAGAAATGGGTTCGCCTGCTTTATGTTATGTTTGTCCTGACACAGTCAGCTTCCAGTCTGGAAAAGAACCCCTATAGCTGGGTGCTCAACACTAGAAAGATTAATGATCTCTGCAGGGTATGTTCCTTTGTTTATATTTTTGGAGAGATTTCTGTGTTTCACTTATTGTTACAGCATTAAATGTTAATTCTAGAGAAAGTTCCAGTTAATATTAATGAAGTCAGTTTTTTAAGAACCACATTTTATAAGTACAGGAGCAGGCAACTCCAGTGTGTCCTAAGTCAAGCAAATGGGGCAGAGACAACAGGAAGGGGTTTTAAGTGCATCAACAGCAAAAGAAGATCTAAAGAAACCACTGGACTCGTATTGTCTTAGTTACAAAGGGAGACTAAATAATTGTCTTAAGCTAGATTTCACCCACTTCAGATGGCAGAAATTTGGCAAGATGAATCCTATAGTTGTGAATGGAGCATGAAGGATCCTTGGGGATCAGTGATCCCAGTCCCATGCATTTATTCCATGGTTATAAAAAGGAATCAGGCTTCTGAAAAACTGCAGCTATGTCTGCAAAAGTGTTCAACAGCCAAGTTTCAGAAGTTTTCAGCTTGCAGCATTTGAGTGTTGGAAACATTTACTTGCTTGAGTGGCCCTTGAGGTCTTGCACAAGGTGGAAGAGCAGGAGAGCAGCTACAGCTTTATAGTCAACAATCCATTTTCTGGGTTAACACAGGCAGACAGAGTAAGTACACTGGCATACCCCATGTAAAATATATACCTGTCATTCTGGAGATGCTGGAGAATGTCTTGCAGACATCTCTCAGTGTTGTTACAGTCAGAACTGAGCTGGATCATGGGGGATGGTTTGGTTGCATTTGCTCAATGGTCTCCAATTCCTGAGCCTGAGGAGGATTTACCAGCTTAGGCACAGCACCAGCCAGGAGGTTAGTGATAAGTCATCCCAGGCAGCACCCATTAAGCTCTGTACTACCTCTGTCAGCTGACATGAGGCCAGCATGGATGGACAAAGGGCAGTGCTAAGGTCAGGCTGCAAGCTCTGACAGATCCCAGGTGACTCTGTAGTTAACTCTTCATGTGCTGCTCCATGAGGAATTGAGACTTGAATATAATTAAAGCTTATTTTCATTTTTCTAAGGACCACTTTTGGCAAATCTTGTACTTTATGGGCTGAAAACTAAGTAAATGTGATTTATTCATCTGAGTGGTGGTGGAATTTTGTATTCTGCTTTTCATCATTAACCCCACAACCACCTCCTTAGAAAACTTACAGTGCTGTTGAAATGCCTACAGCTAAAATGTTAAAATTCAGCCTGCTGCTGAACATTGGACTGTTCTGACTTGGATTCCAGTGGCACAGAGGATTAATTGCTCTGTTCTGTCTGCTCAGTGCTAGCATCCAGGAGACGCTCATTTGGACTTCCTTGGCTTGAGCAAACACTTAATACATCTTCTGTGTCTGAATGCTTGTGTGTAATGTACAGCTCCCAGAGGGGGAATAATAAATACTCTGCTAGGATAGGATAAACTTCAGCTGCTGCCCTGGTGAGCTGGCTGCAGTGCTGGCTGCTGGAGCAATGAGAAGTTTGACATTTACCTGGCGAGGTAACATCTCTGCCCACCTTGGTGCACTGCCTGAAAGAGTTGGAGGGGATTTTTCTGCTATACATTCCTCAGGTCTGCTTGAAGGGTATTGTTTTTAGGCAGTAGAGATGAGAGGTGCTTAAATCCTTGTTTCCACATGAGCCACACTTATAAACCCTCTGTAAATGAATTGACTCTTTCCTGTAGTCTCATTGCTCCCGAGGAATTAAGGTCGTCATTAGCTCCAGCTAACACAGGAAAAAGCGTGGAGGTGGGAACCTAGAATGGGAATGATTTGCTATATTTAACCACAGGAAGGTTTTTTGTGGTGAAGATTAGAGCAGTGTACTGTGGTTAAACATCTTGCTTCCCCTTCTTGCCCTTTCCCCTCGAGATCCCAGGGCAGAAAATGACATGTTTTAATTTCCTTTGGTAAGTCCTATGGTTTTTATAGTGTTTCTTATAATCAGATGACTTCCCCTCCAGTTTGGACCTTTCTGATAAAGTAAGCAGATTCCTCTAAAGATGGTCTGTCTGAAAAGCAGGAACATCAGAGTACATGATGTCAAATGCAAGCCTAGAACAGGTCTCATGAACCTCTCATCATAATCCACTGCTTCAGCTTTAGTGAAAGACTGAAGCAATATGGACTGTCTGATAGTACAGCATCATTTTGTCTACTGGAGGGAATTTGTGTATGCTCAGTCTTGCTTCATTAGTGATAAGTTTTTCCTTTTCAGCTCTTCTTCAGTGTCTCTTATTCCTTGTGATCAATGGACTGAGGAACTAGCAGAAATGTTCTAACATCAGCCATTGGCATTTTGGATCTTGGAGCCTAAAGTTAGAAAATAATAGGTTTAGACTGAACTTGGCAATAGCTTCTTTCTGTCTTTGGTGGGTGAAGTGTCACATCAATGTCTGTCTGTAGTATCTGGCACAGCTCTTCATCAAATACTGATGTGCAGCCAGAAATTGACTTCTCAGTTCCTAAAAGGGGCCTGAAAAAAGATAGGGAAAGACTTTAGCAGGGCTTGTGACAGGATGAGGGGTGATGGTTTTAAACTAAAGAGAGAGATTCAGACAAGATGTGAGGAAAAATTCTTTACAATGAGGGTGGTAAAACACTGGCATGGGTTGCCCAGAGAGGTGATGGATACACCACCCCTTGAGGCATTCAAGGTCAGGCTGGATGTGGTTCTGGGCAGCCTGATCTAGTTGAAGATGTCCCTCCTCATTGCAGGGGGATTTGGCTATATGTCCTTTGAAGCCCTTCCAACCCAAACTATACTGTGATTCTGTGAAAGGCCTCTCAGTCAAAACTTCTGGTATGGCTTTACCTGCATTTCTAGAGAAGGATCCATTGGCTTCTGACACTGCTGTTCCTTGGGACCTCTTGTGTTCGAGGCCTTATAGATAACAATGTTAATCCATCTTCTGCATGCCTAATTCAGAGTTCCAGTTGGATTTGAAGCCTGTATTTAATATGATGTGATAGGCTGTTATTGGGCTCCTAGAGGGGGAAAAATGCAAATGTCTCTGAGGCTGGCAAGTCTGACTCCAAACCCTACTTGTGTGTTGGTATAGCTGCTCGGCTGTTTGTGACTATAAGGACATTTAGAAGTTGGTCACACCCTGTGAAAAACTGAGTTGAATTGATTTGTCACATTAGCTTTTTTACATATTGCTTGAGGTATTTTAGAATGAGTGTAAATCCATAACAGATGTAATCATTAAACCACGATGGGGCTAAAGAGAAAATTAGCTCGAAACATGCAAACAAAACAATAGCTACTAGTTTGACACGCAAGAAAAAGAACATTTGGCTGCTTAGGTCTTTTGAAATAGATGATTTTTTGAGTAGCTTATCAAAACCCTGTTATTGTGGAATGCATAGTCTCAAACTGGGTGCAGAATATGACTTGGGGAGGGGGAGGCAGCTAATTCAGTGGGCTTCTTGGGAAGCCTCTGGAGCTGCTTCTTATCAAGGTGCTGTGGGCTGGGTTTGGAGCGTACAGGTAAGGTATGGTGAATGGCTGAGGAGGCTGGAGGGTAGAAGAACGGCCTGAGGAGGGCTGGAGGGTAGAAGTAGAGGGGAATGAGTCAAATACTGGATGAATTTCCAGTGGTGTTGGGACAGCCACAAGCTGTCTGCTAGAGTAATAGCATTCTATGAGATTTCTTTTTTACTCTTTCTTCCTGTCCATCTCACTCCCAAAATACACTGAGTGTATGTCCAAGGCCAGAGAATATTGCATATCATAGAGTGGTTGGGTTGGAAGGGACCTTAAAGTGCATCCAGTTCCAACCCCCTGCCGTGGGCAGGGACCCCTTCCACTAGAGCAGGTTGCTCCAAGCCCCTGTATCCATCCTGGCCTTGAACACTGCCAGGGATGGGGCAGCCACAGCTTCTCTAGGCACCCTGTGCCAGGGGGCCTCACCTCTTTGTAGCTCTGGAATTTCTGTCCGCTGGCCTCCTGTTCTTCCTAGTTTTCATTAACAGTTCCATCCATTATGTCCTCTTTTTGCTATGAAAAAGCTGTGATTGCCAGCAGAATATGTAGAAGTAATGACCTGATGCTGATCCCCAAGACAGTTTTGCTGAAAAAGAGAGTATTTGCTTTTGTGCCTCATGCACTTATCTTCCAGAATGCAGTCAAGAAGCACATGCTGTATCTCACCTGAGAAGGTGCTCAGGCAGCGTTTTCTGTTTGATTGGCTGAGCCAGTTAAACCCAGTTCTGTGTTACTATCAGCACTCCAAAGAAACTGTTACTTGGAGCCTTACCTGGCAAGATCCAGTCCTTCTATACCAAGAATATTAATAAAGAATCACTGGAAATCCTTCATTTCTTTTTCTGAGGTTTGATTAGTTTGTTATTCTTCTGTTATCTACTAGTCAGTCCTTCTATGAAACTAATGAGCTTTTTGGAATCTGATTTTTATCTCTTCATGGAATCTTGGGAGGTTAAATCACACTTTAATGAAGAGGTTTTTTCCCCTCTGTAGGGCAGCCTTTGTTTTGAATCTGGCTTTGTAAGCACCATAGAGAAACTGGGAGAGGAGGAAGAGGGAGGGAATGTTGTAGGAAACTCTATAAAATACAGTGTAAAGCAGTTAAAAAATTAAACTGTAGATGTTATCTTGTGTTGCACGAGCTGAAAACTCTGCAAGAATTATGGGTCCTAAATTGACTGGAATGTATTACTGCAGATATATTTTCTTTTTGGCCTCTCTCTGTTCCCTGTTTTCTCAGACCCTCTCTTTGGCCTGTGTTCAAATCACAGAACATGTTGAGTTTATTTTCTACCCTTTTAAGAAAAACAAATTCTGAGTATTTGCAAGAAACCATGTAGTGTGCTCAAAGCAAATATCCCTGATTTGCAGCTTTGAGCAACTCAGTTCCCCCAACCTGTGCAGTGCCCATTGCCTACTTTAAACAAATCCATGTTTTGAAATAGAAGATTCCTTTAAAAAACAGTGTGTTCCTTAAACTGTGTATTTTTGACATGGAGTCATGTGCCTGAACACTATCTTCGTGTGAAAGACTTGGGACTGGTATTTACCAAGCCCAAAAAATACTCATTTTCTGTTTGGAGACTCACTGCTTCACTCTGTTTTCCTGATTTTCAGCATTATTTGGGAAGCTTATCTGTTCCTGCTGATTTGAAGTGAACTTTTGCACCAGGAGTTCGCTGCTGGCCTCCAGCTGTCAGTAGGAAATTGGTGGGTGTGAGAGATTAACGATACCCTAAACATAATCTGCGATACTTGTGTTATTACAGGGATGCAATCGCAACGCCAGATCTATACTTGGTCAGCGTGTGGTGTCAAGCTGCTGTAGAGCAGAGCCCCCCCGCTTCATTTTGACCTCTTCTTTTGAGGGGAAACCTGTGATTTGTGTGTGTGATTTAATTCTGCAGGTTATAAAGTGGTGTGTTTTACAGTGTATGGGGGGGAAGCTGGGAGGAGGAATTCTTCCTGTTTTTGCAGACCACAAATCCTGTCTGGGGAGCAATTACAAACTCCTATGTTGGCTTCTTAGTTTGTGTTCAGAAATCCAAGCCAGAGTTAACTCTTTCTTTTAGTTTTCTGAAGGAGAAACATACTCAAATGTTACTATATCAAGTCAGTACAGCATAAGTTATGTGCTTACCTTTCTTTTTTGTATTCTACCCCATATATACTTTTGAATCCACTGATTCCTCTTTGTAAGTCATTTTATTAGTGATTTCTTAGATTTGTAGAGAATCCACAAAAGGATTATGGGCTAAAATAAGGTGATAACTGTCAGAACCTGCAGCACACACAGTGATCAGTGGTGTTTGTATCAAATCCAAACTTGAATTTATAGGAAACATTATAAAAAATGTATTTTTTCCTAAATTTGCTGTCTTAAAGCCACATGTAGTTCAGATTGTGTCATACTGGTCACAAGGAAAGGTAACTTTGACTTGTTTCATTCTGGTACCTATTCCAAATTCAGGATTGTTGGTTTCACAACACTAAAAGATGTCGGAACAGCAAAGAGAAAAACTAAACCTATTTAGAAAAACCTATAAACTAAACCTATATAGAAAAACTAATCTTACTCTTGTCTTAGCAGTGAGTTGGCTATTTTTTTTTTGGTGAGGTTTTGCCCCCCAAGTTTTTAAATCCATTATATAAGCAGAGAAGCATAACCCATTGGTGAGGCTGTTCAATCTAAGAAGTGTTGTCTTAAATTGATGCATGAAGATTTTAAACATAGAATCATAGGATGTTTTGGGTTGGAAAGGGCCTTAAGATCATCTGTTCCAATCCTGTGCCATAGGCAGGGACTAGGGTCACACTAGACCATGTCACCCAAGGCTTTTTCAACCTGGCCTTGAAGACCACCAGGGATGGGGTGTTCACAGCTTCCTTGGGCAACCCATTGCACTGCCCCAGCACCCTCACAGTGAAGAACTTCTTTCTTGTATGTAACCTGAACCTCCCCTGTTTCAGTTTGAACCCATTACCCCTTGTCCTATCACTACAGTCCCTAATGAAGAATCCCTCCCCAGCATCCTTGTAGGCCCCCTTCAGACACTGGAAGCTGCTATGGGGTCCCACCACGCAGCCTTCTTTTTCAGGCTGAACAGCCCCAACTTTCTCAGCCTGTCTTCATGTCTTCAGCATGCTGCTTTATCCATCTTCAGGTTCCTCACACTAAACCATGCCTTGGGTGACATGGTTTAGTGTGAGGTGTCCCTGCCCATGGCAGGGGGGTTGGAAATGGATAATCTTAAGGCCCTTTCCAACCCTAACTATTCTATGATTCTATGATTTCTACCACTAGCAGCTGCTGTATGCTGGGTTACAAGAGTTGCAGCAGGTATGGGGCCTGGGTGTGTGCTTTGCCCCTGTCTCAGTCCTCCAGCTCACACCTAGAGCTGTTCTCACTGAAGGACGTGCCTGTTGAGTCCGTTTCTGTGGATTTTGTGCGTAGCAGTATTCATCTTGCGGTAGTTATGTCTTGTTATTTCTGACTTGGTCACTTCCCCTTTAGTTTTGAGCAAGAAACAAAATGTGACCGTAAAAGCCACAGGACCGGTTAAAAAAATGCAGTTGGAGTAGTTCAGATATGTTTAATTAATTGCAGTGAACGTTTAGATTTCAGGATGTCTGCTCGGAAAGGTTTGTGGCTTAAGTGAAATAAGGCAATAGGGAAAACAATGCTTTAAACTTTGTAGTGCCAAAAAAAGCACTTGATGAGAAAACCGCAGGGACTGGAGTGCTGCGTGTTTGACATATCAGATGGACAGGGCCAGGCACAATATGGGAAAGAATGAAATATCCCAAAGGAGGAATGAATACTGGGAGAGCGACAGCTTAAAAGTAAGTGCCTACCAATCTTCTGTTGCTGCTGAGAGAAAGAGGAGGTGTTTGCTGCCGGTTGGAAATCTTCTTTGAGCGCTGTTGTGGTTGCAATAATTAACTGGTGGTAAAATTGCCATGATCATAACCATAGAATCATAAAAAGGTTTGAGTTGAAAAGAACCTTAACATCATCCAGTTCCAACCCCTGCCAGGGGCTGGAATGCCTCACCTTAGGCCATGTTGCCCAAGGCTTTGTCCAGCCTGGCCTTGAACACTGCCAGTGATGGAGCACTTACCACTGTGTTCAGAGGATTCATCCCACTGTCAGGCAAGTTAGTTTTTTTTGTTGCTTTCTTTTTTTAGCTTAGCAACAGCTCTGTATTTAAGGAAAGCCATAAATACATTGAAGGAAAACCATAAATAAAGAGAACTGGCAGTGAGTTCCGTAGGAACAAAACATCTTGATTGCATTTTAAAAGTGGATATTTTGTATGATTTGCTATTGTATGGAGCAAAAGCTCATGTTAGTTGTGAAGGTGAGGTTATTCTTTGAATTTTATAATGTGTCAAGCTAAGCAAGAAAACATTCTTTAGGAAACTGTTCTCCAAACAATGTGTTGGCATGCAGGTTTGGGCACTTGTCATTGCTTCTGTTGGCATGAGGAGGATTTCTAACTCATGTGTAAGGGGATTTGGGCTTTAGCCTCAGTCAAATTAAAGTTTCCAGAATGTGCAGGACTTGAATGTTGCTCACAGGCAGATGCATGCACAGTCTCACAGTGGCACTTAGTGATTTCTTTGACTTTAAAATCATTGAATGGTTTGTGTTGGAAGGGACCTTAAAGCTCATCCAGTTCCAACCCCTGCCACAGGCAGGGACACCTTCCGTTAGAGCAGGTTGCTCCAAGCCCTGTCCAACCTGGCCTCGAGCAATGCCAGGGATGGGGCAGCCACAGCTTCTCTGGGCAAATTACTGTTGATTAAACAAAGAATATGAACTTTTAAATCTTTTTTTTTATTTCCGTGTTTTCATTTTAAGAACTTGAAGATGAGTTCTGAAAAACTGGGTCAATTTCGGTAAAGAGTCGTGAGCAATTAAAATCTTAGGGAACACTGTGGAAAAACTGAAGGAGCTCAGTTTTTGTTTGGGAAGTGGTATGTGGGTGACTTGGGGCTCTGTAGTGTTGCAGTGGAGGTAAAGATGTAACTGGCTTCAGTGACCAGCCAGATTCTTGTCTAAAGGAGGGTACAAAGTGCAAGGGTAGGCATCCTTAGAATAGCCTATCCATGGTTGTGTGGACTTCACTGGAAATACCTGAAGGCAAATTGGATCTTTCTAATAAAGTGGCTAATTCACTAAAGAAGGTGTTTGTGGTTTGTATTAGTTACAAAGCCAGGTTATTTATCACTTCTGCTGTTATAATGTGTGGAAAAAAATTATATATGATAATTTGAAGTTGCTTTTTGTTCACAGAATGATAGAACTGTTCAGATGAGCCTTGGGAAGTCAGATAGTGCAGCTTCCTGTGCTCGGAGCAGAACCAGCACGGTGTTCAGGCCAGCTTCCTTAGGGATTTGTCTGCTCAGCCTTGCAAACCTCTGAGGACAGAGGTCGGATAGCCACTTGGGGTCCCTGTTCCAGTGTTTGAGCGTCTTGATGCAGAAAACACTTTCCTCAGGTCAAATCAAGACCTTCCAGCCATGCTCATGGTACTCCTCACTGGCTGATCAATGCTTGTGTTGTACTGGGGACAAAACAAGGGTGCAGCACTCTGGTATAGTGAGTGCCAAGTAAAGGGGATTAATCATTTCCCTTGACCTCCTACCTACACTTCTGGTACTAAAGCCCAGTGCACTGTTAGGCTTCCTTGCTATTTTTATCCTATAGCTTTTGATATTTTTAGCAGTTATTTTAGACTCTTTCCTCTGGGCTGTACAATCACAAAAATATGTGGTTCTCTATTAAGGTTTCTAGGCCATAGTTGAAGAGCTGTTGCTGTTAGAGTTTGGTCTGAACTTTACCACGTTGTTTGAAAAGCATATTTTATCAAGTGAAACTTTTCTTTGTGGAGGGTATAAATGAAAAAGCGAATTATCTGTTTAACACCTGTTCAGCATCTTTGTTGGTGACAAGGACAGTGGGACTGATGCATCCTTGGAGTTAGCTGATGACACAAATCTGTGTGGTTCAGTTGATATGCTGGAGGGAAGGGATGGGATCCAGAGGGACATGGACATGCTTGAGAGGTGACCAATGCCAACCTCATGAAGTTCAACAAGGCCAAGTGCAAAGCCTTGCTCCTGGGTCCAAGCAATCCCAAACACATGTACAGGCTGGGCAGAGACTGGATTGAGGGCAGACCTGAGGAGAAAGACTTGGCTGTGTTCACTGACGAGAAGCTCAACATGAAAGTGTAAATTGGGGTAACAAAGGAGAAACAGAATGAAAAGTATACTGAACACTAGAGCTCTTCATTACTTGGATTAAAGGGTGATTAAATTGTGATTGCTTTTGTGCAATCCCCCTTTTGAGGTAAAAGATACCAGTCTTAAGACTCCTTCAGACTGTTGCTGATGTAGCTGATGTCGGTGCTCCTGATTGATGTTCCACACTGGGTCATAGAGTTTGGGGGTGAAATGTTAGCCATGTATTAGCATCTTTGAACCTCCCCAAAACAGGTGGTCAGACATGGCTGACTAATTATTTTTTATGTTTAATTATTTCCTGCTCTTCTATTACCATTTCCCAATTACATTCTTCTCTTACCAGCTGCAGTGTTAATACAGGCCTTGGGTTGTACCAGCAGCCCTTTGCTTGGCCTGTCTCCATCTTTCTGTCGGGTTTTCCATCAGCTGTCATTGCTGTAAAATAGTGCAGGGTTTTCTGAACTTCCACCCACTTTTAGCAGTTGAGTTCAGGGTTGGGTTAGGCATCACATTGCATTTGCACAGGGCATGGGGCTGTTTGTTTTGAAAACAGTCACAGAATGGACTTGGAGGAAGAAACCTTTCTGCTTGCAGTTAGCCCCTGCCACTTGCAGCAGTTGACGGAGCTGTGCTTGCTGCAGGCACTTGCACATGATGTCATCCATCAACCTGCTGTATTTTCAGCTCAGGAAGTGACTTCGTGCACCAGTTCGTTGTCTGCACATTTTTCTTCCTCCTGAGCTCTGACTTCTCGGCATCGCTCTCGCTGGAGCTGCACTGCAGCCGCTGATTTCTTTCCTTCCTCTGCTCTAGTCTCTTTTCCTTTCTTTGTCTTTGGGGTTGGCAGGTTGGATTTTACACTTAGCCAGAAGGGACCACAATAGAAGATAAAAGTTACTTAGATCCAGTTCTTAGTTTTTTAGTACTTAAAATACATTTCAGTGGGAGGCTGGAAGACCCTGTGTGTCCTCCCCTTGCCTGCCTGACAGAGACTGGAGGAGAGAAGCCACTGAGTAAATGATGTGCACAAACAATAGTCATGATGTTTGGTGCACACTGTATATAATACAACTGTGAATGCACAGGCTGTACTCCTAAAGCTGTTTCTGAAATGAGGACAGTCACTCAGTAGCCAGTTGCTTGTCACAGGTCAGTGTGTTACTGCAGAACTTACTGAAGTTCTGATGTTCTCAAGATTACTCAAAGTGTCTTTTATTACCAGGTTAGCTTGCATGGGTAAATTTAATTGTGCTTCCAAACAGGTGAGTGTTTTGGTGTTTAAACTAAACTTTTAATACTATTACAGGGTAAAAAAAACCAAAAAAACCCAACAAAAACCCAGAAGTAATCCAAGAAAGATGAAATATCTGGTGTTTTTTCCCTATGAGACTTTTTCCTGCTACCTGTCACATTGTTTTCCTTGTTCCTTCAACTGAAGTGCTAGCAAGATATGTTCTGTTAACATACTGTTCTCTTAAGCACTCTATGAATACTTGAAAACTTCAATGTCATGAAGTGGAATGTCCAAGCCTGGCTTGACCTTCTGTTACTCATGTGGTAGCAATATAAAAAAGTCCTCAGTGATGTGAGGACAAATGAGTTCAGGTTTATAAACTCAGTTTCATATTGAGAGACTTTAATGATTCAACATGTGGTACCTTTTGTGTTCAAGGTTTGTGTGTAACAGCTGTGGGGACAATGATAGAAATCCCAAATCCCATAAACTCCAGAATAGCACCGGTCCAGTAGGAAATAATGGAACTTGAGTTTTCCAACCTTTGCTGAAGCACCTGGAGTTCCATACATGGTGTGTAATTCAGGGTGCCTTGTCCCTTCATGCTGGCTTCAGGGGTCCTATGCAGTTCTGGTGCCCTCAACATAAAAAGGACATGGAACTGTTGGAACAAATCCAGAGAAGGGCCACAAGGATGATCAGGGGACTGGAGCACCTCCCGTATGAAGACAGGCTGAGGAAGTTGGGGCTGTTCAGCCTGGAGAAGAGAAGGCTGCGTGGAGACCTCATAGCAGCCTTCCAATATCTGAAGGGGGCCTATAGGGACTCTTCATTAGGGACTGTAGTGACAGGACAAGGGGTAACAGTTAAAACTTAAACAGGGGAAGTTTAGATTGGATATAATGGAGGAAATTGTTTCCTGTTAGGGTGGTGAGGCACTGGAATGGGTTGCCCAGGGAGGTTGTGAATGCTCCATCCCTGGCAGGGCTCAAGACCAGGTTGGACAAGCCCTTGGGTGATATGATTTAGCGTAAGGTGTCCCTGCCCATGGCAGGGGGGTTTGGAACTGGATGATCTTAAGGTCCTTTCCAACCCTAACTATTCTATGATTCTATGTATGAGCAGGTTGCTATGTATAACCAGGTTTGTGTAATTCGTCACTTTGGCTACTGTGCTTAGCAAGTTGCTGTTTTTGGTTTCATACTTACTTTTCTATAGGGTGGTAATTATTCATCCTCCATCAATAATCTGCTTTTTAAACTCTCTTCTGTAATAAAACATTCAGAATTCTTAAAGTGTTTTTCTTTAGCGTGCAAACAGTTTAATTCACTCACTAATTCTCTCATTTGTATTTATAGGAGAGGTCTCCTCACAATCTACATGGCCAATCAAGTAAGTAGTCCTTTATTTCAAGAATAATAATATGTAAGATCCATTGAAAAAGTGTGTTGTTTAAAATTGATGCTGAGATCCATTCCATTTATAATCATTTGTCCTCGGTTCAGATTTATTTCTTATTAATCAACTAAAATGATCTTAAGAGCAAATTGTGACTCGGGAGCTTTGGCTATTGTGTGTGCAAATGTTTTTACTACATGGTTGTATCAATTTAAATAGTGTGTCACATTGCTTACAATCTCATTCAAATAAGTATTAGTAGTAAATTTAGCTAAATGCTGCTTTATGCGTTAACTTCTTCTAAGTATGTAATACTTATGTTACTTGATCATACTCCTTTAGGAAGTATTTTACTATGCCAAAAGAGTTATCTGACATTTTTGTATAGTTTGAGATGCATAAAGAGTCACAGAAACTACAGAAAAGAAAACTGAAGAGCTGTGTTCTGGACTACTGGGATGATTTGCTGTGGCCTCAGGAGAACTGGGCAAGAGCAGAAGTCTGAAAAGAATAGCGACTAGAAGAGATGGGACAAAGAAAATGTATCATAGGGTGATAAACATGATACCTTCTCTTCCATCCTTGTACAGTCACTGTTGATGGTGGCTGTAATTCTGAAGATTTAGGGTTGGAACATTTGCTTTTGGCAGGAGGTGACATGTGTTTGCTGGCAAGTAAATACCCTGGAAACTCTCCATATGCATTTGCCTAATGGGTTACACAGTTCTCGCTCAAATTCTGGTGTTCAGTAATTTTTTTGAGCACAAATGGTTTCTTGGGTTATTCTGTATTGACAGATTGCCTTTCATTACAGACTGATTCCTGAGTGGAGCTTACAGACTCCAGAAGGGAAGAAATCAGTTTTTACCACAACGTTTCTATTGTCAAGTACTATTTGAACTTTTATAGCTGCTTGACTTGGATGGCTCTTACCCCATCCTCTAGGATTCCTTTTCTTTATAAAGTTTTTTGACTTAATTTTCAAAAATGACAAATCATTTTCTTGAAATGTAGTAAATGAGATGTTCACACTCCCAGTAACTCATGGGAACAAGGTTTATACTTGCCAGGAAATCTACAGCTTGAAAACCAAAGAATCACAGACTGGTTGGGTTGAAAGGGACCTTAAAGCTCAACCAGTCCCAATCCCCTGCCATGGGCAGGGACACTTTCCATTAGATCAAGTTGCTCCAAGCCCCATCTAACCTGGCCTTGAACACTGCCAGGGATGGGGCAGCCACAGCTTCTCTGGGCACCGTGTGCCAGCACCTCAGCACCCTCACAGGGAAGAATTTCTTTCTAATAAAAGTTTGAAGTTTTCCTTGAATTCAGAAGAGCAGCTGTGTAGAAACTCCTTGTTCAGGAAACAGGTTATAAGGATGGTGATAATCAGTTGGAGATGCCATCATTCATTTCTGATAGACTTCTCAAGAGGAGGGTGAACCTTGGTTTGGATGATCCTTGGAGGTCCCTTCTGTCCTGGCATTCTGTGTTATGATTCTAAGAAGTAAGTGCAGTGAAATAACAGCACAGTATCCCAGTTCTGAGAATGCTGCCATTGCTTTCACAGCCCTTAAGCTATGATGCCACACAGTTCATGGGATGTTGGATGGTGTTATGCTGGACGCAGTTTCATTTGATGGACACCATTCAATGCAGTGGATATTCTTCTCTTCAGCAGAATGGCTTATTTTAGTCACAAATCTTTGTGGTGAACTCAGGGCTACGAGGGTTTGCTTTGTAATCTGCCCTTGATCATGGGATATTTACCTTGTTAGCAAGCTGTGTAATCATGGTAAATGTTTCCCTATTTGTGTAGCTTGTCTTTGGCATAGAACTTTATATGCTTTGATAAGATTCACATAGAAATTTACTAAGCCTTTAAACCTTGTATTTCTGTCATCATTATATTGTGGCATGCCCCATTCTGAGAGCTGGCAAATTGGAATCATTAGGTTGTGAAATTACACTGCATTTCTTGTATTGTGTAGAACTCGTGTCAGGACCTATTAAGATACTCATCGAGCTAAATGTATTCCTTTGGGTTTGCTTCATGTCTTGCTAAATCTTTTGTGGCCTGAGCAATAATAATTGAGGCTTTTTGTGTGACTCTTCATGTGTGCCTTTGCCCAGTTAGACCGGATGTGATTGTGATTAGGTTTATTGGCTGTTACAAGGAATTATCATGATTGCTGCTGCAGTGAATCTTTAGGGCTTTTAAATTAGGAAGTTGTATTTCTCTTGTCCTGTTGGTCCTGTGTGACAATCCATCCTCAGAGCTGAGTTTACTTAGCAGGAAGGGGAAAGGTGTGTTAAAGTCTTTATGCTGCTGTTTTCTCAGCTCTGAGTGAAACAACGAGTCTAAGGACTCATCTTATAAAGGTAGCGTTTTGATTGTTCTTTAATCTGAAGCTATTAGAAACAAGTGAGTAAGTGTCCTGGCCAGTTTTAAATATGTCTGTGATAATAGGTTTATGTGAACCTGAACTCCCCTGTGTTTCTTTACCGCTTACACAATAAAATAACAGGTTAAATATAAGCTGTTTGGGCTGTATATGCTCTATGGAAATGCCGAATAAAAATGCTTTCTTAGACTAACTTTTCTGCTAAATTGAAGCTGTACAACAGTGCGTTCAGGGCTTGGATTTTCATATCTTTTTAAAGATAAGACTAGAAATAAGGGTAGGAGTGAAGGATCTGTAGTTTTGTAGTTTCAATTTTGATATGCAGAGTTTAACATCAACTTCTGAGCTTCTCATTGGAAATCAGTCAAAGTTTTCTGAAGGAAATTAATATACTTGAGCCTTAACCTTGTTGAACGTGTGGGTTTGGGAGTGTTTAACTAGTTACAGTGTGAGACCTGATGCTCCCATAAGAGCCTGTCACAGAAGAGCAGTGTGGTCATTACTGTGGGCCACACAGAAGCATGGAGCCTTTCAAGTTCTATTTTGGATTGCATATGTTAAAGTCAAGAAATTTCTAGCATGGTAAGAGGTGCATTAGTAGTGAACATATAAGATGATCCTTCGTGGATAATGTGAGATCAAAAGGAACCCCAAGATTCCAACGAAAGGTGGAAAATGAAATGTAATCTCTGCAGTTATTTTTATCTGGAAAAGTAGATGGTACCAATTACTGTCCATGAGTAAGACTTAGAGCTCTTACATTTCCAAACAGTTAAGGCATACTTGATTGTGAACAGCTCAACAGTTGAGTTGTTGCTTTTAAGTTGAAGAAAGTGGTTTTGGATTAGGGTGGGTTTTTTTGTGTTAAATATGCAAGATAGGGAGAGACAAATCTACAGTAGGACTCATTTCATATAAAACTTGAGAAGCAAAAGTTCAGAATTGCTGTGTTGGCATTGAAATGCAGCACCAAAGAGGCAGTTATCCTGGCATGTGCTGAATTACAACATGTGTTTTTTGCCTTTATAAGAAAAATATGGAAGTTTCTTTACGTGCTATGTTTGAGATTTAAACTGTGCATCACTATCTCAAAGGCTCTCTTTGTTTTGTGCTATGGCTTACAATGTATGGTATTTATAAAACTGGAAATGCTTAAGCATTAAGATAAGGCAGCTAGATGCGAAAGGCAGAGCGATGCTGTTGAGGACTGGTTCTCGAGTGTGATGGGAGGAAGAGGTATAGGAATAATGCCTAGAGGAAATCTGGAGAGGGACTTTTTACAAGGGTAAAAGGATCTACGGGTAGGACAAAGGGGAATGGTTTGAAACTGAAAGGAGAGATTTAGATTAGACATTAGGAGTGAATTCTTCCCTGTGACGTTGGTGAGGCCCTGGCAGAGATTGCCCAGAGAAGCTGTAGCTGCCTCATCCCTGGCAACGTTCAAGGCCAGGTTGGGTGCAGGGACTTTGAGCAAGCCATGAACTGAAAATGGGATGTTAGAAGTGAATGCAAACTACAGGTTTTGTTTCTTCGGGTACTGCAAAACACTGACTGACTTTCTTCATTTTAGTGCCAGCAGTTTCTTTGATTTCAATAAATCTCAAGTAATCCATTATCTACTTTTGCTCATGATGCTCGCCGACCAGCTGCTATGCCAGCCTTTCTTCTTAACCCAGTGGCAAAATTCCTGTAGCTACACTTTCCTGACACTGCTCCTAACTCCCTTCTGTTTACAGTTCACAGCTCTTCTGGAAAACCTTTGCTGCACGGATTGAAGGTTTTCCACACCCCAGACCTGTGTTTGCGGCTCCCATCCACATGAGAGGATTGTGGTTCACACAAATCAGTTTGATTTTAAGTTGCTGTTCAAACTACGAGCTAACTCCAGTAAAGTTCCAGCAATAATCGTTCTAGCTTGATGCACGTTCTTTGAGTCTTTGTGTGCACAATACACAACCTACATTGCACACAGGCTAGAACTACAGATTTTTGCCCGTTAGTAAGACTTGCTTAACAGATCAGTGAGAGGCCTTACTCCAGAAGTTCTCAAAATAGAAATATCTTCAACCTCTGCTAAATTCAGACCCAGAAGGTCCAGATGGACAAGGTCTTGAGCAACCTTCTCTAGTGGAAGGTGTTCCTGCCTGTGGCAGGGGGTGGGAACTAGAGGAGCTTTGAGGTCCCTTCCAACCCAAACCAGTCTGTGAATCTGGCTAGCCACAGGGGCAGCATCTGGGAGTGGAAAGGTATAGGTATGAAAAATAAGACAGAAAGGATTGAAAGAAGAGGAGGCTGACAATTTGGAGATGAGAAATGAGAATTTATTGTGGCAATAATCATGAAGGGACTGGAGCTGGACTGTTGTAATGGAAATTGGTTTGTGGGAGTGTTCCAGCTATAACAAGCAGAAGAAAGATGAGAAAATGTAGAATCTGTTGTGGTTAAAGTAGTGAGCAGATGATAAAGAAAATTACGGGGTTGTGGGCAAAGGAAAGGATGAATTTTGTTGTCTTTATTATGAAGAGAAATATAGCAAGAGTCCAGACAGGCAGAGAGGGGGGATTATTGAAGTCCTGGGTGGGGGAGTTGGAGAAATGGTGTCAGCAATTGCACCTGGATAACGTTTGTACAGAAATATGGAGGTTGTGTTTAATTTATCATTGTGCTGATATTGTCTGCCATTTATGAAGTATTGTCTGTAAGTACTTCTATGCAGAGGCAAAGATATAATGTATATAATGTAAGGAATACATGGCCATGCTTGTCATCAGTGATGTGAAAGCAAAGTAGGGGAGGAAGGGTACATCTTCCCAGAGATGTGCAACGCATAGATCATATGTTAAAGACCAGTGACAATAAAGAGAAGTGCTGAGAGGATAGTGATGAGTGCAGTATGGAGAGACTGTCAGGTTGTTGTACATCTAGTTTTTGGGAAACCCCTGGGAGCTGCTGTGTTCACTCTAACAGCCTGCTCGTGAAGCTGAGAGCTTGCTCCCCTCATCGCTGTTCATTTCAGAGCTATCAGCTCCTTCCCCTTCCCCTTCCCCTGCTGTTGCAGGAATACTTCTTTCATTTGTATTTCAAGTCTAGTTAAGAAATAAAGCTACTAAGAAATACTGTTCACATTAAACATCTATTGAACTGAACACATTGATAAAGGCATTCCAGTGGGTGATGCTCCACTTCTGTATATGATAGAGAATGTGTAATACAGCTGAGCACAAAGTTTCTTGCAGTTCTAAAGTAGTTGAAGTAGTTTCATGCTTGAATTGTTTTTCAGTTGCATAAGTAGACGAAACCTGTGTTCGTTTTGTCTGTATCTTTGTTTACTCCAACCAGTCAGTGTGAGGGCTGCCTGTAAGTTGTGCTTTTAAAGCTTGATATATTTGGTCTAGGTGCATGCAGAATGCTGCAGCACAGACTTCAAAAGAAATCCCCAAGGATGTGATGGAGAAATGAGTATCCAGAGCTCTTCATTGGCTTTAACTCCAGATATTTATATGGGATTTTTACAGGATGGAAGTTCAAATGATGCAAAATATCACTAAATCTTCATGCTTTGCAGTAGTTTGAAGAAGTGAAAGCCATTAGCCTAATTTAAGATACATGGTACACACAGGCAGTGAAACTTGACAGAGATACAGCGCAATATAAAGCAGCATTCAGATGTTTGAGGCCAAGGGCCCTCCAATGCCACTTTCCACATACTCTAGATTTGTTATGGTTTCATCCTTTGAGGGGGGTGATATGTGGAAGGGCGGAAGAAAGAGGGGTGAGACTTGTGATGGCAAGAGACAAAGCAGCAGCAGAAACCCACTGCTAAGCTGTGCTTTTTGCTGATTCTGTAGTTCTGTGTTTTTGCTAAAGGCAAACTGGTAATGCTGTAAAGGAGCAAGAAGTGCTCTGACTGAGCATTCCTGAGTGATTTTCTCACCAGCTTATCAAATGCTTTCTGTACAATGTGTCTGAGTTGTTACGGATGTTTCAGGGAATACTTTGTGCCAGTTGCAGTTACATGAGGGAGGATTCTATGAATAATACAGGTTGAAGGGGTTGTTTTGTTGTTTGGGTTTTCTTCTTTTGAGTAATGTGCTGTTGAACTATAAACTCATGTTTTTCATTTGTGTAACTTGCAGCTTTGAGTTGCTGGTGCTGTTCAATGCTGGAGAGCATTGCATGCCAGCTCAGAAATAGCCTTTAAAATACAAAAAGCTCATGATTGTCACTTCATCATTGATAATTCTGTGAAATAATTGGTATTTAACATATCCCATGTGTTTTGGCTAACCGTCATCATAGAATCACAGACTGGTTTGGATTGGAAGGGACCTAAAAGCTCATCCAGTTCCAACCCCTGCCACGGGCAGGGACACCTTCCACTAGAGCAGGTTGCTCCAAGCCCCTGTGTCCAACCTGGCCTTGCACACTGCCAGGGATGGGGCAGCCACAGCTTCTCTGGGCACCCTGTGCCAGCGCCTCAGCACCCTCACAGGGAAGGATTTCTTCCTAATATTTAATCCAAGTCTCTCCTCTTTCAGCTTGAAGCCATTCCGCTTGCCGTTTCACTTCATGTCCTTGTAGTTCTTTCTTGCCGGCCAAAAAAACCCTAAGTACCAGGCAAGCTCTGTTGTTATAGTAGTAAATCGTCCTGTCTTCTCAGTTTTGTAAGTTATTGTTAGGACAGCACAAGTACTTTAATACTTGGTTTAGTTTGGATATTAGGAGAAATTTCTTCACCAAAAGGGCTGTCAAGCACTGGAACAAGCTGCCCAGGGAAATGGTGGAGTCACCATCCCTGGAGGTGTAGATGCATCACTTTGGGAAGTGGGTTAGCGGTGGACTTGGCAGGGCTAAGTTAATGGTTGGACTCAATCTTAAAGGCCTTTTCCAACCTAAGTGATTCTGTGTTTCTATGGTATTCAGCTTCTGACCTCCCAGTTAACTTAGAGGGGAAAAAAAAAATCCTGTTTGGAAGCTCACAGGGAACCTCTTGGATTTTCCTCAGTGAAAACCACACTGAGCTGGAACTTGGGATCATAAAGTAATTCCTACCTTGTTGCCCCATGTTGGGATGCGTTGTGATGTATGATCTCCATAGGGAAGCACCTTTCATTTGCTGCTAGGGAAGATCAAAAAGGCCAGAACTTGGTACTGACCAGAAAGAAGTCTCAAGTGCTCACTGAGGGCAGAGTTTCTGCTGCCCCATGGACAAACTGCCTCAGGTGATGACTTGATGCTGGCTGTGGTTGATTATTTCTGAACTTCTGTCACAAGTTAAGCCTTTAATTTTAGTGCTGACAAGAAACAAGTCTTCTCTGCTATAAATTTAGGCATTGATAGCAACTCACCAGTGTTTTCCCTGAGGCTATGGTTCTAATGTAACACATCTCAAGTTGGAAAGTCAGCTGAGAGTCCTGAATCCCCACCTCTAATAGAGGCATTTTTGCCTCTGTTTTGGACCACGTTGTAAGCTGGGTTTTGTGTAGGGTTGGTTCCTTCTGCTTCTGTTGGTTCCTTTGCTTCTATGAGATGTTCCTTGAGTAATCCTGCCTTTTGTTGCAGGATAGTGTTTTTCTGCTATTTGTCATCTGGATTTAGGAGGAGAGCTCTTCTGTAGCTTCTGCTCCTTCGTTGTGTGGGTCTTAGTGGAATAACAGGGTAGAACACAAAGAGCTCACAGCATTGCTGTTTCATAGAAGGCATACTCGACTGGAGCTCATCAGATGTTTGTTCTAAGGCCTTCGCATCATTTACTCTTCCCATGTTTTAATGCCAGGCAGAGTCAGCCCCTTTTTTTCTGACACTTGGTATGGCTGGTGTCACAGCATGGACGATCAGGCATGATAAATGCACTTCTTGGCAGTGACAGAGGACTTGAATATAACCTGGTTTATGAAACTCAGCAAAAAGAACTAAGATTGGTCCTTTAGATTCCTTCAGAATCCCTTAGATTTTAAAGAGCAAATAGGAAAGAAGAAAACTAATGACATTAGGTTACACATGAAGGCAGCGTGCTTGAGTGAGAAATGTGGCTTGTTTTTTTTAATAGAATTTCAACAGACAGTCTTTAATAATCTATAATGAAATGGTAATGAAATAGAGCATTCTTAGGCACTAATAGCACTGAAATTCCATTGCAGAATAAAGCCTCAAAATATAAAGTTGTCCTTCAGAAACATCTCAAAGGAAAAAATCATAATGAAACAAGAGGGATTGAAAGATTTGCTTAACTAGAATGTACTTCTTACTCATTCTGGTCTCTTTCTCCTTTGCTTTGCACTCTTATGGGTCAAATCAGTAATTGAGAACCAGCACTTATTAATGTTAGGCTCTTGTAATGATTCTTATTTGCTGTAATACCTGGGCATGCATAGGCATGTGTGTGCAGAAATAACTAAAACCCTCCCAACTTAAAAATAATTAAAAGTACCTAAACCCAGTTTTGAATGAGAATATGATAAAGAAAACCCATTTTCTCTTCTCAGAAGACTTGTAGGTTTTCTTAACCTTGTTGTGCCTCTGATTTTGTCTCATTCTCTTAGCATCCTCAGGGGACAGAACAGTTTAGGAGATGCTGTTAATACCATGTGCCAGTTGTGTACTGGAGCAGCAAAGGAAAGGAAAGAGTATATGTAGCAGTAGCAAAAAGCCAAGATGTTTTCTATTAAGATCTTAATAAAGTTAATGTAGGCTACTTGAAAAGGAGCAAATTTTTCCGAGTGGTTTGGGGGAATATGGAAGTTAATCCAACTAAATGGGTGCTTTTCAGTGCCTGACAGTAACGTTCAGATCTATTCCACAGGCACCTAAGCAGAAAGAAAGATTTTACCCTTTCATGGACTCACTGGGTTTCTTGTGGTGACTGTGCAGGGCAGTGTATTGTGTGATCTACATTTCCACCCTCCTTGCTTAGAAATGAAATGCAGATGGTTTCAAATAATCAAAGACTTGGATTTGTTTTATTCCAGTCGACGAATGCTCAAGACACTCTCCAAAAATTGTATTTTGGAGTTCAGAAGGAGATGCCATAAATGGGTGAGCTATATACTTTACACATATCATGTTCTGTGGGGAAGGCAGTTTGGCAACTGAAACAGGCAATATTGAAATAAATTGCTACTTTTAAATATAAACATTACATAAAACTCAGATGAAGAGGGAAATAAGCAGGAGTCTTACTTTCTTCTGAATAGAACATAACATAGACTAATTTGATTAACAGAATACTTTTCATAATCAAATTATGGGTAATTCGTGGCATTCTGTGATGATGTTAAAAGGTTGAAACATAAGGTCATTGTCGCTACCCCCACCCTCAATCTAAAAAGGGCAGGTCTTAAAATTAGGAGTCATGTGAACTTAAACACTGCTGATGGCTTCACTTTTAAGTACTACAGTAATAAATTTAGACCCTGGCAGCTGGCGTTCTTGTGGATTGACATGGCTAATTGGCTTTGGCATCTTAGCCTCAGGAAACCTCATCCATCACTTCAGAGCAGGACATTTGGCAAGAGTCAGAGAAAACATTTCATACTTTGTCTCTTGCCTTCTATGCAAAGCTGCTTTGCATTTTTGAACGTTCCAGTGTATCTGTTAGAAGATCGATGTAATAGTTATCTTTGTGCTCCTTTAATGCGGTCTTTCATAGTGAGTAACCACCCTAGAATTAGCAAAAGTGTCAATACTGCAAATCAGTTTTGAGACTTCCCTCTCAGCTAAAGCTTATGGCTTATGCAGAATTACGTATCAGAAATATACTAAGTGCTAAAGACAGCTAAATGACTTTTACAGTTAACTCTTTGCTAGTTGTTGAGATGAAAATAATGCTTGACTTCAGGGTCTGGATTGCTCTCAGACACCCATTTCTATTGCATGTGGCATTTCTCATGATGAGAATTGCTGTGGGCAGTGCTCTGATAGATCAGTTGGGTCAGGAGAGAATTCAAGGCTTTTCAGAAGGTGAAATCCCAGTAGTGTTTGAAGAAAATCAAGGGTTTTTGTGGTGGAAGAAAAGGGTGAAGCTTCTCAGAGCAAGATTCTCCTGCTCTTCCAACTTCACATCAATCTTAGCAGTCTTCTTCCTTTCTCTTGGATCTTTAGATTGTCAGACAGTCATATTTTCCTCCTCAAACCTTCAGGAAATGCAGGTATTGCCCTCCATTCTCTGCAGCAGTCTCTGTTACCTGGCAGTTTCTGCTGCCCACTTGTGCTTCTGAGTTCATGAGGTTTGGGAGTAAAGGGAAATGGCTCTGCTCTGAGAGAAGTAGAGGAAAATGCAGTCCAAGGGCTGAAGAGGTCGATGTGGGACTGCAAGGAAAAGTAATGCTTTCTCTGTCTGTGTGTGATAATACATAGGTGTAGAAATGGGAACTTCTTTGGAAGGGAGGGTATTCTCTTCCATTTCCAGCAATATTTGCCATTTGTATCAGAGCAACATTCAGGGTCCATGTGCTGCTGGCAGGAGGAAAATGCCTCAGGTGCTCAGTGAAGTGGATAAAATGCTGCTGCAGGCTTGTCACTCCTCTCAGTTTCCCTCACCCCCAACCCTGAAGTCTTCCACTGGAGCTTGAAAATGAAAGTAGATGTCCTGCTGTCAGTGGGAATGGTGTGTAACAAGACAGCATTTGAGGCACTGGTCTATTAGTTATAGAATGGTTTGTGTTGGAAAGGACCTTAAATCTCATCCAGTTCCAACCCCCTGCCACGGCAGGGACACCTTCCACTAGAGCAGCTTGCTCCAAGCCCTGTCCAACCTGGCCTTGAACACTGCCAGGGATGGGGCAGCCACAGCTCCTCTGGGCACCCTGTGCCAGCGCCTCAGCACCCTCACAGGGAAGAGCTTCTGCCTAAGAGCTCATCTCAGTCTCCCCTCTGGCAGGTTAAAGCCATTCCCCTTGTCCTGTCCCTACATGCCTTTAACATGTCCCTTTCTAGGTTTTCTATAGCCCCTTTAGGTATTGGAGGACTGCTCTAAGTACAAAGGATACTGACAAAGGTGTGTGTGTGGAGGTTGGTGGATCAGCAAAACTGCTGAGTGCATTGGCTAAAATCTGTAAATACCCACTTCCGACTGTGCTTCTGTACTGCCTTTTTAACAAAACTGGCAAATTCTAATGCACAGGATTTTGGAATCTTGATTTTCTGCACTGTTGGCAGTCCTGCCTAAAATCTTCCAGTTATTGCGTTGACAGTAGTTGTCCCACTGTTTCTTTATGGTTTCTGGCATCAATAAAGTATTATGAAAACTTGTCTTGGAGTTCAGATTTTGTTTTACAGAAGAAGAAAGCTTCAAATCCGTGTTCAAAATTTGCAGTGTGAAAGTATTTGAGATGAATATTTGAGATGGAGCATTGTGTGCAGTTCTGGTGTCCTCAACATAAAAAGGACGTGGAACTGTTGGAACAAGTCCAGAGAAGGGCCACAAGGATGATCAGGGGACTGGAGCACCTCCCGTATGAAGACAGGCTGAGGAAGTTGGGGCTGTTCAGCCTGGAGAAGAGAAGGCTGCGTGGAGACCTCATAGCAGCCTTCCAGTATCTGAAGAGGGGCTGTAGAGATGCTGGAGAAGGACTCTTCATTAGAGACTGTAGTGACAGGACAAGGGGTAACGGGTTCAAACTTAAACAGGGGAAGTTTAGATTGGATATAAGGAGGAAATTCTTTACTGTGAGAGTGGTGAGGCACTGGAATGGGTTGCCCACGGAGGTTGTGAATGCTCCATCCCTGGCAGTGTTCAAGACCAGGTTGGACGAGGCCTTGGGTGATATGATTTAGTGTGAGGTGTCCCTGCCCATGGCAGGGGGGTTGGAACTAGATGATCTTAAGGTCCTTTCCAACCCTGAGTGTTCTATGATTCTATGACTCTATGAATATAGTTTACAAAGTGTAAGTTCATGCTGCTGACTTACGATTTGATTGGTGTAATGTTACTCTTGCCATAGGACTGGCTGGTGGAATGGTCCTGCTTTGTTCTGATGAATTACATATTACATTTAATTATTATTTTCTGTGCTCCAAATGTTTCAGTTGAAATTAAATCCCTCATGCTTCAAATTACCTTTTGAAAGACTTTAAAGTCTGATACGTTTTCCTGACGTCACTTACAGAATAGTGATAATTAAACAGAGCAGCAGTTGCAGCCCAGAAATCATTTTGCTCCTTTTAAAACTCTCAGCTGTCAAAATGAAAGTTGTGCGTTTGAAATGCTTAAGTACCAGTTCCACAGAGAGTTCTGGAGCAGGAAAAGTGTGGTCTAAAAATTACAAACAGCTTTTTCTATACAGAAGTGAGGGTTTCTCTAAAAAGTACTACAGTTAGCTTCTCCTTTTTCACGGTTCCTGATGCAAACCAAAAGGTTTATTCTCTGCCCATACAGTCTGAAATAAGAATTGTCTTTCTGTTTGCATTTCTACATTTTGAAGTGTTTTCTGTGTTTAAAAAGTGTCTCGTGGCTCTGTGTAAAAATGAATTCAAAAGTCTTGCTGTGAATAAATAATCTTACTTAGATTTATCATCAGCTACAAAGAAGGTGCTGGTGTGTGGCTGTAACCTTGTGTAAAGTGGGAAACATTAACATGCGGCCACTTAAGTTCTTTATGTGATGCTGTTACAGGATATGTGGGTTTTTGAACAGTGCTGAGACTAAGTTTTTAATTGTGTAAACAGTCACTGCTTTGGCATTCAGGGGGAGGTGGTTCATTTAAAATCTTGTCTCGGTGATATGCTCCTTATGCCTCTAATAATGTTAGAAAGGCGGAGGAGGACAACTTCTAGCACAGCTTGTAAATGTCAGTCTGGATGGAAGACAGGTCAGCTTGAAAACAATATTGGTGTTGGAAAAGTGAAAGGAAAAAGAATCCTTTCTTGAAGCTGAGCTCCAGTGAGGAAACATTGTTGAAGAAAATGTGGAATTACCATCATTTTTGGTGAAGCAGAAGGAAGTAATTCTGCAGTATCAAGCTACATCTAGTGAATGTGGGGAAAGCTGAAGACAGAGCAAGATTTATTTTAGCTGCATCTAAAGCTGGCTGGTTTTCCTAAGGCAGTTTTTTATGTTCGTTTTAGCCCTGTTCACATGTGAAACTTTCCAATTAATGTCCTGTCTTTAAGTCTGTTCTGTGTTCATAAGACAAACTGACTTTAATGGCATGACAGATCTTTCCTAAATCTCTTATCTTTTCTACCCTTTCCACACAATAGAGCAATGATCAAATAGAGCAAATGAGGCTATTAGTCACTATGGGAATTCCAGTAGTGCCTCGGTTGTCTATCTTACTACAATATTCTGTTAAACAGGGTTATTTCAGAGGAGCTGCATCACTTGAGGTTGGTCTCATATGGTCACTTCCATGTGAATCTGGAGTGGTTTTGTAACATGAGTTGTGTGATTCTTTGAGGAGTTTCTTTAGGGTTCAGTGATCTTCCTCTGCTCAGAAGCTTCAATAGCTGCTGCTCTTCTCAAGTCTTTGTTAAAGTAAGTTTGGAAATGGAAATTCCATGTTCAGTGTTTCTAGGGAGAAGAATGACTTGATGTGGGAATCAGGGAGGGGCTGAATGCTGTCTGTTTAAGAACATACTTTTCTTGACTTTAATACCTGGCTTACGGTGGCAGAACATGTTCTCTCAATGAACTGGCACATACGTAACGCTTCTGAATCTTAAGGGTATTCACCATAGCTTAGAAAAATACAAGCATTCAGTCAGTATAATGTGTTAGATTGACTTTCCACACATTTTAAACATCTTCATTAAAAGCATCCTGAATTTGCTTAACCCTCCTCCAAAATCAAGCTGAATAAATTGTCACCTTTGAGTATTTGAAAACATTAATGATTACTATTTTTCAATTGCAAATCTTCCAGTATTGCTTAAAAGGTCTTTAAATATCAGTCATGTTGCAGAAAGTTCCATAGACTGCTTGCACAGTTGCACTGGAAACACGTACTCCGTGTATGTGTAAGCTCATGTCCCCCCAGCTGCTTACAAATCCTTTACAACCAATTGTATTTGCTTCAGATATGTGAAAATTTAAATATTTCAGATGTTTGTATAAGAATTGTTTTTTTAAAGAGCAAGACCCCTTCCCTGCCTCCTGACACACACACATACTGTCTTTGTCTCTGTTTTTCTCCCTTCATTAATGTCTTTATTAACCCGCAAGAGCTTTACAAATGGCGCTCATCCTCCCATACAAAAATAAGCAGTTGTCCTTGGTGACAAGAGTTCTTTTAACACACTGAAATTCTCTGCTGTCCCAGAAATGACATCTTGAATAGCCCTTTTTCTTCCTATTTAAACCCTGATGTTCACCATGTCTCTTACCCATAGCAGCCTAATTAAGGCTGCCAGGAAGTGAACCCGGTTCCTGAGCACGTTAAGCTGTGCAAACTGGCCCCTTGAGTCCTGAGCCATGACTCTGGTGTACAATATCAACCATTTTGTGTTGAAATGGATACACTGAACTTGAATATGGGCATTGTTTGCTAATGCTTGCAAATCACAGTAACTTCGTGGCCTTAGGCAAAGTGAACGGTAATGGGAATGCAGTGGTGTAAGTAACCTTGCTGGAGAGCTTTGCCGTGCTCATAAATAACAAAGCTCTTGGACACCTCCCCCCTCTCCCCAAAAGAAAGTCCGTCTAGGGTTTCTACTGCACTGCCTGACTGCCTGCTTATACTCCATTTATCATAGAATGGTTTGGGTTGGAAGGAACTTTAAAGCTCATCTAGTCCCAACCACCCAACACCTTCCACTAGAGCAGGTTGCTCAAGGCCTTGTCCATCCGGACCTTCTGAGTCTGAATTTAGCAGAGGTTGAAGATATTTCTATTTTGAGAACTTCTGGAGTAAGGCCTCTCACTGATTTGTTAAGCAAGTCTTACTAACGGGCAAAAATCTGTAGTTCTAGCCTGTGTGCAATGTAGGTTGTGTATTGTGCACACAAAGACTCAAAGAACGTGCATCAAGCTAGAACGATTATTGCTGGAACTTTACTGGAGTTAGCTCGTAGTTTGAACAGCAACTTAAAGTCAAACTGATTTGTGTGAACCACAATCCTCTCATGTGGAAGGGAGCCGCAAACACAGGTCTGGGGTGTGGAAAACCTTCAGTCCGTGCAGCAAAGGTTTTCCAGAAGAGCTGTGAACTGTAAACAGAAGGGAGTTAGGAGCAGTGTCAGGAAAGTGTAGCTACAGGAATTTTGCCACTGGGTTAAGAAAGGCTGGCATAGCAGCTGGTCGGCAAGCATCATGAGCAAAAGTAGATGATGGATTACTTGAGATTTATTGAAATCAAAGAAACTGTTGGCATTAAAATGAAGACAAGAAAGTCAGTTGGTGTTTTGCAGTACCCTAAGAAACAAAACCTGTAGTTTGCATTCACTTCTAACATCCCGTTTTCAGTTCATGAGGCATCTTGTGTGCAAAATCACCATCAGGCGGTACGTATGGGTCCCACACGATGGGCATACCTAAATGAAGCCATAGCACCGTAGCACCTTTAGGGGCTGTAGTGCAGGCATGGTTCTCTTCATTCTGTTCAACCCACCAAGTCTTCACTGGTTGAACTTTATTTAAGTGCAGTAAATATTTGCTGAAATAGTAATTCTACACTGATCCTTGGTTACTGCTGTTTTGTACTCTGTGGCATATTTATCTTCCAGCAGCGTTCAAAATGTTGCTTTAAATTCTGACTTGTAACTTTCAATGCAGAGAATTCATTAATCTCTTACTTCAGTGCTATTTACCTGTTGGTTAGAAAAATAAGAGCAAGTCTCCCTGATGAGATGCCTGTTTTGTTAAAGAAAATAAGTTTGCAGAGTATATTTGTGTTAAACTTTAATGAACGAGATAAGGTGTTTCTTTATATTGTCAAGGAAAAAGGGTGGGAACAAATGGGGCAGGAGTTTACAGATAGCTTGAACAGGTGATTCGGTGATAAATACCTCACAGGTTTGGTGATAATGCTAATACTGACTTTTGGGAACAAAATAACCCCATAGGGATCTTTTGGAATATTTTAAAGCAATCATTTATTATCTATTAGATTGATAAAATGAATTATGAGAGGAAATGCAGCTCATTAAACCACAACAACATAGGATGATCCTCCATGTCCCCCCTTTTCATCTGAAATAGCAGCATTATTGGGTAAAGCCATCCCCTGACTCCCAGGAAGATGCAGCTTAGTGCAGTTGTAGTCTGAAACAGTGGACACTGCTGGAAGTGGTAAAACCACAAGTAGCGAGGGTGGCACCACTGGAGCAAAGCTGGCAGTTGCCCCCCTTTTGCCCAACCCTTTTGGGTTAGTAAGCATTTAGTAGGTGATAAAGCAGGAAAAATGAGCAGAAAGGGAAGCTTATGAATTTCTCCATGTGTTTTGTGGAGGCTGAGAAAGAAAAGGGAAAGTGAGAATATGGAAAAAGGATGGAGATGTTGTGATTTGTGTGCTTGTCTCGAAAACTTATTTTAATTTAAAACCCAGGATTTAGTAATTTAAAATATGGATAGATTTTCCTTTGTACTCCTTCAGAGTAACCTGAAAAGCTTAAAGACTTATAAGATGTGTCTTCAGAAGAAAACTGGAAAAATAGATTGGTCAGAAAAAAGGCAAATAATTGCTGAAAAAGAGAATACCAAGAATGGTTGATAAGAATAGATCAAATACTCCTATTCTGCAGGTAAAAAATAAATATAGAAAAGTTATATGCACATCTTTATGCTGAATTTAGGAGCGCAGAAACTGTTTTTCTTTATCCTTTGTTCATATTGCTAACTCCATTTTTAGCTCTTCCAGTTCAGCCACAGAATTTTTGGGGTGGCATTGCAAAAATGAGGGTCACACAGGGCAAAATACCAGGCAGTGGGCAAGAGCACTGATAAATGCTCTGGAAGAGAGGAAGGTGAGAAGACAAAGTTGAACTACTTAAGAGTTTTATAATCTAGGGTTGTGAAAAGGAGAGCTGGTTGTGGAGACATGCAGAAGACTCTCGGGATACTGTTCTGTTGACCAAGTGGCAGAGATTCAGTGCATGTGGGGAAAAAAGTCCTTTTTTATATACATGATGTTAGAATGTGAATTACTGCTCAGCGCAACAGGAAGCTGGAATTATGAGGAGAATGTCAGTTCAACACTTTGTAGTTATTAAACTCCTTCCACCCCCCTCAGCCTAGTATTAGGGATGCTTGGGAAATAGAGGATGAAACACAAAAATCATTATCGTGACACTCTATGAATCATGGGTGTGCTGACAGCTTTACTGCTGTCTGCAGTTCTGGTCCTCTTTAAAGTGTAACAGAAGTAGAGAAAGTACCTTGTGGAAAAATAAAGATGCAAAGGTGTTGAAGAACACGTGTAAGTGGAGGAGCTAAAGTAAGTAAACTTAGCCTGGGGGAGGATGGCTGAGGAGGAGTAGCAGACAAGTATGTAAAATGGTGTTTGTACAGAGAGGGAGAACGGTGATGAACTGTTCACTTGTAATACAAGAAATGAAGAGATGCCAGAGTTAGCTGTTCAAAACAAACTGATGTACACGCACAGGCTGTACTGAGGAGCTCACTGATACAGGACACTGGGCGCTGAAAGCTTTCTTGTGGGCGACAAGAGAAATCATGGGGGAAAGAATTCCCTAGGGCAGTGAATGTGAAGCTCCTGCATCATCTTCTCTCAGCTCTGCCCTGTAGTTTGCTGAAGTGTATAGCAGGGAAGGCATTTTTTAGGCCGCTGTCACTGTTTGCTGTTAGAGACCAAGTACAGAGCAAGGTGGGCCATGGACCTCTTATGCTATGGAATCTCTGGACAGACAGTGCATGTTTGTTGTTAGCATCCAGGTATGAGAGATAGTGCATGCCGACGGGGGGTGTAGCTTACCTCACTGAATCCTTTGTTAGTGTATACAGGTAGTGGAAGGCACTCTATTCAGCTGAAGTTACTTGTCTCTGACAGATACAGAAGTCTCTGTTGTAGTGGATGGAGATGAGGAGCATTTTAGCAATATGAAACTTGCTCTTTAATGTGTCTTTTAGTATATCACTGGATTTCTGGCTGCCTTGGTAGCACGGTATGTCGTTCTCTATGCAGCCAGGAAAGGGTGGGACTGCTGCATTCAGTGTGAAACTTAATTGCTCCTAGTGTACAATACTTAAGCAGAAATCATTAGGAAGGGGAAGGAGTCTTTTCTTTGGCTGTTGCCATACTGCTAATAAAATAGTTAAGTATTAAAAGAGGTGTGAGGTAAATGCATCACTCCTTCCAACAAATCTGATGTGACTGCAGGTTGCCTTGAGAAGCTGTGGCTGCCCCATCCCTGCCAGTGTTCAAGGCCAGGTTGGATGGGGCCTGAAGCAACCTGGTCTGGTGGAAAGAGTCCCTGCCTCTGACGGGGGGGTGGAACTGGATGAGCTTTAGAGGTCATTCCAACCCAGACCATTCTGTGACTCTGATTAATAAGACCTTCTTCCCTTTCCTGCCTCACTAGCTTAAAAGCTCTTGGCCTGATTAGTTGTCATAGGAAATATAGGCAGAAATAATAATTTTTGAAAAAGAAATACAGAGAAATGCTGAATGATTTCAAAGAACTGTAAATGCCTATAGTAGCTCTGCCTGTTACTCTCGTTATTCTGTTACCTAGTTAGAAACAAGTATTCAGGAGAGGAAGGTTGGAGGGGTGGAAAAGACTATGCCTTTGTGACTGAGGAAAGGAGGAGACTCTGAAAGGGCTTTGTGGTCTCAGCAGTTTCCTCAGTGTACTTTGAGTGGGAAGATAAATGTGTTGTATATGGAATCTGCGATGTAAATACCTGAAAGTGTAGACCATTATTTACTCATAATAATGTGTATTTCCTAAATAATTATAGCAGGAAGTGAAATCATTTGGGCAGTTATGACTGTTCCGTGATTCAAAGGGTTAAATGGTATTTTTTGCTAGAGACTTTTAATTAAAATAGATTACATTAACATTTCCCTGAACTAATAGATATGTCCTCCCGTTACATAGCTAATTCTTTCAGTAATAGTAGTAAAAATGTCCTTTTTTTGGTTAAGAATGGTCAAAATGTTAAGCTTTCTAAACTGCACTCTGTAGAAGTTAGAACTAAGAGGAGTTCTTTTGATTTTGATGGCTTTGAGCGTCTTTTCCATATGGATTCAATTCTCATTGTAATCGGAATGTGGAAGTCATTACTCTGACATCTGAAACTGAGGTAGCAATAAAAAAAATTATCACAAACAAGACAGCAGACACAAATTATTTTGTGTTTATTACTGGGTGGCCCTTCAGAAACTTTCCCAAAGTTAATTGGTTCCAGAGATCGGAGGATTGAAATTGTGTTATGACAGATTTATTTCTGGTCATATTTAACTCGAGTCTCTTCAGCAAGGCTGGCTTAAACAAACAGCAAAGTTGTCAACCCACTCATGTCTGTCTCCAGTTTTTGTTGTAGTAGCTTTAATCCTAGTGATTCGGTTTAATAAAGACCACTGAGAAAACAAACACTGGTAGTGACTGCGCTGCTCTTGTAAATTATTTATCATATCTCTAAGGTTTTACTGTGCTGCTGTGTTAGCTTAAATTGTTCACAAAGATGTCATGTCAGATTAAATATCTGTGCAGTTTATATATGCCTGGGAGCAACCCTCCGTGCTGTCTGGAATGGGATGTGTGTGCTGCAGGCTGTGGACGTGCAGATCTGTCCCTGCTGTCACAGCGAGTGAGTGACCAGTGACAGGTTCTGACACAAACCCAGCACTGCATCCTCTGCCTCCAATCCTGTATGAAGCTGCCTCACACAGGGCAGTGTGCTAAGTGAGAACGTGTGTATAGGTTAGTGATGGGTTATTTATGCTGCTCAGCCTAAGTTGTGTGTGTGGGGGGAGCCTGAAGTCTTTGTGTGAAGGAAGCAGGGGAGTCCAGAGCAGCGTGTGCACAGCACCTGCTGTTGCTCTGACCCATTGGGACCATGTTTTTCTGTACAAAGCATAGCAGATTTTAATATATTTGCAAAATAGGAAAGAGGTATGGCTAAATAGCATACTAAGTGCCTAAGTGCTCCAGGGAGACCTTAGAGCAGATTCCAGTGCTTTAAGTGGCCAGCAAGAAAGCTGGAGAGGGGCTTTTTACAGGACCATGTAGGGACAGACCAAAGGGGAATGGCTTTAAACTGAAAGAGGGGAGATTGAGATGAGCTCTTAGGCAGAAGCTCTTCCCTGTGAGGGTGCTGAGGCGCTGGCACAGGGTGCCCAGAGAAGCTGTGGCTGCCCCATCCCTGGCAGTGTTCAAGGCCAGGTTGGATGCAGGGGCTTGGAGCAACCTGCTCTAGTGGAAGGTGTCTGCCTGTGGCCTTGGGTTGGAACTGGGTGAGCTTTAAGGTCTCTTCCAACACAAACCAGTCCGTGATTCTATGATTACATTCATTGTCATATATGTCTCATATATATGTTCCTATATTGTTGTGTATGCACTAGTATTGCTATATTTATTGAATATTTATTCAAGTATATTCATACGCCACAGTTGTATAACAATAGCTTTATTCTTCCCTTTTAAAACTGAACTTAGGCATAAAAAACATTAGAATACTGGAGTTACTTTAATATTTACTGTACCTCTCTACCAACATGTACCTCAACATTGTTCCTGTAAGAAACAAGCCCTTTTTCAAATTTCCTGAGCTTTTATTGCAGGCGTCAAGTTTTACTCTTTAAAGGCTTTTAACATCAAGAGTTAGAATTAGCTAAAGCTGTTTCTAACATCTAAATTAGGTAATGAAAGTCTTCTAGTGTAAAATCAAACGTGGAAATTGTTCAGAATCAGTTAAGTTTCTCTTAATGAAAGGGTCTAATTTGTAGCTCAGTATGCCAAGTCCTTGGAAGACAGTTCAATACAGATTATGCATTATCAGCTGTGGCACACGGGTAATAAGATACACGAAAATACATATTTATGTGTATAGATGAAGTTTAAAACCACACCTGGTTAAAGGGAAGAGAAAAGCCTTTGTCCATCCCTGTTCTCCGAAATCAGCAGTAAGTAAAAACGTTAAAGGGAATGTTAGATTTGTATAGGCATGGCTTGAATTAATCCGAGTCCATGTTCTCCAAGTGTTGTGTTTGTAAAATTTATGAAAGAGCACTAAACTGCGTGAGGGTAATTTATGGACCAAATAAATGTCAGTTGCTAAGGTAAACTGCTGTAGGAAACAGTGTAACTAGGATAAAGAAGTGAAGAACTAGAGTAAATAGCAAATGTTGTAAGAACAGTGATGCAGTTGTTTCCTTACATCCACCCAAGCAAGTATAGCTCGTTTACAATATATTTATTAACAGTCTCAGGCTAATAAAACAACACTTACAGAGCCTGTTTGGACACTTTCCAGCTCTCTGTGTTGTGTAGTGACAAGTTAGCCAGTCTTTAATAAGGAAAAAAGGGAATCTGTATTCGTGGCCGCTTTATAAGGTTGTTAAAGTTGCCGTTTGGCGTTTCAGAGCAGCGTTTGGCATTGTGCTCAATTAGTGCAGGCGGAGCAATAGAAGCACCAGGTTCAGAAACAGACCTAATTACTGGAAACCACTGAGGGATCCATTCATCCTGCCTTGCTGGCTCAGAGGGTGCCAGCCACAGAGACTCCAGCAGCTTCTGAAAGCCTAATCCCGATTCACTTCTCCACTTTGCCTTCTGGAAGCTGTAATGGGGTCTGTCTGTTTACACTCTGTGTTGCTGCACCTCCATCTGTAGTATATAGTGGAAGTGAAAGCTTGGTGCCTAGGAAGAAACTGGTAAAGACCCTCTGTGGTAGGAGTCAAGATAATTAAAGATAACACATAAAATGTCCCCTCCTGTTTTTCCGGAGGCAGGAGGGCCTATAGGGCCTTTTCCAGTTATCGGGATGAATTTTTGGATTCGGATTTCCTTGCAGCTTGTACTAACCAGTATAATTTAATGGCCGGTTTGATGACAGACCTCTCCCAGCCTGATGACAAACCTTTCCCGTTAGCCTTTATTTTTGGAGTCTTCTGGTTGATAACTTAGGTTTTAAACACTTACTGGACCTTTAAAAGCCTTACCGCAGATGAGCACCTGCTGCTTCCTTTGATAAGACCCATGTTTGAAACAGCAAAACCACACCTCACTACTCTACTTGAAGCTGTTTTATCCGGAGGCTTTTGTACAAGGGTAATTAATCCTTCCCTCTGTCTACTAAGGGGAGGAGCTGACTGCTAGCAGAGCACATTCCTAGATGGATACTTATGTTAGTGTAAAGCCTGGGACACAGCTGCAGCATCTTACTGCTGGCAGTTCCAGCTAACCGTTTTTCCAGTGTTTTGATTATGAACTCCTTTAAATGCCAACAAAACTGATCAGTTTTAGCACTTTCCTTTTTTTCCCCTGTGCGTTATGTCAATGAAGAAATCTGGAGAGGGGCTTTTTACAAAGGCATGTAGTGATAGGACAATGGGAATGGCTTCAAGCTGAAAGAGGGGAGATTTAGATTACATATTAGGAAGAAGTTGTTCCCTGTGAGGGTGCTGAGGCACTGGCACAGGGTGCCCAGAGAAGCTGTGGCTGCCCCATCCCTGGCAGTGTTCAAGGTCAGGTTGGATGGGGCTTGGAGCAAGCTGCTCTAGTGGAAGGTGTCCCTGCCTGTGGCAGGGGTTGGAACTGGATGAGCTTTAAGGTCCCTTCCAACCCAGACCATTCTGGGATCCTGTGAAGAGGTGAGACTTCTAACATCTGACAGACTAGAGGGCAAAGCTTATAACGGAAGACCTAGCCTGGTGCGTGGTAGCTTAACCTGGTGTTAGATGCTCTGAGTGTTTGCAAAATGAGCGCATCCTTTCTTCAGCCAGGTTTTGAAAGCTTTCTGAAGTGCAAGCCCAGACGAGCCATCAGACAGTCTGATGTATGAGCCCAGTTGATGTTTCTGCACTTACCAGGATTAATTTGCTCGTTTGATGGGGAACACAGCATGGTTTAGACTTGGTTGATTGTCTGCCCCAGTCTCTTAAGTTGTTTTCAGTATCGCTACATTCCTTATACAGTTCCTTCTTCTGTAAGTGTGATTTATGTACTTTCCTCAAGAGGCATGAGCTATTCTTTGGCTGTGCTAACGTACAGGATGTTCAAACAAACATGCTTATCCATGCAACCCCGTGCAGTTTATGTAACAGACTTACTACATGCATTTTGGTACCCTTAAATCTTGCCAGGAGTAAGTGTGCATTTTGTTTCTGGTCCAAAAATCTCTCTCTTGTTATTTTGTCCTTGGTTGAGGTGTTTGGTGTAGATCTTAAAATCCATAAGTGTTTTTTTTACTTCCTCACATGTTTAACATGAAGAGACTAGGTAAATGTAGGATTAATACAGTGGTCTGGGGAAGGGATTCGGTGGTGTGTGTGCCCCTGGGGTGGGCAGCAAGAACTTGAGCTTACATTGAAATTGAAGTTTAAGCCATCTCCTTATTGCCTTCCCAACTTTCCCAATGTTGTGTTAAAGCCCTACATCACTTGCAGTACCTTAGCACCATACTGCACTTCCTGGGTTTGCTAAATTTAGGAGGTGATTTACTGGTGATGCTGCCTTTGTTACCCTGAGAAATGTGCACGTTCAACTGAGGATTAAAAACCTCGTTTGCCTTTCCTCGGTGTGAATGATGTGCATTGGGACATGGAGATTTCATGTTCTCATAAAGAGTACGTTTTAGTTACACCTACATTTAATGTACCACTACACATTCATCTGCTAATTCTCGTTTAACAATTCAATTAGTTGTTGGCTTATGGGGCAAAAATGAAATGTGGATGGACAGTTTTCCAAAGAAGTGTCTTAAAGGAAAATTGAATGGTGATGTCTTCGTGTACAGGAATTGTGTATTGGGCAGTGTAACAGATTAGATTAATAGTGCAAACTCCTCATGAATAAAATACTAATCCCAGAGAAGTACTGTGTTCTAGAATCATTTGGTTAGTATGGTATGTTTGAGATTGGTTTCTGTGATATGGATGAGATTACCCCCATGTTTGGGGCTAATGTATCTGTTTCAGAACGTTGTAAAAATTCTGTGAACTTTAATGTGCAAAAGACCAGGTTCTTACACAGGCTTTGTTGTTGTTTTTTTTTGTAGCAGTGTTTTGCTCTTTTATGGATGTATTGTCTTGTAAGAGGAAACTCAGTCCTTGTTGTCATTGTCACTGAAAAGAAGAAGTAAGTTTAAATGTTGCTTTAATGGCCGTGATCATCCTTGTGGCCTCCTCTAGGCTTGCTGCAGCAGCTCCATGTCCTTCTTATGTTGAGACACTAGAACTGCTTGGTATGAGAAGAACAGAAGCTAGAATGCAGCTCTTTCATGTGGACTTGTTTTAGCAATGATCTCGTTGTGGTTCTTCCTGCTTTGCTCATGATTTGCCTTCCACATTCAGAGGAAGTGAAGCAGGGGTTTTGCAGACCCGGCATTGATCACTGCGTAGCTTTGTTTCCTTCTTGTACCATTGCCCGTAGCAACCATGCAAACCTTGATGGAAGGCTAATAGCCAATGAGACCACTGGTATGTGATAGTAGAAATCAAGTCTCTTATTTCTTGCGTTAAAGATGGTTAAGCTCTCTTCCCTATATTAAAACCATGCCCAGTTATTGTTAGGGTTGGCATTAATTACCAGGTCATTATACACCAAGCAAGGATTTTTCATAGTGTTGAAATCAATTCATGGCAGTAATTTTGGCTGTTGCAGTATGGTCGAGCAGGCCTGACTGAGAGCCCTTTTGGATCTAACGTGTTTCAGGACATGGAGATCGTAGCCAACTTCGTCTCAGGGGGGTGAGTCCGGTGGATACCGTGGTTTTTAGGGGTATTTTATTAGTTCATCTTGCTAGAGGTGTTTTCTTCTGCATTGATGCTTGGTGTTTGTCCTCCAGGCCTGCTGCTGGGCTGGCTGCAGTAATTCATTCATTGGCAGGGTCACTCCAGTTAGCTTCCCCTCATGGAAAACATTCAAGAGCAGGAGGGAGGAGTATTGAGCTCCTGGCACGACAGAGAAACCGAAGTGTTTAAACTTAGTTATTATACATGGATAAATTCTGCATGTTTGGAAATGCAGCGTTCTTTAGCCACTAAATTATGGGTGGTGAGTTCTGATACTTTTTCTCTGAGCTGATTTGACAGACATTACTTCTCCCTGTTGCGTGTTTGTGTAACGTTTCAGTGATTGTGGGTAGGTGATAGATGAAAACCTTGACTATCAAAAAGCAAAGCTGCTGCAGCACAATTGCACTGTGGCTTCTGTCAACAGTTCTAGTGTTCAGAATAGTCATGGCCCTTCTCATAGTGTGTGTAAAGAGAAGTGTGGCTTCCTTCTGAGATTGGCCTTGTGATAAAAGCTTCCTGCCTTTCTTGGAAAGAGAAAGCTAGTGAGCAAGTGTGCTTTGCCATGGGCCCTGCGCTGCTTGGCAGAGGCAGCTCATCTCAGCCCCTGGCAAGGCTGTGCTTATATCAGTTTTGAAGAGAGATGCTTGGGAAGAAGAAATCTTGCTCATTCAGTTGATCTGAAATGGCTCCTTTTGCAAACTGAGCATTATGCAGCCTGTGAATGGAGATTTCTATTAGTTACTCATGGGCAAAATACGAACAGCTTTCTCAAGGGCAGGGAGGGGTTGAGCAGAGCCTCTGCCAGCTCTCCCAGTGTTCTAAGCCCTGAAAGTTTTAGCTCTCCTACAAAAAAAAAGTTGATTTCTAGAAATAATTCAGGCTACTCCACCATGTTGGTGGTTAATTCCCATTCCCCATATATCTTGCGACTTCCTGAAATTTCTTGCTGATCATTTAGTCTTAAGTGGTTTTAATCAATTACAATCAGCATTTGATGTGTTTGTTATGGAGAACCAATGTGATAAATGAAATCACAACAATTCATTTCTTGCTAAGTGCAATATACATACCCCTCATCGAACAAGATTTAGCTGTTATCCAACATCAGTGAAACTTTTCCACACAGAGGAGGGAGGCATTTTTCTAAGCATCAATAGCATTAACCTGTGTGTTCTGTTTCTAATTAGTTCAGAAAGATTACAGGACATACACATGTTTAAACAGTAAGGTTGGGAAAGTGAGTTGAGGGCCTCATTCAGAGTAGACTTAGTCTATAATGCTTCTAGTTTACAGCATGGGGAGGATAAATCACTAGCTTGGAAGTGTCTTTTAGATGAGGTTTGCATTAGTTTAACTCATAGCTCTGTGGGTAAATTACAATACATGGAAACAAACCAATTGAGACAAAGGAATTTTTGTTCCATTTGCAAATACTGAGAGCTGCTACTTTGAATTGCTACCAGTGGGAAATGTAAAAGATGAGGTAATCCCCTAGAGAAAAAGGACCATGGTTGTGAAACACATTAAACATGAATCTCGTAAAGCTTGTAGGGAATGCACTGACTTGAACCCGCTCACAGTTCACGCTAGCAGGAAAGTCTGGTCAACAAAGGCAGATAAAGGAATTGTAAATGGCTATATTTAAATGAGTCTGGAATTCCAGAACACATGCTTGGATGGTATGAAATGAAGCTGTTTAACTATGCAGCTCATTAATTTAGTGGTTATAGTGAAACTTGAAAATGTCTATGTTACAAGACCCAAGGCTGTTGCAATAGATTGTCATTGAGTGTTTAAATCTCTGCCATTGTCCAGGGGTTAGAGTGGAGAATAGGGATCAGGGTCTGTGGATTTTGCTCTCAGATGTCCTAATAACTCACTAGGGAGCTGTGGGTGGACTCCTTCCAACAAATCTATGATGTGTCTACAGGTTGCCCAGAGAAGCTGTGGCTGCCCCATCCCTGGCAGTGTTCAAGGCCAGGTTGGATGGGGCTTGGAGCAACCTGCTCTAGTGGAAGGTGTCCCTGCCTGTGGCAGGGGGTTGGAACTGGATGAGTTCCAACTCACAGCAAGCTGCTCTATGATTCTATACAGTGTTGGAGGTTGGGACAGTGGTGGGCTGAGGGCAGTGTTCCCTGGCATCCCAACACCTGTGGCGGCACCAAGCCTGGCAGACTTGTTGTTTCTGCTTCTTGTTCCAGGCAGCAGAAACATCTCCTGTGGATCAGTTCCAACTGAAATGGAGGGAGGTGGGAAGTCTTCCCACTGCAGGGATGGTGCCCAGTGGATGGATGGCTGCGTATGCTCCTTCTCACCAGTTTGGAGCTGGGCATTCATAGAGTTCTCTGCCTCTGAGACCTGGGGGAGCACTGGCTACATGTAAGCATGCTCATATCTTCTGGGCTGTCCAGAGTGGTCTTTTGCTCTTATCTTTGATTCAGTCAGTCAGCATTACTAATCAAAACCATTTTTGACAGTGCTGATGTGCTTTCTGCAGCCTGGCTGGCAGCTGTTCTCCATCATGCTGCAGGGCAAGTGGAAGGGAGGAAGGTTTGAGCTGGCTTCAGTGCATCGTTTCTCAGATGCTCAGTGCTGGCAAGGCGAGGCAGCCTTGCGTGGACCTCCTCTGTGTGGTGTTTCTGTCAGGGCAGAGATTAAATGGTCTATTTCTCCAGTTTCCATGCTGGCTGCTGGCCTGGTATTTCAGTTCATGAGCATTATACTGATGGAGTTTTACTTTTTTTTTCCCTGGCTTCCTGATATTTAGCTAATTGCAGCGTTGAGTTTTTCAGTCTTTTGTACAGAGAAAAGTAGAGAAAGGTGAACGCCAGTTATGGGCTGGGATCAGTAATCCTAGTGTAAATACCAAGAGCTTTCTGGGAGTAGGGCGGGAGTAAGGAAAGGGAGAAGAAAAGGCAGAGAAGTCAGGAGAGTAGAATAGAGTAAAATAGAATAGAACATAATGGCTAGGGTTGGAAAGGACCTTAAGATCATTTAGTTCCAATACCCCTGCCATGGACAGGGACACCTCCCACTAAACCATGTCATCCGGGGCTCAGTCCAACCTGGCCTTTAACACTGCCAGGGATGGAGCATTCACAGCCTCTCTGGGCAACCCATTCCATTGCTCACCACCCTCACAGTAAAGAATTTCCTCCTTATATCCAATATAAACTTCCCCTGTTTAAATTCTAACCCGTTACCCCTTGTCCTGTCACTACAGTCTCTAATGAAGAGTCCCTCTCCAGCATCCCTATAGGCCCCCTTCAGATACTGGAAGGCTGCTATGAGGTCTCCACGCAGCCTTCTTTTCTCCAGGCTGAGCAGCCCCAACTTTCTCAGCCTGTCTTCATACGGGAGGTGCTCCAGTCCCCTGATCATCCTCATGGCCTCCTCTGGACTTGTTCCAACAGTTCCATGTCCTTTTTATGTTGAAGGAAAGCACCTATCATCATCTTGGAAAAAACAAACACTGCCAGGGATGGGGCATCCACAACTTCTCTGGGCAGCCTGAGCCAGTGTCTCACCACCCTTGCAGTTGTCCTGATATCTCCTCAGGTCCCATGGATTTGTGCACATTCAGGTTCTTATGATGATCTGGAACCTGACGCTCTCCTGCACTGGGCCTAAGGAATGTCAGGTATTGCTGTACCCATTGTACGAGATGGTGCAGTGATGCATGCAGGGGGGACATTTGGACTTCTCTAAAAATGTAAAAGACAGAGGTCCATGGAATTTACATCTGTAAAATGGGGTGAATGAAGTTATTTATGGGTAAAAAAAATATAATTATGTATCTTTAAAAGCATCAGTTCAGCTTCAGTGTTGTATTTTAATATATTTAAAATATATTCAAAAGGAGTAAAATGTATGTATTGGCAGTAAATTCTTTATCAGTATTGCAGTGATTTATCAAAAGCTGTTACAACAAATAAGCTCCTCAGTTCAGTTTAATTTGTCCTCTAGAGTACAGTTCAGATGGAGAGGCTTAGAATCATAGAATCATGAAATGGTTTTTGCTTAGAAATGACCTTAAGATCATCCAATTCCAACCGCCTGCCATGGGCAGGGATGCCTTGCACTAGAGCCAAGGCTCTGTCCAGCCTGGCCTTGAGCACTGCCAGGGGTGGAGCATTTACCACTTCTTTGGGCACCCTGTTCCAGTGCCTTATACTTGAACTTTTGTGGATAGGCATTAGGATAAAAGGTGGTTTTCAGACACTTGTACATTTTCCTGTTGATGAGTGCTTCTGGATCTCACCAGATGTGTTTGACAGCATCGTGCTTGTTTTCACGAGCCGTGTGCTGGTGAGCTGATGTAACACTAGTTCATTTGCAGTATGTAATCAAGTTGAAAAAAGCTATTGGTGATTTTGGATAGACTCTCAAGAACCTTCTTTTTTAATGTAATTTGCTTTTTGTGAAGAAATACGTATTTTACAGGTCAGAGCTGTCAGCCAGCTTGGGTAGCCAAGATCAGCAAACTTAATAGGAGTGAAGAAAAGCCTTTTATGCTATTCCATACATTTCTATTCTTATAACAGTTTGCACCGTTTTAATTCTAATGAAATCTGGAAATTGCTGCGAGTGACTTCCAGAGGTCTGTGCCTTTCAGCCCACAGCTTTAAATAGGTTTTTAATTGTGATTCTAAATGCATGGTTAGAAGTAGATGCCAAAATCTGTCAGGTGATTAAAAGCCTGTGATTCTGAATCAGTTAATTTGCATTAGCAGTCCCTTCCTCTGCTTGTGTTTGCAGGTTCAGCTCTGGTAAAACACTATTTTGATGAAGTATTATAAGACCAGTTTATTTTTTGTGAATACCTTGAAAATTCAAAACATCTGGAACCTGAAGTACTGTTTTTTTCTGCAATCTCCATCAATAATGTACAGCTTTTTTTCCCTTTAGTTCTGGTTCATACAAGTGGTTTCTCTCTTTCTCTTTCTTTGCTCCTTTTTCCTCCTTTTTCCTCCTCTTCTTTTTCCTCCTCTTCTTTTTCTCTTTTAACCCTAGCAAGGAATTTGAAGAGGAACAACTGCTTTCTGTAAGGGGGAATAATTGGTCATCTCTGGAGATGACATTAGAGCTTCATGATGTTCCAGAGTGGTGAGATACAGGAGGCTGCTGTTTCACCTCACATATAATGTAACATAGTGCGCATTCCTTACAATGAAGCACAGAGTTAGGATTCAGTGACTATCAGCTTGGCAACACATTTATTTCACACTGGGATCACTAAAACCATCTGTTGATAGTTTGCTTTCCTGTGGACCTCTGCCTCCCGTCTCTGAATAGACCTATCCAAAGCCATCCCCTCAGCCTGTAATGAGTCTTATTTAAGGCTTATTCACAGTGAATTGGATGCTAATAAATCTGAAATTTTTACACCTTCTTAACCTGATTATACTGAAACATTTAATGCTAACAGAGGCAGAAGCAGTGATGAATGATCTGAATTCCTGCTTGGTGGTTTCTTAGGGAACACTATGATTATTAAGTGGGCATTTTTGCCTTTTTAATCAGTTATCCTGACATGATAAATGAGTTGTATTTCGTAGTCACACTTACACATCCTAACATAAACCACAAGATTATTTTAATATTTTCAGCATTTAAAAGAATGACATTACTTATGCTGTTACTGAAATTAGAGAGCAATAAGTATAATTCTATATAAAAGCTTGGCATTCAGTGAACAAGTGTCTAATGTAAACTAGATGTGTTGGGGGAGAGAGGCATCCTTCTGTCCCAAAACACCCAGTCAGTTGCCAGCACCTATAATGAATGCTCGGAACAATGTAGAGATATCCCAGCCTCTCCAGCCAATGAGCCAGCTTCAGTTGGAGCTTGGCTCAGATGCCTCTATACAAATGCCTGTAGCATGGGGAACAGACAGGAGGAATTGGAGATGTGTGCAGGTCTATGGGGGTATGATATAATAAGCATCGCAGAAACATGGTGGGATGGCTTTTGGGTACATTTATATTTTAAGTATTTCCACCTCAATGCTTATTCCTCCATATCCAACCTGTACAGCTGGAATGCTAGCTGGACGTTTCATGTGTCAGGACACAGCTAGAAACTACAGAGGGAGTATGGCCTGCATGGCCTTTGCTTGGCTGGCACAAAGCCTTTCTACCACTTACAGAGAATTTGGCTGTACTTCTTTGGGAAGCACAGGGAATTTACAGTCCATCTGTAAATTGCATTGTTTTGTGGACTTATCAATTAAAGCATTGCGTGAAATACTGTAATGGTGAAAACGTGCCTGAACAAGCCCTGGGCGGCCTGTTCCAGGGTCCCTGAGTAGGACCTGATGACCTGGTGGTCTCTGCCAAACGATTCTCTGTGTGCCTGCATTTGTGGGACTGAAAGGGAAAAGATGGGAATTGAAGACAGTGCAGGGTAGTGTCCAAACCAGACGTACCACCATTAAATTCAGATTTTAAGACTGATAGCTTTTATCGTTAGGTGTTGTAGTTCTCTGAAGGTGTTAAAGACATTTCTGAGCAGTGTCATCCTCTTATGCCATGTAAGACCGTGCCATATTAGAATCTCAACATGGTTTCTTTGTGCAAAGGATACGAGGATTAGTTTTTCTACTAATGGCTCCTTCACCACAAACATCGCACCAGCAGTAAGCTTTGGGCTGATTACTATTTGAAAGATGAACTTCTTTAAGCAAAAATCCTCTTGAATTTTGCATACCTAAAACCCCAGTAGGGCTTTCCTCCAGCCTTGTCATTGTCAGCGAGTGAATCGCTGTAGGTGGCCTTGTCCCCCCATGCTGTTTAAGTGGGAAGCTGTGATTGCAGCTTGATTGATCTTCTTAGTGATGCTCAGCACATCAAGAGTGGCCCACAGGAGGATCTCTGTGGTGCTGGATCCTCTGTGATTCCTTGTTTCTGAATGGTTTTGACATCTGGCTTTAATGGTGTGAGTACAAGTGTATTAAGAGAGATCTTCTACTAGTAGATGTGAAAAGAAAGACACACACCCCAGTGCTTTTCAAAAGAAACAAAAGCAGCTCAGCTGTATTGACAGAATGCTCAATTCAGTTGAATCATCCTTAAAAATGTTAGTGAAAGAAACCAATTTTGGGTAACACAAAGGTTGTGTGAGGTTCACTTCACCTCTCAAAGAAGAAGGGTTTGAGAAGAAGAATCACATTTGGGCAGTGCCCTGCATGGTCCTGGGGTTGTAAATGAAGTAATACATTTTGCAGTGCAGTGCTTTGAAGCTCACACATTCATTTACAGATAGGGGGAAGCATAAGGTAATTAAAAGCTCTTTTATCAGATTCTTTTCTGCAGGCAAGTATTTAGATAAGAGTAAACTCCACTTAATCTGCGCCTGGGAAGCCTGAAGAATTCATCTCAAGAGATGTCTTTGAAATGGTACTTGTTGAGATAGAGCTTAAGGTGGTGTAGCATGAGCCCAACAAGTCCTGCAGTCATGCAGGCATTGAGCTGCTTAGCTTCTAAATCACTATTTAGATCAACTACTACAACTGCTTTTATTTAGAAACCTTATAAACTTTTTTTTTTAACAGCCTGTGAGTTAGTTTTGAACATAGATTCTGAAATGTTAGAATAGGGTTTTTAATTTGAACCAGAAAAAGCATGTTTTGTGACACTTGAAACTGGAACTTGCTTCACTACTTGCTATGGAAACAAGCCTTGAAAACAAATCTGTTCTTGTGTACACTGATGTGCTGATCCATGATTTTATGTAACCAGTGGATTTTTTTCATGCTTCTTTGCAGGCAGCTTGTAGAAAGAAATGTGATACAGAACCTACACTTCTTTTTCTATTATAGCCTGCATCAAGAGGCAGTAGTCTATGTTGTCCCACTGGATTAAAGAAAGGATGGGCCAACTAGTACAGAAAAGTATGCAACCTAACTAAAGGTTAACCTAAATCAAGATTATATAACCTAAATCAAAGCTGTGTTCCCTGTCATTTGCATATGATGTTGTGTTTGGTAATAACACTGTTGCTAAGAGCTAAGAGGGGCTCAGGTACTTTTAGGAGCAGAGTTGCATCATACTCTTGTTTTTTTGATACTTATTCGTTAATTTAAGTGCATAATATTAAACAGCAATTTAAAACATGAATTAGCTTCACGAGTTGTAAAATTCCATATAGCTGTTTTCCCCCTTGGTATCCCACTTTTCCTTGGCAGCCTATGGAAGGCCATTAAATGAGGTTGATCATCACTAACCTGAGTGAAGAGCCTTGTGTAATGCCGCAGTGTTGCAGGACGGACCAAAATCCTCCATAGACCTCTTTGCCCTGCAATAAACCTTCACCCAACCTCTGCAGACACTTCTAAATAACTTGCTGAAGTGCTTCAAGTGTAAAATGGGTGCTAAATGCAGCTGACACTTTAAAACAAACCTTCATGATCTGGGTTGTCTGTTCTTTAAATAATGAATCTCTGTGTGTGTTTGTTGCTGCAGGCCACAGAAACCTTGTTCCGAATGGCAGTGGCACGAGGGACGATCACACCGTTAAGACATGGAGAAGTAAGGCTAAATATACCTGTATATCTTTTCTTTTTGCACATGTGGTATAATGTTTTATTGATATAATGCTTTATAAATTCCTGGGAGATGAATTGTCTTCAGGTAAGTGAAGAAGTCAGGGCCATAGATAACTTGCATACCTATGTTGTAGGGATTTTATAAAGGAAAACAAGGATTTAAATCCTGCCCAGTGGGAGATGAGGTATCCTTTAAAATACACTTTGTTTTTCTCTTTGCCTGCATCACAATTTATCTTTATAATAGAAGTGACTCACAAGAATGTCCTTCTAGTGAGGTGATTTTTCACTGCATTTTCTCTATTAGAAATTGCAGAATATAGAGAAATTTACATGAATATAGAGAAATTCATCCTTTGTTCCTTTCAAGAAATAACAATGTAGGTAGTGTATGAAGTATTAATACATCAATTATTCTGAAGAGGATAAATATATTTGAATATTGTGTTGCTCACACATGCTTCTGTTGATGGTGAATGTTTGTTTCCTTCTTTGTGTGGTTTTCTATCAGGTAAACATTGTTCTAAGCATTGCTGATTAAATGCCTCCAGTATTAGGGGGTGTAATTAATGCTTAGGTTGAATTTCATTTAAGAAAATCACATTGCAGTCAATCATGACACTGGAAATGAAAACTGGTCTGGGCATTGCTGCAACTGAGAGTGTGTAAGGTTTTAAATGTAGAAACCTCAGTGGTTTTTCATGATAACCTGATTTTGATCAAATTCTTGGGTAATGGTGAGAATTCATGTAGTAGGCACAGCATTCAGCCTGGAATCTGCATCTGGACTTAGCCGGAATGCCAGCTGTGCTGTAAAACATTCCTTACACTGATGAAGTTGCTTTTATTTCTCGTTTGAAATGAAGTAATACATGTTTGCATCAGTGTCTGAAGATGAGGGTCCAGAGGAGCTGCAGAAATGATCAGGGGGGCTGGAGCACCTCTCCTATGAGGAAAGGCTTGATCCTGTGATTCTCCTTGCCTGTGATTTCTTGTCATGCCGTTGTCCATTGTTTTAGCTTTTCTAAATATATGGATGATTTATACTTTCCATATAATAATCTTTATTTCTTCCTACAGCAGAGTGTAGTGCAATTTCCAGAAGTGTTAGTGATGAGATATGTGCAACCCTTCCAAATTGTTTAGGTTTTTAGCAGTGAAGGTTACTTAATTTTCCATGTTTTAATGACCAGGGTGTCCAAAGAGTTTGTGGGGTCTCCATCCTTGTAGTTACCCAGTGAATGGTGTGAACTGTGGGAAAATCAAATGATATCTTTTCCTAAAGTGTAGTGTATTGCACCCTGCAATACAAAGTACGGGGGTGATTGCAGGCCATAAAGATCTCTGTTACGAAGGGTATTAGGAATTTCTGTGTCTGATTCATCTCATGTTGAGCCAGTTCAGTTCAGTGATGTGGTAGAAGAAGTTTTAATTTCTTCTTCAGATATTCCCTCTGATTTTCTTATCAATTAAATTACCTGAAGGGCTGGAGAGAAGCAGCAAGGTGAGTGCTGAGAGGATGTGGCCATGGTTAGGGTGAAAGTGCATCTCTGTGATGATGGCGGACTTTACGCTGGTGTAGTGTGTCCTGTGGCATTATTTGCAAGGTATTGCTTGGGCTTCAGTAGAAATGCAGTTGTTGGTGAGCCAGATAATTTACAGATAAAGCACAGAAGAGTTGTGCAGAGTTGGCTTTTTGTGTAAGAGGGCAGTGGGAACAGTGAAGAGACCTTTTTTCTCTCTTCTATATTTATCATGTATCTGATGCAGAGGAGAAAAACATTTTCACTCAAGGAAGATATTTCCATTAAATTCCATTGTGGAATTATAATTTATTTCCTCTAAAAATAAGGAATGCCATTAATCAAATGAAACTGATTTTTCCAGGAGAAACATGTAATTATCAAGAGTCATATAAAATACTTTTATAGCTCTTCCAAGAAATTTGCTGCATGTTTGCACAGTGCGTAAATAGAAAGGGAGCCAGAAGGAGAGTTGAATCTGAACTAAAGTTGACTCTATTCTGTTTGGGAAGTGTGAACTTGGCAGTGAAAATCAAAGCACAGCAACTTGTTTATTGGAAATTGCAAACTAGGGAGGCAGCTGTCCAAATGGGCAAAAGTGCTGTTCAGCTTTCACAGTGGTGCTTAAACGTGTAACACTATTTAAGATAGAAGAGGGGGTAAAACTGCTCAGTATAAAAAGGCAAAAATCATTCTTGTTTCTTTTACATTCATAAATTAAAACCTGACAATTTCCTGTCTGCACTGTTGAACAAATTAATGTGCAAACATTCCTGCTATACAGGCAGAACAGGGTGCGAGAAGGACTATCCATTCTAATCCAGTTGTCATCACCAGGTGGATTTGTAATTTATAATATTGGATGCCGATGGGAAATCCCTTTTCTGCTCCTTCCAACATTTACTCGTTGGGACTCACCAAGCATTTATGCATATAGAATTCTTAGGTTTTTCCTTTATTAATCGTAAATAAATTGGAAAATGAGGATGGGCTGGTTTTCTGAGTTTTGAATATGGTTTGTAAAATGACTGTAGAGAACTTAGAAAATCGTGCTGCCAAAGGTAGGCATCAGAATTGGGCACATACTGCTAAATACTACTGAACTCTGGGATATAGATCATAGAGGTCCCTGAGGAATCCTCCTAGCAGTTGCCTTGCTCTTGGTTGGGTTGAAGTTGTGTACCATTCATGGGAGGGCATCAAGCCTAGAATCGTAATTCATTTTCAGGATTCATTTCAGTTATTTCATAATTCATTTTCAGTTATTCCTGTTAATTGCTTTGTTTTGGTGGTGGAGCATGAGGCTGAGCCTTATAGAGATTATTATGATCTGATTCTGGGCCTATAAGGATGCTGGAGAGGGACTCTTTGTTAGATGGTGTAGTGATAGGACAAGGGGTAACGAGTTCAAACTTAAACAGGAGAAGTTTAGATTGGCTATAAGGAAGAAGTTCTTTACTGTGAGGGTGGTGAGGCACTGGAGTGGGTTGCCCAGGGAGGTTGTGAATGCTCCATTCATGGCAGTGTTCAAGGCCAGGTTGGACAGAGCCTTGGGTGAGACGGTTTAGTGTGAGGTGTCCCTGTCCATGGCAGGGGGTTGGAACTTGATGATCTTAAGGTCCTTCCAACCCTAGCTATTCTATGATTCTATGATTCTGTGATCTGGTAGTTGCTGGGTGTGCTTCTGAGCAACGTGATCTAGTTGAAGATGCCCCTGCTCATTACCGAGGGTTGGACTGGATGACTTTTGAACGTCCCTTTCAACCTAAACTATTCTGTGATGCTATGAGCAGGTGGGATCACACCAGATCTATGGCTTTAATTGTGTTCAGAAGTCTTTGGGTGTGAAATCTTACCTTGTGTTGACTTTAAGACAGAATTTCAACCTAGAAAATGAGGAGACTATGTTAAAGAACACTGCTGCTAGCTCAGTATTCCTGTCTTCTTTCTTCTTCCCTATCCACCATGTCATGGCAGAGTGCTCTGTCAAGTCCTGGAAACTCAGCTCTGGAATTAAGTCATGTAGAGAAGAACTGTTTTTAGTAATAACAATAACTGTAATTACTTTCTTCAGGAGAAGGGGCTTTCTAATTTTACTTGCTGTTAGAGCAATTCGAAAGAGATCTTGGGACACTTCAGCCATTATATTTAGTTATGTACTATAAAGATGATGTGGAACAGAGTATTCATTTAAATGGTGATCTCTTTTTCCACATCAAGGGGGCTGTTCTTGAAATTACCAAATTTTACGCTTGATTTTTAAATGGTGGGGTTTGTCACAGTGATATTTCTGTTTGCATTTTTGGCCTGTTTCATTTCTAATACTTGAAACGCAGGAAGGCTTCGTCAGTGGTAACATTTGAGATTCAGAAGAAGTACCATGAATCACTTTGAGATTTTCATTTAAATCAAATGGCTTTGGGCACACTGCTTCATGTGATGTCAGCTGGGGGGCATTCCAGGTCTCATCACGTACAGGCACATCAGAAGCCAAATGGCAGTGGGATAGTGGACATCCAATCCGCTTGCTCTCATGCCTTCCCATCACAAAGATGTCTTTATTATCCGGGGTTCAAAAGTTGTCCTCTCACAGACTATACCCATAGTCTCTGCTTTCCATGCTTTTTGCTTGAATACTTGGTTGCTGTCATGTTAACACGTGAGGAAAGATGGTTTCTCAGATTTACATAAATCTCGAAGCAGTAGAGACGCTGTAGTTAAGGTCCTGAATGCTCTGACTCTTTAAGCCTTCAGCCAAGGACACATTTCAGAGGCAGTGCTGTTGGTTAGATGGGACTTGTTTGTTCTCCTTGAAAGGGTGATGCTTGCTAGCAAACAGTGCTTAACATTACAAAAGAAATCTGGTTTGGTACAATGCAACTTAAATTTTTGTAAGGCCAAGTCATAATATTCTTAGGCTCTTTCTGCCTTCAAAGTAGGATTGTCAGTCTCTTGGATCTTATCCTGAGGTTTTTTTCCCTCCTGGTTAAAGCTTGCTAATACACAGAAAAATGTGTATTTTTTTTTTTTAATTTAGTATGTTGCAGAACAGCATCAATTTAATTGAACCAAACCGTGTTTTCTGAGTATGTGTGGTAAGATACAAAGTGCCAGCAGGTTTTAGTATTGCCTGCAAGAAATCCAGAGAGGGACTTTCTACAAAGGAATGTGGTGATTGGAAAAGGGGAATGGCTTTAAGCTGTAAGAGGGTAGGTTTAGATTAGATTTTAGGCAGAAGCTCTTCCCTATGAGGGTGCTGAGGCACTGGCACAGGGTGCCCAGAGAGGCTGTGGCTGCCCCATCCCCAGCAGTGTTCAAGGCCAGGTTGGATGGGGAAGTAGTATTTAGCCTGTCTTTCAGAACCTTTTGTGAAGGACCAGTAAATGGAGAAAACCTAAGAACAGAACTGTTTTACAGTCTCTCTACTTCAGGTTTGGGTTTGGGGTATATGTGTCAAAAGTATTTAAAAGTGGTATGAATATCCTGGAAATCCTTCTGGTCACAGTGGGGAACAGCTCAAAGGTAATTTAGTTGCTGAAGGTTGGCATCCCTTATCTATATTGTCTAGAAGTAAGTTAAAGTAAGTAATTGCTCTGATTAAATGCAATGATAGCTAAACCTTGATTGGAGACTGTGAGAGAGAGAATGCCATCGAGCCATGCAGAGGAAGACCACCAGATTACCTTTGAGGTGTTCCAGTGTACAGTGGTCAAGCGATGGTTTTGCCGTGTAATCAGTTGTGTGAAGGTGTCATTTGTGTAGCTTGCCCTAGATCATGCATTTCATGTGGTTTTTAGGTTTTTCATTCACTTTTAATCATGGAGAGGAAAGCAGATTTGTCTCAAAGCCATAGTTGAGAATGAGGAACTTTTCTGCTCTTCTGACATAGGCTGAGAAAGTTGGGGCTGTTCAGCCTGGAGAAGAGAAGGCTGCGTGGAGACCTCGTAGCAGCCTTCCAGTGTCTGAAGGGGGCCTATAGGGATGCTGGAGAGGGACTCTTCATTAGGGACTGTAGTGATAGGACAAGGGGTAATGGGTTAAAACTTAAACAGGAGAAGTTTAGATTAGGTATAAGGAGGAAGTTCTTTACTGTGAAGGTGGTGAGGCACTGGAATGGGTTGCCCTGGGAAGTTGTGAATGCTCTGTTCCTGAGAGTGTTCAAGGCCAGGTTGGACAGAGCCTAGGGTGAGATCGTTTAGTGTGAGGTGTCCCTGCCCATGGCAGGGGGGTTGGAACTGGATGATCTTAAGGTCCTTTCCAACCCTAACTATTCTGTGATTCTATGACATGGAATTTGCTTGAGTATATTCCGTTCCTTAATAAATTACCATGAGCCTTGAAAAAATTGACCTGCTGCAGTAATTTTAAAGCAAAGTGATGGGAATGGGAAAAATGAATACACTTCATGTAGGAATCATGTCTGGTGTAAATTTAAGGTGTAAATACATGAAAATAGGATAGTGGCTACATGTTCCAGCAGATAGAGAGTTACTTCCGAGGAAAGGAAATACATAGGTTTGGAAATCAGAGATCTTATGATTTCCCTTCTGTTTTGAAAGTTATCTTGGTAATCCATGCTTTGTATTTTTCTTTTAAATGTAAGGGAAATGCAGTCTGTTTTTCAGAGTGAAACAATGGGATTTAGTACTTTAGCATTTGACATACCATGTTATGCATTTTTATTACGAAGTAGTTGTTTCTTAAGCAGGCTGATATATTTATCTTATGATAATCGTAACTACCCCTTTGTGAAGTGAAGGACATTGAAGCAAATTGAGTTATGCTCAGAAGTGTTTGCCAGGTATCTTCCACCAAAAAGTTTTTGGCAAGGAGTGAAGTCAGGAAGAAATTACCTATTTTAAAGACTTATTTTTCTTTCTTAATACCTTGCCTGTATATTTCTTACTCTTTTTCATGACCAATACAGTGAGCACATGGCAAATGCAAACATAGAATTATGGCAAGCAGACTACATATAAGGAGATGTATTTACTTCCCAATCTAGTTTTCGGTTTAACATGACTTGTGGGGGTCAAGAAATACGGTACTGGGAAGCATATGAGGTTGTTTTCTTAAGATACTGTTGTTCTGAATTTCTTTCTCATTAAAGAATGTACTTGGTGATTGTAATTTCGAATATAGACATTTCTGTAACCTGACAGCATTTGTTTAATAACTATTCAAATTGTGGTCTTATATGTCATAGTCTTGGAATGAAGCTGTTATCTTGCTTTATACTTAAAACCTGTCCCCAAAGACAGGCTCTGGCAACTGCATTGTTCTACCAGAGCAGAGATAATCTGGAGGGAGAAGTTTATACATAAGGAAAGTCAGAGTAGGTATTTGTTACAGCAGGTCGGTACTTGAGTAATGCTTCTAACTCACTTCAGTGGTGGTGATTCGAATGTTATGTTAACACATTCATCTAATTGAAGAAATAGGCAACTCTAAAAAGCTATTTAAACTGATAAAGAGAATAATTTGCTCACATTCCTGTATGTGTTTAAGAATGCTAAACACATGCTAAAGATGTACTTAAAGCATGCACTCAACTTATCTTCAGTTTCCCTGCAAGTTGTTTGACTCAAGCTGTTGGAATAGTCATCTTGCCAACATAGGAAAGCATTGTCATTTTCTGTAACACTTTACAATAAGAATATGTGCATGTCTGCTAACTCACTGCTTATGCTGTATGTACAATCACTTTGAAGAAGGAATGTCTTAAGATTACTGCAAATGTTAGCTACAGTCGATGATTTCCAGTGAATGAAATCTAATGTTCCTTTAGGCAAGCAATGTTCTCATTGATTCTGCAGCCCCAATTCAAGTTATTTTATGCTACTTACCCATATGTTAGACTTCTTAAAATACATTGATCACACAGAAACAAAAAAAGTCATCTTTAATCCATTTTAATTGCCCTGTATTTTATATAGAAATCAAAATGCAATTTGAAATGTCTTTTTTTTTTTTGCTGTGTGTTTTCTGAAAAGAGGAGAAATATACTACACTCAGCGAGAAAGCTCTCTCTCTTTTTTGTTCCATGTTCAACCTCTGGTGAAAGTCATACAAATACTACTTTCTGTTTCCTTATTAATGACTAAGTTTAGCTTGTACCTGGTGAACTGATAAAAAGGGAGAGTGGTCAAAAGTAAGAAAGGGAGAGATGTGAACAGAATGAATTCAGTAACTAGTAAAAACAAATATTTCTCTTCTGTTGCTGTGTACCGTAAGATCCTCCAAGACCAGCAGTTGAGGTATGGGCCAGATGAACAGTGAAGTAGGTTGAAAACTGGTAGGTTGAAAACTGACTGGGCCCAGAAGGTGGTGATCGGTGGCACAAAGTGTAGTTGGAAGCCAGTAACTGGCATTGTACCCCAGCGGTCAGTATTGGGTCCGATCCTGTTCAGATCTGGGTGATGGGGCAGAGTGTACCCTCTGCAAGTGTGCTGGTGACACCACATGGGAGTGGCTGATGCACCAGCCAGTCATGCTGTCATCCAGAAGGACCTTGAGAGGCTGGAGAAATGGGCTTATAGGAACCTCATGAGGATCAACAAAGAGAAGTGCAAAGTCCTGCACCTGGGGAGGAACAGCCTCAGGCACCAGTATATACTGGGGGCCACCTGTAGAGAAGGACCCACATGTCCTGGTAGACACCAAGTTGAACATGAGCCAACAATGGATCCTTGCTGCAAACATGGCTAATGGTATCCTGGGCTGCATTAGACAAAGCATTGCCAGTAGGTTGAGGGAGGTGATCCTTCCCCTCTATTCAGCACTGGTGAGGCCCCATCTGGAGTCCTGTGTCCAGTTCTGGGCTCCTCAGTGTAAGAGAGACATGGACATCCTGGAGGGAGCCCAACAGAGGGCCACAAAGGTAGTGAAGGCAGTGGAGCATCTCTTCTATGGAGAGGGACTGGGAGAGCTGGGACTGTTCAGCCTGGGGAAGAGAAGGTTCAGGAACATCATTTCTATATATATAAATACCTTTAAGGAAGGGTACAAAGAGGAGCTCTGGCTCAGAGCTCAGAGCCAGGCTGTGTTCAGTGGTGCCCAGTGCCAGGACCAGAGGCCATGGGCAGAGACTAAAACACAGGAGGTGGTGCCTGAACATCAGGAAACACATATTTCTTGTGAGGGTGACCAAGTACTAGCGTATGTTGCCCAGGAAGGTTGTGTGGTCTCCATCCTTGGAGACATTCAGAAGCCATCTGGACATGGTCCTGGGCATCTGGTTTGAGATGGCCCTACTGGAGCTCAGGAGTCGGAAAAGATGACCTCCGCAGGTCCCTTCCAACCTCAGCCGTTCTGTTGTGATTCTTTCTACTTCTGTTTGGGTTTAAAGAGCTAAATTTTGGAACTTTGCAGTGTATTTTTCTGTATGTGTAAAACTAAGACAATGACACTTTTATTGAGCATATATTTGGTTGATATAACGTTAAAAATTAAAACCTTACCTAGAATTCTCTTTAAGTTGTAGAAAAATCAAAGGACAGTACCTAACATAGGCAGTTCCAGCTTATAAAGACTAGAGCTGGGATATGATACTCAAAACACGGGGTAGTATTTCTGGTGTAATACTGTTTGGTGGCAGGAGGGAAGAGAATGGAGCATCCCCATCCTGTGAGAGATTGTAATCATCGCTGAGTGAGCACAGCTGGCTTTTATGGACACCGTAAGTCTGGTGCTACACTCCAGTGATCTGAAATCATTTCATACTTAAAAACCTTTGTCTTCTTCCTTCTTGTAAAGAGCTCCTGTGAGTTTGCTCTGGGAGGCCAACCCTGTACCTACATAACAGCATGTTCTGGGGAACAGTCTGCCCGTAGACTTTTAAGTACCTCTACAAATGTAAAACAAGTCTCTGGTATGGAAAAGATCTAATGAGGGTGACTTGAGGATCAGTAATAATGGGCATTAGTTGAACTTTGTATTGTTAAAGTTCTGTAGTAACTGTCTGCATTGGTTTATTATAATAATTTATTGTCATATTTTTACAATATTAAATAACTTCTCAGAATTCCACTGTTTTTCTTGACCAGTCCCTTAATGTGGGATGGTTGCGATAGGTGAAGATGTGGTCTGCCAGCAGCAGGAATATTAGTGTGCGTGTTCCAACAGTTCTCCCTCTCTGAGCCATGAAACCAATCTGTTCCTGTCTGTTACAATTTTATGGAAACTAATTCTTTGTTGATGGAATCAGGTGAAAAATATGTGGTTCTGATTAGCAAACAGTATGCAGAGTTTCTTAAGGTCATGGAGAACATTCCTCAGACATGTGCATGTGTTCAGTGTGTTTGACTGTGCATATATATGTTATATATACATCTTCCTATATTAAGATGATGGACAGTAGCTTTCTTTTCATATATATTTCATTATATTTCACATAATAATATTAATTATTACTATTTAGATGTTTAAGTAGAACAAATACTCAGTTTTGTTGTTTCTGAGTTTTAGAAACATGCATTTTTAAACTCATCAACCCTCAGGATGATATTAGTATAACTTTGTAGCATAAATCCTGAGCCTTTTTGAAGTAGCAGTGTTTTCTGTAGTATTTCTGTACATATTATACAAGTGACTGCCTCGATAAAATAATGACCTTTCATTTTGCAGTATCCTGCAGAGCTGCAAAAACTAAGCTGGTATCTGCAGCCTGCCTAATGGACTGCTCACCACATCACCACATGCAATTAAGCATTAGTGATTTTTCTGCTCAAGACAGGCTCAAGACTGATTTAGCAATGAAGCTTAATTACTTGTAGCCCTTGGAGAAAATGTCCCAGCAAGGTTGAGGTTGTTGGCAGGGCGATGTGGGAAAGCAATTGCTGAGCTGCCTTCCCCAGTTCTGATTTTCTGTAGTCGGAGTTAGCACTGGTAACCTGCGGTTAAGCAAATAATCCTGCAAAACTTGTGCGTTGTTATGGCTTTCTTTGTTAGAGGCTAAAGAGGAAGATAAACTTTGCAGCTTCCTAAAAGCAAGTGTTCTGACCAAATACAGCTCTTTCACTGTATGGGTGAAGCTATTCAGTGCTAATGGAAGTGAAAAGATACGTAAGTGTAAGGTCATCGTTCTGGCCAGAGCAAGCTGAGGCTAACAGCACAGCAAAGTGCATTTGTACTTCTTTAATATGTTATAGGTAAGTTGTTTCTTTATTTTGTACTCAGGTTATAGGCAAAATGGTGAAGGAATGGAATATTACAGAATAAATTAATCATATTAACACACTATACTCAAAATATCTTCATTTGAGTTTTGAGGAATGTGTTATTTAAAGGAAACAGGAACTCCAAGGAATACATCTGGAATAACAATTCAGAGGGACATATGGCATCAATTGCCTTATATTTTCCTATATGGGAGTTCTGATTGCAGTAAAAGGGAAAACTGTTCATTAATTACACAGAATTAGAAATACAAATACAGGGTTGTTGATGGCTGTATCAGGCTGAAGTACAGGGATTCTGGAAAAAAATGTGGAAGTTAGGCAGAGAAACTGGACTTTTCCTGTTTGTCAGCTGTGACAATAATTTACATCTGTACTGTATTTTTTCCTCTTAAAGGTTTTGACTCCCTTATTCTATATCTTCCTGTAGAGAAATCTCTCATGCACCTCTATGGGATTTTCATTTACAAGGAGAAGTAATATCACAATTGTAATTTGTTTGGTATTTGCTTTTGCCTTCTCAGTAGTGCTCAAAGTCTCGCTCCTGCTAACAACTCTGGACATGTTTATCAATGGACATATTCATGGTAACAAAAGTACCCATGTGCCTAAATATTTGCAGGAGTGTGCAGCTTGAGACGCTAATTCCCAAAGGCACATTTAGCACATGCTCTAGTGCTTTACTTGATGGGGAGTGAATTTAAGTATGTGTATAGGTTCCCTTGACTTCAGCAGTGTTTAACCAGATGAGTGACTTAAACTTTTTGCTAGACAGGAAATAATCATTTAAGCATGTACTTCAGTTAAGTTTTATTTTAAAGCAGAGCATTGGAAGACTCATTTTAACAAGTATTGTCTTAGCCTTATGTGTACAGTCCCTGGAATATTTACCAACCTGGCTTATATTTACCATCTTTGTTGTATCTGAGGTATTTCTCATTGTAGTGGAGTAGGTTTTTTTGGGTAATAACCAGTGATTTTTAAAAATTATGCTAAGATGTCTCTTAAATGAAGAAATACAGCTTTCAGTCATCTATTTTGCAGATGTAGCACCATCAGTCAGCAGAACTTACCAGTCTGACCCTCTCTATCCCAGTTTTCAATGGCATATGTCTTTACCTTGAACTGCTCAGGCTGAAATACACTAAAGCAAATGAGGATGGTGCCCCTTAGGAGTGTCCCTTGCTATGCAGTTCATCTCCTTTCATGCAGGAGGCCGAGGGATTTTGCAAAACCCACTATGTGATGGAGTAATGAAAGGCACATGCACTCAGAGACCTGAATTACAGTTGCACCAGCAACATAGGGTCATAGAGCCACAGACTGGTTTGGGCTGGAAAGAGCCTTAAAGCTCATCCAGTTCTAACCCCCTGCCATGGGCTGGAGCATCTCACACTAGACCATGTTGCCCAGGGCTCTGTCCAACCTGGCCTTGAACACTGCCAGGAATGGAGCATTTACCCCCTCTTTGGGCAACCTTTTCTAGCACCTCACCACCCTCATAGTAAAGAATTTCTTCCTTATATCTAACCTGAACTTCCCCTGTTTAAGTTTGAACTCATCACCCCTTGTCCTATCAATACAGTCCCTCATGAAAAGTCTCTCTCCAGCATCCTTGTAGGCCCCCTTCAGATGCTGGATGGTGGCTATGAGGTCTCCACGCGTGTGTCAAGAACCACCTGAACTTAGTACATAATTATTTCTGCTCTGAACAGTTACCTGCCAAAATAATCTTGGGAAATGGCTGGAAAAAACTGTAGCATTAACATCTCCACGTGAGGCTTGAATAGATAAGTGTCTAACTTGGAGTCATACAAGTAAAAGTGAGAAGTGAACTTACCTCATCATGTATAAGGACAATATTCCACCAGCCATGCAATAACTGCATTATTTCCTATCCTCACTAATTACCAAGGTTACCTGCAGTGGAAGAGCATGGGTCTTGGTAACCCAAGTGGTCTTCTGCAGTTTTAGGTTGCAGTGGAGCTGGTCCCAATGTTTTAGCAATCTCTGTTCTTTGCAGGCATCAGCGATAAGGTACCCTGTCAACTTTGTGCTACCAATTTAATGACTAATAATACTGTTGGGATGCAAGATGGATCATGCTGCTCTGCCTACTTGAATTTCACTGAAGTTTGGAAGCTTGGAAGGAAAAGCTGGTGCTTTATTGCAATAACATTAACAGCATTGCTGCCTCCTTTTGTGTATTACTGAAATCTTTGTAATACAGGTAGAGATGAACGGTGTTCTTCCCAAAGCTCCTTCTGACACGTGCTTTGACTCCCATGCGTATGTTGGATTGAAGATCTTGGTTAGCTTGTTTATAAGGAGAGTTCAGCAGTCATTTTGCATTTACTTCTCTGGATTTTCTTTGTTCTGAGTTGTGTCATTTTAGAGTCTGCAGAATGGAACTGCTGGAAGACGTGGAAGTGTTTCTTTTTGGTAACCGTGCTGTATGCAGTGCTCTCCTCTCCTGTGCCATTCCTTATACAGCTCCTTGGACTTTGTGTAAAGTCAGGAGAAAAATGTGGACAAATAAATTCCTGTGTGTCATCTGCATGCCCTTGAACTCAGTTTCACTTTGCAGTAACTGTGTGCAGCAGATCAGGAGTGTGTAGAATTTTCCAGTCATGAGAAAAGTGCTTGGATTTACAGACATTTGGAAGCGTGCACATGTATTTAATAAAAAGTATTTTTTTTAAATGAAAAAACTATTTAAGTTGTTGAAACTCAGAACTTTATGTAAGCAAATCTGCTCCTGGAACTGTTTATCACACTTAAAGTAAGTGTCCTTCACTTTTTATTTGGATGGTGGCGATGATGTGTGAAGGAAAGGTTGATGGGTATCTCTTCCCATGTTCTTGGTAGCCACACAACATCTTACAGTTCATTCTCTAGTTGCATTTTGGGTACAAAAGAGCCATTTAAAAGCAGCAGATGATGAACAATACATCCTGGTAGAGGTGACCAAGAAGCAATTTCAGTGTGAAACAGCAGTAACTGTCTATTTGAGAAAGCATTTCCTTCCATAAGTTAACTGCACTTGTGGAACTGCCTTAATATTTTTTTCATCACTTAATCTCCCAGTATAAATTCTTTCAGTTCAAGTCCATGCAATCTCTACGTTGAGCATTTAGCATTGAGGTTCACAAAATTATTATTATTTCAATATGGGAAATACTGTTCTGATTGATGGAACTGTAACACAAAAACCAGAAATATGGCATTATAGTAAATTGTATTCGTCAGCCTGGTGGAACTATATTAAATGCAGTTTCGTATGAGATTAACTGCATGATACTTTAAAATACCACTTGCTAACATTGCACAGATGGTTTATATGGCAATTCGTCAGTTAATGCAGGAAAAAAAAGGTCATTTATTCTAAAATACGCTGTAGAGAGATTTATTTTCATTGACTCTAATAAATGCTTTGGGATAAGTTTTGCCCTAGCATATATTAAGGTGTCAGTACAAGATTTCATTACAACAGTTATTAGAAGGGGTGCTCAACAGTGGATGTGGTGCCAAATAACTGGCTTGAGAAAAGGTTCCTTCACATCATTTACCCTGAGGTGTTTTCGTGCAAACAGATGATCACCAAAGCTGATGCTCTGGGTTTGGAATGGACATTGATCCACACTGCTGCCTGCAGCCAGCCCTGTGCATGCTACCTAATACTGTGTGTAATCCCTGCTTTGGTATAGGTTTAACACGTCTTAGTACCTTCTTAGCTCAAGGTCTCTCTCTGCTTACACTGTACCAGCCCTTGTCACTGCAGAGATGCCACGTTACTGCCCTTACATTATGGGCCACAGAAGTGCCATAAAATAGGACAGTTCTAAGTTTTGCCTTGGCATGTATTTTGTCCTTCCAAGTGGTTGTGCAACAACATGTGCTCATACCCCTTGGTGGGAAGAAGTCCTGCCTCGTCTCCTTGAAGTGGCCAAGCAGAGAACTGTAGCCAAAGCAATCCCTGTCCCACACGCTCAATGCACGTTGCCCCAGGCACTTGGGTGCCCTTGCTGCTTCTCCCATCCATGCTTTTTTCAGTATTTGAGCAGTTGTTTTTTAAGATGCCATCTAGACAAAGTCTTCTCTTAAAAGCGCTAGGAACAGCCCTCCAGATCTGTGCTTCTGTAGCTTTATCCCCAAAGTGAGAGCTACGTGCAGAGAGATGCGGTTAGAGGGTGAAAGCCTTGCTGGAGTGGTATTGGGAAGACCAGGCCAGCCTGTTGAAGGGGACTCTTGGGACTAATGAAACCATCCGATCAGGAGAAGATTCGGGGAAGGGTTGTCTGTAAATTACAGCATAATTTCCGTGCTGCCTGCTATTACGATGTTTCCGGTCCCACAGCGCTGAGTATGAGAGTTTCCCTAAAGAGGGAGTTTAGGAGAGGTAAAATTAGACATATTGCTGGAATAGCTAATTCAGTCGTTTTCCCAGGATAGATGAGAGTTCATATTTGCCTCCGTTAATTCCCCCAGAGTATCTTAAGGAATTTTATTCAAGATTATTAAAAAAGGCATTTCTGTTGCTGACGTTCTTATCTGGCATTATATTAAGCATATGAAAATAAGGTATTAAACATTTGAAGATACATTAATGAACCAGGGTTGCTCAGATTTTTTCTCTGACCTGTTCCTGTGTTGTAGGCAGATTGTGGTATCAAAATACTGTCGTAAATCACTTCATAATTAAATTCTTTGTTGATATCTCAGGGGTTTGAAATTCCTTTGGGTTTTCCCACTACCACCTTTGAAGATAAGACCTGATTTGTCATGTTTTGCATGATTCTAGAGTAGTTTCTGCTCAGGTGACCTAAGAAGCAGATAGAAATGGTGCAGTATTTGGGGGAGAGGAAATACTTCAGGGTTTTATTTTACGTATCCATTTATTCTTTTTTCTATAGAATTGGCAAAGTTGCAGCCTGTCAGAGTATCCATGGATTTATATCCAGTTGTGTCGGGCTGTCTTTTTGTTGATCAAAACTTTTTCAGTGCAAGTATTTAATTAGAAGGAAAAAGTCTTTACTAGAGATTCAATACTTGCTATAGGTAAGACCTGGGAAAGCTCCTGATTTTGCTACTGAAGCTTTCCAATAGAAGATTCATTTTCAAAACAAACAAGAAGATAACGGATTTAAGTTCTAAAGTGTTTCATCTGTATTTTTAAGTTGCTTAATCTTGACCGTTTCGTGCCTTGGATTTATCTCTGCTTAAAAGCATCAGGACCTCAGGTCAGATTCACGTAGGCTTCCTGTATTAAATCTGCCAGTATTAAGCCCTCATTCTGTTCTAATGTGGCATGTCTGTGTTGTGAGTTTGATTTTAGCTTTAAGAAGCCAAGTTGTAAGAACAGGCTGTGATTTTCCTCAAAACAATATTTTTCTATGTGCTTCTCCCTTGGCCCTATGCCACAATATTGGTCGGTGTTTGGAGAAGCGTTTCATTGCCCCAGCAGTGAAGTAGGTGTTCCTCACATAGTATGAAATGCTGCCAGAAGTTCTGGAAGCAATCTGAGAGTCACTTTGATGTTACAATATTTGTACATGGATACCAAGTTAAGGACCTTGTGCAGGGCTCACTTCAGTTTTGTATTCTTGCAATTTAAACTAAAGCTCTTGAACACAAAGGAAGCAACAGAAAACCTCTAACACATGTTATTTTTTCTTCACAAAAGCAAGGCAGCTTGTAATTAGGGTTGAAAAGGGCTTTTAATGGCGTACTAATTTATTCCCCTTCCTTGTCCTGACAGGTTTAATTAGTCCTAAATATCAGTGAGTAGACTGATGACTAGCCCGACATTGCCGAGCTCCACTGATGATGGGACAGTTGTAAAGCTGCTCTTGCCATTTTGTTTCATTTTCTCAGAGTTCTTCCTCAGGTAACCTGTGTTTTACTTCGTAGTAAATAACCCATTCAGACAGGGTGGTTTTGACTAATGGGTCTTTTTTCAATTCCCCTGTGATCATCCTGGCTGCAATTTAGAGGGTTTAAATCAGTTTTACTGGGTGCAGTATTGCCCCTTCAAGTTGTTCTCTATCTTTCTAAAACATTTAAAAAATTGAACTAAATTTGCCTCTTTCTTGTAATATTTCTGCTTTCCTGCACTCCTGGCATTTTTTCTTCACTTAAAATAACTCAACAACCCTACTTGAACTCTTCCATATCATCCCTATCAGTTGTCTTCGTCATTACTTCCTTTTTCCCTTTTGCTTCAGGAAATGCATCTTTCATGTCACTCTCAGGGTCGGGAGTAGCCAGATTGCACAGTGACCAAACCCCACCAACCCCTCCCTGTTTTATAATCCCCAGAAGAGCTGAACTCCTTTCCTGCTTCTCTGTCAACCTTTTGCTGTTGCCTCCGTCAGGGTTTTATATATTATGTATTATGAGGGTTGTTACTGGCCTACTTCTGTGTGATCCATCTCAGCTGATAAACAGCTTGTGGTTGTGTGCTGCTCTGTTCAGTTGTTTTGAAAGGAATGTAGATTATCAGTTTCACTTTTTCCAAGGGTTCAGTAGCATAATTGTGCAATCACGTTTGATTCATGGCAGGTAATAAGGAGTTAGGGCATAGAAATTGGGGAGGTGATATTCCTGTCTAAAAAGAAAAGGGCTGGGTGAGTAGATGTGGAAAAAAACCTTTGTATTATAGGAGAACAGAATGGACTGGCCATGGCAGAGGGTTGGAACTAGATTATGCTTAAGGTGACTTCCAACCCAAACCATTCTATGATTACTCCAAATCAGAATAGTTGATATATTTTACTGAGTCTTTATGAACTCTCAACACAAAGTTGTGTTGTCCCTGTAACAGAAGCAACTGAGTTACAAAGGAAGTGAGTGCAGTAAAGGCGGTAAGTATGTAAGTACAAAGGGACGACCTTAAGTGTGTTCTGCACTCACCTGGAGCTCTGGACACTGTGGAACAGGCTGTCCCCTACTTGAAAGCATTGTAGTTAACTACAGTTGAAATGGAAAATTACAGTGGTTGTTCTGAAGATAACAGTTTGCTCAAAGAAGTGGCGTTCTGATGTTCAGAAAAAAAACAGCAACCCAATGTAGCATGTGAGTGCATGTCAGGGATGAGGGAGCACCTCAAAGACTCAACTTATGAACTGAGATAAGAGCATGTTGTTTTCCCCTTGGTTTAGATTTGAAGCATCTTTGTAACATGTTTTTCTTTGAAGTATTAAAGCTCTGGTCAGTGCAGAAGTTGGATGCACTCATCAGTTGAGTGCTTCCCACTGCTGAGAAGGGAGTATTTTTCTAAACCCCCACTGAAAGCTTATGGCTGATGTTTTACTTTTCCTGATGCCTCCTTTTGGCATGAATCCCTTCATGTATCCACTGACAGTATCTTTTCACCAAAGAGAATATATCCAAGCCGTATGTGCTCCTCTTAACAGTGTTTTGAGTTTCTTTCACTGTTCCTTTGGTTCTCAAAGGTGTGATGCCAAGCAAGTAAGTTGAAGTGTTAAAAATGTTAATGCCACTAATGCAAATCATTTTATCTGTTACTACACGATAGGATCATTTGATAGTATAAACAAAGTATCTTTTTAGTAAACATCGTTGCAAGATGTTTGTTAAAAAGAGATTTATGCAAGAACAATAGTTCACTTCTGTTCCCTAGAACTGTTAGATTTATTTTCAAACTTCCAGCCAAATATCTGTAACATGACTAATGTATCAGAGCATTGTCCAGGTTGTGTAGAACGGCATTGTATTTCTACAAGGGGTTTTCTGCTGTAATTTGATAGCTGAAACTATCAGTCTGTGTTTTACACTGGTGTATACTGTAACCAGATCTGTCCGTCTTGTTCTCGCTGCACTGGGGCATGTGCTGCCTGCTCTGCTCTGCTGGGCTCTGCTTTTGTCTCCCTTGTTTTCACTTTTGGAATGATTCCCTGCGGTCCAGGAGCACCGAGGTCCACGTGAGGTCAACCATACCTTGCAGATAGTGACACTGGTGCAAATCATGACAAATACAGGGGGGTCACACGGTGTTTCCTGTTTCCTGTGTTTAATTTAGAGGCCGGTGATTTGTGAGCAGCGTACAAGGATGCTGCGCATAGTTTGGTTTGGGTTTAGGTTCAAATTTGAATCCTGCTTCCAACCTCTTTTTGTTTCAATAATTCCTGGAAAAGGAGCGTGTTTGGGGATCTTCTGTCTCAGATTTTCTCTTTTTCATGTTTGGCACATAGTTTGTTTCACTGCTTTTAATGGGTGTGGGTTAAAAAGCTGTTTCTGTTTAACCACCGCCTGAACTTGGGTGGTGTGAAAAAGATGTTGGTCCAGCTATGGAACGGTTTTGGCCATTAGTGACTGAAAGCCTATGGAGGGAATACCACATATTTTCTTCTGGGTTCCAGAAAGAAGAGGTGACTCTAGTCTGGAAATACCTTTTGGAAGGTAGGAAGTGATGTATAGATAAAGGCGATTGTAAGCTCAAAGGATTTCTGTCTCCATCAGTAGATGCCAAGAATCATATAGAGTCACGGAATGACTTGGGTTGGAGGGGACCTTAAAGTTCATCTGGTTCCAAGCCCTGGCCACGGACAGGGATACTTTCCACTAGAGCAGGTTGCTGAGGTAATTTAATAAGGACTTTTTTATAAGGAGTAATCTAATAATACTTGTAACAGTGGTAGAAGGCTGTGAGGCAGGCAATATATTCTGAGAAGAAAATGAAAAACAACTGCAACAACAAAAATTTCTGTTTCTAGGCTTTTTAAGAAGCCTGTTCTAAATTGTAAGCTTGTAGACTCCTGCTCATACTCTGATGAACAGCTCTTGTTGGCTGGTGGAAAATCAGCGGCTCTTGGGCTCGCTGTGCAAATGTGAGTGCAAGCGGTTGTGGTGCTGGGCAGTGGTGGGTTGTTGCGGTTGCTATTAAGGAAACAAAGTAAAGATAAAATCCTTTTGTTACTTCCTTGGATTTCAGAGAAATGACTTAAAATCCCTGGAAATGGTGATATAACAGGTTACTGGAAGATTTCAGGAGTATTTGTGAAAACATTCCCTTATTTATGGACTACTGAAATTCAGTGGGAACCTGAAATGTCATCTTCGCAGGTGCCTTTGTTATTAAGTTAGCAGCAAGAAGTTAATGTTCCAGGATACTTTCACTAAGATTTGCTGGTTAATTTTTTAGCTGATTGATTTATTCTTACATCTCCTATTAGGAAAGAAAAAAAGTCACATCTTCTTCATGTGATGGATCCCATGGTATTATTCATTGTCATTCTCCAGAGCAGGATGTGCAGTTAAGCTGTTTGACAGGAAAGTCTGCTGAGGCTGGTGAGGAAACAGGACAGAAATACAATTGTGCCCAAACTGCTGACTTTTTACAAAGAGTTTTTACTGATAACAGCATTTAAACTAAAAGCAGTTTTGATTTCAGCTACATTGCTGCAATTTGCAGGAAAGACATTGCAATTTCAGTTTAGCTTTTTCTTAGTTCCTTAGTTCTCTTAGCCCATTATATATATATATAATTAGCCATTACATATAGCCATTATATATTAGCCATTATCTATATAATTAGCCTTTATATAGTGTATATAGCCCATTATATATAGCCTATATATATAAAATAGCCCGTTTTTTTATATATATATATAAAAATATATATATATATAAAAATAGAATGGTGAGCTGTGGTATCTTGTGCACCTTTTGGTTTCAGTGTTAATGGTCTAAAAGTGCTAAATTAGCGGTAGAAAGAGAGGATTCTAGTGTTACTGCATTGCAGTTAGATGTTCTCATAGCTCACTTATGCTGTTGAGTACAACTAACATCCAGATAACATACTTTGGTGGAGTAGGGGACTGGCCCCCCAGTTTGCTCCTAGTAGTGTTTTTGTAGAATCTGTCTAGGATTAGCTGAGAGATGAAAAGGTGTTTTTAACTGATCATCACTGTACATGAGGATGTTTGGTTGGTTTAATTTGTATTGCAATCATCCATCATCTTTGAAGTTTAAGTAGTATTTTCTCAGGATAATCCCATTTTGAATGGCATTTTACTTCCTTAGTTGGCAGTTCATCTGTTCACACACCTCGCTGTGGGAAATTCAGTTTCTCAGTGGCTATTTGAGGGGAAAACTGGAGTCAGTTTAATGGAACAAATATTTCACGACCAGCTATGGGTGCATTTCATCTTTAGCTCTTCAAGGTGCCTGTCCTGCAATCAAAAACACTTGTAACTGCCGGGACGTAGCTGAATCATTTGGTCTTCTGCACTGTTTGTGGGCTGTAGATGCAGGAGATACAGAATTATATTTCCTGAAAGAGTGATGTGTGGATCCCTGTAATCTTCACTCAGTGTATTTGTGCTTCAGAGCAACACTTAATGAGATGGTTCAAAAGGACAGGAGATGTGTTCTGGAAAGCATAAAGAAATGGGTTGTGCTCTTTGGCGGTGTATTTGAAGATGTTCTTGTTAAGTCATTTTACACAATTCAGTGTATTGAACGATTCCTTGATGTGCTTTCCTTCAGTTTTTCTCCTTATCAGGAAAAGTCATTGTAGAGTTACTACACTTGACTAGAGGTTGTTCATCCTTTGCTGGCAACCAAATCAAACGTGTCTTTCAAATGCGAGTACTTGTATTGTGGCTCACCAGGCAAGTTAAGGACTTCAGTGACATTTAGGACTAATTCAGTGCTGAGAATTATGTTAGTGTTAAGGGGGAAGAAAATACAACCTGAAAGTGTGAAGGTTTTTGAAGAGTCAAATCTATAGCATTAATCTTAAAGGGAACAATATAACCATTGATGTCTTTTAGAGGCGTAATCAACTGTATTAAATACAGCTGTTTCATTAATGAAGGTGCTTAAATAATCCCTATTTTTATCCTCTGGTTAAAAATCATACCTCAGTTAAGCCTTTGTCTGATGTTGTAGGCCTGGTACTTCAATTTTAGCTTTGGTTCTGCAGCAAAATTAAGTGTGAAATAAGGATCAAACCTTCATTAGCAGCAACAGTCTGAGATATTGTTAAAACATCTTGTTTGTGGTGTAGTTTCCTTAATACTAAATCCAATCATGAGTTTAATGTATTTATGAACATCTGAGAAAGTAGTGATGCCGTACTCGATGGCTGTGTGGTTTAGCCTGGAAAAGATGTGAGAGGAGGAGGTGCTACAGAGATTCTCACTGAGCTTTTGCTGCTTGAAGCTCTTCTCGACTACATAATCTTATATTAACCTTATTTTTTGTTACTTTTGTTGTTTTGGTATTCTTTTTTTCTGTGTTAACGTAGGAGTAACAGTAGCAGAAGGACTGAAAACTAATCTGGCCTCTCTGCTAGCGCCAAAGCTTTTCTCTGAACTGGTAACATCTGTGTTAAGAAGTAGGTGACACACCATCTAACATCTACATGATTGTTGGTAAAACAAACCAGACAATTTTAAAACCCTAGGAAGAAAGAGAATAGAATATAGAATCATAGAATAGTTAGGGTTGGAAAGGACCTTAAGATCATACAGTTCCCACCCCCCTGTCATGGGCAGGGACACCTCACACTAAACCATGTCTCCCAAGGCTCTGTCCAGCCTGTCCTTGAACACCACCAGGTATGGAGCATTCACAACCTCCCTGGGCAACCCATTCCAGTGCCTCACCACCCTTACAGTAAAGAACTTCTTCCTTATATCCAATCTAAACTTCCCCTGTTTAAGTTTGAACCTGTTACCCCTTGTCCTGTCACTACAATCCCTAATGAAGAGTCCCTCCCCAGCATCCTTATAGGCCCCCTACATATATATATATATATATATATATATATATATATATACACATATATAAACAGTTTACCCTAATCAAGATGTAATAGAGTTCTGAAATGGAAGAAAAAGGAGTGTTTCCTGATGTGTGAGCCTTTGCTGTGTAGTATTTTAAAAAGAAATATGTTAATAATTATTTCAGTAAAAGGACATTATTTTATCACTGATTTCGGTTTCAGTTTTAAGTTTTTCTTTATTATGTCCAAAAATCTTCCAGGGGGTTGGAACCAGATGATCTTTAAGATCCCTTCCAAACCCAATCTAACCCAAGCCATTATGTGATCCTATGATTCTCTTAGCTTCTGCTTAGCATCTTGCCTCTCCACTCACCACATAGGAAGTGGTTAAAGGACCAACCAAGGGGCTATTAGAAGCAAAGTGAGTTACACTGTGTTGAACAGCCATGGCCAGCAGTGTGATTCGCTTTCCTGGCTCGCTGCAGTGGAGCTCATGATGAGCGCTCATATAAGCTGCTTTGGTGCTGCAAGGCAAAGCTGAAGCAAAGGTCAGCTCTGGCGTTGGGATGGAGTAGACAGCTGTAGTGAGAACTTTCCAGTGTGCTACATCCTTCATTCCCTGCGACACAGAAGCATCTGTGCCTTCTCAGGAGGCTTCACTGGAAAGCAGTTCCATTGCAGCATGAATGAACTTCTTCATTCAACAGATGATGTCATCTCAGCTTTCACCCCCTTCTTAACAACTGTGATTATATCAATGTCTTACATCTTAATTGTTCAGAGCCCTCGTTACCCTGAGGAGTTAACTACCTTACGATGACAGCTAGCATCAGCTCTCCGTTGTGGAGGCTCCTGCATTTCAGCTTACCTTGTGATTTCCCCCTCCTCACATTCTCAGGGAAGGGGGCTTTTACTTGCAGATGTTAGTTCACAGCATTGTTGAAAACCGATGAAGTAGTGGAGACACACAGAAATAGATGACATCATATGCAAGGTGCCAGGATTTGTGCATAAATACACAGAATTATAATCAATTTTAAATGTTTTTCTAGATGTTTATATAAATGTATATTTTTACATACACTATGTATAATTCTACTGTTTAGAATTTCCATCTGTCTGAAGGACTACTGGATAAGGTGGCTTTCATGATACTGCCTTGCACAGAATATTATGCTTGGACTATTTTGTAATACATATGTGTTGCAGCAATGAAATTATTTCAACACCTGTAAACTTTTAAAGACTAATATCTCTTGCAGTTCCTTTTTGGATACTGAGGTAATATCAAACCTTGTAATTCTTCAGTGATTATGAGCTCTGGAAGACAGAGACGAGCAGAAATCCTCATGGTGGAGATGAAATCTTGGACGATATCCGTAACATGAGCTAAGGAGTTATGTTCAGAAGCCTAATGTGAGACATCTGCACAGACTACTAAGAAAATCTATTGTTAGTTTAGTATTTACTACATTTGTAATGCTCTTGTAGGATAAGTAACCAGATTTAAATTTCAGCTTACATATGGCTTTAATATTTAGAGATATTAGCGTTCTTGTACCTTCCATTTGCAAGGTTCTATTTCAAGTCTATTCCTAATTCTGCATTTTCAAAGTATCCCTGTATGAACCATTCATAACTACTTCATACTTATTCATCAGAGTTATAAAACTGGGAGGTTCAGACCGTGCTGGTGGAATTGGCTGTCTTGTCGGGGGGTTGCATTGTAGGATGGGCTGGGATTTGGTCTCACTGAGGCTTAAGCTGATTTAGGCAGGCGCGAACGCCAGGTGCCTGCTCTTGCCCCTGTTCAGTCCTTGGGAGGCTAAAATAGTTACTTACAGATGGATCAGGTCTGTGGTCTGCTTTTGTGTGCCAGCAGAAGACACATGGCAGTGATCAGCAAGAAAAGGTGCTGGGGAGGAGGAGCGGTGACTGTGTAAAGTGATGTTGTCTGAAAGTAATTCATGGAGCTTCAGCCTGAACCGAGAAGCACGACCCAGCTGTGAGCAGACCTGCACAGCGAGATGTGTAGCTGTCAAGTGGAACACTACTACAGCTTACAGTAGTATTGCACTGGGCCAGTTTTAGACAATCTTAGACTGTAAACCTGTCCCTGGGTCTTCTGCAGACTAAACCATCCCAGTTATCTCAGCCTCTCCTCCAGGCTCTTCATCCCTTGTGGTCCTTTGCAGGACTTTCTCTGGCATGTCCTTATATATATATGTATGAATTTTAGGTCTGACAGAACCTATTCTTCTCAAGGGTTTTGCCTGTTGAGATATTTAACTGTATTAATTCTCTTTGTTCACAGTATTTTTGATGAGGTATTGATCAAGAACATCACTCTGGTAATTGTTGCTTCACTCTCTAGTTTCAGAACAGCCTTTGCTGGGAAGGGGAAGGAGTTTTGTTTTGTTTTGTTTTGCTAGGAGATCTCTGAAGAATTTAATGAAATGCCAGAGGTTCCTGCACTGGTCTTTACCACAGTTAGCCTTGCACACATTGGGGACTGTTTATGTCTGGAAGGCAGAGGAACTTGAACTATTCCAGTTCCTGAGTGTCTGAGCACTGTGAAGAATTCCAAGCGATGCTGTGCCTACACTTTGTGTTTAATTGTCCTCACAGAGAGGAGATGGGGAGGTATTGAGTTGTTCTGCTGTCTTGCCTTAGCCTTACTACTTCCTCTTACTCTTGGTTCTTAGAGACAACCTGACTGTCTGTGTACTGGGCAGTTGAGTCCATAGTGTTACCTGACCAGATAAGCAGGGAAGAAAATAAATTTGCTTAATTTAAATGCACCTTACAGGGTGGAAAAATCAAAGACTTGATTTTTGAAAGTCAGTATCTTTAGAATATGGTACTATGATTTGGGTTTTGGTTCAGGAAGGTAGTTTCTCATTTGAATGATATGTTGCTTTGAGTCTCCTCTTGCTCTTTTCTTCCTCTTGTAATTATTACTAAGCCAGATAATTTTGTGTTTCTTAAATACAGGAAAGAACATTCATGACAAATAATTTGGTGTCTCTGTAGCCATAAGGTACTGTACTTGTTTTCCATGTGTATATGTGTGTGTGTGTGTGTGTGTGCGCACTATTTTTCCCTAGTTAGAAACTACTGGAAATGACAAGGCAGCTGTCTAGCAGCCAGAGTGATGTTTTTACAAGAGATAATTGAGGGTTTATGTTTTATAGCATGGGGTATGACTTGGAGACCTGGGAGTACCAGGACATGTGTCCCCACTGCTAAGCATTAGAGCTGCTTTCAAGTTGTGTGTCAAAGGACAGATTATTCTTAGAAATGAGCATGGACCAGATCTTCCATGATATACTGTAAAATAGAATCATAGAATAGTTAGGGTTGGAAAGGACCTTAAGATCACCTAGTTCCAGCCCCCCTGCCATGGGCAGGGACACCTCACACTAAACCATGTCACCCAAGGCTCTGTCCAAACTGGCCTTGAACACCGCCAGGGATGGAGCATTCACAACTTCCTTGGGAAACCCATTCCAGTGCCTCACCACCCTAACAGGAAAGAACTTCTTCCTTTTATCCAATCTAAACTTCCCCTGTCTAAGTTTGAACCCGTTCCCCCTTGTCCTATCACTACAGTCCTTAATGAAGAGTCCCTCCCCAGCATCCCTATAGGCCCCCTTCAGACACTGGAAGGCTGCTATGAGGTCTCCCTGCAGCCTTCTCTTCTCCAGGCTGAACAGCCCCAACTTCCTCAGCCTGTCTTCATACAGAGGTGCTCCAGTCCCCTGATCATCCTCATGGCCTCCACTGGACTTGTTCCAACAGTTCCACGTCCTTTTTATGTTGAGGACACCAGAACTGCACACAATACTCCAGGTGAAGTCTCACAAGAGCAGAGTAGAGGGGCAGGATCACCTCTTTCGACCTGCTGGTCACGCTCCTTTTGATGCTGCCCAGGATACGGTTGGCTTTCTGGGCTGTGAGCACATGCTGAAGCCGGCTCATGTTCATTTTCTCATCAACCAACACCCCCAAGTCCTTCTCCACAGGACTGCTCTGAATCTCTTCTCTGCCCAATCTGTAGCTCTTTTCCTTTTCAGTGAGGTGCAGTAGTGAGGAAATGCTGTTTCATTTGACAATTACTGTTTTGTACTTAAGTCTCTCGGCCTTCTTGAAAGCAGTGCACCCTCATCCAGAGCTTTAAGAGGCTGTTCCGTGGCAGTTTGAGGCTCTGTTACAAACCTGTGTTTGCTGTGGCTAAGAGAACACACGGGAATGCACTTGGCAAGTGTTTTCTGAGGAAACAAATGAAGGGTGCTGCAATGCTCAACTGTACATCTCTGTGTGGAATTTGTGAACTAGAAAACCGAGGGTTTAATCTTCTCTTTTATTCTTTCATGCTCTTCTGAGACTGGCAGGTGCTCCCCCGTCTTGGCTCAGTTACCCTCTACATTTGCCAGTTGTAATCGTGATCAAACAACAGTGCTTTAAGATGAATCTATATAAGCTCTTGTTTAATAACACGTACTAGTGTTTCTTTTGATCTTATCTGGAGATTGCTTGTGGCTTGCTGGCAATAAAAAATCAGGAGCCTCTAAGCTGAAGTGGTGTCGGTGCAGCTGAATTGGCCCAGTGCCCAATAAGGATCAGACAAATTGTTTTCTACATTTTCATAAAGCCCATCAGTTATAAAGCAGCAGCAGTACTGCAGTGCATCAAAACTTCCTTATCTCAACTAGGGAAAGAATCATTATGTGGATGACCGAGGTTGTGGCAAGAGTTTTCTCCAGTACTTAGGGACTGTAGTGACAGGACAAGGGGTAACGGGTTCAAACTTAAACAGGGGAAGTTTAGATTGGATATAAGGAGGAAGTTCTTTCCTGTGAGGGTGGTGAGGCACTGGAATAGGTTGCCCAGGGAGGTTGTGAATGCTCCATCCCTGGCAGTGTTCAAGACCAGGTTGGATGAGGCCTTGGGTGACATGGTTTAGTGTGAGGTGTCCCTGCCCATGGCAGGGGGGTTGGAACTAGGTGATCTTAAGGTCCTTTCAAACCTTAACTATTCTTTGATTCTATGATTCTACTTTTGATAGCTCATGAATTTTTCTCTGAATACGGTGGGTTTCAAGTAGAGGAAGACATCGAGTGTTATAAAGGTTTTGATTTGACAGAGTTTACTTTGGAAGGAAGGTAAAACATTGTATACCCTGAAATGTCCAGAGAGAGGTAATTATGTTTAGGATTTTCAATTGGCATGTCTCATGGGATCAGTAGAAATTTGAGCTTGGTCAAGGACAACCACGATTTTTCATATGGTGTTACACTTTTGCATAGAAACAAATTACCTGAAGCAAGTAGATTTAGATGAGCTCTTAGGCAGAAGCTCTTCCCTGTGAGGGTGCTGAGGCGCTGGCACAGGGTGCCCAGAGAAGCTGTGGCTGCCCCATCCCTGGCAGTGTTCAAGGCCAGGTTGGACACAGGGGCTTGGAGCAACCTGCTCTAGCAGAAGGCGTCCCTGCCTGTGGCAGGGGGTTGGAACTAAATGGTTTTTCAGGTATCTTTTATATGACTTCTGTTATCTTTCTGTAATTACTCAGATTCTATGATTTCCATCACCTTTAACTACTAGAAGATCATAGAAAATGTGACACTTTTTAACCAGCTGTTTTGTTATTTGAATAGAATAGCATATACACTTTATAAAGACAGCTCATTGATTAGGATGCTGCAGGTTACATTTTGTAATGTGCAGGTAGAAAAGAGATACTCTATTCACAGCTATTTCCTTGACTGTTAATCTGCATGTCTAGTTCCTATATTTACTTTCTATTTTGTTAGAAGTGAGCTTGCTTAAGGAATAATCTTAATGATAAGTGCTGGAGAAAGCATTTTTATTGGAGCAATAACATGTCTTCAAATAACATTTAGGAACTACACTCAACAGTAGACAAATTTCTATGATTGCACCAATATTTAACTCTGGATTTATGGTTAAAGCTAGGGTTATTTTTATTAGACCCAACAGAATGGGTTTGGGCTACAAAACCCCTTTCCTCATGCCTGAAGAACAGGCTGTGTGCTCTGGAGCATCTTCCTTCATCTCTGGTGATGTTAACGGGTATAATAAAAGATACTACAATTACTGTACTGCTATTCAATGAGGGGTATAAAGGTAAAAGCATGCTTATAACTTCTGTCAGCAGAGGCAGCAGTAAGCTCTTCTGTGGATAAATGGCTTGTTTTAAGGATTTTAAAATACATAAAATAGTTTCTTTTTTCTGGATCATGTATTTTAAAAGTCTGTTACTGAACACTATACAAAGGTCCCATGTGTATGTTTGTAAAGCACAAAATGCTTGTAAAAGTGAAAAATCTCTATTAAAAAGCAGTCATTTGAGAAAGCAAGCATATTAATATGAAACCTTTATTACTGTGGCCATACTTCTAGAAATACTAATCAGTGATTGATTAAAAATGTACAATAGTAAATCTTACTTTCTCTTACTTGTAACTTTTGGAAAACACGGGCTCAAATAATAATTATTGGCCTGTTTTTTACGGGGTTGTTAATTTTCCATGGTTTTTACCAATAGGAGTTTCCTCAGGCTGACCTTAGCTGAGAATTCTCATTTCTGTAGCACACAGCCTTCAGCAACTGGGAATAGGAACTTGACTTTTTTCACCCTCAAGTGTAGATACAGCTCTCGCATACATTGCAAAGTGGCTGATCAGCAAAGTGATGGTTTTCAGGCTTCATGGATATGCTGGAAGTTGAGTGTTGATGTGCCAGTGGCTGAAACAGGTCTCCTGCAAGCTGTGTTTAACACTATTCAAGGTTGAGCTGTGGCTCTGACACACTTGTGCCAGCTGATAATCACTGATCACTTTTCCCCCCTCCTGCTTTCATTTACATAGGTTATGTGTATCTTCAGGGCTTTTCCTTTCAATCACAAGGTGTGTGGTACCTTATGACAAACTTCAGTCCTACTCTGTATTCTGGCTGAATGGGAGAAGCAGCAGCCTCTAGTCAGAGGCTTTTCTTTTACCCCAGGAAATCTGGCTGTAGTGAAACTACTTGAGGAAAGTACACATAACCTTAGCATTAGGTAATATGCACAACAGTCTGAATACACGAGACTTGGGGGTGGGTTTAGGAGTTTTGTCTGTTATTTTTCCTTTCTCTGGTCCAAGAGTTCTGTCTGGCTGTGAGGGCAAGTCATTGGTGAGCTGGGGCTGCTGGTGTTACTGGGGCTGCTGTTAACTGCTTTCAGCCAAAGCGTTTTGGTTTGTGCTCAGCGCTGCTGAATGTTGCTTTGTGACGCTGTTTAAATGAGGGCTGAGCTTTCTTGAAAGGAATAACCTTTGTCAGCCAGCAGAGCTCTAGAAAAAAAAAAGAACCTCTTCAGTTTTGTCAGCAACTGTCCTCTTTTTTTATTAAGGTTTAATAGAGACCAATAAAGTACAATATCAATTAAATTGCAGCCCTTATGTTATACACCAAATATGCTGACTCGCCCTGGAGCATAGTGATTTTTTCAGTGTAACCTATGTGCATCCCTTTAAAGCATCCAAATATTTAGGGTGTAGCATTCTCATTTGAAAGATGTATGTTGTCTGCTTGTTGTCTCTGGTTCTGCAGCTGGAATGTTTCAAGGTCTCTGTGTTGCCAAGCACTAATTGTTGACCTTCTATCGTAAATCAAATAGTGATGGACTCTGCAAGAGAAAACCCAAACAAGGCTTCCTGCTTCCTGGATAATGAGGCTTAAATTCACTCAGTATTTAGAGTTATATTTCTGTGGGCCTTAGTATTATTTTACCTTTTTTTAGTAAGGTTGGTTTTAAGTCTAGAAGAGGCATTGTATATTGTACTGAGGGTGCTGCAAAAAATTCTGTAGGTGACCATTTGCCTTCTGTATCCTTGGAATCATTCAAGTCCAGGTTGGATAGGGCTTAGAACAACCTGGGCTAGTGGAAGGTGTCCCTGCCCATGGCAGGGGGTTGGGAACTGGATGAGCTTTCCAACCCAAATCATTCTGTGGTTCTTGGTGCTATGGCAAGAAGATAGTCACTGGGCTTTCCACGTTGGGCTGTGCATTTCATGTAAAAGAGTCAGGTTTAGCTGCACATCTTGCTGTCCTTCAGTTGTGCCAGTGTTGGGAGAGACAGTATCAAACATGCCCAGCACATTTCTAAGAGATACTTGCCTCTATCGATCTTGAACACCTCTGGTAAAGGAGATTTCACAATCTCACAGGCAGCTGGTTCTGGTGTATCACTACCCATAGTCATTATGTGACCTGCCTTGTCTTTGCTGTAGATTTAGCTCTATCTTCCTCCTTCTGTACTCGACGAGACAGATTTGTCAGTATAAGGTAATTATATAAAAATAGAATCATAGAATAATTAGGGTTGGAAAGGACCTTAAGATCATCCAGTTCCAACCCCCCTGCCATGGGCAGGAACACCTCACACTAAACCATGTCACCCAAGGCTCTGTCCAACCTGGCCTTGAACACTGCCAGGGATGGAGCATTCACAGCTTCCTTGGGCAACCCATTCCAGTGCCTCACCACCCTCACAGTAAAGAACTTCTTCCTTATATCCAATCTAAACTTCCCCTGTTTAAGTTTGAACTGTTTTGTCCTGTCACTACAGTCCCTAGTGAAGAGTCCCTCCCCAGCATCCCTATAGGCCCCCTTCAGATACTGGAAGGCTGCTATGAGGTCTCCACGCAGCCTTCTCTTCTCCAGGCTGAACAGCCCCAACTTTCTCAGCCTGTCTTCATACAGAGGTGCTCCAGTCCCCTGATCATCCTCGTGGCCTCCTCTGGACTTGTTCCAACAGTTCCATGTCCTTTTTATGTGAGGACACCAGAACTGTGCATACACAATAGTTGTCATGTTTGTCACTTGCTACCTCTTTTTTAGTTTAATCCATGTCCCAACACTCGTCCAGTACCTGCCCGCTATTTTCACTGTTCTCTTCTGGACTGTCTTGCTTTATCTATGCTTTTCTTTAACTACAGCACTGTAGTTAGGGGTGTTGCTTCCACCAGGTCATTAAAAAGACTGTGTAGTATTTTACAGCACTTTCCACAACGTTGTATTGCTGGTGCCTATTTATTTCTGATCTGTGGAACTTGTCATGCTCTTGTGCTGCCTACACAGTTGTTTCTTGTCCTGGTTTTTATGGATGTGATTTCTCCTGCCAACTACTTCGTGTTTGTTTTCATTGAATTTCATCTTGTTGACTTTGGGCAATTCAATTACTTTGTGTGAAATCCTGGTTTCTGAAGGATTTTGTGAATTTATGACATAATCTCTGTTGCATCATTCAGATTCTTACTGAAGAGGGAAGCAAAACCTCTGTGGTGACCGCAGTTAAAATGCCTTTTAGTTTGACAGTGGTCTTCTCTATATTAGAGTTTTCTCCTGCAGTGTTCTCGAGCAGCTCTGTGCCCACTGACACTTATGTCAATATTCACTGTGCACTAATGATTTCACGTAAAATTATTTCAGATGCTCACATTTTTGATGCAGAATAATACAATATGATAGTTACTGGGGAAGGAAAAGGGAAAAATAAAGGCCAACAGGGTAGTTTACACAGTAATCGTGACAATGTCTTGTGTGACCTAATTGTAAGTCACATGCCAGAGAACATGGAAAAGGGAAGTGGTCTCATTGTAAGATTTTTTTCTCTGAAATTCAATGTAAACTTTTCCTGTTCAATTTGTTATCACACTTTCTGTATCAACACACAGCAGCCTCCTGTTGTGTGTCTTTATGAGGTTTAGACATGCTCTGCTGCTGGCATTTCCATTTCTTCTCACTGAAGCTGTCTGCATCCTATCATGATCAAAACTGGTTGGCAGTGAGTGAGAGCAGGTGATTTTTCTCCAAGGTTTTTGCCTCCTGAATGAAGGTGTGAATATGGGCCAGTGTATCTAGAACTAAACAGCGTTTTCTCACTCTTGAGCTGTATCTAGCAAAGATGGTGTGGATTAAGGCAGGTTGTGGGTTTAAAGCATGGCGTAGTTGTTCCTGAAGCAGCTGTATGTGCAGCTGGTTCTCATACTCAGGGCACAGCACCTTCTTGGTATTTCAAGGAGGATGGCTTTACCCTTTCTGCCCTTCTCTGCTCCTGGCACAGAAGTCCTCTCCATCGCTTTTGCCTGGGCCTGCGCTGGTGCTTTTACACACTTCCAGCAATCTCCTTATCTCACCCAACTGGAGAAAGCTCTCCAAAGTTTGGAGCTGCTTTCTGTACCTCCTTGAGTTCATTTTCATCAGTGTTTGTGAGTCACTGTGCAGGTGGAGAGGAGAAGATGGGAGCACGGAGCCCCAGCAGAGAGGAAGAAGTAGGATATTCCCCTCTCAGTGCTGGGGTGCTGCTAAATTGGCTCAATGAGTCCTGTATGATTACACTGATAATCTAGAGGAGGATGGGATTATTCCATGTGAGATTAACAGTGAGGTAAACTGGGAAGGATACTCTCATTTGGGAGTGGAATGAAGCAAAAGCAGCTTCCTGTACATGCATCTTAACTGTCCTACCTTTTGAACTGAAGCTAGCAATATGATATCTGAATAAATCACAGAAGCAAAGTTAGACAACATACCATGTTTAAATTGCTGTTCTATTGTGTTATTATTTTCATTATATTGTTGTATTTTGTTATTTATTATTTTATTCCAGACTATTTTAAATGGGATCATTTGTCCCACTACACTGCTTTGGATTTCGTAGGGTTTTTAACCTTCTACAGGAGCAGCTCGAAGTCCACTAGGAACAAGAGAATCCCTTTGGTGGTTTCAGACAGGCTTTCATCCTGGTCTGTCAAGTGCATAAATAATGTGTAACTTTTATAGCAGTTGTAAAAACTTCATGATCCAGAACACACAGCAGTAGTGTGATGTTTTATGTAATAACACTCTTTCTCCTTCTTGTAGGTCCTTTTGTTCTGCATCACAGCTGCTCTGTTCATGTTCTTTTTCAGGTACGTTGCTAGTTTATGTATATATGTTTGTAAGGATTATTTTAAGCAGCATTTCTAAAAGCTCACTTGATTTTGGGTATTCATCTGAAAACTTGTATATTCTTGACTCATGCTTTCTGAATTGATGCTGCCATGGCATTAAATCCCCAATTGGGCTAAAAGGGGAAATGCTGAGTTAAATGTTTTAAATCTTCTGGAGGCTATACTGATTACTTAAGAAGCCTCCTCTCAGCTCGTAATTAAGACTCTGGAGATCTGACATTACATAGTATGAAACAGCTGAAATAGTGCTGTTCATGTATGTTCTGAAGTGGCTTGTGGCAGGGGAGGTGATATTTTTTCTTCTGGTGAAAATGGAGAAGAACAAGAAAATGAGATTGTACACTTGTTGATAATACCCGATCTCTCACATGGGTGCAGGTGCCTTCTGTTAATTGTAGAGTACATTCGTTTCACATACTTTTTCACAAGGTATCGATTGTATTCCTTCTTTAAAAACATACAGTATTGGAATCAGATGAGACACTAATCTTTTTCTCCCTTGGCTTGCAAGGTATATGTGATTTACCTTCTCATTGCTTCCTTTTTAAATACCAGGCCTCAAATTTTCCTTATTCTCTCTCAAGCTGGAAAGTTGCTTGTTAAAATAACCTTTGACTACAGCCCTCTGACTTACAACTTCTGTGGCATGCAGCCATCTACGGTTCTGCAAGCCCTGTGATCCCCTGGTAATTGCAAAACTCTGGAAGCTGCAGCTTTCTCTTTTCATAATTCCATTACTTACAGGTTATTTATGGGTGTTGGGCAAGAACAGTCTGTGGATAGGGGAAAGCTGTCAGTTTATTTGAAGAAGAATTCCCCCTCTCATCTACCACCCATTAAGGCCCTTGCACTGGTAGTCTTCTCCTTGCTTTATTTTCTTCTGCTTCCCAGAGTCATGGCATAGCAGCTTTGGAGGATTTGAGTTACAGGACTGAAGTTTGACACTTGTCTGTATGAATACTGATTAAACCATCTCAAACCACCAAAATGCTGGTCAAAGCTATAAATGTTGCATGATTTTGGAGGAAGTTAGTTGTCTCCCATCTGTGTCTTTGGTAATAAACCGGTGTTTTAGGGACAACCCGGATGTTAAATGAGAACTGACCAGAGCGCAGCGAGGTGTTTGGTGAGTTCCTCCTGACCTGACACAGCAACACTGGCAGTTTGATGGGCTCCAGACCACTTTCTCTTCTAAAATTGCAATCACAGAATCACGGAATGGTCTGGGTTGGAAGGGACCTTAAAGCTCATCCAGTCCCAACCCCCTGCCATGGGCAGGGACACCTTCCACTAGAGCAGCTTGCTCCAAGCCCCTTCCAACCCGGCCTTGAACACTGCCAGGGATGGGGTAGCCACAGCTTCTCTGGGCACCCTGTGCTGGTGCCTCAGCACCCTCACAGGGAAGAACTTCTCTTTGTATCCTTTCTTATTGTTATGTGCTAAGAACAGGGAAGAGTCAGAGAAACCTCAGGGAGCGATTTGGAGTTTGGAAAACTTGGCTTGTTTAAAAAGATGGATTGTGTTTGCTTAATTTAAAAATAAAAAGTCACTCCATGGGATGGGATGACTGTCTTCAGGTACAAGAGTGCTGAAAAGAGCAAGAGAATCAATAGTCCATTCTTGCTGACTGTGATGGAAAGGATGAGACATGACAGAGCAAGACAATTTCTTCTTACAATAAATTGCAGCAGGGATGAATTCACTTAGATATTGAGGAAGGAAATAGAAGGAAGCAATTGAAAATTTCCCTGCTGAGGCTGCAGGTTGTACTCTCAGATCCATAGGAACAGATTTTGGGTTAACATGGGAGTTACTGCTCTAAGGAGTGAGTTTCTTCCACTTTTTGATGCACATCGATGGCTGTCATAACATTAAATGTTTAATGTAATATGTCGAAGACAATGGTCAGTAAAGTCTTTGGAGGGAGGAAAGCTTTGTTGTGCTTCACTGAATGCAGTTGAAAGCTGTTACCTGGAAAAATCCCCAAATTCCAGTTGTGTGCTGTTGAAAGCAACATGTCTTGTAGAATGTATGGAGTAGGGACAGGAGGTTGAAGGTATGAACAGGTTAGTGGTCCAGGCAGGCAGGGGCATCACTGAAAATCAGTAGAGGAAACAATGGGACTCTTCTACTACACCAAATGAGAGTGGTTTTCTGCAATTTCTAGTCATAGAAGTACAATAGGAGAACACCAACTGCTTAGGGAGCAGAGGCACAAAAAGGGAGGTTACTGAAATGGTAGAAGAGAAACCAGGAATAATTACTGCAGAATACATGACATGAGAAGGGAGTCAGAATGAAAGGTAAATTCAAAAGAGCAATATGGCAAGGGAGACAGTAGGGAGAGGGAAGGAGAGTGTGACTGAAGAGGAAAAGAATAAGATCATGTCAGCAGGCAGGACAAAAAATAGAAGACTGTACTAGGAAGAAGGCAGCTGAAATGCAGATGATAGGTTTGCAGACAACAAAGCTGTATTTAGAGACAGAGGAATCATATTTTAATGTAGTATTTTTTTCTTTCTTGTCCTTTTCTGGTACTTTTCTCCTAAATTAAACCTCTACTTTTTCTCCAAATGCTTCTGCTCAGCCCTACTGGGAGTGATGAAATGATACATCACTCATTTGTGGATAGCTGTACTGTAGTGTGAGGATAGTGTACTGTAATGTGTGTAGTGCTGTCACTCATATGTGTAATGCACGGGTCATCACAGTTGAAACAGGATTCTTTCCTCTTCTGCCCATTTTCTCCTAAAAACTCACATACAGAAGTGTATGTAGGGAGAGAAACGTTCCCATACCTTAAGGAATGAGTTTTCAGGTGACATTGAACTCAACAAGGACTTAATACTCACCACTTAAAGAATCGTTCTTGATGTTATATGATGTCATGTAAGATTTGTTTTAAAAAGCAACATTTTTAAAGTGTCTTGTAACAAAAGCACAATTTAATACTTCTATTTAAGAAAATAATAAATTACAGTTTGCATGGAGTTATGGGTGGAAAGGTTTGATTATACCATGTTTTCATGTCATCTTGTTTCAGTTTGAATAATGCATGGTGCTGGCTGACCAGAATAGCAGTCTAGAATAACTGAATAGAATAAACCAAGCAGGAGGAATATTATAATGTGTAAAATAAATACTTGTAAAATACAATCAAATTGATGTTGTTATAGTAACAGTTTGATTTTGAATATTACACTGGGGTTTTGCAGAAGAGTGATGCAATGGCTCTGCTTTTATACACAATTGAAGAAATCCACGTAATAGAACACTTGCAGTCGCTGCACAATAAATGAACACCTCCATATAAATCCTGTCCACATAAACTTAGAAAATCCAGCCATTTGGGTGAGTAAGTGTAGGCAGACTGAAGCACTGGTTGCTATAGTAGTTAATCCTCAGACTCTACACCACCCGTATATAATAGGCATATGTTAACTCTTCTCTGAACCCTCGAAAGGAAAGCATTTACAGGCTGAAACCAGCTATTATGGGAAGTTGGATGGTTCTGTTGATTGATGGACCATAAGTTGCCTTCTATAGTGATAGATGTTAAAATGTTACTTTCTGAAGCAATAATTTCAGCCAGTGAGAAGTTACTGCTGGGATTTCACAAAGCAGAATGTGGTGGTTTTCATAACTCGGGGTTTGTGTCACTCACAACAGAAAGCTCTTGGTCTCTTAATGTCATTTATATATTATCTATTGATTGAAAATGGCTAATGAGAAATACAGTGAAAAGAACAGTGAAATGGGGATGCGCTGTCATATACTGCCATTAAGGTGGAGTAATGAAACTTGTGTAAAGTCACTGAAAACCTTTAAGAAAGGTCCTTTTGTTCGCAGAGCCCTTTATTCTATCTCATTAATGAAATTCTACCCTCCCAAATTACAGCTATTTACTTTTCTTTCCCCGTGAAACACATATCCTGTATTTTATTCCGTATTTTGACATGATATTTCAAAGTGCCTTAAGTTTCTTTATTTTATCTTTCTTTCTGTGGTACCAGTCCCATGTTTAATCACCTCAGCTCCCTTTTGTACAGAAGCAACTACTGAAACATATATTTGCCTTTTAATTCTACTCTCTTTTGTACTGTAGAGTGGGCAAGCTTAATGGTTGGAGTCGCTATTTTATGGATTTAATACAAAATAATTTCCCCTTTCTTATTAAAACTATTTTGAAGTCTTTTACATTCGCTGTAGAATTAAAGGAGTACATTAAAAGTCATTTGCTATTAAATTATTAGCTAATAATTCAGAAGAAAAAACAACAGATGAGAATTTTTTCCATGTTTATATATATATTTTTACTATCCTTATATAAACATCTCAGAGTTAGTGGTTTGAAGCATTGTTTTGGTAACTGTCATGAAACATGATTTCTGAGGTATTTTGGGTCACCTGGTGAGCAGATGAAAACATTCAGTCTCCTAAGAAATGCTATAAATATCAGCTCGTTTTATTTAGTGTGAGCAAAAGTAAAACATGGCATCACAGGAGGGGGTTGCAGATAAAGAGATAACCTTATAGGTTAACTATGACTTTTCTCTGGCAGAGCCTTGCTTTAGGGTTATGTAGCCTTAGTTCAACTGCAAATACGGGTAGAAAGGTAAGATAATCTGAGTGCTGTTTATCTACCCCTAGAATAAAAGGTGAGAAAGTATTTTTACTTTTCTATTTTCAGGAAGCACCTTTTGTTTTCTTCTCTTTCATACTCCTTTATCAGATTTCTGCTGAATTTCAAGGTGTTTTCTTTGTCCTTTTCAACTTGCAGTACCATGTAGTATTGTTTCAGTTCTGGTTTGAAGGGAGGTTGCTGTGGAGTTTTGCAGAGTTTGGGTGTTAGCTCTCCGCTGTGCTCACTGGAGAGGGAAGATGCTCTCCCCAGGCTAATGTTATGAACCAACCTCTATGTTAAAAATGATATAGTAGAGTTAAAGGTACGTCTGAAGCGTATTTCACTGCAAGAATTTGAGATTTTTCTGCTTTTCCTAAGAGAAGAAATAATTCTTAAGGAGAGGTTAAATTAGTATGAAAAAAATCCCTTCCTCCTTCTATGATTATTTGATTTTCATACAGGTGAGAAGACTATCTAGACTTAACAGATGCACAATGCTCCATCCGTGGCAGTTTTCAAGGACAGGTTGGATGGCACTTGGAGCACCCTGCTCTAGTGGAAGGTGTCCCTGCCCATGGCAGGGGTCTGGAATTGGATGAGCTTTCAGGTCCCTTCAACCCAAACCATTCCGTGATTCTATGAAAATTGCAGTGCCCAGTGGGATTGTGGTGGGCATCTTAAGCAGCTTCTGGCGATACTCTTGCACCTTCAGCTGTCTGCAGTGACTGCTGTAGGATGTCCATGAGCAAATCCCATTTCTTCTGTTTCTGTCTTCTTGAAGTACAAATCACTGTTTCTCACCTGTTCATTTGGGTAGTGTGGGAGGAATGGGACAATAATGGTATCCATAAAATTACAAGAAACCAAATCTGATCTCTAATGTAGCATTAAAGAGAACCTTACATCTGTTGGATCTGTGTATCTGTGGGGCCTTTGTGCAAGACTCTTATTTCTGTTTTAGGTACTTATCTGAGATATTAAAGTTAGGAAATAAAGGGAAAAGACAGGCAAATCAGTGTTGTGGAGCTGCCTCTCATTGCCTGATCATAATGAGACTTGGCATGATATCCATGCCAAGTGTGTGGTCCTACACCTGGGTCGGAGCAATCCCAGGCACAGCTACAGATTGGGCAGAGAAGAGATTCAGAGCAGCCGTGCAGAGAAGGACTTGGGGGTGTTGGTTGATGAGAAAATGAACATGAGCCGGCTTCAGTGGGCGCTCACAGCCCAGAAAGCCAACCGTATCCTGGGCTGCATCAAAAGGAGCGTGACCAGCAGGTCGAAGGAGGTGATCCTGCCCCTCTACTCTGCTCTTGTGAGACCTCACCTGGAGTATTGTGTGCAGTTCTGGTGTCCTCAACATAAAAAGGACATGGAACTGTTGGAACAAGTCTAGAGGAGGCCACGAGGATGATCAGGGGACTGGAGCATCTCCTGTATGAAGACAGGCTGAGGAAGTTGGGGCTGTTCAGCCTGGAGAAGAGAAGGCTGCGTGGAGACCTCATAGCAGCCTTCCAGTATCTGAAGGGGGCCTATAGGGATGCTGGGGAGGGACTCTTCATTAGGGACTGTAGTGACAGGACAAGGGGTAACGGGTTCAAACTTAAACAGGGGAAGTTCAGATTGGATGTAAGGAGGAAATTCTTTCCTGTTAGGGTGGTGAGGCACTGGAATGGGTTTCCCAAGGAAGTTGTGAATGCTCCATCCCTGGCAGCGTTCAAGGCCAGGTTGGACAGAGCCTTGGGTGACATGGTTTAGCAGAAGGTGTTCCTGCCCATAGCAGGGGTTGGAACTGGATGATCTTTAGGTCCTTTCCAACCCAAACTATTCTGTGATTCTATGATACGGGTGATTGTGCACCAAAACTTACTTGCATGGTTCTAGGGGAACAAATCTGGGCTAATGTATTCCCTTAAAACCTAGAAACCCTGTTAAAAATATTCTAAAATGGCCTTTATAATTATTTAGAGATATATATTTATCATTAATGTAATGCTGAGATACTATGAAACTTTTTTCTAGCTTCCTCTGCATGTACCACCTGTGTTAACCTTCTATTTCATGAATCCATTTTTTGCTTTAATATAAAAAGAAAATCAGCTCATCTTCAGCTAATAAGAGCAAAAAAGGAAGAGGAAATATATATTAAAATATATATTTCCATATTGATTATTCTGGGTTAATGCCAAAGTCTTTAAATGGAAGTTACAGCAAAAAGACATCATAGACAAAACACTTTCCTGCTTGGAAAAAATACGTGAAATAATTGAAAACCTTCTGAATTCTAACTAAAGTTGTTTAAATTTGTACAGCAATATAAATTTGTGCAGCAGTATAAAGTACAAACTACAGGAATCTGCATGGTCTCTATAGATCCTTGTCAGGAGTAGAAGGAGAATGCATCTATACCTCTGATGCTTCCTAGATATGCATCTTATGAACTGGGAAGCAGTTGAAATTTGCTGTTGTTTTTTTCTGTCCTTCAAAGTATACATGTCCATGTTATCATTGACTTGTTCCTGAATCTCACCTGCATATTTAGTAATAATCACCTGATGTCTGGCTTACATTTTGCTCAATTGGTAATAGCACTTAAAGCATTCCTTTAAATTAGGCATCTGTCAAATCATGTTCAGTTTACTGAGAGCTTTTTCCCAGTGCCTTGTAAATGTTCTTGAGATAGTATGTGATAACAGTGCAGGAAGTTTAGGGATTAGAGTGTAACATTTAATATTCGTATTTACCTCCCAAAGATGTGTGTATGTGATACTGAAACCTTACTAGAACAGACTTTGGTCTTAAGGCACCAGGAGTTGTTGGGACTACATTCCTGAAAATATCCCCAGAGAAGAGTTTGGACATCTTGATGGTGATTGTTAATCCCTTGATGCCTGTGGTATTTACAGTTTCTTCCTAGGAACTGCATGCCACATCGCCCTTATTCCTTGTGCTCATTATTTTACTGTCAGCCATGGTATGGCTCTCACGCCAAGCCAAGCAATGGCAAGAAGTCCATGGCTGTCTTCCAACAGAGGTTACAGAGTGCACGTCTGTGTGCATCAGAGGGAGCAAAACCAAAGCTGAGAGTCCGTATTGTAAAATCTAGGTGTTCAGAGGGGTAAGCATAAATATCATAGAATCATAGAGTGGTTGGGTTGGAAGGGACCAAAAAGCTCATCCAGTTCCAGCCTCCTGCCACGGGCAGGGACACCTTCCACTAGCCCAGGTTGCTCCAAGCCCCATCCAGCCTGGCCTTGAGCACTGCCAGGGATGGGGCAGCCACAGCTTCTGTGGGCACCCTGTGCCAGCCCCTCAGCACCCTCACAGGGAAGAATTTGTCTAATACCTAATCTAAGTGTCCCTCTGTCAGTTTAAAGCCATTCCTCCTTCTCCTTTCCCTACACACCCTTGCAAAGTGTCCCTCTCCAGATTTCTTGTGAGCCCCTTTAGGTACTGAAAGAATATTATAAAGTCTCCCCTGAGCTTTCTCTTTTCCAGGCTGAGCAAGCCCAAGTCTCTCAGCCTGAATATCTTTACAGTACCTCAAACACTCCTTTTGATAGTAAGTTTTAAGAGGAGAGAATCAGAGCAGCTGTTACCTGGTGCCGTGATGGTGCCCATGCCAGTCTCTGCCTCCCGCATCCCAGCCGGCAGCTCCGCAATCTCTCCTGAAAAGCGGATGAGAGTCTAGGAAGGGTGAGGTAGAGCCTATAGCAGCAGCAGTGTTGTTAGCAGCGGGGACAGACGATTTGTGTCACTGCCCCACGTCATGGTCAGTTGTTGGCAGTGGTGGTGGGAGCCGACGGGAGGGAAGGGGCTGGGGGAGGCTCTGGCTGGGAGCTGCCTGTGTTATGCTCCTCTCGAGTGCCTCTTTCTAAGTGTTTTCTTCTTTGAATCCCTCTCACTCCTTTGGCTCTGTATACACTTGGGGATGACTGATGGGCTGTGCTGAGTGCCAAAGCTGGCTGCTGCCACTTTACCTGCTCTCGCTATCTGATGCACTGCTTGACCAGGGAAGAAAAGAGAAACATGAGGAGGGGAGACAGGGCAGTATCTGCAGTGAAGGAGTAAGAGGCCAAGCAGAATAAGGCTTCCACCAGCAAGGATCCAGCTGTAACTAAAGGAGTGGGAGAACATGGGCTATTGCATTAGTAGGGCTTTAAGTGCAGCTTTGTGCAGTTTTCCTAAAGCTCTTCAGAGAGAGTACTTACTTAAAAGCACATTGAATCATCCAAGTACCTAATTTACAAGTCACCAGGTCATCCCTTTTCCTTTTTTTTAGTGCCTCTTGATCTAATAGAGAAATGTTATATGCTCTTGCACTACTCTGTGTCTTCAGCTCTTTTATATACCTGAGCATTACCTAAACCTTTACTATGCTCAAATGATACCTCACAATAAAGGTGATCATTGTCCTTTTGGCTTGGAATCCCTTTGAACCACCTTTCTTGTCATAGTAGGTTTTCCATTCCCAGTTCCCGCTATTTTTCACTTTGTCTTTCAAGCTGAAAAGGTGACAATGGATTGAAATGAGTAGGCAGGTATTTTATTGTGTTATACTCTTGCCTTCAAACTAGCTCCATTCTTGAAGGTGTAAGCTATGGTTAGATTAGGTATAAGTGAAGAATATTAACTGTATGGGCTGAAGTCAGGCTGGATTTTGATTTTCCCATGGGTAGATCGTGCTGCTCCTGATTCTCCAGTATGCAGAAATGCTTTGTCAGCTGTCAGTGAGTGAAGAAAATGTGGTGCAGTCAACTTCCCATCTCTCCTAACATTTTTTGTGGTTGCAACTTTTCATACTGAGATAGACTGATACATCTGTTCCTTAGTAATACACATGTCCAAAGTCAAGAAGATACTCTTAAAGTGGATGACTTCTTTTTAGTTGGGCTTCACTGCCTTTAAACAGAAACAAACCCACTTTTACACTAAACTCTGATGGCTTACTTCGTGTTTCCTGTGGATTAAATAGTGCCATGGATTTTATAGCTATGTGGGAAGAAAAGAATACATTTACATAGAAGTTTGTTTTCCATTGCCACCTTGCATGGTACACATGCCAGTTTGCATGCTCTAAAACAACTGAAATAGGGATTTTAGTACCATGTCTACACTATTAAAAATGTAACTAAATAGTCTATAGAAATAATTAGGGGCTTTAGGGGTTATTGCAAATATTTCATTGTCTTTGCTAAATCAATGTTTACTCTTTTATAGAAAATACCAGCTTTTACATATAATGTAAAGATATTAATCTTCCATGTATGGTCACTTTGAGACATATGGTACATAGGCTGCTGGGACTTATTTAAACCTCTTCTTTCCAACAGTAAATCTTGTCCTCGTTTGAACAGATTGCTTTACATGTAGTTGGATCCAGTTGCACAGCCTCCTCAGGAGAGGAAACACATTGCCTGCAGACAAGCGATACAAGAATTATGCCTGTACAATAGGGAGTATTTTTCCACCATTATCACTTTTCAGTGGAGATTCTTTTTCAGATACGTAACAGTGACTCAATGAACCAGGAAGGTGTTTACCTGCAAGGTGATCTGCTAGTAAAGGGAGAAGCTTTTGAGGGCTAAAGTTTCAGGCGTCTCTGTGCAGCCCCATCCCCAAAGGAAGAGAAAGAGGGTCTCCTCCCCTTCTTTGGGTTTCGTCTGTCAATCACAAAGGGCTTTTGTCCTGCTAATATATCGATGTGTCTGGGCTTTGGCTGTTTATCATCTTCCTGTCATCCTTAAATACGAAATAGAAGAGAGGAAATAGCTTCTGGTTCTCAGGCTCCGAGAATAAACTGCTTGTAGCTGCCTTGGAATGCCTTTTGCAGGGATGCGGTCGCTGGCGATGCCAAGCATCACCCGTAAGGCTCCAGCTCCCAGCTCTCAAGGCACTGGTCAGAACAAGGCTGATGTTAGAAGTCAGATGATGAGAAAGCAATTGAGCTTCACAGATTCAATTTCTGTCTTTGATGCTGGCATTAAAGTGTCAAGGTCTGTGAGTGGAAGTGGAGTGCAGATGACATTTCCGGCTGCTTTAATCCTGGAGCTGAAAAGACCCTTTCACAGGGTGTAGGGATTGAATTGTAGTTTTGCAGGATTTCGGAACTGTTAAGATGTATTTTGCCTATGATTATCACCAAATGTTACAGAAAGTTAGTATTTCCTTCCTTATTTAAAGTTACTTTTCTGGAGTTTATGCTGTGTACACTCTATAGTAAAGATTTAGCACTTAGTTGACTCACATACATTTGAGACACTTTACATTTTACAGATGGAGTACTAAGGGAGAAGATTTAAGTAGCCTGCAGAAAGTCAGATACAGAATTTGTGAGCCTTTGAGCCATAGGGTTCCAGTCCAGTTCTTAAATCACGAGGCTATCTCTCCTGCATTCCTGTTCCAGGACATAACTTAACTTTATAAAGTGGGGCATGGTACAGAATTGCTGTCAGATAAATAAAGTAGGAAGCAGGATATAAGCAGCTGTATAATAAGACAAAGTTTGAAGCCAAATAAGCACTAACTCAATAGATGTATTCTTCATTTTCTTTTTCAGCAGAATTGGATACTTTTATTATATTTTGGCTTTCTGAGCGAGTGGGAACATGAACTTCAGCTTCCTAATACTCTCTTTAACCAGTTTTCCAAAGAGAATGGAAAAAGAAGCTGAACAACAAAAAGACTCTACAATTGTTAAAGTTTCTTTGTTAGTTTTTGTTGTTACCTTATGCAGTGTTTTCCTAGGGAGCTTTACATGTCAGTTAGGATATGAGAAACATACCTCTGTGCTGCGGTGGAAGTGATTTAATGCTTTTAGAATAATAATTCCCCCTTGTCCTGTCCCTACTTGTCCTTATAAAAAAGTCCTTCTCCGGATTTCTTACAGGGCCCCTTCAGGCACTGGAAGCTGCTCTAATGTCTTCCTGGAGTCTTCTTCAGGCAAACCAGCCTGTTTCCATAGGAGAGGTGCTCCAGAGTTTGGACTTGTTCTAACAGTTCCCCATCCTTCTTACGTTGTTGCCCCAGAGCTGGATGCAGGGCTGCAAGTGGGATCTCACGCTGCTGGTGATGCAGCCCAGGACATAGTTGTTTTCTGGGCTGCAAGTGCACACATGGCTCATGTTGAGCTTCTCTGCAGCCAGCAGCCCCAGGTCCTTCCCCTCAGGGCTGCTCTCAGTCTATTCTCTACCTGCATTTGTGTGCAGGACCTCGAACTTCACTCTGTTGTTGTCATTGGCCACCTCTCAAGTGTGTCAAGGTCACTCTGGATCCCATCCCTTCCTTCCAGCATGTTGACCACACCACACAGCTTGGTGGTGTTGGCAGACTTGCTGAGGGTGCACTGGATCCCACTGTCCATGTTGATGACAAAGATGTTAAACACTGCAAACCAGATATCTCCTTTCAGGGCTTTAGGTTTCCTAACCTGATCCCTGGCTGCTCAGACAATTTATCTGTGTTCCTCCCAGGCTGCCTGTTCTTGCTCCCACCTTCTGTAGGCTTCGTGTGTTGGAGTTTGTCCCGGAGCTCCTTGTTCATCCGTGCAGGCCACCTAGTATTTTTGCCTGACTTCCTTTTTGTTGGGATACGTTGCTCCTGATCTCCAAGGAGGAGGTGATCCTTGAATATTAACCAGCTTTCCTGGGCCCCTCTTCCTTCCAGGGATTTACTGTATGGTGCTCTATCAAATATCTGCTCTTCAGATCCCTGAAGAGGCCAGCGTCTGATCTCCTAAATCCAGGGTAGTGAGTTTGCTGTGCATGCTCTTCACTGCTGTAAGGATCTGGAGCTCTGAAATTTCATGGTCACTGCAGCCAAGGCTGCCCTTGAGCTTAACATTCCTCTCCTTGGTGAGAACAAGGTCCAGCATAGCCCCTCTCCTTGTTGGCTCCTCTATCACTTGGAGATGTGTTTTGCACTCTTATTTGTCTTGTTCTCTTTACTCTTTCAGCTCCTTGGCTTAATTTCTTTTTGCCAGTTGTTTCCTGTCAGTTCTTCCTGATTTTACTGCTGCTCTATTAGAAATAGTTACCTAGTTTTGCTGAGCTGAGAGGTACGTCTGTGTAGTTGCTTGTTTAATTCAGAAAACCAGAATCCTCCTGACATTAAAGAAAGAAGAGATCCCTTTGAGCAGCAATTCTGGAACTTGTAAGAACAATCTGTTTATTTGCAAAATGCATCGAGGAAAGGAATGGACACACAAGAAATAAATCACAGTTCTTAGAGGGTAGGTTAGACTGCAGAAATCTCTGCTTGTCATTTGAATGATACTTGTGTTGGTTTGACTGCTGCAGCCCTTTGTGGAGACATTGATCTGTAGTTCTTGCAGACACCACTGTGGTCATGAAATGTAAGTCCTAAAGTGGTAACTCACACTCATCACATGTTTCTGATTTGATTACAGGCAGGGCAGAAAATCTCCATTGCATGCAAAGCCGAAGGCAATTACATTAGACACTGTGTTTTGGTATCATAGGTATTTATAAAATACATAGTCTTTATATGTGTTGCACACAAATATTTAGTTACTGCACAACTTGTATATATATCTGTAGTCTAAAAACTGAAGTCCCAAATAAAGCTTTTAACACATGCCATTTATATTTCATTTTAGAAGCAGGCATATTTTTAACTACAGGTATTGGAAATACTTGGGATTCTGTTTCTGTGAGCTAATTGCTGACTAGAATAGGAAAATAAGAGCTACTTTGTGGTTAGATGCTTGTGGTCGGTCTTTTGGCTTTTGGCCCTAAGATAAAATGTCAGGGAAAACACTAAGGGATAATGGTATCAATCAGTGTATCCTGGGCATAATTTGAAGCCTGTCAAATGTCTGCTACTTTATAAACATTGAATTACATCATTTTTCTTCATTCTACCTTCTGCTTGTACATCCTTTGGTTAGAAGAGTATAAATTATGTCATAGATGATTTTCACAGACATGCTTCAGTTCATAAAGTCTCAATTTCACAGTAAAAGAAACTGCTGTGAAAACCCAGCTTCTTCTGTGAAACTGAGACTTTATGGGCCATTTCAGATATCATGAAGAATGAGACATTCTTTATTCTCTTTCTTGTGTTTGACATATTGACTGGAAACCATACTGAGGAACGGTTTCTAGTCTGATATTTTTAGCCTAAATAATCCTTGCCCCAAACTAACCAGATCTGATTAATGTAATAGCAAACTGTAATTCAGACTCTCGATCTGCTCTTACTAACATTTACATCGAACCATGGGTTTACTCATCAGGTGGAACTGTGATTCAAAAATTCAATGGCAGGTTTTCAGTGGATTTTTAAGAAGCTTGAATTTCACTTCTGGTATGAGTGAGAGAATTCTGTAAGTAAACAGTGAGTGAGGGAAAACCTGAAAACGCATCGAGTTAAATCAGTCATATTCATAGTTGAGATTTTGCTCCAAAATGTAAGAATTAATGCATTTTAGGTTAAAATTTGTGTTTTTTAAAGTAGGAAGAATACCTTAGGTATTTTAAATAGCAGTTTTCTGCTAAGTCAAGATACTGAGAGACTTTTTTCTGTATATACTTGAATGAAAGCATTTATTATTTTTTTCAATGAAACATTAAAGTAATGTTTAGCCTAGGATCATGCAAATGCCAAAAATGTGGGATCAGTCCTTAAATACATTCTTTGAAGACACTTGGGAGAGAGAAAGAGTTGAATAACAGTGTGCAAAGTTATTGGTCAAGAATGAATTGTGTCAAGTCAATCTGGCTTCCTTCTGTGAAGATAAGAGGCTTCGTTGATTCAGAAGTAATAGAGGATATCATATCTCTTCAGTAAGTCTTTAGACAGACTCTCATGTGACATTCTCATAAGCAAGGCCTCAAAGTATGCAGTAGAAACAGCTCCTAGTTAAACTCCTACTTAACTGGAGTAGTGAGTTTACTGTCACAGTGGAAGTATTGTCCAGAGATAATTGGTTCCGTCTATAATCTATTATCAACCCTAAATCATCATCCTGGTAATATATAAACTTGTACTCAGACTGATCAGTGTTTTGAGATGCCTGGTTTTATCCACAGATTTAATGAGTACCTCATTCAAAACAGTTTGCCAAATTAGACAGATATTCCCCAAATGGGGAATGCAATTAGATGGAAGGTTCTGCACTTTGGGAGAAAGATTTAACTGTACAGGTGGAGAATTTGGAACCTCTTTGCAGGTGACAGCTCTTCATAGCAGGGCCAGTGAGTTACATCAGGGACTGCAGCAACAGGACAAGAGGGAATGGCTTTAAACAGGGGAAGGGGGAAGTTCAGGTTAGGTATAAGGAAGAAGTTCTTTACTGTGAGGGTGGTGAGGCGCTGACACAGGGCGCGCAGAAGTGGTAAATGCTCCATCCCTGGCAATGCTCAAGGCCAGGTTGGACAGAGCTTTGGGTGGTGTGGTCTAGTGTGAGGCATCCCTGCCCATGGCATGTGGGGGGGTTGGAACTGGATGATCTTAAGGTCTTTTCCAAGCCAAACAATTCTATGAATGTAGTCAAAAGTATCAGGATGTGAAAAAAACAATTGTAATTGGGTATATAAATAAGAGTACAGCATGCAAAGCACATCAAGTTACCACTGACCTCTCTTTAGTGTCGATAGCATCAGCTGGAGTAACAGAATTCAGTCGATACATGGACAAATTGTTCAGAACCCAGAGCAGAATGAAAATGGTCATTTGAATGATCATGAGAATTTATAGACCATATTCTGTGAGGAACTTGAAGTTGCTCGCAGTGTTTTATTCAATCTGGAGAAAGTCTAGGCAGATAATAGCCTTCTCAAGTATGCAGGACTTCTCTGATGAGGAAAATAATGAATTCTCTTGGGTGAAAAAAAATAATAGACTAAAATTGAAGCAAATTGAAGCAGGTTGGAAATAATTATATTGGGGAAACTTTCTAATATTAAAGCTTCACTATCAATGGGATAGATACTCCATCATTCCATCATGGAGGACCAGGTTAGACACAAATGGACACAGCTGCAGTCCTTGTTTTCATGGGAGAATGGACTATATGGAATTTTTACTGTTCTACCTTCTGTAATTTTATGTGATAATTCTGTGTAACTTGTGGTCCAGGTGGAAGTGTAATTCTGGCTCTCTCGGGGGTGCATGTTGACTATTCTAATGGCAAGTATTTGTAAGTGAGGCTAAATGGGTGGCATCAAATTGACATAAGTTTTAGTATTTGTACTAGATGTTTTTAAAAACAATCAAATTTCTGTTGCCTGCAGGAGTTGTTCCTTCATAAAGGTTATGAAGGATTCTCCTTAAAGAAAATCCATTAGGAATGTTAAGTTTTGTGTGTCACCTAAGTGCCAGTAGTAGAATCATAGAATAGTTAGGGTTGGAAAGGACCTTAAGGTCACTAGAATTAGTGGTAGACTTTATGAGCCTGGACTGCTGGCAGTATAAGTAATATGCCACTGAAGCAACAAAGATTGGTTATGAGAGGGATATGACATGCTAAGGGGTAACTGAAACACCTCTGTGATTTAATGCAACATAAACCCGCATGGCAGTCATGTACTGGGTCTCTAGTACGTGCTTGTATGCATTTGTTCTAGGAGTGCAAGGTCTGCTGTAGACAGAAAGAAAGAAATGTGATTGTAGCCCACACCTTCATTTAACAGGTGCTGTAAAAGGTTGTTTGAAATCTCGTCAATCTTGGAATCTCTTCAGTTGTACAATGGAAATGCCGCATAGCTGTTACAATTACTCATTTCCTGGTTTAGGATTTCTTTTCTCTGTTGCTCCCAAAAGAGCTAAATAAATAGATAACTGCCTATAGCACTTGAGGAGAAACTAAATTACTAAAGTGTTTGAAACCAGAATGCAGAAATAAATGGAAGAGCTTCACTCTGGAATTCTGTTTTAAGTTTGTTCTTCTAATTTTGTAAAGAATAGTTGATAAAAGAAGGCAAAACACTCCCCAGTGATCTGATTTGTCCAGGTAAAGGAGCCACTGTTGGGTTTTCCGCTCGTGTCACCTTCCAAAGCTGACTTAATGAAGCTGGAATTTAACTCATCCTCTGTTGTCACTCTGGAGTACAGACTGACAGGTTACTGATAATTTCTTGCTGATACACCTCTTCTCACGGGTGCAAACAGAGGGTAAGCCTTATGTTGAAAGCTAAATTCTCAGCTCTGTTAAGGTGTTTGGAACGTTATTTGTGGCTTCTGGTAGGAGTGTGAAAGTTTCCACTATACTCCATGTGCTGTGAGTTGGTGACAAGGCAGTGTCAGTATCACTTAAATCACTACACCCCCCCCCCCCCAAGCTGTACTAGTTTAATATAAATTTTATAGTCTTAACATCCCACTTTGTATCCATTGTCTTCTCTAGACCATTATCAAGATTGTTTAGCATGTTAGCAAGTGCTCAAGTTTGTTTTAATAACTGATGAGTATATAGAGAAAGTGCAGGAATACATTATTTTGGGTTTTTACCCAAATCCTTGCTTTTCTCTTTGGCTGCATAAGAAACTTTTGCTTACATTACATGACTGACAAGCTGAAGTTGCAGGTGTGACCATTTACAGTGGGTTTGCTATCTGTGTATATGTTACAGGTTGTCTTTGGGAAGCATATAGTGGGTTACCCAGAAGTTGTAACCGCGAGTCAATTTTCTGTTGCGTTCTCAGGCTCTCAGCACATCCTTATTTCAGGCACATTTGATTCACAGACAGCTGATACTGATTTTGAAATATAAATCACTAATTTCTAAAACCACCTTGAAATCATATCCCTCACACATTTCCCTCTTCTTAAAGCGCCCTCGCAATCAAATCACATAGCAGTGACTGTTAAAAGTATGCTGAACACGCCACTGGGTACTCAGAGTTACAGATAACACCGTGACTGATATGCACATTCACACGCACATGCACCCGTTGAAAAGCAGTTATCTAGGTATTAATGAAAGGCATTACAGAAAAATGCAGCATTTCTCAGGAAGGAAGAAATGAATATAACATTAAATTCCTTTTGAGCATTCTTATTTGCAGTCTTGCTAAATAACATACTCAAACTCAAAAACAGCTGACCTCTGAGATCCCTTTTGACAAAGTCATCTGTCATTAGATCATAGAATCACAGAATTGTTTGGGTTGGAAAGGACCGTAAAGCTCATCCAGTTCCAACATGCATGTTAAGGATTTAACTTACACTACTGTATTAATTCAATATAAAATACACAAGACTTTGGAAAACGACCAGAGCTGTGATTGTATGTTTTGAGTTCCTGGAACAATTTGATTGTCAATTTTCCCCTTAATTATATTAGCAGTGTGCGTTTCTGTTATTTGCCCTGAACTGGTACTTCTGTTTTCCTCCTCCTGAACAACTATTGCTCAAATTCAAAGAATAGTTCGAGCTAAAATATTTTGTATATAAATACCATATGTTGTGTCTATATGTGTATATATATACAGAGGCCCTCTATTACTTGAAAGAACTTAAGATTCTGCATTAGAAAACAGCTGACCTCAGATCTCTTTTGACAAAGTCATCTGTCATTAGATCATAGAATCATAGAATTGTTTGGGTTGGAAGGGACCTTAAAGCTCATCCAAATCCACCCTCCTGCCATGAGCAGGGACACCTTCCACTAGCCCAGGTTGCTCCAAGCCCCATCCAACCTGGCCTTGAACACTGCTAAGGATATATACATGGAAAAATGTGTTTGCATTGTGTAAAATATATCAGCCTTGCAGCACCGGTCGGCAAAGACGAGGTCAGGCCACCGAGCAGTGGCCACCGAGGGGTGGCCAGAGCCCAGACCTCCGGGTGCTCAGAAGCTTTTGCAGGTTACAGCTTCAGAAAAATCATCTGTAAAGCTCATTAAGGAGGTGATCCGCTGGTCCTGCTCCTGCAGAATGCTGATGGTCCCTGCTGTACATGAAGGGTGCGGGATGGGTTTTTTTTCTTGTGCAGAATAACAGGAAATTTCTTTAGCTCGTGTTGATTTTCTGTTACTTTTTCCTTTGTTTTAAAAAGTGATGCCAGCGAGCTCCTGGCTCTGCAGTGCTGGGAGGTTACTCGAGCTCTCCGAGCCTTGACACTTGGACTTATTTCCATTTGGATACGAGTTCTCTTCCTGTTTGCATCTGACCTGCATGAGTTTAGTTGAGGCAGAAAGACCGCTCCAGGGCTGGCTGTCTCTCTTGCTACATTTATTTTATCCAGCAATTCAGTGAAGCTTTCCTTTGGTTAAGGATTTTGAAGAGCAACATTATCTGCTACAATTAATATATGGATATATATATAATATACAGGTAATCTCTCAAAAAGTTTAAATGAAGACCTAAATTAAGATTTAGGAGGTGATTATTTTTCTTCCCCCAGATTAATTTTGTGTTAAACAAATGCAGTACCAATATAAGTGCACAACATGAATAAAATTCAGCATTTAAAGCACTGTGCAAACTAAGTGCGTGTTCACATTCTATATGGATTCTTCCAAGGTTATGAACATACATAGGAATTACTGTACTGGAACAGATCAATGATTCATCTAGTCCTGCTGAGAAGAGCTGGTGGAGCGTGCCAAAGCATAAATCAGGGACTTGATCGGGATTGCAAGTCTGTCACGCAATGCTTAACCCAGCTGGAGCACTGGCAATGGAGTGTAGCTCATGGGTGGCTAACCTCACCCCATCTCCATCTGCCTTCACGGCTTGATCCGTGCTTGCAGAATGGGATTTTGTAGCCAGAGATGCCCATCAGAGCCAGGTCTGCACCACAGGTCTTCTCTGCCTGACCTGTGGTCCCCAGGAGCAGAGGAGCTAGCTCCTCATTCTCGTATCTGTGGGAAGTCCTGGAAGAGCAGGAACCTAATAATGTAAGATGGAAAAAATGATAGACTGTATAGCTGGGGGGAGGTGGTGAGCATGTGTCAAACTACTATTTCATTAAATAAGGTCCGTGTGTATTTTAGATCTTCTAATTAACATGCAATTGCCCTGTTCCTTGGAGGAGGATGCTCTAGTGATCTCAGAACAGCAGAGTACTGACTGCCCTTGCAGCGTGTAGCATGTCTTGTGAAGGGCAAGCTAAAACCTATAGATCTGTTGTAGCCACAAGAAATAGGAACGGTCTTCAGATGTGTGGCCAAGTCTTCCTGCAGTGAGGCCCCATAATATGTAGAGAAGTCTAAGTCTGGTTGGATGTGTGGTTGGTCATGAATTTAGGACATGTATAAGTGACCCTCTCTTCCTGAAAAACCATCGGGGACCTTCAGTTTGATGTAGCACCTATTAAAATGTGACAGCTTTTTGCTGAGTAGTTCATGGTGTGTGGGGCGTGAATCTGATGTTGGGGGATTGAAGAGAAGGAATTTCCTCCCTTAGGCTTGATTAGAGTCCTACTTGCAGTAGTGCATTTCCTGATGTGGTCTTGGGAAATGTGTGTGTTGGTGGGCATCTAGTGGGCTTGTTGCTGGATATATATTGTTAGAGATCTCATGTATTAGCAAGTGATGTTCTGGTCCTTTAAACTGAAGTTGTTTTGATTTCAAAGCTGCTTGAAAACTTGGGTGAGATAACCTCTTAATGAATGTTTGGTGGTGGAAAGCTGCGGCACAAATAACACGCATAATTATGCCAGACTTGCAGAAGAAATCAGGTTTTAGATTCATTCTCTCCCCAATTTCTTACTTTAAACCAAGTGACTGATAGTGTTTCTTTAAATACAGTGTTTGGCCAGTGTGTGTTGGGTGGCATGATGTTATAATGGTTTAATATGGATGCCTACTACAGAGTTAAAACTGATACACTCTGGGTTTTAGACAGAACTGATATACTCTGGGGTTTATACTCAAAATTAATCATTTAGCACATTTACTGTTGAAGTATCCCATATTCACATCAGGAATACAGGATAAAAAGTACTGTCTTAGTAGTTACTAGTACTTCATTGTTTTCATGTAAAAATCAGATAAAATTGGGAGCCAGGAAACGCAGAATAAACCTAGGGGTGCTATGAAGATGTTTGAAGCACTGTACAGATGTTTGTATTATTGTCAATCTGCTTTTGTCAAAGAAAACATCTTACAGAAGGCAGTTGTTTGATGCAGTGATTTCTTCAGCAGTTTATGGCAGGGCTTAGTTTTACAGCTCTTTTCTGTGTTGTCAGATTTCTCCTGGTTTCAGCAGAGCTCTGGCTAAAAAAATACCTTCTAGGCATCTCCCATAGCTCAATTTTACAGAGGGAGAATTGATTTGTTTTTTTTTTTCCTTAGGGCATGATTAAAATCAGGGTTTTGATCTGTTTATAAAGTTATATAAAAGCAGAACCTTCCCACCTTTCATGCACTTATTCAGCTGTGGTAAGAGCTTTACTGAAGTGGTCCCACTACTTTGAATTGAAGAGACATGTGGATATCAGTGATACACATACAGCAGGATATGGAAAGGAATGGTGTTGTCAGACACTACCCTGTAATTGTGCTGCAAAAGTAGATGTGATTTATTAGTTGAGGAAAAGAAATTGGAAGAATATTATCTTGATGGTGAGCCAATTCATGTATTCCTGGACATTGCACAGACCACCCAGATCTGAAGTAATGTTTTACATCTCTTAAACCTAAATAGATTCAACTGAGTCTTGAAGTGCCTGAATGCACCATGCTTAGAAAAGGAAAATCCACCTTTTCCCTTTCTTTCTGTATCCTCCTTAGTGAAAGGCTTCACAGTGAGTAAGCCTGATGAATTCCTGGAATAAGGGCACAGCAGAAGATTTGCGTATCAGAAATGTATGTTCCTTGCTGAGAATTAAATTTACTTACTCTTGGGATAATTACACTTAATCACTCAAGAAGGAGAATGGGCATGATCTGCAATACAGTCTCTTTCCAGCCTGCTCTCTGTGTTGCCACAGGATGGGCATGGCAGCTAACAGAAATTTTAACCCTGCTGGAGGAGAAGCCAGAGAACTATGTGTGTATGTGTGTGTGTGTGTTTGTTATCATGGATGGCTGTGATTCCTAAAGGAATTTGGCAAAGTTCAGTGAAACCTTGCACCTTTCCTGCATGCCATGTCAGGTGGTAGAATGGACCACCACATATTCTTCATTTTAGAAGACATCAACAGGAAAACAAAGTATGATTCTCTCATTTTGGGAACCTCATTTAAAGATGAGGAAAATCTAGGCAGCCCAAATCTTAATGCTTTCCCATTTCACCTAGATTCCCATTTTATTCTGCATTTATCTGCAAATGGAAATATTCTTTATAACATTTGCTTTCATGTTGTGACTGGGTGAGTTATGCTGAAGTAATTAAGAGGCTCTTTCCCAGTGATGTAACCTTGAGAAAAAGCATTTCCAAACATTACAAAGAAGAAGCAGCATCAAACGGCAAATTTTCCCTTCTGTCGTAGTTTCTGAAGTTTCATTGGGACCCCTCTTGGAGAAATAAGTACATTTTTCATAGAATCGTAGAATGGTTTGGGCTGGAAAGGACCTTAAGATCATCCAGTTCCAACCCCCCTGCCATGGGCAGGGACACCTCACACTAAACCATCTCACCCAAGGCTTTTTTGCCAGTAACATTCTGCTTACATGCAAATATATATGAATTTATACATAGACATCGATGTGCAAGCTGGTGTAATGTTTTCAACACTGGGAACTGAGAATGGTAAGGACTGAGTCTTAATTCATAACATAGATTATTTTATAAGGTAGTTTATATACGCGTCCACTGTTAGAGTTTTGCACAGATGTGTTTATGGAGCATGGGGTTTTTGGTGAGGTACTCACAGCTCAAGTTATCATATACATTAAAGCAGTGATTTAGACAAACAAACTATGGCTCTGGATCATTTTCCATTCGTTTCCTTGAATGTTTTGCACCTTGTTACGACACTGTAGTCATGGTGTATCTGTGTAGAAAAATGTCTCACTTAAGTTTTAAAACTACTCATTTCATGAGTTTTTAAGACATAAATAATGTGATTTTCAAATTCACCGTGGGTTCAAAATTGAGCTGCCTTGTGCCTATGGGATGAGGCAGTCTGAGGAAAAAAAGGGGGTAAAAAAAATGATTTATGAGAGTCTCTATTTCCATATAGAATGGATTGAATTTGATACGCAACTTCTGAAAATCATCTTGTGAACACATGTCAATAGAAGCTTCCCACAAAAACAGATGATGAGATGTGAAAAAGATAAGATTCAGGGCGAGTTTGTTTTTCTTAACTGTATCTTTTTCACATTAGCCTTTTAGCAGACATAATTTCTGTCAGGGGAGATAACTGCAAAACCCTCATGTGTCTTTGTCAAGTGAAATCCTGACCTTGCAGCCACGTTTTGCCTCGTTTCCAAAGGAGGAGGGATGTTTGCAACAGCACTGTCTTGTGTCTCTGCCAGTCTCCTTCCTGGGAACCTTTGAACCCCAGAGCCACTTTTGGTCATGGTTTCGGAGCATAAAGGTCCCAAAGATAGAGAGAATTCTGCTGTTTTCATCACAATAAGCAGCTTTGTAGACAAGACAAATGTACTAGTGATCACAAGCTCCAGGGTGAACCCATCCTTTGTAGATCCCAGAGAACACATAAGGGTGTTGCACTTGTGGAAGATGCTTTGTTTGCTCCTGTAGTCATAGACTGGTTATGGTTGGAAAGGACCTTAAGATCATCCAGTTCCAACTCCGTGCCATGAACAGGGACGACTCACACTAGATCATGTCGCCCAAGCTCTGTCCAACCCTGTTGGTTTAACTACTGATGAAAAAAAACCCAAAATGTGTTTAACCTAGCTGTTCTTAAACACTTTGCTGCTTTCCTGTTCTTTACCCATAGCTAGAGAATTTGAATGTGGATGATCAAAATGCCTTAAAACCTCTATGGGCAATAATGTATTTAAAAGTCCTGTTATTCTTCCTGTTTCTAAAAAGGTATAACTGTTTATATGCACCCTTCTCAATATAGCTTACTTAAAACCCCAAAAAGCTATTAATAGATAAAGAAGATAAATTTCTTTATATAACAAAAGGTAACTTGAAGGGAGAAGTGATGTGCTATGATGTGCTGACAAATGAGGTAAATGGCAGCAAAACGCTATCTATATCCAGATACTCAAGGTCTAAGCTGTACAGGACATGAAAAGATACAGCTGACTGTCGTGGTTTAAACCCAGTCAGGTAACTTGTTCACTCACTCCCAGTGAGTGGTGCCGAGCTGACAACAATCGGGGTCCGTGTCCCCCCCCCACCGGGGCTCTCCGCTTCCCCGCTCCCGGAGGAACGGGGAGGAGGATCAAAAGAGTGCAACTCCTACAGGTTGAGACAAGAACAGTCCAGCAACCAATGTACACAAATCACCACCACTACTATCAACTACAACAATGATAAGGGAAAATAACAAGGGAAGAGAATACGATACCACCGGCCAAGAAACGAGTTCCACCCGGAAGCCCCTGTCCTTCCGGGTAACTCCCAGTTATCCCCCACCCCGGGCATGACGTGCTGTGGTATGGAATACCTACCTGGCTAACCCGAGTCAGGCGCCCCATCTCTGCTTCCTCACAGCTTCCCCTCCTCCCTGGCAGAGCATGAGCCTCACAAAGTCCTTGGTCAGGGTAAACATCACTTAGCAACAACCGAAAACATCGGCTTCACCAACACTGTTCTCAGGCTGGAAGTCAAAACGCAGCACTGCACCAGCTAACACAAAGGAAAAAACATGACTGCTACTGCTGAACCCAGGACACTGACTTAGGATGCCAAATTCATTCAAGAATCGACTCAACCTTCTCATAAAAATAATTCAACTCAATTAAAAACATACAGAAAATATTATATTTTATTTCATTGATGAGTAGAAGAATTCTTTCTCTGGTTGAATTTCTCTGATTGAAATTCAACCCAATGTTGAGAGCACACCTAAGGTCCTTTTTCACCTCTTAAAACCCTGCTTCTAGTCAGGGGGCCATAAAAGACAGAGCTTACAGAAGCAGAATACACTCTCCCCTGTGTTGATCCAGGGGAGAGAAAACAGGGAGCAGTCTTCTGTGATGGAGTGTGATTTTCTTTAAAAGAATATAATTCACCTGTATTTAAACGTAAGGTAAAATTCCCTTAGATGTATTTAATGGTGGGAGGTATCGTTTACTGAACTCACAAAATGCTTAGTTCAGATTTTGATCATTGAATGAATAAATAATTGTATTTTGCATGGAAATATCTGGTTTCAAAACTTTGAAGTGTCAGAGGAACAAGTTAATGAATATTGTTAATTCTTAAATTAATTTGGAACATCATTGCAATATCAGTTTTAAAGTTAAGTTACTGTTTGCAACCAAGCAAATTCCACATTGATGGGACAAGAGGAATACCTTGTGTACAAACCTCAACAGACAGGCCGGCCAACGTTTATGTCCAGTTAGAGAATCTGTATCCTCCAGCAGTGCAACATGAATCTGAGAAGAAAGAAGATGCCTTTTCTCTGTGGTCTGTCTCTACAGCTTCATTGTACAAAGCACCAGCAACTCCAGTGTGTGTACTTGCACTTCTCCTCATGGTTTCTGACAAGTGGAAACCTGTCCTGGCAAGCCAGTAGGTTTAATGCAGAGGTGCAGGGTTGCTCAGTCGTCTTAGTTGATGCCAACAACAAGCCTCTTATGTCTTAATGTGCCTTCATGTGAGGAAAGGTGTTCTGCAACATGTGCGTTACCCATTTGCAAGGTGTAGGAAGGCCTGAGGTGCATTGTACGTAATATAAAAGGATAGAGATTGATCAAAAGAGAGCTAAAATGACCCCCCAAAAATGGAGAGGAGGGTTCTGTGGAGCCTCTGTGACTTGACCACACAAATACTCCAAAGCTTAAGGCATGTGCTTCTTTGTCAAGGTTGTACCTACAGGGTTCTTGACCCTCCTAGCCATTAGCACTGCTTGAAGAAGTCTCCTGATTCTGGAATACTTGCACTGAAAATAGCAATACACAACATTTTTTGGAGGATTGCCTTCCAGAGAAGACCTTTTAAATAGTGTAACTGTGTCCACATTATATGAACACACACAAAAAGCCCCACTGGGAACATATTCTCCAACAGCTCAGAAAGCACTGGAGCTATTCATGATTCATATTGCTTGTAATGAACTTTCCTCTGCTCCTTATACGTTAAACTTTCTTGCACATATTTACTGCTGGCCCATAGGGATAAAGCATGCATCTGAAAATGAGGAAAGAATTAATGAACTACTCTGGTAGGGTTTGGCATGAGTAGGATAGACATTGGCTATTTTGTCCTTTCAGACTGTGAGTCTACATCTGGCTGTGCTGCAAGACATGGCCCTTGACGAGGACGTGTCTCTAGGGCAGGTTAGACCTCGCCATTAGTACTAGAATTAGAAATACAGCTAAAATGTGCTCCCTAATGTCCAGAACTCTGATATTCCAGACTGGATGTGAGACTTTTTTCCACCCCCAGACTCACTTGACTGCATCTCATGAGCCAATTTCTTGCAAGTACATCATGAAACACATTCATCACTGATTGCCATAGAACGTTGTTTTGCAAGATAAAAATGCACATATTTTAATGTGTTTTGAAATGGATTTATAAAAGGAATAAAGACTCAAAATACTGAACAAACAAATGAATACAAAAAAATAAAACATCCCAAGTCCCCAGACTCCACCCTTGCTCCATCACAGATAAATCAACAATGTAAAATGGTTGTTTTTCTCTAAAACAAAAGTTTCACAGCTGCATTTAAAAGTATGTTGATGAAAAGTGATTCATAAGGTGAAGTAATCACTTTTATACAGTGCACTTGGCAGATTTCAGCCAAATTACACCATAAAAGAAATATTATATTTGACAGCAAACTGTTAGTGATGTGGAATTTGAGAATGAAAACTGACTACCCAAAGACTTACTTATGACTGTGCTGCTCTGGGATGGTGCCCTGGCTTTCATGCCCAGTATGTGTTTTTCCCATTTTTGTTGTAGATTTAAACTTCAGATGAATTTCTAATGTCCGTTCATTGTGAAATAATTCATGTTTGTTTGGTTTAGGCATCATTGGAAGCTATTGTATCTCATTTGTCTACTATAATTTGTCTACTACACAGAGTTCTTAGGAGATAAATATGAAAGTAATTAAACTTACAAAGTTTGGGCTATCTTAAAGGTTTTTAAATTGCAACCATTTTGTCTATTGTATTTCCATTTGAAAAGGGCATGTGTGATGCACCAAATTACTGTGTGTATAGTGCTAGATGACTTAAAACCGTAACAAATAATTACAAGGATTTAATAGAATGGGATAAACCTCTTTATCCCCCTTTGCATGAGTGACTTGGGAGCAAAAGGTTGTGACCTACAGGGTCAAGAACACTGTGTGGAGTGTTTGAGGGTAGTAGATTTATCAGACAATCCTGTTGAGTCTCTCCCTTCCCATTGTAGCTGTCCTGATGCTCTGCAATTAGTAGACACCAGTTACCAGGGATGTTAATGTTCCTTCTGGGGTTTGTTTGTTTTGTTGGTTGTATAGAGTACTGATTAGAGCTTTTCAGTGTGGAATTCACTTGCAAGTGATTTATTTTGTATCTCCAGGATGGGTTCCAGCTGTTTGAGGATTATTTTTCCTTTCCCTGGGAAATCTTGGTTTCAGATAGCAGCCAGAGTGGCAGACTTTGAGGAGTTACAACCAGTTCCTGATAAGTTTCTCTGTAGAATGAGAGTATTTCATTTTCTACCTATCATGAACTTTATTTCTTTTATTCTCCTCAAAATTAATTCCAATATTTTCCTCTTTTAAGCACTAAATGAAATGTTCACCACAGATTTGTAAGAACTTACTGAGTAAAATCAGAACTGAGGATGTTACCAAGTCTGTGTCTTCTAGGAAACCCGTGGGATGTTTTACAAAGGAATGTGCCCTTGCTTAAGCTTCTCATTCAGAAATTAAACCCCTATTGATAGGTGGAAACAGACTCCTATTCATATGTTCTATATGATTTGTAGCATCCTAATCCTTTCCATGAATCCTTTCCTTATTCTCAGTATTGTAGACTGAAACACATCATTTCAAGACATGGCTTCCTCACATTTTTTTGGACAGTGTCGGCTCTTGATTCCTTACATTTCTTATTGTCCCTTTCACAAGTGCCCTGGGTTTCCTAAATCCTGTTGGAGAGCAGTTTATTTAAAGACATGTCTTCTGTGGGTATATATTTAAAGTTTACCATGAGTCTGCACATTCATACAGTAGCCTGATTTCATACAACATTAACTTCTTCTCTTTTTACCAATTTTATCTTCAACTATTAGTATATTTGGGGTGCAACCACATAATACTACTGTTCTTAAGCAATGTTGTATGCCACTAGCTAGTGGAAAATAATGAATGCAATTGAACTTCAGTAAGTAATTGGTGTGTTGAATGACCATGCTGTCGACTGCTGTCTACTGCCTGGTTCACATACTTCACAATAACTCCCGACTGAAGCGGAACGTTGTTGACTTGTGGTTGCTGTACTAATGTAAAGCTATTGCTGTAGTTACTTGCTGGATCACAAGTGAAATTTGGAAACCATAATATTTTTTTTTCTGCACTTGGCTTTTGTATGAATTACATTGTGTAACTTTATTATAAATGCTTGAAATGGTACAGGTCCAAGAATTACCATCTGCTATATGAAGTTTGTAAAACTGTTTACATAACATTGATGAGTGTATTAAAGTGGTAACAGAACACCAAGAATATGCCACTAGAACTTGGATTCGTCTCCATCTAATTACTGCAAATTAGAAATTAAGCAGCCTTGTCTAATCTGCTTTCGTGGCTTTACAGCATCCAGAGCAGTCTGTGAGTGAGTCAGCATCAGGTGCACTTAGAAAACAGACATGTTCTGGCTTGAGGAGAGATAGATGGAGAGATGTAATCCCCTGACAAAAACAGTCCAAACATTCTGGATATTACTGTAAACTGGATGTTTTCACTGGAAAGTTGTTAGAGCTTAAGGAATGGTGCAAATCCTTTGTTCACTGATTTTCCTCCTTTCCTGTTAAAATGCATAGTATTAGCGGGACTAAAAGTTTCCTTCACATCTTAAAATCTTCCTTTAGTTGGCTATGCCTTGGTGCTTCTGATGGAGTTAAAGGTACATGTCACTGGAGAATCCTTGGGGTTTTATTTATTCTTACTAAAGCCTTGCTCAGAAGCAAGATTGAGACAAAATATCTCCTGGAGCACTCCATGCAGGAAAACTTGCACGAAAAGGAGAGAAAGAGTGGCCTGCCTAACCTGGATGGCTCCATGCAGAGCCCACGTGTGCACGCTCAGAGTCCTTGGTCTGTCAGTCACAGTTGACGTAGTTTCATATGAAATGTTGACTTTGGAAAAAGGGCCTGGCACAAGCAATAGAACAGTTAATTCCTATTGGCTGCACCCTTGTATCAGGCACACAAGCAGTGGCAGATGTGCTTTCTGGCCCTTCTACGCGTGGCCCCCAGTTGCGTTTCACAACTGAGGCAGTTGTGTCACTTCTCCATGCGTGTATGATGGCCACATGGATTTATTTACCTGGTTGTGCCTCTTCTGTTGGCTCGTAACGGAGAGGCACTGGGCAACACCTCTACTTTTTCCTCATGTAGTTAAACTCCAAAACTGATCTTTACTTTTGCATAATAAACACAATCCAACACCTTGTGTTTCTTGACCTGCTGGGATTGCAGCCACACGACGGTTTGTTTGCCACACCATTTTTATTTGACTTCACATTTTCAGGGACAATGAATTACATTGAGCTTGTTGTCTGTATTTAAGATGAAGACAACATGAATTTTATACTAGGAGGCTAAATGATTACATTTGTCACTTCAGCATTACAAAAAAGAAAGAAAATTCTAATAAGAAACAGGTGGTTTTGAAGTAAAAAATCCTAATTTTTTCTCCTTATTTCATATTCTTTTGAGGCTTTTCTCAGCTGAAGGAACCAGGGGTTAACCTGCCTAGAAGAGTGCTTTCAGAGAAAGAGTCCCTTCTGGGTCCTCATTCACTGCACTGATACTTCTCTGTTATTAGGAGAAAGAAACCAAAGAACAGCTCTTGAGGTTCTCCACTTTCCCCCTTTATAGGGTTTTGTAATTGGTTTAAGCTTTGGATAGAGTCGTAGAATGATTTGGGTTGGAAGGGACCTTAAAGCTCATCCAGTTCCAACCCCAGCCACGGGCAGGGACCTCTTCCACTAGAGCAGGTTGCTTCAAACTCCTGTGTCCAACCTGGCCTTGAACACTGCCAGGGATGTGGCAGCCACAGCTTCTCTGGGCACCCTTTGCCAGCGCCTCAGCACCCTCACAAGGAAGAATTTTTTTCCCTTCCAACCCAAGCCGTTCAGTGATTCTATGATTCTGTAAATATTTCTTACTGCTCTATTCTGGTTTCCCTTAGTATAAGTCTACCTTGAAGTGTGATGCATAAGACAGTGTATTTCAGCTGATAAAACTGATAAGGCAAGAGAATTAATTTAGTGTTTTCTACACTGTAGCCTTTCTTCTACATCCCAGAGCAGCTTTTGCTTTTTGACCCTCCACAGTTCTTGCCCTCTATTTGCATAGTTGGTTGTTTCTCTCTATATAAAATACACATGCAATAGCATCCTGTTTTTTTCTGAACCAATCTCTTGTATCCCTTTTCTGCTTGGTATTATCTGCAAATGTAGCAGGCATACACTTTTTCCTCTGTCACCTCAGTACTGAAATTATGGAGTGGCAGACATGCAGGAGAGGTCCTTGTGGAGTACCACTTAGTATGTCCTTCCAGTTTGTCAGAAGCTGCTGATAGCTGCTCTTTCACTACTCATGTCTAACCGTGTGCTCTGTGCTCATTCTAGATATCTTTCATTAGGTTATGTTTCCTGGATTGTTTTTAAAAGAAAATGTCACGTGCTTCGGGGCCCAAAGTCTAAATCATGTCAATAGTGCATGACACATCCTGCTTTTCATCGCTAGCTGCAAAATGCTACCCAGTGTTATAAAGGGGTCGGGGTTTTGTTGGTAAGATGATTGTTAGATGTGCCTTCATGATTGACTTTCAGGTGATTGCAGTGTTTGTTTATGTATGCTGGTTCTCACAGGAGGTGCCTTCCTCCTTAGGAAGCCAGCTGAATTGCAGTTTTGTGTTAATTCCTCCTTTCCCAGACAGTACAGTATTTATTGTTTAACTTTGTCTTTACTAGAAATAACTTGTCTAAAGCGTCCAAAAGTCACGTTTGCTTTTTCACTGCTGCAGTCACATTGGTGGCTCATAATAAAGTCTGTAACTGTCCTCTAGAACTGAGATGACTTGCTGCCAGGAAGATGCAGATTGTGCTACATATTTAGTAGTTGATGGAAGCAGATGTGAACGCATCACAAGTGTGTTATTAGTTATGCTGGTTACCCATGGTTATCCTGAATTTAAGGCTGAATAGGATCTTTTTTTCCCAAAAAATAGCAATGGTTAGGCTTTATCTGTTACGAATGACCAACTTTCTGTGATTTTCTGAAGACATGTTAATTTTCTGTGAGGGAGATCTTTGATGGAGACACACAAGTTCATAGCCATTGACTTGTTAGGTTTTCATGGCACAGCAGTGCCATGCATTGCTAGCCGGTTTCCAGTATCAGTGTAATCATTGCCTTTTTGGTAAGACCAACTCACCCAGGTGAAATATGACAGTGACATGGACAGGAGTGCTTCAGCATGTGTTCCAAGCTAACTTGGTAGATAGCTCCACATGAGAGTGCTTTGATCATGTGAATGTACCACTGTGCATTCAGGAGTGGTTCAGGGGGACTGAAGTCAGGATGTGTTCAGTATCAAGACACCCCAGTGTCATAGTCGTAGGGCATCTGACAGCCTTCCTTGATAACAGTAAAGAGAAGATCCTGTCCTTGCCAGTAATAACTTCCCCTAGAAAGGGACCCTATACTTGGTACATTGCAAGAAAACAAGAAAAAGTATGGAAAGAAAAGGTTCTCATATTTGTGCTTTTTATTATATGTATTACTTGGGAACTTGAATGTATTTCTTGTTGTCTGTTTCTGGAACAGTGGCAACCACAAAGATGCAGAGTTTGATGATGGCTGTGCTTTATCAAGTGTAGAAGCTGTTTATTGACTAAAAATGAGTCAAGTCATCAAGGATTTTCTGATATTATTACTCTGTGACTTTGGTGATATATTTGCACATGCAAATGGTTTGGATTCAAACTTTGATTTGTGGAACTAAAACAACTTTTGGCTCTACCTCAGGGCTTCTGGCATGTCTCCATTTAGATGATGTTCACCAGTATTTATGGATGGCTTGTTTCTATTTTGTCAGTGTCTTATTTACCTTGCCATATAATTTAACATTTTGAACATGCAAATTCTGGCTTCCAAGTGTAGTGTCATGTGTTTTCTATCTCAGCTATCTATCTCCAACCTCAAAACCTCACCACAGTGCCCCCCCCCCCCCCGAAGTTCCTTATGTATTCACAGAATCACTAGGGTTGCCAACATGTATGCATTGGACTTTTCTGATTTCCTTGATTCAATACACGTGTTCATGCTTTGCATTTTGGACATGCTAAAAATTATGCTGTGAAAATTAGATAAATTTGATAATTTGGTTAAACCCAGTCAACCCAGGAGCTTGGACACTGTGAGGGAGGCACACGATGGCGCGCTCACTACAGCAGTTAAGAGTTGGTTGGGCTTTGACACTATCTACGTAACAATTGTGAATGTCCAGGTATATTTGCAGAGTGAAATAGTTGTGGGAGGTTTTATTGGTCTCATAAACAGTGATATCAGCCATGGTTAACTCCCCAGCAATCATTTTTGGAAGTTTTTTTTTCATAAATACCATGTTCTTTCACTGGGTTAAATTAATAAATTGCAGAAACTATTCCATGTTACTGTTCTGGTGTTACATATTTCTTTCTTCTTCATATTTTTGGGGAGATTTTCTGTTTTCTCTGAGTGATTGCACGTGTTCAGGGTATGGAGTATGCCATTTTTGGTTTAAGTTGTATAAAAAAATCAATATTGGGAGCATTATAGATGTTCAGAGGCCACATTTATGTGATTATTAGAATAAGAAAGGAGCAGAAGTCCATTGCAGAGGTGACTCTTCCCCCCTTCAACCTGTAGGCTTGGGCTTTGTGTTGTGTCACTTCAAGTTTCATGACCAGTCTCTGAACTCCTTTTCAGTGTTGCAGCTTTCTATTTCAAATACTACACCTGGATGTGAAGCACTAAAAATATGGTCTGTTTTAACAGCACTTAAAGTAGCAATTTAAAATAAAACTCTGTCAGAGTACAGTTTGGTCCCTTGCTACAGTGTGAGCCAGCAAGGGAATTGGTCTGGAATGAATTTCTGTGGTAGCACAGGAATTTAGTTCTCAAAATAGTGTTTTCAGAGGCTGTGTAGAAATACTTTATTCACTCTGTGGTTCTTAAGCACAGCTTTGAGATTTGAATGTCTTTTCAAGATCTCCTATGATACTTATGAACCTCACTGGCATGTCTACACACCGCAGCATCATAGAATCATAGAATAGTTGGGGTTGGAAAGGACCTTAAGATCATCCAGTTCCACCCCCCTGCCATGGGCAGGGACACCTCACACTAAACCATGTCACCCAAGGCTCTGTCCAACCTGGGCTTGAACACCGCCAGGGATGGAGCATTCACAACTTCCTTGGGCAACCCATTCCGGTGCCTCACCGTGCTGGAGATCCATGTGTAAACACCAGGTAAGCAGGTAAATCTGCACAGGGCAGTCATCATAAAGAAATGTTATACAGCCAAAAGTGAAAGTTCAGGTTTCAACAAACATTGCAACATGGTCGTTTAGCTTGAGTGTAGCAACCAGCTGGTGCTGTCCTAATGCTTATGGCTCAATGCGTGGTTGCAGGAGTCTCCGTGATTTCAGCAATGTTCTGTGCTATAGGCAATTAAGAATATTTTTAGTAACATAGTGAAGATGCCCTCAAGTCAGTGAATTACACTGATATAAATGGCACATATCATCTCCGGTCTTTAACCTAACACAGCAAAGGCCTGGGCATATTCAAAATGATTGCTGATGTCTTTAAAGTCTTTTTATAGCTTTCCATTTCATTACAAGTTTATTCTAATTATAGATGTCATTTTATTAAATGTCAGAGGTACAAGTAATATAATACAAAAATATAAATGATTTATCTCCTCATAATCATATTTTCCTCAGATTGAAGCAAAGCAAACAGCCAAACATTTCCCTCAAACCCAATTATGGGAAAGCAAATGCTGTACCCATTTCTCTTGCATGTTTTAATCAATCAGTCAATCTCTATGAGAGAGGTTTAGCTCACTGAAATTTTGAAGCACCTGCAAATAGCATGGGGTATGTTTACAGAAACGGTTCCAGCAACCTCAGCCTCCTTTTTTTCCCCTTTTTTTTCCTCATTTTATTTCCTTTGTTTTGTTTCCCCAATTGCAGAGAGCCAGTAGAACAAGCCAGAGGAGGATTTAGCATAGGTCTCTAAGACAGAACTGCTGCAGAAGCCACCATTGATAAAACTCATGTGAAAAAAAGGTTAAAATTGGGTAGTGGAAAAATGACATCACTTTCCAAACTTCAGTAAACCAGTTGAACTAAGCAGATAGATCCTTAACTCCATTGTTCAGTCAGCTCTTTTAATTGATGTTGGCTTTTTCTGTTAGCTGTGTAAGGCAGGAGCTTTGATGAAGGGTTTTGAGAAGGGAATGTGGCCATCTGAATGACTCAGTTGCTGCTCCTGCCCCCGCAGCATTGCCTTGTTGCTACACAAAGACCTGGAAGGGCTGCATCCAGCTAAAACATGAAGAAATAATTATTTCTCCATTTTTAAGATCTGTTAAGAGAACTCACATTTAGAAATGCACATTTCAGGAAGCACTTCTCTCTGAAGAAACGATGGTGTAAGTAGCAGGATAACTAACATCAGTAGAAATCTGATTTCATATTTGGCAATAACACACAAAACTTGATTGCCATTCAGATGCTGATTGAGAGCAGCTTTGGTTTCCAGCTCTGAATCCAGTATTGTGATTTAACCTCAATGCAAACAGCTTTCTTTGCAATTGCAGTGTCACATTCTCGCCAGAATTGCAGGATTTTTCTTCAAAATTGTAATTCCCTGGATGTACATGAAAGCTCCTCAATGGGACCGTAGTTTACTGTTGCCTACACTGTTTGTCATCTCCATTCACCCTTTCTTTCCAAGTGTTGTAAATGATGTATTCAGTATAGGTCTAGAAACAAATAATGCACATCCTCTACTGTGCTTCTTTCACCCTTCTCCTTGAATGCGGTCCCTACTTGCTCTTTCTTTGTCCATTTGCTGTTTCTTAAAATACAGATTCATATTTCCTGTGCGCACTAGTTCCAAAAAAAGGTTCCTTTTCGAAAGATCATTTTATACTTCAAACACCATTAAAAGAAATGTCATGGATGCTTCTTCCGCTTCTTATTTAAAGACACAAAATCTAAACTATCAGTCTGATTTGGAACCGCAAGCAAGGAGACTTCTCATTGCATTTTGATCCCAGCTGCATTGCACGTTTAATAGTTTGAAGTATGTTTTTTGTAAGAGTTTCCACTGGAACTCTTCTGACTTCAGTTATTTTCAGTCTGATTTCTGACATGTCTTCTAAACACTGCATGTTGTCTGTAGGGTACAAGATGACGTTCTGTTCTTAGAATTGCTCCCTGTATTTTTTCCATAGTCCTGGGCAGAATAGGTAAGACCTATGAGTAAAGATAGAAATAAATGCTTAATCCAAAAAAAGGGAAATTCAGAGGAGAGAGAATCTGGCTATAAATCCTGTTTTCTCTTCAATTTGGCTCTGGATTTCCTCTGAACAAGTCTCAAATTGTGCCTCATGATCCTATTGAGTCTTGGAGGAAGTGGCTGCTGTGTGGTGGTGGCAGTTCTCTACCTGTAGCTGTTGCTGGTTCTCCTGGGTTTTTGTGGTTCGACATGGTGGGGCCTCCTTCCTGGTGCTTGGTGAGGAGAGGGCAAGAAAAGGTTTTCCATCAGTTTTTCCATTCCAGTCCTGGCAAAGTGGAAGAATGAGGAAAGCAGGTGTTTATTCGAACTGGGAAAAGTTGGGATATGGAGACATCACGAAGGAAGGGCTTAAGTTTGGTGTTGGGGGAAATGTTGAAGTTAATTGCAGCTGGTGCATGGACGTTTTCTTTCTGCTCTGTGCATTTCCAGGTGTCTTGATATAATGATTGGTTGGTGTCTCTTAAGAGCTACATTTCCATGTGGATGGGTGGACAAAAACGTTTGCGTGTCTGTACAGGATACCATAACTTAGTTTGAAATTTCCTTTTGGGTTGAGTTATCTTTGTGAGATATGCAAGTTTTAATGTATTTAATAAGACACCAAAAAAAGGCAAGTAGTTGACGTGGCTTTAATTAAAGTGTCTTTGCCTCAACCCATGAATCTTACCATTTTTTCCTGTTTAGACAGTTGAAAACAACTTAGAACTGAGCTTGAACAAATTCTTCCTTTTCTGTGATTCAGAATGAGTGTGTGCCCCTGAGTCTTGAAGTTCTTTATAATCCTGGTTTTCAGTGGTGATTAATCTGTACTTTAAATCTTGTAGTCATAACCTGCTTGAATGGAACTGGATGATCTCAAGGTCCTTTCCTACCCTCACTATTCTGTGATTAACACGGTGGAACGTGTCAGACCATGAGGAGGTTTGGGAAACGCATTTATTATTACAAAAAGAAATGAGCTTTTGAGGATAACATTTAGAGGACAGGTGGAGAGGGAATACAAAATAGGAGTTCATTGTGCAGGAAGAAGGAGCGAAAAGAGGAGCTGTGGAAAACAAGAGAGATGAATACAGAAGACAGCTTAGAAAAAGGGTAGTTGCTGATGACTTCTAAGACTGGGGAGAAGAACCTGGTGTCTGAAGACAGACTGGTGTTCCTGCCCATGGCAAGGGGCTGGAACTAGATGATCTTTAAGGTCCCTTCCCACCCAAACCGTTCCATGACTCTTAAGGAATAAAGGACAGAAAAAACAGGAGGAGGAAGGTACAGTAACCTCCCTGGGTAGCTTAAAACAGAAGAGTGGATTATCCTCTGGAGTTCAGCACAGCTCACAGAAGAGCTTAGATAGCCCTTAATTCCTAATAACAAGGGATTTAATAGCGAGGGATGTAGCTGGCGTGTTCAGACACAGTCACATTTCATCACCCTTCCCCATTAAACAAGACACCATGACTCGGAAACGTGGTCCCCCCCGGCCAGTCTTTATGGGCAGATGTGCTGCAGTAATATGCCAACACATGCCCTGTGCTTGCAGTGTTTCCTTCCCACGTGGCCATAATGAGAGCTCTGCATATAGGAGTTTCTAATTTACTCTTACCCTGAAGGATAACATAAGCAATATGGGATGTTGTTAAACATGGCACATGTTGTTGCTGGGAGCTTTCTCCTTACCCGTTCCATGCGTGAAAACTGATCTGTTTCTTCAAAAGGCTTCTTGTGAAGGGTATAGGAGTGAGTCACGGAGAAAATCTTGACAGGAGTTATGGCAATAACATTCTAATAAGAAAGCCCAAAACGTAATTGCTGGCATCCAGCCTTACAGTTCAGTGTGGGAACTTCACCTTCCCACAGGATGGAGGGAGAGCGTAAACTCATGTACAGCACCTCTTTACATACACAAACAAAAATAATTAGAGTTCATGCGTGTCTTGTAGTATAGCTAGCATCAAGCTTTGGCTTTATTCCACCTTTGCTGTTTTCTGTATGAAAAAATAAATGTGTGTGGCCCTGAGTTATAAATATGTGCAATTAAAATCTACCCTATTTGCTCATGAGCCAAAATTGTCCCAGGAGGGGAATTTGGAGAACCCAAATTTACTGTTATGGCTCCTGGATTCTTCTGCTTCTCCGGCTCCAGCCATGGCTCTGGCCAAAACCGAGCTGGAGCAGAGCATTTCTGTTGTGGCATCAGGTACATGGTGTCTAGTGGGGACAACTGACAGAGTCACTGGTGCCATTGGCTTTGTACCAGGAACAGATTCCTCTGTGATGGGAAAATGGAGCCAGATTATGTGCCATTTAAATTATTGCTCTCTGGGCAAATAAACCAAACTCCAAGCTGCCCTCTTGCAGCTTGGGATTTGGTCCCTGGGCTGTTCGGGGTGGTGGGAATGGTGGCAAAGGTGAGCTACGGTGAGCACCCCTAACGACATACAGCTCACCCTTTATCTCAGACCTTCTGGGTTAAATAATCCCCTAAATAACCCTAAAAACAAGCTTATAACACAGTGTTGAAACTTCTCTGTCTCAGGGGTATCTGCGGCGCTGGGCACATGTAATGCATTTTACTGTGCTCATTTGCAGCTTGAATAGCTCGCGGGGGTCAGCAGCAGAGCGCAGACTTTTTCACCCCTTGAGCAATGAAGCATTGAGTAAAAGTTATTATTACCAATTAGTGGTGGCATTATTATTACCAATTAGTGGCTGTATGAAGCAAATCATTAGTCTTAGTTCAGTTATTAGCAGCCAGGTGTTCATGAAACGTGCCATGTGCAGCTTGCACTGTGCCTCAGCGCTCACTGTCGGGGCCAGTCACTGAGTATGTGGCTGGCGACTCTGTGCTGTCCCTGTGTGGGGTTCTGTTGTGTCCCCCCCAAAAGAAGTGTGTTTGGAGTCAGTGTGGAGGGGGTTTTTGTGTATCCACTGAGTGAATAAATAAGGCAATTTCAATCTCTAGAGAAGTATTTTGAAACCCTTAAGTGTACTGTCTTGATGATGTAAAGCCAAACCTTCAGTTTCTAGTTCTGTTCTTGGTTTGCTGCTTCATTTGTAAGAGCAAAACTGCCAAGTCAGAGAAAGGAAAGTTACAGTGCAAATTGCTCTTGATCCAAAGTATTGTTTCTCAAGAATTCCTATTTTTGAAACCTCTAATACTCACTATTTCCACATACCCATTAGTTTTGCAAAATAGCTTTGCACAAGTCATTGTAGACAGCAAGCAGCATGAATTGAGCTCTATTGAAGAACTTAAATTGCCCTTTCATGCTGTGTTATAATTAAAAAAATTAGGAAGTTAATGGGAAAAAAACAATGGTGAATTTGGCCTTATTTACATATTGAACTTGTGTGTTTAACCTCAGTGCATTTTGCAGGAGATTCATAGCTGTAGCTCTATAACTGTATAGAATAGTAAATAAAATAAGAACAACTGATAAAATCCCAATACACTCAGTCGTTACTGCGTAGAATTGACTTCAATCATGTAATTAAAAGAGGCATTAGAAATCTTTTTCATGGTTTTGGGAGTAAAGAGCAGGAGGTTGGAGTGCTGTTTGCTCTCTTGGCCATTCAGATGTCTTCTTATTTTCAATATTAGTGAAGAAAAGCTTTGAATGAGGATTTGAGGACAGTTTATAGCAAAGGAATTGTAGGAGAGCATCAGGCAGGTCAGGTCAGTTCCAGCACTAGTTGGGTAGGGACATCTGGTGGTGTGATAAAGGAATAATTGAATACTTGCAACTAGAAGTGCAGTTGCATTGGAATGATTAAGGCAAAACCATCATTAAGCTCATACTGTAACTACTTTTCTGTTTCAGTATTGTTCTAGAAACACTCCTGTGTGCGTTTACATTTCAGTTTGTGTATGGTTTTAATTTACTGGAAAGAAAAGGGCCTATTGAGCTGTCACCTTGCAGACATAATATGTTGAACTCCCTTAACTCAAAGGGCATTAACTTACAGTCAGTTGTGAGTTTAAAATCAAACTGCTGATACTGGACCATGGTTCTGTGGATAGAGGGGGTATATGTGCCAGTGATTCGCTGTGATCTATGGGCAAAGCTGATTTCATTTGTTCTGGTCCATCACTCACCGATTGTTTCAATCCATCTTCCAGTCCATCTTCCTGTAAAAATATTAGGATAATTTTCAGCTTGTGAATTCCATAGGGAAAGAATCATAAAAAGTAAAATGTTTGCGTACCCGTGTTTCCAAACTTCTATGTTAATTAAAGATACAGCGAGCAATTTTCTGTGCATGTGTTTGCCCTGAACACCATGTACATCATATATATGAGCAATATTTGAGGTACAGTCATTTTAAAAGAGAAACTCTTTAAGATGAATTATCTAGTGCTGTGTGAAACTATCTGTTACTCATTTAGCACTGTGCACATGGTGATAAAACCAAGTCCTTGGGCAAACACACATGTGGAAGGCCATACCCTTGGGAAGACCTTCCCAGAAGCTTTTAAAGCTTTCGCATCTTACCAGAGCTTGCCTGCCAGGAGAAATCACGACTTCTTGGCCTATACACATCTTTAATCTCATAGTGCTCTTTCTGCTGTTTGTGTGTATAGTCAGCCATTGTTAGCACATGCTGACCACACATGGTGCCTTGTGGGACACAACGTCATGGGCTCTCAGGAGGGTATGGGCACAGGCTTTCCAGGGACCACTTGGTTTCAGCAGGCAGAAGACAGAGGGTTACGTTCATCCACTCCCACTTAAGAAGCCTTTGCAACCTCTGTCCTGTCTTGTCTTAGAAAGATGTGTTCATGAGAACACGTAAGTTGGTAAGTTACTAGTTTGTGCTTTATGGAAGTCATCAGTCTTTATGTATTTATGCACTCTTTATGTGCTTTATGGATTCTTATCAGGAATTCGTATTTTACCATGATGTATTTGCCAAGTCTATAAAAAGAAAAGGGGTAAACCCCCAAGCATCTGCTCTTTGCTTTGCTACATGACACTGAGAAGTCTGCCAGGAAGAATCAAGCTTCAGCTCCTTTCAGTGTACTCAGGGCACAGAAAAAATCAGTAACTTAAATCTTTCACAGCCAGTTTTGGACTCTTTACCATGGTCACATCATTCACACAAGGAGCCCTGTAGTCTATAAGGAAGGATATATATAGTCATGCTCAGAATCAGCATAACCACTGTATAATTGAAAAACTGGACATTGAGAGTCTTCTTAAAGTAATGAGCTGTAAAAATCAGCACTGTGCAAAACAGAACAAGTTATCTCAAAGTCAGAATAACTGTTGCTTGCAGCTCTCCCTCAAGGTCCAACGCTCTTTTCTTTCCTTGCATTAACATTTCTGTTTCGTAATACTCATCCTGACTTCTTTTGCATAAAGCAGTGATTCTTTGTCCGATGAAATCTTCCACTGTCACCCCAGTGGTTCTGTCGCCATCCTTTAAAAATGTCTCCACGCTTGGTTTAGCTAAAAGAGAGAAGCACTGACATTTGTATGCTGTGCCCTTTGTTTCCGAGATGTCCCAAGGCTGTGGTGACAACTGTGGAGTCAGCGATAGCCACAGAGTTGTTCCAGGCGTGGTGTTTTCTGTTAATAAGAGCTAGTGTTCATCCACAGCCCTTCTATGCAATGTTTAATCTAGAACACTTTATATTGCAAGCACCCTGTTACAGAAAAACCTGTTCCTTTTATCTTTCAGATGCAAAGACGGCTTGAAAGGATTTACGTACTCTGCACTAAAGTAAGTATAGATTCTGTGAGTACACGGTTGACAGTGAAGATTTGGAGGAATCCTGCATGGAGGCAGCTGTGTGAGAGAAATATTCCTAAGAAATAGGAAAGAGAGGAATCTTTCCCAGAGGATTTCTCTCTGGCAAGAGAAGAATATATTTGGGACCATCATTAAAGGAACTGCAGACAATGCAGTTGCTTGTTTTTGAAGGAGCGTTAATATTTCTCTTTCTAAGTATCAGGGGTTCTTGATAATCTCCTGGAAGTAAATGGCTCCCTGTTTTGACCTGGACTTTATTTGCTGCATTTACAAGATGTTTAATGAATACAAAGGTAGTTCTGTAGTCAGCATCCAAATAAAGCATGGGTTCCTACCATAGTTGTTTGAGATATCCTCAATATGTGACTAAACTTTGTGTCTGTTGTGGTCCAGGATCTCCTAGAATTTACTTTGTGATGTGATCCTCTGTTGTTACTCTGTTGTAGTTGTACGACGTTCTCCCATCTTTGTGTCTTGAGTGAAAAGTACAAAGACACGTTATTCTTCCCTTTCCCTTACATACTCTGCCACCTGTCTGCCACTCAGATCACAGGATGGTTTAGGCTGGAAAGGACCCTAAAGCTCATGCAGCTCATGTGCCATGCAGGGACGCCTTCCACTAGAGCAGGTTGCTCCAAGCCCCTGTGTCCAACCTGGCCTTGAACACTGCCAAGGATGGGGCAGCCACACCTTCTCTGGGCACCCTGTGCCAGCACCTCAGCACCCTCACAGGGAAGAATTTAATCCTTGTATCTAATCTCAGTCTCTCTTTTGGCAGTTCAAAGCCATCTCTCTTGTCCTGTCCCTACAAGCCCTTGTAAAAAGTCCCTCTCCAGCTTTCTTGTCAACCCTCTTTAGGTACTGGAAGAAAAGAGCTGAAGTCAAGCAAGATAGATTTGCTGTTGTTGGTAGTGGGAAATATAACATTTACAGCTATGAAACAGCCACATTTGATAGAAGGTGCCAATGGTTAAATAATACAGTCTGTAGTCCAGAAATGAAAACAGCCCTATATCAACATGCAGAAACCTGCTTTCGGAAATTACCAGTTCAGTCACATACTGAATGACAAAGCTTTTATACCTTCATCACCCTCAGCAAGACTAACACAGTGTAACTTGCATTATAGTGCAAAGTGTTTGGAAACATCTTGCTCTCGTGTCCTCCACTGCCCTTGATACGCAGTAATTCTACACCTAAGGTGAACCAGTGTATTGAGAATATCAACTTCTGGGTGAAGAAGGAGGGCTGAAGATGAAGCCAAGCAAAACAAAGCTGATGCTCTTGGTGGGAGCAAAAACATTTTGAAGATTTTGCAAAAGCAGATATTTTATAAAAATACTACAGTAATTATCAGGCTTTATGTAACCCCATTTTGCTGCAGAGAATGGGGACATTTCATGTGCCCTTCTAATTTTCTTAGTGTTCGTCCTTTGTATGTGAGATGTATTTCCCCAGTAATATTTTTGTTCCTAGCTTTAAAACATTCCTGACACCAATTGTGACCATTATTTGAAGTTTAAATATGTGTCCGTGGAGTGATCTTTGCAAAGAGATACAAAGTTTGGCAGCTGTATAGGGTGCAGCCCTGTGGGTAACTTCAAGCTTGTCTTAAACACTTAGAGGCTTAACTGGCCTTTACGTATTTCTTTGAGTGATTTATATAATGGTTGTTTTGTTTTTTTTCTCTCAGGTTCATTGTAGGGAAAGAAGAAATCCCCACTCATTCGTTTTCACCTGAAACAGCATTTTCAAAAACAGATAGAAAGATAAAGCCCTGTGAAAAAGTATCGCAGCGGATGAACATACTGACTCTGACAAAAAAGCTCATGGACAAAGTGTGAGTCAAAGAAAACAGCAAACAAACGGAACAGAATGAATCATTCTTTACTTAGGGCACTTTAATGCTTTGTTACATTCTATTTGGCAATGCTGTATAATGCTTTTGCTTTTCATTTAAGTGGTTTGCATTGCATCGTTACTGGGTAGTTGGCAGTGGCAAATGATGAACTCTAATAAAAGCAAAATTTAAGACATTTATGTCATAGCGGTGACTTGCAACATGCACTTGTCTAAGGAGGGAAGGTAAATTCAGTCAATTCTGAGTTGCAGAGCGGTGCTTGCTTTTTCTAAAGTTTTCAGCAAAACAAGTTCATGGGGTGGTTCTGATGGTGCTTGTAGTGATATTAAGGAGGGGAAATGGCACAGCAGCAGACTTTAGGTCACCATAAGTCACTGTAACGTCATCTTTTTGGGGAGCTACATTCCTGTATTGCATAGCAGGAACTGCCTGAGAACACGGTTGATAGCATGTGGCCTGCCTCCACTGTCAGCAATTGTAAGGCAAGAGTGAGTCTGAAACTGTTTTGCGCAAGTTCAGAGCTAGACAGCTGAAGTCAGGTTAGTTAGGCTCACTCCTGGTCTACAGGGTACAGGTTATTACTCTTTAACATGAGCTTGAAGAAATTACATCAGATAGATTTTCAGTTCAGGTGATGTACTTCTCTGTGCTTGATTTGTCAGCTTCAGGTATGTTGGGTACCACAAAGCGACATTCATCTAGAGGAAAGATGAAAAAAATATATAGGATCTTTTCATACCACAACTATCAATCTTCACTGCCATTGAACTTCACATACCTCTCCATGAGCAGTTTTATGACCAGATCTTCACCTGCCAGCATGCAGGAGAGAAACAGCTCTTCCAAGTGCATTGTGTTCTCAAAGTCAGCAGTGGCTTTTCAAGGACAACTGTTTCAGATAACAAAAGACCTCCAAGGAGAAGGCAGCTCCAGCCTCATGCAGATCCTTTTAGCTGAGTTGCTTATACCCATTTTGTCTTAAATAACCTCGCGTTCAATTTGCTAGAGATAGTTCATAGCTCCTCCACTGTTCAATAAATACAAGGATCTGTGGGTGAACAAGAGCATTTTTGCTTTGTTTTTCAATTCCCAACTCAGACATTGAGAAAACTTTCAGATTTCAGTCCTACTGCTCTCCCAGGTTTCTCCTCCATATGGTTCTTTTCAGTATAATTGAGTCTAAATGCCTGTAACCTGATCACATTCTCATTACAATTTTTGCTGCATAAACTGACCTCACAGATGATTTATGGCCATTACACTTTATAGTACACGACTCAGAACTTCCAGCATATTTGACACAGTATATAAATTGTGTCATTTATTTTGCATTAAAACTTAAATACTTGGCTATAGGAAAATATAATGTTCAGACCCGGTATGACATTACTTCTTGTAATTCTACATAATGCAGGGTTAGCAACTGTACAATACGTGTGTCCCACCATCCCGAGCCAGGCTCTTTTAAATACTCAAGGTCAAATTCTCAGTCTGGAGTCAGGGCTACATAAAAATCTACATAGTAGGAGCAGTAGCATAGAAGTGGAAGGCTTGTAATTGAGAGAAGTCTCACAGGGCATCTCTACATTTGTATGTTCTGCATTGCCCTCCAGTGAACCTTACAATGGTATGAAAGATACAAGGATGCAGATATCAAGTATCCTTCCAGAACCACAGAACAGAGACAGGCTGAGAAGGTTCACATCACTTCTCCATGTTCACCATAGCAGAAAATTTGTTCTTTAGTTCTGCATTTAATGTGTAGCATGGCAAGAGGTTGCCTCCAAGGAAGTGTGCAGACACTTCTTGCTGTACAACTCAAGTATTGTTAGTTTTTATTATCCTTTTATAGCATCATAAAAGTTCACAGTGCCCTTCGGTGGGTAATGGGGAGAATGAGTGGTGGGAAAATAGCACTTTAGGCAAGAAAAAATTATGAAGTCTCTTGTTGATGATGCTGAAAACAGTTACGGGTTAATACGTGTTTCATTGTGCTCTTTGCAGGTGCAAACATGGCCCGAGGCACAGATGCTGTAAACACTACGGAGATAATTGCATCTCATATTGTATTAAAGTAAGTGCAGAAAAAAGTTAAAATGACAAACACTGGCAAAGTCTTTAGTTGGAAAAAGCATATACTTATAGTGAGAAAGGAGCCTGTTACTCATTCTCCTTCTGTTGAAAATGCGACAAGCCTGAAAACAGGTTTTCTCAATTTAGGACGGGGTGGTGGTGGGGTTAAAGTTCCTGGTCTCTCAGATTAGCTGTAGTGAATGAATAACATACAAATGTGTGGGAAAACATGGGCTAGCAAGCAAGGAACTTGTTTAACTATGAGATGCACTTGAGGGCTGAGCCCACTTGTGGCTCCACCCGAAATCAGTCACTGGGAATGTGCTGCTCTGGCACGCTGCTGCCCAGCCCCATGCCCACTGCTCCATTATGTTATTTTAAGGGCTCAGGGTAATGAGAGATTGGTCACAGTTGCTGCTCCCAGGATGAACTATTCATGTTCAGTGGCATAATTCACCCTCTATCATTAATGTGATCAGTGCATGTTGCTGGATGGTAACATGACTACTGGATGACTACAGTAGCATGAATACTGGATAGAGATTTAGTTTGGCCGGCATTAGGTTGGCACAGGTGGTACCAACTGCTAATGCCTCTTTTAGGAGTTGGTAAGATTCCAGAAGATCTCCCATCACTTGAACATTCACCCATTTTTATATATGGAGCAGCAAAAAATGGATTTGAGGATCTTGAGATGCTTTTGATATCAATTACTTTCAAAAATAACTTCTTTAAATTAAAATTCTCCATACAATTAGTGTTATCTCAGAAGCAGTATGCTTAAATTTACCATCAGAAGAGAATTAGCACAACATTAGTTCATGTATGTTTATTAAAAACATCATTTTGTGTTGTATTAACTCTCCTTTTACACTTCAGTATATTAGCATACCACTGTGTAACATGGATATAAGATGTGCTGGAGTTGGTAGGATCTGAGATGGTGCTTAAGTGTTCTGCTGAATTACAATGAGAATATGCAGTGGAGCATTCATGAATAGTTTGGGGTAGTTACGTCACTTTCCTGTTGTAGCTATGACATATTTAACAGAGCCCAGATTAAGGTTATAGTTTTACAACCTCTCACCACCATCTCAATCCACTTAATGTCTCATTCCTGAGCTCTTTCATTCAAGGCGTAATGTCTCTGGGGACACAGACATTCCCTTTGCTTTGTGCTTGTGCAGTGCCTTGCCCAGTAAGTTTGCTGTTCAGTGCCTCCTGGCCTGCTTTGTCTCTCATTCCCTGAATGTTTATGTTTGGTCAGGATCCTCTGGGGAGCAAACATTCCCTGTGCCTTCATTTGCAGAGTACTCTATGTTTTTCCCATAGACATCAGTGTCTGGCCTTCATGATCAGTGTGCAAGACTGCAGTGGATATTATATTCAAAACAAAGAAGTGATTTCATGGGTTGGCATGCTGCGTTTCCAGATCTCTGCTGATAGTATCTCCTAGCACGCATCTTTTTCCATGGGTGCCTTGCTGTAACTTAAGTCTCTTGCACTTTTATGTAAAGTGCTGTCTTTCATTACTTAGTCATATTTTACTGTAATTAGTTCTTAACTACTGTTAGTCCAGGTTGCTTTCTGAGATTCTTACTACACTCACACAAAATCCTTATGCATTGTGCTGCATGCTCAGCAGTCAAATCTCTGTAACTCTCAAATCTCTTGTCACACTGTATTATTTTACAAGTGCAGTTAGAATAAACAAGTAAGATTTTTTGTTCAGCTACTAATGGAACTGATGCTCCTTCTCCATGGAAAACTGTCATGATCTGCTGGGGGAATAGTTTTGCATATGAGTAAAGAGATAGGTGATCTGACCAGTATGGAATATCATGAATTTGAAAGGCATATAAAACAGAAGGGTGACTGAGAAATAGGAACTAGTCTTGTTAAATTACTCTAGTTGAGAGACACAAATCTGATTTCAGGTTGTGAGTTCTTCAGTTACAGTAGACCAGCCCCACACTACTCTGTCCTTTCTTAACTGAGTGGGGAGATGTGTCAGTGATGAAAAGGAGAAAAAAAAAGGGGGGGATATTCAGGAGTCCTTGTCTTCTTTGGTTGTATATTCAGCATCATTTTTACGTTTCTCATACCCTTGGAAGGGGATAGGGGGAAAAGAAAATCCAAAAGATGACAGAGCTGAACTAAGTCTAAAGAAGGACATTTTTATAAGGCTGTTCTCTCTTTAGATAAACTATAGTTCATTCTTGGCCCAGTCTTGTATAGCATTTGAGTATAAATTATTCCTGACTGCAATAACATAATCAGAGAAATATCACTGAAGTGGCAGCCAGATCTTTGAATTTCCTGACTTTCTGGGGACTTGTTTTTAAATTATAAGAGAAAAAATTTTCTTCTGATGTATTTGGATTCTTAAAGATCCAAAATCCTTAAAGCATTTTCAGTTCTCTCTATGGCCGTTCCTGGAGTCGATCAGTAGTAACTGTCAGCTGTCACGAATCAAGCATGTTTTGTAATTCCATATCTGTAAGGGAACTTTCCAATCTAATAATGATCTGATGAGCTGCTCACTGCCAAAATTTCCCCTCCATGCTGTATTTTTCTGTACCGTTGAGCATCTCATCTTCTCATTATCACATCTGAGCTTTAATTGCCATTTCTTGCCTTTTTCCTTCTGCTTCACATTTAAATGCACATTAGGTAGTTGCCAGAATTCGTTATAGGTATTAAGTAACATTTAGTGATGTTACCACCTGATTTTATAGACTTTCTTTCACATTCTAAATACCTAAAGTGCTTCAGGTTTGTAAATGTCTGAAAAGAGCCACCAGAAGCAGTCAGAAGATAATTTTTCCTCTTTTGGATTCCACTTGATTATAATAAGGAGGCATTAGCCAACAGTAGTAGCCCAGTTGTCCATTTGTTCTGCTGATGCTGCAGATGACACCATATAACCCTCAGACCTTACCTAATGACCAAAGTGATAAAAAATAAATGAGATTATTTCCTGATTATTGTAGTCTCTGTCTTCTGTCTCTTGGAGAAACATGAGCTACTGTACAGCCTGAACACATTTTAGGTATCTTAACTAATTCCTAACACATTACAGCAGGTTTGGTACATTACTGAGCTCTGTTCATGTGCACACATGTGCTTTTCTGAATTCGAGTTATTGCCAGTATCTTGACTGTCTCAAAAAAAACAGAAGGTTTGTTTAATGGGTTTTGCAGATGTGGTTTCACCAGGCTGCTGCTTCTGGCTGAGCTGAGTCCCAACTCAAAAGTCTTTGTGGTGAAAGAGCTCTTAGCAGAGTTCTCTTCCCTCACTTATGTTTATTAGTGCCCTGTGTATCCTCTACTGTTTTCTACCTCCGTTATTACTTGAAATCTTTTTATGGAAGATAAAAGTTACTATATTTGATGTTAATTATAAGATGTAATACTTTTTGTTCCTCTGAAACAAACATCTGTGATAAGGATTCACCTGTTTGATGTAACGAGCTGCGGAGAAAGATGTTGTGCGCTATTTCTTGCTGTTTGGTGCCCGTCAAAACTAAACCTCAGTCCTTCAGTTCAGCTCTTATAAGAAGTGGAACTTCTTTATTCATAGCTACTGGGTTATTGGATGACGCAATATATTTTCTTTCGTTTGATTCTCATAAACCATTTCTTGACTAACAGGGAGAGTAACTGCTTCAGGAAGATGTTATTACTGGATGTTTAACAACAATAGAATTTTATGAACTCCATGGCGCATTATAAAGTTCTGTAGGAGGCAAAAATACTTTTGAGTTTGAAAGGTTGCTTGATCAAACCCTTTGCCAGCTGTATCTGGAATTGTTTCAGTGTCCCTGAGTATCTTCAGAAAATCATGAGCTTGGGGTGCCTGCTTTACTTGCTAATGGAGAGTGTACATAGTTTTCACATAAGACATCCTCCAAAGAACAGATTTAATTCAGAATGATTTGAGGAGTTCAGCCACGGGGTAAGAATAATGGTAGGAAGCTTTGGAGGAAGTTGCAAGAAACTGGGGAGAAGAATTTGGAAAGAAAAAGTCAGTGTGTTTTTGTGACACGATATAGAAAAGCAGATCTGTATCCAAGGTGCAGCAGTAAGAAAAATTCATTTTAACCACGTTATTCTTTCTCAGTAGCTCTGCACGTAATCTTCCTCTCAGTTTCACCCTTTCTCTTGCTACAGGCATCACTCAGCCTCCAGCTTGGTTGAGGGAAAGTCCATGAGCACGTGCCAAGCCACCAGGGTCACTTTCTAATTCTCACACTTTCTGAAAGTTATTTTTGCGGACTTTTCCCTCCTTTGGTGCTTTCTGCAGGCATCTGAGTGTAGAAGTGCTCTTTTTTTCCACCGCATTACTTTCCTATGTGTACCCGTTGTGGTTAAAAGCTGGTCAGTAGTCTGGAAATGAAGTCATCAGGATTGTTTCAAAGGACAGAATTTTAGAGGCAGAAGAGAAATAAGAGATTGTCCCTTGAGGCCTTTCAGATATTCACAGAAATTAAAGGAGAGTCAATTGACTGTGATTTTATTACCTTTGCTATTTTACAGGGGAATCGGGGAAAAAAGCCCTAATCTTGAGTTTGAAGATGGGGCTGCATTTTACACTGTGTCTGCAGAGTTGGGTTTTAAACTGCTTGAAGTCAAAAATAAGTACTTCTGTAGATGTTTCTGCTTTTCCTTTTCCTGTATTTGTGGTTTCTTACTACAAAATCTTTCTTTCTTTTCTCTAGGGCTTCATTAGGATGTTTAGCATCGGTTACCTGATCCAGTGTTGCCTTCGGATTCCATCCACCTTCCGGCATCTGTTTACACAACCATCCAGGCTACTTTCACTCTTCTACAACAAGGAAAACTTCCAGCTCGGAGCTTTTCTGGGATCTTTCGTCAGTATATACAAAGTAAGCTTAAAACATACAGAAATGACAAATGCCGTGGGTTTTATTTCACTTTTCAGAATGTCACAGAGATCTAAGTGTAGCCGCTGAATATTACTGGTAGTGTTTGCTCTACAGCAACAAATTCTATAGTATTGCAGTAATCATAGAATCATAGAAAAGTTAGGGTTGGAAAGGAATTTAAGATCATCAAGTTCCAACCCCCCTGCCTGGGCAGGGACACCTCACACTAAACCATATCACCCAAGGCCTCATCCAGCCTGGTCTTGAACACTGCCAGGGATCGTAAATAGAAAACTAGTCTTCTATTCTGTGTGCTGTTGCTATCATTTCTAAATAAACCAGATAGATTGTGCAGCATGGTATCAAGATCAGGAGTTAGGGTGTACTTCAGAGAAAGTGAATTGAGCAGTAGCAGCAGTGTTGCCTCAGAGAAGCCATTTGCAGATTGTTTTTGGCTCAAATATCTGGAATTCTAGCTTGACGCTAAATAGCAGGAGACTGCAGAACATATATCACATGCAGCTGAGGAGACACTTGGAAATGTACCCTTCTACACCATTATAAAATGACAGATTGCAAACTGATGGGCATTCACACAGCATTGTTGGGATTAATTAGATGATGTTTATTTATGCCAAAAGAGAATGTGGCAAAGCACACACCCTGAGGGAGAATATATTAAATAGTGCAGTGCTGAAGTGGCTTTTGCACTTTTATAGCCTTAATCACACATGTTGTTTTTCAACTGCCACTTCACTGGCTCTGTAGAGTTAAGATAATTCTGTATTATTGTGGAAGCTGAAATAATTTTGACGTCTTTTAAAAGCTTCACTTGCAAAGTGTAGTTTAGTTCTATAGATACTCATTTTACAAGGGTGGTGTGCTCTGACCTTTACTTACAGTAAGTAAAGGAGAGTATAGGAGCTGAAATGCAGGAGATTGCAAAGGAATACAAGAAAACACATTTTCATGTGAAGGTGGCCAAATACTGGAACAGGTTGCCCAGTGAGGCTGTGTAGTCTCTATACTCGGAGGTGCTCAGAACTCAACTGGAGAGGTTCCTGAGATACCTGCTCTAATTAGATCTGCTTCAGGCTGGAGCAGATGATCTCCAGAGGTCCCTTCCAACATAAATCATTCTTTGATTCCATGAAGAGCACACATTAGATGGATTAAAAGGCTGACACAAAGTATCAAGGTATCTCAAAGTAGACACCATTACTATAGTATTATATACTTTCTCAAAGTAGACATCATTGGACTGTCATATTGAACTTTATAATGTTCTGTCGGTGCCATCAGCCCTGGATTGAGCTTTACTAAGCGGATCTTGAACCATTAACAGAAATTTACCAGGGGTAAAATTTGGAGACAAAGTATGGCTTTCCAAAACAGTTGAACAAAACAATGCAGAGGATAAGGCAGATATGGAACGGTCCAGATCATTTGGTAACCTGCAGTCATCCAAATGAAATACATTTTAATATAGCCTCAGCCACAGTTACGCCTATTCTGGCCTGAACAATTGTGTATTGTTGTCTGTGTCAACTGTATCATGGTGTCTTTTAGCCATATGCAGGTTTAACTTTTTAGGTTAATATGTTTTCCTCGTTCCAGAATATATTAGATGTATGGAAAAACCTTGAGATGTTTGGTGTATAGTTGAAAACAGACTTTATCGTGGGAAAGTCTAGGCAAATACAGCAAATAAAGATGATGTGAATGCAAGATTAGCGTTGGAATTAGATTGGTATTCAAATTGGATTGATCTGCTGTCTGATTTTGAACATTCTCACATTACACAATTCATACTGTGGGTTATATTACTAGCCTATAGAGGAGTGTCTCTATACCTTATGAAAGAGAAATAACTAGGACTAATCCTGCTCTCTGTTCACCTACAGGGTACTAGTTGCTTCCTGCGTTGGGTACGAAACCTAGATGATGAGCTTCATGCACTTGTAGCTGGTGAGTCCATGAAAAGAAGTGTATATTGCCTCTGTTGGCACTTTGCCTCTTGTCTGTTCTCTCATTCCCTGTTCTGACTCCTGTGATGAAAATAGGACTCTGTATGTCAAGATTATGTCATGTTTCAGATAGCTTCAAATAAAGTTTCAATTAAAATTGTAAGGCAAATTCAGTCAAATGGTGTGGGTTTTATGGTCAGCTTCAAGGACTTTATACAAATGTAAACTTGTCCTTTATTTTCCAACTGTAGAGGTGTGAGTTTCAAATACTGACTCTTCCATATGCGACAGAAGACCCATTTGAAAGGATGGGCTCCACCGGATACAAAGAAGGAGCCTTTGCCATGAGATCTGTGTGTGGTGCAGGCCCTTCCTTGCTGTTTTTTGCATCTATCACATACTGGAACCTCAAGGGTCTCTCTTTGTGGGATGAGAGAGGAAATTTAATCCCTGAGCTACAGCTTTGTTTCAGGGTTTCAAAACTTCTCTTTTTAATAACAAAATCCATATTTTGGTGGACAGAACAGGTTGATCACTGAACTTTGTTGTAGCGACAGAAAACAATCTTGTGCAGTGTCTCCTGAGCTGACATACTGCTGTGTAAATCACAGTCTTAACAATCCTTTTGTTTTCTAATTGTTCCAGGGTGTCTAGCAGGAATTTCCATGATGTTTTACAAAAGTACTACTATCTCTATGTATCTGGCGTCCAAATTAGTAGAGGTAAGATACTACCTTTGTAACAGAGCTCTTTATTTCATCTATCCTTTCAAGGCAGAAAACCAAAATGACCTGCGCAGGCTTTGTTGGATGATTCCAGTATAATACAAAGCTGTGTGGCAGTGGTGTGTTTCAGTACATGTGTGCCAAGAGCAGTGCCTTTCTGTGGTCTCATTTCTTTCTTACTTTCTTTTCTGTGACTCATTTTAAAAGTCCTTTACCCACTGGTCTATGTATGTTCTCCATGAATTTTTTTAATCTCCTGATAGCCCTTTGCTTTGTAGCTTTTGCAGACTTTTTAAATCTGGAAGTTCCAAGAATTCTGCCAGAAACATAAATCAGACCTAGTCCTTAATTGCAGATTTATTGCCAAAAGCTACAGCTTCACTTCCTGCCTTTGTTCCCTAATTTTGGCATTCAACAGTCTGAGATAACTCAAAATAGCTTAGGTTTTAGTCTATAGCTGGAGCTGTTTGTCGGTTTACTTCAACTGATTGAATTCCCAGCTTTGCAATGAGCTTCGTTCTAATTACTGTTTTTCAGGCTTGAATTATGACTATGAACTTGTTCAAATGAGAAGCCCAGGGAAGAATAGAGTTTGTAGAGTGTGGATTCATTGATGAAACTTTGCTGACCAGTTTCTGATGTCTTACTGTGTTTTTTCCACAAAATCAGGACTTCGTCATGGTTATTTCCCCAACAGCACCACTGGAATAAGTTGGGAACTTTCTCCTATTATACATCATCCCTGAATCACAAAGCAGACCTCAAGGGCCTCGTGTCCTAGTGTTATTTATCCACCTCCACTACCAGAGCAGAATTCATTTCAAAGAATACAAAAAGAAGGAACCTTTATTGTTGTGAAGCATAAAATTAAACATAAAAAGGGAAGATATCCTCTGTTTATTCTTGCTTCTTGTAATCCTAGGCCAAGCTCTGAAGGTAGTTCGCATGTTCTGTAAAAGCAAATCTGAGTTATCCATATTGATTTAGAACACCAGTTGTAAAAAAAAACCAATATTATCTTATAATGCTGATGGTTTTCTCTGGACTTTGAGACATTGTGGCTGCAATGAAATAAGAAAAGTGCTGTATGTCCTTTCTTTCTTTTATCATCTTACGCAAGCCAAGGGTAACTGACCGAAGAGGCGTGTGCTGCTTTGGAAGGTCAAGCTGTGCTCAGGAAAATAAACTTTACATGTTTTCTCAGAAAGTAAAGTATGTGATTTCAAGCTGTTTAAGAACAGTGAATATTCACTTTGTTGGGATAGTTATTGCATTGTTCTTTTGCTTGTTTAAAATGAAGAATTCCACACAGCAAACGTTCCCTTTTTTTATCTCTGAGGTCTGTACTAGCCTTTTTTAACACCCAAAGCTGTTGCTAGGTCCTGTTCTGTGCATTAATAGCCTCTCACTTTATTGACCTTGGGTAACATCTGTTATCCATCTCCATCAATGTCACATTTCCGGACATACACAGAAATACAGGGGTGTAAGTTAGTAATGTTGACATGGTTTTTTGAAAAGGTAAAATAAGAGTTAAAAAGCTACTTTAACTTTATTTCGCTTCATTCAGTATTTTTTTGTTTATTTTTATAGACTATATACTTCAAAGGCATTGAAGCAGGGAAGGTTCCCTATTTTCCTCATGCAGATAGCATCATCTATGCCATTTCCACGTCGATATGCTTTCAGGCAGTAAGTATGATGTTCTTTATGTCAAATGCTGAATGAAATGAGGAGCACAGGGTTACAGTGATTCCAGCAAGTTGCAGTGAATCAGGGCTCCTGCTTTTGAGTGTCATTGTGGGGAGATAATTTCTAGGACTCACATTTCTAATATGCTTGTAGCTGAATACATTATAGAAAGCACTGAATTCTTTGGAAAGGTTCTTCAAATACATTGACCTAGAGGATGAATGTAAATGCATGGACTTTCATAAGCATATGAAAGGACAGTTTGTCAAGGAGACAAAGAGTATATTGTAGTATTTTAATACCCCTAAACGTTTTAATACCCATAAAAGTTTTTAATCAACTGGAAGTTTTCACTTGAAGCTAACTTGAAGTTGCCGAATTGAAAAAATCTGCCAAAGTTAATAAGGAAGTCTGAAGGTTTATGTTCAGACAAGCTGTAGTTATCATCGTTTGCACTTCCCAAGTCAGTTGCATACCTTCAGCTTCAGTTCACTTATCAGCTGCATCAGCTGGAAGGTTCCTTTTCAGTGGCACCCAGATTACTCTTCTATTCTACTACATCTCTCCATTTCTAGACCTGCTGCTGAAACATCCCACTTCATGTTTACTGGACCTCCATAACGATGTGTATTTTTTGTACCCCTCAATATAGTATAAAATGACCCTAAAACAGTCTTCTGTGCTTAACAGCATAGTGCCACTCCTCCTCATTGCTCCCAAAGGGAATATCTCTCATTCTAGTATCAAAGAGAATTGATATTTTAATGCTTGGGATGTGCCTAAAGATCTGCAGCACTGAGATCTCCAAAATAACGATTGGCAAGGACTGTCATATCAGGCTAACAGAAATAATGTTCGTATGAGAAAAGAGGAAAGGATTTTTCATTACTTAATAACTGATTGGAAAAAGACTCTAAGAATAGAAGTAAATTGGTAGGTTTAGGAGGGAGGAAGGAAGGAAGGGTAAATTAGCAAAGGGATCTGTGCTGAGACATTTGTTACTCACTATATTCATAAGTGACCTGGAAAAGTAATGAAATATAAGACAAGGGTTTTGTTTATATATCATTATTTAAGATACGTAACATGATATATAAAGGAATGGAAGATCACAAAATGCAGTGTGGCATAAATTAGTAGGTAAATTTGGCATCCACAAGTGCAAAATTGTGTGTGTAGGAATAATAAGGATTATTGCTGCTTTCTCTGCAATGAGATCTAAGTTATCTGCCACCACTTTTGAAAGTCAGTCTTGTGGGAATATTGGTATGCTGGTGGTGGGCATAGAGAGCGTTGCATTCAGCTGTGGACTGCTTGTCTGGTGGTAACTCTGGCCATTGGCAGGTGATCACAGCTGCTTTCAGACCATGAATTAGGAGATGATGTTTTAAAAATTAAATACATATTTGTATTCCATGTAATACATATCCATATATATATCCATAACTATCCTTTCACTGGGTTTGGCAACGTTCTGTAGCAGCTGAATCTTTTCCCTGGCACTCAGCAGGCTCTGACACAGTTCTCTCCTTGCAGGCTGTCATGGAAGTTCAGAACCTGAGACCTTCATACTGGAAGTTTCTTCTACGACTAACAAAGGGCAGGTATGTAGTCAGGGGTATGTTATGGCTTGTCCAAGCACATCACTGATCACACTTAGCTTTCCATGTCATTCACTGTCAACAGCAGAGTGGTAGTAGTACATATGGGCTAATTTCCTGGGTACTTACTTTGCTTTTCAACTGGTTTCCAGTCTGCTGGAAGTTCTTTGCTGCTAAAGTGACGTTGCTGGGTTTAGTCTCATGACAGGAGCAAAGACCTAAATCTAGTTAAGACTATTTAGCAGACAAGGGTTTTGCTTGAAGCCTTTTTTATCTTTTAGTTCACTTGGAGGGTGGAATGCTTTCAGATTTCAGTGGAAAATGAAGAATTCAGTAACTATACAGGCTAAAGAAATCACGTAGTATGTGCAGTGGTTGCCAACATGGTATTAGTAGTAATGTTTAAAAGCATTACTAGAAATGTCAGAGTATTTCCTAAGAATACTTTGAAGATTCATTAGGGCTTTTTTATAGGCCATTTATTTAAATTCAGAAAGGCATCTTTTTTCCTTCCAAAACTAATGAAAAATTTCCACCTACTATAACCATAAATTTACCCTTTAATATCTTACTGGATATTTTTCCTCTTATTTGCTGCAGGGATCTAAAATGCTGACTCTTTAAAATAGGTTTTGCTGGAACTGATTTCTAAAAATACAGTTTAGTGAAGTGTACACTGTTACTCTGATGTGTAAGGAATCAGTGCAAACATCAGGAGCAAGGCATCCAAATCTCAGTGTAGATCAGGTTAGGAATGGGATTATACAAGGTAACATCTGTCATGACAGTGGGCTCTCCAGACTATAAAAGCAGAAGTGAAATCAGAACCCAGTCCCTGGAACATGTTGAAGCTACGCTCCCCGTGGCACAGCACACTCTTAGCTGGACAGATGGTGACTGGGTACACTGCTAGACATCGTAGGCACCTTTTGGGATGCTTGGAGGCACCCTGCAGGCAACCTCTGAGGCCATACAGACACGGTACAGGGGTGACATCAGTGCAGATGTCCAATTTTGGCTGCATTTTTCCCTGTTTTCCTAATCTTAAAATTGCTTTAATTGAAACAGAGGAGGGTAAAGAAATTCTTTTCTGCTTATTCTTTTATCTGAAGCAAGTTTCTGTAATAGTAATTTTGACACTCCATAGAGGTGATTTCTTTTGACATTCCGTAGGTCTTTCATTCTACAGTTTTGAATGTGAAATGAAATGGAAATAAGTTGTAACACCTGTAAAATTGTTACCCTGACATGGACAAGCACGGACAGAGTTTGCTCTGCTGGCACAAGAAAGAAAAGTAGTGTTTTGTTTGACTTTTCTTTGTGGAGTCAAAAGTAGAATAAGACTCTCCCCTTTGTCACAAGTGTGTTCTATAAAGTACATCTACACAAAGCACTACTAAACAGATATGTCGGATGTGGTTCCTTTTTAATCTTTATTGCCTGAGAGGAAAACTTGCAATCTCTAAACAGTGCAGGCCTGTTTAATAAGATTTGGGTGGTGTTCCATGACATGAAATCATTTCAACAATACTTCCACTCTTTTTCATAATTAAATGATTAATCCATTCCTGCCTTCATGTCTCTTCCAGGTTTGCTGTCATGAACAGGAAAGCTTTAGATGTATTTGGTACCGAAGCATCTAAGTACTTCAAGGATTTCACACCTAAGCTTGACCCAAGATACACTGTTGTACCACCAGAGCTACCGCTGGAGTTGTCTTGAACACGACAGTGTATCTTGTCATTGAATGTGATCAGCTTTTTGTCCTGAGAAGTTAATTAACTTAACAGTCATATATATGGAGGAGGGCTTGGGCTCCACTTCAGTATTATTTCAATGAGAAATGCTTTTTACCAATCAAAAGTACTGAAGCTTTGCAGGAAAGTGTGGCTTAATGATTAAGCCCCTTCCATAGACAGAAACTATTTTTGGATGACTGTAGTTGGTTGGCAGTCTGGTAGATTCCTGGATGAATTAAACAAATGAGTAATATATTTAGAGAAGTAAAATATAAAGTATCCATAACAACTTCCAGAAAAATCTGTAATTCACAGTAGTAAAACTAAAAGTAATTCTTAATTTAGAAAGGAAGACAAGTGGCATAGTTTAGGTCCAGAATTTTGGCTGATCTTATAGCTGTTGCAGTCAGGTAGAAATGCCTCCTTGGATTTCTAAATTGTGTCACTGCCTACTGGTTATTTAAAACAGCAGTACTTTTACACAGCTGTAGCTGCAAAATAAGGGATTCCTCTGGAAATCTGTGAATCCCACTGGCAATGCGGATAACAGAGAAGGCAAGTGGGAAGGCAATACCAGCTGCTGCTGCGTGGCAAGGAGCAGGGGGTGTGGTGGTTAGGATCTGCCAAGTGGAAAAGGACAGAAGCAGTGGAGGAAGGAATGAAACGTTCTGGGCTCCGAGATGGTGCTGGGAACAGCCGGCAGTTCCAGACCTAAAAAAAGCAAAGAACAAAACAAAACTCCCCCAAAATACATCGAAATGAAATGTTTGTTTTTAAAGGGCTTGACACTGTCGCTTTCGATGGCGCATGGGGTTGTTTGTCAAGCTGCAGCGCCAGCCAGCATTTCAAGTGTTTCTTTTAAAGAGAGCTGACCCCCTGAGGTGAGACTCAGAGAATGGTTTTGATGGTCGTTTTAATAGGGTTTTTATCTTGTACTTGGTGGAAAGTGGTTTTCCATCAAGCCATCAGACATCCACGACTGAGACAGTTACATTCAGTTTAATGGGGTACTCAGTGCAAATAACTACCTGCACAAATTCCATCTCAATTTTACCCTGAGTATTCCTACAGATAAGAGCTTGTGTTCTAAAGCAAGACCTTGACTTGCTAATTGCTGCTTATTTTTGCTTTTTGGGGCTCTTTTTATATTAGAATCCATTCAGGTGATGCTGAATGGTGTTCGTTACCTAGAGCTTAATGAAAAGATGAACTATATTCACATTCAACTGAAGAGAGACCAGGTAAGCCAGGGAGTGGAAATTGCAGTAGGTTGCATGTGTTTTAAAAAGAAAAAAGAACAAGAAATCAGTATTTTATTGGGAGTCTTTGTCAGATGATATGAATTGGATTAATGAATAGAATCTCTGTCTTGTAATACAGCTCTAAGCGTATTTTAATTCCCACTAGTTTTCTTCTTACTGAATATACGGTAATTTTCATCAGATTTGTAGGAATGTGGTGAAAATCATACCAGTCTGTGCACAAAACCTGCTTCTTCATCAGCTACTGCAGCAGTGATGCTTTATCGCTGGTACTAAAGGTGCTTCATCCTTTCAAACAGCAGTTGTCCAAGTTAGTGTGAATAAAGTTCTGCAAGCTAGTTTGTATGCAGTATCTTATTGCTTGAAATCTTACCTTAAAATTCCTCAAAAGGAAATAAAGAGTTAATTCAACAAGAACTTTTAAAGGATCGTAATAGGTTTGTAGTGTTTTTCCACTGGAATATGGTCTGAAATATTTGATCTTGTAAAGTCTGAGAAGTTATATATTTTAGGTAATATGTTAGAACTCACACACTATATTATGAATACTTTGTAGTGTAACTATGTACCATTCCCAAATGTAAAGATATTTTATAGATGGATTCATTTTCTTCACTGGAATGACACTTGTGATTGTTTCTCTATTTGAAGTAAGAAAAATCCAAGTACTACATCTCAGCAGCTAAACAACAGTTCTGTCTGCGTTCTCCTGCTTCCAAAATCCACAGTCCTCGTAGCGAGTTATTTTTGTGTAATATAAAAAGTTATAAATTATTTTTATTCAGATCAAGTATATGTAAGAGGAAAAAAAATAAAGTCCTAATGTTTTTCCCAATAATAAACAGTTGCTGCTTGAAAAAGTGACTTTTTGTCTAGGTTGTTGCTAATAAGCCATCTGGAGTCATAAGTGAAGGCATATTGATAGTGAAGGAACACCAGGAAGGTGGTTGAGCATGCAAATCGTGTGGATGCATTACAGAATATAGTCCTAGCACAGTTTAAGCGAAGAGGTAGTGCCAAAAGGGACAGCTTCAGCTCCATGCTTCCACAGGTAATCATGCACTGTGGGTGGAGGTTATGTCATGTTTCCTTGTTGAGCAGAGGAGCCCCAAGCTGATGATGAAGGCCATGGAAGGCTACATGGCTCTGGCTCTCCCCATGACTGAAATAGCAGTGATTCCTCCCACTGGATGTGGCACAGCTCTCTGGGGACTTGATCATATGATGGGTGTCTGTTCAAAAACATCAACTTTCTTACAAGTAGAAGGTGATTTTGTAAAGAGGAATACAGAGGGACACTTGGGAAATGGTGGGGCAACCTGGAGAAGTTCAGTTTAGGTTGCCTGTAAGGAAGAAATTCTTCACTGTCATGGTGGTGAGGCACTGGCACAGGGTGCCCAGAGAAGCTGTGGCTGCCCCATCCCTGGCAGTGTTCAAGGTCAGGTTGGACAGGCCTTGGAGCAACCTGCTCTAGTGGAAGGTGTCCCTGCCCGTGGCAGGGGTTGGAACTGGATGGAACTGGTGTTCAGTTCCTTTCCAAGCCAAACCATTCTATGATTCTAAATGCTGGTCTGGAGGCTTCCTTTTCCAGATTCGTGTTTATAAGCAGTAAGCCCTTCACCAAGGAGACTGTCATTTCCTTCACTCCAGCCTTTGCTCTGCACCTGGATGAATCCAGCACTGGGAGTACTTACAAGTGACTGTTTGGGGGTCTCACTTTCACAAGTCAATTCCAGTTGCAAAACAGACATGTTTTCTCTCACTCCTTTGAGGATACAGTGGCATAATTTGATACTTTCTATTGAGCCACTTACAATTTAGTTTCGTGTGCTTACAGTTTAGTAGAAGATCCTGAATGTTCTGTTTATCCTATAGGTACTTTTACAGGAAGATCTGAGGAAAGGATGTATTTTGTAAGGAGCCTAAAATTGCCGTTACGGATGTTCTGACAAAGTCATGCCTCGTTCTCCCTTGCCATTATCCCTGTTGAAATGGATTGCTTCACTCGGGACAGAGAACTCACCTTTTGCAGGTGATGGATTACATCCTTCCATCCCCTTCAAACACGATGCTCGTTTTACCAACAGGCTCCTTTGAACAAGGAAACAGAAACGTGAATTAGAGCCCGCTTTGATCTTAAGGACTTCTTTTTCCTGGCACAGCCCCGCAAGTTTTCCACTTGCTAATTAAGACAGAGAGTGGTCAGAGGAATTCCAGCTATTAATGCCAAGGCTTTACCCAGGCTTGGAAATCCAGGAGGACGATTAATCTCACACTGGAGGAATCCAGTCGATGCTTTTTCCCCTCAGCTGCTACAGCGGAGACACAAAGAACTGCCATGGCTGTTGGGAGTAGGAGCCGAAGGGACTGGTCTCAAGGCTGCTTGAAGGTGACAGAAGACCCGATCACACAGGGTCAGGGACAAAACAAAAGCTTTTCTTCTGTGTTTCCCTGTTATTTTAAAGAGTGAAGTCCTGCTTTCCCACTGCAGGCAGTAACAGCTTGTGAGAAGGGGCAGACAGGGCTGGGGTGAACAGACATTAAGCTGCTGCTGCTTGCACCCTTTTGATATGGACTTCAACAGAGTTCTGACCAGCCCGGAGATGTTTTGCTCATTGTCTATTGGCTGTGAATAATAAATAAACAGATAATCAGGTATTTCCAGCCCAGGTCACTCGTGATTATATTCCCAACCTAATTTAATAGAATCATAGAATCAGCTGGGCTGGAAAAGACCTTTAAGATCATCAAGTCCAACTGTTGCCTAGCACTGCCAAGGCCACCACTAACCCATGGCACTGAGGGCCACATCTATGCGGTGTGTGAACACTTCCAGGGACCATGACTCCAGCACTGCCCTGGGCAGCCTGTTCCAATGCCTGAGCCATGCTATCAGTGAAGAAATTGTTCCTAATACCCAGTCTAAACTCCCTGGTGCAGCTTGAGGCCATTTCCTCATCCTATCACTTGTTACTTGGGAGAAGAGACCAACCACTGGTCTGATTGTCTCAAATCACTGATGTCTCAAACCGTCTTGCACCAAAATGCTTGGATACAAACAGTATCATAAACAGTTTGAAACCAGGGCAGAAACTGACCCTCTGGTTCACCCATGACATTTTCTGTGTGATGCCCATAGCCTTGTTGGAGGGGACAGCTCTGCTGGCCATGCTGCCTGCACAGGGGTGAGCTCCTCTTGGTCTTGTCTACATCTCTGAAGGCACATGGCCTTGATTCCTCAGCCGGCATACCAGGGGTGATGGAGAAGGGGCCTTGAGCAACCTGGTCTGTAATGTAGGGGCATTGGAACTGGATGAGCTTAAGGTCCTTTCTGACCTGAACTGTTCTGTGGTCAGGTGCCACTGTCCCTCAGACACAGCCTTTAGAGCAACCAAGCTCTGTCCTCACTTGGTCCCAAAAGCAAAGCAGTGTTGCTCATGCAGGGGCTATCAGGGAAGTGAAATGTGACTTGATGACTGCTTTGTGTCTGCAGGCTTAAAAGGAGCAGAAGTCATCAACATTCATTCATGTTTTTCTGGATGGCACCGTCTTCATCTGCCCACTTACAGCTTGCGGAAATCAGTGCAGGAAACCTGTGGCCTGCAAGCACAACCTCCACATCATCAAGCCCAAGGCCATTTTCCACCACAGGCTTCCTCTGACGTCTTGCAGTCTGTTCATCAAGGAGTCAACCTGGCTGCTTAGATCACTCCTGGTGCACTGGACTGAGCCAGACTGGCTGCTGTGGTCAGAAACGTGCCCAATGGCCTCCTGCAACTTGCAGCATGCAGAACAAAGCTGCACTGATGGAAAGCCTCCTTTGATATCTTTGATATCCCTTTGATAGTGCTTTTCATGTGTTGGCCTGCCTGGAAGTGTGGCTCCATGGAGTCTCTGGTGATCGGTTGCTTTGTGAGCACAACCTTGGGCTTCGTGTTCACTGTTCTGTAGCTCCAGATAGGTTCAAACTGAAACAGGAGAAGTTTAGATCGGATATAAAGAAGAAGTTCTTTAATGGTGCTGAGGCACTGGCACAGGGTGCCCAAGAACCTGTGGCTGCCCCATTCCCGGCAGTGCTCAAGGCCAGGTTGGACACAGCCTTGGGTGGCATGGTTTAGTGTGAGGTGTCCCTGCCCATGGCAAGGGGTTGGAACTTGATGATCTTAAGGTCCTTTCCAACCCAAACCATTCTGTGATTCTACGACTCAATAGAAGGAGCCTGAAAAACAGCCTTTGCAGTGCTCCTGTGGGAAGCTCTATGCCGAAGGCTTGCTCACCTCTCCGTCCCCCTTCACCCCTGTGGTTCAAACCCACAGTAACCTACAGCCACGGAAGACTATCTGCATCCCTGCTCCAGGCCATGTCAATCCAAAGATGACCCAATGGGTCAAGTGCAGCCGAGAACAGCAGCAGTGGGGCTGCCTTCCTCAGCCAAGGATGTGTTTGACCATCACGCTGGCTTTGATCTGTGCACAGACAGGGATGCCGGGCAGGAATTGCTGCTTTCTCCAGCAATCATAACACCACTCAGCATGGGATGGATTTCTGATTCCATGAACTACTTCTGAATTACTTTGCTGTAATAAGTTGGGGTGGGAGGAGACTCTTCTCGCTGAGATGAGTCCAAATAAAACAACGTGTGTAGCAACAGAGTAATCTTCCTGGCAGCCTGAGAAAGCTTGTCCCACATTATCAATCCTTAGCTCAGGTCCTTAGACCAAATCTGTCTTGGAGCTCTTGATCTTCAGTATTCTGTGCTATAATGCAACAGTGACCTTTTCTTGCTGTGTTGGGAAGTGTTAGAATCATAGAATGGTTTGGGTTAGAACCTCAAGATCATCCAGTTCCAACCCCCTGCCATAGGCAGGGACACCTCACACTAAACCATGTCACCCAAAGCTCTGTCCAAGACTTGATAATTTAAGCACTTTACGCCATCATAGGATCTCCCTTCGCTCCAGTCCCTGTCTCCTCTCATGGGTGGGAACTTAGGCCAGACTCCCACCTTTATGAGTCTCATTCTCCATTTTTGGAGCATCAGCCTCAAAACTTGCTCTTGTGCTGTTTTCAGGTGTGAAGATCCCTGAGCACCTTCTGTGCTGCCGCTTCTCCTGCAGGGATAGCGCTAAGCAGCCTCCTGCCTCCCACATGCCCAAGGGGATGTGTGGGTCCCTTTGCCAAGGCCAGGTCCCTGAAGCACCCCAAAAGCTGTCCTGAGGGAACAAGGTTTGTCCCATGCAAACCCCTGGCCATGTCCCAGGACCTGCTGGCTGTGCACTGTTTGGTCCTGGCCAGCAAAAGCCAAGGAGCTTGCCAGTGACTTAGCACTTAGAGCCTACTCATTCCTGGCCCAGCAGCATCCCCACAACACTTCAGCTTATGGGTATGGATGCAGCATTGATGTATGGGTAAGGACAGTAGCTCCTGCACCGCCAGTACTGCTGTGGGGCTGCTTCTGTGCTCATTGCAGAGCTGAAAGCAGTGACAGGGGCTCAGCACGGAGGCAGTGATCTGCAGAGATTTTGTTGTGATTTAGGAGTTCAAATCCTGGTGCCTTGTCAAGGCAAGGCTTTGTCCCTTTGTTTGCACAGGAAGCTTCTGATTCCCAGACACTGCTCGTTGCTATTGCAGGGGAGGAAAGTGAGTCATGGAGCTTCCTATTGGCCTGAGGAGATATGCAGAGATATTGCTTGTGAGGGACTCTGCCCGGACGGGAGCGCCTGGCAATGAGGGAGAAGTTGGACGAAGAGCTCTTGGATTCATTGGCATGGCTGAAAACCAACTGCCTCAACCAGCAATGGACATAAACATGCTCATCTTGTGGGCAGTCATTCTAGGGGGGTGCAGTGCTGCTTTGTCAAGGAGCAGGATTAGGCAGGGTGATGTGTGTTTTATAGCTTTAACCATAACTCAGTACATGGACAAAGCCGGGGAGGAAACCGGATGTGTGCAGAGGGAAGATGGATGTTCCTGTTTCCCCTTGGTCTACCCTGGAAATCACTGCTGATTCCCAGGAAGTTTACAGGCTTCTGTTTGTTTTGTTGTCAGAACCGTACTAACCACGCTGCAGGGAACAGTGAGTACCAGGCAGGGCCAGGCATGGGTGTCCTAGGGCAGTAGATGCATCTCTGCCCTCCCTCCTCAGGCAGAGACCTTCCTAGAGGTGATAACGTGGCAGAGAAGGAGCGTTTTTGTTCTCCAGAGGGGTATCTTCAGCCTCCTGAGAGGATGTACTGCAATGGCCAGATGTGGGTCTGGTGGCATTTTGACTTCCAAGCAGCTTCTCTGCTCCCATCAGCATCCTTTTACTGCTTTTCTTTAAACAAAAATGGCTTTTTTGACTTCAAGCTCAAGAAATGAAGGAGGAAAACGAGTCACTACCATGTAAAGGAAACAGCCCCTCCTGGTATATATACAATCTGATGATGGGCTGGATGGGCTCATGTTAACCTCCACATGGAAGACAGTACGTTTTGTGCTAAGAAAACCAAGAGGAAGTTAAAACTGTGCCACCTCCTTGGAGACAGGGACTTGAGAGGAAGGGCTCTGAGTACAAGTTGTTTGTAGGCATTTGCCATTTCTAACATCTCTTGTGAGCTTCCACTGGGGAACAAAACAAGCAAAATGCAAGACCTCCCTCCCTGAACCTCTGGAAGGATCCTTTATGGATTCCTACAAAATCCAGGGATGACCTTCTAGAAAACTGATGGAGCAACGGAGCCAGACCCAATTCCTCCCACCCTGGAGATCAGGCTCCCTGAGGTGGTCTCAAGGCAAGCAGCTGACCAGTGAAACACCCTGACCCAATATACACGACTGGAAATGCTTGCAAGATCCTCTGTAATACCATAAAGGAGGAAGGAAAAGAAGAAAGAAATGGAAATAGCAGACAGAAATGAAATAACAATAGAGCAAGCCATTGCTGTCTGTGCAGGGCAAGACCGGGCAGGCCAGAAGCGAGCAAGCTTGCTGGTGACAGGAAGAGGAGAAACAGGAGAAGTGAATCGTGTTTATGTAGGTGCCAATCAACTTGGACAGATGTTCAGCTGAGGCAAATCAAACCCCGAGGAGGAACTTAATCACTGAATGGGCAGATTAAGAGCCAATATGGTGTGGCAATAATTGGAAAGATATGATTTCCTGGTTCCCGTGGGAATGTGAGCTGGGAGACTCCGTGGCAGTTGCTGTCAGCAGCATCTATTCTGAGTTGACCCCAAGTGCCAGGTTACAGCAGCCCAGGCTGGGAGTACATGGGCTCCAGGAGCAGCTGAGCCCACTTGTCCAAATTAGCCCATTACAGGCATCCTGCTCTCTTCCTTAGAGGCACCTCCTGTATGGAGACAGGCTGAGGAAGTTCGGGCTGTTCAGCCTGGAGAAGAGAAGGCTGCGTGGAGACCTCATAGCAGCCTTCCAGTATCTGAAGGGGGGCTGTAGGGATGCTGGGGAGGGACTGTTCATTAGAGACTGCAGTGACAGGACAAGGGGTATCGGGTTAAAACTTAAACAGGGGAAGTTTAGATTGGATATAAGGAGGAAGTTGTTTACTGTTAGGGTGGTGAGGCACTGGAAGGGGTTGTCCAGAGAAGTTGTGGATGCTCCATCCCTGGCAGTGTTCAAGGCCAGGTTGGACACAGCTTTGGGTGACATGGTTTAGTGTGAGGTGTCCCTGCCCATGGCAGGGGGGTTGGAACTGGATGATCTTAAGGTCCTTTCCAACCCAAACCATTCTATGATTCTAAGGCAAGTTCCTGAACAGAACTCTTTAAACAAGCAAAGTCTGAGTCCCTTTCTCCCCTTACAGCTCTGTGAGCAGTTGGGTGGCTTCTCCCAGTCAATTTCTGCAGCACATGGCCAAGTCTTGAGCCACAATTAGTCATGATGACAGAGCTCTTGTTCCAGGGGAGATGGGGAATTTGAGGGGATTTAGGGCACATGTCTGGAATTCAGCATTAGGGAATAATTGTTGCACGCAGAAGGTTCCTTCTGGAAACCTTCCCTCCTCAGCAGTCAGGTTCCTTAATCTGCCTTGATTTAGTTGACTCAAAACTCCCACTTCCTGCTTTATTCTGCCTTGTGCATGGTGTTCTATTTCTCTTTCTGCTTTCAGCCTCTTCTATGACATTGGGCAAAGCTGTTCAATGTCTTGCTTTTGTTTCCTCTTTCATTCAGTGTCCATCACATCCTGTCTGGCACTGTTCATTCAGATGGACGCTTCTTTTTAACCGTAAGCATGTGGGGTTTGGATCAGACAATGAGAGTTGGTTTTGATTAAAGATGTCCTTTCATTATGCAGTTGTACAACAGAAGGAGGTTCTGCTGCCAGGGAATCACAGAGTAATGTAGTTTGGAAAGGACCATGGGAGGTCATCTGGCCCAGCACCCTGCCCAGATCCAGTCATTCAATGGCCATGAGATTTTGCCAATTGTAATAAATATTCCACTTTGTTTATGGTTAGACTTTTCCAGGCTTTATTCTCCTTTGTGCAGCTGATAGCTGCAGGTAGGAATAGATAATCCTGTCTCTGAGGGTGGGACGAAAGTCGTCGTACAAGTAATGGTGTAACCAAAACCAAGCGCAGTTAATAAGAGTTGGCCTGGTTTTAATATGGGCTATGCAGAACTCATCCACTTCTCACTGCCTGGCCTGTGACAGATGGGTTCTGTTCTCTGTTCTTTGCCAGCCCACTGGTGACTGGTGCACTGAAACTGCAGCATCCAGGATGTCCAAGAAGACCAAGATGTGCCCAAAATGGAAATTTCTTCTGTTGTTGGTAGAGGATTACCAGAAACAGCTCAAAGGTTAGAACTGCATAATTGCACCCTTAGGGGAAATGGCAGTACTTTACCAGACAGGAAAAAGCCAAAAGATGTCACATTGCCCAGTTCCATCCCCACCCACCACCATTCCAATCCCGTAACAGTGAATTTACAACTAAAACAACCAGCAATGAAACAGCCCAATGGACCTGAGGTCCCGTTTGTCATCCAGGACTTTAGTGCCTCCAGACCCAGTTCTTAGCAGCTACTAGCTGTGAGGGCTCTGTCTGCCTAGTTGTGCTAGTTCATGCCAGCTGAGGACTTGTGCTGAACTCTCGGCGTCTGAGCACAGGAGACAACTTGATGCTGGTTATCTTCATGGAAAGGCTTAGAAAGCTGCAGCCTGATTTCCCTCCAGGTTTCTATAAGTCAGGGCTACTGAAATCAGCCAGATTGACCCCTCTGTTTCATCTCTTCCATCCAGTGAAATAGATGCTAACTATTTCACTGGGTCTGTACCTGGTGCGAGAGCATGATCCAGTGCAGTGAAGCCACACAGCTGGACTATAGAGGCTGCGGCAGAGAACAGCCCATTCTGAAGAGAAGAAAATCCCAATCTGTATGAATCAAGAAATCCTCAGAAAAAAAAAAGCTGGTTTGAGACTTGACACTCCCTTATCCTTGGCACTACCGTATGAGTCTTTTAAACCATGAACATTTAGACTTAAACCACAAAGTTGAAGTAGATGTATAGCAAACAGTGTAACTGAACACAGATCATTCGGCTAATAAATGAGGAAGTATTTACAGGCTTGTGTTCACAACTGTGCATACATTTTGAGAACAGAATACTTGTATTTGCATTACTTCATCACGAGGGAACTGGAAAAATTTGTTCAGCTTCACAAAGCTGCAATATTTTCATATAAACACCCCATTCAGTTCAGCAAGCTACTTAAACTTCTGCTTCAATCCTATTTGCTTGCAGCTTTGATTTTCATTAGTTCTCCTTCAAGTTAAGCATAGGCTTAACAGCTTTTCTAGACCACTGCCCAGGAGAGCAGGTGGCAATTCCAGCCATCAATGAGACTTAAGCGAAAGAACACTACTCCTTTCATCTTCTTGTTACCTCTAAACCTGTTTTGCCCAGCTCCAGGTGTGCATTTCTTTAACAGACCATTGGTGAGTTGTTGATGCCTTGGGGGCAACAAGTGTCCCTTCTCCTACCTGTTGACACCACATCCCATGTTGCCATTCTCAAGGCCTCATCCTGTCAGCCTTATTTTCCTGTACAATGTATCATTATCCTGGGGTCATTATAATTTCATTTAGTACAGAATAAGACTTTTATATATAAAAGTTGTGGGTTTGCCTCATTATTATTGCAGGGAAAACAAATTGGGCAGCCGCTACCATCCTCACTACAAAAACTGCTGTTACAGATGAACAGGCTACAGCAAAACTTTAGGCAAGCCAAGGCATGTTTGAACAAAGCCTGACAAGTCCTGAGGCCTTGCAGAGATGGAATAAAACCTGTGGCCTTTTATTAGCAATGACAATCCTGAATTTAGTGGGATACAGAGCAACAGCAAAATGACAGCATTAAGTAGGCTTAATGCCCACATAGTCTATTGAGAAGCAGCACTAATACTCTCTTTTCAGCCTGAAAATTCCTCTTTCTGGACATCCTGTTTTAGGACAGAAATTACTATATCAACCTTTTGCTTAAAAAAAGACTGTTACTGTGCGTTATATTTATGTAAGAAGTCCATTATCTCCTAAAAGATGTCCAATTCATTTAACGCTCTGTACCTTAGATAAGACACAGTTCTAGCTCTTGGTCTTAATTATCCTTTCCTTCCAAGTCTGTTCCAAGTTCCTAAATACAAAGACCAAAACCACGAGCTGGTTGGCAGCAAGATCTTTTATTCCCTCTTTCAAAATACAACGCTTGCATTGCAGGGAAGGTTATGAAGAGTAGTGGAGAGAATCAGAAGAGAGAAAGAGGCACTTTGGGGCTGTGATTCGTCTGTCCTGTCTTATATATCTGATTTGGGGTGAGATGTCAGTCCCTGGTCCCTAGAAGTGCCTGTTCTTCTCCATTGACTGCAAGTGTTCGAGATACAGGGGTGCCACGCAAATCATGTTTCTTGGTGTGTGACATCAGAATAGCTGCAGACTAAGATCAAAGAGTGAAATGCCTTTTACACATTCACAGACACATTCCTACATGCACTCTAACAAACAGCAGGGACATTGGAGATGGTGAATGAACTCAACATTCTTACTGCTGGGTTTCAGTAGCTCAAAAGCATTTTGGTGACTGCGTTATCTTAGAAAATACTGGGTGATGTTTGGTTTAAAAGAGATTGATCAATGTGACACTAGGTGGCATTGTGTAAATACGTATCAAACCCTGTGCTTTTATCTTCCTGTTTCAAAGGAATCATCAGGTACGAAAATCTCATTGCAATGTGTGGGGTTTTTCCACTGATTTTTCTTCTCTGTTCATTGTAATCTGGGATTTAGCATCCCTGAAACGTGTGGAGTGGGGCAGCAATAGGCTACATTTCATGGCTCACCTACTGCTGAGAATCTGCAACTCACAGACGTTCTTCTATTTGAGTATGATGTTTACTCTGGAACAACAGTGTTTTCTAGACTATAAATGAGAACAGATTCGAATCTCATGGCTTCTTACCTTTTGTCAGCAATTTAGAGTCTGGTTCAGACCCAAGGTAGCCAATGAGTTTCTGTAAATCACCACACTGAGCATTCCTCTGCTGAAATCAATGCTATCTCAGTGTATTTTTTTAGGTTTCTCTCACCTAGTACCACTCCTGTCCCCAGGTGAGCAAGAAGCTTGATCTGAGGAACTACAGGCTGGTCAGCTTCACCTTGAGAAGGCAACAAAGACAATGGTCCTGAAAACCATATCCATACATACTAAGTTATAGTAGTAGCAGTCAACATGGGTTGAAGAAGGGGGTGTTATGCCAAAACAACCTAAGAGCATTCTGCAATGAAATGATGAGCTTGGTGGGTGAGGGGAGACTGGTGGATGTTGTTTATCTGGACCTTAATATGGTTTTTGACACCATCTCCTGTAGCATCCTCATAGGCAAACTGATGAAGTATTGAGTAGGTAAATGAACAGGGAGGTGGACTGAAAACTGTGTGAAAAGGTTGTGAGTACCAGCATGAAGACCATGGAGATATTAAAAACCCAGCTGTACATGGCCCTTAGCAACCTCCTCTTGCTGACCCTGCTTTAAGCAGGGGATTGAACCAGGACTGAGGGACTGATCCCCTCTGACCTCAAATATTCTGTGCTTTTGTGAACAGCAGCTTCTCTGCTGGCATCGCTTAGGGTTGAGCCCATAGCTCAAGCCTCCAACTTCATAAGCATCTCAGGAAGGGCAGAGTGATCCCTGTCCTGCAGGACTGTGTCCAAACCAGTGTCCTATTCATCGGGGCAGAAGTGGCAGATATGTGCAGTCCTATTTTTGAGAAAAGGCTGGTTCTGACCATTAGCTGTGTTCATGGCTGTAAACTAGCACATAAATACTGGTCATGCTGGAAAGTGTAAGGGGCTAAACTGGCTTTAGGTGTTTAATGCACTTTTGATAGTTAGGCTGAAACTTCTTATGCTGGGGTGATTTAACACAAGAACCACTTTAAGGTTTGATGTCTAACCAAGCAGTATGTCTGATAATGGAACTGCTGTGCCATGTTAATAGTGCTGCTGGTAAACATGGGATGTTCATGTGTGTATAGAGACTTGATGCAGCAGGCTGTTTGGGACTCATCCTAATGCACTGTAGGGCCATGCAACCTAAACAAAGAGGCATGTGGATTGTGGCTAGAATCTTGTGCATGTGTGTGAGGGGAAAGCCAGCCTTGATTATCCTGAGGGACCTATAGAGGTAAACCAAGCTACTTCAATGGCATTGCTCAGGTGGGAGGAGGTTTGTATGGGCAATGCAAAATAGATTGTGATTTACTTTACGTTTTTCACAAGATGAAAATAAACCTATATATATATGTATGTATTATAAAATTCTAGTTGATCTGAACCCTGTAAAACACAGTCTACCCTTTTTTCTTATTGCTTTAATAGCCTAATTTAAGCTTGAGCTCTCTGGAGGAGAACTGAATGTGCAAGGATTAACAGACTTTAGCAATTCAACTGGCCAAGGAAAAGTTTCCTGTGTTTGCCTGCCCTCTCCTAATGCACTTTGAGCCAATGCAGTCTGTTTTAATGTGTTAGTGGATTCTTGTTCCTATTTCATAGGAGATGGTGGGGATATGAAAGAGTGCTGAGATCATGGGGCAATAGAAGTCAGTATGTTAGCACAAAGACCAGTTATTTCTAACTTTAATAGCCAGAGGGACTGGTGCAACATCTGTTCTTTGTGACTGTGGAAGGTATTTGGTCAAACTGCACGTTACTGATGACTGCATTCTACCGACAAGAATGAGCATCGCACCACTTCAGACACATGGAAGGTCCCTGTTGGGGCGGATTTCAATCTGCGTTGCAGAGCTGAGCCAAAAAATCACTGTAAATCAGTTACATGACAAATCTGGATTCCTTTCTGTGGGATATTCTATCTTTTTGAGGGCCTTACGCTGCTTCTCCTGATTGCAATAACAGAAATGAGGGGTCCTGGGCTCTACTCTGGCCATGCCTTTGGGATTCACATCTATGCATCACCTGCACATCAGGCAAAATAATAACTCCTGGATGTCCATGGATAGATTTTCCTTTTCCTCATTTTGTTTTGTGATAGGGCCATCAAACGATAACCAGCTTGGTGCTTTTCTTATTGTCATATATAATAGCTGACTTTGCCTGTCAGTAATGTTTTAGGAGGTTGCTCTTTCTCCTGCAATTGTCACATTGCTGCATGGGCATAGAAACAGTTTATCTGGCCTTTGATATGACTGAAGAGCAGAGAGGGGAAGGTGCAGGGCAAAAACCTCCTAAACCACATCTGTTACTTGAGGAACAGGGAACAAGCCTGCAGACTTCCCGTCCTTCTCCCCCTTCTTCCTCCCATCAGTCACTTATTCCATCTGTGCTCCCCACAAAGCATTTTACCCCTATAGCTGCGCCAAATGCTGAAGCTGTGATTGCTCCAAGGGGTAGAAACCCTGGCAAGAGAAGCGAAGAGTGCGTGTTCTTAAACTGGTTAATTCAGATTAATTGCCTTTGGTACCTGGGAGATGAATTTAGCAGCCTTGTCTTCAGGATTGATGCTGGAATACTTTTCACCATTTCTAAAGAGGGAATCTGTGCCTTTCGAGCAGCCCAGTTCTTTCAATGCCATGTTTCTCCCTGGCCTTAAAATGCAGACAGTGCCACTTCCCACAAACAGATCACAAACCACTTTCTGACAAGATCATTATAGAAATACTGTAAGTCTGACTTAGGCTTGTGCTGGTTTTGGGTGGGATAGAGTTAATTTTCTTCACAGTAGCTTTCACGGGGCTGAGTTTTGGAGTTGTGCTGGAAACAGCTCACTGACTCCTGAATGCTTCTGCAGCTTGGCTTCATGCATGCGGCACTGAAATCTGCTTTCTGTGAATATCAGTTAAGAAAGCAGAAGTGTGTGGATTTTCAGACAGGATGGCACAAGATGAGGAATGGGATTTGCCCATGGCAGAGCACTGGTGTTACATCTGGCCATCTCTACTGGGCATCATGAAGCACCCATAGCTGCATCTTTAACCTTTTCTGCAGCAAGTTTCTAGGTCATCAGATAAAGCCAAAGTTGCTGATGACCTGGGTGATGCTTTCATTTTAACATCTGGATTGAATCACTGATTGTCATCAGGGCCAACATTTGTGTCTGTGTGTGGTTAAATACAGTGGTAATATATTAGTCGCTAACGGTACCATTATTCAAACCAAATAGCAAGCCCTCCTTCAGATGCATTGCAAGATGTAATGGAGAACGTGTTTGACACTCCTGCCGTGCAAAACGGATTTTGCAGGATCCTCTGTGGGTTGTATGATATTCCAGCGCTTATGGAAATCTGTGTGTGGTGCTGAGCACACAGAGTGAGCAGCAGCGTTGGTGAGGTGGTGCATTGCAGCAGGTCCACGTTCTGTTTGTGCTCTTGCCAGCGTGTTTGTCCTGATTTCTGTGTGATACTGGTCCTTACAGCGGGCTTGTAGGATCAGCATGGTAGATCTCAAAAAGTCATTTCTGATGTTCTATGCTTTAGTTAGTTTTGTTTCTGGACTGGTTTTTCAAGTGCAATACAAGAGAGTGCCTGAATTCCATTCAACTGTAGCTCAAGTTCTGCCCCATCCTGTATAGCAGCAGCAGCTTCAACAGTACTGTTACCCTGTCCTGACTTCATCTGTGTTTCTAAGGCAGATATCCCATTGCTTGTAGGTCCACTGAAAAACCGCAAAACTCTTTTGATGGAAGAAATGGAAGCAGAAGACTATTGACATTCTGGTGCTGTCAAATACAGCACTAATGAAACCATATGAGTCCCTGGTTGGACAGAATTTGGCCCAAATCTTGAAATAGAAGCTGGTGTCACCTCCCTTCGCTGATGTTGTAAGGTCCATTGAGCTGATCTGGCTGTGGCTGAGCTGGTGTAAAAGGGCTTAGACCACTCTTCCTCACCTCTTCCTGAGTTCTGCTGATGTAGTTTTTCCCAGCCTCAGCCTCCCAAAAGATCTTTAAAGATCTGAGCAAAAGGCACTAAAAAGTTACAGCTCAACCTGGATACGAACACAGTTTTACTAGTGGTCATGGAAAGGTATAATTTGCCAGATATATAGTAGGAGGGAAAGGTGGGGGCAAGTGGTCAGGGACAGGCTGAGGGCTGTAATCTCTTAACCCAAGGCAGCACAGTGTGTCTGGCCATGCCATTGCATCATGTGAGTGATAGGACCCAGAAGTCGAGGACCTCAGGGAGCAGGATCCAGACTTTGTTTGAAGGTGGATGCCCGCTGCAGCTGACCTGCCTATCTTGTCTCTATTAGCAAGCTGGTGTTTGATTGATTCAGTGCTGGTTTATGCCTTTATGCAATTAATTCCATTTTTTCTTGGCATTTGAATGACCTTTTATTCCAGCCTCTCAGTTAATATTCATCTTCTCACAGACACATTAGTAGCATGTTCTAATAACAGACAAGTGGTGTGGTAAGAACCCTCAGGTCCCGCTACTATTGGAGAACTTACCGTTTAAGAAACATGGTCCCAAATGTGCTGGCGAATGAAAATAATTAGTCATAGCCCATTATGAACAACTGCCCTCTCTGTGCAGTTAACAACATGCGTATGAGATGTACTAACCACTACTGGGGGTCTTCTTCCACCCAGGCAGGATCTAATTTGTAGTGGTCTTTCACCAAGCCCTTTCCTTGTACTTGATGCTCTCGATGTAGCTGGTGTAGAGACATCTCCCATCCTGGTGAAACAGGCTGATCCCTTAACTCATGTGATAACACACTATGGTATGGTGTGAAAACTAAGGAGGAACCATTGCGTTTGCTGGGAGATGCTTCCCTTCAGTCTTCCCATACAGCCCTTGAAATCTGAGTGCTGTCATGGCACAAGGATGCTGTTTGATTGTCTTGGCAAGGTGTTTGCTGCTTGCATGGAAACTGGATTAATTAATAGAAGAAGAAATCCAATCAAATTATTTTCAAGGTTTGATCTCCTTTCTGACATCAGGATCATCTTTTTCTTCCTTTAATCTTGGAGGCTTGGAATTGTGTTGTTCGCAACTCTCGTCCACCCATAAAAACACTACTTTTCCTGCTCAGATAAAACTTTTCCTCACACTGTGATTTCTCCTGTTTCTCTTTAGTCCTTGCTCTTCCCTGGTCATTACACAGAGCACTTCGGCATGGCTTTAACCCATGTACTTACCCTCTGGAATGCCTCACCTCATGTACAGCCATCTCTGCTCTGTTTGCTTAGTGATCCTTCTTCTCACTGTAGTGGCCCTCACATTGCTTTACTGGTGGGGAGCTGTTCCTGCCAGGAGCCAACTTTCCTTCGTGTTCATAAGCCCTGATGTCTGGTGGGATTTTCTCCTGTAGGAGACTGCAGACAACACTATGGATGGAACATGACCTAGAGGAGGAAGTAAAGTATCTTTGCGTTGGTACCACAGACCTATTGCACTGACCTTTGAGGTTATCCGAATCTTGTGTATGTTTTGGGACAAAAACATATATGGGAACATCTTACCTTTCCCATCAAATACTTTTATGGGGAGGCTGTAAACACGAATGTAATTTCCACAGCTATTGCTGCCCTGCAAGATTACAATCATTCCCTCAGCCAGTTCTCTCAGTCATTATTAATTCCTTGAGCATTTAATCAACGCTGTGCAAAGAGGCCTTTGAATGCTCCACAGCTCTGCATCTGTTGAATTTATGGTGTGGCAACCTGGGTTATTAAATAGCTGTGGCTATATGGAAAGCAAATCAAATCACGGCTCTGCAAGTCTCTTTATTACAGTGAGCAGAAGGGACTTCTCCCTTCTGCCTGTTTGTTTTTTTCAGCAGTAATCTTCTCCCTGTCTCATTGCTAACAAATGACCAAGATGCTTTGGGCTCACTTGCAATGTCCTTCCCCAGTTTCTTCCTTTGGACAACTCCTTTGGTCCTGCACTGTGGAGGCTAATTTACAGCTATCTCTTGCAAAGCAATAAAAGCGCTGGCCTTAGGGCTGGGTTGTACCAGCTCTAAGAAGGTGTTCTCTGGCATAGGTCTGTAGATATTCCTGGTAAATACTGGTTTCTCTCCTTTATGCTGGTACATTTCTCAGATGACCTGGGATCAAGGCATATCAAGGCCTAAGATCCCATGTGAAGTGAGCAGGAAGATCCTTGCTTTGGAAATCATTGTGAGATGTGGTGATTTCCATCTGGCCTTTTGGTTGCTCCCCTTTGAGTAGAAGCTATTTTGTCCACCTTGCGTGTCACTCAAATAGATGGATGAATGGGTGCAGGGCTAATGCAGTGCTGAAGTCCCCATCTCAAAACTCAGTTCTGTGAGTAGACGGTTACGTTATTCAGCTTGAACGCATTGTAGGTGCTTGGTTTTTAGGTCAGCTTGCTGGATAGCTTGCTGTTTTGCTCTTCTTGCTATCTTGCTATTTTTGGCTAAAAAAAGCCCTATCCCCCTGTGCCCTCATTTTCTCTATTTATGATTAGTTTGAAGGGATGTAACAAATACTTTGACAGAACTTGCTCATTGTTTATAATGCCATAACAGTCAGAGGATATAGCACCATATTCTTTAAGACTTAAGGGATAAAAAGACTTGCGTATAGGATTAACTTGAGATTAAAAAAAAAGGCTTAGTGTTTTCCAAACAGTGATGCCAAGATTGGCTTAAAAAAAAACCTCATTTATTGTTTGTGAATAGTTTTGTATACTTAAAAAGATTTAAAAGTACTGAAAGTTTTGTGGATTTGTGCCTGAACTTTTAATCCAAACGGTCACGTCAGAAAGTGGTTCAGATCTTTGTCTTCTTCAGCTTCTGGTGTTTCAGTTATCACTCATGGAATAGAGATAATACTTTATGATTTTGTAGTTACTGGCACACAAAAGAGAATGAATAATCTCGTTGGCCATTTAGAAAGAGGCCTAGCTTTTACTGTACAAGTGTTCAAACAAGATGCTGGCAAAAGGCTTCCAAACAAAGTGGTGATTTTTGTGAGCAAAAATAAGTATGAATTGGTAGAAAAAAACAGAGAGGCCACTTTTGTCATGGATATAACTCTACAGCTAATTTGACCTGTTCTATTTATAAAACAGATACAGCTGTGGGAAAGCTTTGTGAGGAAGCCCATAAACATACAGCTTTCATTCACTTTTAACCCTGAACAGGGGTTACGTTCTTCTTCCTATTGCCAAACCTGAGTGTAATATATATTTTCATGTGGCAACCACGTAAAGCTGAGTGGTGGCTTCAACCAGTTGTAACTCAAAACCAGGAGAGTTTTGTGGTTTGGGCTGGGATTTCTGCCATAATTTGGTTATAATACAAGTAAAAACAATGTTCTTGGAGGGGAGATGGGGATCCGAATTGCCTTCTGCTTTAAAAACTACATGTTTTTCAAAGCTGGAGTAGTTTGGCTGTCGGTGGGTGACCTTAGCCTCCACCTGCAAATCCATGTGCGACTTGCCCTTGCCTTCAGCAGATGCAAAACCCTCCCTCCCCTCAGTGTATCATCATTGAGTAAGTATTTAGACTGTTTTCATTTCCATTCCCTTGAGCTGGACCAGTTTCATAATTGTTTTAATGCTGTTCTCCCTGTTCAGAGAATGGAAGCCAAGTGGTTTGTCACCTTTTTTTCCAGTCAGATTTGCTTTCAGATGGCTGTGCTTTTGGGTTAAAAACACTGAAGAAAGATGTTTCTTCAAAATGTTTCTCAGGGAGATTTAATTGCAAGAATGCATTTAACTTATGTTATTATTACCTTTGGCAGAAACACTGTTCCCTTTTAATAAATAAAACCTAAAATGACAGACCGAGTTGGATGAACTGACCAAACTATTTGTCTGTTTCTGTCAGGCTGCTGTGTGTGAAGGGAGATTTCACAGATAAGAATTCCTCTAGTGATCTGCCACAGTGTCTGCTAAGATATAGTTTAAAAGGAGCTTTTTTGTAACAGAGGGCAATCTATTACTGTAACTCACTCCCCTGTGGCTCCAGGCAGTTGACTGTTACTTGACAATCTTGTCTCAAGCAGTCAAAATCCAAATGACATGCTGGTTTTGTATATATAGAAATATATAAGCTTATTTATATGTATATATATAAATATATATATATATACCCCAAAGTAGAATATCTTTTTAGCCTCCCTAGTAGTTTGATTTATTTAATAGACCCACCAAAGGAAGTTGTTCCAGCATCATGCTACTGGAAACATCAACAGGGATTGTCACGGCTTCCTTTCCCTGCCCTTGCAGCTTGGGCAGTGTTTGCCTTTCAGAGCCAAGTTATTGCAGGGATGACTGAAGGAGCCTTTTGATATTCTGTGCCCACACAACAACAATTGATGCAAACAGGTATGGGCTCCTCGCTGCTGATGTTCTTCCCTATCTGTCTGCAATCAGGGCAGAGCCAAGGAAGACCTTAATTCTTTGGGAACTTGGCAGGTGTTATAAACAAGATGAAAAATGATATTTGAAGGGAGCTGGGATTTTGGTGCTCCTGGCCTGAGCAGAATGGGTGGTTCCTGAGCACATTTTCTATCTTCTGAGGAGATTTAGAAGAAACCAGCTGGATTTTAGGAGTAGCAGCAGCGTCAGTTAAGCAAATCGTTTGTTTCTTGTTCTGCCCTTTATGATAATTTAAGGTATTTAAGCCTAAAACTTATGCAAAACTGGCCTTATCTGGTAAAGTTATGCATCCAATGCACTAAACGTGCACATGTATGTGTTAGAAGATGGGATCTTGGAGACATAAACACCAGAATTCTCCAAGATCTTGTAGATACTTCCTTTTGTTTCAGTCCAACTGTTTTCACTTACCTTCTTAGAGCGGAGCCAGAGAGAGCTTTAGCCTTATAAATATAATGTATGTAGGTTTTCTCAGGAGAAATTAGTAACTGCTCTGACAAAGTAAGGTCTATGCACTCTTAATTCAATTTAAACTGGGAATATTAAGACCATTTCCATGTTGGCTGCCCCTCAGTATGCATTTAATCAGCTTGAATTCTGATTACAGACACTGCTAAAACCCGGCTTGTGACCTGCACTTAGCAAGTTTCATTAGGAGAGATTTGGACATCACTCAGATGAAAGTAGATGCACATCCAGCTAAAAATAGGGGAGAAATGGAAAATTTAAAAAGCCCCTCCCAGACAAATGTAATTGCTGTGTTTTAAGCTCATGTCCTTTTTTGCTCACCAAATTATTCCAGACAGGGCAATGAATGACCAATAAATTCTTAAATTAGCTCTGACTGGGCAGGGTTGCATTGTTTGGGAACTCTTGCAGTGTCCACATGAGGCGTAGGGTATTTATCCTCAAAGTCATCAACATTTGTCTTTGTTTCTCTGTCAGCTTTGCTGTGCGTCATGCTGGGGGCAGCCAGAGGACACACAGAGACCAGAGCAGTAGGTTCTCTGAAGGCTCGATTTATGCCAAGTGTTGAGCAACAGACAGTTCCTGTATTAGACTCTATGAATATTGGTGTTATCAATGGTGCATTATTCCCCAGGCACCTACATCTCATCTCATGGAGTGCTTGGCTACCTCTCGTTGTCACTGCAGATTCTGAGAATGTCCTTACAGGAGTTGTTAATCCTGACATCTTTTCCATTTATCATAGAATCCCAGACTGGTTTGGGTCGGAAGGGACCTTAAAGCTCATGCAGCTCCAACCCCTGCCACGGGCAGGGACACCTTCCACTAGAGCAGGTTGCTCCAAGCCCCTGTGTCCAACTTGGCCTTGAACACTGCCAGGGATGGGGCAGCCACAGCTTCTCTGGGCACCCTGTGCCAGCCCCTCAGCACCCTCACAGGGAAGAGCTTCTGCCTAATCCTAGTCTCCCCTCTGTCAGTTTGAAGCCATTCCCTCTTGATTGCCACTACATAACCTTGTAAGAAAAGCTGAACAGAAACTGTCCTCATTTGTCAAAACCCTGTTCTCCTTCACCCAAAGTGTCCTAGAACCCAAAATACCTGTAGATGATGCATGGCACTGCTGAAAGAGCAAGTGCTTTCTTCCTTCTCCAGCCTAGTCCACCATGCCATGGTAGTCTACTTCAGGATCTTATTCAAACCTCTTTATATGCTGTGAACTTTCCAGACAGAGCAACATCTGAAGTTTGATGTGGCTCCTTGTCACTGCTGCTATGATGGATGTGCTGCTTCTACTTCCTTGCCTGCTTGATGTCCATCTGTGTGTTGATGACCAGGGAACTGAAACATACATCTTTAGCAGGGGCAGTGATTCTGGCAATTGCAACTGTTTTATTTATACCTACACAGTCTATAATTCAGTGCCAGTTTTTGCTCAGGAAGCTCAGCGTATGAATGCCTCACTCAGCTTAAGAGCTAAGAAACAAAAGTAAGTTCCAGGTGAATCTCTTTAATGGCACTTGTTCCTCCCTCTCAGTGTGTAGCTGCTTTTCCAACCTTCTGCTGAGAGCATTTAACATAATCCAAATGAATTATGTCCTTGGCTCTATTACTTAGTTCCTCCCTCTCCACACAAAACATTATGTCAAAAAGACTCCTCCTAAGGCTTTCTGTTTTCCCTTGTGGCTTCCTGCAGATCTCTGGGATATAATTTATGTGATGCAGTGCTTGTCAGCCTTCCTTAGTTTGCAATGTCCAGCTGTGCGCTATGGGACAACACTTTCAGTGTTTACCTTACCCCATCTCCACCCACCTCCACAGGAAATCTCACCAGAGCATTTGCGACGTGAGTGTCAGTCCTGTGCTGGGCTGAGAAAAGCCAGAAAACACTTTGTTTGGTTTGGTTTTTAAAGTCAGGTCTTCAGTAACGTGAAGCTCTTCCATCATGCACTGATTTCATTCCCTTCTTACTTGGTGATTTGTTTCTTGGGCATAGATTTACCTTGGTTTTATTCATTGTGGTGTGTGTTTTCTGTCTTTTTCTCTCTCTATTTCTTTCTCTCTCTATTTCTTTCTCTCTCTATTTCTTTCTCTCTCCTTTTCTTTTCTTTTCTTTTCTTTTCTTTTCTTTTCTTTTCTTTTCTTTTCTTTTCTTTTCTTTTCTTTTCTTTTCTTTTCTTTTCTTTTCTTTTCTTTTCTTTTCTTTTCTTTTCTTCTCTTTTCTTTTCTTTTCTCTTTTCTTTTCTTTCTTCTCTTCTCTTCTCTTCTCTTCTCTTCTCTTCTCTTCTCTTCTCTTCTCTTCTCTTCTCTTCTCTTCTCTTCTCTTCTCTTCTCTTCTCTTCTCTTCTCTTCTCTTCTCTTTTCTCTTCTCTTCTCTTCTCTTCTCTTCTCTTCTCTTCTCTTCTCTTCTCTTCTCTTTTTGCCTTGCCTTGCCTTGCCTTGCCTCCCCTTTCCTCTCCTTTCCCCTCCCTTCCTCTTGTCCTTCCCCTCTTCGTTCCCCTCTTCCTTCACCTCTTCCTTCCTCTCTTCCTCTCTTCCTTTCTTTCTTTCTCTCTTTTTTCTCTTTCTCTCTTTCTTTTCTTTCTTTCCTTTCTTTCTCTTTCCCTTTTCTCCCTATTATATTTTTTCCCTGGAGATACTTCTATATTCTTAGAACTTTCAAAGATTTCAAAGATTTACTGTTTAAAAGCATGTACATATAACTGCAAAAAACCAAGTTAATGTGGCCCCACGGCTTACTGCTGAGGAACTGAGTTACTTAACTTCCCTGTAATAAATTAACTCATTTTATTTTATACTTGCAACATGCTAGAAATATATAAGTGACTGCCTAACAGTGATTGCCTCCAAGTTATCCAGCAGTAAAGTTGTAACAGTTCAGACTCTGGCATCTGTTTATTCATACCTTAAACCAGCTTTCTCAATATGCTTTCTTGATTTCTTTAATAGAGTATGGATGGGTCTTACATAGCTAAATTACCCACAGAGCAAACCATTCATGGCTTGCTGGTAGCTCTGCACAAGTACAGTTAATAAGTAGCTGTACCACAGTTTGTAATTTAAAGTTGAATATGCATATAATTTTGTTGCTGGATCCAAGTCAACTCTGGGGAAGACTTTGCTCTAATTTTAAAGCCTGTTCCTTCTACCAGGGGTGCACACATCATGTAGGGAGTGGGTAATTGATTTTCCAGGGCATACTGCTCTCAGTGGGGTGGAGTGGCTAATGGGTAAGCGCAGCAATTCAGACAAATGGGATTGCTTCCAAAGCAGGACAGCATACTTTTCTGTTTAATAATCAAGGGCCAATGGTTGCTTCTGCACGTCTGGGGTGGTGTGTGCCAGAATTATGCATTTTCCTCCATGTCAAGAACAAATGCATCTTCAGACAGGCTATTTTTTAATTCCCGAAGCACATGGTGAATGGCATGATGCATTAGGGTGGCTTCTGAATAACTTATTATTAATGAGATTGTCCTTTGAGTTTAAGCACTCTGTTCAGAGATAACCTAGTGCGACACAGAGAAGTACACTCTGCAGTGTGGCTGGGCTATTACAGAGCCAGCTGAGCAGAAAATTCAGTGTCTATGTGCTGGCCTCAGGGCTAAGGGTTAAAAGCATTGCTGGGATAGCTGAGCAGTGAGGTTGCCATCTCAGTGCTGCAGCAGAAGGAACTGAGTAAAGTCTTTGTCTCTACTTATTAAATAAATGAGCTATCCAGGGATCAGCTTTGTTACTCGATGTATGCTACATGCTCCTAACAGATGCCAGATACTGAAATTCCCCATGCACAGTGATTTGTAAGCTGTAGGAAAATGTTGTAATGCTTTGCTTTGTAAATGGTGGTGGAGAAAATGCTTTTTAAAATTTCCTTTCCAAGCCCATTTTAGAGGCCTTAAATGGAACAAATTATATGTAAGTACACACAGAAATCTTTTGGGCAGCTTCCATACACACCAATTCATTGTTTGCCCATTAATGTCAGAGGTTTGTGTTGTTATTACGCAATGTTTACCTCTTCACAAATCTGAAGCACCAGAATTATGGTGATTCTCACCCCTCGATTAATATAAGCACATGGACGTCTCCGCTCTTGGTTGTTGTTTTTTGTATTTTAAAGATTCAAAAATTTAGAACAAAAATTGAAAGAAACAAAAGGAAAACCACACAAGCTCTTTTAATAAGGTGCAATCATTGTAAGCTGATTCGGTACTGGACTCTGGGGCACTGCTTGTGTGTTGTTTTAGCAGAAGGGGTAGGAATTTAGCTGTAGCATGTAATGGAGCAAAGCAGGGATGTGGGAGTGAGCAGAGCAGGGCTGCCTCTTGTGCCAACTGTGTTTCTGCTGTCTTGTTTTGGGCAAAGCTTTGCCCCAGCTTCACAGCCTGCAGAATAGGTTCAGCCACCCTGTTGACGGGATAAATCACAGAATCATAGAATAGTTTGGTTTGGAAAGGACCTTAAGATCATCCAGTTCCTAACCCCTGCCACAGATAGCATTAAGAGTAAGAGAACAGCATTTTCCATGGAATTCATACAGTGTTATTTCAATAGCAGAATGATGCTGACACCAGGTTGGATAAATAATGCTGCTGCTGCTCACACGCTGCTGTGCTGACAGCAGGAGGAACGGAGCCTGTGCCTGGCCCAGAGTGGCCAGGATGTGGCATTAGCCCCTGCCCCGCACTCACCAGCAAACTGCTGAGATCTCATTAGAGAGGAAGGACCTGAAACCTGTCTGCAGTGGCTGTGTCTGAGGTTCCTGTGGCTGTCAAATTGACAGGGAAAACAAAAGCCATCCCTGCCCTTGAGATGCAGACTTGCTTGTATCTCCCATGCCCACCTTGAATCCACTTTTCAGTTTCAGAGGCCACCAGATTTTAGGCTTAACTAATAAGCAAGGCAGCTAAAGACAGGAAGCAAAATAAAGCACCGTTCAGCTCTTACCACCTGCAAAAGTCTCTAATTCAGCTTCAATTTCTTTTCCTGCATCATTTCCATTGTAATGAAATTTGATAGAAAATCACAGGTGTATTGAAGAGGATAAGATTTACTCTAGGTCTGTATAAGGGTATCTCAGGTTACTCATGAGATCTCTGATAATTCTGAAAGACATGACTTCAGTGGCAAATAGTACAAAAGACAAAGAGGGATTGTCCTGATACCTGGAGAAGTTCAGATAACATGGTGGTACCAAAATACGGGAGCAGAGGATCCAACTCTGGTTGATAGACATCAGAAGGTTGACATTTGGTTAATGGGCAGTGTGACTAAGCCATGTATCAGAAATAGGTGCAATCTGAGGAGGAGCCATTTCTCTTCCTGGGATTTGAGCATTTTCACTCGATCTGGAAAAACTTGGAAGCATGCCTGAAGCCCAGCCAAAACCCAGAGGCCTTGTCCAAGCTCAGCCCAAGGATTTTGATCCCTATTCACCTCAAACCAAGCTGTCATCCTCTTCACTGTTAATTCTGGTCCTACTCAGAAGCATGGCATAGGCCAAAAGGATTCTTCTGACCAGACTGGTGTGACTGAAAGGTGGGTCTGATGCATGAGCCCAACTTCTTGTCTGTCCTTATGCGATCTACCTTCCTTAATAGGTAATATTAGCAAAATATTGCATACTATATTATGTGTAAAGTCTATTTAGACATCTAGCCTTTAATTGTGGGTTAGTCCTTAGGAGCAACAGTTGTTTGGGTAACTCAGAAAGTTACCTGGATATTCAGATTAAAATCTTCACTCTTGCACTCGTCAGGGCTAGTACAACATGTCAGTGATACGTCATACAAGCAGACCTAAGGAGGAGGGTGAAATTAAGTATTTTTGGCTTTTCTTAAAAGGGGTAGTAAAGGTTCAGCATTTGCTGTGGTGTTTTAAGGGACAGTCAGAAAGCATCTGACACACTCACATGGTGAAATAAAGACCCGTGCCTCCCTGTGCTTAGTTAGCACATCTTTGAGCACCGCATCTCAGTGTTCCCAGTCCAGGTACTGCAAAGCAAAATATACTTGTTTCAGCCATGTCCTGCTTCATGCAGCCCTCCTATTGGAAAGCATGACTCTGAACTACCTATAATTTGGTCTTTTGGCTTGGTGATTCCTTTTTACCGCACACCATGCTGTTGGCTTCATCATCTTCCCTGATCACCACCAGGTTCCCTTCAGCGATCTTGTACTTTGGTTTGTCCAGCTCCCATCTCTGCCTCACTGGAATGCTGTGAATTTAAACAAGTGCAGGACAGAATATGCAATTGAGACATAATGCAACAAGCAGCATTATGCTGTGTTGGCTTCAGTGTCATGTCTGCTTCCTCTGTGCAGTTCAGAATACCAAGGGCCAAATTTGGCTCCAGGAGACACGTGGAGAGTTCCCCTTGTTGAGAGAAGGGGAGAGAAAAAGCTTGTATTCCCAGAAGAACTGGCTCCTGTGCCAACACTGTACCTCTGACAAGGTGTGAAAATAAAATCTAGCAACATGGACATGAGACCTGTTTGCAGTCTTTCACCCCTGGCCTTCACTTAGAGTTCTCATCTAACCTGTGCCAGAGTGGCTATTGCAAGGTTAAAGTGTGGTTAACAGCATATTTTCCCTTTTCTACTCCTTCACTTTATGCACAAGGGGTTCTGTTAGATTAGTCCATGCTGCTAAGAAGGCACCTCATTCTATCACTCAGTTTTTAAACAGAATTGGCAGAATGTGTACGGTGCTGCTTGTCTTTCATAGGAAACCCTGCTGTAAGTGCAAATCCATGTGAAATGCTTAGCAGCCACGTTACCAGATCATTAATCTTTATGTCCTCACATTAAAGACTGTGACTAGAAATGTTCATCTTGAGGGCATTCTTGTATGTTTCTGAATGAAATCTGTGTTTTCTGAGGCTTTGTTTGCTACAGGGAACCATCTGTCCTGACCTGGGGACTGGCAAAACTGAATTTGGAAATGAAAAGTAGACTTCTAATAGTGTAATTATTTAATGGAGTATTAATAATCTAGTGGCATTGAATACAAATTGCTTCAAATCAGTTATGTTTGTATTATATTTTCCTTGGGGTTACTGCCTCTGGAAAGTGCTAATTCCTTCCTTATCACGTGTTTATAGAGCTTGTCATCCATTCTTCTCAGCAGCAGAGGGAGAAGCTCACCTGCTTTTTACTTCATGGCATTTTTCTGGGGGGATGATGAAGATACATGAAAAAGATGGAGTAATGTGGAATGTGAGCCACAGAACAAAGACCTTTGTATGTTCAAGACCATAAGACACAGTGGGTACCTCCAAGGACTGTGCACAAATGCAAGAGGCAAGTACCAAAGAAGGTACCTACAGACTGTGGTCACTGAACATCACCTTCAAAGATGGATGGGACCTGGGTAGAGATACTAACAGAAGAAAAGATGTGGTGTGGGTACCTGGTGCTTCAACACAGCTCTGCAGCTGCAGGTAGCTGCCCTCTCAAGACTACAATGCCCACAAACCATACTGGAGCAAAGAACAGCAAAACTGGGTGAAACAGAAGCAATTCATCAATTTTAATCTCAAATCCTACATTCTAGTTCCTTCATCGTTCTTAACAGAATTCTAGCTCTGCATCAAAATGAATTCACCACCTTTAATTGTCCCTAAGTTTTATTGTACACACTCTATTTTGTGTTGGAAAGTTTTGCTGTTGGTTGAAAGTTAAAATACATAGAACCATAGAATCATAGAACAGTTAGGGTTGGAAAGGACCTGAAGATCATCTAATTCCAAGTCACATTTTACTGTTATTTATGAGACTTGTCTCACACTTTGGTGTGAGGTCTGTGGCTTCTAGTCTAGACCATCCAAGTGTGAAAGCTCTGTTTATTTATTTGTCTCCTAGGTGATAATGGCTAGCTTGGATGAATGCATAAATCATACAGTGGTTTGTCATATTTCTTTCTTTTATTTAAAAAGCAGACGCTTATACAACTATAGTGAACTGAAAAATGTTGTGCTAATCCTGCTCCTTTGGATCTTAATGCTATTGTATTATGATGCCTTAGGGTGGGATAGTCTGAATGGGTAAACATTAAGAGTTCTTCACTGGGCCAGTTTTCTGGAAGCAAAAGTAGCAACAATGAAGACTAACCATGCGTGGGCTGCAGCAACAAGAGTGGAGCCAGCAGACCCAGGGAGCTGGTCTTCCTCCTTGCCCAAAACTTGTGAGGTTCATCTGGAGGTCTGCGTCCACTTCTGGGTCCCTCGTGCAAGAAAGGCATCGATCAACTGGAGCAAGTTAAGCGGAGAGCCCGCAAGATGATCAATGCTGGTGTGCTTGCCATCTGAGGAGAGGTTTCAGGATTAGGAATAGCTCAATCTGGAGAAGAGAAGGGGACAGGGACTTCACTGCTGTCTACAGCTGCCTAGTGGGAGGTGATGGAGAAAATACAACTGAACGCAGCAGTGCACAGGGCAAGGACAGCAATAACAGGGAGATACCAGAGCAGGGAAAAATCCATGTGGACACAGGAAAACAAATGTTCACCATAAGGGTGAAGCTTTGCAACAGGGCCCCAGTATGCTGTGAGGACCTTCTTAGGCACTTTCAAAGCTAGACTGCAGCAGCATAACCCCACTTTGATGATGCACTTGCTTTGTGTGTTGGAGGCACAGAGCAGACCTCTGTGGATCACTTCCAACCCAAAAACTTTTACCATTCCAACCACTGGCTCTAATGCTAAACTCCCTTTTGTCTTACAGAGTTGTTTTTTCCTCCCTTTTCTGAACATCAGAAATCTGCTGTTTGTGTTTTATCCATCAACGTCATAACCAGTGCAGAGGCAATATCATTTTGTCATTTTGCCTCTGAAAATAGAAATATACATATCCAATGCTTATGCATGTGCCCTTCACAATGCCCTCAGGCTTGGCTGACAGAGTATTCCAGGAGTTTTATCAAGTTGTTTTTCACCAGTCAAGGCAGACAATACGTGGCTGTTCTCTTTTACACAAGGAAAATCCCTGGCTTTTCATTGTATGGTTATGTGTTTAAGTGCTGTAATTACCACATGATGTGCTGATGATACTGGCTTCTTTATGCTCTATCAGAATAATGCAAACTAAACCAACCTCCCATAACTGACCGTGCTCTCAAGAGGAGCATGAGGGGTTGTTGCTCTGTAGAACCATTCAATGTTACGGGAGAACACAAAAAAAGGCCATGCAAATTAATTATCTTTGATATTATTTGAGAGTCATTCAAAACCTGATTAGACACAACCCTTCTCTAGGTGATCCAGCTTTTAGCTAGGGGTTTGGACCAAATGATCTCCAGAGTTGCCTTCCCACCTCAGATGGTCTGTGATTATGTGAAATGACATGAAAGCTGAGGGGAGTACCACAGGGTGAGTGAATTACACAGCTTAACCTGTTTGAAAAGAAAAGCTGAAGGATGGCTTCATTACAGTGGGCAAGTGCCTTCATGGGAAAGATGCAATAGGCATTTAAAGGGCTCTTCAGACAAAAAAGGAGAATATAAGGACTAGAAGTGGAAGTAAGATAATTCGAGTGATGAAGAAACAGAGGGAGAAAACTTGTCCCGGTGTTGGAAGTTTAACAAGCACTTGATATATCTTCCAGTGTCTTCCTAGGAAGCCTGGTTTAGCCAAATACAAATAAGTTTTTTTATTAAATGCAAGTTATTCATCCCAAGACACAACCAGGTAAACTAAATAGACCAGGGATTTACAAGAGGGTTGTCTAACACACTGTTGTCTAACACGCCTAAATATTGAAGGACCGATGTTTGATAGATGAGCAGAATAAGATGAAATATAGGGAATAGGTTTGTTCAGGCTGTTCCATATTTGTGCAGTTTTGCTAAAGCTTCAACAACAAGCTTTGTTCCTCTTGGGTGTCCTTACTGGTTGCCACAACTGCCTGTTGACATTATGTCACTTTTCACCAAGGGCTGACTTACACGCAAACCAAAGGGAATTGGAAGAAATGAAAATAAGAGTGTTTCAGCACCTGCTCATGTGTCGATACTGGAATGTAACTGTATGATGCAAAGGAGAGTGCACAGTGCCTGGGAATAGCATCTGTGCTTTGCAAGAGCCATTGCTGACAGGGTCTTTCGTTTTATAGTAAAAGGTGCCTCGTACCTGATAAGAGAGAAAGAAGTCAAATACACTGACAAAATAAGATACAAAAGAAAGTTTAAAATTTATTGTAGAGGCACAATTTTCAGCTTGGAATTACCTCTGGAGCTTTTACTTTTACAAGTCAAGTCTTGTACTTGACTTCAGTACAAGAGAGGGAATTTACCCATGAGAATGCTATACACTATTCCCAAGTGCGTCTTATCTGCCAGAAGAAAGATGCTTTGTGGAGTGACTTTATCTGCCAGCGTAAGTATCCATGTGGTGTTGCTTGGCTTCACATAAGCACTGCTTTTTGAGCACTACTGAAATCTTGAAAACAACAGACCACAGTGGAACCAATGAATGTCAATGAGGGTGAAGCCTGCACGAAACAATGTTGACTCCATATGTAAAGAGTGTTTTGGGGACTGAATAAATCAGACCACCTTAAAGACAGACTGTGTGTCCTTTCCTGGCGCAGTAAGAATACAAATAGACATTTTTTTGAGTAGAGCTCCTTGGGCTTTCACTTGAATGCTGAGACAGAAAAGAGGGAAATAAGAAAGGTTCCTATACACTGTTTTCTCTCTGAGGTAGGAGGTTGCTCGTGACAAGAGAAGTGTGAACAACCATCTTCCTTGCACCCATAGCACACAGAGAAGCAGTCATCACTACTCCAGAGGTTGTGACTGTTTTCTTGAACCCGGGGTCATGGTGAGGCTTTCCTTCCCATACACACAGTATTGGACCCTTTACAACTACTGAATTCCTTAACTCATCGTGCTGCATTCAGCACTGAACCACAGAGTTGGAGGCATTCTCCAGAACATACTTCAGCCAACTCTGAATGTCTTTTCTGTGTAGAGAAATGAAAGCATGGAGGGAAGCCTCCCTGCTGTTAGGATATAAGTGACTGCCAGTTGTTAGCTATTTCAGAAGGTGGCTGAATGAAACTATTGCTTTTCCCTAGAAATAATTGCCTGGCTCTGTAATTACTCCTTATAGCCAAGTGTAGTAGCCAAGAGTCCCTGTTTGCTCGACTAGTCCCAAACCAGCAGGAGTCATTCCCTTCCTCTATATATTTTTCCCATCTCTATCATTTCAGCCTTTTGGAAGGTTAGTGCCTTTGGTTCCTCTATCTTTGTGTCTATATTAGTACAAAGCTATTTCAGGGCTGAGAAAGTGACAATGTAGAACATGAAAACTGGACCGAATACAACTTCAAAATCTTTCTAATGTCTTTCATTCACTAGTTTTGGGTTTTGTATTAGAGAAAACACTAAATTCTGTGCCTTTTTAGTGTAACTGAAGTTTTTAGAGTTAAATTTTATAGGCTGAAAAATAACAGCACATACCTTTTCCAGCTGCACTGTAAGAAGCTTCTCTTTAGTTAAAATGAAATTACCTCTGGGCCTAAACCATCTAACTTAATTTTGGTAAAGTAATATATTTGAAACCTTAGGGCTTTACTTTCTGCAGAACTGTTATGTGTATCTTTATGGGAGTAAGAAGACATGGCTTGATCTAAGCTAAATGAACCTTACAAGGAGACCACAGAGTGCATATTGAGGACACTGAGCTGGTTGTGGGACTATTGCTCCAAAGAGTGGAGCATCTACCACCTGTCACTCCCATGAAGTCCAGCAATGTGCACTTCCCAAGCTTGTTTTAAACAGCCAGTTCATAAACGTCTGTGCTAATTCAGATGAATATTATCAAGTTGTGAACACTGGGAGGAATAACCGACCTCGTAAAAAAGAAAACAAAGAAAAGGTCTAAGACCCTGGAAGACAGCAGAAATTAAAAGGAAATCGAGCCTGGGTGAAAGGCAGTGTGTTACAGGGAAAGGATAATTTTTCCATTGTAGGATGAGAGCACGCTGCAGGGACCAAATGCATTTTAAATTTGGCAGGTATCATCTTGCAATAATTCAATACCCACATCTGTTGATCAGGAGAGCCCTGCTCACAGAACCACTGCGCAACTGTCAGCAGCGTCTATTTCGTAAAATGAAAATGGGAAAAGAGACTGTACCAAGGGATTCAGGTTTCCCATCAATGTGCTGGTGCACTGTGTTCAATTCTCTGCTCTTGCCTTCATTGCCCTTAGCTCTTCTTGCCCTTAGATCTTCTTCCCCTTAGCTCTTCTTACCCTTAGTATGTGGCATGCAGCCACATGCTCCATGCTGTGAGCTGCAGGGGCACAGCCTGCCTTACCATGGGCTGCAGCATGGGCTGCGGGGGAATCTCTGCTCCTCACTCTTTGGCTGCTGTTGCTTCTAACAGAAGCTGCCCCTTGTTGTCTCCTGTTCCACTCCAAACCTTGCCATGCTAACCCAGTGCAATAACACAATATAATAGTATCTAGTTAAACGAAATAACTTTTTCAGTTTACTATACCGTCAAGAAGATCATGCCCTTAGATCAAGGACATCCAGTATGAAACGGAGAGTTAGTATAAATTTAAGAAGACATTGTTAATATTTAGGTTGAACATTAACTAACAAAAAAAGGCTAATTTCACAGCCTACTAATGTTTAAAGTCCCTGGTAACGTGCTAATATCACAGACAAAATTCAGTTGAGTATAAAATTGTGTACTGAAGTGATGTCATGAAAGTCATGAAGACAAATCAAGAAATGTAGTTGTTAAAATGTGTCTATTACTGAGATTTTATTATAGTACCTGCAATGGAAACAGAATTAAATCTTTTGCTCAGAAAAAACCACCCAACCATTTACAATACTTTGACATTCACTTTTAAAAGTCCTTATTGGGTTAACTTCGAAAAAACCCTACACAGGAACCCCCCACTTGGTTTTCTTTATGTCTTCTAATTCTCCTTGGAATATATTTGTTGAGCCTGCATTCTCATCTTAATAGATATGAGAGGACAAAGGCTACTGCTAAACAATTTATTAAATTGCTCTTCATATTTCAGATGACAACTGACACTACGCTTCTTGCATTAAACATCTTCCACCTTGCATCAAACATCTTCCTCCTTCACATCTCTTGTGAAAGCTCTGCTCTTTCAGTATGCCCACAAAGGTCTTTTGCATAGATTGAATAAAATTTGACCTTCCTCACAGTACCTTAAAACCAGTGAGACTGTTTGAAGAAAGAGATACTTGTCTGTTTGAATAAGAATAAGAGAATCTCTTGGAGAATATTAAAGAGAGTAAAGAAAAAAGTATTATTTGTATTGCATATGTAGATATTTATATATTTCCTTTGCTGTGTTCTTTCACAGATTAAATGAAATCTGGTGCTTAGCTACAGTAACTGAAATATTCATAAGACAAATATATTCTTTGTTATTTTAAATGTAACTTAATCTAATTGTTGTTGGAGAGGAAACTAGAGGTGGTTATGATGCCATAGAGAGACTGAGTAAATGAATGTAATGCAAAAGAGGAAAATCAACTAAAGTCCAGGTCCACAACACATTGTTTATTATGGCACAAGTATATGATTACACCACTGCACAGTCTTTGAACAGTTTTCGATTCGGTGTTGTGTGACTCTTTTCTGGCACCATGAAAACCCTGTTTGCTTGTTTGCCTTGAAGACTGAGCTTTGTCTCCGATCCATCGTATTTCTTTGCAGGCATTTTCATGTCGAAGCTTTCAAGCTTATTTAGGAAAATTTCTGTTGGGTCTGTGGTGACTGGGTCTCAATCTACCTGGAAGGAGGCTGTAGCGAGCTGAGGGTCAATCTCTTTTCCCAAGTAACAAGAGATAAGACAAGAGGAAATGGCCTCAAGTTGCTCTAGGGGAGGTTTAGACTGGATATTAGAAAAGATTTCTTCACTGAAAGGGTTGTCAAGCATTGGAACAGGCTGCCCAGGGCAGTGTTGGAGTCACCAGTCCCTGGTGGTATTTAAAAGGCATGTAGATGTGGTGCCTGGGGACATGGTTTAGTGGCAGACTTGGAAGTGTGAGGATAACAGCTGGACTAGATGACCTTAAAGGTCTTCTTCAACATAGACAACTCTATGACTCTATGATTCTATCTGATGAACTTATTTAATCCGGCTTTCATTGTATTGCAAAGTCATACAAGCATACAACCACTTCAAGTGATTTCAGATTATTTCAAAGTCAGCAGGAAGATTATATAAATTATATAAAATCCTTGCTTCTTTTCACTATTCATTATTCCTTCATTAATGAGAATGAAAGGTTTCTTCTTTGTGTTCCCGTGCAAAAAGCTAATAAGTCTTAGTGGACAAGCATCCACTTTGAAAACACAGCTGTTAGCTTTGCCTTCAAGTTACATCACTGCTTAGAAGAAAAGTTTCCTTCATTCTGACTCTTAGAAAATCAAAGGTATTTGGTGTTTTCTGCTTCAAACTCCATTTTTCAGGAGCTGACTGAAATAGCCTGATTTTCAGAAGCATTGAGCTCTCTCAAAGTACAGAGTGTGAGAGCTACAGGTCGTTACCAACAATGAAAGCTCAAACCACATCTGTTGAAGAGACTAAATATGAATTTTGAAACCTCACTGTAGGCAGGAAAACTTTGACATTTCAAACTAATAATACTAGGCAGATCTTTAATGCATTATTGATCCCTGTGAAAGTGAAGTCTTACCCTTTGGAACAGGGAATGGGATCTCTGGGATCCCATTGTGTATAGGCACAATTAGTTAGACTGCATATTGCCACTTAATTCTCCAGGGTTTTTTTCACCCTGTAGCAGTGAGACTGGCTGTTACAGAGCTGCCCAAAAATGTGCTATTGACCCCTCTGAGCCCCCAAAACAGAGGCTGCACATGAACTGCCTGCTATGACTGTCCCTAGCCCATGCTAACTCTCATTTTCTCCCAGAGAGTGTTTTCCAGGGTGCCAAAGACATCTGACATGGTCCACACTGCACCGGGATAATTTAATAGTGCAGAGTTACAGTGCAGACAATTCGTTTGCACTGCCTGGGAGTTTTCCTTGTATCTGTTTAACCTACAAGTATAGACATATCTGTAATGTCCAGACATGCCATCAGTGACTTTATTGATTCAATTTGTGCCATAATTGCATGTAAACCTCTGAAAAAGGCTGTCCACCTACGTGGTGAGACAGACAGTCCACACCACAGGGTGCTTTACAGCTGAGGAACTGAGATACAGGGGGAATAAATCACAGACTCTCCCACACTGCTCCTTTGAGCATTAACTGAGGAAGCAATTTTCATAAATTGCCTAAATGTTAGATATGGCTATAGAAGAAGCCAGTATGCATATTGGGAGAGGTTATATATGCAGAGATAGAGATGTCTGTGGAGGGAGGCTAAATCCTCCCAAGCTGTGGTTGTGTTGCACCATGAATTTCTCCATTTTGATGAGAAGGGACATAAATTCCATCATAGCCACTGAAGGTGGGTCACTGCTTCTGGGAGACTGCACCTAGGCTGAAATAACTTGTAAAAAGTTACGTGCTAAGTCAGGGTCAAGACTGGAACTGAATGGTTTTTTTTCCTGCCCTAGGCAAGAGGTAACACTAGTCACAGCGTTGTTGCACAAATGATGCTGTGACAGACTTAAATGTTTAAAGCTTTATTCATGGAGTCTGTAGCTGATGCCACACATCTGCTCTAAAATTACCTTTTGGAAAAATACTGGAGAGAAAGAGAGAGAAAAGAGAAAAGAGAAAAAAAAAACTATCACCCATGGCTGGTCACAAAGAGGTGAACCAGTCTCCAATGCAAACATCTCTTTGGGATCCTCTCCAGGTGATGTTAATGATGACGATAACTTTCCACCATGTTTTTCTATGGGAATGACACCACTTTCATCTCAACCTGCTCTACCTCCCTTCTGATTACTCCTGCTTAAAACATTATTTCCTCTGAATGGAGGACAAGTGTTTCACACTGTGGTCGGATAAATAATACTGGATAATTCTAATTGGAGATTTAAATCACAGTTATCCACTATGTTATTGACTACCTTCTGTTTTTCCTGTGGTGTAAACTAAAAAGTACAAAAGAAGGCATGGGCAGGTGGAAGGATGGAGTCATTCTTACTGTGGTGGCAATTACTTCCCATAAGGAATCAGGCATAAGAATAACATGAAGGTTTGCAGGTGCAACACTGTGAGAATAACAGCATGTGAAAAACAGTGTGAGAACAGAAGAACATTAAGGCAATAGCTTTGGTGAAAGGTAACAGACCTGTAAGTGGAGGGCAGAATATGGAGCTGCAAAGGACCTTAGCACTACTCAGATGAAGGCACTCTGCAACAGCTTTGGGTCTGCCCTTGTCTCTCCACTCTAGCTGTGTTCTTACCTCCTCCAATACCTCTGCAAAAAGCAGGTAAGAACTACTAAAGTGTCTCTGAGTGATGACCCTAACCATAGATACAACAGTGCCATGTGCTGGGGATATGCATCAGCAAAGAATAATTGCCTTTGCTAGTGAAAAATTCTCTGAGACTGTTTTATTAGTTTTCATTCATCTGCTTTCCTCTAAATTTACGAGATGTTATGTATTTCTTGTGTTCACAATCACATGGATTCACTGAGTCCATTTTTGTAAGAGAAGACTTATTCTCAGGCCAATTGCCTAAGTTGTCTGTTGCTGGATAAGTCTGTGATTTCCCCTACATTCACTTATTTTACACCACCTGAGAACAGAGCCCTCTGGCTACAAGCACTAGCTAGCTGCAGTTCCAAGTCATAAAATTCATTACAATATTAACTTGGCATGTGTTTTGTACAGTAACAATTTTCCAGGACAGTAAACTATTCCAGGATAGTAAACTCACAATATTTCCCTGGTTGCAGTTATATATTTCAGTCTACTGCCAGATGCTTCAGATTTTCCTGAGTCTGGCAAAGTTCCATGTGATTTAACAGAACTGCTTTTGGTGTGTATCAGTTCTTTACTTTGAATCCATTCTGAGATTTTTATTACTCTAGATCAAATATACCAAGCTCAGTGGAAGGAAAGTTGCAAATAGAGCCATGAGGATGTCCCTTTGAGACTCCAGCTGGTTCTGTGGCCCCTTTATGAGGCTTAGTCTGGTCCTAGATGAAAGAGACTATGAAGAGAGCAAAGCAGCAGTGGGATGGCACCAGTCACTCAGACTAGCACAAGCATCTTAATCATAGCTGAGTTTGGATGCTCTCAGCCCGTGCAGTGGGGTTTTGGTGTTTTGAGGAGCTTCTCTTATAGATGGCAATGTGGGAGATGGTAGAAAAGCATTTGCTTGCAAAACTGGCCAGTGATGGCTGAAAGCTGACACCTTCGGCAGAGTGAGATTAGTTGTTTGCATTTTGTTTGAGCTGTTATTCCTTGAAAACACAGGTAATGAGGTAGCCTGGGACAGGTTCAGCAAATCTGTGAGTGACAACTAGTGAAAGAAGCTGTCAACTAATGTGGTAAAGCTATGCTGGGGTGGGGACCGATAAACAACTCTGGATACATCAAATGCTGAGAAGCTGATTGCAGCTGAAGGAAGCCTGTAATTCACCTGAACTAAGCTGGACTTGTTCATAACTACAAACGCACTAGCTAGGCCCAGTAGCAAGAATGTACTTGTTAGGCACCTGGTCTGTATGGCACTTGCTGAAAGGGGAAAAAACATATGTAGATACACATATGTGCATCCATCTATGTATGTGGCCATGTCATCATCATCATCATCATCATCATGGCTTGACTTCGCTAACAAAGATTTGGGAAGGGCTTTACCCACGCTTACTACAAGTGCGCTGATGACTAAAAAGGCCAATGTGAGATAGGCAAATCCAGCTGCAAAAAGCACAACGAAAGGTCTCCTTGGGTGGTATAGACGGGGCGCAATTCTTTCTATGTTGTCTTTTCTCCTCAAGACTAGTTCTGTGTGAGTTCTCAAAGGAGTCAACAGCATTGTGTATAGTGTGTCTCCAAGTCTCCCGATTGGAGACCAAGGTGGACCACTGATGGTAGTCAATATGGCCAAGGCTAAGGTATTGTTTCAGGGAGTCCTTATATCTCTTCTTTGGGGCACTTCTCTCACGGCTACCAGTGGCAAGTTCACCGTAAAACGTGATCTTATGGAGGCTGTGATCCTTCATCCTAGAGATGTGCCGTGCCCAGCTCAGCTGCAATTTCAGCAATACTGGTGACCCCTGCCTGTTCGAGGACAGTAACATTTGACACATAGTCAGTCCAATGGATGTTTAGAATTGTACAGAGGCAGCACTGATGAAAGCGTTCGAGGAGTTGCAGGTGATAGCGGTAGATGACCCATGACTCAGACCCATATGAAAGAGTAGACAGTACAATGGCTCTATAGACACTGATCTTTGTACTTTTCTTCAGGTGTTTATTGCACCAGACTCTTTTATGGAGTTTTCCGAAGGCTCTATGTGCCTTTGCTATTCTGTTGTCTATCTCTTTGTCGATCGTGGCATCCGAGGAAATAATGCTTCCCAGATGGCTGAACTGCTGAAGTGATTTAAGCTTTGACTTAATGTCAAAATGTGGGGATGATGGTAATCTTCTTGTGGTGCAGGTTGGTAGAGAACTACTGTCTTCTTCAAGCTGACTTCCAGCCCCAAAAGCTCAGCCGCCTCCTCAAAGCAAGATGTTAAATGCTGCAGAGCTGCTTCTGTGTGGGCAACAAGGGCGGCATCATCAGCAAAAAGCAGTTCATGGGCAAGATGATTTAGGGTCTTAGTGTGGGCCTTCAATTGCTTTAGATTGAATAGGCTATTATCAGTACGATATCGAATATAAATGCCGTTTTGTTCGTCGAGGTCTACTGTAGCCCTTTGGAGCATCATGCTGAAGAAGACTGTGAATAAAGTTGGTGCGAGAACACACCCTTGTTTCACACCATTGGTTATTGGGAAGGGCTCAGAGAGTGCATCACCATATCTGACTTGGCCTTGCTGATCCTCATGTAACAGAATAATCATTTTGAGGAACTTGGGGAGACAACCTAATCGTTCCAAGATCAGCCACAGGCCTTTTCTGTTCACAGTGTCAAAAGCTCCGGTGAGGTCAACAAAAGTTACATAGAGCCCCTTATTCTGTTTTCTACACTTTTCTTGCAGTTGTCTGAGAACAAATACCATGTCTGTGGTACTTCTATTAGCTCTGAAACCACACTGACTTTCAGGTAGAAGTTCTTCTGTGATAGTGGGCACTAATCTGTTCAATAGTATTCTTGCAAGAATTTTTCCAGCAATGGAGAGCAGAGTTCTACCTCGGTAGCTGGAGCAGTCTGACTTTACACCTGTTTTCTTATACAGAGTGATGATGATTGCATCACGAAAATCTGACTGTAATTTACCTTGTTCCCAACAGCGCACAACTACCTCATGAAATTTATCATGAAGTGCTTGGCCTCCGTGCTTCCAAATTTCAGGTGGGACTCTGTTAACCCCAGCTGCCTTGCCAGTTTTCACCTGCTGTATAGCCTTAAGAGTCTCTTCCATGGTAGGGGCTAAATCCAATTCATTTTTCACCGGATGTTGTAGAATGTGCTGGATTCTTTCACCTTGGACTACATGGTTAGCACTAAAGAGTGTTTGAAAATGTTCAGACCAATGATTCAGGATGGAGATTTTATCTGTAAGAAGCATTTGGCCATCTGCATTAAGTAAGGGGCTTTGAACCTGAAATGCGGGTCCATACACTGCCTTCAGAACCTCATAGAATCCTCTGTGGTCACCCAGATGTGGCCATGTAACAAATACATAACATGATGCATTAGAACGTGAACTGTTGTTGAAAAGTGCTGTGCTGCTTCACTGACCGCCAGCCTGCCTGAACCAAGGAAACATAAGTGATCATTTTGGTGCCAAACTAATTTCTTAACAAAACAGAGCAATGATAATTTCTGGAGAAACCAAACTGAAGAAAAGCCACTGAATCACTATGGGTTGCATGACCTTCTCCTGTATTCACTTATTAGTCTCCAACAGGTATCAAATGGGAAAAATATAATTGGAGAAGTATAAAGTAAAATTTAATGTTCTAGATTCTGGGAATCTTTGGTAGTGCAAGGTCATTTTTCTGTTTTTATTTTTCTCTTCTTAAAATGTGAGTGAAATGTAGGGGTTGTCATGGTGTCCTACATCTTGTGATGTAGAGCTGGCAAGGCACTCACTTGGTTCCTATTCCATGGCTGTATAAATGATGGCTAAAAAGTGACTATATCTGCAGCAAACTTAGTCCTGATTGGAGGCAGGTATGTGTGGAAAGTATAATGATTAACTTCTTAGAGCAAGTGAGTTAACAATGAGCTCCATCAGAATTTAGCTTTTAGTTCTACAGCATCTAAATATTTCACATTGAACAAAGAATGATGCTGACTTAAGGGAGAGTTAGGAGGCAGTTTGTTTTCTTTTCAAACAGGTCTTCTGTATTGTTATTTTGGCATTTTATTTGGCTCCTTGTTGAGCAAGGGTACTTCGATGATTCAGGCTCTTATCCTTGCCCAGGATTACAAGAAGTAACAGCTTTTAGCTATTTTCCTGCCTCCAGTCCACCTGAGACGCTCTCAGGTTCTAAATACGATAAGATCAATCTTGATGAGATTCCTGCAGATGTGTATCGAGGTAAGATGTGTCTCATTCTGCTCTCAGGTCCTGCATCTCACTTCTGAGAATATTTACTGTTAATGTCATTGCTGTTTCTCATCTCTTCCATTATTAAGACAGTAAAGCCAGGTAGTGTTTAATTTTGAAAAGTCTGTTTCAAGTTGTACCACCAATCCAAACGTTTTATTGACTATAAAAAAACCCTTAGGATGCAGCAGAACAGATCAAGTTTACCTGTTGAAAGATTCGTATTTGTTTTATCTGATACAGTAGACTCTTCCAGAGCATATTAACTCTCAAAATCTCTTTGAGAATGCTTGAAAAACAGATTTCATCCTTTTACATTTTGCATTGTATCTGCAAATCACGTCAAGGGCAAGGAATGAACGAACTGTGAACGCAATACTATGAAAAGTAGTTGCTTAGGGAGTAGGATTTGGTAATGGACAACTCCCAGTCTAGCAGATTATGCTACTCTGAGATCCAAAATCTGAATTTTAATTTTTACTTTTGAGAAATTGCGTTTAAAATTAATATTAAAGCTATATTAACCACTAGAACAGTTAGGCACGGATGAGTGTCATTTCACGGCCCAGGATTTTTTTTCAGCGACTTTCAAGGCTTCTTCCAAAAAGAAATCATGATCTACTTTGAGCTAAAATTGACTCTTAAGACATCTCAGAAGAGGTCTCAAAGAAAGGAAAGCATACTCCCAGAAACTGGCCAAGCTCAAGTGAAGCCAGATAGTGCTCACTGATTTATACCACAGAGGGATGGTACCTGCTGCTCCTCAGGCTCTGATCTACATTTAAACCACTGTTTGTACGAAGTTGCTACGTATCACCTAAACTTTGGTAACAGCTTACAAGTGAGTGCTTTACACGGGAAAATTACAGGTAGCTTAATGCAGTCCAATTTCAGACACATTAAAGTGTAATTGCAACAACACAGAAACCATCTATGCAGAGCTGCTCTGGTTCAGCTTGTTACATTAGTCTAACGTCTTAATTATCAGTAATTAAGCAGAGCCATTAATTCAAACAATTTGGGGCCATAAAATGAGTCTTACTCTGGGTCAGATTCTCCAATTCGACAAAGCTGTAGCTAGCAGGCGGCTAGCTAAAAGAAAGGTTTTGGTCCCCGGTACAGCTTAGGGAAGTTTATCTAAACCCCTACAGCAAAAAGGCACTATTTTGTAGTTAGGCATCACAGAAGCATGTTGTAATTCAAGTATGTCCCTGTCTGCTCCTGATGGACTGGACCCATGGGCTTGGAAATGAGGGTATCTATCTCCTGCTGTGCTGCCTCTCCACCATTTTGGCATTCATTCTTAACAGACAGCTCTGACTGCTGCATATCAAGTAGCATCTATATTTACTGTGTGGGAATTATCTTCATGAACAGCAAAAATCCACTCCTGTTACAATGTTCTAATTCTTAGGTTGTTCTGGCTCCTATACCCTGAGGCTAAGGGAAGGTATGTTTTTTTTTGCTGTGTCTCAGAAGTAGCTGTCTCAAGAATGAGGTGATGTATTTTAATTGGAGGGTTAAGCAGGTCTTCACAAGGACAAGACACTGATACCTTTGGGGCAGTCCTGATGAGTATAATGCATTTCCTCATAACTGGAGGCTAAGTAGGCATTTTCATATATGTCATCTGCTAGTATAATTAATAGATATCTGTATTTATATATCAGAGCTGAGTGATGATGATAAAAAAACACTTAGTGTTCAACATGTCAGAGTATTAAATAAGACTGGGATACCTTCAGCCCCAAATGGCTGTAATAAATATTCCCAACTTTTCCTTAGTTCTCCTTCTAGCTGTCACATTCTCCTTTGTTCTGATTAATAGAATCAACCTTCTAAAGCTAAAGATAAGAAATAATTTTAAAATGGTAAAGCATGATACTGATACCTGTAGCAAATGCATATTCTGTTAAATACAGAGGAAGAGTGTGATATGAAACTTCTGAGGAGTTAGGCAGTGGATCAATAAATGGTCTGAAGTATGAAGCCACCTACACCCAAACAAAAGGATGAAGTCAGGATCTTAGTTGTGCTGAATGTGGACCATATCGATATCCCCAGACATTTCTAGCAACAGATAGCATGAAGGTCTTTAAACAGTGACCATTAACTTACAACTGTTACCTCAGTGAAGGCATTTTCAAAAGAGGGGTTTTCTACAATACTTGTGAGGAAACTGATGTTACTTCACTATTTTTAGGGGGCAGTAGGTTTAAGACAATATCCATCTCTCATAGTGCTAGGTGTTATAGTGTAGGCATGAGTACGATCGAAGTTCCAGAGTTTTAATCATTAGGTAGATATCAAGATTGGAATAACCTGTGTTTTGGAATACAGAGAAGGTGTATCTGACAATCTCAGGTGCACATATCTCCTCTGCAGACACTACTGGGTGAGAGTTGCCTTCTTTGCTTAGAATATAGGATGCTGAATATAGGGAAAAATGTAATAGAGGTAAGACTGATTGAAAAGGAAGTGTTACTCATTGGTAAATCATGAAAAGGAAGAGGACTGAGTATAGTGTTGCTTTCACAGGCTGGTTAAAGCGTTGATGATGTTGGTCCAGGGAGACGTGCTGGTGAGCACTCAGGGAACATTGGCACCTGCTCTTTCTTAGGCTGCCTCTTCTTTAAAGCCAACCAAAAGGAAAAGTGCTAGTGGTAGAAAGAGCTGAATCACTGAGCAAGAAAGTAATACTATCATTAGTCAGAAAAGCTGTCAGAATAGTTGTGCTTGGGCTCTCATTCTTAATATTTAAATACATAAAAGTTTGTTTGCACAGTAACTTGACACGTTTTCAGAAAACAAAATCCTTGACAGTAAGGGGAATGGAAGATGTTCTGTAGCTGTAGTCACTAGGGATGCAAGAGAGACATGAGAAACCTCACACAGTGGCTAGTGCCAGGCTAGACTTGGGGATGAGGATGGCAGCCAGCTATTGTAACAAGGACAAATCAAGGCTGAAAACCAGAAAATAATCAATGCTGTTTTTAAACTGATGGAGTGTAAAAGGCCAGTGGTCAAAGTTTAAGCAGTCAGGACACCACAGAACATGCAAGGAGGCAGTGGGCCCAAGCCAAAGCCATGTGCTAAAGAGTAAATCTTGGGTATTGAATAGTCAAGCTGGAATGAGAACCTAGGAGTCTAGCATTAGTAATCAGAGTAAGAAGTCAGGGCTAAGTGAATAGAAGACAACTACAAGGGTGAAACACATGCCAGGTGGCTTGTTGAGCAGTAAAAGACACATAGCTCATACAGCTCTTTTGGCTGGGCTAAGAGCTTGAGTGGGGCTCTAATCCCTGCTGCAGAACTGTTTGCTGACAGTGACACTGCTAAAAGGCAACAAGAAAAACTCTCACTGAAGTTGCAAAGATCATTCATGAAAATGCACATGAGCACTGAAGCCTGAAAACCGGATCCCCTTAGTCGTGTTTTCAAGTGCCTCTGAGAGCAGGGCACTCAGCCACCCCTCTGGAGAGTGAAAACAGTCTGCAGCTTTTCAAAATGATACCCTTGTACGGCATTCATTATGAATGTACTGTCTTTTATTCCACTGCTTGAAGTGATCCCTGTGGATCTTGGAGCAGAGCAACGTGTGACCTTCATGGTAGAGTGAGACCAGCCACAAATACCTTGTAGAGCACAAGAGGTACAAGAGTGCTGAGTGATTTGGTACTTGTAAGGAATTGGTCCTAAAGCCTTGGGGAAAGCAGAAAGAGTAATCTCTTTCAGCCATATTTTTTCCCCCTCCAGGAATATACTAGAGCAGATTATGAAGTCTTGGAACGGATTTGTTCTCGGAGCACATGATTCTTTGAACATTAATCCCACTGCTGAAAATGAAGATTAAGACTGTGTGAACGTGTTACCAGAAGACAAATCTTGTGGAATGATTCCTTTTTTTTCTTAGGTTGTGCTTAACTCCAAGCAGCAGAGATACCATACTTTGTTATTAGCAATCCACAAGTGAAATGTACTAAATGAGCATGTGTGAGCCTTGTCCTAATGCAAATCGCATCAACAGCTTTTAAAAGGACATAATTATGGGAAATGAGATATTTGTGGCACAAATGTGTAGCTTTTTTGTGAAAGGAGTGTGTGGTGCTACTCATCATGGCCTTCATCATAACCATGTCTGCGTGCTCTTGCATTCAGTTTCTGCAAAGCCTTTCCTTCCTGTATTCATCCCACCCTACCTCATAGATCTATATCTACCAGCAATGGGTTGTCTTCCAGAATGAAAGGCATCATCTGAAACAATGCTTGTATTTGGCATTTCAACGAATCAGGTGACGATTTAGCTAGGCTGATGACTTGTGCTATGAGGAGACGTATTTTTAAGACCTAAGTGACCTGTATCTCCAATTCTTTTAACGTACCACAATGTACCTTTAGGGGGCTGGAACTAGATGATCTTAAGGTCCTTTCCAACCCTAACTGTTCCATGATTCTATACTAGACTGGCTGGATGAAGGTAATATTGCTCACAACTACATATGCCAGTTATGCACATTGTTTAATGGCACTGGCCTGAGCCAATTCACTAGTTTTAAGAATGGTCTGAAAAGCCAGTGCTGATATCCTATCATCTTGGCTTCTTGGAACAAGAATGCCTTAAAAATACCCAGTGTACATAATACTCCTCTAATTCTTGCTCAAACAACATTTCCACATTTCAGTATAACCAGACCTTCACTGTCAAGTCCTGGGGGAGACTGACTGGAAATTAAAGCCAGCAGTTTTGCCATTTGAAAACAAACTGGGAAAAAATCATGATTCTTGTTTTTCCTAGCAAACATGGTTATGTATTTTTTTTTTTAATAAAATTTAAATAGAAAGTTGAATTCCACCTTGAAAGAAACTCACAGGAGTTTCCTGGATCCCGGTGAGTATTAAATTACACCTTGGTATTTTCATATGATATAGGTGGAAACTAATTTACAAGGCCTTATCTTGTAAGCTGCTAAATATCCTCATTACCAGTTAAAGGCAGTTGTATCGGATGCAAAAGCTGATCAGTTCTGAAAGGGATGGAGTCCCTGTTTGTTGACATTTTCAATCACACTGTTTTCAAGCTTGTACCATGACCCAGAGTTGTCCTTGAAGAGACACACCTGAATTATCTCTTGTGCTATCTCGTTCTTTTTCCACAGCAATCTTACTTAGCCATGATTTGTTTTTTGAAGCCATATCCCTCAAGAACCGCTAAAGGACAAACTGTCTGAAGACCCACATAAATAATAGATCCTACGTTTAAATGTCAACCCTAAACAAACATCTTATAAGAAATACCATTTGACTTGGTTTTAAATTAAAAGGAATAATAGAATTTTGCAGAAAACCAGCCCATTATGGCATTTGTTTATAGTTCACATTAACATCAAGTAGGCAGAGCTCCAGCAGTGATGCTGAACTTTCTGTTCTCCCAGTTGGTGACAGTTGGGTATTTGAAACAGCTGCTGCTTCTCATGAAAACCAGTGGCCTCTGTGAGTCTTAAAATCTTGCTCCCCACCGCTTCCGATGCTAAATGAGTTATTGGGTTTTAAACTTCTTCATTACAATTACCATCTATATGGCAATTTTCTGACATAATTCTCTTCATTTTTCTTGTTCCTGAGATTCTTGCTTCACACTGCATTCAGCGCTATGCATTCAGTGCTATGCCATCCACTGTCTGATTTATGGATGTTTCTCCCCAGAGTAAAAGCGCAATTTGCCTTTTTTTTATGGACAGAATGTATATACCCTGGTGTTACATTTGAAAACCCTCTCATCCATACTGATCTAATAAGTATTTCTGGCTTGTGGAAACTAAAGATGCTTGCAGTAAATTCTGTTCTGACAGGGACATCCCCTAGAGGGTCCATAAACTTTCATTGGCTACATTTCCATCTTACTTAAAGTAAGGCAAAACAATAGGCAATAAAACCAAGGAAGAGGAACGACTGTATGCCACCAGAGGGCATCTTTTGATGAAATTTCATAGTCAGGGAATGGAGCTCTGTTTTAAAGTAGCCTGGTCATACATTTGGTATATCACAGACTTTCTCTGCTGTACAACCAGCCTGCACATCTCCATTTTGACCCACAAAAGTATTGCAGTTTGTGGTCCTTCCCCCTTACTTCATGACCTGGAGAGGGCTGGCATTGCTGCTTCTTTCTCAATCCCAAAGGGCTGTCCTAGCTACTTAGCTTGGGTTGCAGATGTCTTCAGAGGCTTTGAGTCCCCACTCTCCAGCCAAATCTCTGATGTGTTTTTGTGTGGATACTTGATACCCACCCACATCCTGCATGCTTGTGGAGCATCTTTCCTACATTTCTTTCTGATAGTCTTACTTTCCTTTCTCAACAACATGACTATTTTATTCTTTTCCCACAAAATCTTCTTAAGAATAACCCATGACTCTGCTCCCACATGTCTCCCTGCTTGTCTTCTGCCCACGAGACCCATTCCTACCCAGCCATCACCCCTGTTTTATCTTCTGGCCCAAGTCTTTATAAACATTAGGTTCACTCTTGTAGGAGCCAACTGCATCCAAGACTTCCTTCTTATTTGATGTAGAAAATCATGATTATAATTTCCTTCTAGTTGAATAGCCCTCAGGTTGAAGAATGACTGATTGGAGAAGAGTGGTGAGAGCCTGTTTTGCTCTGGGGTAGGATAGAGCTGTGCTTTTCATCTCTCCAGTGGTTCCCTCAGGGATGGGAAGGGGAGGGACAGCATCAACCTGCACACTCCCATCTCTTGGGTGGCTGATGACTGGGGAATGGGTTATTTTGCTTCTTGAGTCATTTCACTCTATCTGGTAGTAGAGCATCAGAGTTACTCTGCTGTCAGGTTGTGCTTGTTAGCTCCTGTGAGCTGTCAAAATGCTTACAGCAGCTTTCCAGGACAGAAACAGTCACGGGCTGGCACAGAGGAGAGCCTACAGGGAATCAAAGCTCTCCGTATGGGGCAGAAATGCAGGTCTTACTGAAGTTACCCCTCACTCCTTCACTTACGAAAGGAGATGGAAGCAGAGCCGTTTTACTTCCTGTTTTAGCGTTAATTATTTGACTTAAATTACCCAACATAACCATTTCAACTGGTGAATCCTGGTGACTCAGACCATCTTTGGAGACATGAAGCTAATGCAGGCAGATTCGTGTGCCATGTAAATTGACATAGCTTTCCTGGCTTCACCACAAGTATGTTGGCCAAATACATTAAGTCACTGGGAGAAGTGAATCTGTTACCATGAGCTCCCTGCAAATTGCTTTTCCTGTCTCAAAGTGGTTATAAAATTTGAGGAACTGGTTAGAGAGTGCACAAGTGTTTTTGCTTTCCTGACTCCCTTAGGGAATAAAAGAATTGAAGTGGTTAATGAAGTATTCACTGAATTTGCTGTTTTCTCCCCCTGCTAGTTATTTGTTTTGCTGAGAGCCTGTGTGTAAACTAGACTTCCCCAGTACCTTATATGTGCTTTTTGGGGGGCCCTGTGACTGGGATGGAGAGTGGCAACCTCTTTAAGCTGGTCTGTTTTTGGGGAACTTGTAGTAGCACAGGTCTTACCTGTATCTGGGACACGGGAGGATATAAAAGGCCACATTATGTAACACTCAGAGTCATCCATTTGTTCTCTGTCGTATCTAAAATTATCTGTTTAAAATTTTGGTGAGGGTTTTAGCGTGCACTCTTGTCTCTGTGACTCACTCGCTCTACTTACATGAAGAGAATGAGGAAAAAAGATATGTGCCATTTTGCTCACAATTATGCGATGACTTCAAGTCACCGCACAACACACCTTGATCGTTATGAGGTCCTTGTGGAATTTCACCACTAAGATGAGGAAAGAAAGAAGTTGAAAACAAGCCATCCTCTTTTTGAAGACTTCTATGCAGAAATACAGACGGGTTTGTTTTTGGGTAGCTGAAAATCATTGCTTTTGCTGACAGCATAACTCCAACCACCTTTATTAGTGAGGCTATGGAGAATTCAGTATGCAGGGAAATTCTTTCAGGCTTTGTACTTGACTGGGAGCTGCCACGGCCTTTTCTCTCTGACTTCTGCTCCTGCTAAGTGGAAACTATTTGTAAGAGCTGAACCCGCTCCTTTGCCCCCCATTGCTGCCAGTCTGGGACACAGGAACCTTTGGACGCTGTCGCACGGGGCAGTGAGTTGATTAAACAGCTAGTGAAGGGATTTCACAGGCATCTGAAGCCTTTTCAGAGCTGGGAATAAGAAAGGTGTTTGATCTGACTTAAGAGGTGAGAATTTTCATCTGGGTATAGGAGGACTCAATTTCCTTCTTTCCTGAAGAGATTTTCATGTTTGTCTCTGAGTTCAATGTTTTATGATTGCCATAACCAAGCAATGTTATTGGGAGAATTTGGTAGCTATCGGTCCATTGGTCTCTGTAAAGGTTTTCCCCAAGGACCTTGGGACAATGTGGCTTCTTGTACAGACATGCAAATAATTTGTTGCGATTGCATACACAGCTCCAGAAACTGCCTTGCTGATACATAGCAGAGACAAAGCCACTGTGTGCACTATTTTCTTTATCAGTGGAAGGGCAGATAGGGGTTGCTCAAACCTCAATTGGAAAAAATTAAATGACAATCCATTTTTGGCAATGGACGTACCTGATGACTGATTAGGGCCTCCCCCTACCTCCAGCATCTGGCTTTTATCACAGCAACACAACGTCGTTACATCTCTTATCTGTTGAAAACCTAGAAACTTATGTACGCTTAGCAACCTTATGAATTACATTACTGAGAGTCAAGCATCTAAATGATGCAGCATTTGAGTCAGAAGGCTAATCCCCCTAGACTTTTCCTATAAGTCATTGGTCCTCCAATGGGCAATTTGGGAATGGAAGTCATGTTCCTTCCGGAAATTGCCCTCAGGAGGAATTTCTTCCCTTCTGCTATTTAATGGAGTCCTGGGGCTGTCTGTCACTGCAGCAGATAGATTTGTGGAGCTTGGAGACAGGCTGAAAACAAGTCTTTTGCAAGGGCTGGGATAGTGTCAAATGGCAGCTTTGAGGATGTGTGAGAAGTGCAGTATAGCCCTTTTCTTAGGAAATTCATCAGATGAGGAACTCAGAATTTCAGCACAGTGAAGGAATGTTTTGGACTGGGAGGCAAACACATTCTCAGCTGAAATCCCAGCACAAACCCTCCCACTAGCTGGTTTCTGGGTCAGTTGCATAAACTTGTTTGTAGTGCCAGTGTGGATGCAGATGAAATAGTGCAGGAACAACTGCTCACTGTTTAGGAAAGGTGAAATACAGGCACATGTCTATAACAGATGATTGCTATTCTTTCCTCCCAAAAGTGTGTATCTTCCTTTAGGTGTGTGGGCTAAGGGTGCCTTTTGGAAGGGTGATTGTGTCATCCCTTAGGGAGCTGCTGAGCTAGAACAGGTTTCAGAGAGCATGGAATGAGTCTGAGAAGAGGATAACGGTGGAGCTCATGCACGTGCAGCAAGATCACAGTCAAAAATGGAAAGTAAGTAACCAGGACACAGAAGTAAACACAGGAAATATCAGTACCGAAGGAGACTGTGCAGTTGGCTGCCAGGCACTTATTTGCAACCAAATGTAGGATGATGTTACCAAATATAAGGGAGCACTCTGTGTGTGTGTGTGTGTGATATATATGACTTGTCTTCTATTCTTTTCCCTGGACACTTGGATATTTTTTATTTTTCCAATTTAAAAATCATGTTAGAAACTTAGTGAATGTCTGAGAGTGAACTCCACTGCTGATGGACAAGTTAATGGTTGCTAGGATAAATGTCTGTAAGTAGCATTGTCCCTATGGCAATGAGAAGGTTTTGTACCAATTTTTCAGCATAGAAATCTCTAATGTCAGCTGGTATAAGGCAATGCTGAACCACAGGCTTTGTAAGTGTCTAATTCATATCCATTGAGAAGATGGCCCTTAGCAACTTTTTTTCTCAGTTCAACTTCCAAAGGGCTTACAGACTTTTTCTTGTAACCACTTCCCCTCTAAATGCTGGATTCTGTGACTGAGATTGATTGTCTTATTGTCTTGTTAGAGTTGTGTTCATTGATTGTTAGGAAGCAGCTTTCCTGCTCAGTTAGTGCTTAAACAACAAAATAGTAGCTGTAGTCACAATAATTTACATAATTTGTAGATGGTTTCAGTGGATCTTAATATCTGCTTGTCCCTATATATCACCTCCACCTCCTCTACTGAATTTGCTGCTGGGTTGAAAACAATATGGTAGTGGTTGGATTGGGCAGAGAGGATGATAATAATGTGTTGCTTGTTCTACTTGTTTTAATCCTGTTGTGGTAGTTGAGAACAACTTTGTCCCAGCATATTTAACGAGCACTAGAAAGAAGTCAGAAATCTGCATTAGTGTTGACTATAAGTTTAGCAAAGTGAAAGTGGTCGTACTAAAATGCAATACAAAATAGGGTGCTTTTTCTTATGTCTACTATTTCTTTCAGTGGGCTTCTGCTTTAAGGTAACTGCATATTAATCTAGCAGACTTTCTGGTGAAAATCTTAAAATGACATCTGTGATCATTTTAGTAGGCTGAACACCAACATCGGAGTGTGATTTGCCGTAACCTTTTTTATGGTGACCTGAGGCTGTCTGACATTCATGTAAAAGCTCTACACGATGTCTATGGGAAAGGCTGCCTTTAGGTTCTTCCAAAACACAATTATTTTGAGAACTGCTTTTGAATAGACCCTCAGAAGACATAGGAGAGCCAAGAGGGACTCTGATGGAACACCTTAGTCATGATGTCATGAGGACGGTGACCTAGCAATACCTTGGCCTTCTATACACAACAGTGTGATGGTGGCTGGTTCCATAAAGCAGTGGTATAAACGTGAGGTGGCTGTCAAGACAGATATGGCATAACCTCTCATTACATATTTTTCATGCCAATAATTGTTCATCAAGTGTCATTGGATTAGGGTCACCCAGGAGAGAAAACATCATATGAAATATTATGGATGTCTTGCATGCATCTAGAGACTTTGGAAGAGAAGGGTATGGTCACTGTGATCACCGCCAGAAAGCTCCTTTGTTTTGTTTTTTATCCCAGCGATTAGGACACTGAAAATTGATCGGGTTGTTTCATTGCTGGATAACTTAGCTTCTACTTCAGATGCTGAGAGACAAACAGTTCCCACCATTCTGTTGAACTTTGTGCGGTTTTAACCTTGAAGCTGATTTTTGTACTGCACCTCTCTGGTCTCTCTTTGGCTGCATGCTGGGTGCTTAAGAGCGGTTTTGCTGCACCTGAGCAGACACTGTAGTCTCTGTATTTCCCTGGCTTCTTTGCATCCTTGAGTGACAGCTACCTTGTGGCTCAAGGAGGTGGCTGAGGGAAGGAATGAGGAGAAATGGCCACTAACTCAGAGGATGCTGCAGGTATGGGAATTAGGATAAAAAGAGGGGCTCATATCCCAGACTGTTATTAAACATTATTCTTTGGGAATTGTCAGTGAGATAGAAGGAAAGGAATTGAAAGACCTGGAAATAGCTGGAGTAGGTTCAGAGCTTAAATGGAAAGTGAAAAGCCTACATCAAGGAAAAAGTTGCAGTCTGCTCTCTCCTGGTGGCAGCAAGTTTTGAGGATGCTTTTCTAGGTCACATTAGGAGTTTAAAGTTAAATTAAATGTCTGGTTTTAATTACACAGGTGGGTTACGTGTCCCACCAGTAAACACTCTGACTTTAATTGACTCACATTTTATGTGGTCAAGATGCTCTTCACAAAGTGCGTGAAACAATGAGATAGATAAGGAATGACTCTGTCTAATAGGCAAGTCTGCTTTTCTCCAAAATCAGGAGCATGTTTCCTTTCAGTTTTTGGTATACAAGCAGAAATTAGTCAATTAAAAGGTGGTAGATAACAATAATTGCCACTGCAGAGTTTAATACTATCTCTACTATGTCTGTATAGAGGTAGGATAAAGAGAGCTAATTAAACAGTACAGACCTGCTTCCAAGCTCTTGATGATCAAAGAGGAGTAATACTCTGAGGTAATAATAGATGGTGTTTAATATTGGGCTTGGCCAATACCTGACCACAAAACAGTAAGTGTCCAGAAATGTTGTTACAGAAATAATCATTAATATTTATCTTCATATAAGAAAATTTGCATAGGGTAACTGGAAAAATAGGTAAACTTTTGTGTGTAAATACCAAGTGTAAGTTGTTGGTCTCGTGTTGGAGTTGGGAAGTGGCTCCTGCTGCTGGCAGATGCTGCTGTGCAGAAGTAGGTGCCAAATTGGTCTTCCCAGGCATTGTAGTCTCTGTTTAGGCAGTGAGGCTTCTTTGCTGTCTTTGACTGTCTAGCTAGCCCAGAAAAATCACATTTTGTTTATGCCTTGACATTGCCTTGGTTATATAAGAATATATTGAAATAGGTGGGAGAATGAAGAAAACTTTGTGCATTTTATACCTTCCCCTAGGAGTGGGTTGGTTTGCTATGTCTATAATTAATAAAGCACCATGATATGAAGTCACAGTAAGGTGGCTATCATCACTTAGTTTGGCTTGCCATGCACAGCCAATACAGCTGTCCAAAGTTCTCTTCTTTTGAAGTTTTAAAAGATTATATACTAAGATAATGGCAATGAAAAGATATCTGCAACACTCCAAGGTAAGTTGGTTTGATAAGTTAAATATTCTCATATTAAGAAAATTTACCTCAATTATAACCTGAAATAGTTTACCTTCCCTTTTAACCTCTAAAACACATAATTTTTCTGTTATATTGAAGAATCAACTAGTAAGAAAAATAAAGTATAGGATGGGAAATGATTCCTGGATCATCAAATCCAGGTTTCCACAGTACTTGGAAGCTGTGAAATAGACAGAGGCATGTAAAGCATGCCTCAACTTACTGTAAATCAGAACCTATGACCAGAGGAAGGCAGCAAAGAAGGTCAAGATCTGTGATCCTCTTGCAGTAGCAAAGGATTTATATAAAACTAATAAAAAGAGCCTTGGAAAGGGGCTAGATCTTTTATTTTAAAAGAAATCCAAGAAAAACAACCTACCAGCCTCATTCAAATAAAAATTCAGTCCCAATGGATCTTGGATCAAGGCTTTCTAATGAGACACAATCCCTTGTCCCTAGCTGCAATCCTGATCCGCCTCAGTGTAACGAATTATGCTGCTGCTTCTCTTGCCTCAGAGGAAGACAACACTTCTCCTCCCTTCCTGAAAAGAAGCTCTGCATTGAGAAAAAGTAAATCCATCATGTAAATATGGCAAAACCAAATGCAGTCAGCAGACAACAGCAAATCTTTTCCAATCGACTTAAGAAATCTCAGTAATTTAAAAATCCAGACTTTCACAGCCCATGATGATGGAAGTAATCTCTGGGGTTTTTGTTGCCAAGCTAACCAGAGGGAGCTTCTGAATTATTCGTCTGTAAGGTTCGTCCTCAAGCTGTGTCATCCCTCCTTCTTTAAGAGGGATGATTCTTTAAGACCTTTCCAGTGCACAAAATCTGTCATGGATCCAGAAGCAGGCACTGTATTGCTATAGTGGTCAGAGCTGCTTCAGACAGAGATATGATAGCATAAACCTGAAATCAACACGTTGAGATAGATGAAGATCTCATCAGCACTTTGTTGACAATGTCATCCAGGAGATTGCACTGAGTCCAACGCTTGCCATGCTATCAGCTCCATTTCATGATGCTTCTCAAGACTGAGCCAGCATCTGTGGTCAGTACTCTTTCTTTCTTTCTTTCTTGATATCCTAGATACCCTTTATATAATTCCGAAGCATGCATTGCTTCCTTGCTTTCCAAGTGACCCAGGTACCTCTCTCTCAACTCCGTGATTTATCACTTGCTGTTTTTTATCTCAGTTTCAAACTTTGTATTCTTTTGTCTTTGGACCAAAAGACCAGTCTGTGCAGGGGCCTGTAAAAATACCCTTCGCAATGCTGAAGGTCACTCTTCACATGCAGACACTGCTTTAAGAGGAATGTTAATTTAAACGTTGTGTTTTTGTTTAAAAGCTTTTCTCTGTTGTTACAAGTAAGGTTTCCCAGGGAAAATAGAAAAAAGAAAAATCTTTAGGGTTTTCTAGTTTTCTTATTCTGCATGTTTTGGAAGTGCTCTGGATACTCTTGTTTTCCCCGTATTCCTATATAGTCCATTAGGTCCTTCTATAAATGTTTCAGCACACTAACTCCCCTCATGGGAAGTGGCAACATGGCAGTAAAGACAACAGTTCACATAAACAAGATTCAGCACGGGGTTTTAGCAGGTTGTTTTCCATGGCACATATAGCAATGGACGAGGGAGTATTTAAAATAAAGAAATGCAATTACACATCTCAAAGCTAGTCAGATCTAAGAGAGTATTTAAGAAAAATCCCAAAGGTGCTAAAGTGTTATTCTTCTAACAGTTTGGTTTTTTTTTTTTTATTACTATTTATTCCTTGGTTCTTCAGGTTTCTATGGCTATACCCATACGTTTAGCTGCAAATAAAGCAGGCTGGGGACTGTTGCTAGCCCTGAAATCAACCAGCATGACAGTAATTCTGTCTTGTGTGTTCTAAAAAGGGGTGGCTGCATCTGAGTTACCTACTGGAAATGCTGCCTTGCCATTGTACCTGCTGAACCATGCCTGGCCTTACCCTGGGAGGCGGCTAGTTGACCTAGATGAAAATCATGCTATGGACGCTGCTAATTTAACATGCTCCAACCTGCGTGTCCTGCTTAATGCTTCAATATAGATGTTGCTAGAGATTCTCTGCCTTTACTTTAGCAGACATACCACCTCCCATCTCATTATACTAATCAGCAATTAGCTTTGAAATTTTCAGCCTGCCAATTGGGAAAGACAAGGATTTGTTCCGAGGGAAACATCCTTGAGCTCATGACAAGGCATTAATGCCAGGGGTAAAAAAGTGATTACAAATATATACTTGTTTCTTAGCAACTATTGAGAGCTCCCATTTCTAATTAATACTGTACATGTGCTTGAAAACCATGTTGGCTCACAGTAGTGAAATATCAATTAGTGTCAGTTAAAAATTGATGGTATGGATAATGTATGAGAAATTCTGGCTGTGCCTGTGTTTAATATTAAGCAAGCTTCTTTGTTTTGTTTCATCACTTATTTTTATAAAGAGCGTAAAAATACTCAAGCACAGACTATACGTAGACAGAGACAATAGCATAAATGGGAAATAACTTACCCATGAAAGGTGTGATGGAGTTCCTCTTGCTTTACCGTCTGCAACCAGCAAGAAAAGCAGAAGCAAGAGAGAGAATAGGGTCCTGCAAATCCTCTCAGTTTACCAAAGTGTAATGACATTTCATCATCATTACTAAACTCACCTTCTTGCATAAAGAGAGTGACTTAGACAAAGCCAAAGCTATGGAAATGAGCTTTAAGTCAGTGGATGCTGCGTATGTGAACTCCAGTGTCAGTAAGAAACACAAGGACATGATTTTATAACCAGAAAATCTTCAGGATTACATATGAACACAGAGTTATCTATGTAAATATGACTGCAGGACTGGGATCTCATTAGTGTTGTGATGCATTTATGACACTGTCTATCATAATACACCTTCTTCAAGGTAACAGCAGACGGTGCTGGCAGATAGTTCCAAGTCCTGCTCAGTTGTTAATGCGTAAAAGCCCAGTCTGCGGAGAAGAGTGTGCACACAGATCTTGAGTAGATGTTAACTGTCCAAAAGGAGTGCTTTTCTTTCTCCTGACAGTATCTTGGATGGGGTGAGGTGTGTTCAGACATTAGATTAAAATTCTACTGCAGCACTAGACTGCAGTACTTCAGAGGATTAAACCCACTGTTCTTTCATCCAACAAAGACAGCACTGTTCTGACCTTCTGTCTTAGGACTGTCGGATAGGTGTTAAGATAAAGTCACAGATAGGAAAAACACAGAAGGGAGACTAAGGCATAGTAGGTGTTTGCCAAACTGAAAGAGAATAGATTTAGATTGATAGATTTACACAGGAAGAATAAGGGTGTTGAGGCACTGGCACAGGTTGCCCAGAGAAGTTGTGGGTTCTCCATCCCTGGCAGTGTTCAAGGGCAGGTTGGAGCAACTTGGTCTAGTAAAAGATGTCCCTGCCTGTGGCACGGGGTTGGAACAGGATGATATTTAAAGGTCCCTTTCAACCAAAACCATTTTATTATCTATCCAGTGTTGGAGATCAGGACAGCAGTGTGGTCAGGGCAGTGTTGCCCTGGTATCCTGACACTTGGTGGCTGCATCAAGCCTGGGCAGACCCGCTCTTTCTGCACACTGTTGTTCCAGTAGCAACTGCCCAGCAACATCCTGAAGAATCATCTACCTTTCCCTCCTCATCAGTAGGTCTATAGCAGACACCTACGACAACATCCTCCACTTTGGTCTGCTAGTTAATCTTGACTCATAATCTCTCAGCTGGCTCATGGCCCATCTCTCATCAGCACTCCATGCAATTCCCCTGCTTTCCCATGTGAAGGGCACAGAGCCTTCTTCAAGGCACCAAAACCAGCCAGGAAAATAATTAAACTCTGAGGTAATGGCTGAAGTCCTCGCTGTGTATTCAGGGCTGCCTGAGGCACACAGACACCCAGCTGTGTTACACTGACCGTGCTGAACAGCGGTAAATATGCACTTTGCCAACACACGAGTTTACCCTCAGCAGCACAGAGCTGCTTTGTGTCCCTAAAAACAATTGCTAACAGACGAAAGCAAATGATCTATGTTAGCTAGGAGACTGATCAGTAGTGAAATAGATACATAAGAGAAAACCCCCCATTTCTAATAATATAAAGGGTATTGAGCATCTATATATATTTATAGAAAAGAAAGCTGTTTGAGCCTGAAGGTATGTGCAAGACATTTCCTAAGCAAGGAAAAGTTTCAGTGTAAGAAAAATAACTTAATATCAAGTACAGCATAGTGACAAAACTTGGTATAACAATCTTTAAGTAACCCACATTCTCTGGGCTGCGTCCATAATAAAGAATGTAAATTGATGTGAAGGGAGAGACACTAATAGGAGAAGACATACTCACTGGCTGCCAAAATTCTTTTGCAGTTTCAATTAGAAATAGCTATTCTGAAGATAAATATCTTTTTGTGTAGGACTGTTTACAGTAATGCTTTTTTACTCGGGCATTACTTGGGTGATCTGGAGTTCTGCTTGTATAAGCAGAGGAGGAGGAGTTCTGCTTGGGGCTATAAGGATGCTTGGGAGGGACTCTTCATTAGGGACTGTAGTGATAGGGTAAGGGGTGATAGGTTTAAACTGAAACAGGGGAAGTTCAGGTTAGATATAAAGAAGAAAGTTCTTTACTGTGAGGGTGGTGAGGCACTGGAATGAGTTGCCCAGGGAAGTTGTGAATGCTCCATCCCTGGCAGTGTTCAAGGCCAGGGTGGACAGAGCCTTGGGTGACATGGTTTAGTGTGAGGTGTCCCTGCCCATGGCAGGAGGGTTGGAACTGGATGATCTTAAGGTCCTTTCCAACCCTAACTATTCTGTGGTTCTATAAGCATGGAAATATTGGATCCATGGCCAGTTGAATCAACTGTGGTGACAAATGGGGTAAATTATTGTCAACTATGGGAAAGAAATATGGGAATGTCAGTGTCTGTCTGGCTCAGAACACAAGGTGATAGGCTATTCTACTTGAGCATTGCAGGTAATCTGGTTGTCATCTCTGCTAAAGAGAAGCATGGAGAATCTTATAGAAATATTAAAATCACAGGTAACTTCCTCTGTGACATTGTATCTAAATCTTCCTGAAGTGTTTTATAGAATTGAAGCCTAAATTGTGCCAATAAACTCCTGAATAATTTTTGCATCAAGGGTAGATATCTCTAGGATAAACAGGGTGTTTAAACTCAATTTCCACAGTCTCCTTCCATTATACACTTTTATATTTCTGTCAGTTAATCCATAAAATCCCTACACTCTTGAGTTTTCCTAATGTGTGATTACAGTAATCACACATCTATATATATCTTCTCATTAATGTTGCTAAATAAGCCTTGATAATATCTAAAATGAAAATAAGCACAAGGTGCAAGTACTTACTAGTACTAGCAAACATAAAGGAAGAAGAAAGTCCTAATTCTAGGTATTTTAAACTCTAAAGCTATAATCCAGCAGAGACACAGGGGCAGAAGGGAACCCACAGTAACTGAATATAATGGTGGCTCTCCAGGGCAAGGATATCCTATGGTCTCTTGAATGATCATGAAATTAATGTAAGATGCATATACTGCTCTACAGCTTCTATTGCAGCCTGTTTTCCTTGATTTTCTTTTTTTTTTTTTTTTGCTTTTCACACATTTTCAATGGTGAAAAATAGTTTGGAATTTAAGAGAACTATTTTCAGCTGTAGAAACTATGGGACTGCTACAGCCAACAGAGCAGCAGGAAGAATAAACAATAACAGAGTACTGAGTCCTGGGAAGTCTGTGGAGGAGTGAGATTCGAAGGAACCAAACAAAATCCAAAAGAAACTGTGTATTAAAACAGCAGTGAAAAGGAACATGAATACACCTCTCATTCTCTCCTACATGAATTACTTTTCCATTGTAAGGGGATATAGTATTATTTGTATCCCAACGTACAGCAAGAATTACATTAAAAACACCAAATCCCTTTTTTCTCTGTAGTGTTATATGAGAACCCTAAAAAAGTTATGTTCTTTTCTGGATATCTCTTCTTTCTCCCACTGTTCTATTCAAGTCCAGAAAGCATAACTGAACTAGTGATTTAGTTAGGTGAAGTTCCTGTTTTAAGTTATTTGCAACTCAAAGTGTTAATCCCATGTTGGTTAAATATGATCTTAACTTCATCTGTAAACTGCAAAAGTCCATGCAATATGATATTTAAACCCTGTTAAATGGCAGCAATTAACTAACATGTCAGGATGCCAGGCAGGGAGGCCTGTTCTAGCATACCCACAAGAAATACCGCAGGCAGGAAAAACAGCAACCGGAATGTTAGCAACTAGTAAGGGAAGAACAGAAAGTGTAGCCGTGTGTGTTGCTATGCCTCGACTTAGGCCATGGTGAGCTGAAATTTTAGCAATTCTATTTCCTCCATCTGACAAGGCTATAGCAGAACTGAAAAACCTTTGGAAAAATGTTGCAGGATGCTTAAGGCTAAATATTGCCTTTCATATTTTAAACTAATGAATAGGAAAGGGCTCTTCAAGCCCCTTTCGACAAGAGTGAGAATTGACTTAGCTCTATGAAACCATAAATGATATTGAAAGGGCTTTCATAATCACCACGTATACAAAATAATTTGTTCTTTAAGAGCTTGTCCTGAACTACCTGTGAGTACACACTGAAGCTGACGCTGGTTTGGTTAGCATTGATAACTGTGGTCCCTGATGGTCCCAAGTCGCTGAGGTTGAGTTGGCCAGTCCTCTAAGCTCTTTGGTGTGGGAAGCCAGAACTGAAGTGGGCTGTGTTCCCCAGATTTTCTCATCCAACCTTGAAGCTTTATGTTTTTCTATCCTATCCCCCAAACAAAATGGGGTGATATCATCTGTTCTTGATATTTTGTTTTGGGGATCAGGCTTTGCACTGGTTTTGCTTATTTTGTAGGAATTGTGGTTCCAGCTGTCCTGGGTTCAGCAGTAGCAGTCATTTTTCTCCTTCTTGGTAGCTGGTGCAGTGCAGTGTTTTGACTTTCAGCCTGGGAACAGAACTGATAGCGATGTTTTGGTTTGGCCAAGGACTTTGTGAGCCTCATGCTATGCCAGGGAGGAGGGGAAGCCAGGAGGAAGCAGAGACAGGACATCTGACCCAAACTGACCAAAGAGGTATACCATACCATAGCACGTCATGCCCAGGATGTAACTGGGAGTTAGCCGGAAGGGCTGGTGGACTGCAGGGTTGGAGGAGGTATGGGTCGGTGCTTGGTTGGGCTGAGGGGGGCGAGTTATCGGTCGGCTGGTGCTGAGGTGTTGTATTCTCTTCCCTTGTTATTTCCTTTATCTCATTGGTGGTAGCAACAGTGATCTGTGTTATACCTTAGTTACTAAACTGTTCTTATCTCAACCCGTGGGAGTTGCATTCTTTTCAATTCTCCTCTCTGTCCCTCCGGGAGCAGGGGGAGGGCAAGAAAGGGGGGGAAGTGAGCGAACGAATTACCTGACTGGGTTTAAACCACGACAGTTCTTTTTGGCGCCCAACGTGGGGCACGAAGGGTTGAGATAACGACAGATCTGACTGGATTAATAGTCACTCATCACAATGCTGATTTATTGGCTCTCAGAGTTGTTGATCTCACAGCTTCAGACCGTTGTAACTTACTTAGAGCCGGTATTTGCTGTGTTGGTGTTTATCAAGTGTGGGGCCTGGGCTAAGGTTCTTGTCTCACTGTGCTTTATGGCAATGGCTTGTAATACGGGCGGGCTCCAGCAGCAGGGCGGGACGGACGTGGCCGGGGACTTGTACCTGGCCGTCCGGCTGCTCTTCACCGTCCTGGCCCTCACCCTGCTCTCCATCTTCGTGAGGCCGCGGGGAGCCGAGGGGGAGCGGCCCCGGGAGCCGGCGGCTGCTGAAGCGGCCCGGGAGAGCGGCCCCGGGGACCAAGCGGCGGCGGGAGCGGGGCCGGAGGCCGCGAAGGGACGGCTGCGGGTGGAGGAGGCCGGGGCGGTCGAGGAGCAGAAGGAAGGAGCTGCCGAGCAGCGGGATAAGGCGGCGGAGGAGCCGAGCCCCGCGGCCGAGCCGAGCCCCGCGACGGTCGAGAGCATTCCCCGGAAGCCGCCCGCCGAGCCCCAGGAGGATGCAGGAGACCACGCAGCATTTCCCAGCAAGGCAGAGGAGGAAGAGCTGGACTCCGGAAAAGAGAAGCTGGTGGTGGGAGAGCCGGCAAGCACAGCAGCTACACCAGCCCCAGTGACAAGTGCAGCAGCATCAACTGAGAGTTCTGAAGGTTTTGAATGGCCTTTGGGTACCCTTGGGACCTGCCTGCTGATTGTGGTGGGGATCAGCATGTTGGCACACACACAGGCTGTGTTCTACCCACAACCATTTTGTCTGATCTCAAAAGTTAAGCAGAGTCAGGTTTGGGTCTTGTCTGGGGTTAGACGGCAATATAGGGGGACCAAGAGATTTTCCCCAAGGCTGGACAGTCATGAGTGGCAGGGTGTGTGGGACAGTATGGGCAAGTATCTAGTCCACTGGGCCCCTCCAGTGCTTTGGAAGCATTGGAGATGGAAGGCAGCTGTATGGAGTCCCCAGCAACAAGCTGCAGAAACTGCTGAAGGGGACAGTGAATTATTTTAAGCCTGGTGGGCCCATAGCACTTCAAGCCATCAGAGCAGAGATGCAACATAGAGATGGACTCAAGATCGAGGGGTGGACTTAGCAATGGACACTATTGCCCAGGTTATTCACGAGTGTGAACACTGCATACAGTCTCTCCTGCTCTGGAAGACTGTTACAAGAGATGGAGCCTGGCATCATGGACCAGATGGACGCAGCAGCAACTTTATAGCTACTGGTCCATGCACTTAGATAAGAGTGATGGTGTATTGAAAATGTGGGATCTGAGCATGACATGAATGGTATGGAATAAGGGGTGGATAATGTCCTGGGTTCAGCAGTAGCAGTCATGTTTCTCCTTCTTGGTAGCTGGTGCAGTGCAGTGTTTTGACTTTCGGCCTGGGAACAGAACTGATAGCGATGTTTTGGTTTGGCCAAGGACTTTGTGAGCCTCATGCTATGCCAGGGAGGAGGGGAAGTCAGGAGGAAGCAGAGACAGGACACCTGACCCAAACTGACCAAAGAGGTATTCCATACCACAGCATGTCATGGCCAGGATGTAACTGAGAGTTAACTGGAAGGGCTGGGAGACTGCAGGGCTGGAGGAGGTATCGGTCGGTGCTTGGTCGGGCTGAGGGGGGCGAGTTATCGGTCGGCTGGTGCTGAGGTGTTGTATTCTCTTCCCTTTTTATTTCCTTTATCTCATTGGTGGAAGCAGTAGTGATCTGTGTTATACCTTAGTTACTAAACTGTTCTTATCTCAACCTGTGGGAGTTGCATTCTTTTCGATTCTCCTCTCCGTCCCTCCGGGAGCAGAGGGAGGGCAAGAAAGGGGGGGAAGTGAGCAAACGAATTACCTGACTGGGTTTAAACCACGACACCAGCAAACACTTTCCTGCCCACTGTATGTCCCTAATTCTCATTTTATAGATTTTAGTACTTGGCATGTGTTATTCTATGTATACCATTTATGAAGCTGTATCACAAGTTACCATTTGCGCTTTGCAGTTCTGTATATTATTTATATTTTAACTTATCTGTGTGACAAAATACTATTTGTGACCTTACAATGTTACTATCTGCTTTGATGATGATAATGATCATGATATTCTTGTATGCTTACGTATGGGTTTAAGGCAAGCAAGTATTAATCGTATCTTGCTCTGTGTGCGCCTATGCTATGGCTGCAGGAGGTCTCTGCTTGGGCATCAGGTTAATTAGCAGGTAACACATTCATAGCCACATTCAAAAGCAAGTAATTTTTCATAAAACTTCTGAACTTCCTTGTCACAAGATTTTCTTGGTGCTAAAATTGTGCAATTAAAAAGAGTAGGCAAGTTCATAGATCAGAAATTTATCAGCCACAACATCTCTGGTGTCTCACTGGGCACCCTGCTGCCAGTGCCTCACCACAAAGTCTACTGAACATAAAGACATGCCATCTGGGATTTATTGCCAAAGATAGGTATCCTAAAATACATGACACATCTTCCCAGAGTTAGCACATATGCTACAGAACCTGTAGGAGACCTATGCCCTCCTGGAGCAGCAGCTGGCTGCCAAGACAGGGATTTGAAATAGCAGCAAGCACCTACATTTAGGCAACTGAATACCATCCCAGCCTGTCTCAATACAAAATCAGAGAGAAAGTGGAAAGCTACATACCTGTCACAGTGACAGACAGATGGACCTTCAGTTTAACTCAGTCCTACTCTTCTGATGTAATTTGAACCTTTTCAGGGAATGAAGAGGGAAAATCTCTAGGGCATGGGCTGAGGTTAGTGTGAAGTGATGCTAGCATTACAGCTATGTGTAGTCTAAATTCAGGCAAAATCAATGGTAGGGGAAATGTAGTGAAGCTGTTGGTTGAGGGAAATATATGTATCATTAGAAAGTGAAATATATATGTCTGTCACGTTACAGACCTAGGGGATGCACTATAAATCACAAATGGGAAACCTGAGACACAGTCAGGCATGGCTCGGTCTATGGTCTTGAGCAGCAGGATGGCTGAGTCCTGCTGTGCCCGATGAACAGCACATTGCTCCGTCGCGGCATGCTCCTTGTCACTGCATTTCATAAAAGGACCTGAGCAGTGCAGCTGGTGTTAAGCCTGTGGAGAAGGGAACAGCCCAGGAGCAGCCCAGGAAAAGGTGCAGCCTATTATTTAGTCATCAGCTTGTGGAAAAGACATATATGAAGACAACTGCTCTTTGAGTGAAGCACACAAAAGAGGAGTAGGGCCGATATCAAGCTGTGACTGAAGCGATTTGCTTAAGGACTTGTAACAGGTTGTGAATGACTGCAATTTCTCTGAAAGAAGAAAAGCATTCAAGGCACTTTTGTTGGTTATGTGTTTTCTCTTTCATCTTTAATATCTCCAGAATAAATCAGCTTCCTCAGTACTCTGTGAGAGGGAAGAGTCTGTGGTTTTGACTGATCCTGTCAGTGGTCTGAACAAAAGACCAAATAGCTGGTGAGGACTGAAATCTGGTATACCCATGGAAAGAGCTGAGACCATCAGTCCTGCAACAGCAGAACACAAAATAATGTGCAGACCAGATTTATAATGATGGTCAAGGGTTTTTATGGTCAACAAAATTGTGGGCAATCTGCATAAATGGAAGCTGATCTTCTTGGTGCCAGTGCAAACACAGAACGGTGCAGCTGTGGTTAGTAGACTCCTCTGTTATATAAGGCAAAATAAAGGCAAAAAAAATAGCGGGTCCAAAGAGCATTACAACAGATCCTTCTAATATCAGAGTGAAAGCCTTATTCAGTCCTTCCATAAGGAAGGAAACACTAACCTAACTTCTGATTATTACTTTCTTTCTCTAGCTGATAGTTAACCTTCATTTCAGTGCTGGTATCCTTATTGTACAAGTCTACGTGGCACTGTTCCAGTGTACAAAATGGAAATAACAGCAAGCCTGAGAGTATCTGAATCTCTGTCAAGAATAAAATTCTCTCAAATCAGGTACTTAGTAGCATATATTCTAGTAAAGGGCTTACCTTGATGCTGACGTTGTCAGCTGAAAGACAGATGTGAGTACCAGAAAAATATAGACTGAGGGAGATTTTGCAATGTAAGAGAAATATCTTAATGATCTGCAAAGAAGAAAATGTTACGAGCCTTGGGCTTGATACAGTTGGCTGGATTTTGTTCTTAGTTATACCAATTTAAATGTAATATATTCGCCTTAAAACCGTGCCGGTAAATGGAATCAGGATCTCTTCCATTTTGCCTCTGTATTTAGTGTCTAGCTGCCTACAGGAAATTAACTTTAGTCATGAGTATGAAAATCTCTCTTCATAGAAGTTATGGCCAGTAAACATTGGCTCTGCCATTCCCTTTGAATCTCATCTAGCCTTTGTTGATGTCAGTGGCATGACTACCGGGGCCATTGAGGGAAGTAGGACTATGACTTAAATTGCTGTAATCTGAAATAATGCTGAACAAGTATCATCACATAATTATACTGTAACTGGCACAAGTGATCTTCAAATTAGACACTTGTCTGTGTGAGAACTGAGCCGCTAAATCTATGATGCTGATAGATTAGCAATGATTCATATCTTAAAGTCCCTGACCAAGAGCACTATTGACATATCCTTATCCAATCTTAAGGAAAGTCAGTGACTTTTGTCTGAAAACACAGGAAATATGTTTCTAAAAATACTCTGTTTTCAATTAGGCTGATAGGAATGCTTACAGATCCCTTTCAGACAAATCTGTGCAGCATCTGGGAACTCTCCCTGCACTTGCCTTGTCTACAAGTCTGGAGGATAGTTAGCTAGAAAAGGAGGCAAGTGTTCATCAAACTGTTCAGAAGTTCAAAAAGGGAGACTGAAACAGGTTGAAATTCACTCTGTGTGTGATCTGACCTACTCGCCAACACATTTTGTGTTACTAAATTACAACATCTGTTTGTCCAACATGGGAGTGACTTTCAACACTCACATTGTGCTTTAAGGTCCAAGCAAGGCCCTGCTTTGTCACTCTGAATGTTTTATCGTAATAGAAGTTACAGTTACATTAATTTTGCATTACAGTTACAGTAATTTTGTGGGCTCTTTAGCAAGGTAGCAAAGAGATTTTATTCAGTAGGGTGTTGGGACAGCTAGACAAGTAGCTGTAGAGGTTAACACCACTAGCTGCTATTCATGTCTAGTGATGGAGGCTACCACACAAAAGACTGATTCACAAATTAACTTCTCTAATGCTTCAGAGCCATAAAAAAGAAGGTTGTCTCCTGATCTTTAAGGAAACCAGTCGGTGAACTATGATATGTGGTTACTCAGAAGGCATGAACTGCCTATTCTGGTTGGAGAGAATGTGGAAACCAGTTTTATTTACAGAGCAGTACATCTTGACTCTTCTAACATTCCTTTTTTTTTTCAGAAGGATTCAGCCAAATTTCAGCTTCCTTTTGGGATGCATGAAATCATCCAAATCTAATTAGCTATTCACATTCTGAATCAGCTGATATCGGAATGACTGAATATTAGGAGAAAAAATAGACTGAAATTGCAGCATGAAAGCCCAATTTAATGAAGATGAGAATCAGGTTCATTGTTCATTGTTGTCATATCTGAATTTCTTACTTTGGAGGCAGAATCATTGCCAGATGCTAAATGTAAAATTGCGACATAATGCAATTATGTATGCTTCATCTCTATCTAGTCAATAGTTTTTTCCATAGGCTCACAGGAATTAAAGATGGGAAAGAATATGTATGCCAAACTGTCCACTTGGCAACGTGAGATTCTCCCTTGGAGACTATTAATAACTGTTTTATCCACTGCATTTTATATTATTTATTCTAATTTAATAGGCCTTTATGGATGGGAAACGAAAGTTGTGTGTTTTTCTCCAACTAATTTATAGGTGCTTTACTCTGGTCAGTCTTAGGGACTATCATCATAAATATGTTTAATGGTTTAATTAGAAAATCTCTCTCTTGTATGGTCCTACATATGAATTTTGTAATTTATTATGGTGCTTGTATTGTAATTGTAATTGCATCCTGTGTTAGTGACTCATTCTCATAGATACCTATATGCAAAAATATGTTGTAAAGTGCTTGTATTTCCACATCTCAGTATGGGCATCCTGCTAGTGCAGCCTCTTCTGATCATCTCCAGCAGCTGTGCCCATCCCATTTTACAGTTCCAGTGGGTCAAGATGAAATATAAATGTGTTTGGAACTGAAATTTCTGTTGAATAATTTTTCTCCACTGAATCAGAGAATGCAATTTTCATTACAGCATTCGGATTTCAAGGCAAGTCTTAACAATCTCATTGAAGAGGATACAAGCTGGCATTTGAAGCCAGGGGCTCGCATTATCTTCAGCATTATAAGCACTCCTTCCAAAAACCAGGGTTTTCTATTCTGAGAGAAAGATGTGGCTTCTCTCTACTGCTTTGCTATTTTCCTTTAATACCAGATATTGAAGGATTCCTGTTCTAGTGGCTAATTTCATTCAAATGAATACAAAAAAGAAAATGAGGGGTGTTTGGGGATGTTAAGAATGTGTTTCCTGTGATAAGGAGTCATTTCTTGAAAAATTCCTGACTGTAATAGCTAGGAAGGGAAAGCCTTTGGCTTGAAGATAAGGATTCGGGGATATTTCCTGAAAACAAGTAGGAAAACATTGTTGATTGGCAGAGGAGAAATGTTTCTCCTCTGCCAGCAGCTACAGGTTTTGCTTCAAGTTCTCACTTTGGGTTAAGCTAGTGCTGATTGAACTCACACTACAAAAGAATTGGATGCTGTAATGAGGTCTCATTCAAGGGAGAAGCCAGCTGGTGTCCAACAACAACAGCTGGTGCTCATCTGGAGAATATTTTAATGAATAGCTCAAAAGCTGAGACTGGACTGAGCCTGGAAGAAAATAATTTGAAGAATCAAGGGCACAGAAAGGAGAAAATCTGGCCTTTTCAGGGTATGTTCTTGAACGAGTGAAAGCTGCAGATCAAGAGACGACCACGTCCTGGATGGGGTGCAACTTGGCAGAGGTCTAAAGAGCAGGTCTAGAGACCAGCCTTCCTCAGGGGGAACTGCGTGCAGGTAACTGGCTTCTCCTCTGCCCTTCCTTGTGCACACAAATAAGGACATTTGGTACAGAGGTTTCTAACAGCTGAAGTGGTTAGAAGCATCATTTTGTGTTGAAGTTTCTAACAACTTTGTTCAAGTTTTCTATAAGGTCTTTTTGCTAATTTACTAATTTCTACTAGTGCTACAACATTCTTTAAGCCTTATATTTAGGCCATTCTTATTCTTTCCCACTTTGAAGGTTACTGGCCCAATGAAATCTTCTCCATTTATGTAAATCCTGAGATACTGAAGTGTTTTGAAGGGAACTGATTCCCTCCCTGACCTGAATTCTGACCTCATTTAGTCTGATCAGGTATATCTGTTAAAATTCCAGGAATACATTCAGAAATATGGGTATTAAAGGTAAAATTTTGTATGTAGCAATTAATTTTCTCCATCCGTTTTGTTATTATGGTCCGAATTGTTTCCAGAAGTCCTCATGGATTAAGAAGTGCTTTGAGAGATGTAGGCTCATACACTGCACTCTCCTAGGAAGATGACTTTGAATCTTAAACTTTCGCTACATTTAAAGTTTAATAGTAGGAAAATAAACTCCTTCCTTTAGCCTTCTAGAGTCAGTCATTTTACTCTGAGTTTGAGGAATAAATCAACTCTGACACAAGCCCCGAATTTACTTCAATATAAAATGAATAAGTGGGCTATTTTTTGTTTGCTTGTTATTAAATACTAAAAAGTTGCACACTGACTTTATAGAAAAGCTAAGGAAAATCAGATTAAGCTGTATTATTACTCTGCTTTAGGAATAAAGAGCCTGTGATTTTTCTCAGCAGCCTTATTTAGCACAAAAATGTAATTGGATTGCAACTGACTAATTGTGCTTTATTTCTATAGAGTATGAAGAATTCCACTTGCCAAACTGTATCCTCTGTGTGTTTGTGCGTATTTTAAGCAAAAGTTGTCAAGAAGCATCATAGCACCCCCAAAATGAATCTGTTATTATTAAATTGTTATTGCACTTCATCCCATTCCAGATGACTTTTTTTTTAAGTCAACAAAGCAGTAAAAAATCTTTATGATGGGTATTTGTCAAACTTATTGATAGTGGTGCCTCAACACTGATTCTGTGGTGTCTTTTAGTTTTCATTATGTGGGTAAGGGAGCAGTAAAATTGCATCTGGAAACTATTTCACTTCAAATTTAAACTAAGGGACTTAGGTAATGAAGCAGACACTATAGCAAAGGAAGAAACCCCCAAATAGAGAGAAAACAGCAATCGCTGTAATCATGTATCTTTGGCCTTTCAAATAATCTTTAATTTAAAAATGTTAAGATGTCTGAAAATATGTTAAATTTTGTCAAAATTAGTGGATTGATTCTCTCTGAATTATATGTCCCCAAAAGTCTCTATAAAAATGCATAGAGAAGTCAAAGACTGTTCCTCTTCCCAAGCAAATGGACTTTTCCAGCTGAATCTAAAACCTAGATGGATCCTTATCTGTTGTCAAAATTCATACAAATACCACAGTGCAAAGCTAGTCACATGTACAGCTTCTTCTCATACTGTTAACTGGGTGGCAGGGGCAACATCTGCCACCATGGATTTGTACTCACACACTTAACCAGTTTGCCAGGAAATCGATAAACATGCAGTTCTGCAGGTGTAAGTTTGCTGTTGTTCACCCATTGTATGAATCTTTTCAGCTGCTTCATGACAAAGGATGATTAAAAGCATACACTCATTATTTTAGCCACAAACTCGGAATTAGATGTACAACTGAAATGATGTCAGATGCCAAATAAGCAATGGAAAAGATAATGAGGTGATAAGATGCTTTCAGACAATTTTTCAAAGGAATTTAATCACATGTTTAAACTATATAGTGTTAAAAGCCCTTAGTGACATAGTTTATTGGTGGACTTGGCAGTCCTGGGGTAGAGGTTGGCCCTGATGATCTTAAAGGTCTTTTCCAACCCTCTGATTCTATGATTCTAAGGGCAATCTGTGTTTTGCTGAATAAGAGGTTAAAAATATGGTTCTTTACTTCCATGGTTCATATGGGTCTATGAGGAGAACTGGAAATTCTAACTAAGAGCTGAGCAAGTATGATGAGGCCATGTAAGGAAAAGGTCTTCTTACCCAGTGAACTTTGTACTGTAGATGACTTGGGAGCTCTGTTTCTTATTCACATCTGCTATAGTTATATACTGTAGTTCACAAATATTTCAGGGGAAAGAATGACAGAAAGTCTGTAACATAAAATTCCCAAATTACCTAGGGAAACCTAATCAGATTAGGTGAATTCTCAAAGGACAGGACACAAAGAATGAAAGCAGATGTAAACACAGAATGAATGAAAACAAATTAACCACTGCAGCAGTCATGGAAACATGGAAAGTGATTTGTCACCATCTTTTTTTCCAAAAGCAAATATTTACAAAAAGACTCCTTGGCAACAACAAGAAAATACTGAAAAGCTGGGATAGATTTTTGACCCGACAATTGCATGCATGAGAGATAATGTGTCATATTAAAGACAGAACCTGGACATCTATCCAGGGAAGACTGTTCTTTTTCCTTTATGTTTTCGTACAGCATTTTTGTTGCAATGCAAAGAGAAAGAAAGCAGATGATATGTTCCTTCCCAAAAAGCACAAGAAAAAAAAGAAGGGAGCAGGGAATGAAGATGGAGCCTACCTATGCATTGACAATGATTTGATTGGGCAGGGAAGCAATCTGCACCACAAAAATAACCAGCAAAATGAATTTAAATGGGGAGAAAGGGAGAAAATTGAGGCCTTAGGTCAGAATGAAGGGTGCCAGTGTAATTTTAGAGAATCCCTTCCTATGTTTCTCTCTGCCTGATCTCATCTGTCTTGACTCCTTGTCCTGAATATTCTGTTCTTCTGCCACTAAAGTTGTGGACTTGTTCAACTCAAGAAGCTGAAACCAGGCCTACATCAATATAGGACTCAAAATATCTCATGGGAATGTCTCTAAGGGGCTAGACTAAAGGTTATCATGGCATAAGACTGTCCCTAAAGAAGAGCCTAAGGGAGTAACAGGGTTTTCTCCATGCTCTAAAGAGTACTGGGTTTAACCATTCCACACTGGAGCTGTGTGAATGTAACAGAGCTCCCATCAATGTACAGCTGAAAGTGTGTAACACAGAAATAATGCCTGAATATATTAATTTTTATTTACAGATGTAGAGATTGGGGCGTGCGCAGAGGTGTTAGAGTGAGCATGAAAGTCTCTTATAAACTTGCAGTGAGCAAAGTGCAGCTCCTACCTTTATTTAATTCAAAGAGCCTGAATCCTGAGCTACATTAAAGGCTTACTAGGATGCTTGTTACAAGATCAGTAGTTATGCTTGTCACTTAAGATGCAACTTCATAGAAGGTGGTGAATTAAGCCTATGTATTTTCTTGTTTCTTGCTCTAAACCTATTTTTGGCTGTTCTCATAAGTGTAGACAGTTATCTCAATCTTACAAGCCTTGATTTACTGTTTGATGCTCATCCCTCATTGCACTATGTAGTCAATTTCCTTGTTTGATCACTTACAGCCAAATTTCCAAAGCTTAATGGCTTTTCCATATTTTTGTCCTCAGAACCAATAGAAATATACATATATGAGAAGATATTACTTAGATGTTTATAAAAAATATACTTTATGCTTTTTAAAATGAATGCTAGAATATTGTATGTCCAACTTCTCATTATGGTTTGCCATAAATGTAATTATATTACTACAGTGTTTAGTAAATACCAGGGTAATACATGGCAAGTACATTTACATACTAAATCACCACATCAGAGGTAGAGAAAGCTGATGAGACTGAGTCCAATAGACATGTCTACTGTTAAATGATAAAAGGTCACAGCTTAAACTCAAATATTGTTCAACTGTTAATTTCCTTTGTCAGCTGTTAATTCTATGCTCCTGCTTTGGGCCATTTGATTTGCATTACTTGAATACAAAGACTTTGGTGAGTGTTCAGACTGGTCACAAAAAGGTGACATGGACACGTGCACACTTTTGCTTCCTTCGCTCCTCCACATAGCCTTCAGCTTTATCTCAGCAAGGTTTGCACCTTGTATATCCTCATGCCATCCCCTCTAAGGGAGTCAGTGCATTCCCTTACTTTACTACTAAAAATCACTGTGGCAGGCTGCAGCACAGCGCTCACCTCCTTCAGACACTGTGAACTGAAATACAACTAAAAATAAAGGAACTATTTCTTGGGGTTGCAAGAGTTGGGGGTGGCACAGAAAAGCCTATATCTATACTTTCAAAATCTGTTACAGTCAAAACCAGAGTGCCTGCACCTGAACTGCCTGTTGGGAGCAGTCCTTGATCCATGCTACAACCCAAACACTTGAGAATTGTTAGGGACTGGTCCTGGACCCCCATGTCAGGGACTGTTCTGTCAACTGAACAGTACAGACAATTTAACTCTGGGGCTGAAGTTCATGGTTTGACGACATTTAATTTAGCAGTAAGGGAACAACCAAGGAATGGCCTGAACCCAGCTCAGTGCTCTGCAACACAGAAGCAGCCAGGCTCAAGTTCCTGGTCCTGTTCTGTTGATGGTATAGAGGTAACTTTCCGGCCCTATACCAGGTGATTCTGACTACCTTTCAAGTGACTTCAAATTAGAAGATATATGCTTAACTACCTTCTGATGTTGCATCCTAGGTCTGAATTTCCCATGTTCAGGTCCTTCTGCCATCACCAGATATCATGAATCACCCATGGTTGACCTGGCTTGTTGCTTCATATGAACTCTCCTTCATATTAGAAGTATTTCAATCCATCATGATGTTACTTCACTGCTCTTTTTTCTTGTTGATCCATGCATGTTAACCATCACGCATTAGAAGTTTGCCTGGGGAGGAAGAGAATACACACTAGTACCTTCATGGTGGATCTATATCTACGCATTATGTTTCAGATCAGCTTTTCTATATTTATAAGTTGTTTATATGTTACAGGGTGTAATTAGTATCACAGTCCGGTGTTTGTAACAACTCAGATTCATGAAACTGCATGCTTATTAGTACAATTGCTATACTGGGAGATATTGTACATAGCCCATTGCATACTGATGGGTTTCTTTTGATCTCATTTTGTATTAACCACCATTACTTTATCTCCTCATTGTTTTTTCTCAATCTTTAAATTCCCTCATCCCAAATGTGTTAGTTATACTCGGTACGTTATTGTTGGTCTGGAGATGTAAATCCCACTGGAAAAATTGATTTTGGGTGACATGGGTATTACGTCAAGCAGCTAAAACAGTTTGGTAAATATTTGTGCTATTCTGACGTTCAGTTATTCATGCTCTTAACTTTATAGGTCCATTCTAGTTGGTCTGAGAGGAATTTGCTATCAGTCTTTGTTTCTGTGTGATGTGGAGAGAGATACAGATTGTTTTAAATATAACATTGTCGGGCTATTTAGAATGAACCAGGGGGTTACAAACCAATCAGTTGGAAATTGATTGAACTTAAATACGTAATAGCTTTTATCAGCAAGCATTGAATTTACAAGCAAAATATTCTGAGTTCTCTCACAGACATGTCTCACTTTTCGAAGCTTTTCAATCTCTTGCTGGCATGCTTAGAAACAGCTTGGCAAAATTTAAGCCGTTATGAAGCTGCAATAACTACCAATGCCTCCCGTCTTTATCCAGTTGCTGCTTGTGTGGCAATTGGATTGCACGTAGACCATAAATCTGTAATTCTAACAGACTTTTCACTTTGATATTTAAACTACCAAGCTTTCCACTCAAGAAGAATGTTACCTATAGTAATAAAAATGTAATTTTGAAAAAGGTTTTAAAATGAAAGAGCACATTTCTTCATAAAAAAAAAAGAAAAAAAATTAAAAAAAGGCATAAAAATAAAATGTTTTTTTTTTTTTTTTCAGGTTTCTTTTTACATCTGAAATCACTCATCAAATGTGAACAATCATTACTGGTCTTTGGAAAAATTACTTTTAACCAAATACCCTATCCTTGCATTTTTCTTTCAGTGATGGTATTACCCAGCTCCAGCTGTGAGCATCTGACAGGAAACCTGCTTCTGCTCTTTTTCGTATCGGCCACACCAGCATCCTACACCATGACTTGGTCTCTGAGGCATGATGGTGACATTATTGTCTCATTTGAGGGCAAAGCTGAGTTTCAGGTTAAAGGAGCCTAAATACAACAGGGTGTAATGCCTATCAGCAGGAATGCATTTTCTGCTGGAAGACAAGGTCACCAGCCTGACCCTATCACTGGCACTATAGGCTGGCAGGCATTGCCATCAGTCCCTGAGCTACCTGTAGACTGACTTTCTTCCATTTGTGATGCTTTGTAAATGTAAATGATATGCAACTGTTTCTGCTTTGGGATTGAATTACTGAAATGCGCTAACTGGGAGAGTGGCAAGCAGCAAATAATAAGAAGATGATGAGCTGTTGGGTATAAACTCTATGAAATATGAATATTCACACAAGTGTTTATGAAATACTCAGGAGCTGAGAGCACTTCCTCTGCTATCTGAAAGATGTGTAAATACTTCATATGCTTGTGAATGCATTTTCTTATTGCTTTTCCTTTTTCCTTGAGATCAGCTCAGTGTTCCATATGCTGAACATGAAACTTCAAATACATTGTGACAATGAAAATATTTGTTTCAGTTAATGCAAATCTCTCATGCGGGCTGCTATTTCCTGTTAAAAGAGTGGTGCCTTTCATAACCCGAAGGTGGTATTAGATTTTTAATTATGTGTTGCTATGTAATTTTACTTAAATAGAACTTGAAAAAGAATTCTTGTGTAGAGAATAAGTGGAATTTAATGCACGAGTTCCATTTAATTAGATATTTTCTGCTTTAATAGTTGAATTCCCCACCCAAATTTCATTTCCATAATCAAGCCATGTTTAGACTGTTGGCATAATATTACTTCTTCAAACATTCACTGCAACTTTTGCTTTACAAAATTCTCATTACTCTGAGATTAATTGAGAATATTTGCATAATGTTGTCCAAAAGACAATGAAGTTTCTCATGAAGTGGATTTACCCCCACCCAGTATTAGTAGTCTAATGAGTACGGTCAGTGAGTAAGATTCAACAGTTGAAACAGCACTGTTACTGTGGGTTTTACAAACAACAACAGACACTATTGTGTGGTAAGTGCAGTGAAAAATATGCATTATTGTTTCTCCTGTAAAAGCCTCATTTCTCTCTTTGTTATTCAAATACAGTATATGAAAGATGCTTCCATAAAAGCTCTCGTTAAATGTATCAGCTAAAAATAGCTTAAAGTTTTGCATTCACCATCAGTGAAGATAAAGCTTTTTAACCATCATGTTTATGAAATCTCTCACAAGATTATTTTTATGTAAAACAGTTCTGCACAAGGTAGCAATCTGAGGCAGGAGTAAGGAGTTCTGCTGCTGTATCTTACTATTAGAGCAAAAGTCCTATCTACTGCTGTGTGCAGGTTAACTCTATCAGCAGTTTTTCTGGATACTTGGGTTGTAACTGGAGATGGTACAAATGCCATGTCAAGTATGGAAAAAAAGCCTTTCATATGTACAAAGGAGGAAAGGGGAAAGGCAGGAATGAGATAAAGGTGATGTTCCTCTCCCCTTAAATTATCATGAAAGAACATGCAAATAAGTTTTGACTTAAACCAGGCAGACTGGTTTTCTGCACAAACGCCCTGAACTGCAGTCAGATGTGTAAAAGGTGGAGGGGGAAATGGTACTCACCATTGTAAAATGTTCTGAGATCATCAGAGGAGAAAGGAACATGGAAATTGAAGTTTGTCAGAATTAAGAATCATCTGCATCCTCGACTGTGTCTTAATTCTTTTAGTTCTTTGAGCAGGCACTTGGCTGTTTCAGCAATCTCTTTCAGTGTCTTGTGCAGTGCTGGGGTTGTGGGCTAACTGTGTTCCCAGACTCACTTTTTGCATGGGAAAATGACCATGGAGCTCTTTTGACAGAAGCAATAGGCTGAGAGGCCAGTTCCTATCTGTGAGAAACTGGAAGTGTTCTTTAAGAGACCACTAATATATCAGTGGCTTTTTGAGTTTGCTGTTTCACTGGAAATTTTCACTATGGTCAGCTTTTAGTTATGCAGTAAGAATCAATTTTGTTTCATATTAGGAGAACAGGTATGTTTCTGAGGAGAAGTATGTTTGAGAGAGATTGCAGAAACTATTGCTGCTTGAAATGTAAACCATCCATCTTGTGAACTACTCTGGTAGGCCTTAAAGAAAAGAAAACACCATATTTAGCCCCTCAGAATATAACTTTCCATCCCTTACTTCCTATTTTACCTTTAATCCTATTTCTAATGTTGAGAATTATCTGCTCTCCACCCTTTCATTCTACATGAGGAAATTCTTTGACCTGGGCTTCTGTGACTCCATCTTTATATCTTTCTTTCACAAGCATTTCTAAACTCAAAACATAGGAAGGATGCTCAGCAAGTAAGTAGTCAGTACCAACACACACTATACATACACACATATATATATGCATATACACACATATTTACCAAGTAGAAGCTATAAACCAAATTAAATATTATGTTGTTTTTTTTTTAAATTTTACCAGAAAAGGTATAGACAGCCTGTTAAAGTCATCATTACAGGATGTTGGTGCAGAAGCTGTAAGTGTATTTTGAAATGGAATGGGAAAATAAACCATACAGACTGAGATCATCTGGAGCTATTAAGCTTTAAGTGAACACAGCTTTTACCTCAAAGCTCCTTAACAGTTTTTAGACAGAGACCACAACCTACCATGTTGTCAGTGCTCTACAGAGGACATGGATAACTAATAGCAATGGAAGCTCTCCCTGCTTTTCTACACAGAGAGCGGTGCCTCTGAGACTGGGGGAGATAGCAAGGCAATTGGTTTTCCTTGGATGTAAGGTTTGCAGAAGTATTCTCTGAGACGGTTCTGCCTCTGAGTGTGTGACACTGTCACATGCCCACAGAGATATTTATACAGACGTGAATGGTAGCGAACAAAAGTGTTTCTCTTAAGCCTGAAAATAGATAAAACTCACTGTTATGCATGTGGGAAGGTTATATAATGTTCCTTAACAAAATCCATGTCAAGCCATCTTTTCTCCCTCTACTTGAAAATATCCCACACAAAACAAATGCCCGGTGAAACACCAATGACATTCCTAATGTTTCTGTTCATCATCTTTTTCTGATGAAAGCCAAGTGATTGCTGCCAGGGGCAAAAGGTTCCCCAGGAGTCCCAGAGAGGACATCATGTGCCAGTTCCAAAGAATAAGGATACAGCCTTCTTCTTGGCTGGACATACTGACAACCACATGGCTGGTGCTGTACGAAGCTTGAGGCCATCTACACCAATAATTTCTTCTCTTTTGATACCATGGCTTTCACTCTTGCTGCTTTCTGTGCGTTTTCAGAAGACAAGACTGATGATGCAAAATATTATGTAAATCAGTGGGCTGCCAGGAGAGAGATTCATGCATTTATATGTAATAGAGCACTGTATTTCTCCTTCAGCAGGTATTCAAAGAGAATGTGATGTCTCCTGCGCTGTCCTAGGCATCATTGCACAATTGCAGCACTTTGGAATTTGAAAATCTCTGGTTCTTGCAGAAGCTAGAAAAGGTTGAAGAAGTACGGGGGTACGTCGGAAAAGAAGTGAAGAGTCGCCCCAGTGAGGCATTTTGAGCAGTAGTCAGCACAGATGGGAGACTGGCTAATGCACGTCTCCTACATTTTGGCATGAAATGGCTATGTGACTTCATCTAGTACTTTCATGTGCATAACCTCTTGCAGAGGTGTCATTCAGCAAGCTGAACCCTGACTCTGCAGCTTGTTGCCTCATTACAAAGCCCCAACATCCTTCACCCTATGCTGTGGACCTTAAACTTATTAGTAAGTGGAAAGCTAATTCTTCACTATAAAATTAGTCTGTATGCTAATAGCTGAGGTAACCTGTCTCAAAAGTTAAGCTTTTTAAAGATATCTATGCCAGTTGCTAACATATAATTTATATTTTCACTGATGGCATCTAAACAGATATAGTTTATGTTCCAGATTAATTCAGGCTATCTATTTTATGCTTCAGGCATAAGCATGCATGCTGAGGAGAAATGGGTATATTTATTCCTATACCAGTGTTATCTAGTGCACAATGTTTCATTTTGCTTTACTGAGTCCCCAAAGAGGTGACTAATACTGTTCAGAATACTTCTGTCCTCTGAAAGCAGATGCACAGCCCTCCTTAGTGACAGCTTGCACAAAAGAGTAACTGCACACCATTCCTTCATTAACAGCAAAACCGGCATCGCTTAATGTGCCACCTCAAGGTTATCTCAGCGCCACAAGCCATCACAGAATCATAGAATGATTGGAGGGTACCTTTAAAGGTCATCTACTGCAATGAATAGAACATCAACTAGATCATGAGTGCTATTTGGTAAATAACACTTTTTTTCTCCTTATCTGCCCACTCTCCATAAGCATCTCTCTGCAATAAACCTTTGGGTTTTCCGTTCTGTCTCCACAGAGCTGTCTTCCTTCTGTTTCCTTTGTTTCTTGATTGTCCCTAAAACAAGTTGCAGGAACTATGTAAATCAAAAGGAAGCAGTGCCTATTTGATAACTTTCTGATATAACAAAGAAATGACCATTTTCCATAAGGCTGGTGTTAGTGTCACTGGTGCAGAAACACTGGAACCGAGCCAGGGTTAATAGCAACACAATGACAGCCAGTGTAACTTGACAAATGAGTTTTCTTCCTACCTATCTGCTCTCTGAGGACCTCTCCCTGCAATAAGTATATGCCTTCTAACTGCCTTCCATCATAGGAGGGTATGTCAATAAAATTTGTAACTCCAAATGTACTATAGCTTCTCCCTATGGCCCTCCCTCCACCTATATTCTTCCCCCTTTCCACACAGCTAAATTACTTAAGCCCACTGCCCCTTTCCCTTATTCCTGCAAACAGTAGCTGCTTGCTAAATTGAAAAGCTGGAGGAAAAGTTCCGAGATTAAAATAATTCCTGTGTTCCTGTGGCAGTGACTCGGGACTGATGTGAGCTACCTTGTCTGACCTCTCTCATGATGGATTCATTAATCTCACTGAAGGTGTCAGCAGATCAGCCAACTGCTTTTTCTCTTTAGCTGCCCCCAGATGGCATTTCTGAGGAAACAGTGAAGATTGCAGGGAAGATGGGACTTGAATTTCAACAGCCCGTTGCTGCTCCAGTGTATTTAGTCTAACAAAAAGACAGAGGTTACCTCAGTCCGTTTTGAAATCGTGCGTGAAAAGCATCTGGAAGAACATACAGACTCTTCCTTAATTTATTGAGTTATGGCCTTAAGCCACATATAAAGGATAGAAACCACGCTATACGCTGTGTTGTACCGAGCTTTCATCAGCGCTAATATGCTTTTAAAAATAACCCTATTAGGTCTTCTCTCTTCTTAAGTAAGGAAAAGATGCACTAGAAGTATTATTAAAGCCCTTTCAGGATTAATAGCTTGGATTATTTCTCTGACACCCTGATACAACTGCCTAAAGCCAATCTGTCAGCAAGCAACCTTAGCCCAGCCTTCAGGGCAGTGTGATTCCAGCTGTTTCCCATGATACACTTTTGCCATATTAGTTTATGGGCCTGAACACAGTGCTGGTTAATGTGCAGTGCTTCTGGGTTTCACTTAGAAGGCTCTTTGGCACCTGTTTTCTAGTATGTGAAAAATATGCATTCATAGTCAAGCTAGGGAAATGATCTGTGTCCAGAGAAAGGAAAGATCCTGCACAGTTCATAGGGTTTTATCCCATGAAATTATTACAATATAGGACCCTAAATCTGTGCATTGGGCTATAGCGAATCTGTCTGCTTTTAATCTCACAGATTTGGTTACTGTGTTGTCTGAACCCACACTTCAGAACCAAGTAAGAGTAGGAAGCTTATGCTGTAATTAACTTTGACACAAACACACATGGACAGTCATGGGGCTTTACAAGGAAAGAGGAACTCTGCAGAGCTCACTGCTCAGGGAAGCATCGTTAACTATTTGTTTGGGAAGAGTTTATGAAGCAACCTATATTATCATACTAGTAACTTTTTAGGTGCTGTGCTGACATCTATACTGCTACCAAAAGTAGGATAAAAATCAAAATAAGTAGTAAGAGATGTGGATGATTTGACAGGTTCAGGGTTTGAGTTTGCCCCATTACGCTAATATATTTATCAATATGGACACGACTTGTGAGAGCCAGTCCATGCCAAAAGGCAAGCACACTGAATAGGTGGGACAAACACATGATGGGGTCCAGGGAGAAGAAGGAACAAGTTGAGTGAAATGAGTGGTTGGAATTAGTCTCTTAGTGTCACAGCCTTGATTCATTCTGTCTTTCCTTCTGGATGTGTTTAATGAACAGCACAAACAAACAGAGGGGGAATAGAAATGGGGTCTGGAGAGAATGTCCAAATGGCCCTTTTTTCCTGTTTTCTTCCAAAGAGGAGAAACTTCTGTTCTGTTTTCCTGGATGGCTGCCCTTGGACAGGGTGGTTTCCTCAGGACTTCTTGGTCTAGGGAAGTGCCAAACAGCTAAGCTGAGCTTTATAGGACAGATGGGCAAGAACAGAAATGGCACTTTCAACTGCAGCTTCTATTTCCTGAGTAAATCTTTAACCATCAAGACAGCCTCTTGTAAGGATTTAAGGTCTCTGCCTTTCTTCTTCTAAGGCTGTTCTTTATATTAACTGAGGTGGTGAGAGGAAGACAACACAAGAAGATTCAAGCCATTTTGTTTGATCTTCTAAATACACAATTATGACACTTTGTTACTGACTACAGTATCAGAGCCAATGTGGGATCTCTTTGTTTTATAATTTCGCTGTTCATTCCAGTCTCCCCAGATCAAGGGCTGTCTGCTTTATTTTACAATCTACATTGGGATAAATCATCCTAGAAGTGCCCATTTTTCTTCATCAGCTGTAACAGGAGCTCCAGAAACCGGTTCAGAAAGATGAAGACATCTACATGAATCTCATATTAACCTTTCCTCTAAACATTGATTAATCCTCGAAGCCTATAGTCCAAAAAATACTGGACTAAATGCTAACCAAACCCAGCCTCTTTCACAGCCTCCAGCCTGCCTGGCACTTTATTAACCTGCTCAGGCCATGGGTATTGAATCAATTCCAGTACTTCCAGACTTCCTCTGAACCAACAAATGTGGGCTGAGCCCCTTAGCGTGTGTGTTAAAAGGTAAATATTTCATCTGATTTCATCTTTAAAGAAAACATACCTTATCATCTGATGTGACACGTTCTGTGAAGCTATTGCTTCAGTAATGGGAAGCTATCAATCTTTTTAAATGGAGCGTGCTTTCTAAAGAGAGGTGATAACTTTCATTAGATGAAAAGCTTTAGCTGAAGGAAATAGGCTGGCTTCTAATAAGTAGGTTTGCCCTTTTTTTCCATGCATCGACATAAACCCCACATCTCTCTACAGGCATAGCTGTAGAGATATCTACATTAGCTATCATCGCTCTTGCTTTTAGGTTTCTTTTCAAAGTAAGTGGGTCCTGATTGCTTGTAAGTTAGCAAACTTTACTCTACTTAGTCTTTCTCTCTGAGGTAAAATCTCCTGGAGAATTTGAATTATCTATGCTCATATGGGCAGAAAACTGTTTTGCTTTGGTTTTGGTGTTTTTTTTCATTTGATTGACTACACAGCTTTTCAAATCAATATAATTCTTGTTGATATAGGATGTTAAGCCACCATAAAGCATTCGTCTATAGCAACGTAGTCATACTGACACGATTCATCATATGCCTAATTTATACTGAAACATATAACCTGTCTTATCTGCTACCCTGGAATTAAAAAAGTCCCTTTAATTCTAGTTCCAGTATCCACATTACAATTCATGACCTTAAACTGTCAGTGGCATAATTGCACTTTTACCACCTTTTTGCTTAATTTCTCTGCATCAACAGAATTCTAATCTGACCTATAGAAGATATAACATGAAGACAGATCGCATAAAATAACATCGTCAATTCTGATTTACAGCGCTAGTTTTCTTGCCATTGTCAATACTACATACTATTTAATTTTAACTTAATAAAATATGTAATGTATTCATGGTATAGCTTTTTTCTATTCGATAGTAATGAAATCAAAGTCTATTTTAAGCAGTGTAATGATCTTTGAAATAAAATAGTGTGCATGTGCAAGAGTGTGTGTATTGCAAAATCAGATATAATTTCGAATATTTCAGGTAGAACAACATCTTGACAAGATCTGATGGATCTACAATTCCTCTTAAAGGAGGTTATTCAGCTTAAGCATCTTTTTCAATATGCTTTAAAGATTCACCCTAATGGAAATAATAATAATACTGAATAGCTGGATAGCAATTCACATATTCAAAGCACTATGCAAACATTAACTACTACAGTTACACAACATCTAAATAACTATAATACTGGCTGTCAAGGCAATGAAGAAGCAGACAAATGCAGAGCACTGCATGCAGTTCTGGAATGGATTCTGCAGCGAGGAGGGAGGGAGCGAGATCCTGCCCAACAGAGTGAGGTTTGGCGTGCCAGTATGCTCCAGGTTTGCATTGTTCTGCTCCAGCCACCTGCAATGCCATGTTTAAAGTGTTAATTAGCAGGTAGCAGATGCTGTTCCTTTGCCAGCTCTGCCTTGGAAGTGTTCTTTGTGCTGTACATCAAAATGTAATTATGCCACTTTCAGGTTTCTGGTGGCTGGTTTCCTACTGAACATCTGGGTATAGTTCTGGGTACTGACATTTCACAAGTTTTTTTCTTTAGTCTTCCTTATTTTGTGTTTCCCATTGCTGGGATCTTTTAAAACAAACTGCTGACAAGAATGCAGAAAAAAACATATATATTTGGTGTCTTGGTTGATGACATTCTGTCATTGCCTTCGTTATTCTATGTTTCTATGTTTTAGTTGGTCCATGGCAGTAACAGCAGAATATGCTGACAAATTTATTGGAGTGTTTGAAAGCTGCAGTTGGATCCATTTAATTCTTTGCAGCCTCCTTTCAATTTCCTGGTTTAAAAATCAGTGCTGCTGAGGTCTGTTAAGCAGCAGCAGGCTCTGCAATGAAATCCTCTGTTCCTCAATGACATCAGCTATAAGCACATTGCTGCCGGTTACAAACATACCTTTTTATTCACTGCACCTTGAATAGATAGGAAAATAATCCATTTTCCTGCATCTATGACTGCACGTGACTCCTTGTGGCCTTGTCTGATATTATACTGCAACAATAAACCAATCTGGAAGTGATAAAAGCATTGAACATTATTTCAGTTTTATTCTAAGCTGAGAAGAATGGTCCAGACATTTGACCTTCAGGTGGAACAGAGAGCTTTTCTTTCCAGTGCTCATACTTTATGTTCATACTTTACAATACAACTTCATCCATTTATATGTCATCTTTTATTCTAAATGTTCAAAAGCGATGTATGAATGTGATTGTGCACACAGTTTATGAATGGATCACTCCACATACAGTTGAAATAAAGCAGCAGTTGCTGGGAGATGTGCAAACGTTTAGTTGTGAAGCTCATCACGTAGAGCAATTTGGGGCATGTCAAATTGATACTTCTTTGCCTGTGGAAAGTAACAGGTCTTCAACAATCATATATATGATATATATGCATATATGGTTTTATTAGTCATTCAAAAACAGGTACCAGAGAACAGACCACCATTCCCAGTGCATCGTGATGTTGGTTCATCATATTAGTAAACATCTATTTGTAAAAATTGCTAGCAACTTGCTCATTTCTATTACTTCTCTCTGCGATGTTTTTGCTTCCTATTGCAGAACCAAGGAGTTTATGCTTTTGAATGAAGTGTTAAAGTATCTATATGTATACACTAATAGGAGAGCTATAGGGAATAGAAAATCATGCTTAAATTTTGTTCCTGAATGTTGAGTTCCTACATTTTGAGAGCAGTTCGGACAACCTCCAGTGATCTGTGGTGCTTTGTGAAGGCTTTCTGTGAAGCTGACCTTGAAATTCTCTTTACCCCTTGAGGACTTCGTAGGGTTTGCAAAACCTCCGCTTCTGTCTTGATGCATTGCGATGCTGTCCCCATCATTTGCATCTCCAAAGTCACATTTGTGGCCCCACAGAACACGCCTCTTTAATGAAGCAATAATGAACTATTTCATTAAAAGCCAGCAGATGTCGTAGTTTCACCAAAAAGAGCCCGTTTCTCCCTAGTCCTTTGCAGCAGCATCTTCTTATGTGCAGCGTTTCATACAGCAGTAATTCTGTGTTAGGTAAGTTGTTGTTGAGCAACATGCTCCAACCATCAGATCTTTCAGCTACTCTCACAGTTAGAATACATTAATATGAAAATATCCCCCTTTTACACACTGAAACACAGGGGAAGATGTTGCCGTGATGCTAAACACCCGAGGACTGTGTGACACTGTCTCAGGCTGATTACTATATGGAGGCATTTTCTGACTTTTAGTGCTGCTGTCCCTCCAATTCAGTTACTTTTGATATCTAAGCTCTCTTCTTGTTGCTGCTCTGATGTCTGTCCAAGATGGTTACATGGAATCAAGTTAATGAGGCGCTGCACTAATAGATTTAGGTAAATTGGTAATGAAAGCATAACTGATGGAACGAGCCTACAAGTTTAATCAAATAAAACTGGTCTTACTTAACTGTAGCTACCTAAAATTGCATAGTTTGTCTGAAGAAGTTGTTGTGCCTTCCTCTGCAGTTAAGGGAGAAAAGTAAACACATCCAAAGGCCATTTCTAAGACTGGTGTTGCAAAATTGTCCTCTGGAGATACCTGCATCCCTCTGTTAAGTGTAGAAAGAACCTAAATAGCTGTTTCAACCTTGACGATTAGCTTGAAGATAGTGGAGTTCAGTGATTTTAATAGGCACAATGAATCCAGCACATTCTGCTTACTTTCTTCTGTTGCAGCCTGTGTTTAAAAACAACAGAACAGTTGTATTCTTGATCTTCATCAGCAGTAGTTCAATAGATAATATTCATCTTATTGCAGTTATGCATATGCTTGTGGCCTTTGTTGGAATAGTAACTAATCTGCTGCAAATCATCACTGGCATTTTTCTTGTGCTGTCTTTAGGTAGGGGAAGGTGATTGGGATTTCTGCTTTTCAGAGTCAGAATGGAACTGAAGCAGCTACTTGTGCAATCAACTGCATCATAACTGGTGCAGCAAGGATTAGTCTTGGAGTCTGAAGCACAAGTCTGCAGCCTGAAGTAGAAGCAGTCTCCTCCTCTGTGGGGGTTGGAGAAGGGAGGGAAAGCAAAAAAGAAAGGTGAAGAAAGGGAAGAGAGCTACCTTCCTCTAAACAGTCTGCTGGGGGGGGGTCTGGCACAGAAGGATGGTGGCACCACAGAGTCACAGTGTGGATCTGCTGAGCTCTCATATTGAAGAGCTCATCCGCAGTAAATCCTAGATCTATGCCTCCCTAGAGTTGCACTAAGGAAAACAAAAAACCCCAGTGGAGATAAAAGAATAAGTGTTGATTTTTAGCTTTTGTGATTAGTTTTACCAGGAGGAAAGAGTGAGTTGCTCCTAGCATTAGCTACCTAAGGTTTAGGCATGCAAACTCAGCTGGCTGTCTCAGCTCTTCCTATACTCAATTGACAAAGAGCTAGGGCTAAACAGGAGTCTCTATTTGGGTGGAATAAATTGTCATGTCCCTCCCTTACCTATAAAGACAACCTTTGTAAGTTGCTTGACAGCTAATGTTATATAAGATGAATTCCAGGGAAAAAAGAAGAGATGGGAAGTCAATGAAAAAATAACAATATTTAAATAAATCTAAGTGTTGAAATAAGCATATGCACACAGTACGATTTTTCCAGGATCAGAAAGAGCTTATCAATTTGAGCTTGTAGGGGATTAATGCAGATAAATGGTCAAAATAATAATGAAGATTGCTCTGTAATAGGCTGGAATAATGAAGATACACGCTCTACAATAGACTAGAATTACAGAGGAGGCTTCCAGCCTGTGGGATGCCAGGATATAAGGAGTCTAGAGCAGAAAGAAGCTGGGATGTCTTGTTCCTAAGAGAGCACCATATGACAGGCTGGGATGTCTTCCCATTCACACTTCAGGCAACTATAAAGGGGGGTCGGGGGGCAGATTATGTTCACTCAAAATACTCCTGCACTTTTTCCAACCAATATTGGAATACAGATATCTGCTTTGGAAAAAAGAAAAAGACAAAAGATCAGAACAGAAATGAGGAGAATTTGTTGTGAAATGAGTCAGGGAAAAAGCTTGACCTCGGTCAGGAAGAGGCTCTTTACACTACATGGACCCATCAAGAAATGTATGGTATTAAATATAGCTCCGCCTGACATTCAAAATTGCCTTCTACTGATCTGTTTCTCGCTGAGAAATGACAGCACTGCTGGTGTAGCTGAGTCAAATGGCTGCTGCTGGCATGTTTCTTCTTGACAGAATCAGCCCATTTCAAGTTCACAACGCTTTCTGCAGGACTGATGCCGTCTTGTGATTGTTTTTATTAGGTTTCTGAGCTTGATTATTTTGAGTCTGCTAACAGCCCTTCTTGCTTCAGCAGTGGAGGAAGCAGCATCTTAGATTTCTGTCTCTTTAAATTTTAACCTCTGAGACAATGCCACTGGTTCAGTTCTGCAGATAAAGGAATCAGAGCTGGATAAAGCTGAGCAGTTCAGCCAGTCAGCCTTGGACCTTGTGGACTGTGTATGGGCATAGCACCAAGGTGACTTTTTCAGCTATAGTTATGGTGCTTGTCTGCTGCACTGTATTGATAGTGCCAGTCAATAAAGTTCATTTCTTCATTTGGAAGTTGGTGGTAAAAGCAGGATTTCTTTGCAGCATGGCTGGGACAGGGAAGAGGCTGGAATGGGGCAGAGTGGAATTTGCTCCCCATTCCCTATCTCAGCAGCTGTCTATGAGGGGGAGTACAGGGCTGTGGGGTACAAGCAGTGGTGTGTGACAGGAAGTGGGAATTGTCATTACAAGGGGAAAAGGAGCAAGTGAAGAGAGAAGACATGGAGCAGTGACACTACTCTGACCCATAGCAGCCTTGCACCTCCATAGCTGCCAGCTAACACCCCATACAGCAGGAATGTGGGGAAGCAGAGGGAACTGCCCCAGCCAGCTGCAGCTTCAGTCATCTGAAGCTGGACCTGGAGACAAGGGTAAATATCCTGGGGTTGATGCTTGCTGCTAAGGTCATGTACAGCAATTTGGGATCAAAGCAGGTTCTCAGTTTTGCTAAATCAAAGAATTTCAGCTGTGTGAACCTCACCCAAGAGAATGGGTCTGGAGTCAGCAACAGGGAGATGCAGAAGAGCATCAAAGCTACGTAAAACAAGCTATGACCTGGCAAAAATCATGTTTCGAGCTTGGCTGTGCTCTAGGAGTGCAGTCTTTGGGGGGCCTGAGCACATCTTTTCCTCACAGCTGAGGGTGATGCTTCTCATCCCTCCCTCCTCAGAGAAATTTTGAGTCACTGCTGCATCCCTTCCACTTCTGCAGCCTTCCCTGAAGAGCAGAACTTCCTCTTCTCTCTTCTTCCACTGGAACAGCTGTGATTAGCAAAGGTGGTTAGCAGGAAATACCGGCACAAAACATGAAAAACCCTTACTGAGAAAGGATGCACCCCTGCTGCCAACACAAGGCATAGAAAGCTTGACCACACTACGACAAAATGGTCTTTTAAATGTCACTGATGGAACCAAATGTGTACAGGTAATAATTTCCTAGACTGCTAAAAAAAGAGGCTTGGATGCTAAGGTTTGATATGGTTATGCATCTTATAGTCATTTGATATGATTAACAGGTCTGGTTTGCGCATCACCTCCTACATTCTTCATGAAATAACGTGGCTAAAAATCCTATTTGGAGAGTGAGGTCTATTTTGTGTGGATTGTTATTTAAAATGCCAAGGTCTGCAAAGAAACCTTTCTCTCTTCACCATTTCTACCCTGGTTGCCCAACGTTTTCTCTATTGTTTCATCCCTTAATCTCATTTTAATGCCAGGATTTTCAAAACAAGTTGCTTGGAGTTGAAGGCTTAGTCACATCAACCAACCGACTCCTAAAGTACTACCCACCCAGTCGGAGGTGTAGACAGCAGTTCTTGCAGTCCCTGACAGGTGCCACAAATGTAGAAGAGATGCAACTTATTGTCAGAGATGCGAGAAGTTAAATAAAGAAACGGGCTGATTTATGAAGGCCGCTCATCGGAGAAAGCTTGGCAGCAGATGGAAACAGTTCTCAACAGGTATCTGAACAGTGTGCGATGCATTTCAGTGTTGTTTTTAAACCCTACTTCTTGAAAAGCAAATGTAATCATACTTCAGAGCCACAGAGAGAAGGACATTCCAAGAATTAACCTGGAGTCTCATTAAGAAGACTGTTGAAAGGATGAAACCACTTTTTTCTGGTGGGACATTTGGTGGTTTTGTTCTATTTTAAAAATAGCACCAATCCTCTTTATTATCATCTTATCATCGTCTTACAGCAGTCTTATACCTGGATCCTTTGAGACAGATCTCTAAAAAGAAGGAGCAACAGAGACAACGTGTGATGAACTGAGCACAACCCCCATTCCTTGCCCTCTTGTGCTGCTGGAGAGGGGAGCAAGACCCTAGTTGAGCCTGTTTTGCCTGTGATGGTAATTGGTGAGTGGTCTCTCCCTGTCCTTATCTTAACCCATGAGCCTTTTGTTTTGTTTCCTTCCAGCTAAGGAGGGCAGTGGTAGAACAGCTTTGGTGGACACTGGTGTCCGGCCATGGCCAACCCTCCACAGGTATTTTCAAGAGCACTTCATTCTCAAAATTGTTTATTCCCTAATGAGAACTGTTTTCTTACTTTTTATTAAACCTTTCTTCCTACTCCCAGGTCTAGGCTGACAGAAACTGTTTGTGATCAAGGAGGTATCATAATATTTTGGTTTTAGCATTACTTTTTCTCCAGCTTTGTGTTATGTTGTTACTATTTTTATTATTGTTTTTAATTTATTTTTATTATTTATTATCATTATTTGTTATAATTACTGAGTATTTCTGCCCGTCTCCACAAATGCTGGTAGATATCGGGATGAAAGTCCTTTAAATGATTTTTTTTGGTCAGAAAAACATTGATTTCATAAAATCAGCTGTTTATGAGAAAGCAGCTTCTGTGACAAAGCTTTTACTGAGAAAGCACTTTGACCCAGGGTAGGTTTGACTTTCAGATCATAGGAAGAGAAAATACTCCACTTATTAACCAGCCAAGCAAAGAGCTAGACTGTGCAAGACCTGCATTCAAGTTCATTCTCTGAATCAAGAAAAGGCGTTAACTTTTTCCCTATACATGAAATCAGCTTATTGCCCAGAGACCTCCTGGCTGTTCTATTACACAGAGATTTGTAATACCCAATAAATATAAATTTCTGTTATGGTACTCCACTGTTATAAACAAGAGAAGGATTGCAGGGAAGAGAAATACCTTGTATTAAAGCAGATGGCAAGTTTTAAGTCACATAAAACTTTCTTCAGCTTCTTGCACTCCTAAAATACGCTTGTTTTTTTCCAGCTGCAGCATTTGGTTTAATAAAAGATATTATTTCTCTTGACAAAAGTTCCCTTCTGGAAAAGTTTGTCTCTTTCTAGCTTGCTACAGCAAAAAAACCCCACCAAACACAACAAACCCCAAACAAAAGCAATATCTCAAGCTGCCTGTCTTGCCTGTTGAAATCTGTGGAGGTCTTTATTGAGCTTTTCCTGTTCTCAGCAGGAGACACGTTCAGAAACATTCCAGTTCTCGCTGTGCCTTTGGACTGATGGCGTTTCAGGTGGATTTGAAAAGAGGCAGTAGGAGTTCAGACTTCTGAATATATACAATAAATCCATCACACGCACAAGAGAACAGGTACACAGAGCACTCAAAGCAGGAATTTCATTCTCAGTAGCATGTTCCCTTTGAAGGCAATGGATTCTACATGGCCAAAGTAATCTTAAGTTTCTATTTCCAACCTGTTGCAGACTGCTGAAATTACCAGAGCTTTAGGCAGAACCAGTTCCCAAAGGAATAATTCTTCCATATTCCTTTTTTTTTCCTTTTTTTTTTTTTGCGGGGGGTGAGGAAGAGGAAGAACATTCACAGGAAAGCTTCTAAAGGAGTTATAAGTGATACTACATACCTTCAAGAACAACTGTGTAGAGAGAAAATTGGGGTCTGAGCACTCAGTGTATTACATTCTTACTCTATGCTGCTTCCTAAGGCCACCTGAATGCTATTAATTTATAAGCAGAGCTCTGCTAGAGCAAATGGAGCATGAAGATAATTAGTAGTAATTGAAGCCTACATAAAGCTGGCTACCAAGGAGCATCAATTTATGTGCTCCTAGTCATGCACCCTGGTAAATGCATTCTTCACATAGGCTTCTGTACCTGATTGTGGTGCATGTACCCCAGAATACTGTCACCAATAAACCAGGCAGAAGCCGGCTGTGTGCAATCTCCTATTGAGCTCTACTGGGAGCTGAGAAGGAGGCATTTTGATTTTTGCTTCTGGGACTTTGCTCTTTCAGACAAATGGTAGGAAGCGAGATTGGGGGATTATTTCTCTAATAAGACTCTAATAAGGGTTCATTGCTTTGCATTCAGTAAGGTATTATTTCCATAAATGCTGGTATAAGGAGAGCTCAGATGGTTTTCAGTTTAGCAACAGTTTGCTGCTTCTTAATTTAAATGGAATTCAAGAGATTCTGCCTTTCTGCTGGAGTAGGTAGCAGCACTGGTGTATGCAAGTACCTTTGCAGCTCTATGGTTTCTGTAACGGATATTGTGTTCTAGATTTTCATCATTCCAGCAGGTTTGTCTACCAGCAGTGTCCATGCTCTTGACTTTTGCTGGTCAAACAAAGCAGTGGTTTGAAGCAGGTATGAAAGAGGCTGAAGAGGGAACCTACCTCACCTTTCTTTGTGGGCACGTGAACGTGCTTGTTGGGATACAATATCCTGCTTCGATTGCATTCTGTTTTTTTCATTGGCACTGTCTCCAAGGGGAACTGCCATTGTCTCTATCCCTTCCCTCTGCAAGCTTTCAAACTCAGCCCAGAAGAGCAGTTTGCTTTAGTTTGCACTGCTCTGTCCTCCAAGCAGAATTGAAAGCAAAGGATTCATTACCCTTCAGAAAGAGGGGAAAATAAACTATTAAATGGCTTTACATCTTGGAAAACAAATAAGATGTAGATCTGGGATAAAAAAACACCGCCACCACCATCGAACAGTGGTGTACATTTTCTGTTAGAGACTAAACAGAATGTGTGCATGAAGGAGATGAATTACAATTTCACAGGCAATTGTAATCCTGGTGTTTCCACACATGCAAGCATTTGATTTCAAAATAAAGGTTTCATGCCCTTTTTGTGACTATGATTATAAACCTTCCAGTATTAGCAGACAGATTAAGCATTAGGATGAAGGAATGGAATTATGGACATTGTAGCTGATAAATGTGACAAATCCAAAGTTTGCTGATAAATAGCAATGCTCATAAGGGAACTGATCTCTATAGCTGATTAGTATATATATGATACCACCTGGCAAGTCCGGATAGATCTAAGCAATTGTCTATGTCCTCCAAGAACTTTATGGTGCCAAAAGCATTTAAAGCAGCATCCTGATTAGAAGGAATGAGCCAGGTGCATGAGATATTGGAAATAAACAACTGATTAGGTCTACTAAACCCTGAAATGTTTTTAGAATCAATCACAGGTTTTATTAGTAATACCAACCGGAAGAAGGGATCCTTACAGAGCTTACAGTAGGCTCTGCAAGGTGAGTTATGTCACAACACGCAGAGCACTAGAGTGCTGTGTTTTCATTGGCCTTCTAACCTAGTGAAAGCTGCATGAGAGGGTTTGGTACCTCAAAAGGGGATCCACCAAAGTTGGCATGGTGAAGAGGGAGATGTCTGGGCCTATTAAGCACTGAAGGAAAGTATATCTTAAATCCATTGCTCTCCTAAGGATTTAAAGATTTACTGTGGAGACTGGGTCAGGCACTACTCTTTTCCTGCCTCAGTAGATTGGAACTGGTATCACCAGCAATCTGGACTATAGCCTTGTGCACCAAGTGGCAATTTTCCCATCCTGTCTACTAAACCAGTTTAACTTAATAAAGTAATTTCATGTTTAATGAGGTGGAGAAGCATAAGCAAGGCTATAGCCTTCTGGAGAGGTGTCACCTGGAAAACAAAGAGTTTTTATTTACTGACGCAGCAAATTTGTAATTTATAACACAGAGAGCGCTTCCCTCTTTAATGTGTATTTATGGCACCATCAAAGTGAAACAGTCTAATAGTTTTGGAAAATTCTGCAGGCATGTTTTATAGCAGTGGTAAGAACACTTGCATAGGAGGTGAAAAGTTTCAAATCCCTGAAGACAGACGGGGGTATTAAACACAGTCCTTCTTTAACTAGGCAGGTTTCCTTACTGCTGAGCTACTAAATAAGGAGAAAAATGACCTCTTCTTTCTGAAATTTCATTTTATTTATATAATTTTTTGTGGGGTCTGACTTCAAAGCAAAGGGATGCTTTGGGGCTACACTGCAGCAGGCTGGGCTGGTTTCTGAAGACAAGGTAGGAGTCTGTGCCTAGACTGATGATAAACAAACAGAAAAGCTTTTCCAGTTGTTTAAACCTTTAAGTACTCTAAATCACTGCACCTCTCTTGATCTTATATGAAAGTTTCCTGCTTGCTTGTGTCTTCACCTGAGCACAAGGATTGTTTCCAGCTCTGGAGCTGTTAGACACTTACCTAAGCCCCGCCAGAAAGTGAAGAGGCACATCACTGCCTAACAGCTGGATCCACTCAGTTTGTGTGGAAAGTCCCAAGCATCAATCAGCCAGAGCAAGACCCTCCAGAATTGAAGTCAGTTTAAAAACCATACAGCTGCAACATGAGGAAAGGATAATCTCTTCTCCCCAAATCTTTTATAAATGGTCTATTATCTTGAACAGTTGCCTATGAGGTGAAAGGCTTGGAGATTTTATAGCACACCTCAGCTGCAGCCTACAAGGGCAACCTAGTGCATAACTCATATTTAAGGAGATGATGTAGTGTTTTGTGCTGGCTTGCATCCTCTCATAAGGTAGAGCTTTTCATGTTTTCAGTGTTTGCTTTTTATTACAAAAGATGCATAGCAGCTTTGGGATATGAGTAACTTGCACAACAACAGCATCTCAATAAGCAGGACACCAAACCTTGTAATAAATTGTCTGAAAGGAATTTATACAGGAAAAAAACGTAACTCATGACAACATTTTTAAAACAGCACATTCTGCATTTTAACTGGCATCTAATTCAACAAAGGAGTTATTTGTTGTCAATTTTTTTGCTACTTTTAAAATGTGAATTGAAAATAAAATTTCATTCTGATTTCTGCTTTAGATTCATAGAAATTAAGATTGAGAATTCAGTGTGACATTTTTATACTTCTCATTAGATTCTGAGAAAAGCAAGTAACCTCTGAAAACAGGTTACAAAAAAGTTGTCACTTTTTTGCATTCTCTCTTGTGGAAGAAAATCCAATTTGTGTAATTGTGCGTGTCTGTACAAAGCACATAAAGCCAATGATAGGGCTCTGCATGGTCCAGCTGGAAGGAGACTGCAACAAGAGGTATAAATCCACACTGCAGCTCCTTAGAAGGTGATTCCTACCTGGAATTGTGGGTTAGAGCTCATTTTTAGTAACTAAAATAAGAACAAGTGGTTAAGGAAAAGGTTAAGATAGGGGAGTTTTGGTTAGGTATTTGTGCTTACAATGGTAACAAATAAATAGGATACCTGTGCTGTTGCTGAAGTCTCCGAGTACCTAAAAAAGATACTCTTTGACTAAGGCAAATCACAAGAGGAAAGAACCAACCTGAAAATCTACTCATGTGAAAAGATCTTGAGAAGGCAAATCCATAGAGAAATTTGGAGGTTTACGGGAAAGGGGCCCACCATGGATCCTGCTGTTGAGCTGCATACTTATTCCATTCCTGCTGTTGTTAGAGACAAATATGTGATTAACTTCATTAAAGTCAGGCATCGGTCCCATTCCTACTTAACTACATGCTTATGGAAACAGAGCGAAGTTGGAAAGAGATCATAAAATTAAATGAACTGTTCTTTTACTTCAACATGCGCCAGGTCTGTACCTGGGGATCCCAGAGGGAAATCTTGTAGGTACCTCATCACTCTACACTTATAATATTGAATGTAGTGTTTCACTTGTCGCACAGCCCTAGAGAAAACCCATCTTTCAGAGTCTGCTCTTTGCCCACTAGCCGTAATCCTTTACTTACAAATAAATAAATACATTTAAAAATAAATTATTGGAAAAAAAGAGTATTTGGCCTCTGTTTCAAACAGAGCTGTTTGAAAAAGCACATGATGGAAAAATATTTACTAGAAGTATATTACTTATGTTACTAATAAGTATGTAATAAGTAAGCATGTAATAACATATTTGAATGCTTGTAACAGCTCCTATGCAGATAGCTTTGGAGGCTCTGTTTACTTGCATTTGGGAAACCTTTATAAATGATGCATGTTTTTTACTGAGGCACTTTGGTTTTGTTCTTACACTTCATAATTATGCAAAAAGGGTTGTTCTTCAAAAAAATCAAAACCTAGAGTCTTATAGTCTCAGGAGTTTGTCTCCTGGCATTGTCAGTTTCGATGTGGTAGGGAGGAACCAACAGAGGAATCGTTTCTCTTCTTTATTTTGATTTTTAGCAATATGAGCTGTTTTATTTCCTCTCAATGGGCCTGGATGGATGGTTGAGTCTTTGTGCCCTTGCCCCAGCAACTTTTGTTCTAAAGGTAGAGTGAACACAACAGCAGCAATCCATATCAAATGAAATGTCTGAGAAAAACAGGTAATTCGTTGTGTTTTGATTGAATGCAAGTGACTTTCTAAGAGGCTCCGGGCCAGGTCATAATGTGCTATAAATCCATTTAGCATTAACTTCATTGGACTCACACCAGTTACTGACAGATGGAGATCCAAGTTATTTATACCTTTGTAGAGAGTGCACTGTCTCTGGACAGCAGCTATTTCGGTGCTGCGCTGGTAAGGGGCCTTGAATAGTAGGTTCAGGCCCCAGCTGGACCTCTGTATAGTGGATAGTATGCGTTTTGAAGTGAGTGCTCAGAACCCCTGGCCTCAGCAGCAGTTAGATGGTGTAGCCCCTTCTCCTCTGCAGAGGTTAGACCCAGATGGATATCACATTGCTAAAGTCAGTCTAACGTGATTTCTGTCTTCCTTTCAGTAGTGTCGCTTGGATAGAAATCTAACCATTATGGTAATGAATAAAACATTTTATTACCTTAGAGTTCTCTTCTGTTTACAGGTCTGTTCCATTCAGATATTCATCTGAATAACACATCTGCTATCAAATGCTGTTTTGTCCACTTTAGATCCCAAGAGAAAAAAAGAACACATATTATTGCTATTAGGCTGATAACCAGCACCTTAACAGGTTTTTTCCTGTAGTGTTTCAATGAAAATTAATAAACTTGGTGTCATATTAGCTTAATTTTAAAGAAACACATAAAAAGAGTATTATCCTGGGTTATAAAACATACTGTGTAAGCAGCAATTACTATGGAGACATAACTGAATTAAAGGTAAAGCATATTAGTGAGGTGGTTGCAGCCCAGATAGTTGACAAAAGGCTTATGGGTTCTCTGGAATTGTGCTGGCTTTTAAAACAGGGAACTATAGATTAACAGGCAAATGACTAATTAACTTTATACCAGAGTCATAAATATTTTGCTGCTGCTCATTTTCTGGAGGTCTGTGTGTAAGCAGACATTTAGGCAGAATGTTCCTGAGAGACACCAATGGGAAGGTGGTAATTTTGCATTTCCACTGTTCTGGGCTGCTGTGGTGTCAAAACCAACTTCAGAGCTAGGCTATGATGACCTGGCTTGCTACAGCCCTGAACTGCAGTGCAGTTCTTTGGAGATCCTGTAGTGCAGGCTGCTCACAACAGACTTATGTTTCTGTAGGGAAACTTTTCCTAAGTTGCTTTATGGCAATTAGACTAATTTTAAAGATGGGAGGAAAGATTCTGATCATTTGTAGGGAGGTTTGACATTACTTTGCAGTCCTGCATTTCACAGGGTAATTTTACAGTGAATTAAATGAGTTTTCTCAGCGCACTGCTGGAGCCTTGGCCAACTGACCCCATGGATTGCTGCAGGGAGCCCTACATTACCGCATGTTAGTGTTTCCTTTGAGTATAGAGGAAAAAACCTAAATGTTGTTTATCTATTTACAATGGGATTTCAGGGCAAAAAGATTTGTGCTCATGTGTGAAAAGTAACTGATACACTCTTATTCAAAGTTTCTAGGAAGATACTTGTGACAAACTGAAATTCTACAGCTTTCCAGACCCTCAGTCTAAAAGAACATCTTTGTATTTTCTACTTCAAGGAATGAAGTTTTACTTGAGTGAAAAAGCAATTGTCTCAGTGCTCCATGCCTGGAAGACTCAGGAGTAACAGCAGACAGAAGAACCAGCTAGACGGGACTGGAAGAGGTGTGACTGCTTCAGCCGGCAATGGCAAAACTGTAGCTCAGCCAGCGACACTGATGAAATGCACTACAGACCACTTGTGGGCCACTGATGGGATGTTCTAATGTGATCTGAAGTTCCAGGTTCATTTTAATGTATTAAGACCTACTGGAACCCTTCTGAATGAAAGCAAGCATCTCAAGACTCTGTAAGAAAGAGGAATAGATTTTAGTTTGTATACATATCCAAGAAACATAAGTCCAGAATGCATCCAGGAAACTTGTTCTTTTGCCAACCTGAGACCGACTTCCATGGCTGAAAAAAGTGAGCTAAAAGAGCCAACCCAAAACTCCAAGCAAAGCAAAGTAAACTTTCTAATTGCATTACACCTCAGGCTCCAAACCTTCACATCCAAAGCTAGCAGCCCAGTGAGTCATGGGAAGTCATTTGCACTCATTCTTAGCAGAGACAGTGTCAGAACTTGGAAGACTGTCTGAATCAGTGTGTACTGACGACCTGTGTACCATCTTCAATGGATTTGAAGTTCTGCTTTCTCAGGCTGGTTGTTTCTTTTTACTTAAAAATGCCCAAGACATCTCAGTGGGTATGAGCTACTCTACTTTCAATCCTTTTCGTGTACTACTTTCAAATAACTTCAAGTGACCCAGGAAAGGCTAAAAAACTCCCCAGATACTGAGTCATGTTTTCTCATAGTATTTAGCAGACCATAGCTTACAGACTAGAATGCAGACACACTAACTCTTTTGCCTTTTTTAAGTTGCTGAGAACTCTTGGCACGAGAAATTTGTTCTCTTTACCTTTGTAAGTTGATTTAAAGGATAAAGCTGATTCTAGGAGGTGATCTTCAAAGCCGTATTTGTGTTAGAGATGTAGAAACATTGTCTGACTTGTGTTAATATCTTATGCTCTTCTGGTTTGTCTCTGAGTTTACCAAACTGTTTTGTTACAAAAATGTGTGCATTTTACCTTGTTTCTATGCTTGTCTGAGCACTAGAGAAGATCAAGACAATATACATGCATGAAAAAGTAAGGAAAAAGTGTTACATGGTATGCTGGTTTTGGCTGGGGTAGAGTTGATTGTCTTCATAGTAGCTGGTATGGGGCTGGTTTGAATTTGTGCTGGAAACAGCGTTGATAATTCAGGTTGTTTTAGCTATTGCTAAGCAGTGCTTATACTGAGTCAAAGTGTTTTTTGCTCTTCACACCACCCCACCAGCAGTTGGTCTGAGGGTGCACAAGGAGCTGGGATGGTACACAGATGGGACAGCTCACCCCAATCGACCACAGAGATATTCCAGACAATATGGTGTCATGCTCAACATATGGAGATGGGGGAAGAGGAAGGAAGGAGGGACATTAGGAGTGATTGTGTTTGTCTTCTCAAGTAACTGTCCTGTGTGATGGAGATGGCTGAACACCTGCCTGTGACAGAAAGTAGTGAATGAATTCCTTGTTTTGATTTGCTGGTGTGTGCAGCTTCTGCACAAGTCTCCCCAAAACAACTAGTCTCCAATTTTGTTTTTGTAGGCTGCATTTTAAAGTGAAGAGATTTGTGCTGAGAGGAAAGGTCATGATTTCTAGTTTGTTTATTTTTTAAAAAGCTTGTCAAGGGACGCATTTTCCAGCCAAAATGATGCACAAACACCATGAGGCTTGGTTCAGCCAGAACTGTTTTTACAGGTTACTTCTCTGCAACTTTTTAAATGAATTATTTAATGCAATATTTCTTGATGAAAACTACCAACTACGTAAAGAGGAAAATGTTGTGGTGTAAGTTCAGCCATAACTCAGAACCACGCAGCAGCTCTCTCACCTCTGTCCTCCCCCCCCCCGGCTCCCGGAGGGATGGAGAGGAAAATCAAAAGAATGTAATTCCCATGGGCTAAGAACAGTCCAGTAACTAAGGTATAATACAAATCACTACTGCTACCACCAATAATAATAATAATGGTAAGGGAAATAACAAGGGAAAAGAATACAACCGCTCACCACCCGCCGACGGATACCCAGTCTGACCCAAGCAGAGTTTGAACCCCTCTGGGTAGCTGCTCCCAGTTTATATAGTGGAAATGACGTGCTGTGGTATGGAATACCTCTTTGGTGTCTGTGCTTCCTCCTGGCTTCACCTCCTCCCTGGCAGAGCATGAGACTCATAAAGTCCTTCGTCAGACTAAACATTACTGAGCAACAACTGAAAACACTGGTGTTATCAGCGCTGCTCCCAGGCTGAAAGTCAAAAACACAGCACTGCACCAGCTACTAAGGAGAAAAATGACTGCTACTGCTGAACCCAGCACAGACAAAAAACCCTAAATGCAGGTCTGTTTAAAAAACTATACATATACACAGGGGAAGAGAGAGTACGAAGTCAAAGCCAAAAGTTTCTATTGGTGACACTGTACTGTGCTGTGTTGTGTTAATGTTACCCACATGTTTCAGCAAAGCCTTTTCCTACCCAGCAATTTAAAATTCATTCATCAGGAAAACAAACACAAAAACTTGAGCTGTATAATTCATCATCCTGCTAGATTTTTGCTCGTGGAACATAACCCTGCCTTAAAGCTTTCCCAGCTTAATGAGCAATTTGTCTTGTGGGTCTAGTAACAGCTAAAATCTCCTTGTGGTGATATGAATCTTGATGCATCGGTGGAACAGATCAAAATATGGTGCCAGAGAAATGGAGAAAACAATCAGAATATCTTTTGTAACATAATCTAAAATATATAAAGTTTTCTTATATATGTTACCTGAGTTCACTGGATTTGGTAGCATCAAGCTGATATCTTGGTATCAGCTTCTAGGTTTAGGAGTGAACAGCAGACTGGCTTTCAGGGTTTATATACAGATAACATGCAGAATAAGACCTTACATGGAAATTAAGGTCTGTTTTACAGAAAAGTGTTTTGAATCTTTCTTCCCAGGCTGTGAACTAAATGTTACTTTTAACTTCTATATCAAATGAAAACTCAGGGAGGGGAAAAATTAATTGCTTTATTATATTCATAAGGAACATGGAGAAGACTTAATTATCTGAAGAAGACTTAAACTGAAAGAAGGTAGATTTAAATTACATATTGGGAAGAAATTCTTCCCTGTGAGGGTGCTGAGGCACTGGCACAGGGTGCCCAGAGAAGCTGTGGCTGCCCCATCCCTGGCAGTGTTCAAGGCCAGGTTGGACACAGGGGCTTGGAGCAACCTGCTCTAGTGGAAGGTGTCCCTGCCCATAGCAGGGGTTGGAACTGGATGAGCTTTAAGGTCCCTTCCAACCCAAACCATTCTATGACTCATTCTATAATTCTGTGATTCATCTAAGTTGTAGGTCCTTCTTATACATTTGAGTACAACAGACCCATCCAGCTGATCATTCTCATTGAGCTCCTCTACACACTCTTCGGCTCAGTAACATTCTTCTGGAAAAGCAGCTCTCAAAAGTGCATATCAAGTTTAGGTAAAGTGTTACCATAGTGAGAAAATAAAGGAATTGCTTAACCCATAGGCAGAAGGAACAGGAAATTCAGCAGAAGCCTCAAGGGTAGCCTGACTCCATCTGGCCTACTTATCACCTTCATAATCCTGCCAGTTCACGATGAGATTTAGCAATAGCACACATTTAAAAGAAAAACAAGAAATAAAACCAATCTTCTAAATTAGTTCTTTGTTTCCATTTGGAGTTTAGTCACATTTCCACATCTCTTTACAATCACCTTGTAAAATCATTGACTGCTCATTTCTTATTTTTGGTACATGCTGCTCTTAAAATCTGAGTCAGGGCTCTATATTAGAACACCCTATTCAGTAACAGCAGCATAGATAATTCAGTTTTACATGGGAACAATGTAATCCTCATGCTACCTTTCTGTTTTTATTTACAACCAAAGAATTCATCACCTTTTGCCCTTCCTCTGGGAAGAGGAGGCCTGAGAAGACAAAAAGGCCTGAAGTCTCTACTGTGTAGGGAAATATCATACCAACTTCTTCTTACACAGTGACAAATATTACTGTAGTCTTATGCTGCAGACCTTTCTCCTTCTTTACCTTGCTGCAGTACCCAGAATCCCCCCGGTCCTGTTTGCACACCACACCGGTACAGACAAACTAAGCTGATTCTCCCGTGCAGTTGTAAGATGCACCTCTGCTGTAAATAACAAGGGTGCTTATTTGCTCAAGGCTATTTCTTCCCATGAAGGTGCTGTCAGTCTGCAGGCTGAGAGCTCTTTGTTTACAATTAAGATTTGTAAAGGGCAGTGCTTTTCATTTCTTAATTTTCAAGGCATTATAAATACCAGGATATGCAAATGTAGGACAAGAAGTTTGGCAGAAACAATACCTCTTGGAAAACCTCATTATGGTATTGCTGGGGACAAAATAGAACTAGTCTTAACAATTCATAGAATCATAGAATAGTTAGGGTTGGAAAGGACCTTAAGATCATCCAGTTCCAACCCTCCTGCCATGGGCAGGGACACCTCACACTAAACCATGTCACCCAAGGCTCTGTCCACCCTGGCCTTGAGCACTGCCAGGGATGGAGCATTCGCAGCCTCCCTGGGCAACCCATTCCAGTGCCTCACCACCCTAACAGGAAAGAATTTCCTTCTCATATCCAATCTAAACTTCCCCTGTTTAAGTTTTAACACTCTTGTTCAGAGGGCAGTTCATAGCAGCAGTGTGGTATTCATACTACCGGAATGGTATGGGTTGGAAAAGACCTTAACATCATCTAGTTCAAAACCCCTGCCATGGGCAGGAACTCACCCTAGACCATAAGCAGCTTTCCACCTCTCTTTTCCCCAGGACTGTATTACATGGGATTCTTCTTGTGCCTCAAAAATAACAAGAAATCCTATGTTATTGATAAATCCAAAGGAAAGCATAGGTTAGCCAGTCACTTTCCATTAAATGTCCCAGCCCACTGATGTAAGTGGAATGATAAACAGGGGGGAAACTGCTGATATTTCAGGAGTATGAGACTCGCTTTATGGATGTCTTTAAGTGATCTGGAAGAGGATAAAATACTCTGTACTTTAGGAAAATGTGCCAGTTTCTTGCTGAAACTGCTGGGTGTTTTTTTTTTTGAAAACTTCCATTTTAATAAAGCTTCTTATCTTTCTTTTTTTTGCTACCAGAATGCAAGGTATTTGGGATTGAAGTTTTAAATTGTCTGTGTGCATTTCTACAAACTTTTTCTCCTATTACACATTCTTTCTTGTTCGTTGTGGTCTGATGTTAGTAAGGGATGACCACAGAATGAGCACTACATAAGGCAGAGGTATATGTTTCTATCTGTCCAAATCTACATTTCACTCTGTCATCCCTGGGTCTCTCATTTTCATTTCCACTTACTCTGCCAGCATTTGCTGTTCACATCTCTGTTTTTCTATGCTAGTCCCAACCTGTTTATATTCGCCAATGAAGCTGACTTTTCCTTGTCTTCTGTAGTCAGTCTTCATATTGAATTGCCTCTGTTGTGCTTTTAAAAGGTTAGATATGTATATGAATTTTCAGGATAAATAAAAACAACTGCAGATCTGTATACATAAAATTCTGAGTTGGGGGTGCATTTTGGGAGCATTTGCTTACTTCCATTTTTAACTCTGAAAGGTTTATTTTTCCAGCTTATGAGCTCTTGAAGTTAATATCTTTTTACAGAGCTTTACTTCAAGTGGTCTCAAGTTAATCATACTGATTATTGATACTCATTTGATTAGCCCTATGACATACATCTGGCTTTCTTCACTGAGTGCCTGTTCAAACAGGCTCAGTTATTACTACTCAGTTCTCCATTGCTTGGCCTGCATCCGGTAGAAGCGGGGGAATCATCTGCCTTTTTCCTCTTCAAATTTTGACAAATTATGATGTCTTACACTCATTATGGGCAAAATGGATGATGCTGTTTTTCATTTAGGCAGTTAACGATCAGGTTTTTTTAATGAATGTATGCAGAATCATGAAAGATAATATCTGAACAATCTGGGCTGATCAGATATCGACTTGTCAGTAATTGTAAGTAAGAGCATGTGGCTCTGAGTCAAAATTTTATGTTAGTGATTTGAGAGCCAATACTAGTGGAACATTCAACAAACTTAATCTAAGAGACGACAAAGTCCCTAGCAAAGACTAATAATGATAAATGACCTGTCAAACTCATATTTAAGTCTTCCTCAAGATAACAGGGCTCACCTACACACACTTCACTCCAGCTGCCAAAGCTGTTTCCCAGCTACCACAGTACCCTTCTGAGCTGAGGAAATATTATGCTTAGATATCTAAATTAAACCACAAAAAGATCTATGAGCTTAGATTGGTCCTATTGCCCCAAGAGTGTCCTACTTCTTCCCTATGCTCTCTTTTTTGTCAGGATTTCTATTCACAGCCAAACCTTGAGTGCAAGACATTATGTAACTCTTACGCAGATTGAATATATAGTTGAAAAAAGATTCCTTAGTTGCATTTTCTCTTGCTCTGTTGTTGTCAAAGGCTGGGTGACAGCTGGCTCTGTCTGAATTGGCAGAAAGTCTTGATCTTGCAAAAGAAGGAGCTGCCCACATCCCTCAGCATGGCAGTTGTTTTATCTCTTGGGTGAATATTAGTGATATTAGAAGTGTCTGAGACCGAGCTGGCTGTTCATGCAAGGAAGTTTCGATGGTACACTGAAGCAGCAAAGGGAGTTGAAGGACCTTCTACTCTGTTTTATTCAATTCACTGTTTTATGTTTTAAAGCGCCTCTTCTACATTCTGCTATATATTGCAGCCCTGTGGTTGTGGAATGAAAAAAGTTCTGCTGGTTTGATCTGCACTATCAGGAGAACAGAAGATACCCAGCCTCCCAGAACTCTGGTAGGATGTCTGTGTTGTGCTATGTGGATGGTAAAGGTAATTCATATTAACTAGTCAGTCTTCTGTTTCATGATGTTTTCTTTATCAAAGCAAGTTCGATCTCTCTTCTCTTCTGCATTGGGTGCATAGATCAAACCTCAAAGCATTACACAGTGAAATCAATTGGTATTCAGCTGCAGATCCTTTGCACAGTAGCAGAGACTTGCTGGCTGCCTTCCAAGGTAGGTTTTCAAAAGGGTTCTTGAACATGTTGAAAAGCGACCCAACACTTAGAGGAGTCAGTACTTAGTTACAGAGAAAAAAGATATGATTCTCAAACTGACTTGAGGGTCTTTTACAGACCAGTATAGAGACAGGTTGTCTTACAGGGTATATATCCCCCAAGTTGTACTCAGGTTTTTCCCCATTCTTTGCTCTTAATTCTACCTTACCAGTCAGTACATCTCACCAGGTTGACCTTGTGCTTGTTCAGACAGTGTGGACTGGCTCATTTGGTGCTTTTTTGTAAGTGCAAATATGTGGATGGTAATGTCATTTGTCATTGTAGTTGTGGATCTGGATTTTAAGACTGACACAACATGTAATTTTTGGTTGAAATAAAGGATGACTTTCCCAACTGAAACTGCAAGAAACACAGATTCTCTCTGCAGAGAGATAGGAGAGAAAAGAGCGCTTCTGGAAAAAGGATTGATCTAACCCCAAAATGAGTATTAAATAATGGTCAGATTAATCATGTCCAAAACCAACTAAATTTCTTTTTTTTTCATTAAAACCATCACATAGCACGACGAGGTCTCTGCAAAACACGTATGTGAGATAGTTAAATGAAACCATATCATGTGAAATTGCTGCAAAAGTGTTCCCTGGAAGGATGGTGAACACTTCTAAAATGGTTGCATATCCTCATTTCGCAGACATCTTCCTTCAAGCTTGTTTGAAAACTTCAGAGGGGCCTGTCAGAGTGAATTGGGAAGGGCAGTGTCCCAAAAAGTGCTGAACTTTGGATTTTTCTTCTTAATTTTGACAGTAAGTGCCCTTTTGGAATCACCTCATTCCAGCCTGTCTGAAAACTGTGTTTTGAGGACCTGAATCTGTGTCACTTGAAATGTATGACAAAGCTCCAGGTTTTGATCTATGTTTCTTCTTGATGGTATGATCTTGATATTTTCCTTCTTGATGGAAAAACATGTGTGGATGCCAGATACAACTTCTGTCAGAGACCGGCATCTGAGCTCCCAGTTTAATTAACCAGACTTGATGAAATGCCTCATTGCAGTTACCAGCCCCAAGGATTTCTCACAGGAACAAGCAAACCTTAGTACAACTCGCTTTGTTGGGTTGGATTGCTGGGGCATTGACTTTGTCTTCCTGTTTCTCCTTATTTTTAACTTTGGTGGTCTTTCTTCTTCAGTAGACTGGAGAGTGGATCAGCTCCTGTTTACACCTGTAATGAAATAAAGATCCAGCAACTCTGCTGACTTTTCTGGAGTGACACCCAGATTTATATCAGTGTGAATGAAAGCAGGACTGCACCTCTATCTTAACTTGTATTTATATTGCTCTCAATAGATTGCTTTCCACAACAGCTCCAAAATCAACCAGCAGTTTTCATAGCTGCATTTCTATTTTTTTTTTTTGCTTGCTTTTCAGATTTGAAGGCTGTTTATAGTATTGCCAAGCCATTGTATTCACAGAAGTATGCATAGAACATCTAAAATATCACGACTAAGAGAAATGTTCTGAGAAATTAACAATATTTGAGTGATTTTTATACCATTTTTAGTTCTAAAGAGCAAATTTTAAAATGCACTGGTGTGGCTTTTGTTGCTGTTGGCTTTTATGTCCTTTGTGTTCTGCCATTGACTGGCTGGCAGGAGCAGTTAGCAGTCCAGCATTTATTCCTGTTTGATAGAATCATAGAATAGTTAGGGTTGGAAAGGACCTTAAGATCATCCAGTTCCAACCCCCCTGCCATGGGCAGGGACACCTCACACTAAACCATGTCACCCAAGGCTCTGTCCAGCCTGGCCTTGAACACCGCCAGGGATGGAGCATTCACAACTTCCCTGTGCAACCCATTCCAGTGCCTCACCACCCTTACAGTAACGAACTTCTTCCTTATATCCAATCTAAACTTCCCCTGTTTCAGGATGATAGGGATGAACAGGTTCAAAGTGCACTGTCTGTAATCTGGAGTCCTATGAGCAGCATTTAGGAAATGGGTGTTTTTGTTATGGCCTTATTTACAAAACCTGTTACACGGACCCACATTATTTACTACAGCAGTAGAAGGGGTCTTGGGCTAAAGAAACTTGGAACATTTTGTGGGGGAAAGTAAGTGAGAGCTGGATCATACTCTGTAGCTGGGAGGGGGCAATATCAGTTTTAATCACATTGGTACATTTTGAGATTGTTTGTTAAGACTGAAATATAAACCTGACTATTCTGACCAAAACTGGTCTTCAAAGTGCAAACACACGCTACGTTGTATTTACCTAGGTGCTGAATTCAGCTCTTCTGATTTAATTCACGTCTTGTTAGGTGTATGCAGAAATGGCTGCAAGGTGAAGAGTGGAAGCATCCAAATGAAAATATCCATCAGTCCATATGTTTTGAGCATCTGTAGCTTGACTAGAGTGAAATTTGTGGGGATACCACAGCACTTAAGTGCCCAAATGTAATCTCCAGGGCTTAAAAAGAATGGAAAACATTGGCTTAAATTTATTGAGTCAGGATTCCATGGTAATAAAAAAAGGAACTGCAAACACATGTTCCACTCAATTGAACTACTGTTTTCCACTGTTTGCAACTAGGGCCCAGGAGTCAGGCAAACTCATTGCAAACTCAGCAAGCCAGCCAGCCAAGTGCAAGCTTGTGTTCTGTCTACTAGAGTCAGAGCAGTACGTGTCTATTAGAAGCATTTAGAACAGTTGACAGAGGATCTCTAATATATCTTGACGAATATTTAGGACTTCACCATACTTGCTGCTCCTCCTTGTGCTGAAAACAATACAACACTATGGAATTTGGTTCTCAAAGTTCATAGTTTTTCTTGTCACAAACTGGGTCAGCTGAAAGTAGCATAAAATCCCCCAATTTGGTTTGTGTTGTTTTGGCATTTGTTTTACTGGTGAGGGCAGGGGGAGAGGGAAGGTCCAAATGCTTATTGGAAATTGCTTCCTGTTCCTTTGGTTCTGTGCTAGTTATTTGTGAACTTGGTGCTCATAGTCTTGATGGAGCCATGGCATCTTTATGTCAGGGCTTTAGTTCTTGAAGTAGCAACAAGTTCAAGACAGCCACAAGCTGGGTTACTCTGACAGTAGAAGGCAGCTTCTCAGTGGTCCTTAGTGCTGAGAACCCTTGTGAGTGGACGCTGTGGGCATCTTTTTGCCATGATGCAGCGCTATATATGCAATTTTGGGCACAATCTGGTTACTTCACCCTGAATCATGTTGCTGTATCAGGCTGATCAGAGCTGAGTTCCCTTTCCCTCAAGTATTTCTCCATAATAAACACCATTTCTCAAATGTGCAATTACTACATTATGTATTTTATCTTAGAGATCCTGTTTTAATTTCTCTTGCTATTATTAGTAACAGAAATGGGGCCATTTACTAATAGAAGAGGCTTAGTATTTGAAAGTCCCATGTCTGAATGAAAGTCACTCTTTTCCAATTACAGTAACCCTAATTTAGCGTCTTTAATGACTGCAATGCAGAGCAGCAGTGGTAAAGACAGTCCTTCCAGCTCTGTTTTCCCTTATGCATAGGAGAAGGCACTCAGCTGCCTAAGGGTGGTTTCTATAGCACTCCAGAGCATCTCACACACCAGGTAGCAGTGCCCAGGCTGGGAACCCCTCAGTGGTTTCCTACCGTAGGAGAGCTCAAAGCATTCCTTACAAATTGGTAGACTGTAAAGACAGAGAGAGCAAACCAAAGTGCACACAGAAGGATAAATGAAGACAGAGCATTTGTGGGATACTGCTTTTGGCTCCTTGGGTAAGCTGTCACTCCAAATCAACCTCAGTGTTTGTGACCAGGATAATCTGCAGCAGTAATAAGCCACAAAAACTTCTTTTAAGAGGGAGAGATGGAGACATCAGGGCATGGTTGCTGTATCCATGTCTAACCTAACCATCATGTTTCAGTTGAGTTTACATGTTAACAAAACTGCGCTTACATGTGCATGATGTGCTCATCTGAGTTTACAAGCCCAGCACAATGCCCTGTACATGCTCACCCCATTATCTTCCTTACGGTCACAACCCTTATTTTTCTTGATAGTTTTCAGGCATTGATCTGGGGTGACAACAGAGAGCAGATGTCGCAGTCAGGGGGTTTTGAAGCTGCAGTTTCAGTCCGCCTTTGCTGTAGGTGGATGGACTCATTCTAAAGGCATCAGGAACCTTCCAGACGTATTTTAGAAATGGAAGAAACAGGACTTTGAAAGTCCGGTAAAACCTGGTGGGAATAACTGTCTGCAAATGAAGAAAAGAATAAGTATGCTTTTCCTAATGATTTAGTGCAGTTCATTCTTGAGAGCCTGTAAAAGAATAACATAGACGTCTTTGACGTGCTGGGAGTATATAGGGCAGATAAACACTGATCCCTTGCAACCCCAGGCAGTTGTCCTTATTCTAAATGTAAGAACTTCTTTCTGGCAGTGTGGATACAAGAACAACACTATTTTGGAGCTAATTGAAGTATGTCAGATCATCAAACTAGAGAAATATATCATGAGAAATTCACTGCTTCTGTAAATAGGAAAGCAGTGACTTTTTAATAATGCACAGATTTAATTACAGAGAGGATGACATCTTTATGATAACAATATAAAGTAATTATATATCACAGGAGATGAACTGGTCTGTGCTCAGTCCTGAATTCTCAGTGTGCAGCTGTGCAGAGCAGGTTGTCAAAGACCCACAGGTCTGTGACAGTCTGCTTTTGGTCTGTAGTCAGCTGAGCCACTGTGAGTAATGCTGTGCCTCCCATGGCAGAGCAATGTTCAATTGACCACAGCCAAAAAAGTTGGCAAGGGTGGATTTTAAGCAGGCATGATCTGAAAGAGAAGAATATTATGCTTGTATAGGCAACAGAAGGTATGTATCAACGGACTATGTATATTTTACTTATTGTAAATAATGGTTGTTTCTCAATAATGAAAAGTTTAAGAGAGAATAAGGTACATTTTTAGACCCTTGGTAATTCATCGAAGCTTTATTTGCTCAAAAGACACCCAGTGCCAAGTAAGCATCTTTCTTAATGAGACAGTTTAAACCTTCTGCATGACATATTTTCAAGTCAAATGGAATATATCTGTTCAGAAACAAAGTAGTTAGGAACAGGTTTTAAAGGTAAGTGAAAGATGATAAATTTATTCTTGCAGTTGTCGCTTTTGCTTCAATGTTTTTGTTTGGTTTTGATCTACCTTAATTGTCGCTATACCAAGAGAAAGTGTCTCACTGCATGAACAATTTTGCTACTTGAATAAGGAATTTCTGTACATGCATAGCCCAGCTGAAATGAATTAAAAAATAAAAGTAGTATTGAAAAAGGGCAAGGAGAGAAGAAGGATTCAAGGGAAAAGTATTTAGGCAAACTTGGCTCAGCACTGAGTTTGTTGCTGGAGTTTAGGTCCTCCTTTAGGCTCGGCAGCAGTTTATATGCAACTTCATCTGGCCAGGTCCAGCAAGACTTAGGATCCAAGCCAGAACATGGTGTCTGGTGCAGTGATGACATATTGCTTGTAGAATTACAGTACCAAAGGGTGAGAGACAGTGAGACAGAATGAGAGTGCAAATAAACACTGGTTTGTTCTACAAACAAGCACCTCTAGGTCTGTTTGGTATGGTGTGGTCTTTCACTTCTGCAGGCAGGATGATCTGGCCAGTCCTGGCTCCAGAAGACAAGATGAGGGTGTGTTTGTGCTGGAATTCATCCTTCTTTTTCTGGCACATATTTTCTTGCTCTTCTTAGAGTGATGTATGTGAAAGCCATTGCAGGTCGTAGTACCTCCTCTTCACTCTGAACTAGCTTCAGCTGGGTCCATGAGATACATTCAAGATATTATATGAATCTGTATGAAGGAGTTGTCTCATTAGAGAACCATAAAGGTACTGAACAATTAAAATTGCCAAATGAATGCTCTTGGTGCTCTGGTCCACCTTCCCCCACTAGAAGCAAAGTTAACTCCAGGTAACCCTAAATTTCTTGAGGTCTTCTTTGTATGTTTATGATAGGGTGTAAAGGTGAGATGATGTTTAAAAAATGTCCAATTACAGAATTCAAAGATATACAGCATTAATCATGTGAATGAGTTAGTGAATTAATCAGCCTATCTATTACATCAAGCAGAGGGTAAGAACTTCAGAGGCATGATGTCCCTCTTCCTGCAACTGTCACTGTGACTGGCTTTGGATAAACTTTATTTTTCATATCTTGCTTTAGAAAACAGTGTTTGCTTTAGCAAGATCCCTACGATGTACAAATTAAGGGAGCTGTATGAAAACCAGCTTTGCTGTCTTGATTTTCTCAGACTACATAGCACAGCTGTAGCTTACACTACAAATACTATAGTAGAACCTACAGGGAGCTGTGTGAAACCCAGCTTTGTTGTCTTGGTTTTCTCAGACTACATAGCACAGCTGTAGCTTATACTACAAATAAAATGGTAGAACCTACAGTGCACTGAGTATTTTCCATGAGTTAACTGTTTGCCCTTGGTGGAGGAAAATAACAGATAGGAGAATGGGAGTTTGGTTTCCTGGAATCATAGAAAATATGGCCGGAAAGCACCATGAAAATGCCTTTCATTTACTTTTCAGCCCAAATAATTATTACATAGACCATTTTGGCTGACGTTTGTCCAACTTGTCTTTCAGAAACCTTCAATACCACAGGTTTCTTGCAACATTTTTCCAATGTTTTACTGTCTTGCCTATTAGAAAACTTCTCATATTGCCTGCATAAAGTTTTCCTTTCTGCAGGTTTTAGATCTTGGCAATTTACCCAGTCTCAGTGGACTTGAACAATTTGTTTCCTTCCTCTTTGCAGATACCATGTATGTATTTTAAAACTACTGCTGTGGGATCCGATCCTTCTTTTTTTTTTTCTTCTTTGGATCAGAAATCTTATTCTCTTCACCTTTTTCTCTTGAACCATATTTTACAGTACTCTAGCTACTACCTCTGTTGCTTTCTTCTGTACTTTGAGTGGTTCACTGTGGTGCCTAAAACTGCGCACACATCTCCTACTGAGAACTTAAATATGCTACAGAGAGGAGAAAGATTACTTCATGTGCTCTGCAGACTATATTGTTGACTTCTGTGGGACTTGTGATTCTTTCAGATTCCTGCGGGCTTGAAGAACTGTTTCCTAAGCAGTTTTGCCCCATTTGGTACTTGTAGAGCTGATCATTCCTATTAAAGTGCAATATTTTTCTGAATTTTGTTCTAAATTATCAGGCCACTGTTTCAGTTTTTCAGTTTTATAGGATTTCAGTCCAAGTCCCTTCCATTTTTGTCAGCTGAAAATTCAATCTCTGTACACATTAATGGCAAGGATTATAGGACTGAAATATGGTTAGTCCTGGGTTGCAGACAGACACCAGGAGGAACTACACTTGATAAATCTGTCCAGTTTAATTACTGGTGTAACTTTCTGGTAATTATTCTCTGGCTTTGGTTCACTGTGGGTTTTCTGCCTGACAAGAATTTCACCCAGGTCATTTTGCCTTAGCTTGCTTCTGGGAATGTTGTAGAAGATAGCATGAAAAGCCTTATTACTGCTCCTCTGTTGTCTACAAGGTATTCCATGCTAGATTCACTTGATGTACTTTTTGTGAGTCATATGTATTTTTTCTGTACTTAAAGTGTCTTATCTGATGCTCCAGGGGTGATATTGACTCACCCCAGGGCAAAAAAGAGTGTCTTCCATTACAAGATGATTTCATTGTAGGGCCATTTTTATTGTCATTGTAATATGTTTTCTTGAGTTACATCTCCTCAGAGCATAGCCTGGACATGCCTTCATTATTCTAATACCTATGAACACTAGGAACTAGTTTTCTTTTTATGTTCCTTTATGTAATAGTATTTGTTGTGCTAGCTTATATAAAATAAAGCCACATTTTATCTTGGTATTGAAAAGGCATAGACAAACAGATATCCAGGTGGAATCTGGTTGGCTGCTGCTTATTTTCTTTACAAAGGAAGATAAAACAGTACATCAGATTCAGTCCTGTTTTAAATTCTCTGGGTTTCAACACATTTAAAATGAAAATATTTTTCTAGGTATGCTTACATTTAATAAAACAGTAGATAGTGTCCTTGTAACCAGCCTATTTTGTAAGTGAAACAAATAATGAGTTTGGACCTTCTGCAGATGGAAATACTGTTGAGATGGAATTAGCTTTCTTTTCAGTCTTTCATTTGGAGAAATGAAGTTGTTAAATTATGGCTTTTTTGCAGTTTCCCTGGAGATTTCATGCTATATGCCATGTCATCTAGTTAAGGCTCAGGAAAACAATCTTACACTATTATATGAGATTCCTGTTAGCCACTGAAATGCTGCAGTATGTCCACGTAGTTTGGAACAAATTAATATATAGCCTAAAATGGATTTTAAGTTACAGAAGCTTGTTGCTGCAGCACAGGTATATTTTTGTAATTCTTAGTATATGTTGATATAATCTGTGCCTGTACCATCAAACACATAAGTTTTGTCTCATGATATAAATACATTGAAAGTCCGTTCACTTTTGGAAAGCGCTTGACTCAACAGCTTGCTGTTTAAGGACTTAGTGCTTTTCGTCTAATCAGACTTGAAAACTGTTTTTGTAGGTGGCTGAAAACATGTCTGCATCATCATTAACTGATAAATAATAATTGATAATAATTGCTTACAAGATTCTTGTCTACGTGATAAAGAAGCTAAAGATATTCCCTGCTCTCTCTTCAGTCATTTCAGTGGTCTTTGGGCAGGTTTTTTACTGATATTATCTTGGGAATGCTGGAAAATTTGCTTAGGTTTCATAATGCACTGAGCAAATAATAAACATTTCTTTTAAACCCAGGAGCGCTGTTCTTCTCGTTTACTATGACAGTGGTTGTAACACCAGCCACAGAATATCACCAAGGGACTTAAATACAATTTTTTTTTGTGCTATACTGTTGAAGCCAGTTGACTACAGTATTTTGAGTATGAATTGGAAAAAAAGAAGGAAACATCATCATTTCTATGGAAAATGATCAGGGGATCAAAGTATGCTTGACAGCTAATTGTAAATAATGGTATTTTTGGTTTTTCTGCTGAACCAAAAACATGAGAGAAAGTACTTGTCTTGTAGTAAACTGTTTTTAACAGAAAACAAAACATTGACTGAAATATGTCTTTTAAATTAAAAATTGCTTAAATTCATTTCTAGGTCATTTTTTTTTTTTTAATTAAATTCCACATGAGAATTAAATCGTTGTTTTAAAAATGTAAAGATAATTTTGAATTTTAAACAATATTGATAAGAAATAAATTGAGCCTTTAAAGGACTAGTTCTCCCTTTTTTTTTGTCTGAATCTGTCTGAATCTGGTCCATATTGCAAAACTATTTCAGAAGGCGAAAACTTGCTTTGCATGATGACAAAATAATTCGTCATCATGACATATTTTTCAGTTGTCACCTGTTTCCCTCATCTGCTATTATTGAACATACTTTGTTTCTTGCACTTCCATAACATTCTTGTTTCAGCCCCCTCCAGAACACATACCTCTAATCTACATTAAATCTCCAATCTTCAGTCGGTGAATTTATGCTCCTTTGTTTTCCAAAGACCAACTGTGCCAGTGACTGTGTTTCCTTGAAGGAATGCTGTAGAAATCTTTCAGAAGCTTCATTAGCATATTCACAAGAATACTTGGATTGAAAGCATCTCCCTAACCACCCTGAAGTTTGATTTCCCGTAGCCTCTTTAGATAATTTTCAGCTATCAACCCAGGAAAGTGAAGCAATATGACACATTTTTTATGATAAGCCTTGTAAGAAGTGCAAATAGTTGTTCCTACAGTTCTTAAACTATACTGCATTTATATGTAATCCACTAGTAGCAAACAGGATATTTGTGGGATCAATAGAGCAGGTTATCTAACAGTTGGTTATAAAAAGGTATATCTTAGATAGTATCAAAACTTAAAAGAAACTGCATAACCCATTTCTTGTGATGCTGGTTTGGTTTCTTTCCACCTAACCTTTCCAATATCTGTAATGAAGAAAATGGATATGAAGATTTCATCCTAAGTAAATTTTATATCTATCTTTTTGGACTTAATAACTGAAACCTCACAATAAACACATCCTACCAAAGGACAATAAAATGCGATAAAAATTAGAGGCAAAGAAAAGCATTTATATGTTTTGGAAATATAACAAATGAAAGTTCCTCCTGCAATTAGGAAAAAAGAAAAAAAGAAACAGATGTGCTGAAAAAATGTGCTAGAAAGCTTTAAATGATCTGTAGGCTAGATTTTGAAATCAACTGTAACTGGCACTTCATAACTACTCATAACCGAGTTTCAGCTGTGCTTTAGTCTGAGTTTCAATAAACAGTTCTTAAGCTCTTTGTTCCATCATTAAAAAAATCATTTTAAATCAGTTCAGGATAAACAATAGTCTTGAATATAATAGAATAGGATCAGAGAGTAGCTGAACTTGGAAGAGACCTCTAGAGATTGTCAGCCTACCACCTAAAGCAGAGTCCTCTAGAGTAGGTTGCTCAGAGCCATATCTGGGTGGGTTTTGAGTAACTCCAAGTATGGAAACTCCATAGCCCTTCTTTCTCAGTTGTTTAAGTTTTCTGAGAAAATTTGGTTTGCTTCTTCCTCTCTTCAGAAATAACCAGAATTGTTTGTGCAGCAATATTTTAAATTCAAGAATTGTATCCCTGCAGTCAAACTCATAATATTGTTCCAAGAAATGGTTCTAGAAATAGCAGGTAGGTAGTTTAAGTGCCAGGAGTTACTAGAGAGCTATTTAGATTTGATTTTTTGGCCATATATTTTTGTTCTATAGCTTGGATTAAAAAACTGATATTATTTAGACAAGTTAAAATGATTTTTTTTTCTACTTGGGTGTACAGATGTAGGTTGTTCAGGCAGCTTTGCTTACAGAGTGAATGCTCTTGATAGAATCTGCAATTGGTACTCATTTTCCTGGGTAAAACTCCTTCTAAGCACTTATATAGGAAGACAAGTCCTCAATCATGGAGCAGATAAGCACTCTCTTACATCCCATACCTATTAAGGGGTATACTTAAATTAGTTGATGCCAGTAGCTTAGCTTAAATACATGCTCATTTGCCTGAGTAACAGATGTCTTCTTCAATCACAGCCTCTGAAAGTTTATTTTACATAAAGAATTTTTTTATATGTTTGAGAAGACAAATTCCTCTGTCTTTATCTGTTAAATTCATTAACATATGTTTTCCTGAACTTCAAATTTTACCATCATTTGATGTAATTTATATAATTTGTGTCACATCTAATTGTGAGTATCAATCATGGCACCAAAATGGGGTATAAACTCACAAAATGTGTTGTTATCGAACAGAATTTGTAACACCATAGAAGCAGACCACTGATGATTCACCAATGCAAGATATAATCTAGTTTTGGAAATATTCAATGTCTACAGTTTCTGTGGGTTAAATATTTCTTGAAGGAAGCAAGCTCTTTAAGTGGGTAAACACATTCTGTATGCCTAGACGAGATGAAGCTAATTATCTACTGCAAGCTGGTACAAGCATAATCCTGATATCATTGGGTCTGACAGAGGTTACAGACATAGCCAGCACAAATTCACTTCTCTACTGCTGCCTTTGTTGTTTTGCCACAGTGGTGGGATGCTAGAGCCGTATGTTATCCCACAAGGTGGGCATATTTCAACCATCAGCAATTTGAGGACAGTTTGAGGTAAGTCGGAATGCTTCATCTGGAGACATCAGTGTCTGAGGAGAGTTGAAAAGGGAAAAGGTCAAGTTGATGGGAGACCAAGTACTTAAGAGCTATATCTAGGATGGAAGTGAGAAGTTTTCCGGCAGCTGAGCTGTAAAGTTCTAGAAGAGCTTTTCAGTCGGAGGAGAGGTATTTACACAAAAGATGCTCAGAACTGTATGTGAGGATTTTCAGGCAGAATAAACTTACCAACCTCTCCTCCCCTGTGCAGGCAGCAGGAGATGTAGGTTATGAGAGAAGAAAGGAAATTAGTTTGGAAAATTTGCTCTCTCTTCTTCACTAGAGAAATTACTGTTTTCCATATCCTGAAATCTCTTGAATTCTATCCTGGTTCCATTTCCCCATTAAAAATAAAAGCTTAAAATGTATTAATTTAGGATTTTTTATTGTGATGAATCTCTGCTCTGATGTGAAACTGGATTTCTAAAATAAAAAGTGGGTCTCAAAATACCAAACCAGGATATCACTGGCCATCTGTGCCTGCTCTAATGGTAGTCCTGCTGCAAGCAAAACCAGTTCCTCATAAAGTGCTCTGTTCAGAGTCAAGCACAAGCTGCAACGTGCAACGTGCAAATGAGAAGAACTTGCAGGTTCAGGAGGTTAATGGCTAAATATGTTCATGGGCTGTGACACAGGACAATTAGGTTAATTCTCCACTGGTTTACCAGCACATGGTCCCTAGTGAGGTGCAGTAGGCAGGAATGTTTGTCTTACATGCCTATTTTTCCAGCACCAGACCTTATATCCTTAACATAGTAAAGGGCCACAGGGGGGCATTCTGTATTCCTGCAAAAGGGATTTTCTATGATCATCCCTTCAAATTCCCGAGTTTATACCTGGCTACAATCCAGTGATATATCCTTAAATACAGAGAATACCTATATGGTGCTTTTCTAAGCAATGTCTTGGAAGAAGAGTTAGCATCTCGAGAGTTGGACACTGTTAAACCTGGTCATTACCTGTATATGATTTGGTGCATTTTCATGTTGCTAAATTCACTCCCCCGATGTTGGTAGAGCTTCTCAGGGCACACCCAAAAGATTCTATTGGTTGCTGAAACATGGGTATGTGTGTAAATATTTCCTTGTCTGCTCTTCTGGAAAGGTGGAATAAGTATTAGATGCCACTGGGGGTACTTTATCTCCACCACAGATCAGGGACATGCTAGCTGAAATAAACAGTGGGGCCTTTATCCTATATCCTTTCTATCTGGCATTAAACCTGATTTAAAGCATCTCCAGTCTCCAGTGAGATGGCTCAGCACATGGATGAAAGAGGGATCAGAAGTTAGATCCAACTTAAAGCCTTAGATAACTCTATGGGTGACATACTTTGTGTGTAGTTTCAGATCATTTTCATTTTCACAAAAATTCAGCAACCTAAGCATCTTTGTACCAGAATTTGTCCTGTTGTGTCTAAAACACTTAGCTCCTATAAGGAGGTTGATCTGTAGAATCCTACAATGACTCTGAAGCTTCCAAGCCTGAAATTGCAAGGCAACTATTGCTTACTGAAGTAATGAAATTGCTATTCTATGCTAAATTTGCATGTAGGTTTCTAATATGAGAAAACAGTGTTTAACAGTCTTCTGGTTATTTTAATTAAGGAATTGATGAAAAAACTAACCTAGAAATGAGAACTTCACAGTTGGCTGCATAAGAGAAATTGCAAAATGCTCTCCTTTAATGTTATTCAGGATTGAGCATTATCAGAAACATTTCCCAGAGACCAGTCCTTGTGCTGCTTCTTTGCTCAAAGAACCCCTGGAAATCGTCAATAAATAAGATTCCTATTTGCTGACATATGAGCTTCTACTTCTTGGCATTTCATTTTTCTGGAGCTTAGCTAAAAGAAAGCTCGTATTTGAGTGCCAGAAATTGGTTATTGCCTATTGCTTTGTAAGACCATTATGACAGACCGGCTTCATCAGTTGAGAAATAACTTCAGGTAGAAACTGGAATAACAGTCAGATTGGAATTATTAAAAAATAAACGTTTTCTTTATTTTTTTTAATTTATTTGCTTATTTATTTTCTTTATTTTTCCTTATTTCTAAGCTTTATCTGAAAAGGACACTTGGCTTTTAGAAATACAAAAAAAAACCAAAACAAGCTCTGAGAATAAAGTTTTACCATAATATTTCTGTAAGAAACAAGATCCTCTGCCTTGGGCAAACATAGGTAATTATTTCTGGGGAGAATCAGAGCACCATTTTCAATCTGTTGACTTCACTGGCTGGTAAGTATGAATCAATACTTATTCCACACATGGAAACTAAAGCATAATCATCCACAACAGTGGATCCACTAACCAGATTCAACTCTGCTGTTCGGCTCATGTTGTCGTGAGCAAGTGAACAGTCCTGCTGACATAAGGGAGACTGCTACTACACCTGCAAAAGAGAAGTTCACATCATGATTTGAGAGTTGCTGACAATAGAGATGAAGAAACTCAGTTATTAATAGGGAAGTTGGAGTGGATGTAGATGGTGGGATTCATCTTACCATAGGGTAGATGCCCATATCTGAACTCCTCATCCTGGGCTCCTCAATCCCTGGAAGAAACAGGAACTTCTAGTGCACAATTCATGACCATTTGTGGTATGTTGACCTTGGCTGGCCACCAGGTGCCTACCAAGCCATTCTTTCACTCCCTCTCCTAAGCAGGATAGGGGACAAAATGAGATGAAAAATGCATGGGTTGAGATAATGACAGTTTAATAAAGAAAAGCAAAGATCAGGTCTAGAACCAAAGCAAAACCAATTTGTTCTCTGCTTCCCATTAGCAGGAGATGTTCAACCATTTCCTGGGATGGAGGGAGTTGCTTTGGAAGACAAATGCCTTAATAATGAATGAATGACGCAACTCCATCCTCTTATCTCCTATCTTTTACTGATAAGCAAGACATCATATGGTATGGAATATCCCTTGGATCTTGGTCTGAGAGTGCCTTTCTTGCTGTGGATTGCAGAATAGATGGCTAGTTCAGATGCAGACATCTACTTTCTATAAGGAACTGGATGTAAAACACCTGTTAAAAAGTCAGTTATGTTCCCCCATTGGGCCTGATGCTGCTTATGGTACCTGAAGCAAATGTCACTTCTGCAGGAGACTTCTTTTACCCCTTTTACCCTCTCTCAGAGTTTTCTCCTCTATCATTTGGGACCTAGAGGTACCCTAGCCCCCCAGGCCTGCACCAGATGTGATCAGTTTATAAAATGACTTTTATCAGCAGTTAGGAAGCAAGAAAAAGAAAAGTTTTGTGGTACTTTGTAATCTGAAATGTGTCATAGGTTTTTAACCTGTGAAAACACAAAATTACCCTCTGCAGCTGCAAGTGCCTAAAGCAAGGGTGCAAGGACTTTTCCATCTGCTGAACTTGGTAAAGGTTGATGCAATCACCATCTTCTGCAATTATCACTTGACAACAGCAGATTAATGCTTACAGTGGGTGCTATTAATGCATCCTTAACAAGATGAATACTCTTGCTAATGAATCCCAGTAGTCTCAAACATCAGAAGATGAAGGGTTCTGTGTATGCATGTGTGTGTGAAAGCAAAAGCAAAGCACCAGGGGTTATTACAGAGCTATGATAAACCCTCTGAGAGCTGTAAATCAAAGACAGATAAAACAGCTTTCAGCTGTAAGTTTTTACTTCCTGGTCTTGAAAGTCTGGAAGTTCTTTTAGTAGTGGGTGTTTAGTATGAGTGACCTGCATAGAGTTTAGCTTCTGACTCAACACATTGAAGACACTGACAGAGGAGCACAGCAGCAGAGGATAGTGGAATAGTCATTACTAGTAACAGGATACAGACTGCAAGGATTCCTCCTAGCCTAAGCATTTGTCTTAACCTCTTTTGTATGTTGGTTCAGCAAGCACTTGGGTTCTAAAGTCTCACATCAAATACGTTGAGTTGACTACAGCTTAACCAGACACCTTATGCACAGCTCACAGCCTCAATTGGGAATTTGTTCCATCTTGTTTAGCTGGAGTGTATGATCATGGTTTACCGTGATATATATGGTAAAACTTGGCCTTCCTATATACAGAAAACTCCAGCCAATGATTGCGAGTAAGCAACAACGGCCATGAGTAGGCATAATGTTATCTTGTGGAATAATAGCAACATAAGATTTACTTCATGTGGACTCCAAAATAGAGAAGGATCAGAAGAACAAAACAGTACCCTCAACATCAGCTTTATTGTGATGGAAACCTGACACATTGGGGCAACTCTTGCTGGAAGAAAACAGATCTACACTCCCTGAAATCCAGGGTTTACAAGAGAGATACAAAAAGCCTGTCTGAGAAGAGCAGCTCTAGAATGGAATGGCCCCCACATTAATATTTTAGCTACATCATTATTTTCTCCTCCCACACATTAGTATTTTAGCTGCATTGTTAATTCCTCCTTTTATTTCAATTGAATGATGTGCAAGTATCTTTTTAACCAGACTGGTAACTAATTTTATCTTAGCTGGGCTAATTCTTTCCTGCTGTCATCCCCTTTTTCATGCACCAAAATATTAAGTTTGAAAATAGGAAGAACGCTGATGTGTGAAAAACAAAAATAGACTAAAAAGGAGAGGAAAGCAGCAAACTGCTCCCTGCACATCCTTACACAGGGCTCTTGGCCAAGAAAATGAAAATGTGGGATTGCTGCTCACGGGAAGGGTGTTTGTTACCACCATGTTCTGGTGAATGAGGAGCAGTTGAAAGTTTCATAAAGGCTGGGGCTGTCTGACACCAGCTGTCTGTGAAATAAGTAATATACCCCTATGGGAAGATTTCGTTTACATTACCTTCCTGGATACAAATCTCATGGGGGTTCCATATGAGTCTCCAAGGGTCTCCAACTGAAAGAAAAAAGAGTTAGAAGGAAGTTAATGCCTTTTTCAAAATAATGCATCTGCTCAAGAACTTCTTTTCCTTATTCATGCTGTCAGCAAAGGTTTTGCAACAAGAGATTTCACCATACTGCTTGCAGGACAGCTCTTGGATGTGCTTTTGATGGGAATCTCCCAGTTGTCTCTACATGCCATGCTTTGATTCACATGGTAAAATGGTCTCTCAGTGAGTGAGCTAGTTATTTTTCTGGATTAAACTAAGCTAATAAACTACACACACTGGATGCACTCTTAATGCATTCTAGTCACTAATGGGTCTCGAATCTGGGAATATCCTACAGTTATGAAGTAACACTCCCCTGAGCTTGTACAGTGCAGGTATCAGATCATCAGCATCAGCTATTTTGCTTTATAGATATGCTCTTATTACGCTGCAGGAATTGCTAATGTAGACATCACCTTAAAAGGTCACGTCCTGGTAATGGATGAGCCTGAATGCTCTATGGTCTAGAGATGGACAAAATAGAGTTGCCTATGGTACCTGAAAGCTAAAAGAGAAGCATGTCCCTGCCTCCCAGACAGCTCCAGAAGGATGCAGATACTTTGCTGGCATCCTGTAGTAGTGGAAAATGGAGTGGAATAAAAGGAACTACTGGGCAGGCTTGAAGGAAGCTTAATTTGCTGTATAAGTTTTAGTATATTTGGGATTTTTTTTTTAAGAGAAAAGGGAAAAGGAAAAGAAAAAAACCTTGCATGTTAAAAGACAGAGATGTTACTGACTTGACATTGTTTAAGCGTTTGAGTCAGCTAAAAAAGTCTAACTATGCTTGGGGTGAAGGTAGCTGATAAAGACAAAGATACCAAAGGGGTGGTGGCAGAGCCTGCTGTGACAGATATGATGAGATCAATGAGCACTGCAATGCAGCTAGCTTGGACATGGGGCAGCTTTATCTGGGCACTTTCCTTAGATTTTCCTTTTGTGGATATTTGCATCTGTCATATTTTAGGCAGCCAGGTGAGGAAGTTCTTGCTTTTCACTTACCTACAGAAGGCATTACCCAAATCTGACTCCTGATCAATGTAGACGTGCCTTTGCCTTTCAACACAGACAGAAAAGCTCCCCTGCTTCGCACCAGTTGATATTACTTGCAGTTGGCTCTCTCTCTGGCATCTCATTGTTTGTTAGTCTTACATCTCTGATGCTCTGAATGGCTGGCTTTGCATTCAAACTACCTTTGGATTCTTGTTTCTGTAGCTGTTGCAACAAGCTTAAAGAAACTGAAATCAAACTTCTGGCAGTTTTCCTCTTGGCTATTGAAGGAGATTTTTGAAGGAAACATAAAACTTGGCAGCCTTCATTTTAACTGCCCTTTCACTCTGCCACCCAACTAACTTCCTGCTATGTCTACCGGAAGACATGGGCTTCCTAGGGCAGGAACAACTCTTGGTTCCTACAGAACTGCAAACCTTCAAACAGACCAGACTATAGAAGAAAGAGCTTTGAAACCATCCAGCAGGCTTAGACATTTCCTTCTGATGACTGTAAGGGTAAAATAATAACAACTGATTACAAGAAACTCCTACTTATTTATATTTACAGTTGAATGCAGATGGTGGTCCTTATGGTGTGCAAATGGTGAAGCATCTATACATCATCTTGCCTCCAATCCACCTCTAATCTTGCCTACCACATCCAATTATATTCAGAGGCAGCATTTTTCCTTGTTAGGGGAGTAAGGCTTTAAGCATTTTATATAGATTTCTTTTTAAATATCATTATGTCTCAATCTGTCAGTAAATTCAGGATAAAAATACCTACAACAAGCTTCATTCAAGGATACAATTTCTTTGCTAAAATAGATGCCATTCATCATAACAATACACTCTAGAAATAGGAATCCCATTGTGACATTGTGGTGCATTGTGGTGCATTAGTACCTTAAATTACTACCTTTTTCATAAAACTATAGCTGATGCAAAGCAGTAAATAGCTAATATTACAAAAATTCTTTTTGTATTTCACAGAACCCCAGACTGGTTTGGGTTGGAAGGGACCTTAAAGCTCATCTAGTTCCAACCTCCTGCCATGGGCAGGGACACCATCCATTATACCAGGTTGTTCCAAGCCCTGTCCAACCTGCCCCTGGGGTGGTGCAGCCACAGCTTCTCTGGGTACATTGTACCAGCCCCTCAGCACCCTTACAATAAAGAACTTCTTCCTAATGTCTAATCTAAATCTCCCCTCTGGCAGGTTAAAGCCATTCCCCCCTTATCATGTCACTACAAGCCCTTGTAAAATGTCCCTCTTCAGATTTATCATTGGCCCCCTTCAGCTGTTGTCAGACTGTTACAAGGTCTCCAAAGAGCCTTCTCTTCTCCAGGCTGAACAACCCCAGCTCTTCCAGCCTATCTTCATCGCAGAGGTGCTCCAGCCTCCTCATCATCTTCCTGGCCTCCTCTGGACTCGCTCCAACAGATCCACATCCTTCTTATGTTGGAGGTCTGAAAGCTGGATGCAGGACTGTAAAATCACCTCTGTCTACTTGCTGGTCACTGGTCTTTTGATGCAGCCTGTAGCAGATACCCCCACTGTAATGTCGCCTATCCCTGCCTTCTTTTAATGCTGACCAACAAGTTCTCGGTCAGTTCCTCATCCATGCACTCCAGCTGGTCGACATAGAGTGTGACACCCCACCCTTGTCTTTGCTGCTTGTCCCTCCTGAAAAGTGGTATCCTTCCATTCCAACACTCCAATCATAGGAATCGTTCTAAGACATCTCCACAGTGCCAGTAAAATCAACCCTGCAGGCATGTGCAGGTCTAACACCTCTTATTTATTCCCCATGCTATGTTTGTTTGCAGAGGCATTTAAGATGGGCCCCTAATGAAGCCAGTTTAGTGTCTGGAGTAGCTGGAATTCCTTTGTGCTGCTCTTCAGGTGCTCTCCTCCTCACCTGTGAGCCCTCTAGAGGCTCTAGGCATTTCTTGCTGGCACTGGCATCCAACTAGTAGTCTTCACAAGCCTATGACCAAAGATGCTCTTCTCCTTCTCTGACAGATGGACCCCATCAACCTATTAGACCAAAACAAGTCCCAGGGTCTAGGTAACCAAACCCCTGGCTGTGCCACCAGTCCTGTAGCCATTTATTGATTCACCAGATGTGACTAAATCGTACAAACATAGAATCATATAGTGGTTTGTGTAGGAAAGGACCTAAAGATCATCTAGTTTCAACCCCACTGCCATAGGCAGGGACACCTCACGTTAGACCACGTTGCCCAAGGCTTTGTCCAACCTGGCTTTGAACACTGCCAGGGATGGAGCATTTACCACTGCTTTGGGCAACCTGTTCGAGTGCTTCACCACCCTCCTGCCTCTTTCTGCACTGACCCTGTTGTCTGCAAAGATGTTGCTCTCACACATTGTCACTGCTCTCTTTGGCTGCAATTGTTGCTATGCAGCGTTTTTTTCCCTCCTTCTTAACTATATTCTTCCAGAGGCACTACCACCATCACTGATGGGCTGGACCTTGGCCAGTGGTTGGTCCATTTGGAGCCATATGCATTGACTTTGTTGGACATTGGGGAAGCTTCTAGCAGCATCTCACAGAAACTGCCCCTGTAGCCCCTCCACTTCCAAAACCTTGTAATGCAAACTCAGTACAGGAGACAAGCACTAGGCAATCACAAGGATTCTGAAGGTCTTATATAGAGATGTGTGACACCCATAAATGCCCATTCGCCATAAAGGAGCACTCGTCACCTGGCTAATGTTTGGCCAAAAGCGTGCTACCAGATGGGTGAGAAAATTTATCTCCTGGAAGGTTATCAGCTCTTCCTCTGCTTTTTTAGACTGTATTTCAAAGTAATTCTCTTGGACACCTTGTTGCCTCATTATTTCTATCTAATCTAGAGGAAATCTGAAAAGACCATGGCTGTTGCATGGGTGGGGAAAGACCAGGGAACAGCATAGAAAAGACCATCCACCACCCTTCTGCTTCCCAAGCAGCAGTCGGAGGTAACTGAAAGCCCAAAGGTTGTTCTTTCTTGCTAACGCTCTCGTACAAACCTACAAGGGCCTTTAGCACAAGGACAGAGATGCAGGTGAGCTTTCATCTGTGTCCAAATCCCTCCTAATCCATCGCTAGAGCACCTGGATGCAGGAGTCACACTGACACGTTTGCTCCCTGCAACCTGATAAAAGTAATTTGAGTCTTGATTTCATCTCCCTCTCTCTAAACAACAGTGCTAAAAATAACCTCCTCATCTTTACGCTGGGTTTAGTGCATTAGTAGCTGTCAAACATCTATAGAAATGAAAGAGGTTATTTAAGGGTACGTCTCCCTGGCATAGTACAGCACAGTGTAAAAATCTGTATTAAGGAGAGTGTAATTAGGCTTGTGCTCTACCTTGATAGCAAGCTCATGAGGAACATGGGAAGTGCCAGCCAGAAGGGAGCTCTGCAGCCGCAGCACTCAAAATATCCAAACCATAATGAGTGAGTGAGTAACTCAAATTCAACTGCCTGCTTTGGAGTGCAGAAACCACCTCTTACCCTCTCCTACATTTTTCTCTAACACTGCTCACGGTCCACTTTTGGCTTGTTTGAGAACTTTTTCCCATCCATCCATCCATCCATCCATCCATCCATCCATCCATCCATCCCTCCATCCATCCATCCATCCATCCATTCTTCCATCCATCCATCCATCCATCCATCCATCCATCCATCCATCCATCCATCCATCCATCCATCCATCCATCCATCCCTCCATCCATTCTTCCATCCATCCATCCATCCATCCATCCATCCATCCATCCATCCATCCATCCACCCATCCATCCATGAACCAACTCTGGACCCACAACACCTTGCAGTGCCCCCATGTTTTCTCTTCTTTCACAGCCATCCTCAGTCTGTGACCTTAAGAGGATGACAAAGGAAAGCCAGAGGCACTGTTAGTGATCCAGGGAAAAGCACAACCACAGGACTTAAAACTTACATATAGAAATAATTCTGTTCCAGAATGATAACTCTGGAACAAGAATTTTAATTTGGACACAGCAGTCCCTTACCTCCCTGTGCTGCACACACATCTCTCATGCCCTGGGAAGTCACTGCAATCCCTACTGCAGCCGTGCCCCCTCATATCCAGCTGTCAGCTCTGTGTCTTCCCTTTAATTAAGGGAACTATCCGAAGGAAAGTCATTATCAGTCGACAGCATAAGGATGCCATTTTCAAAGCTTTTAAAATCCATTCAAATGCTGCAGAAACCAGGGTTGCTCTACCGAACTGAAGCAAACAGGTCGTAGCATAAGAATTAATTCATAGCAGAGATTTCAGGAGGTGGACGAATTGCTGGAGATTCACACACCTGGTATCAACTCTTTGTCTGTTTTGTTTTACAGCTAGGTTTGTACTGTTTGGGTGTTTTTCTGTGTACTACTGAGGATCAGAAAAACATATGAATGGGTCTTGTTCTTGCCGAGCACTTTAAATGGTAAAAAAGCCCAACATAGTGCATGAAGCAGCAAAATGTCACTAGTTCACTTACACAGTGAATTTCACTGATTTTGCAGCATTGTTTTATATGCAATTTTGACAGCAGAGTGAAATACCAGCAAAAGAGTAGGAAGGAATAAGTAGATAGAGCAGAGTACATTATGAAAAGTTTAAATGTAGGTCTTACTTTGGTATTTGGAACCAGATAATACAGTACGAAGCAATTAGAAAGGCAGGGAGAGAAGATTTAGTTCATGTGTTAGTCTGCTTCATATTAATCCCAGCTACTGTTTTCTGTTCATATGAATCAGCACATTGTAATTACTGTGTTGTCTCTGTCCTGGTGCTCCTGATGCTGACCGCTGCTGCGGCAGCGCTATGTACCTCACATCTTTTGTTTTGGTGTGCAGCGTGGCTGCTACCCAAAGGATGTGTCCTTTGATGCAGACAGAGGATTTGGAAGGGTTGATCTGAAATTAAACATTCACATTCAAATGCTGAAATCCATTAAAATCCAAACTAACCTAAATTAGGATGGGATTCCCAACAAGTTTCCTTGAACAAATGCGTTCATGGTGATAACCAAAGGTATGTCACTGCTGTGTTGCTGTCCTCAAAACACGAGCTGTCACAGGAAACCTTAGCGATAGAGCAAAAAAGGAGATGAAAGGACATATACCACAGATAGCATTAATATTGTGAAGTATTTATAGCATTAGATCACCTTTAATTAACACCATCTGCCAGGAAGGTGGGAGCAATAGACAATTTGGAGGTTCAGAAATGAAAGTGCCTCACCAATGGATTTCATCAGATCTGAGCATTGTAAATGTAAACCCCAGGTTCTATATGTGGGTTTAAGAGAGGAATGAATCAGTTTTGAGAAATTTGGCAATGTTTTCCTAGCCTGCTTTGAAACACTGTGTAGAGCAGGTACTGGTTTGTTAAAGAGGAACATCAAATGGATAAACATGGAGCCATAATTTGCAGATGCTACTAAGGGTTTAGTAGGCATGTACGTGTCCCTTCACATGAAGTGCTAAGGGTCCTTAAGTATTTCATCCTACCCCTTCCAGTTAATCCAGGCCTGATGTGGTCTTCTTTAGGTGGCACAAGGCACCTGATCAAAGTGTTCCTCACATTAATTGCACATAAAGATCATTCCCATAGGTGCTCCATTCCCAAAGCAGCTAATTGCACATTGAAAATATGAATACTCCATGTGAAGTCAGACCATGGCACAAGATAATTTGGTCTTCAAGTGGGGCATGCCTCTTGCACCCGCATAATTGTGGGAACCTTCATTCATGGAAATAACTAAGAGAGAAAGAAACCATCAATTTTGCAACGTAGGATACAAGTAGGAAATGTAACACGGAAAACTGCCAGGTTGTGATAAAGCAGCATAAAATCATCCTGGGATGATGATGGTGAAATCAGTCCAATTGCATTGTGGATGTAATGTCCATAGTTTTTATTTCCTCTGTCTATTTGTACCATTTCCCTCCCCCTTTGTTTTGCTTTTCTGGCTCTGCAGTCCATTAGGCTGCAATCCTGCTGCTCCCCCTGACAGAGCTAAGTGGAGATGTTGTAATCAGCACTTGAGACAGATGTGCACAAGAAAATGCCAATAGATTTTAAATAATTATATCAGTGACTGCAAAAGAGTCACTGTAAAGTGCTTGCAATCAGTGTGAAAAATATCTGCAATATAATTAAAGAAGACAGAGTGCTTGTTTTAATGAATATAAACAGAAAAGTGTCATCCACAATAATTTATCTGGTCTAAGATAAACCTTTGAATGTTCACAGTGCTTAACCCACACAATAGTGTCAATGCTTCCATCAACATCATAGCCTGTACTCAGAAGTGATGCATAGGCAGTGGGCTTTCGTACACCACAGGAGGCATAGGGGTTGTTATTACTGTTTGTGACAGGGTAGTGCCCAGAACATCACCATCCTGCTGTGCTGTCACAGTAAGAATATATGCTAAGAGAGACTAGACAGCTAAGGAAGAGCAGGTTAAAAGAAAATGTGAGACACAGAAATGGGTGACCCAGAGATCACACAGCAAATTAACAGCAGTGAGGAAAAGAATTGAAGTGTTTTAGCACACAGGTCAGCTCACCAGGCTGCACTATCACCCAGGAGGCTCGAAGTAACACAGCCTTATCATCTTCCACACTAATAATGGATACTTCTGACCTGAGCATTGTTATGTGGTCTCCCAGAAGTATAAATTGCCCATTTTTACATGAAGTAATTAAAGGTTTCCTTCCTTAGCCTTAAGAATTCCCTATATGCAAAAGCAACTTATCATTTCTCAGAGACACTTGAAAGCCTTTTTTTTTCTTTTCCACACTCCAAAGCACTCATAAAGCAAGAAGCAGCAAATCACATGGACCAAAACCACTTTTAACTAATCTTCTACCCCACTAACAGTAAGGTGTTACTAGTTCATTAATAGTTCCACCAGTTTTGAATGACCATGTTAACTAGCTATTCTGATAGTTGCAGTTAGTCATAGCATATGGGTTCAAATACTTCAAATTTCCTCTTACAAGCAAATATTCGTCCTAGCTGTTCTTCAGTAAGAACGTTCCCTCATTCTCAAGGATGACACATCTTTGACTTGTGAAAATGCTGTATGACAACTTAAAACCAGTAATCTCTCTGAGCCCCACTGCAGCTTCAGCGATAGTTGAGTCCCCTCATTTCTCAATGTGCGTAACCAAAGGCAAATGTGTCTTTAGTAGATAGCTTTCCCTTCCCACACAGCTCCTTTTTTGGTTATAATTTGATGACAGTTTAGAATTGATTTAGTTTATAAAACTAGATTTCCTAACTTTAGTCAGGTGCACATGAGCTTGCCTGGAATTCTCTTTGTAGGCAATTAAAAGAAATTAAACATTCTGGGTGAAACTCTGATCTATTATACATCCCTGTGAAAAGCAGTGACTTAAATACCTGTAGAGTGTTACCCTGCCTGCACAGTGTCACCCCTTCCCCAGATGCTGGTACCAACAAAGTCTTTGTCCAGCTCTGAGAAACTACTGACCACACTGGTCGAGAAACCTGAGAAATTCATCTTAACAGTTTAGTGGTCATTTGTGTAGGAACCAAACAGCTGAGTGCGGTGAAAACCCAAGACTATTTGTTACACTCCAGGATATTGACAACACATCTTTTTGATGTAAGGCTCAGTATTCCACTCTCTTGCTCAATGGTCTGTGTTAGAGCAATGATCATGAACAAAGCTAGATTCAGCACAGCTTGGTTCGCTAATTTATTTTGGCCTTAACAAGATAAAAAGAATACGTGCTTTTATCCCCAGGTCACTGTAAGTGCTGGAGACATGGAGCTTTTAATCCACTGCATTTCTGTAGAAACTGCTGCAGTCTTGTGAAATGTTGGCTCGTTTTCTTCCTTCAGCTCTGTAGGAGCAGAATTGCTGTATCTCTGCAAGGACTATGATTGCAGAACTACACCAAATTGATGTGGTCAAGTGCAGGATGAAGTTGACCAGAGACGGTCATATATAGACTGATAACTGTATGGGCTAACCTTGAGGGGAATGTGTGCATCCTTTTAACAGCTGGAATCCAGTGCAATGGGGTGATTCAGAGAACGCAGGATGTCAGCAGTCCAGGCCAGCCAAGAAGAAAGCTATTGCCTGTAAAGAATGACCCACAGAGCTAAAGGAGGACAACACCCTTGCCCATGGTCTGGGAAAGGAAGCTGGATACCTCTGTGGGATTTTCTGTAGAGTGAGGAGCAGATGCTCTGTAGGACGTGCTCCATTGTGTGCCAAGACCCACACCATCAGACTGGTCATCTGGCTTAATAGCGGATGTTGCAGAAGCCTAGCTCTCTCCTGTGGCTGAGGGTAGTTAACTCCACAGTAGAACCCCTTGATTTCCCATACTTACAGTCTGGCTTTACAGGAGATTTGGTTTTCTCTGTTCCTCCTCTTCAACCCTTTAAAAGCATAACTGGAGTATTTCTAGCTCTTAGATTTACCTCCTGCTCTTCTTTAAGATTACCTCTGAGTTCTTTCATACTAAGAAGTGTAAAATCTGCTTATTCCTTCATGCAAATTATTTCTCCATGCAAATTATTTCTCTTGCAACAGCCCTATAGTCTCTTTGCCCAGGGAGGTTGTGAATGCTCCATCCCTGGCAGTGTTCAAGGCCAGGTTGGACGAGGCCTTGGGTGATAAGATTTAGCGTAAGGTGTCCGTGCCTATGGCAGGGGGGTTGGAACTAGATGATCTTAAGGTCCTTTCCAACCCTAATGATTCTATGATTTCATGATTCTATATCTTTGCTGCTTGCTACAAGGCGACAATCCCCATCTGCTGCATCTTTCCATTTCAAATAGATTTCTTTCATTTCACCTGACTTGTCATAGTTACACTGATTTAATAATGAAGGAATTCTGGTATTTGATTTATGACTTAATTTTCAAAAAAAATACTACATGGGAGGTGATTGATTACATGATAATCTTACATGTTAAGCATGATATGAATGTATAACATAGCAAGACTAGAGATAGTAATTGGCTTTGAAAATTAGAAGAATTATGAAGAATTATGACTTTAAATGATTCTTATAATGAAACAGGAGAAAAGGTTGGCAAGATCAATTATGCAAGAATATAGTAATTATAGTAATTACAAGAAAAAAATGTTCAAGAAGTGAAGGCAAGAACAAATAGTAACACATACGATAGCACACACCACACACCAGCAGTACCAGCACTGAAGATGACTGACCTTTGGAATAAGGCATAAGACTGAGAATCAGGATGTCCTGGTTTGAATTATTTTTCTTCTTCTCTCTTGCAATTTATCTTACCTCCATTTCGGCTTTCATTTTATGACTATTCTAGTTCTTCAGCTTTCAAAAGACAATATTCTTTGCAGTTTTCCACAGATTCTAGCTCATTTTTCATTTTTTTGGTTGTTGTGTTTTTTTTGTGATCTATTGGTGAGAAACATCACCAGCCTTGTCTTAAATCCTCTCATTCCTTGTTCTTTTCAACACAGTCAGGGTTTGCTGTTTAAAATGAGTATCTTTCAGTTAGAATTTTGTTGATATTTTAGCTGTCGGACCTTTTTGTGCTCTGCTACATTGAAAAATCTTGTGATATCGCTTAACAGTTCCCTGAGTAGGTTAATTCAGATATCACCAAAATGGAAGGAAAAAACCCCTCTGAGATGATATTTAGTCCATGTGTTTGAAGAAGGAGCACGGTTTAGCAGTTAGTGGAGAAAGACAAGACGCCTCTACCTGACAATTTATCCTGCTGATTTAAGATTGAACTCTTTGGAACTGATTGATTTTGGAAGAGACTTTTGGAAATTGGAGTGGATGAGCAAATTTTAAGATGGTGAGCACAAGGTGCAAGGAATCCTGACTTTGCCAGAGGCATGAACTCACATATTCAAAGATATAATAGGAATGAATAACACATAGATTTGAAATGTCTGAAAACAATGTTAATGATGGATTGAAAAGAGCTCTTGAGATAAAATAACAAAAAAATAGCTGTTATATTTTTGAATTTAGATTGCTAAATCTGTGATAGTTTTTTACTATGTAGTGGTAGATTAGGAAACGGGTACAGATAATACAATAACTACTAAAGTAACTAAACAATAGTTATTTACTATGGGGTAAATAACTATGACACATCTGAATTTATACATATGCGACGTGTCTGAATGCCATGACTTCTGTGAGACCTTCATGTTACCACCAGTTTGGAAGTAATTTGAATCCAAGTGAATTATTGTGACAGATGGCACCAGATCCTGACAGATGGCAGCATAACCGAGCTAAATTCCAACTTTCAAAACCTAATCACACATATGACAAGCTAATAGTTCAAGATACAAATGTACCCTAGAAGAAGGAAGGGAGATAGCAATGGTTTCTACAGTTTTAGATAAACTAAAGCAGATGTTATTCCTTAAAAGGAGAAATCACTATTGGTTTTCACCAGTGACATAGTGGGCTTCACTTAGGCCTTTTGTCCATCTGCCAGTTCTCATTTCTGCCTTCCCATCATTTTGCAGAGGGTCCCTGCAACCCTGTGCCCTGATACTGAGTGTTTGACAGATACGCTGCTGATCGTTGTTGTTCATGCCACATGATATTTCACACCCCTACATCTAACTTCTGAAGGGTGTTAGGGTGCTGAGTGGGTGTCAGCTGAGAACAGAGTTAGCTGGCTAGCTTATATCGTTATAAGCCTCCCTGGTGAAAATCTTTTATATTTTACTCTAGTGATCCCACTATGTGGATCAGAGCAAGCACTGTAGATGTCATTGGTATTACTGCTTTTTCCCCTCTGGTTTTAAAGTTGGGCACTGTGCAGCTTGCAGATCTTTCTTGTTCTCAGGAGTATTTGTATTCTTAAGAATTGTTAGCATTGGCTGAATAATTGCAAATATGAGCTTGTGTTAGTATTTCACAGGATCCAGTTCAATTTACTATCTATGTATAAGACAAAATATAAACTGGAACTTAGATCTAAGATACTGCTTTCAGTATCTAAGATACAAGCTTCTGACCGATGTTAGATGCTATTTCTTTATTCTCTTTATTACCAACCAATGTTTTTTCCAGGTCCAGGACAGTGTTTTAACTGTGTTTTTTAACTGTGTTGTTCCTAGTGTGGGGCCTGCAGTGCCAATCTGTGCCTTACCTCTTATCATCCTGTGCCTGCATTCCTCTGTGCTCCATCCCATGCTTTTACATCTCAAGGCCTCTGCTACTGTGCCAGGTCTGTATTTCTGTATGCTACATCATTGTGTTAGAGTCATAAATACCTCATTCCACAGTGAATACCTGCTTGTTACTGCTACCTATATAAAACTGCCATTGTACCACACAAAGATAACAAAAGTAACATAAATTAGCCAGAGACACTTAATCAATTAGAGAAATTGCTGTTACAGCTAAATCAAGTTGTATAAAGTGAAGGCAGGTCAAGAAAGGTTCAGACAGAGCAAGCCTGGAAAGCCTCAGTCCTGAGGGCCTGCAGACTCAGTGCAAGGTGTCTGGGCAGTTATTTGTGACAGCTGTACAGTATTACAGGGCTGCACAGTCACACAATATTCCAGTATATATTCTAATTCCATTATACAAAAATATAACCAGGCAACCCCAAATTTTCAAAAGAAAGTGTAATTTCAATTTCCTTTGTCCAAAATTCAAGCTTGCTTATGGATGGATATCTTGTCTGTATAAGACAGGTGAAAACCCCAACTGATCTTATAACAGGGATATGTTTTATGATGCAGACCTCTTCATATGGCATATTGCTTCAGGTTGTCCTCTGAGTTTCTTTACCTGAAAGATGGAAAGCTCTCCTAAACCTTTATTGCTGAGTTTCTGCAAGAATGATGTCTTGGTGGGGAATTAGTCATAAAAAGTGCCTGTTCTTAAAAAGGAAGTAGACAGATGTTTACATTGAAGAACTGTTTGGCTATGAAATAGACTAATTTAGTCATACTGTTCCTCACATTGCTGAGATGTGGATGTTTTTGTGAACTCTATAAAGTCACAAGGATATTATCTGTGATGGAAATACCCAGATGTTAGAGGTACAGTAATATGGAGAAGGATTTTGTGATAGTCTGACATATACTTCATATTTGAGGTATACAGAGCACACCATTCCTGTGCTTCATGAAGCATATGACAGTTCATCTGCTGATCTCACTCTGTTGTTTTTATCTGTATAGACTTCCAGTTGATTGGGAATGCTGTTAATCTTGCCCTGGTCTTGATGCTCTTTTTCCCCATACTTGATCTTACCAGGAAGGGAGAGCCTTGAAGACAGCTCTTCATCAAATAAATAATAGATAAAACACTTTAAAAAAAAATTATTATTTTTATCATTTTGGCCCCAGTCTAGCCAGCTTTCATCTTTTTGATCTGTAAACTTATTCACTGGAGTGGATCACCCTCTCACTCAGTGATGCACTAGGTTATTTGGAGGTAAGTAACAGCCATAGCAAAAAAGCCAAGATTACCTTTTGTGTATCATACTAAATGTGCATAAGTGGACTTCAGGAAAGTACCATTAATTTGTCCTTACTTCAACTTCCTTCATACTATTGAATTGTATTCATTTTATATTGATAATGGGATTTTTGCCTCTCTAAGCTGCTTCTATTTCCGGGCATAGATTTTCTTAATAACATCTCCCATTTTCATAAGGACAGGATGTGAAATACAGAGTTGGTTAATTAATGGATGCTTTCTGACAAATATTTAATAATAATAAATAAATGAAGTCTGAACAAATGTCACAGAGTTTATACTAGTTTTCTAATGGCTTACAACTGCCATAACCAGCTATTAGCTGACCTTCAGAAAAATGAGGAGAGTATCCTATAAAATATTTATATTTTAAAATATTAGCCAGTTATAAAGGGTATTCACATGGCTTGAGTAAAGGCTCAGTTAATTTTGCTGGAAGAAAACATTTTGTCCAAGATGCTGTTTTGTAAGCAAGGGGAGGAAACATCATAGCCTGGGAGGCTGTTCAGACTTCAGCATGGCCATTTGTGAGGTTAGCTGCAGATGATGGATGGATGAATGGATGGATGGATGGATGGATGGATGGATGGATGGATGGATGGATGGGTGGATGGATGGGTGGTTGGATGGATGGATGGATGGATGGATGGATGGATGGATGGGTGGGTGGGTGGATGGATGGATGGATGGATGGATGGATGGATGGATGGATGGATGGATGGATGGGTGGATGGATGGATGGATGGAGAGATGGATGGAGAGATGGATGGAGAGATGGATGGAGAGATGGATGGGTGGATGGATGGATGGATGGATGGATGGATGGATGGATGGATGGATGGAGAGATGGATGGGTGGATGGATGTCTAATGTTCATTTGTTGAAGGGAGCTGAATATTATTGTCTTTATACTTCCCAAAGGCAGGTCGCTTCGTTTGAGCTATGGACTCACACTGCAGCTGAGCACTAACAGAAATGAGTGACATTTGTTTTCAACTAATTTACCTGTTCATGTCATCAAACATGTTGGTGACCGGTCACTAGTGGTGTGCCTTAAGGCTTGGTATTAGGACCAGTGCTGTTTAATATCTTCCCTGATGATCTGGATAAGGGGATTGAGTTCACCTTCAGGAAATTTTCAGACAACACCAAGTTGGGTGGGAGTGTTGATCTGCTGAAGGATAGGAAGTCTCTGCAAAGGGATCTGGACAGGCTGGATCAATGGGTTGTGGTCAATGGTGTGAGGTTCCACTAGGCAAAGCACCAGGTCCTGCATCTGAGCCACAGCAATCCACTGCAATGCTACAGGCTTGGGGAAGAGTGGCTGGAAAACTGCTCATGGAAAAGGACCTGAGGGTGCTGACTGATGGAGCTGAACATGAGCAGCTTGTGCCCAGGCAGCCAGGAAGACCAAAGGCATTCTGGCTTGTATCAGCATTAGTGTGGCAGCAGGGCCAGGGCAGTGATTGTCCCCCTGTATGGGCACTGGTGAGGCTGCACCTCGAATCCTGTGTTCAGTTCTGGGGCCCTCACTACAAGAGAGACATTGAGGTGCTGGCGCGGGTCCAGAGAAGGGCAATGGAGCTGGTGAAGGGCCTGGAGCACAAGTGTGATGGGGAATGGCTGAGGGACCTGGGGGGTTTTAGTCTGGAGAAGGGAAGACTGAGGGGAGACCTTGCTGCTCTCTACACCTGCCTGAAAGGAGGATGGAGTGAGGTGGAGTAGGATCTTGTACTTCTCCCAAGTAACAAGTGATAGGACAAGAAGAAATGGCCTCAAGCTGCACCAGGGGAGCTTTAGACTGGAGATTGGGAACATTTTCTTCACCAAGAGGGTGCTTGGGCATCAGAACAGGCTGCCCAGGGCAGTGGTGGAATCACTGTCCCCGGTAGTATTAAAATCTGTGTATATTAGGCCCTCAGTGATATAGTTTAGTGATGGACTTGGCATTCCTGGTTGAACTTGATGATCTTAAAGGTCTTTTCCAACCTAGTTGACTCTATGGTTCTATGATTTAGCAGCTCCAGATCTGCAGTCAGATAAAGTGGTTTTCAAAAAAAGACAACTATCTATCATCAATCAGCTCTATCTATCCATTCATACCACTCAAAACACATTAGGTATGCCTTTGAGCTGGAGGAATTTGGGGAATAAATGCTCTGTGGTCTCTCAGGTTCACTTTGCTCATTCTCTGCATCATCTCCCTGATGGAGATTCCCATGAGTTCTTAATGGAAATTCCTAGAAGTCAAATAAACCAGACCGGTTCACTAAATAACAACCACCACCTTCCCTGAGTCACCATCATGTCCGTTTGCTTTATGAAGATACTTTGTATAACAGAAAGTACCAAAGACAGTGCTCTTCATAATGAGAAATCTAAATGTATTTGTACAAAAGCAGGATGGTAAAACTATACATTTTCACAAAAAAATAAAGAAAGAAGATGGGAAAAAGACAATTTGACAGTTGAAATTTTAAAAGTAGATGAAGACATTCTATGCTTTAAAAAGGAAGAAAATGTATTTGGTAATGTTTAGTAAATATGCAATAATAACTGGAAACTGAATCATTTTTTTTCCAAGGGCTATCAGAAACAGCATCAGCATTTGTGTTCTTCACATTGGCTGCTCTAAGTCCATTTCTTAGACATCCAACATTTACAGAGTTATTATTTGTTATGATCACTCAGAGCTTTGTTGTCTTTGTGTGCCCAACAGAAATTGTAGGAATGAAATATTTTTCTGATATTCTGATATGAAAAGGAACTGCTGCATGTCAGAAATCTGACATTCTATTCTTATTTATTTTATTTATAGACTTGCCCGTTGAATAAATCAAATTATCTGATCGCCTCTCAGTCACTAATGAATTTAGCATCCAAAACCCCTTGAAGGTTAGGTAAATACTAAATATCTCCAGTTTCAAAAAGGGAAACAGAGATGCAGAAAGATTAGTAGCTCAAGTTTCCATGGGATTAAGCAGCTGCTTTTTAAAGACGAAGTCAATGATGAAAACAGCTCTCAGCACTTCTGAACGTCAAGTGATAATGGACTTAATTAAGTCACCAAGTAAGTCGGGATCAGAGCTCAGAATACAGCTGAGGTTTTGTGGCTGCCTGCTAGGTTTTAAACAGAAAACCTTTTTTAGTCAGCAATCAGAAACAAGCACTGATTACATTGACTAATGCATATGACTATCAGATTAAATACAGTAGAAGACTATCCCCAGTTTTTTCACAAGACAATCAGTGATTTAATCCAGTTGGCTGATTTTATACAGTACCAAAAGGCAGAGATCAAAGAGCCAGTAAGACAAATGCAGCTGTACCTTCATGTTCTACCCTAGGGAACTACGTGATCTTAGAAAAGTCCAGGGAAATTACATAAAGGCACATGTCTCAGATGCAAATAGTAAATACTTTATCTCCTAGGAAACCTTCATGTTTCAATACCTTAGTAAATATAGGATGGCAGGATCATCCATTTCCTGATGATAGCAAGTTATTTTTTTCCATGTCCTGAATATCAGAGTAGCTTTAGGTATATTTAATGCTGGGACAAGCCGAGAGTCAGAATTACACTGCTCTCTCGGCTACCAAAGCCAAGCTCCTATTTCATTTTAATGGGAGCTTTTCTTGTGTAAGAATTACCACTTTATTATTCTTAATTATTTTACTGCAGCAATGCTGAACAGCCCCAGCTGTGTCCCCTCAACCCTGTGTTGCTAGGAGTCCAAAAATACAGCTAGATTTCAACTGCAGAGAGCTCACAGTTTAAAGCCAAGACTTAGGTCACCTCTGCTGTGCAACTGAATGCAGTCTATAGTGCAGCAAGGCCCTGTAGTCAAGAGATGGCAATACACAACTCCTGGCTGTAACTGTGATCTGAAGAAGCTTAGTGTCTGAGCTCCTTGTTTATGGTTCCTGGTTGCAAACCTGAGGCTGGGACAGGTTAGTGTGGGGTTAACGCCTCAAAAAAGGTGGATAAGTTGCAGGAACAGTGCTACTTGGAGTTGAAAATGTGTTTGTTAACCCCAAAGTCATTATCATCCTGGAGAAGTTGATTGTCATTGTGTTAAATTGCAATCAAGAACTAGTACTAAGCTTTGCACATGATTCCCTTGGGCATTGTACATGATTATATAAAATCTGTTCACCTAATGGTGTGTTTTTATGGTACATATATTTCTGAATGTGACAGAGATTCATGCTGAGTGTTGGTGTGCTGAATTAAATAGAAAGTAATGACCTGATTAAAATATATTCAAGAACTGGCATAGTTCTTCACTGAATCTATTCATCATCAGGACCTGAGGGAGGGAGGTTTTAGCATTTCCTAGTGTCCATCAGGAGGACTGGGATTGGGTTCTAGATTAGGCAACCTAAATATAGGTATCTGTATGCATGATATGTGGTTAGGATTCCCTGACAGTCAAATTAAAAATCTAATCCAGAGGTAAATTCAGTTGACTAAATGTAAGCAACTAATGTTATCTGAGATGCTCTAAAGTATGAGAAGTCTGCACACCTGTGAAGACATAGGACTTGCTGTACACCCATACTCTTCTGGAGCAGGAGAGGCCAGATAGGTGGCATCATCTTGACCAATAATGGTTGTGTACCAGGCAAAGAACTGGGTCTTCAGTTCCTGTGGTGGGAGCCTAAACACCTATCTCAGCACATGAACTCCTGTATTTGTGCCTGGGATTGCATCAAATTGATGTCTCTCCAGTATATAGGAAAGGGTGTCTCGTGGGACACTTTATGGAAGTCCAGGTAGATGACATCAACTGCTTTGCCCCTATCCATCAGTTCTGTAGTCACATCATAGAAGGCCATCAGTATGATTTGCCCTTAGTGAAACCATGCTGGCTGTCACTGACCACCTCATTATTTTTCATGTGCCCTAGCATGGTTTCCAGGAGAATCTGCTCCATAATCCTGCCAGGCAAACTGCTCAGACATTTCACTGTATTCCTCCCAGGCTATCTGTCCTTGATTCTACCTTATGTAGACTTCCTTTTTGTGTTGGAGTCTGTCCAGGAGCTCCTTGTTCATCCATGCAGGCCTCCTGGTGTTTTCCCCTGAATTTCTCTTTGTTGGGATACATCACTCCTGAGTTTGGAAGAGGTGAACATTGAATATTAACCAGCTTTCTTGGGCCCCTCTTCCTTCCAGGGTTTTATTGCATGGTGCTCTACCAATCAGATCCCTGGAAAGGCCAAAGTCTGCTCTTCTGAAGTCCAGGGTAGTGAGCTTGCTGCGTTCACTCCTTGGTGCCCTTAAGGATCTTGAACTCCGCTATTTCATGTTCACTGCAACCAAGGCTGCTTTTTGAGCTTCACATGTTACACTTGCTAAGGCATCTTCACAACCATAGCAATTAATACTCCTACGATACAAGCAGCGAAACTCATGGTTCATACACTTTTATGCCAGAGTTTTATATACATCATGCAGCGCACACAATGTCCTTCTGGAAATCGTGTGGGTGACACTTAACAACCAATATACATCAGAAAGAACTCATGCAGAGAACTGGTAAAGGATAGAAACACGCAGTTATCAATGGAAAATCATTTTCCACAAAATAAGCACTTTACTTCCTAACGGAACAGAAATCTAAAATAACTTCTAAAGGCAAGCCTAGAACAGGAATTCGTAACCACTGGATTATAAGAATTATGGTCTCAGCAGAAACACCAGTTATGGAATTCATTACAATCTTTTTTTCTGCCTTCTTTCTGTTTTACAATCACTAATGATGTTTTTTTTTTTTCTTTGTTCCTGTTCTCTCTCTTCCCCTGCCAATACCCTAGAGCTACTACCCATCCTCTTTTGTGTAACTGATTAACATAATGAGGCTGGCCTAACAGCCACTGTGCTCTGTCTGTCTTGGATTTTGTTGCTTCTTGCCACACTGGATGAAGTCCATCCACTTTTTCCAGCCAAACCACTCAAGGTTCAAAAAAGATTTATCTTCTAGAAAACTTGCTTCTGCAAAATCATTTTCAGTTGTGACAATGTACTTTTCATCTTGTGTTTAAATAAGGAGAGTTACTTTCTCTCAAACTCAGTATCTATCTGCAGTGCTGAAGGCAAAAAGCTAACTGCACTTCCACCTGCTTCTACAAGGCGATTTGAGGGAATATAACCTGGAGAGAGCTTGATTCTGGGAACTAATGAAACTTATCTATAGTAGCAGAATGGAAATCATGACCTACAAAAGCTGATTGTCCCTGGAGGGAGAAGAACAGGCTATAGGGTGAAGTGCAATTGTTTGGGTTATTCTGAAGGCATGTTTGACTGCTTTGGTCTGGGGATCGATCTTTACAGAGGAGTGCTAAGAGTCACAGCCAGAGTTTGAATGGCATTAACAAGGAGCAGTGCATTTAGCCATTTAGCACTGGGCATCCCAAGAAGAAAGGGTCTTCCCATTTTTCCTGACATTTCAGTTACCTAATGAAGCAGTCTTTCAAAAGCAAGTGATCCATGGTTGCCAGTATAATGGCACCGAGTGTCTTACATCTATATATTTCAAGACTTATTCAAGACATCTATGTTTCAAGGCTCTGTAGCTTAGATTGGCCATAACTGCACTGTGTAGGGACTGTCTGGCATCTCTTCAGAACCTTTAAGCCTTAAAACTCATTTATTTGCTTGTTAGAATTTAAAGAATGCAATTTGCTGCAGTAAAGTATTTTTATTACCCATAAGCCAAAAGTGTTGCATGGGCTGAGGTCACTCTCTGTCATGGAATGTGGAGATGTTGGGGTGAGCAGAGCCTGCTGGGGCTTTTGGGACTGAGAACTCAACAGGAATGTAGGAGACAAATGTGGTACGATATAATCCATTTTGCCTGGAACAAATTTCTTCAATGAGAAATCATTGAGCAAACTTTTCTGGACTGCACTTTGGGATCAGCTGAGAACATTCAGACCTGAAGGGAGTTTAGGAGTGAACAAACAGGCATGCTTGTTTGGAGGATCAGAGAAGGGGTCCAGACATCTAAACAGAAAACAAAATGTGAAGAGTCATCTGCTTTTACCAAGTTCAGGTGCTTTGCTTAAGCAAAGTGACCTATCTATCTCTCCCACTGACTAAAGAACACAGACATATGTCAAAGGAGGTTTCATTTGTACGAGCTCTACACAGTCATACAGCTAAATCAAAGAGTTCAGTATAATAGTAAATTACATTTTCTTGGGAGCATTTCCTGGCTCTGAGGCCAACTGGCAGATCATTGAGATAGTCTGTATCCATCTTGTTAAACTCATGCTCTCCAAAACAGGCACTCGAACTGACTATTAGCAATAGTTCCTGGACTATGTTCGTGTAAAGATTGGGTCTGAGTCCCTTTGGGAAAATGCTAGATGGCAACAAATATAAATGTTTAATAATATAAATAACTGAATTTCAGTGCTTGTAAAAATTCCTTTGCGTTGTTTAATTTACCAGCACAAGTGTAGTGTAGGTATCTATAATGTAGATGTAGGTAAAACACTTGCAGAATGCCACAAAAACATCACAGAAATGGATATGTCCAGGAGAGAGATTCAAAAAGAACTTTATTTTCTACCCGAATTGAGCCTTCATCTGTCACTAATCACAGCCTGATGTGTCATAATGATACCCCATAGATCCAGCCTGCAGACTTGACCAGATCACCCTGTGGATCTGCTATGATCTCTCTACTGGATTCTCTTTCTGTGGAAGGGTGTGGAGGTGACAGCAGATGCCTGGGTCACTTTCTGACCTGGTTCGTAGTAATGAACCTATGTTCAGAAGTACCTATGTATCTCCATTCATGCAGTTTATGTGTAACAAGTGATGTAAAGCTCAGGCTGTAAAATTCCTGTGATCTGGCAAAAGTAGGAGCACTGAAAATGACAAGAGTCCAACATGTCATTGTCCTTCAGTTGTCCACACTTGCAATGGTATTAACAGTACATTTCTAGTTTTAGGTATAGATGGAGGCCCTGTGATGATACTTAAACAGGGGAAGTTCAGGTTAGATATAAGGAAGAGGTTCTTTACTGTGAGGGTGATGAGGCACTGGCCCATTTTGCCCAGAGAAGTGGTAAATCTACATCCTTAACAGTGTTCAAGGCCAGGTTGGAAAGAGCCTTGGGTGACATGGTCTAGTGTGAGGTGTCACTGCCCATAGCAGAGGCTTGGAACTGGATGATCTTATGGTCCTTTTCAACTCAAAACCATTCTGTGATTCTATGATTCTATACAACTAGTTTGTATATACAAGTACTTGCACTGCGGGTTTTTCTCTAGGAAGAGAAAAGTCAGAATCTTCAAGATTCAGTGTTATATATTATCAGTAAGGTCCTAGTAATTCAGTCTCATTTTCTGGCTAATGGTGAGATAGGAAAAACCTCATTAAAAATTCAGAATATTCTGACTGCCACTAAGCCAAATCTGACAGTATTAAATTCCAGATGCTTCTGAACTCTGTAATGATACAGCCTTTAAGCTTTTGATCGTTGCTTTGATTTCAAAGGACATTAGGTGGCTTCTTTTCCATAAAATACTCTGTACCTATAGGTTTCCAAATTGGAAAAAAAATCTGAGTGGGAGGAAGAAATTTGCAGGGAAAAAAAAAGTTCCTGTGGCTCTTGTTGCTTGGCAACCACTGCCTTTGACTCTGTGTGTTAAGAAAAATAGCATCCTTTGGAGTTCAACTCTCAAGCCTGGCTTGAAGAAAAAACAAGGTGGAAATAAGATAAATGCATGTCATAGGGCAATTATCATGCTGAATGTGAGAATGCGAGACTGAAAGGGGCTAGGAGTAATTGCACAGCCACCGTTCACCCGTGCCATCCAGCCAAAGGAAACAGGGAAGACAGGTGACAAGGAGTAAGGATTCATGACACTTCTGGTTGGTCACAGGATGGGATATTTACAGAGTCTTTAAAACAATGCAAAGCATAGAAGATGTTTTGTGGTGAGATAATAAAGTACCTCGGCCTGGTTCATGCATCAAAGAGAAGGTGGAAGAGTGACTGTGGTATAGTAGATAAATGAATGGATGGGGGAAATGCCTTATATAAAAAGACTTTTTTGTCTAGGAGAGAAGTGTTAAATGAGAACCAGTTCCAATGTCAGATGAAGGCGGATGTATTTGTGCTCAAATTAAGGTGCACATTTGTAACAATGACATCAGTTAAACACCAAAGCAAACTGCCTAGGGAGTCTTGTACTTTTTATCACTTGAAGCCTTCAGGTTGAGATGAATGTTGCTTGGAAAACACACTTTAACCAAACAGATTAAATACATGAGAAACAAGCTGAAAGGAAATGTTACGTGATACACAAGGGATCGATGTGGCTTTACTGTACGTTTATCTTGAGATGGACAAAAACAGTTGGAATTTTCCCCTCAGTTAAAGTGCTCATTCTGTGACTTTCCTCTATAGCACCTCATGCAGCCTGACACAATGACTTCATCTCTGAAATAGGAGGAACGATGCACTGAGAGTTTATCTGCTTGCATCATATAGGAGAATTTTAAACACAGGTAACAAAGTGCCTGATGGCACAACTCTAAGAAGTTTCTAGGATAATTTAAATTCCATTAGAAAATGCAATATCGATCTGTAAATTTTATCCCCATTCTGTTTTACTTACACCTACTCATAGTTCTTGTGTGTGAGCTCGTTTAACTTCCACCCCTATGAAAACAGCTGTTGCAACCACTTATACTAGGACATCCAAAAGTATGAGGTACAGTAGAGGAAGAAGAGGAAAAGGAAGAAACTTAATCTAAAATTGCTTCTTCAGCTTCCCACATGGAATGCTGTCTGCTGATGTAGGAGTGTATTTGTCCTCAGTTTTCATGGCTGGGGAGGGAGAGAAGTTGTGTTCTTAAAATGTGGTACTTTTCAGTTCTGTAGGAACATTTAAAAGCTCTTACAGAGAAGCACTTGAGCTTAATTAGGGCACAGAACATGGGAGAACTAATTCAAAGGAAGAAAAATTGCCTTATGCATAAGAAACTCAAAGCTTCAGAACATGCTCACTCTATTAGCTTTTGTAACCAGTGGCCATTGCATCATTTCCACAACAATTATTAGCAGAAACTGCAGCTTGTATTAAAACATATTAGTACTGTTTCACACCAAAAGCCCATTTTTAATATATATATATGTGTATATATATATATATAAAACTTCACCCTCACATGACTTACATAAATACCATATTGTCACAGTGTAACCCCAGTAAGTGGTGAAACATCAAAAAACTGCTTACTCACCCCGCCATGCAGTGGGATGTGGGAAAGAAATGGAAGGATGTAAGTATGAAAGCTTGTAATTTGCATAAATACTTATGGGTTGAGATAGAGCAAAAGCTGCACATGCAAGCAAAACAAAACGAGGGATTCGTTCACTACTTCCCATCATCCGGTAGAGTTTTGTCACACATAACAGTTACCTGGAGAGACAAATGCTGAACATCCCTCTTTCCTCCTTCTTCCCTGCAGCTTTTATTACTGAGCATGATGTCATATGGTGTGGAATATCCCTTGGGTCAGCCGGGGCCAGCTGCCCCGGCTGAGTCACCGCCCAGGTTCTTGTGGACCCCCAGCCCACTTGCTAGTGGGGTGGCGTGAGGTGCAGGAAGGGTTCAGTAATAACGAAAACCCACATGTTATCAACATAGTTTTAATCACAAATCCAAAACATGTCACTATATAAGCTATGAAGAAAATTAAACCTGTCTATCTCAGCCAAAACCAGTGTCCATGGAATTCTCACAATGAGCACATAAACTGTAGCTTTAATTTTCAAAATATCGTGTAAGACTATTAACTCATACCTGATCAGGTATATTTGACAAAGTTAGATGAAAAGGACAACTTCAGTTAATAAGGATATAGCTTAAAAAGGATGTAAAAAAAAAAAAAAGCTGATTCTACTGATGCATGATGACCTGGGAGCAGCAGTTTTGACAGATGAGTTAGGGAATTTAAATTGGCAGTCTGCCTAATACCTGCATTGCAATTATTGCTGTCCATTCCTTCCACCATAGGAGTGAGGTCAGTCAGCCTGGAAATTGGTTCAAAGTCACAAATAATCCTCCTGAACTCAAACATGAAATATTGTTGTCAATTTAGGCACCTAAATTAGTCAGTACAAATGTAGTGTTATGTCTTATTTTGAGAAAAGAGAAAATGTACTTGGAAAATACACCAATTATAGTTATAAAACTTTACAGCAGTAAAATAATCTTGTCTATAACAAATCGTTTCTTAGTTTTACTGTTATTGCTCAAGTAGGTTTTCATTGTTTTATCCAAATCACGTATCTTTCTTTTGGCTTGTTGCAAATCTGAATTAGTTTTAGTAAGAATTGCAGCTGACATTCAGTGAAAGATACTTACCAAAACATTGTCAGGTATTGAAACAGTTGACAAACAATACGTCTTTAAATGTCTTACAAGTTTGTGTTTATCAATAAAGTGTCAGGTCATGGAAATTTGTTTCAGATCATGAATGTGTTCTGGTTGGTTGAATGCAACCAGAGCTTCTGGCTGAAGTCAGTAATGTGTAGATGAGAAGGTAACAGCAGCAACTAGTGGAAGTGATGGAAGCTCATCTGTCTGCTTATGACCATTTTGTACCTCCAGGTATGACCAAAAAATACAATAGTCCTATGACAAATGGGATGAATCAATGTAGAGACTGAAACTGTTTTAAGAGAGCAAGCTAAGATGACATCCAGCCTAAATATGTCTTTAAGCCTGAAGCAAGGACAATGGAAAAACAGGATTTATGTTCTAATTGGAAGGAGAGTAGAACAAGTGGCTCCGTGATGGTGCTTAGTTGCCAGCTGGTTTTAAACCACAGCAATCTGTTGTGGCTTTGGTTGGTATTCCCCGAGACAGTCTGTAGTATCCAGCGTGGTGGGGAAGTGGGAGAGATGGAGATGCCATGTTTGTGTCTCTTTGAAGGGTTGGTTCTCTGGCTCACTCATACTGGGCTGGCAGTCACTGGGCTGGAGCAGATCTGCAGGAACCTTTATTGCTGGTGCAGCATGACCTAGCAATGGAATGACTGGAGTCTGAGAAAAGCAGTTTTGGACTTCGTTACACACAAAGACTTAGCTAGGACACGGGCATTTGACTCCTTAATGGATTTAGCTATAGGTAAATTTTTCATGCTAATGTTACTTGAAATAGTCCTGACCTAATATCATTTTTCCTGCTGCATTATTTGAGTAGTGGGGGAGAAATGAAGATGATTGTAAATTATAGCAATGATAGTACCACCAGGCATTTCTGATTTTGAATTCTTTCCAGAACGTGACAATAAAGGACAGTAAGCAAATTTAGAAATGAAGTTGAAGAATGGCAATACATTTTGAAAGGAGATACATATTTTAGAAGATGTGTTAAGGTTATAAAATGATTATCATTAATAGTTCTTCTTTTCATCTTCAGGAACAAACTGAGAGTGAAAAGGAAGTTGAAAGACCAAAATCCACTGCTAATTTCTATGAGATTTATGCATAATATATTATTGTAATCTATGGACAGAGCTTCGGGTGGCATGGTTTAGTGTGAGGTGTCCCTGCCCATGGCAAGGGGGTTGGAACTGGATGATCTTAAGGTCCTTTCCAACCCTAACTATTCTATGATGGGAAATACGTTACCAGATCTATTTGTCTAAGCAGTCTCGGTTCCACAAGACATGTAAATCACTGACTCCTTCAGCAAGCCAGTTCAGAAGGGGCATCTAGGGGTCCTGTGCCTCAATCCCTGCTCAAAGCAAGGCCAGTTAGATCAGATTGCTCAAGATCTTGCCTGGTCATCTTTAGTTATCTCCCAGAGTTGTAGTCTGAACTGGCTGGAAAACCAATGGCTCTTTACCTGCTGCTACAGAGGGAAAGTAAGGATGGCTTATTGGACTGAGGTGCCTTAAACACATACCTTGAGCATACAACACAAACAAAATCTGCAAGCATTTAATGGCTCAATATTGCAGCCTCTGTAGTCACACTGCCATTTGACAGTGGCAGTGGTACTTTGTCTACAAGTAAAATTGCTTCAGCTTTATTTACATTTTAACAAATCCATTCATGGGGCTTAATTGGTTTTTAGGAACCTAGTCTCAGAAGTTCACAGATCCAGAAGATTTGCCCACCTCTAGTATGGCTTTGAATAATTGGAACAAATTAGATTGGCTTTGTTTTGCAGATGAAGAAACCAAGCTGGCTGTTCTTAGAATTGCTTTTTGAGTATTTCCTTTTGATCTAAATGTTCTCCAATTGAAGTTAATTACTGTCAAAATGACTGCTTTCTATTTTCCCACCCTTTTTTTAAAGCCTTTCAGTGTAATGGTCAGAGGACTGTAATATCTTGCTTGCCCATACCTGCCCAGCCTTGCACACTTTATGGGTGTAGGCAGAATTGAAACTTTAAAGATACTCATCTAGTTCCCGATGCAATGGAAAAGCAAATTAGTTTGTAGTGGTTGTAAGAAAGCTGTTATAAGATAAAAGCAAAGTTTCTTTTTCTTGGGATATCAAAGAATAGCTTGAAATCCTAAGACTGATGAAATTACGTCTTGGCAAAACAACTTTTCTGTGTTACAACAGCACACATCAGTACGCATACACAAAAAAAGATCCTAAAAGATGTTTTTAGGCAACATCCTGGTGGCCAGTAGTGTAGAAGTACTTACCTGATTTTTAGTGGTTGTCTGTACCTTTAACAAAGAACTGTTTTCCTCTTTATTAGCCTGTCTTTGCTAATAAACCAAAGTGATGAGTCTGGCTAGACCTGAGTGTGGAATAGCGAATGACTTTCTGTCGGAGGCCACAGACAACCACCTTTTGCTGTGTCCCTGTTATTATTTTTTGATAATTGCTTCTCATTCCCAGAAAAGGAACACTTTTGGGCTGGAACTAGAAGTTCTTAGGAGCTGCAGAGATGGATTTTATAAATTTCATTTCCTGTTCTAGAAAGGTTTATTCCTTTCTGAAGAAAAAATGATTATGAGTCTAACAATATAAGGAGAAGAAATCAAACCTTATGTTGTTTACACTCAGAAATGTGCTTTTGGTATAGATGGTTGAAGTCAGACCTAGTATCATGCTATTAAAAAACCTGATGAGAAACTGAAAAGCAGACCTACTTTCTCACACAACTTGCAACTCTTCATCAAATGATATTGCTGAAGCTAAAAGCCAGGGAAGAGTAAGGTGGCTTAAAAAAATCTCATCCTTATTCAGAATTACCAGGTTATTTGGAATTATAGTAATAGAAATTAACAAGACCATGCAGAGGCTTTCTAAAGGAAGTTATGAGAAGGGTAGGCTTACTCGTTGCGGGGTTTATGCAGGGAAGAGCCAACATGGGAATAAGCATGGGATGCTAAACAGAGGCACTGCTTGATCTTTAGCTTTTCAGAGGTCGGGGTCCCTGGTGCATGTTCTCCACTACTGCTTGTGTACAGGGTTTCTTGGCACAGCTGACCACAGCCTCTCTCAAGCACAGGATATTGGACTTCAGCATAACTGCTCTGATGATAATTCTTGAACTCCTGCAGTATGCACTGGAAGATGTAAAAGAACCAATGTGCAAAACTCGCATCAATCGCCCAGCTGAAAGGGAAGGAGTTTGTTGGGATTCTTTATTGCCAAGCTGAAAACAACCATGTCAAGGAAAAAAAACTCCTTCCATTGCCTTCCCAGCCTCAACATAATGGCATCTTAAACCAGGACGGATTTGGAGTAGCACATCCAGCCCTGTGGACAGAAAATGGAAAGAACATTTACTCTGCTAATTCTGTAGCCAGCTTTTGCTACAGTTTTTGCTACAGCCATATAAACCTGTTCAGAATCAGAAAGACTTCAGTCAGACATGAATGCTTTGAGAAGAAAATTAATTACAAGTATCCCTTTGCCTATCATAAATAACCTGGGCCTAGCTTCCTAAAATGATACTGCAAAAGTCCTCTTCCTGTTATGATACTGTTTAAATTACAATAATTTTCAGGGTTGTAAGAAGTTGATGGATTGAATATAGTGATTTCCTGAACAATCAATTCTAATAAAAATTCTGTAGGCTGACAACATAAAATATGAATCAAAGTAATAATCCAAGGTCATTTTTGTGCTGCATAAAGTAACTTATTTGAAGTGTCATGCTGATTACTAATGTCTAACAGAGAACACATGGTCCTTCCCTGTGCTTAGAGTTGCGTGACTTCTTAGCTTGAAGGGCAACTTTCTGCCTCTGCAAACAGATATTGTCAACGGAGAGAACAGACATTTTGAAGTCCTGGCAGGAACCTGAACGACACCAAAAATTCCTCATCTTGGGAATTCATAAAAAATTAATCTATTCCTCGTTTATGAATAATGTGAACTATTTGTAATGTTAATATATGTTGCTTACTGTAAGGCAGATGTTTAATGAGCGCAGCGCCTTGAATTCTCATGAGCAGGGGAACAAAAAGAGGGATGTACAGAAATGTCTGTTCTGTCAGTTCTTATTTTCTGCCTGCTCCTGTCTTCCTGGGGCTGACATGCAGTATTGTCAGTGGTTTGACTCTAATGAGATGTAATGTGGTTGTACATGTGAAACTCCAGCGGGTTATTTGTAAATAAAGCGTGTGTTAGAACAACAGCAGAACTCTTGCAATGAAGAGCGGGCACAGAAAAGTGATGGCCATCTCTGCCAAAGGGATGTAAGGTCTTTCTTTCTCTTTCTTTTTTTTTTTTGACAAAATGCTACATCATGCACAACACATTTATCCCTGAATCAGTATTAATCCTGGCAGGTTGTTCCAAAATGTAAATCCAACATGATGAAAGAAGTATAGCTATTTTCGTATCACAATAGCATTGTTATACTGAAGCTTTCTCAACTATAGGTTAGTTCCTTGGAGGCTCTGAAAACAATGGACTTCAAATTAAATTTTCCAAGCCTGTTCTCATTGCATTTGTCATGTTTGTGGACAGACACATTTCAGGATATATGACTTGGAGAATTATGGTTTTATCCTCATTTAACAACTTCCCTAAGATTTATATTGCGAGGGCTCTTTTAAATCTTCAGTTTGAAATGTATGATTATTTTAGCATTACAATTGTCTGTCTGTGCTGGTGCTTGCCCTGAGGATTGTACAAGGCAGCGGGAGATGCCATGTTAGGAAAAAAAAGAAGAATTCTTCACTTGAGTTGTCAATACAAACTCCTTGTAAATCAATGGTGAAGACAAGGCAGGTCGAAGTTTCCAAGTGAGGAAACAGCTTGAGTAGGCTCCAGGCTTGTTTATGATAAAATGACTATATGTTTCACTGTATCTTGATCAAGGCAACCTTGACAGGTCCTGTTATCTTTTTTTTTGGAATCTGATGTGGTTTTCAACTCACAAGAGGGATAATTACCAGGCATTTTTACTTCTGCGTTTCTTCTGTTTCCCTGCCATATGCTCCCTTGGTTCAAGACATTTGCTGGATGTTAAGATGAAGGTATCCGCCTTGGGTCAAAAATGTTCTGGATTGGTAATCTTATTTAAAGAAATGAGCTTCACTTTCCTGTAATAGAGAATATAAGTGTGTTTGATGCTGTCATGCCTTTCCTCACTCAGCCCTTTGCTCTTTGTGCCAGCTTTGACAGAAGGTTCCTGACTTGGTATGCATAAAAATGCCCTTGTGGGCCACTGTGGCCATTATTTGTCATTTCCAGTGGTTGCTGGATGTTTCACAAGTCTCAAAATTTGCAGCTCCCTTGTGTAGGCAGTGTTTGTACCAAGTTAGATGGGAATATACCTAATACCAAGTTATTAGGCTCTGTGTGTTGTGGCAAATGGCATTTTTCATCTCCAGCCTTTGGTAGCCTGAGCGAGCCAGTGCTTTCCCATAGAGTTTCACAGCTCTCTGCACTCCTGAAAAGTTGTGCCCAGAGCTGCCTGTGCTTTCCCAACAGCTCTGCCTGTGGAATCAGAGTCTAGCTGGAATTTGATTTCCCTGTGAGCACTTGTCAAGGTGACATTTGACCATGTTTGAGGTCCATAGCCTCTTTCCAAGAAAGGTGAAGCCCACAAACCCCTTTTACTTTGCTTTTCCTCTTTTCCCTTCTGGGCTGCAGTTTCATATTGCACTTAAGCGTTATTTTTTTAATTATAATCCTGCTTCTCAGACTGCATAAAGCCAAAGAACAAGAAAATAGAGAGCCAAGTGGCAAAACACATCTTCTGGAAGGTTTTGCAGCTCCATTTCTGGCTCTATCAATATCGCCCCATGGGAAATATCATAGGAGGCTTGCAGTGCTGAGGAATTTCCCCACCTGCTGCTGACGTGATGAGGAAGAAATGTGAATGATGTGTTACCTCCATGTCTTGCAAGTTCCTCATGCCAAGTCAGTCCCTTGTCTTTGTGCAGCAGGAAACAAAGACCAGTTATTCAGACCCCAGGGTAATGTCTGCAAGAGTGAAAATGAGCAGAAAGACAGAAAGTCCTATTTATTTTCATTTGTTCCATTATCTGGGGGGTAGAAGGTTCTTGTGAATGAATTGCTTGAAGGATAGATTTTCTCAAACATTAGTAAGATCTGTGTTTGTACACACACTTGGAAGACATTTGTGCTTAGCTTCTAGTACATGGTATATTTCTTAAATTCCCAGAGCATTCACATGCCCTTTATAAATAGTCTGAACAGGAAAACCAGACTGAAAGATTTTAAGTAAATTATTCAGATGATGATGATAAAAATAATTGCAGCTCCATTAATATGGTTCTGTAAAAATAACAACTGGAAAAGTACCGAGATGAAGCATGGAGAAAGAGATTTGAAAGGTTCAAATCAGCTAATTACATTTAAGTAATTTTGTATTGCAAAACTCAATCATGTTTTAATAATCTTGTTAAGGAAAAAAACTGTCATTTTGCCATATCCACCTTTGCCACAATTTATTAATGCAGAAATTCCTAGATTTAATTATTTGCAGATTTTGCATTTAGTTACCACATAGCTTAAACTACAAAATGTTTATGCTGAAATGTTTTACTTTGCATGACAAGAAATGCCATAAAATGGCTGAAATCCATCTCTTATGTAGCTCCAAATCCAAAAAGAAATTGTTTTTCTGAGGCAAGCTGAATATTAAAAATAAAAACCATTACTTTTCCATAAAAAATATCAGAGTAAAAAATGATGATGATATATTGTGTGCATGGGTAGGTGATTTCCTATTGTTGTTTTCCAGCAGAAACAAAATAGAATTTTTTGTCATGAACCTTTTTGTGTAAAAGAAGCATATATCAAGAAAAGTGTAGTTGAGAAATTGAAGTGCTGGATTAAAGGTATGTTGGATGGAATGGTTCAGAATTAGGCCTTGTTGCAAGCATGTATTATACAGTTGCTGCAGCTGAGTTAAACCTTACCTTGATGCTGCTTACCACAGATACCTGTGTTTCCTACAGAGCAAAGGCAAGTAGATGAGTGCTCAGTGTATTGGTGTTCTCGGGCGTTGGAAGGCAGGAGAGGGGTTACATATTATATGGAGAAAGAACCACATCTCTGAAACAGAGAAGATGCCTTTCTCACAACCTACACAACTTTAGTGCTTGGGAGGATGTGTAAAAATAGGTTTTCAAACCTGGGTGATGTCTGAAAGAGGTCTGGATCTGCAGCGTGGGAGATGGCACATCTTCACTTGCTTCATTTATCCTCTGTTCAGTAGAGCAAGGATGGGAAGGGTCTGATCTCTATCAAAGGCCTTGGTTTTCTCTCCTCAAGGACGTTTCATTCTGACTTGTCACTTGGCTCAGGAGGGCCCAGGTAATACCTTGCTACTGCTTTAAGCTGTAGGCAAATACAGTTTTGTGCAATACAGAGATTAACTTTGTTTTGACAGTCTGGATCCTCCAGAAAGCTGGCACTCATGACATCTCTTTGTCCTTGGCACATCATGGTAGAAAATGATTTGACCATCGGCTCACAGGAGCTCAGGGTGATCACCTTTCACCGCACGCTGCATTAAGGTTACCTCTGTTGTTGCTAATGCTGACCATGATGTGTGTTGGAAGAGCATGCAAACGTTATTATTTGCCACAATTTCTCCTTCCTCTTACAGCTTTCTCACTTCCTCACTGTTTCTCTGAGAAGGATTCTTCCCGCTTTCATTTTCACTGTCAGAAGGGAAGCCATATTTCATTTTCTTAGAGTTTTGATTATTTAGCTACAGCTTGGGCTTCAGGGATACTTCTGCAAAGTCAGGCTCGAATACTTACAATAGAGCCAAAGCTGGGGCAATACTTGTTTCTATCTGAAAACTCTCAACAGTTTTTCTGAGTATTCCTAAATGGTCCCTATGATGGGACCAAAACATATCCTGAGCTGTGTAGCAGTATTTAAAATCTGCTACACAACCCAGGATATGCCTGCACTGCACAGGAGAGCTGGAACAGGCATCATTGACCCACATAATTTACTGATAAAGTGGATTCTAAACTTGTGTATCTATTTTGGTCAAGAAGTGATATTGCTGTACTCATTGGGTGCTATTTCCAACTAACGTGTTTCTTTCAAGCTTGAAGTGGCTCATGCAGTGACACACTGGGTACCCATTTGTACCCATCAAGTCTTTCACCATTCTAAGTTCTGGTCTTATTGTGCTAGTGTGAAGGGATGAGACTACAACAGGTAATTAGGAAAAACATCCTGGCCCCGCAGTAGTTGGCAGTTCTGTGTTTCTCTAACTTATCCTGAGACACTGAAGTGTTCAGGTATTCAAGAAGTGCTCCCAGAGTCAGGAATAATCTTTAACGGGTGTGTTGTTAATAGTATTTTGAGATTAAATATTTACTGTATTGATTTCTTCAGACTTACATGGACACCCATTAAATATACAACTATAAATTGTCTTCACAATCTTCCAATCATCCATCTGCTTAGTCACATCTATCGGGAATAACACAGAAGCATGGAACAGACTAATATGTTCCCACTTGAGTCTTCCAGCACTAGCAAATGGTCTGCAGTGCTCCCTGCTGTCAGCACATGATGGATGACCTTTGAAAAGGAAAAGCTGTTACAAAGTGTGAGGTGTCCATCTCGTGCAATGAAAGCACATGTCCAGTTTATGTGACAACAGTTGAGATGCACAGGGAGGAGGCGGTTTTCTGGGTAGGTGACTCAGAGCACTTCAGCTGAAAAGTGATGGTAACAAACCTACTTGGGACCAAATAAAGAGATGCTCTGCTACAGAAGTATCTCATACTGTTTTAGTAATAAGAGAACAGGGCAAAACATGGCTGAGGAGCAGAAGAAAATGGCAATAAATGAGTCATGTTACTAATATGGAGGCTAGTTGTGCCTCAAGGGTGACACCTGAGGGCATTTTTTTAGCTTCTTTTCATTATAGTTATTTTGCAGCTATCTTCATTTTCATTACAGCAGTTTTCTTTCCTCACCTTCTTTTTTCCTATTTTTTCACAGATTTCCCTTCTCTCATGCACTTTCCTTGTCTGATTCCTCATTTCCTCTGCCCATATCCATAAGATGAAACTTTTTTCTTCTTTCAGCATCTGCATAGCTGTTTGGCTTGGCAGCATTCATGGGCAACTAGATTTCCTTTTGAAGTTGAATGCTAACTTTCAAAGACAGATTGGGAACTGATTTTACTGAACTTCTTAATTCAAAGCTAAAATTTAAGCAGGCCAGCTCTCTTAGAAGCCAATGCCACAGGCAGGAGGAAGGGCAAATGTGATCTAAGTTGCATCCCAAGAGACTGAACATCAAAGAACAATCACTACCCTTTCCCCGAGCTATGCAGAAGGCTGGATTTCTTGGGTGAGATTTATTGTCATTTGCAAATCTTGCTCTCAGGACAAAGGTTTTCAAGTGAGATTAAATTTTTTCGGTATCCTCAGTAGCAATGCGCTGTGGGGACCAAAGGGCAGTCAATGGAGTAAAGGTTTTTGTTACTATATTCAGGTTTTTGTTTCTCTAGTTTAGCTAGAAGTTTTCAAACCAAATAGGGATTCCCTTCCCCCATTTCTTCCTGCTCCTCTCTCCCAGCCTGGAACTCAGAAGCATTTCCAACAGCTTGCCTTAATGCCTAGTTTCTAACAAGACTAAGCTGGTGCTGCTTGACCTGCTCCAAATTTTGTTTTTATCAGGCGTTCCTTGATTAATTTTCAATATTAAAGTTTAGAAAGACATCATTTGAGCAAAGCAGAGGAGATGGAAGGAAGTAAAGAGGAGATAAAAATTAGAAGAGCTGGGTTTCTTTTCTTTTCTTTCTCCTTTTATTTTCCTTCTTATCTTTCCCCTCACTCTGCTCTCCCTGGGTGCCTCGCTAAACCCTGCGCTCTTCAGCTTGTCCATAATGACAGACCTTGCTCTTTGCCTTATTACAAATCCTGACACACCTGGGAAGGGAGATGTAAAAGTGCGCTTGTCACCCTGCCCTAATCCTGTTCAACACGAGCTGCAGCTCAATCCGCCTTTGAAAAACAGAGAAAAGGAGAAAAATCAAAGATTAGCCTTTTATATAAAAGCTACCATCTTACCTAGATGGAAATTACAGTGGGTCATGAGATTAGACAGTGATAGTGTGTAGTTGGGGAAACAGAAATGTAATGCGACATTAACAGTTAAAATATGATTCTTCCATGGCTTGGCTCCCATGGCTGAAGCAGAGGCCTATGCTCCAGTAAGGCTTGGGAGGAGCACCACGTGCAGACCTACTTAAAGGCTGCTCTGCAATAAAAACAAGGGCTTTAGAAATTAAACTTTGTCCTGTTGCATCTTTCTCACATCCATAAAATGGGAATAGTGTCTAGCAATGTGAAATAAGGTTTTTATCACAGATCTTCTTTGTTTTGTTTTGGTTTTGGTTTTTTTTTCTGTATCTGAAACCACTGGCAATTTTTAGTTTCACTTATTTCTAGGAAAATTTGGTCTCATAAATTTTTTTGTCCATTAAACCTAAGAAAATCAGCCAATTTCATTTGCTCATGTAGCAAAGCCTTTTGTACAATGACCTCTTTCAATTCAGGTAGGAGTCATGTTTCTCTCTCAGTAGCAAGCAGAAGCTTGGGATTTTTGAATCTCTGGCCATAGTCTGCAGTACCTGCTCAGGTACTTGTTTTCCTTTTTAAAATAATGTTTCTGAAAAATCATAGACATTACAGATCTCCAAGAAACCCATGTCAGGGAAAATGAGAAAGGAGGTGCTCCTAGACTAGATATAAGTGTACAGGAGATAAATTTTAGATGTCAATATTTTTTTTGATATTCAGATTATTTGGATGATCTGTTTCCACAGAAGAATGAAATATCTCCTTGTAGCTTAGTCCATAAATAAAAGACAAACACTTTTATCCAGTATCTGCCGTCTTAAAAGACCAATAACCATCTTTTTGACAAAAGACATCAAGGATAATTACTCTTTACAATGCAAATCCTATAAAAGTGGATTTTAATATTTTTTCTTTTCTACAGAAGAGACATCAAAAATTTCAGTCATTATCTAGCTGAGGGAAATGCATTCATTTTCCCCTGATTTAAAAATTTCCCACTGTTTGGCATCCTGCAAAGTGGTCTTATTGACGTGATAAATTAGATTTTATTACTTACTGAGCAACGATTGGACTTCTGTTAATCATTCATAATGAAGCAAACCTTGTTAACAGTGGGGCTGCAAGCAAATCAACACAAGCAATTTTATTTTAAGGGAGTCTTTTTACAAATTAGATAGAGGGAACTGAAAAATGTTGTTGTTTGGTAAAATGCAAAGGATTGGAAAGGGCATGCCATTTTTCAAGTCATGAAACTAGCACTTTTTGTTAGCATCAAATTCCCAGTGGGTTTTTGTGTCAGAAAATGCAAACCAGTAATTGGCTGTATAAGAAAAGAGGATGATTTTTCTTTTTCTTCTTTTTGTTAGAAGAACCTTGTGGAGACAGGAGAGTCTCCTATATATTGTTAGTAGACGATGAGATTTCATTTCACCATCTCAATTAACACCTCAGTCTCAAGCATTCCCAGGACTGCTTGCTAGTTATTAATATTTTAAATAAAGTGAACAAAGTCCCAGCACAAATAATGCCAGTGGTGCAATGCTGCCCTTGGAGATATTTCAGACCATGGAAAGAAGAAGGTCAAATCTGTAACGTGGCTGCAGTTTTCAGATTTCATTGCCTATGTGGTCTTATACCTCTCCCATCATTTTTGAACATAGGCCCTAGGTCTGGCTGGAGCTGGGGTCATCAGCCAGCAATGCCCAGGTAATATCATAGATGAGTTCTGTGGGTCTCAGTCCTTTTGCATCATCAAAACAAGCAAACCATCAGTCATCACTTTTTTCCTTATTTCCCATAGTATTCAGATCTGAATCACAAAATCATAGAATGGTTTGGGTTGGAAACTTTCATTAGTCCATTTTTACTGCAACCATACTCTCCATGATGTGCCTAATTTAACCCCTGTGTGCAGCTGCACCATTTCTATCAGACAGAAAAATCCAGGAGCTGATGGAAATATTGTAAATTTTTACCTTACTGAACTGTACATCTTGAAAGTGTCTGCGTGCCTGGCACAACAGTTTGTATGGATTTAATGACAGATTCCGTTAATTGTGTTTATCAAAGACAGCATAAAAAGGCATCACTAGGAAAAGGAAAGTGTGAAAGGAAGAAGCAGCATGGAAGAGCCAAAGCACCTTTCCTTTTTAGGCTTGAATTTAATATTAAGTCCTGGTTTGAGCTCTTCTTTTTCTTTTATTTTCCTTTCTCACTAAATTTTCCTGGAAGAATCAAGCTCCTCAAACCGGGAATAGGACTGAGAGCTGTTATGGAGATGTTGCCTCAGGTCTGGCTTTTAGCTATTTATCTGTAAGGTAGTTGATACATTATACGCCAGAAGGGGCTTGGCTCTTCACTTATGATGAACTGAGCAGCCAAAATTTAAGCCCAAAAAGGCTGTGCTACTCAAAAAGCCACTGTTGGTGTTATATGTTGGCATGGATGGTGGTTAAAGCCAGAAACCAGCTAAACCTTTTTGCCATATGACTCTTTAAGGACTTCACAGAAGGATCCTATAGTGAGTGAGTGATCTGCTCCCTGACAAAGTAGCTGTTACTGCAGTATCAACATGAGGAAAATGATGAGGGTCAGTATGGAAGAAATGAAAGTAAGGACACCAATAATTTTATTTTTCTAAACCGTTTCTTGACTTGTTTTTCAACCTGAGATTAATTTTTCCAATGTTTTTCCATCTCACATATCTTGAAAATGAATTTGGAAGATCTTTGGAACAATTTTAGAGAACCTTGGAAGATTTATGGAGAACTACTTCCTATTATTTTTCACAGTAGCTCACATGAAAAGGTCTGAACCACGCTGTAATACAGTAAGCTCTGCTGAACAGCCCCTTCACAGGGAATCAGTAGATTTCAGTCCTTGTGACTCAGGCTCAGCTTCCTCGCATCACTTTTTGAGGCGACATGGATAAAAGGACATCTGAGGACACACAATTCTGGGTTGTCACCAGTGAGGAACATGGGACTCACCTCTTCTGGGTAAAGTTTCTACCTGTAACTGAAAAACACGTCTTATGTAGAGCTCAGCAGAAGACACTGGCACTTTGGCACTGAGCTGCAGGGAACATCCACACAAAGATGCTTTCTTTAGTCTTTGTTTTGGTGTCTGTGGCTCTGCAGAAAGGTATTGGAGCCTTCCTTTCACTGCTGCATGTTGCTTCCAGCTCAAATTATACCAACTGCTTTTATAGATTTACTTTGTCTTTTCCTTAAATTACTTTGAAGCTAATCTAATTTCATGGGCTTTCACATTTGCCTGGTAATATATATTAAAAAATATATATAAAAATCCACCTGTTAAATTAGAAGGTTCTCTAAAAAAACCCAACTTTGTGAAGCAAAAATCTGACAAGGTGACACAGCCAAGGCAATGTTATAGAAAGTGGAATAAGACACATGAAAGGCCGTTTACATCTGTGTATTACTTGCTTAATTATGTCAGGCTGCTAAAAACAACTCTTAGAAGCAAAATTGGTCTTGTTGGTACAGTAATAAAATATGCTCTGCTTACTGCATCTACATTTCAGTGGGATGACAAAAAGTGGAAGCAGTAGCTACAATATGGACAGAATTTTACTGAATATGTAGCATATATTTCTGTGTTGTTCTGAGTGTCACAAACCAACAGAAGTCCAGCCTTCTTTCCTCAATCTTTTTTTCAACCCTTCTCAGCATCCACAGGTATTGGGATTTGGCTGTACAGTAGGTATCAAGAGGCAGTCAAGGGAAGAAATGGCCACTGGTGTATGCTGGGCTGTAAACAGCTCTGCAGGAACAAATTATCACCCCTGGGACCACTGGCACATGCAGTTCAGGGTCCTGCTTGCTCTTGGTGCGCAGCATCACTACAAGGAATGGCTCTCCTAGGGGCCATCTATTTCAGGCCTCATCCCCAAAGGGTGCCAGGTCTGGTTGAACTTTGCAGTGCAGGTATAATATAAAGGTCTAAACTATACACCTGGGCTCTTGTGATAGCCAGCTGCAGATCCTTCCAGAAAGAGATTCATCTAATTTTTCCAAACCTGTCCCTGAAAGTCTGTCTCTTTCCATTCACTACAAGGCAGTCTTGGACATTTAGCTCTAGGTACTCAGAGATACAGAAATCTTAGCCAGTTAAAGGTGAAAGTCCAGGCTTAGAAGGGAACATGTTTACCACATAGAAAGTATTATTATCTCCATTTTATAAACAGAAAAGCGAGGCAAAGAGACTGTTACTTGCTTATTCAGTGTCCTGTAGTCAGTTTACAGCCGCAATAGGTACCACATGCACTTCAGTACATGAACCATTAATAAGCTAATAAGTTGTTCAGGCATATAAGTTTATGTAACATCACGACGTGGCTGATTGAAGGTTATTCTTAATACGTTTATAACTTCAGTAATTGATCCATCGATCAGATTTCAGTCCCCAATAAAACCACATCTAATATTTAGCAACTGATCTCCAGATTGCTGTTATTTTTCCTACTGATGCTTAAATATTTTCCAAAAATTGATAAGTAATTCTGAAAATGGTCAAACTGCGTCTGACTTCAGCATTTGGACATAATGATTTGGATGTGACGGATGTCATATTTATGTCAGAATGATGCATGAGTCAAGCTACTCTGCCATGTTAAAGGAACACTTGTTATTTTTAGTGTTTGGCTTATAAACCAGGCGCATTTCCATTTGCTGCCCAAGGGTGAAAGAGTAGCTGTCATTTTACTGACAGTGCATACTGCACCATATGTCTGTCCCTGAACTCCCGCAAAGTTGGGTGAAAAAGGCACACACAGAGTGAAACTTTCCTTCTCTTAGCTCACCCTTTGTCTTTTTAAGCATTAGATCTTAGAAGAATTGTTTTCATGGTTAATCTGGTCATTTCCTCAAACAGAACCCCCAAAAAATCAGTCTGTGAAAGGGGCAGACGTGTTTACAGTGGTTTTAAAAGCAGCCAAGCTTTTCAAGGATTTTTAGTGTTCACCCACAAGACAACAGCACTATTGGGAACTGACCTTCTAAGGTTATCTAACTCTGTAGCAACACTGCTGGCAAATTCTTCGATTTGTTGGAACTTGTGTCTTCTATGGATAGTTTTCTGACCATAATGCCCCTGTTTTATCTTCTCTTTCAAAAGGATAAAACATGTTTTTTGTGTGACAGCTCCCTGTGCTTTTGCTATTGTTGTTGCCTCCTTGAGAAAGATTTTATAAGAAGAAATAGATTTAAATTGTCTAGTCATCTTAAAGAAAGGAGAGCTTTCATAATTTGGAAAGGAGTTAGGGTATGAAGAATGTTGCGTTGTGCTTTGGAAAGCACAAAACATTTCGTTTGTGTCCTGTTTTTTAACGTTGCTTGACTACCATCAGATATTTTTATATAGCCCCTGTGGTCATTATTTATCTAAGCTGGACATCCTGGTCTAGATTAACTCTTGATGCAAGTCCACTGGTTTCTTGCAAATTGCAACTGGGGTGACATCATCCTAGTTCTCTATTCATTTTTTACTATAATGAAGATGTCATGTCACCAAAATACAGCACTAAGAAAAACTCAGCTCCCCAGAAAATTCTTCATAGAAAATGAGATTTGATAGACTGACTGGAAAAAACCCAAACTCATTTGCATTAGAGGTCCAATACAAGCATCAGGAGAAACAAGAGGAGGATGTGGCATGAAAGCAACAGTCTATATGAGCAGCATAGTTGTGACTAAGGGTATTTGAAAAGAAGTGGGTATCAATTTAGGAAAGAAGTGGATTAAAACTGGGAAAGGGAATAAAGAATACCTGGCCTCAACAAAACCCCATTTCTGTTCCTTTCTTCTCCAAATGTATAACTAAACTTATCTTTCTGCATAATTATAAAGATCCTCTTTAAATATAGACTTTTTTTGGACTTAAATATATAGATATGTTTGCAGATAAGTGGAGGAAATAGTGCTTCTTCTGAAGGAGTCTCTGGTGTAAGAGAGGAACAGAAAAGTGAATTTGGGCATATGCAAGCCTTCTGTTTCTGATGCTCAAATTACTTGTCTCAAGCTGGTTATTCTCTGAGAGCAATATCCTGAGCCTCAGTTCCCCAGATGTGTTACTCATCCACAGGTTAATGGAGAGGCTGACGTAAGACAGATTGCTTTTACCTGTTCATGTTAAAGCTTGGGAATTTTATACAGTGGTCAGTTTTAATAGTAATGAAATGGTGGGTTTTGTCAGATATCAAATATTTGAAAAATGTAACTATCCTTTAATATTAATATTGTTCACCAAATTGAAGTCTGTCAGCTTTTCTTCATTAAGTAGAGATAATTCATAGCCACTGTCTTTGGCCAGCTGTTGCTTTAAATCAGCTTCACAGTACTGAGAAAAACGTTGTACTCAGTGATTTATTGGTATTTTTCTTCTATTCTTCTACGTGCCATCGTTCACGGGTCTGTCCTAGCTTTTTTTTTACCTACAGGAGTCTCCTTTTGGGAAGGAATATGAAACATAGTAATAGCTTTTGTTCAGCTACTGAAAAGGATTTGATGTTACATAACTGCAAGGAAGGAGAGTTTGACAAGGTTTGAGTCTGACTCCTGGTAGAGTACAACTGTGCGGAATGTGTTTTTATCCATCATAAGATCATGGGACTTATGTCACCAAAGAGGCTATGGCAGCATAGAGCTGACTCTTTCTGATGCTAAGAGTCCATCATATTCACATATGCAATTCCAAATAAACTGTGGCACATTTAATAATGAGCCTTATTGACTCATATGAGTTAGGAAGTGCTCACTGGATAAGAGTCAGCAGAACAGAGAGGTGGAAACTCACAGCATGGAATTAGTAGTGAACTAGAGATGCTCCTTGTCCATCTATGGGAGTTGGAATAATTCCCTAGCTTCTATCCTCTAATGGCTTATGTCTAACTCCTAGGAGAGGAAAGTCTGAAAATACAAAAACGCACTTCACGCCTTATGAAAGAGAAAGCAAACAATTCTCCAATGTATTGTTTAAAGGACCATGAATAGAAGCATTTTTAAACACTTGGGAATAACAATATTGCAATAAAACACTGAGGTAGTGAGATAACATCCTGTGCTTAACAATTTCATGTATTGCATCAGATATAATTATTTTTGTTTAAGAAATGTCTGTTTCTATCACCAAGATAATAACTCACCCTGAAAGCTTTATTGGATTTAATTATGGAAATACTCTGAACAAACCAAACAACTTTTTCTTCCTTTAAGGAGCCAGCTCTGACATTGCATCAAGGACTGACATGCACTCATACAATGAGGCAAACCTGTAAACCTGAATCCCTTAGCCCACTCAGGAGCTTCATGGTTTTAATTTTTACACTGCAGATGGTCTAATTAGATTGACATTTTTCATACGAACATCCATCCCACTGGCACAACAGTTATAGCTGGTCCTGGGAAGGGAAACTTTGAGTAGTGTGTAGTATTTGCATGTACGTTGATAGAAACTAGATTTTAAAAAAGTATTTTTTACTTTAAGAGCATATGAATGAATCTACTGAGTTGTTTTGAGCCATTACTTAGAATTTTGCAGCATGTTACTATTTTAATAAGCATATTAATAGCCAGATCTGATTTTCCTCTCATAAGATGTAAGCAATTGCAACAGAATTGCACCAGCATAAGAAGTCATAGAAAAATATTTGGAACAAGGGAAAATGACTGTTTGGAAATCTCCCTCTGTTTATGTGCAGTTAATAGGCTAAAGGAGGCCAGAGTGTAGTTGCTGTGAATCACTGCACAGCTCCAATCTCAGCAAAGTGCCTTTGGAGACCTGAGCAGCAAGATTGTGGCAGTATGCTTCTTTCATTAGCAAAATCCTACCCACAGAGGAAAATAGAAGGTGATAGTTTAGTCATCATCCAAAACTAATGAAACAGGCAAAGTCTTAGACAATGGAATAAAGGAAAACCATTAATTCCTGTAGAAGAGAGAATAATGGTGAAAGAGGGGATCCCTCCCTTCCTTCTCCTACCAGGAGCGGTGTTGGGTCCCAACAGTGATCCAGCAATGCTAATGGTCAACTGGCATTACCTCACACAGAGCCCCACTTCAAGCAGGTCTTGGTGGCCCTGGTCTGCACTGGCACTCGCTATCATCAATGGGGCTCCCTCATGGCTGCAAACGCATTCCATTTTACTCGTTTCTTACACCAGCCTCAGCATGAGCACAAAGAATGGCTGAAACGAACTTTGGGAGGATTTCCTTATGGAATTGCATCTGAGTTCTTTATTGAGTGGCTTTTTCAGCAGTAATCTAAAGAGAAGACACTTGTTTCACTTCACACATTAAAAAGAAAAAAAAAAGAGGCATGGAAAATGTAATTATCCAATGTTACAAGGGAGAATGGGGGAAAAAAGCACTGTGAAAAACACTAGAAAAAAAGATAGAGCAATAAGAGAAAGAGAAAGGTGCAGAATATTGCACTGCTGCTTCTTAGTTTTCTTTACTCTTGAAGGCATGTGTAGTGGGTTGACCCTGCCTGGACACCAGGTGCCCACCAAAGCTGCTCTACCACTCAACTGGATAGAGGAGAGAAAAAGGCTCCTGGGCTGAGAAAAGGACAGGGAGATTTCACTCACTGTTTACCATCATGGGCAAAACAGACTCGACTTGGGGAAATCAGTTTAATTCATTGCCAATCAAATCAGAGTGGGATAATGAGAAATGTTGCTGTCACATATTCTCCCTCCTCTCTCCCAGTTGCTGTTGAACAATTTCCTCCCTACACCGTTTCTTAAATCCCTTATCCCAGAGCCACTACCCCCATCACGGGTGGGCTCAGCCTTGGCCAGAGGGGGGTTGTGTTGGAACTGACTGGCATTGGCTCTGTTGGATATGGGAGAAGTTTCTGGAAGCTTCTTATAGAAGCCACCACTGTAACCGCCCCAGTACCAAAACCTTGACATACAAACCCTAATAAAACACTTAATGTGTATTAAGCCCTCAAAAGGATAAAAGGATTGCAGTCATGGGCAGTATTTTACTCTAGGATTTTACTTCTTGATCATCCTTCAGAGATGACTCGAAACCCCTGACCTCAGATTGAGCATTCCTTGTCATCATGTGCTGCTAGGCCACTTTGCTTCACCTGTGAAAGCAGTAAGTAAAAGTCTCTGGGTTTTATGAAGCCCCATCATTATGAGTGGAGTGTGTCATCATGCAGGAGTGAGAGGTAATATAATGACAAGAGAGTATTATGGATAAGAATTTTTAAGTGACACACTTTCCTATAAAAAGATTAGACAAGTGAAGATATTTTTATAACTACAGTGAGTGTTATTAATATTTTTTAAGCTTTCTCTAATCTGTCATTCACCTTGAATATCCAGCTGTGCTCCATATCCTGTTATTTGACACATGGCTTCATCGTTAGTTATTATTGACAACTATTTGCAGCCAAGCAAGATTGGTTGTATAATTACAGCCTCTTAAACTGAACATATATTCATTGTACTTTCAACCAATGAATAAACAAATGAAATATTAGTTCCATTTTCTTCTACATAATTGGGGCTTTCACTAATTAATCCTTACAATTTACATGCCACTTTTCATTAGGTTATTGCCACCTGTAAGATGAAAATCAAAAACCAGCTGCACTGATGTTCTGGTTTTAGGTAGACATGAGTTTCTTGGTAGACAAAAATTAAGACTTCGCTTAGCCTATTACTTTAGTGCTAATAGATGCCAAAACCCAGAAAGCTTGTTGTGCTTGACAAGACATTAATAATTCAAAAACACATTGATCAGCATCTAATGATTTTATGGTTCTAACCTTCAGATCTTGGAACTTACAAGCAAAAGGTGAGAGAAGAAACACAAGTCTTCTGATCTTCCCTGTAGATCTAGAGACAGACACCTCTAACACCAGACACCCTGGTGGGCTGGAGAAAAAAGGCTCAGATTTCACTTCATGTACCAGATATTTTGTAGTAATTTAAATATAGCAGATCAGTTCAACAAGAGTAATTGTAGATGCTACTTCAAAATGATCGAGTGACCACAGCATAAACCTCAATTGTGACAATGGTAAAGAAGATGCATAAACTAGAGATACCCATCTTTAAGTCCAGTCACCTCTCTACTTCAGGGTAATCCTAGAAAACCATTTTGCACCTAGCTGTAGATGTCTCCTGTGTGGATTTTTGTTACATTAACTACTATTATGTCTGCAAATCTTGCTTTTGAGAATTCCAATTTATGGCTGAGTTTTCATTCAAACATGACTGCATATACTGTAATAAAATGCATTATTCGACTGATGACATGAGCAGGTAGTGGCTGCTGCTGATATGCATGAATGTGAACTGTCTTATGGGATATCTTTAAATTCCTGTTTTCTAGTTTAATCTGTTATCTTGGCTGGGAAACTCAATAACATGGGACTAAATATAAATATTTCAAGAGCCAGGAGATTCAGAGAAGGAGCAATATGCTAAGCATACCAGTTATTTCATAAAACTCTGTACATCCAAGTGATTTATTTTTCCAAAGCACCATAAAAAAATGCAGTTTAAAACAGGAGTCCAACTTTCCATCACAGAAGAGACTAAGTTCACAGTATCTGAGAACACTGGCTCATTCTGCTCTTTTGTAGTCACATTGTATATCAGTATAATGTTTCCACCACTTTATGGGAAAGGCAAGACATTCATATTTTACTCCTTTCTGGAGAGCATAAATTAGCAGAACAACTTTCTTTTTTTTTTCCAGATGTTTTAATATTTCCTCTTCATTTTATTATTACAAATCCATGGTGCTTCATGCACACTTTCTGAGGGAATGAATGTCTTAATCCTGTGCTGAACAAGACCTACTTATTTTTGCCTATTTAAAAGCAGGATTAACCCTGACAGGTAACTGTCCCAAATGCTATCTTAAAGCAGGGGGATTATGTGACTTACAATTTCTAGAGGAGAGTGGAACTATAAAGTAGTAGCAGAACATTCTAGGAAGAAAAAAACCCACCTTATCTTCATAAGGTGAAGGTAAGATAAAGGAAGAAACTGCGTCAGTAGCAGGATACTGACCTTTGGTTCCTGAGAGCCAAAGCAGCACAATCTAAGAAATATCCATATTTACCTTTGAAATTGAGAGCAAAATCACATGGTATGGTCCTCATGACATTTTCTTCTTCACAAGAAATCAGTAGATGGAAGCTTCCAGTAGAGGGGAGACATAGCAATAATGTAGATGGTAGGAACTTAAGGAAACAGGGATCAGGTGAGGATCTCTGGGGGATCTTGTAGCTGAAGCTCAGATGTGAGGACATCGATGCATTGAGAGGCAGAGATTCAAATTCTTTCCCAGTTTAGTCAGAGAAAAGACCTAAACATTCCCCAAATCAAAGACATGCAGTTTGGCTTTGGCCTTTTGTCTATGTCTAAGTTAAAACATGGGTAACCTCATCTACTGATCTATGCAAAACTATTACAGACTTACCTTGGATTTCTCCATTGGCTGCTAATATTTTGTTTTTTATGAAAGAGCATAAACAGTGGCCCTGATTAAAAGTCCATTCTTCTTGCTGATAGGCACAAGTGAGTCAGAGTTCAGTATGTCTGTGTTTGTATTGGGTATGAAGGGTGAGGATAAGGACCAAAGGCAATCTTTCTTTAGATGTGAAAGTGCTCTATTATGGCAAAGATTTAGCCTCCTCTCTGGCTTCTCAGAGGTGACCTTTCTCTCAAATTGGTGAGCTTTCTTTAGGAGAATGAAAGCAAAAGAACGACAGTCCCTCCAGTACATGTCTTAGGTCAGTTAGGTGAAATCTCCACTGCTGTAACCATCTGATCCCATGTTTTCAGCAAATTACAAAATGGAAGGAAACAAAATGCAAAGCCAGTAAGTAAAACCTATACAAATCAGGACACTTTCCCTTCTGGGAGTCCTGCTCTGAAGACTTAGGTCACTCCTGGAAGTATGGAAGATTAAATTAACTGTCTTTTTGTGCATTGTAATGCCACTGGTCAGTGTATAGACACTACAGTATGTGTAACTACTGACTTCATTCCACACATATGGGCAAAGCTAGAATAAAGTCTGCTTTCTACTAACACTCCTGTATATCCTGTATATAATATTGATCTTTAATATTAAGCGATGCTAAAACTCAATGTACTTTACAAAACCAAGGTAACAACTGAGTGTCTCTCACTAGACAAATTCATACTGATTCATGCAGTGGACAAGGTAAAATCCTTGTAATCTTACAAACTTAGATATTAGTATGTTGTTCTCTAGATATGAATTAGACACTCCCTAGTTTCCATGTTCTACTGCTGATTTCCAAAATCTTCACCTGTGAAGTTTCCTGTGTTCTTAGTAGACAGAATAAAATGCCTCACACAGAAGAAAAAGATGTAATGTTGTAATTTTCTATCAGATAAATTAACTCATTTCAGCTGAACGTTCAGCCTGGAAAGAGGAGAAAAGATTTTGGGAATTTATTTGCACAGACATGAAATTTAACCACTTGTACTCGCAGGTCTCTCCAGTACTGTTCAACTGCGCTTATAATGTCAAGAAAAAGGAACAGGCTAGTTACCCTGGGGGAAATCTTTCCTTTATGATCTTTTTCCTTCTCATATCTTCAGGATACCATGTGAACCTCTTCTGGTTGCAAGTCATAGCTTTGTTTCTTTGAAGTGGTCTCCCTATAAGTTCTGGTAAAAATGTGTCTACTCTGCTGTGTCTCCTATCTGTGTAATTATAGTTTGTCTTTTCACTTGAGAAAAAGAACATTTTAACAGTGCTTTAATTTAACAGACAAAACCCCAGAGCTTTTGAAGTTCAGAATAACCTGTGCTAATACTCAGATGTGGAAACACAGCTATAGTTCTAAAAGGAAAAGAAAAGAAAAGAAAAGTCATTTTGTCTTGCAGTAATCTTCCATCCCTTCACAGCCACTTTGAAAGCACAGTAGATTTCTATTAGAACACCCCTTGGGCCTTGGTAAGGAAAAGGCAATGTTAGGTATCCTAGCCTTCAGCATAGGGTGCTGTGTGCTGAGTGCCTCTTGATGATGTCTGTTCAAACTGGGATTCCTGAGCTGTGCCAAGAAAGCAAGATGATTTACTCCTCCAGACCAGCATGTTTCCATGCCCAAGCACATTCCTTGGCACCTTTTTAGTGTAAAGTAGCTACTGGTAGAGACTACTTTGAGAACTTGGCCTTTCGATATATGAAAGGAGCTTATAAGAAAGTTGTAGAGAGATTTTTTTACCACAGCCTCTAGTGACAGGACAAGGGGCAATGGCAGCACTTCAACCTATCACTCAAAGCAGTTCTGCTCTCCTGATGGTATTCCCCCCCCCCCCCCCTTCCCCATGTGACAACACCTCTTTTGGGGATTTTCCTGGAGATCTCCATCCCTACTGAAAAAAACAGAATCACATAAGCATACATAATGATATTTGAAAAGTTAAGGGTGTTTCTCACTCATCTTTTTTTTCAACCTTCCTTTAAATCTGATTTATAGTCTTTGCTTCTTCACTTCAAGAAACAATTTCTGAAGGAGGAATTTTCATTGTGTCAATAGGTTCTTGTTGCCTAGAAACATTTTTCAATTTATCACTGTGTAGGTATTTAGGTCACCAGTGAATTAATCTTTTTTAAATTATAGCTATGTAGTCAATCATCAATTCTGAACTATCCCATTGAGACTTGGCAGTACAGTATTTAGTTATTCATGGATTGAAAAGTTAAATTGAATGTTCTGCTCATGAAGAAATTCTGTGAAAGAGGAAGGAAAATAGTGCTGGTGCATAATAAGTAAATTCTGTGCTTTGTAATAGTAAACTCAGATGTTTTCTAACCTAGGCTGAATTTACCAGTGTTGTCTAAAGGACAGATGCTGCTCCCATTAGGGTTTCACCAAAACTCCCTCATTTAAGGAAAGCAGGATCTTATCAGAGCAAAGGGAATTCAGTCATTGTTCAAATCTTGTTCTTAAGATCAATGAAACTTTTCCATATTTCATGCTCAGACATGCAGAAATAATGACCATCCTTCAGTAAATGCTGTTCATGCTCATCGTTCCTGAAATATATAAAAAGAACAGAAGAAAGAAAACTTGTTTTGATTAGAAAGAAAGTTATTTCATACATCAACACTGTATTTTCAATATCTAGAATACAGGTCTTCTAATAAATTATAAAAGTTCCATATCTTCTGATTGCTACCTCATTTTTAACACATTACTGGGAAACATGGTTTGTAATTGAGACTTACCTTGTGATCTCCTTGATAACTGAATCTGCCCTTTCTTGGAACACTCTAAAGGAAGAGAAATAACATTGGATAAATGATTATTCAGAACATGCCTACAGTCACCTATTTTCCCCTCAAAAGACGAGTTCTGCCTATTGGCATCTATACCTCATCACTAGACCTCAGAGCACTCCAGGGATGCCCAGAATTAAATGCCATATTCCAGGCATGATTGTGATAAAATATGTAAAAAGGGATATGAACTGCTTTGTTCTGTAGTGCATCTCTTGGGCTGCTCAAATTAGCAAAGGGATTTCAATTATCCACAGATTATTTCAAAATGATCAAGGAGGTAATGAGTGTAGCAGACACAGAACACTGTTTTTTTCACTTGCACTGAACTATTCTGTCTGCTTATTATTTAGGAAATAATGTGATACTGAATTAGGAAAGGCAAAAGAAGGAGGCCCAATGGGGGCTAAAATAACGGCTTGGTAGATTGCATAAATATTCAGGTCTTTAAGTCACTTATAAATTTAGTATTTCTGTAGTTAGAGGCATTCTAGTAAAAGATGTTGTGAATGAAGGCCTTCTAAGTGGAAAAAAATATATTTTATTTGAAGTAAGATTTTCTGATTATTTTTACTTATAATTTGCTGATTTTCCCTTAGAACCTCTTCTAAGACCTACTGGAAATATCTCTCCACTTTTTTATTCTTGAAGTGATATTACTTTGGGGGGTAAAACTCCCCAGATGTCCTTTTCAGTTAGACAGAATCAGGACTGTTAGGCCTTCTGTTGTGTCAGGATGGTAGATTGGAGACTGAGGGAAGCACTGACTCTTCCATGAGACAAGAATCTCCTGCATCTCCCTTTGCACCCTTCAGGAGCTGCACAGTCCTTTGCAGGACATTCAGGAAGTTTGTCAAGTCCTATTCAAATACAGCATCAGTAATTGGATACTGTTGTTTTCATTTCCATAAACAACAAATAGTAACAAGGTGGTATTACAGAGAGGTTCCGATTGCTCTCCAGAGACGCTTGTTCTCCAGCACTTGATGAATAATCTTTGTACATTGTGTGTCATTCATTAAGTTCCTTGGGAAACTTTGGTGTGAGAAGGGTTATATACACAGTACATGTTTATTCTTTGCCGAAGTAAATATGCAAACATTGGAAGGAGCTAACCTTCTCGGGAGCAGAACAGCAGAGATTTCCTTATAAACAGTTTTCACTTGCATGTTTTTAGCATTATTCCAAACTGTCTAAAAGACATATAAAATTGCTGCATGTTCAAAGGCTTTCAGCACTTTTGAGTCAATGTAAACACTATGGGGGAAGATTTCCATAGCAACAAAATTAAAGCAAGGAAAATATGAAAAGTTGATGTTGGTTAAGTATATGTGGATATACATATATTTGGGGTGTGAGGGCTGTGGAGACTATGGGGTGTTATAAAGCAAGTAGCATTGATTACTCATTTTTTTCAAAGCAAACAAAATCACAAGAGACCCCCCCCCCCACCGTCCATTCAATCAGATTTGCACAAAAGATCCAGCTGAACAAGTTGGAACAAGTCCAGAGGAGGATGATCAGGGGACTGGAGCACCTCCCATATGAAGACAGGCTGAGGAAGTTGGGGCTGTTCAGCCTGGAGAAGAGAAGGCTGCGTGGAGACCTCATAGCGGCCTTCCAGTATCTGAAGGGGGCCTACAAGGATGATGGAGAGGGACTCTTCGCTAGGGAGGCTGTAGTGGTAGGACAAGGGGTAATGGGCTAAAACTTAAACAGGGGAAGTTTAGATTGGATATAAGGAAGAAGTTCTTTACTGTAAGGGCGGTGAGGCACTGGAATGGAAGTTGTGAATGCTCCATCCCTGGCAGTGTTCAAGACCAGGTTGGACAGAGCTTTGGGTGAGATGGTTTAGTGTGAGGTGTCCCTGCCCATGGCAGGGGGGTTGGAACTAGATCGTCTTAAGGTCCTTTCCAACCCTAACTATTCTATGATTCTATGATCATCCCACTGTGACTGAGATTCCTAATTCTAGGAAAATTAAGATCATAGTTATTTATTATTTTCTCAAAGGAAAATTTTTTTTTGGTGCCATGGGCTTCCTATATGGTTGAGCAGTGACATAAAGTGATATAATGTGCTTAACTGTCAAAGATCTCAGAGAAAGCATGAACGTGATGTGCTCATCTTGACAATTATTAGACACTCATTCAGGTGTTGTGTTGATATGTGTTTATTATTTGTAAAGCACCATTACATGACAAATAAACTAATTATTTTAAATACAAAATAATTCTTATATCTTAATGTGTCTGGAATATAAGATTAAAGAGGATTATAGTAATGGTTGTAGAGATTATTATTGAGTGAGGTCCATAGTCAAGACAGCATGAGGTTGAGTCTTTCAGTACAAAGAGTGAAAGCCCAGGTTTGCCCAGATGCAGTTCCATCTTCTAAAATTTATACTTTTCATTAACATTTAAATTTCAGTGTGAAAAACTGATTACTGTTAACATTTGATAATGTAATGGTACTGGAAAGGAGATTGAACTTGGGGTGATGTGGACCCATCATAGGATGCTTTGTACTATGATTTTAGCCTCATAAATAAATATTCTTTGATCTGTAGATATGGATGCTGTAGAAAATCGTAATCTTCAAAGCGTCAGCAGCAGAGGAACTTCTCTGGGGTAGGGGATGACTGCATATTCCTGTAATTATGCTGCTGCTAACTACAGCCAGATTTTACTCTCCCAGCTTGAAGAACAAAGTGGTTGCTGATTCAAGCTGTCATCACTAAAAAGGGTTACCCAGCACTTGAACAGACTGCCCAGGGAAGTAGTTGAGGCACCATCCCTGGAGGTACATAAAAGACATGTAGTCTGGTGCTCAGGGACATTCCTTCCAAGCACATGTCCTGCCTGACAAAGAAGCCTGCTATGATGGAAAGACTACATCAAAGGACAAGGGAAGAACTATAGATAGGTATCCAGATTTCTGACAGACCTTTGACATGGTTCCCCATAACATCCTGCTCTCTATTGGAGAGATATGGACGTGATGGGTGGACTGTTCAGTGGATGAGGAATTGGTTGGATGGTCACATCCAGAGGGTAGTGGTAAATGGCTCTATGTCCAGATGGAGACTGGGGATGGGCTGTGTCCCTCAGGGGTCATAGTGGGACCCGCACTGTTTAATATCTTCATCAGTGATGTAGTCAGTGGGATCCAGTACACCCTCCGCAAGTTTGTAGATGACACCAAGCTGTGTGGTGCAGTTGACACACGCAAGGGATGGGATGTCATCCCAAGGGACCTGGACAAGCTCCAAGTGAAGTGGGCCTATGCCAGCCTCATGAAGTTCAATAAGGCCAAGTGCGAGGTCCTGCATTTGGGTCAGGGCACCCCCTGGTATCAATACAGGCTGGGTGGATGAAAGGATTGAGAGCAGTCCTGCTGAGAAGGACTTGTGTATATTAGTAGTTGAGTAGATCAGTTGTATGCAGCTAATATTTTCCTTGGCAATTTTCCTAAATAGCTGCCTACTTCCGCATTACCCCTACAGAAGCACAAACATTGCTCAACGTGGCTTTAAAAGCTGCATCTGATGTAGACGATTTGCAATAGACATGAGCTAGACATGTCTACAACCATCTCAATAAATGGTAACCCATCACCAAATCTGCCTCTCCCCCTAACTCACAAACCTATCCATGAATCCTTGCCTTTTGTTCAAGCAGGCTGGCAAGCAACAATATAGAACAATACCAGCTTACTGCATCTCCAATAGTAAGTGGCATCTACCTTATCATCATCTTGAAATCAAAGTGGCTATGGCTTTCTTCATGCGTGGTATATATTCTAATGCACCATGTTGGCTTTGCAAAGCCTACAGAAGCATTTCTATGTCTCTCTTATGCAGACTTGGAGACAGATGTACACATACGCACACTCCAAGCAGTAAGCCTAGCTGTGCACCTGGTATGCTCCTGCCATGCCTGGATCTGTTTGAACTTACAAGTGACCTTTTCCTGAGCTGTTTTCTGCTGTGACTGCCAGGCTCCTTGTTAGCTATCATGTATGATTTTACAGCCAATTAGGCACACTGCACATCGATTGCTTCTTTTCCTTGTGGAACTTATCCTGAACTTTCAAATAGCTTTATTTTATAGTGGCATATATTGTGAAAGAATAGGATGGAGGGTGGCATATAATCATTCCAGTAGCCAGATGATATTCTGCTGGTTGTGTCTTAGAAGACAGAAGCCTGTGGATTTTGATGTCCGCTACAGTACTGTGTTTTTGAGAGGATGACAAGTTCATATCTGGTCTTTGCTTCTACCTCTGCTTAGCTGGACTATCCTTTTTAATCTTTTGCAGACTTTCTTATTACCTTTCCTACCTCTGGATCCAGATGTTCACCGCCTCTTTCTTTCTGGTACACCTCAAAGTGCATGACATCTTCATTTGTAACTTTTCATTACTACTTTCTCCTATCTATTTGAACTGCTTACGGTTGAAACTTCCAGCTTCTTGTTGGCTTTATATCCTACCTTGTTTCCTTCTTAGTTTCTGACCCCATTGATTTCCTTCCTCATCTCTTTTCAGACAGCCTTTAGAAATCATAAATACAAAAATCTGTTCTGCTTCCCCACCATTTCCCAGTGAATTCTGAAAATAGAAGAAACATTATTAAAGGAACAGTGAATAACAAGTGTCAGTCATGAGGTGGTTATAGTTTGCTGTTTGCAGAAAGCACTGAAGTCCAGGGAAAATTACAAGTTCTAACACCTTCTACCCTGTTTAAAATTGTGCAAAACTTCCAATTGTCTCAGTAAAATCAGGATCATATTCTCTAGCAGCAGAAAGTAATATGCTGAATTAACTTGCATTAAATTATAAGGAAAAAAAGAGCTAGCAAGATCTTATTTCAACAAAGTTCTAGGTCAAATCAATAAAATCTGTCTTAAAAAGTTATTCAAAGAACCAATGAAAGTGAAGTGTCTGATGAGATGTACTTTTTAATAGTTTAAACAAAATTACATTGGCCTCCTCAGAATAATTTCCTCAATGTAATACTGTGGTTAAAGACATGAGTAGCTTATTTTACCTTGTATTTTCCTCTGGGGCGTATTTGTTTTTGTGTTGAGGTTGATTTGTCATGCTGGGTCTATGTATGCAAATAACACATTTGAGAAAAACTTAAGGCACAGTGTTGGTAAACAGATTTCAAAGCTGATGGCACAGTGGGATTATTTAGATGCCCTGTGACTCCCATATTGACACACAAGTGTGATCGTGTATTTTCTGATTGTTTCCAGAGTTCACTGTGCAGAAGCTGGGAAAGCATTTGGAGTTTTGACATGAAGGCATGTGCGATATGCAACTATCCCACCTTGCAAAGCAATAACCCAACTAGGTCTTCCTACTCAATCTTGTGAAAATAGAAGACTGGGGTTAAAGGTGAACAAAATCAGAGAAAGCTGAATCAAGAACTGTCACTCGCTACTACCTTTACCCTCTAGTTCTATATTTACTGCAACAATGAATATAGGAAGCCTTCATTGCACAAACTGAGGAATAACTCTACCAAAAGCATCAGCCATTCTTTCTTAAATCTGGTGTAAGCGTAGGGGGAATCAGGTTGTTACAACTTACCTTGCACTTACGCTGGGTTAACCTTGTTACTCTCGGCTATACTGTATAACAGACACCTTTCTTAATGATTAACCATTAAAAAACTGCAGTACTTCACCATAGAATCATAGAATAGTTAGGGTTGGAAAGGAACTTAAGATCATCAAGTTCCAACCCCTCTGCCACGGGCAGGGACACCTCACACTAAACCATCTCACCCAAGGCTCTGTCCAACCTGGACTTGAACACCGCCAGGGATGGAGCATTCACAACTTCCCCAGGCAACCCATTCCAGTGCCTCACCACCCTTACAGTAAAGAACTTCTTCCTTATATCCAGTCTAAAGTTCCCCTGTTTAAGTTTTAACCCATTACCCCTTGTCCTATCGCTACAGTCCCTAATGAAGAGTCCCTCCCCAGCATCTTTATAGGCCCCCTTCAGACACTTTAAGGCTGCTGTGAGATCTCCACGCAGCCTTCTCTTCTCCACGCTGAACAGCCCCAACCTTCTCAGCCTATCTTCATACGGGAGGTATGAATTGCAGTACTTCACCATGATACTGTGAGATTTGATTTGCATTGCACATGGAAGAAGGATCTCCCATAGGATTTCTTTTAGAGTATGTGCTGTGCGTACAATACTGCAGCCCTACAACTACTTAGCTTAAGACGTAGTTAAATGAGATTTTAATACTGCTTCTTCTGTTCTAAAGGGCATTCAAATTTAGAACAAACAAAGAAGAAATAGTTAAACAACCTTAAACTAGCTTTTCAAGAGTTATAATTCAGCAGTTTTCCTTCAGAAAAAAAAAATAATTAAAAATATGAATTCTAGCTGAAGAGAACCTAGAAAGCAAAAAACTAATATACCACTGCAATTCAGACTAAACTTAGCTTCCAAGTCTATGCATAAGTCTCCAGCAAGAAGAGATCCTCTCCAGTTGTTCACTTCTAAATGATTCCTATTATACAAGGCTTCAAAGTACCAAGTCCTCTGTTAAATTTTCATTACCCATATAGTCAGTCAAAACTCCCATTGAGTACAGTATGGCCTTCATCCAGATTCTTTCCGACACTGTGGTAAGCTCCTTGTTGTGTGAATATCACCCCCAGGTTCTGTAAGAAATATTTCTTTACATGACAACTTGTACATTTAAGGGGAAATGATTTTTGCTCAAAAATTACTTAAGTGAATCTCAGAGCCAACACAGCTCCAAGACACGCTGACTCAACAAAGAAGTAAAAACCCCCTAAATTGCTGCCTTGCCTTCCTGCAATCCAGCAACAGGCAACTCTCCAGGGGATGGGTACATCCAGCTCCCTATGTCCCCTGGTTATCGCTGTGGCATCTACACATAGGGAGCATGCTGGCCAAAGCCCAGGGGGGAACTGAGCAGGACTGGTTAATGAAAAGCACTAACCACCCGGGCTCCTGGCAGGCTTCTTAAACACTACTATTTGCATGCAGAGATGGAAGCCCAGCACTGCACATTACTTCTAATCGTTTTCTTTATACATCTCTTAAACACGCAAGAACTTAAACTGCAGGGTTATATGTTACAAGGTATTATAGTGTATAAATATGAAATAATGGTCATTACACACATACGTCTACTGTAGCTTTTACATTCAGCACATAAAGAATATTCACACTAAACCCTGCTTTTTTTTCAACAGCAAGTACTTCAAGTACCAGTTAAACAAACAGTCACAGATACAGAACCATATGAAGCAACTTCTATTCTTAGACCCAATCATGACAGCAATACGCAGTCACAGTTTACTGGATAAAATACTTGAAGCGTTTACAGCGTTTTAACATGATGTATGGGGTAGAATTTGTTGTGGGTTGGGGTTTTTTTGTTGTCAGAACTCTATTTAGGTTTGGTTTGTTGGTTTGTTTTTTTTTTTCTTTTTGTGAAAAACCTGTCAAACCTGCCTGGATATTCAGGCAAAATAAAATAGCGGCTATTTTCGTGTTACAGGATATTTGCCACTGGTGATTAGTTAGAGAATTAATTAGTTTAAATTACAGGATTTGGGGAGAAAAGCTTGCTAAGGATTTTATACAAAACTCACATTTGCTTTTCTAGGAGTTGTACAAGCAGGACAAAGGCAAAATACTTGACAGAATTAGCAGTATTAAAACCATAAATGGATTTCTTTTTGTTGCTGCTGCAAGGGGGTGTGGTAATATAGACTTGTGTCCCTGGAGTGACTTGTCTCAAATGGCAGCTCACCCGTTGTTTGCTATCTTCACAACAAACCTACAAACAATTGAATAACACAAAGCATTGTGGTTGCTGGGAGAGTCAATAATGAATTATTAGATATAAAAAGTGACAAGAATTATTCTTGGTAAATGAATGTACTTGACAAGGAATAATTCATGTCATTATTTATGTTGCCTTCGTTAAGGGCTTGAAAAGACATGAGGAAGTAAATAATTATCTTAATCTGGAAATAGTCATGATAACAGCAGAAGTTTCCAAGCACCTTTGCTAGAATGCTTAGCTCATCCCCAGCTTTTAATTTGCCTTTTGGCATTTGCTGTTGCTGTCAGGGCCCTGAGGACATGTCCACTCCTTGGGATATGGCTGGGGAGGCTTAGGGCCAGCTTCGGTAGCGGGCTGTTAGCCCTTGCATTGATAAACAGGGAGGAACCTCATTGGAAACCTGTCCCACTTCCTCTGGAAGGGGTTTTAAGCTCAGTCTTCCCTGTTGCTCTCTGAGCTCTTTTGCAGGTGGCTCCTTGATTCTCAGATCTGAGCTGTTGACATGTTATCGTGGCTTGGTCTCACACCTGCCTCACCCATAGACACCTCTTGACCAAATTAAAGATTTCTTCTTTCTCTGGGCTGGGTGGATAATCACATTCCCAGTTTCCAAACCTCTTGTTTCCTTATATTCGGTAGTCTGGCTTTAGATAGTTCTGGGTAGTCTCGCTTTAATCACTCCAGAAGGAGATACACCATCAATGATAAATTTTAAAAGGCAGGACTGTGAGACCTAGCAAAAAACACTAAGGGAGGGTTCTTCTGGGACAGGAATTTTAATGCAAATTTCCTTTTGATTAGGAGAAAATCATGGCTGAGTGTTTATTAAAGAGAAAATCTTATTTATCCATATCTTGGCAGAGGGTAGCATTCACATGAGCGATCAAATCTCCCAAAAATTCAGGACAGCTTCCATCTCACCAGGTGCAAGCGGAGTCTATCGCATGGGTCCCCACAATGTCATTTTCAGCTAGACTGGGACATGTATGTATTTAATGTCATAATTTTCTATGTATTTAATATCTTTAATGCATACAAAAGACTGTCCTACATGAAAGTAAACGCTAATTGAATCCCAGCGGGAGGCAGTACACCATTTCTGCAGGAACAATTTATATTGGCTCTTCACAGATGTCGTATCTCTGCCCAGCTTGAGCTCTCGTGAAGCAGGAACCACACCAGGGTGTCTGGAGGGAAAGGACAGTCTCTCCTCCCATGAGAGCACCATCTTCAAGCATACAGTGTGGGCTGAAGGAACATCTAGAGCTGTCTGAAATTCCCATCCATAACAACCAGTCAAATACTTAGTTGTGGCCGTCAGTCAATCATGATATCCAAGCTGGTCCTTTGTCTCACACCAGTCCATTGGCTCATCCCTTTAGATGACAAACTCCTGGACTATCCAGGGAATTTATGACTTAAGTTCACAGGTGTGCATGCCTGCACAGCCCTGAAACCCAAATACATCACAATTAGAACTAAAGGACTAACTTTCTTTTCCTCCTTATAACTCATTTATAACTTAAATGCCACAGCTTGTGCTGCACTTTTACCTTAAGATGCATTTACTTTCAGAAAGAAATAGGAGTACTGCAATGGGGGTACCACCTGATTCCTGGAAACTGATTCTACACATGAAAATGCAATTTGGAAAACAGGTCATAAATATTTTATATTACATATATATTATGCATTGTTGAAGGCTGGCAGAGATGCATTCCACACGAGCCTGGAACTGGTCCTAAATCCTTTGCATCTTGCAGTTTTTCATACCCATCGATATGGCATCCTTCTCTGGGGAAGCAATGCAGCACCCTGAGGTTAATGTCCAGTAGTTTACATCTGACATTTCTTCCTCTCTTCTGTGTTTGCAGCATGTGAAACAAGAAAGTGTCTGCAAGTGAGACAAGTATGTATTCTTTTTTATTTCATTCATGTAAATCCATGTCTGGGAAAGGCAGAGGCTGGATCCAGCATGTCACAATTATTTATTTGCCTGTCAGGAGTACTGGCTAATTATCAGACCAAGCAGACCATGGCGTTGTGCGTATGTGTCTATGCAAGATGTAAGACAAAGGGAGATGCAACTCGCGTTGGGTGAAAGTGATTTCTTAGGTATGGTTTAGCATCATGTAAACATGACTGAGTTGTCCCAGTTTCCCAGCATATGGCTGCAAATAAATGTGGCTGGATATATCCCCACAAATACCCAGAAGATGCTGTCATGGTCTACAGCACTGGAACAAGCTATAGAGCTACACTGAAGTGTCTGGGCTGTGGGAAGGGTTTTGACTCCTTGTGCCAAAGATGTATTTCAGTACCAGCAAGAGACTTATAAACATATTAATGGTTTTCCTGACAAAGATCTTGAGCATGATAAAACAAAGAAGAATTTCCTGTCCAAGAGAAACTTTTAGGTTTCTGAATGCCAAGTGAGTGGTTTCTTTTACGGTGTTTGTTTTAAGAAATATGGGAAATACTTTACAAGGTGTCTTGGTAAGAGTAAGGCCAGAGTTATTTACACAAAATTAATGAACTGCAAACAGTGGTCCCTTGTGTGGAAGAGAAGATGCTTCTTAAAAATACTTTTTTAAAGTCTAATGCTGTGCCTGAGAAGACTGATTTTTTTTATACAGAAAGTTTGCTTAATTTCAAGAAAGTGAGGTTTTTCTCTTAGAAAAAGACTGATTATTCTGAGAAAAGAGTTTTAAGAACTTTTTATTTTTTGTAAAGAGTTTGCAAAATTATTTAAGATGTTCCGTTTTCCTAAAGCTTCTGAGAAATCAATGAAAACAGTGAAAATTAAACACATCATTTATCATTTATCACAAATGACATTTGGTAAACAGAACATATTGAAGACAACTTCCAAAACATTTTTAGCAATATCTGGAAATTCAAATTGAAAAAAAAAAAAAAAAGAAGAGGAAGGAAGCTAAGAATAACGTGTCTCTTACGCCCCTGAATTCTTAATGAAAGTGACGTTTTACATTCTGGCTGGCTCTGCAGACTGCGGGTTGGATGAAATACAGATTTCCTCTGGCAGTTCTTTTGTAAGCTTCTTGATGTGGAAAATGACTGTACAGATAATTTAACCTTCCTGGTCTTCTTTCCCTTCCACATCACTCTAAATATTTAGCAGACAATTTGTAACAAGTACAGAAAAAGGTTATTCCTCATGGATATGCCCTCTGTTTCTTTAATCTGCTGCTTTTCTACCAGTCTTTCACTAACAATGGGAGTTTATGTTAGTAACATAGAATCATAGAATCACAGATTAGTTTTAGGGTTGGAAAGGCCCTCAAGATCATCTAGCTCGAACACCTCTGCCGTGGGCAGGGACATGTTTTCTGTGTTGCATTCTTGCCTCCAACCCTGATTTGCTTCAACAAACTGAAGCCTGTTTGGACAAATATTGTTTAGTCTATAGTTACTATGAAATTACTTAAGGAAATAGTTCATAAAAATGGAGTGTTTTTTACAAAGGTACATGTCAGAATTTATCCAAATAAATCTTTAGTAAATTTTCCCTGTAAGTGTATGCAAGGTTTTAACCTCTATTGAAATCTTACCACTGCATAGATTTCAGGCTTCAGGGTTGGTTTTTTTTTTTAATCAGGGTGGGCGAGATTTATTCCATAAGAAGTATTTCCTATAAAATACAGAATTTTTACATATGGAATATTATGCTGAAAGAAGTAACAGTGCTCTTTATTTAACACTGTTGGGCATCTGTTAAAAGATAAAAGGAAAAAGCTGGTCATGAGTCAGTGTGTAGGCTGTTTAATATCTTTAAAAGGATTTAGTAAAACCATAAGGCAAATAAAGAACAATTTGAGATGACATTTTAGCATCTTTCAACCATGAAAGGGAAAAAGACAAAGGTCATGTTTTGAGAAAATATGTCTCTAATTTTCATAGAAATTTCCATGCATACCATTTGCTGTTGTCAGAAATCTGTTACACCTCATTGATGCTGTGGCTTTCATTAGATGCTAAAACACTACTTATAGTCAAGTACAACCATCTCTGTACTAGTTTCCCAGGTAAGCTTTTTATAAGCTGGTTGTACTGACAGTAAATTTAGAAGATATTCTTTATCTGAAACATATGAACATGATGCCACAGTGAAATCCAGACCTGACAAGTCCAGCGTAGGGAATCCGGAAATTATTCCTGCATTATTTCCTCTGCATTATTTTACACTGGCAGACAATAGATAACAAAATATTACCCAAAGCAGAATGAAATTAAAACCTTCTTTGGAAAATCTATATTTTGTGCAAAAGAAATCTTTCACTCAAGTCAGGTACCAAGCTGAGAGGGGTTTTAATGATCTTTCAGTTCTGTCCTGATCTTCCTTGTTTTTGACACTGGAAAAGTCCCATTGAAATTGCAAGGGATATTTGTCATTAAAGGATTTGTAGGGCTTGTGTCAAGACATCTTGGGAGAATAAAGATGATGACTAGGGAATATGAAGTGTATGCATTTATTATGATAAAGGATCTCATAATTTGAAAGTCTTTATTTTAACAATTTCTCACTCAAATTTCAGAAATACTCAAAGTGTCTGTGACATAAACTGGGATGTTATTCTTTAGGAACTACTTAGATCTGAAAGCAGAAAATTTAATCAAACCTCAAATTTATTATCTGAGCACCTTAGTGCTGGCAATCTGACCTTCTGCACCTCATTCTAAGGAGAATATTAACTAACTTGGTAACATCTGCCAAATAATTTGAAGTTGAAAAGTGCTATGCAATGTTAGATGCTTGCATTATTGGATTATTGTTGATAAAGAAAATTAATTTTTATTGGAAAAAATGAATTAGGAGGAAAGTGGTTATGGTTTAGTGATGAAAGTAAAGGAATTAGTGCAATTCTTTTTGAATCAATTATTGAATCTATGTCTTATTGTATTTCCAATTCTGATCCTACGGGGGTATGTTTTTAATGTCCATCTGGTTTTACATCACTGTCACTCAAATGACTTGCTACTACTATTTGCGTCATTGTGGTGCTGTGTCTTAATGCTGTAACAGGATCCCATTGTCAGACACTCTGCAGGTGAAGTTTTTTTTGTGACCCAAAGAACTTATGTATGAATATTTGAATAGCCGTAAAATGGGAGACATTGGAGAGATGCAGAGGAAACCTTGGGCTATATGCTAGATGTAGCTTATCAAAATAGCTACTCATCTCATCTGAGTTTAGGGCTTTGCTTTGTGGAGGTTGACACATGACCTAGTCACCTTGACTCCTTTTTTAGATCTGTGGGAGATCTCTTGACAAGCAACTGAACTGACCTGGTTTAAAAGTTGACTTAAAAATGAATCAGATCATGCCCTTGAAAATGCTCTTTCCTCCATCAAGTCCAAAGGGAGTCCAGCTCTGTGTCTAGCCAATGTCAAAATATCTTACAATCATCTAGACTACAAAACAGTTTGGAGAAAGACCGGAAGAGGGATAATGCAGTAGTCCCAAGGATGCTTAGATGCTCTGGAATGATTCTTTATTTGCAGTACTGCAAACTGAATCAGGCAGAGGTTGATTACACACAAGAACCATAAAACACCAAGAACAGTGACTCCATAGCATAGATCTAGGGCTCTGACTTTATGACATGTGTTAAGCCTGTGTTGCCAGAAGTAGCTTTGATGGAAAGGATTCACAAAAGCCATGCAGCTAGTGCATTAATTTATTCTATGAGAACTAGTAAGTGCCCCTTAAGGCACTGTAAAAACCCAACTGACATTGTTTATGGTTTTGTTTTCTCACAGTTTGTTTTAAAGATTTTCCAGGAAATAGGAACTATCCCAAAGTGTAAGCCTAAGCTGTTGCTGACTATAGGCTCATGAGATGGATATCTTACCAGAAGATATTTTGATATTCCTACCTACTTTCAGGACATTCCAGTTCTAGCTTCAGATTGTGCTGGCCTGTCCTGGGTTCAGCAGTAGCAGTCATGTTTCTCCTCCTTGGTAGCTGGTGCAGTGCAGTGTTTTGACTTTCGGCTCGGGAACAGAGCTGATAGAGATGTTTTGGTTTGGCCAAGGACTTTGTGAGCCTCATGTTCTGCCAGGGAGGAGGGGAAGCCAGGAGGAAGCAGAGACAGGACACCTGACCCAAACTGACCAAAGAGGTATTCCATACCACAGCACGTCATGCCCAGGATGTAACTGGGAGTTAGCCGGAAGGGCTGGGAGACTGCAGGGTTGGAGGAGGTATCGGTCGGAGCTTGGTCGGGCTTGGGGGGCGAGTTATCGGTCAGCGGGTGGTGAGGTGTTGTATTCTGTTCCCTTGTTATTTCCTTTATCATTATTATCATTGGTGGTAGCAGTAGTGATTTGTGTTATACCTTAGTTACTAAACTGTTCTTATCTCAACCCGTGGGAGTTGCATTCTTTTGATTCTCCTCTCCGTCCCTCTGAGAGCAGGGGGAGGGCAAGAAAGGGGGGGAAGTGAGCGAACGAATTACCTGACTGGGTTTAAACCACGACAGTTCTTTTTGGCGCCCAACGTGGGGCACGAAGGGTTGAGATAACAACAGATTTGACCAGATTAATAGTCACTCATCACAATGACGATTTATTGGCTCTCAGAGTTGTTTCTCTTGATCTCACAGCTTCAGAATGTTGTAACTTACGTAGAGCCGGTATTTGCTGTGATAGTGTTTATCAAGTGTGGGGCCTGGGCTAAGGTTCTTGTCTCACTGTGCTTTATGGCAATGGCTTGTAATACGGGCGGCCTCCAGCAGCAGGGCGGGACGGACCTGGCCGTGGACTTGTACCTGGCCGTCCGGCTGCTCTTCACCGGCCTGGCCCTCACCCTACTCTCCATCTTCGTGAGGCTGCGGGGAGCCGAGGGGGAGCGGCCCCGGGAGCCGGCGGCAGCCGAACCGGCCCGGGAGAGCGGCCCCGGGGACCGAGCGGCGGCGGGAGCGGGGCCGGAGGCCGCGAGGGGACGGCTGCCGGTGGAGGTCGGGGAGGTCGAGGAGCAGAAGGAAGCGGCTGCCGAGCAGCGGGAGAAGGCGGCGGAGGAACCGAGCCCCGCGGCCGAGCCGAGCCCCGCGGAGGAGCCGAGCCCCGCGGAGGAGCCCAGCTCCGCGACGGCCGAGAGCATGCCCCGGAAGCCGCCTGCCGAGCCCCAGGCGGATGCAGGAGACCAGGCAGCGTTTCCCAGCAAGGCAGAGGAGGAAGAGCTGGACTCAGGAAAAGAGAAGCCGGTGGTGGGAGAGCCGGCAAGCACAGCAGCTACACCAGCCCCAGTGACAAGCACAGCAGCATCGTTTGAGAGTTCTGAAGGCTCTGAATGGCCTTTGGGTATCCTTGGGACCTGCCTGCTGATTGTGATGGGGATCAGCATGTTGGCACACACACAGACTGTGTTCTACCCACAACCATTTTGTCTGATCTCAAAAGTTAAGCAGAGTCAGGTTTGGGTCTTGTCTGGGGTTAGACGACAATATAGGGGGACCAAGAGGTTTTCCCCAAGGCTGGACAGTCATGAGTGGCAGGGCGTGTGGGACAGTATGGGCAAGTATCTAGTCCACTGGGCCCCTCCAGTGCTTTGGAAGCGTCGGAGATGGAAGGCAGCTGTATGGAGTCCCCAGCAACAAGCTGCAGAAACTGCTGAAGGGGACAGTGAATTATTTTGAGCCTGGTGGGCCCATGGCACTTCAGGCCATCAGGGCAGAGATGCAACATAGAGATGGACTCATGATCGAGGGGTGGACTTAGCAATGGACACTATTGCCCAGATTATTCACGAGTGTGAACACTGCACACAGTCTCTCCTGCCCTGGAAGACTGTTACAAGAGATGGAGCCTGACATGGACCAGATGGACGCAGCAGCTTTATAGGGACTGGTCCATGCACTAAGATAAGAGTGCACCGAGATAAGAGTGATGGTATATTGAAAATGTGGGATCTGAGCATGACGTGAATGGTATGGAATAAGGGGTGGATAATGTCCTGGGTTCAGCAGTAGCAGTCATGTTTCTCCTCCTTGGTAGCTGGTGCAGTGCAGTGTTTTGACTTTCGGCTCGGGAACAGAGCTGATAGAGATGTTTTGGTTTGGCCAAGGACTTTGTGAGCCTCATGTTCTGCCAGGGAGGAGGGGAAGCCAGGAGGAAGCAGAGACAGGACACCTGACCCAAACTGACCAAAGAGGTATTCCATACCACAGCACGTCATGCCCAGGATGTAACTGGGAGTTAGCCGGAAGGGCTGGGAGACTGCAGGGTTGGAGGAGGTATCGGTCGGAGCTTGGTCGGGCTTGGGGGGCGAGTTATCGGTCAGTGGGTGGTGAGGTGTTGTATTCTGTTCCCTTGTTATTTCCTTTATCATTATTATCATTGGTGGTAGCAGTAGTGATTTGTGTTATACCTTAGTTACTAAACTGTTCTTATCTCAACCCGTGGGAGTTGCATTCTTTTGATTCTCCTCTCCGTCCCTCTGAGAGCAGGGGGAGGGCAAGAAAGGGGGGGAAGTGAGCGAACGAATTACCTGACTGGGTTTAAACCACGACATGGCCTTACCCCATCAGATACAATGAGAAATCTGCTTCCATGACAAGTCCAGCTGCTGTAATCTACTTCATAGGCATTATCTTGCTTTTCTGTATATCAGTGTTTCTTGTTTTGTTGGTTCTTTGAACGAAAATTACCAGTAAGGCATGACGGATGAGTAATGCACCAGCAGCCAGAAGGCTGAGAAAGAGAATGGTGATGCTCCTGCTGCTGACAGCCATTTGGTATTTTCTTGTTTACTAGAAGTGCTTGAGTTGCTGTTTCAGGATCTAAGGATTTTCTGATACAAATCTCAGGAGTTTTCAAAAGGAGTTTCATTAGAGTTAAATGCCTTTGATTCTCCTGCATTTACCACTGATTTGTCACAGGAGACTTGAGCAGCTACATGGGCTGTGGGGTCTGTTGTCTAAGCAGGCACATCAGTCTGACAGCAGTAGTCAACAGAAAAATATATCTGGAGGAAGTAAGAGGTGTTCTTCTATCAGACTTTGATTATAGAAGAAGTTAAAGCTTTCAAGCAGTACTGAATATCACAGCATTTGCTATGATGATGATTCAAGGAATGGTCTGTGCATTACCTCCTCCCTTGAATCAAGAGTAATGTCCTTGTGGCTTGGTGGCAAACTGTTACTGCAGCCTGACTCCCTCTCAATTGGTTACTGTCCACCTTTTGCCTTTTCTACATTGCTAGCATCAGATGTAAATTATGCTGCAGCAGATGATAGGAAGAACTCAACTAGTGGTCACCTTTATAAAATTCTTTGTATCTACCCATAAATCAGCCTTTCTAAGGCCAACACATTTATTCAGAGCATGCACAGACAGAGTTATTCATTTTCCAGCTAACTTCAGTGTTCCTGTCATGCAGGAGAGGAAGTCTGAAAATCTGGTTTAGAACATTTAACTTTACCGTCTCTGGAGAAGGGACAATTCTTCATGTCACTGTTTGACTTTCTGTTCAAGATTTACAGCCCTGAGAGGCTTACGCATCCTCAGCATGACTATTTGGAGTTGCTTGTTGAAACTTTTTCTGTTGTGCTCAGTATGACAAGGTGTACATCCTAAGTATCGTTTTCCTTGACGTAAAAGAAAGTCAGCTATAAAACTAATAGTCTGAAGAAAGAACACAGAGTAAAAGAACACTGAGCTGAGCTTTTTTATTAGCACTTTTCCAAATAAATGTAATCAGGTTGGCATGGGTGTTATCCTGTTGAGCATAAAACCAAGACAAAGTTAACACATGCCACTTCTTAGTGCTTGTCAAGACAAGATTTCTGCTGAAATCCTGCAAACAAATGTAGCTCATCACGTGCATTTCCTAAACCAATTCCTTGCTCTCAGGAAAAGTAGGACACACAAAGTAGTGCATTATTTCTACAATCTGTGCATTTGTGCTGTCATGGACACAGGATGAAACTGGAACTATGTCTTTGCGCTTTGTATTGTATTCAAAACAGCATGCCCCAAATGTTGACTCAACAGCTACTAATTTACATAATGGTATAGACAGACATCTCCAGCCTCGTCGCAGAGTTTTGGGTATGATATGCCAGGAAGAGTGCTGGCTACCACATAAGAAATGGGTGCCTTCACTGGAGGTTCGAGAAGTTCACAAGCTTGCTCCTTAACTTTCTGGTCCTTTTTCTTGTCACCTTCCTACATATTCATCTACTGTTGAGATCACAGAGTTATACAGAGAGGAAACCTGCACTTCAGAAACTGGTGTTTCTGCATACAGCGCCTAGTACAGAACATCACATCCAGGTCCAGGGTGTGCAGCCAAGGGACAATTTACTGCAATAAGCCTCAGTCTTTTGTTTCCCTCTTTCTCCCACTTGTGTGGCCTGACGAATTGCATAACCTGCTTGGAAAACCAACTTTGCTCCTAATCCCTGGTGTGGGGTTAGTGCCAAGGGAGTTGTTGGGAGGGCAGAGGTCTTGGCAAGTGGAGAGGAAAAGGAGCAGAGCTCTGGGATATGCTGTGGAGGGGGCATTCTCTCAACCCTTTACAACTTTCAAGATGAGAGGATCATTGCTCCAGAGAAGAGCATCCATAATACATAGCTGTACCTGATACAAAGGCTCCATTCCTGAACTTCTCTGTGAAGACTTATTGCTGAGCCTTTGGCACTTCATTGCAATGACTAATGCACATACACAGCAAAAGTGGAGTACTTTCCCAGTGTGAGTGAGGTTAACAGTAGAGGGCACTCACTGATTTTCAATCTTTCACCTTTCAACACACCCTGCTCACTCAGACACCACTGTGTAATTGGAGTAGAGCTGCTCCTGGGGTAGAGGGTTTACAAAATCAGATTCTTCTGAAAGGCATGCTAAGGCACATGAAAAACAAGAAGGTGCTTGGTGACAGCCAGCAGGGCTTCACTAAGGGGAAATCCTGCCTGACCAATTTGGTGGCCTTCTATGATGGGGCTACAGAACTGATGGACAGGGCTAGAGCAGTTGATGTCATCTACCTGGACTTGTGCAAAGCGTTCTACACTGTCCCACACGACATCCTTGTCTCTAAACTGGAGAGACATAAATTTGATGGATGGACCACTCTGTGGATAAAGAACTGGCTGGATGGCCGCACTCAAAGAGTTGTGGTCAATGGCTCAATGTCCGGCTGGAGACCAGTAACGAGTGGTGTCCCTCAGGGATCGGTGTTGGGACCGGTCTTGTTCAACATCTTTGTCACTGACATGGACAGTGGGATTGAGTGCGCCCTCAGCAAGTTTGCTGATGACACCAAGCTGTGTGGTTCAGTTGATACCCTGGAGGGAAGGAATGCCATCCAGAGGGACCTTGACACGCTTGTGAGCTGGGCTGATGCCAACCTCATGAAGTTTAACCATGCCAAGTGCAAGGTCCTACACCTGGGTCGGAGCAATCCCAGGCACAGCTACAGGTTGGGCAGAGAAGAGATTCAGAGCAGCCCTGCAGAGAAGGACTTGGGGGTGTTGGTAGATGAGAAAATGAACATGAGCCGGCTTCAGTGTGCGCTTGCAGCCCAGAAAGCCAACCGTATCCTGGGCTGCATCAAAAGGAGCGTGACCAGCAGGTCGAAGGAGGTGATCCTGCCCCTCTACTCTGCTCTTGTGACACCTCACCTGGAGCATTGTGTGCAGTTCTGGTGTCCTCAACATAAAAAGGACATGGAACTGTTGGAACAAGTCCAGAGGAGGCCACGAGGATGATCAGGGCACTGGAGCACCTCCCGTATGAAGACCGGCTGAGGAAGCTGGGGCTGTTCAGCCTGGAGAAGGCTGTGTGGAGACCTCATAGCAGCCTTCCAGTATCTGAAGGGGGCCTACAGGGATGCTGGAGAGGGACTCTTCATTAGAGACTGTAGTAACAGGACAAGGGATAGCAGGTTAAGACTTAAACAGGGGAAGTTTAGATTGGATATAAGGAGGAAGTTCTTTCCTGTTAGGGTGGTGAGGCACTGGAATGGGTTGCCCAGGGAGGTTGTGAATGCTCCATCCCTGGCAGTGTTTACGGCCAGGTTGGACAGAGCCCTGGGTGACATGATTTAGTGTGAGGTGTCCCTGCGCATGGCAGGGGGGTTGGAACTGGATGATCTTAAGGTCCTTTCCAACCATAACTATTCTATGATTCTATGATTCTATAATTCCTAATTTATTACTGCCTATGTTGAGGTACAGTATTTCAGTGGAGCACTCTGATTCTGTCAAGCAATTTCCATCATCAGTAAAGGGGGAGTCATGTGAATGAATCCCACAGTGTCTTAAAAATGCTGTCATTTCTACTTGTAACCACTGCATGCTTTCCTGTTTATTTTTCCTGCACTGTATCAAAGTTGCTGTAATGCAAATCTGTCCATTCTGCTGTTTGTGTTTAGCAGCAGGATCTCCAGGTTACTTCCCTGCTTGACGCTTTATGTTAATCCACTTTCTGGTTGGAAAAGATGTGAAATTTACTCAAGAATGAAATTGTATTCCACATCATTACACTGTTCTTATTAAATCTATTATTTCCACATCATCGCCCAAGAAAATACCCGATGCGAGAATCCTTAGAGAGTTCACTTCCCTAATTCACAGGACAATCACAAAATTGCTTTTGCCACAGTGGGAAATGTTGACTGCTGGGTCACTTAAATTCTTGCAGTGCCAGCTAATAAAAAAGAATGCTATTTCTCCTTGCAGAACTAGAATGCAGCAATGCAGCCAGAGGATATGAAAGGGCTTTAATTTGACTTTTTTTCCTTTGCTTTGTTGTTTAAATTTCTTTCCTTTTGGAAGAAAATAAGTTTTCTGGGATAAATAAATGAGATTTATTTGAGGCTTTTTTCCCGAGATTGCTGTCTTTGTGTTAAATGAAACAAATTTGCTTTAAATCAAGCATCCCATATGTGTAAGTAGATTGCAGGGTAGTATAGACAAAGTATGATCCCCCAAACTATTTTATTCCAGAATCTTCCTTATATAAAAGTAAACCTCACATAATCATGTTTAAGAGCATACTGACACATATAAAAGCTTCAACAACCTACTTGCGGGATTTTCTCTCTCCACATTCTCTTTCATTCAGTGCTCATTATGAAAACATGCAAGAAACCTTTTCCTGTCTACCACAATGATTTGAGTATTTTTGTTAATATTGAAAATGGCTGAGTAGTATTTCCCCACAGAGCTGAAGAAACCTCACTCCAAGCAGCTGTGTGTACTACAGGCTAATCTGTGTTATACTGAGCAGGGACATGATCAGCAAACACACTTAGAGATCCAGATGAAGTAAATGGAGGAATCCTGTTTATTGCTTTGGGCTAGGGCAGTTTTGAGGATTTTGGACATCTCACCTTAAATTGCCCAAGTCCAAGTCAGTGCTGGAAAAGCATAATCTGTCTCCAAAGTATATTAACTTCAAAATACATTCACCATAAGACAGTTATTTGATTTCTTACTAGAACTGATTTTGATCATGACACAGGGGGTCTTGTTTCTAGTTCTTGTAGAAACCCCAGCATACTAAGAGGTTTTAAAATATTCCCATGACAGGAGCTGTATAAAGTGCATGTGTGCAAAGAGAGTTTGTTTTACCAGCCAATTAGTTTTTGTCATTCAGATTTCCTGAAAAGACCAGTTTCTCTTCCAGAGGAAAACAGTGGGATAGTAATAAGCAAGTAAGGAAGTCTAAAGTTAGGACTTAGACATTTGACATCCATATTAAAGCTGCTTGTCCAAGCTTTGCTTGTAGACACTAACATAATATTAATCCAAATTTTGGCTCAATTTATACATACATTATGCATATACAAATATCATAGGATCATAGAACCACAGAATGGGTAGGAATGGAAAGGACCTTAAGATCATCTAGTACCACCCCCCCTGCCATAGGCAGGGACACCTCACACTGAACCATGCAGCCCAAGGCTCTGTCCAACTTGGCCTTGAAAATATAATATATGTACATGTATATATACATATGTATATGTCTGCCTATAATATCTTCCATTTCTTCATGATATATAATCCCTGTTACAGCTGAACCCAGGACAAATTGCCTATAAATGTGCTACATATTTTGCAGATGCAAAGTCTATGCTGCCTGCATGCCTGGTTTTTGTGTATTTACTGGTCCTAGCAGATATTCAGGCAAGGTAAAAGTTGCACACCTGTTTGAGTTGGTAAATCTCTTCCTGGTCAATATAGTTGCATTATTAATCTTTGTGGATATAAAGCATGTGGTCTGTATTCATGCTTAAAGGAAGGTTCTGATCATGTATCTGTATGTTCACACTAGCAGGAAGTGCAGTGGCTATGCCTGGGTGTTTGTAAGACCGAATATTAGCAAAGACTAAAAATAGTAAAAAGCAGTTGAAATAAAAATAATAATCACAAGGAGTCATATACATATCAGGAGAGAACATACATTTCATCAGTTTCTGAGTGAATGTAAAAAGTATGTTCTGAAACATGTTTATTAGCATGAAAGATCTGCCCTACACTTGCCACATATATAAGATATATATTCACTTCCACTAGTACCAGATGGTAATTTTTGTTTGGAATCCAATAAAATATCCTTATTTATCAGTCGCAGTTAAATAAACAACTATTTAAAAAAGTAAGAAACCAAACCAAGAACCACTTTTAAAACCACTTCAGTGCTGGGGAGCCAATAAAGGAAAAAGATTATTTAAAGTTATACAGACAGCTCCGGTGTGCTCAGTGAGCATTTTCAAGAGACAGAACATTGGTACATATACCAATTGGTATATATATGGTATATATATGTATATATATGTATGGGTATATATACCAATATATATTTTCAAGAGACAGAACATTGGTATAGCGCATACTGCCCAGTCCCTTAAACTAATTATTTAATAGGCTTCATACTAAATATACTCCCAACAGCACCTTTATAGAATCATAGAATCATAGAATCAATTAGGTTGGAAAAGACTTTTAAGATCATTAAGCCCAAAGAGACCAGCAGAAGAATCTCTTCATTCGTAGGCAGCAGTACCAGTCTGCTGTAAGATGCCAGCAAAGCCAGGCATGGACTTGACTGACTCTTCAGTTACAAGTGTCAGGATGGAAAGCACACACTTCAGTTGCAAGTAAAACTGAATTGAATTGGCTTCCTGTAGAAAATACAGAGGGTGACACCCTGCCTCCTTTCTTTGTTTGAAAATCACTTTGTCTGACTGCAGATCTGGGGCTGCTAAATCAAAAAGTCATAGAATCAGATAGATTGGAAAAGACCTTTAAGATGGTCACGTCCAGTCTTTGCCCCAAGACTGCCAAGACCACCACTAAATCAAGTCACTGAGGGCCTCATCTACGCGCCTTATGAACACTTCCAGGGATGGTGACTCCATTACGGCCCTGGGCAGCCTGTTCCAATGCCTGAGCACTCTTTCTATGAAGAAATTATTCCTAATCTCCAGTCTAAACCTCCTCTGGTGCAGCTTGAGGCCATTTCCTCTTGTCCTATGGCTTTTTGTTTTGGAGAAGAGACTGACCCCACCTCACTCCATCCTCCTGCCAGGCAGTTGTAGAGAGCAATAAGGTCCTCCCTGAGCCTTCTCTTCTCCAGACTAAACCCCCAGGTCCCTCAGCAGTTCCTCGTCACTCTTGTGCTACAGGCCCTGTGTCAGCTCCATCGCCCTTCTCTAGACCCGCTCCAGCACCTCAATGTCTCTCTTGTAGTGAGGGCCCCAGAACCAAACACAGGATTTGAAGTGCAGCCTCACCAGTTCCCAGTGCAGGGAAAGGTCAGTGCCCTGGCCCTGCTGCCACACTATTGCTGACACATGCAAGGATGATGTTGGCCTTCTTGGCTGGCTGGGCACATTGCAGGCTCATGTTCAACCACTCTTTCCCAAGCCTGTAGTGTTGCATAGGGTTGTTGTGACCCAAATGTAGGACCTGGCTCTGAGCCTTGTTGAACCTTTATGTACAGAAAGCAGCAGGTGAACTATCAATACCTTTAGATGAAAAAGAATTGTTACAAATTCATCTTGAACTGCTGGTGTTGTCCAGAGTTGTTTTCACATGTAGTAGACTTGGATTCCTTAGTCAGTACAAGATGTCTGTTCACAAGGCTTGTGTCTCCTTCCACCTTTCTTGATAGAGCACATGCAAATAGATTAAATGGTCTGAAGATTGTACTTGCAGTGGACTGAAGAAGCAAAGAAACACCTGAGCTTTTTAGAGCCTCACTGATGGTTGAACATCCTGAAAGTTTCTTAGCAAATCTCAGCTTTTCCTTTCCCATATTTTTTAAACTGGAAAGACTACTCCTTTATTCTTTAGAGAGAAAAATTTGATTGTGTCAAAACCTAATGTTGTTATTCCTTTCTGCTTTAGACCTTTGTTTGAGGCAAAACTGCCTTCAGACTGATCAAAACCTGGTCTCTGAACTTGATTAGAAGTTCTGTCTGAGGAAAGGTTGTGTAATACAGACACAGCTTGATGAAAAACTTTTTTATTGTTCAGAAAGCTATATATGAAACAATAATACACTCAATTTTGCTGAAAGAGTGGATATTTCAAGTCTTTCCCCCACTACATATAACAAACTAATTCTTTGTGGTTCACTACAGACACTGGCTAGTTTATGGTGCTTTGGTGGAGTTGAGCAAATCATTCTTTCTTGTACCAAAATCTGCTATCTAAACCAGAGACTTAAAGAAGAATGTTACATATATGCTGGTAAATCACTCATCTTCCTTTCAAGAACAGTGTATCCTGCCCCCCCCCCCCCCAAAAATATCCATGAACGTTTCCAGATCCCTAACAAAGTTCCCTAAAAAAAACTTATCCAAGGCTTTCCATTCACTCTGAAGAATGTACATCAATTTACACTTCACCTTCATTTTAGCTTTTTAGTGTTCTTTTCTTCTATATTTCAGTAACACATGGACTGCTGCAGAGTACAGAGGAAGCTGCTGTGAATTGCTTCTCATATTCTAAATGAGGGAAGCCCATAAATATTTTGGTACTAGTGTTTTTTTCAAATGCTGGCTTTAATGATGCCTAGTAAATTCCAGTTCTTGCATATTACAGTCTCTAAGGTGACGTGCAATATGTCAAAAATATTTATGCCAGATTTTACAGGTCCTAAAATATACAAGATTCATAATTATAGATAGGCTGGATGTCCTAGTAATTCTAAATGAAGGAAGAATAGTGAATGCAAGTTTTCTCTCAGGTTCCACACATGCGTTTGCACCTTCACGGTTGCATTTTATCTACCATTTGCTAATGACCAGTTAGTGCTTGTCATGTTGAGTAAGGAACCTAAAAAAGTGTAAGAACCCAATGAAGGTTATTTGGAAAAATATAGACAAGGGAGCCAAAAAAGAGATTAAAGAAAAGTTGGTGCATCTGAATGTTTCAGTCTCATAAAGTTTATCACATCTCTTACAAATGCTGCTGTGTTAGTATCCTGAGACCACTGTACTGTAACACTTCCCTTACTAAGATGTCTAGGAGCTATATAATTTTAATGTAGTGAGGAACTTTTACGTTCATATGAAGAAGGTTTGTCATCCCATTGTAACTCTTTTGAATCTAGTAGAGAGTAATTAAACTAGGCAGGGAGCTGAGAAAATCTGAAGTTTCCTACCGTTGCTGTATCCTGTGCTTCCTAGCAGTTTTCTTACTCAAATAAAAGTTTTCCTTAAAAGTATGCAAAAATCTCTTCTGTTGATGATACCATTAACCTGAAAGAGATCGTTCCACTGATCCCCTCCTTTTCTGAAGCCCTCTATTAGCCTTGGGATTATGCACACAGGTTTAAATTTCAGCAAAATAATAGCTGCAGGAAACTGCATTCAGTTGTGGGGGAAAAAAAATAAATTGCAAGAAATCAACAAAAGGCCAAATCAAATATGGAAAAGTCAGCAGTAGGATGATGAAAGAAAAACAACGTAATGCTTCTTTTAACAGAATGTATCTCTTTCCTCTGTGTGCTGCCTGAGGAAAGAAGTAGAAATGGGGTGATTGCCACCCCTTCATTAAACCTACCTATTCAGACAGCATATACTATGTTCAGGCCAGTGTGCTAATGCTTCTGAGATGCAAGCGTAACTCTTTAACTCTCTATATAATTATTCCGTACTGCCTTAAAAACACCTGCAAAAGTACCTGAAACATTATTTTGTGGTTTTGCTCAGTCTTTAGATAGAAAATTTCAGTTTATAACTTAAATCCCCTTCCATCCAGGAAATTACTTTCAAAAATCTAATCAAATCATCTTATTAAGGAGCAGTAATAGAATAAATTATAGTTTAGAAGATGGAGTAGAAAAACTTCTCTTGCTGTATTTTTGACTGATCTTGGCTTGTATTTGAAATTCAGCAGTGGTTTTGGTAGAAAAAAACTGTAGAACTTGTCAAACGTATTTGGCAAATATTTGAAGTATGGGTTTACAGCTTATCACTTAGATATCACAGCGAAGGAATACAAACTACAATTACTAGAACACACCTTTTTTTTCACAAGTTTTGTGTGCGGCACTCAATGTAGGTAAAAGTCTTGTTTGAAGTTTTACACTTATAATTCTTCTAAATTCTTACAAAAAACAAAACCGGGTGTAATCAATACTGGTTTGATGTTAACATCTTGGTAATAGTAGTAATTAAACATTGTGGTAGTAGTATAAATAACTGACTTATCAGGTCTAGTGGAAGGATCTTAAGGTCCTTTTCAACCCAAACTGTTCTAAGATTCTATGACTCTTCGACTTTTCACTCCATGGTGAACAGTTGTTCTCCTGAAATAGCTCATAGAAGTTTTCAGGAATGTATCTTTGAAAAACAACCTTTTGATATGCAAAGTGGGAAATAAATAAAAATTCCCCACCCCAAAAAAACTCTAAACCAGTATCCTCATCGTGTCATACCCAGTGAAAATTATGTAAATACGAGCAAGGACATTGTCATCTTTTGTTGTACATCCTTGTTGCGGCTCTGATGTGGGTTCATGTTAGCTCTTTCATCTGTTTCTCTTACTGGATCTTTTACCTGAATTGATTCAGCGACCCATTTTGTATTATTATGATTTTCTTGGTTGTTTTATGTGAAGACCTATTTGATTTAAAAGTTGAATGAGCCCTATATTTTTATGTGCTGCGTGTATACAGCAGGCATACATGATCAGAGACTCACAGAATCTGTATTATGCAGGTTAGTTTGCAACTGATGACCACTGCAGTGTTTATTTTAATGTGACTATTCTGATTTTAGCTTTGTTCCTTTAATCAAGGAAGCAGTCTTCTGATCTGCTTCTAGAGCTGGTTAATAGAAGAAAAAATATTTTAAACATTTGAAAGAAACATTTTTCATAGGAAAAGTCAATGTCATGAAACCAGAAAATATCTGGTAAGAATGATGTCTTTTATAGTGGAAATTTGTTAATAATTAATATTTTATTTTCTTTTTAATATTTAAACCGTTTTACAAATATTTATTATTAGCATGTACAATATACAACAAACTTAAGTAAAATTTTAATAAAATAACTTATACTAAAATGCAGTAGAAATTATATACTTTTCCTTATTCAAAACCCACATTGTGATAGCCTCACATTCTTTGGGGCTGTGAATAAAATCTCTGGGCAATTTCCTTCCCATTAAGGGAATCCTTAAAGGTTTTCACTTGTAGGAATTTTAGTTAAAATTTCAACATTTCCTTCTGGAACAGACGCAGTGATGCTGAATTAGCTTAGTTATGCTTTTTCCTCAGTTTATTACAGCTTCAGCAGTGAGCTGAAGCAGAGGCTAATTTTCACTTGTAACTGAAGCTGGAGGCGCTTGGTAGAACCTCATGGGATATTGCTCTTGGTTACAGTATGATTTGGGAATGTCAGGATTGCTGGCTCTGGAAAGCAAGGATCTACAAACCAGCAAAAGCTGTGCCTAATGAGGTCTTGTTCACATGAGAGTGGCTCTGGGCACAACTCGCTGCATTTTGGGGTTGTTTCTGCTGTTGCTTTGGTGGTGAAGCACAACACACATTCAGACTTCCCTTGACTGTTCAAAACCATTTAGCACTTTCTACAATAACAAGGTTTAAGGAGCTAGACAATTGGAATATGCATGTTGTGGGTAAAGAAATTTGTTTATTTGATTTTGTTTCTGGAAAAACACAGATAATTTCTGTCTACAAGATGGACCTGGATTTAACCCAGATGTGAAAACTTCTTAGTTTTCAAACTTCATTTGAAAACTTCTTAGTATTGCTTTTTAACAGGCTCCTATACCTATTTTCATTACCTGTTGCTTAATTCCCTTCTTGTTTCTGTTAATTGAAGCTGCTCCCAACTGGAATATAAATGTATTTATTGTGCAAATCCTGCTAACTGCAAACGGCAACAAAAAAACCTCTCAAAGCAGGGGCAAGAAAACTGAGCTTTCTTTGGTTTTCCATTTTCACTGAAAAGGCTTAATAATGTAAAACAACAATTCTACGATATGTTTCTGTTCTGACAGTACACATTAGTTTGAATGGATACTATGAAAAGTTGTTAAACAGAGAAAAACTGTTGTGCGTGAGGTTCTAATTGTTATGCATTAAGTAAAAACAACAAATGTAATGACGGATCCTTTAGAAATGTATTGACTACCATCTTTGTTCCTACAGGTAAATTGAACCCACAACCCACAGGGTTAGAACATGCATTTACAGAGTCAATGCTTTTAATGAATAAAAGCTCACAGTTTTGGGGGTTTTAAATTTTTTTCTTTATGTTAAAAAATATAACTTTATATAACACAGAATTTTCTACTTTGCCTCAAAAAGAAATCAAAAATTTTTTTTAATATTTAAATATTTTTGAAAGTATATTTTATAAACAAAATAGGCAGCTTCTGTCATGGACAGAGGAAGACTTGGCCTTGCCAAGTTCCTTTCTAGACCGCTGTATTTATAAAGGGAGCAGCAATCTGATTGAGGGGGTTTTATATTACCTAGAGAATAAAGAAGGAAATAGTTCTTAATGCCTTACTTTCCATTGTTCAGAATATTATACAACATAGGATGTTTTAGAATGACATGAAAGATCCTGTCTCTGCAGTCAAAGCAGTGTGCATTGAACACTGCACCTTGGAAACCTGCTTGGTTGGAGCTTAAATAATCTGTTCCTCTACAGGATGATGACTTACATTTTCTTTATTGATTTATTTCTGCATATTTCTGTTTAAAAGGCTGCTTAAAGGGAACTTATGTCAAAACTGCATGTAAGTCATAGATCATGGATCATAGAATAGTTAGGGTTGAAAAGGACCTGAAGATCATCTAGTTCCAACCCCCCTGCCATCATCTTCCCCTAAGAGTTGTGCTGGAGAAATTTTGTGCACTACATTGAAAATATCAGGTGATATATCAGTAAAAGTGTATGTGTGCTTTTGGCATCTTTCAGAACAGCTGTGAAAATTCTTATTGCTCTTTGTACTTCTTATGCTCTTAAGAAAGATGATCATGCTTTTTAGATCAGAGCTTTAAAAAGGTTATTAAAATCTCAGCAGACACCTGATCCCTCATGAGATATATAGCAAGACATTTCCATTTCTTCAGCTGTTTCAACATATGGACGAAGTCTTGGGTGTCATGGTTTAGTGGGAGGTGTCCCTGCCCATGGCAGGGGGTTGGAACTAGATGATTTTAAGGTCCTTTCCAACCCTAACTATTCTATGATTCTATATGCAGATCAGATTTTTTGATAATAACATTATGTCTTTGTAATATATACATTTTCTCTCAAGTTAAAAGGTTTAGAAATATTTCTGTTCTTGATCTCCTATACAATATTCAAATTCATGTCATCACGTCATCATTGCAAGCTTTGAATTCATGTCAACTGTCTTTTGAATAGTGATTATCGGGATTTGAGGTTGTATCTTTCATACATTCACCAAGCACTTGCTCTTTCTTCTTATAGCCAGATTCATCACAAACCCTTTCCTGATGTTTATCTTTCTTAATACATGTTCTGCTTTTGCCAGTGAAGTGCAATTCTCTGAAGAAAAGTGTTTTTTAATCGGGAGGGAGAAAATGTTGCACATGGTTTTATAGTAAAAGAGCTAGAGAGTGATTAGCACTGCTCCAGAAATTTATGCTTATGTTATAAAGTTAAATGACTTACGTGCAGGTTAGTGCTTTTCTTTTATGTTTTCAGTATGTTCAGAACAATCTTCCCCTTCACTTGTATCTTGGGAAGTCCAACCAAGTTGTCTCTTTCATTTGTTTCTGCTGCAAAATGCCGTAAAAACACTTCCACCTTCAGCCTGTGCTGTGTCTGTTGTTCTGGAACAGGTGGAGCTGTTTGCTCTTGGATGTGTTACAAGACATTATCTTGATTTCTTCTTGATAGATAGATGCCCATTTCTCATAGTCTTCTTAATTCCCCAAGGGAAATCTTCAAACTGTGGAAAAATCTAAACATATGCACTGTCTGGTTGGTTTTGTCAGGTCAGTTCCTAGCCATTATCAAGCAAAGAATGTCTCAAGTCTGATTTTGCTTTGCTGATCTGTCATGCGAGCATTGGCCACAGCCCTGCATATGCTTGGGATTTTCATAAATCTATGCTTTGGGCAGAGGGAGTGGGAAGAATTGTTTTGGACATCCTGCAGAATTACTGCATTACCATGCCCATGACTTCCCCTCTCTTTTTAACTCAAGGGAATAAGGATTTACGGCCGTCCACCCTGTTGCTTCAGGCATGGACCTTCCTTTTTGTTCTTTGTTGGCTTCTGTGGCTTATGAAATAAAGAGGGAGCTCTCCTTGATTTTTTAATTATTTGGCTAATTGAGAGTTTACAACATCCTTCTAAAATATCTGTCACTGCAATAGATTGAAGACAGCCTGTCACTAGCTCAGTAAGAGGTATCAGTCATTTCTCAAAGTCCTTTTTTTTTGTACAGTGTGATTATATTATGCACATTTTTCTTGGCATAGACAATAACTGCAGATAAGAAGCAGGCATCAAAATCAAGATCTGTTTATTTGAAAATAGAAGTACAGACAAACATATTTTCTACTCTCAGCTGATAAGTCAGTTCTGTAGCTTCATAATTTAGCTGAATATCCTGCTATCCTTATGAGTGCACTTTTATGGGGAAAAAAAACCAAACAACAAAATCAAAACAAAAAAAATACCCCCATACTTTCATCACTTTTCCTAGTTTGGTTTGACTTGTTTCATAGAAAGCAGTTACATAGCTTGTGAGAAGTAGGACAGAATATTTTTGTCTGCATATTCTTTTTCTACATGGTTCTTAAAGTTGCTGGAATATGTTCAATGACTGGAATAACTGTGTCCATTTGTCATGTCTGTTGATTGCTCTGTCATTAAATCAAATCTAGTTTATTCTTATGAGGTAATAAATATTCCATCTATCACACTTTCTTGCATGCCACTTTTCAAGGTTTAAATGGTTTCTAATGTTTCATGAGCTTTTTGACTTGTCTTGCTAACATTTGAGCTTTTGCTGTGTTGTAAAATGGATTTCAGTGTATAGGACAGTCAAACATGTTTTAGAATAATTACGATGTTATTAGCGCAAACTCAACATGCATTGGAATTAAATTCTCAAAGACATAAGTCTTTAAGAAAGCAAAAAATAGCTTTCTTGTACATATTATACAGGTATCAAACATTATTATTAATTTTTAAAAGTTGAGTCCAAATGATTTGAAGATTGAAGAAAAGCTCATCAAGACTCCTGTTTCCTATTATGTACTTGTAGTGAACCAACCACACCACTCAGATGTATTTGTTGTTTGACTGGGGTTCTTTTTGCCTTTATTTCCTCATATTCTGTTAAGTGTAGCTGTTGTATCTGTCAGAGGCTTTAGAGACTGCAGAAACTTAGATATAACTGTTTCAGGCAAACTTTCATCATTTACACATTTTGCTCTCTGGAAAATACTTGTGCCTGTGTTTTAACTCTTTTCCGACAGCTTGCTTCATTGGCAAAAAGGGGGCCTATAGGGATGCTGGGGAGGGACTCTTCATTAGGGACTGTAGTGATAGGACAAGGGGTAACGGGTTCAAACTTAAACAGGGGAAGTTTAGATTGGATATAAGAAGGAAATTCTTTCCTGTTAGGGTGGTGAGGCACTGGAATTGGTTGCCCAGGGAGGTTGTGAATGCTCCATCCCTGGCAGTGTTAAAGACCAGGTTGGACGAGGCCTCTACCACCAAGAGAACACGATGGCTAGCTCAGAGGGTGGGTTCAGCTCTTTGTATGTTCTAAAAAATACCTTCCAAGTGAGAAATCTCACCTACATGTCCTCACAATTCATTCCTTTCTTTTGCCAATAACCTGTATGCTCCAGATCTTTTCCACAACATTCAAAACAAACTTTCCAGAGAGGAGCATCAGAATTCCCTTCTGAAGCAGTCTAGGGAGACTTTTAACATAAATTAGTTATGCAATCAATGATTTCTTGCCACATACAGCATAGCTGCAGTTCAAAGGCAAATGTTAGAGGGGAATACCTGTTTTGACTTTCTGGGAAGTAGAAGTGCATTCAAAAGCATCAGCATATCTGTCAAAGCTTCTAGGCTACTCTGATAGAGATCTTTACACCCAAGCAATAAAACTGAATGCCTTGACATGCTGCTGCGTGTTCCTTTCCAATTCTGCTCATATCACTGTTTTCCATCTGCCAGAACATGTGTTGCTGACATCTTTTCTTCTTATTGCTAAATTCTTTCCTTTTTCCACAATAAGAGGAGCATACACCCTATATATACGTCTTTACTAATCAAAGCCTTCCTTCAGTTTTGAAAGGTAGCAGTATTAGGGCTGACAGGTAATGTTCCAGAGTTCTTGTCTGCTTAAGCTGCTCTTTGTTGAAGGTCTGTATTTCTTCCAGTGGAACACCAAATCGTCTGCTGATTCTTTCCTTTGTTAGTAGCCTTTTTTGAAAAGCTTGGATAACCACAGTCTGATACCTTCAGTCTGAGTAGTTCATTTGGACTTGTAACGTGCCACAGATTTGACATAAATTTGTACTGCTCCTGTCAAAATTCTGTTTTCTTTAAATGGAGCATTATGTAAATCTTCCCTGACACATAAAATAGAATTGAAGAAAAAAACAATGGTGTTCATTAACTCTTCTTCCAATGATTATCGCTGTGTGAATTCAACACAGACTGTGAGACATGCCCAGTCTTTTCAGAGATTTTTTATTTCTAGCACTGCATATCAAGATACAGAAATCCTTCACTGTGGTTTGTGCTTCTTGTAACGTTTTACTGCTAGTCAGACTTGTCCCCCCAAATATAAACTGAATAACTGCTTTGTGTCAAGCATTTTCTGTACTTCACTTGGACCTCCATCACCATCACTGTCACAGCTGACTGTGAAGTCCTCTTTGCCTTCTTGCTTTGTCTCCCCTAAAGCTATTTCAGTAGTTTGTTTTAATGTTATTATTGGTCCCAACGCAGATGGGACCTTTCCATCTCCAGGATAGACCAGTTGCTAACTTTACTGCAAATAAACTGTAATTATTCTTCCAGTAGTGGAATTTACTTGTTTCCCCCAATGCTCATCATGCCAAAGTCAAGACTAGAGTCTCAGTAGAGTTCACTAAGAGCTTACATCACAAAAGTACCATCATTTCCACACCTAGAATACTGTGTTCCGCACCTCAACTCCTGTGCTCACTTCTGGGCTCCTCACTACTGTAGAGACACCTAGGGGCTGGAGCAGGTCTAGAGAATGGCAATGGAGCTAGTGAAGGGTCTGGAGCACAAGTGTGATGAAGAATTGCTTAAGGACCTGAGGAGGGTTAGTCTGGAGAAGGCTCAAGGGGACCTTATCATTCCCTACAGCTACCTGAAAGGAGGATGTAGTGAGGTGGGGTCTGTCTCCTCTCCCAAGGAACAAGCAATAGGACAAGAAGAAATGGCCTCAAGCTGCACCAGGGGAGGTTTAGATTGGAGATTAGGAACAATTTCTTCACAGAGGGGGTGCTCAGGCATTGGAAGAGGCTGCCCAGAGCAGTGGTGGAGTCACCGTCTCTAGAAGTGTTCACAAACCATGTAGACACCCTCAGTGACACGGTCTAGTGGCAGACTTGGCAGTGCTGAGGTAATGGTTGGACTTGATCTAAAAGGTCTTTTCTAACCTGATTGATTCCATGATTCCATAATTCAATGATCATAAACCAGGCCAGAAGGACATACTGATCTTTATAATGCCAATGTTTGACACTGGATTGAAGATTCATTATAATTTTTCTAGCTGCTTCCAGTTCATTCATAGAATCATAGAATCATAGAATAGTTATGTTTGAAAAGGACCTTAAGATCATCTAATTCCAACCCCCCTGCCATGGGCAGGGACAACTTATGCTAAATCATCTCACCCAAGGCCTCGTCCAACCTGGTCGTGAGCACTGCCAGGGATGGAGCATTCACAACCTCCCTGGCCAACCCATTCCAGTGCCTCACCACCCTAACAGGAAACAATTTCCTTATATCCAATCTAAACTTCCCCTGTTTAACTTTGAACCCGTTACCCCTTGTCCTGTCACTACAGTCCCTAATGAAGAGTCCCTCTCCAGCATCCCTGTAGGCCCCCTTCGGATACTGGAAGGCTGCTGTGAGGTCTCCACACAGCCTTCTCTTCTCCAGGCTGAACAGCCCCAGCTTTCTCAGCCGGTCTTCATACGGGAGGTGCTCCAGTCCCCTGATCATCCTCGTGGCCTCCTCTGGACTTGTTCCAACAGTTCCATGTCCTTTTTATGCTGAGGACACCAGAACTGCACACAATGCTCCAGGTGAGGTGTCACAAGAGCAGAGTAAAGGGGCAGGATGACCTTCTTCGACCTGCTGGTCACGCTCCTTTTGATGCAGCCCAGGATATGGTTGGCTTTCTGGGCTGCAAGTGCACACTGCCCGCCTATGTTCATTTTCTCATTGACCAACACCCCCAAGTCCTTCTCTGCAGGGCTGCTCTGAATCTCTTCTCTGCCCAACCTGTAGCTGTGCCTGGGATTGCTCCGACCCAGCTGTAGGACCTTGCACTTGGCATGGTTAAACTTCATGGGGTTGGCATCAGCCCAGCTCACAAGCGTGTCAAGGTCCCTCTGGATGGCATTCCTTCCCTCCAGGGTATCAACCGAACCACACAGCTTGGTGTCATCGGCAAACTTGCTGAGGGCGCGCTCAATCCCACTGTCCATGTCAGCGACAAAGATGTTGAACAAGACCGGTCCTAACACCGATCCCTGAGGGACAGCACTCGTTACTGGTCTCCAGCCGGCCATTGAGCCATTGACCACAACTCTCTGTGTGCTGCCATCCGGGCAGTTCTTTATCCACCAAGTGGTCCATCCATCAAATTGATGTCTCTCCAATTTAGAGACAAGGATGTCGTGTGGGACAGCATCGAACTCTTTGCACAAGTCCAGGTAGATGACATCAACTGCTCCTACCCCTGTCCATCAGTTCTGTAGCCCCATCATAGAAGGCCACCAAATTGGTCAGGCAGGATTTCCCCTTAGTGAAGCCATGCTGGCTGTCACCAAGCACCTTGTTGATTTTCATGTGCCTTAGCATGCTTTCCAGGAGAATCTGCTCCAAGATTTTGCCAGGCACAGAGGTGAGACTGACTGGTCTGTAATTCCCCGGGTCATCCATTTTCCCCTTCTTGAAAATGGGGGTTATATTTCCCTTTTTCCAGTCATTGGGAACTTCACCTGACTGCCATGATTTCTCAAATATGATGGCCAGTGGCTTCGCAACTTCATTCACCAGCTCCTTCAGGACCCGCGGATGGATCTCATCAGGACCCATGGACTTGTGCACATTCAGATTTTTAAGATGGTCTCGGACCAGTTCCTCTCCTACAGTGGGCACAAGGTCTTCATTCTCACAGTCCTGCATCTGCCTTCCAAGACTTGGGTGGTTTGGTCAGAGCCTTTGCCAGTGAAGACCGAGGCAAAGAAGTCCTTCAGAACCTCAGCCTTCTCCAAATCCTGTGTAGCCAGTTCTCCCGAGAGCTTCCTGAGGGGGCCTACATTCTCCCTAGTCTGTTTTTTATATTTGTTATGTACTTGTAGAATCCCTTCCTGTTATCTTTAATACCTCTAGCTAAGTTTAATTCTAACTGGGCCTTAGCTTTCCTAACCTGGTCCCTAGATTCTCGGTCAACATCCCTGTACTCTTTCCATGCCACCTGTCCTTGCTTCCACATATTATAAGCCTCTTTTTCCATTTTAATTTTCCTCAGGAGCTCTTTATTCATCCAAGGAGGTCTCCTGGCCTTCCTGCTGCACTTCCTTCTGGTTGGGATGCGACACTCCTGAGCTTGCAGCAGGTGATCCTTGAATATCAACCAACAGTCTTGGGCCCCTCTGCCCTCTAGGGCTGTATCCCATGGAACCTTCCTAAGCAGGTTCCTGAAGGAGCCAAAGTCTGCTCTTTTGAAGTCCAGGGCAGTGAGCTTGCTGCACGCTCTTCTCACTGTCCTGAGGATCTCAAATTCGAGCATCTCATGATCGCTGCATCCAAGGTTTCCCTAGACAGTCACATTTCCAACCAGCCCTTCCCTGTTGGTGAGCACGAGGTCAAGCATGGCACCTCATTCAACGCATGCTCAATTAGTCTTAAATGGGAAGCTGCAAACATCCAGACTCTCTGTGTCAGCTTTGATTCATGGTCTGTCTAGATGTCAGAACTGTAAAGGAGTCAAGGTGTCACCCTCTATATTTTCTGCAGGAAGTGATTCAGTTGCATTTGCAATTGAAGTGTGTACTTTCCATCCTGACACTTCTAACTGAGGAGCCAAGTCCATGCCTGGCTTTGCTGACACCTTGCAACAGACTGGCACTGCCTACGAAAGAAGAGATTTTTCTGCTTGCCTGTGTAGTCTGACAGGCAGCAATTTCATGTTCAACCGCATCCCAGTGCTTATGTACCAGAGACATTGCCCAGGAAATTGTTGATTTTTTAAAACACTACACATATCTACCCTTTATCTTTGGTGTCCTGAGACCTGAAAAGGAGGTAGATGGTCAGGAGGACTGAGTATAACTAGAGATCTGAACAGGACACATAAAATGTCCATGTATACATCTTTATCTCAGGTCTGGACCTCAAAATCCCTTTATGGATGATGTAGAAAAGAATCATACAACTATGATGTGTCTTATTAAATACATCCTAAACTTGACTGTTTCTATTGCCTACAAAAGAGTTCAAAGCAGACAAGGCTAAGTGGAGATATTTGCACTGTAGACATCACTAGACTTACAAATTCACTCCAGATGTCTTGATTCCATTATAAACTTTCCAAAACAGTATCCAGATTCTGCTTTCCTGCTGTACACAGAAATGTCAATGTACATCTTGAAGAGTTCCCAGGTGCTGGGAACATTTTTTCAGTGCAGAAACCCCCGGAATATTCTTCAAAGGAAAAAATATTGTTACATTAATACTTTTCAGATATAATGTAATTCCAGACCTCAAGTTTTAAAGGAGCATGGTTTGAAATGTTAAACATCGCCTGGTTTTAAAAAATGATATCTCCATCTGCTCTGTAAATAGCCAGGAAATGAAGACCAATTGTCTCCTATTTGCAGTCTGAAGATGAGTGAGGTCTGCTTCTATGTTTTACAGGTAAATATGAGCTTGCAGCATCTTTAACAACTTTTCTTCTCATTTCTGAATAAGCACTGCCATTAGGTTTTTGAGTGGTCTCATGCTTTATAGAAAGCAGGATATGACTTTTTTTCCAGGTGTATCTTATCTTCAGTCTTATTGTTGCACCAAAATATTTCTGATGTTTGGCAACTCAGGGAATGAAATGTTCTCTTTTCTTCTTCCTTTTTGATGTTACCTTCTAACTAGACCTGAGCTTATCTCATTTTTCTCTGGCAGGTACATTTTTTGATTCCATGGATATGAGGAATTCTGATGCTACTTTTCTTTACGTACCAGAACCTGTCTTCACTTAAATACAAAAATTTACAGAAAAGACCGGTTTCTTTTGTCATACTACAAATAGGTCTTCTACATTGCTTTCAGTGAGGTATTAAATTAACAAAAAAATTCTTTCTTATCTTTTTTGTTCTTTTAAAAATCCGGAGAGTCACAGACTTATATGATCTTCCTTCTTATTGAACTGCTAAAATTGGATTATGCGGATGAGAGTCACAATCTATATGCATGTGCAATTGCTTTTGATCATCCTGTTCTCTTTCTGAAATAGCAGGAATATTGTCAGTATCTGTCCTGCACTTGTGGCATCACTAACAATAGTATCAGAAGAAGATTCTGTCATTTTTTTACTTTGGAAGGATGAAGTTCATTCTGATGTATTTGTGGAAATAGAAGAAATGAAACTGAACTCCTGATACACCAGTGACCTGCAAATAAACCTGAATAATTCTGAATGCTGATGAGTGAAGTGTTTATTATGCTTCGTCATCTCTTTACCCTTTGAAAATGAGTACAAATGGTTTTTGCCCTAACTTTTGGACTTACTCTTAGCCAAGGACTCCACAGCCTCCACCCATCCCACATATTCTTTGCGTATACAATTTCTGTTGCTCTCACTCCATAGCAGTTGAAATCATTAGTCCTTCATCCCTCCATCAGAAATTTGTATGGGATTTTAAAATGGATCTTCAGCTTGTTTTCTGGAATTGCTGATACAAGGCATTTGCTAGTCTAGATCACATGCCAGGACTAGTCTCCCTTATATCCTTGCAGAGAATGTAAGCCTCATGAAATTTTTTCCTTCTCATTTGGTAAAATATAGAGTCTATATTTTATGTTTCTTTATGAACTGAAATATTTGCCACCTTCTGAGGCAGAAGTGATTTCATAAGCACATATATAACCTGTTTGCCTGTTCCTGGCCTAGCAGGTATTCAGGCAGAAGCAGCTTCAAAACACATACCCAAGCCATTTGCCTTCTCCTGGTAAGCCTTCTCTTATGACTAGTCATTGTCTTTATATTGCTGTCCATCTTACAATCAGCAATGATTTCTTGGACTTGCTCTTCTGAAACTACTGTTGTTGTTAAGTGCTTTCTTGCCACATGCACAGTTGGATAGATGACTGAAAGCATATGGTTTTGAAACGCACAGTTCCATCCAAACTGATACTGCGATGGTATTTCCAACCAATATTTGTGACATTATGACAGTGAATTCAATGCCTCACTATAAATTTTTTAGCAGAATAAAACTCTTTTAGAAACCATATGGGACTCCAGTGTCTCTGTTATGCATCAGGAGATTAAGGCAACTGACTGCTGTTCTCTTTCTTTCAGCAATTTGTTGGGCCAATTCATGTCAAGTACCTAAGTCGTTTGGTACCTAATTCCTCATTGTTTCTCTCCTGAGCAGAAGGAAGCTATGGTTTTATAATAAATGCTTCTCTCATTTTGAATTGTGTTGTGATGTTGTCTAATCAACGAACCATCATGTTCTGTATTTGAAGAAACATGAAATAAACAATCAAACACTTCTGTTGCAAGTCTCTAGAATATCTTGAATGATGTGTGGGGTCACAGGCTGAAAATGTCTGTTATGGCTGAATGTGGATTTGAGGTTATTTTGCCACAGACCCAACGTCAGTTGGACTCATTCTCAAAGTCCCATTCCGCCTTAGAAAGGAAAATTACTATTGTCAAAATCTTTCTTGCAATTTAAACTATCATTATAAGTGAAATGCATGTGTCAAAGATGATTTCTTTTTTTTTTCAGACAGGTTCTGAAAAGGATTTTCAGTAGGTTCAGCCAAGCATTTCTATGGGAAAAGAAAAAATCAATAGGTATTGCTGAATTCCCTGACATGTTGGGTATTGTTGGTAATTTGTTTCTTCTTTACCCTGTATGTTCATGTCTGCTATAGTGACTAAACTCTTATTTTGTTTGGAAGCTACTTTAGAAATACCTCCAGGCTGTATCATGAGTCATCCAGCTTTTCTTTGGGCATTATATTTGTCTTCTGTAGGGAGCAGACAGCACCATTATCTCTTTCACACTGTTTCCTTAAGATTGCCTATTTCTTCACAGTCAGAAAAACTTCAGTCCCGCAATCTTCATTTTGCTCCTAAAATGTCTTTAATTCACATAAAAGACGGCAATACATTTTGTTTTGGGAAGGTGCCAGACCTAATGAGTTCTGTTTCTTACCCCATAATGAGAAGAAAGTTTTCCAAATTGCCTTAACTAAGAAAAATGGTGGGATTCTCATTTATGCCATCAAACAAGATATTGTATAGAAAATGTCCCTTCTCTCCTCTTACCCACCAAGCTAGTCACCTCAGTGTAGAAGGTTATGAGGTGCTCTGCTTAATGCAGAAACATACATTATATTCTGCTTTATTTACTATAGTTCCTTTTCACCCTGGGTAGTGCTGATATCTATTGTGATGATTGGAAATCATAATAGCCCTGGGAAACTGTCTTTATGTGGCCCTGCCTGAGCAGGGGGATTGGACCAGATGACCTCCAGAGGTCCCTTCCAATCTCAGCTGTTGTATGATTTTGTAATTCTGTGAAATTCAGAATATTTCAGCTCTTTCACAGACTTGCAATGCAATTCCACTCATTTATAGGCACCTAAACATATCCAAGGGAGGTAAGACCTGGATACGCATTACTGAATAATTAAGAAAGTGGCAAACTCAACAATGTCTTCCTCAGAATAAGAGGTGTCATTGCCCTCCAATGAAATCATATTTTACCATATCAGCAGTCTCTCTTTCTCTTGAGCTTGTATGTTGAAGGGTATTATTACATCACTTATGAACATTTCTAGCTCCTTGTTCCTAACTAACATGAATTTAGTAATTTTAAGAAAATTCTTGCTATTCAAACTTGGAAATATCAGTGATAGATTTGGATTCATTTTTAGGACTATTTTCCAATAGCAGGGATTACAGCATATACATCTTATACAGTTACTGAGCAATTCAACTGCACAGTACCTTCTGTTTGAAGAGCAATTGACATGGCTTCTTCTTTTATAGATTTGATTGACTCCTTGCATTTTGTTATCAATTATTATTTTCTGCCATGTGCCCATTACATACTTTTAGAATTGTTTAATTACATTATATTTTAAGTATGCACTCACATAATGGCAATCTGGGATCTTCAAGTACATCGATACTTTGATCCATTCCGTCAACTGAATAAATTGCATTGGAGATGTTCTGTACTGTAAAACATACAGTACCCATGTAACCTTTTAGTGCAGTATTGCCATTGGCCATAAGCATTGTACTGGCTTTGCAAGGTCTCAGGACTCACTCAAGCTTTTCCTGACCCACCTGTAATTTTGTGTGACTTGGTTTAGCTGTGACAGCAGCTTTTCTACCTGATCAAGTGTCTGTTGCTACATGCTTTTTTACTTTTGTTTATCTTTGTGTAGTATAACTATAGCTTGATATAGATAGCAGTAGCAACCAGTTGTTCTAGCTAGAATCAGATATTTACTAGTCTAATGCAATGATGCGGTACAGAGAAATCATGGCAGCAGAGTGCAGGCAGGGGAGTACTCATAAGTGGGGAAGGAGACACAGTCTGGCACTGCAGACCCCACACTATAAGCAAGTGCAGACCTAGAGCTGGACAAAACTGATTTTAGGGGTAACAAAAAGAACAAAGAAATAACATATTTTAAAAGATACCATATATACTGAGTGCATTGGGTATAATCTGATGCTGCAGATCAATATAAAAATGTGAAGATATAGTTATATAGATGATATAGGTGATATAGATAGACTCATAGATGACATAGATGGTACAGGTATAGCTAGATATAGCTATAGACATAGGTATAGATATAAATATAAATGATATAGATAAAAGAGGAATGCTTTCTTTTTGTCCATAAACAAGATTTTGAACATAACCATGCTAACATGGCATGAGGATCTATAGAACAATAACTGGGACTCCACACTGTGATCAGCTGAGGACATAGCAGGAGGCTTAGAATAGAAAAAAAGTGTGTTATTTCAATAGGAATGGGATAAAAGGCTTCACCAGCCCAAATTTGTTTGTTCCTCAGTTCCTAGCTTTGTTTTATGTAAATTGCTTTTTGCTTCAAGTCTTACTATAAAATACTTGCCAGTTAGCATGAATTCCTACGAACATTTTACCCTGCTACACCGAGTATTCTGTGTCACTGTCTGTGTTTATACTGAATCATCTATTTTCTTGTGTAAGTATAGTAAAGATGCATCTATTATCATAAAATAATTTGAAAATAGGATATTTATTGCTAGCATTTATTATGGAACATCAAGGCAGAAGCAATTCTGATTGATTTTCTCAATTTTCTTCACATCCAATACCGGGTTGCTTTTTGCAGTAGTTTCTCCTCATTATTTGTAAATATGAAATGCTCTAATTTATTGTGCTGACAAGATTCAAAGGAGCTTCATATCATTTTTTTTCTTCCCAAGGGAAACTGCAATCCATAGCAATTTTCCACTGCTGAATTTTCATAAAAGACTTGTCTAGAAAGTTTTTATATAGTAGTGTATTACAGTCAATAGTTTTATTGCCAAAGAGTAGCAGTAAAGCTATTCAGAGCTCACAACTACACACTCATTCTACCTTCTTTCAAAACAGCAGAGTAGGAAGTATTATTTATTCCCTTTTATAACAATAAAGGAATCAGTCAATACTCAAAGGAAAAAAAAATAGCCTTTTAATAGGTGCGTATTTCTCTAACTCTTAAGTAGTCTGTAGTAAGCCACAGCAGGGATATCTGTCCTCTGCAATGATTTTCTTTCTTGAGATACATGCACTGCAGGAGTGCTTCATTAAACTTTCTGTGATGGGATGTTTTTACTGCTGTATGAAATGCAATCATGAACTGAAATAGAAAAACAAAACAAATCTTCAGGTGAATTTTACCAGTAGTTGTATGTATGTGCATGAATCTGAAAATTAGATATATTTTCATTATAGTATAAATTGCCCTTTTTTTTATAAAATATTCTCCCTATTTGTTTCAGATGTCATTTCAGACTTTCCTAATGAATATGACCAACTGTTGGGATAATTCTTTGAATGTTCTAATCCCTTGACTGGAACAGACAGATAAGAATTCAGAATTTAATTTAGATACAGGGTATTTCAGGTTTACTCATTTTTAGAGGAAAATGTACCATCTTTCATCTTCCTGGAGCTGAACAACCACAGCAAACATTCACTTGCACTTTCTCGTTAAAAACTGCTGTGACATCCAGGAAGCAAAAGGCTACATGCAGTTCCTGTGGATGGTGAGAACCATGGAGGAAAATATAAAGCTGTTTTGGATGGTTTTGGCAAAAGTAAAAAGCATTTTTTGGCAATTGTCTGGGTCATCACAGTGGAAATGAGACAGGAGTCTGGTGTCATTTGGGCCTTTATCATCTATATCATCATTGAGGGAAGTCATCAAGGAAAGACAGCCGGACAGGTTGGAAGAATAGGCTAGCAAGAACGGTATGACATTTAACAAAGGCCAACCCTGCACCTAGGTGAGAATAACCTAAGAGTCTAGTATAGGCTAGGATCTTTGTGGCAGGGGAACAGCTGTGCTGAAAGGATCTAGTGGTCCTGGTGGAAAAGCTGAACGTGAGTCAGCAGAACATTGTCACAGCAAACTGGATCCTAGGGTGCATATGCAAGGGGATTACTAGCATAGATAGAAACATACTCATTTCACTCTACTCAGCACTTGTCAGGCAGCACCACAAGCACTGTCTCCATTTCTGGTCCTTATAATTCCAGAGTAAACAGACTGGAGAGAGTCCAAAGGAGGGCCACAAAAATGATCAAAGGGCTGGAGAACTGCCCTATGAGGAAATCCTGAAGAAGTTAGGTCTCTTTTCTCTGGAGAAGGCTTGAGAGGATCTCATCACTGTTTCCAGTACTTAAACGACAGCTAAAATGAGGATGGAGGAGAGGAGAGGAGAGGAGAGGAGAGGAGAGAAAAAGAAATGGAGAAGAACTGAAACAATCATTATCATTGAATCACTGCAGTTTTACAACTCCAGCAACAATAGTTAACTTCATAATTTCTTTAACTAAAAATGAAACATTTGTGAAAGAATGTGTTCCTATCCGTCTTCCTGGATCTTCATTTTCCACTTGCAAAATGAAAGGGAGAAATGTTCTGAAAACAAGTTTTGTTTATAGACACAAAACATTCTGTCTGAAAGCATCACGCATCCACAACTTGTAACTTTTTCCCTGAAGACCTGCATACTACCCCTACAATAACTTCTTGATCAATATTGAGTATTGCTGTGCAAATCTGCACCACTGTTAGACCTTCTGCCATATGGAGGTGACTCCATTCTCACCTATGAGGAATCAAAACTCTTGAGAGCTCTATCTCAAATTCTCATAATCTTTTGCAAAGCCTGATGAGTCATAAACAGATGCCCTCTGTCTTTTGAGCTGCCATCTGTTGTAACTGCCTGGAAGATATTTGGCTATTTCCATCAAAGTGTATAAACTTCTTTTTTCTGAAAAGCCTATTCCTTAGACAGCTTGTGTTAAAGAGTAGCCCTGGAAAGGCAGCAGCTGTTTTTTTCAGAGCCTAGCAAGGCTCAGTTTCTGTTAATTTCCTCTTTTTCCATTAGTTTCAGGATGAGAACTGGTTGCTGTTCCCATTCATCCTGAAAGTTTCAAGAACTGCCCAGGCTGTATAATTAGAATTTCTTCAACAGCCATCTTCTGCTGCATGGTTCACTAGTGTTGAAACAGATGGAGTCATAACAGCTCCCTGCGTCATTCTTAAGCTGGTACAATGTCACTGATGAATGTTTGCATGTGTTTGATGTGTATTTTTCATCCAGGGGTCATGACTTTCTAGTCAAAAAAACTCCTACCCTAGCCTGGAAAATGAGTTTCATAAGCATTATGGTAAATAGGCACTTTATGTGAATAGTATGACTGTCATATGGATGTCTCTCCATATTATTTCAACCTGTAAAACAAGACCTTATAGGAGTCACTAACTTTCTAGCTTGCAGAGACAGCAACATAGTTTTAGTCCCCAGCTGAGATACTTTTGAAGTCTTGGAACTTTCTGTATCTCATGTTATTCTGCACTGAGGTTCTTACCATAACAGTGTTCTCATTCCACCCAGTCTGGAAGGTATCAGGATTAAGTTACACCCTTGCTACTGGCTTTCCCTGTACATAGGAAATGCGATTTCTGTAGTCTCCACTCTTTTTTCTTTCTCTATTTGAACACCATGAATTCCATGCCAGGTAAAGACAAATTACAATAGTGTTTTAATTGTGAGTCAGATCACTTGCCATAAAAATTGCCAGAGTCTTCTCAGAAAATTAGTTAGCTATGAAAGAAAATATCATCTTAACTGCTGCTTAAAGATTTATCCTCAGCTTTCAAATAGCAGATGCTCTGAATACCATAGATCCTCTGTTCTTTTAATCATTCAGAGAAGTATTGCCTTGTGGTCCATGACTTTTTCAGAGCTGCCTATTTCATTCCCTGACCAGGGAGTTACTGGTTATCATTTCCAAAGAGCATAGCTTCACTCCCTCATATCAAGAGCTAACTCATCTCTGCTGAGCAGACAGCTGATTCTCTACATTCAGGAGAGTATTTCAAAGATGGTAAAACTCACTTTGTTTTTACTTTCCAGCCCAGTGCATAGCTCTGCACCACTGTATCTACTTTTCTCCTTTCTGGTTTCAATTTCAAGTCTCTCTCTCTCAACAGAGAACATTTATGTTGCATGTACAAGTAGCCAAAACTAAAAGATTTTTAACTTGATATCCTAATGTGTATTCTGCAGTTTTCCACATATGCCTATGTATATCCCAGGCCATCTGTCCATCTCTCCATTCCTTTATTTATCTATCCATCCACCTGTGATGATGGAAGCAAATACATACACCTTGGTAAGAGAAAGTTGTATCTTTCCATGTTGACAGAATATGATTGCATTTGAATATGATTCTGTCAGAGTTCAGAATCAGGGTATTTCACACTGTATTACAAAAAATAGGTTATGAATGGTGTTTTCTGTCCAATATTCATACCTATACGGTTATACAGCGTTTATGTAGGGAAGGCTTTGTAATATGTTTGAAATAACAATAAATGTAAACATAAAGATAAGAACATATGAAGCAGAGATATGACCTGAGAATGAAAAATGAAGAAAAGAAAGAGAAGACAAAGAAAAAAGGAACTGGGAAGGAATAATTCATGAAGAATGGAAATGAAATCTTTTGAAATGTTGTGGTATTTCTTCCTCCTATTCCTACTTCTATGTTAGCAAGGTGAATCATTTATTCCAGCACCAAAATCAATTTGCTTTTCCATTGAAAAAATGTAGTCATGGACTTTTAGTTTAAATGACTTCGGATATTTTTGTCAAAGGAAACAAGAAGAAAGATAAACTTCTACAAGAGATCACAATTGCATATTCAATTTTATAAGCTCTTTCATGAAGCCTCCTTCACATAAGAGTGGTTAATGTTGCTGACTCAATAGACTCAGGTAAAGGAAGAGAATAAAAAGACTGTGATACATATGGCACTGACAGAACTGTATATCCTTTGAAAACAAACCAAGGTAGTAGAGCCAGAAGGAATGTTGCTGAAGGAGTGACCAGACACAGTGAAAAATAAAAACGTTATTTCAGATCCTTAACAACCAAACTATTGCTCTGGTTTTCCTTAATTGTCACGGGGCAGAGGGGAAGTTCTTCCAAAAGCTCAGATCCTTCCTCATGTCTGGAGACCAAAGCAAGGGTAAGACAATATGCTTAGCCTGTGAGCCACAGAAAGCTGCTATTTGGCTGATAGTACTTTTTTTGCAGGCCTCAGAAAAGTTCAGATGGGGATCTAAGCTTCTGCCATCTGCTTGGATTTACTGGGGATGCTGCAATAGCTTTCAGCCATCCAAACCTAATTTTATTGAAGTGCAGAATCACTATTAACTAATCATATTGTCACCATCAACCTGTGGCATACATAAGCAGATGTGTGAGCTTCTGCTTTGTTGGAGGAAAACCAGACTGTAGGGGAATGATTTGCAGTCATAAGTTCAAACTTTAGGATTTCACAGTGAGTGTACCTGGGTTTCTGCTCATTTACTGCTGCTACTAAAGAAAGAGAGGAAAAAAATGTTCCACATTCAGGTCAAAGAGCTCAAGGACTTTTTACAGACTCCTGGCACTTTCTTTCCTGCCTTGCAGCATGGTGTGATGACAAGGTCTGTCTCTGAGGCACAGAATGTCAAGTTCAGTTGTAACTCTTCAGCCACGTGGGTTAAAGGGTTTATCGGTGGTGATGCCCGGTGCATATTAACAAAAACATCCTATTGTTACTTCCTACAGAGTTTCATCAGTATCTAGAGAACTGTTTAAAACAACAGGAGAAAAAAGGGTTTTTTTTTTTATAGTTTCAATGTTATCATGAGCATCGTGAGAGAACTGAGGGGAGAGGGAGCAGTCACTTTAGCATCTCCTATTGTGTCTGAGCAGTTTCTAAAGCTTTGAGAAGATTAATGCTGTTTAATAAGTATTCATTTCTCCCTCTCAAATGTTGTGTTGATAAGCTTTTTAGATTAGCAGATAACGAAAAGGACTTCAAAGGCTTATGTTGGCATTCCCAGTTGGCTTCCTAAATACAGTTGGGAGTCAAACTAATTGGTAGTCTGCAGTGAGGCAATTAGCCACAGGGTGAAGTAAAATGGAAACAGAGAGCTAACATTATGCATGCATCATTACTTGAATATGTGCTTTGTTTTGTGTGAGTGAAATTGCTATGAGATTATTAAGATAGTTTTAATTCAAAAATAACTAAAACTCAGCTCAGGAAGAGGTGGGAGGGGAGACTGAATCCTCCATCTGAGTTTTTCAGGCAAACTGGACATCTATGTAGGGTAAGCCCACTGTTTTTTTAAGAAGATACCTTTGTACTGCACAATTTATATTTGGTAAACTGGTACTAAAGAAGGGAACTGATGGAAATCCTAATCTCTGTCACACAGTAAAATGCAAAATATCAATATTGAATTCAATTATATATTCCTGGTTTTCTTCTGAAGTTATAATCTCATTCATCTCCATCTGAATCACATCATAGTCATAGAGAAAGAGGGGTAAATCAATTTTCCTTGGGTAGATACTGGCAGTAAGATAACAGAAACTCTTTTCTTTCTTCTTCCTCTGAGATCAGAGGGGCTGCCACAAACATTCAGAGAGTAGCACACTCTTATAAATGTAAAAATGTAGAGGTGCCATTCAGTGAGACAGATTAAAGGATCTGAAAATGTCATAAGACTGGAAACATTTTCACATTGTTATCAGCAATGCTCATTCATCATAATTGTTCTTTAGTCTTTGGAGAATGGCACTGCAGTCATTTACAATAAGAACAAGGTTAGTACTCATTGCTTAGAGACTAGACAGCAGAGCAATTGGACTTGTTACCATGAATCGTGCAGATTCATCAGAACAAATCATCCCCCAGGAAGCAGAATCTCAACTTGAGACCATCACAGAGGCTCGAAGGAAAATATTTTTTGACTATAGAGATTTTGTAGGAAATAAGGAAACATCACTACTATGAAAGCTGATTATGGGGCCTCCAATTGCTTTGGCTTTTCAGGAATGACATCTGTATTTTTCATACAAAGAGCTTTACACTGCACAGGTAGGTAAGGCGCTTCTTGTGTATGGTATGTACAGGGAATCATATCTACAACTTTCCATGAGACAGCTGGGTGTTCACGGAATTACAGAAATTTTCCTTAAACGGAAGGAGACAGAATTGACACTTGGCCATTAAGTAGAAAGGCTGTAAATCCAGGAAAGGAAATCTGACAGTAGCTCACAGCTGGGAATAGAAGGTCCGCTCTGCTCTGCGGGAGTAAACACTAGATCAGGAGCAGGAACTCCCTAATGTCTCGTTACTGAGTTACAAGGTTCATTGGCCTCTTGCTGCTTTTCTTGCAACTCTTCAGTGGTTCACTTCTGAAACAAGATGCGGTATGAGCCATATTCTACTTGTTTAATAAATAAAAATATGTGCCTTAAAATGTGTTTTTTAGTTCTGGACTATGGTACAGAATAAGCTCTCCTTCCCACTATAAGCTGAAAAATGAAGTACTCTTTTGACCTCATGATTTCTCATACTTCAAATATATATTTCATCTGTCTCTCAGAACTATTTGGGATCTTAATACTACAAGTTTTCTCCAAGTATTTTTAACTATGTCTCTAAAAAGTGGATGTTGCAACTAGCAGTGAAGAGACTCATAGAGATTTGCCGGTCTATGTGTGAAAGAAATAGTACAATGTAATGTGGGATGATAAGCCTATGACCTATTTTATGGTGGCAAGTGATATTATGACCTTGTCATCAGCAGGAACTTAACTAGGTTTTTTAGGCATTGTTTCACATCTAGTCTGGAATTGCTCTCAAGTGGCAAAGTGGTGTAATCCTGAAATAGGTGTTCTTCTCACGAAGTGGCTTCATACATTTCTGAATTAATTACTTTTATTTCAAAGCAGAAAGCCTACAGGGGTTACGCAGAGAAAACCAAGTTGGTTTCTTTTCACCATATATCATTAATACCCTCATAGCATTTTTCCACCCACTTTTCCCCCTTGAATTGGATTTCGTCTGTTTAACAGAGTTGCTAAGAATGACTGGGAAATCCAGTAGGGTATCAGCACAAAAAATTAGTTTAAAAGTACGTAACTCTTTATGTATAATGACTCCAGAAACACAAGAAGTTCTTTGCAGCAGTTTTTGACTTCAAATTAAATCATGTCTCTCTTGGTTGCTGTTTGGGTTTGGAATATGACCATGCAGACTGAAAGTTACAATGCTTTGGAAAAAATCCTGTCATAAAATAATGGAAAGACCAGACAGGCAACATTTTAATGCAACGTAACTGGTGCCATCCCTATATTTCTGACCAGTTTTGTTATTAATCACACAAGAAAGATATCAGCTCTGCCACCTCATTGGCTTTCCAATAGCAACTCAAGGGCTCTGTGATTCTTCAAGCTCAGTTTTAGACTTGTAGAGGGAACTTCAGCTTTGAAAAAAAGATCTACTTTTTTTCAAATATCAGATCTTAATTATACCAACCTCAGTTGTTACCCAGAATTTTCAACCTGGTGGGATGGTGAAGAATGAGATTGCTGGCAAAATCCCTTATTCAACAGGTAATCTATAATCTCCCTACATAACTGTTTTTGTAACAGTGAATTTGGCCTTTCTTTGTTTGTGATCATTCTAAACTATCACTACAATGTCTACCATGAGCACATATTACTAAGTCAGCCCACTCTACCAGTCAGATCACTTCCCATGATGTCTAAATGCTTTTATTAAAAAGGCAAGTATACAGTTTTTGTTGTGCCTTTGAAAATATTTTATTGCACCCCGAACACAGATATGCCATATGTGGAGCTGCACACATTAAAGGTTCCAGCAGTAGATTAACTTGTGCTACACTTCCCCATTTAGCTTTTTAAATATTTGTTTGGATGTTTGTTTCTGCAGTGAACAGGGTTTAAAATGATATAAAACCAATAATGAAGCAAGAAAGTGCTCCCCTGTGCAGAGTTCATACCACATTTAATTGGCACTATGGAGCAGTTTATGGCAAGTATTCTTGGGTGTGTGAAAGTTTACTGTTATTATGCTGCAGATGTTTCTAGGTAACCTTAAATAAGAGTGGGAAATGCAGGTCTTCGAGATTGCTGCTCGTGCTTTTTAAGTATATTTTATAGAAATCTATAGAGATGAGAATGACACAAAATAATGGTGACATTATTGCCCGAGAGCAGGGCAGCATTAATGTGGCTCAATGGGAGTCCGATAAACCCCAGTGTCATGGTCCAGTTTAGTGTGAAAATCAAGTTTGGATTTTGCTGGCACAGAGACTTGCAGAAAATCAGCAGAGATAAAAATTTACAGGAAAAAACTTACAGCCAAGTTTGGAAGAAGCAATGCTGAAGCTAATTCAGAGAAGGTAAGAGAATGAATTATTTGTAATATTATTTGAAAATACAAAGCAGCTATATATATTTATGTATGTACACATATATAATGTATTTATGTTCTAAATACTTTCTAAATGCCCTTGCTGACAATAACAGCTGCTTAAAAACAGGTCTGGGATCAACTGGATGAAAATTTTGACATATAACACCTTTTGTTTCTGATGCAGTGTGTTCTGAACTGTTGGTAATACCAGTGTGACCTCTCTGAAGTCTCCAGAAGTCACTAAACCTAAAGTGATTAGCAACGGCTGAGATGTCAGCAGAGGAGACCTGCAAATGGAGTTGTCTGGGTGTCTTAACACAGCTGCAAAACTTCAGGTTTCTTCATCGTTTCTTTCCTAAGGTATTACATTTCCCTGTTAGCCCCTTTTGCCATATCTTTAATGAACACTTTTACCAACAGGGAGTCCAGGATGGCTCACTGGCATAAGGTGCAGTACTCCGAATTCAGGCTCAAGGAGCATCAAGGCACTGTTAATTAAAGCATGTTAACTAAAATCCAACCACTGGATTTTAGTAAGGCAGGAATCAGAAATCTAAACATAGGAATCTAGTGCCTGACATTTATGGTGGGAATTGTTGTCTTCGAAATGGGAGAGAATGGTGTGAGCAGGTATTTGAGCATGGGTTTCTCATGTTCTTTGGGTACTATTATGTGAGTAGAAGTGGAGGTAGGCAATGCCTCAATTTCTCCCTGTATTTCCCTGAACTTTATTACTAGTGTCACAAAAAAGCGTCACTGTCAGAAAGTCAAGGCAGCAGATAATAATTCTAAAATGTTTTGCCTATTTTATTTCATTTTTATTTTATGTTTTATTTAGCTGTAACTATTTAGTAAATTAAACATGAGTTTGAGAAACTCTGTTGATTGTTCATAGATTATGGAGGTTTAATGTGGTGGCAAATAACTGGTTTATTATGATGTTGAAGAAAATTACCATCTTAGTTACATACACCCTCCACCTGAGGGAGTTTTCCTATAGAAATAAAGTCCACAAGAAGATTGGGTTTTGATGCATTCCCACTTGAGTTTGACAACTCCAGCAATAAAAGTACATTTCATTTCACATTTAACATTTGTCATCTTATGTAATTCTGCTGAAATTGAAGGCATTTTTTCAGTGGATCCAACAGTGAAAACCATCATTAACTGTTTTCGTTGCATGTTTGAATCAAGATGAGATATATATATTCTGCATGACCAGAAGGATCATTGCTTTTAAAATTCTGTCTCCCTGCAATTGTATCTACATTTCTGTTGCTAATTCACTTCTGGAAAGTTGAGTTAAATTTGTTACTAGAATCAGTCACAAAGGTTCACCAGCATCTCTGCAGAACAGTTTGAGAGATGATTCCTGAATGTTGCAATCACAAACTTGAATGTACAAGTCGATTAGAAAAGGATTGAGTGAGGTTATAGGGAGCAGGAATTAAGTTTTCTTTGATAGCAACTGCAGACATCCGTCCCCTCAACACATCAGTGTCATGACTGAGCCTCTTTCCTGCATTATTTTGGTTCTGCATGAACTTACATTAACAAGGTACATCAACATTGTGCTAAACATCATGGTTTCACCTTCCTCCTTTTGTTAAAAAGTTGAAGCACGCTTTATTTCTGTCACTTAAACACTTGCAGTAGCTGCTTCTAGAGAGTGAACAATGAGCTGTTACACATCACTGACTGACTCACGTAGCTTCAGCAATGAATGTTATCTTTTGCCTGTTTGGGTTTTATCTTGCTTTATTCAGATGAAAATTAATCCTCTCATGAAGGCTTTCCCCCCCTCTAAGGTTTACAGTACCAACACTGCTTTTTTTTCCCCTGTGATTTCCAACACTCAAATAATTTCCTGTACCATTCATTTCCATGGGCAAAATTTAGGCATTTTTAAATAGAAATTTGTCTACTTTTTTTTTTTTTTTTTTTTTTTTTGGCTTTGCAAATTGGCACACCTTATAATCAGTATATTCAATGAATACACTCCGTGTATTATACCTAGAACATCCCTTCCATCTCTCTGGCTGAGGACCGTGACTTAGAAGTAGGATCCCTGGGTGGGATTGACATTAATTAGGTGTGACAGCTACTGAACACTCAGGCTCAGCACAGCTCCTGCAAGTGTCAGGAGCTCAGCACATTACAGCAGGAGCTTCTATCCTTGACAACAGAGAGTGCTGAATACTAATCTAACATGTTTGAAAAGGACTTTGCAATATTCATTGGTTAAAATTGATGGGAGAAGTACCATCTCATTAAGAGTGGGATTCTTTAATTTTTTCTTGCATTTTTAATGTGTTAAGTAAGACTCTTTTCCACAGTACAGCAAAAACATGGTACTGTAATGCAGGAGTGATAAATATCTGGCTCTGAGACTGTAATACATTCAGCTACGCAGTGCAGGCAAACTCAGTCAGATGTTAAAAATGCATGTGCAGGAAGAGATAGAAATTCCTCAGCAGGAGCTATGAGCACAGAGTACCTCTAAAGACAAACTCAACCCAGGCCCAGCAGACCTGAATTAACGAAGCATTTGGGCATGTGATGACTGGGGATTTCTCCAGATTAAGCATCTTCTTTTGGTCTTCATAAAATTACTAAGTTTGGAGTGTGCTTTCAAAACAAACATGTTTAAGAGCACCGGAAATTGGTTTTGGAGGGAATGAGAGGAGGAAATGGATGTCGGAGATTATAAAGCCTGGAATCTTGATTTAGGAGACATCTCAGATTTAAACACAATCCCAAAGTACTTTTCAGCACAGGAAGTGTCGGATGAATCCATGCATTGCAAAGTATGGCATAATGCTTAGTAAAGTGTAAAATTAATAAGAGAACATGAGTATTTAGCACTTGAAACAAGTGGTTTAATCTTTTAATTCCAGCATTACTAATGGTCTAAAGCTTCATAGAGTGGTTTCTTGCACTGTAGACTCCTATACTTTCCTAACATAAGCTAAGGAAAGCAAAAAGATGTTAGAAGGAAGACAGCCACACACCTTCTTCATCTAATGTTGTGCTAACAATCCTCAGAAGAGTAAACATACATGAAGAAACATGACCAAGTGGAGCACAAGTCCTTCATCTCCCAGGGTGTCTGCTGAATCATTTTTATTTAATATTTATAACTATTTATTTGTTTTTCCATTAAGTGATGCAGAATTAGGCAAATGGTGCCACACTCTGAAAGAAGACTTGACATGCATCTTCCTCTGAGACAAGAAGTGGAGGATTTGGTTGATTTTGAATGGAAATGATCATGGTTAAGAGCAAGAGTAAAGCTGGGTATGAATAGACTTTGCTTCCACATTGACTCCCATTTTCTTTTGGAGAGGTCTAATCAAGAAATAGTGCTTCTTTGACATCAATGCTGATGTAAACTACCTCCTCTTTCCTCTCCAATTTTTATCAACTTACCGCTTTTTGGAACTTAGTCAATTGCAACATTTCCCATTTAAGATTTTTAGGGGGATGTTGTCTCTGTTCCTTTTTTTTTTTTAATTAGTGACATTTTTGTGAGAAAAGTGCAATCAATCGCAGTTTATTTTACATCACAAACCAGAAATGCATTTTTACAGACGCATTCTGAGGTGATCAGCTTATTTTGAAAAAAACCACATAGCTAGGTATACATTTTTAAGCTGGTGGAATGAATTGTTGTTCCTCAGATTTTACAGATTTCAGCCTTAAGCATAGACTTGAAATGAGGTTCACTGCAGACCTGCAATGATGCTATGTAGTAGTGTCCTGGGTTCAGCAGCAGCAGTAATATTTTTCTCCTCCTTAGTAGGTGGTGCAGTGCTGTGGTTTTGACTTTCGGCCTGGGAACGTTGCTGATAACACCGATGTTTTTAGTTACTGCTCAAATGTTTAGACTGACCAAGGACTTTGTGAGCCTCATGCTCTGCCAGGGAGGAGGGGAAGCCAGGAGGAAGCAGACAGGACACCTGACCCAAACTGACCAAAGAGGTATTCCATACCACAGCACGTCATGCCCAGGAGGTAACTGAGAGTTACCTGGAAGGGCTGGGGGACTGCAGGGTTGGAGGAGGTATCAGTCAGAGCTTGGTCGGGCTGGGGGGGGTGAGTTACTGGTCAGCTGATGGTGAGGTGTTGTATTCTCTTTCCTTGCTATTTCCTGTATCATTATCATTATTGGTGGTAGCAGCAGTGATTTGTGTTATACCTTAGTTACTAAACTGTTCTTATCTCAACCCGTGGGAGTTGCATTCTTTTGATTTTCCTCTCCATCCCTCCAGGAGCAGGGGGAGGGCAAGGGGAAAGGGGAAGGAAGAGAGGGAGTGTGTGGGTGGGTTTAAACCACAACAAGTAGTAATAAGATGAAATAAAAAGGAGATGTAGCTGTTTTTGTGATTATATAAAGTTTGTTTTGCAGCAGCTTGAAGAAGCACTAGCTATGGAATATCTTCTGTGCTAAGCTTGGTACAAAACCGTAATAAACACTCCCAAAGGACTTCAGACTGTCTTTTGGATGCATTCATATATGATTTTTGTACACTATGACCTAATATGATGATATGTGATGTAAGAAATGATAGAACAGAGATGGATGATCCAAAATTTCCAGTTCAGTTCCCTAGTACTTGACTTTCTTATATTAACCTACTTACATCTTCATTTGCTGTCTGTTGCTTTCAGGTGGACATTGCTTTTTATTTGGTGGTATAAACGGCTCATAACTGTGTCTATATATTCTACAGATATGGTGGGTTTATTGATATAATTGTAAAAAATTATTATTGTGATAATAGAATGTTAATCTGTTAGAAGACAAAACCCATGACAAATCCATTGCTAAGGAGTATCCTTGAGAGTTATTTTCATGGCATGATATAATGTCTCTTTTTCCTCTGTTTATTTTCATTCCAATATTTTACTAGAATGAATGATACCTATACCAAATACATACAAAGAAACATCTTCAAAAAGACAGGCTAAAATGAAGAGCAATTAATCAAATGTTAGTCATTTAAGGCAACCCAGTTTTGTTTCTAAAGCATGATGTAAATGTGTGTTTAGACACTTTTATGCAAAGGGCTTGATCTTTATAGGTTTGGTGTCATTTCATGCTATTTCAGAACTAGTAGCATCTGGCAGAACTCATATCTATATCACTGTTCCTCTTATAAATCTCACAGAGTTTTAAAGTTGTAAGAATTGTGGACTGAGAAAAAATTATTTTATCAGTCAAGGGAGCCAATAATCTCATTTATACCATAACGGAGATGTATCTCCTGCAGCTTGAAGTTTTGTGCTTTATTCCCCAGACTGTTCAACAGCACATTGGATTAATGGTTAATAGTGCAATATAGGACTTACTGTACAATACTTTCACTACCAAACTCAAGGTTGCCTTCTGGAGCTGAAATTAATGCTCTAAACAAAGATTTTCCTGAAGGTTGTATCCACTGTGACAAGTAAATTCTGCGCCATGGAAAAAAATTCTCTGATGTTCCTTTGGCAGCAGAAGGGGGTTTTTAAGGAGTTTCAAGTTTTTACCAGTTCTTACTTCAGAAAGTGGGCTGCAATGTTTTTGCTGACCATGCCTCTTCATTCCCTTTCTTTAGGAGGAAGAGGGGGCTGTAAGTTCATGTGTGCTGCAGGAAAAATACACAAGGCATTTCTCCGCCAAATTCAACTTGTTATCACCTTCAGTTGCAGGTGGAGAATTTTGTCTGTTTTTTTAAATACTGCCCAACCATTTTAATGTAGGTACTGACATTCATTCAAGTGCTGTGAAAAATCTTTGAGCTCCCTTGTAAAGGCCCTGGAATATTGTTATATCTTAAATATGGACATGTATCTCCATTCCAACCAGGAAGCATTGCAAATTCACTGGGGAATTTTAACCATTTAGGAGGAGTTGCTATAGGTGGTTCTGGTTTCATGTGAATAGAAGGGAGAAGGTATGGGGAGGTGGGACTGAACAGCCCCGTCAACTACAGAAGCACAAGAAAAAAGACCCTCAGGAGAATCTCAGAGCTGAGGAAATGCCCAGCTGATTCGATTGTTCTTGTTTTTAAGATAGCAAGAATTTGTACATAAATCAAAACACTCCTGTTATCGTTATCTGCTAATCAGCACAACTCACAGTTTCTGTATAGCCACTTGGGGTTTTCAAAGGGCCTGATGTGGAGCTCTGTGTTGGCATTCAAAATAATGAAGCAATCATGCAGAAACTGTGCGGAAATAAAAGTGGTGCATGGTTAGGGAAAGAAAAGTTCCCAGTGGTATTCTTTGTGTCTGACTTCTCATCTCTGATTGCAGTTCAACCTGAAAGGATCAACTATTTTGGTTGGAAGGGACCTGCAATGACCATCTAGTCCAACTGCCTGACCAGTTCAGGGCTGACCAAGTTAAACTTCCTGGGGCTGTTCACTGTGAAACTGTTCTTCTGTCAAACCAGATTCAAATGAAGCATACATGAAGAAGGACAGTAATATACTGAGCTAGTCCTTTCCAAGTGGTTGTCTCTGTGATGAATTGTTTTCTTCCTTTTTTTTACTAGAAATATCACAAGACCTTTGGATTTATGGATGACAAATTTTGGAAGCAAAATCTACTGGCAGATCCAGCTTTTCTGGGTTAAAGCAAGGCTGGATCTAACATACTAAGGATGAGGTCCCTTGCCAAGTCTCTGTTGCCTCTTCTGGTAATAATGGCTGTATCATTATGAGTAGGCAGCTATTCCTCAAGAAGCTTGTCTCCAATATTTGTTTCTTTCCTGAATGATTATTGTCCTCCCAAAATCAAATGTAATATGCCCACAGGAAGGCTCATGGGGTGGTATCAGAAGCCAGATAGATCTCAAAGCAGTTGTACTTCTTCCATCTTTTCTCCTTGCAGCTCAGAGGCAATGCAGTACAGGAGACAAGTACATTCAGTTCATTGTGAAAACGCAAATGTTTCACTGGTTAAAATCTGTGGTGAAAGTAGAAGAGAGCTGAGCTCAATGCCACCATGTGTCCTACAAAAATAGCTCTTGCGTGTTAAAATACCTCTTCCCAGGAGTAAAGTGTGGGAAACCGGAAAGAGATTCCTTCAAGACCTCACCCTAAACAGACATGTGCACATTGTTCTGTCATAGAAAGAGATTTCTCTTTCAACTTAGTCATCTGCTCTTTGTGACCTGGTGGGAGCCGGACAGAACAAGCTGCGTGTGGTTGAATCAAGCCCCAGAGGCCAACAACGAGGCACCAGCATCCTTTCCAGTTTAACGAGGGCAGAAAGGAAAACCTTATGAAGTAATAAGGTGATGAATGTAATGTGAATGTCTTTAAAACAATCCCACAGCGTTTCTTGCTGCTAAGGCACAGTAGGAGTTAAAATCAGTATTTTCATGTAGCTTGGTAAATCATTTACACTGCCAGCGTTTCTTTGTGTATGCTTTGTATCGAGACCCTTTTTCTGCCACCATGCCTTTTATCTTACAGAGGAAACCACTGCATTTTGTAACAGTAGGTTAGATTGTTCACTTACCTACGTGCACAGGTATTTCCAAGAAGCATATTATATAGTCTTCTGGTTCACTGCACACAACACACATGTATACAAGATATTTTATTATCAGAAAATACACTGAACTAACATTTTAGTAATGATTGTAGGATTTCTGTGAGAAGAAGAAAACCAAATATTTTCAGAGAATTATCCACAATACCTGCAAAACTATTTTTCCCACTAAGAAGGTTCAAGAAATATTTTATGGAACATACTGAATTATTCCTTTTCTTTCAAATGCCTCTGTAAGAGTAGCTCCATTATGAGACTTGCACTACACCAAGAAAGAAGGATTGTTTGTCTTAAAGATATAACTGAAATGAGGCCTAACAATAAAGCACATTCGTAAGCTTACTGCTATCACACTTGTGTGGCCTCGTACTTCAAACGCAGTCAGTGATTATACCACAAGACATGTAAATTTTGATTAACACCTTTTAGGGCTACCTTCCTTGTGTACAGCTGAATATGAGAGATTTTCTCCCACCACAGCAGGCTGTTGTTCCACCTACTGAATAATACTGTTGTGTTTGTGCAAGAGCAACTCTTGAAAGCCCTCTGAAAGATTAACAGATTTGTGAGCTTTGAAGTTCTGCTACAGAGAAATTCTTTAAATCACCCTAAAGAAATCAGTACTTCTGTTGTTTCTTTCTGATTCACCCAAGATCTGACTGCTGGAGTGTGATGGTAGAAGGGTAGTTTTCACTAGTTATAACCAGTTCTTTCTAAATGTCCTTTTAATGAGACTATTTCTAGGCCTTCTTGGCAGGCAGAACAGTGGGCACTAGAGAAGCCACAAAGCACTGTCATGGTTTAACAACAGTTAGGAACTAAGTACCACACAGCCTCTTCCTTGCTCCCCTTAGCTCCCTAGTGGGATGGGGAGGAAAACTGAAAAAAAAAGTTTCAAACCCCACGGGTAGAGGTAAGAACAGTTTAATAATTGAAATAAAATATAATAATAATACAATAGTGTTACTAATAATACTAATAGCAATAATGAAAGGAAACAGAGGAATATGTCCCACACCCGGAAAAACAAAACAAGCCAAAACAAAAACCACCAACAAAAGAGCATCTGGTGCTCAACACAATTGTTCTCCACCAACTGATATCCTGCCCAAACCCAAGCAGAGATCGGTCCCTTCCAGGTAACTCCCCCAGTTTATATACTGGGCAAGACGTGCTGTGGTATGGAATACCCCTTTTCTAGTTTGGGTCAGGCGTCCTGTCTCTGCTTCCTCCCGGCCTCCTGTGCCCCTCCTCACTGGCAGAGCAGAGACTGAAAAGTCCTTGATCAGGGTAAGTGCTACTAAAACGTTGGTGTGTTATCAGCATTGTTCGCAGGCTAAAGCCAAAACCCAGCACTGCACCAGCTACTAGGAGAAAATTAACTCTATCCCAGCCAAAACCAGGACATGCAGGAGGTTGCTAAATCTGACCTAAGAAGTGGTGCTGAAAAGGAGGATAAATGCAGTGAGGCTCAGTATTGTGCAAACTTGATTGCATTTCTATCAATCAATCAGGTACATAAAGAATAAGGAATATCATACGCCTACTCAAAGTGTAACTCATGCATCTCAGTTGATATTTAATCATGTAGTGAGAGGACAGCATACAACTTCTGAACTTCTTATGAGGTTAAGTGTCTCTAAGATTTTGTGTTCCTGCAGGAAAGGGTGACTTCCAACTATGATATACACACTTATCTTGAAAGGCCACATAAACCTGTCAGATACAGTGCAGACCTATTCGTCTGAAAGGCAATCTACCTACACAAAGAAACAGTCATTACACTAAGCTGTGGTATATGGCATATAACTTGTCACAAAGTTAAGAAAGAAAAATGTTAATGTTCTTTACAGGATGTACTATTATCAAAAAAGTCCTACCCAAAAACTTCTGAATTGCCTCTTATGTCCAGACAGAAATTTTATCTTCCTTGTTTCTCCCGTACAGAATGAGATGAGGCAAAAAAGGTTTTCCAGGGTAAGCTGAAAACTAAGCACATTTTATTCATCTTGATAAATATTCCAGGTCATTGTCAGCATGTAGAAAAAAAGGAAGAACAACAAAACTCTTCAAGCTTGCAGCCTGTTGTGTTCTTCAGAATAGGAAAATTGACAATTCACATCATTTGACAGCTACTGTGTTCATTCCATTCGCCTGTACTAAAATGAATGTTCTTTGGGCATGAAATATGCATATAATTTGGTTCTAATCTGGTGGAAAACAGGCGAGGTTGCTAGAAATTAGGGGACTGATTTCTAAAGAAAAGAAATGGATTTTCATGGCTAAGGCTTTAGCTGAACGGATTGTTCAAAGGAGCTTAACATGTGGATATAATTTGCTAAAGGATTCCCCAGAGGGCTAGTGTGGTAGAAGTCAGATGCGTTACATAAGTAATACAGCTGCTTTCTCATCATAATTCAAGTGGTCATCAATTAAATCAGTGTTAAGGGGCCAACCACAAACTGTCAAAACTATACAGACCACAAAGGAGACAACCATTAAGGCAAAGAGAGGGAAAAGTAAAATGTAAGAGATGCAAAACTTATATCAACTTGTGAGCTGATAGACTGTATTTGTATTATATAGGGTGATAGAATGTATTCTTATGATAGATTGCCTAGCTAAAATCTCATATATGATGAGATTAATCTGCTTATATTCATTTAGAAGTAGTAGTGCACCTTCTACCAAATTAACTGGAGGGCAACATTTGCTGCAGCAGGAATATTTGCTAAAATTGTCTAAAATCTCAGCTGGAAAGGCAAAATTCATCTCCATCATCCATTACTGACTTGACAAAAGACAAAGTGTAGGAAGGCACCATATAGCCAAGAGCAAGGCAACTGAGTATTAACAAAAATCAAGCACTGGTAAACTGATGTCTCACTTTGTCTTGTAAAAGTGTATCAGAGAAAATGCAGACAAGACTTTCAATTTTTCAAATACCAAAAGGAACCAGGAACAAATTGACAAGAAAATAGAAATGTGAACTCATCTGCCTCATAGCAAATCTATAGATCCTGCGGAAATACAGGAGAAATTCTCAAAATCCTAAAAATAAATACATATAAATAAAATGTTCTTACAGGTATTACTGTTAACCTAAGATTGTTAGAAGGTAAAGGATTTACCTGCTAAAAAGTTATCTATTTTTCCACATTTATGCTGTACTCCTTATGCTTAAAACATTTCTCGATTAAAATGTTCTAGGTTTCAGTTTGATTTGTTACAGGCAGGTTTACTAGAGCATGTGATGATGCATCTCACTGAAAATTTCGTCTAAAGGTCATCCAGCTAGTTCTGCTGGTCATGTGTACTTCTGCCACAGCCAATATCAAATCATATCCACAGTCTGTTCATGACTCCCTAAGGCAGATACCTAAACAAGTGAGATCTCTTGGGATGCCTTTCATGCTCTCCAAAGTCTATAGGGAGAAGAGGAAACAAGCTTAGATTAGATGTTGACATCTTAGGAAGCAGTAATTGACTGATACAGGTCCAACCACTGACAGTGAGTGAAAAAGAAAACGTAGACTGAGCCATTTGTTATGTCAGAGATGGGTTTATTTGGTTTATAGGGCAGGGTTTTGGTAGCAGGGGCTGCAGGACTGGCTTCTGTTAGAAGATGTGAGGAGTTGTCCCCATGTTGTACAGTTATTTAAGAAACAGTAAAACACACTGCATAGGAGTTGTTAGAAAGGGGAGTGAGAAAATGTGAGAGGGACAACTGCAGACACCAAGGTCAGTGCAGAAGGAGGCAGGAGTTGCTCCAGAGCAGATTCCCCTGAAGCCCATGCTGCAGCCCATGATGAGGCAGGCTGTGCCCCTGCACCATGGTCCACGGTGCAGCAGATACCCACCTGCAGCCTGAGGAGGACCTCATGCCAAATCATCTGGATGTGCACTGAAGAAAGCTGCAGCCTTTGGAAAGCCGCAACCAGAGCAGGCCCCTAGCAGGAACTTTGGAATTTACCCTTTGGAGATTTAGCAGCCCTACATCTACAGCCACACACATAGCTCTAACACCTGCTACATGTTGTACTAAGTAAGCCATATAGATAATACTGTACATAAATTACACACACTATATGTATTTATAGTCTTCTTTCTACAGATATTATATGCATTAAATTGTATGTTGGATTAAAGCCAAGGTTCTCAGAAATGACAGTTGAATTTGGACAGTCACTCAAAGCTGCTAATTAACACAAGTTAGTAACAATCCTTCTGCTGAGCTTTGTTAAACTCCCACTTTCTGGAATCACATGAGTTCGTGGGAATTATGTTATAATGGTTTTCGTTGCCTTTTTTTAGTAAAAGGATTATTCCAGATCTTTTTTGATGAGAAAAGCTGGGAGGAAAACTGTATGAACCTCTTAGTGTTCGGAAATCAGAAAAGAAGGTGTTATTTTGTTTTTAGAAGAATTTTATGACTCTGAAACCAACATGTTGTTACTTGGGGATGGTTTTCCTCATGACCTTTGAAGATTTGAAGAGCACTGTTGTCAACTTTCTCTTTCCTGTGTCTCCTTTGTATAACAGCAACAGAGCCACTGTCTGCTCAGTGGGAACTGCAGGGCTCCCATAGTTCCAGAATTCAATCTATTTATTTCCACTTGAATTCTTTGTTGTAGATACCTCAGTGTGTCTATTCTGTGGAGACATTAAACATCTGCAAATCTGAGACCTGTTGTAAATGTCTATATTTTTTGGTGCCATTTACAATCCTGATTTCCCCTCTTATAAATATTGTATGCTTGCAGTAACTGGGTATTGCTGATGTATCTTTACTCAGTGTGTCACAAGAAGAGCTACAATGCCTTCATTCTTCCCTTGTGAATTCTCAGTGCTGTCTTTCTTTCCTGTTTAAATTGCAATAACTGTATCATTATTTCCTACTTTTGGTGGGTTTTTTTAATCATCTCAACATACTGTTCCACCACGTTCTTGCTGACAGCCCCATCTGTTTGACATATGCATTTATTCTGACTTGCAATCATTTACCAAATGAGAGTATCCTTTCATGAATCTACATTAAAAGATTATCTTTTGTATCTTCCTTAACACTTAAAAGACATTTTGCAATTAATTCCTCCCCGTTTGCATTTTTTAATTTGCATTTTTATTTTCCTCCTCAATCTATTTATTAGGTGGTAAATCACATCACAAATGCGTTTATTGCTATCAGAGCAGAAGACTGATGTGCATCCAGATGTATTTATTGGCTTTGCATCTCTTAAACCCGTCTTTACAGAAGTGCAAATGCAGCTATTTCTATTCACAAAGTTTACCTGTGATGAATAAACGCACAGAGGCGATATGTAATAAAGAGAAGAGACAGCTGTTATAAAACCAGAGAGGATATTTTACAGATTTTATAGGACTTTCACCTCTAAATCTCAGGCTTTATTCTTAACTGTGCTTCCACAACAATCCCCAGATCGCCAGGCCATGGACGTCATGACCTGAGGTGTAAGGCTCATAAAAGCCTTGATGAAGCTTATTCACCCTCCGTCAAGCAGCTCAGGATTTATTAAGGAAGAGGAAACCTGTGGTCATGTAGCTTTGTACCATGTTGGTTATTGCATCCAGCCAAGAATGAGAGAGAGATGAGTTCTGCTCTTTCTTTGTATTGACAAAAAACGGATGTTGTGGTTTAACCCCAGCCAGCAACAAAACATCACAGAGCCTCTTGCTCACTTCCTGCCCCATAATGGGATGGAGGAAGAGAATTGGAAGGGTAAAAGCAATAAAACCCCTGGGTTGAGATAACAACAGTTTAATAACTGGAATATAATAACAATAAAAAATATAATGAAAAGAAAAAGAATAAACATAGAGAAACGAAACCCAAGAAAGACAAAGGATGCAAACGAAAATTTCTCAACACCAACCAATCGATGCCCAAACAGTCACCAAGCAACAGCCCCCCTGCCAATCCTCCCCCTAGGTTTACATGCTGAGCATGATGGCATATGGTCTGGAATACCCCTTGGGTCAGTTGGGATCAGTTGTCCCAGCTACGTACCCTCCCAACCCCTTGTGCACCTCAGCCTGCTTGCGGATGGGGTGGTGTGAGGAGGAGAAAAGACCTTGACTCTGTAAGCATTGCTCAGCAAGTGCTGAAACATCCCTTTGTTATCAACACTGTTTCCCACACCAATCCAAATCACAGCCCCATACCAGCTACTGTGAAGAAAATTAACTCTACCCCAGCCAAAACCAGCACAATGGGCTAAAATGCATGACAAAGTGTGTCCAGCAGGGAAAGCAATTCAGGTCTTTGCACACCTTCCAGTGAGTGTTTTTGCTTCCAGATTAGACAATCTTTTGACTAATTCAGTCTAAACCCTGGTCCCAAGATGGCTAATTCTAGGCAGGCAACAGTTCTGCGTCTTGCTCCACATCAGGGCAACATGAGGTGGGGCTTTGAACCCCACCAGGAAGAAAAGGTTGAACATTTTAACTGGTGTGTTATTACCTAGAAAAGAGGGCGGCAGTAACACTTTGAAGGTGTTTAAAAATCCATAAGGAGAAGCTGTGTAGTGGAGGAATACTGAGAACTAACTGGTCACTAAGCTGCTCAGTCTTGACGCCACAGAGACACCCACTGGCATGCCAGGAGGCAGAGCTGATGCAGCTGGAGCAATGCTACTGCCAGGAGCTAAGGCACTGCAGAGCTGCATGTCATAGGGTGGCAGCTTCCTCTGTGTTTTGAGGTCTGCAGTTCTGGATTTTAGCTCTATCCTCCACTGAGTGCTTACATCCCCTTTCACATCTGGCTTTCTTTTAACAGCTCAGTCAGTGGTGGGCAAGACTGCATCGTGCAGTGTTAAGAAAGCACTGGTGGGACTTCACTGTGGTATTGGCTATGAGTTCCACAGTGCTCATCCATGGAGCCACCATGTCATGACATAACAAGGAATATAGAGTTACACATATGACTGCTTTTGCCTGTCAAGCAGGGGACACAGGACCACTTCCTGCTGAACCTTGGCAGAGATGCTGAACTTCCAGGAGCCTCCCAGAGCAACACAGTGAACTGAGATACGTCTGGAGGTGCCATCCCCTGGTATGACGCTGACAAAGGGATGACCAGGCAGTCTGTACTGAGATTTGAACCAAACCTCTTTCTATGCAGCCAGTGAACCTGGCAGGGCAGGCTGGCTCCTTTGCTCCATGCACTTCCCAGCTCCAATAGCGGCAAGTGCCAGCCAAGCACACTGAAAACACAACTGCTTTTGACCTGCCGATTTCTCTCTTCCTGTCAGCATTTTCTTTGATTTGCTTCTTGTTGAAATTCCCCCATCATTTCAAACTGTTTACTTCATATTTCTAAATAGCTGCCATACTGTCACAGCCTCCACGGGCACCTTGATAAGTTGTCTTATTTTAAAGTCACTTGGACCTAAACCGTGCCTGCCTAGCCTCCAGACAACCTTTGCGCAGATGGAAGACACGCTTTATTCTATTCTGCATTTTCAGGCTGGTTAGAATATTGTGGAACTTTGATGTTGTGTTTTATGACAGAAGATTCATATTCTCTCACATGCTAGTGAAAAGGTCTATTACCATAAAGGTTTGTCGTTCATGTTGGCTACTTGTACAGTCCAAGCCTTAAGATTTCATCTGCCTACGATGCAGGGATCCCCCCGTATAGCTTATGGATTCTGTACATCCTGATTATAAAATATCTAAAGGGAGTGGGACGATGTCATCCTTTACTAACCCCTCTTCCTATTGCAATGCTTAGGTGGAATAGACCTTTTCCCTTCACCCATTAACCAATCCAGGCTGCCTGAACTGAAGAGAAATCTATTAGTCCTAGCAAAAGAAATGAGAAGTTTTTGCTTTATAGAAAGCTATGCTTTATGGGCCAATTGACCAAACAATGGTCAATGGTTAATGAGTTTATTAAATACAAAAAAATAATAGGTTGTAACTCCTGCTCCTTTTCCATCAGCCAGATACAATTAAAGAAAATCTAAATTAAAGCAAAACGCAAAGTAAAGTCTAAACTATATTTTCCCTTCAAAGCACAAAGAGATGCCAGGAAGAGTTTACTGCTCCACAACAGCTTCCTTCTTTGTTTTCATTATAAAGGGCTCCAAAATTTGAAGACACATCCAGGCTAAATAGCTGTGTAGTTGCTGTCATGTAGAGAGCCTCCCTTTGCATAATAAACACATAGACATTAGTAAACAGAGCAATAAAGTGTTCTTCAACAATCAATCAGTGGTTTGACAAGACTCTCTGGGCTTCACAATAAATGCTATAACTGGCCTCTCAGATTTACTTCTGTCTGGAAACAGCACCTTTTATGCCCATGACTCCCAGGGAAGGTACAGGGTCCTGTTAAATAGTTCACTTCTGTCAATATATTGCTTTTGTTAGGGAAAATGGAAGAAATTCATAAAAAAAACCACCATATATACTTAATAGTGATGCTTCCATCCTCATGCTGGCTGTGTGCTGTATTTTCCAACCTCTACATCACCCTTAGGTGTGGTATCAGAGTTCTCCTCTCAGAGTTAAAATCCCCAGGGTGGAACTGACATGCTAACCCAGCTCAGATGGAGCCTTAAATATCCATTACCGGTACATTGCCCAGCAACAGTCACAGCCTTCCAGGTGCAGCTGCCTTTGGGAAACTACTTTTTCGCTTCCATCAGGTTTATGACTGTTTATGCTTTGCCTGCAGAGTGTTTTATGGATGGTTTAAAGTGTCTATTGTCTTTATCAGCCAGGTGGTGCAGCATTATCAGCTGTCACTGGTGATCAGAAATGCTAATGCAGGTTAACACTTGGAGGCAAGATCTAGATGATCACCATGCTATTTTGACTAGGGTAGAGTTAATTTTCTTCCTTTCTTAGAGCTGGTATAAGGCTATGCTTTGGATGTGTCACTGGGTGTTGTTCAGTTGGTGGTGAGCAATTGTTTTCATTTGCTTACTTGTCTTTCTTGGGGTTTATTCCTTTTTCTTTGTTATTTTACTATTATTGTTATTACTACTATTATTATTATTATTTCAATTATTAAACTGTTCTTGCCTCAACCCATGAGCTTTCTCATTTTTATCCTTCCAAGACTCTCCCTCATCCTGCTGGGGCAGAGAGTGAGCAAGTGGCTCTGTAGTGCTTAGTTGCTGCCTGTGGTTAAACCATGACAGCCCCAGTTTTAAATGACTCCAGTAAAGGCTCCTCACCAAAGTGTCAAGACAAGGGGATGAGATCTTACCAATGGTCAGAAAGAGAGAATTCCCAAAAGAAGCTATATTTCTGGCAAGGTAGTCAGAAAAGAAACAAATTTCAAGGCACACAAAGTAAAGAAATAGTTTTTTGTGCCTTAGAAAATCCATAGACCTCTAAAGTGATAAAAGCTTAACACTGTCAGATTTTCACTAAGCGATTTCTGCATCTTACTGAGGAACTTGTGGAGCACCTTTCAGTGCTCTTGAGTGCTTCTTGAATTGGTCTTGGACTAGTCCCAGATGCTTCTGTCCACCATGACCCTGGTTGCATTCCTTGCCTCTCCATTCATTGTGTTGATCTCCTTTGGATATGGCTGAACATCTCTGCTAAAGGAACATCTTGTAGTGGCCCTTTCCTTGCATGGTCTGTGAAAGCCAAAGGCATGAATTCACAAAAACAGAAGATACATGGATAGATTTGCACGGGAGCTAGATACCCAAAATTACCTTCTGTGTACCTGATAAAGTATTTAGGCAAAGATGTAATTCCTGAAAGAAACTGTAGCTTGTCTTTTAAAGCTATTTGAACTCCATAAATGCCAGGTGCAAATATTGCCAGTTGCTGTGGAATTGAGCTACTATGGCTTAACTGAAAGCTCATTTCCTGGAAGAAACCAGGCAAATACCAGGCTAGGACAACTTTGTCCATTGTTGACATGCAGAGAAGTCTACCAGGAGATTTTCATTTGCTTAGCTACCACCCTGGGGAGTTTCATGCTGTGGCTTTGCTCAGTTTAGTATCTTATCTTTGTAAACTATTATTACTGCATTTGAAACATAAAACAAGGACATTCCAGTCCTAATTAGGCAGCTGATGCACTGCAACTGCAAAGGAGAGGATTTTCAGGAAATGAGTGCTCCCAAATTGAGCAGTCAAAGATATTTCTTTGTTATGGGTGCTGCAACAGCGGTACTAAATGCTGGGGGTTTGATTGTGGGTCTTGCAGCACCTTCCACCATAGGGTGTGAGAATGTCAGGTTGCATTATGAAAAAAGGCAATGAAACCACAATGTTAGTTTTGTTGATGCTGCAGAAAAGATAAGAGCTGTAAAATAAATACTAGACTCACACTGCAGGTAAGCACCTCCTCTTCTTTTAATTAATAAAGCAACCTAATATTTCTAAGGAATCATGAAAGGTCAAGTAACATTGCTGCAGGTACCAACTTGCCCTGACAGCTGAAGACAAATGTCGTTACTATATCCTAGATATGCAGCTGCCTGATTAACAAATGTAGGCCATTTATTACCCAGCCAGACTTCTGAGAATGGAGTGTGCAGTTAATAAAGAGCCCCAAACTGATGATGCATCTACCTGTGAGCCAGAAATTCTGCCTGTGCAATCAGACTTTGAACCGAGGTTCTCTGAAGAGCTGGAGCCATAAAACTAGCATCTGGAACTGCAGTATCAAACAGGATAATGAAGGAAGAAAAGGTGGAAAGTTTCTGTAATCATTTAATCAACGTTAACAGTAATCTGGATGGTTTAAAAGAGAGGTTGAACTAAAGTAAACAGTCTAAATGAAACTATTAATACATATATGAGAGATTTGCTACATATGATTAAAGATAAATTAGCTTGTGGCTACTTGTGTCTGCTTACTTTGGTAATGAATTAATTTTACAAAACACTCATATTCCATGTCTTGTCAGAAATGTCATCTTTTATTACAATAGAGCCTGCGGTCACATGCATAAATATTGGTGCGGTAAAATATATTTTCATTGATTGTTTCCTGGCAATTGACATACAATTGCATTTCCACATATATTTAACAATTTCACTTCATTCACCTAGACCGAGTGTTTTAAGATGTAAAACAAAACTGCTATTTAAACGTGTACCTTCTCCTTCCCTCCCTCCCCTTTTATATGGTCAGGTAGGTTAAAATGGAAGCTACAGAGAAAAGTCTGAAGATAAAATACTGATGTACAATTCAAGCTGCGTACACAAGGTACTGCTGGGAACAACTATTCCTGAATAGAAAAGTTCAATGAAAATATATGATCTAAAAAGCCAATGCATAAGAAGAAGAAAGCCAGATTTTCAGGGTCCAAATGGCTTTCCCTTGACAGCTCAACTTGGTCGAATAAATTATGATCCTTCTGGAATAAAAAAGCAATATTTACTTTTCACTCCATCCATTTTCTTCTCAATAATATGTATATGCTTCCCAAGGTATTTATAGTCATGAGATTTTGTTTGTATGGAGCTTTGAAGATGGAAAACGTTATCCTGTCATTCCTGGTGTTGTGGCTGAGCTGGTAAATGAAGCTGTAGGGTGGAGATGCTCAATCACCATTTTTCATGAGTCATTTGGGCTCATCCCTCATGCCCTGCACCTCACCTGTGGTTCTAGGTGCTGGGACACCCAGAGGGGCGCTTATGGAGGACTAGAATGAAAATGAATTTTAAATCCATCTTTGCTCACTTAGAAGGTCATAGACTCATGTCTTTTATTAATTATTGCAAACAGAAGGGGAAAATGTTTCATTTTTAGATGGCCATGCAATTAAGATGCCTGGTCCCTAATGACCAGCAAAGAGAACATAGCACAGAATGTATCAATACAAAAACAAAACCTGTTAGAGACTGACACAGTATAACTAAATTTTACATTTGTTCCTGAAAGGGTATTGCCACAAACTGAGCTCATTAATTCTAAATTAAAGCTTTTATTCTGACCTGCCTACGACAACCACTTCTGAAAGGGCTGTGTTTGCTAGATACCCAGGTGGCATTCACACATTTATTGCATTACAGAAAGAGACTTGACAGATTCCTATCTCTTCAGTGCAAATAGAAATGAACATTTAGAATTATGTGCCTTCCTACGGAAGCCTGATTCTTCATGATATTGTTCTAATTCTCATGGTGTAAATATGTGTGAGTTTAGAATATATACCTTGTTTAGTCCTTAGTCTAGAAATTGGCCAAATTCTATCCACCATCTACCAGAGATGGGAAAATCTGCCCAAGAATTGTGACTGCAGTAAAACTTGACACAGAAAAGAAGGGAAACAGGTGATTAGTCCATAGTTTAAAGCAGGTTTATACAATACACTGAAAAATAAAGGTCTGTGTGTCCTTGAAGTGTTTTTATTTGTGTGAGTTTCTTTAGTTACTGCTATACCAGACCTTTAGCCATAGCTCTCAAACATTTGAGGAAGCTACCATTAGGCTTAATGAATATTGGCTAGAAGCCACCAAAGACAAGTGATCCGAAGGTAACTGAAACACATTAGCAGCTGCTATGTTTGTTGCAAGTTGAGCACAAAATAATTTTGGGGAGAAATGACAACTTCCTCTGCTTCACCTGAGGCATCAATTTAAAAGAAAAGCATGGGGTTCAGCTCATGAAAACTCAGCCCTTTAGAAGCCATCTGAATACCTAGGTGCCATGTTCCCAACAGTGTTGGCTCAAGATATGAATTGAGTGTTATCCTTAATAAGGCATCCATATGACTTGGCTTAAATAATGCTTTAAACTTGAACTACCTGGTCTGGCACTAGTTGTGTATTGCAGCTTTGCTGCTGAGATTATTAAACTAGTAGCATGACATCTGCACAGCCAGTTTCCGTTTCCAGCCGTCTGCAGCTAATCTAATCATCCCATGCAGTCACACGTTGCTTTACAACCTTGACTAGGTTAACTGAGGTGGAATAATTGAAGCTAATTGTTGCAGCACAGACAAGCCCTGGATAGATTTAGAACATTAAGTCATTACAGCACCATGTATTTATGCTAGAGGGCACTCATATTTCATTCTGAGCAGTAACAGAGCTTGGCATTTGTATAACATATATCTTCAAAGCGTGGTGCCAACAGTAACTTTCAAGGAGTGCTGTGAGGTAGGTGTGTACATCAATCCCTATTTTCCAGATGAGGAAACTGAGGCAGAAAGGTTAAGTTATTTGACCCAGTTCACAGCAGGAGTTAAAGGATGTTTAACACAAGTGTTAAGGGGTAACACTGTGATCAAAACAACTTGAAAATTACTCTCCTCGAAAAAAGCCAGCTCATGATATATATGGACCCTTACATCTATGTGTGTGCACAGATTGATTCCGGATGTGGATTTTTATTTTTAAAACCACAGACCTTGCTTTCTTACTCTAAAATTTCATGACAAAAAATAACCAGTTTAAGGCTTTAGGAAGAGCACATGATGTCTGTGTCCCCGGCTGTCCTCTGCAGTGCCTATGATGTAGTAATAGCTCATTCAGTGATAGTATCATCAAATAATTTAGGCTGGAAAAGACCTTAAAGGTCATCAAGTCCTACCACAAACCTAACACTGACAAGTAATAGGATGAATTTCAGAGGCAGAAGAAACCGATAAGTCTCACAGGATAAGGTCAGCTTGAGGATTTCTAAATCAACACCTATTCACTAGCCTTTGAGTGTTTCACTCCATTGCCAACTAAGTGTTCAGTTAAGTATTGCACTGACGTCCACAAACACAGGGTGTCACAAGATTCTGCCTCCTCCTCTCCATGGCATTACACATCTTTAAGGAAAGAAGCCATCTCAGAAGACAGCTCCTGGCACTGAGAGTCCATAGCTTAGGAAGTAAAAGGATGAGTGGGAATAGAAAATGCAAGTTATTTGTCTACAGCAGGAGACGGGCAAAGTTTGTCTTGCAGGGGCTTGAGCCAGATATCAAGACTTCTTGTCTAGACACATTTGTTTAAATGATTGAAATTTTGTGGGATTCTGAATATCAACCACTTCATTTCCACAGAGCAGCTCAACAAATTCTGCACATATTCCAGGAGTGGTTATTAGGGCCATTTCATTTTACTTCCTGCGATCATTCATACAATTGAGTGTTTTAGAAGAAATGTTCTCAGAAAGCAGATACCCTGCTATTAAACACAGATGCATTCCTGAAAAGTTCAGCTGTTACATTATAGTGTGCATAGTGGATTTTTCCATGAGAATCACCATAATGGAGGGATGCATGCAGGGGCTTACAGTATATGCATAGTTCAAACACACATCTGTGGCATTAAGGATGGAGAGGTAAGAACAAAATGAATGAGTACTTTTCAGAGGAATTACTGGCTTTACAGAATAGATAACTTTTCTGAAGATTCTTAGCTGCTTCACCTTTGAGGCTGTACCCCTGATTCCTTGTCTTGTCACCCCTCACCCTTGACTTGTTCCATTTTGCTTCATCTGAAAACAATGCTAACTATGAGAATTTAACTCTTCAGAAAGAGGGAGCAAATATTGCATCAATCTCAGGAGCTGAGATCTTCTGGAGAACTCAATGACATGGAAGGTTGCTTCATGTTCAATTTTGCTACCTTCTTGTTATCTCTTTCTGAACAGCTATATTTTCATTATCATCATCTTCCTCATATGAAACAAGATCATTGAAGTTTGATGCGTGACAAAACAGTGCAATGATGTTGCCTTGTCAGTGTATTGAGTAGGCAGGTTGGAGGACCAATGGACAAGTAGGGTATTGCTGTAGTCACATCACAAAGCTTTCAGAAACTACATTGCAAAGTAATAGGTTTTGATATCACTGGTGGTGTTATCCCACCAGGAAAACACACCATCACCACAAGTCTCATTTGACCAATAGCCAAGGACAGTTTTGAACAGTTGCTATCAATGAACATAATAAATCTTAGCTGTCAAAAAAATTGTGGAAAAATTTAAGGATATTCTTGAGAAAATGGCAATCTGCTGATGGACAATGTGGGCAGGCTGGGTACGTTGGACAAAGTAGAAATTGTGAATTGTAGTTTTTCAGCTCTTTTGATAGCCTGGAAGTCTCTTAGGATTTGAAGCAAGCTGAACAACTGACAATCTTGGAGGAATTCAAGTGTGGCTTTATAATATCTGGTTCAACAGACTGAACTGGATCACTTTCACTAGCAATTATGTGTTTCACCAAGCATCTGGAAGCTTCATTGATGTTTATATTTTCCTGCATGTGAAAGAGAAAGAGAGGTTGATTAGTCAATATTAATTAGACCAGGCTGCAGATTTCCTGTGCATAATTAAACTTTTCTCTAGGCAACATCATAAGTTTACTTTCCTCAATAAACAGCTTTCAAAAATTGACTCTATTAATAATGCTTACTGTAGTTTTTTAGTTAGGTTTTATGTATATTATGATTCATATCTCCTTTAAATTATACACAGAGCTCACTTCAAATTACTTCAAACTCTTGGTGATTTGATTGCTTCAATAAACCAAACAAACAAGTGCCAGAGGGATGTTAAAGACAGATGCCTGAAGTAAAGCTCTGGAGTCCATATTTCATTGCTTGAATAACAGTTACTCTCATTTTCAAATTATTAATTACCTACCAGCAATTACAGCCATCAACCACACTCATTTTTTAAGCCTTCTCACAGTTTCAAGAGATTTCTGTGTACAGTGCTCACAATGAAACCCATGATGAGCCAGATTCATTGAATAAATGATACAATTTCAAGTTATTCACAAAACAGTAAAAAGGTTCTATATCATCTGAAGTCCTCACTTATTTTTAGTTGAGGCTGATTTATCACAAATTTACTGCTTCAGAAGAGATATAACACCACTGGTTTCATTTGTAAGTCAGAAATCCTCACTCTAGAAGTTTAGAAGGAAAGGCAAAGCATATTTTTCTCCTTGTGCCTTACTTCAACAGCACATTTCATTTGCAGCAACCCTTACTCTGTTTGTAGAATAGGCAGAGCTGAAATAGGCTGATCAGTGAGACAAAGCTCAGAACAGCATATAAAATAAGTACTAATACTGAGTAAGGATTTTTTTTAATGACAGCCACTAACATGTTTGGAATGAAAACTCAGGCTTTCTGGCATAAAAGACACTCTTCCACTTTAACTATTGGCACTGGTTATTTATTCTCTATGATAGGATATAGAAACCTCACTGCAGCTTTAATTTTCTGGGAAATCATAGAATCATAGAACAGTTAGGGTTGGAAAGGACCTTAAGATCATCAAGTGGAAGTGGGGTTGGAACTGGATGATCTTAAGGTCCTTTCCAACCCTAATGATTCTATGATTCTATGATTCTAAGTTCCAGCCCCCCTGCCATGCGCAGGGACACCTCACACTAAACCGTATCACCCAAGGCTTCATCCAACCTGCTCTTGAACACTGCCAGGGATGGAGCATTCACAACCTCCCTGGGCAACCCATTCCAGTGCCTCACCACCCTAACAGGAAAGAATTTCCTCCTTATATCCAATCTAAACTTCCCCTGTTTAAGTTTTAACCCGTTACCCCTTGTCCTGTCACTACAGTCTCTAATGAAGAGTCCCTCCCCAGCATCCCTATAGGCCCCCTTCACAAACTGGAAGGCTGCTATGAGGTCTCCACGCAGCCTTCTCTTCTCCAGGCTTAACAGCCCCAACTTCCTCAGCCTGTCTTCATACAGGAGGTGCTCCAGTCCCCTGATCATCCTTGTGGCCTCCTCTGGACTTGTTCCAACAGTTCCATGTCCTTTTTATGTTGAGGACACCAGAACTGTACACAGCACTCCAGGTGAGGTCTCACAAGAGCAGAGTAAAGGGGCAGGATCACAAACCCACATTATGCACACACAGTAATGCATATAAACATATATGTATATATTTATGTATATATAGACACACTCCCCTTCCTCCATAAACACTATGCTTTTATTTGCTATCTAAGATTACTGAGATTTTCAAGCTGGATTTGGGGCCTGGTGTACTTAGACCATAAACACCCATGCATAGAATGTTATGAAGTCTACCTTCAGCAAATGCTCAGCATCAATTCAACATAACCTGTACAATTTAACATGTGAAACCTTTTCCTGCACATGTATGTTCAAAAACAGTCAGCTGAGATGTTTAATTATGAAGTTCAGCTATAAAGAAACCAAAGTACATGTGTGTGCTTCAGTTGAGGTGAGGCAAATATATGAAGACAAAAATCTAAAGTAATGAATTATATGAAGGAGATTTCTAATCCCCTTGAAATCAATGGTAAAGCTCCACAGACTCCATTGACCATCCCTTCACACCACAGTAAAGAGCTGAAATCTGGGGATCTAACTGAAAATGTTCATTAGTGCTGAGATTTCTCATGTTTCTTCACCTACACAAGTGACCTTAAATATTTGACCTTTGACCTCTAAATAATATCAGATGGCTGCAAAAAACCAAATGTTCAGACAATTCATTTCCATGTTAACCCCTAGAAAGTGCCCGAGAACTGAGAATCAGCTCTTTACTGAGATGCTGAAATGTTACTGCATCACATGGCTTTCTCAGACTAGACAAGCGCATTCCTCAAGCATGCACCAAATCGTTTTTCAGGACACTGTGAAATTTTGTCAGAAGAAATAGACATGAAAAGTATCTTTCAGTACTGCTGAGAAAGCTGAAGACAAAACAAGATTGTTAAAATCTATTGCATTGTGTATTTCTTTACTAATGGACTGATATCTACGTCATTTACCCGTGTGTTGCGTCCCTCTTGGAATGGCAAAGTGCATTGTTTCAGTAATATCTTAGGGACTATCTGAGATTGTGCCCAAAATGATTAATGTTCAGCTGTATCAATAGAAACCCTTTTTGTCAGAGACTTAAGATCAGCATTTTATAAGAGTGAGAAAGGGAGAAAGAACCCTAAACCCCAAAAGCATAAAATGGGTATAGGTGGACATCCCTTATGCCCACTGGTGATGGATGGAAGACTATGTGTTAGACCTGAGACTAAAATTTCAGAAGCAAAAAAAATGATGTCTTACTTCAGCCATAAATCAAACCAAAGTAAAATTGGATCATTAAACCTCTTTTTAAACTTCTGTAGCTTTCTGGGGGAAGAAAGCCAAATTTAAACATGAAAATACTGTTTTGACATGAAAAGTCAAAATATTTGGGTTTGAGAATATGAAAATTAAAAGCCTCTTTTTTTTTCTGCATTGCTCTTTCTTATTTTTAATTAAATTAGTCACCAAATTTGACCTATATTCCTTATTATGCTAGCAGCATTTTAGGCTGAGTTTGCTGTTTCTCTGGTAGGTGTCTGCCGAGATCTACTGAACATATGTGAATTAGAATTAGGTAGAGATCAACCCCAGCTCTTTCAGGCCAGTCCACCCAAAAAGGCTTCTGCTTTCAGTCCATGCCTACCTTCCTCTCTGCCAGGGGCCACTCCTTTAGATGCCCCTGCTGAAGTTTATGTGACTGAACTCTTCTTCAAGCAAAATGTGTGGGTTTGCTACCTAAAGCATTCGCATCCATGTGAATAAAAATCTACCTTTTGTTCTGTATAAGAGGAAAGGAATAAACAGACCTGTCCATAGCGTATGTTGGATCAGAGTGGAATTTTCTCATCCTGAACATTTATGTAAACTGTCTAAGCTGAGTGGATGCAAATTTCTGTCAGGTACAGCAGAGCAAGAGAGGAAGGGTGACTCCAGAAGATAGCACAGCTATTTTTGATCTTGTGTTAGCTCCAGCCTTCTCCCATGGTTCAGATGACAACTGGTATGTGGATGAGAAGTGACATGTTAAGTCACTTGCTGAAAGGAGCCTGTGCTTATGCCAGCAAACCAACTCCTGCTGTCCCGACTCTATGTCTTGATCACTTCCTTTCTGATGCTGTGTTGCCTTTTGTTACAACTCTAATCCTATGGTGTCTATTCCATGTCCTAGGTCTGGATCAGACGTTGCTGTATTCTGGTCTGTCTAATGAAATATTGATTTCTGCACCTCTCCTCCTCCAGTGTGTTTTGCAAAAGAAGAATCAATATTCTGCTAGGCAGTAAAGCAGCCACAGACAGTAGAAGGTGATCTGATATCCAAACACAGACATTCAGAGACCAGATAATTTTAGACAGCAGGAGGTGTTGAAAGGCAGTCTAGGGAAGGAAGGAGAAAAAGGGACAGGTGAATATCCACCCATCAAATACAAAGAAACAAATAATCAGAGCGTGAGTTTGTACAGAGAGGAGCAATCACAGCCACCCTACTAGTTGCACTGAAATATGGAAGCAGCCCCAATGACACAGATCAAAAGGATGCCTTTCACTGGGTCTCTGCTGAAATCCCTTAACTGTCATCTCCTTCATGGCTTTTGTTCTACACAAAACACTACAGGAATTGTGATAATTGTTGCAGTTCAGGCATTTTTCTTTCCCCTTGCCTTTCTTTTCCTTGCCTTGCCTTTCTTTGCCTTTGCGTTTCCTTGCCTTCCCTTGCCTTCCCTTGCCTTTTGATTTGCCTTGACTTCTCTTCCTCTTTTCCTCTTCTTTTCTTCCTCTTTTCCTCTTCTTTTCTTCCTCTTTTTCTCTCTCTCTCTTCCTCTTCTTCCTCTTTTTCTCCCTCTCTCTTCCTCTTCTTTAGGTGTAACTGAGAGACCTACTCCTACTCTGTCTCCTTGATAGAGTCACTTCCCAATGTCAACATGGTTCAGCTCTTGACATGGTACTAGATGCATCTGTAGTAGTGAAATTTGTTTTCCAGCCTCTTCTAGCTCCACAGTTCTCCTAACACAGAGAAAGGTCTGTCTACTTATACTCCTTCTAAGGCTGCTATTACTCAGCACTGCATCTTTGATGTGTGATTTACAAGGTATCTTTCTTGACTAGCAAAGTGCTGCTGTGGCCATTTATCAAATGGAGAAAAAGCAGAGCCCCTGACAGAGGAAACTGCATGACCCAGTACATGGTGGCTAGTTACAAAGTGAGAGATGGCATATTTGAAGTCTTCTCATGCTAAGGTAAGAACACAATAATGCCTTTCCTTCCCAAGGCTTGTGGAAGAGTTTTTACTGCAAGATCAGAAATAAAGGATTTTACCCATATTATGGTTCCTTTGTTGCTATCAGTCCTCTCCTCCTGCTTTTCCTCTACTTCTCACTTTGACAGCCTGATTTAGCAGGCTAGCTTTTACGAAACCCTTTCCTGAGCATCTCCCCTTGCCCTGTCCCCTGAGGTGTCTAACCCGTGTTTGTGACTTCTGTGCCTCGGTAAATCCCAGCACCTGATAGATACTACCACAGTCAGTGATGCAAGAACTTTGTTGTGAATCCAGCACTAAGTGGCTTACCCTGCATCAACCTGACCCAAGCTCCTGTGATGATGTCTGACTACTAGAGTTGGTCTTTCTCTTGACCCCATCAAGAAGGAATGCAAGAGTGAAAATCAGCACATGCTGCTCTTTATTACAATACAAAGCAAGGCAAAGGAGATAACTCTGAGCAATCTCTGAAAGCCAGAAAGGAACACTGGAAGACACAAATGAAATTACAGTTAGCTTTGTAGATCTATCTCCTTCAAATGTATCTTTTTAAAGGGCAGTTCCATGGAAAGAATTGCAACTAAGGGCAGGAAAGGACAGTTGCGTGATTTAAAACCTTTGAACCTATTGCTATGGGAAATAATGTCATAGTTTTGTAATGCAACAATCTACTGAAAGGAAAATAAATACTTTACTGACTCTTCACTAGGGACTGTAGTGACAGGACAAGGGGTAACAGGTTCAAACTTAAACAGGGGAAGTTTAGATTAGGTCTAAGGAAGAAGCTCTTTACTGTGAGGGTGGTGAGGCACTGGAATGGGTTGCCCAAGGAAGCTGTGAATGCTCCATCCCTGGCGGTGTTCAAGGCCAGGTTGGACAGAGCTTTGGGTGACGTGGTTTAGTGTGAGGTGTCCCTGCCCATGGCAGGGGAGTTGGAACTGGATGATCTTGAGGTCCTTTCCAACCCTAAGTAATCTATGATTCTATGATTCTATGAATGTGTCTCAAAGCAGTACACAAGCTCTGCAAGCTTCTTTGCATTCTGATTACCTTCCCCTTTATCTGTCATCTCTAACACAGATGCAGAACATTAACATTTAGAGCATTTAATTTTAATAGATGAAATATATCCCTGCGGACTAGGCTGATCTCTTAGCTCTTTACAGAAAGAAAAAGGTCTCTGCTAGCTTTATGGGCCTTTCTCACTTTCAGATGAAACTTCTTTCTTTGCCGTACAGGTGTATTAGTTTTGTCTGTTTTTTTTTCTGGTATAAACCTGCTCCCTTTCTGCATTTGGGTAGTTTCTTTCTCTGACTGAATCTGATGCTTTTGAGTCTTACTTTGAAAGTCAGGGTGAGGATCAAAGTGTATGCAGGCATAGCTCCCTACTGTGGGCATTTGGGGATGTCTAAGCACTGCTTAAAGTCATGACTTTAGACTCTATTACTGGAGTTGAAGGGAATCAACTTCCCTTAAGTAAACATTTACAAATTCTGAAATAGGCATTTTTACATCTTATTTTTAAATTTATTACATCTAATTCCCATCTTCTGCATTTTATCTCTACAGTGCACCAAAATGCAGGAGCAAGGAAATAACTTTCAAGATGTTTTAACCTACACTCCCCTGGAGCAAGCAGGCTGAGAGAATGGCTCCTCATGGTCCCTTAGCAGAGCTCCCTAGGAAACTGCCAGCGGTAGAGCTTTATGAAGATGTTGTACTATATTCCTGCGTTGTGTTCCGAGGAAAACACAACCGTACAAGTTAAAAGCCATCTGGATGCATGAACATGAAATTCATGGATGTGAACTGCCCTTTGAAAACAAGGGAATTTCTCAGATTTAATTCTTGTAGCTGATTGGATGTTGTCCAATGAAATTGTTTGAGCAGCTGACCTTCCAACCTCAACAATTTTATGATCCTGTGAATTTCCAGCTTTTGGCCAGCACTGAATACCATATTTCATTAAAGTGATACAGAGCTATAGGACAACTCTAATACCTGTGGGATAATCTGAGTCAACTCCTCTTCTAGTTACAGGAAACAAGTTCTGCAAAGCATTCTGTACATTTCTGAACTGAAAGCTTCTGCCTTAGGTGTCAACTTCATTCCTTGGCTCATGGCAGAAACTGAAATATTTTCCAGGGCTCTGTGCAATGAGATTGGTCAGACTGGGTTGTTTTTCTTTTTGAGTGAATTAAAAAGACAGTGTAAGGACCCATACATCCCTAACTGGGTCTGGCAGTCTCAAATGGATTGCTTTGGTTGGAGTTACCAGATCAGCAGATTAGCTGTAGAGTGTCAGCCTATAATTCAAATAAATGTCCAAACCTTGTCTATATTTATGGAAATCGAAATCACATATCACATTCCTCTACAAGTCTACTGTACACCTTGGTTTTTTTTTGACTTTCATAGTAATTGTCCAGTCAGAACTGGAGAATTCATGATTTAATTTAAACAAGGGCTAGTAAAGTTGGTTTGTTCACAGAGCTCACTGGTAAGACAAGCAGAATTGCCATCCTTGCTTTGTGGAAGAAGAGGCTGAATCAGAGAAGAGAGTGACTTTCTGAAGGTCATCTGGTAGATCAGTGCCAAAGAGCACTTCTGATGCCTAGCCCAGCATTTGGGTGATATGATGCACAGTGGACCAAAAGCTGGAGAAAAGGTACATTATTTCTTAGATGAGGAAAGGTTCTGTAACTTTTTCCTGGTCCAAATATGATGTGTTCAAATAGGACCTGAAAAACAGAGCATCCAGCCCTTCTGGGCAATTTGGACAAAACACAAATGTCTTTTCACCTAATTCTGTATCGCTGACAGCCGAATTACTCAAAGAGCAGCATAATCACAGCACAGCTGTGGTCAGTCGTGAGGTATTTCTGAAGTAGGCATTTTCAACTCCATTTAGTCTTGCCTGACTTGTCTGTTTTGATGCACAAGTTCCGTTTTCATTATGAGGCGATAATAAGCTTGAAATTGCTGCTTTTCTAATCCAAGTCAAAAGCTCACCTCTTTGAACTAGGAATGCTGGTGAAAACAGTTTAAAGGCTTGGAAATGTGAATGAGCTCTCAGCTACTCTGGCCACATGCTGGATAATTAAATGTGTGGCAGGAAGAAGAAATTTCCTCCCTTTAAAAAAATGAATCTTTCACAATAGTGGTCATCATGAGATTTATTAAAGAATTGACTATTAAGGGTTATTTCATGACAATCTGGGGATGTGCCTTTCAGACTGCAATCAGTATGGTCAAACTAAATATGCATGTATAAAAGATAACAGGCTCTCCACTGGGTATATGGTGGTATGTATAACTTGTGACTGCATTGTGCTGTTGCCCAACAAGGCCCTTATTTCATGGCAAACTACCAGAACAAATTCTTCCATCTTTGTAGGGAACACAAGGTTGGAACCAGCTGAGTATTTCATAGAATCAGAGAATCACAGAATTGTTACGGTTGGAAAAGACCTTAAAATCATCTAGTTCCAACCCCCCTGCCATTTCCTTTAGATTAATGTAAGAATCAAAAATAATACATGAGAATGCATTAAGTGGCTCAAATGTTTAATTCTGAAGTTGTTGACTTAAGAAAAACGGCACCAGGGAATAATATGGTGATGTTTTTTGGTGTAATCCACCAGTTCTACAGACAAAAAATTTCAGACCACTGACAGCTTGAGCTATGGTAGGTAAGCTTCATGATTCTGCTTTCTGCAAGTCAACGAGAACTAAAAGATGTATTTTTGTCAGTAATCACCTTTGGTTTTCCAAAGTGCATAAATCACATTTGGTTTGCTCTGAAGGCTATAACATTTCCAAGCACATCTCCAGAAAACCTCTGGAGATCTAATTATTCCAGGATACCACCAAAAAAAAAAAGTTATTACTTATTTGAACTGCTAAAAGTGCTAGCTGCAATGTGACGACTTCTCTGCCAGTGTTATTCTCCTTCAGGAAAGAGTTTCTAACCTCAATAGCAAACATAGCTAGGTTTTTATTTTCCCAGGACCTGAGTTCAATTATTGAATAGGCCCTAGGCTGAAAGAACACCAGGTACATGCAATATCCAGTATTTTAAAACAGCAATAGTAATAACTTTTGTTTAGAAAAAAAAACATAGAGTTCAGAGCATAGACCAAATGGGGAAATTATTCTGATTTAACTGAGCCTAAAAGTTGCTATTGTACCAACTTCAGTGGAATTATTCTTATTTGCATCATTTTAAAGTCAGGAGTCTCCAATTCTGGGTCGAAATCAGGTGTGGGGATTACAGAAAAACAGATCCTAACCCTTAGTCTATAGCAGAAAAGAAGAATCTGATGAGAAAGTCATGTGTCCTCAACTGTTACTGTTCCCTTCACAGCGGCCTTTGTCATAGCTGGATTTCCTTTTGTTCCTACATGATTGACTGGTAACCTGAGGGCTGATTGGGTTTCTGAGATAAATAAAGTAAGAAGAATCTAGGTATTTCCTTTGCTTAAAATAAATCTAAATCTTAATTCTATGTGGTTTAGAGAAAACTTGAAAAACTTTTCCTCCGTTGTGACTATTTTATACTTTACATGTCCTTTATACTTCCGTAGTTTTGCCCAACACAGGCTCCATCATCACGGTAAAACCTCTCTGTGACCTTTGAAATTGTTTGTATGTTCATTCTCTGATATGACCTGAAATGGCTCTTGGCACAATAACTGTGGTTGCTCTTAAGAGACAGACAGGTGCTGGCTCGGGACTGATGTATGGAATTCATGATACAGATTCCTTGTTCATAAGCCAAAGAGCAGAAACCCGCTGCATGACTTTGCTAATCTAAACCCGAAATAATAAACTGTAGCCCTCTATACATCGGTCCATTGTGTTCCCTCTTGTTCTCTTTGAAAGTCTTTTAGATGAAGACATTTTAAACAAGTTATTACTCATTTCTCTCTTGTGATTTTTGTGGTGGTTTTGCCCTCATGCCCCAGTTTTTAATGAATTAGATCTCTTCCCCAGGTAACATAGACTCACGTACACATCAGAAATGAAGAAAAAGTAATTCTGAAGAAAACAGCCATATACAGTATGATACATCACTGGTGAACTGCATTCCAAATAAACACAACCTGGTACTTCATGTTATTTGTGGCCTGAAAAACAGTTAGACACCTAACATAATATTGGAAAGGGACAGAATATGTAATCCTTACAGAAATAATAAGAGGTTGTCCTGTAATCTCCCTCTCTCCACATCTTCTAGTGACGTGTCAGAGATCTCGGCCTCTTTCTTAGACCAGAACTAAACACTGTCCATAGTAAAATTTAGGTTTATGCAGTGCTTGAGGCAGTCTAGGACATTGTTGTAATCACATTTTGTTGCTTCTGCTATTATAAGTGAGATTTCTTTTAAATATTGATGCTTAAATGAGTCAAGACCAGAAGACTAAAATACAAGTATACAGTCCAAAGGTTCTTAAGAAGCTTTCATAAAGTGCTTAAGATAAATTAAACAATTGAATGTAGCATTTTGGCTTTCAATCTACGAATAATCTAGGTCAAACCAGAACCAAATGGTTCACATTTAACACATTGAAATGCTCCCCAGAGTTTCTTAATGATGACACCAGCTTTCATAAACAAAATATCCATTGAATTGTTGTGTTCAAATCAATATTTCACATGCCAGATCTCCAGATCTTACATGCACTGAGATTATCTGAGACATGTCAAGTGGATACACAGGACCACTGTACCTTGGGCCTTTATACTCTGAAAGTCCCAGTGCTTTATCTGATTTTTATCTCCATTTTCTTACAGGCACCCAGGAAATCTGTCCCAAGGCAAGGAATTGAACCTCAGAGAAGCTCTTTCAACACTTTGACCATTAGTCTTTGTCCTGGGTTCAGCAGTAGCAGTCATTTTTCTCCTTCTTGGTAGCTGGTGCAGTGCAGTGTTTTGACTTTTGGCTTGGGAACAGAGCTGATAACAATGATGTTTTGGTTTGGCCAAGGATTTTGTGAGCCTCATGCTCTGCCAGGGAGGAGGGGAAGCCAGGAGGAAGCAGAGACAGGACACCTGACCCAAACTGACCAAAGAGGTATTCCATACCACAGCACGTCATGCCCAGGAGGTAACTGGGAGTTACCCAGAAGGGCTGGGAGACTACAGGGTTGGAGGAGGTATGTGCTTGGTCGGGCTGGGGAGGGGGGGTGAGTTATCAGTTGGCTGGTGGTGAGATGTTGTATTCTCTTCCCTTGTTATTTCCTTTACCATTATTGTTATTGGTGGTAGCAGTAGTGATTTGTGTTATACCTTAGTTACTAAACTGTTCTTATCTCAACCTGTGGGAGTTGCATTCTTTTCGATTCTCCTCTCTGTTCCTCCGGGAGTAGGGGGAGGGAAAGAAGGGGGGAAAGTGAGTGAACGAGCTGTCTGTCTGGGTTTAAACCAAGACAGTCTTTCCTTCCTTCCCAGATATGTGATTATTTTTTTACATGTTTTTCAGAATGAATGTTTGTAGCATTAAGCATTATACAAGTGCTGCAATGTTCCTGACTTTTTCTGGAATCTAGCACAGTAAAGCTATTGTCTCAAATCAGGCAAAGTGTTTACATAAATATTTAGTGAGAATTCACTGTTAATAATTATGAAATATTATTATGAATATCATTCATAAGAGGTAGCTTTTTTGGCTAGCCAAAGGTCATCTTCCTCCCCAGGCTCATACACAGTAAGTCATTGACAAATTACATACTTTACTGCTGGCCTATCATGTGAGAGCAGCTGCAGGTCAGAATGTTGCACATAAGTCATAGAATCATAAACTCATAGAGTGCTTATGGTTGGAAACGAGCTTAAAATCACCTAGTTCCAGCACTCTGCCATGGGCAGGGACATGTCACACTAGACCGTGTTGCCCAAAAGCCTGTCCAACCTGGCTTTGCTATAAATTTCCTTTTCAATAATAGGCCTAAAAGAAATAGAAATGTATTAATTTACAAATTCAACTTTAACCAATTCCGCCAAGATTGGAGCTTTACAAGGTACACATTTAAACTGAGTGAACTATTTCAAGAACCAACTTCATAGTACTTGGGAAAACATTTAAAAATAAATGGAAATGTTTGTTACCTTGGCTGATGTTTCAAACCAGCCCACAAACCCATTATCTTTGCAGAACTGATCCATCTTGATGCCGTTGTTCATAAGAACATCTATTCCCTGGTCACATTTGTTTGCTAAGAGGACTGTCGGCACAGGCTTGCCATTTGGAAGAACCAACTTAGAGTCCAAATCCTCTTTCCATTTTGTCACTGCCTCAAACGTTGCAGGTCTTGTAACATCAAAGACAATAAATGCCCCCATGGCTTCTCTGTAATATACCCTGGTCATGTTTCCAAACCTTTCCTGACCTGTGATAAAGAAAAAAGGAGAGAGAAAAAAATTGCCACCTTGTAAAAATCACTGCTTCCAGTCTGAGTCAATATTTCATATAGCATGTTTTCTAAGAGAACATTACTGAAGGTAGGACTTCATTTTGTAAGTCTTTGGAAAGGTGCTGTTTGCCTAAATAGTGACAAGTACTATGCTAAAGTAATTTGCATGAAAATACAACAAAGTATAGCATGAAAAAAGAGTTTTAAAGCAAATGTCCAAGGAAAGTTAATAACTTTATGACAAGCTTGAGCTTCAGTGTACGGTCTTATTATGCTGCCAGACTTCTAAGAGTGGATAGTACCAAGGGTCTTGGTGTATGTTATAGGACTTTAAACAGGAGTCACAAGAAATCTAGATACCAGTCTGGAAGCTGCTCAATCCTATGGTATTTTTTGGGAAACATCTAGCAATTGATCTGCTCATGCAGGAAGAGGACCCTGCATACACTCATGCAAGTAGTAATAATCAACTGTAACATACTCTGAGGCCATACCAGGCATTAGAGTCATTATGAATTTACTTTTAGTGGCAAACTAAAACACAGAGGTGAGAGAAGTGAATTTAAAGCATTGCAAATATGGAAAAAGTTCTAAGAAAGAGCTGTATTACTGCAGTGAAAAGATCTGGGAGGAGGTGTTTCACATTAGTTCTGATCAGAAGCTTTATGGTTTCATTTGATGAATTCAAAGTATTTCTTGGAAGTTATTTACAGTGTTTTTGTGAGCTAACAATAGATTATTATATTTGAACATGGACATTTGTAAATGTCTACCATTTTATATGATCAATATAAAAAAACAACACACTTGGCATCAGGATGTGGGTTTGTTATACACATGCTGTTTTCATGGGAATTTTGAAAGACCATTTCCTGGAATGGAAATAAATTACACAGAATTTTTCTTTAAGCAAAAAAATAAAATAGAATTTCTATCGATGTCTACTGCTGAGCTGTGATCTGAAAAGAAGAATCATAAATTCCTGAAACATCTCACAACAGCAGCCTTAAATACAACTTTAAGAGTTTAACAAGACTCTTGTATTTATACATATGCTTCCATAGCTGAGAAAAGGTGCGATGCAATAAAACAGCATTCAGTGGAAACCTGTTTCTAGCCTTATTTTCTCAATGTGCATGGTTTTGAGAAGGTTAGGAAGACAAGAAGATTAGGAGGCTGCCTCTGACCCTAGGAAGGCCACCTGGGGAGGCTTTATCTGGAAGTTATGTTGTCGGATGTAAAGCTGGGTTGAGAACTGAAGAGTGCTGATTACTGGGCTTCTAGACCATGTAGTTTCATTTAATGGAAGTAGCACTGAATGCAGTTATGGGGTCAACACTCTCCATTTGTGACATTTATCTTTGGATTTATGTTCTAGCTGTTGCAGCAAGGAGAAAGTCATTCACATGATACAGGAACCAAATATTGGTATCTGTCTTCTCCAAGTTAATATTAGGGTTTTTTTTACCTTAAACAAGCACTCTGTTCCACTGATAAAACAAGCTGAAAATGCAAAATTTCTGGGAAATGTGAGCTCATATTGAAAGATCCTTATGGCTGTGATTTGTTAAAATGTCTTATGATTCCTGTCACTGGGCTAATCAGATGAATGGGCAAGTCATGCGCTATTCAATAATCTCCTTGTTGAGCAATTTTCATTCATCTGCAAGAAGGTGCCTTCAAACAGAAGTTGAGGTCTGACTTCTGCTTGCAGAAATGCAAGCAGCAACATGTAAAATTAGCTTTTGATGCATAGTATATTTCAGTGATACTTTATACTTCTGCAAAGTTCTTGAAACGCTTACACTGTAGATATGTAGACAATGTAAGAACTAAACTTGGGCCTTACACATATTAATTGGAACAGAGATCTCTAAGATAGGTGGGACGTCATAGAACAAGAACTAAATTATTCATTTGCAACATAAAATAATTCATCACAAAGTTATTAGAAGAATAAAAGACTCCTATGATGGGATCTTCTGGATCATAGTGGCCGACGAAGTTCTGACAGATAACATTGCACTGATTCCTCCTCCTGCTTTGGCAGATATCTAGATTTTTCACTGCACAGAAAAAACACTGTGTTTGTAAAAGCAGCTTTATGCAGGGGAACAGTGCTCACCAATTTCCATTACCACTTCAAAGAAAGAGAAAGAATGAAGCTGATGGCTGAATAATGTGTGTAAACCCTTTCTGAAGTGGTCTTCCCCACCCATTGGTTGCAATAAAGATATGAACCTGCTTGGCATAAAGGCATTAAGCAATTTTGAATGGGAAAAGGTGGTCTGTAAACCCCAGACTTTTATGTCACTTGCATAATGGCTTTACTTTTACTTTATTTACATTGTAAAAAAAGTGATCTCTAGTGTTTGCATTGTGCTTGGAGACTTAAATACTGTGTCTAAGGACCCAGGAGGAATATTTTTCCAGAGATTCTCCCTTATGTGAACAAATCCCTATCTATTAGATGGGGGTCCTAAAACTTATTCATATGGCAGAATTACTCATGAAAATGGGAACAGTTTGATGTATTAAAGGTGTCAGAATCTGGCCTTAGGTTTTCAACAGCACAATGGCTTAAGCAGTAAGTAGGTTAGAAAATAGACCAACCATTAGGCATCCAGTGGTATCTTGGAGGCAACCTTGAACATTAGGAACTATTTTATTGCAAGAGGAACTGAAGGAGATGGGTTTTGCTTTTCATTGGAAGGGTCAGAAGCTTGTGAAATGTTTGATCTGGCCCATTGTACTTTACTGCACCCCTTGCAAGGCCATTGGCATCTGGCATCAAATCCCACAAATCTGATGGCCTTTGCCCACTGAGATGGTGTTTTATGTTGTGATCCATTAGCCCTAATTTAGGTTCCATAAAATTAAGGGGTGGATCTACTATTAGGGTCCCTTTGTAGTCAGAGACTGAGACGAGATCTAGAGGGCATCTTCTCAGCAAGAACAGACATTTAAGAGTGGTCTCATAAGCTTCTTCATAGAGGTATTTAATCTCTACCCTCAACCCCCTGGTGAGCCCAGGGTGAGTAGCTCAGGCTCAGATGGTTTAGTACAAGATGTCTAATTGTTAAACCAGATGAATTCTACCCCTCTTTGAAGTGAACCCAGTGAGACCGAGGTGCCAAAACAACATTTCCATTACGGGGAAGGGCTCCCTGTCTAAATAGCACCTTCCTGCCCAGCTCTCCTAACTTCAGTGGCACTTCTCTCACAGGGACATGTAACATTTCATGGGCTTAAAGCAGTCAACAGCTGAATTTTCATAACTTATTCACCCCACATAAACTTGCCAGCATGAATTGCACAGAAGTCTACAATTTCCACTAACCACTATCATCTCTGATGAAATTGTAAAAACTAATGGTAAAGTGCTAAAACTCAGATAATTTCCACCATCTCTCCCATAGTACCTGAATTATAGTGCAATATAAAAATTAATTAAAACTGCTTAATGCCCACTTTTCAATGGGGTTTGCCACCATCCATTGTCCTAAGAGGAAAACCTTCTGAGAACCACCATTGCTATGTAGAGGGGCTTTAGGCAGCACTGAGAAGTTGGAAACTGTGGAGAAGATCTAAACATTTGAATGAACCCTTCACACCTTCCATTTCAATATAACTTTCATAATTTTCATCCTTGAATTCAAGCCATTGTCTTTATGGGCCGAAACCTAAGCAAGCCTTAATGTGGTGTTCACCACCCCAGAATGGGGAAAAGCAGGCTGTCAGCAGGATCAGGCCCATGGATCTCACCACAGATCTGTACTGAAATAAAACCACCCAGGCAGGGGCTTATTTATGTTTGCAGAACAGTAATTTCAAGGTAACTTAGCTTAGAAATCACCATGACTATCTTATTTATGCATATGTACTGCAGATGTGCTGTGCCTTGCGCTAGTGAACAGCCCATTTACTCATCCTGGAGCATAACAGAAACTTTATGACTGCTGAAACGTTTGGTCATATCTGTGCAAAGTCTGATGTTTCCAGAGGTGAAAGTTGCAGGGAAAGGAAATGAAAGTGTTCTGATACCACTGGTGTTGCATGGATGTCTCCAAATGACTGGTCCAACTCTTTATGAGACGAGAACCAGCCTTGCAGAGGCAAACCAACATATACTGGGTAGCAATGAATAATCCAGCCCACACACGCACAGCAGGAGGGATAGCAGCGATGCTGACAGGGCTGTGAAAAAGTAGCAGTGGAAGGGGAAGGCTCTGAAGTGCTGCTCTCTGCCCTCCACTGCACTGATGTTGATGCTCCCTGCAGTAAATCTGCAGCTAAAGCTGGTCTTCAGTGATCTGAGGGCTCTGTGGACACAAAGCGCAGACAGCAGCACTGAGAGCAGCCTTGCAGAGGAGGGAATAGCAAATACACCCAGATCTGATGCCTGCAACAGTTGGTTTCTGCAAAAGCAGCCCCAGCCTGCATCTGCAGGGCCACCACACCACAGCGCTCTTGTTCAAAATAGGATTAAGAGTTTCTTTTAAAGCTTTCCTTTTATCAGTCTGCTCATTAATTTAAAGTATACTCCTACATAGGCAGCAGAAAAGATAAGGAAACAAAAACAGCTGACTGAGGACCAAGATTTAAAGATGTATGACCCGGCAGTAGAGGCGATGGCACACTTTCACAGGGACATGAACACCAAAACTGAGAATTTGGGACATTCAATGAAATAATTTGGAACTGCTGTGAGGAAATTAAAGACAAAGAGAATTTTACCATGTATATCTCTACCCAGACACAATAGTGAAAATTCAGTCACCACAAACTTAGGCATTTGAGTGGAGAAGACATAAAATCATAGACTTTAATGCCAGTGTCTTGGTACAGAAATTGTAACAGCATAAACCATGAAGTTTTGTCCAGTTATTCCTGTCTAGCACCATAGCTTCAGGAATATATTATCTGTTACAAAAAATATCCAAGTCTTAATGTAGTAGCATGTGATGCAGAACCTACCTGATCCCTGAATTAAATTTTCTAATGCTTAGTTCCCTTATCGTTCAGCACTTATGTCTCATCTAAATAAATGTGGTTTCAGCATTTAGCGATTAGATCTTATTATACTTTTGTTTAACAAATCAAAGAATACAGAAAAATACTTTTAAGAAATACAAACTACATTGGTCTATGAAATTAGATAGTGCCAGATGAACCAAATTTGCTTTTTCTTATGTGTGTAAGGGTAAAAGAGGGTAAACTATTTGGTCCTACCACAGCTGAAGTATGTCACTGCTCCAATTAAGTCACTGTATATGTAAATCCTGCTACTAATGCAGATGAGCTTGACACCAGTTTTACTCCAAACCTTTTTGAGAAGATTATTTCTACATTGTTAAACAATTTACTGCCCACTGACCCACACAGTGAAGTGCACATTACACTTAGTGGTGAGTGCACTGGCTGTATAATGGAGAGGGAGGAGAGGATGCAAGAGCTAAAATGGTAATTGATATATATACATGTACCCACATACATATAGAAAAGTGTAAATACTGATGTGAGACATTATTGATAAATTTGCAGCATATGCTTCATTTTAAGATGTCCTGAATGCAAAACCAACGTCCTTCAACATGGTCAGAGACCAAAACTTTCTTTATTTCTAGACCATGTTTAGCTTTGGGGATAGAGATTCTACCTAAAGAAAAAGGATGCTCTGAGACCAGAGTTTTTACTTTCCTTTCTCTTCTCCTTTCATATTTGTGTTTTCCAAGTGATATGTGACCAGACACAGCCAGGATAAAGCATTTCCATTCCCTCCATATTTCTAAACTGTTTTACTTTGCTTTCATTTTTAAACTTTTCTCATTTTCTCACCAGCCAGATGCCTTATTAGGATAACTTGTATGCCAGCACCACACTGATCTGAATTCAGTGCATTGCTTACAGAACTTAAGCTCTATGTACATCTATCAACAGCTGAAGCTCCTTACACAGAAGTCATTAAAACTGAGACAGCAATTCTTTCTTACTGGCCACTGTCTTGACCTTCACAGAGATGCTTTGAATTGGGCAATTCATATGAAATTTAGTACTGTGGTGTAATTCTCTCTGTCATGTGTGATAACTCAGAAAGCATGCTAGTCATTCAGTACTACAACTTGGTGTAATTGCTTCTGCAGCCTGACTGAAAGCTACATCATATGATCCGCCAGCACATGATTAGTAGTGTAATACATCTCTGAAACAAGGCATGCAAAATACATTCTTTAAGTCCCCGATGCGTTCAGAATCTACTATTAAACACTCTTTCGCATGCAGAAAACTTCTGGATGTGTATTTATTGTTATAACTGGTAAGCAATAAAAACAACATCACTCCATCATTCCAACTCTTAATAAACTGAGCACATATGTATTAAACCTCATAAACCCACAAGATTTTACTGATTATAAAAAAGCCAAGGTTATGCATGTTTTGCACTGTTGTTGCATAAGTTTTGGTGCCTTGGTGCCAAATTCAGAGCTCAGACATGAGGCAGCTCAGTGCAGAAGAAAGGCACTCCCTCCACTCCTAAGAATGCCAAGAATTTTCCCATTTCACTAGTTTTACTCTGTGCCGTTCCAGACTAGATCACTGAACCCACAGCTCAGGCCACAGGCTGGCTCAGCTGCCTAACAGCTGATATAACATTCACCTCTATTCCCTGCTTAACGAGTGTCACTTCTTAATTTAATTAAGGTTTTAAAACGCCTTCCTTTTTGCTGTACGTGTTGTGTTACAGCTGGACTTGGATTCCTAAGGACACTAAATGAGAAATCATTGCTTAAAGTGTGCAAGAGATGGCATCAAGATAAACTTCTATTTTGTGGACTGAATCAGAAGTAATTAATTCCTAGTAAATGGGGTGCCAAAAAAAATTGTGGATTTAGTTGGAAGCCAAATATAAAAACTCCAAAGCACAGACAGCAACAGTGTTGAAGTCTGGGGGTTTAAATATGTAAGCGTGCAAGGATAGCTCTATTTCTTTATGCTTTTTTCTCCTAACAAAGTAAATGATCTTCGCTTGCTTGGTGTTGGCAGAAGAACAAGTAAACATGAGTAAATAAATTTTAACAAGCAGGATTATTGCCAGAGAGAAACACTTCTCTTTTCAAAGCATGTCAGAAGTTGTTTATGTTTCATTGGGCTGAAGAAAGGGAAAGAAAGGAAGAAGGAGGGTGTTTCGAGAAGGGAACTCAGCGATACTTTTTCCTTATTTATTAAACTATAAAAATGATTTCAACCATCTTGTTGAATCCCTCATCTCTTCCACCAAATAAACACTTGTAACAGGAAATTCTTGTTTCTCTCCCTCCCGTCACAGAGATCTGTAAGTACAATGAGGCAAGCTGAACAGTGGGAGCTGCAGAACAAGTGGGGCATTCGAAGAGGGGTGCCCATGTCCCCACACGTGTCTAGGGGCTTGGGAGGAACATCAGACAGGGCAGGTTTCACCCTGACAGCCCTTGTTTGGAGATCTGCTGGGTTTAGGAAACTCCAAAATGTCAATCTGCCAATAAAGTTTTTTTTTCCTCCATCTCTTCCCCCTCAGCACATAGGCACTGGTAGCTTCCAACTTAAATTAATTTGGGTCTATATTTTGTATTGTCTTTGGACAGGTTATGGGGCAAAGGGTTCTCCTCTGTACTCACCTGCAATATCCCAGAGCTGCAGCCGTACCACAGTCTCAGCATCCCAGCTCAGCACCTTCAAGGCAAAGTCCACCCCGATGGTGGCCCGGTAGTGAGGGGAGAAGTTCTGGTGGACATAACGTTTGATGATGCTGGTCTTGCCCACTCCCAGGTCCCCGATCACCAGCAGCTTGTAGAGGTGCTCCTTCTGATTGTGCTTCTGCATCCTTCCTGTGGCTGCGGCTGCTCCCTGCGAACTGATTGCATGCTCTGCCCAAGGAATCCTGCCAGCCCGAGGGGGAGAGAGGGAGTGAGGAACCGGGGAGGGAAGGAGACCAAGGTAGGTGGAGGCTCTTTCCCTTTGTAAGGAAGCAGGATCACCAGGTCCAGCAGGCAGCTCTGCTGGGAGATGAAGTAAGCAAGGGACTGGGGGATGAAAGTCTCCCAGAAAGTTTTGTGTGATGTGTGTAAAGATCAGCACGAGGTGTGTCTGGGATTAGTCTGGCTACTAAAGACCTTGCAGGAAAATTCATGCAGCAGCCCTGTTCCCTGCTTTGCTCCTTGCTGGAAGGACAGGGTTTCTGTTGTGCACTAGTTTTACACGCTGGTTTTTAAATGTGACAATTTATCACCCTATGCTTGTTTCCAGGCATCCTTAACATGTTTGTCACAGCACAAAAATAAAAGCAGAAATCTCCTTTCAGAAGTTTCACTCCTCCTTTAAAGTGCAAAAGTTAAACCAGTGTGACTTTACCTTTGGATGTGATTTGGTTTTAATCAGTGTAAGTCAGCGTGAATGCAGTTGTATCACTAGAAGTGGTTACAGCAGTATAAAGCATCTGTGCTTGTGTCCACACTAAGAGGGCTGGATGAATTTAACTTAATCCATTTAAAATCCGTGGAATTTAATTACAAGAGATGCAGATATTTTAACATAATTGCAGTTGTCTGTCTGCACCTATAAGCATGCTTACATCTGCTGAACGCAGCACACAGCTTATGCTTTGTTTTTCATTACAATTAGACCCTACAATGCAAAAAAAAATCCAGATTTATCCCATGACTCCGATAATCAGAAGTTATGAATGCAGAACAGCATTAGAGCATATGAACGCCAGGGTCTCAACAGTCCTCTGTTTCCCCAAATAAATGATATCAAACTTGCAAACAACTGAATGCATTTGAGTAAATCATTCCATTGACATGACCGCCCCTGTATTTTAAATGAACACAGGGACAGTTCAAACACGCAGCTTAGCTGGAGACCCCTGCCCATTACCTGTAGGCGTTTGATTCTTTTAACAGTTTTGATATCAAAACCCCAGAATGGTCATATTCTGTGGAAATGATTTTTACATTTATTGATGATATTGGTAAAATAAAACACATTTTACACTTACTGAAATATTATTTAATGGAGTTCTCGTCCAAATACACACTGAAAAGGCATTATAAACTTGTCATCTATCCAAAAAGCTGGATTTTAGTAGACAAAGAATTCAGAACACTTGTGTTATGCAATCTTTTATAATCAGTCTTTAAACTCAAACTTTACAGTTTTTATATATACATACACACAAAGTGGGAATGGGTAATTTAAGAGGAAAATAGTGTTATTTTCCTTGAAACTTTTGTATTTTAGGAAGAGGCTTTTTTTTCAGTAAGATGAATTCTTTTTTTCAAAAAACAGCTCTCATCTCTATCATTCTGTTTAGAAAGAAAATTTTAAAGAGCTTACCCTTGTTAGCTCAGACATATAAGACTACAACCAGTTCACTCCAATCAGTTACTATCTTTCCATGACCCAAGCTTATTATTGTTGCTACTGGTAGGGTGCAGGCTGTGAGCCTTACCTTCACAGCGCTGCTGTTTTAGGAGAGGATGCAATACCCAATGCACTTCTAAGCACTCACAATTCCCTTTAAAGTTTGATGATTTCTCATTTTAGAGGTTAAAAAAAGGACAGGCTGAAAGTGTATAACAATTCAAGAAATGACAAAATTGGTGCTTCTGATGAGATTGAAATTACATCTGATCTTTTATCATTCTTTGATGATGGCCAATGCTTGGAGAGCAGTGCAGGGAAGACCTCTGTGAGCAGGTATTAGGGAGCTGGATATCTTAAGCTGTTAGCAAGAGATTGGCCTACACCCAGAAGCATGAGGCTTTACCTCTCTTCCAAAGTTTCTGTTAGCATTAGCTATAATAGCTCTGGATAATCGTGTTACTTGTTCAAGTTTCCAATTCTTCTTTGAACCTGCCTAAATTCTTGGCCCCAGCAGCACCCTGGTACAATGAGCTCCTCAGAGGCTTAACCAAGGTCATCCCCAGATGGCCAAAAGGGCTACAAGGAAGGTATTCAGTGAGGTGCTCAGATACAGGGTGAGCATGTGGAAGGCTTCATTGCATTCAGAGGGACGATTTGCTGAGCTACTCTGAAGCACGGACTGAAGTGTCTTGCTGAGTGAAAGCTGTACCCAGATCTCTCAATTCCACGATGAACTGGCTTTCATAGACACTGCTGAATGCTCCTAAGGTGAGAGCAGGCTCTTAGCCCTTTTTGGAGGACTGCTCCCATGTCCTGAACTATGCGTCTGCACTGGTTTGCCTTCATTGTCATCTATAGCCACCAGAGCAGGCAGGTATGGATGTATTCCTCATTTGCAGTCATGGGGCAGAAAATCTGGGCTGGTCAAGTCTTAAGTAATCCCTGCAAGACTTGTTTGATGTTACCACCTGATCCCTTCAGGCACACAACCAGGTTACTGTGACTCCAGGATTTGGTGTCCAGGGAAGCGCACTTAGCCTGAAGCTGATGCAATGCAATCTGTCAACTGAGACCCCAGTTAAGGGCAGGTAATGTAAACCATATTAGCTTGCACTTACCACCCACAGGTAGTAGTTAGCAAGGCTCAGCTGACATGGAGTAACTTGTTAAGCTGGGAGAACCAGATTGTGCCTCTGAGCTTTTATTCTGCTGCTTCAGGTCCTTCAATAATGCCAAGGCAATAAGGACATGTAAATATGCCACTCATTTAGTTGGTATTTCAGTGTTCGCATTTTGGTTGTCTGTGTTATTCTCTGGCAAAGACATACATTTTAAACTTAATTAAATCAATTATCAAGTTTTTTAAACATTATTTAGTTATTAAGGAATAACTGAAATTCCACAACTTGTACCTACGCTGTTTATTTTTGTATTCCCTGCCTATTCACTATGCTATTTGCCACAATAGTGTCATCCAGTGCCTTGCTCTCCCTATTTTAACACCTATACTGATATTATTAGAGCATTTAATTGACAGGAATTGATACAAACTCTACGCATCTCCATTGTAATTAACAACATTTAAGGAAATTCCATCAACTTAAGGCATCACAGACTTTGTTGGCCTCAGCATAAACGTGAAACCCCTTTTACAGTGATAATTTTCAGGAATTTCTCACTATTTCTCCATCAATAGTAGAGATCCTTTTCTCTGAGAGAAAGATTCAATTACATTGACAGGAATCAAGGGCAGCATAACTGCATCCTGGATTTTATCACTCCTCTCTGCTTGGCATATACCACAGAGAAAGACGTCCATCTTGACTGAGCACCACAGTTGTTACCTACATACATTTAAAACTGACAACGGTATCTGAGATACTGAAACCATAAAGTAGTAGTTTTTGTCCAAGGAAACACATTCAGATTATTAGAAATGTGGGTACTCAAAAATTATTAGAAATGTGGGTACTCAAAAATTGGCATCTCATTTACACCACAGCCATTGACATCATACTTCGTACCTTTAAATATCTTGAAGGGATTGGCTATGCCATCCTATTAATCTTACTGAATATGATATAATATAAATGACACCATAATCCAGAGAAATGCTAAATATACATCTGCATATGTATGCATATACCTGTATATATGCAGATACACAAATTAATATGCTAGATCAGAAGATTATTTTATGTCCTGCTTTAAAACCAACACAAAACATTTTCATTCTACAGTTTTTTTGCCAGACTTCTGTACCCCAGTTAATCCTGGGACATGGAATAAATACTAAATTGCAAGCTACACAGACTAGTTCATCTTTTATTAATATATGATCTTCCCCATTTCAGTCATAGCACATTCACCGACTTCATTATGGGAATGGTCAATCATGACAAAAATAATCTTTTACAGCGAAATAGATTGTTTTAACAAAATGGTGCATTTCCCCCAATTTTATTTTTAGACTAGAAAGACCTAATTAGTTTGGATTTTCTTCTATTCCAATGGTTCTTGTGATTAAGACATTCAGTTAAAACTTACTATGACTCACTACACATACCCATACTGGAATGGTTATTGACTTGCCAAACATAGCTAAAGCTCTGCCTTGATTAAATTATGATCTTCTTAACTTATAATTAACTTAGCAGAAAATGCACTTTATCAGGAAAGATCCCTCAAGGAATATCTAAACAAAAGTTTATGCAACCAGTAGAATAGATTTTGTGGCCAGATGTCATGTTCCTTGTTCTGAAACAAGTTATAACTCCTGCACTCAATTATTCTCTCTCATTACAAATTCAGTCTACACCCTGGCTGAAAGCACTCTATCAATAACATAACAATGCAGATTGAATGGGCATGCCCAAGTGTTAACCACTTGGGGATTACTATCCAGATGTCCCACAAAATAAGGTCTGGATGGCAGCAACAGCCTATAGCAGCGTCTGTTTTAAATCAGGAACTACATTTCCTACATTTTAGCTGAAAACAGCTAAAATCTTACAATAGCAGCCCTGTTACAAAACTCTTAAAGAGGCATAAGTTACTGATTGAGTGTCCAGTTGTGCCGTACTAGAGCAATGGGTTTCTAGGGTTAGAGATCTTGCAAGACTAAACCTCAAGGCAAGATGGGATTCAGGACAGAGAAACAGTGAGAACACAGGAAAAGAGATTACAAATGTTAGCAGCCCATGTGTGTATGAATCATTGTATTTAAAGAGTGAGAGTTTGTGGCTCTCTCACAATTACAAACCCTTAGTCTGATAAAGGGACCTTGCTTGGCTACTTATTGCCTATTCCAATAGACCTTCCATATCCACCAGCCCTGTACAGATGCCTCAGGGCATCTCAGATGGTTTCAGTTACCTGTGTGATTACAGTCAGTGCTCAGATGAAACCACATGTTTCTATTCCATCAGACTCAAAATATAACTATAATAATTTGATGTAATTCCCTTGCTCAAAACTGATTTTTTTTTATTATTATTACTATTTTTTATTGTTTATAGACTCACAGCCTAATAAAATCCAAGTTAAGGTCTATCCTTTAGAGCCTGCAGTGAAATCTTAGATGGGTTGCAGTGCATTTTACACCAAGTACATTAGAACAGTCCCCTGGGAATTCACAAACACGGTGCAACTCAAAAAGGCAATAAGAGGAAGAACCAAAACGTCTGCCATGGGTAAAACCTAATAACAAAGGGTCAATAATACTTTGGGAAAAATAAAATGCCTTGTCCCTGAGGCAGTGAAAGCATCATACAGTACAGAATTAGTCTGTAATGACTGGTTCCAAATGAACATTATTGCGTCTCAGATTTGATAAGCAAAGTGTAAGGCACTCACTGAGGTTGTAGATTGAACTGCCACACTCATTGCAGGGTTGCTATTATGGAGCTACCATAGAAGCCTGATCCAAACTGACAGTGCTGCAGGTTTAACCCTCTTCAGGTACTAGAATTATTCGTGTGGTGAGGATCAAACAGTTACAGTGCTATAGATAAGTATGTCTAAATCCAGCTGGGAAGTTTCTGATACTCAGTGATCTGTATTATGCCCTCCCATGAGGGTCCACATGCAATCCTCACAGCAGGAGCTTAGAGACTAATTTACCCTGTCCCCCACAGAGAAAACCTTCTATAAGAACGGGGCTGAATCACAGCAGTGAAACTCTTGTCTGATTCATGTAGATTTAAGACTGATTCCTGGAGGCTACCAGTCTTTACTGATACTCACCCAGCAGCACTGACTTCATGTGCAGGAATATTTGTAAGAGTAGATCCCAAATCAATATGTATTGGCTTAAAGAATTTTGCCTGAAACTGCAAATTTAAACCATGTAACAAAACAAGAAAAGTTTTGCCTGATAAAAGCTCATCAGGGGTATAGTTTGTAAGTTGTATTCACTATAGTTTAAAATAGCAGAATTATTGAGGTGGGAAGGTACTTCTTCGCAGAGATATCCGCTTGCTCATACTCCAGGGAAGAAGCAACTCAGATGCTTTTCAAGAAGCCACTTGATGCCAAAACAGCAGCCAAGAGGCCACTTTCCTTCCGGTTTCCAAGAGACAAGACTATGAAAAGGGAATAAGACACAATAAAAGTGTTTATAGAGATAGCGCTGGGCTTGAGCTCCTTTCACCTTGTATTGCTCATTAGTTAGCCTTCTCTTGGCACAGCGCTTCAGGGCTCAAGAAGAAAGGCTGAGTGCTGCTCAGACCCTGGACGGTGGCCAGGCCTGCTCCTGGAAGCCTTATCTCAACAGGCAAGACAAGTGAACATTAAAGATAAGGAGGATAAGTAACAGTGTGTGGATCTCAGTCCATCTGGTGAAGGGTTTCCAGACTGGGATGTTTGGCTGTGTTCTGAACTCTAAAGAAAAGGGGGAAAAAAAAAAAGTCTTTTCTGCTTGTGTATCTCCATACACACAATACATTCCTTTACATCTATAAAAGGAATTTCAGGATATGTTGCTAAGCAGCTGCAGCTTTTTGTAGCTTTTCCTGAACACACTACAAAATAAGAATGAAATCACTAATCCAGAAGTGCAGAATGTTAGCTTTTGACATTTTTGACTGCTTTCAATCCGGTTTTAGTGCTCTTTTCAAACAAACAAACAAACCCCAAAACCCTTGTCCATTCTGGAATTTATTTTAGCAATGAGACAGCTGCCCTTTTCACTGGGAACCAGGCTTTCATCCCTGACTCTTTACCTGGTCCATAACACAAGCAAGAGGGCCATCACCCATCATGGCAGAGCCATTTCTTTTCTTTGTGGAAGTGGGATAGTAGGGAAGGGTATAAATGAGTTCAAAAGTAAAAACATGCTTTTCTGTATGTGATTGTTCAAAGGTTCATGTTCAGAGGTTCAGAACACCACAGAAATTTGTGCTAAGGACAGGAACCGTACTTGGAGACCTGCAGTTGAACTCTTAAGCCAGAGATTTTGCTGTAATTAACACTGCTTCTCTCTAGCAGCAGCGTAGCAACACTCAAGACCTATAGGAGGGGAAGCATACAGTAACACTCTCACACCCACCTTCCTACAAGTGCCATGTTGTATGTTTAAGTAGCCTGTTTACCCATGAATACCCCAGTGCTTTGGCCAGGTTTCTTTGCAGCAACAGGGAGAAAGAGGGATGCAGCTACCCAGCCTCCATTATCTCCTCATCCTCAGGTTAGCCTTCAGGTGCTGGTTTTGGATGAGTCTGTCTTGTACTGTTTCAGATCTGAAAGTGGTTGTGACCTTTTGCCTCCCCATTTGGTTCCACTTCTGTGAAGAGTCAGGATTTGCTTATTGAAGTATCTAGGTGTTTTACCTGGAAGCTGCTGAAAAGGATTTGTCTTTTGGATTGACCCTTCTTTTACAGTGTCCCTTGCTTTATGTTACCCTTTGTTACCTGCCTTGGGTGTCCTGATGGACTACATGCAGATGTGCTGAGAACTTAATACACTGCACTGCAACAGCACCTGCCTTTCCTACAGCTCATCTCCTCCCATCCCTCCTTTTCTTCCATACCCAGATGGTTCCATACATTTTCTGTTCAGAGCAGTTTTAACGCTGCTGTTACAAACCTCTACCATCCTAATGGCTACGATAAAGCTAACATCAAGTTCTGTTTTGCCAGCCTCTTTAATTAAAAAATGAAAAACATCACCCTCTCAGTGTTACAGCTGAGAAATCAGCCCCTAGCAACCAGGAAGATGCAATCACCCCATTTCTACTTATTTCCTGAAGGCAGCACACACAGAAAATAGATACATTCTGTCAAAAGCAGCATTGCATTGCTTTGCTTTCATCATCCTACTGCTGAGTTTTATCTATTTGATTTGGCCTTTTAGTTGATTTCTTGTAATTGATTTCCCTCCCCCCAACTGAATGCAGTTTCCTGCAGTTATTATCCTGCTGAAATTTAAACCTGTGCATATAATCCCAAGGTTAATAGAGGGCTTCAGAAAAGGAGGGAGAATTGTAACCGACAAAATTCACAGCCTCAGCAGCTGTATTAATGTGTGAGATTTACAAAGAAATCTTCGTGCAGAGCAACAGCACACTACAGACTGCAGACTCCATCATCCAATGGGTAAATCCTGAGCTTTTGGAGTATTATTCATACCTAAACACCTACATGGTGAGGTGAGAGGGTCCCAAAATGACATCAGGATTTTAAGTGGGCTCAAGAGATTTAATAGAACTGTGGTGCAGAACTGGGTCTGGGAGCAAGAAGTGGCACAGTTGTACCAAGAGCAAAGCAGGAAGCTGAAAGTCAGGAGATTGTTGACTTGGGCATCCCTGCTCCCAGGTGAAGTAACCGCCTCTCAGAGTAACAGCATGTCTGCCTTTAGGAAGAGTTATCTTCTGAGATACTCAGTGCTAATGAGAAGAAAATACTTAGGGAATTCCATGTACAGTCCAGACCAACAATCCTATTTATTCTGGTTAATGCTAACCAGAATGATAGAAAAGAACACGATTTTATATTATATTATGTCACAAGTGTTGCTGCAAGGGCTGGAGCAGCTTTGCTCTGGAGCCAGGCTGAGAGCTGGGCTGGTTCAGCCTGGAGAAGACTCCTTGAGGGGAGACCTTAGAGCAGCTCCAGTGCCTAAAGGGGCTACAGGAAACCTGGAGAGGGGCTTTGGACAGGGGCCTGTAGGGACAGGACAAGGGGGAATGGCTTTAAACAAAAAGAGGGGAGATTGAGATTAGATATAAAGTTCTCCCCTGTGAGGGTGCTGAGGCGCTGGCACAGGGTGCCCAGAGAAGCTGTGGCTGCCCCATCCCTAGCAGTGTTCATGGCCAGGCTGGACAGGGCTTGGAGCAACCTGCTCTAGTGGAAGGTGTCTCTGCCCATGGCAGGCAGTTGGAACTGGATGAGCTTTAAGGTTCCTTCCAGCCCAAACCAGTTTGGGATTCTGTGATGCTCTTCTGTAGACTGAAACCACTGAAAAAATGCTTCCTTAGTACATGTTTATTTATTTAATTTAGACGAAATAAAAAAAATGCAGCATTTGTCCCATTTAAACATAAAAATTGAGAAAAAAATGCTTTTCAAAATGATCCATTTGACATCCTTGCAAGTGTTTCATTAACAACACCCACAACCTTGTTTTAATTACACCTTGAAAGCCACATAGCTGAGAAATATGGATAAATGATATTGGAGGTTGTAGGAAGCTGATGTTAACAGAACCTTTCAAAGACCAATGGTCTTCACTGTACAAACCAGTTCTAAGCCTCCAGCAATGGAGAGGAAACCAATGGATGAAGTACAGGTCATAGAATCATAGAATCATAGAATAGTTAGGGTTGGAAAGGACCTTAAGATCATCTACTTCCAGGCTCCCTGCCATGGGCAGGGACACCTCACACTAAACCATGCCACCCAAGGCTTTGTCCAGCCTGGTCTTGAACACTGCCAGGGATGGAGCTTTACTGTCCCAGGCTTGCTATTTTAATAAACTCCATTAGTGCACATTGTGGTTTTCCCTCTCTTCCCAAGACCCCTGGACCAATACAACTCCACAATTAGTCCCAACATCAGCAGATTGAACAAATCTGGGAAAAGGCCTCTGCTGTGATTTGCAGTTTATGGTGGAAAGACTGAGAGCTTTGGAAGTCAAAGGTCACCTTGTGTTTTGAGTTCTCAGATCACAGAGCAAGAAGTCATTATGATCTGGCTACATCCCCTTCATAAACCAGTTGCAGGATTCCCTGAGCAATTCTTTAGCCAGGGGAAGTGCTCGAAGTGGAAAATCACCCAATTATAGTGATGGAAACTCCACCACAGGCCTTGATACGTTTTAAGGATTTATTACACTCACTGTTAAACAGCTACAACTTATTTGTCCTCTGTATGTATTAATTTTCCAAACACCAAACTTAATATCTCTGTTTGCTGGGCTGATGCTCAGGTCTGTTTCCCCTGTAAGTATTTATCAGCCACGACACTGTCTACTAACCTTCCCCGATCAGTTAAATAGATTGGGCCCCTGCTTGTTCACTGCAAGGCATATTTGTCAAACCTGTAATTATTTTCCCAAGCAGTAGCCTGTTTCCCATTCTCAGCTGCTCCAGATAACACATCATTTATAGGTAGAAGCCATATAAACAAATTCTAGCCTCTTAAAAAAACATGAAGTTGCAGAGACCCATCTTGTCTATTTTGTGGGTGGTAGTTTCGCCCCTGTACTCCTTAGAGCCAAGCTTAGCCCTGCTCCTCAACTTCTGAGGAGCTGGAAGGATAGCAGTGGGTGAAGCTGTGCTACAGCCTGTACCATCACAAAGTGCAGCAGCACCACCTCACTTCTAAGGTTTACCAGCTTTTGAGTTGCATCCCTTTTGTCTTGCAGGAAGGAAATGATCTGGCTGGTCTTCAGGCTGTGGCTCCCAAATGTACTTTCTGTACTTGGCCCACAGTCCCAAATAAAAGTTGAGGATCCAAGCATGTCACGTTGGCCATGTACTAGCTCCATCAGGCTGACTGACATTGTTCTGTGCAACTCTGAAATACATAAAACAGGGACATTCATGTACCGCAGACAAGCACAGGCAAGCAAGTAGATGAGATGTCAGCTGCTGGGGGCAATGATGGTGACAGTCCACTCCAAGAACTCTTCCATTAGCACCCATGCAGCTGCCACACACAAGCAGTGAGATAGACGGACATGGGAATCTCTAAGGAAATAACAGTCTTATCCAAACCACATGTACCTAACATGACACAAGGCATGACAAATAACAAGTATTTTTATATTCGTAGTGTCACGAGTGTCAGCAGCAGTTCGATAATGAGCTGATTTCCTATTGGCTGAAGGATAGTAAAACCAGCAAGAAATACTTAGATTTATATCCTTATTCTCAAGTGCTACATATGTTAAAGAAATCCAAGAAGCTAGCCCATCCATCCTAAGCTGTAACTTCATCAAAATACCTGCTTATTAAGAGCTGACACTTCCAAATGTATGGGTTATTCAAAATGGACGCTATGTGTGTAGCGAAACCACAGAAAGGACAAGCCTGCAGATCACCTGCACAACAAAGACCATCTTTTGCACCTCATGAGAGCTTACACTGGTGTTAGCATGGCAGCTTATGTACAGAGAAGCTGTTACCAAAGTTAGGTCAAGCTGTGTAGCTGTAACGTCAGCATAGCAAGAAGCCTGCTGCTGGTATTGCACTGCAGCCAGCAGTCTTGTCTTCCGAAATGAAAGCACAGATGACAACTTCTTCCATCCTTGATTGCTGCAAGCAATTCTCAGCTTTAGTTTTATTACTGTAATTCAGATCAATGCCTGGAAAAGGGTAGTGGGTGGCATACTGAGAGCTGTTTATCAGCACATGAACTATCACGCCATTATTATGCCCAGCAGCACAGCAGACAAACCACGCACATGCTGCCAGGGGAAAGCGGTATTGCCTTTCCCACCCCAACATGTTTTCCATAGGGAAACCGGCTATAGAAGAAAGGGGAAGAAAGGAAGGAGTGCAAGAGAAGAGGCGTGAGCTTGCTTGTGTATTTTAGGCAGAGGTATGTAGAAGAATTGTGTGTCTTTGTGATGTTCCACAGCTGCTACCAAGGGGTTAAGTCTTCACGGGACTCAGTTTTGCAGTAACACCAAATAATCCAAGTAGGAAGGAACAAGTGCCCTGCTTCTCCCCCAGACTCCCTCAGCCAAACCAATCCAGTGTACAATATAAGCTATGCCAGAAGTCCTCTTTCAAATTCTGCCAAAACCCAAGTTCTAAATTTCCAAACATGGCTTGGTACCTTTCAGCAGGGGGTTCAAAATACAGGAAGCCAAAACCCATGAAGCTGCCCCTTCACCTGCCACCCAATTTGAGTCAACTGGAGTCAAGTGGCTCTTGTTAAATTCTGCTATTGAAATAAAAGGGAGTTTTTCCATCTACATTAAATGGGATAGTTTGATTACAGACAACAGTTCCATTTTGCTGTTTCGTAAATTCCTCTACGCACTAAAAAAAAACCTCAAAACAAAACCCAAACCATAAGATTGTATTTTGTGTACAAAAATACTACTTTGTTTACATATTATTTTATTAGAAGATTATCAAATTCTAGGTCATCTACCCATGAAGCTGGGACTCTCATCTTTACTCACCATTTATTCATATGAAGATCAGCAAAGACCAGCCTTGCATTAATCAAGTACTGTGCTGCAGCTGACATTCATCTAGCAAAAAATTATTTATCCAAGTGCTGCAATTCCACCCTCTATTTTTCTACCTTGTGCATTTGAAAGAAACAAGGCAACATGTTAAGAGAAAACTTACACAGGATTAGTGGGGAATTAGCCAATTTACTCAATGAACTGTCCCACCTCTACAGCAAGGACTACCAGACTCCTGGACAACTTGCTTGATAGTGCCTGCTGTGAGAATCCTGGTCTCCCCTGGATGATTGCTTGTTCCTCTCCCCTCTCATCCTCCTTCCCCACCACTTTAGGTCCTGCTAAAGTAAAATCTTCTTAACAGGAAGTTCAAAACTGAAGACAGGTCACTGAAAGAACCAACTGCTTCCACAAGTACAAGCTCCTCTAGGAGTGGGGTAATTTTTATTGAACTCTGAGATGATCAACTGGAAAGCACAGCAATAAAATCCAGAACTGGAACATTCAGTAACAGCCTGAAATGTAGAATTGATTTTCATTGCCATAAGGGTTTGACATGCAGTTTTTGCAAGACACTTAAAGCTTTAAAATCTCCTTTTAATCAGTGTAATTGCCCATTCCCTCCCCAAAACACAGGTTCTAAATTGCAGTGATTTCCTGATTTTTGAGAAGTAAGGCACTACAATGTCCTTTCAAAGTAGTTAGCGATTATCACAGCAGATGCTTCCCTCTGAGCTCTGAAGTTCAAGACTGACCAAGGAAGAAAACACAACCGGTGACTGAAGATGTATATCCAGTGATGAACTATGACCACTGTTACCAAAACAGTCGCTGCATTCTAGGTGATCTACTGTCAGACTTAAGAGGAAGCCGTGAGTGCACAGAGCAGAGCTTACAGTGTTCATCCTCTCACCTAGGAAAACTGTCTGCTCTAGTCCTGAAAACACCATTAAAGCTCCCCTGCTCCAGTAAGGAGCCAGATTTTAACCACAGTTCCTATCAATCAGTATACTCTTACGACTGGGGACAAGGCACTGCATTTATAATTTTGCAATAGGAGTTGCAGCCACTGCAATGCTTTCAATTGCACATTCATCAGTGCCACGGCGGATTCTGAAGTAACCATCTTCTCCCCATGAGGTGCCCCAGCTGTTCTTAACAATCCAGAACTTCTCACCACTTCCTGGCTCTGTACCATAGCCCACCAGCAAGACAGCATGATTGGTCAATTCAAAAGGATTGAAGCGATCCTGAAGCCCAGTGTGATGGTAGATCCCCTCTTTATAAAGCATGAAATCATTATAAACCTCAAAGGCAACAGCCATTGGCCCATGCAGAACAAGCTCAAGTTTCATCAGGGCTTCATTGCATCCTCCATAGAAACCACCAACATAGTGGTACTCAGACGTGTAGTAGTGGTAACAGCTGCGCTTGAAAGTGCAAGGAGAATCTTGGGCCGTGTAAGGGAAGCAGTCCTCTTCCACCACACCAAAGTCTTGGACGTACTTGCCAGCAATGAGGTATGGGAAGCCACCATCGCAACCTAAACAGAAACATATCTGCTTAGTCCCTTGGACAGTTATTTGAGGTGGAAGACTCTCCTACTGGGATTTTCTGGAGTACTTTTAGAAACAGTATTAAACACAAACTGCATTTTTCATTCCATTAATATTCCCTTTAGCTATAGCTAGCTTTCTGAAACACACAAGACAAAATTCACATCAGTGGGACCTATACCAGAAACACTGATGTATGGACCACCTTCTTATACAACTGCTCCTGGCATTCCCCATCAGGAAGAGCACTTAGCTATGTGCAGTAAAACGACCTGTCCTAACACAGGTACTGTCCTTTAGAAAGCTTTAGACATTGCTTTTGCTCATCTCCTCCACCCTATATGCTCCTCCTCCCCCTGAATATGGCTTGGGAGAACATTTAGTTCCACTCTTCCCACGTATGAATTGCAACTTAGCTGTATTTTAATCCTACTCCTTAGATACTTCTCACCTCCCAAGTAGATCTACCTATAATCCAGTAACATTCTCAGCATGAGACCACCTACTCCTGGTACAATCCCATCCCTACAGTAAAGGTGGGCTGACAACTCTGGAATATTTTCTGCATATATTTTCTTTAATATTGTAAACGATTTTAAAATATTTATGAAAAAAAACCCACCAAAACCTAAATCATGGATGATGGGGAAGGCAGAGAAGTTTTTAATACTCAGTCTCCTTCCGCAGCACTCACTACTGAAAGTTGTCTTTGTATACACCAGTGTACTTACCCTGAGAATACTGGCTGCAAGACACAACCTGCTGTGGACTAAAGATCGGTTTCTGAGTGTTGTTTGTGAGGATACGTACTCTTGCTTCCAGCATGCCCATGGAGGAAAATGCGTAACAGCTACCACAGGCACCTGAGGATGAAAAAAACCATGAAGAGCAGTCAGTAACATAAACAAGTCAAGTCACCTGCATTCAGCTACAACTATTGTTAGAGTCCTCTCAAAAGCGTCAAAATGTACCAGACAGTGATTGGACGTTGAACACTGATAGAAAAAAACCCCAAAACTAAAAACAAACACCACCAATCCCCCTCTCAAACCTCAAATACACATTTAGCTTTTAAGCATGCAATTCAAAAGTCTTTTTAGTAACAGCTTCTGAAGGAACACTGAGCTTATTCAAGAATCACTGAACTCCTCTGGACTCGCTCCAACAGCTCCATGCGCTTTTTGTGTTGCTGCCTCCAGAGCTGAATGCAGGACTGTCAGTGGGGTCTTACAAGAGTAAAGTAGAGGGGGAGAATCCCCTCCCTTGACCTGCTGCTCCCACTGCTGGTGATGCAGCCCAGGACATAGCTGGTTTCTGGGCTGCAGGTGCACACTGCTGGGTGATGGGGAGCTTCTTGTCAACCAACACCCCCAAGTCCTTCTCCTCAGGGCTGCTCTCAAATTCAGTCTCTGCCCAGCCTGTAGTTGTGCTTGGGATTGCCCCGACCCAGATACAGACCCTTGCGCTTGGACTTGTTGAACTTCATGAGGTTAGCACTGGCCCACCTCCCAGGCATGTCAAGGTCCCTCTGAATGGCAGCAATAGACAACGTACTGCTCTACAGTGTTTTCCAGTAACATCATTTAAGAGCTATGATATTCCTTCAGAACGAACCAATGGGGACCACATTAGCAGGGCTGAAAAGGCTCATAAACTACTGCCTTAAACTGTAAGGCTTTATGGAGCACATATGCTAAGGCTTTTAGATTATTTCTACATAACAATGCATCTATTACTGCAATTTCCAGTTGAAAAAAATATTCCACTTCTGTAGCTACTCCCAAAATAACCAACTTCTGGAAGTCAAGTGGTACAAACAGCAGCCTTGATACAGAGGATTCATCCAAGGTCCCCTTACCTCCCAAGGATATGTACACTGGCTTTGCAGAAATTTCCCTTCTGTTTCCTGTCAGAGTTAAGTCTCTTAGTACTGGGTCTAGTTTTAGGCCTCTTCACTTCCTAGAAGCTTCCTATAACGTACTATAAACCTTTGGTAGTGGAATGACAAGCATGACAGGGAACAACAATTACTTGGATGAGATCCTATTTTATCTACTGATTGTCACCAAGGTGCCGGATTTCCTTTTGCTTCCTGACAGTAGGAAAGTAAAATATTGCAGAGCTATGAAAATGAGGGAGGCTTGAGGAACAAAACAAAATACTTTCTCCTGAACTGTGTAGGTGTATAAAAGCAGAGCTATTACAAAAGCAAGACTTCATCAAATTGCACCTTCACTCAGTTAGACATGTCTTTGAAGAGAAGGGGCAAAATCAGCCTGAAAATGAATGCTCTTTGCCCAGCAGGGCAAACCGAAGCAGTGAAAGGTGCCTCCCACTCATTGTACAGTCACAGCATCCAAGAAGGGCCACTCTGCAAAACATTTTGTTGCATCTTGTGTGCAAAAATGTAAAAAAATAGTTAACATAATCATTTCAGTCTGTAGTCTGTTGGGGTGGTTGCTACGTTTCTTTCCTGCTACCAAAGCCCTATTTGCAAGGCCTACAGCATCACAACCACACTCTATCAGCAACATCAGCACAGCTGCAAGAGTAGTTGTTTTTCTGAGACCTCCCACAAATTGTCTTCCAGAGACAATTAAAGCTTAAGCCCTATTAGATTCCACCGCAAAGGGCTGTTAGATTATGAGCAGTAAGAAGGACCACAGCACATCTAGCGAACAATCAGCTGACAAGGCTTTTCTCCTACTTTGATCTGCAGAAAAAGCTTGCAGAAAAGCCAGCAAGAAATTGGAACTGCACTCTGAGGCTAACAATATCTGTAGCTTCCCTTCTTCTCCCACCTGTAAAGTTGATAACAAGTAACAACCAGGCTATCTTCAAAGATGACATATCTTGGCTTGAAGATGCAGTTACTGCTCTATAAACAACTTGAGAACTCAATCTTTTACTTTCTTGACTACATGAAATGCTACCAGGGATGTTAACATGCTGGCAGTTAAGTATTACAGTCCAAGACAACTGCAGTTGCATGAAGCCCAGCATGTCTCAAGGTATTCTACACAGAATGCACATTTCCCTTTTAATTCTTGTCCACTTCAGATACTGCATTTGTTTCTTCTCAGGTAAAGAGCATTTGACTCTATGATAACCTGTGAAGTCATGATCTTGAAATTCAAACAATTCTCTCTGCATGTGCCAGAAAATTTGCATCTTACTGCTTGCAGCCTTCTCCCCTATGGTATTTTCTAATTAGCCACCTAATAACCCTAATAATATACAACTAAGTCCTTCTAATACTATCATTTTAATGACGTATTGATATCCAATGCCTCAGAAAAATCATACAAGCTACCATAACCAAGACTTAATTTGTATGTCAGCAGTATTTTGCACAAGGTCATCTGCAGGGCTTTTTCCCCCTTGAAAGCCTGAAAGCTAAAATTCTAATTGAATGGAGAAGAATGCATATTTCACAGACATTTAACATACTCAGCATGGATTCTCAGATTACAGGAAAAGTGTAGGCAGCTTTATTATTGGAAGCAACAGACTACTTCTCATTTAGAGAAATTTTCAAGCAATACAAGAGAGAAAGGGCAAGTTTGGGACAGAGTGTTCACCTTCCTGGAAGGTAAAAGTGCCCTTGGAATATTCAGCTTACACCAGGAGAAAGTACAGAACTTGCACCTGCATAGGTCTGTATCATTCCCTGTTACCATCTTTCAGTGATGCCGTGTGTCAGCTTTAGAGTTAGAACTCAGAGGCCTTCCTAAGCTGCTTCTGCTACCAGTATTTGGCAGAACCACCAAGCCATAAATGAGGGACCTGTGATTTAAGTCATCCCTTCCCCTCAAAGTTGCAGCCAAACAGGTACCAACAGATGCAAGTTTATTTGGCAGTGGTGGAGCAGGGAAGGGGCACATTGAGTCCACTCCTGGCCTCCAGTATGTAATCATCTAATTCAGATATCCTACACCACAGTGCTGTAAAAGCAATCCCTATAAACATACATCAGAATGCTACCCTTTTAAGTCTACTTTAAGTTAAATACTTCACTATCACAGGGACAAATATATGCTTTTACAAATATTCTATATTTATCAGTGTCTACACTTTTCATAGTGCATGTGCAAGTAGCCATTCAATTCTTGAAGTTACCGTGGTGATAAGATTTAGAAGCAGTATAAACAATTTCACAGGCTTATTCATGAAAACTGCATCATAATTTGCCATCAGCAGTAATTAAGGAAAGAATTAAGTGTACATCAGTTCTGTCAGCATGCAGAAAACCATGACTGAGACTGCTTGGACAAAACAGCTGTCTTTACGCAGGGCACTGTGGTAATCGCCTTTCACTCCACATCAAGAGACACTGCTGAGTGGATAATCCAGTACCACCACCAATTTTGGCACAGTGTTGTCAGCCAGGATTCCACACAGTTTCCACAGATTATTTGTAGTTAAAGGTGTAATCTGTCAACTGCAAGACACTAGACAAAACCCGCCTGTTAACAGCAAATTACAAAGTACAGCAAAGGATCTGTAGAGCATTTCATTCAGAGTTTTGGTATTTTGTTTTTACCTTGATTCCGAACAGGACTGACATAATTGACACCATTCACATTTCTCCAGTCCCAGGATTCTGGCAAGATTGAAACTTTTTTGAGTAACTCGGGTGTTAGAGGTGCAGGCTTTGGTCTAAAGAAAAGAAAATGCTTCTATCACACTCTGGTCAAAGAATCAGTCGCATAACGCTCAGTTGTCATCTTCTGGCTGCTACTAGTTGCACTTCACGCTTAGTGAAGTGCAATTTGAAACAGACTTCATCTGAGTGGGTGTCAATCTCAAGAGATTAGTTTCAGCAGGATGCAAGACCTACTCAAATCCTTCCCTGAGGGAACTACATTATGACTATCCACAAGCCACTGAGGTCAAATGCTTCTGAAGCAATCTGAAGTGCTGAGGTGACTTTCAACAACTATAACAAGACAGCTCTGCAACAGCTATTTTATACCTCTGCCATCACAAGTTATCTGACTTCAGAAGGTACTGTGCCTTGGCAGCATGCACTGACAGCAGCCACAGACTGTTTAATTGCAGACACAGACACATCAACACTTCAATAACTGCAGTCCCACTTACCCTGGAGACTTCCCTGGAGCAAGTTTTTACTGTGACTATTGAAGTACTAATGTTACTCATCCTCACCTACTACTTGCAGCCAAGTGAAGCTTATATACCGGATGCCAAAGAGGGACTGTCCATCAGGGACTGTAGTGATAGGACAAGGGGTAATGGGTTCAAACTTAAACAGGGTAGATTCAGGTTGGATATAAGGAAGAAGTTCTTTACTGTGAGAGTGGTGAGGCGCTGGAACAGGCTGCCCAAGGAGGTCGCAAATGCCCCATCCCTGGCAGTATTCAGTGCCAGGTTGGACAGAGCCTTGAGCAACCTGATCTAGTGGAAGGTGTTCCTGCCCATAGCAAATGGGTTGGAACTAGGTGATCTTAAGGTCCTTTCCAACCCAAACTATTTTATAATTCTATGATATATCAGGAAACCAAGAGCTTTCACATAACCTGATGCTTGTCCCATAAATCATGCCATTCACAAACATCAGACACTGGAGTCCGTTCTGAAAGCATGAGAGGGCCAACAAAATGCTGTCGTGGCACTGCATGGTTCAAAAGATGTTCTGAACAGATTACTGTATTTAAGACCAACTACAAGGTTAATCCTGAGTTTATGATGAAGCCATGATAATCTGCATAATACTCCCAAGCAAATCAGAAGTTTTACTGTATACTAGGACCTTCCACAAAAAATTGCCAGTTTGGACAAAGTAGCACTCCTACCCACAGCAGTATCATGAAGCAACAGTACAAAGAAGGTGGAAGAAGCAACAGTACAAAGAAGGTAAAACAGCTGTAAAGAAGAGATCTTCACATCAAAGAACTCAATTTCTCAAATTAGTGTACAGGATCATGCATCTATCCCCATCACCACCCTCTGCCATGTGATCTGCAAGACCCTGAAGGCACTCTCAGGGCTACTTCGTGGTTCTTCATGAGACAGTCTACTCCTGTTAGAAGACCTTGGTAGCAGACATAGCAAATGATCAAAGTAACCAAGGGAATACCTTCAGAAAATCTTGAGTAGCCATGTTTAATAGCAGAATGCTGTTCACTGCTTTTTAACTGCAGTTATGAACTAGCAGAATCAGGAAGACAGTCAACCAGAAACTCCTGACTATGGCAAGCAGCTGATAGGTAGACAGGAGAGTGAGATGACAACTTGAGACTGTCTTCACTTCTTCCATGTACATATGAATTCAGCAGTGGATTACTGGGCAAGATTAAAGGGTAGATGACCCTGTTTGTCTCAACTGCTTGAGAAATCTCAACTGCTTGAGAAACAGGTGCTCAGAATAATCATTCAAATGAAGACATGCTGGCACTCCATGAAAATGAGCTGAAAAGTCTTGAAACTTGACTAAACAGCTGAAATACAAGCCAAAACACAGCTAGGAAAAGCCAGGATAAACTTAAGCAGATTCTCTGCAGCAGCAGGGTTTATGGCAAAACAAAAGACCTTAGTACCTTGGAGCTCTGGAATAGACACCTCCAGCTCTTCTAGTTAGGTCTTCCAGGGAAAAGTGTTCATACTCCTTGTATCTTGCTGCTCTCCAGGACTTCTGCTGAGCATTAATAGCATTTACGAAGTCAAAGTTGTGCACAAAAGGTCTGCTTGAAAGTCTGCAAACAAAAACAAACAAAACAGTAAGAAAAGACTGGGATTGAAAGGTAATTGTGTTCTCTAAACTGAATATGGAGAACTCTTTAAAACTGGAAGAGTACGTACTGGTAAAACATGCAATTGTTTGATCAAGGATATTTCAGACAGACTAACTAGAATGGTACAATCATCATCTTAAGACATACCAGATTTTTAATTGGGCTTTGCCACAGACTGAAGGTAAAACTGAGTGATGTGATGGGCATACCCTCCTCTATTTTTGTGCATTCAGGTTTATTCCCAGCACTATCGCTGGCATTAACTTTGCCCTCAGTAACAGAATTGGTCCATATGGTTTTAGCTGAAACCTGAAGCACACACAGTTACCAAGCATTTTATTCCAAAGGTCACTTATCTCTTGCTTACCTTCTCCTGGGTTTCTGGAGAGGTAGCTCGTTTATGTGAACATCTGAGGGAGATGAAGAAATCTTCTGTCCAGTGAAACAAGCCCAGTTGTGGCCAAGTACATCATGTACCCATCCTGGCAGAGTCTCATTGCAGTAGCTGGTTACATTCTGTCCTTCCTTTTTGTACTGCAACGAGAAGAGGTTATGTTTGTGTCCAGTAGATGAATTTGCTGGAATAGCAGTAATGCCCAGTCACTGAGCTGCGTCTTGCCTGTGTTTCAGAGCAAGTGGCCAAATACCTCTAAAGAGGTTGAGCAGATGAAAGAAACTGATCTTTATCAAACAGGTTCTGACTTGCACTTTTTGCAATAAGCACACATTAGTATCAATATTAACTGAATAACTGTGCTGTTTTGCCTAGAAAGTAACTGAACCCAAATGTAGAAGACAGATTTGTGACTTATCATCATGGAAAAAAGACAAGGAATTATCTGCTAGATAGCAATTTATAACAACTTGCATTTTTTTTTTTCCTCCAAGAGATCTTTCTTTCTTTTTCTAGAGTTTAAATTTACTGCCTTTTGTTTTTTTAAGATACAGACAGATAGAGAAGAGATTCAGAGCAGCCCTGCAGAGAAGGACTTGAGGTGTTGGTTGATGAGAAAATGAACATGAGCCAGCAATGTGCGCTCACAGCCCAGAAAGCCAACCATATCCTGGGCTGCAACAAAAGGAGGGTGACCAGCAGGTCAAAGGAGGTGATCCTGCCCCTCTGCTCTGCTCTCGTGAGACCTCACTTGAGTATTGTGTGCAGTTCTGGTGTCCTCAACATAAAAAGGACATGGAACTGTTGGAACAAGTCCAGAGAAGGGCCACGAGGATGATCAGGGGACTGGAGCACCTCCTGTATGAAGACAGGCTGAGGAAGTTGGGGCTGTCCAGCCTGGAGAAGAGAAGGCTGCGTGGAGACCTCATAGCAGCCTTCCAGTATGTGAAGGGGGGCTATAGGGATGCTGGGGAGGGACTATTCATTAGGGACTGTAGTGACAGGACAAGGGGTAACGGGTTAAAACTTAAACAGGGGAAGTTTAGATTGGATATAAGGAGGAAATTCTTTAAGGGTGGTGAGGCACTGGAATGGAAGTTGTGAATGCTCCACCCCTCGCGTGTTCAAGGCCAGGCTGGACAAAGCCTTGGGTGACACAGTTTAGTGGGAAGTGTGTCTCCCCAGGACAGGGGCGTTTGAACTAGATGATCTTAAGGTCCTTTCCAACCCTTACTATTCTATGATTCTATAACCTGAACAGTATCCACACCATTTGGGCAACTTTCAAAAAAGTGAATTTAGCAAGTTCCTTACACTGTTCTTTCAGTTCAAATATATCAGCAAAATTAGGAAGGAGGTGAGGGGGCAGTCAGTGGCAACGCTTCAAGATAAACGAGATATAGTCTGTGTAGAAACACAAAATTAAACAGCCTACCTTTTTGTAGGCTGGCAGACTGTAAACTGCTACTGAACCGGCTTTAAAAAGGGGACATGTGAGACTTTAAGACCATAGCCTACCAACTGGATAAAGGGAATTTGAACTCCAAAAGCCATTTTCCACTAGGAAATGAAAATACGCCCATAAGGTCGCAATTTGCTTCTCCCTCCTCCCTGGTCCAGCTGATGGACAACTGCTGCAGGCATTTCCTCTGCTGACTTAAGAAGATGGGTTTAATTTTTAACTTAATAAAAGACCACTGCAGCCATGTCCCATGCGATAATTTCATCAGCCAATGATCTCATCTGCAGCATTAAGTAAACTCCATCCAGTGATCTGACCAATCTGGAACAGCTCCTGTAGAAAGGCACCCAAACTGTATTCACAGTTCAAATTCTGAGGTTTGAAAACAGTAAGCTTTAATGCTATTTCAAATGCATATTCTTCAAGTCTGACAACTCATGTGACTTCACCTAATACCAGAATTTAGCCAAGCAACAACAGCATTAACCTTAAAAGCCTTCATGTACCTAAATTTCAAGGCTTGCTTTTAGATACCTTAAGTAAGCTTTTTAGTCAAGTTTTTCCTGTGTTAGTCATCATGACACAATCAAATTACATGTTCAATTCTAGTCCTGGTAAAAAAATTAATTGTTTAATGCTGTCTTTAAAATTTTACAGAACCCTGAGAGGAAAGCAAGTATAAAAGCAAGTATGAAGACTTTATTGGACACAACATTTTAACAGGGATTCGGCAGTACTACACAACATAGGCTGCCATCCTCTTTTACATCTGTTGTTCTCAATTTAAGCCATGTTCAGGCAATAATCCAACTTGAGTTCCAGGAGGCAGGACTAACCCATACATTAAGCCTGGTGGAAAGACAGCTCATCTGCCATCAAATTTACAAATGTGCCTGTGCATTTTCATATGGGATGGACATTCTTAATTAGGACAGAACTGCAGACTTGCAGATGCCCTACTGCACAAAATACAGATGATGGTATTACCAGAACAAACAACTGCATCTTGCTACCCAACATAAAATGCAGACAAATACCAACTACAAATACACTTTCTTTCCTCTAGGGAACATTCTGCAGTTCAGACATTTAGGCTTTCAGATCTACACTTCAGGGATGCAGCAGCTGCATATGGCCACTTAACCAAATTCAACTAAGATACTGGTTATGTCAGAACAACAGTCCTTGTTTTTAACCAAATTTGGCAAGTTGGGGAAGAGAGGAAAAAAGGTGACAAAGATGTCACCAAGTCACTCTGGAAAAGATTAGTAACTTGGGGAGTAGAATATTCTATAATCTCTTTCTTTTTGCTGAAGTAATGCTAATGTTTTATGACAGACTTCTTTTCTTTACAGGAGGACTTCTCAAAAGTTAGAAATACTACCACTTAGATTAATGGACAATGAGAATCTTACAAGACCATCTCCCTTGGACTTCTCAAAAGTCAGAAATACTACCACTTAGATTGATGGACAAACAGTGAGAGTCTTACAAGACTGTCTCCCTTAAAAGTGGTAGTCTTAACATTAAATACCAGAAAGATACCAAGTAATTGAAACAAGTTAGCCTAAACTTTCCTTTCAGCCTGGCTCTAGCTTTGCTGTTGCTATTTCTTTTACATCCCTTGGGGGGACACCACCACCACCATCCCACCCCCCACCAATCTTTAAAGCTTGATATCTTGCACAGCCCTAGAGAATCCTTCTATCATCCAGAAGAAGCACATGCTCAAGATTCTGCCAAGAGTCAGTACACTAACTTCATATCAAGTTCAGTATAGGGATGTTTCAGCACACATTAAATAAGAAACAAGAGCATTCCCATAAAACAAACAAGTTATCTTGTGCCGCAAACAAACACCAGGCAGAGTAACTACAACTTGTGAGAAGCACAAAGCAAGAACACAGTAGGATGCCACATTTAACTTGGCAAGCCTCGAGGGACAAGCGCAACAGTTAAAACAGTTACAGCATCTTTACTTAAGCTATTATAGCAAACTGAGGAAAACATACATCGATAAGCTCACCCAATTCACTCCCTTGGTGTGGAAAGTCATTTCCCCACCATTCCCAAATGAAACAATAACTTGTAAAGGCAGTGCGTCCCTAAAGAAATTTTAGTAGGTGTCTGTTTAATAAGCCAGAGGAACAAAGGGCTATTAAAAACCCACCAAAATATGCATCACCATCTCTGTGCTTATAGCCAACACAGCTCTAATAAAGCCACCATTTAGCCAAGCCATTCTTGTTAGTAATCAATAGCTTCATTCTTTAATATTAAGCAAAAATACACGGGAGGTTCAATTAGCATGAGTTGCACTTCTGTGCTTGGAACACATGATGTACTGTATTTGCTTGAATACTGCTGTTCATTTTGCCTAGCAACTCCATCCTCTCTGTTGAACGGCAGAATATGAGGAAGGAGTTAAAGCACCACCGCAGGTAAATCAGGATGCTTTATCTGCCCTGTCACCCTTAAAATTTAAGAGTGGTCTTTAAGCAATTCATACTTTCCTGACAAGCCCGAACCCACAGCCATGGAAGATGAGGTACATGGCTTTCTGTATTATGGCTGCACCACCATCACAAACTGCTCCATGAACCAAAATGTTACTCCACAATCAAGCAGTAACTCCAGAACAGTGTTCACATTGTAAGGTTATTTTAGAGTGAAACTAAGTTGTTTTACCAAATAGTAAAACAATAACAAATTACTCCCTATTAAACATACCAGTTCTACACCTTCTTGCTGTAAAGCAAGAGACTGCCAGCAAAGATAATTCTTCCTTTCCATGAATTCCAAAAAGACTTTGTCTAATGACTTTCTACATTCTGAACAGCCATCAAGGCTAAGAAATAGTCTAAAATTGCTTTTATGCTTTCCTCTTGCTGCATTTCAAGAGAGGAAGGCCCCTGCCAATTAGTATTCTATTCTATTCCAAGGACTTCTTGATTACAACCAGTGCTAAGCAATACCTACCCTATTTTACTCCAAGGGCTTCTTAATTATGACCACCAATAAGCAAATGAAGTCTGCTGCGCTTATTTTCTTTCAGGTAAAATGGTAGGAGCATTTTAAACAACAGGCAAACACTCTCCAAAAACTTCTGAAGCATGTATTGTTCTGAATATGTTACTTGTCCCCTACAAAATTTACAGTAAAAGATGATGGGATAGGTCCTAAGAGAGCACTAACTGCATCTGGTATAAGAAAATGCATTTTTAGCTAGATCTTTTGTATTTCTATTTCATATGTAATGCAATATTTACTGGATTGAAAGTAAACAGATATACATCTAAATATGTCATAGGGTCAAGCAGTTCACTAGGAACCATTTTTTTGCCCCAGGTCCCCACTAGCAATTGTGAAATAAGTTTTGCCGAATATCGGTAAGGCAAGTTCTTGCCTAACAAAGTCAACCGGTCCACTTGCTGTCAGCAGCAGAAGATACATTTATTAAATGCTGTGGTATTTCCTCATGCTTCTTGGATATTATACTTGCATCTTGGTATTTTGTTGTTTCCTTTATCGCAGCAAAATTATAGAGAGGCTAACTGAATGGGGCTCTAATCCTCTCTATGATATCTAAGGAAAGGCAGCTTTAATTTAAGCGTGTCTTGCTAATGGATTCCCTACTAGTGACCAACGAGCCAAACAAGTTCGCTATTTCTCAATACCAAAAGTGACTGCAAAACTACTCATTGATTTGTCTACAAAAGCTAAGACACAGTCATGACCATGAAATGCAATTAATTGGGCATTGCTGCTTCTCAGGTGGATACACATTTATTGTTTTGAGCAGCAAGTTGGATCAGATGATATCCAGAAGTTCCTTCCAGCCTAAATTATAACCAAAACTTTATAGAATATTATTTAAGAGTACTCTTGCAAATCAATGCATATACATTTTCATAAACACAGACTAATATACCAGATCAGCGATTATTAGTCACTTGACATAGTGCTCATCTTCCAGGAATGTATTTCACATGGTACTGATAGCAGGAGCAAAGCCTTCAGTGACTCTCAACTGTCTTAAAGTTGGTGCCCTACAGATCCATTTACATTCCAGAGCAGGCCACTTACTGTTTCTGATTAAATTCTTCACATTTAAGAATTAGTTTGACAATCAACACTTATCTCAAGTGCTTACCATGGCAAATCTGGATTCAGTGCAAAATACCAATCTAAGGATTCCTAGTCCGCTAGCTCAACTACATTCTCCTCAGATGAGTGCACAAAGGCCAGCAATGATTGCTGAATTCCACCTGCCAGAGAAGACACCTCAAGCCTGAGCTCATGCACCACTGTCCTCAGGGAGCCAGGAATTCCTACCACTTCTGATGCAGGCCCTCCCACTGCAGGGAAGCTCTCAGAGGTGTCCCTGCCTGGGAAGCTTCAGAGTAATTCCGTCTGGAGTACCCTTCAATGCTGTAGCTTTTGCTGTATCACCTGCCAAATTTATGAGGTGCACATGACAGCAATTTAGCATCACTACCTTATACAGATGAGAAAATGTCTATTGGGTATTTCTCCATCACATTTTGCTCTTGCTCAAGTATAAGACACAGGATTTTACACCAAAGCTTCGTATTTTAACAAGTTTTAGTTGTGAATGCTGTAGTTTTGTCAGATAGGTAATTCTGTTTATAGCAGATCGTATAATGCCACATTTGGGTTTATTCTTAAAACAGTACTGATGACACAGGGATGTTTTAGCTATTGCTGAGCAGAGCTTACAGAGAGTCAAGGCTTTTTCTGCTCCTCATACCACCCCACCAGCAAGTGGGCTGGGAGAGCAGAAGGAGCTGGGAGGGGTCCCAGCTGACCACAGGGATATTCCACATCATATGATGTAAGCTCAGCAATAAAAGCTGAGGGAAGGAGAAAGTGGGGACAGTCAAAATTATGACATCTGTCTTCCTAAGTAAGAGCTATGCATAATGAAGCCCTGATTTCCTGGAGATGACTGAACATCTGCCTGCTGGTGGTAAGTAGTGAATGAATTCCTTATTTTGCTTTGCCTGCATGTGCAGCTTTTGCTTTACCTATTAAAGTACTTTTATCTCAACCCTGAAGTTTTCATACTTCTACACTTCCCCATCCCACTGTGAAGGGAATAAGTGAGTGGCTGCGTGGCACTTAGTTGCCTACTGGGATTGACCCAGAACAAACAGCATGTAAACAATTCCACCATTAGTCCTGTAAAACAACCTACACAGTCCTTTCCCTTAACTTAAGTGAGCTCAAATCAGTATGAACTAAGTTGCAATTAAACTGGAGCCTCATACATCATTTTTATTCAGTAAGGATTACAGTTCTGGAAGAGTGATCACTCACTTTTGTTAACATCTGAAAACACTGACTTGAAAATACCTGCTGTGAAATAAACCATTTACAGTGGCTCCCAGGAAGACAATTTAAAGCAAAAGTCATTTCTTTACCCTACTTACTACTAGCCAATGTTCAGGGATTTCATGCTTGGGCAAGGCCTGGGTGATTAGTAGCAGCTCATCTGAAGCCAGACACAAGATAGTACGTCCTGAAACAACATGTTCACTGCTTCTGCCTAGGACTGCACTCACCAACTGAGCAGTCTTGCTCCACAAAATGTCTGTCTCTCAGGTAGCAAAGTCATCCTGCAGAGATTGCTTCAAGCCACCCATCACAGCAGCACCAGAGCACTCCTCAGCAAGTGGGTTTTCCCCTGCCTATCACTTGCCTGTCAGCACTGTTTTCAGCTTGACCTGAAGTCATTAACAGGGACTGGAGATAACAGCATTGCTTCAAAAGAACAAGGAGCAGAAAGGCAGCAGAAGGGTTCCTTAGATATTAAAGTAGCATTCTGGAATAAAATTTAAAGATATTAGAAATCCTCCAGCAAGGAGAGCAGATGGCCTTTCTAAAGTTTCCATGCATCTGAGAACACCTTTAAGGAAGGAGAAAAGCAGTGATGTTTGCTATTTCACTTGGCTCTGCAGTGTCAGGAAGAAAACTGATTTAAAAAAAAAAACAAGTCCAGGCTACCAAGAGAGTTAGTTTCATGAAGGCCTTCAATTGCTTTAAGCATGCCCAGAAGGGAACGCATCAGCATCTGTAACAGTTTTCAGACAATACCTCTCCCCTCCCTCTGCTCCCTACACTGCCACTGATGAAAGTCCTTTATCTGGTAATCCAGGCAAACCTTAGAGCCAAAGACAACCAAGCATCCCAACTGCCCCATGGTGGCACTCAGGGACTAAGGCGAAGCCTAACTACAGACCATTTTAGCAACAGTCAGTGATGCAGAACACTACAGGTTAACTCACCTTAAAAAATGCAAACCACTTGTAGTCATTTAACACCATTTCAAAGCCTTGATTGTAAATCAGAGTGAAGAAACCATAGTTGCCCAGACTATCCTGAGCCACATCTAACTTCTGAAAGTTCACAAGCACCTTTCTTTCCACAGGCCCTGCAAGAAATACAAGCATTACTGCATGATTACTGCATGGAAGAGACAAAAATTAAAAATCACTACATCGCAGCATTTACTTTATTCCAAGACAGATGTTAAAACACACTTGTAGAACAGTCTTCTGCAAAAAAGACATCAGGAAAACACACTTCAGGGACTTCATGTATCTGCCAATGGGTATATATACTCATTTTTGCCACTGCTAGACAGTATTTGTACATTTAATTATCAGCACTGAACAACTGTTACTGGGAAACATCAGCTTATTCAAACATAACTTGCTATACAGCTACACACGACTCATACTCTGTGTCACTCATACACTGCGTCTCCTCCTAAACATCTGGGATGAAGTATCAACCACCCCATTCTCTTTCACACCAGTGACCTCCACTGCTCTCACTGAACCTGCCCCATCTGATCAAAGAGCAGATGATGCAGAAAAATCATAAAATCAACCAGGTTGGAAAAGGCAACTTTAGGATGATCAAGTCCAACCATTACCCCAGCACTGCCTAGGCCACCACTAACCCATGGCACTGAGGGCCACATCTAAGCGGTTTTTGAACACTTCTAGGGACAGTGACTCCACCACTGCTCCGAGTAGCCTGTTCCAACGCCTGAGCACCCTGTGAAGAAATCTTCCCTAATACCCACCCTAAACCTCCCCTGGCTTCAGCTTGAGGCCGTTTCCTCTTGGCCTACCCCTCATTACTTGGGAGCAGAGACCGACCCCACCTCACTACAACCTCCTGTCAGGTAGTTACAGAAAGCGATCAGGTCTCCCCTGAGCCTTCTCTTCTCCAGACTAAAGCCCCCAGGTCCCTCAGCCATTCCTCATGAGTTTTGTCCTCCCAAATAAAAAGTATCTATTATTTTTTAAGTAACACCGACACACAAAGATTAAGTAGCAATTCCCCACCGCTATTATCCCCTCAAAAGAAGTGGTATTTCTATTTCCAAGCTCCCACAAGCTCTCACAGCCGGCCCCGGCCAGATGTCATGAACAACCTCACTCTGCCCCTGGAACAGCCGCTTCCAGGAAGGGCTGCGGGTGCCTGTGGGCTGCGAGGAAGAAGTGAACGTGAGGTGCTCATGAAGAGGCCTCAAACCAAACAAAACCCCCAAAACTGAAGCGGGAAAGTAACAGCGCTGCCCGCTGCGGTCACCCAGAGCCGGGGACCCCTCCACGGACACCAGCACTACCGCGGGGTGCGCGGGGCCGCTACGGCCGAGACACGAACCCGCTTCTCCGCTGCCCGTTTCGGTTCTAAGGCCGCACCCCCGCATTGGGGCACACACCCCCCACCACCCCCCGAGGCCGTGCCAACCCCGGCACCCCGCGGGCCATGCGGAAGGGGAACGGGGCACGGCCGCCGCGGTCTCACCCGCCTGCGAGCAGTTGCCGTGGCGGCCGCCGCCCCGCCACACACGCAGCTCCCAGGCGCCCAGCAGGTCGGCGAAGGAGCAGTTGGCCGGCGTGTCGGCCCGCAGCGCCGCGGGCAGCACCGCCAGCAGCACCAGCCCCGAGGCCCATAGCGCCCGCCCCACCATGGCGCTACTCCCACCGCCCTCCGCCGCCGAAATGGGCCCAGCCGCCGCGGCCACGCCGCCAAGCCCGGTCCTGCCGTCCTGGGGCGGGCCCGGGCCCAGGGGCGGGGAGGCGACGGGGCGGGGCCGGGCCAGGCCTCCACGCTGCCACTGCGGAGGGCCTGGGTTGGGCGGAAGGTTGAGGGGGATGGAGGGAAGGCCGAGGGGTGTGAGTGTCCTTGTGTCCCGGCTGCGGCAGTGGAGGGTGGTGTGTCCTCTGAGGGCCATGGCAAGGTGATGGGCCCTCACCCACCTCGCAAGGATATCACCGAATGATTTGGGTTGGAAGGGACCTTAAAGCTCATCCAGTTCCACCCCGCTGCCACTGGCAGGGACACCTTCCACTAGAGCAGCTTGCTCCAAGCCCCTGTGTCCAACCTGGCCTTGAACACTGCCAGGGATGGGGCAGCCACAGCGTCTGTGGGCACCCTGTGCCAGCGCCTTAGCACCCTCACAGGGAAGAACTTTAATCTAAATCTTCAGTTTAGAATAGACATTCTTTCAGTTTAAAGCCATCCCCACTTGTCCTGTCACTACCTGCCCTTGAAAAAGCCCCTCTCCAGATTTCTTGTAGCCTTTTTAGGCACTGGAGCTGCTCTAAGGTCTCCCCAGACCCTTCTCCAGGCTGAACAAGCCCAGCTCTCTCAGCCTGTCTTCATAGGAGGGATGCACCAGCCCTCTGATCATTATGTCTTCCTCCCTAAAGGGTGTCCTCCCCAGAGAATGTCATTCCCAGAGATCATCCTCCTCCACAAAAGGTATCCTCCTCACTGGAAGACACCCTGAACCCCAACAGATGTCCTCTTCAAAGGAAGTCCTTCTCCCTAAAGGGCAGCTTCTTCCCAAAGCCCATCTCCCTCCCAGAGAGCGTCCTTCTCCCCACAGGACAGCCTCCTGCCCAGTTCCCCTGCCCTGCTACCCAACCTTAGGCTTCCACACTCAGAGAAGTCCCCTGCAACGAGGAGCAGGCCGGTGGGGCCGGTCCCCAGTGTTACATCAGGCCTCCCGTCCACCGCGGGTTTAGTGGCACAAAGTGACTCAAAGTTTCCACAGCAGTATGTCACAGCCATGAAAACATGCAGCATCAGTCCTACACGGGGCATAGACCCCAAAAACTTGCATCCCCATTGAGACCCTTTGTACACAGCAGCACTCAGCAAAAAGTGCAGAAGATTCCCCCAGGAGGTGGAAACTGTAGTGACATGAAAGTCTTGCACCCCCAACAACCCAACTGTTTGCAGGGGATGGGTGTTGTCAGAGGGTAGAGATGTCTCCACTGAACCGTGAGCCTCTGAGTGCAGCTCAGCGGATGGCTGGGTGTGCAGGGAAGTGGAGCTTGTTCCACTGTCTCTCTAGATTCAAAATGTGCATGCTTTCACATCCCCAAAGTTATATATGGAATCATATATAGGTTTACTAGTGCGTAAATATACCCTTGTTTAAAGACGAGTTGTACAAAGAATAACCCCTTTCAGCGGAACAAAAAACGCATATGTGTTGGACAATAGTGTTGGCCTTTTTTTAATGCAGTTTATATGGATTAAAAAACAGAAGTTTAGTTTTGTCTTGGTTTTGTCTGTTTGTTTGCTTTCCCAAAGGCATCTACGTCTTTTGTCCTACACATGCATGTGCTTTGCCATTCCTGATCAAGCCTCTCTAGTGAAATGTGGTTGCACAGCATCATTCCCTCTCCTTTCTTTATCAATGACATTTATTTCTTTGCCTCCACACTTCCTGAAAGCAAGCCAAAAGGTCCCAGTGACCTTAGGAAAAAATGCATGTTGCAGTTCTTCATGTTTTATATGCAGGAGCAGATGAGGTCTGTGGTATCTTTGTCTTGTCCCCATGACGTTGACTGGGTGACCCTGCTTCTTTGCATTTTACTGTGCTTCAAACCTCAATTTTCAGTTTCAATTTGTAGCAACTGCAGACTGTCGTTGTGCAAAACACACAGGTTTCTCTTTAATTGCCTCACAGTCACAAGAGATTATTGCAAATAGAGGTGTATTTTACGTAAGGGGGTTATAAAATCATTGCTGAGACCAGGCGTAGGTGATTTGGGTTGAGTTTGCCCTTTCTGAGATAACTCAGATTCTGCTTTTTAGCTGTAGTTTGTTTTACCTGGTTTGAGCAAGGTACAAAATCCCTTGTCTCCAATAATGAGTCAATTAGTTCCATGGAAAAAAACCCTCCCTGGTTCACAAGCTCGTCTGTGTGTCTGAGACACATGGGCTATCATTTGTGCTTGGTGACAGACTTGTCTTTTATCATTACTCAGGTAAGCTGTTATCTGCTTTCTTGAAGCCAAAATGTTATCTAATCTCTTATAAGACCTCCCTAAGCCATGTTTTATCAGTGTTTGACAAAGCTGCTGAGACTGTTGGCAAATTCATGCAATGATGAGCCAAGTCAATGTGTTGGTTTGTTGTCCCCAAGGGGAATGGTTGGGCTAGTAACCTCCTGATAGCTGTAGTGTGCACTCCACTCTTTTGTAAGGTAATTGAAATCACTATCATGGGAGTGTGTGTGTGTGGTGGTGGTGGGGGAACACCCTCAAAATCAAAAGTAAAAATCCTCCAGAAAGTGAATAGCTTTCTGCTGAAACCAGGACACTGGGTTAGTCAGTTGAATCAGCTCAACAAAGGATCCAGCATCAGTTGCCTGGGGTAGAGGGAGATTTTCCTTTGGTGACAACAGATGTGAAGATAAGCTCACCACATGTTGAATGCTTATGACCAGAGTTTTGGCAAATAACAACAAATAAAGCTTTTATTTGTAGCCTATCCCAATCCTGGCCGCTTTGACCTGTCACTGCCTGTACAAATAGAAGTGGTGTGTGACAGTATGGTGATGTGAGGCTGAAAATAAACTTGGGGGAAAAAAAAACCCAGGGATGATTGTTATTCAGTCAGGCCAGTATGGGAGCTAACCATGACCTGGGTGGTAATGAGCGAGGTAAAGGAAAGAACACAAAGATTATGTGCCTGGAGTGCCTCACAAAAAAAAGCTAATTTTAGGGAAAACGAAACTAAAAAAAATAATCCTTGTACACAAGAGCTATTCACTTATTTCAGCTGTAACTGTCTGATGCAAAAATTGTCTCCTTACAAACCCTGCTGGACTTTTATCAATGCACCATCACCCCTACTGCTGCTGAAGCTATTAGCGCAGTATAATGGGACTAATTTTAAAAAACACAGAACCTAAACATAACTGAGGACTGCCTTTTCCTTTCCCTCTTTTGGAAAGGTGCAAAAATGTGAGCATTTTTGTGGTCCTGAAATGAATTCCTCACAGAGAGAATTGTTGCTGTTCTGCAGATGGCTCTCTGCAAGAGCAATGCCCTAATTACATACCTTTAGAAAGTGGAGAGCTGTACTCAGACTTATTTTTCAGAGCATTAATTCATACATTATTGCTATAAAATTTGACCATTTTTTTTTTACTGCAGGGTAGTTAAGCCAGCTTAGAACTATGTGCTTTTATGCATGATTGAACTTACCCTGTTTACTTCACAGTGAAACTACAGAGCCTTGCTCCTGGAGGTTTTTAGGAGGGGGTAGCTAATACATATTTATTTGTTGCCCTATAAATTTGGGTTGTTTCTGAAGAAGACACTATATGGAACAACTCATATAGTTGATAGCAATTATGGAGACTAATTTTGTGACAGAATGAGCAGGGTAGTTTCTCAAGTGTGTGTACAGCTTGATGTACAGCACTTTGCCTGGGACATCTAAACTGATGATTCAAGCTTGTAGCTGTCTAGGAAAGAACTGTTATTTTTCAGAAAGTTAGTTTTGGTTTGGGGGAATTTATTATTAATTATTATAAATTTATTATTTATTCCAGTGCAGGAATAGCAATAAGTAAAAAGCATAAATAGTAATAAACAAAAGCAATGTGAAAGACTTTTATTTAAATTATTATTTTTGGAAATCACCAGTGTTATTTCCTCACATTCTTTCAGTATTATCATTTTTGTCATTTCCTCTAGTGAGGAAAAAGGTAGTTGTCTAAAATTCTACCACTGTCAAAAACCTAAATATTAATAAGCATAGAAATAATAAATAGTATTTAATAATCATAGAAATAATAAATAGTATTAGGGTGGGATTTAAGCACAGTCTAAGCCTGTCATTTAATGATCTGGTGGGCTCTCTGACTGGGAGCATCATTCCTTCCAGGAACACTAACACACTTGTCTGCTGTACAGACAACATAGTGAGATGCACTGGGAAAATGATACAGCTGAATAAAAAACCTGCAAAAAAAAGGGCAGGGGAAAAAGGGAATGGGAAGATATCTTTAATTCAGATCAATTCACCAAGCTGGGCTTCAGCATGTCTTCAAGCCAGTTGAGTTGTTCCACCTGGAGGAACATCTTGCTGAAGCACAGGGCTGGGAATAGCTGGAGGTAGGAGGAAAGAAATCTTGTTCACTGCAATTGCTTCTGAAGTACCCAAATTGTAGAAGGACATTGGTGGAGGCTGATTTTTTTCCTAACGCATGCTGCAAGTGTGGAATTCATAGTGGAATCCAATCCCATAAGTCAAATATAAATATCACCTTTCAGTTACTTTGCCTCGCTTTTGTTCACTGATGACTTATTTTTTCTGCCAACTTTTCTGAAAGATGATACACAGAATGCTTGGCTGCGCAGCCTGTGTGTGTACAAACATAAATCCCTTGTTCCTGGAAAAACATGTCTTAATTTAAATGGTGTTGAATTCGCAGTCCTATTTAGAAAGTTAGGAAATTTGGGTGGATGCTTCCTGGAAACTATTACTTTTGTGATTGTTATGACTATTAAAATAACAATGCTAATTCCATGTTAAGGCACTATTAAAATATCCAGCTAATGTTCCAATTGGAGCAGAATAACATGAAATATTGCTGTAATTAAAAGCAGCATGAAAATCCCATTAACTTCAAAACTGCCAGGAGCTCCAGAAGTTTTAATATAGGGAAACTTGACTTTAAAATCTTATTTATGGCAGGTACTTAAATCTGTAGAATATTACAACCTCAAGGAATCAAGGAGCTGTCGCTTGGATGATTTGGTCCAGTCTGGTCTGGTTACCCCCAGAAAGATACAACTGAGCAGCAGTATTTCTATGTACTGCTGCCTGCAGACCACAAGATACCTTCTAGTCCTATATCAGGTATGTTCCTATTTGAGAAAGAATGAAAGACCAAAGGATATTTGCAATTACAAATGAAGTGAATGAATTTGAAATGAAATTGCAAAGGATATTTGCAATTACAAGTGCTTGGTGGACATCCTTTCTATTCTTACTACCTATAACTCAGCTAAAGTCCTGCCTAGTTTTAAAATGGGGCTGTATAGGCTGCATATGCATGTATGGTGTGACCTCAAAGCGAAATGCCTTTTAAACTCTGTGTGTACCAAGGAACCATGTGCATACACCAAATATTCATCCATCCTTTTGCATCCTGAGTTTTGAAAACAAACACTGGATGCTTTTTCTTTTCTAATCTTATTTCTTCACTTGTTGCTCCAAGCTGCCTTGTGGATTATAAACGTGAGGCATTTTAAAGTGTGTCAGGAGCTTGTCAGTTTGTAGCACTCTTTCTGGAATGCTGCCAACACAAAACGTTCCATTTTTCCATCAAACTTAACAGTTGGCAGGCAAGAAAAATTTGTTTTCTCCCAGAGATCTTTCCATAATTACCTTCCTGTTTATCACCAACTTCAGTCTCTAATTGATTTTTAATCCTTCAACACCAAGGCCACAAAAAATTGAGTCTGTCGTGAACTCCTTCTCTTTCACCTTGTTTTACATATGAAATTAAAATGCTTTTTATCTGATGCTGTTACCCAGCTCTTTTGAGACAGGCTTTGGTCCAAATAGCAGATTTTCCAAGTGTCCTTTGGTTATCTCCATTTAAATGAGATAAAGAAGTTTATTATCAGCTCTGCCATTGCATCTGGGCAATTATGAAATGCAGGACACAGCACTGCTGGCTATTAATGCAATGGGAGGTGACACCAGAGATGAGGACATGTGTAACCTGAAGCCAAATGACTGCTGGCAGAGCAGGAGATGGGCACATACCGGCCAGGTCAGAATTCAGTTTGGAAATCAGAAGGCAGCTCCTAACCTGGAAGCAGATGTATTATCCCAAAGAAGATGGGAAAACTGTTAGTGCCCTTAGGGTGGAGGAAAGTAAAGGATTGCAGGGTGCCTGTTTGCCACAGCCCAGTCTGAGCTCAGTGACCCGGAGGCACATCTCCAGTACTACAGTTCTGGAATAATAAGTAGGCATATATATAAAGAGTATTAAAAGCACTTTGAGGAGCCTAATTTAGACTCTTGTTTTGAATTGCTCTTTGATGGAGCCTCTTTCTTTCTGTTCCCACTGTTTCCCACAGTGGGAACCTAAAGAGTCACACTAACATATGTCACCAGGTTTAAAATTGCCTGTTTTCTGAATGATGCTAAACTAAGAAAATAACAACACTAGGTTGTTCATTTCCGTTACTCAATAGCTGATCATTTTCTATCTTTAAAGAGACCAGAGTTCCTCTTCAGATAAAATCTTAACTGAGTTACTGTTGGCTTTAATAGGATAAATCAAGTATCAGAAGCTGCTGCTTCTGTTTTTAATCTATAAAGCCACTGAATTAGTTGTTTTGAGTCTGTCTCATCTTTAAACATGAAATTTAGCTATGAATACATTTGAGAAACTTGCAGCAAGCCGTTCATTCATTTTTCTTAGAAGAAAAAAGGAAGTGTTCCTGTAATTTTCCAAAATAGTGTTGACAAAAATGTTAAGAAGTCCAAGATGCTTAAAAAGAATGTGCACCTATTTTGAGATGCCTTAGAACATACTAATACACAATTTTTTTTGGAACATCAGCACACAAATACAGATTTTGGACATCATCTGCATGAATAGGGATGCTTTCACTTCTTTTAAATGTAAAATTTCAAGAATGAGTTGTATGGCATGCATTGTATGGCAGGAGAAAACTAATAGGAGGCAAAGGTGCTTTGCTCTGACACAAGTTATCATAAACACATAATAGACTAGCACAAAAAGCCTGTCTGTTAAAATCAACAGTGTTAATTACATGGGGGAGGAGCAGGCAGCAATGAAGCAGAGGAGGTTCCAAGGGTCCAAATCTGAGCCTGTTTTCTAACGTATGTCAAGTGCAAGCCAGTACAATGTCAAAAACAGAGGGATGTGAAACGGACCCTCAGTTATCTGTAGTGCAGCAGATATGTCTTAATCATTGCAAAACAGATGTACCACCCACACTGAACTAGACTTCTGCCTTTTTTGCATTCACTGTTTTAGAAACAAAGGCAAAATGGGGTTTTTTACATGTAATTTTCTGCCAGGAGTTGGGGTCACATGTCACAGCACTGACTAAGCTTTAAACATTATAGAGCTACCATCTCTAATTTTTCTTCCTCTTTTGCCCAGTGTATTTTCCTGGTGGTTTTTTGCATGGGTTTTTTTGGTTTATTTTTTTTTTTCCATTTTTCTGTTCTCATTTCTCCCTTTCTCATTTCCGCTGTGATTCTCCTCAGCTTGTTCCCTATTGCAAGCAATTTTTACTTTATTGCAAGTAATATCAAACCTATTACAGAGCTGCAGCACTCGCTTGCATTAACCTTAGGATTGCTTCACACCACTGAGTAAGAAGCTGAGAGGTGGTTTCTCACTATGGTTTTCTTTGTACTCCCCATCTATTGTCTCTAGTTATTGTCTTGTCTAGCACATGGGTAATCATAGGGAGACAGAGCACAAGGGTTAGGAGTTGTCTTTTTAATTTGTTTTCACAAGAAACCTACCCCAATAAAGTCCTACAACTCCTATGCAATGTTGCACTATACATGCACCATAAACAGATGCATTTGGCTTATTGGATAACTTCCTGTAAGTTTGCATATGCTAAAGCAGGAAAAAGAGGCTTCTGTGAGACTGAAAATACACGTTTTCCCCAGCCCTGCAAACCTGATTGTTTTCAAAGTGATAACATTCCTGTGCTGATCCACATTCAATAGAGACTTTGCATGGCATCACAAGCCCATGAGTTTCTGCACATAGGTTTACACAGTGTCCTTTGCAGATGGGTGCAATGATGCTCTCATAGGGAGGTTACATTTGTTTCCACTGTCCCTAGGTTCAAACCAGCAGTGTTGAGATGGGAGGAGAGGAATGAGGCCTGCAGCACTGAGACACACCTGGTACATTGTCTTTGTATGCAGCCTCCATTTTACACGAGTATAAACAGATGCATGAAGCTGCAATCAGGAGATGGGTCTGGCCCATTTATTTAAGAGTATAAATCCGTTTTCTCACCCTGCCTCACAGTACATGGACACTTTGCATGACAATTTACAAATGCAGAACACATTCATGCAATCCCAAAGTACTTAACATGACAGAAACCCAGGAAAGCCACTGCAGAGAACATCTTCCAGACTGGCATCAAATATTACTTGATTCATAGTTACCCAAAATGTAGTCTGGGTAAGTCGAGGTTGAGCTGAAATACAGTGGCTGGTAGTTGTCAGAAGAGAGCAGAGACGTGTGATCAGCACAAATGCCTCTGTTTTCTGGAGTGCCCTATCAGTCTCCTGAGATTATCTTGTGTGTGCTGCTTTGCTTTTTGGCTGCCCTAAGGCCTTGGGGTGGAGGGGACATTGTAAGGTATATACTGCCAGCATTTAATATGTGACAGTGGGTGCTAACAGCTTTGTGTGTTTGAGAAAGGAAAGGTTAAACCTCCATGTGATATGGTTGTAAAAGGAAGAAAGAAACTCCAGCTGAGAGGTTTGTACTAAGATTAGCAGTGTCTGCAGCTGGGAACCTGTAGCAGTTTTGCAAGCACCACCCAGATCTCCCCCTCAGGAGCAATACTGCTGCTACAGGGTTGTCCTCTCCTGTTCACAGAAGAGGCAAAGTGCAGTCTCTGCTCTCAACTCTTCAAAGACTCATTTATAACAGAAGGGAGTGAATAGGCTGTATACTTCATTTACAGAAATAAATGACACTTCTGTTCAAAGAAATGTCAAGCAAGTGTCAAGTGATCGATCGCATCACTTCTTTGCTTACCTGCAAAAGGAATCAGAAGAGTTTATCCTTTTCTTCCCACTGTGAATTGCCCATTCATAAATGCACAGAATCATAAAATCCAAATCAAAACCAAATTTGGGTTCAGAGAGACCTTAAAGCTCATCCAGTTCCAACTCCCTGCCACCCGCAGGGACACCCTCCACTGGAGCAGGTTGCTCCAAGCCCTGTCCAACCTGGCCTTGAACACTGCCAGGGATGAGCCAGCCACAGCTTCTCTGGGCACCCTGTGCCGGCGCCTCAGCACCCTCACAGGGAAGAGCTTCTGCCTTATATCTATTATAAATTTACTTTTCAGTTTAAAGCCATTCCCCCTTGTCCTACCACTACATTCATTGCTCTTTACACTCGTTCTTGTTCTGCTACTTGTTTCCCTACCTCCTGAGTTCACAATTTCTCTTACTTAATCCTCTCTTCTGAGCAATTGCCTCCCTGCCTGTAGAAGAGCTGCTGAATGCAGACTGAATGCTGCAGCAAAGATCTGTTGTTTAATGTGAAATGGTATCCAATCCTACTGCAAACTGGAAGCTAAGATAGATACCCAAAAATATGGTGCACACCTTTTTGAAATATTAGAACATTTAAGCAGTCAGGTTTGCTTTTACAATCCTGTGGTTGCTCCTTACCTAGTGGGAAGGACATGTTAATTGTTAGCATTAAAAACTAAAATCCGTGAAACCCAACACTTAAATACATTTTAGGAAGATCACAAAGAAATATGTTAGCCAGTTGGACACATACTGATTGAGCAAGAGTCTGTCTAGAAAAACAAGTGTATTGCAAACTAATAAGGGCTTTCTCATAACTAGTTTCACAATATATTTGTGTTCTCCAGGATGACATTTAATTTGATGGTTTCATTTCACTTATTTTGAAGTATCTCTTTTTATTCTGAGTTTTGCTTTTAAGCAAGTATGAAAAAAAGCCAAAATCAGAAGACAAGAAAATGTGTTACTGACTTTAGATCAACTCCTTTACTGGTCACCCGTAATTTTTCTGGCTATTATCTTAGAGTTGAGATTTTGGGGTAGTGGTTGGGTTGCATTTTCTAAGTTGCCTATGCAGAGAATTCATTACTTCTTGAGAGCCAAGCTCTGGAGGGTTTCATGAGGTACAAAATGAAGCAAGCCAGGAAATTCCATGAGGGCAGAACAAGAGCTGCTTGGGTTTTGACATAACCCTCAAAGAAGTTTGGAGATTGCTTATTACTATCTTGACAGAATCTGGAGGCTGCAAGCAAGCTGATGTGCCCAGATACCTCATTACCTAAAAAGACACTTCGGACAAATAACAGCTGGGAGAAGAAAACAAAAAAGGTATAATTTAGGAATGTGACAGATCTCATTAGTGTTAATGTCGCTACCTCAGCTGAGCAACGAGGACAGAACATATACAATATACGCCACCAAACACATGCAGTACAGACTTCTTAGATGACAGCCTGGCTTGTGAGCTCAGATTGAGGCTGGAGGGACAGGGGTGGGTTACCCAAGGCAGGAGGCATCACAGTCATCTGAGCATCTGAGAAAGCAGCTGTAAGGTCCATGTTCATGAGCACAAATGGAGCTTAGGCAGTCCAACTGCACATCGAAATTTGCAGCTTTTCAGCCTTTTGGATTAGCTTAAAGCTTGCAGACGGACGTGAACCTAACCATGCTTACCTGGAATTAATATTTACTATAACTCTGCTTCTCAAAAAGAGGGTGCCTATGAGATGTTTGTTTTCCTCAAGCAGTCAGTAAGACTGCTACACATTTTCTTCTCTCTAAAAAACTGTGTAGCACTTAAATGCTAAAATGATACTGAATCATAGAATCATCATAGAATCATGGAATGGTTTGGGTTGGAAGGGACCTTAAAGCTCATCCAGTTCCAACCCCTGCTATGGGCAGGGACACTTTCCACTAGAGCAGCTTGCTCCAAGCCCATCCAACTTGGCCTTGAGCACTGCCAGAGATGGGGCAGCCACAGCTTCTCTGGGCAACCTGTGTAACCAGGGCCTCACCACTCTCACTGTGAGGAGCTGCTTCCTTATAACTACTCCCTGCTATCAGTTTAAAGCCATCCCCACCTGTCCTATCACTACCAACCCTTGTAAAATGCTCTTCAGATTTCTTGTAGCCCCTTTTGTCACTGGGAGCTGCTCTAAGGCCTCCCTGAAGCCTTCTATTCTCCAGGCTGAACAAGTCCAGCTCTCTCAGCCCATCTCCATTGCAGAGCAGTCCCAGCCCTCGGAGCATCTCCATGCCCTCCTCTGGACTTGTTCCAACATCTCCATGTCCTTATGTTGGACAAAGTACTCCAGGTGGAGTCTCACAAGAAAGGGGGAGAATTCCCTCCCTCGACCTGCTGGTCACACCAGGTTGGTTTCTGGGCTGCAAGTGCTCACTGTCAGGTCATGTTGAGCTTCTTGTCAACCAACACCCCCAAGTCCTTCTCAGGGCTGCTCTCAATCCAGTCTCTGCCCAGCCTGTGTTTGTGCTTAATACTTGATATCTGAGTTCCTGAGTTCTCCAGGCGAATGCTGAGCAGCCCTTTAAAAGCACACAAGTGTCAGGCAAAGCAGAGTGCCTGGGGTTTAAAATACAAACCTGTGGCTATGGAGAGAGCTGCTGATGAAAGGGACTGAGCAAATATTCATTCCATAACACCCACTTCCTTTGTGTACTTGGCTGGCAAGAAGCAGCTGTCATTACCCAGCAGCTAGTTTGGACCAAGTCTATTCGGTTAACATGAAGTTAACATTTGTGGTGTGTGTGGGTGGGAAGGCAGGGGCTTGGAATCAGTCATTACCACAGATCTCACTATGAGGGCTAATCCTGAAAGCCTTTTTTCTTTTTGTACACAGAAAAAAAAAATAATAATTCTGAAACAGTGTTGATTCTGAATTTGAGAAATCTGAGTAGAAAGGTTTTCTACTCAAACTGAATTTTGGCAGGATGTCTGGTAGAATACAAACTTAGAAATGAAGCACATAGAGAAGAAGCATCTGGTTTATTTACATTAGAGCACCTGATCTATTTCTAGTAGTATATGAAAACATGTATTTAACCTCTTCCCTGAATTGTTATTTCTGTAATTCCCCTTCTTCATGCATGAAGCTTATCAGTAGATGTTTGGTTTGGTAGGGTGGTTTTTATTTGATAGGGGAAAATAATACTTTTTAGGTAAAATTTCTCAGTCTGGATGCTCCTAACCTTTTTCTTTCACCAGGACAGAAAGAACATGAAACACCAATTCAATGAGGTTTTACATTCCTACTGCTCGAAAGTAGAAGCAAAAGCAAAAGGCAACATGGATATTGGATACCAGGTGCAAACAAGACATGAAGTTTCCTGTTGCTGCCCTGCCACCATCTCATTCTGAGAAGAGTCAGAGGACTGCATGGTTGTACGATTCATGGACCTTGCTGAGAAGGCCTCAGTGCCGTTTGTTACTGGATCTTTATCTCATAGAGCTGGAGTCAGATGGTGAGTTATGGGTCTTGCTGACTTCTGAGGTACTAACAGCATGCACTAACCACTGGTCCCAGGGTACAACTGGGAAAGGCTGTTTTCAGTTTAAATAGATTTCACTGGTTGTATTCCAAACAATGAAAATGAACATATGTTTTTGTAAAAGAATGAGCTGCCAGTCAAGGCTTTAATGGCAAAATGATCTAGTTTTCAGATAAAACGTGGAGTAATAAAACACAGAGAGAGTCATTTAGGTTTTGGAAAACAAGCTGGAGATAAAACCTCAGGGGATTTCTTCCTCCTTTGAAGTGCTCAAGCAAATCTAATTCAAAATACTGAGAGCTGCACACACCTGACAGAGAGATGTGTTTAGCAGAGCACAGCTTCCATGGCAACTTCAAATGTAGTGAAGTCACCTGATTTGGATTACTGAAGGAAGTAGGTAGTGGAAGAAGGATGTCTGGCTAAGCCACAGATCCACATGTGACTTTGTACAACTCCCATATAAGCATGCAAGCTCACCATCTGTGGAGCTGGGCAGTGCTTTAACATTTTGAGTCATCAAGGGAGAAACAAGAGTAATTATGAAATAGAGATGTTCTACTACTTGGTCCCTAACAGGGAAAAAGGATAGGGGAATGTGATCTCTTCTTATTACTTGAGAGCCAGAATCTTGTCCTAAAATGTATATTTATTTATCAAAAGTATAGGCATCCAGCTGCAGTCTAGCCCATTACTTCTGCCTCCCAGAGACAATACCTAGCATGTATAGTGAGAGCCAAAGGGACAAGCTGCATATGTCCATGGTATCTCCACCAGCCAGCTCTGGTCAATACCATTAACATTTTCCTGAGCTGTTGCCTGCTTGTTTTTCAAGCAGCATTCAGCTGTTTTCTGACTGTGCTAACATAAAAGATGATTAAATGTATTTATTCACCAGTGCTTCATGCATATAGACGAGCCTAGCTGCAAATAAAATATTTCTTAGAACCTGAGAACTGCCTTCATGCATGCTGATGTTCATTGTGGTGTAATAATAGAGACTGGAGAAAGGAATAAGTGGTAAGCTTTAAGTAGGAAATAAAGAGCAGAGGTTTATTAAAGTAACTTTGCAAAACAAGGGTTTAGTAAGAAAAGAGGCAAGGTAATTGCAACCAGGGAGCAAATATAATAAATAGGTTGGTGTTTCTTTTTCAGATAGCCTTGTATTTTTTGTTCAAAAAAGAAAAAAAAATAGTGATGCATGCACCCTGCAAACCCTGCATTTGTGATCAATAGATCTAATTACATCAAATATTACTCCTTAAATCAAATAGCTTTGAAATAGGCAAAAGCAGTTAGCTGACTAGCAGCCAGGATTCAGAAAAGATATCTGAGCTGAGGCATTCAAACCACAGCTTAATGCCTTGTGACTCGAGGAGTATGATTAACTCTTGATTCACATTTCTGAGAACAGCAGCCAGCAGCCACTTCCTCTTGACAGTGCTGATATGTAGTGCACTGCCTTCAGGCACAAAATGTGTATCTTACATGCTTTCCCAGAAAGTCTGCAAGAGCTTCAGCTGCCCCTTGCACCAGCTCTGCTCATACACTTAGATTGAAGAACTCCTTTCTTAACGCTTGTCAGAAGGCACAAAACTTGTAACACTGTGCGAGTGCACTCCAGTGAATTTGCTACCTTTAATTCTGATGAGCATCCATTAACAAAATGGGGAGATACCTATACATTCTTGGCTAGTGTAATATTAACATGATGAATGCCAGATTGTAGGAAGCTACGAGTTTGTGTGCTTCAGTGAGGTACACAGGTGAGTAAAGTATGCTCCTACCCTTTATCAGTGGAGAAGAAACCATCAGGTGGTAATTCAGATCTAAGAACTCAGAGTTCGTTGTTGACTGGAGTCAACATGAGTGACCATGTGCCTAACATGAGTAGGTAAATTAAACTTGTCTGTACTGCTAAATCAATTATCAGTTACTAAGTCGTTTTCACACTGTTTGGAGTTGGCAGATGTTTCATAGGGAGAGCTAGCCTCAAAAAACAACCAAGGAAGAGAGACTTAACTAGCAGTGCAAACCATGTATATCCAGTGCTTCAGCTTGCTTTTTAGCGCTCTTTATTTAGCAGCACTCCTATTCTTAAGGGGCTTAAAGATGAGTGGGTTGGCTCATTACACTGTGGGGCTGTGTCTTCCTTTGTCTGAGTGTAGTGTTTGCAAATCACTCCATCAAGAGGTTTTTTGCTTGTCATTGAACTCTACAAATCATGCTAATAAATACAGGATGTTTCCACTTGTTAGAGATGTTCCAGGGGTTATACCAGGGGAATTTCTAGGATATTCCTTTCTAATGCCTAAGTACAGCACTAGTTATTCAAGATAAGGAAATAAGGGGCCAAAGGCTCTTTAACAGCCTGTGTGGGCAATGTGTTACAGCCATTGTGTTGCCAAACCATGAATAGCATAGGACATCCCTGAAGGTCTGATATCATGATTATTGATCCTGCTACTATTGGACCAGGCAGTAAAACACTCCATGTAATCATACTTCTGCTGAATAAACCCAAAAGCTCGTTTTGATGACTTTTTAAATTGTTTTCAATGATTTAGTCTGGTATAGACACACAGTTGGTAACACTATGATATTAGTGATGTGGTAGACAAATACCACTCAGAGACTGTGGATACAAAATTAGCTTACCAGTATTTTGTGAAGAAATGTAAATCGATAGAGTTTCCTCATTTTGAAGCCTGAGGCTATGCTTGTTATCTGATAATAGGAGTCTTACAGCTGCCTTCACATGACCTGCAACTGTAATTCAAAGAGAAGAGGAACAGAGAAGCCACGCACAGTGAAAGAACAAAAGAAGTCCTAATCAGTGGTTTTATGGTCAGGTTTTAAGTGATCTTATTGTTCACTCGTGTTTCTTTTCTTTCCAGTTCCCATCATGTGTTTTTGTCAGTTCTAAATCTTCCCCTTAAAAAGGTCAAAGTGCAGCTAAAATCTTATCTTCTGATGTCAGGCATCTTCCTGACTTTGGGTCAGACTTTGTCTCATCTCTAAAGATTAGCTTGACTTTGACCCTCCCTAGAGGCCAAATTAGCCCACTTCTTGTTGACTTTTACAGTTCTCCCCGCTTGCTTCTTTTATCTCAAGTCCAGTGCTTAGAATGTGATAATTGCTATTAGATGCATTTCAAGTCTTCCACTTTCAGGACTACAAAAATAAGCCACTCCAAACCAAACCAAAAAGCTCATCAAACATTAAAACATCACTTTCAAGAAAGCCCCAGCAAGAAAAATTATTTACAAAATAAACATATTCATTGTGTGTTAACAGTGCAAAACATACTGTTGCAAAGTGTATTGACCTGTTTTTCTCAACACTACAGGTACAGGTGATTCAGAGTTCAATTTAGCATGAAAAGAGTTTGCAGTTCTTACTACATTTCTAGCTCCCTCAGCCACAATAGTATCTATCCTACTGATGAGATAATCTCACCTAATATTTGTAGCAGAGGATACCAGATGAGAACAGAATAGGGTACAAGATGAGAATGGCGTCAGCAAAACCTCACCCCGTACAAATTGTAACTTCCTCTACATGTTAGAATTGCTTAAAGGCCAGATCAAGAAAACAACACAGTGGATAAACACTAGGATCTTGTAGATCCGTTCCTGTCTCCCCTCTAAATCTTGTCTGTCATTGCTTCAGATTCCCAGCTGTAAGATAAGGGAATAATTACTGATTAATTGCGATGTTAATTAATTTTCAAGTCATTTGCTTGGACTCAAAACCTTTTTGTTTAAGGTGTGACATTTTTGCTTTTTCAAATAGAAACCTTTAAAATGAGCTGGAAAAGGACCAGTAGGTGGTCACATATGCCCAGAGGAAATACTCGTCCACACATTCTGAGTAGGAATTTCTCTGTCGTGTTTTGCAAGGACAAGTGCAGATTTACCTTCCAGCTCTGTATATATTATATCATATACTGTGGCCCAGAGAAAAGTGGTGTTCATGTTTGCCTGATTGTCCTAAAGACAGATGCAGACACTACAGTAAAGAAAAACACAGATAACACCCATAACACCCACTATCCCCACCCCCAACTTTGTGTTTAAAGAGAGGGAGAACGGGGAGAGTTTCTATTGCAGGCTCTTTCTCACTCAGGTTTGAACTGGACCTGTTTTGGTTTTAGCCACGCATTTCACCTCTGGTTTTGTTCCATTTGCAGGTTGAATGTGTTGGTTTATTGCCTGAGAGGGCTCTTTGCTGCAGTGTGAAAGCTGTGTCATAATAATCTTTGGGAGAGGAGTCACATTTCAGGCAGAGTTTAAAAATGCTTTACTGGGGAGACCGACTGACTCGGGAGCTCGTTTGGAAACTCTTCCAGGATTCAGGGCTGGAAAAGAGAGAACATTCTGTGATCTTTGGAGTAAGAAACTTGGTTGAAAGTGTTTTCTGGCCTTATGTAATTTTTCCTTCGTCTGGCTTGCATTTATGAGCTTCTTTTGTCACTCAGAAGGCCAGCTGGATAGAGTTTTTCATAGCAATAGAGGTTAAACAAAATATTCATGGCTTGAATCCTGAACATAGATGGCTGGAAAAGAGTAACTCTGTTCTGCAAGAAATGCTAATATATTGAATTCTTAAAAGTACAGAATTGTAGGAAAAAAAATCCATAAAATATAATTTCTGGAATAATTACATTTCTGCATCATTGAATTATAGGAACTACATTAAATACTACTATACATAATATATAAAACAGGTATTTTATGAACAATAAGAAAAATAATATTTTTGACTATAAAAGCCATCAAAATAAATCTTAGTTAAGTAAAGTAGCACTTTCTGAATATCAGGATAAAAACTGCAATAAGGGACTCAATGGGCAAGTTCTAAGCTTTTTGAATATGTAATTTTGATCACGTGCCGGGTAATCAAAAGTGCTCACAGCTATAATTACTTGGCTGATTTTTCATCTTTCCTGAACATCCCCCTAATGCCTATAGTCTCTGGTTGCTGTGATTACAATCTGCTTACCCTGGAGGGTCACAGTTCACTTGGTTAGAACTTCACAAGTGAGAAGTTTTGCTATAGGCAGATCTACTATTTTTGTTTCATTTGTCCGGATCAAATTATTCACAGTCACCTTGTATCTTATCTAGACACTGCATGAAGCATTTTCTATCAAGCTTGGTTACCACATTGTTACTGTAACGGATTCATTTCAGTGGAGTCCTTTTAATCTTGAAATGCAATTCCACTCTTTAAACCAAGTGTTACGAGGATTCCACTGTGCAAGCAGTATGAGTGCTCAAGATATGTACCAAGTTATTCACGCAAAGCAAAGAATTAAGAAAGATTTTGGGAAAGTCTTTCAAAACTGAAACAGCAATCCAATCTGGATGATGAATAATTTAACTTGAAAAACTAGTAAACAGAAAATTACCTCTAATTAGTATTTGCAATGGTTAAGATGACTGATCAGTCCTGAATGCACTTAGGGTTGAGTTCATTGCACCTGAGATCACTTACATAAAAGGTCAGTGTCTCTTAAGGCACTGGTGATAGGATAGGATCAAATCAAATTGGAATTGTCCATTTTTTTTCAGTACCTGTAAAGAATTTAGAGGAGTCATCTGGATTTAGCCTACTTAGATGGACTTATTTCTGAGTATTTCAATTTAAGTGAAATGAGTATCAACCTAACTATAACCATTTAACTTGTATGTGTCAAGGATGTACAAGAGTACTGTATGCAGAAATCTACCTCCAGAATACTCTTTATCCAAAAAGAAGTGATTAACAGTGGGAAAATTAATCCTCAAAGCTGACTATTCATCAACTGAAATGTCCCTGATGAGGAGGGCAAGCTGCTGACTATGCTCTGGCCTGAGGCTTCACTAGCATTGGAAACTGCTGGCTGTAACAACTCACAGGGTGAGAAGGTGACAACAGTTATGGATAATACCATGAGGAATGGACAGATTTCACAGGGGGAGTTGTGTGAGGAACAGCCACACTGCACTGATATCTGCAGGGGGGCACTGGGGATGGCTGGGGAACTGAGGTGACAAGGCCTGGGAAACCACTTCAGCAACACCTGGTATGGCTGAGATAGAGGTAACAGCACCAGAAATACCAGGTTTGGGTAGGCAGGTAGCAAAAGTGGGACCAAGAGGGAAAAGTAACTAGCAGTGTTGTTGATTTGGGCCAGAAAAAAGGGAGACATGAAGATGGACTGGAAAACAGCAAGCCTGCGAAAATGGAGACAAGGAGGAGTAAAGGGAGCTTGTTCTGTGTAAGCAAGTGGTTGGTTAACACCTTTGGTGAAGCCCACTGCCCCATCATGCAGTCTGTTCTATCTCCTTGTTAAAATACATTTAACTTTTCTGCATGAGCACACTTTCAGTTCTGTACATGAGATGTTCACCCACCTTACTAGCTGGTGAATAGGACAAAAGGACTTGTCTGATTCTAAAGGAAGTCAAGATGTGAGCCTAAAGAAAAGGAAGAGGTGAGACAGCTAAGGTAAGACCTATAGACTGCTGTCAAAGGGTAGGTCCCACTGCATATGGACTTCATATTACACTAAGGGATGGCAGCCCCAGGGTGCCTGGATCTTGGTTTTTTGAAACTGAGTAGGCACTGACTCCATTTTGACGTCTTTAAAAAATAGTTTGCTACAAATTCAGGCAAATAAAAATTCAACATTTGATTCTACCTGTTCAACATCAGGCTCTGCTTTTGAGAAAGCCTGTTTTGTCAGGAAGGTCTGCATCTGGCTCTGCTTTTGAGAAAGCCTGTTTTGTCAGGAAGACCTGCAGTTACTCATGCTTGGGCCAATTCTGTTCCAACAAATAATTTCTGTAAGTCACCAAGACATTGACTGGTCTGCAAAGCAGATGAACTCTCATGACAATAGCACAGCAACTAGAAGGAGAGCAAAGTATATGAAAGAATGACAGCATCTCAGGCTGAGATTTAATGCTTTTTCTGAGACAAGTTCAACAATCTATCTCAATATGCAGTGCTCATTTCTTTTCTTTTTTTTTTTTCTGGAATGTTCAGTTTTGACTCTGACCTTGAGAGAGCTAAGGAAAAGCACAGAAAAAAACTTGAAAGACAGCAGATAAACCTTATAAGGACACACTGCTTCTATCCTAAGCCAGTTGTTTTCCAAGACGGTATCTTACCCTTTTGTTTCTTAAAGTAAAAACCTATTGATAAAGCAAATTGCATCAATAGCATTATATAGCAACTATTATTCTCTACAGGTTTATTTCACCAAAGGTCCTAATTGTGCCTTTTCCAAATGTGCAGAAACAACCTATCATATCATTTGTTGAAGAAAGTGTTGCATCCAGAAGCACTTCTATTTATCACCAGTGTTTACACTAATTTCTGTTCTAGGACTCCTAGGGTTATTCCAGCATCATCTTCATGGTGAGAACTTGAGCTAATTCTGCACTACTTCCTACATGTACTAAGGTGGTACCTTTCAGAGGCTCCCTGTGCCCTTGTGCTCTTCAGAGAAATAGCAGGGCCTGTGGATTGCTGCTGGCTTGGGAGGTCTATATAGAAATCTTGAGGATGTAACCCACTGTGACTAAACTCTGAGCACTGACTCTAACTCATTATTTGGTCCAGCTTTTGACATAGAAAACACACTTCAATTTCAGTGTTACCAGCACACAGGTCAGATTTACTGCATTGTAAAATTGGTTTCAGAGACTTGAGATAAAGTGTTGTAAAGACGCTCCTAATTCACATCAATGGTTATAGTACCAGTGTGGGACACAGGTGTTCAAAATACTCCAGCTGACTTTGACAGATATTTCTGTTGAAGCTTGCAGCAAATACACCGTTGAGCAAAACAAACATCAACAGCAATCATTTCCATTAAACTGAATTTATAAAAGCAAGATGTTCTCTTATGAGTCAAGTCGACAGACCAGGTGGATACTGACATGTTCCAGTGGGAGGAAGAAATACAAGGCACTTTCCTCCCAGTGCTTCGTGTTTCAGCTGAAGATCAATCTTTTTAAATTTTCTCTTCCAATGATGCTTCTAACTACACTCAATTTGAAAGGAAAAGACATACTGTTGGAACAAGTCCAGAGAAGGGCCACGAGGATGATCAGGGGACTGGAGCACCTCCCGTATGAAGACAGGCTGAGGAAGTTGGGGCTGTTCAGCCTGGAGAAGAGAAGGCTGCGTGGAGACCTCAGAGCAGCCTTCCAGTATCTGAAGGGGGCCTATAGGGATGCTGGGGAGGGACTCTTCATTAGGGACTGTAGTGACAGGACAAGGGGTAATGGGTTAAAACTTAAACAGGGGAAGTTTAGGTTGGATATAAGAAGGAAATTCTTTCCTATTAGGGTGGTGAGGCACTGGAATGGGTTGCCCAGGGAGGTTGTGAATGCTGCATCCCTGGCAGTGTTCAAGAGCAGGTTGGACGAGGCCTTGAGTGATATGATTTAGCGTTAGGTTTCCCTGATCATGGCAGGGGGGTTGGAACTAGATGATCTTGAGGTCCTTTCCAACCCTAACGATTCTATGATTCTATAAGTGGAATAAAGTGATTCCAGGTCATCATGAGGGGTAGATATCTTGTCAAGAAATTAGGAAATGTACATAACTAACTATAAAAGACAATGACAATTTGTGACAAATTTGTTTGGCCTATGACAGCTCATGGAAATGCAGCTCAGTCTTTTGCTAGCATTCTTGAGTTAATGACCCATTCAGGTTTGAAAAGTCATGGTGCACAGCAAGAAGGCATCAGAAGCTGTAGGAAACAAAGCCCTGTTTTATGAGTGTGGGTGGGATTTTAGTTTTGACCCAGGGTTTTCTAATAGAGATAGATAGCTTAACTTTAAGCACAGAAATATGCATGATCTGATACTTGGTGCTTAGAGTTCTCAACAACCTGAGTGTGAGACCAAACAGAATGGCTGCATGTTAGTGTCAAGTTCACGCTCATTATGAGCTTTTAACGTGATTTGATTTCCAGTTATCTGGTTGAACTACTTGCCCCATTCTGTTCAACATGTTGAATAAGTGAAGACTTTGGAGTGACTGTCATATGCCATGGATACCTAAAAGTGGTGAATCCCACCTACAGTGTCCAGGGTTGCTAGAATCACAGCCACTGTGATGATGTCCAGAAGAATTTACAATTTAGGATGAAAAACATGCGGACATAACAGATGGGGAGAATGAATGTGCCAATGAGATCAATGTATTACCTGTAGTTCAGCTCAGTTAGATATAAAATGTTTCATATGTAGAGGTGACCTTTAGCAAAATTCTTGCCATACTTCTGGTGTTGTACAGAGAATTGATAGCAACACTTAATTAGACTTCTAAAGTTCATGGTAAAATATTGAGTGCTCTGCTGTATATATTAGCTTTAGAAACCAGATTTGCAATAATCATTCAGCAAATGCATCTCCTTACCATCAATATTTTTCTTGTCACATTCTGATTTCCTAATTAGTGGGATCGACTGGTAGAAGAAACAATATGTTGATATTGTTTTCCCTGAGGGCTAGTTATCATCCTTTGATGACCACGTCAAGCTCCCATTCATTTTTGCTATAGCCGTTTCCTATCCAGGAGTGTAATTTAGCCCAGAGAATATATCAGCAACAAAATAGACATTAGCAGCTCAGAAGAAGCATTAACACCATATTTTAACTCATCCCATCATCATTATACTTGATGAGCTATTTCTAAGCCTGTCACTAAGGGAAACATCATTAAAACTGAAAGGCTCCAGATGTTTGGAGCTACTCCATAAGATGACTTCAAAGAACCAAAACAATCTAGGCATTGTGGGGCAAAATTCTGTGGTACCTAATTCAACAGCATTCTTAGTGAACCCGAAGACATTCTGTGTTTTTTTTCCCCACGTAATTTATCTGTATAGAATACTCACTGCTTCTTCCTTCATTAAAGAAGAACCTAGGGCTCAGACCCTGGAACAGGCAGTGACAGAGCACAGCCATTCTCCTCAGTTGCAACTGACTGCAGTTGCCGCAAGCTCTGAGACAGTTGGAAAGGCTAAAGTCAAACTTTTGGTCTTGCAGGTAGCAAAAAGGAGAGAGCATTTTGGTTGTACTGCTGAGACCTAATGTATACACAGAGAAAGAAACTTCTGGAGATGTATCAGCAAGCTGCTTAGATGGTAGAAATGTATACAAAACAAAGTGGTTTCTCTATCAAATCAAAGGAGTGAGAGAAATCGGTGTTAAAATAATTGGTCTCTGAGAGATCCAGCCTCACTGGCTTCCTGAAGGGGTGAGTTCCAAAGAGACAGAAAAACCTTTACAGCTCAAAGGAGCATATGTTGTTAAAGAAAGGTGACGAAGGTCTGAGAACATTATGTTAGCGTGATAGACATCTAAGATACATAGAGAACAAAGACCAGCTAGGAAAGTGTATACAGTTCATAACCAAGAGTCCCAGAAGGACTTTTATTCATCTGATTTCTTATGACCAAGATGATATGGAGATGGTTTTACGGAAGCTTTGGAAGGAAAAGGGAAAGCTAAATCTGTAATGGATCATTCAGTATACAGAGCATTTTATTATAACTAAGACTTTAGGGCAGACTAAGAAAATAGAGTGTACAAATGATACAGTCATTAGTGATAGTTAAATGGTGCACAAGAACCACACAAGCCAAATTATTCAAACTTGGCTGCTCAGTGTCTGCAACAGCATTTAGAAGTCTGGTCAAAAAAAGCCAAACTACTTCCTTTCAAAAGTGCTAAGGTGTACCTTTCAAGGATGTTTCACCTCAAAGCCTATGGTGTTAGTGAGGACAAAAGAGGTCTTTGTATTTTTTCTACTCTACAAACCCAAAATCATAGAAGAGTTGAGATGGAAAGACACTTCTGTTTAAAGTAAGGTGAACTACAGATGGTTTCTGAGGGCCTTGCCTAGTTGGGTTTTGAGTATCTTCAAGGATGGACTCCTTCTGTGGACCATCTGTGCCAGTGTTTGACTACACACACCATGAAACAGTATTGCTTATATTTAAGTGGCATTTCGTGTATTTCAGTTTGTGTCCACTCCATCTTGTTCTGTCACTAGGTGTTACTGAGAAGAGTTTGGCTCCATCTTCCCTCCCCTCTGCCCTGCCCAGGTACTTCTACACATTGACAGGATTCCCCCGAGATTCCTATTCTTCAGGCTGACCAGTCACAATGCTCTCAGCCTCTTCTCATATGTCAGATTTTCCAAGCCCTCAGACATCTTCATGGCTCTTTCCTGCACTCACTCCAGTATGCCCATGTCTCTTGTACTGGGGAGCCCAGCCCTATACATGCCATTGCAGATATGCCTGACCAGTGCTGAACAGAAAGGGAAGGGATCACCTGCCTTCTTTAATCCTGCCTATATTATTAATGCTCTACTGATGTAGAATACCATCTTGCTGTGCCCTTAGGCAAAACAAATAGGGAGAAATGGACAAAGTATCAGTCTGTGAAGACTTGATCGCAACCACTGATGTGGATTTCTGAGCCTATAAAGGAGCTGTTTGTAACAAAGACTGAAAATACAGGGAATAATTCCTCCACTTATACCTCTTTTATACCACCCCTCTGCAGTGCGCTGAACAAAGTGACAGCAGCAAAATGTCTCCTTGCAGAGCTAACAGCATCTACAGCAGGAATGCTTCCAGTAAAAGTGGCACCCTAGTGATGCTTCTTTGTTGACAGAGAGACATCTGACAGCCTTCATCAACAGAGATCCTCTCTGTATGTTTGGATCTTTACCTGCTTATTTTACTGCTTATTGCGGCTCCTTTTCTACTCTGTCTACAGTGGTCTTACTAAATTCAGGGCCACTTCATCATAAACATGATCTTCTCCTGTGCTATTCATAGTGCAGCACAATTGCACCGTTTGCAGCATGATTTAGCAGCAGAATTCAGCTCTGGCAGATGAATAAGAGCCCTCACTGCAGTTAGATCAATTAATCTGCAAAGAAATGCTATGAAAATGTTCTCACCCTGCGGACTGAGAGTGGAATACATTAGCACAGGAGAGTCTATAAGTTTTTGTCAATATAACATCTAATAGTTCATTATTCAGAGGAACTAAAGAGCGGTTTTAACCAATTTGAATAAATCCATTTTAATGTTACATAAATGCATGAGATTGTATCTAGTGTCTGCTATAATAGGTCAGCATTTCAGAAAAATTCTCCTTTACAATAAGGGTATGCCAGATCTGGAATATATTATTCTAGAATAGCCAAGGCTAGAATACATTAATATATAAAGATTAAGGAAGCTATAATGCCAAATGTATTTCTATCTGGTGCAGAAATTTGTCTTCCATATAAAACTAATGAATCATCTTCCCATTATATCAGACTTTGACTCTCCTGCAACAGAGACTTTTCACAAGAGTGTTGTATGGATGGTAGTATACACAGCACTCCCCCTTGTAGCAGGAGTGATTTCTTGTTCTGACATTGCATTAACAATTACATTGTCTTAATGCTAACTAGTTGTAGGATCTTCAATTTCATAGACATTTAAAGAGATTTTTTTACAAATAGATTGTCCAAAGAGGATGCCTGGTTCATACTTATTTTTAAGAATACAGTAGGTTCCTCTATACCATGGGCCAAACATCAATTTGGCATTTTTCACGTATATCCTGAGGCATTTCATGGACATCCAGTTCTGTTTTTCTTGTGGATTCTTATAAACAGTTCTGTTTACTTTCGAAGCTTCTACTGTGCCTTCTTGATATGAATCTCAAGGCACTGTTGGCACAAAGTACTTTTTGCATATTTTATCATTGTCTTGATATTGGTAAATATTGATTAGGCATGATGATCTGAGTGTGTAATACACAGTCCCAATTACTGGTAACCATAATAGTTTTAAATGGTGAGGCAGTCACCCCTGAGGGGTGAGATTGCTTTGCTGTTATTTGGACTGCAACTTCCGCATGGACTTACTTTTCTTATTTAATTGTTTGCCTTGAAAAACTTACTGTGAAATCACTGCCATCAGTACTGACCATTATATTAACCTATATTTTCAATGAAAGCCAAGAAATAGAGTGTAATTGCACTTATTAGCCAGACATTAAAAAAATTCTGACCTGAATCTCTTAAGTTTTTACCTGTTCTGTTCAATAGCCAGTCCATAGGAAGGAGTGCCACATAGCTGCTCCAAGAGCAATGCACACTGTTAGTGACCCTACACAACTCAAAGTCCCCACAGGTGTTTTGCCGTGCTGGCAATCAGTCACATATTGTTACATGTGCTTTATCCTTAAAGATGCATTCATTTTTAAAAGAGTGAGCTATTGAAATGTTAAACTCAATGAAAGATGAAAACACATCTTCTTTTCTTTTTATAATTACTATTTTAGCAACCATAGGATACCACAGCTCAGTAGAAAACAATATTCTGCCTGGCTTGCTGACAGCTTTTACCTGAATCCAGATTTCTAGTCTATTCCTAAAAATTGTTATTTTTTTATTTGCAACTGATATCTTCGTAGATTCCTAGGATGAGATAACTGGGAAGATGGCAGTACCTTATGGCACATTCAGAATCAGGTCTTGACTAAGTTAAGTAAGAATATCTCTGAATAGTTAGGTTCTAATCCTGCTTTGCTCTAAAATGAGAAATTTTTCTGCTATGCTGAAAATTTGGTCATGAGTTCATCACAAATTGTGATACAAACAGAAGCTGTTGCTTTGCAAAGATCTCTGGTTAGAAAAAGCAAGGTGCTAAGATCTCTATAGTATTCATAATGAATCATAGAATCATAGAATAGTTAGGGTTGGAAAGGACCTCAAGATCATCTAGTTCCAACCCCCCTGTGTGGGCAGGGACCCCTAACGCTAAATCATATCACCCAAGGCCTCGTCCAACCTGGTCTTGAACACTGCCAGGGATGCAGCATTCACAACCTCCCTGGGCAACCCATTCCAGTGCCTCACCACCCTAACAGGAAACAATTTCCTCCTTATATCCAATCTAAACTTCCCCTGTTTAAGTTTTAACCCGTTACCCCTTGTCCTATCACTACAGTCTCTAATGAAGAGTCCCTTTCCAGCATCCCTACAGGCCCCCTTCAGATACTGGAAGGCTGCTCTGAGGTCTCCACGCAGCCTTCTCTTCTCCAGGCTGAACAGCCCCAACTTCCTCAGCCTGTCTTCATACGGGAGGTGCTCCAGTCCCCTGACCATCCTCGTGGCCCTCCTCTGGACTTGCTCCAACAGTTCCATGTCCTTTTTATGTTGAGGACACCAGAACTGCACACAATACTCCAGGTGAGGTCTCACAAGAGCAGAGTAGAGGAGCAGGATCACCTCCTTTGACCTGCTGGTCACGCTCCTTTTGATGCAGCCCTGGCTTTCTGGGCTGCAAGTGCACACTGCCGGCCCATGTTCATTTTCTCATCTACCAACACCCCCAAGTCCTTCTCTGCAGGGCTGCTCTGAATCTCTTCTCTGCCCAACCTGTAGCTGTGCCTGGGATTGCTCCGACCCAGGTGTAGGACCTTGCACTTGGCATGGTTAAACTTCATGAGGTTGGCATCAGCCCAGCTCACAAGCGTGTCAAGGTCCCTCTGGATGGCATTCCTTCCCTCCAGGGTATCAACTGAACCACACAGCTTGGTGTCATCAGCAAACTTGCTGAGGGCGCACTCAATCCCACTGTCCATGTCTGCAACAAAGATGTTGAACAAGACCGGTCCCAACACCGATCCCTGAGGGACACCACTCGTTACTGGTCTCCAGCCAGACATTGAGCCATTGACCACAACTCTTTGCGTGCAGCCATCCAGCCAGTTCTTTATCCACGGAGTGGTCCATCCATCAAATTGATGTCTCTCCAATTTAGAGACAAGGATGTCGTGTGGGACGGCATCGAACGCTTTGCACAAGTCCAGGTAGATGACATCAACTGCTCTACCCCTGTCCATCAGTTCTGTAGCCCCATCATAGAAGGCCACCAAATTGGTCAGGCAGGAGAAGAAAAGATATCGGTGGGGTCTCCAGGCAGTTAATCTGTATGGGCATGGCTGGAACATTGGCTGAAGCTGACTGTCTATATAAATAGGTTTCTGGCTAAGGATTCAATTTTATTTTACATTTTTGGAGCTCTTGTGTTAGTATTTATGCATTTATTAATGTATCTGGAACATGGTAATGAAAATAACCCCAAGACAAAATATGATCTAAAGGCAAAAGGGAACGGCTGAAAATGGATTAAGAAAATGGGATAAAGGAGCTGAGCTTTCTGAAGATGTTGGATTTACAAACTGAAGCTGTATCACCCATGAACAAAAAATATGAAAAGAAGTCAGAGAAGTAGGTTAGATGTTTTTTGTTTTATTGGAGAAGAATAAGGAGCGAATGAGATCCTGCTGTCAAGAATAATGCATAGCATGCTGGAAGACCTAAGGTGACTGATGAGTGTTGTAACACCCCACACAGTGAGGCTGTGGAGAGAATTTTTTTTAAAGCCAAGAACAGTCAGCAGAAGAGAGAATGCATTCCAGAGTGAAGAACTTCCGCATCCACAGGGACCTTTGGAGGCATTATGCAGCCCTATTAAAGGCAGCCCCGTATGCAAGGCAGTTGATTCCAGGTTTTAGGACATACACCTGAGGGAAAGATACAGCTGCAGAGAGATCTCAGCTACTATCAAGGACAGAAGAATTTGTTCACTGAAAGAATGAACAAATAGTAACTCAGACAAGGTCACAGGACAAAGAAAAATAACATTTTTTTGGACAGGGACAAGAGCATCAAGGAGATAAACAGCACAATCCAGGTTATATATCATAGAAGTCAACAGGAAAGCGTTAAGCTTCCTACTGCTTGGAAAATCTTTGAACAGGAATAGCTGGATGAGAATGTCTTTGCATCTCATCTTCATTGCAGAGGTGGTCAATGTAAACCAAGGAACACCCTCACCAAAAGAAAATCCTGAGCGCTGGGATTTTTACTATGTGAATTTAATATGAGAAAAGAAATGACATGCTGCTGTGGGTTGTAGCTGGCATCAGGAAACTGAAGGCAAGCCCAGCAAGGACAAGCATATCCCATTCATCCTAGTGAAAGCAGTGAATCACAGAACCTGCCACTAAATTCAACCAGTTTAACACCACATGGGCCCATGAGCACCAGATGTCCTGTTTTGTGTACTTAAAAGCAACATGAAAATGGCATTGATAGTGAAGTGACTGATGACAATGGCAACACGGATAGGAATGAAGAGACAGTGTTGACTCATTGCTTGGATTAGAAAGCACAGAGACTACTTCTGTGGTTGTCTGCTTCACATGATGGGAAGTCTATTGCTGCCAAAGAGAGTTGGAGCCCCTGTGCACTGGGAATGACATCAAATAAAACCACAAAGCAAGAGCGGCCATCCAAATACTGTGGGATGCACAGCAGATGAAGTAGAAGCAAGTCAGGCAACATAGAGACAATACTGAAGATAATTATTTCTGTTTGAAGATAGATTTTCAATTTTCTCCAACAAACACAATGTTGAGAAGGAAGTAGAAGACCAGGACTGCAGCATGACTTAACACAGATGCACTGGAAAGAAAGAGGCATATAGGCAAGACCAACATTGTAATTGAAATGCTCTGAATGTTAAAAAGTATTAAGAATCACAGTTAAGGCGCATCTCTTTGACGGGATGTGTCTTGGTGATGCTAGCCTTAAAAAGTGCTTGCATTGCTAAAACATCAACCAGACTGTTAGAAAAGGCAATGATCTCTATGAACTTTGGAAAAAAGACAGATTACAGAAGGAAATAGTTCACTATAGTGAACTATAGTGAACTATTTAGAAGACTAAACTAGAAAGTTATCATATATATTACCCAGCATATCACACATGCAGTGTTGCAGGTACTGCTAACTTGTCGGCTTTGCCCACTGTAATTATCCTTTTTTGAGATGCCTATTTCTACAAATCTTTGGTGGGATAAAACAATAAATAACTAACTCAGAAGAGGTCATCAGTTTGATCATATACTCCAGAAGTGACACTTGGCAAGTTTCTGTAATGAAGAAATACTGCCTTCATCTAATACATGTTCATCATACATGTATACTTCTTGCTTTCATCTCTCTGGCAATGTAAACATTTGTTGGTACAGTGCAGTGACTTTGAAAATCTTCTAAGAGAAGGTTAGAACCTCTGGTTCATTCTCAGTTCAAGAAGGTAATTGCTGTAGGGTTTATTTGATTGATTGAATATGTAAGTGGAGCACTATGCTAGTTAGATATATGGCTAGTTAGATGTTTCAGCCAAATTGTTGTCAGACAGAGAAAGACTAGAAAACCACCATCAAGTTCCCAAAAGCATCTCCCTAGATAGAGGAGAATGCAAGAATGTCTACTTTTGCAGCACACATGGCCATTAAACCCTTTCCATCAAAGAAAGCTCTCAATGAAAGCTGTCTCAGTGTGCACTTGAGCTGTTCTACACTAGTTCCCTCGTAGGGATAACCTACATTACTTGCTAGTTTTTCTGTGTCTTCATAGCAACCGTTTGGAGATTCAGAGGGAGTCCTAGAGGAGAGGACTAGAGCAAGTTGCTCTTCTTCAGGAGGAACAATTGCCCAGAACCAGGAATACAGACACATCCTTGCTCCAGGTCTCTGAGGATTTCCATTAGCATTCATCCACAAGAAAATAGATGCCACATCTTTCAGATGTAGTGAGAATGAAACTAAAGAAGAAAGATCCTGCACTTCCCTCAAGTTTGAAAAGGAGGGTCCGGCAGAGGGTCCACCAATACTAAGTCATATAATGCTGTGCCTACACTGTGTTAAGTGAACTCTCAGTTAGTTGTTTTATTTGATGCTTGATGATTACACTCACAGCATCCTTACACCTGCAGACTTGGGAATAAGGTCATGATTTCCTTTGGTTGTTCCACAGTCAGGATCTGGAGTTATAATCTTTGTGTTTCTCCTTCCTCTACTTTCTCATCTTTTTGTCATTTAGTACTTATATTATTCCTTACTTTGAGAATAGGAAATAAAGTCTAAATCAAGGGAGAAAAGTCCTCATGGATAGTCTGTAATAGATTTTTTTTTTCCCCAGGAGAATGTGAAAGAATCATCTGTGCCCAGTAGTATCTATTTTGTGTAATTTACTGTCCGCTTACACTGCTATTTTAACTATTGGATGCTTCTAAATATGTCTGGCTATACATTTTAAATAGAAGAAAAAGGGAAGAAGGCAAAAGGAACTTCACCAAACCCACCAAAAGTGCCATACGAGCTGGACATTTTGGTAGTGGTTCTTTTGGTGAGTTTGGAATTCATCTTTTTCTGCAAGAGTAACAAAAATAAACACAGAAGCAAAGCTGAAAGCATTTTAAAGTGAATGCAAGACTGAACAATGAGCATGATGCTTTGGGTTTTCTGGAAATACTTCGGTGCAGGAGTTGATTGTAGTTTAAAATTATGACTGTGAATAGCAGGAGGTGAACAGCCCCCTCATAGGAACAAAATGTCTTGCTCCATGTCTCCACGGGAAGCCAGAGAATACTTGAAGCATACAGAAAAGCAAGTATAGGCGTCACTGGAGAGTCAGGCTTTGTAAGTCTTGCTCACTTTTGTACACAAAACAAGCAAGGATTAAACCCTGGTTATCTAAGCTTCCAAACCCATCTCTCACCCTCTGAATTTGTATAGCCTGCTGGCATCCAGTAGAAGGATTTTGTGAAAAATCTCAGTAGAACTGCTTGGGACTGTTTTGTCAAGGTATTCTAGCCAAAGGATCATACCACCTTTGGTCACCAGCTTGTGTTGAACATGAATCAAATCCCTAGCAGTAAACGTTACATTATTGTCAATGCTATTGGTAATTCTTTGGAACTTGCTTCTTTGAGTAGCACTGGAGAACCAGCTCACACAGCACTGGAGTAATAATTTACCACTTCATTCTGATATGAAAAAAGAGAAGACAGATGTATGAAGGAGAGCATCCTTGGATTTATTGCTGGGAACATCACATTTTAACAAATATGAATTTCTTTTTTTTTTTCACCAGGAATCAGTAAAAAGTATAACTGTTGTGACTTTACATAGTACATACTGAAAATAAATCTCATTTCAGACTAATCAAGGCATCTGGTAAGACAATCTTGGGAACAAGTTAACTGGCCGTTACATACCTTTGATATTTTTGAAAGGTTCAGTAGTGATATCAAGCTTTTAACACTTCACCTTTCATCAGTAAGTCTCAAAATATGGGATTTAATTGAAGGACTGACTTAACTTCAGCCAAGGCAAAAGCCAAGCATCTCTATAAGTGAATTGTCTAGGTTCTTTTTGAGGGAAAGAAATAGACACTTCCAAAGTATGCTCAGTCTCCATGCAGAGTGGTGTATCAGAGCATAGAGGACTGGAGGGACTTGCTCAGAATTACACAGCAACAGCTATGGATCATTTCTACTAACTGGAGGGTCCAGTGAAGCATCAGGCACAGGTATTCTCAGCTCCATGATGAGTTAGCAACTGTGCATAAATCACAGTCATCGTAGTCTTGTTTTGTTTTGCATGTGTAAATGTCCATCTCAAATAAATAAAGATCAATTAAGTGAGACCCCCCCTTAGTACACTCTTGGACTAGAATATGATAGACTTCAAGATTACAAGATATTTCAACTTTCCCTGTAAAGGACTAAGACTCAGTAGGTCTGAGCTGCAGAATGAGAAAGGATCTTACACCTTACTGTTAAGAATTTGTGATAATTGCATGTAATTTTTCCAGGTAAACACATACAGTCTGTAAAAGTAAGGCTGTTGATACTTTGTCAGAGCTGAAGTTCTGATAATCAGGTGAGATGTTTTAACAATGGCAATAGGTTTTCTTCAAAGGAGTTCATAGTCCCATTACAAGAAAATCTGAGACAAAATTATGTCGTTTGAAACATTCAGTAAGTTAGAGCATGTGAGCAGCTAATCTTAAGTGTCCTAAAAGGATGAATTCTGTGTCAGGTTGCCTGTAACAAGGACAGAATAGTAAAATTGTATTCTCAAGCATGCTGTCCTTTATGTGTATAATGTGACACATGTAAGTGCTGTCTTCCTTATTCTTGGCAGTGATAATATTTAGCGCTTATTTTTGATGTTCAGAGTGTTTTTTCAAACATCTTTCTAATGCCTTGCAAGGAAGGCAGATGCATGACCATCCTGTATTTGGAAATGGAGACAAGATTTAGGATTTTGAAATTTCCATAAAGCTAGTATTTTTGTGCAGGGGCTTCATCGTGTCACTTACTGTTAATTTTGTCCTTAAGATGAATTTTGTGAAGTTGGCAGTCTGTATGATGGACCAGTGCTGGTCTAGCTGGTCTTGCCAAAGCCAAGTGCATTTGCATAACTTTCAGCATATAGAAGTCTCCAAAAATCAGTTTTCATGAAAATCTCTCTTCTAAACCATCAAGTTGTAGCGCTTTCCAAACTGCTTCTTTCTCGTTATTCTTCTGTGGCTCCTAATAGCATCACTAATGTTTCTTCCTATTGATTACATTTCATTTATAGTATAATTGAAGCATATTTAACCCAGGAGACCATGCTGCTCAACCCTCATCCTTTAACGTATATCCTCAAGCAGTTACATTCCTGATTCTCCCAGCACCTGTGAATTACTTTATGACAGCATATGCTATGCAATGGATGACCATGACTTTTTGGTTTGTTTTTCAATTACTTTATATTTTCTCATTTGCAAGCAATGCATTAAATAAGCAACAGCCATCTGACATCTCTCTTCACTAGATTTCCTTCTCTCTGTGAATAATTTTGATGGCTGTTCTGAAAATTGTTGGTTGCCTAGTACCTGAGATGAAGAATTGCATTCTGTTTAATGGTGTGTATATAAATGTGTATATATATATATATATATATATATATATATATATAAATCAGAATGAGAAATCTGCTACAAATGTATTCTTGTTTAATGGACAAAACCAACTCTTTCTGCTATACAGAAGTATTAGTGTCATGACATAAGGAAACAATTCTCAGTTGGAAAGCATTCATTTCAAAGAATCAGAAAAGCCATGCAAGAATTGAGCCTTCAGGATGGCTTGAGTCTCAGCTAGTGCCCTTTATTTATCAAAACCAGGTGATTTTCATAAAATACATGTGATGGTTGCATAAAAAAAATGTAGCTAATGTTTTATCGTAGCCAAAAATACAGTATTTGAACACTAACTTTTAGCAGGTCATCATTATGTTTCCATCATCTAAATAAAATATGTATATGAGTACCATGTTCCTCTTGGTTCATGGATCACAGGATGTTCTCCAAAGCTAAGAAAAACTATTTCTGCATCTGAAGTGACAGGAATTATGATGAGGGGCATCGATATTGCAGTAATAGGACAAGGGGTAACAGGTTAAAACTTAACAGGGGAAGTTTAGATTGGATGTAAGGAGGAAATTCTTTCCTGTTAGGGTGGTGAGGCACTGGAATGGGTTGCCCAGGGAGGCTGTGAATGTTCCATCCCTGGCAGTGTTCAAGACCAGGCTGGACGAGGCCTTGGGTGGCATGGTTTAGTGTGAGGCATGGCAGGGGGGTTGGAACTGGATGATCTTAAGGTCCTTTCCAACCCTAAATATTCTGTGATTCTATTCTATGATTCTATGATTGCCTGATGATGACATATTAAATTCCAGAAATTCTGAAAAATACAAAAGTAGTTAAATGGAGGTCTTTTAATTTCTGTTAGTTTTAATAGCCATTATTATCAGAGGTCTGGTATCTACCCATGTTACTTGTCGAAACACAATTGCTCTTTCATGGTTTTGAAGGTGAAAGTGATAGTGCATGTGCAGTACAGCAGATGGAGGCAGTAAGATGTGAGATGTGATGGATGAATTTATGCATTTCTGTTGTTCCAGGGAAAAGCCATGACGTGGAGAAATCTTCAGCTGAAAAAATTTGGATTGCTCATGTTGTGCAGGTTTTTGGATTATTGTGTTTAGAACAGAATGCAGGTTAGAGAACAGTCTGCTTGACACGGTGTTTATTGTTGTGATTAGGAGGGGAGCTCAGTACTGCTATTCAGGCTTCTTGTTTTGTTAAATGAGGGTGAATCTGCCTCAGATGAACCCATGTGGATGCAGAAAAGGCAGGAAATTTCCCAAAGCACTCACAAATCAAATTTTAGGGCTACTTGGGCACCAGTTTGTTGCTGCCAAGGGGAGCTAGAGCCCAACTTATTTTAAAGAGCTGACCTTAGTTGTGTCTGCAGCTCTTGGTATCATAACCTCTGCAGTGAGGTACAGATACATCTGCCCTAACCCTAGACCACCCAAGGAAGTTGTCAATACCAGATGAGCATGAAAAACATGGCACGACCTAATATCTAAGTGTTTGTAAAGTCGCAGGTAGATCCTGTGGTACCTCTGGTGAACTGCTACCACTACTCATGCTAGGTGGTTTAAAGCTTCCTCAGATGCAGCAACACCTTCATACTGTGAGCAGCGTGGAGCCTTCGTGCTAAATGCAGCCCTGCTTCGTGACACTGGATGTATCACTTTCCTGGTGTGAGCTTTCTATTTCTCCTCTTGACTTTCCTTTTAAGTTTTACAGTCTTTTTTGTCCAAGCTGGCTTAAAAGAAGTGAAAGCCAAGCAAGCTTTCACAGGAGTTGTTAGCAAAATTGAGCTCACTTCCTCCTCCGTTACTCAGCTGGTGTAAATACAGTTCTGGTGATTTCAGTACTTTATGCCAGTTGCTCTGGTTACAAACTCAATCCAGTATCTCCCTGATAACTATTGTGGATGAGGACAAAGAATATCAACAGAACAGCATTGTGTCTTGTATTCCTCCAGTGGAGAAGGTTTCCTTCTCTGGGTCAGCTATGTGGCAAACAGTGGTGTAATCTCCTTTTGTTACACTGGCCTTACAAGTTATCCCATGCTTCCCCTGGGGTAAGCTAAACAGGTTCCAGTGGCACCTACTACTTGATAACTGCAGAGGCTATAAGTAACAGTTTTAAACAAGAAGAAAAGGCTCCCAAAATGCTAAATAGCTCTGTGTGACTCACCACCCACCTGCTCTGCTGAAATGTGGTCCATTAACTCAGTATGGCTGATGCAATTTGAAAAGGGGCACCAGTTCATAAAGCAGACTGCATCTGCCAGTAATAACTTCACAGATGCTGGGGGAAGAAAAAAAGTGGCACAACATGGTGTTGTGCAGGAGTGCTTCTAATTCCCTCTGAGAAACATCTGATACTTAGCAGTGACTTTAAAGAGCCCAAGGAAGTTGTGAATGCTCCATCCCTGGTGGTGTTCGAGGCCAGGCTGGACAGAGCCTTGGGTGACATGGTCCAGTGTTAGGTGGCAGGGGGGTTGGAACTGGATGATCTTAAGGTCCTTTCTAACCCAAACTATTCTATGATTCTATGATTCTGTGTCTTCTGAGGTGAATTACTTTGAGCATGATACGAATGCAAGCCAACGTACAAACTTTTTAGAAGTTTGTTTTCGTCTCTTTGGATCTCTGGGCCATTTATGTGAGACTTAATAGGAGTATATAAATGAAGAACATTATGGATAAACAGTACATCTGCTAGGATGCAGCTATCTATATATGTATATGCCTTCATTAAGACTAGAGTGTTTATTCAATTGTGAAAGGGTCATGGCAGTATTTCCAGTACATGTACAAAACCAATCAATCCCAAATTTATCCTTTCTATAACAAGCTGTAATATTTCCAGATCTCAAAAGAAGAACTAGCATAACAAATATTTATGGGAAGAAGTGAGTAAAAGGAGATGAAAGAGGGAGATAATAGCTGCTGTATTCCTTTGCCAAGTTTAAATGGCCAGCTCTAGAAATGCATATTGGGAAAACCCAGCTCCTTTCGTGGGGCATTCAGCAATAAATTTTATCTGGCTCCAAGCAACAAAGAAGAGCCAAATTGTTATTGATTTATTGGGGTGAGAGAAGAGAAGATGTGTTAAGGGTGTTGCATAGAATTTAGGATTAATTCAATTCTTTGTTCTGCTTAGACTTTGTAGAGGATTTTGGGGAAATCACCTCATTAGAGGTTTGATTCAAACACAGAGAGGAGATGCTGAAGCTGAAGATCATCCGAGCCAAGTAAAAAGGCATAAAAAAGAATTGAGGAGGTTGGAATGAAGTGTATCACCTGAAAATTTCCTGATATTTACAGCTTTCTGTACTCCACAGTGTGTTGTGGGGTTTATTTCATTTTTCTGTCTCTTGGTTTATAGCTTTTCATTTTCTTCATCCTTATGAAGCGAGTTCAAGGAAGAAATAATAGGATTATCTCTGATGTGACAAGAGAGTAAAATCCACAGAGCTGACAGCCAGCACCATTCTAGCTCCACCAAAGGGATTTCTGTTATTAGGAAGCGGGACTGTGCTAGACAGAAGAAAAACAGTGCTTAAATAAACCTATTTGGAAATAAAACCTTCAGGAAGAGCTTTGTGAAGATATTTTTCCTTGCAGGCTCTTTTTGCAAATACTTTAACCAAGTGCCAGCTGAGATGGGAAGTGCAGAAATGGCAAAGTTAAGGTTCTAGCTATAAAATTTATTGCACTGGATCAGAATATCTGCTTGCCGAGCCTAGGCTGAATGAAGCTGTGCTGAGGAAGTAGGATGGATGAGAGGGTTTTGGACCTTTTAAACTGACCATTAAATCCTTCCTGTAACATAACAAGACTCTGTCTTTTTACAGGTCATAAAGATAATTAGCTAAATCCCACTGACTACGAGGTATGAGGAGTAGTTCACAGGATGTGTTCGAGGTCAGCCTTAAATTAACCACCATGGGCTGCACTGAATAAAAATCTATCACTGCCTTGTCTTCACTTGGGTTTTGCAATGCTAACTGCATCAGTGCAAAAAGTAGTTTTATTATCATTATCGAACATGGAAGCGCAACTAATGTAATTAGAAAGGCAGAAATTGCATACTGCATTCTATTCATGCTTTTTTCACATTCATGTATTGATCTCTTTTACAATGGACCAAAATTATATTTCTTTTAGCAGACTCATTAATTTGGAACTTGGTTCCTCTTTGTCAACGTCTGTTTTGACTTTCCATAATATTTAATATTTGAAGAGAGACAATTTTAATTGATTACAACGGTTTGGGTTGGAAGGGACCTTAAAGCTCATCCAGTTCCAGCCCCCTGCCACAGGCAGGGACACCTTCCACTAGAGCAGGTTGCTTCAATCCATGTCCAACCTGGCCTTGAACACTGCCAGGGATGGGGCAGCCACAGCTTCTCTGGGCACCCTGTGCCAGCGCCTCAGCACCCTCACAGGGAAGAACTTCTTCCTAATATCTAATCTAAATCTAGCTTCCTTCAGTTTAAAGCCATTCCCCCTTGTCCTCTCATTACTTACTCTTGTAAAAAGCCCCTCTCCAGGTTTCTTGTTATCCCCTTTAGGCACTGAAAGCTGCTCTAAGATCTCCCCAGAGCCTTCTCTTCTCCAGGCTAAACAAGCCCAGCTCTTCCAGCCTATCTTTTTAGGAGAGGTGCTCCAGCCCTCGGAGCATGTGGGTCCACATCCTTCTTATGTTGGGTGCGCCAGGGCAGAACACTTTGTTTAGTTAAAAGGCATAATTGGAAAAAGAGAATTTGGTTGGATTTGATTTCTGGTGGTGGTCATGTACCACTCAGCTTGCTGAGCTACCATATTTTGGTTTGCTGCGTAACAGGCCATTCGTCTGTTTTAAGCTTGTGCAAAAGTAAGGCAGAAATTCTGTACCTTAAGGGAAAAATGTTTGAAAGAGTACTTTTCACCACACAGTTTCATCAGTCCATCAACATGCATGATTTTGGGTGGCCATATCCAAGTGACTTAGTAGCTTTGTGTATTTATACCAATAACAGAGATCTCTCAAAGAAATGAACTAAACCCCACTATCCTTCCTGTCATTATGATTGAGACATACTTTTAGTAAGACAAAATACTAAAATAATACAAAACCATGGAAATTTTCCTTTTAAAATCTGTACCGCTTTGCCTTAACTGATCCACTTTTTGTATCTCTCTGCTTCTCATACAAAAACATTTATTATGAAAAGTGATTCAGATGGAATATGGATACAATCAGTCAGTCAATTGCTATAGATAGTATCACAGTGGCTTTGAATATCAGAAACCTTATTATTGTCTGTCTCGTCTAAATTGATGACAAATAAAATGTTTGAAGAATGCAGACATGACATAAACCATGGTTATATTTGACCTGTTCTCTGTCTGCTGTTTGATAAACGGGTAAAGGAAAAAAAAATCAGTGTTTTATCCTTGTGTAGGATGTAACACACATTTTATATCAAGTTATATGTCTTTATATACTCATGTCCTCCATGCTTCACCTGTTGGGAGCTGTGCAATGTGAGCTGACACACGGCAGAAATTTAGCTGATGCTGAAGTACTGATGAGGTACTGATCTGCTCCAAAAGGAAGTTGTAAAGAGAAACAGGAATACAAAGGTGATGAACAACTGGAATATTTTTACTGCTGTCTAGTGTTAAAAAAAGCATAAGTAAATAAAGTCAATTGTAGTGTTTGTATAAATGGCAACTGGAAAACACAAAGTGCTACGTGAAAGAGCAGCCCTTATTATTTGCTGAAGACTGCATAAAATGCCACCTTGAGCAGTCATGTACCCAACCCCCTAATGCAAAAAGCATATTATACATACAAAAAGTACATATTTTTTATCTATCCAATGTGTGCTAGGAATTAATGACATCTGTTTAACCCAACTATGCAACCTTTCACTGCCTGATAACTCCATTGAAACCATTGCTTAGGAGAATGAGATACAACTGCTGGACTGGTTGCTTAGGGCTTGATTTCACAACTGTAGCAAAAACTCCTTGGGGCTGGCTTTGAGTACTGGTTTGGAGCTCTTATCCATAGTACAGAAGAAGAGATGAGACTTGAAATCTGTTAAATTCAGAAAGATTTTGACCACAGAGTAAGCATTGCCTGCAGTTTTGATCCAATTATGTTCACCTCTTAGTGTTCCATGCTGATTTTTTCATGTTTGAAGTCTGAGTAAGTCTTAAAGTAGTGAACATGACTTTCTAGTCTATCCTAGTAAATTTAAGATGAATGGGAATATTTTCTGGCCCTGAGATTGGCTGGCATGATGTAGCCTTTGACTGTCCTTGTGAACTTTCTCTCTCAGAAAACTCTATCAAAGGTATATATATATATATATATACCTTTGATATTATATTATAAATCAGGGTATTAGTCAGGAGGAAGTCCAGCTCTAGTCAGAAACTAGAGTGCAGTCTGCATAAAATTACCCCCTCAGCTGTTACCTACCAGGAGCAGTGCCCCTGCTGATGCATATAGACCGTTACCAGCTCCAACACAAATAGGGTTAACAATAAACTTCAGGCATACTCACTGGCTAAGTAATCCCATGGCTGAATTCCTACTGGCTTAATTAGAACTGGGATTTTGTTTTTCTGGGTTTTAGTTCAAGTAAACAATAATCAGTACTGGCAGTAATAATGCAAACTTACCAAGACTTGATTAAAATAAGAAAAAAGTAGAAGGTTTTAGGAGATTTCCAATGGAATTCAGGTACACTGTTTTTTGTAGACACCTTTTGGAGGAAAATTTGATGCCAAGAAATCACTGAAATTATTAGAAGTTGGGAAAAAAAATACTAGTTAACAAAAGCTGCACATTCAAACTTCAGCTATGGAAACATCATAACAAAAATGAAACCCAGCAAGTAAGACACTGCTAGTCACTCTGAGCACAGCTTCGGGCTCCGATCTGTTACATACTCATAAGTCTCATTCATGCTCATCACTGGTATTTTCAGTGAAATTATTCAGTATTGATGTTGCTGTAATCTGAGTCTTTTCTCCTAACCTTTTTTGGTAAAACATGCATGGTGTTTTGATTCATTCAGCTGACTTCATGTTCCTTCTCAGCCAGTGTTACACAGTATCACAGTATGCTAGAGATTGGAAGGGACCTCTAAAGATCATCTAGTCCAATCCCCCTGCCGGAGCAGGAACACCTAGGTAATGTTACACAGGAATGTGTCCAGGTGGGTTTTGAATGTCTCCAGGGAAGGAGACTCCACAACCTCCCTGGGCAGCCTGTTCCAGTGTTCCGTCACCCTCACTGAGAAGAAGTTTCTTCTCAAGTTTAAGTGGAACCTCTTGTGTTCCAGTTTGTACCCATTACCCCTTGTCCTATCATTGTTTGCCACTGAGTAGAGCCTGGCTCCATCCTCGTGACACTCCCCCTTTATATATTTATAGACACTTATAAGGTCACCCCTCAGTCTCCTCTTCTCCAAACTATAGAGACCCAGCTCCCTCAGTCTTTCCTCATAAGGGAGATGCTCCACTCCCTTAATCATCTTAGTTGCCCTGCGCTGGACTCTCTCCAGCAGGTCCCTGTCCTTCTTGAACTGAGGGGCCCAGAACTGGACACAATACTCCAGATGGGGTCTCACCAGGGCAGAGTAGAGGGGCAGGAGGACGTCTCTCGACCTACTAACCACCCCCTTTCTAATACACCTCAGGATGCCATTGGCCTTCTTGGCCACAAGGGCACAGTGTTGGCTCATGGTCATCCTGTCGTCCACTAGGACCCCCAGGTCCCTCTCCCCTACACTGCTGTCTAACAGGTCGTTCCCCAACCTATACTGGAACCTGGGGTTGTTCCTGCCCAGATGCAGGACTCTACACTTTCCTTTGTTGTATTTCATCAAGTTATTCCCTGCCCAACTCTCCAGCCTGTCCAGGTCTCGCTGGATGGCAGCACAGCCTTCTGGCGTGTCAGCCACTCCTCCCAGCTTAGTGTCATCAGCAAACTTGCTGACAAGTACACTCAATTCCCTCATCTAAATCGTTGATGAATATATTAAATAATACTGGTCCCAGCACTGACCCTTGAGGCACTCCACTAGTTACAGGCCTCCAACTAGACTCAGCCCCATAGACTACAACTCTCTGGCTTCTCTCCTTCAGCCAGTTCGCAGTCCACCTCACTACCTGATCATCCAGACCACACTTCCTCAATTTAGCTGTGAGGATGCTGTGGGAGACTGTGTCAAATGCTTTGCTGAAGTCAAGGTAGACCACATCCACCGCTCTGCCATCATCCATCAACCATGTTATTTCCTCATAAAAGGCTAAGAGATTGGTCAAGCATGACTCCCCCTTGGTGAAGCCATGTTGACTGCCCCTCATAACCCTTTTATCCTTGATATGCCTTAAGATGGCACCAAGGATAAGGTGTTCCATCACTTTCCCAGGGATGGAGGTGAGGCTGACCGGTCTATAGTTACCCGGGTCCTCCTCCTTGCCCTTTTTGAAGACTGGAGTGACATTTGCTTTCCTCCAGTCCTCGGGCACCTCTCCTGTTTCCCAAGACTTGGTAAAGGTGAAGGAGAGTGGTCTAGCAATGACTTCCGCCAGTTCCCTCAGCACCCGCGGGTGCATCCCATCTGGACCCATGGATTTATGGATGTCCAGATTGCTCAACTGGTCTCTAACCCATTCCTCATCAACTAAGGCAAACCGCTCCATCGACCTGACTTCATCTAAGGTCTCAGGGGTACAGGGCTCTTCAGGACTGCCTGCAGCAGAGTAGACAGAGACAAAGAAGGCATTCAGTAACTCTGCCATCTCTGTATCTTCTGTCACCAGGGTACCCATCCCTTTCATCAGTGGGCCTACATTGCCTCTGGTGTTAGTTTTATCTGCCATGTATTTGTAAAAGCTCTTTTTGCTGTCCTTGACCCTTCTCACCAGGTTTAATTCTAAGGAGGCCTTAGTCATCCTAGCTGCCTTCCTACATCCTCTAGCAGCAGCCTTATATTCCTCCCAAGTGGCCAGCCCCTCCTTCCATGACCTGTAAACTCTCCTCTTCCACTTGAGCATACCCAGCAATTCCCTATTTAGCTATTTAGTGTTGACTCAGTGCTTGTATCTCCCCATCTATGTTGAAGACAAAGGGTATCAATGCAGTATGAGATGACTGAACATCTCCTGTTGGTTATCAAGTTTTGAATTTGTTGTCTGCTTGGGGTAGTGAAAGGATAATGAAGGAATTAAACACTCACTGTCCCAGGGTCTGTCATCAGCAGATAAATGAGTAATAGCAGAGCAAAAGATAATTCCTATCTTTTCATGTAACCCATCACAGCAGAGTTGTCCTTTTCTGTGCAATCCTATATGATTCCTTTCCTTTGACAGTCACCCTATTTTAACAAAGCTACAAGCAAAGTTTTGCCACATGGTACAAGAAACATACGCCTTTTGGACTGAATTCAAACTGCTGTTGCCTGATGACTTCCCCTTTATTTCCATGCGTATTTGCAGTAGACATGACTTCTCCATGCTGTGTTCAACTATGGATTTTCATCTGTGGTTAAGGGGGTTTTAATTCACTGGAGACATGCATTTCTTGTTATATTTGGGCTATTGCTCTGCTTTTCCCCAGCCTGAACAGATGCTGTTTGCCGTTGGAACAGCAGTGAAACCAAGAAACCTGGTATTTTGTAACCTAATGAAGTCATCATTCCAAGCCTCCCAGGGCTATTTGGAAGGCATCTGGGGTAAACTGTGAGTGGCACAAGCCAAGGCGCACTATTACATTGTTTTAAGATGAAGCTTGGTGAAACCTGCTGTTTGGCTGACAGCTTTCTGACATTTGTTATTCATATATGGGCAATGCTTGCCAACTGTATCTTCCCAAAGAAGAATGTGGCACGTCTTTGTGTTTTCAGGTTTGCTGCACTGGCTTAATAACAGATTTTTTCCTATGCCATTTATCTAACAGCATCTTTCTGGTCAGAAAATAACAAAAACTCAGATGTGGGACAAATTAATCTGTAAGGAAGTACTGGCATCTCACACAATTTACAGCTCGTGGCAGGATTTCACTGGCATGGAAATCCAGTCACCTTAATATCATTGTTCTGCTCCTGAATGCTCTTCCATCCACAGTCTGCTTCATGAAAGTGCAGTACAGAAAGCTTTTGACCAGCCCACTTCAGGTGGGCCTCCAGGTTTGTGCTGGCCTCTTCACTTGCTTCCTAAATTCATAGTTTTGTGATTACTCTCCTAGTAATATCTCAGCAAGTACTTCCAATAGTCATGAATTTTTTGTTTTGGTGTCCTTTTCCTTATTTGTCCTAGTCAACTTATCTTAATATTCCATATGCTACTTTTATTCTTTCTACATAGGTACAGGACATCTCACTTTCATTTTTTGCCTTGCTGGCATTTAATTTGTAAGCTTGTCATTGATGCCTTAATTTGTGAACACCCTGTACTGTTCTTTTGTCCTCAGAAGCCAATCTTGTACTCTCAGTCTTAGACTGAGATCCCTGGGAGTCTATGTCCTCTTTGCATCTTCTCCAGATTCATTAGTGATGTATCTAGACAATTAAGTATGAGTATTAATAGTGACTCTAAAGTGATTCTTAAGTTGAGATTCAACTGACATCCTTGTTGCTTACACATGTTTAAGTGTGTTCATAATTGAAGCTCTGGAGCACCTCAGGAATGGCTCGGGCAGAGGGTGCTCATAGAGGAGACTCTGATTCTGGGAATTGCTCTCATGAGAGCCATGCATCAGCCCACAGTGTGTATAACACACCACCCAGATCTTGTGAAAAGCATTTGAGCCTACTCTTTACCTTACTGAACAAGCACAGATCTGAAGCCTCAATCTGTTCATACATGTGTGAACATAAATATGTTCATAACATGTGTGAGGAAGCCCAGGCAACATTTATCAGTGAAGCGTTTCACTTACTGATCTTTGGGAAGGAGTTAAATGTTTTAAGCTATGTGGAGGAAAGTTTTGAATCCGTGTTACAAAATCACAGTGAACAAGCATGCTGGTTGCTTTGGTTTAGCCTGGAAAAAAATACTAAATTGTAAAACATGGCTTACAAGCAAACACATAAAAGCAGATGGTGGCTTTAAACTTCCCTGGGAAGCTAAACCAGTGTATTTCACCGAAACAACTGCCATGGAATTATCTACTGGATGAATTTACTTTGAGATGTGGACTGTTAGGTGGTTCAAGGACATCATGATGTGAACTAACATAGCTTTTAGCTGGAGATGGGTATTTTGTGCCTGCCATTGTGTTATGAAATTATTACCCTAAATTCTTCAGCAGCAAATAAAATAAATCAGGTTGGGTTTTCTTTCTTTTTTTTTGCCTTCCATTTAGCAGGATAACTAAACCAAAATCTACTCCAGAACCCATTGGCTGGAAGCAGAATATAGCCAGACTTGAGGTAAAACGTTGATTTCCAGTGGTGACAATGACAGAGCACTAGAAACCAAATTATTCAAAGAAAGTTTTTTCAGATGCTCTGTTTGAAATTCAAGATTAAATGTGAACCTGAAAGGGTAGGAATAACGTGGTTTCTTATGATAGCAATAAATATAATGCTTTGGTATATGAATTCTCAGCTGAACAGCTTTGTTTTCTATTGTTCAAAACTAGATTACCAAACTATGTCCTCTTGACCTGAAAATCCATATAGATTGTGTTTGCTTTGAAAGAGAAAGATCAAGCTATACTGGAATGGTATGTAACTGTTATTTATGTATGCGAAGTTAATCCTTTAAAACAACAGAGAGGAGAAAAAGATTATCATTCAAGAGTTTGTATATGGGCACACCTGGTTTGCAGCAAAAGGTACTGAAAACATAGCTCTAAGTATTTCAGAGAAAAAAAAAATCCAGTTTTCAGTCATATCACAGAATTTTTTTAATACTGTTCAAAAAGTACCTGACTCTACATAAACACCAACTATAACATGATGTAGACAATCGAGAAACAAGCAAATGTATTTTTCAGTGCTAAAATAAATTACATTTGTACAGATAGAAAGCAAAACCAATGCTGATAAAAATGTTAAATTTTATGAAAAATCATTTTCAGTTCACATCAAAATAATAACTTTACATTCTCTATTTTTAATAGTATAAGCAGCAATAACATAAAAAAAAGAACAAACGCTCACAGAATGTTTGAAACCAGTTGTTCATAAGTTATTAGCAAATTAAAAAAATAATAATTACAAGCACTTGTAGCCCACACAAATCTTTTAGAGTTGGCACCGTCTCTCTAAAACATCTATATTCTATATAGATTTCTAATTACAAATACCACCAGCAGCTGCCATATAATCCTATTAGTACATGTAATATACATAGTATATTTGTTCCCATTTGGCAGATCGGAGTGATTTAATGATTATTGTTTGCTAATACTGTCATAACTCATATGAGACAAAACCAGCCATATACATCAATTCATCACCTAGATGAATTTTTTACTTACCTTTATGCTCTACTGGTCTGTATCTTTTCTGTTTTTCACAGTATAAAATTGTTAGTGGCAATTGCAGAGATTTGAACAGAGGGTATAGTAATAAACCATAGCAAAACCAAAAGTGAATCCCGATAATTCAACTGAAGTCTTTAATACGTGCAGTGCACACTGAAATGGGTAGCATATGAATTATTTGCTTGTTCATGGAGAGTATTGACTTCCTTTTATGAGATTCATGAAACTGCCAGAAAACTGTGACCTGTTTCTTATTTTTGGACATATTCTGTTGCATCACTTAACACATTTAGTCAGTACAATTTTCCCATTTGGAATACCTGCTAGAGTAGCAATGATGAAGAAGAATGGTGGGGAGGTATTTTTCACCAAGCCTAGCAAGTTGCTTCAAGAATGAACCTAATAAAATGCATCTGCTCTTTGATTCAAAAGAAATTGGGCAGAACATCCTGTCCTTATCATTCTCTGCTGAACCAAATAGCCAAGATCTATAGACTTGGTTGGCCACTATCAAACTTTGATTTTCTTTACATGTATATTAGTCTGGAGTGATTCCATTGACCTCAGTAGGCTAAGGGCCAATGCCAGTAAAGGACTTCAGCTATGTTATGCAGTGTAATAACTATTTTTTGTACAATTTGGCTCTAGTGTGGAGGCCAAAACCCTTTGTTAAATGTCTGACTTTGGTGTGAAGTTTGTAAGAAGACTTGGGTGCCCAAGAAAGCAATACAACATGGAAAGAGATGTCTGAGATTACTCTGCTCAAGCCAGTATGGAAATGAAATGCAGAGAAAATATTAATTTTCAACTAGGATCCATTTCTGGACATGGCTGACTTTTCGTTTCGAAGATGGATCACCTTTACAATAGATGGCTGGAGGTAAATCAAATTAGTCCCTTTATTCTGCAGTCTCAGAGAAGTGGGAACCTCAAGTTTAATTCCTTTGCCTATCTAAGCAAACTCAGACTTTCCCTTTCCATGGAGAGGTCTGAGAACTTCAGATGGAAGACAAGGTGGTTGTTGACACAGAGGTAAAGAAGGGCACATCCTCCCCTCTTGTCATTAAAGCACTTTTCAGGGAAGTACTTAAGGGTGGGTTTTTTAGCCAATACATAGCATAGGAAAAGTATTGTCTCCAGTTCTTTGTAGTTGCAGTCTGTGTCTCCACTTCTTTTGCAGTCATCTGGTCTGTGCTCCAGAGAATTTTTAAAGTATTATATCTTAAAAGCTCATATACCATCCTTAATTATATCAAGTTTCTGTCCTATCGGGGTCCAGAGTAGCTGTTCCTTTTCTACTCTAAGACTCAAATTTGTTTCTATCTTGTGAAGTTACCTTAGTGAGATGAACAGAGGAAACCTCAACACTGAGTAATTTGAACACTTCCCAGCCAGTGGGAAGATTTCAATCACCTCTGGCAATGGTAGGGTTTGAATTTAGGTCTCTCACCTTCTGCCTGACAGATCTAACCTCAAGGCTTATTATAAAAACTCAGCAGCATAACTAGACCCATAGCCTTAAAACAAAGGATGATTTCTACTCTTTTTTTGCAGGAAGTGTGATCCTATCGGTCCATGAGTGGTGTGCTGTATGTACTCACTCACGGGATATACCGGGATTTAATGTAGGAACAGCTGTTTTCTGGATCCCTGATGGGTTTTAACATGATTAGGTGTGTCAAGATCAGGGTAATTCTGAGCATCCTCAGGTATACAATGCTAGATGCCCGAGTAAGGTGACAGTTGAATAGTGATTTGAAAATTGAGTTTTAAACGTAGGCATTAAATTCTGCTGAAATCCTCACTTTAGGCACCAAAGTCCTTTTTTTGGGTCAGCCCTGACACTGTCTCCAATACAATAAGAAAGTCATGGTCACGTAATTAATCCTGAGCATAGTGCTCTGATTTCCCTAAGGACCTGACATTTTTTTGTATGCTGTCTGTTGCTGTCACGTTTTTTTCCCTCTCACCTCATAAATGATATATTAAGCAGAATAACAAAGTTGTACACTTTCTACAGAATTTACACCCACAGCTATGTTGTCTTTCAGTCGGGTCTTGGTGTCCCTAAAGAAAACATCCCCAGGTGAACTCCACTATCATCCAGTGTCTGAATCATGGATTAGCCTTCCCAATTATTCTCTTTGGAGATCCTTTTCTCCCAGTTTTGACCACTAAGTTTTCCTTTTGCAAACACAGCAACTGAATAAACATCCAAGCAAGATAACATTTTTTTTTTTTTTGCTTTTAGAACTTTTAGCATTTTTTAATTAACATTTAACTTTTAATTTGCTTTTGTAGCTGGAAATCGATGGAAGAAGCCAGCACCTTGTGATCAATCAGGCTCCCATGAAACATCAACAAGTGCTTTGTGGACCATGGTCTGAAAATCTCTGGTCTAAAGTGTCTGTATGAGTCTAGGCACCAAATGTTCAGATAGAAATACAAGGAAGCACATCTCCAAAGTCATGCAGTTATTCTTCAGAACCAATTAAAAATACAGTTCTTCTTCAGTATTGCTAACGCTTCTTCCCAACTGGCCTGACAGAGCAATTCACTTTATTTCAAGAGCACAGATTCCAGGAGTGGTTACACCTTCACTCTTCAGGGTTGGCCTCAAGCACAAAAGAAACAAGTGATTTTCCGAGGTCGCTGTAGTCAAGAATGACAATTGTTTTAACTCCTTTAATTCCCTTTCTGGCAGCAGCACTAAATTGGAAGGCAAATTCAAGCCATTCAGTTGGTACTTGCTCATTCTTTACTTAGATTGGAAAATATTCATAATTGTACTCTTTGCTTTATGTCTGAAAACCACTACCATTATGTCTTAATGCCCTAAACATACTAGCATACAAACAGCATCATGAAATCATATCTGTCTTTCATGATTTTTTTTTCTTGTGTCAAAATCATTGCCTTCTGTCAAAGGACTTTCCAGTCTTTCAGATCTCCTACTGGGCTCCTTTGAATTACTACTACAGTCACTACTTAATTGTTATCTTCTTCACACTAAAAAACTTTGCTCCCTTTGTTGAAATCCAAGCATATCATACAAAGTGAGACTGGTACATTCCACCTTGTACAATTAAAATGAATTCTGCCTTTTTTAAATGCCATTAAGGCTGATCTATCATTCATTAAAGATAGACTGACAACAAGGAGGAACAATCTCAGCAGGGTCCATCCCTGGTTCCTTGTGCAGTTAAAATTTATGCTGTGTCTAAATGAATATACAAAAGACGCATGACTTCCCAGACTGAGAGTGAGCAAAAGTGTTCAAAATTTGGGTTGTATAACATTAGGGTTTTAGCCTCTTACAACATGGATTTGGGTGTTTAAGGGGTTTGTATGTGTGTGTGTGCTCAGGCATGCATACATACATCATCTTGGCAATATGTAGGAAAGCTGACAAGAAACAAGCAATAGCTATGGCCATGGCTGAGCAGAATTGCAATTTGGGAGCAGAAGAGGTATATTTATGCTGAGTCACGGTTCAACAGTTTCTGTTTCTCACTCCTTTCCGCTGATTTTAGTTTTGAGACAAGATTTTCATTTCTATCTGTATAGTCCTTATTTTCACTGTTGATTTCACAGTGCAGTGAAGCCCACAGATTTTAACAGGATTACATTAATATTAGGTGTCTACATAAGAAAAAAATACAAAAATGGGAACCTAAAAGACTGGGGAAAGATCAAGATGGAGAATGTTCTAGTAAGGACAATTGGTCAACAGCTTAAAGAATAAGAGAACAGATAGTAATAGAAAACCTTTGAAATACACGTTAACTATATCAGTACACTTTGTATATATCAAAACAATACTGTACTGATGGGAAACATACATTATCATATAAGTCTTCCATGAACAACATTTAAATGACCTGTACTCCCTAAATGAGAATGTTTGTGTCACAGACTGATTGGACATGCTCTTCACTTAAATGTGGGTTGTAACCTGTGAAGAAGATGCTTTCTCCTAAAGGCAGAGGGAGTTAGGGAATCATGAGACATGCTAGTAATGTGAACCAGGAGGGAAAAACCAAGCTCTGGTCTGGAAACAGTACAGCTGAATGGAGCTGAGCCTGTGCTAACCAGTTGTGCAAGGAGGCAAGAACTACACATAAGCAGCAGGGACGTACAGTCATGACTTGTTGTATTGACCTGCCTTCTGGAGCAGAGCTGTTTTGTGACCTGCTAGTTCATGCTATAGGCATAGCTAGTAAACGACTTTACCTGGCAAAATAAGCATGCCCACAGACTGCTAATGGATAACACTGCCTTGTGCAGGACGTACAGAGTCACTGCTGTATCTCTGTGAGGTGCTAGCCTGGATTCAGTCATCTATTACTTTTGGTTTTTAATGTTGTTGAGCAGCAAGTTGGTTTGCAGCACGCAATGGTGAAATTAGCTTCCCAAAGAAATAGAAAAAGCTTTTTGCTAAAGTATGTGAATGTGCTTTTATCTTCCTTTTGTTGTTTTTTTTTGTTTTTTTTTGTTTGTTAAAATGTCTGTTATTTTGGACATGGAGAAAGGGGGTATGAATTTCGATTACAAAATATTTGTTATCTTTGAAGAGATAAGATTGAAAGGTTTTGAAAATGAAACATAGCAGCCTTATTTCAAGGCTCCCTTCCATGAGGCTGTCATCTATGTAAGGCTACATCAACTCAACTTTGAATTGAAGTACATCACTCACCACTTCATACTATCCTTAAGTAAAATAAAACAAAACAAACCCATAAAAATTTGGCACCTGAGGACAGCTTTGTCATGAAAGAGAGAGCCAATACTGTGTGCATTTAGGGCCTGACTTACGAGTCTTATGTAACCGTACCTATCAAAAATTGTTTAGTTCCTATTCAAACTTTAAAACCCTTCCCTGGCTGTAGTAAAAAAGTGCTGTGACAGTATGAAGTGCACTAAAATGTACTACCTTGATACAGGAAAAAAATGTGAGGAATCCCCTTGCTTCTGTCAGTTGCTAAGAAACAAAGACTCTGTTGGTTCATGTCTCATTAGATCTTCTCTGTTTTAACCTTTACTCTGTATTGCTTTGAAAGTATTTTTTCTTTTTTTTTTTCCTTTTTTTTTCTTTTTTTTGTCACAGTTCATAGCTGCAAGGCTTCAGCAGCTAAATAAAGTTAAAATCGATGCTTATTAAAGAGTAGCTAAATCACCTCTAAGCAGATTTTGACATAGGGTTTTCTTTTCCCTGTATATGAATTATGATTATGACAACCTTTCACACTGACAGTTAGCACTCATCATAATCCAGATCGGTCTCCTAGAACTCTGTCATTCAAAGTATGGAGAAAATCCTTAGAGTGTTTACCTGTTCCTTAAAAGCAAAAACTATGGGAGCCCAAATAAGTGTTTTAACTGGTAACGTTAGCATAAGAATGTCCATAGAAATGTGTTAATTTCAGTAGGGAGTGCAGCTATGATATAGCTTGGTAGTGCTGCTAGAAAGAGAATATTCACCTCAACAACTTGCCCTGATAAGGGAATTACAAAACAGTACTCCAGAAAATATTTTTTGCTACGTCATTATTAGTTGGCAACATGGTGAAATAGTCAGGAAATCTTCCTTGGGTTTTGTTGCTGTGAAGGTGAATCCAACGTTAACAAATTGAATTTTTTATACTGATAGAAGAGAATTTCATAACAAATGTGTAGGTTGAGAAGTCACTTGTAAAGCCCTCCGTATTGCAGTCACTCACTGCAAAGCCTCAGCTTAGTGTTATCCACGTGTAACGTATCACGGACACAATATGCTTCAACAAAATGTTTGGTAGTTATTGAACATACATTACTGCTTTTTGAGATCTTCATAGAAAAAAAAGAAAGAAAGCTTGACGGGTTGGTCCCAGATTTGAGTCTGTTAGAAAATGTACATTCAATGTTTGGTCTTCTATTCTTGATAAAAGATCAAGGTTCACTTCTGGGTAAGGAATCAGCGTAAACAAACAAACCATTGTACAGTTGTTTACAATCTAGTTTCCCCCCCCGCCCCGTATATTGTACACACTGTTCATTGTAATACTAAAGCAAAGCACTTGGTATGTAACTGATTTAACAGACTCCTTATAAGCCCTCAAAAATAGATTCAGTGTTTCTGAAAAGCCCATGTTTTTTTAAGGCCACGAAAATCTGCCAAGAGTCATTTTGTCTTTAAAACAGCATAATTAATCTGATGTTTCCACTTCTCAAGTAACTCCTCTTCTTGCTCTCTACTTCTCACAAGATGACCCAATGCCTCTCACTCTATCTTCGTAAACACTGGAGATCTTGAAGGCTTGGCTGTCCCCTCACTACTTGCTTGTAGTCGTTGAGATCCAATGTTCCAACGTTGTCTTGAACTACATTCACAACGAAGAAGAACTTTGAGTATAATCTCTGATGAGGAGCGTGTCATACTTTGGGGAGGACGGGATACAGAGAGCTGATTCAGAAACCGGAGAGCTGGGAGATGCACTTCCAGAATCAATGGAGTCTCTAAAAGGCGAAGGAGGAGTTAAAGCTACCAACTCCTCAAGGTCTTGCTTGGTTGATGGGGTCTCTGAAGTGCCTTCCTTGATGCTGCCATTTGAAGGTTTCCTAGCTGACTGCGAAGCGCCGTTAACTTCAATGGCAGGAAGCGGTTGAATCTCTGCAAACGTGGTCATTGTCGTAGGGAGCTGGATTTCCCGTGGAATCAGGTATGAAGAGCAGAGAGGAGTGGACACCATTGTCCCTGGAGTGGCTGTTGAAAGCATCATAGAGTTCAGCTCGCTGATATTGGCTGTGAAGCGAGTAACCACACTACTGATCTGCTCCATGAGGGAGCCTTGAGAGGAGCTACTTCGCTGAGGAGGGTCTGACTGGAAGGTGGGGGCATCATCTTCTGTTCGGCTGACGGAGGCAGTTCTGTGGCTCAGGGTGCTGATAGGCGAGGGAGTCTGCGGTCGGTACTGAGCTGGGTATTGCTCTTCTGCTTCGGAAACATCATAAAGGGTTTTGGCACTGGCCTCAGGAAATGTAGCGCTGCTACTATGTCGGCTACTATCTGTGCTTTTGGAAAAAGGCTTGATCACTGCAGTTTGATTAGGGTTCTCTTTTTTGTTGATGTGGATTGACAGCCGCTGCCAAAGGTGTGCTCCTCTGCTGCTTTTCTCATTCTGGGCCCAGGAAACTGATTTCCCATTAGAGCTGTAAACAGAAATGAGATAAGATGGTAACTTGCATCAAAATTAATAGTATAATCACTGTATCTATACCATGGGTATGTGGTGTCCCAGAGCTTATAGTCATCATAAAGCTGACTGTAATTTCATCTATATCTCTTGCAGTATATCTAGATCTATCACATACATTCTAGGAAAACACGAAGAGTATGCAAGCTCATTTTGCAGGCCATTTCTTGCCTCCAGCCATGACATACTCAGTGCTAGTTCATGGCCACTGCTGACCCGTCTGCTGCTGCCCTTGGGACACAGGCAGTGTCCACCCTTGGGGAGTGAGCAGCTTGATGGCTTTCCTTCTGTTGGTATGGTGTCAGGAATCGGTGCTGTGGCACTGAGGAATGCATGGAGGAGTGAGGAAGAAGTAAATGCCTGAAAGGAATAGGTGAGAGACTTGAACTGGCTGTGTTGCAGTTGGCAGGTATGTAGGTTGATCTGGGAGCATTCAGCGGTAAGGAGTTTGGTGTACGGTGCTGGCCATGGATTCCTGGTGTGAGGCAGGGAGTATAGAATGAGAGATGGAGAAGTATAGTCTGTTATGGCTGGGGGAAAAATACCTGCTTATAACCTACAACTTGGAAGTATTGGAGCAATACTCGGAAAGGGGTCATACTGGTTCTGGGTGGAGAACTGCTTCTAATGGGTGACTTCTTTTTCATCAAGGTACTTGATAAGTTAGCCGCTACTAGCTTAAAAAAAGTAATTTTTTAATTATAGGTCAGCTCATAGAATAAAACTATATTCCTAGCAGGAAAGAAATAACAGACAAGGTATAGAAGCAGCTCCTCATGATGACCTGAGTTTGGAGACAGCAATAAACGTTTTGCTCTACTGTCCTGCAAAATGAGTCCTCTCAGGGTGATTTCTCTTCTGATCCCATCATACCCTGCTCATTAGCAAAGTTGCTTAGTTTTCTTCTCTTGCTACCTAGGAAAAGCCAGCTGTGTCACTTATAAACACGTAGCATGAAACCACTCCTTTTCTTTTTCATCTTCCTTAGGCTGATGAGCTGGTGTTTATAGATACATTGACCTAAAATTCTTGGAATTAAGAAAGACCATTAGAAATATTTCTTAGCTGAAACAATGACTCTGAAGTGATGTCAACGGGAAAAACATAGTCTCCACATACAAAGAAGCGTTCTTTATATATAAAGTGCAACAGAACTTTAAACAATTCACTTCAGTTTCTAAAACATTTGCTAAAGTCATTTAGGATTTTAGAAAGACAACCACATTGGAGACCCTGGCAAAGTATCACCAATTTGTTGCTTGTTTGTTTGCTTGCTTTTAAAGCCTGAAATAGATAAACTAACACATTAGTCTGCAGTGTAACAGTTTGCAAGACACACAGTTTACTAAACACAGATGACTTTATACCAGCCATTATGTGGAGGTTTGCCACACACTATCAGTGTAATAGCTCTTCCAGGCATCTAAAAAAAAATTTACGTGCTGAGTGTAAACAAAGCCTTCTTGTGGGTTCACATCCATGATTACATTACATGGCATTATGATGGATCATGTAACACAACATATGCTGACAGCTTTCCCTTCAAAAGCAGCATGACAGAATCCAGTAGACAAACACAATGCAAACCAGTGGGTATTTTAAGAGAAGCTAGACTGGGAGATGATCTGTGTGAGTATATAAGGGTTCAGCCCTTTTCTGCTGTTGTCATCTGGATCTTGGACATTAACTGTAACATATTCCTACCCCAAAATGCAAGAACAACTGATGTCTTGTTTTACTATACCTCAATCAGAACAAGAGTGAAAAGCTAAATCTAAGCTGTAGCACTGATTACTTTGACTCTTGCATCTCTGAGTTAAGTAGGAACTGCTACTAACATCTTCCAAAGTCAAATCATTGCTTCTGAAGATTGCCTGCTCTTCTCACTGGAACATGTACTCGGTGTGTGTCTAGAGCTGTTTGAGAGCCCTGGCTCCTTGGCCATGCTCAGTCCCAAGTTCAGTGGGAGCTTGGTGCCAACAGCAGGAGCAGGATTTGCATACTTTAGCAGATGAGATCTTGCCTCTTGTTCTGGAATGATGATTGTGAGACCTCCCAGCTCCTGCTGGGTTTGAGCTGGACCAGGAGGCTGGGTGACTTTGCACTTGTAACTTTGGTCTAGCAGAAAGAGAGGGTCTAGTTCCAGTCCTGCATGTCCTCCCTGGTGGGGTCTCAATACCTGCTGAATTCAGAACTCAAAGGGATCTGCAACAAACCTGCCTGCCACAGAGGTGGTATATGCCATTAACATGAAGGATTAGCCAATGCAAAAAGAAGGGCTTACCAGAAGAAAGAGGTGTATTCTAGCACCATTCCTGATTTCAAGCACTGGCTTAGTACAGATGTTCAAACCCTATGGTTTTAAGTGTGTGCATGAGTGCTAAATGCATGTAGACGTTTTCAGTTCACTGAAAGTCAGATTGTAAGACATTGTGAAGAGAACATATCAGTCCCTTCCTGCTCACCCTTCAGGAACCAATCATTAAGTAAGGATACGAGGCTGAGGAGCCTGGGGAAAGGAAAAGGATGAAATATGGGGATGTGTCCAGCCCTTGGCAAGGGCACCTGACAGTTAAATCTTCAGTGGAGCAACTGTCACTAGCTGGTTTTGGGTCAGTCTTGACTGATGCACTAGTTTACTGTGATTGCGCTGTGTCCAACAATAACCAAGATGTATGTGTGGCTAATGGAGATCCTAGTGCTCTAGAGGAGAGTAGTGGCTGTTTGATGTAAATGTTGTTCAACAGCCTGAAAGACCTGACCATTATTCATTGCAAATTCTTGGCTATAAAAATCTGAGTAGAAAGCAAGCAGCAATTTATCAGTAAGGAATGAACCTTATAGTTAAAATCCTAGTAGTTTGCTCAGAAATAATTGGAATTGTTATCTCAGAAATGTATCACCCACTTTATTATGCTGCACCTACTTGCTACAAAGTCAACACTGGACTGAGGTTTGCAATCATTTATTGCCTCTGTGAAAGGAACACCACTTGTTTTCTTATATTGGTTATGAAGCTGAGTTACAGATAAATTGCAGTGATAGTACTTTAAGATTCTGCTCTAACTGCATATTGCTACTCAAGTTAACTGGAAACCACTGCAATGCACATAATTTAAAAATAGAAAAATAAAGATAAATTGGAGATACATACTATGATGTCTACTAATGGAATTGTTCACATTTATTATGCCCAGCTCTGCCCTTTGGCGATGGGAAACTTTAGGTCAGGGAAATCCTAGACTTTTCTTGCAAACAGATTTTGGCTCCTTTGGATGACAAGAGAAGAATTCCTTTGAGCTCCCAAAGGAATTCCACTGTTAAGACTAGCTGAATGCACATTTTTCTACCCCAATCTGCTTTTCTGCTGGCATATTGCACTGAATGGAGCAAAGCAGAGTACCGGTCATATTTGTAGAAGAGCAAACTCCAATCAGTGACATAATTTCCAAACCAAGATGTGAGCAAAATACTTCTGTTTTGGTAGAACAAATCCTTTTGCATGGCATATGGTTTGGTTTTTTTTTGGGGGGTGGTATGTTTTCTGAATTTATCATTTCTTTCACTATATGTTAATTAGGTTCACATTTATGTACAAGAGGCATTTCTTCAGAACCAGTAACTTTAATAGTTTTTTCAAATCTTTTTACTTACATCTGCTTTGATTTGACTTGAAAGCTAAGTTTTTCCCCAGCTTGCTAGACTTATCATGGTATAATACATACAAGACATGAAAATGGTATAAGTAAGAGAGCTTTCAGTCTTTGATATTTTGAGTATTTCCTCTACAGTTGTCCACTTGATGACAGAATAGCAATTAGTAAAATTTCCCATTTTCTTCCCTTTATCTTTATAGTGAGGCTAAAGTTTTGTCTTCAGGGCTTTGTCCTGTGTTCATAAGGGATATTAGCTGCTTTATAATCACCTAGGTGTTAAGAAAAATGGTCCACTCTCCCTACACATGGTTTGGTGGGGTTTCTTTACTGTCTAGAACAGATCACTTTGTCTTTTGTTTTGGTTGAGGTAGCTGAAGTTTTCTTTCAGCATTTCTTGCTCTGTAGTATGACCATATATGAGATGATGCATACCTCTGCCACCAGGATTTTTTTAGCCAGATTCTATTAAAGCAAAAGTGTTCAAAATACAGAAGAAATTGCAAACAGAAAGAGGAACTCAGTCACAAAAGCTGAAAGCTCTCATATTTTAGCAAGGGTGACATTCTCATTACCTGAAGTTCTAAAATCGGTTCTAATGATGAGTGCCTAGGGACTAGTACTGGGACAGTTGATGATATCATAGGTAATCTGAAAATAAGTCACTTATTCTCTTGTTAATAGCCTTAAATGAAATAGGAAAAATCAGTTTAAAATTATAGAATTTATTATTTTCTAAGAAAGCTAGAATGCATAGATACCCAATAATTATTCAGTAGTAGAAACTGGAATACAAGGGAAATCGATACAGATTAATATAAAATTTTAAGGGAATTTTTGTTCTGTGACATGTATCAATATCAGTATCTATTTCCAGATTTGAAATGATACAACTTAAAACAAATACTGGACAATATGTATTTGCAACCTTCCTCACATTATTATAATCAGGAATGATTTCAAATTCTTTAATTTATAAGTCCCTACAGGAAAGTTTGTATTTCAGAACACTGATATAGAATCATAGAACAGTTAGTGTGGGAAAGGACTTTAAGATCATCCAGTTCCAACCCCCCCTGCCATGGGCAGGGACACCTCACACTAAACCATGTCACCCAAGGCTCTGTCCAGCCTGGTCTTCAACACCGCCAGGGATGGAGCATTCACAGCTTCCTTGGGCAACCCATTCCAGTGCCTCACCACCCTTACAGTAAAGAACTTCTTCCTTATATCTAACCTAACCTTCCCCTATTTAAGTTTTACCCTATTGCCCCTTGTCCTATCACTACAGTCCCTAATGAAGAAGCATCCTTATAGGCCCCAGTATAAATTTTGGTCCCCAATATAAATTTTATTATATATAGGCCCCAATATAAAATTTATTGAGCTAAAATTGGCAGCAAAGTTATGCTTAAATGTTTCAGTGGCTGAAGCAGGGTGTTGCATTCAAACTTGAAGCAATAGCATTTTTTTAAGAAGCTGACATAGTGTCCAGGTTTCAGCTAATTTTCTTCCCAGTAGCTGATGCAGTGCTGTGCTTTGGCTTTAGTCTGAGAACAATGCTGATAACACACCAATGTTTTAGTTGCTCAGTAGCACTTACCCTGATCACTCAAGTAATTTAGCTTAAACTATTTCCATGCTGCTTGTTTTATGGAGATAAATAAGAATGCAACACAAAAGAGGATCAGTACAGGGCAAAAATTTGTTTTGTCCTGACCCGATTTCTAGAAGTAAACAATATCTTTTTCAATTATTTTTCAAACAAGGAGAGTTGTTTCCTGTAAACAGCAAGGACATTTATTTATATTACTCCTCGAACCGTAATATGTTATTGCATCCTTTCCTCACAAAAGTCACAGCTGACATTAATATAAATGACTTAATGTATAAGGGTGAAAGAAACTACAAAGTGAGAGAGAACTGGTGGACAGAAACTTTACTAATGACCTCCCAGTGCAGACACCAGTGATGCTAATGCTTGGAGCTGTTTCAGCTGGTCAGAATGGGAAACGAGTTGTCTGATATCTGAATGAACCATTTCTAGGACACCTATTATCATGACCCATAATGCAAAAATCATAGAATCAGAATGATTTGGTTTGGAAGGTACCTCAAAGATTATCCAGTTTCAACTAGGTGGACCCTGCCCATGGGCAAGGGCACATTTCACTAGACCCCATTGCCCATTCAGATAGTCTTATAAAGCATCACATCGTGTACGCATTGCTGCTATTTTAATGTCACTTTTCACCTTGAAAAATCCCAAGCCGTTTGTAAGACTAGTGTACAGAAACAGTTAGGCCCTGGTGTGAAAATAATATTGCACAAGGGATTTGAGAACATGAGCTGAAGAGTACTGTCCAGTGTAAAACTACACAGCATTTACTAGAGTGAAAGGATGTAAGTGGGATTTGCTCAGTACCATGGGACATCTTTGACCCGTGAGACTATGAGGTTTTTGCATTATTAATGGTCAGAACCCTGCATCTGTCTTTTTCCACCTTCACTTCAACCCAGTGACTTCTAGCACTGGTCTGACGCTTACTGAGATGGGAGAATGGCACCTACTTTCCTTTCTGCAACACCTATGTTCTCTCTAGGAGGTTCCCAGGCTGTTTAGTGGCAACTCGACTTAGCTCATGGAAATTTGACAAGGACCACTGGCCAGGACACTGTGGCTGGAGACAACAAAACACAGCCATCAAATGCAATTGCACTCTCTGTTAAGCAGCAGGTTTCTTAACTGTTTGAGTAGGTCTTGCAGCTGACAGTCTTGCTGTGGAACTATTAGACTGACACAGTTTCCAGTCTTTTTGACTGTTAGGGCATCCTCTTTAACAGGAACCTTTTTCTCCTCTCTACTTGACTCAGATCGATTACAGTCTGGAATGCAAACAGATTCTTCACTGTGAAAATACAAAATATAAAAAAGAAGTTTTTCAAGTGTATATATATATGGCCAGGCACAACAGAGCTGAACACTGTACAACAAAATACAGTTGTTTGACATTTACATGTACTTTTCTGCTCTTCAAAGTTCTCTTATATAGTGACTCCAGATAGCTTTTAAATGAAGAATAAATATCACTGAAGGAAATGCAATGTAGGAAAAAAAAGTAATCCAGACAACACACAGACAAGAAACAGAATCCCAGCTGACAAAAAATAACAGGAATGTATATATTTTATACAACACTCAGTGATGAATGTCCCTGATGTTACTTAAGTAACAGGGTCCCCCAGGTGTGTGCCGTGTGGTGTTATAGTTGATTAGCCTTATGTACATGGGTGAATGTTGTACCCAAAGGGAGCATGATAATGTGCAAGTGTTTCACTGAACACCCTCCTGCAATGATAAAATTCACCTTGTGATACGTAACACATGGGAAATGTAAAGGTATAATTTGATCATACTGTGCTTTAGGGGTACATTGATAAATACCTTCCAGGGTTCAATGACAAATGAGTAGATCTTTTAATAAATGGTAAACAAAATGCTTCTAACTTGTTGTAGAATGCAACACAATGATATACTGCTTATTAAGAGTATTGTTCCTTGAAAGATTTATAACCGTCTGTGACACATGTGGCTTATTCATTTATTAATGAACATGTCTGGAGAAATGGATTTTCTGTCCCATGAGGGAGTTCATCATTTGGAAATCTGGCTGGGCTCAAAATGAGAGGAATAGCTGAAATTTCCAAGTATTTCATGGAAGTCAAATAGCTTGAAGTATCGAAGTACAGAAACATCAAAATGGCCATATTGAAACAGTTCATCCCAGTAACACTGAAAAAATGTAGATTAGGATATTAATTAAAATGGGAACACTGGTGTATACTGCCATGCAAAATATAATGGCCAAGACAAAATTGAAAATAAATATATAAATTAAATAAAATAAAATTAAATTAAATGGAAAAAATATGGAAAAGGTGGTTTGAACTGTATTTAAAATTTCCTTAAACCTTTCCTTAAAACCACTGTAAAACTCAGCACTTTCCCGCAAGATATTTTGATTGAGAGGAACCAATGTTTTCATACTGAAAACTTTTTCATCAATCAGTCTTTCCCTGCTGTTTTAATTGAACCAGCTATAACCTCTAATATGTAATGGGACCACTGTTCCAGAGGAGTTCTGGAGCCGCTTACTCCAAGTTTGAATGCTGTCTCTCTTCATCTGCTCTACTGGCTTAATGAGTCAGGTGTAAGGTTTGCTCTTCCCAAAGCACCATTATGACAACATCACACAGGACACGTGGTTCAGATCACTCGGATGAACGAGGTGCAGGGGTTTTTGGCAATCAGATGGAACACAGAAATCAGCAGTGGTGACATGTTTTCTTGTTTCTTTTTCTTTTCTAAACATGTTATATGGGATGCACAGGAATTACAAACAGAGGATCTGGCCTGGCATTGTCCCAGGGCTGCTCCTCTTGTTCACAGACATATCACACTGCCCTATAGGCCACTTGCTGTTTGCTTACCTGGTCATTGTAGCTCTCCCACCATTCCCCATACTCCCTTTTGGGGTGAAACATTCTATTTCCGACTTGTGCGGGGCCAGTCTCCTGCCTTTGTACCTAATAAATCACGACAACAACAGGAGCAAACAGAAAGAAGTGATTGTGTGCTCAGCTTTCTGTGACAGCTGCTGTGCAAAGGGCCATGCACATGAATGCTACTGTGGCAGTGGTGGGGTATAGTGCAAAGCAGGCGTGGGAGCAGTGGAATAACTGCATAAAACCACAGACCTGTGCTAAAGCAAACAGGGCTGTGCAGGAGAGTTGCTCACCTTTTTCTATTTTATATATATAGGAGGAGCAATAAAATTCCACAGAGTAAATAACATGCTAACCTTTTGTCTTTAATAATTTCTGGAGTTAGACCACAATGTTTGGCTAAGCAGGTTCAGGGAAACAACACTTAAATTAAGGATCAGTGAGAAATCACCTTGTGGCTACATTTTCAATGCTAAGTTAAACTTTTTCTTTGATCTCTGTAACACTTGACTTATTCCTCTGCTTGCCAAAGCAAGCACAGGTGTAGTTGATTGCTTGGATTAAATTTGGGTGGGCTTAATGTTCCTGCCATGAATGGGCTTTTCTCTCTTCATTAGCAATAAAAGGAGGCTAGATGACTTGCTGAGATATAGACATAAAGTCCAGTGAAATCGATCCCAATCCTAGACCCAGTGTGGTACTATGACTGTTTTGCACTTGGATAAGAAATTCACTTGGATAAACAGCTTAATACTTGAGGATTTTATCAATTCTGGAGAGGATACCAGGATAAGACCTGGTAATCATTTACTCTCTGAGCACTTAATTGGGATGTGGACATTGAAGAGGTTTTACACTGGCTATCTTGCCAGTGGGGAATTTGACCATAATTGTACAAATTCTCGTGCTAGGTGTTGAAATACCTATTTAAATGCTTTAATAAAATTTGGGCATAATTCCTGCAGATGTCTTCTCAAGATGTTTTTTATATCCCATTCCCTCATGCTATGGGCTGCACTGTGAGTATTTAACACACTTCTGTGGGGAAGCTTGTACATTTTAACACTGCTAACATTACAGGGTCAACGACTTTATTTATTCTTTGTCCATTAATCTGATCTATATAGCAAAAGGGTCCTTGAAGAGAACAACCCTGTAAAAGAGAAATAACCTGAGTACACACAAAGTGAGGCTAAACTCTGGATGCAGTTGTAGATCCTCAGAGGCAGTGTACATTGCATAAATAACTGAGGAAGAAGCTTAGTGAATCTGAGAGTGAACCGGACACAAGTAAAATGTGTGCTCAGTGCAGAGAAGTCCTTTCATTTATAAATTATAACCTTACTGAAAGGAGGAACAACAGGAGCTTTGTGGACTGGCTACCAAGGTTTTAAGGCAATCCATAGTGCAGTATAGGCAGTGCTCCCAGATAGGCATGAAGCTCGCGCAGGACACATACATATTAAATGGAAGTTGATTCCTAGAGTAGAGGAAAAAGTGGAGGGGCTTAGAGTAGATCAATTCACTGAAAAATACAAAGGAAGTCAAACTGGATCATACAAATTCGATTGGGGCAGCCAGAGAGAAAGAGCAAAGGGAAAAGAATGTGTAGAAACTTCACAGGAAAGAAGAGGAAATGAAGTTGGAGTAAAGGTGTTAGACATCAAAGAAAGTAGAGTTTAGGAAGAGAAGGAAGGAAACAGAGTTACATTTAGAACCAATAACCAAAAGAGAATCTTTGTGCCCAACAAGACAGAAGGAGAAAAAGTCAAGACTAAAAGAAGGAATTTGGAGACTATATTCTCACAATAAGCTGAATACTAAAAAGTAGCCAATGGAAGGAAACAAGAGGTAAGTGTCCTTGATAACTCCATCCTGAAGAACCCCTTGTTAGGGTGCATGTGACAGATAAAGAAACCCATAAAATTGCCCACTCTCCAGTCATTAGCATAAATTTCACTGCTCTGAAAGTCAATGGAGAAACTAGTATGAATCATAGAATCATAGAATAGTTAGGGTTGGAAAGGACCTTAAGATCATCAAGTTCCAACACCCCTGCCATGGGCAGGGACACCTTACACTAAACCATCTCACCCACGGCTTTGTTCAGCCCGGCCTTGAACACCACGAGGTATGGAGCATTCACAACCTCCCTGGGCAACCCATTCCAGTGCCTCACCACCCTCATAGTAAAGAACTTTCTTCTTATATCCAATCTAAACTTCCCCTGTTTAAGTTTGAACCCGTTACCCCTTGCCCTATCACTACAGTCCTTAATGAAGAGTCCCTTCCCAGCGTCCACTAGAGTGAAGTACACCATCAGAAATAGTATCTTGTCACAAAATGCCTCAAAGCCTTGAACTATAGTAATGCTTCACTGTCATTCATTCAGTGCTAAATATCCATGTGATAATGAAAACTGTTTCCAAACTCTAATCAACACTCCTAATGTGGAAAGTGCATCTATCCAGTGCATGGAAGCTGAAACATTCTTTAAGTGGCCATTCTGGAAAGTCACACTAGATGTTCTGCATAGAAAGAGTTTTCAGCTTTCAGAGCAGATAAAAGACGTGATTTTGCCTTAAATGCTTTGCATTAGAAAAATATCCACTTCCTGGCTGTTAAAACAAAGGATTGCTTTAAAAGATTTAATCTGAAGAAGGGAAAAAACCTCAAACGTTTCTTTGCAGTTGTCATAAAAAATGCTACTGGGAAAATTAATTTTTTATTTCAGCTGGTGTATGGAGGAGGCATAAAATACTACAGTGTGAGCAGTATTTGCAAAACCAGATTTCTCTTCTCATTGTCAGTTCCAGGACTGCATATTGGGTAGAAAAGAGTAGAAAAGTGGAAAAGACTTTGCTTCTGTGAAGAAAGGCAGCTACTAAATTGAAGGATTTAAAAAATTTTGGGTCTTTTTTTGTGTTTCTTTGAAGCCTTTGGGTGTGACATTGTGGGCTGTGTCATTTTTTTTTTGCACACAGTTGAGTTGTCTTAAGAAGAACACTAAAAGATGCATACAAATATGTTTTGTAAGTGTTGATCAGTGACAGGCAATTTACTAAGTAAAACCAAGTAATTTGATCACAATAGTGCTTGTCCATTTGCCAAATACAGAGTCACATAACTCTGTATTAAACGGCAGTGCTCTGCACTCTCCAGAGAGTATCAGTAGAGAAAGAATCATACTCCTGGGCTGAGAGAAACCATGCCGGTACTGCCTTGGGTTTTGATGAACTTGAGGTACATGTGGTAAATGACAGGAAACACCAGCATAAGTACTCAGGTTTGAAGCTTTTTGTTAGACCATTTCCTTGCCTTCTTCACTTTCCAACAAGACTCCTTTTGTAGACCAAAATTAATGGATGCTATGGGAAAAAAAGGGGAAATATGGGGATCATCATCCTCAATGAGACCAATAGTCATCCACTGCAAAGCTGGAGAAACCAGTTTTAAAGAGTAGATCTCTACATTTTTTTCCTCATCCAGTGAAGGTGTGGGCCTCTGTACTGACAAGAACTGGTAGTCTTTAGGTATGGACTTCATTAGACTATACTTACACTTTAGAACCTGGTCCACCTGAGTTCATGTTAGAGTGAGACCCAGTTGTGCTCATGACCCCTGGGGGATTCAGAAAGATTTATAGCGTATTGATGAAATACTGTCTTTTTGCTTTCCATCATTTTAACAGTCTTTCCAATGTGCTTTTAACTGGAACTTGGGACAGATTGCTTAATGTTACAAAGTCATCCACCTTTCCAGATCCAGTTATATATTTTAATTGCAATATCTTACATTCAAGTAGTATTTTTCATCTGCAATATTACTTGGTCTTGATGCTAAGAAATGGTGAAGAACTTGCATTTCATAGCAGTAGAGTTAAGGCTGGCCTTTAGATTTGGTAAGGCTATATGTGCATGAAGATTTTGAGCATAAATGGTAAAATATAAAATACAAAAAATGTTTAGTGTTGTCACTCTGGGGGCTGCTTTGAACTACAAACATACTGTGCTCTTGAAAATAAGTTTTGTCAGATTGTTCATGCTATCTTGACATTGTCTCACTTTGCACCAGATACTTTTAGAGGGTCTCAGCTTATTGTGTGACATTTTCCCACTAATATAATGGCTAAAATAAATGACATATTATTAAGCATGGCAATTTTTGTTCCTTAAAACACATAAATCACCAAATGAACATTGTCTGCTTAACAGCACAATTTCAGCAAGCAAAATGACTTTCAAGCTAAACTCACAATTTTTGTTTTCAAGTGCAGCATAATCAAGTGGTCATATTTGATTGCAGCTGGTGAGTTAAAATGATGGTTTTGATGGAATGATGTACAAAGCATTATACTTGTTCTAGGGAAGATTAGACCAATAGCAAAATATTACCAGCATGTTTAATTGCCTTCTTCCAGAAAAAGTATTTCTAAAATGCTGGACAAACCATTGTATAAGAGTTTTGTACAATAAGGTCTTATTTACACAAGACTACTTGTTCAGCCCATTCTATTCACTATGTTGAACTTCTATCCTCTTTTCTTCAGGTGTATATAACAAAAGATGCCATAGGAAGGTCGCATTACTTAATTCATTGTTTCCTTCATTATGTTGAAAAGGGAAGCAGCACCTCATTTGCTCCGAAGCACTTTAAATGATAGAAACTTCTGTAAGTATGTGAAAGGGATGGATGGGGCTTGCTTTGCAATGTGTTACCTTGGAATTGAGCTTAACATGATGTTTCTCAGTTTTGCTGAGTTGAAAGAAAGAAGTTTCTCTTTTCCAATGTTTTTTATTGCTGGGCTTTGTTATGTGCTGCATATTTAACATATTAATTCTATTTGTTTTTCTAATGTTTTTCATCTTTAAAGCTTGGTCATTAGATTTTTAACCTTTCTGTTTCTGCTACTTCCTTACTGGAGAGTGGACTGCAAAATGGCTTTTGTTTTTTTGGCAGTGTATAATTATAAGTCATCAATCACTGCAATGCAGAATGCTATAACAAATTAAAAGAGATTTTTGTGTTTATGTATTTTAACAGACATCTGCCTTGAATTGCAGTCACAGTTATTAATTAAAACCCATCTGTAACCAAATGCAGTTCCAAGTCAGCTGAAATTCCAGCCTTTCTGTCCATCCACACCAACTTTCAGCACTCAAGTACAAACAACATTCTTTATAGATCATGCAGGTATTTCCATAGTGGCAGACTGGCTCATGTCTTGTTTGGGTCTTGGAAAAACAGTGGATGGCCTAGTTTTCTGTTTGCTAAATTGATTACAATGCCAGCTCATATCAAAGATTAGTTTGGAAAGAACCAGAAATTCCCTTGGTAGGCAAACCCATGCTCATGTAGGATGGTAGTCTGCAACAGGATCTCCACAGAATCACAGAACAGTTTGGGTCAGAATGGAGGAATGGACCCTCAAAGCTCATCTAGTTCACCCTCCTTGCAATGAGTGTGGACATCTTCAAACAGATCAGGTTGCTCAGAACCACATCCATCCTGGCCTTGAATATCCCCAGGGATGGTGCATCCATCCCTCTCTGGGCAAGTTGTGCCAATGTTTTACTAACCTCATTTTAAACATTTTTTTCCTCACATCCAACCTGAATTTCCCCTCTTTTACTTCAAAACCTTTACTTTACCACCTCTCGTCCTATTGCACAACATGTTGTTAAAGGACACGAGACCGTAAGTGTGGCTTGTTTGGGTGTTCTTCAGCATGACCAATAAGGATCTTGATGTTAATAGTATATGGTGACACTAATTTGTCAGCAGAAATTTGGGAGACAGGCTTGAAGTTGAAAAAAGGTAAAAGGGGCAAACAATGTTGTCAAAAAACAGAAAAATCCTCCTTAGCCGTTTTTTCCCCTAAAAAAATATCCAGCTGCTGGGTCCCATCTTCCGTGTTCTTTTCTCTTTATAGTACCATAGCCAGACTGAATTTTGCTATTTTGAGGGAATATTTGTGTAACAACAAGCAGGGAACTGTTTACAATATAATTTAATTTGCACAGTTCAACTATGAGATTTAGTTCAAAATGATGGGAATGCTTTCTTAATAATATACATAATTCCCAAAATTAGGCTTGAATGCATATGCATCGTTAATGCAGCCAAACAACTTCTATCAATCAATCAATCTATCAATCAGTCAGTATTTTAATTAAAGTTGAGGGGAAAATTCAAAACAACGACACTAGCAGTGTACACAAATTAAAAACCTTTGTAATCAGGGCATTCAACATAAATTCATTATACAGATGGAATGTTTTAGCAGCAGTTTATCAAAATCTGTCAGATCTAATAACTTTCACTGAGTTTCATAAAATATTCTTCATTAATTTCATAATACTTGAAGTTTAATTAATCACAGTATAAAGCTTGTCCAGAAAGACACCAAAACTAAACTATTTAGGGAAAAATGAAGGACTCAAACCATTCAGAAATCTCTCAATCTAAATGTTTGTAGCATATTAGATTAAAATAGCTCTAAATGATCCATTTGGGAACCGATTCATTAATAAATGCAGACTAATCAGTCAAAAGGTTAATGACTTCTGAAGAGTCAAATATTTTTTCTTGCATGCATCAATATCTTTTTCTAGCAAGGCTTCAAAGCAAACACATACCTGGTATTCCTATGGTTAGATTTTGGTTTTTAAAATATATTAAGAACAATACCCACTGAGCCAAACCTTCACCTCATGCAAATTGCTACCTGCTCTAATGGCATGACATGACATTGTGTAAGTTTACCCCTCACTGTTTTCCCATTACCTCATAGTACAAAGCCATCTAAGTGCTTTTGTGTAATTTATAGTTGATGGTCCCTTAAGCAGAATCTGTAAAAATTAGCATATCTTTTTGGAAAGGACCTTAAGATCATCTAGTTCCAACCCCCCTGTGTGGGCAGGGACACCTCACACTAAATCATGTCACCCAAGGCTCTGTCCAACCTTCCTGTAAACACCACCAGGTATGGAGCATTCACAACCTCCCTGGGCAGCCCATTCCAGTGCCTCACCACCCTCATAGGAAAGAATTTCCTCCTTATATCCAATCTAAACTTCCCCTGTTTAAGTTTTAACCCGTTACCCCTTGTCCTGTCACTACAGGCTCTAATGAAGAGTCCCTCCCCAGCATCCCTATAGGCCCCCTTCAGATACTGGAAGGCTGCTATGAGGTCTCCACGCAGCCTTCTCTTCTCCAGGCTGAACAGCTCCAACTTCCTCAGCCTGTCTTCATACAGAGGTGCTCCAGTCCCCTGATCATCCTTGTGGCCCTTCTCTGGACTTGTTCCAACAGTTCCATGCCCTTTTTATGTTGAGGACACCAGAACTGCACACAAAGCTCCAGGTGAGGTCTCACAAGAGCAGAGCAGAGGGGCAGGATCACCTCCTTCGACCTGCTGGTCACGCTCCTTTTGATGCTGCCCAGGATACGGTTGGCTTTCTGGGCTGTGAGCACACACTGAAGCCAGCTCATGTTCATTTTCTCATCAACCAACACCCCCAAGTCCTTCTCCACAGGGCTGCTCTGAATCTCTTCTCTGCCCAACCTGTAGCTGTGCCTGGGATTGCTCTGACTCAGGTGTAGGATGATGATGATAATTTCTATAATATAACTTCTTAAGCATTAGTTCTCCTAATTCACATTCTTCAATAATCTCCTGGCTAGTTCTGCTTACACAGAAGAGTTATTTAAAAACCTGAAAGTTATCAATAAATTATTTGTCTATTCTACAAAACTTCAGGATTTCAAATAACACCCTTTTTTTTTTTGCTGGTAAAATAAAACCAGAATTTTAAAGGTCTTTTAGTGTAAAGCAAATATATAAAAGCCTGATGGAGTGGCACTCCTGTGGCACAAGAGACCCAGGCTGGAATCAATCCTCTGGCATTGTCTGACATTAAAAATCGTTGTTGTTTTCAGCAGGCTAGAAAATCACTCTCTGCCTTTTCCAATTAATGCCTATTTTATACAAGACAGAATGGTTCCACCAGGCTGCAGTAGGAAAGCAATCCATGCTGGCATAACTGACAGGCTGCTTACAGAACTGCGTAAGAGGTGATACACGAGTCTTGAGCTCACTAGCATGAGGTTAGCTCTTCTGTGTTAGGTTTCATGCTTCTATGAGTAAACCAGTGCAACTACCCGCAGAAACTGAAGAACCAATGAGTTTTATAAAGTCTGTGACTGTTATTCTATGGATTGGAAAAACTTCATTTTGCCAGGCACTGGACCTGATGTTGTCTTAGCATGCTATATGACCAACCAGATCAACAAGAGTATCTCAGCCTTTTGGTTGTGCAAATTGTGAGTACGAACCTATAAGCTATGCCCTGGCAATATCTGGTAAGTAAAAAGTTTTTACAAATCAGTTTGAAAGAGAAGTGTTGTGTTCTTTTACCATCGTTCAAAATGTGTAAAAAAAAATTGTTCTAGCTGCATATAAATGAAGACAAAATTGGCACTTGTACTATAAAGAAATATGTCCCAAAAGAATATGCTGTGGCAGAAACTCACAATCAGTATCTTTCTCAATGGTGTACACATGAGGAATGTGAGCCAGCTTCAGCTTTCCACAAAACTCCCCCAGTTTTTCTTGTACTCTGTCTTCTTTACAGGACTTAAAACAGCCCTGTTTCATCTCTTAGGCATCTTATCTTCCTGAAGCACAGGGAATTGAATGTCTCACATTTACATCTACAAGCCTCATGCTGATAATGCACACACATATTTTAAAAGCATTTGATCACATCTTGATGTCCATGGCTTCAAATCCCTCCATTTATTCCTGGATGTGGCTTTCAACTAGTCAAAATTTGCACGGACTGCATCTGGGAGCCCCTTAGCATGCTGTGTGTAACAGTGGCAGAGGTTTATTCTGATGGGGATTCCTATTTGTCTGGAAACTCAATGTTTTTTTGCAGAGGCTTTCCTGCTAATGCAGCACAGTGGTAGCCAACCTCAGAGAAACAGCAACAGCTGAGCTTGCTCAAGTTAGTTCAAGCTTGAGAATTTTGGTTCACTTGATTGTCAGTGCTTTAAATGGATTTCAGTCAGATTCAGAATGTGAAGGAAAGTTTCAAAAACATCCTGAGAAATAAAATAAAATGGTGGGGTTTTGGAGAGAAATTTCAATCAGGCTTCTGAAAAAGCTCATTTCTGGGCTTTGATGCTGATATATGATGTGCTGATGTATTATATAATATTTAGACTGCAATATTTTTAAACCATAAATGTCAGCTTGGATGAGCCAAAAATATTTTTCGTGTTTTATGGATCAAAATAGCTCCTGTTTGAATTGTAACAAAACAGTCAGTCATCAGAGGGAAAAAGGGAGAGGACTGATAAGGAGGAAAATCAGCTGTTCCTTGCAGAAAACAAAGCGCGCAGTGTGATGGTAGACACCTGTTTCCAAAATATTTCATTATGGCACAGTTTGGGACTGTCTGATGTAAACACTAATTATAACTGTTGGTGGTCCAGTGCTGAATCCAATCTGATGGAAAAATCTACCTTGCTTATCATGTTTTCGTCACAGGAGACAGGGAATAGCGTTTAACAGCATGTGAGCCTGCATACCTGAATGCTTTTCCTGATGCCTGCGCAAGGCAGACACTCCCTTAGGCTGCTGTTACTGTACCAGTGTAATGCTTGAGGGGAGAAAAATGCTCTCAACTGAGACCTGGTTCTTTGTCTAATATAAAACAGAATAATAGTGATTATACATTAAAAATCCTATGGTTCACTTGAGGGTGAGTATTGGCTCACTAGAACAAGGGATTCCTACTCCTTTATGAAAGCTGTCAGTCCTCTCAGTTCTGCAGATGTATACAAAGCAGTGCCCAATTCTGCAATCACACAGTGGTAGATAAGCTTAAGAGGAAAGGTAAGAGAAAGTTTGGGACATCTGGTTTATCCCCCAGGCCAAGGTAGCATCACTGAGACTACTTAGTGTGCCTTCCTGTCTAGAAATATCATAGTAGCAGCTCTGGTAGCAGAAATGATCTTTATCTCACCTGGGATATAGTTATTTGAGAATGAGAAGAGGATAAATTAGCCCTGTATTTTGGACTCTTGCGAAGAGGCTGTGTAGCATAGATGACAATAGTTTCTGGGACCTTAAGGTAGGATTTGTTTTGTTTATTTATAGTCTTCCTTATCCCTATGAAATTAACAGGTAAGATAACTGGGAGCAGGAGGTCCAGATATGTCTCCGCTCAGGTTGGTGTGGCTTTGACTCCAGATACATAGTGTTCATCATTCTTCTTTGTAGAATCAGTTCTGATAATGTCTAGCTTGTTAGCCCTGCTTTTCATGGTAGAATATATTTTGGTGAGTACTGCTGAATCACAGGAGCCTATGGTGAAATGGTTTTCATTTCACTGGATAATGAATAGTTTTACTCTCTCCTTCTACATATTTCAGTATGTGAAGATTTATTCCAGCACATATCCACAGCTTTCCTGATTTTTCTTAATTGAAGAACACCCCATGCAAAAAGTCATTTAGGACATTAACAGATGCATTTCTTTATTTAGGCAAATGCAGTCTTGTTATCTGTCATTTTGCAGCTGATGGGAAAGCTCTGGGTGGAGCATTGGCATTATCTGCTCGACAATGATTTGATGCAGTACTACACTGCACTATAAATTAGTGTCAAGAAGCAAAATGCTAATGATAGGGGCCCCTCTATGCACTGGTGACTTAAATAGCATGTTTCTTTAAAATTCTGCAGTGACTCACTCTCTTTTAAATAAAACCCCTCTGAGCTATTTAAATAATGCCATGGAGCTCTAGTGCATATTTCCTTTGATTCTGAGTACTTCAGTGTTTACTTGAATAACTATCCAAACAAGCTTTTGAGCATCATAGATTAATACCTTGAAACGTATTACTTTCTGCAGCAATATTTTTTTCCAGAAATGTTTGAATATTAAGTCAAATGGTTGGATTCTCTTTGTTCGTGCTCTGCAATAAAGAGAATTGAAGCTGAAAGTGGTTTTCTGTCATTTCTTGGACATGATAACAGACACAGCTGAAGTCCTGGGCAGCATTCTAAATGTACTCAGCACATTTCAGGATCTGTTTTGTTTTCTTTCATGCAACCAAATAGGCATTGATTAGAGAGAATTTCCCATGGTTGATGGAATCAGTTTCCTCTTGTATCCCACACCCTTCAGGCACACACTGACTGAGCACTGCTATACTCACTGGCACCATCACAGTTTAACCAGTTGAGGATTCAGACACATAGATTAAGAGTGTTGTAGTTTTATCTGTTGATGAATGCTGCTGATGGCATAAATGATTTTCTCCAAGTTTTGAATGAAATGGTCTAGTTCTTTATATCTAGGCAAATACAAAAATATATCAACTTTGTGCTGCCTTTATAATCCCTACACACATATACCGGGCATTCTCAATGCTCTTCAGGATTGAAGGCATTCCCAAGACAGTGCTATTGAAAAAGAAGTTATTGCTGATGAGGATCTATTACATTCTGCTAATAACGCTCTACCACAGGTGTTATCTACATATTGTGGGATATAAAGAAGTAGTAGTAAAGAAAATACGCCTTTTCTTTTAAGATATTTAATAGCAGGGCATACTCTCTAAGAACAAAACAAAGATTTTAGAGCAGTATCTTTCAAAACTGGCCCTCCCAATCCCAAGCTCTTCCCATCATCTATAACTTCATCTATGAGTAAAAACTTGTGAGATGGCAAATGATCTCTGAAGCAAAAGTGACGGGAAATAATAATGATCTCAGAGAGGAAGAATGCCCTTCTATTGAGGACATATTATGAAGAATGCCTCTTCTGTCTGGCCCAGAAGCTGTTACAGGGCTTCAAACCTGAATACCTCAGGTCATTCAGGCATACAGACAGAGGCTGTAGGAAAAGGAAAAGACATTTCAGATAACCATCACCTAATCTGATAAAGGATTTATACTTTTAAAATAGCATCTTACTCTGCACCTGGAAAGGAAATGGAAGATACCGTCATTAACTGATCTTAGGTATAAAATATCATGTAATAGACTGGCCATTTCTGTATGAATTCAAAGTCACTGAAAGAGAAGCATTAGTCATAATCTGACAGAAGCAAGTCATCACTTTGGCATAATTTGCCCTGCAGGTATTACTAAGAAAATCCTTCCTCAATTATAAATTGTAGGTCAAACAAAAATGAAAGTAATAATTGCCCTTGTTCCATGCCAACTCCAATTGTGAAAACAGCATATCCTAAAATCCACATGTGTTTCAGTGAGGAGGAAATGTAGCTGCTTGTCACTTGCAGGCTAGGCGTAGATAGCTGACTAATGACAAAACTTTCATATAGGAAGAATTATTTGTTTATGCCAGTTAAATAAACCAAATCATCCCCATAGCACCCATATCGAAGTGAAAGGGATCAAAAGATGAAAATGAAACACTGGGCTGGGTGCATTTCTACATGTTCTGTCTATGAAGCAGGACAGTATTTCTACTCCAGAGCTCTCCTTTGTCTTTAGCATTGACTTACCCTAATTTTTATACATTGAACATAGAAATTGTCTTCGTGATCACTGAAGTCAAATAATTCCTTGGGAAGAAACAAAGAAATATCTCACAATGAACATCTGTTCAATGGCAGGAAGGGTAGTGAGCATCTGAATTTGATGGAGTTAGAATAAATACAGAAAAAGGTATCAAGGTAAAGAAGAGAAGACAGGTGAGGACAGAAAGAAAGCAGGAAGAGATAATACAAGAAAGGAAAATCAAGGGCATAGGAGATAAAAAGTATAACAGAGGAGTCATCTGAAACAAATCCTCAGATGCTTGAGAGAGGCTGCTCACAATGACACTTGTTTTTATTACTATACGTTGATTATGTAGCACTAACAGCAACTCTGTTGTCTTACTGCTGTGGCTAGAGGCAAAACACAGACACCATACAATTCATTTGAGGGAAAGAGATTGTGAATTGGTGCATTCAGGACAAGCCAATGAGTTATATTTCTTGTTCTCTTGTTCTTTTCTCCTAAGAGCTTGGTTTCCTCTCTACATTAAGTGTACAGTTGACACAGCCAGTAATTCCAGCCTTATAATTATTTGCCCACTGCTCTGTCCCCTTTTTATACAGAATTGTGACTAAATCAAACCCAAAACTGTTACAGGTGTGGAAGAGAGAACTCGCTCCTCTGCCAGTGCAGAGATAAAGGGAATTAATATTTTTCCCTCTGTCCTTCCACCATTAACTCTCAGAAGAACAAAATTTCTTCCCCACACTCCCACATTAGCAAACTTTACCTAAGGGTTTCACCAGATGATCCCCTTCGTTTCCATAGGTTGACCAGGCTGCTTGAGCGGCTTGCAGCTGAAGATGACTTTCCATCCCCTACGTGCATGCGGACCACTGTCGATGTGGTGAACGCGCTGCGAACATTTCTTTCAGGCTTCGCAAGGATGATATACACCTTGGGCACAAACATACAGCCAAGGGCCACCGTGGCACTCAGACTCACTGAGAAACACATTGTGATTATCTTGTAGTTGCTTCCAAAATATATTGGCACAAAAGCCAGCCAAATGATGCAGGTGGTATACATTGTAAAGGCAATATACTTTGCTTCATTGAAATTAGCTGGGACATTTCTTGTCTTAAATGCATAAAAGGTGCAACTCAAAATTAATAATCCATTATATCCAAGGGGAGTTACAACACCCAAGTTGGTGGTGTTACAAATCAGGTAGACCTCTCGGATGCTTGGGTAATCATGCATGATATCTGGTGGCTCCATTATAAAGAGGGCAACAATTATGCCTAATTGTATGCATATCAAGATAAATGCAATAACCAGTTGGGCGCAGGCACTCATGAACCTAGGTTTCTTTGTACAGATTTTCTTCTTGCTTCCAGCCAGGATTCTTGCAATGCGGTTCGTTTTAGTTACTAGAGCAGAGTAACTCATAGCTGGGGAGAGGCCGATACCAATTCGCTGAAGGTAACAGTAAATCTGTTGAGGTTTTGCGATGAGACAGAATGTGCACAAGTAACCCAAGCAGATGCCGGCTAGAATGATGTAGCAAAGTTCTCGGCTGGATGATTTGACCACTGGAGTATCACGGTACATTATGAATATAGCTGTAACAAACGTGGTGGCCAGCAGACCCAGACATGCAAAAACAACTGCTGCAATTGGTTCAGGATCACCCCATCTGAGATACTGGACTGGGATGAGGTCACAGCCTACAGAAAAAGGACAAACAAAGGTAAACATAAATATATAAAAGTGACGTTCTTTAATGATATAGTTACAGGTTTTCCTGCTATTTCTCTTATCTATCAGCCTTGATGCTATGTGAGCGCTGCTTAACAGTAGCCAAACCACTGGTGTGTTGTCAACGCTCTTCTAGCTACCAATTAAAAGCACAGTACTATGAGGGGTACTATGGGGAGAATTAACTCCATTTCAGACAGACCCAATACAATAGTAATAAGGGGGGAGGACCTTGATGTTCTGGAGTGCAACCTACTGACAACAGTAGGCATAGTGACACTGCCAGCCAGGGCAGGACAGCAGGATGATGGAGTGGAGGAAATGCAACTAAAACCTTTAATCTCTCCTATACTTGTATTAAGCTTGACTAATAATGAATGAAAATTCTAAATGACCTCAAAATTTGTGACCATTGTAATCAGTTTGCTATCTTCTGAGTAGGTCTGACAGAATGCCTGATGTCAACCTAACTGGGAATGGGTCATGGCAAGGCACTTCTCCCCACAGGGATGGAGCACCAGGTGTTCATATCTGCATTTTCAGCAGTGAGGATAATTACTACTGTGTGATGGGTATCTGGATGCCAAGCAAGCTCAGCTAATTAGGGAACTTGGGACCTCAGTGGTGAACTTGACTTGATGAACAGGAGTAAAGGTAGACATCAGGGCTATAATCCAGGAATTTCTACATGCAAAGTTTACTCTTCACCTTTTCCTTTATTTTAAGTGAAGGTTAAAGGTTTTTCAAATCTGACACTGACATTCTTAGTAGTATAAATCATTTCATGAAAAGGTAGGAGTAGTAATCAAGCTTAGATCCTCTCTTCTCCCATTATTTCTGTATTCTATATCTCTTAACTATTAATATTATCAAAACTACCGTAGCTACAATGAGGTGGTATACTCAATAGATTGTATGGCAAAAGTACAAGGCAGATAGTTCTGCATTCTTGCAGAAAGCAGAAAAAGCAGAAGGATAAGGGTCAACAAGTCTTTGACATTAGTGCAGTGAATTGTGCTCTTCATTACTAAATTCATATTAAGTTGCCATCCATATTTTAACTGCATTCCTACGCAAAGCTTTCTGTTGCAGTAATGAAATTATTGCCATGTTTTAATGTAACAAAGACATCTAAATTTTTATGGAACACTTTCATAGAATTAGTTAGTGATACTTATTTGAATCTTGCTGACTTTAAAGGGTTTACTTGTTTCATTGTAAAGGAGACACTGCATTTCATTCTAAAAGTCCAAGATTAATGTAGCATGGGAATCACGTAATTAAAATCAGCATTTTATACCAGTGAGAGTGGTGGAAGAAAGGTGAACACCAGAAAGCATACTCCAGTGTGTGCAGGTACCCCATATGGGTTCTTCCCCAATAAGTTTTATGGGTGACCTCTAAATCTGTTTTCAGTTTTACCAAAATGTGATTAATATTTTGGTGAAACAATTTCTTACCAGCTTCTAATACTGCTATATATTCTTGGACAAGAAATTTGAAGGGAGAAGCTTTTTATCTGACAGTTGGCCTTTACATATGGACAATGATATAGGGGCTGAATTTTGCTGAGTTTCTTATGTTGCAGCAGAGGTGAATCATAACCAGGCATTTCTCATTAGTTTCAGTCTATTTCACACCTTCCTTGCTTTATTACTTTTTTACATTCTCTTAATAAAATACCTGAGAAAAGAGTTGAAACCTTTACTGTTTTCCCCCCATCTCTGTGTATAATTTACGAGGAGAATGCTAAACTGTGCAATGATTTATTCCCCAATTACGATTTAAGGACTGGGTAGTCTTCATAACGCAATGACTGGTGAGGTTTTCATGTAATAGCTTTGCAGCTAATGGTTTCTGACAATGGCACATTGCAGAAAGGGACAACTAGATCAAGTAAAAGAAATATGGGAAAACAGCACTATGAGTATTCAATTTAGGTTGATGGCCAGGATTATACCAAGGCAAAAACTGAAAAATAGTAATGAAAGAAGAATTCATTCCTATCCCCTAAATATGTGTATGCTGGATGGTCATTTGGGCAAGATCCTGCCCCACAACCCGCCTCCTATACTTTTTCAGTATCTCCAAGCACCTGGGAAGTCTTTTCTCCTACCTGGCTCAGAAACTCCAGGTGGAATAGAACCAGCAGCCTTGCCTTGTGGTCCCTGCGGTTTGATGAGGCAATCTTTGGCTTGTGGAAAGGCTGCTAGGAGCCAGTCCAACTTGGAGCAGGTATAGAGTGCTCAAGAATGCACTGCTTCTGGAACTGGAGCCCCAGTAAAACTGACATAAAACTGTCTATGTGTTATTCTGGCCAGAATCCTAGCCAGTGAAAGCAGGTGAATAGCAAGAGAAACAGATATTAAAAATCAGAGTCCCATTTGACATGCTAGGGAAAGGGTTTCTGAAAAGAGCATCTACCAACAAGGATAAGGATGCATAAGGGTCTTATGGGGAAAAGAAAAGGTTCTAATATTCTGGGAAAAAAACATATAGCTATTTCAGGGATGGGCAGAATTGTGCCATAAACAAAGAGAGGAGGAGCTCTAGACAGCTGGACCATAGGTCTGTTACAGCTTGTGGTCTCTCTGTAGAGGTAGGCTTGTCACTTATTTCTGATCTTTCAAATTGCATTATAATTAGCTCGTCTGGGAGACGAGTTCACAGATATGAAGAACTGTATTACAGTCCATACTTTCTGGGGATTTGATCTTGACACTGTTTTGATTTGTTATTATAACCTTGACACCTAGGAGACCTTACCATGCCTTCAGCATTCATAAAACCGTATTAGCTTAGCACTGACAATCCTTTTCATGTTAGGCAATATAAAATATATAATTAAACTAGTTCCAAGGGTAAACATGACAGAATAAAACTTGTGAATAGGATGCACATTGGAAAGTGAAGGGAATTCAGTGAAGTCTCTTAGGTTAACACCATGAAGTAAAGCTTACTGAATCTGCGCATGGTCACTAAAACTGTCAGAAAATTACTGCTGATTTAGTAAGTATTTAATGTTCTTCAGTGGGGTTTGGCACCCTGGGCAATGAGTTCAGCCTGTCAACAAAATACTTGGTTTTCCTGGTAATTTCACAGACCTTTCCAAGGATAACAGAAAATCCAAACACCAAGGATGAAACCTAAATAACAACATAGCCACATCTTATGAATGACAGTCTCCACATAGGGTTTGGCACACGTTATTCAAAGTGCATTGATATTATGCTGATAAATATTTTATATTAATGCTTCTGAATACTTCCCTATTTATGTTCCCAAAAGATGGGAAAAGGAATATCTTTATTAGTTATTTGGGTTTTAAAATATGGAAAGCTGAGATGAAAAAATGTAGGAATCAGAATAGAAATCTACATCAGAATACAGAGCTACAGGATAGCTTTTATTTTATTTTTATATTTTTCTTAATAAAAACCTAACTTGTTACCCAAACAGACAAGGCAAAAGTAAGGATTATATTCCCCAAAGTCCTGGGTGAGAATCAACCCCGTGGCCTCCATATGGGATGTGGACGAACTGAAGCGTGAAAGGACATCTTTAATGCTTTGATGTTAAATTCTGGTGCCATGATAAACTATTATGGTCTCCAATTCTTTGCCCTGTTCTGGTGGGACCTTTTGTAGTTGTTACAATAGCAGAGCATGTAGAGGTGACCGAGCTGGTTTAGGTGCTGAAGTTCCAAGGCTGACACATCGACTGAAACCATCAGCAAAAGGGTTTGCAGAGTCAGAAGATGAAGCTGAGGACTGTGCATGTGTTTATTCTGCCACCTCTGTAGGGCAGGAATAAGAATCAGTCACATCTTAAACCATGAAAACTGGGGCATCTGTAGCTCAGGAGCCTAAGTCCCTAGCAACCTACATACACTGATTTAGCTGTGCAGGGCAATAAAAGACAAGGCTGGGAATCTTAGAACAATTCATTAAAGTTACTCTGTGACCACATGGGGAATGTCTCCTTAATTACACAAATTTGCAGAAAGGGAGGAGGAACTGATGGATTGCAGCGCTCAGGTCCATCCTTATGTTAGCTCTAATGTTTTAAGTTTCACTAAAAATGCTGGATCTGTGTGTTGTAAATATTTTGTTCAGAATATGTCATGTTCATCAAACTTTCCATAATGTGAGGCACAATTGCAAGCGTATCCTTCTGGCTTTGTTGACAAGTCCCTCTTCATCCAGAGCTGTTTGTTGAGCTCAGCATTCTTGAACCAGCTCACCTGAACCTGAAGCACTGTGTGGCTCATGTTGGAGACTTGGGCTGTAAATGGACTAGAAGCTAAAGTTCACACCTCGCTTGAAATAAGCGACTGAGGGAAGAAAAGCCCTCAAACCCAGCAACAAGGGAGAGGACATGACAACCACAGATCGTGGTCATCACATTGCCACTTGAACCCTTAACTCGTCCTCGTTTGCTTTCTCCAAGAGGCAAGTGTGAGAGTGACAATGGAAATAGTTATATTTCACTTGGAGTAAGAAAGAAAAAGAAAAGAGAAGTACAGGGCACAGAAAGTCAGATTGAAAATTTGACATATTCTCTGATGATGTGCATTTAAAACACTAAAACCAACCAGATAAAAACTGTGTCCTCCTACCCTCAGTCTGAATTACAGCCTTACCAGTTATGGCCAAACCCAATACCCTAGTCATGTTTCAGCAGCAAAATTGATATCAGCACAAGCTGAATTGTGCTCTGCCTTGTGCTCACAACTGCCAGATTACTGCTGTAATTACCAATGGCTGTAACTTTATTGCAAGCAACAATGCAAGAAAGCATTCTCATTGCAACAGGCAATTACTGCTTGAAGATATTTCATCCAAGAGGTGAGTGATTGCTTTGCTTGGGGTGGGAGGCAGGATCCAGTTTTATGAGACACGCCAGTCTCAGACCCCCATGACTTTTGCTGTAGCCCGAATCAGCATGCTGCAGGAAGAGCCAACCAAGCCCTTGTGGGGATCCATCATGATCAGCCTTTGAGCATCACCCCTGCCCCTGGCCCCATAGGTGCTTTGCATGAGCCGTGGCAGTGTTTTGTCCCAGACAGTGCCCAGAGCCAAGACAGCAGCAGCTCTCAGCACTCTCTGTTCTCTGCAGCTCTGGCTGACAGTACGAGCAATGCCCTTAGGATGAGGGAAGCAGCCGTCCTTGTTTCTCAGTGAACAATCCAGACTGGTGCAAGCCAAATGGCATACAGCATCGGTGTTGCCAGAGATCTTTGAAATGGCTGCTGTGTCGTTTAGAGGTCAGGTGCCCCTTTTTCAGCCCTTTCCATTCAAGGATTGTTTGGATAATCCAGTTTTTATCTAGCACTTTCAGACAAGTAGACAAGATCATGATGATGCTATCCTGGGTTTACTTACAAATCAGATTTCATCTTATTTGGTGAAAGCAATTTTGTAACAATAGTAAAAACTGATTTCTGATATTTAGCCTTATCCTTGAATGACAAAGAAAGCATTTCAAAAGCTGTAAAATATTTCAGCTCTTATTTCCATGGGAACACAATTAAGAAAATCAAATAATCAAATAGCAAGCATATTTGGACTACACAGACGATGAGAAAAATGTCAATGCAACCTGAAGAGAATCCAGGTGTCAGTGAAATTAATATCACCTGCTTTCCTTGCAGTCCCAGAGGTTGCTAGACAAAACTTAGTTTCCGCTATTGTTGTATGCTGTCCCTGAATGACAGAGAGAATAATTGCCTCTTTCCTGCCTCAAAAATGTCCTTAAACAAGCACTACTGATAACTGCACCAAGATGAACCTACATCCAATGAAAAAACTTTGAGATGCCGAACAAAACTTGTGTGATCTTTCCAAGGCACCATTTTTGAACACAGAAGTCCATGTCCTCAAAGCCAAGTGGATTTTTGGTGAACCAAAAAGTCACTCTCATCAAACTGTTGAAAAATTCATATAATTTTGGTTTAGTCCTCAGTGTTAAGAAAATCCCTTCATTTGTATTTAAACATGCCTGGCATCTATTTATCTTCCCTCCACTGTGAATAAAATATAAAGAAGGGCTTGGACCTAAGCCCATGAGTTTCTCTTGCTCTAACTGTGCATGTGGCTCAGCCATACTGGCCATACTAATGTGTGAAGTGGTGCTGTAATGTACAGATGTCAGCACATTCCATGAGGAAGAAGGGGAGCTACAGCAGATTGGAAAGCACATCTTGATACTAAGCCAGGAGGATAAAAGAATTACTTTGGTTATGTGTTGGGATGGTGTAGACCCATTTGGAGAAAAGTAAGAGGATGACTATTTTTTTGGTAGTATGCATAAGCTATGAAACTAGGACTTGTGAGGAAATAAAATATAGGTGGCTAAACATTCCCTTTCTCACCTCAGCTTTACTTCTAGATAGAGACATTTTCAAGTAACTGATTTAATCAAGAGATACTCCTTCCTTTTATTTGTCTTTCTCACTACCTTTGGATTTCCTGTACCTTTCTGTACTTCAGAACTCCAATGTCTTCTTGTGTTCTGAGAATAACTTTGTTTTCCTACATGTACTGCATCCCTTCTGTTTTTTCCTTTCCTGCATCTGAATTCTGGTTTTTCACAGGTGATTGGAAAAAGGCATCAATCTTTTTTCCTTTCTGTGAGCAACAGTACACATTTTATATGTGAAGTTTGTGGCACAAAACTGATGCTGGTCAGTGAGCATAAGAAAGATGAAGCAATGTTTTGTTGTGTGAGCCAAGAAAGGATTCCAAAAATGTTTTTATCCAAGTTCACATCTCTGGCAAACAGTGAGGTACAGCTCCACATTGAAAGCCTTCCCTGGCTGGTGGCTAATATACTTACAGGACTCTCATCTGAAGGTGATCATGCACGGAAGACTTATTCCAATGAGTTTTCTAAATGTGTAGCCTTGTGGAGCTGTTATTACCTAAGACACAGCTTTATCAAGCAGTAAGGAGACATAGACTGCTTCAGTATCAGATCTAGGGGCATTTCAAGGAGATTAGTGTACGCTTTATAAAACTGAAGGGAAATTTCCTTGCCAGAATACAAAACATATCTCCCTCTCCTTATTTTTAATTCACCTATATTACTAAATTTTATGTTGTAAACAAGACTGAGAGACAGTTTTTTTACAAGCTGTAAAAGTTAGGACTATAATTATGTCCATTAAAAATACAGCTCAATATACTGTAGGGATAAGCTGGGAATAGGCTTTTTAAACATCTGTTTTTGATACAAAGCTAAATAAACGAGATCCAGCCATCATGTGAATAGTAAGTTAAGTTGGGACTACAGAGCCATGAAGCTATTGTGATGGATGCCCTGTTATCAGGAGTGAATATTGTATCAGCTGTGCTCATGAAGTCCAAAGGGGTTTCAATGTCCAAACAGTGCCTGCTGAATTTGTGCCTGGCTAAGGAATATGGGTTAGATCTCCTGAGGAACACTGTTTGGCACTGAATTCGAGGGGTTGTTTTGTGTGTATGTTGCCTTTGGTCCTTATAAAGACATAAAATACTGTCTAAAGCCAGATGAATGGTTTGCAAAATGCAGCAGCTCATGTAATACAAACAAAGCAGTTGGCTTGACTAAAAAGACAACTACTCTTTGTTAAAACAGAGCTGATTAGAAAACTATTGACTCATCCTACAGGAGTTTTCCAGGTGCCACCTCATCCGGCTTTTCCATCCCAAGGGCAAAGTAAGACTCTCAGAGGGTAAATTCTTGCACAAGCGCAGACTGATGCCTTGACTGAGGCATGAAGGTCTGCATGCCCTGGGAAGCCACTCAAAGCACGGGGCCCAAAGGCCAACCTGGCCTACATATGATGCTTGCAGGCTTAATTACCCAAACTTCACTATGGCATTAGGCTGTTCCCATTCTCCATGTTTCAGAAGTGAGTCTTTGAAATGGTCCATTGAGGCATTTGGAACAAGTTCCCTCCTAACTGACTCATAGCAGCTCTTTTTGTAACTGATCTACTTTGGGTAAAACCTCAGCTGCTTATTGAAACAGAGATGTAAGTTGGGATCTGCCACATCTCAAACAAGAGCCCAAGTGGTTGAAGAGTTGATGATTTACAACCAGTTGACTGTCATAAACTGGCCAGCCTGATGTGCTGACCTTGTCCTTGCATTGTGGGTTTTGGAGGCTTCTGGATAGCATATCTGGGATGTGAACCTGTATGAGCTTACTCCACATCCTCAGTACTGTGCTTTGGGGGATATGTGGGGATGAATCTCTTTTTATCTTCTTCTCCATTCTCCTTGATATGAGAAGGCTTTGCTGGCTGATTGCTGAGTGCCCTGGGAGTCAGGGCTGGGGGAGCACTTGCAAAATCCATGTTATTGCTGTTTCAGCTTTTGCAGTTAGAAGTATTTTTCTCATTGAAAGTCTCATGTTTGACATTTTCTGTAAAATACCCTGGCAGCTTCATGGCTAAATGATATTTTTGCTGTAATTAAGTGACCTAGCTCATATATTATAGCAATGTAGCATTCCTTACCAGGAAAGGAGTAATTTATATATACAAATCTTTCTATAGGCGAAGCCTTGCCTGACACTCTTCCACTTACATAAATTCATCCAGAAAAAGTTTTCTTTTTGTCTTCCCTCTTTTTCACCCTAAAAATTTCTCCCCTCATCAACAGAAGTTGTATGAAAAAACAAGCTTGTGAGCTCTTTGGAAAAACCCTGACTCATTTCCCCTTGCCCATAAAGAGGCAGTGAGAACCTGCTCCTTGAGGTGTTTTGAAGTAGTTTGTGCTCTGAGCGGTTGAATTCTTGAATTCTGTTTATTAGTCACAAAGAAGAGAGGCTGTGGGATACAAGTGTTGGAGTAATTTATCTCTAAAGCAGCCAAATTGGTATTCTGCAAGAGCACAGAGAGCTACACAAGAACATGAACCCTGTAGTCTGTACAGACTCTGGTGAACAAAGGACTAATGGAGCACTTATGCATTTAGCAGCAGTAACTACAGCAACTAGTTCATAACTTTTTCAGATTAAAAAAAGTATTCCGTGACTCTTCTGTACCTGGAGGAAAATAAAACTGAAAACTGACCTCTCTTAATAATTTCTCTGCCAAGGACAGAATTTCCTTACCTGTTTGGATAGGACAACGTCTGCATCACCAGCTAGATGTTAGGACAGGACAAAACCAGGACTATGTTTTTATTTCTAGATTTAGTAATTCAGGTCTTTAGAAAGCATCTTAATTACACCAATGATTCCTTGAGAAGAAGGGACAAATACCAGCCTCAGTTCAAATGTCAGCTCTGTCCCTGGGTTCAATCTGACCGAAACAGTCCTCATGCTCACTTGTGTCTGGCATTTGTTTCTTCAGCTCAGAACATTTTCATTGACAACATAAGCACAGCCACAACCCATTTACCTGTGAGGTCATCATTGGGCCAGGAGCCAAGCTGGCAGGCTTTGCATGTGTATTCATCATATACATATTCATTCTCTTTACAAGGAGTGCAGGTCCAACAGCAACTCACTTCTCCTTTACGGATCACCTGAGACAAAAATTGACATTTGGTTTAACAACGCAAATGTGCATTCATGCTGCCCCAGTTGTTAATTTAATTTTTTTTAATCCCTTTTTATTTAATAGAGGTTTTTTTAGAAGTTTACTTTAAATGAACTTTCTTTTGATGATATTTTTGCTTATACAAAATGACTCAAGTTCTCAGTTCTCCCATCATGCGTACCAGAATAAAGGTACCATCAATGCCACAGAAGTTTAAGTGGAGGTACAGACTGGAAATAAGATGCTTTTTCCCTCCTAGAATTAGCAAAACTCAATGTTTCATAGATGGCAATGTGCCTACAGAAGCCACTGTGTGATACACAAGGTATATAGTTCACTCCATTGTGGTCCATACAAGGAATCATTTCAGAAACATTATTTCCCGAAGGGCTCATTACCCTAATATTTTTTGGTGCTTATTTTCCACCCAGATGTGAGTAATTTGTTAAAACTGATTTTTTTCCAGACGTAAAAACTGAACATGCCTTTCCCAGGATTATTTAATTACTGCAATTCTAATTAACATTTAAGAATGAAAATGTTATCTTTATCCATTTTAACATTTGACCTGATTTCTCATTTTATAATTTACTTCCAAATGTTATTGCGTGCTCATAACTGAGATGCAGATTTTTCAAGATCCTTATCATCATCTCTGGGCACCAAAAACATCTGTGCTTCCTGTCAATACGTCTTTCTTTTGAAATAAAGTGTTCCCAGCTTCTCTGCTCTTCCCAAATATTTTCTAAACTAATACTCCCAATTACAGCATAAGTAGTTTGACTTATGTATCTTTTGTAATGATGAATTTAGCAGGTGGCTTCAAAAACCAATGTCTTTATTGCAATCTTAATAAATGAAATGTAAAGGAGTGTAATCAAAAATAACTAGATTGCTCTTTGCAACGCTGCAGTGAAAAAAAGGTCAATTATGTCATTTTCATCAGCAATATGGTGACCTTAAAACTTCATTTTTTTTTTGTTTTGTTTTTAAAATTGTAAAGTGTGAAAAGAGGAAAAAGCCACACTGAAACATCTAACCTGGCAGAGAGCCCATGGGAGCATATGCAATTTGCTCTACAAGTGTTAAGACTATTCTACTTGCAAAACAGAATAGCTGTCCTCTAGAAGAATTCACGTACCAGAATTTCTTTCATTTTGAACTAGAATAAAAAGTTGAATAAACGACAAAATTTTTAATGTCTGGGAAAATCAATTCTTAGAAATCTTGCACTAAGTTTTAGATGCATATCCTGATAAATATGATGCATTATAAAAATCCATAGTTTTACCATGCATAAAATACTCAGGAAAATGAAATGACAAAATAATAACCATATGCTATTATCAAGCCACTTAAACATTCTATCAAAACAATTCACTTACACTTCCCTGTTAAACTTTTCACTAAATCAATATATTCTATAAAATACTTGGAATTTGTCAAATCTGGCTGTAAACTGGTACACTGATAATTTCTTACCCAGCAACAACTGGGGGTTAATCCAGAGAAGAATTGTGTATCCTTCTATGGAATCAAAGTAATTGTTCTCTACTACTCAGAATCAGGTCAAAATTTTTTGCATTAAATTGCTCAGACATTTATTTCCTCATCCTTTTAATTTCTTGAATAATTGTTTGTTGTAGCATTTAACTAAAACCAATCTCTTCTGCCTCTTGTAACAAAAATAATTCTCTTTAAATAAAAACTTATTTTCCCTTCCCCTTGTCATCAGGGCAATCCTTTGAAACTGTATATATTTAAATAAACGTATGTCCACACTATTTCAAATGTTTGGAGTTGCTTGTGTATGGATTTTATCAAATCCTTGTTGTTGAGATGCACCTTAAGTGTTTTCAAAGCCTACATGAGGATGAGATGACTCCTGATCTGGAATACTAAATCATTTCCATTGACAACAAAGAAGTTCAGAAATGTCAACGACTGTATATGCCTACACTGAAGACATTTGGTCTGATGAAACTCGTGTACCGACTCTGCCAAAGACCAGTTAGTGAATAAAACATGATGACTGCTCTACAACTCTGGAAAACTCAGTCTGAAGAGACTCACTTTATGTTGCAGAGCATTATCAGCCTCCCATCAGAATTTCATTGCAGCGGCTTGCCAGGTTTTACAGGCATGCCATGTTAACACAGGAGAAAATGCCATGTTAACGCAGGAGAAAAGTGATCCAGCTTCCAGTGAAACATGTCAGAAATTGCAGCTGCTTTTTTTCAGTCTGAGCCACTCTCCATGCTCATCTCTCATTCCACAGGCTTTTATATAAATGACTGCAAGGTAAGCTAAGGACTTGCAGTGTTTTAACTGTTTTGGAGTGTTATGCTGAAGGATAATAGAGTATAATTAATATATGACAGATTCATTTACCCTTCTTACTCACAGCAACATTAAAGGTAGAAAGGAAAATCAAAAACCTGGGAAATAAAGCAGCAGTAAAACATATATGACTAAAACAAATGTTACCTGCATCTCCTGAAGCTCTATGCAATGGTAGTTATTGATGTTCTCTGATGACGCCACAAATTTGATCTGAGTAATAATGTTCCAGTCTAGGTGTCTATGTCTAGCACTGGTATAATAGTTATTATTATTTATAATTTACCTGCAATTGTACTGACAATTCCCACTCAGGGATTTGCATAGAATCAGATGCTGTAAAAAAAGCCCACAAACACTGCCTAGTCTAAAGCATTTGGGAAATAAGTAAAAAAAAGTCAGTAATTCACAGATACAGGACTACAGGAAAATGGCAATTTATGAAAATTGTGAGATTACTATGATACAAGTAAGTACTAAGTACATAAATCTGTACATTTTAGTTAAGGTGTGGGATGTTTGTCTCCATGGGAGAGTTAGGAAAAACTTGCATTCTGCATGCCTGAAGTAAATGGAGAAAATATTTACCTTTATCTGTCCTTTTTCACAGGGTTCACTGCACACAGATCTGATGATGTTATTTTTCTCTGACCATATTTCATCATCGTCCATTTTCAGCTCACCATTGTCCCAGCTGCCAACATTGATATAATCAAAGTAGTCCTTCCCCATTTTCTTAAAATTCATAATTTCATATCTTTGGAAACAGAAAGGGGAGACATAGCTCAGTTGAAGACAACATCATGAAATGTTTCAAATTAAAGGAACACTATACAGTCAATATCAAGCTTACTGAAATAAAGAAGACAAAATTTCAAGCATTATGTTTCCCTTAAGTCTGTCCCAATGATTTTTATGATATATTTCCTTTCCTTTGTATTTTGAATCATTTTCTTCTATTTGAACGCTTTTGGGTTCAGTGACGGAGCTTCTGAGAATGACTGTGCTTATTTCAGGAAAACAATGAAATGAGCCAGACAGGATTCATCCTGTGTAACTTTCAGCACTGAAGCCAACTGCATAGGGAACCCTAGCTGTACAAGGATCCCTCTATGGAAGATGCAGAGACATCTAAACTTATAATGGCAGTTCCCTATGCTAAGTGCTCCTCACTGTGCAGGTGCTTATTCCATTTATGAGAGAGGAAGCCTGGAGACAGTTGAGCTTGTAAAGTGAGGTTGAAGGAACCTAGGCTTGTGGGATCAAAAGAAACCTCCCTTACTGTAATACCGCAAGATGCAATTTGGTGTGGCACCAGGAAGGAATCAGGCATCATTTGTCAGCCACAGCCTCCAGGAATATGGGTCTTGATTGAGGCTTCAGGGAGATCTTATCAAGAAGAACCTTGTTGTCCAGGCATTTGAAAAATGATGTTGAGATCTGCCTTTTATTTTCTTTTTCTTCTACAACATTGCAGCAGCAAATGCTATTGTCTGCCATCCACACAACCCTCTTCATTTTTATATGATTCCTCAGTGAGCAGAACACATTTAATTCATTGTACAATATGGCATGGAAGAGTATTCATGCCTCAGTCCTCAGCTGCTTTTGAGTCAGATCACCTCTTTATCTGTGAACAGAAGAATTAGGAGCAGAGCTAGAGCTGATAAGAGTTTTTAGGTTCATGTTCCTCTTCCTCCTACTTTCTGTTTAGCTCCCACAGCATTACAGAAAGTTCATGCAGCAGTATAGGACTCACTAGCCTTCTACCAGCATGCTGAACACCAGGCTATCTTTCTGCCTCACAGACCGGTTCATTTAGCGCTTACTTATAAGGCATGTTTAGAAAGTTGGGCAAATCCTGAAGTGAGGATGTCATGCTTTTCTTTGCTTCCTCTTCAGTGGGTTTCGCAATAATCTGATTAAGCAACATGAAATTCACCAATGGAAAAAATCAATCAGTATAGATTGAGAAGATTAACACTCATAGGTTTAGAAAACCTGCCTGGCTCAGAAATGAGGAGACAACTTTTTCCTGGCAGCAGGCAAAAAATTAGTCCCCAAGGCAAAGCAGGGGTTGGATTAAGAGTGACACTGTCAGAGTGTAGTGAAGTCCAAAGCAGAGATAAAAGAACCAGCTCATTAAATAGAGCAGTCTCTTAACTAAGATACCCAAGTATCTCTCCTAAGGTTTGAGGAAACACTTTTAAGACTGACAAGTAGTAGTCATACTATATAAAGCATCAATATTTTCCCCATGCTGACATAAAATATTTACAGTAAACCTATTCTATAATAGTCTCCATCCATGGATCCCAGGATGCTTTGCATCAGGAAACTAACTGTCACAGTTGGGAAACTGTGACATGGATTGAATGCCAAAATCACACAGAGGCTTGGATCAGGACTGCAAGCAACCTGTGAAAGAAAATGAAAGTGGAGTGTGACTGAATGGGCAATATGACATCAGCAATACCATATGATTCTTGAGTTTTTCCAAAAGAAGAAGAAATCATCAATAATAATTAATGATACTCCTGGAGTTCGGAATATTTCACTTTCCATGCTGTATAAAGAAGGAAATGACCATGGCTTTGAGAATGACCTGATCAGATTGGAGATGTGAATGCCATACGGACACAACTGAATTGAACCCAAATAACACACACACAAATATGAATTAACAGGCTTTTACACGTCGTTATAAACTCAGGGATTTTGTTTGAGGTTCACAAACACAGTAACAGTCTGTTCAAGGATCAAACAGACTAACCGAAAAGTGAGCCCAGAAGCAACTGTGGAGTCTATTCAACATTGTCATGTCACTGTAACACTCCTCTGAGTATTATTTTGTTATAGCTGTTGATTCAGAGATTCATGGGCAGATAAATGAAAGTACTGCCAATGCTTAACAGGCCACAGGACCTAAAACAATTCTGTCTCCAGTAACAGTTCCATGCACACATCCCAAGGGTAATACTGGAAAGAAATCTAACAAATTTTATAACCTATTGTCTCTTCTCTGGGTAGAACAGCATAGGTGGACTAATAGTAATAGCCAGACTCAGTAAGTCCATTTCTATAGCGGAGATTCAGGAGCCACTGAATTCCTGGAGCTACCTTGAGGTACCACAGAGGCAGTTTGTCACATTAGGATAGGAGAGACCAGATGGTGCAATATTGTATTTCCAGCAGTGCCCTAGACATAGTGTAAAACACTTGTTTCAAAACTGAAGTGCCATGAAGTTGCTGAGAAACCATATTTTATTGGTAGTACAGACAAAACGTCAGTATTTTGTTTTTCTTGCCTTCTCTTGCTTTCTTGATTCCTTCTGTGGAGTTTCAGTAGTATTTGCAGATAGTTGTTAGTCTTCCTGAGAAATCATGGGTGTCTCTTCTATTCTCATTTGCTTTTTTCATGTATTTTGTCTCACATAAAACAAGCCCTTCTCTAAGATCAACATACACATAAAGAACTTTGGGATAGGGCCAGGATTCAAAGCATCTTGTGGGATTAATCATCTGTTGTATAATATCAACCCCTTTTTGCTATACATCAAAATCCTGAGCTATCTAGGTCAGAAAGGCTTTTATATTCTGATTTCCTGCTTAACACTACTACCACAGTACAGCTGCAAGGGTTTAGATTTCTGCTTTACAAAGTCGAGATGCAGCTATCAACACAAGTGAACAAGACAGATGAGTTGTTCCAGTATGATTGCACCATCTCCCAGCTGTTGCAAATAGTGTTTGAAAGTGTTCAAAAGACTATGAACTACTCAAAACCTGGGCATTAGAGATGGAGTGTCTTATAAAGGCTTAACATGAAAAAGTACATTTAAATTCAGTGTTGGCTAATTTAAGCCCACGGACTGGATTTAATGATGTGACTGTTATAGAGGAGAGAATAAAGAACTGTGTTTCAAAAGCAAACACACAGGGACCACTTTGTCACCACACATAGTTTGAGTAGACAGAGCACTACTGTATCTCACACAACTCCAGTCAGGCTGGACTTTCTTGAAGTTGAGATACCTCAAGGTGGTCAATCAACATGATGTCCCGATGCTACTAGAAACAGTATTGTCCTACTGTGACTGAGCAAATGACTGCACATGATATAATTCCTTCATCATCATTCTTAGAATTGACTTTAAAAAGACCCAAGACATTCAATTAAATTCCTTGCAACAAATGGAATTAAATGGCGAATGTTAAGCATGCCAACATGAAGAAAAAGTAAAGCTAAAGATTTCTTTGCAACATTTAGATATTGTCATTGGTGTTGTCATGCCACATATCATTTATTTGTGGCAGCTTTCATTGTTTCTGTAAGAAATGAGTGAAACAGACAGGAATAAGGCAGGATGCAGCCCACTGCATCTGAGCACCAATAAAACCAAATGGGAATCCTTTAAGAAAAGTCCAGAACAAGTCTTTTTAAAAATAATTTGGTCAGAGAAATCCAGACTGAGCACTTTTCTTCAGAATTCAGCAATTTGTAAAAATAGAAAAGTTTAACGAAAGTCAGACTTGTTCACCAAAACAGGGCTGAAAATAAATTTCCATCTGAAATTTTCCTGGAATTCTGCCAGTTTGCGTCTGAGTTCTCCTACCAGCCCACAGTGCATTTCCCTAGAGTCTGAGTCTAAAGAGTTTGAGAATTCGTGTCTCCAGACACACAAACAGACTGCTCTGTATGTGGTTGTCCTGCTCTCTTTTGGGGAAAATGCTGACTTTACAGGTTTTCAAATAAAATAAATAAGGAAAAAAAAAATCAGTTCTGAAATTGCAAAAATTTTGGAAACATCAAAATTTTCTAACCAGTAGATTTGTCTTTTCCTCAGAAGTTAATGCTTTCCTTTCAGTTCACATGAGTGGGAGAAGACAAAATTTAAATGAGTGTACAGGATGAACAATTTTCCCTCTAGTTTATATGGTGCCATCACAAAGACATTTAAAACCTTCCCAATAACATAAGACAAAAAAGGCTGTCCCAATAAAACCGGAGCAAAAGCAGTGACTTACTTATTGAAATATAGGGAAAAAAAAATACTTTGACCATTATCACACTTGCTGTTCATTTTCTGAGAGTTCAATAGGCAGAAACCCAGGAAATAACCCTCATTATACTTTTTAATGTACATTTATTTGAATGCTGCATATACATCATAGAAAAAGAAAACCTTGTATTTTATTTCGTAGATGTATATATGTATACATGTATGTAAGTTATCAGCAAAAGAAGCTTTGTTTAAATTCAATTTGGTTTATAGCAGCACAGTATGAATTGATAGCAGTCTGTTATGCAAATGGAAATGCTTTAGTTGAGACATGGAAGCAGATTTTCAATAATTCTGATGGGAAAAAAATCCCAGACAAATCAATGCAAAATTTCTGATATTGTTTTACCTTTCTTAACCAAAGAATGATGTCTGTTATGATTGCTTATTGCTCAATCAAACTCATATATTCAAGCACCTACAGTGAGAGAGAGAGCAAGGCTGTGGTGGCTGTCATGGCCTGTGAACACAAAGTTGAAAGTCTGGTGGTTTGTAGTAGTAGTAGTACCTATAAATGGTAGAGATGCAAATGCAGATTCATGTAGGAAGATTGTATAGCTCAAAGTTCACATCTTGAACATGAAACATCATTAAAAAAGGCACATTAAAAAAAGTTATTTTGGAACAATCGGTACAGAAAATCAGGAAATGTGAAAATAAAAGTATGAGATCTTAGCTCTCTACTATGCACATAGTTAACATATCTGGTATTAAACAGTCTGACAGTGTCAACATTACCTTCCTGGCGAGTCACCATTCTCATCAAACAATATCATGTCCCCAGAGACTCCAGTAAAGTTAGTCTTCATAAGGGATTCCAGGAGCTTCCGACCATCGATAGGCTTCATGGCATCACAGAGGCCCACGTAGCCTGGACACAGCGACATCTGCATGTTGTGGAGCCCATACGCCATTGAGTATATTGCATTGATTACAAAGCCCATCTTAGAGTCCTGAACGTGCTGTGTCCTCAGAGTCATCTGGCCTATGGGGAACATCACAAACTGGGTGGTTAGTGCATGGGGTAGAAACACAGTGATGTTTTCAGATATCTGTTGGTGAGTTGGTTATTCATGGTGGAAAAAGTCCTGTGAAATGTCTTAAGCAGCTCATAGTAGATGCTGTTACTGGGGCACACAACGACTATGCTAAAAAACAAAAAGAAAGGCATGAAAGAAGAGGTTCCTCTTAAATATTTTACTACCCAGCTGATGCCTTTCTCTGTGCAGCTTCACATGGGTTGTTTTTCAGTTATTTCTGTACCATGTGTTATTTTTTAAAGCACACATCATGAACATTATAAAACATTTTGGGAAATCCAGGAATTTCCCCCTGCCTGCAAAAATCTCTCCAAATTCTTAGAAATCCTTTGCTGAAGTGTAAGTGCTAACTTGGGGTCTATTCTGCAGTGACTTTGCAGTCAACACTTTTGTTTCTGAGACATGGTAAGCAATCCTGTGCAGACAAAACAACTGCTTTACTGTACCAAAAGTTCCTCTGCTAACAGCTCTCCTACCTCTGTATTTCTTGCTCCTCTCTATTTACAAAGTGAAGATAATGATGCAGTGCAGATGAATGTATTAAAATGTCTGTGAAGGGTTTGATGATGTGGCTTAAGCAATGACTCTGTTTAACTGGAATTGGTAGACCTTATTTTGTTTGGCTTTTAAAAGGTAATGTCTGGATTTCTATTTTCTATTTAAGCTTCTGTGAAATGCACAATAAAAATTCATTCAGCGACACCCTGAAGGCCTTTATTTTATAACCCTGTGTTACTAATGACAGAGATTTACTCTGTTGGCAGCACCAGTCCAGCTAAGGAAGAGAAAGCTGGAGGTTTTCTGCCTCATATGTCGTCAGCAAAGCTGCCAGCTGCACTCCAGCCACCGCATCTTTAATACTGGGGAAGTGAGAAGAGTCAGGGATAAAGCAATTGCATCAGTGGCGCTGGGAATTTGTCAAACACCTGGAAAGATTTGGCTCTGGAAGGAGGACAAACAAAGAGCTCTACTAGAACAGTTACTGTCCTTTTATCAGTCAAGCAGCAATCCCTAGGAGCTGGAGAGGAGGATGGAGATTACACCTGCCCATCGGAGCTGCAGGAGCAGTACAATGTGAGAAGTAATTTGTGCCATGAAAAGACTGATGTAGAAACAATTTTTTCCTTGAAAGAAATGAAGACTAATATATGACTCCGAGGATGGCACTTGTCTAGCTTAACAATGTCCATCCAAAAGACAAGCATACAGTCTGATGTCTAGGCACCTTTTGTGGAGATGGGTTAAGAATCTCCAGCTGGTGATTGATCTCATCATACAACAAGTACATCTACAAGCTCACATTTTCAGTAATGAACATCACCACGCTGTTCTAATCACTAAAACATTTTGGAGTACTGAAAACATCAGGAAGGGCAACAAAGATACATAGTTTGAACTGAAAATCACTGTGTAGAGGTCAGTAAGTGAATAAGGGGACTGAGAGTTCCCTTTTTCCCTTGTTTCATGGGAGAACTGGCACTCCGAGTTCCAGCCAGCCTCAGGAGCAGTGATTAACGCTGTGGATACTTAAATGACAGCAGCTTGAAGTATTTGTAATGGAAAAAAAAACATTAGAAATAGCACACAGCGTTGCTCATTTGTTCTGTTCTACCAAGGTATTACTTTTTCCTAATTAAAAAGTAATAAGCATAAAAACTGCAACAGTGCTGTACATGTAAAACCCATATTAATTGAAATTAAGTGGAAAATTGAACAAGCCTACGACATTGCAATACACAAAACATGGTTTAACCAATTATTCATCCTCACAATTAACAGCTCACAAACTATACAGTTAATTATAGTAGCCATTAGAATGAATCAGATTTGCATCAGCAATAGTATTTATTATAAAGAGTATTCCAGCTTCTTTATTGCATATGATTACTTAAAAACGTAATAGCTTAATTCTTTCAGGAACACTCTCCATTGGGCTTTGTGCTTCAATTTTACAGCAGTATTATTCTGGCTTCCTTTAAACACTGAGCCTCTTTCAGTTCACCTGATCATTTGTAATGAGGCTGCTTAGCTCTTCACAGAAGCTGCTGGCAATTGCCAACAGAGTTGTGAGAGATTTAGCTGTTATGAGAATTTTAATATACTTCCTGCAGCTGGAGAAAACATTTCCCTGAGATATTAAAGCCTCACTTTGCTATACAGGGGCAAATCCCACCTGCCAAGCCTGACTGTCAGTTTGCAGTACTTCAGGAATCTTGTGGTTAAGAACATCTCAAAAACTGAGACAAAAGAAGATTTTTGCTCTTCAATTTACAATAATGTGGTCTTTAAAAATGCCGGTATTAAAAAGTGGTTAAGTCTGAAAGTGGCTTTCAACCCATTTCACAAAGTACTTAGGTACATTAGACTTGACGCATATAAATAACATTATTTACCTCAATGATCCTATGACTGGTTGTAAGGGAAGGCTGAACACTCAAGATAAAAAGCAGTCTCTCAGCCAGAAAAAAAGAGTAGAAATATTTTAAATCTATTTCTGCAACAAGTGTTATTTAGGTAGCTTTATTAAACACATTGTCCATTTAAATGTTAGAGTCTGGTTTTCTTGTTAGAACTCAAACACGTACTCTTAAATTTATACAGAAGTGTGTCTTCAGTCAAGAACCTTTCCTGACACAAGATCAGCATGAGATGGAAGGGTGGCATGGATAAATTTAATGATGATTACTCCAGTAATGTCCAATAGAATTGACTTTACTGATTAAACTCTTAATAATGAATAGTGAAAAAATCTAATAGAATTTGCGGAGTTCCTACAGAGTTACGGGCAGTGAATAAATATTGAAGAATGGGGTTGACTGAAGAACAGGGTGGATTGGAGAAGGGGGTTGATTGAAGAATAGGGTTGTATATAAGTAATTTCAAGGATGTTAGGCTTTGTTAGCAACTATAGAGAAAAGGAAATTACTAAAATAAGCTTTGCCAGAACAGACTGGTGGTTACTGATATGATAACGATCCTAAAACAAAGTGATAAAGAAATTACCGCCAGGGGTCCCAAAGCCCACTATCACATTTTAGTGAGCATGCAGGAGGCATTCTCTGAAAGTACAATGTAATGTATGTAATCTAATGAATATGTATGTTTAAAGACAATATAATCACAGCCTGGTTGATGCTTGGACAAGACACGCTAGGAGGAGCAATTCCCCTGCGTCTCCCAGCACTGCAATAAAGAATGCTTGCTTGTCAACTTAAACTTTATTGGTGAGTTCCTGGAGATTTCTCTGAATCAATATCCACAGACTGTAACCCATATGCTTATTTATAATACCCAGATTAGAACTCTTTTCTATTAGGGTTAAAAATCCCATATCTATCTGAGATTTCCTTTTCTCCATCTCGACCATTCCCATACGAGAAAAATTTGTAAAGAAGAAAATGCAAACATCTTGCTTTCCTGTGGGCTGGGAAAAGTCAGCACGTTGCTGTTTAATCTTGGCTTGTAGCAATAAGCAGGACATGTTCAAATGAACGTATGAGCTCAGATGTGGGGCTTTCAAAACCAATCTCCAAATTGTTCCTGCATACTGTGCTTTGGTTTGGACTGGGTGTCACAGTTTGGGAGCCACACAATACATTTCTTTTGAAAGGCACTGAAACAGATGAAGTTCCCCAGGAAAGCTCTCAATGACCCAGAGCTGCAAAAGGATGTTCAAACCTTAGGACCAGGATACGGCCAGTTTAGAGTAACCTCCCCTGAGCTGTGAATCCTTTTTGGCCCACAGAGTTTGCAGCCAGACTCAGCATCACTCCCAGGATGCTGCAGACAGCAGGAACTGGGGGTACCAAGGTGACCATGTATGTGGGTCAGCTACAAAGCTGTGTTTCATAGGTCTTCAGTTCATTCTTACTGCAATTCTGACAGGCTTAAGCACCTTTTCTGTGGTAGGACTGAACAATTTTTTCAGGATTGAATAGTTGATATCATTCACAAACATTGTTTGGAATAATATCAACTATTTACGAATCTGTGCTGAACTTAGTCATTATGTCCAAATGAGTGTAGGAAGTTATCTGTACTGCAGTACCTCAGAACCAGTAAGTGTTAACACTGTATCATGGCAATTACTACAGAAATAAAAACAAAATTCTGCCTGCCTCAATTAAGTTGTACAAGGCAGCAGAAGAATGCAGTGTGAATCAAAACAGACCTAATGAGGACAGTGGGGCAGCACTTGCAATCATAAATGATCAAACATTGTAGAATTCTCTAAAAAACGGGGGAATTGCAGCAGTTAGAGCACACGCACAGATCTCTCAATTCTGTTCCTTTTCTTCTCTCACACTTCTTGTCCAAGTAATTTTTGTAAGTAAATAAGGGCTTATCCTATTATTTTCCAAGATGTGAGATCATGAGATATCCCAGATTTGAAGTCATAGCCAGTTCTGTCTAAGAAATATTACGCAGACAAATCTCCCTTCTGTGCCAGTTCTGATAATCCATCCATCCATCCATCCATCCATCCATCCATCCATCCATCCATCCATCCTTCAGTTTACTATCTATAATACTTCCTTTCTACTACTTTTTATAGATAATCTTTCTTTAGACTAAATATTCCTCAGGAAGAGGATTACTTTTTATTATCTTCCTGGTTTTCCTCTGCTTAATGCAATAGGCTTGTTATTGGCTATTGCACTGTCTGAAATTAAAGTAAAATTATCCTGGATTTCATGGGAAATATAAGTATGTAAATATTTATTCTATAGATCATTTAGGGATCTAAATATACAGGATTCAGGTGAGACTTTGCAATATGTTTAAATGCATTAAATGTCAGCTTAGGAATTTGCTGCCACTGGAGCAGGTGGTTAATAACCATGCTTTTTCCTGGTCAGATATATAGTCTGGGTATGTCTGTCTTTAAATTATTGGATCATAGAATCACAGAACACCAGGTTGAAAGGGACCTCAAAGATTATCTAGGCCAAATTTTCTTGGCAAAGCATCACCTAGACTGGATGTCTGAGCACCCTGTACATCTGAACCTTAGAAGTGTCCAATGCTGGGGAATCCACCACTTCCCTGGGAAGATTATTCCAATGGCTGATTGTTTTCATTGTGAAAAGTGTTCCTTTTGTGTCCAATTGGAATCTCCCAAGGAAGGATTTGTGCCCATCACCCCTCCACTTTTCCATGTGACTCCTTGTAAAAAGGGAGTCTCCATCTTCTTTGTAACCACTCTTTAACTGCTGGAACATGGTGTTAAGGTCTCCCCTGAGCTATCTTTTCTCAAGGCTGAACAAAGTCAGCTTTCTTAGCCTTTCTTTGTGATTGTGAGACTTCCCAATCCTCTGATCAACCTTGTGGCTCTTCTCTGCACCCTCTCCAGAGGGATACAAATACCTTGTCTGTGTGTTCCCAGCTTTATGATAGGGCTGTAACTCTAACAAAGGTGAAGAACAGCCTGAGAATGGTATAAATTCAGAGCATCCCAACATGCCTATTTTCTGCCCATGTGTTTGGGAGTGATGCACTTTAGGACACTCCAGCAATATCACAGGAGTTATCCTAACTATGGGCTTTGCCAGGCGATCACACACAGCTCTACTAAGCAATATCTTGTGAAACAAGGCTTGGGGCCATGTGAAGGCAAGCTCAAGTACATGCACGCTGATGGCGCCTGAGGTAAGGCAGACTGCTAGCATGAACCAGGGAACTCATCTGAGGAGCTGGGCAAGGATGGCTTCGAAATCAGCCTTTAACCAGTGATTAGCCATACAGAGACTGCCCAGCACTAAACTCCTCATCCAAATTTGGTTTATTTTCCGTTGTCACTTCTCCAAAACATAACTATGTTGATGATGGAAAAGGAATCACCTTCTTTGACCAGGAAAGTGATTCCTATTGGCAGGGGTTCATTACTTGGATCTATGTAAAAAATATTAGTGTACCAACCCAAGAAAACCCATAAAGGAGCTCATAGTCCCACTGCAAGGTGAGCTAGCTGTTGACACAGAGAGTGTGGAGTTCTTCTCACGCTTCAGCATTCCTCCCACAGTACCCAGATCCAGCTGCCCCTGCAGATCTGTTGTTCTAGCACCTTCTGGGAGCAGAGCTAGAAGGAACAGTCAAGCAACCTGCCTAAAACATCCCCTTTCTCCCCCAGGTGTGGAAAAACAAGACAGAATCAACCCAAATCTTGTGGGAAATGCTGAAATTTCACTGTTGCTTCCTGTACTTAGCATGCAAATAAACAGAAAACATGCTTCAATGAAATTCCTTATTTTATGGATTTTTGATGGAAAACCTGTCATTCCTCTTTTATTTCCCCTCTAGTTTTTACCCTCAAGGAAGATGAAATACGATTTTTTTCTGTTTGCCAGCTGGTGACATTACAAAGCCTCATCAAGCAGGGCTGTTAAAAGAGTGCAAAATAACCATGGTTCAATGTGCTTTTCCTGCTTTCTAACTTTTCCAAAGCTGAGAATACTTTGAGTTTGAAAGAACTGGGAAAGGGTAAAAAGAAGAGTGAAAATAATTTATATTCCAGACAGTCGTCCCGCCCCCCCTTATTTCATTCTCTGAGGAGAAACAAGAGAATGAAATATGGGACAGAATATGAGAGAATATATTTTTCAAAGTACAGAGCAGTTTGTTTGCTATGCATCGGGTTTAACACTGCAGTAAAGATAAATTGCTAGTTTTATTTGTTTTATTTTAAAATTTCTCAGTAATGAGAATGTTGTTTTGACAAAATCCTAGGGGACATCAAGAGGAAACCAGAAATATAACCTAAAGTCTCCAACTATCTCATAATGTTTCTCCAGTATTAATTAACAAACTGGTTTCTATGTAGTTTCTATATATATGTAATTAAAATAATTCAATCCTTTGTGTTAATTTTTGTTTTGAGAGACAAGAGGCCAACAGAAATGAGTTCTAATTATGCTAGCAAATATGTCCCATATTCGCTTTCTGCTGGTAGTATTTGAAGTTCAAGCCAGCCAGCAAATGTGGGGGTGTTTTTTCCTTTTTCATTTTGCCTTAGTTAATATCTCAAAAACAAAAAATCAGGACAGCAGACTAATCTTTGCAACAAAGACACATTAGTGCCTGTCTGCTGCAGAATATTGTGTGTGATTTTGGTCCATCATGGGTCCATGCTGTCACAGTTGTACTCCTTGGGAACACATCAGCAACCTTCTTGTGATCTGCATATCCTGGATGGCATGCCACTAAGTTAGTCATTCCAGAAACATGCATGTCTCTTCAGTGAAGAAATGAGTGCAGTCTTATAAAGTTGAGGATAGGTTATACATATGAATCAAGTTGAAGCATAATGTTCATATCTAATTAATGTATCATTGTTTAAAGACACAAAAACATCTTCTTTTGGGGCGTTTTACAAAACCTGTCATCAGAGCTTTCTGTTAAAACAATGAGAAAAAAAAAGTGACTTTGAGTTCTCTGTTATTTATGAGGTTCCAGGTGTGTTTTTCTGCTAAAGATCAAATGCAATAATATATTTGTTCATTTATTTTCCTAATTTCTATGTGGGAAATTTCATGTAGTCCAAGTGTCCTTTTCCATTAAAAATTAATACAAAACCTCAAGATTGAATTTAATATTTTCTAAAAAGTAAATTCCAAGTTAAAAAAGAAGAATATTTGGCAACACTGGAAAATGTCATTTTGTTGCTGAGGCAAAAAGCATGGCATAACAGTAACAATGAAACAATATAAAAGCAAATTATAAACTTGAAACAAAACACTTCAGTGTTACTGAAACAACGAAACCAAAAATTACTCATTACAGTGCTTTTCTTTCAAAGTGTGTGTCATTGCATCAACATGCTACTATAGAACATTTGTCAATTTGACGAGCATATATCTTCCGGTAAAATCCACCCAACAAATGTTTTTGACCAATTCTAACTCACTCTAAGCAGCTGAAAGCCAGTACAATACTGTTACACTTAATGTGATAATTATCACTAAAACGTTAAATTTGAGAATGCCTGAGGGACCAAAGTCAGCGTCCTGAAATCCAGAGAGGACTTTCAAAAGGTTTCTTCCAAATACTTGATTAACTTTGATATTTTACATCTATTTAAGCCTACTTGAACAAGGCAAGTCCGGAGCTCTCACAAATCTGACTAGAGCACTCCTTGGGCACCTACAAACCAGTGGAAGTCTGCCTTCTGTTCTCAAGTTCAGTAAAATCAGCAAGAAGAGTAACATTAAGTCCTAGGACAAAGCAAGTAAATGAATATCTATCTCTTCACACCATTTTCTTAACAGCGTTACTATCCTTTCACCTTCTACAGAATTCAATTTCTTTGGTCCTAAATTACCATGAAACACAACTGCTACAGATGCAAAAGCACATTAAATGCGGGCAGACTGCTGAGAGAAAATGACAGGAACTACTCCAGTTCATCTATCTAATAAGAAATATATATATTCTGAATACAGTGAATTATAATTTACTTTTATTCTTAAGTCTGGAGAGACAGGTTCTACCTGTACAGTGGTATTATTCTCTTCCAGATAATTTTCAAAGTTCAAAAAAGCAGTGAGAAAAAGTATTATATTACAAAGAATAAAAATATCTAATATATGGAAGGAGGAAGGCAGGGAGCAGAAAGTGAAGGAAAAAATAGATGTAACTTTGTAGTTCAGATTTTGGAGGATTTTGACGGTTTTCATAACAGCAATGAGAAGACTGAAGTTATTCAAGGGTCTGAGTTACAGATATCTTAAAATCAGGATCAATGTATACCAAAAAGTATTTCAAATAGGTATAACAGGATATATGGTAGCTTTTAGTGCCACACTGCTTTTTCCTCCAAGTGAGCCAAAAAAATAGTGACATGTCTATGTCAGTTTCTGGCTCAGATTATATCAGGCTTCTAGGAAATTCACATTTGGAACTATGCCTTATAGCTGATCTGCCTTTGGAAATTTCTGGACGTGACCCAGCATCATTGTAAAAGGCAGTGATAAACTGTGTTTGAGCTCCAGATCTGAAACGTGACCATAAAAATGAGGGCTGGGCCATCCTTCATCTCACCAGTGCCCAAGCATGAGATGTAATGTATCAAGTATCAAACTGAGTGACAGACAGGATGTATTCAGGAGAATTAAAATGCTCTAGAATTCACTGTTTAAAAAATAATAACAAATTTTAACTTAATTTTATTTGTTTTCATTTGCAGTAAAAAAACACAAGTGTAGGAATGCTAAATTTGGCAATATGAGTTTTAAATGTGACACGTTTCTTGAAACACAGAAAATACCCTTCCATTATGACACCATTTATTTTTTTATTGGCTATATTCTGATTAAACCAACTTTGGCATTTGAGTTTGCATTTAACCAATAGATTATTAGCATGTTGCTGTGCAAAGACTAGACAGTCATATTTTATTCCTTAGTTCTCTCTGGAAAAGAAAGGGCCATTTATTAACCTAAATTTCTGTTCAGTTGAAATCCTGGAACTTTCTATGGGTCATTTACACCTCATTAAAAGTAGCTGGAGCTGAATGGGATTCAGCAAACTTGTAGATAATTTTTGCATTTACATTTCTGGAGCCTTTCTGTACCTTGAGCTGCAAAACTTGTCTGGTATTTATCCCAAATTACCCTAATCTCCCTTTCTGCAAAAAACCTCACTTTTAATTCTGTTCTTAACTTCTTGGAGATATATTTGTGACCCTTCTCCTGTGTCTTTTCTTGAACCCTTTGAAAATGCATTTTTGGCTCAGAAAACCTAAGTGGTCAAATAATGACTGCGATGTCTGGATTTCTGCATTCTGCTAAGACCCATTTAGAATTCTGCTCCAAGTCTGACTTTCCCTGTTCACCACTTTGTTTGTATTCCCTATAAGCTCTGCCTCTGCTCCTTGCTCCCAGTTGTGTCAGACATGAAGGACCATCCAGAGTGATGACCCTGACACACTTGAGAGGTGAGCCTGTACAAACCTCATGAAGTAAATCCAAGTACAAGGTCCTTCACCTGGGTGAGGGCAATCCCAAGCACACACACAGGCTGGGTGGAGGATGGATAGAGAGGAGCCCTGAAGAGAAGGATTTGAGGGATTTGATTGACAAGAAGCTTGACATGTTGCAGCCGTGTGCATTTGCAGCCCAGAAAGCAACCATATCCTGTGCTGCAACACCAGGCTGGTCGAAGGAGGTGATCCCACCCGTCTACTCTGCTCTTGTGAGTCCCAACTTGGAGCACTGTGTACAGTTCTCATGTCCTCATCATAAGAGGACATGGAGCTGTTGAAACAAGTCCAGAGGAAACCACAAGGATGATCAGAGGCTGGAGCACCTCCCGTATGAAGACAGACTAAGAAAGCTGGGGACGTGTAGCCTTGAGAAGAGAAGGCTCTGGAGAGACCTTAAAGCAGCTTCCAGTGCCCAAAGGGGAAGTATAAGAAAGCCAGAGAGGGACTTTACAGGGGCATGTAGTGACAAGAGGGAATGGCTTTAAACTAGAAGAAGGTAGATTTACATTAGATAGAAGGAAGAAATTATTTCCTGTGGGGGTAGTGAGGCACTTGCACAGATTGCCCTGAGAAGGTGTGGATGCCCCATCCCTGGGAATGTTCAAAGCCAGGTTGGACAGGACTTTGAGCAAGCTGCTCTAGTGGAAGGTGTCCCTGCCTGTGGCAGGGGGCTGGAACTGGATGAGCTTTAAGGTCCTTTCCAACCCAAACCATTCTGTGATCCTGTGTTTCTGTGATGTAAGTTTCTTTCTGCACTTACAGTGCCCTCTGTGTCCTGTCCGTGGTTGACCTTTGTGATTATCCAGCCTCCATCATTTCCCTTTGTGTTATCTGCACTGCTGCTTTGAACCACAGTATTTAATGTCAGGACCCTGCCATAAATACCTGCACAAATGCCCCATTACCTTCTTTCAGATTCTTGTTTCTATTGTTCCTTTAGATGATGCTACCATTTTTTTTTGTGTAACCTCACTTTGTCTGTAACCTCTGCCAGCCAAACTAAGATGTTGCACTGTTTCATCAGCATCAGCCTCTATCTGCTCTTTCTTGTCTTCCGCTTAGAGCACCAGTACTTGGGATTAGTATTCTGGTTTTGCTCTGTGTTTAAGTAACACTTCAAAAAATGCTGTTCCATCTGTGCCTCTGGCTTTTACACAGCATGGGAAAAATAGGGTCTCTTAGCAGAAGAGGCAAAAGGATTCATTTAACAGACTGGTAAATGTAATATATATGCTTCTGCTCCTGACTTTTAAGACTTGACTTTTCCCACTATTGTCAGTTGAGCCAGAGTTTCACAGTTTACTTTGCTTGCATTGGGTTTTGTTTCTGCTCTAAGATACATTTATATAACACCAAGAAAAGGTACTAGGAATTTGAGTTCTGATGGGGACACTTGTCTGTAAGAAAGCAAGTGCACACCTAGTCTTCAAAGGTCCAAAGGCAATCAATACCAAAGGATTGGATTAGCCTTTTATGACATGAAGATGGTTGCTGAGTGGAGTTACTCATCTGGATCAGCTTGCACACCTATTTAGGAACTTCATTGAATTGTGGCTTTAGAATAATAAAAAACATATCTGACTGAAGCTAAATCCTATTCCTGTACAATCCCTAGTGTTCGGAGGCCATTACACATCTCCTTTTAAAGATGCATTTTAAATTCTTTGCCCTGACTCTTAGTGTTCAGAGGTGGCTTGTAGCAGCTCTCCTGTGGCATGGAACTGATTGCACTGAAAATCAAGTCAGGTAAGCCTGCAAACTCCTCACTTTCTGTAGTGTTCCAGCTGGGCAGAAAATCAATGTACTTAGCAACAGCCCTGACGCCCTTTTGGATTAAAAGTGTGTTAAGATCTGTAAATGAAAAGTGAGCTTGATGCTAAAATTTTCATCTCAGTGTGAAGGGATGGAGCCTATTTGTCTTGATAGAATGAATGGAGAAAAAATATTTTGGTTTATCATTTCCTATCGGGGTATTTTACATTAAAATGAATTTGAATTTTGTGAAACCCACCAAATAAAGAGAATTCAAAATAAAACCCCAAAATAAAAAAAATAATGAAACCTCACTATTCACTGTATTGGCTTCATTAACTTGTGATTACATGTATTTTCTGTCACAGAGGTAAATGTAACTTACTATTACACAGGGCAGGGATCATCAAAGTAAAACAACTAAATTCATACCTGGGACATACATGAAGTCAATCTTATAATCTGACATCTTTCATTTCTTTTTGTGCTTAATTTCTTGCTGTTTGAATAAGTTGTTTATACTGTTAACCATTCTTTTTTTTCATGGCAGAGCAACCAGGTTGTGCAGAATAATTCCCCCCTTTGTTTTTTCCACTAAAGTAATGGTTATTGCTTCTTTATAGACACCTCCTTTTAACATCGACCTCATCTGTCAACACCAATCAGCTTTATGTTCATCTTTTCATCATTATCCCAAGCAGTAAAGAATGGCTTGGTTTTTGGCACAAAAATGGATTTTTATTTCTATCCAGCACTTCTCAGTAAACTCAATCTCTCTAATTGGAATCCTGAGAAACACTTTTAGCATCTTTTTTTTTTCTTAAAGCAGCTGCTGAATAAGAGCATGTATTCAGTGAGATAACCTAATAAACTGATAAACTAAAGTCCTGCTTTCTTATCAAGATGGATTTGAAGTAGCACTAGTATATCTATCATCAGGCAGAAACTGCCAGGTCCGTCTATGCTTGTGACCACTGAGGGCAAGTATCATCTTTTACTGTTGTGAAGTCTGAACTGAAGGAATTTTAGATTCAAGACATGCTTAAAGTTAAGAAACCAAATATGAATGTTGGAATCAATATAAAGACATGATTTTTAAAGTCATAGGAAAGATAAGAAACTAGGTAGAAATAAAAACTTCCATGACAGTCTCAAAATTTCATGTTAATTTTGAAGTTAAACTCCCAACATCAGAATCCTGCAATTCTCAGAGAATATTCTTGTGGTTTTGCTGCTGGTAAACATACAAAGTTGTCTTATTTCAGTATTTTTTTCACTTTATCATACCCCTTGCCTAGTTTTGGGATATTATAAGAAAAACAACACAGGTGTCTTAGCAGTTATGACACACAAAGTTGTGATTAAGTAAATCTGCATGTCTTCTTTCTGGCCAACCTTTGAATTTTCTTTATATAAATTTTGACAGATGGTCTAGATCAAATTCAGAACTACAAAACTGAGTAACATGATGAGTAACAACTTCCTGTGTGAAAACCCCGATCAAATGGACAGTTTTAATTGATTGCTGTGTATAGTGTTATATAATGATATATAACACGGAGATAATGTTTTTGTGTTGGTGAATCGTATTTTATTCATTGTAGACTAAGACTCTTAGACATTTATGTTTCACAATTCCCAATCTTTCATATTAAACAGAAATTAGATTCTACCAATGTTGGCAAAAAGTAAGTAAAAAAAAGAAACCCAGAAAAATCAAGTTGAAATGTCGTTGCTAACACAACACAGTGATAAAACGCAGGTCTTCATTAACCTATATCCAGCCATGCCCACTATACTGACATCTCAGGAAAGAGGTCTACATTACTGTGGGGAAATCAATGAAGTTTACTGCTCAATACGCAGTATCTGTCAATAGTGTAAATAAAACGTGTCAGGCTGTGTTGGAAGAGTAGCAGAAGGAAAACAGTGGAGAAAAGTCAGCTGAGTGATGAAGATGTACACTGAGGTTTTGATTCAATTTCTACCTCAGCCACAAACTTCCGCTATGAACTTGTCCAAATCAAAAAAAGACTTATGAGTGTTAAGTGGGGCTTAGGTGGGGTTTTTGTGTTGTGTAAATCCACAACTTTTACCCTTAAAGCCATTTCTCAGTCTTAGGGGTTTGTGGAATATATTGATATTTTTAGGAGGGAAGGTCCCTTGCGACTTAGAGCTGTGGATGGCCTAATTTCCAGCATAGCACCACCTTATGCCTCAGCACCAGCAGGATGCCCAAGGTCTTAGCACTTTTTAGCATCTCATGAAATGAAAATAATTAAAAACCATACCAAAACAAAACAACAACAAAACAACACAAAACCCCAACAAAACAAGTAAAAACCCCAAACCAAAAAAAGGAGCAGAAAAATGGGTCATATCTTTCTGGGGAAAAAAAGGTTTTGACACAGTTTTGCAAAAATGACAAAATGTTGTGGCAGTGCTAAAATCAGTATGATTTACTGAAAAAGATCAGCTTAAAATGGCGTTTACTGAAATGACTCATGGCTGAAAGAAAATCTGGCAAAATCTTTCAAACCAGCTAGTCTTCTATCTGGAGTACACAAATAACCATCCCTGCCATATGGACCTCATGTAACTTTTAGTTTATTAATCCCTCATTGCTCCTGTGAACTAAAGCAATGCGATTACTCCTTTTCAGAAAAGAAGCACTGAATTTTGTATTAAATTGTTTAGATGCCCATAGAGGTAGATTAGCATCAAGTTTTCCAAACACAGAGTTGTTAAGTACTGAGGCAGTATCTGTTTCCTTAGAGATATGAATACTTTTAAAGTTCTGGTTGTCATCATTTTGGAAAGAGGAAGGATTGTAGTTCCAGCCTCTTCCAATACGATTCACTCTTCCACCAGACCAGGCTTCCATAGTCCAGTGTGAGCTGTTTACACCAGACCCTTAGTCACAATGGTTTATACAGCAGGAGTAATAAATACACTTACTTGTGCAAGTCTTGTTGTATTTAGGGTTCTCTTGAGGAAACCCTTCCAAACGGCACTGGAACCTGTGCTGCCAAAATTCCTGAAACCATGGATTTCGGTGATTTGTTTCTGGCCGAAGCTGAAGGTAGTAATCATCAAACCATTTCACATCAGGAGACTGGAGCTTGATCGTTATTCCACCAACAGCTTCACGCTGGTACCCGTCTGTCACGTCGTACCTGTCCGCCCAGCCATCACTGCAGGGATAAATAGAAGAGGGACAACATTAATCATTTAGAGGAATAAGAAAAATACTTTCTTAAAAGCAAAGTTTGAAATTCAGTGTTTTCCTTATGTTTGCTTGTCATTGGTACCTTCTACTTAGATGATATATTCTTCATAGAATCATGGAATCAACAAGGTTGGAAAAACCCTTTAATATCATGAAGTCCAGCCATTACCCCAGGACTGCAAAGTCCACAACCAAACCATTGAAACAAGATTAAAAATCACAGATCCTGAAACCCACTGAGACACACCTATAAACACATCTCTGCATCACACTAAGCCTCATTGAGCTCTGAGGAGAAAGTCTTAGATTCAGGTTTTTACATAAACTGGGCTGATTCTATTAGCTGAAAGAAGGTGGCCTTGAGAACAGGAGCTTTTACAGTGTGATGGTCCTGACTGTGTTGCAGACCATGCCTATACTGCATGATCGAGCACGGCCCAAAGAACCTTAAGGAAATTCTAAATGGACTGATGATGATCAAGTAGAGATATCAGCTCAGAGCTCAGATGCTAGACAGTATGGCATTGCCTCTGAAGCAAGAAATCCTCTTTGCTGACATGACTAATGAAGCTGGGCAGAACATCATGAACATCCATGTCTTGGTTGTTCATAACTGGAGTATTACAGAGTTGTGTGACCCTGTACCACGCAATAAATTTTAATCCCCTTCTGTCAACTTTTCTGCTTGCAGCACTCTGATCACAAGTAGCTACAAGAAAACCCAAATCAAACAGACTGACACAAATTTCTGAGGGTAATTCTCCTCTCTCCAGTTTCACAAAGGATTTTTTTTGAAGTACTGACATTTACAAAGTTTCACTCAACTCCATTACAAATGTACATATCTCATTAGAGCAATGCAGGTTTCTGCTGTGCTATCATGGACTTGATACTTTAGTTTTTCAAAAGTCCCAAGTCTTACACTGAGAGAATCATAGAAGAATCTCAGATTGGGGTTTTGTCTCTCTAAAAAGGCACTGCTGTTAATGACTACAGAGATCACCTTTAAATCCTAAAAATCAAACAGCTGAAGGATAAAAAAGAAGCTTAATTTGTCTTATTTTAAAAGTTCATGAGTTGTTTAAAAGGTAGCCCTATTTTAACTTGTGTAACAGATGTAGGCGACCTTTATCTACACAGTTCTGTTGTTCTATTTTGGTCATTTGCTGTCTGGCTTAAACTTTGCTTCTGTACTGCAGAACATGGAGGAAACTTGCTGCAGTTATTTGGTTGCCTGCTCTCTGCACTCAGCTGTCCTCACACATTGCAGAAGTCAAGACCTCAGACAGTGACTCCTTCTGCACAAGACAGATTTCATTGAAGCCTGGATTTGACTACATCTTATTAGCACAGCTGCAGTGTCAATAAATAATAACTTTACCAGAGGCAAAAATAATATCTAGTGTCTGAAATGGAAATGAAGGGGCTGTTGAACATGCTTCAGATTTCAAATACACTATTTACTCAGCAGAAAAGAGTAATATACACATTCACAAAAGGAGAAAGATGAGCACTGATGTTAAATTTACCTTCTAGCTTAGATCCAGTTAGGGATGAACACAGATGTAATGTTCCCAACCGCACTCAGGAGACTCCCCACTTTCTACCAGCACCATTTACTGGGCAAAGAGTTAGAACCATTTATGGGTTGTTTTGTGTTGAAAGCTGCAGAAGGTATTTTAAATTTATGAGCAATTTAACCTTTTCTTTGAAACATTCATCTTAATCTTTGGCAAGTTTCTAAGCAGTTTTATCCGTCCTCATAAAATCTGACAGGTTTTATGAATGCAGGAAGAGGTAGGTTGTCTGTGGTGTGTCTTTATTTTTAAAACTGAACAGAATTTAAGACAATGAGAGCTGTGCCGTCAATATCCCAGCTTTACAAGTTGTTGCGTAAACAACTGAGGAAAAAAATGTTTTCTTATAATGAATTTCTTTATCATTTTTTCACAGGAACAGTTTTGTAGATCTAATCCAGCAGTGCTATAAAATTCATAGCGATACTTAATGAATAGTTATCCCCTCCAAGATAGGTTTGCAACAAAGATGCTGTTTTATAACTTTAAGTTGTTAAAATAGACAGAAATAACAACTTCATATTACATAACCCTTCTCAACTTTTCTTCAGAAGGACTTCTTAATTCAACAGTGCTGCTTTTCATTCAGACAAGCATTTCAGCTCAGCTTATTGGGCAAATAGCATTTGGGAGCTTTATATAAAAGATGCACTCAAAGTGTGTATTGCAGAGACAACATAGAGACAGCAAAGCTTCAGACAGACAAGGTGGCAAAGCAAATGCTAAACTAGTATCTAAAGGCCAGTGAAAATGGAGTAGGAAAACCAGCTTGCATGAATATAAAAAAGCACCGGTAGTGCGTGGTACTTAAATTCTGCACCCACAGCAGAGTAACACTTACGGGACGCCAGTGGCAATATAATATAGATATATTTGGGGTATTAGACCTGGGACATACTCTGAACTCAGTAAGGGGAGTGGAGATGAAAGAGAAGGGAACAGTGAGAGAAATACCTAGTTACTTTCCTAGTCCTGCCTGCCTCTCCTTAGTATGTATTTCTTCTCTTAATGGCTGGGGATATCATAGTACTCCATTGCTGGTTGCAATGAACCTTATGAAAGGTTCAAAATGGTATTATCCATTGTTAAATTCTACTGGTTCAACAGAAACTGGCTGTGACAAGGAGCTCCAAATGAAGTCCAGTATAATTCCCACCCTCACCAACAGAAGTGGCAAGGTGCACAGATTGCCACTAACACAGTGCAGGACTGTGTGCTGGTGAGACAAATGGTTCTTCAAGTTAACAATGGGGTATATATGATATTTAGGTGAACAAATGGTTAAGAACAACTTTCTCATAGGTAGTAAAATAAATCCAGGTGAACAGTATTCCAGTGATGATTACGAAAGATTCCTAACAGATTAAATGGGACAAGTATATTCTTACCAGATCACTACACAAGGTTTTTTTTCTCCCTTGCACAGACACTGTGCTTTCCAAGCTTATTCTGACTAGGTGAATGGGTGATTCTACTATTAGAAATAAATGGTGTTGCTTTTTAACCACTGGGCAAATGTCCTTGAAATGATCCTGCCAAGACTTTGAGCTGCACATAAAGAAACCTTGTTGTGAAGGAAAGCACAGCTGCAGCACCAGCAGTAAAAGCCCCTTGCTGAGATATCTGTCAGGTGTACACAATAATTCACATAGCTCATTCATCAGCTTGCCAGGGTAGAAAGCTGTCAACAAGGTAAGAGGCCTATGACATGTACAGATCTGGCTGCCCCCAGTATTACCTTCACATTCAGCACAGTGGGGAATTGCCTTTTAGAATCATGACATGTTTTCCCTTCATCCAGTTCTTTTGTGTTTATATTCTTTGCTGTCAAACTAATTCCTGGTTTCCTTACATACTGGTGGTGTGATATAGAATAATATAGAATAACAAATATACTGTATAGATTAAAAAAAAAAAAAGGTAAAAAATATCATTTACAAAGATTCTTGTGCACCGAAGAAAATAAGGAGCCATGGAAAGAGGGAAAAAAGGAAAAATTACATTTGCAGTTGCAGTGCTAGCAAGAGATAAAATTGAAATAGGAGAGCTATTATCATAATGATCTTTATGTGTTATCACATCTTATTTGCATGTGTACATTACCCCAACTACCAATTTTTCAAGGATATTCAGGGTGATGGAGATGTTAGTAAAAAAAGTACCCTTCAGCAAACAGAAGGGAAGTGTTCTGCTCATTTGTTAAAGGTCTCTTTGGTTTACTCACAGTAAATCACAACATAGTTTTATATCACAGAAAGGCTCCAATAAATGCCATGGCAAAGCCAGCAGTATTTACAAAATTAATTAATGAATAAATAAAAGCTCAATAAAATAATTTGATGGTTTTGATCATTATTGTACATACAATTATTTTAAAATATCTGAACAGAAAAGTAGAGGCGGGTGAGGCAGATGAGATCCTATTTAGATGACTGGGTTATTCACCTGTTATAAAGAAATTTCCAGCTGCCTGAATGAGATATTTTTGTTTCTTCTGGAAAGAATCTTCATGGAGGTAGGAGAGCATTCAGGTGAAGAACAGTACAGGAGCCAGCTCATGCTTGAATTATCATGAAGATGTCATTGGAAAGGCACTTAAGGACTATAAACATCAGTCAATATGCATGATGGTGATGGCTGCTTTGAGCTTATACAGTGTAGTCAAGAAATTGATAGCCCTCCTGAAAAAACATTTACAAAAAGGTGAAATTAGTCAGTCCCTGTCAGCAGTGACCTAAGCATTTAATCCCACAAAGTTCCTACAAAAGACAAGATGGATTCTGATTCAAGAATGCTCCACATCTACTTAATAAGTAGCATGACAGTCAACCACATGGAGCGGGCTACTGATGTCAATCTGCTTATCAGGAATAACAGGCATATGCAGAGCTGACTGACACCTTCTGCAAGAGCAGCAAATTACTAGAGTTGCACATCATTTTAAACAGGACAAAGGCAGAGAACTATTGCCAGCTTAAACTAGATAAGAGAATGTCAAAACCTTAATTTCATGGTCAGATTAGTATGAGAGAATAATTGCTCAGAAGAGATCATTAGGCACGCAAATAAATAGATAATATTAAAAAGATTTATTGGGTTCAGGAGAAGTAAGCAAATGGAGTAGGAAGGAGGTGTTGCCTCAGGCATCAAGGATTTTCATTCACGTGTTCAGAGATGCAGAACACAGAAGGAATTAGGACTATTCATTACTGGTCATGCTTACAGGTGACAAGTGTATGGTCCATCCTGTGATATCGGATTAATGCCGTCAAATGTGGAATGTGATATGGAGAAAGCTTTTTGTGAGCTGCTACAGAGCATTCTCCAAAGCACAGGGCTTTCTGATAATGATGGGTAGGAGAAGAATGCAGTAGCTTGTTTATCAAGTTCTCAGAAAGCCTAGGTGACACTACTCAGATACAGGCTGTACCCAGTGACAAGAGAGATGAAGCTCTTCTGTAGGTGTTTAATCAGTAGGTGAGGACTGCTTGAGAAGTTTAAGACAAAAAGCAATTTGGGTGAGGACAACCATGAAAAACAGCATTTATGACTTTTAAAAGAGCAAAAAGGAAAATCAGCAGACTTCACCAACCTTAGAAAACCTCAAGGTTAGATCTTTGTAAGGAATGGAAGAATTAAAAAGTACTTAATTCAAAAATGCCATGCAGACGAAGGATAGGAAATACAGTAGCACATTAGTGAGCCCCTCTCAAAGATGCAGATATATGAAAAGCAGAAGCAAGGTCAGATTTTCAAGGGTCAGCATGAAAGAAAACCATTAGATAGTGATAAAATGAAAATGTTCAAAAAATAAAACAAGCTTCAACAAAAAAGGGATGTCAAAAGTAACAGAAAGCAATTCTCTAAGCACTTTATTCTGGGAGGAAGAGTAAAGAAAGTGTTGGCCTGCAGTTCCCTACGGGGAGAAAGTTAAGGAAGACGAACCCAGGACAGCTTTTAGTATCAAACTTCACAACAGGAAAACCTAGTGTTTAGTGACAGAGATAGAGGGTCAACCTAAAAGTGGGAAGGTGATCTAGAAAACAGGCTTATTCAAATTAGCTGGAGATTTATAGCCTAAAGAACCAAACACAGTAGTAGGGGAGAGATGTTACAACTGTCTTCAGGTACCTAAAAAGCTGCAGCAAAACAATCATAGTTTGTTTATCATGTTGGTGTAAGCATTCATGACTTAAACTGCAGGGAGAAAGACTCATTTTAAACATCAAGAAGGTGTTCCTCGCAGTAGAGAATATGAGGAACTAGAATAGCTTGGAGTCTCCTGGGGCTGTCAGAAAATAGGATAAACATCCATCTGATCTAAATGGCCCTGCCTTGGCGAAGGAAGGACAGAAGGCCACTGACTTCCTGACATCCAATCTGCCCTGTGTTTGTGCTAGCTTATGTTGAGGTTTGACATATGTCTGGAAGTGATAAGTGTGTAAACCCCAGTGGGTTAGAGAAAGAAATGCAAAGAGAGTTAAAATAATGTCCCTCCCTCGCAGTTTCCCCAGCTTTTCGTGGTGTTTTACCTTACTTCTTGTTACTGTATTTTTCTTTTCCTTGCAGTTGCTGTGGGAAGCATCGACAAAGAACAGATACTGTAAGGGTGGTGAGGCACTGGAATGGGTTGCCCAAGGAAGTTGTGAATGCTCCATCCCTGGCGGTGTTCAAGGCCAGGTTGGACAGAGCCTTGGGTGACATCGTTTAGTGTGAGGTGTCCCTGCCCAAGGCAGGGGGGTTGGAACTGGATGATCTTAAGGTCCTTTCCAACCCTAACTATTCTATCTGTTCTATGTTTTAGGATTAATTGTGTATTTGACTGTACACAGCTAATTCCAGTGCTGAAGTGAGAGTATGCAAGAGTGTGCAGTGGGTCACATACCTATGCCAAGCAGAATCAGGGCTGGAAGCACTAAATGTAACTATGTGGAAAAACACTTCCCCATTGTCGTGGTTTAAACCCTAGCCAGACAGCTTGTTCACTCACTCCCAGTGAGTGGTGCCGGGCTGACAGCAATCGAGGCCCCCCCCTGGGGCTCTCCCCTTCCCTGCTCCCAGAGGAACGGGGAGGAGGATCGAAAAGGTGCAACTCCCACGGGTTGAGACAAGAACAGTCCAGCAACCAATGTACAACACAAATCACCACCGCTACCATTGAGGACAACAACAATAAGGGAAAATAACAAGGGAAGAGAATATGATACCACTGGCCAAGAAATGAGTCCCACTCAGAAGCCCGTGTCCTCCTGGGTAACTCTCAGTTACTCCCCCACCCCGGCCATGACGTGCTGTGGTATGGAATACCTCCTTGGCTAGCCTGGGTCAGGCGCCCCATCTCTGCTTCCTCCCGGCTTCCCCTCCTCCCTGGCAGAGCATGAGCCTCACAAAGTCCTTGGTCAGGGTAAACATCACTTAGCAACAACTGAAAACATCGGTATTATCAGCACTGTTCCCAGGCTGGAAGTCAAAACACAGCACTGCACCAGCTCCCACGAAGGAGAAACATGACTGCTACTGCTGAACCCAGGACACATGCACAGGGTGAAAGAAATGGGGTAAAATTCTCCTAATCAGAGGTAGCTAACATGTTGCACAGTAAAGATATTTAAAATAAAAAGGCTTTTTTTTTTTTTTCTCTGAACTGGAAAAGCTTGGTTTTTATTGCTTTTGAAACAGTCTTCTTAAAATTGTTTTAAATGAAAATGATTCTGTTTTATTGCCTTTTTTTTGGGGTGAAAGAAAGGATTTAGATATATTCCCCAAATAACACCCTCAGTATAATTAAGATAATCCTTGGTATTTTCAAAGAGAAGACAAATTCTGTGTTCCCTAATTTGGCCAACAGTTTGCAATAGGAAGAGAGGTTCCTGAAAGAGCTCCTCACCATGTTACGTGTTGTCTCTACAGCTACCACGATGCTCTGTCTTTTTACACCAGCATGGGAAGCTACAGACATGTCAACTAGTTGGGTCCATTAAGTTACTCACTCTATGAAAAGCAACTTTCTAGTTATTGGCTCTGGACAAAGTGTGATCAGTGACAGCCAGTGACAGTGAGCTGGGGAATGAAGCTTTATATTCCCTGTGAGCACTGCCTGGGATATTCAGCACACATTTCTAAACCACTGTTTCTAAGGTTAGACAAAACACTGAGATACATGTACACAACAAGAAAAGGTTCCCCACCCTCCCTTTTGTAAACACTTCCACTTATTTTCTAAATTGAAAATGCTGCAGCATCTTGGAATTAGTTGAGATGATTTCTTGTTCTCTAAAGTCCCTCCCTCTTCAATCTATAGCTAAAGCTATTACAGTTAATGAGTGCATTCATTAGGCTGTAGGCTGGTCTTTTTTTGTTATGCAAAAATCTGTTTGCAGGCCACTTAATGATGATGGAAACTGCTGTTCTGCCCACATGTAATCACTCTCCTGCCAAAAATCTGACCGATAGCATTTGAGAATATAGTTGAGATTTTTATTCTCCACCTGTGTAGGAGTTTGTTGACTGAGAGGCTGTTTTAATTTTCCTTTCATTTTATTTCTCTACTCTGTCAGGTTTTTTCTATATCTTAAAAGCTCTAAAAATATTAAAGACTCCTCATGCTCTTCTGCAAAGTGCTACCAGTCTTGCAAAGGTAAATTTGCTTGGTTAATATTGGGGGGGGTGGAATTACTTTTGGTGAGCAGCTGTAAATTGCTGTATTTAGATAAGTTTATTTTATAACTGCGTACGCAATGAATTCTTGTCTTGCTACTTGGCTTTTTTAGTTTGAAATTCCTCATCTTAGTCTCCCTTTTCATGCATATTATAAATGAATTAAAGGGTAATTCAAAAGAAAGAAATAAACTGATTATTTTTAGAAATAAGGCAAACTGATTTCCCCAAGATGATATTGAGAAGTAGTTATGTGGTGAACTTGGTAGATACCTCGCACAGGGGGATTACTGGTAGATTTGCACAGGGGACTACTGGTACTAATTACTTGCAGACTATCCAGACTTCCACCAACTGAGAAAGGTGATGGCAATTTGAGAGATTGGCAGTCTATAGCAATGTATAATTTTCATGAAAACAGAGTTTTTCAGCTGTCTGCATCTGTAGGTCAGAGGTGCAAAGTAGTTCAACCTGGCTGTATTCAGGTCTGCATCAAGACACAGTTTCAAACCTGTGCTGCCCCTTCTTCATGCTTGCAAGCTCTTATAGCTAATCAGTTTCACTGGAGGAATTTATCCATACATATAAATTGTATGGATTGTCCCCTAAACTGAAGAGAAATTTGACTGTAAATTGCCCCATAAAACACCAAGGATGCTCAGCTTGTGCAGTTTGCTGTCTTGATTCACATACAATTCTTTAGTGAGGAAAAGGTAAAAAATTTGACGTATTACCAAGAAGAAAGGCATTTTTGGTTGTCTAGACAACTAAATAAGGTCTTAATGTTTTTTTCTAAGATATAATGTAAATGTGTGCTATAATTTCAGTCACTTACTTTTTTATTGCCTTCATTTTTGAATAATCATTTACATAGAATTTCAGGTTTGTCTAGACTAAACACAGTTCTTTCCAACTTTCCTTTCAAGAGCTGCTTTCTATGTTTCCTGTCATTCTTCCTGAAAATGTACAGCAGGTCCTTGTCTTTGCAGCCTCAGTGCTACCTTGGGATGCTCTGAAAGCATGGGCAAATGGCGTCAAGGATGTGACCTGGGTATGGATGGCAGTAAGTAACCGAACTGAGCACTCTGTGGACTGGAGACAAGAGAGCAGTGATCGACTGTTGTGATCTATATAGACATAGGAACGTTCTATCCTGTGCTAAGGACCATCTCAAGCTGGTCCACATTCCCACACTGAAGTAAGCAGGCAGCTCCCACACTGTCCCCAGTCTTCTCCCTGTATCTATCAGGAGGAACTACTGAGCCTTTAATAATGGGGTGGGAAGAAAAAAAAAGTTTGATGAGCAGCACCCTTTCATGACAGTGTATTAATAAAAGAGGAGCAGGAACCATTATTTTCTTCAGGTTTCATATTAGATAAAGACTGCTGAAAGAGAGAGTAAAACCAAACAGAGGCATGTGTGCTGCTGGAAAACTTAAAATTTGTTTGGGCTTTGGCCACCAGCCATTAGAAGTGCTTTCATCACTGCTTTGTTATAGGGTATAAAGATTGCTTCATATCCTTAAAGTATATTTTCCAAATATGGCAGCGGTTTTTCTTTTCAACAATATTAATGCTGTTGACTCATATTTATAATTCTCTCTAAGCTCCTCAAACGGCAAACTTCTCATAATGACAGCCTAAAAACCAGCAGTTACATAATGTCAGCAACAGCAGAAAAACAGGAAAGAATAAAATATGGTTCATCTCTAAAACATTTCAATCAATTACTCATTTTTTCTGTAAAAATACTGATTTTTATCTTCCCTGGAATACCTGACTTCAGTATAACTTCTCAGGCACTCAAACGTAATGCATAATGCAATGCAGTGGTATGTTATCTACTAAGGCAATTTAAGAAAACACAAAAAAAAAGATCATGTGCAGAAATCAGGTCTTGGCAGAAATTATAAACAAACCCTACTGTTTTGAAACACTTTCACAAGGTATTTCCTGTGCTTCCCATGTACCTGAAATTGAAATATCTCCGGGATAACCATAACGCAGGAATATCCTCAGTTTATTTTAAAGCAGTGCAATATGACTATAAATACAAGCCAATGCTATTTTTCTACTCTGAATTGACTTTGCTTGCATTGATTGAGGGTATTTTTCGTTACATTAAGTCCACCAGGAGAAAAATAGCTTATTGTGAATCACAATTATCTTGTGTCGATGATTTACTAGGGCTGCCAAGAGTGGAATGATTCTCCACTAGACATCCATGCACTGATTTAACGGATATGCAACAACAATCTTTATGATAAATTCAAAATAGACACATGAATGAGCAGATAGCAGGTAGCTTTGCTACTTTAAAAATATTTCAGAAATGGGCAAAAAATTGGTTTAAGTAAAAATATTCAGTTACTTGTGAGAAAATGCAGTACACATAAGCATACGTATACACATAGATGTATCTATATATGTATACATATATATATTTCCTATATTTTTAAATCGTTTATAGCCTGAAAAAGTAGCATGCAATAGAAAATATCATGTCAACATAACATCTGTTATATTCTTTTTGTATATGTTTGTGAAATTGTTAAACCTATTAAATGTAATTCAAAAGAACACTTGAGATGCTGCATCTGCTTCTATAGAAGATGACAATTATAAATAATATATTTAATCTTTGAATGTATGAAAAGCAAACAGTATGGGTGAATCAGCATAAAGACATATCTAGGACATATGTGGACACATCTAGGTATTCTAAGGAGGTGCAGACACAATACAGAGTTAAAATGTCAGACAAGACAACAGTAAATTTAAAGAAACAGAAATACATGCCATTTCAGGAGTTACCTTTAACAACAATGCATATCTTAATATTAAATGTTATTACTTTGGAGATGATTTGTCTGTTTATGACTAATCAGAAACTTTGGGTTGAATCTTAAAGTTGCGCTCACACACAAACCATTTGAATGGGGATCAAAAAAATAAGGATGACATGTTAACAATATTGTTTGTAATTTTAGCCCCTATTTTAAAACCATCCGTGCCTAGAAAACTTCCATTGGTCAAATAGCAAAGAGTTAAGCAGATTCTGCCTTTTCCTACAAATCTTAAATCTCCAGATTTCAGTGTGTGCGCTACGGTAATTCTAGAAAGACTAATATGAAATTTGTAGTTGAACAATGGATAGCAAATTGTGTGTCTGTGTAAAGGTCTTAAACTGACATGTTGTGTAGGGCTTTTTCCAGAGAAAGAATAAGTCATTTCAAGCTGGTAATTGCAATAATTAGCACACATTAATTAATAAAAAAATACAAAGAAACTGATATTCAAAGTCCCCCAGGAAATCACTAGTTTCAGTATTTTTTTAAACATCCTGTTCAGCAAACCCAGCCAAATATGGAAAATAAAACCAAGGTAGATCTAGAATAATGACCCAAGCAGGGCAAATATGCTGAATTCCTCCTCCTGATGAAATTAGCTGAAGCTTTGCCACTGACATCACTTAGGACTGCATTCCTAGCTCTGTGCTCAGATCAAGACCTATCCCTCTGATTAATTCAGTGCCTGCCTTCAGACAATGTAACGTGTAATGTCTAGCTTATCCCTTGCACTCACATAGATATTACCTGTAGACATCCATGGAACTGAATTATGAAACAGCTTTATAAGACAAGGGCTTCATCTTCTAAAACTCAGTTCAGAATAACTCAGGTGTCATGGGCTATAAACGCAAGTTATTTCAGTCAGTCATTTGAGGACGTAGACACACACTTTAATGATTACCAGAGAAGGAATGTCATTATAAAAGCTCATTGTCATCAGAAGGAAGAAATCGTGTCAAAGACTTTGCAACCTGACAATTTCATCGCTTGCTCTACAGCATTCAGAGTTAGCATCTTGAAAACAGTGTGCCATGATAAATGTCCTCTCAATTTGATTTGAGAAGTCTGGACAAAAGGATTCTTCACTGAAGAAAATCATGAATCTCTTACAAAACCCAAATCAGGTATACGTAGGAATATATTCACATATTGCTGGCACAAACTCATGTGGAAACAGAGTGATGTATTTCTTATGCTGAAGCAGCTTGCATTTCTTGTTTCCACAGATTTAGAAGCATCATTATCAAAACAGTATGTATGTCTATACACTCAACTAATTTTAAATCAACTACTTGAGTTATCCAGTGCTTGGAGTCAGACATTTAAGGGACTATATTTCCCACACTGAGGCATTGCCTTGATTTCTATATGTTGACATCCACACAAAGATGGCAGATTTAGTATCATAAATAGAGACAGTACCCAAACCAAAGCTCACCAAACCCAGCATTCTCTCCCTGATGGTGTTCAGTAAAAAATTCTTGTATTCCTTGAAAAGCCAAAGCAGAATTTAAATGGGTCTAGCAGACACCAACTCACAAGTTCTACCATTTTAATGGCTGAGGGGTTATATCAGTAACATTCAGCAATAGAACTCTGATCTTAAGTGATCTTTAGGCGTAAGGGACCATTCCTATTTAGGTGAAGTTACTACTGCAAATTGTAACAACTTTATCCTATCTCCCTTTCAAAACAAGGAAGTACAGGAAGTCTTAAAAAAATATGCAGCCAGTGGTTCTTTGCCATTCTTTGGTGTTCCGGTATGTCACAAAACCCCCTTAACTTCTCTCAGCGTAAATACTGCTGAGATTTCTTTAAATGGCAATGACCCATTTGGAGGAAGAACTTTAAAATAATGCGAGAGAACTCACAGATACAAAGACCAGAAGATGTCATTAGATCAGGACCATTGCATTTTGCTTAGTTTCTCCTCACAAGTGGGCCTGATGCTCCTTGCACAGCACTTTTATGGCTCCTTGATTGTACTGATTTTGCAGACGCTGACTTAACAAAAATAAGAATGAAGCCTGGGGTCATCTGCACCCTAGGTTCGTAATTGCCTTCTGCATAAGAAGTCTGCCTAAATATACAAGTAGCCAATGCACAGAGTTGAAAACAACAGCAATCCAGAATATACTTGAGAGAAAAAGCTGAAAAATGTAATGAGATGGTCACACTTTAAGTAAAAATGTATCATTTAACACAGTATCTGTATCTAACTATAAGTCTGTGAAGAAGAAAACATTAACATAGGACTCAACCTATTCTGCTTGGTACTGCTGAAAACAATGATTGTATTCATGCAAAGCTCTTGCAACATCATAATCAGGCTTTAGATTTCAGAACTGTGGCTATGGTTACCATCAATAAATACCGCATGTGAAATTTATCACCACTTCTATGTCTGTCTCTGCAAACACAGGTCTGTCACTAAAATTACACATTCATCTGCAAATATTGAGATGCTTTTCACGTTTCTTTTGGTTATAAATCTGGCAGAAAAGACTTTGAAAAGAAATGAATGTTAAAAACCTACAGAAAGAATAAAAACATGTAGAGATTATCTAGAAAACTTAAAATCTGTTCTATAGTATGATAACACAATAGGCTATTTGGCAAGATCTTTCAAAAATGATATTGCAAAATACAGTCCAGAATTAAATTATGCACAGATACACATAGATGGCATAAATTTTAGGACATAGCAATGTAAAACCAATATCTGATTCTCTTTTGTGAAATAAATTAGAACTTCATGGAGTCCCTGTTCTTCTGTCTTGCAATCGTATTTCACAGAGGTTGTTTGATAACTGACATTGGAGAAGTACCTTCTTAACACTTCAAAGTTATAAGCAAGACACAGGGCAAGGCAGTTTGATTCCATCTAGAATTTTTTATTGCTTTCTTTGAGGTATCCAAGCCTTTGATGTCCTAACCCAGTGATAATTTATGATAATAAAGCATAACCTGTCATGATTTATCATTTAATACATAGCAAGTTCCTTCTCTATGACAACTGGGTAATTGAAAGGTCTCCAACTAAAACTGTAAATTATGTGGCTCACATATGCTAATATATTTTCTAACTATTTCTCTGTAAATGGCACAATAATTGTAGTGATAGATCCCTTGTTTAAAATGTTATATATGCACATTTCCACTCACCTTTTCATCAGGATTCATACTAAAATAAAGGGCAAGAATCTTAATGACCTCAACTATTTATCACTAGCATTGTGGGCAACAAAACTACTGCTATTGCTGGGAGTAGTCTAATGAATTTATTTGTTAGAGTGTATTTGAACTAAACCCTAATCTGAATATTCCAGGTACTGGAAAATTACTTCCACATTTTATGGATTGAGAGTACATGTTTGAACAATTTGATTGACACTGGTCAGCATGAGCTAAGAGCAACCCAGACTGTACATATATGCTTTGATTTTCTGTATCTTATTTTTAAAATTTAAGTCCATAATTTAGTTCAATAATTTAGTTCCCTAATTTGGTTCTGTGCCTCCGCTATTTTAGATATTTCGTAAAAGTTTATAACATTTCTGTAACATTACAAAGACTGAGGAAATCAAACCTGTTTGTCAAATGATAAAAATGTAACCTTTCTTTCAAAGCTAAACACATATAATGTGTGGAATCCATATCTATGTTGCCAAGGAGCAGTTTACAAGTAAGAAAATGTAAATATAAAGTAAATATCAGAGCCAAGATGAGATCTATGCCATAGCAGACCTCTAAGCCATGTTGAACAATGAATGTATTTTCTTGAATGAGAGCATTGAGAGATATTCTCTGTTCCACTGGCATAAAAGATATTTATTAAGGTCACACACTTGCTTTCCTAACTACAACAAGGGTGAGTAAAGGTAAAATAAGAAATGAGTATGAAAAGGAGTAAAATTAGTGTGGCTATGGTGCCTGAGTGACTTTGGAGGACAAAACCAAGCAGGAACCACTTGGCAACTTTTGGTCATGATGACGTGTCTCAATAGCAGCTTTTACAAGTAGAGTTATGTCATTTAAAAATTGTGATAATAAGCTGGCAGAAGCCCTGCTTTAAATAGAATAAGGATAAAAAAGAAAAGAACTTTTCTAAAGGGTTTATTTTGCTTATACATATTTTTTGCCATGAACTTACACTAAATTTCTTGCAGTATGCAGAAGTACCTAACAATAGTAAACCAATGGACTTTCTTGACCTTCTCAAAGAAAGCACACAAGAAAAATGGTCCATGTAGTCAAAGTCTGCTATCACAGAAATCAACACTAACTTTTTCAGTGGCTTCAAAAAAGCAGAGGAAATGAAACAATGAGAAGAAAAAAGAAGAAACATAATCCCCAGTTGTCCACCTTGAGGGACATTTTAAAGTTTAGTAGAAATAACCTGCATGACAATTTTGATTCATTTCCATTTCAAAATCCATTTGAGTACGTTTTCCAGGCCATTTAATCCCAATCAATTTGCAAAAAAGCTGCTGTGGCTTTTCTTACCAGCTAACCCTTTCAGCAAAATTCTGGCTTATAATAAAAAACCTGTTAGTTTAGATATTTAAAAAGGTTTTATTGATCTTTTGAATGCAACTCTGTGATAATTAAATAAAAATTGATTATTTCAGCTATTGCTTTTGACAATTTTTAAATGCATCTTGTTTAAAGTAGAATAAAATTTACCATAAGGTCACTGTTCTTTTATTTACTTCTTTTTTTTACTCCATGTTTTAAACTGTTCTGCTTGTTCTTAATAAAACAGAATAAGTTCACTTATTTCCCTTTGTCAATCTCAGACAGAAGTATGAGAACATCAGCAAAGGATGCCAAATTTTCATTGGATGATGTTTCTTAATCCTGTTGTAGTCATCATCTTGACATGAATATATGTTTTTACAACTTAAAAGGAAGCAAATATTTATCATCAGATCTTTCTTGGCTTTACCCTTTCCTATAAAGTAACATTTTGATATTGTTTTTAATAAAAACGTGCCTGAAGCAGTTTATTAATTGGGTTAGAAAGTGTGACTGGACATGACTAAACAATTTGCTGGTTAGACCATTAAGCTGGGAGAAAAGGAACTTTAAGAACATTTTGTTAATTTATATATAGGAGAACAGAAACAGTGAGTAGACTGAGAGATAAACAGCTCAGAATAATTGCTGAGGACCTTACTGTCAGCTCAGTTCAATTTCTATGCTGACTGGGAAGAGGGAGGAGCCAAATATGCTTTCTAGGTTGGAAAGCAAAATGGAGGGTTGTGAAGCCACAGCCTCACGGTTTCTGATTCGTTGCATGTGAAATGACGGAGGTATTCTACTACAAATGATTGCTTAGCATACTTCTCCAGAGATATGTCTCTTGCTGTTAAGCTATTAGTCCATGTATCCCTTCCACTTTGGTAGTATCTTGTGAATCTCTTGGCCTATATCAAGCAAATACAATAAACCCATACTGGTCTCAAAGATATGAAGTTTGAACAAACACTCTGAAAGCTAACTGCTGGAGAGAGGAAAGTAGGCATTTGCTCTGAATATACTATTCAAAGAAACACCGCTGCCACTGAAGCTGCTTATGCAGTCTGTGAGCTTACCCAGTAAGACATTTAGATGATTCATAGGAAAACCAGCTTCTCCAGTGCAGTGGGACAGAAATTTAGTAATGTATTGTTGCGGTTGCATTAGGGTGGTTTTGGTTTTCTTGAGTTTATGGTAGGGACAGGAAAGACAGTAGGGAAATACTGTTGGGTAAATAAGGAAAAATAAAGCTCAGCTTGAAAAAGTACTGTTTGAAAAGATAGAGGTACATAGTAGGGGCAGAACAACAGTCCACATGTTATAGATGGGTAAGTAGGGACCATGGTATGTGGACTGCATGGTACCCAGCCATGAAGGGAGACTGTTAAAAACACAGCTACATCATCTTCTGAGACAGAAATATCAGAATTGGGCAGAAATCAACTATACTTTTGTCAAGCTAGTTGTGTCATGGGAAGTAAAATTAGGTCTAAGTGGCAAATGTGGCCAGGAAAGCCAGAATATTGGTGTAGGCGAGCAGCAATAACTTTGGGCCTGAATAAGTGGAACACAATTTTCCTTAAATGAGTACATCGTATAATGAATTATGTCTTTTTTCTTTTTCTTTTTTTGACCTCGCCCCCAAAAGTTGAACTGTAGTAAGTAATATAACATGAGAGAATGTAAAATGAAGACCATAACATGAGAGAATGTAAAATGAATTAATACTGTGACAAAGAAATGACAAGTCATTGCAGAAGTAGAATTTTTCAGGAAAGAATCTAGTGATATACAGAAAACAATTTTACTTTGATTCCTTTCCAGCTTTTATGCAGTTTAAACCGAGTGGGAAAGGTTTTATAATTTGGGAGGAAATACCCTACTACAAAACGCCATCAGATTACAAAGTATGATTTTAACTGAGGTTTCATGCAGGTGGCTCCCCCTAATGTTCAGGCCAAAGATGTCATGAGCAAGAAACTTCATCCTCCAGATTACACAAATATTTGTCTGGGATTTTTTTTTCTCTTTTTCTGACAGTAAATCCGAGTATCCATAAGGCTGGAATAGTCTAGGGTGTTACAACTGTCTTTCAACCCACACGGCATTAGTGTTAAAAGGGGTGCGAAGTATAAATCCAACGAAGGAAAAACCTCAACACCTAGCAGTTTGTGAAGATAACTTCACAGCTCTCAAAAGTTTTGAAATTTGTCAATATTCCTGTGCTTAATGCTAAAATAGGATTAACCTACACTCTGTTTTGTGACATTTGAGGTTTTTATTTTGAGCTCGTACACTTAAAATCTCTGCTACGCTGCAGACCATCCACCCTTTAATATAGATATGGAAGAATGAGAGTCTAATCAGTTTTAGTGGGATAATACATTTAACATCTTTAATGAGAAAGGTAATTAGTGGCAGTGATGATGAGAGTGCACTAAGGATTTGGGACCTTACGCTTGAAGTCTCCGTAGGTTAAGAACCCAAGACTCATGCTTGTCTGTATTTGTCACACATCTATATTTATATCCATCTATATTTTTATAAGTCTTTTAACCGATTGAATAGCTCATAAGAAAGAAAGGTGACAAAGAGGTGTGGGGAAGTGAAGAGACAAAACTGCTTTAACCATCACCTTCAGGAAAAAAAAAGAAATCAGAGAAGTTCTTTTCCAGTAGGAACTTGTTTCAAAATAGACTCAGCAGCTGGGGTCTGACACAGCTGAAGATATCTTACATATCTTGACAAAAGCTTTGTACAGTAAATTTAAGCACTTGTTTTAAGTGAGGATTGCCCAACTCAAAAAGACTGCTAAAATGTAAACACTGCCTTATGTTAGTCACAGAAAGTTTAGTCTGATAAAACAGTTTTTGAGAGAGTTTAGTGTTATTCCAAAATTGCCTTACCTGTGTAAGGGGGAAGAATTGTGAAATAAGAATTAAAAAACCCTTAAACATTGTTCCTCAAAATAAAAATATATAACTCATAGAAAAAAAACCCTGACAGCTTGATCCTCTGAAATTCAAATTTCCATGCTCTGTGCAGTGAAAAGTGCTAAAGGTTTTATTGCTTTTAAATTGCAGAAATGAAGAGAATGTTAGTATGAAGAACTGTTAAAAATTAGAAGGGGGGGAAAGGTGAGGGGAATCATGAGAATAGACAAATAAATGTTATTTTCCTAAGCTAGGCCAATGGTTCCCAGACCATGACATATGAGCCCAACAACCCAAACAAATAAATTCTCCTGATGTACACTCTCAGTGGGATCTCTTCTGACTTTATTAAATTTGGATTATAAAATTGGGAATTATTGATCCAGAACATTGCATGTACAACATCCCCATGTTACTCAGAAAACTGCACTTAGTTTTGCTATAGCATCAATATTCTGTGTCAAGAACAACAGAAAAAAAAAGATAAAATCAGAAGTTAAGCTGATACGAAACTTCTGACAGCAAAATAAAACGTGAGGCTTTAATCACAGCTAATGTGATAGCGAAAAGACAGAGAGCATCTGGAATGTAGGGGAGGTTTTAATTTGATTCTCTTCTGTTCATGGATTTCTTGGTGTTTTCCAGCAGATTGCTGTCAGCTGTCTTGGGACACTTTCATGGGATTGTGTTTGGCAGCAAAGACTTGGATCATTCCCTGAACAAAATTAACATTACAAGGTATAGTTTTTACTCAGCCAACCAAACTAATACAACCAACAATATTTAATGCTCCTAGGTCTCTGCTTTGACTCAAAGCATAACACTGCCAGTGGCTCATAGAATAGACAGCAGAGAATTCCTTTTTCATTTTAATTTAGGGTTTGCTGATCTTCAAAGTATTCCTGCAGGGAAGGAGGTCTTGGCTGTAAAAACACACACAAAAAAGTGAATTTAATAATAGCGCAAGACTGCATCCACAGTGCCAAACTGAAAAAAACATAATTCAGGAACGATCCAACCTGGAACTTGACGGCATATGTGAATGAAAATAGGAAGGAAGCAATAACTGAAGGCTTCAACTACAGAAAACAATAAAAAAAAAAAGAAAGAAGAAAATGAAGAATATTTACAGTTAAAAATATAAGAAAACTACTGCAGTTAGTTCTATGAGAGAGGGACAATTTTTCTTTTGCTTTATTCTCTAGGATGCTTGTAAACACCAAGTGACAACAGTAAAACATTCTGGCAAAGAAGCAGCAGTAGTGCCAAATCCAAATTTGAAAAGCAATATTACAGAAGTGCTATTTATCTTAGCAAATACATGGGAGAGGTGGTGTTGAAGAAATAGAAGGTTTGGTCATTGAGCACCCTTCAAATGACTTGTTTGTGTTTTGCCTTCCTTTAACATCACATGTTTTACCAACATCTATTGTTTTTGCAATAGCCATGTAGCCTGCCATGGAACGGCATGATGCCATCATGCCATCTCTGGTTTGGTGCCATCTCTTTGATCCAGTGCCCTTTTCTAAGGATGTCAGGTTTTGCATGATGATAATTGCTTTCACCATTTCTTGATGTTTTGTTGATCTAGTAACACATTAGAATCATAGATTAGGGTTGGAAAGGACCATAAGATCATCTAGTTCCCCCCCCCCCGCCATGGGCAGGGACACCTCACACTAAACCATCTCACCCAAGGCTCTGTCCAAACTGGTCTTGAACACCGCCAGGGAAGCTTCCCTGGGCAACCCTTTCCAGCGCCTCACCACTCTCACAGTAAAGAACTTCAGAAGAATTTAAGAAGCTCAGCTTATTAAAATCAAGCTCTCAGTAGGGCTGGACATTCATTAGATTTGAGGACTCCTTGGATTTGAGAATTTGTAAACAAGAAGCTGTCCTTTTGGGGCTTTTTTGTTTATTTTTCAAAGGCTCTTTCTTGACAAAGATTTCTACTGACATATAGGTGTGCTATGCAAGATGCTGATTCATTAGAACCATCTGCAAAAGTACTGTAGATTTGATTTAGATGTCTTTTAGAAACCAGTTGTAATTCCATTCATTAAAATTGCCTACTTTATTATAACTTAATTCAGAGCATGAGAACTAAACTTCTTGTCCTAGTATTTTATTCTATCCTCTGAAATATCTGCTATAACTGACTAGAGTGACAGACAGTGCAAACCCTTAGGTGAACCTGAATAATATATAATAATATATCTTCTTTATGCAGCAATGTGTTTTGAGAAGTTAAATAAAATTTAGCAGACGTACATTTGCTTTCTCTTTTTAATAAAAAAGATGAAAAGGATCTAGTCTCAGGTCTCTAGGCTTAACTTCCATTGAAATAAATGTAAGGCACTGTCCTGGGTTCAGCAGTAGCAGTCATTTTTCTCCTTCTTAGTAGCTGTTGCAGTGCAGTGTTTTGACTTTTGGCTCGGGAACAGAGCTGATAGAGATGTTTTGGTTTGGCCAAGAACTTTGTGAGCCTCATGCTCTGCCAGGGAGGAGGGGAAGCCAGGAGGAAGCAGAGACAGGACACCTGACCCAACTGACCAAAGAGGTATTCCATACCACAGCACGTCATGGCCAGGAGGTAACTGGGAGTGAGCTGGAAGGGCTGGGAGACTGCAGGGCTGGAGGAGGTATCGGTCGGAGCTTGGTCAGGCTGGGGGGCAAGTTATTGGTCGGCTGGTGCTGAGGTGTTGTATTCTCTTCCCTTGTTATTTCCTTTATCATTATTATCATTGGTGGTAGCAGTAGTGATTTGTGTTATACCTTAGTTACTAAACTGTTCTTATCTCAGCCCATGGGAGTTGCATTCTTTTCGATTCTCCTCTCCATCCCTCCGGGAGTAGGGGGAGAGAAAGAAGGGGGGGAGTGAGTGAAAGAGCTGTCTGACTGGGTTTAAACCACGACAGGCAGTAAAATTCTGTCTCATTTCATAAAAAGATTTGAGATTCTGTGAACCTTCTAACTGACATAATTTTCTCTCCTGTCTCTTAAAAGGCACACGGTCCTATGGGTCTGTTTTTTTGTTGCAGGGTACAGTGAAGCAGCAGTTCATGACTGTGGCCTCTAAGGCATGAAATAATTAATGGCTGCCTAAGGTATCGAACAGTGGGACTCCAGCTTTCTATGAGATAAAATCAGAAATATATTTAATTTCTGAGTTTATGCCTAAGTTAGTTTTCTTTGTCTGATTTTATGTGACTAGATGTAGATCCAGAAAGGAACTTTATAAAGAATCACTCACTGTAAAGGAATAAGACTGCTGGTCCCTATTTTCACTTTTTGTATAATGACTATTTCACACAAACTACAACTCCGGTCCTGCCAGCAGAGCCAAATATCCAGCCAACATCCCTTTGTATGCCATTTGGGCATCCTTTTCACTGAGGATTTAGTGTTCTATCCCCATCGCATAGTCTGCTTCTGAGGATGTACACCAGACTGGATAATGGAAGTGTGATGAAATCCTCTTAATTTTTCTTTCAAATCTAGCTTGGGTTGAGGGTGTTTTCTTGAGGAGCTTAAGCCCACTCTTCCTCGGACTGTGCTTTCTCTCTCCTGGTCAAGTGCTATAAACATTAAGCTATTGCATGCAAGGCAAGCGTTGTCTCTAACTACCTGCCTTAGCAAAAGTGGTAATGGTAACTTTTTTCTTGGGAGATCAGTCCTGAAACTTAGGTTTTCTATGGCATATTCCCTAATTAAACCTGTGAGAGAACTGAGACACATGAATGTCTATTTGCAAGTCTCCATGTGGGCATGGGGTATTAGGACTGTGTTCAGATATATGGAAGTGTATTGACATGCACTGGAGAAGCCTAATAGCACAGACATGGGCTTCTCCTACCCCTCAGGTCAGTGGTCAGGCAGAACATGGAGGCTAGCAAGGTAAGCAGCACGGGTCTAATCCTGCTTGCAATCCCTGAAGCCCAAAGGACTTCGTTCAGTTTGAAGCCACAGGAAGCATTGTGCAATTATACAAGACCAGAATTAAGGTAATGAAGTGAATATTACTCCCTCTCTGTATGTAGATAAGGAATGGTTATACCTTAAGACTCTTGATTCATTCTTCTACTGGGCTTTTCCATGCTACTCTGCTGGTATTTAGGGGACTTTCATACATAGCTTAACTAACTGATTTAATCAAAACTGGTAGGATTCCTCCTGTGAAATGCAGTCTGTAAGCAACATGAAACCATCATACCAACTCTGTTCTTCCATTTTGGCCATATGGAGGAACACAGTGAGCAATAAAACAGAAAGAATAAGGTCAACTACTGCAAAAAAGCAAATGTGTTATTAAGTAAGGAGTTATGTCTGGGGAGCAAGGATAAAGATAAAACCACTGCTCAGCTTGGAGCTGCAGCAAGAAAGTTCAAACACCTAGTATGACTGAAGTCCTTGTAGTCAATTCAGCTTTACTTAACTTGACATTTCTGAAAACTGCAGAATAAATTATATTCATCATTACTAAGGTTTAATTCAGCTAATTCTCAAACACGAGGAAATATGGGTTTACATCTCTGTGCAACATAGTAGGATTCTTATTAATATTACTGTTAAAGATTTTACTTCAGATTTCAATGAGAATGTAACAATCACCAGACCTGTGAAATATAATAGCAGGTAAACACTTGTTATAAGATCAGCAAAACAACTTCCATAAAATGTGTGATTTATACTAAGATTCCTTTATTCTTCTGTGTATAGTGACATGACATATCAACTTAAGAACTCACCCGGATTCAATTATTGGACTTGCAGTCCCATCCTGGAAGCAAGGTGTTAGGGCTGTAAACAGTGGTGATAAGCAATGTTCCATTTACTTTAAGTACTGTGTACAATGCCTGGCCAGACACTTGGAAATGAGTGGTCACAGCATGCACTGTTGGAAGCACTAGACTGAGGATGGTCTCACAAGCTGATTGTTACAAAAGGAGCATCGGGAGAGAAAAGAGCAAGTGATGATTCCAATCAGTGTCTCATACTCCCAGAATAACCCATTCCAAAATATGGCTACTTAAACTTCCACTACAAATGAAGTAACAAGAGCTAAAAATGGAAAGTAGAAACTGCAAGGTATATGCAAGAAATCCTTCACAAGGAGAGCTCACCATGTGTTGAGAATGAAAAAGAATACATTGCGATGGAAGCTTGCCACTCACGCTTTGGACAGAATGCAGGAAAACAAAAAGACAGTTCCTACTCAGGATAAAAATGTCCCAGCTCAAATAAAATTACGGTATAACATTAAATTGTTATACTATTATTGTACTGTTAATTGCTCAGCAGGTTGGCAAGCAGCACCTTCAGAGGCATAGAATAGTGAGTGGGTTAAACAAGATATTCTGTGAGCTGACATGAGGGGACACTGCTAGCCAGAGTGCAGTCCCCAGGTCCCTGTTACTTGTTTGGTGGCAGTGCACGGGAATCTCAGCAATGGACCAGCACTGTGGTATACTAAGTGCTACAAAATAAAGCCATATCTCAAACAGTCTGTGATAGGAGGAGAGAAAATTCTTGAAGAGATGAGAAAATAGTTACAGGGATTCTCTGAAACATTAGGTCAGAATAGGTAGTAATGCAGGACTGCCACTTGGTATGAAATCCCTTCCCAGATATAGATGTTTCAGGTACCCGACTTAGTGACACTTTCAGAGACTGATAAGTAGCCTCATGGAAAGAACAGTAAGTCTGTGCAAAGAAGTAGAAATTATGAAGATGAATGAATGCAGTTGAGTTTGGAAAATGTCTTTTCTGTAGCTCAGCTACATGTCACTGGCCGTTCTGGTGCATTGCAGATCATTAAAAAAAACAAAGAGCTGGCCTCACTATTTTTGCAAAATCACCTACTTGGGAGCTGTAATTCTGATTTCACTTAGGTTCACCTCATCAGTCAGCTTCTTTCCTTTATTCTCATTTAGGAATCAGACCAGATTTATTTAAGGTATGGATCTGTTAAAGTAATATTGAGTTAACTAGGAGGATAAGGAAGCAATTAGTCCTTCAGGTAGCTGTAATAAATTAGATGGTACCTTATAGCTTAGCTTTCTATGTTTTAACATAGAAAAACCTAAGGAGAGCAACCAAAGAGACTAAATTTGGTTTCCTGTCAATCTCCTGATGCAATATATCAACTTTCAGCCAACCAATTTTGAAACCAAACACTTTATTTAAAAATAAAATCCTGATAAACCATTTAAATGAGAAGCTTATAAAGGGTGTCCCTATTTGAAGCATTAATATGACAGTTTGATTAATGGCAAAGTAACTTGTGCTCTGAATTCTATGCACATTCAGTTGAACTTGATCCCTCTTCTAGGTATCTGATATTTGATGAAACAGTTTAAAATTATTGTAACCTATGAGAAAGAATATTTTGAACACAAGTTATAAAAAAGAGAATGTTGCAATCTACGCAAATGGAGTTATTATCAGTGAGCTTATTCTTTATCCCCCAGGATAAAACTGCAGCAACTGAAAATTTTGCTCAATAAAGAAAAAAAAAATCAAAAACCAAAACAACAAAACCACAACCAAAACCTTTGTTTTATGAACAAATGTCTTTGTTCATAAAAGGTACACACCATACTTGAAAACCCGCTAGTTAGAATTACACTGCAGTAAACTCTTCAGTCTGTTATTACGTGTGTTGAAGGCTGCCTGGATAGCTTGTGTGTGTAGATTTAGGGGCTAACAAGAGTTCTCCTAAATAAAAGGTTTACTAAGTAAGTTATTTAAATGTGGCCTGGAAAAGGACTAAAATACATCTAACTTATGCCAGATAAATTATCGAGGAGTCAGAGGATTGAGAACAAAATACTCAACCTCTCTGACAAGATCCCCGGGAGGAATATAATGATAGATTAAGGGATTTTCTTAGAAAATAAAGAAAAAAAAAAGTAATTTAAAGAAGTCTTCACAGTGGCATGCTTATAATTTTATGAATAATGATAAGCACATCGTTGTGCAGACTAGGTAGCACCACAAACTGGTTGCTGCTACTAGTGAGTTGGAAATCCCTTTGCCGTACCACAATTGTATCTGGCTGCATCCAGCCTCCAGAGGCTAATCCCTTGCTCGAAAATCTCCACTTTAGGCACAATACCCAGGTAAGTTGTTCAGAATACAAAACTTGAAAGATAGATCTTTACTTATAAAGCATTCTGGGGTTATTGCCTGGCACTGCTGACAAAAGGCACTGTGAAATTTGCCCCTGACTAAACATTCTCTCCCTCTCCTTAGCAAGACAGTCTCATCCATACTGCCTGCTGGGAACAATTCATGTTGTGTTATTTCCCAAACCGTGTTCCTGTCCAGGAAAGTGATGCTGGGTTCAGGCTAAAATCAAGCCTGAGAGTGTGCTAATCACATAGCAGTCAAGACAATAATGGATTAAACTCTCTGTCCTTAACAAGTTTCTTAACTAGTGTAGACACACAAGAAACCACCTTCTGTGTTGTCATATTCAATTGATTGTATTAATGGGCAATGGCTTCCTGTAGTGCTGGCACAGGCTCCATCCTTAAATTAGCTGATTTCTCTCATTATTCTTCTCTGGAATGCTGCTCCAGAGCCTTAGTGTTTTTATCATTAGGGAAAGAAATAAAATATCAAATTTCTAGCTTTTCTTTACTCATAGCTAATTGATATTAATTTCTTATTGACTGGCCAGGTTGGATGGGGCTTAGAGCAACCTGGTCTAGTGGAAGGTGTTTGGGTACAAACTGGAACACAAGAGGTTCCACTAAAACTTGAGAAGAAACTTCCTCTCAGTGAGGATGATGGAACACTGGAACAGGCTGCCCAGGGAGGTTGTGGAGTCTCCTTCCCTGGAGACATTCAAAACCCGCCTGGACACATTCCTGTGTAACATTATCTAGGTGTTCCTGCTCCGGCAGGGTGATTGGACTAGATGATCTTTCGAGGTCCCTTCCAATCTCTAGCATACTGTGATACTGTGATACTGTGACCGTGGTAGGGAGGTTGGAACTAGATGACGTTTAAGATCTCTGCCAATCCAAACCCTTTTGTGATTCTGTGATTCTATTATTCTATGATTTTTATTTATTTTTCATCTTTTCTATCTCTCCTCAGCTTCATTCTTTCCAAGGGAACACAGTTCAATACTCTCCCAGCCTGTCAACTCAATAAAATGATTTCGTATAGCCATCGTGTTATATAGGATATTGTTTACTTAATAAGCTTTCCTCATTCCAATCTCAATAGATCTCTGTGAACCAAAAGCCTAGCAGAGTATGAACTATTCCTCTGCAGGGCTGGTTCTCAGTGTTTTTCTGGTTGGAGAAAAATAATGCATTTTAGGTGACCTGCCTCTTCTCTGAAGCTTTTTCAAATTCAACCGAAATCAATGCAATAAGTGAATGCAATTGGCTTCAGAAGTATCTACTATCCAGTCTTCTGTGAATTTGCACTCCTTTCAGCATGGGTGCTTTAAAACTGGTCACAATCTAAAATTCATTATTTCAAAATTTGTTTCATCACTGTATAAGATGTTTTAAATTTCCATTGTAGGAAAATGAATTCCTATTTAATGATTCATGTTGCTTATGACAAATTATGTGAGCGATCCGTGTGGCAGTACAAACAGTATATCCTGAGCAATGTCATTAAGCTCAGGCTGTACCTAGATGTGGTACAGCTATGATGAGGACCTCCCTTCATAGAACACCTTTATTTGCTCAGTACCATTCATCTTGTCTGATTGCACTTCGCTGATGGATTTAAAGGGTAGGAGATGTATTTGCAGTCAAGAATGCTGCCACAAACTTTTCTGGTTAAAAGACAAGGAGGCTTGTTCACACACTCCTTCTCACAATATGGTCCTATCAGTTTGACTCATTCCCTATGTCAACAAGCCTTCATGGATTTGGAGCTGACACTACTTTTGTAATGTTGTATAATGTCACTTCTTGTAGTTTTGTTTCTTTTGGACTGCATAAAAGGATTCCATTCTGAGTGGGTTCCAAGTGAGAATTGCTCTCTGATTCTTTCCTGCTACCCTTAGATCAGAGTCAGCTGAATCGCACACCCCGGTTTCATATATCACTTTCTTCTTTTCTATGCCAGCAAGTTTGTTGTATATTAAACATGATATATATCTTTAAAATAGCAAGTTTATACATGCTGATCCATGCTGGTTATTGGAAACAGCACATACACTGACAGACCTATCTGGAATTCTCCTTGTACAGTGAATTCTTACTTTAAAAAAAAGGTTTCTAGTCATTAAATTCATTGACATTCTACAAGATAAGAACTCATTTTTTCAATAGCCATTATTACCTCAATTCCTTCATAAATTAGATTTATCTGGAAAAAGAACTCAGTCAAAACCAAACTCAAAGTAAAACTTTACTTTCTCAATTACCTTATAGTAGTAGCTGACTTTCTGAAATAGTAAATCTCCCTTTTCATCAGCAGATTAGCCATGATATTTTTCTCCCTTCTTGACACCTGAATTTACCTAGGCTCAAATTTGCATACAAAGAGGAAAATTCCGTGCCTTTGGGCTGTTATGCCACTCTGACTAAAACAGATACAACTGTAGCTCTAAGTGCTCAAAAATTTACCCATCAATAATACAGGATATAGGAAAAAGATTAAAAATTATGCAATGATTTCTGGATTTAGATTTGTTTGTTAAAAATAGTAACATCAAACCAGGATAATTCCTGATCCTCATGTTATTATATATATTAAATTTCATATTTCTGGTGCCATTTTATAAGGGGCAAATATTTTTGAAGGTTTTAATATCATTTTTAAGTATACCTTTGCTTAGAAGTATTGCTTTTTTCTATTTTTGGAAAAACACATACTTCAGTTTTGCACATCAATCTAATAATTTATTTTTGGCAGTTCTATATTTTTGAATCTAGTTTCTATGTTTCATAAAGTGAAACAGACTGAAACTGAGGGCACTTGAACACCTGTGAGTTACAAACTTGAGGTGTTGTTGCATGATCCACATCATGGTAGAGGAGGCTTCCAGTGACTCAAGATGAGCTATAGAAGAATTGTTTTTAAATTTTGCCATTATAAACTGTAGATTATTGTTTTAAAGCATATCATTAGGTATAAGTGAACACTTCAGACCTTCTTCAGTAATACTGATGGGCAGTGGCGGCTGAATCATAGAAATAATTGTAGCAGTCAGATTAGCAAGAAGTGATTAGCAACTTTGGGAGTCCTGACTTCACAAGCTAAGTAGAACAACGAATTTGATTAGAAAGTTCCAATCAACACTTGCGGGAGATTGTACAGGAGTTCTGTGAGAGGATTCATATCACACATAAAAGTAAATGTCTCATTAGTAAGAGTCCTGGCATTTTTGATACTAAATGTTATCAGAGCAAGCACTTGAGTAGGAACATACCATGTAGGGCAGCAGTGGTGATATCCAACCTCAGCATAAAACTTATACACTCAGATTTCTCTATGTAAGTTTCTACATGTGAATTAGGTATCCTGTTGTAGTGAATCAACATCAAAGGATGATTCTTTTGCTTAAGCAGAAATATCTAGTGTCATTTTAGGCGTGGTGAGATATCCTGCCTGAATCCCTTCTGCCACACCAGAAGGGTGAATGCTTCCCACAGGTCCTATGCCATATCTGACATGCTCGTGTAGGTGTTTGATATATCTTAGATCATCTTAAGTAGCTCCAGAAACCAGTGTATAAACAACTGAATTGAGCTTTATATTTCTCAGTATATATTGACTAAAGTTAGTTCCATTGCTTAAGCAACCTCATTTGGAGGTGCTTAACCTGGAGATCACTGAGATCCAAGAAAAATATTTAAAAGCTATCTGGACATGATCCTGGACTACTGACTAGAGGTGGTCCTGCTTGAGCAAGGTGTCAGACCAGATGACTTTCAGAGGTTCCTTTGCAACCTCAGGCATCCTGAGATGCTGTAATTAATGTAGTCAGATACATTAAAAAGTGTGTGATTCTTTTCATATGACTCAGTAAATGTAGAGTCTGAGGTAAGAATACAGAGATCAGAAACCTTCAGAGCACAGTAGATGGTAACATGGATTTACAAGACAATGCACTCTTAACCTAAGATCTTAACTTGCTTCTGGTGCAGTAGTAGGAGTTGGGAAGAAGCAGATTAGAGACCACAGGCTGCAGAAGTGGTGCTGAAGCTGTGCCAAATGTGCTGCAGAAGGCTGAAGGTTTCTGACTGGTTTTGAGTCTTAGCTGTATGCAGTGTATTATGAGTTGAAATAATTGAGTCTAGAGGCAAGAAGAGCTTATTAAAATTAAGGGTAAGTTGGACAGAAATAGGCACAAGAATGTTGGACAGACTGCACTATATAAAAATCCAATGCATTCACTTATATTACGTGTTAGTGTAGAAACTGTCAAAGTGACACCCAAGCTGTGAATGCTGACAAAAGGAGCCTCAGCCAGCAACCGGCGTGGAAGTCAGCTGTGGCCTTCAGCAATTTCCCTAGAGCCTCTAGAACCACTTCTCTCTCCGCAGCTTTGGACTTCTCTAGCTGACTGCTGTCCTCGTCCTAACCTTGCCACAATACTGGGAAAGGCTCCCAAATGATCTCTTTCTACCAGATGAGACTGATAAAAAGCTGGAAGACATGAACCAGCTAAAGATACTACAGCCTCCTTCTATCATTCTCTCCAAGTCTTGAAGCAACCTTAGAAACATTGAGCAACCTAAGCAAAGCAGATCAGTTTGACAGGAAATGTGACAGAAACCTTGGGAATACAGAGCATCTCCAAGCATTAACTAGATATGTTTTGAAGTGAGACCAAAAATAGGCCCTGAGGATAGCCCTGTTCATTCCCGTCTTTCAGTATCTCTGTATGTGTGTGTGTACGTATATGTTTTCTCATCCAGTATCCAGTACAGGACTGTAGTGGGTTGACCCTAGCTGCTGGACAATGTCTCTGTCACAGGGGAGAGAAAATATAGTGAAAGGCTCATGGATCAAGATAAGAACAGGGAGCAATCTTTCACCAATTACTATCATGGGCAAAACAGATTTGACTTGGAGAGATTAGTTTAACTTCTTATCAGTCAAAGAGTAGGGTAATGAAAAATAAATCAAAACTTAAAACACCTTCCTCTCACCTCTCCCTTCTTCCCTGGCTCAACTTTACTCCCAGTTACTCCACCTCCTTTCCCCTGCAATGCGGGGGGATGGGGAATGTGGGCTGTGGTCAGTTCATCACACATTGTCTTTGCCATTCATTTCTCCTTTGCCATGCAAACCCAACACAGGGATACTAACCTGTGCACATGCATTCATCAAATACAGGAATGATATGCTCTGCTATTTTGTACAATTTTGTTTTAGCACACAGAAACAAAGAACTCTAAAGACATAGAAATGTACGCTGTGCTTTGTGTTTATTCCCAGCATATAGACACCAGAGCAGCAATAAAATTGCTCAACTTGATTTGGAAAAGCGTTATGGCTATTGGCAAGCAATGACCATGGAAAATATCTTGCTTTGACTCTAAATTTCCTGTATTCAGAGTGCCCATTCTCATACTAATAAACTGAAAGCTCTTCCAGCTTCTAAGATAACTCAGGCTATGCTTAAAAAGAAGTAAATATATAAAATCATAAGCACTAACACAGTGAGTCGGGCCAAAATTACATGGGGATCAGTATGCTGCCTCTGATATTTGCCAGAAGTGGCTGTAAGTATAGTTATCTTCCCACTAATAATTTATGCTCATTTCCTACTACTGCCAATTTAGCAGCCCCCTGAACCAGAGGTGTCATTTGGACCTACTGAATTGAATTGTCACCAATGAGAGTACCTTTCCTGAATTTGTCTCATCCTCTTTTATTGCATTGTTTTAAGTTCAAGCATCTTAAATAACTCCCAGTAGTCTTACATAGTGTTCCTCTTGGCCATGCAGGAAGCAAGCTAATCCCAAACTCTTTCACTGCCCTGTGGCTCTAAGTGTAATTATGCAATTTTCTTATAGTAGGTTAATATTTTAATGTTATTTACGTTTTCTTTTTCACATTTCTATGAAAAAATGCTAGGGATAATATAGGTACTGACCATGGAATAAAACTTCAGGTTCAGAAAAAGAAGGGCAAAATAAATTATACTTCACGTTCTTCCCTACAGTGAAGACAGTTTCTAATGATCATATTTGCAGTTATTTCTAAATATAAAGGATCCCATGTTCCTTTTACAAAGCACTGACATTACAAGTAAGAAACAAAGTTAATTCTCAATATATAATGTTTTAAAGTGTGTTATGGATTATGTGACTTTGTTCAAGAGTGAGAAAATATTTGAAACAATCTCCACTTTTGTTTTCTATGCAGTGCCCAAGAACTGAGCAATGATTTGAATGCATTAAGAGAACTTCACCTATGTCCCAATTAATTTTTTATTATAATGTAATGAAACACTCATTCCGTTACTTCTTTTTTTTCCATGGTGCTGGTTATAATAAATTCATCTGTGCTCACTCAAGACTGACCTCAACTAACAGAAACTTTATTCAGTATTGAAGCAGCAGAGACAATTAAAATACAGAAGGTTGGTCTTCTGAAGAGCTTTGAACCAAAGAGAATAACATGCTCGTCATTAGTCCCTGCAGAAAGCTAGTTATCATTAATCTGGTGTCTTTGGGAACAATATGTTTGTAAACTTAATACAATTGTTACAATGCAACAAAATCTCAAATACGAAATGTGAAATTCCTACAAAGCCAGTTAAAGGCAGCAAGAAAACCATGGCATATAATTTTCTGTAATTTAGCTAGAAAATGCAGTACACACTATAAATGGACCAAAATAACTTTCACTTTAGGCGACCTTCTTTTCAAAAAGCAATTACAACGTGTTAGCCTTTGAATTTTGCTTCTCCTTAACAGCATTGAATAGAACATAGATTTTAGCCTCAGAGGTCTAAAATGTTTTGTAGAAGCTTTGTTATAAGGTTGTTCCATGTGACAAATGTCCCCTATCCAATTTTAGGAAAAAAAAAAAAATTAAGCTCAGTGGTGCATTTTTGATCTTTTATTTCCAGCAGAGACATTCTTCAAATCTTAGCTATTCTTCTATATTGCATAAACCAATATGCTATATAATCATGTCTCAGTTTTGTACTGCAATCTGTTATCACAGACCTTCATACTGACACAGTCTTATTGGGCTATATGAAACTCTGCATGGGTAAAAGGGACTGCTGAACAGCAAAACAGATGTTAAATCAGAAGAAGGAAGAATAACTTTCCTATAAGACATATAGGTTGTATGGAGGTTAAGAATAGTGCACAATGCACAATTCTGCATGGAATTCAACTCAATGGGTACTCGATGGGAAGCCCTCTTATGTTCAGACTCTTGTTTCTCCTTCATTGTCCAGATGAGCAAAAAGCAGTGACTCCAGATATTAAGTTGCAATGACATGGAAAAACAGCAAATGAGATTTTCCAAATAATGGGGAGGAAAACACAATAAACAAGCTAAAGAACATATTCTCTGGGGCACATAGGGAACTTTACTAATTTGCACAGGCAGGTTGGACAACCCTTAACAGTTAATAATAAATAAAAGGCAATAAACCCCTTAAATAAAAGATAATAAAACCTTAAATAAAGGACAATAAAACCCAGTAAGAATTGATGCTGTTGCTTATTCTGCATAAAAAAAAGAAGTTCTTTCTTTCACAGGGTACCTATTTTTTAAGAGTTCATTCCTTATCTTTTCATGGCATGGGAAGCAGAGGTTATTTCATGACAACCAAGTGGTATGAAATTGGAAGTGTGCTGTCTCATTTTTATTGGATTGATGTCCACTCCTGCTGCAAGCAGTTCACGAAGTCTCCTAAAAGTCAGTGCAATCTAGTGCTTACCACTGCTCCATTGTTCTGTTACCACCAAATTGGAGAGAAAGAACATGTTGGCAAATCAGTAGGCAAGAAGATTGGGGCTCAACACAGCAAGCTGTGTAACACTGAAATATGACTCACTTTTATGATGACACACCTCATTACTTTCTTATTCCTTTTGAGAAAAACAGATTGGGGTTGTACCATATGTCTTGCAACAATTGATACCCAGTTATTACAGACAGAACATACTGGCTAAAGAGAGTAGCTGGTCAAAAAGCATTTCCAAAAATAAAAATGGTCTGGGGAAAATGGAACGCCTGTAATGTAATGTAAATGCAAAAGTTCATATTTATACTCATTTGCCCTTATATAATCAAACAATAGCTGAAAAGTTGTAGAATTCTGGTATTATTTTCCTAAGCATAACTATGTTGCTGCCTTATTTAGTAGAAATGTATTAGAGACCTAACCAGGTAAAAGGCTGGGTGCCTGACATACATCATCTATTGAACTGCTGAGATTAAAGTTCAGCTGCCAGGAATATCCTGCCCATTTTAATACATGCTCTGTCAACCAGGAAATATCAAGAAAAAGCAAATATATAACAGATCTGTCAAATCTGTTTAATTTGAGAGATTAAGCCAAAACATTAAGGTATATTAAAGGAAATTAAAAACATCTTTATATTTGGGCAAGTACCTTTAATTTTACTTTATTTTTTCCTATTAGTTTAATTTTCTGGTAAAGACAAGCGCTTTGCCACACAGCTGCTTTGTGAATTAGCATGGTCTTTGTTACAGGTATTCATCAACTGCAAAAGAAAATTACCAGCCAGTTAGGGTAGAGGTCTTAACATTTCTATTTGAGTTTAACATTGCAAGATTCATTTTTCCAGTATGAATTCCCATGCATATGGATATAAATACATAAAGAGATTGAGTTTAAAGTAACACAAAGCTTCATTAAATGAAACAAGGGTATTGGTTTATCTGGAACCTCTCCTAGCAAAGTACCTATTGTCCTGTTTAAAGTCCTTCCAGCACACAAAGTGGTTTCAAGGGCAGCTGAGGACAGTTACCCCTTTGAAGTAATGTCTGGAATCAAACATCTTTATTTTAAAGTCTTCTTATAACTCAGAAAGTGCATTTTTTAGTTAACCAAGTACAAATTTCTTCACTATTACGGTAACCTTCAGGAGTTACAGTTTAGAGCCTCATGCGCTGGGACCTGTTCATCAGGCCAGAATTCATGTATCAGTGCCATCAGGTGTGAGAGATTGACCCGAGTCAGACATCTGCACTGCCTCTGCAGATCTGAGGAAGACATCCTCCTCACAGGATATACCACGGAAGATGGGCTGGTTACTGGTCTGTGAAGCACTGATGCTCCTGATTCCTCCACTGAGGAGGGAAAGGCAGCTGTAGTGTCAAGAGATTTAAAGAGCTTGCATCTGGCAAGCCTGCATAATTGCAGCCAATGCAACCTGAACAGGGCTTTCCTTCACAACCAAAAGTACAAGACCTACTTATGCTTTGGCAGTGTGAGCAAAAGCTGCTGGAAATGGCCTTTGTGTTTTTAACTAAGATGAGTGAGACTTTTGTTGGTGCCATGGACACTTTGGTAACATTTCTTCCTTAATTCCCCATACATAACACATCACTTTTCCCTCAAGGAGGACAGAAGCTAGATAGAAGCTATTTAGTGCTAGGTCATCACAACATCACAACACTGTAAATACTTCAGTTTCAAATACTGGTGGTTCTGCAGTTGCTGCCTAACCAATAGCATTTGATTAAAAGTGAAAAGATAATCTAGAAACCACAGAAGCGCATAATTTTGCAGTAGATGTTCGTAATCCTCATTTGTTTTATGACTGTACTGATTTGAGTGGATTATAAGGACAGCTCACTCAGAGAAAGCTTTGCCCAGCTGGATGTCATATTGAAACACAGCTTCCATGCTTTGAGCTGCAACGTCCAAAGGAGATCATAAATTTTAAATCACATTTCTGCCTCGGATTGTTCTACTGCTTGTTATTATGAACACACCTGTGCTTATCAGAACTGCAAATCATTATTTCTCAGAAATTTCTGTATTTTCATTAGTCTGTGCCTTTGACATCACTTTGTGTCTGATCTGTGCTATTTCTCAAGCTGCTACTCTAAAGCAAATGATTTTACTTGTGCATTTCCTTTGATCTTACATCTGAGATCTACAAATGTAATTAAGCATGATATCAACATCCCTGTCAATTTGCCAATAGTGACCTGACATGCAGCTTCCAAAGCAAAGAGAAAGCAAACATCATTTATTTAAGATATGAAAATATGACTGTAAAATAATTATCTTGGGGTAACTGGTCATAGATATACATCTAAAAGAGATTTCTAACCAAAACATGGTCTTAAACTTTGCCTAGGTTTCCTGAGGCTTCTCTTTCTGTTCTTGCCCATTGGTTCTATAAATATAGGTATTTATATGTACTCTGATAAGTTGCGATGTTCTGACTTCATGTATTTTTTTACCTGTGCACTACTTTCCATATCAATAATAGCTATTTGATAATTTAAGAATGCTGATAGAAAAGGGTGCTGTGTGGTAGCAAGGAATATGTACCTGATAAGGTAATTCTATGGCCACTGTTTGTGCGCTGGTTGGTAAACAGCTAGAATATAGAACTGGGATAGAAAGTTTTCCTGTGGCAATGCATGGATTTTGCTTTGAAAGAGCTACAAAAAAAAGCAAACAGATAAACAAAATGTTGGCTAGCCCAAAGGCCATACTCATCTGAAAGACACAAATACCCCTTGCAAACAAGACTTCCTGGTGACAGCCTGACTGGTCTGAATTTTCAAGTTTTCAGAATCCTTTTTTTATCCCTGGTATCGTCAGTGGTTTTCCCTATAATTACTTCCAGAAGGAGCAGAAAATATCAGTATAGGAAACAAGACACTCTACCAAAGTAATAATTTCATTTGATACAAAAAGAAAAAGAGATGGTAATTTTCCAGAAAAATTACACAGGTGATTCATGAGAATCAGGGAGTCTTTGGGAAGTCTTTTCCTGTCTCAGTTTCTGCAGGAAAGATTGGTCAGCTTCCAGAGCTTCTTTTCTGTCTTAAGGTAACTGATATTCAGGGCACCCTCTTCAGATAAGTCACTGTGGTTCAAGTCCCTATTCTTGATTTAGACTAGAAACTCAAGTTTCTTTATTTGCAAATTAAACGTAAATGCTCTGCAATCTGCATTGCAGTTTGCAAAAGGGCTCTATTCCTGGGATTGTTTCACACGTAAAAGCCCTGTACGTAATCACTGCACCAGAAAGGGAAATTGAGTCAGGCTGATTTTACAGTGCAGCCAATATTCAGTACGTGGTTAATAGAAATTGGTTATCCTCTACAACCGTTCCATACTAGTCAGTAGGCTTGTGATGCAGGTGCCTTCTTAAGGCTGGCAGTGCAGTACTAGCCACTTGGAGGAAAATGTACTTCTCTTCTTTACAGCTTAGAAAACAAACTGAAAGTTTCATGCAATCTCAACAGCTTTCACAATGCAGTGTGATATGTAATATGGTGTTAAGCAAGGCTGGAGAATTTAAGACTCTAAGACTTGCAGGATTTCTGTCCAGAAAAAGGATTGTAATGGGGACAAGACATAAATGTCCAGAGCCTTTTCAAATGCTCTGCAGTCTGCCACAGAAGTGGCAGATACAATAGAGAGATGGTAGGAAACATGTCAGTGAAGAATTACTGCTGGGGGCCAGGCAGAGATATCTGAAATAGAATTAAATGTTTTGCATCTAGGTCACCTCTTAGTGACTGGAATGGCTAGAGGCTCATAAGGAGAATAAAGGAGGGAAAAGAAATGCTCTGAAACACCCTAAATTTCATTCATATTTTCCTGAAGAAACATTAACAGGGCAAGATTCATTTCCCTAATTATAAGCATCTAGTTCTATTTGTGATGCCTAAAGGTATCCCACCCATTTTCCAACTGCTGCTGCAGAAAGAATAAATCCTGTGTCATGTATCCCAGCTCTGTGAGGATGTCCTGGGTACCTACAATAAACACATACACTCTTGACTGCAAATCTGGGGTCTTCATTCCTGGTTACTAAATTCATAATGAATGCATGAATTACAAAACTGTGATTGACCAATATGGTCAAAGCTATTATGTGACAGCTATTTGTGATATTACTTTTTATAATATGCATTTGTGATGTAATTCTATCTTCTAGTGGACAAACGTTTATTCTGTAAAATTATTGACTTAATTTGAAATCTGTTTTAGTAGACACAAGAGAGAGATAAACATTTTTTCTTAATCTTTCCCATGACTTACTTTATATTTGTTGCATTACCCAAAGTAATGTCATTGCAGTTTGGAGCTCTGATATTGTCCCTTCAATGTTATGGAAATGGTACTGATTTATACCTTTGGAGAATATTGTCTCTAGTGTCTCATTCTGTGTCAGGCTCTCACATTCAGATTCTCATACTGTTCATGCAAGTGATAGTCCCAGGGACATCAGTATAGGTAATCAAAAAAAGGTGAGTTAGGATTAATGTGGCAAAGCAAAAGTCTATAAAGTAGATGTCAGTGTCTGATTAATGACTCCCTTACTAGTCATTGGACAGATAGAGAAAAAGTCTAACCATAATAAGCCTAAAAAATGTGCTGGGAACAGTTGCACTAAAATAGAAAATTATACTCTACATTTGTCTGAGGGGACGAGCTGAAACTGCCTAATTTCTGAGGCGCAGGAGATGAATCCACCCATGACACTGACTTAGAGAATGTTTAAGATCTGACAATCGCAGTAATAATATTTTAAACAGATCAAAATATCTGAGTTTACCTTGAATTTTCTACACCTATAACCACATATACCCTGCCTTCCAGAAATGCAGGTCAGTGATTCTGCTAAAGCCTTTGGCAACACTCTCAAACCTCTACAATGATACTACTTATAAAAAGGGCTGATCTTGTAGGTTATGTAAGAAATATCTTGTTTTATAGCCCTCAAAACCATGACTCTGACAGCTGCATACCTGTCTCATTCCATCTCTCTCTCTCCCTGTGCCTCAGTTGCTGGGAAAGCTGGGAAAGGATGGTGGAAACAGGGTGATGTCCCCTCACTTGCTCATTCACAAACATTTCTTTGATGAAGCTGCTTAAGGTCATCCCCACTAGAGCAGGGATGGGGGCAGTGCAGAGGAAGTGTATGGTGTTTCGTTATTTGTGCTGCAGAGCTCACTTGAATTAAGCTTTAGTGCTACTGCAAGTTGTAATGTAGCTGACAACAGCCATGCCCCCTGCACCCTGTCAGCTCAAAAAAAACAAAGAGACAAGTGTTGTCCCTGCATAAATCTATACACAAATCACCCGTTTGTGTAGACATATGCAGAGTTTGAATGCTTTTCTTCAAAGAAATCCTGTGGTAGGGAGAAAATTCTTCTCTGCCTACTGATTCCTGGAGCCAAATCCACCACTTTCTGCCCCAAATCCACACATTGCAAGCAAGAAGACACTATTATGTTTCTCTTTGACAAATGATCCACAATGCAATTTTTTTAATGATGTGTCAACCAGCCCATGATTTAACAGTTTCACTATAAATTATCTACAAAGTCATTCTAACAACTATGACTTTCTGTACAGTGGTGATTTTCAGGTGCTTTTTAAAGATCTACAGATTAAAGTACTCAAAAAGGTTTCAAAATCAGATTCTTATTCATTTTGTCTTCTAAAGGATTACTCAGTTCCAGATGTTCTTTTCCCAGATAAATCAAAGGCAAGGGACCTTGTACTGAACTCTTTCTCCAGATAGAAGGTTTAGATTTGATGCCATTCATGTTCTTGTTTTAAGGTTAAGAAACTGCTAATTTAGAGAATTACTTATATAAACTCCAATCATCTTCTGTTCTTCCAGGGTTCTGAAAATGAATTCATTTCTTTGGTTCTCATTTTGTAAAAGAAGTAAAGACAGAATAATGGCAAAAATTACTAGATTTTTTTTTCAGAGAGAAAGCAAAGCTGTTATTCTACTTCAGCAGTGCAAATGGGACTCCTGTTTTATTCTGCAAACACTCCTATAGGCTTACATGTGTAAAGCATGACATTTGTAATGGTTTGTGTATATGGCAAAACATTGTTTAGCTAAGGTTCTGTCAATGAATCCGCTGAATAATACTGTTTTTTCTACTCATTAACTCAGTATCTTCCATTCATTTATATCCATCAACTTCATTCTTAAATGTCTCTTGCCCAAGCCTCAGGTGCACCATAGCAGCACAGGGACATCCTGCTACTGTAAGAAGTGACTCTGGTGTCTAAATCTAGAAAATTGGACATTATGATGGCATCAACAGGTTCTTTGAACGTGACTCTTGAGAATATGGTGACCAAACAGGGATTTGTATTCATCAGTTTGTCCATTTCATAGTTGCATTGGGGATATATGCATATAAATAATTTCTTCTGCTGTACCCAGACATAAATAACTTTACAGTCTCTAAGCAGGTGTCAGTCGTTGCCTTCTTTCGTTTATATTGCCACATGCACCCTTCCAGTCAAAAAGCCTGATGGAGGGAAAACAACTAAATTATGATTTGATAGTCTGGAACCACAGAACCGCAGAATCATAGAATGGTTTGGGTTGAAAGGAACCTTCAAGAACCATCTACTCCAACCCCTCTGCCATGGGCAGGGACACCTTCCACTAGACCAGGTTGCTCAAAGCCCCATCCAACCTGGCCTTGAACACTGCCAGGGATGGGGCACTCACAGCTTCTCTGGGCAACTTGTGCAAGTGCATCACCATCCTCATGGTAAAAAATGTCTTACTTATGTCCAATTTAAATCTATCATCTCCTTTCAGTTTAAAACCAGTGCCCTTTGTCTGGTCACTAGAGGACTGAATAAAATGTTTCCCAGTATCTTTCTTATAAGCCCCTTTTATATATTGAAAGGCTGCAGTAAGGCCTCCCTAGAAACTTAATTTCTCGAGGCTGAACAACCCCAACTCTCAGCCTCTCTTCACAGAGAAGATGTTCCAGCCTCTGACTATTTTTGTGGCCTTCCTTTGGACCCACTTTAACATGTCCTTGAATGTTGTGTGCTAGGGGCCCCAGAACTGAGCACAACATTCCAGAAAGGTTCTCAAAAGAGCAGAATAGAGGAGTAGAATCACCTCTCTTGACCTGCTGGTCATGCTCCTTTTGATGCAGCCCAGCATACAGTTGTCTTTCAGGGCTTGAAACATGCACTGCTGGGTCACATCCAGTTTTTCAACCAGCAATATCACAAAGTCCTTCTCAGCAGGGCTGCTTCAAATCCCTTCACCTCCCAGCCTGTATTGATACTGGGATTGCCCTGACCCAGGTACAGGACTTTGCACTTTGCCTTGTTGAACTTTATAAGTTTTACCATGGACCCACTCCTCAAGCCTGTCAAGGTCCCTCTGGATGGCATCCCTTCCCTCTATGAATCAACAAGGAAAATAAAACCTGGAAAGGAAACTTGTACTGCTTTAGTGATCAAAGTGGTCTGCTCAGAATTTCTGTAAATTCAAATCAGTGCTCAGGGTGAGTAGCTTGAACCTGAGCAGTCTTTGGGCAAAAACAGGGAAAATAATGCTTTGCTTAAAGCTGCTTTTGAGGCTGAGGCAGGCTCACAGATGGGGACCTTTGTAGTTTTAAATAACATTTTGCCACTGGATTTTTGTTCCTTTCTTGTCTCACAGACAATATAATTCCATTCCAATCATCCACAGCAGACTACGAGAGAGAAATGGTTTGCTATATGACACTTCTTTGCAGTAATCAGAGATACTGCTGAGCTACATTGGATCCGGCTCCTGAAAATAACCCCCATTTACTTTCCATCCATTAATAAAGATGGGAAACCAAACAAACTGCTTCCTTATGTTCTTTCTTTAGGAGAAACAAATTATTAAATCCTTCTGAAGTAGAATACATCATCCTTTAAGCTAGGGTCTTGAATACTTCTAATAACATGGTTCAGGGATGGAAACTAATGAATGTCTGAGGAGAGAAGCCGGAGACTGAACCCAAAACATGTAGTGGAGGGGACATTCTGGGTTTAAGCACGATTAAGGGAGCAAAATTGGAAGAGCTGTCCTCAAGGCAATCATTGCAAAGAAGTCACCACAGTTAAAAGAATCAGGGAATATGAAAGTCAAGATGTAATGGGTAGTCTCTATGTGAGATTTAGTTGACCAGATCCATGTCCAATGCTACCCTCCTGATAACATGAGCTGGCAGAACAGATCACCACCTCTACATTTCTCCTCATTTTAGAACAGGTATGTATTAACCACACTCCTTTCTAAAAACTGTGTGAGAGGAGAGAGATGGCAAGAGAAAGGAGGAAGAAGAAACAAAACCAGGAACGAGATAAAAGAAAGGAAGAACATTGGAGGCATAAAAAGAGATATAGATTATGTCAAATGAAGAGATAGGAGCAACAGGAATGGAGGATATGGACAGCATATGGACAAAGAATCCTACAATTACAGTGACAGTGAAGGGAGATATACTAGCAGTAGTATAACAGCAAATAGGATCTATGTACGAGATTCACATGCTGGCAAAGGGACAGTTTGACTTTTTACACATTACCAATGACCAAACTGCCTGCCTGATGCAGCATCAGAACAACTCAAGTTATAATACCCCGTGTATACAAAACCGACGACGAAAGAGCTCCTACTGTTCCTGCCCAACAGCAAATACACAATGAAAAATGGCAAACTGCATGAGCAAAGTTTTACAGATCAAGATGACATTTCTGGTTCTATCTTTCCCAAAATGACATTCTAAAATTGTTACTTTGTTTGTATCTCTGTAGTGCTTTCCTGTTCTCCCAGCTCATGCTCCCTGGGGCGTGAGCATGAAAGCACTTGTTTCAGTGCTTTCCCACCCTCACATTGAAGATCTTGTGCTCATATTCAATGAAATAATATCCAATGTGAACTTCCTCTGATGCAGTTTTATGTCATTGCCCACGTCTTATCAAAAGACACCAAAAAGAATAGATCAGAGAACAGCATCCTTAGCTGCTTCTCCTAAGTCATGTCCACTTTCACCATGGTCTTTTCACCATCTTTGTTGCCCTTCTCTGGACACATTCTAATATTTTTATATATTTTTAAAACTTATTTTGAAGCCCAAAACTGTGCATAGTACTCACAGTGAGGCTGCACTAATACTGATATTTTTGACTGGACACTTATACTGTCCTTAATGCATCCCAGGATACAGCTGGCCCTTTTGTCCATCACAACACACTGTTGACTCATGGAATTTGCCATCAAGCAAAACCTCCAGATGCCTTTCTGCAAGGTTGCACTTGAGCTGTTTGTCCCTCCATCTATATGTACATCCAGGATTACACCACTCCTGGAGTGAGTCTTTTACATTTGGTACAAAGATATTTACACTACTGATTATTGTCCTTCTGCATACAGTCAGAGAAGAAACAAATCTTTGCTGGTCCCAGCTATTGAGTTTAATCTAATTTGTATATACTTGCACCTTCAGACTTAGAAGTTCCCAGTTCAAACATGATACAATCCAGACTGAAGCAAGATAAATTCATTAAAAAAGTGACATCATTACAGGTCTCCTGATATGTGCATAACATTAATAACTACTAAAACCGATTAATGCCTCTGTACACATGGCCTTCCCAGTGTTTCTAAATTTACATTTTCCTCATCTGAGTTTCCATTCTATGAAAGAGTGTGGCATTTTGGTTTCCTATCCCAGTTTCAGTGCAAAAACCCCTTTTTGCAATATTAGCATTCCCTAGAGGACAGTAATGGATTTTTACGGTCTTTAATAATAATCTACTTACAAATAAACAGGGACCAAAATAGCTCTGAAACCTAGTGTTAACTTGTTAATTGATTCCAAACTCATAGGGAACTGAAACAAAGTCCCAAATCTAAGGCCTCATCAAGCTCAGATACGTAAGTCAGAAACATGAGATTTTCACTGAAAACTAATCTTCAACAGTAGCAGCTAATCAAGAATATCCATTAAAATTAGACTGTGCATGCATATGTGCATGTGAGATGCCTGTTTTATCACAGATATTTTAACAACCAAAAGGTTTCTGCACATATCTTCTTTCAGTGCTGAGTTTCTTCTAGCTTTCAGCATTCTCCATTACTCCTTGCCTTTTGCTAACATCCTTTTCCTAAGGAGAAGCAGGCTTGGACTTCTTTGCTGTCTCCTTGAGAAAAATAAGGAACATAATACCCATTGCTACTTTGGACTAATATTCTTGGTTTAACTGTGTAGCAGATCACAGTAATATGGAAGGTCTTCCCCAAGGCTGATATTGCTTGAAGATGGTTTTCCTGCATGTGGCCTTTAACGTTTTGTCATCTACATCTAGTTCAACAAGATACAGAGTCTAAAGCCTGTAGATTTAACTTTTATAGGTCATGGCATTATTTCAAGTCATCTCAGCGTACAGAAAAACATGCAGTCTATTAGTAATGACAAGAGCCTCATCCAAGTTCCACAATGAAACTCCCAGAACAAAGAACCCAGCCCCTCTCAAGACCCAGATCATTCATGCATTAGGAAGGACATTCCACAGCTTTTATTTTAAGGAGATTATCATTTTAATGTATGCACCAAATAAACAAAGGAATTAATCAGAAAAGAGCATTTGATTTCCTGTGTACCCAAATATTCTAGTTAAGCACTACTATGTCTACAGCATCAAAGATTGAAGCCCAGTTATTATTTTAATTTCCTCACACCTGAGCAGCTCTTATTAACCTAATTCTTTCTGCTGGCAGAATTATCTTGCTAAAAATCTTTTTCAAATAGGTGAAGTACTTGATATATATCCTTCACTGAAAGGTATTTCTTAAACAGGAAATTTTCGTACACTTATCCTGACATCCAAAGACATTCTACTTTCTGCCTTGATAATTCAGAGAAAGGACCTGAAATGTCTCCCGCTGCTGCTAACAACCTTCCTCTGTGATAATTAGCAGAGCTTCTTCCTGAGCAATTTACTACTCGATGTGAGTAAAAGCATCAGAATCTGTCCTGCGTTAGTATCTCCATTTACAAAGTATCTGTCTTCCGTAAAAAAAGAACTTCAAACACCTAAACCAAGCAATATTGTTAACGCAGAGAAGATAATTAAAATAATTGGTAGTTCCTTGGTGCTTGAAATGCCAAGGTAGGCAGTGAAATAGGACAAGATATTTGCTTTCTGTTCATGTATTCGTGCACTGTGGATTCATGGACCTTTGCAAGAATTAATGTGGATCATACCTTTTAGGCCTTACCATGCTGAGAAATTTCTGGAGCTGGCACTGGGACTCCTTTAAAGTTTCATAGTTCAGCTGAAGGCGGTACCTATTTCTATGCAGTCAATATAAAACCCAGTGAAACATTCTAATTACTGACCAATTACTTGTGTACATCCAGACATATCTATAGTAAGTGCTTTATAAATCCGGCTTTACAACTCTGCCAGTAAGCAAGGATATCAAAGGTTTGAATTTTGCTTTAATAAAAGCTTGCTTGTACTAGCATTCATTCAAAACAATTGGCAACTTTTACATTTGTACGATGTACTTTAACCTTATTTCAGCTTTACTGACCGACTTTCAGACCACTCCTTTGGCATAGGCTAAGAATCTTATAGTTCATTTTGCATTTAGAAACTTTCTGGGGTAAATCTAAATGCTAGTACAAACGCATATGAAGGCAGCTGTTTGTGAGCAGGTGGTGCGATTGTGCTGCGAGTCACAGAAAAGCAGGAAAAGAAGCAAATACAACAGACCTTTGGCATCTTGATGGTTTACTCTGTATTTTGTTTTATTCACCTGTGTGGCAGTGGGACTTTCCTCAGTTGAAGCCAACTAAGGAATAGTTTTCCACAATAACATGAGTATCTTCTTCAATAGCGTAAAAGAGAAACTGGAGAGTTACCTCCATATAGCTGTATCTATATGGGTGAAGAAAGCAACTTCTTAGTTAAGACTAACTTATAGATTTTCCCAGCTTTGAAGTCTGGAGTACAAACTGGTCATGTTCGGGATAGACAGCATTTGTTCCTGGGTCTTCTCTGTGCTCCATACAAGGATGCCTAAGACATAATTATTATTTTTGTCATCAAGAAGAGTCCTTTATATAGGGTATCTAAATAATAACAATTCCAACTTAGGCATGTCATTTGATGCTCCATTTAAGTAAGATCATTCCAGGCTGTAGATATCTACTTTCTCAGGTGCAGATCAATAACTACATGGCCACTATTAAATGACAGGAAGGAAGTCAATAATATCATGCTCTCACAAGCCAGTCAGAGGCAAACTTAAATGCCCAGACAAGCCATAACACTGTATGACATTGCTAGGTTTATGAAAACTAGATATTTGAAAGAGAGAAAGTTAATTCTTTAGGCTTTTCTTGGGTCTCATCATTAGGGTTTCTGATTATCTAAGTTTCTCCTGTTCCTCATTCTTACCCTATTTACTATTATAGCTATAATATTCTGATATATTTTCTTATATGAAACATGATTTTCACATCTGTTTGTTGATTTCAAGGTACAATAGCATTAATTGGTGTAATAATATGAAGATTCATGTGTTCAAGTGAATTGAAGGTTGAATGTCCTATAATTTGTTTTTGATCTTAATTTTAGAAAGAACTAAAACCTCCATGAAAAAATTATTCATTTTGGAAGTATTTTTTTTTTATGGTATCGTGCATAAATCTACTCTGTGATATGCAATGCTGAAATGTATATAAACCTAAGATAGAGAGGAGCCAGGTCTTTCAGTTCCAGAAATATCTAGGGTAGAAAATATATGCTCTGAATCAGCATTTGAAAACATTGGCCTTATAGGGTTGGGGTTTTTCTTACATTAAAGAAGCAGACATTTTGATCTGGAATCACTCAGCTGAGCATACATTCATTTTCACAGGAAAATTAATTTGGTTTGAGGATCATTACAGTGTGAAAAGATAAAAAGAAATTGAAATTGCAAAATTTCTTGTAAGAAGCAGCTCTACCTTTTGGTCAGCTTGTCTCTTTTTTCTCTGACAGTGAGAGGGATACAGGGCAGAAACATAAACAATGATGCAACCTGAAAGAAAACATCAGTTTTTTTTCTGTCTACCCGAAAAGCCATTGGCCAGATTTACTGCACGGTCTGGCAAAATCCAGGCTGACAGCCCAGATATGGAAATTCTGCCAACTGTGGAGGAGGCAAAATGATGTTGTACTTTGCAAGATCTTCAGCCAGTCAGTGAAAAACTTGGTGCTTGAATACGAATGGATGTCCAGAAAATGTGCTAATTCATGACAATTTAATAGGAAAGGCTCTTGAATTTAGGATGAGGCTTTAATGTCTCTCAGGATGCTTTTGGGAGTTGCTTTCATTAAATTTTTAAAAGAAAGTTAGCTGGAACACTGCTTATATTGTTACCACATTGCTGTCTCTTACTTGTAGGGCTCTTGGTACGCCTGTACCATTCAGTCTTTGGAAAAAGCAGTGTTTCTTGCTTTGTGATGCAAGTCACTGAGGAAGGAGCTGTTTGTTACAAGCAATAAATGTTAGCTTTCTGTTATAACCTTTACAGAGAGGAAACACATTCTTTTGAAGTATAATTTCAAAGATTTTTCTAATGGTTTCTTTAAATCCTGAGAAAAATATGTTTTCTATGCTGTATTTCCATGTTACTTTTGCATTCCAGTCAAAAGAGGACTTTGTATTATTCACTCCTTGTAAAGAATAAAGATAAAATTGCTCTTCATGGCACTAGTACAACTCTGGAATGGAAGCACTTATGAAGCCATATAACCAAAAGCATAATTTGGACTATGATGTTCCATGTGTTTTGGAATAAGAGCGATTATATAAATGTAAATGGTTGTTGCTGTTATTAGCATTGGCAGTACCAGTATGACTACAAGAAAAAGCAACAAAGTAGTCTATGTATCCAAGCAGTTTTCTAGTGGTTATTTCTTTAGCATCTATAGTTTTGCATGATTTTTTAATGAAGTATCAAAGTCTTCATTCTGATGCCCACTCTTGTACTATTGATTGTATTATGATGGTCTGGAATAAAGCCTGCAATTATTTCAAGTAGAAACATGGAAGAAAAGACAGTTCTCTTCAAAACAAATACAGTTGCTACTGTAGGGCAGTTGTTTCTGGCGTTTCAAATGGTTTGCCTCTCTTTTTTTCCCTTTTTCCTTTCCCTTTCCTTTCCCTTTACCTTTCCCTTTGCCATTTCCTTTCCTACAAAAGACCTACAGAAAGCCAAAATTGAACAAGAGAAACCTAAAATATGTCATACTTTTCTTCAGTTCAGTGATCTTTAATTACATAAGTATTATTCTATCCCATATGAATAGCTAACACACAGCATTTCAATATTTAAGGAACTGATGAGTAACCTATGAAGCGCTGCAAGGCCAAGATGGCATGTAGAAGGAACTGATTTGATTCTGTCAGAAACCAATTGCACTCCCACATCTCATTACAGGTCAAAAGAGTATATTAAAGGGAAGGACTCACTGTAACCTAGATTCTGATGGTTTCATAAGGAATTTCTGTACAGCCAGCATAAGCTCACATTCTGCTGGGTCTGGATTGGGTCATGACTTTCCCAGCAAGAAAATTCATCAGAGCTGGATTTGAGTTTCATGAAGTGAATGTCAGAGTTCATTATCTTCTCTTAAAATTGTCATTGGGGTTTTTGGCTCCCACTAAGGTAAAATCATCATATCTGTAAAACCTCTCTTCATGTATAGTGATGGCACAGATAGGAATCTAGTGAGGCTCTAATGAGATACTATATCAGCAAACTGGCAGGAAACAGCTACCCTAGATTTTGAAAACTGTTGAATACTCTCTTGTATCTCTAAATCTTCTAATCCCTTGAAAATAATGCCTTGAGGTAAATGCTTGTAAGTAAAAGATAGTGTTTTCAAAAAGTTTCTATTTAGAGTGGGATTGTCTCACTTCATTTAAACTGCTTAGAAGTTATCTGCAACATTAATGCAGAGGGGTGAATCACTCACTCAAAAGACACACATTTAAGCCCATATGTCCTAAGTGCAACTCATCTACCTACACAACTGTAGAGAGAGACTAAATGACTACATTATACAAGACAGTCAACATATAGGCATAGTGGGATAAATCCTACCCTTAGGCTCTGCTCTCTACAAAGATCACATACAGATGTCACTTAAATTATAGAGTAGGGGTTTGAGGAGAACAGACTAGTGCGTTATAATTTGACTTTTTAACAAACTCAAATCCCTTGAATAAAAGGGACATGGAACGAGAAGATTTTGATCCTGAGGAATTAGACTAATCTGTTTTAGTAAATTGATGATTAACTCTCTATATATGACAGTACATATGTACAGCATAACAAATAGTTGAGTCAGTGTAGACAGTATGGTATAGAAGAAGAGGACACTGGAAGAAAGAAATTATTTCATAGCAAAGCAAAAGACAGGGCAAGATTTATGAATAGGAGGAGGTTTTTCATAGAGCAACTGAAATCAGTACAAAACTTTTATGTAACTTTGCAGTTGGATCTTTGAACATTGTGAGAAAAAGTTTCAGGGTGAATGAGAAGAAAGAACCTCATTAATTTTTAATCTTTGACAAAGTTGTCAGTGAAAGGGATTATGGATTCGTACTAATTATAATTTGTTAAATGTAAAACAAATCCATTTATTTAGACTTCTTAATTCCCTTCTGGATAATTTAACAATTTGGATGATTGGATTTAGCTGGATGATTGCAAGGGAAGATCTTGGCTCTGAACACTTTTGAAAAATGCCAGGCATTCTAAATTTAATATTCTGGCTTTCCTATCTCTAGTTACTGGTCATAGTGGTCAACACATATGATTTATATTTGCAGTCTTACATATCATATAGGCTCATTTCTAAGAACAATCAAATAACTAACGGGCCTTTATTTTATGCCTTCATTATTCTTATATCCCTTTTTTTATCTTTGACTGCTGATGTGAAATTGTACTAGAAACAATCTTTATAGAAAACACAAACCCAGAGATTAATGCCTGAATAATAACACAGGGACCTATGCAGACAAGTTTCACTTTCTGTGTTTCTATATGGCCGAATTAATAGTTCTTCACATTATTTCAAATTCCAAAGGTAAAAATATTCTTTTTAGTTCTTTTCAAATCATTTTCATCCATTTACATCAATTACACCTCAGTTCAGCAAAACACTTAAGCACCTGAAAAAGTTAATAACAGTGAAAAGTGTCACCAAATATTTCCTGCAATCATCTTTTCCAATCTTATTGTAGTGCTCAATTGTTTCTATACTTTTGCTGATGTATTAAGAGGTCATCTAATTTAGCCATAACTTGTTATTACTTACATTTATTTTCGTCCTGCTTCATTTTATCTAGTTTTGAATCTCCTAAATGTCAAGGTTTTGTCATCTTGTCTCTAAACTGGAAGACTATCTGAGGTTGCAGAAAAGGACCACATGCTCATAGCTAGGCAGTGTGTCAGTGCAAGGAATGTGAGCAGATGAGTTTGAGTATGACGTGTCTATATAAAGATAAACTTGAGTATGGTGGTTCTGAGTATACAACAAGATATCTTTTTATAGGGAAAGGTAATCATATCCAGTAGCAATGCCAAATGTGGCTTAGTAGGAATGATAACATCCACTGTTGGATTTCGAGCACTGGGAGGAGAGAAACTTTAGAAGACCCAAATGTTAATTAGATAGTTATATGTTATTGGCTTTAAATCATTGCACCTGCTAAAGGCAAACCTGTCAACATCAAAAGGATACTATAAAATATGATGGTGTCACTATTATGGGTCTAGTCTGCAATTTAACTAATGAGTCAGTTTATTCACATGCACTGTGAAGCCTGTCCACTTCTGCTTGAGGTCCTTCCTTGTAAAAGATCCTTTCCTCTTCAAATATTTTAATATATCTATTTGACCTCTTGAGCAGCCTAAATTGCTGCTCTTTTCCTTGTATTGCTTGACAGAATGCCTTAATTTTCTCATGCTGTGGTAGCAACAGCAGAATAAGGGTTACTGGCTTCTGTCCTTTAAGCGCTTGTGAGTGCTATTCATTCTCCATAAAAGTAATGAGTTCATATATCAACTTCTCATGGGATATTTCAGATGCATGTAAAACTGTGACCATCCTCCAGTTCTGAAATCAAAACCTCTAAAACTGTGCTGGAAATGTACTTGAGTAGGCTTTTACTGTGGTCTCTGACTTGCTCCTGCTGAGTTGCTAAAAAGCAATTTAGAAGACATAGAAATACAAGTGTTCATGGCAAGTCTGTGACTCACTGCTCAGCAGCCTCGCTAAAAAACTAAGAGAAACATAGGACTGGGAGAGTCTTCCTGACTCACTAAAACCAGTTCCCCGGTGACATGGGTACTACAGGACATAATCCCTTTCACAAACTGCTCAGGCTCTCTCTGAAAGATAATTGGGGTTTGGAAGCTTAGGTTTTGCTGCCACTGCTTTGATGTGGAACAACCGCTTAAGAATACGTTCAGGCAGGAGAGCCCTGCACCGGACACAGCACTCCAGTTATCTGCTGAGTAGAAGAGAAGGGTCACCTCCCTCAATCTGCTGGCAATGCTCTCCCTAACATCATTCAAGATGTTGACCTTCTTTGCCCAGAGACCCATTGTTGGGTATTGTTCTTCCTAAGAAACATTTCTTCCTTTTCAAATTTAGTGACATTGTATTTACTGTGACATACTGTATTTACTGAGAGGAAATATGTTATCTTTCTTCCTTCACTGTGCCTTACAACAAGCTTTCACTCTTACTGGTTTATGAAATGGTCTTTTATTTCCTCAAACTACTCTATAGTACTTTAGCATACATGTTCAAGTTGTACTGTACCTTTATAAACACAGAAGACACCATAGACCCTTCCAGATGAGACTGTAAGGATGACTACAGTGGATCAGAAAAAAGATTCTTATCTATCTATCCAAGTATTCCTCTCAGCTGTACCTTCAACAGGTTCTACATGTGAAAGCAGTACTTCCTGATTCCTGATGGAAACACCACCACCAGCACATTTTAAGATGAGCAAAGCACAGTTATAGAACATACATGTGGTTGTCCCATCCTGACAGTGTTCAAGGCCAGGTTGGATATGGCTTGGTGAAACCTGGCCTAGTGGAAGATGCCCCTGCCTGTTTTGTTGGGATTGGAACTGGATTAGCTCTAACATCCCTTCCAACCCAAACTATTCTATGAATCTATGATCTTATGATGAATTACAATATGCATGTGTTTTCTTTATGATATTTCTTATTGCTTACAGTGCTTACAGTGAAAGTCTTTCTGTTGAAGGCAAAGAATGGAAACTTTCACCTTGGTCAAATGATCTAAAAATTAAGTGATGCATGCTTTTGAACATTGTAGCATGATTATTTTCCTGTTTGAATTACGACAGCTTTCTTCTCATTCAGTTTTCTGTTTCTCCTTTGTTTTGGCAGGGTGTCCCCCAATTGTCCTATCAGCAATTTTCATTAGTTCTCTTTTACTTTTTGTGCCATGTGCCTTTGTAAAAATAGTAAACTTGGACCCAAGACACATCTTTACCTTTCCTCTACTGCAATATTTTCTCTTTCAAGAACAGTAGTCATGAAATCTTGACCTCTTTTTGATTTTTCAAAACTTTTAATCTTCATTCCATTTTAGCTAGCATTTTCTTTTACTGGAACTACACCAGCTGCCTTACAGAAAGTCAGGTGTTGGATGGAATGCAATCACTTTTATTGGAAATTTATTTGCTTTCACAAAGAAAATTACAAGGCAATTCCTGTGCAATCTACCTTTGATGAGTATGTTGCATTTTGTTTAATTTTATTCCATCTTGTTTCTCTCTGTGTAGTTTGGAGCAAAATTTACAAGTCTTTCATTATGTGCAAGTCATCCCCATTAAATATGGCCTTTCATTTACTAAGAAGCCTTAATACTACCCTCACAACATCATTTACCAATTTCAGCAATGTCCTGGGATGGAAAACTGCTAGTCTGTGTCATACCTGACTATACCTCAATCAAGCTGAAAGAGCAGCCTGTACAGGGGTAATGAGAACAGTGTACTCTAAGTCCTCTCCGATCTCTGCTTTCATCTGGTCCATATGACTGCTTTATGCAGATGCAAAGAAGCCCTTTTTGGAATGTCCAGCTGTTTCTTAATCTATTAAGCATAACTAGATATGGTTTCATTACATTTTGACAATTTAGGAGTCCGGAAGCTTTCAGACTAACAATTGGTGTAGTCCAGACAAGAGAATCTAGTCCTGAGGTAGTGTTAAAGCAACTTTTAATACAGGATTAAGATACAGCTTTAGTTTTACTACCGCTTCAAACAGTTGAATGCCATTTCCATACCGATGTCTCCTTTTTCTCACATGTGGCAACATCACCCTTACTGAAAAATGAGAGTAAAGTATTTATTCAGCTTTTGCACCATAGCTAGTTATCTATCATACCTAGGCTATTCCTTTTTTCCCAAGTGTTACTTTTTTTGATTGATAGAGAATTTTTGGAAATTTCCTGTTAGCTTGGAAGCCAGTAATATTTTCTATGGCTTGGCATTATCTACAGAAATTGGATTCATTTGTCCTTTCAATCACTGCATGGCACTGAATGATAGTTTCTGGATATTGGCAGCTCAAGTTCTGTCTATAATAAAGAAGACAGGAAGGTAGATCTGAGAGGTCTTATATATCTCCATAACATAATGAGATGTTGGGCAGATACTAGCTTGTCTCCCAAAACCACTTCTGTGAAATCACACGCTGCTGCTACTCAGTTAAGAAGCCCTGTTCCTTTTAAGAAGGAATGGCTAGTTGTGATCCATAGCCAAACTGATTTCAGCTGCATAAAAGGATCAGTTGCAGAAGGTTTGGGGTAACATTCAATGACTTTAATGTTCTGCCTGACAAAACCAGCTGTTTTCATTTGTAGCAGTATAAAAAAGTGTGATCTACACTTATATAAAAAAAAAATGGTTTGCTGCTGCTGCTGCTTTTGTTTCTTTTAGTAAAGTTGAAAGATTGTATGATTGTTAATGATGGTTAATCTTACCTGGCTTTAGGCAAATTGTGGTTTCTTCAGGGAGAATTGAAAAAAGAAAAGAAATTTCCACTTTTGCCTTAGGCTAAAGATTTTTTTTGTATGAAAGTTACTAAAGCTTTAATAAAAATACATTTCAACCTTCTGAAAACTTCTACTGAAGTCCAAATTTCACTTCCCCCCCCAAAAGGGGGTATATAAAACCAGAGAAGTCTAATGAAAGCTCACTCCTCCCTGACTGTGAGATAAAGGCCACTCCTCCTAAGTGCAAGATCATCCTTTGCCATCTGTTTAAACATCTGAGTTGTTGCTTTTCCCATTTAATTTCTTCAGGAAAATTTATGGCTTATTGTACTTCACCTGGTGTAGGTGGATATTAATCATTATTTAAATTTAAATGATATAAAAGCAACATCTGTTACTTAGTAACACAACTGTATGATTATATTCTGAGGTACTTAACTATTTTCATAAGCCTCTTTGAGCAAATTACATAGCTCATTAGTCTTAGAGTCACCTGCACCCCACATAGACTCTTTGCTAGTGCAAATTATGCACGTAAATTGCTTTGGGGGCATGTTTGCCCTAAATTATGCCTGCTGGGGCTGACATGACTAGAAAAGGGCTGTTACCCGCTTGAACTGCTGATTCATGACACATCACAGCTGGATCCAGGATGCATCTGTAGCTAGCAATGCTACAATTGCTATTGGCAGAGATTCAGACAGGACTACCTGAAACATTTAGCCGTATAAGGAAACAGGTTGAGGAAGAAATAGCTAAGTAACGAGGAGATGGTGGAAACCCATATGACATTTAAGATATGTGAATATATACTTACCCATAGAAATGCAGTCATCTAATATTAAAGGACCAAGAAACCTAGAGGGCTCCCTGGAGTAACATAATGCCAAGAACTTGGGGAAAGAGGGGACAAACAAGATAGACTGATAATTAAACAAGATATTGGGTCAGGTTCCCAGCTTCTTTAAGAAAGCTTACCTTCCTGGACATGCAACTGAGCATGGATGGCATCCCTACATGATTTGCAGCATTTCAGGTTGAGTCACTTATTTCTTCTCTGTTGCAGCTAATGCGACTGATGACCCTGGCTACATGAAGATCAAGTGTGTCATGCATGAAGTGCATCACACACCCCAAAACCATTGCATGGCTGACTTCTGCACAGTCTGTGTAACAGAAGGGTGTGTAAAAAGGATAGAAGACCTGAATTGCGGTGGAATTTGTATCACTGCAGATCAAGGGTGGATATTGCATCCTGAAAGAAGGTGTAAGTAGGAAGAGAATTACCATTTTTGGGACCTGATTATTCATCTGTGATCTATAAGCTGTCATAACTTCTTTATCGTCTTCCATTCAAACCCATTTAACATAAATATTCCATGTGACACAATTGAAAGTGGCTGAAGTACCTGGAACAACAGAAACTGCATGTCGAAAACCATTCTGGGCAATAACCAAATACAAGGGCTTCCTACCACCCTCAAAAGATGTTTTACTGAAGACCAAGTGGCTGAGCATATTTTTATTGTAAAATATTTGGAACAAACAAGTCTATTAAAAAAACGCCAAACAAACAGAAAAGGGCTGGACATAGCTAGCCTGTGATTAGACACTGAACAGACGGTTTCTGACTGGCATGTCTTGGAAAGCTATCAGACTTGCCACCTGGCTGTAGCTGTTTAATTTGTTTGCGTATTAATTAATGCTATGTTGTTCTTTTAATGCACATGTTTTAGAAATGTATAATAAAATCTCATGAAGACATTTGGCACGGCTTACAAAATGACTACTGCACTATCATCTCAACAAAATGAAAGGCTCTGTTAACCTGCGGCTATCGCACTGCCTGTCTGGACTGCCTGTGCATGAGAACAGATTAGGCAGGCAGAACCAGATGCTGAGATTCACCTCCCCTAGCTGTACACAGTGATGGAAAATGGACGCTTGGATAGGTGCCTTGCCAGCAAGCTAAAGATTTCAGTAATCTGCTTAAAAAAACCTCAAACTCAGCTTGAGGATCTCTCAGATCCTATCTGCAATTAAAATTAAGCATATGCTTAACATTTTTCAAGGTCTGTGTTTAGATTTTAAAAATGGAGATGAGTGTCAAAAATTTTGTTTAAATCATGTAAATGTTTAGAAATAAGTAACTGAACATATTCAAAATACCACACGTAATTTACCAAGCCCACGCATACACACAAGCTTTTGCAAAAAATAATTGTCACATGCATGAAATACTTTCTAATATCTTCTCCAACTATGGATGGAAAAATAAAAATGCCGAACAAGTGTTATATGCAAATAGTCATATCTATCAAGAAGTTTTGGAAAATAAATTTCAGAGATAACCACACATGATGGCTACTATCTCTCATGACTATTTCCTTAGACATTTTACTAGCAAACACACATATATAAACTTTTTTTGCTTGCTTCATGAAAAACGAAGCTCACTTTTTTGGATTAAAGCCACTGACAAGTATACAGCCATGAAGAAATGTATTTATTCAATAGAATTTGAATTCTACACTCCTCCTGAGACTCAAGGCAAATTAATACCCATGCTGTTCATACTGATCAAATATCTAGCCTTAGATTCAGTCCCCAAACACATGATAAACAGATCCAGCATGGAAAATTACAAAAATGTAATTAAAAAAAGACCCATTACTAGAGTGGGTGATAACTCTGTTATATGAACTTCCTCCTGCGTTCTTTTTCTACTTTACACTATGCTTTGAGCATTCCTACGTACTTGGGACCACGCACTTTTTATTTTAGCATATGCTTTAAATAACATTCAAGAAAAAGCTCTGAATTTCTCTCTTTAATCATGAAGCTGGCACTGTTCTATCAAATAGTGCTATGTTGAAGTAAGCTTTACTACTGCTTTGCTGATTATTGCAAATTAACAGGCCTTTCTTGGGGAGAGAGGAAAAGAAAGATTTTCAAAACCATAAGGGTGAGGTTAACTCTTAAATCATAGAATCACAGAATTGTTTGGATTGTAAGGGACTTTAAAGATCATGCAATTTCACCTTCCCTGACATGGGCAGGAACACCTTTCCACTAGATCGGGTTGCTCAAAGCCTCATCCAGCCTGGCCTTGAACACTTCCAGGGAGTGTGCAAACCACCTATAAGTTGTTTAGCCAAATCTTACAAACTGGAATTTGATCCAGTTGCCTATATAGGCTAGGCTAACAGACATAAAACAGGACTTAAAGGATATCCATACTCTTTTGCAGTGGCAGCTAGGGGCCAGAGAGAATAAGATGCAACATCTAAACCTGACCTCTTGGATTCCTTCTATAAGAGATTGAAAGACAGAAATCTACTTTAGACAGGATAAATTGCCTTCTAAATAGGTCTATCTCTTGGTAAACATAGAGCAAAACTAATTTACCAGCTTGGGTCAGATATCCAACAAAAACATCCATAGACATCCATGGTTAAAACTAAGTCAAGTGAGTCCAGTCCCAAGTCAGGGTTATTAAAGACTTTTTCTAAGGATCAGAGATTTATGTTTGTACCAAAGTAAAACATTTCTAACATACCCAATCTTGTGTCAATGTCTTGACTAAACCCTTTCTGCCTGTTTTGTAAGCCATATATCTATAACATAACCTGGAATTCTTACGTAGGTCTTTACTACAACTTCAGTCAAAGAATTGAGCCAGCCAGCTCCTACAGATAACTTTTGCCTCAAACAGCAGTTTGTTAGTACTTACAGAGATAAGGTTTGGTAATGCGAGATTTTAAACCTGAACACATACTAAGTAGCCACAAATTTGAAATCATTTAACTTCAAGGTCACAGACATACTTATACTGCCCAATTTCTTTATGTAAAAGTTCCACAAAATACAACACTCTATTTTTGTTCGTATCAGCACTAAGCGATAATGAAATACAACGGGCAAGATCTTGATAACCCATTTACAGCTTCCTCTGATTCCTGTTGAAATCTCACATAAAATGACAGCAGCTAAAAAGGTAACTGGTGTCACCACTTTTCTACACTGGTACTTAAGTAATCATAATATGAGCTGCAAAACATTCCATGGGCATCAAACGAGATGTGTTATTGGCTCACCATAAACACAGACAGCCCGTCTTAAAAGTAATAGCTTTGCCTGGACCTGTTTCAAGTCCTGACGATGGTTTCAAACTCAAATTTCTACAGAATTCATGTGATGAGAGGTCTCTTGGAATTGTTAGTTTCAGCAGTATGCAACTTATACTCTTGTGCAGGCACAAGTGGAAACTGTATTCCAAAACACATCTCTTTTTGGTTGTGGGTTAACAATTCAATGATTCTATGACTGTCTTGGCATAGGGCATAGGTATTACTGCTCAGAACCAATCAAGATTCTAGGGAGCATTCATAATTACTTGTTTTCTAGCAGTTATAGGAGAAAAACGGTTTTATTCTATTTTTAAGTAGCCTTTGATGGTGAATTTTTAAAACTTTGTGCTAGTAGGATGAAAGGCTCAGGGGAGTTAAGGAAGCTTCCAATTCTTGCTAAGGAAATTTTCTTTTCCAAGTAGAAGCACAGCTGATGATCTGGTTCATTATCACAGCAGTTGTCTTTGCTCCTTAACATCATCTCTTCTGTACCTTTTCTGTTTCATTTTTCCTTTCCATTCAGTTTATGATTGTTTACTTCCTTCTCAGTATATCAGTTTTTCCCTCTGTCTTCCAATATATATTATTATACCATGCCTTTGTTTGTAGATGCAATTTTTTCTAGTTCTAATCCATTAGTTCAATTTTTTTTCTTCATAATCCATTTATCCTTAAATTTTGGAAGCCATTATCCATCATTATTGAGAGAATGAGTAAGAGCAACTTAATTTGCCTATATACTGGCATGTAACATCTGATATCCCCTTTAAGCCTCTCTTTGATTTTTCTCCAAGGCTTTTGAGAACAGAGATAAAATTTATATGCTATTTAAATAAATTTATACATATATTAGCTATATTCACTTTAGCCTAATTCACACTTTAATTTTGCACATCATCTATAATAGTAATAAGAATATTGTTTTCTTGCTAATTATACTTACTAGCTTACTGAGGAATATTTTGTAAGTGGTTGTAAATCCATTGTCATAATTAATTCTAGGATGAAGGACAAAACCCCAAACCTGACATTTCGTTCAAATCAAAGAAAGCCAAAATTGTTTGATTGGACGTTTTCAAGGGGGGAGAAAAAGAAAATGCCTTTGGGTTCTTTTAGAGTTAGAGAAAATGTCACATTTATAACAAATCTTAAATGTTATTTCATTTATTGTTGATTTTAAACACACAAAATGTCTTCTGAGTAAATCCATGGGCGTAAAAGACAACTGGTTTACTTTTAGAATTTGTACACTGAAGAGACATTTAGTATGAATAAAAAAAGAACAGGTTTCTTTGGAGGGTATGCAATGCCCAGACCTGGTTCTAAACATTACCACAGACTTTCCACGTGAGAAACAATTTCCACATGAGGAACAAGTGACTTTGGTAATAGTTATGCAGATGGATGTGGGCTCCTTTTTCTATTTTTGAAGTCTTTTAAATATAGTCCAGGTTCAGACCATTAGGATGGCACTGAACTTGTGTGAATACACCCTTCCCTGGAGATCATCTTCATGTAAACCATAATTGGGGATTTACCCATATGGTGCATACAGCCTGTGACTATATTTGACACAGTGTAGTTAGTAATTAGGCAATATAATTTTCAGCTATTAAGGAAGTAAAGTCCAACAGGGCACATTTTTCCCTCATTAAAGGTATTTGAAACTCTGAAGGTTATTGAAAACATCCAGTCTAGAGTCTAACATTAGCTGATTAAGCTAATTGGCTGGTTTCCCTTTATAGACAACAGAGGGGATGATTTATAGCAGGTGCCTCAGATTTCCAACCCAAATGTTGAATAAACATCATGAGTGCTACCTACTGTATCTTCCATACTTGTAGGCTTATACTGACCTTGAAAGTCTACTCAGGGATCATCATCATCTTTCCCCCCCCCCAAGAGGCCTGTGAATAGGACTGGATGGAAATCCCATTTTTACCTTCGGCAAAAGCATACTTACACTGTAGTAATTTCAGCCAATGAACCCGTGTGCCCCAGACAGAGGACGAGATGGGACTTTGCCACCTGAAGCCCAGGGCTGCAGTCTCTCAGCAGTCCCAGGACCCAACACATCAGACATGATCTCCCACATGAAAACACCTGGGACACCTGAAAAATGCTTGCAGACTCAAGGAATGGGAGACCATGGCACAAAAAAACATCTAATATGCATATAATACACTGACATTTCCCTTCCTGTTAACATTTCAATGTCCCTACAAAATAGACAGCCAAGAGTTTTGGTTCAGAGCAAGTACAATTCATTTCCCTTAAAATGATACATCATGTTTGCATAAAGCACTTGGGTATTTTTAACCTAGTGACTCTCCTTCATTGTGCTTTTCAGCCTACTTGAAGCTTCTCTGTGTTGTGAGCTCCTTGGCGTACCAGCAATTCAGCTGCCCTAACAAAATGCACAATTTTAAAGAGCTTGTTTTTAAATTGGTGTCATCATGAGATATTCATCCGTGAAGTGCTTATTTATCATCTGACATAGATTTCCATGATAATTCCCAATTACTTTACTTATTGTTCTTACAGGACAGTGAAGTCATCAGAGAAATGATGCACATAAACACAAAGTCAAAGGAGAACTGTCAAAAGTGAGAAAAAGTATGTAACAAATATATGCCTTGAGGATCCAAGAATAGCACTGTTTCTAGGATTTTAGGAAGGAAAAAAAATCACTTTTACAATTTTAAAGCAAAAGATCTGGTTATTCCAACAAAACCTGTCCATTAGGATTCACAGTCCAGGGTCTTTTTGAATGTGGAATTTCTTGTCTCATCAGAACTTGAAAATGTCCCCACTTTCCAATCAGAAGACAAGTGGAATATTACAGTCATATAATCACATAATCAACTAGATTGGAAAAGACCTTTAAGATCATCAAGTTCAATCATTAACCTTGCACTGCCAAGTCCACCACTAAACCATGTAACTATAACCACATTTTTTAAATACCCCCAGGAATGGTGACTCAACTGCCTCCCTGGGAAGCCTGTTCCAATGTATGACAACTGATTTTGTAAAGAAATTTTTCCTAATATGTAATACAAACCTTCCCTGGTTCAGCTTGAGGCTGTTACCACTTGTCCTATCACTTGTCACTTGGGAGAAGAGACAGACCCCCACTTCACTACAACCTCCTTTCAGGCAGTTGTACAGAGCGATAAGGTTCCTCCAGAGCCTTTTCTTCTCCAGAGTAAACAACCCAAGTCCCCTCAGCCATTCCTCATCACACTTGTGCTCCAGACCCTTCATCATCTTTGCTGCCTTCCGTTGAACACACTACAGCACCTTGGTGTCTCTTTTATAGCGAGGGGCCCAGAACTGAACACAGGACTCAAGATGCAGCCTCACCAGTGCCCAGTACAGAGGGTCAATCACTTCCCTAGTCCTGCTGGCTGATACAAGCAAGGATGCTGTTGGCCTTCTTGGCCACCTGGGTACAAGCTGCTCATGTTCAGCTCCTATTGACCAACACCTTTGAGTTCTTTTCTGCTGAGCAGCTTTCCAGCCACTCTTCCCCAAGCCTATAGTGTTGTATGGATTGGTTGTGACCCAAATGCAGGACCTGCCACTGAGCCTTGTCAAATGTCATACCATTGGCCACAGCCCATCTATCCAGCCTGTCCAGATCCCTCTGCAGAGCCCTCCTATCCTCCAGCAGGTCAACACTCCTACCCAGCTTGTTATAATACGCAAATTTACAGAGCATGCACTTGATCCCCTCATCTAGACCATTGATAAAGACATGAAACAGAACTGGCCCCAGTACTGAGCTCTGGGAGACACCACTTGTGAGTGGCTGCCTGCTGGATTAAACTCCATTCACCACCACTCTTTGGATCTGGCCATCCAGCCATTTATTTTTATCCAGGTAAGAATCCTCCCATCAAAGCTATGAGTCCAAAATAATAACTTAAATAATGCTCAGCACTGACAGAACTATTTAATCTCAACACACTTTTTAGAACATTGAAATTGAAACACAAATTAATGAATGATAAATTCCTCTTGCACAGGCTGTTATAATCTGGCACAGGACTCTAATGCATAGGTAATTGATTAGTCTTTCTAACCTAACACTTGAAGAACATGTCATATAAGAAAAGCAAGCTACATGGATGGTGTAAAATCTGTGATTATCATCTCATAAACAAGAATTTTTAATTTCAGAAAACTAGTTTTGGGTGAAGAGCAAGAAAAATATAGCAAAATCAGATTTACATTATTTTCACATCATTTAAGGTAAAGACAATTCAAAGCTCCAGAGTTTTCTTAATCAGTATTAACCCAAACACAGAACTTGTTTTAAATGCAGACAAATGCTTTTATTAAGATACTTGTTTCCATTCAACTGATTTTTTCAATAGCCATATCCATTAGGATACAAAATTCAATTTAGAAACCAATTCAGTATATCTTAATTAAATACCAAAGAGCATTGTAAAAATTTTCTAAGATACAATAACAAGATAGACAATTAAGATGTTAATTCTGAAATAAAAGGCAAATCGTGTCTACGATTTGCATAATGTCTCTGAGTTTTGGAATTACTTATGTGAGGAATGGCTGAGAACAGTCTCTAATTTAAATGACTGATTCAGTTGTTTTGTCCTGAGTGCTCAAAATCTCCACATCTTTTTTTAAGCATGTGAAAGAGGATTCACCTGTAAAAAGCTCAGACAGGGAATAAATGGACTTAAATACTTTAATGCCTGAAACCAATAGTTCTGAAACTACTTAATTAGGAACTGAGAGTATAATCTATCATTACTATTAATTTAGAATGTAAGATTCATAGATGTAACTTTAGAATCATAGAATAGTTAGGGTTGGAAAGGACCTTAAGATCATCTAGTTCCAACTCCCCTGCCATGAGCAGGGACATCTCACACTAAATCATATCACTCAAGGCTCTGGCCTTGAACACTGCCAGGAATGAAGTATTCACAACCTCCCTGGGCGACCCATTCCAGTGCCTCACCACCCTTACAGTAAAGAAATTCTTCCTTATATCCAATCTAAACTTCCCCTGTTTAAGTCTGAACCTGTTACCCCTTGTCCCATTACTATAGTCCCTAATGAAGAGTCCCTCCCCAACTTTCCCATAGCCCCCTTTCAGATACTGGAAGGCTGCTATGGGGTCTCCATGCAGTCTTCTCTTCTCCAACTTTCTCAGCCTGTCTTCAAACAGGAGGTGCTCCAGTGCCCTGATCATCCTCGTGGCCCTCCTCTGGACTTGTTCCAACAGTTCCATGTCCGTTTTATGCTGAGGACACCAGAACTGCACACAGGTCTACAAGTGAGGTCCCACGAGAGCAGAGTAGAGGGGCAGGATCACCTCCTTCCACCTGCTGGTCATGCTAATTTGGAGTGTAGAGTGTTAAGACCTCTGCAGACACAGGACACACAAAATCCTCAGACAAATTCAGACACAAGAGTAAAAACAACATAAAAATACATGAAGATAGGATAATACAGACAGCATAATGAGGTAATGTGATAGCCAGTGCTCTTAGTATGCTATTTGCCATGCTTTAAGAAGGAGCATAGAGAACAATATCCAAACAAAGACTTAAAGGAGGATGAGACATTTTGTGGATCTTTATAGAAAGCACATTCCAGGCTGCCAAGGGAAACAGTGCTTTGCAGAAATCATATCTCTCCCTGAAACACTCATGGACAGAAGCTTAATTCATGAACATTACTTATTGCTGTTCCTCGTGCTGTGGCACAGAGTAAGGTTAGCATCTCATCTGGAATTAATTTTTCTTAAAAAAAAAAACAAAAATAAAAATCAACAATAAACAAATAAAATGAACCACCACCCAAAACAGTAAAAGAAAATAAGTGTTTATTGGTACTGGTTACAGCTGCTGTGTCTGACTGGAGAGCCCATGTAAATGCCACCGTTAGAACAGTTACGAGAACTACATGCACAGTGTGATACAACCAAAATGAATCTAATCACAGGAAAAGAGGGCAGTGCCCACTGAAGAAAACACAAAGAGTGTAACAGCAAAAGTTTCTAGCTGAAAATTTTGCAACTGTGGTATTGAAAATAATTTAACTTGTAACACTTCAGAAAGATTTTCTACTCCTGAAGATTTTTTTGCAGTACTTTGATAGAACGTGGATTATTAGAGCTGAGGACTTCTGTAAAATTCTTTTCTATCAAAATATTTTTTTCTTTTTCTAAAGTGAATAATGAAAAATTGTTGGTAATCAAGTTTTAAATAAAATTGTGTATCAGTTTCATTAATGAATATCAATCAGTAAAGATATTTTACAAAAATTCTTTTGAATACACGAGCTTCCTGGTTCTTGACCACTGATACTCATTATAAAAACACAACGGCCATGTTTGAATTAGGAATGAAATTATGGTGCAAACCATTACTGCTTATTTTGAAGAGAAATAGGTCCTTTTATCTAACATGTATGAGTCAAGGGTCAGACAATACCCATCTCAAAGAATCAAAAAGGGTATATCTTGAGCTCAGAAACAGCTTCACTCTTTGAGAAATGGAACAGTCAAGCACTGCTTGCTATAGGGAAGGTCTCAGAAAAAAACATGATTATTTCCCTGCCTGGGATCTATATCCTAACCTTAAACAGACTCCTGGGCACTTCACAAGAGAGCTCAGAAGAAAGATGTGTGGTTTCAACTGGTTGATTGGAAGCACCTTGACTGCATTCCTGGGAGTATTCCTTTCTGTACCTCCCAGCTGAAGTATTGTGGCTGAATGAAATGCAGGCTCTGTGATACCTGCTGCCGTTTATTACTGCTGTTGTTCCCAGGGTGCTGCTTTGGCCCTATTGTTTCCAACTGGTTTCAACTGAGGAGTTAATGCTTCGTGGAGTATGAATCATTTAGTCTTCTGGCTACAAGAGCACAACCAAAATGAAATAGCAAACTGTCACAGGGCTCCTGGCTGCCAGTAGCTGAAATTGGCATATTAAGTTCAATGTAGTGTAAAATAATGGGGGGAGATGATTAGAAAACACTAATTACCTTCACCCAAGCCCTTGTACTGGGAGATCCCCCATGACAAGAACTTATGGAGCAGGAAGAAGTAATTAGATTTCTGACAGAGCAATTGCTGCATAAGTAATTAAGCTATCTATTTTCTTATTATTGCTACATAAGATCAGTTAAAGATCTTATAGTAAAAGATACATAAACCTTCTCAAATGTTTCATCTGTGAGATGACAGCTTCGGAAGTAATTTTGCCTTTGATTTTTGTCTTGAAAGAGAAAAAGCAACTCTGTTTTCGTTATTTTCTTCTTTTATAAGGTGATTTCAAGTAATCAGCCATTGAACAAACCAGACAAACAACCTGCAGTTAGGGTTTTGGTTTCTGGACATTCACTAAACCACAACACACCTCTATGCAGGAGTTTCTACATGTTTGCATAAATATCGGTGGTCAGAGCAAGTTATCAAATGCCACATTTTAGTGTGTTACTTCTGCTTAACCACCTGCAAAATCTCTATTAAGTGTACAGCTAATGTCAAGCCCTGCATTTTGTGACAGTCATCCTTCTCAAGATATTGCTGAGCTGACAATACACTACAGTATAATTTTCATCACGTCAGAAACGCTCAGGTAAAATCAGGTTATGGATGGTTAATGTGCATCTTTTTTTGTCACTCAGACAAAACCTCTGGGTGATGCACATTTGGCTATGAAAAGTGAACTGATTTAGCCAAACCCTGAAACCTCTGAACACATGCAGAGTTTGGAAAATGGTTCAAACAGGAACATATTTAACTTTTGCTTTTCTAACTGCTAGGGTATGAGGAATAGTTTTCCTTTTGGTGTTCATTGGTAGAACTATATTAAAAATCAGTTCAGCAATCATGGTTAAAAAGGGTCAGCATCCCAGATTAACATTGATTTGTATATATCAGCTCTTAAAGACAAAGAATGTGTAACAGCATGCTAGTTAAAATGTATTAAATCACCGTGCTTTATATCTATACGTTTTTCCAGGATAAGATAACTTACCCATTATGATTCAGCCAGTCTCCACTTCCTTTCTTGCTACTAACCAGCATGAATAAAGGTTGAAGAATATGACCCTTTATTAAATATAGATTTTAGTTTATTAACTTTGCATTTCTAATTAAAGTACTCCTCATTTGACCCATTCTGTTATTACATTCTGTCCCATTTTGTCTTTCCAATTAATAGGAAAAAGATCAACAGAAATCAGCTTGGGCCCCATTCCTTGAAAGAGTCCATGGCTTTTTTATCTGCTCTTCCTGAAAGCAGAATATTCTTGCCAAGATTTATAATGTCTTTTCAAGGCAGTAGTGTACTAAATTCCACCACAGTGTTTAGAGACTTTTGGTATTTCATCCACGTTGTCAGTCGCCTTCAGCCTTAACCTCTGGAGACATAACAGCTTCACTAGAAACTATCAATTCAGCCATAGTGAGTGGGAAATGCACTATTCTGTGTGCTACTTCGGCATAATAATAGAGTGATAGAAAAATGAATTACACCACAAGTTTACAAATGAGAAGTTTTCATTACTCCAATATTCTTCCATAATCACTCAGCAGTGTCAGTGTGATGGGTTCCTTGGTATAAATCTCTGATGTATGGGTAACGTTTTTATGTTCATATATTTGGGGTGGTTTAAGTACAACTAAATCACCTCAAATGTGGAGTTAGAGAAAGCATCTCCCTGCTTTTTTGATTCCCATTTTCCTTCTCCAACAGAAAAATGGAGCGCATATAACAATAGCCACAAAGCTGGGACAAGGGAATGAATACTGTCCTAGTGGTCCCCTATTTATTTCCCTTTATCTACCACACACTTTTCTCCCACTATCTACACAAAGAACTTCCTTAAGTAAGACGCAAACAGAACTGATGGCAGATTTGCTGAAAGAGGAGACTGTTCCTGGACCACGTGATCTGGAACAGATGGTTGTCATTGGGAAATGGTAACATGGAGCTACAAACCCCTGGATCTTCCTCTTTCATAAATACCTTCTCTGTATCCAGGCACAAGTGTGTGGTTTGTGTGCGCGCAGTGAGTCACTGATCCTAGGTGCAGATTCTGGGAACGATGCAGATAAATCATAAAAAGAAAAGAAATGGGAAATAACACACCAACATACTACAGAGAAAGATAGTAGGAAGGAAACAGCTTTTACCCTCTAATCAGTATCTTCCAGCAAATGTCTATTTGTCACCATGTTAATTTTAAAGGAACAGAAATAGGTATGTTTTTTTGGTTTTTTTTTTTCTGACAAACATATGCCAAGCATTTAATGGAGATATCATTTTAGCTTCTGTTAACTTCATTAACCAAAAGTCTATACCTGTTGTAAAGATCAAAAATTCTCACGTTAATACAAACTTTCATCCTGTTCTGACCACTTTTAAATCTTTCTAGGAATATACACCAGATCACACTTTCAGTCTTAGTTTTAATGTTTTAAATAGTTTCTTTTTATCATGTAGCCTACACAGAATGTTGGAATGACACTGCTGGAATTTAAGTTCTTAATTTCTTTTCACTTCTTGCATTCTCTCTTCTCAAGCTTAAATACGTTCTCTTTGTTCCAAGAGTATTTTTAATTTCTTTTCTTACCCATGAAAGAGTGTCTTTCATCCTCAAAATAGGCTCACCTCCGGAAATTCTCTGTAGGTGTAGCCTATCACTCTCAGAAGACGTTTTGAAGAGAACAATCTTAAGTGAGCCACACACAGATTTCTCCCATTCTGTGTTTTGATAAGCTGTAGGATAGAGTAGAGCTTTGAAGTCAAAAGTAAAATTAGAAGCTTATATTTCTTCAGAGATGCACCCACAAATGGATGCAATTTCCCAGTAGTGCCAGTGACTTGATTTTATGCAGAACTGCAAGTATGGATCTGTTGGCAATGTAGAGCTGTCTTTGAAATTGTCTCACTATCTGTTTTTTAACTGTGTAGATCATCTCATGGATTTGTCCTTTTGCAATGAAAATAAATTCTATATAATGCTTCAGGATTCTTTGCCACCTCTTTTTCTGTGCTTTTCCCCAAGTCTTATTTCCACTGGTAGAATAGAAATCTCATGTCATTTCAAAATGTAAAACATGTTTTCCTTTCATACCGAAAGTTGTCAAAGCAGATTGAGGGTAAGCATAAGTCTTCAAATATATAAATAGTAGTCTTAGAAAGGCAGTCTTAAAACTGCTTGTCTTGTTCACATGAACAGGACAAGAAGTAATGGGCTTAAAAACCCTTTATAAAGGTAAGTTAGACATTAGGAAGAGTGTAAGGAGTACTTAAGCATAGAAAACAGTTGCCTGGGGAGGCTGTGGAATTTTTATCTTTAAAAGATTTGAAGCAGATCCATCCAAATGTGGCTCAAACATGAATTAGATAGAGATGAAGTTGCAGTGTTGAAGTGATAGGCTTGAGTTGTGTTTTCCTAGGCACTGACATTTCCTGCAGTGCTAAGGTACAGTTCTACTCAGGTGTATTGACTGCTGAAGCTACCTTCATTTGGTTGTTAATGCCAGCCCTACAAGAGAAAGATCATATCCCTCAGGGAGTAAATAATTTAATTGGACACAGTCATGATTTGTCATATTATGAGAAGGATATATCCATTATCAATGTCAACTCATTATTTGTTTCCTATTGAACAAGACTGCCTATTGAGCTCACTGAAGTAGTGTTGCTTTACGGTAGCACTTTCAGAATCAAAAGAGCTTGGAGCCTCATAGTCCAAATGGCAACGCAGATACATAGTAAAATACAGTGTCTGGCCTGAGTTATTCACTGTTTGAAGTAGTCATGAAAGACAGTTACAGAAAAAAACTGAAAACATATAAATGTAGTAACACATGCAAAATCACTAATTAATATAGTGCCAGTACTAACATTAAAGCTCCTATCTCCTAGGACTATGCTCTGCATTCATGACCTACCCCTGTCTGTAGTTCTTCCTTTTTATCATAGAAGTGCATTGCACAAGGGCTTCTCTTGCAAAGACACCATCTTTGATAGAGGAGGTTCATGAATTATAGGATCTTAACATCCTTTCCAACCCTAACTATTCTGATAGTGCTGACCTGCAGATCAGTTGTAGATTTAAGAATGCTCTGGGCAAACTTTGTTCCCTCCATCCTGGCTTGGTGTCACTTTTTCCCAATCATCTGCTGTTGGCCACTTCCAGAAACAACATTGATTTGGTGGACCTTTGAGCTGACCTGATGCCACCATGTTTATTTTCTGATGTTATGTTTTCAGATGTGTAGGACCTGGATTTCCTTTCAAAGACATCTTTATCCCTTATTGACATAAACAGATAGTGTGCTCACTTGCAAATATGCACACTGGGAAGTTCTCTGATGCTTGACACCATGTCACACCCACACACACCCCAGGAAAGATACAGCATTCCTGCAAGAGCAAAACGAACATTCTTCCAAACATGCTGAGAACTAACTCCCATTCCCCACTACTTCATCCATATAAGTGACTGTGAAATTGGACTGCAATATGCAATACTTATGGGAAACGGGTCAGGTGGATACAAAAAAAAAAAACAAACCCCAAAAGATTTTAAAGAGAGACTGTAAGATTAAGAAACAGCCTTGGCCAGTCACTCCACTGCTTCCACTGCATCACGATACAGCTGGGGGTTGCTATTGCTCACCTTGTAGGTCTCTGAGCTACCAGACCGCCAGGCAAATGGAGATCACAAAGCTCCTTTTCAAAAGTTATTCTTTACCCTCTAGTCTGCTTTAGCTCTAAAGATACTGTTTGGATAGAGGAGGGGAGACAGCTTTTCACTTCCCTAACCTCTTTTACAACTCCAGAAAAGCAAACCTTTGTTTTACTGTTAAGTTCTTTGTCTTTTGGGTAGCAATGAAGATTCTGACTTAATGCTGCTAATTGTAGTGCATTTAATTGCTAGGTATAATATGATAGCTGCTTCCTTGTGCTACACATTGATGCCTGAACAAGGGAACCGAGATATAAATAAATGAGACAGTTTCCTTAGTGGAAATTGCATTCAGGTGAGGCTGCAGCAAGCTTCTACCTACTGTGGATTGGAGAAGAAAAGAACAGGCTTTTCATATAGGCTGGGCCTGCATGACTGTGCTCTGAAGGTATTTTTTCACCTATTTTGTCCCTGTAGAATAGATTTTTGCACTTATATTACATTTAGCTTCCACACTTTTGTCCAAGGTTATCCTGTTAGAACTATTCCAGATAGAAGAATTTTGGCTGATTAATTTTTCCCTGAAGCAGCAGAAATAACCAAAAATGAATTTAGAGCATATTTCAGCTCTGCAAAATTTCATATCCTCATTTATTTTACAAGAACTTCACCAGTTGTGCTTGTACAAACAGAAAAAGGCACTTTAACACACACAACCCAGCTTTCCCTACTTTCAGAAAGGAAATTACATCCTCTGCAGTGAGATTTTCTTCATCCAACAGACACTTTTACAAGTCTCATGAAAGATCTCTTTTTAAATTATTGAAAAGAACTCATTTCCCACAGATCATCTATCTTTAATTTTCCTTCAGCAATAGTTGCCCTTTTTGGTTGCTAACCAGATTTTCTTCATATATTGCTGAGTTTCCTATCAGCCAAATTACTCTGGAGACTTCTTGGAACTAATGGTCCTTCACATTTTATTCTATGTCCTCATATCTACTACTCACCCTCTACTTAGCTCTTTTTGCTGCAATATCTGTGGGACTCAGAATCAATAACAATTTCCTCCAATCCACCTCTTCAGCAGTAAGCTGGTTTCTTTTCTTAGGAGAGATGATTTGTTCAAGTCACAGAATACATGCCCTATTCTGAGGTGAGTGGGCACTGTTTCACTATGTCTTTTGCCCTCCTGCAGAGCCTCACTCAAATCACTTGCGATCATCACACTGTTAGAACTGGTGTCTTCCCCTTAACCACCTTCAGCTGGATATGGCCTGCACATGATGGCTTGCTCAGAGGCACAATCTGAGACATCCCGAGGCACAGTCTTTTGCAGAAAGAACAGAGTGAAATGTGGTTCTAAATCTTTCCAAGGACATTTAAGGACACATTCATCAAGTCCTGATTGCACTTCAAAGAAACTCTGTGGGATGCCTTGTAGCTCCAGATTTCCCATTCCTTTGCTGCAGGTATCGTAACCAAGACACAATTTTATATCATTTCTCTAAACCCTTGACTGAATAAGTATCTAAGAGCCATGTGGAGATTGAATCAGACTGGCACATTTTGGACATGTTTCTCCAACTGGACAGCTGAAAAGCAGAGCCCCTACTAGAATCTAAGAAAACGTTTCTGTCTAGAAGTCTAAGTAATTCCTTGCATATCAATGCTGCCACTGGAATGCCATTTGGAAGATGGAAATATTGATGATTTTATCTCTATATACTTCTTCTTTCCTTTCTCCTTTGCCTTCTCCTCTCTTTAAAATAGGAAAAGTCCTCCTGTTTTCCATTTGGAGTGACAAATTCTTTGCAAAATTTCTATCTTCTGCTCTGTAGGTGTGTACAATAATTACTTTTATACTGTTAAATAAACTAACTGAGGGGAAGTTCTTTTGTTTGCAGGTAAAAGGCATGCAAGGCTTGCATCCTAACATTCTTCTACTCCAAAACAGAGTAGCTGTTGTATGTGCCTAATAGTTTCTATTGTATAATAAAAAAATCATGTGACCTGGCACAAATATATTTAATCATTCCAAGACATGTTTTGGACTACTTGTAGATGAAAAGCACCTGATAAAATTATCACTGGAGAGAGTTATCACAGAGGTTTTATCCAAACATCAGAAACTATCAGTTAAGAAGAACAGGATGAAGACATACATACAGCATGAAAGAAAATTTCAGCTATTGGGGCTGACTATTACATAAAATGAGGGACAGCTGAAAATCTCCTACAACTAAAGTGTTTTTGTGTAAGCAACTGAAACTCTGTGTTTCCTTCTGAAATATGGTCCAAAGTTATTCTGCTATGCAAACATATTATTTATTTTCTAACAAATTTTAGCCATAATGGTATCTCCTGGCATATAACCTGTGGATGATGGAAGCAGTTAAGAACAGCTGAAGAAACCCATATCTCTATTAAGTTGAATAACCATTAGGTTAAAATAACAACTTCATTTTTCATACGTGAATGTCAGCACACTCACCTTTTTATTTGAGGCTAAGTCCAATACTTCAAGGTGTGTTAAGTGTTTGTAGAGCATTTAAAATGTTTTCCAGGAATCAAAGAACTCCGAAATGCTACAGTCACTAACATCTTGCCATCTTTCACCTCTCACAGACAGGCAATGCAATTTGAGGACTACATAGTACGTCAAGAGTGGAGTGTTTATTGAAGGATATATTTTCTTCTTCCCTTGGGGCTATACAGGGAGATTTATTTATACACACTCTCCTTGGTCACTCCATTTTCTGTTTATCTGAGCGTAAAACAGGTGCTATGAACCCATAACTTTCAAAAACCTCTGTAATTTTTCACCATGTAGGATTGGAAATGTTAGACTATCAGAAATGGAAAAAAAACCACAACAACCAACCCAATAAAAAACTACAAAAACCCAACAAAAAAAACTAAGAGGAAGTGGAAATGTTACTTTCTTGTGTTTTCCCATAGAGCTACTGTGCGGCTTTGCGAATTAATTCTCTTTGCGCATTTGAAGATAAAACAAAATCCTTTCTCTACAGAACAAGGAGGAAGCAAAATGCATTTGTGGAGTAGCAAATATGTATTCGTTAGTAGATGAAGTTTTCCGTGTTAGCCCACTGCATTTCAGCAACAGGCACTCTCCCTACACTTGGAATGATGCTTTAAACCTTCTCAGTTGAATAGGCAGCCCAGAGCAACTCCAGGATGAGAACATGAATAAAAGCCGAAATCCTATCCTAGTCCATTTTCTTGCTTAGCTTCACAAGAGAAATTAGTTGCATGAGCCTTCTTTTATTTCAGATGTAGCTCTTTCCCCCTTGAGTGCTCTGAACCATCTATTCTTTTCAAAATCTCTGTAAGTGACTTTTTCTCCTACATAAGTGATGCACAAAAAAGTCCCCAACATAATCTGCTTGTAAGAGTTAGATTTGTCGATGTCACATCCATCCCAGGTCAGCGCCTTAGGCTGTTCTCCACAGAACCCACCAACAAGCCTAGCTCTGAACCAACAGTTAAATGTTTGTAGCCAACAGAGCCAAACAGCTGAAGCCAAGAGGACACATACTACATCAAAGGTCTGGAAAACAAAGCTTTAAATCCCTACAGGAATTCAGGCCATCAAAGGACAATGACAATATTGACATGTGTCCCATCTACATCAAGAAGTCTTTCTGCAGGTTCCCTCCTTTTCTTTCTACTCTGCTGTGAAACCCAGAGATTATCGCATGGCAGAAGGACAACATTTTCCTGTAAGAATTTACATTTTTGTGGAACATAACTGCTCCATGACATCCCACATTCTGCATGAGTCTTGCTGCACTGCAGGGCCATAAAACAACCAGCTCTCCTGACTAAGGGTGACTCAAAGCCAAACAAAAGTCCTCGGTAGACAAAACTAGTTGTTTTATTTCTGGCTTATAGCTGGTTTTAGTGCCAAATCTGAACTAAATCTATTGAAAGGAGATAGCAGGCTCCTAGATCCTTATGATCTCTAAAGTGCAGAGCTGTATGTAGAGACACTACATCACTCCAGCTGTTCTCAGCTGTCTGGTGCAGCCATATGAATGATCTGGTTGGGTGACGATGAGTGCAATTAGTTTACATCTGTACTCAATAGCTACTGGCTGGGGACAGGTTAACCTATATCTGAGTAGCCATTTCTCAACCGTTACCTTGAAATCTCTGCTAATGGATAAAAAGTGTAGAAAAAACACCTATTCCAGTTCATGTGCATTATTTTCACAAATTGTTTAGTACTGACATGGACACACATAAATTGGTCTGACATAATTAAGGATTTTTGTTTTAACTTGGAACAGTTTACAGCTTAGACTTTTGAGAGAGGATATCACTTTCAATTTACTGAATGGAAGTCATATGCTGAATAACAGCTTTCTTATAATTAGGCATGACAGCTCTGGCTGTAGTTAGAAACAGGTATTTTTCACTGAAAATAAGCAAATCCACTTCCCTCTAGACCTTTCTTTTTTGAAGAGCTAAGCTGTATAGCTCCATTCTTATTCACAATCATCAGTCCCTGAAGTCCTTATTTATAAAAGCATCTCCTAGGACTAAATTTAGCAGTGCTATACATAAACAAATTCCATACAAAATTGCGTGTGATTTGGAGTCTGGAGGAATTAAGGGCCAGCATATTTTTCGAAAATGATGCTTATGTGCTTTTAAATTTGGGTGCTACTGCAGAGATTTGACAATTTCTTGTGTTTAAGATAAAAGAAAACAACAAAGGTCCTGTAGCATTAGCTAGAGAGAGTGGAGGTGGCATTTGATCTGCTTTACTCTAAAACACTGGCAAGTAGGCATTTCCACCAAAGCTGGTCATAAGGAGGGTCTTTGTAAAAGCCATTTTGTGGTCAAAACATCATTTTTTCTCATCTCTCTTAGGTCCGCTTGTTGAATACATGGCAAACACAAAGATCCCATTAGGTTTACATCAGTATCTTTGATTTTGTTAGCCGAGGGTCTTTTTCTGCTGTGTGAACACATCGGAGGCAGTTTTTCTTTCTCTCATTGCCAGTTATGGAAGGAACTACTGATATCACTGATCTGAGAGAAAGAATTACCTATGTATTGCCTTTAGGACAGTATGCACATGTCAGCATATTGGCTCAGGAAGAAAAAACGATGCTTAACAAACTTTGTCTTGGGGAGATCTATTTCAGGTGCACCCAGAGGCCGTATCAGCAATTCTTAGCACACTTACTCAAAATAGATGATACAGATCAAACATTTGTGTGTCATCTTTCCCTTATACAATTCTATTAAGACTGGCCAAGCAGCTTTGAGTTTGCCTGGCATGTCATGAGAATAGTGCATGTCTTTGTAGATTATGTACCATTATGACATGGCTGACGTAGCTTTCTGTCCTTTTACCATGAGTATGTGCTTTGCGTATGCTTGACTGGACTGCTCTTATGGTATTTTGCCCTGCTCAGTGAAAAGGCTGGGTATAAGTGCACGGCATTACTCACCTGCCCAGCAGCAAAAACTCTCCGGCCAGTCCCAGGCGCCTCATAGCCATTAAGAGACCTCTCACAGTCATGCCTTCACAGAAGCAGGCAACCACTCTTGCCTTGGGCAGATGGCTCCGAAGCTTTCGTAGCAGCTTGTCAAAGCTCTGCTCACCAGCGTTGCTATAGATCTTGTAGGAATGCGCAATGCAGATGCCTTCCTTGGCTGCCATGTCTTTGAAAGCTTCCATTCCACTTTCACCATAGTTTCCTAGATACAAACAGAGACACATATGCATGTACTAAAATTTCAAGAAGCTTTTCTTGCTTTGGAAACAGAAAATATTTTAAAGAATATGCAGCATATCTGCACAGTGATCAGTGTATCAATCTTAACAAAAGAGCATTAACATTTTTATCAATTACATTTTCAAGTCATGATCAACAAATTGTCTTGGAAACCTCACTTCTGCCTACATCTCTGCTGAAACCAAATACCATTAGGTACCTCAATACCTGTAAGGATCTGGTCCACAAGGTGTACAACAATGTATGTATAAATTGCAATCTTTTCTGATTCTCTTGACTGAATGTGGAAAAGTTCTTTGGGGTTTACTTCAGGAAAGTTAAAAATGTACGTTCAGAATGAATTTTTAGGTGTAATATTTTAAATATAAGCAAAATAAAACAATGATTCCTAACAACATGACTTTGTTCATAATTCAACCTGAAAAGCAACAAGTTTTTAACTATACTGAAAGATAAAAATTATTCAGTTGAAGAAAAATCTTCTGGAGAATAAGCAGCAAAATTGAGGATTAGCATTACAGGGATCACAAGATCACAAATGAGCTAAGAATACTTCTGTGTGGATTTTGGTTGGTTGGTTGTTGGTGTTTTTTTTAATGAAATATCTACCAACCCAACAGGCAAAACTTCAGATTTTCTTTCAATCTTCTCTTATGGGATAAACTGGTAATAAATATTAACATAGGTACATTATTGTTCTTAAATGTGTCTCACCATAGAAAATGTCTTCATTGCCAGGCCTACATAAAAGTCACTGTGGGTGTACTGATGCCACTGACAATCATCCTGACCAGGATGTCTCTAGTTTTTCTGGTTGCCTGTGCTCCTCCATCTGGCTGTCTAAATCTGTTTCATGTCTCATTTAAAGAAGGAGGCCTTTGAGGCAGGAAATCCTTCTCCAGAATATTGCCTTAACCCCTCAGTAATAGTAATAGAAACACACTCAGTAAATTAATAAGACTGAGAGTGCTAAAGTAATGATGTTTCAGGGAACTGCTGATCCTTCACTTATTTCTGTTAGTTTACAAATTGAAGGATCCATAAGGAAAACACTTTTACCAACATAGTTACAAGAATATAAGCACAGCAACAATGAAAATGCATGTGAAGCAGTGAGAATATAAAAAATGGATTTGGACTGTTATCTGTTTTTGTGACCTTGGACATTTGGAGCCATCAAGTATTCAGATTGCCCACCTGGGGTGCTGTTCCTGTTGCTCTGAGGCTAGAGTTTAAAGTCTGTATCATGCTTAGCACTGTACATGAATATGAAAACAGTATTGAACTTGATGCTCTTGCAATATGAATAGCCAAAAGAGACAAGGAGCAGAAGAAAGGAAACACCATTGTCTTTGTTTCACATTATTCTGTGATTAGGAATGAATCACTGAGACCTTGAAATTTCCAAATGGCATCCAACCAGAATGGCAATGTGAATGGAGAAATCCTTAGCTAATATGATGTTCATTTTCCTCTCTGCTGTGCTTAGGCCTGATGGAAAACCCATTACTATGCAAATTGTGCCTGGACAAAATGTCATAGGATTCTTAAATTCAGTTGTTGCACTGCTACCTGGGAGCTGTAGAGCAGGAGCCCAGTGCTTCCCTATGTGTCACCCTCTTAGGGCAAACTGTGCTTCCTGTAATATGTAAGCATCAGGTGATTCCATTGAGACACTGAAGCAGTTCAGCTAGAGGTTGAAAATGTGGTGCTTCTTGAAAGATGCAACCTCAGAAGTCAGTCTGAAGGAAAAATGGGGGTCAATCACATGTAACTCCCACCATTCCCAAAGGCCACCTAAAGTAAGCTGTTTGACAGGAAATACACTATTTTGTTTAATTTTTTTGTCATTTAGGTCTATCTGGATCAGCATTAAACGTTCTGTTTCACTTTTCCTAACAGAAAATAAATAACAGAAAACAAAAAGGAAAAAAAGAGACCATATCAAATTTTGCCATAGAAAATGAAAATTTGAGGTAAAGCTGTCCCACAATATATCTCAAAGATACTGGAATTTTGAAGGCTTCATTTTCTGCCAAAAAGCTGTCAATGATAAATTCCTGGTCAGGTGTAACTGACTTACAGACCTGGATCTCTTCAAAGTTCCAGATACCGCAGTCTTTTCTTGAGCATGTTGTAAGTATACAAACTGTTACCCTGATGTTTTCTATAAAGCTGAGAATAGGTTTAATTACACCTCCGAAAAGCAGTAGGTCTTGCATTGAATACAAAGCGCATTAATTCTTTTCAAGTCAAATCAAGGCTGCTCAGGCACAAATGCCATGGTCTCATCATATGTCAAACAGGGAGATTTTGTGAAACCATACAGAAAGCAGTGTGTCATCCAAAATGAGGGGAAATATATTAAACTACCAAGGCTACTTAGTAAAGTGTGGTGTTCTCAACATTTGGAATGAAAACATCCTGGCAGTCCAAATCTGAGAGTGACTGAGTTCTCCAATGGGGAAAACTATAGCTGTATGGCATGAGCTCAAGGGAGATTTGATGAAAACAGAAATCAGCTTTTCTTCAAGACACGCACAAATACACCAGTGGAGCTCTTGTCATGATCGTTGCTGATTAAACTCTACTTAATTATTCATAGTGAATTCCCCTGTTGTGCAAGAGGTTTAATGAGGTACGTATATTTAATTTGAGCTATACTGTCGGGATAATGGACACTCCTTGATGGAAAAAGAAAACCTTTTCTATTAAACTCCTTTGCACCACATATTAGGATGACTTCTGTGAAAAAACTGCATGTGTTTGAAGGGAATGAGAATGGGGACCTGGGTAAATTGTATTACATTGTTTGCTTAAGGATGAGATGTGAGGTTCACAATGGAAGAGCATCTCCATGCTTTCTGTGCAGAACTAGACTCCTCATGGACATTTGATTCTCGAACTGTGGCATACCCATTGTAGTACCCCCAAAGCTACCACAGCAGGAACAAGTTTCCATTGACACGACAGTTCCCACACTTCAGCTAGGTCTATGTCACAAGGAGAAAGATAAAAGAACTTTACTGCTTGTGCACATGGATGGACAAAGTGGGGATTTAGGAAGCCTGACTCTGAGAAGGAGTTTGTAGTTTCACTTCCAAGTGAAAATTAATTCAGAACTGCTAAGCCGGAATGAAAGCAACGTCTTCTGTGAGTCCCCTGTGATGGAAGCTGCCCACATCCTGGCAATTTATCCAAGTAGCTATTTTTTTCCACCTCTAAAATTTAAAGAAAACTCCCAAGGAAAAACTAAACAGAAGGAAGGGATTGGTTTATTTTTGCTTGGCTAGTTCCAGTTCCAGAAAAGACTCAGCAAATAACACAAGGTGCAGCTGAAGTATGATCAATCTCTACTCAGCTCCTCCTCCACCTTCAGACCTCCCCATTTCAGCATTTGGAAAACGGTATCCCTGTACTGTGACCGGTTCTGCTGTAGGAGGTATCACAGTTTTTTACTGGATGTTCATCTCCCCTTGTCTATCGACAAGGTAATCAGAGCTGCTTGCTGTTGAAGGCTTCTGTAAATACACCTTATACTCATGGCAAAAACTGGCAGCTGGATTCTTTGCAAATGCCAGCCTGAATCCTGCATGTTGCCTACCTGAACATCTGGCCCTAAACCTAGTTCAAAACTTACTTGTATATGTCTTTTCATGTGCAAAACCAAATCTGATTGCATCACCATGTAAAAGACATGTATCCCTGCTTTGGATCTAGAATTTTGTTCAAAACTCAAGCATATGCATCCCCACCTACAGTCTAACTACAACGATCTGTTGGTTCCATTTCCCATGAATCAGTATTAGAAACTATTAGGAAGATTAAAAAGAACAGATTGTGCTTTTTTTCCAGATGAAGCTTAATATAGCACAGTACACAAAAATACTTGAATCTAATGGAAAAGGGTCAGGCAAACTGCAGGCTACTCCTGCTGCTCCTCCTGACCAGTGGTTGAGCCAATTAAACTAACTAACCATAAACTGTTAAGATCTTATCTATATTACACAGCAAACTAACAAGGCTTTTAATCTTAAAATAATAAACAAAATACACTGACATCTGCTTTATCACATTAAAGGTTATCAATAAGAGATTAAAAGTCCCTACAGCCAAACAGAATAATGAACTCTGTTTTCTTCTGTCCAGAGATTTTTGCAGCATCACATATTTTTTATTAGAAGAGGTTTTTTATCATTAGCTGTAGCTGCACTTGCAAATTATTATCAGGGAATGGTTTGGTTTATAAGGCAGTTTCAGTGAACATAGATGAGAATTAGTCTTTAGGAGATATTTAGGATGTAACATTGCTCCTGGCAGGTCACAGCAAAAATTCACAAAGCAAAAGGAGACTCAAGTGAAACTGCAGAAATGTATTATGTCATTCATTTAGAATCATAGAATCACAGAATGGTTTGGGCTGGAAGGAACCTTTAAGATCATCCAGCTCCAACTCCCTGCCAAAGGTAGGGACATTTTCCACTAGACCAGGTTGCTCCAAGACCCATCCAACCTGGTCTCGAACACTTCCTGGGATGAAGCAGCCACAGATTCTCTGGTAGAGAAGTTACTTTAGCTGGTAATAATCCCACCTAGCACAAAGCATATTTATATAAGTAGAAGTGCTACCATCACTTATGGGCAAGGAAGAGCAAAACACAGGATAATATTCTATGGTGTATCTGAGCCACAGAAAAGAAGCCAAGTCAGGTTACAATTCTCAGTAGATGTTTCTCAGGCAATGTGGGGAATAGATAGCTTCATTTTTTACCAGCTTTCATTGACATCAATAGGATGAACTTTGCCAGAAATACCTGAAAAAAATCTAAGTAGCTATAATTTTTAAAATGCATGTGGGAGTAGTAGAAGATATTTATGTAAGGCAACATTTTGGTTGATTACCAGGATGATCTTCCTGAAAGTCAAGGATACGGGGGTGTTTCCTGCATTGAAGCGTTAGAGGTTTCTTTGTTGCAGTTCAAACTAATCATAGCAAAATACCAATAGCACCAACTGACAGATATTGTCCATATTTAACTGCTTGACTGTATGAATAGGGACATAATAACAAATCCTTTGAGCTCCTACAGCAACAGCGTGCCATTGATATGATCAAAATCACAGCCTCCCTGTTACAGTTTTGTCTGCAAAGAGAGCAAGACAATAGAACATTATTTCATTCTAAAGGGTGCAAACCAAATGAAATCAAATCAAATGTGCCTGAAATTCTGGAGTTGTTTGTGTGATAAAAAACCCTATTATAAACTATTTTCATTTGATCACAATGTTTTATTTAAATTATTTTAAAATAGGATTTGAATGTCTAAATTAAGTATTATGTTAAAAACAGCAAAAAATAAAATTAAAAGCTCATTTTGAAAGCAGCCCATTAAAAAAAATACCTTAAATGAGAATAGTTCCTCAAATAATATTTCGCTTAAACATCTCCAACCAGATCTTTTCCTGAATAAACGTTCAGAGACTGGGCTGTTCAATTATCTGGAGTGCTAGATAGCAAATTCAAGGCCTGTGAGCTCGTTCTTCAGAAGACAGTAAATTTGAAAGTCTGAATTTAATGGAAACACACATATATATACGTACACACACACTTTTGTAAGGATACTACTCTTTCTTGTAAACTAGTCTCTAATATTCTGAACACAAGTAGCCAAATTCTGCCCTGGTGAAAGAACAACTCGGAACAAGTCTCCCTAGGTTTTCCTCAGCATGACACCATGTTGCATTTCCAGTGTCATGGCTCATTTGGAGCTGCACATCAAACCAGCAGTTCTGAAGCTTTTTCATAGGGCTACAGCAGAATTGTGGCACAGAACGTTATGCCACCACGTTGGCAAAGCTCTTGATGAAAATATGTCCTGTTATATACAATCAGGTCTTACACCAGAGTTGTTTTGCTGTGAGGTTATGCTCTTTGGCAGGAATTGCTCAGAAGGTTTATGTTGTTCCTCATGGAGAAGCAAGTGATTATGTCAATGGAAGGTTTCTTCAAAACCTTCTTAAGCAAAGTAGCCAGGCAATGTTAGCTGGTCTTGGAGAGGTATCAGAGAACTAGAAAACAGCAATGGAGCAACACAGGGCAAATATTCCCTCAGTAATTAAGAATGCTACCCACTCTATCTTTAAAATTGCTGTACCTGCCTTCCTTAAGCATAGACAGTCTCAAAGTGATTCAAAGGGCGTGATCTAACAGCTAAGGCCTGATAAGGGACATAAAAAACTGATAACTGCATTTAGGACTTGGTACTTAGCTATCTATCTGATTGTGGAGAACTAATATATCTATTTCTTTGGATGTTTATTTTTTCTATTCAGAGTGAAAGCTGTTCGAAGAGCATTTATCTATTGCTAAGTGTCCATAAAACAGACCCAACTGCCTGTATTCATGGTGACTTGATAGATGAAGATGCTACAAGATGTGTCAATAAAAGGAAGCATTAGTGCCATGGGTATAAGCCTCATTTTGTTTTCTGTGAACAGTTTTGAGATTTTCAGTTATTTACATGTGAAGACAAGAAACATCTTCATAATCTCAAAAATATTAGCTAATAAGAAAAAAAAAAAACCACTTCTAATCCTCTTAAAATTCAATTTAGTCTGATTGAAATAATTTGATGATCCTATAACATTTAATTTCGATACTGACCACTTCATCATTTCATATAAGCCTCATATTACTTCGGTTGATGTAATAAAACCAAGATATGCATTTTGAATTAGGAAAATATTTTCATTTCAAAAATAATGAACTAAACTGTTTTGACATTTAAAAATAAATTCAACATGTTTAATTAAGAAATTAATTAAGCTCTTTTCTGTGAGGTTTTTAAGTTTCAGTTACTCAGTATTTTCCAACCAGAAGTTTTCATACAGAGGTATTTAGACCAGTTTCATTCATAAGGTCTTTGTTTAAGTAACTAATGTTTACATTGTTTTAGGGAAGTAAGACACAACATACACCAAACATAACTGTACTTAATTAAATTAAATACATCTGTTCATTATCTCCTCATCTGAGAGAGTGCAGAAGTATCACTTTGATACCAAAGTTTCTCTTCTCTTTCTCATCTTCTCTTGGCTATTTTGGAATAATAAATGCATTCCTCTTAAGAAAATGATGACCTACTTTCACAGTTTAATGCACCTCACTTCTGTTTATTTTTAAATGATCACTTCATAACTTAAAAGAAAGTCTCATTTAAACACTGCTGCTATGTGAGAAAAGGGAGCAGTCTGGAAACAGCCTTTTCTGTATGCTTCCTTTGATCCATCCTGCTAAGTGGTGTGTCTGCGGCTTTGTGGCCTTGTCCACTGAGCAGTGTTTGAAGTCCTCTGTGATGCTAATGTCTGTTAAAGGATTTTTAAGCTTGACAGCTTTTTCAGGAACCTGCTGCTATCTCTGTCTGCTGCTCCTGGTTTTCAGACTTAGATTAAAAATTTTCTGTACTTTCTGTTTGCAAAATAGCTCGTTCAATCTACCTAACTCTAGGACCGTCCCCTCGGATATTTCCTCTGTCATTTCATCCTTTCATTTCAAAATGAAATCGTTAATGAAAGCACAGCTCCTGGTGGACTCCAGGGATCTTCTTAACTTTTCTTTCATTTTCATTTTTTCGTTTGATTTTCAGATAGAAATGAGGACACATGAGACTGCCAGTACTAGACTGGAGGCTGTTCCTTTCAGAGACAAATACTGTGTCAGAAAGAAGGCTGCAGGGAGAAGCCTGGCTATGAGCCAGTAACCACCTCTTCATTGTGGGTGTAGTGAATCCCCAAGGAATGCAGCTACCTGGGGCTTCTTCACTGGTGTTTGGACCAAGTCCCAGTTCTGGCTTAGGCTATTAATTATATTATATTAATACACATTAGCAACATCTCACTTCTGTATATTCACAACCTGGAACATACCTTCATGTAATATTAATTCTTAATTGTGCTATGGATTGCAGCTGGTCTTTTCTGAAATCCACCTGATGTCCTATTCTGCTGCTGTATTTAAGCACTACAAGAAGTCATCAAGGGAAAAAGAAACATAATTCAGGGATTAGATAGATTCTGAAGGCCTTCAATTCATCTTTTGAGTCTCCTGGTAAGCCATTCTCTTCTCTTTTATTTCTTAGTGTATGAAATGGAGGTAAAAACATTTTCCTGACAATGGTGGTGTGAGAATAAATGTATTATAGCTTGAGAGAATCAGATAAGTGCAATAATGAGGGCTACATTTATGTTGAGCAGACTGAATGACAACTTATAATTTTGCCTCACAAAAACTTGCATTTTAGTTGTAACAATAACTATATTGTGCTTATTATAGCAACAATCACTATCTAACATCTGTTTTAATAATAACACCCAATATTTTCCACAGAAATTGTAGACGATGACATGACTACTCCAAAGAAAGCACTTTAATTTCACTTCTTCAGCTGATCATGCACATTCATATCAGCAAGTCCATTTGGTACAAGAGTGGGTTTCATGACTCCTGATCTGAACTCTAATTATTCATGGATTTCTGATAGACCTCACTCCTTTCAGAGTAGTACCCGGAAGGCAGTTCCATGCATTTCCCTGGAGTGCTTGTCAAAAGATTTTGAGGGGGATAATATGAAGTTTCTTGGGGCATATTAATAATTCTTTCAGTATACTGTGTAGGATGAGAAGGCCTATAATGTGTGACTAACTACTTTCTTGGAGATAGTCTTATTTTAAACGCTTATTGGGTAATTTTTTCCTCTTGGTGGGTAGTAAAGATTGAATCTTAAGAATATTTGAAAAGTGTTAGGAGTACAGGTTGACTTCGAATTCTAACTTCAGAGGATATTACCAAATAGGACACTACCATCCTTAGCTTTTGGATGCAGAAACGAAAGAAGGAAAATATAGTAACAGAACAAGGTTGAAGGCAACAGTACAATACTCTGCCCTGGTGAGACCGCATCTGGAGTATTGTGTCCAGTTCTGGGCCCCTCAGTTCAAGAAGGACAGGGAGCTGCTGGAGAGAGTCCAGCGCAGGGCAACTAAGATGATTAAGGGAGTGGAGCATCTCCCTTATGAGGAAAGACTGAGGGAGCTGGGTCTCTATAGTTTGGAGAAGAGGAGACTGAGGGGTGACCTTATCAGTGTCTATAAATATATAAAGGGGGAGTGTCACGAGGACGGAGCCAGGCTCTACTCGGTGGCAAACAATGATAGGACAAGGGGTAATGGGTACAAACTGGAACACAAGAGGTTCCACTTAAACTTGAGAAGAAACTTCTTCTCAGTGAGGGTGACGGAACACTGGAACAGGCTGCCCAGGGAGGTTGTGGAGTCTCCTTCCCTGGAGACATTCAAAACCCGCCTGGACGCATTCCTGTGTAACATTATCTAGGTGTTCCTGCTCCGGCAGGGGGATTGGACTAGATGATCTTTCGAGGTCCCTTCCAATCTCTAACATACTGTGATACTGTGTGATACTGTAATACAAGCTGTTCTAAGGCAAAAGAATAGTTGGTTATTAATTAATTACAAAATATTGTTTGTTTGTTTGTTTTAGAACAGTGGTGGAGATTTCATCACTGCCTTGGACTATCTGTTCCAAGCCAAACTAGTCTTTTCATAAGTTTTAATTCCCCAGTTCTTAAATTGTTTTTCTATTGTCCTCTTTCAATTTAATCCTGGTATATCTTGTCAAATGGATGAATAACTTCTCAGATGGATGTTTTCAGAAATCATAGAATCCTAGAATTGTTTGGTTTAGAAGGGACCTTAAAGCTCATTCAGTTCCAACCCCTGCCATGGACAAGGACAACTTCCACTAGAGCAGGTTGCTCCAAGTCCCGTCCAGCCTGGCCTTGAACACTTCCAGGGATGGGGCAGCCGCAGTTTCTCTGGGCAGCCTGAGCCAGTGCCTCATCTTAACAGTTTTGAAAACAGCCACCATGTCTCCATTTCTTTTTGTCTTTTATTTATTTGATAAAAGTTAAGCAAAACTAGTTTTAAGCTGATGACCCTGTTTACCACATTTCTTTTCATTTCCAGTTTTCTTGTGGTTGATCTAAGATTAGTTCATGTTGTCCATTCAGGATAATGTGCAAGTTTTGTGAAGATATGGTGGTTTTCCATCTTGTATCTTTCCTGAGCAAGGTAGAATTGAAATACTACTTGATATCTCTAGAACAGGTTACCTCTTTGTATACTTTCTGTATGATATTTGCCTGTTGTAACAATGGAATGACGTTGATTCAAGTTTAGCTTGTATCCATTTTAATCTTTTAGGTCTTTGTTTTTTCTGCACAGTGGTTGCTCAGTTGATCATTCTTCATCCAGTATTTAAGCACTGGATTATTCTGTTCTAGGAGCAGCTTCATCCAGCACAGTACTGTTTACAGATTTAATAACCATATCCTGTTTATCATAATTCAAATTAGTGTTGGAAACATCAATTAAAAATGATTCAAGTTGTATCTAAGAAAGCCATTAAGCTTGGCTGTGTTGTTGGAAAGCTAACAAGTGAGAAATAAATACAATCTCAATAAAGCTTTAAAGTCAGTTGTTAATCTAACATAAGGAAATCTAGATTCATAACTTCTTAGTGTGCTTATAAGAACATTCATATGTGATAATAAAAAAAATTGATGATTTTTAAATACAGTTACTTGTTCTTCACAAATGCTCTGAACTGGATACTAGGTTGACTTGATGTGATTTCTTTTTGAAGAATGCACACTGTGCTTTATGATATCAGAAGAAAATTGCCTATTTCTTGCAAATAATTGTTTATTTGTTGCTGAAGTTAAATTAGTTTGGATGAGCTCTTTCTTCACTTTCAAGATAGGTAGTGTTACCTCATTTCAGTTTGTTGGAACATTATACTTGTGACAAATTTCCCTAGGAGAGCCATTAAAGTCTTCAACATCATTTCAATCAATTCGGCAAAGTAGGTGAAACAGACGTTTTGAGAATTTATCATTATCTAATATCTGGAAATTTCTATAATTTCCAAATTATCCTTTACTTACTCTCGCATGAGGTAGAGTATGACAGAATTTAGGTACTTGAACAAAATGCAATCCTAAAATCCTTAAGCAACTGCTGCGTAGATTTCAAATTGTTGCTATTTATCAAGTCTTCATCACATTTAAGTCTCCCAGTATGTATAAGATATCTCTACATCCAAATGAGTCACATATCCTGAATTATTTTTTGATCAGAAAAGTCATTTTAAGATGGATAGATTGTGGTCTCATCTTTTTTGAATTACGTCTTTCTCACCCTCTTTCCAAGAAAAATAGCTTATATAGTGACGAGTATAGCACTTTTTTTGGAAACTGAATAATAGGAGTTTGAACACCTCAGGCTAAGGAGGGAATGAAACCTAAATTTTCAGTGTGTCCTGGGAGCATATTGTAGTTACTAGGATGTAACATAAAAAAGCCAGCCTCCTCCTCTATCCGTGTCTTAAAAGAAAACAAGTTTATTTTCAGGATAAGGTTCAGACTACGAAACCAGGTGAACAGTAGACTTGTTCTCTAATCGCTTGCAGCATGTTTAGGAGCCATGCTTTATTTCTTTATGAAGAAATATATTCTCCTCAAGAAGGTTCTGCACAACCTGAATGCCACTGTTGGGAACAGGGATAGAGCAAAGGGGAACTGATGTTATAGTATAGTTGACATTACTTTGTACGTTTCAGCATTTTCAGGATCAGCACTGGCACTTGGCATGGCAGATTAATGAATGTTGAGAGCATTCGGGACAATCAGTCTGTGTTCATTTAGCTGGATCTCTGTCAAAGTGCCCTTTCATTGGCATGATTTCAAGGCTGCCATTGACAGTAAAGGAAATGTGTTTTGGGCACTGCCATTGTTAGCTGTTGGAAGGGAAAAAAGTCAGCAAAACGCCTACAAACAGCAACAGTGCAGATAGGTTTTGCCTAGAGGGGCATTTAAAACCATATGCAATTATTGTAGTGTTCTGGGCTCTCCTGGAAATACATGGGTAGGAGGAGCTTTAGGCCAAAGAGCAGAAGACTGTGAGGTTTTCCAGCGCAAAGTTGATGGCCTCATGTGATGTGCTAACTGCTGTCATTGATCATATTTAACTTCTTCCTTCTTCCCAGAACTTTTTGTGGACCAATTATATCAAGAAAACTCTCAATTTTACATATGCAGTCTCTTGTAAACTACAAAATATGGCACAGCAGGATGTTCTCTTATAGCATGCCAGAAGCTGTCATGGGAGTTGATATGGTAAGTATAGGAATGATGCTATTTTTAATCTTAATTCCAGAACAGACATATATTTTTAAAAAGGCTAGAAAGATATCTAGGGTTACATCCTTTTAGAGGTATATCCAAAGGTTACAATTAGGTCAAAAAGGCTGTGGCAGAAGACTTTCCGTCTGTGTTTCTATGAATGGATCTGAAACCTAACCTGCCTGGACTTAAATTTACTTCGAACTATAACAAAGGAGCACACAGGAAGAAGCGGCAGGGAATAGACTGAGATATCAAAGGGTTTTTTTTCCTCCATCTGTTTTTAAACTTCCTCAGAGATTCGTTTTCATTTTTACCTTTCCAAAGCCACTAACTCACAAGGCTCTTGAAAAGCTCACAGAGCTGTTTAAACACCTGATACTGAATTTGGTGACAGTGTTATCAACAATGAAGCGTTATAAAATGCCTTTTATAAAAATCCCCAGGGTAAATCCCTCCCCAGGGTAAATCCCAGGAGGATGGAGAAAAAAAAAACAAAAACAAAAATAAATAAAAGAACAAACAAAACCAAGCCATCCAGTGTCTCTGGATTATTTTTAGTACTGCATACAAAGGAATTGCACCCATCTCCAAGACTTTAGCCCCAGGTTAAATATCATCTGTGTTCCCCATCAGGCATAAAGATGAGGGCTGACTGGGGAAGTCAAAGTCCTTTTCGTCACATATACACTTAGCACATTATATTGATTTCAGATACTAATGGAGATCATAAAAATCAAACTACACCACAGCAGCAATCAATTTTCATAATGGTCTGACCCTGGACAAGACTTGACCTCAGTATGTAGAGCATGACACAAAGGTAGGGTAAGAAAGTCTACTTTCTAAAATAGGCAATTCTACTTACACAAGAAAAACAAAGAATGAGAACGGAAGTAAAGATACATGAAATAAAAGGAATAAAAAAAATGTCAGGCAACTGGTTACTTATAAAAGAAAGACAGATGGATTGTCCTCAGGAGCATTGGAGCATTTTCTGGTTAGGATCTCAACCCTATTAGTTGGGATATTAACAGTCATCCTCCTGGGCACTCCATGGTTTGTGCTCCACCTATAACAAGTGGACTGCAATCTACAGTTCCATCTGCAGGAAGTGATCTACTTATCTTACACATCTATTTTTCAAGGTGAGGTGACTAGAGTTGAAAAGCGTATCACAGAATCACAGAATCATAGAATGTTTTAGGTTAGAAAGGACCTTAAGATCACCTGTTACCAAACCCCCTATCATGGGAAGGGACACCTCACACCAGACCGTAATAAGTTTTTTTATCTTGTGGTTATTCCTCCAGAATCAGACAGGGCTGTGCTCTTAACAAAATGGAAGACCATCAGCAAATTAGTTTAAGTACACCACAACCTAGAGCTTCTCATCCTAAATTCATGGAATTCTCCTAAATGCTAAATGATCTGGGGTTTATATCTCCTTGGGAAGAGAGGACTGAAGCCCAGATCTGCTGTTCACCAGTTGAGTACCTTCAGCACTGAACCACTGACTAAAACAGGAATACTTTTCCTTTCTGAATTGTTAATCTAATTCCAAGAAAATCCCTTCCTCTCCTCACAAGGGAAAACTTATTGATTTGCAATGTATTTTTGGACCTAATTTTCAATGTATTTTTGGAACAGAAAAAAAGTTTTTTCTCACCCTTAAAAATAAATTTCCAGCTCTACTGAGAGCTTCAGCAAGGAAACAATTTAGTCTCCCAATTAATGGTAGGAAACTGAGCCAGAGAACAAATCCAATACTGGGGTTAGGAAATTTTAGACTATTAAGTTACAGTGAAAGAACTGGTCTATTTAGAATATCTTTGCTTATTTTGGGAAACCTCCCATGCTTCTGTGAGCTTTTGTGGTTCCTTCCACTGGCTGACTGTGCATTAGGGGAAAATATTAATTAAAAATCTTCCTAAGGATAATTTGTAAATGAAAGGTGATAAACTGCCTCCTTTATCTTCTTTTAGATAGCTCAGAACCAGCTCTCAAAATTTAATGGTTTTATTATGGAGGGACTGGTTATCCATTTCCCTATTGAAGTCACAGCCAAAACTGTTAATCGAATTTTGATCACTTTTTTAAGCTGAAGAAGAAACAGAACTTCAAACTAGAAGTCATTTAAGAATAATCAGTGGCAAATTGACTTTGCTTGAATAATTTTAAGTGAACTGGAATCCTCTTCAAACTATTTCTTTGAGGTACACAGGGTTTTCTAAGGACTACTTTTCTTTTAGCCAAATGTAATCATAATTACTATAAAAATTTGAAACAAGTGGATTTTATTGTCACACTCAACTCCAATATATTGCAGTGTTATTTCTTTTAATCAATGCAATCTTCTCTGACTACACCTCGATAAGTTATTTATATATAGATATATAAAAAATATAAGGTCAATTCGCATGTCTGTCTTGTAGTACAAAGATGAGAGGATATCATATAAGAAGTCCTCATTAGACAAGTGCATTGTTTATTTGTGATTGGATTTGAAAGGGGGTATATCAGGTCAGATTTTCCCCAGAAGTTCATGTCAACAGGTGAAGCTTTTAACTGAGGTTATTCTCATCTACTATGATTTCAGTGTTGTGTGACACTTATGCAAGAAATTAGTGCAGAGATTAATTTTTCATTATTGATGCAAGAAATACAAATGTTTGATTTGAAACATAGCTGTAATATAGAGACCAACCTGTAATTTACAAAAGTAATAATGAAAACATTGATTCTTGTCAGCTATGCAATTTCCTTGCAGTACCCCTCCTGACAATAAGGAAATACATTTTTTCCTCTTCAGCCATTCTTAAATAATTAAACAACCACTATTAACTAGTTGGACCACAGGCAGATATTATTGAATCCTTCATTATTGTAAACTGATGATCCCTTCAGACTAGTTATTTTTCAATTTAAGCAACTAGGTCAAAAAATACCCTCTTATTTCAGTATGATCAAAGTGCCTGTTGCTTTTAGAGTCTTTTACATACATGAATCTGGATCCTAAACCTCAGTTAAACATTTCATCTTTCAAACTTAATTCTAGGTTATGTTATGCAGTTTAAACAAACCTTCACCATAAAGACAAAGACAGACATCACCTCCATATTTGAGGTACTTAACAATTACACCCTGGATCCTTCCCTTGAAGCTCATTTTCCATTCTTTTTGAGGACATGAAAACCCCATTGCTTTCCTTTGCAGTTTGCCCCCACAGTTATTCAACCTCAGTCTTAAACAGGTATATCCCCAACAGCTTTTATATTGCCTTCATGATAAATATTCATCTTGTTAAATTCAAAGAAATACTACTTTAAAACCAAGTCAGTTCCTGTGACAAACTTATCTGATTTTTCAGCCCTCTTTTATTTTCTAATTGCCCCATCAACTGTAATGGTGTGTTTGCTTAAAAAAGGCCACAGCAGTGCTGAATGTTGATGCTATGAAATGTATTAGCATTTCAAACTGAGTAGACTGCACCGCTGAACACACCACAGCTGACTGCTCAAATCGTACAAGGACTAATGGACCACAATGAGCAGGTATCACAGCATGTTAATCTCAGTGTAAAATAGATTTGAGTTTAAGTAATGATGCTCCCACTTGGAACAGATTCAAAAATTAGTGCAGAAAGCAGCAAGCTTTTGGATCTGATGCCAGGTCATCAGGCAGTGCCTTGAACAGATGCTCCTTATGGAATTTTTTGTATAAAAGAAGGAACACCAGTTAATCTGATTTAAAAGGTTATGCATAATATTTCTGCATCACAGATTTCCAATTTGTTATAAGCAAACAGCTTTAATTCTCCAATAAATATGTTTGAGAACATTTGCAGTGGGCTTGTTGGTATGTATATGAAGAGCTGCTTTGCAAAGATCCCTATCCCCATAGCATGTGAAATGATTTTTAATTCTGAAAAGTACATGAATAATGTGGGTAATTTTAACCAGAGGCTGCAATAGGCTGTATAAATTAGGTTCATAAGTAAAAATAACATTAACAAGGCTGGCAGGAGGAAAATCTCTGCAACAATGCCTGCTAGCCTCCAAATGTTCAGGTGCATTCTTATTTGTGCTCCTGTGTGAGTGAACTCACTCATGTTTGTCAGCTTATCATTGTTGTATTGCAATATTAATGACCCTTTTTTTGCTTTTGGGTATAGTTCCTGCATAAAGCTTAATGATTTTATGTTGACTCCCTCTCGCTATAAGCAGTTTAAGGCAGCAAATCCTGGTTGAAATTCTGCAAACAAAATGCATCTGTCTTTACTGCTTCTGTTTGTGGGTTACAAAAGAAGAAAATTAAATTCTACATTTGTTTTTTATTTTTCACTAGTGCACTAGGTGCTTTATAGGGTTTATTTGGGTATCCACTAATGTTTTTCTATCCCCATTTTGTCTATAATACATTATTATGTGAGAATATCTTGTTCTGAAACCAGTCTGATTTCTTGCAACTTCCTCTCCTCTTTTGGAAAGATTATGTATTGAAACTTTCCCATGAAACTTCCAAGCTGATTTCCAGCATCTGAAGGTTTCAAAGAAAAAAGGATCTTTTCCCATCAGCTTGTTGTTGTCTTTCGTAACAAAAGCAAAGAACGTTTTTTTTGTTTCCACAAAATTTGTTACTTGCTTTTGGTCAAAATAAATTCTTCAGAATTCTCTTTAAGAACAGCAAAAATACAGGGAGTTATTGTTTTCTTTCAGATTTAATATAAAGGCATTATTATTTTCTTTAAGGTTTAATATAATCAATTTACTAGTCAGGTCTACAGCTTAAAATCACAACTCTAATCTGATGTTCATGTAATGACTAGGAGAGTATCTGCTACGGTGTCTTGCTGCAATGTCCTTGCAAAGCTGGGTAATACAGCATCACTTGAAGATGTCATGATGAGTCCTTACCTTTCTCTAAGGCACAGATCCTGAACTAATGACAGAGGGCAGATAGCAAATTGCCTCCTGCATTCTGGGCTACTGCGAAAATAATCATGTAATACTCAGCAAACAAGTAGCAGGGGAATAGCAAGGGAACAACTTAGGATCTTAGAGCCTTGAGAAAGATTTTTGTTTGTGTCTGTGGAAAGTGTGGTCTGTATCATCTGTTGCAACTAGAACTGGATTAGTGACGCTGTTCACCATTTGTTATCATTCACAGCTGCTTGGCTATTATCTGTTTCACTGTAATGCACATAAGCTGGGATCAAAGGGTCTTGGTCCATCATACTAATCACTGTGAATACAAACTAAACACACTTTCAGTCTCAAAGTGTTCAAAATGTGATGGAACAGGAAGATGCAAAATTTAGAGAAAATGAAAAACAATGGAAGATAACAGAAGGAAAAAAAATAAAAGCAAAAAAAAATGTTTTACATAGAAATCTGAATTTCTAATATAGAATTCCCTCCTTTGAAAATAGGAAAGAATAGAGCCACAGTGTGCAAGTGGATGGACTGAAAAGCAAAATAAAATGCAGTTTCTGCCTTGAAGATGTGCTGTCAGTCTGTAAAAGCAGCATGTTGTATTATTACTTAATAGCTGTTCTGCTTATTTTCACTGCTGAGTTTAAACTGTATTTCTTATAGCCAGATAGAAGATATAGTCATGAAGAATATCCAGCAGCGTTACTATCAAAGGTGCGCATTCTTGTGTTTTTATCTGATTCTTCACTTGATCTTGTCTTCAGAAACTCTCCTTCCATAAATTTTTATTCCTCAGATATACCTACTCTTCCCTGAAACTTCTTTGTCCTGATTTCAGTTGGGATAATTTTCTCCCTAATAGCTGGTATTGTGTTGTGTTTGGGATTAGAAAGAGAATATTGTTAATAACACATTGATGTTTTAGTTATTGCTGAGCAGTGCTAACACTAAGTCAAAGACTTCTCGTGCCCTGCTAATGAGGAGGCTGGGGCTCAAGAAGCTGGGAGGTGACACAGGACAGCTGACCCCAACAGACCAAAGGAATGTTCCATACCAGATGATACCATAATGAACAATAAAACTCAGGGTGGTGGCCAGGGGGTGGTGGCCCACTGCCTGGGATTTGACTGAGCATCCGTCAGCAGGTCATGAGCAATAGCATTGAGCATCACTGGTTTTGTATATTCTTTTAGCATTATTATTTTCCCCTTCGTTTTCTGTCCTACTAAACCCAGGACACTTTATCTCAAGTTTTAGCTTATTTCCCAGTTCTCTCCCCTATCCCACTGCAGGGGGACTGAGTGAACAACTGTATGGTGTTTAGCTGCCTGGTGGGTTAAACTACAATATTCTTTAGTTTAAAAAGCCTTCCTTCCTTTCAATGGTCCTTTTGATCCCTACATACAAAATAAATCTGTATCTCTGACCATGTCTTCCATGAAGACCAGGGGGAAAATGATTTTATTGTGGTTATAAATTATGTCTGATTTTTGCTTAGTTTCAAGTACTACTATGGACACCTTGAGAAACTTGGGGAAATCACTGAACTTTCTGTATTCTTCATCAACACTGCCTGCCAAGAGTTTACATACATGGAAGCCAGGTAATGTAAAAGTGGAAAAAGTTGGCCATAGTTACTGGAAATTTTAGTTGCTACATGAAGTGCTGGGGGTCAAGGAACAGAGCACATCCAAGATAATTGTCCAAAGACAAACAGCACACTTCATTTTGTGCCTGGGTGAAAGGAATTGCTTTCAGCCACCCAGGCTTACCCGTTTCTTGCGGTACCAGAAATACTGATTCCTTTGTAGCCTTTTGAACTAGGATTCTCTTATAACTTTAAGCATTTATATTGTAGACATTTGGTTAGATGAAGGCATCAAACAGCATTTTGCTCTTCCTGTCTCTCCTCCTGTCCTTGATTTGAAGTCCAAGTTTTATTTGTCACTTGTTTATTAATCTTAGCATTGGTTAGCAATTTTCCATCTAAATAATACAGCTTCCAGAGTCTAGTCCACACAGAGGAATGGAATTGAGGCACTCCAAATTATGACTTTTGTGGGCTATAAAAAGAAGTTAATTTTCATTCTGAGTAGCCTACAAACACAATCAATCCCATGAGGACGTGCATTGTTATTCAGGTGTAAAAGCTAATGGGGTTTTGGTCCAATTCCATTTATTTAATGATCCTCAAGAACCTTTAGTCTGTACTGATGTTGTTATAAGCATCAACATAACTCTAAAAAGAGACTCAATAAAGCTGATTAAAATAAACTGAATAAAATTAGACCATTCTTGAAATGAAAGAATAATAACTCCAACTGATAGAGTAAAAAGAAAAATCGCACCCAGAAACATGGGAAATGAACTAATTGAACCATGAAGAAAACAACACTAAATTTATTTCCCCAAATTGATAATAATTAGTAGTAATAATTTTTCTTACATTGAATGAGTCACTCAAGAATCTCTAAATGCTAGTTAAAAATGAATGTTAATTTTTTTCTTATAGTCATTGCTTTGAAACCTGAGACACTATGATTAAGTAAATGCCCCAAATGCTTTCTCTAAGCTATTGGCAGAGTACATAAACTGTCACAGCCCATTGCTTCCCAGATCTTTGATCTGATTAGTTGTCTGTTAGTTTTTTATTGAAAATCAGAGAAATCTTTGAGAAGGATCATTGTAGTAGTATAATCCCAGAAGGCAACTAAATACCACACATGCGTGATGGTTTGGGGAGAGGAATCTGGTGCCCCTCCTCACTGTCAAAGCATGGGAAAGGGAGTGCTTTAGAGTAAGCACTACTTAGCAAAAACTAAAACATCTGTGTGTTATCAGCATTATTCTCATACTAAATCCAAAACACAACACTGTACCAGCTGCTATGAAGAAAATTAATTCTATTACAGGAGAAATTAAGATAGTCATGTACACAAGCCACATAAATAGAATCACAGAATCATAGAATCATAGAACAGTTAGGGTGGGAAAGGACCTTAAGATCATCCAGTTCCAACCCTCCTGCCATTGGCAGGGACACCTCACACTAAACTGTCTCACCCAGGGGTCTGTCCAGCCTGGCCTTGAACACTGCCAGGCATGGAACATTCACAGCTTCCCTGGGCAACCCATTCCAGGTGGTTGTCTCACCAACCTTACAGTAAAGAACTTCCTCCTTATATCCATTCTAAACTTCCCCTGTTTAAGTTTTAACCTGTTACCTCTTGTCCCATCACTATAGTCCCTAACAAATGGTCCATCCCCAGCATCCCCACAGGTCCCCTTCAGATACTGGAAGGCTGCTATGAGGTCTCCACGCAGCCTTCTCTTCTCCAAGCTGAACAGCCCCAACTTTCTCATCCTGTCTTCATACAGGAGATGCTCCAGCCCCTGATCATCCTCGTGGCCTCCTCTGGACTTGCTCCAACAGTTCCATGTCCTTTTTACGTTGAGGACACCAGAACTGCACACAATAATCCAGGTGAGGTCTCAGAAGAGAGGGTAGAGGGTCAGGATCACCTCCTTCGACCTGCTGGTCACGCTCCTTTTGATGCAGCCCAGGATACGGTTGGCTTTCTGGGCTGTGAGTGCACACTGAAGCAGGCTCATGGTCATTTTCTCATCTACCAACACCCCCAAGTCCTTCTCTGCAGGGCTGCTCTGAATCTCTTCTCTGCCCAACCTGTAGCTGTGCCTGGGATTGCTTCGACCCAGGTGTAGGACCTTGCACTTGGCATGGTTAAACTTCATGAGGTTGGAATCAGCCCAGCTCACAAGCGTGTCAAGGTCCCTCTGGATGGCATTCCTTCCCTCCAGGGTATCAACCGAACCACACAGCTTGGTGTCATCGGCAAACTTGCTGAGGGCGCACTCAATCCCACTGTCCATGTCTGCAACAAAGACATTGAACAAGACCGGTCCCAACACCGATCCCTGAGGGACACCACTCGTTACTGGTCTCCAGCCGGACATTGAGCCGTTGACCACAACTCTTTGTGTGCGGCCATCCAGCCAGTTCTTTACCCATCAAGTGGTCCATCCATCAAATTGATGTCTCTCCATCAAGGCCAATGAAGCAGAGTATTTTTTATTTTTAGCAGGTGTGACATCCAGATTCAGCAGTTTCTGTATTAATCATAGAATCATAGAATCAACTAGGTTGGAAAAGACTTTTAGGATCACCAACTCCACCTGTTACCCCCAACTGCCAAGTAAGGGTTTAGCCATTAATACACATCAGAGAAGTCAGAGTTAGATAAAAATGGAGGGGTGTGTGGTTATTCTAGTCACATAGCACCATGAAAAGCATTATGGTTTCAGAAAATGGAAGATAATCAACTGCTTAATTTCTGTTTATTATTCAGAAGAGACATACCTGGCCTTCAAAGACCATTCCACAATATCAATTGCAATAAGACTTAAATAATTAATCTATCAGTCAACCATATAATGCAGAGGAAATTGACCTGTTTTGCAATACCATTGGGGAAAAAAATAACAATGCCTGAAGAATAGCATAAGGGCTAGTCTAACAGGAACTGCTGAAAGCACGTACTTCAGTATGTACTCTCTAACCCTGTGCTTGCTGTAGGTGTAGAAAACCATATAAGATCTAAAACCTGCTAAAACCTCTGTAAGATCTAAACCCCCATCTAGTTTCAGGGAAGATGCTGTATATCCAGTTTGAACTACTAACCAGTATTTAAACCAGTTTTTAAAATCATTGTCATCTTTCAACATACCATTATACTTTGTAAAAATCAAGTTTATTATACTTTTAATGCAATCTCATGGTTCAACCTGAACAAATGAGAGTACTCTAAGAAGACGAATAAAACCAGAAGTATCAGAGTCAAATAACAGTCATAAACCAAATAAATATGATTATGGAATATTTTCCTGATTTTTGACAAGTAAACAGGGGCAGAAAAACCTTTCTAGGAGCTCCTCTGTGACAAAATTTGCTGTTTCAATTCATGGTGCTACAGAGGGGTTTGTGACCTTCCAAAGGATTTCATCATCTTTCAGGAATCCACCATTAGATATTTCAGAATAAACTCCTGAAATGTGAGGCCTTTCTCAGAAATTTTCCCTTATTTTTTTTTCTCCTTTTAAGCTGTATGTCTTGCATGATGTGACCTGAGTTGTACCATCTTTGTCTGCAGAGCAGGATGTCGAAGTCACATTTTGTACATAAGCAACTCAGACAAAAATCAAGCTTCTCTTCAAGCATCATAATTGTCTCATATAAAAATACAGGGTAAAAATTCACTTTGGAAGTCTGAACACTGCTTTGGTTAAAGAGTCTTTTAGAATTATAAATGCACAACATGTACAGAAAAGTAGATAACTTCATTTAAACACCTGAATTAAATTCATATTGGAAATCTGTTGAAACCAGTGTTTGCTATACCATTGTATAGGACTATTGGTAATTTATGAGATCAGTGTACATTAACATTGACTGGCTTACTGAGTATACTCTGAGGCCTCTTCTGTACCATGAGACAGGCAGAACATATTTTACCTTCTCCCTTTCCCAAGGCTGTGCCAACCTCATGTTGTTTTTCCATTCCTTCATTGTTGTCCAAGATAATAAAAAGAGCTAAGGAATCACAAAATACTTTTTTTCATCAGTCCTAGATACAGGTCAATTCAGTCTAAGAATGGATTACCACATGTTTGTATCATATCTATGAGAACAGGTATGATGTTTGCCTTTAAAGCTGTGAAAGCATTTTAACTATTTACTATGCCTTTAAACCCCTATAGATATGCTTTAAAACATTCTATAGAAACCCAGAAAAATAAACTTTTTCAAGGTCATATAAAACCACTTAATGAAAGAGACAATCAGTGTTGGAATATAAATGCCTAGATTATCCAGCCTCTATAGACTTTACTAATCCTTGACCTTAGCAGAAATGCTCTAGAATAATAGACCACAAAGTAAATTCAGGACAGACTTTCAGCCTTCCCACTAAATGAGCTGTCTTGCATTACTGAGTCTGTCAAATGTCTGTGTTATTTGAGCTCAGTTTCTGTGGCTGCATATCCCTTTATTGTGTTATTTGTTAATATGTATTGGCAGTCATCATCATCTCAGATTTTGTGTGTTTCACTTCAGAAGAGCTGCCAAGGTAGTACATCTTAGTCTGAGGGCATTTCACTGATGTGGACATAGCATCCTTAAGGGAGTCTCCTCAGCAAAGATGCTGGTTATTAATGCAGACATGTATCTATCATAGCTAAATGTATCTCTTCCTCTCTGACATTGTGGAGATTTAGAAAGGTTGACATTTTCCAATAGACTCCTTTGCTGCTTATCACATGCAGAGAGATTCTGGAAGGACAGTTGGCCTTTTAGAAGTGCAAAAGAACACATCCTCCAACAGAATTTAGAAATATCTTTCCCAAACGCTAATAGAGGTTCAGTAAATAATTCCAGCAAATTAAAAAGGAGCCATCATGTTCGTATTTTTGTTTTTATGATTTTATACCCCCAGCAACCCAGGGTATTCCAGGTACCTACTCCTCGTTGCTCCAAATTAACAAAGTATTTATGGATATACTTAATGAAGGTAATTCCAGTAAAGTCAGCTGGATTATTTGTTTTTGCAGTTAAAGATGTGCTTAAGTACATCTTTCCATTGGCTTCCTGCCGAAGTACTTGTTTTCACTTCCAGCTGTTTTCCTTTCCAAGGCTGTTTGCAGCTTCTCCTCACTTAAACTATAGTCTCTTACTGCATCCTGAAACATCAATTTCACTTCTGATAAGCCTGTAATGTCAACCTTCTGCACCTGTTTGTTGCATTTTTCAATAGACATTTTTGTGTGCTCAGTCACAGCTGAGAGAAGTACTTCATATATATCTTCAAGCTCACTCCATTGTTCTCTTTAAACCCCTTCAATACCAGGATGCACCCAAAACTCAATAATGATTTGATTGCTGGAACACTAAGAATAAAGTATTGCCTGTCATCTTGTCAAGTCCCATTTTCTTTGTATGTGCATGTTTTATACATTGATTGTAATATAAAATTAGTTAATCAAGGAAGAAACACATCCTCTCCCCTCACCCAGAAACAACACTGTCATTGAGAGAATTTCCCTCCCCCCTGCTCTTTAGGGTGTCTTTTGACTCCTGTCTACCTGACACAAAAAAAACAAAAAATAGGGGAAAAGTGCTGTCAAACCATTGACTGGCTAGGTTACAAGGATATGTTTGGTGAGATTCGAATAGATCCTTGAACTGTCACCGGGATGCTAAGGAAACAAAACCAATGTATGAAGATGCCTAGTATGTGCTATGTTGACTTGTACTTTTGGTGGAACAGGGTGCACTGGCATTGATTGCCTCCAGAGACAGCTACCTTCCCTACTCAGCCAATAGCAAAAAAGAGGATCAGTGAGACATATGGACTGGATAACTTGCTTCAGTACCCTAGAGGGCTCTGCCTCATTCTTCGAGTGTTTGAGAGCATAGTGCGTAGGACTAGGTTGTCCTTTCTTTTAGGAGCATATGAGGCCAGCTGCTCAAAATTTCACAGCTGTTGTGCCTACTTTTGACATTTAAATCACGTAGCCTGGACTCTATGATCATATTTTACAGTCTTTAGAGCAAAAGATCTTTTAGCTCTGTGCTTGCACAGCTCCTAGCAGCGTGTGCACAAGGGTGTTGTATAAATGAGACATTCATAATAGAAGCAAACAAAATATCATCTTTAACCTTCGCTATACAACCAGTAAATATATTCTTTAGCCAGAGTGTGAGTCTGCTTATGAATAATTCAATTAAACTTTTAGTAGTTTGGTAGCAGAACAAGGCCATTCAAATATGAGCTGGCTAATCGTTTATGGAAACCTATCAACTGACTTTTAGTTGAACTTTCCTCTCCTGCGTTACCTGTGCACACAAACTGGACTAAGAAAACAAGGGTTTAAAGCTCTTTGATAAAGAATTAATACAAAATGACATCTTTCAAGATGCTTAACTATTTTCTGCTTATGAGATCAACACAAATCACTTTAACTTGTGTCTTCACTGAATCACAGAAATAAAATAGTACAAAAGTATTACATTGGCACATTTTTTATAGTGAGACATACAATTTAGAATATAACTGGTGCAACTCATCAGGATTTATGACAAGCTGCATGAACTGACAGATGTCAGAAGACATTTAAGTTAAAAATTATATGATCCCACAAACAACTGTCCTGAGCCAGTCATGTGTTTACAAAAAGGTTTCAAAAGCATATATCTATAATTTTTTATGACTGGCTTTTAATATTCTCTGCAGCCAGATAGCCATTTTCCAAACAGACACAAAGATTATTCAAAATCCAGAATTTAAAGTGGATTTTTACCAAGCTTGTAATTCATAAAATAGTACAACCAAATACAGTTTCATTCTACCAGAAGTCACAGTAAATTTTCCAAAAGATAAGCCTTTATTAAACTAACTAAGTCTCTTGATTACTCTCAAAGTTCATTCTTAAATCTATATTCCAAGACAATCACAGAAAAGCCTGAAGCATTTGGTATACCTTTCTTACTTTATTTTCCTTTTATATTCTAATGTTTGTTTCAAAAGCAGTTTGTTGAGAAATTTAGTTTTAAAGCTCTATGCAAGGAAATTTTGTAGAAGCATTTTTCATACAAACAGTTTTAAAGTCTTCTTTGGGGCAGGAGATTTGTTTTCCTATCAGTAAACACAAATAAGGCTGCATAGCTTAGTTTCTGTGTGATTTATAGACTCTTCATTGCGACAAAGGCAATTGGTCAGAAACTGAAACAGATGGCGATGTTCAGAAGGAGATATAAATGATCCTGGGATTGACTGGATATAGAAGCCCTTATAATGGGATAAAATTTGCTGAACAGAGCTGTTGTATGTGAAATAGACTGGTTGACATCTAAAAGGACTCGGGAGATTTTCAGAACCTAAAGGAATTAGTGAAACCCAACCGGAGGAGCATAGATCAGCAGAAGAAAAAGCATGTCAACATCAAAAAAGTCTGAGGAACAGCTTCATGTAAGGGCCACCTACGACATTTTCTTGACAGCTACATATTTCTTTCTGCCCCCACATTTAGGACTTTGAATAGAGGCTGGTACCGCATATGCACAACAGGACTATGGAGCAGTTCTCATCTTCTATATATGCTGGCAAAAAGGCTGGAAAATGCTTCCAGTGCCTCTATGGTAATGCCAAAACTGTGATTTTGTGCCTTTAGCTGCCAAGACAAAATGGTGAACTGGATTATGATATAAAATGACTTCAATATCCTAATTTTCTTCATTAAAATAGAAACCATTTGGATTGCTCTTGTTTTAAACCTCTTGCAAGTTCATTCACTTAATTCTGAAGGTAAAGAATCAAATCACATTGTTCAAATCATATCTACCAGGAGTGGTGTATTGACTGAAGTCGAACACTGGAGAGGGCTCAACACATCTCAATTACTTTTATACTTGTGTCAGAGATTCCTTGAATGAAACAAGAAGTCACCTGATGCTGACTTGTCACCAATATCAAAGAGTCTTAAGTATTCTTAATCATTAGAATATGTGAAAATTAAATTAATTTTCTCCTAACAAGATATCTCTTAATTTCATGGCTTAACTTTCTTCTTTTGCCTTACACTCAGGTAATTTTATAGATCATGAATTCTCCCTAAAATACTTTCATTAATATCAATATTTTAATTTATTTTTATGATTGTATTTGTGACGTGCTTTCATACTGACAAATAATCACTCAATTTTTAAGCAATTAAAAAAAATGCTAAAAATAAAGCTGTTTTTTCATTCTCTAATCTACATTTTTCTTTTCTCTGTAGGGAGCCTATAAACTCTCTAAGTGAAAAGTCTCTCTTATCTGTCTTATACAGAGATCCAGTCTTTATAAGGTGTAAAATATGGATTTCAAAGTAAAATTTTCTGTCAGAGACACTTTCTGGAACAAATATCCCACATAAAAGAAATAATTTTCTTTTATTTTCCATCTTCTTCTAGTAGTCTGCACCAAAGAAAATGAGTTGGGCAAGATTCTGCTATGGAAAGGCAAAATTTACATCTGTTCTTAATTTTTTAAAATTTATTTCCTGTAAAAATATGTATCTTGAAACATATCTTTCTATGGTGGTCTTTATTTCCTAATTTTTTTCTAGGATTTTTTTTTTTTTCCCTTTTAACCCCCAAATTTTATTATGGGACAGAAACTGAGATCTTCTAACAGCTTTAGCTCTAACACAGTCTCCAGTCTTGAGTATTTTCTGAGAAAAGGCAATCTGTCATACCTTTATGATCAGGTAAAGAAGTTAAATTGGCTGAATAAGTTGTTTGTTGCAATTATCTTTAAAATGTCTTCTTTTAACTTTCCTACATGATAAAAGGATGTCTCAGGAAACATCACTAATTTGTTAACATTCATTATACATTTGAAACTGGTAGGTTCTAAAAAAAATCACCATCTTACACATCATTTAGCTTTAGCAAGCTTTGTTCATAGATACAAGACATAAACTAGCACCTTGCTTTCTCCCTAGGTATCTTTTTCTCTGGGTGAAACTTAGTGATCAAAGAATGCTCAGTGACAGCCACTAACAGGAAAAAAAAAAGTTGTTGACCTTCATTATCTCCATCAGGAGTTACTTATGGTGGCTGCCTTAGCCCTTAGCTCCTTCATATAAAGATATTAACCACTGAGTCTGAGAAACAGTCTCATTACGATGTCAGTCTACAGCAATGCTGCTCCTGTCAGCATCAGTCACATACTCTCACCTTTCCTAGTCACGCCTTCTCACCTCCTTCTTTCCCTAGCACTATAGAGCTCATGACATTGCAACCACAGAAATGTAATTTACCTTTCCCAAGCTGTTTATGTAGCCAGTGCAAGGCAGCAGTGGGAAAATACAGCAGTGGAAAAAGGTGGGTGGAAGTGATTCTTCAGGCGGTACAAACTCAACACAAAAATTTCCCAATTACCACACAACCGGGGTGTACATGTGCATGTGTGTGTAGGAGTGGCACTTACACCTCATTTACACCTCTTTAGATCTGGCTAAGAGCTTCAGTCAGCATCCAATTTTTTTTCCCCTTCAGTCCTGTATTTCCTAAGGACTTTATTGGAGAAGGCCTCTTCCTTAATTATCTGCCACAAAATACCCTTAAAGGAATGAATGCAGATACACAGACAAATCATGACATAGACAGAAAGATAACCTGACAGATTTGTGTAGCTCTACTGTGTATTTATTTTGATGCAGTGACAGAAATGTTAATATTGAGCTTGATCCTAAATAAAACGTTTCCATCTTCTCACCAAAGTGACCCAGCCTCTTTTCACCTTTTTTTACTTCTATTTATCAGCTTTGAGCTGAGTTTTCAAATTATTTTGTTTACTTTTAAGCTGCACTTTTCTGGCAAAAAAAAATCTTTGTTGTTAAAATAATATTGCATGATTTAAGAAATGATCAGTGTCATTCCCTATTGTGCTGAGGAGGGAATCCCCCCCTATTCAGGGGAATCCTTAAAACAGGTCAGACCAGCCAGACCAAAGGAAGTCACAGGAATGCTTTGACAGTTTGCTTTCTACTTCACCTGATGCACTAAGTGGCCCGAAATTCAGTTCCCAGAATTTAGTTATCTATCTCTTGCATACGTCCCTCCAGAGGCATCAAATAAATGGAGAGGTCTGAGGGCCAAAACTCCTTTAAATTAAAATGTTGCATTCCTCCTACACTGCTGATGCCTCACACTAGTGTTCGTCCTTCTTTCGTGCTGTAGAGCTGAAATTCCCACTGTATCCTTTGCTGCCATGGCATTGAGAGAGGGACTTTTCTTCCTCTCCCTTTGCTCCATAAAAAGTGCCATTCCAATCCTCCCAGCTTTAGGAAAAGCAAGTCAACATCATCAAAGCAAACCTTTTTCACTGGCTTTTTCTGTGGTGTTTCAGTTATCTTCACTGACTAAACCTGCTATGCAACGTATCTTAGCATTATACATTCTGTTTGCCTTCCTAGCAAGCTCTCTCTCTTGGCAATTAGCCACCGCATAAACTAAAAATCAACAGGTCTGGATGAAGATTGCAATCTTCAGTATTTATGAACTACTATTGAGAACCCATCATTGCTTGGGCTATTCAAACTGAAGTATAGTAATAATACATAAAACTAAACATATCAAATTGAGTAAATGGATTTCATGAATCTTCCAGTACAAAACATTCTTTTTCCTTTTTCTAAAGAGATTTTCTATCTTCTTTCTTTCATGTTCAATTATGTATAATGAATTCAATGATGGATTTTGATACAAAAATACTTTGAAGACATTATTTATAGTTCAAATATTTTTTGTTAACGAATATGCATTATATCAATCAAACGGATCATGCTAGAAAAGAAGAATGAATAAGTATAGACTTGTCTGTGTCATAGCTTGATTTAATCTCAGAATCTTCGCACCCCAAAATATCTAATTTTCTTCTCTGAACAGAAGTAAAAGTATTTTACAATTTCATATCAGTGCTGTTCTTCTCTGGGTTCAGTAAACATCAGTTCTGGTTTTGACAGGGATTATTGCACACGCTTTTTTCCATTTACGCTTCCCAAGAAAATCAGTAGCAAAGCTAAGAAAGGAAGCAGTTTTGTAGAAGACGAAAATACAGTGCACATCTCCCTATTGTTGCAGACAATGAGAGAAAGAGGAATGTGGAAGTACCTGAATGTTATTTTCTAGGAAAATACATCTCTCTTTTATGAGCAGAACTATGACAGACAGCAGAACGCCAACAAAGACTGTTATAGAGTCCAAAAGTGTATTGGGTTTGGGTGTCAAGGCTTTGATAGTGGATGAGCTGCAGTGATGCCTTCTGTGAAAAGATGTTAGAAGCTTTCCCCATGTTGGATGGAGTCAATGACAGCTGGATAGAACCACCACCAGTTAAAGCTGAGCCCATCAGGGATGGTAATAGCACCTCTGGGATAACATATTTAAGGAAATTACTGTACAAGACTAACTTCAACCAGGGAGAGGACTAGACTATGTGAGAGAAACAGCTCTGCAGACCCCAAGGTCAGTGCAAAAGACGGAAGGAGTTGCTCTGTGGTGGAGCAGATATTCACCTACAGCCCACAGAGGTCCCCATGCTGGAGCAGGGGGATGCCCAAAGGAGGCTGTGACCCTGTGGGATGCCCATGCTGGACCAGTCTGTTCCTGAAGGACTTCAACTCTTGGAAAGTACCCATTAGGAGCAGTCTGTGCTCCCTTGGGACCAGTATAGGACTGAGAGTTCCTAAGCTGAACTTTACCAAAAGCTGAGAAAGTATATGAAAAGAGCATTCTTTGTCACAGAAGGATGTTTCTTCATGTTCTTTCTATAAATCTCTGACCAAATTCAGAGTGAGAATACTCATCAAAGCTGGTATTTTCTGGTCTTTTGCAGATATTTTTATACTCCTTATTATATCAAGGTATTACTGCTATTTAAGGCCAGGGCTGTGCAAGCACATCGTGGATTTTTACCTGTTACTACCCATACTAGCAATGTTGAGCACATTAGGAAGAAGATGAAGGATCAAGATCTATGTGAGTGTCTTCACCTGGGATTCTTATGCAAGTCAAACATGTGCATGTTTGCTGATTCATGCCGTAGTGACAAAAAAAAATTGACTATGGTTTCCTTGCCTGGAATCAGATTTCCAAAACCTTCACACATTTGCAATGCCTACCACACACTTGTCTTTATTGCACTTGACAGAAAACATTACATTAGAAAATTATCACTTTTGAAATTACATGCGAAAAAAAAACTGGAACATTTAGATCTCGTCAAAACATTAATTCTGGCATTTTTTTTAAATGGAATTTCAGTTTACAGTTTGAAATGTAAAGTTGTAAAAAGAATACTACGTTCTACAGTAACATGGAACACAAAATGCCAACAATATGAACAATTCTGACTAATCCAAAATAAATGATTTTTAAATTTGTACCCTTTAGAACAAAATAAAAGCCAAACTTTCATTCTCTTTTAGAATGGAAACAAATGTCAAAATTGAAGATATTCTAAAATGAAAATTCAGGTTTTGTTATTCATGTGAATTACTGGTTTCATCAACATCACTGAACTATCCAAGTGCTTAGCTGTTTTGTACAACTGGAACTCTTCTGCTACCAGTGTCTTCAGTAAATCACCCAACTATTTTCTTCATTCTAAATAATATATTTATTAAAAATCTTGGTTTGAGATCTGAAATAATCTAGCTACATGATACTATGGTCTCATATTCTCATTCTCTTTGTCTGGTCGTGTTGTTTGTTTGATACATGTTCCAAATTACTTCAGAGTACATTTCTTCATGTGGTACATCACACAGAAACCCAGATGTCTATGCAGGAACTGGGTAGCATTCTGTTATAACTAATAAATAATAATCAGCACAGAAGCAGGAAAAGCATGATTGCAAGAAACAAATAATCAAGGTTCTTTCAGGTCACAAATAACCATCTGCAAAGTATCAGTGGATTCGCATCGTTTATTCAACTTCCCATTTAATATATTTGTAGTTAGTCCTTGCCAAGATATGAAAATATCAGTTGATGCCTTCCAAAATACACAATTTAAGAGTAAAGTTCATTTGATGGATCTAAATTATTAGGAATAATTAAAGACCTTTCTTTTCCAATATAAAAACACTGAGCAAACATATTATTGATTCAATTGACTATTCATGATTTATGTCCAAGAGCAAAGGGAACACTGCTGTGCAGTTTGGAACTGATTTTCCTTTATTTGCAATATAGCTACTTGAAAAGAATGTTTCGGAGGTAACACAGAATACAGGCAAAGAAGCCATATTTGATAGTAACTGTTAAAAAAATGGATGAAACTAGCACAGAATGCTCACAAAAGATTAATCAACAAAGATGAAGCATGGTGAATGAGGGTATTTGACAATTTGTAGGAAAGTTTGGTTTCTAAACTTTCCTTTTTAGACACACTGTTCCCAACCTTCACTGTTTCTGCATTCCACCAGCCACCACCAGTAATGACCATAGTGCCAAGTATGAAAACTAGTGGTGTAAAGTAACTGCTTAATGAGACCTGAAGGAATGGAAAAGGAAGTGCCAGATACCTGCTAATTACATCACACTTCTATTAGACTGTTCACTGGCTATTCAGTCTTTTCTTCATGTTGGCTTTCTGTTTGTTTGTTTTAGATAAAACCTTTTCTTCTACTCAGGTAACTTTTTATTTATGAGTAATGCATCTTTTGGAAGGTCAGCTTAGTGAAAAAGTGGCTTCCTGAAACAAAGATCTGTTAATGAATATATTTTTAATTCCTGACCGAAGTGTCCCCAAAAATAAGTGATGGGTGACCTTTGTGTTGTCAGACTAAATTTATCAATCTCATTGATGAGCTTTCAGAAGGAACAGTACAGAAAGGTCACCAATACATATTTAGCAGGTTCAGTTTCATCACTATGTACAGTGTTTCAATGTCACAGTGGATGCGATAGCACAGAAAACAGCATCTATGCTTAAATATCAGATTGGAGAAGAGCAAAGTGACACATTCACCTATGATTAAGTTCGGTTTGACCTATTACAGCATTAAAGACCATATTTTACTGTCTAAACTTTAATGTGGAATTTCTTTCACCGTAAAAGGTTCCAAGTCCAAGGTTTAGGTTCAGATCTACATGTGGTATGAAATTTGATTCTGAAATGGGACTCTTAACAGAATGCACACTTCCCAATCAGAACAAAAATACTTTATAGTCATTTCATATTGAATGAGGAAGATTTATATTCTCAATGTTCTAATATTAGTTGCAAGTTCCTTTTCCCTTATTCCTGCCAGAAATCTTGACCCTTGAAAGTACATTCAGCAAGACTGTCAGCCAAACAGTTGAGAAGAGGAAGAAAGTAGAAAAGGAAAATAAGAAGAAGAAATTAGAAAAGAAATATTTTCTGTCTAGGTGAAAGAAATGGCCTGGAGTAAGATTTCTCTTTAAAATGTTCAAAGTGTCTACTGGAACAAATCTACCTCAGTTTCATTCAGCATGGTTACATGTGACCTACTGAGATTCAAATTCTTAACAAGGATGATCCCTCCAGTAAGGTGTCATTTCAGTAAAGAATTTTGGGATCTAACATGCCACTGTATTAATCCATGATCATATGCTGATGGGAGATCAGAAAGATGACAGAGAATGACTTCCAATAATGGAGCAGTGGAGCATTTAGGAGGATCCACCTGCAGCATGTGTGGCTCATCCTTGAAATATCCTTTAAAATCTGGGTAGGCTGGCTGAATTTGTAACTGGTCCCTGTTCATACTTTGATGTTGACAGTCTTGTGATAATTTGGTAAGGTCCCAGGATCATTAATATTATGGCAGTGTCCTGCAATGCAGTACTTGCCAATGAAAAATCTAAAGGAAGAAGTAATTAAGATCTGAAAAGCTTACAATGTAATTTAAATGAAGATCTAAAAGGGGATCATAATTCAAAAGAAGAGAAAGTAAAAATGTAGTAAATGGCTATAGGAGCACAGAATATATTGGCCATTGATGAAAACGGATATATGACTTCACAAGAAGATTGGAAAGCTTAATTTATGTTTGATCTTCAGAAAAGAGGTCACCCTTAATTACTAAATGTTATTGCCATTATCTATTATTATCACTAATGTTAGCTTTAAGGATCAGTGATGGAAAGCACATAAACCCAGCAGGTATCTTAATAATTTAACTCCAGTAACTACCTCTTAAAAAATAATTACTTTTGATCTGTGAAGCTTCTTAAACAGAATGTTCATCAGTCTTCACACTCTTACTTTACACTTACCCCCAAAACTTCTTGCTGAAGACTATACTTTCTGGCACCATGGTCCCTGCAACATTAGTCATCTTAAGACCTAGAAATATGGTGCTGAAAAGGAAATTCCACTGGATAAAATAAATTAAGACAGGATGGAACTCAACTGATAAAATGCAATTTGTCATCTGAACTCTCTTCATGATGAAAGGATACGGGCACTTTTAAAGCAAAATCCACCTTATTTTGAAGGACAAATTTAGTACTGGTTGGAGAAAATGTGGCATGAAACGCCCATTTGTCTACAGTTTTGTGTCAATCTTGATGTCCTGTGTTTCAAGAAGGTATCAAATAAAGAGATACAGTAGGAAGGAGCTAAAGATTTAAGATGAGATATAGATAGTAATTATTAGTGTATCTAGTTAGTTGGCAAATCTTAAAAAGAAAATAATCTACAGATGAAGATGTATTACCAGCTTAAAATAAACCGTGTGTATTTGCATATTGATTTTGAAAATACCTCTATTTCAGCATTATTTTGTCTCCATTTTTGTGTCTCACCTGAAACATTTGTCCCAGAAGTGGGAGATTTAGATTTGATTCCTCCTCCTATAGAAGGACCTAAACATGCAGCTGCTACTGTTGAGATTAATAAGACTAGTTATCTGGTCATATGTTATTATCTTTGGAAACATCTTTCTCCTCTCTTGATGAGACATGTCAGAGGGCTCACAAGCATCAAGTAAAAGAAAGGCATTCTGATTTCTATTCCTTTTCTGTAGAGGTGCACTTTTATGAGACATTGAGAACATAAATGTGGTTATCCCTGGATCAACCTGTTGCATGGTCAGGCTTCCCTTTTCCCTTTATTTTCTATCTGGTAATTACCTACCATACAGAGTGCAGAAAAGTAGATGCCTTCTTTGAAGCATATTCAGACATTCCTGAACTTGATAATTCCACACAGACAGACTCAGGAATCTTCCTGATTTGTCCTGTACCTCTGAATAAACCTCTTGAGGACTACCACTACTTCTCTGTCGAAAAGGAGTACGATCTATGTGGAGAATTATTAAGGCTTAGCCTAAGTGCTCTGAATAATTCCATAGGACTAGATATTTACAAGATTAGATTTTATAATGCCTAATTTATTGATCAAAGTAAACGATCCCATGTCATCCCATTAGTGTTTGATAAGCTTTCCAAGACTTTTAATGCCACTAAAACATTTTGGTTTTCCTGTTTCAGATGATTTTATTTTTACTTTGAATATGTCTGGTATTTTCACTCTGGAAAACAATTCTTATGAATGCTTGTGTTCCTAATTCTTCCAGGACACAGCTCCAGCCTTGCTTCCATGTAGGAGTAATCTGTGGGATGGGAAAGAAGAGCATAATCATGGTAACTGATAATTTCTTCTCAACATGCTACATATGAAAGAAAAGCTTTTTAAGTTTTTAAATTAATTTTAAGTTTTCTTCCACTAGAATATTCTGAATTACCATTTTAATATTTTTCATACTGCAATGGGAGGATGTGACTGCAGTGGCATGAAGCAGCGGCACCAGCCCTGACTGGTTAAAAACCTGACCCAGGAATCGCGGCGAACAGAGTGGGCAAACGTTACGCGGCAGTTCATGCAGGCAGGCGAGCAGGATGGTGAGCACTCGTCTTATGATCAGGTCCCGATCTGGGAGCTCTGCTCTGGCTGCCCCGGCGGTGGCAGCGTAGGCACCCAGACAGAGCCGATGAGAGGGGAGGCTGCAGAGCAGAGCTCGGGGTGCAGAGAGTGCCTGCACTGGTCTGGTGAGGAAAGGTGCACAATGGGCAGGGCTGCACTCGGTGCTCCCTGGTGGAGGTCCTCCTGCAGCAGGGGCTGAGCTGCGGGACGCTGTCAATAGGCTGCGAGATGTCAGGGAAGCTGAAAGGAACCAGGAATGCTTGCTCCAGGCCCAAACTGTGCAGGGGCCTCGAGGTTCGCCTCTACCTCATGAAGGAAAGAAGAAGGCCATTAACCCGGAAAGCTGGGAATTAGTGACAAAAAAACAACAACAACAAAAAAGAAGGAAAAGGACAACCAAAAGCGAGGGGCTTCCCCCTAAATCCCCTGTCCCCACGCAGAACCACTTTGCTGTCCTGCAGGGGGCTGATGAGGAAGCGCACTCGAGCCAGAAACAGCCGGCTGATGCACTGCTAAAGAAGATCTCTACTGGCGCAGCTAGGAAAAAGCGGCAGGTTGTAGTAGTAGGGGACTCTACACTGAAAGGGACAGAAGCACTTGTCTGCCGGCCAGACCCCATCTCGAGGGAGGTGTGTTGCCTACCAGGGGCACGGATCGGGGATGTGGCAGAGAGGCTGCCTGCTCTAGTAAGTCCTACGGATTATTACCCACACCTGGTGATACATGTGGGTGCTAGGGATATAGATAGTAGTAGCCTGGGGAACATAAAGAAGGACTACAGAGCCCTGGGGGAGGTGGTTAGGGGCTCTGGAGCTCAGGTGGTCTTTTCATCAATTCTCCAGGGTACAGCGGAGGACCTAAAAGAAGCTAGGAGTATTGGCCAGGTTAATAAATGGTTAAAAGGGTGGTGTCATAATCAGGGGTTTGGGTGTCTTGAACACGGGACCCAAGCTTGTAGGCCAGGTCTAGTGGGGGCTGGTGGAGCTGCTGATAAAGAAGGGAAAGAGCAGTATTGGCAGGAGGCTTGCCAGACTGGTCAAGGAGGCTTTAAACTAGATGTGTTGGGGGAGGGGAGCATCATTCCATCCCAACACACCCAGTCAGTTGCCAGCACCTATAATAAATGCTTGGAGCAATGTAGAGATATCCCAGCCGCTCCAGCCAGTGAGCCGTCTTCAGCTGGAGGTCGGCTCAGATGCCTCTATACAAATGCCTGTAGCGTGGGGAACAAACAAGAGGAATTAGAGATCTGTGCATGTCTACTGGGGTATGATAAAATAGGCATCACAGAAACATGGTGGGGTGGCTCCTACGACTGGAGTGTTGGAATGGAAGGTTACAGGCTCTTTAGAAAAGACAGGCCTGGCAGGCAGGGAGGGGGAGTTGCCCTTTAGGTTAGGGATAGGCTGGAGAGTATGGAACTCTGTCTGGGGACAGATGAGCAGTCCACAGAGAGTTTGTGGGTCAGGGTTAAAGGGAGAACAGCGATGGGAGACATTACTGTGGGGATCTGTTACAGACCGCCTGATCAAGGAGAACCTGCGGATGAAGCCCTCCATAGACAGATAGGAAAAGCCTTGTTCTCATAGGTGACTTCAACCACCCTGACATCTGTTGGAATGACAGTACGGCCCGGCATAAGCAAGGCAGGAGGTTCCTCGATTGTGTAGCAGACAACTTCCTTCTGCAAGCAGTAGAGGAGCCGACAAGGAGAGGTGTCATGCTTGACCTCATGCTCACCAACAGGGAAGGGCTCGTTGGAAATGTGACGCTCCAGGGCAGCCTTGCATGCAGCGATCATGAGATCTGCTTCAAAAGAGCAGACTTTGGCCTCTTCAGGAACCTGCTTAGGAAGGTTCCATGGGATACAGCCCTAGAGGGCAGAGGGGCCCAAGACTGTTGGTCGATATTCAAGGATCACCTGCTACAAGCTCAGGAGTGTTGCATCCCAACCAGGAGGAAGTGCAGCAGGAGGGCCAGGAGACCTCCTTGGGTGGATAAGGAGATCCTGAGGAAAATTCAATTGAAAAAAGAGGCTTATAATAAGTGGAAGCAAGGACAGGTGGCCTGGGAAGAGTACAGGGATGTTGTCCGGGAAGCTAGGGACCAGGTTAGGAAAGCTAAGGCCCAGTTAGAATTAAACTTAGTTAGAGGTATTAAAGATAACAGGAAGGGATTCTACAGGTACATAGCAAATAAAAGACAGACTAGGGAGAATGTAGGCCCCCTCAGGAAGCTCTCGGGAGAACTGGCTACACAGGATTTGGAGAAGGCTGAGGTTCTGAATGACTTCTTCGCCTCGGTCTTCACTGGCAAAGGCTCTGACCAAACCACCCAAGTCTTGGAAGGTAGATGCAGGACTGTGAGAATGAAGACCTTGCGCCCACTGTAGAAGAGGAACTGGTCCGAGACCATCTTAAAAATCTGAATGTGCACAAGTACATGGGTCCTGATGAGATCCATCCGTGGGTCCTGAAGGAGCTGGCAAATGAAGTTGCGAAGCCACTGGCCATCATATTTGAGAAATCATGGCAGTCAGGTGAAGTTCCCAGTGACTGGAAAAAGGGAAATATAGCCCCCATTTTCAAGAAGGGGAAAATGGATGACCCGGGGAATTACAGACCAGTCAGTCTCACCTCTGTGCCTTGCAAAATCTTGGAGCAGATTCTCCTGGCAGGCATGCTAAGGCACATGAAAATCAACAAGGTGCTTGGTGACAGCCAGCATGGCTTCACTAAGGGGAAATCCTGCCTGACCAATTTGGTGGCCTTCTATGATGGGGCTACAGAACTGACGGACAGGGGTAGAGCAGTTGATGTCATCTACCTGGACTTGTGCAAAGCGTTCGACACTGTCCCACACGACATCCTTGTCTCTTAATTGGAGAGACATCAATTTGATGGATGGACCACTTGGTGGATAAAGAACTGGCTGGATGGCCGCACACAAAGAGTTGTGGTCAACGGCTCAATGTCCAGCTGGAGACCAGTAACGAGTGGTGTCCCTCAGGGATCGGTGTTGGGACCGGTCTTGTTCAACGTCTTTGTTGCAGACATGGACAGTGGGATTGAGTGTGCCCTCAACAAGTTTGCCGGTGACACCAAGCTGTGTGGTTCGGTTGATACGCTGGAGGGAAGGAATGCCATCCAGAGGGACCTTGACATGCTTGTGAGCTGGGCTGATGCCAACCTCATGAAGTTTAACCATGCCAAGTGCAAGGTCCTACAGCTGGGCCAGAGCAATCCCAGGCACAGCTACAGGTTGGGCAGAGAAGAGATTCAGAGCAGCCCTGCGGAGAAGGACTTGGGGGTGTTGGTAGATGAGAAAATGAACATGAGCAGGCTTCAGTGTGTGCTTGCAGCCCAGAAAGACAACTGCATCCTGGGCTGCATCAAAAGGAGCGTGACCAGCAGGTCGAAGGAGGTGATCCTGCCCCTCTACTCTGCTCTTGTGAGACCTCACCTGGAGCATTGTGTGCAGTTCTGGTGTCCTCAACATAAAAAGGACATGGAACTGTTGGAACAAGTCCAGAGGAGGCCACGAGGATGATCAGGGGACTGGAGCACCTCCTGTATGAAGACCGGCTGAGAAAGCTGGGGCTGTTCAGCCTGGAGAAGAGAAGGCTGCGTGGAGACCTCATAGCAGCCTCCCAGTATCTGAAGGGGGCCTGTAGGGATGCTGGAGAGGGACTCTTCATTAGAGACTTTAGTGACAGGACAAGGGGTAACAGGTTAAAACTTAAACAGGGGAAGTTTAGATTGGATATAAGGAGGAAATTCTTTCCTGTTAGGGTGGTGAGGCACTGGAATGGGTTGCCCAGGGAGGTTGTGAATGCTCCATCCCTGGCAGTGTTCAAGACTAGGTTGGACAAGGACTTGGGTGATATGATTTAGCATAAGGTGTCCCTGCCCAGGGCAGGGGGGTTGGAACTTGATGATCTTAAGGTCCTTTCCAACCCTAACGATTCTATGATTCTATGATTCTATGTATTTTCCTCACAGAAAAATAAAATATATCAGTATGTAAGCTTGAAAAATTCCGGTGCTATTTTTAATCATATAGAAAAACTGGCAAAAAGTCTAATTAATTTTTTTTCCTCTTGCCTTGCTACGATCTATGGCGAGAAACAATAGCACTGAATTATTCAGAACCTCTTGTTTGGGCACAACGGGAATCTGCCTTTGGATAATAGACAGCCTTTGCAAAGGTATTCATCTGACTGTCTCCCAGAAACAGCTTCTTTTCTATTATCCTGTGTATTACTCACTGCAGCTGATGCTTTCATTTCTCCCCTTTGCCCTCTATGTTACCATTCTGTTCTTTTGTTCGTAGACTGTCTATACAAATCAAGGTATGCACAATGAGCCCAAGCACCACAGCCTACTTCTCTGCCTTTACCCTCTGTAATTTTTGAGCACCCTCTTCACCCTCTTTGTAGATCACACTGTAGATCTAGCAAATAGAATAAGCTACATTATCTTTCGCTTCCACATCCACACATTCAGCTTAAGGAAGTATTTATTACTTGTAAGAATACTTCTCCATTGATCCTCATATTAACAGAAGAAGAAGAGATGAAGAATGCAGGCAGCAAGGAATTTGTTGTATGTCCAGTGTGATCTCATCTGCAACTCCATTTTGAAGGTGCAAATCTCCCCAGCCTAACAGCATAATTTAGAACAGAGAAAAGAGTGATATGAAATGCTTTCTAGTTAGAGTTAACTTCCATTTTATGTCCTGTTTTCCTAACTGTTAATGAGTAAACCAGGGGCAAATAATGGTGAGTCATGCCTTAAATGCTTATGTATAGCTCTTAAATTGCTCTGAGTATCACGAATCTCTAGCCTGAGCGTTCAGTAATGGGAAAAGACATTTTACTGGTGCTGCCAGATTCACATGAGCTGATGACATAATTATACGGATGTGTATCATAGGAAGCAGAGCACCTGGAAGTGCTCACAATAACAAAGCAGTAGCATTGGTCTCCAAGCCCTCCAGACTACAGACTGCCCATCTACTCCAGGCTGCAGCTGCAAGCTTTGCCTGGTGTAGGAGCATCGCAACTTCTATCATTCTTTGGTGGTTATTCCTTATCTGATCCTCTGTTTCTCCAATAATTTTGCCTTCCTTTACTTGCAATTCTTGCTTTCTCATGAAACAATTCCTATTGCTAGCAAACATATTACTCAATTCTGCTTCTCTCAAAGTGATCAAAATACCTCATGCCATATTTAATACGAATGAACTGGTTTTCAGATTTTGATCTCATTAGCCACTGACTGAATTAGGTTGAGTTTTCTGCAGCTTCTTTCTACTGCTAAAGTTATTTTTTTTTCATGCCTTTAGCCTACTCTGTATATTTAGTTTCTGACTCATTTCTTTAGAGCTCTGAATTCTTTTCTGACTCACTGGGAATAATTTATTCTGTTTTGGTTTCACTAGGACAAGTTTTCAGATTTCATCTCTCAAATGTCATCACTAATGTCTCAAAGTTTGTTTACAAATGACTTTTTGTCTCACACAGAGGAACACTGATGTCAGATGGTGCTTCACCAATCAAAGCTGTTCCAAAGCTTCCATTCCCTAAGATATTCTCTCTCTCTGCAGCCTTTCTACAACTTGTTAATTAATGATTTTTTCCTACAGTGCATTGGTGGTTAGCTCTTTCCCCTAAGGAGAAAGATTGCCCCTAAGCTTGTTTTGAATAAGTGTAATATTACTGACTATAAGTAAACAAAAGTAGCAGGGACTTCATGTGCACTGACTTCCAAAATTAAAGAAAGAATTAAACTGACCAAAAATAATATGAGGTATCATTAGTGAGTGTGGGGTTCTACTTATTTGCCTTCTGGTCCTCAGAATCGAGAATGTACTTGGCTGACATTTCCATCTTGTTCCCTGCAAATGTAAAGGCAGAATTTTCATTTGGCTTTTGAAATAAGATTTTTTCCTCAATTTGTGCAATGGAAGGACTTGGAAAGTTTAAAAGAAAACATGCCAATATTATCATTATCGTTATGAACTACATGATAAAAATTGTATCTGTATTATTAAAATTACCACTACAAAAATGGATTATTGACTCCCAGTGCCGTTTGTATGCCCTAGTGTAACCAAACCATCTGCACAGAGTTGGCACAAATGGCACAGGCTTTACAGGAACCCCAAATCCTTCTGGAGCAGCAGCTGAAGGCAAGGTGAGATATTGGTTAACATGTAAAATAACACTGAATATTTAGAATTAAGCAACTGAATCCTAGTCTCTGTGTCCAGAATGTGCAATAATGTCTCTTCTAAGCCTCACATGCCCATGTCACATGGCTTTTTCAGACCATGACACTGAAGTTTATCTATAGCCTGAGTAAGCATAAGGGTATAATTTAGTGCTTTGGCAACACAAGGTCCATTGATATAGTGTTGGAAGATTGCATAGAGTAGAGGCAACTTGCATGTACTTCGTTCCCTGGAGCAAACTGTCACCAGCACCACAGCTAACAGAGTGCTATAGGCAATATATGGTATGATACATACTGTAGTGTACCTAATTCAGGGCCTGCGGTTCAGGAGTAACTCTGGATTATAATTACTACAATAGTGTAGATAGAACCTTAGAGGCAGCAAGGGTGAGGGCCAGTTCAGACACAGACAGTCAAGGCACTTCACTTTAGGAATCTACACTGAGTTGCATACATGATTCAGGACATACAGGATATACATATCCTTTTTGACTGGAAGCTGGAGATCAACCAGGACAACTGTATTAAACTTGGTGCCTACTTTCTGGTGAGATAGCTAGTCTCTAGGCTTCATTGAATAGATCTCTAATGACCATCATGGAAGTTTAGACCAACAGTTCGCATACACCCATGCATGTAGGTATATATTAACAAAGGGGTTTTTAGAAATCACTATTGCTTTCAATCAGATGTCCATCACTGCAAGGCAATTAGATGATTCTCAAACAACTCCTCCTGCCAACCTTCAGGTATATATGAAAGGTATATTTCAATGTCTTAATCTGAAATTAAAGTCCTCTAGAAAACTTTGTTTTATTTGCTTGTATTCTGGTCCAACTTTAAAAAGTTTCCTTAAAAGGGGAAATTAATAACTTGGAGGATCATTAACAACTTAAAAGTATGTATAAATTGCAACAGGCGATGTTGTCCCTGCCCATGGCAGGGGAGTTGGAATTAGATGATCTTAAGGTCCTTTCCAACCCTAACTATTCAATGATTCTATGATTCTATGAGTGTCCATAGGAGCAAAAATTAAGAGCTAAGCAGAAGCAAGGGTTTCTGTAACAGCTAGGATTATTCCACTCATCATTTCCTATTATTCTGAACAAGAGTTGAGAACTGAGATGTCAAATAAAAAATGAAAAAATTAAATTCAGAAAATGTCAATGCACAGTATTTTGATCTTTTTCTGATTCTTGTTTTGTTTAGGTTTTGCCTGTAGATGTTCATCTTTCAAATGCCAGTTGTTTTTCTTTGAGATGAGAACAATGATGATATGTTGGAATTCATCCTTTATTTAGACACAAAGTGGGCATTGCAATCAGTTTTTCTGAGGTATCCAGACGTCGAGAATGGAATTATTTGGATACTTGAAATTCTCCAAGATTAAAATAGAAAATTAGAGCTGCAAGATATATTCAGTGAATCCCTAATTTAGGATGGAATACCTCTGTTCTGTGAATCAGTCACTTACAGAAAATAAACAATTAGGATATGTATTTAAAGTAGGACACCTTTTGATAAATATTACATCCATAACATACAAAATAAAATACAAAAAAATGTACAAAATATGTAGAGTGATACAAAAATATATAGGGTGATACAAGCAAGAATGAAATATTCCCTTTTGATACCAATATAATAAGAAATAAACTAAAAACGCAAGATCTTAATGTCCTTCAAAAGGATGTCGCTTCCTTCAAAAGTAACTTGCCAAACAACAAATAAAATATACCTCAATAAATTTTATGCATCTTAGTCACAAAAATAAACAGAGTATACAATGAATACAGAGTATACAACTGAGTGAAAACCTTGAAAATGTGAGTTAAAAATTCTCATTATAATCCACCTTTTAAACTCTGGTTATTATGTAGAAGCAATTACTAGTGCTTCTGGGATTCATAACAATAGCAGTGAAAAATAAGTTATTGCCATCGATTTTCTTTTCAGTAGCAGATCTTATTTTCGAAGAAGTGGAAGGGGCACCTCACTCTGCCTGTTATTACTGAAAATCATTTCAGGCGCTCCCATTTTATCTGTTTCCAGACAGTCTACCACACAGTCTGTTCTCAAACCAGTAGCTTTTGGTTGAATTTTGGCAGAATAGGCATATCTGTTTGATATAAATCCTAACCAAAGAAAATAATGAAGTTTAACCAACTAAAAAGAAAAATTAATTAAGTATAATCTTTAATGGGATGTGGTGTTATCAAACCAACATAATTTTTGAAATTAAATTAGAAAATTGTTTGATAATAGTGTCGATAAGATATATTTTAACCTAGTAATTCACAATATTTTAATCAAGAAACCTGAAAAAATGTATCTTAGATATTAAACATCACATTAAGAATTGACTGATAATTTCTAAATCATGTAAAAATGAATGTAATGTAGCCAGATCCTGCAGGGAGTAATCCTGGACCTTCTGGCATTTAATGTTCCGATTAAAGGCCTGGAGAAAAAATAAGATGTGTTAATCAATTCCAAAAATAGCATGAAGAGAGACAAGCTGCAAAAATATAAACAAAAATAGACCAAAGTTATGGAACATCCTGGATGATTCAGCAAGTTGGGCATGAACTAGTGAAGTGCTTGAATAAAGCCAAATGTGAAGTTATATGTCTAGGAACATATTTGTAGAATGGAAATCTCTATTCAGTGGCTCCTGAAAAGGACTTAAGAGAATTCAGTAGCTAAGCATAGACTGCTGGGCAGTGGTATGTTCAAAGGCCCTGTATAACCTGAGATAGACTGAAGCAGAATAAAGGGTCACCTTATTGATATGTTTGGCTTTGATATAACTGCTAGTGTTAGACTAATTTTGTATAAAACAACAAGGAGAATGATAAATCAATGATCATTTGGATAAAGACCATCAAAATAATTAGAAACTATATTGTGTAACAAAAGAGTGGAGGGAATCAATCTGTTTAGCTCACACAAATGAAGAACAACTTGTGTGACTCATTCACTGATTACTTAACAGAATAGGAGACACAAACGGACATGCAAAGTCCATTAAATTTCATTTAAATTTAGAGGTCTACTATGTAGATTTTTTAGATCTTTATGTAATCTTGTACTGTAGCTTAAAAATGTGTCAACACAAGGAATCTCTAAAACATGTGTTAGAGGATTTTCACAGCAGTGCCTGTCTAGCATCAGCTAGGCAAGCATCTGTAGTAACTTCTGTGTAAGAGTTGCCACTTTAGTAAAGGAACGAACTGTGCTGCTAACTGCAAATTTATACACAGAATTCAAACCTCATACAGAATTTTTTATTTCTTTTAATTATAACAAAATGAACAATGAGGTAATTATACTGTTAATCTTCACAAAGGTTTATAGGAGTAATTGGAACAATTTAACAAACACATTTCTTTCCAGTGGAAAGTTATTGGTGCTATAATGGTGCTATTCTGACACACGCAGAACAAGGATATGGTCCAATGAAAAGATAAACCCGTTTTTTCTTGTTTTCATAGTCCTCACTCTGACTGATTGTTATGAATAAGTATTTAAATAAAATGATCCCAAAACTAAATGCATTTTTAAACAACAGTTCTTAGAACAACATTGTGCCTATATATTAACGTAGTTTGTTGTTTGATGCTGTAAAAGGTGCGTCTAGAGAAGGTTCTGGGAAGGTACTCAATTTCAGGCAATAGAATTACCGTAAGACTGATTTTTTATCTTCTCATACTTATACAGATTTTGTATTGTTTTCTGCATTTTTTTTCTTTTACTTTATATTCTAACCCTGTGAATGGTGAAAGAAAACAGTCTTCTATTCCTCCTGGGCAGCCAGCCATCAATTTTAGGTGCAAAAACTCACACTGATTATTATCTGGTAACAGTCTGTTGGGCTGACTTTAAAGGCCTAATAGGTCATTGTCAGGAGATGTCACCACTAGATTTGGCCTTCCATTTGTATACATACAGGTTGGCAGCTTCAGGAAAAAGATTGAAAAATCAAATGGCTATCATTACACACTTATAAATTCTTTCTTCTTGCACACACTCAAGCATGACATTGTGGAAGGGGTAGTCATACTGATTTTCACTTATTATGTCTGTTCTGTTCTTATATACAAATGTTTGTTCTCCAGAACTGTCAATCAATCACTACTACATACATACATACATAAGAACACTCTTCCATTTTAAAAGTATTAATCTCAGTTTCATATAAGCTAAAAGCATGTAAGCAATTAGTTTAATAAAACCAAACAAACTTCATGCTATACATTTGACTTGTGGAGAGAATGTATTTTTTCCAGCAGATTATCATATGCAAGTAGGCAGCAGGCTTTGCTTGACCTTATATTCTCTAGTTGAGAGGGACAATTTTCCCCTGTGTTAGAAGGATGGAAGAAGGTGCAGAGAACACTTGCTAGCAGGTTTCAATTAAGGTTGTGTCAGAGAGGCATTCAGTCATCCATGACTGGTGGTACAAATATGTCCTGGTCCAAGGGAGAAAGGGCTTTCTCAAGCTCAGAGGGAGAAGCTGAGCTATCAGGTGAACTATTAAATGAAGGACGCTTTTCAGAATGCTCATGTTCTGTTTAAAGTTGTTTCGAGCCCTCCTCATCTACACTGACACTCCGTACTTGTAGCAGAAAATGAGGGACTCAAACTGTAATAAATGTCCATATTGTGGCCTGACTCAGAGAGAAACAATCAAGTAAATTAGGATTTATGGCTGACACGCTGTCCTTACCTGATGTCATTATACATCATTATTGCAGTCTTCTCCACCAGTGCGATAACCATCATACATATAGCAGTATGTTGACATTATAAGGGTGATTAATGACGGAGCTTAAGTTTTAATTTGGAATTTTCTTGACTTTTTAAGTTAAAAGGTGACTTGAAAGGGACTTGATATAGAACCTAGCTAGCTAGAGATGTAATGCAGAATGATGCCCTGTGTTCAGGGTTAGTTTGAAGGCCTTGGGTGGTGACTGGTCCAATTCTGATGGTTCTCAGTCAGATCCAATGAAAAATTAGAATTTTTAGCCTAATCTTTGCATCAATTGAAGGTTTATTCTGCAGCTATGAAGATCCCCAGCTTCCATAATCGACAAGAGCTGGGTCAATAAAGATCATAAGATACAGGTTGTTGCAGCTTAAATGCAAAGCAATACTTTCACATAAGTGAGAGTGCAGGAAAAAACTGGAAAAGTCTGGAAAACTCTAGTGTGTGATCATCATTAGAAAGAAAATCTTCCAGTAGGATAAAGCTTCCCTGTTATTGCCACAACAATATCACAGCATCCATATACCCTCTTGCTTCAATATTAGATGAGATGGACAGTCCATTTCTACTTGCTAAAATATACCAGTATTCTCATTTTCTGGAAAAGGGTTGGTAAAACCCCACAGGACATTTTCCAAGACTCAAGAAAATGCCTTGTATTCCAAACTAATGAAGCTTGATCTCTTCAGTTTGTGAGAAATAAGAGCAGGGTGACTTGATTATGATACATAATAGAGTGGCTGATGCTAGTATGATGTTGAGCTGTTCACAAAAGTAAGAGACTTTTATCTACAGGGTGGTGGGCCAGTGTAACAGCAGACCACAATGAAGTATATTTCTGACTTGACCTAGCCTACATGCCTGCAGCTGGGCCATGCAGTTTTGAAGGAGGGAAGCCATCAGATGTTAAATGCTTATTTCTTACAGAAACTTGGAACTAGAAGCAAGAATGTCTCTCTGGTTAAGCTGATCAATATACAGAACAACAGAACAACTGAATCAATCAACTACAGATGTCTTCAACTCACAAAGTCAAGTACAACTTATGCGATGCAGGGAACTCAGTGAAATTCAAAAGCTTTGTCAAAAAGAAGGAGATAGATGAGCTATTCTGAAGACTCTGTTCTAAAATATGAAGAATAATATTCAGAACAAATATCAGTGAACGGTAGAGACAGAATTAGAAAAGTGATGGTTGTGGTGAAATGATTTGGAAATATTTTGACTATGTTTTTCTTATTTCAAGATAATAATTGTAAAAATTCAGAGCAAAGACCAAAACCACCACGCAATCCCACTGATCTGCTGCTTGAAAGTAGTAATTGCATAAAATGTCTTTGATGAAATGTATAATGTACAGATCTTTAAAATAAAAGTAATTATGGTCAGGTTGGAAGTTCAAGGACATAATGACATTCCAGGACATTGGAAACAGATTTTTTTCTTTTAAGGTAGTTTATTTCTGTATTAAGATTTTCTCCAACTGGGACAGTCCTTACATAGACCATACATAGAATCATAGAATAGTTAGGGTTGGAAAGGACCTTAAGATCATCTAGTTCCAGCCCCCCTGCTATGGGTAGGGACACCTCAAAAAAAAACATGTCACTCAAGGCTCTGTCCAACCTGGCCTTGAACACTGCCAGGGATGGAGCATTCACACCTTCCTTGGGCAACCCATTCTAGTGCGTCACCACCCTCACAGTAAAGAGTTTCTTCCTTATATCCATTCTAAACTTCCCCTGTTTAAGTTTGAACCCATTACCCCTTGTCTTGTCACTACAGTCTCTAATGAATAGTCCCTCCCCAGCATCCTTATAGGTCCCCTACATATGCTATACATAAGGCTTACATAGGTCCTAGTCCTTGCATAGGCCATAAAACAACAGACGTAAATGTTCACATAGAAGAGAAAATGAGATTATTACTTTCACACTTCAACTTGCAGGCATGTTTTCAGCTACATTCTTTCTGAAATGTTATGAAACAAAGCCTGATGTATTTTCTTCCTCCCCTTGTTTCTTTGTGATGTCATAAAACAATAAAGCTAACCAACCCATCAGAGAAAAAGGCAGCTCTAACTGCTATAGACTTTTTACCCTTGATTTTTACCACCCTCTTGCTTTCAGAAACACTATTTATAGTTTCTGTGGGGTTCAAATAATTTCAACTCATCTTGCACAAAAACTGAGAGTTTCTGCAGCTGCATACACTGCCAGCAATATACAAGTACGAGGGAATTACAGTGAGAATTTAGACTGTCCATTATTAAACTATGCATGCTATCTGTTATTAAGATCTTGAGCCTTTTAAGGTCAATAAGGGAGTTTCAGTGGGAAATAATCAGATTCTAAAATGGGTTTATTAAATTAATCAATAACTGTAAATATAGAAAAACAATATTACTTCAATAAAAGAACTACTTGTGAAACACAGAGACTGTAACAGAAAGATACGGCCAACATTTCGTTAGTCTATTTTAAAAACAATAAATAAGCATTTCAGCACTTTTCAGACTGAAATTGAAACCAAAAGTTCAGAACTTACTGTAAAATGAAAATTTGGAAAACTTTTCAAAATCATTTACTTTATAAAACAAAACTTCAAATGAAACTTGAGGATTAAGATACATTTCTGGCATAATTTATGTTGTCATTTTTTTATGTTATTTCAGAATGTGTAAATAGTAGAGGAAAATGATGCATCATTGTATATCCATTTTGAGATGACAATCATATCATGCATGAAGAACAAAATGTCTTGTATAATTGCAAAAATAGTAGTTGTGAAGAATATGACACTCATCATATTCTGAAGTGACGTGACACGTCATTTTGCTGTAGTCATTGCTATTGGCATATCATTGATATTCTGTAAAACAGGTAAAGCTGTATGGAAAAAATGGTATTACAGATTTTTTGTCTTATGTTTGTATTTTATTTTTTTAAAAAGCTTTTCATGGAAAGAAACAAACACATTTTTCAAGAGGAATTTCATTCAACTCAATACCATGCACTGCATTTCTCTACTCTTTCAGATTGTTCCTATGTCTTGAAGAAGGGAAGGGAAGAAAATGGAAGGAAAGGGAAGGAAAAAGAAGGAAAGGGAAGGAAAGGGAAGGAAAACAAGAAAAGATAAAGGAAAAAAGTCAGCCACTCTTTCCAGGACTTAATTATGCTCTAACCAATAAGTGAATGAAAAGGCCATATAATCTAAATGTCATCCTAACTCTATCAAACCCCTTTTCAGCTGACTTTAGCAAATCAAATGTGTAATTGCATTTGTTTGTACCTAAATAGAGCAAAATAAACTGAATCTTGCTGATAAATCTAATAATAGTCTATTCCTATTACTGCTCTTATTAGGAATGAGGTCTGATGCAAGGTTAAGATAGTGAGCACTCCTACTATTCTTCAAATTGCTCTTCTGTGAAGAAACACTATGTTTTATGTCTTCCCTTTCTGTGATTATGAACTATATTAATTCCTTTCATAACATTTCTTGTGGGACACAAATCCAACCTGAATGAGGGAAGAAATAAGAGTTCTGCACCTCTTGTAGCCTTGTGGGCCTTGGGAGCAGACACTGCAGTTCTGGACCAGAGGGGGAGAGAAGCGAAGCTGCCTTAGCTCAACCTGCACAGTAAATGACAACTAACTGACACATCTTCAATTTTCAGTGGTCAGTGTTCACAGCACATGGTTTGTAATCAATCTGTACAGTGAAACAAACAGAGGAATCGTGTTAAAAATACCGAGTGAGAGAAAACAGTAAAAGTCCTTGAAGAAATCACAATTTCCACTTGACTGTCCTAGGAGGATAAGAAAGATCTGTTGGTGAATTATCATATTTACATTGTTCTCTCAGATCCTGTCTGCTTCGCTGCAATAATACTGCAAGATAAAATCATGATTGTAAATCTGATTTCTAAGTACTTCATTGTTGACAGTAACACAAATGGTTTGCATAATTAGAACGGATTAGGCAGATCAAAGTTCTTGAAATCACATTAGTATTAAGAGCAGTTCTATGCTGTGACAATTACAGATCTTGCTGAAACCTAGGAATGTGATATGATAACCATAAATCATGATAATCCCTGTAAAATACTCAAATATTTTATTTACCCTTTTGAAATGGAACATGTCAGTGTTAGTTGAGCTTCTACATCTTTTCCTCAGTTTGTATAGAAAGTTAGGTGGAAATATAATAACAATAATTAATAGAAACAAAAGTACCAGGTACTTTCAGTGAATTCACAGCCCTGGCAGCATTCAAGGCCAGATTGGATGGGGCTTGGATCAACCTGGTCTAGTGGAAGATGTCCCTGACCATGATAGGGAGATTGGAACTGGATGATATGCAAAGTCCCTTCCAACCCAAACCGTTCTATGATTCTTGACTATATTTGAATCAATTTACCTGTCCAAAAAAAGGTACTATTTACATGCAAACAAAAGGAGTAGGTAAAGAGAAGTTATTTAGAAGTTCAGTAAAGATTTAATTTTCTTCCTCATCTGTCAATTTTCTAGATTAATCTGATAATACAAGATCATAAATACATATTACAAAAGACTCAGTGACGAAAACAAAGCCTCAAGTTATAAATGGCAATCAGGTTTGCAGAGCGTTCACTTAAAACACTTCTGAAAGGCTGCTTTTTTTCCAAAATGAATAAATTTGATACATTGTATTTTTGCTAGCAATTTTAAAATTCTTATTTGGGAAATTCAATGAGGCTAATCAAAACTGGTTTTATACACACTGGTTTAACATTACCAGCTGTTCTGAGCTTTAGCACATCAGAGACATCAGGTTTAGGACATGCGCTGCATGCAGCTTTTAAGTAAACCAAATCAGTTTTGGAGTACTTCATGTCAGACAACTGTCAGTTAAGTGATCATTTCCATAAGTAAATACTGTACACTACATAAATAACAGATGGTGGCTGTGGACAGGTTTATTTTTTCACTTTCCTCAGAGGACTTAACATTTTTCTAGTTTAAACAATATTATGGTGATGTCAACAAAAGCATCAGGTTATGTTTGTATACAAGCTCCATTTCCATATACTGGTATGGAACTTTGAAAGGCTTGATGTAAAGAAAACTGGAACAGCTATTATTCTATGCAGAATATGTTCCTAATACAATCAATCATCAGATCTGATCACTGGGGGTAAGGGTGGTCTGTGTTTGGAAGCATAATGCTGTTTTATGCGACAGACTTGTACTATGTGACCTCAGATCATAGTATCAGATAACGCAGTTGGGGAGGTTCAGATTGTTTCTTATAAGGAGGTAGAACATTGCTAAGAGAAGCAGAAAAGTCTCCTCTGGATACATGGGTTCTTGGAAATGCATCACGTTTACCATGCATTTGGGCAAAAGTGATGGATGTTAGGATTCGTGAGGTCACATTCTGCTCTAGCAAAACTTTCTGATGGCAAAGGGAACACTGAAAACTTACAGTTATCTAGAAATTAAAATTATTGACACAGGTTTAGCTCAAACACTCTGGAAGACATGGAGGATAAGTGAGAGACAGTGAGGGAACCAAAGAGACAAGCCATAGGATTTCCCTGATGACATTCTGTGAAACCTCTCAGACCAGCTGTTTACACAGTAGGGGATTTGCTGCTGCCCCTCTGATGGCATGATACGTGCTGGCAGAGATGTTCATGTGGGAAAAGATTACCCTGGTTTTATCCTAATCAAAACATTTCACACTGAATATGGCTCCCAAGACACTGATTTCACTATGCTAAATCTAAACATTGTTAGTATTATCTGCAAGCTAAATATGCAACTAAGCTCTTTAAAATGTTTGGATAAAAAGCATGAAGCTATCAAATATTTGGCAGACGTGTTACCATTGACCAATCTCATAATAATCTGTTTTACCAGCATGGGGTTTGTTTAGTTGCAGCATCAGTGCTGCTGACAGCGGGATACAGCTTGGAGCCTGACATAAAATGTCTTCTTACTCAAACAACCTACATCATTTCCCCACAGTAAACTGCTGGTGTTGTCAGCTGCAAGGTTACAACTCCTATCCATCAGATGCAGCATCATTACTAACAGTTCTAAACCCTGCAAGCCATCCTCAGCAGTTAAGGCAATTGATGGCAGATTCAATGCAAAAGAGAACCATACAGTCAAAACCAAGGCAATAGATCAGTAATTTTGCCTTATGCTTTTTAATATACAGAACTGCAAAGTGAAGGGTAATTGTTACAAGGCTGGTTGAGGAAATGCCAAATCCAAGAACAAGGGACATGAACTTAAGCTGTCAAAGAGACAGCTACTAAATTACTTTGGTCAGAATAGCTTTCCAGATAGAGGAGCTGCAATATGAAATAAATCATCAATGTCAAATCCGGGACAGCTGGTATATCTGTTTCTTTAAAACTGGATTGAAAAGGCATTTGTATGAAATAAATATGACAGAGTAAAATTGTTGAAGTAAATATGAGCTTGTTAACTTTTCTTTTAGTTAACACTTCTGTTCTTCTGTCTTTCAGATTAATGTCAGCTTAATAGAGTTCTAAAGTAATTTCCCTGTGAGCTTTTCCAATATAAGGAATAAACATAAATGTACTGGTGATGACATTAAGTATTTGACAAAAGGGAAACACTAATGCCTGTAAAGTCTTTATTTTATGAGAAAAATATGCTGTAATACAGGTCTCAAGGGAAAAGAGAAGGCAAATGTAATGAGAATTTTCCATGTGATGTATCAATGACAAGGGACAAAGCATTTTTTAATATTCTAAAGTTGAGAAGCCATCTTCCATGAGCCCTGGCTGGCAAGCTGATAAAGAAACACAATTAAGTAGCTTCTATAGTCTTTCAAACCAAATAAGTGGCTACAAACAAAATCATTTTGTTCTTTGACTGGAGAAGGGATTTAATGAGCTTCCGTAAGGGGTCAACAATGTCTAGATAGGGCAGTTGCAAAATCTGGTGCCGGACTTCAAAGTAATAGAGGGATTCTAGTGGATGTCCTCTTATGCTCAAAGTGCTTGAGAGACTCCAGGGATGAAGGTTTGGAGGCCAAGGTTTGAGAGAGGACTATTGACATGACTGATTGCAGTAGCAGATTTGGAGTACTTCTTGTGTGAATTGCTAGCACCTCAAAGGCTATTGGAGAGTTGTCCTTTCACTGCAGACTGTTCAAAAATTCCCAATCATAAATAAGCTCCATTGCAGTATAAATATCTATCTGAGGAAAATAAAACTGCAGTGCATTGGAATGGGAGATAAAATGCTAAGCTAAAAACCTCAGTTGACTACTGCTTACAGTCATCAGCGTCAATGGCCTGAAACATGTTATTCATCTGTTTATAAATTCACTAGCAAGGACTAAGAAGGGCCAAGCAGTTGAAGGTTCATGTCAAAATTGAATCCTTGCCCTCTAGGAAAGAGGAAAATTTTCCAATGAATGTTTCTCTTTCAACCTACAGCCTTTCCACTGAAGCATTGGAGCATTTCAGTGTCAGAAACACTTTCCATACTAAAGAACACTGAAAAGTATTTAGGACTTGATAAATGGTAACTTATCCTACTGTGCCCTAAGGAGGGTAAAGCTCTCTGTAAGTATACAGTCTTTTTCCTTATTTATGATCAGGGTAAACAGAATATATTTATAGTCACATTCAGAAAGATGTTAGCAGAGAAAAGGTGGGAGTGGAAATCCATCTTCAGGTACAGAGGCAAAAAAAGGTATCAGGATAATAGAAAAATAGATGCATCTAATGCATATATAAAGATTTTATGATATTTACATTTAAATAACTTGCGAGCACCAGAGCTGAATCAATTCTCCTTTATTCATTTGTGCACAAAGCAAAATAAGGGCAGAAGTCACAGATGTTTGGATTAATTTATTTTGCAAATGGAAGCAAGATACGGTGGTTTGAGTAAAGAGGATATACCAATCTTTCAATTAACCACACAACCCTGGTCATTGATAGCTATTTGAAGATTGTAATTTAAAAATGAACAGATATGTATTCTTGTGCATAAATCTATTTATAGTGAGATTATGTTGTGCAATAAACTATAACAACCTTTACATGGATCAAGAAGCATTTTTTTAGGGTCAATACAAATTTTTATTATGAATACTTTGTCAGCAGAATGGATTTAGCTATAATTCTGCAAATAATTCAGCCATATGTTTGGGTTTTTTTAAACACAAATGATTCATTATTGCATCCACAATGGAGTTTTTGCTCCAAGTATTACTGCCTTCATCTAACTACATGTTTTTTTCCGTGTACAGTAGACTAGACTGAGTCTCATGATACTAGTTCTTTAAATATTTCATTTATAAAACTTGAAGAAAGCTTTTAATTTTTTTCCTAGAGATAAATGTCAGACAGTGTTAAAATGATCACAAAAATACATATTAACAAAACAATGTTGTGGGAAAACACTCTTAGAAATATTGCATACTTTTCATGTTCCACACATGAAAATATCAGAAAAAAAACTATTCCTAAGCTCACGGTGGCCATTCATGATCCCTTTTCAGCTTATTAAGAAATATATCTACTTAGAATGCTAGATGACACTGCTGAAACTCTGTTCTTCTAGAAGTAAGCAAGCTAGCATCTAGCATAGCCACATGAGCATTTATTTCTAGATCCCCCCGGAAACACCTTTGACTTCTAAGGCAATTCTGTGTTCTGCATCAGTATTTGTAAGTTATGAAGTTATTAACTCTGTGACATGTTCCCTTAAAAACTAATTTAAATTAATTACATTTGTGCAAAAATGTAGCTTTGAAAGGACTAATTAAGACGCATTTAGCAACTCATTTTCACAGGGGCTTGGATTTGCCATTCACCTTTAACCGTTAAGGCCTGTGACCTGGGTATTCTTTTAACAAAGTCGTACAGAAGTATCTGACCAAATAGTGCATGCCTTCCATTTGAAAAAGCAGAGGAAACTGCGGCAGCTCTTGAAGTGAATTGTATTATGTTAACTGGGAACGTGATGAAAAGGTGCATGTGTATCTTCAAGGTTTTTTGTAATAATGAGGAAAATACCTGCTGTTTTCTATCATCTATCTGTTTACTTACATTGTGTTTAAATATCATTTCAGTTGTTTGTAATTGCAAAGATTAAACAACTTTATGCTGATTTGAAAATCCATTGCTCAAACTGATGTCTTTGTCTTCACACTTTCCCTTAACAATCAAAAGAAAACTAAGCAAAATGTAAGTGGATGGAAAGAAACAGACTGTACTATGAGTTGTATGTATTATTGTAGTGACCTCTACAAATCCTCACTTACCCTTTGCCTTTGCCTTCTCCTTCCCCTTCTCTTTCCTCTTCCCCTTCCTCTTTTCATTCCCCTTCCTCTTCCCCATTCTCCTTTCTCTTCCCCATAGCTTTCTCTTCTCCTTTCCCTTTAGCTATCCCTTCTCCTTTCCCGTTAGCTATACCTTCTCCTTTCCCCTTAGCTATCCTTTCCCGTTAGCTATCCCTTCCCCTTTCCCCTTAGCTTTCCCTTCTTTCCCCTCAGCTATCCCTTCCCCTTTCACCTTAGCTTTCCCTTTGTACAGGGGTAGAGCTTTGCCTGGGGCACAGCTAATTTACTTCATAGTAGCTGGTATGGAGCTGCGATTTGGATTTGTGCTAAGAAAAATATTGATAATTCAGGAATGGTTTTGCTATTGCTAAGCAGTGCTTACACAGTCAAGGCTTTTTCTGCTCCTCACACCACCCCACCAGTGAGTGGGCTGCGGGTGCACAAGGGGTTGGGAGGGGACACAGCCAGGAGATCTGACCCAAACTGACCTTTTCCTTTCATTTCACTGAACCTGCTTCAGGTCTAAGAAACACCAAACGGAAATGGTTTGGGAGAAGGCTGTAGCAATTTGATAAACGTGTCATGTTTTCTACTTTGCTCGGTCTAGAAAATGAAGCTTTTTTTCTGCCTGTACTGCAGATCAATCTGCACAGAATTCTTTAACTCAGGCTTCTAGCTAAGGAAGCTGTTCTTCCCTGTGTCAGCCCAAAAAGTGATAATTACAGATTGTTCACTCCATCCAATCCTGAATTTACTAATGGGACTTCACACAGCTCGTTAGAGCTGTTGTTTCAAGCAGCTGCTTGTTTATCACAAAATCCATGGCCAGGATCGTTACCAAAACCTATTGGCCTTTCCAGGACTATTAGAAAACTATAAGGAGACTTGTACTTCCTTTTTGGTACATGTGAATTAAACACCTCTCATAACAGGCAATGTATTATTCCTTATGCATCTTATGATACATCTTTCATGTAAAGGTAGGAGTGAACAGCCTGGAAATGTAAGATATACAGGTGGTGATGTAGGAGACATAGGTGGCAACGTAGGAGACACATGTCTCTTGTTATCTATACTTTGTCTACAGTTAAAATGGACTGATGCAGCTCTGCCCAGACGGAATATAATGACATACAATCACAGCATGGCTGAAGCTGGAAGAGACTTCTGAAGATCATCTGATCCAACAGTGTTGCTCAAGCAGGGCCACCGAGAGCCAGTTGGTCAGGACTGTTGTCCAGATGGCTTTTGACCATCTCCAAGAATGGAGACTCCACACATTCAGTTTCACACTGTTGATAAATGAAAAATTTGTATAAAAGAGGATAAACAACATGAAATTTCCCTCAGTTCCCCACAAGTTTTTGCACTGAGTTGCTGCAGAAAGGCAGTAATTTTCTGATTATTTTTTTTCCTCAGTGCTTTTTGCTATTCTTCATAATATAGTAAGCTGTGAATGTCCGTCATTATGTGTGAGCACTATGGGGAACTTAGCTTTTGTCCTGTCATGGACTGCTTGCTATACCATATCAGCTGTAACAGGATCAAACAGGGCTAAACAGCCTTATTTAAAAGTTAGCTTTACTTAACCAGCTTTTTACAGTATTATTTTATTGGTTTCCTCCAGAAAGGGTAAAGGTCGGGCAGACATTGCAAATCATAGTTGATAATCTTTAGTTTAATTTAATGTTTCATTTATAATGTTGGAAACCATTACTAATTCATGTTATCTCCTTGGGAACACAGCTTGGATCACAAATTCCAGGCTCATCAGTGAAAAATGTTATAAACTAAGAATATATACTGAATTGTAGTTGTTTCTTGACAATCAATAACAAGAAAACAAACAGTGAATAAAAAATCTCTGATAAACTTTTGTCTTAAGGGAAAAAAATTAAATTGTCAGGCACTTTATTCCACACCAAATTAGGGCTAAATTCTGCAGCAGGTCAATTAAGCTCTAGAGTACAGCTTTCTCTATCAGCAACCAGACATTTGTAAGGATTTAACAGAGTTGCTTCAAGCTACTCTAAACTAATCAAAGTGTTCTACAAACACAGCTGGCTTGTGAGCACCTTCCCAAATCCATCCATCCTCTATTTGTGCCTGTTTCTAAGTCCAGATGAATTAACCATTGCTCTCTTGTTATTCTTCTTTGCAGAAATGATAAACTATTCATCTCCAATCAGTTATTGCTTCATAAAAGCAAGTCCCCCTTCCAAGATGCCATTGTCTATAGATCCTGTGAAAGACTACAACTAGAATTCTCAAATACCTAAGCAGCCCTTTTCTCTTTTTCTTTCTTCCCTGTTGATGGTGCACAATGTTAAAAATCAATGTTGTGATTAGCCAAGGAACAATTTATTGTATTCCATTCAGTGGCTAAACACGTATCTCTTTTTCTTTTTTCCACCCTTATTCTTTGAAACATTTACTTCATTGCAAAATGCTAAAGAAAAAGAGGCTTAGGCTAAAAGCTTGTTCTGCTGATTGTATCAGAAAAAAAAACCCAATGAAATAACAACAACAACAAAAGACAATAGAAAAAAACCCAAACCAACCAACTAAACAAAAAAAACCCAAGAAACTGTATGAGAGAGAAAAGAGAAACAGAAAACAAAAATCCCACACTTCTGCAGTGGACTAGAAAACAAAAATAGGCATGTGTACTAGGTAATGTTATTCTGAGGTTTTTAATTCCATATCAGTGCTTACAAATTGAACCACCTTTCTGTGGCTAAACCATTTTAATTGCCTTCGTATGGAAGAAACAGGACTTTCTTCCCCATTTCCGTCTCTGATTTTACTTAATGTTAGAGCTTTCTTTTAGCTGTCTTCTGGGAAGCTCCATTTTATTGAAGCTAGTCAGCTTTGGTGTATGCAGGCTGGGACATTCCCATTTCTGGTAGCTGCCAAAGCTTGTTCAAAGGGGACAACTTTTCCTTCAGAGTGCTCGGTCTGTCTCAGCATCTTAAGGAAGCACCTCCAGCAGCTTGGTGCCTTCACCAGCTCCTCCACAGAGGACCCAACACCTCCTAAATCCCTGTCTATGTCTTGTGATTAATTTTTGCAGAATATCTCATATTCCTGACTGCACGTGGCTTATCCCTATTATCCATAAAGAGCTACAGCCAGGAGTTTACGACCTGATGTATATCCAAGACGGGTTAGTTTTTCTTCTTTTCTTGGAGATGCAACTGCAAGTCAATGATTATGATATTGGAGAAATCTGTGAAATCTTGTGTTAATTTGGCTGCCTACCCCTCTATATCCTTAATGAATCTCTCTTTCCATATCACTAACATTAATATGCTTACAAAAGAACACCTGAGACAACTCACATTTCACACTTGCAGAGCCTTATTCCAGAAAAAAGGAAATAAAAAAAGCCAAATCTTATTTCCAGAGAGGAGTGATGGCTAGGGAAAATTAAGCCTACTTTGTGTATGCTTAGAATGAAGCATCCCAAGAAGCATTTTTTACACTAGAAAGGCCTTAAGAAACTTTCTGTATTTAGAATGCCCTTATTTCATTAAACCATCCTGGCTTTTCCTGAGGACTGGGAGTTTATAATGGTAGACAGACCACTGCCTTTACATGTACCTGAAGCTTTAGAGAGATCAACTGGCTAGACCTAAGTTGGAAAACCAATTGTGATCTGTTGCTACGCTAATAAGATATTTCTTGGTGTTACAGGTGGGAAAATAGTAATAACGTGTGAGCAGATTATTAAATCTGACTTCGGTGATTACACTAGAAGATAGCAACACAGTAGAAATGAGATATATTATAGATACAAAAGGTGGTACTACCTTAACAGAACTGCTGACTACAGTAGAAATTACCAGGGCAGCAATGTTCTAAACATCAAATAAAGGTATCAAGGCAGCAAAACTGGGGAAAATTTGGAGAGTAAAAAGGGATGAGCTGTTTTCTACAGTGGGGATGAGGTTGGTGAAGAGGAAGAAGTTTGAAGGAGAAAAAACAAATGTAAGAGACAATGAATCATATGACAAATATGGGTGCCTGGCTTTTTTCTGTGGTCAGGTTATAACTGGAATTCTTTCTCTTCCATTGGCAACTAGGATTGCTAAAAGTACTGCTGAAAACGCTATTAGAAAAATTAAAATATAAACCAATAATAAAATAATAATAAAATAAATAATATTAAAATAATAAAACAGTTTAAAGCTTGTAGTATTTATCTCTATCTGAAGAGAACAATATTAGCTTTCAAATTCTCTGAATTCACAAACAGTTTTTGTGTATGTCTCTTTTCTCTTGTCTTACCCATGAGGAAACATGGGATTCATTTAAAACACTTAATGCGCCCCACTAAAAAGCAACCAGAATGTCTCTCAATTAATACCTGCCACACTTTCCATGTGGCTTCTAGTAGAACATTTTAAACCTGTATTTTTTCTTCCAGTCATTAAAACATCTTATTAAAGAAGTATTCCCAGAGAGTAAATGAGTACTCCAGTCAGGTTTTTACCTGTGAATCATGAGGAAGAGGTGTTAACAAGTTGAATTTGCTGTGGTCCAGGAGTGCAAAGAATTCCTTCAATGCAATAATTTCACAAAGATCACTGATTTACTTTTTCTCTACAGAGAATCAAGAATACGCATCCTCAATAGCATATCATGCTATTGAGACTCCTGCAGTAACATCTGTGTTTACAGAACTCAAGACTGTAGGGATGAGTATAATGAAATCTTACTGTACTTTATTCATAGAAGAGTGAAAATAGAAGGGAAACTTTTATTTTTTATTCACTGTCTTATGACAATTGAGATCCTTCTCTCCTATTTAAGCTACATGTTTTTTCCTGATTGATTTCAGATCTGTAAGTTGTTTTGCTCTTTGAATTTTAATTTAAAACCACCATCCATCGATCTAATTAAATGAAAAATCCCTTATGAAGCACACGGAAGTTTTATGTGCTTTATTGCCGGTCCCCTATAACATTCCTGCATTTGAATTTCACTCACATAAGATTTCCTCTAGATCTCTTCTGGGTTACTGAACACAAAAGCAAACTCACAATATTTCCAAAGGGGTTTCGGTGCACACACTGAAATTCAGTTTCTCTCTGCGCTGGATGGTTGCAGAGACACAGCAGCTGCCCACTAATCACATAATACTGTTGCGCATTCTCCCTGATCACAGAAACGTTGGTGGCTGAATAACTGAGCAGAGAGTATTACAAGTTCTAGTTTTTGCCAAGTTTAACAGAAAAGGAAATATTCTGGTGACTAAATCTCTTGTGCAACCTCCACAGCAGGTGGTGGTCAAAAAGAAAGGTGCAGGGAGCATCTCCCCATGCACCCCTTGAGTGTGAGCTTCTGAGGCACAGAGCAAGAAGAACTCAAAGTCTCTGAGGACATAAATTATTATAACTCTCCTCTGATATCACTGCCAGCACAGAATAGGTCACTGAGGGGTACAGACCACTCCTACGGGTTTACCAGCAATAAGAAGCATATTTTAATGTCTCAGAAGAGTAAAAGACTTTGACAATCTGAAAAAAATAAAGTAACTCAGGCTGAAATCTTAAAGCCTGTAGTCATTTTTATGAAGGCAGGGAACAGAGAACTTATGTGGGACATCTACACTCCCACATTATCAAACCAGGGGCACATAGGCCTTAAAGGACCTTAGACCCAGCTACCTGCTGGATCCTTATCAAAAGATGCCATCCTGCATACATCAAAGCAGAAATGAGCATGCATGATTCAAGAGGGCATGGACCACTACCTGAGAAGTAGTCAGCTGCAAGTGAGGTTGAGTGGGTTTTGATTAATGCTTTAGAAGATTCAATCTTGTGCAGAAAAATCAGACCTACTCCGCACATCATCTGATAGGCAATTATGTTTAAATAATTCAGTGCTACCACTTAAAGGTGAAATCAGCATTTTTTCTTGCATCTGACTTTCTAACTTGTCAGCAGGTTTTTATTACTAAGTAATAGACTAGGTAGTCTAGAATTCCTTGTTTATTGAACGGACCTTATTAAAGCAGTTCATATTATTTTTATATGTAATTTTTCTGTACATGACCATTTTAGCAGTTATCTGAGGCTCTAGTAATATTCCATATAATACCACTGGCAATTGACACAAAGTCATAAGGGAATTTAACAAAAGAAATAACAGACCTTATTCATTTTGTGTGGGATCAGTAACTTCAGTATGGAATACATTATGGCTTTATCATAACCAACTGCCTTTTGTTCCATGTATTAAGGAATGTCTCAAGGAAGTCATAGAATCCAAAATCAAAATAAGCAAAATAAATAGTCCAGCTTGGTAGCTCTTGCTTTTACTTTTAAAATATGCTAAATTTGTTTATCACAAAACCTTTTAAGTGAATTTTTACTTAAAGGTTTGTATACTAGCTATGTACAATGAATTCCACATGACAGAGCACATTCAAGCTAGGAAGTTTTGATGTCTGTTGGCAATCAGCATTCTCCTCGTTTCTCAATTTAGGTCAGACAGCAGGATGCTAATAATACAGATCACAGTCTGCATGGTAAATTTTCTTCTTTAATTCTGAAATATTTATTAAGGTCTCAGATCTCTAGATCCAACAGTGGCAACTTGAATTGGAAGAAAGACATTTTCTAGCTGAAACAGTGTTCTCTGATCATATTTTTGTCTCTTTTCTTCTTAGCAGGAGACATAGAAAATAATGAGAATTTTATTATTCTAAAAGCTAACTTTAAAAAAAATAAAGAAAGCCTATACTTAAACCCTCAGCTGAATCAGGACTTTATGTCTTAAAGCAATTACGTTATCAGATCCCAATTCTTTAAAACATTTAATTACTGAATATATCTCTTCATCTATTATGGAACTGCCAAGTACACTTTCCTGAATCAGGGTCATCAATATGAATCTAATCTCACTGTGACACAAACTTATTTAAAACTTCAGTAAAGAAATGGACCAGACTCTATCCTTGGTTAGTTTTCAAGAGCTCCAGAAGAATGATAACCTCTCCTTTCATGCTCCCAGAAACAAAACTATGACCAGTCTTATTTTCAGCTGCCTTACAAGAGTTTCAATGTTCATTGTTTTTAATTAGCCAGAACATAACTGGTATTTATACTAAGAAAAGTACATGCATTCAGTATATATATACTGAATTGAGTAACTGTGTTTAAATTGCTATCGATCGTTGTTCTCTATCCTTTTTGAAGATCACCTTCTATGATTATGAACTCATATTATTTTAATTAAAATATCATTAGATTCTGAAATTTATATATCAAGTGAGAGATGGCATTTTCTGTAAGAGGCAAGCTCACAGTTCCAGAAGCAGCTTTGCACACATCCCGTAGTGCATACCACCATAAATTCAGTGAAGGAAATGTCACCAAAGGACTTATACCGTGTAAGTACAGCAAAAGGCAGACACACTGGAGGGCAGATCAGAGCAGCATACATCAGCAGGATGCAGGAAGCACAAGGCCTTGATTAAGGGAGAAAAATTAACATCCTGCACAGTCATAAAAGCCACCTTTAATGGTATGACTCAGCTTTCCAAAGAGAAACTATGTATGTTCATTTTCCACGTTGTGATTAACTGTTGATAGTTGCTGCCACTGCACGAACTACTTGTTTCATGAGTTATTAGGTAAGGCCAAGCTGATTATCTCATTTGCCACAAGGTCATCAAAGTCACAACCCTCTGCATTGTACCTGTGGTGCTGGGGGGGGGGGGGGCGGGATTTAGAATACAAGTGTCTTAATCCATGCCTTTAGACTTTGGAACCAAGTAAAAGAGTAGTAGGAAAAGTCTCAGCTGTATTCCACCAGTAACATCAGTCTTTGCTTCACAGAATCAGGAGATAATTGAAGCTGGAAGAGTTGCCTGGACATCATATGATCGAATGCCCCAATTAAACTTGGATCAACAGGGTGTTGTTTGGTCAACCTTTAAATATCTTCAGAGGTGGAGATTCCACAATCTTTCCATGCAGCCTATTCTGTTGTTTGATTACAATCATTGTGAAATCAAAATTTTCTGTTTCCTGCTTTTGGTTCTTTGAGGGCTTCGTTGCTCTGTATTTGGCTGCAAGTCTGGAAACTTCTCTGTGGAAAACAGGCTTTGTGTTTCCTCAAACTCTTTATTCACACTCATTTCTAGAATGGAAATTTCTGCATCTAAGCAATGTTTGGTCTCCCCATGTACCTTTCAGTTGAACTCCTTTATACCAGTAAGTGAAATACGGTTAAGGCATGGACTCCAACATGGGCCTGCTGTTGACTATACCGTTTAACTGTAACCTTAATCCCTCACATGGTTTTGCTCAGTGTTCCAGGCTGACATGATTCCTAAGCCACCATGGACCAGAAGACATTCTCACCATATGTAACTGCTGTGAGAGGAACATGGACTTTTTATTATAAATCTCACAGGATGGGGTCTTCAACTGCTTCAAATTTCTAGATATAATATGGGATTTACAAGTATACATACTCTGAGATTCAAAGGACACTGCATCATGCTTCTATGACCAACAAGCTAGCTCATTGCACTGACTTGTTTATGTTCCTCAAAGCCAAAGATAACAAAGAAAGTGCTGAAAAATGCAACACATTCCATATGTATGGAATGGTTGTGCAGACACATGAGTTCTACAGACATGGATGACTGAAGAGCTCATAGGGCTATGAAGCCTAAGAAAACATTTGGATCTGCTCTTTTACAAAGTAAGGCATAGGTTTTTGGAATCAGGTTGGGAACTTACTTTTCTACTGAAAAGCACAATTAGGATCTCATTCTAAAAGTAGCAAGAAGTCCACAGCTTAAAGAATCAAATCCTATAACTGGTTATTCCAAATACACTGCTGAGGAAATCTTCCTCGAATTGTATTCACCCCTTCAGTAACTGATGAGAGAAGCTCTTGTGAAATGGTGACTGATTTCTATAGTAATAGAATCTGTTAGCACTGACCAAATTTATGAGCTCTACTCTGATCTGTAGAAAATACTCAATGCCTTGAAAATTATTTTACTTCTTCTTATGGCAGGTTTTGAATCTTGTTGATAAAGCTTATTTTAAGAAGCATATTGATTAAAGCAGGGCTACTTAATGTGTGCATCCCTCAAAAAAGGCATAACCATTTCTAATAAATTAATTGTGTAAATATTTATCTTAAAAATTAATCTGATCAGAAACAGTGAATTGTATTTCTTAACATGATAGCTATTCAGACTTGTTGGGCACTCTCAGGGATACCATTTCTTGGGATCAGCTAAACATAAGGGGTTGTAATACAACACTGATGAAAAAGCTCTTTAAACCACTCCAAACTCCTTTAAAAAAAGACAACAAATACATAAACAATATTTGGATGATAAATTTTATTTACAGGCCTTTGCCTTACTATACTGGGAGTGCCCTACTAAACTAAGACAGAGAATTTTCTTTGAGGAGAATGCTTCTTCACAAGGGAAAACAGGATGAATATCACTCATGAATCTTTCCTCTCCATTTCATGTTTTTAAGGTGCATTTCCATTTTAAACATATTTTTATTTACTTCCAAGGAAAGCTGAAGGCTCAGCATTACATTCTCAGCCTGTTTCTAAGCCACAACACTTCAGATTTTGGCAGCATAACCAATGTTTTTTCACACTAGCCCTCTCCTATTAGAAGCTGATACTAATTGTATTTTTAATAAACTATGTCTTGACAGAATGTCTTGTGCAAATCTGTCCCCTTCTACAGCCTGAGGATAATATTAACAGTATGCTTTTTCTCAGTGAAATTCCAGCAGCAGGTTACATGTGTACCCCTGTTTGTTACTGTCACAGACATGAAGTTAACAGGGTAGAAATAAAAATCATCTGCCTCGATCACAGTGGTAGCAACTCTCACAACTTAATGCAGATCACAACTGACTTTTTTTCTTAACATCCCATGTCCTGAATTCATGTGATTTATAGGGAGAAATACAGTCTCCTCTGGAACATAAAAATTCTTAGTCCAGTAGAAGCAGAAGAAAACTAGAAAGCACAGCTAAAGTGTACCTGAAAGGCTTATAAATCAAGAAGCAATAAATGACTATTGATTAAATCAGTATTCTATCATTTGGAAGAGGTTTGGAATAGCTGGGCTGAAAGGCTTGAATTGCCTGTGAGGAAGGAAAAGGGCAAACTATTACTTTATCATCACATAGCTTCCTAGTGTAGAGGTACCTAAATTTATTACAGTTTTAAGGCATGCAGTAAGGGCTAGTAAGGGCACTCGTTTGTTTTAATGATCATAGATGCTAGTAGATCTTATGCTTATCCATTATTGATTGAAGACAGTAAAATGTCATTCAGGGATCAAGAAAATTAGATATGACTATTTTTCTCCTGTCAGGACTTGAACTTTCAAAGGCTGATGAAGCAGTCAATGAATAGACAAGGACCGAAGGATGCCCATTGATGAAATAACCTCATTTCCACAATGATGGAAGAGTTAAGGGAAGAAACTTCACCGTAAACTATCCTCTGCTTTCAGGGTGGTTATGTGAAGCCTTTAGAACACCACCAATTAATTGTTTATGTATTCAGAATTATTTATTTTACTAGTCACAAATCACTGGATCTCAAAAAGGCATGAAGTCCAACATTTCCATTCTCCTGAGACAACAAGGCAATACCTGTGTGCTGTGTTGCCTTGAAGAAGCAGTAAGTTGTTTCATGCCTGAAGAATTTTGCTGCTACTTTCCTTCCAGAAAAGCAGTATTTTGAGATCCTCAGATATGATGCATTTTTTTCTGAAGTACAAAATTATTAATAATATTTAAACAAGTCAGCTGTCAAGGTTTTTGTATCCTAAATCAAAGCATTGTTCCAATGCTTGTTGCCATAGAAATGAAACATCTCCATTTCTTCATACAATGCTGTTCACTTCCAATACAGCCAGTGTACTTTTCATACTAATCAGCATTTAATTTGAAGTGTTTAAAGAAGTATTATACCAGTCCTTAAATATGGAGATGGCAATATTACTGAAGACATTTCTGTTTTTCTGAGCAGACTTTCAGTTCAAGAAGAAAAATGTTGGCAAGAAAATGGAAGGACATATTTCTGTAGTGCAAGAAAATAAACCTTCACCTAATTGAGTACTGGTCTGATTTTTTTAATATAGAAATTTTCAAACCACAGATTTAATGTAGAAAATTTCAAAACCACAAACCCAGAGGTTTTGATTGCATTTTTTTTTTGTTAAATAAAGATATAGTAAACATAAATATAAGCTAAATTAAATATAAAGATGCCATCGATAAGAGGGAAAAAAAATCATTATACTGTGTGAAGATCTTGGTAGTATTTCCAGAGTGGAAGTCAGAGAAGACAATGGAGGACCCTTCATGATTTCAGGCTTTAACTAGAGCTGCCTTTTCCACCTCTAAGGGACCTCCCTGCACATCTGCTTCTCCTGATTCACAAGCTCCCACAGTTCAGTCACTCTCTCCAATTAGCCTGTAATTCAGCAAAGACATTTCTTGATCAATCAGGTCTAAGGATGTCAACCAACATGGGCTGGAACCAGCAAAATTTCTTTCCCAAGACTTGTGGACAAACATAATGTGCAACAAAAGAGGCTGTTTCTCTAGGACAGAATCATAATACTAAAAGGAATACAGCATTCAGAGGAAAAACTGGCTTATGCTTTACAAATTTCTTATTATCTAGGGTTTTAGTGATCTGATTTAACCTTGGAATCTTCCATTTGCCTATACTTTTGACGGCTATTTTTGAACTGCATATCTTCACAATCTATTTTTCAGCTGCTGCAGAGGATTTGGCACGTTTTCCTTCCTCTCTTCCCTCTCCAAAAACCAGCCCTCTTTCTCTTCTCAGCCATTATCAGCAGTGTTAGGACTAGCCACCTCCGTGGTTATTTGTTTAAAAGGACACCCTGTGTTCCTGCTACTGTTTTATCATTTATGCCTGGTTTCAACAAGTCACTTTTATCTATCTGTGTGAATTCAAGCTGGGTGATATCAGACTGACAGACTGAGATGTAAATAAGTTTCATAAAGAAAACACACTAATCCAGAAAATTCTGTGCTCTCTGTAGCATATTGTTGCCTTCCCCATGACAGTCTGGACTGTGAAGAGAAGCAGGATTGCTTGTCACAAGTGAGGCATGCTCACATCCTTTTCATGATCGTGTAGGTGGGATAAATTTCTGGATGGGGAAGGATGCAGTTGCCTGAACACAGATTCATAGTGCTATTTCGGAGGCTGTAAAATTGTAGCCCTGTTTATATATATTCACCATTAAAGGTTAAAGGCCACAGTCTTTTTATTGGCCTAACAGTGTAGGGTTTTGCCTTGGCTTGCACTGGTTTTAGTTTGCCTAAACTGTGATAACAGTAGCGTAGCTGTCAGTTGACAATTGCCTGAGCTCATTTCAGTTTAAATTTGGCTTTGCAAAACTGTGTGTTGTAACCCCTGGTGTCAGTTAGCAGACAGTAGAAAAGAAAGCTTTCCTGTGTAGAAGGAGCTATCTATGACCCTGGAATAAAAACATGAACACAGAGGTCAATTACTGGTCCTTGAGTGAGTACAGAATTGTGGGTCAGGTGAAACTAGCTTCAGGGATAACAGAGTTAGAAAAAAGCTAGTATGATGTGGAACTGCAGTCCAGTGAGGAAAAATCTAGTAGGCAGATTGTGTCAACATATAAATCAGCCTTAATCATATGCAACACCATAAAAAAGTGGGGGAAGAAATCCCTGCCATCACTACCAAACTGTTCCTGGTGAAGAATGGGGTATGTGATATGTTACGGTAGGACACCCCACGTACACAAAAGTACATGCACACACACGCACTTTCTTCTCAGTGAAGATCAGCTGAAACTTTGGTCAGATCAATACTGAGTTTGGGGCTCTGCTTATCAGCTATATTCCCTTTTAGTCCATAACACAATGTTAAGCTGAATACAGTGACCGGGTTGGCCATTAGTGCTCTAGGGTGGAGTCGGTAACCTCTATCTTTTGCAATATAGCTGTGTGCCCCATGAAAGTGCATTGAATATTCCAGGATGTTCCAGTAGCAATCAGAACCCTGTTTTTGCAGCTGAATACCATCCTTAATATCCGTTTCTTTTTCTTCTTTCTCTTCCAAACCACCCTTTCAGCTGTAGAAGGAAATCACCATGTAAGTAGCTTTCAGTCACACAAGCTGTGCCTGCACAGGGCTGCTGCCAGCTACATCTGGCAACCACCCTAGCTCCAGTGAAAGGGAAGTGTACACAAAGCTCACTACAAAATGTTGTGTCTCAGTTCTCCTCCTGTTTTGCTGTGGAGCCAGATGGAGATGATGAGCAGGCCAAAAGGAAGGTCAGCAGGAAGCCAGGCAGGTGAAAGTGAGCTGGTTGACAAGCATTCTAAGCATGCAAAATTTCAAGTAGAAAGAAATATTGGGCAGTAGGCAGTAAATTGTGATGGCTATGGTAGCAGATTCAGATTAGTCATGTCAATGATTCGAAAACAAGGATCAAAGAAAATAATGGATTCCTTTCACCCATGTATCAGTCCTGGTATACAAAAGAGTTCTATTGAGACTTAGTGAATGACATTAGGTTTTCAACCCAAAATAACTTCCTCTCTGTTGTTCTTCAGGTTTCCAGATTCTCATATGACATGGTTCAAATACAGTACTTGGGGCCCCTATTGCATCACCATCAAAATGAGGTTCACCATTGATTTCAATAAAAACTGGAATAGTCACCCACAGGTTTTAAAGCATATCACAGGACCTACTGTCTGTGAATAGTTCATTTGTGATGTCTGCAGGAAAGGATTCTTGGCCCAGCAATCATAGAATCGTGCAGTTCATTCTCCTCACATGATCAGGGCAAGTGGGAATGCATAGACACGTCAAGGGGAGCATGAATTCTATGGTGGTTTTGTCCTTGTACACTAACAAACCCTCAGGGGATAAAGCAGAAGTTGCCACAGTGATTGATTTCCTTATTTCACAAGTGCTTGTTTGCCAGTGAGACAGCACACAACTGCAGTTCTCAGCTGTCACTTAGCAAAGTTGCCACCAAGTTCACTGAGAGTTTGGCTGAAGAATTTGCCTATAGTGCCAACGTATGAGAGCACTACTTCTTCCACTAATACAATCTTTTATGGCAAAACACTATGACAGCTTCTTCTTTCTGTTCCACATTAAGGCTTCTGCATAAACTTAATCAGTACACCGTGGACCACCCACAGGCTGTCACAGAAAGCACTTCCAGTATAAGAGACAAGCTTACTGTACAGCTCCTCAATTATGGACCAAAACTCCCTCATCTAAATTCTGTTCATTCTTTAGTCAAGTATTTCTTGCAATCAGTGCCTAGCAATCTAATTCATAAAGTCTCTTTTTGCCTGTAATTTACTCAGAGAAATGAACATACTGATCTAAATAAAGATCGCATCCAGCTTCTCAGCTCATTTTGGCCTTTCTTTCAAGCGGATGGACAGACAGTAACTATTTAATTGATAATTCAACTATGCAGATCTACAGATGTAAGTATTTAAAAGGTGTGCACAAAATATCCATTTTGATATATTTTTTAACATTTTGAAATATATAGTCATTCAAACATACTTGCTATCACCAAGCATCTACCCATACTCTGCAGCCTTTCACCTTCAGCAACCAAAGGATGGTGTTTAGAGAGAACATACTGATAAAACTGCAAAAGTACCATGATTGTAAAAGATTTTCCCTCAGCTTTCAGCTGAACACAAAACAGTGTTTCACCTTTAAAAGAAATTCCACTAATGTACTAGCATCAATTTTTCAGCAGTGGTAAACTGTGATCCAGGAAACTCTTTTTTCAGCATAATAACCAGTGAATTGCTCGGCTTGTCTCTTTGAATGGCATGTACCTGGGAAAATCAAGTTTTCTTCACCTCTCAGAACAGAGAGCCGTAACAGGCATTTTTAAACTGGCACACATTTGCTGTGCAACGTAGTCAATGGGCTTTAGATTATGGATAGGCAATAATTATGATTCCTGTGTGAATTACTATTGATAGAGTACTCCATATGCCTTCCTGAGGATGGAGAAAGCTGGAGAAAGTGACAGAGATAGTACTGGGAGTTTGTTTTTGGCAGTGTAGTGATGACAAAAGAGACAGTCATTAGGGATCACTTGGGGTTGACCAGGATAGTCATGCAACTATTGTGGTGGAGTTCAATGACTGACTGGAGTGTTATTACAACTGTATGAAGCTTAGAGTGCAGTTAAAGGGGCTGTGAAGTTGTCCTTATGGTCACTAATAGCTGTGGTTGTGTGAAATGATGTTTAGATTGAAGGGATGGAGAGTGGTGAATGGGCAAAGTTGTTTTGGCCTGAGGACAGTGAGTACTAAGGTGAGAAGGCTAGAGTGGTATTACCAGGACATGGTAGATGTGGAAGGAGTTAAATGGATACTGAGTTATTGGAACAGTGCTTAAGTGAGATTCAATGCAATGGAAATAAGGGAGTGGGAATAGTATAAATCCTAGAGTTTGGAGATACTGGCTATGAAATGCCTATATCATACTGGGTTGGGAGGGCTAGAACAACCCTGGAGATGTGAATTTGTATGAGAGGAGACTGGGGAGATCTGGTCTCACTCAGCAGAGAGTGAGTGAGACAAGGAACAACAGGGAGAAGACAGGCCCAAGAGACATAAGATGACCTAATGAGGCACAGGGTGCACATTTCAGAATCGCAGCAGCATCGCCTCTAGAAAGGAAGGATGAGGGAGACCATATCTACTGGCTTCATCTGAGATAGCTCAGGAATCTCAACAGCCTAATGAAATCATACCTGAAATATGTTTTAGCTTAGTGAAATTGTTCCCTTACCAGCATAAAATGCTATCTGGTGTTTTATATTTCTCAACTTTACTTTAAAAGCAGTATCATTTCTATCCATTTTACAGACATGCAGTCAGGCTTAATTTCTGAAGCCCCTGGAGATTCTCAGATGAAGTAGCTGCATAAACGCATGCCAGTTGGAAGAGCAGATACATGCAAGCTGGTGGGTATTTGTTAGGTGCTCATAGAATAACATGAGAGCTACACTAAACCATGTGAGGCTTCACTAGGCATGCATGATTTATTTTTTTTCTTATCCTAACACCATCTAGTGCTCCAGCTCCCTAATCTCAGTGCAGTTTGTACAACTCTGTCTTGTCAGTAGTTATTAAAACATATTAGTGATATAGGGGTATTAAGTAAAGGTTGGCAACTGTATAAGTGTCAAAACGTATCCGAATGATAATAGCTTGTCAGTTGAATAGATTTCCAAAGAAGGTAGTTGAAGTTCTATTCCTAGAGAAACTGAAGAATAGGTGAGATAAATTGGTGGTGAGAAAACAACAACAGAGCCAGAAAGATAGCAGGGGACTAGACTTAACCACACATGGATTTGTCTAATTCTGTTTTGTGATATATTATCTGTTTTTCAACATTTGCTTATTAAACACATTAGATCAATAGTAATCACAATTGACACTTCCTAACAATCAGTTTGAGGGCACTGAGTACCTTCCACTCATGAACAAAATGAAATTAAAAGCAAGGTATAATTGACTCGGATATATGTGATTTAAGTTTAGAAACATTTGAGTTTAGAAAAATTATCCATAGTTTCAACATAATTATCACTCATAAGCTTTCATTATCACCATCTGGAAGTGACCATCACTATCTTTGTAGACAACACAGAGACATGGTACTAGGGATAGAAGACTGAGAACCCAAAACATATGACCTGCCACTAGCCAACAATGTGGAACTATCAGTTCAGAATCAGGTTCTCAGATGAATTTATTACCATATATTTCTCCTTCGCCAAGATAATTTTCTTGCTTTTAATGTCTACAAGGAAATTATAGTCTGTATGACTATTTTCACAATTTATCTTAATTAACAGCCTGAGCTTTCAAGTACATTCCAGATATTTTAATATTACGCAACCAATTAGTACTATCTTTATTCCCTTAACTCATCAGTGGAAATTTCCTTGCACATAAAGATAATTCCCAGCTTGATCTCATTTGAAGACAGAACTAAAAAGATCTGGAAACCAAAAAAGGTTTTGTAAACGTAATCATTTTAAAGAATTCTGATTGAAACATTTTAGCTATATAGATTACACAAGGGGAAAATTTGTATACTGGGGTACGAAAACTATCAGCAAGATGTGGCTTTAGTGGATTTAAAGGTCACATCTTTGTAGCTGTCAAGTGCCTGGCAAGCTAATATCTCTCAGTGTTATTTCCAGAATTTAAATTGGAAATAAGATGTATGCTTTTAATACTGAAGGTAATGAGCAATTTCAACACGCATCCAAAGGAAGCAATAAATCCATTATAACTTGAAGTCTTTGAGTAAGTCTTTTCTCATATTAGGCACTAATTGGCTAGGAGTAGCAGTCAGTTACTGCTACTCAAGGTCCTAAGCTATGCAGGTCAGATAGAATTTCAGTTTTCCCTTCTAAAAATCTGACTCTATGGAGAAAAAGCATCCAGATCCATCACTTCAGAGTCTATGTTGCAACAACAAAGCAATGACCAATGACCATCAACTTTCAAGATCCTGGACTTGTTTACACCAAACCTGGCTTTCAGTGGGTTATCAATGTTGAGCATTCTAACTTTAGAGGTTTTTGACATCAAAGCATTTCCTGACTGGATAAAAATAAGTTGTTCCTGTTTTCTTGCAGCTATTTTTTCCTATTTAACATAAAATTTGCATTTCCCCCCCCCCTCCCCCCCCCTCCCCCCCCCTCCCCCCCCGGGTCTTGCAACTGTGATCAAATATTATATGACTGTAAGGACAAGGTGAAAACTATAGACTAGAATTGACGATGTACTGTACAAAACTACAAATAACATTAAAGAGTGTTAATGATGTGTAATTTGCCTCCTGGTGACAGCAGGTATATATACCCACTTCTGAAGGTACATACCTCTTGTGGTTGAGGAGATTTAGGTAATTGGCATTATCAGAGCTTATATTAGGTTTCTTATATACTCAGTGTTTAGTAGGTATCCATATAAATTAAAGGCTATATATTCTACTTGCTGCCTGTTTGGTTTCATTAGCGCTATAAGGAGATATATTTATTTTGGTAGATACAAATGTATTACCTTTTCACAATGAAACATCCCTAGCAGAATATAAACTGTTTTTTGACATTTGAATATCTTTACATCACTCTTCACTTAAACAGATAATGATTTATAGAATACGAGTGTTACATATCAATAACTTTAATAACAGAACTCTGACAGCAATCAAAGGTGAAAAGACATTCTCCACTTGTTTTAACTAAGATATCTATGCAAGATCCATTTGCATGAAATCACAATCTTTCACCAACTGTAGCAGTTACAACTGCCTTTAAGACTAGGAAATTTGAAATTGGAGTTCACTGAGGCAATAATGTGGTTAATATATCAACATGTGGTGACTCTGCACCTCAAATATTGTGTTCATTTCTGAGTCCCTCAATAACAGAAAAGACATTGAGGTGCTGGAGCTGGTCCAGAGAAGGACAACAGAGTTGGTGAAGGGTCTGGAGCACAAGTGTGATAAGGAACTGCTGAGGCACCTGGGAGGTTTAGTCTGGAGAAGAGAAGGTTCAGGGGACACCTTACTGACTTCTACAACTGCCTGAAAGGAGGACGGAGTGAGGTGGGGTTTGGTCTCTTCTCCCAATCTGCAAGTGGTAGGACAAGAAGAAACAGCCTCAAGTTGTGCCAAGGGAGGTTTAGATTGTATATTAGGAACAATTTCTTCCCCAGAAGGGTTGTCAGGCATTGTAACAGGCTGCCCAAACCAGTGGTGGAGTCATCATCCCTGGAGGTATTTAAAAGGTGCGTAGGGACATGGTCTAGCAGTAGACTTGGCAGTACTAGGTTAACAGTTGGACTCAATGATCTTAAAGGTCTTTTCCAACCTAAATGGTTCTATGATTCTGTGTAAGGTCAGAAATCATTCTATGATTTCTATGTAAGATCATAAGTTAGTGTCCAAACCATTAGACCATAATCTCACACAATTCTTCTCAATAAAATCTCATAGCTAGATGTACTTATCCATGTCTATTACTGGGAGTGGAAAGGAGGATGATAAATTCTATATGCTATTCTTTACCTGCCAACATAAAGAAATCTATGTCAAATATCCATACCACACACCTTTATTCTGTACACTAAAATACAAAAGATCTTATACCTCCCTACAAAAATCAGTGTCAAACCTCTTAAGGTTAACAGTGGGATAGGAAATAACCCATTTTTTCCCCATTTGTTTTCTGAAGCTATGTGTTTTTAACACAGACTTAGTGCATATATAGATTGAAAAAGAGTATTTAATTAATCTTTCTAGTGAAGATGTTGACCTATATGAATGTTATGGAAGAATTCTGAGAACACACACCCCCATTTCCTTGATGGTTGTTCTGGACAGTTAGTTATGATGGCAAAGGGAAGCTTTATGTATTTTTCCCAGTTATTTTTTCCCCTTTGGTGTTCTGTGAGCACGGTGCATTAAACACAGCATTATTAATAACTATCTGATGTTAAATCAAGAGGGTTTTTGGGGAGACAAGCTGAAAGATAAAGTCATGATCTATGAGAACTGCTGATAAGCTGAGATGTTCCAGGACTCCAGAACCAAAGGCTCTGAGGAGACTGACTTGACCTTCAGATTAGCTTGCCAATTGTCTCATGACTAGCAAAGCCAAAAAATAAGAGAAATTATGTCTAGACTAAAAGTGAAGAGCATTTCAGGCAGATATTCTGGATACTTGAGGATGGCCAGAAATTCTGTTCAGATCAAGTGTTATATTTCTCCCCTAAGTGTTTCATTTAAATTAATAAAATTATTTTGGCTTAAGAAGGCTCTTTGATGCTCAGTGCTTCACCAAAATGGTTCACAAAGGAAAGAGCTGCAGGCACCAAACCCAGAATTACCATACAGTAAGAACAGCATAAGACAGCTTTGAAACAGGCAGCAGAGCACAACAGCAAGATGACTAGGTTAATAGAGAGCAGAGCTAGAAAATCCACTCACAGCAGGACAGGCTGGTTTTCTAAGACAAAGTCCAGATAAGGTTCTACAACTTATCATCTTGGCACTGCACCTTAGCAAGAGGTGCATTGTACTGCATGAACTACAGTGCTCTACGTCCACTACAGAAACAGGAAAAAAAATGTGTAATTACAGTCAAGAGGAAAAAGATCAAAAGGATCACCACTTTTAAAAGAGAACCAAGGTTGGATATATATTATCTAACTAGACAGGTTCAGAGCTTGTGTATGAACACCAGCTCTAACGACATTCATCTATGTTATTTAACCACTACCATAGTTTCTATGAAGTTTCTGTCTACATCAGCTAATACTGTTCTAAAGAGTGTGTGGCTGTGGCTCAGGGATGAGAATGGCCAAAGCCTTTTTCCACTGGGCAGCTCTATGTGACCTCCTGTATAGTAAGAGTTTAGATGTAGAGATGTAAGCAATATAATGCCAATGGGACCCCGGTTCCTGTGTTGTTTTATTTAGTAACACAGATGTAGCCAGAGAGACTGGAGTGATGGTGGTGGTGGTGTGTGTGAGACTGATCCAGCTGTCATTGAGCCATAAGCATTTTTCTCTATAAGAACTGAAAAGGATCTGAAAAAGCATTCATAAAACTCTCTATCTTAGTTCTGCAGACTCAAACAAAATAATTCACTTTTTACAAGGTAATTAATTTACCATCAAACTTTTGAAGCACTGGAGAAAATGCATTCCTAGGAGATAATCAACATGTTGAAGAGATCAGATTGATACAGCATCCTTACAGAGACAGACACCGAAGCCCAATTGGACAATTAAAATTTACATAATTCCTGATGTAGGACAGAGCCAAGATGACGGATGAGGCTAGGAGTAGCAAGTCTGAGAAAAGGCAGTACTTAAAGCTCATTTCCTGCAAAATTTCAATATAGTCCACTGCACATATACGCCTCCATTCTCAATCATTCTATATGCTGCAATACACAGGAGAACAAGATGTTTTCTAGGTGCCAGATTAAGGGGGAAAAATGTTTCCTACCGTAAATTAGAAATTGATGAGTAAATTGCCAATGGAACTGCAGGAAATGCAACCAAACTCACATGAAATGTGTCTTTAAAATGATAAAAGTGGGGTCTTTTGTGAAAATTCTGCATATATAACTCATAAAACTAAGAATAAATAGAAACGGAAAAATATACACAGGGAAAATAAGCCAGAAAAGCTGATTTCTTCGTCTCATTATAATTCAGTAAAAAAAAAAAAAAGTATAATCTTAGACAAGTTTTGATAACAGATTGTAATCTAGGTAAGTTTACTGAGTCTGAGATTCTCAAAGTGTCGTAAAAATTCCATGTTTCTACCTCTGCAACACATTCTGCTTGAATTTAGCTAGCTGAAAATATTGATAAAACAAAAAAAAATTACAAATCTCGGTGGAGCTGAAAGGTGGAAATGGAGTTCTTTTGAACTAAATTGAAATTGACTCTTTCCCTTGTAGATGAAGAATAAAAGCAGAAAGGGAACCACATCTGAGACAGGAAAATATGCAAAATACAGACAAGTCTGTGAGTTTATGAAGGGGTATGAGGAATCAGGGTAATCAATATCTCTGAAATTCAGTGGGAACCAAGCACGCAATTCCTTGAAAATCCTAAATATAATTAAAGGTGGGGGGTTTTTTTGAATGTGTTAGCCAGCTTTCATTTTAACCATTTTCTTTACCTCGAAAGCATCAGTTGTGGCTGGATGTAAGTGCTACTTGGAGACAGAATCATGACTGCTGTTAAAACTTCAATTTGTTCTGTAAAGGAAGCTCAAAGGCAAAGCAATCAGTAAGTCAGAAGTTAACTGGGATCAGCATTAATAAGGAGGGAGGAGAGAACATGACAAAGGGTGAAGTGAGAAAACCAAGGCCAGGGCCACAGACTCTCAAGGCTGGAGGTAAGCCAGCCTGAAGATTATATTCAAAATGCCTTGGGTCATTCTTTCTCACTGGGCAAAGTATCACAAAGCAGCCTTTGCCCCTACGTTTTACCTTCCAAAACTGGGTGGCTGTAATCTGACTGCTTATCCTGACTGCCCAACTGTCCCCTAGACTTCCTGTAAAAGCATTCATCTGAGAAGTTCAGACAGTTTGTTGCCAGTTTAACAGGATAGATGATCAGATACCATATATTTCAATACAGGCCGGGGACTAACTACATAGGTAGTAGCTCTGCAGGAAAAAGACCTGAGGGTCCAGGTAACAAGGAGTTAAATATCAAGTGTGCTCTTGCAGTGATGGAAACTAGTCACAATTTTTCTCCTGCTGTTTGCCGTTCTCTCAAGAAGTTACCCAGATTATTGACATACAGATACACAATGACCCGGCTTTCTATATCTGTGAGATAACTATAGCCACGATTGCACCCCAGACTTCCTTTAAGGTTGGTGAGGAAAAAACAGATGCTTCTGGTGCAAGGTTCATTGATGTCACTGAGGTGAAATAAATCTAGTTCTGGAAGTGCCTATGTTTCTCTATTGACAGTAGAGATCCAGTTGTGACCTTCTCAGGGGAAGACACTAATGCTGTCGACATATACCTTACTTTGTGAATCCCCCCTGCTTTATGAGTTTCAGAATGAAGAGTGTTTCAGGATGTAGGACTCCAAAGTGAGGATTATCTAATGAAGTTTACATAAGCTCCCCCTGCTGCTGGCCAATACTGTCAAAGTTTTGATACCAGGGAATCCAGGAACGTAATTTTGTGACATGCTTGCTTCTCCCACCCTTTCCTCCCAGCTAGTTTCCACCTCTTCTCTCTCAGCATCCCAGAATCACTCATTACTTGTGATAAACCTCAATTAATTTCCTGAACTTAACTAAAATAATGGTTCTATTGTCCATTAAAAGAAATGCTCGCGATACTCATTTATTTATTTAATAACTTCCCTTTGTTACATTGGAAACTTCAATATCGCAGATCATGTTCAGGAGCAATTCAGTTTTCCAGCAGTGAAATTACTTTTTCACCCTATCATATTAAGATCTACATTTTGATTTTTTCCTTCATCGTGTACAAGCCAGGGATATAAGAAAAGAGCACACAAAGACAAGATAAGGCAGCTTTTGCAAGAAGAATAAAATATTTGGCTTGTGTAAGTAGGACAGAAACAGGCTATAAGCACCATACTTGATAAGCATACCAGGCACTTCATAGTTTTTTTTACTGGCTTCAACAAGGTTTCCTTTAATCAGAGACTTTTCAGAGTAGAGATTTAATAAAGAAAACTGACAGTCAAGATACGACCTGTGGCCAAAAGATGGGCATTCCTTCATTCACTGAATCCCCACTTGGCAACACAACCAAAAGAAACCTTGTGAGAGTGTATTTTTCCGTTCTCTTTGACATGCCAAGTCAGCATGTTCAGCAAATATTCTGCTAAATGAGGGTGAATGACACAGAAGTATTTGACTAATATCAAGTAGCTGCATATCTGGAGACAACAGAAAAAAGGGTGGCTGTACTAGTATATTAGTAGTTGAGCGGGCCGTGGCCTACATTCTTTTTCCTACTGGTGTAACGCTTTTACACCTGGTCTGTGTCTGTCTTTGTGAATTCAAAAGTTCTTGTATGACTTAAAAAATTATCAGAGGGATCAAAGACCTTTTCTATGAGGAAAGGCTGAGTTGGCACTGTTTGGCATGGAAAAGGGAAGGCTCTGGAGAGACCTAACTGCAGCCTTTCAATACTTAAAGGAGGCTTATAAGAAAGATAGAGAGGGACTTTTTAATAGGGCCTGTATGGATAAGTCAATGGATGATGTTGTTAAACTAAAAGAGGATAGATTCAGACTAGGCAGAAGGAAGAATTTTTTTTACAATGAGGGTGATGCAACACTGGAACAGGTTGCCCAGATTTGTTGTAGATGCCCCATACCTGGAAACATTCAAGGACCTATTTGCAAGATTTTTTTATTAATATAACCTTTATATGTTGAAAACAAAAGCAAGTAGAACACACACCAGAACTTAGAGCTGACTTTGTAGTCTGCCACGTGAATTAAATCCATCATTTGATAAAGTGATACTCAGCAAACTGTAATTGCACAGATCAGAGATCATATATCACCTCTTCCCTGAGACCTCTTTTTGGCTATACAACTACCGACAGTCAAGCTCTTTTGCACACCCACATCTGTCCTGCTGTACTAAACATCTGCTGAACCTTTCAGAAAAAGGAAAAGACCATTGCAGAGGACAGCAGTCTGGGGATAAGGCCAAGATATTCACTGATTTATTCTGTACAGCTTTCACTTCCCTGCAACTTGTCAAGCTGGTATACCAAAGTCATCTGAATAGATATTGCTGGCAAGATTGGCTTGACAGCTTACAAAAGAAATCCAGGGCTCTCATTTTCTGCTGTCTGAATAATACCTCTAATAAGTACAAAAGCAACTGGGTATTTCTTCATTCTGTAGCAGATATCTCTTAGAAAATAATGGGCATATCTACATTTAGTTCAGACTAAAAGTGTACTTTTGAAGCAAATCTCCCAATTTCCACTTCTATTGTGTTCTGGTTTACATGGTGATATATGCTCAGAGAGTATGACAGGTAGGTTCCTGTTGAATGAAACTAAACTAGCAGGTATGCTACAAAAGCACACTTATTGCATAACAGCAGTAGGATAAATTAACAAAAGGACATTAACTCTCAAGGAGCAGCAGGGAGCTACTCACAAGTTAAAAAGAAAACAAACAAGTTGACATTTACAGCATTGACATCTGGTCCTCAGTGTCAACAGTCTTCTACAAATATAGATGTTGTGACCCTACTTTATCAGTCCACTGATACTGGACTGATGGTCCACCACTGGGACAATATTACCAAGAATTGACAAGCAGTTGAACTACACTTCCTCAAGACAGCAGCAGCTCTTCCTTGCTCACCTTATTTTTCCAGTATTATATAAGGTACAGCTTTTGTTTGGTTTATTTCACTTATCAAATTTCTTTTGTGAGAGAAAAAATCAAACTCCTCAAAGAACAGTTTGATTTTGCTTATGAAAAATCATCTTACAGTTTTAGTGAGTTGTCTCTCATTTTAATCTCAAAGGTAATGAAATTTCCTGTATGCTTTAAATCCATTTGCTTTTCAGCCTGACAATGGATGGAATCAAATGATGAGTGAAGATATTATTGAAGATCTGAGTCACACTAAAATTTGTCATCAGCTCAGACAAATTAGTAAAAGTGTTTACAAGTTTGTTCCATGGCACCATGTTTGTTAAGTCATGAATATGGACATGTCACTGTGACTGTTACTTGCCCAAAGTGGTAAATGCTCCATCCCTGGCAGTGTTCAAGGCCAGGTTGGACAGAGCCCTGGGTGACATGGTCTAGAGTTAGGTGTCCCTGCCCATGGCAGGGGGATTGGAACTAGATGATATTAAGGTCCTTTCCAATCCAAACCATTCGATAATTCCAGAACTCTATGACTGGAGGAATGAAAAGCATAGAGAAAATTGTTCAGGAGTCTGGAGTTTTAAGTCTGTTTGCTCTTACAGTCAGATGGCAGAACAGAAAATCCATATATCAAAAAGGAGCTGCAAATATTTGAATGGAAAATACAGATCTGCTATTCTGTGTTCTAAACCCATGATGAGAATCATTGCAGAAAACCCAAGAAAAATTTGAGCTGAAGGCAAAAGTTTTGTTTTTCCCTCACTAGACAATGCTAGAGAAACGTCACTCAGCACACTTTTGTAACATGTAGAATGGAGAAAGTAATTGTCATTTCATGGTTAAAGATTTGGAATAAACCGAAGATCAAGTTTCAAAGCAGTGTGAACTGAATTGTTAGGAGGCTAAAAACCAGCAATTACAGTGTTTGGAAGACAAAAAGGATATGAGAACTAAAGGATGACAATTGAATTCACTGAGCAATGTATTCTGAGACTTTTTCCCCAAGCCTTCTAAACAGTATAAACTGGAATGAAGTAAACAGATGAACTGACTGTTATTGTATGCGACTTCTCTGTTGCATACAGACCTAATCTATTTACATGAGGACAAAGCAAGGCTAGAGAAGTCTGACAGATGACTTAGTTCCTTCATTTTTATCAAAAAGGAAAACTGATTAGTTTTACACTAACTGTCAGCATTTCCTAAAGTGGGAGCTCTGCCCTTGTAGGGAGTGTGAAGGACTAGCTCAGGGTAAGAGTTCCGGCAAGGATTTTTAGTCATTTTCCACAGTCTCTGAGTTTTTAAACTTTTCTTCATTTTTAAAAGATAATTCCCAGTTATTAAAGACTCAAAGGGTATTTTCAGAGTCTGCTTCTGAATCTGCAAGAGTGCCTAAGGAATCACTTTGATGTATCAAACTGAGACATTCCTTCCAGGGTTTGCTAAATTCATATGCAGTATTTTGAGTGTCATAGTGGTAATTCTTTTGGCTATGATCAGAGTATGTGACAGAGGACAGAAAGTATCTGTTGAAGAAAGTCAACCTTAAAGTGGGTGGTGAAAACTCCAATAGAGGTTATGCAGTAAGGTGGCTCCAATAGTGTGGTAGATTTATACTGTTGCTCACTTTTGGGGTTTGGTTTTGTTTGTTTGTTTGTTTGCTTTTCCCCTGAAGTGCATGTTTGGTTTGCAAAAGGTAGATTGAGATCATGGCTGTAACGTGAAATACTTCCACAGAGGTAAAAATACCTGGTACTTGCGACTTTAGTAATAAAAGGCAAAAGGAGGCAGTAGCTCTGAATTGTAGCTGGACATATTCCAGCTTCAGATTACACATGCATTTCTAAGAATGAGACTAACTCAAACCACCAAGAGATTCTCAATCTGTTCATTTTCCAGCTCAGCCTCTAGCACCTTCTTAGAAGCTCCTCTTTAATTCAGAGCAAGCCTCAAAGCACAGTGCAAAAAACCTATGGATGTACTGTAATAGGCAGAGGCATCCAGACTAGATGATCTCATGGTCTCTATATCTTCGAACACCCTAAAACTTCAAACCTATGAAAGAAAGATTTAAGAAATAAACCTTGTTTCAGGTAACACTGCAACCAGACTTCTGTCAGCTTCCTCCTAGTTCCTGGCTGTGTTTTGGCTGTTTCTTTTCCTCTCTCAGCGGTTAAATTATTTAGCCTTTTAGAGGGAGGCTGCAACACCTGACATGGGGATGTGTGTGGTGTAAGTGATGTGGTGTGTGTAAATCAGTGGAAAACCAGATCTTGCAAAGGGTATTCAAGAGATGGCAGTGTTGCACTCACCATCCATCCCTGCTGCTGGAGATTTTATCTCAGCTGGTCCTGTGTCAGTGGAAGTTTTCCAGGCTTTTCAGACCTCTTTTCTTTCTCCTCTCCAGTCTTTTAGCTTCTGATTTGCTATTTTAAATACTAATTATGCAACTGAACTGTAGCCACTAAAAAGAATGTGTAAAATGCATGGATAGCAACCTCAAGGTAAAGGACATGTTAGAGGCTCTCTAAAGCTCCCTGAATGGGGTAACAGTTTTCCTGACAGCCCCACAGTGAAATAAAGCTGTTTTCCCTCTATCTGGAAATACCCAACAGTGCCCAGTACTGCACAGATTATTATATGTGGTCAGCGCCAGGCATTTGAGAGACTGTTGAATGTCTCCAGTACTCCAGTAAGCAAACTGTGAACATCCATAAGCAGAGTTAACCACTGAATTTGAAAGGGAAAAAGAAACAAAGGCTGATACAAGAAACAGTCGCTGCTGACGTTATACTGGCTGGTGCCTGCAAGCTGCAGTAGAGCAGAATTATGTTAACATTATTCTGATGATATTCAGAATCAATAATGCACAGCAGCAAGTAATGGGGAATGTCTTATTGACTTTCTTGTCTTAGCTTGCGGCCCTGTGAATTGATATGTGGCAGTACTGCCCTAGAGGCAAACACTCAGGCAATTTTTCACCATATGTGGTGGAAATCAGGTGCCACTTCCTCCAGTGTCCAGCTGTGTCTACAGTGGGGGCTGAAAGTGGGATGGGGCTGGCAAAAGCCTAGGTGGTATGAAGACTCTGTACACCAGACTGCCCACATCACATCATTCTGGACAGCAAGAACAGCTTCTTAAATTGAAAAGGTGTCAAAACCTCAGCTAAACTCTATGCACAGTTTAAATGTAAATGGATATGTCATCTAGAAGAAAGTTGGAGCTTCATAAAGATGGTTCCGTTCATCAATACTTAACTCACATATGCAGGATCTTAATTTATATGTTGTTCCACTGCGCCACTTGGCATCCATCAGCAAGAAGCTGATGAGCTATGCAGCTGGGACTGGCATCCGTGCTGACAGGAGTCTTGTAGTCACATGTCAGGTGCTGGCATAGGGCACATTTTATTTTTGACCTTATTTAAGGCAGAAATCTGATGTAGAATACCACAGCACAGTCAGAAGCAAAGCACCATGCTGATTTCAAGGCACAGAACCTCTTCAAACAGCATCATGAACAAATGCAGTTTCCCGTGCTAAAACTGGGTGGGTGCATACAATCCTTTTTAAGAAATAGGAATAACGTGGACCTTTGCTCTCTTCATTCCTAGGGACTTCACAGGGTGTTGGCAGCTCTCAGTCCATTTTATGAATAACCCATGGGTTGATATATGAATCAGTTGATCTATGAACTTGATATATGAAGGAAGGTTGAAAGAACTGGGTTTATTCAGCCCAGAGAAGAGAATGCTCAGAGGGATCTAATTCCTGTCTTCTAGCACCTAAATGGTCATTACAGTTTACACTGCAGTGTTCTTGTCACAGCAATCCATGTGAAGGGACAAGAGGAACAAGATGTTTCAGGGGAAATTCCATCCATCCATGCACACAGGGACACAAAAAGTATTCTTCACCATGACACCAAATAACAATTGGAATAGGTAGACCTGAAGAGAAATGGTTGCAATATGCACCACTGTAAGTCTTAGCTTGAAAGATCCTTTTTATTTGCAATAAAAAGCCATCACTAATAATAGTTTAATATTGTTTTATTAAAAAAGGAAGTTTTTATGTTTTATATTCTTAATTTTGGAAGTGCTTAAATGCAATACAATTATGCATCAATAATTTCCCCAATGACGTGTTTGTCTGTATCTGTTTAAAAAACAAAATCATCTTCAAGTATTGTGAGGTTTTTTTTATTAACACATATATGTTTTCCAAGATGTAAGAAGCCACATAACTGCTCATTGCCTCACTCCTGTGAGTAATTTTGCTTTATCTGATAACAAAATGTAGGGCTTGATGCAGAAATTATGAATGCAAAGATTTGTCCTATAGGTATCCAGAGGCAATACTAGGTAGCCATAAAAATGAAACACAATTAAGGCTTAAATGCTACACTGTTATTAAATTAATTCAAATAGTGTAAGAGTTTAAGCCTGTTTTTCCCATCTGAATCATCACTTTCAAAATGTGTATCTTTGAAGTTCAAGATTCCAAAGCTGGGTTTCTTACTGAAAAGATGCACATTTTCCTCTTTATTCTGTTCCCTCAAAGACTTCCCAATACTTGTAGCTTGCTTTCTTCAGAAGACATTGTGTATTTGTCAATCCTCTTCTAATTACATCTTGTCCAATTTCAGCCTCATCAGACAAAAAAAAAACCAAAACAAATGGAAGTCACAAAGATGCTAGGTTTTCCAACAAATTTCATGAAACAAAAATCATTGTCAAGGTAGAGGGGAGTTGCCCAAATCACATCTCTGCCGAAGGAAAGGGAAGTAGAGCTCAGCCCTTTTGCGCTGTGTTCAGCAGCACCTGCTGATAACACTCCATGTGCTGCCTTTTGCTTGTGTGGAGGAACCAACAGACACTTAGTTGGGTACCAAACCAGGGCTAGAGATGAAGGACTTAAGGAAAAAACCCAGAAGTCTGGAGAGGAAATCAGACTTTTTTAGTTCCAGGCTCACAATGCAAATTTGATCACCTCAAAGAAAGAAAATGAAGGAATGAAACTTCAACAAAACATTTTGATGATTCCACCTAGAATTCACCACTCCTGTTTTTAGCAAGGAAGCAGGGAAAGTTTCACAGCGCCCAGCCTCCTCCTCAGGTTTGCCATTCACCTCTACTGCTGCTAAATATGGATGTCTAAAACAATCTAAACTGTGAAATGTTCACTATCTTAAGTCCTCCTGACTTCCATATGTTCGTGCTTCCCTGAGGCTTTACACAAAGATAAAGAAGATCTGAAAAATCTTCCATGTCATATTTATTATTTTAGACATTGGGGTCAAGAATTCATGAGTTAAAGCTAAAGGCTGAATATCTGTACAGAGAACTAACAGAATGATCATACTTTACAGAAATCTGATGGTATTAGGTCAAACAGAGATTTATCTGATGAATTGACAGACAGAAAGGACTTTGAGGTAATCCCAGTTCTTTGAGGGCATGTTTTAGAACATGCACTACACTGATGCTCCCCCCCCCCCCCCATCTTTTTTTATGCATGCTGTGGATGAGTAAACTCTGACATTCATAATTTCTACACTTAAAAAACAGAGGAAGATGAATAAGGTAAGGGTACATATTATCCAACCACAGAATTCCCTTGAAATATAAGCTATGGGATATTATCAGACACGGGAACCTCGGACAAACAGATCTTCATTTACATGCTGTGAGGCTGTTCCTGTTTCTCTAAGCATCTCATTAGGACTGTTGTTAAAAGTTGACCAATTTGCAGACTGGCTTATTCAGTCTTTTACTCAATGACTTTGAAATCGTTAGTGAATTAAGATGTTATGTGAGCACAGTAGGTAGAAGTCAGCCTAGACTCTCCTCCCCCTCCAATTCACTAGTTCCCTGGATGTTGCATATGAGTCAATATCAAATCCCTTGTCTCCATGGAGAGAAAGCATGGCATGAGGTGGGATGAAGCTGAAGAGTTGCTGAAAACAACTCCATACCGTTTCCAGCACAGGATCCTGTAATCAGTATGCTGCTGGTTTTAAGGTCTTCTCATGCAGACAGTAGATGGTGTTTGAGTAAGCGTAAATGGAAAGTATATTAGTTCTGAACATCACTGTCACTAATCAGTGCAATCTAGTGTACCCCACTAGGTCAGTAAAATTAGATTTTCAAAGCACATTTTTAATTATTCTGGTATTTTAAATAGGTTTTATCCAGAATAAGAACATGCATAGCCAAATATGATTGTTTTGGTTAAGCATAGTCAAAGGCAGACATATGCCGAAGCTCCTAAATCCTGGATCCCATAAACTGATTTGGGCTTGAACAGAATATGAGTGTGTGTTTAGGAGCTGCTGACAGTGAAAGAGAAGGCAAGAGGGTGTCATGGACTGTCTTGAGTAGTCATGGTCTCAGAATCCCAGATTTCAAATCCTTACTAAGTGATACAAAGAAATTACCTCTAGAAAATAAATTAAGAAAATAAAGGAGTCAGTCTGTATTTTCAGCAGGTTCCTCAAGCCATCACTGCTGACTGCTGAGTAATTGCTCCCTGACATCACAGCATAATAAAATCAGGTTGGTATTAGTAAAAGGCAAGCCTCTCTCCGAGAAAGATTAATTTCTTCTTCAGTATATGTTTATGAAGGTGAAATCTTCCCCTCTGTGAGACTGATAGCCAAGCTGAATTGAAATCAGAACTGGAAGCTTTCACTAAGTTTGTTCAGGAGAAGCCAAATTGAAGCGTGTTTTACAGACAAGGATTTCTTCTAGCTATAAAGAGCAGCATGTATAAAGAGCAGCATGTTAGCTGCGAGAGCCAGATTTTGATATTCCTCATGCTCATGTAAATCTAAGGCACATTTTTTTGCATTGATTAGAGGAGCTCTGTATTTATACCAAGCTATCAGGATGCATCCATCAGTCAGGACGATTCTAGCCTGAGATTAAGACAAACAGTCTACAAATAAAGACAACAAATAGAAACCTCTATGAAAAGAGAGGTCACGGTGAACTATTCTTTCCATAGAATAATGTCTCCATGGAGACAGACACATTCAGATTGGAAGCAAGACAACTTTTAACAGCAACAGTAATTAACTGTTGCAACATAATTAAAGGATGTCGCTGATTAATCATCTCCTGGAGGCCTTACATTTAGACCAAATGTCTTTCAGTAAGATATACACTGATTTAGTCACAAGTTCATGGGCTTGATAACACTCACATTAGAGGAAAGAATGATTTCTTCCACTGCTTGACTTACTGGGTAAAATTCCATGACTTGTGTTACGCAAAAGGTCTGAGCATCTGAGTAGCCGAATTTTTTCTGGCCTTTCAATCTATGGGGCAATGTGAACATTCACAGCATACAATGCTGTCTTAGGGTGAGCAGGTAAAAAAAACACTTCTTCAGCAGTATACAGAACGCATTCTTTGATATATTCTCACAATTGTTCACTTGAGAAGAAGGTCTGCACATGAGTGGAATGAAATCTCGCCTTATGCTTCCTTCACAGAAGTAATCAATTACGTAGGAAGGATGAAACTCTGCCCCCCACATTTGTAAAGCTGGAAAGCAAGAGCAAATGAGGTACAATAAAAACGGAACATACACCATTGCTTCCTCTGCACTCTCTTATATACATTTATATTCTCTGGCGTATTTGAGTTTGGATATAATAAATAACCCCATGTAATTTTTTTGAGCTTTGGAACAGCCCCTAATCATTTTATACAACAGATATGTGAATATTTATTTATTAATGTAAACATGAATATATGGGGCCCATAAATATATGTGCCCCACTTCTTACTCCTAAAAGTCAAGCAGTTTGAAGCTACTGAACTATTTAAATCTACTCATCATAGGTAAATCTGAATACATCTTTGCTTTTACATGAACAGCATTTATTCAAGATAGAATCCACTTTAGATTTCTTGACACAGTGAAATATTGCTTGCTGTCTGACTGCATTTGTCAGAGAAAAAAGAAGTCCAATCATCAGCACTGAATCATTGCAACATACACGAAGGTGGCAGAAATCTTCAGTACAGCTCCTGGTACAACTGCTGATAATGTTGTCTTTTATCTAAGGCTGTAGACTTCAAGTGACCACAATGTCATTCTACATGACATGGAGAGCTAAATCATGCATATATATGAATGCATACACACATGCTGTACAGATTTCCAAGGAGGCATTCAGTAATCCTGAAATGAAACCCTTTCATCTTGCTGTAATGACAATAAGAGCTCTAGTTTGTTTTCCTAGAAAGGGTCAGACTGGAACAATTCCATTCTGCACCAGTCTGACCCCAGTACCTGTAAACAGGCAGATTCCCATAACACAAATTTATTTTAAATTAACAGTCAAAAGTAGAGGGCTTTTTATATTCCAGAATAAATTTCCAGCATTACAGAAGATAATAAAAGGTTAAAGAAAAAAAGCCCTTAGCAACATATTGGCATCACATATCACCCTACATTCAATATGCCTACCTCCCATCGTGAAGTTCTTTTTAGCTTTTTAAACTATTATTTGGTACCTAAGAAAGATACCATAGGCCTGCAAACTCAGCATCATTTATATTCACAACCTCAGCTCTATAGGAATGTTCTTTCTCTTGACAAGAAATAGGCAACACTATTGCAGGCAAGACTTCTTTTTTCTCCACCTACCTATATAAAGTTACCTTGAGTACATTGCGAGGAGCTTTCTGGATCTGCTGCAGAATGTTCATACTCTGCCAAAATTAATTCAGGTTTCAGTGGGAAAAATAAGGAACTAACAGCCCTTCCTCTCTTGGGCACAATTCAGTAAGACATGGACATTCCCATCCTACAGTGGTGTCAGTGAGATGAGGACTCAACCTGATCTTGGCTTCTATCAGTTGTAGTTATATCCTACTGCGTGAAACAACAGCTGACTCAGTGTTAGGATTCAGAAGTCCTGCTTCAGAAGCAAGACTTAGAAATATATGGTGACCACTGCCTAATCCTATGTCCTTCCATCCTGCAAAAAGAGGGATCACAGTTTGTCTTATACAATCATTGAGAGGATTATGATACCTGAAATATGTTAACAGAAGAGTAAGAGTCAAAATACACTGCAATCTACATCCTTGCTTTTCCCCCATGCAACAATTCATCCGTAGAACAGAATGAAGTTGAAAGAAGCTTCTGGAGGTCACCTGGTCCAACCCTTTATTCCAAGGAGGGGCAATTTAGATCAGGTTGCTCAGGGCCTTTTCCAGTCAAGTTTTGAATACCTTAAAGGATGAAGACTTAACCTTTCTGGGGAATTTGTTGCAAGGTTTACCATCTTCTTGGTAAAACAACCCCAAAGTAGTACTTCCCTTTAGTAGCACTTGTGATCCCATCTGGGTAAGCCAACAAGCAAACAAAACCAGATTCAGGTATCCAGCTATCCAGTTACCCCAGCCTAGAATTAGGGCCAGCCCTGCATAAGGATGAAGGTGCCTGATTTAGCTAGAACAAAGCCCTTCCCTCTACATAAGACCTTTACCTGAGGTTGCCCGCTTGAGCAGGACCAGTCCTTTCTCACATGTGATTAAGGCATAATAATCCCCATGTGAGAAGTGAGCTTCCATTTCCCTCTGTGCTTTTCTGAGCTTTTCCGAGCTTTTTCCGAGCTTTTTCTGAGCTTTTCTGAGCTGAAGCAGGGACTGCAGATATCCTAGCAGTGTGAACTGTAAGGTATGGTGGTACAGGTTTCCTTTAGTTTCTCCAGTCAGAGATTTTAGTTTCGTATAAACTACTCAAACATTCAGTGTGCCCAGGGAAGAGCAAGAGCACAGCTTTGAAGAAAGCACTCGCCTTAGGCAGTGAGATTCCAGTCTCTGATGCAGTCAGTAGTGTGGATCTTATAAAAAGGCACTTCCAAAAAATCCAGTCTCTGGCCTAGCATTTAAGAATACACTGAGATATATCTCAGGTGTGGGGAGCCTCTCTTCCTTCTTTCCTTTCTTTCTTTCTTTGTGTAGTCAGTCCCCAACTGGAATCTATTCCTACACTGACAAAATGTTATTGATCAATTGGGTTTTTTTCCTGTGATTTGTAATTAGCATACTAGGCAGCCCAAAATCCATTAAATTATTGGTTTAGAATGATGCAGGTTCCCCCTATGTACAACATCACAGACAGTTCAATCCTGCTTTCTTTTTTTATTGAACACTAGAGTTCAAAAAGTGAAGGGGACAGGAGAATGAAGAACAAGCCACAGAATTACCTCTGCTTAAGCTAACTAATAAATAACAGACCGTTTTTCTTGTCTCCTTATCTAACTTGAACATGACATAACCATTGGTTTATTTGAGTGATGGCGTAGATTTTAACATCAGGCTGTATGCGCTCTGTTCCATTTATCAGGGTGTACTACATCCAGTTTATAAATTGCTGGGTTTTCCCTATTTGCAGCCATGAAGCTCAGCTCATTTCAACAATTGTTATTGCCAATGCTTTTTCTGGGAAGTGAAATTAAGGTAACCTGAAAATTCATTATGTCTTACTGTCTTCATCAAGATTAAACATGCCAATGTTCTTAACAAGCATTTTCTTCTCCTTGCCTATTTTCAAAGGTTGTGGGAGTGTGTGCTTTCAGATGAATCTCAATTCAGTTGTTTCTTCCAACATGCATATACATATACTGCTGAAGATCATGCACATACTGTAACTCGAAACAAAACCAGGGCACAGCTGCAGTCTGGACAAAAATGTTTGTCTATTGTGAGACTATTCTAGAGCCACATTCACCTGAAACATTGGAAATCCTTCCAATATTCAGCCTACACTTATTAACTATTTTCTTTCATCCATCATTTCCATTCAATGTTATGTATTTAAAGCTCAGGCTTCATTTTTCTCCACTAAACAAAGAGAAATCTGAGATCCGGCTTCAAGATAGGCTCTTCTGATTACACTAGTAACCCTTATGCGCTTTGATTCTCTCTTCCCCAGATATTAGTAACTACCAGTCTGCAACAACCTTGATGATTTACAAAATCTAATATAGCAGGACAAACACGCTTCTATTTTTCCTAAAAGTACCAGTCCAAAATCCTACTGGCTTTTTACATATCCGTATCATATTGGCTTCCCCTTTCTCCCACACCCTTTCTTGCTAACTGATGAACTCTCAGGGAGCCATAGAAATGGACATTAATCAGTAAGGAAGAAGGAATATTTGTGGCAGGCAAGACAGAAACTTTATCACTCTGAGCTTCACATTTAGTCAATAGAGATCATTATGCACTTAGAATTACCCCAGAAGCCACTTAAAAGCTTGAGTCCCCCTTGGCAGGTGTCAGAATTTCATACTGATTTACACAAGCAGCTTAGGATGACTATGTTCCTAGATTGGAATATATAGGTAGATACGTAAAGGCAGGGAACATTTTAAGTGCCTGATGCAATTTCTTCTAGCCTGGTCTCCAAAACTATCTATTTTTTCTTGTACAATTGCTCTTTTTTTTTTTATCTTTTGTACTGCTTAATACTTTTCCATCATTAAAAAATTTCAGGGATTAAACTGATTCTGCTTACATCAGTCGCAAAAGTATTGCATGGGACAGTGTTGATCGCTAAAGACTTCAGTTTCCTTCTCACCTCAGTCTTATGGCAGAATTTTCCAGCTACTGGGAAACCCTAAACCTAACTCTAATTTCTGCTGTAGCACTTTATCAGCACTTAACAAGCCTGAACAAGAGAACCAGTACCACACTTTTTCTGTCTATGGAGAAAAAGGTAAGTTTAAATCAGTAATCCCATGAATAATAATAATAATATTTAAAATATCTGGATTTTACATTTACTTCCATATCATTTTCTATAAATTTCATTTGAAAACAAACATGCTACAGATACATGATGTGTGGATAATGAGATTGTTACACCTATGCTAACATGCATCAAAGCATATCTGTTGCCTATGCTACTCTCCAGTATCACACTGCAGCCACTGAAAAAATGTTTTCTTTAAAGAACCTCAAAGAAATGGTCTAAAAACCTCTCTAGAAAAGACCTTGCTGCCAAGTTCACGATTTCACAGATAACTGGTCTTAATCTTATGGGATCAAGATTATCCAGCAAATAATTGGTTTTATTGAAGAGTTTTTCTTCCATTTCAGTTGTGGTCACTTCCTCTTCCATATTCCTCTTCCTACTAATTAACTGGATTTGTCTTCATATTCTACAGACTTCATCTTCATGAAGACTGTTCTTCAGCACATGTAATTTTAAATACTTATCTAAAGTTCCCAAGTTAGGAAGGCAGTAATCCAAGGTCACTAATGAAGAGGTTAAATAAAATAGAGGGTTGAATCATCCCTTGGAAGGGTCTCTCCATGGAATGGATAGGGTTTCTGGAAAAAAAATCAGTTATCAGCTTGGAGAAACGTGAAACTGAGCCATGTTTTCCACCACTTCTATGCCAAGAAATGTTTGTTTTGTCTTAGGGCCAAGATTGAATTACTTTTAATGTTGACTCAATCTGTTGTTGTTCTTTGTAACTCTGCACACAGCAATGGTAGACTTTAGCAACTTGTTTTTATTTTTTTTTTTGGTGAGATTTAGCTCATCTTGACTTTTACAGCTTTTACTTTATGACTATTTTAGACAAATTTGGTGGTGTTCTATGACAAGGCTATGGTATTGCTGAATAAAGGAAGAGTGACTTTATCCAGGTAGACATTATCTACCTGGTTGTGTGCAAAGAATTTAACACTGTTCAGCACAACATCCTTCTCTCTACACTGGAAACACATGTATTTGATGGATAGACCACCCGCTGGATAAGGAATTGGATGGATGATCATACTCAAAGAGCTGCAGTGAAAGGTCCGATGTCCGATTGGAGACCAGTGACAAGAGGCATTTCTCATTGGTTGGTACTAGGACCAGAGCTGTTCAACATCTAGGTCACTGACATGGAGGGTGAGATCGAGTGCACCCTCAGCAAGTCTGTCGACCATGTCAAGCTGTGTGGTGTGGATAACACACTGAAGGGAAGGGATGTTGCCCAGAGGGGCTTGGACAGGCTCAAGAGGTGGGCCCATACAAACCTCATGAAGTTCAACAAAGCCAAGTGCAAGGTCCTGCGCCTGGGTCAGAGCAATCACAGGCACAAATGCAGGCTAGATGGAGAATGGACTGAGAGCAGCCCTGAGGAGAAGGACTTGGGAGTGCTGGTTGATGAGAAGCACAGTATGACCCAGAAGTGTGTGCTTACAGTCCAGAAAGCCAACCATATACTTTAATGCAGAGCTGCATCAAGAGAAGCAGGGCCAGCAGGTCAAGGGAGGTGATTCTGTCCCTCTGCTGTCATGAGAACCCCACCTGCAGTCCTGTGTGATGCTCTGGGGACCCCAAAATTAGAAAGATATGGACCTTTTGGAGTGTGTCTAGAGGAGGGATACAATGATGTTTAGAGGGCTGGAGCACCTCTTTTATGAAGAGAAGCTGAAAGACTTGGGCTTGTTCAGCCTGAAGAAGAGAAGGCTCTTAAGAAACCTTAGAGCAGCTTCCAGTACATAAACAGGGCTTACCAGAAATCCAGAGAGGGTTTTTTGACAAGAGAATGTAGAGTCAGGACAAGGGGAAATGGCTTTAAACTGAAAGAGGGGAGATTTAGGTTAGATATTAGGCAGAAGTTCTTCCTTGAGAGGATGATAAAGCCCTGGCACAGGGTGCCCAGGGAAACTGTGGCTGCCCCATCCCTGGCAGTGTTCAAGCCCAGGTTGGACGGGGCTTGGAGCAACCTGCTCTAGTGGAAGGTGTTCCTGCCTGTGGCAGAGGACTGGAACTGGATGAGCTTTTAGGTTCCTTCCAACCGTTCCATGATAATATGTTGATTTTATGATATCCAGGGTACATTATTTAAATAAACTTTCTGAGGAATTTTAAAGCTCTTCCCTCCATTCCCAGTGGGAAAATCTATTCCCAACAGATCTCATTCCAATAGATACCCTTCACTGGGATGAAAACTTTGGATAAGAAAGCCATATATGCCTTAGTGGCCTTTTTGCTTCATTTGAACGTCTGATCCTGAGTAGTTTAATTTACGTAATTCCTTATTTTATTAATATCTCAAATACCTGCTCTTTTAAAATTACCCATCTTCCAATAAACAATAATGTTTATACAAAATATATTCATTTAATTAAAACTGAGTGAGCTCACAACTAGTATTTTTTAGTGTCTCATTATTCATTCCAATAAAACAAAGCACATTTAATAATAATAATATTTTTTTGCCTATTAAGTATCTCAATAACAGGTAGAAAACTGTAAAGGAATTATGATCCTTGGAAAACAAAGAAAACGATACAAAGATTCTAATGGAGGGAAAATCTATGTGTTTGTGCTTGCAATCGTAGCTACTTTCTTTAATATGTGCCTGCAGGTTAAGAAAGATATTTATTAAGAAACCAAGGTAGCATTTATATTAGTATATTAAAGCATCACCAGAGAACATTCCTTAGTACTGAAACATGATTCTCATGGCATTATATTGTTATAATAGTCCCTGGAATCATTTTTGCCTGGATCAAATAAGCCTGTCCCAAATAATTCCCAGGCACAGCTGGAGACAGTGTGAGTCATGAAGTATTCAAAATAGGCAGGTCTGGTATGATCAGATTGTATCAGCTTTTCAAGAACAAGCAAATGAAGATTCTTCAGGTATAGCAACGGAGAATTCAGACATACGTGGCATTTGCTGCTATAGAGCTCTCAAGGAGGATGCGGCTTCTTTATGTTCACAAAAGGGTTTCTGCATAATAGAATACTGGACAAGGGACAGGACAAGTAACATAGATTGGTCTGCATCCACTGCTTAGGTCCAGTCCTCATTATAGAAAATTTGCCTTGTGTAGGGATCATTGCACTGGTTCAGAAGGGAGGCAGGATATGAGTTAACAATTAGAAAGGGCAATTCTTAAGTTGAGCTTTTAATCTTTTTTGTTTTGAGATGTGCATATTCCCAGGAAGATTCCATGTCCTATCCCAAGCAGCTTCAGGTTAATCTTTTTCAAAAAGACTAGAATTACTTTTAGAAATATGAGAAATATAAGGTCTTGACACCAGAACTGGAATAGTGTCCAAAGTCCCAAGTGGGTGCTCAATAATTTTCAGATACAATTTCAAGCTACCAACATATACCAACAAGTACCATTTTTCGTGTCAACAACAGAAATATGCAGAAACAGCATTTTGCTGGCCATCAGTGGTCTCCAACAAGTTGATTCCAAGGTGTTGGTTTTACAGCATTTACAGTAACAGAGCTGGTTTTGCTTCAGACAAGACCAAAGGGCAAAGGGAAAAGTATTGCAAGGAAGAAAAGCAATAAACTGATTTCCACACACAGTAAGTCCTTGACAAAACATGCAATCAAGGCAAGCAGGCAATTTGTTCATTAGCATTGTTCTTGTTCTAGCAGATAATGAAAACTTGTCCAACATGCACTCAGAAGTCTATTGTCTATCTATAAAGGACATTTTTTTGATTTGACGATTCTTAGCCAGTTGAGCTGCTCAGAGTAGAAAAAGCAAAAGGGTTCAGAGCACTTGCTGAACCAGAACCCTGCAGAGTACATGATGGATTGAAACTGCCATCTCTTTTTGTCTAATCCCTGCACTTTCTGGGCTAAAGAAATAAAACAGTCAATGAAAGAAAAAGACTCAGGCTTTAACAGTAAAGTAAGTCAAGACTGTGTGTGCTACTATATGGGAATGGAAAGTCTTTTCATAAATTACTTATAATTGCATATATGTGGAAGAGCTAAGGTGAGGGTACCTTGATGCTAGATGTTATTCAGAAGTGTAATGAGAGAGAGGAAAAGCTTTCAGTTCACATTAATAGACAACAGAATCACCATGATGCACAAAGAAATGCAGAGTGGCAGAATGAAATGAAAAATAGTTTTACTGGCTTGTGAGAGAAATCCTGATGTTCCTGTTGAACATCCTGGCAATGCATATGGACGCTAATGGTGCAGCGCAGAAGGGCATGACAGGATGCTATACAAGCACAGCATTGAGTCAAGGCTATGTAGCTCAGACCAAGAACCAAACTAAGCACCCAAGAAGTGATTTTTCTACAACTGGTTTACTCACAGACAGCTCAGATATCTCTGCTTGATATTGAATTCCTGAAAAACTCAGGAGATTGCTTGACTGCAAAACTTGGGGTTTCAGTGCTACTGACCTAAGAAAGGCTTGACACCTAATTAATACATAGTTTGTAAGTAATTGATGAACACTTCTTAATTTTTTGGAAGCTATTTGTAATCTTAAAGCAATATGTGATTGAAAATAAGGAAATAAATGCCCTTTCTTACTACAAAATCCTTCCTATCAGAAAATGTCACTTGATAATTTTTTGGAGACTTTTCAGTTGCAAAGATTAGAGTGAGTCAGGAACCTCACTATGGACTTTAGAAGTAGCACAACAGTTTACAAATCAAAACACTTCAAGCAAAGCCTATAAATAGACCATAATCACAATCTGACCGTATCCCTGAGATATGTAATTACTTGGAATGTTGCCCCAAATACTTTTTAGATATATTTAAACCCAAAGCAATCAGTCTTATTATTTATTCAGTACATTCTACATGCCAGGCAAAATGCTAATCTTTGAAGTCATAGAATAGTTAGTGTTGGAAAGAACCTTAAGATCATCCAGTTCCAACCCCTCTGCCATGGGCAGGTACACCTCACACTAAACCATGTCATCCAAGGCTCTGTCCAGCCCTGCCTTGAACACCGCCAGGGATGGAGCATTCACAACTTCCCTGGGCAGCCCATTCCAGTGCCTCACCACCCTCACAGTAAAGAACTTCTTCCTTATATCCAATCTGAACTTCCCCTGTTTAAGTTTTAACCCGTTACCCCTTGTCCTGTCACTACAGTCCCTAATGAAGAGTCCCTCCCCAAAGTCAGAGCATCTTCTCACACACACATGCAGATTAACAAAATAATTTCACTGCAAATGTCACCATTTCTATTTTTAGAGGACAATGAAAACAGCCATTGGGCAGATGAACTCTAACCCATGGCTGTCCTGAGGTGTGGTGTATAGGTGATAAGACTATGGTAAACTCCAATAAGAGAAAATGAAAATGCACCAAAACCCACTCTTCCTATTTTGAAAAGCTTTTTTCTTTTTAAAACCCTCTAACTCTTACCCTTTCTTATAAAATCTTTATCTATTTTCTACAGAGAAAACAGAAGGAAAATGCTATAAAAATATTTTCCACACAAATGCAGAGAACAAATATGCAGAAAAAAAACTTTCAAATATTATCATAGTTCTAGTTATGATTTTTCACAACTCCTCTACAACACTGTGAAGTAATTACTCATTTCTTGCTTATGTAATGAAGCTAGTAACACCTCTACCATGATTATATCAAAATGACATATTTATCTAGCTAGAAAGAAACCATCAGCTTATGAGAAATTATTAACATGATTGATTTGAAGAGCCATTTTATAAAGAAATATTCAGTCATTTCTACTTGACATTTTTAGTACAAATCAACTGCTTATAAATGCAAACATAGTTTTGAATTATTGCTGTATTCCATAGTCTGCATATGCCTGAAATTTACTCATGTCTGCAGAAATATTTAGTCCTTTGAGAGCACCTTGCTGCATTCTCACTTTTGATCTAAGAACAACTTCAGGTCTTGTACTTCCCACTGAACTTGCACGAACAACAGCCAAGGGACCTAATGCGGCACCTCCCATATATTAATAGATTATAACCATCAATGACAAAAGATAGACTAGTGTAAGGGAGACCAAAGGTCTGGAAAACAAAATAGGTGTCATGGCTGACCTTCAGCAAAACACGCCAGCTTTCAGTCCTTTGGTTCCCTATTAGTAAAATCATAATTAATTTATGAAGCATTTCTGAATAAGCTCTTGGCTGTATTAAGTACTCAGATCTAGACATTTTATCAGCAAAACAGTTTATCTTAAGCACTATTGTTATTTCTGCCCTTTGTTTCTCTTAACCTTGTGCACTTGTCTTTCTCCTTCATTTAGACCTTTGATATCCTGCTTCCTCCCCTCTGACTCCTACTGGCATTTACATACAATCTGCATAGAGTTCACTCCCACCCTTCCACAGCCCATCTGATAAAATCTATGATGAAATTGCTGCAAGTGGCATTATGCAATGCTGATGTCTGTGAACCGAAATCCCATCAAGACAGACAGGATAGGGAAAATACTGCCAAATCCAGGTCACTTTGGTCCAGATTGTCTGTATACAGAGGATGGCAACGGTCCATTGTTTCAGGGACTGTGGCTACCTTTGGCCAATATTCTTTAGGACATTACTGCAAAATACTGAAATGCGACATTCTGGGAAGACCTTGACAATTCTTTGTCATTTATCTGTACGCACACTCTGACACTCTCCTTCTCTCCCCAGACCTGTCACCTTGGAAGCAAACCTCCCCTTTTATTTGAGTTATATATTAAAGCTTAGGCTCTACACACCTTGATGAAGCCAGGCACGTTGCAAATGTAAAATGAACCCCCTGATTTGCATAGGCAAGCCTACTGTAAGTATCTGTAAGGCCTATGCACGTATAGTAAATGGATCCTTCAGGACTTGCACCTGTATTTTAGCTGGCAGAATAATTAGGTCCCATATGGTTAATGAAATGTAACATGTCAGTATTTTGTAGGCTGAGATTTGTCACACGGAGGTGTTGGATGTAACACCCACTCTACCAACTGTTCAAGAGTAGAAAAAACAAAATCAGTTAAAAGCTTGTGTGTAAAAGAGAAATAGGAATCAGCCTTCAAGCTTTCAGTTTTCCAGGCTTCCAATGTCTTCTGTCTCTCTGCTTTCCTAAGGGAGGCATGTCAATCAAGGTACTTCTCAATAATGTTTCATGGTACCTTCTCTAAGGGCGCAAACCTGCACTTGGTAACAGAACATGTACACAAACTAAGTGTTTGGGAGCTTCTCTGCCCTACATTACTTGGAGTGTCTAAGTGTCCCTTACTCTCCAAAGCAGTAATCCCCACAACTCTTCCATCACACGTTCGAAATGTGGGTGTTTGGAGCAAATGCTTCAAAGACACTCGTGTGTGCCAATCCTCAGCCTACAAAATGCCAAACCGTTACAAAATCATTAAGCAGGCCCCCTTGCAGATGGCTGGAGGCATGTCCACAGCAGGCTACAGAAGGGGCTGCAGGCACACGCAGTGTGGCTCTGATCTAGCAGGTTGTGCTGAACCACAAGCTGAGATCCCCGGCACCACAGCATCATGTCCCATGCTGTACTTCCCAATGGATTGATCAACTTGAGCACAATACTGTAGTGATACAGCCCAATGCAGCCTTGGAGTATCTGTGAGGTGGGTTGGCCCTGGCTGGATATCAGGTGCCCACAAAAGCCTTTCTATCAATCATTCCTCCTCACCAACTGCACAGGGCAGAGAACATATAACAAAAGGTTCATCTGTCAAAATAAAGACAGAGAGAGACCATACCAGTTACTATCATGGGTAAAACAGATTTAACTTCTGGAAATTAGTTTATTACCAGTCAAATGAAAGCAGGATAATGAGAAATAAAACCAAATCTTAAAACACCTCCCTTCTTCCCAGACGCAGATTTACAACTGATTTTCTCTATTTCCAGTGCAGGCTTCCCACAAGGTCATAGCCTTCTTTGGGCACCCACCTGTTCCAGCATGGGGTCTTCATAGGCTGCAGGTGGATATCTGCTCCACCATGGGCCTCCATGGGCTGCAGGGGCTCAGCTTGCCTCACAAGGGACTGCAACACAGGCTGCAGGGGAATCTCTGCTCTGGTGCCTTGAGCATCTCCTCTCCTCCTTTCACTGGCCTTGGTGTCTGCAAGGATGTTGCTCTCACATATTCATCTCTCCAGCTGAAATTGCTCCCATGAAGTAACTTTTCCCCTTTATTAACTGTATTATCCCAGAGGTGTTACCACTGTTGCTGGTGGGCTTGGCCTTGGCCAGTGGTGGTCTCATCTTTGAGACAGCTGGCATTGGCTCTATGGGGCATCGGGAAAGCTTCTGTCAGCTTCTCACAGAAGTCACCCCTCTGCCCCCCTATAACCAAGGAATTGCAATGCAAACCCAATACAATCTGAACCAGTCTCTCCATCATAAGTCATGCCTGTCATCTGTCAAATTTCATCAGGCCACACATGTGGTCCAGGAGAGCACAAAACTGGGTCTCTCACTTCCACATAAACCATCCCAAACTCCCTGCTACAGAAGCCACTGCATCGTCTTGCTTTCCACATTCAATATTCTGAGGCCAAATTATCAAGTTCTGGTGATTTAATTTGACTCCACTCCTGACCAGAGCAGTTTAATGGTGCTAGAATAAGAAATAATGCTGTATTTCCATCCCAAAGAGACATATTCAGACTTCTTCAGCCGATCAAGTTGCTTATTGCAGCAGGATTGGGCTAGATGACCTTTGAAGGTCCCTTCCAACCCAAACTATTCTATGATTCTATGATTATATAAGCAATAAAGGCAGAACCACAGCACAGAGTTGGGGATGTAGTAGTATTCCCTCTCATAGCCTCTCTTACTGTGACACAAAAGCATGTGGGTGGAGAAGCTTTACCACTGGCCTGACATGGTCATAAGCAACCATGTGCAACTGAGAGGCTTCTCAGTACCTTGCCTCCTGGGTCAGCACCATTTACATGTCACTCCTCCCACAGCGTGATGCCTAAAGGCACCGTCTAGCCCTGCCTGAACAGCCTGTGAGCAGCTCACATAGCAGAATTTGTCTGCATAAACTGTTGGTTGAATACACATGAATAATGCATAGAGCTGTAATAAAATCAGCTTGGGAGCAGGGGAAGAAAAGGACTATGTTTGCCTGGATGATTCAGACAGTTCTAGTTAACAGGCAATAGGCCAGAGGGAGAGGTAAGGAAGGTCATGCAATTGAAGAAGCAGCCAAATAGGAAATGGTGGAAGAAAAGAGAAATTGGTAAGTCTACAAGTCAAGTAACCTTCACTCTTCAATAAAACTGAATAGCAGGTTTTTATAACTATAAAGTTTAAACTCCTTAACTGAATCTTAGGTAGTTTACCAAAAGAAATTACATTTCTATCTTGTCCCAGTTCTTGTATAAATCCAGCTTCTATACAAAATCCATAAGGTTGAGATCCCTGAATGCATATTGTACCAGATGCTTCATTTTGAACTACTTAAACATTCTGACATTTATGCTTTTGCATAAATGCCTTTGGATTTGGGAAACAGAAATATAAATCCCCCTGTAGAAATTCTAAGTTAAAAAAACTGTCAGGCCCTTATTGAACAAGACACAGACCATCTACATACCTCTTTCAGTAGGTACGGAGGTGCCAGAAAAGAAGTCGAGTATCTAAATACCTTGTACAATGGGCTTTCAGGAAGACATGCAAGACAGAGAAAGAGAACATATGATTCTACTTCAACATTTTTTTAGACCCCTTAGATTTGAGCTAGTCTCATCCCTTCCCTTTAGGGAAAGAAATAGGTCAGACAAATTAACTGTCTTTTTGCATATGTATGAAAATGAGCAAGGTAGCTTCACATCCGAGAGCACTGTTGGAAGGAAAAGAAATTATGAAGCCCTCTATATATATAACCATCACTAAAGACAGATGAGATTATATTCAAAAGATGATACACACACTCTCATATTCTCATTTTGGGCACATATCCTAATCTATTTGAAAGCTTCTGCTAACATGAAAAGGATTTGAATCCTGTATTTTTGTGTGGCAAATATGAAGGAAATGGAAGAACTCCATAACTATGGAATGCAACCTGAAGTTCTGTTCTACTCGTAAAACTAAATGAGCAGTACCAACAGGTTTCTTATTAATTTTCCTCCCTGGACTTCTTTGGAAACCTGTGATAAAATTCTTCTCTGAGCTGAAAAACCAGCATGGAAATGGGAAAAGAGATGAACCCCACTGCTAGTCCTCCCTCAACAGAAGGTACAAGATCCCTTTCCAAACTGCTGGCTTTTGCTCCTTTTCCATGCCTAAATATAGTTCCACCTGCTGTCAGGATGCATCTCTGCTCCTTGTTCAGCACTGTGTTGAGATCACAGCCACCTACAATACTTTCTGCAAGCCAGGGCACACCCTCACGAGGATATCACAGTGATCCCTTACTGCTTGCTCATCTTGCTTGCAAAGACTCTCTGAAACAACCTGGCGGATAGAAGGTGAATGGAACATAGTGCCAGGTTATTCAGGTGCAACAGATAATTTGGCCAAGAAACTTATTCCAATGTAATTGAGAATTAAGCCGGGTATGAAGATTGTTGAAACAGATGAAGATAAAATACAATTTCAGTTTATCTTTTACCTTCAAGGCTTTGCTTCCAAATGATAAACTAAATGCTAAATATGCAAATTAAACAGCTGCCCTGTTTTAAGACAAAACAAATGCAGAATTGCTGAATAATATATCTAGTTAAAATCACATATTTTTTAATGGGTATCGGGACTTTAAAGTCTGAACTTTAGAAGACATCTGGACTAAGCCTGAATTCTTCAAGTGAAAGAACTTTAATAATAGTGGGCAACTTTGATGGCCTTTCTTTAAGACAGGGCTTGGTTGATAGCTATGCTTCAAGTAATATCCATTCCTCACATATTGTCTGCCTTGGACAATGTAATTGATTTTGTAGGGAGGATTCCACATACATCACCTGGATCATGTAGCTGGCCAGTCATGTCACCAGACACTTCTAGAGAAAAAGAAAAACAAACTCCTCAATTAGAAGAAATCTTAACTGTTTTTTTCCAGTCAACGTATTTAGAATGATGAGCTAAATTATGTTTTCTTGAGAACAAGACTGTGATATATGAATAGGATTGTCTCAAAATTCAGTTGCCAAGCTATGTGGTAATTGTTCTGTTAATAACCTTCCCGATCACTACTTTAATGTGCAAGCATACAATGTAGTTATGTATAATAGTCTGCATTACAGCATGGTATGCCTCCACATCATCAGAAGCCTACAATCAGATTTTAGTAAGATAGATGTAATGTCATCTTCTCTCCAGTGGCTTCCAAATTAAATTAAAGCAAAGTCTATAATTTCTGATTCATATCCAAGACGACTGTCTTCTGCATGATTCAAGAATCAGCTACTTGGAACTGCCTTAGGAAAGACTGAAAAGGTTCAAAGATTCAACACAGGCCTTTTGGCTTTCTCAGCTTCCAGAGAAATCACAAGTTAGCTCTTGTAAGTAGTACAGGAAATGGTCTTTCATGTATGGACCGATGTAAATATCCATTCTGCTCTTTAACTATGCAGTTAAACTTCTGTGATATTAAACTACCCACAATATGCTTTTGATGCAAAAAGATATAGAAAAATGCAGAGCATCTTCCTTTTCCTTTTTTATGTAGGAAATTAAATTCTTATGTAAAGTCTTTTCATACCTGGGGTCTTAAACAAGAACTCTAGGTTCTCATCCTAGTCCTTCCAGTAATGTTGGGTAGAGCTTTTCTGTCTCCCCCCCCCTTCTTCCTAGCCCTCATCACAGCAAGGCCCCAGTCTCCCCTGAATTTAATATATATAAATATAAATATTTTAACATATAAATATTTAAATATAATTTAATAGCCAATAATTTTAATATATAAATCAGTATTTAAATAATATTTAATATGTAAATATTTAAATATAATTAATATATATAAATAACAGCATCTATGTCAAGGAATATAAAATAATGTTGGGTTTTTTGCTTTTTTGTCCTTAAAATCTAGGAAAAACTACTTCACAATTTCATGGTTTAAATTTCCCATTACGAGGTAGCATGCATGGAAAAAGAAAAATCTATAGCAACAAGAACAAAAGAGAAAAGGAATACAACTGATGTAAAAATGTTCTTTTGAGCAACCTGGTCTAGTGGAAGGTGTCCCTGCTCATGGCAGAAGGGCTGGAACTAAATGATCTTTAAGGTCCCTTCCAAGCCAAACTATTCTATGATTTATTAAATGCCACAAATAATAACAAATAATGAATAATGGGACCTAGTTCATCAGCCCCTGCTTAACTATTTTATTAATGAGATGCCAATGTATCCAAAAAAGTTTAATTTGTATACAGGGTTGGTGGCATAGAAGACATGCCAAATAAAATCAGTTGGGAGGGAATCTTCCAGCTCTTCCCTGAGTAAAACACTTTTTATCTAAACTGTCAACATTAACATTTGTGTAAAAATTTTAGAAGTTGGCACCATTTTGAATGAAGTTTCCATTTCACTTACAAAGTTATAGTTATTGACTCTTAATATAGCCACGAGCCAAGTAGATTATTTTGATTGACTTCTGAATTTTATTATAGCTTTCATTCACTGAAAATTTGTTGGTTTGGCTCCCGATTATGACCTGAATTAAAAAGTACTTCAGGAACTTTGTATGGAATATCTGTTTTCCAGTCAGGTCTATAGCATGTAGTCTTTCATCTCAAAGACAAAATATCAACGAGAGATACAGGAAAGTGAACTACTGCCATTCCCCCTGTTTGTCTGATAGAATACATTAGAACAGTCATCTTTCATAGAACTGATCTGACCCAGCAGGCACTGTGCAGTGCAATCTTACTTCCTGAAAGATTTCCAAATCTCATCAACTTGATAGATCCATCCTTGAATGAAGAGGTGCACTCTGGGAATGGGGACAAGAACTGTGACATTGCTAGGCCTAAGGCAAAAGACAAATTTAAGATGAAGCTGGAGGATGCTGGACTCCCACTGTCTCTTCTCAGTGAAGGCAAGTTTCATGACACTGTGACTTTCACTGAGTAGCTAAAGAGCCTAAGTGAGAGAAAAAGTGACATTCAAACACTTAGCCCCAAAAGAAAAGAAGCAAAGCAACATATTGAAGATCCAAATGTTTTGCTCTTTACAAAGTCCACCTTGTATCATTCCTTTCAAAGTGATTTTGGGTTGTCTGCTGATTTTTTTAGTGTTAGAACACTACAACTCCTTGCTCAACTTCTGATGTTATTTCCCCTAAAATCCTTCATCCCCATTTCACTCCAGAGTATATATCCTTAGTTTTGTATTTTTCTATCAGTCAATTTACCTTACAGTAGTTATGTCTGGCCTGAGCAGTCTGCCAGTGATGTGAAAATGCTGTGTGGTTCATCAGTCACTGCAGAACAGAGTAAATATTAACTTGATGCTACTTCAGTTTTCTACCTCAGTATTCCCGGTTGATTGATAGCATTTCCTTACTTTTCACAGTTGCAATGCTAGGATAAATATTTGGAACTGGGCAAAGAAAGTGCCACATCTGTTATAGATGTCAACATTCAATAAAAGTGAGCAAATACCTCAACAGGGTAAGACTGGAACTGGGTTTTTCCTTTCCCATGTTTTCTTTCAGATGGGAAATATTCTTTATTTTGGGGACAAGATTAGGGTGATCAAGAGCATATCAAATTGTGTAAATCCTGATCTCAACATTTTTGACACAGTTTAAGAAAAAGTAATTTAAAAAATAAAAACCCCTAAGTCATTATTTTGCCCAAGGGCAAAATACAAACTTTGCTGCTGTCGAACATTCTTCAGCCTTTAGGTAGGACATTTTTAAATTTTCAGATTTTTACAAATAATTTTTTATTGAAACTGAAAATATTTTCATGGACTAATAGTGACCTTTTTTGTATATTATTTAAGAGGGATTTTTTCTGCATCTGAAGTATAAAAAAAATCACATACTTAAGATTAATCTAATTTTCAATCATATTATAATCATGATCACTTTCTGAGGTGATCAGCTCTGGAGGAGGCAGGCTCTTCAATGAAGCAGGGGATTGTGGAGTACAGGGGGATTTCCTGAGTCAGGGAAGCCTCAGGGGAGCACAGACACGCACAGCCCATGGTCAACCAACCAGGGATCCCACCAGCAGTACACACAGAAGGAAGTGGGGACAGTAATACAGAAGGAAGTGGGGACAGTAATACAGAAGAATGGAAGACTGCAACACCTAGGACCTGCAGGAGAAAGATATTTCCCCCAGAGCCTCATGTGCCCTTGCAGAACTGCTTCACCACTCTGCATACTGAGGATGAAAGACCAGTCACATTAAGAGGGATGCTGGAGCTGAAAAAGGCAGCCACATCTACTCCCTGTATAACAACCAGCACAACTGAGAAAAGGTGAAGGGTGATAGTAGCAGGTAACTCTCTTCTGAGAGGAACAGAAGAACCCATTTACTGACATGACACACTCTATAGAGAAGTGTGTCTATAGAGAAGAGCCTACCTGGGGCTCTAATCAAGGATGTCATGGAGAAACTACCAAGCCTCATATTACCAAGTCTCAGTCTATTAACTATTATCTACTGCTACGGTTTCACAACAACAGAGAATAGAGGAGCCATCAAGGAGAGGTGCTGATGGTGAATTTGAAGTTCCGGAACAGCCGTGTCTGTAGTGACCATGACATGGTAGAGCCCAAGATCCTTAGGTCAGCAAGGAGGATGCACAGCAAGCTTACTACCCTGGGCTTCAGAGAGCAGATGTTGACTTCTTCCCTGGCAGTGTTCAAGGCCAGGTTGGATGGGGTTTTGAAGTACCTGGTCTACTGGAATGTGTCCTTGCCCATGGCAAGGGGCTGGAACTGGATGAGCTTTAAGGTCCCTTCCAACGCAAATCATTCTATGATTCTATGACTCTGTGATTCTAAGTTTTTATGATTATATTTTGTGAAAAGCAAATAATATTTGTGTTCATAATGTAGTTTTTGTATCTAAAGGACAAAAATCTGGAGTCCAGATGAAAAATCTCTGCAACTTCATCTAAGTACAATTTGTTTCAAGCAGCAGGTTTAAGGTCAACTAGTTGCAGGTCTTTCATTCATTTCATCATTCTATTCTATTCTCACGGACTAGGACTAATTTTCATTTTGCTCTTTACTTTGTAGCAAAAGATGTAGCAAAAATAGTTTTGCAACCAGGCATATTTGAACAAACATGAAGTGTGTGACATAACCCTCCTCTACAGGAAAAATAAGGTTCTGTTTTTGTTAGGCTTGCCTGAGTACATCCTAAGAAAATTAATGTGAACCACCTTTTTACATGCACTTATGATAAATTTGCATGGAGGAAAGTGATATTAAACAAAGAGGACTTTGAAGATGAGGATGAGGATGACATTTGCTTCAATGTTTACCGGCAAAGAAGTCTAAAGAAAATGTTAACAAAGTGTCTTCTTACTTAAGGCTGTGCTCAAAAGTAAATCACACCTTTTGCACATTACAGTGAAACTTATCCCTTGCCACCCCAAACAAATTTGACCTATTGTGCTTCAATTGTACCCCTGTGCAATTCTATTTTTCAGCATACATCACCTCTTAATTCAGAGTGGCAAAATAGATGGTTTCCAAAGGCAATAAAAATTGTCTTTCAAATTACTAATACATTGGGCTCCAGGCAAATTTCAAACACAGACTCTCCGGGATTGACCTTGTTTCTGACTAGGAAGGCCTGTTCCAAATATCAGTCTAGTCAACGGGAATGTATTGACTTCAAAAGGGCTTTAAGAGGCCTTCAAAACACAATGATGGGAGAAGAGAAAATCATATGTATTTTCCTCTGATCTTTCACAAACACCAGGGAATGCTTTAGTTTGGGAAATGAGGTAAATATTTTTTTGCCTCTTGTGGCAGACACCAAGCTTCCCCCTGGTTTCCCTGACCATTTCTGATTAGTTGTTCTGTTGAGTGGTTAAGCAAGAAAAGTCTGAGACAATGCTTCAGCTGCATGGCCCATTTATTATTTTCTTCTCTACAGCCTTCTATGTACATTAGTTTACCTGGGGGTAGATAACAGTTACATGAGCTAAATAGGATTCCTAATGTGTTCTGAAAAATCAGGGTACTAAACTAGGGGCTTCTTCTCTGCTGAGTTACTTTGCCTCAATGAGAGGCACAGACCGAGTTCTAGGCTACATTATTGACTTGCTGTCTGTCTGCAAAGTTGGGTTTAGAAGTGAAAGTTGGTTTAGTTTAAGGAAAGTTTGTTTAAGATTACTGCTCCTATCACATTGATGGAAAAAAAAACGAGAACCAAACATCTGTAAGGTCAGCTGAAAGAATTAGATCAGTATGCAAACTTCAAATAAAATGGTCTCCAGCATAGCCTGGCCAGAATTACTGGAAGTGCTGAAAGAAGGATGGATTTCAATGGGTTGACAAGAACCTACGTTGACAAAAATTGCAAGCAAGATTCAATGATTTTTTTTTTCTGCTGTTTTGAAGTAGTACCTGTGAATGTAGGACATTGAGTACAGGGACATATTCAGAATTGTTTACAAGTAAACAGATACTGTATTAAAATGAAAACAAGTACAAAACCAGAAATAATATAAATATATAATTTCTTTTTCTGCTTGTTTACTTAATTTCTTTCCTTTAACATTTGACTATAGGGATTTTTCATGGTGATTTAGAAAAAAACCTGTTACTGGAATGGGTAGCATCTGCCATTATCATTGGAAAGTACCCAGAACTTCAGACATCATCACATTTTAAAGAAACACCTTGACTAGTTCGTGTTTTTCTATCAGATTGCACATACCTTCTCTTCTATTATTAGAAAAAATTTGTGTGATGTTATTTAACTGGAGAGCATATTCATCATGACCACACTATATAAATGGATAACAGAATCATAAGGTTCCCAGAACCCAAGTTTAATGTTTGTTCACTGAATTCCAGAATTATATTGCTCTAAATATGCTATGTATGATATGAGCCCAATATGAGGCCTCAGGAATTAGCAGTGTACCACCTATCTTGTCCACTTCAATACTATCAGAAGTGGGTACATATACTAAATATATCATTCATTTCTCCTTCTTCATACTCAGCTCCTCTGTCATTTACTACTCTTGTCTTGCCCCTAGAAGCTGTCTCTAGCTTCAACCCTTGTGTCCCTATTCCCTTCTTTTCAATGAACAATGCAAAGTTCCTCTGCCATAAGATTAACATGCCATATGTTACCATCTGCTCCAAACAGAGTGTCCACAGAAAGTGGTAAAAGTAAGTATTCTCACTCCGTGAAGAATCAGACCTTGATATAAGCTTTAAAATTCCTACACTGAATAAATAAGCATTCCCTTTCAATAAGCAAAGGTGTAAAAGTTGTTCATCAAAAGTAGTCAGGGTAGAAAATCTTATGCTAATGTGATACATCAGTGGTGTTATTTTTGACCATGATGTTATTCATACATATTTGTGAAATGAAGGCTGCACACCAAGCCATGCCAAAGGCATCAGCTGGCAAGGAATACCTTCACCACATGATGTGACGCAGAGTGATTTATACACTGTTATATGAAACTGATAATATATTCATGCATTCCCATACAAAAGAGGCTGCAGTGATTTACCAGCTTTCATTATGATGGAAACACGATTTCAATAATCTGCAAGCACGTTCTAACTTAGGGTTTTTTTTGATACTGCAGAACAAGATCCCTACATATCTCTAGGAGGAAGAAGATCTCTACATACTAGCACTGGCCCAGCATCTCCTCAAAAAGGGCTTTGAATAGCATAAAGTCTGCCAGAGAAGTGCACTCAGTGTGTGGGAAGGACAATCTGCTTTCTATTGGCTGTAATAAATCCAGCAGCATCTGCTGCTGTTCAGCAACGTTGCCACCACTACTCAATCTTTTAATAACATTTTTCATTCCCAGATAATATTCTGAGCTTTCCATTCAGTGTTCACCTCTTTGAACAGAGATGACTTGGTGGTATCCTAAAATTCATCACAGAACCTAATTCTGGAAAACTCATTATATACTGTTGTCATTAGGCAGGGGCTGGTGAAACCTGCTCTTAAGGCAGTACGAAATTCTAGTCCTTATAGCAAGATGAACCCACTCAACTCTGTCAGTACAAGGAATAATGAAATCAGGCAAGCTTTTCCATTGCTATTCCCTTTAATCATGCACTCTTTTGAACACTGGGTAAAAAGCTTAAGCTCTAACTCATAATAAAAAGAGGAAAGCAATTTAGCACACAGTTCTGATTTTCTGGACACCTGATGAAGCATAAATATGTGAAGAATATTCAAGGAGACTTCCCTTGCTCACTCCTGAAACCAATGGCCAGATGCAGAGCAAGAATTGTCTGCAATACTCCATGAAGTACTATTAAAATTCAAATTTTAGCCAGAATTACACGTTTTCCTGTATTCATGCCTCTGTGGCTCAGATGTTAAGCAAGAACACATTCTGACTCAGCTACAGTTTCAAATTATGATTCAGCTCTCTTATGCACTAGGAAGACCAGACACTTTCTCATTATGCACTGATATTAATATTGTGAAAATGATTATTCTACATAAATACAGTGATTGGTCGATAAAGAAAAATAAATACATGTCAACTAAATTAAATTAAGGTCACTTAGGAGATTCCAGAGTAAGCATTTTTAGCAATAAGTAGCCCTAGAACACACACAATACTATATTTCAAACTTTGTTATCAGCCATTATCAACATGATGCTACTTCAGCACTGTAAAGAATGTGATGTTGTTATTAAATAAAGTCTATCCTGCTGACAACTGACTGAGAAAAAAAACATCAAACATCATTACCTATTAGACCAGATTGAAGTAGTTCAAAGTCTTTCTTAGATGAAAAAAAAAAATCTTTTACCTTCAGTATGTACAGCAGAAACATAGGTCCAGTTATAGCGCTTGACAATGTCCACCATAGCCTTTGCTTGCTGTGCATCAGATGGAACAACTCTCATAAAATACTTGAACAGAGTTTTGTCGCTTAGGTCCATGCTTGTGGCAGAATAAGCAATCTGAGGTATATTGAAAAGCTGCAACAAGTTCTGGACCTGGATGGCAACTGAGCTAGAGCCAGGTCCAATGACACCAACAATGGGTTTCTTGGAGCGGAAAGATGATGACGATCCATCCACACATCGAACCATCCCTTCCTCTTCTTCTGATGAAATAAGAGAGTCCCTTATAAACTCAATGCTCTGCTCCAGAGCCACAGCAGAATGCCAACAGGAGTCCCTTATTTCACATCCTAGTGTTATATTTGGCAGCAATGTGGGGTCCAAATTAATTCTGTCAAGGGTATGTAGCATTGCTTCCACTCTCTGAATGCCATACTGCTCTCTCACTGCTCCACATTTCCTCTCATGAACCTTGTCAACGGTTGGTTGATGATGAACAGAGAATAGAGCTCCAATGATAATATCACCAGGCATGTGTGCAACCACCCTTCTTTCATTTGCCTGTGCTGAAACCAAAAGCCTGAAGTTCCCACAGACATCTTCCTTCAACAACAGGATTGCAAGGAACACCAAAAGGACCATTTTAGGAAATGGTTTAGGCTGGTAGAGACAGCATGATGAAACAAAATCAGAGAGCCGGTGAAGAGCAGTTATCAAATCTTTTGGATAAAAGGAGCACTATGCTGATGGTTAACCAAGAGTTTGCATGTATTCGCTAATGAGTTGCCATCATCTCCAGGTGGACAGCTATGCAGAGCTGTACATGTGATCATAATCCTCATAACCTTCAAAAATAAATAGAGAAAGAACTTTAAAATTAGTTATAATGTCAGGTTTATAATCTGTTCTAAAATTGAACCTATTGCTGTTGTCAATCATAGAATCATTGAATGGTTAGGGTTGGAAAGGACCTTAAGATCATCGACTTCCAGCCCCTCTGCCCAAGGCGCTGTCCAACCTGGCCTTGAGCACTGCAAGGATGGGGCATTTACCACTTCTTTAGGCAACCTGATCCAGTGCCTCACCACCCTCATAGTAGAGAGCTTCTTCCTTGTATCTAACCTGAACTTCCCCTGTTTAAGTTTAAACTCATTACCCCTTGATGATTATAATACATTGTCTCCTATATACATTTATTTCCATCATTATCAAACTGGAAAACATTACAGTACATCAGTGCTTCACAACCTTAGGCTTGTACTTTTGCTGGTATAAATCAGTGTCTTTCTGACACTCTTGTTTAAAAATTCTTTTGGGAAATATTTTCCAAAGCACAAAAGACAGACAAGTATTTAATTCCATAGAAGAAAGATGTTGCCATTCCTAATGTGTGTCTTTGAAACAAATCCCTTTACTTTCAGACACTTTCTATATCACAAATGAAAATGTCACACTAACGTACCAGAGGCAGCACTATGTCATCAGTTATAGCACTAGGAAGCTGCTGTTGACAAACAGAGTTGTTCTTGAAATATTCTAAGGCATGCAGAATCTGATTCTTCAAATCTGTAAATCTGTTTTTTTCTTTGTAAAGCATAACATGAAACAGATTAACTTTTAAAATAAGGATTAAGGAAGTTAATTTTGGTATTAATATTTGTATTTGTTTCAAGCAATGAATGTTTTAGCAGAGTAACAACAATTCTAAAACAGCAGAGCAGTGATTTTCTTTTCAGCTTTTTATATCCTTAAATCAAAAATCAGCAGTAAGCATTTTGACAAATCCTGGTACTGTAGACAACTCTACAGACCTCACTGGTGGAAAGAAATCAACACGAGACTATACAAATACGTTAGTACCTAAAATATTTGATCTGCTATGTTTGCTGATAGTCTGCAATGCAATCTGCACTCAGCTTTGGTGTTGATGTAAGATTAGTAAAAAAAAAGAAAAAAAAGAAAAGAATCAGCAAAGATTTCCTCTCTTTGGCTGTGGTTAGTGGAACTTGAAAGTGTACCTGAAAATGTTCTGCACCTAGCAGTGGATTTGCAGCAGGAGGCTTCTGGTTTTAAATATATGGCTTCAACAGTAGTTTGTCCAGGTCTTGATTCCTGAGCACATTAAAGTATCGTCTATTGCTCTGCGCCTGCCAGTGCATCCATTGATAGTACAGAAAGTTAAGCGCACTCTTAGACCTAGGAGGATGCTGAGCTACTTAGTGAACCACATGCCCAGTTCCACTGTTGACAAAACAATTGCAAAATTCTGAGACAGATCCTAACCTCAGTTTTATCCACATAGCTCTAATTCTAACGGATTCTAATCCATTAACAATTGCTCTAAGAATACATAGGTTTGTAAAGCGAAAGAAATCCTTGCTACAGGAAATCTACCTCTATTTCTTACAGTCTGAAAATCTAGCAGTATTTTAATATTGAATTTACCCCTCATAGCTAGGTCATTCCATATGGTGCCACAGAGAAAATCTTCCTCATTCTAACGATGAGACAAGCAAACCTAAACCCACTTTTCTGCTTGATGTAAGCCTTGTTTAATTATTATTTCACCTAGACATCTATAAGTTATAAAGTATTTACACAGAGTAAATAACACCATATTTCTGTGAGCATTCCCAAATGAAACTGAAATTGTTAAAAAGGGAATGAATAGAAATGGCTTTGTAATATTAATTTCAATATTAACAAGTTCATGTAACATTCATTTTTACTAATAAAAAGTGTTAACAACAAAATAAGGTTCAGATAGCTGTAGAGAGTTTCAAGACTTTTTTTTCTAGTCTGTGAAGAGTTGTCTTATCAATACTGCAAGCCTTTGACACTAAGGAATAACAGCAGTTCAATTCAGGTTAATTAGTCTCTAATTACAGAATATCACTACTGCTTATGTCTTCCAATTATTTGTTCCGTGACTCTGAAGATGGTACTGTATAATTTGTAAGCAACGTGAAGGATGATGGACAGGGGATATGTTTGTACTGTATCACAGCTGTTAAATTCCTATACCTCCAATTAATATATTATCACTTCAAAAAAAGTTGTTAATTACTTACTAACTTGCTAAGATTTGAACAGAAATAGTACTCTGTTATTTAAAACCATGGATGCTTATTCTTCTGAGCTTCTCAAATTAAGGCTACCTATACAGAGCACAAGCATATCTAGACAAATGCCAGCTCTGCCTCAGACTGTAACTGGATATACAATTAGATGTCTTTTTATAACCTAGCTGCCTGTGCAGCTGCATACGTACAAATAGAATTCAGAGGACTGGGGTGAGCTTGTGACAGACAAAAAAAAATCCAGTCCCTATCCACTATTTGAATTCTACAGCACACATCGATCACATTTCTGGTCAAGCTTATTAATACGGTTCTGTTTAGGAATGGTATGTTTGGGAATTAAACAATTTCCATACAGGATAGGCAAGAAAAAGAGAGCAGCATGACCATTTTTTTTCTTCACTCCAGAGAGCAGCTGTTTGCTCTTCTCAGTCTACAGTTGAATCTATCAGTGTAAAATTACAGAGTAAAGAATGAAGTAAAGCTGAAGGTCTCCTTTATATTTCTGGGTCCATAATAATTACAGATCTCATGGCTGGGGGGTTCCTATGACCCAAAAGCAATTTCTAAAAGCGTTCAAGTTCTTCCACTCCACGGCATCCAAAGGAAAAGAGAGGCCAGATGCAGACTACAGTTGCTCCACAACTAATGAACTTTCTCCACATAACCCACTGCACTAAAATGAAAGTCAATTTACTTGGGACTTCCAAAACTGCTACAAATTACATCAAGAAAAATGCTTATGTTTCATACTGTTAGGCTTAGGACTCATATCCAAAGCATCTGAAGGCAATGTTTTCTGTGGGATTTCATAATGCAGTGAAACAACCTGGAATTTATATTGGCATGCCTAAGTGAGCCTGCTGGATTTCAATGGATTTGTATTTGTATAACAGATATCTGGCTCAATGGGCTTCCTTTTGCTCTCAGAAACCTAAAAGTCAAAGAATGATTGAGGTGAGAAGACACCTCAGGAAGGTGTCTGGTCCATCCACACTGCTTGAAACAAGTTCAACTAAAGCAGTTCTCAGCTTCATGTCCAGCCAGGTTTTTAATATATCTAAAGATGGAGACTCAACTTTTCTTAACAACTTGTTTGACCACAGTCACAGTAAAAAGGGTTCTTTTTTAATGTTTAAACAGAATTTCCTGTATTTCAGTTTGAGCTTATTGCCTGTCATCCTTCCACTGGACACAGATGGTTATGCCATGCAAAGATGCCATGAGAGTAATCAAGTAACATATTCCATTTTAGGCCAAAATGACTGATCAGGGAGCAGATAGACTAAGCACACTAATTACATTTCCTGGAGAACATCCTCCTGAAGAGAAGATGGCCGAGGGAACTGTTCAAATGCACAATTTTAGTATTTCTCTTCCTCAGAAGTATCACATACAAGTCACTTTACATTTATTATTGTTTTTTTCTACTATAGGAAGCTTATTATTGCAAGCAGAATGAGCACTAAAATAAAGTTAAAGAAAATTTCATAAGCTTAAATATAACTCCTGTTTAAATTGTTAAAGAGAACCCTAAAGGGAGTTTGACACACTGCAACCTTCAGGCTGAGAAATGTAGCAGCATCAAATACAGTGAAATCCTGAACGCGTGTATAAAGTAATGGGAATTGTTTCACAATTAATAATTTATCTGCATTTACTTGTTTTCATTGATGGACAAGCAAATGAACATGAACAGCACTTAGGGTCAAATTTACTTTGCACACTGTTCAACTTTTTCAGTGCCAAGGGATTACTCCCAGGTTACTGCAGCACAGGCAAAATGGAAATAGGCACTTAATTACTGATGTATCAAGGTCTGTAGCTTATTTCAGCTGTGGATATAGCTATAAACCAATCCTGAAGTCATATGCTTTAACAACAGATGACAGACACTTTTGTCTCTGTCTGCTGATGCGCTACCTTCACATTTGGAGCAACTGCAGAAGTAATGACAGAAAGATATTTCTGCCTATCTGTCTTTTGCTCAGTCTTGCCCTAGACAAAAATGTAAAGCCTACCCAGATGGCTGAAGGCACAGCTCTGATGAAGCACTCGACATGTTCCTATAACCTCTGCTCTCCCTGGCAGCAAAAACTTTATGCCAGTGTCTGTCAGGAGAAATTCTCAGCTGTCCCTTTAGGGCAGAGTTCCAGCTACTTCATGTTGAGGTTTAACCGAGTAGAAAATGAGCATCCACAATATTCCATGAATATTCTATCACACAAACATTTAAATTACTTTCTTTAACCTCAAATGCAAGTCCACCTATTTATAGTCTCTCCAGACCAAAAGAAACAAAACAAGTCCTAATATCTAACAGCATTAATTAAATCTAAATTAAAGAAATCAGACTATGAAGAGCAGTTCACAAAGTGCTGATTTCCCACTTTGCATGAAGCTGGGAGTTCATGCATGGGGCACGTCTGACTTTTCTTAAGGGCTTCTACTACCGCAGGTGCAACAGTGTTTAAACCTGAGGAATGAAACCGTTTCCTGATGGGACTTATATTATTATAGCAGCGCCCACTAGTGACCCCAAAGCGAAGGACCTTCTTGTCCTTTTTTGCAATCCGAATTATCTTGGCTGTGTGGCTTCTTGCAGTAAAACATAAACTCAGCAAAGGGAAGTCTTTGATTTAGTCTTTGTTTTTTATCAGAGAAAGGGCAACACTTTCTTTAAGGTTTCTTCTTTGCTGCGTAAAATTTTGTGATTTTGAAGCCTGTTTGTTCATAGTGTCTAAATCTTCAGGCAGATTTAAATAATAAAAATAAAATGTCAGATTACTGAATCACAGAACAGCGCTGTGATGGAATGAGGAATTATGGTCAAAACCAGAAAAGCACTTGGGAATATGCTCAGCACATGAAGAATTCTATTGGTCAAACATCTGAAAAGACATCTAAAGTTTAAGGTCTCTTTGAAGGATTTTCAGGATAAGAGCAATCACAAAACAAAATAGGCCCCTAAAATGAATTGATTTGCAGTGAAAAATTTTACTTACACATTATGTCTGCATAGCTTCCAGCCAAGTACCTGCTAATTAAATGCTTTCCAGGCATTCATTTAAGGCATATACCACAATTAATTCAATGCTGTCAGATGAGAGATAATGCAATGATCCATAGGACATGGATCAAATCAGTATACCCCAACCTAGGTTTCATCGTCAAAGAAGACAAAACCTTAGCAAGCAGCAACTGGATTACTGGTTCAGAATCAGTCCTACTTATCTCACAGTGATGATCTTTAGACAGCAAAAGATGGAACTGCCTTAGAAAAACAGTTACATGAGAGAGACTTCTCAGCTCATCTCAAGGGGACCGAAGTCAGGAAAATGTGTACCTTCAGGATGCTAAGCCTTTGCTCAGTTCTGCTGGCAATTGGCATTGCAAACTCTAAGCATTGGGTTCAAACTATTCTGGCAATCCTTCTCCCCATGCCATGGAGAGGTTCTTTGCAGGAGGTCCCATGCATCCATTCCTTGGAGGTAATTCACTTTGTTCACAGAAAATCTGATGCACAAAAATGGTCCTTAGCTGAAAATCATGAAATATGAGCACACTGTTCTGGTTTGAGAGTCCTACTGATGTTTAAATTTTCTATTCACCAAAATACACACACACACACACACAAAGAATTTAAAAGATCAAACAGCCATTAGTCACTGCATTATCAGTTCTGTGAATTCCAGTGGGCATTGGATCATGCCCTTTGACAAAGGAAATAGCCTTATAAAACAGGAGAGACTATGAAGCAGTCTTCTGTAATTCCACTTAGAAACAGGAGAAACTTAAGCAGTGCAGAAGAATTTTAATGATTTGGCCAGAACAGCCACTGAAAATAACAGACTGATGTGCTGAACTCATGCCTTCATAGATAATAAGAACAGAATGTTATAATTAGGTGCAAGATCCTTAGAAATCCCAGAAACTTCTTCCCTATATTATGCCCACACACGCTTTCTGGTTGATAAAACAATTTTGGGTTTAATATGCAGGTGCTTAACTTCCCAGCAAAGCTTGCAATTCCGCTAAATTTATATACTACTTATTGCTGCTGTTACCAAAAACCTGGCATACCCTATAGCGCAGGAACTAAAAGCTCTGATGTGATCTCAGCTGTAATCCTAGACATTTTATTAATTAACAAAACTATGATCTGAACAAAATGAATGATCTGGAGGAGGTGATCAAGAGAAACCAATAGTAGTTCCAAAAACCAACCCATTTTCTTGCAAGTCACAACAAGAGTGGTGCTACAAGGGCATTCCGATACGACCGCTATGCCAAAAAAAGCCTTACACATGTTAGCAAATAAAATGACAAAGAACCAGTGTAGAGACCCCTAGAACACTCTCTGATCATTTGAAATAATCATTAACCCTGGAATCCCTGATCATATATCGTAAATATTAGTATGCAGGTAAAGAATTTGAGAGTTCACAAAATATTAGCATGGGATAGAAATGTTTAGGAATACAGTAATAAAAAAATAATCATAGAGAATGAAGAGCCTTGGAGTTAACTCCTTCATGTATCTTTCCTTTCAGGATTGTTTAGAGCAGTGTGTTTTCAAGTCGATCTTCCAACACTCTGATTCCAGGATGATCCCCCCACTCTCAGTGATAGAAGAAGGAAACATCCAGCCTTTCCCTACACCCAGTCACCTTCATTGCCCCCAGAAAGCCCTTCTGGAGGAGGAGATGGAATGAAATGGGGGTGTCGAGGTGGTGGAGCCCTGCATCTCGGGATAGCGCTGACTACGGGCATCGGGCTGTGGGCAGTGGGCAGCAGGAAGCGGCATAGTGGGCAGGGGGCACCCGGCAGCGGGCAGGGGGAAGACAAGCAACGGGCAGCAGTGGGGCGAGCAGGGTGGACAGCGGACAGCAGCAGGTCGGGTATGGGGCAGCGGGCAGCCGGCAGCCGGCAGCCGTGGGGAGGGGAGCGGCGGGCGAGCGCTGTCCCTGGTGCTGAGCACCGCCGGCCGCCAGCGATCGCCTCCTGGTCAAGCTTAGGGAAGGGAAAATAAAAACCGAACCTCAAAATAACCCAGTGGTGAAAATTGCCGTGGTGGTCACATCTGCCACGCAGGACCACGTTCTTTACAAGTAAATTCAATACCTGGAGCTGGGTCTTAGAGGAAACTACTGGACAAGGTTAACTCCCAGCATTGCTACCTGAGCTGCTACAACTCAGCGGCTGTGCATACAGACGTGTATCTATGCACACACACTGGTTCTTAGGTCCCTGTCTCCCTGCTTGGCTAGTGGTATTGCTGTCCTTCTGAGCTCCTAATGAATCATTTCTGCACGTGGAGACGTTAGCTCCAATTATTAAACAAGGAACAGACGGGACTCGCCAAGCACAGCCAAAGTGATTTGTCCCAAGGTCACACAGAAAAGTCTATGGCTGAGCTAAGCCTGGCTGTGTCTGGAAAACAAATACATTCCCACTTCCATTATCTCTTCCTGCCAAAACAGATCCCCACTAGTGAACATAAGGGCTATATCACACACACCAACAAGCCCAGGTATTGCAGCCCCCTGGTCTCTCTCAGCCCCACACATATGCTATTCTTGGGGAGGGATCAGTGCCTGCTGCCCTCCAGTGCTCCGACCAGTTGGCTTGCTGGTCCCCCAAGAGCTCCACTTGTCCTCCGGCAAGTAGGGCACAGGACAAAAGCAGGAGGGAGGGAGGGAGGGGAAAGAGTTCATCCCACATCCACAGGGTTTCTGTCTGCAACCCAGGGCACATAAATCCCCTTTCCCACCCCACAGCATTACCTCGTCGGTGGCAGCAATTGCTTCTTCCTACAGTGGTGGCAAAGCAGTTCTTTCAGTGGCAATAATCAAGAAGGGTAGGCACCTCCTATTTTCAGCCACAGCAGAGATAGCATTCCTCACACAGACCTTCTGGAGCTGAATAATCCTCAAATGCCTCTGCAAAGATCACCAGCAGGTGAGCCCAGCTCGGCTAGCGTTGTCACTCCTCCAGCTATGGGCACATCCTCTTTTCTTCTGATCACAGGCAAATGCTGAGGACCGAGTATCCTACCCCCTCAAATGCGTGCACACACACACGCCACGCAACACGCTGCTCTCTCAGCATCGCCCAAGTCTCATTTGCAAGAGGCGTGAATGGTCCCTGGATTTAAGAGGGGGGTGGGGGGAGGTGGGAGGGGGAGAAGGCGTTAGGAGGAGGAATAAACAAACAAACGATGAAACAACAGATGGGTCTTTGCTCTCTGCCACCACAGTCTTTGGTCTTCCTAAATACTTGCTGCAGCTTGACCCACCTGCTTAAACACCTCTGCCCCTCCTCTACGCACGGCAGCAACCTCTCTGCGTCTATAAGGGGCTAACCCTGCATTCTGCCCTGCAACAAAATCTCTCCAGATGATCTGAAGGTTGCAAAGTACCCCTGTAACTGACACCTCCCTCCTGCGCTACCCTCCAGCAAGTAAGAAAGCAGTATCATCTGAATAAAATGATTAAGAAAAGGCGGGGGGCAGGAGAGTGGGGGGAAGCGATAGATGCTTCAGGAGGGTCTGTTTAAACCCGAGTCTTGGGGCAGAGTTTACCCCTGCGGACCGGCAGCCCCTTGCAAACGGCCGGAGTTTGCCTCCCACCACGGGCGCGCAGCTGCTGCGGGCAGGGGCTGCTGGCTCGGGGGCCCTTTGCACCGGGAGAGCGCTGGTCTTCAGAGCAACTTTTAGTGCCACCAAGTGGCATAGAACCCTCCAGGAACCCAAGCCGCCTGCCAGCCCCGGGCACTGCCTGCTGCTCCTTTGCAAGCGGAGAGAGGGGGATGCAACAGCAGAGACCACCCTCCCTACACGCACACAGCCAGCGGTATCGAGCCAAAGGAGGGACTGTTTGTCCCTGGAAGGACAGGCTGCCCTCTCCAGATCTCACCCCTTCCTTTGGCTACAGGGCGGCAGCACCGGGTACCAGCAGAGAGGAAGAGCGATGCCTGCGCCAAGGGCAGCCCGGCGGGACGTGTCCTCTGCCCCATCCCCGCCTGTCCCCAGCAAACACCTCCCGTCCTGCCGTGCTCTCTCCCGCCCTCCCCCTGTCCCCTGCCTTTCCCTACCAGCCCGCTGGCTCCGCAGCCAGCATCCCCGGACCGTTTCTGCAGTCGCACGGGTTTGCCCATCAGCTCCGTGCCCTCTGGCCCTTCGCATCCCCACCCTCCATTAACAGAGGTAGCACCTCTCTGCCCTGATAACTACCTGCTCCCCACATCTATCTTTCCTTCCCGAAGCCAGCCGAGGTTTTACCTTCTCCTCTGGCATCCCTGCATCCTCTCAAAGCTCCCTCCCTCCCTCTCTCCTCCTCCCTCTCTCGGTTCAGCCCTACACATCCAGCTCCTGCTCTCAGCAGCACTCAGCCCTGAGCAAGGGCCCCCGGCACAGGGCCGGGTACCACCTCTCTGAACGTGGGATGAGGGAGTTCTGGGGAGTGGGCACACATATGCGGGTGGGAAGTGTCCTGTGTAGCCTGAGCCCTGACAAACTCAACACCTCCCCGCACTCCTACTGCAGCAGCAACAACAACAAACAACCAGGAACCATCGCAACACAATGCCAGCAGGAGATCATCTCTTTATTCAAAGCTATTCTTAGTAAATAAATAAATAAAGGGGAATAAATTAAATAAATAATAAAGCAAAATGCCATTTAAGTTAAGAGCTGATCTGGCATTTAAAAGGCTGCTGGGTCTGACCATTTACCAATCTGTGTTTGCAGGCAGGATTAGCTCGTGCATCCATTTTTGAGAATTAGAAGCCTTTCTCTGCTGCTGCTTCATGGCTTGGCACTCCCTGCTGGTCCCCCCCTCTTTTTGTTGCTGCTTAAAATATTATCTCCTTTTTCCTAAGCAACTACTGAATGACCCAAATCCTGGCCACTACTTGATGTGGCTTCCCCAGGGTGACTGCACTGCCTCATCCAACCTGCATCATGTCCTCCTCCACATCCCTACCCATCTGAGGTAACAATGATAAAGTTGTTGGGGAACAGCAGAAGAGGGACTGTCTTGCTACAGCTCCGTTCATGCTCCTAATCCCCTGTGATCCTTTTACTGTTGTTTCTCTTCCACCAGATGACCAGCTTGACTGCTCCTTTCATCCCAAAGGATAAAGGATAGGGATCCCATACATCCTTACCAGGTGTTGGAGCATGGCCTCTTTCTCCTTTACATCCTCCTTTGATCCCAGCCTGGAGCTGGCTGGAAGTCCATCAGCTGGTACCTGCTTCACAGCCTTCCCCAGCTCTCCTGGCTCCTTCAGTTGCTGAAGCCCTGGCAGAGGCCAGTCCTTAAAACAGAGGACATTGTTAGTGTATTTGCATGTGGCTCTGTTTCTTACTTTTACTCAGCTCCAAGAGTCTATGTGCTGGTGCTTGGAGGGATGGAGGTACATTATGTGAGAGGACAGAGACCACTGGTTACCAGGGGCTTCCCCATTCCCGTCACTGCCCTGGTGGGGAGATGGGTAAGGAGCATCCTTCATCTTCCTTCCCAAACTTGTGCTCCTCTCAGACATTCTCTTTTCCATAACCATAAGCTGTGAGACTATTAGAAGGTCAGAAGGCTGGAGACAGAGAAAATAGGGGAAAGATATTGTAGAGAAAGCACAAATCAGAAGGAAGACAGAAGGGATGGGTCTGTAGGAGGGAAAGGTGAGACCGAAAGCAAAGTGGTATTACCATGCACAGGGGAAGGAAGCAATGTCAGAGGGATCTGGGGAGAATGAAGCCCCATTGCTCTGCTGGGCTGTCACAGCAGTTCTCTGCCTTCTCCAGGGATAAGGAAGTCAGAAAGCAGCCACCTCCCATTAGCAACAGCGACAGCCAGATGGCTGTCAGGATGGTGAGTGATTGACAGCGGATGAGGAAGATGGTCCCCACACAAGCAGGACACACAGAGTTCTGTGGATGCAGCCCAATGAATGCAGAGCAGCTCTGACACACACATCCGCAAGGACTCCACCGTGAATCAGAGCCCAGAGTCAGAGTTCACTGTGCCAGATGTTTGGAGCAGCTGGACCAAAGATTAAAGGTGGCAAACAGAATGCAGAGGGATGGCCATGGCACTTACATTCCTAATGCCTCTTATTGACCTTTATAACAAGGTCCCAATAAATACATATATATATAAAAGGCTCTTTTCTTTTTTGTTCTTTCACCCTCTTTCTCTCCTCCCCTTTTCCCATCATTCACAACCATTTTACAGAAGCAATAAAATTAGTCACTGTCTTCTCAGCTGATGCTAGAATATTTTTTCCCTACCAGGAAATTTCCTCTCTTATTTTGACACTATTTTAAAGGTAAATAAAAGGAAAGCTTCCAGGATCTGAATCAGGAGATGCAATGACTACACTTTATAATCCCACTATTGGTAACACTTATTGCTCCTGTGGCAGTAGCACCTATAGATAATAACACACTGGGCAGGGCTGAACATGTTCTGAATCTCTGCACTCTGAGGAGCTTGTGCATGCAGAAAATTGCAGGGGTAAAAAGAGTTTGAATAAGTCTCCAGGTATAATCAATATCTCCAAAGAGCATGCTAACTACTCTACCATTCTAAGACTAAAATAAAAAGGCTGAGTGAGCACTAATTTGGGTTTTCTTCAGTTCCAGAATGAATAAACCCTGTGGGACACAAGCATTACAATCAAAGACAGGGTAATATTGTATTGGCCAAGACGTTCCAAGTGCCTGCTTTCTTACAAAGTAATCTGCAAGACCAGCTCAAAAAAACCCCGACATACATATACAATATTTAGACCCTACTAGACGAGATGGAGCAGGTGGAGCCAGAGGGGAACAATCTATCATGCTTACACTTAATGACATAATTAAAATCAGGACAATTATTCTTTCTTCCCAAGCAAGTATCCTTGGTGTGTAACAGCAAGTCTGTTACACAGAAGGAGACTAAAAAGGTGCAAAGTATGCTATACAACACATTTTGGAAGAAAATAGTAGCCTGTCAGGGTATAATAAAGGTGCTACTCTTAAAATCCTCAGTTGGTGTTGTCTTTTCAACCTTGAGAAACACAAGGGTCTGAATTTATGTGTCTATCCTTTAGAGATTTATGTATAAACTTAATGTTCTCTTCAGAGTGAATACAGGGAAATTGTCTTTTGTAGGGTGAAATTAATTGCATCTATCTTAAAGAGGCATTAAGTTCTGCCCACATCTCTTCATAGACTACAGAGTATAACTAATCCTCATAGGAATATGTATATCATACCAATGTGCTTTTAAGGAATTTATGACTAATTTTTGACTCTTGGTTGTGCATAGATGTAAAGGCGGCACTGAAATGCCAAAGGCTTCCAAGATTGTTCTAGCTCTGTGCAAGGAAGTGACCCAGCTCTTAGTAGCTGAGAAAACTCAGAAATGCCAAACTGAAACTAGCTGTGAAACTCCTTGAACACTGTACAGTCCCTGGGTAAGGATTAGAGGATTTAGATTTAGAATCTATGACTGGAGGTGGCTGTAAGCTGCTGTTTAGTCTGGCTCATCGGTGGAAAACAGAACATGAGAGGGGAAGACAGAATACACAGCTCTGGGTAGGACACTAGCAAGAAGAGTACAAAAGGGGAACATAAATTCATATATATATATGGAGATTTTTTGTGAGTAATGGGGTGCATCAGGTGTAGCTAAAAGACTGTAGAACACAGATGCTCTCAGATTTGCCCCTCCTCCACCCCCCCCCCCCCCCCCCCCAAAAGGACATTTAAACCATTTTGCAGAGTACCTGAATAAATAACTGTCACAAAATGGTTAATTTGCTCCAGGGAATTGTTCTATGTGCCCTCCCTGTAAATTGTTCTTTGCACTTTACCAAGAGTGAATTTCATGCATAAAGAGGCTACACTTGCAAAAATAGGTAAGCAGCATTACAACTCGGATTCATATTGGGAGTATTCAAAGCCAGTAATTCCAACAGAGGAAATTTGACTTATATTTTGCCTTTATGAATTATGAAGGTACTATTCTTATTAATCAAGGTCACAATGATGTTGTTTCAATTGTCATAAGGCTTTTCAATTTTCTAAAATTGATAAAAAAGTGGCATCTATGTTATTTCTACTTGCTCCCTCTGTTATTTCCAATATCTTTATATATGTATGTATTTTATGTTCAGCTACCTTCTCCTACACAATTCCCATCACTGTTTTCCACCAAAGAATTCCAGCACACTTGACAAGAGACTCAAAATGGATGTGTGAGGATGTTAATTAAATGCAATCAGCATGCACACATTGAAAGGAGTGTTTGGGGTATAGACAGACCTCCCTCCTGAAATCCATAGAAATGCACATGACTCTACATTAAAAAAATTAAGCTTCTCAAGAAAATCCATGCATTCCTAAGACTGTTTTATTCTGTGCCACAGAAAGTGGTTTGGTGTTCTCATATCACTCAAAATTTGACACTGGTGCTCCTATTTCTATTCAGTGAGTTCCAATCTGAGTGGGGGAGTGCTTCAAATGAAGGCTGAAAGAATGAAACCTCCAATTATGCTGCTGTGTGATGTACTATCTTGTCTCTGCAGTGCGAGTAGAGTATTGACAGGGTGAAACTTAACTAGTAGGCTCCTCTTGGGATTTGAACTCATCCCTGCTTATGCCTGCACCCCAGACTGGCATCTGCTGCTGAACAGCAGGGTGGTGAGGGATGTGATGGGAATGGGAGTGTTAATTGTTGTGAAGTCCACAAACGTCCCCAGAATGAGATCAGGTAAGTGCCACTGTTACTGAGTCATCTGAACAAAAGGCAGAGATGTTCCTGGCTCTGAAGCAGATTCTTCCATGGGAACTTTACTCATTCCAGGATCCAAACCTTGCTCTAATGAGCAATGTTAATATCAGAGGTATAAAACTTGTGCTGCTATGAAGTGTCTCTAGACCCTTCTCTCCTCCAGGCTGAACAAGCCCAACTCTCCCAGCCTCTCTTTATAGCAGAGGTGCTCCAGCCTTTGGATCATCTTTGTGTCCCTTCCCTGGATGCATTCCAAAAGGTTCACATCCCTCTTGTGCTGGGGGCCCCAAAGGTGAATGCAGTGTTCCATGTGGGGCCTCACCAGAGTGGAGTAGAAGGGGAGAATCACCTTCCTTGACCTCCTGGTCACATTTCTTTTGATGCAGCCCAGGATATGGTTGGCTTCCTGGGCTGCGAGCGCTTGATGCTGGGTCATGTTGAACTTCTTATTAATCAACTGTATTTGTTCTTGGGATTGCCCTGACCCAGGTGCAGGACCTTGCACTTCGCCTTGTTGAACTTCATGAGTTTCACGCTGGCCCACCTCTCAAGTCTGTTCTGGTCCCTCTAGATCCCATCCCTTCCATCCAGTTTCAAGTGAACCACACAACTTGGTGTCACTGGCAAACTTGGTGCACTCTATCTCACTGTCCATGACACTGACAAAGATGTTAACCAACACTGGTCCCATTACCAACCCCTGAGGAGCACCACTCATCACTGGTCTCTGCTTAGAGAAGGAAGTTGTCATCAACACATTCCAGGAACCCCCAGATTACTTATGCCCTGCTATGTTGTCTGTCCAGCAGAGTTGGGCGGCTGAAGTCCCTCACAAAGAACCTCATGTGAACATGAGGTTGCTCCTATCTGTCTATAGAGGGCCTCATCTGCTCGGTCTTCCTGGTCAGGCATAGAAGCAAACAGGACAGCCTATAAACATGACGAATTTCACCTGAACAAAACTCTGTCCTCAAAATGAAAGTGGCAAATCTACACACTAGTAACTCTACCAGCTAAAATATGCCAGTAAATACACTGTTATTTCCAGCTATTCCTGGCCAGCCGATTCCTCCTGCTGACACCGTGATCTGATTTCTTTCCCTCCATGAACAAAGGAGGTTGGCAAAAGGCTAGAAAATACACAGCACAGAACAACCTTGCTCCAGCAGTAGCACAGACTTGGATCAGCACGGGTGTGGTTGGCAGTCCACCTACCACAGAAGGTGACTTGGAGCCAGCTCTGTATCCTTTTGTTTGCAGCTCTTTTTGTGCAAAATGTCAGCTGGGAAGAAGAACATGTAAAAGTGGAAGGGATCATAAACACGAAATAATTTCAGTCCATCTCCTTCCTTTGGGACAGCAAAAAAGAGAGAAAAAGAGAACTAAGGCCAGCAGTAACCAAAAAGTGCTATGTTTGGTATATAGCTTTAAATTAAAATAGCTAATATTGCTTTCCTAGGTAAACAATTGCTGTAGTTACCATAGAAACAATGAGTGGGCAAAAAAGTCTTTGTATTTTGAAGATGCCTACTTTTTGAGACCCAACAATGAGAATGGCAATTATTCACAAATATACAGTTTCTGTGAAATTAAGTTTTTACATGGCCTGTTGAAGAAACAGGTGCACCACATTTTTTTATTGGCACAATTTCAGGTGCTGAGACAGCCATTGAAATGTTTTTTTCTTCATTCCAGAAATGGAAGAGGTTGATGAAGAAACTAAGTAGATCAATTACTTTGAACTATAGCTACATACCAAATGTAGTTCCCTTCATTTACATATTGCTCTCTTTTCCCCTTAAGTAAATCTTTCTACACAAACACCCAAAAAGTTTGCTCTGATAAACTGCATGTTTCTTACAACAGCCAACTTTTCCTTATAAAAAGTATAGTGTTTCTTTTTTCTTTTGACTACCAAAGACTACTAAAAGGAAATCAAACAAAAAGAAAAGCAGTTTGCTTGCTAGATGCTATATGACACTTGATGTCTAAGGTTGCCTGATTAAGACAAAACCACAGCTGAACAGTCATATTCTGCTAATACTCAGGAATTCCCCAGTCTCTCTTCTAGTTTCTTCATGCAAGGTCAAAAGGGTTGTGCTATGGTGGTGTGCTGGCTGAATAATCTCATTGCTGAAGGATCAAAATTATTTCCAGTAATGTGTGAGCTTGAAGGGCTTAGATATTGAGTTTGGGTACACAATAGTACTCTCCTTATCACAGGTAGACTACTGCAATGTGGCATCTATCTGGTCATCTATACCTCATAGTCAGTGGAGAGGAACTGCTACTTGGTTGACACAGTGTCATTTTTAAGAAGGTTTCAAGTGAATATACCTTATGATTGACCAATTTATGGAATTAAGACAACTAATTGAGGAGCAGATACCTACCTTATGAACTATCACAGATCGGTGGGATGAACACGTAGCATGGTTTTGATTAACAAGGAAAAGCAGCATTTAGGGACTCTTCATCAGGGACTGTAGCAATAGGACAAGGGGTGATGGGTTCAAACTTAAACAGGGGAAGTTCAGGTTAGATATAAGGAAGAAGTTCTTTACTGTGAGAGTGGTGAGGCACTGGTACATGTTGCCCAAAGGAGTAAATTCTCCATGCCGCGGTGTTCAAGGTCAGGCTGGACAGAACCTTGAGCAACCTGGTCTAGTGTGAGGTGTCTGTGCCTGTGTCAGGGGGTCGGAACTGAATGAGCTTTAAGATCCTTTCCAACCCAAACCGTGATGGGATTCTACGATGGCTTAAAATTTTCCAGTTGAAGTAATTGTCAAGAACAGGTATAAACTTCTTTTCGTGGAGGGTACAACCCTCTTCTCTTCCAGGCTATGAGCCACTTCCTGAATATGAAGTTTAAATGTTCACTTCTCTACTTTTTCTGTGTCTAAACATTAAGCTGTGCATCAAAGCAGCACAGAGACGTGGTGTGCTCAAGAACGCTCTGCATTATTCATTTGTCAAACCTACTTTATTGTACATATTTTTAATGCAGCTACTCCCACAGCATTGAGCTGACAGAAGAGCTTATCACAGTGTGGCCCCAATGAGATTCCTAGGAAGAAATCTGACCTTAAGAAGCCATATGAAAAATCCCTCTGAGGCCCCAAGAAATTCTGAGAAATAATTTCAGACTTAAACAGGAGGGGGGAAAAAAATGCACGAAAGAAAAAATTTGGTTAGAATTCAGTCTCTGAAGGATGAGCCCTTGGATTATCTCTGAGGACAGTAGAAGTAAAAAGGACCAAAGAGTCAGTAAGGGAACGATGAAACCCTTCCTGCTTGACCTGTGTTTTGAGAAAAAAATCAGTCTTTTTTTTTCCAGATAAGAGTATCAGTACAGAGTTACTAAACTGATATTAGAAAACTGCAGTAACTTCTCCATGTTTCTCTAGACCTTCAAGTCAAAATGCTTGCATTGGTTCACACACTTTTCTTAAAGGTGAGGTTTCTTTAGAAATGAGGTTGTCAAAATCTACCATTCGCTACTTACCCGATGTGAAGCCGGAGTGAGAAGAGTGCTGGCCTGGTTAAAGCCATACAACATCCAACTCCTGCACTATGACAGAAAAAAAAAGTGGTTTCTTGATAAGTCCTGAGTCAGCAGCCACTGAATAAAGACTGTATATGAAAACAATGTGAAATAGAAGGCCAAATCTAAGAAACAGCTTAGTCTCTCCAGTTGCTGGAGTGTATGACTAAAGAGAAGAACCAGTGGCCAAAACTGCAGTAATGACTATGCATATGTTACTGCATGAAGGGCAGGGAGGTTTTGTTTTAAGCCAAAAAGAAGAAATAACCCACAACTCTCATCAAGTCAAAATTCATACGTGAACTGCCCCCAGAACATTGTTTTGTCTACTGGTCTATTAACCACAATGGAAGGAGAAAAACAAAACTCATAATACGGTCCACTACTTTGTTAGGACCATGTCTGAGCAGCCAGTTTCCTTATGAAGTGATACTAGTATTTTCCCAGTAAAGAGCTTCAGTTTGTTAGGCTTTTCAGAAATACTGGTACTACTTCTGATTTCTTGAGACTGTTATTTTGTTTGCAAATAAAGCAACATGATTTTGCTTACATGGAATTTAACATCTTTGAAACCAAGGCTGTAAAAGCTTTGCTGATACAATGAGGGAATCAGTTGCACAAGACATATCAGCCTACATGGTTTTATTTCAGTTTTGGACATGAAGCATTTGCAGCCTGTCTTTGAAATTGACACTACTGACATTATTCTTCCAGCAGCCTGTGAATTCTCCAGAAATACCCTTACTAATTTCAGCCGAGAAATTAATCTAAAGAATAGGAGTTAAATGTGGTGGAAGACTGTGAAGCAACTACAGATGATACAATCATTTGGTATTTATTTGATACTTTAAAGAAGATTTAGGGAATGTATATTGCCATATTTTCTTTGTGATCATCTTCAATAAATTTTTTCCAATGATAAGAAGTTTGTTGGTTTTGTTGGCTGAAAACAAATTACTCCTTTAGCCAAAAGCAAATTATTCAAAGATTGTTTCTGAAACAGACAAGGAAGTTTTAAAATAATATTAGGAAAATCACAAAAATCACCTTAGCCATCTAGATATTCAAGGCTTTGTCCTTACAGTTCAGCATAGTACCTAAGCATGTTATCAGATCAATTGGTGTGATAGGCAGTATTCATCAACCCTCACTTTTGGCTTTTGTGATATAGATTCATTATTGTTTTCTACAATATCTTCTACTAAGATACAATATCAAAATGTAATTTAACAAACCACACAGAACTTCACTTTGCTGCAGTCCTGTAAACTGCATTCCTCCAGGGTTTCAATATCACAACTGTCCATGTAAATTAAGTTTTATGGGTTTGCTACCAATTGAAAGCTCTGCAGATTATCATCTTGCTGTGTGACCTTCTCTTGAACCTGTTAAAATAATCAGGATTTTGATTCAAGACGAAAAACAAGATGAGTTGTTAGCTCCGCACATTTTAGAGCTTGCCTTTTCCTCCATTTCATGTCAGTCCTCTGATTTTCATAAGTGAGAAGTTGAGCAGTCAATCTTTCAATTATTATTATTTTTATTTTTTTTTTTTTAGGGGGGTGAGGAGTGTGCTGAAATCAGTTTACAAAGAAAGTATGAAAAGCAAAACCTTCAAATGGATTCTCAAAGAAACTCAGACACCCACCCCTCAGATGTGGCAAGTGCAGATAAGAGTCCCCATGGACATCAACAGGAAGAAGTAGTTCAATCAAGAATAAAATATCCATAAATTCAATCAGCAAACTTTGTCTTCCCAAAATAACACTATAAAAATGTCTGTATAGAAAAATCCCATCAATCTGTCCACTATGTTTAGGACTACTTGGAAAAAAAAGATAGTATTAATTTTACTTAAATTTTACCTTAATTGGAGTAGAATAGGCAGTAGGAGTCATCACTGATTGGCCTTTGAGTGGACATGATGTGAAAGAAGTCAAGAATTCCTGACAATAAGATTTTAATAGACTTTCCAATAAAATACTACATTTTGAAATAAAAGCCTATACAGATAGCAATAGTAAACAAAAAATAAATACAAGTTAAAAATGAAATATAACATTTCAAGAATTCAGAAACTCTGCATATTTCCAAAACTAGCAGACATTTGAAATATTGGAATAATTAACTAAAAATACCCTAACAGAACACTGGAAGTCTGCTTATACTTCTTATATTAACCTTTACTATTTCCTGCGAAGGACAGTCATGTAAAGCAAGTACCTTGACAGAATTTTGGCATTCAGATACTCTGGAGATGGGAGACACACTTGGATGATATTCTGCTTTGATGAGCTTTCAATGTCTGCATGAGAAAACAAGGTTGGAACTAGAATTTCTGCATCTTCATAAAGATACAGATTCAGACAGGCTACCAAGAAAGAACATCTGAAAGGTCTTCTACTATTCAGAAACCTAAGAACTGACATTCGTTACTCCCTCTTCGCTTACCACATAAAAAGCAAACAAACAGAATGAGTACTGAGATGCAAGCCTCAATACACTTTTCCTGATGTGTACATAATCAACAAGCCATTTGTTCTGCAATGAAAGCTGTTTGATATGTTGCCTCGAAAGCACTACAAGAAAGGCTGATAACATCCTTCATCATTTGAGAGGCAGCAAAGACCGCACATGCTCAGTGCAGTTATCACCTAGGAAACAAATGATTGCATCTTATTTTTGGCATAAGGCTGTAGGTGTACGAAAGATCTGAAACATGCTCCCACACAGTCCTGAACTCGTTCCTCATGATGCCAACAAGAGTAATGAGCTGAGCCGCTGGGAAGCACCTCCTAAGGGTAGCCAGAGAACCACCCACAAGCTCTAGACATGATGTCAGGGTTCCTCACTAAGTGAATTCCCTAGGAACACTCTGTTACGGGACAGTGTAATGCACAAGTCAGGACAGGCAAACATAAGAGGTTCTCTGGGGCTGAAGATCTCCTCATAAAATCTGTGAGGCACCCAGAAGCAGCATGCAGCAAGATATAAAAGCATTCAAATGGATTTTAATGAAACAATTAATTTAAGTGCTCTTCAGATCTTGATGTAAATTGCCCCTGCATCGCAGCATTACAGAGGGTTGCTTAATAAATTGATAGATTTTAAGGCCAGAAGGGACCATTATGATCATCTAACCTGACTGCTTGCATAGTACAGGTCAGAGACTCTCACCCAGATATCCTGTAAGTAAAACCCATAACTGTGGATTAAGCAAGTGCATCTCTTCCTGAAAGCCTTCCAAACTTGATTTAAAGTCCTGAAATAATAAAGAACCTGTTGCAGTCCTAGATAAATTGTTTAATGGGGCATTATCATAGCTCTTAATGCTTTGCATCTTATTTTTAATCTTCAGTTTCCAAATTCATACCCAACGTCATCTTTTTTCATGCAAACCGATTGTAAAATAATTATGACCTACTTGGAAAGATCTTGGTTGTGAAATCTTGTGCAGGTTTGCCGACCACAAAGTATGTACATAGAATTGTCTTTCCATCTTTCTTTACTTCTCCCTGAAGAGCCACCTGTATAATGTTCTGAAGACAGAAAACCACTTCCTTACTTATGCTCAGTAGATCAGCATCGTCCTTTCCATCTGTTACATGTAAATATTTGCCATGAAAATGTAACTTGGAAAATAAACCCTTGGTTTGAGTTCAGTGTCATCGCAGAAGATCTTCCTAAAAAAAAGAAATGTCTGCAAAGCACTGTTAAGCATACATTTACATGGAAATGGATAGTTTACACTGCCTCTCCATATGAACATCTTTACTGCATAGTAACACAAAGTTGGCTAATTCCAAGAAAGAATAAGCTCCTGCAAGATTATTAATGCACTATATCTTCACTGTACCTTTTATTTCACAGTTGCCTCCCTCTGTAGGCAAGCCCAGAGTGCAAAAAGATGCCTTATTCTAATCTTAACACACATACGTGCAACCTCATAGACAGCAGGAAATATCACTTGTGATTTATTCTCAGAAAAGAAATGAGAATGACCTCTTCTAGAGAGCTGCACATTAAATGGAATCATATAAATGTGATGGGTAAATTTAAATATGACAGGGTAATATCGGTATGTACCATTTAACAACCTAGTCTGCCACCATTACGGTTTGCAGTGCTCATCTTATCTGCGCTGTGATGGTCCATCTGCTTGCTCTAAGATTTAGAGGTTTTTTTTTGTCTGTACAGTGCCTGGCACAACAGGGTCCATGGTTAGGGGCACATGCATGTTACTATAGCAGGAATAAGAAATGCTAACCTTAGTCTACATCAGTGGGACTCAGTGCACACATATGGTCTGTCCATATGGAGTTGATTTCAGGATGGGTTCCTTTATGTGCAGAACCTTATGGGTCCATAGATAAAAAGATGAACTTTTCAATAAGGGAAATAAGCAGAGAAGCAAAAAGTGGAGCTGATAGCCGGAGGCCATAATACTCTTTTTCCTTTCAATTTTCACAAATTAAAAACAAAGAAAAAAACAGCCACCCAGAAATTAAAATCAAGACTGCCTAGATCTGAATTGCTCATTAATTCTGGATACCACTTTATGCCACACAATGCTAACACTATAACCAAGATATATGCTAATAGAATTAATAGATAAATGTTAGTATTTGGTTGGGGAGGGCTATTTCTGGTTTTGAGCAAAATAATGGATAGCTCTATTCCAGCCTGATAATGTTTACAGCTTATAGACTACTGCATGATAGGCTGAGGTTAAATGATCACTAAAAATTCCGTGTCCTGAGACATCTGTGAAATGATTTCATCTTTACAAAGGAGAATACACACAAACCAGAGTTAATTGTAGCATTCATATTTCTGACATAATCAAATGCCTTTAAAGCTTGATGATAACAACAAAGCTGAAATTAGCAAAGGGAATGTAGCAAGATGGAGCCTAAACAAGGATCAAGTGATAAGAAAGTAGAACACTTCTGGTGAATAAGCCACCATGTTGGAAGGTTCTGTCTATTGAAAACAGCTTGACCTCCCTCCAAAACACCCAAATTTGCAAAAACTCTTCAGAGGGGCTATACAGCATGCTTGCTGGCAATCCTGTTACTTCAGTACTAGGTCTGTAATGAAAGACACTAAAAGTAAAGATCAAAGATGGCATTTTTACTTGGACAATAATAACTTCTTATGGTGTAAATGATACAGGACTGATAACTAGAGCTCCATAGGTAAATTTGAAGAGGCATAGATGTCTGTAATAGATCGCAGCTAAACTAACTCTCTGTGGCTTTTATTAGCATCACTGAATTTCTGTATGTGCCCAAGTGAAGAGCAGACTCCAGAAGTCCCACGCTAGGACTGTATTTATTCCTATAACTGCAGGCATTTGTTCATCTTTATCCAGTGAAGTCGCTGTTTACAGCAACCTGTGCTATCCGCCTTGCTTTTTTCTTTTTTTAATTGTAGTTATGTTAAGACTGTGTTAGACTGAAAACAAGTCACACATTCTTTATTCCCGACTCAGATTTTCTTTCTAGTCCCTTTTCTGAAAGTTACTTAGTGGGGTTATTCTGGAGCTTCTTTTGCATGCAGCTTTAGAAAAATATCACTTTTTGGGTACAACAACTCCAGAACTGGCCACTTTCTTCTTATCACAAGGCTGATCTTTATTCCATAGAGCCTACATCTTTATTCCATAGAGGCGCTTGCATGGGATACTAACAAGGGGGAGGGCGTAGAAGACACTACATATTTTGCATGTATGCGCGTTGTAATAAATTCAGGACTTCCTCAATTTCTTATTTAGTTTTATAGTTGTAATATTTAATCTCTTGTTGACTTTCTGCCTTTGTAAAGGAGACAGATTGCAAAATGACTCCTCTACAGTAGCCAGACTCCTAATATGTATTAAATGAAATGATCTATTACACAGGCCACAATACTTTAAGACTGAAAGTGTCACTTTGTAATTAAAGTGTCAGAACAGCTGGGAAGATTTATAAGGGTGATATAATGAAATTATTATTCTGAGGTTTGCCTGTTTCTTGTAAATTTTGTCTGCTACTAGCATGTGTGTTAGCCATGTGGTATTTATAGCTTGGGCTTTCAAAGCATAGTTTCAGGGATTATTGTATGAAAAATTAATGTATAAATCTTTGAAAATCAGATTAGCAGGATAAAATAATAAGAACATTGTCAAAATAAGAATAACAGCCTGCCTTTTCAATGTGTTAATTCTATTTTGCAGGGTTCTGAAGACATAGCACAGGTTTAAATGTGCTATGCCTTACACATAATGCCTGCCATGTGTAGATTCATCTCATCCAAGGGAGTCCTTCTGAAAAGCATAAGCTAGAAGCACTGAGGACATGGCCAAGCAGAGGAAATGTGAGTTCACAATGGTGCTTCAAAGTCACACAGGTAAATAAATTGAGCCTGGATCACTGTCTTAAAGGTTTTCAGGCTCTTCTGTGAACCAGCCTTTCATGCAGCAGAACCAGTTCAACCTAGATGTAAACATGACATTTAACCTATGTTGGTATCACAATATACTTCCAAATGCTTTTCTAACATTGAGCATATTTTTCACTATTTGTGAACATGATTTGTTTTTGTGACTAATAAAACTACTATGAGCTTATTTGGATCTTGTTTCGGATCAGGACTCTTGTTTAGGTATTGCTGCACACAGCTTGACACAGGAAATGGGTGTCTAAACTTCTTCCACTTCCACTTCTGAAAACGTAGGGCAGGACACACTTGTCTAAATATAGATACCTGCTGACATCCTGGATGCAATGGGACATTGGGGATCGCACCAGGCTGGAAGAACAACATGAGGGAGACTTGCACCTTTCTGGTTTCTGAGGTGGGACACTGTTGAGCCATCCTCAGAAGGCACTAGGTGTCTACTCTTTAGAGCCCGTATCCTGCTCCTAGTCAGCATGTCTGGTGGCATCCAGAATCTCACATGTAGATTCCTACAGCCTTATTCAGTTGCTCAGATAAATGGCATCTAGAAACTTTGGAGATGCCTAAGGCTATTTCACCAGTTTTCTAGCTGTCTTGTCTAGAACATGTTGGTCTTTCTCATGGTATATCTTCTAGGCTTCATCTGAAATGGCTCTATCTCACCTGTGACACTTCCACAGAGACACCTGCTTACAGGTATCTAAACTTACGCTTCTCAACTTCCCAAAGAGTGAATTAGTTTCATCTTTTGCTTTTCATGAGGCCACAAAAAGCCTTTAAATTCTAAAAACAGACATTGAAAGCAAATAAAGCTAGATTAACCTAAATTTAGCAACTTACAAAACATTTTGCATGTGAGTTTTTCTCACGTGTGTGCGTATTTTTTCTGAAGCCAGATTGTGTGTCTTTAGCTCTTTGAACAGACATTTAAAAGAAAACAAGCCATTTTTTAATTAATACAGGTTTGATCATTCCAAACCAGACTCAATTTCAGCTTGAATTCAACTAAAAGCAGAAGAGGAAATTAGGACAAATGAAGATTTACTCTGAGCAATTTCAATGAAATACAGACATCTTTTTTAAACATGGCATTTCAGGCTAAATTTCAATAAACTAAAATAAAACAAAAAAATTTAAACCTTTTGATAAATCATGTAGCAAACCCAAATTCTAATGAAGGGTTTGCAATTTTTTTTTTTTTTTGAGAAAAAGGGTTTTTTTTTGATCTACAGTGACTTTTTTCCTCTTCAGAAAAGTGGAAGAAGAAAACTATACTGAATAAAACTATGACTGTTATTATCCGAATCCAAAACTCAATACGTATTAAAGCAGGATCAAGAATGATGATCCTCAGTCTTCTTTATATTGCTCTGTTTTCAAATGAGACTGTTTCTCCTTGCCCCATTTTGTCATCAATCCCCCATTCTCTATCCCCATAAAATATGTGCAGTAATACTAAGCAAACTCTGAAAATTTAACAGTTCTATGTTTTAAAAATTGGCAGTTATCTCCCACATCCCCACGAAGTATATAGGAGCTGCAAAATCCTTCTCAAAATTCCTGATTACTCCTCAGTTCTTTAAAAAGATATATTTTTTTAGTGTTATGACTAGGCATCTTTTTTCACTTGCTGTTCAATGAAAATTACCTATTTTCATTTACACAATATTTATGACAACCAGCATGACATATTCTATGTCTTTCAAACTTTAATACTTTCTCTTAATACCCTATTTCACATTTTTTACGATATTAAAATTTGCAATTTTTTTGACGTATTTTTATTTCTGCCAAAAATAATTTTTATACATATTTTTCAAGAGATTGTAAAAAACTTTTGGTTAATAAAAAGCTCTATATACACCGTAGAGTTGATTTATAAAAGAAACAAACCCTCTGAAAGATTCTGTTCTCATGATTTATTAAAATACTTTAGTTTCCAAGTTTCTCGGGATTTTTTCTTCATCTTTCACAGTTATATTTTAAGTTAATTGGTTGTTTCTCAGTGGGGAGCTAGGCTGGGAAGTACAGATTATCCTGTAGATGTGTCTACTATATGTGATATATAATACACAGTAATATGTTTAGCAATATATTTATATATACAAATGTAAACTTGCTGCAGACTCTCTTTACCAGTAAACAGTAAGAAACGAATGCTTACAGCATGGAATTCAGATCATTTTGAGGTTGATGTCTAAAGAGGCCATATAGATTGCAACTAAAATTGTCCACTTCTCTCTCCTGATTATAAAAACCTGGAGTGACATACTCAGATGCATATTCCTGAAGTGTTTTTTTTTTACTTAGTAGCTTTTTAAAGTGAAAAGGTTTTCAACAAGAAAATACCCCTAAATTTGGAGCATTCAAAATCATTAGCCTTTAAGGAAAAAAAAAAATGAATTATGCCTTGTTATCAAAAAGGAAGAGAGAGAAGCTGAGGAATAAAAAATAACATGCTGGAAGAATTTTCCTATAGAATTCAGCCTGAAAACCTTCAGCTGTAATTCTCAACAAGGAAAAGACTTGAAATCAGCCCAGGCATGAATTTCAGCTTGGCGTGCTCTGAGATATGCTCTCTGTTTGTGGTTTCCATAGTAATTGCATTCTGAAGTCAACATATGTATAGCCTCCTTTAGTCAGAATGGGATATTTTATTCTAAATCATTGTACTTTACGTCTTCAGTAATATTTTTTTCTAGAAAAGGAGAAACACTCCATGTCATGTATTTGCTTATATACCTGGTAACATTGAATTTTTCTTTCCATTTGTAGAAAATGTACTGTTCACTGTTAGAAGGAAAGGTTACTTATCTCTTAATATTGTTTAATATTTCAGAAAGTTGCCTAGAAGTATTGTAAATATTACAAAGCAACTGATACAGCAGTATAGGTGATAACTCACATTTAAAAAATAGAGCATTTATCTAGCCTATTCCTTTGTAGAATGAATGTAAACTTATCAGTACAGCTGAAAAAATCCATAAGCAAGTTCATTGTTGTGATAGATGCCTTTGGCAACTCAATCAGCAACTCATTCAGGGTTGTTTTTATTCCTGTTGCTTTTAAGAAATAGGAAAATGTTTCAGTGAAGCTGAATAAAAAGCAGTGCAATACTGGTGGGCAGCATATGGCATCTCTGCTGAGTTCAAGACTTACACTGGCGAGGCAATGTTTGGTTAAATGCAAGGTTAAAATTGCCTTTCTTACATCTCACCCTGCTGCAGTTGTCTGCATCTGAGCTGGTCACCTTGGCTTTTCTTTGTTCTAATGGAGAGAAATGAGCACGTTCTGACAGTGATTAAACTGAACTATTTTGGTCATCTATTTTAGGGTGAAGTGGCTGCATTCATGAGCTGCTGGCATTTCCTCTGAAGGAAACCCACTGTTACTAGTTCAGGCTGGACAGCTGAAGTTAGGGCAGATGAGTTCCAGTTGGACTTCCATTCATTTGTATTTACTCATTTATCACACCTGCTATATAAAGCTCTGCATGCGATATCCACTCTTTCTTTACCGGCAGGAAGCAGCACAGCAAGTATCCCACAATTTTTCAACCATGAGTCAATATCGGTATGTTTAAATTGTACATAAAAGAATAAATAAAGATGCAATTTATCAATTGTCAAATATAAAAACCTTGAATAATTAAGATAAAACATCCAGCATCAACCACAACTTACCTAATTTTAGATTTCTACAATGTAGATGTTGTTCAGGTGAGTAACCTTAGCACCCATTATAATAAATGTAAAGGAATAAATACTTCATTTAGACTATTTTAAGTATTTTCTTTGCTTTAGTGTGAGATAATTTAGACCTGTGGTTAAAATCACGGAATCACAGAGCCACAGAAACACAAAATGGTTTGATGTTGGAAGGGACCTTTGTAGGTCATCCTGTCCAACTCACCTGCTCAAGCAGGGTCACCTAGAGCCAGTAGCTCAGGACCATGCTACCAAGAGATAACGTCCTTAAACTGTGCCAAAGGACATTTAGCTTGGACATTAGGAAATCATTGTCCTTGGAAGTATTCAAAACCTATGTAGAAGAGGCCCTAGTAGTGAAATGGTTTAGTGGTGGCCTTGCAGTGCTGGGATAAAGGTTGGACTTGATGATCTTACAGGTCTTTTCCAACCTAGTTGATTCTATGATTCTATATCCACATGTATTTTGAATGTCATCAAGGATGAAGAGTGCACAGCTTCCCTGGGTAACCTCTGCCAGTGCTCAGTCACCTTCACAATGAAAAAATGTTTCCTGATGTTCGGGCAGCATTTCCTGTGTTTTAGTTTGTTCCATTGCTCCTGGCCCTGAAACTGGGCACCACTGAAAAAGGCCTGGCTCTGTTTGTTTTTGTATTGTCCCTGCAGGTACTTATATACATTGATGAGATCCCCCTGAGCCTTCTCCAGGCCATACAATCTCAGCATTCTCAGCCTTTCTTTACAGGAAAGATAGAGAGTCCTTTCATCATCTTCTTTGGCCTTTGCTGAGCTGTCTCCTTTATGTCCATGTCCTTCTTGTATATGAGGAGCGGCTAACTGGACACGAGACTCCAGGTATGGCTTCACGAGTGATCAGTAGAAGGGAAGGATCCTCCAGCAACTTCTCTCCAGTAACTCTAAGCTTCAGTAACTGTAAGATTCTCTTCAAGACTTGTAAATCAGTCCAGATGAACAGCTTAGATTCAAGTAGTTGCATTTGATTAGAAGAATTTAACAGGTAGGGTGGGATCTTCATTGTCAACAATGAGGTTTATCTATACCCTTTTCCTTGGAAGATTTTTTTCTTCATCATATTTCAGTTCATCAGCAAGGAGAAGAACAACTGGTTCTCCTGCACATAAAACAAAGATAACTTATTGTCTGAATAAAGAGTGAGAGATATGTGCTGGAAAAGTTGCAAGTTCATGTTTGACATGAACTTAGCTTAACTCTCAAGCTGAACTAAATGAGGAGATGGCGAAACTGGCAACAGTACCGCAATTAGCTCTCTTCTGCTTTATGTTGGTGAATATGTAGTTTTGTTTTTGTTGTTATCTTTGCGTGGCATTGGCAGAGGCTGCTTTCTCTCTCACAACCTAATTTTTTTACCTGTGAATAAAGGCAAAATACCTAATTATGTGACCCAATACATTAATCATTTCCAGTTCTGTGGGTGACATAAAGTATTTAAAGCCCAAGATATTCCACACAGAAACATGTTGATAACACTGAAATCAATTAGGTGCAAGGACATATTAATATTGTGGTGTGCATGCTAGCATTTTAGTGGCTATTAACTTTTTTCTTGTCCTATCCATGTAAATAAGTCCATTAATAATTTAGTTGATACAAACTCTGAAAAATACCCCATTAACATATAAGCAACTCCCCTGCAGAGCACCAGTCACCCAAACAGTAAGGCTGGAGTCTATTTCAAGCACTGAAATAGAAAATGAAATATTTGCCCCCATGAAATGAAAACATTCCCGAAAGTAGAGCAGAATTGACACTTCTAGTTCTGGAAGATCCTAAAATATCAGACCTAGAAAACTTGAGACATCACTCTATATAGAAAAGCTACAGGCAAATGTTTATAGAAATTTCTTAGCTTTGTATCTTCTCCATGGGGGAATCTGATACCATCAGCTCATGGCATTGAGGCAGTGTATGCTTTCAAGCATGAAGTCCAAAATAAGAATAAAATACTGAAAAAATAGACTGAAAAATTCTATCCTCAAGATAGAATTCATACAAAAGAGGCTGAAGTCCATCTGTCTCTTCATTACTATTTGCTCAGTTTTGGCGTAAGGAGCAATTAAGGTTAACTATATGCACATTGTCAGCAATTTTCATACTATAACCCACTTTCAGTACTTTTAGTAGTGTCCTCACCCCTCCTTAGTAATGAAGCCATCTTTGGCCATGCTGGTAAGCACATGCTGTCAGGATTCCTGATATTGCCCCACAGTTTGCACACAATTAAAAGCATTTTACCTAACGTGACATTAAAAGCAGCTTTATGAGTTGTGTTTCTGTAAGTGGAAGACCCAGTTCAAGATAAACTTAGCTGTATTTAATGCCAAAACATTAAAATTTACTAACATATACAAAGCTTCGTCTAGCAAAACCTTATTTGTTTCTGACACTGAATTTATTTTAAAGTGTAACAGTTCATTGTTGTTGGTGTGTCTCTAAATACCCAAGTTTGCATCAGTGCACACTGCTAAAACTTCACTGTCACTGAAACAACATCCTATTACCATACACCACCACTTCGTACCAGCTTGTTTTCCCAAACCAATACACAAAATAGAACCTGTGCATTTATAATGTAGACAAATGTTCCTTGTAGGGAGATAGGAGATAAGCACATTGTGCCTATTGTATCTGAACACAGGCAGGTGGGTGACAAAAAGATCCTGGCATAAACATTAGGATTTTACTATTTGTATGTGTTCTTTTAAGAATATAAGTAATGGTATAAAGTTCCCCTTGGGAATTCACTCTGAAGTCTTTGCTTCTTCTACCTCCCAGGTGATCTGCCAAATCACTGCTCTCAGAACTCAGTCAGTCCTTCACAGTTTCTGAAATTAGCCATTCCACTCAAGACTTCATGTTTTTACTGGGTTTGTTTCTCGGAAAAAAAACATATTTTGTCAAAAGTAATAATAAAATTGCTTAGGCCAAGTCTATCTTGTGTGACTGTGGATGATTTAAGGTTAATTTAAACATTCTAATCACAAGAATCTCTTCCACTTATATCAGCAATACTAAATGTATTTCTTCTTAAATAAACCTCTTTAATTTATCTTAGTTAATAACTTAGTACCCTGCACAACTGATACATCATTTGCTTTCCAAATAAAGTGTTTTTGATTTATTCTACACATATGTTATCTGGTTTGGGGAGAAGAAAGGACACCCAGAAACATACTTGACCATTCACTGCTTTCATTTAGGGTTCAGAGACTTCTGGAGCCAGAAAGGTTTTATTCATACTGAACAGGCCTTAATAATTTTCACTTTCTGAATCTGTCAAGTCATTTTTGAGCTTATGGATATTTTCAACTACAACATTTCAACTGCTAGAACATGTAGCTTAACTACGACTTTTAGGAAGAAAAAACTCTTTTTGTTTATTTCAAACATCCTGCATTTTAACGGCAAAAGGTAAAGAGAAAAATGACAAAAATAATTCATAATTCAACTTCTCTGTGTTATTCAAAACTGTCAGCTATTATCAGAATCATTTCACATTACTTTGGAAGGATTTTTTTCCCTTCATTTTCCCAGATGCTTAATGCCTTACCAAGACATTTTGTTCTTTATTCAGAGAGTTTGCAGCGTGAGAAACTGAGTTTCCTATCTGGTGTTTTCACTGAAGTGAAATTGAATGTCAAGGTCTTATTTATATATTTATTTAGCTATGGATTAATTAGTGAAGTTCTGCAGAGAAAGTAAAATTCTATACAGTTTAATTCTTCATTACAGTCATTATTTTGAAGGGGGGTGGAATCGGAGACTACGTCTAATATTTGAGTCTTTTGTGCAGTTGGGCCTTTGAGTACTGACAGACAGTTATGGAAGGTTAATAAGATTTTTTTTTTAATTCTAAACAATGTATGTCTTTTTCCCTTATCTTTCATATGCTGTAGAGAGGTTTAAATTAATAGAAACATGAGTGGAGCTGTTATAATTGCCTGCTTTATTATCTGCATTTTCTCCCCGCAATGATCTGGGACTGAAGAACTGCATGATCTTCTCTGCTCTGCAGAGTGAAGGAAGCAAAAGGAAGACATTTGTCATTCTCCCACAGGCGCATTGGACTTGCAGGTCGTCTCTTTCTTGCCCATTGTAGCACAGGAGGCTCCTGCTTGAAAATCTTGCAATAATAAGCAGATATGCAGGTAACAGTCTGGGAGACTAGGGAGCATTCTCTTACCACAGCTTTAATTCTTCCACTGTGTCTCATAGAAAGTATATATTGTAGTCTCCCTCAGACTAGTTTTATCAGATTTGTTCCTTCCATCAAAGTTACCAAGACAAGAGGGTTTCAGGCAAAGCAGAAGCTGTGGCCTTTAAGAACTCATTAGTCATGGGTTTAAGGCATTCTCCAAGGTATCTGAAAGTCTAGCCAGTCAAGCTGCTTTTCAAACCCAAAGGAGGCAAAGTTTACTGTAGGTTAGTATACTATTCAGAGGAAAAAATATGAATGCAACATATGAGACTAATTTCTTCTGTACATGTATTTTTCTGCTAAAGCTAGCCACATTTAATCACATTTTGATTTTTTTTTTCATTTTTAAAGTATATGCTGTAGATATTAAAAAAGTCAGCATCTTTTCCCACCCACAAAGCTTTTACTTACCTCAGCAACTCTCTGGGATGTGGTTTAGAATCATAGAATCATACAATAATTAAGGTTGGAAAGGACCTTAAGATTGCCCAGTTCCAACCCCCCTGCCGTGGACAGGGACACCTCACTAAACAATCTCACCCAAGGCTCTGTCCAATCTGGCCTTGAACACTGCCAGGGATGGAGCATTCACAACTTCCCTGGGCAACCCATTCCAGTGCCTCACCACCCTTACAGTGAAGAACTTCTTCCTTATATCTAACCTGAACTTCACCTGTTTAAGTTTTAACCCGTTACCTCTCATCCTGTCACTACAGTCCCTAATGAAGAGTCCCTCCACAGCATCCCTATAGGCCCCCTTCAGATACTGGAAGGCTGCTATGAGGTCTCCACGCAGCCTTCTCTTCTCCAGGCTGAACAGCCCCAACTTCCTCAGCCTGTCTTCATATGGGAGGTGCTCCAGTCCCCTGATCATCCTCGTGGCCCTTCTCTGGACTTGTTCCAACAGTTCCATGTCCTTTTTATGTTGAGAACACCAGAACTGCACACAATACTCCAGGTGAGGTCTCAGAAGAGCAGAGCAGAGGGGCAGGATCACCTCCTTCGACCTGCTGGTCACGCTCCTTTTGATGCAGCCCAGGATACGGTTGGCTTTCTGGGCTGCAAGCGCACACTGAAGCCGGCTCATGTTCATTTTCTCATCAACCAACACCCCCAAGTCCTTCTCTGCAGGGCTGCTCTGAATCTCTTCTCTGCCCAACCTGTAGCTGTGCCTGGGATTGCTCCGACCCAGCTGTAGGACCTTGCACTTGGCATGGTTAAACTTCATGAGGTTGGCATCAGCCCACCTCACAAGCGTGTCAAGGTCCCTCTGGATGGCATTCCTTCCCTCCAGCGTATCAACCGAACCACATAGCTTGGTGTCATCGGCAAATTTGCTGAGGGCGCACTCAATCCCACTGTCCATGTCAGTGACAAAGATGTTGAACAAGACCGGTCCCAACACCGATCCCTGAGGGACACCACTCGTTACTGGTCTCCAGCCGGACATTGAGCCATTGACCACAACTCTTTGCGTGTGGCCATCCAGCCAGTTCTTTATCAACCAAGTGGGCTTCAGAATAATTGTATCATCCTTATCACCATTTTTGACTATTCAAAGAAGTTTTGGTGGTACAGTGAAAGGATCGATTTATGACTAAAATAATATTTGTTTACAATTAAGAGAAAAGTATGTATATGAACTGCTTGCCTGATGCACAGGTGCCACTTCCATCTATAAACAAAGGCAAGGTTTCATAGAAGCTCAGATTCCCTTGTCTCAGAAAGGATTATATGAGGTGACCTCAGCCTCAGAACGTCCCAGCTGGTTTAGATACACATACGTGTCCCAGATGATTCTCTCATTTGTTTCCCAGATTCAGGTTTTGACACTGCAAAGCCATGTTTGTCTTGCCCCCAGGAGCTGCTGAGACCTGCTCTGTGCTAATTGTCACTCTCATGGTTTTTAATGCACTATTCAATTATCTGTTTTTCAAAGTGTGCACACACAAAACCAACACACAGGTAATAGGAGTTTTTATTAATCTTCTGTGTCTCTGCAGACCTGGGTAACTGGAGCAGGACAAGTTTGTGAGACTGGCTTAGAGGCATTCTTTAGACGCAGCTGTTTCTGAAGAGGAGCCAAGCATGGTGGCCAGCCCCAAAGGAAGGTTCCCCCCAGTCAACCTGCAGAGAGTTAAGTTTATCAGAGGATACTGGAAAGCAGGAGGAAGATTATAGATTTTAGCTGCAACAGTAAGACTCCACATAGAATCATAGAATCAACTAGGTTGGAAAAGACAACTTTAAGATCAAGTCCAACCATTACATCAGGACTGCCAAGACCACCACTAAATGATGTCACTGAGGGCCTCATCTACATGGTTTGTTAACACTTTCAGGGATAGTGATTCCACCACTGCCCTGGGCAACCTATTCCAATGCCTGACCACCCTTTTGGTGAAGAAATTGTTCCTAATGTCCAATCTAAACCTCCACTGGTGCAGCTTGAGGCCATTACCTCCTGTCCTTCCACTTGTTACTTGGGAGAAGAGACCGATCCCCACCTCACTTTATCCTCCTTTCAGGTAGTTGTAGGGAGAAATAAGGTCCCCCCTGAGCCTTCTTCTATCCCTGAGCTGCTCCTCATAAGACTTGTAACCTTAACCCTTCACCATCCTGCAGTTGATTGAGACACAGCTGTGGGGTACCTGATGCAAGGGCAAAGGATGCAGCTTAGCAAAATGGGTGAGCCAGTCCAAGATACCTCCAACAGAGCAAAAGCTGGCCTTGCCTTTCCCTTAGTTGCTTCCACCACTAGTTTTGCATGACTTAGAGTGCTTGTCTGACCTCAGCAGGCCAGTTCCCCTTGGGAAATAAGAAGATCATTAACCCAGAAAAAAAAATAAATGAACAGTTTCCTCTTAGGATGCTGAAAAACTTTGTGCTTTCAGCCTCAGTGAACTGTTAGATGAGACAGGGTTTTCCTGAACTAGAATGCTATTATCCACCTGGTTAAACTTGGGCCCTAGCCTATCATCAAGGATAAACTCATGTATCAGCCACCCACTAGAAAAAATTGTATAATCTTTTTCTTCTGAAAGTTGATAGGAAAGCAGTCAGACCCACTTACCAAAATTTTCACTCTGCCCAGCATGCACCAAAAAGAGAGAAGCCAGGCTGCCTTTCAGCAAAGAGCTGAAAGCAGAGGTAAAGAGTAAGTGGAGTGTAAAATAACTATTGAAAATATTGCTTCAGCATCCCACTTAGGTGCTGTCCTGTCATCAAGACTGATAGATATTAGATAAGTTTTGTGTCACCTGCAGCAAACCTCAAATCATGTAGATTATAAATCAATATGTCAGTAACTTTCACATAATCTTCAGTCTATAACAGGGGAAAACCATCTTTGTCTTTTGCGGCTGTTTCTATACTTCTATTGCTCTGATTGCACCAGCACCTCTTCTGCCTTGCTTTGGACTGCAGATCAGTAACTTTATTTCTTATTCCTAGATGTGTCTCTGACTTTAAGTCCATGTTTTCAGACCATTTTGAATACCTATTTTCTGGTGCACCGAGTCTGTCTCTTGGGCTATCAGATTAAAAATAATATGGTCGCCACATAATAAAAACGCTGATCCAGCAAAATTCACTGGTTCAAAGCTGTTAAAATGGATAGATTAAATTTGTGACAGAAGACTTTATGACAGATCAAATATCACGTGTCCACACCTTGATGTTTTTGCTAGAACAGGTATTTCTTCCCTTTGCATCCTCTACAAAACCCACTAATAAATAGCACTGGCCTTGTGTTCCCTGACTGAACAACGCAGAGACTGGGGATTCATACGTGGGACAGGTTACATTAGGATCAGGAAGAGGGATAATCTGCTAAAGATTCATAACTGTGATAACACAACTTTAACCTGAGAAACCAGCTAGACCTGTAAATTCTTTCTGCAAACGGTCAGGGCTAAGGCTGGCCAGGGTGACAGGAGTGTTTTTAATTGCTGCACAAGACAAGATTACCTGAACCTCACTCTGAATTTCAGACTGGGGGTCCAACATCCCACTCATAGCCGAATATGCTCACAGTTACATCTATTAGACCATCAGCTGTGTAGACTGCATATTAGGTATGCTGGTCCTGAGTTAAAAGTTAGTTACAGAGTACAGAGTAATTTCTGAGGCTGGGTTTGCCATCCTTTCATACATTCAAATGGGTGTTTAAGCCTTATCTTCAAATATTATACCAAAAAGTGTTTGTCTTAGGCTAAAAAGCTTTAAGAATTTCTAGTCTGCTTCTTAGAAAAGAGCTTTGATTAGTATGACTGAACTTACTGAAACTCTTACTTTCTAATCAGAAACTTGATATTTTTTTTCTACTTAAGGATAAATGTTGATTATAAATAAAAAATGAATATTTTCCTCTCCTTTCCGTGGTATTTATTTAACTGCTTAGCTGCTTCATGGCTCTTAAGCAGGGCTCTTCTCAAACTTCCCCTTCCCATTTATCAGTAACAAGGAGATGGATTTTTCGTTCTGGTTTTGAAAACAACGTAGTATCTATCACATGTCATCATCCTGTTTTCTTTCTCCAGGGATCCAGGAGCCAGGTTTGGCTCACTGTCAAACCACAGAGGAGTCCAATAGCTCCATCTGGCACACAGGTCATGGGGCAAGGGAAAGAAATTGGTGTTTTGTCCTTCTGCTACCTGCAATGTGAGCTCAGGAAAACATCTGAAACCAGGTGCCTTATGCAGTGCATAAGGATGGTGATGCTGAAAAGTAAGGAACATGTAAGGATCAGGGAGTGCAGTCCGAGCCTACTGGTTTGTCAGACTGAATTGCCTGCCTGGTTAATAGACTATATTTCCTTCCATTTGTCAGTGTTTTCTCATTGCCAAAAGGTTTGTGTACTTACCCACTCCAAATAAACTTACTTTTTTCTCTTTTCTTCTCTTTGGAAAGAATTTTTCTTTCCACTGGAACTGATCAGCACTGACTTTTTTCATCCAGCTTTTGTTTCTTCACTGTGTTATACTTGTCTTTTAAAACAATTGCAATTTAAAATTATTCTCTATTTTCCCATCCCAGATTTAATTTTTTTCTCCCCACTCAACATAGACAACTGGACCTTAAAATACACACAGGATTCCTAAAAGTGCACAAGTCATATTGAGATATATTCGCTTCATGGTACCCCATGCTTGACCTCGTGCTCACCAACAGGGAAGGGCTTGTTGGAAATGTGACTCTCCAGGGCAGCCTTGGATGCAGCGATCATGAGATGCTCAAATTTGAGATCCTCAGGACAGTGAGAAGAGCGTGCAGCAAGCTCACTGCCCTGGACTTCAAAAGAGCAGACTTTGACCTCTTCAGGAACCTGCTTAGGAAGGTTCCATGGGATACAGCCCTAGAGGGCAGAGGGGCCCAAGACTGTTGGTCGATATTCAAGGATCACCTGCTGCAAGCTCAGGAGTGTCGCATCCCAACCAGAAGGAAGTGCAGCAGGAGGGCCAGGAGACCTCCTCGGATGGATAAGGAGCTCCTGAGGAAAATTCAATTGAAAAAAAGAGGCTTATAATAAGTGGAAGCAAGGACAGGTGGCCTGGGAAGAGTACAGGGATGTTGTCCAAGAAGCTAGGGACCAGGTTAGGAAAGCTAAGGCCCAGTTAGAATTAAACTTAGCTAGAGGTATTAAAGATAACAGGAAGGGATTCTACAGGTACATAGCAAATAAAAAACAGACTAGGGAGAATGTAGGCCCCCTCAGGAAGCTCTCGGGAGAACTGGCTACACAGGATTTGGAGAAGGCTGAGGTTCTGAATGACTTCTTTGCCTCGGTCTTCACTGGCAAAGGCTCTGACCAAACCACCCAAGTCTTGGAAGGCAGATGCAGGGACTGTGAGAATGAAGACCTTGCGCCCACTGTAGGAGAGGAACTGGTCCAAGACCATCTTAAAAATCTGAACGTGCACAAGTCCATGGGTCCTGATGAGATCCATCCACGGGTCCTGGAGGAGCTGGTGAATGAAGTTGCAAAGCCACTGGCCATCATATTTGAGAAATCATGGCAGTCAGGTGAAGTTCCCGATGACTGGAAAAAGGGAAATATAACCCCCATTTTCAAGAAGGGGAAAATGGATGACCCGGGGAATTACAGACCAGTCAGTCTCACCTCTGTGCCTGGCAAAATCTTAGAGCAGATTCTCCTGGAAGGCATGCTAAGGCACATGAAAATCAACAAGGTGCTTAGTGACAGCCAGTATGGCTTCACTAAGGGGAAATCCTGCCTGACCAATTTGGTGGCCTTCTATGATGGGGCTACAGAACTGATGGACAGGGGTAGAGCAGTTGATGTCATCTACCTGGACTCATGCAAAGCATTCGATGCCGTCCCACACGACATCCTTGTCTCTAAATTGAAGAGACATCAATTTGATGGATGGACCACTCGGTGGATAAAGAGCTGGCTGGATGGCCGCACACAAAGAGTTGTGGTCAATGGCTCAATGTCCGGCTGGAGACCAGTAACGAGTGGTGTCCCTCAGGGATCGGTGTTGGGACCGGTCTTGTTCAACATCTTTGTCGCTGACATGGACAGTGGGATTGAGTGCGCCCTCAGCAAGTTTGCCGATGACACCGAGCTGTGTGGTTCGGTTGATACCCTGGAGGGAAGGAATGCCATACAGAGGGACCTTGACACGCTTGTGAGGTGGGCTGATGCCAACCTCATGAAGTTTAACCATGCCAAGTGCAAGGTCCTACAGCTGGGTCGGAGCAATCCCAGGCACAGCTACAGGTTGGGCAGAGAAGAGATTCAGAGCAGCCCTGCGGAGAAGGACTTGGGGGTGTTGGTTGATGAGAAAATGAACATGAGCCGGCTTCAGTGTGCGCTCGCAGCCCAGAAAGCAACCGTATCCTGGGCTGCATCAAAAGGAGCGTGACCAGCAGGTCGAAGGAGGTGATCCTGCCCCTCTGCTCTGCTCTTGTGAGACCTCACCTGGAGTATTGTGTGCAGTTTTGGTGTCCTCAACATAAAAAGGTCATGGAACTGTTGGAACAAGTCCAGAGAAGGGCCACGAGGATGATCAGGGGACTGGAGCACCTCCTGTATGAAGACAGGCTGAGGAAGTTGGGGCTGTTCAGCCTGGAGAAGAGAAGGCTGCGTGGAGACCTCATAGCAGCCTTCCAGTACCTGAAGGGGGACTTTAGGGATACTGGTGAGGGACTCTTCTTTAGAAACTGTAGTGACAGGACAAGGGGTAATGGGTTCAAACTTAAACAGGTGAAGTTCAGGTTAGATATAAGGAGGAAATTCTTTCCTGTTAGGGTGGTGAGGCACTGGAATGGGTTGCCCAGGGAGGTTGTGAATGCTCCAACCTTGGCAGTGTTCAAGGCCAGGTTGGACGAGGCCTTGGGTGATATGATTTAGCCCCCCCACAGCAGGGTTGTTGGAACTAGATGATCTTAAGGTCCTTTCCAACCCTAACGATTCTATGATTCTATGATTCTATCATTTCACTATCAGAGTTTTTTAAAACCTATTACTATTACTTGAGTTATTTTTATGAGGTAGTATGAACCCCCATTCAATGTCATTGTTTTTCATTTGAATTGTTTCTTTTCTTTGTCCATAACAACATGAGATCACCACAGGCTGTGGCTATATGAATTTTGGTTTAGTATTGCAACATAGTGCTGAAAATCTGATCCTAACACTGCAAACAAGCCTGCACATGAACTTTAAGAAGACATCTCACTACTCTGTGTTTGGAGTTTTTAACTTTCAGTAACTATTGACATCTCTATAAAGCACTTAAGGACCTTGTAATGAAAACACAAATTAGATTTTAAATACTGTCATTACTCCACTAGTCTACTAGCCTGAAACCAATACTTTGATGCACTTGTAAACTTTAAGGTGGAGGTAAGATTTAGGGATATCAGGCAGAGCCCAATCTTAGTTTGTTGTTGAAGGTTGCCTTTACAAGACCCAACTGTGAAGTGATTCCTGTTCATTTATGCTTGGTAATCAAATAAAGTTGGATCTGGCCACCAACCCCCTGTCTTTCAAGTTCTTGGATAAAGTGGTGTGCCTTAGCCATGTTGATCTTAAGGTCCATGTAGTATTTCTGTACCTTAAATAAGTAAGTCTTGACCCATACTCATAAGCGTGTGAACCTAGATGTGAGAAATGGGTGTCCCAGAGCACATAGCAAGATGATGCCTACCAACTGGCAGAACGCAAGGGAAAGAGCTCTCAGTCAAAAAGACTAAATTCAACTTACACGCAAACTTCATGTGGATACAATGGCTTTTGTATACAGGCAATGAAATAAAGAGTACTTGATTGAAGTACAAAAGAGCTGGGAAGCCCCATGAGGTCTTTTTAATGAAGATATTTTTGTGCAGATGCAGTACGTAGGGTATGACTGTCTCATGCTTTGGTGATTCTACAGTCAGTCACGCATGGGAATAGGAACAAACTTTTTCTTACTTTTCTAATGCTTATGGCTGTTGATATATGGAAAGTTCGATTACCTAACTATTATCTGAATCACTGTCTTATTCAAAACAGGACTTTGTTCAATAGTAGGTCAAGAAGGGTGTGTGTTGCTCCTCAGTCACATTCCTCATTCAAAGCTTCTCATTCATACTGTTTAACAGAGGATTCCATTGTTAACTGCTTGCTTCTGAAACTTGCCATATGACAACTGTCAAAGCTCAGATTCTTATTTTATAACATTGATCATAAAGTTTCATTTGAATATAAAAATAATGTATTGAATGTGTTTGTGGGTATGACTATCTGCCTAAATATATATTTGAGGTCTTTTCTGGTTTGCTCTGAGGCTCTGCCTCAAGCCTTTCCCAATCCCTATAGCTTTTCGTTAAAAATTAAAGAATATATATCATTTTCCTCACATGCAGTAGTTTTGCACTAGACTCCATGAGCAGAACAGTAAACAAAATAAATTGCAAAGGTTTCCAAAACAACCAGGCACAGAGAAAATAAAATAAATCAAACAAGCAGCATTTCCGTGATGAAATCTGCTTTACAAGCCTAACCTGGAGACCAGGGGAATCAGTCAAACAACAGTAAACATCAACCTGTGGTTAGAAATATTCTTTGAAAAAGCAACTCCTTTTCCTTTGCCCTTCTTGCTTCCAGCTTCCCCATCACAGGCTCCCTGGCAGTGGGATTTGGGGATAATCGCCTGGAATACCTGAGGCGTAGAAGCCAACAGGATTAAAGCACCTCGTGCTCCTCAGCACAGTCATGTGATGAACTGCTGATCCCAGCAGAAGGCATTGTTTCCCAGGGAAGTTCTCACTTCATTTGCCTATAAGTTGTTCTTGCCCTGCTGAGATTTTACCTAAGCATAAGGAAATGTTGTTTTTAGTAAATGATGTTTTTAGTAAAAAAAGAATAAAACCAGCAGAACCACTCTCACTATTAACAGTGCTACTGAAGAAAATCATGGATAGTTCACATTCAATCTGTTCAGCAGTAAAACAACTACTGTCTTTTTGCTTCAAGGGGCAGCTTCAAAGAATATGTAACTTCTAACACTACCTGTGCAGCTCAATTAGCTCTCATCAAGCTAATGTATAAGAAGAAAATGCTGGGTGGTCTGGAGGCTGCCCAGTAACATATTCAGTACAAAACACAGATAGGATGCTTGCAGACTGCTCAGTGGGACTAAAACAGGAGTCAAGGTTTGCCTTCCAGGTACAGAGACAGTTGCCTAAAGTGCTTTCTGCAAACACATTGGAAGTTTGTCTGTATTTCCCACAGAACTGCAGAGAAGTTCTGGGGGCAGATTTTGGTGGGTCATTACCTGCCAAATTGCTATGACTTCTAGGGAAACAAAAAGTTGGATTTTTCCTCCTGAAAAGTTCATTACTTTCCTTGTGAAGTTACTTTGCCATATGCCAGCTTCCACTGAAATACAAAAATGCCAAGCCAACCCATTTATTCTGCTTCTGCCCTATGTTCACACTTAATCTGACCACATTTTATGATCACTTCCTCTTAAAAAAACAGAAAGTTTACCCCCAAATTGTTTATTTTCTCAGTTTCAAGTTCACTGTGCTTATTTAACTGATCGGATCTTTCAGGGTCTTTTCTTAAACCACCACTTACTCTACAGCATATGATCAAACAAGGAATGTGAAGAGCTGACAACTATTTCTGTGTCCAAAGTTTAATTTTACTTCCTCTCCAATTGTCAGAGGAAAGCAATCATGTGCTAGGCAGGAGATGAAAGTTTATAATAAGTGCCTGTATTTCAGAACTCATAAGGGGTGGGGAAAAAAGTCACTTGGCTTTCACCCAGAACATGTGATAATCAGATTAACCCCAAAGTGTATTTTGTGTGTACATTCATCGAGGGTAGGTATGGGGAAGGACATTGGGGGGTGCACTGTCGAAGTAATCAGCAGTGAAGCATTCCTGGTAGAGGGGAGGAATTTCTTTCACACCCAGGACTTTGGAGGGGTCAGAGAGAGCACTCCATGCACTGAAGCATAACACCGATGCTCTCCCACTGCTCTGTGAGGATGCCGCTGTTTGCCATGGGATTTCTGCTAGTCATCCTTCAGCCATGCAGTGGGCAGTTCCCCAGAGCCTGTGCAAACACAGAGAGCTTGCTGAGGAAGGAGTGCTGTCCCCCCTGGGATGGAGATGGGTCCCCTTGTGGGGAGCTTTCCAGCAGAGGGTTCTGCCAGAACATCCTTCTCTCGCAGGCTCCACTGGGACCGCAGTTCCCTTTCTCAGGAGTGGATGACAGAGAGGACTGGCCCTCTGTATTTTACAACAGGACATGTAAATGCGAAGGCAACTTCATGGGATTCAACTGTGGGGAGTGCAAGTTTGGTTTCTCAGGACTCAACTGCACTGAAAGGCGACTGAGAACAAGAAGAAACATCTTCCAGCTCACCACCAGTGAGAAGGACAGGTTTCTTGCCTACCTTAACTTGGCAAAGAACACCCCTAGCCAGGACTATGTTATTGCCACTGGTACATATATTCAAATGAACAATGGCTCCAACCCCATGTTCAGAAACATCAACGTGTATGATCTCTTTGTGTGGATGCATTATTATGCATCTCGAGACACACTCTTAGGTGGGTCTAATGTGTGGCGAGACATTGATTTTGCCCATGAAGCCCCTGGCTTTCTGCCTTGGCATCGTGTCTTCCTGCTGTTGTGGGAACGTGAGATACAGAAGATAACAGGTGATGAGAACTTCACCATCCCCTACTGGGACTGGAGAGATGCAGAGGACTGTGTGGTATGCACTGATGAATACATGGGTGGCAGACATCCCACCAACCCTAATTTACTCAGCCCAGCATCATTTTTCTCCTCGTGGCAGGTAAGGACAGGCAAAGGGGAAGGGGAAGGGGAAGGGAATTATCCTACCTGATGTGAGGCCCGTAAGCAATGTGTACAAGCTGGGAGCTTACAGAATCACAGAATCAATTGTTAGTGTTGGAAGAGACTTTAGAGATCATCTAGTCCAATGACCCTACAGCCTAGAACATGTCCAGGTGGGTTTTGAATGTCTCCAGAGGGAGAGACTCCACAACCCTCTTGAGCTTAGCCATGCTGCCTTTCCTTAGACATTCCTGGAGAGAAAATAAGCACTACCACAGAGAGAATATTGGTTTGTATGTGAACTTAATCTTCATTTAGAGCTGTTAATTTGTTTCTTTGTCTATTCTCTCCAGGACTGTAGGATTTAGGCTGCTTAATAAGGAACCTGAAGTTAAAGTGGAAGGAGGAAAGTAAAGCCTTTGAGTCCAAACGTGGACTTCAGCAGGCTAAACAGGCTTGGGGCTGCTGTGGCAGTCAGGTGAGAAAAAGCAGGATTTATGTACATAAATTGCTAGGATACAGCCATTGTAAGCTGATCGGTGACTGAATGATGGAGATAAAAGCAAGAAAGTTTTCAGGCACTCTGCTCTTTTCACAGTGCTTTCCTCCATCCAAGAGTTAAAAGCTATCAATTCAAGATAATCTGCTTTCAATTTAAAACAAATAAACAAAGGAATAAAACAAATCTTTAGCACACAGAAGATGCATCTGTGTAATTCACATCAGTAGTTCAAATGAAATTCAAGAAATAATCTCTGCTGTTAAAAAGGAGCTAAAAAGTAAATTCAATAGCTATTCCTGCCACATAAAAGCACTGGAAATTAGCCTGTATACCAAGGTAAATTTACATATTTACGTAGGTGATATGGTCTTAAATAGCTGAACTGTACTGTGTTGTTCTAAAACTGAGAGATTTTAGACTTTTTGTCTTTTGATTGTTATTGCCACATTGCCTAAAATACAGTGACAGAGGTCTATTGGATTCTACAGACACACTTCATCATGACAATAGCAACAGTCACTTCTGGCGCAGAAGTCTGTGATTATGTTGGTATATATCTATCTTTGTTCTACTTATTTATGTAGCAGCAGCCCAAATGAAGGCTGGGCAGTTTTAGTGATTTAACAGAAAGTGAGAGAGATACAGGCTCCAGTAGCTTTGTGATATTCTAGCATTACAAAAATGCAACTAACTGGGCTTACTGGGCTAGACGTGTTGTATTTAGTGATGATTTGTGCCTTCTGAATAATACAGGCTGTGTATATACCTGCAAATTCAAGCACATGCATACTGTAACAGGGCTATTTTAGGACATTCTCTGGCACACATTTTTCAGGTATTGATTAGTTTTCCCCCAAACAGGTTCTTTTCAGGGACTGTTCCCAGGAGAATGTTTGCATGCAGCCGCCCTCTTTAGGAGGCTAAGATGATTTTACTGGCATAGACATAGACTATTTCATGTCATTTTGCCTCAGTACCCAGGAAATTTCCTGACCACATTGAATTTACCAGTGTAGACATGGCTATAAAATAACTATAGTTACAAACATGTATTTTCATCCAATTGTGAGACGTTGCTGTTTTCTAACAACGTGAACCTGGATGGACTTTACTGACTTAATTAGATTACATTACCAGAATGAAGTGGATTTGATGGTTTTTTGCACTGAGCTGAGCAAAGAGTTATGTGAAAATGATACAGGTGTCAAGAGGAACTATCAGTACAGGTATTGGAGGAGATAACCAAGATAGAAGGAAGCAAGTAGCACAAAGGAATCAGCAAGTTACTAGCAGATTTTCTAAATGAACTGGGGAGGCCATATAGTTATGATAGTTATAGAGTTGTAGTTTTGTTTCTTTACTGTGAGGGTGGTGAGGCACTGGAATGGGTTTCCCAAGGAAGCTGTGAATGCTCCATCCCTGGCAGTGTTCAAGGCCAGGTTGGACAGAGCCTTGGGTAAGATGGTTTAGTGTGAGGTGACCCTGCCCATGGCAGGGGGTTTGGAACTGGATGATCTTAAGGTCCTTTCCAACCCTAACTATTCTATGATTCTATGTTTAGTTCATTTTTATCAAGGGTGTTATAAATCATATCCAGATTTTTAGAATTTTTCCATCGTGGTAATAAGCACACAGAAAATTTGCAAGTAGCAATGTACATATTTAAGAAACAGTCAGGTTTATAACTTCTCATATAAGGTCAGTTCCCACAGACATATTCAGAAAATAAAGACAATTTTTTATTAGAAAGTTGCTTTAGAAGGTATTTTTTTTTATATAACTTGAAAAGCTAGAACAAAAAAAAACCATACTGTGTTTAAAATACATTGTCAGTGTATGTATAAAAGCTCTAAGTTCTTTGCTCAAGTTTTCCAAGTTATATCTGATAATGGGTGCTTACCACTTCTATTTTTCAGCCATTTCTGTGTATGTTACACTTAAAAAACAAATACAAAATTGGACTACAATAAATTTATCCTCAAAGGTTATTATTCTCTTTTGACATCTTCTATCTATGTATAACTGCTGCCTTATCTAGGGAAAGAATGAAAGAGATTGAACAGATCTGAGTTTTCAGTCGGTGAGTTTGGGGTGAAGATACAACACAAACTGATGCTTCTTTATTAGCCTTGAATACAAATTCAAACAATTGCTTATGATGGAATAACAGTCAATACAGCTCCTTCAAGTAGCACTAAGTAAGAAATCAGAATCTCACTTCAGAAATTCAAAAGGGAACAAAAATAGCCTAAGCTTGAACCGGAAAACAGCCACAGATCTGCTGCAGAATACACTGATTATCCAAGCTGTGTAGCTAAACAGAAAGAGAGAAGAAAAGAGGAGGATCCAGAAATGTGAAGGAATTTAGGCTTTCAATAAGCACTCAAAATGAAAAGAGGGCACGAGAAACCTTTTAAACAGCTCATCTGTAATATGGTGTTCCTTTTAGAATTTCAAGTCTCTTCCCATAACAAAACAATGCCTGCTATGTTAGGCAGTAGTTATAGATTTCTTTAAAAGAAAAGGTAAAGTGCTTATTTGCGGAACAGCATCTCTTTTTTAATCCCTAAAGAAAGGAGAAAATACTTTATTCCATTGAGAAGTTGCCATGGCAACATGGATACCCATGAATACATGCTGAAATTTTTGCTTTTGCCTTACTTTTCCTTCCACATGCTGCTGTTACCATTTAGCTGAGTGAATTATCCATCCATATTTTTCTCATGTTTATCATCTAAGTGACAATTCTGATTCCTGCCTTAGATTTTACCAGCAAGACTATCAGGAATCTTTAGTGTTTCAATTTGTTTGCTTGGCTTGTGTTTTAGGGTAGGTGGGAAGGATTTTCTCGTGTTTTCAGTTACTTGCTTGTGATGATTCAAGTGTTGAATTAGGAATTAGGACTGCATGACACCTACTACTGCTTTACCAGTTTATGCAATTCTATGTTTACTTAACAGAAATCTATATGGGAAATGGAGATCTTCCATGACATTTGAGAGGTTATTTGTCTTGGTGCCCATTTCTATAATTATTCTAGATAATGGGTGTGCTAAAAAAAAAAAAAAACAACAAAAAGCAAACAATAATAATTACGCTTCATTTAAATAGTAGTAGGTGAAATTCTGCTCTCCTCTGCTCCAGAACTAATATGGAGAAACAACTGAAGCAGTGGAGTTACAAATGTATAAAAAGCTTTCTGCAAATAAAATCAGAATCTTTTTACTGGTAGTTACATTAGAGCTTAGGGATCCCCTCAGTGTGCTAGAGAGATGATAAAGAAAATAAAGCAGGAGAATGGAACTGCTGGTTTAGTTCTTATGGCAAGCAGGCTATAGCTCCAACTTTAGCCCCCAGTATTTTTGTCTCTCCTAAAAGATATGATATGAAGTAATTGCATAAGGTGGAGAGCTGTCTGCTGTCAGATGTGCTGGTGTAAGCCTGGAGCCAATTCTTTGATGCAAGCACCAAGAATTTCCTTTGGAATGTCATTCTGTATCACCCTGTAGAACCACTTACACAAATGTAAAGCTACTACAAAAAGGAAACAAGTTGCACAAAGAGAAAATGGTTGTAGTGTTCCTAGACTAATAATGACAGTATTTTAGATCCACTACCTGAAGATAAGATTTTATAAGAAATATGAAATTCAGCTATTCAGAGACAGCAATTTAATTCTAAGCAGTTTATCAGGGGGCTATATTACTAGCTGAATAGTCTGAAGGAATCATTTGAGGCACTATTTCATGCCCCCCTTTAAAAACTTCAGGATATTTTCAAAAATACAAACACCAGAACCCAACACTGCTTGATTCTTAAATCAGCCAAAGTCTTACATCCATCTGCTTGTGGACACCCAAATATCTCATGAACTCCATGTCTTTATTTCTTATTGCAACTCATTAGGGTTTTTTTTGCCAGCTATAGGCTGGTGAACTAAAAACAACAACCCAAATGGAGCAAGCAGCTATAAAGGAAGACTTTATCGATCATAGATAGGATCAAGGCTCATAGAATACCAGGTTGGAAGAGACCTCAAGGATCATCTGGTCCAACCTTTCTTTACAAAAGCACAGTCTAGCCAACATAGCTCAGCACCCTGTCCAGCTGAATCTCTATCAATATTGATCTAATAATATGCTTACATGGGTTATAAAATTGAAGTGTTTCCTGCTGCAAAGAGGTAACTCTCTATATGCCACACCACTGCCTGAGGGAACCAGGATCTGTGCACAGCAGCCGCAGCCGCTCGGGTATCCTCAGCCTCTTTATGTCACTGTAATCTCAGAGTAATTCCCATTCTTCTATGGGATCACGTGTGTGTGACAGCAGAGTTTGGACTGCGGTTGGCTGTTTTCTAGTATATAACCACGCTTGCTGAGGAGTCATGTAGTGTAAAAAATAAGCATCTTCAGAGGTGCATAAATTAATAGCTAAGGAATGTAAAAAAAATTGGTTTGTTAATAAATCGCCAGAAAAAGCAGCTTACCGTCTCTCTGTAGAGAGATATGTCCTAGTGAATTTGCAGTAGATGTGGAGACAGCAGCACCAACAGTATAGCTTGGAGACAGAGAGAAAGCAGGGAATCATGCTCTGCCAAACCAGAAAGTGTTAATGAATATTTCAGCACCGATTGATAGCAGATCTTCCTACCCCACCCCAGAACTATTTTGAGGTGCCGAATGGGGTAAAATTACCTCCCAGTTCTGGGTTGCTTCTGAGCAAAAAGGTGAAATTCAGCCAGCTTTTACTGAAGGCTGAGAAAATACCTTGAAGGTTCTGGGTTTGTTTCAGTACTGTCACTTTGTGTTTGTCTCATCTCCTTTTAGCTTGAGTTTCACAGCTCTTCCAGTTAATGCACATGTCGTGAGGGTCAGAAAGATAATTAATGGCCTTATCGTTGCACAAAGAGGTTTCTTAGAATTTCTCGAAATCTTTGCTTTCCAAATTTTCTTTTTATTCAGTTTCACCTTTCCATTCCTGTTAATATTCAGGAGTATATGAAGAACCAGATACATATATACACAGTGTCTTAATAAATTTTTGATCTGCTGTAGACACAGCACCTTTAAAGTTCTGCCTATAAAAGCAAGCTCCCAACAGTTTGTTCTGCTGCTGGTTATTTGGGAATTTCATTGCATTTTCCCTGTTTGGTGAGCAAATGGCTTCTGGATGCCAGTTAACTAGGATTAGATTATGCCAGACCCTAATGCAGCCAAAAAAGTAAAATTTAAACCTCTTTACAATTGCCAAATATTTTAAATCCAGTGTGAGGGCTGCATTTTAATGCTGTTCCCAAGCAAGGGTGTGAGAATAACAGGAGAAAGACAGAGAAAGGCAATGAATCAGAACAAAATCTCTTTTGGCCAAAAATGGGACCCGAGGCTCCAGTTGAGAAGTCTGGACTTCACATAGGACAAACGGAGACATGGGAATGTGTCACATCACATCCCCGTGACTGGGAAGGGAGCCACAGAAAGCAAGCCATGTGGTTGCTCTGGCTGTAGTCTGAAGTGGTTCTTTTAGGCTATTTTAACCTGGAGCATAACACTGTGAAACATGATGATACACTTTCTGGGTGGGGGGAGACTCACACTCAGTGGGCTCAGCAGAGTAAGGGACCAGCTCGAAAGGATGCATAGGTGTGAATTAACCCTTTGAATGGCAGTACTTCTCCAGCAAAATGAGGAACTTCAGCTTGCTTTGTAAGTGAGCAGCTGTTTCAATACCATAGAAAATCACCTTTTTCTGAGTGTTCAGGTGTGTTACCTCTCCTGGATGTCCCTGTGAGCAGCTCCAACAAGTACAAAGAAACCACAAAGAATGTCCCACCAAACCCCCCAAAGCTTTGAATTCAAAAATAGCAGGCACAGAACTGAACATTGCTGAAGACCCCTGAAATGCAATTCACTTTATATAGGCACAGGGCCTGCTCTGTCTTTTCGAAAGAAGAAAGGGTTTCCCAGTCGCAAAAAGGTGCGAGACAGCCGCAGCGCTTCTGAACATTTACAGTCTGTTTTCTAAGAAACAATACCAAGAGCTGTGCTAAAGATGTCAACTGCAGTGCACGGAGGGATGTTTTGGGCTGAGTGCTGCAAGGCCCAGGAAAGATGCTGCGTATTCTGGAGTGCCATCTACTGGCATTTACTCTGCTAACTACTTACATAAGCATTTCCTCGGAGTATCTTCCCAGCGATTTCCCTGGAGCTGATGGATATATGCATGAAGGAGAGCAGGCGCTCGGTGCAGTTTGAATAGGAAGCCTTGTCCGGGGTGAGCTCAGAAATTTGCTTAGGACTGTTCCAAAAGTGAACAGAAAATCATGTTCTTAGTAGAAAGTACTGCTGCTGAATGGAACAAATGTGACCCCTTTTGTGTGTGCTTTATGCAGTTGCATCCAGAAAGAACAATTTGACTGACCCGTGTTCTGTTATCACTTACACATCACATGACTGATAAACCAGCAAATCATACTTTCAGGGTAGACCCATAATTTATATTACCTAAGTTGCACCTTTCTGGAAAAGCATCCAGGTTAATTTCATGTCCAGACCTTAATTTTTAGCTCAGAAAAAAAGTCACAGACTAATATTTTCATTCCTGGCCCATATGTTGGCTTTTCTTGACCATGACTTAGTTACCAAATACCTTATAGCATCTGGCTTCTAATTGGGATGAATTTGGTTAGTCAGACAGTTAATGAGGGATACACTAAGAAGTAAATGTAAAAGAAAAATTAGCACTTTAATAATTTATAAGCCTCATAACATTAGCAGTTGCATTAAATCCCACTGAAATTGATAAATAGAACAAAGGGAAGGTGTAAATAGAACAAAGGGAAGGTGTTCGTCTAATTATATTTGAGCTCATGCTTAAAGATTCCCTCTCTGAATATCTGAAAAGCTGGTCTTGAAGGAAGAATCTGATTGCTCTTTAAAGACACAGTGGGAGTATATTCCCATGGCAGTGGAGAGAGGATGAAAAGATAGGAGATGGCAAGGCAGATATGGACCTGAATAAAGTCCATAGAAAACAGAATTAAACAGAAAATCCACATGTATGTATTTTCTGAGCCAAATGACAACTGGGAAATGGGTTGAGTTTCACCAGCCAAAACACACTTGCTTTCTTCACAAGTGCATTTCTATGGACATAGGGCTGTGCATTTTTATAAACAAAGAAATTACTGGATTACCTCTTGAATCATCCCCTATTTTCCTTCTAACAGGAATAAACTCTCAGTAACACAAAGCAATCATAAAATCAGCACTGTAGCTATGCTTTGTGTTTATAACAGTAGGTCTCTCCCTTCACTCCTTCTCCCTTCTTGGGGGGGATTCTTGGAAGAGACTTCTTAGAAGCACTGACCTCAGTCCCTCTTATAGGCACAATCCTGACCCACTTGGTGAGCTTCTGGGAGCTATGTGAACATGAAACTCTCTGCTGGACAACTTCCTACAGCCTCCAAGGGCACCTTGGTTGTTTTAACAGACTACTAAGGCAGATTTCAGCTAATAGAGCAGTCTCCAAGGATGTATTTCTCTGATAAGCTTCCTTATCTCCTTAAAAAATCCCCAAAATGACAAGAATGATTTATTCAGGAGATTCATATTCATAGGAAATTTATCATATAAGAACTCTAGATTCATAAGAAATCTAGGTTATATCAAGAGCTTCGTCAGACACTTTCTGACGTGGTCAAATCGTTTAGAAAAGGATTCATCTCAAATAGTTCCACTCGTTTGATTTAGTCAGGCAACAAAGCAACTTGCCTTTGGCTTTGTCTTTAGTCACTTCAGAGGCACATCCATACCTCTAGGGTATGATTCATCCCATCCTAATGCAGAAACAGAGCATTAAGTGGAACACTCTTAATTTTGCTTCCCTTGCTAACTGCAGTCCAGAGACTGGTTCTGCATTGTTTTTTTCATACATTTTATTTCATTGACTTAGTCAGTGGAGAGGGTTAGGCACCCTTAGAGGTAAGTACATCCCATCTACCTGACATCTGGCTTAGGAGGGCTGAATCACACTCAGGAGATGCCTTTCCCCTGACTGCAGAGGTTATCTTAAAGTGTTGCTTCAGTTTGGCAATTTGTACTGGTGAAGTGAATCTCCTACTCACTTCCTGCACTAAAAAAGAATCTCATGTTCTTCCATCCCATTCTAGCAGAGATGATTGCTTTCACTCACCTTCTCATTCACTGTTTCCATGAAATAGAAATACACCTCTGGGATGAAAGAATTCTGGAGGTTTCAGTGTTACGTGTTTTCTCCTCCATGATGTCTCACTCAGTAATGAACGTCTTCTTTCTCCACAAAAAATTCTCATTAACTATGTTGATTATCTGATAATCACAGAGTCCTGTATTTTGAAGGAATCTCTGGTGATTTGGAGTTTTATTTGTTTGGGTGGGGTTTTCAGTAAAAAAAACCAAAACAACAGATAGCAGAACACTGTTGTTCTGTTTCGTTCTCCTAGATCCATCAGCTGTTCTGCTATACACACCCACCAAATTCTTTAGTCTGATCTTCTGCTTGTGTCATTATATTTTCCTCCATATTCCATACTGACACCATGTCAAGGAAGTTCCTGAATATAAAGTAGAAATGCAAGTTAGCACTTGTACTAATTCCCTGTATTTTTATTGTACTAGAATATGACAAAAAAATCCTCCTCCTCATTCTGATCACTTCTCTGGCCAAGAAAGACATGCAGCGAGAGCTACTATAAAAGATCATGATCATCAAAGACACATTCTTAGATAATAAATACATTATTGTGGCATAAAAAATATTGAGCAGCAACTTTGTGACACTTACAGACTGTGTGGGTAGTTTTAACTCATGGCAAAAGTGAAGGAGCTTGACTCAGCCAAAACTAGCTGACTGTCATTTGAGGTTACATTGAACTTCATTTCTGTTCCAGGAGTCTCAAATTGGACTAGCAGCTTCTACAGATCATCTGACAAATAATGACTTGTTATGCGATTGTAACTGGACTTTGCCTGTGAACCCAGAGCATTTATATAAATTATGTTTGATTCTGACAGCATTTAATATCTGTATTCAGATACTGAGGTGCTTTTCCAATACCCACCACTATGATATCTCAATTGCTGATACATGCTCATCCTTGTAACATTCCTCAGAAGTAGAGCAGCATCTTTTCACATTTTGTACATACAGCATCATCAAGACAGAGTGAAACTAAGTGCTCATTTAGTCTGACAAAACACAGATATTTTCAGAATGAAAGGGGTTTGGTTTTGGAGCTATTTTCATATTCAAAGCCAACAATTCCCCCTCTTACTGTGTGGGGAGCAAAAATCTGTGATTTTGGCTTTGTTCAGGATGCTTTGGCTGAAGCCAAAATCCTCCATTTCGCAACCGCAGCAGCATATTTAACTCCACTCCTGTCCTGCTTGCCTACTATTTGTAGGCAACACTGAATTGAGCCTCAGCGTGTTTTCAAGGGTATAAATGAGAACTGATGTCTTAGTATACATGGGTAGTTTCAGATACAGATTAGTGTATTCTTTTAAGATGTGCCCTGTACTAGAAGGATGTCTTCTTTGAAATAACCCAGCTTATATGAAAATCATACACAGAAAAATTTAAAATTAACATATAATCTTTCTTGCAACAAACTTATTGCATTGCACGTTTTCTTCACTCCTTAAAAAAAATATTAACATCTTCTGTTTGCTTTTATTTTTTACAATTGCAACTCTGCTAATAGAAAGTGTTTTATACAGGTAATTTGTACTCGGTCTGAAGAGTACAACAGCCGTGAGGCTTTATGCAATGCCACAAGTGAGGGACCTATACTGCGAAATCCTGGGAACAATGATAAATCAAGGACCCCAAGGCTCCCATCCTCAGCTGAAGTTGAATTTTGCCTATCACTGACTCAGTATGAATCTGGACCCATGGATAAAATGGCCAATTACAGTTTCCGAAACACTTTGGAAGGTAACATGATTATTCTATTATGCCATTTCCATCTGTAAATTGAGTCTCTCTGGGGTTAGAGTCACTAAACTTGGCTGTGTGAGTTGATTCTATGAAACACTACTCAAAAAGAAATAAAATCTTATGTTTTCCTCTGGAGTAGCAACAGACACAAAGAACCATGTTAAAGGCATTTGATAAGAAAATAGAAAATAACATGTTAGGAGATATTGTTTCCTGATATTGTCTGCACCAAGCACAGCAAAGAAATATAAGACTGTATAAAAGGAGACCACCTAATAATCTACGTACACATAACAATGTCCATGTGCGTTACAGGTTTGCCCTGAAACCCACTGTGTTCCAGAGGTCAACAAGGCTGAAAAAGGGTGCTGCCAGTTAGCATGTTATGTCTGCATCCTTCAACTGTGAACTCCATAGCAGACTTCTCTCCAAATTCTAAGGATTAGGGATTAAGTTATACCTAAAAGAATGAGACTTGGTATTATTTCCAGAAGAATTTAGTTTTTTATCTTAATTATCTAACTATCCAACCTGGTTTGAATGTTCCTAATGTGCTAGTAAACAAGGGACATTAGCTAAGAGGAGTAATTATTCTTAATTATCTGTCTACCTAGTCTTTTTTGAATCTTGCTCATTTGCTAATGAATAAGGATAGCACATGATATGTATCAATCAATATTTCTACAGTATCATATATCAGTTGAATCAAATATTACCTACTCTTGATGTCCCAGAGATTTTTTTCTTGCAAGGAACTGAGCAAGGGCCAAAATAATGCATTATAGGAGCTCATGTGAGGGTAAGAAATCAAAACTTTTAATATGTTCAGTGTAACTCTTAAATGCAGTGTGGAATGCTGTAAAGATTTCTTAGGGTGAAAAAAAAATGAAGCAGTTTAAGCTCTAAAAGCAGTCAAAAATGTGGAATTTTTGTGCTGAGAATCCAGACATTAATTGACTCCAGCTCTGGACATAGCTGTGCTTTTTATCTTTGAAAACAGTAGCTACACAAATTATGGGAAAGAAAAAGGTGACATAACTGAGTAGAGATTTGTTTACATTTTTATCCTTAAAGTACGTAAATAGATGCAAAGCATGGAACAGGAGTAGAGAAACGAGAACTGAAATAAACAAGTCATAACATAATGAGAGTGCACCATCGTGCTGCTAGTGTTGTGAACAAAAGCAAATGCACAGTCTATGGAAGTTAAGCTGAGCCCCACAGGGGTTTGCTGAGAAGCAGAGTCAAAACGGACCACTCACTCACAAAGCCAAAAAGTCAGTATCATGACTGCTCATTAAAAGAGAGTAATTGAGTGGGTACTTGCATAAAAAGGGAAAAACCTGCTTTTTGTCAATGTCAAGTTTAAATTGGCAGCTAAATAGAGTCATAGATCAAATATACCCCTTTTGATAAAAATGGGTGCATTTTCTCATTGAAAATAACAGTAGCTGTGTTCCACAGAATAGCACAAAGATCAGAAAAGCACCTTCACTTCTCAAGGAGACTGGAAGAAGTGATTTTAACTCTAAAATCAGAGTCAGTGTTTTGTTCCATTAATCTGTCAAACATTTTCTTTATTGCTGTCTCTCTGTCACATTAATTTCATGGCTAGCAAGCACAGTCATGGCTGGTCTTTGTTAACATTATAGTGTCATCTGCCAATCACACTTGAAGAGGGTCATGCTTTAATCTGAATAATGGTAATATCACTGTATCTTACAAGAACTCTTCTGAATCAAATTTTTCCTCCAAATGAGTTCTTTTGTTCTGTGTAACAAGCCTTCAGAAGCTGAAGAGTGTTCATCTTTCTCCTAACTGAGGTTATGAAGCTCCAGCCCACCACTGAGGTCATTTGGAGCCCTCCAAATACCACACAAGGCATGTCATGTTTGTTGCTATTAGATTCTAATGTTTTTCTTGAGATTTAGATAGTTCTAATAGACTGGGGAAAAAAAAAAAAAAACAAATATGTTTTCATGGATATATGCAAGCCAGATACAATTCAGAGTCCATACAGCTTGGGTAGCTACAGAACCTTTATTTTGTTGGTCAAGATACTTCATTTCTTCTGGATGAATCCAGTTAACACAGGGCAGAGCATGTTTGCTTTATCAATCCATCAAGATAGGCCCTCCATGACACATACCATAGCCCTCTCAGAGAACATGTAGGACCCTTCCTATGTGATTCTAAATGGGAAGAAAAGAGCCTGAGAATCCCCTTTTCTCCTGGCAGTGGATGTGGACCTTTGTGAGTCCTGTAAATCATGACAAGGGAGCCTGGGAAGCTGCAGCTTAGTAGGGTAAGACTGAGACAATGAATGTCCCCTCCTTATTAGCTCTGTAGACTTGAAACCAGAACAACCTAACATTAGATGTCTGTTCTAGGGGAAAACCTGTTAATAAAGTGACCATGTTTACTCATAGTCCAACTCCCAGTGCAATTACCAGATCCTATATTGCTGTCTAAATTTTATAGCTTAGCTAAAAGAGACCTACATTGCTCAAGTGCTTATATGGAAAACCGTAAAAGGCAGCAGAGTGATATTATCTTTCTTTCCATAAGAATATTTCTTTCGAGCCAGAGATCACTAAAGCATAGCTGTGTCCACATCATCCCATAATCATAGAATCACAGAATAGTTAGGGTTGGAAAGGACCTTAAGATCATCAACCCATCCAACCCCCCTGCCATGGGCAGGGACACCTCACACTAAACCATCTCACACAAGGCTCTGTCCAACCTGGTCTTGAACATCGCCAGGGATGGAGCATTCACAACCTCCCTGGGCAACCCATTCCAGTGCCTCACCACCCTCACAGGAAAGAATTTCCTCCTTATGTCCAGTCTAAACTTCACCTGTTTAAGTTTTAACCCGTTACCCCTTGTCCTATCACTACAGTCCCTAATGAAGAGTTCCTCCCCAGCATCCCTATAGGCCCCCTTCACAAACTGGAAGGCTGCTATGAGGTCTCCACGCAGCCTTCTCTTCTCCAGGCTCAACAGCCCCAACTTTCTCAGCCTGTCTTCATACAGGAGGTACTCCAGACCCCTGATCATCCTCGTGGCCTCCTCTGGACTTGTTCCAACAGTTTCATGTCCTTTTTATGTTGAGGACACCAGAGCTGCACACAATACTCCAGGTGAGGTCTCAGGAGAGCAGAGTAGAGGGGCAGGATCACCTCCTTCGACCTGCTGGTCACGCTCCTTTTGATGAGTGTCTGAATGTGAGCCAGGTGTGGCTCAGTAAGTATTTCTCTACATTACTGTGGAGATGGAGCCTATTCAATCAGCACAACTTTTTGCAGATTTTTTTCTCTGAGGATATTTTATTTTTTAACCTGAATTATGTCAACACTCAACTGGACATCACAGGACCACAAACATTTCTGTCAACTAACTTATATAGCCAACACGATAGTGAACTGCAATATGAAGCCAAGAATACATGGTTAATGTTGACAAAGATGGTGGTAAGATTTTCAATAAGTATTACTGCCAAAAAACCCATATCGTGTTAGCTCCTTTCTTAAAAGTGGCTTGCTTATTATTTTTTATTGTACAGATGCCAAGCTTCAATTGCCAGCTTGCATTTATTGTTCCAGTGCCTACTTCTACATGACAGCATTCTTACAAACCTAACACTCTATATTTCCTAACATTTACTACTTTTCCTAAGCAAAAAACTTTTCAGTCCTTCTTTACTTGTTTACACAAGTTTGTGCCATCACACCTAAGGTCAAATTCTAGTAGCTTTTAGATCCAACATAAATCCAAAGTAAGTGTATTGACTGTACTGGAGCTACTCTAGTGACCAGAACCAACCTAGTGACTGTAATTGACTGGCTCCTGATTTACAGCAATGTGAGATTTACCCTTCAGTTTTAGTTCTGTAATGTTCTCACTTAAAAGAACCAGCCATATAGAAGAATACTTTCTAGGCAAAACTTAATGCTCTTCCATGCTTGAGTGTACTGGAACAAAGACAGCACCATTTTACCCTTCAGAGAGGTGGGTATAAACATTATTATGCAGGCTGAATCTCTGTTTGACTAACAGAAAATGTTGCACAGAGACAGAAATGTTGTCACTCAAAGAGTAACTACAACAGACAAACAGCAAAGGTCAGTATTTTTCAATAAGACAACACCCTACTGAGGCTGAGCACATGGGTTGTCCTTTCACTTTAGGACAGGCCAGTTTTTGTTTTAACTGTAAAACAACAGGTTAAAAGCAGTTTGCGTATTGCCACTTGAAGTGGGAAAAAACATTTTATGTAGGATTTGTTGAATCATAGCTCTAATTGGGGAACACTTTTGACCTCACTGGACACTTCATAGATACAAGATGAGAACCAAAAATCAGTTTGGTTTATCAACATCAGGTGAGATCCGAAATGGATTAGCTGACTGCAAATGAAATAGCTGGGTTTCTCCTTTGTGGACTTCAGTTTTGGTGTGACACCTCAAATGCTATCTCCTAAGAATAAGAGAAGGTGAAAACCTTAAAATTTCTTGTTATTTGTGAGCAAATTTCACATCTGAAATTATTTTATTCATGGAAGTTTCAAATGAAAATCAGTGCCTTCCAAGTTTGGCACAAAATAACAAAGAACATTTAAAAAGAAAAAAATTCTAAAACTCTGTATCACTTTCATTATTCATAATTAACTCATGACACATGGTATCAAGTCAAGCCATGTCATAGCATTCCACTGTCTGTCACAATTATGCATTGTTACTGCTGTTCTATCATGAAATAATGGAATAAAACATCAAACATTTCAAAATGTAATTTCATTTGAATAGGACATTTTCCTTTTTTTTTATTGAAATAAGATATTTTCATCTGGGAAAGTTTTCTCAGTATTTTCACTGTGATCCATATAGCTAATGAAAAATGGTTTCTCAAAATGACGTTTGCCAACAGAAAACTTCTAATTAAAAAAGTTATACCCTACAGCCAACATTCTCACCCAGCTCAAACATCAATCTCTGGGTAAACTTATGCTGCACATTGAGGAAGTGCTGTTAACTTGCAGAGCGCTATTAGTAGAAAACTAAAAAGTCTACTGTCCCCAGACCACAGTCTATTGTCCCCAGACCACAGTCTATTGTACCCAAAACAGTCATTTTGGCGGAAAAATCTAGATGGTGACATGGTCTAAATTAGACAATCACAAACTTTCATTTACTAGAGCCCCTAGGCCAAATTCTGTGTATCTTGCAACTACTTCACTCTAGAGAGAATACAGCAATAACATTGCTTGAGAAAATATGTAAGATTTAACCCTGAAAAATTTCCTGTGAGATTGCCAATGGCAGAAAAACTCCACAAACTTAAGCCAGAAGAACATCACTAATTTCAAAGACCAGAAAGGATATGGCCTTAAAACTCTTATATTCTTCCTATTTTAAAGTAGATACATCTATCTGACTTGAACTTCCCTAAAATGTGAAATCCTTATTAATGAAAAAAATCATCCCAAGGGAGAGCAGGACTAAGTATGTCAGCCAATTGGACTCAGACAGAAAATAATAGGATCACAGAATCATTTAGGCTGGAAAAGACCTTTCAGATCATTGACCCCAACCATAAACCAAACACTATCAAGTCCATCACTAACTATGTCCCTTTACACCACATCTACATGTGTTTTAAATACCTCCAGGGATGGTGACTCCACCACTTCCCTGGGCAGCCTGTTCCAACATTTGACAATCCTTTCAGTAAATAATTTTCTTCTAATATCCAATCTAAACCTCCCCTGGTACAACTTGAGGCAGTTTCTTCTTGTCTTATCTCTCATTACTTGGGAAAAGAGACCAACCCCCACCACAAAAAGTGTTTCAGCAGCTGTAGAGAGTGATAAGGTCCCCTCTGAGCCTTCTGTTCTCCAAATTAAATCCCCTAAGTCCCTCAGCCATTCCCATTACTCTTGTGCTCCAGACCCTTTGCCAGCTCCATTGGCCTTCTCTAGACCCACTCCAGCACCTCAATGTCTCTTTCATATTGAGGGGTCCAGAACTGAACACAGGATTTGAGATGTGGCCTGACCAGTGCCCAGTACAGGGGGATGATCACTGCCCTGGCCCTGCTGCCACACTGGTGCTGATACAGGCCAGGTTGCTGTTGGCCTTCTTGGCTGCCTGGGCACAAGCTGCTCATGTTCAGTTCCATCAGTAAGCACCCACAGGTCCTTTTCCATGAGCAGTTTCCAGCCACTCTTCCCTAAGCCTGTAGCATTGGTTTGGGGTTGTTGGCCCAAATGTAGGACCCAAATGTAGGACCCAAATGCACTTTGCCTCGTTAAACCTCATACCATTGGCTACAGCCCATTGATGCATCCTGTCCAGATCCATCTGCAGAGCTTCCTACCCTCCAGCAGATCAACACTCCCACTCAACTTGGTGTTGTCTACAAACTGTCCTAACAACTGGCCCAGAAAACCATACAAGACTAAAATTTGTTTTGTAAGAAAAACAGTTAATAAAGCCACCTGCAAGACTGTTATCAATAACTCAATGTTAGCAATGCTACAGATGTTAAGCAGCCCACTAAGATAATCATAGGAGATAGGACTATTGGAATGGTTCCTCATTCCTGTAGCACTGAATGTTGCTAATGCTCTCCAAGTCCTGCAAAATCTATGCAGAGCTTCAGTCAGAAGCAAATGAGCAACTGAGGAAAACACTATCTGTTTTTAGTACAAAAAGCTTTGCCCTTGAGTGATTGTACATGAACTTTCATGGTCTCCGTTACTGGATTGTAAAATCCACAGTTAATATAACTAAATCTTTATTAAAAGACACACCTTACCTAACTACATGTTCACTAAGAACCACGCATATATCACCCTAAAAACTGTCAGGCAGCCTTAATTTTGAGTGGCATCAAACTCCTCCTATAGTAAACTCTGGGCTAAATCCCCATCTGATTTAATCTGGCCTGACTCTAGTGAAGCTACTTCAAACCCACTGAATTTTGCTGACTTACAGTGCTATAAGCAGGAGCAGAATCAAGTTTATGATCTCTTAAAAATGTGATTTTTCTCTTATTGAAACCACTGGTAAAACTTCCAGTCACTTCAGTGATGTAGACCCTAATGGTTATTTCTAATGCACCATAATTAAATGAGGGTTTAAAAGGATGTCTGAATGCTACAGCTTCCTATACTGGCCAAATGATTTAACAACTCACTGACATCAGGGGCAGTCCAGCTTCTCTGTGCAGTCTCTGCTATCAGTTGCTTTCCCTCCTTTTTTGATACCAACACTGGTTCTTATCATGCCCTTACATGAGATGCTGTATCTCAGTAGCCTGGGAAAAAACTGAAATCCCATACTCCAGGGTAGTTTACTGCCAGGAGTTAAATCAGATGGTACAAGGATATGCATGAGAAAGGGAGGCAGAGCAGGGGGCAAGGCAAGGGGAGGAAGTGGAGGCAAGGAACTCTTATTTCAGCTCACTGCAGTTGTAGATCTATAGCCTCACGTTTGCTGTGGAGGTGATTTTACTGCAGCCACTTCAGCAAAGTTGCCAGTACCCTGAAAAAAACGCTCATTTTATTCACATATACTTTTTCATTTGTTCTACCCCATTTCACAGTGTGTCGTCCTGAATAGGTGACTGCACTGAAGTACTCTTAAAAGTCTGAGTGAAAAGAATAAGTCCCTGAGTAATAAAGTGAAGTGACATCACGTTGTGGTTTTATTCCTGATAACAATTCATATCAGTTTTCATAATGAGAAATCAGATATTAGAAGTTCTCATGCACATGGTTAAACATGATGTCACCTTTGACGCTGATTGACTGCACCTCAATTAACTGGGAGCTGGAGGGTGGGGTTGCTAAAGCTGTCCCGTTTACGGAGTTTTGATTATTAAGATAAATTGTTTGTGTGCAGATGTTCCATGAAAATCTATCCAGAGCCAAAGAGAGTATTTTGTGTACTGGTTTATGAATTATTAGGCCAAGTGCTTGAAATGCATTAAGAAATATCCCAAGAAGTATCCCAAGTCTGATATAAACCATCTACCCTTCTGCCTACACTCTGCGTAAAGTTTATCTTCCCTTAAACATACTTATAATGCAGCTGAATATAAGTGGAAGAGTTGCTTCAGAATGATACACAGATAGATCATTTTCAGTTCTTATTCACAGTAATTTCCTAGTGTTGCTACATCACCTGATTCCAGCAATCATACACTGTGGCCATCAGCAAAGAAGGCCAGAATTGTTGCTATTGGATCCTGTGAGTTCTAGCCAGACTGTCAATGTACATCATTCTTCATAGGTAATATTTTAGTCTGCTGTTTCCCCTGATTGACAGCTAGGTAGCAGTATTCACCACCAGGCAAATTTCTGTGGGCAGTGTTTTCCCTTTGGGAACTTCTGCCCATTGCTGTTTATGTCACCATGCAGCGTCTTCAATAATCCCAGTACACATCAGATCTACTTAAAACATGCAGTTATCTGTAGGCGTTAACATGTTCCTCTTTCTTGCCTAAATTCAGACTCCCTCCACCCTGAAGTCTTACAGTTTTCACCAGAAGCCAACTCTACCTCCTCCAACTGTCCTGATTATGTTTTCTACTCTGACGTTTCTTGAATATCTCAAAATCGTTGTCCTCCTGTTACAATCAGAGAGATGGATGGTTATTATGGTGTATTGGTTCCTAGGTGCCACAGCTATGATTTGATCCCTGTTATAATTACCAGTGGTTTTGTGCCAGATGTTTTTCCCCTGTTTGAAAAGGTTAACAGACAAGGCAAAACCCAATGAGGGACTTCAGAGTAACAAAACAATGTGATCATTTCCCAGTGGAGTCTAGAACTCAGCATTCCAAGTTCATAGGGTATGACTTTGCTCATAAGGCATCTCTAGCCATGTCTCAATTAATACTTTGTGTGACTCAAAGAGTAACAAATCCAAAGAGCAAACCAGTTGGTACTGAGGACCTGATTTCCATGTTAAACATGAGGGTTTTGACAGGGAAAGGGTTCTTTCCCATCAGCTCTAGTTCAGTTCCATGTACTGAGCACCAGCAGATATTTGGTACATTTTTGATTTCCTACAAAGGAATCCAGCCTGCAAAGTCAGAAATTGCCCTGTGATGTGAATCACAGCATGAAACAGGAGGGCTGTTGGGAGATTCACTTCAAAAGTATGTTGTTGATCCTTGTTCAAATGCTAATTCTTGGTCCAAATAAGTAAATAAAGCAAGTATTCAAAGTATGTGAGGCATTTCCCAAAGGAAATAGCTAAGATCTTTCTTCTCTCCACCTTGCAGACATGATAAACTGCAACAATACAGGGAAAATACCGGGGATCACCACAAGCATACGTTCACAGCTCTTTTTGATTATCAAATTGTAAAGATGTTTTTATATGTTTTCACTTTACTTCCTCATCCTACAGCTTATAGAAATTGTGAGAAGAAGACAACTTCAGAAACCAGATCAGGTTTTGTAGCATGGATTAAATAGAACTAGCATTGAGTTAAGAAATAGACTGGGAGGACAATTCATGTTTCTGCTGTTTCTTCCCAGAAAATCCCAGAGAAGGATAGGGGTCCTTATAAGTAGGGAGGAAGCTCAGCTATTAGGAATACCAACATCAGAGCTGAGGTATGGACAGACTACCAAATTAAAACTAATGGAAAGATTCAGCTTCCAGCATTTCCTATTCGGGGTTGGTCTGCGTGACCTCTTCTGAAAGGCCGTGTTTTAAGTGCCCTCCAAAATAACCAGAACCTACAGACGTGCATGCTGCAAGTCTGATTGTGGAAAATTATTATTTACCAAATTCTTTTGTAAAGGTTATTATTGTATTGTGTTGGTTGCTATTAATAAAATAACGTGTTCTATAGAGACAAACAATAGTAAATGATTATCTGATGAGATAAAATAGCCTGTTTTATCTTAGGAACCTGTAAGTATAGAGATCAAAAATGAAAATAAAGTGAATGAATGTTCTCAACATAAATAGATGAACACACACAAATGGCTGCAGTGATTATGATGCCTTTTAACAGCCAGGCACCATGGACAAAGAAGTTTACAAATATAAATCAGTTAAGCAGTACATTTGCTGACATCCTGCATTAGTTACATGGCAAGACTTTTAATTTTGCTTATTATAATTTCATCTTTGCTATGCCTTTGAAATACATTAGCACCCCTTTACCTGTTTTCTTAAGCTCTTGTCTAAAAAAGCTGAATGTAAATGAAGTGAAAGTAGGTACTTTGATCTTCAGTCTTACTGGAAAGAAAATTATACCCATTGTCATATCAGCATATGATTTCCTCTTGAATATACAGGCTTTGCTGATCCACGGACTGCAATATCAAACATATCTCAAAGCGGTTTGCATAATGCACTTCACATCTACATGAATGGCTCCATGTCCCAAGTACAAGGTTCTGCAAATGATCCTATCTTTGTACTACACCATGCATTTGTTGACAGGTGAGTTTAGTTCTTCTTAGTAAATCTCATTTATTTTGTGTTTTTATAGTGTTTTTCACCTACATTTCAGAACTGCAAATATTTTACATGCCTTTACATGCACAGCATTTTAAGACATGTGGAACTGATCTCTGCTATTATTTGAGAGCAAGTGTCTTTCCTAACCTGTCTGTATGTTCACTGGATTAAATATAATTTGACAAGTTGACAAATGCATTCAGCTTTTATTACCAAGGTAAAAATAGTTCTGCAGTGATGTCATAGTGATTAATATATATGGATGTGTATGTCAGTAAGTTTGGACCAGAAGTGTGTGACTCATTTTAACACGACTATAATCAGTTGGAGCAATTCCTTTACATTCTAAATGTCAGTGCTGCTTTAATTTTTATTCCATAAGGAAAATCCAAGCATGCTATTCATAAATAAAGAAAAAAATCTGTATTTCAGTGTGATAAACAAAATTGTGACTGTCTCTTGATGAAAGAGAAGAGTACAGCTGTGCAGAATGAAAGCAAAGCAAACAGAAGGATATCATGTTTATTAATAAGAAAGGGTAGGGAAACACAGTTTTGCAAGAAAAGAGTGTCTATGTTTAGGACAGTACTCCAAGATTTAATGGTGACTTTAAGAATTTCTGTGTCACTATAATAAATGCAAGTGGCTGCAAACAATCCGCTGTGCATGACATTACACTAAACTCTGATGACTAAAGTGAAAAAAAGAAGTTAACTAAGCAAAGGCAAACAACCCTTGCTCTGAAGCACTTGGTTTATTCTTATCAGTTTTCCTCTGCTTTCCCACCATGCACTGATGGTGACTTGGCTACTGCAGTGCCTAGAAGAAAAACACTATTACCCTGTACAAACTTTGGGAACTCTCATAAATTCGTGTGCTCAGAAACCTACGGACTGAGACTCTGCCTGCATGTGGCAAGGTGTTTATTCAGATGAAAACCAGAATGGTTTCTTCATTTGGGTCACTGAGGCATGCAGCACAGGAAGGATGAAGATTACAACTTGCAGACATCATTCTGCAGTGTAGTTATTTAGTTCTAGGTAGTTCATACAAAAACTGCCATATAAAACTTTATTTTATTTAACTGAAAAGCTTGTAGGTATAAAAAGGCAAATTTGAAGTCAGGCTTTTTCTCCTCAGTTTATATATTTAATGAGCCTAATGGTTGTATCCTTCACACACTGCACACCCAGAAATAGGACATCAAGTCTAAGCAGGTCACCCAGGCATCACTAGAATGGCTCCTTCAAAGGGTGACCTACCTGTCTTCTGCTCCTCATTAGCCTTCTGAAGGTGTCAGGTTTGAAACTCTCTTCTATTAAAAGCTTTTCTGCAGAACATTTTACAGAGTTAAACAGTGTAGCTTATCTATGATCCACCCATCAACTGCTTGACAGAATGGATGAACAAACATTTCAGGTCATGAGTTTGGCACCTGGAAATTAACTTTCCAACATCTACACTATTAAAGAACAGATCAGTTGAACATTAAAAGAAGAGAAACACAGAAGAAAAAGTTTTATGCTCTGCCATACCAAAAGAATTATTTTCCTTAGTCATTCATGTTTGTATCGGACCAATGCATCTCTTAGCTCCCACTCGCTGAAGGGCTTAAGTAGGATCTTGGTCTTCATGCTGACCCCTCCAACAGAGGAATTTCTTTCATAGTCACTATGAGCCCTTGGAAATACTTTTCATAGCTGTAGCTGTTACCCATTTTAGACAGCAAAATTGCTTGCAAAAGATAACATCATTAAATCCTACTGGTGTTAAGTAAATAAATCACTGCACAGGCATTGTGGGGGCAATACAGATATCCACATTGCAACTTCATCCCATCTGCGTGGAAAGAATGTTAGCAGTGCTCTGCAGCTACTGTGTGTATGGTCTTTAGTACACATGGATGTAAAACCTGATAATAATGCTGCCTTCTGTGTGACAGAAATACATTAGCATGATTAGTGTTACTTAGCAGCCTTATCCATGACAGATTAATCATGCTTTTAGTTATAATTAATAAGTAGGTGACTGATAGGTACATACGGTACATTTCAAAAAACCCTTGTTCCTCTTTACACAGATTTTAAATCTGAAGGGCTGCAAAGAAGTTATTTTCTGAGAGGCAAGCAAGGATACAAAGAATAAAGGAAATGGGAGAAATAGTCTCCACAGCAGCAGAAACACTTTTTTTTGTCCTTATCAACTTCTCTCATAGGAGCAGAACACTTTACAGCTGATTGCTCTCACAGCATTAGGTGAACGGGCTTTTGACTACCTTTTAAACTAGATCTTTTCTATGATTTTATTATTCTATGAAACTTTTTTTAAACTAAATCTATTCTATGATTGATTCTATGATTCTATGATTCTATCTTCTGTCACAGACAGCATTTCTTCAAGGCCTTGCTGAGCACATGAAGAGTTGTGAGGCAAAGGTTTAATGGCCAAGGCTGTAATAAGGTTGGACACCTGCAGCCACAGGTCTGCTGGGTCTTGCAAAGGCAGGGAACAGCTCTGTGTCAAGAAATCAAGAATGATCATCACTTTGAGCATCCACATAGGACTTAAAAAAGGGATTCGTCACTCCACAGCAAATTCCTTGGGGGAAACTGAGCATGTAGGTTACTCTCCCAAACTCACATCTCCTGGAGATGTGTCTCCTTCCCATTGATTTCAGTAAGACTGTTGAGGAGCTGTTGATCAGAGCTTCAGCTAACCCATCTGTAAAGTGGGTGATATTAGAGTCCTACGCAACAGGGACGCTGTCAGGGTAAATGCATTAACGACTGTGAAATGCTCAGTTACGACCATAATAGGAGTGATAGGAGTAAGGCAATAGATCATTGGAACTGATTCTACATAGAAACATATGGTACAGAGGAGGATAAACAAGTGTATACGGAGTCTGCTGACAGGTGTGAGCCAAATGTTAGGAGCTGCATTCCAAACTGAGCAACAGTCAGCCTCCCATCTGCTACTCCCCAGGCTTCCCTACCCAGGCCTGATGTGCAAAATGAGGGAAGGATGGATGGAGCAGAGGTGTAGTTGAGATCTCTCAGGTGAAAAGCAAAGCATTTGCTTACAAATGCTTCCTTTTATTTAGGTCATTTCATCTCAGCAATGCAGAAGTATGAAGGTACACACCTGTCTTAGCACTGATAAATCAGGCTCCTTGCCTTATTTGCTAGCTAGAATACCTAGGGATCAAACCTCAATGCTTGCTAAAAGCAGATGACAACCCCAAAAAAATATTAATTGTTAATTGAATACCTTAAAACCAAAAAGGATGCAACAAAATATACATTCAGCAAAAAATGAGAGGTTTTTAGCTCTCTGAAGCATTTCTCTAATTGCAAGTGTTGCAGCAATTCAGATACGCTCTCCAGTCAGCACAAGGGAATAACAAGGGAGCAGTCAACCCACTCAAGCTGGAAGGAGCAGCTGCACAAGCAGTGAAAGCAAGGGCCCCTGGTCCCACTTGAGCTCAGTAGGGTGTTTTCTGTGCTCTGAAAATGAACTCTTTTCTCTGTGCTGACTCTTTCAGACCCTCCATCCCTATAGCCACACAGTATCTTCATCTGTTATCCCTGCACTTCTGTCCTTTGAATGTTTCTTCCATCTTTCTTATTTGTTCTGTATCTCTCCCTTTCTTGACTTCTACATCCCACCACAACAATTCCCTCTGAAACCTGGAACAAAAACTAAATAGCAATGGGAAAAATAAGTCACCATAAAAGATCACCATTAAAGATTATTCAGAGCAGCCCTGTGGAGAAGGACTTCGGGGTGTTAGTAGATGAGAAAATGAACATGAGCCAGCTTCAGTGTGCACTCGCAGCCCAGAAAGCCAACCATATCCTGGGCTGCATCCAAAGGAGCGTGACCAGCAGGTCGAAGGAGGTGATCCTGCCCCTCTGCTCTGCTCTTGTGAGACTTCACCTGGAGCATTGTGTGCAGTTCTGGTGTCCTCAACATAAAAAGGACATGGAACTGTTGGAACAAGTCCAGAGAAGGGCCACGAGGATGATCAGGGGACTGGAGCACCTCCCGTATGAAGACAGGCTGAGGAAGTTGGGGCTGTTCAGCCTGGAGAAGAGAAGCTGCGTGGAGACCTCCTAGCAGCCTTCCAGTATCTGAAGGGGGCCTATAGGGATGCTGGGGAGGGACTTTTCTTTAGGAACTGTAGTGACAGGACAAGGGGTAACGGGTTAAAACTTAAACAGAGGAGGTTTAGGTTGGATATAAGGAAGAAGTTCTTTACTATTAGGGTGGTGAGGCACTGGAATGGGTTTCCCAAGGAAGCTGTGAATGCTCCATCCCTGGCAGTGTTCAAAGCCAGGTTGGACAGAGCCTTGGGTGACATGGTTTAGTGTGAGGTGTCCCTGCCCATGGTAGGTAGGTTGGAACTGGAGGATCTTAAGGTCCTTTCCAACCCTAACTGTTCTATGATTCTATGATACTGTCTCCATACTAGTTCATACCTGCAGGTAATGTGATAGTGTCCCAGTTCTCATCTCATTTCTAAGGTCTTGCAGTAATGGATGGGGTTTATTACAATAATATAGATGACTTTCAAAGGCCCTGATTTTAGAACAAACGTTTTAGAACTGATTTCCCAGAGACACACAATAGGGTGTAAAATTCCAGCCTCCTACATCTTGTTGTAAGTCTTGTTGGACTACTTGTACAGCTAGACCCAGACTGTCATTTCTAGTGATACCACTACAGGACCTCTTCCCTCCAGCTTTCATGAGTAACCACACATCTCAGAATACTGCTGCAACCATCATAGCATTAACCCAATGCTCTGCCCAGGTGTTCTTCTCTGTTCATACCCTTCTACCATTTCTTTGGTCTCTCACATCAGATGAACTGCTGGTGTGTATTTTCAAGGCCCTTCACTGCCCATCCCCAAATCATTCCTTATTATGATAAGCAACTCACTCGTCCCTCCAAGAAGTTCATTAAATCGATCTCTATCCTACATTAGTTTGGCATTCAGACAGGTGCCTGGTTGGGCATTTTGCATCTTACACATGGATGGATTCAGTAACTGTTCCCACTAAACAAAGGCTGAAACATCACTTAGTGGATTGACTGGTGCTGTCCCACTGCATGGTTGCCTAGTCCTCCTTCTGTTTCTATCTATCTGTTGTCCCTTGTCCTATGTGTATATTATAAACTCTGTCATTAAGGGACTGTCTAATTGCACTGCTCTGTGCAACACCTGGCGTATTCTTAGCCTCTGACTATGGCTGTCAGGTATCAGAGCAACTTGAGCAAGAGGAGACAGCAATTGCTTCATTTATAATCATACGAAACGACAAGAGACAGCTGGACATCCCTGTGCTGACCTTGTTGCTTCAGTTACTCTTGCTTGCAATCACACAGGATTAAATTCTTGCATCAAAGAGACAAAACCTCCAGTATGGGGAGGGGAGTGTGTCTACGCTTGTGTGTGTGTACATGCACTCTGTTAAAAGTAGTCCAAGCCAAGCATAAGGTCATAGAGACAACGGGGACTCTTTCCTTTACAGACACTTAGATACATTCATACTTCCAAACAGGTGCAGAAGAAACTCTCCTACGCATCAGCTTCAGAGCCCAATAAAAATGCCTCAAATCCTGCCTTATCAAGTCAAATATCTTTGTGCTGTTCAGCAACATCAGCTGCCATACACTCCTCTGCAGGATGCTAAAATAACCCCTTCTGCTTCAGTGGCAGGCTGGAGCTGGGAGCCTTAGGAAAATCCAGGCTTTGGCTTATTTGAGGTTCTAACAATAAAAGGTTCCTTATCACATTGTTCATCAGTAAAGCCTTAAACTTAAGAGCATGTCTGGAGTAATCTGTTCAGAAATACACTAGAACCCAAAAACTACACATCCTGATTTTCATGCCTCAACACCCCATACCCTAAGCCAACTTTAGGGACACTTTCAGTGCCTGTGGACTCACCTTCATGCCAGTCCTTTCTTCCACTTACAAAACCAGTTAGCATTATGTCAGAAATGATTTTGTCAGAAAATACTTTAGCAAGAGGAAATTTGATTTTCACTTCCAGGAGATGTCAAAATAAAAGCTTGTTATTTTTACTCTGTTTTTGAAACAGAACACTTTAATTTTCTCTTAAATGTCAGCTCAGGTTTTTTAAACCAAGAAATGGCACAAGAAAAACCAAGTTGTTCTCTTGTTTTGAAAGGTTGACAGGAAACAGGAACTTTTTTTAGCAGTTAAAAACTATTTGCTTCAAGAATTTGGAACATCTGGAGAGAAAGCAGTCAAAAGAATCCTTAGAAATTCTTGTAAAGCAGCACTAGGTTTCCAGATTTTGATACATGAAGCAAGTGTAATTCCTTACCCCGAACTGTCTCCAGTAGGACACAACACAGACAAAGCATGAGGACAAGGAATTAGTTTCCCTTTTTGTATATGGAAACTCAGAGTCACCAAAACAAGTGACTTAAGCACAGCTGAGACTGAGATTGTAATACAATGATATATCAGTTAATAATAAAGCAGGGAGAAAATCACTGCATAAACACTGAATGTATGATTAATTTCCTTCCTCGATATGGGCACAGCAAGACTCTCATTTCTTTCCAAGGTATGTTTGCAAAACATGATGACACAGCCTTAAAGTCATACTTTTCTGGAGCTGAATGAACTATGGCTTGGAGCCACATGAAATCTGTTAGACAAAAGCAGGTCAAGAGGCTGCCATTATCAATATACCTTCTTCCTCAGTAACAGTAAACCCCCAGCACTTCTGCATCACATCAGCTCCGGGATCTTACAGCCTGTGCCTAGCAATGCATCCTCCCATATTCCTGTGTAAAAGCAGTGGATGAGGTGAAGTCATCTCTATAATTGTCCCTGGCATGAAGGTGAAACACAGTTAGAGCCTTCTCCTTGGTGAAAACATGAACTCCACTGAGATGCTGCTACACCCAGGGGTAAACAAGCATAGCTTTCCTGAGTGGAGACCCTGGGATCCTTATCTGGGGATGGTTTGCACCATTTCCAGAACAGAGCTGAGATAATGGTGTGTAGCAAGACAGTCCCTAATGCTCCCAATTACCTCCTAAAAGCTTTGCATGTTGCTAATATATCTTTTGATATCTGGCAGCTGTGTGAAATTTTGTGGAAGCTGGTGGGTGTTGCAGTCACTTCGTACTCAGGATACATGTGAATAACTTTAAGTTGTCTTTTAAACATCTTAAACATCTGGATTATAAAGTGCTACTGCACCAAAAACCAGTAAAATAGAAAAATAAAGTGTTCATGGTGTAGCAGAGCAATTAAATGTGATCATTGTGGAGTAGTAGAACAATATCCAAAGAAGCCCCCATAAACCATCTGTAGGGTCTATGAATAGTGAGGACCACTGTATAGGAGATGGAACTGTTGGAACAAGTCCAGAGGAGGCCACGAGGATGATCAGGGGACTGGAGCACCTCCTGTATGAAGACAGGCTGAGGAAGTTGGGGCTGTTGAGCCTGGAGAAGAGAAGGCTGCGTGGAGACCTCATAGCAGCCTTCCAGTATCTGAAGGGGGCCTATAGGGATGCTGGGGTGGGACTCTTCATTAGGGACTGTAGTGACAGGACAAGGGGTAACGGGTTAAAACTTAAACAGTGGAAGTTTAGATTGTATATAAGGAAGAAATTCTTTCCTGTTAGGGTGGTGAGGCACTGGAATGGGTTGCCCAGGGAGGTTGTGAATGCTCCATCCCTGGCAGTTCAAGACCAGGTTGGACAAGGCCTTGTGTGATATGATTTAGCGTAAGGTGTCCCTGCCCACGGCAGGGAGGTTGGAACTAGATGATCTTAAGGTCCTTTCCAACCCGAATTATTCTATGATTCTATGAAAGTCAGTTACCGACTAGTGACCAGTATTTCTGCTGAGGCATCTTTTTGACTTTTAATCAGATGAGTGCACTTAAAATACTACTTTTTATCTCCTCACAATATCTGGCACAGAGTGTTTGTTTAAACCCAAGTTCAGAAATCACTATAATACAAGCACGCACAATAAAAGTAATGTTTAAGGTGCATGACTTGTGTGTGCAATAAGACTGAGCCTGGAAAAGTTATCTCCCCACTTCCAAAGCTCTTGGGGGAATTAATAACATTCTTCCAATGCATCCTGAGTGGCAGTTACCTTTTCTCCCTGTTTTGTGTGTATTGCATGGCTCCTAATGGGAACAAAGCCCTGATCAGCATGCACAGTTACGTCCCACCAGCAGGCTCTGCAGCAGAGCAGCAAGGCAGCCCAGCTTCCACCCTTTTCTGATGCTAAACGAAAATCACCTTGATACCAGCAGCTGAAGCCACTATGCCACAGAAACCATCTCTGTTTTAGCAGGAAAGACATCAGAGTAGAAAACAACTCTCCAGCAGAGCTTTTCGTATGAGGGTGGTCTAGGAACAACTGGTCACAAGCTTTATTGGCACACACAAACTCCTACAAGTATGAGATATGGAGCACATCAGTATATTGAAGGGATGGGGGCCTCAAGCATGGAAATACTTAGAAATGAAAGCATGGAAGGATTTGCCTTAATTTCATTTCCCCTTGGGGATGTCTACAAATGTGCAGAAGGACACACACTCCCTCTGTTACCATAAACCCTTAGTTGGCATTGAACTGGAGCTGCTAATATTCCCCTCTTAACCTCTCAGGCTTAGCAGCTTGTTAACCATAGCTGTTCAGCTTGTTTGATGGAGCTGACTCACTCAAAGTGGGCTCAGTATGTGGGTAGAGTGAGTTCACATCTACTGCAAAATACCACATAAATATATCCGTGGAAAACAGAGCATCAGTGGGAAGGTTGGGGTGTTGCTGAGAAACACATCTCCCCAAGTATCTCTCTTTTAATATTCCAGTATCTGGGGCTGACAGGTAACTCATACACCAAGATACCGGAGCTGAACTCTGACATCTATTTCAATAAGCCCAGGCAGTTCCTGCTATAGCAATTGCAAAGCACCTAAAAGGATGCAGGAACAGCTTTGGAGGGTCACACCACAGGTCCACCTAACCTGCACTATGGCTAGACTGGTGGTCAGAAACAAATATGAAGGAGTATAGGCTTAAAGCATCCCTCATCCAGAAGACCTCCTTGCTTTGCCCATTGAACAGACAGGGGCTGAGTCTGTATGGTACTCTTGAGGTTGCATCTGCTTCTAAAATAAACCACGCTTTTAAATAAGTCCTGTGGCAATCCACAGGTAGACCCTGAGATATCAGAGACAGAGAGAAATAAGGACAAGGAGCACATTCTGCAGGTAAATATTCTTTTTAACAATTAAGCAAATGTAAAACCTTTAGTGCTGCTGATCCACCTTGTTTTAGTGGAACAGCAAGAGGAAGGCTAGGAAGATATCTTCTGGATTACATGTGAAATACAGTAGTTGGCAATCTCACTTGCTATGTCATTATTGAAGCTAAATGTTCATAATGACCCATTCTGCTCTTAAAAATCGATAATATAGGAGGTGCAGTTCAAATAGTCCCATTTAAAGTGCATGTTTCAGATCACTCTTACTGCAAGATTTTAGTTTGGCCAACGCAGTTACAGAATGGATTGCTATGTACATTATATATTATGCAAGTGATTAGTATTTTTAATAAAGAAAGGTTCCTTTGTCCTGAAGCTTGGCAAAAGCTGCATGGTTGCTCTTCACCTATTCTTTTAACACTGGAGGATGAGAAAGCTCTCTCGGTGACGCAGCCATCAAGACAAGCTCTGATGCAGACAGCTAGCGCAGCATTGAATTTCCTTCCTGCAGTACTTCTGCAATAATAGCTGATGTAATTGCTCAAAATGTAGAAAAAATCGCAGGAAAACATGGTACTTTTCTCACCCACATGTAGCTACCTTCTATTCATTAAACAGAATTATCACTTTGTTAACGTAGATGTGATTTATATATTACATGCCCTTGTGAACCTCAATAATGACAATCTCGCAGTCTCTAAAGAATTGAACTGCAGAGCACAGGAGTGGGTTACATAGAACCAGTCCAGCTACCTCCACAGTAGTCCATTTTAATCTGCTTGTTATCTTTCTCTTCAGAGGAAACTAGTTATTAGACTTTGGAGCAGGTGCCGTTTGTTACTATCTCTTACTCCAAGTGGTGTTTTTTCTGTCAGCTGCAAATCGTGGCAAAGACAAACCTGAGAAAGTTAACACAGAATATAAACTCCAGCAAATGGTTTTGGTTTGTTTTTTTTTCCATGCAACACATGGTTGCATTTGTATTTCCTTATTTGCAAAGCACACAGGACACAACATCACGTGTGATATGCATCTTGGGGTTTGAAGTGATGGAAAACATTGGAGACCTAAATCTTAATGAGACAGATATTTCCAGCCAAACGTTGCCCTGGTTTGACAGCAAGGGGTGAAGCAACACACATGATAACAGCTGCTTTAAGGAACAAGAGTTTTTCTCCTGCACCTAGGAAGAGTCAGGGTCAGCTTCTGTTGGTGTAAAACAGAGGCTGGCTTGACTAAGAAAAGTGTTAGGGTTTAAATCAGGTATGTGACTGAATCTCAGCACAGCTAAACCTCACTTAAACTCATAATTTCTTTCTAGAAGAGGCGCAGAATGAGCTTCTGCAGGAGTTAGCTTGCTTTGTCAATAGCTGGATGACAATGAGGCACTACCTAGTCCCACATTGACATTCCTCTTCACAGTTTCCTACGCTATTTCCAACACTCATCTCCTGCCTTTAGTGTCATGAGTGATGCGTGATGCTCAGTGTACCCATTATCTCCTTCGCTAGTAGGAATAAAGCTTTTTATGTTGCAATCCACCAGCAGCTGATCAAATATAAGCTGGGCTCAGCACTTGTTGGTTCATCCTACCCAATTTTCCAAGAAGGCATAAAAAATTCTGTGAGGTTCATTGACTGGGAAAGTGGGTTACAGGCTGCCCAGCATTTTAGGCTCTGTGGTATGGGAGCCATGCCTCAGACTTCTACACAATGGGACTGAAGACCCAAATAGCTATAGGAGTTTACCAGGAAGAGTTAGGCATTTCACAGTGTGACTCAAATAAATGAGAACAGCAAATTGGGAATAGAAATGCAGGATTTCAGCAGCTCTTTCTGAGAAAGAAGTGTCATTTGGTCCTGCACCACCAAAAGTGATCTCTGCTCAGGATCATTTTATCTGAATCCTCTGCAAGGACTAGCATGCTTGAGCAGCTTTTTACATTAGAGGCTTGAAGAGCTGCTGTCTTTTTTATTGTAGAAGAGAAACACTTGGGGCACTGAGCAATGACTGGAAGCCATGAAGCTCTCTGCATGCAAATGAGCATGCTAAACAGCAATGAGTGATCCACCTGCATCTTCTCCTAATGGCTATGGACACCCAAATTGTTTGACATGGAGAGGAACAGGTTCAGCTGGAAAAGCTGAAGACCCCTCTCTTCCCTTAAACCTACCAAGATGTTGATGACATTTTAAAGATAAGGGGGAAAATTATCTAAATCACATTGGTCAAGGGAATATTAAAAGTATTTGATAACTCCAGCAGCTACAGTAACCTTGAAGCTTTCAAAAAAGTGGGACACAGGCAAAGAGAATGGGATTGGCTGTCTCTTAGATGGGATTGGTTGCGTGGACCTATACCTTTACTGTCTCCCTCCCTTTTGTGTCCTTTATTCAACATTTCCAAGCAACCAGTTTGTGGAGTGCCATAAATGAGAACAAAGGAGATGGAAGGAAGTTCAGATGCCTGTAGTGGGATGATGGAGCAGAGCAGTGCCAAGATCCTCAGGCGCCACATGGCTTCCCAGCCCTGGTGGTACTTTGGAATGGGTGGAAAAGTGTCAGTATGCTATTATGCCTCATCTAGAGAACAGTCCTTTAGGAGGCAGCCTGCAGCCAGTATCAATCTGGCTGGATAAATAAGGGGCTTCACGTCAACTGCACATTGCCCTTCTGTGTTGCAGGTGGTCTATTCTACTGTGGTCCACAAAAATAAATGACTTATTGGTTCAGAAGGTAAAGGGAAACAATTAAGTTGTCCAGACCTTTCCTGAAAATGAATATTCATATCTCAGAGGCATATAGTGGATCAACATGGGAATATGTGCTCCAAGAAAAAAATCAGAAGCACATAAGAAGGAAGAGCTCCACTAAGCTGAAGCATTGTTTTTTGTCTGTTTTGTGCAAGGCTGTGTTTAAAGTGTTAGGGGCTGATGAATCTAGAAGCCCAAAGGTGGTATGACTGCTACAACTCCATGTTCTTGAGTCCAACCAGTAGCGAGGTTAAGCATGTATTCCCAATAGTCACACATACACACAATTGTTATATATACGCATATACGTATATGCACATGTGCTTCACCAGCTACACAGATCAACACAAGGAATACAGCACTCATGCAAATTATAACAGCACCAACAACCTCAAGGAACCATAGAGTCACAGAAAGGTTTGGGTTGGAAGGGAGCTTAAAGATCATCTAGTTCCAGGGACACCTTGCATTAGACCAGGTTGCTCAAAGCCCCATCCAACCCGGCCTTAAACACTTCCAGGGATAGAAATGCCCTCTGTTCCTGACCAGGATGAAAGCCTGTTATGGGAAAATATACATACAAATATAGACATAGATACATAAACAGTCTATATTCCCCAGTACCTGGCCTTAGACACCCAGCCTACCCATTAACTATCCCTGGATCCCCTGGTCTCACAGTTGCCTCACCCACAGGCAGACATGATATTCAATCTAGGGAGTGGCATGGAAGTAACTTTACAGTGGTAGTGCAATAAGGAGGTGCTGTGCCCAAGAACACTTGCTGCAGGCTGCAGCTTGGAATTGATGGTAGAAGCCTGGATGTTCCCTCAGATGGGACTAGACACAGAGCAAGCTCTGTAACCCAGGGCAGTCCTCAGCAGTGATTCAACAACCAGGGGAACATAGCCTCAGAGGCTTTGGATGGTTTTCTCACAAAAACTGGGGGCAGCATCTTAATTTTTAATCAGACACTTACATCATGACCAATGTGATTTGGTCAGAAACTGCCCAAGAGTCCCTGTAGTGCCTTTAAACAACTTTAAAAAAAAAAATAAAAGGACACTGCAATAAAACTGCATACATTGGCAAACAGTACAGTGCCTTGACTACAACCTCAGCATCAGCAGCTTTTTCACTGCTGAAGCACTGATGTTACTCCCAAATGCTTGGGATGGGAATTACCTGAGGTGACTTTGTAATACCATCTGACTAGTGCCAGCTTCTAAAGGGATGACTACTGTGTAATCACAGTCCTTGGACTGGCATTTCAACTTCCCTCAATTTGTTTCCTTCTCCCTTTCATTCCAAAAGTAAATACATGTTGCTTGCCAGATTTTTCTATAGAATGTCTGATCTCATGATACGAAAATAAATTGATCTCTAAGCAGCCATGTTCTGCCTTCCTTCTGCCATAACCAGGCATATCTAGGTTCAGACTCACAACTGGCACAACTAGTGACATGGCTTGAGATTTGAAAGCAATAGTTATTAGTTGCTGACAAAGTTGCCCCCCAGCAGCTGAACTGTTAGCACTGTGTGCAGGCTTAGCTGAGGCATGGATTCATCAGACTGCTTGGAAACAAAGTGCACAGTTTCACTGCTGCTTTAAATCAGCTTAACCTGGCATATAGGTGAAGAAGAAACAGTTGTGCTCACTACTCAGTGCTACTGAGAGGTGTTCTCCTCTGTTCCACCCTTGTGGCCATCATACAAAAGCAAAACAATCAGGTCTGTTACTTAATCACACCTCAGATACCCCAGAACAGGTGAAAACAAATGAGATGTTTAGTTTTAAACCAAATTAGTTCCTTAATCCTGGCTATTGCATGGTTACGCAAATGCTTAGTGAAGACAAGAAAGTGGGAGGCAGGAGGAAAGCAGGATCATACCCTCTGTAATGGTATGAACCCAGAGTGACCATAAACCTTCACCATAAGGGGACTATAATCCTCCAGCTGAGGAAACCTGCAGTATCATACATGGTCCTGGTTATGTGGAAAGGAATTCATATAGATTTATGAACTGTCCTCTTCCCCCTTTCCTTCTTTCAAGCTGTCCTTAATTGCAAGGTAAACCACTCTGGATTAAACTGCTAGAAAATCTTTCTGAAGGGCCAGTTAGGTTTACACCATGGGTCAACCTCTCAGTGACAGCTCAATACAAGGAAATCTTTAATAACAGATATTTAAGGTCTGGCTTCTCCTCCTACACTGGAATCGGTCAAGTGGAGCTATGCTTATGACTGTGGATGCGCTCTGTTGGGGAGCGGCTCTTAGGAGAGATGTTTTTCAAAATGATGAAGAAAAGGTCTATTCTTACTGGTTTACTCGACTTTTTCTGTGTTTTAATATTTCCTTCCCATAAGCAGCATCTTTTTCAGAGTACACAACCCTGTCTGAAACAGTATGAAGTTATCCAGCTTATATACAGCAGTGCTCATAATCTACTTGATATTTCCCACTGGCAAAATAAACCCATTTATTTCTTGACTCATCCTTTCATCAGCTATAATCCCGTTGCATATATTATTCATAGAATGATATGAATTCAGAAATATGTATCTGTGGCCTTTTTTAAATCATCCTCACATCAATCTTGTTTCCCTCCACTCTTTAAAACAAGGGTTTCTCTTTCAAATTAATTTTCCACTAAGTCTCATTTCATTTCACTTTCTATAATCTGATATGTATGGAGCAGAACAGGGAAAATACTCAGCTCATATTTATGTGCAATTAAATGGAAGTCATATATTCATGTATTTTATAGATGTCTTTAATTTTCTCTGTAAAAGCACCTTACCACACTAAAACCCTTTGTGAAAGCAAGTTTATGTCTCTCAAATGAAAATTTAATCTACCAAATCAACATACAAAGCGGAAGTCTTTATTACTTTTTACCACACACCAGCTTTTTAGACCTATCAGTGCTGGTACACACAATTATCAAGTTCATTAACAATTAAAGAGAGATGTATATACATATATCACAAAAAAAAAGCCTTAAATAAAATTGAGACTCCACACTTTGCAGTGGTATAACCTGGCTCCAAGAGGTATCATAGTCTGGTAGACACAAAGTGGCTCCATAGCCGAGGTCCCACTGCACCACATGTCTAGTATGAACTTAGAGAAGACATATTTACTCTGTGTCTATTTTCTATAAAGTAAAATGGGCCCTCTAACACTTTCTAAAACCCCTTCAATATGCAGGATGAATATTCTTCACATTTATGACTTTTTCAGAATCCTTCTGACTGGATAACTTCCCTTACCAACTTCTGCATCAAGCATGCAGCTTCTGTCTGAACCATAGGATTCAAGCAACAGTGAATTTAACATGTCCCTAGATCAGTATTTTCAGTGTTCAAACACAAACACTGAGCCTTATTCTGGCCTAAATTTGTCCAAATCCAATCCATTCTACAATAGTAAAATTATATTTCTTACTACAAAAATAATCTTTGCATGGAATGTTGATCATCTTAATCTTGTAATTCTTCAACCTTCAATATTTAATTTAATAATGCACCCAATCCAAAACAATTTCTACTTTGGAAGTGCAATAGAGAGAGACTGGAACTCTTTGAGCTTTGAATGTGAGACTGGGTACCTTTCAAAATTCACATTATCCCCTTCAGTTCCTTAGCCTCTTTTGGGACATGCACTTTGGGCACAGTGATTTCCAGGTGGAATCAGTCTTTGCTCTAATCTAAATAGAATTATTTTTTTACTCTGTCCAAAGCCTTTAAATAAAAGCTACCAAGTCACTTTTGCTTACTGCTGAGGAAATACAAAGGGCATTAGGGTTATCAGGAGAGTAATCTCTATTTCATTGCTTTAATTTCTATATTTTAAATTTTCATTTCTTAAGCCCTGATTGCTCGTGACCCTTTGAGGTAAGAGTTGTCACCCTGACGGATTTATGGTTTATTCCTGCCAGATCCCAGATTGTATTTTCACCATTTCCCTTCTCTAAGTAAAATTCCCATTGACTTTTGATTCACTCTTCTTTCCTTTATCCCGCCTTGTCTTCCCCATCACTCTCACATCCCATCTGCTCTCTTCAGCACTGCCAACATCTTCCAAATGATGCCAGTCTAGCTGGAACTGCAATCTTAAAAAAGTCTCTGTCTCTGGAAAATATCACTCCTACCTGTACAAATAAATGCTTATATGCTTGCCCTTTTTGTCTACATGCTGAGGAAGAAAGTAGCCAACCAGACTGTGCTTGGAGTCAGACAGGTTTCTCTCTCACTGAACTTCCACTCAGTACTATTTTTCACAAAGAAATATGGAGATTGGGTATCATAGAGGACTCATCCAATTTTTCTTTTTACCTTTAGAATCACAGAATCATAGCATCAAGTAGGTTGAAAAAGACCTTTAATATCAAGTCCAACTGTTTAATGTCATTATGTCAAGAAAGGGAGGTGACACAATAAAATAAGCCATCAGATGTCATTTAATTCATAGTCTTGTTTTTGTTAGGCTCTGAGGGCCGGGGAGGATGCAGAGGTTCATATGAAAAGAAAATAATAGCAGGGGTTTGCCAAGATAACCAGCAGTTTTAGGGAGTTCAGGCCTCCTGTCCTGCTGCAAACCTGGCTTTTCTACTGGGAGCTTTGTCACTCCACAAAGGGACCAGCTAATTGCATCAGCACTCTTTCTCTCTGCATGTAGATTCAACTCTGCAGCCCTAAGGCCTTCCAAGTTTGCAGCTACTGAGCAAAGCATAGAAAACAGTATATATTTTCAAGGTACTAAAAGGAAATAACTTACAACATGGCTGCTTTTAAGAGAAGAGAAGAAAAACATCAGTCAACTGTAAGTGGATCAACATCTGAGGATGGAAGCACTGATTTCTCTTTGTCAAATAAACCACATGCCTGTTGTTGAATAAAGCAACTGTCTTTGTAGACCAAGGCACATGAAAGAATTGTCATATGATCCATTGTAACTATTCATATGTGTTCTTTTCTCCTATGGAAAAGGATAGCACCGCATGAAGGAGAGCACATTTGATGCTAACTGCCTTAAATGTAGCCAGGGATGGACAAAACAACTTATTAAAGGGGAAAAAAATATCCTATGATGTATAATTCAGTGGTCACAGTACTCTGAAACAAAAGACACTGGGATTGTTTTCTCCAGATATGCTTTATTTTTTGCCCAAGTCCTTCCAGTTAAGACAAGTCCCCAGGGATAGAAGCCCTGTGACAATGTCAGTACCTGGCTGATAGCAAAAACCAGAGGCTACTTCAGGGTTTCAGTTTTCCTTAAAAATGTACGAAGGAGCTAGCAGCCTTAGCTGGGGAGTCATAAAATATAACTGTGTAGGAAAATATGTATGGTGTCCAACAGGAACTGTTTGTACTTCATGTCAAAAGTCTAGATTAAATCGTACCCTCTCCATGTTTTTTTTCCCCCACCTGGATGCAGTTGGAAGGTTTCTTTTTCCATTCATCTGGGAAACCTTTTTTGAAAAGAAGGGTTAATATTCCTTCTTTCATATTTTTCTTAAAAAAATATGAGTAATGCAGGGAAATGGCTGTGCCCCCTTTTAAAAGAAGAAATGCAAACAGATAAGGATGTAAAAGATACTAGTGATATACTAAATCTGTCAGTTTTCTCAGGCAAAAGAAGAAAAACATGAAGATTTTCATGAAAATACAGAGCGTGATGCACTATCTTGCCAAGAAAAACTTAGTGTTGTGAGCCCATCTTACTGAATAAGCTGTGAACAAGTGGAAATAATAAATGCAACTTTACCCAATTGCTTTATTAGCAAGCAAAATATCACCCTAGTCTTTCAAACTGACAAAAAAAAAAGGAAAAAGAAAAAGAAAAAAAGAAAAAGAAAGAAAAAAAAAGGAAAAGAAAAAAGAGGAAAAAGAAAAAAGAAGAAAAAGGAAAAGAAAAAGAGAAAGAAAAAAGAAAGCCAAGATAAATGCACGAAACAAGCTATTCTAGAGGGAGCAATGGAAAGTGTGACTCTTAAAACCTTAAAGGATGTTTCTGAGATTTCTACAGTGGCATACAGACATGTTAGATGGAACAGATTTCAATAAAGACTTCAGGATTTTTAGGCTAAACAACTCAATGGGCTGTGTAACATAGCTTATGCATCAGCACAACTCATCATATCAGTAATTAGAGGCACACAATTGCATCTAAATCTAAAGATCAGCTGCAAGGGCAGACAATTCAATGTTCCTGCTACTGCTAAGAAAAGCTTGATAATGCTGGAACCACGGTGCAAATGGAGGAAACCAGAAGTACATATGTTCATTTCCATGGAAATGCTTTGCATTTGCATGCTGCTTCAAAGATTACTGGCCTAAGGATTCTTCTTGAAACTGCTTGTGAAACAGCAACATTTAAGTCATCTGGATGCTGCACTTCAGGGCATATCATGTGAAGTTATTCAGGTGAACAATGATTTTTAGTACCTTGTGCTCATCTGACCTCCAGATTTTCAGAGTGTTTTCTAAAGATCAGGCCCTAAGAAGTACTCAGATTGAGCATTCCAAAGTTAGGGTATAGTTTATCACCAAACTGTGAAAACCTAATTCAAATCCTATCCCTGCCTTCTTTTTAAAGCATTTCCATGTTCCCATAACCAAAGCATCTCTGTACTTCTAACAGCCCTGCTTTGTTGGGAAGACTTATCTCCTATCTACAACTGCTGGGAAAACAAGATGCTGTTAGAGTATCTTTCCCAACACATGAGCAAAAGCCAGGCAAGGAAAAGACTGAAATCCAACATACCCCTCTACCCTACTTCAAGCTAAACTAATGCCCTGAGTTCCTTTATATTATGTGCCTTCTTTAATGATTTCTGAATTTCTTTATGCAGTCCTCCAAAGATGTAATCTGATTGCAGTTTCTGTTCAAACTTTCTTGTGATAACTGCAGTGAAGCCTTGATATCATTGTTTAAATTTATCCATCTGAAAGCTTCATCGAAATGTTATTATCCTGACAAGAGTTTTTCTAGATGGGGTTGATGAAATTAACTGAAGAAGAGAGACACAAATGAAGATTTTAATCAAGATTAATACCTGCTTTGTTAAGGGCTGACAAGATGTATGAACATAATGATGTTGTCATCTATTAAATCTTTTGATCCTAAAAAAAGAACGAAGGCTTCGGCCCTGCCTCTGTTTTGATGAGTGTGAGAGGGCTTTAATTTGGTGGGGTAAGCAGAGTGTTTCTCAACATTTCTGCCCAGACAGGAGATAAAAATCTGCTTCCAGAATCCCTGGGTACTCTGCAGAGATCCTGCAGACACAAGTACTTGCATGTAGGATCTGTGTTGCTGGTATAAATTGAGTCCCTGAATGGATGTTTATTAGTAGAAGATAGGGGGAAAGTCTGTGTCCTCCAATCAGGGTCCAGTGTCAAGGAGGACCAACTGTTAAGCTAAGATCTTAAAGTACAATCTGCAGGTCTCTCTAGATCATTTCCATCCCTCATAACTGATAATAAATTCAGTGATCCCTTTCTGAGCTTGATGTTGATAATTCCCTCTTACCAGTATCTTCTGCTTGAGCAAGGTGTCCTCTATACATAAGACACCTGCATCTACTCTCCCTACAGCATCTTGCCACCTCCCTATTCCTGCATGGCATATCCAGTTGTCAGCTGAAGAGCCGTGCTCACCCCGTAAAGCTCAGGCACAAAGGGAGAACTGAGAATGTTTTGGAAGGCTGTTGATTTTGTTTTCCGAACACATCCAGTTGCTGACTTGAAAATGTCAGTGCAAACTCTTCCTATAATGCAGCCTTTAAGTTCTCTGTCTTCAAGTTAAAGAACAGACATATAACCCTGTGCTGACAAACAGCTAACGGGAGACACCTTGGCAGCGAAAAATGGAAAAGAGCAGCTGAGGTTGGAGGTGTAACAGCTTTTATTTGGTTTATGTGGCAAGGTTTTGGTAATGAGAGGTGTCTTCTGTGAGGAGGTGCCAAGAGCTGCCTCCATGTGAGATGGAGCCTGTTGCAAGACAGAACTACCTTTGCCCAGAGCTGAATTTATCAATGATGTTGGTAGTGTCTCTTCCATAACATACTTAAGAAAAGATAAAATAAAGCTGCACAACAGCAGCTGGAAGAGAGTAATAAGAATATGCAAAACTATGCAGACACCAAGGTCAGTGAAGAAGCTATGGCTGGAGAAAGACTTTCCTTACAGTTGACCTACTTCATCAAGTTTCAGACTCGTACAGCTTATCTCTTCTTCCTCAGATGTTTCCACCCCCTTTGTGATGTCAACCCAGCCATGGTGTAGCCATAGCTCAACGCAGGCATAAAAATCTTTGGAAAGAAAATAGAGGAAGGGCAACAGGACTGACCGAGTAGCTGTCAACAAGGCCATTCACTACAAGCTATAAATGTTTCTGAGGGTCACGAGGAAGGACTGAGGTCTTCAGTCCTTTTCTGTCCCTCACAACATGTGAATTACTGAGCAGAAACTGCATTCAGGTCACAGCAAGACAGTGAATTGCATTTGTGGAATTTAAAGCATATTCAGCCTCTCTGCAGAACTGCAGGCATCTGCTTTTTGTAGGTTTGCATAGGAAGTCAGCATTGAAGTAGCTAATCCTAAATGAGTGGGGAAGCACCACATGAACATAAACACAAATCACTGCGCGCCACTCTGTCCCAGGGTTTACAAAAAAAAAGCATTAACACTGTTTTTTAATCTTCAAAAAGAAATTTTTTTTGTCAATCCCCATCATTAATAGACATGCTTTTTCTTTTACAGCATTTTTGAGCGATGGCTGAGAAGACACAGGCCCATGCTAGAAGTTTACCCAGCAGCCAATGCACCCATTGGGCACAATCGAGAAAACTACATGGTTCCCTTTATCCCCCTTTACAGAAATGGAGAATTTTTTAAACCTTCAAGAGAGCTGGGGTATGATTATGAGTACCTGCAGGAACCAGGTAATGTTACTATTTGGGTAAATGTCATATTTCCTGCTTATAACCTTGAATACGTCTGTAAAATGAGAAGATATTAAAAAATCCTTCTATTCCTGTTTTTCCCTGAATACAGTCCCAAATTGTACCTGCTGATTTTCATATTTCTGGTTGATGTAGAGTCAACGTGATGCCATCAGAAAAGTTCCAGCCAAAAATCAGTCACTTCCATCAATGTTATCTGTCCTACCCTATTAAGAGCAGAATCTGGTCCAAATGGTCAGCTTGTGATCAGAAATGGGGGGGAAAAGTGCCCTTAAATACCCAGAGTAAAATACACCAAAGGCAAACACAAACTCTGTGCAGCACTTAAAACAGTGATCCATTGACTTTGCTCTTGCCCTATGGTTATTTATATGACCACAACTTAATATTCATAATGCTAATTTCATTAAATCAAAATGAAATTTGCACTGTTTAGTTATGGGTTTGACTTGCATTGCTGTTCAGTAGTTTTGTCGTGGACATCTTGGCCGTCTTCAGGTACAGGGAGGACAAGAGGCCCTTGGGGCTGTAGCTCGTTCAGAACCTTAAGTAAACCAGGTCTCATGCTCATGGTGGTGGACCTCAAAGTTTCTCTTGAGTAGTACCAGTTTCCTTATTGTTTAAGGGAAGGGTTAAATTCTGTTAAAGGTAAAAATGTTGCCTGGAACTGAGGATTGCTCAGATACTCTGGCTCAATCCTTTCTAAGACTGTACCATTGGAATGATGGTATGTATCATTGGAATGATCAGACATGTCTCTTAGTTCAACATGAAGTTCAACTTAGTTTGAACACTTAGTCCAAACCTTAGTTCAAGCACTTAGTCCAAAACTTAGTTCATCTCTATGTTCAATGCTACCAAAAACTACCCTGGATGTGGGATGCAGTTATCCTTGCAAAACATTGGCCAGTGAGAATGTAGGTTACTGGGCATGTTTGTTTTCCTGTTTTCCTGCAGAAACATACTGTGAACATGTCTCTTCAGTTATAAGGCAATTAAGAGCTGAAAGCCCAATAACTATATTGCAAAAGCATCAGGGACATTTTAGCAATGCTAGCATTCCCATAGCTTCCTTCTTGTCTTTATCAGAACAGTATCATTTCTCAGGGCATCCCTGCCTTTCTGACAGCTTGCATAGTAATGGGGGTGTATGCTTTCTGCATACTTGATAAACAGTCCAATCGTGCATTTAGCTTATTCCTTCACTTCTCATGCAATATGTAGCATGTGATCTAGTCACCTGGAAAAGCACATTTATAGGTGAAATGAAAGGAATCTGTAGCTCTCCAGTATAATTGTCTAAGGCTGTTTTAATACCATAACCCAGAGACATAACATGCTATAAACAATTTGGCCAACTCCAGACAGAAAAATAATCTAATAAATGCTTCAAATATTTTCTCAAAATTATTAGTTTAGTCATATTAGTAGCATTTTTGTGTTTTTGTTCATGTTGCCATAATTTAGTTCCCAGTGAAGACCAGTAATATTGATGCATATTTCTAATGAAAGCCATTAGTTTCCTAAATTCACATTATTCGTATTGTACCACTCAGAAGTGCCAAATACCATGACTTTCAGAAATACTGAATCTGGAATAGTTACTGCAAAAGGAAGCAAATGGTAAAATATTTAGCATTTAAGAATTCCCTTCTGTTTCCTCCTGGTCTCTTCCACACAGTCCTCAGAAAATGAAATTCTTATTAAATTCTGCCCATGTTTTTAGCACAGAGGTAAGGAAATTAGTTCCTTAATTTTTCTGAAAATTCAACATGAAGACTGAAATTCACCATCATTTAGAAAGCCCAGATAATCCTCAGGCATCCTTGAACCCCCTGCTAATCTCGCTGAGTTTAAGCTATTTCTTATCTGAAGGGAAGACCCAGTTACAAATGGAAGATGGCTGGAACCTCAAACTGCAGATGGATTTTCTCAGTGCTCTAGTGTTTAAACCCAGACTTCTTCAAGTAGGAGTGCTGGATTCCTGTTTAGAGGAACAGAGGAGTAAACAGGAACTTCTTGGTAGAGGATCTGAAGCAGGAAAGATTCCTGACCCTCCCTGAAAGCCTCTGAGTAGTCAAGAGAGAAGAGAAAACCTATGAGTGGCAGCCAGGAGTTACCAGGCAAATAGATCTGGGTGGTCAAGAATAGGCAGCATTTCATGTTCCAAATGAGGAGGAAGAGGAAAGGCACAGGAAGAGGACAGGACAAAGTGAGGAATGAGCACACAAGACCTGGCTCCATTCTTCTGTTCTCAAGACCACGCTTGTCTGCTGTTAAAGAAAGCAGCTGGCGGAAAGCATCAAAAGCAGCAGTTCTGAGTTACAGCACCAGTGACTTGGTAGACATGAAGCAGGACTACAAAGAGCACGGTGAGGCTGACTGCAAGAAACAAAACTTGGAAAAAAATCCAATGACAAAATGGCATTTTAATGCTAAATTATATTATTGTTGTGCACCTGAGGAAAAGCTGATGCCTGGAGTCCTGCTTCCCACTGAAAAGCAAATCAGTGTATGACATTATGTTATTTTAATTGCAGCTTCATTGATTTTTATGCATATGGCAGCCCTGAAGCAGAAGTGGTCACAAGCAGTGTGTGTGGAAATACATCCCTCAGGAATCAAAGACACACATCACAGTCTAGTTACTGGGGAGCTCATCTGAGCAGAAACAGGAGCAGACACCCAGTTTGCCTTGACATGAGAACCATGAGCTGTTAAACTACCACAATTGGCATGGCTTACTGAAAAAGAACATTTGTTAGCATCAGTAAAACGATTTGGAAGATTAATGGCACCACCTAGCAATAAGCCATCAAAACATTTTTCTATGGCAAGATCTTTTCCAAGTACTTATATTTCAGGTCTTGGGCAAAGACTTCCATATTTTCTCTTTCTTCTAGAAATAGTAATAGATAAATTTGCAGGTGCATCCTTGACTTTCCCCCAGAAAATCTCCCTCTCTCCATGGGAACAATTTGATGACCACCTGTGTGGCTGGGTGAAATCAGGCAGCTACCCAAGGATAAACCCAGGAATCTAACCATCAGTTGCAGTTTTCGGAAACCTTAAGGATCTTTGACAGGGCAAAGCACTGGATGAAAGCGTTTTGATTACAACGTAGAGGGCCAGGTTGCTCCTGCGTGTGTTGTAGGAGGAGAGCTGAGATCCAGAATCAGACTGCAGCTCCTATCTATTTCTGGTTCTTTACCAGTTTAGTTGCAAAATCACATCCCAGAGAGTAAAAAAACGTGACAGCTGGCAAATATGATACCATCACATTTGAGCGGAGTCTCTCAGCTCAGGAGCACATGCTGTTGGCCGCAGTGTGAGAGGGTGATGTTATGTGTATAAGAGCCTATGATAAAATAGTGACAAGCACGACAAAATGTAAATTCCAGGACAAAAGAAAACAATTAAAGGTGACAGCCCTTGAAAAATGCTGGCTTGGGAAGTTGTTTACACTTCTGAATTAAATAGAAGACCAGAAGAGAGCATTTTGTCCCGAGGTTCTCTTCAGGCAGAGATAAGGAGCTGTAGATTAAGCTTGATATAAACAGGAGTGAGCCAAAGAAAACAGGATGCAAAAATATATCCCTCAGAAAAAGGAACATGAGCAGATATTTTGGTGATTATATAATGATGCTTAATGGAGGAGCAGGAATATGGATTTTAAAGCTAGGGGGGTTTTGCTTTGTTTTTCTTTTTTCTGGGAGCTATTTAGCAGTAGGGGACACACATTGCTTCACCTTAAAATTACACTGTTGTGCATTACACAGTTGTGCTTTCTTATCCTCTCAATGAATTCCAGGAATGCACGCAAACCAGACTGCCTGGCATTTTTGAATTGTATTAAAAAAAAAAATTTGATGTATCAAGAGTAAGAAATTATTTGTTGCTGTTACCTAGAGTTAACACTGTCTTTGAAAAGAAAGAGTATGTCAAGAGTTGTCTGCTAAGACCATAGCTGAGGTTAATTACTGCTATTTTCCTATCAGAAAGAGCAAGATAAGGAGATATTGTTGGTGTTAGTCACTAATGGTAGGGTAGATATCAAGCACCATCGTGACCTGGCTTCCTCTTGCTTTGTCATGAGCCTCTTGACTAAAAGGGCAGTTTTAATCGATGTTCATGGCAGCATCCAAAGAGGATTATAGTTTGACTCTAAATACATAAAATGGCATTGGCTAATGTCTCCCACAAAGCACCTACGGTTCCCCATGACCACATCACTCCCTTGACACTTTTCCCAGGTTGTCATCAGCAAACACAGTTGCTGCACTCTTGGGTCTTGCACAAATAGAGGTTAAAGAATTATGGTAACAGAATACTTGAAATCCCGGCTTGCATGATTTTGGCTGGCCAGACAGTCCAGTCATAGGTTTACTGTTATGTAGAATCACAGATCAACAGATTATGGGGTGTCCTGGGGTGTTCCACCCTCTGACACCCAGGAGTTGCCATGGCAACTTTATGACAATAATGCCAAACACCTTTTGTGCAGTATAAAGAAATAGGCAGTAAATGCCAGGAGGTGGCTTTTGGCTTTGAGTTAATTACAAAAACTGCAGGCTGAAGGTAGAGCAAGAGAAGGGCATGTTTGACTGATTATCAGGATATAATAAAAGAGATTACTCCCTTCTGTGACATCTCATCATCTCAAAATCATGTTATGTTTTACCAGGAAGAAGTTAGCTCAGACTTCCAAATAACATTGATGGAGGAGAGAGATGGTTCAGGAAAAAGGTATAAGATGTCACTTAGAAAACCCTCATGTCCCAGAAAAATTCTGCAAAGAAGATAACTTTGTGATCATTCTCTTTTTTTTAAACATTAAAACTCTATCAAGTTCCTGTTGCATATCAATTTTCTTTCATCATTTACACGCTTCAGTTTAGATAGCCAGATTGTTTCTTATTTAGACATGTTTGCAATATAAGAGTTGAGTTTAAAAAAATGGAGTTACAAAGTTAAGAAATGCCACTATTAAAATTGTCTATATACCTGTAATTCACCATCTACCTCTACATACCTGCATTAATTGCACACTGTTTCTCCCCAGAGCCCCACCTCATTCACAACACAGCATAGGCAGCATTCTTTGAGAAAGAGAAGTCCAGTCCTTTTTCCTTTTGATTTCCATTTTCTCAGTTAAGCAGTGTGTAGCCTAATGTATGATTTATTGCATGTTTTTAAAATGCTATCCTGAAGATGTTTCCTCTAGCACTTTTCTTCGGTGCCAATCACTATAGCAGCTGAGTCCTGAAGAAATATTAATTTACATTCACAATACAGAGGATTCAGTGAATGGTACTTTCCTCGTTTGACAGATGAGAAATGAAGGACTGAAGAGATAATGTACCTCATACCCAGAGGTTTATGCAGCTCACTCAGAAACATCAAGATCCTAATTTGTTTTGTAATTCTTAGTGTTATATAGCATTTATATGTCAGAAGTAGAAGGCTGAATATGCAGACTCTTGCAAATAGCATCTCAGAATACAAAGTTGGATTGACTGGAAATTGAGGACCAGAGAATTAGCATCCAAACGTTCCCCAAAGTGAAGTTGAGTTGCAGGAACAAACAAACTGTATTCGGTCTAAACTCAGCATAAATTGGAATTACATCTTATAAAGTGATTCAGAATTCAGACTTCAAGTGCTAAGGATAGCTTAACCTTAGAGGTGCTGCAAACCAACAGCATCATTCCAGAGCACAGTGCACATAACAACATATGCTCAGAAGCACCATGATCCAAGAATTTATATGGGATTACTTGTCTGAGCACCAGTGAAAATGCAAGGTGGCAGGAAGATATTTAAAGATTTTGTAGGTATATACTACACTAAATACAGTTGAGTACATATAAATCAGTTTGGGTGCATGAACACTGTTCTAGAATAAACCACCACAGGTGGTCCCAGAGAAGGTGAGATTTTGGGTTTTTGTTTCCTAATAGCTAATAATTGCAGCTAATAATAGCAATTAAAGCTATTAATTGAGAGATGTAGATTCCAAATCCTCCTTGGCCCAAGTGCACAGGTATCCATTTCTCAAATTCAATCCAACAGGTTGTTGAGTGAATGGATCACATTCCAACCACTATCAGGAAGTGAGAGCCCTGTTTGGCAGGGTTTAGCTTTCATAACTCATTAAGCCGTAGCAAGAAAAACAGAGAAACAGACACACAGATTCATACCACGAAGCAAGAAGGCAGCTGGTTACCTAACCAGGGAGAAGCTGCCCTGGATTGACCAAAGAAGGAGGATGTCTTGTGCAGAGTGACCAGAGAATAACTGTGTGTTGCCTCTCCTCACACAACTATCAAATCAAACAAGCAGGGGGCAGGTTCAAAATTAGTGAAAGGAAGCCTTTTTTTCCTCACTTGACATGTATTTAAGGCAGGGATTTCCTTGTTGCAAGAAATTGCGATAAAAGTTCAAAGAAGAGCTAGAAAAGCTGATGGAAGGGAAAAAAAAGTCCCCCGATGACTATTATATACAATGACACTACATCTGGTTCAGGAAATCCCTGAGCTGCAAACTGTGGGAGGCTGGGTAAGTACTGTGTGAAAGGATTGTAATAGGCTTGACCCATTCTTGAACTCTTCCTGGTGCTCTGCTTCAGTTATTGCTGACAACAGGATGCTGAGCTAGCAGGACCTTTGGCCATATGGTATCAGACTTCTTGGTTATAGTTTTTCAGTTTTGACAAAAACCACAAAGAGCACTGGGGACAGTGAACTCTGTTCCTGCCCTTTATATGAAGATTGAGAAGCAGACTATAAGGGCTGAAGAGATTTGTTGAAAAATATTTGTGACAATTTCTATCAATGTAGTTTCTTTTGATCAGCCTCCCAGTATTACCCGTCATGCAACTTCTTTAAACTACCAGCACATTGCACCACGTAAAAGGACCTTCTTTCTTGTTTCTTCTGTTTCCTTTCCAGCACTTGATTCTTTCCAGGAGTTTTTAATACCTTACCTGGAGCAAGCCCGTCAGATCTGGGCTTGGCTGGTTGGAGCTGCCGTGATTGGAGGCATCATTACTGCTGTGCTCACAGGGCTCATCCTGGCCTGCCGGAAGAAAAGAGGAACTTCTGAAGAGATACAGCCCTTGCTCATAGAAAGTGAAGATTACAACAACGTGTCTTATCAGTCCAATTTCTAGAGGCTTCTGGTATCTCAGTGATGCTACTAAGGTGCTAATCAAGCATGCAGTGTTTGATTCATGTTTGCAAATACCTTGTTGAGGTGTGCTGCATAAGCAGGAGGAGCAGTCTTGCTCCTCAAGCCCTTTGTAACCTTCATGTTGTAGTATCTTATCAGATCCACTCCTACAAACATTTCCCAGATTCAACATAAGTTACCATGCCACCCAAAGAACACCATGTATCCCCTCCTCTTGATTAAATAATGGTCCTATGAAACCAGACTGGTTTGTGTGGTGCTGGCTTTAATGTAGAATTCTCTCCTCTTTTATTTGCTCTTTCACAGCTGTAGGATCCAATCCACACCCAAATACATATGTTTGGTGTTCAGATTTAGTGATAGGTGTCCAACTGCACCATCAGGGCTACCTCTGTGTTTGAATGTAAGAGCAGAAACAACCCTTTATTTTAGCGAGCAAAATATGTGGTGTCTCTGAGCAGAGTGAATGATCCATAGACACATTTTTCTTCTAAGATAGAAATATTTTCACTCCAGCTCCTGTAATGTTCTGTTTGCCTTTGACTGAATGCCGGCAGCCACAGAAAGCAAGCTCGCAAAACCCAATTCTCACTTGTCTCAAATGCTGCAGTTAGTCATCTTATATATCAGCTTGTATTCAGTGGAGCTGAGAGGGGTTTAGGAGATGAAATCTAGTCTCACTGTGTCCACTCCTGTTCAGTTTGACTTAACAATCATTTATATTACAGTTGACTTTTGGTTGCTTACTATGTATATAGCCCATACAAGTAACCTATACACAACAAAACAAGTTGTGGTGAGTTGACCCTGGCTGAGCACCTACCAAAGCCATTCTACCACTTCCCTCCTCAGCTGGACAGAGGAGACAAAATATAACAAAAGGCTTGTCACTTAAGGACAGGGAGATCACTCAGCAATTACTATCACAGGCAAAACAGACTCGACTTTGGGAGATTAATTTAATTCATTGCCAATCAAAAGTCAGAATAGGATAGTAAGGAATAATAATAATAATAATAATAAATCTTAAAACACCTTCCCCCCACCCATCCCTTCTTCCCAGGCTCAACTTCACTCCTAGTTTCTCTACCTCCTACCCACAAGTAGTGTAGGGTGACAGGATGGAGGGCAGTTCCTTTCATGTTGTTCTGCTGCTCCTTCCTCTCAGGAGACTCCTCACACTCTTCCCCTGGTGCAGCATGGAGTGCTTCTCATGGGAGACTGTCTTCCATGAACTTCTCCAATATGAGTCCTTCCCATAGGCTGCAGTTCTTTATGAACTGCTTCAGCGTGGGTGCCTTCCATGGGGTGCTCCACCATGGATCTCCATGGGCTGCAGGGGCACAGCCTGCCTCACCATGGGCTGAGTGTAATCTCTGCTCTGGTGCCTGGAGCACCTCATTCCTCTTTCTGCACTGACCTTGGTGCCTGCAGAAATGTTGCTCTCACATATTCACACTGCAATGTCTGGCTGCAGTTTCTGTTGTGCAGTTCTTCCCATTCTAAACTGCATTATCCCAGGGGCACTACCACCATTGCTGATGGGCTCATCCTTGGCACCATTGGGTCTGTCTTCGACCCAGCTGCATTGGCTCTGTTGGACATGGGGGAAGCCTCTGGCAGCCTCTCACAGAACCAACCCCTGAAGCTTCCCACCCCCCCCACTATCAAAACCTTGCCATGCAAACCCAATACACAAGATGTATAATTACATGATGAGCCTTAAACAGGAAGAATCACTACCTTTTTTTGAGATGATGACTCCAGCTGGCTTTCACTAGTTCCAAAGCTCATCTCCATCCAAAAGCATTAATTCATAGCTGTCCCAAAATGATCTATACTGTTAGGCTGGTTCAGAGTATCCCCATCGCTCTTTGGTCTTCTTTTAAAAGATTGACAGGATATGGCAATGGCCATGCCTTTGGGGCTGGGTAGACCTGCTCTACTGATGGAGATGCTGCCATCTGGGTTTATTCCAAGTATTCAAGATAGTCTTGTGGTTAAAATGGTAGTTTCAGCCTTCAGGAACTACAGATGAGGGCACTCTGAAGACTGCAAGGAGCCACAAGCAGAGGCAGAGGGGCTGTGAGAAGGCTGAGGGAGGGAAGATAAGTGGGTAGGAAGGGGCAACACTTCATCATTTGAAACTGGGGGAAATATGTGCTTTGACCACTGGTCTGAATGCTCTTTCCTAGTCAACAAATGCACAGGACCTCTCAGATGAGCTATTTTCTTTCACAGCTGCCTCCAGTGAACACCCTCATGGAACAACGAAAGGCTGCATTTTGACAAGTTTCAACTGCCCAACTACATGGATTCATTTCAATTTCAGGGCAATTGCACTGGAATTTCTCCCTGAACTACAGAAATTAAAGCCTTTTACAGAGCAGAAAAGACACAAACCAGTAAGGGGTTGGTATGTCTGTTGTAAAGGGTGTACCTAGAGCAGATGTTCCTATAGGAGCTGTCTTGTGATTTTTCACATCAAAGTTTTAATATCTCTCTCCTGTAGAGATCCAGCTTTGAAGGACCATGCAAAGACGTTTGCAGCATCCCAGCTATCCTTAGCTGTACAGTAATTGTTGCAACAACAGGCAAATGGGAAAGTGGGAATAAAACTACTAGTGTATTCCACTAGCAATAGAAGGAAAGGTCTACACCCTCAAATCCAACCACATACCTTCCTTAGGAGCTAAGACGTGATTAAGGAAAGCATGGGCTAAAATCACCTCCAGCTCAACAAAGCACAGGCTTTTTGCTGAATGAAGCTGTTCTCCCATATGAAAAACTCTGTTTTTAAATCCAAGAGAGCTGTCTCTTTTCCTATGGCTTCTGACTGATGATCTGAGGTACTAATAGATGAACACTCTGCAGTATCTTAGAAAGTATTAAACCCAAACACAGTGCATGGGATTTAAAACTCTTCTTGGACCTGAGACATAGGCAGGAAGAAAATTGTATTATGGCAATATTTCAAAGGGTCAATTCAGTTGTTTAATTTGTATTTTACATAACCCAGAATATTTTATTGGTAGAAATAACTTTTAACAGCAGAGGAATAACACTCATATTTAAATTTTGACTTCATAAATGTTGATTGGTTTCAAAGTGAGACAAACACAAAGATTTTCATGCAGTCTATTTGGGGTCTCCACTCATTTTACAACTAGTAGCTGTTTGTTTAGTTCCTCTAGACTACTTCAACCAATTAGAAAGGGAGGAAGAAGCCTGTTATAGGCACGGAGTGAAAAACACCCTTTGGTGCTCACTGATTCTTCTAAAAACCTTGCTTGATGTACTCATGGTTTGGCTAAAACATTTAAAATTATGATATAATTCTTATTCTGTAAAATTCGTCTGAGCGAGCATGAAAAATGTAATGAAGAACTTGAAAGGCAAATCTTTGGGACCAGAGAAGGGTGGGATTAAAATGGAACGTGCTTTCTATTCCATAACTGTTCACAGAATCCTACATTGCAAGATTGCCCAGGAATCGGACTCCCCGCTCCCACTCAGCTATACCAGACAGATGGAGAGCTGGGAACACACCAACGGTGGCAGCTGCAGTGGAACTGAGATTTAGAGACCTATTCAATCTATGGAGGGAGAGTGGAAATCCCAAAAGTTCTGAGGGGCTTCTCAGGCAGAGATGTGTCTTGTGCAGGAGTCTGGAGCTGAAGTCCCCTGTCCTGAAGATAGAATGTGACAGGAATATGTTGGAATTTTTCACCCTAAAGCCCACCTCCAGATTTGAGGCAGCCTCAATGGCTGCAGCAGTAGGAAACAGACTGCGGCAGAGCCACGATCCCTTGTTGTGTGGCTGCTCTGTCAGGAAGACAACTCCTGTGCTTCATTGAAAGTTTGTTGAAAAAAAATGCCTTTCTCTAAATATTTCAGTGTCAGTAAACCAGAATCATAGAATACCAGGGTGGAAGCACCTCAAGGATCATCTGGTCAAACCTTTCTTGGCAAAGCATGACCCAGACTAGATGTCCCAGCACCCTGTCCAGATGAATCTTAGAAGTGTCCAGTGTTGGGGAATCCACCACTTCCCTGGGGAGATTATTGTAATGGCTGAGTGACCTCATTAGGAAAAATTTTCCTCATGTGTCCAACCAGAAACTCCTCAGGAGTAACTTGTGCCCATTACCCTCATCTTTTCCATGTGACTCCTTGTAAAAAAGGGAGTCTCTGTCTTCTTTGTAGACACCCTTTAACTACTGGAACATGGGGATAAGGTCTCCCCTGAGCCTTCTTTTCTCCAGGCTGAACAGTCCCAGCTCTCTCAGCCTTTCCTCACATGGCTTCCCAGTCCTTGGATCATCTCTGTGGCCCTTCTCTGGACCCTCTCCAGTCTGTCCACATCTTTTCTGTGGGTCTGAAACTGAGCACAATATTCCAGGTGTGGCCTGACAAGAGCAGAGTACAGTGGGTTAATGACACCTTTATCTCTGCTGGTGATGATGTGATCCTTTGACAAGTTGTCGCAATAGAAAAATCCTAACTATATTAAGCAAGTTCATCTCAGCCTCTGCAATATTCAATGGAGACTGTATTTCATTTTCACATCAGTCAAGGTAATTTTCACCAAATGTCTATTCTTTGCAAAGAATACAGCCAAATTGGTGTCTTCTCCACAGATCTTCACCAGTGTTCCCTCAGCCTCTTGCTTTTGGCCATGGCAGCTCACCACATATGGAAGGATGAAAGTAGAACTTTGCCTTACCAGGTTGTCTAAATGTTACTTTTTGCCGGCTCTTGATCATTCCTTCTTCCCCAAAAGCATGGAAGGCATAATTCACCCTTATGACCAAACACATGACCTATTAGTAAAAGTCTTTTTATGTTCTGCTCAGATTATCTACCAGTTCCCAGGCAAGCTTCTTCCTTTCCGTTTTCCTCAGTAGAGGCTTTAACAGTCTGTTTCCTTTCCTCAGAAGTTTCATCACAGAGAACTCAGCCTAGCTTTATTTGATGAAAGGGAATTTGTATCCCCTTTATACTTGTTGGCATACCCCCAAACATTTTTCCTGATTGACTCCTACTCTCTGTCTGACCTGGACCCCATGTCTGCTTTGAGAGGGAACAAAGAACATGGTAGCCCTGTTTCAAAGTTTCAGTCAACATGCTCTGTGATAGGGAATAAATAGTAGAGAGTATATTAATCTTAGTAACTAGGATAAAACTGATACAAACAACACATGATGGTTCTCTCCATCATTGTGGTGTTTCTGCTTAGACCTGATAATAGTTTGGAGTTTAAACTCTTCCGAAGTGTATCTGACTTCAGCACATGAAAACCCAACTGGTCGTCTTTTCTGAGCAAGCTGCTTGGTTTTCTCCAGAACGGGAAGTGAATGCTGCTGTCAGGTGGGGATTGTCTGCACCAGTCTTAAAGAAACTATTTGGGGACAAGAGAAATTGTGCTGCGCACACACCTCACCCTTCCCATTGACTTCTTAGGGACCCCACATGTTAACCTGAACCAACCACCTCATTTCTGGATGGGTCAGAAGGAGGAAGAGAACTTTTTCAGCAGCACAGCACTAAATATTTCCTTAGCACACCTCACTGGCACTGGCAGGAGATACTGGGCTTTCTGTCCGCAGGCTACAAATGCAATGGCACATCATTATTCTCCTCAAGGTCAGGTTCAGGGTTGTGCTTATTCCTGTGCTCAGGATGTGAGGTTAAGTGATCTCTTTGCTTTGCTTTGCTTTGCTTCCTTTTTTTTTTTTTCCCCCGAGGTGGGAGCTGGAGTTCCTGCCTTTTTATTTTATTTGGAATAATGTAATTCCATGAGGCTGTGCTTTCAGGTAATCTCATTGCATCAGAGTGGGCAGAGCTTAAATGCAATCCTGCCTTTAGCTTTTCCTCTGCCTGGCCAAGGTGACTTGAAACAAGAAACTTCCCATTGGCATTAGGCAGTTGGTTAAGGGTTGGGGAGCTCACTGATAGGAACAATGTAAAATATGGGGTATTACAGCGCTTGGTGCCATAAGATCTAGATCCTGTGTATGTAGTCCATGCAACCACGTAAACCTTGAACCTAGTGGGCAATGTGTTAGGCTTGTCTGAAAGTCCTTGTTAGATGAGTATCCCACCAGCTTCATCACCCAAAGGATGTATTTGCAGTATCAGCACCATGTTGTTTCACATAATGAAAAAGAATACCACAAGACTGATATTCAGAAATCTCATACAGGATGCCTGGCAGCTCCATTGTAATGTTCTCAGTACTGTATGTTCCTGGCATTGCAGGAGACTGTTACCTCTGTGAAGTCTTTCATTTTCTAGCCTGGTCTTTCTCTTCCCCAGGCTGTTAAACAGTCACATTTAGTCAAGGCAGGACAATAAGCAGCTGTCAGTCTTTTTCATCCTGTTCTCCCTCCCACACTTTCCCCAAATTTGTATATTTAGCACCTGTCCTCTCCATTGAGTTAAATCTGTAATTCACCATCTGTGTATACACGTGTGTAGGGATGCAAGTCATTTTGAATCAGTCTCCATAGTGAGCTGAAAATTGGCAGCAATGAGACCTTGTCATTAAAAATGGGTTTTTACTGTGATTTTTGTAATGAGCTCTGAATTAGATATGAAGTAGCTATTATAACCAACTATTTCTGTGTATCCATCTTGCATCCATTAGGCTTTCTGATGTCCCAGTTTATATACGGACATTTCCACAGGAGTTGGCCTGTTACTGACTTCTCCTGATGGCATCAGGAATGCAGAATTTACACCATGCAGAAAGTTCTGGAAATCTGCTGGATTAGTAAAATATGTAGCAAAACTGGTTCTTTCCCTTCATACAGACAAAAATCCCCTTTGAAAGAAGAACTTAGCAACAACCAGTAATTCTGGACCCTAACTGTGCCTTGGCACACTGGACCTCCTCCCTTCACACAACTTGATTCAGCCCTACAGGACTTCCTCCTCCTATCACCCCATGCTGCGCTGTTTTAACCATTGGAAAACGGAATGCGTGACAGCTCGGTGGTGGGATTGTCCCACATTATTTGGGCTGCCATTTACAGCTGACAGCAGTAGGAAACAGCCCACAGGGGTGGTACCTAAAATCTGAGTGTGTCAAACAGATTTTAAAGGAACTTGAATGTACAAAGAACCTCCGTGTTCTTTTTCATTGTTTTCTAGTAAAAGAAACATTCTTAGGTAATAATAATCAAACAGGGTATTTTCAACTCAATTACCTACTGTGGACATATTTTCACATACTTTCCTGCAATCATAACAATGTCAAAATGTTTCTGGTTTGAATTGTTTCTTGGAAATTTTAAGAACAACCATTTCACTGTGCTACATTTTCAAACTGCTGCACAACTTTCCACGCACATCTGACAACAGTGCCATAAGTATGAACAAAGGAAAGCAGTCTGCAAAGCCTTGTCCCTCTTAAAGCAGAGCCATGCACCAGGCTTTCCTTGCCTTGCATACCAACACAACCCACCTTGTAATCACAGAATAGAATCATAGAATCACAGAATCGTTAGGGTTGGAAAGGACCTTAAGATCATCCAGTTCCAACCCCCTTGCCATGGGCAGGACCACCTCACACTAAACCATGCCACCCAAGGCCTCGTCCAATCAGATTCTGCTTTCCTCCACCAGTGACTGATGCTGAGGAGCTGTTCTGCAGTAACATCATTACTTATCTTCACTCCTTTGTGCAGCCTTTTGCAATTAAATAGTCCATACATACCACAGAAGAAAGTATATTTCTGTGAGAACTGCTAAAAGCTTAAGTTCTCTGCTTGAGACCCCTTCATGCAAAGACAAGAACATTACAAAAATGTGCTGGCCATTTTGTCACAGAGCTAAACATGTCAGGAAGATCTGCTAATAGGAACTTGAAGGGCTGGCTGTCTTCTCATAAATTTGCTGTGAGATTGGCTGGGTGGAAAATACTGATCCATTAATGGTGCTCTGCTAAATTTACTACAGACTGGTTTCATCGTCAGAGGACCTGGCTGTATAGAATGATATATAGACATGGTGAGATAGGTGGAAAAAATATCAAATGACCAAGATTACAACATTATCCTTATACAGAACTATTTATTGGTATGAGAAAATATGATTTATTTTAACTGAAGCACAACACACATCCCAGAGTGACAGAGCTACAGCCATTAGCTGATAGCAAAACACTTATGGCAACAGAGGTGCTATGTAACTGTATTTTTACTATAGTAGTGAAAGTTGTACAACATGCGTGCATATGGGTAGACAAGCTCCACTAGGACTCCTTTTTCTGCCCCGTTTCATCTGGATGACATTACAGACATTTATATCAAGAGTGACTATGTTTTGTCAAGTCAGAATAGCAGCAATTTAACTTTAATCTTGCCAATTAATGCCACAGTGACCATGGAAGATACAGACCACCAGAGAATCCACTCTCCATGTGTCCTCTTTTGCACCATCATAGATTTGAGATGCTGCTTTAAAATTCATTTTAGCCTTTTTATTCTATAGGCTGTGGTCCTGTTATTCAATCCACAGGGTTGACTTTCAAATCACCATCCTATTAATATTCAGGGAGACTCAGGCTCTTGACAACTCTCATTTGAGAGCCTAAATGAAAATAAGCATTTTTGTGTTCCCTACTGATACCAGAAAAGGTGCTTGTCGCTTTGGAAAATCAGATCACTTCTATTCAGACTTTCCTTTTCACTGGGACAAATATGCTTAAATCCACAAGTCTAGACACTAAGCCTTAAAAATTGCAGCTTTTTGTCTCATCCTAGGAGCCATGGCACTGCAGAGCTCCAAACAGGGATGTCTGCAGGGAGGCTGCCACTTCAGAAATTGTGTTTAGCAGTCTGGGTACGGATGACAGATTGGGGAACCACTGCAGCCACCATAATTAAGGTGACATCCTCCTACAAGGAGATATATTACTGTAAAAAGTTACAGGAAGGATCATTTGGAAAATTAATCTGTAGCGAGCTCAGAAACTTTGGGCTAACAACATTAATTTTCAGGAAAACCAGAAGAACAGTTTCGGGGAGGGAGACAGGACAAGTTGTAAGTTATCCAGACCATCAGTCATCACTCCACAATGCGCAATTTCAGATTAGAAAATGCACAGTTATTAAACTCAGCCTAATGCTTACACATATGCTCAACAAGACATCAGAAAGACTAACGATAAATCATGGAGCCATTAAATTCATGAGAATTAAATTTGGGAGGAGTTGGAAAAGGGAGATGGATGAGAAGTGCAGATTATTTTAAGTCATCTCAGATACAAAAAAGATGATGGGTTTTCAGGAGAAATAATCCAAGTTGCATTGACTAGAAATCATTCTAGTATGCCACTCTTCAGCCCTTCTGTATCATCCACGTGGTTGTAATGCACATTAGGGCACATTTAAGGTGAAGCAGGAGGTTCCCTGCAGTGAACAAGGCTCCAACTGGATTGCATAGCTGCATAGCTGCTGCCCAGATTTCAGGAAGCTGGTGGGACCAGCAATGGGGTCCCTTTCACCCCGGAATTCTGAACCAGGAAGAGGTAAGGAACCAGCTACCTGTGCTCCTCAGATGGTCTCAATGTTGTAACACACACTGCTTTTTCAGGCAGTTACCAGCTGAGACATTCTAGGATAGGGAGCCAGTTCACACCTAAACAGCACCCACATCTGAACCCACAATGTGACGTGCTTTCCAAATAGATGCGCACGTTCCCCATAACTTCAATGGAGGGGAAAATGAGCTGGGAGATTTGGTTCATTAAATGACTGAAATGCACAAGGTTGGTGCCTGGATCGAGCAGACAGCTGCTGCTCAGCCCACGGCTGCTGTTTTTCTCTCTAGAAAGCCTCATCTATTAGCAGGAGCAGCCTTTGTCTGCCTTTGCCCACCCTTCTGCTCACCTTGTTATCATGGATTTATCATGATCAATGATGCCTGTATAGCACTGGAGCAGGGAGGAGGAAGGACAGTTTGTCTATTCTGCTGGCAAAATAGCAGGCTGCAGTACTCTGCTTGCTGCCTCATGTAAGGAGCATTTCTTATTTGCTTCAGCATTTTTAGCCAGGTTTTGCGAAAATAAATAGCCCTCGTAATTTTTGTGCTCCTCTTCCCCAGCTCTGAGAGTTCCCTCTTGATCAAATGCATCTGTGAAATGTACTGTTCCCCATAAAAAGTCTCCAAATACGAGACAGAAAATCAAACCTCATTACTTGGCCAGGGTAAGGTGAGGGGGAAAGGATATTCCTCTTAATGAAAAATGCCATAATCATTGTTGAATGTGGAGTTTTTCCCTCTGGTAGCTCTGCCCAGCATGCCAGTGGCCCTGAGTTAAGTATAAATAAACACCTTCTATGTTTCCATAGAGCAGGAACTTCCTCTGAAGTGATTTTGGTGGGTTAGGATCAGGCAGGTGCTATTTTCTGTTTCTACTGTGCTGTAAGTGAAGACACAGTGACTGCAGAGTACTGATAACTTTCTCGGTTTCAGAGGTGGGATGACTGTGTATGACAATGAGATGATATATTCTGCTTCTGAGATGGTCTCAGAGTCGCAGATACAAGAAGAATGCATTTGTCACAGTCCTTCATTTTGAATGGTTTGGATTCACCCAAAATTTCAATAGGTGGCATACAAAGCAAGCATGTGCCTCATGTTTTAAGTGAGAAGACTCTGGGTAGCTAAATAAGGTAGCCTAGGGCAATTTTGGTACGTTGGGTAACCTACCCATCTTCCTGCTGTTGCTCCTGTAGCACGTGTGCCAACCCCATGTGGATGTTACAGCTAGTTTAGGGCATTTCAGTATTAGTACCCCTGTTTAAGCAGTGAAATCCCAGCCTCCCCTGCCAACAGTAATACATATGCACATATGCACATACACACATACACAATGCTTCCACGATTAAAGCAGGATGTTATTAATTAAAACCAGGTCACAAACAGCAACCCAGCCATGTTTTGTTCAGTCTTGGAATGGTTGTTTATTCCAAAGTCACGAAGCTTCCTGTAAAGTAAATACCTTGAGAGTACAGTGCCATAATTAAATGATGTATAAATGTATGGTGCTCTGTCAAATACAATAAGAGACATAAACTCACATTGGGGTGTCCTGCTAATATAACAGAATGTAACAATAACATCTGAACAGCAACAGAATTCAGCAGACAAATACTTTACCTGCCAGGATTGCCATTAAGATAAAATGGCTCATTTGGTCTATTTCTGGAAAGAAGCATCCTTTCCCTACAGCAACCAGGAATTTGAAATGAAGGACTATTTTCCAGCCAAGTCCATAAAACTCTTTTCAGGTGTGACTGCCCCCGTTTTACAGGTAGGCAAAAAGAACGTGGGATTTTAGAAAGAACCTTAACGCAATTATGTGAACCTGAATTCTCCATGTTAATCTGCAAATCCTAACCAGAGTGACTGGTTTGTAGGGAAACACTATAAGACCATGGGATAAAGCCCAGGATTTCCCCCTGTCTGATCCCTTTTCTAGCCTATTGTTCACACTTACCCTGAAAGCATTGCATAATTAAAGGACACTATGGGAACAGATTTCTGCACAACTTGGAGAAGAAAAAAACCCCAATGAACCCAGGAAAAAGAGAAGAAAAAGAAACACAAAACGAAGCTTGTTTTATGATCGACGTTCGAACTGTGCCTTATTATACAGCTCCCTTGTAAAAGCTTTGCTTCATTTGATAGGAACTAGCAGAGTCAAATAGCTTATTGCTTACCCTTTGAAGGTTTACATGGCATGCGGTTATAATAGTGACCTATATAAATCCTTCCAGCCAGTGAAACATACTTCCTCTGTTGCGATGGGGACAGCAAGCTGAAGCTACAAAAGGGGCTATTTCATATGACAAGAGTATGACTTGTTTATGGGCATGAACACACTGAGTACTGTTCTTTTTCTTAAAGTCAAGCCTGAATTTTAATTCCAAGCCTGGAATTAAAAACGAAAGTTCAGGACCAACTTTTGTTATCTGTTCCAAAACTTGGAAATGAAGCAGACATTTATCTTCAAACAATTGTACCACATCCTTACATAAAAACATAAGAACAGATTGAAATTATATTAATGTAAACAGGCATCTCTGAAAAGAACATTGAGTACTCAAAATTGTGGACATTTATGCTAGTACTTTCCCAAACAGTTATCTTGCACATTGTATAGAGATGAAAAAAGTAAATGCCGCCTTCCTTTTAATACGTTATTTTAATTTCAGATCTAGTGGAAAAAATATAATTAAAAAATTGGAAATTCAGAACAAATTTTCTGGCTCCTTCTTTGGGGACAAGAAAGAGTGAGGGAAGAATTTGGTCAGCAATGAAAAAGTCAAGATCTGCAACTACACAAAAGACAGGGCATTCATTTTTTCTATCACGTTATATGCGTTAACTGGAAATAACTACTTCCAAGGCTTATTTCTTGAAAGAAAAATTGGAAAGTTGAACTTTATTGCTTTTTCCAGATTTTAGGGATGGCAATGATTTAATCTGGGGTCCCTATCTTCCTTCCTGAGACTGGATTTTAATTAATTGCTTTCTGTCTGCATAGCACTCTGGTTCAAAGAAGGCCTTTGACTAGCTGGATCACAGGCTAAGGTCTTTTCAGGATATCTACACTCCTATCAGTGTGTTCTTGGGCATTTAAAATGTCAAAATCTCACATGCCTTATGAGCCCCAATTCAAAAGGAGATAAAAGTGAATCATTTGTCTTCTTCCATTCTAAGATAATTCCTAACCGTACATCCTCATCATCAGAGAAACCATTATGAGATAACATAAGCTGTGGCTAAAGGCTAAATACCCAACATACTCCCTGCCCTCAAGCTCCCAGCAGCCGGCTCAGCATCTGCGCTCAAGTTATGGAGCAACCCAATTTTAGACCTGCCGCAGAGGTTGCCTTGAAAGATGCTTTGCTTTAAAAGGAAGCTATCCACTTTTTGAAGCTCAGATTATGGTAGCATTATTTACTTTGAACAGTACTTTTTACTAATGAAGACTTGAAATAAAAGATTAGAAAATAATAGGGTTTTTTACCACCTGGATGCCACTCTCCTTCTAAGCATCTTGGAAGATTGTTTTTAAAATCAGACATGTTTTGGAGATGTTCACACTTCCAAAGTAAAAAAATGTTTGGGTTTGTTATTTTCTGTTCAGGAATGAAAAAAAAAAAGTTTATATAAACAATGTAAAAACATAGAACTGAGAAAAAAATCTCCATATGCACATTATGGAAGTGATACAGCTGGTACAGTCAAAATAATTTCTTGGGCATCAGCTCGAGGAAAGATGTCACAATTATGACTTTGCTCCTCACCTATTACAGACCAAGGGAATTGTTTTGTACCCAAATGTGCTCTTGCACAGGGAGAGAAAACCTCAGTGGGATTTAACATTTCACAACCTGGTGCATATGGGCTAAAGCTACTTGTTTCAGAAAAAAAACAAAACCTAATTTATAAGCCTAGAGCTTCATCAACATATGAATCCTGGAAAAGGGTCTTGGTCACATGTGAACCTCACTGAAAGCGCTATCCTTCTGCAGTCACAGCAGCATCAGTGCCTCCTTCTCAAAGATGCAAAGCAGAACATATGTGTTGAGAGCTGTCTGCTTAACAGCACGATACTTCTTTCCCTTTATAAACAATGAGCTCTCAAGCTCCCTGAAGCAAAGAAACCAGGCAAGAAAATATTTAATCAGTGAACGGAGGAATTTATATGCAGCTAATAAACTAGGGGCCGTTTGGAGATAGAAAATGTAATTGAAAAAAGCAACCCTTTCCATCACTGCCCGCTGTCCTGAAATGCCTATGTGTGAAAGCAGAAGCATGACTTAATTCCAGTATTTCAGTGATGGGCACATATAATCTGACTTTCCCAAAACCAGATCCCTGATTCTCATTCAGAAGACGACATCTGTGCCCTTTTGACCTTTCCCTGTTTTCTACACAGAAAACAGAGTGTTTCTTGACACAGACGCACTTGTGGCACTATCTCTCCTCTCATACTAAAAAGCATCTCCAGCACTGGGATGCTGCAACCCATCATTTTCCTAAAGCTCATCAAAGTGACTGCAAAACCCCCACTGGATTGGGATTGTGCACACTAGAAGTGTTACAATGGCTTGTGTATGCTGTGGTTAAAATTGAGGACCTCTGCATTTCCCAAGGTGGTGTTTTCCTGAGTTAATGGAAGCAGAAGGTGGGAGAAGCCTCCTGACACATGTGCTATGGAGGGAGGAAGAGCAGAGGACTATGTGACAGAAGACTGAGGATGTTTCCAGTGATCTAAAAGTTAGAGCACATCTCTGGATGAAGGCTAAGGGTATGCAGAGAGGAAGAGATGATCAGAAAGCTCAGTGCCTACTAATCTTCCATGAAGAGGGAGATTAAAGATTAATGAAAGCACCAATGCATCCACCTCCAACAGACAATGATACTTCACTATCAGGTGGAGACCCTTTGCCAAGTTGCACCTCAGCCACGTTTTTAAACTCTGCTTGGGGACATTAAGTTTTTCTCAGAAGTATGCACCAAACAGTTCCAAGTGCTTAAGCAATCAGAAAGAATAATGCCATAGCTGAAGCTTCACATTCTTATGAAATGTTTTTTAACAGTTAGTTATGTTGCTATGACAGAACACAGGGAAAACACAGCACTTTTGTCTTCTCTGCAGAGACTTTGCCATTGATTCCTCATGAGCACGACTGAAAATACAGGCAGGGTATATTCAATGGAAGTTGGCATTTGCCATCTTCATCTGTTCCAAAGAGCACATCCTTGAAGTATCTCACGCCTCATGAGGTACAATAACATACCCTGCTCCCAGTCACTGAAGAATGTGTTTCTATAAAGCTACAGAAACATGAAGGGTATGTCCATACCCTCAGCTAGCCACACTACTGAGACTGCACTCAAGAGTCAGACCAGCTCATTGTCTACACAACTGACCCTCAAATATGACGGGTCTGAGCTCCAACCTGGAAAGTACATACAGGTAACTCACTCAGATGCATTTAAACTTGCTTTCACATTGCAGCCTCAGCCTGAAAGCCCTTGACTTTCCCTGATGCCGAAATGCACCTTTAGGCTGATTCAGCACCATTCAAAGATATGATGGCCAATGTTCTTATATGGCTTGCTTCTGATTACAGATAATGAATCACTGCTGTGTTTCTTCTTAAAAGAGTTTTCCTCTTTGCCTTAAACATCGCCTCTTCCCAGCGGCTTGCAGAGCTGCTGTGCAGCATTCCTAGCCAGGCTGCACTGAGTGCAGCTCGGAACACAATCTGCTCTATATGCTGTATGGTATTTTGCATTTTTCTCAGATTATTGTAGGGAGAAGAAAAGGCTCAGAGGCGTTATTTATTCAATTCAGAAGCAACCTGTTATCACTGCGTTACGCTTCTAACATGCGAACACCACTACACAGCACCAGGAGGGCATCCGTTATCCCTGAGAAAGAAATGACATGCTCTTTTGAAATCAAAAGATATGCCCTGCTGTCGATGAATATATTCTTGGCTACAGCACAAGGAGGGAGTTTTCACTTTTCCTCCCTCAGTTCTCATCCAAGTTTCTTCCCCAGGGTTATAGAGTATGAGATGAGCAATGTGACCTTGCAATGACAGAATCCTAATGTGGGTCTAGTGCACCAAAAGCAGTGCAGCAGTGTCTCTCTTCTCCGTGTTGCTATGTACACTAGACATTTATGTAACACTGCTTCTCATCCTCAAGGCTGTCCTTACCTAGGGTCAGCAGCAATGAACACAGAATTTATTTACTGAACTGTCAAAGCTCCTTACTGCTAGCACGCAGAACTGTTCACTCCAGTATTTTGGTAAAAAGGAGTTAAAAGGTAAAGCCATTCCTGACCCCAAAGCTGCAGAAGCAGATGTTTTTTGAAACGGGTTAACTCAAAAAGAGTCAGGGGTGGATTTATTTCAAACAAATTGCTTATTTCCAGGGTATTTGCTGAAATATACTACTTTTCTTCACCGCTTTAGCACTGAGGTGTGCAGAGAAAGGCAACTCCAGGGAGACTTTGTATCTGCACCTAGACAATAGGATTTGATTTTAATTTCTCCTTCCCCTTTGCTCCCAGGTTCAAAATATTCCATCCTGCTGATTTCTGGCATTCATCATCCCCTCCTGTCCTCCATGGTTTGCTCCTCAGTTGACGGCAGTTTACCTGATGCTTCAGGAGCTACTATTGGCTTCCCCTTTCCTGGAGTAACAGTACAGATCATGAGGAGGAAGGTGCAGATTTTGGGCTGTGGGATGGACAGATTTTGCTAGGAAGAAGCAGACAGCATGTAAATACTTTTTGCAAGGTCTGACATCCTCAGAAATCCCAGGCCTCTGCTAAGAGGCAATCTACAATTGGGATGGGCAGCTTTCCACACCTTTCTCTGTGCCCCTGCAGTAATGGGACAGATCCTCTGCTGTTGGAACAGCTCCAGGAGCTGTCTCTCACAAATAGGATCCTTCTAGAGAATATAAAAGTTCAGACACAGCAAACCTTGAGCATGTCCCACAAGTTCAGAGACATTCATAATATCAGAGGAAGCGAGCATTCCTCAGTACCAAAACAGATCCCATCCCTCTTACAACATGGATGATACAACTAGCAGGATACTAAATCTTCACAAATACTCATTCATCTCTTTAAGGAGCACCATTTGTTGAGCAAAATCTTTGTGTAAGAGTATCTCTTATACATTTCATTGCATCAGAAGACTCAGGGTTCACCCCTAAAAGATGTTGGCTAATTAATCTACTGTATCTACAAAGGAAATTCCAGAGTTTCTGGGATTTACTATGCTCATTACAGGCACTAAAATATCAGGTTCTTTATGGGAATGAAGATTCTCTTTTCATCTCCATGCTTTTCACCAGTGCATCACTATAGTGGACTAATGAAACGCATCAGCAGCAGAGATGCCGCAAACCCCAAATCACCATTCACAGTTGAGTCATCAGCTGTATTATATATATACTGAAAAATGTATGTTCATTGCAGAAAAGCTCAGTTCAGCACAGGCACAAGTGGCATTTTGATTAAACCTTGCTGTTATATCCTCTTTGTTAAAACAATATAGACTGGTTTTAGTTGTCAGGGGTGGAAATCCGCAGACAAATCAGATACATAATCCAGAGAAGAACAGATCCAGCTTGTCTTAACTGGCATGTTTATGAAATGACTGCCAGGCTGAAGTGAAAATTAATCTCCCTAGAAGCCCTTTTATTCTTCAAACAAGTAAACACTGCATTTTAATAACTATGTCTCTTCTCTGACTTAAGGGACTTGAACTGCTACAGGCAATGACTAGTTAGCCTCCTGCCTGCTTCTCCAAGCAACGTCATGCAGTTTGAAACTATAACCTGGTGTGTTAGTGCTGAGAAGAGGCTCTTCTCTTAGGCTGTTGTTCTAAAAGCAAATCTCGTACCAAAACATTACTTCTCTGTTCTGTTATAGCTGAATTCCTGTTCCCAACACAGCTGGTCTGCCACTTGTATTATTTGCCCCTTCTCAGCCAGCTCCAAATCACTTTTTCACCTATTGTTAGAAGCAAAGGGATGACTGTGCACTCGCCTGCACTGGCTGCAAAGTGTGCTTATATCAGACTGTGAACTGATGCAAGTATATATAGTACTTCCTTTACCTGCAGGGCACATCAGCTAACAAGATAGATGAAGATCTGCAACCAAAGGGAACGACAGAGATTCAGTGTTGAGGGAGAAAACCCATCATGAGGATGCAGTGGGTGCATGGTGCTTTCATGCACGTCTTCACATCAGGCTAGCGTGGGCAGATGCCTTCAGACAGAGAGAGGGTTTATCTCTTTCCCCTTTACAGCCACCGTTCTCTGTGGCAAAACAATAGTAGTTTCTCAGAAAAATGGATCTGGCTTAAACTTCCTACACTAAACAGTGCAGTCATCAGCTAGGAGTCTGTGGTATGCACTGGTGTCTTCTCCCGAGCCCATGCTCAAGGTTGTGTGCTGTGATCTCTCATGCTCCTTTCAGTTCTGTCTCTAAGAAGAGCAGATAAAAGACAAAGGAAGAACTCACGGGCTATTAGTGTCATACACTGAAATAGGGAAGTGTTACTTCAAACTCAACGCTGGAATAATCATCATGGTGGGATGGGTTGAAGTGGGGTAGGATGGGTGGGTGGGATGAAGTCCTTCAGACCTCAGAGGTGAAGTTCACCACTGTATGAGGGCTGGATTCCCATAGCAGGGAATGGGTCTGGTTTCCATCAAGGTATTAAAACATTCCTGGTTTAAAGAAAAGTCCTGAAGCATTTATGATGAATAAAAGACAAAGTTCCCCACTAAGCAAACACTAAGGGGACTGCAGTTTTGTGGCAGACCGAGTGAGAAGTGGCAGAACATAGTGAGATCCTTCCTCTGCCAGCAGGACGCTTATGAAGACTCACTTGCAGGACTCAGTGTAAAGCGTAAAGAGATGTTCAATTATGTAAATCCGGTTGATCTGTAAATGTGGAATTAAGTGCTGCCAGCCTTCACTTACTTGTCTGGCACCGAGTTATATTTTCATGAACACTTGGCTTACAGATGAAGAAGCTATGGAGTTTAAAATAGGGCTCAGCTCAGTTTTGTAAGCTGGAGGCATGCTCAGAAGCAGCAAGGACAATGCAGCCTGTAGAAAGACAATGTTTATCGTAACATCTGCCACTCCTGAAGCCAAGCCACAGTCACTAACCCAGCTCAAGGAAAAGATAAAAGGCAACTGAAGGTTTTAGCCTTTCCCAAACTCACCCTCACCTGGTCTATCAATTGCTCATATTCAATAGAAAGGTTTACACAAAATAAAACACAAATATAGCTGCATTATCAATCAGATCTTTTCACTGTGGGTACACTGAACTGATCCCAAAATGTTAACTAAGCCTCGTAACACTCCAGAAAGGTCAACAGTCCCAAGCCTGTTTTACATGTGGCTCGGGGCTGAGGCTGGTACAGGACAAAGGCAGAAAGAAGAGACCTTGCCTCTGCTTATATCTTGCTCTGACAGCACTGCCTAATGTAATAACAGGCATTTAACATGCCTACACGCAGCATCAGCTCTTGCTACAATGCAGATCAAGAGCACAGTGCTAGTATTACTATTTTAATTATAAAGTGCTACCTATACAGGAGCTGAGCCAGGAAAAATGATCTGTTTTAGCACAGAGCTAACTACAAAATGAGCTGCTCATTATATGGTAATGGAACCGATATCTAGGAGATGTGAAACCACAAACAGCATCATGATTGCATGACTCTAAACTGTATTTAAAAAACATTAGATACCAGATCCTAAAACAACAGGAAAAAGATATTGTCTGGTTGTGGTTAATAGATGCAGACATGATTTCAATCGTGCCTTAAGCTAACTGCCAGCAAACAAAAAAGCCTGAAATATCAGCAATATCCAACATCCATGCATTTTGCCATCAGTATTATCTTTGTTTAAAAACCCATGCAGGAAGTATTAGAAATAAATCTTAATGATTAAAAAGGATCTAGCTATTTGCTGCATACCTCCAGCTTTACAATGGATGAACAAGATCCAATGGGAAAATTATGATCCTTCCAGCCTCAAAAAAACATTTAAAACCAGTAGCTGCAATGTAGGCTCCCATCTCACATGGCATTTCTGATTTGGCTTCTCCCTTCTAAGCTACTTTGAGAATTCCCATCAGTAGGAATAGGTCCATGTCTGGCTCTCTCCATCCCCCCTGAATCTCAAATAGGGCAAAGCCAGAGCTAAAAACTTCAGTGCAAAGTCCAGCCACTGAGGAACACATCCCCAGTGCGGCTTCACCGCTGCACCTCCACTGCGGGCAACTCCTGAGCAGGAGCTGCCAAGGCAAAGACCTAACTCATGTTCACCACTTGCACATACAACATGCCTATACATCACCTACTAGAAAAATGCTTTCTTCTGATCACTGATACTGACACTTGCAGATCCCTGTACAGAGTTTGTGCTGTGAGCACAAAATTAGTGTCTTTCCTACGAAGATAAACAAAGGTCTTCATTGGGAAGATGTAAACCAAATCAAATGCACTGTGCTAAATACAGGTGAACTGCAGGCATGAGAGATGCTGAGCCATCTTATGTCTGCATGTGCTGCAAACACCAGAGGGTGTTGCTCCCAAGCTCCTCCTGGAAATTAAGAGTAAGACTTTCTGCATGTGCAAAGTGATGCTGCTCTAGATGCACTAAAATGATGCATATTTATGATTGACTCCTGCTTAAATGCCCTCTTCTCAACAAAATAAGGAAAAGGGGGTAAAGAAGAAATAAAGGAAGGTAGGTAAGCTATTGGACAGAGGAAAAAGAAGCTGCTCCTCAGAACCAAAAGTTATAAAGTGCCTGTTTCAACCTCTAGCCCTTCCATGGTAACTATGAGCGGAGTGGAAAACAGCATGTGAAGGAGACAGGAAGGAGAGCTTAAATTTGGATGTTTCAGATCCTCCCCTTTGGAACATACTAAAATTCCACTGCAGCTCCTGCAAGACTTCTATCTATCTGCCCCAGAGGGCTTCATTCTTACTCTGTTGTAGACCTGGCCTGATCCTGCTTGCAGTGGCATCAATGCAAACAAGTGTGACTCCAGTGGTGATACCCAAAGAATCAGTCAATCAAACGTTCTCTGGGACCTCTAAGATTGGATTTCAACCTGCTTTGTTGTAAAATAGTAAGTCAGAGCATCTGAATACTTGAAGTATTTGACATTCAAGGCACGTGAGTGCAGAGCAAGTGCAACTTCCATGCTGAGCTCCTGGTATAATAAAGCATCATATCCTGTCTGCTCCTGTTAATCTCTTTTCTTGCTCCATCCTTCTGGCTGCATAAATCGCACCTATTTTGCAAACTCACTGAATGCTGAATCAATGCAAGATACAGAGCTCTCCATGTACAGCTGTTTGCTTGCCAAAAGGCTGTGATTTACAGCATGGTGAAGTCTGCTCACAGGTGCTACACACTTGTGCTCGCTTTTGCATAGGCTAACGTACATCATTTCCCATACTCCACCATCTCTTCAGTTCAGGGTTGGAGTATTCACATACACTACAGAAGTAGACTAGGAGAGTAACACTCTATATTTTAAATACAGAATCCCTATTCTGCAATGTATAAAATCTTTAATATGGGGTGTTTTTACCCCAAAGCCATGAGATTTGTATACCAACAAAAGCAATAGTCTTTGTAATACGCTATGTCTTGCCATTTGGATTAGCCTGGGTTTGGTTTACTGATCCAGCTTCAGAGGACTGAAGTGGAAGAAGCTCAAACATTCCACAGATTCTTCTTCCATCCACTTTCAAAGCAATTGTGTCTCTCCCCAGCTTCTGCAGCTTTTAATTAACAGAAACAACTCCAAAGAATCACCGCTGGCTGCCACAAATATTGTGTGAGCGCATTTGAGTTTGAGCATAAGCACTTACTATTTGTTGTTATACTGCTGCGTCCATCATTTTCCAAAGTCTTAAATAATCATAAATAAGAAAATCTGTGCTATTCTTTGGTACATTTCTGTCTGTTTAAACCACAGCTGAACTTTTAAGTTGTACAAACAAAAAATTGCACTTTTATCTTCCAGAGGGTCTTGCTAGTCCAACAGGCTTTCAGCTGAAGGATTCCTTATTATACTCAAACCTTGTCCCATAAGAGTTGCTGCTGTTGCTGAGTTTATGAAGTATCTTAGAGATTTTGTTTGGTCCACAACAGAAAACTCCAATGGTCTTCCTGTAAAAAAAAAAAACCAAAGAAAAAAGTTATGATACTGCAAACAAACAGTAACTTCTGATGATAAACAGAACTGGATTCTGATCTCACTGTATTAAGCCAACTATGCATAGATTTTAAGGTGAGAACAGCTCACTAGACCATGTAGTTAGTATTGCTGAAGCCATCTCATCTCTCCCAATATCCCCATAAAAAGCCTTACTATATATTTGACTAAGACAACTCTTAGAAAAAAGTGCTTCATCTTAGTCTCAACCAACATAAAACACCAAGTTGTGAAAAATTACTTTACTTTTTAGCATGATTTATCACTTTTCTTGGTTCAAAAATGCGTCTCACTGTCATGACTTCACCAGTGCAAGCCATGATTTCCATCAGCAAAAGATTTAGTCACTAGTGGTGATTCCTTACACTAATGAAACCAGCGTGCTACTAACCCATAATTATTCCTGGCGGCAGCAGAATAATTTTACTGCTTCAGTTTCACATTAGCATGCAATCTTTCCTTCAACAGCTAGATCAGAAAGTCTGAAATCCAAACACAGAACATGATCCTTGTTCATCACCCACAGATATCAGCCCAGGTTCATTAGCTAACCTGACTTTTTCATACCACTCCACTGACAACTGCTCTTTGCTCTCTGGTCAACTTAATCATAGGCTTTAAGTCACTCACAGCCATATGGCATCTAAGGGCTCTGAACAGCAGCCAGCATCAGAACAGGGCACATCCATATCAGGAGGACTGAGCCATTAATGATATTCATCATCTCCCTTCTTTTGGAAGATGAGGAGAAGGGAAAGGAAGGAGCAGGGATAGAGGATGCGGTGCTGTCTCTTCTACATCGTGAAAAAAAAAGTGAATTACATTCTTTATTTTCCTGCTGAAATTGTGCCACTACAGAGAAAGATCTTAAAGATTACTAGGATGGAGAGAGAGCACACAAGAGGGAACATAGCTCTAGTTATTGTGAACTGCAGCACTCACTGAGAGGCTGGAGACTCGAGTTCTGGTCCTTTTTTCCAGAAGTCTTTCAGTATTTTATCTAGTAGCAACTTAATATAAAATACTTTAGCACATACAGGATAATCAAATGCAGTTTAAAGCTGCCTGCATCCATGTTTGGTTAGAGAAGGGAACTAACACATATAGGAGGAAAGCTTTGATGTATACTGTCCTGTGTACGTGCCTGATGTTAGGCAGCAGCTCTAATAGCATGGCAATCCACACTGTACCAGTGCACAGCAACAGTGACTTGGAATAATTGAGGACCCAAACATCAAACAGCATCACAAAGTTACACAGGTAATTGCAATGGTGCTCTTGTGCAGGCACCTTACAATGCTGACTTTCATTGTCTTCCCTTATATCATCTCCCATATCAATACATGGTAAATATTCATCACTCGTACTTTTCTCACCCTTATGTATATTTATTAAACCCTCCTGTCCTGGCAATAATCCTCTTAAACGTAAGAGGCTCTGTGCTGGTGGCTACATTTGTAGAAATAATGAGAGCACTACTGCTCTTTGCTCTCAAATAAGATTCCTCAGCACTTGCAGATTCTGAGCATCCTCTAATCTGTGCACAGTTGAGAAAAAGGCCACATGAGCTCCCAGTATGAATCTCTCTTCTGCTGTGTATTTGACTGAGAGAATCAATGTTGTTGTTTTTTTTTTCATTAGTTTGGTTAGTACAGACAACTAATAAGACCAAAAGAGTTTGCCTCTCTCCTTTTCATTAGATATATATAGCTGCTAATGCACAGACACATCTGAGCAGCACGTCCTACTAATGTGCTCCCATCCCAGCAACATCCTTCCAAGGTACACAGACTATTTGGCTAATTAGCAGAATCTCAGAAAGCTTAAGTGATTTGCCTAAGGTCACACAAGAGACCTGAAACCCAGCTGAGTCACGGCCTGATGGTGAGCCAGAGGCTCTCAACTTCATTCACGGGACACCTACCATCAGCATCTCTTCTGGACATATCACAGAATCACATAGTGGTTTAGGTAAGAAGGGACCTTAAAGCTCATCCAGTTCCAACCCCCTGCCACAGGGAGAGACACCATCCACTAGAGCAGGATGCTCCAAGCTCCATCCAACCTAGCCTTGAACACTGCCAGGGCTGAGGTATCCATGTACCACAACCCTCCACGTACCACTTGCCTCCCACAGTTCACACCCCACATCCTCTTCCACTTGTGCCCCCCAATTCCCTCCTTGCAGACACCTTCCTTCCTCCCTGCCTCATGTGGCTCCTGGGGCTGTGACAGAAGCAGGCAGGCAGCTGACAGCTGCTGTAAAGCTACTATATGGAGTAGCACACTACTACCCTGAGCTGATGGGCTTTCATTGTGTTTGGGTCAATGGCTCACTCACTTTGTTGCTCAGATGAAAATGGGCAGCTAGGGAGCCTTATATCTGAAAATGTTTATAAATAACATCAACATGTTTACAATTAGGTAAAACATGTTACAGGTTGCTCTTTTTAATAAACATTAATACAGGGTTTTACTCATTCAGAGCACTAAGGAAACAACTTCTCAGTGTTCCTATGGGATGAGTAGGTCAGCATTTATTCTTACATCACTTTTACGATCAGCAAGACGTGAGGGAGAGGTGAAATACTTTGCTACCCAGAGAGTAAGAGTCAGAACTTCAGATATTCCAGTTTCAAACCTCACATTTATTCTTAGGGAGAGCTTTCTCCTTTAAAGTGCATGAGAAATGTACTGTGGTACTCCATGCCTTTCTCTCCTACAGATATATATGTCTTTTTCTAGGTCAGTATCCATCTGGAAAAAAAAGCACACATCCATTTGACCAATTCAAAACTGACAAAGCGTGGCATGGTGTAAGCTTTCCAACCAGGATAAGGCTGAACAGGAACAAATCTGCTGCTCCATCCCCAGAAAGACAGCGCAAAACCCAAGACCAGTAATTTATTATATAAATTATTACATATTTATATAAATTATATATATGTATATAAATTATTATTATATAAACTGTCCCAGGGTCCACCGCTGGGACTGTGGGTGTCATATAGAATATCAACAGTAGATGGCATGCATCTGCTCCTCTTACTCCAAAGACTCGGGAACCTGATGCTGGGCTGTCCCATGTCCCGCCCTGAAGGTCTGGCAAAGCTCAGGCACTGACAAATGCACTTTGCTTACTTGGGACCCAAACAGCAACAATTCACAAACCACAAGCCAATGACATGGCTAAACAGAGGAGAAGTTTGCCAGCTGCATGTTTATTTATGCTCAGCTTTTACTAAAATAATAAGATATAAAGTGGAAAACATCTTGGCTGCCCACAAATAAGCCCAAGGGGATGGCTGCAAAGACATGCGAAAGCCTGAGCACCTGCACCAGACATTTGGAACAACTGGGAGACCAGGAAATTGAACTATAGAGAAGACATGAAATTCCTAACTCCTTCAGAGAAATAGGGGGAATATTTACCTACAACAGGTAAGTTTCTGTGGGACAGCTGAGTTACACGTTGCACTGCTGTCTATCACATTGCAATGTAACTACGTCTATAGATAAGAACCTTGATACAGCAAAGGGCAAGGAAGCCTACGTCTTAGCAAGCTGCAGGATAATCAGGAGTCAGAACATTATGTAGGTACTGAAAGACACTTTGCTTGCAAATGGTGGCTCAATTTTAAAGACCTGATACGAAAATACAGAGAAAAGGGTACCTGAAGTCTAATTAGGAGTAATGCGATGGAAAGCACAAAAGAAAAACCATCTATGACTGCCACTAATAGCTTCATCTGTATTACGTGCACTTACAGCCTTGCACGTAAGTGGCAGAAACCTCATCATTTTCAACTTTTAAAACTGCATTCACACAGTTAAACAAAAAAGACATTAGAAGGGAGCATAAAAGATCAACAGTCCTCTATGCAGAGGACTGAGCCAGACAGTCAGCTTGCTTCTCTGACCTATTTTCCTTTCTTTCCCAGCATTCTTTACTATAAAACCCTTCTCTAAGTGATACTCGTTTCCACAGTGTGAGGATCCTACTAGGGATGTTCCTTTGTAGCACCTTTTGGGGCATTCTGCAAAGCACCCTGTCCACAACATCCCCTAGGACCTGAATCCAGGATACAGTGTTAGCAGCTTATTCTGCCAACTGATACCTACTAGCACTATTTCCCAAGAGCCAGGGCTCAGTGTCCCCATGGCATATCCAGCCTCAAAAGAGAAGAGTCAATGGGCAGATGTTCACTTTGGAAGTGCAACAGAGGACAAGAAGTTCTTGAGGGAAAGTTCTGCAGGAGACCATGAGAGCACCTCTCAACCTGGTGCTCATATTGCTATCAACAGCTACTGAAGGTGGTTTACTCCCATCCCACTGATTTTGCCCAGGAGTGGATCAGGGGATTCACACAATCCCTTAATCAGATCAGCTTTTAAGGCAGAAAACTGCCAGCTGGGGGTAAAATAACCAACAAAGCTGGACCTGGACAAAGATTCTGCAGTCTAACTGCATATCTTCTTTGGTTTACAACTGTCTTGTTTCAGATCACACTATGTTGGCTTAGCACAGTGAAAAGGCACTGCCAGGTCTTAACAAAGAGTAAAAAGTGACAGGAATCTCCAAAGACAATATATCCTCTGAATAAAAACAGTACAGGTCAGTCAGATTCTTCCTTGTGTATTTTGTTTGCAAACCAGTACTATAAATCATGACAATTATAGGAGAAATCAACAGTTTTAAAACTTGCAACTTTATCTGTAAGACCAACACATGTTGCAAGCAAGATATTGTCACAGACAAAAACATATCTCCATGCAGTGAGATGGAAATCTATTACTTGTATTTTCCAGGCCACTGAACAACCTAGCTGCATGGAAAGATGAACTATTCAGAGTGTAAAAACCACAAGTTTCAGTTTGTACAGGGTATCTCTCACAGCCAAATAGTAGCTACTTTCAACAACAACAGCTTAAACACTACAATCTAAGATAAAACCCCAAAATACTTTCATACAAGCACAGAAACAGATAAGCAAACTGCATCATCCTTCAAGCAGGCTGGTACTTACCGCCTGTTACACTTTGCTATTTCATCAAAAAGGAGCTTCCACCGGGGTCGTCCGATCAAAAGCCTTGAGTTTAAAGCTTGGTATTTTTCACCAATTATTTTCTGCAAGAAACAGAAAAACATTCCATTCTGCCTGATTTGCAAATTGCCTCATATCACCCAGGGCTCCCATTCCTGACATTGGCTGACTTACCATATCGTTGAGGTGTAAAACCTAAGCACAAGTATCAGACAGTTGTGATTAAAACTGCAACCATTTCATGCATGAATACCTCTGCTCACTGCCTTCCCAATGGCTCTCCTTGGTGTTCATTATACATTGTTCCTCATGCAGCCGCTCATTAATCTCCCCATTACTTTTAAACCAATTTATTTAAGCCATAAAACAATAACCACGCTCCTATTATTCATTCCCTCATTGGCTTTTAATGCTAAGCTGGAAGAAACACTGCTGATGCAAAATTCATATTTCTGTCTGAAGTCTTCTTTCCTAACTTTGTACAAGTAACTATTAAGATGACTGCATCTGAAAAAGTAACAAGGGAAATCTTACATTTCTCCCTAAGAGTAGTTTGCCAGCTGTTTGGAGCTGCTGTAACAGCAGAAAGCAGCCAAAACCTGCTCCCTGGATAGAACCTGACCTATTCCAGTGATGCTCACTCACCAGGCTGGGGATAAGGTCAAATGCCCTTCCCTTGCAGGGCACTGCCCTTCCTTGGTTTTTTATCCTAATGTGATAAAAAGTCAGAGAAAATTTAAGTCTTCTCTAGGCCCCATATTCACTCCACTGCTGAACAACCTGAAACAGTGCTCATACCAATGCAAACGATGTCTTGGCCTTTTATATCCAGGAGGCATTTTGATGAAGGATGGGCTTGGTTCCCTGTTGTCACACAGTCATGCTTCTTCTGAGCAAAGGGAGCATGAAGTGAAACTGCCCTAATTCTGGTAGCAGTCAGCACTTAGGGCTAACACCAGTGAACACATTGCTGTATGGCAATGGAGAGTTGTTTAAGTCCCCCCTGAGAAATCATGAGCAGCATTATGGTTCATGCCAGTTTTGTTCAGTAGCCACAAAAGAAAAGTGACTTTAGACTTAAAGCTGACTTAAATAAATTCAATAGCTGCTTGAAACACAATATTAGAAAACTTGCTTTGAGTTGTCTACTATTACAATATTGCTGTGTCATCACAACGCAGCCCTGCGTTGAACATACTAGGTTCATGAACTGGATATCTTCAAGCACCCCATTTCAATTGACGTATGTCCTCCAGACATTAAACCTGTGGGACAATGCTCATAACTGCTGTAGCTACCACATCATTTAGACTTTGGATAGTGTTCCTACCAGAGCTGTGAATGCTGTGCTATCTCCACCTGATACCAGGCAGATCAAAATCCTTTGGGCATGGTTTCTCACTGCATTTCATGTTTTGTAGTTGCTGCTAGGTTTGGTTTTGAGCACATTGCAGTCAATAGAAAGCTTTCAGACACAGCAGGGTGAATAATCAGGCCCAGGCTCATGCACTAAATAATGTAAAATGAAGATCATAAGCATAAACAGCTCCAGGAAATGCCAAGAGTTGGAGAATTAGCTCAGCTCTAGGATTGACAGTTCAGCATAATTTCCAGTCTCATACATTAAGATATTTGTAACTTTTATCTATGTTTGAGGCAAAGAAATACAAAGCACTTAAAAATAGCTAGATTTCTCTCAAAATATTTATTTGAAAGGAAAATTTGAGCCTGTAAGCTCCAAGAACTTTCTGTTTTGATTCTCAGCCCAGAAATGATGTAGATTTCCCATCAAACACAGCCAACTGTCTGGTCTGTGACCTGGCCTGAAAGGACCTCTTTTCTAGAAAAGGAAGATATGGATTTCTGCCCACACCTAATCAAGTTACGGCTGCTAGACCAGATTCTCTTAATGCTGCACGGATGGACTTGCTCTCTTGCCCTAGTAATGAATCAGTCACTTGAGTTTATGGCCTCATTTCCTGTTTTTACCATCTGCAGTAATTCCCTTTTGCCTCTGAGTGACAGTTTGCATTGTCTGCTACCTCAAGTTCCCGTTCTGTTTACAAACAGCATTTAGCCACATACCTGTATTCCATCTGTTTGACTGAGGTACAGCTGGATATTTATATAGTCTGGTCGATTCTCCTGCCAAAGCTGGGAGGATGATAAAAACAGCTAGTGAAATAATATCCCTTCTCTCAATGTAAGCATAAAGTCACTTGTGCCCACTGTGCTGAGGAATGTGGGATTCCGCATCAGTGAAGTAAGCTTTTTAATGAAGAAGTTTCACTTCCATAGCACCTCTTTGTGAACTCCAGAATGTTGCACATCATGCTGCGTACAAAATATTATCTTAGGAAGCCACACTGCTCTTAAATTGTAAATCCCCCTCCCTTCTCAATCTGTCTACCAGCCAAAAAGCTAAAGGCCACTCAAACTCCTCAACCTGTACTTTCTTCTTCCACCTCCTAAGTTTCACAGGTAACTGTCCAGACCACTGATATATGGCAGTGCTGTGCAATGAAATCCTGGTGTCAGATATACAATTGGTGTGTGCAGGTCCAAAAATAAACAGAGTTTGAGTTAGGTATCCCAAGCAGAAGGACTGCTGGAGCTCGCCTGTTTTGAGCAAAGATGTCTTTCTCTATATCATTGCACAGTGTGGACATACTTAACACTTATTGACAGTATCCCTTCCAAGCAACCCCCATTACCTTGTTATGCAACATACAGAGCAGATCTGCAAACCAGCGGAAAGACTCAATGTCCCTGCACACCCAAATGAAGTAGAGTCTCCTGAGCTTGTAGCATTTCCAGCCGTCACTTGAAAACAAAATGTTTGGGCAATTAAAAATTGTCTTTTTGAAAGGAAACATTAATTAAGATGCTTTATATTCATTCCTGGAAACATGAATTTCCATTAGAAGCTAGCTGCTAAGTTGTTATTCATCCTATGATACATCCGACACTGAAATGACCTAAGGATGATCCTGAGAATATTAAATCTCTAGCACAGGGCTAATACCCTTCACAGATACTGTTTCTGCATTAGGAAGTTGTCAGCTATACAGATGATTTAGGCAGCAAATACGGATTCATGCATCATCATCAAACTTCTATTTCAAAGCAAAGTAGACATTCTAAGTTCAAGTGTATTATGTCAATCCTTTATTAGGTTTACAAAGTAACCCATAAGAGGAAAATATTGACAAATGCACTGATGTCAGGACTTAATTCTGCCGTTATATTTGAAAGGCTCTGGTTGATTATAATTAATACTGTAGTGAAATCACAAAGACCAAATTAAATCAGAGCTCCATTGCGTTAGGGACCTGCGTGATATATTACAGTCCTCAGAAAATGCTAGGGGGTAAACTATGGCCATGGGCAGATTCTGGCACTGTATTTTGAAAAAAAAAAAGGACTCTTGTGTCAGATTTGTAACTTAAATAAAACACAACTATAGGGCAAAGGTAGGATTGAAATGAACTGGGAAAGAACCTACAAGTGAAAAAATAAATCTTGATGACTGATGAGTTCAAATAAAGCACAAATATCCAGGAAGTATCTTTATAGTTGGCCAACGCTGCTTTCTGTTGTTCTGATCACTGAAAGAGTGCATAGATGGTTTCCTCCTTTTCCTCCTAAAATAATTTTCAGGAAGATAAGGCCACAGGCTTTCGACTTCAAATGCTAGGAGGAGGAGCCAACCTCAGTCAAAATGTTTCATGATACATGTATTACTTCAAACTCTAGTGTTGCCAGCATATCCAGCAAGGGTATAGTATCAATGGATCTACATAAGTGATGGCTCCAAACACTATCTTACCTCCCCATACATCTAGTCTCTACTGTAAGACTGAGGAGCAAAGATGGAGACATTCAGCAGCATGGAGAGCCTGAGAACTCACCTTTCATGTCAGCTTCCCACAGAGAGAAAAAAAAGTGCTTTAAGACTGAGGAGACTGTAAGACTTTTCTTTCAAGTCCTGATTTCAGCTTTTTTATTTGTAAACTGTTGATCTGCAGAGCAGGATTTCCTCTCTTCTTCTCACTGTCGTTTACTAAGACAAGCCTTTAGGAAGGGTCACAATCTGGTCAGATGTGACAAGATAACTATGAGCAGTAGCATGGAAAATAAGTGCCTTTCAGCATAAAAAGGAATAAAAAGGAAAAGCTGCAAGGCATTTTGCATTCAAATGCTGTAATTCACTAACGAAACATTACTCTCGGTGATGAAACATTGCAGATGGACAAAGAAGCTGGACTGCAAGACTTAGAATAGAATCATAGAATAGTTAGGGTTGGAAAGGACCTAAAGATCATCTAGTTTCAACCCCCCTGCCATGAAACAAGATTTAAAATAGCACCTCAGACACATCCACTTGGGTCTACCTCCAGCAGAATATATTACATAATAAAGGTGCTATCCACCATTATAAACAAATCCATATGCATATAACACTTCTTGTGTGTTTCTATGTTATCACTGCCCATAATCATAGTCATTATTTACAGACACTTCTGCACAAAAGCTTTCCTTAATGAAGTTTGTATTTTCTTAAGAATAGGGCATAGGGTTCAACAGTTAAGTGTAGCAAGGGCAGGAGCAGGAATTAAATTGTGTACACACAACAGGAACCCAACTGAGCAGGAAACAAATGACTGTGTCGACAGGCTGCTGATGTCTCCCTCAGACCTGCCCTTGACACACCAGGAGTGGTCCCGCTGCTCTGCAGTGCTGGCATCATAAGGCAGTTTGTGTATTCATACCTGCCAAATTCTGCTTCTAAGCCAGGGCAAAGTCAACAGATCATCCCCTAAACCAGAGCTTTGTTGAGGTTTAAATACTGAGAAGGAAGGAGGCTGAGACCATTGCTTTTTTCCCAGAATCACAGAATGATTCCCCTGCATGTTGTACAGTGCAGAAGGGGAAGACTGGCTACAAAAGCAAGTTATGGCTTTATCCAGATAAATGGACTTTACAAGAGCTTCTGGACACTGACCTACGGCAATGTCTATGCAAGTTCCTACAGCCTCTAATAACACACTGGTAGAGGCAAACTTCTCATTACCTGCTGCTGGCCCATCATTATGCTCTGTGACATTTTTGCTAAAGGCATTTGTCAAGTATAATCCATCACAAGGAAAATGGTCATCTCATCCACCTGGGCCCCGGGCATTCAGCAAAATGTACCCTCTTTTTGAGAGGATGATCAATACGCTCTCAGGAAAAGAAAATGAGGGAGCCCAAGATGGTCTTTGGGGACTGCAGCTCTATGAGACTTGTGGGGCTGATCATTTTTAGAAGCACTCAGCACTGTCAGGTCTAGCCCAGATCAAGGACAGAAGAATGTGCATAGCATCTAAATTCTAGGCTTAAACCACTTTGGAGTTAGATAGAGCTGGTCATTGGAATGTTCTTCTTAGAACAAGTGCTTCAGCTGTGCATTGTAAAACCTGCCCAAAGCCAGCTAGCCTTTGTTGGCTGTTTATACAGTGCCTATGAAACACGGCTGCTTACCCTATGACTGGAGCTTTTAGCCAATGCTAGAGCAAAAAATCCCAAATTAATAAAAAAATCAATCATAAAAGCAAGACTGTTTCACACAGCTTAGGATTTAGCAGGAATCATGTTGCCAATGTGACAGCAACAAGAGGTGAAAGGTTTGGTCTGAATAGAACATGAAAGGCTTAGGAAAAAGGCATACCTAAAATGTAAACTTTTAAAATGGGGTTAAACATCTGAGTGCTATCTGAATCCAGGCTTTCATTAAAACCTAAGCTTACACATTTACAGACCAGGGGAGCTGGCCATGCATTCCCAGTAGAAAGAGTGTCACAACTTCCTGACTCTCAAAACCTCACTACCATAGTCCATAGCCTCATATAACCTGGGACTAGGGGACCAAGGCTGGCTGAAGGGCTGTGACTACATTACAGACTAGGCTGGTGCCAGGATATGAAGGTTAGTGACACTGTCCTAGTTCAGGTGGATTACTGGCACAACTCTGCTACAACCCTTTAGGTCACACAGCCTGTAAGGTGTGATTTATGCTCTTCAAGGGACATCCCAGTCCCCTACCTCTCTCCAAGGAATCATTCACTTATGTTTTATTCACTGTTATTATGCTAACGGAAGATTTTTAATACTCTGACAGTCTTTCTGACATGCATTGCTATGGTAAATTGAGGGGTAATGTCTTTAAAAGGCTTAAGCTCACTTACAGCAGTGTGTTGAGCACCGATGCAAACGGTGTAACTCCAATACCTCCAGCCACGCAGAGGCTGACCTCGTAGTTCAGAGATTCCTCAAAGGGGCTTCCAAAAGGTCCATCCACATACAGTCTGCAGAAAAAAACCAAAAAACAGTTTTAGAGAAAGCTGCTAAAATAAGAGAGAGGGAAGGAAACTGATCTGGCATTAAAATCCTACAAAGCATTTGTTTCACTTCTTTATTAGTCTTGGGATGCCGAATGTGAATCTTTTTCCTGTAAAGCTTTATGTGGAGACAAACCAATGCACAGGTGGTATGAAAAACTGTTATGTAAAATCTTGTGGCACATTCCATGATTAGGAAAGCTAATTTTATAATCAAAAAAGTGGAGGTGATGAGATTACCACTGCCCTTTGCATCTGGTATTAAAGGACAAAGAAAGTGCTGCACTGAAAACAATAACAACTTGCTGGCACACACAGAGGAAAAAACAGAGTTTGGCTACTCCTGCCTAAGAGGTTCATCTCCTGAACATCAGAAGCAGCTGAGATGAACAAAGGGTTAAAAAAATCTATTTCTCCTGGCTTCTCATAATGCTTTTCAAAGGCATCCAGGGAATAAATAAGAGGTGACAAATATCCATCCTGCAGTGTGCAAAAGGAACAAATTAACATCTACTCCTTCACTTCATGTTCAGCACTTTTGACTCATGCCTCTCATTATTATAACAGTTTTGTCCACCTTTTTATAAAGATCATTTAGGAGACTGAGTCCCATTTCCAACCCATTTCTAGAACAGTACATTTAGTCAAGGTCCATTCTGTGTACAAGTGGCTCACTGGATCACCACAATTTAGGTAACTGGTGAATACAGCAAAGCGTGTTGGGACCAGCAGCTCGGTGACTAGGTATTTTATCACAGGTAGGCTGATTGAGATCAACCTCTGGCCTGAGACCACAAGAAAACTCCAACATATATTAGTTTTACACACATATATACTGGTACTATTAGACAACTACATCTAATGAAAGGGCATAAGCTTCTCTGTTATCACATCAGTCAGAGAATTAAAGGCAGAGGTGTTTCTTTTCCCAGACGTCTTCCAACCCTCACTGATTCTTTCTTTTAGAGGGCTGGATTTTAGCCATAACTCAAGATCCTAGTCTGATCTCATTTTGTTTAGTTTTGTGGTCTGACCCTTGTCATCTTACTAGTCAAGACATCTTGTCTGAATGTCTTTGGCCAATATGGTCCTTTCTAGGAAATTTCTTCCAGACCTCTGCTATTGCTGACCTCTCGATGCTGCATATATTAGTCTCCTTCTTCTACAGTGTCTTACAAGTACCTACTTTTTTATGACTATGGAGGCAAAAAGCCTGATTTTTAACTATGCCCTGTTTTACAGACTTCTTTTGTGGCTCTTGATGTCCTACCTGGAGAGAAAGGGAGAAGACACTGGGCCAGCCACAGCCATGAACAGAAACTACTGGAAGAGCTGCAGTAGACATTTTTAGGTAACCATTGATATTCATAACTAAGCAAACCCCAGCCTAAGTATGTTTATTATTTCTGTCTCTATTCTGAAGTTACTACAATATTTTTGGATATTCCCAAAGCTTTTCAACATCAGGTATGTTACTTCCATCATGACGAGAATAATTGAAAAACAAATTCACCCCTTCCTTAGGACAGATAAGTTCTTTGGCACAATGGGGCCAAGAAAACCTTAACTGGACATGTGCGTACAATATAAACAGAATGTTAAGTATCTTCTCATTAAAAGTTTTCTGTTACATGACACTTTATATCCTGTTTGCTTAACATGAGGTTATTTTCCAATAATGAAATGATGCCACTGTTGAAGCTGCTGGTTTAAGAGATCTTCTGCATGGTGCACTGTCATTTAACTGAGGAAGCAAAGCAGTATCTCTTATTTAAATAAGCAACAAGGGAAATGTAGAGAAGCAGGTTATTACTTTGAAATTAAACTTGTCCATGGGACATTTTGAGAGAAGTCCACAAATGTTATGGGGCTCAGATGCATATCCTCACAGATCTAACTTTGGGATATCAGTGTAGTGTAAAAAGAAAAACAGCTAAGGGTAACAGGATAACAAAGATCAGCGAGTGAAGCCCACTGTCATTCCTGGCATGCCTCTTACCCATGTGTTACCCTTATCAGATCCTGCCTAAGTGATGAAATCTGGAGAATCACTCCTACAGATATGAAGAGCGTCAGAACATGCCTGAAGGAAATTCCTTGCATTTTGCACAAGCAGCACTAACTTTCATTTGGATATATAAACTTAAAGCCAACATTTTGGGGGAAAACCACAAGTAAATATTATAAAATGAACTAGCAAAGCATATTTTTCCAGAAATTACTACAGTGGATGTGACAATAGTCATACTGTTGGGGTGCCACGGGACTACACTTAAGCCTACTTTAGGACTATCTGAAGTATGTATTATGTTTATCTCAGAAAGGACTAAGCATCCCTGGAAAGTCTGAGTGCCATTGACTACCCCTGACAGAATCAGATCTGAAACATGCAAAACTACATCTGGTCACCACAAACCAGTCAAGCATGGTGCATAATTCTATGTCAGAAATGCAAGAAACAACCTTCGATTAAATATGTGTTTTGGTCAGATTACACCAGTTTGTGGCCCATTAGCCCCATCTGGCCTGCAAAATATTTCTATCTATCTGCCCACTGCGTCCTCCTCTGAGGGAGCGAGGAACAGTTGTTTGGACAGCAAATGCAGTGAGAGAAGCCAAGAGCCTCCTGCTGTGTCTGCATGTGGTCCAGCACAGAACAGCCAGAAGTCACCACTTCCAAGTGTGAGAAAGAGAAATGGGGAAAAAGCTGGAGAAATATTGCTACTACGTTAACCCACTCCAGAAGACTGCCCAAAAAGACTCATTCCAAGGATATGACCTCCCTAGAAGATTCTGCTGGATGTCATAAACACACACTATTTAACTCCATTTTACTATGGGGATAATTTATAACTAAAAGGAATGTGGCTCTGATGTCTTAATGGAAGTACTTATTTAGGAATTGATCCTGCTTTTATTCAAGTCAGTGGAAGAAAGGAACCTCCTGATCTGTATCAAACAGTGCAGTGATGAACAGAGCAGAGATTGAGTCATGGACTTTTGCAGAGATTGCACAACTTTTGCTTCCTGTCAACATGTTCCTACTTTCTTTTGGTAGTACTGAAAAGTTTTGCATAAACCCAGTTCATTTCTGCACATGAAATCTCATAGCGTTCAATAAAAAGACAGACAACCCAAGGGGGTTAAAAGATGGCTTTTTGTGTCTTGAGTTGTGACCCAGAAATACCACGCTACCATGCTATGCTCTCCTATTCCCCAGCTTTAATTTAATTAACATGAAGGAAGGGAATGGAATTTTACTAAAAGTTTACAAATTCCCCCTTCAGGCAAACTTATTCAAGTAACGAGCTGTTCTTTCACATATATTCATTTCCAGTCTTAGGAGTGCTCTCAGTTATTCTGGCACAATTTCTTAGCTCACAAACAGGAAAAAAGCTCCTCAAAACAGAATATATCACAAGAAAAAAAAAATAATAAGCAGAACATATTCTTAAAAAGCATCTTACAGATAGCTGGTGAACATATTTTCTATTTAAATCACATTCATATTCTAGATGCTGGGGTACAGAAATACCCCAGCAAGCACCAATACTACTTGTTCCAATACTGGGAAATGAAACTGCACTAACATGGGGCTGTCCCTAAACCAAGGGACACTGTCTCAGGAACACAGGCAGCTGTACCGCTTTTGAAACTCCAGTTATAGAATCATAGAATGGTTTGGGTTGGAAAGGACCTTAAGATCATCCAGGTCCAACCCCTGCCATGGGCAGGGGCACGTCACACTAGAGCATGTTGCCCAAGGCTCTGTCCAACCTGGTCTTAAACACTGACAGGGATGGAGCATTTACCACTTCTCTGGGCAACCCATTCCAGTGCCTCACCACCCTCACAGTAAAGAACTTTTTCCTTATATCTAACCTGAACTTCCCCTGTTTAAGTTTAAGTCGTTACTTTCCATAAGGAACTGCACAGTGATGTGTGGAGACACTTGCTCACACCCCTCTTGGACTTGGGCCTGAATGCTATACTTTACTTGTAGGTGCCCTTAGAAAAGTTTAATGCTTATATTGTACTTCATTACCCAACTGTAAATGCTGATGTTACTTTTTCCCCCAGGCTCTCTGGGAGCTACTGTGAGACATTATCTGGGATGTTAGTGGAATAACAGATGGATAGGGGAGTTAAGAGCTTGTAGGAAATTTTAATTAAGGAAGTATCAGCATTTGCAAGCTGAGCAAAGTGCTTGGGTACAAAGTACTGTACAGGGCACAGAAAGTGAAGTCCTACTCTGATGGAAGTTAAATCTTACCTGTGTCAACAGAGTAAGGATTTTACCCAGCAGTATGATATTTTATATCCTTGGAGCAGTATTCAGTTTGTTACTAAGACTCAGGTGTGGGTAATCTTTGTATGAGAAGACTAATCTCCAATACAGCCAAAAGAGATGCAATTAATATAGTTAATGGAGCCTAGAAAGAGCTTCAGGATGTGATTAATTGCTCTCCATGTCTATTGACTGTACTGACTCAATCCAACAGGACCTTAGAAATCAGCATTACTCTGGAACAGCAGCCGAAGGCCAAGCAGAACTGAAGTGGCACTAGACACCTAGCCAGAGGTACCTGACTCCAGACCTAGATACCCACTCAGACAGCTGGAGCTTTGACAACTATCTCACACAGACACCTACAGCTGGAGACAAATCCCTCCCCCGATTCCTCACAAAAAGCCCATGTCATTGACTTCAACAGGTTTTGGATAAAGTTCCCCAAAATCACAGTAAAATCAACTAAATAACCCCCCTCCCATGCTTGGTCTTCTCTTCAATTTGTCCTACCAAAACCTAAGTTCAGTACTGCCATGAAGAATATGGCCAGAGAACTCTAAGGAACTGAGTATCTGATGGCTGAAACGATCTCCTTATGTTCTTATGCTGCTGCAACTCTTAACGCACCAGAGAGATGTTATCACCTCCCTCTGATAACCCACAATACCAGCCTCCACCTGCACATGATAAATATTCAAACAAGTGCCTTCATGTTCCTCCCACACTGCCCTTCAAGCCTGGGAGGAAATCTCTGTGAACATCTGCAGAGCTATTTCATTATCTCCCTTCAAATCCCTTCTTAAGACTTCTCTTCCCTTTAATACCTAAAAACCCCACAATAAACCACAAGTTGACAGTAGTTAAGCTGCTGATGTGCTTGTTGTTGCTCAGTCGTATTCTGGCCCAATACTGCCTGAATTTTGCTGCCTGATTGTATCCATCCATGTTGTTTGCAATTAATAGAATCATAGAATAGTTAGGGTTGGAAAGGACCTTAAGATCATCCAGTTCCAACCCCCCTGCCATGGGCAGGGACACTTCACACTAAACTATCTCACCCAAGGCTCTGTGCAACCTGGCCTTGAACACCAGCAGGGATGGAGCATTCACAACTTCCTTGGGCAACCCATTCCAGTGCCTCACCACCCTTACAGTAAATAACTTCTTCCTTATATCCAATCTAAACTTCTAGTTTATGTTGGTTTGCTCAGGATAGTCTTTGCTGTGTGACTCTGTATCAGGATGGCTTCCAGATGCACGACTGTTCCTTCAGGGCTCTAGGATAATAAATGTAAGTGAAGAGCTACTGGAAACCAATTCTGAAATTTGCATCAGAGGCAATCTTTCATATGGTAGGCTTGCAGAAAGGAAAACTGACTACAGAAGCGTTCTAGGCCACTTTGGAGCCCCAGGCTCCATTCACAGCTTTTAGTAAAAACCTAGCTACAACAAATTTCACACTTATTTCTCAAAGAAGCTGTGCCTGGTACTACCAAAGTGTTTAAAGTATTTTCCACTGCAAAAATCAAGACAGTTGCTTCATCTTTTGAAGTCAACACATAACACTTCATGTCATTATTTAAGCCTCAATAAGCGTACGCTGTGGCACTATTTTTTCCAGGGGTCTTGTGATTATTGACAGTGTTTCAGTACCAACAGCCTTTTGCAGATGAAGAACCAGCACTGAACAAAACTCAACTTCCTTGGTTCGTATGGATTTCTGAAACTAAAATGGCTTTCAAGGTTTAAAAGTGTAACAAAATGGGATAGACAGCATGTGAGACCAGATTCCCATGTGTTCTCCTGACATTGTGAAGGATGATGTTTTCATTTAAGAAAATGGCAGCCTCTTAGATGAGAAAGCTTGCAAAACCCAGCGGATCCAATTAGCTTTATACACTATTTTGTGCAAGATTGCAAAGGGTTATGATTCCAATCCAGATTTCATAAGAGACCCCACCTTTTTTTAACTGCTTGAGTTTCATTTCTGATTGATCTTTCACATTTTTGCCTTTGAACACTCAGACTGAGTTGATTTCTCTCAGAATTTAATAAAATTTCTTATTACTCATTGCTGACTATAACAGGAGAGAAGCAATAGTTTAGACCACTCACTTCACTAAAAAGGTCTGTAAAACCACTGAGAACTACAATCAAGCATAATTATGCATTTAGACAACTTTGTACTCTTGAAAGTACAAGTACTTTCTGTACCAAAGTCTTGGGTCAATATTCTTAATTAATGTCACATTAATTCTTCTCCATGGCAGCTTTTTTCTTTCCATTTATATAAAATGTTTCCAAAATGTAGTCCTTTGATTAAAGATCACACAGTTTAATTTTATATTATAAAAGGAAATCCATTTTTCCACTTCCTTACCAACCACAGCATCTATTTTGTGCAGTGCCTTGCCTCTCTGTAAACTTGTCTCTTACTAATTTTGCCTAAGCTAATAAAGTAAAACAAAAAGAAGAGTATCTGCAATGACTGCAGCACCTATTGTAACTCACCTTTTGAAACTTCAGCCTGTTACAATATTAAGTGATAAGCCCTAACATGCGGCAGACCAGCAACACAATTGAACGTGTTGGACAAGTTTCTCCACAACTCATTGCACAGTAATCTGCCCATCTCACTACAAACAGGATTCCTGCTTTTGAGCAATTCACTTCCACAACTGAGCTTTGGTCTCTTTTAGTATTTGCAAGAAGCTTTTTCTTCCTTATACTGTTTCCTTTGGTGTGCACCACAGAGTTGCCATGTAACAGACAGTATGGGTCTTTCTCACAAGCACTGCTGATATTAGCACTTAGCCCTCTTCTTTACCAGGTATATTATACAAATTAAGTCAGGATATCCCATGTCCTCAGGTCAGTGGAAATACCAGCAGCATCAGTATCTCAGGGTATTGTGGGATACCTGAAGCAACTGAAGCATATAGAAGCATACTGATGCAACTGGATTGCAAATTTCAGATGCTGATTCAAGTTTCTCACACAAAATTACAAATTAACCATCACTAGAGCTCTAATGCAGTTTCATCTGCCAGGGTTTGGGTATTTTCAAGTAAAAAAGTCTACATGGGAGTTTAGGACTCAGGAAAGCCCAATAGTTAGTACATATATTAGATGTAGCCGTCCCCCACCCTGGAAGTTGTTTTGCACTTCCAAGCATAATGGGGGCATAATATGCCAAAGCTCAAATGCTTTTTTTGATAGAGTAGGCTAGGGGAAAACAGAAACCACTCTAACCAGACATCCACACTGACAGCAGGCTTTACCAGTAATGCTCCAATACACATTAGGGATGGGGAAAGGAAAGCTGACATCTGCTGACAAATCCCAAGGATGACAAGTGCAGAAATTAAAACCCTGGCTAGGCATCCACAGAAATAAAAGGGGAGGAGAGAATCAGCTGACTAGAGTGCTGGAAGACATAGTTGGCAGCAGATTAATCTGAAGACAAGGCCAGGTATGTCACTATCTCCTCCAAAGGCAGTCCGCTTAAGCTCTTTGGACCAGATTTAAGTGCAGAGGAAGAACTCAAAATGAAGTGAAAAAGAAAAAAAAACAAAGAAGGGAAAATCTCACAAGAAATTCTGCAGTTGAAATGAAGTAATTAATCCTGAATTAAATGGGATCCTCCATATGTAGTAAACCTAAGCACAAATGTGCTACCTAAAACGTAATAAACCCTTGAGAAAAATTGCTGCGTCTCACCGCTGACTCTTTTCTACCTTAGGGTGCACATTAGGTAAGCAAAGTGACTTAGTCCAATCAAAAGCCATCTTTCTCTGGAAAATTCTCTTTGTAATGAAATGTCTCTCACAGCTACATTGTTCCTTTAAGGAAACATTCCCCATAAGCACCATATCCTACACCGGCCAGTGAATGTGCCTATAGCAGTAGGTTACTTTCAGGGCAGCTTCACGAAGCAAGCAATTACTGGTTTTGGGGTCTATAAAATATCTTTGCTTGAACTAAGCTGCCAGGAAGCCTAGAAAGAAATTCTCTAAATATTGCTTTTACACTTGAGGAGTGAGGTCTGCGAGATAATGATAAGGTAACTTCAGATGGCTTCCAGATGTTCAGTGATGGTCAGACAAGGTGATCTGCTAGGCAGACGGTCTCTTATCTGGAAAAGGATATAGAAAACTAAAGAAGGCTAAAATGGAAAGAAAGAATAAGTGCTGAATGCTAGAGTGAACCCTAAACAGCAGCAGTAAAATAGCAGATTAAGGATGAGATCACCCAACTTGGAGAAGGAATTTCTGAAGTCAGCATAAGCCTACAGATGAGTCTGCAAGGGCAGAAGCATATCAAGCTACCAGTGAATATAGTGCATTACATCATAGATGCGCTCCGTGCAGCCCTGACTATCTTGACTTCTTCATTATTTTTCTCTGAATATGCTCCAATTTTTTATTTCAAGTTTCAAGAGTGAACAGCCCATTATTGTCTGCAGTGTTCCAATTTCAGTCCTGCCGAGGCTCTATATAATGGCCTTACTATTCGTAGGTGGTAGTGTCATTATTATTACCTTTCTAGACATACAAAGATGCCTCTGTACAGCCCTCTTATTCAAAACACAGAATTTTCCATCCCTTGAATTTTTAAATTCCTTCAAACTCTTCCCTTTATATGTGCTGCAAGAGTATCCATGATAACAGTCTTATTTTTAGCATTTCTATGAGTTTTGAAATGCTGAGAGAGAACAGGTGACACCGAACAAGACAGATGATCAAGTGATATATTGAGAGACAGACAGAGGGGACTGGTGTTCAAGTACTTCAGATGTGCAATTCCCTCATAACCCTTCGCACCCTTACTTTTCATAAGTATTCATAGAATGATAGAATACATCTGGCACAGAGACAGTGTCTAAGGCAAAGGAGCTTTTCCTGTAGGTCCAATACCAGTTCCAATTGTCCAGGCTCGCTGAAGTTGCTTCGTGTATTCACAGAGAAGCCCCACTGTGTGTGAGCAGTCTTGTCATTCTAGAAAGACACAGCAAATCTTGACTTGGGAGACTTCTTGTATAAAATTAGTGTCCTGCAGCTCCACACTGGTCAAGCCCATCCCCGTCATGTGCATTATCATTGTGAAATGCAGATCACAGGACCGTGAGGTCTGACTTCAAATGCCAGGTTTGATTTGCCAGAGGGGAAAAGAAGTCCAGCCTTTTAAACCCATCTCCCTCATGCTGATCCACTCTCATTGCCAGAAGTCATTTACATCCTCTGCTACGCTCTTCCTTCTGGTGAAACCAGGTAGCAACCCTTCCTCAGGCCTCCTCTCCTCCAATGCTTAATTTAATAGGTTGAATACTCTTGACACTGACACAAAAGGCTGTTATAAAGTGCTATATATGATCCTACCATTTCCCTCACCCCATGTCACTCTTTCTTCTTCAATGATGACAGTTTCTCTCTTGGTGAACTGGCTGACATTTCTGCCTATTCCAACTCATCTTCCTTTTCTTCCACCCACCTCCTGAAATTTGCCAGATCATTCAGAAATTTCAATCCATCTGCTCTGCAATACACTATCCTCCCTGGTGCAGTATCATACAAGGATTTAATTAACTTGGTGTTTACATCTCCCTCCTTGTCATCCATTGTTTGATATACTGAAAAGAACCAAGTCACAACATGAACTGCTGCATATCTCATACCTCACCCCCTTCTAAAAATGTCTGCTTAAGAACTATTTGCTGCTTGCCACCTGACACCAATGACTTTTAACTTTCTTTCTTTTTAATATACTGTGCTATATTTTTATTTAGGCAATACTTTGCCTAATACTTTATCTATTGAAAAAAACCCCATACAACAATCAATAAAACCCAACAAACCCCTAACACCTGATTCTAGAACAAAACAAATGGCAAAAACGCCTCTGAATTGCAGGATATCAGGAATTAGATCTGCTGTACTCAAAGGTATATTATTAAGCAGATATCCACTATACAAGTGGATATATATACATAAATATATATGCCAAGTTTACATTTTACTATTTATCCTGCTGTATTACCTATATTTGCAAGTAAATACAGCAGGACATGGGCACTACACAATGGATGAAATCCCAGTGCTCTAGGTTCTGTGTATCGACCAAACCTTGTTTTCTGAAGAGCTTATTCTGTATCCATCAGCTGGGTAGATGATGATAAGGGTGGTGAGGCGCTGGCACAGGTTGCCCAGAGAAGCTGTGGCTGCCCCAACCCTGGCAGCATTCAAGGTCAGGGGCTTGGAGCAACTAATCTAGTGGACTGGAATTGGATGAGCTTTAAGGTCTATTCCAACACAAAGCATTCTATGATTCTATGGTATGCATTCTATGGAAAGTAAATGACATGGAAAATCTATTATATTGGTGTTCAGCATACCATTTACTTTCTGTTTAAAAATTAACAATTTAATTTAAACAAATTATCAGGTAAAAATTGCGCTTACAAGTGAGTATTTTCTGCCTGTTCCTTTCTGAGATTCTGAACACTGCATTTGTATTTTTTCCTAATGGTTGCAAACATCAACCATTTGCTAAACCACCACCATATGTTTCTAATACAGCTACACCTATTGTGGAAGTGCTCAAAGGTCCCTAATCAAAAGATACTTTCCCCTTGGGGTAGAAACTTTAGAAAGATGCAGGATGAAATGCAGCAGTTTGGGTGCTGTGCTAGGATCCAGCCTATTCTCTGCCACACCTTCCATAGGAGAATTTGGGCAAGTGAGTTTGACATGGTGTGGCAGCACCTACCTGTTAGACAGGAATAGTTGTATTTCTCAGGGAAGAGCACTGCAGCAATGACCTCATTAAAAGGATACATCTATAATGGTGCTCATAAACCTCACCAAGGTTTGCCAAGACAAATGAAAGAAAGGGTAAAGATGGCTGTGGACAAAGGCACCAGCCCTGTTACTTCCTTTTTAATCTCATTTCATTAGTTTGGTCAACTTTACTCAACAGTGCCAAAACACTTGAGTGCACAGGTTTTTTTTTTTACCACCAGTGACCCAATGATAACAAAACCATACATGACTTGCAGCCCTTTTGTTGGTTTTTTTCCTGTGAACAAGTTTTATGGTGCAATATCCTTTAAACTTTCATTCTTCAAGGGGCCTTCAGTGCAGAGAGGAGCAGACCCCAGACTCTTAAAAATCAAGATACCCTTTTTGTTTTCTTCATAGATGCTAAATATTTCAGTCATGAGGTTTCTTCTTGGATGTCATAAGAAGGATGGAACAGGGGAACAAGCCAAATTTAATTGGCTTTTAATTGCCAAAACATTTCCACAAGGTGCAGATGCTATTGACTGGTGCCAGAATCTTGAGTGAAGGGACAAATAACTGCCAACAAAGCTAATTCAGTGAGGGGAGTTCATCTGACCATGTACAGCTGGCATAGCCAATCCAGAGATAAATGGATTTCTTAAGCTCCAGTGATGCTCTTTATTGTTGCTTGCAGCCAACCTGCTTTATTTTGCTATCAAATTACTTGAGAGAGCAAGCTCAAATTTCAGCAACTGCTGTTTGCAATCCCTTACAGTGGATTCCTTAATTGTAGTGCAAATTTGCACCAAGAAAACAAGAAGTTAACCATCAACCACTACACAGCCATTAACTTCCATCTAATAACATGAAGGCAAAATGCATATAGACACATACGCAAAAAGGCACTCAAAAAGCAAAGCGCTGCTGCAGATGGCACAGTGAGAGCTAGGAAAGTTCCTTATCTCAGAAGTGCTGCACGTGCTGACCTAAAAGAGGGAAGCAGGGGCTGAGCCCCAGGAGACATCCCTTCTGCTGCACTTATTGCTTGGAATTAGATGCTCGAGTGCATGCTAATGGCACCATGGGTGAAAGAAGCCTTGGAGACTCCAAACTCACAGCCTGTTTTCTCCTGGGGACACAGCAATCTGCAAACAAATTAGCAAGAAATTCCTAACCCCCCATTCCCTACACAAGACGCAGCTCAAGTTGCTCATCAATAGCAGTATCACTTGCCTGCCACAGAAGAGCCCTGGGGCTCTTCCTACGATCAGAGCCCTGCGCAGCTGAACAAGATCCTCTGCTGATCCTACAGGTAAAACTGTTCTTTTGAATTAAGGTATCTTTCTCCCTGTAATGTGTGGACTGTGCACAAAACAGAAAGCTACATCTAATGTTTCTTCCTTTCTGTTCTCCTTGCCCCCTTCCCTTCACCCTCCTGCTCAGACCACCCAATATTCAGCATCCTTGCTGCCTTCTAAGCTGTTCAGAAACCAAACTTTTCTTAAAGAGTCTTTTCTTCTTCAGTTCACCAGTAAGTTTCACCTATGTTAGGGCTGACAGATGAAGCAAAACTTCATGCCACCTCATTGAAACAAAACAGTGCCGACAGAGAGGCTGGCATGTAATGATTGCCCTTCACACAGACTTTGCTCTTTCTGGATGGAAAGCAGCATAGCATTTCACTTGGACACAGCTGAAACATGTAACCAGTGACTTTTACACTCCTTAGATCAGCTGCCATACTTCACAACAGCAGCTCTTCCCCTTCTCACTCAGAAACACTGACACAACCACTGAATTGCCTACTGTATCGCCCTAACTCATGGATTTTGGTACTTTCTAGTCTTTCTTGCAGCTTATACTAAAAAAATATGGAAAGCCCGAGTTAGTTTCATAACTCTACCAGATTTTATCTTACACCAGCTTGAACGAAGTGCCAGTTTCCTAGATTTCAACAAAGTGAGTGGGATCTCTGCAACACACTTCAAAGTGATGGAGTGATCATCTGAAACCCTAGAACTGCTTCCCTTGAAAACTGCAGTGGCAGGAGATACACTTGTATATTATAAAGATCACAGGGTTTCATCTTCACAGTGCCCAAATGCCCAGAACATGATGTCTATGACTCCTTCACAAGATAATGTTACAGCTACATGATTTGCCTCATTCATATGGAAAACATATCTGGGGATGAAGCATAACAAAATGTGTGGCCCAGTTCTGCAACTAGTTCTGCTTTGCGCTTGCCCTGGTAACAACAGCACCATGTGATGGATAAATCGTCACTGACCACTTCCATTGCTCAATTTTCCCTAACAACATAAAAAGTATGGCAGAAATAAAAAGTATGGCTACAAACAGCTTTCAACTCTTTTGAGAGGGGATGCAAATACCTTTGCTTTGGAGAAAATACTAGAAATAAATGCCTGCTTCAGCTATCCATGTAAAGAGGATAATTTAAGCTATTTTAAGGCCTTCAGTATTTGTTTAGAAGAAGGAAATCAATACAATAAAGAAATTCAATGTGTTGGTGATTTGTCTAAAAGAGGAAGTAATTATACCTTAAACATTGCAGTATTAGAGATCACCAACAACAATCTAGCAAAAAACCTATTTTAAGCCTTAAAGACATGGTATACAGAGAAGGGAAATACAAAGCTGTAATTTCTTTACGTAACATCACAAGGCACCACATAGAGGAAAGCCAGATCTCATTCCTCAGAAGTGATCAGGCTTTCGTTAGACACTTTTGAGTACTGTTTGGAACCAGACAGAATACAGAGAACACACTGCCAACTGTATAGGTTGTAGAATCAAGTCACTGTACTGGTCAAGTGGATTTGGGGTAGGAAGACTGACCTGAAGTCTCAGCTATTTTGCCTTACACAAGCTCCCAGAGGAATGAGGGAAGTTCATTGCAGAGTTTGGTTCTAAATGAGTTCCAACCATACACAAACTTAATTTAAATCTTGTACTACAAAGATACCTTGACAGCAACAGATAATTAAGTCATAAAGCAAAGTGTTACATGAATGCTATAAACCTCTAAAGCAAATTATTTTAGTGTCTTTTCTTTCTGGCTGGTGCCTGTAACACAGCTTCTCTCATTGCTTTGGGCAAAGAAAATTGTCACTACGTTCATGATAGCAAAGAAAAGCATTGCTAGTTACTCAACACATGTAATGCCTCACTTTAGGTGCAGATGCTCAGACCGGTAATTTTCTGACTAATCTGTAGGCCAAAAAAATTCTTCTATTAAAAAGCAACCACCAGGAACTCTGAATATCACCCAATTTATCTTCACCATCCAACAATTCAGTCCATATCTTCCATTCAAACAGCTTTTGTGTTAGGGCTTATCTACTTTAGTCTCCAATTCAGCTCATGAACAGCCTCAGCTAGCTGATTAGGCAACACGCAGAAAGGATTTGGCAGCTAATACCATGGGCCGTTGCTATTCTGCAGCTGCTAACAATGTTTTCCAGCTGCTAGCTGTCTGGATGTTCAAAAGTACTTGTGATTCTTACAAACCACTTGATGTGGCTGTAGAAGAACTTTCGTTGGGGCTAGGCTTGGCCTACAGGGCACAACCTCCCAGCATCAGTCCCTATGATTGAGGATCATTAACATCTGGCATAACATACTGTAGGATGAGATGGATTTTCTACTGCTTCCAGTTTTTAAGACTTCAGAGTAAAGTTCTAGACCAGTTGTTGAGACATGTTCCTCCATGAAATGGGGTTGACATACATGCTTACTTGGGGATGGATGCTCAGTTCTGAGTGGTTCAGTTGGCATCCCACAGCCCCGATCTCCTACCCATTTCTCAGAAGAGATAGTAGACACCTATTAGATCACTGTGGGCCTCTTGCTGCCCCTATTTATCAACAAGAGCTTAAAATCCAATGTGTTACATGAAAAAGAAATGTGAAGCTTCTCCCTCACATATACTAAAGAGCACTCAGAACTGAAGACTCCAGTTGCTAAAACTGAAATCTAGGCTCATGTCTTGATAAGAACAAGCTATCCTTGCTCATTTTATGCAAAACTAGAATATCATAACTGTCTCTTTCAGCTTCAAAGCTTGTGCTCTTGCAAGCATACACTTGCTCTGCTACTGCAGCGGAAGCAGCAGTATTAAAGAACATGAAGAGTGACTTGTGGTACTGCTGAGATGCTTAAAGAACAGCTTACTTGCTTCTTCAAACCCTGCCGGGGAAGGGCCAGAACAGCAATGAGTGTTGCTCAATTTCTGCCCTCCTTATAGACCAGGAAATGCAGGTTTTGTATATGTCTTATATGAAATATGAAGGATAACATGGTAGGCAAATCCTTTTTCCCTCCAGTTTCTTTCATATCTTTAGGGGCACAATATTGTCCACTTTCCCTTTAATATAGCCAAAATAGTTCTTTTCTCCCTTTGCAGTAAGACTAACAGAACACCAACAGAAGATGCCGCCTCCTTTAACAGGCTCTACAAAAGAAAACAGCCTCCTGAGTCCCTCACTGAAAGCATGGGGCCAAAAATGCGCAGGTAGGTGTATGGGAGTGAATGAAAGATGCTGTTCCCTTTTACCCATAGAGTCGAGGAGGAAGTCACTACTGTCAACAACCACAACTTTTTAGCACTTTTTTTTTAAGAATCTGGTGCTTGAATTTCTGTAACTATGGTAATTGTAAAATTAATTTTTAAACTAATAAAAGCAATATTTATAAAAGACTGTGATAAAGCTGGAGGTAAGGGCAGATGGGGTCAACGTAACGCTTGCACAATGAATCAAAGAGCTTCACTAATAATTTCTGCATCAAACTACTATAACTTGTTTGAGCTGCGTAAAAAAACATCCTTCAAGACATCTGGTAGCAGATAATTCCCCAAAGTCTCACAATGCTGCTCAGCAGCAGGCAGGTATATACCAATTAAGTCAACAGGCTTTACCAAGAATCACGCCCATGCTCCCAAAAAGAATGAGGAACAGCTGTAATGTTTTGTCTTTCACCACTCACTTTGAAGAAAGCAATGATTTCATCTCCCAAATATTCTTAAAGTTTTAGGCGCCTTTTATTTTCAGTCAACCCTTTCCCCTTCTCAACTGGGAGCTTTGCAATGTTTTGCATAAAACAGTTCATGACTGCTAATGAGCCACAACTATGCTATGATAAACAGACCTAAGTTAAACTTGCATTCTAGATTGCTTGGTACTTAAAAGAGAGTATCTATGCACATGAAGCTTCGATTTTGCTTGTTTCTGCACAGATCTCTCAGAGGATATGGGTTTTCCCCCACATTTCTCTACATATGAAAGATTTGTACTTCCTTCAAAGTTTCTTAGATTCCAGGTCTGAGATTTGTTGATGTTAGCGACAAAATTCCCCTTGATTTTAAGTGGACTGGTTCACTCTGTGATGTCAAGACTTGAATTGGGGCTTTTGAAAACAGAACAGTCTGTCTTTATTTTGTACTAGAAGTTACTGGGGCACAGATACACTAAACGAATATGGCCCCCCTCTCAAGGAATTGGTGTTCACATTTGAGTTTAATGTGTAGTCCTAAATAGTTCATGATAATGACTTGGTCTTGTTTGATATTATGTGGATGTGTCCACGAGTCTCTGCAGGATCTTAGCCCAAACACGTAGTGCACAATATGAATTATGTCCTCTTTCTTTCCATTTCCATTACGGTTTCACCAAAATCTAGATCAAATACATTAGTGCCATGATTACTCCTATGACATGATTGCTGTTTTTTTATAAACAGCTACCAGCCTTTACCCCATTGCCACTGTTGTTCTTAACATTTGGTAATAGTCCCACATAACAAGAAAATGACAGGAGGTCTTCTTGTCCTGGAGCTCAAACCTGCAACGGTCTGGAAACTCAGAAAGATAACCCCATATTACCACAAGGCTGGAGCACCTCCCGTATGAAGATAGGCTGAAAAAGTTGGGGCTGCTCAGCCTGGAGAAGAGAAGGCTGCATGGAGACCTCATAGCAGCCTTCCAGTATCTGAAAGGGGCCTACAAGTTTGCTGAAGAGGGACTCTTTACAGCGACTGTAGCGATAGGACAAGAGGTAATAGGTTAAAACTTAAATAGGGGAGATTCAGATTACATAGAAGGAAGAAATTCTTCCCTGTGAGGGTGGTGAGGCACTGGAACAGACTCCCCAAAGAAGCTGTGAATGCTCTATCCCTGGGCAGTGTTCAAGGCCAGGTTGGACAAAGCCTTGAGCAATGTGGTCTACTGGAAGGTGTCCCTGCCCATGGCAGGTGGTTGGAACTGGATGATCTTAAGGTCCCTTCCAACCCAAACCATTCTATACTCACTGTAAGTCCCATTAAAAAACAAATGTGAGGGCTCAGTGCTGCTGGTGAGATGGTTAGCTTGTAGCCTGTATTTTGAAATTAATCCTGGAGAGCTTCAAAACCAGTAATTTTCATGCTTAATGTACAATGCTACACAAAGCATTTAAAGTGCTTGTGTGGGCACTTCTGAAAGACTCCTTCATTTGGCACTTTCCCATCTGATTTCAGCAATATGGGCAGGCCACGTGTTTTTGCAGTAGAAAACAGGATAGATGTTATTTTAGATGAGAGAGCCAATTGCATGAAACTGAAAGGACTATGGAAGACCTGATTTCTACTTCTGGTGTCGTCCGCAGGAGAGTTCCTCCTGGGTGACACTGGTAACTCACATCAGAGTCCCATGCCATGTTTTCTCCCCTGTAAGAGAACATCATTTGTAAAACACTTCACAGAAAGCCTTTTATAGAAAATTCACTCTGTGAAAGTTCACCTCTTAAGATTAAAGATTGCTTTGCCTTTACAACGAAGACTGAGTGACGAAAACATAGGTCATGATTTTTCCCCTTGTTGGACACCAAAGAAGATGTTGCCTTTGTTTCTAATGCAAACTGAACTGGGTTTCTAGGCCACGATCCTGCTAGCTGCTCTCGTGTATGTTTAAATCTGAATTTCAGGGGGAAGGCACTGTCTGAGCACCATCACTTCCAGAAGCCATAACTCACTACTTTCTCTAGTTAGACACAAATTATTTTCCTCCAAAAAGAAATATGTTCTCAAGACAGTTACAAATAAGATAAAAGTTTTATTCCTGGGGTATTATTTATGAAACATTACCAGTTTCTTGGCTCGGATCTCAAGCTGTAGTAGGTTGGCACAGGTCCCTTACAGATCCATTACCATTAAAATGAGTAGCAATTGGGAACCAGATGGCACAATGGTTTAGGGCACTAACTTTCTGCTGCCTATTTGTCTAGACTACTCCATGATGAGAATTGAGTAACACCATTTGGCCTTGTTTGAACTGAAACTTCCAACAGCTTTTCAAAGATGACCTTCAAAAATTTGTATTTGAAGATACATATATATATAAAAATCAAGATCCTGTGTTTTTTCTTCTTTTGTGACATGGAAATGACCAGTATTTTTGTGCATACAGAAGTCTACCTTAATTTACTAAGAATATATGAAAGAGAAAGGTTTGTAAGTTTATGAGTGGGGGAAAGGAAATGTATTTGGAATGCTCTGTTATTTCATTATACCTGCCAGGTTCTAAGTTCATCTCTTTTTCTCCCAAGTTCAACACCTTATCACTCCATTTAAAAAATACTAAAGTACTCAATTTACATTGTCTTTCTATTTGACAAGAAAGAAGTGCTGTTTTTTCTCTATATGTCCATTATGGGAACAGTAACAAAAACACTATTCTAATTCCTGCCCATGCTTAAAAAATAAAAAAGTAAAAATAAAAATAGAAATAAAAATAAAAGTAAAAATGAAAATAAAACTTTGGAAAGGTTTTAAAAAAAAAACCCAAATGATTTGAGAAACACTTTTTAAGTAAACTTTACCCTGCAAAAAAGTTTTATTTATTTGTCTAACAGAAGGGTAAGTTTTTAAATCACCTCCAGACTCTTGCACGGATATGTCATTTCAGATGGTACAGGACTTTCTTGTCTAGCAGCAAATGGCACAGTGAGATGGCAGAGACTGGAAACTGAAGTTAAAGAAATTAATGTCATACATATGTGAAGTAATCGACAAGTGGAACAAGCTGATCTAAAGGCTTGTGAATATTCCAGTTTTTAACATCTCAATTTAAAGACTGGATGTCTTTCTAAATTCATGCTCCGCTGGAACCAGAAGCTTGCTGCAGGGATTATTGGTAATGCTCTACGGCTTATGTTAAGAAGGGACTCAAATTAGCCGGAACATAACAGCTCCTTCTGTTCTTAAAATCTGTGAATCATCCAAGAACTTTTCCACCAAACCCACAGAAGATAAGAAGGAAGACTGAAAATATTTCTGAAGGGGGAAAAAAAAGAAGCAAATAATCCCTTTCAGAAACCCACATGTGTATTTGAGGATTTCATTAATATCTCAAAAATAGAAAGTACAGCTGAACTGTCAAGTCACTTGTATACAGAGAAATTTGCTAAAAAGCTGTAACGCCAGCAGCATTTCTGGCACATCCCTCTCAAGTGATGTTTTGTGCAGTGTCAGCCTCCCTCCTGCCTTTTTCACCCACCAACCTAATTTCTCACTTCTCTTATCACTTCCGTTATTTCCTTTTTTCTTTTTTATATATTTTTTTTTTAATTTTAATTTTAGTTTTTGACATTATCAGGCCCCAAAGACACTTCTCTGGTGTTACAAGGCAATTGTACATCCTTCCTTTGTGCACACAGCACAGGAAGTCAGGAGTGGAGTGGAGTCAGCAGGAAAAGACCAAGACTTGGTGGGATGGAGCAACCTGTGCCCCTGCTGCTAAGACCAACCACCCTGTCACGTGCTGGACCCTCAAGCCCTATTAATGACTATGGTAGTGTCTTCTTCAGGAGCAATCCTCTGTAGCCTGTGTCAGCACTTCAGGAGTTATTGCGCTTTATGAGTGAATCCATGTGATAAAATATCATATATACGATGGATATGATAAATATCATATCCATCAGGAATGTCATCAGTGAAGTGGGCAACCTAGGAAAGCACGAGCTTAACACCAGCATGAGAAAAGCTCCTGCAGAAATGCGCTAAGAGTGAAGTGTTTTTTATGAGATATAGGAGCTACAATGATCACTGTCAAAGTAATGAGCTGGGATAAGATTCACTGCAACAAGTTTAGTTTGTTGACGGGTCTGGTCGTGTTGGGGTAACTCACCTTGGTGACTTCAGCACGCTCACGGACAGAGGGAGCAAAGGGACAAGTTGCAAGTCTGTCTGTGATTTGGTTCACATGCAGAGGCTCTTCCCACACGGGTACACTTGGAAGCAGCTATGTGCCCCAACCCATCTGGCGGCCCACAGCTGCAGGTTTATTCTTAGTTTCAGGAATGCGAATCCTCATGGACATGGTGATGGCTTTATGTCAGCTAGCAGACAGATTTTTCTCCTCACAGCATTTCTCTCTGTGGATGGGTGGGTTTCCTAATGAGGTGGATGTGGGAGTCTAGTGATGTCTGGTTTCTGAACCATGCATTTCATCCTCTGACAGTCACTTGAGGTATTGAAAAGACTTGCCTGGATTAGACTGGTCTTGCTAGTTCAGTAACCTGTAACTATGTGCAGTGTAATATGTTTCATGATGAAACTACTATAGGTATTTACAGGAGAACATAATTCTGTATTTCTTCCCCAATAACTATAAGTGTTCCATGACACAGTTATGTTGTGATGTGAGTGAAGTGTAAGAAAAAGCAAGCTCCATCTGCAGCCTTGTAAAGAAAAGTTAGAGGATGTATACTGCAGGTTGGGCTGGATGGATGGATGCTGTACCAATGTGCATAGGACTGCATCTCAGTCCACAGGCCATAATGAAAGATGACGCTCATGATGCCGTGCTATTTGTGGACACACAGTACTAAGTTAAAGAATTCAAGGTGATGTGCCATGTGGCTTTACAAACAGTCTTTGTAAAATCAGCTCTATATAATCTCCTCCATGTGCCAGAGTAGGTATTTGCTCCTTGGCTAAGCCAAGACCAGCAGAATAAACCCAGGCAAACACATAAAAGACCCTGTATTTCTGCCTTCATAAACCAGGAGTAAAAAGCACGTTTCTTTGACACATTTACCCCAGCAAATCCAGAGCAACATGTATGCATATTCTAGAAAACTTCTTCCAGCCATTCCAGTGCTCAGACATCATCTCTGAGAAATCACTTCCTCAGTATTATCCTTCTGTTCCCTGGGAAAGAGTTCAGGTTGTAATATAATAAATGTACAAGAACAGGCCAGAACATCAAAGTTTCTATTTCTTTCAAAAATCGATGGATTACAGTTTGCTCATTTAGCCTTTAATATTTATTACTATGACTCTGAATATCCTGAGAAATGCAGAACATCTTCCTATCCAATCTCCTTCCTTTGGACATGTCTCTTTAATATGTGCAAACTTCTGTCTTTTCTACTTACTAAGCCTTGCTTAGTCATGCTATTCAGCTAAGTCATTACTAAAACTATTTTTTACCTTCCATATTCTTAGGATTTCCTTAAGCATTGCAAGTTCCACCTTGTGCCCCACGACAATGTCTCATTAAAATGGTCTTACTTCTCAGGTCCTCATGTAGTACATCCAGCCATTGCTCAGATGAAGTCAATGAAGGGACACTGATTTATAAGATCAGTCTCTTCACTACCTTCGTTTCTGTTAAGTGACCTTTCAATGAAAATGAGCATACGGAAGGGACAAACACTGACATGGGAATAAGACAAAACATATTATGAAGATGAACAGGTTTTCTGCCTTGCTGAACACAAACATTTCACTTGAAAGACAACCCCTAGGGAACCTAGGACACGTCAATAGTCTTCAACCGGCTTCTAAGTAAACTATAACACATGATAAATTTCTGTAACATGCAAGCAAATTTGCACCAATCAGTGATGCTATGAGCAGAAATCTATTGCTTTTAGAAGATATGCAAACTTCTCTTTCAGTTAGGTGCCAAACTCAGGTGCCAAAGTTTGGCTGATTCTGTGTATTAGAGGAATCAGTCAATCACACCAAGTAATATGTCTGAAAACATGTACCATTTTGGGATGCAAGGCCACTGTAACTTCTAATAGTAGAGCTTCACAATATAAGCTGTTTTTGTATGGTCTTCAAAGGCCTGAAGTATCCATTGAACAGAGGGCAATAGGCACTCGCTCACTCATGGATCTGACAATGTGTAATACTGCTAGTAGGCTGTACTTGCCAAGAATGCTAGTAATAAACTGAATATAAAGAAATGGAAAGTCAGACACCTCAGAAATTATTTATATAGAAATAAGTCTGTTCTTTGAGGAAGGATAATAAACTAGTTTCTCAGACCAGTTTGACAGCATCTATACCATAAATGAAAACATCTAAGCCAAGCAAAGTGTTCTGCTGCCATGGAAATATAACTGTTCCAGTGCTCTGAAGGGTGAGGAGAAAAATAATATTTAACAGAAGTACTAGTGAAACAAGTAGACCAGTCCATCCACCTAGGTGTCCCCCAGAGTTTCATATATCATACGTTCATAGTATTCCAGTAAAACAGTGGCAATAGATAATGCAAACAATAATTTCAGGGAGATTTATCCAGGAAAATCCTATCTCCCCTTTGAAATATTGTCAATGAATAATTTCACCATTTTAAGAATCAGGATTTCGCCCTTGACTGCTTTTCCTTTCAAGAATTCACAGTGAGGAGGTGACCGGTTTTCAGCACTCAGCCCCTCTATTTGTTACCTGCTCTCCAGAAAATTCATATGATCAGATTTTAAGAGCTGTATTTAACACTTAGCTCCACTGGCTTCTTATGTATTTCAGGAAATAATCACTAAAATAAATAACTTTGCTTATTTCCATTATCATTGCTGGATTAGCGCCAGACTTTCATTCTTCCTTCTCCTCCCTTTGTCCATCCTGCACTATCCTTCTTTCATCGCTCACTCTGGTCACGGTTAATTTGAGGACCAGCTCTTTGTCATCTTCACCTTCTCCCCCCTTCACTGCCTCTTCTCAGGACTTAGCTGAAAGTGACTGTTTCTTTTAACCAATATAACAAGGAGCATTCATTGTTTCATTCAGCTATGTCACTTGAGAGAATAAGAGGTTTTGTCCAGGATACTCTATACATGCAAGACCTCCTAAACAGACAACATTTCTCTTTTGGTTTGCCTGTATCTATAAACCTAAGAAGGGCAGGAAAAAAAATGTTCCAGAGGGGAGCCTTTTAAAACCCATGGGAATCTGTCACCCTAAATGATGGAATCCCACAAGACAAGTGCGGGGATTAGCCTGACAAAACATCTGCCTATGTCAACACAGTGCCAAGTGAAACAAAGCTCCACCAGACACTGATGCAGGCAACTTAACGTCTGCACTCTGCCACCACCTCCCTGCTGACAGCTGGGCACACTTGCAAAGCACGTCTGCTTCTCCCTGACACCGCTGAAAGACTGCAAAGCTCAGTGCAAGTGTGGCTGCTCCCTGACAGCTCTGCCGTAGGACTTCACACCAAAAGCATGTACAGTGCTATAAATGCTTCAGTCTCCCCTGCCACAAATAGATAAAGAATGTATTTCTCCCAAGAAGACAATCTTACTTACTTGGGATAGCGCCTCTGCTGAAAGATGGGCAGAATCTCTTTATCTTGATTGGAATGTAGGAGCAGTAAATCCCGAAATCTTTCTGTCAGGACAAAGAAAAAAAAGAGGAAAAGAGAAAAAAAAAAAACAAAACAACAAACCCAGACTGTGACTCTGCATTCTAAGCACAGGCCACAAGTAAGCAAGCAGCAACATCAGTGAATTCTCTTCTCCAGCAATATTTACCAGAGGACAACGCTATAGGAAATAAAATCTATATATTCACACAAAACTGCTAAGACTAGAAATCATTATTTCCTGTAAACCTTTTTAGTAATATTTTTAAATGTCTTTTTTATCCAATATTGAATTCCAGTAATGCTTACAAATTTCTGACACCTGCATACAGGTCTTCCGGATATCATATGCAAACAGCCATAGAATCCCTGCCTTGAAGAGCTTAGTCTGAACAGAAAGGAGGAGCTACCAAGCTACCAATGGACCAGCCACTCAAGGGTCACAATAGTCTAAAGAAACATATATAAAATAATCTCAATTAAACTGCAGTATGAGTCCTTGGGTAACTGATTAATTGGTATTTTCAAGGATGGCTGAGAGACTGGATTGGCTTTGGTTCACTATTATGTATTTAAAGACCTGAAACATAGTACCCTATGCAGTAGGTAAGGTTTTTGTAACTTGGCTTCACCAACCACCAAGTGAAGGGGTAGCTGTGGTTGGTGTAGCTGCCTTGCTCTGATGCCTTTCTCTTAGAAGGGGTTAGATACAATACACAAGCAGGATCTGCAGGAGCTTCTATCAGTATCAATTTCTCAGTTGCTGGAAGATGGGAACCTCCTCAAAACTTACTTGATTTAGAAATAGAAAGGTATTTCCCACCCAGGTCAAATCCCTTCAGCACACCCCATAGCTCTCTATACCACAGGACGTGCTTTGTTTCCTTCTTTCCTTCCATCACTTGCAACTTTTATTTAACCAGTCCTTCAGTGGCACAGAAACCCAAGGCACTGGTGATGCCCTTCCCACATTTGCATCCTCTACTTTTCCTGCAGTACCTTATAACAGTGGCTTAAAGTCTTCAGAAACAGGTTTTATCCATCATTTCCTAAATGACAGCCTGTGGCCTGTGTTGTTTGTAGTAGCTGTGCTGTGGGGTTCTCCAAATCAACTATCTCTTCCATGCAAGTTCTTCATTCTTGGAACTGAACCTGAGGATAAATGCAGTCCTCCCTCCCCTTATATCCCTATGTAACTCAAACTACCTTCTAACACTGGGTTTACAGATAATGATATCAAGGGATAGAAAATCAGTAGAGAAAAAAATCTGAATCTCCCATCTAAAAAACAGAATCATAGCAGCTTTTTTTCTTCTTTCAGGATAGTATATGATGGCTTTCTTAACATTCAATTTTATTTACTGTTATGTCATCATAACCGAACTCCATTAATTTGGATACAATTCATGTAACCTCTAAAATGAAAAAAATAAAGCAACAAAACCCACAATAATACTTTGACGAAAGCATGTGAAATTCAGAAGAAAAACTCTTGTTAAGGGCTCAGTTTTAAAGGTCAATAGTCTCAGATGGTCTAATCTAGTCTTTCATCAGCTGACTGAGATGTATTGCAAACATCTCAGAGAGGTACCAGGATGTGCCAGTGAAGAAACAAGGGCTGGTACTTAGTTTGTTCCTTTATTTCTGCACCTCTTCAAATTAATTTTGAGCAAAATGAACACTTGTACCTCCAAATTTCTTACTGCATCTTCAAAGTGAAACTTAGCTTTCCCTGTACCTAACTAGGACAGTGATTGGATGTGGCCAACAACAAAGATGGAAGTGAAACTCAAGGAGCATCTTTCAGGGAACACCCTGCTCATTGCCTTGCATAGAGCTTGCCATTACAGCTACTTCTTGACCTCCTGTTGGATTCTTAGGAAGATGCAGGGATTTGCTTTTTTCCTCAGTCCCCTGGTACGTGGCAATACGCTGTATGTAGGCATGCCCTGTATCCTTAATGATACGCTGTGATCTTCAAAAGACACTGGACAAGAACTACAAGGCTTCAGGAAGCTTTCACTGGTGCAAAATGACCAACTGTGTATGTTTCAGAACAACAACATCAAATTCCACCCGAGCCTCAGGAATCTCCCAATGCAACTTAAGCTACTGGCACATTTCTAGGAACCCTTTATAAAAAGGATTTGTATGAACAGCCTCTGAGTGTTCCTGGTGGAGGAGTGAGACATTTTCAATGGCAAACACTGAATGACAGCACTGGAGGGTTTGGACCTCCAGAACATGGTGCAAATCACCATGATGAAGGATTTGTCTTCGGGGTGCTGATTTATTTATTTTTGAGGGCTTATAACCAGGGGCAAGAGCAATGCAAATCCTGGGGAGATATGCTCCTCTTAGTTCAACAGTGTACAACACCCCATTACACATAAAGTAAGTGAGGCTGGTTTGGCAGACCTTGCAAACAGCCTGTGACTCTCTAGGAGAGACAAAACGCATCTTAGTGAAGGAGCAGATATTCCCACTCCATTGCTCTGCCCAAGATGGATGGCACCCAGGCAAAGGGCCATATTCCATCCCTATCCCCATATTCCATGACTCTTTTTCTTGTGCTGCTGCCCTTTCCCATTGATCCAGACCACCTGGCTGCACTCCAGGACCCAATTCAACAAGCCACAATCTTGAAAATATTTTGCATAGTAACGTGACAGGGCTGGCCAGTACTGGAGTGAAAGCAGCCAAGTTACAGCATCTGAAATTGGCCTGAACAGCTTCCCTACTGGATCTTGTTTCAGTTAAAGTCAACTTTGATTTTTTCCCCACGCTATGGCAAATTTCCCAGGCAGATGTATTTTCTTTTCACCATACGACTTTACTCATTTTTCCATGTGTCGTGGTTTAACCCCAGCCAGCAACTAAGCACCACAGGGCTCGCTCACTGCCCCTACTTCACAGCAGGATGGGAAAGAGGATTAGAAGGGTAGAAGTGCAAAAGCTCCTGGGTTGAGATAGAGATAGTTTATTAGGACAGAGAAGGGAGAAAGTAGTAACAGTGGTAATAATAATAATAAGATTAGATTATATAAAACAAGTGATGCACAATGCAGTTGTTCACCTCTTACAGTCCGATGCCCAGTCAATTCCCAATCTGTGGCCCTCGGCCAGCTTTTACTGAGCATGATGCCCCATGGTATGGAACATCCCTTGGCTTAGAGTCAGCTGTCCCAGCTGTGTCCCATCTAAACTCCTTGTGCCCCCAGGCTACTCACTGGCAGGGCATGAGAAGCTGACAAGTCCTTGATTTAGTGTAAGCACTGCTCAGCAACAACTAAAAACATCAGTGTGTTATCAACATTATTCCCATACTAAATCCAAAACACCGCACTGTACCAGCTACCAAGAAGAAAATTAACTCTATCACAGCCAAGACCAGGACACCATGGCAGCACTTACACTATATGGTAGTGTTCCAACTCATCTCAAACACAACCTACAACTTCCTGGAGCATGTGTAGCCTCCACAGCCTGTACATCCTGAACAGAAGCCTTTAGGATTGATTTGTCCCATAGGACCATTATGTACATGCTTAACCCTTCAGGTCTATAATATTCTCATATTACCCTTACATTTGTACAGTACAGAAGTCACACTGGTGCACATGACACTGCTGCCTTTAAGGACTATCCAGCAAGGTAATGAGGAGGGTGACGAGAGCTTTGGCAGCTACAGACAGAACAGAGGTACTTTTGGTGCTCTTACAAAAGTGAATGCCAGAAGCCTGATTCTTGACAAGTGAAGCAAGAAAAAATCACAATGATACCTCCGGGGGAAGGGGGGGGGGGGTGTGTTTCAAAAAACTAAGATTTTCTTCTAATCCATGCTTCAACAATAGATGAAAGATCTGAGAACTGATGAAACTCACAATTAGAGCATTTTTACATTATTTTCATTTGCACTCACTAGTTGATGAATAGCACCAAACCAAACAGTTGATAAACAGTACCATTCAGGACCTGGATTATCTTAGACATCTCCCAAAATTGAGTCTTTTCCATCACTCCTTATGGTTTAGTACCTAAAATGTGATGCTTTTGTCTACGTGTCGGTCTGCTTTTTTAACAAAACACGCATAGCATTTATTTAACCAAGTTTTAAAAGGCTTACTTCTGAAAATCTACCAGTAACTTCTTCCCTTCATTCTATCCATGGAATTTGCATTAGTTTAAGTCTGTACTAGATAATCACTATTCTGATATCATTATTATGCCATCGATTGTTTTGTCACTGCTGAATTGACACTGCAGATATCATCTCACCAACCTTCCCAAAAGCCCACCCACAGGACAAAGCCCTCAGAGACATCAGGAACGGCTACACAGTCATATCGTATGTTCAAACTTATCTTTTCAACATGCTGAAATGTCTCCACTTCCCCCTGGCTTTCATTTTGGGTGTACAGTTCCTTCAAAATCCTTGATTAATGATAAGTCCTCAGTTAAAGTGAGGCAGTCCCACTGGGGTCACGCCTGTTTAGGTAAATGTGCAGCAGAGTTACCTGTGATGACTAGGGGCTGGATGTAATAATGCAATCTTATGCCCTGGCCTCCTAAATCAGGAAGGTTGCAGACTATAAGGGAGAAAAGTTTGCCATTGAAAGCTTTATAAATTTAATCTGTCCTTTTGCATATACCTCTCTTCCCTGTCTCATATCTAATTCTCCTCCCCTCATTTCTACCTTTTCCTCTGCCCTCCTGCTCCCAGCTCAACATATTCACAACTCAGCCACTGGAATCTCTACATAAACTCCCACTAACATCTTTATAATACCTGTTATGAAAATCCAGCTAGCAATTTGCAAGGACAGAATGAAGCGCTTCAAGGGAGATTTTCTCTTTGAAATAGTTAGATGCATGTCATTGTTCTCAAGCAGAATGGGGCTGTGCTCAGTATGGTGAATAAACAGGAACGCCAGAAAAAATGTGAGCCATTCCTGCATGTACAGTCTGAAGGCCATTCAAACTGGTTACACAATTCAAGTTTCCTTTTTTCCAGGACAAACTATTACAGCAGTAGAGAGACAAAGGAAAATTTTATGATAATATTTTCATACCTGGGGCTCTCAAAACAATTTGTATAGAAGGTCCCTATGAATTAAAACATGTTAATATTTCTGTAGATGGAAACACTATGGCAGGGAGAACTTGCTTTTTGAAGCTGTGACATCCCTGAAGTTCTTACTGCTTAGCACTTCAAAGATGATACCACGAGTCACAAAATGCATTTCTGTTAGGTTTGACTTTAAAAGTAAGGAAGCACAGTTCTTCTTTGCTTTCTCCTTCTTGTTACAAAATGTTTTACAGGAAACAACAGCAAACTCACTCCAGTGAATTCCAGGGGTCTTAGAAATCAAATTCCTGCTCTTTCCATGTCCAATGGGTCTGTACCTATGAGGCCATAGCAGTATATAACTGCAGTTTGAGATATTATACATTTGGTTATCCCAACCACCTTTTCACACAGCAGGCTCAGATCACTCTGAGCCCCTAATAAAACCAAGTTGAATTGCATGCAATCAACTCAATTAAGGACACTGTAAAACTGATGGTAATTGCTTTTTATGGGATAAGGATTTATTATATTATTTTTATGGATTATTTTTTAAATCAAAATTCTTAAGAATAAACAGAAATGTGATTAGAAAGCAACCAGAGAAAGGGGGAACAGAACAGCCTCAACAAAGTGCAGAACACTATGCTCCAGAAACAAACTGTCTATCCACAGTGACACTCTCATGAATTTGGGTATTTTGCAGTCAAGTTTCTGTGACTATCTGTAGCACTTCTACATTAACTGAGACACAAATCTCAGCTCCATCTTCTACCACATGGACACTTGCAAGCCTCTCTAAATTCAGAAATGTTGCTCCTTGGTGCCTTGTAAAAGGAAAAGGCATTTAAGAGGAAGTCTGGGCCAGTTAAGGGCTATAAAACTGATGAGCAACAAGATGGCATAAAACTGAAATGTCCAGTATTTTAGTTTGACTTGTGGCTTATAAATGACCAAAGTTTCTGAATTTAAGGAAGTGTCAGTTCTCTCCCCCATCTAATTAAAAGGGGAGGAAAGAAAACAATGATGTAATGTTGATGAGTTAAAGCTTCCAAAATGATTACGTATTTTGCTGATACGCGGAGACAGGCTTTTTGAGAGGCTTAAATTTCCATGATTCCCAGTCCATTAAGCCTTATGGAGTTTAATCCTCCTGTCTTATCACTACCATTTCCTTCCACCTTGCTCAGTCACTAATGAGAGTCACCATTCACAGAGCTACTGAAAACAAATAATAATTGCACGCTAGTAAAAAAACAGAAAGCTGCAAATTATATTTAAAACTTGGTATCTATATTTATTTAAGGGAAATAGAAAAGATTTAACAGAAAGGGAACCGGTATTTTCATTCTCTAACCTGGGTGAATAAACAGCAATCACCCTTCTGTTCAACATTTTCTTTTGCAGGATTCTAGTTTATTTAAGCAGAGAAGAAAATATGAAATCAAGTAATCATTACACAGGTCAGCAGTGAATCGTCCAGTCACTCTAAACCTGCAGAACAGTCCTCTTTTCTTTGAAGAAAGTCTCTGTACACTCTGCTTTCTATCTTAACCTGCATTTGCTTCCAAAAAGTGGTCAGCTCCTTCTCTTTCTCTAGCTGTGTGCTTACCAGATGGTTATCCTTCTCCCTCCCTGATTCTGGCATGAGCACATCCTTTCCCTGCTGGAACTCAAGGTGCTTTCTTATCTCTAAAATGTCCCACCTACTATGTCAAAATTAGCTCAGACAGATTTATTTCTAACTAGACCTGCCTCATTTACATTATAATCACACATACTGCATGATTTATTTGTGTGTACCCATATGTATGCCAATGAAGAATCAAAGTAAAAGGCAATTCTTGTCCAAGGAACCTTAAAAGGCTGGAAAATTAATGATGGGAAATAAAAGGCGTCACTTTCTTTGCTTCAAAACAGGGAAAAGAGGTGCTGAGGACCACAGGAAGACGGCAGTTTATAAGTCTAACTTTGACAAGACAGCAGCAAGTGACCCAGGCTGCCCGTTGCCTACGCTGCCATACTCGGGTTCCTTGGACAGCCAATGAAGGGAAGCAGACACTACACCAAAATGAGGCAGCCTTGATGCTCAATACTAAGCTAGAAATCTTTCTGTAGGTTTCACAGCAACTCCCTGGCAGAGCTGGAGATCAGCTTGACCACTGAAGTTCAAAACCAATGTCTTAATCAAGAAGCTGTTTCTTCTCAGACGTTCTTACTGTAGTTAATGCTATTTCTGTCATGACAGCAGAGCTCATTCCACAGCTCAACACTTAACGAAGTGCAACAGTAAAGCCCACAAAAACGTACTGCAACTTTAAAAATTACCTTTATAAATACACACTCTGAAGCCAACGTTATTTATGCAGATTTTTTCAGCACTGAGTTCTACAATTGCTCCCTTTAGTCATCAAAGGCTGTACTTTGTTTTTTGAGCTCCCCATGAGCCAAAGCAGGAAGGCTCAGCTACCATTTTTTTCACTAGTGGTGCACTTCCCTCTTTCAGAACATGCCAGAGGAGATGATGAGGGATCAGTATATCCCTTCCTGGCTTTAAGGTAAAGTTGTTACACTTGATCTAAAATGTCCTTACATTCACTGAAAAAAAGAAGACTCAAATTATGTCATGGCAGATTCAACTGGGTCTCTCCCTGTAACTTGTGATACAGAAACTAGAGAAAGCCCAACCTTTCAAAAACTCCACGGCATTTTAACACTGAAATGGAGCTACCATCCAGCTGTGAAATTAATGCTATACTATCCACACTGCAAAGCTCCAGAGGGTATATGCTGCTAAAAAGCTGGGCAAAAGCATCATTTGTCAGGCTGTACTGATTCACATCCAGGGCCCCCCTACCCTAAGATATTGCTTTATGTGCAAAAACCTTTGGAAGAATCAGCACAAGGCAAGACCCTCCTGCTGTTGTTTTTCCATCCTCCAACCATTTCTATCTCCTGATCCTAAGGTGGTCTGCTTATGAAGAAATACCTTGACTTCTCTTTCAAGTACTTGCCCAGTCCCCTATGTAAACATCCTTATCTATCCCACATCATCTGAGAAGGAGCTCCATGTTTCTCTCACCTACTACATGAACATTCATCACCTTATGTTTGTTCGTAAATAATGTCTTCCTTACTGTATTTGATGGCTTAAAGTTCTGATACTGCCAGAAATGGCAAACAGTCAAGCCTTACCCACCCCCTCTTACAGTGCTATGCATGATTTTGTAGGCCACTGCTATATTTCCCTAAATTACTTCTTTTCCAGGCTAAAGAGACCCTGCATACTCAGCTGTCCTGTGCCTGGAAGCCTACCATACTTGTGATCACCTTTGTCATTCCTTCCTCAACCTTGTCCAGTATTCTGTCTGAGAGATGAGGACCAGACGTGCATGCAAGACTCAAGTCCTGGGAGCACCATGGAATTACCCAGCTGCATAGGGATCTCCTCTGCTTTATTCTCTACTCTTCTCCTAATAAATTTCATCTTTATTGCTGCTGAGCACTGAGCTGATGTCTTCATGGAAATAATTATCACCACTGCAAAGTGTTATTCTTGGGCTGTCATGGTCACTTCATCTCCAGACATGTGTATTAGTTTGTCACCAAATATATCAACCACCACTACATACCCACATGCATACATGCACGGGTATTTTTAGCCAGGCCTATAAATAGATTTGAAAGCATAATATATTTTATACACTTGAACAAGCTACAAGAACTTTGTATTACACATACTTAAATAACGGTCACAAAAAAATGGAATTAATCCCATCCAAGGCTAAAATTTTGTATCGTAATAAAACCACCGTAAGTCACTGGGAACTCAGTCTTGGGCGTTTGTCTATTCATATTTTGTCTCAGTTTACACTGTAAGCATGGGATCATTTCACCCTCTTACTAACATAGATGTATTCATTATTACATTCAAATATGCAAGTAAATTACTCCCCAAAAAAAGTCACAGAATCACAGAAGAGTTGAGGGTAGAAGGGATCCCTCGGTCCTATGCTCCAGCTCTGAGCAGGGTACCTACACTGAAGGTGCTAATCGCCCAGCAAGAGCAGTTTGCTCAGGGCCGTGTCCAGCTGGGTTTTCAGTATCTCTGAGGATGGAGACTACAAAACCTCTCTGAGCAACCTGTTCCTGTGCATGACCACCCTCATGGCAGAAAAGATTTTTCCTTACATTTAAAATTAATTTCCTATATTTCAATTTGTGCCCCATTGCTTCTTGTTCTGTTACTGGACACCACTGAGAAGAGCCTGGCTCCATCTGCTTTACTCCCTCCCAGGTTAAAAGTAGATAGGACAAAATGTTTTGGAGGGAACAATTACAATCCATGAGACTTGTATTCAAAACCTAATGAATCTTTCTCTGTGCAACATCCGGGATGATTTAAGGCTGATAAATTATGTTTTATCTTCAGCCACTGTTACTGAGTTGAATGATGCACAACCAAAACATACACCAAGGCAGTGTTGCACAAGCACTCCTACTTCAGTACAACAGAACAGGAGTGAAGCACCATCAGATTTTGCCCTAGCAAGGGATGCCTCTATAGACACAGCATTGCTAAGCACACCCCAGTTGTTTGTGCCAACTCCTTTCCTAAAAGTCACCCTAAAATTCACTGATATAATCAACATGTCTGTTTATAGGAAAAAAATACTAATATCAATATTTTGTGCTGCTTTTCCATTGATTGCCACCTTTGGGTAAAACTGCAAACCCATGTCTGTTTGAGAGGAGGGACACAGCAGGTTGGGAGGCAGTTGTACCCACTGCTGATAGACATGCAGTCAAGACACTGCCCTACCATAGTCTTCATCCATGATAGTCAAGTTAGATGCTCACTTCTCCTAGTTGGGCAGGGAAGGGAAGGGAAAATGCTAAAGAAAAAAGAGTTTGTAGAAGAAAATGATAGTCTCCTTGTTAATGAACCCTTACTCCTGCTTTGTTATAGAAGGTAGTGTTGAGTCTGCCCAGCCCTCTTCCCCCCCAACTGCAGCCTGAATGGTGCAGTTAACCACCAAGGCTTAATTGATGTTTGTAAGGTCACTAAGTCTAACTTTTACTTCCTGCCAGCTAAGCTGTATGGATACCTACGCTGAAGACACTAAGTTGCTCTCAGGGTCTGCGCTGAGGGACGGAGGGAAAGCTGAAATACCCTAAACACTTAAGAGACAGTGCTCAGACAAAACAGCTGTCCAGCCAGCCACTTAGCTAAGCTAAAATGCTAGAAACAACAGTAACAAGGCTCCAAAGAAGAAATAAAAGAAATAGAGTATTAAGGGGTTCCATTTATATACAAGAATCATTTCCCCTGTGTTTTCAGCTGCCTATGTCTTTCAGATAACACGTACAAGTTCTTCTCTAACAGCACTCCTAGCACTAGTTGCGCTGAAACATAACACAGGATAAAGAGATCAGAGCCCAGCTGGATCCTATTTTCTATATAAATTTCTAGTCAACTGGGGATGATCCACTGGGAAGAAATGCACATTTTTTTCCAAAGATCTAATCACATCTGAGGCTCCATTTCTTATAACATCTCTTAAAGGGCAATATCAAAACCTTAGCAGGAAATCATTTGAATGACTGGCAAATGAAATGAGCCACTACATACTGGGGTTTTTTCTTCCTTTTTTGGATAGGTGATAAAATACAATGCACACAAGTGTATCAGGAAATATATCAAAAGTTTGGCTTAATTTCACCCCGATGTAAGCAATTTTCTTATTTCTTCTTACATCTGAATTAGACAAGTCATTCCTGAGAACTTAAGCCATCCCATTCCCTGAATATAAACTGCTACATGTAACTTAATTTGGGTAGTTTTCATTTACTGTTAATAATTAATTTCTTAAAAATACATATATTTGCTACTTTAGCACTAGCTGTTATGTAGACTCCTTAAAATATGCTGCAGGGTTTTCTACAGGATCATCTCCATCTTTCAACTATCATGTTATGAATATAATGAAATACCAAATAGACATCTTTTTACGCGACAGAAGGTCTGTTGCCACTTAAGTCAACAGAAGTATCCCCAGCCTCGAATGGGGAGAAAAAGCTCTTCTATGTTACTACGTAATAACACTACATTGATAAATATTTTCTAGAACAAAGAACCAGTGGTTTAACGTGATCTAGATCACACAGTTTAGAATCATAGAATCATAGAATCGTGAGGGTTGGAAAGGACCTTAAGATCATCCAGTTCCAACACCCCCGCCATGGGCAGGGACACCTTACGCTAAATCATATCACCCAAGGCCTCGTCCAACCTGGTCTTGAACACTGCCAGGGATGGAGCATTCACAACCTCCCTGGGCAACCTATTCCAGTGCCTCACCACCCTAACAGGAAAGAATTTCCTCCTTATATCCAATCTAAACTTCCCCTGTTTAAGTTTTAACCCGTTACCCCTTGTCCTGTCACTACAGCCCCTAATGAAGAGTCCCTCTCCAGCATCCCTATAGGCCCCCTTCAGATACTGGAAAGCTGCTATGAGGTCTCCACGCAGCCTTCTCTTCTCCAGGCTGAACAGCCCCAACTTCCTCAGCCTGTCTTCATACAGGAGGTGCTCCAGTCCCCTGACCATCCTCGTGGCCTCCTCTGGACTTGTTCCAACAGTTCCATGTCCTTTTTATGTTGAGGACACCAGAACTGCACACAATACTCCAGGTGAGGTCTCACAAGAGCAGAGTAGAGGGGCAGGATCACCTCCTTCGACCTGCTGGTCACGCTCCTTTTGATGCAGCCCAGGATACGGTTGCTTTCTGGGCTGCAAGCGCACACTGAAGCCGGCTCATGTTCATTTTCTCATCAACCAACACCCCCAAGTCCTTCTCTGCACGGCTGCTCTGAATCTCTTCTCTGCCCAACCTGTAGCTGTGCCTGGGATTGCTCTGACCCAGCTGTAGGACCTTGCACTTGGCATGGTTAAACCTCATGAGGTTGGCATCAGCCCACCTCACAAGTGTGTCGAGGTCCCTCTGGATGGCATTCCTTCCCTCCAGCTTGTCAACCGAACCACACAGCTTGGTGTCATCGGCAAACTTGCTGAGGGCTCACTCAATCCCACTGTCCATGTCAGCGACAAACATGTTGAACAAGACCGGTCCCAACACCCATCCCTGAGGGACACCACTCGTTACTGGTCTCCAGCCAGACATTGAGCCATTGACCACAACTCTTTGTGTGCGGCCATCCAGCCAGTTCTTTATCCACCGAGTGGTCCACCCATCAAATTGATGTCTCTCCAATTTAGAGACAAGGATGTCATGTGGGACAGTGTCAAATGCTTTGCACAAGTCCAGGTAGATGACATCAACTGCTCTACCCCTGTCCATCAGGTTTCTCACATCATTGTAAGGAAATCACTTCTGAAAAAGTGATTTTGTCCATTTCTGTATCTGTAAGCTATCATTAGATATCTACCTGTTGATTCTCTTAGATACCAGTCATGAACTGGTATATACCAACGCATCCGTGTACCATCACAAATTCAGCAATACAAAAGGGCACAAAAGCGATAAACACCTCTTCGTGCAGAAATGGCAACGTGCTGGTACATTTGTGGGGAGAAGTATGGGAGACTTTTAAGGAAAAGCTATTTATAAACGCATTTTTGGATCAATGAAATGCTGCTTTATTTGGAAACTGCACTGCAAGTGATTTGCCATTCTTGTTAATAATGGGACACAATTAGCATCATCCCCTCGACCTGCTAAAAACCTGCAAACATCAAATACCAGGACTTATGAAAATGTCTTGCTTTAATTATGTATTTTGCCTTTTTCAAACCAGTCACGATTAAGCTCAAGAGACACTCAGCTGACACAGTGTAAGTGAAATCCCTGAGGGAAAGCCCTGTGCCGTCGGGCTGGCACCAGTCACTTGGCAGAGCATCACAGCTTCATCTTGGAAAATGCACATGGGTGTCTGTGGCATTTTCCTGGAGGAAATGGCATTTACAGTGTGCTTAATGAATATGCGAATATGTTAAATTTATGGGAAGAGATAGTCCTTATAACTGTTTATCGCAATGAAGAGCACAAAGTGCCTACTGATTTATTTTCACTTCACATAAGACATGGAAGCTTCTCGGAGGCTGTAGGTGTCCTAGTTACCACTGACAGTACAGGAAAATCATCACAGCAGCCATTTCAGCAAAACTCAAAATAGCAATAACGTCCGAAACTCTGCCTAGCCCCAAATCCCCCTTCAACACTGAAAAACACATCAACAGCCCTCAGTAAACGCTGCCCTGCACCCAGTCCCCACTTTGTCCAATGCAAATAAACACACAAGATACGTCTATTTTGTTGCACAGACCTTCCCAGCAGAGCAGCATTCCCTTTTACTCATGATCACAGCATTTAATTCAACATAACTTAAGCTCTTCTGGTTCCAGGTAAGTCATAAAGCTAAGCAGTCATCCACTTTTTATCAGCTTCTACATAGAATACAAGGTCCATTCGAATTACTAAAACCACAGTGACACTTTGTGCAAACCGTTGTTCAGATTTTACTCTCAAAATGTGGATTAGATATGGAGAATTTAAGAGAAAAAAACACTGAAATGTAAAAAAAACACATGCTGAAAGTTTAGGGATGTGTGTGGACATTTATATGTAAATAAAATGCAGTGATTCATGCAAGTCACAGTGGAGCTTTCTTACATTCTCACCTCTTTTCTCAAGTCAGAGCTGCCAGCTGGACTGTATCTGCCACAAGGCAAGTACATTCTCTCTCTAGGAGAGAGTGAGACCATTTCATATTACAGCCAGTATACCCTAAACTGGGAGCCCAGCCAAGAGAAGATCAAGAAAGCTGGGGACATACAAAACCTAAGAGACAGTGGGGAGAGCATTTTCAAGTGATGTTTTTGGCTTTCAGACAGTATTATTGACCATATGAATTTTTCTGAGGATCAACAATATTTCTTATGGAAAAGGTAAATCAACTTTAGGAAACAAAACGGTGGGGGGGGATATCTTCTGTTAATTTTTACCCGTCAATCTTATTGCTCATATTTCTGAAGGAAAATATTGCTTAAACAAGTAACTGGGTTACTTCATTCCCTGCTCTTTGTTTTGACTTTGCTGCCTCTTTGTTAAACCTGCTGAAGGCATTGCATGCCTGAAAGGCAATCTGCTTTTTCCAGCTGTTTCAGATGATCCAATAAAAGATATTACCTCCCCCTGCAAAACTTGCCTCTCATGGAATATTATTTCATTATAGCGCCCTGTGATCTAATCTGCTACAACTGTCACAAACTATATAAATAAGAAGTATCATGATTTCCTTTTTGAAATGAGCTCTGTCACTTTATCCCCATTCTGAGCAAAAAGAGCTTTAAATAAAGAAAAAGAGGAAGAACAAGAACACTCCTGAGCTGCAGAAATGTGGGTTATAATGTGAGTGAAACCAAATACAGGCTGCGCCCTCCCCATCAGCTGCTGCATTTCACACCAAAGCACCATTTATTGCCATCACAACACACTCTACCCCACGTACCACAATGGGCAAGGCTGCAATCCCATTCACAGTTTGGAAAGTCATTTCCAGCCTATAAATTCCCTGCTACAATTTGTCCTCACAGTGCTTTGGTTAATACTGAGATAACCGAGTCATTTGTCTCGTTAAGAAATGCCACATTTGGCACGTAGCAACTGCCATTTCCAATTTCACTCAAAATTCAAATGCACCAGCAATAATTTACCTTGCAGAGTCTTAAATTTTATAGAGTATTTAAGGCATTTCTGCCTCGACACCTTTGGAATTTCCAAGGCCTAAGAAATAGAAATTACTTGGGTTGCATTACAATTAATTAAATGACTGACACTCACAAAATGATGCTTTTATATTTAAAACTGGATTGAACTGGCAGTCTGACTCCATTCCTATTAGGAACTTCCCCCACATCTCTGTTCTGCACAGGGGTAACCACTCTTTTGAAGCATTGGACCATAAGGTTCATAGTCCTGTGCAGAGCTGTGATTAGCACATAGTTTCATGCATAGTTTAAGTTTGTATAGAATATCATATTATATCACAGAATTGTTTGGGTAGGATGGGAACTTAAAGCTCATCCAGCTCCAACCCCCTGCTATGGGCAGGGACACCTTCCACTAGAGCAGGTTGCTCCAACCCCATTCAACCTGGCCTTGAGCACTGCCAGGGATGGGGCAGCCACAACTGGAGCCATAAACATTTTAAACTAAACTTTTCTATTCTGTTTATAGCGGGTACAAAAAATATCTATTGTGACAAGCTGTGGAAGCCTGCTCTTGGCCCACTGTCATGACATGATTCTGATGTTTGGTTTGGTTTCTTTATCTGAAGGAAGAAATAACACTTTTGCAGCAGTCACATGCCCTTTTTTTTTTTGCCAAAGAAATCCAATTTCTACAGTTGACAACTATTTAGTTGGTGGGTGGCACATTTTTATTATCAGTATTTATGATTTAATGGGACAGGTCTCCAGGGGAGGACTGGGGCAGAGCTGTGGCTGCAAGACTGGCTATATTTCCTTATGGTGAAACCCAAATTCACCAGCTAGGTGGATCAGAGAGACAACACATATACAAAAGTCAAAGGACTGGATGAAGCAACAGAAAGGTGTGTGTGCCACATGAATGCAAAGCTCAGTTGCAAGGGGCTGTAGGGAATTATTGCTACAACTGGGGTGTAGGATCTGCTTTGCGTGGACAAGCCCAGCACTGATTTTAATGTATCTTGGAACAGAAAGAGATTTTGGAACAAAGAGTTGCTATTTCAAGGAAGCCTGGAGTTTGGAGTGAGGACAAGCAGCTGGCAAAAAGTGGGGTAAAAATGGAATGAAGGAGAGAAATAACACATAAAGGAAATAGGACATCCTATCAACACTAATATGACAGCAAGGAGCTAGAGAGTATTTTCTGTCGAAATACATGGAAAATGTCATTTGACCATGGTATTTGATCATGATGACATTTGCAACATTGTGGGAGTTTTAATTAACTCCCACACTTAACTGCTGAGCACTAAACAAATTCTGGGCCCCTCTTCCTTCTCAACCAAGCTCAGACAAGGCATCTGTAGAAATAAGCAGACAGGTAGGAGAGACCAAGGAATAAGGAGCAATGCAAGTCACCATCATATGTAGTCTTCTGACTAGCCCAGCAACCACCACTGCTGGTGGTCTTTATGGCAATAGATAGCTACAACTTAGATCTTACCACAGCTCAAATCAGTGATGGGACCTAAATACTTCTATATTTAAAATGAATGTTAGAAGTGGAGAAGGTGCAGAAAGCAAAGAGCCAGATAAATGCAAGATCTCAGAACTTGAACTTAGTACAACAGACCAACCAAATAGAAGGTTCAAAGTCGCCATGCTCAGCTTATGCAAGTATCTGCACACACTGAGGCAACAACCAAAATGCACATGCATTTTCCAGTCATGGTCTTTGCCTGGAAATGAAGGAGGAAAGAGAAAAGATGAAAACCAGGAAAACCCACTCAATTACGACATTATCGCAGATTTGAGCTTCATTTTCACAAACAGCCTGGAAAGAGAACGTAGACATCAACAGGTTGAAGCTGAAAAATCTCCAATCAATTTCAACCCCAAGTTTTGGGTTTTGTTTGTGTTAACTTCTGTATAGAAATTATTCTAAGAAATTCCAAAGCATCATGCGAGCGTTGGGAGTACATAAAGACAACTGCCCCTCTGAGCACAAAAGTTTGTAAATATCAATTCCTATGGAAGTTTTTTGTTCTTTTTTTGATGGTCCAAGTTTGAAATACATTTTCCTAATTAACGACAACAATTTCTCAATCTGTTAGAAAAGGATCCTCAAACAAAACCTTTCAAATCTACTTTTAAGATATTTTAACTAGTAATTGTTATTTAAACTGTGGTAGCTCATAATTCCACGTCTTCAGTGTGTCTGCTTTTTTCTTCTGAGCATAAGGGAGAAGTTTTAATGAACTGAGATCAAAACAAGGTGACGTTCAGTAGGAATTCTTCAGCAAAACTTGAGTGGCATCTAGGGGAGTCCACTACCGCCCCCAGGGAAGTGCTGGCATTTCAGTGTGGACTCTCTCATTTCTCTAGGAACTATTACACATCTGAGCTTGTTAAAGGTGCACAAAGGAACTGGAAAGTCCAGCCAGACTTTGTATATTCACTGCCTGAAGCAGCTGTGTGTACCTCTACAACCTACCACAAGAATGGGGCTTCCCTAAGCATCCCTAGCAAAGATTAACAGAAAAATGGTAAAACTCACACAACCCCAGAACAGCAAATCCAGCATATAAATAGCAATTACAAATCCAGAAATTACTCTGGCAGTCCAATCAAATACATGCTCCAGAGCTTTTCTTTATTGTGACTCTATTTTCAAAGTAGGGAGTAGCCTTTTGCCTTTTTTCACTGCACTCATTTAGAATCATAGAATCATTGGAAAGGATCTTAAGATAATCCAGTTCCACCCCCCCTGCCATGGGCAGGGACACCTCACACTAAACCATGTCACCCAAGGCTCTGTCCAGCCTGGCCTTGACTGCCAGGGATGGAGCATTCACAACTTCCTTGGGCAACCCATTCCAGTGCCTCACCACCCTTACAGTAAAGAACTTCTTCCTTATATCCCATCAGCTGCTACATGTTAATGTGCTCCACAGGTTTCATTCCCATAGCTCATAAGGGCGCTTAAAACATCTGAGGCACTGCAAGGAATCCTTCAACCTTGTATTTTTGGATCAGTTTTTAAGTACAGAAACATCCACATATCCTGTGCATATTATATCCAAGGATAAGTTACGTCATTCAGACATGTCATTTTCTATAATCATTGCATGAACAAAAAGAGCCTAGGATACACAAAAGGCGGACATTTACAAACAACAGAATGCATGAAGAAAGGTCTTTGGAGTAGAAGAAAAATTCCTTCCAGACAACTTTTTCACCTAAAAATCTTTTTTTTTTCCCATGCAAAACTCATTAACTATTCAAATCAGAGTTGTCTCAAGACATGCTGGGTTTGGTACTAAGCCAGTTGGAGGTCAACTAATGAAAAACATTGAGGTCTGGAGCCAAAAATTCAGGTCTGTTCACCTTCAGCATTAATGCTTTAATCAGAGGAAAAGGGCTTTCAGCATTGAGCCAGGAAACTAAATCTGCTCTCCTTCTTTTTCTCCATTCCCTTAATCCTGTCTGTTATTGAACTTGCTTGCAGTCATAAGTAGAATAATTAATGAACATTAATGGCAATGAAGAATAGAACTAGCACCCTTTATGGCACATTTTGGCTAACCATATTGTTAAAGCATTTTAAACCTCCCAGTAATGTAACCTCCCAGTAATGTAATAATATTACTCTTCTTACTAATGACAAATTTTATAGAAAGCAACAGAATTAAACCTTTCTAGCACTCATACGTTCCTCAGAATTGTAAGTAGGATTCACTGATAATATAAGAATTGGTACTCATAAGATCTAACAGAGGAAAATAACCTCTATTGAATCTCTGCCTTATGCTTCCAAAACCACACATTGATTTTGCTGGAACAAGCAACAGTACCACGTCATTAACACCTCCACACCCTGCCAGGAATCTCATGGAATAACTAAACACAACAAAATGCATGTTACTATGGAATGAAAAAGGCCCAAATCAAACAAAGCTTGAAGTAACAGCAGGAGACTTGACCAACTGTTCACCACTGATGACTAGATATTTTTAGAGAAACCCGGTAGCAGTTATAGTGATCCTGGGACAACCTTGTCATATCCTGCAGGCAAACTTTGTAGTCTTATTATTCCTTCTTGTCATCGGCTTCACACGCTCCTCCAGTCTGAATCAAAATATCTAAGGCTATTGTAGATACTGACTGAATAATCCACCACTTCAATATGTCTATACCTGTCCCTGGGGTAACTGAAAATGAAATACAACTTCTTTGCTAGCTCCTGACCTTGCTGATAAATCCCAGCTAAGCACAGCAATGTACAGCAAACCTTAGGATGCTTCAGGCACTCTCTAAACTAGGAGCTGCAAGGGTTTAACAAGATCACATAGATACTCCTGAACCATCTGACAAACCCTCCCAGCCCAGCAAGTTCAGGTCATTCTTCCTTCAGAGCCACTCAAAAGCTATGTTTATTTTCTTCTGGTGAGCATGCAAAAAATCCTTAGCCTCCAAAATCCAAAACAACTGCCTTAAAACTGCTTAAAAATAGAAATCTGGGGTGTGTATTCTTTTTCTGTCTCAGGTTTTAGTCCATAGGGAGATAAACAAGAGCCATGCTTTCACATATTTCTGGAAAAATTATTGTTTTTAACTGAAAAAAAAAGTTTTGTTTTATTTCCTGAAATTTCCTGCTCCAAATCTGGACCTTCCAAAAAAAGGACTATGACAATATCTGACAAAAATTCACATCATACCACATCGGATTCAAAATAAGGTAGTCAGTACCCAACTGACCTAATGAACCTGTATATTCTCATCTCTAAAAGGAAGAATTAAGCAAAAATAGATATATTTCCTGACAAGGCCTAGATTTTACTAGGGTCATGCACAGTGGTACCCCATGATCTGTCCTGAACCTAGCTGGAGAGTTCCAGCACACATCGACACATCCTGCTGCCATGACATTCAGTAACCTATAGGACAGGAGTCTTAGATTCAACCAGTGGTATTAAAATGCTCTTATGGCATCCCCACAATCAATACCATGCTGCTCAGAAGCGTGGTCAAGCCTTGCAAATGTCTCTAGAATCATACACACCTGCACAAGAGGAGGATGTCACTACAAGATCACAACTACTGTAGAGTGCAGAACAGCAGCAGTGTTTTAAACACAGCCCCACACCAATTTGTACCAGCAGCACACTTGCAACACAACAGCAATGTTTTATTGCCTTAAGGCAATGCAGTTCACCTTAACACCTCTAAGTGCTGTGTATTTATTTTCCACAAAAACATGCTGCACGGCCTCAGCAGTCTGTTAGCTCGGCATCATCAATATCACTTTCTGTCTCGCACCCTGATGTTTGTCTGGTGAATGAGACACATTGTCTTGATACACTGACATGGATTTTTTTACTGCTGTGAAGTGTTTGGACACAAGGCATGGCCCATGGCTTCTCTTTTTCCCCTCTGGAGGTGCCAGACGACATGTCAGCTTTAAAACTAAAGCAGTACTTGAGCCAGCAGCAAGGACAGGGGAAGCATAAGGCTGACGGATGACAACACTGATGACAAACTAGATAATAAGGGGGACAGCAAAAGTTTTTGAAAAACCCTTTTGTAAATACTAAGCCAACAATTTGTTCAAAGCTGAGGAAGAAATAGGTGAGCACAGAGATACGAGAGAAGCAGAATGAAACAAAGGTGTTCAGAGGGCAGGCGAGTAACAAGATCAGCTTATCAGCTAACCCATGGATCTCACAGGTCTAAGCAATGCACAAGCCATTACAGAGACTTCAATGATACTGCAGGGTTTAAAGTGGCCATCCACCAGCTCAGCTGCAATAACTGTCAAAGACACACTGACTTAGCTCTGAGCCAGAGGGTAACCCAACCTGCAGAACTTCACCTCTGCCATTACCACAGACTAGCCACTGAAAAGCCATTATACCCGGGGTGTCTTCATCCTGGCAGTCTAACTAAGCTGTGCCCTACAGCCATAGGTTTCACCTTTGTAGTATGATGAAACAATTGCATTAACAGTAAAAGCCACCACAATTCCACAACATTTTGTGGAATAGATGCTATTCCACAAAAACACTGACTTAAGCAGCAAAAGAATAGTGTCCTGGCTTTGGCTGGGACGGAGTTAATTTTCTTCCTAGTAGCTGATGCAGTGCTGTGTTTTGGCTTTAGTCTGAGAACAACACTGACAACACACCGATGTTTTAGTTCTTGCTCAGCAGCACTTACTGCAATAAAGGGCTTTTCAGTCTCTCATGCTCTGTCAGTGAGGAGCATGAGAAGCTGGGAGGGAGCACAGACAGGACACCTGACCCAAACTAGCTATAGGGGTATTCCATACCACAGCACATCATGTCCAGTATAGAAAATGGGGGGAGTTACCCAGAAGGCACCAATCGGTGCTCAGGCTGGGCTGGGTATCAGTTGGCGGGTAGTGAGCATTGTATTGGGCATCACTTGTCTCTCTTTGTTTTTATTCCTCCTTCTTATTTTTTCCTGTTATAATTGTTATCATTATTGTTATTGTTATTATTGTTTTATTTTATTTCAATTATTAAGCTGTTCTTATCTTAACCCCTGGGCTTTACCTTTTTTCTCATTCTCTTCCCCATCCCACTGGAGAAGCAGGGTGGGAAATGAGTGAGCAGCTCCGTGGTACTTAGTTGCTAGCTGGAGTTAAAACATGACAGCAACTACATTATCACAAACCCATTTTTTAGGGAGATCTATAATATCTATTCCACTATTCACAATAACTAGTACACATGGCAAAATACGGAAAAATAACATTAGGAAACTCTATATGGGAAAAATCACAACTAAATGTCAATTAACTAAACTACCTCTGACTTAGTGATGTATTGTAACTAGACCTTCTGTACAATGAATGAAGAGAAAAAGCCATGCTTAGGGCCTGGCTTGTCTCATAAACAGGTCAGAGGTCTACAAAAGGAGCCATGAGAAGTATTTCATGTGAAAGGATCTGCTACACTGGCATCAGAAGGTACATTACAGCAACACCAGTGCCTGTATGTCTGTTTTCTGTGGTGAACATGAAAACTTAGCACGATACAGTTATTAACACCAGCATAACACAGATGAGAAATGAAAGAGCTCAGATTTATATTGGGAATTTATCTAATGGAAGAGAATGTTATGCCTTTATTCAAATCTGCTTCTGAGGAGGACAGGTTCTGAGCCCTTCTAAGCTGAGACAGTACCACTTTGACTTCAGTAGAGCAAGAAATGTTCTGGATTACCATTTGGTTTGCAAAGGTCTCACAGCTACTGTTTCTGAGGTTTCTTCCTCTCTTATTTTTTTTGTCTTACTATTTTCATTATTCAAATCACTGCTTTAAAAAGCAATTAATTGCATTGCCTGAAAATCTACTAAGTATGTGCTCCTATGAAAAAAAATTACCTCTGGAGTGACTGCCTTTTACAGGAGACACCTCTTACAGCTTCTTCCATTGGCTACCTAAAATGATAAGCACTGGGATATGGGCAATAAAAGACTTTGTAATAACAGCAACTTGTCATCGGGAGCTGACCATCCTATTACCCCTATCTTTTCTCTTGACATGCAGTTGCTTTCCCAACCTACAAAACACAGACACTAAGGCCACGAGGTATTCTATAAAATTTTCGATACTTAAGACTTGGTGTCAGGGACTTGACCTGAAACACAACTCATAGAATTGGTTTGCCAGCAACGTGCATCCGCCCTCAAGACCTACAGTTAATGGCAGGAAATTGCTCCTTCACCACATCTCCCAGGTGCAGGCAGCAGAAGCTGAAAGGGAAAAATGACTCTAACCGGCTCTTCTCTTCATTGCACAGCATATCTGTGCTACTCCTGCATCCTTTCAATTTAGGCTTGTAATTGAGTTCTCTGAAATAAGCTGTTAACTCTCTTTGGTGTCAGGCATAAACTGTCAGGAATGGAAAAATGTGATACACAAGAGAATTTGAATAAATAGGATAAAGGCTGAGAGAACAGGTCTTGAGAGGAGCTCAAATAGCAGTATTTCACATAAAAACTCCTCCAGCCCAATATCCTGTGTGCAGAAGCAGCCATTAGAGCATGCTTAAGAAAGATAATAAGGACAGTGGCAAATATAATAATCCTTCCTCAAGCAGTCAGCAGATTAGAGACCATGAATTGTCACAGGGCTGAAGGGGCTGAGTGAGAACAGGGCTCTAGATGTGGCATAAAGGGTCGGGTAAACTGCCTGCTTCCTGACTGCACGTCTGAGCCAGGGAGAGATAGCCCTGTTTTACAAAACTCATACAACAAATGGCCTCTGTAATGTGACGATGTCTTGAACCTCATACAGTCCCATCTAGGCAAACCTGGCTCTCAATGGGAAATACAAATACTGAGTTGGGAGCATAACATTTAAATGCTAATAGAGAGCAATTCACACCACAGAGGCAATCAGAAAACTTCAAAGATGCAACTGCTTTTGGAAAACTCATTTAGGCAGTACTTCTCCACCCCATTTTTCCCAATAGCCTACTGTCCTTTCCCAGGTAGGAATGATGCTTACAACAAAAGAGCAATCATACTGGGGCAGTATGATTAGCCTCATAATCTGCCTTTGTCTGGCCAACATCCTATACTTAAAACATGAACAGAAAGTCAGGGTGATTATGAAGCATATGTGCATATGGCACTGTCCTCCCAACCTCTGCCTATTAAAGTTTCAGTGACTTCCACTGCCAAATATGCAGCCAGACCAAAAAGTTAACAGATATTCACGGACTTATTTTCCCTGAATTGGTCTAATCCCTTTTAGGGCAACAAACTCATCTGACTCAGTTCCACAAACACACAAGCTGATACAAATTAACATGGAAAACAATTCTCCATAAGAAAGGAACAAGACGGTGTTGTACATTTGTCGTCCTTACAAGGGAATGCTATGCTAAGCAAGGAGAAAGTCAGCTGCCAAAGAATAATGACAACTATCACTGGAGTATACAACTGTCACAGGGAGTAGCAAATCTCCACTCTTCTCTGTGGGGAATCCTGGCTTATACCCCTTGCCTGGAGGGCATTCAAAGAGCAAGGGAAGATCATGGAAGAACATGAAAGCAACCTGCAATCTCAGTGTTCCACAGGCGTTAATTAACCTGGCAGCTATCCCAACTGCTGGCATCAAAATCCCTTTATCTGGGAGCTGCACATTTCAGCCTTTCTGCAGACACTACTATGCACAGAGGCACTGCACTGCACAGGGCAGCAGGCTACATGGAAATAGGGAGAAGACGCAGAAATGGAGGAACACTGAAAATTATGGCATTGCAATCATAAGATCTGTTAGTAGTTGGAAATACATGTTATCTGAAGAAACATACATTTGAATAAAGCAGGGGTTGCGCCAAGAATGTAATAAAACAACTCTGGGAGAGCAAGCATGAGCGATCTCTAGTGAGAATACACCACAACTAAAGTACAATCGTGCTGAAGCCAGAAAGGGGTAACAGTTCAAGTAAAGGTATTTGTCTCTGAAAAGGAACTGGTTTTCTACATACCTGTCCAGTCTCCTACTACTTTAAGGTGGACCCCAAACGTTGCTTTGGTATCTGTAGGGCACTAAAAATATTAAATATATTAAGGATCACTTCTGAGTAACAATAAAATAACAAAACACATTCAAAGTACAGTTGTTAAGACAGAACCTGGTGTAAGTATGCCAGTCCTGAGCAGCCATACTGGTGCATGGCTGTATATATACACTTCAGAAAACAAGCATAGCATCAGTGTAGTTCATGAAGCGAAGCATGGATAGTCTCCACTCAAGTCTCGACCCTTTCTTCTGGTCTCAGAGGAGTTTAGGATGGGCTTATGATTCAGAGCAGTCACTTCACTGAGCATTACTCAGCAATGATACTGCGGATACAAGAGTACAGTAATACTCCCTCTACTATTGACACGTAATTCAAAATTAGGCCTCATCACTCTTAAATCAAGGTATTTAAGAGATTTCTGGTTCCTGAATGTCAGGGCACATGGTTTTGAGCCATCATTCTCTCATTCTGCACCTATGCCCTTCACTCAGGGCTACTTACTTGTGATTATCAACACAGGAATGATATTATTTACAATCTTATCCACACCACAGTATCTAAAAACCTCCAGTCAAGCCATATCAAAGGTCTAAGGAGTCCCACCAGTTCTGTTCCCTGTTAGCTATAGGAAGATTTCAAATGCACTGTCTGGACAGCTTCTGCAGGTACATCAAGTGATTTCACATATAAGCAGGTACATCAAGTGATTTCACATATAAACAGGACAAGCAACTATTCCTCAAGGGAAGATTTTTCACTTTCTTTTTATGAACCAACACCACTGTTTTCTTGTTGACAGAAAGTACTACTATTGAGTTTTGACACCTTTCTTAGAAACTGTATTGACTGATCCAAGGTCCATCATGAATCCAACACCCAACAGATGACACTCCTGCCTTTTTTGTTCTACTGATACAAATACGAATTCTCAGAAGAGGGCTTAAATTCAAGGAACTCACCTATATTAGAAATAAAAGGGGCCCACAAAGTGAATCCAAGCACCAAATAAGCAATCATCCATCAGTTCTTGGCTCTGTTCTGGACCATTGCCATTAGTATTCCCAACATAATCTGTTGTGGAATATGAAACCACTGGCCTCAGGGCTGAGGCTCAGTTCCTATCATTTCTTTACTTAGCAGCAAACACAGATAAAAGGTTATTATTCTCTACATCTTGGCCAACTTCAAATGGGGAATGCAATGTCCCAACAAGGTGCTCCATTTTCCTTAAAGGGAAGAGCATTCTTGTTAAGAGTACTGATTACTAGATAGACTCATAATTAATTCCTTGTCAAGTGTTCCTATAAAAATTTGGTACAAAAACTTTTCTCAGAATTATTTCACCCAGTCTTAGCCTTCAAATAAAATGGCATCAAGGGAGGGATGCAGGCAAACCTCACACAATGAAGCCATTATTTGTTGTGGCTTGTTGCAATGTCTTCCAATAAAGATATCAAGACAATTCTCCAGACAGAAGTATGTAACCAGCCTCTCAGTTAGAAACTTGCAGACTGGCTGCAAAAAGATCTGTTCTCCTGGGGCTTTCTCTAATAGCCTTTAGCTGAGTTCATCTTTCAAGCTGGGCTGTCCCAGGGCTCTCTGTTTTACAGGAGGTCGAGTGATTTTCTTAGTCCAATTACGCACAGTCCCAGTTCAGCATATCTTCTATAAAACTGTCTGTTTTATAACCCTCCTTCCATTAAAGTTAAAGGCAGAATACTCCTGGTCTCCAGCCAGAATAGGTTCAAATCTGTTATCTTTTACACTACCCTTGTGACTATCTCCTTTCTGCACGATCCTGGAAAAAAATCCAATAAAAGTAGATTTATTTATTTATTTCTAGACTTAGGAAGCCTATTTTGATACTTATAATTGGGTATGAGAGTTCTGGAAAAATCTTACTGCGCAGCTAAATCTTACCAGAAGAAATACACTCATCATCTATGCTACATGGAGTGAATTTCCTGTGTCTGAGAGGAAGAAAGACTGTAGATGGTCCAGCAAAGGGCCACCAAGATGATGAGAGGATTGGAGAACCTGACATGCAAAGAGAAGTCAATAAGGGAATGTGCTTGTGTAACTCACAGAAGAGAAGGCTCAAGGAAGATCATTGTTTTCTGATACCTAGAAAATAGCTATAGGAAAGATGAAGGTGCTCTCACCATCATCCATTGTGACAGGAGAAAAGACCAGGAGCATAAGTTGCTTCAGGGGAAATTCCATCTGGACATAAGAAAAATATTCCTCACTATGGAATAGGTAACCAGGTGGCTAATTCAGCTTCATAGGTCCCTACATAACCTAATCTAGAGCCCTTACACCAAAGGCTGAACCAGATGACCCCCAGAGGCCTCTTCTGATTTAAGACTTTCCTATGGACCTGTAATTTGAACTTTGAAAATTGTATGCATGTTTTTACTGCACAGAACACTTATTTTACCTCTTTCATCTCTGCAAACACAATTACAAGTCTCAAAATTGTGGGGTTTCGTTTTTTTTTCAGACTATTAGAGAAAATATTCCAGAAGCTGAAGAAAACATTCAAAGACAGTTTTACAGAAATTTAACTATGAAATTTCCCCATGTTACTGACAGACCATTGGGCACTTGAATGAAAATATCCTCTTATATATTTAACCTTCTTCATGAAATCACAGAATCATAGGACAGCTGAGACTAGAAAGCACCTCTGGAGACTGGCTACTTCAATTCTCCTGCTCAATCAGGGTCTGTTGTGCTTTGGATGTCTCCAAGGATGGAGAGTCCACAGACTCTCTGGGCACCCTCACAGAAGAAAGTGGGGTTTTTTCTATGTTCAGATGGAACCTCCTGTACTTCAGTTTGTGTTGTTTTGTCACTGGGCACCCCTGAGTCTGGCTCTGTTTCCTTCAGTCTTGCATCAGTTCCAGCTCTCTCAGCCTCTCTTCATATGAGATGCTCCAGTATCTTATTCATCTTCCTAGCCCTTTCTGCTCCAATACATCTAGATTTCTCTTGTACTGGGGAGCCCAGAAAGGGACACAGAGCTCCAGATATATCTCACCAGTTCTGAGATACTCCCTTGACTTGCTGGCAGTGCTCTGTCTATTACATCCCAGGAGGCTGTGGGCCTTTTTTGCTGCAAGGGCACATTGCTGGCTCAAGGTCAGCTTTGCGTCCACCAGGACAGCTGAGCAGCTTTCACCCAGTCAGTTCCCATCACTAGTACCTGGGGTTATTCCTTATCAGGTGCAGGTTTGGCAATTCCCTTTCACAACCTTTATGAAGTTACCATCAGCCCAGTTTTCAGCATCCCAAAGTCCCTCAAATGTCAGCACAACCACAACCTCATAGTGTAACATCCACTCTTCCACGTTCTGTATCATTTGCAAACCAGTGTCAATCCCTGCGGTACACCACTGCTGCCTGGCCGCCAGTTGGACTCTGCCACAGATCACAACCCTTTAAGCTCAGCAGTTTTCCATCTAACTCCCAGCATTCATCAACTCCACACTTCATCAATTTCTCTAGGAGGATTTTATGAGAAACAGTGTCAAAAATCTTGTGAATAATGATACTTTTGGCTGTTTTATGTATCTAAGTCTCTGATCACCTTATTTACTTTCAATTTGCCATATCTCATCTTTGAAACACTGCACAGCTAAGCGCTGCTTCAAGATCTGTATTACAGTCATCGCATACACACATTAAACTGACATCTACTTATGTTCTATGAATATGAGCACAAGCTGAAGCACCCTCTTAAATTGGAAATCAAGAGAATAAGCACATGAGCCTTGTTAAAATAGTTCTTAAAATGTCTTCTGGCAAATAGTGCTTGGGATTTTCCTCTGCTCCTTTTAATCTGGGAGCCCTAACAGACAATCCAGTGACTATCAACTCTACTGTGGTGGGAGCTGCAAGAAGCCCGGTACAATGACCAAGAGGAATTTGCAAAGATTAGCCAATATTGAAGAAAAAACAGCCTAAAACCCAAACAATTTCCTTTTCCCTAAATAAATGTCTTCCAAACAGGTAAATCACTAACTTGGATAGTCTGTAATGAGAGGAGACATTAGACATCGTTAAAGAAAAAGGTCACAACAGGTAAGTTTTTCAGTAGCTCATTCTGCATTTTGAGGAGTTAAATGAACCCCATCTGCCACACTCATTTGATTAAACTGCTATGGTACACAAACTAACTGTGGCAGATGTGCAATTATATGAAGCTATGTTAATCTCATTCTGACCTCAAGCTATCTATACCTTGAAAAAGTGAAAGCTTTTTCAGGTGGGAACGTCTATGTTAATCAGGTTATCCGCCTGTATTTGGCCATCCTCCAAAACCATCTGAAAACCAAAGGAATTCTATTAAGTTTAATAAAGCTGTGCAGATTTACACCTCTGGAGAAACCAAACTATGTTCTTAGCATTGGAAAGTTGGAAGATTTCCTCAGAGCTGTTAATCACATGTCAGCAAGTTCACAGTGCCTATTCTTACTTTATTTCTGTATGTATTTTCACATTCAAAGCAGCGACAATACTATTTTAAATGCAGATAAACTGATAGAATTCAGATTAGAATCATAGAATCATTAGGGTTGGAAAGGACCTTAAGATCATTCAGTACCAACCCCCCTGCCATGGGCAGGGACACCTCACACCCAAGGCTCTGTCCAGCCTGGCCTTGAACACCACCAGGGATGAAGCATTTAACACTTCCCTGGGCAACCCGTTCCAGTGCCTCACCACCCTCACAGTAAAGAACTTCTTCCTTATATCCAGTCTAAACTTCCTCTCTTTAAGCTTTAACCCGTTACCTATCACTAACACTGTCCTATCACTACAGTCCCTAATGAAGAGTCCCTCCCCAGCATCCTTATAGGCCCCCTTCAGATATATAGATTATTCTATATCCTGACAAAAAAAAACACCTTTCCATGTATTTTTTTCCCTTTTATTCCAAACTAACTTGAAATACAAATGCAAATTATCCCATAGGAAACTTGCAACAATCCCTGCAGAACTTTATGCTTATAAACCACAAAATTACCCTCAGCAGGAGCTGCAGCTTTACTATTGACCTCTACGTTAACATTAAATATAGGTTTTTCAAATAATCTTAATAAGTTAATTACTGTTTAATGCACGACTAGATTAATACATACTTGAAATGTATTTTATTTATCAGTTTTACAATGTGAACATGTTCTCAGCTGTCCTCTATGCTTTGCTTTTAGACAAAGCGAATGAACTGATTACTGCTGGATCATAGCTGTAACACTTTACACCCACTTTATATTGGTATAAAGATCAACTGGAGGCAATGAGCAATGGAGAAATCTGTGCATATGAGAGCATAACATACAGTAAATGAAAACTATGTTATTGGTGTCTATGTTTCCAGCTTAGAATACCCTGAATATTTAACATCTCTGGTACCTACTCCCAGCCAAGAATCCTTCCCAGAAAAGGAAACAGGGCAAACCTTACTGAAATAACTTTAATTGCATTACATACTATTGAAATATTGTATACCACTCTTTCTAGACCTGAAGGTGAAGGGAGTTGGGGTCAGTCAACAGCAAACTAGCAATAAAATAGTTAATTTCTGGAAGTTTCCAGTCTTCTGTACATCTCTACCATAAGAATTATGAAGACTTTTTAGAGACCTGTTAGGTTTTGATTACAGCACTGTCACAGAAGTGCTGAGGCGTTCACCAGTATAACACAGCAGAATATGTATTGTCTGGAAAAAGGAGATGAAAGGGATGCCCAAGTTATGTACCACCACATGGCTCTGCAAATACAGCTCCTTCCAAGTTCCTGTGGACATACTGCTCTCAAGCTGATGCACCACAATAAGCACCAACTGTGTCTGGTGCTGTAGTTGGGCACTGAATTGCATCCAAAGTTATAAAGATCTGTGCCAGAGTTGTAAAAACAAAGTGAAACCTCATCTTTGATTCTGGGAACTAAAAAGCTATTGCAGAGTGTTTAAATAAAGGGAAACTCCTTCAAACTAATCTTTTACTTTGGGGGAAAAAGCCTTGATATGATCCTAATATGGAACTGCAGATACCCTGGCAGGGATTCTAAACATTGCGGAGTCCCTGCCCTGTTTCCATGCCTCTGCCTGCCTGCCAGTGTGAACCAGCTGCACCACAAACCCCGTTTCATCAGCCCATCCTTGCTCCAGACTTGGATGAACCCTTACACAGATCAAGAAAAACACATTAAAGACTTAGCATGTTTGGGAAAGAGGCAGAATTAAGGGGGGAGAGGAGAACTAAAAACAACGTACTTTCCTTCCCATAAAGGGGAAAAAAAAGAAACAAGAAATTTTTTTCAGCCTTTTCAGCTAATAAAATGTGAACCTCTGGAGCTCAGTGAGCTGTAGCTTGTCTGTTTTCACATAGAACTGATATAAACATTCCTAAAATGATTCATCCTGCCACTAGGAAATGAAGAGGAGTGATGACAAACACAGTCATGCTTTATAAAGGTAGCCAAAAAAATAGTAGCTAGACTCCAGTCTGATTCATAGGAGGTGAACTCTGTCACACCGGGTTACCCTTGTTTTAAACTAATGAATCCCATAAGCAGCAGACTTCAGAGGGAAAAACAAAAGGTTTATCTGAGGAGTTACTCTTTTAAACCCATCTCTGCCCCAAAAGCTGGGAGATTCTCTAAAAGGACTCTATTTTTCTGTTTTGTGTTATTCTACAGATTGGATTTTGTCTAAAAGCTTTCCCTGTTAGAGACTTGGCCTTACAGCTCTCCTGATTTAACTGGCAGACATCATCAGACATCATAACATCTCTGAATGTGGGGAAATCCTAACCATGGAACATAATTTAAGTATCAAAGGGTGTCTGGATAATCAAGCTGAGACCATCATGCCTTGAATACCCGTTGCTTTAGCCTGAGCCCTCCCATTGCACATCTGACTCCTTCCAAGCAGCCCAGCTGCAGAAACACATCCTGAACACCTTTTGCTTTCAATTCCCTTGTAGTCCTTGCTGTAGAAACCCAAACACCTGCAGTCTAGATACTAGAAAAACCACACCAGAACACTGTGGGATGCTCAAGACGCACCACTGATCAGCTGCGGTGGCAAGAAGGATCATTCCGGTCATCTGGGGTCTAACTTCTTCTGTAACATAAACCACAAACCCACACCCACCAGCTCCTGTGAGCCTGTGGTTCAGCCTTCACTACTTCACTCCTTGCAGCCTCAGTTGTTAAATTACTCTCAGTGTTCAAAACAATCTTTTATTTGATGATGTCTCAATCCATGAGCATTTGTTCTTTGGTTTCACTCTTGTGCCACAAGAAAACATGAATCTTTACTGTAATAGATGCCTTAGGACTGTAAGAGACCAACAGTTGTAAAATACATAGTGTTGTATTAAAAAATACACACCGTTGAATAAATAATATGCAATTACTTCATTAATAATTTTCTAGTAAATCTGTAATAGCCCAACTGCTACTCTATTGCTGCTACAGATACTCTTCTACAGACTAGTCAGTATTTCTTTGCCTCTGCAGCTCAACTAAGGTAAAAAAGCTTGCTGACTACCCTTTCACCCCAGCACACACATTGCACTTCACAGGCTCATGGTGGAAGGAAGCCACAAGGGTCATCAAGTCCAACGCCCTGAAACAGTGAAAATGTTTCAATCCCAGCAATATTCAGCCCATATAGTTTCTGCGTTTCAAGTTGCTAGCTAGTGGAGAAAACAAGCCACAACCTTATGGGATGCTCAGGATACAAGGCTTTGTTCCTGAAGGAGCAGAAGGCAGCAGAGCAATGTCCCTGCACAAGGCTGCCTCTCCAAGTCCTCCAAGGATATAGAATCATAGAATCATAGAATAGTTAGGGTTGGAAAGGACCTTAAGATCATCTCGTTCCACCCCCCCTACCATGGGCAGGGACACCTCACACTAAACCATATCACCCAAGGCTCTGTCCAACCTGGCGTAAACACCGCCAGGGATGGAGCATTCACAACCTCCCTGGGCAACCTATTCCAGTGCCTCACCACCCTCACAGGAAAGAATTTCCTCCTTATATCCAATCTAAACTTCCCCTGTTTAAGTTTGAACCCGTTACCCCTTGTCCTGTCACTACAGTCCCTAATGAAGAGTCCCTCCCCAGCATCCCTATAGGCCCCCTTCAGATACTGGAAGGCTGCTATGAGGTCTCCACGCAGCCTTCTCTTCTCCAGGCTTAACAGCCCCAACTTCCTCAGCCTGTCTTCATACAGAGGTGCTCCAGTCCCCTGATCATCCTCGTGGCCTCCTCTGGACTTGTTCCAACAGTTCCACGTCCTTTTTATGTTGAGGACACCAGAACTGCACACAATACTCCAGGTGAGGTCTCACAAGAGCAGAGTAGAGGGGCAAGATCACCTCTTTCAACCTGCCGGTCACGCTCCTTTTGAGGCAGCCCGGGGCTTTCCAACAGATAAATTGCCAAGCCACACTGTGCTGAGCTGAAAAATGCATGAACAAGGAAACTAAGTGGCACAAAAGGCTCCATCATCACTGAGCAGAAACTATGGGCCACCTCCAGACTTGCGCAGACTGGCTCCCTGTGGTGTGAGGCACGTATGGAAAGAACCATCAAAGGATCAACAGGTTTTTTGGTTGGATCACCAACACCTTTAATAACACCGTGTTCCTCCAAACTACCTTGCCAGCACACACAGCATTTTGCCAGGGTAAAGCACAGATCCCAGCCAGTCAGCTGGTCTTAATTTTAGGACAGCAAGAGGCAGAGTGCTTCATTTCCTCTAATAGTTTGCCCACACATTTGAAAGTTGTGCTTGGCTTTTTCATTCTGTCATTCTCCTGCACTTCCTAGACTTTCCCCTAACCCGACCTAGCAGCTAACTGCCTCTGATGGGAGAAAGCACACTGCCAGAGTCAGTAGACGCTTGTTATATACTGTAAATTTACTTTCCTAATATCAGAAGAAAATAGTGCTCATGAGAGGGATCAGACACCTCCTGTTTAAAGTATCTGCTGAAGGAGGACTCAGGATTTAGTGAATTTGGGTGTAACTTCTATGTTCCCTTGGTCCAAGAGAGTCAGATTTGTACGTTTAACTGAAAGCAAAGGTTTACTTAGGGTTTTTATGCAGACTCCAAAACTATTAAGCCCAAAACCAAACAAGAAAGCCTAAGGAAGTACAAAAGGTATCTGAGATATTACTCTCTTCTATTCTTGCTTTACTTAAATTCTTTGTCAAACAGCTGCCAGATTGTCTATTTCTATGGAGAGCAGCCAAGCTCTAGTGATTTCTTTAGTTTGCCAGCAAGATACTCCCTATCTGCATTTCCCTAAACGCTCTGTAACTCGTCTCATAAAGGCAAGTTTCATCACCATTTGCACAAGATATCTAACAAATCTTATTAGAATGTCATTGTGTTAGATTTTGGGTTTAGTGTATTTATCTGTCAGTATGAACTTAGCTCCTGATGTCCTCACATACTTCTTACTCAGGCAAACTTCCAACAACTTTATAATTATAATTTTTTATGAAGAATTTCAGAATTTGGCCCTAGGTTTTTCCTGTTGTGGATTGTTTATTTCCCAAGTTTATTTTATAGTACAGGAGACGTGTTTCTCCATCATCTCCAGTTTTGCTCCTTGCATAGTACAAAAGTTCTTGCACAAAAGAAGGTTTGAGCTAAAGCTTAACTGCTAGACTGTTAATACCGCCACTGATTTTAAGTTAATTCCGGATTACCCAACGATAAAGACAACCTTGGATCTACAAAACACTGATTTTCTCTTAGAAAAGCAAATGCGTTACTTGTGACAGCTGTTTATACTCATGTATTATTTGCTGAGATCTTTCTGACAAGGCATCAAGCTCAAAAATGTGAATGCAGAGATCAAGGCCATCATATTGTAATCTCATTAGGACAAATCCAGATACCAGATGGACTTAAATAGAGGTGTGAAGGTAACAAGGAAAACTCAATCTATAAAAAAAATCAAACCAAAACAAATAAAAAACCTTAAATGGCAGAAAATCTATGAATAAGTAATAGCTCTGAGACTATTTATGTACAGTACTGTAATTAGTCATCTACACCCAGAAACCCCTTTCAGGTAATTCTTCTACCTACTCTGAGATGATTAATGGACTTTAAAGTTTCTCTGCCTAGGGTTCAGTAATTATTACTTTATAGGATTTTAATTTGGATATGAATCAGGCAAGGTATTCTTTCTCAGTAATATATTTGGGTTTTGTTTGTGGATCTGACTATCTGCATATACGAACTTGTCCTCTCCCCTCCTCAAAAGAGCTTTGACTTACTAAGAAATGCATACATAGTGGCCCCCTAACTTGCTACATACCGTAAATGACTTAGCACAGATTTGACCATCCGTGTATATAAGCAGAGCATTCAAGTCCCTCCAGGCTTTTTTCTTTTCTTACTCAGGCAGAACTGCATGTGGAATGAAAGAAAAGGAAGAAAGACATCGCTCTACAAATCCTCCTGATGTGATCTGCTTCAACTTAACGATCTGTGCAAAAAGACAGAACCAGCAAAAGGGCAGAACTTGTTGGAGCTTATATGACCAGACTCTTCCAGGTGCCACTTCAATGGGATTTATAAGCAGATTTGTTATGCAGCATTGAAACAGGGGAAGTCAGAGAACATTGTAACAAGGAGAAAATTTCTACCCATCTCAGGTAGTTATCTCTGCTTATCTACAACCAGAAACAGGATCTAGGCATTGAATGAAGAGCCAAAACTCTTTGGAGGATATGAAGAAGCAGCCATTCATGTCAGTATAAAGCAGATATTTCCTCAAGTCCTTGAGTCTGAAGGCTGTGGTCTTTGCTTTGGATTCTTTGGTTTGGTTTTATTTTTTGCTTTGTATGTGCTGCTTCCATGCCATCTGCCCCTATTAACTCTATCTTGTGAAGCCACCCATCAGTGGATACGCAGGTATGTCTTACACAGGAAAAGCTCAAGAGAAGTTTACGCAATTTACCTCTGTGTGAGTACCAACAAGAGCACCTTGGGATACATTTACTTGTTAATTTAAAAAAAAATAGTCACCAAAGGACAACTTTAGTGCTGAACCAGTGATAATCTGAAAAGACAACAAATATCAAGCTCGGGATATGTACCTCTTGGAATGACAGATGAGGTCCTGGTCTGCTTTCTACATATGAGTAAAGTATAAGGACATCTACCCAAAATACCTAAGGTTTCACTGTTCACAGGAGTAGAAGAGGTAGGACTCTTTCTACATAAACAGTCAACTTCTTACAGTGTAGGTCAACGTCTTCAAATTACACCTTTTATCGTAATAACAGGTAGCTTTTTAATTGTTTCCAAAAAGGGATTATGGGTGCTTAATTCAGAACCACAGGATGGGAGGAGGCATCCTACAAGTGGTGCCATGCCAGGAGGAATGATGGTGAAAGGAATGAAATCCCTACGTCAAGTCGGTCAGTAAAGGTTGACCTATACAAACTAGGCAATGGTTTTTCCCTGCCTAAGAGCCTCAGCTTAGTGGGCTAAGATTTATTGCACTGGAAGGCTGCTATAAGGCCCAGAGACCTGAAACAATAACTTATCACACACAAACAATTGTCAGAAATAAAAGAGGACAATCCTTTGAGACCCAGTAGTTTAGCTGAAAAAAACCCAAACTATTCCAAAGAGCAGCTCTATGCTGCTGCCATAAAACTTAATGAAGCCTTTCCATCAGTGATTCAACTTCAGCAAAGAGGATTCTGCAAACTAACTCATTCAATCACCATGGCACTTGCTAGGCTTTACTCCATAGCCACCACTGTAAAAAGCAGCAGTAAGAAAGATTCAGTTCACTACCGCATGAACCATCAGGACTAAGTTTTCTTTCTTCCTTAGAGGTGGTAATTCTCTTTTAGAGTTGGTACCCACTGAAAGAACAGTTTGCATTGTTCCATGCATGCACCAGAAGGAAGGATTTTAAACTTTAAGCTATTCAGACAGCAGTTCAGGTGAGTTCTGAATTCACACCACAATGGCAGAACAGTATCTCCTATCTTTGTGCAACACAGATTTCAGCTCCAAGGGGAGACAAGGGCATGACAGCAGCTAGTGACAACCAAAACTGTCACAAATTTGGTGTAAAACACATCATTTGATCCTGCATTTGTGGATACTTGTTGCAGAACACAAGTTTCACTAAACCTGGGATCCAAGCCATCCCCAAATTAAGACTTAGCCTCCTAGTTTTGTCCTTACTTCAAGGTCACAGTCTAAGTCTCATATGAAATTATGTAATTGTTTCCTACCTTCTTTTTCCATAAGCAAACTAACACTACTAAAACAACAAGGTAATCAAGTTTTATGAAGTGCTAGGAGTGGACACCAGGTTTTTGGTAGCCAAACTGTCTAAACTGCAGCTTGTGTGAGTTTGTGGCATGCATTGACTCTAGTAGATTCAGCAGAGACCACATGAAAGGGCCCAGCACTTAACAACTGCAAAACACAAGGCTATTTTCATGAGGCTTACTTCCAATCACTGCATACCAATGCAAGGCATCCCAAAAACACAGCAGAAAAAGTGACTTCCTTTGTAAGACACTAAAATATATTCTAAGTGGGAACTACCTCTGAAGTCATTCATTAGAAAAATAAACAGAAAGCATTCAGCTATAAACAGTCAGTACTATGGTTTCATGCTGCTGCAAGTAATCAGTAGTGTATTTAAGTGTCTGGAAGGAGAGGGAACCCAATACCAGGCAGAAAATATAAGATGGAGCTGGAAAGAAAACTAATGCTACCATAAAAAACAAGCCTTGGCCTCTACACAGGTTAAAAGGAAGAGAACCAGAATGAAGTAACGGGAAACAAATACTCCCCAAAATCTTTTGGTAAGAGATGGTGCTTTGTATACTAAGAGTAGAAGCAGAGTTTGGGTATTTGAACTGGGATGAAGGAACACCCTTATTACTAGAAATCCATAATACTGCTAACACTTGTTTTCTTTTCCAAGGGCTTTAAGGGTTGCTATAGACAGCGACATTTAAACTGTATTCCACAGCAGATGAGTTCCACACTTTCTTCCACAAAAGCGTAAAGAAATGTCAGTCTCAGGAAGCAGAGCACTAAGAGATTTCGGATGTTTCTTTGGATGGTCTGATCTCCAGCCCATACTGCGCACTTGGGTCTGAAAGACAAATCTCCATAATAGAGTTCATCAAGGGGAAACACACAAAAATAACTTGTCCCTTTACAAACCCTCAACTAAAATATTTAATCACAGAAAATACTTCTCACTACTACAGATCCAAGTATCTTGGAGCTAACTGTATTCTGCTCAGATTCAACTGTAAGATGCAATAGTGTCCTACCAAGTAAATCAGAAACAAAGGTGCATAGGACTGAGAATGTTACTAGCAGTTTTACACAGCATAGTAACAGTTGTGTAGAGAAACCAGTGAAAGAAACACAGTAAAAGATGTTAAGAAGAAAGTGCTTTGGTAAAGTAAAACCAAAGACAATGGAGCAATGAAGACGATATGAAATGACTGCCCATCACAAACTATCTAGCACTGGCCAGGAATCCCATTTGCAGGCATCCCAGACAGACGCTGGGTCATACCTCCCTTACCACTCCCAGCCTTCCCAATGGATAACAAAGTCAAGGAGCCACACTACTGAATGCAAAGTCACTTGGGAATAAAAAACAGTGGAAGCATGCTTCAAGAATTGAGTTGAAAAATGCCAGCTTCTATATTGATTGTGAGAGGATACTGGGATCTCCAAGTGCCTGAATTTCAGTGAGTACAAGTGACACTGCCAAAGGTAAAGGGAGGTGACTCTTCCCCTGTATTCAACACTTGTGAGGCCGCACTTGGAGACTGTCCAGTGCTGGGTTCCTCATTGCAAGAGAGAGATGGACATACTGGTGAGAGTCCAACCAAAGCCCATGAGGATGATTAAGTATCTGGAACATCTTCCCTATGAAGAAAGACCAAGACCTGGGACTGTTCAGCCTGGAGAAGAGAAGACTGAAGGGGACCTTATCAATGCATATAAATACCTGAAAGGAGGGTGCAAAGAGGATGGAGCCAGACTCTGTTCAGTGGCGCCCAGTGGCAGGACCAGAACCAATAGGCACAAGCTGAAACCCAAGAGTTTTCCTCTGAACATCAGGAGACACTTTCTTACAGTAAGGGTGACTGAGCACAGGTTGGCATGGTCTCCATCTTTGGAGATATTCAAAAGCCATATGGACATGGTCCCGGGTACCTAGGTTTAGGTGGCCCTGTTGGAACAGAGGGTTGGACATGATGATCTCCAGAGGTCCCTCTCTATCTCAACCATTTCATGATTCTGTAACATGAAGTCTTTGACAGCACAGCCAGGTCACAGGTTAGCAAAGAAACCAGACTGGCAGCTCTGAGTTCAGAGCAACATGGATATTGCTTCTCCAAATTCCCTGTGTGCATTTTGCACCAACGACTTTTGCTCATTCCTTCCCATCAGCAGGGAAAGAATGCTTTCAATAGACAGAAAGGAAAAGAAAATAAAGGACACTGCACACATTCCTGAGCAATGCCTACCTCTTTATGCTCACTTGGTTACGATTCAGAGTTCCCCCTGGCTCTAAGTGAAGCACATGGGAGCTTTGCCAGAATGCAATGGGAGTGGGCTCAGGCCCTTTACACAGCCTCTCAGTGCTTTCCTCCACCCTGGTGTTATGTAAGAAACTGAGCTAAACTAAATATTACACAACCTTGAAAAGGGAAGGGACTAGTAAGATATCTGCATGACTCCTTCACGCTGATTTACCCCTTCCTTTCCACTTTTGCTTATAGCCCTTGCTTAGAATACAAAGATACACCTGAATTGGTCACTTCTTGTCTTTTTAAGCTTACTCCAGGTACTGAGATGTTTCATCAGCTTAAAAAAGGACATCTCATAGACCCTGTGGTCAGACATTTTAGTAAGGATCTGTTGCAATAGGACAAGAGGTAATGATATTAAGCTAGGAGAGGGTAGATTCACACTAGATGCACAGAAGAAATTTTTCATGATGAGGGTGGTAAAACATTGGCACAGGCTGCCCAGAGAGATGGTAGATGGCCCATCCCTGGAAACATTTAAGGTCAAGCTAGATGGGGCTCTGAGCAACCTGATCTAGTTGAAGACGTCCCTGCTTAGCACCAGAGGATTGGACTATATGACCTTTAGAGGTCCCTTCCAACCTAAACCATTCTATGATTCTAAGCAGGACAACAGCACCAGGAAGCAGGGTGCAGTCTTCCCCAGAGCACTGCTGCAGTCATTGCAGCACTGTACTTCCAGTATCCGAAGCCCCATACCCCCACATGCTTCTCCTGCTGTAGCTCTGAGCCCCACAGTCCTACATCAGCCTAGGAAAATAACCCAGGGGTTATCATCATCCAAGAAAAGAAGCAGCAGCAGTCTTCCAGCTTGCTTGGTAACTACAAGTAGGTCAGAAGGGAGCAGAAAAAACTACTGAGTTAAGTTATTGCCTACACGCTTTATAAGTGCAGTCCCATGTTTGGTATCACATTAAACAACAACAGAAAAAAAACCTTTCGAAGCAGGATAGCAGCCCAAGGCATATTCTATGACCTAGAAAGACATATGGAAATGACTATCCCCTGCTCAGGCTGGGCACAAGGATTGTCATAAACCTAGACGTTTCAAATCCTCATTATGCTGTAAAAGAGCCATTTACCCAATAACAGCATTTCTCCAGCATAGTTGATGTTCTACTGAAATATGTCTGTGGCAATAAAAATGAAGCTCAGTAACTTAGTGGTAACTTCATATCTTGTAATAGATAAAATATGTGTGCGATCTTGAAGGGTATGTTGTTATACTGAAGGATATCGCTGTACTTTAAAGTATATGGCAACGAGGATGAACAGAAATTGCCTGGTCTAGTATTAGATACTTAAAATACAGTGCATTGTACATGAGTGGAAATTGCTAGTTCTAATGCTACATATTTAAAACGTGATGGTAAAAATTACCCAAACTAATTTATCCACTAGACTTATGTATTGGAAATATTGTATATTATAATTGTATATTATAACCTTATGTATTGAAATATTGTACATTTTCTGAATATGAGTTATTTATATTCACCAAGAACACTCAAACTCACAAGAGCTCTATTTTCCATCCCTCCTAGATCTAGAAGTTTCCATGCAAAAGCTATTTTTCATAACATGCATTATTATAGTATGCTTTTTTAAATACTGGATGAAATCCTCAACTCTTACAAACAATCTGGCTTCAAGAAAGCGTCTTATTCAACTTCATCCTAGTAGGTCCATATCAGCAGTCTCTTTTCTGATAAAAAACTCTCATGATAACAAATTGGAAGTTTTGCCAGAGAAAAGACAACTATACCAGGCCTAATACTCTTTGAAAACATTATTTCTGCAAATCAGAATCACACAATCCACTATTTTAGTAGGGTCCTAATACAGAAAGAGTAAAAACTTATAACAGAGTCTCATAGTTTCCAATCTGTACAATTAGTCCTAAGGATCAAATTATTACTGTTACTTCAATATCCACTGAGTTGGGCAGTCAGAAATTGAGAACATGTTTTGAGATTAATGTTTAAATAAGATTTGTTCACTGGTATAAAACTGGTCAAACTTTATTAAATATAGCTATGCTAGGGCCAAAGGAGTTTAGAGTAATCTGAGATTTATGTTAACTTCTTTATATATATCTTCTGATGACTAAGCTAATTAAAAATACAAATATTGACTGTGTCATCCTGCATAAAGATGATACTGACTGTATCATTCTGCTACCATTCCATCATACCCAATGCACATCATTTTTCTACATTGCATATCTAGCTATCTTCACACACTACGAAGAGGAAAGCCTTAAAAATTAACAGATAAAGTACACACACCTCTGCTTTATACCAGTAAAGTGAATAGCTAGGAAAACTTTGCAAAAATCAGACTATGCAAGTGCCAGTACTACTTCACCAAGAGGCAGATTCCCTTAAGTGAGATTCAATCCCAGATTTAGAGTATGAAATTTATTTTGGGTGGAATTCAATGTGAGTTCTCCTGTGACAGTACCTGCCTCCTGTCTTGGCATATAGATAAACACATTAAAACAAAAACCCCAAATCAAAACACCCCACAAAACCAAAGAACAGGAAGTGGACAGGACCTGTTTGTGCCTTATGAATTCCAGGTAACAGTACCTGAGCTGCTCTATAGCAGTAGGTACAATTCAGTGGGGTTGAAGTATCAGTTATCAGTCAAGGAAAACAATCAATCAGATGTTAACATTTATCTCCATTGTCTTCTTGAAGAAGAATATCTGTTTCAGGCAATTCTAAAGCCTTTATTCCCTTTGAAAGGAAAAGGCAGCCACTAATATTCAGCCTTAGACTCTGCTTTTTGTAATAACATAACCAGGGCAGTACAGTGAATTTTGGCAGCATCTCCCAGGCCTCTGCAATGCTCACTCCTGCAGAACTTCAGCTCTCTTTATATACAATTTCACTTTATTCCTGTCTGTTTCCAAGAGGTCCAATTTCCATTCAAGCATCAATTGAGCTGAGTAAATAATTCCCATGTTTATGATTTCACTGGTATGATCACTTTAAGTCACTGATGTATCTCTTAATATAAAAAAAATAAAGAAGGCTATTTCAGAAACTTCTTTTTTAAACTTAACATTTTTCTAACTTTGGAAAAGGGATTTGAAGGAATATCTTTTCATTGAATAGAAAAGACAGAAAAGGCATTAAAATCTGTGCTCATTCCGTTAAGGTCTACAGAAATGCCTGAAACTCCTTTTATGAACCAATGATCAAACTCACACTGATTTTATGTATTTATCTATTATTGTTTTTTACTTATGGAAGACTCTGAAAAAAGTTCCCATTATTGTTTTCTCAACAGCGGAGAAAAATTAAATATGTATTGAGCACTGTCATACATAATAATCACACCATTTCATATTCATTGGTACCCTCATAAATGAAACATAAGCTTTTCTGGAGGAAATTTTCACCTTGAAGGAAATAAAGACCATTTGCTTACCAAATATAAATGAAAGGGAAAGTATAAGAAAAACAAATCATATTTCTTACCATTGTAAGGGTGAATGGATGGCTTTCCAGTGCAGACACTCTTGGACAGTGTAGAATAACATACTGAAACAAAATCAGTCAGAGAAAATAAAATGATGGGAAATGTACATTCAAAACATTCAGTGATGGGTTAGTACATACAGAAGTCATCCCTATAGACAATGCTATGTGAATAGCAGTGATTTTTTAGGGGCAAATTAACTCACCTGACCAGGTCTTGCTTTAAAGTCATCTTTTATCATCCTTACTTCAAGGACATTGGAGGGATGGCTTATCACTGAAGTTATTGTGACTGGTTTATTGCTGCGGATGTAGCGGTAAAGCCTCTCCACACAGTACAAGCACAGAGGTCCAGAAATCCAAAACCAGGTCTATGGGAGAATAAAGCTATGTTACCTCAAGGACTTTTAATTCCATGTTTTCTAATTTCAAAACTACATGAGTGCTTGCAGGACCTCATTCCAAATCTATTGGGAACAGTGTTTTGGTCACAAGCAACCTCCGCAGCTCTCTACATGCAGAAATCCAAGCATGTTGTGGAGGCTTAATCAGTCTAATCAGCATCATCCACAAGCACAAACAGTTTCAATCATAAAGCTCATCAGAAACAAAATGCTAATGACCTCATTTGCAATCATGATGCTCTGGTTTTATGCAGTTGGATTGCAACTGACTCCAGCAGTGAATGACACAGTACATACGTTGCTTCAAAATGTAACAGACCAAAGTACCATAAAACTGGTTAACCTTTATGAAAAAAACTTATTTGGCTATTACCTTCTTCAATCACCTCAGGAACAAAAAAATAAAACCTAAGAAATAAGCATACTTGTGCTATAGAATTTAGGCTTATACTAAACTAGTGTAAAATCATAGACAAAGGAGAGAAATCGGCACTTGTGAACCACAATTCATTTGCCCCTGTGGAAGATGTGTATGCTAGACAAATAATGCCCTGGAAATGCCCATTTCTCTGCACTGATTATAAGGGAGCCCTGGGTGACCACCTCAAATGGAGACATTTGCAGCTGCTCAGCTAAATCCCATCCTACCAGTCAGTTACTAAAAGCTTATGGCAGAGTGAACCACTAATTCCACATCTGCTCAGTCATTCAAGCCATGGCACTGAAGGGCTCTCAACCCCATCCACCTTCCCAGCGTTTGAAGTTACACATCAGCATCTCTTGCAACTAGCAGAGCATTTGATTCCTTCAAGCACCTCTGGCCTTAAAAACTTCAGTGGCTCAGAGGATGTGATGTTACTAAATGTGTAAACCACTTCCAAATCAAAAGAAGTCCTAAATCATGTTACAAGCTGCCAGAAGAACACTGAGTGGCCATTTGTTTCATGGCTCTTCTTTTCCCATAGATGGCTCTAAAGCAGACATCTTAAGCCTCTAAGAAGACTGCCTGATGTCCTGTGGGTCATATGGAGCCACATATGCATTGATGCTTGTAATTCAGGAGTGTTCATAAACAACAAAATACAAACCCAAAGAACTTTGTTGGAGGACTTCACTGTAGAATTCACTGTTTCTTATTATGACTACATGCTCCATAATAAAATGGGTTCCTGCTGCATCTAGTATGGCACATATGTGTTCTACAGAAAACAATGATAGTAATAAAGAAAAACTCCTGTGAGGTCCATTATGGGACCAACTTGAATGGTGGGTCTCGGACTCTATATTCTCAAACTTCCTAAGGCTACTTGCCAATACAGCCCAGCTCATCTTTTCTCAAAAGAAAAGAGAAAAATTGGATGAATGAAAAGCTGCTGCCCCAAAGCATAAAGAATCAAAAGGAAAACGGAAAACAGAAAAAGAAAAGGCTTTTCTATCCCCACTGTCATCATACTCATTTACCCATGCCACATATAAAACAAGCTTGTCTGCAAACAACAGGCTATACAAAGCCAAACCACAACCAACTGCAACCCAGAAATGAGGATTAGGGCTTGCATCCGCATGGTAAAAAAGAGAACAAATGGAGTTTGATTATTTCAATTAAGTACTGTGACACAATGCTTACAAAGGGACCTCATGAATACATTATATGAATGTTTCCTCTGAAGTGCTCCGCTGTAATTTAAAGTCACATTTATAGCAAGACCAATACATCGTTTATTGTGTTGTACAAAAAAGAACATTACAGCCAATCTCTTGACATTTTTCCACCCTCTTCTATGCACGGCATTGTAATGCAGTTCAAGGTTTAATGCAGATTGTTTTTTCTCCACCGAATCTTTGAATGCCTTGAAAGGTTTTTAATAATATTTTCCATTATTAAAACATCTGGTTTGGAAAAGCAATAATTAGTGGTTATGGCTGACTGAAAGACTTGGCATGGCTTGTAATACCTGAAACGTCGGATCATACAGACCTCTGGGAAGTGTGACTGGAACTTGGGTTCCTCGGAACAAATTCTCATAAAGCTATTTTGTACAAAGGGTTCTGGTACTAAGTCCTGTGGGAAAGGCTCAGTAGTATAGTCAGGGAACAGCTCTTCAAAAGCCTTTGGCACCGTCATGTTCTGTCGGAGTGTTTTGTTAGGATTAAAGCAACCGGGAGGATGTTCCTCTAAGTTGGTCTGGTACTTGAGCACTCCCCTACAGGAAAACAAGAATAGCGAAGACACTGAATTAACGGTCAAAACCAAGTATACCACATTAATTCAGAGAGGGGTTTAGGAGGCAGTCACAAGGCTCATATTCTGTAAGAGTATTTATTCCATTTGCTCTCAGGACTTTCAATGAGATCGAAGCTTTGCAACAATACAGCCCTCTGTCACTAAAGGCAAGGTTTAACTTTTCCAGCTCACTTGGCACTCTCCCATTGAACAGCCTCAAGCTTAATACTGCTTGAAAGAGGGAAGAGATTGCAGGAGCCTTGAAAAAAAATAAATAATCACATTTCCCATTCCATCACACCCTGGCTGTTTTCACCCATCCTTTCTTCAGTCAGCAAACCCTGCTTTTAAGGCAATCTGGAACAGAAGTGGCCTAAATTGCCAAATCATAACTGCAGGACTTGTTTCTTATCAGGTTTAGACACAATGGTATAATTTGCTCCTTTGAATATCACATTATCAAACAGAAAGGAAAAAGAAAGTCCTGTATGATAGCCAAGGAATCTTTCTTGCAAATTATTCAGCAGGCTCCATACTTGTTTTTTAAGCTAAAGTTAAATTTATAGTAAAATGAAGTGAGAACTTTTCAGCTGCAGGTAGAAGCTGTGAAGAAAGAAGTGAATACCTGAGATACTCTGGGTTATCTCAACACATGAATGTATCATTGGACGTAGTGAAGAACCAATAATACTAGTGATAAAATTCCCTATAACTACTACTTGCCTCCAAATCTGGATTTGATGACAATAAAACTACAAGAAGGAATGTTTAAAATAACAAAGGGCTAAATGACAACCATATAGGATGGGTATGGGTAGGGAATAAAGCACACTGACACAATGCCTGGTGAGATGTACCCTCTGAGTGCATGGCCATGCAGTGAAGGCTCATCTCAAGGGTACAATCAAACTTAAGGACACATGGTTAACCCTCCTCTCCCCAGCATATACACACAGCAGCAGCGACAGAGTTTAATTTACAAGAAGAGAGACAAGTAGGACATCTGCAATATTCCCAACTTAAATGTGCTCCAACAGGCTACTGGCAATCTTCCCTATTGGAATGCAGTCCTGACAGGTAGTAACAAGCTTCCCACGTGGTCCCATGAATAATATACAGCTTGGAAATTAAACCTCCTCACTCTAAACTCCATGTCCAATCCTAGGAGAATCACCTGGGAAGTGTCCATGTGCCTACAACCATGCTTCTGTCTGTATTTATTGCCTGATCATGCCTATCACTTGCATCTGGCATCACTGTCAGTCACTGCATATTTGCAAAGTGACAGATACCCCTTGCATTATGCTAGTTCCCTGCTCCATAAATACTATGGTGCCTCATGGATTTAGCTGCAAGTCACAGCACATGCGATATTCTTCCAATCAACCTTGTATGCATGCCTGACAGCTGCTCCCACAGCATCGCTGTTCCCTGAACATCCCCAAAGAGGATTCAAAGATTTCCTTGAGACACGAATAGCTGAACTGCAAACATGAGCATTCCCTCTCCAGTGATCTCTAGTTTGTTTAAGCTATTGCAAACATGCTAACTGAGTGGCAAACTGGGATGACAAAGCTGTCTGCTAACAGCAGCTGCAATGACTCCCATTTCTGAAGCTGTCAAGGGACAGCAAGTTGTCTTACACACCCAAGAGCAGCTCCCAGAACAGATGAGTTCTGCACTACTCTTAAGGAGCCTAAGGTATATCCTCATATACTTTTTTGGTGCAATACTTCAATACATAAAAGCTCAGGATGGATATCAGTAAGTAGAAGACAGACATCTTTACCAAACAAAACTGTGAGAGACAAAAAGGATAAGTAATGTGAAAGTGTCCTTACAGGCTGAACAACACAGCATGCAGGATTTACATGGGCATATATCAACTTCTGCCCCAATTTTCCATCCCCAAAACAGATAAAATTCACTTCTGGCTAAATCTGGAAAACATACACCATTATTTCTTGAGATACTTAACGATGATAAACTAGAGGTCAACAATTCTAAGTGGTTTTATAGGGAATAGCTTCTCATTCCCTTCTGCTGCACAGCCCAGCTCAAGGCAAGTTGCTTGAGGGAGTCTGCTATAGGTAAATGTGTAGATGGAATCTTAAAACTTTTCACCCTTTGGAAGTTAAATCCTTGGATAACTTCACTGGCAGCACAGATGCCTTACACTCAGCTCCTATGCACTAGCATAACCTACTTAACTCCACAGTAATACCAAATTTGGATCAGCTGAGAATCTGGCTCCAAATGGTTTGTATGTTTGACAGCTCCTTACATTTGGTACTAGAAACATCAAGTTTCTATTTTACACAAACTATTTTCTGTCGTTGCTATTACTGCCTTAAAATACAGATAAATCAATGTAGATATGCACTAAGCCTTAAGCCACTGAAATGTTTGGAAGTCATGTTGAAGTACAAGAGTAATGGAAGCTTTTAAGGATAGTTTCCTGATAGATTGTCCTTTCCCTAACTGCAGGGATGAAAGAACAAACCAATAACATATGACAGGTGACTTATATCACTTTATATACTGCTGAACAGTGCCTGGCTACCCTGAAGAAGAAGATACAATTAAAACATATCCATAATCATTGGAAACTAAACAAGAATCCATGAATACTGTGGAAATACTCAAAAAGGGAGAATCCCAAAACAGGTAAATCCTCACCCAATCTGCCACAGGAGTTGACTTGCTCTGTGGAGTAACTGGCCATTCACCTGCAAATCTCTAAGACATGCCATGCAGGAGTCATTTGGGCACCTAAGTGTGGGTATCTAAGCTTCCTTTATTCTCAGAAGAAGAATCTTCTAATCACTATCACCAATGGGGCCCAGAAATCAGCTCACTTGAGTGTAGATCTTTGTAGCAGAAGGTTAGTTGACACATCCTTCAGGCTCCATTGACTGCATTTATTAGAACTCATTATACTATAATGGGAGAAAGACACTTAGAAAACATGTAGAGAACTACATTTCGGCATCTTAAACTTGAACTGACTCCCACTCTTTATGACTCATTCTGCTCCCACTTTTAAACGACAGTTCTTTTTGATGTGCACTGAACAACTTTCCAGTTCAATACTAAGGAGGCTGTGTACAAGATACTTAACGCTTGGTGTATTGCTGCAGCCTTGGCTTGCAAATTTCTCCAATTAGACTTCTTCCTTCATGAAGTGGCAACATGAAGTGGTTAGGAATACAGTGGGCAAAGGGTAATGTATAAGGAGACAAATAAGACTGTCCATGAAAAATACTGGAACAGACTGCCTAGGGAGGTTAGAGGATCTCAGCCACCAGGTTTTTTTCAAGAAGCCAGACAAATACCTGTCAAGTATAATTTAGCAAAAGTTCATCCTCCTCCAGGATGGCAAGAACAGGTTAGATCCACGCTCCCCAGATATGAACACGGCAAAATAAGTAAATAACTAGAGAACTGGAATTGTGTCCAGGAGTTCCAGTTGTTTTGAACTCATTCTTTCAATTCACCAGATCCCAAGCTGTGTGTTATGTTCAACAACATGCTCCTACTGTGATCCTGCCACCTAATTACCTTTCACTGTTTACTTTAAGTGTCGGTGCTCAGTGTCGCACAGTCCTTTCAGCCCCTTGTGTTTCAGTAGATGTTTGACTACATGGAGAAATAAACCTTGTTCAAATGCACCTTCCTTTCCCTGTACCAATCTCTGCAGCTACTTCCACAAAGGAAACTTCAGAGATTTTAAACGACCAGATTTTCACACAGCATAGCTTGTGGAAGCTGCTTTCCCTTGTGATAGAGCTAGGTTTTGGTTGTGCCTGATATAGACCTGACCATAAGCTTCATGGCACATGTATACTGACTGCTCTGACGCTTGTTAAAACAAGAAGAAAAACTAGTAAATATTGTATCATAGAAATGAGAAAGAAATAATTAGGAAATCAGGGAGAGGCTGCTCCTTCCCCCTCCTCAGAAGTCAAAATGGAAGGTAGAGAGGAAAGAGAAAGGGATGAACAACTTTGCTTCACAGTGTCTCAGCAGCCAGGTAAGAAAGAGCTGAAAAGAAACAATAAAGTTGTCTTGATTTCCCACCAGAAAATGGTAAAATGAACAAGGAATAAAGTTGTAAGTGAAGAATTCTGTGCTAGCTGGCTGTAGTAACACACAGTTGTCAAAGCCATAGTGTGAAGTTTAAACAAACACCTGCTGAAAAACTGAAGGGGATAACATCTTGTCAGGAACTTGGCCCACTGTGCACAAGCAAGCTCAGGAAAGGCAGCAGTCAAGGGAACCACTCTTTCTGATTGTGCTTCAGGAAAAGGGATGGTGTTTTCCATTTACTTACCCAGAAACATGCAGCATCAGCAGCATATAGAAGACAAAGAAAAGGTTGTGTGTGTACCAGAAGATGTCATAGTTTGAAACCCTGAAAAGAATAAACCATGGTTCAATGCTGTTTCATTCAGATGGAGTCACCGCTGATTAAAAGTGGATCTGTGCACACAGAACATCATCATATACCACACAGTCATGTAGGACACTCAAAGCCCAGTATGTATTCCTACAGGCACACTGTACTTGCAAGCAATTAAGTGCTGAGAAGAACAAGTGACTGGCACAGAAGCAAAAAGCTGAGAAAGAGGGAAGAAGAACATGGAAGTACAGAGCCAGCTGAAGAACTCTTCCTATACTAGGAGACTTCACTGCTCTCATAGCTTCCACTTAGCCCTTATCAGATCCTTACAGCTAGAATAGTTCTTCAGTCTCCAGGCTCAAAACTCAACCTCTTTATAATGAGTGCCTCTCCTTGTGTTCTCCCTGCCCCAATACAGGCCTGTGGTGTTTAATGTTTCACTTCTAGCACAACATACAAACAGGTAATGTAGACAACAGCAGAAGGGTGGATGGGAAAGGCAAAAGAGACTTGTGAGGGTATGGAGTTGAAGGAGATACAGGAGGATAGGGAACTAGAGCAAGAAGGCAACAAGAGGACTGGTAGGAGAAATCTCAGGCAGGAGATGACATACAGTGGGGCTTAGAACTGTTGGAGGAACAAGAACATTACCACTGTGAAGATCAGGAGAGGTGAAGGGGAAAGATGCCTTCCTTTCATCAGTAATTTGTTAAGTAATGCAAAAAGAACCAAGACCAAAGAAAATATCCATCTGGAACTGTTTTCTGTTAAGCTTGTTTGTTTCTTCTTGAGTAAAACAGTCACCAGAAAAGGACAACAATCAAATGGTTAAGAAAATACTCTACTTCACAGCACACAAGTACACCCCTCCCACTACACAGCATGGTAGGAAAGTCCCTTCCAAAACCAAAAAACCTACCCCATTCATAAGCCAAAACAACTCTTAACTAACAAGCAACCTTAACTCTGAGAACGTAGTGTAAGAAGGTACTCCTCCAACATAACTAACTTTTGTCTGAACTCTTCCCCTCTTATGGCCTTTTACGTAAACAACTAACTACCTTTGCTTCAACACATCTGAAACATACATTGCATTTGTTTCTGTCTCACTTTCTCAAGAGAGAAAAGTTAATGTTAACAATCTGAGGGCCACCAAAGTAAAATCCAAGCAAGGGCAGTTCTAAGGAACCCAGCAGCTGGGCTCTGAAACCTGCCCTTCACCTGGCCATCCTTCTCCCATTCAGCACCACACTAACTCTCTTTCCTCCTTGAGGCTGCTCAAACCATATCTAACTACCCACCCTGGTAGTATTTCCATGCAGCCACTCAGCATCAGTAAGGAGCTGTGAGAGTGAGCATCAGTAAGACAGATCCAAACAATACTTACTTTCCTCTTTGAAAACACTAGCAGCTAGTTCAATCCTCCTAATACTTATTCACAGTTTACTGAACAAGTAAAGGCACAAAAATAGGATAATCATGCACAGAAAAATTTCAGGAAGAACATAAGAAGGAAGCAATGATTAAGTAGATCAGCGTGCAAGAGCGGATTTAGGGCTGAAATCCAAGAGCGTATAATAGTCTTCAAATAGTCTATTTCTAAAAACCCCACTTTCTGATAGGCAGTGAACATTCTCCTAAGACTACAGCGTGAGCTTAGCCATCATAAGACACATGAGAATCCACAGGGAAACAGATTGGAAAGGGACAGAAAGAGGCACACAGAAGCTTGTTTCCTTAGGGAAGAACACCACAAAGACAAGCTTGAGCCATAGGCCTGAGAGAGAAGCCAGGATAAAACTTCTAAATAAGAATTACTGCCTGAGTACCAGGAGATGCAGACGGTCTCTTCGGGGCTTTGATTCTGCTGGCTAAATGGCACAAAGATGGGAAAGCGCTTGTGCTTATAGTAATGGAAGAAGGAAGTAACAGGCATGTCACTTAAAAAGATGGAAACTTTTGTTGTGTGAACCCCTGAATTATTATTTTCAAGAATATGTTTGCAATTAGATGTATCTTCCCAAGTTTCCCAATCATTAATAAGTGCTGTTCTTTTCTCCTAATTTAACATGGCCTTGGAGAAAACAGGGCTTTGTTCTGGCTCACTGCTGCAGAGTGAAGTAACTGCTTTATTTTTCCATCTTCCCAAAACCAGCTTTCTTTTGCAAGCAGAGCCATCTGTGTGGACTATGTAATGTGCAGCCATGCCTGACATTCAGCACAGCAGTCTTATCCTGCACTTCCGCAGCCACATAAAAGTCTCAGTCTGGAAGTATCTCTGTCTACAAAAGGAGTACAAGTATTCCAGAGAAGGGCCACGAGGATGATCAGGGGACTGGAGCACCTCCCGTATGAAGACAGGCTGAGGAAGTTGGGGCTGTTCAGCCTGGAGAAGAGAAGGCTGCATGGAGATCTCACAGCAGCCTTCCAGTATCTGAAGGGGGCCCATAGAGATGCTGGGGAGGGACTCTTCATTAGGGACTGTAGTGATAGGACAAGGGGTAACGGGTTAAAACTTAAACAGGGGAAGTTTAGATTGGATATAAGGAGGAAATTCTTTCCTGTGAGGGTGGTGAGGCACTGGAATGGGTTGCCCAGGGAGGTTGTGAATGCTCCATCCCTGGCAGTGTTCAAGGCCAGGTTGGACAAAGCCTTGGGTGAGATGGTTTAGTGTGAGGTGTCCTTGCCCACGGCAGGGGGGTTGGAACTAGATGATCTTAAGGTCCTTTCCAACCCTAACTATTCTATCATTCTATTTGCTGAACTACTTTCCTGAATCAGCACCTGATAACACTGCTGCTCTGGAAAGACAGATTTAGTTCAGCAAAGTTTAAAACCACACATCTAGCTCACATCAGTCAAGCACCATTAATGTTTGAAGATATGGAATTAAAATATCCTTCAGTGTTAGCTGAATTGAGATGAGGTATTTACATAATCACTCTCTGAATCCACCAGAGACTGCTATAAAAATCAAGGGACATTTTATATGCTTCAATTGCAGAATCCAAGCCTTAGAAAGGCTATACTAGTACCGGTCACTCAAATGTACTATAATAGGTGCAGAATGGAAACCCATTGGAGAGTCAAACATTTGACATTCCGAGTCAATACTGCATTGCTGTTCTGACTTATAATCGGCATTAAAAAGAATATATCTGACAACCAGAAACAGAGCTTTAAAAAAGCGACATTCTACATAAGTAGCACAATTCTATTTCTGGTTTTCTTCACTGCAGCTTTTTTTTTTTTGTTGTTTCTGTTTTTTTAATTTGGTGAAAATAATTAATAAAGTTGCCAACTTAATTTAGTTCCAGTGTACTTAATTTAGGCATTGGACAGAGCTTCCATATGGTGAGTTTACTGCCTTCCCTGTACAAATAGGAGAAAAGAACTATTTGAATTTTTAAAAGGTCCAGATTTTTAACTGCACATTCCTCAAACGGTATTTTTCTCTGAAGGCAATTTAATCAGGTCTTGTGATTATTTGAATACAAAATCCACTGCTATAATTTACCCACAGCTAGTAAAGAAATAGGGCAAGAAAACTGCTACTTTTAACACTCATTTAAATGCTTCTTGCCTCATATTGCATTTACTCTTCATTCCCTCTGATCAGTATGAAAATATGATTATTCAAATGGAATTTTTCAGCATAATAATCAGATTATGTCTTACCTGATGGCATACGTAGAAGCTGTACACATTAGGAATAACACTAACACCATAATGACTCCAGTCAGACCTGGAACTAAAATGGACATAACTTGCATTTGAACTGTGCAGAGATATACTTGTTCCTATGACATATTAAGAAAGTGGAAATATTAGGCATACAAATCATGACTCAATCAAACTCTTGCATGCATTTATCTCCTGAAGACAATTCATGTATCAAACTAGACCGGGAAGAAGAGATGTTGTGAAATTTCCCAACATCCCAAAGAAAACTGCCCTTTTCCTTGCATTTCACCATGCGCCACTAACTTCCTATTAGGCTTTGCTCCTGTACTCTGTTGCTCATAACATTTGCCTATAAGCAGGTAACCAAGAACAAATCTTGTCTATTTGTTAAGAGTGACTGCACAAGTTTCTACACCTCTTTTTTACTCGAAACCCTAAACTGTGTTTATCATGACAATTAAAAACCTGGTCAGGGAGAGAATTTCAAGCACATCAATTTCTATGCAAGCTGTCACTACAATTGTTTGCCAACCCATTTCATCCTGGAATGAGAAAGGGCCTGAAATTGCTCTCCATGGCACTGTATCATGCTTGAAATTGCTGCCCATACAGCAAGATGTGTGAGAGTAATCCACAGCCAGCATTTCAGAAGGAAAGGTTAAAAACATTAAGGACTGGACTCACCTGCTCAGTGGCAGACTTCTATTAGAATTAGTCTAGCCTCAGCTCTTTTTTAAGTGAAAGGAGAGAAATATTCCTGCAGCATGATTCACCTCTGCCTAAACTAGAATCCTGCCCATAAAATACATTAAGCCATCAGCCTAAAGTTGCCGAAATTACCACTTTTTCTGAGCACCTTATCATCAAAATTGCCATTCCAGGAACTAAGAATCTGAATTAAGAAGCTAAAATCCATGACGCATTGCATCAAAACCTTTTCCTACGCAAAGAATCATAGTCTTTCAGCATAGTCTCTGGTCACCCTAAAAGCCACATGTTTGGGTTTAAAGAAAGTCAGTCAGGCCAATTACAAAAGCTAAATAAGTGCTGGTTTGGTGTAAGAATATGAACACCTAAACCAGCTTTCATGGTTTCATTCACATATTTTAATAGCCCCAGATCTTTTACAGGATCCTACCCTAATGATAAGAATGAGCTAATCTTTTTAAACATTTGACTGGGTTTTTAGACTCTTTAGCAATTTCAAATCCTAGGTTTTTACAAACTTCTCAATATCCACTTGTTGAAAAGTCTGATACCCCAATTCTGATACATCCCAGATCACTTCTCAGTTTTACAAACTGTAGGAAAAAATCTGGTCCTACAATCAATGAAGTTTTGCCATGGGCTGCATTAGAAACAATTTCACTCCGGCATGGAAAGGTTACAATTAAAAGTGCTTGCAAAAAAAAGTGCATTTTTTTCCAATTGCCTCCTTCTTCATTTCTTTTTTCTTAATCAGATTTGATGTGTAGCATGCAATCAGCCTCCCCTCTGACACACATACTTCCAATCCTATTGCAGTACAGCCCTTGATCCAGCTTTCTACACTGTCACTCAAGCCAAGGTGTGCAAGGTCACCTATTACATTCAGTTCTTCCAGTTCTCCATCAAACTGCAAACAAGGAATCACTCACAAACTTGCTCCAATTCATCAGTGCATGTTTAGAGTTTCCTCTCCTCCATGTCTCTCTTTTTCCTCCAGTAACTGTAATCTTGAATACTTGTTCCTCCCACAGCTAGGAAGAACATATACATTATATGTATATTATATATATGATTTTATATATATATAATAATAGAATAGTTGTGGTTATATAATATGAATATATAATGATATATGTAATATAAAATCATATCTATAACATACATATATATATAAAGTATATATGTGTGTGTGTGTATATAATCATGAATACAAGGAGGTTCTTTCCTGGACAGATCTGAAAAGCCATCGCACTATAAATTCTTCCAACTCTTTGTTCCTTCTCTTCACTGTGTTAAAAAGAAAAAATCAGCCAATGAATCCAGCTCTGAACTGTTTGTGAAGAGACCAATTTTCTGCACATTTGCACAGCTTCCAGTGCAGCAAAATCTTAGTCCCTGTCTGGGCACTCCTTCAGCCCAAACAATAATGTTAGTTATCAGTTGTTACCATGGGGCATGATCTGAGCAATTTTAAATTCAAGATGACTTACAATCACTGCTTTTTGCAACAGTGTGCTCAAACTTTTCCTGGCTATCAGAGGGTAAAAGTATTTCCACCTTGCAGCTAGAGAGGTCTCAAGATGGCCCCAGACACTAGCACTCTATTTTATGGGGCCTCTACACTGTTTCTCCGCAGTGAGATGGAGAATGCCCTTCTCCTTCATCCAAGATATTAAATGTAATCTTTAGCTCTTGTTCTGATTCTCCCTCCCCATCTTTAACTCCCTCATTTGTCACTTACCCTCTTTCAAGCCTCCACCACTGATTCACTAACACCACCAATTACTCAACCTATTTCCAGTTAACAGGTACAGTATACTTCAATGTCTATCATTTCACTTTCTCACTTCCTCTACTCAACTCATTTTAGGGTTTATGGAAAGCACTTTCCCACAGGCTGCTAATTCTAGTAAGCATATTGGGATTGACAGATCTAGAACCCCATTTATTGCTGTCCAGATAGAGACTTTGGGACCTTGCCCTTCATGCTACCAAGTTGGGATTTTTGTGTTTGATGTAAATAAGGGTAAAAGAAAGACAACATCAGGAAGGACCTTTACCTGCTTGTGAAGCACTAAAGCTCAGGCTTGTGCCTACCCCTGTATACCCACACATTCCTCCCTTCTAGATTCCTGCACCAAAAATGAATTTGCTTATTTATTCATTATGAGTGCTGAAGCCTGATTCCTATGTAACAGTTTAAACTGCTCTGAAGTCAAACCAATCCTCAAATAAACTAGCTGAAGCAAGACCATATTTTTGTTATGTTTCTTTTTTTCTAGAAATTGGATCATTTAGGAATTTGGTTTTAATATTATTCAGAATCTCTGTTTGAAACTAATGATTTTCCACTGACTCATCTGTACAACAACAGCTTTGAAGATGCAGCTCATCCTACTACAGGGCTTATGTAACTCCTGACTATTGTATAAGCAAACCCAGGTTATACTAATACAAATAATACATCTCAACCTAGCTGAGATACAAGGAATGGAGCATGGGAACACAGAACCACAATGTTTTGCCTGGAGAGTGACAATGAGAAGCAGCAAACTTTCTCATTCAGTTTTGCAACAGACTTACCAGTAGCAAAAAGCAGTTTCCTCGGGTCCTGAAAAACAGACAGGAAAAAGAAAGAATCAGCATACATGATGCTGTATCTCTATGAGTAACGTCATAATAATAAGTAGCTCATAAAGCTCACACACTTGAAGGCATAAACAATCCCTAAATCTGGACACAGGAATGGATTTGGTATTTGCTAACAGTTTACACTGACTGCAATTCAACATAAACTAAACCCTCAGCCGTTTCATTCCCCCCGTGAAGACAATTCCGATCTGTTATGAAAAGCTGGGATCCAGGTAGCTTTACTGTTAATCATTTTTTGAAAGCTCAACTTTACTCATACCTTTAGGAGGAGGGAAGGCAGCAGAGCAGAGAGATATTTTGAATTTAAAGGAAAGACAAGTGGCAAGCATTTTACTGCCAGTAACATTACCAAGAGATTTGCAGTGGTCTCTGGTGAAGGAGGGCTAAACACCAAGGAGATGACAAATACAAGGCCAGAGGTTCCTGTGTCCTTCACCACATGTGGAAGGGAAAGGGGATATTTCAACCTCACAGGAAACTGCCTCACTCCCCCTGAGTCCTACACGTCATGAGGTTTTGTCTTCACTGCAGAGAAAATCTATTTTCTTTTAAAACTTACAGTAAAATGCAGTGAGGGGAGGTGAGAGTTTTCATACAGGTCTGGACAAAGAAAGCATCACTCTCCCTGACCTTGTCATCCAGATGTGCACGGCCATGTAAAGAAGACAACAGCAGCATCCAGACTGCCCACCATAGTTAAAAACCACATTTAAGTAGAATTTAAGCACAGAGGTTCAAGAGCTACTAACGTGCCTAAACTCTGGGAGGTTTCAGTTCTAGAGTTACTAAAGACTTGTTATTATCTCCATTTTCTATTGCAAAATTCCCAAGGCTGCTCAGCACAGGCTGCCATGAACACCCTGGCACGCACTTGCTTGTGGCAAGCTCTTGCTGATGCTCCTGATGAGGAACATTAAGCTGTGGCCTAAGTCTTTTAGGCCACTCCTAACACATGCAGACACACTCGAGGTCAACCCAGAACCTCAGCACAACAGTTGGTGTTGGCATGTCTGTCTGCCATAGAATAGCTTGGTGATTAGATCATTCACCCAGGGAGTGGAAGACCTTGGTTGTTGGTCCTTTTGAGCCTAGGCTGAGTCAAGCTCTCCTTTTCCAGGAAAGGCTGCAGCTGGTATAGGGTCATTCTAAATATTTCCTAATGAAGGTGGTAGAAAAGAAATGCAGACTTGAGACCAGAATCAATATAAACAGAGAGAATTTGATTGTAGCCCAAAAAAAGAAAAGAGTCTTGGACTCTGGTCTTACTCCTAAAATCTGCAAGTCTCTCTCCAGTGCCAAATGCATAACCAACAACCTATAGGAGGGCCTAGGAGTCTGGTGTGCCTGCAAGAGATCTGCATCACAGTCAGAGAAATCAGGTAAACCATGTATTTCATAAGTAGAAGTCAGCTTACAGCCCAGTTCATGCAGACAACTAATTCCACTCAGCATATATACTCCAGTTCGCGCTGCACTTTAAAGATGCAAAATCAGTCCCAAATCCCACTATCCTCAGATGCCCAATACCTGTCACATAGCCCTACATTGTAAATAGTGGAAATGCAGAACATATTTTTCCAAACAGCAGCAGGCCCACCCAAGGAACAGAGCAAGGCAGAAGAGAAGCAGGAACACAAGGTGCAAGGTGAAAGGACTTGATGACAGCATTCATAATCAATAGGACTAAATCCCTCTGGGTTTAATAAAAAGTGCTCAATACATGCTTTGTCCAGAGAAAGAAGTAAAATCCTCAGAAATTCACATGATGGTGAGTTTTCCGTGCACAGAACAGCAGCACTATAAAGATCAAAGGATGAACCATACAATAGAATTGAATATACAAATACCCATACGCAAACTATGAAAGGGCAGCTGGCTCACCTCACCACGATAGTTCGCTACATTTATTGCCAGAAAGTCTTCATTGTAGTTCTGAGAGAAGTTAAGAGCGTTCACCAGATGAGCAGCAACATGTAAGACTGAAAGAAATAGTAAATCTGAGGTCCATAAACAAGAGGTAGATGTTCCTCTGAAGTAAAGAAGAATGGCTACCCAGATGCCAAGCTATAACCACATCATCTGCAAGAGGTGCGTCAGGGACTAAGGGATTCTTTTTCAAAGGTAAATCAGGTTATAGATACTGATGGCAGAAAGCTGCATGTATTTATATGTGTTTTACCACTACATCAATTATTTTCATACTGGGAGACAACACCAAAAGGTGTCCACACAAGAGTGTTCTTTCACCAAATTGGGTATTTGTCTCCACTGCTCCCTCTTCTGCAGATAAGCTGGTAGCACCCTATTTCTTCACTGAAATTCTTTAGGCACAACAAAGGGTCACTTGCAGTGGCAGATGTTGGCCTGCTCTTTTAGACCTGTTCTTTTAGAAACTGGAATTTTAAGGAAAGGCTTGGCATTAGAATATAACCCCAAGTGTTTGAAGGAAAAATAAACCACAACCCACATACATCTGACAAAGCACTCACAATTTAAGATAGGGAAGCACAGAGCAAGACTACCCCCAAACGTACTGTACAAGAAAAAACACAAAGTGCTGCTTCAGTGTGTGTTCACAAACAAGCTGCTACTCAGCACAGTAAGATCTCACCTGAAAAGATGCATATTGTAACACCACACGTCACATGGAAAGTTTTACTTTTATCGAGCAGCCTTCTGGTTTTCCTGCTGGCAACCTAGTAAGAGAAGAATTCAAGCAATCTCTCTTCTAAAACACAGCAAACAGAAAAAATACTAACAGCAACTGAGGTGATGTAACAGCAGCTTCAGTTTTTACTAAGTTTAACACCCTTGCATGCCCAGTACCTAAATGTAAAAACAACAGGATTATGTCACCGAGCCAATTTTGAGACTTTAATGAAGAAATCACAGTTGGGTCTATATCAGATGTCAAGACCACATAAAGTAATGTCCCTTCTGCCCTTAAAATTTAGGAATTCCAGCACTAATTGTTGCAGGCAGTAGACTCTCTAGTGAACAGGATCAGAGGGAAAGGGGTATGGCATGCATAAATGCATGTATAGGCATCAAATCTTATAGGTACTGTCATACGATGAACAGAACCCATAGGTTCAATCTGCAGCCATTTAGAAAACACAAATGCTCCTCAAAGTGTTACTCAAATTTCTGCAAAAGCAACTTGTGAATTGCAAATAAACTAAATTATTCTTTACTGAATATTAGCATAGGAAACAAACCCTCTTAGCTCCGACAGAACTTCTTCTCCCATGCTAATGGATATATCTGATTGAGTATTTTTACTCAAGGTTCTGTCACCTCCAGTAGGACGCTTCTGGTCATGCAGAGACAAAGTTCTTTTGCTCTGTTGAACTCTACTAGAAAGCAGTAGAGAGGACACAGATGGCTTTTATATTAGAGTCGGGAAAGAAGGAGACTTTGTCTGGTTACAATTCCACAGCCTTCCACAGGTTACAATTCCCTATCCTTCAAAAATGCACTGAAAATGCCTTCGCTACAAGAAGTCCAATCAAATCAGACAATGCCAGTCAAGGCAGTCTTCAAAGGAGTCATGAATCGAGGATGAATGCCTGATAACCGCACCACACAGGCCCATACTGTATAATAATAAATAGGGATAAACCAGACTTTTTTCCTATTATTTCCTATTTAGACTAAACAGAGACCAGGGCCCTCATCTTCACTGCTGCTGCATTCTGAGGGCAGTGCTTACCTTCTGAGATCCTCGCAGGAAGGCCAAGAGAACACGGCACATTGGTAGAAGGACCAGGCAGCAGTTGAGATTGAGGACAGATGCCGAAGCTCTGCTAACACACAATCCTAGCTGAACAAATATAGCAAGAGTTAGATTACAGGGCGAAAAGACTCTCTAATGGTTCAGGTGTCAGCATTCACCCTCCTGTTCTTTGCTGTGAAACTGAACAGTTCCCATGCTCTCAGAATGGTGGAGTTTAATGATGGTTTACGTGTTCTGGAAAAAACATGTTTTACATCAAATTAATTTTGTCAACAGTTATGCCAGCAAATGACAACTTTCTACTGAAAAAAACAATACCCTCATCAGTGCCCAAAGCCACGTGGAAGAAAACATATCTGAGACAACAATAAGCGTCCACTGAGAAATTACCTGAACGCTTCAACAGACAATTAAATCACAACGAGGGATAAATACCATGAAGACACTACACAGACATTCAAGTAACATGTAATGATTTTCTGGTAAAGAAGCCAGAAAAAAGATGTTAAAAAATCATATTGATTCAATGAAGCTGAAATGATAATATTGTTTCAAGGAGCGTTACAGAATCGTCACAGAACTCATCCATTCACACTGTGCAGTGCCATATTTGGACCTAAAGAAAGCAGGTTTTCTTCAGTTTAACTGCTCAATAGCTGGGAACTGTAATGAAGTCTAATTTCACTAATGCTTTCACTGGTATATTTGGAACTTACATAATTAGAACAAAACCACTTGTCAAATGAATGAACAAAGCACACATTAATGTCATAACCCCGTATTTTTTCACCTTATTATATTCTCTCATTCATTTGTGATTTTTAAAGAAGTTAGTAAAATGCCTTTGTTCTCCTACTTATTAGGTTGAATTACCATTTTACTAGCTTATATAAAAGATACTTTTAGACTGTCAACAGATTTTTGGAAGGGTATTTCTTACAGTGTTCTCTTATGCCCAAGTTTTTCAACTCCTGAAGAAATTAATAGAAATCTATCATAAGCTAATTCAAATACTGCAGAGATATGCAAATGATTTGAACAGGTAAAAATTATCTCATTAAAAAATATAAAAGTTATATTACTTTTTCAAAACAAAACTTTATGTCAAAAAAGAACATCTCCTATTTCTCAGTCAGAAAAAAAAATCAGCAGGGAAACATTTATTATATTCATATGCTAATCATCAAGAAGAAAAAAATGGAGAGAAACAAAGGGTTTATTTGGGAATGTTATTTTTTTCACAAAAATTATTAGAAAAGCCTGGTCATTTCAAAATTTATAATTGTTATTAGTTGTTTTTTACAGACTTATCTACATCTCACAAAAATATATGAACATACAAACTAAACCATATAACTGGGCTTCAGTGTGTCTAGGAAGATCCTAAGCATAATGGCATGGCAGGAGCTCCTCACTGTCATAAAACATCAAAACTGCCTGCTCTCACAGTTAGTAACACCCCATTTGCACCCCGCATTCTCTGCAGTACATCTGGGCACAAAACCGGCAGGCAAACAGAAGGTAAAGATGCTCAATCTACCTGAAGCATCAACCTCTCCACCAAAATTCAGTTTCTTTAATGGCCATGTTACATTATTTAGTTGGGCATGAGTGCTAAGGGACCTCCTTATCTGTGGGAGATGGGACATTACCACCTCCCATAAAAGAAAGCAGTCATCAGGGCACCCTCTCTCAAAAGCTGCCCATGAGAAACAGGAGCAAGTACCCTATGCATTCTGCTCTACCTTTCTCTCTGCTCTGTAAATGTTCACAGATCAGATCTCACAAAAGTTATACTGAGAGGGACACTTACAGCAGAGGCATCTCTAACCTAATGAATTATAGAAAATAAGACTGGAATGAAGCGCATCACTTAGCTCTTTCCCACTCTCCAGACCTCCTCCACAGTTTCTTCCAACGCACTGTTAGTGCTTTTTTCCCTGACATAAAATCTCCCTCTTTTGCTTCTATTTCATGTTACTCCACACTCTGTTCATATGTACAATGAGAAATTATTCTTGCTACTTTTCCCTCACTAGTCATGCTCCTCAGACTTTAGGTCATTCTCTCTTTTCCCCTTTGGACTCTCCCAACTAGTTATCAGCCAGACCTGGTCCACAGCTCAAGTGCAGTGACTACAATTGAGCACCAGCTACAATGGTCACAGCCTTAGAAACTAAGCTGACATTTTATTGAATGTTGATGTCACTTCCCACTTCAAAGTATGATTTTAAAAGGAAATGTGAACAACCACAATAAATGTTTCTCTATCCTTGCCCACAGTAGCTTAAAGGGACTTTAGAACATTGCAAATATTTTTCGACTATCAGATAAAACACAGTACCCTTGAAATGACTGGACTTAATGGAGAGTAAAATGTCTCTATGATGTGCTGTTTGCATATACAAGACTGTCTCTATTTTCATTAATTATTATTCCTCTAAAGGGAAACTAAAAATGAGCTTTATACCTCATAAAAGTAGTAAATTCAAAAACACGGTCATTAAAACACATATAAGCATTTTTATGAGAGTTTTACTGATGTGCTATAGTATCACAGTGGTTTAAAGAGCATGATTTGAAAAACCCAAGAACTATGTAGAACTAACATTATGCAAAACCCACAAGTAAACTGAACAACCTTTATAGCTCTTGAATAACACCCAAAAGGTGGAAAAAGTTGCAATTACAATTAATAAGTAAAGCAATCTGAAAATTGTAATAATTTCTATTGTACGACCTATATGACACATTATTCGTTTCTCAAGAGCTTATGTTGTCTTGGAGTTTAAACACAAACCAGGCATGATATTTGTTATCCTACTTTATGAAGCACAACTATTCTTCTTACAAAAACTTAACAAAAGAGCCTAGCTTGGAATAGTCTACAATAGAGATAATTCTACACTGTATGGCATTAAATACATGAAATCATTTACTGTAAGAAATAAGTAAAATGCCAAACAATTTAACTGTTTAAAAAAACATGAACCAATGATGATGAGCAGAAAGAGCTAACCTACTAACCTCTGTGGATGTTTTTCCCATTCGCTATTTAACAAATAGCAAATATTCATGGCAATTCAATTACTGTGGAAGAATGCCCTTACACTGATTTAATTCAATGCTATCAGCATCTCTTCAAAAGAAAATACAGAGAGCAGGAAACTACTTCTTTGTATGTGCAGTGTACTTCTAGGAAAGCTTGATGCAAACACTTTCACCAATGGTTCATTTAAGGTTTTATTCTGAAGAATTAAAGTTGGGCAATGCTTGCTACAAGAAGCCCATGACCAATTTGAAACACTGGTAAAAGTAATACATTTAGCAATGCCTAGAATAACAACTCATGCAAGACACAGAAGAATAACAGAGTACTAAGTTTGCTCTTAACATATATCCAAAGGCTAAAAACATCCCCATGAAACTAATTCTTTCCAAATGGTTTCCAAGAGGTTTCATTCTCGACTTCCTTCGCATTGCCTGGGTGACACGGTAACAAATGAACATGGATTTTTATACTAGAGTAGAATGAAAGATGATTTTTCCTCCAAGGCAACTCACTGGTTCTAGAAGGGAATATATATCTTTATTCTCCTTCTATGATTCTATGATTAAGTAGCTAAGAAATGAAAGAAATATAATCTTCTTTTCTTTCTAAGATTATTGTTTTAAGGAAAAAAAGAAGTATTATTAAATGTTAGTACTATGTGAAATTTTTGTAGGATTAAAAACCAGAGGAAAAACCACCCCAAAAATCTCTGTTGGACACTCCTTTTCATCCACCTTTGCTGATACCATATCCAAGCATTTGATAACTCCTTCGGTACTCTGCCTACCCAGTATCACACACACTGTTAGCCTATTTCATGGAGGGGAAAGAGGCATAAAAAACCTAAAGGACTAATCGAATATACAGAGGAGATCTGTGGCAGGGATAACAGGTCTTACAAGATTTCAGACCAAATGTTCATCTTTATTCACCTATTAATCAGTTTGTTCGATCTGTCAGAATCCTAACATCAGGAAATGCAATTCTTAAAAACACATGGTTTAGTGCGTGGTGTCCTGCCCATGGCAGTGTGTTGGAACTACATGATCTTAAAGTCCTTTACAATCCTGACTATTCTATGATTCTATGATTCTGTCTGCCTTGCTGAGTTATAGGAGTGCCAGGCAGGATGATACACACACAGGCTGGAAGTGATCTCAAATTATCTTCCAGACCTGAGTGTCCCAGACCATCCTTCTTCTGTAGCCACAGTGCAAACCATTACAGCCTTTTATATATTAATTCGTAATAACAACTTGGATGCTTGATCCTGAAAGATGCAGCATGAGCTGAACTCCACAAATTTTGTCATGATTCAAGGGATTAAGTGTACCTAAGTCCCCCCAAGAGATTCACAACACACTGCAACTCATGGCCAGAGCAGTAAGTTGGTTATTGTCATATCTGAGTCACAGTCACATGTGTCCAATACTAAGGGCTTCTTTTCTGTTGAATTACTTCCCCTTATCCCACACAGTAGGTAATATGGTCTGTAAAATGGGTTTTATGGAGTGTAATGCACCTATTTTTAAGACCTGTCCTTGCTGGAGTACCATGGGAACCCTGCAATAATACATACTATAATGAATAATCAAGCAATGAAACACTTTGGCCATAATTCAGTTCTGTTCCACACAGAGTATTATGCCATGATCATCTCAGAACAAGGAGCAATGATGACAAGGCTATTTTTAACACCGGTCTACATGATACAGTAGTAAAAATTGCAGTTAATCATTCATGATGTACCTCTACTAATTGAACCTCCACTATTAAGAGTTTCATAAGCAGTTCTGCCAAGGTGGAAGTTCTCCCATAAAAGTTAGCAATACAGATGTCCTTTACAGGACAGCAAAGATGCTTAACTCTGGGCTGTCCAGGAAGAACGAGGGATTGGGGGAAAAAATGTTTTGGCAAACAAAAGGTCTAGGATAAGGCAAAGAGAATGCAAGAACTGATTTACTTGCAAATTCAAAGGGACTATCAAGATAAGGTCTTGTGGATTAACACCCTGAGTCTTCATCAGGGAATCCTGCATATATATTTATGTATATATATATAGCTTCCATAGCAACATAAATCTATTATTAGACATTTTTGACACATGTAACACTGTAAAGAGCAAATCCCAAATAGCCTGGATCAAGACATTAAATAACAAAACCACACTGCATTAAGGAAAATAAAGGGTCAAGACACACAACTCCCTCCAATGCTTAGACGGGGCGGAAGCAGGCTGCAGGGTGGTTGTATAAGGATCAATGAAAGCAGAATTTGGCCTCAGTTAGTAAAATCTCTACCATTACAATAAACTAGAAAGGAGAGACATGCAAGTTAATGGAACATCTGGAACCTATTCCAAGCAGTGAATAAAGATGACATAATTGTACTGCACAGTAAGAAGGCGGCAACTGTATAGATAAAAAAAGCGAGGCAGCACTTTTCCTTTTCAGTCCCATTTTCAGTTATGCAGTCTCTTCCCAATATGATCCTTCTGAGAATGCATTTTCTTCCCTTTGGTCTGAAACCCAGAAGCTTATTGCTTGCATTAAAATCCATTTGACTACATTAGAGTTATTTCAGCAGGGACTAGAGAGTGAATAGGGAGAAACCTTTTATGCCACGACAAGATGAGCCCAATGTACTTTCCGTTCGTGGGGAACCCAAGCAACAAAAACCAGGTATTACATTAAATGCTGCTAAAAGCAAGATTTAAGTTCTATAGTTAAGTCCAGTACTGAATTCAAGCCTGAATTTGTGGGTCAGAAGCAAGCAAAAAAAAATACAGCCAAACTCATCTGAAGGGAGAAATCTTGAAGTCCACAAAGAAATGAATCATCTGGACAACTTCTTAGACTGAGCAGATACAAAACCTCCAACAATGAAGATTTTGGAGTGATGTCAGGTAGTTTATGAATCCTCCCTCCTCTAAGTCATGCCTACTTCGTCTTGTAATACCTGTCATGAACATGCAGATCAGAATACTACTTCCTTTTTTGCCACACTCTTTTATAACAAAGCCATGCCTTTTGGATGGTTCCCGGGCTTCCCTTCTTTAAGCAATGTAAGCCCACAAGTTAACATTTATTAAATTACAAAAAATTGAGATTCTTCACCTGGATCATGCTCCTGAACCAGTGGCAATGAATGCATTCATGCAGCGAGACTATGGTCTGCAGTGTTAAAAGCAATTAAGCATCCAAAGGGAGAGTTCATCAAAGCAAAAGTACTGGGAAGGGCTTTATATCCATTAGGTCCTGGTTGAACTTGCACTATAAGAATCATATAATCACAGAACAATTCTGGTTGGAAGAGACCTTGGCATGTCTCTATTCCAACCTCCTGTTCTAAGCAGGTTCAACACAAAACTCAGGCGAAGTTTGCTCAGGGTTTTGCCCCATTAGGTTTTTAAAACCTCCAGGGATGGAGATTCCACAGTGGGAATGTGGCTGTGGGACTCAAACTGAACAAAGACATTTAACCCAACATAAATTTACCCATTAAATTTTGTGGCATAGAATAGGCTGATTAAGTTTGTCGTGGCACAGCAGTGTCTTCGACTTATTTATTCTCTTTGCACTTCCAGGACACCACCATGCTCATGGTACCTTTTTACAGGTATAAAAATAGGGATCAGAAAGATTGCAATTGAAAGACTGAGAGTTATGTACCTAAATGATGTTAAAATCCTGTGCTAAGTGTCTTGTTCAGCATCGCAGAGGATGCAACCGAAAAAGAATTAAACTGAGCCTCCTTCTGTGGAAGGCTGAAGGAAAGTGAACCACTGAATGAAAGACTAACCTCATTCCTTCTTCTTCACATCAGAAAGAAAACACACGGCATGAAAATGTGGCAGAACTGAATATATTCAGGATATTCAGTACAAGATCTCATTTCACAGCACGATCTGATTTCCTACAGCAACTCTTCTTGTTCTCCATCCTGTTACTTGGTAAACAATAAAATTACCTGTGGTAAATCTTTCAGTGCTGCAAGTGCAGTTCTTAAGGAGGTTTTAGGCTATTGGAGCATATGAAAAGAGAAAAGAACTCCTTAGCAGACCTCACTGAAAAACAAGAGGATTTTTTAACACAAAAAAAACACCATTCCTTTTTGCCATTTTTTGTTAACTGCGGAAAAAGGAACCAATTTTCATGAAAGGATCTGCAAAAAAGTTAATTCTGTTAAGATAAAAAAAAAAACAATTGTTGAATTATAAATCAAGAACTTTCATCTAAATCTCAAAATATTCAAACAAGAAACAGCACACAGAGAGACTGCAAGCCACTCACCCTCATGTTGTGTGCAGTTCTGGTGTCCTCAATATAAAAAGGACATGGAACTGTTGGAACAAGTCCAGAGGAGGCCACGAGGATGATCAGGGGACTGGAGCACCTCCTGCATGAAGACAGGCTGAGAAAGTTGGGGCTGTTCAGCCTGGAGAAGAGAAGCTGCATGGAGACCTCATAGCAGCCTTCCAGTATCTGAAGGGGAGCTATAGGGATGCTGGGGAGGGACTCTTCACTAGGGACAGTAGTGACAGGACAAGGGGTAACGGGTTAAAACTTAAACAGGGGAAGTTTAGATTGGATATAAGGAGGAAATTCTTTACTGTAAGTAAGGGTGGTGAGGCACTGGAATGGGTTGCCCAGGGAAGTTGTGAATGCTCCATCCCTGGCGGTGTTCAAGGCCAAGTTGGACAGAGCCTTGGGTGACATGGTGTAGTGTGAAGTGTCCCTGCCCGTGCAGGGGGGTTGGAACTGGATGATCTTAAGGTCCTTTCCAACCCCAACTGTTCTGTGATTCTACGATTCTAGAATGGAGAGGAAAATGGTTACGCAGATGGGCCATGGGCCCTCTCAAACCAATACAGGAAAAAAAAAAAGAGGAGCAAAAATCCCTGTGAAAGGGAACAGCAGCAGTAGCATGGGTACATGTATGGGTTTCTGAAGAGACTAAAATTGGGTTCAGTCTTCTCAGCCTGCAAAATAATCATGATTTAAACACATACACAAATATATTGAAGAGAAGGGAGAAAACTAATTCTGGGGTCTAAGGATGATATTTAGACAAACTTTGACCCAAAGCATCTTATGGACTTGGCACTTCACTTTCCTCCTCATTTTGTAAAGTCCCTAAACTGCTCTGGTATTCTTTCTCACAGCTGCAGACACAGTAAGACAAACTCACACACACGGTCTCCTGGTCCTCATCTCCTGACCAAGACAAGGAACCTGTTGCTTGAATCATCTCACAGGTTCTGAGCCCACATTATGTTACTTTGCATGTGCCTTTCATTTTGAAGTATGAGAAAACCAAAACAAACCACAAATAATGAGCTGGTACAAGGCAGACAAGTCTTCTGAATTAAGAACTTTGCTGACTGATACCAGTTGGATTGGGTTAGAATGGTAAGGGTTTGGTAGCGGCAGGTTTACAGGAGTGGCCTGTGTGAGAAGGTGCAGGAAGCTTCCTCCATGTCCTGCAGAGCAAACGCAGCCGGATCCAAGACAGACCCATCACTGGGCAGCGCTGAGCCCCTCAGTGATGGTGGCAGCACCTCCGAGATAGCTTATTTAAGAAGGGGAAAAATCTGCTGCACGGCAGTATCTGTGGGAGAGGAGTGAGAACATGTGAGAGCAACAGCTCTGCAGATACCCGGGTCAGTGCAGAAGGAGGAGAGGAGAAAAGATTCCCTGCAACCCATGGTGCAGACCATGGTGAGGCAGGCTGTGCCCCTGCTGCCCATGGAGGTTCATGGTGGAGCAGATCTCCACCTGCAGCCTATGGAGGACCCCAGCCTATGGAGGACCCCAGGCTAGAGCAGGGGGATGCCAGAAGGAGACTGGGATCTCATGGGCAGCCTGTGCTGGAGCAGGCTTCTGGCAGGACCTGTGGCCCCATGGAGAGAGAAGCCCAGGCTGGAGCAGGGGAAGAGTATGAGGAATCCTTCCCTGAGAGTGAAGGAGTGGCAGAGACAATGTGTGATGAACTGACCACAGCCCCATTCCCCATCCCCCTGTGCTGCTGCCAGGGAGGAGGTAGAGAATACAGGAGTAATGCTAAGCCTGGGAAGAGGAGGGGGAAAGATGTTTTTTTTAGGATTCAGTCTTACCATTATCCTGCTCTGATGTGATTGCTAATAAATTAAAACTAATTTCCCAAGCTGAGTCTGTTTTGTCCATAATGGTAGTTGGTGAGTGATTGCTCGCTGTTACATCTCAACCCACAAGCTTTTCAATCTATCTTCTCTGCTCTGCCCGGTTGAGGGTGACAGAGCAGCTTTGGGGGGCACTGGCTATCCAGCCAGGGTCAATCCACCACACCAGCTGACAATCTGCTCCAACGTGGTGACCCAAGCACACCTGCTTTATAAGCAACCCACTAGCTCTGCCAGGAGCAAACACAGTTTTCAAATGGATGCCCTGGTCTACAAAGCCATCAGTAAGTACAGTACAGTAATACTGAACACGTTCTCATGCTTTGTCTTTCAGGAGTGATCATCAGGAAGGATTTAAGTATTTTCATTCCCTTCTTTTCGCACTGCTTTTGCTAACATTTATTTCTTGAACCCATCTGAGTCAGCCATAAGAAAAACTAAAAGTAGATCAGGTCAACTTAGTTCTAGGAAGCTCACAGAAGCTTACAGAACTCACTAGCTATGGCAATGATATCAACCATAGGAAAAAATACATCCTGGATGTTTCACCAAAGGTGAAACCCAGAGGCTCTACAGCAGGTTAAGATGTGCATCACCTCTGCTTTAACCCCATGTCAGCTTCCAATTGAAATCCACCCCTGAGCATGGCACAGTGCTACAAAGCATCATATTATTGATTCACTTTTTCCTGGATTCTCAAATTGTGAGCAGCCCTAAAGCACTTTCAGTTAACCCTTACTCTATCCCTTTGGATAGAAACCATTTCAAACAACTGCAATGGCATAGCTGTGGATAACTTCACAAGACAGGCCAGTATCTCACTTCCCCAAATGATCTTTATGGGTAATTCTGGCGGTGATGGACGTTACCCTTGCTAAATCAAAATGGTCTAATGACCATTCAGACTCCATGCTGATGCTATATTAAATACCAAAACTGAAAGTATATAGATTACAGCAAATTATGCAGAATGGAGGATCTGTGAGACTGAAAAGAACTAGAATTTATCAAAAGAATTCCTTTAGCAACAAGCTTGGCTAACGCTTTTGACGACAAAATCTGAGCTCCAGTCCTCTGTTGAGCATGTTGGTGCTCCTGTGAGCCTGTCTGCAGCTGGGGCACTGGGAGGGAATTGAGGAGGCGGAAGGAGAGCTGCCCCATACTTAACTGGTGCTTTTACTTCTCAACACTTTTTACTCCTAAACAACTGTCAACAGGATCCCAGTGATCTCCTACTTGATCTTTTCCCACTCTGCAGAGCTAAACAGGCAGTTTGTGTCGTCTTTGATTACCAAATGCATTCTGCCCTTTTCCCACCTCCCAGCAGCTCAATTTCCAGGGCAAAAAGTAATGTCCGGGTCACTCACCCCTAACATCTGATGCAAATAGTAATACTGCAGCCCTTGGTAATAGAGCAGGAAGGTTTTCCAGAAGAACCATACATTGAGGGAGAGCCAGAAAAACTGAAATGAAACAGAAACAAGAGATTGTAAGCGCAAGTTACACGTGCGAACTTCGCACTGTTGATTTCATTCAGAACAGTCACATCCCTGCAGTTTCATAAACGTAAGCACACGGAGTGGGGAAAAAAACACCAAACTTTTGGCGTAAAATGCATTAAAATATTAAATGGAATAGCCCCTAGGTGAGAAATCTTCACTTCCATTCGACTTCGCAAACTTTACCTCTGTGACTACCAAGAGTCGGCAAACCCCCCCGCCGCATACCGAGCGCTACTGCAGATCTGTAGTTACACTGCAGTCAAAGACCCAGGGAATACAAACTAGCAACAAAGAGACAAAGCAAGAATCCGACCTCCGAGAAGATGCATCTTCTCCCCCCGACCTTCTCTAACAAAGACCCAACGTCCCGACCGCGATGCCCGCGGACACCCGCACTTATCCCGCCCGCGGCGCACTCGTGTCCCCTGTACTTAGCACCGCGCACCGGTAACCCGGACACCGAGCACCACCGGGACCTCCCCGACTCCCCCGGGCCCAGCGCCATCGACGGACCCCCACCGCCCCCCCCCCCCCCCCCCCGGGGTGCAGACCCCTACCAGGAAGAGGTGTTTGCTCCCCTCGTTGGCCAGCCAGCTCCTGCAGGACAGAGCCATGGCGCGGGGCAGCACCCGGGGGTGTGGGGGGGCGATGTGCGGGCTCGCCCTCCTTTTCAGCCGGGCCGAGTCGAGCCGGTCCTCCCCTGTCCCCACCCCTCACCCCCCGCCCGGGCTTCCGGCCGCCGGGGCGTTGCGCTCCGGCCCCTCCGCGCTCCAGCCCCCCCATCCCGGCCCCGCTGCGGCCGCTGCCCCTTTGTCTGCTGTGTGCGGGGCTCCCCCCGGACCCGCGGCGGAGGAGCCGGGGGCTCGGCAGGGGACACCCCCGACGGGGCTCCGGGCCGCCAGAGACTCGGCTGCGGAGGGATGGGGCCGGCTCCTCCCATCCCCCCACCGGGAAAAGCGTGTTTTCCCGACGGAGAATCCCGTCCGAGGGGTTTCCCTTTACCCAAACGGGGGAAACGCGACACAAGAAGCCGGAGGGAGTGGGAGAGCAGCCGTGATTGCAGCTCCGCTGCGGTGCGGGGGAAAACAAAGAGGCTGCCCAAGAAACTACTGTCTGGACTGCACATAGAGTCATGGAATAGTTTGGGTTGGGAGTTTCAAAGGTTATCATCTAGTGCAGCTCCCCTGCAGTGAACAGGGACACCTTCCAACGGGGCCCTCGAAAGCTGGATGGGCCAGACTGTGCTACTGTCAGTCTGATCCTGCTCTCTCCAAGGGGCACGGGAAGGGGCACTCCTGTGCCCGGCACAAACAGCTGAGTGTTCAGCACCCCAGCCTCAAGAAGGGGTGCTCCTGGCACCTCCGTATCCACAAGGTGCTGTGGGCATCTCCACATCCATAAGTTGCTGTGGGCGCATCCATAAGGTGCTGCGGGTACCTCTGCATCCATAAGGTGCTGTGGGCACAGGCACAGGGTGCTGTGGGCACCTCTGCATCCACAAGGTGCTGTGGGCACATCCACAGGGTGCTGTGTGCATTTCCGCATCCACAGGGTGCTGTGGGCACCTCTGCATCCATAAGGTGCTGTGGGCGCATCCATAAGGTGCTGTGGGCACCTCTGCATCCATAAGGTGCTGTGGGTGCATCCATAAGGTGCTGTGGGCACATCCCCAAGGTGCTGTGGGTATTTCCTCATCCACAGGGGACTGTGGGCATCTCCACATCCACAGGGTGCTGTGGGCACCTCCGCATCCAAAAGGTGCTGTGGGCACATCGATAGGGTGCTGCAGGCACCTCCACATCCAAAGGGTGCTGTGGGCACATCCACAGGGTGCTGCAGGCACCTCCGCATCCACAGCGCCCCATGGTCTGACCACTGAGTTTTGCAGCCAGTCTGCTTTTTGTGGTGGTCTTCATGTTTGGTTTGGATTGGGTTTTTTTTGGAGGGGGAGTTGCCCTGGCTGCTGATTTTCATGTTAAGTAAAAGCTTTTAAACACCCTTGTTGCTACAGCTTTTAAATACAACACCCTCATGAGTCACCGGGGGAGCTCCCACTCTGAGCCAGGCACTGTGGTGCACACATTGCTCCTTGAGATAGCAGCAGCAATGACAGCTGGCACAGAGCAGGGCTGTTCTTCTGGGAGATGCCAAGACCAAAGAGCAGTGCTGAGAAGTCTCATCCAGTCCAGCCTGAGCTGGCTGTCTTCCTCTTAGGAAACTTGCCATGTTTTGTATTCCTCATAAGCCTCATGCCAAGGGAGGAAGCTAAGTACCATCTTTCTCCAGTCCTATATAAAGATAGGAGGGAGCATCTGACCCATGTGTGGTCCTAAGAATAAAGAGCACAGGTAGGGTATAGCTCCTGTGAAACTTGGTTGGGGATATTTCGGGTCTGTTTCAGAAAGTGGCAGGATTTCTATGGCTATATGAGGTTCCAGGTGAAGTTTTGGAACAGCAGAACAGAGAAATACAACTATTGTATATCACTGAATGACACTAAAAGTAAAACTAGTGGAAGGGAAAAGACATTTTGAATTTAACACTCACCAGAACCACAATTTGATGCCAAAGCAGCTCTACCAGCAAAGGAAATAGTATAGTTTACTTATGTTGTTTGGTATTTCCATTCACTTCCTCATTTCTGTTGGAATGTAAAGAGAAATGAAAACTGCTTTCAGAGAACCAGATGATGAAACCTCCCTAGACAAGCATGTCAAAGCTGGGAGGACAGAAAGTAAAACTCATTGGATATGTTAGGCCTAATAACATGGGGCTTCAGCCGAAGCTGCAGCCTCAGCGAGCACAAACAAACTCAAAATAATTTGTCCATGCCATATTTGCCCATTAGAAATGCCTGAAGAATCAGCTTAGGCAGGATTTGGCCCCCTCTCATGAAGCTGGTGACTCACCAGCCAGCAAATTCACTTCACTGCCCATTTACCGAGTGCTGTAATGCATGTGGAGTACATGACTCATGCTACATCAACATGGGATCCTACATCGTATCTAGGTACAGAGCAAGGAGTTTGTTTTTGTAGAAAACATCACCTTTTGCTTCCTGCCTGGAAACAGCCAAGGGGTTTCCTTGATACTTGGGATGCTTGGCATACTTGAATGAGTATCAGGAAGATGCTGGCAGAGACCAGTGCCACAGTACAACTGTGTTCTTCCTCTGTAGAAAAAGCTGAGTTTACATGTGGCTAAACTGTGCCTTCCCAGGAAGTTTCCTGTCTTCTTTCTCTGTGTGAAACCATCCCAGATGTACATGAGCACGTGTTTTAAACTCCCTGGTAAGAGTACTCAGATATGGCCATAGATGCTAGTTACAACCTGGATAATTAAATTATGACTGTCAAACATCATTTGAGCATGAGCTCATCTCTTCTCTGCTTCATGAGCATCCATCCTCCAGTTATGCCGATCTTGGTGTTTCATCCCATCAGCTGGACAGAGGCAGACAGTCCTTCTTAGAGACTGAGCACATACTTTCTCTGGTAAGATTGCATCAGCAAACTCACCCTGACTGCACACTCAACTTCCAACTCTACTTCCTGTCAACTTACCTACAGTCAAATCTACTCCTACAACATTTTGTTGAGTGTTGTAGTTAATGTTCCAGACATGGCTTAGAAGGTTTCTGGTGTTGAAACTTTGCCAACGTACCTGAGAGTCATCCAGAACAGCAGTGTGTCCTTCCAGTTGGGGAGTGATCTGGGCACTTCATCTCCTGCTCTGTTGCAAGCTAGATTTAGGCAGACAGGTCCTTAAGTTCTGCCTGTATCCCTAAGGAGGTTGATCCTGGGGATGCCTTCTTGAAGTATTTACCCTCAACACTGAGATCATGGGCGGAGAAGGAAATGTTGGCACCGATTTCATTACAGACAATGGGAAAAGTGCTGTTTCTGCATAATAGCCGAGTGATTAGGGCACTTGCCCAATAGTGGGAAGCCATTGCACTCATATCCCAGGGAGGTTTCCTAACCACTGCCTTTTACCAGAATCAAAGAAGGAAACAATCTCCAAGTGAGCCGCTGTGCAGCCAGGAATGCAAGAGAGAGAAATCAAAGAAAAGCAGAAAACTGAGCTGGCCATGTGGTAACAACACACATCTAAGGAAGGGAGAGGACCATCAAGGAAAAGGAGATTTGGGATGCTGGTTCATTTTTTGTTTCCACTGGAAGAAAAACTGTGGAACAAAGTTCAAAATCCAAAATATTCAGGAGAAAACAGCAATCACAGGAGAAACCAGAAACAGAAAGGTTTCCCCACAAATTAACTTCTTGCATTCCTTTGAAACTTTCTTATTAAACTTAAGCTGCATGCTGTTTCCCTTTATCATTTTTCCTGTAAGTTTAGTGTGTAGCCTCAACATAAGGGTAGAATAGCAATGCAAATGCACGTCACCCTTAAGATCTGTGCCTTGTGAGTAATATGCCATGCGATGGCATATGGCTTTTATGGCTTTACATGTTGTGTCATTTCTTTCCTTTTTTGAAACTGAGTCTTTACATTTGCTGCATACCACAGGATCAACCTGCTTTCTTTTATGCTCCCTAATGGACCTGGAGGCCTCCCTAGGGTGGAATGCTTCTCCAGGTTTGGGTGACAGCCAAGTTCATTAACTTCAGTGAAGCTGCAGTGATTCACAGTAATGCACTATTTACTGCTGCCATAATGTCAAGTGTTAGGCATGGCTCAGACCCACACCTTACCTTACCAGAAAAGTACAGTTTATGCCCAGACACTTCATATGAGAAGTCAGACAACCACAGATGGGGATCTGGTCTTTAATCCTTGTAGACAAAACAAGATCTTCCTAGATCCTATAGCAAAACAGGCAGCAAGGCATGAGTGCACTGATAGCATTAGCAGGCTCCATTTTGTGTCTGTTGAAACTCTGTCCTAAACCAAACCATTCAGGCACAGCTCAACTCCATGCCACAGCCTCAAAACTACGAAGGACAAAACAGAAGGTCGTACAGTATTTAGTCCTCAAATAACCTCCTACACATTCCTGATTCAAACAAGAAAGAAAACTCCAACACACGGCAACATCGTTCATCATAAAAGAATGCAAGCACATAGCACATGGGGAAAATGTGTATAATAAATACAGCTGGAGTGCATTCCATGACAGTTTGAGAGAAATGTCAGTTATATTTATTTTACCAACTGTTGGTAAGATTTTCTTGAACACTCATTACAGAATTAAGCCACGTACCTGTGGATCATTAAACACGCGGCATCATGCACCTTATAAAATGGTTTAGGTCCAATCCACTTTCCACTGAAATTATGGGTCTTTCCTTGATTTTGCTGTGAGTGGGGACTAGGTCTGAGAATAGTACAGGGGTTAAAAGATATATTGCATTGATTTTAGAGGTTAAATGAGCTATTATATTCCCCCAAACTGGCATTACAGATGTTATTAAGAAATTATTTCTGTATTTGCTCAATAAACTCTTTTTGAGCTTGAGCAGTTTTTTAAAAAACAAAACATTTCTGGCCCTTTTTAAAAACCTTTGAAGGGGGAAATAAATGCAATCTACCAAGCTAAAAGATCCCTTAATTCATTATTCTGTGTTTCCTCTTTTTCTGTGGATGCACCATATTTTGGGACCAAACAGGACTCAACCATTTCAAGAGCACTGGCATTATCATGTAGTTTGCTGTTACATGGAAATCCTCTTTCTGTTCAGTTTCATATGACTTACTATCAAGTCACATTTTTCACTTTTTCATGATTAACTGGATAGATTGTGCATTTAGTTTTTAATTCTTTTTTTCCAAGACAAGGTTTCCAGAGTTGGATGAGCTTTAGCACACATTTCATCTTCCTTTTTTGAAGAGGAAATTCCATCTTTTTATGGAACAGTCCAGAAACAATGTTATAGGTAGGAGTACGGTATCTTAATACATTTCAGGATACTCCTCTGTTCATATCATAGAATTATAGAATGGTTCAGGTTGGAAGGGACCGTCAAGTTCCAACCCCTTGCCACAGGCAGGGACATCTTCCACTGGACCAGGTTGGTCCAAGCCCCCTCCAACCTGGCCTTGAACACTGCCAGGGATGGGGCAGCCACAGCTTCTCTGGGCACCCTGTGCCAGCGCCTCAGCACCCTCACAGGGAAGAACTTCTGCCTAAGAGCTCATCTCAATTTCCCCTCTTTCAGTTTAAAGCCATCCCTCTTGTCCTGTCGCTACAGGCCCTTGTAAAAGTACCTCTCCAGGCTTCCTGTAGCCACTTTAGGCACTGGAAGCTGCTCTAAGGACTCCCTGGAGCCTTCTCTTCTCCAGGCTGAACAAGCCCATTTCTCTCAGCCAGTTCCCTCAGGATCCATGAATGCATCCCCTCTGGCCATATTGACTTGTGCACCTTCACGTTCCTTACATGGTCTTGAACTTGATCTTTTCTTACAGTGGGTAGCTGTCATTCTCTCAGTCCCTTCCTTTGCCATCTGCAACTCAGACTGTAGCTGGAGCACTTGCTGGTGAATACTTTCGCAAAGTTACTGTGTGTGCCAATTAACCTACAGAACTGCACTGAAGGTTATTAATGCTTCCAGACCATGAATAAAACCATCAAACAGAGCTGGTGGAGCAATCACACTGACATAGAACCACTGAATAACATTCCCTTGTGATATGCACTTAACAGAAAAGTGATACCCATCAAAGAGAGAGTAGGCTTTAGTGGAGTCATTAGTAACTGAGTCATGGAACAATACATGAAATAAGTAAAAACTGAGTAAGAAATGCTTGATATCAGCACGGTCACTTCTCAGAGAGAAGGGGAGAGCTGGTTAAGAGTATGCAGCAATAATTTAAGACAAGAAATAAAACGCTCTTTACATCTCCAGTAGGTTGCATCCCAAGGTGATGTAGTGCACACTAACATTGTGCCAGGGCATCCTGATTCAGTGCCAGGACACAAGGGTCAGTGCCCAATAATCTGCAGCAGGAGGCTCAATAAGAATACAACAATCCTTGTTGTTTTCCAACTGGAAAATTCTAAACAATTGCAATACAGACTACAGCTCTTACAGTTTACAGAGCATAGTTTACAGAAACTCTTAATGTCTACACTACAACATCCAACAACATGCTTATGCAAGCATCATAAATATCAGCATTGAGTAAACACTCATAATTCCCCAATTCTTGGAAAAAAAAACTTCTTTCCTCTGAAGAGTGTAAAGTTAAAAGCATCAAAACCGCAGATATGAGAGATTGGCACATTCTTCCGCCATCACTCTGCCAAAGTGGTGTTTGCACTCTTACTACAAGGTTAGTGGGGCAGGAAAACAAATTGGAAAGGCAAGGGCAAAGCAGGGCATGAGGCTAACAAACAAGCTCTGAGAACTAACACTGGCTTTTATCCATGATCAAAGAAAAGTAAAATCAGGAAAGGACATCACAGCAAGATGAAAAGAGACCAGATTTTAGTCAAATATCCCAGATATTAGAAATCCCCACCTGAGGAAAAGTTAATTTCTTTGTTTATTCACATTGTCACACCTCAAAATCCTCTTATAAAAGCACCTCGGCCAATTTTTATTGCTATTACTTAATCTGGGGTTACATTTGTCTTTGTGAATCTTGCTCAAATCACTCATTTAGACTACTTCTATGGAATTTCGCTGTCTCTGAATTTAACAAAGGAATTCCCATGGGAATTCAAAAAAGAGCTATTCAGATATATTCTCCCCTAAGTACTCTAGCTTTGAAAGTTTTCCTCCTGAAATATGCCTTTAGGCTGCCTTTAAAATGCATCTTGCTGCCTGTGGAGGTAGGGAATCTGAACTGCAATAAATGCCATTGCCAGAGATACGAGAATCTCCAAATGCCCACATGCAGATGAAAGGTTGTAAGAGCACAAAATGAACCCAGCCAAAACCCCCAAAACCAACACACAACCGCATAAGCAGTGACTGCAACACGCCAGGCCAGTAGTTTAAATTTGAGGCAGAAAAGCCGAGTGTGCCATACAGCTACACTTGCTGGGGAGTGGTGCAAATACAGTGAAAGAGTAAGACCTGCTTAGCTTGGTGATGTTGGTAATGGGATTCAATCAGACAAAGCAACTGCAATTGGCAGTAACAGCGTAAATACTAACAGGGGAGAATACCACTCTTTACATACAGGGAAACACCAATACATGAGTGAATATTTATGCCCTGCTCATGGTTAAAATTAGCCTGGAAACTAAATGAAGTGCAGCAAAGTACTGGAACAGTTTTCCAGTAAGAGTAGTGGAGGGAAAAAGACCTTGTTAAATGTTAGAGCTCTACTATTTTATGAAAAGGACTATATAATATCATCCAGAGTAAGTGGAACACTAAACGATCCCATTTCAGAAAATGTCTTCCATTCTAAACATATTTTCCTGCAATTTTTACAACGACCTGGGGCTGCCACCCAGGGCTCCAAGCAGTCACACATAGCCCTGACTTCACCACTCCTTCCATTGTTATTAGCAGCTTTTTGGGTCAGAATTGCCAAGTTGTTTCTGACATTTGATTTTCAATTTAATATTGAACACAGCGTTCCTCTCTCTTAATTAAAATCCCCTTGAACTTTCTTGAGAACACGCCTATCATTGCCACAATTACGGGGCTTTACTCCAGAATTCAACTATTTTTGCAGAATACTTTATATCCTAACTTGGCAATTAACTGCACTGCAAATTTAACTCATATTCCTTGCTTCATGCAAACTACAGAGGCAATCAGTTTGAAAAAGCCCAACAACACGTGGAACTTTCCATGGATCATGTTGCATTTAGTACTAAGACAAGGTAAACAGTATCAGGCAAGATAGTTTAGAGAAGAAAGATTGTGAACATTATGGCAAGATTATAGGGATAGACTTGAATCCCCTATTTTATTCAGTTAGGTTCTCCTCCAGCAGAGGTCTTAGGCACACATTTAACTTGAAGAAATGCAAGTGCTGAGATCCAGTCTAACTTTGCTTAAAGTTAAGTAAAGGGATTTCTTTGCTTGGTGAGGGATTTCAGCACATATGCAAGTGCTTTGTTGAATCAAAGTCTTGCACAGCAGTAAATGAGAAACAACATAACTGAACTGAATTGCATGGAATTATATCAGCCAGGCTAGGAACAAAATATGACTGGTATTTCTTCCTTGTTCTCCCCTTAATACTCTGAGTAGGCAAAGCCAGATTTATTAGAACAGTCATTATAACAAACTGACACAAAATGCTGCTGGCTTGAGAACCTTCATTTTAAATACATTTAATGTTTAATAACAAATTTAAGTTTTATTGAAGATGTAGAGGTTTAGGGTTTGCTTGCATAGATACCTATGCTTATAACTATTCTATGACTTTCTTTTCAGATCATGCCATTCTTTTGCAAAGTATCTCAGTGGAAAGTTAGGACAACTCTCAGTTATCTGAAACTTTTGGGCTTGCTTTCTAGACAATCTTCTGGGAAATGATGAAGATCTCTGCATTGTATAGTAAGGACTTATGTCGGAGTTAATGTTGATTGCTCCAGAGCCACAAGCATTACACAAACCATTGCAAATTAGTAAAACACAGTTTTTGGTAAGGCTACTTAAACTGAACCAACCAACAGCTTCATGAAAGCTTAGCGTTGACTTTGTGTGAGACCAATGCCACAACTGAGAAGTAAATACTCCTGCAGGGCAGTCACAACTCTCAGCTATGCAATAAGTGAGCTATTTCCACAACCATTTAGTATCCCTTGACCATGTTTATGACAGCGCTGTTTTCTTTTTCTTTATTTACGTGGGGCCTGTGAACAATTTGCTGCAGTCACCTTTGTGTATTGCAGATCCAAAATGTGTTTATCCAAAATATCTTCCCCCTGAGAACTGGGCCGTAGTGGATTATGTTAAGCCTTACTGAAACCAAGGGCTGTATCCAAACTCATTTCCCTCATTTCTCTCACTCAAGAGAAGTATAAGGGGACACTGAGGTCCGTCAATGAAAAAAGCTGATGAAAAGAAATATCCTGAGAAAAAAGGGACACTACTGCTCCCAAAGGCAAGTGTGACAAAGCTGAATTTATTATAGGGCAGAGTCTGCTAGGTATTGACTAAGAGCAGAGTTTATGGTTGCACATTGAAGTATTGCAAACTAAAACCAAAAGAAACAAATGGAAGAAATAGAAAAGCTGGGACACCATGAATGGAAGTATCAAGATTTGTAGCTGATGAAAGACCCTGGAGTCCATACAAAGGTAATCTTTTTTGTTATTAGATGCCCTGCTAGCAAAATATAAGTGTACATTCTTTATGAGCAAACACTTCTTGCAAGTACTTGTTTCATCAGGAAGCGCTTGTTTTCTTCATGCATACTTTCTCCAAACATGTTCTCTTTCTGCAAGTCTATTTCCACTGATTAAAACCACAAAGGAATAATGTAGATAACAGTCACATGGTTTCTTCAATTCATGTACATTCAGAATTAATTTTTCAGTGATTCCAGTTTTTATCTCAGGCAAAATATAGAACTAACTTGAAAAAACTGCTCTTCTTCCCCCAAGTAGGAATTCTTCTATCATTATTCATCCTTTTTTGTTTAAAGTATTATCAACACTTTATAAACTCGAATAGATGAATAACATCTATTTCCAGTTATGCTGGGCTTTTGCAATTACAGCAGTAATGCCTCCTTACTTGGTAATTTGTTGTCTAAAAGCAGTTTCACTCTTTAAATGTTACTTAAAAGCAGAAGTGTTTTCTCTCACATACACAATTTGAAGCACATTAAATCATTTCAATGATGGATGATATACCACATATTCTTGAGCAGATTTTTTGGATGTTCCTTTTATTGCCCTGTCTCCTCAGTGGAATTTAAGGGATCATCTACTTTGGAAGCCAAAAATGTGAATTGCGGCGTCAACTAAACAGCGAATATGAATTCATTTTAAAGAATTTAGGGGGGAAAGATTTATGGAGATGTTTGAAGACCAAAGGTCAGTAAACATCATTTCTCAATAATTTAATACAAAGCAAATTTTGCTATTTGATTAAGAGACACCAGGGGAAGTTCAAAAAACGCTTGCCAGGAATGAAATGCATTTGCATTTTCCTGCCAGTAAAGGTAACCTGACTGACATCAGAGTCAGAAAGAAACAAACAAGATAAGAGTCAATTCTCTGTGAAAATGAAAAACATTTTTCTGTAATTAAATGGCTTCCCAAAGGAAATAAATTTTTCAGTTCCGTGCCAGGGTCTTTCATCAGGTAACATTCCCCAGAGCCTTCAAGGAGAGTGCTGGAATACAAAGGTACTGGCATTTTTAAGATAAATATCTGTAAGATTTTATTTGACAAGAATTAATGGGTTTAATAGGAAAAAGCTAAATCAGCAGATGTTTTTATTAGCTGCTTGCTGCTCGCTTTCATTCTGAATGTTTTTCTCCTTTCCTGCTTTTGCTACACATTGGCAAAGCAAATCACAGCTACATTCTCATCAGGTTTCCCTGCAAGTAGAGGTACTTGTCATCTAGACTGGATGTTTAGGATCCTGGGTACATTATTTTCCACCAAGACATGCTCTATTGAGAGGGAAGCTGAGGACTTTAACCATTCATCTAAAATTTCAGGACATCCAGCAACTTGATCAATTTAGAACAGCTGTAAGGATTGTAAGGATTTTAGCTCTTTTTTTTTTGGGGGGGGGGAGGGGAAGTAGATCCTTCATTGCTATATCTGTGTCTACTCACAGGACTGTCTAGTATCTGCATAGCTTCCTTATCCTGCAGCTGGAAGGAGATGGCATTACAAGCAAACCATGCATCCCTTCTCTCATCCCTGCTGGAGTATCATCTGTTGCCTTAATAGAAATATTTACCCTTTTAGCTGAGAGCAGTAATTCCATTAGCATGCTGCAATCATCATCTGTTATGAACTGTTAGGTAAGATATACTGTAAGGGCAATGTTCATTCCTAGGTGACAGTGCTGAGCACCTGCATGGTTACCACATCCCCCAAGGCTTAAAAATAGGCATCACTCACTGAGCAGTGCTAATACATGAGTGCTACAACAGTACATCCCATCTTCCAGGCAAACCTGTGCACCGAGTGCTATTTGTATAGCTACAGTTCTAAACTTCAATCCCTTTTATCAAAAACGCACAGTAAATGTGCTTATGTGTATGTAAATACAAATACGTATTTACTGAAAGTAACATCTTTTTGTTATAGCTGCAACCAAAGAAACCATTGTGATGAGAAATTGGAAAGTGCATCTTAAAAGAACCTGATGCACTTTCATGGCTTTATCCATTTAGCTTTATGGCTTTATCCATTTAGTTTATGATGCCCCACAATATTTCTAAGCATCGTTATTTTCAATTTTAAGTATCACACAGAAATACTTTTTACATCCATTTCCTTTTGTATTATCACTGCAGCTAGTGATAATATAAAACTATAAAGGAATCATATAAAACTGTAAAAATAAATACAGTTTATCTTTTTAAATAAAGAACCCCCAGTGCTTTGGAATACGATTGTTCTCATCAAACAAAGAACCTGTACCTACCACAGAGAAACTCACTCTTGCTGGGGAATGTTTTGATTTTTTCCCTGTTGTTGTTCCATATAATGTCTAAATTATAGAAGTCACAATTATCTATTGAATGCCAAGATAACATCTGATTTTAGGTTCCCATTGCTATAGAAATGAAGGACTGGTATTTAGAAATCCTAATGTTCAAAGAAGGTAAATAGCCATGTAATCTGAGGCTTGCTCAATCAACCTTCCTTCCTGTAGGAAGAAAGGCAGCAAGAATGCCTTATGTGTGTAGAGTTGAAGAAATAAAAATAATAAATAATAATAATAGAAATAGAAATAAAAAAATAGAACCAAACAGACAAGAATCAAAAACAAAGACTTGGAGATTTGCAGCCCAGCACCACATTAATCCACACAACTCATGTAGCACATGTACTTCCTGAAAACAAGAATAATTCACAACGTATTAGTGTTCTACAACATTCCTAATCACCACTGTTGCCCTTCTGTCACCTGCATTGTTTTAAGCTAGCCTGGACAGTGGTATTTCAAACAAGTATCTGGCATGTCTGTCAAAGGAGTGTACTGAAGTGTGGTCACTGCAGTTCTAATTTAGCTGGACACTTCTCTTGCTTTGATTATCAAACCATGTACATGAAAGAAACATAAGGGTGTCATAAACTGATGTATGATGAGTGCCTTTATCTTGCCATATTAAAAAAAAAAAGGAAAGGAAACCAAAACCATTTTGTAACTTCTAGGGTTTTTGTTATTTAACCTGTTTGTTACATTAAAAATTGTTTTCCTGTTATTTCTACAAACTAAAATGAAGTAACTGAACAGTACAACAGACTTCCCAGAAATGTCAGTTCCTTGGGGTAACCTAGCCTGGGGGCTGGAAAGTTTGCTTTTGGTTTCATTGGTATCATTCCAGAGATAATAAAGTTAACATAGTATGGAAAACGTCTGGCAATATTATATCTGAAAAGGCATCGCTAGGTTACACCAAGATTCATGTGTTTATGTTTAAAAAACACACTTAAAAGAAATGTTCTCAATGAGTAAATACATGAGGAGAATGACAAAAGTGGGGTTTATACCTGTAAGTTACCAATCATAGAATCATTGAGGTTAGAAAAGACCCTTAAGATCATCGAGTCCAACTGTTAACTCAGCGCTGTAAGTCCACCAGCAAACCATGTCCTTAAGTGCCACATCTGGCCAATATCGTCCTTGACTGTGACTTCCATCTTTTCCAAAGATAGGAAAGACAGGACAAGATGGACTGAAGTCAAGGCAATTAATATGTAGAATATTCATAACAATAGTAGGTGGTACAAGCCCACCACCAAGGGCAAGTTTTTAGTAAGCATGATACTGAAGGATTTGAAGGAGGTCAATGAAGTGGCTTTCAAGAGTTTTACATCAAGCTCCCTTTAGCAAGAAAGGCAAAATGGGAAAAAGCCCAGTTTATGTTTGCTGCAGAATTTAGCAAATGGCCTAGGAAAGTCAATGAGTAGTGATTAAGGTTGGTGATTGACATTGTGATAGCAAATGCAAGGTAATAACCACCAAGGTACATCATAGCCTAAGTATTTTAGAAGAGCAATTCACCACAGTCTTATATAAAGAGGAATTTCACATATGATGAAGGACAGTTCACAAATCAGTGTCAAAAACTTCAGTATTGGTGGCAGGGACAAGCTGCACAAACTTCACATCCTGTCTGCAAAAGGAGATCCCCCATCTTTCAGTATTCATGTAATGCAGTGAAGTACCACTGGTTTTACTATTCCTAATGGGTCTAATATTATCAGACCCATAGAAACCTAGACAAACAAGTGGTGGGTTTTTTTTTTCTGAGATTAATAACTTGGTTCTTTGCCTCACTAATGTAGTAGTCAAAGGCAGTTCAAAACCAACTATTTTGTCTATAAGACACAATTTTTAATACCCTCTAATACTGTTTTTAGTCAGATGTCTTAGACATCAAAGACTTTGGAGCAGAGACTAGAAGTGAGGTTGCTGGATTTTCCTCCTCTGCTCAGAGAGCTTTCTTCTACCCTACACAATCGTACAATCAGTGTCTGTCTAGAAAAGCAGAGTATCATGCTGTCACCACAGGGAAGATATTGCCTCCAGCCCAGCACACTCCCACATAGCATGTAGGGTGAGTCTAATTCCCTGAGGTTGAGGAGTACTTTGATCATTCAACTTCCAGCATCTTGCCTGTAAGCTCTCACTATCAGGATACTGAATGAAAACAGATATCACCTTATTCTGTATTTGAAAGAAAAAAAAATCCAATAGCATTTAACAAAATGCCCAGTTTGATATGAGCTTGGAGACCTATCAGATGTAGCTCAACTGCCATTAAAATTTTCAGATGAGAACATGGGCAGCTTGATACCTGCTGGAAACAGGAGATGCCTAGACCTGGGTAGAAGGAAATCCTTTAAGATGTTTGAGAATTGCTGGTGTTAAAATGATGCATGAAGTAGTGTCTGAGCTCAGATAAAATGGAGACATCATCTTATTGAGAAGAAGAGTCAGAACTGTGGTACTTAGGACCATGCACATACCTTCAGCATCCAGAACCATAACCACAAACACTGAGCAAACTGACACAGTACCAACAAAATGAATGATCTGGGGGCAGCTCCAGGGAACATATATTTGTGTGACAGGGTCCAGAAAGACTCCAGAAACCTCACAAGGTTGTAGAGGACAGGATCATAGAATCATAGAAAGGTTTGGGTTGGAAGGGAACTTAAAACTCATCCAGTTCCAACTCTCTGCCATGGGCAGAGACACCTTCCACTAGACCAGGTTGCTCAAAGCCCTGTCCAACCTGGCTTTGAACACTGTGGGTTATCCACAGCTTCTCTGGGTACCAATAGATACTCAGAAAAATATGGTAGCAAACTGACTAGTTAAGAGAATTAAAAAGGGGAAAACAGAGAAAAAATCTCCACCTCTCAAGAACTAAAAACAAAAACCCATCACTCAGACCCGCTGAAGGACAAGATGTGTTAATCAGGCTGTTTCTTCTGTCTTCAGAAGACTGTCTTTCTACTCTTAATAAATCTTGTTGCTTGGAGTCTTTTTTAAAGTTAGATCCTTTGATGGATAGTGCTCAGCAAAGGAACCATCTTGCTGTTCAGAATTCTCTTTTTATTTCTTCATTTCTTTTTTATTAATCCTCTTCATCCAGTGTGTGGTCTCATACTTCACACTGCATTGCACATGATATTCTGTTTCCTTGGGAGCTTTTTTACTGTGTGCATTACTGCACAAAATAAGCATCTCTAACTTTCACAAGTGATGGTGAGATGTTCTCATTTTAAAGATAAGAAACTGAAGTAGAGTGATTTGTCCCCAGAACTGATTCTGAGTGGGTGAGGTTCTTCAGTTCTTACATCCTTCATTTTTTCCCCCTTTTGATCTCCAATTCTCTTGGCTTTCCACTCGTTACATTACAAGCTTTACAAGACCAATAGCCCTTCTCATCTGTGGGCCCTGTCAGTGCTAAACAAACAAAGCACAATGACAGAAGGTAATTTTTTTCCCCACATAGATAGAGCAAGAATTTGCAGTTTTGGCCATCTTGCCAGGCACATGTCAAGTATTAGTTCAGTTAAACAACAGTTTGGAGAAGAGAGAAAGTTGGACTTTCATACCTCTTATTTGCCTCAAAACAGTTCTCTGGGCTTTGCAACATATAGACAGATTCAGTTCACAAAGGAATTGCTTTAGGAAGCATGTGTTTTCCAGCCCACAAGGACATGTATAATCATAGACTAAACATAACAGACATGTCTCTCCAGCACTGCAAAGCCATTCCACTTTTCAAAGTTGATTGTCCTTTAGGCTCCGCTCTGTAATGTTAAGTGACCCACACTGCACAAAGGCAACATGTAATCTGTATTATTATTTATTGAATTCCAGACGTCCGAGTTCAGATTATAAAAGACTGAAAAATGCTTTAGCATGCAATATCCACTCCAGGTCAGGCAAATGGCCTCATACAGTGCCCTGACTCTGAGGGCAGCCGGGGCCATATGCCTAAAAAAAACCCCAAGAAAACATCAAGAGCTTTAGGGATGCCTCTGCAGAATAATCTTCCAGCATCTCACTATTCATATTCCAGGGAGTTCCTTAGAGTCAGTAATTTTTTTAATCCTGAAGGTGCTCTTCCTTCCATTGATTGTTCATCACTTCAAGAACCACGTAGACTTTCAGTGTCCACTACCTCCACTGATAAGAAATTCTACAGCTGAACTGTAGATGAACAAATATTTTCTTCTCCTGCTTAGACCACTTACTTATCAGTTTCATCTGACATCTCCCGTTTATTGTTTTAGAAGTATAACAGTTCTGTGCTAATGCTTACCAAAGCAATCAGGATTTTGAAGACCTGTGTGTACCCTTCTCCCCGAATTCTGCCATTAGTTATTTCTGAAACTTGAATCACTTTGGTTGCCTTCTCTGTTGCTCTCCCAGTTGTAGTATAAGTGTTTGGAAAGGGATGGACACTGTCTGTGTAGCACTGGTTCAGCAGAGCTCTGACATTGCTTATGGACTCTGTAATTCAAATATAGATAAGGAACAAAGGTTTACATAGAAGAAACTGAGAATTTTAGAAGTGCAACAGATTTGTATAAACAACTAAGATAATTCTCAAGTTTAGTCATGCTAGGACCAATGAATAGCTTCATGAATAAAGCCAAGAAAAACTAACATAAATTTGAAGTGCATATGCAGAGCAAATATTTATTAGAAAATGTGGAAGAATAATGTCACACTGTAGCTCAAATTTATGAAATGAACAATTGGAAATGAAAAGCCAGTTTGGCTTATTTTTTTTATGTTGACTAATCTAGAAAAGAGATGCATTAAATAACATCAGAGAGCTGCAGGTGGTGGAACAAATCGATTTGGGTTAGTGGTGGCCTTGGCAGTGCTGTGAACAGTTGGACTTGATGATCTTCAAGGTCTTTTCCAACCCATTTGAGTCTATGATTCTACGATTTGGAGTCATTAAAAGATGCAGTGACCTAAGTTGCAAACATTTTGGATGATACTGAGTCACTTAGCTACCTTCTAAATCCCATCAGGAATCCTACTCACTAGTGATGGTACAGTGTGGCCTAACCAGAGACACTAAAGGAACTCTAAAGGAAATGAATCCTTAGAAATAAAGAGCAGTGTCAAAAAGTGTTTGAGAGTAGAACCAAACTGTGAAAAGAGACATCATTGAAGAAGGGTGGTACTTTGGGGATCTCCTAAAGGAGGCTGAAGAAAAAATTTGCAAGGAGATAGTGAGGACTGAAATGTTATTGACAGCTTGGATGAAGCTGAAGTACAGCAGCCTCCAATCACATAGTTACAGAGAAGATAACTAAACACAGACTGGGAAAGAGAGGAAAATGGATATGATTTAATTATCTCAACAGAGCTTTGGTTTGAGCCACATGTGAAGAAAAATAGAAGAAAGGTCATATGAAGGAATGTGAAACTGCTAAGAAACAAAGGAAAATGGTAAACAACATCTTAAAAAATGAGAAACGAGAATAAGGGAAGGAAGAGCTCCCAGTCCTTGTTCTTATTAAACAGGATTTTGTTGAGTTTAATTCTGTAAAACATTCAAACATAACAAACAATCCACAGAAAGCATAAAAACCAAGGATGCTGCTGCTGCAGAATTTCAAATAGTGAGTCATCAGGCCTGGCCTCTAACATCGACCAAAAGTCAGGAGGAGAACATTCAGCGAAGCCACCCTAAAGACTGCCTTGGACTTCTGTATCCCTAATTTGGAAGGAGGATTCTTCTTGCAAAGCCAGAGACATGTCAAGGATTGTAAGATTATTACAGTCAACAGAAATATTTATGTTATGATCAGTTATTATGAAGCCATACAAAGTTGCACAGGGCAAATCACATTGGGACAGAAGAAAATCAGATCGGGCTGTAATGCAATTGACTTCATAGCAGGAAGGTCATCCTGAAGTAGAAAGCAAGCCAAGCCTCACTGCATTTCAAAATGCAGTTCAGATCCAGACAAAAAGAGTGGATTTGTCCTCACAAGGAATAAATTTAATAGAAGTCATTGTATAATAAATCTCCATTGTTGTGGAGGAAGAACTGAGAGTTCCTTGGAACTGCTCTGAGTTCTCATTTGCATTCAATGCCATCTTATAACCCTCATGCACAGGTGGAAAAAAAGGAATGAGAGAGCCTCCAGAGGCTCCTGGAGATGGAAACCAGCAAGTCTGAGCCTGCACCAAGTTAGCTGCGGCAAGACATCAGCAACGTGTTTCTGCAACTTATGCCTTCCTGTTTCTAGGGTTTTCTTTCAAAATGGTGTTTCTAATCTCATAGCCAAGAACTGAATCTCTTGCTTTGCTACAAATCAAACTCCCTGTTTGCATTTTGAGCTTTATTTAAAGTGCATTTATGTGAATCTTACCAGTAAAAGGGACCTTACTTTTGGGTTGGCAACCAATTGCAATAATATGTTGCTATAGGTGTTCTTTCCCTCTGCTTCATGTACATCTTTATTGCAGTGACATTGGAAATGGCCAATACACAAGTGGCAGGAATAGAGGCAGGACATGGCAGAAGGCAAATGGCAACTCTAAAACAAAAAAGAACGCATTAAGGGAGATCTAGCAGGAAGAAGAGAACAAATGGTGTCCTTCATCATTTACTGTGTCCACAATGCTCACCTTAAGATGTTGTAGAGTACTTTATGCTCACTAAATCTTGCCAGATAATGATACTGGCTACATATCAGCTTCCTCAGTATTAATAGGGATTCCTACAAATCATTATGAATACTTTTTCTTCTTTCAACAGCATGCCTCTTTTATCATTTGTATCTTCACATTATTCAAAGAGATGGGTTTCAGTGGTCTTTTCCCACTCTACTTCCATAGCTAGCTCCATTCTTTTAGCAGTTGCTCTGAAATACTGGAATTTTTTGCTTTTGATTGGAAGGAGAGAGGGCTTAAATCACAGTCCCCAAAGAAGATTCTGTTGGTTGTCCAAACATGATTTATAGAGATCTGATGGAGAAATTCTGTCAAACCTGATCTATGAGAGAGTACTTTCAAACACTTTTTGACACTTCAACAGCAAGTACTTCTCAAAATGCAGTCAGTATTTTGGAAAGCAGTATACAATTAAGTTCACTCTGCCTTACTTTCAGAGTATCAGCACTGCACCAGCTACTGAGAAGGAGAAAAATAACTGTTACAGCTGAACCCAGGACAACAAGTTAAAAAACTATTCCTACAGTGGGTATATAGAAGAAATACTTGATGCCAAAGCCATATTTCTTAAAGATACCCACTCTCATTTATTCAAGTGGTAAATAAAAATCTTCCACAGCTGTTTGTAATAATTCTTAGCAATTTATTAACACCCCTGTTCAAATATTTCACTCTATTCTCCATCTGAATTGATAGGTCATCAATTTCTAGAGACTGGATCTCATGCTTACCTTGTTCTCCTAGACTAAAAGCATGTACTGTCAGGTTTCTTCTGTTAGTGTAGTCAAAAGGTACTTTCATCAGCTTTGTAATATTTCTATTTTTTAAGTAATTAAGTTCAGTTACCACACTTGAAACCAGACTTCAGATCTCTCATTTCTCTTCAGAATGCATAGGAATCGCTTGATCTTCCTGTTTGAAGAGAGAAACAGATCTAGAAAAAATATTCCAGTAATGGCCTTCTTTCTTCTGCACTTGACTATAACAACACTTCATTGTTCTAGCTGAAGTTCCTGTGATGCTAGATCCAAGTACTGTGTTTACCTTCAGCCACACCAACACACTGCTACCAGCACACTTGAAATTTGCACTTGATTTGCTATGGATCATGCCCCAGCTCCTATCCCAGAATCACTTTTGCAGGGGGCAGTCCCTTACCATATGTCCTTTTGCCATGGCATTCCCTATGATTTTATTAGAAGGAGATTATTCACAGGAACGTTCAAATCAAGCTGTAGAAACTCTTTGGTGTAATTGACCTGTCCTCCAACTTGCATGTTATTTGCAAACTGGATGAATGTTCATTTTATGTTTTCTTTTGAGTCATAGTAACCAGCTCAGAAGCACTGAGCCAAGACTATCATGAGAAAAAAATCAGATGTTTTGTGTTTTGTTTAAGGAAAATGAGAATAACATTTTTGTCATTCAATATGTGCCATGCTTATGCACATGAGTGTAGTTTCTTAACTAGTCCTCAAGCAATTAAAATTTATTAATACATTAAACTTATCTGGTATCATTGCTTCCTTGGAGACAGTCTTAGCAAGTTAATAAACTTGCCCACTGAGCAATTTTGAAGACTAAGCTAAGTGTCTTGAGTATTTGTACTTCAAGATTTAGGATGTTTGGATATTCCTATTACTTGACGTTTAAATATTGCTATGAAGTTTTTAAACTCAACTTGGAAAAGAGGAAACAGCCAAAGAGCAGAAGAAAAACACCCATCAGTCATTCCAACTGAGATAAACAGAGACTGAATAACCAAGTTTTAATATCTTTTTTTCCTGGCAAGATCCTCTGTTTTTAATTTGCTTGACCAACATGTTGATTTTTTTTTTTATTATTATTATTTTATTTTTTATTTTTTAAATATTTGCCTGCCTGGAGAGAGATGCACATGAACCTTAGGGAAAAGAAGATGTACTCAAAACAGTAGCACAGCATAAAATGTTCAGACACTAGGAAGAGATTACTTCATCCTATTTTTGCCTGAGTCCGCTGGTTGTAAGAAGTGAGCTGGCCATGAACCTGTTCCAGCAATTCTTTAGAGAACTCGGGTTCACCATCAAAAGGGTAACACAATTCCTCTTCCTCCACCTTAATAAACAGTATTTTTTAACTTTAAAATGCACAAAAAATAAGGGCAACTGAAAGGTTAGTTCTCCCACATAAAGGAGGAATTATGCTTAATACAATAAAGGAATATCATAGAACCATAGAACAGTTAGGGTTGCAAAGCACCTTAATATCATCCACTTCCAACCCCCCTGCCATGGGCAGGGACACCTCACACTAAACCATCCCACCCAAGGCTCTGTCCAACCTGGCCTTGAACACCGTCAGGGATGGAGCATTCACAACTTCCCTGGGCAACCCATTCCAGTGTCTCACCACTCTAACAGGAAAGAATTTCCTCCTTATATCCAATCTAAACTTCCCCTGTTTAAGTTTGAACCCATTACCCCTTGTCCTTTCATTACAGTTCGTAATGAAGAGTCCCTCCCCAGCATCCTTATAGGCCCGCTAATATACTGCAGTATGCACTGTAAACAATAAGAGAAACTGAGATATTTTTTGCAATTAGGAAAATTATGAACAAATTAGAGCAAATAAATTCTCTCCTGAATGCCTATACTCTTCTTAAGACACCATTTAACAAGAACACTGCTTTTATTTTCTCTTATAAGGAAAACAAAGGAAAAATCTGCTCTCACTTAAAAAATGAAACTAAAAATGAAAAGGTTCTAATCTAAAAGTAATTTTATGGTGAGGGTGTCTCTGCAAGTTCATCTTATGCTGTTTATTATTCTTGTTACTTCTCCTCCAGCATGCTTAGGTAAGTATCCCAAACCCATGAAGCTCCACACAGCATACAGCTTGACTGATTATCTTTCATGGCAGAATCAGTCATGATACACTGGTCCAAGTCTTAACTTACATCTCAATCTATTTTCCTCTTAGTTCTTTCTTAAGTTTCAGCAAACAAGTGGTATCTCTCATCTGCTTCCCAATATAAACCTTATCAGAGCAACCAGGACTACCTTTCTAGCAAACCTGGAGAAGGCCATTCAATACACTAGCTAAAATGGACTTAGTTGTAGTTACACACATCCAAAACTATGTCATCTGCTCACATGTGCTGATTCCAGCACAAATCTCTTTCCCCACTGAGCTAGGACATAGATTTCTCCTTTTTTAAAGGAAAGGAGAAACACAAGGTTTCCAGCCTGCAATGCGGCTGTATGTCTTTCTCCTTGTTGCAGTGAGGCATAGGTGCACATAGACACAAAGGTAACCTCTCTACAATGTTTTGACAGAACAGAATAGTGAAACTTTTTTCCCCAAAGTATTTGAGGTTTGCAATTTGTATTTTCTGTGAAAGGAACAAATGAAAAGTTATTTCTGTTCCCGGAGGGGTTTATTTGGGGGCTTTGGGTTGTGATGGCTTTTTATAATCAAGACAACATTGAGTGGCCTATAAATGGTTTCTTCTTGGCAGCCCTTTACATGTGAAAAAAAAACATGTTAGAAATTTGGGGAAAAGATTTGTAAGCTTGGAGCTAAACTCTGCTGCATTTCTTTAAGTCTAATCCAAAACAATTTCATTAAACTCAGTCACGTTTCTTTAGATTACCATAGTGCAAATGAAATTCAGTTTGCTTTCAAATGTCTAAGTGATGCTTGCAATGTACACAGACACTTGTGCAACCAATAAGGGTTTGTGTGTATTGCAATAAGGGTTTACGCTCGCAGCAAGATAGTAGCTCAGGTGAAGGTAAAAGGGCTGCATATCCTCATCCAAAGTCTGGGTGACAAATCCGCACTGTGTTTGCATAAATAGCTAACAAATTTTGATCCTTTTTTTTTCCCCCTGAGAGTTTTAAGTACCTCATTCAGCACATCCTCATCTCTAATAGTGAAAACTGGTCTTCAGCCATGAGATGCTGCATGTAATGGAAAAGGTTTACATTACACATAAGGTTTCTAGGTTACACGAGCTCAGTAATGACAGTGAATCACCTTCTAGACCATAAAGCAGAAAGCAGAGTGGTTTCCTCAAGAGGAAAGAGAGAACATTTTATGCATAATGTGTAGCCTTGTTAAACTGTTTCTCCCAGTGGGACAGTAAAAGAGTTCTGAGAAGTCACAGAAGGAAAGAAAATGTTGCATTCCCTTTTTGCCTTTGTTTCAGAAGTAGCAGCTATGCCAAAGACATGAAGGGATAAGAAGTGTTCAGAAGTAGAAAAATGGACAGATTTAGGCTGCTATAATTCAAAGTGTAACAGAGAACATCATAGCTACCTTATAGAGACACAAGAGTTATGAATATGAATGAGTGAATTTTATAGATAATTAATTCTACTGAGAAGCATAATTAGTTAATTGTATAATGGAGGGAGATTGTTGCTTCCTATACACTCCTGAGCAGCAGGGTGCCAGACACCTTGATACACCCTTACAGGAATTTCTCTATTAAAAGCAGCTCAGTTGCTTCACAGAGATGCTACCCTCTCATCCTAATCTTGCAATGGTGTAAGAGCAAGCATGGCATCTTTTCCACCTCTATTCGTCTCACAGGAGGAGGTATTATACCTCAGTTTAGAGGTGGCAGAGCCCTGCTGAGGCATTTCAGTGCTTGAGGCATGTGGTGGTTCATCCTCCATGCACATCCTCAGGGCTGTTTTATGGTCTAAGGAATTCCCTTCGGGCCTTAGTCTTTGCATAATGAGTTGGGTGATGAAGCATCCCTTGACTGTACCAGGAACTCTTACGTGGCTAAGGAGGGAGGCGCTGATTGTACCAGGGGACTCCTGTTCCCTGGATAAGGTGGGAAGTGAGAGTGGGGATGGTCAGTCATCCCCTGACAGCCTTAGAAAACTCCTTCTCTTGATCATAGCCTGAGTGGAATGGTACCATTGTCAATGGAGTTTTGTAACATTTCTAGTAATTACTGACTAGGGTTGCAGCCAGGATGGAGATTTACTAATGACTAAAGCCAATCATCTTGCAACCCTGGAAATAGTGGTCCTAAGTTAGACCCTTTCAGCTCTCCTGGACCACAGTGGGCTGCAACCAGCATCTCCTTCTGAGCGAACCGCCTCTTGGAGTTCACAAACTCGCAAGTTTGTGATAATCAGAGGACCATTAACAAAAGACAAGAACTGGACTGAAGTCCCCCCCCTCCGGAAGACACAACCCTCATCCACTGAGAAATGTTGAGACATTAGACATGACTGACCTCAAGGGGGATTTTTAACAGGTACCTTCATATATCTATCTGTACGTGTGTGCGTATGTATATCGATTGCTATAGCAAGTGTTGTAAATTCTATTGACTCACTTTATAAGATCCACCTGCAGCTAGATGAAAACCACGCAAAAGTTCCCTCTGTAGTAAATTGGTACCCTTGTAACCCTCTAGATATATACCATTGACCAAGCCTGAGGCCAAGACTAGATCCAACCACACCTAGGCTACGTCAGGAGTTTAGAAAGCAAGAGGGTCTATTCGGAATATTGTGACTCAAGGGGAAGATTTCCTTATTCCCTATATTTCTTGCATAAGACGTAAACTGTTGTCCAAGTCTGAGACTAAGATTGGACTCAGTCACACCTAGGGTCTGCCAGGAGTTTAGAAAGCAAAGGGGTCTGCTCTGAATGTTGTGACTTAACAGGAGGGTCTCCCTTGCCCTTTGTGCCTTCAGTCTCTGTACCAATCATTTTTTTAGTTAGATTTTACCATGATTTTCCTTTGCATGCATCATCCATGTAATAAGTAATAGAGCGAACCTGTTAAGTTTTGGCTTTAAAACTACTCTTACTAATACCTTTGATGGTCATTCTTTGAGCAACCTTAAACCACTCATTTTGACACAGGGCAGGATGTTATTTGCCTTTTTCTCACTGCTTCAGCTCCCAACTCCACTGTTCCTCCTCTGCCAGGCAGATCCTATGGTCATTAATGTTCTTGTTCTACATCCCTGATACTCCCTCACATATCCTGGGCTGCATCAAGAGCAGCATGACCAGCAGGTCGAAGGACGTGATCCTGCCCCTCTACTCTGCTCTTGTGAGACCTCACCTGGAGTATTGTGTGCAGTTCTGGTGTCCTCAACATAAAAAGGACATGGAACTGTTGGAACAAGTCCAGAGAAGGGCCATGAGGATGATCAGGGGACTGGAGCACCTCCCATATGAAGACAGGCTGAGGAAGTTGGGGCTGTTCAGCCTGGAGAAGAGAAGGCTGTGTGGAGACCTCATAGCAGGCTTCCTGTATCTGAAGGGGGCCTATAGGGATGCTCGGGAGGGACTCTTCATTAGGGACTGTAGTGATAGGACAAGGGGTAACAGATTCAAACTTAAACAGGGGAAGTTCAGATTGGCTATAAGGAGGAAATTCTTTCCTGTTAGGGTGGTGAGGCACTGGAATGGGTTGCCCAGGGAGGTTGTGAATGCTCCATCCCTGGCAGTGTTCAAGGCCGGGTTGGACAGAGCCTTGTGTGAGATGGTTTAGTGTGAGGTGTCCCTGCCCATGGCAGGGGGGTTGGAACTCGATGATCTTAAGGTCCTTTCCAACCCTAACTGTTCTATGATTCTATGATTCTATATACCAAAGGAGACTTTTGCACTGACCTGAATATATCTCTTCTCTATATTATTAAGTTGCCCTGGGAGTTCAAGCTACATTTTCTTAGCTTTTGGAGAAGTGTAAGATCCTCTGCATTTACAAAAGCTGTCTTAGCTTATGATGCACATTTTCGTGGAAATTCAGGTGCTACTTTACCATGCTTCAATTTGCTTTTGTTACATTTTTCAAGTTTAAGTGACTCCAAATAAGTTTCTACCTTCCCTTCAGCAAACAAAACCTCAGCTTGTTAATATTGGGTGTTTAATAGGTCCATTCTTGGAAGCTCTCTAGGGTTTTATGCTTGCTTTTAAGGGTTTATCAACAAAAAGATACCGGGGTGAGGAGCAATATTCCTGTGGTATCTTCTGTACCACTGGCTTGTTGGCTGAGTTCAAGTACAGACAAAAAGATGCAAGTGGAAGACCTCAACTGTCTTTTAATGTTTCTTTAAGGTCGTTCAGAAGCAGAAAGCTCTGTTGATAAATGAAAATTCCTTTAACATTCAAACCCCTGTATACACACTGATGTTCATTCTCAGTCTGACTGTACAACACATTATTTCAGTTTTATAGACTTTAGTTGGTTCATTTCATGGAAATAAGAAAAAATATTTTTGTCTTTGATTTTATGGAAATGTCAGGTCCTTGAGCAGAAAAACTGTAGCTACTTAGCGGGTCATTCATTGTTTGAGAAATTAACTGTCTCGTCATGTTTTGTTTATGATACACTTCTCCATCCTAGGTCATGTTAGTACTAGAAAAGATGTTGTTCTCTTTAGCAGAATATGATAAGTTTAATTCTTTTCTTTGTCTTTGTATTAGAAGGAGACACTTGGGCCAGTTAGCATTTTGCTCTTAGTAAATCTGTGTCTTGACTGCATATTGCTGCTTTTTTTATAGAATCATAGAATCATAGAACAGTTAGGGTTGGAAAGGACCTTAAGATCATCTAGTTCCAACCCCCCTGCCATGGGCAGGGACACCTTACGCTAAATAATATCCCCAAGGCCTCGTCCAACCTGGTCTTGAACACTGCCAGGGATGGAGCATTCACAACCTCCCTGGGCAACCTATTCCAGTGCCTCACCACCCTAACAGGAAAGAATTTCCTCCTTATATCCAATCTAAACTTCCCCTGTTTAAGTTTGAACCGGTTACCCCTTGTCCTGTCACTGCAGTCCCTAACGAAGAGTCCCTCCCCAGCATCCCTATAAGCCCCCTTCAGATACTGTAAGGCTGCTATGAGGTCTCCACGCAGCCTTCTCTTCTCCAGGCTGAACAGCCCCAACTTCCTCAGCCTGTCTTCATACGGGAGGTGCTCCAGTCCCCTGATCATCCTCGTGGCCCTCCTCTGGACTATTCTTCAAATGCTGCAAGAAGGCACCAGAAGTTGTAACCTTCTGGGAAGCTGCAGACAGGAAAGGATTTTTCAGATAGGTCTCTGTGAAAATAGGTAAGATCATGTATTTGGAGCAGAGAACATAATTTGCATTGTGTTGACTTTCTGTATATCACAGTGGAGAGTCTTGCCACAACTTAGTAATGGAAAAAGATCTGTCTTCATAAGTCATCCATTAGCCAGCAACACAGGATCAACTAATTCAGTATACCATAAATGTTTCTCATTATTCAGTGGAACATTGAATAGTCTGAAGTGTTCTGTGAGAAACCAAAGAACGCAGTAGAACACAATAGACCACATACAAGTATGAAGAAGAAATGACACTTGTCACAGCTTCTGAATAGCTTTGTCCTCTGTCAAAATCTATCCATTCTCAGTCCACTAGAAACTCAGTATCACTGGGAGGAATCTCTTCAGTCAGTGTTCTCAGACCTTTGAGGAACCACTCAGGGAGGTTTATTTCATAAACTGATTAAACTTTGTCTTAAATACAATTCTAATTTTAGTTCTGCTCTTCCTGTTACTCTGAATGATTATCACACATCTTCATTCTTCAGATACCTATAGTTATGTTATCCAGATTAAATGTACTTATATTGTCTGAATTCCATCCTGAATTTGTTCCAAAAGCCTCTTTTAGTTTAATTTCTCCTTATCTCAGTTGTTCCTTCCCCACACCATGACCTGTCCACTTAAGCTCTGCTTTTCTAAGCCAAACATAGAAAATGGATATTCTCTGGGGTAGTCTCAAGTCTTACATCCCAGATGTGTATGAAGGCTGGGTTATGACTCTTTGCTGGGAAGAGACCACAAACACAGGCAGGTTTCCAGAGCCTTGGTCAATGGTATTAATACTTCCTTCTTTCTGGTGGAAATATGTTGTCCAGTATATCACAGCATTATGTTTGTTGTTTTAAAGTTCTTTACTGAAGCCAAGATAAGGGAAATTTATTGCATCTTCTTTATTTATCAAAACTCTGAAATATTATCAGGGAAAATGTCTGGGTTACTGAATATCGTTTGTTCTTGAGAAATTCATGTTGCTATTTCTCCATTTCCCAGACACTATCCCATTGGTAAAGGATTTTCTTCTTAAAATGACACAGTAAAGTCTTTCATATAACCAACTCAGTCTAACGTATTCAAATTCTGTCTTATCCTCTCTAAAAGACTCACCTCTACCCTTGTTCCCTGACCATTTGGCAATAATCCTTATGAATACAATCATGTTTAATGCAGTCAGAACATCAGAATTCTGTAATGAAATATATCTCATTCTCCCCATATAAACACTCTCTCCCTTAGATGCTAAGCATCTTGAGATAAGCTTCCACTTCAGTTCCTGCAATTTTAATTTTCATAACCAGTTTAATCAAGATATTGATTGAATGGAACTTGAGTTCTGTCTGTTTGTAAGGTAATACCTAAGCTTGTACTTGGAATTTCTGCAAAAACAGAAAACAAATGTTCCCCCTGCCAAGAAGCAGCAAGAGATAGGCTGAAGACAGGACTAGAGACAAGTCAACAAGATAATGTCCAAAATCCAGAGAAGAGACAGGGCTAGGAAAGAATACATATTGTATAGCTCAGCCAAGTCATAGAGACACAGCCTAAGCTTAAACAGAGCTCTTGGAGAAATGGAGAGAGGGTGCATGGAGCAGATGTCACAAGGTGAGGTCAGTCAGGATAATTAAGACGTGCTGGTGCACTTAAGCATCATGTGGTCCTGAGAAGTGGTGCCTACTCTACTCACAATCACGGCGTGGATTTGACAAAAAGAAGTCCTAGAAAGGGAAAGGATAAACAATATAAACTTAGGAAAGAGCCTGGAAATAGTGTATCTACAAAAATAATTCCTTGACTTTGACCCTTTTGTAGCCACCCATTTCTGCAGGCAGCCAGCAGACTTTTCAGCAGTTTTTTCTAGTCTTAGAGTTTTTTAGGACTCTCACTATGAAAATATCATGGCAATCATTTGTAAAATGATGATAGCAAGCCTGTAACCTTGGACAAGAGTTTAACATTTTCATTAGACTATAACCCCCCGGCTTCCAAATAAAACAAAGCTGAGATTTATCAAAGTCTTACTTCATTTTTGCACCAGCTTGACCAATGTGAGTTTTCCATTATGACCAGATGCAACCTGTAAAGAACTCTACTTGTCTTACTATATTAAGTGATTTCCTATTGCACAGCGCTGCATCTAGATAAAATAAAAGTTTTAAAACATGAAAATCATTGACAGTTTCTAACAGTCACCTCAGTCTTCTGCGACTTTGTCTTTTTAAATCTTCAATCACATTTGATGCCATTTCTCAATTTCTAGTAACTGTAGGAGCTGGCTTAAGTTCTTACTGTCAGGAGAATCTCACCAAGGGTAATACAAGGTGAAAATATTGTAACAATCTTGTCTGCTTTGTTGATAATGCAGCAGAAGATAGACAGAGGCTGTAATGACAGGGGATGCATATTTGTGTTTTGAATTATTCTGGGATTTACCAGGGAAAAGTGCCTAAGGAGCAGGTGGATGTTCAATTCCCAGCTAGGGAAGTCCATTGACAAGTGCTGAAGTATGTCTGGAAGAGAGAGGGGCTGCAAGTGAAGTCCTGTCAGGTAATTGGATCTCCAAAGAACATCTTTTTTTCCCCTTATTACCTTATACAATAACACTGATGGGTTTTGGTTGGTGCCTCCAAATCTCTCTATGTCTTTGTTTCATAATCCCTCATGTTTCCTCTTGACTGCGCTGACACAAGTCACTGAGAGGTGTTACTATAACTTTCACCACTGAAGTATTTTACATGAGGAAGTACAAAATCTGCCGACACAAACCTAAAGCAGGACTGCAGTCGCAGTGCTTTGCACATTAAGACAAGGTTGATGAGGGAACAATTTTCTCCCAGCTCACAGACTGCACAAAGTGTACATTTTGTAGCTGGCTACAGCTTCTGACAAGAGAAAGCAGATGGGGATTCATGATATTTTCATAGTGAGAGTCCTAAAACACTATAATAGTAATAAAACAAACAAAAAAAAACCTAATGATACATAGACTGCTAATACTTCCCCTGCTGTGAGGCACAGCTTTAATTAAATATATTCACAGTTAACTAACTGCAGATTGGAAGGAGTAGTGGGACTGAAAGGTCGCCAGTGAAAGATAAACAATGACAGCCAACAGTCACATTAAAAAAGAGAACAAAACAATAAACCTGCCTCTTGGGCAGTGCCTGGGAAGAAAACACAATTTCTCATGGATAATCTGCAAAGTACTCACCATTTCTGAAGCTTCAAGCACAAAATAGCACTCAAATATAAATTAACGCCACCAGCAGCACACAAGGATGCCAAATTTCAGGTGATGGAAGCTTCATCTGCAGGGTAGAAAAGGTTCCCAAGACAGTTTGGCCCCACTCTGAACTGTCACCTCTCTATTTTTATTTAGCTTTCTTTTGGGACCTGCCAAGCCCAGTAGCATTTCCTCCCGAAGAACTTTTGATATGCCAAGGAGTTATTCCCAATGGGAATGAGCCCTCATTAGGGACCAAAAAGGGCATCTGGTTCAAATCAAATCCTGGATGAGAAAGCAGCAATACTGTGCCTTTACTGATACTAGACTTGTGCAGTTTCCAGGGAACAGAATGGGGCACAGAATGCCAATTCAATTAAGCAGCACTGTTGTTTCCTTTAACTCCAGCAGGAAAGTTTGCTGTTGCAAGGCAAAGTCTCTTGGGAGCCACTAGTTCCTTTCTATGTGACCTTGGGCAAGATTCTTCATATTCTCATACCTCAGTTAACTGGCAAGAGTGTTGAAGTCTTAATTAACATAGGAGAAACATGCAGACAAAGTGCAGTTTTGTCATTATTATGTTCACATTTGGGCTTGCTGATGCATCTCTGCTCCTATTGATCACCTTCCAAACTGTTTCAGTTTTAAACAGAGTGGTTGTTTGAATATGCTAATTTATAAAATAAAGAGCTATGGTACATCTAATCTAGTCAAACCTAGGGGACTGCTGAAAGAAGGAGTTTGGACTCACATCTCTTTCTATGCTCAGGTGCTGCCTTGCTCATGCTTTCCTGAGTGCTCCATGAGCATGTAGTGCGCACTAAAGGCAGGGAAAAAGACATCTACCCACATGAAATTGGAGTTAGAGTAAGACCTGACTCAGTCACATTAGATGAGGGCTTGAGACAGCACATAGGGAAGAGCAGGAGCACATTTCCAGAGAGGTGGCATGGGGTGGAAGAGGGAATGGCACCTCCATCCTTACAGCAGTGAGTTCCCTTTGTCCCATCTGAGCCTTGTCCCATCTCAGCTTTGTCCATCAAACTTCCCCTCTGTCCAAGTAGGCATCCCTGCAAATGAGTTTTCAGATAAGGAGTGCAGGGCCAGTAAATGTGAGTCTCTCCCAGAAACAAGGGGGAACCTTCAGAAGTTATAAAGCCTTAAAAGTCAGGAAGAGTTTTAAAACCAAGCCCACATATGCCTGCTTGGCCCCCTGTGGTCCTGGCAGCCATTTCTCTTGCTTTCCTTTGCTTCTTTCAGAGCCCTGTCCAGAGAGACATGCAGGAGACTGCAGGAGTTGTACAGGGAAGTATAAGGCTAAAATTTTGAGTCTCTAATAAATATTTAGACCATACCTTCATACTATGGCTTCGAGAAAGCTTGCATGTTGATTAGAGCAGATGAAGGGTGAAGGAGAAGGGAGAAATTCAGTGGCATATTTGAGAAGGAAAAAAGTCCACATTTTGCTCAATTTTCATCTGTCCACGTTTTTCCCGTGACAATTGTTAAGGAAAAAGAAATATGAAGTGGGAGAAAACAATTTTCTTTTTCTTTCAAAACAGAATTCCAGCTGGGTAGTTTTCTCCCCTGATCATTCTCCCACTTATTCAATGCTGATCAGTCCTTTTCCAGCAAAGGTTTCAGGGCAAAGGAAGATAAAAATTTCTATTTCATCACAAAAATAAAAAAATTCTCTGCCATCTCCTGATCATTTCAAGAGTTGTTGTTTTTTTTTTAATTTAATTAAAGTTACTCCACAAAACCTGGATATTGTTAGTGTAGCGAAGTCACGTGGTAGAAGCGACTAGAAGGAAGAACTGCTTCAGCAGTTGTTTTGGCTCAAGGCATGTTCATACTCTGTTATCATATTTGTAAAGTAAAGATTTCCCAGTAAAGGAGAAAAAATCCTACCTCATCCAAACCTCCTCTGATCTTGTTACATGGGCTTCAAACTATCTCCTACAACTACTGATGAATCAGATTAATAAACCTACAGTGCGCAGGCATACTATCACATGAATCCTTTCTTTAGCTCCAAATTAAGAGTTATGATTTGTTATCCTGTGGTACTTAGAAATGGTTCTTTCTCATGCTCTCCCTTGCTTTTAGAAGCCTGATGAGAACTGAACTATATTTCCTTGAAATCCTTTATTTTTCTTCTTGTTTATTCTTTCTTCTTGTTCCCACCCTTTTCTGGAATCCTCTGAAGTTGGAACTTGTCATACTTGTTATATAATAATTGAGTAATCTTCTATTTTTACCACCCTTAATCCTTATTTTTAAGGTTCAGCCACTAAGTAATGAAAACCTCACTTTGGAATAGGCCTATCGAATTGATAAGTTGAAAGGGCCTGTCAGGCAACACTGCAAAGACAATTCTATGCTTCACCTTAAAATAGCAGATCTAGGAGATATTACCAAAAAGCCAGTTAACACGCATTTACACTAACTGAGGGGACAGAAGGCATGTGTCCTTCAGAGATCTGGCCTGTCATCTTCAAACCTGTGGTTGAAATTAAGTTTAATTAACCCCAGAGGATAAATCAAGACATTTAGCAGCGTACTGAATCCATCATTAATCCCTTGGAATGGAGGAGCTAACAAACACATCCCAAAATTAAGTACTTTTGTCTTTCAGCAGGGAGAGAGGGAGCAGACATTGCCTTACCCTCATTAATAATAGCGTAACCTCATCCTCAGAAACAAATATGTTATCAAATTATCTGTGCAATGGCTCAGGTCTGTTGGATGCTGACCAGTTGTCCTACGGTGAATGTAAGGATGTACCCGCTCTGTTTCTGGTGCACAAAGTGTTTTCTTTCCATGCTGTGCGTCCACCCCAACCCAGATGGTGCTACTACCACTTGTCAACTGCTCTAAAGTCCTTGCTCTGAAGTGGGGAAAACCAGCGGCAGAGCTAGTCAGTGTAGTCTTCACTCAGGAAAAATGCTTTAAGGCTACTGTTCAGAGGTATTTTCATAGAAATACAGGCCTTTTTCATAGAGAAAGGGAAAAGGCTATTGATCTGTTTCTGCAGTGGATTCACAGCAGGAATATAGAATCATATAATCGAATCATAGAATCAAATCATAGAATCATAGAATCGTAGAATCATAGAATCATAGAATCAGAATCATAGAATGGTTTGGGTTGGAAGGGACCTTAAAGCTCATACAGTTCCAACCCCCTGCCATGGGCAGGGACACCTTCCATTCAACCAGGGTGCTCCAAGCCCCCTCCAACCTGCCCTTGAACACTGCCAGGGATGGGGCAGGTACAGCTTCTCTGGGCACCCTGTGCCTCAGCACCCTCACAGGGAAGAATTTCTTCCTTGTATCAAACCTAAATCTCCAATATCATATATCAGCTAGTCAACTCCCAGTCTGTCCTTGTGCTTTTTCCTGCTGTTTTCATGCTCTTTTCTGAGTGCTAGTTGCACAGGTTTCTGGAATCTGAGACTTTTCTGAGACAGAATTCATTCAGGACAGGGTAGAAGTAGGGGCTGTTACCCTTAATGAATAATCCAAGCAGCCATAATGACCTTGAATTCCAGCCCATTTGTGTGTAAACTGTAGAATTTTTAGGCAAATGTGTACTTACTTTTAATTTTTTTCATTTTTTCCCCTTCTTAAAATTATAAAATCTCTAAAATTCCAGTGGTGAATCAAAGTATAAAACCCCAAATATAAAAATGAGCCTATCAGTATGCACTTTGTAATACAGAATGAGTACAGTTTCTGAAAGATATGGGATATGTTTTTAAATGCTAATCAGTGTCAGGCTTGCTTAGACCTGACGATGGTTATGAGATCAGCAAGATTACAGTCTCAACCATGGAGCAGGACAAAGACTGAAGCTGTTTGCTTGTACAGTGATGAGCCCCCTGCTGCTCTGGTAAATTGGGTTTTGTACTTCAGCTAATTAGGTGAAAGCAGCAACAGCAGCACTGACCAGGCCAGTGCTTCCAACTTCATTGCCCCTTCCATCAGTGAGGTGGTCCAATAACTCATTAGCTTCATGCATTAAGAAGACAATTTACCTTTACCGTACTTAGAATGATAGAGATAATCCACGAGCAGCCCCATCCCATGTGGAGCAGGGAAGAAGGATAACTGGAGGCAGTAATTTCATTACTGTCCCAAGCTGTGCCGTACTGAATTCAGTTCTGGGGCACCCAAGATAAGAAGGACATTGGCATATTAGAGTGAGTCCACAGGAGGGCCACAAAGATGCTGTGAGGGCTGGAGAACCTTTCCTATGAAGACGGACTGAGAGAGCTGGGCATGTTCAGCCTGGAAAAGAGAAGGTGCTGGGGACATCTTAGAGCAGCTTCCAGTGCCTAAAGCTCTGGGGCTGACAAGAAATTTGGAGAAGGCCTTTTTACAAGGGCAGGTAGGGACAGGACAATGTAGAATGGCTTTAAACTGACAAAGGCGAGATTTAGATTAGATATACGGAAGAAATTGCTTACTAAAAGGGTGTTGAGGGATTGGCATGGGTTTGCCCAGAGAAGCTCTGGCTGCCCCATCCCTGGCAGTGTTCAAGGCCAGGTTGGAGGGGCCTTGGAGCACCCTGGTCATATGGAAAGTGTCCCTGCCTGTGGCAGGGGGTTGGAACTGGATGAGCTTTAAGGTCCCTTCCAACCCAAACCATTTTGTGATTCTCTGATCTCACTCATTTTCTTTGAGACTGTATCACAATGCAATTTTCAGTAGGTCCATGGACAGCCAAGGGAATCCACACACAGAAATGTCTAAGACACCTGAATTTCATTAATTTGTTTTCTGTGTATAAAGCAATTCACAGAATTGCAGAACCAAATGTATCTGTCTAAGGCATGGCTTTTAAAATGTGGGAAGATTTACAGAGTTTTAATATAATTTTACAGTGAGATTTTATTTATAAGGTGTCTGGAACACTGTGATTGCAATCAGAAGGGTTTCTTTCTTTTTAAGCAGGCACATTTGGGATAAAAAATGTTAAACATTCATTTAATCATAGTCTTGGTTACTATGACCCTGAATGACTCATGTTTACAAGTATCTGTGTTATTGTCTAGGCCAGCAATTAGCTTTTTTGCAGCTTTTGAAAGGTGCCACAATTTGCAAATTCTACACCAATATGAAGTAAGAAAGATGTGTTGGGGGAGGGGGGCATCATTCCATCCCAACACACCCAGTCAGTTGCCAGCACCTATAATGAATGCTCGGATCAATGTAGAGATATCCCAGCTGCTCCAGCCAATGAGCCGGCTTCAGCTGGAGGTCGGCTCAGATGCCTCTATACAAATGCCCGTAGCGTGGGGAACAAACAAGAGGAATTAGAGATCTGTGCATGTCTACGGGGGTATGATATAATAGGCATCACAGAAACATGGTGGGGTGGCTCCTACGACTGGAGTGTTGGGATGGAAGGTTACAGGCTCTTTAGAAAAGACAGGCCTGGCAGGCAGGGAACGGGAGTTGCCCTTTATGTTAGGGATACGCTGGGGAGTATGGAACTCTGTCTGGGGACAGGTGAGCAGTTAACAGAGAGTTTGTGGGTCAGGGTTAAAGGGAGAACAGCGATGGGGATCTGTTACAGACCGCCTGATCAAGCAGAACCAAAGCCAGACGTATCCTGGGCTGCATCAAAAGAAGCGTGACCAGCAGGTCGAAGGAGGTGATCCTGCCCCTCTACTCTGCTCTTGTGAGACCTCACCTGGAGTATTGTGTGCAGTTCTGGTGTCCTCAACATAAAAAGGACATGGAACTGCTGGAACAAGTCCAGAGGAGGCCACGAGGATGATCAGGGCACTGGAGCACCTCCCCTATGAAGATAGCTGAGAAAGTTGGGGCTGTTCAGCCTGGAGAAGAGAAGGCTGCATGGAGACCTCATAGCAGCCTTCCAGTATCTGAAGGGGGCCTATAGGGATGCTGGGGAGGGACTCTTCATTAGGGACTGTAGTGATAGGACAAGGGGTAATGGGTTAAAACTTAAACAGGGGAAGTTTAGATTGGATATAAGGAGGAAATTCTTTCCTGTTAGGGTGGTGAGGCACTGGAATGGGTTGCCCAGGGAGGTTGTAAATGCTCCATCCCTGGCAGTGTTCAAGACCAGGCTGGACAGAGCCTTGTGTGAGATGGTTTAGTGTGAGGTGTCCCTGCCCGTGCAGGGAGGTTGGAACTTGATGATCTTAAGGTTTTTTCCAACCGTAACTATTCTATGATTCTAAATCACCCTTAACTGTAAACACTAACACTTTAAAATGCCATTAACATTACAGTAATGTTTTCTTGGATTCACAATATGATGAAGCATAGGTCAGGGGGTTACAGCCTTTGGCCACCCAGGATGGATCAAAACTTTTTTATTTTTATAAACCTATTAATAATTCATATTAATGTACTGACCATTAATTTGTTGTCATAAACTTCAAAATCAGGGTAAATTTAGCAGATGCTCAGATAAACATCTGTAGCTCTTGTTAAAATAATAAAAACAAAATTTGTTTTCTGGGAAGGTCAGCCTAAATGTCAGCCTCTGTATGCCTTATTCTGGAAGTAGAATTTCCTTAGAGAAACAATTCATGTGAAACTGTTTAGTGCATAAATTCCCAGTCCCAAAGCTACCAAGAGCGTCTCCTGGCTGAATATCATACCTGGCTCGCTTACAGATTTTCTGATATGTCTCATGCTTGAGGAAAAGATCTGCAATTGTTGCCTTTATTTTTAATATTAATAAAAAAAATATCAATACCTTAAAAAAAATGAGAAGGACCGGTGCTACTTTGAAAAATAAGGACTTATATTGTGCTCTGATTAAACATAGTTTGCATATTGAAAACAATACAGTGTGCAAAAAGAATAGCTTGGGTAAGGCTGTATATATAAAAGTGATTTTATTCCTGTATCATAACAACTCATTGCTTGTTAGTCATGAAACTAAGATAATTGACTTCTCAGTTGCAGACATCTAACACTGGTTATTGAGTCCATCACCAGCCTTCAGCAGGTAGGAGAAACCACAATAGAACCAATCATTTTTAATTGTACACCCAGACTTTCAAGAACCTTGGCACAAATTCTGAGGCAAGGATTCCTGTGGTCTCAGCAGCACATCTACACTGCATTCTGCCAGTGAGTGTACAAAAAACAAGTTAGCTTGCCTGCAAGAAGCAGTGTAGTCATAGTAAGTCAGAGCTTGACACAAGCTAATTTCTCCTGCTGAGAGTCTGAATACAGCCTTAGAAACAAAACAAGCTGTGTTAGTTCAGATCTCTTATCTAAATTACTTTGGATGGTTTGAGGTTCCAGACACCCAGAGTAGGTCTAGACAAGTGAATCTTTACATAAGAGACTCATAACCCTCTGAATGCCAGCAAGTCTTTTTTTACTTTAATTTTTTATTTCATTGTTCTAATTCTCCCAGCTAGACTATGATAATAGAATCATAGAATAGTTAGGTTTGGAAAGGACCTTAAGATCATCTAGTTCTAACTCCCCTGCCATGGGCAGGGACACCTTGCACTAATGTTAATGATGTGAATACCTGTTTGATTTATAGGGGTTTTAAAATGTTTTGCATATACAATAGTTTCAAATATTTCAAATTATACCAATGGGACAGTATAAAAAGGCAATATTTTTCTATTTTTGTTCTTATTTAGGTTGTCAGCTTAATGGGGAAGAAGGATGTATAGTGTCCAGCCCATAGGGATCCTGATCTAATCTGAGGTTTGTGAACATTAATGCTGTACAAATAATAAAATAATGTATGAATCCCTTTGAAATTTTGGAACTGCTATTAATTATTTTGTTTAACAAGTAAAAGTCTCAGAAGGCCAAACTGACCAGACTCAGTTATTTTAGTGTCATTAGTAAGTGGATGAAAGCATCCACAGATCCATTACCAATTTGGCTCATAATTGTTCATTGCTACAGTATTCCTATTGCAGTTTACAACTCCTGTTTCTGTCATAGTGTGTAAATCAAAATATTTCTAGCAGTTTCCTGTTTTCTTTTGAAGAGAACTTACCAAAAGGAAATGCAGTTTCAAAGCCATATTTTGTCCCCAGCACAGAGCACATGCTTGGGGAACACCTTGAGGATTTATTTTAAGCAGTCTTTTTAAATATATGCTGTCAGCAACAAGTAATACCATGATGGTAGCAAAGCTGTCAGTGCAAAGCATTTTGGGATGATGAATTAAGTAAATAGTTCAGCTTTAGTACAGAAAAGGGCTTTAATAACTGTTCATATTAAATAGTAATGCATAAATCAGGACATTAGTGCAAAGGTCTTACAAGTGTTAGGGATACACAACATAAAATACCATCCCAGTGTTTGTCAGGTGGGATAACACTTAATGAAATAAGCAGAGAATGCAGAAATGAGGATATTTACCAATATAAAGTAAGTGAGCCAAAGAGAAGTTCTTTATTGACTTCATTACTTAGCCCATTGCAACCTACTAACCACCTCAAGTGCTATAAAACAAACATTAAAGTCAGGAGTGGGACTAAGAATTGGAGTTGGATTTCACAGCTAGATAGTGGTATGCTCCTTTGTTTGGTGCCTTCTGTGTTTAAAAGGCAATATGTTACTTGGCTCTAACATCAAATAACTAAAAATTAGCCACCTGGATTGGAATGCAAGCATCATCCACAGCAGTGCTAGTATTTAGTTTGCAGAAAAAAAGAAGTTTAGGTCAATGTGAAACACTTTTATACATTTAAGAAGTACAAAAATGACTTTACAGCAAACTTACTGCATAGCCTTCACAATTCTTACTATGGAAAAGAGCCAACACAAAGCATCCTCAGAGTATAATTCAGCAGTGGCTTTTATTGCTGTCCATGTCTGACAAGGTAGGTTGAGCTAGTATATCCAACTATCTAGCTGCAGCTCAGTTCCATGGGCTCTGGGCAATAAATTATCATCCACTGGTATTATTCCAACTCAGTGGGAACAACTTTGGCCAGAAAGTCTGCTCCCCTTTGCCCACAAATGCATCCTAAATCATTATCAGATTATCTATCCTTAATGGGCAATCTGTTGACCTGAGCAGGCAGCAAGTAATTTGTCTGCATAATATTCTGAGCCCATCTGTGTGACTGACAACACAAGCTCTTTAGATTTTTCCAGTCTTTTCCTGCAATGATTACAAAGGCGTACAATTTAGGACAAGTAGACCATCTTGCTGACTTTGTGAGATACAGTTAATTCAGCTAAACTAAAGTTTAGAAGGTTTATCTGTCAAGTATATAAATATTTTTTACCTGGGATGTAAAATATAATGGAAGATTGTAAATGGATTAAAAATACTTATATTAAGAGAGGGTGGTGATATTCAGTGGCCAGGCAGTCACTTACTATTTTAATGTTCTTATTCAATTGACATATTTTAATAAACAGCTTCCCAAGCATATCAGAAAGAATAAACCCAACATAAAATCATGTAAATAATTTGTGCCTCCCTGAAGACATGGGATTGGCACTGAATTTTGAACTCAAGAAAAAAAAACCCTTATAGAACTAATGATTAATGTTCTGCTTGACTTTTGATTTTCTTTCATTGATCAAAGTCAGTCCTTGTTGCAACTCAGAACAGCATGGATTTTGACAGATTCACAACAGAACATTTGATCCATGAGGTTTTCATAAACTTTGCTGGACATGACCTGGGGGAATTTTTAACTGTGGTACCACCAATCAAATATAGAAATAAAAGGATAGTTGTTAATTCAGTTCCAGTTTTAATAAGCTGGATCCAAATTAAACATCTGAGATCTGAAATAGAATAGGAACTAAGTAGTACGCATGAATTCATGGAAGTACTCACCTTGCTAACATCCATGCTCTCCCCCAAATCTTCAAGAATTCTAGTTTTGCATCTTTGCATACTGCAGATCACTCCCTGTGGGGTCTGAATCACCAAACACATATTAGTTATAACACCAGCTTGGAATTCCTTAATTCTAGCTCTAATTATTTAATGGTTTGGGCTCTTTTGCCTAGGATATTCTGGTTCAGTCTCTGCAATGCCAGTGTATATCATGGTAGTCATGCATTCAGTGTCATGGAAAATTAAGTTTAGGCCAAACAGAATAGCTCTGTGGTAGCTGTTTTAACTAACTCAGAGAAGACAAGTTTATAAAGGGCCCCAGTGTTAAACAGCTAACCTTCCAAAGCATGGCTGCTTATCCAGTTTTGTTTTGACGGTGATTTATGGCTGTGATTCTTGCATAGCGAAGTAACAGCAATACTGCCCTAGGCCATATGTTATGAGACTTAAAAGAAAACAAGGCTGTCCATGAGTTGTATTCCACTATGTTACGCCACAGATGTGAATTCTATAGCAAGATAAAATACATATTAAGTCATACATACTTAGCTATCTCACCTACTCACCTTGTTTCATCCTGGTACTCTTGTTTCCACTCTGACGCTCCTTTTACTACCTTAAAATGTAGAAGATGATCAGCATTCAGAATAGACAAGGATCTATCCCAGCATAAAAGGTATCTCTTTCATCCTCAATGCCTTTTCCTTGAAATATAACTCCTTGCACACTTGCAAATGAGAAACTAGTTTGCCATGCTATGGGAAAAAGAGCAATGCCCAGCTTGCATCAGAGGGGATTGTATCCTGAAAAGATACCATCAATGTGTAATAACTTGGACTGAATGTGCAAAAATCTATGTATTTATCCATTGATATGATTTGGTTCCAATTTCACTTCCTTACAACTTTCACTAGTTATGATATATAATAATGACTGAAATATACACTTCCATGTTCTTCACAGAAGGATGCCTTGGTTACACTGCTATAAATCAAGGGCACTGTTGGAAGTGGTAAGTGGGAGGAAAACACAGCAGGTTCAGAAGAGAGCAGAGAAAGTGGTCTAGGACTAAAGAAAGCTGTCCTTGTCCAGAGAAAGGAAGCAATTATCTTCAGCACTCTGCAGACAGACAGAGCACTGTTATTCGCTCAAACTTTGCCTGTGCTGGTAAGGCTTGCTTCCAGTCCCCTGGAGATCAACATTCATTGCTCAGTAGAGACATGCTTATTGAAACTGTTTTATTTGTAAAAGTAACACTTTTGCAACTGGAAACAGTAGAAAGAGTTAGGTAGCTAAAATACACTCAATAGAAAACAGATGTTATATGAAGTAGACATATCACAAGACCCAGCTGTAAGATCAGGGGACATCGCCTACATTCTGCATTGCCAAGTTCATACAGTTTTGTGTATTCTTGTATTATCTTTAAATTGACCAGTCATCCAGTTATTCCTATTGTGCCTTTCTAAAAAATATAACTTTGTAGATAATATTAATTATAACGATAATAATTCCCCTTGGAACTATTTGTGTGTCCGTAACATGGAGCTGAAATAACAACAATGAATGAAAATACCAAAAGACAGTGTTCTGTGTTTTTAATCTTATTGCTGGACTGCGTTGCTGCAAGGGAGAGAAATTCAGCGAATCCTTTCCAGGTGTCTAAGCTCCACAATCCCAGCTACTTTCAGTACACAGTTAGTTTGTTCTTCCTTCAGTCCATTGCTCTAAAATATGATTGTGTATACACTCTGAAGAGTTCTTCCCTTTATTTTAAGTAAATGGCCAAATTCTGTCCTCACCTACCACAGTATAAATCAGTCAAGCACCTGTAGACTGATAAAGTCTAAATAAATGGGGTTGTTTCCGTCTGCTGCCACTGGGTTTAATTAGGATTTAGATAGTGCATAGACTTCATCATTGTTTTCAGCTGAGAAACAGATTCCCAACCATATCAGTATGAGCTGTTGTTCAGACCTGTAATTTCATTTTAATTATTCTAAGCAGACAAACACAATGTAGGAAGGATGTTTATTTTCTTCTCAAATATTTATAGAAGTTCTTTAATGTACCAATTGTCTAATTTTGAGACAGCAGCTGAACATTATTGGAGCAATCTATCGGCATCTATTTCCAATGCACTGTTGATTTTGCAGTACATGCACACATTACCTTTGCATTTAATGAGTTTCAGAATGCTAGGAATGATCCCAGTGCTGTGAATCCATGGACACAGGTTTGTGTCAGTTCAGCTAATAACCTCCTTCTCTCAGACTGAGGGGAATAATCAAAGCTCTCCCTTCAAAGGAAGAGACTTTCAGCTTTGGAAAGCAAGAACAACACACGTGGAGATAAGACCAGATTCTCTGTTCCCTGTCAGCCTTTTTGCAGTAACCAAGTAAGCTTTGGAAAGTGGGCAATTTTGGTAAAGAGCCTATCTGGCTATTCTGAACCATATTTTCCCTCATTGTTCTGGGATTGCGAGGTATCCTTTGGAGTGATAGTCTGTGCACAACCCAAGGTGTTTTTTGCTTCCCAAGCACATGATCAAAGTGGCAAGTTGCATTTAATAGATTCCAGCCCTTTGACATTTCATTCAAAGATACATGGGAGTTGAGAATGCAAGCCCATTTTTTCTTAATTGCTTTGGAGTAGAGCAACACTGAGGAGCTACAATTTGGAATCACATTCTTTTCATTACTGTATATCACATATACAGAGCTATCATCATTCACATTGCAATTTTTTATGGAGTGTAATGCATAGGTATCTTCACAAAACTTGAAGGAAATTTATAGGCTTCATTTCTTTTAATCAGCATTCACTGCAAACAAGTAATCCCTCAGAGACTACAGTTTAACTGTTTTAGAGGGAAATAATTTATGACCACGTCAAAAAGTGGTTTCAAACTCTGCCAAGAAATCTCAGAAATGAGTGACATCCAACTCTATGCCATTTAGAAATAGATCAGTTTTAAACCTGTTTTGTTGTATAAAACATTCTTTTCCTGGTTTAAACATTAGAATATTATTTTGATTTTACTTTTTGATGGCAATTCTATTAGTAGAAGATTGCCAAACTCAAGCATTGAAAATAATCTATGAGTCAGCTCCAAAGAATGCAACTGGGGGGAAAGAAAAGGTAATTAAAAAGGGCAGATTTTTCACATTTAAATACATAAGCTACTTTAAACATGGTTTTGAGATTTAATCTATACAGATGAGGTGCAGTTTCTTTTTCCTTTTTAAAGGAAAAATGCACCAGAATTGGGACTTTTACACTGAGCAAGATGCTATCTGTTTAAACAAATTCAGAGCTGACAAAAGGTTAATATCGAATTCCATATAGACTTTCCATTTCCATATAGACTAACCATTTCTACCATCAAGATCATTTAAGCCTTACTATATTTATCCTCACATAGTTATCCCTCTGAGGCAGGGTAGTAATTACATCTGAGTTTCCCAATGTCTCACAACAAGTCTAGGAACAGAACTCTGGCATTGTTTGCTCTGTGATAGCAATTTCTTCACCAGGACACTTTTTCACATTATACAGCTGTTTTGTTCTCAGCCCCACAGCACTGATTGAGCCAGAGCTTGTTTACACTTTATTCATCAGGACTGCTGAAACCAAGGCATAACCACTCAGACAGAACTGAAGATGTACATCACTGAGAACTAGATCCCAGGGACCTTGCCTTCCATACCTACACTTTATCTTCAAATCAAGCTTCCTTCTTATCATAAGAGGTAATAAAAATCATACACAGCAAGGTATACCCTACTAACATGCCTATTCATGAATAATATCACTGAATAAATGAGAGGATTTCCAGCTGAGAAGCCTGTCAATATTACTGTGTAAAAAAAATAACAGAGAAAATCAAGGGTATTTAGGGAGACAAATTGATATCTAAAGACATTGGCTCTAGTCCTATGTTCTGCACAAGTGCAGCAAGGCATGCTGTCTGCTTGCAAATTTTAATTGTCTCTCCCAAAACAACAAGAATTGTGAAACTTGTCTGGCATTGAGGAGTTCTTTGGCAGCTGAAATTAAGAAGTGCCAGACAAGGAAGAGCAATGCGTTCAGTTATGAAGCTTTTCTGTAAAATGAGTGTACTCACCTCGGAGATGGGAAATACATTTCCTAAATCAGGCAGTGTACTTGTATGGACCAGTATTTCCCCACATCTCAGACAACTGGCCTAACCTCCAGATGAACAGCTTTATTTGTAATATTGTTATTTAAACTGAACTCTTGAAATGAGAAAAGACAGCTTTATTGAAACTATTATTGCAGGAAAGATGCTGGTTTCAGACAATAAATATTTATGGCTCCCTGCCTTTCTACTCTTCCATTACCTTTTCCCTCAACAAACCTTACCTTTAGCAACAGCAAGAGTCTAATTTCCAGTTATGACAAGGGAAAACGACTATTCTGAGAAGGCCATTTAAGCAGATGCCAAAGCTTAAGTTAAATACTAACAATAACAGACATAGACATCTGGAAGGGTTTGATTCCATCCTCATGCAGGTTTTTTTAACTGCTGTTTTTCTGAGAATACTTAAGGATGAAGCTTCAGAGCTAAGCTTCAAAAGCAAAAGCCACAAAACAGCAGTTTCATTGTAAACAGATGCTTTCAAGAGCAAACTATCAAATTCATCAGTTAAGAGAACTCCCAAATCACATCCACACACCTTGAAATCCTTTCAAGGTCCACTTCAGTAACTCAAACATATGCAGCGTCCAAAACAGAGAAGGCTCCAAACTGCTGCTCAGATTTCAAAGCATAAATGTGTTCAGAACAGATGTGCAGGGATTTGTCCTCAGCTTCTGCTGGGCCACCAGTAGTCCATGCGTTATCTGTGTGCTTTCACCTCAGAAACATCTAGGCAATGCAGAAAGGTAAGAAACTACTGATTCACTTCAGCCCCTGCTGATACAGAAGATAGCACATGTCTGCACCATCAATATGAGTATTCTTCAGCACAGAGAGACTCTAGCATCACTAATCAGCTGCTAGCATCACTCCTTGAAGGAGAGCGTTAAGGCTGAAGAAACAATGTGTTTGCATTAAGATTTTTAGAGTTGTGAGATGCTTATTTCAAGCTTTCATATTCACCTTCTCATTCTAAATCACCAAGCACACCATCAAATCAAGAAGAAAATCAGAACAGCAAAATAAACATGAATTCATGACTGCAGCAATATTTTATGTATAAGTAACCCAAATTCAGCAGAAGATAGAGAATCCTAAAGTATTGTCTTCTGCTCTACAACCTTCCTTGAAATAAGAAATCTACATAAGAGAAAGAGTTTCAGGACAATACAGGAGATGGCAATTTGCCCCAAAATAAAACAAAGAAATCATGAATACTTACTTAGGAACAAGGAGTGATTAAATGAAATCCCTTTCTTTACAAAACAGGTAGTCCAGTTATGAGGAAATATGTCTAGATTATTCTTGACTGATGAGCCAATAAAGAAATTAAAGGAAGGACACGAGAGCACTGAGTTTTTAAAGACAAAGGTCAGAACAGCTTGTGAACAAGCATGAGTTCCTAGAATCATTAAATCCACTGGAAAACAAAGAAGAAAAATCAATAATAATAATAGAGTCCAATGAACATAAAGTCTAGTATTAGAAAAAAAGTAGGGAAGTGTTATAAGAAACTGAAAAACATGAGGAAAATTACCTACCTACAGTCACTAGCAGCTTCTAGAGGATGAGAACTACCTTGTTCAAAAAAAAAACAAGCAGTAGAATGCTATCACCTAAATCACAGATGAGTGGCCTACCTTTAGCAAAGAACTTGGTAATATCAAAAAGAAAAGGTAAAGAGAAATGCAGCACAAATTGAACAAATGCACTTCTGGGCAGGAACTGAGAATATAAAAGTGAACTCAGACGGAAGAGAACAAAACAACAGAATCACAGAATAGTTTGGGTCAGAAGAGACCCTTAAAGTTAATTTTGCCCAACCACTCTGCAATAAGCAGGCATATCAACTAGAGGAGGTTGCTCACGGCCTGTCCAACCTGACCCTGAATGTTTCCAGGGGTGGATATTTAACACCTCTCTGGGCAACCTGTTCCTGCACTACCCTCATTGTGCAAAATTTCTTCCTTAGTTCTAATCTGAATCTACTTTCTTTCATTTTTTCTTAATCCATTTCTTCTTGTCCTATCACTACAGGTCCTTCTATAAAGTCTCTCTCCAGCTTTCTTTTAAGCTGCTTTAGGCACTGGGAGCTGTTCTAAGGTCTCCCTGAGCCTCCTCTTCTCCAGGCTGAAAAAGCCCAACTCTCAGCCTGTCTCCAGAGCAGAGCTGCTCCAGCCTGCTGAGCATCTTCATGGCCTCACTGCAACAGCTCCATCTTTCCTGTACTGAAGACTCCAAAGCTGCACTCAGGGTCTCATGAGAGCAGAGGGGGCAGAATCACCTCTGTTGACCTGCTGACCACTGCTGGCCACAACCTCACAAGGATATATAACTCAGCAGACCAAATTTCTTCAAGGTAATTGAAGTATGCAGGAACCAGCATTCAAACCAGCTACAAAACAAAGTTTTTCCACAGCTGATCTCACACAAGACAGAAAAGGGCTACCACTGTTAGTAAAATATCCTCGACAGTGCAGTTCCAAAAATCGATAGCACTCGTATCCACCTTCCCACAGTTAAGCTACTCAACCATTCTCTGCTACAAAGTGAGGTGCATGGGGTGAAATGCAGCAAAAATAGAAACACTGCCCAATTTCGCCAGTCTCACCTTTAGATGAGGACTGAACAGTGTTTAACACTGACACATCTCTATGCTTCCTGTGAAGCTGCTTTCTGGAGAGGACAGCAGAGATGCCACACACCACATCCCTGTTTAAGAGCTGGGTGACTGGTCTGGACTGAGTGACAGCTCTGGTCCTGGCTGAGGGATGGCCTGATTGACAAAATGCTTCCTCACAGAATGTGAAACAGCCTGGAAACAGAATACAGGAGTCAGTCATGCTGTCACTAACAAGGAAGATCCCATCTATGACCCTAACCACACCAAGACAACTGGAGGTGATGGAAAAAAGTACCTAAATGGGGATACACATTATGTCCAATGGACAAAAAAAAAATACTACAGAAATAGTTCTTAACTTTAACCAAGTTCTTTGTCTAAAAAACACCAAGAGAGAGCTCAGGGATTTTTCTATCACATTCATTATGGGGTTTTTGTCTGTTATTTCTAAGAATTAAAGCCTGTTCTTTCCTCTAGGTCAACACTGGCAAATAAAATATGTATCCAGATACTTCAGCTCTTTCTAAAGCTATTAACAACAGGCATTCAACACCACAAACATCTAAATTCCTCTCTCTCTCGTATCTTTTAAAAAGAGCTTGTGATCTAATTGATATCAGTTCTAGGAAGTAGAGAAGAAAACTTTGTGTTTTCATTGTGGTCTTTGTGAATTCATTCGCAGTAAGTGCATCATGTTGCCATGAAGATGTTTGTAAGGGCTTTTAGAGCAAGACAGGAAAGTGCATTTTAAATTGATTGCTTAAAAAGAATATCTTTAACCCTGCCCTAAGAGTGCCTTAACTGAGGCAGAAGGCCTGGATCTCATGTATGGTTCTATATGTGATTCATCAATGTCAAGCAGTGTTCTACAGTCACTGCACAGCTGAAAGGATTAACTACATAGAAGTCTCTCATATTTGGTGTTTGAATGGAAGAACGATCATCAACCAGAGTCGCCCTAACCACTCCATGGCAGACTGGGCTAACGGAAAGACAGCATCAATAAAAAGCACTTGAACAGCCACACAGTGAGGAATAGGCCTAGGCGGAACATTTCTTTTGCTGTTAACCCAGATGACCAACAAGGAGGTGCCTGTGTCAACACTGATCAGCTGCTGGACAAGTGCAGCTCATTCACACTAGAGTTATACCAAGCAGAGAGGATAATATGGCTCATATTTGCAAGCAATATTCACAGCCCCCAAATGGGAACTGGTTCAGATTCACTCTCACAGATGAAGTTCCCACTGCAGTTGATGGAAACTTTATCAGTGTAATCGTAACAATGTAATCAATTATAAATTTAGATTTCTAATCCAAGATTTCATTGGATTATTTTGGTGGTGCTTAGTTGAGAGGCTGTGGTACCCCAAGTACTTCTATGTATTTGAACAGGCCTTATTAAAAGAAACAAGAAGGGTGTCACAGTAAGCCCCATAACAGACTACTAAAATCCTATTTCAGCATCAAGGAGTGGAGTGTCCCTTCATAAAAGTACCTCATGTTCCAATAAACTGCAAAATTAGTTGGCAAATCAAATTAGAATGAGTCCTTAGATGAACAAGTAAGAACTGAATTTCATTGTGTTCCCTTCAAATCTCTGAATCTGGGTCTCCAGACCTCTGGGAAAAGTCTTTACATCACGATAAACAAGAGAGGAGGCATGAAAGAGACAAATTTGGCTCTGGATGAGACACATATCTATGATGAAAAATTTAATCCAGCCTCCTGTATGTGTAAGCAGAATTCATTTTACAGTTCTTGCTGTCCCCACAGAAAGGGCAATGTAGGGTCATATTTTATTTCATTTTTAGATTGCTGCAATAAGGATGTTTTAGTTGTGGCCATTCTCAGCAGAAACAGCTTTTTGTTGAGGCCATAATCATAGAATCATAGATTAGTCAGGGTTGGAAAGGACCTTAAGATCATCTAGTTCCAACCCCTGCCATGGGGTTGCCACTTAAATGTGTTCTGTTATTCCTCACAGTAGCCTTTCATTTCCACACCCATTAGAGCCAGAGAGTTCACAGTTCTGGAGTCCTGCGCCTCCTTCTGCTCTCCCCATTGATTTGCAGGACCAAGAAGGCATTGCACTGCCCAGGTCCAAGGCACCAGCCCCATGAGTGGTAGCAAGATAGCTCCCTTCTTCAGTGATACAAGGGAGGTAATACCCTAAGGAGCTAAGAAGAAATGAACTGCTTAACAAAATTCCCATGTGAGAAGACACCAAGTGGAAACCAGGAGTGACCTGGGGATCTTCACTCCATCCTCCATTCTGCACCACAGAGTTTGGAATCTAAGGCACCTCAGATTGCCAGCAGTGGGAACCACTTGTGTACATGCCAGTCAATCCAGCATGGATTTAACGGTATTCCCTTTAGCAACACTGTGTAGGACAAGGCAGTCTCATAACACTCGAGCAAAGTACTGCACTGCAGATAAATTTTGTCCCAGCCTGACATCCTGCTTACTATCTGATCTTCCAAAACCATAACTTCCTGAATTCCTGAACTATGAAATTTCACAATCAAGAGATTAACAACTTGTGACTGTATTTCCAGTAATAATAAAATTAATGAAAGCAAAACTGTCCATTTCTGGTTTGGGGGAGTTTCTATGGGGTTTGTTTGTTTTTTTCTATACAATCATACAGGGAAAAAAAACTTCAGTTAGACAGAAAACAGCCGATGAAATTTCTGGATTATCTGGAAGTAGGGAATCTAAACAGCATCAAATATATCATGAAGATGACTGAGCAATATACTTTTCCATGGTCCTTGTTTAGCTGTTAGCAGTTGTACAGAACATCTGGTGCTGGGAATTCATCAGCTATTCTTCATCAACATGCTTTCTAACAGACTGGTCTAGGGGTGACTGTGAATGCTGATTGGTTTTCCCCAGATTCCAGGGAAATCACAACATGTAAGTGAAATATAAAGAAGGAAGAGAAATAAGACAGGGATCTAAACAACAATAAAAAAAAAACAAACAATAAAAGGATTGCTGGAGGAAGGAAGAGCCAGGTAAAATCATAAATCAATTTGACATATTTTAATATCAGTAACCCTAACAGATATGAAAATGTGCAAACTCACTCTATTAGCTGCTTTTAGCAAATGAAATCTCCATAAAGAGCAGTATAGAAGCATTCACATTGTAGCAACCTCGGGTATGCATGTAATTTTATCTCTGCAAAACTTTCATTGCTGCAGTCTGTTCTGGCAGCTTTGCAATCAGTGTCTCTCCAAAAAGCCCAACACCATTTGCACCTCTGCAAAATATGGGTAAAAAGCAAGTGACAAATCTCATACTGGGTATGCTCGTATCCTTGAGAAATTAATTTCTTTCTATTCTACTTAAGCCTTAGAGGAGGCATCAGAGTTACCACGCTTGTGCCTACACACACTTTTGACTGGAAGAGCAGCATTACAGATTCTACAACTATTTGGCAACACTCTGCAAAATCCTAAGGATTTGGTACAAGGGGCTCCGCTCACAAGGCTCTTCGCACACGACTGATGACTGAAGAGTTCATTTCTAATCAATAATAATTTCTAGGAATTCAGTGGCCTGGTTCAATGTTCTTTCTCATAGGAATTTGCACTTTTAAGTTGAGAGTAATTTCTTTGTTTAATAATTTCTATTCCTTCATCAAGACTTCCCTCCAACTCAATAGCACTTGCACTGCCTAATATGAAAAGGCTTTTGAAAAAGCCCAGAAATGAAAGAGTAGGCACAGACCTCAAACCTGAAAATGCTCTGTAACATCAGGTCAGCTGCTGCAGTGATTTGCTCAGTCTACGCAGCAGTGTAGGAATAACAACAAAATTGCCAAAAAGAAAAACAAGCTTCAGAATGTCCAAATGTTTCTTAATAGGAGAGCTGCGAAATACTGATACTGTTAGCTTATGGAGAGCTGTGGTGCATGCAGCCTTAAATCTCTTTGTTAGCAAGAGCATCTCTCTTCTTTCTCCTGACCCTGGACCCAGTTTTCTTTTTTTGGATTCTAGTTCAAGTTATCAGCTTTCAACTCCACACACTGACAATCTACAAATATACCAGCTTTTCCACAAAAGCTTTATACTGTTCTAGGATAAACATTTTGGGGAAACATGACATGTGGGTTAACCCTTCCACTTGTAGCTGTGAAGTACTGGCTTTAGTGGTTTGTGCTGTGGTGAGTCAAAGGGCATTCTACTGACTTCTGAAGGGTTTGCAGTAAAATTGTGCAAACACAGCACATCAGCTAGAGTCAGACTTAGCCCTTTAGAGCTATCAGTGTTAGTAGATCTGGAAGAGGCCATTAGCCCACCGCAGAGCCCTGCTACAAAGGCTCAGATCAGACCGAGGTACAGCCCCAAATTAATCCCCATGTTACCTGCTGTAAGAACAATTGTTGTCCAACATCTTTGACACCTTCTTATGCTTCTGGACGCTCAATTTTAACATTGTGTGACAGACATCAGGATGACCTGCTACATCCTCCAGGGTATCATCTATTTTACAGTCAAGAAGCATTTAAAATTACTTCATTCTGTGCAGAGTCTGGTGCTCCTGTCCTTTTTCTTAACCAGAACTGTGGACTAAAACCTCATTGAAATCTTCACGGTGTTTTCTTAAGTGAACTAGAATTCCTCATTCCTACCAACAAAATCATGAGTTTATTTAATGAGTTGGCAAATCCAGTATTAATTTTATGTTGGACCAGAAGTGTTGACACAGATCCTTGTGTCAAAATTATAAATTCCAAGTAGAAATTCTGATGGCTTTGCTGTCCCTGATTTAATCATACGGCTTATGTATAGAAACAAATTGCCAGCAGACCTTTAGAACTTTAGCCTCATCCTCCCCGCTTGCTATTTTCCTCTCTACCAGTGTTCAACAGATGTATAGATTTTTCCAAAATCTATATTCTATAAACAGATTTTTTTCCTATCTGGTATTGCTCAAACATTCAACCAGAGATCTGTGACTTCTCACTGTTTCATCACTTCAACATCTTGATCTCTTTTTTCTTTTACTGCACAAAACACACAGAATGTAGAGGTTCTAATAATGTCTTTCCCCTGAAGTAGAATATTTCCTGAAATCCAACTGCCTACAACCCATTACAACAACCTGTGCCAGATTTAAGAGGTAGCTTCAGCAGACCTCTTTTGTCAGTACTTACCATAGGACTGACTCTCAAGTCATTATCCATGCTAAAATACAGATCAGTTTTTCCATGACCCAAACTTGGATTTCAGAGTAGGCCTATACCATTTTTCAATGACTACATATTCCTGGATTATGAACTTGATTTAGAGCAGTTCTGCTCTCAACACCCCTCTGCCCATATTTATTGTAGAATGCTTTTCCCAAGAGTTTCTCTTGGGGTTTGTTAGTTCCTTTTAGCATTTCAGAAACTAAATACTATTATTCCACTGCAGATCTAATGAATTCCGGCCAAATCTGTCCATTTAACCACATAGTTTTTCCAGGAAAGAGATTTTTCTTGGACATGTGTGATACGCTCTGCTAACCAGTTCTGCATTTATAACAATCCTTCTTTTATATATATATATATATTATATGTATATATACAATATGTATATATTTAAAACTACCAGCACTTAATGTTGGTGGTGTTAAAACACTTTAACTTCTTCCCTTAATTTTTACATTATGGACAATTTCCCTTATGCTTGAAGAGTTCAATAACGGTATGAACCAGGATAGAATCTTCTTTTCCCTTGACATGGAGCTGTACTTATGTCCACTTTTTACCTTCTATCACTCTCATTTTTGGAACCATAGCAAATTCCCTGCTGAGTATCACAGATTCAAGGAATCATAGAACGGTTGAGGTTGGAAAGGGACCTGTGGAGCTTATCAGGTCCAATATACCTGCTCAAGTAAGGTCACCTAGACCTGGTTGCCCAGGACTACATGCAAACAGATTCTCCAAGGATGGAGACCTCATAAAGTTTTCCAGCAGAACCATATACAGATAAACTCAAAATAGGTGTTGTGTTTCCTGCAAAGTATTAAATGTGAGGGAATCAAGGAATTTAAGCGAAACAATGATAAAACTGATATATCACCAATCACCCCACCTGGGATATCTTCCTATTAGAACAGCTGCTTCCATCAAGTGCACCAAAGCACAGTGATCAGCTGATTGATGCTAACAGTCTGCTCAAAAGGAATGACAGCTACTTCATACTTTGCTTCATACCTTCTAAACCACAGAATTTTCAGCTTCACAAGGGTATGGTGCAGCAGAACCTGACTCCAGATATATTGAATTCATAATGCAATTGATATATCATCTGAGAATGCCTGACAACCTTCTCTGAGGCATCAGATTTTGATGAAGTTCAATGACAGTTGGTTTGACTGATTAAGCACCTATGCCTGCATTTCAATTTTCCATATGCATAAATCTGGGAGCATTCCATTCTGTCAGACTAAAGGCTATCATCTACCATCCGTATCTTTTCCAGGACACCTCTTTACAAGACTGGTATGTACAGTCACTTATTTTCCACATGGCAATCCAGACAGAATGTGGTTAAACTGGACAAAGTTTAGGGAACAGGGCTAGAAAAAGACAACCAGCATTAAAAAGAAGGCAAAAAAAAAAAGAGCTGTTTTATTTAGAGAGGGAAAGTTATGTGTTGACTTTTCACATAAAAGCCATAAAAAGATAAAAGGAATAAACTCCTGTCTATGCCTACCATGAGTAAAACCAATATTAGTGTTTTAAATTACAGCAATAAAGATTTTGTTCAACATTGGAAAAGAAAAGCTTCCTGGTAATACGGACAATGAAAACCAGGAATAAGTTGTCAATCAAAGTTGGCGGAACCTCCACCACAGAAAATTTTAAGGATTTGTTGGATTGGCACCTTTCAAAAATGAAATCCATTTCATGTACACATACTTCATGTACACCTTCATCTATACTGTTGGTTCTTCAGTTGCACTCCTTTCTAACCCTATTTTCTATGATAAACTTTGTTTTAACTCAGGTTCAGGGAGGTTTTTCAGGCTGGCCTGTCTACTTGAGAAGACACTTAGACATCTGTCCATGACTTTCGATGTACTTCCAATTTAGCATTTTCAGACAACACAAAGAAGCATTTCAGTTGAAGATTCATTGTTTGATGTTTAAGTCATGGATTTTTCTATGGCTCTGAAATGCAATTGCAGCCTCTCCAATATATGCCATTTTTTCTCTCTAGACATTTCCATTGATTGGGTAAAAAAAAAAAAGATAGCTATGGAGATGCAGCTAATGACTATTTTGCTACACAGATAACAAATCTAGGAGGGGCTGTGTGATAAGTGGATTTTAGCACTCTTTATTACTGTCAGGCCACAGAATTTTGATTATGCCCATTTTATTTCTTATCTTGCTTGACAGATTTTTTTTGCTGCACAAGATTCAAATATATCTCTACTGAAAGCCTTATAAGAGACAATACTGATAGAAAATTAAATAACTGTTTATGGACTTTTCTGATATGAAAATCCCAAGCTGCCAAGATTCATATGAATCAGTTCTGGGAAAAGAGCAAGGCTGCAACAGTATTCTATTTTTCTAGTCCACTTGATGACTTACTTCATTAACAAAACAATTTGCTCTAGACCCTTGAATAATGATAGTAAAGTACAATCATCCAATGTTGTGGTTCAGCCCCAGTCACCACCTGTGCACAATGCAGTCACTTGCTCACTCCCCCCGCAGTGGGATGGGGGAGAGAATCAGAGGAGTAAAAGTGAGAAAACTCATCGGCTGAGATAGACAGTTTGATAGGTAAAGCAAAAGCCGCATGCTCAAGAAAAGCAAAGCAAAGCAAGGAATTCATTTACCACTTCCCATCTGCAGATGGGTATTCAGCCATCTCCAGGAAAGCAGGGCTCCATCACGCTTAATGGTTACTTGGGAAGACAAATACCACCACTCCAAATGTCCCCTCCTTCCTTCTTCTTCCCCAGCTTTACATGTTGGGCATGATGCCATATGGTATGGAATATCCCTGGGGTCAGCTGTCCTGGCTGTGTCACCTCCCAGCTCCTTATGCACTCCCAGCCTACTTGCTGGTAGGGTAGGGTGAGGAGCAGAAAAGGCCTTGACTGTGTGTAAGCAGTGCTCAGCAATAGCTAAAACTTTTCAGCACAAATCCAAAACATAGCCCAAATTAACTCTGTCCCAGCTCTATCAACATAAGTTGAACTCTATTTTCACTGAAGGGTAGAAAAATGCTCCCTTATAGAAGGGAAGTATTCTGCAATACCCTACATAGCTTATTAAAATGTTTCATCCTGCATACAATTTAAAAATTGTCCTAATGCTTAGCTTCTCTTTTCATCACTGGAATTCATCTGCAATTCTCTGCTCCTTATGGTATGGTGGAAGTACAGTGGAAGTTAACTTATTTAAGCGCCATTTTCCTCCCAACTCTGGGAAAATCTGCGAAACTTAATCTGAAGCCATTGAAGATCTAAGAAAAGTGTGTTAGTACAATTTTTTAACACTGAACAGTGAGCTTGGAACAACTGCTTAAGCATCTTCTATAAAAAAAACAAGATACCCACCTGAAAGTACAGAACATGAAATGCAAGTCATTTAAGACTTACTATAGATTCTGCTTCCACAAAATTCACCAGTTAGTCATAGACTGATTTTCCAGGGCAAGCAGCTCTACAGCTGTTTCCTGAATGATCAATATATTACTGTTTATGCAGTGAGTGATGAAGCTCGCCTGCCTGACAGAGCGTTATCGGCTCACCTGGAAACACATCTTCACTGCTCTCTAATGTGGAGAAGCGCCATGAACAGCAGACATCTGTGACACAAATGCAATACACATTGGTATTGCCATTATCACATCATCCCTAGTGGGTCATGTATGTCACTGGCACAGGTGACTGGAAAAAAATACTTCAGATTATGCTCTTTTCTAGTAATGCACTATTTGCTTTTCCTGGCACATTTCCCTGACTTTTGTTAGTGTAGTAATGAAATACAATTGAAGGACTGAGCCCATCTCCCTGCTTAGTCATTCCCTGTCCCCTCATAGGCATCTTTTGTCATCTCCCTTTAAAAGCCTCCAGAGAAGGAGATTATGCCCTCACTGTGGGTAGTCTCTTCCTATTTTTCATTAATGAATGAATTAACTAGACCGCCTAAGAACAACTATAGCAGGTCAATTCAAGGGTCCTTGTAGCCCAGAATTTTATCTCCAACAGCTATAAACAGATGAGTGCAATAACAGGACAAACACATAGTAGTGCTGCTTCTTCAGACTACACTCACTGGCTGCAATGAATTCTGGCTTAGGAAATCACTGAGCCAGAGTTGCTCAATGTTTTTTTCATAATACACAACCTAAAACTCACCTGCAAAGGGCAGATTTATGTGGAAGAAGGAAAATCTATACTGAAGAATTGTAGAGTCTCAGAGTTAATTCAGGATTCAGTGTTGCAATTTATATTGTAGTGAGTATCACTTGAAATGCTTCAAAGGGGTTCAATTAAGTTTCAGATTTTATATCACATTTCGCCTATATCCAACACTATCACTTGCTGACACAGCTCTTAATAGACTTAAGCAGGCTGAACTGGGCTCAGAAAATCATTCAAGTCCTGACTTTTGGAAATTGCTGCCTACAGTAAACCAAAGGACAATTCCAAGATTTTAAAATAGGATCGATCAGGCATTGGAACAGGCTTCCCAGGAAAGTGGTGGAATCACCACCCCTGGAAGTGCTCAAAAACCATGTAGATAAGACCCTCAGTGACATGGTTTAGTAGTGGCCTTGGCAGTCCTGGGTAATGGCTGGACCTTATGATCTTGAAGGTCTTTTTCAACCTGATTCATTCTATGATTTCTTTCCCTCCTCTGCTTCAAAAAGTTTCTGTTCCTTGGGTTTGTTTGTTTTTTTTTTTTCCCTAAATGATTATCTAAATCCAGTGACTTTGTTACAGGAACGTTTTCATTTTCAAGTAGGAAAAAGATTTTGTAAAACAAAGAAAATTGGAAAATTATGATAATTACAATTTCAACAAAGAAACTCTTTCAAAAATTGTAACTGTGCTTTGTCTAATCTTTTGAAAGAAAAGCATTTTAAAATCCATTTTTTCCCTCTTCCTGTCCTGCTTTCTTTCATATTTTGCTTTCTGCTTCAAACAACATACAAAGGATAAAGAAGCCAGCAGTGTTCGCCACATGTAAGATGACAAGGATTGTTAATGAAAGAAATACAGACAAACACAAGTATTAAAGATAAGAAAAAACATGTTGCTCTTATTAAAATTATTGCTCATGTGCCTTTTAAGAATCATTATTAATTAACACAGATCTCACATCCTCATTTTGCTGATGCACTTCATCACACTTGTGATCTTTATTTTGATTTGTATGATTAATCTCTGCCTCTTGTAAAGATTAACCACTTTAGATGGCTATATTCTGCAGCAAACATGAAGTTGGGAATATCTCAGATTAGGTGACACAGAAGACTAATACCTTCTCTAGCTTCAATATAGAGATTCCTCACAAGCCAAGAACAATTCTCAGATTTTCAAGCATCTCTGCAGCATACCCTTAAAGTATTAAAATGGTATCACAGAGTTTTGCTTGTTAGTTAGTGGACAGACAGCTGAAGCATCTAAGGAGATAGTAACATGAAATAGTGTCTGTTTAGTACAACTGGCCTGTTTTTAATGTACTTGGCATATTACCTTGACATGAAAAATGTTAGATGCAATGGAGATAGTGCAGATATTCATTAATTTTCAGATGGGGTCTTATGATGTCTGAAATATTTAAGTAGCAACATACTTCAGATAGGCAACTGCATAAATTACTAGTTCACTTAGACTTACAAAAGACAAATTGAAAGAAGCCCTCGAGTTCCCCTTTTTGTAAAACACCATAGTGAGTGAAACACTAGCACAGATTTGGAATGCTTTGGGCTGAAAGCTGGCAACGAAGCCAAGTTATGAGGTGTTTTCAGCAGTTATTTTAATCTTCTTTGGATGATTTCTGTTTCTTCTTCTCCTAGCATGGCTCCCCTTGCAGGGATTCCATTAAAAAATTGGAATTTTAGATTTGAGGAAAAAAATTATAAAAGGGAAAATAATGAGGAATTTTTAATTTTTATTGCTTAAAAATTTCCTGGCAAATACTTGAAGAACAAATACTGGAATGTAACTTAACTCCTTAAGACCCCTTTGTTAAGATGCAGGTGTGTTGTGCTGAAGAACTAACTTGGGAATTTTCTCTACAGAAGTAGAACATACATACAATACACCAATATCATCATGTATATATTACTTCTAAAATGTAACAAGGCCTTTGAATTACACGGGAACCTACATCAAATTAAAAACCTGGCTGAAAAGTCTCCACTGAAATCAGTGGTCTTAAAAGTGTAAAGAAACAAATACAATGTTTAACTGGAGCTATATAGAACAGCTTTTAGAATACAAACCTGCTTAGCTTTCCCATCCTGGTATACCCAGAGGCTTCGTTAGCTGTAAGATGGCATATCCGGGGGGGGGGGGGGGATCTTGCATTTTTAGGGCTGCAGAGAGGAAATAAAGGGCACATGCCTCTGCACTCTGCAAAGCTTCAGTAATGGTATTTTGATTAGAGGAAAGTTTCTTTCTAAGGAAGCTATTAACTACAGGAGTTTAAAAATGCTATTTTAAGATACAGGAGTAAAGCAGTTGCACTTCAGTGAGCATTAGCAAGTTATTTTTGGCTGCTTTTAAAGGGGTGCAGAGGGGTTAACTGGCTTCCTGAAAAAATGCAGAAGGATATGCTGACATACCTAAGTATTATTTTGAGAACCAGATATGGAAATACACATGCAGACACACAGTTTGTGGAAGTACTGTCAGCTAAACCAACAAGCATTGCAACTTCTACATTGACAAGGTGTCTAAAATCATGTAAAAACATTCAATCTTTAGAGGAGGAAAAGACAGCCTGATGACTGTGGCTTGCTTGTTTTATGTACATTGAAGGGAGAACTGGGATTCTCCTCCAAAGAAAGCTTGGGAGAGCGTTAAAGGTTGCTTCTGACCAACTCAAAGAGCAATATGAAGACAAAATCAGCTACTCCATGTGCTTTTACAAGTTTGCCATTTTGCAGCAAATACCTGGGGTGAGGACTTCTGAGCTCTGGTGACTATCAGCTTTGTCAGTCAGACTGGATGCTTTGGCATGGTCCTGTTTTCAGTCATGGATCATGTCAGACCTAGATCCATCATGTGAAAAGGGCCCAGCACAAAACAGCCCTAATAGCAGTTGTGCAAGTCCTGCTGAGTGGAGAGTGAAAGTGCAGCACATCCGGTAACTTTATGCACATGCAAGATTTCTGCACCAAGCTCTAAAAGCCCCAAAAGCTTTACTGAGAGTTTTGGCCCCTCCATCAGTTTTTCATTTCAGAAGGAGATTCAGCCAGATCCATATGCACTAAGGATACGACGCCTGCTCCTTTTGCCACATTGAGAGGGAAAAGGGCAATGTCATAGTATCATAAAATCACATAATGTTTGGGTTGGAAGGTACCTTCAAAGCTCATCTAATCCAACCCCCCTGCAATAAGCAAGGACATCTTCACCTGGATCAGGCTGCCAAGAACCACTTCCAACCTGGCTTTGAATGACTCCAGTGATGGAACATCCACCACCTCTCTGGGCAAGCTGTGCTAGTATCTTACCACCTTCACTGTAAAAAATTTCTTCCTCATGTCCAGCCTGAATCTTCCCTCTTTTAGTTTAAAACCTTGTCAGTGATGGATTATCTTTCCTGTAAGAACAGACAGACCATGACAGCATCCTTGGCACTGCAATAACAGAAAGAGCACAGAGCGTATCACACTGATACTGAAGTCCAAAAAGCATCTTTTTCTCAGGTTTATCTAAGTTTATCACTGATTCTGCTCTCTGCACTTCTATAAGCTCATTGCTTTCACAGTGGCACTGTTTTTGTATCCACTCTGTCTGATGCCATCAATCAAATGTGCACCAGAGGGGTCTTCTCATTTTTAAGTCTTTCCCTTACACACATTTTAAGTCCAGGAAGGGACAGCCAGGCCTCAGTATTCCTGTTTCAAATTATACAGCTTATTTCAAATAAGCTGCCAGTAAAGTCCTGGACATGCCCTTCAGCGACAGACATTGCTGCAGAAAGGACTGTGCCCATTCCAAAGTATGAGTGAAAACAGACCCCAGACACTTAGTCTCTCATGAACAAAATCACTGAGATTGTCTCCTGGCACTGTTGAGTCCATGTGCATAGCTGAATGCTAGAGATGCATGAGGACAGATGACGGCACTTGATTAGGTTACAGGAATGTAACTCAACCATCTAATACCAAAGCAGGCTTAAAAAATTGGAAAGCTAAAATAATGCATTTAGACTTTTTTTTTTGAGAGAAAAATGTTACAGAATGAAGGTGCTGGCTGAAATGCTCAAAGACTCAGTGAGTCAAACCTTAATTTCTATTTAGTTTTTGTAGAAATTTTGCTGAATAGTGAACAGACACTACTTTAAAGAGGTATGGAATGGCAGATGTTTAGTGTGACACACAAGGCAAAAAACCCAGAATAACAGAAGAAAACAGAAATACAAACAGGTAAATCAAGACTCTGACCCTCTTAGAGAAGCTGACTGATAGTTTACACCCCTCTTTCAGAAGGAAAAAGCTCTTTTCATTATGCATTGCAATACTTACACTTTACTGTACCTAAATTCTTACCAGCCAGTGTGCCCCACTGCGCAGAGAAGAAAAAACACTAATTAAAACCCAAACTCAGTCCAGTAAGAACTTCACTCCTGCTACCCTTTCTAAAAGGAGGGCAGTACCACATCTCTGCAAAGTTCACAAAGGACGGATATCACTACTACTATTCATTTCCGACAGCTACTGTGATGACAACTACAAATGTTCAGCAAGAAAAGGATGTTGGCAGCATGATATATTTGAAAACCTTTTTGAGATTGACCTGGCTTTCAGTTGGTGACAGCTTTAATCATAAATGGAGACTTTGTGACAGGGTCTTCAAACTTAAACTACTCATGAGACACACACATTAATCCTGGTGAGTAAAGGCCATTAGTCCTGCTCTTCAAGAAACCTATCAAATCTTATCAAAATCTTAGCTAAGAACCAACAAACAACTTAGTGAACCCTGATAATGGGAAGGATAACCACACCCGGGCTATGATTTACAGAAAAACATGTAAATTACTTAATGTAGAGGTCTAATCCCACAAAAAATCCCAGCTTCTTAGTTTGTCAAGAACAAACTGATTTCACTCCAATTATCCAATTCCACATCTGAAGTAGTATCGCTGTTACAAATGAATTGCTCATTTGTTCCTCAGTAATTTCACTTTTTGGCTCCCATCCTAACACAGAACTGCAGTTTGCAGGCTAAAAACATTGTGTATGGGAGTATCATTCTAAATGAGACAAAGTATGTCATCATTATTAAAAAGACACCTAAGAAAATGTATGCAGGCGATGTATATAGCAACATTTAAGACCTGAATTTACACTGTAGCATCAGACCATGCCATCTAAAGTTTTCTTCATACTGTCTGTGGGGTTTGGCAGCTATCCTAAATTAAGTCCTAAACAAAGAGGTGTAGCTTTACTTCCAATACAGTTTGAGATTTGTCACTTTAATAAAAGCAGGACTCAAGACTATGAACACTATTCAATACAAGACAGACATCTAACCATATAACTGACTCTTCTCAAATAAATGCTACATGATTTAGAAAGTAAGCATCATCCACCTTCACGCCCTTACTTGAAAATAATTGCAGTTCAAAGGGGTTTTATCCAAATATTACTATGCTGAAAATCATAATGAAAAGTGTTTTGAAAACATGGCATCAGAATACCCATCCAACAGAAATTTTCTATGGAAGAGACATCAAGCAGCAGTTTTGAGGACAGGTTTATCATTTCATAGTTGCCTATTAAACGTAAAGGACCAGATCCACATAAGAATGCTAGAAAAAGAAAAGTAAAAAAGGTTTTAATGCAACAGTGCTACAATTCTATTAGACATTACCAAGGTAATGTGTGAAGAAAGATGAAATTCAAGAACGCTACTGCTGCCCTAATTGTTCAATGGATAGGATACACAACTGTAAATTCCTCTAAGGAGACAAAACCAGAAGCCTCACAAACATCAGGCATTAGTCTTACTTTCAACTAAAAGGAGTTCAGGCTCTATGGGGACAAGGACAGCACATGAATACACACAGAATTTAAAGTCAAATATTGGGGGGGGGGGGGGGGGGAGCTGAATCATTTGAAAAATGATAAAACTATTGAAAGCTCTTACATATAGGGCACAATTTTTGGGCAGGAAGGGAGTTAGTTCTCATCCTCCTTCTGTGAAATTTTATGACAATGACTTTTAGAGGAGCACAAAGCAAGAGGAAGGCAATTGCCACAGCCAAGGCAGATTTTCTGACCTAAAATAGAATAGGATCTCATTTATAAAACAGAGTGATGTTTGAGTACCTGTCAACAATCTGCAGAGACAACCAAGTCACACTGACGTATGTTGCTGAATGATGGGTAGAAAGAGAAAAGGGGGAGCTTTGCTGCCTGAGTGAGGCAGTGGTGGAGATGGGATAGGGTGGACTGTGTAGTAGAAGGTGGACTGTGTAGCTGAAGGAAAGGATGCCATGCCACAGCGTAGTAGCCAGTATTCTGGTTTGCTGCTCCTTCACCTTCTGCTGAACTGTCTTATATTTCATACACAGAGGAGTCTATGGGTCATACTACCCTAGGGTATGTTATAAAACAAACACACACATTAGTGAGAAAACAGGTACAGGCAACAGAACAACATTCCTTGACTTAATGTGATTACAGTGCTCATCTCTAACCTTTCATGTCCTCCAGCCCATCGGCCTGGACCACTGCAATGCTTTCTTTATGGTATCACACACAGAAAACACTGCAGACCTTTAACAAAAATACCCTTCAAATCATTTTTGGGTGAAATTCAAGGCAGCAAATCTGATTAGCCAATCTCTTTTTCATGTAGGCTGTTGAACAGACCCTTTCAGTTATACCCATCTCATTGTCTGGCTCCTCCCTTTTTTCCAATGCATAATTCAGATATTCAATGAGATACAATTGCTAAGCTACCACTATGATTGCAGAAGCAGTCTTTTGTCTTGATCACTTCCTCCCTTTGTTCCACTGTCCTCTACTCAGTTGTAAGAGTACAAATGAGTGAAAAACCAAGACCCATTTCACTGTAGCATTTTTCATTTGAGGACTGCTTTATACTTTAATGTGAATTAAAAATTGCATTAAAATGTGTTTTATTCTATAGAATAAAATATAAATAAAGCATAAATAAAATATAAATAAGATTATCTCCCCAAATAACACAGGACATCATTTTCCAGTTGACACAGAAAGTCAAAGCCAGAGTAAAACCAGCATCTCAGATGCAGACTCACACAACTCAGAGACTGAATTTCCAAAAGTAGCTTCTCATGCCTGTCTTCAAAATCAAATGAACAACAGCAACAAAAAGATAAGGTCATTTGCTTTCTCTCAAATTGAATGCTTGCGATAACTAGCCATTTTTTAAAGTCTCAACACAGGTTTCTAATGCAGTTGTTAGGTAACACTCTCTCCCCTAAACATGCATTCCACTTGTGGCATATGAGAAGCAAGAAAAGGAAATTGGAAAGGATACTGATGGAGATGTAAAGGCAGAGGCATTTTCATGTGATCTCAGGAGTAGTACCAACATTGCTCACTGGAATATAAACAGATATCTTCTGTAATAATAATAAAAGTTCAAGATGTTTCTATTCTAAAAAACCCAAATATGCAAGATGGAATTTCCTCATGTACAACATCTGGTAAAAATAACCACTGAGCTCTTCTGTTGCCATGTAGCACAGAACACATCAAAAAGGTCCAAGAGTACGGTACTTACACGACCAGCTCCTTGAAGCAGTAGGATCAAGGCAAGGACCAACAGCCAAACTGAACTTTGCCAACGTTCCTCCTGTTAAAAGGACTGGCTGGCAAAGTGCCACATCATCCCCTTCAGCGATGACTCCACAAAACGATGAAGTATCCCAACAGCCCAGCAAAACAGCAGATAAAGAAGCTTTCAGGAGTACTTTATCTAACACAAAAAAATGTCTTCCACCCTCAACCAAAGCACTTAGCAACCTTTTGGATCTTTCATAATGTAAATATTCCATAGACAGTAGGATTGCGAATGCATTTTTAAAGAATAATATAACTCTGAGTTTGCAGCAAAGAGGACTCTGGCAAGTAATTTACAATTCCTGCACTGCCCTATAGTCTGCCCCCCCCTTCCTTAAGTAATAGCATTATAACATGTTCATTCTTTCTTGGAATCTGTCTACTGAAACTGAAGAAGTCTGTAATATAGCAGCTACTAGAGATCGGTAAATTATACAATATGTAGTCTAGAAGGGCAGGTTTTTTATTGCTCTAGTGCAATACTAAGTTGAATGAAAACAAGTTTTTTATTATGAATCATGATATTGTTTCACAGGAGTGAGGGTCAGTTTGAAATTGCCTTTTTTTTCTTTCTTTTTTATCTTTATTAAAGACATCAGGAAGTCTCAAAAGCTCTAATAAAAATGAACACTAACTTAGCTATTCAAGACTGGCCACCTGATCTTCAAGAGTGGAAAGAGAAAAGCTCAGGGTATCCACACTGGACTCAAAACATCCAGGAATTATAAGGATTCAACATCTTTTATTTCAGTGATGCACTGGCAGTTAGTATTCAAAGCAAAAGCTCTAATAGGCATGTTCTTTCACATTACCTCAACCAAAGGCAAATGATGACCTTGCCTTAGGATGTGAGTAACATTCTCTTTTTCTAAAATGAAAACAAAAATAGTATTGCCAGCTTTTCTTTCCAGACGAGAATGAACAGTAACTGCTGAAAACCTTCCTGGTCTACACATGCAAAATAAAGTAGGTCAGGAAGCAGTCAATGGTAAAGCCTTTCAGAAAAGCTACCAGCAAATGAAATATGTGGGAAGAAAAGAAGCGGGCCTGTGATTTCTCATCTGTGCAGCATTCTAAATGTGTAGGCTGCTGTTTAAGGTAGAACTGAGACAAGCGGCTACATGCCATGTCCCTTTTGAAGACCAGTCCTCAGATCCTCAGCTGAAAAACAACTTTGGGTTAAAACTTAAACAGGGAAAGTTTAGATTGGATATAAGGAATAATTTCTTAACTGTGAGGGTAGTGAGGCACTGGAATGGATTGCCCGAGGAAGTTGTGAATGCTCCATCCCTGGCAGTGTTCAAGGGCGGGTTGGACAGAGCCTTGGGTGACATGGTTTAGTGCAAGTTGTCCCTGCCCATGGCAGGGGGGCTGGAACTAGATGATCTTAAGGTCCTTTCCAACCCTAACTATTCTATGATACTTAAATAAGAAAACAGAAAAAGCTCTTCACAGAACCACGACTGCAGCCTGCTACATACCTCTTGCACTCCCCTCAGTCAGTGAGTAAGAGAGAGGGCATAAGTGCAAGGGACCCACACAAGTGGCTCTCATTTCATGCTCCCTCCTAGGCACAATAAGGTTCATACATCATCATAGGATCCTGTTAAAGAGCACACTGTCCTCCTATGAGACACTGCAGACCCTGTACTTTAATACAATTTTCCATTTGACTCCATTTCCATCAGTCTGGAGTAACTTCAAAGTGGCACTAGAGCTTGCTGAGGCAGGAGCTTCCTGATGGCCAGGGTGTCATCCTGAACAATGATGAGATTTGCCTGTAGGAAATTAGTTCTGCAGCAAGGAGAAAACCCTCCCTTTGTTCATCCCTATCACATGGTGACTGAGGAAAAAAGAAAATTATGCTACTTGGCTTGTTGCTTCCTCAGCCTACACAAGTGCAAGATTCCCCAGTCATTATCACATCCTGAATCCCCACCAATGCAAGAAGTTTCTATTTTATTTTTTTTTCCATAGAGGAAAAACACATTCCTCCTACCCTGCACCACTGTACATTACCAAGCAGTTTTGGGGAAGTTCTAGCACCATTTCTTGTCATTCATTCAGCCAGGCAACATTTTATTTTGGATTTAAACGTCTTTTGAAGGTTTTTTTTTTTTCTTTTTTCCCTGTTTTCTTCTTCTTTTAAGGATAAAAGATATTTAAAGAACCAAATAAAAATCCCATAGTCCTTTTAGATCAGTACTCTCAAGGCTGGCCAAAGTCCAATTATATTTAGAGAGCGATTTGCTACCCTTCTCATCCAGGAAATCCACAGGAACTACGCTAATATCATGAGATTTCCTCTGGAAATAAACAAACGTCATTTAGTCACCAGGCCTCATTTTGTTCAGTGCACATCTCTGTTATGTGTAGCTCCTCCCAGGCTGCCTAATCAAATTATCTATTGGAGCAGCAAGGGTATAAAGATGCTGAGGTTTTGTACGGTTCCCAAACCCTGCCAGATCAGAGAAACTCACAGCACACACAGGCAAAATAAGAACCAAATACAACAACCAAATACTCTTCTAAGGTCTCATCCCACGACAAATTTACAAAGGGTCCAGTCCAGCAGAACTCCATCTCTGCAAAATGCTGACAACCATCTCTGACTGAAGAATTTAAACATCTACTATAAAGGTGCATATGTTAAACTTCAACTTTCATGCTACTGATGGCATCAGAGTGGAAGAATGGAGGTATTTTTTTAACATTAGCATACAAGAGTGAAAGGCTGGGCTGAAACAGACAGCAACCCAGCAGGCTTCCCATAGGAGGTACACCCCAAGTAAACTGTAGTACTGGTACATCTGCCACTCAGTAGGTGTGACGGGGCATGAAAGAAGGCATAAGAAGGAAGGAAAGAATGAGATGGGGTGAAGAACGTTGAACAGAGTCTTGCATTGAGTGTATGTCTGTGTAGTTGGTAGGCTGCATGACACCAGATGCTGTAAAACTAGGACCATTGTTTTCCCTAGCTTAGGCCAATATAACTCGATTGAACGTGTCATTGTCTCTTTTCACAAGCTGAGAACCTGACCTGACCTTACCTAACCAGACCAGAAAAAGAACTGTGAGAAAAATGTAACTCTCAAAGAATTAATTCAGAGATTTAAATGTATTGCATAGGCATATTTTTGCACACACACAAATTCAGTGGGCCTGATTCCTCACTTTCCCAAATTGTAAATGTTGTATCTGCATTTATATAAAACAAGTATAAAATCAAAATCGGAAGAACCAAACCAGTGATGTTCATTTTACGGTTGTATTTCTTTCTTGATGACTTCCTTGAAAGCGAAGTGGCTCTGTCAGACCACGGTTTCTGGTCACAGAAGTTACATAAATAGGAAGAATGTGCTCGTGTTGGTGGGCAGTCTGTGGTTGCCATCTGGTGGCACAATGTGAATAGTACAGGAGAGCAAAAAAGCTCCCACCTCTCGATCATGCTTTCTTAACAGTATTTTTAAAGAACGTTCATGTATTATGCTACTTTTTTTATTCCAGGGTTCATAACATGTAGAAGATATTCCAAGATTCATTACTTATGCAAGTTATCAGAAATTTAGTTCTCCTCTTTCATCTTCCAGAAATCATCAATTCTTGTGTTCTCCTTCTCTCTCTCAGGTAACTTAACCTCTGCAGATCAGCCCCAGAAAACCTTCGAAGTAGCTGTGTGCAGAAGAGCAGGAGAATATCCTGCGGTCCTCATCCTCTGCCTAATAGCACACCAACCCTACACGACATTGCCACAACCCTACAGATATTGCCACCCCCACCACTCCTGTACCAGAACATCACTAGATCCTGTAGAATCTAGACAATAGTTAGACAATAACAGATGTTGTTGATTGGTTTTGATGTCCAGGAAGCTGATACTGAGGAGGCTAAGAGCAACAGAAGAAAACCTGAAGTACAGATAGTGAGGAACGCTAGGTGACCAAGGTGTGATGCTAGTCAGAATGCAATTCTATAGAATTTATGTAGCATAGATTGTTCACTCTCACCTTCCTATCAAAACCCTGCATAATATACAATAATATACAATAAAATACCAGTATACAAGCTTTCCATTAATTCTCTCTAGCTTCCCTATGCCTATGCTGTCTTTCAAGTACCTTTGGCTTGTTCCAACAGAAGAACAAGTCGCTATTGGCAACATTTCTTTTTTAAGCCCCCCTCTGCAGGGCTGTCTAAAGGATTCACCCTGTGGGTTCAGAATATAGAACACACTTTCTCCAAGGACTCAATGAAATGCTGTAGTAAGTCAGACTGCCTTTATTTAAGCTCTTCAGATGAAGAAGAAATGATTACACATTCCATCTGAGGCTGTCAGTCCTCCTGTAACACAAATTAATAATAGAGTATTTGAAATGTCACATATGTTCTACAGAAAACGAATGTAATTTTATTCAGATGATCGCATTTACAGGTTTGGATGCAGAATACAGCAAACTTTTGCAGCTTCTACTTAGCATCCAAGAAAGATCCAGTACATTCTCATCAACTTGTTTGGTTTAGTAGTCTTTTAGCAACAAAACCTAAAGCCTGCATCAATTTCACTGACCATCAGCAGCTGTTCAAGGGCAAGAACCTGCAAGTTAAATGATGCAACACTAAATACTTTAACGGAGCTAAAGTCTCTGTCACCAGTAGGATTCAGGCAAGACATAGCTGATCCCCATACAAACCTACTGCCATACATCCTTTCCCTTCAGTCTTCCACTATGGAAGTGCAAAAAACATGTTTGATTTACAGTTCTCACATAGTGATTGAAGCAGGTGTGAGGAGACCTTTTCATATGATATTTAGCAACGAAAATAGACCAAGACATGAACGGGACCTGCCCTCTCATGCCTGCTGTTCACGTAAGAGCAACACAAAAGCAGAGATGGCAGGACTCCTCAGAGTGACTAATTGCATTGAAGGTTGAGCGGTAGATGTAATTTTAACTGAACCACAGAGGTGTTGGAGTCATTAAGGTATATCTTAACATGAGAAGGAAAAACATTTACAACTGAAGTAATTAATCTTGTGACTGAGGGAAGAAGCGGACTTCACAGCTCCAATTTCACTCACCCTGCAATCTGCCAAACTCATTTCAATCAATTTAGTTTAGTGCTTTTCCAAGCTTCACTAGAAAGATGCATTTTGAACATAAAAACGCTCAGCAGAGGAGAGCTTTCCTTATACTGCTAGGTACGACAGCCAATGTGACTGAATTCTTTAAGGGAATTTCTTTCTTCAAACACTGTCAAATTCACTGCCTGAAAATGAGGAAACAGATGTTAGCACTTCCTTTTCACCTGAGTTTCAGAGAACTAATGACCTCTCTAGAGGGCAGGGCAGGAGAAAGCATTTTCCCCCTTACACTGCAGGACTTTCACAAGAGTTATTTTAAAGAGTTATTTCTTGCCTTGCCTTTCTTCAGCTTCTGTCTTCAATCTGAAATCTGTCCTTTGATCGTATTTTTTTCTACAGCTGCATAGCCTTTTATTGCTCTCTCAATTGCTTTTTTTATCAGGAGGTTGAGTGTACTTCAACTTGTCCTTCACATGGTGATCACACAAAGTTCAGGAGCCTGATTTACTTGTTTATCATTCCAATTTCACACCAGTGCAGTTTCTTTGTAAAGAGACTAAAGAGTAAGACTGCTGTGATTCAGGCCAACACTACAGATTTGTATGCAATACTGAAAGTCAACAAAATATTTAAGTGGCTGTTTGGGGGACAGATCATTTGAACCACAAGAATATTTTTCAAGAAAAGACAATGCTTGAAATATGCAGAGAAATGGGAAAAAAATCCTCACTGCTTTTTACTCATAGCAGAAATGCTGATACAGCAAATGGAACTCTGCATGGTAGCTTTTTTTCCTACATATACAAAGTGCATAACTTGATCTTTGTCAAAATAATTTACCTTTGCAGTAACAGCAGTTGCAAAGACCAAGAACTAGTTAGCTTGTCATCTGAAAGTCAAGTGTAGACTTAAGGAATACTCAAGGCTTTGGATTCAGGGAAGTTATTGTACTTTGCGGTCAGGACACAGGGCTGAGAAATCGGAGACCTTCCTGTCTACTGCAGTGACCTCAGATAAGTCAGAGAGACTCTGTACTCCAGATTCAGTGAGGATTAAAGTAAGTACTTTGCATAAAGCGCTTCAAACTACCCAGGAGAAACAGTGCTGTCTAAGGCCAAGTATTCTAATTTCTCTGTATAATAAAAGAAATAAAAAGAAATAAGAGCATGAAATCTCCAACCACGGAATTATCCTGAGTAGGACAAAAATTGAAACAGATATTGCAAACTTCTGGAGAAAACATTTATTTCTGACATCTGACCACAAAGAAAAAAAAAAAAAAGAAAAAAAAATCCCACTGAGAATTATTAGCCTCTCATTTCTGAGAAAATGAAATTCACAACAGGAAACTATTAAAAAAATAAGCTTCATACTTTGCATTATGATACAATCACACAACAAACACACATGTCCGTAACACTGGTGCCTATTTTTAACTTGTTTTTAAGATTTAAAGCCAGTATGTCATGTTCACTAACACAATGAAAATGGTTCCCTGCTTCTGACTACAAATACTAAATCTCTTCCAGCTGCAATAAAAGATCTTAAAGAATAAACAGCTAGAGGCAGACGAAATTGCCAAAAAGCATACAACAGTGATAACCACAGCAACAGCACTATTCTGTAAAATACAAAGAATGCATATTGGCTAACTGTGACTCACCATCAGTAAAGAGGGGTATTTAACAGACAATACAATTTAAGTCTGTGTAGGTAAGCACAGAAAAAAGTCCTTCTCATCCTTTGCTCCTGTAGCATGAAAAATCTGGGATATCAGTAGGCTTAAGAGCACTCCAAGCCAGCTATGAGGAAAGCAAAAATGGTCAGGATGCTCATCTTATGACAGCTGCAACATGACTAAATTGCAGTTTATTGAGGCAGAAAGGCACATATTTTGACATAAGCTGTGCCCTAACACCACAGAAGATTTCCATGTGTGCATCATTAATTCTTCTCCATTCTCCTTGATTTCCACACTGTCATCCCAGTCTTTGCTAGAACCATCACCAGAAGAATCTGTGCTTCCTATATGTGAAAGATCAATGACTTGGGTAGGCAAAAGCTGAAAAGAGCCACAGAAGAAGTTGTCTTTCTGTAAAAATTTGTACTCCATCCATAGGAAGATTCAAGGCAGCTCAGCCATGGTGGAGTTATTTTTGCAGTAATACATGACTTTAATGTTCTCATGGTGACAGTAACACAGGGCAGCTTGAGTTGATTTAACATTCTGCTGCCACAAAAGAGGCAAATACTCCCTGGGTCACCTTTTGCCATGTCTGCAGCTTGTCTGACTCCTCCGTGGACCAATTCAAATCCAGCAGCAAAGTGTAGTTGAGTGAAGCAAATATTCTTCTGTGCCATACTGATGAGGCCTAACGAATCAGTACATGAGCAGTCCAGTGAGCACCACATCTGGGAGAAGTGACTTGTGAAGCCAAGAGCAGGAGTAAAAGCAAAATCTCCCTCATTCAGTATGACAAGCTACTAAAACAGCACAGGCACCTCCACTTCTCTATATCCTTCTACATCTTGCAGCACTGGGGCTGTGCATTACAATTGTAACTCAGAATTAGCTCAGGTCTTTCCATGTATAGCACGTATCCTCAGAGACCTTTACACTAACTCACAGTACCTTCCTCTTCCTTCTTTCATAATGTAAAAGTTCTGAAAAGTGATTTTTTATAAGAACAAATAGGGATAGGACAAGGGGAAATCTTCAAAGATCATAGATTTAGATTAGATATAAAATAAGTTCTTTACTGTGAGGGTGGTGCAGTGGCACAGGTTGCCCAGAGAAGCTGTGGCTGCTTCTCTGGGAAGAGAAGCATCCACTTCCCATCCCTGGCAGTGCTCAAGGTCAGGTTGGACAGGGCTTGGTGCAATCTTCTCTAGTGGAAGGTGTCCCTGCCTGTGGCAGGGGGTTGGAACTGGATGACCTTTAAGGTCCCTTCCAACCCAAACCATTCTATGATCCTATGAATGTACTACCCCAAAATGCTGTACTATTTGAATAACCAGTCTCCTTTCTGTAAACAGAAGGATATTTACAAGACCGTATATTATTACAGTAATGAATACGAGTAGGTTCCTCAATGCCATTCAAGTATAGACCCTACCTAAACTAGTCACATGAAATTGGTTTCATCTGGACCTAAGGAAAACTGTATCTTGATGAATGATATGAAAGCAGATAATCCCAACCAAGACATTGCCTGAGATTTGCATCTCAAAAAAACAGTGAGTTTGTTTCTTCAGGTGGATGAATTGGGAAATAAAATAATCATACATTCCTCACAGCTCAGAGACAAGAAAAATAACTTACAAGACTTTGATTAGTAGATTTTCCACTAAAGCACAGAGAGAGAAGAAACATTCACTTTTCCTACTTTTGATTTAATGAACATTTTTTGGCTTAGTGAACTAGCTTTGCCTGCAAAGTGACCTATACAATTCTGTATAGGAACAAGCGTAACATTTTATGCATTTAGCATAACTGCAATTTGTTCTTGAATAAAGCTTTCCTATGCCCTTTGGCTACTGCTGTGTATTTAAAGGTCATAATGTCCTGTCCAAGCTGCAGGCACACTGGAAGACTATATATAAAATGTCTCAAGGCAGTAATTCAGAGCTTCTAAGTGGTGTGGGCAGGTCAATTAGTTTCAGAGTACTGAACAGCACCAAACTTTTGACAACATTCCCATCTGTTCCTTTCTGTTTTATTTTACTTGAATAAGTAGGCCATAAACCTCTGGGATTGATCACATCCCTCTGGAATATTAATTGACAGATATGCTTTTGCTCAGCACCAAGTCCCATGGTGCTGCATTAACTTAATTTCCAAGTGCTTCAAACAGAAATTAGCTGATCCAGGAGCTCTTCCAAGTTCCTATGCCCAAAGGTGCCCTGGCCATATTAATCTTTTCAGAAATGGCAGAAGACATGCCCATTCTTCAGCCCACTTAACCTAAACACCACATTGATTTCAACTTCCATTGAGGAGCAGTGGTGAAGCAGCAAACACAGGCACATTATGCCCCTTTAGGGATAGTACAGGGAAGGAAAGTAGACTGCTGGATAAGGGTACAACCTTCTACTGTGCTCATTTCCAAACTTAGGTTCCCTATATATTACAGGGAAGAGCTGGGCATTTCAGAATGGTATTAACAGCATGCAGCATGCTGATGGCAACTTGTCAGGCACCTGGGTTTGACTTGACAACGTGGCAGACTACCCCACTCAGAGTATTATTAAATAGGATAGTATAAGGCAGGAGACAGGACTAATATCACAAATATTGGCCTTTTCTATAATATATGTCTGGTCATTTGAAGATTTTTTTGTCTCATCAGATTCTGAAGCACACTACTGCTGTGTTATCGGTGCATTGCTCTTTGCACCCAGCACTTCTGCTTTCCACCTAGTGGTCTTGTACTAAGTTTTCCTAGTGCAGTGGGCTCAGAAGTCAAAGTCTAGTATCTGGAATTATATTAGACTTAGGTTTTGTCTGCATCAGCAGGAGCAGTACTGTTGAGAACAGGCTGTCCATGCTAAATGTGGAATGAGCACAACACAACTACAGACTTTACATCTTAAACATCCCTTAAACATCTCCCTAGCCAGCACCTGAGCAAGGGTTCTGAGGATAAGAACCTGTGCAGAACTCAGGAGGTGACCTCGGCATTCAAAGTTCTTCTGCTTATGGCCCTAAAGGTACATCCTCCATCTAAATGAGATGCCTGAACTGAATGGAGATGTTCTTCCCAAAACCATACAGTGGAGATTTTAGAATGTGAAAAAAGGACTCCATCGAAGACAAGTGTGTACAAAGGCACAGGACTGTCCTCAAACTGCCAGTTTGAGTCCAAAGACCTGCACTCTTTGGGGCTGTACCTCCATAAAATGCATATAAGCACAGACATGTGTGGCAGTCAACCCGCCTCCACTGGGGTATGTATTTCTCTTGTAAGTTTTTATAGCCTTTAAGAGTGCTGGGTATTAGTCTGAAACATTACATTAAATAAATCGCTTAAAATAATGGCTTTTACCTTTGTTTCCCCCTTGCGTTTGCCTGGCTGGTGCTGCCCACCATGGCATGTGCACGGTCCAAGACGGCATGGCACAGCCGCGGCAAACCAGTGTTGAAATCATCGCTTTAACTCCTCAACGCGCTTTGCAGCAAGTTAACAGCAACACGGGGTGGCAGGGCACCCAACACAAGCAGGCAGCGAGGGGCAAGGAACCAGCCCGTGCGTGTGAGGCTGATGAACTGAGGCGGGATCGCTGAAGGGCCGCTACCAACAGCGGCCGCCCCCGGGGAGGGCCGGGCCAGGCCGCGCCGTGGCGGGACTTCGGCCGGCGGGGCGGGTACTACCGGGAGCGGCGCGTCCGGAGCGGGCCGGCAGCGATGTGGACGTCGCTCGGCACCGACACGGAGCAGGCCGGCCCCAGGGCAGCCGGCGGCCGCTGCAGGGTTGTCGTGCTGGGCGCAGCGGCGGGGCTCTTCCTCATCGGGTTCCTCATCGGTACAGTGCAGACGAACCCTCCTCCGGACCGGGGTCTCTCCCGGCCATGGAAGGAGGTGGCGCGGAGCCGGGCCGAGGAAGGGCCGGGTCGGGGGAAGGAGCGGGCGGGTTGCAGCCCCCCGGGGCTTTGTGCCTGGGGTGCCCGAGGTGAGGCCGTGCTCGGCCGCCGACACCTCCCTTCCCGGCCTTCACACCAGCAATCACCGACCCCTTGTGGGGCTTCCAGCTCCTCCGCAGAAGGGGTCTGTGCCTGTTTGTCAGGTAGGAGAAGAGGCGTTATGTGGTGAAGAGGAGATCGAAGACAGGACCCTCGACCCTCCTGCTTGAAACCGCACCAGCCCAAACCAGAAAGGCCCTATATGGGGCTGGAGAAGTGGGTGAAATAACCTTCATGTCCCACCTCCTCGTCTGCCCAGCAGGCAGATCTATGGGCTGCTGCTACAAGAGATTTTCCCTCCCTGCCTCCTTTTTGGGTCACAGATGGATGAGGTTCAGTCTGGGGGAGGAAGGAAAACAAAAGAGTCACTTGTATTTTGAAATGCCCTTTGGTATGTACTTGGGGTTCATGCCATCAGCAGTGACTGAATTCCATTCTCTTGTGGAAAGAGCCTTTGCTGTGCCAGGGACCAGTGCATCAGGGGTGCCAGGTGGTTACGCTCTCTGCTCCCCACTAGTTCTCATTCACAGTCACAGCTGCTGCTGCATTTGTACTGAACGTATACAGTCTCAAAGATAAAAACAGATGCCAGAAACACTTTCTAGGTAGGTGTTCCTCATGTCACTTACTCTGGTAATGCCTGCACAGGAAGGGAAGGATTCCAGAATGAGAGCCACACAGACCAGGGAGTGAGAAGGGAGTTACAAGACATCTCTTCCTTACAAAGGGTCTCTGTGTTTCTGTGCATTTTTGTAAAACCTTATTACTGCGGTGAATGATACAGCTGACATGACCGACAGCATTATGTTCTGGTGCTAAAAGAAGATAGGTAAGTCTCCTTAGCATCTACCATAAAATAACTGATGAATAAATACAATCTAATATTTCCCTCAATATCTACCTAGGTGAGTAAGTTCTCTTACTGTGTGGGAGACTAGCACTGCCATGGGCTGTGCAGCAGGCATTAGGTTGTGTGAGCTAAGGTAAAGCCAGTTGTAAAATGCACGGTGAAAATCTTTTGGTGGTACCAAAGAGAAATGGTGTGTGTCATGGGAATATTGCTCTGATGGTTTTACTGTTGTATTTTGGTGTGTTGTACAGGCTGGTTTGCAAAACCTGCAGAAAAGAAGACCCCTGTGAGTCCTCATGAGCACATGAAGGCGGCATTTATGGCTGAAATGAAAGCTGAAAACATCAAGCAGTTTCTTTAGTAAGCAATGTGTAGACTAATCAGTGTGAAAAAGAAAACAAAGTAATTCAACCAGGAGCCAGTCCAATGCTGCCACCAGGCAGAGGATACTGTGCATGTTCTCAGCTGTAGGTTTTATGTTATGTGTCCCAGTGAGCTGTGATTGACAGTCGATCTTAGCTTCTCTCACACACAGTGTTTTTGTTGGAAACACTTGAGGAGTTGTCAGTAATCTTAGTACTTACAGTAATTAAAAATAGGCCAAGCTCTTTCTCAGCATTTGGTGAATGACTGTACATGCAGAGGTTCAGCCTCCAAAAATGTTTATCTTAACATTTGGTTTTGTGTGAAAATCACTCACTTCAAATTAAGCTGTAATTTGGGAGGGATTAAACGGAAAATAGTGGACTACACCAGTGTAAAAGAAAAGAAAATCTTACTGTTTGAACCTTTAGTTCTTCCTACAGCTTAGGCCTTAATACCTTTTTGATACTCTCCCTTCACGCTTTGTCATGCTGTGACCAAATTTATGTGTTGCCTGTCACCATTCTGACCTTGTACTCGATTTGTACTCACTTTCATGAAGAAAGATATGTTTCCAAGTTCTCTGCTTCTGCACAGTGAATAGCTAGAACAGACACAGTAGATAGCAGGTAGACATCTGATAGTACAATAGACTGGTCATAATAAATGTAACAGTCTAAAGCTTTAGAGTCTTTTTTAAGACCATGGTTTTCTCAGTATGTTTTTAATTTAATCTGCCCTATTTTAAGTATATTCTGTTTCTTTTATTGAATCCTAGAAGCAAACCTGTTAACATTTGTTCCTGAAAAGTCGAACAATTGAAGGTGACAGCATAGATAATGACTCAATTTCTGTAACTTAGAAGCTTGAACTATGAGGAAGCTGATGTGTACTATTTGCTTATTTTAGGTATCTTTTAAACAGTTGGGATTTTTTCTTTTAGGAGAGTGTAATATTTGTTAAAAACATGTATTTATTCTAGTCCATAATAGATGAGGAATTGTAGATTATTGATAGAAATGTACTTTCTGTGTAAAGAAGATGTTATCGTATCAGTTATTTTAGGAGTAATTGACAGCTTTGGGTTTGCCTTAAATCCCAGCCTGATTACTTAGCATGAAGTTGTATCTTGCTACAAAAATTACTAAAACCATTTTGGTTTATAAGATTGTAGCAATCCCACTGATTTCATTTTAAGTGCACTTGCCCCAGGCTATTGCAGATAAATGAGGTGGCAAGTACGTTCTCTTTACTACATAACAGTCATGCCCTGGACTATATGAACATTGAAAACTGAAGGCTTGGGATTTTTTTTTTTTTTTTATGGTCTTTTAACCTGTGTTTTGGCTTCTAAAAAGTTAAACATCTCTGTCAAAGGCCTGGTTTCTGCCTTCTAAACTCCCTGCTTCTATGCCAGCAGGAAGCATTGCACCTCATTTACTGTCATGCAGCCAGGTCTGTGGTAAAACGTAGCACATATTTAGTCACTGCTCAGAAATACCAGTACAGGCAGTCAACAGGTTAGAAAAGGAAATGAAGAAAAGCAATATTCAGTTAAATGGGAATATAATGCAGGGGTATATTGTGTCATAAGTCAAATTTTAATGAAAACATAAGACTTGAACATTCCTAACTCTTACAGAAATTGGCCATTGGCTCTAACAATAACACATAACTGCTCTTAGTTCAGTATGTCCTCCAGATAACGGTACTGTCGCTGTAACAGGGACTTTTAGTAGTGTTGGTACTAGATTTTGGATTATCAGAAGAACATGGTTTTATCTGGCAGCACTTGGCTGCTAAGGACTTTGGGTTTGGTTTGGAAAGGAAGCTGAGGGGTGACCTCATTGCTCTCTACAGCTTCCTTAGGAGGAAGATGCTGATCTCTTATTCGTATCCAGTAAGGGGATGCATGAGAATGGTTAAAATCTTCACTAGGGGAGGTTCAGACTAGACATTAGAAAGCATTGCTTTCGTGAGAGGGTGGTCAAACCCTGGAACAGGCTTCCTTCCCCAGGCCTGTCAGTGTTTAAGAGGCAATAGGACAATGCCCCTAAGAACATACTTTAATTTTTGGTCAGCTCTGAATTGCTCAGACAGTTGAATTAGATGATCATTGTAGGTCCCTTCCAACTGAAATTATACTATGCTTCTCTACTCTACTCCTGTTCTGTTCTGTTCCATCCCATCCAATTCATCCCATCCCTACTCCAAGCCTAGCCTACACTGTATCCTATAGTACTTTCCCAGTGCTTTGTTTGGTGGCTTTGTTCTCACTCAAACTCAAGAATTAATTTGTTTTTCCAATATTGTACGCCTTCCTTCTCAAAGATCCAATTTCCTTCATTAACACCAGCTGGTGCGACACGTCCTTCTGTGGCATGTTGATGGCAGAGTCATATGACAGGACGAGGACGTCATGATAACAGCCTTATTCAGCTGGAATTCTTGCAGCTCACATCAATACTGTGCTTTCTCAATGGTCTGGGCAATCTTTTTTTCAGACAATGGATTGCTTACTGTTTATGGTGTTTTTCACTGTTTGTTATTCATGCTGCATGACTTTTAAGTCACAAGCTGGTGAGTCTTTCTGTTCCTTCTTTCTAAGCCACTGTGAACTTTCTCTTATTTGCCAACAAGACACACTCAGAGTGAGCTTTTAAATAAATCAGTATTTGTGCCAAGATTAATTAAAATAGTGGGATCCAAGGAGAATATCCACTTCATTAAGTATCATAGAATAATAGAACACAAGTTGGAAGGGACCTCAAGGATCATCTGGTCCATCCTTTCTTGGCAAAGCATGACCTAGACTAGATGTCCCAGCACCCTGTCCAGCCAAACCTTAGAAGTGTCTGGGGTTGGGGAATCCAGCGATTCTCTGGGGAGATTATTCCGATGGCTGAAAGTTCTCATTGGGAAAAAAATTTCTTTTGCATCCAGCCAGAATTTCCCCAGGAGTAACTTGTGCCCATCATCTTTTTTTCTAGGCTGAACAAGCCCATCTCTCTCAGCCTTTCCCCATATGGCTTCCCAGTCCTTGAATCATCTTCGAGTCCCTTCTCTGGACCCTCTCCAGCCTGTCTACATCTTTTTTGGATTGCAGGGACCAAAACTGAGCACAAAAGTAGGAATCGGAGTAATGATGCACCTTTCTAAATTGAATACAAAATGATAATTATACTCAATTCTTTTATCACTTAGCAGGGAAGGTCAGTCTCATTATGCATTGCAGTGATTGGCCTAAGGTCACCCAGAAGACAAGGAATAAAGCAAGAACAAGACCCCAGCTCTGATGTCCTCACTCCGCTCTTGCTAAGCCACACTGCGAGGAAAATACAAACACCTGTGGTAGCTCAGGACAGACAGAAACGTTTTACCTCAACTTATGGATGGGACAGGCAGAAGCATTTATGCAGTCCTGATTTAGCAGAGGCACATTTGGTCATCTCTAGAGGGTTTATTTCCAGCTAGGCTAAGAGGAGTTCTGGTTATGAGCTGCAATGCCTGATCCTGACTCACTGCTTCTTTTTCTCTAGCAATTTTACACAGGTTCCTCACCTAGCAGGAACAAAGGAGAACTTTCATCTGGCACAGCAAATCCAAGCTGAGTGGAAGGAATTTGGTTTGGATTCTGTTCAGCTCATTCATTATGATGTCTTGCTCTCTTATCCTGATGACACTAAGCCCAACTACATCTCAATAATTGATGAGCATGGAAATGAGGTACAGAAAACAGCAGTATTTGCAAGTAGAGGACAAAATCACCTTCGTACGTCTGGGAAGACTGGGATGGAAAGCTATCCACTGCTCTCCTGGTGGTGGTGGTCCTGATTTGAAGTGCACAGAAATCAGGGGCTCCAGTTTGCTTTTGTATTTTTATCTTTGTTTCATAATGAACGTGCTAGAAATAGTAATAATTGCCCTGATTCATATAGCATACTGACATATAGGGATTAAAGGAGAATTATATAAGAAAATTGCTTTATATAACTCAGTTGTTTTAAAATTATTCTGTTATTTAATAAGAAGAAAGCAGCCATGGTCACCATCATTCTTTTCATTGATACATTACACAGTATTGGCAATTTTGCCGATTTCAGTTTCTTGACGATTAGAGTTTAGGCCTTGAGATGTACTATCCCAAGTAACATCAGCTCATTACACAGCAGCTCTAGTGTATGTAAAAGCTCCAGGGATGAGCAGAATACAAGTGTGTTTTACCATTATGATCTGACCTGCTCCTGTCTGCTGTGCTAAGACCAAATAAGGGAGCCTGTATTTATTTCAGGAGGATTCTGTGTGAAGAGTTAGATGGGATTTTCAGGATCATACATTGAACCTGCATACTGAAAAAGATGCCCAGTAAAGTTTTGGCCACTACTCAAAGTTCTAATGAGTTCTAGAGTCCTTTAAACTACAAATGCATGTAAAATGTGCCTGAACAGACAGTACTTCCTTTCCATGTTGCTTGGTTTACTTTGTTTTCTTCTTTCCCACTAGATTTTCAACACATCATTATCTGAGCCTACCCCTCCAGGATATGAGGCTGTTAGAGATGTGGTGCCACCCTACAGTGCATTTTCAGCCCAAGGAATGCCTGAGGTAACATAGTAGAATAGTAATAGAAACAGACAGAGAAGTAGAAGTAAGAACAGAAGCAGAGAGAAATAGAGACAGAAACAGAAATAATAGAAAAGATGGAATACCATAGTGTAGCATAGCACACAGTAGCATACAGCGATGCAGAATGATGTGAAATTCCTGGGCCTGACATATCACCAGTAGGAAAGATGTGCTACCTTTGATGTTCTTGGGAGTTTTGCAGCGGAGGAATGTTCAAATTGAGCAGTCATACATACATGTTTAATTGTTTTCTCCAGTTTGAGTCAGAACTGGATTTTATGTTTACCTTTTCCGTAAAAAATCTGGCAATAAATCTTTAATGTTGTCAGCTACTATAAGCTTATCCAGGTATTTCTGTGACTATGCATCATTGTTTCCCATCTTAGTGAACAAATACGACTGTTACGTTTACATAGTCAAATGAGCAGTCTAATTTTCAAAATGCTGCCTGCCCAGAGCTCATGCTGACAGGTGTAAACTGCACAGTGAACAGTATGCTTGAAAATGGCTTTTGCTGGTATTTCTAGCTGGTGGTAAAAGTGTTGCTGTGATCTGAGCTTAATACTAATCCTTTCTATCTTGTACAGATGGTACCACCTGATGGGCTTTCTTTTATAAAGCTGGCCTGTGTAACAGGAGTTTTTTATCCTACCATCAATTAGTGGTTTCCACTAATGTTTTGCAAGATTAGAAAAGACAGGAAAGATACTCTTGTCATCTGGTCCAATCTCTGATTTAAAGTTGGAACTGTCTTCAAAACCTGCTAACAATGTTTTTACTCGCAGAGTCCAGTATTGGAGTCCTGTATTTACTGGTTTGTTAATAAGCTATGCAAGTCCAGTAAAGGTATTCTATATTCATAGGTATCCTGTATTCATTTGCCTCATAAAGGCAGCTGGAGAACCAGGCAGGTAGTCTGTACCCTATGATATGTGAGCTTTGAGTGTTTTAAGAATTGCAGTGGGAATTTTGGAACATAATAAGTAAGTTCTGACTTTGGATTGTAACATAATATTCCCAAAGAAAGACAGAATCACTGCTTTATTTGATTTGGGGAGAGCTACATAAGTGATGGGATATGGGAAGCAATAAGTTTTAAGAAGCTGCAGCTTCCTTCTTCAGAAAATTATTTTAATTAAATATAAGAACTTTGTTTCTGAAAAAAGAAGCCAAACCAACCCCAACACCTAAAAGACAGATTGTCTTTTCAAAATGTGATGCTTGTGTTCGTCTACATTATACTTGGGCAAAAGCTTCAGGTACCTAGCTAGTGCTGTTAGCATTGACACTCTTTAGTGTTACCAGAGAGTTGTTACCCCCAAACAGTGGGCAGTTGTCTGCACCTGTACTGCAAACAGCATGTAAGCAGCTCAGCAGTGGAAACACTCAGTGTGTTCTCCCAGGCCTGTTTACACGTTTTGTGTTAAAAAACTTTCTACTAAGTACTAGAACAAAACTGTGGAGAGATATTTTTGGGACTTGCCAAGTGCAGTCATCAGTCATAGGTTCTCTTTCTGCTCATTATTTTTTTAGAAACATAGAATCATAGAATCATTAGGGTTGGAAAGGACCTTAAGATCATCTAGTTCCAACCCCCCTGCCGTGGGCAAGGACACCTTACGCTAAATCATATCACCCAAGGCCTCGTCCAACCTGGCCTTGAACACTGCCAGGGATGGAGCATTCACAACCTCCCTGAGCAACCCATTCCAGTGCCTCACCACCCTAACAGGAAAGAATTTCCTTCTTATATCCAACTTAAACTTCCCCTGTTTAAGTTTTAACCCGTTACCCCTTGTCCTGTCACTACAGTCTCTAATGGAGAGTCCCTCCCCAGCATCCCTATAGGCCCCCTTCAGATACTGGAAGGCTGCTGTGAGGTCTCCACGCCGCCTTCTCTTCTCCAGGCTGAACAGCCCCAACTTCCTCAGCCTGCCTTCATAGAGGAGGTGCTCCAGTCCCCTGATCATCCTCGTGGCCCTCCTCTGGACTTGTTCCAACAGTTCCATGTCCTTTTTATGTTGAGGACACCAGAACTGCACACAATACTCCAGGTGAGGTCTCACAAGAGCAGAGTAGAGGGGCAAGATCACCTCCTTTGACCTGCTGGTCACGCTCCTTTTGATGCAGCCCAGGGTATGGTTGGCTTTCTGGGCTGCAAGCTATTTCTGTATAAAGCCCCAAGTTCAACAAAGGGAAAAGGCTGTAGAGAAAGACTGTAGTCTCACAAGTAGGCCACCTTCCTGGAAAGTGGGAGAAATGGTCAAAGTTCTTCATACTAAGAAAGGCCAGGAAGATAGAAGGCAGCTCGCACATTTTCTGGGTGAGTGCTATGATCAGGGAGTTGAGGAAATGCAGTTCAGTGCTGCTGAACTGTTACATTTTCCTGAAGCTGCTTTTTAGAAACAAGTGAAAGTATTTTGAAGGTTTAGTGTCAGAGTGAGATAGCAACTACTTGCCTGCTAGAGTGAGACCCTGCAGAGATTTAGATGTAGTTCCCACTCATTTCTAGGTTCTCTATATGGAAGATCAAATATATCCTCCCCTGTTATACAGATAGTCAGAAAAAAGTATGTTTCTTCTGTGTGGTGTATTTTAACTAAATCCTAATAGAAGTTGGATGAGGAAAGTTAAGTTTTGAGAAGAAACTTCTTTTAACCAAAATATTTAGCAGAAAGCAAGCAAAGTAGCAAAGTCGCATTCTGTCAGACAGCAAGTAGTAGTTTGGAACATTAGCGTCATAAATAATGGTAAAATTCTGCTCTTTACGTCCTTTTTAATTGACTGCAGAAGTACTCCCATCTAGTTAATGATGGTCACAAGTCAGAGGTGTGCTTGAGATCTCTAACTATGCTAAAAGAGCCCAGATGAGACATTTGATGAATCCGCACTACATTCTCAAAGCTTGTATTATGGTAGAAAACTGTTGCAATATTCTAATGAGAAATTTATTACATTGATGTAGTTCTTAGTCCTGTTAATCAAAGTTGAAGAATTTTCAGAGTTGCTAAAATAATTTAATGAAGTAAGCCTGATTTACTATGCAATATTTCAAGTATTGCCAGAATCTTCAAATAAATACCTTTTAATGTGGTTTCAGAAATCTAGAGATCATTATGAATTATTCTGCAACACTGGGAAAAAGGCTATGAATACAGATTATATACTTTATATCAGATTTAGTTATGAGAGCTTCTGCTAAAGATCACAACAGTTCTTTTCTTAATGTGATGGCGTCTACTTAATCAAAGACATCATTTAAAAGCCCTGTGAAGTGTGAACAGGTATTCACCATAAAATGTTACTTTCATGTTAACTTGCTTTGCATGTCATTGTAGAACAAGGGCCCTGAATGTGGAAACCCTGTTGGTTGCTATTAATAGTTATAATTACCATTCTGTGGTTATAAAAGGCAAACTACTGAAATGGACATTTTTTGTATTTGTCCTAAAAATACAGCAGCCTATAAATGTAGGTATTCTGTACAAGATATTCTAAAGAAATTCTGTTAAAATGAAGGACGAAATTCCCCTTTTGCTTAATATAAATAGACGGGAAGAACTCTTGACTTTGGTCAATATTTTACTCAGAGGCAAAACTACTCTAAAAATTCAGAAAAGCCTCCCTAAGAATAGTCCTTGTTTATGAATTATTCTCTGAATAGAGAGGAACTTCTTACTAGGTGTGAAACTGTTTGCCTTATTTAAATACAGACCTCTTTATTTAATGAATTTATCCTGAGTTCTTTTTGCTTAATTTAAAAAGAAATTGCAGCTGAGCAGATTAGTGATGAAACTAGTACAGTGAAAATGATTGTACCACAGTCTTATCAGGACATAGTGCATGCTGTTTTGTGAGACCAACTGAATGTCTAGTAAGCAATTTTTATCAATATGAGAGATTAAACTTAATATTTTTTGAAATTAAATTTAGGATCTTTCTGGAGGTGTATGGTGATATGGAGAAAGGCACTAAGGAAGAGTTTCCTGTGTCCTAATTTTAGTCTAGATATCTAGTTTAGGCATCTTCCCTAAATCAGTCTTTGAGGCTTTTTATAGGCATTTACTGTAAAATAGTCTTTTACGTATAATCAATGGGAGTTATATCTAGAGGGCGTAAAATAGGTGTTTAAAACAGGTTTTGGGTGAATTCCCCTGGAAAGGGTGAGTTCTCGGAGAACTTCCCAGCTCTTCACTGGCTATAGAATGCACTACAGGACCTACTTAGACAATGCACACAACTTTAGGTAGCTGACATGAAGGAAGATGAGTCCTGCAGCAAATATTGAATAGCATGGTTCAAATACAGTAATGAAGAATATTTTATTCGTATACAAGATGTATGTATTTTCACAGTCAACCACCTTTATCTTCTGCTGTATTGAGTAAGAAGTCCTAAGAATTTCATAGGATATTGGCATCATTCAGTCTACTTATAAAATACAGTTGATATTTACTGTGGTGCTAGGGTCCAAAATACCTCCAGCTGTCTGAGACTGACTACAGCTTAGCAGACTAAGAAAAGTAAATGCCGTATTCTGAGCACTTACTCTAAGTTTCTGATTCAGAAGTCACACTTGACATTCTCCATTGTGGGCAAAGTCTGGCAGCTTTGGGTGATAGAAGTCTAACTTCATTAGAAGTCACTTGCCTACCTTTGTCTCACAATGAGAAAAGCATTTATGCTGGAACCAGTCCCAGAGCTCATTGTTCCCAGCTTGTTCTCTTACTAGATCACATGCTCCTTGTGGCAGCTCACTGGCATTCTTGTTTCAAATTCTACCTCTGTTTATCAGGGTGAGTTAGTGTATGTGAATTATGGCCGCACCGAGGACTTCTTTAAGCTACAGCGTGAAATGGGAATTAACTGTACAGGAAAGATTGTCATTGCCAGATACGGAAAGATCTTCAGAGGAAATAAGGTAATGTGTCTGTACAAAATTGTTACGTGTGCAGTCCTTCAGTCGTTTTCAGGGGACTGAAACACCTAACCTAAACCGTTCTGGAGATTTTTGTGTGAGTTTTCCTAGAGCTGTGTTCAAAGATGTTCTTTAGTAGAAGATATAAAATCTGTATTTGGTATGTATATAATACGTTTATAGGAGAAAAGTAAATAAGTTTGAAAACGAATTGTTTTATTCATGTTCATACTATAAATTCTTTCAAAATGTTACTCATGTTCTTGGGTAATATTCTAATTCTGAGCTAGTCTGTTCTTCCCTATTGGTTCAGCTGTGCTTTAAGATGCCTGAACTGTGTTTCTTTGTAATGATTTATGTACACCAGACAGAGACTATAACTATAGGGACAGTATTCTAAATTCTGTATTTTTTTATTGAATGTGCCCATCATATAAATATTTTTAAATAATGGATTTCTGTAGATACCCATGGTCTGACAGGAAAGGACATAATCATGTGCATACTTCAGGCATACACTCAAGTTATTTCTGTAGTAGGAATATAAGAAAACAGTCTATTTTAAGTGTGTTTGACTCTTGTACAAAAATTCGTTTGACCCTAATTTGGGCAGGACTGTAATGTCTATTTGTGAGTTACCAAAGGTATGAAACACTGAATCTCCTCGCTGGACTGTTATATCGTATCATAGGATCATAGAATGATTAGGGTTGGACAGGACCTTAAGATCATCTAGTTCTATCTGCCCTGCCTTGGGAAGGGATGCCTCACACTGGACCATGTTGCTGAAGGCTCTGGCCATCCTGGCCTTGAACATTGCCAGGGTTGAAGCATTTACCACTTCTTTGGGCAAACTGCTCCAGTGCCTCACCACCCTCACAGTAAAGAATTTCTTTCTTATATCCAACCTGAACTTCTGTTTAAGTTTAAAACCATTACCCCTTGTCCTATTGCTATAGTCCCCGATGAAGAGTACCTCTCTAGCATCCTTACATGCTGTGACTAATCTGTGAACTATGAAGTGCGTAACTAACTTACTGATTCACATACATACAATTTCCACCACTGAAAAGTGACATATAACTCACATTCTGTGTCAGATAATATTTTCACTAAACTATTTACTGCTCTTAAAGATACCATCTGAATGGAAAAGACTTAAAAATTGAAGAAGGTGTTGCTGTCTATGAATCTTTCCTTAAAATGAAATACAAACACCTCAGAGTTACTAATATCTAAAGGGGCAGTTGTCCTGCATTTTGGAAGCCACATGCCCTCTTTGGCACAAAGGGATGACATGTTTATTGTTGTGATAGTATTTCTAATTGTTTGTATACTGAAGAATTTGAAAGCCTGTATAAAATCTGTAGAACTGTCCTGTCATTTTCTGACTTCCTAATAGTGTGCAAGAATAGGATAGCAGATGAAGGCAAGTACTGTATTTCCTAAAAAAGCTCTGATATTTTTGGATTAAAGTACCCAAATTTAAAACTGTTGAGGATTAGTTGTCAGTCACTATACGTCACCATCACATCTAGTAGCAAAACAGATTGGAATGTGAGAATGTCATATGTTCTCTCATTCTCTACCAACTAGTATTATACAATAAAAAAGTTGCATGAGAACACTTTTAAAGATGAAAACTGTGCAAGTCAGTCCTTCTGCCATAATAAGCATAAGATGCACACTCTTTGGAGTTAGTCTTGTTCACAACCAAAGACAGTTTCAATAGTAATAATCTTCCTGTGTACTCTGTACACTGAGATACATTCAGGAGATCATTAAGGTAAATAGTGTAAATAACAAGTATGACTAACATAAAGATAAGGTTGCATCGATGTGATACAGGTTTTTTTCCATCCATGATGTGTACATCTTGATAGCCAGTTGAGTGTATTGATCTGGATGACCCAATACAAACTCAGTTTATGTAGTAATATTCTGAAGAATGTGTTCCTTGCCACTCTGGGTATCTCCTACCTATAAAACCTCTGACTTTCATATGGAACCTGATATCTGCATATGTATATTCAGGAAATTTTATGATATGAGACGGTTATGGGCCATTTACTTAGCCTAAGCACTGTAAAAGGCCCCGAGGAATGATTGTAATTTATAATAATTTCTTTTGCCCTCCCTGAACTCTGGTGTCAAGCTATAAAGGACTGAATAGGGACTGGAGATGTACTTTGCAGGTGAAGAATGCTGAATTGGCAGGTGCCAAGGGAGTTATTCTGTACTCTGACCCTGCTGACTACTGCGCCCCAGGAACAGATCCCTATCCAAATGGCTGGAACCTTCCCGGTGGAGGAGCCCAGCGTGGAAATATATTAAACCTGAATGGGGCAGGGGATCCTCTGACACCAGGTTATCCTGCAAAAGGTGAGTGATGCTAGAGAAGTCATGTTCTGACGGTCTGGTTTCAGGAAAGGGAGGAGGAAGGTAGTGGGGATTGCAAGTGTTACCCTTGCAACAAAACACATATTTTCTTGATCCTTCTGCTGCACAAAAGAGGCAGGTTTGGGCTTCACATCAGCAGGCCACTTCTGTAAATGATGCAGGAGAGAAAGTGAGGGAGATGTTAAGGAAGCCACACAGTGCAGTGCTGGGCTGCTTAACTTCACAGACATATCAAAATTAGCCCAGAGATCATGACGCAGGTATTCAACTGCTGAAGCCATAGTTCTTTACTTCTGCTTTTCATCAGTAAGTCAGCAAGGAGTCAGCTTGCACAGCCCACCAATTTGCTTTTGCAGTTCTCCTTTCTGCAGGATTTGAGCTACTTTCCCTCCACAGGAGCCCCTGCTGGCAACGCTGAGATCTTTCATGCCAGGACTCATGTCATATGGTTGCTGCTGCGGCCAGTTCTAAATGCATGACTGCAGACAGAATCGGAGAACCTTTGTTAGTGTCTCTCTGAAAACATGTTGCTAAATCATAAAGAATGAAATCACTGAAGAAATGTCAACCTGAAATTGAGGAAAGTGAGATGATTATCCCTGACTCCAGTGTTAGGACTGTGATGTGAACTGTACAGTCCTTCTGAGAGTTGTAAATATGAAAATATCTGTCTTTTGCTTTCAGAATACACCTACCGATTAGACAAAGCCAGTGGTGTAGGTCTCCCAAAAATTCCAGTTCATCCCATTGGCTATGATGATGCTGAGACACTACTGCGGTAAGTGTATGGGAATAAGAGACATGAGGAATTTTAAGGAGCTTTTTGAAAGTTGTAAGAGTACTTGAAAAGAAAGGGGAAAGACTTTGGTGCTGTGCTTCTACTGTAGCTGTTGAAATAGTATATGTTTGACATTTGGTTCTCTGTAGGAGGTAAGCATGTTGTCTGCTACTGCATATCAGGCACATGGAGAGTGATCTGGAAGGGATCATTTGTTATGTCATGACCAGTCAAGTATACTGAAGATATAAAGCGCCTCTCAGTTTGAATAAAGGCAAAAATTTTTGAGGGTGGTGTGATACCTGTTTTGTGAAAAAGACCACAAATGAAGTGTCAGTCATTTGTCCAGGGAAATACTTGCATGTTTAATGGGACAGTATCTATACTGTTCGTTAAATGAAAACATGTGCTTTCTCTCATCAGGTGTATTATGTTGCATAAGAATTAAATGATGCTAGTAAACTAATACAAGGAAACTGAGGAAACTCTGGAGTATTATAGGGGATTTAATAGACATCTGTGTTTAAGTGCATCTACTAAACTTGCAAGAAGGCAGGCTACTAGTTTTCCAGAGGACAGCGTTAAAATTCATAATAACCAATAAAATATGTTCTGTGAACAAACTAAGATGTGGTTGAGTTGGCAAGTGTATCTGTCCTGGGTTCGGCTGTAACAGTTATTTTTCTCATTCTTAGTAACAGTGCTGTGTTTTCGAGTTTAGTCTTGAGAGCAATGCTGACAACACACCAATGTTTTAGTTGTTGCTAAGTAGTGCTTATTCTTATCAAGGGCTTTTCAGTCTCATGCTCTGCCAGTGAGGAGGGGTACAAGAAGCTGGGAGGAAGCAGAGAAGGGACACCTGACCCAGACTAGCCAAAGGGGTATTCCATACCACAGCACATCATGTCCAGTGTATAAACTGGGGAGAGTTACCCGGAAGGAACAGATCAGTGCTTGGGTCAAGATGAGTGTCAGTCAGTGGGTGGGAAGCAATTCTGTTGTGCATCACTTGTCTCTCTTGGGCTTTATTGCTCTCTTTTTCCTGCTGTTGTTATTAGTTGTTGTTGTTATTGTTGTTACATGCTGAAGTGTTCTGTGGAGTAAAGCTTGACCAGAATATTCATTTACAGTAAAGGACATGCTTTCATTTATAATAAATATATTTTGCCTAATAAGAAACAGAACATCCAACATACTTTAAAATATTTTTAAACATTCCTCACAAGTTCATGTCAAAAATATAAATCCTTTAGAACAGGTGAGTAAGTACAGGAGATTGAAAGCCACTGAATTACTGCATTTCCAGTTGTGTTAAATGAGAAAAAACATCTCAATTTTGACAATGGAACAAGAAAAGGTGACTTGGACTGCTGGTATTTTTCCAGTTTCAGACATCTTTGAAACATGTCAGCTTTGTCTATGCTACCAGATTAAACAGTGCTCAGGGACAGGCACTGGACAACTGCCTGTTAAAATGGTCCAAGTTACTCCCTGCTAATTCAAATGCAAATGAAGCTCATGGCAGTAGAAAGTTCCAGGGACCATTTACAAGAGGCAGTTTGTATACAAAACCAGCAGTGTTTTCCAGGATAGCTCTAGGTTATTCCAGGCTAATCTCAGTGCCCAGTACTATTCCTCTATGTTAATTTACTAGTATTAATGTAGCTGAAAAGATAGATTATTCTCCTATGGAAGCTTGTAGCATAAGACAAGGACCATCACTGTGGACTCTGGGTGCATGGGACCTAACAAAGTGCAGCTCATGTTTCCTCATTTGTCTTTGATGTTATTGTAAGATGTCTGAAACTAATAATGATTTTTTTTTCATAATAGTAATATGGGAGGATATGCACCACCACATAGCAGCTGGAAAGGAAATCTGAATGTATCTTACAACGTTGGTCCTGGTTTCACAGCAAATTACTCTACAAGGTCAGTTTTGTTTCCTAAGGAAAGTGTGCTTGGGATCAGGAAAAACAAGTTGAGCAATAGAATTTGACCAAAGGTAGAGCAGTTGGGGTGGTTTTGTCTGATTATGTCCGATTATGACCATTTCCTACGCTGAAATGCACTCAGTGCAAAGCCTCAATAGATTGATGTCTTGATTGGATGGATATGACAGAATTACTTTAATTTTCAGCTAGGCTTGAACTAGTTTCATCTGAAAAGCCTTTGACAAACTATTTGATGAGACTGATTATTTTTTTGAGAGCTACATTTGTTTGTTGTCCTTTTAAATTCATGTGGGTCCAGCTTCTGGCCTTACCTATTGACTTACCGACATATTGCCTTATGTAAAGAGTATTAACCTAGAAGTCAAGTTTTGCAGAAAAAAAAAGCTTTACCTACAATGTCATTTTTGTATTGCTTCATATTGTTCTAAAACCAATTCAATAATTACAGTTTAGTACTAAACTCTATGTGTTTCAATATTGGCTGAGCTATTGTACTGACTTCATATGAACCGTTTGATCTTTTCCCTATGTCTTAGTTATACCACATGAAAAAACCTTTCTGAAAAATGCACAAAGACCCTTAAGGATGAATTGTTGCACCTCCAGCCGTGCTGCAGATAAGCACAGTTTCTTGATGCTACTCAGTTTGTCTGATTTTCTGCTGACTAAGGTGCCACATTAGTATTGACTGTGCTGGAGTCAGTTTTGATTTACACCAACATCTAGACGATTAGAACTATTTACCTTTATAACGTTAGATGGTTTTCATTTCTCATTCACTCTTCCACATTTAAAAACTAGCGGCCAGCAAAATATCTTTGCTTTGGAGTTCTGAGCCTGTTACCCATATAAATCTTGGCATAAGTACATAGCTTGCAAGGGCTAAATGCTGTTCTCAATTGCACAAGTATAAATCCAGAAAAAAAAAAATAGGCTGAAATGTTTTCAGATTTACTTTGGCTTAATGTAGGGTAAAATGCTCCCATTACAATTTATATTGTACACTTTTGAAAGATGTTGAGATGTTTTGTGGTCTAATCTGGTGGATTTTCTCTTTGGGTTTTTTTTTTCCTAATACACTAGGAAGGTGAAAATGCACATTCATAGCAACAATGAAGTAAGAAGGATTTACAATGTGATCGGTATCATCAGAGGCACAGTGGAACCAGGTAAAGTCATTTGTCATCAGTGTAATGTGAACGTGCGGTGACCTTTACATGCACTTTATAGTTACAAGGGAGAAATGAGGAATATAGTTTTCTCTGAAATATTGCGCTACATGATCACTGGTGTTGAAATATTTATTGCCCCAGCTTTCATATGGTTCAGGGTATGTCAGCAGTTTCACTGCAAGTGCTGATTTTAAGGGAGTCATAACCAAGACAAGTATTTGTCTTCAGGCAAGTAATTTTGCAATTGAAAGAATATTCTTAAGTGATCTTCCCTACTAACAGGGATTTTGCATTCCATTTGACGACATCATATCCACCACTATTGGCTTTTTGTCTGTCTTGCTCTCTTGTTACCAGTGGGATTTTACATTCTAAATACAGATATATAGGCATTCTAGGATGATGATAACAGGACTTCCTTGTTGCCTGAAACACAACTGTTAACCATATTATAGTCACACAGAGATCTAGTCTGATATTAATAATCACTGTCATGATTTGGACAGCCCTTTTTATGATTGACTATAGATACATTCACAGAAATTCTGCATTCTGCACCTAAATGTTGTGAGTTGGCGTGCTGTACAAATAAAATTAGTGGATCAGGTTTACCGTGAAACACACTGTTGTAAAATATAGACAGATGCTTCTATCTTCAGGGGAAAGGTGCAGTATTTCTAATAATTTACGTAATGTTATGGAATTTAAGAGTGTTTAAGTCTTGTGGAATCAAGTTACTGTGACAAATTCTTTAGCACTGCCTGAAAGTGCAGAAAAATGTCTTTGGAGATTTAAAAGGTATAATGTCTTTTGCCTTTGTATCATGTAGATTATCAACTATTAAGCTTTGCTGCCTGATACCTACATGGAAAATGAGAAATTACTTCAAATTAAAATCTCCATGGCAGGAAAAAAGGTTTTCTAAGTAAACCTCCATAATGAATTTCTCCAGACAGATATGTCATCCTTGGAGGCCACCGTGACTCATGGGTATTTGGTGGCATTGATCCTCAGAGTGGGGCAGCTGTGGTTCACGAGATTGTGAGGAGCTTTGGAAAACTCAAAAGAAAAGGTAATGTTGTGAAAGAGTAAAACACACCAAAGCCACTGCTGCTAGTAGTGCCCATTGGTTTCTCTGGGATTTAAGCATATGCTTAAATGAAATCCATGTATCTTACTGACCTCTCAAGTAAGCATGCTGCTCTGCAGCTGTTAACTAGTTCCAGTTACAGCCTTAGTATATGTGAGGTCCCTCTACTCAAGAGAAAGTACACCTACACCTAAAGGAAAACAAACGCAAAATGAGGGTACTGAAGTAAATAAGACGTTTAGGTACAAATGATTACTTAGTGCTTGAGGCTGGTCAGATTGGATGTTTCAGTGGTCCTGTACGATTGATACTGTGTTAGACTAATCAGGGCTTCATCAGGGCAACATCAAGAGCCTTCTCAGTACTTGACTGTAGTTTGGCAACAGACCCAAGAATAAATTAAGCATCAGTACAATCACAGAATCACAGAATCACAGAATGGTTTGGGTTAGAAGGGACCTTAAAGGTTATCTAGTTCCAACCCCCCACACACACAGAGGCAGGGACCCCTTCCACTAGACCAAGTTGCTCCAAGCTCTGTCCAACCTGGCCTTGAACACTGTCAGGGATGGGGCAGCCATGGCTTCTCTGGGCAACCTGTTCCAGCACCTCAGCACCCACAGAGGGAAGAATTTCTTCCAAATAGGTAATCTAAATCTACTACCTTTCAGTTTAAAGCCGTTCCACTTTGTCCTGTCCCTACATTCCCTTATCAGAAGTCCTTCTCCAGATTACTTGTCATCCCGTTTAGGCACTGGAAGCTGCTCAAAGGCAGCCTTTTCTTCTCCAGGCTGAACAACCAAAGCTCCCTCAGCCTGTCTCCAGAGCAGAGGTGCTCCAGACCTCTGAGCATCTTCATGGCCTCCTCTGGATTCACTCAAGCAGGTCCCTGTATTTCTTATGTTGGGGGCCTCAGAGCTGAAAACAGGACTGCAGGTGGGTTCTCTTGAGAGTGGAGTAGAGGGAAAGAATCACCTCCCTCAACCTGCTTCTCACACCCCTTTTGATGCAGCCCAGAGTATGGTTGGCTTTCTGGTTTGCACAGAAAGAGCTGTGCAAACATAGTAGGATTTAATGGTTAAAAATATTTCATGCCTAGTTACATTAGAATAGGAACAAATGTCAACTGTACCGAGTTTCTGCTGCTGTCACAGCACATGCTGTCTCCCTGTATGACATCCCATGGAAAGCAGCTCTGACATAACTCAAATGCAGTGCTTGGAGCTTTCTTTGCTTACCCATTGCACTTAAAACCTATTGACATTTCGTTTTCTTTCCATTCTCCCCTGATTATTGAATATCAGGGGTGTCAGGGGAAACTGATAAAAGGACAGCAAAAGATGAAAGGGTTCCAGCAGCCTCAGGGAAAACTTTGGGCAGAGATATAGAGGTAGGCAGTTCCATTTGGCCTGGGTTTAAACCAAATGGAGAACTTCAAGTGAAAGATCTTTGTTTTGGAGCCAAAGTTACAGGGAATTCCTTAGCTTTTGAAGTATGGCATTAGGGAGACAGAAATTCAGTAATAGATACGAAGACATGCCAAACACTTTCCTGTCAAGTTAGACACCGGTATACGATGTGTACTAAATTGAAAGGAGCGAAAAGAATGGAAAAGCTTTCTTTCAAGAATTTGTGGACAAGCACAATATTTTTCCTTGTTCAGAGGTTTAAATTTTAGAACATTTTCTTGCAGTTACAACTGAGGGAAGAGAAAGAATACATTATTTGGCACAATACTGAAGCAGAAGTAAGATTGCTAAAATATCAGAAAACAATTATAAGATTAGGTTAGTGAACAAGTTGGTGTTAAAATTCTTTAAACACACTTCTTTCCCCACAGATCAGGGTAAAATACGAGCCCCCCAAAATTGCCTTTGTTTTCAGGTTAGTTACCATATAACAAGCAGTCTTTATTTCTGTAATACGATTTTCATGGTCTTTTATTGCAGGGTGGAGGCCAAGGAGAACCGTGATATTTGCAAGCTGGGATGCGGAGGAATTTGGCTTGTTTGGATCAACAGAATGGGCTGAGGTAAACCAAAAGTGTGCAAAGAGGAATATGCACAGTGTCAGATGTTGGAGAAATCTGTACTAGAAAGCAGTTCTTCTACCCTCCTTCCTTCCTTCCCTCTCCTTTTGTCTCTCTGTCTCTAAGTCTTAAGTTTCATTTTCAACTAAGAATATATGGCTCCTTGCAGTATATTGTGTCTTTCCCTGACGTAGCTGTTACTTCTGTGGATAGGAAAATTATGCTGAGGAAAAAAAGCTCGTCAGCATTTTCTTCTTCTTTTCCTTCTCATAGGAGAATGCCAAAGTATTGCAAGCACGGGGAGTGGCTTATATCAATGCAGATTCCTCCATTGAAGGTACCTAGTTTTTAGTTGTCTTCTGCAGGAATAGTGATGGTATGTACAGATGACTGGGAGGCATTTTAGCCTGGAGATAGATCCAGAAGAGCTTTAATGTGATAATACTTTTGCATTAGTTTGGGAGTAGATATGGCAGGAAACTGTGACCCAGGACCATAAAGTACCCTTGAGATATTCCTGTCACTTCAGGGAGGAAGTCCATTACAGTAGCTACACTATTTGGGAAGCCATGGGAAGGGACAAGAAGTGTTGTACCCCTGTTCAGCAGTTCTGTGGCAACTCTTCAGAGTCAGCTTCTCATAATGTGTGTAATAAACATAGGGATGAAGGAAAGCTCTCAAGATTTGTTTCAAAAGCCGGGCTGTAATTCGTCCTAACCAATACAAATGTATTGAGAAGATCACAGGAGAACTCTTCTACAGGTAGAATCAGCTTGTTCCTTGTAGGGAATGTAGCTCTCTAGTCCCTTTCTTGTTAACAAATAATGGCACAAGGTTTCAGCTGAGTAGAACTTGCTTCAAACCCCCTGCTATTGGCAGGATCACCTTCTACTAGCCAGATTTCTCAAAGCCCTGTCCAACCTGGCCTTGAACAATTCCAGGGAATAAACAAATATATTTGAATACATGTATATCCCTTTGAACAGAAATGTCTTCAAATAAATAGTTTTTCCTGTTTTTCAGGAAACTACACACTGCGAGTGGATTGCACACCGCTGATGTACAGACTGGTGTACAGTCTGACTAAAGAGGTAATACCATTTGTAAGTTTTAGCCAGCAGTTTCTGTGCTCACTTTCTGCTGGGGCTCTGCGTATAACATGATGTCAGATGTTTCTTTCTTTTCTGACTGCAGCATCCTTTTCAAGTCAATAATCAAGTAACAGGAGCTTTTTCCCAGGAGTGGCAAAGGGATTTCAAGCTTATACCCCTACATTATTCAGGATTAGGTGATTTTTCCGCTCCCCCTGTGAAAGTATTCCTTATAAGAACAAAAGAATGAAAGAAAGTCATGAGCTAGAGGGCAGAAACAAACCTAAACCTGGCTGCTCAGTTCAACTACTTGGGTGCCCATGGTAGGGCAAGACTCTGACTCCCTTTAGGCAGGGGAAGATTTAAGCTTGCTCTAGTGTTGGTTTTAGCATGTTGTGACAGTTTTGCTCAGTGTGCTCAGGTTCATTGTACACTGTTCAACATTCACTGGCTCTGACCATGATGCTCCCACGCATACTTTTGTGTTAAACAAACTTAAAAGGTAGGGACTTTTCTCAGGAAATAGCTTCACCATCTTATGTGTCAGATGTTCCTTGCTTTGAGAGTGTCTTACAGCACCAAGGCTTTTTATCCTTTTTTTTCTTCTGTTCATTCTGTATTAAAGAATGAACATTTAATTAGTCTTCTTTGTGTATATTTTATATATATATAATGTACCTTCAACTACTGTATAAGTTATATGAATCTAATATATCTGTCTTCATCTGCTGTATATATTCAGTCATTTGTCTTTTCCAGGATTGATAATTTGTTATCTTCTGGAAGGTGGCATTAGACTGGTACAAAAGTAAAGGAAATGTCCTAATTCAGTATAATCATTTTCTGGCAACTGACAGACAAGAAATTGACTTTGTAAAAATTATTAAATACAAAATATAAAAGAGAAATATTTCTGTCCTGAACTGCAGAAGAGCTGATCGCCTGCAGTTCCCATGCTGAGTGCAGGTGTTCAGAAGAGTCACAAAATCAGGTCAGCAGAGTCTCAGTTTGGACACCAAAAGCCATCCTTAAAATGTTGACCTAAATACTAGTAAACACAGTTGTGTAACCCTTTCTGGAGCTGGGAAGCAGCAACAAAGGCTGATGAATGCATTTTGGTAGCTGATGTCTGAAGAGAATTCTGATCAGGAAGCAGGTCCTATGTCATCACATCCAAAATTAATCTGTGGCAAAAAGACTTAACACTATTAACTCTGTACTATGAACAATTAACTTCATGACCAAAACCCCAAATGTGTTAGTTTTATTTTGATTCCTATTGTGGAATTCTTAGATAGTAGGTAGAGATATTAATGGTAGAATAGATATTAATAAACTTTAATGGATTATAGATAATAGATATTAATAAACTTTAATGGATTGTAGATAATTAAACTTTAGCAGCCCACTTTTATAAATACCCACAGTGTTTAAGCTGCTCAGTAATCTGCAAAGTAGTCAGAGTGATAGGAATGAACTTTAGGATGATCATTATTTGTATACCTCTGTAGCAGCTATGATGCCATAAACACCCAGTACACTTTACCATTCTAGGATTACTCCTGCATCCATGAAAATAATTTTTGTGAACTACAACAAAGTAGGAATAGTTTTGAATTAAGCCAAGACAAAACTGAAATTTCCTGCCAAGGTGAACGAAAGTTTTGGTTTTGTGAGGGATTTCTGTGTTGAATATTGAAATTAAATTGCTTAAAGTCTCATAAATAATCAGATTACAGATACTGACTCTAAATGTTTTACTTTCACTGTGTTTTCTTCCATCTGAAATGTCCTATTTTCAGCATGATATGCATTTTCAGCATGATATGCATATTAAAACGGAAGTGCAGAAATGTTGAAGGACTTAAGACCATGACCTAATCATTGCCCTAAGCCATAGGTTTTATGTGATGACAGCTTGTATATTTGTTTCTTGGTAACATATAAAATTGTACCCTTTGTCTTTTTTTACCACATGTTTTATCTAGATACCAAGTCCCGATGAGGGGTTTGAAGGAAAATCTCTTTATGAGAGCTGGTATAAAAGAAATCCATCAAGAGAATACAAGGAGGTCCCCAGGTCAGTGGCAAAAGAATATACCAGAAGTCATAGCTTGTAGAGTTGGGTTTTATAGAAACATCCACTTGAAAGACTGAGCACCTGAAAGAAATGGTGTGATTGTCAGCTGGTATAAATTTCAGAGTTTTATTGATTGTAGCTGATATACTTGTACAACAGGTTTGTGAACCTTTGTAGCATTACTGTTTTGTATAAGAAAAGTGTTCCTGTGGTTTGCAGACATTTAGACAAATAAGGGTAGTACACAAAAGCCAGCAGCAGGAGCACAAGATGCTGGCACAGCAGCTTTTCTTTGCACTTAATTCCAGTCTCCTGGAAGGCTGCTGAGTTTGGGTGGCTGGGGACCACGCCAGGCAAGAATTTACAACACTGTCTTTCAAATTTACCAGAGTTTCTCTATGGAATCTCAAAGACTGATTGTATTCCATGGAGCCATGCTGATACTGTTGTGAACTCTCTGAGCTGGGAGTTCGGGAAAATGGAAGTCAGCTCAATGATTCAACGCAGTGAGCTAAATTCTCCTCTTGAGAGTTTGATTTCTCTGCACCTGAGAGTGATGACTCTGCATCTCTGAGGATGCAGTTGATGAGGTGCATATAACATAGGGGGGGGTCACAGGCAATTACTGATATATTGACAGAAAGAGTGTACTAGGAAAGACTGCATAATGGCTGCCACTGTAGGATAAATAATTGCCACAGTACTTGGAAGCAAGCTAAGATTATACTTTAAGTATTGTCACTCAAGGCATTTTCCTCTTTCTTGTTAACAGAATAAATAAACTGGGTTCTGGCAATGACTTTGAAGTCTTCTTTCAACGTCTGGGCATCGCTTCAGGCAGAGCACGTTACAGTAAAAATTGGGTAAGTCAGTGTCTTTGTAATGTTGTCTCCCTGTTACTGCCTGAATAATATCACCTGTAACTGAGCCACTTAGACTGCCAGCTTTTTGGAATAGTTCAGTTTAGTGTGTGAGAGTGGAGTCCCAGTTCATTACGAGAACTTCATGTGCTTCTGCAACACAAATATTGGATGAATAGGAATGGTCAGCATGGTGTCAGTCAGAGAGAACGACCTTTCCTCAGGGTAAACGGATATGCTCAAAATTACCCGTGGTTGATGAAGGCTTAGGAGTGACTTATGATGACTTTTGACTGATTTGTAATTACTTATGAAGCTTTGTATTCAAATGATTCATGTTTTATGTAAAAATATGGATTTGACTCTGGAACATACTGTGAGATTAGACAACTGAGAAATGTTCAACGAGCATTCTGTGCAATGTGGCCTTTTCCTTTGGAAAACCAGGACAATGCCTTTTCAGTGCCTTCCACAGCTGCATAATGGTTTTGTTTGGCTTTGTTTGTTTCAGAATGTAGAAAAATACAGCAGCTACCCAGTTTACCACAGTGTCTATGAAACCTATGAAATTGTGGAAAGGTTTTATGATCCCACTTTCAAGAATCATCTGACAGTCGCACAGGTACGGGGAGGGCTAGTGTTCGAACTGGCCAACTCCGCTGTTCTTCCTTTCGACTGCAGAGATTATGCAACAGCTCTGAGCAACTATGCTCACATCATCTATAATTTATCAAGGAATCATGAAGAGGAACTGACAACATACAACGTATCCTTTGGTATGCATAGTCTTTCTTCACACTCCTCCCCTGTTAATTCTAGCAATGCCTTATGTTAATCTCTGTTTTAGTCATGATTTGGTATTTACCTTGTGCTGTATGGACAGTAAATAAAACAAGAGCCTCGCCTCTCCTGTTGAGACCATGCCACTGTCAAGTAGAGCTATCACTTACAGTCTCATGTTCATTGATCTGTGCATGGTTGACTGGTGTTGGCAACAAGATATGTTTGTCTGTGTCCCTAAAAAAAAATCACACTGCTTTGCAGTTTATGGTGTTGGATAATTGTCTGACACTGATTGTAGGATCATAGGATATTTCATAGAATCATAGAATAGTTAGGGTTGGAAAGGACCTTAATATCATCTAGTTCCAACCCCCCTGCCATGGGCAGGGACACCTGGCACTAAACCATGTCACCCGACTCTGTCCAACCTGACCTTGAACACCGCCAGGGATGGAGCATTCACAACATCCTTGGGCAACCCATTCCAGTGCCTCACCACCCTCATAGTAAAGAACTTCCTTATATCTAACCTAAACTTCCCCTGTGTAAATTAGAAGGAACTTCCCCTGTTTCAGGTTAGGTGGAACATCAGGAGGTCTCTAGGTCAACCTGCCCAAAGCTGGGTCAGCTCCAAGGCCATACCAGTTTGCTCAGAGCTTTATCCCATCTGGTCTTGAAAGCCACGAAGGACAGACACTACAGAACCCCACTGAACCACAATGCTTGATTGTCCTCAGGGTAAAAAGATTCTCCTTATATCCAGCAGAACTTGTCTTGTTTCAATTTATAGATATATGATGGCAAGTGTAAGCACCATGAGAAGTTTGCCTCGAGGCTTGGTAAAGAAGGAATGGTTCATTTCTATGCCATAATGGAGATCTTGTGCTGGCAGGTGAAATTTTATTTTATATTACAGGCATTCACAAGATGCCTCCTGCCTGAGAAGCTTTTATTTTATTGGCAGCATTATATAGCATTCAGTTTAGGACTTGGCTGCTAATGACCAATATCAAGAACATGTGCACACACACATACATACGCATATACTCTCTGTCTCAAAACTCAGTGTGTGTGGAAAGACATACAAGTAAAACACAGGTTGTTGGGATTTATAAAATCCTGAACCTACCTGAACAGCCAGGTTCTGGAAATCATCATATAGTTTTTGATATTTCTGTGCCATCTTCAAGTAGCAAATGATAATATTCACAAAAATACTGTTTTCTATTGTCTCCAAGGCACAGAATTACATCATTTTTAATGTAAGAATATAGGGTCATCCGACTTTCATCCAGTAAGAATTGACAGCTCACAATCACAGTGAAAGATAAACCTGTAATTTGAAAAATGTGATTTGTTTCATGATTCCTTCAGTATTTGAAGTTAAATACTTCCTTCTTGCTCCCTCCAGATGCCCTCTTTTCAGCTGTGAAGAATTTTACTGAAGTTGCTGCTAGCTTTCATGAGAGACTGCAACAAATAGATAGCAATAAGTAAGTTTAACTCTTTTAATTCCAGTCACATATTCCACGTAGTCTTCTGGGCTCAGAGGACATAGTCTTCACTTGCATTTAGTGCCCTGAATAACCTTGGTGACAAGTAACTGTCAGTCATTCGTTTCATTGGAAGTCCTTATGGACTCTTGTCTTTAAGGATGTGGTTACTCTAGGAAGAAAAGTGTAGAAATGTTGAATTAGTGGACACCAGAGACACTGCAGAGCCTGGGAGTCCACCCATGTTAGCTTTGAAAAGTATCCAAGCTAATTAGTGGCAATTCTTGAAGGGTTTGACTTGAGGAGCAGTGCAGGATGATACATGGATGTGACTAGAATGCTGGTTAGCATGAGCAGAGCCAGCTCAGGTGTATCACTCCCTCTAAGTAGAGACATGTCCTAAGATTTTGTCACTACATTATCGTTAAGGAACAAATGTTGACTCATGGTCTGTCTTTGACAGCAGTCTAGTTGTCAAGATACTGCTACCACTTAATGAAAGGAAAAAATCAGCTGTACCGTTATTGTATTTGTGCCAAGATTTTGGATAAGCTTTCAAGAAATTCTATGCACCTCCTATGCCAAAAGGCCTAATTTGACTTAATTCTTATTCTTGGTAGGCCGTGCCCAGATGACAAGCCAAACTTCCTTTTGTTTATACATAGGTGTATGATATCCTGCTTGGGAAGAATCTAACTTAGCCATATGCTTACCCTTATGGAAGAGTAAGTGAGAATAAAAGCCATCCTTTTAAGGGCAGCAATTTTCAGGACAAATAAACAATCAATAATTTCATATGTAAAATATGACATTTATGACATACAACATGTATGTAATATTTTCAGAATGGTTTCATTGATGGATGGCCTAAATTTAAGCTTTAATTCAACCAACCAGTTTTAGTTTCTTTTTACACCAATGTAAACTTGAAACAGTTTCATTGTCAGTAGTTGAATTACTCCTAAGATTACTGTGATATAAATTTTACCTATTCTTTTATTGGTGTATGCCTTTGAAGACTACAGTAAGTTCCTTTGTATAGAAATTACCAAACCCACATAAATTCAGTATAATCTTAACAGTTCTTTTATTTGTTAAGCATCAGAGCTATTCAGAGCACACAAACACAGACAGTCTCTGCTCTAGGGAATTAAAAATCTATCATCAGAAAAACACAGTTCTTGGATGGCTCAAAAGATGATTCTAACATGACAAGGTTCCTGTTTCGCAGATGTTGTGGCTTTACATAAAAATAAATGTGATTTCATTGAAGTAATTTGCAGCTGGCTGGCTTTGTGGAAAATAGGGTTTTTAGAAAACTGTTTTACAGAAGAAGGGAATGGTCTGCCTAAGCATCGTAGTGAAAAGAAGATAAGGAATAGATGCAGCATGAGAGAAAACACCTGAAAGTCTCTGTCTTCTTTGACACTATTCCTTGGTCTTTAAAAACACCTTTAAGAAACTGTCAGGTTATGAGGCAGATTGTCTCATAGTAGAGATCAGCATAATTCTGTTGTGTAAGTTAGCTGATATGGGTTGTCTTTTGTGGGCTACACTTGAACATTTTGTATCTGGTGTCCTTCATAAATCCAGAGCTGTGTACACTGGGGCACAGGATGAGAATGGGCCAAACACTCTATAGCTAACAGAGTCCCGTTTTCTTTTTAGCCCACTTGCTGTCAGATCACTGAATGATCAGCTCATGCTTCTAGAAAGGGCTTTCATCGATCCTCTTGGATTACCTGGCAGGCCATTCTATAGGTAAGAAAGGCTTGGTTTTCACTTTCTGCCTGGAGTACCCTATGAGAATTCCTTTAAGATTTGCAGGTCTCTAAATGGAATTGTAATGATTCTATTCAACATGGTAAAAGTAAACAGGATAAATAAGATTGAAAAGGGAAGACATTAGGGAAAACTTCCAGAAGATACACTATACAGAAGGAGGACAAGTCTTGTTGGAAGCCTATTCAGATCCATAAACCTACTCCCATTGATTTCATTGGGCTTATAAACAGACCTAAAAGTTTGGCCCTTGACTCAATTCAAGTAATTTCAGTGGTAAATGATCTTAGGAAATTATTATTATTTGAAAGTGACATAGGGTATAATTGGAGTATCTACAATTTGATTGGTTATAACACAGCAGTCATGCTAGCAAATACAGTGTAGTGGGCTGTACTTCAACAGCAATGAATTCAGTAGTCCTCTCATCCAGTTCAAGAAGTAAATCTTGTTGGAGAGGCAGAATAGTAAAGTGTAGCTTTTCAATCCTTCTGCATAATGCAGAACAATAATCTTTCCACTGAAAAATGTTGAAGGAGAGCTTAAGATCTACAGATCTCTCAGTATCTACAGTATCTACCTTTCATAGATTGTGATTAAAAATTGGTTGAGAACAGTCTCTGGTTAAAGCATCAACTTTCCTGCTTCAAATTATGTTTGTTTATATTGGAGATTGTGTATATCTATGAGAAAAAGAAGCTGGCTTTTTTTATCTCTCATCTAAAATAAGGGACAAGGAAATACTTTGGTCAACTTCATCTTCAGTCATCATAGCTATAAAGTTTGAGAATTCACATGGAATAACATAGCTTATGTTACTTTCTTGCTTTGTAGATTATAGGTACTATTGCTGCAATGGTTTTATTTATTTACATCTTCAGTGACAAGAATTTAACAGGTTATATATAAACAGATTTGTTTTATCCAGAAAATAATGTTTTATTTTCCTAATGCAGAATATTGTTCTCTTTTTCCCCTTGAATTCTCTACAGACATATTATCTTTGCTCCGAGCAGCCATAACAAGTATGCAGGAGAATCATTCCCAGGGATCTATGATGCCATGTTTGATATTGAAAGCAAAGCGGATCAGCATGAGGCCTGGGAAGAAGTTAAGAGGCAGATTTCCATTGCAGCCTTCACTGTACAGGCAGCAGCAGAAACACTGAAAGAAGTAGGATAAATATCAACAGCATTATCGTCAGTGAGGACTACATTTGACAGTCTGCAGAAGCCTTAAAAACAGAGCATTTAAAAACACTAGGAGGATTATTACAAAGAACACAAAATCCAAAAAGACCTTGTTCTTTGCACATAATATACACAAGCGGAATGCATTTAGCAATGCTAACAAGGTAATGTACTCCACTCAGAAAGCTCAGGCTGAAGATATTTCCTGAAGTGAGAGTGAAAAGCTGTGATGTTTTCTCTCAGCTTCATATTTTAAGAATTGCCAACCACTGGATTTATTTTCAGAGCTTTGAATTTTGCTAGCTTGATTACTCTAGCAGTCTTCATCAGGAAGCCAAAAGTCATTTCATGTTTCTGTCATTGTCTAGTTTTATTTGTTTTTTTATTATTTACCTTGGGGTTACATAATTATACTCCAGCATAGCCCTTTCAGCTCTCCTTTTACACAAGGGTTCATGTATGAAGATTAGAAAACTGTCACATACCATGTGCTGGATGTATAATATTATACCAAATTTTGGGCAGCCAGCCCAGAATACTCATCCATGACGTTCTTCTCTTCACATGCTGAGTCTCACAGCTTTTTGCAAATAAAATTAAGCAAGAAGCCTTCTAGTCACTGGAGTGAAAACAAGGTAATCCATCTTGTCAGATATATAATCATCTCGCAAAGCATGTCTTCTGAGATGAAGACCTACTTTTATTCTTTCATCCAAAATCTACCCCTGCTATGACTTATCCATAACAAGGTATTTTTAATATGAAGAAAATTAGGAGGAAAAAAAAGTCCTCCATCCTTAGTTTCAAATTAACCAAACTATTGCCATTTTTGTACAGTCTCTATTTCTGATATTGCTGTGCAGCTTACTCTTATGACAGCTGAAAAGACTACAATGAGACAACTGAGATCAGACTGAGAAGTCTCAGAAAATGAGATCCTGTCATTTGATGCTCCACCACTGGAGGACTACTAACATCTTGTACAGAAATACTTCATGTGATTTGATCTGCCATTTTAGCTGAGGCCTCCACCATGTCTTAGAAGACTGTCGCATGAACTGATGGTTTTCGGTGTCATAGTAGATTCTTTTTCTTTTCCTTAAAACATCATTCATAAGTATTTCAACTCTTCACATTAAAACCCTTTAGGCAAGTTAACTATTAAATAACTCATTATTTTACTTAAATGCTGGTCTTTCTCATAAAATAATCCAGTTTACCAGATTATGGAAAATGCTCTTATACCCAAAGTTATTGCCCAGTTATTTTCCCATTTTTATGACAGTGATTGGGGTAAAACCACAGAGATGTCTCCTCCCTAATCTAGTTGTGCTAATGTGAAACATTGCTGTTTCTAACTGTTTTAGTGCTGCTGGCTGCTCCACTGTTTCTTTTGCCAGTGGAGGATTCAGTATGATGGTCTATAATCCACCTCTTGCAAAATTAGTTGTTTCAGTTAAGTTTCATTAGGGCCCTTTTTGCAATAGCTAGCAGATAATACACAAATACAGATAGTTACACTCTGAAACGACAGCAACATCCATTAAAAAAAATAAATTGTGGATTAAAAGAACCCCAACAACTACCACTGCAGGGAATAGGATATAGGAACAGAAATTCTGCCTCTCCTATTGACTGTTCCCCTGCACACAAAAGATATAAGTTAGAGTGGTCCAGAGAGAGGAAGCACCCATAAGGCTGGTTGTAACACCATGTTTTATGTGACATTTAGGTAAGGTGGGGTTCAAACTGTCCACTTCTTGCCTCCATATTTGGGTCTGCTTTGTGAATCATCTTTGTTCAGTGCAAACCACAACTTGTAGCAGTTGAATTTTTAAAGCAAATGGAGCTTTGCTTACTTTTTTAATGGAAGAGTATTTTTAGATGAACTTCAGCGCAGCTATTTCCCAAACCTACTTGTTTCCCCACTCACTTGTCAGCATGAAACTTTTCTCATCTCCATTCTGAGGAGCCTAATACTTGATGCTGACCTCTTGAGACAGCCACTGTGATTCTTATCCTTAGCTCTTCCAGCATCATCTTCGGTGTTCCTAGCCCCACTGCAGAAAGCCACCACTATTTACAACTTTGTTATGACAAACCAGCACTTGTTCTGCTTTTCCTCAGTATGGGCTGCAACTTCTGCCTGCTCAACGGCTTCTTCAAGAGTCTTCTAAGACATCTTTGCAGTCTTATCTGGGACTTGCAGAGAGGGGAAGATGGACAGCGGGGTAGTAAGCATCATAGGTATTCCATGATAAGCTGTCAGCGCTTTTAAGTATGTTCCTTGGAATCCTTTGTTCTTGTGAGGAAGGAGCACCGGTGTCAGGTTCTGCAAGCCCTAATTTAGACGTGGCAGCATCTAGCATTTAGGAACATTATGGCCTGTTCTGAAGTTCTTGATCAGTTTTTAAATTTAAAATAGAGATGCTTTTTAGTCTTCAAGATGCTTTTAGTCAAGATGCTTTTAATCTTCCCTTCTGTGGAAGTTCTGGTAAGAACATTCTTCTCCCTGAATCATTTTTTATTGTCAGTATTCTATGGAATCTAGATATAGCTGTTGCAGCCTTCAGTTCCTCAAAGACTATTCCAGGCAGAAGTGGCTGGTGTCATTACTGGACAGCAAGGGGCAAAGCCTGTGTTGCTGATTTGATTTGTAGTTAGCTGTCCAAGCCATATGTCAAAATATATTCATGGATGCATGTGCAACTGTCCATTTCCTGTATGTGTCACTAGGATTATGAGTTCTAAACATAAAGCAAAAGATGAAAGAGTAGTTGGATATGCTCTGAGAAATGTCATTTCACCTGACTCATCTACTAGGATGATACAAAGAAGCAAGGGTCATATTTCACATTTATGAACATCAAGCTGATTGACATGTGCCAGCAGATGAAGACATCTAGTTCCTACCAGACAAGTGGAAAACAATGGTTAAACAAATAATATGAGTTAAGAGCCCTGTCTGTTAATATATTCTGGCAAACTTTGTACTGCACTGGGAAACATTTCCAGTCCATTGTTTTTTAGAGCTCAAAAAACTGTCTGAAGCAGCCACATGAGCAAGGACGTATATGCTATGAAGCTGTTTACTAAGGAAAGACAATGAGAAGCCAGATACAGGAATAACTACTTTTTAAGTATCTGTATATTTTGTTAGATTGGCCAGGGTATCCCACAAGCATAGCTATTACCCAACTAAGCTCTGAGTGCGAAATCCTTTTCTATACAAGAAGTCAAGATAAGGTTTGTGCGCCAATTCTTCTTCAGTGAAGTAGAATATAAAAGTTGCTTGTTGGTTTTTTTTTTTCCTAGATGTCTACATTAAGCTGAAATCCACAGTAAAAAATGCTAAGTGCTATTGATTGAATTAGCTGTTTTGGCTCTCAAGCTTTGACATTATTCCACAGCAACTGCAAAACAAAGACTGTTGAATTAAGTAAAAGAATAAAGTCAGTTGTTAACAGGAACAAAACCTAAAATCAGCTATGTTGTACTTACAGTTTATTGTTCATCTAACGTGAGCCAGTTGTGCATGTAACTACAGATGCTTCCAGCTAGAGATTGCCATTAGCAGAGTTGTTTACTGTAATCAACTTTCAGTTCTTTTATTTTCTAAATATTCTGTAATTAATGTTTGGAACAACTACGATCCTGATACCAGACAGATCCTTGCAAACACTCATTTGGCTTTCATGGTTATTGCAGACAAACTTGCCGAGTCATTGATTTATATATGGCAGTAGATGGCTTAATTATAAGACAAGAGCTTTTGAAGTATTTAGTAGGCAGAGGAAGGAGCCAGGGAACCTAGCTGGGCATTGCGGCATTGTTGAGAGCATCCTTTGCAATTTGATCAATTACATTAAAGAATCTAGAGGGCAAATGTAAAAGGTATTGTTTGAAGAAGGGACTTCATGATACATGATCTCAAATTGGGTGCTGTCAAAATTTGCCAAAGAACTCCTCACAATGACCATCCAATGCACTAAGAGTCTAAATCAAATGGAATTAAACATTTCCATATGTGGAAAAGGTAGAAACTATGCTTGTATTAAAATGAATCCTTGCTTTTGTAAAGCCAGCAATGTCGATGTTACTTTGGTTGAATCGTCTGCTGATAAGTCCAGAGGAGGATGACACAGATGCTCAAAGGGCTGGAGTGTCTCTCCTATGAAGACAGTCTGAGAGAGTTGGGCTTGTTCAGCCTGGAGAAGAGAAGACTCCAAGAAGACCTTAGAGCAGCTTCCAGTGCCTAAAGGGAGCTACAGGAAGCTTGAGAGGGGTTTTATACAAGGGCTTGTAGGGATAGGATAAGGAGGAATGGCTTTAGGCATTAAGATTAGATATTAGGAAGAAATTCTTCACTATGAGGTGGTGAGGCACTGGCACAGATTGCCCAGAGAAGCTGTGGCTGCCCAATGCCTGACATCGTTCAAGGCCAGGTTGGACATGGCTGTGAGCAACCTGCTCTAGTGGAAGGTGTCCCTGCCCGTGGCAGGGGGTTGGAACCAGATGAGCTTTAAGGTCCCTTCCAGCCCAAACCATTCTATGATTCTGTGACCTGGTGGCATAATTTCTAAAGTAAAGATGCTGTCGACACAGATCTTACTTCAAGTGCTGGTTTAGCTGCCACAGAGCAATCACTGGTAGTCAAGATCTTTGAGATGTTCTCTTCTCTGTTTGTGTGAGCAGTTTTAAATGTGCTGCTGGATAGGCAATACCGTGGTGGAGCGGAACAGCCAACTTCCATAGCTGGAGTCAGAGAAAATTCTATTCTTTCCTTGACAGACAGCAGCTCCCTGGGGCAGGGATTATAATGAATGGAAGCATATCACACAATTACAGGATCACAGGGTTGGAGGAGAATTGGGCAGGTCTCTATTCTAAACTCCTCTCAAAGCAGGGTGAGCTGCAAGGTCAGAACAGGTTGGACAGAGCTTTATTGAGTACAGTCTTGAAAATCTCCAAGGATGGAGACCGCATAACCTCCCTGCAACATATTCTAGTGCTTCACTGCCCTTCTGATGGAAAAGCTTTTCCTTATATCCAGACAGAACCTCTTTGTTATTTCAGTTTATGATTGTTGTTTCTCATCCTCCTGTCATGTGCCACTGAAGAGGCTGGCTCTGTCTTCTTGAGAAACTTCCTGTGCATGCTGGAAGGTATCATTTGGTTTATGTTCCATGCACAGCCCTTTACTCTCTCTGCCCCACTGAGTACATTCCTCCTGTAGGAGAAAGGGTCAAAGTTTGCAAGCTGAACTTGCCAGCTGCCAGCAGTGTAAACTTTCTTTTAGCTGGAATCTGATCATGGACTTCTGAAGTTCAAGATAACAGAGACACTGACTCAAAGCATCAAAATACACTACCCTCTTAATCTGGTAGTCAGATAGCTGCTGAGGCTGTGAGTTCTGAGGGACTGTGCAACTGGCAGAGTCAGGAGGAAACCACTGATTTGCAATTGTGTTTGAGCATTCCCAGTTACCATTTCTCCTCCAAGAGCTGCTTTTACCACAAACTAAACCCCTCTGAACTCTCCAGCCACAAGTTCACCCTTCAGTCAAACAGCAGGTCAAGCAGCACGACAGTGGCATATCTTTCTTACAGCAGATATTAACCTTTGGGGAATGGTTGATGAGCAGCTACAACCTACAATTTACAAACCCTGGCATTTTTGTGTATATTGTATATTTTTATATATTGTTGGTATTGCCAATTGGCTGCATAGCATAACTATGCATTCAGCACAGAAACGCAAGCTTGTTTTGCATTGAACATATGCATCCTTGCCATTTTTGAAGCTTTTCTAGTCTATGAGGGATATCTATAGAAATATATATATATATGGTGGGTTTTATCTAAGTAGAATATATAGCAAGTTCTGCTAGCTTCAGCTGAACTTCACTCTTGTTTTCACTCTCAACACAAGCAATTCTCACCCCTCCTGAGCTCAATATGAGGCCCATGCAGTAACTGTTTTCTTGCTAGTTTTAAAAATTTGAAGAAGTACTGTCTATTTAATGGTAAGCACTATTAGGTGCTATTAAGTAATTATTAATATCAATCAATATTAATTAATTTATATTAAGTAATAATATTAAGAAGAAGTATTGTGTATTGTATGGTTTGTTTTGGTTTAGACCTTTTTTTGCAGTTTTGTCACCTGGTCTAAGGTAAGAAGTCCCTTTTCTAAGTAGACTTATAGGGTTTTTTTTTTTGCATAGTTTTTGTGACTAAGGATTGGTTTTATCTCTCATCAGCCTCAAGTCTTAACTTTGATTAAACTTAGACTAAAATGGGCATTTTCAATATTGGAGGAAATACCCAGCTATTATCAGAGAAGCAGTCATGGCAGTATCTCACTGGTAATATCTTAGTTCTTGCAGGAAAAGCTCCATGTAAATCAATAAGGTGACAAATGGATGTTGCTTTAATTTGGCTGGGAAGCAACTCAAAGAGAGATGAGTCTTATGAGAGACTGATTGTCTTAACAGCTCTGAGCTCTCTCCATGGCTGCTGAGATGTTCAATAACAGCTGAGAGTGAGATGAGGTTTGTCTTGGAGCAGCTTTTTCCACCTCCTCACAGATGTGATTTGCATTCCAGGCATGCTGTACTTCAGATCTCACAGTGTCAGGCTCATTTGGCTCTTGCTCCAGCTATTCCAAGGAGCATTTGTCAGACATGATACTGCAACTTTGGCTTTGTGATTTAGTAATGCGGCCATGTCCCAGGACTCAGGAAACCGTGAACATGCAGGATAGATACAGCATTCCTTATGATGCATATATTGTAAGTGTTAGAACCAGCAAAGGGCAGAAATAAAGGGGGTACAAAAACAAAAAAAGAAGGGAAAAAGAAACAAATGTTAAAGAGGACCCCATCTTCCAGCCCAGGCACTGAGGGATGTGGAAGCTGGTATAGAGGAGGCACTGTCACCAAGTCAAAACTTACATTTTGCCTGGGTGAGTGGTATTTGTATAGCCTTTATATGCTGTTTTTCTCCTTTCTCCACAAGAACTATGTCGATGAGATAGCTCAGGGATAATCTGGAACATATCAGCAGGGAATTTTAAAAATTTATGTATAAAATAAATATGATCCAACAAAAATTCTTGTGTAGTAATGTCACTCCTTACACTGGCCTCCAGAGTGTAGCAAGCTGATTCATAGAATAGAACACAATAATTTGGGTTGAAGGGCACCACCAAAGGTCATACAGTCAAACCTCCCCTGCACTGGTCAGGGACATCTTCAACTAATCTGGTTGCTCAGAGCCATGCCCAGCCTGGCGTTGAGTGTCTCCAGGGATGGGGCATCCACCACCTCCATGGGCAACCTGTGCCAGTGGTTTACCACCCTCATTATGAAATATCTCTACCTTGTATCGTCTGAATCTACCTTCTTTTAGTTTAAAACCATTACCTCTTGTCTTACTGCAGCAGGGCCTACTAAAAAGTCTACCCCTTTAGGTACTGAAAGCTGCTCTAAGGTCTCCCCAGAGACCTCCTCTTCCCCTTCCTCTTCCTCTTCCCCTTCCTCTTCCTCTTCCTCTTCCTCTTCCTCTTCCTCTTCCTCTTCTCCAGATGAACAAGACCAGCTCTCTCAGCCTGTCTTCATAGGAGAGCTTCTCCAGCCCTCTAATCATCTTTGTGGCCTCTTCTGGACTCACTTCAACACATCCATGGAAGAAGCACTAAGTAGTCCCTTATTAAGCTAAAAGAGAAGAATAAATGTTTCAAGAATTTAGGACTGGAAAGAATACAGGAATTCCAATTTATGAAAACACAAGGCTTCACAATGTGGCTTTATTCAACACTGGAGTAGGACTATAGCCATTTGTGAGAAGGAGACCAACCTGCTTTAAAACAGTAGCAGAGTTGCTAGGTAATCTGATCAAGCAATACATAGGTGAAGTTCATTGCTTTTATATGCTTGATGAAGAGCATGGACTTGAATATGACAGGATGAGTCTGCAGAACTGATTTATGAAGACTGTCACTTTCTTTCCCAGTGAATAATTCACTTGTTTATAAGCCCCCAAAATCAGCCCAGATCAGCCAGTAACTTGAGCACCTCAACCTAGTTAGAATAAGTGTCTTTTTACAGGGACTTCACTTTCTGATTGTAATGTTTTAACTCTGTGGCTCTTCCAAATAGCAGACTTCTCTGCCATTGGTATCAAACTCCCACTCTTGCTCTGGTGCGTGTGAGCCACCAGACAGCCAAGGAAACACGAAGAAACTGCTTCAACATTGCCATCAATGCATGGATCAGTCCAGGGCACCCCAGATCTCTGTTCTTTTTCACACACTCAGTGCTGCCAGCTCCAAACTTTACAAAAATGATAGTTATTGTCATCAGCCTAAGACAGGATCCAAAAGCACAAAATTAAGAATAGGTCTGGCACCAGAGCAGGGCAGGCCTGGTATAAACGCTTTCCTGTGTTGGTTTGCTTTGGCTAGAGGTCTTGGGCACTCCACAAGCTCACAAATGGCACTGGGTATTCATCTGTTAGGAACCGAACACTCTCTGCAGAATAATTCACGTGTTTAAAGTTAGGTGCTTAGTGCACTTTAGATATCCTATGGTGTCTGTCCTCATCACAGGAGCCCTCCTATATATTGCAGCTCTGTGGCAGAGGAGTCAGGAGTGAAGTAAAGCTGGAGAAAAAAGGGTGAGGTGTAGGAGAAGATGTTTTAATTTTTGTCTTTGTTTCTCGCTACCCAAGTCTGTTTTAATTTGTAATAAATTAAACTATTTTCCCCTAATTATAGTCTGGTTTGCCTATGATGGTGGTTGGCAAGTGATGTCCCTGCCTTTACCTCAATCCATGAGCTTTTTCATCTTATTTCCTGCCTCTGTCCCGTCGTGGAGTGCATGTGATTCAAGGCATACTGTGTGTTGTACTTGCATTTAAATGGAATATAATATGCTCCACCAATGGTCCATGCACGAATTGTAAGAACATGCCAGAGCTAATAACTGGTAGTACTAAGACTGTATTTTAAGTGGTAAAAGGCTCTTGGTTGCTGCTGTTGTTCAACCTCAGCACCGTGGATGCCCTTATCACTTTAAAAAACCACAGGCACAGAAATAAACCTATTTCATACTTTCTCACTGTTGCTATTCTTACCTTCTTCCTCCACTGATGTTATCATCATGTGAGGTCTAATTTAGATAGCAATCTCCAAAAGCCCTGTCACTTTACCGTCTATTATATGCCAGTCCTACACCTGTAGTGCTATATAAATGTTAATAATACATCAATATGCTCATTCTTTAGGAGGTCTGTAGGTGGAATTCCATCTGGTTTGTAGATGTCAAGTGAGTTGTTGGTGTGAAAAGTCCTTGCTGTTCAGAATTTGTGATGGCTTATGAGCAGCTGGGAAATGACAGAAACTGGACGTATTTATCATCTGAATGTGGACATCCAGCTGTATGCTTAAGACTCTGGCTGTGACTGGTGCTGAGCACCCAAGTGGTGTAGTTCTTCGCTAGTCTCTAAAAAGCCCTTACTGAAGTAATTAGGACACCAGCAGGGAGTGATGTGCAGGGCTGAGCTAAACTTGTACAAAGTACAATGATTCTATGAAAATATCTTGACTCTTCCCTGGGCTGCACTTGTGCCCTTTGCTATGAGATACTGATAGATTTAGCTGAATTAGACTAGGAAAACGTGATCCTAAGAACCTTGTAATACAAAGCATAAAAGGCTGGAGAATACAGGATAAAATCTTGCAGCTTTTCCCATCTGTAAATTGAATATGTCTGAAATTGTCCTCATTTCCTAATCCAAATTGTATTCTGAGCTGCACTACGTATTCATCACTTGCCAAGGATTAATGTAACCATGGATTACAAAGGGGAGCAATTCAGTGCTTCCTTGGTAAAGAGAAAAAAAGTTTTCTATTCCTCCGTTTAATTTCCTGGCTGCTTTCACTGGAACAAATACTGATTGTCATTAAGCCTGCAACAGGAACTTTCAAAACCAGAAAATCTTGATAATAGGAATTAGCCTTTAAAATAGTACTTTTGCATTGCTTGCTGCACAGTCTAGATGCATATCAGATACACAGACACACACAAGCTCTCTTGTGGGGCAAGACTAAGAAACTCAAGTGTTTCTTGCACTCAGAAACACCATAACATCATCATTCAATGATTTAGGCAGGTTAGGCAGAACGAGAGCTGAGAAACACAGAAGCCTGGGGCAGCCTTGGGGCTGAGGGCAGGAAGAGGAGGAGGAAAAGGAGGAGGAGGAAGGCTGCTGCTTGCCTGCCCTCCTCTCAGCCTGCAAAGCAGCGGTCCACCGGAGCCCATATGCCCAGAAGCAAGGCATGGACCCTATGCACATGGCTCAGCTGCCCTGGGCTGCTGGGCTGTTTCTTGCTGGGGTTTCTTGCGGGTGAGTACAAAGACATAGGGGCTCAGCCTGCAGCCATTGCCCTCTAATAGATACTTACATGCAACGTGATTAACCTCTGTCAGGGAGCTTTTACTGCTTGTTAGGGATGTTGTAAAATACTCATCATGCTGTTTTCTAAGAGGTAATCCTCTCGAGCAGTTTGGGCTTTAGGAGTGAGGAGTATACTGGCTGTGTGCTTCAGCCCAAGACGAAGCCTGGTAAACTGACAACTTCCCATAATGGGCAGTCAGACATTCAAAGAGGAGATTGATGGAAGAATTTGAGGCTTGTGTGACAGCAAAACTTCCAGGGTTTTCTTTTTAAATTTGTATTTCCTGTTTTTCTACTGAAGATCTATTTAAATGCTCTTATTCTGTTGCTATTTTAGCAGCAGAAGAGGAGGAGTTTTGACTGACAGCCAAGAGCGGAGTTGCTGAAGCTGTCACCATGTACAATGAACTTTACTAGCACATTAGACTCTTTTCTGCAGTCACTTTCAGCATCTGATTTTAAGTCTGCATCTGTCCTTTTTAAACTTGTGTTGTAGCACACACCTAAGGCTAAAGCATGAAATAAAAATCCATAAGGTCTAATAAGTATAAAAAAAAACATTAGTTTGACTTAGTAGGTCCCTGAGCTGCAAATTTCTGATGCTTGTGCTATTCTTATACATTTCCCTGAACATCATCTTCTAGCCAAGCTGCAAAACAGGATACTAAGCGAGATGGACCTTTGGTCTGATCCAGTATCACTGCTATGTTCAGAGTGTTGCTACAATTGCATTTAAGCCTAACGGGTAATACCTGTTGTGCACACTTGGGTTTATGATGATGATTTTTCCAGTTTGAGATTTTCTAGCTATAAGAATAACTTGATTTGTTCGGTTTTCTTAAAAGAGAAATTAATAAGTTGAGATACTCTCTCCTTTAAGATCTAGGGCTACTGAAAAATGATTAACTTCTTAAAAACGACCTGGGTCACAGTTAACTTTATTCCTCTAATTATTAAATAGACTAACCCCACCTTTCCTCAAACCTGTAACTGTTATAATGCTGTCAGATGGCTGTTGAGTCCTAGACACATATTTTTATACATATGTATATATTTAAAGATGGGAATTTCATTATGAGTGCCAGGAGTTCAGTCCTCACACTATGAGCAGTTAACTGAGAATCTGTATAGTTTAGAATTAATGACAGATTAATCTGCCTTAAAAAGGGAACACATTTACCAGAGATACAGGGTGTGCTCTTTTAATTAGGTCACTGTTCTTGCAATTCCATCAATGAAGTGTGTTTTGCTTTTCTGCTTCACTTCTCTGTTTGAGCCAGCAAACACTGGCAGAGGGTGCTCTAAGCCCTGTGCATACGGAGACTGTTCAGTACTTCAGGTAGCACATGGACTCAGCTACATGAGGGCTGGGGGTTCTTGCTAAGCAGGAAGCTTTTCAAATGTGTTTCAGGATGGTTCACAAAACCAACAGAAAAAAGCCCCAACTCTTCAGATGCCCATCAAAACATGAGAAAGAAGCTTGTGGCTGAAATGAAAGTAGAAAACATCAAGCAATTCCTTCGGTAAGCCCTGTGCGCCTTGAGTTTTGAATAGCTTTAGCAGTCACAAAAGCCAGAAAGTGATAGTATCAGCTCCAAGGAAGAGCCTCTGAAAGCAGAGTGCTTTGGAAGTATTTGGTTTGTACAGAATGTCTGGGGAAAGGAGAAGTGACAGACTTACAACCCTTTTGCTCCCCCCATTTTTGAAGGTACCTTGTTGTACTGTTCACTGTTCTCCCCTCGAGCTGCACAACTGCCAGTGCTTATCTTCTGTTTTTACTGTTTTTCCATAGTCTTGATTTAATGCAGTACATGTCTGGTTTTAACCCACAAGTGTCTGAAGCTTTAACATGAGATAATTACTTTCTCTCAGACTGAGGTGATTTTACTGTATTTGGGGAACACTGTTTCCTATTAATACATTTGATTGATAGTCTCTCCAGTATCACCCTAAATCTTAAGTTTGAGCAGCTAAGTCTAAGTAGAAAATTACTATATTAGATATGAAGCATAAAAATTGTTTCAAAGTTTGCATGGAGCTGAGTTGGAGGTATGCATACACCTAATAATTCTTTTAGCGTGTCCATATTGGATGATGTGCTGTAATTGGGTGCTCAAGATCCCAGTATACCCTGTCTTCTACAGAGGGAAAAACATATTCACACAAAAAGTAAGCAAATGCAATCTCTGGTGAGTAATATATTGGTATGCAGCATGTAAGTCAGCAGCTGTATCATAAACATCACAGAATTTACTGACAAATTTGATTGATGTCCATTTAGTCTAAACCCAGAAGGTTTAATTTCTAACAGCAATTAACTTTTCAACTCTATAAGCCTTATTTTGTATTTGTTGCTCTCAGTAGGTTGGAGAATTATGTTTGAGTGACAGTCTAGGCAACATAGAGATTGATGACAGCATGAAATAGCTCTGCAATTATGCTAAAGTTTCTTGGCCATAGGGTATTAATGCTATCTGGTGTTTCTGCTTGCTTTGACACTGGGCCAAATGCTTCATATTCTGGAATTTTTATCCTAAATTCAAATAAAAAGCAGGAATTGCAGAAAAATTATATTAATACATTATCAAAAAATTTTTTTTAAAAGCACAAAAAATGAACTTGAAGTATTTTGATCCATATTCTTAGTTTTTCAGGTTACTAAATCTGCTTTTATCAAGTGAGGAAAACAAATTATGAGTCTCGGATAATGCAGACACATTGGCGTTAGCATTGAATCATAGGTTGGGAAAGGATGAAACTGTTTGGAAGTGAAAAATGGAACAAAGGGATCATGTGGTGTTCAGCATATTTTTCCTGATGCATATGTAGTATTTAAACTGGAGTACTTCAGGAATTAAAAGGTGCTTAAAATATTCTAGTGACTTGAAGTGCAAAAAGTAGACAAGCAATGAGCTTTGGCAAGGACATAACTGCAGAGATTAAAGAGAGAGAAAGACAACAGCAGAGCAGAAGGTGGTGGTCTGCTTAGAGAATCTAGATGCACTCAAATGCAGGGGACGGGGGGAAAAGACCTGGGTGTCTGGTCCAAGACTGCTGTGTGTGAGAGGTTCTGGTGATTAAAGAGATCCCCGGTAGCTGAGAAAGGCTCATGTTGTGCTCCTCTTTCAGCAAGGCAAGAAAGACAACCTGGGGCTGGTCAGCTTCTTTTCAGTCCCTGGAGGGGTGACCAAACATCCTTCTGGAATCTGTTTCCAATGCATGAAAGACACAAGGATAGTTAGGAACAGGCAGCACTTATTTGCTATTTGTTTATGTGATCAGCATGATCAGCTGTAAGGAAATGTCTGGCCATATGGATGAGCGGAGACCTTGCAGTGGCTGTGGCATCCTGAGCTGGATCAAGGCTTTGGACATGTCTCTTGCAACATTCTCATTTGGAAGCTGAGGAAGTGCAAACTGAAGAACAAGCTGCTACATAGGTTGAAAATAGATAGGTTGAGGTACTAATCATGGTATTTGGTACCATGTACTTAATGATGGTACCAAGGTAATTAATGATAGCTAACATCCCTGGGGCATCCATTAGCAAGTAGCCTGATGGAAATTCAAAGGTGATGCTTAGTACCTGGCTGACTGATGGGTGTTCATTACAACTCCTGTGCAGTGAGCGAAACAGATTGCAGACAGATTTCTGTCGGGCAGCCCAGAGGCGCTGAGTATTGTTTCTGACTATTTGTCACCATCATGTGTTATAGCTGATCTGGATGTAAACGTTGTTGAGAAGGCTTTTATTAGTTAGGCTTTTGGTTGAGATGGAAAAAAAGAACAAATCTGTGGAGGTAATTTGACATAATAATTTTCAAGTTAAACTTATTAGTGCATGTTATGCCAGCAATGTACAATCATGTTATCCCATACCCGACTTATTTGGAAGGCTCCTTTCTGAATATTTAGCTTTCCTGTATCTTTTTCTGCTCCTTGCATACTGTTCATATTCTTTGCTGACTGTCCTTGACACTGATTTTCAATGCTTGTGTGGATGTGGTTATTTCTGTTACGCAGAGAAGGCTTCATCTGACTTACCTGAAGGCCTCAGGGATAAACCTATGCTCTGACTACATTTTGTGCTGATGTTAATGCAGACTCTGATAAACAATCATGTTCTACAGCTCAGACTTCAACTAGGAGACCTTAACTGTTTATTCATGTGGCTTGAAGATAAGCTTTATGCATGGTGATCACAGTTCACTATTGTGCCTCTTTGCATTTGCTGCTTACTAGCAATTTTCTGTTTTATTCTAGCTCCTTTACCAAGCTGCCTCACCTCGCAGGAACCGAACAGAATCTTCTTCTTGCCAAACAAATTCAAGGCCAGTGGAAAGAATTTGGCCTGGATTCAGCAGAACTCGTTCATTATGATGTGCTTCTTTCATACCCAAATGAAAGCCAGCCAAACTACATCTCAGTAATTGATGATCAAGGGAATGAGGTGATGTTTTTAATGATTGAACTATATTTATAAGACTTCTTTAAAGAAACAGTGTCCTCTTCTCCCAGGTACTCATTCCAGCATGTGCTTTATAGTATGATAATAATATAATATGACAAAAAATCCAGTGCAAAGGAAACTCATATGTAGAAATGGTTTTCCAGATCGTGCAGCAGGACAGCAAAGTGGCTGAAGTCTCAGTGCTGAAGTTAGAGAGTGGATGTGCAATTAACACCAATAAACCATAAGGTGCAAAAATGTCCACACTAGTTCAGCATAAGCATACTTCTAGGCCAATATCCTGTTTCTATACACAGACTTAAGTGGATGCATAGGCAAGTTTAAGAACAAGAAAATGCATTTAAGGCATGCAATTCTTCCAGCGTGGGGCTGTTTTCTGCTCAGGGGTTCTCTGAGCCTGATGCAATTAGTCTCTCATTAGACCTGTTTTCCAAGTGTTTAATCAGTTAGTATCCCTTGTTAGACCTCTCTTCCAAGTACATATCCAAACCCTGCTTGAACAATTCTTGCTTCCACTGCATGCTGAGGTAAGGAATCTTACATTTTATACACAAAATACATTTTTTTAATTTATATTTTTATATTACTTTTTATTTATTACAAAATATACATTTTAGTGCAATAATATAAAGATACTATCCATTGTACAAAGTACTGCCTTGTTCCATTTGCTCTGAACCTGATCCTTCTGGCTTCCTAAAGTATCTCCTAAGTTCATGTTGGAAGCAATAACAAACAGCCAGTCCTATAGTCACCCTCTCCATTTTGTACACACAAGGAATACAGCAGATGTAAAATCTGACAAGGATCCTGAGCAAGGAGAGGAGATGGACTGCTAGAGAAGCATCATGGCTCATAGGTAGGGGTGAAGAGCCCTGGCTGTAACTAAGGAATGGTCCCGCTTGGGTGTGATGTGAATTTAAAGGGTGAAATAATAGAGAAGTTCCTCCAGGATAACAGTCTCTCAGCTATAATCTCACAAGGTGACAAAGAATGGACATGAACCTCGAGGCAGCAAGGCATGTTACAACGAATAGTAAGAAAAGGCAGCACATTTAACAGAAGCGTAACTAGCAAAGAGGTGAATAGTAATAATGATGAGAGTAATCACAAAATATATCATGAAGGCATGGATGAGCTAAGTGTCATTTTCTTGTCACCACCTCTTGGCAGTTTCCAGCTGCCTCTTTGCTTAGGTTCAGGCAGTGACTGATGAGCATCTTCTGACAAGTGATCTATCCCCCTGTATTCATATTTGCATTCTGTTATGAAAGTTCAGCTATGTATCCCTACCTGGTTTTATGTTTGAACTTAGGTGTGCTAGCTGGATTTGTGTTTTTTGTGAGCGATTTATGGCAACTAGCATGCCATTTGCAATAACCAAGCTTAGTGTACAAACTTGTGCCTGGAGGTAGAGTGTTTGACCAAAGACTTCCATTCTTTATTGATAGGTTTTCAATACATCATTGTTTGAACCACCTCCACATGGGTATGAAAATGTTACTGATATACTACCACCATATAATGCTTTTTCAGCACAAGGAATGCCAGAGGTAAGAAAAAAAGCTATGTAAGAGTATTACCGGTTGAAGTATTTTGTGAAATGCTGGGATAGGTGGCTCCAACTTCTCAAGATGTTTGTTGTAGTTTTAATTAGCCATTAGTATAAGAGAACACTTCAGGACAGCTAGGGCACATATTGTGCTAAGGTTAGAAGTATCCTATTACTAAAAAAAGCTTTCTCAAATTGCTAGAACTCTGAATCACAAAGGTGAAAAGCTTTTATCTTTATAGAAAATGTTGGATACATCTCAGATTGCTCCACATTACTCAATGATACGTAGAGGACTTGGGAAAGTCTTGCATAGAAATAGAAACATATAAATCCATTTGGAAGATATTTTGGATTAAATGAATGTCTTCAAAGGCTACAGAAGTCCCTCACTTAATCAGATAATTCATTATGGAGGAACCTGTCAGGGACAGAATTGCATAAATGAATAAAATTATATAATAGTGTTTGTGTACGCAAAGAATGCCACTATTTTTTCACAGCCCAGAAGTTTGTCAGTTTAGCAAAGTACATTGGTTTAGTTTCCAGCCTCATTTTATAGAGCTGCTGTGAAATACAGGTTAATATAGAAAAGTGAGGAGTTGGAGCCAAAGTTTCCTATAGATTACAGGTATCTTTTGCTATTGTTTTTATGGGCATTAGATCTCATTTATCGAAATGTAAAAAAGCCACCAAAACCCCCACTATATGGTACCTAGTAGATAAAAGTGTATTCCTGAAAACAGATATTTTGTCTGTTGAATGACCAGTTGTCATGCAACTGCTTTCCTTTCCTGTGCAGGCAGATCTGGTTTATGTGAATTATGGTCGTACTGAAGACTTTTTTAAGCTGGAGCGTGAAATGGGAATTAACTGTACAGGAAAGATTGTCATTGCCAGATACGGGAAGATCTTCAGAGGGAACAAAGTAAGGGTTGTGCTTTATTTTTCCCTCTCTGGGTCAGACACTGCTCATGGTAGAGCCGGTGGGAGTTAATGGGAGCTCTAAGTTGGAACACAGGAGCAGAAGGAAGCCTGCAATGCACCCATCATGACTGCATTCTAAGAATAACTTCCAACACAATAAAAGCAGCTGAATGTATTAATCTCCTGTGACTGAGATGACTGCAAACTCCTTAGGCAGATCTTGCAAGAGATTAGTTTAGGGAACTAAGTAAGTAAAGTAGTGTACAGAGCCAAGGCTTTGAATACTTTTCATCCATAGAACTGCAGTATTTTGAAGAAATAAGTGTTTGTCAAGGAGTCAGATGCACAGAGATTAAATAACTAATTCTTCCAACTTCAGATGACAACTCTGACACAACTGCTGACAGTGGGACAGTGGGGATAGTGGTCAGGTTTTGTGCCCCAGTTTATGTCCTGTGCTTAATTTTATAGCCTGGAGCTGTGACTGAAGATGTGACACAAATAACGAAATACTGTGTTTTGTTCTTCTGATGGGTCTGTGCTCATTTTCACTCTTCCACATATACAACTTGTAAAGCTACATCCCCATGGGAATAAATTGGCACATTCGGATTTATTACTGCATTAAAAGGAAATAATTTCACAGGTTAAAAATGCCATATTAGCAGGAGCCCAAGGGGTCATACTTTATTCAGACCCTGCTGACTACTGTGCCCCAGGAGTAGAGGCTTATCCAGATGGCTGGAACCTTCCAGGTGGAGGAGCCCAGCGTGGGAATGTGTTAAACCTGAATGGAGCTGGGGACCCTTTAACACCAGGTTATCCTGCAAAAGGTGAGTGAAAGATCTGTACCCTGGGCCACCACTTTATAAACTGGTGCTGAAAGTTATTGTGGCACAAGAAATTCAGCTATTTTCATAACCATGTCATTTCAACTGGTTGCTTTTGAGTTAGGCAGGAAAAGTAAGTTTTAAAGAAAATCTCTTTGTATGATCCAAGCCTTGTAACTTGTAGAAAAGCAGGACATGTGGGTTTATAGACTGAAGTAACAGAAAATGGCTGAGAATTTATAGCCATTTTTAAATATCTGTATTTCTCAAGAGGATTCATTTAAACTATATTACAGTCTACCATCAAAGAAGAGTAATAGCTTTGCTTGGAGGTATGTTTCCTTGATGATCCTAAATTCCAAGCAGGAAAACAGTTTGAAATCTTCTTTACAGGGAGTATTATTCCTGTGGTAAAAATAACAGTAGCCTGGAGTCTTTCAAATCTTGGCATCATGTGCTTCTTTTCTCCTTGTAGGCATCCTGAATTCAGGCTGAACTAAGATGCCCACCAGTCCTGCCTGCTGATGGGATGGGAATACAGGGGTGCTTCTGGAAAGCTCAATGGCTCCTGTGACCATTGTTTAAACCCATTAGCCCCTTGTCTATCAATACAGTCCCTAATGAAGAGTCCCTCTCCAGCATCCCTATAGGCCCCTTCAGATACTGGAAGGCTGCTATGAGGTCTCCACGCAGCCTTCTCTTCTCCAGGCTGAACAACTTTCTCAGCCTATCTTCATATGGGAGGTGTTCCAGTCCCCTGATCATCCTCGTGGCCCTCCTCTAATAATATGTAATAATATGGATGGACAGCAAATCTAACCTTGCATGAAATGTGGGATTTCTGTTACACAGTTGTGCAGGTGCCCTATTGGTTTTGTGGTTTTGTCATTGCATTTTCGTTTCCTAGAGGCAATATCTAAGCAATTATGTAGGACTTAAAAGAAAAATTGATGTATGCTTGTGGCTACTGTGTGGCTGCACTGTTCAAAAGTATTTCCAGTATGGTGAAAGTTGCTGAGAATGCTGTAAAATTAACATTGTGTTCTGGTTTCTCAGAGTACGCTTTCAGGTCTGAAGTTAATGAAGGTGTAGGGATCCCCAAAATCCCAGTTCATCCCATTGGGTATCACGATGCAGAAGTATTATTACGGTGAGTATACATCAGTCCTCCTTACTAGAAGTCAGTATTCACAAATGCACAGCAGTTTTTTTTCTTTTTTAATGCTAAGGCAGTAAAATCTGTGCTGTTACTTTATTTCATGTTCTTTTGTAGTAGTGTGTGTTTCAGGGAATGTGGGAAATTCAGAGTAATCTGTTTCTGGCATAATGCTTTTAGCAATTTTATAAACATACCTTGGTTTAGGTGCAGTAATCATTAAGGAAATAGAAGGTTTTAGCCTCCTGGTCAGCTATAATTCTCTTGTTTTTCACTTAACAGTGCAATGGGAGGACCTGCAGCTCCCGACAGCAGCTGGAAAGGAAGTCTCAATGTGCCTTATAACATAGGTCCAGGATTTGCAGGCAACTCCTCTACACGGTCTGGTTTAACACTTGCCTATTTATAAAGTATTGCAAGAGAAATCTCAATGAGAAAAAGACTGTGAAACAATACATCTGGAGATATTCTGGAGAAATTTATTTCTTTCTGAGTGTGCAAGACTTGGTTATTAGAATTTGAAAATAAGTTATCAAAACTATAGTTTTGCTCAGTGTCCACAGTGTCAATGGATAAAGAGATTCAGAGTGTACAGGTCCAACCCAGTCTTTCCAACTTTAACCCTTACTTTAAAGTTTCAGGCGTTGTTTCACTGGTCCTGTTTGAAATGGCTATATAGCAGTAAGTAGACTCTTTTTTCAATACTGTTGTATTAACCCAAAACATCCTCCTTACTTCGAGTTTCCTTTTCTGATTCTGGTGCCCAAGATGACAGTAGGACAGCCAGCTTGTACCAGTCCAACAGGGAAGGACTGACAATGCAGTAATCTATGTGTGTTCCCTTGTCCACTGGAAGTCTCCCAGGATTTCTGTGAACTTAGAGCTGTGAAGTGTGGCAATGATCTGGGAGTCCATCAACTGTTACCCAAAGCTGGTAGGCCCCGTGATTGACAGACCTGAACAATAACAAGACAGAAGATCCCAACGTACATATATCTGACTATTTTGTTTGGGAGGAGCTGGCATTTGACCAGCAATACAATATTTGCAGTTTACATTTTTTCAGCTTTAACAGAGAAATGGAAGTGTCCAGGTCTCCAATACTAATGGAGTCACTTCCTACTGGACCAAACTATCTAACAATTGCATTTGGTGAAGGAAGATTTGACTGGCTACCAGGGACTGTCAATAGCATTCTTCCTTGCTTATAACTGATAAGATGTAATAGATAAAGCTGAAGATCTCTTTTCATAGAATCACAGAATGGTTTGGGATGGAAGGGGCCTAAAAGATTATCCAGTTCCAACCCCTCTGCCATGGGCAGGGACACCTTCTGCTAGACCAGGTTGCTCAAAGCCCCGTCCAACTTGGCTTTGACTTTTCTATTAATTTTTCACATAAAAATGCTTCTAATTTATGTGAGATAATATTCTATGAGGAGTTATGAGGAGTCATAGTGGACCAGAATGAACAATGTGTAAATATGGTGTATCATTATCACTACTACACCTCCTGTAAAACAAGACTATGACTGAATATATGATTTTATAAAGACTTAATTGATCATTATTCTTTTATGCTCTGCTTTAACACTAAAATGGGTAAAGTAGGAATAAATAAATAAGCATAAGAAAGCTTATTAGACATAAAGTGCTGTTTGGAATGGCTTGAAGAGCAACAGTGAAAAAAGAAACAATATGATTCATCTACAAAACATACACATGGGAAACATTTTTGAATGTTCTTTTTAACATCTTTAACTTGATAGGGTAACAGTTCTTGTAAATATGGGCTAATCCTACATACGCTTCTTTCTCAGAGTATCTCCATAACAAAATGAACCTTTTGAGCCTAGGTAGAAAGTCACTTGCACATGGGAAGTATGCAAGTGTATGCATGATCAAAGCATTGGTGTCAGTTATTTCCTGGGCAAAGATCCAGTAGCTGTCCTGAAGTAGGGTTTGATTTTGACAGCTATGCAGATTTGCTGTTGAAAAGATGTCAAATTTTAAACTCTTGGGGTTTTGCCAGACACAAAACAAGCATTGTTTGATGCTTTGTTTCTAATATAGGTTAAGAGGGGCTGAATACTAGTACTATGATTATTATTACGTCTCCTAATAACTGAATTTCCTTCCTTTTTATTAAGTTTCACAAGTGGATTTTACTGGGGGGAAGGGATGGAGGATTGACGATTTTTACTAGATCTGAAGTCCTCAACAGACATTTCAATTCATTTCTGGATGAGTGTTTCCAATGACCTTCTTTCAGGATTCCATCTTATTACAAAAAATTGTGCTAGAAGACTAAAGTGTATTCTTTATAAAAATACGCATCCATAATTATAATTTTAGTAAAAATATATATGTATTTTTAATCATTGTATATGCTTTTCAGTTTACTCCTCTAATACACTATTATCAATTGACTTCCCTAAATAACAATTCAGTGAATGCTGTAAATATTTGGAAGTTTATAGATTGGCCCACTTCATAGGGCAATTTCTAAGGCAACTTTCTGTGAGCAGGTTAACCTGATGTGAAAAATGGGGCACTGATTCAGCATGACAGGTTAGATTAGTGCTAAACAAACACGCAAAGCAAAACAGAAGCAGAAGATTTCTGGCTTACACATCATTATTAACATTGACTTTTTATTGCCTTCTCAGTCAGAAATGGTTACTCCATCCTGCTTTTCATTTCAGAAAAGTCAGGATGCACGTTCATACAAACAATAAAATAACACGGATTTACAATGTCATTGGCATCCTCAGAGGAGCTGTGGAGCCAGGTGAGTATTGGGTGCTTGGTGATTTTAACTGCTTCTTCATGTTGTGTTATGTGAAGTCGTTCCCATGTTGCAAGAAACTTCAAGTGTTTTAGATAGACAGATAATATGGAATCTGAAAACCCTTTAGTAGTTGTCCTGTCCCTCCCATCACACTGTTTTTTATTGGCATTCCCAAGAATATATTTGAATGGGAATGCCAGAATGATAGATACCAGAGAATTGTTTATACTGCCTGTCATTTTACATTAGGTTTCCCATTGCAATAGTCATACATTTTGCCTTTGCAAAAATTAACACAAAATTAAAAGTACAGAAAACTAGTGATGATTTGGGACCTCAACATAATTGTTGATACCTAGTAGTAGTTTATATACATGAAAGACTTTTAAGTGGAAGTGTATGTATAAAGTATTTCTTGTCTTCATTTCTATACTTCAGTAGAATAAGTGAATGTTTGCAGATTACCTTAAAAATAAATCTGCAGCACTGGCACCAGTCTTCTTGTTTTGTCTGACAAGTAGGGATGCAATTAAAGAAAATACAGGTAGCCTAAATGCATCACAGAATCGCAGAATCATTAGGGTTGGAAGGGACCTCTGGAGATCATCCAGTCCAATGCCCCTGCCAAGGCAGGGCTACTTAGAGCAGGTTACACAGCAATGTGTCTAGGCAGATTTTGGAACGTGTCCAGAGTGGGAGACTCCACAACCCCCCTGGGCAACCTGTTCCAGTGCTCTGCCAACCTCAGCATAAAGAAGTTCTTCCTCATGTTGAGGTGAAACTTGTTATGTTTTAGTTTATGGCCATTGCTTCTCATCCTGTTGCTGGGCACCACTGAAAAGAGTCTGGCACCAGCCTCCTGGCACCCACCTTTGAGATATTTATGTGCATTAATGTGATCCCCTCTCACTCTTCTCTTTTCTAGGCTAAACGGGATTGATATTGTGTGTTTGTCTCCAGACAGATATATTATTTTAGGAGGTCATAGAGACGCTTGGGTATTTGGTGGTATTGATCCAACCACGGGTGCAGCTGTTCTGCAAGAGATTGTACGGAGCTTTGGTAAAATGAAGATGGAAGGTAACTTAAAATTACTTAAAATGATCAATATGGAAACCAGCAGCTTTGAGGAACTGTGTTGAATGTCCCCATCAGCAGTTGTGTTGATTTAACTTTTCACCTCCACAGAAAGTTGTATTTCTTATTATGAAAGATGCAAATTCATTGAAGAAGTGCATATGTAGCCTTGCATCTTAGTTGGCTGAATTTATTGCCTAGTGTCTCTCATTGGTGTAACAATACGCTCTTAGCTGTGTGGAATGAAAATACTGCATTAAGAAGAAATGCCTCTGCAATAATATGCTCCTCTAAGGAGTTCGGGGGGATTTTTTGCTATACCGTTAAGTGCTATTTGTGAAGTGATTTCAATTACCTGTGGTGATCTTTCAGTAGACTTTCTAACTTCAAATTGAACTTCGAACTTTCATGTTTAATTATGTGATTGAAGGTTGGCGACCTAAGCGAACCATTATTTTTGCAAGCTGGGATGCAGAAGAATTTGGATTATTGGGATCCACAGAATGGGCTGAGGTAAATGGAAAAAAATAGTGTAAAGAAAGTAAAACTTTAAAGCCTGTTGCAGGCAGCTGCAATACCCAGTGACATATATTCCTAGACTGCAACCAATAGCTTCACAGTAAAGTTGGAGAACGACAGACTCCTTCAGGGGCTGTGTGGCTCTCATGTATTTATACAAATTACCCACTTAATGTCTTACAACATAAGTGCACTAACTCTTCTAAGGTTTAAAAATCTACTTTGATTCCAAGCTAATGTCCTTCAGTGGTCCCTGTGTGGAAATCTAGCTGTTCATTTAACAGAACAGTGACACTTTATATAGCCTAAATTGATTTACTTTCTAACTTCCTGTTTGAGAAATAGCTTAGTTTCTATAAACTAAGGTCCATGTACCTGTGATCCATGAGCACACCAAGACCATTGTGTGGAAGCTAATCCTCCCAGGCAAATGAAGCAGTGGGTAAATCTATGAGTGAATAGTTCCATATTCCCGTGAAACTTCCAGTATCATAGAGTGTCAGGGGAAGGACAATAGATTAATCCTCTAGTGAGATCCCTAACTATACTCCTGCCTGATAGAAGGGTGCTGGAAAATTCAGAAATAAGGTTCTGAATGTTTTTCTCTTCCTTTCCCTGTTGGGCATGTTCAGTTTTTAACCCTGTAAGTGGATTTGTTCAGCCCAAGTAAGAAATATAGTTCTTATAAGTGTTTTCATTGCTTTGTCTGTAAAATCCAAATTAGAAATGCAGCAGGCAGAAAATTGCCCAATGAAACACATTTCTACTGAACTATGGTAGTAGTACTGGCTGGTTTAACAGAAATGTATCATCTTGATGTTCTGTTAGAATTTTATTTACATGGTTACATTTAGGTAAGTGGATAGAAATTTCAAAATCTATCAAATAAAGTATTTGTATCTTTTGGCTTTAGTTTATTGTCATGCATTTCAGTAAAGCACAAAATTACATAGCAAAATTGCAGGTGTCAGAGGAGGCAGCAAAACCAGAAATATGCTTCCAAGCACCAAAGGGATTCCATCATTCTTCTGTAAACAAAACTGAGATTTCTATTGCTTTGGATTTGCACTAATTTTCTCTCTACATTACTTGGCTTCCAGCTGCAATAGACTCTCTGCACCTTACTGATGGTTTTGGGGACATTAGATGAAGAAAGCACAATCTCAATTATCTTTAAAGTCATTTGCTGAGAGATTTTAAAGAGTTGACATTAAAGTTTCATCCCATCTGAACTCCACTGGTAACAAAAGTATACTGTATAGAAAGCTTTATTTGTGCTTTCTTTAACTATGTGTCTGTGCACATATTCAGATGCTGTCAAGAAAAAAAACACCTATTTGTTTTGACTATGAGGAATGTGAAACAAGATCAATTTTTGTTGAGCAAGTCATGAATAAATTAGGAGTTCTTTTGATGTTTCATTTCTTCACATATTGCTACTGGTGTTCTGTAGTTTTTTGCTTAATAATTTAACATCTAGTAATCTATCATTCATTATTTCATGAAATAGCAGCTGTAATAGATTAGAAAGCCATAACCACAAATCATATTTGAACCTAAATGGTTTTATATTGTTGTTTTCTTGCTTTATCTTCCTTCTCTTTTACACCTAGATTAGATTCAGTTTCTCTAGAGACAGTCCTCAGGGTTTAGATTCATGTTTTCCTGTAACGCTGCCAGTAAATCTTGAGGAAAATTAACTCATGAGATTCACCATCTTCTGTGTAAGAAAAAGACTGCAACTGTGGCAACATCCTTTTGTTACATAGGCAATCTGCATTGCTCATAAATGAAGGCATTTCTTTAGTTGCAAATAAGCATTTGCCTATTTGCAAGGCCTTATGTATGCACATACAGGCTTGCTCCCTCCCTTCATAATCTTTTTGCAGAATCTCCTCTACCATTTGTTTTAAGCATATTAATTTCACCATGAAGTTATCAATTACCAGTTCAATTTTTAGTTCACATGACTTAGAGATGATTAGTTGGGTTATAAGTTGAATGAATCAAGTAATAATTACTAACCTAATTAGAATATCCATCACAAAGCCAAGACTTAGTTACTACCACTTACTGATTAGACTATTAATTTCAAATATAATTACCAGTTTGCAAAAAAATTCAACAAGTGTGTGCATATATTTAGCATGAAAGCAATGCTTGGTTGACTCAAACCAGTCAAATTCTCTTTAATAGGAAATGTCAGTGCCTTGACTTATCCCTTTTTGAAACGGAAGGGTGTAGAAATGACGGCAACACTCGGTTTATCATCAGTGTTAAAACTGAGTTCGCTGCTGAGTGCTCACATGAGTAATTATGGGTTCAAAGCATGGAGGAATTCTAGCTGACCTCATGGTCATACATTACATGTTCAAAAAAGCAATGCAGAGATAAAACACATGTATAACCTTAATTTACCCTGTTACAATTCTGTTCAGTAGTTTTCCTGTTCCACCTTGCTCCTGTGTGATGCATCCTACATTTTGTGGGTGTTTTCCACAGCAAATTGTGCAGGAATGAATTTCGTATGCCCAGATCATGGACCCATCCTCAAATGTTAAAATAATTAGCAAGGTACACAGTGCTACTTATCCTGATGGGGCTCTTAAAAGTAATGTTGTAAAACCCAGTGTGCTTAACATGCTCTTGACTAAATTTCACTAGTTGCAAGTAGTAATTACGCTTTTACAACCCCAGGAAAATGTCAGAGTCCTCCAAGAACGAGCAGTCGCTTACATCAACTCGGATTCCTCTATAGAAGGTGGGTCTTTAATTTTTAAACTCACTTTACTTCACAGATGCCAATGTTAATAGTTTGCTGTGTATTATTTATTGCACCCAGAGCTGTCAAACATGACAGATAATGTAATGTTCAGGGTAAGTGCAGCAAATCCAGAGTTAAGTGGAGAAAGGGAATAAATGCTCATGTTGCTTGCTTTTGCACATAGCATCATCCATGAGCTACAGCTCATGTGTCTGGAGTCCAGAATGTTTCATCTGGAAGAGTTTAGTATTCTGTTCTAATGAACTGAGCAGTCTGAATGTTGAACTCTCTCGTAACTGCATTAGCTTTAATTTACAATTACAGTTTTAATATATGACAGGCTGCTCCTTGTTCTGCTTGCAGCTCCAGCTTCTTTCCCTGTGGAATTATATTTGGGACAATACCTTATTATGATTTTAGGACAAATTGTTTCGAGTCCTTAGGGTTACATTTTGTGGCAGTGGAACCCATTTTGGCACTTTGGGCCAGTGTGATCACCTTTGTTCATTGTTATGAGGAGGGTGACCATGAAGGGAGTTACATATGTATTATGGCAGGACTCTTCTTGAAAAATAAGTGTTGAAGAGTGTTTCACAAAAAAATCTGAACCACCATCATCCAATTTACTATGATCTTCAGATTATGAGATGAATCTGTCATACAGGAACACTGCTTAGAAACCTGACTTTGAATTTGGGGCACAAAACTAAGACCTAAATCACAAAATCCTTCTTACGTTATACTGAGCTTTATTACAGAAGGACTTCATTTACTGCTGTCTGTGCTGAAATAATAGTAGAGTCCTGTGAAGCAGTCCTTCCTCATAACCTCAGTTATTTAGGGCATTGCCCTTCCCATGTTAAACCCAACTGATTTGGGCTCACTGTGTGTGACTGAAATGGGTATTGACAGGCATATTTAAGAACTCTTTTTATTCTTGTCAGCTGAAAATTTTGTTTCTCACAAAAGGATTGTAAAGAAAGAAAAGCCAAACCCAGTTTCTCAGTTGGAATTGGGATACAGGGAGGGTAAAGGCAGTTCCTTCAATTATGCAGCCTACATACTGTGTAAAAAGTAGAGCAGAATTTCACGCCTAGAAGATCTCACGAACGAAATAATAGCTTTACACTGCTTCATATTCTCTGCATGGATTGTAACACGTATACTTTAGTTGGTTTGCAGCCAACGTGCTGCTGTCTTAACAACTTTCTTCTAAATCTTGATTATTCAAACATGTCTCTTGCTTTATGCATTAAAGAAAATATGAAAGTAAAACCACTGGAAAAGAAATATGTAATAAGGAAAAGAAGACCATACTCAGTGTACTGTTTTAAGTATCTTGCACATCTTTCACCCGATTGGGCATTAAAATCCTCCGTAAAGCCATAGCATCCGTGTACTCTGCTGATTATTTTGTTTACCATTGTACATTCTCCACAGCGCTTTATATGCCACGTTTTGACCAGCAAATTATTCACTGTCTTTTAAAAATGGAAAACAGAATAGTGCGTCATACTTTTGAGCATTTTTGTGACTCTAATTTCCAGTTCTCAAATATAGACTGTCCTTGGAAACATCATTAACGTTATCTGGTATTTTTTCCATCATAATGGGGTTTTCTGTAATAGTAAGTGCAGTCCTTTTGTGAGTACACGCTGCGCAGAGGATGACCCAAATATCTAAAGCTCTGTCAATAGCCTAACTATGTCATCTGAGAGCTTATGTTTTATTATGTCCCAGCTTTCTCGTCCCTCTCCTTCTCTTTGTTGTTGTCTGTATCTGAGGGCAGAGGTGTTTGCCTAACTGCTACCTGGTGGTTGTAGTACATAGACAAGATGCTTTACACTCCTGCCTGCCTCAAAAGTGGCCATAGTTTCTTCTGATGGGGCTCTTGTTGCTGTAACTGACAGCTTCCGCCTGAGATACGTATGTAGTTCAACATAGCCTGCAGGCAATGTGGAAACCTTATGGGTGTAAAGCATAGCAGCCACATCATGGAGGTAAAAGGGGGGGTTTAGGAGACAGTAGGTGAAAACATTACTCTTCATCTTTGCTGCCTCCTGTTTGGGTGAGACTGAGTTATGAAATATAAAATGCCAAATGTCTTGCAAGTCTCTTGCTCAAAAGACAGCCCGTCTTTCAGATACAGGCTACAAAAACATTGAATGAATACTCTTTAGGATAAAAGAAGAAGCAGCTGCATTGAAAGACTTCTTAAAACGTCTTCCAGGGAATACGCCTTTCCTCCTGCACAGCTCCTCAATGCACTGAGTTTATTTTTAACATCCTCCAAAAAGTTACCATTGCCTTCTGTTTAACACAGGCTTCAGGGAGTGTGTGAGTGACAAGGGCCTGTAGCTAATGACGGATAGTTAGGCATAATTTACAACTGTGGAAATGATTAGTTTCATTACAGTGTATGTGCCGTAACGGGTGCATCATTGTCATGGCATAGCAGTAGCTTATACAATATGACCATATAGCCTTTTTCTGTGTATATTCTGAGGCAAAAAACTAAATTCTTGCTTTGGAGTCAAGAAGTTTGTCTAAGAAGGGACTGCAAAGTTTAATCCGTTAAGAAGATAATGCCTGTGGTATGTGAAGGCAAATTTCCACATCTTTCTTTCATTTTCAGGTAACTACACACTAAGAGTTGACTGCACCCCTCTTCTCTACAAACTGGTGTATGATCTGACAAAAGAGGTACAGAATCAGTGTGTCTAGTATTTGTGATTTTCTAAGAATGTAAAAGTGGAAGTTTACTGGATAAAATCAGGTTATTAAATAATATTGGATTTATCTTATTGCTATGCTGGAAGAATCCTGATCCCACCAAAATCTGTGGCAAAACATTCCCCATCAGTAGTACACAGTCCAGGCTCACAGTTCCTCAGTATTAGAAAGGTTGAAGTGTGTTACTGACTTCAGTGGAATGTTGTTTGCAATATATAGTAATAATAATAATAATGAAAACAAGATAATAAAAAGCAAGATCACTTCTCTGAAGTGATAAGCATTCAAGTAAATAAATTACATTTTAATTTTCCCTTTCATGTGCCAAAGAGCATCTATTCATTTCCACAGTGGCAAGCTACCATTTTTCATCCTGTCTGTTCCCCCTGAGATTCCTTCATATCTTACTGAGACCCTGAAACCCTGTGATAAATACTGAGGGATTGAGTGGGGTTTGCAACAGGCCAGATGTATGGATTTGCGTGATTTCATGCAGTCTGATCATGTCTCCTTTGCTTTCACCTCTCTGGATAAATTATCATGAGGCTGAAAGATTGTGATCCATTAAAGCATGACTCTTCATCGGCCATGTGAGGAGTTAACCAGGTTAAGCACCTAGCATGAGCCTCTGTCACTATCCTCAGATCTGGAATCATCTTGATGAACAGAAGGCATCTCTGTCTGACTTAAAAGCAGTCATAGAAACAAATATCATTAGGATGAGAACTTTTTGACCAAATGTGGTTCTCTACTCTTGTACAGAGAATCATAGAATAGTTAGGGCTGAAAAGGACCTTCAGATCATCCGGTTCCAACCTCCCTGCCATGGGCAGGGACACCTCACACTAAACCATGTCACACAAGCTCTGTCCAACCTGGTCTTGAACACCACCAGGGATGGAGCATTCACAACCTCCCTGGGCAACCCATTCCAGTGCCTCACCACCCTCACAGTAAAGAACTTCTTCCTTATATCCAATATAAACTTCTCCTGTTTAAGTTTGAACCCATTACCCCTTGTCCTATCACTACAGTCCCTAATGAACATACAGAATTCTCAAACTATTTTCCCCTGATATTAAGGGAGCCCAGGTGATTTGTTCCCACATAGAAGTATGCACTGTAATGGCACTTGGTAGGATGACTCCAGCTACTAGTCTCCCATCCCAGTAGAAGCATTGATCCTGAGTTATATTCCAATACATTGCACTTTAACACTGGAAATGCCATGGTTTGAATCTAGGGAATTTTATCTATGCTATTCCCATGTTTTTCTTTTCTTTCCCATATTTTTTTTTCCTTATTGAGTCTATTTTACTCTTTCTTCCCTGGGTGGGAAGAAGCCATGCTTCTTCAAACATTAGCTGTGACAGTTGGCACACTGAAGGGCATTCTGTTTCACCTATAAACATTTCCATATCCCCAGTGATGTACAGCCCTAGATATAATAATTAACTTTTTGTCTGCAACAAGCTAATTACTCATGGGTATGTTTTTGTGCAAAAGACAAAGCGAAAAAGTGCTCTGGGCTAAAAATAACATCTCAGAAAACTATTTAACTATTGCTGGGTTCAAGTAGAAAGCCTCCATTAAAGTACCATTCTAACTGCTTGAGAATGGCTTTTGGGGAACTTTTCCTATTGAGTGCTATTTAAGCTTTTAACAGTAGAAGTATAATATAAACAATAGAAAACCTGACAGCTATTCCATAATTCCATGCTGTCTCCCTGCTGAAAAGCTCCCAGAATTACATTATATTCATCCATATTCATAGCTGCATTTATAAAGGGGATTATTTTATGGCAGTGAGCTGTCAGTGACCATTTCTTAAAGCCGTCTGAGTCTTGTCAGTTTGTTACAGACAAAATCCACAACTTCTTTTCTATTATTCTACAGAGCAGGATTCTGTAACAGCATTCTGATTCTCTGCTGGTCTCTGTTTTATGTACACAGACAAACCTTTACAGTGATTCAACACTGTAGTTTTCATTTCTGAGCTATCTTTCATTAACCAGTGTTGATGTGCCACCAGGGACCTCCAGTGACCCATAAATCACAGGCTGTGAACCTTTTGTTTGAGTTTTTCTGTAAGATTATTCACAGAGATCATTGGCATTTTTCTAAGGAAAAAGATGTTTTGATGGATCCTTGGACAGAAGTCAGGGATACCAAAGGGTGTTTGCTGAAGGACCACTTATAGCCAGGACACCATTTTTGCTGTCATAGAAGCATACATACAAATGACTGAAAAATGTGACACATCTTTTACTTGGCTTCCTGCTTCTAGCATCACAGAATAAAATTCATTTAAGGGTTTAAACACCTTTATTCTCCAGGTCCCTAAAAATTCCAGTGGATAGGATTAGGAAAAGAGGGAATGAAGCTAAAGCTAGAAGAGGGGAGATCTGTTTTACAGAGGGTTCTGCTTCATTTTCTTTCTCCTTTTCCCCCCGACCTTTCACTTGCATTTAAATAGCCTCTTACAAAGATAACCAAGGACTACAGTCTGTACCTTTGGTCTTTTCCACTAATCTGAAAAAAGCCCCTAATTTCTCTAAGGGCTAAAGGGACTAAAGCAGAGTGATTATATTCTTAGTTTTGCTATTTCAGCTGCAGTGCACTTGATTTTGGATGACATTGGGAAGCTGGACATACACGTATCAAAGCCTCAGTTCATTAAGTCTTTGCATATCCTGGTTGTTAGTTCCTTCCATAGGAATAATGAGAGGTCCTGTGCATCTCACAAGTCATTGTTAAGTCTTGGAAACAGCACAAATGGGATTAAAATGGTCTATGATGTGCTTTGCGTCAGGCTTTTGCATAGGACTGAGTTTCATTCATGAAGCCCACTATGTGAGATGCTTTTCATGGTTGGGATCCCTAAATGTATGTAATAAATGTAAATAGTGTGTGTGTACTTCCCTGCATGCAGCAATGTAAAGGTCTCCTTTGATAGAGTTGAGTTACAGGTACTTCCAATGAGACTGTATTTTCCTTTCCAGATTTTAAGCCCTGATGAGGGTTATGAAAATAAGTCTCTTTATGAGAGCTGGCTTGAGAAAGACCCTGCAAGTGAGAATAATAGCTATCCCAGGTAAGTTGTTAATCTTTCTTGTCTTTCCCAATATTTTCATCTTACCATAGCATGGCTACTCGCCAGAATTTTTCAAGATGTGCTATTGATGACAGCAATACAAAACCTTTTAGCACAAGGTGACTTTCTAGCAATATCTTTTAAAGTAAAATAAAATCAAATTTTATGACTTTGTTAAAATGAGAGTGACATCTATGCTTGCTGGAAAATAAAACCTCACTCTTTTTTAAAGGCTTTTTATTAGCAGAACAGCAATTTGGAAAGCAATCAAAAAAGAGCAGGGCAAAGAGAGAATTCAAAATGCAGTTTAGTCGCGCTATTAGGTGAGATAATATCAAAATTGTTAGGATAAGCAAATGCTCAGTTGAAAGATACTGCCTAGAGTGGTAATTACTTGTTCTTTGTTTATGCAAGATAAATGTAATATATTACAAATCCATATCCGAGGGTATTAAAACTTCATATTTGAAGGTATTAAAACTCCAAACCACTCTGAGCCTGTGACTCAGGGCTAAATCCTATTCACAATGTGTCATTACTCATGGAAGGCAAACAGAACTGCCCCGTTGTGGGATTTGACCAAAATGTTCTGCATGTATTACCCTACCCTTCAGACCCTGTTGAGTGTCTAGATTCATTAGACTCACTGAGGTTTCTTCCTTTTGAAAAAGCTACCAGATCTGATCTTTCTCAGTTGATACAAATAGCTCCTTGCAGAAATTTATACTGACTGAAGAATTCCAGCTGGAATAGAAGAAACTTGTTTCTTTTTTAGCTGAGAAACACCGATTACGCACCAGGCCAGACATCCAAACCTAAAGCTTAATATAAAGTTTAAATAAATATTTGAACATACTTAGAATATCACATCCGTCTCTTTTCTTTCCCTCTGTTTTGCCTCCCTTACCCAGCAGATGGCAATATCTACTTGTAAGTAAGAAATGCTAATTGTCTGCAGTGGAAATTACTTCTCAGGCTTTGACTCTACTGTGGAATATCCTAAGTATATAAACACATCTGTCTTTACATATATTGCTGCCCAATTCATATTAGTTTGGAAATAGATGATTATTGTTTTAAGATTGCAGAAACATACCTGATACAATTTTATGTCTCTTGTGCATAATACGTACAGGGTTTTTTTAAGTGTGCTCAATGTCATAATGGGGATTGCTACCTTTAAAAGATCTTCCTAGCAATATTGGATACTGAATTAGTGCGGTGGAGTAAAATCAGGTAGAGCCATTAAGCGTGCCACTCATCTAGTCTCTGATCCTACAAGTGTCTCTAATGCACCCTCCAGAAGAACTGACCTCAGTTTCTGTCAAAGATCTGCATTTTGCATAAATTGCTACCATAGCAAACAGGAAATGCTCTCAAAAAGATGTTGCCTTTTCTATACGTAGAATAAACAAACTGGGATCAGGCAGTGATTTCGAAGCTTACTTTCAGCGACTGGGAATTGCAGCAGGCAGAGTCCGTTATACCAAGAACAGGGTAAGTCTTCCAGACTGCTTGAAGTTCATAGTGCTGAGCAGTCATCTTTTAAAAGCATTTGTTCATGATTAATGCAAAAGCTTCAAAGAATCTTTCTTAGACTGGTTTGTATGTCAGTTTTGTTCCTTAATTTAGCAAGAAACCTAAATGTTTGGAGAATGAAACATGTTATAGTAATGTGTCTATTCTATAGGCTGTCAAGGGCACAGAAGGGTATTTATAGAATCTGAGGTGAAGTGTATATTTATTTTCACCTTGCTATTAGTAGGGCCCTTAATATACAAATATGCCCAGACTGTGTTCAGAAATAGCTACACGAGATAAAAAAGGGCCATGATGGGGGACTTCTGCTACCCAAAACTGTTCTCACTCTTACTGAAAGCAATCTTTGCACAATGGAACTGAAGGCAGGCCTGTGTAGATAGGGAGAAAGTGGCCAGCTCTCTTCACCTTGTGTAACAGTCCATGGATTCGTGTTGATTTAGTTTCTTAAAATGAGTGCACCAAAATGGAAGGATAATAAATTGTGGTTTGTAGCAAATAGCTTTTTTTCATTTGGAATCTGTGTAAAACATCATAGTTAAGTGATCAATACATCCCTTAACTGCAGTTAGAATACAGGGCACTGACAAATTTGCTTGCTCTTTTCCAGAAAGCAGACAAATTCAGCAATTACCCTGTTTATCACACAGTGTACGAGACCTTCGAGTTAGTGGAAAAGTTTTATGACCCCACCTTCAAGAAACACCTAACAATTGCCCAGCTACGAGGCAAACTGGTTTATGAACTGGCAGATTCCCAGGTCATTCCATTTGACTGCAGAGATTATGGAGAAGCCTTAAGAGAGTATAGCAATAGAATTTATAAATTGGCCAAGAAACATGAAGAACAGCTGAAGCTTTACAAAGTGTCATTTGGTGAGTAATAGCCATAAAGCTATTTCTTAAGTGTGTTAATTAAAATCATGTAGGGACACGTTGTATCTGTTACAGCTGTGAAACTGAATTCTTTACTTTCCTGTTTTAATTCTGCCATCATATTAAAGAGCCTCTTTTTTCTTTTTTTTCCTAAATAAAACATGGGTTTGACACATTATTGTCTCGATGAGAGGTTTATAACAGTTTTTATATTATTAATTATGGGCATTATGACAGTGCTCATGAGAAATCATAGACCTCAAATGCAGAACAAAGATACATCAGCCTGCTTCTCACTTTTTTGCTCAAGAAGACAAAGGTTTATGGCAACTGCCTGGAACTTGAGAGAAACAGGTTCCCATTCCTCCTCAGCCAAAGACTCCATCTGACCCTGGGAAACTTGCTTTCCATCTGTCTCAGTGCCTGCCTACCACTTTTAGGCCACAAAACCACTTCTCTAACTCTTCTGCAGAAATACCTCCATTTGTTGAGCCCTTGAGCACATTGCAATGAAGCATATAAACCAGGTCTGAAGCAGCAGAGTGCTCTGGATCCCAGGCTAGGATAGCCTCCACCACCACCATCTTCATCTCCCTCTTTCTCTTCTTACCTCATTCACTCTTTGTGCTTCTGTACCAAGGAAGATTTTTTCAGGTGGTCCCAAGTGACTCGCTATCCAATGGGCCCATGGTTTAGAGATATAAACTGCCTTTGAGAGACGCAGAACTTCTTTGAGGTTGTGTGAAACATTAACTCATCTTGGATCCTCATTTGGGAAAAATTAATAATTACATTTAAAACTTCATATAATGGCTTAGGGGAAAAAAAATTGTGACTAATTTGAAAAGACACCCATTTTTGTACGAAAGCCACTTGAGACAGAAGAAGCCTTGTGTGATGGATCGTCTGCTCTGAGACATCGCATGACAGATTTATTTCAATCCTTGTGAGGAAATATCAAAATTGGAATTAATTTTTGCAGCAGTAGAACATCTACCAAAATTTTTGTTAAATCACTTATTTTCCTTGAGTTTCTGTCTCGTTTCGGATTAGAAGTTGCTCAAACTACTTTCTGACCAACACAACAACATTTGTTCCTAGATTCCAGAAGCAATCATCTTCTTTTTAACCACTTAAACCTCTCCTTAATAACTTTATACTTGTGTCAGTTTGACCAGGTTTTTTGCAAGTTTTTTCAATCTTTTCTTCATTTTCAGTTTTTTCTCTAATGCCTGATCAGTTTTAAATTATTTCTTGAATAAAACTATAATTTATGATTCTTGCTTATTCTATCAATCACACCAGGGTATATTCAAATACATTGGCAGATTTTGCAATACAGTGTAAATTAAAACTAATTTAACTCAGCAGTTTCATAGTTGCCTTGTGACAACACTGAAGGTCAGAAAAGTGTTAATTAAGCCGAATAAATCACATAATTGCCCTTCATAATAATAGATTAAGATTCTGTTTGCTTTTGGATTCCCATTTCAGCTGTTCCTTTGCAAAAATGAAGGTTGAAAACCTTCTTTTCATGAAATATGCACTTGCAGTCATATGCTATCGCATATTTTCTAACATAACCAACACTGACAACACTGAATAGTGATCATGGGCAAAAATTCTCTTATATATTTTCAGATGATCTTTCTTTTTTTCCTCTTAAATCCCCTCCTACTGCTTCTGAAATATAATCCACTGCCATGATATAGCCATGATGTCAGCAGGGTAGAACTCTGTCCTCCGGCACACTGGAAACTATTGCCTTGGCCGTGGGCAAGTGTAAATTCTCACCCTCACAAGGTGACATAGGTCTGTCTATTCTGCAGTCCATAAAGGGGTTGCATACATAAAATCTGTGCCTATAATTGTGTAAACTAAAGAAAAATGTTAATACAAGAACAAACAAGTGTAGGCTGGTAATGAATAAATAGGTTTCCTAGAAATAGAAGAGCAAATGAGACTGCAGAACAGCTTTCAAGAGGAGTCTTGGGAACAGAAAGCCTATCACACCAAATAGTGTGATAAATCTGGCTACAGAAGGCCTGGCACACTAAAATAGTGTGATAAATTTATAAACATTAAAGGGCCAGACTTGTCAACAGGGGACTGGATTTAGCAGATGACCTAAACACATGCCCCTATTCCAGTATAATCAAAGAGAGGATACTGAAACTTGTGGGCAAAAGGTATAAGTTGTAAACATTGCTTCTTTGTAATTGAGTTGATTTTTGGTAAGGCCAGAAGTTGTCCTCATAATACTCACCTTATTACTTATTCTACAGAAATTAGTTATATAAATTGATAGTTTTGCCAGGTTTGTATCTAACAGACCCTTTCACAACTGTTGTTGTTAAAAGAAAGGCCTGCTACTTCTTTGGTGAAGTTATTCCACATGGCTTGGATGTACTGCCAAGGACAGAGCTGGAAAAAGCACTAACTCACCTGCACATAGCCAGGCATAACAGGCAAAATTCCAGGGTCTGAGCAGCAGCACTGTGCGGGGACCATGGGGGATCATGGCAGAGACACAGCTGGTACTGTAACTCTAGTGCCCGCATGGAGAAATCACAGGCCTTGGATACTTTAATCTACCGTGTCTATCACTGTGTTCCATGAGTTGAGTCTTTACACTTCACCCAATACTATTCAATATCCATATCGCACTCTTCTGTTATGATATGAATAGGACATAATGTTCCAAGAGGGAAGTCCTGCCATTCTTCCACAGCCTGCTAGCAGAGACAGTATTTTTGATGTAAGTCAGGCTATTTATACCTGAACGATGCAGTGCATCCCTTTGTTAAAAAGGAAACTGCAGAGTTCTCCATTTGCAACACCAGCCCATTGTCTCCTTGCCAGGCAGAGGGAAGATGTGTACCTTTGAAAGCTTTATCAAGCATTCTGCTTTGTAGTTGACCTTGTTGCGCAAGGTCTATTACTGCAAGTAGTGCAGCTCTTTAAAGTCTCCACTAGTGAAACAAATGAATGATGGAAAGATAACAAAATTAATGCAATTGTATCAGCAAAACAAATGTATTTTTTCTCCCACTGGGTAACTGAAAGGTGTATTGGGCTCAGTAGATACTCTGAAGTTGTTCACAAAGTCCTTCCTTTTTTAGATCCTCTTTTTTCTGCTGTGGTCAACTTCTCAAAGGCTGCTGATGAATTTCACAGGAGACTTGAACAAGTTGACAAGAAAGAGTAAGTTTGAAAAAAACATGGTTTATATATAAATATATAAAATGTTTTATATATAAATATTTCAATATAGAGATATCTGCCTTAGGTACCCAGGGTGGCAGTTCTTTCTTTCCAATAACTATACAGGGAGTCTCTCCGATTAGTATAAAATGGAGCTCTTTAACTCCAAGAAAGGCAGTATGTGCTAAGATGAATTCTGCTTGCTGTGATGAATAGTATCAGCTGTAGAGCTTATTACTAGCATCACCTTGTCATGAAAATGATTGCAATACATGCAAAAGGCAGGTAGCAGTGTAAGGTAAAAGTTGGACTTTTCACCTCATGTTCAGTGCAAATGAAGTCATGTTTCCTCACTGTGTGAAACCTCTGTCTCCATTTCCCGCAGTCCAGTCACAGTGCGAATCATGAACGATCAGCTGATGTTTATAGAAAGAGCTTTCATCGATCCTCTTGGATTACCAGGAAGGAAGTTTTACAGGTGAGGAATGAGGTTTCTTGCCCAGCTGCCTAAGGCACTGTGGTTTTGAAAGTGAACATCACACTAACCGATGCATCAGCTGAACTGCTCTTCATATAGGCCTCACATAGGAATTACAGCTTAACTGATGGGTTTAGATAATATCCAGTGTGTAGATGGCTTTGTTTATAACATCTGAGGAGAATTCCTTGGCTGCACCAGTCTCGTGGTGCCTAATTCCTCTCCTGGGGTCTGGCACTAAGTTTTTATTCACCATCCTACTCTGTGACTTTTCCTTGCAGCTGTGTAGCACTACTTCTGTTACCACTTGCTCTTTTAAAGCTGTACTAAGTGAGGATTGAGTGGAGAATCAACTGTACTGAAAAGAAAGGAGAAAAGAGGGTGGAGTAAAAGGGAGAAGAGGATGAGAACAGATGTGTAATGAAAATCAGGAGAAGTCCAGAAGAGAGGGTTTGGAGAGAGACCTTTGAACACAGGATAGATGAAATCCCATGAGCTGTGCTGTAGAGTCCCAGCTGCCCCAGCTTTGGCTGCTTCTGTAGATACAGCTATTAGCTTAAATAATTATTAGTTATTCTTGAAGTTTTCTCTCTACAAGCACATGGGCCCATACATTTTATAGTGCACCACCATACATTTTATAGTGCATTTATTAATAACACTTGGCAACAAGCTAACTGCCAGTGTCAGGTGTGTGACTGCCTCACTTTACTCTCAGCATCCCCATCTACTAATGACTGGCTGTATCTAAGTCACTGATTGATGGCTTTCACACCAAGCCAGAGAAGTCCCTCAGGCAGGTAGAATTTGAGAATCACTCTTCCATCCTCTTAGGATAAACTGTCATTCACGCTTCTGGAAGAATGAAATGGTTGTTTCCTACAGTTCTTCTTGTTGGGTATTAGGTATCACTTAGAGCTGTCAGGACTTTTTAACTTGTTTTTTTACTGGCTTGCATTTATTGATGTAGTTTTAGTGCTTATTTTGATTTGGGAAGCCTCTCACGAGCTACAGATGTGCTTTGATACTTCCTATGAACAAAATCAATTTAAAAGCAGATCAACAACTATTCATTATTTAAGGAAAAAATCCCACCAACAAATGAAATTGATTCTTTTGCTCAGTTCTGCCCCAATACGATCACTTCTCCTCTGAAGAATTCATGCTTTTCTCAAGAATTATCCAGTAGATTTTTTTCCCCTCCTTTTACATTCCTTTCCCAGACCTTCTGCTTCCACCTGTCCTTTTATACACAGCAAGATGTCCTGTGTATTTGGTAAGTTCTGATTTTGACGAGGTTCACAGCTGCTTTATGTAGCGTACAACAGTTCCCTACAATGATCACACACACCATTAATGGTTACTTTAATTATTTAGTATAGTCCTATTTTCCTCTTTCCCCTCCCCAGGCATGTCATCTTTGCTCCAAGCAGCCACAACAAGTACGCTGGAGAGTCCTTCCCAGGGATCTATGATGCCCTGTTTGATATTGAAAGCAAAGCGGATCAGCGTGAAGCCTGGGAAGAAGTTAAGAGGCAGATTTCCATTGCAGCCTTCACTGTGCAGGCAGCAGCAGGGACACTGAAAGAAGTAGCATAGGATGATGGCTTCGATAAGCTCAAACAGCCAAGTCACAAGTGCAGCTTATTGAGCCTGCTGCAGTGACCCAGTCTCTTCTGACTGCCTGCTGTACTGGAGTTCCCAACCTTCGGAATGTGTGAGAGTGTACTGGTGGGGTGAGCAGGAGCTTTGCATATCAAGGAACTCCCGAGTTAGAAGATTCTGCTTCCCTGATACTGACAATGCTCTTGCTTTAAGAACAGTCCTAGGTGGAGGCAAATTTGGGGGTAGGGGAAGGAAGAATTAGTTCCCAATTAGAGTTTCCTGAAAGATCTGCCAATTTTGAGGACCCTTTAGTTTAGATGTACAATTAGGAACCCCATTATTTGCCAAGCTGCCTGTAAATCTTGCCCATAGCAGTGATCAACAGCACACATATAGAATTCTACGATTCTTTATCAAGATTAAAAAATACAACACTGCTCTGCACCTGCATTTTTCTTGTTGGGGTAATTACTTTTATAACACAGGACACCAAAGGCACCTCTGTATTTCAGAATGTATTCTGCAGGGCTGGTGAACACTCATTTCAATGATTTGCTTTCTTCTCCCACAAAAGCAGTACCAGCCATTCTTGATAATGAGAGGAAACAGCAGCTTAGATGCAGAAATCCAACAGCAATTCCTCAGGGATTCAGTGTCCATCCCTCTCAAAGTCACTGTGCCTCCCTCCTCTACTGGCACTTTGGAAAATAAAGACTCTGTGGGATAACCAGACATTGACCTCCCAGCTCCTTTTGGCACTTTCATTAGACCCAAACCCATTATGGCAGCTTTTGTTCCTATATTTTCCTGGAAAATCATCTTTCATTAACTGTCTTCTTCCAGTTGAGGGAGCTGGAGGGCATTGGCACTATTGGCAAGGGGCTTGAGGTTATTCTGCTTTTAAATAAGACCTGAAGGAAGTTTCGCATCAGGAGCTGCTTTTGCGTTCAAAGAGAAACTGAAATGCATGAGAAAGGTCACTGTACAAGACTGTTTAATTTGTAGAAAAAACAATTCTTGCTTCATTTGCCCTTTAAATGTACTTCTCGTCTACATGCTCTATGAGTAATAAAAGCGCTAGAATTTTATCTCATCATGTTCCAGTTTGTGGGAGTTGATGATAGCCCATTTCTTCTCTTACGTAAAATATTCCACGTTTTTTCTCACAACCATAAAGTTGCACCAGGTTGTGGGAATAAAATCCTTTTTGTTTTATGGGGAACAGAACAGAAGTGGTACTAAAAGAAAGACAGAATTAGAGAAACAGGACAATTAGTAGGCTACAGAAGGAGTTGTTCTCATCTCAGGCACCTTCCATTCAGGCATTACTGTAGTTCAGTCCTTCAGGAAGTCATTTTGGGGTATATGCCACCAAGAGGCTTTCATTAGCATCACTTCCGTTAAGCCTTCTGAAAGATGAAGGACTTGTGTACCTGTGGATGTTCTGCTCATAGCTTATTGTTAAATTGCTTTTCACAAATCAAGACTTAGGCACATGAGGAGGAAATTCCTCTCCCAAAGTCCAAGATTTACTCTCCTGTTGGAGAAAGGAGTGCCTGACCAACCTCATCAGCATGCACAAGACACAAGTAGTCAGCGCTAAGAACACCAGAACCATGACTACATAGAATCATAGAATCACAGAATAGTTTGGGTTGGAAGGGACCTCCAAAGCTCATCAAGTCCAACTCCCCGCAATGAGCAGGGACATCTTCAGCTAGATCAGGTTGCCCAGCCTGGCCTTGAATCCCTCTAGGGATGGTGCCTCCACCACCTCTCTGGGCAACCTGTGCCAGTGTTTTGCCACCCTCATTGTAAAGAATTTCTTCTTTATGGCTGTTATTTTCTTGACTTCTACGTGATGAGGCCACTCGCTGTTATTGAGTTGTTCACCTCCACATCTGTAGCTTAAGGTGCTGCTGAAGGATGTGATACCTTGTGAACAGTGACTGGTACATTACTCCACCGTTTCTCCTTCCCTTCTGAATCACCCATTTTTCCTGCTCCTTTGTAGCTTTATGTTAACTGCAATGGGCAGTAACTGAATGTGTCTCCAAGGAAGGGTTGGGATATCTCCATGGTGGAAAAAAGCCACTAGTGCCTCTTATGAACAGCAGCTAGCTTTGGATCTGTTGGTGGTTGCTGCCATTGGATCATCAGACAGCAAGGCAAAAAGGGATTTCCATATAAAAAGGAAGTATCTGTTGAAGAGTGATTCCTGCTTAATTTACAGAAATGTCTTTAATAACACAAACCAGTTAATAAATGCTTCACCAGTAAACATACCTTTTCAGTGGTAGCTAACCTTTGAAGTTCTGTGCCATGCAAAAGAACATATTCTCTGTTCTTGTTTCCAGGTGCAGTTCAAGGATGTAAGAATAAATTACAGCTCACATCAGGCTGAATGCACAGCTGGCAGTGATTGCTTTGATCCTTTTCTCAACTTAATTGCTAGCTTTATATGAATGTAGGATCCATCATGACCTGATAGGCCCTGGGAAGTATACAAAATAGCTTAAGTCTATTTCCATTCCTGTCTATAAAGTTCTATTGCAGGAAAGGGATAATCCAAACCCTTATGAATAGGAAAACCAAACCACTTATAAATGCTTTATACAAATTGAATTCCATAAAGTCCCATATTCTTGGTATGGAAAGGATCGGTTACTCAGAGCTGAGATTGCCTCCCCTGCTTCAGCCAACAGTATCTCCTTTTCTGTAGGTGGGCAACCAGGCAACTGCTGCCATCCCACAGCCCAAAGGCTGCTTTATTTGTGTAGCTCATAATTTCAAAGAGTGGGGGGATTTTTCAGGCTCTCCTTATGCTCTGTCCTTTCCCAATTCCATCTGCACAGTTCACTCAGCCTGGCTGAAGCTATCTGTGAATCGTAGAGCAGTGAGAAACAAACCCTTCATAGAATCATAGAATGGCTTGGCTTGGAAAGGACCTTAAGATCATCCCGCTCCCATGGGCAGGGACACCTTCCACTAGAGCAGGTTGCTCCAAGCCCTGTCCAACCTGGCCTTGAACACTGCCAGGGATTGGGTATGTTCAAGGCCAGGCTGGAGCTGGAAAACTCTTTGGCAAAATTAAACTGAGTAAAGTTAAACATCACTTGGATATTTGCTGATTGTCTCTTTAGAAAATCAGTTTTAAAGGGACAGTGCCAGGAGGTTATTTTGGAATATATATATGTGGTTGAAATACCTTTGGTTTGCCTTTGGAAAGGAAGCCGGAACACTTGGTCAATTTAGTGATGGCTGGAAAATGGGGATAACCTACATGTTCCATTCTACAGTGAGTAAGTGATTAACACAATCCAGTTACAACACTCATATATTTGTGCAAAATTAGCAGTAATTTAGAATAGTAATTCTGCTGTGGTTTTCAGTGAATGAATGAATGAATCAATCAATCAATCACAATAGAACCACCTCAAAATTGCTCTGCAGATCTTAAGCTTAATAAAAACTAAATCAAAACCTTTCAAGATTAAATGTTTGGGATTAAGTGATGCCAGTGCTTCTCTCATCACCCTGTAATTTAGCCCTTCTCAAAGCTGACTCATGCATCAAGGGACTGCCTTTGAGTAGTGATGAAATTAAAACTTCCTTATCCCTGTATCCTGATGACTGAAGTACAAGTAACCAGCTGAAGAAGCTTCATAAATCTCCTCAGTAACTACACAGTTCAGGTGTGAGAACAGGGCATTTAGATTTGTCTGGTGTTATAGTTCTGCCAAAGCAAATTGTTGAGTATAGGTTCGGCTGATCTAAGCCTGTATTCTTTTACAACAGTGAAAAAACACAGTGTGTAACTCAGTGTATCTATTAAGGAAAAGACATTGCAAGAGAAAGGTCCTAAAGTCAATCAGCCCATTAAGCAGATGATCACAGTCAGCACTGGTGCTATATGATGACTTTTCCACAGACCCAATTTCTATTGTTCTGTCCTTCTTCTAAAGCGTTTGACACTGTCCCACACGACATCCTTGTCTATAAATTGGAGAGACATCAATTTGATGGATGGACCACTCGGTGGATAAAGAACTGGCTGGATGGCCGCACGCAAAGAGTTGTGGTCAATGGCTCAATGTCCGGCTGGAGACCAGTAACGAGTGGTATCCCTCAGGGATCGGTGTTGGGACTGGTCTTGTTCAACATCTTTGTTGCAGACAGGGACAGTGGGATTGAGTGCGCCCTCAGCAAGTTTGCTGGTGAGACCAAGCTGTGTGGTTCGGTTGATACCCTGGAGGGAAGGAATGCCATGCAGAGGGACTTTGACACACTTGTGAGGTGGGCTGATGCCAACCTCATGAAGTTTAACCATGCCAAGTGCAAGGTCCTACACCTGGGTCAGAGCAATCCCAGGCACAGCTACAGGTTGGGCAGAGAAGAGATTCAGAGCAGCCCTGCGGAGAAGGACTTGGGGGTGTTGGTTGATGAGAAAATGAACATGAGCCGGCTTCAGTGTGCGCTTGCAGCCCAGAAAGCCAACCGTGTCCTGGGCTGCATCAAAAGGAGCGTGACCAGCAGGTCGAAGGAGGTGATCCTGCCCCTCTGCTCTGCTCTTGTGAGACCTCACTTGGAGCATTGTGTGCAGTTCTGGTGTCCTCAACATAAAAAGGACATGGAACTGTTGGAACAAGTCCAGAGGAGGCCACGAGGATGATCAGGGGACTGGAGCACCTCCTGTATGAAGACCGGCTGAGAAAGCTGGGGCTGTTCAGCCTGGAGAAGAGAAGGCTGCGTGGAGACCTCATAGCAGCCTTCCAGTATCTGAAGGGGGCCTATAGGGATGCTGGGGAGGGACTCTTCATTAGGGACTGTAGTGATAGGACAAGGGGTAACGGGTTAAAACTTAAACAGTTTAGATTGGCTATAAGGAGGAAATTCTTTCCTGTGAGGGTGGTGAGGCACTGGAATGGGTTTCCCAGGGAGGTTGTGAATGCTCCATCCCTGGCAGTGTTCAAGGCCAGGTTGGACGAGGCCTTGGGTAACATGATTTAGTGTGAGGTGTCCCTGCCCATGGCAGGGGGGTTGGAACTGGATGATCTTAAGGTCCTTTCCAACCCTAACCTATGATTCTATGATTCTACTATAGCTAACCTGTAAAATAATCTCTACATGCTCATAAGGGCCAAGAGAATGTGAACTCTATGGGCTACATAGTATTTTGCAACAGAAGAGGACCTGACAACCTGGTTATCAGCCCCCCCGACCCCAAACCAAATGGAGGAGCTATTGCTGTTCCTGGCCATGCTGCTTAATAAAATATCAGGCAGCAGGTTTAAAACAAAGGGATTACTCACTGTACATGTCATTATATGGTGAACCTCATTGCTACAGGAGATTGTGAAAGGTACAGCAGGTTAAAAACGGATCAGATGCATGCAAGGACTGCTCATGTCTGACAATGCAACTTTTCATTCAGAAGGCTCTAAAGCACTTGGAAATTAAAGCATATGGAGGCATGAAGGGATTAAAACATACCTGCTTCATTCCTTGCACTTCTCATGGAGAGATTATTGGGAAAGACAGTACTTTGCACTCATTGTGGTGCATCCACTGAATAAACAGCCTCTTAAGTGCTGGTCCTCTATTCATATGCACTGCCTTGAAACCCAAGAAAATTAATACCTTCAAAAGGTGCTCCTCCTCAAACCAAAATAACGATTAAATACATCAATCATGGCACTTATTTAATGAAACAAAGCAAACAACAAAATAGCTTGAAAGCAGAAGTAGTTTGTCCTCCAGTGGTGTCATTCAGAAGGTTAGAGGTGCTGTGCAGCGTGTGCACAGAAAGAGCTACTGCAGTGACCCCAAAAAACTCCTGAGGAAAACAGCAGCAGGATGAGATTAAGGAAGATACTAAAAGTCACTGAGGGCTTTCTGCACCTCCCAGGCAATGCTGTAGAGACTCTCATGGAGGCAGAGCTGGAATCTACAGGAGACAGGGCATCAAAAGCAGCCGGGGACCTCCCTTCTGCAGCTGGTAGGAATAGCATATACTCCTCATGGCCTGTTCTTTCTCTTCCTTACTCTAAATTCCTCTGTTTTCAGTCATGGCGTTCTAGCATACAGTTACGAGCGCCATTAAGAGAGCTGAATGATGGTGAAGGTCATGGACTTCCCTATGGCAAAGCAGAGAAGACAACACTAATTATATGAAATACAGAAATCTTGCTTTCTGCTCTGCTGTTCTCTTCCGAGCCGAAGCAAAGCGTTCCTCGGTTCCTCACTGAGCAACACCTGCTATACAGAAACTGTCCCTAGAGAAACCAGCAGGAGCTGAATTTAGTGAGCAGCCTTTTCTAAGGCAAAAGACTCTTCCCATTACACCACTGAGACTAAAAGTAGCTCTGGTAAAACAATAGTGGCTACTGCTTAACCCTGTAGTTCAACTGCAGGTCTATGGTGTATCAGTTGAGCCCTCAGTCAAATGCTGCTGTTACTTCTCAATTGTTAATTCTCTCACTCAGCGTCAGCAGGAGAACTTAGAAAGCCCCAGTGTTTTGGGAACTCTGTCCCACGGCTTCCCTCTGTACTTGCTTGGACCAGTCATCATCTGTGAAGTCAAGGCAGCTTCGGTTGGTGTCAGCAGTTTTTGTCCTGATGGATTAAGCATCTTCTTCATTCAAGAAAATCTATGAGCTATTCTGCAACCCAACTCATGAGGCATATCCATCTTCTGGATGAGGTTGGGGAGCTCAAAGAACAGAGGAGAAGGAGCAGGACTGGTTTGTTAGGCACCTCATGCATGAGGGGCTGGACCTGGTTGAAGTAAGCTGCAAACACGTCACAACCTTCTATGAAGGGAAAGAACAGGAGAGGCGATAATGGGAAAAGCATGTCAGAGGAGGGTACCGATCAGATAAGAATAGACTTGCTGTGTTTACATGGCACCTTCCCCAGATGTGCTTTGCTATCTTTGCTGACGCATTCCTGATGCTGCCACCCACACTACATCCAACCTCGGCTCTATTTTTAGAAGGAAACCCAAGCCAGTTGCTGGACACAGCGACTGTTGTGACAACATACCCTTACTTAACCCAGGGGCAGCAGGATACCACAGCTGGGGAAGCACAGATTGCTGTGAACACCGAGCACTGAAACGTTCAGTTCCCTCTGAGATCACTCATCCATGTTTCCTTACTCTGCCCACCAAAACCTGCTCTGGTACCTTCTGCTTTCATAAGCCCCATCTTCATCCCACAGCACACATCATCTTGGAACCTTGCCCTGCAGAACTGTGGGCACTTGCTTAGTGCTGCCCATTGCCACAGCAGAGAGTAAAGCACAAACATCCCACCTGCCTTATTGCAGGCAGAAATAAACACGCTTGGTAAGCAAAGGCGAGTTCATTGTTGGTATACTTGAAGTCTTACCTGTGTGATCAAAGAATGTTTAGTCTCTATTTATTACAGAAAAAAAGAAGAAAACTGTTGTTATTATATAAAACTATACAGAAACAAAGGGAGAACAAGTGAGGCAACAGCCAATTGGTCATGAGAGAACTTGCAACAGCCAAACAAGCTAAAACAAAGCTCCAGGCAGGCAAAGAGAAGTTCAGACAACACCAGCCTGGCACATCCTGAGACCCTGCAGGGCTGGAGCAAAGCTGGTGCCCTGCTACCCGCTGTGGCAATGCTGCATTTATTGAACTGCCAGCAGAGACTGATGCTTGGGATATCCCCAGTGGTTATGGACAGCTACTTACGTATGGTTGTATACATACTTAGTATGCATGGTGTAGGACTTAGTACGCAGTCCTGGCAAAGCAGAGATTGATGAAACAGACCTGGCTTTTCTTTCATTCTCAAGCCATCCCAGATCACATAATTCAGCCTTATTGGACTTGGGTTTTGCAAATATCAATCATTCTTGTCACCTGCAGTCTGACAGATGATAACCTGCCTGAGAACTAGATACTGATGCAGGGTTCAGTGTGTAACTGCAGAACTCAGCATTTCCTTGCAGGCAGTATTACACTGCGGTTTGTCCTCAAATGTGATCACCAGAATATGGAGATGATCTGGCAAAATCTGTCAGCTCTTTGAGGGCTACTGCTCGTTCTGCAGACAAACGCACTTACAATTTCAGTGAAGAATACTTACAGTGTGTGGGGGACATGGCAATGTTCAACACTGCAGACTGCAATTATACCCTTGACAAGTTACGTTTACTCAAGTACCCCATGGGACAGTTCAAGATTAAACATACGTGCATTATACGATAAAACTGTGAAATGCAAAACCTCATTAGCTTTATAAAGGGCTGGAGCACCTCTCTGATGAAGATGGGCTGAGAGAGTTGGGATTGTTCAGCCTGGGGAAGAGAAGATGCTGGGGAGACCTCTGAGCAGCTTCCAGTGTATAAAAGAGCTGACAAGAAAGCTGTAGAGGGGCTTTTACGAGGGCATGTAGACATAGGACAAGGGGGAACGGCTTTACATTGAAGGAAGGGAGATTTAGATTAGATATTGGGAAGAAATACTTCCCTGTGAGAGTGCTGAGGCGCTGGCACAGGGTGCCCAGAGAAGCTGTGGCTAAGCCCCATCCCTGGCAGTGTTCAAGGCCAGGTTGGACACAGGGGCTTGGAGCAACCTGGTCTAGTGGAAAGTGTGGCAGGGGGTTGGAACTGGATGAGCTTTAAGGTCCTTCCAACCCAAAACATTCTGTGATTCCATGACTGAGGTTTTTGGCTACTTTTCAGTGTATAACAGTCTCAAGCTGCAGTCTTCAGGGAACATGCATCATAGAATCATAGAATCATTAGGGTTGGAAAGGACCTTAAGATCATCTAGTTCCAACAATATAATTGTTCAAGAATAAATGCAGCAAACTTGTCTGTGTTCCAAAGTAAAACGTTGAGGAGAAGTAACAACAGAAATGCTGAACAGCGCCTGTGTTCACACAGCAACAAGGTGAACCTTCATACAGATAAGGGAGAAAATGATCATTGACTGTGATTTGAAGTTTTCATACTTTGGCTCATGGATGCTGTTAGAGCTGCTGCTTTGTGTCAACCTTCACTCTTAGCAGGTTTTCTATAAACCATTCATTTTTTCTATACCCACAGGAAAACTCTTCTCATAAAAATTTATTTGCAACTACATTTTAATACCCTCCACTCATTTTACCATCTTCTTCGCCGCTGCTCTTTATACACTTGGCAAGCATAAGGATCCCCGCAGTTATAAATCCATGTAAGTAAAAACTTAGCGTAACAGAAGTGCTGCCAGGCTTCCAATTTGCAGAGCTACAATAGAAGAGTAATTGTGAACTGGATGCTATAGCTGTAGGTTTTCTTCATGAGCAGACACTCCAGATGTTAACTGCTTTCACAGATGAAGGCAGAACATTTAAAGTTTGGGTTAGTGTTTATGTACACAATATAGCTTGATTACAAAGCGTTCCCTTGGAAAAAATGAAGTCCCTTAGGGTTTAGAAGCGTGCAGCATCAACTCTGCCTTGTGTACATAGGCTTGATTTTCAATTAAGGAACAACAAATTAGGTTAAGTGCATTAAGCCAGAAGCACATGAGGTTAGTTTTCTCCCAAGCACTGAATACAGCAGCAGTACCTCAGCATCAGTATTTATCACGAAATTAAAACACATTTCAGAGAACAAGGTTTCTGCACTGGTTCAGCGCTGGTTGTAAGCTCTGCCTACAGCTAGCCCTGAACGACTTCTGTTGCAGCGCAGCTTTTATTAATGTTTAACAAGGGATTCCTTCTTTCAAACACTTGTTTCCTGAAGGTAAAAACAATTATCTGATTCAAGAGGATACTTCCTAATCAGAGAGAAGAGAGACCAGCTGCAGGAAGACCAGCATGCTTTCTGGACAGCCAGGATCAGTCATCATACAGACTGCTCAATTTAAACACATCGGCGCATTTCATGTATCACCAGGTTAGGGGTACCTGCTCCTGCAGCCCCTTTCCTTCTGGGCTCACAGGACTACAAATGCATTACCAGACACTGGTCATGTAGAGTAGTTCATTCCAACACTGCATCAGGTAAACATTGACTTTATGAACATGGGTTCAGATCTGTGTTCCTTAAGTGCAAACTCTTAAGGACCATACTCTCAAGGCCACCCACCCTCCTTACGGCCAACGTCCTACCTACCCAACCTTCGTTCTTCTGCAGACAACCCTTCCTTCTGCAAACTCAGAGAAACTGAATTTGCTTAACAAACATTTCACACTGTAACTAGATTAATCTGTAACAATCACAACAGTAATCTTGGTTATGTTTGGTTAAAACAGGTACCCAAACTGTGAGAAAACACGAAGTTTTTATTACCACAGAGAGCTCTTCCCTGTGAGGGTGCTGAGGCGCTGGCACAGGGTACCCAAAGAAGCTGTGGCTGCCCCATCCCTGGCAGTGTTCAAGACAAGGCTGGACAGGGCTTGGAGCAAGCTGCTCTAGTGGAAGGTGTCCCTGCCTGTGGCAGACAGCTGGAACTGGGCAAGCTTTTAGGTCCCTTCCAACCCAAGCCAGTCCACTATTAAATAATTCTATAGATGTCAAGCACCAAAACGCAAATCCCTTTTCTCGAGGGAAGGCCAGAGGTCTGACACGTATCTTCTTCCTTTGTCCAAGAAAATACAAAAAAGGCATCAGCACCATAGTACCTTCAGCCCAAACATTGTATTTGGAATTATTCCAGTTCCACTAAGTTTGCAAATGCTAAAAATTCTTGGACAGACCAATTCCTGGGAATGAGACAGGCGCCCTCTGAGCAGCCACACTTACTCAAACTGCTGCATGTAAGTATCTTGACTGGGCTGTGGTGGGAGGAAGCAACAAAGAAAACAAGAAAGGGGTGAAGAAGAAACCCTGAGCCACAGTCTCCTAAGACACAAGCTGACCTGTTGAAAACACCCACTTACATTTCACTTCACCAACGATGCTGTAAACCCAAAAGGAAGCTCTCTCCCATAACAAAAGAAGTCAACACCCCTTCCTCCCCAGGTGCAACCAGTATGTAATAAGAATTTTATTGAATACAGTTAGAAAAAAATACTAGAGCATAAAGACATTAATTTCTGCAGGTAAGTTTTATGAATGTGCAGAATCAAACAACCATGCAAAAAGACATCTTCCCCCTCCAACTGTAATTCAGGACTCTTGTAATGGCAATATTATTACCACCTTAAAACAGTGTTCCAGACACATAATGCATTCCTTTAAAAAGGATTTTGTTCCTGAACGCAGATGAAAAAGAATTTAGTAGCAATTGGGCAAGACCAATGATTAACAGGTACAGTATTTAGCCAATACTCATGCCATGTGTAAAGAGTGCAAGCAAAAAATGCATCATTACGTAGAATAAGTAATTCTTTTGTTCAAGGCAAAATTCCTAGTAAAACTAATCCCCAAACTATTGAAATGGTGACTTGATAATGTACGTGTTCCAGAAGATCATCCCGTGGAAGATTTGTTTCGTCAAGTTACACCAGTGCCATGTAAAACATAAGAGTCAGAGTAGGTGGAAAGCGAAGTGCTCAATAGTATATTAACATTAAATTCCAGCTCCTCCAAGAAACATTTCAGGTATCAGATGTAATGCTAGGTAGGAACATGGGCTTATACATGAGGGAAAAGATTAAGATTTCTCATGCAATTTGTCATATTAAAAAGGGATTGTGGAGGAAAGGTTTTATCTGCCATTTGAAGAGTCAGTTCTGAGACCTGCAATACACTGTCTACATGTGTAACATGTAAACTCACACTGAAATGCACCACAGCATTTAAAGGCTCATTCATTATAAAAGTATACTTTACCACCTTGTTAAATACAGCGTAACTTCTGAAAACTTGAATAAAAGGGTACATTTAACAGCAAGTATTCCAGTACATACCTGTTTGCAATTTCATTTCACTCTTATTAGACAGGTGAAAGCCTGTACGATCAAAAAATCAGCTTTCAAGCCTTGCTTCTGGGACAGTCCTGTGATTATTTTGGTTTCACCTTCTCTCCACATTTACTACTAAAAGCTACAGCCAAAGCAATAACCTGTTGAAGTGTCAGCTACCCCTACTCTTGTTGAGGTGCCACTACATGAAATACTGGGACCAAACACTGTATGTTGAAACCTGTTCTGAGCACTGCTCAGAACATTCAACTTGGGTAACTGATGCAGCTTTTGCAGCTTGATGATGAAGACACAGTTATAAGCTGCTAAGAATTAATGCAGTTAAACAAAAGATTTGTGGCAGTCTACATCATCTGAGAGTTTATAATTTTGGGAAACATCACAGGCCATTGAAAACTAGACGGTTACTTGCAAAACCTGTACCTTCCTGCCTCATCAAAGCTGGGGATCTTCTGTATGCTTGCTTACTTTTTTGAACAGGAGAAATTTAAAAGGGGATTTATTGGTACGGATACAAGAAGTCATTATGGAACTCTGGAAGCATCTTTAAGTTTGAGCTGAGAGTATGAACAACAGCAAAAGAGTAGGAGGAATGAATAAAAAGCAAAAGCAAAGACCATTATTACAGGAGCATTCTTCTACTTCCAGACAAGCTGACTCAGCTACCAGCAGTCTGAAAGAGCCCATCAAACTGTTAGGGGACCCCAAAGTTTCAGCAGAAGAGGCCATTCATCCACATTGCTCTCTGTTTAGCATCTCGTATACTAAGGGAGAACACAACTTGCTAGAAATACCATTTTTCCCCCAAATCCCATTTCCATTGTAGCTCTTTAAACCATACTTTACATAATGTAAACCTACTGCATGTGTGGATGCAAATAAATTGAAAATATGTTAAAAATGTAGAAAACATTTATATAGGGTATTTATATATCCATATGGCTAGACACACATTTGAACTTGCTTGTTAAGTAAGATCTTTATCCTGGCATTTGAACACTGCTCATTTTGCTGTCCAAGTTCAGAGTTCTGCATACAAAACCACAGATGGCATGCTAGTAGCTACAGCTATCTAGAACATTTCACTGAATAGCACTGAAGTGACTATTCTCAATATCACACCAATGTAAGCTCTGCTTGTCAGTTCAGAGCACATCAGGGAACAGCGGTTCAACTTTTAGAGGACCTTTTGCAGGCATAGTTTTTTGTGAGCTTGCACTCCATCACTTCACAGCACTGATTTGACAGTGACAAATTTATATACAGGGAAAAAAAAAAAAAAAGAAGGCATTATTAGAGGTTAATAGAACCTTTTAAGCAGAACTTAGAGCTAGAGCATTTAATAAGGGCCCAAGGAAGTAAGTAACCACAGTCTGTCCAAGACTGTGAGGAAGCAGTATCTTGAAATGAAGGTAAAGAAGCACCAATGCAAATTCCATATACACAGCACTAGCCTGACTTTCTTGGTGCCTGGGGATGGTTTCTTTGGTAATGTATTTCCTACTACATTAAGCATGAAGTAGGACTTCAAGTACTGCTAAAGACAGAGCTCTGAGCTCATGTCAAATTATACCTGTTGGAGAACAGTTAAGGTTCTTCGAAATCCATATTTAACTTCAGAATGACTTGACTTTGTCCTGTGCCCCTCTTGTAATTATCCCAGGTCCATCAAGGTAGGCAGATGAGCATCTGCACATTTCTAAGTCCACAGGACAGCTTGTTTACAAATACAAGTTTTGGCACAATAAATCATGATGTACAAGCTTCCACTTGCATTAATCTGCCCCATTCCTGGAAGTGCTCAAGACCAGGTTAGATCAGGCTTTCAGCAACCTGGTCTAGTGGAAGGTGTCACTGCCTATGGCAGAGGGTTTGACACTGGATTAGCTTTAAGGCCCATTCTAACCCAAACCATTCTATGATAATATGATTCTATGATTTTGCATGACTTTATATACAAAATACTGGTTTTTGTTCAGTTGTAACATAAAATTAAGAAACTATTTGAAGCAAAAAGAGAAAGCAAGTTCACTGCATGTGCTGCTGCTTGGGTAAAAGTCTCATCTTTATCCTGTTTTCAGCCACAAAATGTTACTGATGCAGAACTCCAAATAAATATAAGGTCTTAATATTATATTCCAGTGTTTTGCTTATGCTGCTCCTAAGAAATAATATTTAACATATTTCAATTCAAAGGTGCAATTATGATTTGAGATAGACTTTTAAAGCTTGCCTTTTGTTTCTCCTAAGATTTATCCTGTAGATAGTTTTTTAGATTACCATCCTCAGACACAAGTGCTATGCCTATCTACATGGAACTGGCTTCTACTACACATATCCACCTACTTTGAGAAAAAGACTCAATTTCAAGTATTGCAGAATTGGACAAAATATACCCTGTCAAATATATACAGCACCCTGGTAATTTCACAATAGTCTGCTGTTTGTATAGTCTCCACAGATGAGATGCTAAGTTATTCAGCCGTTTCACTGTCCATTTATTTTTTTTATTTCAATCTGACCTCCTGCTTTTATACATGAAAGACTGCAAGAGTCGGCAGTACTGAAATCCTTCACAAAACACTGTTTATTCCATCCCTCCACAGCAAACTGGTATTGAAACAAACCTTAGTTTCAGAAGACAGAAACGTAAGCCTGTGTTTTTTGATATTTATATGTCTTTTTATTCCAGATGTAGAACTGCATGCTAATCATTTACTGAACTCAGATTTTTGTATCTGTATTACTGTATGCTTCATACTGAACAGTATCTGAACCTAACATGTGCCACCCAACAGATCCAGTCTAAACTGAATACTTGAAAATTCAGCACTCACAGTGGACAGAAATCACATCTATTTGGATAGTCAGTACATGGTAGGTAAGGTTATAAGCAAAGGGCAACAGCTCTTTTTACTCTAGATCTCCATGGAGACACTTCAACTAGCATAAATATACTCATGGAAGCACGAGCAGAAATAGCTATTACCCTTCAAGCTTACACCCCCATTTACTGTACATCAAATTTCTTTGTATAATGGAACATACGATCAAGTATAAAAAAAATGACTCTATATAAAAGTTAAAATATTTGATTACAGTAGCAAGTCACCACTTCATAATGGGAAATAACTTGTCTCTTGGAATCATTATTGATCTGAACTCTCTTTTTGTTGTTGTGTGTTGGATACCGGTAATTCAAGACTTGCCCATAACAGGGGCTCTGCTTTTCTCATAGTGAGCTCGATCTTTGTAGCCGTCATGTTCACATAACTTCTCTTTACATCAATTACCTAGAACAGAAAACATATTTCAATCTTCAATTTAAGAAAACAGGCTGCTAGATACTTGCAAATTAAGTTTTTGGGAATTTATCGCTAAATTTCAGCTGATGTTTAGGTAGACAGAGTTCCCTCTTGTTATTTAGGGAAGTCATCCCTCTCCCATTCCCAAGCTACGAACATATATATATATGCCCACACGTATGAACACATACACTGGTCTAACACATACATAAGCCTACAGATATATAGTGCCAAAGGTTTTCTGTACCACCACTGTAATGGAAGTTGTGATCAGGAAGGACCTCAGGGGGTTACCTTCAGCTCAAAGCAGTGTCAACTATACTGTCACACCTGATCACCTGGGGCATGAAACTCAGATTTAAATGTAATTAATGAATGCAAGTAACTGAATTTCTTTCAGTATGCAGAGTAATGAGGCAAATCAAACTGTTCTGAAAGAGAGCAAGCTGAGGTTTGTGTTTTGCTGTTTTTTTTAAAAAATAGAAAAATTATCCTTATACTTACTCCCCATAGTTTCACACTGCGATGAAATTCCTTATCTCCTTCAAATACAATATGGATATTTAACTTAATAGGAAAACAAGAGAAAATTTTGTCAGGCTAATAAAACATTTGACACATCAAGCATGTTTAATCAAAATATATTACATTAGAACACAGACCCTACAATAAGCGAAGTGATCAAACTGTCCCTCAGAAGTGAAAACCCATTCTAACCGTTACTGACACAGTACTGTTTCCAACAGTGGCCATATATACATCCTGGAAACTGTGTCATTTTCTCCAAATGCACGATTAAGAAATCAGTGAAGCATTTTAACAGCTGCTTAATATTAGCAGCTGAGAAGCTGCACACCGTGAAGAGCACTATTAAATTACAATAAGCCAAATACAATTTAATTATGAATCTATAATTCTTTACACATATGGTGATGCAAATCCATCACATGTGGGTTTTAATTGCAGAAGTCAAATTAAAGAGTTTGGTTTTGGTTTTTTTTTTTACATATTATATTGCATCTTAAACAAAGACCATTAAATCACACATGTCTAAACAGAAGGGAAAACTCCAAGCTATACATACTTGAACAAAAACAAATGCTAAGAAAAAGCCGTCACTCAAGTAAGATTCTTATGCTCCTTCTGCCTTGTACATAAAAGTAGAAGCCAGATTTTCCTAACTTCAAGCTGCTGTAAGAATTAAAAAAGAGTTACTTCTTAAGGTAAATGCTCACCATTGTGCTATTTGCTTCAACGAAGCTCAGATCAGGAACAGAGTTTTTAGCGTACACAGAAATAGTCACTTCTCCTCCAGTCTGGTGCCAGTCATGCCTGCATGGAACTACTTTCTTACCCTATGTAACAGAACAGGTACAGAAAGAAAAAACTTGAAACTGCATTCAGGAGTATTTTTACAAGATTAATTCAGGGTAAAAGCCCAGGACTATCTGAACAGCCAGAAACCACAGCTAATAAAGAGCTGTAATTCATGTTCGCAGAAGACTGCAAGACTCCGCTTACATCTCTTTTCACTAAATATTTTAGCTATTGGTTTCTGACAAACCTTGGAAGTGAGAAAACCAATGCTCATGACAGAGACAATAATAAGAAACCAGGGCATTCTGACAGGGAAACAAAAAAAGCCCAAACAACAAAACTGTTATTTGTTGGATTAACTTCCTTCCCAAGACTACAGCTATCCAGCAGGTTGCAGAAAGGAACTGAACAAAGAAACAAGCATGCCAGCCATGACTTCAAGAAACTTCCAAATTACTGCAAAAAAGTACTGAATGTTACCTTCTGTTCTCTGATGCAGGAAAAATAAATGACAAAAAAAACAAAATGACAAGAAAAATGTAAAGTACCCCTCCCTCCATTAGCCAGAAGACTATTATCTCAATATGCACGTATTTAATACACAGTTTCTTAAAATCTGGGTAAAATCTTTGCAAGAACACTCTTCTGCTTCAGGCTCACACCTTCAGTTTTGTTCATAATCCCTCATTTCTGTATTAGGAAATAATTCTTAACCATAAACATAAAACTTGAAAGGAAGCAGCAGTTCCATGACTTAAAGGAAATAAAGGACTTGTGAAGTAATTGCTTCAGAATGAGGTAATAGAATCACCACTTTCTATCATACATCTTTATTTTCTTCTGTTAAATCACAGAACCATAGAACGGTAGCAATACCTAACCCATTTTGTCTCGGCAACAGACAATATATTCATATCAAGAACTTTGTGCTGTGTTCATTCCATTATTACATTCTATAACATTCTCTAAGAATTTTTTTAAACCTTGAATGGAAATTTTTTCACCCTGTTATTCTGCAGTTTGCTCCCAACATTGCACTGAAATACCTAATAACTAAAAAGATGCTCTCTGTATTTGTTAAACTGGTAGCCAAATCAAAATGCTTAACTAGACCAGAAAAAAAATATTCAGATGTGTAAACAAAACTGAAACTAGACAGAAGGAGACCCTTCCATTTCTCTATTGTCATGCTGTGCATATCATCCTCAGTGTTATTATTTTAGAAGTAGTGATCTGTAACAGCTTAACTACAGTAACAATTCAAGGTACTAACTACAGTCCAGTATTCAAACTTCAGAATGGCTAGCTACAGGCAATGCTAATGCTACTCACCTCATCCTTTTTAGTCCATACATGTGTTCCTGTTGTGCAGCCTTCTTGAGCTAAAAATGTATTGAAGTCAGATGTTTTTCTTTTACAGCAGCTCCAATACTTCATCCTTGAAAATGTGCAAAGTAATTAACAAACAATATTTAGGACACTATTCACTGTGAATACTTAGGATCTTTCCTTTATGCATTGACTGAAGAAGAAATACAAAATGAAAACAAGGCAACATCTACAAAAAAAGAAGTACAAAATAACAAAAATAACAAAAAAAAAAAAGAAAAAATTAGAGTTAACTGAATACTAACCCTTCATGGAATATAGGTACACCAGAATGGTATATACATACTTCTTCTGTGCTCTCTGGTCCTTGGTACGTCTAGCAAAAGAAAGCATTGAAGTATATTACTGTTACAGGATATGGACCAAAGGCAAAACCAAAACACAACTCAAACAGAAACACTGAACAAAGGACTACAAAGCTTTTGAATAAATAATCTAGACCTAATGGCTTGCCCTAGCTTTTCAAAGTAACCATTCAACCTTCATTCACAGAAGGTTCCCTGGCACACCTAACAAGCTGGATGACATTCCTTCCCTCCAGCGTATCAACCGAACCACACAGCTTGGTCTCACCAGCAAACTTGCTGAGGGCGCACTCAATCCCACTGTCCATGTCAGCGACGAAGATGTTGAACAAGACCGGTCCCAACACCCATCCCTGAGGGACACCACTCGTTACTGGTCTCCAGCCGGACACTGAGCCATTGACCACAACTCTTTGTGTGCGGCCATCCAGCCAGCTCTTTATCCACCGAGTGGTCCATCCATCAAATTGTTGTCTCTCCAATTTAGAGAGAAGGATGTCGTGTGGGACAGTGTCAAAGGCTTTGCACAAGTCCAGGTAGATGACATCAACTGCTCTACCCCTGTCCATCAGTTCTGTAGCCCCATCATAGAAGGCTACCAGATTGGTCAGGCAGGATTTCCCCTTAGTGAAGCCATGCTGGCTGTCACCAAGCACCTTGTTGTTTTCCATGTGCCTTAGCATGCTTTCCAGGAGAATCTGCTCTAAGATTTTGCTAGGCACAGAGGTGAGACTGACTGGTCTGTAATTCCCCGGGTCATCCATTTTCCCCTTCTTGAAAATGGGGGTTATATTTCCCGTTTTCCAGTCATTGGGAACTTCACCTGACTGCCATGATTTCTCAAATATGACGGCCAGCAGTTTAGCAACTTCATTTGCCAGCTCCTTCAGGACCCACCGATGGATTTCATCGGGTCCCATGGACTTATGCACATTCAGGTTCTTAAGAGAGTCTTGAACCTGATCCTCTACTACAGTGGGCCTAGCGTCTTCATTCTCACAGTCCCTGAATCTGCCTTCGAAGGCTTGAGTGGTGTGGTCAGACCATTTGCCAGTGAAGACAAAGGCAAAGAAGTCATTAAGAACCTCAGCCTTCTCCAAATCCAGGGTAGGCAGTTCTCCTGATAGCTTCCAGAGGGGGCCTATGCTGTCCCTAATCTGTCTTTTATTCACTACGTACCTATAGAATCCCCATATAATACCTACAGAATATCAAGAGCAATTCAAGTGTTATAAGGTATGTCTCATCAATATTAAACATTTAAAGCTGAAAAATGTCAGTATCATGGGAATGGCAAGCTCACTCATTCAGGTGAGTTCACGTCAGGCTTCAGAGTCATTTTAAGTAATCTCTCAGAGCAATTTCAGTGCAGAGCAGTCCACATCTGTCCATACTAAATCACATTATCAAATGTGCATTTGTTAAGCCTGACGGACTTTGTGCCTTTTCCAAATCAATTTGTAGCACACAGGAAAAAACACACCCAAGAAAGAAAACCAAAACTGCATACTCAATAGTTTAGCAGCTGGGTTTAAAAGTGGAACTGGACCACTTACTTTTGAACAGCCTGCGTTTTTACATGCCGTCCCAATCTTGATTTCATCATTGTCTTCCTCTGTAAACAGAGTCATAGAAAATAGCAACTGAATTGTATAATGTACTGAATATCTTGCATTGTTAAGAATTAAAACCAGCTAAGGAGTAAACCAGAAAAAAAAATCCCTTCTTAACCTGTCTATTTTCTGCCTGGCACTGAAGTCTGCCAGAAAGGTAAAAAGAAACAAATTCCAGAAGCATTCTAAAACCTGTATTACCTATGCAAAAAGAAACAGGGGAAACAGGTGAGGGAGAACCAACTAGCCTTCATAGAAACGTCACCCGTTTATGAAAGGCTTTATATGACATTGTGTTTGCAGTAAAATAGGATTAAAGTTCATTTCTTGGGAATGTTTTCAGTCATATATTCAGAAATAGATGTCACCACATCCATTTAACCCAGAAATCTTCCAAAACAGGTAGTTGAAATAATTTTAACAGCAACATATTGCTCCTAACACTCAAGTCTCCACACTGTTTACGTTTAAACTTTGATCATCATTCCCTGGGCTGGAAGGTTATTTCCCAGATTAAGAACATAATTACATAGAATTATCACTTAAGAAACAACAACAAAAATATAGCATTTACTATATGCTATATATCACATACGAACTTAATCTCAGTATACCCTTACCTTTTTTCTCTTCGTTTTCTGAAGACAGCTTCAGTTTATCTAGCGCTTGCTTCAAGGAAGCTGACACTTTCAGCTGTAAATTTGTCATTGGCTCATCTGGGCTAAAAAATGTCCATGTACTTATGTCAGCTTCATACAAAATCATTTACAAAACACAACATAGTAGTAAATGTTCATCTTGCTGTAAGGCTCTTCCTTTCTAACCACAAAGAAACAATCTAGCTTTACAAATGCCAACTCTTACTGCTTATAGAAAAATACAGTAGAAATTTAGAAGGGAGTCTTGTCATTCAACAGGAAATTCTATGTAATCTACAGCAATAAAAACAGATTAAAGAATGTAAATACAAGCACCTTGAAGTTATTTTTATAACTGTTTTATTTCCTGTGAAGCTAAATGCTGCGAGATCCAGTACTATCTTGTCCTAACCTGAACTTTTATTTCATTTTGAAGCTTAAGGCAACATCATCACTGCTACCGAACACAAACTTTCGGAGGTTTTGTACTATGTAAAATGTGAGACACTATAGGAATAGCCCAATGAGCTTTAACTTGGCTAACTGACCACAAATTTGGCAAAACTTGGTTTCATATACTCCACCTTGGCCTTTTAATTGTTTCCAATGGTTTTGGTGCCTGAATTATGTGTTCTTGAAATCTGGGTTTCAGTTCAGCTAGTTCCTTTCGTTCAGAGGTAGTTTTGACTTCTGGTTTAACAGGCTCAGGAGGCTTCTCACTGTTATGGAGACCCTTTGTACAGCCCTATGGAGGAAAGCATATGTTTATATATACACAGAGTGTAGTTTGTGTGCAGAAATAAAAGCTATCAAAACCTGCAGCAGGTTTTTTTGATTTATTTTGTCAGCTCCATCGTTAACTCACCATCCTTTAACCTACTCAAAACACTGGCTACAAAAGAAATCCTACAGCTCAAGTGGAAAGTATCTTCATTTGGACATGCATTAAAGAAAAAAGCATATTTTCCATAATCAAGCAAAGAACAAAAGAATTGACCTTCTTTCATTAACATGCATCTATATAGGTTCTAATAGAACTTATTACCACCATTAAGGCCTGTAAATGAGACTCAGATTCAACATTATATCAAGAAAAATAGTGCATGCAAGATTTCAGAATTTTAACAAAATTATGCCACCTCTCATCAATATTATGTCATTTGACAAGTATAAAAATGGTAAATAATCAGGAGTACATACCACAATGCTTAGGAAGTCAGAAAAGTCTGTTGTTCTTCTCTTGCAACATGACCAACCCTATAAACATTTTGGTACGAAAACAAAACAAGCATGACTACCTTACTTGGCAACAGCTTATAAAAAGCAAAAGACTAACTGTATTCTTTTACAAGATGTCGTACATCATGATTAGAGATTTTCTTTTTCCTTTCTTTGGACAATATTATCATCATCTGCATTTTTAAAAGCCAGAGAAAAGTGCAACAGCTGCCATTTCTAGTTTTCCTCAGAAAATTTGGTAAATGTGAGCCGGTATTTGTGTGACAAGTTTGGTGCCAACTCTGTATGGCAGAAAAAGAAATTTTACTCTATCTTATAAAGTAACATGTAAGCGAAACAAAGAAATATTACACCCACGACTAGGCTTACCTGTGGCAGAGCATACATGCCCCCATCCTAAAACAGTAAGAATATTTTTCCTTCCTTGAGCACTAGTCAAGTCTTCCAACTGCTTACTTCCTCATCACAAAGCTGGATATCTGCATTGCATAGCCATCTATTCAACCACATCAACCAAGAATATTTTATTATATAAACCAGAAATGCAGTTTTAGAGAAAATTATCTTGCCACTCCGAAAAATGTACCTTGGAGGTCAAGGAACCTTATTAAAGACAACAGTTTGACTAATAAATGCACCACTGCTTGGAGAGCTTAACAGACGCAATGGGGTTTGGTAAGTGGTTCTACAACACCTTCAAAATATATCAACTTCCACAAGTGAGGAGACAAAAGGTTCACCCTGCCTTTTCAGACTGTCTACAATTTATAGCAGGAAGAAAAGCACTCAAAATATGATAATTTTATGATCAGGCCAAGACATACGATAAAGAGAGGGCTAAAAGTAGCACTTGCTTTAAAAATGGCGTGTGTAAGTGTGAGTAAAGACAAGCTCTTGAAGCAACTGTGTAATTTATGTCATTATAATTAGGTAGAAGTTTTATGTACTGTTTTATGAGTACAACTATATTTTTGTCCAGAACAAACTCCATAGTCTAAGTAACTGTATCATATTTGATCTAACAGCATCCTTTCCAATTTGTCAGTGGCACACAACCGCCTATTCCAGAGTTACATACTGCAGAAAGAGCAGAGTTTACAGGAAAAAAGCTTCCCAGCACAGATGCACAAGCTTCCTTGGGCCTCAAAGACATCCCATTATAAGAAAGGGATGAGCTGCACTGCCAGTAGAAGCAGTTCCTAAGTACCAAGAAAAAATGCTGGCCCCACAGCTCAGATTAACAGCAGCCTGGTTTCCTAAAATAGGCTGGTTAGGCTGCAGCTGTATTAATACAGTAAACAGTGCCAGACTCCATTTCTGGGCACCAGATTTCTGACCATACACATCTGAAGTGTTAGAATGATTTCCAGTACTGTTTTGGCAGTTATGTCTAAATAGCTCCATGTAGGTACTTGGGATGCATTCAGTAGATCTTGGAGGAAAACAGTTTAATGTCATGAACACAGGCTCTGCAGTTGGCCTAAGCACTAGAGACCAGTCACAGGTACATTTAATTCACTACTGAAAATGTGGCCCAAGAATCCTGGATAGCTGCATCAGAGCCGTGGGCAATCAGTCCCAACCTAACATTCTTACTTGACTGATTAAGAGAACACAAATGTTCTTCACAGTAGGCAAATGTCACATAAACCTTAACTGAAAGAGGGCAGATTTAGATCAGATACAAGTAAGATCTTTACTGTGAGGGTGGCGAGACATTGGCACAGGTTGCCCAGAATATCTGTAGATGTCACGTCCCTGGCAGTGTTCAAGGCCAGGTGGGATGGGGCTTTGAGCAACCTGGCCTACTGGAAAGTGTCCCTGCCCATGGCAGGAGGTTGGAACCAGAGGAGCTTTAAGGTCCCTTCCAACACAAACCATTCTGTGATCCTATGATTAGTGCTCCAGCCACATAAGACCACGAGCAGCTGGTCTGAACTCCAAACAGACTAATTAACTGAAAGAGTATGACACCTCTCAATGCCTCCAAAGACCTGTTCAGAGAATCCACCTAAACTATTGAGACACCTGATGTCAGTCAACAGAAAACGTGTCATACAGACTTGCAAGGCATTCAGATCCTGAGTACAGCTTTTAATGTCTTCTTCAGGGCTGCGTAAGTGTGCTTTTCTAACTTCATGGGGTTGCTCAAACATGATAGGATGAACATCAGTTCCTCACTTCATGCTCATCAAACATGAATATCAGTTTCTGAAACACTGGAATACTTGGAATTAAAAAGGACACAAGCATACTGTTTTACACATATATGACAAAAAAAGATTTAGACAAATACTTGCAGGCTTACTTTGAGAGCATCATGAAAGACTGGCACACCTGGATGGTATGTGCAGGATCCTAGAACGAAATTGCTATTATTAATATTCAGGCATACCACGAATCTTTATTCATCCCATCACAAACTCAACAAAAATTTCACACTGCAATTCCCATATGCCACAAGCTGTCCCACTTCCCCAAGTACACATAATTATTAAAGAATACACAGACTCCACAGAACAAGCGCTCTGAGTGTGTTAAACCTAAATAATCAAGATTTTTTTTCTTTTGTACTATACAACACAAAACAGAAGGCAGGCATCTAAGACAAAATTCTATTTCAACATGGAGCAAATAAACTTTCTGTGGACCATCCCTTGCCTCCGTCAACAATCAGTTCTTACTGGCCATTCAGTGGAAGTAAAATTGGCCCTGTGGCCATCTGAAAGACATAAAATACCAGTTTACCACCAAATACATCTATTTGCACCTGATCAACGGTTTCTATCCAGAAGCACTGTTAAAAACAGCTCTTGACACAAATCCATCATTTTATCCATGATAAGGAGCTTGTTCTTTTTTCACTGTCTGTAGTATCCTAGGTCACTTTAGGACATGAAGCCAAATGCTGATCTTCCACATACACAATTTAGACATGTCAATACTAATAATTAGTAGGTTCTGTAGAAACACCACACTGAAACATAGCTTCCATTAATGGAACTGCTTATGTTGCAACTATTCTTTGTTTTTTTACTTCAGGTCTTTTTTTCAAAGGCAATATAATTGCTCCGATATAACTTCTCTTTGACATATACTGCACGGATAATATTTTAATGACCTGACTCTAAAGTGATGGGAAATATCTGTTGTCTTTTTAGGCAGTAAAGCAAAATTTTTCTTGTTAGAAACAGTTAAAAGCAACAGAAATAGTAACAGTTTTTATAATAAGCATCCATAAACCGGAGTGAAAAATAAAATAATACACATAATAGGAAGCAAAAGATAAAAGTGTTAAGCAATTTTAGTAGTAATTTGCCTACAGATATTAAATGGCAAAGAAAAAACAACCAAGTTTTGCAGTTTTCTTTTCATAAAAGTGTACATTTTTAAGAAATTTTGCTTAGTTTAATTTCCTTTGATTTTACATTCCCTGCTTAACCCTAAGGTACTAGGTCTGACAGGCATCAGTTCCCACCTTAACTCAAAAGGTGGGTATTTTGAGACATCCATGAACTTTTACCAATTCCTTTAGCTTCAGGACACAAAGCTAATGTTGGTAAACCTCACAGGAATATAAAACAAGATGTGGCTATTTTGTAAAAAGAGCCCGCAACTTCACTTCTAAACTAAATTAAAACAAAAATAGAGGTTATTTTGCAAAATATAAAACCATGTCATCACAAGAATCATGGTGGTAAAACATCCCATCGACCCTGAAGTTTAGGGATGCTGAAAGTTATAATCACTTTACTTCTGTAGGAAATTTAAACCTGGTTCTCCGAAGTTATCTGGGAATAACTACATTTACATTCAGAACTGGTTAGGCTAGGGAACAGTAATTCCAATAAGTGTCCAGTTACTCACCAGAATAAACTTCTCAAGAAGCTGTTTCTCCCAAGCCAAGCAACAGAGCTAGCAGAGGGGCAGGCCAACCACATCAGCCCACTACAACTTGGTCACAAACACAGGAATACAGGGCGAAGAACTGTTGTTTTAATAACAACACTGGTCACGAAGTCCCAGTGCGAATTTGTAATACAAAACTCACTATCTACTTTGTCTTTTGGAGCAAAGGGATGCAGGTCATAGAAGTGATCACTAAATGGAATCACTCCACAACTGCGATTTTCAGCTGCCTGCTTTTCAAGTTACTAACATTAGTGAGTCTTACTCAAAATGCTGCCCCTCTCTTTGGCAATACTTAGCTCAGAAAAAGAAATACACTTTATGCCATGTTTCTTAATCACAGAACTCACATACATGCTAGAACATGTTAGCCTACTTCTAATCTTTCGGGTCTCTGCAAATAAGGCTAATGCAAAGAGGACATTCTAGCAATGCAGCCAAAAGAGTTGCTTTACTAATCACTTGAGAGCAAGCCTACCGAAAACTCAGATCACCCCTTCTGCAACCTCTGTGGAATTATGAAAACTAAAATAACAGCACTGTGAAAACTCTGCACAGGCTATTGGGAGACAGGCTTATAATGCTGTCTTTACATTAAGGTCACTGCATGCAAATGGAAAGAACATATAAAGAGGAGAAAAAAAATGTTTGATCTTTTTTTACCTCCCTTCCCCCCACCCCCATATTAAATATAAGAAGTTCTTCCCTGCGAGGGCGCTGAAGCGCTGGCACAGGTTACCCAGAGAAGCTGTGGCTGCCCCATCCACGGCAGGGTTCAAGGCCGAGCTGGACAGGGCTTGGGGCAACCTGGTCTACTGGAAGGTGTCCCTGCCAGTGGCAGGGGGGTGGAACTGGATGAGCTTTAAGGTCCATTCCGACCCAAACCATTCTATGCTTCACCAGGTGTTTGATTCACAGTACACATAGGGGAAGCACTGCAAGAGCTCACAGCACTTGGGAAAGCAGACATACACATATCGTAAGACACATTTAATTACCAGTTTCTAGTCCACATACTACAACTAAAACAACAGGCGCTGATAACTGCTATGTATGCAACGCCCTCAGAAGAAACACGTCTGTTCCTCAAGGCATCCAGTTTCTACCTTTAGAACAGATGACAGTAACGTACGGAGCAGGTCCTTATTACCTCCTTCGCTCATTCTGCTGTGAAAACTTTTGTTATTACACAAGAACCCCGCAGTCAGGCCGACCGCCAGCTCCACGTTTCCGCACCGACGGGACACTTTCGTGCCCGGGCAGGATCCGCTGTGCAGGGGCCGCAAAGCCTGTAACAGAGCAGCCCGCAGCATCGCTTCACCACACCGGACCGCTCCTCCACCCCTAAAGACACTGAGACCACCACACAAAAACAGGAGCTTCTCAGGGAGAAGTAAGTCGAGGCCAGACCGGTGCCGTAAGAGATGGGGACCGCGGGAGGGACACGGACACACCACACAGCCTGCAGGCCAGGGCTGCCCCTGCCCCTCAGTGCTGCTGTCCGTCCCTCAGAGACCTCAATGACAGCTCCCAGCGCCGCACCGCGACGTGGCTCCACCGGCCGGGGAGGACACCGGGCGCGGGTGCCTCAGGTCGCCCCTCATACCTCCCGTGCAGAGCTCTCGTAACCCCTCTGAGATGCCGCCCCTCACACCCCCAGGCCGAAAGCTGTTTGCGGAGCACTTAAGGATGTACCCCGCGCTCCCCCTTCCCCTCTGCCGCCGCTCTCACCTTCCGTGTTGGTTTCGGGGTCGAAGCGCTGGCCGCAGCCCCGGTTGTAGCACAGCAACGACATGGCGGCGGGGCGGCCGGCAAGCCGCCCGTAACAACGGGGACTAAGGAGGCTGCAGGAGGGCAGCACCCGGGGGTGGGCCGGCCCCTCAGCGGAAAGAGTCGGCCGGAGCCTTCCGGAAGCTTCACGAAGCTTCGGGGTAAGGGGAGAGCGGCAGCGCGGGCGGCTGGAGCGAGAGGAGGAGAAGGAGGGGGATGAGGAGCCGCGGCACGGAGCGCATGCGCGGGAGGGAAAGGAGTGCGGCGCATGCGCGGTGGGACGGGATTATGCGGGACGGTGGGGAAAGGGTGGTGGTTGGGAGGGAGTTGTGCATGGTCGGGTAGGTTGTGTGGCCCCAGGTCCCGTGGCAAGGCAGGTTCCGAGCTCGGAGGAACTCCCTGGGGAGCCTTTCAGCTGCAGCAGGAGGGGGCTGATTGCCGCCGGCACCAGCAGTGATCCCCGGACACGGGGGCCTGTTGTGATGGGCCGGGCCGGCCTCCCCCTCAGGGTCTCATCCGGTGGCTGGGCCAGGGAGGAGCTGAGGGAGGCTGGGCACTGCTGGCTACAGCTTGCTGGGCTGTGGAAGCGCTGTGCTCTTCGGTTTGGGGTCATCAGGAGCCGGCGAGCCCGCCCGCCTTTCGCTGGTGCTGGGCTGGTGCGGGGGTGCTTAGCCTTCGGCCGGTTTCCGACTTTTTGTGGGGAATGTAGGTTGTCTAAATCAGTTAAAGAAATACGTGGCTAAATAAAAAGAGGGTAATTAAAAACTCGATGCTTACATTCTGAATATCAATGGTACATGTGAGTGTAATTTAACCCCCCCTTTTGCATATGTATTAAAAGAGTTGTCTCGTTCTCACAGAAGCAAAGTTACTAACGTTACAAATGACTCTGAAAAAGATCATGTTTCAATGTTCACACAGTTCCCTTGAGGTTGCCCTGGGTGCTCCTGTCAGCTGACCAGCTTACGTGTCCTCTGTAGTGTGCCAGCTTCTTTGATGTCTCATAATGGGTTGTACGTAATAATTACGGTGATCTATGTTTCTGCAGGCAAATACAAATTGATTTCAGCTAATTAAGTGTCTACCGCACAATTTTTAAACTAGGAGTGCTGAAGTGTTCATATGACATATGACAAATCCTGAAGCACTTGTGCATAGAATGAGAAGGTTAACTGATCTCTACAAGTGTTTCTTTAAAGGATATTTAAGGATGCAAAAAGGGTAATTGCATACTGTTTCCAACAGTCTTCTGCAGACTTACAAGTTTATGTGAGATATGCTTCACTTGCTTCATTATTTATATACCTTACGTAAAGACACAGGTTTAGTTGAGCTATCAAATACTAAGTTCTTGCTTCTGATCTGAATCTCCCTCTGGGGCCTGGGGCCTGTGGTAAGACTGGGAGAATAAGCTGCTCAGTTTCAAGTAGAAAAAAACACACTGTTTTGCTGCTTGCCAGGAGTGGTTTAATGTATAAATGCATGTTGTGATAACAAGAAAGAAAGGGAAGTAGTAAAATTGTTCTCCTTTTTATTTAGAAAACATTTCTGTTTGTGGATGTCTTATGAAGCAAGAAGATTAATGGAAATATTGCATAATTCAAAGTAGTTGTATTCACATTGTTACCATAGTGCGAAGACTTGTTCCTAAAACAAGAAAGTCACTTACTTGCTGTCAAGTGAAAATGACAGATAAGAATAGAAGTCTGATTTATATCTATAAAATAAGTTAAGTGCTATTCCTGGGACTGTGGTTGCATTTCATCTGTAGTGAGCAAGCATGCTTCCATTTTAGAAGGAGCCAGCCATTTTTGGCTTTGTGGAATGCAAACAAGTTGCACTTCTGCAGAGGCAGCATCAATTTCTGTTTTAATAATATTATATGTAAAATTAAAACCTCTTTATTTTACCAGCATGATACTTATGGGCTTAAAAAGTAGCATTCCTATGACCTTAGTGGACAGTTGGTTCAAACACAGTGAAAACTTTTGGGGAGAAAATATTAAAAACCATATAGTTTCCCAAAAGTGTCATGTGGTGCTGTTCCATACCTAGTTGCTATCTCACTGATACAGAGACATGCCTTTAGATCTTCCAGAAACCAATCCATCATGCAGGTATGTGTTTCATAGTTCAAAATTATGTAGTTTATCACATTAAAGGAAACCTGAAAACTCAATTTGTTACTAATTTTAACATACAGTCAGTTACCTGAAATTTACCAAGCTGTATCTGTCATCTTTGTAGGTGATGTTAAGTGGAATGAGGATTTTGTTTTGCAGAACAGTGTACAAGCAAATGGTAGTTTGTAATTGAGGCTTTTGAAATCACATCTATTCTGCATGCAAAAAGCACTACAGTACACAAGAGTCATCTCACAGCAGTCTGCAGAGCTTCAAAAGGCAGTTCCTTCCTGATAGGCAGGTGTAAGACATTTCCAACTGAGTTTTGAAAATGTGGGGAGTGCCTTGTTCAAATAAGAGGTAATCAGCTTCTTGTGTGCATAATAGGTATTTAAGCCTCATATTCCTGTATGTTTTGTGTAGAGACCTCTCTTTTTAACTGGGATTCACAATGATAAGGAACAACTATCTAATGGTTGATCACTGGATGTTAGGTTACTACTTACTTAATTTTGGATGAGTTTTGTTGTTCATTTTCAATTTTAAAGTCTTATAGAATGTTAGACAGACTTTTATGGTGTCTTTAAGAACTGGATCTTGTCTTTAGTGTTCTGAGATAATCTTATCTGAGAAATAATAAAAGATTTATGTGTAACTTTTTTATTAGTATTTTTATGGAAGCATAGAATGGTTTGGGTTGGAAGAGACCTTAAGATCATCCACTTCCAACCCCCTGCCACGGGCAGGGACACCTTCCAGTAGACCAGTTTGTTCCAAGGTCCATCCAACCCAGCCTTGAGCACTGCCATGGATGGGGCAGCCACAGCTTCTCTAAGCACCTTGTGCCAGTGCCTCAGCGCCTTCATAATAAATAATTTTATTTACACATGTTCTATTTTTCTCACATTAGAAAAGGAATGCACTTAGAAAAGGAATGGAAGTAGTGTTCTACAACAGATAGACATAAGCAGGAGAATGTATTGCTGCTCTGGACATGTATGTTTGCTTTTGGATACACTGAGTGAGTTTGTGGGAAATAATCTGGCAGTGCCAGTCATACTGATGGTAAGAACACGGGCTTTTTCCTGATCATAGGTGATTACAAAAGGTCAGAAATATTCTGATCAAGAGAATTTTGAAGTAATTCTAGAGAAGGTTAAGCCTTGATCATGGTTTGTATAATTCCATGGGAAACTGCTATTTTTAATAGAAGGTCACTGGGCCTAGCAGAAATGCATAGGGGAAATCAGTGGCTGGAAAGGGAAGCTGCGCATCTGCAGTCCAGAAATTGAACAATCATAGAATAGTTAGGGTTGGAAAGGACCTTAAGATCATCTAGTTCCAACCCCCCTGCCATGGGCAGGGACACCTCACACTAAATCATGCCACGCAAGGCTCTGTCCAACCTGGCCTTGAACACCGCCAGGGATGGAGCATTCATAGCTTCCCTGGGCAACCCATTCCAGTGTCTCACCACCCTTACAGGAAAGAATTTCTTCCTTATATCCAGTCTAAACTTCCCCTGTTTAAGTTTTAACCCATTACCCCTTGTCCTGTCACTACAGTCCCCAATGAAGAGTCCCCACCCCGGCATCCTTATAGGCCCCCTTCAGATACTGTAAGGCTGCTATAAGGTCTCCACACAGCCTTCTCTCCTCCAGGCTGAACAGCCCCAACTTTCTCAGCCTATCTTCATACAGGAGGTGCTCCAGTCCCCTGATCATCCTTGTGGCCTCCTCTGGGCTTGTTCCAACAGTTCCATGCCTTTTTATGTTGAGGACACCAGAACTGCACACAGTACTCCTAGAGAGGTCAGATCTGCTTTCTTAATTGTAGTGATGATTTATGGAATTACTGTTCCATTGCTGGAAGTTTTAAAATGATGATTGGTTTTGTATGGTATCTGTAGGCCTTACGTGTTCATCTGTGTATACATGTATACGTATGTGGATATATATAGACATACGTATATATAAAACATTGTCTTTCAAGCACAGACAATATATCTGAAGCAGGAATCGCACCAGGAAATTCCTGTGTCTTGTTATTCTTGGGGTCAAATTAGATGATCAGACAGTGAAAATGAGTTTCTCTTGTGGTGAATTAGCTCAATTTCTTTTCTCAAGGAAAATCCTTTTTAATTTGAGATTCATTACCCGCAGTCTGGACCAGAAGATTGAGGTGTCACAGCAACACATTCACTGTGTCAGTATTTTTGTTCTCTTTCGAACTCCTCTCTGCTTTCCCCAGAGTGCTAGTTGGACAGATTGGGATAGTACAACCAGGAATGTGTGTTGCCTTCTAATGCACAGAGCTGCTGTCAGTCCTGTGGTCTTGAGAACCCATGGTAAATGTTTGCTTATTACACCTGGAGATGATCACGATCATGTGAAGCTGTCTCATTCTCTACAGCTGTGTACTGTGAGATAATTATGCATTGTGTTATCATTAACATTTATGTACCTAAAAACAATAGATCAGTACTTCAAAGACTTGTTATGGAGGTTTTCAGTTCAAGGCACTCTGTACTATGTAGGAAGCCTTTACCCAGAACTGTATTTGCTGCTTTGGACCAAATAGGTAGGTGAAATAAGCAGATTGTGATGTTGAAGTGTGACAAAGGATAGATTGCATGGCAATTCTTTGTCACAAACAGCTTTAGGCAGGCAGAAGCAGTGTCTTTGTTGTGTTTTAACCTTGAAAATATATTATCAGACTTGGAATGTCTAAGTAATGTTATTTTCTATTGGCTCTCACAGCTGAGTAGCATGTCAGTGCACCCTTCAGTGCTTTCTGTGTGAGCCATCCTAGATTTCTACCAGTCAAAAGTCATCCCATCTTGTGCATGGTTCATGGAACTTAGACGTGAGATAGTCATGAATTTCTGAGCATTTGAAATAGTAAGGTTTCATTGTAAACCCAGAATCTGTAAAGAAACAGCATGTTTCAGTTCACTTCTCAAACTGCAGGATCTGCTGGTTTGCTTAGCAGTTTGTTTGGTGAAGAGCCTTTCATCGCCATGCCTGCAAACCAGGACATTGTTCATGCAGAACTGCTAGTCCTGGGATTGCAAGAAGATCCCCAAACTAAACCAGTTTTGAATCAAATTGTCAGAGGGTGGAGAGAAGTCAAGACTGTAACTCCAGACTAGGGCTGTGGTGCCTGTTGCACTGGAATGTGATGGCTTCTCATCAGTGGCAAAGGAGATTCTGGGCTCCCTCAACTTGCTTGAAACAGGCAGGGAGTCTTGAAATGTAAAGGAATTCTGGAAACTCATTGAGAGTCAGGGCAGGTGGCTCTGTTTCAGATGTGAAAATATCTTACTGTGAATTAAACAAATCCTTCCTTTAGGAAGCTTAGTGGAGGTTTAAAATACAAATGTAAATCTCTGTAAAGCTAAGATAGTAGAAAGCCTCCAGAGTTCGCAAGAACCAGTGCAGTTCAACAGAATATGCCCGGATTTGATGGGCAGAACATCTTAAACCCTCACATCTCATGGTTAAGCAGAAAACCTGGCTTTTTAGGAGAGAATTTTCTCTCCCCCTCCTGCAATTGCTATTCCTAACATTTTTCAAATGCCACTTTTTCCCAGGAGGTAAGAGATTAAACAGCACCCACTTCTGATAATCCACCTGAGTGCTTGCTGCTAAAACATGGCCTGAATTTGAATAGATGCTTCATTAGGGCTTGCCACCTGCCTTTGGCTTGCTGTGTGATGGTAAGAATTCATTTTTAAAGCAGAATTTCCAAAGGTGTTATCTAAGTAACCTAGGTGCCTGCGTTTCATTTTGAGGGAGGCTTATATCACTTATGGCTGGATTCTCAAGGGGCCTTTGAAACCTAGAAAACATTGTAAGTTTTTAAGCAGTTTCCAGAAGTCTGCTTTCAGGTCCTGCTGAAGGAGGCTGGAAATGTCGTTACTGAGTTCAATAGGATATGGGTTAAGTCCAAATAATACGCTGATGCCTCCTCATTTAACTTTTTCTATGCCTTTAACCTAGCTGCTGAGAGTAAAATGTCTTTGATGCAATCTGTACAGCCATTCTGCTGTGGTATTTTGTAATAACTTGCAGTGATGCATGTATTATAATGATCTTTTTCATCCTTCCTGCAGCTCCACAGAATCTGTGAATAACTAAATAAATAATAGATAAAACTGAATAAATAATAAATGCTATGATGAAGTTTAAAAAATTTCAGCTCCTTAGATGAGAGAAAATAGATAATTCATGTAGGTACATAGAGTGCACTAATTCTGTGACTCAAAGCAATTTGAAAATAAATTTGGTGGATTACATGAATACTAGTGGGAGCCGAAGAAACACAGGTATAGATTGGGTACTTGAAAGTTACATATAGTAACATGTTCACTTTAATTTGCTGTATATTTTCACGGAGTGTTTGAGCTTCCATTTGCCCCATCGTCAGCTTTTTGCTCTTTTTGTTTTATCCTGGAGGGGACTAACACAACAAAATCTGGTTTTGTGCATGGTGAGGGGGAGTTCTCACCACCTGTTTCAGCAGCAGAAGGGACTTGTATTAGAAGAAATGACCTGGTCTTACTTATGGAAACTAACGATGACCTTTATTTTACTCCTGTTCTCTTTGCTCCTGCGATTACTGCCACTTACTCCATATTGCCAAACTCATTCAAGGTGCTCTTCTGGACAATTCCCCACATCAGACCTTGAGTTAAAAATAAGGATATTTAAAATGTTTAAATACAAAGTTCTTTATCATAATGTTTCTGAACCTTTAATCCTGCAGCTTCAGGCTTTTCTTGAGCTGAAGTCTGGGTAGTTACTTAAGAGATAGAGAAAGAAACACTGTTTTTGTAATGTAACTCCAGAAGTTTTAAGAATTATTTGTGGCAACAGAAGAAGAGGGCAAACCAGAGCAAACAAGGCTGTGATCTGGTTATGCTCTTTTTTCAGTCAATTTACTGCAAGCAAGTAAAAGCATCAATTCAGCGTGCAGATTGTCTTTGCTTCTGGTACTGTGAAGTTAGTGGGACTAAATCAGACATGCAATGAGAGAAGCGTGCAAAAGACTTTTCAAGGCTGCACCTTTTGTGAGTTATAGTGGTGTAAACAATGGATTTTTCTGTTCATTGATAACTAAATGAAATAAGTTGGATTGAACCACGACACTTTTTTTTTTGAGGGGGATGGATAAGAAGTGGAAAAATAAAACTTAGTTTTATGTCAAGAAGTTTATTTTTGGTTATGATAAATTTAAAAATTACAAAAGAATGATTTTCAAATCCTTGAACAAAAATCAAATATTTGGGTTTGGAATTTGTGTATTTTTATGAGAAAGGTTTTCAAAATGAAGGTATCACTTTTTTGTCTGTTTTACTTATTTCTGCATAAAAGAAAATGGGTCAGCATCTTGCGAAGAGTGCAGACTGAAGAGCAGCAAACACGTTACGGTATCGGTGTACACTGGTGAAGTAAGTGCTGTGTATTTCTGTCAGCCAGAAGGTGGTAGCAGAATTCTCCTGTAACAGCTCTGAATTGTGTTCCAGCAGGCATTCTCAATACAAAGTGATACTGAAATGTAGTTCAGAAAACATATTTTTTTGAGTAGCAAGAACAAATAGCATTGACATTTCTTTTTATTTGGCAGCATCTTTGAGTAGAAAAGTGTCTGCACTTACGCCTGAGATGTCATGCATTGGGAATGCGTGTGGGATCTGTTACTTGGGTTTTGTCTCTGGTTTTTTGCAATTGTAATTATGGTTTTTACAGACTTTTTAATGCCAAAGGGAGCCATTTATGGGCTGAAATGACAAGAGATTTGTTTTTCTCATAGCATCGCAAGACTGGAAGATGTCAGTACCATGAGAAGACCAGATAACACATTATTTCCATCCAGAGGAATTCTGTCATTTTTCACAGATACGAACACAAATGCAGAAAACATTACCCTTCGTCTGGGTCTGGTGCAGCACCCCAGTTGTACTCTTAACAAGTGTAACAACTTGAAGATGCAAGGGGATAAGGTTTATTACTCTGTTCTATTGTTTTGTGATGGACTTGTGATACTCAGGTGACCCACTGATAAGTCAGTTCACTCTGCAAATAGCTGTTCCTGTTTCAGCAGAGTCACTCTTCACTGCTGCAAGAAATGTGTGATAAACTCAGGCTCTGGAGCACAGCCCATCCCTCATTTTCTCTGAACCATTGTATCACAGCTCTGATGGTAGTATGTACTCCTCTGCAGACTTCTTTAAGAAATTGTTCTGTATCTTAGAGATAGTTTCTATGGTAACTGTGATTGTGTGTGTGTTTTTTTAAACTTCATGGATAGTTTGGAAGTAAAGGGAGAAGCGTTTTGATGTGACTTTAGGAAGAGTCAACAAAATAAGGTAGGAAAATAAAGCATTCTGTGCTTGATCTATTTACCAGTAAGCTGAAACAGCAGTTCAAGACTGCATTAGTCTCACTGCCTGGCTTATAAGGTGAGCAGGCTGGAGCTGCTGGAACTACACTGGAAAGCAATAATAAAAAAAGGAAGAGCCACATCACAGTGAAAGATAGCAGGAAATATAAATAATGGGTAGATACAGATACCAGTACAAATATAGAATATAGATGCTAGAATGCAGATATTGAAAGCATGGTTAAGACCCATTATGTATGTACTATGTGGAAAACGTGCCAAGATATTGAGATAAACACAAGTTCAGATATGGAGAAGATTCAGGCTGGAGAGGGTTCAGTGAAGAGCCACAAAGATGATACAAGGACTGGAAAGCTGTGTGAGGAAAGGCTGAGAGAGCCGGGCTTGTTCAGCCTTGAGAAAAGAAGGGTCAGGAGACCTTATGACCATGTTCCAGTATTTAAAGGGTGGCTACAAAGAAGAGAAAGACTCCCTTTTTGAAAGAGTCACATGGAAAAGAGGAGGGGTGATGGACATAAGTTACTCCTGGTGATTCTGACTGGACAGAAGTGGAAAAATTTTCCAAATGAGAACAGTCAGCCATTGGAATAATCTCCCCAGGGAAGTGATGCATTCCCCAACATTGGGCACTGTTGAGATTTGGCTGGACAAGGTGCTGGGACATCTAGACTAGGTCATGCTTTGCCTAGAAAGGATGGACCAGGTGATCCTTGAGGTCCCTTCCAACCTGATACTCTGTTTTGCACATATGCAGGGAAATCATATTCACAGTTAATGTGTCTTTTAGGCATAAGTATAGGTGTTGCAAAGATGCCAGAGGTAAAATTGATAATGAATGACATTGTAAAACCTGGGCATTTGAAAAGTCCCAGAGTAGTTTTGCCAACAGCCCTGTTTTCTGTTGAGGCAGAAGCTAGGAGACGGTTAACCAAAAATGAACTTAGTTAACGAAGATACCAATGTTTATACAATAAGTGACTGTATTTAGAGGTAAAAATACTTACCAGTTCTCTGTTTTTAACTGTTTTATCTCAAAAGAAGCAGTCAAAATATTTATTTTTGGGAACCAAAACAAAGATATGAAATCAAAGAGAACTGATGAAGTAAAAGTTAGTGGAGTGCTCTGGTATTTTGTCAGTACTGTTACAAAAAATACATTAACTGTCTGTTTCATTGCAATATAGGGGAGAAAAAGACTGCATTGTTCAAAAATGCTCTGTACATATGGAGTTCATTTCAGCATAGTACTGAAGTCCATTGACTACACTTTCAAATGCACAGGGTACAAAAGAATAATTTCTAGATAAGCACAAGTGAATATTTAGAAATAATATCTAATTCCTTTATCTCCAAGTCTATGAGAAGATGTAATGAAATCCAAAGATGTTCCCATCTGCTTTAAATTGATATTGGCATCTCCTTTGAGATTATTGGATGTTATTTTATCTTCATATAACGATGAATTACCATTTGCTGAAAAATGGAGGTTCTTTTAAGATGCCTTATGCTGGGCACCAAATTAATTGGGGTATCTGAACTCTATTAGTCATCTGAAACAACTTGGTCTCTATTTCCTGTTCTTACTGACTTATTAGTGTGGTTGTGGCAGGAGAGTAAGAGGGCAGAGAAGAAAATGTCAGTGTAGTTATTTGTGGGTAATGCTTCCATTTGGAGAGAAATGAGCACCACTGTCTTTGTGAAGAGGCTGGAGCATGCAAACCTTCTGAAGAGCCACTTTAATAGAATCGAAGAGAAAACCCTGTTGCGGTAAGGAGCATTCTGAAGAGTGTCCTGTGCTGACCCCTTTGAAATTTTCCATTGCTGGCAGCGAGAGACCAAGTAAGGAATGAGGAGGCCTAACTGCTGCTTGTCCTCCACGCTGCTGTTATTCCCCTTTATCCTGTTGTGCTGGTGGAAGTGAAATCTCTAGCCTGTGCCTGTTTAACTGTAAACAAATGGATGTGTCAGTCAGTGAGAAACTTTAAAAAGGAGGAAAGCTGTGCAATTGATCATATATAACCAGTGTGAGAAACTAAGCACTGAAACGGCTGACACTGATCTTCTTGTCAGGCATGAGTAATTAGAAGTAGGACCAGCAAAACCAGGGCACTTGTAATTTAAGCTGCCTGCCTGGACTCAGAATTCTCCAAAGCAGGATGTAAACAGACCTGTGACCAGATGTTTAAGCCTAAAGCTATAATAAAAACAGTGAGTTATTGCATAAAGTATAGGAGCAGGCAATCAGTTATTAGAGGTCTAAAACCAAAGTATTAATATATTATTGTGTAATAGAAGCTGGAGAACCTTCTCTTTAGGCACTCGTGGTTGGAGAATAGGTCCTGGGGGTTGCAAGTGAATTTGTGCTGGCAGTAGAAGACATCAGAGGCTTTGGAACAGCTCTTCTGAGTGGGTGCTCAGCTGGAGAATAAGTGATTCGATGTCCAAGTCTGCCTTAGAATGGTCTCAGCACAATAGATCAAGCCCTAAACAAGAGCAGTGCCCTATAGGAATATATAGTGTCAGATATGTTTGTGAGCAATGGGCATGTGTAAGCTACATAGCGCAGTCCGAGCACATAGCACCTGCCTGAGGATGGGTCTAGAAGGGCTGACACGCTGAATGTAAAAGGTGAAGACATTACACAAGATTAGATTGACAATAGATTTTCTTAAGTTTGAGTTTAGTGAAATAGCCTGTTTTTTTTTTTTTCCCCCATATTGTTGCTCAGATGTCTACAGTTAATGGCAGTTTCCTTTCTATGTCATTTGCTTTTATTGCAGTGTGCCATAATATGTTTAACATCCCCATAGAAAACTACAGCAGTGAGCAAAATATTTATCTGAACACTACAGCCTGTTTCTGAGCTTAAGGTGATGAGATGTGTATTTTCCTTACAAACTTCTAGGAATTTGAGTTACTATTCCACACTGGAAAAACAATCTCATCAGTAAGAGCTGTGAGATTGCCCTGTTTTCACAGTTATGTGAATGCCACTCTTCCTGAAGTAATAATCACTTGTTAACCTTACATTTGCTGCTCTTTCAGATTTCACAGCCAGAACTGACACTGCTGACAGCTTGATAAACTGTTTGCCACTTACGATGGCTTTGCCTCTTCCAGGAACACTCTTTTCTGTGTATACTCACTTTGAAGAACCACTCTGACTTTAAGCTGAAGGTTCTGTGCAAACCAGGCAGCCTTTGCTGCTGCAAAATTACCAAGGGGAAAAAAATGTGAGATTTTGGCTCAAGAGAATGCTCCCTGCAGTAAAGGTCTATGTGGAAGGACAGGTCTGCTGCACTAATACCATGGGTGCCTCTTGCTGTGGATCCTAAATTCACATATGGGTTTTGGCAGTAAGACGATGCAGTTGAAGATGTATTTTGAAGGCTGTATCTTTGCGTTTCATTTCGTGGTCTGCTTCGAAAATTTGCTGTTTTGCTTTTTAGATAACAAATTTACCAACAGGTGGTGCTGCTGCTGCACTAAATCCCATGTGTTAGTCTTGATTTGAGAAAGAAATGCTGGCACTTGTATTTCAACATCCCAGCGATTCCTTGGGCTCCAAAGAAAAATATTATGAAATATTACTCGGGTATAATTTTTTCCATGTATTACTGGTAAGATATTTACAATAACGAATCAGGATCTTTTATTATAATGATGTTGTTGTGCTTGTATATAGCACCTCTCAAAACAATTGGACTCGTCCCACATGGGACTATCTCTTTTCTTGCCATAGCCTCTTGTAATATGTAATGAACATTTTCTTAATACTCACTGAAGTAAATAACTATTTCCATACATAATGCTTGGAACGGAGAGACAGAAAAATGGGTTGTCTGAGTCATGTGGGAAGTCTCCATCAAGGCAAGGAATTAAACGCAGGTAACCTGTGTCATACCTAATTTACTTGCTGTTGGTCAGGCACTTCCTCCTTAGAGAATAACTTGGGAAAGGATACCTGTCCTGTCTGGCAGTGACAGATACCTCAGCATAACATCAGAGTGAACAGGAATGTGGTTATGCTGCCTCTCTCCTCTTTTCCAGGCGCAATGAGGCATAGCTATTTTATTACGTTTGTTGTCATTAGTCAGGGCTACTGCTTGTTTGTCTGAGGCTACCAACAAACACAATGTGATTCATGCAGAACTGCTCGAGGGATGGCTTGACTCCAAAAGCACAGTTTAGCCTTTATTTGGCAGTTGTTTGCTTAATGCAGAAAAATGTGTATGAAAGCTATGAAAAATGAATCTGTGCTGTAACACACAGCTTGTAAAATCCACTTGATTTATCCCACAGAAGATATTACAGTACAAAGGAATAATGAACACAATGCCTGCCTTCATTTGCTTTTATTTTTTGGTTATGCTGTCATCTTCCATATTATTGCAACGGATTCTGGCCTACATGGAGTCATCATAACTAATAAAATGTCCTTGTAATGAAAGATTATCTGTGATGCTGAGCTTTGGAAAGGATTTTTTTTTTAATCTAATGGTAGCATATGTGGAATTTGCATTCCCTTGTATGATTACTCTGATTTAATCCTGAACTGTATGGGAGAGATGCAGTGGGACGGGGTAGTAGAGCATTTGAAGAGGCACTGTTACCACTCCATAAGTAGGGCATCGACTGTAAGTACTGTTGTAGGCTGATAATTGTCCTTTGTTCTGTGGGTAATATAAAGTAATGGTTTCCTTCTCAGTGCCTCTGAATCTCTTCAGATCTTCAGGCCATTTCCTTGGGGTTCTTCTTGGCTTTGAAGAAGGTTATCAGAGGAAGGCAAGCTGGCTGTTTAAATGTGATATACATGGACTGGCATTTCCAATAAAAATATATATATATTAGGGTTTTAAAATGTAGGAAAGTTTGAATATCGTTGATCTGAATGGTGCTCCCTGCAGAAACTGGAAGTACAGGGGTGAGTAACACGAATGTGAAAGTACAGAAACAAAAGAGCTTCATGCTGGGAAGGAAGCCCAGATTCCCTGACCCAGCTGAAGAAGGCTAAGAAGACAATTGCCTGGAAACAATTGGATTCATCTCCATTAGCATTTTAATTTGCATCGAGAATACACTTTTGAAGAGAATCTCCTCCCTATACCCAGTTTCTCTGCTTTGGTGGTGCAGAGTGGTCTCAGAGCACCTGAACTAGAGCCACCTCAACAGAAACCAGGCTGGAAGAGGCACTCCATCAGCACCCATTTTAGTTCAAAGGGAGCATGTAGGAGGCAGAGCTGGATTAGATGTAGCCTGAAGGGAACCCCCTGAAATGCCTGAAATGCATCAGATTCTCATTGACAGGGCTTTTGGTCTGTGGATCCATTCCCGGTGGTCACCACTACCTGCTCATAGATACAGCTTAGTATGCAATGGGGTTCCACTGCTGACCATGGTACGGCTGTGGACCAGTCTTGATGTGGAGATGTGTGACAGCCTAAATGCTTTCGAAGTAGCCTTCTCTGAAACAGGTTGGCTCTAAGAGGTGTTTCTGTTATAGGTAAGACCTGGGTAGGCACTAATTAATCCTATTATTGCTGGAGATAGAAGAGCACTGTGCTAAACTGAGCTCCAGCCAACCACGGTGGCCAACATGTAGTGAGTAGGCCCTTGCATTGACATAAAGGATGGCTGAAGGACCAGGGCCCAACTGGCTGACCAGCAAGAGAGCAAAGGTCTCAAGAAACTTGAGGAGTATGGCCTTCTCCCTGCTGCAGCCCCAGTTATGCATTATTGTTCTCTCAAAACGTGCATACTGTCTTGCCCAAATGTTTTAGTTGTTAAAATGTGCAGGTCCTGCTAAACTCAAGTTGGTTTAGCTCTCCTACATAGTGTGAATAATTCTCTTCATTCCTTGATATTGCTTTCTTCAGGGTATGTAAACTGTTTTATCATCTCCCTTTAGGCTCCTTTTATCTGACAGTATATATTAGACTTCTGTTTTCTCTGTTTTTATGTCACAGTCTCCAATCTTGCTTTGTTTTATGTGCCTCTGTCTTTAAATACGTGGGATAAGCTAGCATGAAGAACAGAAAATTTTGAATAATTCTTGGTAGATCATTACTGCATCATATGAAGTTCCTCAGCATTCAACTTGGTCTGTTTTAAAGACACCTGCTGTTCCAGTTTCTTTTACATCCTCAGCTCTGTTAAATTATATATCTAACAAACAGAGGGTTTTTCATGGGCTTTTTTGTTTGTTTGTTTTTATTTCAAGCGAGATGTGCAGAAAATGTGTTCATTTAAATAAGAAGTTGAAATTGTCTCAAATGTTTTGTTTTGTTTTGCTTTGACTTGGTATTTGTTCTCTTTTGCTTACAAGGAAAGTCTGCAAAGTCTGCAAGTCCTGCCGCAGTACTGGTATGAATACCTTTGCACTTGGGCATAATCTCATTGGTATCACCAGGACATTTTACTGGCATTAAGGTGCACCAATCTAAATCCAATTTAGGGATTAAGACGTGAGTATGACAGCACATGAACCAAAAGAAAATCCTTAGCTAAGGAAGGGATGCATGGTTGGAGGTTGAGAGGGAGAAGGCAGATGTGGAAATGAGACATTCACAGGATTTGGAGAGGTCGCGAAGCCTCTCCGTCCAGAGGTTCCAAGACCAGAGTGGCCTTGCCCAACCTGGTGTAACCTCATAGCTGACCCTGCTTTGGGCAGAAGGCTGGACTAGAGACCTCCTGAGGTCCTGTCCAACCTGAATTTCCCTATGATCCTATGAAAAAGAATAGCTACAGATCTATATGGTGATGTATGGGAAAATAGTAATAGCCCACAGGAGTAAATCAGTGTTTACTGAGCTTCCTTCATAGTCAACATTACATTACAAGATCAGCATTGGTGAAGTTTGTACAACCTCATGAAAGAACAGATTTTCCTTTCTTCTAACAGATAGGATCAACCAGTTGCTCCCATATATTTTGCTTCACATCTTCAAATGACAGAATCAAATTTACAAATGTCTATAGATGTTTATGGTTGAAAATAGAGCCTGATTTTGGAACCATAGCACATTTTATAGGTCGCTTGCTGAAGCAGATATTCTTTTATGTGACAATTTGAATCAGTCCCCTGAATCAGTGAAGGGACTGGAGACATAAAACGTAACAGGGCATAGACTCCCTACTAAAGAATCTTCTAGTCTGCTTTAAAATTGTATAGCATTTTATAATCCTGTAGCAAATTCTATAGCACCTTTCTGTAATGGTGTGGATTGCTTACTTACAGAGAATAACCTTATGACCTGAATCATCAAAACTACTGTTTTTTTTGGACATCTTCCATCTAAGTATTAATTTAGTCCAAGCCTGCTTGGCATATAAAGTTGGAAGAGATGGTAACACTAGACAGCACAGAACAGACTCATGAGATAATTCTTGCTTTATATCAAGGAGGGGGTTAAATATATTATGCCATGGTAGAATGAGCTGAAGGATGTTGATGTATTTGGGTTGAAGCCACTGAAAAAATAAATTTAAATAAGCAGAAATAAGGCACAGATTTATCATAGAGAAAAATTTTGTATGTAAACGTGTGGTATCCACAAGGGTTTCCATAGAGGAAAACTGGCTGAAGAAACCACTTCTTGTCTTGTGCTTTGGTCTGCAGTTCACTCCGCTCTATTTCGCGGTGCAGTCAGATGTGTTGATTCTTCTAGCCCGTTTCCTCTAGCCCATGGGTTGATTCCTGTAGCCACAGGGTAGCTGCCCATTTTCCTTCTTTTCTCCTTCCCTCTTCCCCTTCTCCCACTCAATTTTATTTTCCTTCCTTCCTGTCTTTCTGCCTTTTTCTCTCCCTTCACCTTCTCCTTCCCCTCTGTCTCATGTATCTGTAGAATAACAACCTACAGACATGACTTTCCCAAACATCCAGTATATTGCTGCTATATTAATACAGAAGGAAAGGGAACAAGCCATAAAATCATTGACGGATCAAGAAAAAAACCTGTTATGTATCACATGGGAGCACAGTACTCAGAATAACATGGGGGTTTTATTTCTAAGGAAGAATTGTAATCGTGTGTAAATTAAAGACAGGAGTAACAGAAGAATGGAGGCCCAGGCTGCCATATGAATAATACTTCTTTAGCTCTGAGCAATGAATGTAAGAGTTTGTCAGATGGCTCATGCAGCCACCCCTGTACCGGTCATATAGGAAACCATATCCAGTTCCAGACATTTAAAATGTCCATTTGGGGCTTTCGGCTCAGGAAATATTCCTGACGACCTGACACATTGGTGAAAGGTACGTCAGAAAACTGAACACAGGCAACATTGTTGAGTCCACCTGGATGAGTGTAGGAGATGTAGCTCCTCACCTTTCACAGACGAGTCAACTGAGAATATAACGTCTCATGTTCTTCAAATTATGTGAAGAATTAGTAATTGTCTTATGGCTAGAAACCATGGCAGGGCTTTCTGTTTTCTTTTCATGTATGGTGCTGAAAGTAATTGAGCAATGAAAAATCCTGTTTAGGACTGCAATAACAATTAATCAAAATTGAGCATGTTATAAAATATGGCTTGGATGCTCATCCGATGCAAATCAGCTTTTGTTTGAAATCAATAGAGCTGTGGCAATTTATGGCAGCAAAGGGCTTCGCTCTTTTTCTTTTGAATGAATAATATACCCATGTATTCATTTTTCTTTCTTACACTAAGTGCCAGTTTTCAACCTGTTCATTTGTATAAAGCTGTGGAACACAGTTGTAATCCACCCAGTCTACCATAATTCAGTGCTTTCTAGAACAGGGTTTATCATTGTCCATTTTTCTTTTCACTGTCACCCAGGTGAAGTAATGTAATTGTGCATTTAGTCACGCTGCTAGCCTGAAATTAAAAGTTAAACAAGACTGCAATCTTTTCTTATCTATGCTTCCAAAGTCTGGCGTAATGTAAAGTCTTGTGTGTTACAGTAGTGTAAAATAATTCCTGCCCTTGGATACTTACTGACATGAAAGAAAACAGTGGATGAGGAGCTGGTTTTTGACAGAGGTGGAGAAGTGCTTTGTCAGAAATAATACTGCAGCACTGCAGCAGCATAGCAGATCTCAGTCAGACACTTTAGAGGGGAGGAGGTTTATATTTTAAAGCAAAGCTGATTTCATTCATTCATCCATCCACGCATTTCCACAAACGCGTACACCACCAAACCGTGTACGTCCAAATAGTCTGTCTGCCCTTGGAGCACCAAGATGCTGGTGTGCAGACAGGCTAACTGACATTCCTTGGGGTGACAGGGGACAAAAGAAGCAGTCTAGTTTCTCTTCACATGTTCTGTGTTCATCTTAGGTTGGTGATTTTGAGCATACCTTCTGTTGTTCACTGTATAAACTGACAGGGTTTACCCACCTGAGTCATCAGGATTAACTCACTATGTTTGTTTCCCAGTCTGGGTATCCTGAGAAGAAACACAAGAGATGTACTGGGATCTTGATGACCTCCTCATCTAAGTGACATCAACACATGTTGTTCTTCCAGCCCTCCTTCTGCTGTATGATCCTTGTGGTTCTCCCATACCCATATAGTTTTATTCATACCAATGTAAACATCTCTACTGCAATTCTCTACAACAGGAGACAGATGCTGTTCTAATGGTTAATGTAGACTTTTATGATGAACTGTGATGTTGAAAAATAATCTTAATAGGGATATTATAGAACTCATTTCCAACTCGTCATAAATTGTCATATTTAAATATCTGTATATCATCACTGGTGTATTACTTCCCACTTGAAGGAATGTTGCAATAGCAGGACTGTTACAGGCTTGAAGATGAAGGTACATTAAGCTTGTTTCTCACTTAATCCATGGTTGAGTATACCTCATAACATGGGTAATTGCTGTTAAGAAGCATTAACATAATCTGCATCTCGTCTTATGTTTGGGACTGAATTAATCTCATCTAACTATAGACATCTGCAGTGCTGACATTACTTTTGAGCTAACCAAAGTTCTTTGTTACTGGTGAAAAGAAGCAGGTACCTCTAAGGTGCAGTTCTTTTGACTTTAGCATGAGAAAAATAACAACTAAAAATGTTTATTTTTCCCTAATGACTAAAGGCTTCTAAAAGAAACCAATAGAGAGTAGTTGAAATACAGAACTCTACATTTAGTTAGTAAATATCACCCCAGATATCTGCTTTGTGTCGTAATGGCCCCACAGCTATTATTGTGACCAGGTGTGGACCAAATGAAATTTTCCTGTTGCCCCCAGAAGAGTCACATTAGCAATGGAAATATTTCTGGAATATAAAGAATTTGAATTAAAGTGTCTTTTCCATATGTATAGGATGGAGAGATTGCCTTCCTTTGGGGTATAATTAAATGTATTTCCATTTAGTGTGGGGAGACAAAATATATTTATGCAATGGGGAGGATTTGATCTAGAATCTCAGTTTTTTATCTGGCACGTGATAAAATTCAGTGAAATGTCTCCTGCACATGAGAGTATTTTGTATTCAATTTGGTTCTTAATGTTAACTAAATTGATAACCCGTTTAGCTCCTCTTGCAGGTAGAGATCAGCACCCATCACAATGATCAATGGCAACTGCATTGTAGCTGCTGTGTCTTTAATACTTTGGTTTTCAGTGGCGAATACCACAGTTTTGAACTACTGTTGCTCTGCTAGTTTAAAGGGTGAGGTTTTAGTTATTTCCAGCTGATGGACGCCTATCATTGTCATCACTGCTGCTAAGTCGCAATGGCTGTGCAACTCCTGTTCAAGCATGCTGGCCAAGAATTGCAAATGTGGCTACTAATTTCCAGTGCTCACTGTGAAATACTTGTGTCCAGCCAGAATGGTGTGGGTCTTCCTGATGACATGGCTGACAGTTCCATACTGATGTTTGAATATCCTAGTGGGACCAAAGTAGTGCTGTATGCCAAAGTATAGGCAATTGAATCCTGCTCCAGCTGCTTTTGAAATTCTTGGACAAAAATACCAGACAGGGATTGTTTTGATCCTTGTTTCAGTAAGGTAAAGCAGAAAGTAAGTAATTTGTCATGAATGGGATTCCCTTTGAATGACTCAAGGCTCATTCCTTTACTGAAAGCCACCTTTCCCACCCTCTCAAAAGCCCAAACCTCAAGCTCTTTTCAACATGTGTAATTAGCACTAAATCTGATCCAGATGTTAAGAAATAGCAAACTGGTATTAAAAGCTCAGTGGAAACATTTCAGCAAAAGGCAGTGAAGATGATTGCAAATGTCTGTTGTCCAACACTACACTGCAACTGCTGATTCAATTTTTGACTGTAGCACACATATTAACAAACCGAGCCTTATTCTTTCTCTTTTTCTCTCTCTTTTCTTCTATTTTGTTTAATGTTAATTTCTTTGTACAAAAGACCTTAGCAAGTCATCCGCTTGTGATGTTCAAAGAGCTTGCCTACAGGAAAGACTGAGCTCTTTGAAAAAGCATGTAGGATCGGGAACACTGGTTAATATTTACCGGCTTACAAGAGCAGATGCTAGATAATAATAGGTTGTGCAGCAGTGTGAAAGTTACGATATTGCACAAAACTGCCATCGGTCCTTGAGACATTCCTCTGTTCCTAACATGTTTTGCCAAAGTAGGTAAAGGGGAGGGGATCAGAGACAAGTGCTCCTTCAAAATAAGAGCTGTCAGGCAAAGGAGTGATTGTACCTTGTGCCGTTTGAAGTAGAGAGAAGTTGTGTGAGAAGAGTTAAACTTACCCATAGGACAAAGCTCCTGGACACCTGGTCAGTGCCAGAGCTCTGCTGCAGAACGGACTCCTAGGAAGTGAAAATGGTCAGCAGTACAGTCATTCAAGGGCATTGCTCTGTGTTGATAGCAGTGTAAACAGTGTATTTGAGAGACAAGCCTAGAAAGACTGCTCAGTTTCGGAGGGGCAAGCTCTTCTTGTATAGAAGAGGTACTAATATCACTGAATGAAATAGGTTTGATGACTGCTTATACAGCCTTTCTGTAAAGGAATGAGATTATGCTATGGCTTTGTTCCTTGCATATCCCATCATCCCAAGCCAGTATCATGCAAAGATGCTGCATGTAGATGAAAAAATGTGGTTTAACTTCCTTGTCAGGAAGGTCCACTAGATTTTTTCATTCTTCTCTTCATCCTTCTCTCTTTAAAGAAGAACTTACCATGTCTGCTGAGTGGTAGCCTTGACAAAACCAGAACCAATTTTTACATTCTCAATTTTTGGGGACCCAAAGGAAGTCCTTGAAGTAACATTCTCAGTAATGCTTCCCATCATGTTCATCTGTTCTTCTAATTTACACCAAAATTGGCAACACATTTTTTGTGTGCTGTCTTAGGCTCCTGTTCAGCATTAGTGCAAGGTCGAATACTATGTTTTTAGCTGTATTGGAGAATGCTGATTGCAGGTTCTGTTACATTATGTCAGTACTCTTGTGTCATTAGTGCTACACCTTTATATTGCTTATCATAATTTCTCTCTCCTACTGTAATCCATGCTGAAACTTTGGACGTCAATAGGCAGGTCTTGCTCTCCTTAAATACACAGTGCATTAGAGCTGATGGCTCAATAGGAACCGGTTGCAATATCAAACCCTGAAATTTGAAATAACCTTTGCTAAATCTGTAGCCAGTGAAATCAAGATCGTTAATCCTATAGTTTCTTCCATCTATAATTGGAACTCTGAAGAGCAAATTTGGAATAGTACGCTACTTTATGAAATCCGAATATATGCCCTATACTGCTTCAGAAGGAATAAGGCAGAACATATTCAGTATTCTTGGGCAGAATATGTGATTGATGCTAAGGACAAACCTTGCTTGACTTCAAGACATCTCTTTTAGAAGCTGTGTCACAACCTCCCTTCCAAACTCCTATCATTCTTAATTAGATTACAGTGAATATCGATAGAGAACAGAATAGATAGCCACATGGTGATGCTTTATCAGGACCTCTCTGGATTTGTGCCTTCCTCACATTCTTTTGTTTTCATGATCCAGTGTGTAGAATGAAAATGCCTAGATGCTGTTGTGCTGCGTATTTCATGTCAGAAATGCTGGGAAAATATGCAGGGGTGGAAGGGGAATTTTTTCTGCAGAAGGCCAACATAAGCTGCATACATCATGTCATCTCTGTCCCATGCTACCAGCATGACTTAAATAACTGAAGGTTCTCTTCACAGAATAACAAATTTTACCTGCCCTAACTCAAACAGCTATAAATTTGAAGACCAAATCTCAGTGAATCATCACAGGCTCCTTCTGTAGTCGGGGTGTGATTCTGTGATTCATCTTGTGCTAGCACAGAAACTTTTAAACTAGCTCCCAGGACTCCAATAGGTTCAGAAGCCACCTGTTTGCAGTCTTCTGCGCTATATTGCCAGGACCCTGTTATTACACCCATTAATGTTCTTTTAACAATTGCTTTCAAGTGCTCAATTATAGTATTCCATAATATTAATGAGCAGACTTTCACTGCTGACAGATGTGGTAGTGATTCAAAGTTATTGCCGAGACTACTGAATGCTCAAGAAGGTGGAGACTCCAAAGATAAGGTGCTTCCACATGTGAATAGGCACTAGAGTGATTTAGACAGAGGCATTAGGTGATGGAAGAATGAGGCAATCTAAGTTCAGTGCATGAATGTGGTTCTCATTCACTGAACAAAGTCATTTTGCACCTGTAAGTTGGTGTCAATAGCAGGAGCCAGGACCCATGTTTACCACCCATCTCACCTTCCACAGGGATGTTTGCATAAATGATTGCAATGATTTATTGTTGCCAAACATCAGCAAAGTGTCTTGGGGCTGTATTTTGACTGTTCCTAAGCTGCCTAAGCAGTCCATTGCAAGATAGCTCTTGCATTGGGTGCTTTGCCTCAGAGGCACTGGGACTAGTTTTCTGTCTTCATTGTATATGAAGCCAAGACCTGGAAGTTATGGACAATAACATAGGTTAGCCACCTGCCAGGGTGCCACCCACCGCAGTAGTTATGATGCCAAAGTTCAGCACCTCTGTTAGGTGGTTTGAATGTGGCCTGGAGTGCCTTTTCATTTGAAAATCAGTTGCTAATAATGAAATCCCTAGGTTGGCTTTTCTTGCTCTGAGTATTAAACCCTCTTACTTTAGCAAACTGGTTTCATGGTTTAGTTAGTAATTATTACTATTAATAATGTAGTTTAGATCAACATTTCATTTCACAGTACCAAAGTGAGCAAATGCTGTTGTGCAACTCAGCCTTCCCATAGAATAATAGTACCACGGACTGCCTTCTTTGGGCTAAGTAGCTGAGACATGTTTATACTACAAATGAACATCAGAGCTATATATTTTTTCCTAGTAAATATAGGCATAGCAACCTCACAATTATAATTTGATTTCTTAATAGTAAATAAACCAATCTCTCACTTTGTCAGTCAGCAGGGGAATCTGATATTCCCTGGACTCCAACTCCGATAATACTGTTTATTATATACCCCCAGAGGCTGTTCCTATGCTGATCTAACAGACATTAACATCAACCAGTCTACTTGGTAAATAACTGTAGGATGCTCTGTTGCCCAGCTCCCTGGTACTCTACTGACGTACACACACCAACCACTTTTAACCTTCTACTGACAGAGGGAATAAGTCATGGGATGTCTCTTTCCTAAACCAAGGAAGTACTGTTTCCATTTAACTTCTTTTGGAGTGTAGTTTGATCCTTAGAAGTGCTGGTGGTGTTGGAAGCTAAGAGCTGGTACTTGAATATATCTGAACTATGACAACTCCAGTAGGTGCAGAGGAGCTATACTGACTTACACCAGCCAATGTGATAGCCCAGAGCTTAGGGAAGAGATATTTGCTGGGCTGTAGCACTCCAGCCTTCTTCTGTGTGATCAGTGCAGTGCTGGTGGCAGCCACTCTCTGGAAGACAAAACAGCTTCCTCTGATCTTCTCATTTCATGCTCTCTTTGCTGAGATCACACACAGAAAAGAGGTTTGGCAGGCTTTAGATTGAATAATAGGGTTTGCAGTGTGATTCCTTGTTCCAGAGGATTCCCAAGGCATTAGGGAAGTGCAGCCTTCCAGCTCGCACCCAGCAGTGCTGGGTGAATAAATGCTCTACTTCATGAGAAGAAGGGAATATTATGTGAAGGTGTCACTGCTGTTTAAGAGGAGGACAGAAACCTAATCTAAAGGCAGATGGAGGCTTATGGATAGAAGATTTCAGTATAAGAGTGTCTACACCAATGAAGATGCATCCCTTTTATGAGTGAGGCAAGGAGACAAAGTAAGACCTCTTTGGGCTGTTGTAAAAGGGATGTTTGGAGCAAGAAGAAAGGGAACAGTGGCCTCACTGAAACCTGAACTAAACTCCAGTCTGTGCTAAGAAACATTTCTGTGGAGGCACAGATGGAAAGAGCCTATGCTGTTAATGCCAGAGCGCATGTCCTGTTCAGGACCCAGCTATGACAGGAGAAGAGATTTACCACTACCATTGTTCCTCTTGCGGGTGACTATTGTTCCTGTAGTTCTGCTTTTGTGACATAATTGCCTTTAAGCAAAAGTAGTGGGGTTAGAATAAGCAGTGTTATACCCATAATCAGTGCTGCCATGAAGCAAATTGAAAAATGCCATTTAAACTGCTCAAGTGATGGAGAGAGTAACATCCAGCAGAGGTAGCATCATCTGTGGGGCAGCTTGTCTGCTCTTGTCTTTGAGAGTAAGTGGGCGGCAAGATTAGCTGGGAAATGCTCCATGGTGGTAAGGCTAGTAGAGTGGACAGCTGGCTAAAAGCCTGGGATATCCCTGTTGTTTGGTCTCCTTCCCTCTTCTCCCCTGTCCTCTTTGTGCTTCCTTCCCTGCCCATCTCTGTGATACAACCTCTTCTCTTCCTGCTTATCAATAAATGTCTCTATGCCTTGAAATCCCTAAGTTAATTTACTTTTTCCACTCCTCCCTTTCTCCCAGTTATTGTGCAAAGAAGGTAATCCCTTGTGTCTTCTTGAAGATACCTAAATTTCCTCTGCTAAAAGGAGCAATTATGGGCAAGACCTTTGGATTTTTAATTATTTCTAATTTGCTTTGCAAAGCCAGGGTGTAGCTTGCAATGCCTTTATAAATCACAGCGGAGTACAAAGGCAATCTCCAATACCTGTTAGCTGCATTCAAAACTAACCTGTCTGGAGAATCCAGGTATATTGCTTGAGGAAAAAAGAGGGAAACTTGTTTTTGTCTAAATATGCCCTTTAATTAAATTAGGTTGTAGGCATAGTGTAGGCAGCATCTAATGCACTTAAGCCAGAGCTACATATGTGGACTTCATACCTCTGTATTTTTGGAAATCAGGTACTTGGGTTGCATTTGACCGGGGTATTTTCAGGCATGGAATTGCTTGCACACACCAATAGATGGCAGTCCATCTTCACATCCCTTTGCTGCTTCAGAAGTGAGCTAAAAGGTGAGGCGGAAAGGGAGAAAACAGTTTTTCTCAAAAGCTTTCTCCTTTTTATGTGTCAGAGTTTCAAAGCTAAATGTTCAAATGCCCGGGAAATGAGAAATTATCTGAAAACTAGTACACTGCATGCTACCACAGCACAAATTACCCCATGCTGTCCTGTCAGATTTAATCTGCCTGAATGGGTTTTGGAAGGGATGATATGGGATTTAGTTACCATGTGCGCTAGTAAACTGAGATTAGCTGTGTTCTTGATATCATTGCGTATTTTAATCTATGATTCAGTTTTATTGCCTGAGTTCTACATTGTGAAATCTTCAATAGATATCAAAAAGATAAGGAAAAAAAAAGAAAAGAAAAAGACATCTCAAGTCATATAGAGGATCCCTGATCTTCCCATCTGATTCTGTGCTACAGTGCAGTAATTCAGCAGTAACGACAAAGAAAATATCTCAGTATCAGATTAGCAGATGTGATGGTAAAATTAAATGTTGGCTGTACTGCCTGGTTGCTCCTCTGCAGTTGTGGAGCTTGGAGCTAGTTTGTCTGTTTCTGATGACCTCAGTTTTGCTTTGAGCATCTGTTTGCATTAATCTAATCTTTTTACTCCTTTTGTTTACTCACACACTACTACTACATCCACAGAGCCATGGTGGGCATGGGAGTTTTGTTTTAGGAGACATTTCCTAACAAGAACTGATTTCATTGCTGCTGATTTGGTTAAAAAGTGAAAAATAAAACAAAATGGATGTGTTTGCCCTGACTGTGCAGTTCTCACAACCCAGGAGTGAGCTGGGGACAGGAAGTTCATAGAATCATAGAGTGGTTTGGGTTGGAAGGGATCTTAAAGCTCATCCAGTTCCAAGGCCCCTGCCACGGTCTGGGACACCTTCCACTAGACCAGGTTGCCCAAAGCCTGGCCTTGAACAGCATTGTCTTGTTGATCCAAGGTGTTCCTCTAGCTGCCCCGCACAAAAGATAAGTCTTTATGTGTAAAACCACTATGCAGTTTCTCTCTTTGGCTTGATAGCTGTTTCTGGGACAGAGCTGCATGGATGCCAGGAAGCAGGATCCTTGCTGGAAAAGCTGAGGCATGTCACGGAGGCTACAGCAACACTCAGCATCCACTTGATGCTGCTGCCTTTTCAGCTTTTATGATGGTATCTGCCGTGGGCTCTTCACCCACTGCCCTGTAGTTTATCCACAGCCCTTCTCCTCATCTTCCCTTGCAGAACAGGTCTTCACACAGCCTACTTCCTCCTGCAATGTTTGCACCAGGTTGGGCGTTTCTGAGGATGGGGGGTGTTTCTCATTCAGTCTGGCACCATCCTGAAGCCCCAAGCTATTTGGAAAGAAACTGTGCACTTTGACACTACATAGAGTCATAGAATAGTTAAGAGCTGGAAAGGACCTTAAGATCATCCAATTCCAAGCCCCCTGCCATGGGCAGGTACACCACACACTAAATTGTGTCACCCAAGACTCTGTCCAACCTGGTGTTGAACACAGCATACGTGCTTTTTCTTGTTGTTAAATTCTTGGCCTCCTCTAGTTTATTCTGTCCTTCTTTTCACCAGCAACAGCAATATTCTAAATCAGTAAACAGGCTTTAACCTAGAGCCATTGTTAACTGGAGAATGCAGGTACTGCTGAAAATAAATTGCCTCTACTAGCAGTGCACAGCATGAAACCAGAGGTTTCTTCTGTGACCCTCTTTATGAAGAATTGTGCCTCATGTATAAAGAAGAGCTATCTTCTTTAAGCTGCAGGTATTTGTTTTAGTGGAGTGTTCATAGCCGGTGAGTAGAGGTGAGGCTGGAGAGGACACTGCAGATGCTAATGGCAGCAATAGGGCAGGCAGAAGAGCAAGCTCATTCACAGTTTGCCCATTCTTCGGGTTTCCAAGTGTAAACACATTGTGTTTCCTGGGAATAAAATGGCCATGAGCCTTCAGGTACAGAAACTGGCATAAAGAGCTTTGCACTGTTCTTTACCTTTCACGGCATTTCTGCTCTGAACATATGGTGTCATTTTATGTAGACATTTTAATGTATGGCATGCATACCAGAGGTTAGGTGTTATTCTGTAGTAGGACATCTATTTACTGCCAGAAGAAATATTATTCCGCTTCTTTGCATTTTATTAAGCTTTTCCCTTTAGGAAAAAAACTCAAAGCCCCCCCCCCCCCCCCCCCCCCCCCCCCAAGAGCCCCAACCACAGTCAAGGATTATGTGAAGTGGGGAGAGAACACAGAAAGCCTGGCCTTCAGCTTCCAAGATGAATCGCCATAATGTGAAGCCAAAACCAGATGAACTGCTGAAGGCTTGCTGCTTAAGCCTTGGTATCATTACCTCTCATCTTTGACCTGAAGGGATTGATGACTTCCCTCTGGAGTATTAATGAACATGCTGAGCTTCTCTGTAGCAAAACTTGAACTTCCTCTTGTCTGAAAGAATGGAGGAGGAACCTCGAGCTTGTTTTCATGGCTCCAGTTTAATTGCTGATACAGGGGATTTTGTCATCTCTGCAACGAACGGCAGCAGAATCTACAACACGACACAATGCAGGGCAGGGGAAATTCAAGGAGGGAATGGGAAAAAGGGGAAAACACACTAGCATTTTTTTCCTGCTTTCAGAAACACATTTGCTAACACAACTAATAAATACTAACAAGGCACAAGGCTCCATGTGACCCCCAGCCGATGCCCCAGTAGATCCACAGCACTCTGATCCAAGTGAAAGGGTGTCAGCTTCATTAATGGCAGCATTCTCCAGGTGCACACCAAGTAATCAAGCATGCTATGAAAAGTTAATGGGTGTAAACTTAACAGGGTGCTTTCACTAGCTTTTGTAGATATTTCTGAATAAGCCAGAATGCTTATTCCTGGAGCTGGAGATCAAAGTCCAAAGCACAATGAGTCAATAGTTGTCTTTTTATTGTTTTCAGTGAACTTTTGAGCATGATCTAATAGTATAAACAAAGCTTATACTTGTGCAAAGCTTAGCCCTGGGTGCAGCACCAAGCTTAAAGTTACAAGACTCATCTTTAAAGTCAGACTGCTCATGTGCTGCGCCTTTACAGGTCACTTCACCCACAGTGCCTCAGTTTCCCCCAGCTCCTTCTGTCTTTCTTCAGTGTTGGATTGATTCTGCCTAGTGGGGGTTTGCTGAATGCCAGTTGTGAGCGGGATGTGAATTTTCTGAGAGACCTGTAATGCAGAATGCCAGGCTCTGACTTCAGTCACAAGTTGGGAGATTCCTGGGCAGCAGTCCAAGCCGAGCATGCATTGGTGACATCTGCACACTCTGTTCTGTCTCACTGCAGGCCTTTGGCATTTCCCGTGCTGGATTCTTTCGGTGCAGAGATTGTCAATCCCGACAAATAAGGGCAAAGAACTAAATACAAGCAGTTTTCAAAGCAAATGCAGAAAACAGTTCATGCAGCACTGACTATATGAATGCTCTCTCAGTGTTGCTTGCTCAGCCACACTGCATGTTTTGTGTATTTCATAGTGTGCTTCCACATTTAATGTATGAGTTTGAAAAGGAAAAAATATCCCAAGGAATGTAACTTCACCTGTCATCTGGGGAAAGTTACCTTGTTAATTTTCTATTGTTCAGCTTTCTGAGCTCTGGGGGAAAAGCATCAGGAGATTTATCCCTGCCAAAGAATATGGCCTTTGATGAACTGAGAAACACAGCATGCAGTTTCTGTCTTAAACTGGCTGTTGCATTGCTTGACATCTTAATGCAAATGTTCTCTGGCATAGTGCAAGAAACCAGAGGATTATGTTGGTTCATTCCCTAAAGAAATACACACTTCCACACAAGCACAGCTTTTCCTATAATGCAGGAATGTATTGGAATGAATGCTGTCAAATGGAAGCTACATCTTCCACAGGCAGGGGCAATGGGGACATGATTGGTCCCACAAGTGGAAACTGGAATTAATGACTCATCACTCCCGTTTAAGAGTCTCTGTTTAGCCAGGGACTTGTATAAGGGCACAGGAACAACAGATAGATAGATAGATAGATAGATAGATAGATAGATAGATAGATAGATAGATAATATTGATAGATAATATTGATAGATAATATTGATAGATAGATAGAAAGATAGAAAGATAGATAGATAGATAGATAGATAGATAGATAGATAGTCAATCACTTTATACTTATTCTAAGCTCAGACCACCAACATTAAAATGTTTCTCTGTAGCATCTTCCTAGGCAGAACTAGGTTTCTGTGCATCCCCTAAAGATGATTTACATAGTATAGCACACAGTGATCTCTAACATATTGCCTTGACCCTGATTTTTCTGGGTATATAGTATTTCTGGGCTTAGGGAAAAGTCCGTTTAAGGAAGCAAACTCTATAAAGAAGAAATAAAATAATGATCTCTTAAGAACCAGAAAGGAGATACAAGATCCACTGCAACCCTAAGAAGAGATTATGTAAATCAGCCTGTTTTTTCCCTGGGAAGGAGAAAGGGAGCTGGTAAAATAGTTTCTGAGAAAGGAAGAGGCCTTCTGTCATGCCAGGGGCAAGCACCTTTTATTTCATTCTATCTCTTCAGTGCTTTTCCCAACTTCCTTCCTGATATCTCATGTCATCAGTAGATTAAAATTTATTGAGGGCTAGGGCACAGTGAATCCCTTCATTTCCCCCAGTGTTTTCATGGCTCAGTATAGTACATTTTTCCTCTTCAGCCTTTAAATCCACTTCTGTTCGCTTTCAGGAAAACCTCCAGTACTTTCAGGGAATCTCTGGTGGATTTTCCCAATCTACCTTGGCTGTTTTTCTCGAGAAGACTGTCTCTGGCATTAATAGCTCTGTCCCCAAGCTCCAGTGAGTAAACTTCAGATGGCAGTTTATGTCCAGATAGTTTTGCCAAAGGGGCTTATTTATGTGAACCTCTTCTGCCTAAGCAGCAGGACTCTAAAGCATCCAACAAGTACCGAAATATTCCAGTAATGGAGATGGGATGCGCAATTTATTGTTGTTTCATGTTTTTATTTTACTGAGAATATCTGATACTTCCTGAAGTAAGACTTTGCCTGCTAAGTGTAGCCCTGGCTGCTTGGGGAGAGAGTGCACAGTGTGCCAGACATGAAAATAATGAGTGTGTCCTTCCTGTACTCTTCCTAATGCTCTTTATGCCATAGCAGCCCTCAGAACAGCAGCTTCCAACAGAACTGGACTGTGATATGGAGAGAGGATACAGAGGGGGCACAATTACCGTGTCTGGAAATGGTAGAGAATGAGTGAAAACACAATCAGAAGGGTATGGATTGGAATTAGATGGCAAGGAGCAGGTCTGTGATGCACTGGATGTGAGATGGGGATATCATGGACAAGGATCCAAGTTGGGATGTGGGACTTACTAGACAAGGAGCTTGGAACAGAAGGAGCAGAGAGTTGAGAACTGGATATGGCTGATGACTGGTGGCTGAGAAGCCTGAATGGAAACTGATGTGGCACGGATGGGGAAAAGGGATGAGGAGGAACCATGTGAAGTGGGATGGAAAGTAAGAGGATACTGTGGGCTAGAGTAATGTGAGTCAGGCTGTGGTGGATGAAGGGAAGGGAAGACATTTCTGCTTTCACTCACTGCTTGCCTTCCTGCATCGAGCAGTACCACAGGCTGGGGTTTCCAGCCCATGTTTCCTTGCTCTCTGCAGATGTAAAGGCTTCCAGCAAAGCATCTTCTCTCCTATCCACGCTGATTCACATCAAAGATGATGATCAGCTGTTGCTATCACTTGCTCCATTAGTTTGAATTGGTTGAAAGCTATTTTGATATACTTGCAGGATCTAGCCTGGCTTGGGCTCTGTGATTGACAGCACATGATAGCAAAGCTTCTGGTTTTTTTTGATTGTGCAGTTTGCCTGCACGTTGCAGCAGGAAATACTTTAATCAGATTCCATTCCTTCATTTGCACATTTCAAATTAATCTCTTGGCTATTCTTACAAGATGAATCCAGTCTGTTTATTTAGCTGGATAAATGTCTGCTACAAAATCTCATTAGCCCAACAATTACCTTTGACACCACAGACGAACAACATCTTTTTGCCATGTAAATTAGGAAATCACACCAAGTCCATTCCAGTTTTGAGAGGGCAGAGTTTTGAAAGACTTTCACAATGCAAAGCACAGGTAAAGTCAGTAATATTTCTGCGGTGGGTACAGCCTGGATACCAGCAGACATTGGATTTTATTATAATTCCTCATGATAAAGCTATCCCTATGAATCATATGCAGACCAAAAGCCCGGTCGCGATATTAATCATTCCACTTGATGATTCTTTCAGCTCTCCCATATGGCATTTCTTTGGAAAACAGCAAAAAAAAAAAAAAAAAAAGAAAAAAAAAGAAGAGAAGAACAAGGACTGATCTTCAGAGGAATAGAAAATAGGAAGGCGAGTCCATTCTTTGCAGTATTTCTTTTATTATCCTGTCCCCATTATTAGCCAGTATTAAGCACTATTGATGCAATAAAATAATTTACTGTTCCAGAGATTTAGATTCGGGTCTTGATTCTTTCTTCCACTTATTCTGTATTCTCTCTGATGTGGTGAAAAGATTCTCTGTTTAGTGCTTGTGCATGAAGCTGAAGATGAGGGAGCTGGTGGAAGTGCTCGCCCAGCTGCTTCCCTTCCCTGGCTAACCAGGGAGGTCCCAGTTGACTGGAGGTTTGCAAATGTGATGCCCACCTAAGGAGGGGCTGGAAGGAGGATTTGGGGAATTACATGCCTGTAAGCCTGACCTCAGTGCTGGGAAAGGTTATAGAGCAGATCATCTTGAGTGTCAACCAAGTCATTAGGTCTAGTGAGCATGGGTTTATGAAAGGCAGGTCCTGCTTGACTGACTTGATCGTCTATGACAAAGTGACCCGCTTGGGGGCTGAGGGACAGGATGTGGTGAATGGAGTTAAGTCCAGCTGGTGGCTGGTCACAAGTGGTGTTCCCCAGGGCTCGGTACTGAGGCCAGTTCTGTTTAGGATATTTATCAGTGGTCTGGGTGAGGGGATCAAGTGCACCTTCAGTAAGTTTGCAATGACATCAAGTTGGGTAGGAGTGTTGATCTCCTGGAGGGTAGGAAGGGTCTGAAGAGGAATCTGGACAGGCTGGATCAATCGGCTGTGGCCAGTGGGATGAGGTTCAACAAGGCAAAGTGCCAGGTCCTGAATCTGTGCCACAACAACCCCATGCAATGCTACCAGCTTGGGATAGAGTGGCTGGAAATCTGCTCATGAAAAGAGGACCTGGGGGTGCTGACTGATGGAGCTGACCATGAGCCTGCAATGTGCCCAGGCAGCCAAGAAGCCAACAGCATCCTGGCCTGTATCAGCACCAGTGTGCCCAGCAGGGCCAGGGCAGTGATCATCCCCCTGTACTGGGCACTGGTGAGGCTGCATCTCGAATCCTGTGTTCAGTTCTGGACCCCTCACTACAACAGAGACATTGAGGTGCTGGAGCAGGTCCAGAGAAGGGCAACAGAGCTGGTGCAGGGCCTGGAGCACAAGTGTGATGAGGAACGGCTGAGGGACCTTGGGGTGATTTAGCCTGGAGAAGAGAAGGCTCAGCGGGGACCTTACTGCCCTCTACAAGTACCTGAAAGGAGGTTGTAGTGAGGTGGAGTCAGTCTCTGCTCCCAAGTAACAAGCAATAACATAAAGGAAGTGGCCTCAAGTTGTGCCAGGGAATGTTTGGATAGAGATTAGAAAAAACTTCTTCACTGAAAGAGTTGTCCAGTGTTGGGAAAGGCTGCCCAGGGAAGTGTGGAGTTACCATTGCTGGAGGTATTTAAAAGACATATAGATGTGGTGTATAGGGACATGTGTTGGTGATGGACTTAGCAGTGTTAGGTTTACAGTTGGACTCAATGATCTTATGTTGTTCTCTAACTTAAATGATTCTATGATCCTATGATTCTATGATTTCAAAGAAGTCCAAGTCCCATTCATAGCCAGCACTGTTCTGGCTGTGACACTTGGTGGCTCTGACACTTTGAAAATGTAGTTGGAATATCTGCAGTGACAGGCACTGGCATCTTCAGTGTTTGGTTTCCCAGTCCCTCAGCTTCTTTTACAAATATTATCCAAATGGAGTGCTTCTTGGAAGTGGGAGCTTTTTTAATGGGCTGCGTTTGCCCAGAGAACCTGTATAAGCTAACATGAAAGTGTGTGTGCACAGAAGAAAAAGAGCTTCGTATCAAGTTTTCTATTCGTGTAGCATTTTGCTGCATTCTTTCTTTATAAGTGCAGCTATGTGTTTTTTCCCACACGGCAGAAAAATAATTGGATTCCAGATTGACATGCCACAGCTTTGTTTATCCAGATGTTGCTCCTTTATGGTACAGCATCTCCTCTAATTCTGTAGGGCTGTTCTGGGCATCTGGGTCAGCAGCAGCCTCATTGAAGTAGACTTGCTACAGGTACTGTATGCCCAGAGTGAAAACTGTGACTGGTAAAAAGAACACACTGTAATTAGCTGTACAATGGATCAATGGATATCAATCTGGGTTGATGTTTTTTAATATTTAAATTACATTTAACCACTCTGGTAGAGAAGAGCAGGAGAAATAGAAAGAAGCAAAATAATGATGTGATTAATATTCATGCTATAATGAATTTGCTCTTCCCATCTGTCAGAGATCGCTGTATGTTCCATACCTATCTACCCATAAATCAAAAGCAGACTAGTGTGCTAGTTTACTAATGTGTAAAAAAAATTAATAATTTATTCAGAGAACTGCATCCTCTTCATGTTTTAGCTTCTTTTCCGTTATCTTCATTTTACAAACGTGGTGAATTATCCGCAACTCATTCCCCACTCTTTTGTGCAAATTTGCTTTACGCCTTGGTTGGAAAGTGTTTGTGCAAGATTGTCCTATTAAGTGTAGCAGATCTTCACTGTTAAGTGCAACTCTAATTTCTGCTGAAAGCAGTGGGATTTACAACAATGAGCTTTAAAGATGTTTTTTTTGCTACGCCTGGATCACTTGCTTCATCTCTACAAACTATATGGGTTTGTTAGAGTAATTTCTCTGATCACTACACAAATCTTTTTGATTAAACAAAGGTGGTCTGAGCCCAGAAGTCCTTTACTGTGAACATTTATACTGTTGTTGCCATGACCTGAACAGTTAGTGTTTGGGGCCTGGCCAGGATGTTTCCATTAGTAGAGAAATTGATGACAAGAATGAGACAGTTTTTTTGGTGCTGTCCTCCTTATTTACAATGAATATGCACAAAGTCATACTTCCCTGAACGTGGCAGAAACCACGAGAGGCAGCTTTTGAGCACAGTTTAAAAATCCAGTACTCAAGTGCCTTTAACTTTGTCTGTCAGGGCAATGGGCGCAAAGGCTTTTCATTTGTTCACCATTGACTTTTCTCTGTCCCCTTTGTCACCAAGACATGTGTCCTTGCAAGCACTGTCCTGCTGCCTTTGGTGTTGGACTCAGCCTACATGTATTGGTCATGCTAAGGTTCACTTGCTTCTCTTGACAGATACTGCTGCCAGTAGGTACCTTCTTCCAAAAAGGAATGCAATTTCCTCCCCTGTAGGTGGAAGAACAACATTTAATTGATGCCATGGTAAATGGCAGCTGCTGCTATCTTTTCATGACATAATATAAATTCACTATCACTCACGCAAAGTTACTGCAAGCATAAAAATTGGTGGCAAAAGAAATAGCTGTGAATCAAGACTGACGCTCTCTGTTCCTGTTTGAATTTGCAGGTAAAGGTGATGGCAATTATTTTAGATGAAAAAGTCTGTTTATATAATGTCAAAATGCCATGCTTTAAAAAAAAAACACGTCTGTTTTAGAAAACAAGCTCTCTTCCCTGGCTAGAGTCTAGCAGGATTATTTTAGTTTGGGTTGGTTCAGCTCAGGTAAAAGCATTTTACTCCATTGAGCTGCCTCAGAAGATTTAGCTTGCTCTGTTTAGCAAATTGTTATACTGCGTTCCCACTTTGTGCATTGGTCCATGAGATGGCAGTTTGAGTTTGTATCACCCCTGATGATCTAGAGGTCTCCAAAGGATGGTTTCCTTCTTTCACAAGACAAAATGGATTTCATTCTGAGAATGCTCTACGTTTCAAGGTAGAAAGCATCTGACTTCCTTGCGTCAGAAAAGAAGATAACACAATCCAACTTGTGAAAGGGAATGTGGGCATCACTCTCCTGAGAAATAATGCCTGTGCAGTGAGGTGTTATAATGAAAAAGCCCCACGGGTGTATTAAACTAGTTCCAAACAAAGCATGTGAGATCATATCAGTAATCAACAGTGAAGTTGTTCAACAGAACTTCAGTCAAAATATTTTATTCCACATGACAAAAGAAAAATCTAGTTTTTTTTTCTGTAAAAATGTTCTTAATTCTGATTTTTTTTTTTGTCAGCATGTGGCAAAAATAAATGCTGGCATAACTGTTCTGCCTTCAAAATGAATTCCAAATTGTGTTCATCTGAGTGTAATCCCTTATTTGCAAATATAGGCCCCTTGACTGTCTGTATTGTAACTTATTGCTATTTTAAGTGTTGACATAAATTTACAGGAAAATATAGGTTTCAGTTGAATCTATGAGTTGTTACCCCATTTGATTTGTAGCTTGTGAGTTCTCAGATCAGAAGCCATCTTTCAGGAAGTGTATAAGCAATCTGGATACTCGTTTCTCTTTAGAGACTTCTGAATACTATCAATTCTATAACTTGCATTATCATGCATTCTGTCTCTCTCTTTCATGGGTCTCTCCATTCTTGTGGGTTTCAACTGCTTCTGTTTTGAACTCATATTTTCTGTGGAAGTGTAGACCTTGTAAACCATATGCTAGCCCACTGACAAAAGCCTTTTATTTCTTAGTTACCCTTGGCAGATCCCTTAGAAATGACTAAGACTCAAAAACCAATGATCTGCCCTCAGACTCACATCCATTGGACTGTTCTTTCCTTTATTCCTACTGCATGCACATGCTTTTACTTACAGCAGTCTTGACAAATGCAAAGTTCATCTCTGGCCAAGGGATTCCACAAGAAAAGCCTTTTCAGCTTTTATTGACTTTGAGTCTTGAGATATTTCCTGCTAAAGACTATTGAGGTCCTGTGCTAGTTAGTTTAGGGTTTTTTTTTTAATCAAAAGAAAAAGCAAAGTTGAAGCAAACATCAGTTTCCAAGGCAGTCTGAGCGCCAGGAGATCCGGCATTGCTCAGAACCAGGAGGCTCAGTTTCAATTCTCCTTTACACTACTGTCTTCAGTCCAAACACTCTTCCAGTACCAGGTTTGTGTTCTACATTGCTATAAGGTCTTTTATACTTTCATTTATATTAACTGGGATTCTCAAGCTCTTAAATACTATGTCTTCTTGTGAGGACTCTGCTGAGACACCTGTCTGAATCAAGACCAAACTGAAGAAATATTGACCTCTCTTTTTGTGTCCATGTCAGGTATCTCAGCAGTAGAACTTCAAAGTGCTTGTGAGACTGGTGCACATGGTGCTATCTATTAGAGAAATAACCAGAAATCAGACAAGAGAGGCTTAAAAAAAATATAGTTAGGAATAGTACGTTTGTGTATTTGTTGTAATAAGTTATATGAGCTGTGACTGTGCCCTTGTGTCTCCTTTGCCTTGATTTTTTACTGTGGAAACAGCAAAAGACCCAAAAGACCACAAATAACCTGCCTTTTGTGCACCTGTTCTATGAAGAATCCTTTGAAATTATGCAGTATGTGGTGTGCAGGCTGCTTTTGTGGGGTTGTAAGGACTCCTATGATTCTATTATCTCTTTTGGGTCTCCTCAGAGAAAGGTACTACTATACTGGCTGACAAGGAAAGCACTTGAAACAAACTCCGTATACCTATTCCACCTATTTTAGTATAGCAGAGGGAATTCTTCCAGCTGCAATTCCAGGCTCTGACTGAACTCTCTGTATCCCTCATTCATGTCCTACATAGCATGAGCTTATTGGTGATCTCAATGCTCTTTCTTTCTGAATATAAAAAAGTTACTACCTGAACTGTCCAACAATAGCAAGAAGCTTCAAAGCGATGGGTGCAATCCATTGATGGTGTTTGGAGCATTTTAATGAGCAGGAGGAATCATGGTTCAGATATATACGATTATGGAACAGGCTGCCCAAAGAAGCAGTAAATGCTCCATCCCTGGCAGTATTCAAGGCCAGGCTGGACAGAGCCTTGACAACCTGTTCTAGTGTGAGGCATCCCTTTCAGTGGAAGGAGGGTTAGAACTAGATGATCTTAAGGTCTTTTACAATCCAAGCCATTCTGTGATTCTATGGTGGCTGTGACTCCTTGACATAATTCTTTGAATCAAGGATGTTGCATGGAGTAGTCATCAGTCCCTAAGGACAGTGGCTACAAGGCAAATTTTGAGGAGAGTACAGACTCTGCTTTTGCGTTGGACCAGGAATCTTCAATTTTGCAAAAGGGAAATATGAAAAATTGAATGGGAAGAAATCCAGTTTTGAAGCTCTCAGGAGGGAATTGCAAAAGAACTGATCTGTTTTTAAAAGCCTTAAATCCCCTGAAGCTTCTGATTAATTTATTGAAAAAAAAGCTTTCATAAAAGATGTAACCAAACCCAAATCTGTTGCCTCCATGTAGAACACACTCAGGATGAAAAGCCCAAGGCTCTGCCCTGCCAGCAGAGAGTGTTTCAGCTGTCATCTGAGTAGGCATCTGTCACTCCCATCAGAGCAGGGACTGATCTGTTTTCTGGCCTGATTTCTAGAACATCAGTGATATTGAATGGAGAGCTGAACACTCAGATTCTAAGCAAACCAGTATCCCAAAACTACAAACACTGCTTCTTATTCTCTGCCCCTATGAAAGCCTCAAGGAATATGAAGTCATCTTTGCATCTATTTCTGTTCCCCGGGCTTTTTTTTTCCACAGTGATGGGCTGATTCTCATATATTTGCATGATGGGCTGACCCACTTTGAACAAAGTTATATGCTGATCAGTGAAAAACAGAATACTCTTTCCCAGCTTTTGGATTATTATTCAGCACAGCATGCTATGTTCACTGCTGCATTACAACACTTCTGAATAGCCAAAGCTATTGCCTTTGGTCTGCCGTATGGTACTGAAACTTTCTCCAGGCATCCAGCTTTGTGCCGTCCAGAGCACCACTGTGACAGGAGCTGTGGGATGTGAGTTCTACATAATGAAAATGAAGTTTGCTCTTTAGTTATAATTGTGGTTTAGCTGGGTGTCAGGGCCATGCAAACCCAATGCATGTAAGACATTAATTCCTTGGGTTCTCCAGCATCTCCTCCTGACTTGTCACCTTCAGAGACAAGACCATGGACTGGTTTGAGATCACAAAGAATCTGGTGTAACAGCTCCAAGCTTCATAATCAACATAGGCAGCTTTTCTGCCTAGTGACTTATTTCTGCACTCTGGTTATGTATAGGAACTGCTCCAAGTCTGAGAACCTAAACCTTCACCTGGTGAGTTGCTGAGGCAAAGCAACTGGGAAATCAGTGCCTGGAAATCAGTTTGCTTTAGCACTAAGTTTAGGGCTTGGGGCAGTAATGATGTGCATGGAGGTGAGAGCAGGTTGGACACCTCTCTGCTCCCCTGTCATGTCACCATGATGCTGTTGTTGGCATCAGGCTCTAGTACTGGGTGGAACATGGGCTCCTTCTTCTCATGGCAGTCAGTAAATTCACCTGGAGCTGTAGTGATAGGACAAAGGACAATGGGTTCAAACTTAAACATGGGAGATTAAGGCTGGATATAAGGAAGAAGTTCTTTACTGTGAGGGTGCTGAGGCGCTGGCACAAGGTGCCCAGAGAAGCTGTGGCTGCCCCATCCCTGGCAGTGTTCAAGGCCAGGTTGGATGGGGCTTGGAGCAACCTGGTCTAGCGGAAGGTGTCCCTGCAGGGATTGGAACCAGATGTTCTTTAGGTCCTTTCCAGCCCAAACCGTTCTGTGATTCTATGATATCTAAATAACAGAGTTAGAGGAAAATGTTTCTATCTTTTCATATAAAATAGATGAAATATTTGTGAGAAGCTTTAGGCATCTCATAATAAGTATAACTGAATATTAAGAACCTGAATACATGGATGGTTTGGGAGTTTTGATTTTTCTACTCCCACATAAAATGAAGATTTTCTTATTAGGGAAAGCAAAGGCATATCACAAAATAGTTCATTCAATAAAACCCCTGGTTTCCTACTAAAAAAGAATCTGTTTTGATGGGGATATTTTTGCCATCATTTCTAAGTATGCATGTGGGGTGAGCAAATGAAATAACTATAGAAAAATGTAAGGTTTTTATCCTCTGTATTCCCACTCTTTCACATTCCAGTTCCATTTAATCAAAGGTCATTGCACCTTATCACCCAGGTGATGAAAGGAACAGCTGTACCAAGAAATCACACAATATGATTACCGGTATTGCTGTGAACCGCCATACACTGTGTTCAGTTAATCCCTGCTACCAGTTACAGCATTGCTCTACACTAAAAATCTCTTTCTAGTGACCTAGTCCAAACCTGCTGCTTGCCCTCTTGAGTCTTGCTGTCATGTACTGTTCTTTGTCCCTACTTAGAATTCTATTCAGGGATTTAATATCTATTTTCTCTATCAAGTCCCGAAAGACTAAAGTACAATTTAATTGATAAGAAGTGTTTTATCTTACCCTAAATTTAATGTAACTGGAAGGCAAATAGGGCTCAGTAAATGCTGGTGGTTGTTTTTTCCCCTGAACAGTGCTTAATATAGATTTAAAGGCAATACTCATACATTACTAGTCTCTTTTATGTTTCATGCGGATGATTTTGTGTTATGTTTATGTCCCTGCTCTTACAGCTGTGTATATTTTCAGGCACTATGCAACATCTGATGCTGCACCAATAGATGTCACGGATTTGCAGTTCACCAGATCCTGTGCAAAAGCTGAAAGCTTTCCTTTGATTGCTCTTACTTTAGAGCAAAAATAGAGGTACTGCATAATGTACAGAAAAAGGAGGAGATCAGCTTTATCTGGAAATCCCAGTCCTTTGAGGATTTGCCTCACTTTGCCTCCCAAGGACTCTTTGTGTTAAAGGCTCCCATATTTCCCGGCATTCAGAGATCTTTGGAGACACAGATACTTGCTGCCTTTATGGGACTTAGTCATAAAAATAATAACAAAACCATGTTGTTTTGACAATTGCAATGTGCCAAATATTTGGCAAATCTTTCAGAAAGCTGTCTTTATTTGTGCCCTAAATAAACCTTAGTGACAACAGAAAACCCCAGCAAAGATGACAGTAAGTAAAATGTAGTTTGAGATTCTTCCAAATTGCATGACTTGCTACAGGATCCTTACTTTCTGGGAACATCCCTCTGTAGGCTACAGCTTCTGTAAATGAAGAATATCATAAAGGATTGCCAGGACCAGGCCAAATATTTCTATCAGTCAAGTAGAATGAGAAACGGACTCACAGAAGCTGTGATACCATCCTGAGTGAACATAAATGCTTGGAGCCAGATAGTGAAGCAGGGAAGATAGGCGCAAGTAACTTCTTTGATCCTTTCTCTTTCTGGTAAGTACAGTCTTAGCTTTTACCATCTCTAAATCTTACTGCTCATTTTGCACCTAAATTTGGCAGGTCTTAAGATGCTTAGTGCTAAATATCTTGGAATAGCACTTCCTCTTCTGACTGTGTTTTTGAGCTAAAATGTGGTGGCTACCATGCTTCATGCTGAAGTGAAGGCTGCCAGCATGGGTGTGCAGTCTGAGCACACCCCCCAGATCAGATCTCTTACATTACTTTGCGCAAAAAGCCACCAAGATTTTGAATCCCAAATGCCCTAAGCAAGAGACATGCTTGAATCTGAGCTGGGATGCAGGGGTCCAAGACGTACAGCTTTAAACACTTGACTATAAGAGGGCAAGTCAGGGCTGGGGGCTTGCTCAGCTGAAATAACATGTCAACAGCTTGACTCTGTCTTGGGCTTTTGCTCCACATACCCAGAAACAAGGAGTTGTTGATGTTTTTGCAAGAAGGTGGCAATGTTTCCTGGCCAAGCTGTGGGTACTGGCATACATCAGTGATCACAGCCCCTTGTCATCGCTATGCAGGCAATGTCTTGTAAGTTCAGAACGTCACAGCTGTGCACGTCCTGTATGTTCTAACTTAAACTTATCACAATTAACTCATTCCCCATGGCAGGTCACTTAAAAGAATCACTAAGATTAAAAATGCAGGTGACTAAGCAATGTTTTTGATAGTAGCTAACTCATTAATTACGTTAATAAATAACATGGCAAAAAATTGTAACAATAAATTGACTTTTTTTGTAGTTTGTGCAAAGAATAAGTATTCAGTTCTCAACATAGGCAAATATTTATAGACTCATTCATAATGTGCAATATATAGTGCAGAGATGGTATGTTCTTTACCAAGGTCAAGGAATCAGTAGGTAAGGAGGAAGTTGCATATAGAGCCAGACATCCTGACACCCGTCTGTGAGCACTTGTGACTTCCCTCTGATTGGTCTGTGCCTCTGTTAACTGATTTAAGAATGAGATTTTCAAGCCTCTTTAAGACCTTAGATGGGATTAGAGCTATGCCTCCCAGTTCCTTTTGTCCGCTTAGGAAACCTAAAGCATTTTATTGTTATTGGCATTGCAGTATCTCCAGTTATAAACTGGGGGAAAATCTATAAAAGGCAACACAAACCACCAAAAACAAACAGAAAAAAGGACAATTCCTGCTTCCATCAGCAGCACAGAGCTAATCCCTGTGTGCATTTGTCCCGGTTAGCTTTTAATAGCCAAAACTGTGAGGACTTCCACATCTTTTAACAGTATTTCACAACCTTTGCTGATTTCTAATGAGACTGAATTAGCACCTTCTTTGTTTCCTAGGGGCTCCATCTTAGCACTGGGGTTGGAGAGTAGGTGACAATGAAATCATCTAGCTGTACATGGGGAGAGGAGCAACCTTTGGAGCTGCGCATGCCTGGCTGGAGCTCCCCGACCATAAGCCAGATTTTGCGCCCACAGAGCAGTTCATTTCTTGGCAGCTGAATCAGAATAAAGCTCCAAGGCTACAGCATCCCACAGCATGCTGTGACTCGGTGACCACAGAACCTAATTTGTGCTGGCTAAAGCCCTAAAGAGATTAACTGACTCATAACATATGCTACTCTACCTTCTACAAATGAACCTCAGATACTCTGCCATGTTTCTGATCACTCTCTAAATTTTGCTAATACTTAGTCACAGGTATGGGGGAATCTGAAGAAGAAAATAACCCACCCCCTCTAGTTTAGCATTCATACATTTTTTTTTGCAAGCACTTCAAAAGACTGTGTGCTTTTTCTGCCAGGAATGTGACATTTCACATTAAGGAATCTATAAAGAATGCATGCATTCATTTTAGGGAAACTCAGAAACAACAGTGCAGGTGTGTTCCCTGCAGCACAGCCACACAGGAGAGGTAGGGACATTCCCCAATGTGGAGTTTAGCGTAGGATGGGCTACATGTGAGTCTAGAAAAGTGATTGAATGTCTTCAGTCTCCCCAGGGCCATTGGAGGTGGTCAACAGCATAAAAGAAGGACGATTAGGAGCCAACAGATTTGAGGTGTTTCTAAACCAGCCTGATGAGTGTCTGAGCTATGAATCCCTACCTTCCCAAAGGATTTGGAGAAAGGCAGCCAGGATTACTGGTGCAGGTCATCATCCCCAAAAGCAATGACCTGGCATCACCAGTCTTATGTTTCATAAATCCTTTTGAAAACCCAGCCCTGTTCTACACTGTTGAAACAAAAGGCATTTATTATCAGTGATTTCAAACACGACTCACTTGATTAAATTCAAGGTGTTACATCTTATCAAAATAAAAACAAATATCAGCACAAGCAGCCATTATAAATGAGCTCATAAATACTGAATCAGGTGAATGTTGCTGATTAGCAGCGTTACATTTTTAGCCTATTTTACTCTCCTAACTTAAAGCCAAGTATATCTGCAGACTTCAGGAGCAGCATCCAGATGGGGCTTAAATAGGAACAGTTCTGTATTAAATGACATATTGGAAACAAATTTGGCTTTTCTAAGGTATTTGAGACCTCCTACTCTAAACCCATTGTGTGTCTACTCAGAACTGGAAACTTCACGGGCTTAGAGTTACCAGTTGAGATCCTTCCTGGTGTCCTTTTTTCCTGAGATTTTTCCAAAGGCTCTTAAAAATCAGGACATCCAAATCCAAGCGAGAACTGAAACCCTAACTCCTGTCGTGTCTTTTGTAAGCAGAGTCTTTTTTACACTGCTGTTCTCAGCAGATATATGTCAAGAAACTGAATTACTGCAGTTTACCTTCTAGGCATATGCTCCAAAGACCAAGCAGAGTGTGTCAATTTCATTCACTGAGCTTTTGGGATCATGGTCAGTGGCTGTGGGTGAGCTGATGAGCAGGACCACGTGCTGCAGTAGATCAGTTGCCAGCCATTGTGTGAACACAGTCTAAAGTGCAGCTTTAGTGAAGTTTCCAGTATTGATGGATTTGAGGGGGCAAATTCAGCAGGATACCCCACCAGTGTGCCTTCAGGCGGCTCCACGCTCACAGTAAATGTTCTCTGAGATCAGACTTGTTTTTCAGCTCAAAGTGACAACCAGCCAGCACAGACTGCACATTTTTATGCTTACAAAACTGTTTGATCTCTGTGTCTGGAGTCTTCTTGATGTATATATTTATTAATCTCCTAAAATACATGTGGGTTGGGCTGCAGCTGGTCAACTGGAGGTCTTCTTCTGCCCCCTTTTCTTTCCAGATTTCTCCTGACAGTAAGTCTAGGTTTAAGAGCCACCAGCAAAACAAAACTCAGAAGGTGTCAGGCTGGTAAGATGTGAAAACCAGAGCTAATTCTGCAGCTGAAACAGGCTCAGAAACTTCACCACCTGAGCACAGACCCTCTTCTCCCCAGCCTGTTAAATGCATGTATTGAATCTAGTCCCAGGTGAACAGTCAGTTCCTTGGCATAGGCTCATTGGACTCAATGGTACAATTCAGTCAAGGATGCTTGCTTAGCTCAAGGGGACTGATATGATTTTAATCTAGGAGGATTTGAGTGTTATAACCTCTCCAGTAGAAACCTGGGGGGAAGAAATAAAAAAGAAAAGTAAAAGAAAGACAAAAAAATAAGAGAAATGCAGAAAGGGAGAGAGATTGTAAATACCATTGGCAGCAAGCAGACTGGAAGCAGCTGTCTTTGGCAGACATGTTTCATTCAGATCAAGCAGAGAGCTGTGGATATTTGGAAATAACCCACATTTTCTATATATTTAACCACAAGCTTTCCGTTTGTTTGGAGGCAATCAGGGATTTATGCTCAAACAAGAACTTTCCTCAACCAGGTTTTGTTCAGAAAGCACTGTTTTCCTGTGGCACGGGTGTGGAAGTGCCAGGATGCCACATGGAGCACAGGCAATCCATGGTGGGAGGAGGACTTCTGATTCCACAGCTTTCAGTCATGCAGTCCTGGTGCTAAATGGAGCTGTTTTGGGAAATTGCCTTTCTCCAGTAACCTATATGCTTCAATGAGCTGGGGGAGAAAAGGTGAAGATGACCTTGTGCGTTGAATGTGACAGTTGCTAAGCCATGGCATCTGAGAGCTATTACCAATGCTAACTCCCCAGGACTCCTGTGAGCGGTGTTTCCTGCAAGGGACTCCACCATCTGCCATATACTCACAGGGATGGCAATCAGTCTGGAAACTCAGAGCCCGTCACATATCATCTGCAGAGATCCCCTGTCCTCCTTAATAGCAACTCTGAAAGGCTGTAATTTTTGCCTTATCATCTCTGTCACATTTCCTCCCTATTCAGTTTCTTTTCTTTTCAGTTCTGCCCCATGTAAGTGTGGTTTGTTTTGTTTGTTTCATTTTTTTCCCACACTTGCACTCTGGCATTTTAATTCTAGTGTTTAAGGCTTTAAATAATGTAGTAATGCTTCTGCCTACTTGCAGGACTGTCTATGGACTCTTACTGCATCATGGCTGTTAAGATCAATGGCAAGGAGAATATAAGATGATAGAATGTAATTACATGTGTTGGAAGCTTGCCTAGACTGCCAGCACCTGCGTTCCCTAAAACAAGAAAAGTCTAAGTGGCACCAGGCAAGCTACTGTGTGCTTTTTGCCAGTGCTTGAGGCAGGTCTTGAACCTGCATTAGGGTTTCACTTTGCAAGCCGTGAGGCTGCTTCAAGGATGTTCAAGGCCAGCTTGGATGGGGCTCTGAGCAGGCTGGTCCAGTTGAGTATGTCCCTATGACAGGAGGATTGGACTAGATGACTTTTGAAGGTCCCTTCCAACCCAAATTATTGTGTGATTCTATGATTTGGGTGCCTGCTAGTCCCAGTCTTGCTGGGAGGGGTTTGTGTGCACTTTGCAGAGCTGCTCTGTACCTCAGATGCGGTTCAGACTAGGGAAAACTGTGAATCCCTCTGATGGGAAGTGGGGAGAAAGGGCCTGATGATCTTCTGCATTAGGAAAAACAGAGTGCTACTAGAGATTGTTAATACAAAAGTAATGGAAAGTGTTTGCTTTCCAAAACAGATCACTTCTCTGATCTGTATTGGCGTCTGCCTCCACCAAAGTGTATAGGGAACAGGCAACCAGGTGCAGGGAAAGTCAAACATCTTTTATGCTGGTTTTGCCTTATGGGAAGAATTCAGCATGAAATTATGCCCTGAGATACCATAATGTGGAACTGCACTGTCAGTCTCCTGAAGATCACCTCGGGATGATACGAGACATATTTTCAAACAGGACTGAAAACACTCCCTCAGCAAAAATGACTCTCGTTGTTAAATTACACAACAGAAAGATTGCTTCCCCCAGTGATTGCACACACAGAAAACTGTGTTCCTGTTAAAAAAATCACAACTTTGTTTCTTAGTCAAAGAATTACGTGCAGATGGGCCTCCTCTTTATGTGTGTAGGCACCATGATAAATCCCCATGATAAATCCCCAGATGAAAGTAACAGTTCAGAATTTCCTCAAACACTGTGGTATTATGGAACACTTTCAAAAGCATGGATTTGTTTACCACCTTTTTCCCCACTCATAAATGTTAGACTCAGCAGTAAGGGCTTACAACAAAGCCACAGTAGTACTGTAAAGTGCAGGATTTATGAGCCAGATCTGTAGAACATAAATTTTCCAGCAAGGGCTGTAGTTATACGAAATGCTACATGAATCCAACAATGTGAAGAAATCTATTTTTAGGGCAAAAGTTTTCCAGTTATCAAGGTTTCAGTTCCTGCAGGAGAATTAAAATCCCTGCAGGACTGCGATGCTCAACAGCTTGTTGAAACTGGCCCGTGTCTTTTGCTAACTAGACATAAATCCATCTTAAACCCTGGAAAGGACACCCCCCCCCCCCCCCCCCCCATTACCTGGACCAGTCAGTTCTGGGTTGCCAGCATGGGTGTTAACCCACCAGATAGTCCAAATTCGGGTGAGTAGAAAGATTAGCTCTTGTGAAGGGATTCATAGGAAGAGGAAGCCTGACTGAAGTATTTTCATACCCTAACAGTTCTAAAGTGATGTCAAGTCTATCACAACACCTAAATAGTGGCAGTTTGTCTCCCTCGATCAGCTAGATATTTGGCCTAAAACCAGGTCGTACTTTTAGGTCGGCTCCAAGGAAATTCCAAGCTTCAATTCCTATTGAGTGGGTCTCAGTGGATGAAACTCTTCATTAAGTGCTGTTCTTCCCTTTCCATGCACTGACTTTGTGCTGGCTTCACAGAGAACAGGCAAATTTCACTGTTCTTCTCATCCCCCCAGATCATTAGTGCCAGTTGTTGTTGAGTGTGAATATTGTGCTAGTGAGATCAGCTGGAAATAACCTCAGAACTGTGTTTTATATATCCTCATTTGGTCCATGCTCTCTGTAAAAGGAACAGTGCACTTTCACAGATTGTCTTGTTCATTTTTCCATATGTGAACCAATTAACTGCTAAAATTAATTGCTCTCAATGCTGTTCCTTTCTCCTTTGCTGCCTTTTGGTTTTGCTGCATCTCGTCACATAACATTTGAAATTAGACCCACATGCTGCAGGCAGGTCCGCAGAAGTGGAGCACTAGGCTAGTCAATGGGTTCTTCAGGTAGCTGCTGAATCCACCTTGGAAGACCCAATTACAGCTTTACAAGTTCATTTCCCGTAGTTCTCCAGCTATGTTCAAAGAGTACATGGACGTATAATGCAGTATTGCAACCTACCATTTGCATGGTTGTGAGTTAAAAATGACTACATGGTGTTTTCCCCTTAAAAGCTGTGTGTTTTTTCCTCTGTAGATGCTGTTTCCAAAGCCCATATTTGTCACTCTAACAAAACAGAGCTGAATGAGCTATTAGCCATATAATAAAGTAACAATGAATGAAGCAAGAGGACCAATTGGACCAATTGAATTGGTGCTATTATTTCAGGAAAATCCTGTCAGCAATTGCCTCTCTCTTCGTAGAGGCTTTCATAGCATTATTTCACTAAATGACACCATGAATGTAATTACTTTGATTCAGAGTGTTGGAATCACACAGGTAACAAATTACACTGCCCCCTGATGTGTAATAATTCAATTATTCAGTGGCCTTCTAACCGTTTGGAATAGCCTATTCTCATTTCACAAACATCATATTTACTGCTGGAAATACACAATTTCTACAAAGTGAAATATTAGATCTGCATTTTCTTTGCACATGTAAGGACCCAAATGGATCACCGCATAACTGCATACCTTTGGTGTTTAAAGAGACTGCAGAGATGCTGAGCTTCTTGGGTTACTCCATATCAGTAGGTGTGTACATATATTTTGCCTGTTTACTACTTGGTGAATCAAGGCTTTCTTATGAAGCAGGAATTATTCACAGAGTGAGGTTTGATTTCAGTGGCACCAATGCTATTGGAATCCCTTCCAAACTGGAAGCAGAATCCAACTGTATGTCCAAACCAAAGAGACATTCCTTGGCCATGACTCTTCTCTTCTGTGCTCCAGCATAAATGAAGCATACAACACTGCTAAAGTCAAGACCGTATAAAATGGGGGTGAAGAAAGGCAAGAAACAACCCTGTTTGCTGAAAGGTCAATTCAAAGTCAGACTTTGGGGGTCAAAAATGTGTAAAGCTCAGTGAGATTTGCAAATGCATTAAGTGCCCAGCTCCTAATTATGTGATCTCCAAACCATATTCAGACATCCAGGAACTTGTGAAAATCCTACAGATGGATATCTATTGTCAACTTTAAGTGCCTAAATACTTTTAAAAGCTTCAGGTGTCTTAATCTAACGTCGTGTGATTTGTAAGAGATGTATTAATCTTGAAATTGCAGCATTCCTCCAGGCTGACTGCAGGAGGCATCAGTGAGGAACTTCCACTTTATAACTGATGGGTTTGGTCCTAAACAAAAGCAGCAGCAGATGCTGCAGCCCCCTTTTTATCTGATACTTGGCAGCTTGGGATTTTTCTCCAGGATATGGCAGATATAGATACCATTCCTGAATTCGCCTGAAGATGTCCAAACTTCTACTTCCTTCGGGACTATTTTGACACCCAGCTTATCAGCAACTTGATTGAGTAGATTTCAGTCTCTCCCTTGGAAGCTGTGGAATTATACATGAAATATTTAAAGATGCCTTAATCACACAGAAGCAAGATGTGCTCCACAAGTTCTCAGTGTACAACCACTGAGTTGTGACAGTGTACACCACTGACAGTGGAGGGGGCAGATGGCTGTCTGCCAGCCACTTCTATTAAATTATCATTACAAGAGGTGATTTGCCCCTCAGGTGAGGACTTAGTCCCTTAGCAATGGAATCATTCTGTCTCTGTCAAAGAATTTCCTGAACCAGAACTGAAATCTGGTATTGTAATATATTTTCCCCAGCTTTGTTTAAAAGCAGTGATCATTTAGGTGGTTTTGTAAAAGTCAGTGTCACAAGGTGGATGTAAAAATATCACTTTACAACTTGCAATAACTGGATTCCACTAAGGAAATGTACCAAAACTTTGCAATAAATGGCCACAAAGTTATAGTAGGATGAGGGATGAATGCCGCAAGGGAAAATGAGAAAAATGAAAGCATTTGAAGAGGGAAATTAAGCTGATTACCTACCAAGACTCAGTGCTGCTTACCAGTATTCAGGCACGCATCTCTGTAAGTCTAAAAATAATGTGCAAGATCGTGAGCATGCATAAGCACTGTGGATTACTGTGCACATATAGAAATGCAAACCCACAGGCAAGGACCAGAACTTTCTCATGTGTTTTTCAGAGGAAGAAAGTTTCTGGTGACCTCAAGTTTGCAGTGATAATGCCTATCATCTCTAAAAATCTGGCCATGTACTTTAATACCTACAAGTATGATAACCTTTTATTATGTGATAATTTCCAGGCAAAGATCTCAGTACAAGTTTAGCCTCAAACAGAATTTAGGTACCCTGATAATACAGCTATGAAGATAACAAATTCTGTTCAGACTTTAAAATGAGGAAACTGAAAAATGAAGACTTCAGAAGACCAACTCATTGCAGTTAGCAGCATGGAAGAGAGTGCAAAACTCAGTCCGAACTGAGCAGCACTTTTGTATCACTTCACATCCTTAAAGGTAAGCATGATGTATGTCTTTGTAGGTTTAGGAACTAAACTTTTACTATGATCCACCAGGCTGAGATCTCTGTCTAGCATAGAGATTTTTAAGTAGCACTCCTCAAACTCCTAAAACTCAGTTATTCCTGTAAAAGTAAATCCAAGTTTTAATCACTCCAATAAAATCAATAGCAAGGCTCTCTGAGTTAGTAAAGCTGTGAATTGACCCACCTACTCCACAATCCAAAACATTGTTTGCTTCTCCCCACCATATTACATGGAGAAATAATAACAGTTATTTCAGCTCTCAGAAGCTGATTCCTATGTTAGATTGATCAGAAGCCAGAAGAGTGAAGATGAGCTTGTTTGGTGTTGTCTGTCCTGGCCTGATGGCAGCTTAAGGATCCTAAGTGTCCAATACTGAAGCAGGTTTGAAAAAGAATTCAATCCAAGAACTTCCTGCTATGTTGACACCCAGTTCTGAAGGTGACTAACACCAGCAGCAGTCTCAGTTTTTACCTTTGATGTACCTCAGACACATACAGAGCAGCCTGGCCTCTGTCATGCTTAAGCCTGACTGTGATCCCCTAGAGCAGACACTCCTGTGCTTGCTTCCCTTGATGGATTTTCTCAGGAACAGGACAAGTCTGGCACACTTCTGTAAGACTGGCCTCCATTCAAAGAGGAATGATTGCTGCTGTCCTCTAAAAATCAGTTGAAAAAGAGTTTTTACTTCCTCTTGAACAATAGCAGTTGGAAGCACAAGACCCTGATGTTGTTGACAGATGTCAGCCCTAAACTTGCCATCACTCAGTGAAATTCTTTGCCTGTCCAAGCACACACAGGAACTGGGGGGAGATCAGAAGAAGTAATTCAATCCCTGTTCTCAGTGTTTTTCAGAGAACAATTTAAGAATCATTGCCTTGGTGAAGCAAAGGACATTGAACACGGCTGCATAGTTTACTGAGCATGGCGATTGTTCAGAGTAGGAGATATTAGGGTTCTCTCCCATAATTATTCTAATGCTTTTTAAAATGGTTGTTGGGTAAATTGTTCAGACTAGATATAAGGAAGAAGTTCTTTACTGTGAGGGTGGTGAGGCACTGGAGCAGGGTGCCCAAAGAAGTGCTAAATGCTCCATCCCTGGCAGTGTTCAAGGCCAGGTTGGACAGAGCCTTGGGTGACGCAGTCTAGTGTGAGGTGTCCCTGCCCATGGCAGGGGGGTTGGAGCTAGATGATCTTAAGGTCCTTTCCAACCCTAACTACTGTGTGACTCTCTGATATTAAATTCCACTCCAGAGCCAAGCACATAAAATTTAGAGGTCAGAACAGTCACTGACTAAGTTTAGTTTTGGAGCTAAATGTTTGCAACCTTGTTTTGGCAAGATGGAGAAATTTATGTACAATAATGCATTTGTAAACACACAGTTCTGTGGGAAGGAATTGCCACGCTGCATAACTTGGTTTAATCTAGGTGAGACTGCCTGCTACAGATTCTGCAAAGCTTGCCAGGCTGCATTTGACAGCCCTCCTTATCAGCTTTTCCTCCTGATCAAATAAAATCACCCTGTGACTGGTATGATGCTGATGACCTAAATTCCAGTTCTAGTGAGAGCTGTTGAAACTGAGGGGAATGGATTGAGGACTAGGAGTTTACAAAGACACATCACCTGGCAGCACACTGTTCATTTTTAATGTTGCTTTTTACTTTGAAAACAGGGAATTCAATAGAGGCGCCTAGACAGCTTTCTGGTTTATGGGAAATCAGTTGAGGGTTGCTCATCCATATTCCAAACAAAAAATAAAATGGCAATAAACAAGAGTGCTATATAACAAAAATAAAAATAAATTCTGCCAGACGTTTTCAAAACGGGAATCTCAGCTTTTCTCACCCATTATGCAGCTTTACTGTGTTTCAGATCAATATTTTATATGTGGTGTAATAGCACTCTTTTTTCTTTAAACAGAGTTGATTTGAGAAGGAAAGGCAGAAAGATTTTATTGCTGTCTAACTGGTATTGATTTCATAACTGCTGAATTTAGAGCAAAAGAGACGCCAGTAAAGGAATACATTTGTATTTCACATGAAGTATTCCCTAAGGAGAGAACACAGCAAAGAGAAGACAAAGAAGGATTTGGGGGAGCTCATTAGCACAGATCCTAAAAATCAAAGGAATCATAGGGAATGCTGTCGTAGCCACTCCAGTCATATCTATCTATGTCTTTCCTAACAGATGATTCTCTGAGCTTCTCTGGAAAATCTCCAGTGACAGAGACTAAAATCTCCCTAGGTGATCTGTTTAAATAACCTATAGTCAAAAAGATTTCATCGACACCTGACTTGACTTAAATTTCTGTGGCTTTAATTCTATAGCTGTTTTTCCCTTTGACTTGTTTCCCATTGTTATGAATTGTCTGAGTTTGCTATTTTCTGGAAGTCTATTGTCTTTATTCTCCTTTTTGTTCCTTTCCTTAGATAAGAATGCCATTACTGAGTGGTCAGTGCCACCTTATATTCCCTCTACCTGCACATCATCAATTCTCTATTGTTGCAATAAACTGTGGAAGACTATTCCCTCACCTTCCTGTCTGCACTTTATTTTAAGAGCTAGATAGTCTATTTTCTGCTGTATTAGCTGACATCATTTCAGGGTGTGATACAAAGCTCGGTAAAACAGAGTCCTGTTGACCACAGGTCACTTTGACTCAAAGTGAAATCAAAGTTACAGCTTCTCAAACTATGCCAGCCTTATCCTATGGAGCACCTTATCCCATTTTCTTTCATTCCAAGATGCTTTGTAGATCCCTGATCGAGAGCCCACTGATCTCAAGTCGAGAGAAAAATGGATATGATAAATCTGGAGGAATTTTCCTACTTTCTGGATTCAGCTGTCAGGCTAGAAATTCACTAAGAACCCAGCCAAAAAAAGAAACAAAGCTAATGGAGAATGTGTTCTCATGTCTAAAATGAAAAGTTTCACATCTTCTCTTTTTCTGGGAGTCTCTGGGAGTCTCTGTTTATTGTGGGTTTTAGTCAGCCTGTGAAAATCACTGTAAATTTGTCAGGTTTTAATCAACATTCGTTGATGAAAAACTATAACATATTTGGATGTTGCAATTTACCAACTGGAGAAGTATCTGGGGAAAGTGATGTATTTTGTGACTAATATTAATACTATTATGAAGACAATTTGATTTACTTTTCCTGTTGTAACTCTCCTAAATACAAACATTCTGTGACAAAATAATGTAACATTTCTGGCTTGAAAATTAAAATTCTGTCCCAGAGTAATTTGTGTGATTTTTTTTCAATTTTATTTCATTGTAAATTAAGATTTGTTTTTTTTTTAAAGATCAGATGCTAAAATATTTCATTCTCACTCATCCACATTGTTCTAACTTTCACAATATGTTCTATAATAAATCTTCAATGTCAGAATGATACAACGCAAAACATTTTAATTATATCAAAGTGTGAAAATTAAGGAAATTACTATGATTGCTAATGGTTTTATTGCATGGAATCAGCATTTTCAGATGGAAAATCGTGCCTTTGCAAGATGCTTTGATCATATTTTATTATTTTGACATGTTATTATGGGGAAACCTTTTCCCTTGTACTGTTATAAAAACATTTCTGTGATTGGAATACTAACTAATTATGGAGCTTTGAATACACACTGATATCCTGAAACTTTCTATTCTCATTCTGAAGAAATAGACCTGTGTATTCTTTCAGCAACATTTACAGCAAATTCCTTTACAAAAAAAAGGAATCTGTAAATCAAACATAATTGTCTTTTTTTTGGGGGGGGGGGGGGGTTAAACATAAATATTGGTCCTAAAATTTAGGTTTTTTTCCAGTTGGGAGCCAGTCACAAATGACAAAATCCATCCATGATAATATTAATAAATTAAATTTATACTGCTTTTTATCAGTCAATCTCAGAGTGTGCTGCTATCACTTCTCCCATTTTAGAAACCGGGATGTTAAGACACATCTGAAGTGACTTGTCTGTGTCATCTCTTCTTGAACCTCTCATTCCACCTGCGTTCTGAAAGAGACTGTATGTGTTTGATAAGGTATATTTCCTGTCTTCCAGTAGTACATATATATATATATATATATACTATTAAAAAAGAAAAATGTTCTTTCTCCTCTGTGGGAAAGGTGGAATTAAGCCAAGAGAGATAATGCCACTAAGCTTTGTGGGCTCTAATGCAGACAGGTACTATTGCTCTCATGCACTCCAATGTAACCACACGATTAACTTTTGCACTGTCACAAGAGGGTATTTTTATCTTCCTGCCATATCTATTGAAAAGCCATCCAATCTTAATGAAAAAACACATGAAGATGGAGATTTTTACCTCTGATTATCCTATTGCACGAGTATTTGGATCAAGAGATTTAGGCCAAAGACCAGGCAGACGCAGTGTGTTATTTCTCAAAATGCATAATATCAGTATAGCACAATCTGTATAGAGGATACAAGTGGGAATGGATTTTTTTTAGTACTGTATTTCAAAGCTGTATATAAGTATGATATTTACAGGTATGAGAGCGGAAATGTCAGGTGCCTCCATTACTAGCACCTCAAGCAAGATAAAGCGGGACTTCCCCTAGCATGTAGTCCAAAGAGGACCTGCTACAGCTCCAAACCTGATATGCTTTCACAATCATCCCTCCAAGGTGTACCTGTGTAGTTCTATAGTGCACCATTGCTAGTCACAGATGCTCTACAGAGTTTGCAGGTCCTTCGAGGGAGGTTTGTCAGGCTTTCCCCGCATGAACTTTGTTTGACCTGCCTGCAGCTTTATTTTACTTCCTTTAGCTCTGACATCAATTTGTCTTATTGACCAGGTGCCAATGGCTAAATTGCATAATTTGTTTACCTTTCTGTGGCACCACTGTAGTTTTATGTAGATAGCTGTAATGAAATGTAAATAAATATTTCAAGTAAAATGAAATATTTATGACTCTAGCACAATGATGTTTTGTAGAGAAATAGAGATCTGGTATGAGAGCAAAGGCCTTGAGAAGTGGAGACAACCTGTGTGGTGCAGAGAAGTATAGGCATGATGAAAGATGGGGCACAGGCTGACACTATAAACAATTCAGCGTAATAGTGGTTGCTAAAAGTAATGCAGAGCTAAAGCTAGATAGAGCAGAAATTAGGGGTTACGAAAAGTACAAAGCAATAGTATCTAACATACGGAAAAGGCACCAAATACTGTAAATTCAACTGCAACACAGAGTTGGAAACCAATGAATACAATCCAAGGTGTAAAGATATGTTAGAAAACAGCTAGAAATGACCCCAACTAGATCCTAGAGGGAGGAAGAAGAAACCATCTACGTGAACATTATCATACTTCAGGCAATGGGCTCCCTACGCTGATGACTCTTTGTCTTCAATCTCTAGCACTCTGAGTCTACTGATTTTAAGACCAAAGGATGAGCAGAAGGGTGAGCATAACCTCAGGAAAAAGGCATAAAAACTAAGAGTGTTTGTTACAATTTAAATAGTAATGTTGCCATTATTTAGATTTCTAACTGCACTAGAACTGAATCAGACTTTCAAGGTTTCATTTATACTAATAATAATATTTTGGCTTTATAAATAAGGTGTGTTTCTCTTTTCCCGTATACAAAATTCTGAGCATAACAGAAGGAAACATCTGTGGGGTCAGTGTGTGTATTAGAGTATCATTTGTGCAATAGATCTTCAGTCTGTTTGCTTCTGATAGTGCATAAATCCCAGTTTACTGCATCCTGCTGCTCTGACTTGGTTTTTAGCTGTGATTTATCCCACTAATATACTGGCAGAAATATTCCTTTATTTTAGTTTATAGACACTTTTACAACCAGTCTCTTTAATAATTCAGATCAATTCCTCATCCTGTTTCTAGGATGTTGCCAAAATAAGAATAAACATTTTTACTCTAAGCACGAATGAAGACTGGAACAGGTTGCCCACAGATGTTGTGGAGTCCCTGTCCTTGGAGATATTCAAAACCAAACTGGACTTGGCCCTGAGGAACCTGCTCTACTTGACCTTACTCTAGAGAGGGGATTTTGGACAAGGAGATCTCCAGAGGTTTTCTTCTTACCTCAGCCCTTCTGTGATTCTGTGATTTTGACTGGTGCTACAAGAAATGCCACAGTAACTTGTCGTGATTTTGAGTCCTTCCTGGCTGTTTCTAGTCAGCATAAACACAATCCTGAGTTAAGACGTGTCAAATGAGTGTATTTTCTGGGGCAGACAAGTTTTGCAAAGAGCAAGGCTCCTTCTAACAGCCTCTGGCTTTAGTCAGAGTGTGAATTACTCAGCACCTCAATGGTTACCTGCAGGATAAACCAACCGACAGATGACTGCATTCTATTTCATTTGGGGTGTGACCCTAGTCATGTGAGAAGTCTTTCTTCCTTTGTACAGATCTGTGAAGACCGATAGCATGAATTTTGCAGATAAAAACTTGTAAAAATAGAGCAGGGAACATTATTTAGGGAAGCTGGGATTTTTCTCAACAGAAACCATTAGGAACAGGTTAGACAGATGTGTTCTGGTGGAGCTCGGTAACCTCTTCAGAACCTTTTCTGCTTTTACTGTAATTTGTCCACACAAGGAAGCTGAGGTATAGCCCCTGGGGGCAAAATAATGTCACTCATGTTCCGGTGGAGTTTCATTTTCCTGCAGGACTAACCTCAGCTACGATCACTAGCATGAAGAACACGTACTTGATTACTTCTGCTCAGTTATGCCATCAGCAATTACAGACCTAGTCCTAGCCTCACTGGCAGTGACATAGGAAGGCAGCAAATCCAGTGCACAAGTACTGTAACATTTTATGTGACTTATGTAGGAGAGCACTTGACAAATTTCTTTTGAACAGTGTTGCACTTGTGCAGCTACTAATAACTTATGATAAATGATAGCTTTCTGATGACATCTTTTTTTCCCTGCTTACCTACAAGAGCAGATATTGGGAATTCTGAAGAGGCAGGTCTAGGCTTATCAGTAGCGGAAAAGCGGCCTGATCTCAAAGGGTCCGAGTAGTGTCAGTGTCAAATGTAGTTAGTAGAAAGAAGCCTGGATGGCCTCTTCCACACTGAACTACCAGTGATGGTTATCAGCAGAAAAAGTAGTCTTGAACTTCTGTTGAAGTGCCTTGCATTTGGATGTTGGAAATAAAACTTAGCATCCCTTCATTTCAGTTTTACTCTGTACAGCAGGTACGAGGAATCATGGCAGAAATGACGACAGGGTAAGCACTGTGGGGTGTTTGTGATTAGGAACTTCAGTGTAGTCTAAAGTTTCATTTCTTATAACCAATGGCCCTGTCTTTTTTCTGGGTAGAATGAAGACATATGTTAACATGTGGTTTGTCAAAATGTTAGAGAACTGTTTGGCCTTCAGTAAATATATGGACTGCCAACTGTTAGAAGAAAAGCAGTAAAAGCACATAGTCTGCCTGTGGAATACTCTATGCCAGGAGCTGAGTGAGCCAAAACCTAGAGCTGGCTGTTGGGAGAAGAGGAGTGAATTCATGGCTGTTACAATATTTGTGTCCATGATAAATACCCCGGGGCTGACACATAAAAAGGTAGAGACTAAAAAAACAACTTGCCTGAGTCTTAAAAACTTACTAGGGGAAGCCACACAAGTATGAGTTATGGAGGCTGTTCTTTCTCATCATCTTCAGGAGTTGTGCCAACTTCTCCAAGGCAAGTTCACATTATCTTGAATCACCATCTAACTTTCATGTGGTCTGTGAAGAGAGAGAAATCCATGTGAACGGTTAGATCACAGGAGGTTTTGTATTAGTATTCTCTCTGGAGAGGGCAAGAATGCTCTTTAACAACAGGGGGATATAAAGCTCAGCAAGACTAAACTGTTAAGTTAGAAGCCCTACAGGTAGACAGTGTGAAAGTCTCCACATTCCAGCCTCTGCAAATACATCATTACCTTTTGTTTGACATTTCTATTGACTGCCATTGTGATATATAAACCTTCTGTTAACGATAAAAAAGCACTGGCAGAAACAAACTGTATACTTTACAAAGACATAACTCTGGCTCCTGGAATCTGTCATTCCCTGCTGTGTTAGGGCTTGACCCAAACCGTTTTGGAGCCAATGGACACACTTTCACTGCCTTCAGCAGATTTCGGGTGGTTTTGTGAAATCCAGCACACCTTTATATCTGTAAAATAAATAGCTATTAAAAAAGGAGGTAAAAAAGAAGCACTTCAAGGAGAATCAGAGCTAATGAGACTTGACTGCCCTTGAATTTGCTGTTTGTGAGTTCTATCTAGAGCAACCCATGATTGGAGTATTTGGTAGTGTTCTCCCCTGTGTGCATATTCTTGGGATTTGCTAAGATGTGAAACTCATGTTTCAGCCTTTCTCTTCACCTGAGCACTTAACAGGCGAAATGTACCTGAATTTAGTTATTTTAGAAAGTTCTAACTCTTTTCCACATTCAAGCACATTGAAATGCTGCTGGAGAAGGTCACAGAGAAATAAAGAAAACAGAGTGACCATGAAAGCCTCTTTTCTTGAAGAAACTAAACTGAGAAGTTTTCTCTCCCTTCCCTTGCCATCACACATGCGATGGACTGACTGGGTGAGGGCTGGGGTTGTAGAAGCTATCCATGCTGATGCATGGATGCTTTCAATAGAATGCAAATGTCAGGGAAGGAACATTCTGTTTGAAATCTCACAAGACAGGTTAGATTAATACTTTTTTCTTACCCATGCTGTTGTTCTGATAAATGTTATTTAAAGCTAGCAACTATTTCTAAAAGATGTTCTGCTATTGCTGTTTTGATTGCCTTTATAGATACACCAATCTTAGTACCTCCTGGTATTTGTGTTCTCTGTATCTTTTCTAGATGAAGATTCTTCCCTCTTAGTTGCTGCAAACTTCTAGTAGTTCGAAGGCTTGAATTACACCATGCTATTGTAGTTCAAAACTTTCCCAGGTGTCATCTAGCAATGACTGTTTAGATTTAAACAATAAAACCAATGCCATGTAAAGCTCCAAGGTTCAATTCAATCTACAGTAAGAGACTAATAACAATCCCAGAGCAATAAATATTCATTTGCTGGCAATGTGTTAACTCGGCTATCCAGCAATGTGCAGTAATCACATAAAGGTTACAGATTAAGTTAGCCAGTCATTAATTTCAACCTGTTTTCAGTTCATAGTCTTCCTTCAGACCAGGTTTAATGAGTGGTTGTGGCAACTCAGCCGAGTAGTCATGAAATTCTATCTTATCCCAAGGAGAAAAATTAGTTTGAGTAACTAGAACTAACTCTATCCCCATTCCCTTTCTTTCTAATAAGCTTCAACTTCAGTGCATCCTAGAAAAGCTTCTTGGCCTAAACTTACATGAATGTAAAGAAAGACATCCTCTTACAGCGGTAACTTGTCCCAGCTGATGGGAATTTCCAAGGAATAAAAGAAGGCAAATATAAAACAGGAAAAAGGCATTCATTTTCTGGAGTTGAATGCATATAGGTCATATTCTGCTGTATTCTTTGAATGAGCTTTTCTCCTTTACCCTTGTGGTACCTATAGAAGCTTTTCTGTTGCCCTTGGTGTCCCTTACAAAGGGCTGTCCAAGATTTCCTAGGTAAAAAAAAACCTTACTTAGGCAAAATTTGGTCATGATCTTTAGGTTCATGCTTGGTGAGCATAAGTCTTGTCTAAACAACAGTGAATACAAAATTTATGTGGTCCAAGTCTTCTTCCTAGCAGCTAACCCCCAGAGCAGAAAGGGAATAGCCCCTTCACCTGCTCCAGCATCATGAAAAGGACGAACATCCAGCCAGATTTATCCTCTCAAAGGATATTATATTAGTTGAGAGGGGTCTCATTGCTGAAAATCACTGTGAATTCAGAGATGTGAGAGCTGGTCCAATTTCTGAGTAAATTTGGCTTTTTCTGTTTCCTAGCCAATTAGCATACGTTATCTCACACAAACTTGCTTGAGAAACATTCAGTTTGGAACTGAGCCTCTGAAACATGCAGGTTCCTTCTTTGTGTGACAGCAAAGCAGCTAGCTGTATTCTTCTAATGGCTTCAAGTACTATATAAGGAAAAGTTGGAGATGTTTTCAATATCCTGGAAAAACTCTTTAGGCAGAAATTGCTGTTAGCAAGTAACAGTCTCAAGTCCTCTGCTTCTGCCTATCTAGTATCTATAGGTAAATCTGCATATCTTTTATAGGCTCTTCTCTCTTGCACACATGGAGATCATATCATAGTGGCAGTCCTATGTGCAGCTGTCCTAACTGCCATGAGCTTGTGGAACTTACCACATTAGTACTTCATACTCATTGAGTGATCGGAGAATATAAATAAATTTTTTTGAAGCAAAGGTAGTCTTACCTTGTGTGTTGCAAATATCCATGGAGCCACTGGATCCAGCCATTAGCTAAAATTACACCTGGAAAAATAATGCCTCGTTATTCTTTCCCGGTAATAAAAAATATGAATGCTTAAAATCAAAAAGGACCCCTGATGGTGTGTTTCTAGAGGGTGCTGATGCAAAACCATTATTTCTGTGTCCTACTGACAAGGATGCCCTAAAGATTTACACTGAGTTTTTCAAAAAGGTAGCAGTTTACACCATGATTAAAATAGTCTGTTTGCCTGGAACATCCATTTAAGTAGCGCAATATCCATGTCTGTCTTTGAAAGTGATTTCTAGCATGAGTCTTTTGTAATTTCTATTAGTACTGCAGAATGGAGAAGATTGATGCTGATTCACTCACCAGCTCAGTTAATTTTTCTTCAAGTATGGATTCCTATTAGGAATGTGCCCGTGTAATGCAATAAAACTTGCTCATACCATTTGCAATCAGGTCTCAGTGCATATATTTTTCCCAGCGTCTCCCCTTTAATAATAATTGTCAGAAGTATTGGAGGACATAAATGAATTCTGGATGATTCACTGGCCTCCCGATAATTCTGTCCATTGTGAAACATGAAAGCCTGAAAGATCAGGAAGAGCAATAGTTGCTGGTAAGAGAGGAGAGAATTCATTAATATTGTAGGCTCAGTTTTGCTTTCTAATATGTAGAAAAGGAGTAGTAAGAAGCTAAAAATTTCTCTTTTACTGCCTGGTGGATTTGCTCCTGTCAGCCCTGGCCACATGTCTTTTGCTTGCTACACTGATCTCCATCTGTCCCCCCAGTTGTTTAGAAACTTTAATTTGGCTTTTTCTATGACAAATAATACACACAAGAATTTACCATAAACCCTCAAAAATGTAGTGCTTTACTTGTATAATGTCTTCTCTCCTCTGAAAATTATTTTTCCTGTGCTATCCTTTCATATTTATGGTAAAGACCTCAGTGTTCAGTGAACTCTGTGGAGTAAAAAGAGAAAAAGAGGATCATAGCTGCTCTTGTGTGATTGACATTGGCAAACACTGAGCTTTTGCCACTGTATCATTTTCCCTCGTTGGATTTATTTTAATAGCCACCTTATCTCTCCTGAAAGATTCATTCCATGTTTACGGCTACAGAAGCCAAATTTTCTGGTCTATTACTCTCATCCTCTTCTTTCTTTAACATTGGCACCATACTTAGATTTCCTCTGGTCGTCCGGTGACATCTCTGATTTTAATGAGTTTTTGATCTATGCCAGAGAATATGCTGACTCCTGGTTTTGCATCCCATAGTGAATCCCATCAGGTCCTGCAGATGCTGATTTGATGTTTGCTTGTTCCTCTAATAAGCCTGGTAGTTTGGATGTGATCCTGAGCTTGTATTCCCTTAGCTGTAGTTGCCTTCTGCTCTGTCTGATCTGTTATGCTAATGTAGCTTGTGAGTAGCACAAACCAAAAGAGTGGTGATTTTCCCTTCAGGGGTCATAATAGATTCATCAAGCCACTGTTCCATGCTCAGTAGTGCTGGTTACAGATACATCTGTTCAATAAATCATATATCCAGAACTATCAGTAGGACAGAGGCATTTTTCCTGGAAGCATGAGATTTAATTACCTTAACATGTGTAATTCAAGGTTTTATTACCAGCAATAAAAAAATGTATCACCTTAAAAACTGAACCTCAGTGCTTGACTCTGTGACTACCAACAAGAGCAGACTCTGCCTTGCAGGAGTGCTTTACTGTGATTTTACTGAATACAGGAAAAATACAAGAGCATCATCAGATTAACAAAAGAAGTAGTTCAAAAGGACACCACTTCTCAGCTGAGATGTGATAATAAGTCATTAGTGTGTGGCTGACCAACCACAATATGCATCAGAGGGATTAACTTAAACCAGTGAATGTGGAAAGGTTGCTCTGCTGCGGTTATAGGCATGTGTGAGAGTCCCAGGAGATTTTTTCTTTAGTACTCTGCATCCCATGGCCTTTCCAGTTCAACAGAAACCCCTGGTGGGTATTCTGTCCATAAATGAATTAGCTCATAATGATATCTGCAGAGCCATGATGGCATGTGGAAACTTCCTTATCCTTGTCTAATGGATTAAACAAGTTTTATTTTCCTGCTGGGAAGAGCAGAGATTCTCTTCCTGTGTCCTTGCAAGTAAAACTGTTGTCTCCTGTTGTAATCTTTGGCTGCCACTGCCCTCAAGACAATGGTGGAATGATGGATAGGAAAAGCACCTCACTTAGGAAAACATTCTAATGGTAGGAAATGCATGGTGTATGGTACCCACTGAGAATTAGCCATTCCTTTGTGTGGTACAAATGCTGTCCATGAGATGTGGGTAGTGAGACCTGGGAGTAGCTACCTCTGTGCAGGATGGTAGTTCCTCTCCCTCAGGAGCTTGGTAGGAATGAAAAGCCATGAGACCCTTCTTGGCAGAGACTGTGGCCCAGGAAACCTATTGGCCAAACAGCCTACTAGAGTGTTGCTTCTGTGGGAGGCAGTGGTGTTCCTGAGTTCCTGCAGATGCTCCAAATTCAAAACCTTCTGTCTTACAGTACCTCACTGTTCAAAATAAAAGTGATGGTGTGTCAGCCTTTTGTGCCTACGTCTCCTTGAATTTCACGGTTGTTCCACTCTCACCAACACAGCCTTTTATGACCTCTCTAATAGTTCTCTGGGCTGAGTCATTCATTTGGTTTAATCTGTCAGTTTATGACCTCCTAGAAGACATAAACAGTCTTGTCTCTCATTGTGATGTATCGCCTTAAATAAAAAATGAATAGTGAAATAGGATGATAGACACCTATTCGTTGCAGAGCATTCCTTTTTGTAGGCTGTACTCCAAACAGAACTGCAGGTCCATGCAAGAAATCAGAGCTAATAATCTCCCTTCTGCTCCTGCATGATCTATTTAGTCTTCAGGCAGATCATAGGGAAGTAGATGACACTATTTACTTATTTCTCAACCGCTGGCACAGTGAGCGCATGCCTCATTCTGCTTTTTGCATTTACTGGCCAGCATGGTTTAGCTTGTGGTGCGGTGCAGTGTCAGCTATTCCTGCTCAAATGGGGCAAGAAAGCAGAAATTGTTTGTACTGGCAAGTCTCTATCAAAATCTGTGTCAGTTCAAAACTACCATGGTGATACATAGGAGTCACAGTATGAGGTGTCACCTTCTATACTTTTACACTTTTTACACATTATACAAATTTTACACTTTTACACATTATTCTTTTGCACATTGAATGATATCTTTTTTCTCCTCCTACAAGATTTTAATCATATTTCTAGGAAAAGATAGTGCTGAGAACCCAGTTTTCACAGAATTTCTGCAAAGACTTGGCCTGCTTTCAGAATGGCCTATTGAGATGCTGCCTTACAATGACCAAAGAATTTGTGCATACACGTTCTTCAGATAAATCCTTTAATTCTTCATAATTGCAGCAGGAAACTGCTAGGAAGGCTCAGGTAGTAATCTGGAGTTCTGAAGCTGTCAATACTATAATTTTTGTCACTGTTACCTTCAGCTTAATTGGTTTTAGTATATAAATAAGTCATAGAATCATAGAATACGAGGTTGGAAGGGACCTCAAGGATCATCTGGTCCACCCGTTAATATAATTGATATGTTTATACTATGTATTTTAATAGGATATGAATATATCAGCATTAATTTAAGAGAAAGAGTGTTCTAAAATGCTGATGAGAATGATGCTGGTCCGAAAGAGATATCAGTGTAATCCATGTTGTTGTCTTCTGAACTGCAGCAAGCTCCCCATCATGATCTCAAGCAACAGCTTTGACATGCTGCTGGAAAGGGATTGCAGCACAGAGGTGGTGATCTGAGAGATGAAGGAGGTGGAATCCCACTTGCAGTTCCAAAAGGACTCGGCTGCAATATTGCTAAATACAAAATTCAAGGTGACAATGCACTTTTTTATTAAAAATCAATACTTGCCATCGAAAACAAATACAAATATTTTGTTTTCGTAAATATTAAAGGTACTGTCAAAAAGCAATCATTTAGGAGGAAGATTTGTTACACAATTGCAGGCCTCCTGTGGTAATCTGAAATCTCCAACAGATGTGAGCTGTTCCTAACAGATGTAGCATTAATGTCAATGCAGAATTTTCTGTTTGGGAATTGTTTGTAAGGGAGAGTTTGTTATACCCTAACTTTGAACTTGGACTGCTGTTGGAAATATGAACGGACACTGTCTAAATTAGTTTTGTAGCTTCTAATGCTTTATCAGTCTCCCCATTCATTTCAGGCTTTGTTAATTAAGTTGCAAGACGTGTTAGGTCAGGTTCTACAACTTCTGAACTAAAACTGAGTTATAGCTGATTGGTTCAGAAAGCAAACCAAGGGATGATGGAGTTCATTTATTGTTGCCTGGAATGAACCAGGCAGACATTGTGTTAATACCTTGTGTAAAATTGAAGAACAAGGAAGAGGTTGTAAAAATATGAGAGTAAGTATTGTCCCGTGTAAGTAAATGTAAGAGCTCTTCCTCTGACTGTCTCAAATATTTGAACAAGAGAGCATTCAGTGAAATGAAAGTGAGGAACAGTCAAAGCTGATAAAATAAAAAATTATCTACAATTAAAATTAGCTACAAAATGTACAATTAGCCTGAAGAACTCATTGCCACAGGAAATTACACATCTCCGCTACAGAAGGAGGTGTACAAGTGTTGCAATAATATACAGAGTTATTCTAACTAAGGCTAACAGTACAGCTAACATAGTTAATGTCCCAGGCTACAAGACTACTAAAGCCAGTCACTAATGCACTAATACGCTAATTATACTTGTATTAGTATAATACAAGTGTTATGCTAATATACATGTTATCTAATGTGGAGGGCTCTTCATGCTATAACTGCCTTAAAATTTCAATTCTTTCCAACATACTGGCTCCTGATACAGGAGGCAAGATGCTAGGAGAACCTTACACCTGATTAATATGGCAGAAACCATATCCATGTAAGATCTCTGAAAACTTAGAAAAAACCTGCCCAGGATAATTTACTACTTGATTCTTAGAAAAGCGCATCACTGGCTTACCTTCTGCTTGATATCTTCTAAGACCTCTATGTGGATAATCTCTTTGGAGCTCCATTCTAGAAGGTTGGTCCCCAGCCTATACTTTGCATGGGGACATTCCATCCTAGATGTAAGACCTTGCGCTTCACTCTTTTTGGACATCATGAGGCTCCTTCTAACCCATTTCTTGATGCTGTTCAGGTCCCTCAGAGTAGCAGCCCTATCCTCTAGTACGCTGACTGCTCTCCACAATTTGGTGTCATACGCAAATTTGCTGAGTGTACCTTGTCCCATCACCCAGGGCCATTAATGAAGACGCTAAACAGTGATGATTCTAGTACTGATCCCTGTAGGACACTGCTAGTTTCTCACTGAGAGGTGGGCTTTGCACTACTAATCATGACTTTTTAAGCCCAGCAGTCCAGCTAATTTCTCATCTACCTTATTTTTCACTTATCCAGCCTCCACTCACCAATTTGATGAGGAGAGCTTGAGGAACTGTTCCAAAGGCCCCAATAAAATCAATACATAGAAAATCCATTGCTCTCCCCTTGTACATAACACTAGTAACCTTGTCATAGAAAGAAATGAGGCTGGTCAGATGTGATTTGCTGATGGTATATCTGTACTGGCTGCTCCCAATCACCTTCCTGTCTTTCATGAACTTAGAAATAACTCCTAAGTGGATTTGGTCCATAATCTTCCTAGTGAATGAGCTGACACTGATCAGCCTGTAGTCCCCTGCTATTTGAAGATGTGTGCAGTGTGCCTTTTCTGGAGCCCTCAGAAACACCCGTGATTGCCATGACCTTTAAAAGATGATGCGGAATGGCCCTGCAATAAATCTGCCACTTCCTTTAGCACCCTTGGATACATCCTATCTGGTTACATGAACTATAGTCCTATACCTATATGTTTTTCATATTCCATATTCACTCTCTAGTTAATCTAGGAATTTTTTATAACTATTATAACTTTATGGTATTGCCCAATATATTAATTATGGCATATTAGTCTTTAGACTTAGGAAGCATTTTTGCATGTCTTTCCTTTAGGCCAAGAACTGTCTTTACAAAAGACTCAAAGACATCATTCAAAATGTATGTGATCAAAACAGTGAGTAAATGAACAGTATTTACCATCATGGATATACTACCTTCTTTTGCCTTCCATCAGCAGTTGTCTTGACTGATTTACTGACTAGTATATTCTCATTAGTACCTACTTTTACTGAAAGCAAATAAGGTCATGAAGCCATAGGTAAAAATGCTGAGGCTTTCAAAACATGATATATATTACATCACTTTGTAGAGTGTCATTCTTAATCACCTCTATCATTTGTGGCAATAAGCCAACAGAGTTGTTCAAGAATAGTGTTTCAATTTTAAAGACCTTCTTAGTGCTCAGAACTGCCAACTTACCTGGAACGTACCTTTGTAGCTGTTGTTGTTCATAGTATAGGCCACTTAGCATTAAGTGCAGCATGAAGAAAACTGGAATTAGCAAACTCTAATGATTATGAAGCGACTACACTTTTAGTTTGACCTCTCTATACATAACTAGTAATGACTGGGAGAAATAAAGTAGACATTAAGAAAGAACAACTAAGAGGCAGCAAAAAAAGCTTTGAATTAAACCAGTTTGAGAAAATGTGCAGCCACAAAAAGCAGGTACATTGATCTGAGTTGATGTACCCTTATTGTCTCTTCTGTGTCATCTTACTAGTCTAGGCAGATCTTCAGACCATTAAATAACTGAAGTTTGAAGCATAGTGGGTTGTTTATGCTCATGACTATGTCTCTACTCTGATTTCACAAGAGTGGAGAATCTAGATACTTTCTACCTGGGGTCTGCTATACCTAAACTGTTAATTGAAAAGTAGGTTTATTCAGTAGAATTTAAAATATCTTGGAGAATAAATCTGGAAACAGCTTCTGTCACCAGCTTTAAAAAAGAAGACACAAGAGGGTCTGTGGTAGGATAGAGAATAAGATACTGGAGCTAAGATAAACTTCAATCAGAGCAGTCAAAACAAGACAATGTTCCTCTTTCTCACAATTCTTCCACCAAGAATGACTAATTCTCTCAGTCTCATGTAATCAACAGCCAACCCAGTCCCCAGTGTAACTTCCTTTTCCCAGGGTGCAATGTTTCTTTGCATGCATGAAAAAATAACACAACAGACAGATGTAGGGACATTGTCACCTGTGGAGGTCGTTACATACAAGATAGACAACAATCCAGGCAATCAGGTCTGGAACAGTTTAGGAATCACACCCATCTTGAGGCAGAGAGATGGACTTCACAGATTGTGAGGGTTCTTTCTTTATGTGTTTTCCTTCTTGCTCTCAGCAATGTATTTTGTTTTTAAATTAATGTCTTTAGGATGCTGCACAGATTCACCAATTATCTTGAGACAGTTCTTGATAAAATTGATAAATAGTTCTATAAAAAAAACCTGTTTGGATTCGGGGATTTCATATGGATGTATTATTTTCAGTGACAGTATGGTTTTATTATAATTCATCATCTCTAGTGCTTCAGCTTTTCTTCTTAATGATTTAATAACAGCATTAAAACTAATATTGACATATAGAGGTAGAATTTATTTGTGATAAAAATAGTGTTATGGATTTTCTTCCAACAATTTGTGCCCTTTGGTGGCAATGGGATTACTGTGGGCAATTAGAAAGGTAAGGTTTAGTGACTGATTGCATTCAGAACACATTATTTGCTGAATTAATGACAAATCAGCTTTACTGCCAGATGGAAAATTTCAGAGTGAGTAAAAGTACTCACAGAAGCATGACTAAAAACTGACGACTTTCTAATAGGGTGAGTTTTGAATTCTTTGTTGGCTTCCAACTACTGTATTGTTGTTTAAATTGCTTTTGAGTATAGTCAATAGCTGTTCATCTAAAAGTAGAACTGGAAAGAAGAAAGGCTGAAATAAAGCCCTTTGTCATCTTATTGAAGCGTGCAGAAAGGGAAAAGGTATCAGTTCTTCTAGAGCTGTGAGAAAACCCAATAGAAGCAAAACTTAAATGAAAACACTTAAGGCAAAGTTAGTTTATGTCCCAGGAATGCATTAGTGGTAAGAATAAAATATAAAAATTTGGAGCAGAAAATATAACGAATTGGTTGAGCCACAACTCCAAGCTTTTGATCCACAGAGCATTTATTAATTATGACTGATAATTTTACATATATAGAAGTAGCATCAGAGCACAACAGTGTGTAAGTGAACGATCCATTAATTCAATATATGACCTTCTCTAAGTGTTTACAGATAATTGCCAAAATTATTTATCCTACTGAATGAGAAGGAAAATATAAATAATTTGATTAACTTATAGATGATTTTATTTATGATTTTATGTTAACTTCCAGAAATGCTTTGTCTGTGGCAACTCAAAGAAAATCAAGGCAGAATAATATGCTCTTATATATTATATCAAAGTTGTTGGCTTTGTGGTGATTTTTCTTCTGTAGCAATAATTTTAGTGGTGTAGGGCTAACTCCTATGACAGAAATATTACTAACCTCGTGAACAGAGCAAATTAGTCTGATCTCTTACATGTAATATAGAAATATCTGAAATACCTGAAATACCTGAAATATAGAGCTGGAAATTTTGCTTAAAAAGGAAATATATTATTGAAAAAACCCAAACCATATGTATTAAATTATTTTCAGTAACGGTTCGGTTTGTCTGTTTAGTTTGTAAAACCACTTAAAATGCAGGATAGATTACAAAATACTATAAACACAACTTCATTAGATTCTTATCAGAAAATGTCCAATTGCAATGGTTTGACTTAGTTGAGATGCTCCATTTAAATTTTCTTTAAAAATAAGGCAACACTATTTTCTAGTGAAGAAGCACTCCATAAGAAGATTGTTTTCTTCTAAGTCTTTTACTGATGGTAGTCATTTGGAGTGTTCCGTTGGAACATGGGCATTATGAGTGACCATGTGTGTGGAGTGGAGAAACCAAACAAGTCACAAGTCATATCCAGATCTCTGAAACTTGAGATTGAATTTGTAGTTGAGATTTGGTGCAGAAGGATGAATGTATTTGTCCTGAGTCAAGCCAATACATAACTAAACACCACACAGCTGCTTGATGTGGGATTGAGACAATGAAGAAGGGGAAGGAATAAATGTAGAATTTGTGGGTTAAGGTAAAGAAAATTTAATAGGTCAGAATAGGAAATTATAATAATGATGATGATGGTAAAATAATTAAAATATAGAAAACAAGTGATGCAATCGCTAACCCTCAACGGAGTGATGTGCAGCCAGTCCCGGAGCACTGGCCCCCGGCCTCTAGTTTATATACCGAGCATGATGCCATATGGTATGGAACACCCCTTTGATCAGCTAGGGTCAGCTGAACTGGCTATATCCCCTCCCAGCTCCTTGTGCCTCAGCCTACTCACTGGAGGGATGTGTGAGGAGTGGAAAAGTCCTTGGCTTAGTATTAACACTGCTTAAAACAGCAACTAAAACATTGATGTTATTCTCCTCCTAAAGCACTGTAGCAGCTACTAGGAAGAAAATTGACTCTATTCCAGCTGAAACCAGGACAGTATTTTATTCCAGACGGATTGCTGTTGCTGAGGAAAGAACTGTGTATTGAATCAATAGGAAATTTTTATTATATGTGATTATGTGAACTGAAATATTACAGACTGTAGGTTGTTATTGTGTCCAGTATGTGGAACAGAATGGGCCTAATATCTGATTAGCTAGGATGAGGAAGCCTGTTCTGCATCTACAGCAGGATTGCTTTTCTGTTAGTGTGCTTTAGGAAAGTGGAATAGAGATCACTTGCGTACTTTTTAATTTTCTTTGAAGTGATTTGGAGTGCTTTGTTACAAGGTACAAACAAATTGCATTTACAGTACATTTTAAAAGTTTTTAAATGACAAAATAAAATTTTAAAGAGCGTGTATAAATTTAAGAATCTTTTAGGATATTAAAACTTAATTCTGTTTTAATTGTTAGTGATACTAGTAACCTGGTAGGACTTTTTTATTCTTTCCACATGTACCCAAATAGCATCCTGAGAGCAATGCACGTATCATACCAGGAGCCATGGAATGGACAAAACAGAATCAAAAGAACAATAATGTTTCCTTTCATAGCTAGATAGTACCTAAAACAACACAAAATGAGGATTTCAGGCGTGGGTGCACAATGCACATTCCACCTTAGAGGTTTGTCTGATCCAGTCCTGCTTGAACCAGTATATCTTCACTGAAGGAAAATAACCTTCTCTTTTCATATCTCTTACTCCTCTTTCCCTTTCAGTATAAAGGGAATTCTTTTATATCTTTACAATACTCCTGTGAACAATGATACTGATCATGTATACTCAAGTCCTGATTCAGCAAAGCATTCAACTCTATGAAGACAAGATTTATCTTGTTTAGCATGATGCTTGAACCACATACCTTTCTTTTTTTCCTGGTTCAAAGTCTTTCCCATGTGAGAGGAGCAGAGCTCCTCAGTAAATCATTACAACTCCAATAGGGTAATAACACATTTACCATACACTGTGGATTACTGTAACATAGGTCTTAAAAATAAATACAATTGAAGGTTCTGAAAATTCCAGTTCTCCTCTCAAATGCATGGTCTTGCAACTCCTGTTTTAACTGGTGGTGAAGAAGTTTAATGCGCATCCACCTAGCTAAGGGATCCTGAGTTAAGTGTCTTGCAGACCTAACCTCGTTTAGACCAGGGGTCTCATCTTTGTAGCTGTTTGAGAGAGAAGTGTTGGGCACCTCCATAGGAATGGGCACAGGTGAGAGCAGGACATGAGGTCCTGTGAGGGGAGTGGACATCAGACACAGACTTGTGATTGCCAGGCTAGGCCATGAGAATGGGGATGAGGACAGGGCAAAGATAGGCTGGGACATCAGCCTACTCTAAAAGACTGTCCTGGGTTCAGCAGTAGCAGTCATTTTTCTCCTTCTTGGTAGCTGGTGCAGTGCTGTGTTTTGACTTTCGGCCTGGAAACTGAGCTGATAACAAGGATGTTTTGGTTTTGCCAAGGACTTTGTGAGCCTAATGCTCTGCCAGGGAGGAGGGAAAGCCAGGAGGAAGCAGATGGGACACCTGACCCAAACTGACCAAAGAGGTATTCCATACCACAGCACGTCATGCCCAGGATGTAACTGGGAGTTAGCCGGAAGGGCTGGGACTGTGGGGTTGGAGGAGGTATCGGTCGGTGCTTGGTCAGGCTGGGGGAGCGAGTTATCGGTTGGCTGGTGGTGAGATGTTGTATTCTCTTCCCTTTTTATTTCCTTTATCATTGTTATTATTGGTGGTAGCAGCAGTGATTTGTGTTATACCTTAGTTACTAAACTGTTCTTATCTCAACCCGTGGGAGTTGCATTCTTTTCAATTCTCCTCTCTGTCCCTCTGGGAGCAGGGGGAGGGAAAGAAGGGGGGGGAGTGAGTGAATGAGTTGCCTGACTGAGTTTAAACCACCACAAAGACTTTATACCACTATTAATCTTTCAATTTATACTACTGCTAAGTTTCTTTCACACAAGGTTCAGTTAGAAGTTCTGTTCATGACAACAAAAAATAAGCAATCTTATTTTTTCCCATAATGCTTTCATTCAAAGTTGTGGCAAACTGCAGTGAGGACAACTACTGTTAAGGTCTTGAGGTACTGAGACACTTCCCAGCTTGACCTTGGATACACCATGACAGCCTTGCCTGATACTGGGGGCAGCCCCAGCCTCCTGTCATCCCTGTCTGGAGGTGGTGGAGTAGGCCCTGGATGCAAGGCTTTGCCCTGCCAGCCCGTATGAGAAGGTCCCATTGCTCTTTACCTTGTGGTGCCCTGGTGCATCTCTTTCCACTTTTTGAGAATTATCTCCATCGCACAGGGGTGGTTTTCTCACCTCTATGTTGAGGCTCTTGGGTGCTTATGAGTGTCCTATTGCAATTCATCAGAGGATAACTGAAAAGTTTGCTGTGGTGGCAGACCTGACCAACTTTTTGTACTCGGTTTTGTATCCAAATACAAGAAATTGTTGGGGGAGGCACCCTGTGACTGCTTTGAACTGTGAGTTTTGTCATTTACAAAATGCATGACTTCCTGAGGGAACTTGTCTCTCCTTGTCTTGCTTTTCTCCTTGACTACACTGACAAAAGAGCTAACCATTAAAATATTCTTGGCTATGAACTATGCTCTTAGAAAACAGATTTGATGTTCATATATGGTCTCTTGGCTGCCTGTACTTATGCCCATCTGCTAGGATGGCGTGATGCCGGCACACATAGTGACAAGCCAGTTTTCATGGGCAAGGAGCACCAACCACGACTGGTTTCACACAGGCAAGCTGCCGAATGCTTCAAGCATCATCTCTTTTGGAAGAATCCTTTCTTTTGTTGTAGGATTGCCACACTGATGCCATAGGGCTGTTTAAACCATTGGTAGCTTTGTGTCCTAATGCAATACTTGAATGTTGAGGAGGAACATGAGAGGCTGAAGTGCTCTTGATACTAGCAAGTTTTTTTTTAAATGTTGTCTGACTTAGATACATATAAAACACTGGTTATTTGAAATGAAATTTATGGATATGTTAAACAGCAGCACTGAGTAGTTCTGATTTTATGTATCATCTTTTTAAGTGATGAAAACAGAAAGCCCAGCCTTGTGAGGCACAGAAGAGCTTGCCAGCATGGGATACATGGTGTGATCAATTAATCACAAAGCTCTAGTGTTTTCACAACAGTCAATTAAGTAATTCTGAGCACACAGTTGGCTCAATAAAGTGAAGGGCATATGGGGACAGGAATGAGAGGTCAGATAATAAAGAAAAAGGAAATTTAACACAGGATTTGAATCTGAAAAGAAATCAGTGGACTGGAGGAAAATAGCATGACTTTCCAAGGAGTGGAACTTGGGACAGACTGGGAGGCTTCTGTAATGATGATCAGTTACTGATGGATGAGAATGTGATGCTGAGGGTGTAAAGACAAGAAAGCAGAATAGAACAATGCAGTTCAGACCTTAATACATTTATGAGTTTAAATGCAAAAATGATTATTGAAAGCTGCAAAAAGAGATAATTTTACATATGTTTTCCATGATTTCTAACTGGAGAATAACTGGAGTTTCCCCTCTGCTTCAGGAATGTTATGCGGTCTCAAGGCATATCTTGTTCTTTATTGGATGGGTGCCCCAAGCCCTAGGCTAGCTGCTGTTTGGGAGTTGGTGAGCTGTCTTACACGAGAAAATTCATCCATGTTAGTTTTAGTATATTTATTCCTGAAGAAAAGTTCACATTTTTTTCAGTAAGAAGCTCTTGTTCAAAATCTCTGTCAGAAAAAAAATGTAATTGATGAATTCTCCAAGGACAGACTCAGAGGAGTGACAATGCTAGAATCAGAGCAGTGACTAAAGCATTATCAATACAAAGGTCACCTAAGGGTTGAAGCAAAGTCAATATAGCTGCTTCAGCTGCCTTTAAAATGCACTGAGGAATTCACCACTTAGGACTGATGACATACCCCTTCTTTGTGGTCCTAGACTGTCCTAAAGAAAACACTTTTTGTAATTCCCTTTGTCTAGTCTCTAAGTTCCCTTTTTCCCTTTTCAAAATGACAATCTCGTTTTCTTTCTCACAAGTTTAGGAGTTTCTGATACATTGGAAACTTTTTGCTGAACTTGGGCTCTCAAACCAAATTGTTTCCTTCCCTCTGAACCCCCTCAAAGCCCAGCATCTTAGTGGTTTGCTTACTCTCTGGGCAAACCACAGGGCATGGAAGACTTAGCTTCAAGTCCACTGCTTTGCTTACCTAGACAATTCACAGTACCTCTAGCAAGAAACATCATGGGATAGCCACTGTAGAATGTTTTCTCTTGACAAAGGCAATAAATAAGACAATAAATCTTAATTTTGTTTCAAATTCTTCCACTAACTTGGCACTCAGTAGACTTACAGAAACATAGAGATTTAGAAGATTACATGGAACTTTTTGTCTTCTAAATTTTGTATTTAAATGCATGTAAATGAATAATGCATTATTTAAATATTTAAATGCATGCAATGAATAATTTATCTATCTCATTCCCAGCAACTCCACTGAGGAATGGGTACCGCATTACCTTTGTGAATTTGCGTCGTAAAGTGATAGTTAGGTACCCTTCCTCTTCTAAATCACTTGCTTACAGGATCTAACAATATCTGATTCCTACTGGCCACAACAAAGCTAGCCAAGATGCTGCTATAGAGGGAATAATGATGCCTATTATAGCTGAGACTGTGTAATAGTTTCTATTCCACAACTTTCTGAAGCTGGAATTGTCAAGGCTTTGTTCAAGAGTAGTCTTGCTGAAAACATGTTCAGTAATGGCTCAGCAATTTTACAATATGGGGAGAAAACCTACTTTCCTATTATAAAAATTTAGCTTCATAACTTTTTTAACAGTTATGAAGCCAAAGTATCCCATAGTAAAAGTTGGAGGTTGGCTTGGAAACCACTCTCTGAGGAGAAGGGCATTTGGACTCATTTTTCTGGCCTTGGAACTTATGTAGCAATTTACACTTCTGCAGCTCTGAAAAAGCCCCACAGGTATTCAAACAATTTTGAGCCTCAACTTGAAGGGTTAGATATGTTCATAAGTGTTTTCATTATATTTATTTAATTGACATAACCACAAAAAGAGATGTTTTCATGCATCAAGGTGAAGCATCAAACTAATTTTTTTCCAGATGTAGAATCATAGAATCATAGAATAACTAGGGTTGGAAAGAACCTTAAGATCATCTGGTTCCAGCCCCGCTGACATGGGCAGGGGCACCTCCCACTAAACCATGTCATCCAAGTCTCTGTCCAACCTGGCCTTGAACACCACCAGGGATGGAACATTCACAACCTCCCTGGGAAACCCATTCCAGTGCCTCACCAACCTCACAGTAAAGAACTTCTTCCTTATATCCAATCTAAACTTCCCCTGTTTGAGTTTTAACCCGTTACCCCTTGTCCTGTCACTACAGTCCCTAATGAAGAGTCCCTCTCCAGCATCCCTATAGGCCCCCTTCAGATACTGGAAGGCTGCTATGAGGTCTCCACGCAGCCTTCTCTTCTCCAGGCTGAACAGCCCCAACTTCCTCAGCCTGTCTTCATACAGGAGGTGCTCCAGCCCCTGATCATCCTCGTGGCTTCCTCTGGACTTGTTCCAACAGTTCCATGTCCTTTTTATGTTAAGGACACCTTATTCAATGGAACTGAGAACCGAATGACTTAACATGGCAAGGGGGAAACGGAAAATTAAGTTGTTAATGGTCCAGTAATAATTACTAAAAAAAAAATGCATTTTCAATACTGACTGTTGATTTAGCTGGTCACAATCATTCCTTTAATATGTTCAGTTACACTCTAAGACAACAAGATACACAAAAGATGGTTACTTTTGCACTAAGATTCAATATGCTAGCTTTCTACTGATAGACTTGGTATAAATAGACATAATTCTGTCAAAGGTGATGGAACTACATTGACTTAAACTGGGAAACTGGTTCTATGTGAACAGCTATGCCTTCAGCTCATACCTATTCCAGCACAACACTGTTTTCCCAAAAGCTTACATGTGGCACCCTTCATGCCTACATTTATAGTGTCATTCATAAGAAAAGGCACACACAATAGACTAGACTCTTTGAGAGACACTCAAAGGTATTTCACAGTATATTGACCTAGATGCCTACATTGCAACTCCTGGAACAAAACAAATAACAAGTGTATGGAAGTTGCATTGTTGGGAAGGTTGAGGATGGTCCCAAGAAGCTTGTAAGGATTTCCATTTAGAGGTAGTCTGAGAACCTTAGCGCTAGACCACTTGAATGTGGAAACTCCTATAGAAACAGACTTCTCTAAAAGCTGGTTTTTATTGTCTCAGGTAAGCAATTAATCAGCTAGATGTTGGCAATCCTGCTGTCCAGTTATTATAAGCTTTTGCAGTGCAACCCTTAGTTACAAAGCAAGTACGATCAGGGACTGTAAAGCAGAGTCAGAGCTGCCCCTGCCTTTAACTCGTTTTAAAGACAGATGGGAGAGGCCCAATTCCTTCAAAAAGCTATTTCATCTGATGGTTAAAGAATGATTTTGACCATGAGTCAGGGTGCCTTTGAGTGTTTAGATTTATATTTATTCATTCTCAACTTCATTCTCCTTTTAAGGATGGATATATCCACTATACTGTGCTGAAGAATCCTGGCAATTCATTCCAGGAGACAGGGATGTTTCAAGTGGTAAATTTCCACTTAAACACATAATTTAACCCCCCAAATTTTGCATTCCCTCTTTGACTTGAAATGCATGAAAAACTTTGAAATTTATTTGGAAAAGCAGTCACTGACTTTGTATTCCTAACTTGGTGATAAGTTTGGGGTTCAAATATTGAACAACAGCATTAAGTAAGCCAGATAGAAAGAGAAACAGCAAGGGAGAGAAATGAAAAAAATCTGTGGGGGAAATAGATAATCTGTAAATGAGCATTTTTACAATGCAAATATAATATACTTTTCTAGATATTTAGGTAATAATTGCCTCATTATCTTTCAGCAATGCATTCTTCATTCTGCCCAGGGAGGTTGTGAATGCTCCATCCCTGGCAGTGTTCAAGACCAGGCTGGAAGAGGCCTTGGGTGATATGATTTAGCGTAAGGTGTCCCTGCCCACAGCAGGGGGGTTGGAACTAGATGATCTTAAGGTCCTTTCCAACCCTAATTATTCTATGATTCTATGATTCTATGATTCTGCTCCTTTTCATACCCGACACTCATCTTTGTAAGTACAATAATGTAGAAATTACTGTACACATATTGCTACAGCTTGAGCCTGTTTGATTAGTTGCCTGGAAAAGAAAGAGAATGCTCTATTTGTCTAGGGATAGTCAACTTACCCTGTGTTTGGAGATAATCACCTTCACTCTGGAGTGCGAAGACATCCTACAATTGCCACAGAGCTAAAACCAATTCTTCCTTCTAGGGAAGGCAGTGAGTCCTGAAGGCAATGACACCTTCCAAGCCTCGACTATCAATAAAGTCTTTCAGACTCTGTAAGACTCCATTTTATGGAGGTTAGTCCTTAACATATTTTCAGAACAGTAATGACTGCTTTCTCCATCCTTTTGTTCCATAGCGCAGTCTTAAAATTCCACTGGTCTGCAGGATTCATTAGTGATGTCTTTTTTATGTACACACATGTGCAGGCTTTGTGTGTGTGTGGTCTCCTAGAATATATAAACCTTCTTCCTATCTGATTGAGAATCTGACATGTTTAGCCTGTTAACTTGACTTCTATATTTCTATGCTAAAACCTTGTGCAATGTTGAAGGCCCATCCACTGAGAAATACTGGTCCCATTTCTTATCTGCTTATCTTTGAGGATAAATAGGTTAAAACACCGCCATTCAGCTTCCTTAGCCTTTTCCCGTTACTACAGGACAGTCCTGCAGAACAGGCTCTTAACTGCAAGACATTTTTTCACTGTAGGTCTGGTCAAGTCACTCAATGTGCTTATTGCTAATTTCACTCCAGCCTTGTTGAGGCTGTACAGCACTGTCTGTATCTTATCAATGCTATAGTAGCACCTACATACTCTATCAGGGCTCCAATTATTGTTAATAAAAGTGCATATGAATAAAAGTTTATTTTTTTCTTAGAATGCTTGGGCCTGATTTTTCAGTCAGTTTTATGTCTGTACATTCCTGTATTTTGGAGAGATCAACTGTTTTAATTAATCTGCACCAGCTTTTTCAGACTTGCAGCTGGAATACAGTAGCAAGTTGGAACATATAAAGCAAGGTGCTGTGGAGACACTGAGGTAAGGCTTCCAAGGTGGCACTAGTCCATAAAGCATAATATCCATCCTGGTTTGTTTCCTGATGAATCTTCTTATGAGCATCTGGAAGTCATTATTGGTACAAAAGACTATAATTGTATAAACAAGACTCCTGTTTCTGTCAGGAAAGGGGAATGTCAAGGCCTGAGTTTGTCAAGGTAATCTAAAAATAAACCCTTTCAGGGAATAGTTGTAAGTCCATTACTGTTAGTAATGTAGCTAAAGGTCCCTCCCAGCCATTTGATTCTGTGATTCTGTGAATCAGAAAAAGTATTCCTTATGTCTTTCCTACTGGAATTTGTTCATTCATCAGAATTTAATTGCTTTGTGAAATCCATTTGGTTTTGAGCAGACAGGTCTTGTGAAGCCCTGCCTGCCAGGCAGTTGTTGAAGCCTGTTTGGTTTTCTCTCTCATCTGGCCCTATACCAGCTACATAATTTGCTGCTGGAAAATCTGCTTTCAGGCTTCAAGCTTCCTAGTAAATTAAGCTCCTATTTACTATAACCTCCGGGAAATTCCACCCGGCAGACCATCCTAGAGCTGGTGCTCCATTCCCTTTCAAAGTATATTTCAAAATACTATTTTTTCTTCTGCCTTAGGAAGCAAGCTAATAATGTAGTCCTGAAATTCTGTATGAAGTAGGATTCTGTCTAATTCAGTCTTTACTGGATAGCCATGGTCTATGCCCTCTTTACAGCAAACATCTGAGGGCATGCTTTACCTTACGTTGTGCTCTGGCTCTGTCCTCACAAAGCCCTCTACAGTACCCCAGTTTCATCTGTAATACAAGCCCCATGTGCAACATGAGTCTTTTGACTCAGACCAGATTTCTTTGGTAACTAGGGGAAGCTAAAACTAAGACTCCAGTTATAATAATGGATATTCTCATTGGACATTAGAAAACCCCACAAACACTTGAAACAGGTTGGCTAGAACACTCCCGGCATCTTTAGAGATTTCCAATGCTTGACTGAGAAAGGCTCTGAGCAACCTGATCAGTGAGGACCCCATTTTGATCAGGGGTCAGGCTGGATGACCTTCACAGATGATGGGACAAGAGGTAGTGGGTATAAACTAAAACACAGGAAGTTCCACCTAAACCTTTGTGACTGAGCACTGGAATAGGATGCCCAGAGACGGAGTCCCCTTCCCTGGAGATATTCAAGAGCTGTCTGGACACAATGCTGAGCAATATGGTCTAGGTCATCCTGCCTAAGCAGGCAGGTTAGACTAGATGATCACCAGTGGTCCGTTCCAGCCTCAGACATACTGTGATTGTGTGATTCTGTGACTTTTTTGATCCAAATTATTCCATGACTAAATTAATTAACAATTCTCTAATGAAATTCTGAGTGTTTCATTCAGGTTTAGAAGAGCCCAGATGGACTAAGGTGGAAGAACGTATCATGTCAGTACCTCATTTTCTCATCAACACTCACCTGTTATTGACTTTAGTCCTTGTTATGGACCAAAAGAGCTATAAGATCTGATTTCAAGTTCTGTGATTTACCCTGTGTGTAGCCCTTAGAAAGATATTTAATTTCTCCATAAATCAGGACAAAATGTCACAGGAAGGATGGAGAAGCCTAGGCATGAATCGTTGTTTGTAAAACATTCTGCACAACTAAAGAAGTATTTCAAAGCTAAATAAAGTGAAAAGTTGTTCTGCCAAGCTCTGTTCCACTCCATGAAAATAGACAGGAGAATTTCTGTCTGTAAGTGGAAAGTATTACCCTTTTGCTTTGGTATGTGTATATGCAGTTGTAGATAGATAAACATAGTGACGGATATATTTACTCCATTTTCCTGAGTTAATAAGCTTATAACTTGGGTAGATCTGGCAGATTGCCACATATTCTCTTCCTATATGTAAAAGCCCTGATAATGATAAGGGCATAAAAAGTTCGACGCATTAGTTGATTCTAACTAGAGATCTTAATAATTGCAGTCAAGTTTTGCTGCAAAACATTAGCAGTGAATGATATTCATCAGAGATCTTGACCAAGGCACAGTACTAGCTCATTCCACTGATTTTATTTAAGTACTTTCCACGTAGAGAGGCTGAACACATTAACTGGAAAATAAATGATATTTTGGAACTTTAAATTTTAATACATGCCTGAAAACTCTACTGCAAATCTAGTAGGAAAAATGTTTATTGTTGCTGGAAATGGGCCATAGTGGAATACACTGCTACTTTACAGTTAAAGATAAGCAATCATATTTTAGTTAATAATCCTGGGGACTCAGCCAACCTAATCCTTTTCTATTCATAAACTTGATTCTCAGTAAGCCATATATGTTGTTATCACAGCACTGTTGGAGGGGTTTTGGTTGTATATACAGCAAAAATCATTCCATCTGGGGAGCAAAGGCGTCTACATTCTAAGAATATATATAAAATGTTTTGGGGCTCCGCCCAACAGAAAAGTTATTTTAGAGCTAAAATCAGCTCATTGTGGTGTAATTCTTAACTTTGACAATTGAGATAAACTATAATGTGAAAGAGTTTAACTCCTCAAGAAGTCATGGGAGAATCACCTGAATAGTGATTCTATGAACAGTGCCTATATGTGCCTCTGTCTTTGTTGAAAAGGCTTCTAGCATGTGCCTACTTGATTTATGATATTTATACATGCCAGGATTGCAATGAGCTGACTGACCTGTCTCTGGTATTGGAATCATCCTGAATATGTTTGTGCAGCAGTCCTCCTGATCTAATTGCCCTGAGGGGATATCTGGAGTAATTAATCATAATGACTGTACTTCGATATGTGCATCTTTGATACATGTTAATGTGGCTGTTTAAAACTCTGGAGACCCAACATGTTCCAAATATCTGCAGGAGGCAAGGGTATGCTGCATGGCAAATTCCCAAGTATAATGAAGATAGCTTTTGGGCTAGAGGCTTCAAAAGTAGGAGAGGCTCACAAAGACATTCTGAAAGCCTGGATTAAAGAGGAAGGTTTTTTGGATATAAGATGGGAAGAAATGGACAAGTTTCTGTTGCAGTAGTGGGCTAGCTGGACTTCAGAAGACAAACTATGAAAGGAAGGAGAAGGAAAATCCACATGACCTTGACCTGAGCCCCAAACTTAGGTTTAATAATTGTGCTAATAAAATTTAATGTGTTGCTGCCCCAAACTGGCCATCTTGCCTCTCTTCTGCTTATCCTCCTTGTAGCAATGGCTAGCAGAATGCAACCTGTGCCTGTGTTTTCAGTGATCCAACTTCTCACCCCCTACAACTGTCCCAGGTCTCAAGCGAACAATAAGAAAGAACGTGCCTACAGGCTCTAAAACAGGGCTCTCTCAAGAACTCAGGATCTCCTGGTACAAGCGGCCTGAGAAGCAGCACTCTCAGCAATAAATACATGGAGGAGGAAGAACACTGGTGACACCAGAGCTATGTGTACCACAGACTGGCTGCCCGTTATCCAAATCTGCTTTTAGATGGATTATTTGCCTCTTCCTCCAAGCATCCCACACTGGCCAGTGTCGGGAGAAGGATCCAGAACAGTGAAACGAGATCAGATCCAGCCTAAACATAGCTATACTGAAACATGCTCTGAGAAACAATGTCAGATGAGCTCAAGATCTTACTAGATAAGGTTAATAATAGACTCTATTTAAACTGATAATTCCCCCATGCAGCTGTTACTTAAAATCGGCATAAAGCTTCTTGATGTTTGCCTGAGGAATCAGCAGTATAAAAGCTATTCCCCAGTTAGTCTTATTTGCTGAATATATATACTTTTCTGTGTGCTTCACTCAGCCCAGTTCAACACTTTGAGGAACTGTGAATCTGTTGAGACCAAATACAATTCATTTGGTTGTGGTCAAGTGATACCAGTGGTAAAAAAAGGATTTTTAGGTGAGCAGGATTTGGCTTTCTGTATCTGTATCTTTTAGTATCTGCTTCCTTCATATAGATGTACATGTTGAACTCAGAGCTATAGCTTTTTCTCAGTATGAGAACATGTCTGTCTCTCTGTCTACTTACTCTGATCTTTTACGCGATGCTCATCACAGCATTATGCAGGTTAAAACAGTTCATTGAGTAATTTCATCTGCAGGATGAAGTCTTAACAATTAAAAACTCCTATATACTGCTCACTTAACATAAACTGTAAGAAATATTAGAAGAAAATGTTTGACGGAGTGCACTTAAGTGACAGTAGGCAAATCATTGTACATGTTTGGGTTTATGTTCCATTCTGTTAAAGCTTCTTGAATATTATGGACCTGAGAACACTATTAACTTCTTAGGAGAAGGTTTATATTCAGGTTTTTTGCATCTTAAGAAATCTCAAGTAACAGATTGAAAATGATTGGGCTAAGAAATCTGTTGTGGCGGGCAGCCAAAGAAGGAATCATATTCCAGTGTAATACTCCATTGTACATAAGAGTCATCACAGCTACATTGAAACTGGAGGAGCTGGGAAATAGGTTCCATATTATTCAGCAGTCATCCACTTCTTACAGAGGAATTAGCGCCTATCTGCCACCTTTATTAAATTAACTTCCAAGAAAGCAAGCTTTTATATGTATATTTTGTATATGGCATGAAGGGCAGCACAACTCTGTAAGGAAATAGATATTTTAAGATACAGACAGACAACAATAACCAAGCCATATCTGCTGTCACTCTGATGAATCCAGTCACAGTTAGCCCCCTGCCTTAATTTTAGTGGGGTAGCTCAGACAAACAGTAGATTCAGTTTCAATATTATTATTTTTGGTTTTAATTCTTGGGTTTATTTAAGTGAAAACAATTTTTTTTTTCCATATGGGCTGGAAGCAATTATTATTTTTTACAATTATTTATTATTTGCTGTTATTTTGAGGGAATATTATTATCTGCCCAATTTGACTGAAGACAAAACTGCATTGAAAAAGATTGTGTGCAGATACGTATCAGACAGTCCTGAGGTTTCCTACTCCTAAGTGAGGGTCTCATGAAATGTGTAAGAGAGGTCAGTTTTATCAGAGGCCCTAAGGGTATAATCAGAGCAGCTCCTCTGGTACCTCAGGCCATCTGCTATGGCATCTAATAACCTCATGAGAGCAATGAACAGCTCAGGCTGTGATTTAGGGCTGTGGTCTGACTGCCTATTCTGGCTGCTATATGAAATGAAACTCCAATTACAGTGTCTAAATTCAGAAGAGAAATGAGCAATTCAAACCTCTGGCTATTAAAGGCTGGCTTCTCGTGCTGCCCATGGAACAAGGTGGAAACAATATTTAGACCACCAGGAAGAGCTGCATAACTTTATCATTGTGACTGTTTCTTTCCTGTGATGCTACAGGGAATTAGGGCCAGCACAGCACAAGATCTGAACTGCTCATTTTAAACTTAAATGCTCTGATTATCTCTTAGTCCATCTTTAGTGTTGTAACAGGCAGGCCGATTACAGTCCTCCTCCTCCCTGTATTACTCTGCTGGGACTGTGGAAGGAGAGAGGGAGGGAGCGAAAGGAAAACCCATCTGTGCATCCCATCAAGTGGAGAAACGGGGAGGAAAGATCCTGCTGTTTTAAGCTCCGTTTCCGTGAGTGCTGAAGTGCTGACTAGGATAAGACTGAGAAAGAGTGATGGGGAATGAAATTGAAAAGGGGAGGGAGAGGGAGAGATCCATGGAAGTTTTGCTACCAGCCATAATGGGATTATGATTTAGGCCAGCCTGTGGAGACTTTAATGAGTCAAATGAAGACAGCTAAATAGTTTAAACAAGCTATGTGCAGATTCCTTTTTCAGTATCCAGCATGCTAAGTAAGCACACCAAATCACATCCAGTGTCCATTATCCAAACGATATCATTATCCCCCAAAGAGCACTTCTATTCTGGCAGGGCTATGTGACAGGCTGCCATGCAAAGCACTCATGGCAGAGGGGAGATTATGATTAGACTGAAGTACAGGAACTCCTACAATTCACTTGAAAAATGATATTAATACGTATGCAAATGCATTTGGACGGTGTGAAAACCAGGCTGTACATTTGCAGTTTTAGCATATAACGCTGGATTTCCTTCCTCAGTGACTCAGGTATTTGAGAGTTGTGCAAGGTGGGAATGCAGGCTCTTCAGTTTATCACTGCATAGCTCTCACTGTGCTCATTCTTGAGCACGTTCACAACTGACATAAACATGTTGCCCAATATGATAATTTTTTCCAAGTGGGCCAATGCAGTACTTTGTTGGAACACTGACCTGTGCCTTGAAACAGTCAAGTGCTGTATCCAGGCACAAATCCTCTTGTAGAACTCTTTACTGATCCCACCATCCATTGCACTGATGGGTTGAATCACCTCTGCAACATAGGTCAGACAGTGAGCACGGATCTCTCTTCAGTGACACGCATGAAGTCTTCAGTCCTGGGTTTTAGAAATCTTTAGTCCTCCTGTTGTGTTCCTAAGACCCTGCAGCAGCAATGTCCCTGTTCATCATTCAGTCATTCTGGTCCCTTAATTACCCACATTATATACATGCTCTTGGATTCCCAGGGAATCCAGAAAGATCAAGGGAATATAGGCATTGTTAAGGCAACCTTATTAAGAGCACAAGGCCCTAGTAGTCTGAATAATCATTATTGACCACTAATGTAGGGGCCATAGCCCTAACCTACTCCAATAGTTACACTTTTATGTCTGAGCTTGTCACTTTAACTTTATAGTCAATGGAGGGAAGTAGGCAAATTCAGAGAATGATTGCTTTCTTCCTAAGAACAGTTTCTAATACAAGATTGATGAATTGCCCTCTGGTGCTGCCTATTTCTCTGCCTTGATTATAAAGAGAACCCATGATACGGATTTTATCAGCAGATGTCTACCTTTTATGATCCTTAATTAGGTGACATGACATGGGAGATGTTCAGAAGGTCTCTGACCTTGGCAGCATCCTTTTAGGAGGGCTGTCCATACGGGAGGAGTCATCCCTCAAAACTGATTGGTTTTGAAAATAGGAGCCACATGGGATTTTATCCATAAGAAATAATAACAAACAGAAATGAGAGAACAAAAATGAATAAACTCATACATGTTAGAAAACTTATTTCCTCTGTACTTGCCAGGGAAGTCTAACATGCAGGATTCTATACTTATTCTGCAAAAGCAGATGTCACAATCCCTGCATTGACAGACCATTCCTTACCTCGCTGTAGACAATTAGGAAATCATCCAACTGTGTAGTGGGAAAAATAGAGATGTGCTATCAGGCAACTCCTACAGAAAGAAGACAGAAAGCTTTCAACTCTTTCTACCACAGTCCAGTCTTCAACATGCCTGGTATTCAGACCTACACAACCACCTCAGGGCTGTTTTCCTCACTTAAAATGTGTTTAAATCTAGGACTTGTGTGGGCAATAAAGCCTAAGCTTACACCCTGCCTTGGTGGAGGTCCTTTTCTCTGCTTTATTACTTTTTCTTCCCTCCATGCTAGGAAATACAGGAAGCTGGTGCCCAATATTCCAGAAAAAAAAAAATCATCTCAGTGATAAATTATTCTTTAATAACTTATTTTGAAATAACAATGTCAGACCAATGCTAGGTCCATGAATACAACTGAAATCCTTGATACATCAGTGTAACAGAAAGAACATGAGGGCCAACAGGGTCACCTGCTCCTTGATAATTTTTGGGGATGAGAAGTGTCTCTTGCCAGTGCAAAGGGGAAAAGAGAAGCAGAACCTGAATAGCAGTTGGTATTAAAACATACACACATACATACATAGTGCTGACCTTGGATGTTGTCAACAATGACAAATGGGAAAAGGACCATTAACACCTACATTTGTACTCTGGCTCTTGAAGGGGGTTATATCTTTTTAAGTATGTACTTAGCCCTCTGACAACCCTAAAAGAAAATACAGGTGATAATTGGACCGTCTGTATCTGTCAGAAACAAAGATTTTAAACAAAAGTTTGTTTGGCATTCTTTCTCCCTCCCATCACTTGATATATGTTGTGTGCAGATTTATTAGGTAGCCTTTAAAATCCTTTTCCTCTCCCAACAGTTACACACATAATAAAAGTGGTAATCACAGTGGGTGGAGATTGAATTTCCTTTCCTTTTAACAGAAAGGACAGCCTGGTAAGAAAATAAATAGAGTTAATTAGTTGAATATAATTTTAAATTCCTTGGAGTAAAAATGCGCTGAATACGGGCAGAAAATGCTATTTGCCATATGGTATTAGAACACTCTGGAATGATGACTTTTCCTCTGTTTTCTGCAGAGTGAGCATGGATGTGGATTATTTGTGGCTTCCCAAGTATTTGAGTTATGCAAGCCAGCTCACTGAGTGCCCCAAAGCAGCAGAGGACCATGCTTGCTCAGTTCATAATATGTACTACAAAATAAACAAGCAAAAAACCTTGGTTTTGCAAAGGTTTTAATGAAATTCTAAGGTTTCATTTTTCCGTGGTTTTGGGAAACTTTCAGAAGCTTTTTTTCTTCTAAGACTCCACTTAAGGTCCCCTGACTCAGTACTGAACAGTTTTATTAGGAGCAGTGGAAGAGTCTTTCAGCGAAGTTATCAAATACTAGTAGGAAATAGTTGTGTACTTAACATGGAAATCATTTAGAATAAGAAAGGTTAAAAAAAGGAAAAACATAGGCAGTTGAATCTTTAGCATGGGGTTTAGACTGAGAAAAGAATGAATTAAAAATGGGAGTTTGCTACACAAATTTCTTTACCTCACCTTTCTGATTAAAAATTTCAAGTTTGGCCGGCTTTGATACAAATTCCTCACCAGCAGACTTGCATACTGATCCTTACCAGTGATTTTCCAGTTAATTTTTAAGATACATGTCAACACCTGCTCCCTAAAAACCACCCCAAAAGTGCTAAGAAATACCCATTCTGCTCTAAGTCTCAGGAAAATTGCGCTGCAAGCTCCTAAGCTTCTTGTAAAAGAGATATGCAGGGTCTCTCACTAGTGCTTACAAACTCTGACTTAGAAGTGAAATAAAAGTTCATTTTTAAGCTATAAAAATACACTCGCATCTTACAACAGCAACATTGCCTTAATTACACTTGTAGCTCAATTTTGGGGTCTTTTCTTCAGTTTTATGGCCCTGTTAATGTTATTAGGTCAATAAAGTTAGCAGCTTTAACTGAAAAATTGGCAGTGAATGTTTTCAAGCTTCATTGCTCAGATGGGATAACGATTGTGATGTGTGTTATTTCCCTCTCTTGAAACTAAACACTCATATCACATGAGTAAGTAGGACATCATTTTAGTTGCTAAATCTGACAGATTTTTTTTCTCCACACAGTGTGTAAACTGAAGGTGAATTATACATATGAACATAGCCACGATTAGGAATCCTAAGTTTCTCGAAAGAGCCAACCTCAAACAGATATGGGAGAAGTCACAGAAGTACTGTTAGTAGCTTCATTAAATAGTTTGCTTGGAAGGGACCTTTAAAGGTCATCTTGTCCAATGCCCCTGCAATGAACAGTGACATCTTCAACCAGATCAGGTTGCTCTGAGCCTTGTCCAGCTTGACCTTGTATGTTTCCAGCACCATTCCCCTTGTCCTGTCCTTACAGGCCCTTGTCCAAAGCCCCTCTCCAGGCTTTTTGTAGCACCCCTTTAGGCACTGGAAGCTGCTCTAAGGTCTCCCCCTAAGAGCCATCTCTTCTCTAGGCTGAACAAGCCCAGCTCTCCCAGCCTGACTCCATAGCAGAGCAGCTCTAGCCCTCTGATCATGTTTGTGGCCTCCTCTGGACTCTTTCCAACAGATCCACATCCTTCTTGTACTGGGGACCCCAGAGCTGATCACTGGACTGCAGGGGGGTTGCACGAGAATGGATCAGAGGAAAAGAATCATCTCCCTCAACCTGCTGGTCACACTGCTTTGGATGCAGCCCAGCATATGGTTAATTTCTGGGCTGTGAGCTCACACTGCCGGCTCGTGTTCATGTTTTCATCCACCAGTACCCAAAAGTCCTTATTATGCTTCTTCTCTCAGCCCCTTTATCTCCCAGTTTGTAATGATACCTGGGGTTGCCCAGTGCTGGACCTTCCACTTGGGGGCAACCCCAGGAGTGAATCAGCTTCAGGCTCTTTACGATTCAGAACAGCTAGAATTTACAGTACATAGTATAAGAAAATATAGAATTTACACATTAGGGCTGGCCATGCAGACTGGCTTATGAAACTCAAAACTTGGAAGTTTTATCATATTTTTACTGAGGTTTTCAGTGATGTTCATCAAATGTACATTTTTCCTCCATATGTACCCCTCCCGACTTCAAGGCAAAATTGAACTGAAAGAGAATAAAACTACTTACTAACATTAAAAGCATTTAATATATTTTTTTCTCCTGTTTTCTTTTGTGAGGCTTATCAGCGGCAGTTTTCCTTTAAAACAATGGATTAAAAACTAAGGAGAAAATCTCTGCCTTTCTGGTGTCATTAACGTCAAATTTTTGCTTATTATTAGAATGGCCACTTCTGTCTTGGTGAGCAAGTGGAATTATTCTTAGGATTTCTCTAAAGTCTTAGGGAAGTGAGAACTTACTGGAAGGTAGGACCTGTCAAAGCGGCTTTCCTAGCAGTAGCAGGCTTTAAAAATATGATCCTAATTTTCCACTTTCCCTTAAGAAAAGCACATATGATTTCTCTCTGGCTGCCCTTGAAGTTAGCAACATAAAGATTAAGCTGTCAATTCTTGCTAAAGCAGACTTTCTCAGGAAGCATCAAAAACATTTGCATTTATTCCACAGAAGATGAAATTAAAACCAGACAATCCTCAACACTGTCCACAGTATAGAAATTTCCTGCTTGATTCCAAGCTTACCTAGCCTCTTGTTCCATCCATTACAAAGGGTGAAACACTACCTTTTGATATCTCCATGCTACTTGATGTGGCACTACATAGAATCATAGAATAGTTAGGGTTGGAAAGGACCTTGAGATCATCTTAAGTGAATCATATCATGAAAATCTCAGTTTCTAGATGCATTAGCCAGAAACTGAGCTTAATACAATTATGTCTGCTTCTTAACTCTGCTAAGCAGGCAACGTGCAGCTAAAATGCATTTGCTGTAGGAGCTAGTGTCTGGAGCAGTTCCTTGGGGATCTTTTCATTTATCCGTGTTGCAAAGTGCAGACATGCCTTTTGATTCTTTCCTGTCTCCTGTCATGCTCTGCTCATCATTCAGCCACACTAGAGAGCAGCCTGCTGAAACATTTTGATACCATCAGCCTGACTCTCAGTTGTTTTGCACACAAGATGTCATTGCCTTGTCAGATGTTGTTCTGACCTGAGCAAAATGGGTGTAATTTACTATAAAGCAGAGGAGATAGTAATTTCCAGTAACTTTTGTCTGAACATCCTAAAGTGGGTACAAATGTATTTTAAACTTATTTATATAAGTTTATATGTATTATTTATATATGACTCTTAGCACACCACAGTACTGTGTTGAGGTTATGGCATCCTGTTCTTTGCACTATTTCGGCTAAGGGTATTTCCTTCTTTCTATTAACTCCCATAATGACACCCCAGTTCTATCTATGTGAGAGAATTCTATATCAAACATTCTCACAAGAAAGAAAAAATTCCTTTTATGCCTCCATAAGCAAAGGAAAATCCTGTGCCCTGGAGCACTAGGTCTGCTGAAATAACCTGTTCAAGCACTGCAAATTCAGGAATCCACCCATGCGACTTTTCTGCTGGAATCTGTCAACTTGGAATATGTTTAGTTGCTATTACTATTATTATTGATTATTGCCTGAAACGAAGCAATTATAGAATTTCCCTGCCCACAGGATACTCATGAATTCAACTACGGTAATTCTATTATTAATTTACAGTTTCCTGAAGCCCGAATTTAGACTGCTGAACTGTCACTGAACAAAGATACAGTAAAAGATAAGTTTCTGAGGAAGTTGAATATAATTTAAGGTAAAGGGAGAAGATCAACGTCACTTTGTGTCATGCAGAATATACCCATTTGTCTCAGCTCAACCTTGAATACCAAACAGATGAGTTTACATGCTTATAGCCTTATCAACCCAAAAAGATGGGAGAAAAGTGTTCATCATCATTTAACAGATGGTGAATAGAAGTGCAAAACATTAAGATCAGAATTTAAAAGTCATTTAGAAGCTGAAAGAGGCCGATGAAGATGAAATGTTATTTCTGAAGTTAAAGTTAGTGCCTATGTGTGTCATGAAGTGACTGTGCTCTTTTAGAAATACAGCTTTTAAGAAATTCACCCAAGGTCACTGAGAAAGCCTATTACAGAGTATGTGGTAGGACCAGTTTGCACACATGGTCTGTTTAACATGGGAGTATGTTTGCTGTCTTGAAAAGCAAAATACTTGTTCATTGTGCAGGAGTCCTGTAGTGGTTGTCCATCCTCACTTCAGCACTGCAGACAGACCTGATTTCATACTGTGTCTTTGCCCTGGGGAGAGATATTTCCATTGTGCTCATATGGCAAAGATATCGGTTACTGCAGGCAAGTTATACTTTAAACAATCATTTGTTAGAATTAGATGATCTTAAGGTCCTTTCCAACCCTAACTATTCTATAATTCTATGATTTGATTACTATATCTGTCCACCAGCAGTGGCAATGAAATCTCTCCTTAAGTTTTGTTCCAGCAATGAATAGAGCCATTACAGTCACAAAGTAGGTAAAATGCATAGACTTTTTGGGAAATAAAGATGAGCACTTCCAACATCTACAAATCCTGCTATAGGGGGATCATAAAAGGAGATGAGCCAGACAATAATTTCACTGACTAGGTGTGCATTCCTTCTCATAAAAGCACCAGGAATGCTTTTGAAAGACCTACATATTCCTGAGAGAGTCTAGCATCATCCGTGTCATTGAGCTAGCTAACCCATCCATCACAAACAATGGGGATTGTTTGCCTCAGGTTTTCTGCAGTGAAAGCAAATTTGGAGTCAGATAAAGGAAAATAAGAGAAGATTTGGGGGTGAGGGCTTCTGTTCCAACTTAGAGTTTTGCACAGGTAGAGCAGCTCTTCCAGCTTTACTCAACAGATCGAGAACAGATGGCAAGCTAATGTCTAGTTCATGCATACATGAATTTTGCCATGTCAGACCAGTGCATTGGAACAGACACATCAGGCCTTGTTGCACACACAACAAAAAGACCCTTTAAGCAGCCCCAAGGCTATGCAGTTAGGGTCACCAAAAAACCCAGCTCTGCAGAACATTGTCACACTCCTGGCAGCTGCACAGACCACTTTTAGGGCAGGCAGTCCCTCTCTGGTGGGCTGGTATTGGCTGGATGACATACTCCCACCCAGCCCCTTTTTCACTCCCCCTCCACAACAGGACAGAGGCAGGAAATAAGATGATAAAGCTCATGGGTTGAGGCAAAGGCAGGGACATTGCTTTGTCAACTACCACCATAGGCAAAACAGACTCAACTTAGGGAATAATAATTTAATTTATAACAAATTAAAACAGACTTGGGTAGTGAGAAACAAAGACAAAAATTAACTCCCACCTGTCACTTAATTTTTCCAGCTTAACTTCAGTTCTCTGCTTAAGGTCCTTTTCTACCTGAACTGTTGTATGATTCTATGACTCCTTGACCATAGAGCTGCCATATTCACATAGGAGGGTTCCTGGGATCGTGCCAGACACAATAGGATATCTAAAGTGCATTAGAGACCTAACTTTAAACACCTGAATTTTTCTGTACAGTGTTCAGTTCCTAACAGATAAATACCCAATGCCATTTGTGAGTTTGTGGAGTGTCTGAGACCTCTAGACAAAGCAAACCAGCCCAGGGCAGTGTTTATACCAGGCCTGCCCTTCTCTGGTGTAGTGGTAAAGGTTGGGTGAGACTTCTCACAACACCTGAAGTGATGCCACAGAGACTGTTTCCATACAACTGAAGCCTGTTCTGTGTGTGCAGCCAGGTGTGAGCCAGCTGTCTGTAGATGGAGCCAGTGGAGTTCCAGGCATTAAGACAAGCCTTTAGGGCAATTTCAGATGCACCATTTTCCATAGAATCTCTTATGGATTCATATATAGGTACGTATGGCTTCTATTCTGAATTTCTTGACTGAAATATTATCACACATTGCATCAAATACAGTGCAGACTTTTACTGAAGATTTTTTCCAATGTTTCATTAGACAGATTTAAAAAAACCCCTCAAATTCTCAGGAATTCATAAATCTAAATCAGCATCAATAATGCAATATTGATATGTTATTAATATCTTAGTAACTTCTCAAAATCACAAAAGAATCGACGTTTTACCAAAGTATATAAACTAATTTTTGTGATTCAGATATCATGGGATCTGGCATAGCATGCTTTTAATTCCTGTGTAAGGGAATCTCATTTGCTGCCTTTTTGTGATTCTTTTTGTCACCATTTGAATCAATGAGAATGCTAATTACATGACACCATTAATGCACACAATTAGAATACTGCCTGGATGAGGGTCCGAGCCTCAAACTCATTGTCAATTCAGCGTCTGTGCTATTGTTTCCTTTCCTCCTGCTCTGATTTTCTGAGCCAGACCTGTCCTAGAAATGTCAGCATATGTAAAGGAAGTGCACAAAACTCATGTTTTGCAAAGTCGAGTGTGATCTTCTCATGTTAATCAGAAAGTGTTGAGAAAAGATACTGGTTTACAATAGGAAGAGTATTATAAAAGGATATATCATGATGAAAGTTAATCCTGTGGCAATGCCATGTCTCTTGAAAGGGTTGAAGTAACACCAGGACAGGTACAGTGTAGGGCTCACTGGGTTAGAGTGCACTAGGCTAAATGGAAAGATGCCTTTTCCCAGTTCATTATCCAAGGATTCAAAGAGTGCAACAGAAAGCAAAGCCCTTCCTCACAGCTGAAACTTGATTCAAATCCATATAATTCAAGGTTAAGATACATCACATGAGTAATTATCTTCTGACCTGCAATGCAAAACCACTAAAATCATATTTTGCTTCAACTTGGTTATGTTTTTATAACTCTGAAGTCACTAAATCCCACTAGGAATGCCCGATCATCCTGGTTTATTTCCAGCATGGTCTGTGAAGCTGAGGTCTCGTATTCCTGTGGTACCAAGCTGAGGATTCACAGTCCTTGTATGACTTATGACTATGTTTTTCCTATTGTTGATCAATATTTTCATATTTTACTATCCTTACTACACTAAGACCTCAGTAGATGTGCAGGAATTCTTCACAGGGCGTTAGGTATCATTCAAATGATAAGGTCTAAAAGGTGATATTTGTGCAAAACTTTTCAGCAGACCAAATATTTTGTGACCTAGAGAGCTACATTTTGTGCATTGTGCTAGAGATGCTGAAAATATTGCATTATGTGCCTGCAAAAGTATTGCACAGAATGGACCAAGCAGGCATTAGAAATGAGACTCGCCTGATCTCATTTAGATATGTACAGTGCCAATTTCTCCCCTTCTGAAGTGGGCTTACTCTGTCAGAAGTCAGAGGCTGAGAAAAAGGTCATTTTCAGTTGTGATTAATTTGACCTGCTTCAGACACCAATTTAAGATGAAACAAGTTATACTTTAGAAGTGTTTTTTCATTTTCTCTGCTCTCTATAGAGTGATTCTTGGGCATAACTTGGATAGAAGCATAGACGTTTAGTGAAACCAACCCTATTCTGCTGGACTGAGCAATTTAAGGGGCCCTATGTTGCACATGTTTAAGTCATTATAAGTTATTCTATCCATGTTTCTACTGTAGTTAAGTTTACCACTTTGTTTTATGCTGATCTGGGGCTGATCTTTATGAATACGGTTGACCAACACAAAATGCTTAACTCCATTAAAAGAAGTGGCTGCTCAGAATTTGCCATGATCTCTCTGCATATGCAGTCTTTAGAAAGCTATGCAAATATAAAATGTGCTGCTGTAGGCAATTTCTATGATAGTCATAATCAAGGTTTAGAAACAATGATCTGTATTCAGAGTTGTGATGGATTAACCATGGCTAAGGGCCACAGTCCCACACTGCTGCTCACTCACTCCGCTCCTAGTTGGCCAGAGGAATGAAAGATCTGGATGAAGATAAAGGCAGAGAGATTGCCACCCAGTTATTATCATGGGAAAAAAAGACTTGATTTTGGGAAAATTAATGTATTGGCAATTAAAATAGATTTTGATAATAGAAAACAAAGACAAAAAATAAAAAAGAAGCCTCCCCTCCTTTTTTTTTTTCAAACTGAACTTTTCTTTCACTCCTGACTCCTCCAACACCTCTACTCCACAAGGGGATGGGAGCTAAAGCCAGTAACTAGAGCTCCTTCCTTATCAAAGTGGGGATGTTTCTGAGATGACAAAAATATAATAAAGGCAAAATGGCTTACCTGTTCCTATTGATAAATTCCTAAACTAATGACTGCATGTATCATTAAGGTCTTGATCTCAAATCCTCCTAAGTCAATTGGAAGCTGTCAGCTGAGATCAGAACTTCAGTTTTGTCTATAGCATTATTATTCTAATTTGTCTTAATTTAAAAATTGACAGTATGCTGTCTCCATCCCCTAACAAATATGTTCCATGTGTATGAAGAGTCTCTTAAGTAGTGCCGGCACAAATTGAAATACTTTCTAAATAAAAACCTTACAGTTTGGTAGATCAAAACCAAAAGGTCCATGTTATACTGTGATTAGTACACTGAGTCATTTACTTAAAGATATAATTATGTTCAGTTGGTGGCTCAAGAAAATAATGAAGTACATTTGGAAATAAAATAATGACTGTATGGTTGAAGCTCTCTCAGAAAGGTAGATAATAACGCAAGAAGTCCAGTTCCTGCATCAGAAAAGATGATTCCTGCTTCTTGACACATGGCTGAAGAGAGAAGACCTTAATTATCCAAGAAAGAAAATACCACTGGGTTAAGTTCTACCAACAGCTGGTGATTCTTACTTTGAGATCAATGCTTGCTAAATGACGAGCTCTTGAGCAGGAGTTCATGTTCTAGCCTGCAAGCTCTTCAAATTGCTCTCACCAGCGTACTGACACCCCCCCCCCCCCCCCCCCCCCTTCTACTTTTCCTGTAGGGTTACAGTTGAAAGTTTTTTGTGTGTCTTCTAACTTAGGAAAAGTTAAGTTCAGAGGCAAGGCTGAGAGTCTTACAAACTTTCTGCTAGGTTAGCAAAGTTAGAATATCCGAGACAGTAATTACAATCTGGTTTAAAATATTCCAACTCACCTGTAACCTCCCTCCGCCTTTGCATTTATTTTTCTTTTTTGGTGTGTGTTTTGTTTTCCCCTCCCCTCTAGTATTAGTTGATACAGCATGGTAAAATGTTTGGATTATTGTGAGAAGCAAAACAAAGTGATTTGTATGTTCAAAACTGAAGAAACAACCATATGTTGTCAGTCTGCCATCAGCTCTGCTGGTTTCGAATTAAGGTATTGACAGAGAAGAAGTGGCCTATGGGGATGCTGGGGAGGGACTCTTCATTAGGGAGGGATAGGACAAGTGGTAGTGGGTTAAAACTTAAACAGGGGAAGTTTAGATTGGATATAAGGAAGAAGTTCTTTCCTGTTAGGGTGGTGAGGCACTGGAATGGGTTGCCCAGGGACGTTGTGAATGCTCCATTTGTGGCAGTGTTCAAGACCAGGTTGGATGAGGCCTTGGATGACATGGTTTAGTGTGAGATGTCCCTGCCCGTGGCAGGGGATTGGAACTTTATGATCTGAAGGTCCTTTCCAACCCTAACTATTCTGTGACTCTATGATTCTAAGTGAGACAAGCTCAGACTCGCCTCTGTTCCTGTGTACAGAAAATGGCTTTGATTTAACTTGATGTTTCCAAGCTTTTAATTTCACGGGAATCAAATCACAGATTTGTTTGGTAACTTCTGAACTTTACTTGCACATATTGTATTTTGGTTTATAAAGCACAGTTTCTCTTGTGTCATAGAGGATAAGAATTGAAGCATGAAAGTTAAGTGAAATTACAGAAAACTCCATTTGTGGTTTAAATGTGCATCAGAACAGCAAGTTCTGCTTAAATTGAAATAAGCTTTAAATCAAGTGAAGATGTGCTACTTGCCAGAGATGCACTGTGCCAAGTGGTATTTTGAACAAGTTCAGTAATAGCAGAAAGACCAAAGATCCAGTAGGCTTAGCGAGCTCAGTGGTGCATATACAGACCAGATTATAAATAAGAGTAAGGAAGTGCAGCCCAAAAAGCAACCATATCCTGGGCTGCATCAAAAGGAGTGTGACCAGCAGGTCGAAGGAGGTGATCCTGCCCCTCTACTCTGCTCTTGTGAGACCTCACCTGGAGCACTGTGTGCAGTTCTGGTGTCCTCAACATAAAAAGGACATGGAACTGTTGGAACAAGTCCAGAGAAGGGCCATGAGGATGATCAGGGGACTGGAGCACCTCCTGTATGAAGACAGGCTGAGGAAGTTGGGGCTGTTCAGCCTGGAGAAGAGAAGCTGCGTGGAGACCTCATAGCAGCCTTCCAGTATCTGAAGGGGGCCTATAGGGATGCTGGGGAGGGACTCTTCATCAGGGACTGTAGTGACAGGACAAGGGGTAACGGGTTCAAACTTAAACAGGGGAAGTTTAGATTGGATATAAGGAAGAAGATCTTTACTGTAAGGGTGGTGAGGCACTGGAATGGGTTGCCCAGGGAACTTGTGAATGCTCCATCACTGGCAGTGTTCAAGGCCGGCTTGGACAGAGCCTTGGGTGATATGATTTAGCAGGACATGTCCCTGCCCATGGCAGAGGGTTGGAACTAGAGGATCTGAAGGTCCTTTGCAACCCTAACCATTCTTTGATTCTATGATTAGCGTCAATAGTCTTCTGTTTAAGACCTTAATGATCAAATCCAGACACTGAGGTAAAGTGCATAAAAAGAGTGAAAATGGAGAATTTCAAGGCATTCTCCTTTCCAAGGTTACTTAAGAAACACCCGTGTATTGTAAAATATCCATTGTGGTAAGAGATACAAAATGGTGGCTTGGTTATGCTACACTGTCAGGAATCTAAAATAAAATTACATGTACTTGAAAATACCACACCAGATTTATATCTGATGGAAGTCGTTGGAATAAAGATAGGAATAATGAATTTGGCTCACACCTTAGATGAGACACTGTTCAAAATGACTGTCACCCACATTTCTTCAGCTTTTATGGTTCTGAATGAAATTTAAAGTCATGCTATGATGAACTACATCCCAAGGTATTTAAACTCTGTTGTTCAAGTTAAGTTCAATTTCACAGTGTAATACCAGAAAAATCCCACTGGGAGTTATTTAATTTTTTTATACAGGTTCAACATGTATGAGAACACTTATACAGCCATTTAAAATCAATCAAGTGAATACAGTGCTCTTCAGAGGTGAGCAATTTGCATTCCACATGTCTGAGCTTTCACTTACTTTCATGAGTTTTACACAACTAACTCTGTGGTGATGTTTCTGATTTACAGTGGGATATGTTGCTGGTAGAGTTGGGTGAATGGTTCATCACTTCCATCGTCTACATTCAAACCTGATGTGAAAAGTTTCAGAGTTTAATATAATCCCTGGCAGTGGAAATCCTAGATCTCAGTCATTCCTAGTCCCTTTACAAGGGAACCCAAACATCACATTTACTTCTGCACCTTGCTTGTTCCTTTTTCATGAGATGGGTTGTGGAAATAAAGCTTACGGCAGGAAATCTGGCATGATATGAAAAATGACAATAGAGATATGCCTCCACAAGTCACATACTGAGAGAAGTGCATACTTGCTGAAGGGGGAGAAAGTAAGAATTAGACTTTGTTTCAGCATTACTCATACATAAATGGACTGTACAGCTGCTAAGCAGGTAGCGTTTGTCATTCTGTATACTGAAGTACCATCAGCTCAACTCTGCCGTCAGTTCCAACAGCAGACTCCAGGGAAGTTACTCTGATGATAAGGCAGTGCAGTGTTATTTCCCAGTCACAGATGGATTTCAGCTCCCCCCAAACTAAAACATTTGCTTTATTCTTCTCCAGACTATGAAAATATAGAACAACTCATAATGTGAAAATTGAGCTTCTGAAATCTCTGTTCCCAGTATTTAGGCTATGACTCTGAAACACTAAAAATAAATGACAGCTGTCTTCACTCTGCACGTGTTTGCACATGCATTAATTTAAACATACAAATAATTACAGTAGTTTGGAGGGATTATGTGCATATTGTTAAATCTGTTAAATCTTGTGGGAGAAGACCCATCATCCTGTAATGCTAGATACCATGTGATTGTATCAGCAGTAAAAGATAGTGGGTTCCAATACATATTTAGATTGTCTGACATACCCACATGGGTCAAAACCAAATGTTGGTTTGAGTTCTGTAGAAAATCTCCTCTCTCACGCCAACCACTACAATGCTGTGGAAACTGTGTATGTGGAAGTGTGAACAGAATAGATGATTCCTAATGCAGCATGCAGTAATTGAGAAGCAGTTACTCATTCAGTCAAACTGTTGAAAACATTTTCTGGTCAGAAATATTTCTTTTCTTTCAAATATGTCTATTCATATGACTAGCTCCTTGGGGTTTTTTTAGGTTAGTGCTAATGGACTGTAGGTGCCTTTGAGATTTTATAGCTCTTTAGCTATATAATCTTTATCTTGTGAAGAATGCTCAAAGCAATTTCAACATCAAACAGCAAATATCTTCAGCAGAAACTTATAATCTCTGTAGCACTGTTCATGATTGGCAGAGTCTTACTTAAAAATCTTAGACCTGATGTGGCTCTGGATTGCAGGAACATCTTTACTGTAGCGCAGCACTCGCAGAAAGACTACAGATAAGCCCATGTTGTTGGTTGAGGCCAACCTCAGTTTGTACCAGTGATCAACAGAGGATCCAGAAATAGTTTTGTTTTCTCATTCTATTTCTAAACCTTTTAACTATGACCCTGCAGAAAGGACTAACAACTAAGAACATCCAGGGGACTAAACAGCCCCCTGACTAACGTCTGCAGATTAAACCCAGTTGAAATGAGAAACCTCAGCTAAAAAAAGTCATGAAGTCCTGTGAAATAAGATGCAAATATGCAAATACATTCATCTTCAATCTTTGTTTCGAAACCTTAAAAACAAGCTTTAAATTTTAAGTGGGGCTAGCCCTTATCCCAGGTTTATTATTTGCTTGGATACAACTATTTTTAGCTTATATCCTAAACGCAATAGAATCAACCTTTCAATATTTCTTCTTCAAAGTCTCTCAAACACTGACCTTTAAAAGTTCTAGCTATAACTACTTTTGCAAGGCCTGCACTTTAAGGGAAAAATGCTCTCTTCTCTCTGCTGGAAATAATGGATTCAGGACTAAAATCAGCAACCTTTTCTTAAATCAGTTCCTTCTCTTATAAACTTTAACTCTACCATTAACCACCGACAGGTGTCCAATAACTGTTGAAGAGAAGAACCTCATATAAATTACGGACCTTAGCAGAAAGCAATCTATAGTCTAGTCTGGTGGGCTGCACAGTATCCCAGGACAACAAAACAAACCCAGAACACGCTGGCAGGTAAGCTCTTTTTAATGTTTCATACCCCTTACATGTGACTATGAAATACATGCAAAATATTTTTAGTTACTATGACCTGAAATTATAGTCACAATTCAGAAGTGACCTGTAAGAAATATAGGTCCTTGTTTTCCCAGACCTAACTCTATTCTTAATCTCAAAATTAGCAGTAGTCAAAGGAATACTATGCAGAAGTAGGTTGTTGTCTCTGAGAAAACACATCCCATGACCTTGCCTGTCAAGCTATATAGGAGACAGATATAAATTGGGCTTCTTCATAAAGTAACGTGGCTTATAATCTTTCAAGAACTGCTGGCCTCCCCATACACACCTGAGCCACTGCCCACAAATATACAGAGCAGATTTAGTTGCGATGCAAGGGTCCTGTACTTGGTTCTGACATGTCAGGCTCTATCTCTTGGTTGCTAGTTGAACTATCAATCACATCAAAGATTGAGGTAGATGAAGTAACCTTACTTTGCAGGAATATGTGAATACCAGAGGGCATAAGAAAAAAAAACCCTGAGATCTTGCAAGGGTAGCATGGATATCCAGGTTTCTGTCACTCCTACCTTTTCCTCAGAAAAACACATGAGTTTTTCATCTGATCCCTCACCTGGGCTAAACCTGTAACAGGTCTGGCTTATCCACACCCATTTGTTGGGGACTTTATGATCTGGAGGGTCAGTCCATCAAAGGATGATCCTACGAGTTCAAAGAGAGGGAATTGATTCAGTGTTGGAAGAACTTCCTCCAATGGGAGAATCCCAGTTTGCTTTTCTGTGTTTGAGAGAAAAAGTCTAAGGTGGGAGATGTCTTCTGTTGCTGCATTTAATTGTTATGATGGTCTTGGTTTCCTGGCTGTCATCAAGGCAAGGATTGGATGTAAGGTGTGCTAAAAGAAAAATGTTCTTTTTCTAACCTAGATGATGCACCTGCAAAAAATCAGTTCTTCACACTGCTTTGCCAATCCCCCCTAAACTGTCCATAAACTTAGCCATGATTAACCATAGTTGTCAAACCAGCAACACCATTAATTATCCAGTTGTGATGTCTCTGCACCATGACATCTGTAAGTAACTGCCTGTAATCTAGATCATCTTACAAGAGATAACTGACAATTAATTGTGTGTTGTTCTTTCACTGCCTAGTACAGCTCTGGCTGTGAAGGAATTACAAAGGCACTGCAGGATCAAAATAAGCAGGTTTACAAAAGACCTGTGATCCTCATTCCAGAATTATCCTTAAAATTACATAGTTCCTTTCCCTTCCTAGACTTTATTCCTCTCACAATACCCAAACATTGTGCTCCAGACAGCTAAGTATATCTAAAGGCACTCATTATTTACGTAGAGTTATGTTCTGCTTCTTTTTGCTTTTATGAAAGCCTTAAAAGTTATTATGTTACTATATAAAAAAGGAGAGGATTTAGAGTAGTTTACCACAGTGAGAGGCTGAAATCAATACTGTTTATACAGGCATGAATGTTATTGACTGTATATTTACAATAACCTCCAGAAAGTAAGTCTTAAACCATTAAACCTCCTGGCAAAGTATACAATTTCATAAACCTTACTAAACATTTTACAATAATAATTAATTACTAGGAGAAAACAACACATTTGATGAATTTTAGCCTTAGGAAAAAAAAAAGAGATATTTCACTATTGACTTAATTCACCAGTCTGATATTTGCAACCGGAGAAATACCTGTCCTTTGGAAGAAAACACAGTGAAACATAACCCAAACAGGATTAGTGTGAAGACAATTGGTTTAACTTGCACAGAATGTTGTTTACAGTGTTGTTGATAGAGGACAGCTTAGAAAAATGCACACAGATGTCATCATTTGGATGTAGAACATTTACACATGACTAAGTAATTAATTATTCCATCCCCTTTAAACCAAGATTCACAGGGAAATTGGGGCTGCAAACGAGTATTCAAGAGCTCCCAGAAACCAGACAGCTGAGGAGCGTGTTTTATTAGTGCATTATGCTACACATAAGTGCCCACTAGAGATCATTGTCTACATGCATAAGGCATTTTCAGGCGGTCACTGCTGCAGACAGTTTTCACTTTTACAGAGAAGACAGACTAACAAAAATGAGAAAGATATTCAGAGATGTGAGGTGATGATTCTGAAGGTTCAGTTTGTCAGAGGCAGAACTGGGGACTAGGACCCAAATCTGCTGCTTCTTAGTCCCATGTGTAAAAGAGTAGAATAGGTGATTTGTTCTTATATTTTGTGTGAGAGTTGCCACAGCACAAAATCATCACTGGGGAAGATCTAAGTCTATGGGAAGTGTCTATTGAGTTTTTTTTGAGTTTGGGTCATTTATGAAATATTAAAGATTTCAGTTTCAGTTGTAAAGTGGCACCTAACCAACCTTCTCAGTTTCCTTACACCACAGGGTTCCCATCATCTTCCTGTATTTGATTTGCCAGATACCATTTGCTGTCATTCAATGGACCTATGTATTTTCCTGATACAAGGTGGCTGGAGAAGAAACCAAATCGTGGGGGTTCATAGTAACCTAACTTTTATATTAATAGTTCCCTTTCTTTTTATTTTTCTCCCAACCAAGTGTACAACCAACAAGGCAATGAGACAGATCAATTTAGCGGCAATATTTTGGGCTTGAGAGCAGTAAAGCTAAGGGGCATGAAACTGAAATAAGGCACAAGAAGAATTCTGATATTATCAGTGGAGAAAATTTATGCTTTGGGAAGCATTATGCAGACAATTGCAGAGCGATTTAACTTAGGTTAGGAGGGCAAAAGAGAGAGACAAATTAAAGATTAGCCCAAAAGTTAGGTTGTGGCTGAGCTCATTTCAGTACTAAATCCAGAGAAATGTTCTTTCCTTGTGTCTGAACCAGTCTTTTTTATTTTATCTTTCCTGATATGTTACACTGCGTAGGTTACTCTTATTTCCCTTCGGACACATCACCTGCAGCTGTAGTTTCACCCTTCCTCCTTCATCCCTGTAACTTTTTGTAGTTGGCCCTAAACCAGGAAAAGACTACAATTCAGATTCATAAGGGAAAACTGATAGGAAGAGCAGACCTTAACTTGAGGCAATGTAAAGTTCCTGGCATTGATGCTCTCTAAAGACACAGACATCTAGACATCTTGTGTGCTGTCACATGAGAGGGAACAAAAGTTATCCACAGTGTTAAGCTTTAGGTAGGGAGTGACTCAGTTGTAGGATTCCTCGTATTCAGGCTGCGTAAATCTCAATCAAGCCAAATACAAACACAACAGAGCAACAGTATCTTGCAAACAACGGCATTTTACTAAATAGCAAAGAGGAGTGTATCTTTTTCCAGTAAAGTCAGAGACAAAGCTTTTAATTACCAAGACTCTGGATAAAAATGGAATACATAATTTAACCAGGAATTGGTCTGATGCACAGCTTTTATTCCAAGAGTTTATATCTTGCCTTGTTGGAAAGCTGTGCATCCTTTACACTTTCTATTTGCAATTTTACTGTCCTGCTGAATCACCCAATATCCACCTTCACATCCTTGGCAGGCTTTAATGTGTTTGCTTACAGTATAATTAAATGCTCTGTATTCATTACTTCTCAGCTCTGACTTACATTTAGTCTCTTCAATGTAATTACTCCACTGTGTACATTCAGTCAAATGTGCTATTCTGTACCTGTCCAAATTTTATTAAGCAAGGGTAAATATCTGGTCAATTGCACTATTAGACATAGGGTTGTATCTGTCCTTAAGAGAAGCGCTTGAGCCTCTAGTGTGCTTTCAATGACATGAATTACAGGCATATAAATCCCCTTTCACACTCTTCTCTAGCAGTTCTTGCTTTCTGCCTGCTATTAGTGGCAAATTAATTGACTACAGGAAAAAAACAAACAAGCTCTGGGTTCCACCAATGATTTCAGATGGCAATAAAAGTAATTGAGAGAGCATCTGCAGTCTTCCTGAATCTATTGCATTGTCAGCATTAATTATCCAACACAATCTCACTTTCTCGTTATTCTGTGCTGTAATATTCTAGCAAAACAAGGGAGAAAGACTCGGTGAATCCCTCAGCATCCAGCTACTAGAAATACTGAGGTTGGAAGCCGTTATCCTGTCAATCCCACCTGTTGATCCTATTCAAAATACTCTTAAAAATCAAGCTCCAAAGAGCAAAACCAAATTAACTGTAAGATCTCGAGGCTTTTAAAAAGATATTCTCATTTGCTTTCTAAAGTAAATGAACTGTAAGACTATGAAATCTCGAGTCATTTTAAAGATTTAATTTTATTTTTAGTGTCTGACCTTTGCAATAACATTCATGGCACTTAAAGCAGAGATAGTTTTAGGTTTTCTTCCAGGTGAATTTTGTGTTTCTGATGTAGTCTCCACCTGCTGCGGACTGCAAGTTAAGGAAAAAGGAAACCCCAAACAGTTGGATTAATCTCACTTGAATTTAGTTAGATATGTAGTCTAAACTAGCTGTCTAGGCACACAGCAGAGAGAAACAGACACCTCTAGAAGGCAGTACAGCCCCTCTAAAACAAAAATAAGCATTTAAAGCAGGGTCAGCCGGCATCTCTCGGAGGTACTGGTCCTTCTCTTTCTCTTAAATGAAGGAAAGGAAATCTAGAGCTAACTGTGTAGCAGTTCCATTCCTAGTCTAAAACTAGATACATCCAACCTCCAAACAAGTGTATTTGACTCAATACAAGAGTGCATCCTGAACTGAGCAAAGAATAGGCTGCCCAGGGAGGTTGTGGAGTCTCCTTTCCTGGAGACATTCAAAACCCGCCTGGACCCATTCCTGTGTAACATTGTCTAGGTGTTCCTGCTCTGGCAGGGGGATTGGACTAGATGATCTTTCGAGGTCCCTTCCAATCTCTAGCATACTGTGATACTGTGATACTGTGTAATAGGTTGTAATAACTTGGCATTTGGTGCCATATTCTCAGAGAATGAATGAGCATTTATGCCATTTCTTGCTGTTTCTTAAACTTGCTTTGCAGAGATACCCTTTGCTGGAGTGTGACAGAAGACAGACATCACTTTCTTGTTTTGCTCTAACTGGATAATTTTTGAGAGTAGCTATTCATTTGAAAGTGAATTTTTTAAAAATAAGCAATAAAACACAAAAAGATAAAACCTAATTTATTAATAGTTCATATCAGGTTGACATAGCATCCAATGAGTTTCATCCTGAAGTAAATTCATATTGTCAGGTTTAACAGCCTTTCATAAACTGATTTTACACTCAGTGGGATAAATTCTCCTTTCAATTAATTTTCACAAATGGAGTTTGCTGTGGTGTAAATGAGAAGAGAATCTGCCTCCAAATGCCTAGAGGCCTTTATTGGGAGCTTGCTGATGATGCATACAAGGATACTAAAACAATGTTGTCTTCATCTAAGCATAGCCTTAAAATTAGTTAGCAGTTAAGGTATGTCCTCTTTTATTCTGCTGATTTGGAAAATTGAATACATTTATTGGAAGAAAGGGTGCAGAATAAAAGTCAATGAGATTTTATTGCATTATGGTTAATTATTTCCCATTGTTTTACCATTATTTCTTCATTTAGAGAAAGAAGATGATTCAAATGATTTTATCAGCTCAGTGGTTTTATGTTCCACATAGAATGCAAGAAAGAGGAGTAAATACAGGAGTTTCACTCATGGACCTTTCATTTCCAATTAAAAAAATAAAATACATACATAGGAAGTATAGTATGTACTTACATCCATAGTAGTGGTGTATATATATCAACATAAATATGCCATTAATAGGTTTCACCATTGATGTCATGGCAGCAGATGAAAGTCATTTGAAGTTAGTTTAAAAGTCATACTGTTAGAAAACTCTAATTTTTTATTTTTCACCATCTGAAAAGGAGCACATGCAGTCTAGAATATAAAGGAAATAAAGTTATAGCCAATAAATATTAGTTAAAAGGATCTAATGAAATTTAATGGGTCATATAACTCCATAAGGTTTCTCTGACAATTGCAGGATAAATGTATAAAGTGCTATGATTTTAAAGTTATAGCTACCAATAATTACTTTGAGGTTATGAAGAAATTCCCCTGGAATAGATCTGATTTATCTTCGTATTCAAGGTATCTGATCTAGACATTGGCTCAGGATAAAACACAGGACATGAGTAATAATGTTATCCACAATGGCATTTCTTGTGTTATAGTAAGACCCTAAAATTCATTCAACCCAGAAGCTTTTAGTCATCTATAAGTGATTATGAAAAGATTTAATGACATTAATAAATATTTCCTTCTACTTTCCTGAGCTCCTTTAAGCTTCTGACAAGAAAAAAAAAATCCTATCTGTATTTCTGTAATTAAGCTATATCTATTGCAACTCATATTATAATTGTTCTTCTCTAGAGGTGCTAGTAGTATTTCCTAATAGATAAACCAATTCACATCAATGAAAAAAAACCACCAAAAAAGCCCAGAATTTGTGAATTCCCCCAGTTTTCCACACTCACTTATTCACAAAGCTTTTTCTCATTATAATCTTTCTTGCCCTCTCTTGCTTTGTATTCATATCTGTAACAAGTGACCATCCATGACTATATGCATTTCTTTTTTCTGGTGCCAGAAGGAGGTCTTTAAATAAAATGAAACTGTTAGAGAAACTCTATTTTGCAGTATTGAACTCTTCTGTAGAATATGCTTGCAAGAATATATGCTTGCAAGAACTTAGGAAGACAGTTAAGCATTATCCATTTTGAAAAAAAGAATGTAGAAAAAAATGTAATTAAATTTTCATTTTCACAGTGTTATTTAACATCTAATTTTTTTAGCAGTAACTTAAAATTAAGAGTAATACTTTGCACTAAGAGGAACCGTAGGAGAGCATAAGATTCCCACCTCCCCGATCAATGCCACAGCTACAATGATAATGGTAATAATATAAGCATTGAAGAGAGGAGTGTCTCCAATGTTTCTCTTTTTCTTTCATGGATTCTGTTAAATGCATCAGTTAATCAGTGTTGTTTTAGGTATAACTTATAGGCCACTTGTATGCCTTTTATTTTTTCTTTGACTAGCCTGGGAAATAAGGATACTTTACTTAAGCAACAGATAAAAGATCTACTTCAGGTACCTTGAATATGAAGATAAATCAGATCAATTCAAGGGAAAATTCTTCCTAACCCCATAAGTAATTATTGGTAGCTATAATTTTAAAATCGTATCATTTTGCACATTTATCCTGCAATTACCAGAGGAACCTTATGGAGTTATATGACCTGTTTTGATTTTGATCAAAGCTCAAAAGGTTCACTATCCAATTCAGCTTATCGGTGCAGCCACAATAGTATGACATTTCATATCACTTCCTTGCTTCATGATTTGAGTGTTTCCTTCTTGGCAACCTCTTTAAAATATTATAGTTTTTGGCACAAAAACCTCAAAAGATGGAAAATTATTTCTCCAGTGACAAATAACATATGCAGGGTTAAGAACTGTATCTACCAGAGCCTATCCTATGTCTGATTAGCGTTTAATATCAGCTTTCCTGTTCTCCAGCATCATGTGCATCTGAAAAACTGGTAAGAACAGATTAAAATACAGAAAAAAAACACATGATTGCACATGCTTTGGATATGTATGCACTAGTATTCATGACTAGTACTGTTATGTCCTAGTGAAATACATGGGAAATTGGCTAACCTTACTGTAGCTTTCTTAGCATTAGCATATGACCCAGAGTAGGTTGCATTCAGAGCCTTTGGAGAATGGTTGGTCCTAGGGGATAATTCACCTTGGCTAAGATAAGTTCTTGAAGACATGATTTCACAAGGAGTTGAACCTGTCTAAGAGCTCATCTTATTTCCTCCTCAACCAAGGTCTCTGTACCAGATCCAGTATTTGCCATTCATTCCGATTTAATGGAATATAAAGATCCGTTGAAGTACAAGACCAGTGCAAAGAAAAAGGCACCAACACATCTGGGATGGGAATAAAAAGCAATGGGAACATGTACTTTCTGCAGCAATGAGCTGCAGAAATACAATCATGCCCTTAAATGAAAGGCACTACAATATCAAAATGACTCTCACTTCTCTGTCAAAGAGGCTTATGTGTCTAGGGCAGGGCACCACATCTGGAGGGATGCAATTAGTTGAGATTATTCCTCTCTCAGATGTTAATTGCACAGTACACCATACATCAGGTATGCTGCTGCATGGGGCTAGCTGGTAACATGGTGCCACGCCAGTTAAGTTCCTATTAAGCAATAACAAGAGTTTCTCAGAAGCCTCTGGGTTTATTTCCAGGCAAGTCTGCAGGTTTTGTTTACTCGGGAGTTTTCAGAATCCTAACATCCATGCAAAGGGGAGTTGTAAAGGATTGAGGTTTTCCCATCTCTGAATTTCACTCCAGGTAAAATGGGCGTCCTGGAGAAGGAAGCTCTTTGCTTTTTGTGGTTGTTTTTCATCTAAAGGGTCTTTCAAATAAGCAGCCTGAAAGAGCTGATTCCAAACTTTAGTTTTAAAGTCATGAGTTAGGACTGTCACTCCTGATGTGGTCACTCCATGGCTAGGCAAAAGGACTGTAGTGACATGAAGGATGTCCACAGACTTGCCTGTGCTGTAAATTGCATGTGGATCTGAGTAGGTTCTGAACATAACCTTTGAAAATTATTCATGATATTTATGAGCAAAGACATAATCAGGGATAGAGTTTGAGCTGTGAAAGTGTTGGCAGGGAAAATCCTGAACACTCAGGATAAGTTCTTGTTCATATGGTTTGAGTGGATCTTGGATGGGGAGGCCTGAATGCCCTATAGCTTTACTTACAATCAGAAAAACAAAATCCACTTTTCCTTAACAGGTAATAAAAAAATCATCAGGAACTGGGTCGGCCACATCTGCAATAGGATCTCACCCCTTATCTCAAGTGTTTGCTAATGCTAGAAGTTGTAGGCCCAGCAGAGGAGGACTCTGCCAACGCAGGGAGCTCTAACACTCCCTTCAAAATGTATTTTGATGTGGAGGGTACTGCAGGAGAGCCTTAAATTATACTACTTTGCAACTTAGAAGTGATGTTCTGAAAGATGGCCTGGAGCCACTGCAGCCTTCTCAGCTGTGAGATTTGTGCTATACCTCTAAGACATCTCAGCTGTGATATTTAAGAAAATGTAATAGAAAAGGACAGAGCTTTACTTTTTTTTTTTCTTTCTTTTCGTAGACCTTTTCTGCAATAAACTGGGAGATAATATAAAGCCAGTGTGTCAGCACTCATCAGCCTCAATTTGGTCCACAGATCGTTCAAACACCTCATCTCAAATACCAGGGATACCCTCGATCATGTATATATTATCTGAAAAAATAATCACCTTTTTCCCCTCAAACACAACATATAATACTGAGATGCTTTGCGCTGTAGCACCTAGTCTATTTTTATCCCACCATTATGTATGACAAACCTGTGAAATAAATAACTAGTACTATTCCTTCTTCACAGAGCTGGGGTGTTGTCCTTGACTGTGATTTCAGCTCAGATAATTTGAACCAGACATAAGTATTGTGAAGGCAATTGTGGTTTAAAGCTACATTTAACAAAGCATAGATTACAAACCTAGATATAATTTTGTTGTGTCAGAAGATTGTAGTCTGGCTTCAAGTGGAGACTAACCTACAAAACTATGTCCTTGTTAGGCCTTATGTATTGTGTCTCATCTGCTTACCTACACACTTATTTTCCCCTCTCTCTTTTTGGAGCTCTGTGCACTTCTGAGGTCTACTGTGCAAAGTGACCCAAGTACAAACAGTCTGTCGATACTGCTACCACAAAAAAAGTGGAAGTGAAATGCAAACGCAGGTTAAGAAGAGGGCAAGGGAATTTGTGCAAATAAACACAGCAGCCCTGTTTCTGACATAGTGCATACCAGGACAAAACTGAGGTAACTTCCTTGCCTTAGAGGAGTTATTCTAGATTTGCATTTGAATGCGTAGATAGACAAGTGGTCCTGAAAAATCAGTCTGACTCATTCTAATCCAGGAGATACTGGATTTAACCATGTGTTGAAGCGCACCATTACATAGCAATTCATTGTCCAGCTTCTTAAAAAAGTAAACCCATCAAATGAAACAGCATTAAGATTTAAAAACCTCTTATTTCCAAATATGGATACTGCTATTTATTTTTAGACTATAAAGAAACTGTAGTTCACACTTTGTACAAAAGAGGTCTCAGGAATTAAGCTGCTTTTAAATAAACTACATAAACAAATGACACATAAATTGCAGCAGACATTTGCACCACAGCATCTCAGAAAGAAAACTTCAGAGGGTTTAACAGCTCAGCTCAAGTAATTTGTTGCTGAGCAAGCCTGCATTTCGAGCCCCAGTGATTGGGGGTATCATCATATGAAAACAGTTTAAGCCTCTCTCTACTTATTATCCTAAGATTAACTGTGGATAGCTAAAAGAGATTACACAGCATATTTTACCGTCAGCAGTTATACTTTCCTGGGTCAGCCATATCCTTCTAAAGAAGCACCACGGTGGAAGATGCAGCACTATATCAAACAGAAAGAATACAGATCTCAGTTATCAATGGGTCACATAAGCTATTTGGAGATTGATGGCAGCTTCAGCAATTCAGAAGCCTTAAGAGTATATCCATAAGGTCAAAATATAATTTAGTACTTGTTTTCTTGCAGTGGTGCTGGTGGGAAATGCCATTTCTACCACTCTGATTTGATTCTTTAGTGGGCATGCCTTAACGCAGAAAATTTGTTGCTGTTGTTGCTGAAGCTTCTGCTAAAGCTTTCCTATAAAAACACACTTAATCTAAAAGCTGCAGTATTTCATCTGCTTTCAGCCTTTAATAGAATGGAGGAATTCATTAAGTCATCTGAAAGCAATTTTCAATTATGAAAATACAATTTCAATAAGGGGAAGAGGAGTCTTTGAAGATGACAAAAGTGGGAAGTGATTGACACACTCTGTTGTCAGCTGGAATCAATTTCACACTTGGGGAAAAATACCTTCGCTGGGGAATGATCATCCATCAGCAGGAGGCAAACTGCAGGGAACCCGGAAAGGAAAGAGAAAGTAAGTCCTGTCTTAAGCAAAATATTCAGCAGCCTGGACACCCTTCACCTTGGCAAAATGAAACCTCTTTAATATAAGTACTGGACCTCATTGCATGGGTACTCAGGGCAAACACTAAAGAATTACGGGAATATAACTCTCTGTCCAGATTTGGATCTTATTCAGGCACAATGCCATTTGGCTTCAAAACCATCTTTGTCTCAGCAAGCACTGCAAGATATCCCTAAAGTTGTTACAGCTGCTGAATAACACAGTATTCTGTATAATATAAGTAGTGTTAATACTTAAACATGCAAAGTCTCAAGTTATTTGCAGTCTGTTGTGGGTCTGGGAATCAGCTGCTACTTCCCCACAGAGCCAGTGGTTCATATGGTGCCAGTTCTTTCTATCTGTAAGTTAAGATAAAAACATGATTAAAAATAGTCTACTTGATTCCCTGATAAGCCATTCACATTTTGCACAGCTGCCAAAGTGCTATTGGGGTAATAGTCAATTATATGTTGACTAAATACCCCTTAAGAAGAGCTATGATGACAAGTTTGTGCTGCATCAAATGAGGGGCCAGTTCCTAGGGAAAATCAGCATAGGTCTGATATCTCAAAAAAAGCCCCGAAGTCAGTTTGCAGAGGCAGTGACTGACAATAAGAGGTTCTAAAAGTAGGATTGTGTTCCAAGTAAATATTGTGGAGTGGTGCATAGGAAAAACGACTGATAGCTACATCAAGCAGATTACACACATGAGTAGATGGGGGACATTTCACTGGCAGTACTGCTAACATATCGCTGCCTCCTCTGTGTTACCTTGACTTATCCATTTCTTTCAAGCAGAGGCTGTTGCAAAGTGGCATCAAGGCAGGGTAATATGTTTGAAGAATCATCACGATTTTTACTACATTAAGGTGGAGAAACCAGAACTGCTAAAACCACACTTGTGTTGATTATAGCTGCTGTTTAAGAGCAATGAGATGTGCATGATTCTTGGGAGACCCAAATACTAGGAAAAAAATAATACATTAAAATCTATACAGCTTTGAAAGTATATAAATGCAATAGAGACAACCTAATGAGTTAATAATAATGGGGTAGGTCAGAACAGTCCTTCTCCCTCCCTCTGCTGTCTCTCCTCAGAATAGCTCAGGCCACATCTCTGGTGCTTGCCTTGATACATGTTGTGCAACTATGCTTGTTTTCATCATAAGCTTGACATATGGGATGGTTCTTATTTATTCATCTGAGTCTTCTTATTTATTTATCTGTCTCAGTCACCACTTTTCAAAGCTGTGCTTAAACCCTATGACATGAACTTGCCCTGCCTGTTAAAGATTTAGCTTGAGGGAAGCCATCACAGGGACTAGCTCTCCTCTGGGCACAGAGCTCCTCTTTGGGCCAGAGGCAATTCTGCAGTTATTCAAGTTTGGTTTTTTTTAGGCTTGTATTTTTATGTTTTCCCATATACTGAGGATACTGTCTATCAAGCCTCATCTTTTTGTGATGGCATTGAGAATATGGACTGTATGCAGAAGGGCCTGAGATATGCGTATGTGAAGCTGCATACTATGCTAGGATAATGCTGGAAGAGCAGATCCACCAGGGAAAATGAGTGACAGCCTTTCCCATTTCTGTTGCTCCCTAGTGTGGTCTCCAACCAACCAGAAGATCCCTGGTTTTGTGGGAAGATCCCTTCTTGTTCCACTCCAGAATAGACAGATCCTGGACTACAAAAGGAAGCAGAACTCCTGTGAAATCAGTGGCAGTTAGATCCTCAAAGAGCTTTGGGAAATCTCTCCTAAATTGTTCTTAACAAGAGAATTCAGATGTTTTTGAAAACTGTCACTGTAGGCTTAAAATCTCATTTTGTTTTTTGTGGCAATAGGAGTGATTTATACAAGAAATGTCAGTGCTTTAGAAAGCATTTTTAAGTAAAGAGACTGCCTACTGTAAGAGACTTTTGCAAAGATGAACTTCAAATATAAATCCTTATAACAGAGGGGTTAAGTATTTATATAAATCCTTTCCCAGATGTCTAGGTGGTTAATAAATCTAACCCTGTGGTATTAGGATCAGAATGTATTTATCGATCCTTCTACTTTGAAGGAGGCTATAGATTTTCATTGATTTTCCTTTTTGCCTTTTTTGTTTGCTTGCTTGTCTTTCTAGGTAGGTGGGTCTGTTTGACTGCCATATCACAGCTGTCAGAGAAAAATCTGAAACCAGAGTCTGCCCGAGTCACATAATATTTTCATTTTAGAATATTAATTAGATCCTACACATTGTTCTTTCTTGCAGTGAAGAGAATTACCTGGCACAATTTATTAGTGAATTGTATTTGTTTCTTACTAGGTTGTTGTAAATAACTGCGAGAAATTGCAGTGGAAATATCTTGTCTACTAAAAGATAGGCAAAATGATGGCCCAATCAGTATACCATACCTTTCAGTCAATTTTTCCACTTATATAACCATGTTCTATGTTATAATAGGTTTTTCTGGGAAATAATGGATCAATTAGACTTCCTCCCCCCCAATTGAAACAGGTTTATATGTACTATATAAGCCCTGGGAATGGTTATCACAGCAGTTAAAGTTATGCCACTTATGCAGATGATGTACTGCTACAATCTTAAGCATTGCCATTGTGTCATGTAGCTCTAGGCTAATATAAATGACTTTGAAATGATAAAATCGCTGTTCTGGTTTGTTACAGGAACTAAAAGGAGACTCCAGTGGTTTCCATGCAAATCATCTCTTGTAAGACATTTGTCAGTGTCAACGTTAAGTCTGTTGAATTCAGTGTCCTCCAAATGAAAGTTTCATTAAGTGCTTTTTATTACACATAATGGTCTATTTTACAAGTGTCTAATTTAAAGTGTAAGGAGCACTAAGTTATGAGAAAATATTCCTAGTCATAAACAGTTTGCTGACAACCATGGCTTCTAAAATATTCATTTTTAAGGAAATCTAGGGTAAAGGTTCTGTTCCCCTGTCACATGATGGATTGGATTTCTGATATTCTGTCATTTTTACAAGCAGAGATCTGCCATTGCCTCAAGAGCTGCTCTTTTCACCCTGTACAAGCAAAAAGGATTTAGAAGATTCAACAGACAGACAAGGACAAAATTTTACACTGATGCAGATCTTGTGTTAAGAAATGTAGTTAAGAGTGCTCCTAGATAGGAAGGTGAGATTTATGGGATGAGATTACAGATCTGTTTCCCCCCACCTCCCCTGGCAATCACATATACCCTATTCCGGAGTATATTTAACAGCAAACTGTAAGAACTGGCTAATTTATGTTGGGTTCATGCAACTGGATTACAGTTAACTACAGGTAACATGAAGTGTGACTGACATTTATAGCATATAATTAAGGAACACAGTGAAGAATTACCCTGTGATGTTAAGAGGCTGTGTGCTGTCTCACTCGACCTTCCTTCTCACATTAAACAATGAATACAAGCATTGTTTCTCTATACTGTTCCTCTTCAGAGCATGATTAACTTCCATAGGAGAAGTTGTTACTCAAACCTTCTGACTACTCATCACCTTCAGACAGCCCTTTTGGCTATAATGGGCTACAGCATCCACATAAATTTTCATCTAGTCTCAAAGGCTTTCCAGACTTTGTAAGAGCCCCTCCACCCTATTAGCCATGACTTAGATTCAATATACCTTAACTGTTGCCGCATATGCAGTTTCTCATTTGTTTTCACTTCCAGATCCTTCATTTCAGGGAATCCCAGAGTACACCCCTTTCTTCTTGTCTCCTAGACTCCACTCCTGCCTTTCAGGATAATTCTTTGGTTGTTCCTATCTCCAGGATGACCCTTCTATAACATGGCATCTGGTATGTTTTCATTTGTTTAGTTTAAAGGAAGCTATTCCTGGCATCCATCAGATGAACCCGCAGCATTCTTACAGGACCATTTGACTCAGTAGGAGGAAATCACTGATCTTGTGACAGAGAGAGAATGTAAGAGAGAAGATCAATAAGAATACATCAACACAAATTTTAAAACCGCTGCTAAGATTTACACATGCTATTGATATTGGCTGTATATCTTTTTGACTGCTATGCAAAAATAACTTCTTGGATTCAGTAAAGGGTAACAGATTGAAATGATGCATCCTTTGATATCCTGAAGGCCAAATGGATGTTCTAATTTCTAATTTGTAATAGTCAGGTCATAAAACATATATAAGGGGAAATCAACTTGATGAAGCAATCTGTTGTCTCCAATGGATGTTTTTTATATATATTCTAAATATATATAATAACATATGACTGTAACACCATCAATTTTATTTTTTTATGTATTATATATCCCAAGTTTCACCTCAAACAACAAGCTGATAATAATGTCTCTACCCACTTGTCCTCCTGGTTGCTGTTGCTTATAATGCAGCTCTTCACCTGTGTCCACATCAGTAACTGAGATACTGAAAACCATCTCTGTTCAGTGAGACACAGAGGGCTCATTAGCCAAGGCACCATTTATACATCTGATGACATCCATTTCTTTTGACAACCTTGCCTACTGCTCACTGAAATAAAGGTCTAAAACCCAAAAACATCACTTCCATTTGTTCTTTACAAAAACCCTGCCTCAGACAGCAAGAAGTACAGTAAGAATCAGCTATGTAGTGCATCCTCTGGTCCCAACACAATTCAAAACCAAGTACCTCTCTCTGATTTCCAAGGGTCTATAGAGCAGCTATTCCCTCATTCAATAAATTCAAGAGGAGTACTAACGTAAAACTTTACTGTGATTGTAACTAATGGCCCTTATTTCCCCATCTCATTCAATCAATGATACTATTCAAGTAATGTGAGCATTATCTTTTATGAGTGGTATTTATTAAATACAGATAAAAGTGGCACAGTAAATCTTACCCGTTCACCTTTCCCATGCTTATGTTTACACTTACGTGTGAAAATGTTGAAAGCTGCTTTGTGTCAACATGTTGTGCTTTTGAAACTTTAAGAAGAAAATAAGTATTTCTTGAAGCCATATTCTTGAGAGGAAACACATGCACAGACGCAGATTGTTGTACAAAAATATGAGACTATGGACAAAGCCACCTGGCAGGCAGGAAGAAGCTGGCTGAACAAGCATATCAGATCGTATGAAGTTGTTGAGCGGTTACCAGGCACCGAGTGCTTTTTGGAAACTGTACATATACACAATGTCATCCTGCCACTGCCTGCTACACAGCTGAGCCATAAGCCCATTACCTCTTCTAAATTCCCTCTTTTGATTGACTCTTTGAGCCCTTACACCTACTAGCAAGCTAACAATAGGTCTGCATGACTCTCAGCTTGGGGAGTGTGTACTGCCCTCACGCGCTTCCTTAAGTCAACACATGAAGATGGCAATATTTCAAATGGCACCTTTTTATTCAGCTTGGCATTAAATGTTGTTCTGCTCTTAAAATGTAACTGCAGAAATGGCGCTAAGGGATTCCATGTTTATCATCTCTTGATGGCTTCCATATCCAATGAGATCAGATGGCTGTTGAAAATGCCAATTCTGCAAACTCCACCTGGGAACCAAAAGTCAAGCTGTGTTTTGCATTTTTTTTCTGGCTCATGCGTTAAGTTTGAAGCTACAGATGATGACAGAGTTTTCTTAGTAATTCTCTCAAAGGTAAGAACAAAGAACTTGAAGGGGTGTCCACAACTGCTGAGCCTGTCCTCTGGTGCCGACTGGAAGGGATTTCATGCAACCCCTTCCATAAATGGATTTTCCAGAATCCCACCGCTACAATCAAGAGAAATATTTCAGAAAGCATTCCAGCCAAATGTATTTATGGCCAGGTTAAAACAATTTGTTCTTGCGCTAACCTTGTCCTCTGCTTTATATAAGCATTTCATTTTCCAGGTGCTAAGCAGAGCAAGCATGACTTTCCTATATCACAGGCCAAGATCCAACCCAAGGCTTTGGCTCTTTGTCCCTTCTTACCAGTGCTTGTTGGGTCCAATTAGCACACAGTCAAGTGCAGGCCCAGTTGGGAGGCAACAGCTAACAGCTGAGAAACAATAAGGAACAGATTTTTAAATTACCACATGGAACTCATTTACCTCCTCCCTGCTGAGATCAGCATCTGATTTGATGAGCATTTCTCCCTTACTGTTATAGCTTAAATTAACACTGTGGCTTTGTCCTGAAACAAAGGAGAAATGCTCATGCTATCAGTTAAAGGTATTAGCTGGAAGGAGGCAAAGCACAGCTCCACCCATTATACAGAATCCAGTTGTTACAGCAGGCATAGTAAGCAAATGAGGAATAAGGACACGTTCATGCATGTAGTGAAGCACCAAAAAAGAATTCCCCCAGAAGAAAGGATTTGCAGTGCTCAGTGTTGTCTTCAGCTTTCTGCATTCACCTTTGTTGTCCTTGTGAATGGAACTGTGCATAGACACAATTCAGTCTTATTAGAGCATTCCACAAAAATATAGCTGTGTTTGAAATCGAGGGGGTGTCTTCCTTGTATTACATTTGTGGATCACTTTCACTGTGGAATTAGATAATGCACCCATTTTTTTTCTATGTTGTATTTCCTACTGATAACAATCAACTTCTAGCAAAATACTGTATTTCGACACCTCTGGTTCCTTGTGCCATGTCTCTCTCACTCTAATCTATAGCTCTTCCTCCTCTTTCTGTCCTGCATCTTGATTATTCTTTTGTGGTGTAACTGTACAACCCTTTGTGGACTTAGTCTAACCACAGTTTAACACAGCTGAATGCAAACCAGATCATTTGCAAATGTCTTGTGGTTCTGCTCATGAGTAGAAGTCTCTCATTCCTTCATTTATTATTTCAATCTTGCAGTCATTTGCTTATATAGCTTTGGGTCATATTTGGCTTGCACCCTATCAGCCTGGACTGAGGGCAAAGCAAGCTCTCATTTTGCTGTAAAAGATGATGCAGACAGACCCTATGCTGTTTTGGTTTGTTGCGTCAGAGAATTTTGCCTGTACAACTGCTCCAAACTGATGTCTGGGAGCTCACAGGTAGCCTCTCTGCAGGCTGGTAATTCCCTCTTGAAACAACCTATTAGGTTGTCTCCTTTGTTCTAGCTATTTCCAACCTTCTAGTTCTTGCACTAATTTCAATTTTATCTAGCCTAACTAATAATGTCCCATGTGGGAATAAATTAAATGCTTTACTGAACTCCAGGTAGATTAGATCTACTGCATTTCTTTTGTCTGGAAGATCAGTTAGCTTATCAAGGAGAGCTATCATGTTAGTCTGGCACAGCCTATGTTTGATAAACTGTCTTATTTATCTCATTTATCATTTTTCTTCATTTAACTGCTCTTTTCTTTGCTGCTCTTTAAGAGCCTGCAAAGCCAGTTCAGGCCAGGCTAACAACCAGCAAAGGGCAGTTCAGCATTCACTCACGTGCTTGGTGAATTATACCTGTTTTGCTTCGGTCATCAAACTGATCCTCAGACTCAACAAATCTACTTAAAACTCCCTGCTACCAGGCTTGTTGCACTGGGCTAGAAGCAGCTTATCTGGTCCTTTAAGATGTGGTAGTGTTGTATTTTTTAAGTGTTGTTTCTACCTCTCACATGGTTATTTATTTCCACAGCCTTGGTGACCATCCTGCCTTTTTCCTCTTCATTTGAGACCATTATCTTTATTGAAAATTTAAATGATTCCATTTCAGTGCCATCATAAGTTTGTGTGAATCTCTACCAATCTAGACTGCAGATGGCTGCAGCCTTTTAGGGCTGCTGCCCTTTTATTCATGTAGCTGAAGAAGTTTTCTTCCCATTTGTTCCAGTTTCATTACAGATAAATGAATCCAGATCTGCAAAGCAAGCAGGAATTCACAGGGCTGAGGATGATATTCTTAAGAGTAAAAAAAGAAAGCTGAAATCTTGATACCTGCAGGGAGAAGATTCCTCACAGAAAATGTGCTATTTTTGCAGCCACATCTCATTATTACATTTAAGCTGATGTCTTTGAGCTGTGAGCAGATATAAAGTTGACTGCATATCAGAAACAGATACAGAGTCAGCAGCAGAATGAAGTTGATTAGAACATTATGAAACATGAGGGCAAAGGCATTAGAGAGAAAAGTAGCAAGCAAAGTTTGGATAAGAAACTGTTCATATAATTCTATATATGATCATAAAGTGAGCCCATGGCAGAACCTGCAATACAAGCTCAGGCTGCCAATACAAGTTCATGTTCACTACTTCACAGTGCTGCTTCTTTTGACCCTGTTAAGTTAGTCCTGGTTAAAACTTCGAATGGTCCTATGCATGACAGCAGCACATGCATAAAGGCCTGGCTGTCAGAGCAGCTGCCCTGATTTTTACACTTTGCAATGATATGTCCTGAGGGCTCTGGATGAGCCTGTGACAGTGGTGAAAGGGGATAATGCTTTCCTGAATAAAGCAAGGCAGAAGAAAAGGCTTTCCCTCCTTACTTTCTTAGTCATTGCCACTCACCCTACTGCGCCTGTCCTCTTCACTGACACACAAAGCCATGATCATTTGCTTTATGGACAGCTAATTATTATGAACCTTCCCAGGTTTTTTGCACATTGTCAAAGCTAACTGAAAGCACCTCTCAAGTTCCAGGCTTTTCCTGTGGCTCTCAGATAGAATTTGCAGATGTGCTTTTATTTGGGTTGCTTGTTTGTTATGAAGCTAATTCTGCTGTTACCATTGCTGCTGACCTGACCCTCTCCATACTGACGGGAATCCCGCTGTGGCTTCAGCTCAGCACAGCACTCTCTGATCTTTCTCAGAGGGCTTGTATTTCTTTTATGAAATAATAAACATGAGACTTAATTTGAACTTCAAATACTAAGAAAAGAAGCCAATCCCAGACTGTAAAAGCAAGAGGGGATTAAGCAGGGCAGTATCCTAATGGAGCAGAGGCAGGCCTCGGTAATTAGAAAGATGCGAGGCCTCGGGTGCCACAGCACAACGGAACAGCATCTCCAGAGGTTGCTCCCCTATACAAAATAGGATGCAGTGTTAATAATGAATGTGAGGCTTAATTAGGATCACAAATACAGGGAGAAGAAATCAACTCCTAGGCTGTATAATTATAAAATGAAGCTCAAATACTTAAAAAGTAACAGAAATTGAGGGTATTTTCCCCTCACTTGTGTAGGCACAACATGCTCTGTCAGTGAGTGTGGGCGTCCTAATGATTTTTGGCTTATTTGACACTGTCTTGGCTAGGGTTAAATGAAGAGCTTTCAATTACAATCATGTTCCTCTTCAGCTCAAAGGACAGCACCAGGTTCCTGTCACAGATGCTGTAATCAACTTGTCAGCATTTGCATGTCATTGGTGAGCTGTAACCTTTCTAGCAAAGTCAGCCTTTCCAAAGAGTGGAAATAAGGTGTCTAAAGAGTCAAACCTCCTTAAGCCTCAGGTTTTATTGTAAAATATCTTAGCATATTTTCACTAATTTCTGATAGTCTGGCAGAAAATCAAAACAAATTTTCAGAGTTTTCTTTTGGTAGCCTGGAAAACTTCAAAGAAAAGAGTACATCACAAATTCAGAAGAGAGGAATTTATGAGGCCAGTTTCAAGGCTGATACTTGCAATGAGCAAATGCATATATTAAATGACGCAGCATTGATCTACTTGTTATGCTTGTTTCTGAGAAACAGAAACAGTTTGTTTATGAGAAAGGACTTGTATTTCTACCTCATGAGCATATTAAAAGCAGTTTTAAAGCAATTCTGCTGCTTTTCTGCATCTGTACCTGAACAGCCATGGGATGATAAGGAAGGCTTTTGCAGGCAGAGGTAGTAAAAGCTTCATGTGTCACACGCATACAAAGCAGTCACACTGAAGGTTCATCTGGCTTGTGTGTTTTTTTCTGATAATGGATCTATTATTTCCCTGTGGATAAAAAGGTAAAAATACAAAACCATAGTAGGCAGAAGATGATCCTGCCTCAGTAAAGTCTACCAGTACTTACAATCATTAAACTAAGCACACTTTGAGCTGGTAGTTGTATCTGCCTCATCATTTGTTTAAAAAAACCCAAACAAGTATCAACAAATTATGCTTGGAGCTCTTCTAGTTTATTATTTTTATAGCTATTTTATTTTGGTTCTCACAATATCCCATTTTAACTGTACCTTATGAAGACAAAAATTCACATTTTGTTTAAACCTGTTGTCTCGACGCCTCTTTGGATGGCCTTTTTTTCATACCCAAGGTAATAAACAGTAATTATTCCCTGTGACCAGATAAACAGCAACTTCTGCTTAGGTGCTGACAATAAGCAAGGTTGGAAACCAAGTACTAGGCAAAAACTGAGGCTTTAAAAATGCTTAGTATGGCTATCCCATCTGAGATCAGTAATGATTCCTTCCTCCCTTTTGTATCAGCAAAGGGGAGGAATTGAGCCATAATACCTGAAAATCCAACTCCTCTCATGAGATTTTTCTGAAAGGCCAATGAGATGAATTAATCATTGCAAAGGTAGCCATAATATTAACTTCTTACAAGAAGCAGTTATTGGGTTTGAATACACAGTTCATAGAATCATAGAATCGTAGAATCGTTAGGGTTGGAAAGGACCTAAAGATCATCCAGTTCCAACCCCCCTGCCGTAGGCAGGGACACCTTACGCTAAATCATATCACCCAAGGCCTCATCCAACCTGGTCTTGAACACTGCCACGGATGGAGCATTCACAACCTCCCTGGGCAACCCATTCCAGTGCCTCACCACCCTGACAGGAAAGAACTTCTTCCTTATATCCAACCTAAACTTCCCCTGTTTAAGTTTTAACCCATTACCCCTTGTCCTGTCACTACAGTCTCTAATGAAGAGTCCCTCCCCAACATCCCTATAGGCCCCCTTCACATACTGGAAAGCTGCTATGAGGTCTCCATGCAGCCTTGTCTACTCTAGGCTGAACAGACCTAACTTCCTCAGCCTGTCTTCATACGGGAGGTGCTCCAGTCCCCTGATCATCCTTGTGGCCCTTCTCTGGACTTGTTCCAACACTTCCATGTCCTTTTGATGTTGAGGACACCAGAACTGCACACAATACTCCAGGTGAGGTCTCACAAGAGCAGAGTAGAGGGGCAGGATCACCTCCTTCGACCTGCTGGTCACAGTCCTTTTGGTGCAGCCCAGGATACGGTTGCTTTCTGGGCTGCTAATGCACACTAAAGCTGGCTCATGTTCATTTTCTCATCAACCAACACCCCCAAGTCCTTCTCCTTGGGCTGCTCTGAATCTCTTCTCTGCCCAACCTGTAGCTGTGCCTGGGATTGCTCCAACCCAGCTGTAGGACCTTGCACTTGGCATGGTTAAACTTCATGAGGTTGGCATCAGTCCACCTCACAAGCGTGTCAAGGTCCCTCTGGATGGTATTCCTTCCCTCCAGCGTATCAACCGAACCACACAGCTTGGTGTCATCCTAGTTCTAACCTCACAGGGTACTGAGGAAATATTCACAGAAGGGGTAAACTTATTACATGGAGTTAAAAAGCTCTTGAATGGGAACTGGTCACCAAACAAGAGGAATACACTGTGAACATGGGAGAGCTCTGCAAGAAATCTCTACAGGACACCTAATGCTATGCTGTCACACTGATAGTTTTCAGAGATGCTCAGATGGCTGCCATCTAAAAGGACCATAAATACATGCTGCTGTCTGCTATAGGGCTTTAGCAACCTAAGGCACATTGATGTGCTTACTGAGTGTAACTTTACGGCAGTCTCCAGCTGTGGATTCTTCAAAGTGATAAAAGTTTTTGGCCCGGACTACACAGATTATTTTGCCTCCGCGTTATTCCACTGGGATGAATTCATCCAAAAGCATGACAAAGGATTGGTTATAAGTGGCAAGTCAGCAGCCCATTGTTTCAAACATGAATGAAGGAAATGTTACTCTCCAGCCCATCACTGGTTTTGTAGTTGTCATTACAAAGACACCTGTGTCAGTGTGACCAAAAATTACAAGTCGGTATTGTCATGAAGCACCATTGTTCTAGGATCTGCCCAGAACAAAAAGCAAGTAAAAGCAACAGGAGTCTGTCATACTTAGAAGCAGCAAATACCCTTTCCCAACCCACTCTGTGGTTGACTGGTGGACATCTTTCCTCAGAGTACTCTTAATTGAAGCAAAATTAATGGAAATGAGGTCCTTAAGTAAATCTGTTTGCAGTAAAGGTGGTTACAAAAGATATGGGAAGTGCCATATAGAGGCATAAGCTGAAACCAGATTTGTCTTGAGATGAAAGTTCCAAAAATGCCTGGAGACATTCAAGGCCTGGCTGGATGTGGTTCTGGACAGCCTAATCCAGTTGGAGATCATTGTAGGAGGGTTGCACTAGATGATCTTTGAAGGTCCCTTCCAACCCAAACTATTCCACGATTCCATGCCATATTCCAAAATTGTTGGGGCACAGAAATGTGCAGGCAGGAACATGCTGGGCATAAACTGGGCATTTTAAAAGGTCAATTATGGAACAACTATGCTTAAAAATATGGATCTAAGTTATTTTGGTTCTTACATCTCTCCTCACCCTCTCTCTGGTCTCCCTCTGTGCAAGATGGAGGGGGAAGAGTCATGACTTAAGTCCATTTGTTGATTCATGCAAAATAAGGTTTTAGTGAGAACAAGGCACTTGTGAAGTTTTAAAATAGTTTCTTAAGAGAGGTAATCATCCCTAGGATTTACTTGACTATTTAATAAGTGGGAAAACTGCAGTCTGTTTTGTGTGCCCTGGAACTTTATCTCAGATTAGTGTTAATTTGTCTGCTGATATAGGTTATTAAGAATTTTCCCTTTAGTGAAAAGACAGCAAGACTCTGCTCTGAAAGGCAAAGATCCAAAAATGATTCGATGCTTGATGACCCTTGATAAGCACCAAAATCCCTTAAAAACTAGCCTGGAAGTTGGTGAAACCTAAAGTGATGTCAAGAGAAGTATCTGCCGGCCTGGCTTGCCTCCAGGTATAGTATCTTGTATGTGTCTACTTACCAAAGGCCCTTACCAATATCTTCATGGTTCAAAGAATATGTGTAGGATGCTCAGGTCTCTCTTCTGCTTTTCAAGGACTTGGCAAGCTTCTGGTTTTGTAGATAATGACCCAAGAAACAGCTGAAGTTCCCCAGCAGAAAATGTGCCTACCTCCTTAGACAAATAAAACCTCTTCAGAAAAGGCAGTTCTTTTGCATACTTCTATTGCCAAATCATGTCTGGGTTGTTTTAACTCCCTCAGCTCTGCACAGGGCAGATGAGTGCTGTCACCTCCAAGTAAAGCTTCTCTGAAGGTGGCAGGCTTTACATGCTAGTGGTGTCGGCCGACTATAGCAACTGGCTCCAGCAGGCTTCTGACTATGAATCCAGACAGTAATGAATGCTTTCCTACACAGAACAGGCTAAAAATGCCTTCAAAATACTAACATTAGCCTCAGGATGTTTGGTACCCTCATAGTCAAAAGGCTGGGTTTCTCTAGGAGTATGATTGAAACCTAAAGCATCCTCTGCACAGCACTCCATGGCTTTAAAAGCAATCCAGAGCAATGATTCTCCTTATGCTCAAGCTCTGTCTTTAGGTGCAGGCTAGGTTTGTTTATCAGAAATGTCAAGCCGCTTGTTACTAAGCAGTGTGCTATACTTCTCTGTCAGGAGAGAATCCCAGCCTAACAATCCATAGTGGAAGGAAATTCAATTTCTCCTTATTTCTATCAATAGTTCTATGTTTCAAATACAGCAAAATGTGAAGAAATGTAAACAACTGATTTCTTTTCCCTTGAAATTAATACAAATGTCATCAAACTATTAAAAGAGCTGTACATAATTGATGCAAATTATATCAAGGACAATTCATTGTATTTACTTTTTTATTGCCCAAATATCACATGTATAGGCAAGGGTTAGCAGCTGGAGCTAAACATTTATAGATGTGAATACTGTAACAAACGGAATCAGCAAATAGAGTTCACCTTTTCAACCACTATCCATGGATGCTCTAAATGGAAAAGGTTTTATTCTGTCACATTATGTGTACCCACTGCAGGGCCAAAACCTATGAAATTTAGTTTGTTTACCCAGAAAATTGTAGATGAAGAAGCAAAGCAGATGAAGAAGTGAAGACAGAATAGTTAAGTAGATGAAGAAGTGAAGACAGAATCATTTTAACCAGGTGCTTTACAGTGTGAAAACCTGTGCGCAGAGCACTTTGGCAGAAGCACTGGGATAGAAACAGAGAGAAACAGTTTAATAAGACTGCCTACTAGAGGCATACAGTTACAACAATGCAGAGACTTTCAGAAAATAAGCAGGCCAAAACCTGAGCTCTGCAGTCATATCATGAAGCAGTTAAGAATAACAGAATGATCACCTCTAAATATAGAAAGCAAAATTCTCTTTCTTTGGGACATAGCCATACTTTTGGCTTTTGTATAGCAAAAAAAGCCATGGACTTGGGAGACCATATGCACTGTGGATTAGCTGGAAGTCTACTTTATTATAAAGAAAGCCAAAAGTGCTGTTTTTTCTTTTAACCATGCATTGTTGAAGTCAACAGGAACTTCACCACTCATTCCTGTAGGAACTGAAAACGTTTAGGCCAACACTGAGCACTTTCAAAATCCCCCACTTGCTGTTTATGTTTTGAACAAAATGAATAACTTTTCAGATGTCTTTCTGTTGCATCCTCCCCTCCACACACACCCTCAGCTGGGGGAGAGCAAGAAGAATAAAACAAACTATGCAGTTTCACAGTATTCTACAGCCATAAAAGTCTAGATCCATCAAGGACATGTGATTTCTTTTATGCATTTCAGGGGTTTGAGCTGAGGATTTAGAAAGCAGGGTTGATTAAAATGAATAAAATAAAATTAAAAGCTCCATTTTTTTTTCCTTAGCAGTCAAAAAAAGAATAAAAGAAATTCAATTGTCGTGTTAATGAACAGGAAAACTACACAGACTGCACTCATCAGCCACCCCAGAGTAAAAAGAAAAAAAGACAAAATGTATTTAAATCTCACTTCTATTTCTTCTCCAGCAATGTTGTACTAGTGCTTTCGACTGCTTTCCAAATGCTGTCATGCAGGAAAATATCACATTTTTGAACCATTTTCTGTAGAACAGTTTGTCATACCCTGCTTAAAGTGGGACATTGCACCCTAACAAGCCTGTTATTCACTGTGAGGTTAAAAGGGGGCTAGGGTGACTCTCTCAAATGCATCCCACCCACACTAGAATATGGCTTGCACAGAAAGCAAGGAGAGAATAGAAAGTTGTATGCAAGTGTATAAATAATATTAATTAAAATTACTAATATCCAACTATAAAGAAAGCTAGAAATGTAAATCTCAGTGCTTCAATCAGTCTTCATCAGTGGCTACAAGACTGTTATATGTACCAGATTCTCTCTCATCTCCTTTTGGCACCATTTTGTGCATTTTTGAAAAACTTCAATTACAATCTCTGCGGGAAGCAGGCATCCAAAGTAAACAGTGTTCGGGTGTGACCTATTATAGTCATTTCCACACCAGGAGTGTGAAGATAAATGATCTCTGACTTGCCATTACTTTACTCCTAACAAGGAAAGTTCAAATTGTGATTTCCTTATATAAGCACAAAATAAGGAACATACTTTCATCTTCATTGCAATACACAGAAATAAAACCCACCGTAACCTCCTTCTTCACACAGACACCTGCAAACAGACAATCCACAGCAGCCTGCAAATTCAGCCATCTGTTTAGGGGCTAGAGGATGCCTGTAGGCACCAGCAGCACAGGAGGCTGCATTGCATGAAGACTAGTTCCAGAAGGCAGCTGATCACAGAAGCAATTCATCTGTTTTGCCTCTGGAGTGGTTGGTTGCTGCTGACCTACAGCTGTAGTGAATTACCACCAAACATCATGCTGGCTCAGCGGTCCTAATGGGCACAGGAGAATATGGAGTCAATGCTTGGCAGTCATGCTTTTCCTTTGCTGTAAGGAAAGAAAGTAGGGAAGAGCAGCCAGAAGGTCTGGTTGTCAAGTTTCAGACAAGACATGGCAGAAGTTCCCACTGGTTGTTTTTTTGGCTGAATTTAGGTTTGCTATGACATTACATGCTGGACATCTGTTTATATGGAAACCAGAAGGCTGATAATGACCTAGGCACATGCTTTCAATTCATGTTTTATCAGTTTGAATTCTGTTAGAGTTTGGGTCCAAAGCTTTTCTAATTCATATCTGAACTCTAGGCAAAGTCTAGTCTTTTCTGGTCCAAGTAACCATCTAAATTCTTAGCATTCAATAAATTCTATAAGCAGTGAGAAAAGTCAAGCTAATGTGTCTTTGGAGGACTGGGGGTGTAAGGTGAAGAAGTCCATATTTTTAGAGTTATTCTCTGCAGGCAGTACCCAGGTGTATCTGGGTTTTGTTGAACTGGGTGTGCGGGGGAAGCACATAAATGTATTACTCATTAATATCCTAAGAAAAACAGTCCCTTTGTCATATGTTCTGTTAAGAAATGTTTTCAGGTTGTGACACTCTTCGCCACTGTTGTAACCATTCTAAAGCATTCCCATTCAGCTGTGAATGGTATTTCAGTCAAAACCTTCTCCATTTACTGTGCCAGTTAATTTTTTCTAGCACAGTTGCCTGCAGAGATGACCCTTGGCTTCCAACGCTACTCCCAAAAGCAAACACAGCTGGATGTCAAAATAAATCAGCCCAAAACAATATCTAACACATATTTGAAACCCCTACATATTTTGACTTGCATTTTGATGCCAGTCTCCACATCAGACCCAACAACATTTTAAGAAAACAGCAGTACTGAGTGATGGAATCATATTTTACTCACAGTGGGATGTGCTGGGTTTTTTAATTCCTTTAAATGTATTCTCTAACCCTCTGTATGTAGGATTTACTCAACAGCTAAAAATATTTTCCAAGGGATAGGACTATTGTTTTAGTCAAGAACTAAACAATACAGCTTCTCTCCAATTATTTCTTTGGGTAATTAACTTCAGCAAAGTCATTGAGTTTACTTGTTTCATTCTCTTTTCAGTTTTAAAATGATGATTTTTGCTCAATTTTCTTTCTTTTGAGCCAGTACCCAAACTCTACCTTAAGCCTTTTCAAGACAGATACTAAAAGATAAGGCTGCATAGTGAGTTAGACTAAGTATCTCTCCATAGAGAGATCTTACAGATCTTAAAGGCCACAAAAGTGTTGGTTGGTCCCAGGAAAGCCTATATGTAATCTTGGAATTGTACTCAGAACAGAGAATGAAATACAGGAATATAATAAGCAAGTCTGGATTCCACCATCCACAGTGTGCATTCAGCTCCCTTGGCCTTACCCCCAAGAGTAAATTGAGAAAGCCCCTAAGGCTCTTTGGTTTTGTTTTACTGTGGGATTATGAGATGTTAATTTCTTCCAATTTACCACCTACCACTGGAATTACCTGATGGCTGCCACTGTAGCCTGACAAATCCTTAATATTTTTCTATAGTTAAGAACATACACAGAGCTTGTCTGAATCATCAGTGCCACCTCTACAATGTGGTGAGCAGACGCAGAATATGATCTCTGAACAGGAACCCTGTTTACGCTAGTGAAGTCCTGAGTCGCCATTGCTCTGCCAAAAGGCTGTCCAAGAACATGATGCTTAGCATCCTTCTGTTTTCAGGCATAAATGTATTATGCCTGTTCCTGATTTCTCTTGAACCAACAGTACTCTCCCTTCACTGATACCTACATCGCTGGCCAGCTTTTGTTCTGCTAAGGTGACCAAAATGAAGTCCTTAAATCTCCAGTCAATTAATGTAGTAGCCCTGATCACACATGATTGAAAGTAATTACATTTTCTTGGATGCTCGATGAGTTCTCAGCAAGCACTTTTGCAATGGCATAAACATAGCTACTCTACAGTCAGTTCTACAGGTGATGCACACTTGGATGCTCTCTGTCTGTTTTTATGGTAACATCATACTAGCAGTTCACAGTCCCTGCTGTATCTTTTGCATGATGTGATGACTCCTCAGCTCACAACAAAAGTTCTGATTAGTGCAGTTTTCTGTAGAGCCAGGTTTTCTTACTGTGAGGTATTATACCTTTTCTCTGAGCGAAAAGATGTCTTCCAATTCTGAGCTATTATTACATTCACATTTCTGTATTATGTTCAATAATGATCATTTTAAGGACAGCTCAAGTCTTAACTGTGATGACCTCTACTGGTAACCTTCCTCCAAATGAACAGTTCCCCTTTCATGGATGACAAATTGCCATTTACACAACTAATTGTTATTTGCACTTTCACAGGTATTCTAACCTCTTTACAATTTCTACCTTCTCATGCTAAAATAGTTCTTCTTGCTGTACTGAATCAAAGGATTCACCAAAGTCCAAATCTTCAGAGGTACTCTCTTTTATTTAGAAAAGCAAAAAAATCTAGAAGGTTAATCTGACACAATCTTCTTTTGACAATGTTTAATTTTCTGTGTTACCTTCATGTCTTATTTTCGTTCTTCATCCAAGATTTGGTCAACACCCTCTGTGTCTTATAGTCAAGAGGTCATCTGGTCAAATGTCTGCATTTTTTGCAGTTCTGCCATAGTAACATGGAAAGGAGTCAATAAGCGACAGAAATCTGTGAAGCTTTGATCCCTTCTGTGTGTTCTTCATTTGTATCCTATTCAGGATCACAGAAGTGGGTAGTAAGAGGAAGAAGATGGCAGCATGATATCATCATAGTTTTCCCTCCTTCTAGAGCACCATTTTTTGTCTATAAGCTATAAGCAAATGCCAAAATGCAGTCAAAATAGAGAAAGCTTTAAGCAAGTGTTTAAGCTTGGTACTTTCAAAATGAATTCTTGCATAGTAAAAAATAGGGATGACTCTTTTGCAAGCAGATGCGCTTTTCAGTTTTTGTCATGATTTATGAACAACTTTGGCCAGATCCACATTCAGGTAAATGTGAAGTTAATGCTACATCTGAATTCTGCATTATAGTTTTTGGAGTTATCTTGGAAACTTCATCTGACATATTTTATTATTATTTTTATTTTGATCTTAATCCTTATTTATATGGTATGAAAAAAATCTGGAAAAAGCATTTTATTGAGGCAGGAAGAGACTATGATTTAGGGAAACAGATAATCAAATATTAATAGTTCACAAATTTACTCCGTGCCTGAGTGAACATCTCTATCGATCACAAGCATTACAATAAGACTTTGTTTATGAAATACATGCATCAAAGTGTGCTTTAGTGTCTGGCAAGCCTTAAATTATAGTAGGTATTTTCAGGAGCCATGTAGGTTTTTATTAAAAGGTAATACTATATGATAAAGCATCAAAATGAACAGTTTAGCTTTGTATAGCTTTTAGTATGTATAAAAGGTATGCATCAAACTAAGAAAAGCCTTTGTAAAAATATACATAGAAAATAAGACTAGAACACTGGGGATGACGTTTTATCTGTGGTACATCATGCTGATGAGCGACTCCTGTTTCAATAACCACATCTCAGCGTAAAAAACAGCTTTAATTTATTTTTGCACTACCCTAAGAAGGCCTCACTGAATTTCTGGCCTTCATCTGTATTCCAGACTCATAGTTTCAGAATTTTTGAGATGTCTGAATGTTGTTTGATTTGCATCCAACTTGCTGACACAGCTCCAGTTTTGTTGCAGATCAAATAATCCGGCTTTTTGGAGGCGAGTGATTAGGAATTCTTATTGATGATTTATACAGTCCTGAATAAACTCATTTTATTTGGCTTGTCACAACCAACTTTAATTTTCTGTTCTGCTAGTAAAAAGCTTAGTGGCTTGTTTATTGTGCTGCCATAATGTCAACAACCTAATCTACTTTAAAGAGCAAAGTCAATATTGTATTTTATTAAAGCAAATGTGAAGTTTAATTATATGTTTCTGTTAACCTTGGCTTTGTGTTCACTTTTATTATTTTCCATAAGAAAATCTTTATTCAAAGCTCTTATGTCCTTCTGCCCAGATAGAAGAGCTACCAAGTAGTGCCTCTTATAGGGCTTGTTTGCAATTGGCAGATATACTTTTTCAGTCTGGCACTGTGGGTGCCACAACTGGATGTTTTCCTGGGACTAATAACCATTTTAGTTGGTAAAAAGATGTAAACGACACTGAGCAACCATTACCCTTGCTAAAGTCAGGGGGTGCAAACTAGTTCTTGATTTCTCTCTGAAGAACTTTGTATTGACTCTCACAAAGAACTTTGTGGGGAACACATACATTGGGATGACACAGGACCTATACAGAGACCCATGTGATAGCTGAAGGCTGATCTGGGTGTGCTACATGGGTGCAAACAAACCATATTGTCCCTTCAAAATTCAGCATACCTCTGTAATCTGGAGCCATGCTAAATACTCAAATAATATGCGTTCAGACTTAAACAGGGAAAGTTCAGGTTAAGGAAGAAGCTCTTTACTGTTAGGGTGGTGAGGCACTGGAACAGATTGCCCAAAGAAGTGATAAATGCTCCATCCCTGTCAGTGTTCAAGGCCAGGTTGGACAGAGCCTTGGGTGACACGGTTTAGTGTAAGGCATCCCTGCCCATGGTATTGGGGTTGGAACTGGATGATCTTAAGGTCCTTTCCAACCCTAACTAGTCTATGATTCTATGATTCTATGATTATTTGAATGTTCATCACAAGGTGAAATAATTGCAAATCAAACGTGTCTTACCAAATGTTGTCCTCCAGGCTACTGAGTCTGTAATGTAAGGAGGGATGAGGCATGTGTGTTCCAGGTTCTGCTTTCTTATCATAGGAACCTGGAGTTGAGTTTAATCATTCCCCAGATTCATAATGTCAGAACCAAGGCCTCTTCAGTAAGTTTCTATTGCTGCAGCTGTAGAATATTCAGAGGGGTAGAGAAATGAACAGTTCACTTTTTGTTGAAGGCAAACCTGCATACTTCTAGTCTGGCTTTTTTTCTTCTTTGAAAAATTAATTAAAATTAATTTCTATAATCTTATTTCTAATAAATCCATTTAAATAGGGAATGGCAAAACAGCCTTTTGCTCTTGTAAATTCACCTTAATCTGTCTTAATCTCAAACTATCAAACTTCAAAAATTAATAGACTGTCAACTGCAAGCCAAAAAATCTTACAAAAGATTTCAAATATTTACAAGTTTCACATTAGCTTAATTGTCAAGGAATGGTGAGGCCATAATTCTCGTCACAGATTACACTGAATCAGCATCAATAAAACACGGATTTGATATAAATCTCCATGTATTATAAAGTAGGGGAGGTTCAGAAAGATGTACTGAAGTATTTAACACACCTCTTCCTTTACTTACATGTTTTTACCTCTTCACAGTTCCTGAGGTGCTGCTATCAAACATTGTCAAAATAATCCCTTAAACTTTAGTCAGCTCAAATAATCTTCCCACCATCAAACTCCTATTGCCAGTAACATATTGATTTGTCCTGGGTTCAGGACAAATTAAGATGAGTCTCTTGGAAGAGCACAAACTGATCAATATTGCCCATGTATAGTGCCCTAGCCCAATTCAGGCCCCATTTAATCCATTAAATGAATGCATGCAGACAAGGTATTAGCTATTTTGCTAAATGAATTTTGGTGACATGCCTTTATTCATTCTGTGATTTACAGTAAAGGAACCTCCCTCACCCCCAGGAGGAGGATTTACCCTTTAGCAGGTTAATCACTTAACCAAGCATCGCCCCTGCATGGACTAACAAGGTGTCTTTGAAGCAGCAAGAGCTCACCTATGTGGGTCGGAGGATACTTCACTGAACTGACTAGCAAAACAAATGAGAAAAATCTTAATGGATGTCTAATATCTAGGAAAAAAAAAATTCCCTGATCCCACAGGTGATAGCTTTATGTTCTATAGCATGAGAGTTGATTATCCTTAGCATAATGGCAACACACATAATGACAAATGTTATTAGTGGTCATAAAATTATCCAACCCTTTAGAATTTCTGCCACAGTATTTAAATCAAATACCTCCTTCAACAATAAAACCCAAATTGCTGAATATGGATTGCATACAGATGTATATCCTTTTTTATTCTAAACTCACTTCCAATTTAATTTAACTGTGATATTTATTCCCTGAGCACCATGTCCTTCATAATTTTCACAGTAAGCCCCCTCATTTGTTCTTCTTATCCAGCTGAGCAATTCCAGCCTTTGTGACACCTCTATTTATGCTCTATTACCATTTATTTTGCCCCATGGTAAGTTTTGTAATTTCAAGTATGTTTTCCTAATATTGGGTGACCGCATTTGGATTAAGGACTACAGAAGTATACTATTCAATTATGCCTTTTAGTGTAGCTGAACTTTTTTGGCATTGCAGATTTTAATCAGTTTTAGCACACTTGCCAAGTTATTCACAGTAATCTCAGGTTATTTTCTTCAGAAAATCCCATAGGAATAAAATCCGCATATGAAAAGCTTTGACAATTTTGCCCGTCATTTCTGATAGCGCTCCTTATGTGTGTCTATACTAAAACATTAATACTTAGAAAGCTGTCAGGAGGTTGGATTTGTTTCAAATAGTTGACTTTTTTTGTGCTACATTTGTCGATGAGTACTTTTGATTTTTATTTGTGGTTAATGCTGATCGTTATAATAATGTAGGCAAACCCACTGCTTTTTCTGTGCTATTAAATGAAGATTATTACATCATGTGGAATTTGGTCACAAATGGAAAGAGATTTTTCCGTCTTTTCAGGTAATAAAATTTACTGCTGACAGTGACCCAGAATTTTGCTTACAGGACTCAGTGCAAGTCCATCAAGGTCAGTGTTGCACTACTTTGAAGTCCAATAGAGAAAGGTCCCAGTAGGTCCTCTGAGGACTGTGGAAAAAAAGGTGGTCAGAATTCAAAGCATTTCATTTCATCAACAGGACATAATAGGCCAATATGCTTGTGGATCTCTCCTCTTGTAGGGCTATCATGGCCATATATTTTCTGGAATACCATTATATCTTTCACAAAGGTTTGCAGACTGCTGTTGAGAAGTGACAAATAACAGATGAAATCTCACAATGGAGTGAGTCTGCAGGTGGAAAGCAGCTCATCTGTGACATTATGTGCAGATAAATGTCAGTCCCATTTAATTTATGGGTTTGAGTGTTCCTTCCTGTCTCCTGGAAGAGTTTAGAGTTTTTCCACTTCTTCAGGACAAGTGTTAGCTGTTAAAACCAGTTTCTTTGGACTGATGTACCCAAAGGTTTGGCAGTTATTCAGGTAGTATTACTTCCTTTCTGAATTTTAAGGTAAGTGGTGAGGTGCAATGCAATTAAATCAAGCCTGCTCAGAGTTTCATGACTGTGATTCTGATTTCCTTCGTTTATTGAGAAAATACTTAGAAGGCACTGCTTGTAGTTGAGATGCCATGGTTGATTGTTATGAACCAGAAAACAAAGCACTTCTAACCTGAGTGTCTGAAAAGTGAGTCTGCAGAGGAAAGAATAGCACTGCAGGGTGCTCAATAATACTTTGTCTTATTGATGTTATGTCAGATCTGGTCAAAAGACAAGCAAAATGATCATTTTTCTAACTACTGCCACTGTAGACTCACTGTGGAAGCTAATAGCCAAAATATGATCTTCCTGGCTCATGGATCAATAACAGCAATAAAGCATTTATAGGTCATACTCTTCTCCCAATTGCACCTGTATAATTCAATTGTGAGAAAAATTCAGCCTTCATTTACATCTGAGGGGCACTGATGGGCTGCTTCTACCATTTCACTGAAATAGCTGGAATTCAAGGTCATTATACTAATTTATCTCATGGAGCACAAATCCCCTGTCTTTCACTGGGAGGCTCAAAGGGTGAGTTGAGTTCTTTTTAAACCTCCCTGTAAACCACTGTGTGATATTGCACTGTTCTTTCATGTTCACTGCTTTTCCCAGCATATAGTCATGTTTTGTGAAGGGTCTCCTGAATAAATCTGTCATTGATCTTTCAGGTCTTGTCAGGGCCAGCTGGAGCTCTGAAATTACTGAAGAAAAGATGATGCAGAAGTGCATGGTATTAATAGGTGTCATCATGAGGCTACATCAAACCTTTCGGTGAAGAACTGTCTGTTGGTATTTTACTGTCACCTGAGACATTTACAGCAGCAGTAGCTAGAAGGTTTTATCCACACAAGTCTGGCATGAGACTAATGGACAATAAATCATTCACTCCAATAGACCCCATTTTATTTCAATGCCCACACTCTAGAAGAGACTCAGTGTTAGAGAACCTTCAGAAAATCCTCAAATCAATATGTGTAGCGGCTACCTTCCATTTCTGAGCAACAAGGGAAAAGGGATTTGCTGAAAATATGTTCTTTCATTGGCTCTATAAGACCTCTGTTCCCTGATAATGGGATGAAGTGAATTTCAGAGTTATAATTAGATTTTTATTCTGTAGAAGTGAACTTTAGCATATAGATTGCAATTAACTCCTCCTGACAGTTAGAACAAAGCGCAGAGATGAACGATGTCATACCTGTTAAACAAAAGGTCAGATTCAAAAGACAATTTAAGTACCAGAAATAGGGCTTCCAAGCTCTATTCAGCTGCATAGGCTCCAAATTTCAATCCTGGAAAGCCCATTCAGCTGCCTCCTGACACTGGCATCTGAACTCTGCAGGGTCCCACTTCCAATGTCCCTTTGGTTGCCCCGAGGCACACCAAAGGGTCTCAGATGAGTACAGGAGTCACTAACCCCGTGAATAAAGCACTCATGGGTGAGACATCTTGGCCCATAGCTCTGGATTTCTGGTGCTCTCTTGGATGGTGATTTCAACAGCGTCAGTCAGAAGTTGTGATTAAGCCCATATCTGCTATTTCCAGAGGAAACAACCATTGGCTAACCATCAGCCATACCCTGTATTTGACAGGGGTGCTACTGTCACCTCTAACTGCCAAATTTTAACACAAAACTGAGCCATGCTCTGCACTCAGAAATACAGGAGAAAATCTTCCTCCTTACGAGTGACCCCATACATCTGTTGTAGAAGTGCAGTCTTACTTACCTGAGAGAAGGATGTTACAATAAATCCCTGCCCTCCGTAATCCACTTTGGGCTTGTCTGGACAGCCCTTGGCCCTGGGTCCCTATATGTAGTGTCCCTATATGGGGAACACAACAATGCATCAGTACCCTTGGGACTTCAATTCTAACAATTCAACAAGTTTGACAAATCACTTTTCCCACCCTGCCTGCTGTTTCACTATCTAGAAAATGGGTACAATGATGCTACTCTGCTATTTAAGTGCAAGGAGGACAATTACTGAAGAGCTTTGTCCGACAGCTAGATGGTCTTATACATATGTACATTTTATATATATGGTATCTGCAAAAAAACTTCACAGTGAAGTACAGTTTTAAGAGGGATTCTACTGGTTTTATATATATTGCTCTTATTAGTAGTATATGTGTGGCTGGATAAAGTGCATTTGAATTTATTATGTTACTGGTTTTCATGTAAAATGCACTAAGTTTACAGAAGAAAAATAGAAGACATCTGTAACTTGATCGTTGGATTGTCAGATACAAAATTCCTCCCAAGTTATGTTTTTCTTCCCCTTCTCTGCAGTTTTGATTGTAATTTGAAATGTCAATCTGCAAAGAGAAACTCCAGTTTTGTTGCTGTCTGAACCTGACCTCACTGAAAGCAGGAAGTATTCAAAATTTCATGAGAAAGTATATTATGATGCTCCAAGCTGGCTTGTCTGGACAAAAGGATTCCAAAGACAGCAGTTAAGCTTTAAATAAAGCTTCAACATTTTCTTTGTTAATTAAAACCAAACCACGGGATGATTCCATGGCTGATCTAAACTGGGATTATCATGCCTAGCAATATATACCAGGTGGAGATTGCATTCTAGGACTCTCGTATTGATTTGTACATGCAAGAGACGTTGCAAATGAATGTATTCCCCCATAACAGAAATACATTTAAAAGTAAAAAATAGGTGTATGTTTTTAAAAAATATTTTTAACTTTCCTTGACTTGTCTCAAAGTAATTTAATTTCAGAACCTTTAGGGGTTTTATAGCTCTTTAGGATTATAAAATGTTGTTGAATTCTATGTAATGGGTGTACTGGTGCTTTAGGAATAGCAATGAATTAGAAAATATTTATGTTCTTCCACATTATGGATTTTCAGTACATTCACTCTCTTAATGTTATGTTTTCCTTTAATTTTTTTCTTTTGTATGCACAAACGGAATACTCCTCAACAAATAAGAATGGTAATACTATTACTTATGCATTTATTATTATCATTGCTTGTAATAGTTATTGCTATTTCTGTTTATGAGCAGGACTTACACGAAACCAGCAATATTTGTTGCAGGAAAAGCAAACTGCATGGAAAATCTAATTGATTTTATTTGGTATAATTAAAAACACAGAATAATTTTTAAAGACACGGAACAATTTCTGTGTCTGTCGTGTGGTTTTAAGGCTAGATTATTCAGGTTTTCTGTTTTATTCCTCCCCTTTCTCACTCCTCACATGTCATTTTACAATATACTTCTTAATTTTCTGCTATGCTTTCTTTCCTTGTGCTATCTTTTTCTATTTGTATTCTTGCTCCTTGTCTGCTTAGCTAGAAGACCTAAAGAAATCACAACACGGTACAGTCAGACTGCAGTCTCTTACTTAGGTCTTTTAAAATTACTTTTCTTTATGGAGCTGAGAAGAGAAATTTAATGAAACTTCCACAGCTTTCTTTAATCTGGAGTATCGCACAGTTGTAAACCAATCCTTGAGCCTCTGACAGCCAGAACATTTTTGGTTTCCACAGAACAAGCTCATAATTTAATTACCTCATTCCTCCCTCCTCTTTTCCCCTCCCCTTTCTCTCTATTTCTATGCATTCTTTTGTCTGTTTAGAAATGTATGCATCTCGTTTCAAGTTTTAACGTGTAAACATTAGTCCATTTAGATTAAACTTGGCTCTAGGCTTCTGTAGCTGATGAGGAGACATAGGCACCTCCATTATGTGCCATTATTCTTCCTTACTGGACCTTCCTTTTCACAGCTATTGCTCTCTAGGCTCACATCTGAATATGCAACCAGGGTATAGATGTTTTCAAGACTCTCCGGTCATCCTATAAGACTAAGTTAATGGGAAATCTATTAATATGATTCAAGAACAAAGAGAAAAGCAGATAACCTGAAAAGCTTTAATTTTTATAGGTGCTAGAGATCTAGAATTGCAGAATGTCTTTCATCCATTCAGGACCACAGGTCTGTAACAGCAGTGCATTAACCTTGATGGTTACATGTGTACTAGCAGCCAGAAACAACACTCTGCTCGGACTCTCCAGTAAACTGCCTTGGCCTGCTTTGTTTCTATATAGATTAATATAGAAACAAACGACACTCTTGTCTTCAAAAAAGGGTGGTCTTTACAAAACTGCAAGTTGGGAATGGTGCATTGTCTTTTCCCTGACCATTCTTATATATTATCAGGAGGAGGGATAGGTAGCTTGTGTCAAAGAAAATATGCTAAAAGCACCCTGATATTTCAGCTTTATGGATGACCCCAGGTCAATGTTTGAGCCACGTCATGTCTGATTTGCTACTGTTTATTTAGCTTTTAAATGAGGAACAGGAATTATTTATTTCATTTTTGTTCATCACACAGTCTTTATGTATTTATACATTTTCAAAGACACAGAACAGGGAATGACAAAAACATGCAAACAGCTGTGGACTGCATTTACTGTTGCCAGAATTCAGTTCAAGCAAGAAGAAAGAATGACACACATGGAAGACTGGGATATGTTGTCTATATGGTCGAGAAACATGGTTTTAGATTTGCTTACAACTCTTCTGAACCCAAAATGCAAAAACATTACTGCTCCTGGTTGTGTGCTTTCCTTGATAGCAAACACCAGGCTGTAAAACTTTTTCAACTGTGTACCCAAAATGTTTGTACCAATAAATGGGAACTCTCTTGGCGCTGTTACTAGAGCTATGCATATCAATTGTTTAACCTAACTGGTTACTGACACTTTCTATTGTATAGCTGAAATATATCTGTTAATGTTCCTGATGCCTTTCCGTAGCTGAATTTTGACCGTCCTTTCCTCTTTTGTTTTTGTTTGCAGTTTTGCAAATTAAGTTTTCTGAGGTTTTGGTTATTCAGGTCTAATAGGTAAATACTGGTAAAGCTCATCCAAGCAGCTTTTTTTCCTTGTTCTTTCCTATCTAGCCTCTATGACACAATTTAATGAGGGAGAAAAAAGTCTCTCATCAGCTACAGCCATATGGACAATCAGCTAATTTTTCAACCATTTTGTTTTGAAGGGGAAGCAATTTGCAGTTCAGATGATGATGAAAGACAGTTGATAATGGGCAGGAGCTTATATTTAGACATGTGGGTTTCTGAGCTCTTCTGGTCCAGCACTTCTCCTGTCCATTTAAATTATCTTCTTACATCATGTTCCTTGATCTTTGCACACCTTGCAGATATTTGCCTGCAAAAGCATCCTGTGAAAGAGGTGGCAGATGGTAAACCACAAAACCATAAGGACCACCCTCTCTGCAGCATTCCATGCCTTGTCCTTAGCTCCATAATTCAGAAGGTGTATCACCATAGTAATAAAGCGGTCCACTTGGGCTGCACAACTGAGAGAGCAGATTAATTAGTTGAAGTGTACTGTCACTGCTGTTCTTTCAACACTTAGGCTACTGTCTTGCATGGAATTGGTTTGGACATACAAACTTGTTCAGGGCTGGCTCTTCCACATATAGCATGATAGAGTGCTGTGAATTTTAACTGCTCCTGGAGTGATTTGCTCAGTATCATGTAAAAATCCTCTGCCTGGGATGGGAATTGAACTCACAGTCTATGGCTCTAACCACAGTAAGCATAAATCTATCCATCATAGGTTTTTTAGGTTCTGAAGGTGAAAAAAAATATCAACTAGATCTGGAGATTTTATGTAATTGATATTTTATATTCTTATTCCTGCCAAACACCAACAAATGAATTTCCTGCCATTAAAACCCAGGAGTGGGACTGATGTTTTGGCTGATGGCCTTTAAACAAGACAGATATATGATCAATAAAGGTTTCTTCTCTCTAAGTGAGGCTAGGATGAAGTGTCACTACAATGCACAAATCTTCACAACCTTTTCAGCTCAGACATGTCCCATTAGCAGTAAAACAAAAACAAGTGGAACAGAAGCATCTACTTTTCTGAGAGATCACCAAGAGGTTTATTTAGTCATTTAGACATTTCACCTGGAAAGATAAAGGTCTCTGTACTCTCACTTATCTGTCAGTAAATTAGAGGCAACAGCATCAGTAATGATAAATTCACCCCATTATATATCCTGGATGTCTCTGAACAGGATCTTGTTTATTTTTCCACCCAATATTTATTTAGCTGTTTCTGAAATGTCATCTTTTAGGCTTTAGAACAAAACAATTAAAGTTCCTTCTTCATGGATGAGTGACAGGCACATTTTTATATTTACTATTACTGAGAAGAAATTATTCCCTTCTTCATTATGCAAATATAGCAAGAAATAATTAGAAAGTTTGTTAATGATACATGTAGATTCCAGCATTATCAGTTTTTGAGATGTTCCTGTTTTATGTCATAGCAAAGAGCCTTTGACTTTCTAAGCACATGAACAGAGTATGTGTATTTATGAAGTGGAGTAAAGAGGAAACGACTCCAAATGATACCCTCAGTTACATTCCTAAAAACCCCTAAAAGCAAGGAAGGATGCATTGCAGTTCTCTCAGTTTTGTTTTTTGATGACAACAGTAAAATGATCTAACATAACTTACAGTCATTACCTTCTGTTTATAATTGCATTAGTGTGGTTGAACCTGACTTTTAACTTCACAGAGGTAATTTTTATAATTTATAAAAGTCTTAAAAAAGAGTGTTAAACCTGGCTTCCAAGTTCTGGATGAAAAAGTCTCTGTCATGCATATGTCATGAGAGATGTCCATATGATTTGGTTCCAGTGTGGGGGCTGACCAAGGCCATGGCCATGTGAGGTTCCTCTATAGCTAACCCTGGTCCATGGAATGCAGCTAAGTGAATGCCTTGAAATCAGAGGGACTGAAGAATCAGCAAAAATGTTACAGAAATGATAGCTGGAAAGATGCCCTTTTCATGTGAATCTCTTATATATAAGCCTGAAATGTAGGGAGCAAAAATGTGGTTTACAGTCACCTTTTCTGGTTTTCCCTCCATCCTTGTATGAAGCGTTATGGGAGAATAAATGAAAACCAGACTCTCTCTATTCACACATTTGGAACGTGTCAGGATTGGGCTTCTTATCAGCATTGCTTTTTCTGAGCATACATCGTTCATATAATTTTTTTGTCAAATCCAGAGTCCCTGAAGGATTAGTGTTCACTTTTAAAAAACTTCCATGAACTCAAATTTGCATTTCCCATTTCACATTTCCTCTCTAAGTACAATGTAATTCAGACCCATTTGAGTGATATAAATTGCATTTTAGAACGAGCTAGTTGATTATGCTAGAAACAGACATCTCAAAAACCAGAAAAAGATGGAAGAAAAAGTAACTTAGATTTGACTCACCAGAATGTAGTAACTCTATTACAAAGGAGTTGTAATTTTTAAACAATCTTTAATAATAAAGTCACCTCTGCTGCTGAAGTAGCTCAGTTTAATATCACATAAAGCCAAGTGAAATACAGTTTTTCGGGTTTTGTGGAATGAAAAATTGGGGTGGGGAAATACTGTGTACAGCTGAGTTAAAAAATGTTTTTCAGATTGCTTGGCAACAGAGCTAAGCAAAAACAAATAAAAATGTCATTTTGATGTTAGTTAAACCTGACACGCTTTGCTTTGTGTCAAACTTTTAACCTATTTGTCTAACCTCAATTTTCTTTTGATTTCAGTCACTGTTTGTATGAGATGTATTTCTCTGAAAATGCCACATGGCCACCAAATAATGCGCTCTTTTTTACTGTGAAGCAATTTGAGTATACACGTCAGAGCACGAACAGTTATATTGAGTGCACCCTCAGCAAGTTTGCCAGAGGCTCAAAGCTGTGTGGTGTGGTCGACATGCCATAGGGAAGGGATGCCATCCAGAAGGACACTGATAGGCTTGAGAAGTGGGCCAATGCCAATCTGATGAAGTTCAACAAGACCAAGAGCAAGATCCTACACCTGTGTCAGGGCAATCCCAAAGCACAAACACAGGCTGAGTGGACACTGGTTTTAGAGTAGTCCTGAAGAGAAGGACTTGGGGGTGTTGGTTGATGAGAAGTTCAACATGATCCAGCAGTGTGTGCTCACAGCACAGAAACCAACTGTGTCCTGGGTTGCACCAAAAAAAAGAGTGAAAAATAGGCCAAGGGGAATGATTATTCCCCTTTACTTGGCTCTCATGAGACCTCACCTGGATTACTGCATGCAGCTCTGTGGCCCCCCAACATGAAAAGGACATGGACGCGTTGGAACAAGTCTGGAGGAAGTTCACAAAGATGATCAGAGGGCTGCAACACCTTTCCTATAAAGACAAGCTGAGAAAGCTGGGCAAGTTCAGCCTGGAGAAGAGAAGGGTCTGGGGAGATTTTAGAGCATCTTTCAGTACCTAAAAGGAAACTTTCCTATCAGTACCTGATAGGAAATCTGGAATGGGACTTTTTACAAGCTCATGTAGTGACAGGACAAGGGGGAATGGCTTTAAACTTAAAGACGGGAGGTTTAGATTAGGTCTTAAGCAGAAGCTCTTCCCTGTGAGGGTGCTGAGGAGCTGGCACAGGGTGCCCAGAGAAGCTGTGGCTGCCCCATCCCTGGCAGTGTTCAAGGCCAGGTTGGACACAGGGGCTTGGAGCAACCTGCTCTAGTGGAAGTTGTCCCTGCCTGTGGCAGGAGGCTGGAACTGGGCAAGCTTTTAGGTCCCTTCCAACACAAACCATTTTATAATTCTATGATACAGTAAGGTTCACCTCAGCCTTAGCAAATGCCTTTTTGCCCATTTTTTAATGAGAGATCACCTGTTCAAGCAGCACATGTAATCTGGCTCTTGTATTTACAGCTAGAGGGAAGCTTTTCATGCTCAACTGCTAACAGTGCCACTTACTGAATCTGTGGTCTTGGGGCATTTTTATAACTGTATTTCAAGCAGTTTGTATCTAAAAGAGCGAGTGTTAGTTACCATAACTAAGGCCTTGTGATGGCAAATGAGATTTCCACATTCCCATGAGGAGCTAAACTGCTTACTCCAGTTGATTTGAAGGGGAGCCTGGGATTTAATTCCTTTAGACACTTCTGAAAACTCTGTCCTACTTAATTAATGTCTGTTCAGTCTTTGAATATGCTAAAAATGTGTATAAATGTGAAGTATTCTAGTTGTTCACAAACTATCCATGCAGCAGGTTGAAAGGTATGCATGTGAAACATATAGCAAAGACCATACATAAAGAAGTGATCATACGCTTGGAAGTGAGACATTCTTTACAAGCAATTTGCAAACTGCAATAAGATTAGAAATCAAAATGAACACAAACTGAGACAAATAGTCCAACTAGTACAGTTGTACTTGTGTTCAAGTGTACTGTGTTCAAGTTGAACTTGAGCAACTAGTACAGTTGTACTAGTACTCAAAATCAGTGAGGGTTTAGCCGATAGGGGAAAGTGCTCACTTGGAGTTAATGAAATTCAGCTTTAAGATTATGACAGAAAATCAGAGAAGAACAATTTGAGTCCAAAAATTGCTCTATAGCCACTAACCAGTGATTTTAGTCTTTTAAGAAATGCTTCATTTTTTTTAGAAGATTATGGGATGGAATTTCAGAGGAGCTCAATATGAGGTTGTGGAAGCAAACAGAGGGTGGAAGCATACAGAGGGTGAAAGCAAAGACAGATGATCTGGAAGGAATACAGAAACATTATCTGAACATCCAGGGATAAACTTGGAAAAGCTAAAGTCATCTGGAACTGAATCTAGCCAGGAACATCAAAGACAACAAGAAGAGCTTCTATAAGTACATAGCTGAGAAAAGGAAGACTAAGGAAAACGTGGGCCCATTGCTCAGCAAGAGGTGGGACCTCTTATGGTTACGTAAGACATGGAAAAAGCTTACTGCCTTCTTCAAGACATGCAAGAAGGAGGACCCACAGCACAGCTGTTTTGGGTATAGCAAAATACCTCCTTTGAGATAACATTTTACCCACTACAAAATAAATACATACATATTATATCTTGGAATGTTTAAAAATGAGAAAATTCAATATTATTATTTTCAGATTTTTTTTTTTTTATTATTTTTTTTTTCAGTTCAAAAGAGCTGTAGGGTCATTTTATTTTTTAACAGCATATTGGATTTAGCCATTATTTCTTTCAGCCTATTTGCTTAATCAAGGTCTTTTTCAGCTGTATTGTCAAAATCTGATTTCAAGTTTGAAGGCCACAGTTGCTTTTAATTTTGGAACACATAATTCTTACTGCAAACCTTAAGAAAGAGATATATCAAGTAATAAACCACTTTTGAAAGAATAGAGTTATATTCAATAAGGATTATTCCAGCAGCTGTTAGATGTCAGTATTGTTCCATGGAAGTCCAATGGAAGTAGATTTCTCTGGCTGTAAGCAAGATAGCTCTTCAACTGTGAAGTTTGGAAGAGCTAGCTGTTGATGTTCAGCCCCTCATCTATTAACAAGAGTCTTTAAATTACATACTCAGTGGAGCAGTAATCATTAGAGCAGACTCAAGATGCACAATAGAGATTTAATTTCATTGGAACTGTTCCTAATGAAATTCTGCGTGGTGCTTGTATTTGAATTGCATTTTTGGGTGGGACAAAAAAAGAAGGTATAAGGAAAAAAGTGGTCTGCCTAAATACATGAATTAAGATCCTGTTCAAAAATTCAAAACCTGCATGATATGTAGGTTGTGCAATCTGATCTTTTTTTTAACAGCATAATGTGTTTAACCTTTATGTTTCTTTCATGTCTTTGATTTTCTACTGTCTGTAGATAATGAAATGTCTTTTCTTTTTTTCCCTAAGCTTTGAACACTGCTGCATAATACCCTTGGGTTCTCCAAGGTTATTAAATCCATTGCTTTGTCACAAGTTACTAGAGGCTACACTAACTCTCTTTTCTGTTTGGAAACCCGCTATATAATATTTCTGGTCCTCAGTAATGAATAACGTGATTAGTACCTTAGGGAATACAAACAAAAACATTAGCAAAGTACATTTTCCAATATTTAAGAGGGTAAGCCAATCCTCAAAACAAAAGTTGCATGTTCTTGAACACTGTCTAATAACATTAACCTGAAATCCCTTGATTTAATTGCCCTGTTAAACAGTTTATTGCATTACTTATGGGATAATAGAATGAGTTCAAAGTGGGTTCATTGCATTATCTTATAAACAATGTAGCACATCATTAACCAGGATGATAGAAATCAACACATTTTATAAGACACAATTACAAAGGCTCATGTCAAGTTGCTAATGTGAATAGTAGACAGACCTCACTGTGAGAAGGAAAAAAGGCCTTTGTGAGTTGAAAAAGACAAAGCAATGTCAAACTATAATTCCCCAGAATCAGATTAGAAGCACAATCTTCCACAACTGTTAGTTTCCCTCTAGTCTGATATACTGCTCTTTAGTCTTCACCAAGAAGTATACTGAAATCTCTTGCTTGGCTTACAAATAATAATTTCAAACAGGTATCTTGCCAGTTCTATTCTTAGTGCATTTAGCACAGAGATGTGTGACAATCTTCCAAGGATCTAGTTTGCAAACTCTTGATAATCTATTCTGACTTTTGTGTCCAGAGGGTGTGCAAATATAAATGTTCAGGAGAGGCCAAAGAGAACAAACAGCTGATCCAATCTACTCTGGAGGAAGTAATTTCATGTTGTCTGAGGGAACTGACAGTGCAGAGAGAAATACTGGCTCAATATCCCCTTGGTACCCCTCAGCCTGGTGTATCTCCCCTTGCTTGCCATGACATCTTCGACCTCGTTTTGCTACAGCCCTGGGAATTTATAGGCATATTTATGAATGAGTTGTCGAGTTTTGTTCTCCATGCCCTCAGAAATGACAACAGACCAAAACAACTGGAATACCCTTCCAGAAATTAGATTCAAAGTGAGAGTAATTCAGTTATCCTAAAACATATGCAAAGCACTTGCTTCATGAGCTTGAGTCTGAAGGTGATGTTGAGGGAGAGTCCAGGAGATGTCAGTTCCAGGTGAATTCCTGTCCTGCATTAAGAACATTTCATGCTCCACCTTTCAATAACTGCCACAATGCTGCCCACTCACTTACACCATGTGCATTGGCATATCCATGTCCACTTGAGGGGGGTTTAATTAAAGCCATTTTTTTTCAGAGTGAGTAACTAGCAGAGAAGTGATCAGCTCCATATATCTGCCTCTTTCCAAGTCTCCAACTCATCTGAGCAGTGCAGTGTTCAATGAGTGCTAACTTGGATAAAGAGGATTTTTGTCAGGCAAAAGTGAGGTCCTGACTAAAAAAAAATGGTAGCAAAGAGTTGCTGTCTCATGACTTGAGTGAAAAAATGAGATGTGTTCCTCCCTGTAAACTATAAATTTACTCCTTTGGAGCATTTAGACCGATTTCAAGACATAATAAAACTTCCCTCTAATACAAGTTGGTGTTTTGTTTTGTTTTGTTTTTTTTTGTGGGAAATTCTTAGGTGAGAGGCACAAGGTCCAATCAAAAAGATTTGGCCAGGGATAATCCCAGTGGCATCTGTCTGACAGTTGGGCATGGTATGAGCAACAAAACCTCTCTCCATCATAGCTATTTTCCAGACAACATTATCTCATATGATGAAAGCTGAAGTCTTGTTCAACAAAGCCATGGTTTATTGGCTGCTGTTGTTTATTAGGGTGTTCAGTGTGAGGAAACTGATCCTGCCCCTCTACTCTGCTCTTGTGAGACCTCACCTGGAGTATTGTGTGCAGTTCTGGTGTCCTCAACATAAAAAGGACATGGAACTGTTGGAACAAGTCCAGAGGAGGCCACGAGGATGATCAGGGGACTGGAGCACCTCCCGTATGAAGACAGGCTGAGGAAGTTGGGTCTGTTCAGCCTGGAGAAGAGAAGGCTGCATGGAGACCTCATAGCAGCCTTCCAGTATCTGAAGGGGGCCTATAGGGATGCTGGGGAGGGACTCTCCATTAGAGACTGTAGTGACAGGACAAGGGGTAAAGGGTTAAAACTTAAACAGGGGAAGTTTAGATTGGATATAAGGAGGAAATTCTTTCCTGTAAGGGTGGTGAGGCACTGGAATGGGTTGTCCAGGGAGGTTGTGAATGTTCCATCCCTGGCAGTGTTCAAGGCCAGGTTGGACGAGGCCTTGGGTGATATGATTTGGTGTGAGGTGTCCCTGCCCATGGCAAGGGGGTTGGAACCAAATGATCTTAAGGTCCTTTCCAACCCTAACGATTCTATGATTCTACTTTGAGGACCATCAGATAACAGCTTTTATTTACTACTTCAATAAAGTAACCTTAAGCAAAGTGTCTTGATCTCCTGTGGCTAATCTACCCTGCTTTGTATCTCTGTCTGAGATTTATCTTCTGAACAGATTTATAGTTTTTGTTGGCCTGTTGCAAGAGTCATCTATCCTAATCTTGAAGTAAAGGTAAATGGGATATCCTTCCTTCTCTTGCAATGGAGGCTGGAAACGGTCCCTGACTTATCTATGTGACCCTGTTAGGGTTCAGCTAGAGTGATGCTACTATTTGGAAATCGGTGGTGCAACACAGATAAACTGTGCTACTGCTATTCTATTTCTGTTTTACCTCAGAATGTACAGAATACTTGAGGTCAGTAGATGAATGCTTTGACTCTATTCCAGGCCTGAAGAATTAAACATCAGGAAAATGGGGCACTCTGCACATACATACACTTTTAGGTGATCTGTACATGCATGGCAAGTCCTACACTGGGTTTTGTTACATTCTCTGTGTCTGTGATACATGGAGGATTTGGGCATAGCAGGAAGACGTACCATTTTTTTTTCAGATTTATGCATATTGGAAATCCTGATGTTATGTTGCCAAAGTGTCAAATTCTCAATTGGAATATAAGCTCAGAACAGATCATTAAAAATCTTGTCATTTTTAAAGAGTAATTGTTAATGTGGTCGCTGAACAGGCAAATATATATTTCCTAGTCCCATTCTTATGGGTATTCAGCTTAGAAGCAATCATTTTGTGAACCAGGAAGCTTTTGTTTCCCCCCCCAAAAAAACAATGTTCAGAAGAACATGTTCCACCCCCCCATGGCAGGGGAGTTGGAACTTAATGATCTTAAGGTCCTTTCCAACCCTAACTATTCTATGATTCTATGGAAGGCGCTGATACAAGGAACACATCGCATACTTGCATTTGAAAAAGTCTGTGGCTTTAACTTTAGTTGCAAACCTCTCTTGGACAGTTCTTCTGTGAAAGTGATATTTAACTGATAGGGAAACCTGGCCTCAAAGAAGCTAATAGTAAAGTGCCCTTTATGAGAGTGGGGCAAAAAGACTTTTTACTGTCTGTAGTAAAAGGCAAAACCTCTGTATTGACACTTTTACAGCTCAAAAAGATATAGACTATTACTGTACTGTTTTACCACCTATTTAGAGTGAACTACTATTGCTTGAAAAAAGTATCAATAATCTTAGTTTTCTTCTTTAAAGTCAGTGATTTGACCTCAACTTTGCCGATGGGGAATACCTTGGACGGGTCTGACACGCTCCCAGAGGAAGAAAATTCTACCAGCAGCAACTTAAAAATCAACAGCAGTATTGAGCCTGAGCAACCCACTTTGGCTTTGAAAGTGTTATTCTCTGCTCTTGTCTGGTAGGAAATAATCAGACAAATCCAATACTTTTCCTTATTTATTTCTTTATTTTTAATTTTAGAACACAATTTCATTACTTAAATCAGGCTTCCATTGTCTGGATTTAGCCTCCATCTTGGGTAGGACATATTAAACAAAGTTTTCAAAGCATTTCAGAATAAAAAGGCTAGCACAATAGTACAGTTGTTAGAGCATCCAAAAATTAAACGATTGTAAATGAGCAAAATTGGCATCAGATTCTACTGTTTCATCTTCATGCAAATCCGTTGACGGATTCCAGAGCAAATTTTCATGAGATCAGAGTGTAAGGGCTGCCATACTGGGTCAGACAATTTTTCTAGCTGTACCTTGTCTCAGACTGTGGTCAGCAATGGATGCTTAGGAGAATAACATAAGGATATTAACTCATTAAATGGAAATGTCTGAAGCTGCCTTATCTGTGTGTCATATAACAAGGCTATGAAGCTGCTTCTGAGCTGCCACAGAGCACAGCTAGGAGCAGCAATAGAAAGCAATACTTATTTCAGCTTATAACTGAGTTGCAGTACTTAACATCATTCAAATACACCCCAGCACTGGGACAGCTCAGTGTAAGGCAATAAGCACCTCAGTCCCTCAAATCTGCCTTTTCAAAACCCTCAAACCTGGGTAAACTTATCATGATCCTTCACCTGCCAGCTCCTGGGGGTCACAGCTACCATGGGGCAGAGACTACAGATGGACTGCAATCTGTTAGTTCAAGCTTTTATCAACAGAAAAGCCCTGCTTATTCATCATAGAATAATTCAAAGGAAATACTGGCTTATGGTCCACCTGAATACATTGAGGCCTGAATGCTACAGTTTACCTTTAGAACAGATAGAGCTGTATTAGCCCCAGGGAGGCCAAGGCAAAGGGAAAAACTAATTGGAGTATGATCGTGCCAGCAGTTTTCTCATTATGCTTTGTGAGCAGGAGTGGAATTGTGCAACATGTCCATGTGCTGAAACCCAATGAACATTTTTTCTGAAGAACATCTTTCATCCAGACTCCACCTTTCCACATTTTACAGGCAATAAACTTGTTAAATTTCTATAATTTGTGCCAGCCAGCACAATTAAAGCCCCTTACAAACCTTAATGAATTAAGCTTTTTGCATTTCAGCATTAAGAAGAGAATGACAGAGGAAAATTAGCATAGTTACATAAATGAAGCACCTCTGTGAATGTCGCACTGGGCTTTTTAACAGGTAGCAGAGGTGAAAAATGGCTTTTATTCCCACATTTATAATACTAATTCTGTGGAAAAAAAATAAATTGTATAAGTGGAGATTACTTCAAGGGCACCACATAGAAAAATCGTGCTTGTCCTGTGGATGTTAGATGGAACGCTGGGAAAATTGTGCTTAAAGACCAAACAGCAAATTGGAAAATTACTTCATAGCTGGAAAAAAAAATCATATTATCACTGGAAGAGTGAAACTCAGCCTTCCACAGAGCAGTCAGTTGCTTTATCCAGTTCAGTAGCTTATGAAAAGCTGATACATAAGCTTCATAATAGACTTAATATTTTTGAGGTTGCCAGATCTCACATGGTTTACGCAGGAAGACATCAGAGTAGGTGCTTATAGTGTCCAACACTACTCCCCTTCACAAAGCCCAAATGAAAAGGGATTTTCATGGAAGCAGTAGGTTAGGAGCAAGGATGAATCTTCCTTTCTACTTGCAAGCAGGAAGTGAGGTAATTTGCAGTTTCTAATCATAATCTATGAACTATTCCACAACAGCCCTGCTAATACAAGTATGTATCCCTGCAAGTGTGGGTACACCACTCATTCTAACATCATGAGCAACAAATATTGTGGATATAGCATCTTTCCTCCTATTCCCCAACCCAGATGGGCTGCTGAACCGCTGCATTTCTCGTGTTTCCTTCTAGCTCCCCCTGGCCATGCAGAGAGCTGCAGGAGCTGGGTAACAGGCTTTGAGACACCAGCTGTGAAATGAAGGAGAGGGAGTGGGGATTGCTTCATGCTCTCTGTTTCCCCTACTTTCTTTTATCTGAATGACTGCTTTCGCACTGTGGCTATAACATGTGGGGAATGAGATAATTGAGCATCTTGACTGCTCACAGGCTTTTGTGCAATAGATATTTATATATGCACAAAAATATAGGAATATACTCACAGACATGTATGTGAATGTAGCTACATGCATGTGTAGATCTATGTATTCATTCACGTGCAAAAACACCCAAAATGATGGTGGGAAGTAACTATCTTGTTCCACTGCATCAGGCTCTCCAGTCACAGAATGTCACTGACAGGTAGAAACACATATGGTCCCTGCTCTGTGTTTAGGTCCTTGTTAATTCCCTGTCATCTGATGACTGTATAATTCATGTGCATGAAGCAAAGAATTAGCATAGACAAGCATCTAATCCACTGTACATGCAGGTAGCTGTCAGTCTTCTTTTTGTCCCACGGTAACATATATGATACAGAACATCTGGATAGAAATGAAGTTTTGTGTGAGAAAAGGCCTGTTCTCTGGAATATTCACTCCAAGCTCATCCTATGGCGTTTGAAAGGTTTGAATTTAACCAGCGGTAATGTGTGCAGCTGCATAAACCTGCATTAGCAGGTTTCTTGTTAGCTCACCACTGCTCGTTTTTAAGTAATCCTTCCTTCCTCAGGAAGTGGAGTACTTAAACATGTACTTCAGATGAGAAAAAAAGATGTTTCCGTGGTAAAACCACGGTGCAAGCAGAGACCTTGTCTCTGCATTTGTGCACATGCTACAAAGTATGGGGCTGGATCCCATTAGATGATCAACAAGGAGCTGATACAACCTAATACTTCTCATTGGTCTGGCTCTCCTAGCTCCTCAGGAATCTGCTCCCTGGAGCTTCAGGTAAGGAGTTTGCAGATTCAGACACACAGGATGCTCAGTTATCGAAAAATGGAAATCCTGGGACTATTTCCTTTCAGGAAAGGGTTGTTCCTTCTTTTGGTTACAAAACTGAAATTTAGCAACATCAGAATGTTTTGTTAATTTATCACTTTGTAAGACACTTTAAAAGAAACATTTTTGTCATTTCCTAAATGTACCTATTTTCAGTCGGAAATTATTTTTTTTCCCAGGATTTCACAGTTTTACTTTAGAAAATTCAAAAATATAAAATCAAAATAACAATTTTAAGTGATTTAAAATAATTTCATCCATTGCGGATGACTGTTTCATTAGGCTGATTGTTTTGCAGTCTTCAATTGCCAATGTCATAAATATAACTTTTTTGCCCTGAATCCTATTGGGACAGTCAGACACCTCATCAACTCAGACAGCATTTGGGTCTATAGAAAAAGTAAAGCTCTTTCACGGGATGTTACAGGTTGCAGGGAACCGAACTGCCCTCTCATAAAGATGCCTCTGCCCCACTGGCTATAAGACTCAAAAGCAGTTACACCTCTAACACAGCTGTCTCAGAGGTCTAAGGCTGGGTGAGATGAAGCTGATCTAAAAGTGCTTATGGGCAGTTGGATGCCCTCAGATGTGCACACCTCAGTCCTGCCTAAGTTGGTAAGCCAAGCAGTAGCAGTACATTGGGGGTGATATAGTCACATTACTATAGGCTATTTCAAGTACAATAAGCCTGCCTTTCAGTATGGTTTATTAGTTGGATCCCAGCCATATCACTAATGGCTTTGGAAAGAAGGTTACTCTCATCGGGCTATCTCTATGTGGGCAGGAAAGGTTTCCATGTATCTGCCCATGTGGAAATTCTGTGATATACCCAAGCTGCTTTTAGGTACCCTTCCAAAATCCATTTGTTATTTTGTTCAGCTCATGAATTTCACCATATTTATCATCTGCCCCTGCTTTTTGAGTTACAACAAATTGTGGGGTTCTCCCTAAATGGCTGCAAGGCTTTTAGAGGAAGTCTGGTAACAGGGGGTGTGACTGGTGCAGCTCATGCTTTAAATTGCCTATGTTTCGCTAACATGGTTTAGAATGTGCTCCCTTTGAGCTGGGAGATTGACCTAGCTGGACCATGAGCAATGACTAGATAATGCATAAGTAACAACTTTTACACTATCCCCAAATTATTTGTTTTGAATCAGTTCAGGCCATTTAAAAAATACAGCAAGTTCCTGTGAATCAGAAGGCTGTGGTGACAACAGATCCATGGGGAATGCTGATTAGGATGGAAAATGGCTCAGAAATAACTTGTCTTTCTAATAATCCCATGTTCAGGGTAAGCAGAGCAGAATCACAGCTGCCACAAACCATTAGGACCATTCCTAAAGGCAGACAGGCTGAGGTGACTGGATGTAGTTCCAGTAGTGACTAACTTCTTTAATTTAATTCATTAGATTAATGTTTACAGTGGTAAGTTAAAAGTGCTACAGCTTTCCTGGGATGCTTACTATCCAAGCAATACTTTTAAATCAATAACAGAAAAAGCCTGATTCCCCACTATGTTGCCATTTCAAAGAAGTGAAATCTTTTTGACCCCATTTAATGGCAAAGAAAGAAAGAAAATAATCCTTAAATGACTTGGAAAAGTTGCTAAAATTGAGGTTTTATGATAGGACAGAAAATGGACTGTATTAATCCCACTCTTAGTCTTCTATCTTTAAAAATCAATGCAGATTGCATCCTTCCTTTGGCTAGAAAGGCTGCAGCTACTGCTCTGCTTTTGATTCAGCCAGCAGTAATACTGCCCTCAGCAGAGGGCATGTGATACCTACTTAGCTGACATCAACAAAAGCAGTAGGATGATCATTTGATGTTCATGGGATTTCCTGGAAACCGTACCCTACAAATCATTAATAGACATGTTCCTTGTTCAGGTGCAAGCATCTGTGGCATTGATTTTCAACAGAACTTGTTCAGATGCACCTAATTGCAATATGTGGTCTTCTGGTGTCTTTATTTTTTTCATTTAATGTTGTAAGAATAATATGAGGAAAGGAGGTTAGGAGGTGACACAATCACATTTATAAGCATCTACACAGAGAGAGATCTTTAATGGTGCAAAGCTCTTTAATCTGCCAGATAAAAGTCAGTAGTTGAAAGTTGAAGCTCAACAAAATTAAACTGGAAATGATCTGTAAAAATTTAGCACCAAAGGTTAGGACAACATGCCTAGGATGCATTTTCCATCACTTGAAACCTCTGACCCAAGTAAAGCCTTTGAGTGTTTCTAAGACATGCTTTTCAGATCAAACAGAAACTGCCTGAATCATTACAAGAATTAGTGGGTATAATTCCATGGCCTATGATAAGAAGATCCACATAGATATTTAGGTTGGTCTCAAAATTGTAACCATCAGGAGTTAAATTTATTGACTGTTTCCATTGCGGTAGATATACAGTGATAAATTTTATACATTCCTTTTCTCAACATACCCTTTTCTTCAAGTACTAGCATTGGAATCACACAGTTGAAATAAGTGGCCTGCCCAGGACAGAGGCAATGCCTTTGCCTGGATCAGTGACTTAGTTCTTGTGGATTCTGATGTCATAAGAATACAGGAGACCATCACTGCTGGTCTCTTTCTTTCTTACAACTTTATTGCTGCATTAGAATTGCCATAGCTATCAATGACTTTACCAATGAATATGGAAGAAAGGAAAAGAAGTCTTTGCAGTACTGCAACAGATCTTTTCATAGTGCATAAGTCTTCCTTACCTGTGAAGTAAGAAATACAGTGAGTTTGTGAACATCTGAGACAAAAACAAAGCATTCATGTTATCAGAAAGTTTGGCTATGGGTTTAAAATCTTCAAAGAACAATATTCTGGGCAGGATGGGGTATGTGTGTTATACAGTATTTTAATTCCATTTAGCTTTAAAAGATTTCATCCTATTCTTCTGAAATCATATGCTGTGTTGGATAAAATCAAGAACGACACTCAGGAAGAATCACCTGATCAGATGGAGATGTCTTCATCTGCAGTAGCCCCAGCAAGCTTCCTTTGTAAGTCACTGAAAGTATCTGTTTTGGAGGCATCTCTGTATAAAACAGTTCAGACAGACTGTAAGATAAATGTACTTCTGTTTTCCCAATGATTACATGATTATAGAAGGAGACATCCAGATAAGTAGATTTAGATGTCTAAATCTGTAAGGCTCCAACCTGACAGTACAAAGTGCACAGGTATCACAATTTTGATTTATTCTGGTTTCCACAGAAAGAATCAAGTCTTTCCTCATTTCATTTAATTTATCCTTATTCTCTGTTTCAGGCATTTGGAATTCTTGAGAGTCAGAGAAGAGAAGATGGGAAATTCTCCTAAACTTATTTAAACTTACTAACATACTTTTATTAGTACAGCTGTATGTGTGCTCTGGGCCTAATACAAAGACCACCAAAGGCAAAGGGAAGCTTTAAAGTTTGAGATATGATTTCGATTATCATCTCCTGAAATGACTGGGAAAAAGAAGATAATTATTAAGCTGTAAAGAAAAAAGAGCTAAATTAGGATTCTTGAAATTTTATAATATTCTAAACTATATAGTTTCCATCACTTAATTCCTTAATTTTCTTCTTTCAATTTCTCCCAATTTAAAAAAAAAAAAACAAACTATCAATAATTCTGCATGTTTAGAAAGATTAAGAGAATTCTTGATTCCTTCTGGCTTACTGTATTGCTCTGCTAAACAGGATAAATGGACTACAGAGTAGTAACCTAGTTACAATTGTTATTTATGGAAGCTTCTGATTCGGTCAAATTAACTTGTCACTAAGGTAGTGAAACAATAAGCACAATTTCAATATGCTATGTATGGAAAGCAAGAGTTGGAGGAAAAGCAGCTTGATAGATTATTGCCTTTCTATAGAAACAGTAGGTGAATGTGTCACTACTGATGGCTCTATAATGAACATGCACATAAGCACTCAGTTAAATTTTCATATGGAAATACAACTTAGGCACCTTTTTTTTTTGTTTTGACCATTTAGTTTGCTACTTAATGTACTTTTAGCATAGAATTCCTGGAATAATTTATAATTATGACTAATGGTCTACTCTGAGGCATCAATCCTGTTGGATTAAAGAGCAATATTTAGAAAGATGCCTGAAGCTCAGGCTTCGGTGCAAGCTGGTAGGTGGTAACAGTTTTGACCAGCAGGTCCTCTGGAACATATCACTCCTTTCTGTTTCAGCTGAACATGCATGCTGGGGAGCTACAAGATGCAAATGCCCTATTCTGGTACATACTTGCCCTTATATAGAAGGTTACAAATCAAATCGAAGTCTTCTCTTCTTCCTCTAGCGATGCTGGTAGCCTTTGTATAGGCTGAAATGGAAGAAAATTTATTAGGCAAAAATGCTTAGAAGTGATCAAGGACACTGAGCAGCGGCTCTCATTAAGGTTGTAGCTAGCAGTAAGCCCTGGGCAGGAATGACCAGAGTTCATTGAGAAAAGCAAGTTCAGCAAGAGCATATTTAATGTTGTGCTCTATTCAAAAAGGCCACAGTAGGCATCTTCCGTATGCTTTCTAATTCAAGCACTTCTCTTGCCTCCACTGGGAGAGTAAATGGCTTGAATTATTCACTGCTGTTTTGATAGTAAACTCTATAGTAGACTTCACAGCTTAATTAGGCATATGTTATTTTGATTTAAATATGGCCCATTTATCTGCATTTATTTCAGGTGGGACTCCTCTCACCTACAGAAGTGCAGGCAACCTAGTCAAAGGGGTTCTCTGCAAAGCTGATGGAGAAGATCAAACATCTCCAGAGTGTCAAAAAAATTAGTTTTGTGATAGATAAGCATTTATAGTATATGGGGTTAGTTGCCCTCTGGATGTTCTGAAGATCAGATAAACATTTATTACACATCTTTACAGCATCTGTCATGAGAAGTCCTAATTCCATTTCTGTAATTTTGCATATGTTATAAACCAGCCACAACCAACAGTAATAATAAATTAGACTGCAGTGGATACTTGATAATTAAACGAGCTGTGTACATCTATGCTACTGCTTCATGGTTCCTGCTGTGAGTTATGCTGTGACAGTGTTTTGCAATAAAAGTTGGTGCCTACATTTGAAAAAAAAACATTATATACCACATTGTTATATAACCTGAGAGAACCTCAGGTTATAAATAAAGCATTTGTAGAAATAGTAAGATTTAAACACTGATTCTTTTACAAGTATTAGGGCTGTCCAGCCTGGAGAAGAGAAGGCTGCGTGGAGACCTCATAGCAGCCTTCCAGTATCTGAAGAGGGCCTATAGGGATGCTGGAGAGGGACTCTTCATTAGGGACTGTAGTGATAGGACAAGGGGTAAAGGGTTAAATCTTAAACAGGGGAAGTTTAGATTGGCTATAAGGAGGAAGTTCTTTCCTGAAAGGGTGGTGAGGCACTGGAATGGGTTGCCCAGGGAAGTTGTGAATGCTCCATCCCTGGCAGTGTTCAAGACCAGGTTGGACGAGGCCTTGGGTGATATGGTTCAGTGTGAGGTGTCCCTGCCCATGGCAGGGGGGCTGGAACTAGATGATCTTAAGGTCCTCTCCAACCCTAACTATTCTATGATCCTATGATTCTATTTCTATCACAAACAACAAGATTTGTATCCAGAAATCAAGCCATCTTTTACTCTAGGGAAACTGTTCCAAGTCAACCACAGACCCATGAATAGGAATTTGATCGGAATGAATGACTGGGTATTTTTTAAATAATGCATTTCAGTAGTAGAGTAGGCATTTGTATCCTTTGCTAATTCAAAGTCAGAGGGGGAATAAAAGAGATAAAGAAACAGTGGTATGTGGAGGGGAAGTGGGTTTAGAATGTCCAGGAAAATAGCAAGTTTCTTAAAAAAAAATACTTTTGCATGGAAAACAAAATAGAAATAACAAAACTGCAATGCAATGATGCATATATCTTTATTTTATTTCAATAATAAACTGCCTATATGAACTATGTTAAAGTCAATACAGATATAGAGACCTCATTTGGTGAAGTTATGCTGCATTACAACAAAGAAGGGGTAATGAAAAGGAAGAGTATGTCACCCACTGGTTTGTATCCTGAAGCTCCCTCAGTTTGCATTGCCAAGAAGCCCAAAAATGTGTTCATAAGCTTCTTTGTGAAACACCTGCTGCCAACAGAAGGCATATGGATCCTTGAAAATTCAGGTATATTCATGAAGCATAGTTCCAAGGATATGCTCTACATATAAAAAATTATACAAAGATAATTTGATCTACAGTTGGCTTTCCCGTCAACGAGACAGAGTGAAGGAAAAATAGACCTCTGATTATTCCTTATGATTTTACAGTTAAAAATGTCTTCATATTGCAACACAAACCTAACACATGTAAACAGGGGTTTGTGCTTCACTCAATTTCTTTTTCGTTTTGACACAATTTCATGAGCATTTCTTGGAAGAAAAATAATCTTCTGGTATCTGGCATTGAAAAGGATGGAGGTTTTGCTGTTATTTTCAATTGTTTTTTGTTTAGTTAAATACAGAATGAATTTAATAAAATCTGTCTCAGTTGTAGAACTGCCTGCTGGTATCAATGTGAAAAAAATACGGCAGCAGTTTGAAACCTCTTTAAAAATTAAAATTTGATACCACCTACAAAATCAGTTTTACTGCTTCTTAGGCAAGATTTGCAGATGTCTTCTTAGTGCTTTAGAAAAAGCAAGAGAGGTAGCCTTTTAATGGCGACAGAACTATGGAAGATCTAAAGAGATCTTCATCTAGAACTGCAATTTGTTATTTACCTCTTCCTCCATCATATTCCCCTGAGGAATGTTACAAATGAAGAACAAATTTAAGATGCTCTAAAAATATTCTGCTGCAATTAGCAAGAGGTTCATATTGCTGCTATAAAAATAACAAAGACAAGGTTTTTACACTGCATTATTGTAACTCGTGCCCTCTGCAGGTCTCTACAAGGAGGAAAATGGGAAAATATCTGCAGTATTAAATTAAAAATACTCTTAAGAGATAAGATAAAAATTATTAAATATTTATGTCCTAGTGCATCAGACTTGTTTTCTTTTTGGGGTTACTGCAAATAGAGCTGATACATGCTCAGTACTTATTCTTGAGGTAAGACCTTAGTGCCATATAGGTGGTGACAGTCTCTGCACAAAACTCTCAAAGCGTCCAGCTTTTCATTAAGTGACACATACAGTATTAAACAGAACAGGGATCTTCACTGCGGCAAATGAAGCTTTCTTCTCAGTGTTTAGCAACAGTAAAAAAATAGTAAAAAGGAAAGTTATACGGGAGTCTTCATTGATGCTATAGGGCAGGACTACATAGTTATTTGGAATTGTGTCATGAATTAGTCAGGGAAATAAAGAATAAAACTCAAAGAAAAAAAGCAAACTAACCCAGAAACTCTTATGATGTTTAAGGTGCTTGAAAATTAAGAGGTTTACATTAGACAGTAAAAAAAAAACGAAAAAAAAGAAGTACTACTACTACTACTACTAATATTATATGAACTGTGGACTAGTCAACACAATGGAGAAATCAAATCTACAAAAGAAAAAAAAGAACTGATCTTCCAGTATGAGTGCCTGAATCATATCTGAGAGCAGTGAGAATGCGAAGATCACTGTATAGGGCTCAGAGCTACTTTACATGTTCACTAACTGTAAAGTCTGCAATTAACTGTTAGAATTGGTTTCCACAGTTTAAGTTACCTTGAACAAAATGCTTAGGGAACAAATTCTGTGAAATGAGTTTCTACTGCCTGCTCTGATAAGAGTCCAGTGTTGTCTTTGGTTCCACCCTTGAGAAAGAACTGGTCATACCACATAGAAGCTATAGACAATACAGATCTGTTGTAGGAAACAGAAATACAGGGGATCAAACTTTCATCTCTGATTAAACATGTTTGATTTTTTTTTTCTTTTAGTTTCTGGTTAAAATATTTTAACTCTAGCAAAAGTGTGAAAATTTCTGTGGAAAAGCGAGATTCTTGTCTCAATTGCCAGGAAAAAAAAAAGAAAAAAAAGGAAAAATAAATCCTCAAGCAAAAGGCACAAACTAGACAGCACATTCTAGAAGTAAGACCTTCGTGCCATGCAGATACAACACATGTTGTATCATCCTGAACTAAAGAACCATTCTGCTTTGATACACTCATTGCAAAGTACTCTTCTTTCCAAATACAGATGCCTGTATTTGATCTTTGGCTTTTCATAGATCTATATAATTACTGATACATAAATTTATGTATATACATCTACAATCTGTATATTTTGGGTTCCCTTCAGAACCCAAAGTGGGAAATAAGCATATTAAGACACGAATAATCTTATTGTAAAGTTAATGTCTAAAACTGACGAATTGAATTGCTCCCTGAAAGCGCCCACCCCTCAGTGGCTCAGGTGTAGACAACAGCATTATGGTGAGATGGAATCTGTTCAGGGCTTCCAAGAATAATTCATTTGAAATACTCCCATAAAAGTCAAGCTGGCAAGAAAGTTCACAGAAGGTATTTGAAATATAATATTCCTCTTGCCTTAGCCTTCATCTAAAGGATACCAACAGCAACATAGGGAAAGTAATTCTTATCTATCTAAGACACAAAAAATAAAATAGCCAGATGCATATGGAAAGATGAGTGGCAATAGTGTGCATACAGCTGGAAGTCTAAGCTGCAGAGAATATGGAATTTTGGACACAGGTCTGGGTAGGCATTGTTTTGGACTTAGTCTCTTGTACCTTTCTTTGAGTTGCACACTTCTACTGCATGATGGTGGAGAGATGGGACCCGTTCTGTGTGTTCTTATGTCAGCACCAAAACTTTACAACATTATAAAAGGGTATCTGTTGTCTGTTCCACAGGATAATACAATTTCTTTTTGACAATGCAATGACTGTTGAGTTAACCTCTCTGCTTTTAGCAAAGGTTTCCTGAGCTTTCCTTAACTTTACTGGATGTTGGAGAAAAGCTGCACATGCAAGTTGCTCCCAAAAATAAACCAGTGACCTTTATGTTGCAATGGATCTTAGACCCAGCATTTCTGAATCACTTAAAATTATTTTAGGCCAGCCTGATTTCTTCCTAATTTTTTTGGTAGGCTGCAGTAAATGGGTGTTAGATTCACTCCATTTGCTTCTTATATAAGAAAGATGTAAGAACTAGCTCTTTGATGAGACTTGATTCATTAGATACTAATTGCCCTATGAAATGATATTTATTCTTTGATAGGAGTCACAGTCCCTTCTAAGCACTCAGGATTGCAATTATTAAAACTCAAAGTTTGAATGAAAGGGTCAAAAGCTAAATATCGATATTGACTTCCATGCATAGCCATAGTGACAACCACTTTCCTGAGAAACGCTTTAACTCTTGGCTCCACTAGTTTGGTTGGCAATGAAAAAAAAACATAAAGTCCTGTGATCCCAGTGGCATCTATCCTTTTTGGCCTATTGTTAAAGTTATTTTTCCCTATAGCAAAAGACAACTAGACGGATTATGCTGGGAATAGCTTGTGTCATCAAACCAGCTTGCCAAGCTAGTGGCACACAATGGAGATGGCAAATTTCCACACTGCTGATGAGGATAAGGAACAATTTGTTCTCAAACAGTGGGAGTCACTGGTTCAGGTCCAGTAAGCCATGGTCAAAAAAGAAGGGAGTCAGGAAGAAATATAGTGAATCAGCTCTCAAAATAAAAAAGAAGCAGTACCAGCATTTTATGACAATTTGACCTACTACTGAGCAGATTAAAGGCACTTTCCTTTTTAACTTGACCTTAGCAAGACCTCCAAATTTACAAACTAAAAATGCTAGAGCAAGTCTTAGCAGCGCCAGTTTATTCCAGTTGCTTTAATGTTAACACTCACATTTGGGAGGCTTGATGATGTCCAAAAATCCAAATAATTTATGTTCCAAATTCAGACAATTGTAATGTATTTTCTATTTATGTGGGTAAAAAGGGAAGTTTGAAAGCAAGAACTGTAAATATATGAACTACCCCTTTGTCTCCGTTTTTTAATAAAAGAAGGGAGGATGGTAATAAAAATTCTTTGCATACAGGGTTGTTAGACATGAGACCTTATTTTTTTTATAAAATGCTATGAAATTTTACAGGCAAGCAAGACCTGGTTTATGTAAGCTCATGTAAAGCACTGGGTTAGAAATGTAAGCCCAGCCACTGTCTAAACTCAATATTTGAGACAATGTTTGTGAATGCATGAAGTTCCAAAGAAATCAGCAGGACTTTTTTGTGGGTAGTGGACATTTTGCCTATGGAAAACAGCCAGCAGGAAACAAAAGGCTGTAGAAAATAATAAGTCCAAGAAATAAAATGCAGCCCAATTTTCTTTTCTTTCAGAGATAGTTACACTCAGAGGTGCATATTTCACTTCTGAAACTGCAAATGAAAGTCAACAAGTTCAGAGCTGTTTGAAAGTTTATTCTAGCCTAAACTTTACCTTTTATCTATTTTTCACTTTGAAGACAAGATTCAACAATAAGCCCTTAAATGTGTGAAGATAGCCCAGGTTTTGAAAAATTAGCAAGGAGCAGGATTTATCGTGCTATTTCATTCTGCAATTGCTATTCATGCTGCTTATCCTGTCAAAAAAGACAGCAGCAAAGGGTCATCAGTTCAAAGAAGACCATGACTTATATTTACATTTATATGGCAGCCTTTATCCCATGGGATTTGCAAGCACTACACACACATACAAACATGTAGAGTGTGGACTTTTACTGCATCATCTTTAGTTGAGGGGATTGTTATGGTCAGAGAGAAGACAAGGCAATGCTTTATACAAGCACAAGGAGGAACTCAGAAGACAATGGACATTCTTGATAAATGGCAAGTACCTGGGTATCCAGAACAAGCAGCTCAGCTACCTACAGTTGACTTGGCTTTACATACTAGGAGAACAGTTTAAAAGGGTAAAACCACTGCATGACTTCCTTCAAAATCCCTGCTTATGAAACTGCCTTGTTTACTTTATTCAAACAGAGATCCTGTGTTTACTTTGCATATTTGCTTTGATCTAAGACAAGAAGAAATTTCTGGGTTCTTTCGGACCAATTCAGTTTTTAATGCAAAACTGTCACTTACTGAAGTGGGAGTTTGCACTAAAATGTATTTTAACTTATTTTTATCTTAATGATGAATTATTTATCCTTTGTTTTTTTCCAGAAAGCAGCAGTGAATTGAAGTTCTGTAAAAGCCAATAACTCTTTGTGTAGCAGAGACATTATCATCTTAGGTACTTAATCATACAACTGCCACTCATGACACCAACTTTATTTAAACAGGTACTATATGTCCTGAGATCTAAGGGAGAAATGCAGCACATGCCAATTGCAAGCCATAAATTCTTTTTATTTTTTTAGACTGAAAAAGACTTGGTTGCAAGATGCACAGCACAATGAAAAATCCCTATTTGATAAGTGAGAAGCACTAAGTATTTAGCAGACCTTCAAGAAAGCTTCAGTCAGGATCCGCTCATCTTCTCACCAGCAGACTAGTTGCATGAGCTACCTGCTTTGGAAATACAGCCCAAACTTCAGAGATCCCTCTAGAAGAAAATTCAATTAAAATGTACTACTACTAGACAGGTATAAACTCCAACTCATCAGCACTGTCCACTTAACCAGACACTGAGGGTGTTAAATTTTTACACATCCTCCATATTCCCTATTGCATTCCAAGGTTAAAATGATGTGACTTTTTTTACTACCTTAGTTTATAGATAATATAAAACTTAGTATTGCAGTAAACTAATTCATAAAACCCCTCTCCTTTCTTGAGCAAAAAGTGAAAAATAAATGCTGTGTGCTATGTCAGCTGAAAAAAAAAGTGTTGCTCAGGCAGTTGCAGTTTTTTCTAAGGCAGATACTCTAAACATAATAAATCCTTACAAAAAATTCAAATTCCCATGCTCTCCAAGCCATTGCAGTCCATTTGTTACTTCCCCTTTAATCTATAACTTTTCAAGTCCAGTCTCTTCTTTTCCCCTCAAATCAGAAGACTTCCTGCTGAAGTGGATCTGTAATTATATTGCAGCATACCATATCATAGCATAGCACAGCACAGCACAGCACAGCCTAGCATAACATATAGTGTATAGTGTATGTAGTGTATATATAGTGTATAGTGCATAGTAGTACATAGTAGTACATAGTATAGTACTTTGTTAAGCCATACATATTAATATATAATAGCATTTAAACCAGATTAGAATAGTGTTGAATAGATTATCATCAATGGAAACTTTCAATTCACGGGTTCATTCTCCTTCTGAAAGCACTGAGGTGTCATAGGACTGCCACAGACAGACGTGAAGGGATGAGTACAGCATAAGACAAGCGTAAGGGTTGTCTCAGACTCTGTAGAAGCTATCTATGCTTGTGCAGATGTGAGAGGTACAAAGAGCTCTGTGCAGAACAGAGATGAGCTGTGCTGGGTAGACACAGGCTTGGCCAAAAGACTGTACAGCAAATGCAAGGGCAGAGGAGCAGAAGTGATGCTGTTGAATTCTGCTTTGAGGAGCAGGTGCAAAATCTCCTTATATCTAAGCAGGAGCAGCAATAAGAGCAAAATCGCTGATGCTTGGCTAAGGATATGAATTTTTCTTGGTCAAGACAGGACGTATATCAGAGGAGACAGCTGCCTGCTCAGACCAGCATTCCAGTGCTCAGGTAAAAGGTGCCAGGTAAGTACAGGCACAGTATGGTCAGATGCTCATCTCAGAGAGAGCCATGCAGGGTTGGGCATGCTGCTTTTCAGAGCCACAGCAGGCAGAGGTGCAGAGTGGGCAGCACTCTGGTTTAGATTTTAGCAGTTTTAGCAGGTTTTTTAGCAGTTTTAGTTTCTTTCACAGTGAAAGGATTCTTGCTTCTATCAGGGCCTAGAGACAGTTTTAAATTCTTCCCCCTGCTTTTGTAATAAGGCACCGTTTTAAGTTTTCTGCTGTACATGTTCTGGCCCCCAGAAAGTCCCTGGCATGCGAGAACATTTTATGAAGATATAAATAACATTGGAAATTATTTTTCTGGGCTTTTTTTCTAGCCTAAATTAATTTTGTTTACTCTTTTTATGTGCTGAAGTATTGTATCTCTTCCTGCTAAGCTGAAGAGCTCCCTGTTGTCATACTTATCTATGCAGAGTCAAGTAGACTAAGTTTCCCACCCCTTTCCCTCTGTTAAACTAAAGAAACTGAGGTCCCCAAGTACAGCATTCTTCTCCAGTAATGTCACCAGGGCTTAAGAAGTTTTGAAGGTAGAGACAGATGGGCTCAAAGAAGCCACCCTAATGATAGCAGCAAAACTGTGTTTACAGAAGGATAGATTATCTTCTCCTGCATGGAGTACTAACATGCTAACAGTCCTAACATACTCTGCTAATATAACAAAACAGTTTTATCATCATTGTAGCATGCAGACTGGGGGTGCTCTGCAGTAAGTAATGCAGAAGTGCCCCTCTTGAGAGCACTGGGAAACCTGTGACCCTAAAGAAAGAGCATGGTCCTCTGGCCATGAGCCACAGTCTCTCCAGCATCGCTATTTTCCTTCAGAATGACCTTGATTAATGCACTTCATCCCTTTTTTTACCTTTTATCAAAGAAAGCTTTCTTTAAGAGTTGACTGCATATATAGCTTTGCTTCAGGCAATACCTCTGTGAAACTAACACCTTGATATTCCTGATTGTAACTAATAAATGGCCAGCCCAGACAGCCTCAAAACCACCACTGCGGAATACAGGAATTGAAAGGAGCTTTGAGGCACCTGTATTGCTGTGCAGAAATCACCCCTGCTTTACACCTGAGGGTAAAGAGTGAGTGTGATTGACTTTGTCTCCTGGATAGCAATCAGGCTACACTGAAGCAATATCATCCCCATGTAAGAGGAAGTGGATACTTAGAGGGTGTTCAGCTCATGGAAATAGAAGTGGCAGATAACTTTCTTTTAGTTTTCTATGTGCAGGATCTCTTTAACTAACGTGTCATGCCTGATTTGGAAGAATGCACAGAAGTTCAAGCTTCTGCAATATTTCTTTTCATGAAAAATAGCTCATTAACCTGTCATTGTTTCCAAGGAGAATTCCGTGGAAGCTCAGTTCACAGCAGTGCTCCTGAATGCACTCAAATCTCTCTGACCTACAAGGCTTTCAGAATTGGTCATCAGTCATAGACAATTCTGTGAGTGGTTTGTAATTTCTCTGGTTGAATTTAAGAGGTAAAAAACACAGAAACTGTCTTTCGAGTGAGAGGTGACAGATCTTTAAGCCAAACTGCAAATTTAGATGAGCTTTAAAATTGCTACATTTTTTAATGCACTAAAGAAAAATCCAGTTTGTTCCACTTGTAATCTGTGGAATAATAATATATATATATAAAATAGCTGAATTCATTGTTCTTTTTATATTTGGGCATTTTTTCCACAGCAGGAAGATTCACTTCAGTGGGAATCTCTGGTGTTCATCTGTGAAATTGATATTATATGAAAGAGGCAGTGACAGGAGAGAAATGTCTCCTTCCAGACAAGCATGTCCAAGGACTGGTTTACTGCTCTTGCTGATTCAGTACCAGCTTTGAAACTCAGGTGACTTGTTGCTCCTTGTCTGGCTGCGAGGCTTGGACATGGAAGCTTGACTGAGAATTCAGAAGTTCATCAGGAGAGAATGCAGATCAAAAGGGCAGACTTGGCAATGAAAAGCTACAGTTAAATGGCCTAAGCTTAGATAAGTGCAAATGATGTGAATCAATTCCTCCATAATTGATCAATTACTCATAATGTCCAGCCTTTTCACTCTAGGTTTTTGCAGTCACGAGGTTAGCATAAATCACCTGTAACACTAGAGGCACTAAAAACTAAAAGAGTTAGTGTGTAGGATGGACAAGTCTATCGACAAAGATATGCGTTACTAAATCTGTCCCTGCACTGTTGATACAACTTGCATGCACTCCACATCAGCTTGGCAAAAATTGTTAGACACCTTATTCTAACAGAAAAACACATTAGATACGATAAAGGCATAAAAAGTTTTATGAACATTTTCTGAGTATTGGAAATGGTGGAATGTCTTCTTACATGTACTCCACATGCTCTTTTTTAAACTCCATTTCAAGTATAGGTAGAATTAAACAAGCAAACTGCATCCCACAAGAAAAGTGAGGTATATAGTTTGACTAGTAAAGTAGCAACTGTTTATGCTGTTCACATGCTTCAATATCTCCTCATCCTTAAAAATAAGTTAGAAGCCCAGCTGATACAATTGGGAGTCCAGTGCTAGCACAAACATTTTAGTCCTGGCTGTGTAATCCAAAAAGCAGGATACTTCTGCATCTTCATAATGGATTTCTAATAATGTCTTAGGAATTCTGAGATAATAAAATCTAAGCAACTGGAAAAATATTCAACTGTTAAATTTACTTCAAGATTGCAGTTATATTCCTTTGATTGTAACCTGTGTGCAGTTTTACAGGTAATAACCCGACCATAAATCTTGCTTAATAATGCTGGTTTATTTTGTTGTTGGTCTTGTCCTGTGCAGGACTGAAAGTGAGTGGGGGTAAGGATGAAAATGCTTAAACTGTCATTTATGGGAGTGACTGAATGACATAAAGAGTAATGCCTTATGCAGCACACAAAAATACAGCATGCTACAGCCTGCCATACCTTGGTGTGCAATTCCCTCCGCCTGATAAAGGCTATGGAACCTCTTCCTAAAGGAGGAGGCAGAAAAAACAACCAATCAACAAACCAAAACCTCTGCCCTGTTCTTAGTAGACCTCCATGGGATTCAAATATTACAAATAAAGTTATTCTTCAATCTGGGATCAGATCATTATCCATATGCCTGTAATTACATACATATTATTTTCAATTAGTAAGTTACATAAACTCCCTCAATTTACCTTACTCCAAGAGAAAAATAAAGCAAAGAAACATATTTAAACGTTTAAACATGTACAACATCTGGCACATCTCCAGGAGCTGGTAGCTGGGTACTGTTTGGCATTAACACCTAGGTCAGCATGCAGTTGATGTTCAGACTGGAGTAGGCTGGGCTCAGGAGCCCTGACTTTAAAGCAAGAGGATTTATTGTCACACGCCCTCCACAAGGCTTCCCACAGGTAGGGTAAGAATGATGACATGCAAGGAAGGGACAAAAGGAAGACAAGAGAGTGACTTTGTGAAATTCAACAGAAGTTGCTGACAAGCAGAAGCCCCATAAAGTAATACAGGGGAAAAAATACATCCATAACCTTCCACATCCATAAAGATCAAACTCTTGAAGACCTCTGCTTTGTTCCCTTAACCTACAGGAAAAAACAGCTGTCAGCCATCTCAGAGTTGCCCTTTTCTTTCCTCAGAGATTGAATATCAGCTCCCTGCGCCTACGTGCTGATACATCAGTATTTAAGACAACATGTTACATGATAATATTGTGGATATATCTTTAGTGAACCTAAACACTAAGAAAAGCTGATTTCCCTACTGGAAAAGATTAATTGCCCAAGACATCTTTAAACATACATTTTTAAGGTCTCCTTTTTTACTTCCATTTCCTGGAATGCTGGGTTCATTAAATTTCAGAGGTGACACACACTGTACCTTACTGCACTATAAAAATAAAGAAGCTATTCATGAGTACTGCGCAGACATAACATACTGTGCCAGTGTCTATCATGAGCAACTCCTGGGTCTTTTTCAGTCTGATTTTCCTTTTTGTTTATTAGGCTGCTTCATTAAGTCTTTTTTTTTATCTATTAAATAGCAGAAAAACCTCAACAAACTCTATACATTCTAAGTCTGAATAACAGCTCCGGTACTGGATCAGACAAACAGTGCAAGTAGCTTGATGTGAAACAGACAGTAATCCATGGTTAAAAAATTACTTTGGAAATGGAGAATCATTGGTGATCTGCTGACTTCCTGAGACAAGCCATACTTCTGAACCATCCTCTTTAATGGTCCATGCTGGACTCATCCTTCAGAAAGATCACTGTACTTCTTAAAGTCTATTTAAATCTCCTATTTCCACAGCATCCTGGGCCAATGTGTTTCATACTTAATTCTGTGATCAGGGGGTGTATGCCTGCGTGTGAAAAGGGGAGTTTTTTCTGCTTGTATTTACCCTGTTACCTAATAATTTTGCTGGGATCTTGAGTTACAAGAAGTGGCAATAAACCCTCTTTACCCTATTGCTTAAGAGTCCCACACTAGTTACTTTCTCTGCAGAAGGAAATGCTTCTTGCATATCTGTAGATAGACATGGGTATAGGGGGCATATTTGTAGGGGATGACTCAATTTTTCTTCTACAGCATGAACACCAGACTTCATCCTTTATTAATGTTTAATTTTCCTCTCACTGAGTTCAAACCATAGCTACTACTACTGCTGCTACTGCTGCTGCTACTACTTTTTGCGGTTATTTCTATCATTGGTGTTTTTTTCAGATGCTATGCTCGTTAGTGTTCTTATCTGGGCAGGGAGAAAAACTTTAGCATGCAGAACAATTTGATGATCCTTATAAAAGGTTTGATATACAACCCCTTAGCTAGCACAGCCTGCATAAAATGCAGTATTAGAAGAGAGTAGTAGCTTAGTATCATGGGAGAAGAAATAATGGCTGTTGTCTGGGTCAAAGCTTTTCTCTCTGAATTCCAGAGAAAGCATTTCAGGCTGTAACGCTCATATCCTGGTATAGGTCTTTCAGACACTTGGCTTTTCTGTTTTGCTACTCCTGTGATATTTACCTTATCTTATTATTTAGTAAGCAGATTGCCTAGGAGGTCTTTGAAAATCTCCGCTGAAACTTGCAATATATTCAAGGAGATCTTGAAGTGTTTTCTACTTGGGATCATCTGCCTGTTTTTTGATGTGCTCTGATCATTTTCATCCCTTCAGTTTCTGTGTTTCAGAGTTTGTGTTCTCCTTTGGCAAACCTTGCTCCTGTCTGAGGCCCTTTGACTGCGTTCCTTTTGTGTTGCAAAATCTCTGGAGAGGCTGAGGGCAGATGAATGTTTTGCCCTTTTCCTCTGCACATCTCAAAACATTTAACAAAGAAGGTCAGTACTATTTATTCCCTTTCTGTACGTAAGGAAAGTGAAATGGAGAGGGCAAATGACTAGTCGCACTCACCAAGGAAATCAATGGCATAGCCAATGCCTGATGTCTTAGATCCAGACATTCTAGTTACTGAGCCCGTGCTGGCTGCAGGAATGTAATCTAGAGTAGCAGCACAGCAGTTGCAGACAATGGGCATTGGTGTTTTGCAGAGGATTTCAGGATTCTGCTGATTGGCTTTCTTCCAAATTGGTACACATTTGAAAGTTCTCCAAGAAAAAAAAAATATATTAAGAGGACCTTTTCCCTTCTGTTTTGAAATGTTTTATGTCAACAGAACTGTAGGCAGTTTTGTTTTGATAAGGATTCTGGAAAGTTACCTTTTATTGCAATACTTGATAACCTCAAATAATTAAACAAAGGCAAGCGGAAAGGGGTAATTTCAAAATGAAAAACCCAAATGCAAGAACAATTTGGATATCCATTACTGTATGTCTCCATTGAAAGAGCTAAAAAAGGAAGGGGGGGGGGGGGGGGGGCGCGGAACTGAGCTTACATCATATACTGCTTGGATTTCAGTGGCACTACACATTGGTTAGGATACGATTCATATGATTCCACTGTGATTTATCACTTGATCTTTAGCTGTTGTACTTGGGTATGGAAAAAAGTGTGAAATTACACAGTGGACAGATGTAATTACAGATTCTCTTACCTGCTCTCTTAGCAAGCCACATTGCCATGACCAGGAGCAACAGAGCATTCATTTCTTGGTAGGACTGGGCAAACAGAGTTCTCATTATAGACTCTATAAAATGGGAATACATGTGCTTTCCAGGGTGCAACATGCCAGTAGCTGGCAGTACAAGTTGCAGTTGCAACCTTCTAACCTGATTACAGCAAGACAGGAAGACTGTTAACTTTCCAAAGTCTTATGCTATTCATCCACAGCCACCCCTCTACAGTTGGGTAACTTTTCCCAGCTAGGCTGCTTTACTTTGTGCTCATTACAATTCTGAGTCAGTTTGATATCCACACCAGTCTTTTCACAATTCTTCTCTCAAATACCATTGAAGCTGAACCAAACAAGGGTGCTTTATCTGGTTAATTTAACTAGAGAGATATTACATTTCATAATAAAGAATCCCTAAGGCCATGTGATTTGGTTTAATTTTCACCTGGTGTTTATCATTGTGTAGACTCCAACTTTTGTTAGTATCTATAAACGTAACAGCAGGTACTTGGACCTTACAAAGATTTCTGGAGCCAGATCCAGAGAGAGACGCCGAGTAATGGAATGGCAGAAATCCAGGTTCTAAAATAAATGTAATCTGTCTACTGCTAATGAGAAACAAAACACCAGCTTCAAACTCTTCCAGAGGATGAAACCATCACTTGAATGTTGGATTGCATGAGGAATTTAAGTCCCCACAATTGCATTTGGAATAAGTTACAACAGTTCGGAATGACATGTATTGAAATGAAGACACTTACAGACTGCTCACACAGTTTTATTTGTATTACATTAGCAACCAGGAAGCCCAGTATGCTCAGAGCCCTGACACATCGCTGCTGCAAAGACAGTCCTTCCTTGGCACACATCGTTTCAGTAAAACAACATGGCAACAGGGAAAAGTGATGAAACACATGCATTTGGAGGTCAAACAAATTGATAGAAAGGTACCTGCAAGGCAGGAAATAAGGACTCCTGGATCTCTGAGGAGTAGAGATTGCTGCTTCCTTCAGTGTGTTATAGTATTTGCACTGAAAATCAGCCCATATTCTGTATTTGGGTCCCTTGTAAATGGTCTCGTCTCCTCTGTCCTAATGAGAATACTGAGAGAAGCAAAAATAAGCAAGGATTTTTTCTGCTTTGAGGAGTGACACTGGAAGATCCCATTTTTTTTCCTTTCGAGACTGAAATTATCAATGCAGCCTAGTTTGGTTTTGGAGAAAATCTGAAAGGACAGCATTCCAGGAGCAAATAAACCTCCCAGGGGAAATACACCCTGACAGGTCCTTTTATCCATGGAAGGTATCAACCTTACTGCAATGCTGAGTAACAGGGAGACAAATGTGCAAAACAGCCTCCAAAAGAATACTCACTGTGTTAAAAAAAATATCAGTTTCTCTGGATTGGAAAGAATTGTTTGTGGCATTGATGTTCATTCCAGAAAGAAGAACAATTTTTACGGGATTCAGGCTTAACATTCAAGTTACAGAAGTGTGTATATCTGCAATCTATAGAAGGTACTAGTGCACAAAGAAAAGCCCAAAAAAGCAGGAAAAAGATAAAGCAGTAACGGGTATGGATGTTAATAGGAAAAATGCATTGTTATGATTATGATTATTAAAATCAATATAATCATGGAGCAATTAGGAAGGGGGAATCTTCTGAAAAGTATGATACTGAACATGTCAGAAATAAGTGTACTTTGTAAAGAGAAATAAAATTCCCATTATACTTCCATATGTCAGGTCTGACTTTGCTGAATTAAAGAATAAAGTTTTAAACCATTTAGGATGCTTACATCCTTGACCAGATTTATTCTGCCTCATCTCAGGTACTGAACAGAATTGCCTAATTTATGAGCTTTTCCCTTGGTTGGCGGAAGATGCTATGCATCTTTAGAAATCTCTTCAGCCATAAAGATCTCAGCTATCCTAGGGAATTTTCTATTTCTTGATAGACAGTCTCTTGATTTAAAGTAGAAAGACACTAAAGCATCCACAATCCTAACTTATCTTAGGTCTCTGAAAGTAGTGGATTCTCTTGTTTCACATTACTAGTGAATGTTAGAAATGGCTCCTCCAGACAGTGAATTTGTCTAAACTTTCTTACTGTCTCTGATACCCAAACCCGCTGAGGGTCTCAGACCCTTAGATGAGAAATACAGTCTTAGACACATAATTCTTAGGGGCTTTGGTAATTTTATTCTTTTATTTAGGTTATATGAAAAATGTACTTTTAGAGAGAAAATTGCCTGGTTTAAAGCATTTTTAAGATGACTAAAATTGCTACCATGTTGGACAACAGCCTGAAATTAAGGCTGCTGAAAATGTCCATTGTTATTACTTACTATTACTAAATTGGTTGTTGCAGAGTAAATCCAAGGCAACATCTAACTTTAGGTGCTCTGATTCAGCCTGTACATTAGGAAACAAGGCTTCATTGGTGATCATTAGAATTAGTCACATAGTTGACTCAGGAATCTGGTGGATGCTAAAGGGCAGTAACAACTATAGAAATCCAGAATGGAAAAGCTAAGGGTAAGGACTTCCTGTGATAGTGGAAGCTTCACTGGTTGACCCTAGAACTCATAGTTCATTTCAAGTATGTACACTACTTAATAGCGTACTTAATTGCAACTTTAATTGACTATAAACATACATTCTTGCTTCATAAACCCCAAAAGAGTTTATTTGTAAAGTGTAAGTTCATTTGTAAGTGTAAGTGAAGCCCAAGGGACTGCCTTGGATGCAAATGACTCCGCTGAAGGAATATGTATATGGTTAGATGAATCACTCCAAATGCTCGTAGCTGCAGACCTGAACCCTATTTTTCCAAGTGCTGTGCAAACACATAAAATCCTCATCCAAAAGGGTGTTCAAACAAAAATTGGACTAGATAAGAAAAGGAGGTAAGAGAAGGAACTCAGGAGGAGGAAATGAGAAGAAGACCACTGTTGTAAATCATAAGGCTTGGTGTACCTGAGGACTAATTATTTTCCTGTTTGGAGATATTTTGTAGGTCACACAAAAAAGAAAAAGAAAAAAAAAAAGAGAAAAAGAAATAAAAGAAAAAAAAAAGAAAAAGAAAAAGCAGAGAAAAAAAAACATGGAAGAATCTGAAATTCAGTAATGGAGCAGCTGTGTAGATGTTTCAAGCATTCTTCCCAAATGTGTTAAGCATAATGGGAGAAAGTTTGGAGTTTCTAACCTAAGAATTTACAAGTAATGGAATTTTTATTTATGGTCCAATTAAAGGTCCATATCTTACTAGAACTGATCACAGAGAGCATAGAAATGGGCACTCGCAGCCTCTGAAAGTAAACCTTCAGTTGTATCCATGCCAGTGTAAAAGCAATGTACTATAGCCTGCAATCAGTGTAATCTGTTGAAGAAAAATCCATGAGGAGTAGGACAGAAGGGGAAATTTCTGGCTTGATTTTTGTTGTATATTTTTTGCTTGTTTTTATGTGACAGTGTTTTAATAGTTTAAAGATGTCCCTGTGGACATGGGCAACACAGTCATTGGCTTTTTTTCTATGAAGAATAATTTATTACGCAAGGCTCTGTGCAAACAGGCCAAAAAGATGATCTCTGACAAAGATGAAACTGATCACAATGCATTGATTGAATGTTATTTGCATATATTATAACAAAACTGACCATTTACACAAGGTGAAGTTTAGTGTGCATATTTTATGAGCTTTTAGATGTCTCCATTACTTTTTACTATCCTTTATGATTTTAATGCAAACCAGCTTGTTCAATTCAAATTAGGAAAAAACAGATGGCTAAACAGACCCCACATTTCTTTATGATTTTGTGAAGAATATAGATGAAGAAATGTTGTCCACATGCATGTCTGTGTTAAATTGAAGTGAACTCATTAAAACTCATTCCATTAATCTATTCAGATTTTCACAATAAACCAATGTGAGAAAAACAATTTTAAGTTAAGTGGTACTACATGGATCTAGAAATAAAGTGCTGTGTCCTTCAGGAGTTGGTCAAAGCACAGGAAAGAACAAAATAAATAGAAGGATCCTATATTTAGGTTTCTCACTTTAGTTAAAAGATATACAGATGTGTTTTACAGAACCATAGAATCATTTAGGTTGGAAAAGATCTTCAAGATCATAGGATCCATCAGTTAACCTAGGACTGTCAAGTCTACCACTAAACCATGTCCCCAAGCGCCATGTGTTTTAAATATCTCTAAGGATGGTGATTCAATCACTTCCCTGGGCAGCCTGTTCTAATGCTTGACAGCCCTTTCAGGGAAGAAATTTTTCCTGATCGTTGCCTTTCTTCAGTCATGCAAACTTAGTTTAGAGAATCTAAAGTACTCATACTTACTATTCATTTTCCCTTTAATAATGATACTAATAGTCACAGTGGTGTTAACTGTGCTCACACAGAAACTACTATCTTCCAAAAGGAGCTAACTGTGGGCTAAATAGTGGAAGTCAAGTCCATTTCTGTCAAGAAAATCAAGATATCTATGCACATACAGAAATATAGCCTGCCTATTTTCTGCAGTCGTATTATGGTCAAATATCCAGAGACTGTAGTGATAGAACAGGGGGTATCAGGTTCAAGCTTAAACAGGCGAAGTTCAGGTTAGCTATAAGAAAGCAGCTCTTTATTGTGAGGGTGGTGAGGCACTGGAACAAGCTGCCTGGAGAACTGGTAAATGCTCCAGCTCTGGCAGTGTTCAATGCCAGGTTGGACAGAGCCTTGGCTGACGTGTTCTAGTGTAAGGCACCCCTGCCCATGGCAGAGGTTTGGAACCTGATGATCTTAAGGTCCTTTCTAACCCCAAATATTCTATGATTTCTATGATTTTGAGGCAGCTTCAAATGGATTGTAGTCTAGTATTTTAAAAATAGCAGGTCTTACTCCACTGCTCAATTAGTTCTGCTTTCCCTGACACTGAAATACAATTCATCTTTCAGAGAGTAGAAAAAGTATTCAGCTAATTTCACTAATTAGCATCCAGAAACATGAGCTGGTTAGGTACATAGAAAATCACTCAAGGGTGAACACAACATCAAATTAAAATTAAAATAAGGAAAGAAGTTGCTATATTTAGCCAGAACCTTCACCATTAAGGTTGCTTGGTCATTAAATCAGAAGTCAGTCTCCAAACATTAAAGTAATGTTAAATGTAAGAAAGGAAATAGGTTAAAAAAAAAAAGCAGGAAAGATACTTAGGTAATTATAATAAAGGAGATATAACCTCATTTCAACTTTGACCTCAAGGTCAGGATTTGACGCATTGGTGTCATGTAGGTGTCAACCTATTTTTTATCGCTCCTCCTTCAGCTGCTATCTCCCACATGATGTCTTCACAGATCATCTTTTTAAAACTCTCAGTTCTCTAAGCAGAATACTTGTTAAATATAAATAGCCAGGTGTCATTTTCCTCCCACTTCCAAGTTCACCACCGTATAATATACAAGCTGATTTGCAAACTCTATTGTTTGGGCTCAGTAACCACAGTGATTGCTGCAAACTGAAGGTGTATAACAACAATTCAGATTTCTTGTGTTAAGTTACCTTTAGAAAAAAGAAATGTTAAATGAATAGCTTGTACAAAACATGTAACTAATCAAAAGCTTTTTATTCTTTTTTTTGAGGATGTAAAAGGATTAAATCATAGAATCATAAAATGGTGTAAATTGCAAAAGACCTTTAAGATCATCAAGTCCAACCATTAACCCAGCACTGACATATCCACCACTAAACTATGTCCCTATGTGCCACACCTACCCTTTTTTTAAATACCTCTAGGGATGGTGAGTCAATGACTTCCCATGAGCAGCCAGTTTCTCCAGGAGATTGCTGTGGGAAATGGTGCCAAAGGCTTTACTAAAGTCTGGGCAGACATCCACAGCCTTTCCCTCATACACTAAATGGGTCACCTTTTCATAGAAAAAGATCAGGTCAGTCAAGCAGGACTTGCCTGATCACCTGGCTGTCCTGTACATGCTGTATGACAGCACTCAAGACAACTAGCTCCACATCTTGCCCCAGTAGGTTAGACTGACAGGCCTGTAATTCCCCGGATCCTCCTTTCTGGACCTTCTTGTAGATGGGTGTCATATTTGTTAACCTCCAGTCATCAAATCATAGAATGGTTTGGGTTGGAAATGACATTAAGATCAATCTAGTTCCAACTAGACAAGGTTGCTCTAAACCCTGTTCAACCTGGCCTTGAACACTATCAGGGATGGGGCAGCCCTAGCTTCTTTGGGCAGTCTGTTCTGGTGCCTCACCACTCTCACAGGAAGCCACAGTTTCATAAGACACTTTGCTTAAAACCTGAAACTTACCTCCAGTCTTGTGCTGCTGGGCTCAGGTTCCACTTTCCTCTGAAGCAGTCAGAAATATGCAATGTCTAAAAAGCAATTATATGTGAGGACCACTAGATGCGGTATGGATGCAGCAGCGTCTCACTGCCTGTTTCTTATCATTCCCACTTCTGGGATTGTTCCCATCCTGGAAAGAGAGGCAAAGCAGTTTTCTGCCCTCACACTGAGAAAGAGGCACAGAGAGATGAGGCCAGGAAATAATAAGCTTCTGGTGCAAAACGAAGATACTCACCAAGATACCACTACATAGTAACAGGCAATTAATCTAATTCAGAAAGAGCAGATCCATCAATAGCTATTGAACATCCAATGTGTGGTGACATACTCCATCTTACGAATTATCTAATCAGGCTTTCAGGTTTACCTAAAGCCTTTATTAAGAGTTGTTGTCTGTGTTGGGATATGGCGTAGTTACCTCACAGTCACTATTAACCCATGGTGATGGAAGGTGAGACCCCATCCTTTTGAAGGGGACAGAGACAGATGTTTTTGCAGTACACTGGTTACCAAACAATTACCACAGGAAATAGTTTTGAGTTTTCATTATTACTAAGCTTGCCTGAAAATGGACCATGCCTTGGTGGCCGACCAGCTTGTTGTAAGACAGTGCTGCTGCACAGCTGTAGCTTGGGATGAAAGCATTCCTTATGCTATCTCTTTTCCCCCCATTTCTGCAAGGCAGCACTGGACATGCTAGAAGCATCACTTGTACTTGTATGGGAATCATCCCTCAGTTTAGGTAGAGTCTTTTTGTGTCTTCTCTAAGCTCTTCTAAGCCAAGCAAATGCAGTATGCTTTGTGTCATGCACAGAAATCATAAAGCCTATTTCCCCTTTCCTTAGATGCTGAAAATACAACAGGAGAAACAAAGACAGAAAGAGAGCAAAAAGAGACAGCTGGAAATTGCATTAGTGGGCCCTGATGAGCCATTCAGCATTTCCACACTGCTGGTATTACAGCTTGATATAGCAATACTAGAATTCCATTGCATGTTAGGTGAAGGATGATATCACCAGCTATAACATTACAACACAATCTGAATAATGAAAGCCATATATACTTGGGGAAGGTCCCAAAGCACTAAAAAGGCTACAGTTTCTTATTCGTTAAGGGAAAACAAATAGTGGTCATCCTTCAGTGGAACAGTTGCAATGCCAGAGGGGTTATGGTGTCAGCCTCAGAGAGCAAAGTCCAGCACCAAAAGCTGTACTGGCAGTGATTTGAGATGTGAATGGAAGAAATCCTACTCCTTCAGCTTAAAGCTAGAGGTTATTTGGCATGTATTTTGAATACCTTAGCCCGGTGTACACCAGCTGCAAGAGTTTTCATGGCTTATCCAGAGAATCCTCTGCTTAGGGAGACCATGATGGGATTTGTTGTAGTAAGGCACTTCACCATCACTTCTAAGAGGGTAAAAGAAACTAACTGCCACTGGGATGGCTGAGAGTGTATAATACAGGGATCATTTGATGTGCTGACTATAAAAGCAAGACACTATATTACACGGAAGTTCAGTTTAGTCTCATGTTCCTAAGTTAATTTTCATAAACAATATGATAACAATAATAATATCCTCCCTATATTATCTTGTAGCTGCTTTTCAACAAGAAAATTCAGAGCACTTTTTTTCACGGATGCTTGTTCAAAAAACTTCTCTTCTGAAGACAACACAAAAAAAGGCAATTTACCTGTATGTTTTTTTAATGAGTTTTTAATTTTAGAAGAGTCAGAGCAGTTTGCATTTGTTGCGTAGAACTATGTTGCTTCTGTCTTAATCAGTTAAAAAATAAGCTTTCCTAGCACAGCGGTGCTTCATAGGTGAATCAGTATAGACACCTGATTCTCCAATTGAGATACAGACTCAGCTCTCATCCCGTGGTACATCTGAAACCCTGCCGTACCCAAGCGTAGGGAGGGATGTACCCAGGGAAACATAGGGAAGAGTAAGGAAAAACCAGGAATCACGCCCCCACCATTAAGCTTGGTCTGTGGCTAAGCTGACAGCAAACAAATTATTTTGATTTTGGTTAAAGTGACGCTAATGAAGTTTTCTCTTTTTTTTTCTTTTTTTAAATCATCATAGACATTTTTTATTTGCTAGATCTTCTTTTATACTGAAACTTTGGTACTAAATCTATGAATATTCTGAGGGAATACAGAAACCCTTTAAGACTGTGACTGCTTTGCCAAAGGTAGCTTTTACATTTTTTTCATTTATTTATATATTTACTTATTCTTTACATTTTTGTTCTTTGATTTTATCCCTTGTTTAGCATTGCCTTTTATCATGGGTTCTGATCAAAGCTAGCTGCAATTACCTGGGCAGCTTTTCACACACTTCAGAAGGCTCCGGATCTGCTGAGAGCCCCTGCTGCTCAGTGGCTGCTCAGAAACCACAGTGAAGTGCAGAGCTGGATTCAGGCCTTTTCCCAAAGCCTGTGCTGTTTCTCAGGCAGCTCTAGTTGCTTGCTAGCAGAGGGTTTGAGGAGCCCAGCAATGAAAAAAAACCCCTCATCAGAACTCTTTTAATATATATATATTAATAAATGCCTAAAAATAGTTAATAAAATGGCTATAAAAATGGTTATGAAAATCAGAAACTTCCTCTTTCCACTTTTTTTTTTGTGTGGAATTTTCTATTTTAAATAAAAATGAGCTTTAAAAATTTTGAATATAAACCATTTAGCTTTCATTGTGGAAAAACCTTTGTTCCTAAAATGCCTTTTTTTATTTTTTTCGATAACTGAAGTTTTGTTTCTCTTTGCTTTTTCCATTCTGGAACCATAGAGAATGGGGAATCACTGAATTTCTTGTAAGTCTGCTTATTGTTATGCAAAACAACATGCACAAAGGTCATACCTTGAAAGATAGCTAAACCCCATTCCCTATAGGAGCTGTGATTTAATCAGAATATGTTTTTGAAATGCAGTTTTCTCATTCATTAATGGGCAAATGTAGTAGAACCTCATGCATTAGGAATTCAAAAGATGAGTGTGTGTCACAAGCCTTGCAGAGCTGAGCTATTTATTCCAGTTTGAGTTGCATTTAGTGGTGCCATTTCTCTCCTCATAAGGTGTAAACTCAGTAACCACCATTGGGACCACACAAGGGTCCTGTGTGGCAAGGGACCTGGTTCAGGCTGTATGAGTAATGTGTGTGTGTATCAAAGCAGAATAGGTGAATGAGAGAAGGATGATTGATAGAAGACCTGGTATGTTTTATAATTAGAATCGCTTTATAATACTTAATGCAACACCATCAATTATATATGTCCTGATGATCATCCTCTTCATCCTTATTTAGGCATTAATGAGCATTACACTTAGCTTCAATTATGGGCATATACAACCACTTTGTAACAACTGCCCCCCAGAAATGCAGGAGCATTAAAAACAGTAAGAAGTATTTAAGATGGCAGGTCCTGAGCAATTACACTGCATTGCCTCTCCCAGAGTCAACATACATTTTCTTTGGCCTTAATAAGTCTCCTCTGAATGATTTTCAATCAAGAGGGAAAAGGGAAGACTGATGATATAGCCAGGGGATCAGAGATCAATAGTGCAGAGATTAATCCAACGACACCTGGACACCCCCCAGCATGTCTGGCTTGAGCCTCTCTTATCCACATTGAGATAGCCATCAGAGTGCCATGGGGATATCGTTTCCAGCACACCTTGCTTTTTTCCTGTAGGATAGCCCCTTGTCTGCTGTCTGGATGCAGCCGAGTTGGACACCAACAGGATAGGACCATGCAATTAGCCAAAGTGTGCACCCACCCTGTACCACTCCTGCCGTGTAGAGAAGAAAAACAGGACTGGCAAAGCAAATATAGGTTTTTTGAGCGACAGTATCCTACTCACACTGATTTTTTTGCTTTGGTGATGTCTTCGTTCCTGAGGAAGCAAATAGAGACTGAAACACAACCCTTGAATGCAAGATTATAATTGCACTTGACGTGGGATGGTGTATTGGAACCATGATGATAGTGGGTCAAGAAATGTCATCCTCTGCATCTCAGCTCTACACTCAGAAAAAAAAGACAGCGCTTCCTACTGCTCCGTGCTGCTGCAAAAGAACAAATAATTAAAGATTGCTTTTCATTTGGTATGACTACATCAAAATGCTCGTGAAAAGAAACAATAATGAAAGACCTTTATCAGTTTCTGAAGATTTAGAGAAGACAAGAAAGAAAAAAGCAGCAATTGACCAGCTGAATAACTGATAATTACAATCCTGTGTGCATTTTTCTGTCCAAATTTAAAATGATAATTGCTTTGCACAAGCAGTTTCCAGACAGGGAGTGAAAGACACCATTCTTGAATTCTATGCTGTGCAGACAGCCAAAAAGAGATTTTATTTCTACAGAAAGATAAGTTCCATTTTGGGTTATTTGTTTTGTGGTGCGTCATGTCTCCTGTCCCAACAGTTGTCTTGAAGGAATGGCAAACAAAAAATCTTAACTACGTATAGAAATTTCATTTGAGTGAATGATCGCTTGTCTGCCAAACTTTGCCTAATTAACTTATCCATATGGTGCATGAAGCTTCTGAATACTGGGACTCACACAATAAATGGCAACTATTGACATTACCCAATGTTAAGGGAGGAAATCACCTAAGTCCCTGACAGCGCAGGTAACTACACTCATCTTCAGTTTCCTGTGTTGCCTTTTTAAGGAAGTGTATGGCCAATGGACATACCAGCGCATCCTGAGACATATTCTGATGTCTAGTAGAGATGTATATTGTCTGGCATCATAGAATAGTTTAGGTTGGAAAGGACCTTAAGATCATCTAGTTCCAAGCCCCCTGCCATGGGCAGGGATGCCTCACCCTAGAATATGCTGTCCCAGTCACTGTCCAACCTGGCCTTGTACACTGCCAGGGATGGAACTTCTTTGGCAACCTGTTCCAGTGCCTCACCACCCTCACAGTAAAGAATTTCTTTCTTATATCTAACCTGAACTTCGCCTGCTTAAGTTTAACCCATATCTCTGAGATTCCTGAAATGCAGATTGCTTCTACAGAGTTTTGCATAGATGACCCCACTGGTTAATAGAGCCTCCAGCCTGTATTGATGCTCAGCTGATGTGTGGTAGCTCCTTGTGCAGCAGAGCTTGATTGTGTGTCTGCTTTTATCAATTGTCACACTTTTCTTCATTCAGGATGAACACTGCACTGCCACAGATTTGGATTTCTTTGATACTGTTAAATGAACACATTCTGAATGGTTAAAAAAATTGCTTCAGTTGTGGATCTTCTGTGTGTTCTATACTGTTCCATACAGAAACAGAATAAAGTGCATATTAAGAGACATTAAATAAGGCCATTTTTATGCAGAGGTAAATTGCACTGAGACAGAGAGTCCCTGATTATCCTTTTCTATTGGAAGCTTAATGCTGCTCAGAGAAAATAACAGCAAAGGGCTATGATAACAGCCAACAAGAAAATACATTCGGAGGAAATAACATGAAAGAGCAGGGGGAAATATTTAAGGTGGTTAAACTAGGAATAATGTTCTAAAACCATAGGAAAAGAAAGAAATTAAAAGTGAACATTAGAAAGAATGTTCTAACATCTATGCCAGTTAGGGAGAACATTAAGTGAAGTCAACGAAGCAGTGATGCAGGAACTGTTAAAGGAAGATGTGGATATTCAGAGGGCTAATGTAGTACCTATATATATATTGAATAAGGGACCAGCAAGCCCCTGCTTTTCCCCTCCAGCTAATATTTCATTTCAAATAGGTAGAATTCTTTATAACCAACTTTAAATAACATTGAGGTAGAGAGGAAAATAGATATTGCAGAATCAATATATCCTTTATCCTCACCTGAGGACATTACTTGGGTACAAACTTCTATATACTTTCAGGGCTTTGTGATGATTGAAGGGGCTCTGGCAGAAAAGTCTACACAAGGGCTGTCACCTACAGGAACAGCTGGAGGACAGGGAAAGACAGCAAGCCCTTCCTGCCTCCATCCATCCCACTGACCCTTGCAGCAATGCTCCTCCAGAGAAGCAGGTCTCAGCCTTGCCCTGTGCAGATGAGGACAGGATTTAAGGTCAGCCTCAAAGGAAACTCTGGGTAATTCAGTCATTGCCAACTCAGTGACAGGCAGTGATCTGGAAATGCAGGGAGGGATCAAGGAGCACTCCAGATTTAAGCTTCTTTGTGATGCCTGAAGGGAACAATAACTTCTATTATAGGGCTTTCCAGCAAAGGGGTGTTCCTTGAGGGGATACCTTATGTACTGAGGGACAATACCTTATCAAAGAATACAAAAACCCACAAAACCATCCTCAGTATGATCAGTTTGTATTCTCACTTTCCAAAACGCTGGATAAATTTGTGCTGTTGTCTGGGAGACATTTTTAGAGAGAAGTAATTAAAAACCTGAAAAATTACAGTCCCCTAATTTACAAAGAATAACATGTTAAAGGTATTTCTGTTCCTTGGGAATTAAGACTAACATAGACAACAGGACATTCCCTCAACTCTATACCCTATTGTAAGGGCTTTGTAGATAACAAGATAAAAATAATAAAACATATTTAATCCATATTTATTCCTAAAAACTTTCCCCCCAAAAGGAAGATTTCCCTTAAATAAAGGAGATACCCTTTGGGAAGACAATTGAGTGCAAATTCATTTTCCAATTTCTCCATCCATATTTCTCATTTCAAGTTTTTCAATATCTTCTAAGTCTTTTATTATTATCAACAAAGCTAGCAATAAGAAAAAAGGGGGGTAGGGGGAGAAAGTGTTACTTTTCTTTAAATATTTGCAGCAGTATGTGTAATTACTGTGCTTGGGAAGAGAGATAAAGCACTATTGAATTTTCCAACCTATTTCTTTCGAAGAGTAAAATATTTCTGCCTTCCTCTTAAGAAGCCTCCAGAGTAACACAGTAATAAACATTGTTAAAATAGAAAGTAAAAATAAGAGTATATAAATGTGAAAATGCAGCTGAGTTTTGAGAATCCAGATTTTATAAGATATTTGCACAAACAAGCCAATTCAAGGACCACAGCATCTCAGCTGACCCAGATTTCCCTAGCTTCCAATCCCACTTTTTGGAAAATGAGAACAGCAAACAACCCATATAGAAGCCTCAGCTTTGCTGGAAGGACTTTTGCTGTTGAGGAACAAGAGGGAGGCGATTGAAAATCTCTCTGTTGCTTTTTCTTCCCTATTGAATTTACAAGTAGTTGACTGCAGTAATAAGATCAAGCCTCCTGTTTAATTCATAGCTTAATTAAGATGTAGATGAGTCTGTAGCAACTTGTCCTTGTTCTGTCTATCACAGCACATAAGACCTTATTTAGACTAAATCTTTGGATCACTCATAATATTTTCAGGTAGTGTGTATTAGTGATGTGGACATACTAATTGAGCTAATCAGTATGATAAAAACATGGCAGTTATAGATCAGCTATCTAGTTGTGCTGTTACGTGTTGGAATGTTGACTTTTATGGCACTTTTTTCCCTGCACTGATAGTGCCAAGTGTGGGTGACACTTGCCCTCATTTTGCTGAATTACTCTGTTCATGGAACTGGCACATCTTGGAAAAACTGGCCAGCACAGAGCAGCCTGAATAGCAGCATGACAGCTGCTGCACATCCAAGGACGATCTCAAAGGAAGGAGGAGATCAGCCCGCTTCCACTCCATCTCAGGCCTTCACAGCCACACTGGAACAAAAGTGCTGGTGCACTGATTTCAAACAAATATCATAGATCCTTTGTATTTTAACAGAGAAATGAACAAAAACCAATTGGATGCTTCTCTGACATGGGCTGTTTTCAAGCTCAATTGAAATTTATTTCTTCTACTTTGGGCACACAGGTTAAAAAGTTCAGAAGTACCCAAATGAATTAAGTATATAAATCCCAGGTGCTTGCTATGGGCATTGATGGATTTTACCTCTCTTGAAGGAGCCTGACTCTCCCTCTATCCTCACAATTGAGAAGTCCAGCCATTTCATGCCAGAACTGTAAAATTATCATAATTTATAGAACTGATTAGGGGTTATCTTTACATGTTGTAATGCAAACCATATAGCAGCTCAGAAGCTGCTGCAGGAGCATCTGAGGCACAAGATAGAAGAGGGATCCTGTGGGCAGCCTTGGGGGTGGTAGGAAGATCATTGTAACTTTTCCATGTCAAGCCCCATTGCTCAATCATTATGTGCATAGTCACCACAAAAAGGTCTAAGAACAAAACCATGAAACCATGTCAGTCAGAGGTATAACAGAAGCCCCACAGCCTAAGCCCCTTTTAGTTATCCTGGCAAAACCCTGGGTGTACATCGACAGACACTTGCTTTTGCTGGTTTATGCCGTTTCCAGCCATGGTATAAGGGTAGTGATGAGAAAGGTTTGGCTGAATTATACAAATTCTACTGGAAAGGGCTCTACCAAGGTTGTGCCATGCTGGGAAGATGCCCTTTAGAGCCTAAATTCAGTGTGAAAAGAGAAATTGAAAGTGATTTCAAAGCTTGTCCCCGAACACGTGTCCCTGCCAATAAGAGAAATAATAAGCCAGAGAAAGATGGTTTTTGACATTTTCTCTCATCAGTAGAGGAAAAGAGATTGCCTGGTGTCCTCATCTTCCTGGCCTAGCAAAGTTTAATCTTCAACCTTCAGACAGACACCCTCCTTTGCATCTAGCTGAGCAGACTGAAAGTTGTGCTCGTTTAGCTCAGGTATTGAAAAGCATTGCAGAAGTCCTCATTAATCTCTTTAACTATAGTTTGGGTTGGTCTGGGGCAGCCACTGGAGGTGGCCAACCTTGTCTCAGCTGATAACATTTGTGCAGTGGGAGTGCTCAGAGGAGAAGCTGCACATGCAGCAGGTAGGTGATAACAGCATTGTCCTGTGCCATAGATTGCTCTGCACAAGGTAGTTTTTCTTTCTTCAGCTTCCCTGTCAAGTAAACTCATTGTCCAGGTTTTCAATCAATTCGAGCTTGAATTGCATACGGTGGCACCTAACGTAGATAATTGCTGTGTGCAGATGAAACTAGATGCAATTTTTACATCAGAACAACAAAATGATAGCATTCACCTAAAACATATTTTAAAGCAGATTGCATTCATTATTGGTATTGCTGGTTATGCTTCATCCAAATATCAAAATTCCCAAATATATAATGTGTCAAACTTAAAGAATTATGAGAAAATAACATCCTCCTGCATTTTTCTGATTCTGGCACCGCAGTTTAAGGCCTACTTCACGGATTCCTTCAATAAACTCTGCGCTTAGGTCTAGAGCTGGAGCTTTCAGAGCTGTGTTTTAATTTTTTCCTGTTTGTTTGGGTTATTTGGTTTTTTTTTTGGTAAGTCATTGCAATTGTGGGTGCCTATGGGAAATTGTTGTTTGTGTAAGTTTTTCAACTGTTGGTACAGGTTATAAAGTCCTGCTTCAACATTTCCTAATGAAAATAAAGTCGGAATAATTTTATTAAAATAATAAAATTATTAATTTATTGAATTAATTCATTATTTAATATTTAGTCTTATAATTATAATATTTTATCATGTTAATTATTTATTTACATTTTATATTAAATTTTATATCATTTTATTTGAAGAATAACTTCTCATGCAGAAATAGACAGTTTCTATTGTATTGAACTATTGATAACAGCAGTAATACACAAGAATAAGGGCAACAAGTCCAGGACCCAGGCAGTACAGTGTGGATGTATGTTGCCTCTGTGTGTGCCATGACAGAGGAGGAAGGTAAAGATATTTACCCACTGGAGTCATGAAATGCCTGTGAGGAAGAAATGCTGTGGTTAAAGCTTTCCTGCACCCAACCATGCATCAAACATCAGCTCTGCATCTGCTGCAGGTAGGACTAACAGAGTGTTACCCTGTAGAAAAAATAAACACAAGGCTTCATTTCAGCATTAAGCAAGAATGTGCTAAGGATGAGTGCTGTGAGAGTGATGAGACACTTTGAAGCACTGCCAGCTATTGTCAGTAGGTTTTAGATGAATTTCCTAACGAGGTGTGTAGGCTTCTTTTTGGAGAAACAAGAGTCATGGTGACCTATTATTGAGACTGAAATATATGAGTATTTCTGCAAGACTCTAACGATCTGCTATCCAGAGGGACCTTGACACACTTGTGAGGTGGGCTGATGCCAACCCCATGAAGTTTAACCATGCCATGTGCAAGGTCCTACAGCTGGGTCGGAGCAATCCCAGGCACAGCTACAGGTTGGGCAGAGAAGAGATTCAGAGCAGCCCAAGGAGAAGGACTTGGGGGTGCTGGTTGATGAGAAAATGAACATGAGCTGGCTTCAGTGTGCGCTTGCAGCCCAGAAAGCCAACCGTATCCTGGGCTGCATCAAAAGGAGCGTGACCAGCAGGTCGAAGGAGGTGATCCTGCCCCTCTACTCTGCTCTTGTGAGACCTCACTTGGAGTATTGTGTGCAGTGCTGGTGTCCTCAACATAAAAAGGACATGGAAGTGTTGGAACAAGGCCAGAGAAGGGCCACGAGGATGATCAGGGGACTGGAGCATCTCCTGTATGAAGACAGGCTGAGGAAGTTGGGGCTGTTCAGCCTGGAGAAGAGAAGGCTGCGTGGAGACCGCCTAGCAGCCTTCCAGTATCCGAAGGGGGCCTATAGGGATGGTGGAGAGGGACTCTTCATTAGGGACTGTAGTGACAGGACAAGGGTTAACAGGTTAAAACTTAAACAGGGGAAGTTTAGATTGGATGGTGGTGAGGCACTGGAATGGGTTGCCCAGGAGGATTGTGAACGCTCCATCCCTGGCAGTGTTCAAAGCCAGGTTGGACGAGGCCTTGGGTGATATGATTTAGCGTAAGGTGTCCCTGCCCACAGCAGGGGGATTGGAACTAGATGATCTTAAGGTCCTTTCAAACCCTAATCATTCTATGATTCTATGATTCTATCTACACAGTTTTAAAGAGGTATATATCGATGTTTTCAACAGTTTGAGAAAAAAGCTTTTTGGATATCTGCTCATTTCCAGAAAAACAAGAGTGAGAAAGGCAGGAGAAAGACACATGATAACAAATAATAAAATAAACTTAAAATGTGATCTTTCCAATTGAGTCTTCTGCACAATCAGTGAAGTTTTGTTTCATTTTACACGAAGATAGAAAAGAATCCAATTCAATCATGATTTAAGGGTTTCAGATATAAACAGCCCTACTTCTTTCATTATCCATTCCCTCAAACTGTTAAAATATACTTTATTGCCTTGAGAAAACTTTTCTTTTTAAGTGGGGTTTGACATGAAACCCATTTATTATTCACCTACAGAAATGTGTAAGGGAAGCGGTTTGGTTTGGTTCGGTTTGGTTTGGTTTGGTTTAGTTTTGGTTAGTTTGGATTGGGTTGGGTTGACTTTTTTGCAGTATTTGGGCTCGTTTCATGTAGAAATCATGAGTTCCAGCCCAAAGAATTTTTTTTAAATACCCTATTTCAGAACCAGAGTTCTATGTTTTCGTTATATTAAGTCTGTGTTAGCTTCCTTTTGCATTGACTTCTAACAAAACTGACTGGAAAAAAACAGTGACTGTTTGCTGGTTTTGTGGGTAAGGCACCTGCTGTGTGCTGTGAAGGCACACTGACGACTTGTGAACAGCAGCTAGACTCGCTTCCAGCCCTGCCCTCCTTTTGTGTGAACAACAGATATGTGTGTTGGTGTAGTGCCACAGGACTGTGTCAAGTGCTGCAGAGCTCAGGTTTACTAGAACTGTGTGTCTTTGAAACCTCATGGCAACGGCAAAACCCAAGTCTCAGGATGAAAACAGCCAAAATGTGTTCAAGTGATTGAGGAACTGACAAGGGAAGAAAAAGGACAGAATAGTTGCTCTTTTGACAGGTTTTCCACTGGACTGCTCCTGTCTGTATCCTTTTGGAAGGTCAATAAATGCCCTCTGGTCTCATTGTTTCTTATGTACTCGGCCATATGGCAACAGTTAGATCCTGTTGATGACTGACCGTAGAGTTTCCAGCACCGTTCAGATGCAGAGGAAAATATATTCTCACACACAGATGCTGAATTTTAATTTCATGATAGCTCTATCACTGTGTGGTGGATACCATTCAGTTCTGAGGTGTAATATCAAGTCAGGAAAACAAACAAACTAGGAACAGCAAATATCCAAGAGAAAGAGAGAGGCTTTCAGCAAATACTCCAACATTGTCCAGAAATAGAAAATAAGAAAACAAATCTCACTCCTAACTTCTGTTAAAATCCCCATCTATTCTTCTGCTATTTTTATTGAGTAAGGTTGTAAGTCTAACAGAAAACGCAGTTTAGAAGGAAGCTAGTAAACTTAAAATGATGTAACTGAGAGCTTGCATGGTCAGATGGAGACTTCAGAGCCAATGTGACAATATGTGAGATGGCAATTTGTCTCCTTTTCCATCTTGCTTTTTAGGATAACTACATCCATTTGGACACTTCAGTTCCCCAGGCTGTGTGCATCACGTGTCTCTTGGAAAGCCGAGAATAGAATTGAGACTCTTTATGTTCAGCTCCCTACTGTGTACTAACAAGCAGCCCTGTAACATATTGAGAAGGTGTGTGCATGTCAAGCTCTTTTCCCAGCTGGATATAAATATAGGAAATGAGCACCAAGACAAACACATAACAAAGACATTACCAATAGTGTCATAGGATGGTGGGATTCATAATACTTGCAGGACTGTTCTGCTGGTATGAAGACACTATGGAAGCTCTTGCTCTGGGAAGTAAGCTGGTACCTTGACTGCAAGGTGTTGGAAATGGGTTGAAGGCCTTATGGAGAGACTGAACTTCTCATCTATTATGCTCCTAGCATTAAGAAGAGGGAGAGTATTTTCCCTTATTTCTTATTTCCATCCTTTTAAGGAAAGGGACAGTTGGCACATCTTTTACAGTATTTGCAGCCATTAATTATAAATCTTTTTGGTTAATTTTATATCCTTGCATCATCCTCAGGTCTGTCCCCATTTGTCAGAATGCTACCAGAAGAAAGATTTAAATTCTGATATTGTTTTTTGTTGTGTTGGTTTTGTTTCTCCATTGGGGTTTGGTTTTATTTCTGATACTGCTGTATGAATATTTCAAATGTATTTTAGGTTCTTTGAGACTTTAAAAGTTTTTACATTAGTCAGATGTATTTTTCAGAAAGTTTTTATCATTTTTATTGTATGTGCCAAATGTTCTTCATGACTGTTCTTTCTGACATTTGGTTGGATAGAGGCACAGGGCACTAGACTCATCTTTGATCCCTGATGAAAACAATGTGAACCTTTCAGTTCTGTCTTCCAAAAATGCTCATGATTCTGTATTTGAATTTCATTTGCTTTGAATATCCTACAAATAATCTCTCTGTAGCAAACTTGCTGCTTCTAGCCTCGAATAAAATACAGAACAGAAGGATTTCCAATATGGAAAGAAAACATTCATTTAAGAGGTTAAGTTATATTCAGCATGATTACTTTGTTATTTCATTTAGCTTTGGGAACTAAAGGGAAGTCGTACTGTATAGCAGCAGGAAAAAAAAAATGGCTTGAAACCACACATTTTGAAATGAAACCATACTACTTTTCTCTAAAGCATTATTTAGTTAACCCATAATCTGTGAATAACAGAATTCCTCCAACAGTCCTACACAATCTTTTTCACAATGTATATAGAAGAGATGTCTAGAATAGATTCAGTCCTGAAAAGAAAACCACAGGTTATTTTCACTGAACAGCTTTTGTCATAGATATTGTGAACATTATAAAAGTATCTGACCCCTAATTCTCCTTAGAGGAAGAAATATCATCTCCTTGGGACACCATTGTTATCTCATAGCTCTGAAAAGAAAAAGATAGAAAACATCAGAAAAAAACATGTGTTTCTACTGGAGCAGAAATTTTCCTGCTGAATTTCAAGCTGTTTCCTACCATCCAGGAAGCTGAAAGCACACTCCACAGCTCTGATGTCCCTGTGACCTTGGTGAACTGTAAAGACTTGGATGTCAGACTTTCAGCTGTGGAATGTAAAACTAAGCCATTCGACAAACCACATCAGTCGCTGCCTCTGAAGAGTGGCTCAAGAATCAGGACTTACCCTTTCCTGTTGAATGATTTATCAGAGTGGTAGAAAATATTGAGCTACTGCTTGAGAAATGCCAGAGGACACTGGACCCAGGAGAGAAACATGCATTATTCATGACACTGATCAACACTGTTCATAGGAAACAGTGACTACTTACTTTTCTCACTTTTTTAGGAGACTTACATTTTATAAAAGGAAATTGCACAGTCGCTCATCTTTATTCATAAATCCTAGGGCAGACTGCTTCTCAAGACCATCAGAAAAAATATATGTGCAAAGGTATGTTATGTCTGTGTTCGTTTCCAAGACCCTGTGCATCCGGAACTATGGGGAATAACTGGGAGCTGGAAAACACAGGGAGGAATCTGCCAGTTCACACAGCCACTTTAGACCTGTAAAACCCAGTGTCTGACACCATGAATCAGAAGGTTTGTTTCTGCTTTCAGCTGTCAGGTTTCCAATACAAAATCTAAATATGTAACAGTGTAAATTAAAACACAAAGAAAGCTCTAAATGAGGTAAATTAGATGATAGGGTGGTTATTCTCTGCCATACATTAGTGACATGGTCATCAGATGCCACTTCTTTTGCTCGACAGAATGGAGACATATACCAGATTAGGGTTATGGGTTATAGCAGGTTAGATCTGAAGTTCTACTGTTATTAACTTCTCTCTGTCACTTGCTACATAGGGTGAGGTGGTTGCCCTACTTCTGCTTGTTTATGGGAAGTTTTCATGCAGATGGACTTTGCTCATTAGTTCAGCTGAAATACCTTCCCCAGCTGCAAGGGAAGACCACACATGCACACATCGAGTTACTGTGCATATATATAGTACCAATGCAGAGATTCTGGGATACCTTACCTGAGTAGCAGAAAGATTTGTCTCTTTTAAGTCCTCTGTCATGTTGCCTCCTCTTCCATTGATGCTTTGGACACCTGAAGATATCTGAGAAAGCACTTCTAGATGTACATACCTGAATTGCTCCTTTTTTCTATTTTTGCATCAGTTCCTTGCTTATGGTGGGAATAACAGCTGTGCCTCAAGGCCACGAAGTACCGAAATATCAGATTACTGAAGAAAATGCGTGTGCCTTCAATCATGTCATATGCACCTTTTAGAAAACCATCTCTGTACTTAGAAAAAAATTCTCACCACAACACTTCAGAAGAAAAGTATTAATGTTAAAGCTTCAATAATTCATCAAAATACAGTTTAAATAAATAATAAACCATATAACTAAACATCTAATCACCCTGATTCCTGTGACTCACTGTTTATTAGCTTCTCAGTAAATTAATTTGCGTGACTTACTCAGCTAAATACTTAAGAATAAAAAGGTTAATTGAAGGTTGGAGTAGGATACATTATTGAGTAGCTGACATACTGCCTTGATGTTATGAATAATCTGGAAGTAGTTCAATAGCATTGCAGCCTCTTTTCCCAAGTCTGAACTCGACCTGCAGTCTCTCTTCCGGAAGCATTGTCACTTCTCTATGTCTAACAGGGCTTTGGGTAATCTTTTATTTTTTCCTCCCTACTTAAGTATATGAATTATTAATAACATGGAGAACACATTCAGGGAAAGAAAAAGCCAGGGCATATCACAGCTTCCCAAACTTATGAGATTGTGAAAAAAGGGAGAATAAAAAATAAGTTAAACATCCATACCTGAGGTTTCTCGTTTGCATGCCAACAAAAGATAGTGAAGAAACTACAAAGAAGCTTTGAAATGGGAGGATTATTAGAACAAGAAGAATTTTGAATTAATCAGGACAAGCTTGTATAAGCAGATCCAAGATGCCAGAGGGTTTGGAAACTCTTTTTCTGTAAATCACTTCCTATCACAGGCAGTCTTCGTGAAAGGAGGATGGGGAGGTGAGCTTAGGGGGCAGATGGGGAGGAGGTAGTCCCATCTCCGGCATGCTCTGAATTAAGCAGGTGCCAGGTAGCAGCTGAGTGTGTGGAAATAGGTCTGTATATCAAAATAAAGGTTTTACAGCTACTGTGCTAATGAGGGGCAGATCATCAGCAGTTTTTACTTGTCAGAGATCCAACTGAGGCAATGCAAATCACACTGAGTATCTATCCCTCCATTTTGTGCTATTTCTCCTTCTCACCCAGCCTCATGTCCTTCCATTTTTATGATAAGCAGGACTTGAACTCTTCTGAGCCTCACAATTCTGCATCTCGTTGATGACTCATTAAGATTTTATCATTCCAGTGACATGTTATTGAACCCAGTTTCCTTAGGGGGCTGGTCTGGTGATTACAGGAGTAACCAGTGACTGCTTAATCACCCACTTCATTATATTCATGTTAATAATAAATACCAGAGGTAGACGGTTATAATTACACCGCTAGTTTAGGAAGACATGAGCCCATAAAAGTTGGCAACACTGAAATACAAATTCAGTCGTAAATATCATATGAATAGATGTGACTTGGAAGGTGCAAAGAAGGGTAAGAGCATAAACGTTGTTATTTTAAAAAGAGTTATTGTCTCAGCAATTGTGATGCTGTTTAATTAAGCAGAAGAAAAATACTTTCTTGAGTGTGAGCAGATTAGGAGAGATGAGGCAATATAGTACTCACATGTCTGGTTTGGAAGCATTTTCCATTAGGGAAAGAGGCCTCAAGGAACCCTCCATGCAGCCTTGGTGAGGTGCTCTTTGGACCAATGTCCACAATGTCCATGCCTCTGGGGTTGAACTCTTCCACCTTTGATCAGCTGGTACTTTGCAGAGCAGGGACTTTCAGCATTGTGTAAGTCTCACAACATAGCAGTTCCCCATACATACACAATATAGCACACCACATACAGCAGTGCTGAGCAGACAGCCCCTTCTAAATCTAATGAACTATGGCAAACACAGTGAAGGTTTGAGACAATATGATCCATCACCAGGTGGCAAAATTGCTGAGCTGGATGGGTGCTGAACTGCAGACACAGACAGGAGAGCATTTTTTTCTGGCTTACTGTATATGCCTATTTTAAGATTAGATGAACTGCCATCCAGAGGCACTTTCTTGTAACAGAAACACGGGGGAGTTATTTATATTTTGACACCTAAGTTAAAGCAGATGTTGAGTGAGAGCTTGTGCAAGAACATATTGGACCAGAGAGTCATGAATAGCAATAGAATTTCTCCCAAAGTAAAATAATTCTTTCATGGCTGAGGATTTCTGAAAACTACAGGTTTCCAACCAAATCTGATTTTTCTGAAATCCACAATAACTTTCTATTCCTCATTGCATTTAAGATGAGGTTTGGCTTTGTTTTATTTCAAACATATCCAGTTTTTGTGGCAGAGGTTTTTATGTATGAAACTGAAACTGTTTTCTACACAAGGCAGCTAAAAGTAGTTGTCAAAAGTAAAGTGAAGGATGAGTTGCATCCAGAGTAGGACTGAGAAAAATGTAGCCTAAGTTCAGAAGGTGGAAACTCAGGCAGCTCATCATTCAATTTAATTCATTAACTTTCTATTAAGCTATTGAGCTTCAGTGATTTTCTTTAAAATGCTAGAACTTCATGGGAGGGAGAGATGTGGGGAACTGGATCCAGCTGAACTAAAGACAATAGGTGGAAAAAATAGACTCAATGATTTGCAAGTCATGTATACCTTGGACTCCTCAAAAGACTGTGCATTAAAACTGAAAACCACTGAAGGCTTGGGGAAACCAAGACTGGGGTATAAGGGAATGTGTCTATTGTTGGGCAGACTTTAGGTGGACAAAAACACATGGGAATGTTTTTAAGCAATCTCATTTATTTGTGCCCATGTGCACAGATGCATACACGAAGAAAAGTACAGCCAGCTTATTGTCCACCAAAAAGGTTTAGGGAAGTACAGGAAAATTGGGACACAAGGCTCCATCCTTATTGCAATGGAACAGCTGGAAGGTCTGGCACCAGAATATATATTAAGAAGATCAAGAAAAGAAACACAGTTATAATCCATCCATTTAAAATTTACAATGCATTTATAATAATAGATTCAAACTATGCTAATATGCATTTTGACTGACTATATATTCTCATCTCACTTCCATTGCTCCCTCAGGCTCCACATCCTTAAGCAAATAGTTGGCCTTTACCAGCCGACATTACATTGAATTCACTATCTATCTGAGTTGCAATTAGATAAAGCACTTAGTTTTGATCCTTTATTCTTCTGAGTTACTGGAAAGAAGAGATAAACCCCCTACAGTCTCGGCTCCTGAGGCTTCCCACACAATAGCATAGTGCTTTGCCACAGTGAAATACGCATAATTGGTTAGACTCCCCTCTAAAGATACAATTAGTACCTAGAATCCTGAGCTCTTTCAGTGCAAACAGCAATAGAAATTCCAAAACCTTGCCTCACTGTTTTCCCCCTGGTTTCAGCTATTCTTTGAACAGAAAGAAGTGTGAGAAATACCTTCTCATAAGCAGGCAAAGCAGAGGTGTAACATCAGCCTGTACAAGAATAAAATGCAGGGAATTTTGTAGTGCTCAGTTGAATTGACTACTGAAGAGACACTGGGGGCAGAAATATGAAACAAAACATACTTCAGAAATTGGTATTTTGTATAGACACAATAAAAGTAATCCTAACGTCAACAAAGGTTATTTTATCCAGACACCCATCCGTCTTTTTGGTAGCTTCTACTGGTTTTGGTGCGTATCTATTACCGCTTCTAGTTCACCCATTGGCAGAACAAGGGATTATCTTTCCATTAGCTGTTTTTTCTCTACCTGCCATAGAGAAACCCAAAATAGGCACAATGATGATACAGTTAAAAAATAATACTAAAAATCTCTAACCTAAATTACGTTTTTTACGGATTAGTTTTTGTTCTGAGAAGACTAACTAAGGCATGCAAGCACTTTGCTACACCATTCAGCTCCTAAAGAAGATAATTTTACAGGATGCTATTTCATATTAAAGCTGCAAGCATGCAATTACAGGAAAGTCATAGTTCAAGTAGTGTGGGGCTGCTTCCTCTCTGTGTACTCAGGCTGGTACATCTACTTGTGTCGTAGGCTTAAATTACCTCCATAACCCCTAAAAAGTCCATGCTTCTTGTCCATTAGCAGGCTGATATTTGGGCGTTGAGTTACCAAAGCAGAATATAGAACTTTTTCAGTTCAGTGGGAGTCACGCAGGGGAAATCCCCCCGCCCCCCCCCCCCCCCCCCGCCCCGAGTTCTAGCAGATAGACCTCTTAGCACCACAGAACTGAGGATAGGGTACAAATGACTGAGGATTTGGTGTTCAGGTTTCAAGTTGTCATTGTACAATTGCTTCATACTTCAAATGTCTCTCCCCTCTTGCTTGCAGAAGCTGTATCATTTCCTTTAAAGCAGTGCAGAAGCAGAAGAGCTTACTGAGTAGCAGCATCCTAAGTGTAAAACATTCCCCTGTTGTCAAATTCAGCTCTGCTCTTTCAGTGTCATATATGTGTTCATTCTTATTAAACGGGGCGTGCAATGCAGCTTAACAAGCAGTCATTTTTTTTCCTCCAGTGTTGGCACTGTAGTAGGGAATGGAAATAAAGTCCACAGAAATCTTTTACTCCACATGTAGATTTAAACTACCTTCTGAGGCTCATGCAGGATGCACTGAGCATTTCACAGCATTAACGTTACAGGGTATCAAGTTATCTGCTCCAAATCAAGAAGTCCCAGGAAGACTGGTAATCAATCACTTCTCATCAGATTCCAAAGATGTTGGATACCTTTGGATATCCTTTGAAGAAAAACACTCAAGGGAGGTCCCTTGTGAATTTCTTGTAGATAATATTGATTTTGAACATTTTATATTATCAAAATATTAATTTTTCCCATGGTAGGGTAAACCTCGGTATTACAATTTGGGCCTCCTGAGTCCTGGTTTGCTTAGTTGTGTTAGAAAACATCTATGGAGTGACCAGAAGTGCAAAAAACCATTGGCAGAGAGTAAAAGGAAAAATACACCATGTATGTTCCAGCAGCATACATTTGACACCTTTGTGTCACTTAGTATGTCACCATTTCATGGAAAGTGCTACCATGTGCTTCCCAGCTAGCATTCTTGATGTAAAATCTTCTAATGAGTGAATATCACCATCTCTATGCTTCACCTTTAAAATGACAGCCCTTCCAGGTAGCTGTGCTTCATTAACATCAGCTTAAGGTATTGCATTGGGTTGCACTGCAGTTCTATGTATGATGTGACAGGTTATTAACCTCATCAAATAGACAGCTGCTTCTGAAAACTGTTTCACTCCTACTGCTTCCCTTGACTTGTCACTGTGCTCATAAAAACTTTACCAGTTTTCTGCCAGTTTAGTTCTCTGAACAGGTAAATTCATAGAACGTGTTAGACAAGCGTCACTTGTGAAGAACTGCTAGAACAGACCTTTTGGTTGGTGAAGAGCCTTTTCTGAGCCCAATCTGTGCCATTAAGCATCACTCACAGAGGACAGTAATTCTGCTGTACAATGGCAACTGTGGTAAAGACATCTGTTCCGGTTAAACTTCATTCTGTGACTGCTCTGCAGCTGTAACCTCTGGCCCCTCTTCCCTGACTTTTTTTTGCTTCTCTCCTGATTTGCTGTACAAATCTCTCATTCATTTTCTTTACCACAGAGAAAACACATGCATCTGCCTGCATTTCATTATTGAGAGAGGGATAGGACTTTATAGCAGAGCTGGATCTTTTTCAAATGTTCTTTACTTAAATACTCCAACAAGCAAATTCCTGGGTTTTGGTGACATACAATTATCTCTCAATTTAACACCATCACACTTGTTGCAAGAGATGTTTTTGCCTTGTCAGAATTAGGGGAAGCCTGTCATCTGATATTAGCAACTGCAGTTAATCTGCTCCAAGTTTTCCTATAATATTTAATTTTTATCACCTAAAAGCAACAAAGCTATTTGCAAATGGCTCTGCTGTGTCCAGATGGAGACTGAAGAATTCTATTAAGATGCAAGTTGCTGATCAATCATTGGTATAAAGAAATGTACGTTCACAGAAATGAGGTTAAATACACTATTATAAAACTGAGCATCCGTCAATTTTCCAGTGACTTTTCCAGACAATATGATATTTCCAGGCTTAGTACAATGATGGATTTGAAAGGAGCTAAACCAGAATAAATCTCTGATATGAATCTGCTACATCAAAACTTCCACAGCTGTTGATTTACTCTAGACTTTATCTTTTTTAGGTCCCATTTTATTCAGATACATTATATCTGCATTGGAGATTGGCATAGGGCAAATACTAAAAAACAGTAAAATCCAGAAAAAATAAAACCCATAAAAATTTATTAAACCACTTGTTAATAATTTGCCCTGTTTTCTTTCAGTTATGGACCTCAGCGTGTTTTGCAGTTATGAATTCCTTCCTTTAGTACATTTGTAAGGGCTCTTGTGACCTTTAATAAATATTCTAAATATGATAACATGATGGTGATGATGGGTGGTGGAGAGTGTACCATAGGTTCAATTTCTAGAAATATTGAGACACAGCAGAATTCTATGGTCACTTTTAGGGCCATGCCAGATCAGGGTACCAAAATCTATTCTGTCCCACAGTTCTAGTATTCTGGTAAAAAATTAGGGTGTTTGGTCACGTTCTGTATAGTGGTTCAATTCATTACAAGGAAGATGGAGGCTCCCTTTTTACAAGGAGTCACATGGAAAATGTAAGGGGCAATGGGCACAAGTTACTCTTAGGGAGCTTTTTTATTTTACTCCTTTACTCTTAGGAAAATTTTTCACAATGGTAACAATCAGCCATTGGAATAATGTGGTGGATTCCCCAGCATTGGACATGTTTAAAATTTAGCTGGACTGTTCTCTCCCAGGGTGCTGGGACATCTAGTCTAGGTCATACTTTGCTAAGAAAGGTTGGACCAGATGATCCTTGAGGTCCTTTCCAACCTGATATTCTATGATTTGCTGTGATTAATCAATTCAGATTACACGGTAAAGATTTGGAAAGGGCACCCTCACTTCAGGATTATGACCCCCTTAGCCCTTCTTTTAAGTATGTTTTTAGCACTTACCTTTAAAAAAGTGCAGCTATCTCACTTTCAGAAGATAATCAGGAGCAAACCATGTAAAAGAACAAAACTCTGGCACTGCTTTTATCTTCATATATCTGTTTAACATAGACTAAGTGTGAGACTCTTTTGAACTCTGGTTTGGATCTACCCACCAGTTCAAAGGGAATGAGTAGACTACGAAGTCATGAGGAATAAGAAGTTGTGCAATAGTTTCAGAGAGGAACAGTGAGCTGATATACTCATGTCTTCACTGTACTTTTTTCTGCAAGCATCGTCATGAACAGTTACTGACATCTGGATACCCAAGAGAGGAACTACAGTTGCCAGACTCCCGGAGCCTTCTTTGGCTTCCCAAACAGTTCTTCTGAAACACTGAATTTTCAATGAAATAGGTCAGTATAACAAGCAGCACAGGATGACAGAGTGGGAAAGGTTATTTGATATTTTAAGTAGATCTTACAGACAATAATAAAATTCTGCCTTGAAGATGATGCAAGCATAGTGATGGTCAGCTGCTACTGAAATCTCCTGATCTGTGAGGGGGGAGAGGAAAATTCATCCACATGCTTGAAGTGAAAGGGGCACTTCAGCATCATACCATCGTCATCCATCTTAAGTGTGTGTCTCTCTTGATGTACCTAAGTTCTCTCAAATCAATGGGGAGATAGGCATCTCCACAGGATGATTTGACAAATGACAGGTGTTTATGAAAGGCTGGATAAATTGCCTTTTTCCATTCACTCTATGTAGTGAACGGAGATCTTCAGATCCAGTTTAGGTGAAATGGATAAATTAATTCAGATAAATCCCACTCTATAGAATTGAAAGCAGAATCCAGCCCAGCTTCTCTTCTTTTTTTTCACTACCTTGAGAATAGTAGGGCTAATCTGTTATTTCTATGTAACCAAAAGATTTTGAGACTCATTCAACGTTTCATCTTTGTTTTGGCTATTAATCACTCTCAAAAGCTGTTTATTGCAGTTTATAGTCCAAAGCGAACAGAAGTGATCTTTTAATGATGTGATATTTTATATACTATCAAAAACAGAATAAAAATATTTTATACTGAGAATTTATTTTCGTTTTTATATGAACATTCTGAGTATCTCTAAATGGCAACAGAGTTTTATTATTGCACAAATATCTGTTTTGCTTTCCAAGATTTGTTTACTGGTATTGAAAATGAAGAAAACAATTGCTGGATATGGGAGAAATAAGTTTGCCTGATTGTATTTTTAAATTGTAAAATGCAGTGATTAACCTATAAGCAAGAGCATTTTGGTAGAAATAACAATTGTTTCAAAGTCTTTTTTGTCTTATATATTACTACCTTCACTGACTTTTGTTTTCTACTGGAAAGCAAAACACCATAAGTTTTTATTTCAGACCATCTGAGCTGAAGGCCTTGTACTAATTTTTAGCTGATCTTTGGCACCCTCTTTATCTTATTTTAAAAATTTCTAAAAAAGCACTAAAATTTTCACTCTGGAAATGTTACTACCCTGATCTGGAACAATTTCCAATATTTCCATCTGAAATTTCATGTACACATTCCAGATTTTTTAGAAATTCTATTTCTACAATTTCTCATAACTGTAATTCATCAAGAAGCATCCTATCTCCAGGATGACAGTGTCAGCCCACAGAAGATGCCTGGCAGTGCTAATGTGCAGTTAATCAATCATCACCATTACTTTTTTTCAGGTCATTGAGAAAGAAAATGAAAAGACAAGATAATGAAGACAGTGAGATGACTAATTAGTTGATTAAATGAAGACTGTTCAGAGATATTCAACTATATATGTTATTCATGGAAATGGCATCCTTTCTTCAGCCTCCTACCACAGAAGAGAAAAGTCTGTATAAAGCCATCAAGACCCATTAAAAAAATTATAGAGCAGGAAAAGAAAAGAAGTTTGAGAGATGTGATTTTCCACACGATGTCAGAAAAAGAGGCAAGTGCAGTTGTTACCGTTAGCGATAAAGGAGCACCCTAAGTAAGAGACTAGTTACGTGGAACCAAGTAAAAATAAGTCAAGCCACACTCCTGAAGTGGTTAGGAAAAGGATTATGTCAATTTTCTGCAGAGATGTGAAGTGATTTTTATACTGCTGCACAGAGCCAAAAGGGAAGAACTTGAGCTACTATAGTCTCAGTTTTAGAGCCCTCATGTTATTAGGAAGGTAAACACTACAGAAAGAGTACCATTTAGAAGACTTTTTTGCTTCTTTTTGTTTTGGTTTGGGTTTTTCTTCCAGAAAGAGATCAGGCATTACTGCACTGACTGTGATGTGATTTTTAGAGATGAAAGCCAACAGAATTCCCAGGAAAACCCAAGAGAAATGCACAGAGAGAGAAATACTACAGATTTAGACATAGATTTGAAAGGAAAATAGGATATTATAATACTATCTCTCTTGTTTTGTTGTTTTCAGATGATCATGGTTTAGTTTCAGTTTCAACGAACAATGCCTACAACTGAGGACCTTGCTTTGAAGCTAGCTGAACAGTGAACTAAGTTTGTAGAAGCCAAAGACATATGATTTTTTTTCGTGGTCAAAGGACATTTTTTGTCCCTAGCAAGAGGAGGAAATCTTGTTGGAAGGACATCATTCCTAAATGGATGGTTAATCCAGCAAGAAAGATGCTAGCAAACAAATAAGGTGCATACACAACATAGAAAAGGGAGTCATCAGCAGAGGAAGTTACGTCCTAGATCTTAAGCAGAGGTGAAGAGAGAAATGCCAAAATGTGGGCTGCACTCATCTTTGCAAGGCATGTAAAAAGAAATAGCCATTCTACCATTCTACCAAATGGAAAGTTAGTCTGCTAAAGAAATTTGCTTGTGACTTATTTTTATGGTGCATTGTTAATACATAGGACAGTCAGAATGTCACATCAAAAGATGCAGGTGAACTCCAAGACTAGAAAAAGGGTGAAAATAAATACTATAGAGAGGAAGATCATGCACGTTACTAACAAGTGAGAGGTTATCAGTTGAAAATAGCTGAGGAAGAGAAGAAAGTAGATGTGTTAAATGACCATAAGTTGGCAACAAATCACCAAAGTTTTTCCTGTAGAGAAAAGAGATAAAATTCTGCAATAAACTGAGATCTCCTCCAGTACCATCCCAGTCTCTGATGTTCAGAAAATAATAACTCAAATTGGAAAAGAAACAGAAGAGGCCTTCTGAAATGGTCAAAAAATGGGAGAAGAATGAGTGAGCTTTGTTTGATCAAACCCATGAAATTAAATGAAACCCCCAAAACTGGTGAGAATCATAGAATCATAAAATAGTTAGGGTTGGAAAGGACCTTAAGATCATCTTGTTCAAACCCCCCTGCCATGGGCAGCTACACCTCACACTAAAACATGTCACCCGAGACTCTGTCCAACCTGACCTTGAACACTGCCAGGGATGGAGCATTCACAACTTCCCTGGAAACCCATTCCAGTGCCTCACCTCCCTTACAGTAAAGAACTTCTTCCTTATATCCAATCTAAACTTCCCCTCTTTAAGTTTGAACCCATTACCCCTTGTCCTATCTCTACAGTCCCTAATGAAGAGTCCCTCCCCAGCATCCTTATAAGCGCCCCTTCAGAGGTCTCCATGCAGCCTTCTCTTCTCCAGGCTGAGCAGCCCAAACTTTCTCAGCCTGTCTTCATACAGGAGGTGCTCCAGTCCCCTGATCATCCTCGTGGCCTCCTCTGGACTTGTTCCAACACTTCCATGTCTTTTTTATGTTGAGGACACCAGAACTGCACACAATATTCCAAGTGAGGTCTCATGAGAGCAGAGTAGAGGGGCAGGATCACCTCCTTCGACCTGCTGGTCACGCTCCTTTTGATGCAGCCCAGGATACGGTTGGCTTTCTGGGCTGCAAGCGCACACTGAAGCCGGCTTATGTTCATTTTCTCATCAACCAACACCCCCAAGTCCTTCTCCGCAGGGCTGCTCTGAATCTCTTCTCTGCCCAACCTGTAGCTGTGCCTGGGATTGCTCCGACCCAGGTGTAGGACCTTGCACTTGGCATGGTTAAACTTCATGAGGTTGGCATCAGCCCACCTCACAAGCGTGTCGAGGTCCCTCTGGATGGCATTCCTTCCCTCCAGGGTATCAACCGAACCACACAGCTTGGTGTCATCGGCAAACTTGCTGAGGGCGCACTCAATCCCCCTGTCCGTGTCAGCAACAAAGATGTTGAAGAAGACCGGTCCCAACACCGATCCCTGAGGGACACCACTCGTTACTGGTCTCCAGCTGGACATTGAGCCACTGACCACAATTCTTTGCGTGCGGCCATCCAGCCAGTTCTTTATCCACTGAGTGGTCCATCCATCAAATTGATGTCTCTCCAATTTAGAGACAAGGATGTCATGGGGGAAAAAAAGAGTTTTCTTTTAAAATGTTTTTGGAGAATGAACAACAGGAGAAGGAAGGACCACAAGGTCTATAGGACCAAATCAGTGTGGAAATTCATAGGTATAACAGATACAAGTAAATGTAGGCAGGTAAATACAGAGGTTTTTGTTAACGGATATGCTAGTACCAGGTTAATACAGATTTTTAAGTTCTGCAAGAGTTTTTGAATGATAATAGTAATGGGAAATAAAACAAGGAGAAATTCTGAAGAACAACTTACTGTATGTATTACCCAGGCTGTCTGAGACAGTTACCCTCAACAAAAGCAGGCAGGGATGACTTGATGACTTAAAATTTTATTTCTGTTCCTGTGTTTCTAATCACTCTGTTAATTGAGCTACTGGCTTTGGACCCTGGCTCTGGTTTTGGAACGTGAAGGCTTTAGTATATCAGCTGTCGCAAGTATTAAGTAGTTTAAACAGCACTTTTGTGTACCTAAGATAAAAAGAAACACTATTCATTTTTAAAAGTGGATTTGTTAGTACCAAGACCATGCAAATTCTTGTCTTCACTGTTACTTAGACATAAATTGGAATGTCAGAATCAAAGGTATCTTAAGAAAAAATAGAAGGAAATTTGGGATGCAAGTTAAAAATGAATTGGCTCATCAGCAGTCTTTTTGTTCTTTTGTGAGGATAAGTACCTTTCACTAACATAAGCAATTGCCTGAACACACCTGGGGAATTATTCTGAAGCACAGCAAACAGAAAGTATTTCATAAATAAGAGTAAAAACACCCTCTATCCAAACTGTTGGATGTCCCAGTGCTTTCAAAAAAATCTACCAAATTGATTTAACTTCTTACATCATGCATTTATTTTGTATCGGTATAATCACCAGCACTTAAGTTATTAGTGCTACTTTTGGCTACGGGGCTGATACAAAATGTTAGTAAATCTAACCTGAAGAGCTGTATTTTTATTGCTGTTCGGAAGTACCAGACATGCCAGCATAAGTCATTCCAGACGGCTCCACTCTGTGATCACATACAGAGCCATTTTGAATATTTTACTAAGTCATTTATCAAGTACTAAGTTCCCAGCAGTAAGAAACTGAGCAATTGTCTAGGTGTCTCTCTGGTGTCTTGTCATTTTGTTTGCCATGCCAAGTAAATTATTGCCGTCTCCTGATTATGAATTTACTAAAGCTCAGAGGAAACTTAATTGTTATCTGTATTTAGGAAGCTAGCATGTTACCTGTATATCCAGTTTAGTAGAATTACATACAGTGTTGGTTATGGAGAATAAAACATTTTCACAGAAAGGAGATATCAATACATTCAGTCACATCACTACATTTCTACTGCCCTTCAATTACACCTTTTTATTCAGGAAACCTATGGGCTGCCACAAAAACACACTGCACTTCCTACCCTTTACTACGAATATATTTTGTTCTCTTCCACAATTAATCCAATTTTCAGTAATAACGAAACACTGCTGTTCTTTTATCATTTAATAAATGCATTTCTTCAGTGCCAGTAAATTAGATTTTGAAGAGTGGCGCTGGCTGCTGAAGACTCAGAGAACAGTTCATTGTACACTGTGACAACTTTTATTTCCTTTGCTACTCCCAACAGTGGTTATGTGAACCAAGGAGTTTCAGTAGCAATGTTCTGATTTGATACCTGTTCTTGGCATAATTTCCCATTATCATTTATTAGCAGAACTTCAGGGAAGCCAGTCCAGCAAAGCTCCTTTGAACCAGAAGGTGTTTCTCAAGGGCGTGCAGAGCATGAGGGATGCATTCAGGTGCAGGCAGTCATGCTTAATCCATGGCACCAGCCACCACTAGCACGCAGCTGGGTGGCTGTGCTATCACAGTGCTCAGAGGGGCCTAAAAGAGCCCTAATGAGAGATCAGAGATATTATCTCAGAGCATAAGTGAAGCAGGTACATGATTTCTTCCATGTGGCTGGTTGCAGAACATGGGCAACAGAAGCAGGATGAAATTCTGATTCCTTTGCCTGTTTTGCAGAGAGGGCTGTAAGAGACCTTATATAGATGGGACTAATTCTCTACTCCATCACACTAGTGTTATCGAAGTATAATGATATTAAAATTAGATGAAATTACCTTATATTAAAATGGGTGTCATGCACTGAAGAATCAGATCCACAGGAATGAAAGGTTTTCTTTGTGCAAGGGACATGTTCTGAGGCATAACAGATTAGTAAATGCAATTGATGTACTTTCTTGTCACATAATAGCTTCTTATTATTTGTTCTATTTTTAAAAAAGCACAGAATTAGACTTGTCACTTTTTCCAATGAACTGGGAATCTCAGTGAGCAAGATGTATTATAAGCCTCTAATCCTGTGCATCACAGGCTGGTTAATGCAGACACCATGCAAAATGTAGCAACTGCATATCATGACTGTTTGCCATTGCTTTTTGTTTCATAAAATTATATTTTCTCTGCTACAGATGTTTTTAAGAAGTCTGTAGATCTCTACAGGCTATTAAAAGTGGCTGGAGTGAAAAACAGAGTACCTCTAAAGGCTTCCTCCTATCTACCATATGCTATTAGAAAATTGCTTACATATACCAGTAGCACATATTAGAAACTCTACAAAACTGCCAAATATGCTTCAGGTAATATTCTTCATACACATAAAACCTACCAGATTTTGAAAATTTGAAATAAATCATACATGAATTTTTCATCTCATAAGCCGGTGGGACTGCATGGGTAGCCTCTAGCAACTATTGTCCAAGAAAAAGAAAGAAAATATGTGTTTTTGCAGAATAAGAGCTAGATGAACAAATGAGGGAACCACAGGGCAGCAAATATGTTTCAATACAATATGTATGATATTTGGTGGGCCTTGGCCAAGCTACTGGAAAATGTGTGCTGTAGATTAGACTAACAACTATATTCAGAGCATAGTTTAGAACATAACTATGTCTTCAAAAGCACCAAAATATGATTCTTTATTAAAAGCTGATAAGTTTTAAGGTTTTAGCTTACTGAGGAACTTGTGAGAATTAAACATTATGCTTGTCATTAAACCAGCCTCTGAGCTCAGCAGGAAGATGAGAAACTTTTTAGAGAGTGAAAAATGTGGCACACTGGTTGATGTAATCTGTCTTTTCCTCTTTCCTTTTCTCCCAGCACTGCAAATATGGATTGTACTTCTCCCTTCCCCAAGACATCAAGTGTTAATAATTCACTGTGATGATTTTGGACATTTTATATTTAAAGTCTGCATACAGTCTACTGATTAAATCATATTATGAATAGTTGGATGAATATCTTATTTTAAAAATTACTTTCTTCTGCCACCACAAATTGTACTTTTACAGCAAATGGCTGGCTATTTTAATAAGAATGAATGTAATTATTTTACAGTCTGTGCTCTTTACAGGCTGGCGGACTTCATTTTCATGTAGGAATTCAATGAGTATTATTGGAAAGGAAGATTTTTAAAGTTGCCATTTGTGTCTATAATTTACAGGAAATTACTTTGCCTAGAAAATAAATAAGATGTGGGGGGCTTCAGTGAAATCACTGAGCCCAGAAAGTCATGAATCACTGAATTCTCTTTCTTTGCCACAAGCTCCTGTGTGTGTTTTTTTTCTCTTGTTATTTTATTAATTAAAACAAGAAACAAAGAAAAAGAAATATGGGCAAAAAATATTGAAGTAAAACCAGAAAAGTGGAATTCATTCTTCCCAAGACACATGAAATCAGACTAACAAAGACTCTTATTTTGCAGCTTTTTTCTTGGGTATAGTCTTAGATAAATTTCATCTATGCTTATAAGACTATACCTCAAGTCGCTTTAAGGCGTCCAAGCTCTGGGGGCTGCCAGTGTGCAGTTTTCACCCACTGCAACTGCAAAGAATGGGAATCAGCTTAAGTCCATTTCACCTTGCATGTACCACGTGGCTGTTATTGATAATAATGTTATTGATAATAATCAGAACTCAGGTGATATAAGACAGTGTGTCAGGGTAATGATAGATGACAATTTAGGTGACATGTAGAGATGCCAAAATCCCAAACAAAAGCCAGGGGGTGTAGGTGTCACTGAAGCCCTGGAAAATCTCCACCTTCAGCTACTCTTTGCTAAGGCCTTGTGAAAATTGAAGCCGGATTGCAAAGTTAGGTATTTCTGAAAGAAATAGCTTTAATCTGCTTTGACCCCAGAGCCAGGCAAGTATAATCATTGATTATATAGTGACCAATATAGTATGTACTATATTGGTCACTCTTGGAAAACCACTGAAAAAAGAATATGTGCTTTAGTTCTGCAGGTCATATTGGCCTCAGCCTATAAGCACATCAAGCTACAATACAGTTACTATATCCCCGCAAACCCACAAATTCAGAGTATGAAAGCAAGAATGCAGAGAAACTGCAGTAGTTCCTTTAGGAGTCTCTACTTCATCATTTAACTTGATCCCACTCTGCCCTAATTTAGTTCCTTGATCACTTAATCATGATATATATCCTCAGTCTTCTTTTTACTTGGTCTACTTTTTTTTACCTGGTCTACAATGTACAATCAAATCAGCATTACCTGAGACAAAGAACTGATGCCAGAATCCAATAGTTAGATAAACATTTGGCTTATAGAGGAATAATGTTGGAGTCTCCCTGCATGAAAGCAGGGGTAGGTTGTGAGTCATCCACATCTTGCATCATGTAGGGATGTTAACAAGGCTGGGGTTGGGGATGTATGTGAGAGGTAGAGCTTCAGCAGCTCTAGTTTTGAGTGGGAAATCTGCTTTTCTAAAGAGATTTTAATGAAACAGAAACGTTCCCATTAAGTAAGTACCTCTATTTGTGTATGTATGTGTACATATATTTGTGTATGTATGTGTGTATACATATCTGTTTTGTAGCACAGTTTTCTTGAAGTGGAAGCAGGTGAAGATCCTTAGATTAGTTTTGCCCATGATGCTAATCTTGTTCACTACAAGAAAGAAAATATTCTAATTAAAAATAGTGATGTCAGAAAAGGGTGTTTAGGTAGGCTGAAACCTGAAGGACAACGAGATCTTGGAGGCAGAAGCTACTTGAGAGGAGCAGTCACACTCACATCACTGCTCATTTCAAGCAATTCATCCTCCCTCGCTCATATAAGTACTTCAGGCATTTGCTTGCTCAGTGTCCTAAAAAATACTGATGTGTTTAATGAGAACTATTGACAATGCATTGCTGATCTGTGCTAATAAAATTCTTGTACCAGATTTCCAGGTACCTTAGTGTGCTTCAATAGTCTACCTGACTCTCCATCAACCCAATTTCACCCAATTGTTCTTGTTGTGACCTTATTGAGTGAGTTTCAATAGAGAGTGACATTATTTTTTTTTGCCAGTTTCTAAAGCTGTGAGAATGAGTATTTATAATGGGAAGTGTGAAACTTCTTTAACTATAACTATACTGCAAGGAGCTGAGATAGTAAAAGAGCTTACCTTGTTCCACTTCACATTGTATAAGCTATTAGAATGAGGGGGTGGAAGTACACTTTAATTCTTTTCTTCCAGTACTTTAAAGGTATATTTGTTTTTAGCTCCTTTTCCTGACGCTGTTTTACATTTTACCCTTTAGCATCCAATAAAAACAAAATAAAGGAGAAAAAGAAGGGAGAAATGAAACCGCTGTAGAAAATAACCTCCGAGAACAAGACAACTTTGTTTATAATCTAATAAAATATTTTTCATGAGTGTGGAGGGGAGGAAACCACTCTGTAATATCAGGTAACAGAGGAAATGAAAAAGTCAGCAGTCATCATGCGAGTGGCCACACTTTAGACAACTGAGCCATACCTAGTAACTACAGAAAGTAATTAACTGATAATTAGGAGAGGAAGGCACAGTAGCCACGATGTTTGATCTGCAAATCAATAAAACTCTAGTTAGAGCTTCTGTGTTAGCTTTTTATTAGACTTTTTTCCTCTTTTGTTTTAGCTGATCGCTCTCTTGAGAACTGCAGTTTCTACCCTGCTCTGATCCAAGTCTGATGTCAGTCTGCCTAGCAGCACTGATTCACCCAGATAGTCCTAGAAGCCAAGAATTGTTTTGCCTGCCCCGTAAAGGTCCTTTCACTTTCTCTGCACCCTCAAGAAGTGAACTCTGGTAAAACTCATTTACTTCACAGCAGGTTCTTGGGTGCAGCCAAAGTCCTTTGGACAACGTAATGGTTTTTAATCAAAAAGAAGCCTCTAAAAATGACAATAAAAGAGGAAATTTCTAGAAATTTAATAATTTGTAGGATACTTGGTATATCATACAAATACACAAGCAACTTCCAAAGACAATTTAGTAGTGGTGCATGAATCAACATGGAGAATATGTAATTCGTAGTGAAGATGATGGTTATACATTTTTGCTAATCTTCTCATTTATTGCAAAGTTGGAGTTTCCCTTTTATCTCTGCCCTCCACTGTGGGTCTAATTCTTTCCATAAAATAGTTATATAAAGAGGTGAAGGGAACTGAGAGTGTTGCTCTCTCTAAATTGCAGTTTTATCCTCAAAGGAAAGGTAAAAAAAGGATTTGATTTTCTGTTGCATTCAGAACTATATGTCCTTTGTCAACTAACTTGGTTGCTAACCTCTTTCTACCCCTGTGAGGGCCTCAGAGGCAATGTACACACAGGTGAGGGTACATGCTCCTGCTCAAGCACTGAAAAGCCCAAACACAAAATCTTTATTATTAGCATAGGAAGGAGAAGAAACATAGTTTGATTTTCAAGACCTAATTTTTTTTAGGTTTACCTGCAAATCCTATTTCTTGTAGACAGCAGAGATTTAATCAGAAGAGTAAAGAAGGCTCTGTGATTGCCACAGGCTCGCATCTCTTTCAGCAGTTCTCTGAGTCATTGAAATAAAATTAAATGAAGTTTAGCTGTTCCCCCACTGTTTATACACTTGCAGATATGCCTTTGCAAAGACTAGTATAATGTGACCTTCACTGCTGCATACAGCCAGTAAGTCATAATGTAGAAGAAAGAAGTCATAAGACTTTGTTTGTGTCACACAAGTCTTTGAGGTAGTTGTTTTATGTAAATTTCTTGGGGTAGTGTGGGAACTGCTCTTCCTACAATGCTGCTGTTCCAGTGAATCTGCAGAAATTGGTCCTTCTCCTAATAGCTTGTTTTCCATATCTGGACAACTTAGAAGGGCCAACCAACAGCCTCAATGTTGGGGCACTATAGTCAGTGAGAGATGAACAGTGCCATGGACCTGGAGCTTGCTGGGACACTCCAGCTGCTTGCTTTCTATCTGTCCTTGCTGTTTATTCTCAACTTGGTGGGAGTAAAGTTAAAGTAATTACATTCTGATGCTGAGCTTGGGAAAGTCACTGCTGTCTCTTTCTTTCCAACCAGTCTTGACTTGTCTCACACAAAACAAAGTCCAAACAGAAGTTGATGACTGTGTCAGGAAACTGAGCACACTCAGCTTCCCAGCTCATTTCAGAGCTTGCTATTTTTCAGAGTTTTTTCCAGGTCATGTCTTCCTAAGAAAGCAATCTGGGCAGTACAGAGGCTTACAGCTGAGAGCAAGCTGAGACCCACTTTTCACCAACAGCACACACCCATCAGCAAGTATTGATCACCTGTGGCTATCGTTTACCTTTTTATTTCCTTTCCATGTCTTTTTCATTAGTTACAGCTGCCAGATTTTTCCCACCTCTCCATTGTCCCCAGTAAGTACAGCAATGGGAACAAGTGCATACGTATTGGAGCACAGCTTTTGGGAGGCAGAGCTTGGCTGCTTCGTGGCAGCTGCAAGAGCCTTGGGGAAAAGGTTTGAGGCCACCCAACTCAGCAGATGTGCAGCAGCAGCTGGGGAGTGCTGTTCCCAGCAGCTCTTCCAGCTGCAATTGTTACCCATTAGCGAGCAGCAGCAGCAGCAGCATTGCTCCATCACTGTGGTGGATCCAACCGCAGGACTCCTTCTCCCTTCCCAGAAACAATTCCCTATCTCCTGCCGGTCAGCCTCACTCTTCTACTTTATTAATTACAGGCTCAGCTGTGATTCCTTCCACATGCCTGCTCTAGGAGTAATGGTCCATGAGAAGTCTCATTAGTCTCCCGTGTGGGCTTCCCACAGTGCTAGATCCCTCAGAGTGAAGAGAGCAACTGTTAGATAAATGCTGCTCTCCTTTCCCACACAGGTGAGAACGGACAGAACAGCTAAACACAGAGGAATGGGAACAACTGACCTCATCAATTCACAGCACAGTCTTTGCAGACCCAAGCACAGTGGGAGAAAGTAAATGGCAATAGCATGGTGGCTACTTAATGGCTCTTCTTTGAGCATCAGATCTATGTCCTTCCCTGTCACTTTTCCTCCTTCAATATCCCAAACAGCATCTGAATGCCCTATTGAGAATTTAATCTCTGTTATCCTCAGTGTAGTATGTAGCTACACTGTCACAGCTGGCAGCTTCTAACATTGTGAAGCTAATGAACTATCCCACTAATCCTGCAAAGGTGTGGATGCTGTGTTGCTTTCAGCATGTGGTGAATCTATTGGAAATTAATCTATTGGCATTGTCACAGTGCATCGGATAAATTTAGAATCATAGAATCATTTAGCTTGGAAAAGACATTTAAGATCATCAAGTCCGACTATAAATGTAATGTTTCCAAGTCCACCACTATCTACGTCCCTAAGCACCACCTTTTAAATGTCTTCAGGTATGGTGACTCCACTGCTTCCCTGAGCAGCCTGTTTCAATGCTTGAAAACCCTTTTGGGGTTTGGGGGATGTTTTCCTAATATCCACTGAATATCCAATCCAAGCCCCTCCTGGCACAATTTAAGGCCATTTCCTCTTGTCCTATTACTTGTTACTTGGGAGAAGAGACTGACACCAACATCTCTACAACCTCCTTTCAGGTAGTTGTACATAGTGACAAGGTCTCCCCTGAGCCTCCTTTTCTCTAGGTTAAACAACCCCATTTCTCTCAGCCACTCCTCACAAGACTTATGAAGACCCTTCACCACCTTTGTTGCCCTCCTCTGGACCTCCTCCAGCACCTCAATGTCTCTCTTGTAGTGAGGGGCCCAGAACTGAACACAGGATTTGAGGTGCTGCCTCACCAGTGCCCAGTGCAGGGGCAAGATCACTTCCCTTGTCCTACTGGTCACACTATTGCTGACACAGGCCAGGATGCTGCTGGCCTTCTTGGCTGTCTGGGCACAAGCTGCTCATGTCCAGCTCCGTCAATCAGCACCCCTAGGTCCCTTTGCACTGAGCAGCTTTCCAGCCACTCTTCCTCAAGCCTGTAGCATTGCATGGGGTTGTTGTGACCCAAGTGCAGGACCCAGCATTTTGTCTTGTTGAGTCATAAAATCGGCCTTGGCCCATTGATCTAGCCTGTCCAGATCCTTCTGTTAAGCCTTCCTACCCTCAAGGAAATTAATGCTCCCACCCTACTTGGTGTGATCTTACTGGGGGTGCACTTTATCCCCTCATTCAGATCACTGATAGATTTGGTTCATAACTGTCTGGAAGATCAGGGCTCACAAACTTGTTCACAGTGAAACATGGATGTGGCATGAATAGCAGGCACAGTAACACTGATAACAGTGCCTATTTTCTTATGACTTGCAGACTCTTTCTGCTTGGCTCACCAGCCTTGTTTCTGACATGGCTGTGAATATCTACAAGTATACGTAAGCGTACAGTGACGCAGGCAGGAGAATGGGGCAGAATAGCAATATATGAGAACATTTTTTTTTCTCTCCCATATTTTATATATCTACACTGAAATGTCCAAATTTCTGTTTAAATTGTTTTATCTCTGCAGATATGTACTCACACACATTCAGGGGTGGCATTATCCAAGACTGAAAACCATAAGCTATACAGTCCTGGGGGTGATGCTTTGGAATTATTTTCATGGTATTATGTGAAATCACTACAATAAACCAATGCACACTATACACTCTAATAGCCTACTTACCACACTATTAAATCTTATAACTGCAAATTCCCTGCATTTCTGTTGAGAACTAATGCAGCATGAAGGCTGAATTATCTCATGTCCATTTACAGATAACTCTTTAGTTCACTAGAGCGGGATAAGCCACAAGGAAACAGCTGGACCACGTTTAGCTTGGAAAAAACAAACAGAAAGTTTGTATTTTGCACGTATGCCATGGAATCATAGAATAGAAACATAGGATAGTTAGGGTTGGAAAGGACCTTAAGAAAATCTAGTTCCAACCCCCCTTGCCATAGGCAGGGACACCACGCACTAAACCATGTCACCCAAGGCTCTGTACAACCTGGCCTTGAGCACTGCCAGGGATGGAGCATTTAGCACTTTTTGGGCACTTCTTTTGTCTACAGCATGAAGACACAATCTTCCTCCTTCACCCTGAAACACACAGAGCCATACAGACACAGAGACATGTGTGCACCCACTCACACCAATGTGCACGCAAGAATGCCCAGAGACATGTGTGCACACACACTGTGACCTGAGCGCAGAGGTGTAATCTTGCCCCCAGCCATGCGCACACAGAGGACTGCACACACAGCAAAGCATGAAATCAAAAAAGGGTAGCAGTCACTTCTAAATTTAAAACTACTTTCTTGAGTCTAGTAGGAATTCATTTCATGTTTTGGATGTAACTGATCCTAATAATTTCTTTGAGTTCAAGCCAGATGGAGGAAAATTTGAAGTATCCTGAGCTTACATGAAAGATACGAGGACTGTTGAAATGATGAAATTTTGAACTACTGAATTCCAACAAGAATTTAATTCATGGCATCAAGTTTAAAATTTCCCTGTTGGGAATTAGGAGAATAGAATACCTGAGGGCTGGGTCCTATGCCTAAATATTCTCTATTGATCTCTTCTCATTCTGCATTTCCTAAGAGAACAATCACACTGACATAGCTTCTGCAAGAGTAGCAAAGAGAAATGTGTTAAAAATAATGCTTCTGCTACACAGCCTTTCCCTCAGTGATCTTGATTTTCAAACAGTGCCAGCCTCCAGCCATTCTTTGTTTATTAGTTGGTGACTTGAAGTCAAATAGGAGTCTTTGAAATACTTCACAGTGAATCTTTCTACTGATGGACAGATCCTTCATGATAAATCTGTTTCATCATATTGCCAGTGGTTATATGAAATACATAGTTATTAATGCATAATTCCCATATCTATCTAGATGTAATATAATTGGGTGAATAATTTATAGAAAACAATTTAAAATCTGAGCCCATTTCCTGTTAGCATCCACAAATACATTAGAATTCTCTGAGATTAATTCCTCATTCAGAATGACTTACTATAATTATGAAAACCTGATAGAAAATATATTAAGTCAGTAGGAAATATTGAATTCTATGAACTCTGGATCAGACCTATAATTATTAGTTTGTAGATAAATACAAAGAATTTCAATGAAAGTACCCACTGTCATAATTTTCTTTCCAATTCTTTTGATTGGGAACCTTTCATTGCTCTGATTGGGTATGCACCTAGGGAAACAGATATACTGTGGTCATCCAGCCTCACATTTAACTTTATATGACTCAAGTGTTTTTAAAGATCCCAATAGGCAATTATTCATTTCTCTAGGCATGTAAATATCTCTCTTTCATAATTTTTAAGATAACTCTCCACGTTTTCATACCATACATGGGAGCTCCATGGCCAGGTTTCACAAGCTCCCAGCTTCTATTGCCTTAAGCACTGGCTTGTCTTTTCTTCCCAAAGTAAGTTATTAAATGTCTTACAATAAAAGATCAAGCAGTATAAGACAACTAAATAGACATTCTTCATTAAAGGTCTCATGCACTATGATTTCTAGCTAATTCCAATCCCAGCCAAAGCCAGGGCAAAGAGACTAATGGAGTAAATGACTGACAACCTACTACAGCCCCAGTAGTGAAAGTCAAAGCTCTTATCTCTCCAGTACAAACTGCTTGTTTCCAAACCAGCAAATACTACCAAGAAAAAAGAACACACAATATCTGAATCTGCTTTTTCTCTTTATGGTTTCTTACCTAGATTTGGTTTCATATTTCTTTGAATTAATAATTCTGCTTTCTTTTTTATTGTGCTTTAAGCAGTCATCTGGCTTCAAAGAAATGCTGTGTTTGCTTTAACTCCTCTGCAGTAGAAAATACCTTATTAAACTAATGATCTAATAGTTTAAAACAAGGCACTACTAAGCTTAATGGAGGCTCATTAAGTGTTTGTTCATTAGACAATGCTGCATGTGATAAATGTACCATTAAGTCACTATAATGCATACTGTCAAATATCACCATGAACTGAAAAGCACGTGGGCCAGTATGCGTGTGTATCACGTCTCCTAGAACAGTTATGCCTTAAAACATTTCTGTCATACAATTTTATATATTGAAAGCTATGATTTGTAATCTCTGTAGGATGATGTTTTTTGTTGCCAACCCAGGTATCTGGCGTGTATTAGGCCACTGCAAAAAAGTTGTTCTAGTTAGCCCGAATTGGGTTTATCAACACATTTACTTACATAAAGCCAGGCCATCAAATGGGCTGGGAACAGACATGTAGAAACGGAGATTAGAAATTAGTCCCAAAGGGAATCTTGAGACCAGTGAAACCTGGGATGATTTGGGTTACCTCCTTTGGGTCTGTGTATTCCAGACTCTGGTCCTGATAGCCTGCATTAAGATGGAAACCATGGAAAATGTGTATCTATCTATCTATCTGTGTAGTCCTATAATACACTATTGGCATTGTTAGTATCAAGTTATAGTTTTCTATGGGTTTGCAAGGCCTTAGAAGTGATGTTTGGCAGGCTTGCTCTGCCTGAACTTGGCCAGCTTGCTTCTTTGGTTGGTTTACCTGTGACAGCAATTGGTTTAATTGACCACTGTCTGTGGCTAATTTGTTTTGCTTTTGTTATCTTTGTAAGATATGACTGTAATTTCATATAGACAGCAGGAACAAGCAATTATCTTTGTAGAATGAGAAGTTTATGACTCTTACACAACGATGTAAAACAATTTATTTTGTTTACACAAAGAAATACAGGCCTGGTATGACAGCAGAAGTCTTGAGAAATGGAGACACAGTAGGCAGCACAGAGGCTTGCAGGCATGGGATATCGGATAATAAGAGATGAGACACAGCCTGGCATTGTGAACCTCATGATTATAAACAACTTGTAAATGGTCAAAAAAATGCAGCCCTGGAGTTTGACAAAAATAGTTTTAGGGATGGTAAATAGAGGAATACTATATAATGCATGTAAAAGACATCATTTATAGTAAATTCAGATGTAATGGAGTTGCAGAATAATATAGAAAGAACTAGGAGTAAAGCTTTGTTAGCAAACATGAAAATAACCTCAAATGGATCCTATAGTGAAGAAGAAACATGAACATGAAACCTGAACATCATATTCCTGCTGGTGAAGGAATCTAGGTACTTACAATTCACCTTAAGACTACCACCCCAGAATCACAAATCTAGGACTCAGAGTACAACACCAGGCAAAGGGTGAGTATAGCAGTTTTAAATTATTGTTGGCATTATTGTCATTGAAATATTTTCTGGTTTGGGTTTGTTGTTTTGTTTTTCTTCGTATAACAGTTACCTCTGAACTAATAATAATAATACTTTGATTAGACTGGTAAGATTTCAATTATGCTAGCCACAAATACTTGTCTCTTTGTCTATAAATTAGAGTTTGAGAATGACCAGGGCATTACCAACAGGAATGTCAGTGGCATGTCAGTGCTTTGGTTGTGTTTTTCTGCATCACATCTACCAGCACCTATCATCTAGTTGGGAAGAACCAACTTCCATCACACAGGTATTCATACTTTCTGGACTAGTATTACTACAGCCAGAGGGTGTGGAACTTTCACAGCTACAAACAAGGGCTAAGTCAATATTTCTTTATTGTCCATTGTGCCAGAAAGGTGTGCATTGCTCTCAAACATCAAATCAGTATATAGCTAACTGTTCACTGGGGCATCCCCCAATACTAAACTCATGCATTATCAAAATCAATCATGTAACTGAGAAAAAGATTGACCTTTATGGTGTTAGTTATATAGTCTGTCTGCATAGAAAAGTGCTTATTTCTTCTAAGGGCTTAATGTGTTTTGGATGTTGTATCAGCTTAAAGTTGGATGTCATTCTTGATGACTAACTCTGCAGTCATCTATAATGCAATCATGCCAGTTTACACTCTGGCTGAAGCCTGGAGTTAGACATCTGGCTTCCAGAAGAGGAGAGACATATCTGAACTCAACACACTCCTGCCCTGCCAGCATGGACACAGTTATCTGGAGCCAAGTGAAGGGGAGAAGTTGAACCCTTGCTTGGACACTAGATAGATGTAAGCTGATTCTCCATGTGCCTTGGCAAAAGGTATAATAGTAAATGATCTTGCCTTGCCTTACCTCTGCCTTGTTCTTAGCCTCCAGTGCACCTAGTCCTTCCTAACAGCTCATTTCCATCCCTCACACAGCCTCCTGTCTGAAAGCTCTTGTATGGTACTGCAACTTGCATAGCTCCTGCCCTCTGCTAAAAGGACCCTGGTAGACAGAGCCATGAGGTTGGTATGCATTGCGCATGATCTTCTTCAGCTCAAGCACAGGGGGGTAATGCTTCTAGGATCAAAGGACTCTGAGCTTTATCCCTTCTGTTCCCATACATCTCCCAATGGTTTAAACTGAACATATCTGGCAATTCCAGAGAAATTACACTATTTTAATTTGCATAACATCTATTTCTTTGGAACTGAACTGCAGATTTTCAAAGGAGTGTGTGAAGGATGAAATTGCTGAGTAACAGGGATGAATTTGTCATAATGCTGCTTGAAATTCTTTGAAGTTCAGGCAAGCAAAAGTCAGACAGGCAAAGCACGATGCTACAGAATTAATCAAAAATAATTTGGGATTCTTTCTTGTTGTTGATTTCTTTTTTTTTTTTAACTTTGATGTGCTCTTGGTTCTCAGCTTAAGTAGCTGCTGTTAGGAAATATGGATGAGCTACTTCTATGATTAGCTGAGAAGGTACCTCAGTCTTATTAGGGTGAGCAAACAGATTTCACAAGCAGATAGTTTTCTTCTTTTCTTTGCTCCTCCCTCTAGCACTATAAAACATATAACAGGCCCTAGTATTATGACAGAAGGGACTGAGAAGGATGGTAAGTAATGACCAATTTTGCCTTTTCTGGATGCTCTCTCACTGGAGCCAAGAAATATTTTCCCAGAGGCAAATTAATTCTTGCCTCAGACCTGTTCATCTGGTTGTGTTCCAGACTCTAACTGCATCTCTTTCTGTACCTGCCTCTTATCCATCAGCCAGCTGTAGTCTTAATTAATCCAAATTGCAGAAGCAAATTAATGTATTACAAATTCGTGGTTGTTTTGTCCTAAGCACCCAGAGAAAACTCCAATGTGTATTTTTTTTTCAATATTAGATTTTGCAACTGTCTGATGTAACATCTAATCAAAATTGAGTATCTATCTCTGCTAATACCCATAATGCACAACCAGCCTCATGAGATGTATTAAATAGAACCATAGAATGGTTTGGGTTGAAAGGGACTTAAAGCTCATCCAGTTCCAACCCCTGCCACAGTAAGGGACACCTTCCTCTAGACCAGGTTGCTCCAAGCCCTGTCCAGCCTGCCACAGCTTCTCTGAGCAATCTGTGCCAGTGCCTTATCACCCCCATAGTAAAGAATTTTTACAGAAGCCGTTTCCCCTGCCCTGGTTTCCCTTTCTATTGTGTCACTGTGGTTCATAATTTTGCTTATCATGTATTGTTTTTATATTAAATTCACCCAAATACTTACAACTGATTGATTTTTCAAGTGTCTGTTTTCTGAATAACATATTGATATATTTTGGAAATCAACAGAAAGAGAATTAAACAGAAAACAAATCAGGCACCTCAATCACATCATTCTGCTGCTGCATAATCTTTCATTTCAACCTATATATTTCATGGGCCTAAGACTACAAATCAGGCTTCTCTCTTTATTTCACTTCCTTCCATCTCAGTACATGGATTATAGCATGCATGGAACTTCTATTTATATAAAATTATATGATATATGGAATCTTTTGATAAAAGACTCAACTGACAGAATTAAACCTATGTCAATTAAGACTAAAGCAGAATCCCGAAAAGTATCCCAAAAGCAAGGGGCTTGCTAAAAATGAAGAGAGAAACTGTTCTTTATAAAACTGTCTTAACTAAAATCAAATCCAATATAATCCTCTTATTAAGTAATATTTGACAGTTCAGTCATGTGCATTTCTGCTGAAAGAAGAGACTTGCTTATTTTAAGCTTCCTGAGAGGCAATTTGCATAATGATGATGTTCTTATAGAACTGGATTGATTTACCATTTTTAAACAAGTGTCTCCAGAAAGAGTGTTTGAAACAAGTGTTTACATACTTATTTCCAGAGTCTATTGAGATTTACAGCAGGACAAGCTCCTTCCCTGTACAGATTTCGTATGCTCTCAGTCTCAAGCCACATTTGTACTCTTTGATATGTTTTTGGCCAGCCATCACTCACATGACACCTGCTGCTGTGGGTCTCTAGAGATGAGGATAAGGCTGCAAGATTTTGAGAAACCTGAGAGAAATGGTGAGCTTCCCTTATAAAAGAATCACAGGAGTCTTGCTATACTTCTGCAGAAATATTCATTCAATCTTAATATAATGGTGACTATATGCTTTAAATGTTATTTAAATGCTATTTCATCCATGAAGCAAATGAGATTAAAGAGAAGAGGTGGTAGGAAAATAAAGCAAGCTAAAGCTTTGATGACACAGTCATAGAAATTATACATGGAAAGATCAAATATAACTAATTACACATCTTCTTGCCTGTATTCACTGGGTTAGATGCTATAATTCTCTGTTTAGGCTCAGGAGGAATCTATGACTATGTTGAATTGTAAACTACAGTTAGTTTCAGAGCAACTAACATGAAGGCTTCTCAGCAAGGATTCCCTGTCTCAGTAGCTATGTGCATTTGAGAACAGCAGAGGTGGTTCATCATCATATCAGAGCAGTTTTGCATGACTGTCTTAAGGGGTCATAAAAGCTCTGTGGTTAACATACCTCATGTCTTCATGCACATGCTAGTTTTGTGCTCCCTCTGCACTAGTCCTTGAAACAGGAGATATTCCTTGTTAGTTGGAGAAGGGAAGGGAGGCAAAGCTGCTTCAGAGCTATCCTCAGCTACCAGAGCATTTATAAGAATCTGCCCACAGTCATCTTACTTAGTCTGGTATCAATTTGCTTATGAATTTTCTCCATTCCTTCAGTTTCCACTTGCATAGAGATCAAATGGTCATCCTGGGATCTAGTTTGTTAGACGTACATCAGAGTTGAGCACCAAATAGATTTTACACCTGATTACTTTGGCTTAAATCTTAAATCTTCAGATTCTGGTCTCTTCTAGAATCTCTGGCCCGTAATCAATGCTTCATAAAGTACTACTTTCTACTACAAGAGAAGGTTTCAGCTAAGTGTGCTTCCATGACTGGCAAGTGGATATGCTTTACAGGTCTTCTCTGATCTTCATCCTTACTTTTACCTTCTCTAGGCAAGCACACCTCTTTTACTGCTGATTTTTTTATGAAATTCATCCTACAAGTATACCATGAACTCTTGTCCTCAGACCCATTGATGGTGAACGAAACAACAGGTATTATTTCATTAATGCTAAGACTAGCTCCAACTCATGTGAAAAGCCTTTTCATCTCTGACAGGGTATATGACAGCTCTTAAAGCTGCTGAAACCCAATCAACTCCCACTGGCTTTCCCTCCAAGATCCTGCACCAATACTGAATGAATTAATTTGATAGAGTGCCCAAATCCTGTACTTGCAGTTGCAAGGGTAGACTCAGTCTCCACCTGAAAAAGGATAGGACCGAGCAGCTGCACAAATGTTCCCAATACACAGACTTATGTGGGTTGTAACAGGGAATAGCCACGGTAAATCTATGTCTGGAATCAGATGTCTTTGGCAAGACTTCTAACTATAGCTGACACTGTAAAGGTGGATGTGTCACTTGTGCTAGTGAATTCATATGCATCAATGACCGTTTCTAGAATTTAGTAGTTACTATTGTAGGCACTTGGGACAGATAAAGAATCCTGCAGATTCTTTTCTTGCTCTAGAGCATGAAGTAAAAATGTTAAAACTGTCAATATGCATGACTCCAATTATGTGCCTTGCTGAGAAATGACAGCAATTTTTGGTTTGCTCTGAACTGAGATCTTTCTGCATTGACCTCCTTGTCTCTGCACCTCTTAACTATGATACTTGGGGTGAATATTATTCTTCACCATTCTTCCCTGTGCTCAAGGAAGTTGTTACCTTTATGATTTGAAAAAAAAAAACAACCCAAACAACCCAAACCAAACCATCAACTGTTTCCAATTGCTTCCATTAATTAATTAATTCCATTAACATTGCAGACATTATCATTCAGCAACAATACATCTATGTGTGCATGCATGTTTCAACTGCCTGTGTGGGTACAGTGGCAAAATAAGGCCTTTTCATTCCATTCCATGTTCTAGAGTTGCTTTAGTGGCACATACATGAAGAAAGAATTTCAGAAATTAAACTTTGGAAATGAGAAAAGTTGTGTCTGTACAGCAAATTATCTTTCTTGCTCAATACATTTCATATAGATGGCCATATGCCAAACCTGATGAATTAAGACTCTACTGAGATGTGGTGATGCTTACATCACTGATGACCTCATCTAAGACCTCTTAAACTGCCTATGGGAATGCCTTACTTCCAGGCAGTATTGCTTTTTCTTCCCTAGACAGTTCAAAACCACTCCAAATGCAGAACTTTGATATTTTTTTTAAGCAAAAATTGATTGTTATGAATGTCTAGTCTGGTTATGTCATGCATTCCGTCAGCTTGTATTTAGTGGCATGACATGTATGTTAGCAGCAAAGTGAGTCTGACAAAATTGTTATACTTGAAATGGAAAGAACGATTTGGTTCTGCACATAAACTAAGAGTTTGCTTTAGAATTGTCATTTTGAAAAATAAATATTGCAAAGAAAATTGATTTCTTATTTCTTCTCCTAGAAGAGTACAAGGGCATAATCACTATAGTACTTCATAAACCTGATATGACTTTTTGCAAGCTTTCTCCAGTGTATACCTCTTAGCTAGCAAAGGAGTTTATCTCTTTTGATTGCAATGTATTCTCTGCTTAAAAAAAACAAAAAGAAAAATATCTAATGTATAGCAGGAGATGAGAATGTAATAACTTCTCATAAGAAAAACCATGAAAATATATTAGCAATTTCAGCTGGGAAAAAGCATTTAAAAAATTGTCAGTAGCTTAGCTTGCTTCCCTTAGACAAATTTATATATGGATCAAAAAAAGGCATAGTAGTTAAAAAAAGTGCCATGCAGTAGGGAGAACTAATGAGATGTTGAGTTAGAAGATACTTTGTGGAATAGATGTGCTATCAATACATAATATTATGGTAATATAATCTGATCCATGTTCTTAAAAATGTCTGAAAGTTTCCACTTAGGTTTATATTTCCAGGCATGGATAAATCATTTAAAAAGGCCTGCCTACTTTGGAAAGTGTGTCTCTCTGTGTCTTATTCCAGAGGCCCTAACAAGACACTTGAAAAAGATTGGTTTACTTTTTGCTGTCACACTGTTACGTTAATTCATTTCTGCTCTGCTCTCCATTGACTCCCTGGCTGCCTATAATAGGAAAGCATGATGGCTATCCTAAATGAGGCTTTTCCTGAGTTTATGGTTTCTCTAATCAGCAATGGATCAATTCCAAAAAAGGACACATAGATCTTAAAGCCAGCTAACATGTATATACTGTTTGTATGGCTCTCTAGAAACAGACAAGACTTAGATTCATCATACAAACTTTAAGTACCAAAGCAAGCCCTAAGATGATAGGTGTTATAGGCATCAGTAAGACATTATAGACAGTAGACAAAGACTATAGACAGTATATAGACAGTGGCATGAGTGTTGTACCTTTAGAGGATGAATAATTCCTCCTAAACCTGAGCTGTTTTTTGAGTGCACTTATCTAATGCGGTTTATCTAATATGCACGCATCTTGCTCAACAGACTATATAGTAAGCACAAGGCAACTGCTCTTCCAGATTCATCAACTCCATCAGGCACATAAATGACATGTATAATTCAGGCCTTGATGTAGCAGAAGACACATCTGAAAAGACTGCCTAATGAGGAAGGTGTTCAATGGGAAACATTAGAAATAGGCATGTGGAAGCATCTGAATATCACTAGCTCACAAACCGTGGCTAAAGAAATTCCCTGTAAGAATGTCTTGGAAGAGCTGGGGAGCATTCATTCCCCTCCAGACACAGAACAAAGTGTCATGGACTCCTTGTAGGTGTTAAAAAGGTCTCTTTCAGGACACAAGAGATTCTTGACACTGGAAGACTTACAAAGCACGCAGAAAGCAGAAAGCTTTCTGTATTGTTAGCAGAGGAAGTGAGAGAGCATAGTGTACATTATTTACCGCACAATAGTTATATCAAAATAATGCACATATTATTTTCTTGAGACTTTTTCATTACTGCTTATGAATTTTTTTATTTAAACATTGAAAATTAAATTATAATTAAAGTCTTAATGATGACAATGCCTGAGCTCATGCATGAACATAAATGTGCATATGATGCTGCATGGCAGAAGTCCTTTCAAAACTAAGACCAAGTAAACAGTGTAGCTGTGGATTATAGAAAACACTGCTGAAGCAGAAATAAAAAAAACATCTGTAGAAACAGGTTATGTACAACATCAAGGAGAAAATGAGGAACTTACAGTTCATGGAGCAGAAGATAGGGAGCTAGAGGAAGAAATTTTAGAAGCCATTGAAACAGGAGATTTAGAAGATGATATCCTGGGTAGTGGTCTAGACAACAGTCTAGGAAAATGTCAAGTGCAGCCAAAGGAATGATGCATACTTTTGATTCTTTCAGGGTAGTTAGATTGGAGTGAGTGATATCATATGGGAAAACAGTGACGAAATCTAGTGTGATGCTCAAAGAGAACATGCAGAACTGATGCAGTATGCAAGGCAGGGAAGCCAAGATGCAAAGGTTATCAGTAGTGTTTCATGTCAATGGTGAGGAAATAAACCTGAGCTATCACACAGTGGAATTGTTTACATACAGCTTAATTAGCACAAGGACTTCAATGAATATGAAGGAAAAACTTCACCTCTGGGCTTGTTTTCATGCCAAGTTTATCACACTGTAATGTGCTACATAAAATTAGTTGGAAAGAATAAGTTTGCCTGAGGTCCTATTCTGCTGTTTCCCAGCAGACCTTCTGTTACTCTTGTCGCAAACTGACTATAGATTATTTCCCCAAGGTTTTCTTTGCCTTTTCTGATCATGGCTTTTCATAATCCTAGGGTTCTGCAGATGCCATACATGATCTTCTGTGTTATCAGGAAATGGCACTGCAGGGTTCCATTTAACCAGCTCAAGCTGTCGTCTTCCATTGCTGCAGTTTCATAACTATAAAAAACCAATTACACATACTGTGAGAATGTTGATGGCTGCACCTTGGAAGGCTAAAGAGACTAATTGTGACTTGAGTCCTATGGAGTTATAGTAGCTTGAAGGTGAAAGTTTGGAGATCAGTACCTAACATGTAGCCATGCTTCCCAAATTAATTCTGTTATACTTTTTTCTGTGAGAAATGCCATCAAATCATCGTTGTGTTCTGTGTGTGAAATTACTTCCAGGGCAAGATATTTACTTATTTTGAGTATGGTATTACTCTCTTTAAAAAGTATATGTGTTACTTGTATCACTCTGCATTATAGGGCAGTTAACCAGCATTCACTGCTGGATTTCCTCCAGCATAATCTTCTGCTCACAAACCAAGTTTTGCAGATGTATAACCTTGCTTTAGGGTGCAAGTTAGATGAATGTATCTGTTTTGGAAACGTGACTATCGGGTCACCTACAGCTAAGGACAAAAGTGGAAATATAAAGCATTAGTTGCATTAGTTGTCAGGAATGTTGCTGCTGTTGTTCTTCTTATAAACTATGAAGAAAGACTATAATTATTCAAATGAAATCACTGGCATCATCAGAAAATAATATGTCCTCACAACACTGATGATACACTTACTGTGTGAAGTCTTCAGATCAACTTTACATATGCTGCATCATCACATTAAGTGATATGGTCACACATTATGGTCATAATGTAAAATAGAAACTTCATATCAGCTCCATTCATAAATCTTTATTTAAATATTCAGTGTAATTTGTCAAGGAAGTAGTGAGACCTCATTCACCATTCCAATAACTGGTCTCTTGTACCTTACATATTGTGCCATGATTTCAAGAAGAAACTGAAGCCAGATCAAACAAATAAATAAAAAATCACACCAATCAACTAATGATGAAAGCCCCACTTTGAGTCAATGTGTGCTTGGAGCTCACAGGATGGACTCTTACCTCTTTTTTCTTCTAATATCACTGGAATTTTCACATACTGATTATCAAAAAGCATGTACCACATTGGCAGTGTATAATACCTAGTGCTGTCTCTGAGAGGGTCCAGGCAGTGGTCCAACATGAACATTCAGATGTTGATTTCAGGGAATGAAAGAGCTATGTTAGTATCTGTTTCAGGTCTTTATGCTGCTGGAGACACTTAGGTGAGAAAGGTCACACACCAGACTTCTTCAGGACAGGATGAAGGAAATCAGATTCAATCCCCAAAAGCTCAAGCAAGAAGTGTGAATCAATCATTACTACTATTTGGATTTTTGGCTATGTAAGTGAAAATCCTACCTGAAAGATTTGTGCTTTATATAATGCATATATAATCCCTTGATACTGTCATACTCTAAAACTAAGGATTTTTATATTCCTTTCATAAGTTAGAGCAACCATATATTTCCCTTAGTAAAATACATGCAGGTTATTGAATACGTACATGGGCATATAAGTTTTTTTTCCATCAGCATTTCCTCCAGTACAAATCATAATAAAATGGATGAAGGGCACCCTTATGTAAATATTGCCCTGTTTCATACTGGCAAGGTCAATACTTCTATGTTTTATCTATTTCATGAATACTATGCATGTCAATTAAAACTGCCTGTAGGCAGCTTTAGCCTGACAGAAAAGCAGAATTATTTGCATTGCACCCATGAATTGATGCATTCTGCCTGACTTTTATTAACTATTTCCTCTTCTGGAAATCCCTCCAGAGCTTACCAAGCAAAAGTTTCCCCATGTCTACTGCACCCCAGAATTAAAGAATATTGATTTCTGCTGGATCACACATTGTAATCATGCATGTTCAGACCAGCCTCTGAAGAAAGTGATTCATTTACGGCCTTTGAAATGGGGTTATGCTCATATATATGCAAGCTTTTGCAATTTGGAGAAAGAGTCATTTCATACAGTCTATAGGCATCTAATCACCTTAGATAGAGGGATAATTACCAGCACATCGTCTAAAGTCAGTAGAGAGCATCACGCTTCACTAGAGTTCAGAGTACAACTCTAATTTTGATTCATCTTCTGGAAGACCAGTGTCTCCCTGTTGGCTACAGAGGGAACATAGAAAGACCAGCTTTCTAATTTTGGTACCTAATTTATATACCTAAAATAAGGTGATGTGATTACCCTTTAAAGCCTTAATTCATCTACCATAAATTAGCCATCTGGAGGTGTTAAATGATTAAGTATTGATCCATAATTCATACTGCTTATCTCAGCCCTCAGTCAACATCAGCATCTGCTGTTCATCCAGATTTAGGTGGGTGAAAGTCCATAGCTGTTTAAACTGCCTATTTTGTTCATCTGCAGAACCTTCCCACCTCTGCCCAAATTAGATATCTAGCCCTTAATAAAGTCTACTTGTGATTAATCCTCCCAAAGGCAGCTGTCAAAATCCTAAAACTCTCTAAATGCTGGACAGCTCTTAATTCTTGCTGAATCTCAGACCTACATAAATACCTAGTTAATGGATGGCCTCAAACTGAAACGCTCAACCCTGGCCTCTTCCAGCTCATTTTGACCTTGGAGTTAATAGGTAGTGAAATCAGAGAAGCAGAAGAGATAGTGGGAAAATAGAGGGGATATTTCCCTAGGACCTTTTAAATATTCTCTGGGCATCCTGGCCAACTGTCCTTGTAGTGGATGGTCTTTCTATTTTAATTAGCCCTGAGATATCTGCATTTTGCCTCTGAGAGTGCCAAAGTACGGTACCCATTTAACTCTGTCAGTGCTCAGCCATCTAGTGATAGACCATAGGAAGTAGCAAGCGACTTGCATTTTTGATGTCAGCCTGAAATAATGAAGATGTTGAGTAGGTTGTTGCTTACAATAGCCTTGGCTAAGGGAGGAGAGAGAAACATCGGCATTCACAAAAAACATTTCGCTAGCCTTCAACCACCATTGCACAGGTCAAGTGAAAAGCCAGATGCATTATTCAGGATGAAATACTACCAGTCCAAGGTATTGCAGTGGCTGCAGAGGGCAATTGGCTGTTTGGCCTCAGGAAGTGGCAGCACGACAAAAAGCAGCTATCTACCTTCAGGAACAGATTTCTTCCCCTTGGGCATCTGACTTGGGAGAAATTAATCTAGCCTTGCATTCATGTAAAATTTTCTCCAATGATTTCTGGATCAATCAATTCTGTGCTATAAATCTGTAATCTGACAAGTCTTAGAAATGCATGGTCATTACATCACAAAGCCTTTTAGCAGTTTGCATGACATCAGTTGGAGGAATCCAATGAAATAATAAAATGTAGATGCAGAGTAAAGCAGAACACACCCCAGTACACTTCTGTGAATCTCATTCATATGAAAATGTTCATATCTCATCTACAGGGTAAAAATTGCTTAAAAAGTATGTCACAAATGAAAAGCCTGGAAAATAACTTTGTTCTTGTGCTATATCCTCAGAGCATATTTATGATAAGGGATTTCAAGTTACGAGGTGACTGTGTTTTGAACTTGTTACATTATGTTAACTGTGCAGATAATGTGAGCATAGCACTGTTGCAAGGCAAAAAAAACAGATGCATATTTTCAAAACAATACATTTCTGAACACTATTATCCCACAAACAGCAGTTGCGAAGACAAAATAAAAACTTTGGGAGATACTTTGATTTTGGTGTAAGCAAATATTGTAATTTTAAGAACAGATACAGCCATAGGGTATTCAAACAGTATTATCTATACGTAAAGGGACAGATGTGGAGAATAAAGGTGTGATTATAACAGGAAAGCTCTTCATGCTGAAGTTTATAGTACTACCTGAATAAACTCCATTAAAAAATGGCTTGATGGCAAAATACTGCATAGATCTGTCTGAATCCTGGAGGTATTTTCTCTGGATACTGCTACTTTAGAAGATATCAATGTTTAGGTAAAATGTTACCTAAAACACCACTTGTACTCCTATTCCCTTCTGTTGGTGTCAGCTTGTTGGTTAGATGGTTTTCTTCCATGAGATACAAAGCCAAACTAGTGTGCACCATCCTTGGAGGAATCACAGTTAGCATCTCACAGTCAGAACCATCAGGTTTAAGTTGTTAATTTCTGCTATCTGAATTAGAATATTTTTATTTCTTTAAAAATTTTGTGTTTAATTGAAAATATTATTTTTCCCTCATCAGTTTGCCTTCATTTCTGTGACTAGCCAGAAGTTATCCTTTTCTAAACAACTTCTGTAAGAAGCACAGTTCCCACTAGTTAAAATCACACCCCAGAAGATCAACAGACTGTTCACTGTGCCTGAGCTCTCACTGAAATAAAACGTTGCGAAGAATGCTATTTTACTTACAAGATATTCAACATTTTTTGAAATTAGTATCTGCTTAAGCTTTTCCCTTAACAGACTTAAATCTGATGACTTTCAATTTTTATTATTCCCTCATTTTCCTGTGAACAAAAAGAAATATGAAAAATTGCCTCTGGGAATTAAACTATGCAAGATGGAATCAAAGTAGTATCTGCATTTGTCATCTTGAGAGTGAAACACATGTAAAGATGAGTTTACCTTTCGGAGAAGAGTTATTTGCCTCGTATTCTTTGACACACATTTTTGTGGCTTATAGTTTTAAGGTAGCTAGAAAAAGGAAGTGTTGGAACTCTGGTGTATTATATATAAGTCTAGAAAGTTTTAAAATGATAGTTCTGGGGGGTTTTATGATAGATGAGTACATAAAATATAATTTAATTTAATTCGTATTTGTTATTTTTTTAAGTTCGTCAAGTCATGAGCCATGAAAATGTAATGAAATGCCTTTTCCTGAATACTGGAACTAAACTGGGCACAATAGAGAAGAACGGAAAACAATAGTCAGTGGTCTAGTGAGCACTAATACTTCCTTTAGTCAAGTGAAACATGCTTTATGGTGGGAACTAAAAGAAGTAGCTCCAAAGTTAGTCAGGTATTTATTAAGACTGAGGACTATGTAATTTATCCAAACTTAAACAGTTAGTGACAAAAGACTGAAGGGAAACTTCAGAGTTAAATCCCTGCACATTGCTCTGGCTGCTAGGCGAATTCCTAGAGAATTATGCTGGAGATTTGCAGCCCAGAATCCAGAGTGAAAGCACAGCCGATTAGATAAGCAATATAAAAATGCTAGTATGACTAAATGATGTCTGATCATGCTGTGAAACCATCAACAGTGTTAATTTCCATTTTAAATACTATACATAGCTCAGCTCCTCTAGTTTTGTTGGACAGATACCCAAATGTTAAGGAAATGAGATAAAGAAAGGGAGCCTGTCCTGTTGGCATGGCAAAGTAATTGGCTACAGTAACCTCCAATTTCATCACAGATTTATAGTGTCAACAAGTCATCCAGATGATTAGATCCAAACTTGTACAAGACCAACTAATAAACAGAGCATTCTTAACACAACACAGTCTCTCAAAGTTACACAATGCAGGCTCTTAACTACATGGCAGCATCTGTGAAAGGCTTTTCAGTGAGTCAGAAATCTGGCAAGCGACTTTGATTCCATTAGATGAGAAACAGAGGAGTCTTAGGAAACTTTGAAAATAGCAGACAAATAGACTTAAGTATGGTCTGAAAATACGAAACACAAAACCTCAAAAAAATTTTATCAGTAATAAAATGAACTCTTTATACTTATGATGTTTATAGACATGCAAAAACACATTAATTTTAGTTTCATACCAACAGGTATCTAGCTAAGGTTAAAATACGAGGTCCACACTTATTTTTGTCTCAAAAGGTTGTGAAACAATGCCTCTCTTTTCAAGCTGCCAAGCTCTGGGAACTTAGGCTTCACAGACCCATTAAGCACCGAAATCTGTATTCAGTTTCTCCCAGGTTCTTCCAAAGATTAATCAGAGATGCCAGGTGCCTATTACACTGAAATGAAGCCATGTGACAACCCAGAACAGATGAGCTCACCAGAGTGGTGGAGAAGTGAATAAGCACTGGGTTTACTATGTCTGGATGGCCGAGGGTATTGCACAAGGCAGCAAAACAATTTGTTTTGAGGCCACAGGCTCTGGTTGGTCCTATATATGTAGAAAAACTTTGCATTTTACTATTTCATGGTATAAGTTGCTATGCATCCCCAAGTTATCAGGCTATAGGAATCAACAGCAGGAACAGTTACTACAGCTTAGTTCTCATGTTAACAAAAGTTTGCACCTACATTTGGGTATGGATAATTGTTTAAGTGTATTATTTGCAGTCTCAGATAGGAATGATAGAATCATGGAGTCATAGAATAGTTAGTGGGAATCGTGGAACGGACCTTAATATCATCTAGTTCCAACTCCCCTGCCATGGGCCCCTCTAGTGCCTTACACTAGAGCATGTCACCCAAGGCTCTGTCCATCCTGGCCTTGAAAACTGCCAGGGATGGAGCATTTACCACGTCTTTGGGCAACCCATTCCAGTGCCTCATCACCCTCACAGTAAAGAACTTCTTTCTTATATCTAACCTGAACTTCCCCTGTTTAAATTTAAACCCATTACCCCTTGTCCTATCACCCTCATGAAAAGTCCCTCTCCAGCATCCTTGCAGCCCCCTTCAGACATTGGAAGCTGCTCTGAGGTCTCCATATGGCTTCTTTTCTCCAGGCTGAACAGGAAGCAGAAGCAGAAGCTGAAGCAGAAGACATAGTACCACAGAAGCTTACCCTAGCTATAACAGGTGTGGAGAGGGAGTCCTTTCCCTGTATCCTAGACTGTTCATACCGAGATAAAGTCTTGAAAAATCTGGAGAAAATCATGCTTCTTTTTCAATATTAAGTGCTCTGAAGCTAAGAGGAAGATTCTGTCTTCCAAGACAATCAGGTTGGCAGGTCTAGCTGACACTTTATAAAGAATTAAACTTGACACAACTAAGTAACGTCTAGACATGAGAAATTGTGCATCAACATCTTTAAAAGGGTCCTGAGGTTACGGAACAAAATCTAGGAGTTTTATGCCCCCTGAATTTTTTATGGGGAATTAAGATTACAGAGATGAGGTACTCAACATGAACATTATTCTATTATATTGGTAGGAAACTTGAAAAAATCCTACAACAAATATTATCAACTTCCTAGGAATTCAAGAATGCATTTGGGAAAAATTCCTAGATCTAAGTTTAGCCAGATGCACAAAGCACAGCTTTTACCCTGTGCAAAGGTCAGAATACAGGCAGAAAATTTTCGACACAAGTAACATCCAGAAAACCATCATGCGACACTGCCTTTCTTTAATGTTCTCCAAGTATCATGCATCATAAATAATGCACACAATGCGTTTTTAGCAAAATAAAATCCTTCCTTCCTTCCTTCCTTCCTCCCTCCTTCCTTCCTTCTTCCCTCCCTCCCTCCCTCCCTCCCTCCTTCCTTCCTTCCTCCCTCCTTCCTTCCTTCCTCCCTCCTTCCTTCCTTCCTCCCTCCTTCCTTCCTTCCTCCCTCCCTCCCTCCTTCCTTCCTTCCTTCCTTCCTCCCTCCTTCCTTCCTTCCTCCCTCCTTCCTTCCTTCCTCCCTCCCTCCCTCCTTCCTTCCTTCCTTCCTTCCTCCCTCCTTCCTTCCTTCCTCCCTCCTTCCTTCCTTCCTCCCTCCCTCCCTCCTTCCTTCCTTCCTCCCTCCCTCCTTCCTCCCTCCTTCCTTCCTTCCTCCCTCCCTCCCTCCCTCCTTCCTTCCTTCCTCCCTCCTTCCTTCCTCCCTCCCTCCCTCCCTCCTTTCTTCCCTTCCTGCCTCCCCATTCTTCCTTTACTTTGTCAGGGACTGTACTCACCGATACAACATCTGTGTTGGGGAGTACACTTGCTGTGTTCAACTTCTTTCAATACAGGGATCAGAACGAACTAAAGCCCTCTAATACCCAGTTAAGAGAACTGCTAACAGTGGTGTTAATTAAGGCAGAGGCATCATGAGCAGCTTCCTCTTGATCATACATTCTCATGTTGGTTTTGGGCTCAGAGCCATGCCTACACTCTCCATTACTGAGATCAGTAAAAATGGTGCTGTGAAGAAAAATGGCATAAAGGGAGCCAGAAGGTCTCTGTGGTAATTAAAGTTCATGTGATTAGAGATCCATGAGGATGTGGTTACAGAGCTCCCTCCAGTACCTGGTGGTGAGCTCACCTGTGGTATCTTTAATCTGAAGACCAGCTACATCTTTGCTGCTTTTCCATTTACAACCTTGCTCCTCCATCATTAATACCTTTCATCCCAAGTAGAATCTCAGTTGACAAAAGCATTTTGGTGTCAAAACCCAGTACAACTAACAGAAATCTAATACACAGTTTTTACAGTAATATTCACTGGTTTGCTGATCAGTCTTCTGCATCTTTTATTTTTTCTCTTTTTGTTTTCCCCCATTTACTATTGTTATGAGAATACTTGGAGCACTAATAAAAAAAAGGGTAGAAACCCTCTGAGACAGAGATTTATTGCTCATACAGTCTAAGCAGAGCAAGGCTTCCAGCTAAGTCACTTCAACTTCAAAGGATGCTGAGTGAACTCAGCTCCTTCCAGGAAAGATGTGTGGGCTCAGCTGGAAATATGGCACATACACACTCATCCCTTTAAACCAGGCACATACAGTTTGTAACACAGTTATTGTGTTAAAAGGGGTAGGGAGGAGAGAGGGAGAGAGCTGGAATACTTAAGGATAGAAAGCAGGGATACATCTGGCTACCCAGGGGAGCGTGGTCCAGCCAGCAAGCAGTGGTTTCACCAGCAGGAACATCTCCACTCCAGTGACAGTGCTTTTAGGGTACAAATTCCTCTGCAGAATCTGGCTATCTCTTCATGCCCCATGCCCCTTGTTCATACATATAAACCCTGTTTGTGCGATCATATGTTGTCACATTGCTGATATTCGAAAGATTTGAGCAACGCAAATTCTGTAAAAGATTTTTATTAGACCAACCGATGCAGTTGGAGAAACAACAAAACACAAAGGCTCTAAAGGCACACGGAGCCCTGAAGAGTGGTTTGCTTGCCCAAAAGTTGTCTGCTTTTTCCAGCTACATTAGTTGATTTAACAAGAAGTATTAGCTTGAAGTACAAAACACTGCTTCTCTTAGATACGGCAGCAAAGAGTCAGTGATGGTTACTAGACAGCTTAGATGGGAAGCTTATCTATCACAGAGAGACGTTGCCTGAGATCCAGAAATGAACTCGTAATCAGAGGACAGGACATACTTGTGAAATGTTATATATCATTTGCTTTGTAGAAGGACAATTACAATTACAAGCCCTCTACAACCTCATGATAACGTGAAATGCGATCATAAGATAAAAAATCCACAACATTTTCCATTCTGAATCTCAGAATAAAAGGTAAATAACTGTGTGGAAAATTTATTCCACCTATATCATGCTGTTATTATCAATTTAGTTCAGAGAACCTCCTGAAAATTAATGAATGTCACTGAAATGATTTTCTTGCTGACTCGGTGTCTGGGGGATTACCAGCCTGACAGAAAGAGGAAAAATATATATGCATATACTTCTGGGTACAGAAATCATTTTCTTTTTTTTATCATGTATAAACAAAAAGCAGCAATATATTTTACTCCAGTAATTTATGAGCAAGTATCTCCGCTGACACAATAATTTTGCAGCTACCCAAACCAGGAATAATTTCATGATGGGATTTTATTTGTGAAGTATAAATTAGAATTTTGTCATAAGCCCAGCATATTCAGCAAGGCTCTGTATCTTTACTTGGATTCATTTATACATATTAAAAGAGAGCAAAAAAAAAACCAACCCACAAGGACCTAAATTAATGGGTACATAGGAAAACAAGGATTTTCAAGTACTGCTGACTGACTTTTCAACGTAACTAATTTAAATTTAAAATTAGTACAAGAACAGTATCCCATCATTTTGTGCCATGGAAGCCTTCTGAGTAAAACTATATGAGAAGCAAGAATACAGCATGTATCTGTGAGTTTTACAAATTATGTCAATGCTGTATGTAGGGCTGAATACAACTTAAAGTGTTGGATTTTGTACCCTAGGTTTCATCATGTAAACTAATATATGTCTCTTTGTCCTAGCAGAATACAGGCCCCAGCTGAGATGGATACTGAAGAAATATAGTGAAAAACAGATCCTGAGAAAACAAGATTTCAGCTTATACAGACCAAAAAATAGAAGTTTCTACCAGCAAGGTCTTGAGATAGAGGTTAAGTGCTATTCCCACACTGTCAATGGAAAACCATCCCAAACATAAGATGGGAACCCAGGGATCTTTATTTCGACCAGTGAATTAACAAGACATGGATAGATTTTATTTAGTTTCCCTGCTGGACATCAGCAGCATCTTGGGGAGGTTTCTGGCCTTAGATTCAATCCGCCTGACTTTATACCATAAATAGCTACATCTGAACTTGTATTCTCAGCTGTCCATTTTGTTAGCAGGGAGAAACAAGCTCTTTTAGAGCATGATTCATCTTATCTATTGTAGACATCCACCTCAGGCTAAATTGAATTGCCTTAGCAATGACATCTCTCTGGTATTGCAAAGTGAGTCTAGGGTCACCAACTCAGGTGAAGAGATTTACAGAGGAGGTATCTAAATCTGAATGAATGAATCTTTCCCCATGTGTTAAAGGTGTGAATTGGCCCCAGTGAAGCAAGAATGAGAAGCGAAGTGGGAAGTGATAATTTGTTTTTACAGTTCTTATTTGGATATGTGTCAGCGCAATGTCAATGATCTAAAACCTAATTTAAGGTAAAGGGTTTGCCTAGGTGAATTTTCTTCCATTTCTTCTGCTAAGCAGTCTTACCAGTCCATACAACAGTACAAAAAACTGAGCTGTTTCTAGTCTGCAAAGAAATTGAATTTACTGCACACAGAGAGGATTGGTACTAAATTTGCATAAATTTTAGGAGGATGCTTATTTTTAAAAGAAGGTCTGATTTTCCTTTTTTTTTTTCTTCCTTGCAGAACAAATGGTAAGCATGTTGAATATTATAAATTATAAACTTGAGGGTAATTGCATAGGTTAGATGCTTAGTGGATAAATTGGAGAAGAAATTATCTTACCAAAAGAAGAAATAAAAGTGGCAATGAAAATGATGTAGAAGACTTTTCTATTTCATCCTCAGAATAAGGGTAGGACTAAATAAGTATAAGAAATAGGAGGGAATTTGAAAATCAAAGCAAAGTTGTAAAACTTGTAATAATCAATAATGTTGTAATGAAAGATGTTAGAACTTGGGGAAAATATTTGCAGTATATTATACTTCTGTGTTGGTTGTCATCTGGTAGTTCCTCATTTGGTGGTTCTTCAGTTGAATACTTGTATTAATCTTCTTATGACACCTGTGTTTTCTCCTTTTAGATTATTTTAAGGTTCAGCAAGTAAGTTTCTCTGATAGATAATAAAGGTTAAGCTATAGATTACATAGTAGCAGGCTTCCCAAATCTGTGCAAGAACGCATAATGATCAAAATATGTCACCCTATGTTTTTTCCAAAGGAACCATTTACCTATGTCTAGAAAATATTTTCTAAAGTCTTCTTAATGACACTAGAGGCCAGTTTTACACAAGAAAAATAATTCTCCTAGTTCAAATAATTTTCATTCTTCTAGTTTCATCACTATTGCAGTCATTGCACCTACCAAAACAGGAAGCAAAAAGCTGTCCAAACAAAATGTACTAATCCAGATACATCCCACAGTGAGGATTTGTGAGGCATTGCTTTCATAACTCCCACATGGGCACACTACAGCCCATTCTGTTCCTGCAGTGTTCATAGAGGGGAAGATATTAATATGGAAAGCAGAGAACATTTTCAAAAGCAGACATGTAAGATGTGGTAAAAGTCAACACAAAAAGAAAAATAGTTTTCATCACAAACATAACAAATTTAATTGATTGGGATAAAAGTAAAAATCACATGAACTAGTAGGCATGCCAAGAGGTGATGAAGCACAGGCAACAGGAAACTGCACAAGAAAATGTGTAGGGCTCATGGTTCTACTTTGCAAAGCAGCAAATAACTGCATCGCACATCCTCAGCTGTTCAGGAGCTCATGAGCTGGCTGTGTCTGTGAAAGAATCTGTTAAAGGATCTCATTAAAAGAGAGACAATAGCCATCATAAAGTGTCTTATTGTGCCCATCAAATGAAAGAGCTTCTCCTTGTGAGCACAGTTCCACTGCTACCCCATCTCTGTCCCTGGAGCAGAACTAAATGGAGAAAATGTCAGATGTCAAAAAGTCCAGTTCAGGTAAGAGGTGATGCAAGGAGTGCAAAAAATCCCAAATGTATAAAAGTCTATGACTTTTGATCATCCTCTTACCAGTTTCTAAATTGCTGCTGCTTTTTTACAGATAGGGAAAATGCGCTGAATTATTGTCATTTTCTTAGGAATATCTTAACCACAGTAGCCATTTTACACTGAAGATATTTAACATATTTTTGTATTTGCTTCTGTTATGTTGCTTAATGTGTTCCTGAAAAACGTTTAGTATGACTTCACTAAAGATGAAATAAAAATATGAATAGAGTAATATATGCATTACTTTTCCATTTCTGGAAATCTGAATTCAAGCTCTACTGGGATTTTGATAAAAAAGAAGTATAATATTTGACTACAGTGATATTTCAGGTCATGATTACATGACTTATTTAGATGTTTTGGGACCTACTCAATATGCTTGCTACACTCTGTTTCATTTTTTCATAATGCTGAAATCTTGCTGTTAAGGATTTTATCAAAGTAGTGTAATATACAACGTCAGACTAAAGTAAAATACTGTGACACTGTCATAGATTTTCATCTCTAAAATGGACACCCAAAGCAATCTTCCTCTCCTGTGTTCTTATGAAATTTAGAATGACTAAAATGCAAGTCATTAGCATTCAGGTTGTTTATGACATTACAAAATGATGAAAGTAGCTTGAAATGAATAGTAGCTTAAAGTGCGAGACATTTTGTGAAATTATGCATCTGTTTCTTCACTAGAAAATTTGTATGCCAGCCAAGGCATAGCAAAGCAGAGAACTGCAATTAAATCAGAGAAAATTCTAATGCTATGTCCAGTTCAGGATCTCAGCAGTCAGGTAAGGAACGTTTAGCATTCCCAGTATCCATAAAATACTTTTCAAAAACAGAGTATAAAAACTCTATCATAAGCTTCTGATACTTTCTAAAAATAACCTGAATTTGTAAATTGACAGATCTTCAAAAGTCTGTCAAACAAAGGGCTCAAGATATCTAATCCCATGGCTATGTCAATAATCCAATGATTATAAAACTCACAAGATAATTATTTATCTAAGAGTAATGTAACAGCTTAGGTAAACACAAAAAGGCAGCCGTGTAAAATGGAAGAACTACGTAGTAAGAGATCCTTGTTACAAGTTTGATTAATTAAATACAGACTGCAATCAAAGAGAGACCCATTTGTAAACCACTTGTAAAATGTTCTGAATGCAAACTGAAATAAACATTTAATTGCCAGGCTGAGAGCAGTCATAGTAGCAGTTTGACATCTTCTTGGGTCTTGGTCCAGACAATGATAAAATATGACAGTACTCAGCGAAGGAAAACATGCATATATTTATATTTCATTTCAGAGGTGTGTTTGCATATACCTAAAATTAAGCATACACTCGGTTCATGGATTTGAAAGTATCTTCAAGGGCTAGACTCCAAAGTCCTGTTTTGCAGATTCAGAGTTGCCTAGACACAATGGTTTTGTTAAATATTGCTATTGTGTTTCATTCATCTTGTTTTCATTACTATAACAATTTTTTAACACACATTTCAAGCAGCTTATTTTGAGTTAGTCATGCACCCTGAAAATGCTGGGCTGGTTTCTAATTTCTGTGTGATCTCTGTAAAGATATTCATTATCTGAAAATTTGAAAATACGTAAGTTCACACGTTAAGATACTTAAAAATAGCAGCAGTTACTAAACCAGGCTCTTGTGGTAAATGGAGTCATATCGTAAACTTTACAAAGTGTTAGTAAAGACTTCTGGTTTTCTATCAAAAGTCCAAAAGATATTATTTACTGCTGATAAAAACAGATATGTTACGGTTGTTTGGAAAAGAGCCTGGAACGTTCATACAGATGGAGAGAAACATTGATCAAGAAGGAGTGAAAGATACTTATGTGTTCAGTGGCCAGAGGAAAATGAAAAGGCTGAATTCAGCTATGTTCCCAAAGGACAGGGGACAGTATAGAAAGAATCCCCAGGACTGATAATTCCATAACCTTAACTGAACAAAGAGGTCAGTGATAAACTAAGCTCACTCCTATGGCTCATTCTAGAATCATAGAATGCTTTGAGTTGGAAAGGACTTTAAAGGTCACCTAGCTCCAATCCCCTGCCATATGCAGGGACATCTTCCATTAGACCGGGTTGTATCAAAGCCCTGTCCAGCCTGGTCTTGAACACTGCCAAGGACAGACAAGTGGCACAACCTGTGAGGCAGATCCAATACATTGTATGCTGTCACTCTGATATGTAGACCTCAGAAGGATTAAGGGATGTGATACTCAACTGCGGAGTGGCTGACAGTATGGATATCTACCTCCAGTAAAGACAGCTCACTTTGCTGATTTGGTTATTTCCTAGGCATGGGAGGGGAGGGAGGTTTGACACCAAGACTGGGATTCACAACAGTTGAGATGCTGAATGTCGGGATGTGATGAATATGTGAAAAATACCAAGTTGTGACTGCAGTGGTATCTCCTGTATGAGCTCAGACTCATGTTGGAGTCTGCAAATCAAAGCCTGCTGTTTTGTCACCTAGAGTACAAGAAATGATGTCGGAGAGGGTAGAGTTGGGGAGTCATCTTACTGCTCCTTGGGTCATTTGTAAATTGTGGATGCCTTTTCTACAAAAGACACCCATAAATGTAACAAACTTCACCACTGCATACCCCAGCAGTAAGCTACAGCTTCTTGCTTTCCTGGCTATGCAATCATTCAGATTTAGTAGGCAGTAAGTTTTCTGTAAGTTATCCTGGGTACTCATGTGAGACACTGGAGCTGTGCTTTAATCTCCTGTTAATGTGGGGTAGAAAGCTGCTATAAGTACTAGGGGAAAAGGTTTACCGCTACTGTTTTTATTTAATGGTATAGGTGGATGGATGCTGTGCTTCACGTCTCTGAAGGAGTTCAGTTCTTTGGGCTTGGCAAGCAACATGTAGCATGCCTTCAGGTTGGGTTTTCATTTTGAAATGAAAACTAAATTATGGAGTAATCACTACGTACAATGAGGGCTTAGTCTCAATTTTAATATCCATTTCATCAGAACAAGTTAAAAAATTAGGACAGAGTATCAGCATGTACCAGTGTCTCCTATTTGTCATCCTCATGAGCAGCTGAAATACAAGAGGAAAAAACTAGAGCTCTGTAACTATTTTTGCAGAACTATCGCATTTCATTCTTGTGTACTGCAGTAGACAGAATAACTCTGTAAAATTTGGAAGTTGCTTTGAAGTCTTTCTTTTTTACATCCCTTTCACACCCAGTTGAAGAAGAGATTCACAGCACACCACTTTGCATTTCTTACAAGCCTTGCATAAGACAGATCCATTGTAATGTGAATATCAGGTCAAGGGCATGAAAAAATTAATAATGATTTTTTTTTCCATCTTTGACAGTATTTCTTCATTTTAATGGCTGGTCAGTGCCATGAACGGCAACCAGCTTTCCCAGTCTGTAGGGAAGGGGTGACACCAACAGCCCTGAGCAGAACAACCTACGGAAAAGCTGAGTCAGGAGGAGGTTTTTTTTTGCAAGGTCAACATTAACATTCCTTTGTTTCAGTCATGAGGAGAATGGCAACAAGAGTGACACTACATAAAATGGTATTTTCAGAGTGACAGAATGTAAATGGGAGGTGATGAAAACGTCCTCAGCCTTTCCCGCTACCTCCTCAATATGGTAACCCCTGTTCTCTCCTGAAGTACTTTTCCCCCTACTATGAAATACTCCCAATTCTCTTTTCTCCCCTTCCCTTCCCTTCCCTTCCCTTCCCTTCCCCTCCCCTCCCGTCTCCGCCTCCCCTCCCCTCCCCTCTCCCCTCCCCTCCCCTCCCCTCCCCCCTCCCCTCCCCTCCCCTCCCCTCCCCTCCCCTCCCTTCCCTTCCCTTCCCTTCCCTTCCCTTCCCTTCCCTTCCCTTCCCTTCCCTTCCCTTCCCTTCCCTTCCCTTCCCTTCCCTTCCCTTCCCTTCCCTTCCCTTCCCTTCCCTTCCCTTCCCTTCCCTTCCCTTCCCTTCCCTCCCCTCCCCTCCCTTCCCTTCCCTTCCCTTCCCTTCCCTTCCCTTCCCTTCCCTTCCCTTCCCTTCCCTTCCCTTCCCTTCCCTTCCCTCCCCTCCCTTCCCTTCCCTTCCCTTCCCTTCCCTTCCCTTCCCTTCCCTTCCCTTCCCTTCCCTTCCCTTCCCTTCCCTTCCCTTCCCTTCCCTTCCCTTCCCTTCTTTTCTGTCTCCTCTCCTCTCCTCTCCTCTCCTCTCCTCTCCTCTCCTCTCCTCTCCTCTCCTCTCCTCTCCTCTCCTCTCCTCTCCTCTCCTCTCCTCTCCTCCCTTCCCTTCCCTTCCCTTCCCTTCCCTTCCCTTCCCTTCCCTTCCCTTCCCTTCCCTTCCCTTCCCTTCCCTTCCCTTCCCTTCCCCTCCCCTCCCGTCTCCTCCTCCCCTCCCCTCGCCTCCCCTCCCCTCCCCTCCCCTCCCCTCCCCTCCCCTCCCCTCCCCTCTCCTCTCCTCCCCTCCCCTCTCCTCTCCTCTCCTCCCCTCTCCTTTCTTTCTTCTCTTCCTTACAAAAAGCAGTCCTGCAATACCTAGCTTTTCCAGGCTTTTCCATTTCCACAGGAGTAACTCCAATGTGCCTGACCTCATTTTAATGTGGCATTGAATAGCATGGCATCAAGAATAGGAGAGGAAAAAAAAAAAGGAAAAAAAAAGGAACAAACATTCTACAATAAAAACCTTAATCATGTAGTTATAAGTTTAAAAAAGGTTTGAAAGTCTGATGCTTTGTCTTTCCTATTTCACATGGTCCTGCTGCTAAAAAAAATTTCCCCGAGGTTCCTGCTGCATCTCTCCTATGAATGATTCTCTTTGATCAGAATCCAGTGCAAGCAGGGCATTTTTTTTTCAGTCTTACAGAGGCAATGATTCTATATCACAGCATTGAAACTCTTGACAGCTCAGTGGGGGTGAGAAGAAGAAGCAGGGTTATCTAAAAAAGAGAAAAAAGAGGAAGCAATTCAAAGTCAGGCCAAAGATGACAGGAGAATCAGGATAGCAGCTGTACAAAATCATACTTGATCTCTGCCAGAGATGTGGTATGTAGGGGTGAATGACAACTTCTAATTAAACTTGTGACTGATTACCATGTAAGAAATGACACAATTTGTCGAAGACCTCGAGTCGAAGATGAATCAGTTTTATTTGTGGAAAATGCTAATTTAAAGTTATGCATTTTTAGAGGAACATCTGTGGCATATTTTTGATAAAATTCACTCCATAATGAAATCTTTCTTTTTTTTTAAACTAAAACTTTTAATTTGTCTTTTATCCAAGAACTGACTTTGCATTACAGTAAATAAAGAGGAAAAATAATGAAAACAAAATTTGGAATAGACCTGACTGTAATTCAACAGCCCTCATTTGAAATTCCAGGAATGAATCAGTTTTAAAATACAGTATCTGTCGTAGTGTAATAGATTTACAGATCTGCATTGAGAGACTCAGGATATTATGTTTCAGAGCTTTTGGACTGTTTGTTTGTCATATATGCATGTGCATTATTCAAACACATGATGACTCAGTTGAAAGCACATTTTGAATCTGGATTCACACTGGGATTAGCCAGGTTCTCTACTGAGAGCCGTCTCAACTGTTGTGCAAGTTGGTATTTTTCAATACAGAAGACTAAATCACTGTTGCCTTCTACCGGTTGCCTCACGTTTCTCAGGCAGGGTGAAGCACCTGGTAAACTGCCTGGTGCAGAATTTTCTTAGCCTGAAGTCTTTGGGTGGCCACATGCTGGTTTGTCACCCATTGCCAGAGTTGACCTCTCATGGAAATTTGCAGGAAAAGCAAGGAAAGGGTGGGAATGCTTGGATATTGCCATGTTCTGCCGTCAACATCCTCTGGGCATAGCCTAGGATGGTGAGAGGGGCCTGGTGAAACATACATCAGGAACCACACTAATGGTTACACATCATGGAGGATCAATAAATAATGTCTTAAGTGTATATAGTCTTTTTTGGGTATATATGCAATTTTTAAGCCCCAGCTGATAAGAAGATGATATAGAGGATAAACTTAATTTTCCTGACTCCATCCTCTTTCTGCATTTGATTGCCTAGGTTTCCTGTGCTGTTCCTCTAAGAAAATCCTGGTCCATTATGTTAACCCTAGACTATTTAGGACAAATACAAGCAGGTTCCAAGTAGGAATGTTATTTAAACATGGAAATAAACAGGAAATCCCATTTTAGAATAAATAATAGTTGTATATAGAGCAACACATGGTTTTCTATGATTGTTCTGAATCTCGATCTTCTTTCCTTCTGTCAGAAGAAAGCATCCTGTGGATTTCAGTGAGGTCTGGATCGTTATTTCTTATTATATTTCTTATTTCAAAGACAATCCCATGAAGTACTTTGATCATTTAGCAGGATAGATATAGCACAGAGACTGAAATAGGGAACTGAAGGTGATGTGACACATGAAGTCTGAGTACAAACTCAGTAGTTTCTAGATTAACATTTCATAAAGATGGGTATTTTGGCTTTGAGAGGAAATTGATTCTTTAACAGTCTTCTTCTTGTTACTGGTTTCTCTGAATAAAGAATCAGCATGCATGTCTCCATGGCATTTTTTATATCGATATATCTAAAATATAATGTTTAACATTTTTATTAAGATTAGTATCTTAAAATACAGTCACATGGATATTTTCCAAATGCTTTTTCTTCACTAGCTTGCTCCAGAATTCAATTGACTTTTTATACTTAAAGGTAAATCTGGATTCTAAGGCATTAATTATCACATTTTCATACTCTACAGAGTTATTATATACCTTTAGGCTATTGCTGGATGATGTTATTTTTAAAAATGTGGGAGTGAAGAGCAAAGATTTGGTATGCTTCTGTTTGCCATTGTTTATGCTTATAGTTAGCTTTACAGAGCAGAAAGTGAAATTATGTATTTCCTTTTCAACTCTTTATTCTCTTCCTTATGTGATCCACATTTTGAGAACAGGCATACTACTGTCAAGTCAAATTTTAAGTCTACATTCTTAGCTTTTCTGAAATTGCACATCGTCATGAGTTCCACTTTATTTACCTAGACCACCTCTGCCTGTGAGAATAAGGAAACACAAGATGAAGGTAAAATTAACCGACAAATATAAAAGCACTTCTGCCCAATGTTTTTCTTTCCATCTAGCTTAGGAAGCATAACCTTGGAGCAGTTAAAGCAGGGCCTTTTGTGGAAGGTGTCCTTGTCTATGGCAGTGGGGTTGGAAGTAGATGATCTTTAAGGTCCCTTCCAACCCAGAACATTCTATGAGTCTTTTCTGCATCGATACATTTCAAAGCTATGGCAGTAAGATGTCTTGATACCTGCTCTTACTCACCAAAATCTCTACTACAACTAGAAAATTGCCAAAAAATGAAAGCAAACTCTGGTCAGAAGAGCAATGTGCATTTTCTTATGTAGATTCCATTACAGTCAATGGTAGAAAATAAGCAAAATAAGTCTGGGAATCTCTGGAATATAGAAGTGAATTACCAAATCCATTCCTTATCTATCAGGGAGTACCAAGACATACCTTCATCCTAAACCCTGACCATATAATCTCATGTTAAAATTCCTCTTGGAAAGTGTCATGGTTTAAACCCTAGCCAGACAGCTTGTTCACTCACTCCCAGTGAGTGCTGCCGGGCTGACAGCAATCGAGGCCCCCCCCAACCCCAGGGCTCTCCCCGGCTCCCGGAGGAACGGGGAGGAGGATCGAAAGAGTGCAACTCCTACGAGTTGAGACAAGAACAGTCCAGCAACCAATGTACAACACAAATCACCACTGCTACTATCAACTACAACAATGATAAGGGAAAATAACAAGGGAAGAGAATACGATACCACCGGCCAAGAAACGAGTCCCACCCAGAAGCCCGTGTCTTTCCGGGTAACTCCCAGTTACCCCCCCACCCCGGCCATGACGTGCTGTGGTATGGAATACCTCCTTGGCTAGCCTGGGTCAGGCGCCCCGTCTGCTTCCTCACGGCTTCCCCTCCTCCCTGGCAGAGCATGAGCCTCACAAAGTCCTTGGTCAGAGTAAACATCACTTAGCAACAACCGAAAACATCGGTATCACCAGCACTGTTCCCAGGCTGGAAGTCAAAACACAGCACTGCACCAGCTACCACGAAGGAGAAACATGACTGCTACTGCTGAACCCAGGACAGAAAGACGGGTTCTTTGGAGAGAGATCAAATATTATATATTTTTATACCTATTTGCTGTTATGCCATCAACAGTCTGGGTTTATCTCAATGCATTTAAGTACCTCAGTGAAGTACTTCAATTAACAGCTAGGTCTTTGTTGACTCTTTCTTCCAGCATTCAGATGGGATTAATTACACTCTGGGAATGTTTTCTTTACTCTGAGTTTCTTAGGTACCATAAATGTCTTTGAACCATTTTATTAGCAGTAGAAGATTTTCTTACTTCCTGCTTACACACTGGTGTACACAGAAAGAACAACATTTAATCTTTATTAACATTCAGTTTTATTTTGCTAGCTTAAATGAAATTCTTCCAACTACATTCCATATATAGGTTGATAATTGAGCAGCTTTTCCTGCACCTATTTCAGCTTAAGTTCCTCTTTCTCAGATAGGGGTGACTAGAAGAACATACAATCTTGCAAATTAGTGCTCACCAGGGCCTTGTATAGTAGTACTACTATTCCCCACACTTCCTGTATCTGCGTCTTTATATAGAAATGTCTTGATGGTTTTGGACTTACTGTGAGATAATGTTATTTTTGGAATTATGGAATGTCCACAGGAATCTCCTTCATGCAGCATATAAAATTGACCTAAGTTCACTGCAAATTTAAAACTGCTGGTGTTTATGATTTTACAGCTCTCAAGTACTGGCTTGTGTTTTTGCTTTAACGTATAAAAGCCAAAATGTAAGTGAAACCTACAGGGGAGAGGGGACAAGAAATACTTTGTATTCTTAATTGACAGCTCTCCTAATTCAACCTGAATCCCAGCCGCTAAGTTGAGTTATACCCTTTTAAATCTCATCACTCACATAAAAGTTTCCATAGATGAGTTAAGATAGGAGCTTCCCCTCACACCGTCCCCACTTTTCAGTAAGTTTATACAGGTGCCATTGGTTAGTCTTGCATTTTTAACTTTGCCAAGCAGTTCTGGTAGGGGTGATGATGGTGCACACAAATAGAGGCCTAATGCAGCATTTGAATTAGGGAAAAAGACACTATTTAAAAAAAATAGTGAATGTTTCTGGATAAATATCAAAAAGATTATTTTAAAAAGGATACTAGTCTCTAAAAGCTGTAAAATATTCCTTCTTCCAAGTATTATTTGCTTCTTTTAGGATTTCACAGTATCATACATTTAAATAAAATACATAAAGCTGACAATTTATGTCGTCTTTCTATAAAACAGGGCAAAATCATAAACCAGTCTGAATGCAGACGATAACAATATACAACGTTGGGTCAGAGGGCACATATTCATAAATCGAAGTGCCTTTTGAAGTTCAATCCCTATACACAGCCTTCTTCTGTTCCCTTTCAGGACAAAGGTCTCTCCTCAGTTCTGCAAAAGCAAGAGTTGAGGAGAAACCCAGTTTTGATAGCTATCAGTTTGGATTACATAGCAAGGACCGGGAGATTGTCTGTGCAAAGGTCATTGCTTTGCGTAAGGTAAGCTGAAGACCACAGAGAAACCCCCTTTTATAGCATTGTATTAGGCCATCTCCAGATCAGAGATGGAAAAGAACTCACCAGATCTACTCATTAATGACTAGTGCATTTGGTGGGCAGTCCTTTGGGGATCATTTATCCTGTTATGATGTTCAATTTCACACAACAGTGCCAGTCTACTTCAGCTTTCTCAGACATGCTCTTCTGACTGATCTCACATTTTGGTCCTTTATTTCCAATGATGGATCCATTTTGATCATTAACTTGTTGACAGCAGGTTAGCCATGAACAAGCAACATTTTGATATCCTCCTTGGGCCCTGATAATACTTTCCAGCTGAAGCAGTCCTGAAAAGGACCACCAAGAGATCATAGAATCTTAGAATACCAGGTTGGAAGGGTCTTCAAGGATCATCTGGTCCAACATTTCTAGGCAAAGCATGGCCTAGACTAGATGTCCCAGCACCTTGTCCAGATGAATCTTTAAAGTGTCCAGTGTTGGGTAACCCACCACTTCCATTGGGAGATTATTCCAATGGCTCTTGTCTCCACTCAGAAGCTCCCTAGGAGTAGCCCATTACCCCCCATCTTTTCCATATGATTCCCTGTGAAAAGAGAGTCTTCATCTTCTTTGTAACCATCCTTTAAATACTGGAACGTGGTGGTAAGGTCTTCCCTGAGATGAGAGCAACTAGTAGTTACATATCCCAGACAGTGATGAGGAAATACCTGGAATGACATGAAGAAATATTATGGTGCCAAATAACCACACAAAAAGGCTTTCTACCCCTTGATTCAAAATTACTCTGCAGTTGGAGGTAAGGGAGAATGGCTTTAGTTCAAGCAGTAAGGACACTAGCAGAGAACTTCAGCTGTTGTAAACCAAAGTAACTAGAATATAGCAATTTGCAGCATATTCTCAGTACATGCAAGGCAAGCAGAAAGGTTTTCAGTGAGATATCCAGCTGGTAAAACCTGGAGTGCCTCCTGTGGCCTGCATTGCAAGCAGGTGTAAATCAAGCACTGTTGTCAGGAGAGGTGCATCGGTTTCTGTTAGCTGAGAGTCTGATACAGAGACTTAAGTAATGCAGTATTGATTTTCACTAGCTGATGACTTCCAACTACAGGTTTTCAGATCATAAGAAGTTAGAGTCTTTCTAATTATTATTATTAATATTATGGCCAGACTGCACATGGCATTGATAACCTAGAAACTTCACTATGGTCTGCATTGCTATTGTCTTTATTACAAGTGGGTTACATTTGGTTTTCAGGTCTGTTTTCACACAGGATTTCAAGTTTTAAGAAGGATCTCATCTAAATGCAGAATTAAGGTAATGATATTCTTTTCTTTAGATTGGGAAGCCAAGTTAAAGCGGTTATAAATAATTTTGAAATGTCCAGATAGAAAGCAGGTACAAGCAGAATGTACCTTTGCTTTCTCCAGCATAGTCTAGCCCCATAACTTGTAATCATTCCAATATGCACATTATTAAAACCGTATGGTTTATTTTTGTCCGTTTTTATGTCTTCAGTTTAAGTTGTATAAATATTCTAACAGGCCATTCTAACTTTAAGGCTCTAACAGGGGTGGTATATCTTTAAATCAAATTGACTGTATCGGGGAACTGTATACAGGTGAGAAAGTATCAGTTACAGAAAATATGGGATACAGATGTTTATAAGGAAAAAGGAGAAAGAGGCAGATCTTTAAAGAGGGTTTATCTCATACTGTATTTTATGGCTCTTTTAGAAAAGTTCAAACACTTCAGCCAGAGATTTGGCCTGTAAGTCACTTGATTTTAGCAAGTATGCTTAACAACAGAATGACAAGTAAGCAATTACTCCAAAGCAATCAAACATTATTTCCAGATTAGCATTTTGTAAGTAGCATTCATTTAAGAAATAAGACAAAAAAGAAGCCATGAATGCATGTCTGAAGGGAATATGAGGAATATTATGTAGAATGTATATTTATGTAGAAAGCAAAACTAGAATCTACTATATTAATAATAAAAAAAAAAATCAAAAGATTTAAAACTGACCCATATATTCCAGCATTGTAAGCAACAGGCAGAAATAACCTCTCCTAAAAAATATACGTTTAATGAAGAGCAATAAGAAGCTGCACTTCTATGACTGTCTGTCTGTAGCTCAGCAATTAACTGCTATCTTTACAGCCTTAGTCAGAATCTCTACGCAGCTACAAGAGAAAATGTTCAGCAGTCATGGATTTCAGTGTTACTTCGGCGTTGTTATGTGTCCTTTACTGCGCATGACCAAAATCATCACCACCCTTGTAGCTCAAAGCTTGAGTCTCTTCAACTCATGAGTGGAGTTAAAGCAGAACCAGAGTGAAAGATAACAATACTGTTATACAATCTGTAGGTTAACTCACCAACTAGCATCCATGAATGTGACATATATATCAGCTGGTCAGAAGAAATTGTTTTATCTGTCAAACAAAATCTTAGTATTTCATTTCATACATTTACACCATCTACTTTGCAATATAGAAGTATAGCCAGGGAGGAAACCTTCCAGACTCAGAGATTTCCATCTGGCCCAGAGCACTGAAGCATGACTCTTCAGGAGTGCTGTCCATACTAGAAACACTACAGCATATTCTTGACACAGTATACTGTTTACCTTTACCATTAGATTAATGGTCTCCATCCTTATCTTCAAGCCCCACAATATCCCAGAGGTACAATTCAAACACTTGGTACTCACTATTCTTAACGTAATATATGTATAAAATGCATGCATCCTTATAAACAAAATTCAAAGCAAACCTCTGTTCACAGTCTGATTATGACAGAAAGGTGGTGAACTGAGTAAATTTATTTAATGCTGTCTTGATAGGCAGCCAAGTAGTCTGCTGAGCACTGTAAAGCTTATGTGAAAGAATGACATTTACTATCAGACTGGCTTCACAAGACTGGCTTGAAAAGGATAGGGTCCCTTAAGGCTTCCTTACAAATATGATAATAGCAGGGCATCTTGTCATATTCCCATGCTCTACTCCTGCAAACATGATTCTGTAATTCTTGAAAGAAACAGAGAAAATAACCCCCAGGTGTGAATTTGACTACTGTGATGGCACAATACAACTGTATTTTACTAAGATGCTTTAGAAATGTGATAAAAAAGAAAATCTGTAGTATAACAATTAATATACAAACTATTAAAAAAAAGGAAGAGTAATTAACAGACAGCAAAGAGCTTCCAGTGTGGAAAAGGACAATAATGACTACATCTGTTCTACAGGAAAGATTTTTGTGAACTAACCCACTGAAGCTTATATTTCCTGAATTTGTTTTGTTTGTTTTCATATGGAGTGTCATTTACAGGAAGTCATACATTCAGTACTGCTTCATAAGCATTTCTTCAATGAAACACTTTTCTTTTCAAGCATAGCTTGCACTAGGATACCCAGGGTAACAGTGAAGAAGATTCTACGTTATTTCTTAATCAAAGCTTTAATAGGTCTAATGAAATTGTCTTCTCTTAGAAAAAGGGTTTTCTACAAGTCAGTACCTAGGGATTCTTGTTGAAAAAAGAGATTAGAAATGAAATGCAAATCAAAGTCACTAAAGTATAAAAGCATCCAGTAATAATAATAAAAAGTATATGACACCTGGGATGTTAGAATCTCCTCTCACAGGTGAAAGAAACTAATAGACTGAATTCCTTCTACAGTTAACAGAGGGAGGTACTGCTCTTGCACATTAGGAAATTTTGTCATCTCTCTGGAGTTCATTGGAGGCAGCTATTCTGTTGACACATGTATTGTAGATGTTCAATGGGCAGCACCCCTATCTTTAAGGTTCAAGCACTTACATTTCAGAGAGGCAATAGCAAAATTAGGCAGCTCATTTAGGATTGACTTGATTCTACCAGCAGCTGGTAGAAAAATGGTAGTTCATACTGAGCACGGCACATTTTGACTGCATGGTTGGATAAACTATGGTCCCCAGAATCAGCTTAGTTTGCATAGGTGTTTATGTCTTATTTGTATGTGTGCCATTTTAAAAATCTGAAATAAGATCTGATGGAAGTTATGGTTAGGAAAATAATAGCAGTTCAAATTTATTATGAAGCATCATATTTCACTGACAGATTGTTCTTCTATTTCTCATCCAATGTCATTCTCTCATGCAATAGTAGCTGAATTCAAGAGGAGCTCTTACCATCAGTTCTCTATAGCTCATTCTTAGAACAAAGATTTAAATACTTTATGAAACACTTTATATCAAGGCACTCTGGTAAAATGTTAGCATTTCTCACAGACAGCAATGCAACTTTAGCATCGGACTCCTAATTGAAAACACTTTAAAGGAGACGCACATTTAACTAACATGCTGAAAGTGATTTATCACGGACTTCAGCAGGAGAACTATGTCCTAAGCTACAGTGATGTCTCAAATGAGAAGTGAGTGACAGCAAATTCATGTGACATAAATATAACTAGGTAATTATATATAAAATATGAATTAGTGCTACAATGATTGAAGACCTTCTCTAAAATTAAAGCAACAACATTCTTCCTCCAGTTGCTCTTCTGTTACCATGAATAGATTTCTATTTCAGAGCTGGGCAGCTCTGCAAGCTCCAGGAGCTGTGTGCTGAGCATCTCACACAGCAGAGTGCCACAAACCAGAAATACACAACTACAGAGATGAAGTATGGTGTGTGCCAGGAGCACTTCATAAATGGGAAATGCGTATCCACGTGTGGGGATCTTGGTATTCAAACTATAAGACAGGGACAGTGTAGGGATGCATCATGGAGCAAGTCAACCTTACCAGCTTGCTTGATCCTTTCTCACAACCAAGCAGCTTCTCTTGCACAGCTTTAGAGACCTAATCATAGGTTTCCATGTTCTCAAAAGCCTTAGCTTGGTCTCTTTCTTGTTTTCTTCCTTTTTCCCCTTTCTTTTCTTCATGCAGAAAGACCTACCAAGTTATGCAGACTTACTGCCTTGTAACTTGACAGTGTACCAGCAGTCACAGTATAACTGATGATCTGCCCCAAGGTGTGACAGTTCAATCATTTTGGTAGTCTGAGGGTCTTTATTAGCACCAGAACATGACAATGATTAAGAGATCAAAGCCCAACACTGTAAAAGAAAATCTCTCTTGTACTGCCAAAGGTAACAGGTATGGAATTATCATGCATTTTTTTGTCATTTCAATGCTTTCCCCCGTAAATAATTATATCTCCTCTTCACTTATTCATATCTTTAAAAAAACCACACTTTTATTTATTACCTTTGAATTTATTTGCATGCAACAGTGCTCCCTCATCAACTCAAATGCTAATAAAGGTTCTGTTTATCATCACAATAATAATCATATTTTAATTCTTCCATCTTTATTGTAGAGTCTGCTTTTTCTACTAGATTGCACATATAATTCTCTCCTGGTTTCACTAGTAAGAAACTATCATACGTTGAAAATAATGTTTGTGAAAATGTAATTTACACTCTTTATGTTAGGCAAAGTCAGTCACACAAAATTATCTGCATTTCAGGGAACTTATTAGATACCAGAATGCTATTCATGACTCAGATCTCCCCACTGATGAGGTGTGAAAGATTGTTTCATATTATTTGCAGAATGCGGATGCCTGGGACTGAGATTTCATTTCCAAATTATATAACATCATTTAAATGACACTGAAGGAAGAAAGGAAGTGATGGTTTGTGTGGAGGATGAGTGCTTGGTGGTGACTATTTATTATTATAATGGCAGACATTTGACTTGATGGTGATCTTTTATAACATGTTTTCTGTGGTAGAAAGAGTAGGTATTAATGTTCTTTATATATCTGATACATGCAATGAGATTGGCACCACATTTTCTGTGTAGAACAGCAATTCTCCCTTCAGTCGAAGGAGTCTCTATCTCCATTTCCAGTAGACCTGCCATCATATTCTGACTTCAACACTTGTGTGGTGAACTGGTTATACAGACAGCAAAAAAATATGAAATTGAGCTGAAAATTTCTTTTCTTTATAATTGTATATTTCTATGAAACAACATAGAATATTGGAAGGTGCTCCTCTCTCTGATCTTGAACAGATAATAAGTGATGGGAAGTTTGTTACCAGGTTTCATCATTCTCTGACCTATAAAAATGTGTCTCTTTTACCATACCCCTTCTAGAAAACCATCTAGAAATCTAGATAGGCTTTGGCAATTCAGGCGATGAGTACAATGGGTGTGACGGGTGCAAATATAAATTGATGTTTAAAGTATGAAAGCATAAAGATATCACATCTTGTTAAAGCTGGAATTATAAAAATAATGTCCTCAAATAGTAGATAAATATTTATTGTTTACCTCTTTGAGTATATTCTGCGCAGGGAAAAGGGTGAAGAAATTGATTTTCCAGATATAAAACTAACCCTGTTTCTAAAACAATGGTTCTTATTTTTCTCAACAATGAAACAAAGGAAACTGAAAGATAAAAATAAATAGATAAATAAAAAAATAAATAGGGAGCTGACAGATCATTGCCAGAGGCAAAGGAACTGCTCAAGGAGTGTATGTGAAGAATTCTAAATATATGATCTATGTGTTATCTTGAAACTTGCACAGGAATTTGCAGTACCTGTATTCTTGTTTTCAGAATTGTCATTGGTTAAAATTCTCAAGCTTGCTTTAAGAAACGCAGCCACTAATACTACCTACAACAAGAAAGAGCTCACTTGGTTTTGATGGAAACTGCATCAATTCCCACCTCTGTGATAGGCTTCACATACATTTAGGGGCCTCTATTTTCCCCTTTTCCTACCATAACATATGCCCTTCAAATATCCCATCAAGTAAGATCCCAGCTCCAGCTCCTCACTTATCTACATCTTCCCTGTATTTAGCTTGCATGGCAAGGTTTTGGTAGAGGGGGGCTACAGGGGTGTAGAACTGCAGCCCATGGGAAGGACTCATTGGAGAAGCTCATGGCATCCAGCCATGTCAACCCACCACACTGGGTCATCTTGCACCACTCTTCTGCTATATATTCCTCCACTGGGATGCCAACACCTTTTCGTCAACCCTAAAACTGGTGGAAGTGCAAGTAGCAAGAAAAGTGAGCTAAAACAGGAAAGCATGGGATAGTATAAAGCAAACGACAGAGGATACAGCTTCTGAGCACTCAGGTAACACCAGCTCTGACTCCCTTCCAATCACTCATCAGCAGGACAAAGTAAGCCAGTGTGCAAGAGCCTGTGTTAGTGGCTCCTAATTCCCAGCACCTGCAGCTCACTCTGTAATCTGCACTACTTGTAGGATATGAAGCATCATATCCCACTGGGCAAATTAGGAGAATGTTTAATTTCACAAATCAAGAGGGAAGTTTCGGAGCTCACTCAATTGTCTGCCATCCCTGAAATACAGACATTTGGAAAACTAAATGGATAATAAAAACAAAACAAAGCAAAATGAAACATGCCTCCCCCCACCAAGACATTTAAAACAGAGAAAGAGACTTGTTCTGCAAGGATGGCAGTCAGTGCTGAAAGCCTTGGTGCAGTCCCTAGGCATGGCTCTAATTTATGACCAATACCTATCACCACAGATATCACAGACTTGATTCAACCTAAATTCCACCTAAGCCCAGGTACTTCTTGTTGGCTCTAGGCTTTCAGAGGCAGCCAGCCAATAGGAAATGCTAGGCTCAGGGGCTTAAGTGGAATTTAAGCTGGGAAAAAATTGGCTGAAGAATTGTTTTCAATGATCTGGCTTTCCTTGATAATAAGATAACTTTTAAAATATTTCTGCTTGGGTATTTAGAATAATATTTCTCAAGTTTTCTTTATGGCCAACTCAAAAAATATTTTCAATCCTTTTCATTTATTATAAGAGTCAGGCAATTGCAGTGACAACAATGACAAATTCATATAATTTATTTGCTTGTGCTTTGAAATGTTGCCTTCAAGTAACAACAAAAAAAGGAGCAAGTTTGGTTTTTATTTAGATTCTAAAACCATATCAATGTGTAATAGATGCTCCCAAGTGATTTTGATGAATTGAAAAACAGGCTGCTGAAAAACCCTCGTCAACAATAAATAATGAAAAACCATTTGCAGTGTCCACAGATACAACATGTCTTGGCTCTGGTTTCAGCTTTCCCAGTCTACTGTAGTTTCAAACACGTAAAAATGTTCCCCCCTGCAGTGCCACCCTGATTCAACTGCCACCCCAGTTTAATGGCAAGTACAGTTGTGAAGAATTTGCAGATTTTGACTGCAAATTTTGCAAAGGCAAACATCAGAATTGGGAATTCATTCTGATGCTCAGGATGTGGGGAAAAAATAAAAAGAACATAATTCATCTGACTTTGTTTCTGTAAAGTATTGATTTTGTGATTCTATAGAAGGTAATAGCTATTAGAAATATCTCAGATTTTTCAGACTCTAAATAGTCTTTTATTTTTAAAACAACTGAAAAATTTGAGTTTGATGCAAAACATTTTTTGTCAAAGAACAGCAACAAAATGTCATTATTCACCATTCCATATTCTCAGGAGGAACACATAGCAGGGCCATATCATAGCAAAATCTAATGAGTACAAAAGGTATTGTTTAAAATGATACAATATGATTTAACTCGAAATATATCTAAAATGTAATGATCCAGATGAAACTAAGCTCAGATTTTGGAGCAGTCTGTGAGCACTAAGCTATGCCTGAGGACTAAAATCACTTTAAAAGCTTTCAGACTGCTCTCAGTTACAAAAGCATGTTTGCTAAGGGGATGATGCAGAGGGGAGAACAATAAAAGGCTGCATTTCTCTGAAGTCTCAGACAGTGTGTTTAACAATAGCTGATCCTCCGAGGGTGTTCATCTTTCATTTCAGGGTACCACAACAGTAGAGTAAAAGTGAAAACGCAGGAAATGGTTTACCTAGAACTGGCATTATTTCAGAAGCCAAAAGGGACAATTTTATATTAGGAATTGCCTGTCTTTTGTAATTAACCATGTTTAAACAGTTGGACGAGGGTTTGTAGACAGTTATGTGGATACTCAGGGCTGGAAAGTCACTATGACACTTCTCACAGACAGCAAGAGAGGGGTGGATGTCCACCTTGTTTCTGGGCAAAACCTTGCCTTACTGGTGTCATGCTTGACTCTGGACTTTAAACCAGACTATTTTTAATCCATTTGCCAGGCATCTTCTTGCATTTTATTTAGTTTACAAAAGCTTGATTGACCACTCATTCTGTCACAGTGGGGTTTCACAGGCTTTGAGCTATACAATATAATCAGAGGGAGGGGAACAGGAAAGTGAATAGCAAAATTGGGCCCAGACAACAAATTTCAGGACTGCATTTACTGGATATGAATGAGTGAGTAGTCATTACAACCAGTATTCCTTTGCAAATAACCCACAATCAGTCTCAAGTAGATGCTGGAAGTGCTACTATATTGCGGATTGAAGGCTTATACCTCCAAAAGGAATCCAAAAGAGGTGCTTACTTAATGCATTTTGGCATTAGGGTGTTTTTTTTTTGGCCACCAGTAGAAAAACCAGAGTGATTTGAAAAAGAACCAGACCTGAAAGACAAGCATTGGTCAAATGTTCTGGAATAGGAGTGAGTCTTGATGCTTGGTGTAACAAAAGATTTGATAAATCCCTGTGCTAAAACCAGATTTTTCTTTCTTTTAGGTATGAGGAAATTTTGTAGCTACAGAAACCCATCTCCCTGGATTAAGAGGCAGCATCACGTGCACCTCTTCTTATTCGTGTGAGGAGCTTATCAAATAATTGTCATTCTTTTTGAGGGCTATAAATTGCTTCCTGTTTTCTGGTGAGTTTCTCAGTAAGATCAATAACTGGAATACAGTCACATTTCAGTGTAACTTCAAGTGATAATTTTTAATGCAAAACAGCAAACTTGCCGATGAGTACTTTTTCCTTCCAAAGAGGTTTAATTATTTAGCCTCCCCATTCACTTTGATTGATATATATTCCTTTTATTGGCTACCATGACAATGAGGAAATTTAGGATGGGATGTGAATGAAAACTGTGTGTTCCCTCAGGTATATAAGTTTTCTTTGAAATAGATGAAGTAGCAGCAAGAGTCTGCTGAACTCCTTAAGCCAATTGTAGAAGTATTTTCTTAATAAGTATAATTTCATTGAATTGTGGACAATATTTGCTAAGTGGATGTAAAATTCTCTGTCCTTTTTCTAGGGTTATTTTAAACTGCCTGTGTTGATTACTGCATTATTGTACAAGATTCAACAAGGCAAAGTGCCAGGTCCTGCACTTGGGTCGCAACAACCCCATGCAAAGCCTCAGGCTTTGGGAAGGGTATCTGGAAAGCTGCTCAGAGGAAAAGGACCTAGGGGGTGTTGGTCAACAGCAGGTTGACAATGAGCTAGTAGTGTGACCAGGTAGCCAAGAAAGCCAACAGCATCCTGGTCTGTATCAGCGCTAGTGTGGCCAGCAGGACCAGGGCAGTGATTGTCCCCCTGTACTGGGCACTGGTGAGGCTACACCTCGAATCCTGTGTTCAGTTCTGGGCCCCTCACTACAAGAAAGACATTGAAATGCTGGAACAGGTCCAGAGAAGGGCAACAAAGGTGGTGAAGGGTCTTCATAAGTCTTATGGGGAGTGATGGAGGAATGCTGAGATCTTAAACCCTAAATCCAACATCTTAGCATGAAAAATTGAGGTAAGAGCTTTCTCAGCTTTAGTTTTCATGGTTAAAGTGGGCTAATAGATGAATTTTTGTGGTCAGGTACAGCTGCAAGGAGGAAGGCTTCATGACACATAATACTGGCTGTGTTCAGTTCATCCCAGAACACTTTGTAGTGTAATACTTTCGTGCGATGCGGTGTGTGAAGGTGAATATGGCAGCTCAGCAAAAGCTGGTAATTACTGTTAGTTTAGCCCTAGAAATATCTGGATTATGCTCAGTCCTGAATACCTGTGTTTCTAAAGCACATTCAGAACTTTAAACCAGCTGAATCTCCTAGTCTGCAAGTAGTCCTTTTTCCTGTTTGAGCTCTAGGACTATAAATTGCACTTATCAGAGGACAATGCATGGTAAAGCGATAGATGTTGGCTCATACCTAGAGAGTTTTCCAAGCAATGGAATACATAGAAAAATACACATATTTCACCCTGTCACCTTGTGGCATTATGTGGCAAGAGACTGTTGCCAACCCAAGAGAGTAAAATAATCCTTAAATGATAAGTTTTCCCTGCTTAGCACTTCATTCACAGTTTTCAGTGAAGCCCTAATTCACAACAAGTTTCAAAGGTTTTTTTTCTGAAGGGCTGTATCTGTATCAGGAATTTATGAAAATAATTAGGTTCTTGAATGTTTCAGTTCCCTTTTGACTCATAACTTGGCATTCATAAGAAAAACTAATGCACAGTGGTTTACACTTTCCCACTAGGAGATGTTGCTTGTCAAAACAAGAAATTCAGTTGAGAGGCTGGGTGGGGTTTTTTATGAATTTCTCCTTTTGACAAAAATCTCTTTTGTTTTGTCAAAATCTCCTGTTTAGACATTTTCATGTACAATATTTTGATTTTTCTGTTTCAGATCACTTTTTTCCTCAAATATGTCATTTTCTGTGGCACAAAAAATAGTTCTCAAAAGCTCAGGTAAAATGAATTATTTACATACAGTAAAAAATGAATGCACTGAATGATGCAGGCTGGAGGGAGAGGTTAAGCCACTAGGACTGCACCTCTCTGAAAGTTTTGCTTTTGTGTGCATGTGCTGAAAAATATCTGTCTTCCCACCTCTGTTTATTTGGGAACGAACTCATAAGAACAAACATGCAGAGAACATCTCAATAACTGGAAGTTGCAAACAGTTTGTACTGTAAGAAATGTTATTCTTAATATACTAAAAAATGCCATCTGGGTCCTACTGTGATGCTTTCATTTCCTTATGTCACAACTCAGCCAGTTTCTAAGGTGATGACAGATTACTTTGTAAGACTAATATAAAATGATGCTTATTAAAAGTGTGTCTTTGCCACGAGATCAAATTCTACTGTTGTATTTGAAGCATCCAACCTCTTTTTATAGGTGACAGTGAGCTTGACAATTTCTTACGGTCTCCACTGGGATCATATAGTGAAGGCTATTGATGTGTCTGATGGATCTACAGAAGAGTTGTTTTTCCTCCAAGATAATAGGTGTCTGTGGTGGGCTTGAAGTATTTTGCACCTAGACCCATAGCACAGCGCCAGATTTTTGCCATTCACTCCCATTTCAGAGGCTGGAAGTAACACTGAAGAACCGGATTTGCCAGTGAGATGAAAGCTGACTTAAGTGAGTCACACACTCCTGTGTGGACAACTCTTTGCTGCCATCTCTCAACAAAACACCTTCCAGGAGAAGATACAGTCTAAATGGCACTCTATTCACTTTCGATGTCACAACAAAAACAAAGTCTGGATTTAGGAAGAAAATGCTTCAACTGAGGCAGGATTTCAGGATTCAGTTCCCCAAATCCAGATGGACTGGGTAGTATTCCCAACCTTAATTTCTTCACAAAGCTTGTTTATAACTTTCTTAAGATGTTTGCTGACAGAACAATACTAGAACAATATTAGATTAAAATTTCTCTGTATTCCACCTTTTCCAGAAAAATCTAACCACAAATTCTATAGCAACACATAACCCATAAAATCATCAAATATTATCTGATTTGGGGCTAACAAGACCCCTAGATGTCTAAGCATAAGGCCCTCCACTGTTCCCAAATTTCAGTAGTTCTTGTTTCTTTGTGAACTGTGTAACAGCAAAGAGATGGTTTGGTACAGAACTATCAGATCTCCATCCATGTCCTTGGAGGGACAAATGCCTTCAACAGCTATCTGTAAATGTCTCCATTCTCCTTTCTTGTACGTCTCTTGTGATGTATCACTGGGACAGACAGCTCAGCTCATGAGGACTGTGGTGGGGCAGCTAGAGAAACCATTGCCCCCAGCTGCTAATTACTGCTCCTCAGCAAAGGTGGTTTGCTGACCTAGTTTGTATTTGTACTGAAGTAGACTAAAGAAGCTCAGACAATTATCTACTGCATCTCAGCTCTTGGGGCTGTCACTTCTACCTGCAAGATAATAAGCAGTGACTGAGAGCAATCCATTTTTTATATCTAAATTGAAGAATAAGCACCTTTATGGACCAGGACCTGGAGGAATATCTTTTGCTGACTATTTGAATTACGCAAACTGGAGACAAAATAGGATTGTAAAGTTAGCAGTGAGGCACAGTGGCAGAGATGCCTTCATGCCTTAACATCAGTAGTGCTCAGGGCCTGCAATTTGCAGTTTTATACGCTCTCACGTCTCTATGGCACTTCCCCCTTGTTTTTTAATATGCTAAAACTCAGGTGTTATTGCCCTCTAACGTTGTGTTTGCCAAACACTGATGTTGGTGTTATGACAGGTTCTCATGGGAAGTGACCGCCGCTAGTGTAAGAAACACCTTGCATATTTCAGTTTATACAAAAGGAAAACAAGAAAAGCAGCACAATAAATAATAGTCAGGCATACACTTGACAAAAACTATCCAGGAATACGTATGCAGAGTCTTAACCATCAATCAATGTGCAACATCTGCTCCTAATTAGCACGCTACAACCAGCACTAACAGCTTCACAAGCAGAAACAAAGAATAGGAAACTTGAGCAGTTCCCGATTAAAAGTACATAATGCTAGCAGGAAAGCACGGTGAAAGTTGTCATCATTGTCATCATCATCGCCACCACCATCTTAGCTGTTGCTCCTTGCTAAAATGGAGAGAGTTGTCACCTGAGGACACCTATCTTGAACACCCATCACTGTTCCTCCTGCCTGGCCACTGGAGAGTTTCCTCTTTCCTGTTCCCTTTCCCACTCTCCTGTTTCCTTCTCTCTCACTGTAATCTCTCCTTTATTTTCCCCAAATGTAACTTTCAACATGGGAGTCAATGCATGTCATCTGCTGCAGATCCTGCTTATACATCTGCATGAATGCGGCCGGTCTCACCCTCCCTTGTGTAACAAACATCCATGAAACAAATCATGGGTATGTCAGCACCACATCAGGACTTATCAGCTTAGAATCTATGGTCAGTGCAACATCAGGATTTACCAGCTTAGGATCTATGGCTGAAAAACCACAAGCTTCCACCTCACATACAAACCATCGTGATTTATCAGTGTTAAAGCAAGAATATTCAAGATTTTACTGTGCTACAGACCACGATGATTTCCAGTCTATAAATCAAGGCCATCCTGTGAATATCAAATTCACTGAATGTATCTAGATAAATGGTTAAAGTGTAGTACGTGATCATGTATAAGCTACATTTTACAAGACTTTTATTAAAATAATTCTGCTCTGTCTTTGCTATTTTTACCATAATTTCAGCTATATCACTTTCATTAATTCAACAAATTCCCCAGATGCCTTTAAAAATAATTGGAATTATTAACCTCTATATTCTCAAGGGTACAGAGTCTTTTATTATACAGCCTTTACACTTGGTATTCAGCGTGAACTCTGATCAAGCCCAAATACTTAAGTATGTATTTTACAGTTCTGTAACTCAAGTTTCATTGGGCTCTGCAAACTTGCAACTGTTTTAAAGCATGAATTATTGGAAGCAGTATTAAGAAGTAATGATGCTTTCAACACAAACATTTTGCTGAGTTTTGTGCAGCTTTAGCTGCATTTCACTCTTGAATGAAGTGATAGTGTTTAGAAGAGGATCTATGATCTTGATCCAGCTGTAGCAATGCATTACAATGGTAGATTACTACTTAGGTATTTACTTTAGATTTTTTACTAATTAGTCATTAAGTTGAGACACTGCATAATCAAAATTCTAAATACAGATACTTTAGCTTCTCTCACCTTTCTGTTTCAAACCCCTTTCCCACCCCAGTCTTTACCACAGATCACAACAGGATCAAACTTGCTATGAAGTGAGACTTGATCTCCATCATCGTTTTTCTTTAATTTAGATGATGAAGGGTGAGGTTAGGAAAGGGAATAGATGGGTTCTGATCCTCCTACTTGAGAGTTTTTTAGTTTGTCATTGGCTTAACAAGCTTTTTGAAATATAAGAATGGGGCTCTGTTAACACAGTAGAACCGAAAATTAATCTTAAGTTTGAAGGTTAAAGTTCTTTACTGAATCTTTCTGATTTTCCTCTATATATTTTCTCTAGTCATTTCAACTTCTAAGTCACAGAATCCTAGTACAAAGAAATAATGACTACCTGATGATTCACGGAACACAATCTAACTTCATTCTCAACTTTTCTGTTGCCACTTTGATGCTTAAAATATGGGGTGCTTTTTGGTGAAGGTCTGGGAAAGACTCTTCAATCCCTTTCATTGAGATCTTTCTTCAGTACTAGGCAGCTTCTTGTCCTTTGAAGTGTATATCCTAAAAGCTTATAAAATGGTAGTCAGAAAGAAGGCCCTTGTTTGCTTACATTCATTTTGTGCCTCTTTTTTTTTCTGGGACATGTTTGCAACACTTAACAGGACCATTACACTAAAACAGTGGACAGCATGACAGATTTCATTTATCTTAACAAATCCAGAGGTATAGCTGTTTCTGCCCGTGGCAGCAAATTGTCTGAGGGACTTGATGCTTTGCAGAAAGGCTGGAATAAATGCTCTCTGGCAGTTCCAAAGTGAGTCGTGTATTCTATACAGGGTATCATTGCTCCATTTTCTTCATGTTGCACATTAGAAAAGAGCATTTCTGAGTGATCATAATCACATTATGAATTAGCAAAGATACCATTAATGACAATAGAGAAAGAATCTGCACTGGATTGTTTAGGTTTGACATTGTCTGCTGTTTCACACTGATGTGTTTCTATTAATAGCAGCAAACTACAGTTTCAGTGAAAGGCAAGCTATGTCCCATGTGTGTATTTATGATGAGGGAGACCTACCACTTACAAGAGGCAGCTGGAGGATGTTTTGTGTATGCCTGTTATGCCTGGATTTAATAGAAATTTACTTATTGACAATTCACTGGTGACACCTTCATGCAGATGTCTAAATTTAGGTATCTTAAACTGAAGTCAGTTTCACAGATTATTTCTTTTGGTGCTATTGGCCATCAACGCACCTAACAAGGGAGGACAGCAAAAATAATTACACTGATTTGTTGTTTCATTAGACTTCTTACTATTTCAGCTCTTGTTTTATACTAAGATTGTAGCTTCTGTTGCATAAGAACCACTTCATTTTGTAAATGAACAGTACCGGTACCGAGTCCCTGCATAAGGCTCCTAAGTGTGATAATTCAATTATATTGTCTTTTCTGCACTGTTACAAAGAACAATGAGATAGTGCCCCTCAGTCAACTGAACATAATAGATAGAAGGGAAGCTAGTATGCCTAGGTGAATAAAAACCCTGGGTTGTTCTTTTTTTTACATTTTCAGGAATCATCCAACAAAGTATACAGTAACAGAAATGATAGCAGACATTGCTAACTGTAACAAAATCGTGGCAAGTATTCACAGCAAATATTTCTAATCCTTTTTTATGGAGGAGGAAAGTAAAGTATACAGAATTGAGGGTTTTATACAAACTTACCAATGGAGCCTATACCAGAATTAATAACTGAGTCAAAGCCTCTTTCCCATAGCAACTTTAAGTTTGGTTTCCCTATTTATAGCCAACATTTGTGCACATGCTGATGGACACTTAATTGACAAATGTCATATTGAGCACAGATAGCCAAGAAAGCAAGACAGCACACCAGTATTTTTTTCCACTGAAAAAGGGAAGAAATTAGTTTCTTCATGTGTCCCCCTTCAAATTCCTCGTCTCTCAGGACCCACAACTGCAGATACCTTTCCCTGTAAAACCTTGAGCAACAGCCCAGAAAACTGATTTGTTTGCACCACAAACCTCACAGATAGATGAAAGGAATTGAAATTACTGAAACAAAGCAAGAAGGCCAACTTAGAAAATACAGTAGTAGAGCTAATAAAGTTCAAAGTGCAATTCTTTGAGTGCCTGGCAATGAGAACAGTGTATTAAATGCAGCATGCAAATGAAAGATCTTTTGGAGCCTATGGGTCTTAGGTCAGTCCCTCTGGCACAATAAGAAAAGCCATTTCTAAGACCACATTCTGGTCATGATTTTTATAACCAGAAAATGCAGTTCTTAATTAAGAATTAAGACTAGGTGATTCTAAAATCAGAGGAATCTCAAAAGAAGCTGGTCTTTACATATCCCAAGACACAGAGTTCTGTTCTGAAATTCCTACAGGTAGCCATAAAGTGTTTTAAAGTTTAAATATATTTGGAGCAAAGCATACAAATCAGTGTTGAAGAATCGAAGTGCTGAAGAATTGATCATACTGATATTTATACATGATTTATCATGGTCAGTGGCAAAAATTGATCAGAACTTTTACTTTTAATTTCTCTTTGGTTTCCATCATTACAATTTCAATCATTTTCTGTTGGTATAATAGCCTTCTATCTTACCAATTAATGTAGATATCTATGGAATTTGTTCGGAAAAAGTCTTTAGGTCCTCCATGGATTAACAACAGCTCAAGCATGTTAGAAGGCAAGTTTCCCAAATATCAGACAATTCTGATAGCTCTTTTATGATTTACTAACCAAATTCAGATATGGCTTTCCAGAAATAATCTAAGTAACTTTATCTATCCACTGCATAGAGAAGAGAACTTAAGAAACTTAGGCTTTTCTTATTTTTTCATAGTATCACAGTATCACAGTATGCTAGAGATTGGAAGGGACCTCGAAAGATCATCTAGTGCAATCCCCGTGCCGGAGCAGGAACACCTAGATAAGGTTACACAGGAATGGGTCCAGGTGGGTTTTGAATGTCTCCAGGGAAGGAGACTCCACAACCTCCCTGGGCAGCCTGTTCCAGTGCTCTGTCACCCTCACTGAGAAGAAGTTTCTTCTCAAGTTTAAGTGGAACCTCTTGTGTTCCAGTTTGTACCCATTACCCCTTGTCCTATCATTGTTTGCCACTGAGTAGAGCCTGGCTCCATCCTCGTGACACTCCCCCTTTATATATTTATAGACACTAATAAGGTCACCCCTCAGTCTCCTCTTCTCCAAACTACAGAGACCCAGCTCCCTCAGTCTTTCCTCATAAGGGAGATGCTCCACTCCCTTAATCATCTTAGCCCATGCCCTGTGCTGGACTCTCTCCAGCAGGTCCCTGTCCTTCTCGAACTGAGGGGCCCAGAACTGGACACAAACTTTTCCCCATATGCAGTGATTTCTACTATCTAGAAAGATACATTAATCTAGACTCTGTCTAACTAAAGATTGTTATTTACTTAGTCAAAGTATTCAGCTTGTGGCTCACCAAAACCAACACAGTTCTAGCTAGCTTTGTGAATGAAAAAGTATTAACACCCAAACATAGACTTCTGCATGGAATTGTCATAATGTTGTGGCTGTGGTCTCCCCTTTGATGTTGTAGCCTTGTCCCTTTTGTAGTTTATGATCAGTCATGGTGAAAAAGAGAATCCTGAACTGATGCATCAGAAGTGAGTTTTTTAAACATCAGGTCAAAGCTCTAACATCTCCCCAGGAAAACAAGAGATAAATCCTGTAAAATCAAATTCTTCCCTGTTTCAGTATAACTTTAGTTTTTTGGGTTTTTTGGTTTTTTTTTTGGGGGGGGGGGTCATAGAATAAACAAAGAGTTTACTGTGTCAAAATTTTACAGCCTGCTGACCCAAGTTTTTGGCCCCAAATCATGTCTGAGATTAGCTATTTTCACCATTTCTAAGTTTTATTTTACCTCTAACCTAACTGTTGGAACAAGTCCAGAGAAGGGCCATGAGGATGATCAGGGGACTGGAGCACCTTCCATATGAAGACAGGCTGAGAAAGTTGGGGCTGTTCAGCCTGGAGAAGAGAAGGCTGCGTGGAGACCTCATAGCAGCCTTCCAGTATCTGAAGGGGGCCTATAGGGATGCTGGGGAGGGACTCTTCATTAGGGACTGTAGTGACAGGACAAGGGGTAACGGGTTAAAACTTAAACAGGGGAAGTTTAGATTGGATATAAGAAGGAAATTCTTTCCTGTTAGGGTGGTGAGGCACTGGAATGGGTTGTCCAGGGAGGTTGTGAATGCTCCATCCGTGGCAGTGTTCAAGGCCAGGTTGGACGAGGCCTTGGGTGATATGATTTAGTGTGAGGTGTCCCTGCCCATGGCAGGGGGGTTGGAACTAGATGATCTTAAGGTCCTTTCAAACCCTAACTATTCTATGATTCTATGATTCTATATTATATGTATTTCAATTATAAATCTCAAAAGCACAGGGCTTTAGAGATTTTAGGTTCTGTTTCTGTCTGATCTCTAGTAACAGTGGAAGTTCTGGACATTTGGTTAAGGTGGAATTTGCTCCAGTGTTTAATCGATTGTAAGCACTACTTATTGCGTTATATATTCCACTGCTGTGTTACCCCTTAGACAGATAAAATAATAGGATTTTATTTCCCTCCAATGTGTTACAGTGAAAACAAAGTCAGCTGTTTAAAATAAGAATTAGGGAAGATTAATGCCAAGAATGAAACAAGATTTGGGATTATTAATCAGTGCTTTTCATAACCCTGTTACATGATGCTTGCATAAGCCAATGGGAGAGAATAGCCACAGAATTAATAGCCACAACATGCTTTGGCAGAAAGAAAATAATAAAACAAAATCACTTGGGCCACTATACTGCAATAGCACATGCTTGCAGTGCTGTATGGGGTAGACATGTTTGAATAGTGTTATCTTGTGTTAGTGTGAGCGATGGACATGCAGATATACGAGTCATGCTAGGGAAGTCTAACTGCAGCCTGCTGAATTTGGACTAAAAGTCTGCTCCAAATGTGGTTCGTCTCAACTTCAGTTTTTTAAATGCAGAGAAACAGTCTGAGTTTTGCCTCAGGACATTTCTCACAGGCACTGTCTGAATGTGAGCTGGTTCTTCATTTTAGTTTGGATTTTTTTATCTTATTTTTTTAGTGAATATGAAACTGTCTTATCACTCTTCAAATTACCCCCACAGTCTGAATTTTCCATCACTAGAACTCACTTATGGCTATGAATAGGAGCTCAGAAGATTAGCAAGTAAAACATGCCTTTATTCTGTTGAACTCAGTGCAATAAAGGATTTACCCCAAAACTTTCATTCCATCTTTGTACAGCTTGGAAGGGCAACTTTTCCCTGGATGAGTCCCACAGTGCCTTGCTCCTCCAGCCACCTATCAAGGTGTTTTCTGGGGTCTATAAAATTGATAGCCTAACTGAATGCCTCTTGTTACTTGCCTCTTGTCACCATAGTTCATCCTGTATCCCGTTGTGTGTCCTCTTTGCCCTCTCTATTACGATTTTCATTATAAAAGATACAAAGCATGTGAACAGTCACCTTATGAGAAAGCCATGTCACAAGAACCTTGTCATGAAGATACTTTTTGAGATATTCCATTTTCCTGTAGTCTTCTAGGTTTAGGTTTGAAAATCCCCAGCCTTGGAAATATGGACAATACTTTCCCAGCTGTCAGATTAAATGAAAACAGACATCTGAGAAATGTTTTTAATTAAAAGGTGATTATAAGAAGAACAGCTATGTGAAGTAGGTGCTGGCTTTCTGTTCTTTATTTTTATGTTGTACCTTTCTGAACAGGCTGTACCCACTAAGCCATGTGAATCATATAATTACTATTAGCCCTCCCAATAGTCCTATCAGAATTGAAGGTTTATACAGACAGTGTGTGATAACCATTTATTATTTTTCTCCAGCTCACTTAGCTCTGAATTTTTATGGGACGCATTTAAATAAGTGTTCCACTTGGTGGAGACGAATGGCTGAAAAAAAAAACAAAAAAAATGAAGCTCAGAGGGATTTATTAGAGCAAAAAATTTAACCATTATACTGCAAATGCATCAGGTTTTTATATCCTTGTACAGCATCTTGTCTTTAATCAAGATCAGACTGTGCAAACTGTAACATAGACAGGACTTGATAGGTAATTTGAGGCAATGATACAGTGCGTATACCTAATTATCACATTAATAAAATGTAAAATTAGCAATCAATGTTTCCTTCCATCTGTGGGCTTGGGTTTCATATCTTTCTCTTTTTTGTATCCTTTAGGTTAAAAGGCCTCTTAGGGAGAGATTGTTTTTCTCCTGTTTCTATAAAATAATAGTACAGCCAAGCACAACTTGAGTTCCCTTTGGGACTTTTGTGTGTTGGTTGGAAATATTGCTTTTGGTGATTTTTCCATTATTTTCTCTTTATAAAGTTGAGATTTTGATGCACCTTTTTATTGCAGTCTGCAAATGTGTCAGTTTTAACACTGATCATTCTTATTCTACATTTTATTTGTATTAAAAGAAATTTTGTATCCTATCACGAGTTTTAAGGGAAGAAGTGACATATTTCCTTTTTCCATCCAAATAAAGGAAACTGAAGTTAAAAATGAATGTATTTGTATTGGAATTCCTCTAGTATGAAACAATTAAAAGAAATAGTTGGAAAAATATATTTCTTCTCAAATATTAATAACTTTTAAAAAATAAAAATCATCTTTCGCCTTCATCCCATTCTCTGACATCTTTAACAGAAAGTAATGTTGGGATTTTTTTTTCCCTGTAGGTTTTGAAAAATTCTGATTTTTTTATTTTCATTTAGAAACAGATTGAAAGAAGAAATTCAAAATTTTATGTGACACAATATTTCAAAGAATCTTGGGGAGCTAATCAAAACATTTGTGTTTTGATTTTACTCCCCTAAGACAGTGAAATGAAAATTCAAAACATTTCTCTACAACCACCAAAATGGGACTTTTCAGCTCTTCTGAAGCCTGTCATTGATGCTTTTGGTTCTCAAAATTAATTTCACCATCCCACAGATACAAGAATTGCAGAACTGGTGCACCTTTGTGCCCACAGGAGGGAGCAGTATGTGTAAGGATGGTTTTCATTAGCATGTTCCTCCTATAGTTTCATTCACATGCAATGGACAGTTTTTAAGCACACATTCAACTTCAAATTCATGTTTAAGCATCCCTATGAAGCAAATATTTAAGCATGTACTTACCCTCTTTTGACCTCAGGAATACATAAATATGTGCTTCAATGCTTTGCTGAATAGCGATATACTTAAATTCATCAATAGCATATTGCCGAGCTGAGGCCTCAAGCTTTTAATGAGGGATACGTGGATATACAACGAAAGAGCATCAGGCACTATCAAAAGCTTTTCATTTCATTGATAACACATGAAAAAACATGCTTTAGAAAGATCTATATTGGGTTAACTACTTCAATGGTGAGATGATACTGATGTAGCACTATCTATCCTCATCAGTTACAGAAGGCTTGAATTGATTTATAATACGCTGTATGGATTCTTTTACAAACCATCAGATCTTTGGCAGGGATTTAGAAACTGGGTCAGTTCCAAAAGAAGAAGAAAAAAAGGAAAAGATTAAAAAGAAAAAGAGGGATTCACTAAGAATAATGTTTAAAAGAGAGTAGGTCATATGTTTAGCAACAGGCATTTCCTAGGCAAATCCTTATGATCAGCTTAACCGTAGGTTTTTTATTCTTTTTCTATGAAAACTTTCATTTATAAAAAAGGGAGATAAGATTTCTTTAAAAAAAGAATATGCATCCATCAACTAAGACAGTATGTCAGTGTTACTACATGATGGCTTTACTCCTATATTCTGCTCTAGACATCCAATACCAGTCACTTAAACTGATAAGATATTGGGTCAGATGGACCTTTAATCCAACCTGATAAGGCTAGTTCCATGACCTTACTGGATGAGACACAGAGGACAGGAGAGACCTAATATGTTACATTAACAAGCCTATTCTTTAACCTTATTTTCACATTCAAGCTGTTCTGAAAAGTGCCCTTTCTACCTCCCTGTCCTGTACCAATTGTGAGTTGCATCCTGCTGGTGTGATTTAACAAACCTGGAGGGTCACTAAGAGTGACTGAAGGTTTGTCTGTACAGAAGAAAGACTTTGACACAGAGATGCTTCCTGTGTTGCCAGTAGTTTGGGAAGGTACTTAGTTTAGCCACTGGAAGTTTCTTTTAATAGTAGATTGATGGATGGTCGGATGGATGCATGGATGCATGGATGGATGTAGAGCTTCTACTCAAAATCTGAAAATGGTGTGATAATATTTCTGTTAACACTTTAAATGAGCAGGCAGACACTGCAAAGGTTAGCTAACATTCATTTACTAGACCTCATGAAATGTTGGGGGTCTCAGAGAGAAACAAGCACTGAAGCAACTAGAGTCAGACAAGAATAACTTTTTATGACAGTTTCGACAAAAATGTTGAGTGATCAAAAATAATGATCCTTTCCTGTAAGAAGGGTCATTTTAAGTGGCCTTCTTTATGTGAAGAAACACTGGAATAGAAGTTTTAAGTTCTCAGGGTCTCATTTAACTGGTAAGGTACATCTTATACAGACTACAGAGATCACTGAAAACTTCATCATATTTTTTTCATGATTTTATGCATTCTTTAGAGCTCAGCTCACCCTTTCTACTCCTTTTTTGTTCCCATTCCTTTCAATTTCTTCAGGTGTGCACTGTATCACACACATACCTATAGGATCAAATAAATCACTGTACCTAACCAACCAGTCCGATTTCCAGATTTTAATCAGAGCTGGCCAATAGCAGAAGATTCAGAGGAAAATTATACAACCTGCATTGTGCAAGATGGGATAATCTAGCTCATGTTTCCATCAGCTCTAATAGCTTTTGGTGGTTTGAAATACTGAATGACAAGGTTTAACAGATTTTTTTTGTTCTGGTTATTCTTGTTATCCAAGTATATCTCCAAACTATTTTTGAAACTTGTGAAATTCTTTCTCTCAATAGCTTATTTTGACAATGACCACATAGTCTGTGCCCGTGAGAAATTTTTTTCCCATATCCATTTTGAATTTGCCTTGGATGGTATTTATTTCTTTATCACGCCTCTATTTTTATGACCTATTTTGTTGTCAGTGTCTGATCCTTTCCATCAGCAAAGACCATAAAGCTGTAGGAACATCTGTAAATCAGGACAGAGCTGTCCAGTACCTGTCTCTAGCAGAAGACAACACAGAAGAATATGAGGTAATTCTGCAGCGTTTAAAAGGCTGCAGAAATCTTCACCTAATGGCTGACTCATTGCTATCTTTTCTGGAGTTCTTTATGTGTTTTGTTTTGGGTTATTTGGGTTTGGTTTGGTCTGGTTTTCTAGGGATTTTCTTCCATGTGTTTGCTCCATTTGTTTTTAACTCACACGCATTTTTATCATGCACAATATTCAGAGTTTCACAAGCTACATTGTTTTGATATTCCATACCTGCCACCTGCTAGTTCCATTTGAATCCCTTTAGTTCTTGTCTTGAAAGAGACAGTAAATAACAACTCCCTTCTGCCCTGCTCCTTGACTCTCATCATCTTTGAGACTTCTGGCATATCTCCTTCAGTGCCAAGTCAAGGCCTGTGCTAACTTGTAAGGAGGAAGCACAGCTGCCCACACATCCTTCTGGACCATTCAAGCACCCACCCAGTATTTCACTGGGCCACCTGAAAACCAGGAAAGAAATAAGATATGTCAGTACATGCTTCCTTTGTGACAGTTAGCTTTGCCAAGGATCAAGATACATTTCCCTCTTTCAAGCACTGTGTGCTGCATTCAAAGCTAGACGAAGTACCTTGTAATGGAGGCATAATCCAAAGTCAATCTCTGTGAGGAAAAGACAATCATATTTTATGACATTATTTTATATTTATTGTTTCTAAAGAAAGAGATAAATATCTGTTTCTTTAGGCATTTTAATTTCCCTCCCTCTGTTTTTCAGTTGAAATTTTAAATTTTCTGTTCCTCAAATGTATACTGGTGGCACTGGGTAGAGTCAGTTGATCCAGACTTGCCCTCAGGCTCTGTATTACACAATGATACTTTGAATGTCCCAGACTGCAAACCCATCACACCAGTTGGATAATTTTAGTGTCGTACTGCATGGAGCCCTCAAAGCATCAGGAAACCCAAGAAACTCTCTGACTTTAGCCATCTTTATTGCCTTCAGTTGCTACAGACACCAAAAATCTCCAATTCTATCACTGTTTTAGTGAATGAGCAGTTAGTTTCTTCAGTTGAGAAATCCAATTTAAAACTCTCCTGGGAATATTGTTATCTTGTAGGCCACATACAAGTGAGAAAGAAAGCATGAAAAAACTGCTCATCCAGGGACTAAAGTAAGTGGGTTATTCTTCAAGTAATCCATTCACTGATCAATTTTAGTGAGAGTTTTGATTAAATCAGAACAGAAGGAGAACTGCAGAATCGGTCTAAACCACCACCATCTGCATAGCAATGTTTCTGAAACAACCATTTCATAAGGTTTTTTCAGCAGCTGGAGAAAATCCATATGAGTCGTTTCTCAAGGGGTTTGGTCCAGAAGTACTGTTTTAGTACATATCATTCCAGATACTGCTTTCTGACCTTGCATATTTTGGGATCTCTGGCATATCCTATAACATAAAATAAATATTTTCGCCACTAAAGTTGATGTCTGATTTAGATTTTGTGTTTTATTTGAGAAACTGTGCGGTAAGTGACTTTTCTGTCACAATTTTAATATAATAACCTTTGGTTTCTTACCATATTTCTTGTAATACAACTCTGTCCTGGGTTCAGCAGTAGCAGTCATGTTTTTTCCTTTGTGTTAGCTGGTGCAGTGCTGTGTTTTGACTTCTAGTTTTGAGAACAGCGTTGGTGAAGCCGATGTTTTCGGTTGTTGCTAAGTGATGTTTACCCTGACCAAGGACTCTGTGAGGCTCATGCTCTGCCAGGGAGGAGGGGAAGCTGTGAGGAAGCAGAGACGGGGCGCCTGACCCGGGCTAGCCGGGGAGGTATTCCATACCACAGCACGTCATGCCCGGGGTGGGGGGTAACTGGGAGTTACCCGGAAGGACAGGAGCTTCCGGGTGGAACTCGTTTTCTTGGCCGGTGGTATCGTATTCTCTTCCCTTGTTATTTTCCCTTATCATTGTTTTAGCTGATAGTAGCGGTGGTGATTTGTTGCTGGACTGTTCTTGTCTCAACCCGTAGGAGTTGCACTCTCTCGATCCTCCTCCCCGTTCCTCCGGGAGCGGGGAAGGGGAGAGCCCCGGTGCAGGGAGGGGGGGGGAGACGAACACGGACCTTGATTGTTGTCAGCTTGGCACCACTCACTGGGAGTGAGTGAACAAGTTACCTGACTGGGTTTAAACCACGACAGTTCTTTTTGGCGCCCAACGTGGGGCACGAGGGGTTGAGATAAGAACAGATCTGACTGGATTGATAGTCACTCGTCACAATGCTGATTTATTGGCTCTCAAGGTTTTTCCTCTTGATCTCACAGTTTCAGTATACCATATCTTACGTCCATCCGGTATTGGCTGTATTAGTGTTTTTCAAGTGTGGGGCTTGGGCTAAGGTTTTTATCCCATTGTACTTTATGGTAATGACTTGTAATACAATAGAATCATTGATCATGAAACTGATCTGGCTTATGTTCCCAGTGTGGTCACCACCTTTATACTTTGGGAGGTATATGATGGAGGTGCTTAGCAATTACACATCTTTTTTCTCCTTCTCGGGTGCTCAACCTGTGAAGGAGACATCCTTTTACCCTCCTAGTCGTCCCCCCAGACCATTTACATTTGAGAGTTTCGAATTTTTTAAATGGCCTTTTAATGCTCTTGAGACTTGTTTGCTGATGGTGATGGGAATCACCATGCTAACACGCATACAGAGTGTGTTTTGCCCACTACTGATTTCAAGAGTTAAGCAGATTCAGGTTTGGGTCTTGTCTGGGGTCAAACGACGATGTAGGAGGACCGAGAGATTTTCCCAGAGGCTGGACAGCCATGAGTGGCAGGGTGTGTGGGATAGTATGGGCAAGTATCTAGGTCAGTGGGCCCCCCCAGTATTTTGGAATTTCACTACCGAACAACTGCAAAATCCAGAAGAATTAGTAAAACACTTAAATGAGGTGTGTGGTCATTCTGGCCATACCAGAGATGGACAAATCACGGCAACGTGCTGGGGCTTGGCCTATGCTTACAGGGCCTTGTTCAACACTATCCAGCACCTTCAAAAGGAAAAGAATGTCGGCGGATTTGAGGGCAAAGCGACAGTCGCTACTCAAACTTTGGCTGCAGTGAACTGCGCAGCTACCCCAGTGGCAAGTACAGCAGCTGCTCAAACTTCAACTGCAACAGACAGCGCGGTTACCCCAGCTCCAAGCACGGTAGCTACACCACCCCCAGCAACAAGTACAGTCGCTACTCAAACCACAGTGATAATCACTGCAGCCAAACCAGAGGACCAATTCGTACCAATATCGGTTGCCCCTGTACGCAAGAGAACAAGCAAGAAGGAGGCAAAAAGGGTGAAGCGAGATGAAGAACCAATGAATTCACCACCCGGTCCAGAATCTGATCAGGAGTCATCCTCACATGACGAAGAAGAAGAAGAAGAGGTAACTTCTCGACCTCGGACCTCAACCGAGCTGCGGAATATGCGAAAAGATTTTACCCGTCAACCAGGGGAGCACATCATCACCTGGTTACTCCGATGCTGGGACAATGGGGCCGATGGTCACGAACTAGAAGGTACAGAAGCCAAGCAGCTGGGATCACTTGCTAGAGAAGGGGGAATTGACAAAGCAATTGCAAGAGAGAAAAAGTCCCTCAGCCTTTGGAGGAGGCTCTTGGCAGCTGTGAAAGAAAGGTTTCCGTACAAGGACGATGTTACGAGTCGTTCGGCCAAGTGGACTACTATAGACAAAGGCATCCAGTCTCTGAGGGAATCGGCCATCGTAGAGATGATCTATCACATCAAGCCGAATAACGGGGATACACCTATAGATCCAGATGAAGTTGAATGTACACGACCCATGTGGCGAAAACTTACACGGAATGCACCGTCATCATATGCCCATTCATTGGCAACAGTGACCTGGAATGACATAGTACCACTAACAGTGGATGAAATGGTTCATAAACTCCGAGAGTTCGAAGACAATCTCACTCCTTCCATCATCTCAGCTGTGAAAAAACTGTCCCAGGACCTCGACAAATTGAGGGACGATGTATCTGATTTATCCAGCTCCTCACGTGTACCAACACGCGTCTCAGCTATTAACAAAAGACGTCCTATTGTTCAAGAGAGGAGATACAGAAGGTATACGCCACGGGGTACCCTATGGTTTTACCTGCTGGATCACGGAGAAGACATGACAAAGTGGGATGGAAAACCTACTTCAGCTTTGGAGGAACGGGTGAGTGAACTGAAGAGGGGAGCAAGGGCCAAGACTGATCGTCCCATGAGAGCTACGGCTTCAGTTTCTGGTGAGCAGTTTCCCAGATGGAGTGGAAGAGCTGATTTTACTCCAGCTCCTGTGATAACGAAGAATAATCCCTTTCAACACGACTTAAGTGTCCAATGCTGTGACGACCATTAGAGGGGCCCTGCCTCCAGCCAGGTGGAGGTAGGGGACAATCGGATTTACTGGACTGTGTGGATCAGATGGCCTGGCACATCAGTCCCACAGAAGTATAAGGCTCTAGTAGATACCGGTGCACAGTGTACCCTGATGCCATCAAGCTGTCAAGGGGTGGAACCCATCTATATTTCTGGAGTAACAGGAGGATCCCAAGAGTTGACTGTGCTGGAGGCTGAAATCAGCCTGACTGGGAGGGAGTGGCAAAAGCACCCTATTGTGACTGGTCCAGAGGCTCCATGCATCCTCGGCATAGACTACCTCAAGAGAGGGTACTTCAAAGACCCAAAAGGGTACCGGTGGGCTTTTGGTATTGCTGCTTTGGAGACTGAGGAAATTGAGCAGCTGTCCACCTTGCCTGGTCTCTCAGAAGATCCCTCTGCTGTGGGGTTGCTGAAAGTTGAAGAACAACAAGTGCCAATTGCGACCACAACAGTGCACCGGCGGCAATATCGCACCAACCGAGACTCCCTGATTCCCATCCATCAGCTGATCCGTAGACTGGAGAGTCAGGGGGTGATCAGCAGGACCCGCTCACCCTTCAATAGCCCCATATGGCCAGTGCGAAAGTCTAATGGAGAATGGAGACTAACAGTAGACTATCGTGGCCTGAATGAAGTCACACCACCATTGAGTGCTGCCGTACCGGACATGCTAGAACTTCAGTATGAACTAGAGTCAAAAGCAGCCAAGTGGTATGCCACGATTGATATTGCCAATGCATTTTTCTCCATTCCTTTGGCAGCAGAGTGCAGGCCACAGTTTGCTTTTACTTGGAGGGGTGTCCAGTTCACTTGGAACCGACTGCCCCAGGGGTGGAAACACAGCCCTACCATTTGCCATGGACTGATCCAGACTGCACTGGAACAGGGGCAAGCTCCAGAACACCTGCAATACATTGATGACATTATTGTGTGGGGCGATACAGCGGAAGAAGTCTTTGAGAAAGGGAGGAAAATAATCCAAATCCTGCTGAAAGCCGGTTTTGCCATAAAACGGAGTAAGGTCAAGGGACCTGCACAGGAGATACAATTTTTGGGAATAAAATGGCAAGATGGACGTAGACAGATCCCCACAGATGTGATCAACAAGATAACAGCAATGTCTCCACCAACTAATAAGAAAGAAACGCAAGCTTTCTTGGGTGCAGTGGGGTTCTGGAGAATGCACATCCCAAATTACAGTTCGATTGTAAGCCCTCTCTATCATGTGACCCGGAAGAAGAATGATTTTAAATGGGGCCCTGAGCAGCAACAAGCCTTTGAGCAAATTAAACGCGAGATAGTTCATGCAGTAGCCCTTGGACCAGTCCGAACCGGACCAGATGTAAAAAATGTGCTGTACACTGCAGCTGGGGAGAACGGTCCTACCTGGAGCCTCTGGCAGAAAGCTCCAGGGGAGACTCGAGGTCGACCCCTCGGCTTTTGGAGTCGGGGATACAAAGGATCTGAGGCCAGCTATACCCCAACTGAGAAAGAGATACTGGCAGCCTATGAAGGGGTTCGAGCTGCTTCGGAAGTGATTGGCACTGAAGCACAGCTCCTCCTGGCACCCCGGCTGCCCGTGCTGGGCTGGATGTTCAAAGGCAGGGTCTCCTCTACACATCATGCAACTGATGCTACATGGAGTAAATGGGCTGCACTAATTACACAACGAACTCGAATAGGAAATCCCAGTCGTCCAGGCATTCTAGAAGTCATCATGGACTGGCCAGAGGGCAAAGATTTCGGAATGTCACCAGAGGAGGAGGTGGTGCGTGCTGAAGAGGCCCCACCATATAATAAACTGTCAGAAAGTGAAAAGCAGTATGCCTTGTTTACTGATGGCTCTTGCCGTATTGTGGGAAAGCATCGGAGATGGAAGGCAGCTGTATGGAGTCCTGGACGACAAGTTGCAGAAACTGCTGAAGGAGAGGGTGAATCGAGTCAATTTGCCGAGGTGAAAGCCATCCAGCTGGCCCTGGACATTGCTGAACGAGAAAAGTGGCCAGTACTTTATCTCTATACTGACTCATGGATGGTGGCAAATGCCCTGTGGGGGTGGTTGAAGCAATGGAAGCAGAGCAACTGGCAACGCAGAGGTAAACCCATCTGGGCTGCTGCACTGTGGAAAGATATTGCTGCCCGGGTGCAGAACCTGGTGGTGAAGGTACGTCATGTAGATGCCCATGTACCCAAGAGTCGGGCCACTGAGGAACACCAGAACAACCAACAAGTGGATAAAGCGGCTAAGATTGAAGTGGCTCAGATGGACTTAGATTGGCAACATAAAGGTGAATTATTTTTGGCCCGGTGGGCCCATGACACTTCAGGCCATCAAGGCAGAGATGCAACATATAGATGGGCCCGTGACCGAGGGGTGGACTTAACAATGGACACTATTGCCCAGGTTATTCATGAGTGTGAAACATGTGCTGCAATTAAACAAGCCAAGCGGTTAAAGCCTCTTTGGTATGGAGGACGATGGTTGAAGTATAAATATGGGGAGGCCTGGCAGATTGACTATATCACACTGCCACCAACCCGCCAAGGCAAGCGCCATGTGCTTACCATGGTGGAAGCAACCACCGGGTGGCTGGAAACATACGCTGTGCCCCATGCCACTGCCCGGAACACCATCCTGGGCCTTGAGAAACAGATTTTGTGGCGACACGGCACCCCAGAGAGAATTGAGTCAGACAATGGGACTCATTTCCGGAATAACCTTATAGATATTTGGGCCAAAGAGCATGGCATTGAGTGGGTATATCACATCCCCTACCATGCACCAGCCTCTGGGAAAATCGAACGGTACAATGGGCTGTTAAAAACTACACTGAGAGCGATGGGTGGGGGAACTTTCAAGCATTGGGATACACATTTACCAAAGGCCACCTGGTTGGTCAACACCAGAGGATCTGCCAACAGGGCCGGCCCAGCCCAGTCAGAACTTTTACATATTGTAGAGGGGGACAAAGTTCCCGTGGTGCATATGAAGAATTTGCTGGGGAAGACAGTCTGGGTTATTCCTGCTTCAGGTAAAGGCAAACCCACTCGTGGGATTGCTTTTGCTCAGGGACCTGGATATACTTGGTGGGTAATGCGGGAAGATGGGGAAGTCCGATGTATACCTCAAGGGGATTTGATTTTAGGGGAAAACAGCCAGTGAACTCAATTGTATGCTGTTGCCTGCTGTGTAATGCTTTTATAGCCCATCAACTAGATGTCTCCAGGTCACCAGCGACTGGCCCTGACTTCCCTCCAGCCATCATCCCAACAGAGAATGAACTTGGAACATCATGGACCGAATGGACTCGGCAGCATTATAGGGATTGGTCCATGCACTAAGAAAATGATTTTTTTTCCTCTTGGTCTGTATGTATATGGATGTATATATGTGGGAGAGCGATGGTGTATTGAAAATGTGGGATCTGAGCACGACGTGAATGGTATGGAATAAGGGGTGGATAATGTCCTGGGTTCAGCAGTAGCAGTCATGTTTTTTCCTTTGTGTTAGCTGGTGCAGTGCTGTGTTTTGACTTCTAGTTTTGAGAACAGCGTTGGTGAAGCCGATGTTTTCGGTTGTTGCTAAGTGATGTTTACCCTGACCAAGGACTCTGTGAGGCTCATGCTCTGCCAGGGAGGAGGGGAAGCTGTGAGGAAGCAGAGACGGGGCGCCTGACCCGGGCTAGCCGGGGAGGTATTCCATACCACAGCACGTCATGCCCGGGGTGGGGGGTAACTGGGAGTTACCCGGAAGGACAGGAGCTTCCGGGTGGAACTCGTTTTCTTGGCCGGTGGTATCGTATTCTCTTCCCTTGTTATTTTCCCTTATCATTGTTTTAGCTGATAGTAGCGGTGGTGATTTGTTGCTGGACTGTTCTTGTCTCAACCCGTAGGAGTTGCACTCTCTCGATCCTCCTCCCCGTTCCTCCGGGAGCGGGGAAGGGGAGAGCCCCGGTGCAGGGAGGGGGGGGAGACGAACACGGACCTTGATTGTTGTCAGCTTGGCACCACTCACTGGGAGTGAGTGAACAAGTTACCTGACTGGGTTTAAACCACGACAAACTCCATACAGTTTCTTTTGGTTCAGGTAAATTCCTATTTTTGTTTATTCTTAATAGGGTCATTCAGGTCTTTTTGCATTCTAAGGAGGCTTTATCCCGTTCTTTTAAGGGGTTATTAATGTTATGATATCCCCTTTTCTTTTTCTTTATGACTTTTAAAATTACTGCCCTCTCAAATTCTTTTATTTGTTGTAAATACTTTATCAGAACTCCCTACTGTTTCTGGTAGCTAAGCTCTTTGCTTTTGGTTGAATTCCTTCCCCTGACATTTGATTCCGGAAAAACAAAATCCTCAAAGGAAATCTTAAATTTTCATATTTTAGGGTGAAGCACTTTTTTTCTTCCTTTCTTCTTTTATTTTTTAATGCAAACACATGGTGCAGCCTTATTCTGCATCTAGTTTCTTACAGAAAATTATCAATTTAATATTTACTTTTATTTTTTTAATGTTCCTCATATCATACACTCTCATCTTGAAGCACCTCACAGGTTTGATTGTCCTCAGCATTAAGTGAAAATTGTTCGACAAATGATGCAGTCTGGGTATAAGCTTGGCCTCTGGGTATAGCAATATTGCTCAGTGAAGTACTGTCCAGAGCAACCGCTCCTGCTCTTGAGTGGGCTGGTGCATCTATGGGATGGTCTGACACTGAGCCTGGAGGAGCCTGCTCTGGCACAACATGCAGACACCTGGCTCATCCTTCTTCTGCTCAGTTTCCAGCTTCACGTCATCTGCAGGTGGCTAAAATATGATTAAATCAAGTGTTTATCCATCAACAGGGCCACAACAGTCTGATACAGACTTTCACCCAACCATAAGAGGTATTACCTTGCCTTGAACACTCCATCTTGAACTTCCCACACAAGCAATTTCAACTTTGGCCAGGGACACAACTCTTACTAAATCCTTCACCCTGCTGCCTCCTCTCTGCTGTGTCAACTCAAGGTACAATGCAAAGCCTTCACAACACACAGTTCCCTGTTTCATATTTAAACATCTGCCTCTGTTTTGCTAACATGCACTGTCTATTAACAAGCAGTTTTTGCCTCCCTCTTTCTGCTCTTCAAGTGCTATCATACCTCAGGAACTCTTACCATATATCTTTTTTGTCTTCCTTCCTGTTCTCCTTTAGAAACCCCTATGTTACAAAACTTGACAGAGGTTATGCCTCTAGAATACAGATAACACAGACTTCTACCTCCCCCACAATACCACATTACCTTTCTCTCTGAATGTATCATCCTACAGGAAGATTACATCTTTGGAGTGTTGTCATGGAGCTCCCAGTCCCCAAAAAAACACATTTAGGAATTGTCCAAAATAGAATTAATGTTATCTCAGTGCTGTTTTTCTTTCATCCTGTTAAATCTCCATGAGGAATTAACTACTGAATGAATCACAGCTCTTGTTCGTAGTGAAGTGTTTATGTAAATAGCATTTTATGAAAAACTATGTATATAAACTCATGATACTCAGAAAATATATAAATTGGTGCGTGGATTGGTGTGGCAGGAAGAAACATGGTCGTGAACTTGTATGTAGAATATACTGGTTCATAATATGCAAAGCATTAAGACAAGCAACATTCACTCTGCTGGATGTGGTATGATCTTTTTATTTATTTATTATTTCAGAAAGCTGTGTCAGGCAATTACTAGTTTAGATGACAGGAATTAAAAGGTGAGCCTTTTTCCTAATTAATTCAGTAATCAAGAATACAGGGTTGAATTTGCACTCAGCACAAATGTGATTGGAGGAGTCAGCAGTGTGCACTTGCAGCAAAGAAGCCTAAGAACACCCTGTGCTTCATTAGTATGATCACAGCCAGCAGGTCAAGCAGAGTGATTACTCTCATCTCTTTAGCTCTCCTGAAGTCCTGTTTGGAGCACTGTGCCTATCTTTTTATCTCTCTGGTATTAGATTAAAAATGACAAATTGCAGGAGGTCCAGTGGAGGATAAATCTTGTGGGTTGAGCATGAGACACTCAGAAAGATACTGAGAGATCTGGGTTTGTTTAGCCTGAAGACGAGAAAGTGGGGTCAACACCTAACTGCAGTCTTCAGCTACCTCATAAAGGAATTATAAGATAGCCAGACTTTTGCCAGAAAAGCCCAGTGAAAGAAGAAGAGGCAGGAGTAAAGAGCTGCAGCAAAGGAAATACCAGCTAGGCATAAAGAAACTACAATTCACAGTGAAACTCATCAAGCGTTGAAGCAGACTGTCCAGAGAGACTGTGGGATCTCAATTTGGTGGTTTCAAAGCTCACTGAAGAAAGCCCTGAGCAACTAATTCTAAGCTTGAAGTTAGACCTTCTCTGGGCTTGTTGGACCAGCTAACTTCTAAAAGCTTCCTCCAACCAAAATGATTTCAGGAATAAGAAAAATCTGAGGTGGTTCACTCCAGGTCAGAATTGACTTTGGGAAAAAGTGGGGCTTGTTAAAGACCTAATTCTGTTCGTGGGAGCTATGTATAACGTCCTGAAACTTAGTTTGACTGGATCACCTACTGTAAAAAAAGCATGCAGATGGAAAAGCAAAACCAAAGCTAATTATAGCTTACTATTGTTTGATTTATCAAGTACAATAACTCGTTACTTACACCTGGCAATTTAGCAGAAGATATTAATTTCCTTTTACCTTAACTCCCTCTATCTTGAAACAAAAGAGCGAATTCATGTTGATGACAGTAACATCTCAATACTCAGGATGAGTGATGTTAAACACATCTACTGTTCCCACACAGTGATTAGGAGGGCCAAGCAGTAGTATGGTGCCTCTCCAGAGAGTTGTGAGGGGAAAGGGTTTTTGCAGAGCTGGTGATGGAGAGTCATACCCTGGGGCAGGCTCTGGCTCACTGTCTTAGCCTCACACCAGCACGGTGGGTAGAATAACTGCACCGTAAGGGACTCCTCCAAAAATAACAATAGTCTTTTATTATTTTCAGTATAAGGGCCTTGTGAATTGGCCCATAAAGGGGCCTACTCTGTGCCACAGCAGTAAAAATTACAATAAAAAGAAGATTGTTTTGCATCAAAAAAAGAGAACATTTGTTGAATAAGCTGCTCTACCAACATAAATAATGATGTCATGGTCTAGCTCTGTCTCTCTTTCTGCTCATTTTTAATTACTTTTGTCTAGTTTCCTTCTTTGGAATAAAAATAGATTTTTCCTTTCTCTACATCCTTTTCAACTGGTGTTTTGTTTCATTTTGCTTTGTAATTCCAGGTGGCACTAACCTCTGACGTAGTTGTGTGTTTGCTCGAGAGAGCGGACAGGAGTCTGCTTGCACTCACGAGGGGAGTAACCTTTCAGATGATTATGTTCTTTTTGATTTGTTTACCATTTTATTTAGCAGCTTTCCTGGATTAAAAGTAGTTTGTCAGAAAAGATCTCAGCTGCTGTCAGCTCATCAAAGATGCCAATGTCGGAAACGTGAACAGTTCCACCTTGCAGGAATTTATACAAAGCTACACTTGTACATGTGTATGCATAGGATCACTTACTTTCTGATAAAGGAAAGTAACTGATCAGTTTTGGAGAAATAAAATGGAGAATGTATTACACCTAAAGCAATCTGTTTGCTTGTCACACACGAAGAGAGAAAGAGAAGGGACAACCTCCCTTCCCTTGCCCTGACAGTGCCAAGTTCTTCACCTCTTTGAGAAGTCTTGTATTCATGTTCCTGAATGAGAGCTAAGCTTTTCTGAAAATATCTAGTGCTGTGACAAAGTTCTGTCCCTGAGTTAAATTGATACGTGATCCTCAAGTGTGCCAAACAGCATCACTAAAACGTTTTCTCTCAGTGAGCAAAAACATACAGCCGCCAACCCATAAACAAAGGACCCTATCCATTCACTCACTAGTAGCAGAATAATAATCTCCTGGCACCAGATAATGAGCAAAGCCTACCTAATGTTTCTTTCTCCAAAGCCTGAGTCACTGCACTCAGAAATATTATTCCTTCTAGCTAAAAGGCTAGCAATTACCATCTGATTTTTTCATTAAGTCTCAGCAAAGAAATATGAGAGCCCTATATATTTTCCTCTTTCATTTCCACTCTTAGTCCTCATGAAAAATTGAACGTCTGTAGCCAAAAAAAAACAGGTTTGTATGATTTGTTGATTCATGGAAATTAATTGCAAAATATCTTGATTCTCCCTACAAGGAAGCAAAAATCAAGCTTCCTTCATGTCAGAAAAATCTTAATTCCTTAAAACAAATGGTAAGGAGTGAACTGTGTGATTTTGACTGATTAATCAGACAGATTCTTTCCTCGCCAATGCTTGCATAAAATTAGAATAAATCCTTTGGTTTAGTTGGTTTATCTTGAGTTTTTCTCTGACTTGATGAAGCGCAGAGTCTCAGTGAGAAGCTGATAGCATTTTGGCATGACACCATTTAACTCAGTTTATTTCAGTAGAGCTACATCTGGTGAATATGAGCTTGGAAACAGACTTAAGCCCAGACTGTTGGTTAAGGTATCAAAACTAAAAAAAGAAGGCTTTTACCTTGCTAGGCTACGATTCTCCCTTCCTTTTTAATTAGATCTCAGAAAGATTTAATGCTTCAAAAGATTCGAATAAGAATTCAACATACTTACTCTATTATTAATAAAAAGTCATCTATATTAAAAATTAACTGTAATAATTAGCTATAATCTTTTTTGTTTTAATTTTGCGATCTATAGGCTTTTAAATTCTCAAATAAATAAACCTGCTGTCTGTTAAAATCCATTATCTTTAAAATCCTTATCTTTCAAGTAAGTGATAAGTATGGGTACTACGTATGTTTTATATTAAATTGCTGTGTTCAGCAATGCCACAGATGGGACTGATTTGGAGTTTTAAAAAGTACAGGTTCCTGGTTGTCTTTACATTTTGTTTTATGTTCTCTTTTGTTTCCTGGCACAGTATTTTTGGAGAAGAGGTAGACTACAGGATTAAGTTTTGGGAGACTGAGGATTAGATGCCTATGTGAGAATAAATCTGTGATTTGCAGGCAAGACAAGATGTAATATTCTGTAAATGAAAATATCTATGGAGAAAATTACATGTATACAGGGTGCTGACTTGTTGAGTGCTGGGAGAGCCAAACTACTGACTTTGAGAGTCAATTTATTGCAATGCTGTACAAAATTTACAAGCCCAAGGCAATGAGTTTCTTTCAGTCCAGGAAGAGCCTTACCATGAAAAAACACCTTTCTGTTGGCAAGGTGGAGCTTTAGCTGGGAGCTGGAATTCGAATAGGATGGCCAGGCTAATGCTTTAGCCTTCTAGAAACTAAGGGTAAAAGGGATTTTTCTTGTTTAGGACAGGGTGATAAAAAGGTTGATAAATACCCTGAAGCTGATAAACACCCTGCAGTAATGCAGGATAAGTCCCACACAACCTGTAGCCTGGAGGTGGGGTTAGGGAAGCCTGTCTAGATATGGAAGTTCCTATATCACATTTTTGGCCATGGATATTTAGTGCCCAGGCAGTCTGCATGAGTGCCCACTCTTGCACAGTCATGGACACTCTTGGACAGACATGCAATTAATGCCAGGTGGTTTAGTTCAGTTTCAGATCAAAACTTGCCCCTGTCTTCCCTGTCCAGACAAGCTCTACACTACCAATCTTCCTCTGGCAGTGTAATAACCTGCCCTACACACTCCTAAAGCACTTGAACGTGGGACTGCTCCTTCTTCATTGCCTGTGAAAATAAAGCTCTTTTCTTCTCCTCCCTGATGTAGAAGCCTTGAAGAAGAGCACACTGGGACCCATCCAGCTGTTTATACATAGAGCTCTTTATCCCATATCTTGTGTCCTGTAAGCATGTCCTTTGGAGACAGCCTAAAGAAAACCTGCAGAAATCTCTGAAGGAGGAAAATATGCACCCAGGTATGTCTTTTAAGATTGTTGGGGTGCAAGGGCAGAGCCATGGGAAACTTGAGAATTTCTGCTATATCCAGTCTAATTTTAATTTAACAAAGATGTCTAGCTGGCCATCCATTTAGTAATACAACACAAAAAAAAAAACCTGTTTTAAACTGCCTATGGACACACCAGAACAAAGACATCCCTTAGCACAACAGTCGTGGGTCAGAGGTTATCTGGGTTCATTTTAAGGAATGGAATGGAAAGAAGCATGTAGAAGTGATCAAGGGTTCATCTGAGCAGAGATTTTTTGCTCTTCTTGTGAGCCCAACAAGTTTACTGCAAGCTTACAACCTTTGGTTCTCGCTGTTAATAGATCAAGCTAATGGACACAAGAGGAAAAGCGTATGAGTTCAAACACAGGTTGCATTGTAGTCAGTGGCAAAACTCTCAAAGAGAACAACTAAATGGAAGTGGAGAACAGACAAAAGGCACATGGAGAAAGCAGACAAAGCAAGTGAAAAATGTGCATTCGGGAGAAAAGAGAAAGTCTCTTGAAGAACAAAAAGCAAAAATGTAAGGAAATGTTTTTATATATAATGTAGAAGAATGGAAGTAAAAATAAACTTTCATTAATGTTTCTTTGCTTAGTTGCTCTAGACAGCATGCAAATACACAAAGCAGGGGAAATAGAGGAATAATCTAATTACATTTCTAACGAGGGAGAAAACAAGCCTATACATGAGAAAAAATATGGGTATTCAATTTCAGTGGAGCAAGCTTTGTTAGAATTGAAAATGTGGGATAGAAGTGAAAGAAATAGAATCATGAAGGGAAGAGGGAGTCGGAGAAATTGGAAGGCGTTCAAAGTAAAATTCATGTTTGCCTCAGGGAATGTTGTGCATGTGTATGCTACCTACCTGGTAAATATACCGTAAAGGCTAAGGGATACCGATATGAATGAAAAATGCTCTGTAGGAAATAATCAAGGTTAGGAAGGGGCCAAATGTGGGGCATAAAATGTGGATTATAGAAGGGAGAGATGAGAAAGTGTAGAGAAAAGAGAAAAGAATTCAGCAAAAAGATTAAAAGCAAAGTAGCAGAAGAGGAGAAAAGAGAAGCAATAGAAATGCGTTAGGGCAGGAAGGTCATCCAAGGAGATTATAGGCTAGGTTATTGTAAATGTAAGATTTTATTAACAAAAGAAATAGATATGACAACAATATGAAATTAATTCCCCGTCTCAGTTTTCACAAAATAAAAGTAAAGGACAAATGTTAAAAGTAGACATAAAATTTCCCCAGGGAGGAAAAAGAAATATTAGAAATATTACAGGAAATCTCGGCCATGCCAGAACAGGTAATCAAAAATAATAGTCCAAACCATATACACCAAGAATCTGTATGGAAAGAAACCTCAAACTACCTCTACTCAAGTATACTTTACAACTTTCTTTGTAAGGAAAAAAAAAAAAGAAAAAGAAAAAAGAAGTTAGAGGAGGGAAGAATAAAAACTTCAGCTCACAGCTCTCTTTTAAAGCCTATCAATGACAAGCTAAAAGCTATATTTAAAATACCCAGCCCACCAATTCTTCACTTCTTTGATAAAATAAATGTCTTTGCAAAAGAACACAATAAAAGTAGTCCTTAAAGCCTGTACATTTCACTCTCTTGTAATTCACATGCCTATTAAGGACATAATCTGCCTCTACTGAAACCAATGGAAGCATTCAGTGCTCATTTCACTGGGCATTGAGTCAGGTCCCAGCTAATAGAACAGTTGACGTTCCTGTCTTGGAGAAATAGTATGGATCTTCACAGCTCTGTGTGCTGAGAGTGCCTCCACCACCAAATTCATGCATTTTCTTCACTGCTTCCTGTCTTGGTCTTCTCAGGTGGAAAATGGGACATGCAATTTGTGCTGGAGTGTTTTGAGATGAATCAGTGAAAACTTTTGGATTTTACATGTGAAAGACCGCACAAAAAAAATTCTTATTTGGGCATATAGAGGAAGAAATTACACCTAAGCAGATCTTTTTCAGTTTTGGCTGCCCACCCTGGATGAAACAACATGACAGAAGAGCAGTTGCATCTGGACTCCTACACTTTTTCAGTGACCCATGTAGCCTCGTGTGTACCAAAGTGCAGGTCAACAAGAGGGAGAACTGCTACTTCTTCCCTCTCTGCTGGCAGACACGTGTAATTACATGCTGCCACTTCCTCAGGGAAGATTACAACCACTGCGTTTTCAAGATATCTGAGGCCCATCAGCACAGTACTCTTAGAAGGCTCAGCCTTGAGGAGTCACATATCTGACACTCCATCATAGGTCAGTGGTTCAAAAGCTACAGGGAGCTCTTTTTACCCCTTTTAAAAATGTTCAATGACAGTAGGGCCTCTTAGAACAAAGCTGCAGCTGGGTGAGCTGATTTTTTCTCTGACTTGCATTGGAATTCATTCCGTTTCCTTGACTTAATCATCTGAATTCTGCCTTTTCTTCTAACAGTGTGAGATGCTTGCACTGGGCATTAACTTTTTGATGCTAAGCCTTGGAACTGAAGTTAGTGATATTTGGGATGGAAAAGACTGGTTGAGTTTCTTTGCTTATCTTGAAGATGTGTTGTTCCCTTTACACTGAGCTGTGGAGATCCTCAAGCTATCAGCAACCCATGAGTGTGAATATGTTCCCAGAGCAAAGATCCTTGCTTAACAGCACATCCTCAACATATTATCACTTTTTATAGGTAGTATAATCATGTTGTCAGAGCCAAGAAACATAAATAAACAGGAAAATTCTGTTTTCAAAACATGTTTGATAGCTCAGCAGCATGCTTCCTAGTGTGTTGTATTTCAGGACATGAAGAGCCAGTCTGATTTTCTCTGCATCCATGATGCAAAATATGCTCTCATCCTTCATTTATTACTGCAGTGGCTCAATATGATCCTTAGTTTCTTCAGTAGTGTCTTGGTCAACAGGGATAGAGGGACAGGTATGGAAGTTGTGAATACTCCATCCTTGGAGGTGTTCCAGGCCAGGTTGGACAGAGCCTTAGGTGGCATGGTTTAGTGTGAGGTGTCCCTGCCCATGGCAGGGGGGTTGGAACTGGATGATCTTAAAGTCCTTTCCAACCCTAACTATTCTAAGATTCTATTAGATAGTACATTTGGGATGGGGCGGGGGGGAGACTATAATAAAATTAAATATTTTAGGTGAGACTATAATAAAATTAAATATTTTAGGTGACCTTTTCAGTGACTGAAAACTGGAAAAGGAAACAAGGAAATATGTCAGGATTAAGTCTAATTTACCAAGCAATTCAGCTTTGTGAATGGAAACAAGAATAAATTCTTAACACACACACATACACACACATAAACACACTCACAAAAAAAAAAAGGAAGATTCTACTTTAAGATTTTAAATAAAATTTCTTCTGTTCCTAAATTTACATTGCATTTGGTAGATTAAAGAAAAAAATAATAAAGCAAGCTAAATATTTTTAAAAATAAACATTTATTCTGAAGTACCATATTTTCAAATAATTTAATTTCAGATTGACACAACTGTGTTTTTAATATTACTAGCCATGGTAAAGAATGAAAAATTATTGTAAACTATCTTCATATAGGTTAAAGTGTCAGATAAGAGGCATCATAATGCAGAAGAGGAAGGTTTATGAACTTCTTTCTGTAGTTTAACATAAACCCTCAAAGAAAAATCTCTCATGGTACTGTTCTGATCCAATATTCCATCTGTAGATGTTAATACACATTTTTTGATTGGAGAATGTTTTTATAACATTATAGCAACCCACATGCTGACTGCATAGATATTTATGTAGTTATATATATGTAACATTTATATATGTGTAATATATATAGTATGTATACTATATATTAATGTATAATATTTAACAGAAGATAACATAATTTTAATATATTATATATTCTAACATTGCAGCAACCCACTTGTGACTGTCAGACAGAATGACTGCCACTGCTGCTAATCCTCATGTAGCCCTAGCTGAATCAGATGTGCAGTACTAGCACAGGCTATAGATAGTCTGGACTTCTTTGTAAGAAGTCTACTTTATTGAAGCTCCATGGGCAAGGACCTTGCCATGTCTGCCATACCATACGTGGTGTTGTGTGTACATGTTCCAAAGCACTTCTCTTGGCAAAGAAAAAGGCACTGGTGTTTGAGTCATGTCCTTCGGCACTGGTGTTTGAGTCGTATCCTTTCTTCTGGCAGCGAATGTAAAGTCCTCACTGTGAGATTGAATAATTCCATGGTGAAGATAGAGGCTGGAACACAGCTATCTGGAAAGCAGCTTTGCAGAATGAGATCTGGGAGTCCTGTACAGCAAGATCCTGTTCCACAAAGCTGTTTTCTGGACAGGCCAGGCAGAGAGCAAGGTGAACATAAGTCAGCTCTAAACCTTTGCAGCAAGGACAGCCAATTGCATACTGATCAGAAGGTCAAGAGGAATTATTCTTCTGTACAAAACTGATATTGACACAAAGGAGCAAATGCAGTGGATGCCTCCAAGAAGGTCAGGTGCACATGACATATGAGGAAAGGCTTAAAGAGCAGGTTTTTCCTAGACTTAAAAGAGGTTAAGGGGAGATGGTATTGCCAGCTTCAGTTATCAAGGCATTGAAAAGGTGAAGCCAAACTCTTCTTGAGCTTGCACAGTGATAGGATAAGGGGCAACATACATGCAAGTTGGATCATGGGAAATTTTAGCTATTGGGAAAAAACATCTTTTCACCATAAAGGTGGCCAAACATTGTACTAGGCTGGTCAGCATAAAAGCTGGAAAATCTCCATCCTTGGAAATATTAAAAATGCAGCCTGTACAAGACCACAGACAAACTGATTTATAATATCCTGTTTTGAGCAGGAGGTTAGACCAGATGACTTACGGGGGTCCCTTCCACACCTTCACAACTTTGCAGTGTCTCACCAGACGCATGTACAAAACTTATCAGAAGAGGACTCCGAACTTAAACTAGGACCTTTAGGTGCTACAATCATGGGTCTTAGTTTTCCAATATGCAGTCTCTCTGTTCTTAGCATATTACTTCTGCCCATGTGTTGAAGGCTGAACTACAACTTTCACAATTCACTACTTTTGCTTCTTCTTCCCTATGGCCTGAAGTTCCCTAGATCTGAATCCTCAGGGTACAATACTCTGTTGTCTTCTGCACTCAAAAGCTAATTTCTTTTGAAACAGTCAAGATTTGCTGCAATTAATATCAAAATGGAATAAGAAAGATGGTGCTGCCTAACAGGAAGCTCATATAATCATAATTGTTAGATTTATGGTAGCTTTACATTTTGGGAGCCCCAAATGTTTTATATTTGAACTTGTCTACAAAAATTCTTGAGACTCAGTTTGCGATCATTTAATCTTGCCTTTCTGCTTGGGCTGAAATCAGACTTTCACAAACATTCTGATATGGATGAGCACCTTAGACCACTTTCTACAGACACAAAAGAATGCTTAGAGAGAAGCTGCCTAAACTACCAAAGAGAAAATCCCTATATCTCTCCTCAATACTTTTTCTGATGACAAAGGTGAACTGCTGCATATTATCTAAAAATTCTGCCTGGTGAGGCCATAGAAATAGGACAGGCAAGGGTATGTGTTAGAATCAATCTGGGCTTTAGCAAACTGCTCTTCTCAGATGCTGTATAATTGTGTTTTTTTCAGTTTCAGAAACATATGTCCTGATAGGATTTAGATGCTGCAAGTACGAGGTGGACAGAGGAAAGGATGTGTGAATACCTACAAATGTGTATTGTGGTTATGAGGCTCCTTTCAGGTACAATTCATTACTAAGAGTTAAAAAAGGATATCTTTCTCATGCAAAGTTGTTAGATCACTGTGCAGAACAATTGGAAGGCAGACCTAAAAAAACTATCCAGCTGGCTTAGCAGCCATAAGATTAAGTTTAAATGAGAAAAAGGGCACTATTTGTCTTCCGATTTCTGAGTGTGTACGGTTCACTTGGTTCACATTTTCTGTACACCTGTGACCAAAAAAATTCAATTTTTTAAATTGAAAGAAAGACGAGAATCTCTTTTTAACTACATCATTTTTACAAGCTAGATACAGAACACATAATCTTTCCCTAAGTATTTTCATAGGCTTTGACATGATGGTCCTGATTCTTAGCATGGTTTCTTGTAGTTTTGCTGTAGTATTGACTGTAATTGAGTTAGACTATCTTATATCTGATCCCAGATCTCATCTTCAAAGCAAAGTTTTTTGTTCAACCTTGCATCACTGATTTTCTGACAGATCATTTCTATTCTGATGTCATGTTCTCTAACTGTTCACATTCTTTCTCTTCGGATGAATTATTCATCATTTGGACACCCTCCAAAATGCATAGACACTTTTTAAAGATCGAACATACTTCATACCACTAAAAGTAACCGTCTCTGGAAAACATGCTTTCCTATTCTGACCCTGCCTCCTGCAGAAAATGCTTTCAGCTTACTGAGTCTTTTACCTGAATATGGTCTTCATTCTGTGTGAAATTACCCAGTCATTGCTCCCCACAAGCATGTGGTCCCACGTTGGTCTGGAACATATAGAGGGTTATTGTATTACATGGTTATTTGTGACCTGTAAAATTGATACCGAGTTTATTATAGTGCAGCTGACTTGGTTTCAGATTTCAGACGTTATTAATCATAATAGAAAAGAGTGTAACAGCAGGAGCATGTCTGATGGAGGAGACTTCAGACTGAGATTTGTCCTACATGTATGTTGAAAACCAGTTAAAACTGTCCATATTTTAAACTGAATTCCTAACTTGTGAGATCTCTAGTTCCTTACGTTTGCTTTTTACGCTTCTAAACACATAAGGAAACTTATGTCCTTGGAAGTTTATCATTGCTTTTATCTGGGAAATAACAAAAATAAATGTTAAATAAAGCTCAAGATGGACAAGCTAAAATCATATTTCAGGACTTTCTCATTTGCACTAATTGTTGAAGTAGCTTTGCAAAATGGGGATAGATTCTGATTAAAGTTACTGTGGGGTAAACTGGAATTATTCCCATGATGTGAAATAAACCTATGTAAATGAAAACAAAATCAGAGTTTATGTGAAATCATTTGCTTAGAAATGCTTGATTTCCATCTCACTGAAACTCATTTGTACAAATCTAACATTTCAGCAGGAAAAGGCCCAGACACACAAAAAAAGGGACCCGTGGTTAGTTCCTCTTCCAACACAGGAAGTTTAACAGAAGCAGTTACTTAAAAAACAAAACTAAAAAGTATACTATGAGAAGAATTTCTTTCTCTTGTAAGTAAAATATATATTCCTATGACTCCTGGGTAAATTCATCAGGCAGGAAGTGTTTGAGAGCCCCATTAATGCTATGTCATGGGACAACAGCTGTGCTATTGCTGCAACGGCACTGAGGTGCATAGTGACATTGAGGTCGGCAATCAGGGAAACACTCACCAGACGCTTAGATAGGTAGCTCCAGCTCCTAGTTACAGTACTAAAGACTAAGATTTTGATGGTTTTCTATGCCTTGAAGGCATAGCCTAGCAGAAAGCCAGAAAGATTTTCCCAGTGGTCAAATACCTTTAAAGTTGTTTTCTTGACCCTTGGTTTGAAATGTGCAATACTCATCATGTCATTCCCAAAATCTTTGTGGAGACAAAACACAGCATGATCTCTACTATGCTGCTATGCATTCATTTAGTTAGGGTCACTATAAGGGGCTTCTGCATAATGCAGAGGGGGACGGGTGATCTACCACATGAAAGTTTGGTGCTTTAAGATCATGCTTAATTTCAGACTTGGGATCAGTTTTATTGAAGGCAGGAGGCAGCCTTTTACAGAGTATTTAAACACTTTCTTGAAGAGACCTGGTGTTTGCAGCCTACCTGCAAACCCAAACCTTAGGCAAAATTTATGGACTGAATCATTAAAAATTGTGTGTTGACACTACAAACACAGGAGTGAAGGAGAACAAAACACAACTGTTTATACTGTGTTTCTTTACTCTGTCAGATCCTCCAGACTGCAGAAGCTCTTAGAAACTCCCAATTTATCTTACGTGTGTGCAGGGATATTCAGCACTGATAGCAAATAATTTTGCATAAAGCTTAAGATTCTAGTACATACAGTGAAGGCTAAATCCCCAGAGTACCTTTCAGCTTTGAACAGTGCTGCTTAGGAAAAGAAATGATTGCATATGCAAGAGAAAATCAGGAATAAACCCCATCTATGCTGAAAAATGGAATACCAAATAGGGAGATAAATAATATGCCACTTCAAAGTAAGTCTTTCCACACAAATCCTATAATCACTGTGAGAAAAAGGGATTATGTAAATATATTTGGTGATTAGCAAAATTACATACTCAAAATTGTTTAATTTCATTACCCACTGAAAGTTACACAAATAAATATCTGTACCTGCATTTGCCCATCTGTCTCTTTGTCATTTTTTGCAATTATTATGTACAAGCTAGAAAATGTATGACCAAGGTGACAAGCTAGATTTTGTTTAACAAACATTTATTATGTATGTACCGTGAATGATTACAGAGCAAAAAGAATAGACTGATGTTTAAAGTGCATGAATGAAAATCAGGAAATCTTGGCACTGAATTTACTTTCTTACTCATAGAAAAACTATTTTTGTCTTATCATCGAGGTATGCAAAATATGCTGACTGACCACAGGTCCCTTTGCTCAAAACTACTACATCACACATGCAAGTAGGACACCAGCAGGAGATAGGAGCAGATGGAGAAGAAGGCTGTGAGGTGTGGCAATAATGATGGTTGTCACATACTAGACAGGTAGCCAAGGCCAGGAGGTAAAAGGAACATCATTGTACTGTCCCTCCATCCCAAGAAAAGGAAGAGGACTCCAAATATTTTAAGGCACTCTGTCAGCTGTTACTGAAGCTATAGGTAGAAAAATAAAACAGGAATGATAGAGAGGCCTTAACATCTTGGCTTGCATAGGATGATGCGAGTAAGATTCTTCTCTGTTAAGAAGTGTTAACTATCATTATTGCACTTACCTACTTGTTAGGAATGCATTGTCTCACTTGATTACACACACTGTTCATTAGCCATTCTCTTTGGCTTCTTTTTATTTGGGTAGCAGGGACCGTATTATAGCAACCTGAAATGAGGTGAAGGCCTGGGTTATGGATTTGCAAGTGAGGCCCTAAAATTGAATTTGATCCTTGACACTGCTGAGTGAGTCGCACTGAAGGTTAAATATGGGTGTCCAACACCTAGGAAGTCCCATACCCGACAACGTCTGCACACAACTGTCTTTACTGAACACGTTTTTATGACAGATATGTAATCGGCAAAGTGTGGTGGTAGGAGCATGGAGAGACAGGCAAACTCAAGGAAAGGTCATTGTGTTGCAGGGAAATCAAACAGTACTGCCTTGTCCTAAGAAATTATTTCCATCACTGAAAGACCCTCCAGCCAAAACTTCCATAAAAATAGATCACAGAGTGCTCTAACAGAGAGGGTATGAAACTTGGAGGAATTGTGATTGAGTTTTGATTCAGCCAGAGGATATCTGTGATGTTTTACATGCACCTGATCAGGTGGCACTTCAGGTCATGGCTAAGAAAGACATTCACCCTCTCCTCTGTTCTCATTCCACACCATCAACTGCGCATTCTACCTCCTCCCCATGTGAGATCAAACAACCGCCTTGAGGACTCAGATAAAAAGGGAGATATCATGGAAATCTTTTTTTTTGTTCATTTGTTTGCATGTGTGGTAGGTTAGTTTTCTATAGATCAGCTGGACCAGCTGAGTCACACTTCAGTTTCAGCTCTAGTACATGGGAAACAGCAGAAGTGCACAGCTGAGGACAAAAAGCAGAAGGAAACACCACCTCGGGGTTCACTGACAAGTCACGCAAGTTTGAAATGTCCATTGGGTTACAGATCATATCTCTCCTATTTACAATTTTCCCTTAGCAAGACAGAATTAGTGGGTTGTTTTTTTTGCCTTCTGTATAGGAGGTGTGCAAAACACACCTCAGTAATGATTATGGACCACTAAACAGTGAGGATATAAGCAGGTAAAAAGTAGATAGCAGACAAACAGTACCCTTCCTCGAGGCCTTTCAGTTTAGCAGAGCTCATTTGAGCTTTGACTCATGAATTCCCACAGATGAGCTATCAGCAAAACTTTTTCTTTTGTTTTTCCCCAGAATGAAGCTTGAAAATAAGATTTCTCGTCTGTCAGCAGTACTGATATTTAGGGGGAGTTATAAAAAAAGAAGAGAGCAAGAAATTACCCTGAATCAATATGAAAATTCTAACAGAGAGCAAGAGGTCTAAAAGAAAGCAGGCAGAAGACATTTGGAATTATTACATTTCACTTGAGTTTAGTGTTGAAAAAATAAGACGTCTATCAGCCAGCCACGTTGAACTCTCTTCAATCACCAGAGAGAAAAAGGATGTCTAGAGGCTGTCTGTTGTGAATGGAGTGATGCATAAGATCATCATAAGAGAGAAGTCACAATATATTTATCAATATAAAACAGTTATTTAACAAGGTTTTCTAGTAAATGTAATAGTGGTTTAACAAGATTCGATGGCCAGGTACACCTGAGTATTTCCTGCATAGAGGGCAGTGACAGACAGAACCGTCAGGGAGACCCTCCCTTTGAGTCGTGAGGTTCAGAAAGGACCCCGCTGTGTTTTGAACTTCTCAAGGGGAGTTTAGGTGTGGATGAATCCAAACTTAGTCCTAGACTGGGTCAACAGTTTGCATCTAAAGAATTATATGTGGAATGTCAATCCTTTATATCACTTAGCTAAGATTTCCCCATATCCACTCTGAGTGGGATGAAGCTGCCACAACCAGATATAGCTATTGCAATTAACACTGGTTGTTTTCACTTGAGTGGAGTTACAGAAAATATAGGGCAGACTGGGGGAGGATGACACCACACCCTGTCAAGGTCAAAAACTTGAGAGGAAAAACTCACTCTTCATTGCACTGACTGCCTTGAGTTTTGAAGTCTAAGTATCCAAGTCTAAATATTCAAGTTCAAGCCCTCGTTTTTTAAATCAATCACTAAATATTTAACATGCATATTCTTAAATACAATACAAAACTAACACAACATTAATATTGATGACCAGATTTAATGCAAAAGTTAAACAGAATGAAACAAGAGAAAAGAAATCAAGTTTCCTCCACCTCCAACACCATCAGGGATAATGCTATAGTCAGTGTAATCTGATTCTCTGACTCATACCAGTCTTTCTTTCCCATTAGAGCTAACAACAGAATATTTTTTTAAAGAGTTCAGGTCACTTTGCCTACAAGTATCCATCCAGAAAGCTGCTCCAATGATTATTCCCTAATTTGACACTTTCCCAGTGTACCAGCACATGAATCTCTTTGCTGAGGCATCATGCTGTCATTCAGCATCTTCAGTCCCAGTGTCCCAGATAGTCTCTGTCCCTTTTCTGCTCTTTAGCACCCATTCAGAATTAAGAACTTTGGCCACCATACTTCAAAAGAGCCACAGTGTCCTTTGTCCTCTGAAACTGCTATTGCTTGGGAGAAGCTCACCTTAAACATCCCTAAACCCACTTCCTTCTTTTGTAAATCTCTCTGTGAGACCTTACTTTGTTGTGGTGTATGCAAAATGTCAGGTCTTACGCCACAATATTTTGCTCTGAACAATTTACTGTGTCCTGATGGTGATGATAAGTATTGTTTCAGTACTTCATGTTCTTTGCCTTTTATGGGCACCTGCCCTTGTCTTTAACCACTAACCAGAGGGACTGTGTTCTTTGTCTTCAGCTGCATCTTACCTGGACAATGGATTGGAAACACATAATAAATACAAAATTCTGAATCTCATGTCCTTCAACTAAAAATGTATAGGTCCTGATTCATCAGTCATGTGTCCTAGTCTCGTAAAACTTTGTACCACAATGCTGTGTGGGAAGTTGGCATTTTGAATAGGCCACCACCTGGACTTTATTTTTTTATATATGGTCTATATTGGTGCCTGAAGTTAATATAGCACCTACATTTCCATTCCTTAAGCTCATTAAGACAATCTTATATATTCAGCCTTTAATATGGAAATAATCTGTTCTCAGACAGCTGTCAAATGGCTTTCAAAAACCTGAATGTAAACAGTTGTTACTCTTAAGGATGGAAAACCTGCGTTTTATTATTATAGCATTTTTTCAAACCTTCTAAAATGCTTCTGACAGCTCAACAGGACAAGGCAGAGACCTGAAACCTGGTCAGTGAAGAGTAACTTGCAGCCATGGCTTCGTACAATCCCAAGTAAACCTGTTTTGATACGTCTGTTTTCTAAAGGTTTAAAATGTCTTTTCCATGTGTAGTGCTCTTTATATTTGACCTGTAAAGGACCTGCCGAAGTTCCATGGGCATAGAACATGAGTGAAGTTGGTTAGAAATGTCCACTAAGTTGTCAATCCCTGTGCAGTACCGGTATTTTGCAAGGAAAAACAAAAAATAAAAGGAAGATCTTTTCAATATATATATTTGTGTGTAAAATGAACCTGAAATACTTACATACTTATGTGTGTTTAAAGAGCTATTTAGATACAAGACCACAAAGCCTCAAGAGGAAGTATTTCCATATTGCATGTAAAAGAGACAGCTGCAATTTATAAAACTGCCAAAATATGTATTGACACAATCAAAATTAATTAAAGTGGAAAAGAATATTCCTTGGAAAAAAAAAAGCCTTCTCCTTTAAAGTTCTCCATTCTCTTAAAGTAAGACTTCTGTAGTTCATTCGTAATCAAATAACTTTTATAGCTGTCTGAATTACTTTGCATCATACCATATTTCATACTTTTTCATTCTTATAAATCTAACCGTAAAATCTCTAGAATTCATAGTTCATAAAATTTTAAGGCCAGGAAGAATCAATAGCTTAATTTAAACTGAAAACTTTACCTTGCAGGTTTATTTGAATACTTCCCCCCCCCCCCCACCCTGGGATATTTTCCTTTATTGGGACGTTCGTACTGTCCTTTGAGAAGCCCCGTGTTACCAAGAATCTCTCAATACGTCTGACAGGTATGACACAGGATCTATAGGAGAGCCATTAACTTTCAGTAGGAACAGCTATAAGCCAGGCAAGAAAATATCAAACGGTTCTAGACTTCCCCATGAAAAGAACCAAGTCAAGCCCATTGAGGCTCCTGAAAGTTCAGGCACATAGTTCGTACAAGCACTCTAAAAGTCTCTCACTTTCATATTGAGTTGAATTGCCTCCTAATTTCATTTATCATTAAAATGCAAGCTTTTCTCTGTTTAAATATATTTGGTTTTCTCTTACAACTGTTAGATTTTATTATGCTGCTTTCTGTACAAGATTAGCCACTAAAAATAGCATCAGAAAATTTCTTATTGAATAGATTAGGATCAGCTCATCTCTTAGACCATAATTTCTTTGTCATTCTTTTCTTTAGCTGCCCTATGTCATCTAGAGGATATGTATGATTTCCCATTACAAATAAAAGGAAAATAACCTCCCAGTTTTAAGCACTGAGAATGAAATTAGGGGGAACGCATGAAGAAATTAAAATTAAGTGATGAAAATCATACAGTGGTATTTGTGCATCTGGTGAGGCAGATGCCAAGAAGACTTCTCTTTCTGTGCGTGGGTCCAGCAGTGTACAATGAGCATTGTCAGAATGACGAGAAAACGGAATCCCACCTTGCCTATCTCCCTTGGATGACCAGAATTCTGCCTTTACAAAAGGGCCTGTTATGGCACAAAAAAGATTTAAAAGTACATCAGTTACAGTCACCTAAAAGTCAATTTCTGATGCTGGAAAAGTCCTGACAGGCTGACACTAAACTCCAGTGAATGGAGAAACAGAAACTAACAGAAGCCTATCAATATGCTTCAGTTGGCAAGACCAAACAACTTGGAGATGTTCAGAGAGCTGATTGAGAGAAAGGAGACTATCAGTTCTACAGCCTGGATCCCCGCAGGGATTTAAAAGCAATTCACCAAATTGAGATGCACACATGATCATGGCATGGCATGTGCCTAAGGTGAAGAAAGTCCTCTCTTTGTGTAAATACTTTCATATATATTGCTGCAAGTACTGGAATATGATATAGCTCCTTAATGTCTGTGCACCTCTAGCCAACAGGTTATGAAACTATTCCCGGTCTAGCTTTCAGTTTTACCCACAAGCATATGTACATCTTGAACAGTGGTATTACAAAACACACAGACAGTATGTGCACACCTAAAACAGCACCACTATGTAAAGCTGAACGAAGATATTTCCAGCAGATTGAATAAATTAAAGTAGCCTTTATGCAATTCATTTAGCTGGATTTTGATTAGAGCATGAGGGCAAACACCCTTTTTCCTCTAAAAATGGAACTTCAATATTCAGAAGAGGTGTGACTTTATTTATACATTTTAAATATTGTATTACATAGAATTGCACTCACAGCATCAACAGCCACTGCATTAAGACCTGTTACAGTTCTAAGGTACAATAAAAATGACCCACCAAGATTTAATAACTCTCAGACTAGATGTTAAAGGGAAAACAGTAACTCCGTGCCATAGGCACTTTTCATATTATTTAGCCTTTAACAAAGCCTGGGTTTACTTGACGGATAACATGACAGTGATTGATTCTTCTGCAAGAAAAATACCATAAATAAAGTTTTACATTCAGTAAAATATAAGTAAAAACAACCTTATAAGCATCATTTGAATCCTAAAGAATTTTCCTGTTTCTTGACATTACAGACAAAAATTTAACTGTATTGAGAATGTCCTTGACAATACATAAAATATTGGCAACTTCTGAAATGAAGTGTGAAATATTTTAAGAAAACAGATGTGGCATTTTCTGATGCACTGAATTGTACTGGAATATCATCAAGCTGTAGATAGATAATTAGCACAGTATAGAATTCCAATATTTGAATAGATACATAAACAGGTGAGCTGCAGAGCAAAATGCATGTGTTGAGTTATAGTCTGCCTCCACTCTGCTAGTCTCTCTTCCTTCTTCAGGAAGAAAGACATGTGCATGGTCTGTTTGATTCAGTGACCTAAAACCATCTCTCTTCAATGTGCTCATTCCATCTTCCTGCGTGTTCATGTTGAAGCAGCTGCACGTGGTGCGACTCATGCATAAAGAGAAACATTATGACTGAAGCCCAGCTTCCAAACCATTCCTTTTCAAACAGTTACTTTGGTCTTAGTGTTTTCTTATCCACTCAGATTTCAATTTGTATTCCACAAAATCCACTTGATTCTGTTTCTTGGTATAAACCAGATGTTCTCAAGCTGCTTTATAGAATACACAATTAAGCAGAAAGACTGTCCAGCAGAAAGTTCCCTGCCCTGTTCTCAGGGGAACATATCTCAGGAGATATGTTCTCACCCGGAATTCCCATTTGACTAATATTGTAGTAACTACAGAATTTGCAGCCACCCAGAAATATTGTTCAGTGAGCTTTCAATGCCTTTTTTATCTGTATAGATCTGATTTAAAGGCTGCAAACAAGGAGAAACATTAGATTATGGCTAAACTGTTTCAAGAGATTAAGTTAATGTTATTCTAGTAAATTACTGCCCCTCAGACTGAGACAATGTAGTTGACTTTTAAGTATTCTCTAAATGCCTAAGTATTCTCTAAATGGCTTCATCTCAAACACTTTAGTACTTCTCTAGATCTATACGAGTGGTGATTCAGATCAAACTTTTCAACTTGAATTACATCAGCCTAGGAAGGCCAGGTTGGACAGAGCCTTGGGTGGCATGGTTTAGTGTGAGATATCCCTACCCATGGCAGAAGAGCTGGAACTAGATGATCTTAAGGTCTTTTCCAACCCTAGCTATTCTATAATTCTATGATTCTATGAAAGCAGGTATATACAAATACTGGTCTCAGTTTATCTCTCCGTATTTTCCGCCTTTAGCTGTGCCCCCCTCCTAACCCCTGCTGAACATCCCAAGAAAATATCAGATTGGACCTTGTCTGTTTATTTTAGAATTTGAACACCAAAAGTCTTTATATGGATAAAGACCAAAGTCATATTAAAAAAATCCATGCCCTCTATACCACTATGTGCAAAACTGTGTTAAGGAGTACAGTTTCTACCTGAAGAAAAATGTTTGTGACTTTTTCTTTTTTCCCTTGGATTCAGTAGAGGAAGTTTGGAATCTCTGCCATAGGGCACTAAAGCAAGCTTATCTTTGAAAACCTTACGACCAGATTCAACTTCCCAGCCAGCAGTTAGTTGGATTACCTTTAAGTGCAGAACTGAATTAAAGTAGCTGCCATGCTGGGAGTCACTGACGTGTGCTTTATCTGATTTGGAAGTGTTTGGCATCTCTAGAAAACTTGAGGAGTCTGAACTCTTTGCAAAATAAACAAATATGCAAACAAATAGATTAAATGTTATAAAAAAAATAAAGTTATTTAAGAATGAAATTACAACTTGCTACAGCTCTTAAAAATAAAAAGGCACTAATGAATGTGAAAGCATTATACAAGAGGTGATGTACATCCTACTGTATCCTACAGCCGCTTCTGAGGCTCTGTGCTATTACCCAGAGGAAGTCCAGTGTGGTCTGGGCACAGGTCTTTCACACATATTCATCCCTCCACAGTGGCCCTTCTCTCACTAAAGAGTCCAACATGTCAGATGCAGCTGCTTGGTCAGCTGGAGCCTGGCAAAGTTCACTCCATCCCACAGTCCATCAGGCAGTATCTCAAATACTGGATTAGAAAGCATTGAGAGGGCTGCTTTTCATGAGTCTTAAAAGTGGTCAGGAAATAGCAAAAGGTCCATTTTGGTCTAGAGTCCTGTCTAAAACAGTAGCCAGAAATTATGGCAATGAATGACAGTAGTTTAAAACCACAGCAAAAAGGGCAATATATTTCTATTAAAAAGTTTCCTAGTCTCCATCAATTTTGATCTCAAGGGTTTTCAAAAACAGGTTTCCTTGGCCTTCAGTTACCTGTTTAATCCCATTTTGAACTCATTAAATCTTGCAGCATCTATGATATCCACAAGGAGTTCCTAACTACATGTTTTGTGAAAAGTGAACTCCATTTTATGTCTTTTTTTTCTGCAAGTTTCCTTTGACGCCCCCTAAATCTCACATTGGAAAAGAAAATCATCATGCACAATGTTATCTTTTTCATAGCAGTCATGTTTTTGTAGATCCCTAAAAAACCTCTTAGATGACTCTTTTTCTAGGTGGATGGGAATGAGTCCATGTCTCATTCTGAGCCAATATACATATCTCTGTCTTCCAGACAGACACATCTCTGCTTCAGGAAGCCTCCCAAGACCCAAAAGCCTTGAGTCCAACAGAGATCAGGTTGTTTGCACGCTGGATCCAGTGATGAGGAGCTGCAGACAAGCTGGTGCACAAGACATTCAGTGCTGAGCACCACTGTCAGAGATGCCTGTCTCTGTAAGGTGGACATTGAGGCATTTTGCATCCCCACAAATCTCAGTAGGACAAGGATCTTCAAAGCTCTTGTGTTTATTCTTCCTCCTGACCCTAGCTTATTCAATAGGGTTCCTTAGCTTGTCCATTCACCAGGTGCAAAAGAAAGGCAGCATCTTTTGCATATCTAGCAGCACTAACACAGCAGAACAGTCTTTTCCTTCATCCTTCTAGGCTTTGTCATCATTTCTCCTGTAGGCTGATACCTCTTTCACAGTGGGCTTGCTATCTCTTGCCTCAGCCCGAGAGGGTTAATCAAATTCAAAGTGTCTAAAACTGCAAAGAGGCTACTGAAATATGAATTCATGTTTATTCAGAACCTCTTCAAATGTCAATCACTTATGTAAAGCCCTGCAGCCCTGAGACTCAATTCGGATTACTTACAATTACCTGAAATTATTTGAACAGGGTAAAGCTCCCTCTTTTCAAGCTTTTTAAGATCAAAGAGTCAACCTTCACCCTTTACAGCTTGTCACTTTAAAACCCTGAAGTAACAATCAAAGGCTACTTCTGCCAAGCACTTCTATAATATCCAGACTACATAACTGCGCCGCAAAAGAAATAGGTGTGGAAGGATATTTGCTTTTTTGCTATATTTCATTAGGTATCTTTAACTTCTAAGAATATGAGTCAAATTTCCCAAAGAGCAACTCTCCCTCTATCTTCTGAGAGTTCCAATTTTAACATATTTAAATAGAGACTTTTCCTCCAAAGCTGCAAAACCAGCCTTATAAACTCTGCATTCCTGGGGTAATCCCAATTGTGGAGGTAAAAAATTGAGGCAAACCAAAATTGGAAATCTGTTTAATGCATTTTGTGACCTTAAAAAGCAGAGATTTCTCTTGTGCTTCCAATGTAGCATACCAGTCTCTCTGCTGGACAGCAGCACCTTGTAATCTTGATCCTCAGGACTCCTTTCATCTTCCTCTCCCTCCCCATGCAGAGTTGATTACAGTCCTCATCTTCCATCTGCAAAGCAATTCTTAACTGAAAACAACTAGCATTGTGCAGGAAGTAGGGTCGGCAGCAGTTACTGCTAGGTTTGAATTTACTATTCTCTTTTAAAAATAGAGAAAAATGTCTATTGCCTACTCTGGCAAGCTGGGGACTGTAAGACAGTGTGAGCCTTCATGTCAGACTTCATAGAATCCATCCACAATTGGAGCTTGGATTTTTGACAATAGCCGTTTGTGTCCTCTGAAACTCTGTTTGTGAGATTTGGTACAGCAGAAAGCATCAGATGACACCAGTCACTGAGACAGAGAAGCAGGAGATAACACACAAGCAAAGGTCACACTTCCAGTACAAGAATCATAGTGATGAAATGAAAGAGGTGTTTCAGATTTTGGCGCTGTCATTATTTCATTAGGATAAACCGCTAGTTTTGAACTGGAAGACTTATAAAGATGAGATAATATTCACTGAGGACTAAGTGGGTATTTGGTGAGATCAGGAGAAAGGCAAAACAATCAGCATCCTCTTGGCTTCTGTTGTCACTTATGTCCTTTTGAAAATAAGGAATGAAATTCACATGTCAAGGAGTGAAAAATTCATCAGCTCCCCAACATTCATGTCTGCCTTATTACACTGGGCATATTTATACCATTTTATAGTCGTTAGCCAGATTTTGTCTCCAGGAGGAGATATATGCTTTGTTAGATAATGGTAGTAATCATCTTTTACACTGGTGCTCCAGTATGGTGGCATATCTAAGCACCTAGCGCTTATGTAGCACTAATTAAGGCCAAATATCCTCTCTACTTTTATTTTCCCCACTTGTGTATGTACATTCCAACACAGCCGTTAATTATGTGACATAGAGTATATAAACTGCAAAATACACTAAAATCAATACAGACTATTTTCAATTGCATTTAAAGACATGGGCAATTCCGTAAGACTCTTTCAGCCAAATCTCTGGAATCTATTCACTTGAAAAACTGTAGAAAAGTTACTGACAACCTGGGGTATTTTTCAGCTACTGACAGCCTGGTGGTCGCACAGGGCTCCACTCTAGATTTGCTCTGCATGTCTCTACACTCTCCTTCCCTCCTGCTGCCAGGCACTCCCTCTGCCTTAGGCCAGTCACAGGAGTATGAGTATGGACCACAACTTCTTTTCTGCTTACACTTCTAAGTAAAAAACCTGTTAGCTTCAGAAACTTGCCTACTGGATAAACCCACTCATTAAGCAGAGATAAGACAACACCAGTCCAAAGTCAACAGGCTGGAATGCACACAGAAAGCTACTACCTGAGAGCTCAGGAGCCAGAAATGACCCAACAGAGGCTGTTGTATTAGTGGTAGAGGCCCTTGCTTTGATGGCAGACAGGTTTCCATGCCCCCACTGCTCTTCCCAAATAGCTCCCAGGTGGAAACAACTATGATGTTTCTAAGCAGCAATATTTTGCTGGAGGACTGTTATCCTTTCAAAGGTATGCTAGAACTGAGGCTCATAACAGCCAGGAAACAATGCCTTTATTTAGGAAGCTAAAGCAGTGGCCTGATTTTCCACAGCTTCAACTCCCTTGAAGAGAACAGGAGCCCTGGGCACTCAGCAGGGCTGCAGAACTACCCATTAACTTCTATATCTATAGCCATTTCACAGCTGTATCTCAGTTTCTCATCATGCTGCTCAGTTTTAGTCAGCAGCAAAGAGCTGTCACACAAGTAAAGGCAGAGGGTTGATCTCTGGTCTCTTGCTTTAGAAAATGCAGTCCACATGGCTTGGTCAATATGTGGTGACAGTACTCTGTCAGACTGCATGCTGCATCCCCTTCATCTCTATTTCCTAGACCTCACACATCCATCTGCTAATCCTTCCCTAATATTAGTGCATATAAGACAGAAAAAAGAGGCCATTCTCTTCATTTACATAGAGTAAAACATAATTAAACCCCGTATTACACATGTGCTATAATAAAAAAGAGAAATAGTAAAAACAATTATAGGCTGACATACTTACTGCTTCACATTTAAATAATAATGTGAACTATTAAGTAAACTAGGGCATAATCAGCTGAGGTTCATTAACTTATCTCACTGTAGAAACAGTGCTACAATTCAATGCAATTAGGTACATACTCGTAGGAAACTGCTTTTTCTGCACCATGCTGAGCCCAGTCTTAGAGATGCTGAGGTCTTCCACCTCCCACTGCCTTCTCAGAGCATGCTTGCCCCCTTTCAGGAGCAAGCCCCTTGCAAAGAGATGAGCATTAAGTATGCCAGTTCACTCTGGTGCCATTGATAGCCATGAAATCCTCCCATAAATGCTCAGAAAAGGCCACATTCACAGACCACATTCAGCTGGGGTTGCATTACCTGTCCATGTTTAAGGAGAGCAGCAATGAAGACATGTACAAAGGAGACCTGCCCGACATTAGCCTTCATGCAGCAGGAGCTCTGGCTTGTGCAGACTTAAACATACTTCAAGTAAAGAATCTCCAAGCTACCTCAGGCTTCCAAAAGCCCTGGGAGAAACTGATTCTGGAACACTAATAATAATCTAGGAAAAATGAGAATAAACCAGTTTACTTCAGTCTATCTACAGCACTTCTTGACACTTGTTCCATCCTACAGTAGATCCATCCCCCACCTCCAAATGACCTTTTGAATCTCAGAAGGCTTTTCTTCCTGTAAAATCAGGAGGTAAGGCACAGAGACCCTGAAAGGGTGCCTGTAAAACCTCATTACATTGCAAATTAACCTCTTCACTACATACGGTCTTCCTGGCTTTGTCTATAGAAAAAAAAGCAGACAGGGCTAGGGCCTCACCTCTGATCCCTAGGGCAAGAGGCATGTCCATCCAATCGAACTTTTTTCCCCTTCAAAACTGGATAGACTTGGAAAACCTGTCTAGTATGGTCCATGGCCTGTCCAAACATGATCTGGTACACTGGTAGAAGTCACAGGCAAAACCGCACCACAAAAGTTCAAGCATTTAAACAATATGGAAAACCACATGTCACTGTTTGACTCAATGCCTTCACCCCATTTATTTGTCTTTGGCTTCCTAAGAGCTAGCCAAGGCAGGATTTTGATGAAAGGGATTTGGCTTGAGTTCACAGAGGATGCTGATAGATTAGAGTGAGCATCTGGAGGATCGTTTGTGATAAATGTCTGAAGAATTTCCCTAATCTTTCTTGAAGAGCACCTTACTATCTGAATGCTTCTGAATCTCCTGTTTCCTCAGTCTTCACGTGAGTTTGATCAGAAGAAACTCTCTTCCCTCTTCCATCTGTGTATCAGGGAGACACAAAGATGTACCAGATGGAATGCTGAAGGTCTCCCTGAGACCTCCAGATGGAGAGTGGTCAAAAACCTATGAGAAAGGACATCATTCTTTTTGGACAGCATTTTCATCACAATTTCTAGGGGTGAAAATAACAGCATATGGCACAAGAGAATAAAACACACACCTGCTGAGGGAAAAATACTCTGTCATTACAAGCTAGGATCCATAAATATTGCATATTAAATTAAGTTCTAATATACTTTTAAGCTCACAATCCTTAGGTATTGCTAAAATGTTTTCAGTGATTTCTCAACATTATATGAAGAGATTATGAGTTACAACTGCCAATATCTTCAAGCAAAGAGACTTGGAAAGAAACGTTCCATAGCATCTTTACAGCAGGTGTCGCATAGAAATCTCAGCTTAGGATGGGGATGTTTTTAAACCTGGGAACTGTGAACAAGGCCAAGCAGAAAGTGTGTTAAGGAGAGCTCAGATGAACAAAAAAGTCCTAAGCAAAGATCTGTTCAATGAAAACATGGGTCAAACAACAGGTCACACAATTGCTACTACTGAAGGAGCTCATGTTTATATTAAATCCCTCTGCGTGTATGCAATTAGGGATCAGAAAATGAAGCTTAATTGTCTGAATACATTCACTCTAAATTTCTCACTTGGATGCCTATACCACAGAGCTAATAAACTGGAACTGTAGCTTCATGGAAAATTCCACAAGGCTCCTATGCAATTTTCTTCCATATTGGGAAACAAACAAACAAAGAGAAAAGCAAAAATGACAGTATTCCAAGAAAGGAAATTTTAAGAGATCAGATATTAGTTTTGACTTACTGGACTAAATAGCTTCAACAAAATAATTGTTTTTTTTTGTTTAATTTTCAATTTTTGGACTTTCTGAATTAAATGTACAATAAATAAACCAGACTGAAATAAAGACAAAAAAAAAACCAAAAGCAGACAAACTTTACTCCCAACTGAAAAGTTGTCCCCAAACAACTGAAGTGACAGACTGTTTCCCAGCTTATAATGTTCCTTTGAAAAATGTGACCAAAATACAAGGCTCTTCTCTGAGGTATATCTGTGACAGAGTTTCTGTCTGTGATTATGATGCTTCAGAGGGATTTTCTGCACTATATGTTCTAGAAACACACAGCATAGCTCTGCGGGTAAATGTAGGAAATCTTAGGTCAAACTGAAAAAAAATCTAAGTACATTTCAGGAAACAGAAAATAAGCATTCCCGCTGGATTGCCATTCTCAAGGTTTTTCTCCAAGGCTGCTTCCGTGATGTCTTGCAAATGGATTTACCAGGACTCCATAGGCCCCAGGTGATTAAACTACTGAAAACAGGGCAGAATATTCCATTGCACATGTGTGAAGTCAATTGCTTAATCATATACAACCTCATAACTTTTAGAACTATGTTATAGGCAATTTAAATCTGGGCAAAGCCCAACCTCTCCTTTTTTATTCACTGTAGTTTACCATATCCAGATGAAACCAGAGCAGTTTCTTTTTTTCATCTTTTTCTTTCTCTGTTAGGCTTGCAAAACATTTCAGCTCCCATTATTCACTTTCTACACCCCAATAAATAAGTTAAATTACTGACTCATCTACACTCACAGCTACTCCTGCTTTTCTACCCTGATCATACAGCCCTGCACATAATGCAAATAAGCTCAGCTAATTTGGCTTACATTATGATGTTAATGAATTCTTCCTTTATAAACTGCTTTGAGATCTACTGACACAAGGCATTATATCAGATTTGGCATTAACATTTACTATATATTTATGGTTATTATACCTTTTATAAATATAATTGATTTTCCATGTTATTAAAATACTCTGTACACTTGTAAAAATTCCCACTCAAGCATCTAAAAATCAGACGCATTGTTTCTGGGTTTTGGACATTCTAATTAATCTGTTACATTGTTGTGATTAAAGCTTTTCAGAGTTCTGGTTCTTGTAATATAATCACCATCATTTTTATTCATTAGTTGTTGATGGTAGCGACCAGAAAGTGCTCAGCAATTTCCAAACATTCATAGGGAAGAATAACTGCCCTAAGGAGCTTGGAGTCCAGAAAAGAGCTCATTAAAACAGTATTTATTTTTTTGGACTCACTGAAAATCTGTGCTAGATCCATTCATCTTTTGCTTTAAAGGTTTTTCTCTGCAGAAGCCACAATATGGGGCTTAGTTAAGAAATAAGCCTGTAAAGCAAGAGCGGTTGCATGCACATGTGCTGGGAAATGTGCTGCAGCATCTCTTTCACATTTAAAATCCCAATTTTGTATGTCTGGCTAAGATGGAACACACAGTCACAGCAAGAAGGTGCTGGTCTTGTGTTACAGGCAGGCTTTGCCTGCTCCTGGTCCCCAACGGCCCTTTCAAAAGCTATGGGTGCTTAACCAGTGCCTTTATCTGGGAGAACACAAAAATAATCACATCCTATAACCCTAGGTCAGATGCCTGACCTAGGAAAGGATTTTCTCTGGCTTTATTTGGGTATAATGAAATCCCTGCATAAAACACTTCTTAAAAATCAGCTGTGCACACCTGACCTGATCTCTCCAGAGACTGTATCCCCTCAACCACAAGCTTTCAGGATCATCAAGGGCTAGAAAAGGTGTGTGTGTGTGTGTGTGTGTGTATTTTATGATTCTAAAACAGCTGAAAGCATTTTACTCTAGTTTTTACAAATCTATTGATTTAGTATTCCTACAAAAGATCTCAACTGAGCTTTAGTTAGAAATGAAAATTTTTTATAACAGCAACCAGGTCATAGCTTCAATTCAAACCAAAGGGCAAAGCACATTTGGGTTTATTCCTTTAATGTTTTCTGTTATTTCATTAACATAGGTTTTATTAGCCTAGCAGCAGCTGGGTTTTGATTCTCTTTGTGCAGCAGCTCAAAAAACAAATGGTGCTTCTGAGCAAGCTCAGCTCTCTCAAAGCAGTTTTGTCATAGAAATGTCTCAAATCCATCTTCGCACTCTTCCTTCTTCTGCATCTTTGCTGTTCTTAACAAAAATGCACAGCCTAGAAAATGTGGATTACCTCAGACAAACAGATTGAAAAGCTTTGGATTTTATATTTGGTTGATATAAATCAGCAGCACAACCCCCACATCTTAGTGTCGATTTTCTATCCTTTCAAATCTGGCGGCAGTTCTTTAGCCTTTTACTATCCCCTGTTCTGTTCTTCTTTAATACTGATTTAAGATACCTGTTTTGAGCAACATTATCTAATTTCCTAGAACTACATGCAATACCAATTTTCAGTGAGTTAAAAAGATATTTTGAAAACAGTTACTTAAGGCTGGAACTGCAAAACATATACCTTCCCATATCTGTCATGTCCACCCAATTTGGCATACTTAATTTATCAAGTAAAATATTGTATGTTTTGGTAATTTAAATAATACTTCTAAAAGTGTTTTAATCAGGTGCTGAAACAAGTCTGTACTTTTCCTAATGGGGTTTAGAGAGCAGGGCTAGCAGTAAAAAAAGAAGCAAATGAAATAAACCCCATTAATTAGGGTGAAACAGTAACAGAGCAGTTCTGATTTTACAGATGGGCAAGATGTCTGATTGAATTTCCCAGGCTATGCAGATTGGCTGCAGATGGTGTGGAAAGTGGCCCAGAACTCAGAATTCATATAATCAAAAATACGCTTAGATCCAAACAAGAATGTTTTCCCATGTGATGCTGTATAGCTTGCAACCTTATCACAAGCATTTCGTAACTTTTCAAATCAAACCATAACATAAACCTCACACAACACAGAATTCAGCTCTCATTATTGGTACTATTATATCCAATAATCCAGTAACAGCACAGCTCCTGGAGGCAAGTTAATTTGGCCCAAACGTATAATTTGCTGTTGAGGATGCTGACTGGTAAGTGCCTGGGCCAACTGGAGATCTCAAGAGAAGAGCATTCACTGAGTAAGACAGTATATGAGCAACACCTGTTATCATTAAGAAGATAACACTGGAAGAACCTATTGCCAGTGAAAATGTTCTGAAAAATTCAGCTAAATATTAAGATATTGTATACCTAAAACTCTTAAGATCTGAATCTAAACTGTTGTATACTTCTTTGAGCTGGAAATTAGACTATTCCTGAAATTTTGTTTGCAATACTGGCACATTAGAGAGCAAAAATCTTCTGCAAATGGCACTCTGTAAATATGATGACCTCCTACTTTCTGCAAGGACACTGAGACTCTTCTGCTGATTTCAGAATCCAGCAAATAGATGATTGCCCTGTTCGAGCCTGTTTAGTTGGCAAGGTTATAACTCTTTTTACAAGGGTGTTTCTTAGGTTTTAATTTTAACAGAATAATCATTTGAATATCTATTGCAGGTTCCTTGATGTTATTCCAGTGTTGTAAAAGGGCAAAAAATAGGTTCAACTTCTACCTGTGCTCTTGTCTGACATAACAGCTCCTTGCTTCACTATCCTCCTCAGGATGAACAAGAAAATGTGTTGAATTCCTGGAGGCAAGTACTGCATGTAATATAATCCCTTTGTGCTCTTCCTTACACTCTTACAGATCTGACCTCACCCTAACTCAGAGATGGTATTCTTCAATGACTTTAACTCAACCAGTGCAGCCTTCACCTCTGCACCAAATCAGTTTAAGTTAATGGAAGAAAGATATGGATTGACTGGGAACCACCATCAGTGACTTTGCACAGGTATACCTAAGACTTTAGCTGTGCTTTGGGCTTTTTTTATCTTCCTCTATTTTTATTCTAACAATAATTGAGAGAAGCAGTCTCCAACTTTTACAGTCTTTCAGACAAATATCAACCAGAAAAAATAGCACACTAAGTTAGGTAAGACATTAGATCATGATAAGAAAATACACAGCAAGATTTAAGTAAATAGCCAGTATAATGAGAGATGTTAATTTTTGGAGGAACAATTTATAAGGTTACTCAAGTCCAAAAATTTGTCATTGAGTCTATTCTAATAGACTGGTACTGCTTGAAGGTAGTGAGCGATCTAGAAATACAGCAAGAAAGGAAATAAAAATGAATCTCATACATTAATTTGTACACTCAATTTCAGAGGAGAATCACGTTTTATGTAAAGGCAGTGAGCCTTGGCAGAGAGGTTCACAAAGAATGAGGTATCAGTGGAAGTTTAATTTTTATATTCCTCTCAAAAGGTCTTAATTAGCAGAGAAGGATGAAAGTAAGCTTGAAAGAAAATCACCAAAGACACTCTGGGAAAAGAAATGTCATTAAATAAATCCCCATCACTTGGCACTTTAAAATTGAACTTGACAAATGATGGCCTAAAATACAATTGATAGAAATTCTGCACTAAGGTGTCTCCATTCAGACCTTACCAGAGCTTACAGCTGGAAGATGAGAAAGATAGAGTCATTGCAGGGTAAAAGAAGGAAAAGGAAAAACTCTGTATTGTAAGGAAAAATCACAACTGAGAAATACCTTGTGCAGGTATTTCCAGAGGAGAGGGAAAGAACAATATTCTCAGCTGCCAACCACCAGCTGAAAAGCTCTTGTGAATTCCCATTTCCAGCAAAAACTGAGTTTCTGGCAGAAGGTTAGATTTGACGAATTTCCCTTCAGCTGGGCTGCAGAGCTGGGGAACCTGGGGAGATGTGCTGCCTTCACAGCAGCTCTGCTTTACTTCCTCTGCTTTTTTTTGACAGATTCAGATGAATTTTGCTTTCTTCCTAAAAGCAGAGTTGTATTTAACAACAGTCTTCCCCGTCAAAAACTACACAGGTATCACCTCGGTTTTCTTGAATCACAACTAACATTTTCAGCAGAATTGAAATTTAAGTTTCAAACATCTCTACGTTTCCCTGCTTTTTGTGAAATTAGAGGAGTCTGGAAATTACTTCTATAAAGAACGTACAAATCTCTGAGTAAGGGACATCTGTGGCATATGATATAGAGCTAGAAAGTAATGAAGAATGAGGAAACAGCAGTCACTTCATTAGATAATCAGGCAGCAGGTTCAAAAAGGCAAACAAATAGAAACACATTTTTTTGCGATAGAAGTATTAAACTGTGAAAGTCATTAACACAGTTCAGAAAAGCCAAAGGATTCAAAACAGGATTCCTCATACTGATTGAGAAGAGTTCCTGTTTAACAGAATGAGTACATGAAACTTCTTAGTTCAGGAAGTCCTTAAATTAATGAATGCCAAAAGCCAGGGAAGTTTATGCAACATTGGTCAGGTGTCTTACTCTGCTTCTCTAATCATGTTCATTCTTTTTACTGTCAGGCAGAGGATACTGGGAAGGTGGAGTATTGGACTGACTGGTTTAGTAGTTTCTGTGTTAATAGAAAGCGTCAGAAAATAGTCTGCCAGGTCAGAGGCACTGGCTATTGAAGGCTTGGTTATGCTGGAAAGGCATGCAAAACCAAAAGCCTTAACTCATCTTTAGCAGAGGCTTATCTTCAGCTTGTTAAGGAGAATTTAGACGTATTAATCATCACATATCAAGACAAAAGGGAACATTCCCAGAAGTCTGCCTGCTAGGTCTGTTTTACCAATGCCCCTGTCCAAATATCAGTAATTGTCTCACTTGTTATTGGAATTTATGAAGACTTAGGAGTTTTCTGAATAAAAAAGTTCTTGCTTACCACATGTTCTTTCCTCTTTTGGCTTCACCATAGTTTCTTCTAAGACTAAAAATGTGTTTCAAATTAAAAATATCAATTGCATATGAACGTGCTTGATTTGAATCTGATTAGGATCACGTATTTTGGGTTGAGTCTCACTTTTATTGAGACTCACAGAGAGAAAGAAAAATAGTTAATAATCCTTTTCCTTCTCAAAGTGTTTTCAAGCCAAAGAATAGTAGATTATTGTTATATTGTCAGTATTATTCCAAAATACTGAAAATTGAATACCAATTTTCACCTCAGTTACAAAATCTTTCTTTTTAACTTTAGCTCACTTAATTCAACTTTGTTCCCTTTCTTTATTTATAAAATGACATAACAGTTTCCTGGATTACTGTAAAATTCTGTATTTACAATGTCTTCTGAGGATAATACAGAGGGCAATGCAGACAGGAAGGGATAAAAAACATAACTTTCTTCTATTTCATTGGAAAGGGAGGCAATGTTAAAAAGTGTGGATGAGGCTACTTAGCCTGAAGCCACTTAATAACCAACACCTACAAAATTTTGGCATCAGTGGAAAACTTCTTTTTGAAAACAATGGTTATCTGTGCACTGTACGCTTTCAAACTCTATTCTGCTACATAATAGCATTTCCTGGGGATGGCCCAGACTTTAACTTTCTTTAAAATTAATATTTTGGATGAAGATACGTGCATGAGAAAAAGAAGACTTTTTGAAGGTTATTGCTCATTTCATTATTATTGTATGTTTTGGAAAAAGGCCCTTGAGATGAATGCCAAATAGCTAGTTAAAGTCATACTTAAAAGTGTGCTAAGTTCAAAGCAGCTGATAGTAAATGCTAATGATAGTGATTCCTTGTTTGCTTTTCTGAGCAAAGATCTATCTTCTTATACACAGGAGAAGGAACATTTAGATCAGGTTTTACAATAACTGTGCAAAGTCCTCAGCAGTCTTTCATATGTATAAACCTCATTGAAAGGCTCATGTTCTTAAGAGCATCGTACTACAGATGATCTCATCAATTACATTCACAGCTCCTGGTTTCTTCACCCAGAAGATAATAAACTTCTCGTGGCTTGACTATGCCATTGCTATGGTTCAGATTATAAAAGTCAATAAATTGACATCTGAAACCCAGCACTGTAAATGTTATTAAAGAAAAACTGTATAGATAGACATAAAGGTTAGACTTCCTTATGAAGATTTATAATCTAAACCAGTGATAACATTACAGGATATGGAGATGAGGGGAATTAAAAAATAATCCACAATCCTGACAATTATACTTGGATACCCTAAGCCCCAGAGTAGACTTTGATTTTGTTCTTCAACTGTATGTTTCTTTCCAAGCTGTGCTGAAGCCCCAGTAGCTATCATGTTTTACATCACTAAAGTTCATGCTCCTTCAAGTAATAAAATGCATTTTTTTTATGCTAGCACTTTCCCTGGCATCCAGACTAAGGAGCAGATTCATTTATGATAACTGAGCACACCCAAATGTGTTGCTTAAATTAGCAGTATAGTCATTTTAAGGAGAAACCCATTTACCTATCTGAAAGCTTAACACTTAGTTCAACACAATCATTTCTAAAGCTGGTGGAGGCAAAGGTCTCTAGAAGCATATTCATCCCATTCTAGACCAGTATCTAAACTAGATAAACTGAGTCATTCCTGGTGACATCTCTCTATTGAATACAAAAGGAATTTATTATTCAGAATGAGATTCAGATAACCTTGATAGCTAATATAATGAAATGGCTGGACCCCTACCTTCTTCTGTAGTCAAGGGGAAAAGGCACTACCAATGGATCAAACAGTCAATCACAACTTGGAGATGGTATCCTGTCTTCAGTGAAATTTATTCGTGATAGACCAATTTCTTTATTTATTTTTTGTTTTTAATCAAACATATAACTTCTCTCTGAATTAAAAAAATCTCAACCAGAACGTCATTTTCTTCACCATTTTTATGATTGATCAAAATATGTCTGAAAAAAAACACATGGCTTCTACTCCAGATATTTATAGGTTTATTGCAAGAAGAACTTTCAGACACCTGTAAAATATTCATTCAGTCATGTTTAATCCAATCATCTTTAATTTGAAAATCCTTCTCAAGTAAAATGGGTACTACTGTAGTAGTAAAAAAACTGCAGTTGCTTTTGTAAGAGGATGGCTAGTACTATGTCTAGGGTGTTTTGGCCAAATTCCAAGGCAAGTAATTACATTTACATACCTAAATTCACCCTGGTTGTTTCATCTGGATATTGCAATATTCTGTAAGCTCATTTAGCTAATTTAGAACCCACATGAACAGCATAGGTTCAAAAGTTCAACTCAAACTTTATTAGGCTTGTGGTCCCCTTAATAATACTTAGCACTTAATTAATCTGCACAACACCCTTGTGAGCTACTTAAGTTAGTATTACCAAGAGGGTCTCTGAAAAAGGAATGAAAAGAGAGCCAGGAAAAAAAAATGTCCATCCTATAATGCCATCTTTCATAGTCAAATGGGTGTTCAGGTGCCTACAGTACTCATTTTTAGTTCAATGGAATTTAGTCTTGAAAAGCCATTAAACCAAAGCAAAGCACACAAAAGGAAATGTGACAGTCTACCCCATTTTATTATTTCAGTTTGCCTATGCACATGTCCAGTGAAAGTCTGAAAAAAAATGAACACATTCTCATTTTACCTTTCATATATGGAAGCATTGGACCCATACATAGAATAGGGAATAAGTCAGTAACAGCAATAAGACAATACTCCAATGATGTGAGTACCTGACTGATGTACTTATCATACCACTGATGAGTGGCAAGGTGCAGGACATCCTGCAGAACCACCAAAGACCAAACATGTTCAGTAACAAACCACTGAGTCCCATCCTCTGAAACATCAGAAATCCTCCATGCTCAAATTCCCATGCTTACATGAGCACTGTGGTAGTAAGCAGACTGTTGTAACAGCAGGCATGTCCAAATGCAGAAGGTGTCAGTGTATTTGCAGGTTATCTGAGAAGTTGCTGTGTGAAAAAGAAGCAGGTAAATGAGGGCTCGTAGGCACTTCAGAGATTGTTCCACCCTTTTACCTAACCATCGCTGACAGAGGTATTTGTGGTGACTAAAAGTTGTTGGTCTCTGTCTCCTGTCTTGTGAAAATCCTCTGAACTATTTCCTGGGGTCTTATTGTTTGATTCAACTCTGTTTATTAGGATCTAGTACAAGTCCTTCAGCCCTTCTTTTCCACCTAACAATTTGTACTATCTTCTCTGTGTCATTTCTAGGGACAAGCCCTTTCTAAGTTGAAGGGAACTCAGTAAAAGAAAGCATAGGAGCCTGTCAGGGGACTTGTGGAACTGTGGATATGCGTAATATATAAACGGGGCTGAAAGTGAAGAAGACACAAAGATTTCTTTTTCTTCTGAAGCTTATGATTGCAATCACAGCCAATGACAGACACCAGAACACTGTGTGGACTAATAATCAGGTTTACATATGGTCCCTATCATGGTAGGAACCTCTCACACTTTCGATAACTTTATTGTCACAGCATTCTAAATAAAGTACTATCTTCTCACTCAGGGTGAACTGACACACGAAAAATTAAAATTATCTGCCAAGGAAAACATACAGGATAATTGTGAGTAGTGTGAAACCAAATCCAAGTCCCCAGTGAGACCTCTAGTTACTGCATATCTTTCTTCTCCACCGGATTCTTGATTTTGACCTGTTCCCATAGGCATGAATGTTACAAGATCATTTCATCCTCCATGGCACAACAGGAGAAACGCAAACCATGATCACTTTAGAAGATCCTTTAGAAGGCAGAACTATATGCTTGAGGCACTCTCTGACCTCAGGTGGGTCCTGCACAGACATGAGGGACAAAACTTTGCAGACCCTAAGCAGTAGAAATAAATATTTCCATACTAGAGATTTTATGAAGTGTCAGGTATGTATTAAATAGGATAACAGCAAAGCCGTAGCCTGACATGGTATTGTGATTACATCTTGGGTTTAGTGGTTCAGTTTAGCTTGCCCCTTTAGTCTCCCTCTTCTTCACTGCTGTTGGAATATTAATTTCTTCCTTTTCTTAAATTATTTGTTCTGGGACAATCAGGTCAAGATCCTCACAAAAGCTGTTTCCTCGAACATCTATATGCATCATAAATCAAACTGTCTGAGGGAAACTTGTGTGATCCATAATTCTCTTGAGACCGGAGAGAGAATGAGATGCTCTTGTCAAATAATACAATTTTCAAAGTATTATGTTAACTCAGACAATTAAGACCATGGACAAACAGGGTCCGTGTTAAGTCTTTTCCTTCCTGAAGTTGTATGCTGTTGTCAGAATACATTGCTCCAGTGTTTCTTCCACTCATTTAATCTGGTTTGTAAACCTAGTCTTCTTGCCTTAGCATTAATTTCTTCATTTATGGCTGAAAGAAAGGCAGAGTTACACCTTTTGATCGTCAAGACATTCAGCCCTTCAGCAACTTTTCCTGGCAGAAGTGTTCTCATCTTTATAATGCTTCAACAACATCCTAGCAATAAACAGCTTTTTCATGCCAGTGGCACTTGAAACTTACATGAATTGAGAAACACTGCAATTAAAACACCAGGGAAAATGCATTGAAGGGGGCTTTGTAACCATTCAGGATACCTGAAGGCATGAGAAATCTTCCATCGCTGTGTAAAAATGCGTCCCACGATGCACTCAAACCCACAACAAGAAACCTCAGCTGGAGTATAATTTTAGGGAAAGTCCTAAAGCAAAACTTCCCTGCACTTGGAGGCAGGTATGACTGAACTTATCTGATGTCAGGAGTAATTTTTTAGTTGTTCCCACACACTGCTACTGAAGTGTCCCCATTTTTTTTGTGTGAAATCAGATTGTTCTAACCAGGCTTAATAGCCTGGACTCCCTGCAAAGTCTGCTGGAGAAGAAAATAGAGACAAAAACTATATTCTAAAGACAAAGGGACTAAAATTTCCTTTCTTATCTAAAAAGTCTGTATTCTCTGTCTTTCACACTTTGTTGGGACCACATCTCTCTGTCAGTACAAGATAGGCAAAGCTCAGACAAAATATGTGGATATGAAAATTTGGTGAAATCAGTACTACTCAGGGCCTGAAAAGTAACAGGGTTAAAAGATGCAAATGGAGATGACCTATGGGAAGAGGGAATTGGAATGAAGATTTTTTTAAGAGGGAACAGAGGTTGGGGATTCATCAGACTTGAAGTGAGCAGGAAGTCAGAATAACTACAATACATGATGGATACCCACCACCTCCTCTTTTGGTCCCATCAATGGGCTGCCCGTGCCTCATCCTTATTTATGCTGCGGATTTCAGGACACTAGCTCTGCATCTGGTGTGACTACTCCACCAACTCTTCCAGCTTTGCCATGAAATTATCTTTGTATTGTCTTCTCATTTGTTGGAGCAAAGTCCTGGTAGTGTCTAACTGGTCCTATATGATACGAACAGGGTTTAGTTGCGTATTTTCTGTAGCTTGCCTCTACTGCTGTGTATCTGTATCTCATTAAATAGAATTGTGTTACACGAGTAACTTCTGTCTCATCAGCTAAGAACTGCTACTCTGTGATCTATCAGTGGTGCACTGCATAATCAGGAAATTGATACACTTTTCCTGGGAAGAATATAATGAGAAAAAATATCCTTGTTTTCACTGGACAAAATCTAGAAATGGAAAGTTAGTGCCTAAAATCACCACGCATTTCCTCTTAAAACTACTGGTGGCCCATGAGCAACAAAATTAATCCAGAGCTCCAACCTTTGATATAATAAACTGGCCAGACAAAAATTGCTGGGATTTTCACAGGAATACAATCCAGGGATTTACCGTATACGAGGACACAAGAACATCTGAGTTTTGTTGTGAAATCTGCTATCTGTACGGGACATTCAGCCTATGGGCCTTTCTCTGAGACTTTACTTCACTTTTTTTTCCCTTTTTAAATTTATTCCAAATGGTTTTGTCTTTCACCTGGAGGATGTGGTTTGCCTTACTTCTACCAAAGCCCTGGGGTATTCCCAGCTCACATGGGACTCAGCAGATCAGGCAGACCTTACCAACCAGCAGATCTGCCCAGAGGGGTCAGGCAGAGGCTCTACCTGCATTCTGCTGCCTAATGCATCCTTACAAACATTCCTGTTCTTCCAGATCAGACTCCTTCTGGAGCTTCCTCCCTGCCCTTAGGCCTTTCTTTCCCAGGGAACCAGAACTCAAGGGAAGGAGAGCTTGTCAATTCCCATCTCCAAGTGCAGCTATGATACCACCAACCCATTCACATGAGACCAAGGCTGCAGTTATCTCCCATGGTAAAAACACAGATTCATGGTGCCATACTGCCATTATGATTCCCAGATTAGAAAACCCTGCACTCTCCCTCCCACTGGTTCTCCACCTCTATGCACACACACAGCCTCACTGAGGTTTTTCACATTTTGGAGCTGCAAATTCTCTCATTATTGCCTATTTACTTTCCTCTGACTGCTGCTCACAACCTGATCTCTGCTCCCAGGTGAAGGTCCAGCTGGAAAAAATAAGCTTCCTCTTCAGGTCTATCCTGCTTTTAATCTGCTGCTGTCGCACTGAATTCCCTCTGGGGGGTTTCTTACTTCCTATTGCTTTCCCTCTCCTGCTATAAACCTCACCAGTATTAATCTCTTTTAGTCCTGATTTTCCCTTGCCTCCCATCTTTTATTTGTCTAAAATGCCTGACAGGACTTTTCACACTTCATCATGTCTCCAGCAATACCGGCCCTGGGCCAATGCCAGAGACTGAGACTTGACAAAATGTGTTGCAAGGTGGCTTTCCTTCCACACCGTCTGCAGCTGTCATCTTCTCTCAGGGCCTGATACTACAAGTTAGCCAGAGCTGGCGGGATACCATAGGCTTTTACCTCCCAAAAGTTAAATTGGGAACAGAATTGCCAGGGAATATTCCTTTTAGCTCCTTGAATGTGAGATAAGCAGCTTGGGCATCATGGCTGTGCTTTATCCTGACATTATCCTCTCCTTTTATTTGTTGTGTTGTGCTAACTTAACCTGTACTATCATGGTGCAGGTTCTAGTCAATTTGCCAGCATCACCTCGTGTCATATTAGCATGGACTGTGAAATCAATTAAACAGTAGATTTCATAGGAAAAATACTAGAACAGCAGTTTCATGCTACAGTGAGCACAAGAGTAAATAACTGGGGGACTCTTGGAGGTTTTGGTTCATTGGTTTGCAAGGACTGGTTCCATATGAGCAGGGAGATAGGTGTTTGTGTATCCTAGGAATTCCTTATTCAAACACATCCAGTAGTCTCTGGGGTTTGCAGCTCGATTTTTTTGATCAAGGGCTAGAAATGATGTGCTATGAATAGTTTGAGTTAGGAAGTACCACAAGTTCTTTTTGACCTTTGATAGGTTCCATGTGTGTAGAATGCAACTGATCAAGTTGGATTAGTGAGAGAATAAAAAAAAAAAACACCCCAAAACAACAACTTTTTCTATTAGTTAATGTTTCTTTTTAAAATTAAGGTTAGAAATCAGGAAATATGCAAGGGAATGGAAAAAAACAAACCCCTTAGCTATGTTTCAGATCTTGACTGCCTCAAAGCTGAGCAGAAGTATCTCCTGTATAAAAAGCTCTCATGAAGCTTCTCACCAGCATGAAGAAGGTGAGTTGCACTGTCTGCTGAAACCCTACTAACTAGAAGTTCTCAGGCTCTTAGCCTACAGCCCTGTAGTTTCTACTTTGATCCTTAGACATCCGGAGAGAATATTGACAATAAAGTGTCAGAAGCTTACAATTCAAGGTGGTGACATAGCAGAGAGTTGGTAGCTCAGCACAAGGAGACTCTGGAACAATTAAATAAAAAAGATAGTTGCTTTGTAATGGTATCAAACACCTTCTGAAACAAACAAAACCGTTCTTCAGTGTCTGAGATTCCCATGGGAAGAGTGGCATCTCAGGGTCGAGTTTTTGAAAAGGATGATCAATCACTCAGAAGAATCAGTTTTTCAGCATCAATTTTGTAGTAAAATGTTAACAAAGGCCCCTGGAATCTTTAGCAAACCCTTTGAACTCATCTCATCACTTACAGCTTATTTTAAGTCAGAGCTCTCATTTGTTCTATGTTTTCCCAGAACATTTTTATGGTTATTATACTGGCATTTCATTATGATTATTGTGTTCTTTTTAAATCCCATTTTCTTTAGCTCAATCCAAGAATTCTGATAACAAAACCTAGAGCAAATTATAAGTGGTATAATTAAAAGCGTCTCTTTTGAATTCTGTGAGGTTCAACTGATTTATGCCAACTGTTAGGCTGGACAGATTATTTACACACAATGGGGATAAGAAGTCATCTTTCCTCAGACTGGTTTGACAGCCTGGGCCAAGGTGAATCAGCAATCCTGGACTTCTCCAGCAGCTCTGATTCTGATCTGTTGTGTGACCTTCAACAAGTTATTTCACTTTCCTGAACTGTTAATTCCTTTCCCATATTAGAGTTTATGACATACTTCCTGTAGGGAAGACCTTATTTTTGCTGTGTAATCTCCTACTGCCTACAATAATGGCAGCCTCACCCACCCTACAAAAAACTGTAATACAAATGAGCAATAACAATGCCTGGTTGCAATCCAACATTGGCAATCTGAGGTGTAAATTTATCCCAGGATACTTTTCCAGCTAATGTACGCCTATATTTATTTGAAGAAAGCAAAGCATATCCTTGTGGGACCATTACCCACCTCCAGCCAGCAGACATACCAGTCCCAGTGGAATGCCAGTTATGAAAATTACAAAAATAATCCAAAAGAAAAACACATTTAAGTTTCTAGTTTGAAAGATCTGAACATTTTTGCTGGCATGAAAGTCTCTTTTTAATGCAGACTCACGCCGTCAGATAGTTTGAAAGAGAAAAGAAAACCCTAAGACGAAAACATAAATATTTGAAAAGCTGCTACTGTTCTGTGCATGCTCCTGAGCACTTTTCATCTCAACATTTATTGGCTACATAGTTAATTTAAATAGCTTGTTGAAACTGAAATGAATACATCAATGTGATATGGACTATTTGTTTTTCCATTTGGATCCTTTTGTTTAAATTTTTATGGTATCCAAAGGAATCAGCCTTGATGTCCACTCAAAATAACCCACATTCAATTACTTTTCCAAACTCCCACCTACGTAGAAGGCATACATAATAACGCTTTGTTGAAGATAACACAGTCATACATTATTATCTTATTTTGTGCATTACACCAATTCTACCCTGGCAGAGCTGCATTGCATATATGTATTTAGCACAGCTAAAGATCAGAAGGAATTATTGCATCACCTAGCCCTTTAGTACTTTGCATCTCCTCCATGAAAACATGCTACACGCTAAGTTCCTGCACAATTTTTTAAGTTAAATTATCTTTGGGTCTTTTGGTAGAAGATATTTCCTCCAGTCTTTGAATCAGGATATTACTGCTCCCTGAATAATTACTGATTTTTCATATTACTTCTGAAAACAGTAAAAATCAGACCCACGTTCAGTATTCCCATGACTGTCCCAGAGCATTTTATTCAGAAGCAGAGAACCTTCTATGTATCATTCCTATTCATTGGCTTGTGACTTACAAAGCTATGAATCACACTAGTCGTTTTAGCTCAAGTTTCACATGAGAACCTGTATTTAATTGTTAGTTCACTGTGATCCTTCAAGCTTTTCAGAATCTTTTTTTTTACAAGAATGAAAAAAAAAGTTGAAAAAAGTAAAAAAAAGGTTCAGAAGATGCTGAAAACAGGAGAGACTGGAAGGACACAGCCGCAGCAGTGCAAGGCAGGTCTTTCTCCTCTGAACCCATTCTGACCATATTTTCACCCCCGTCAAAGACAGATAGCTTAAAAGTTTAGATTCATCTGTACTGCCAAGAGTGTAAGCCAGGCATTTTCAGAAGGTGATTCATTCTGTTCTGGGATGGGTTTTTAACAGAGATACGTGAACTGTCCCTTGAAGATAAATCTCTCCCCCTTGTTTTTGTAAAGAGCTGCTACATTTTCAGACAGTTAAATTTTGGTGAAATTAATCTGTGTCAGGCTTGTGCTTCCACCTACCCTTATAAGTTCTGTAGACTTATCTTTCATTTCTTGTCCCTGGATATGCAATTTTGTACCCGGCTGCGTTAAAGAAATGTGTATTTTAACAAGCTCAACTTGCCAAACAGGTATCTATACAGCTATCTTGTTAAGTGACATAGGCAGTTTTCCCAAATATTGTGCTGCCTGCCAAGGTTAAACGTCCTGATATCATATTTATTCTTAGATCACAGGTTAAGTTATTAAAAAAATAAGTTGGACCTAGTCCATATGACTGCAGGACAAAGTTAGAAATATTTCCCCTTGATAATGATTTATTATTGAGTTCTACATTTGGACTACACCAGTTATCCAATTTCTATTCTCTTTCAAGTCTTCTTTTTTCCTATATTATGCTCTTACTCCTTCCAGGTCCACAGAAACCCGGAGTAAGGCTTGACAGACCACTTTTAATAAGTCACAGAATTGGCATAATTATGGCCAATTCAGATTTGTTTTTGCAATGGCCCTGTGAGGAGTTTACTACCCAATTTCCTTAATTTCTTTTGAAAATGTTGGGCTGTATTAAATTAGCATTTTAATCCCATTCCACCTAAAATGTGTTTGCAAGTCACAGGTGAGCGCAAGCTGTGTTTCTGCTCATACATTTTCCTCCTCCCCACACATACAGTGTGACCATTTGTCCACAAACTTGGGATTTGTCTGTGCAAAACTTTCCACATATAGGCTGGGATGTTTGCTAACTCTGAAGCACTTATTCATCTTCACCAATGTGACAGAAACAAAGCAAGAGGCAGCTGAAGCTCTCATTCCTTCACTGTAATTTTCACCAAACACTACACAAAAGGTAAACTTTAGTACCAGATGTTCATCCAGTTATGGTGCTAGCAAGACAGAAAAGAGAATAAAAGTTTTTCACCATCTTAATATAAGATCCAACTTCTCTGCAACAACAGTATTCATATGTTAAAATTTTGGACTGATTAAAATCTCTCTGGAATATTTCAGGAGAGAAGTTTGTTCCTACTGAGTGTGTGTGGGGGGGTTCATTCCTTTTCTGTTTCCTTGAAATAATCAGAGAAAAAAAAACCAACTTATTTTGATTAATTGGATAGTTTCCATAGCAGCTGTGAGCCAGGTGGCTGGAACCAGTTACTTAGGTTACTAAATTAAGGGTAATTAGTTTATTTTTAATCTTTTAATTCTGTGGGAGTGAAGTTTAGTGTGTTAATGGGAGAGGTTTTGTGCAGAAGTGTCTTGACTAATGTGTTATTATCATCTAGTTTTATTGATGAAGCTCAAGCCTTATATGAAAAGAAAATAAGTGGAAAACTCTGAGGCAGGGCAAGCTACAGTTTTCATTCTGACTAAAAAGTCCCTAAAGAGCTTTTTTATATATTTTATTTTTATCAGGAGTTTTTTATAACTAAAAACCTGAGGGATTTGGTTCAAAGAGCAGCTTGTGTTCATGCAGAAAGACCCGCTCTGACATAGAAATGCAGGCATTAATTGCAGAATGAGAAGGCATGGAAAACATATTAACTGTGTCGTTCTTTTACCAGCTCCCATTGTTGAGGGGGGACTGATTTTGATTATTTTACAATGTGTACATTTGCTGAGCAAAAAAAAATTTTAATACTTAATAGTCATGTCTCTTAACTTGACTTCCCAACCCCTCCTGTAAAAAATTCTCCCACTAACTTCTGGTTGTAGGTTTTCAAGCTACTTGTTCAATTACCTGGTTTTCCAGGTTGAAGCAATGCATTTTTTTGGCTAACAACATGAAAACGGATTGAGGTATCATTTCAGTATTTTCCATGTTCTGCAAAATCTTTCCTTTCTGTGGATGAAGGCCAATTAGCAGATGGAGATTTGTGAGCTGGAGAGAGTCCAAGGGGGAGGAGGCTCTTCCTTTCAACTAGAGGCCCACTGACTTTAAATCTACTATCAGCTAAATGTTTTACTAGAAAAAAATCCCTTCTCAGGGATATTTTTACTGCCACATTTCCCCAGCATGCTCTAAAGCTACATCAGGCACTGAAGCATACGTGTTTTGCAGAGCCATGCTATGATGGCCAAGGATGAAGGGGGGCAAATTCAGACCACCTAGCATACTTCCTCACTTAGGCATAGTTAATTCTGTTAATAACAGAGTCACAGGTGTGCAAGTAAGGCTAACAAAGGCTTAGAACTGCTTCTGGCCATCTTGACTTCACTTGTCTGAATTAGAAATCAAAGTCAGGTAATGAGAAAATGATCAGACTTTACCTGTGGTCTGCTTCTGTTTTACACTAGATGTGCAGGCTGTGGGTGCACTTACATTAGCTTTCTGATTCAGATCTAGAGCACACTTCTAGAGTGAATCTCTCAATAGTCTTCATTTCTGAGCTTTGGATTCACAACACAGAGCAGTCCCAGCATGCCCTTTGGATCATGTTAAACCAGATGTACTCAGGAAGTACACCTATTGCATTCTCACCTCTAAAATGTAGTCAGTTCAAGGGGAAAAGGAACCCAAAACATATACAACATTCACACCAGGTTCTCAGCATCAGACACTTCACTCTATAGATCTTTGTTGGGCCTCACTACTCACTAACACAGACAGAGCCTACCAGGGAATGACTGTTGGTCCCAAGTATAAAATGTACAACCCAACATATTTCTACACAGCTAAACTCTGCAACAAAAGGTTTATTTCATCTTGACTAACTACTGGAAAAAGTCCATGGCTTATGCTGGGATTATCCCCACAGACTATACTATTTTTTTTTTTACCTGGAAGCATGCTTGTCCTTACACGCCTAATCTGTGCCACGGAGCATGACAAGAGTGATATGATATGGCCCTGGCTTTCCTAAAGCCCTAGAGCCTGAATATGATGCCAAATGTGACACAGCACTGCCTTAGCAGTTCAGAAACGGATTCTTTGCACGCTTCAGACACTGAGGAGGTAGAAGTGCACCTTCACCCACTTGAGTGCCCTGATCATTTGGCTGGAGATAAAGCTGTGAGACAGGACTGTGTGTCTGTGTACCAAAGAGGTTAGAAGCACCAAAGGAAAAGAAAAAAAGATCTTGATTCTGTCTCCGTCTTGGTTTGACCCCAGTCAGAAACTAAGTACCATGCAGCTGCTTGCTCATTTGCCCCCACAGTGGGATGGGGAGGAAAATCAGAAAAGATCTCATGGGTTAAGAAAAGTACTACTGAGCAACAGCTAAACCATCAGTGTGTTAACAATATTATTCTTTTACTGAATCTAAAGCACAACACTTTACAAGCTACTGAGAAGAAAATTAATTCTATTCCAGGAAAAAAACAGGACAGCAGTCTAGATGGGAGCTTTGTGAAAATTCAATATCTTGGTTGTGTGTTGTAAGTATTGAATAAAACACATACATAATTTTAAGTGTCTTTTAAACAGAACTTTTAATTAAACTTGAGGAGTAGATGTCAGCACACATTAGACAAATACTGGATATTACCACATGACTCTACTTCTATGGAGACTACACTGATGAAAAGCGAGACATTTTAGTAATTAGGTATTTAATTCTACAAGAATTTTGTAGATAGAGTCAGCATTTGCATATGCATAATGAATAACTCTTTCACCAGGTTTTCATTTGCAATTACTTATTTTGGAACCTAACATTTCAATGTATAGAGATATTTGCACACTGATTTAGAAGGGTCTGAAGGAGCAGCATGTACCATCTCTCAGTCTCCCAGGACTGCCTCCTTCCTCCATCGTCATCTCACACCCACCGACTTCCCCTTTTGTTTTCTGCTGCTCAGTGAACACCTTCATTTGCAGAGCACTTAACTGTAACTCCCATCCTATCCCTCATTGACCAATTCTGTTCCAGTCACTGCAGTAAGCACGTTGATAGCGTTTCCTTTTAAAGAGATGTGCTGAAGTGAACAGTACCGTATCCTACACCAAAGGACAGGAATAGATAAAACTGAAATGTTTTATTTCTGTCTTTGTTCACTGGTAGGGGTTTAAAAGCTCGTATTTTACAAATGGTACCAGCTTTGTTTTATCTCATTGCACTGTACTGATAAATCCTTAATTTTGTTCAAATACAGCTCAGAAAACAGCAAGTGTTATTGATTCCAGGGTGAGGGAGAGGGCAAGATGGGGAAGGCTTGCTTGGCCATTTAAACAAAAGAAAAAGAAAGAAGGCTTTGGTGGCTAGCAGGACATCAAGGAGATTTATTTTACCCTGACGAATGCATCTATGCTTCCAAACGGAAACATGTGAAAGAAAGAGGTCTTGTTATGCAGGTAGGACAGAGAAAGGCTGAATCTTATCTAGCTGAGCTGGTTCTGTTGCTTTGAACCCTCTAGAAACATAAGAATCACAGCACTCCACTGTGTAACTGCTGCATTTCTTGGTTTGTACCATCACTCAGCTTTCTCTTCTCTTAGAGTATTTTTGAGCTGCACGTTCAGAGAATATTTACTCTGCCTCGCTCACACTGTAAAGTGTGAAAGCAGGGTGCTAATGAAATGCTTTTTAAACTCTAATGAAATCTGTGAAAATTAATTTAAGCTGTCTGTTGCAACAATTTTTTACTCTGGTCAGTATTTACAAAGTATTGCACATAGTGGGAGGTTGAAATTCTTTAAATGCTTTTGCCTTCACACAATAAACTAATCATGAAATGTATGTAGAGGGGTGCATAAAATGTGAGTCTTTTTGATGAAAACTTCAGGTTTAGGTTTGGTCTGGAGAGAAGTCAATTTGTGTGATTCTCAGTCACACTAAACACTACCCAGGATAAAATATTCCTACTACTACCTGAGTTAAGATTCTACATAAAATTGTAGTGTGACATCTCCCTCATCTACATAAAGCTGGCTGACTCCTCACTATAGTCCTCAAACTGTTGTGCAGGGTAAGGGGGAAAGTTGCGTTTCACTCCATTTCTTGCCCTCTCAAACCCTATTCTCAGGGAGCTGTATTACTGTTTGCCTTGCTTATTGAGGCTAAGGATATGACTGTAGAAAGGCTGGAGGGGTACAGAGTTCAGCAAAGCTACAGTAATTTGCTCCAGCTGAGGCTTTGGCTTCGGAGTCTCCTTTATATCCACCTTGTGATGAACTCTCCATCTTTATTTCTGCTCCCTGCAGCCTTCTCCAAGGTAATTCTAGGAATCCTTTCAAAGAATGATAGTCCACCATGACTGCAGCTTTTATTATCCATTTCTATCTTGCTAATAATAAATTAACTAATATATGAATGTATATGTCTGTATATAGCTAAGTGAAGGTGGTACCAGAACAGCTGTTGGCATTGACAAATAGGCATGTATTCTGGGGCTGACCTGTATCTACAGCGCTTAGGAAAAGCTTTCATTATAGACAGTCACATGTGGATGTATACAGGTATGCACACTTAGATCAGTACAAATCCCTTTTCTCAGTGATGGGTTATTTCTGTTCTTACTAAATTTTTACTTGTTCTTCTTTGGGAAAAGCAACTCCATCAAGCTTTGGGATTCAAAATTAACTTGAATCACATTAAATTTCATTAGGTGCAATATGGTTTATGATTTACTGTTACACCTTTGGAGCACAAACTGAAAAATGGAAAAAGACAATGGTAAAAATAAGAACAATCACATCAAGAAAATATTGTAGGCTTAATGTCATTATTATTTAAGCAGCAGATTCCTGTATCAATGCAATAATGTGAACAGTAGCAGCTGTTTGTTCTTTGGAGGCGTCAATAGACTTTGCTATTTATTTTGAGTTGATTCAGAGCACATGTGAACCAACATACTTCTCCTATAGCTTGATGACAGTAAAAGTACATCTGGCAGATGCTAATTATTTATTAGGTATAAATTAGCAATTCTGCTCCGTGGAGATATATTAATGAAGCAGCAATTCTTGAACAGTAGGTGTCTTTTTTTTAACATCTCATTTCTTGTAGATACTGACAGTTTTCAAGATGAGGTGTATATTTCAGAGAGCAAGGTCTTGATGATATGAGCATATTGTACTGTATAAATAATAGCTCTTGTGAGTGGGTCTTGGCACATTCTTTCCAGTGCCAGATTCTTTTGCTCAAAAATGTTCATGTGGTGAGGAAAAAGAGGACTCGCATTTTTCAAACAGGCTTTGTTCTTGTCAGACTGTCAACATTTAAACAAACATAATCATCTGTTTTGTCATCATTCTTGAGTGCAAATAACTTCTGAGAAAAGGTTTGACCCTTTTTACAAAAGAAATTTTACAAAAGAAACAGTGAATTGGCTTCATGGTGCCATTCTTGTATTGATGTCCTTATTACTGTAGGATAATGTATCATTAATGCATGAGGCCAGAACCCCACATCTTTTTCCCTGCCCATCAGGAGTGCTAGAAAATTTGCTGCCATAGCTTCCTGCTAAATCTCATCAACTCCCCTCAGCCTAAGAAAACTGCCTTTGCAAGCAGAGCTTCCTGTAGGATTGCTAACTAAACTTTTTTGGGAATGAATGAGCCAGGTTTGCTTAACTAGATTAAATAACCTTAACAGCTCTGGTCCATTTTAGCCTGCTATGGGTTAGGGACCTGTCCCATGAGCAGCGAAGTCATCAGGTTCCTGGGGTGGCAACTGGTGTGAGACGTGAACAGGAGCAGCCACAGAAGGTCACTGGCTTTCACCATTACTGCCACATCTGGAGCCTGTCCCAATGAACTCCAAGCAAAACAGAGAGGAAAAAAATACGTAATGCAGTAGCCAAAGGAGAAGGACAGAGGATGCTTCACACCTCTCAGCTAAGGTCCATATCGCAAAGGAAGGTGCTGTTTTGTAATTCATGGACAAAAAAAGAACCAGATTGGATTGACTGAAGAAATACTTCACAGCAGGTAATTTGGCCTGATTCAGCATTTACCAACTTAACTTTTCCCAGCACTCACAAATAAACAAAACAAACAAACAAACAAAAAATTAACAAAATAAACCAAATGCTTTCATTTTGACCCAAATGCCATTTTGCTCCATCCAGCAAACCAAAATTAAATTCACTTTCGGTTTATTGTGTTAGCCCGCATGTTTCAGACAAATTTGCGTTCCCCTTGCATAGCTTTTTCCTTTTGCTGTATTAAAATCAGGAAAACAAGGTATTAAATGTGAAAATTCTGTTTTTACTTTATTTACTTTTTCCCACTTCCACATTTCAGAAGACTTAAGAAATGTGTTTATTCTACTTTCTTTCCAGTTTACAAATCTTTTGCCAATGTTTTTCAGGTGAAATAAGAAAGAACTGTTTGAGAAAGAAGAGGGTTACTTCTAATGTGTTTTGAACCCTTTCATTTCCCACATAAATTTGATGTTAATACAAGCCAAAGAAAAAAATTTATAAAGAGGATGTGATAAAGCATAATGCTTTTCCCTCTCTTCAGTTTCTAAACAATTCAGAGCAGCTTTTTAATAGCACATTTTGATTTTTTTTCAATAAAAAAAGAATGTTAAATCTGGTGTCAGGGGTTTATAGCACATCATATTTGCCACCCCAGCCTGAAGACTGCTCTGTGGACTTCCCCATCATCCAGTAGATGACAGCAGATCCCTCAGAGCTGGAGCTCACAGGCCTCCTGTAATGAACTCGACCTCTCTTGACTGTACTGGGAGCTACCAGACCAGCTTTTAACACAGGCACATGAATGACTAAGGTTAAATAGGTGAATATCCTCTTTATCTGCAAATTAAGTGTCTCTTCAAACACCAGGAAAATATCACAAGGGCTATTTTTCTACTGTAGGTTGTGCTAACAATGTTTCTGGTTCCTCAAATATGTCCCAGATGTGTTCCATCATTTGTAGATAGACTATCATGATAATCCTTCTTCTTAGTGTTTTCAGAACTCCTTACAAATATATTAATATCATACAGTACGCATGACTGTTGCTTGACACCCTAACATAGTATTTTTCTATTATATTCTCCGAAGACCAGACTTCATTCAATGGGAATCATGTCTTCTCAGAAACGCACTACTGAGAACTAGAATAAGGACATCCTTTTCTTCTTGCCCTTGTTTCAGATATGGATAAAACGTAATTTTCATCCTGACTAAGGTGGTCTCTGTATCTTTCTACTGCATTCAGAGAAGGAAGATCTGGTGATTGCTGTAAGAGGAGGTTTGTACTCTCAGGTACAGTAAAGAGGGCAAATAAAGTAGCAGTTTGCAAAAGTAGACGCATGTGGTATAAAGCAAATTTTTATAGCTAACTGTAAAGAACTGGTGAAACACAATCCATGTGGAAAGGATTATGACTCAGGACTAGTAAAAGCTGGACAGCCATGAGGACCTGACCATGCCTGACCTCTTCAGATTTTACAGAAATACTGAACTGATCCTCTGTAAGAGGAAAGGCAAATACTTGAACTATTGTCTTGTTCTAAGTCTCTGTGTCTCAACAAAAGTTTGGCAGGGGCTCAACTGAAGGATTGTGCAGTAGGGCAAAACTCCACTACACCAATGGTTACTCTCAGGATCTAGAATACATGTTTTGAAGTGTTTTATAAAATCTTATATCCATCAGATATCTGATAAGATCACAGCATTGGGAGCTTTGTTGGATGAAAGATTTTTCCCTGAAATAGCTGCATGGAAGACTAAATATCTCCCTTCCAGTACCACTTCTTAACAGTATATTACTAAGATATTTATAGATGTTTCCTCTACAGGCATCACGTAGAAAACCACTGTAATGATTTTCTTTAAAGATATTTTTCAACAATAGGCATACTGGGGAGAGTAAATGATCTTCTGCACGGTATGAGAGTCCTCCTGTTATGCTTAATGTTATTGTCCTCGAGGCTGGTCAAAACTCTGTGTTCAGAGAACCGTACCTGTGGTTGGGTACAATAAAAATCATCAACACTAAAACCCAAGAAACAGAACCAAGACATAATACCTTGGATGTTGTGTGCAGTATGTCCATTCAATTTCCTGGAGGTTTTCAGTTTCAGGGCAATTTCCTGATAGCTTTAAGCTTTAGCACTTTCAGGTACAGTTTCTGTTACGAAAAAAATAAAGGGAAAGAAAAGAAAGCCTAGAAAGCAAAGAAAAACGGTGCTTTTTCACGAGGGAATGCTCAGTTACAACACAGCAGTCTATTGTGAAACAATACTGTGTGATTGCATCACAGTCTGTTTCAGTATGATTGATGTGTTCCTGAACAACTCAGTACCATGCTGTAGGAAATATAATGTATTGCTTCCAGGCAAAACACTTTATTATCTCGCAGTTAAGGTTAAAAAACAAATAGTGCCTATTAGATCAAGGATCTCTTTAAAAAATGCCAAAATAACAGCCATGTGAAAGTGTAGGATTTAAAATTTAAGTTCCATTTTACAGAAGAAAAATACTAAAATAACTGAAAATGCTAAAATACGTGTATTTGAGCCCATTTTGACATGGGCTCAACATTTGCAGTTTATTTATTGTGGTCTTGATCCTGTTCTTCAAATAAATAGAAATTGTCACTTATCTGTAGGAATAAATTCTTTGAAAGCAGACAGAAACCCTACAGTATTCTTATTGCCCTGATTCATGTTGTCATTGATCTTACAGTATTTTGCTCTTAGAATGGATAATAGTTGTAAATCCTCCACATACTCCTGTAGTCTCTCCTTAAAACCAGAAATGAGTCCTAAAACGAAAGGTTTTATCTTCTAGCATGAGAACAGGTCTTTGTCAATTCTATCATGAATTTGTAAGTTAGGTCTAATGTTTAGCTCCATCTTGGGGATGGGGTGAAGTAAGACAGCTAACAAATTGCTACTGATAATACAATAAATTATGAATGTGTAGATCCCAGATGAGTCAGTATGCAGTGACAAAAAAGCTCCCAAAAGTATGTTGATATTTAAAATCCTTTTTGGTCTAGATACTTCTCCAAATTATCCTTAAAAAGAAACAATTCCATTTGGCTTATTAAATGAGGGGTATTTTGGTTCAGTTCAGACCACGTTCTTGGGTAGTGAAAAAAAAAGGTTATTATACAAAGGAATCTGTCTTCATCCAAAAGCTATGGTTCAACTGGAGCTTTTCCACAATGTAATTTTTCACTGTCCTAGGTATCATGCTTTCTGGTATGAGGGATTTTGCAGCCAAATAAGGTAGTTCAATTACTTTAGAGAGAATGAATTATTTATTGACCAAAAGGTCAAAGGGGACCATGTGATGCAGGGAATTTTCAGGAGGAATTATGATCGTTTGTAAAAAAGAAGAAATGTACATTGATATGTGAAGATATTATGCTTCTCCTGATCACAATTTGACCTTTCTCTTGCTAGAACTATACATCACCCTCAGGGAGAGGAAAGCAGGACATAACCCATAAACAGGAAGGAGACTTAAGGTCATGATTAGAAGAGTTAAAATGAATGCATAAGCAAGAAAAAAATGGGGAATTTGTACACACATACACCTGTTTTTTAAAGGATATGAGACAGTTTTGTTACAGAGACTGAGTGGTGTGTAGTCTTTTCAAAAAAGTGAAGATTTATATTTAAAATATAAGGATATACTTATTTTTTTAAAACTTAAAGTGCATATTTGCAAGTATGGCAATTCACAGGCAACATTTTAATAAAATTAACTGTTCAAAGCCCAGCTTCTTCTGTCATTTACTTTATTCTTTTCTGTCTTTTAAGATGTGCTATATATATATATACACACATATATATACCTATATATAGGTGAATTGTCCTGAATAATTCATTAATGTTTAAAATTTTGAAAAAAATTCTAGAATTGACCTTTAAAAAAATAAAAATAAAAATTCCAAATTAATTTATCCAGAAGGGATGGAGATTTAGAAAAAAAACATAATTACATGTTATGGCATTCACAAATGGTAAATGAAGCAAAATTCAGTTTCCTTTAATTATCTGACTCCACTTAGCTATATTTTCAATTAAACTCAATGAAAAAATTTAAAGCTTGGTTGATGACTGAATACATATTTCAGGACCCCTTACTTATCCAAGCACATTAGAGGAATACCAACACTGAATTGTGAGACTTTTTGTTTTCTAGATATCTTGACAGAAGATACCTAGAAGGACAGAAACCTAAGTATATTACATAAAATGAAATAAACGGATGGTGAAGATTTATTCCATTTTTATTGAAGACAAATGACACAAAATATTTCAAAATATTCTGATTTGGCTTAAGCAGATAGATAGAAAGTTGGGGTTTTTAATTTGTCTTTTCTATCAGTAAATACTAATGAAAATATTTCAATATCACCTTATATGTGTTCTAAGTAAAATAGGAAATGCATTTGTTGACTGCATTCCAATGTGAAAATACAAAAATAGTAAGACCAAGAAACAAAGGGGATTCTTTGTTTCCAAAGAGAACCTCTCCACAGTATTAATGAGGTTGTCTGGGAGGGCTGAGCACAAGATTCCACTCTTTTGGTGGGAATCTCTGCCTTTTCCTTGTGGGTACATGCTATGTTTAATGGACTGATAGCACTTAAATAGTATGTAGAACTATTGCACATAATTATTTTTTATCAGTTAAAAAAGTAGCAAATAAGCAAGAGGAATTACTCATGGAATATCAGTAAGGAAGAATTTATCAGCATTTTTTATCCCACACTAGGAGGAGTCCATTCAGTTCCAGTTTGAAGAATTTCTGCCACTCATTCCTAAACACACATTTAGTCATGTCTGTGCCATTTGGGGAGGTTGTGCCAGGCATTAGATAATTCTAATGGATTGCATCTGTTGCAAAGAGGCATATTCAATGCTGTTGTGCTCAGTTTATCTAAAGATGGTACTGCCTCTGAATTTCTTCCAGCCACGGAAGAAAGCAGATTCTGTAATTCTAGTAAGTAAAAGTGGAATTCATGCAGAATGAAAAAGAATTCACAAATGAATTAAATACAATGGGTAAAAATTAAAATGCTGAACTCATTATTACCACATATAACAAAACACAGAGATAAGAGACCTTATGCTCCAGCTGTAGGTGAAGAATGACTCCATGAGAAAAGATAAAGGGTGTCTGGAAAAAATAATTAACCATATGTTCCCCCAGTCCTCCAACATCACTTTTGATTTGTATAAAAAATGAGCAGGGTTAGATATAGCACATGGTGACTGCAGCATACTACCGCCACCTGTAAATAGGCACCATTAATAAGCTAAACCCTCAGAATCACAGGCAGGGCTTAACAGATCTGTATAATAGGTAACTGTGGCATAATTGCCTGTACGGGAAAACAGGCAAGAGAAAATTGTTACAAAGGAGTAAGGTTGTGGACTTGTGAGTGAACATATTCCATATTTGGTTCAGCTATGGTCTTCTATATTGCATAGTCATGTTATTTAATGTACCTGTTCTTTACTGATTTCTCTATAAAATAGGATAGTATTTCCTAGCTTTATGGAAGTAGTGTTTATTAAAAAATCAATTGAAGATTTTTATCTTGTCAGGAGTTACATACACAAGTCATAAAACTAGACAAAAAAGAGTCCTTCCAAATAGATAGATACAATGCATAGAGAACATAATTTCAAATTTCCCACATTACTTTTCTTTCATTCACTTCCACTTATGTTTTTTCCTTACTCAGATTTAGGAACCATCAAGAAAACTGTCATGGAGCTGTTCCTTAATGCAGTTTCCCAACGCATAATGAATCTCAGAATGGGCTTGCAGCAGTCAAACATCCTGAAAATTAAAAAAAAAAAAAAAAATCTAAACCATGTATCTGTGTGTAGGAATTCCCATTACCTTGACAATCCAAGATACTTTCTCCTTCTTAGAATCAGTGGGAAAAATCACATTATCTGGCTTTTATACAAACTCCAGCACATAATTAACACTTTATGTAAAAATAGAAGTGCTATAGTTTGGGAGATTTCAACAAATGTTAACGCATTGTAGATTTTAAAATGTTATATGCAGAACTATTTTGCATGCTAGAGTAAATATTGTTTTGGTTTTTAGAGATTCACACTAGCTACAGATGCTAGACAAGGGATAGCTAGCAAAAGAATTAAAAAGGAAGAAATTTTACTAAGCTAACAATAATGTAGTATGACTTAGTCTACAATTGTTCATTAAAATGGTTTTCTTATCTGGTAGATCAGATATATTTTGGCTTGAATTCTATTGAGCAGCTCCAGAGCTTTGTGACAGGTAGAGGAATTAACCCCACTTATAGACAACAAGGTAAACAAAAATACTCATGTTTGCAGCAGCTCCCATCACAAAGAACTACAACACAGTTTTTCACTTTATGTCAGAGAGCTGGCAAGAAAAATCCCCTGCTAAATTAACGGCAGCAACTAGTAGCTACCAGCAAATAATACATATAAAAATCTGACATTTAATTTTCCTCCGCTGTTTTCTATACTTTTGGCATGCATTCTGTATGTTCATATGAATTGACCCCTCTGGACAAGAAAAGCTGGGCAGACCCATAGAATACATGTATGACCCCAATTCATTCCTAATGTGCAGAATGAAGTGTAACCTTCAGAAAAGTAAAAAGTTGCAAGTATAGCATTCCTGGTCATGTAAGTCAGAGTAACTAAAATGCTTCACTAAAATGTTGAATCTTAATCAACTTAGACTTGCTCAAAATTCTTGAATCTTTTAGCACCTTAATGCTCACCAAATTTAGAGTACTAGGCTATGGATATGGGTGAGAGGGGATAGTTTTGTTGTACTACTAGTTGAAATGAAACATGGGAGTGGGGTTTTCTCTGTTACTTTTATGGTTTTAAATGTTCAAATCATAAAACACAGACTATGGAATATAGGGTTAGAGTTTGCCCTTTTTACAAGGATTGTGTCAAGGCATGCAGGTTACTGTTCTGCATAGTTACATTAAAGCTGTGTTTAGGTGCATTGCATTGGGCTTCTTTGGCAGAAATGTCCTTTCTGGAATGAATACCCGCATTATTTAAAAAAAAAATAATAAGGAATTTCTGATACATGTTTCTATTATGGAAGTTAAAGGCTGCTGCAGAGGCAAAGGGATCAGCTGGCAAAACTTATTTTAAACAAGGAAAATATGGTTATAAATACATTGTATGCATTATATCATAATTCAGTTACCATCTTCTCGTGCTGCACAAGAAAGAACACTAATGAATATGGGCATAAATAATCAGCACAGTCATCAAGCTAGAATTTAGAAAAGAACAATAATTAATTAATGAATGCAAACCTAAGGCATTATTTTAGATTTGGTTGTTATCCCATGCAGATTAGCAGATATATAGTTAGGGAGCATTAATGAACACCAGTGGTTTTATCTTCTCCTTAGGAGGGAGTCTGTTGATATATTTTGTTACATTCTAGGATTGCTAGAAATGAAAGAGAACAATGCAATGCTGGTTAGGTGCTATTCTCCCTAGCAATACAGGTTTTCTCTCTATCTATACTGCTTGAGTCAGTAATATTGAAAGGCTGTGTTGCAATCTCAGGGAAAAAGAATGTTGGTTTTGGATGAAGGCTGGAATTCTTAATGGTAGTGGTCAAGTGGATACTTTTGTTATGAGGAATGAGAGAAACAAGTAATAGAGTTTTCCTAAAAGATGGAAAGATGCTGTTGTTTATCTCAATTCAACATGGAGTATGGAGTACTGGCAGAGATTATCTGGAGACTCAAAAACAATATAATAATGCAAGAGAATGTCATTATTTTGTAGCAAAATAAACTAAACTACTTCTTCAGGACTGTACAGCATAACTGAAGAAAAGGGACTATTCTAAAGAGACCTAAGCACTTACTGGAAAGACAAGACATAAATAAACCATGGATTATTATGCTCAATAAAGGCATAATTAATTAAAATGCAATAAGGTGTCATATGTGATATGCAATAAGTCATGACAGATCACCTAATGATATGATCTTAATTTAAATTCCAGTTTCAGTCTAGAAACTGGAGACCTTAAGTTTTCTCTACTTCCTTTCTAAAAAGTAATGAGGGTAACACTGCATATGCAAATGTTTCATTTAAATACTTTTAGTTTTTATGTTTTGTTGGGTTTTGGGTTGTTTTTTTTCCAAATTAAATTACTGGCTGGCTTGCAACTTAAAGCATTTAATTTTCTTATAAATAATGCTAATAAAAGATGAAATAAAATGCAGCCTTTGGTAGCTGTGTTAATAATGAGCACACATTTTAGCCAGCACTTAACATCCCATTAAAGGTAACAAAACCCCAGGGTCTTCCACAATTGACCTGGAACACCACTTGAGACTTACTGTATTGTCTTTGCAATGTAAGGAGTTTAAAGCTACACTGAAACTGTGGGACTTGAGAACATTTCACAGAGGGCAGTGACACACTGGGCTAACAATGCAGTTTCATAGTGAATAAGTCTCAGTGACATAGCATCTCATTTCCCTTTCTCTCATCCAGATAATGGAGCTAAAGCCAGGTTAAGTGGCAGACAGTCATAGCATGAGCCAGCAGATCTGTGAGAGCAGAGTCGTGGAGTCATGACTGAGGATTGCACTGTGTTGTATTGAAGGGTGAATTCACAGACTTAAATCTCTGCAACTAAACAATGCTAATACTAAATTCTAATCTCTTCTGCTAGAACAAGTGAAAAAGGTATGCATGTGCATGGTACCAGAGACCTATAGCATTGCAGAATTAAAGTCTGAACTTTCAGGAAGAAGTTTAATAAGTCTCAGCATATTATTTTAGCATGTTTGTTCATGCAGGAGTTACAAGCTTTAGCCATGTTAATAACAACAATGAATAATTAGGAGAGCTTGAATGCATTCTTCTTGAGGATTCCAGTCTGAAGTAGGATACCGCATGAATTTCACTTGATTACAACTGGAAACTTCTCTATCTCTTTTAGAAGTATTGCACCACTTGTTAAATGCATAGTCACCATTAAAAAAACCTATAAACAATTTCTTCATCACACAACATAACTTCATGTTGCTTAACATTCAAAGGACATTGACATAAAGATATGAAATCAGAATAACACCTGGCTGGTGCCATTTCTGAGCTCTCTGCTCCTAGCCCCAGCAATGCAATAGCTATGTCACCCTGGGCACTAAGCTGATGATGGAGCTGGTGATACAGACAACCCAGGATAGGTGGCTGTTGGGAAGACATGGACCTGAGCCTTGCCCTGAGGCTGAGAGAGCCCTGGGCAGGGCTTGCCCATGGTGACCAAGGGTGGCTGCTCCCATTACTTGTACGGATTGTCTTGTTTTTCACACCTCAGGCTCAAACAGGGACACAACTGGACCCTGGGCAGAGGATGCTCTGAGATCATGTAGGTTTGATGGTTTCAGAACATACTGGCTGGGTATGGAAAACACTTAACTCCAGAATTTATGATCTCTCTGCGTATGCAGTCTTCAAAATGTGATCAGATATAACATGTTGTGCTACTCTATAAGATTTCTTTATTATTGTGTGGCTCAAAGACTGGTCAGAGTAGTCATGGTTGAAGTTTAGAAACAATGATCTATATTTATAGATGTGGTGGGTAAAACTTGGCTAAGGGCCACAGTCCCACCCTGCTGCTCACTCACTCCCCTTCCTCAATAGGATGGGAGGAGAACAGAGGATGAAAAAGCTTGTAGGCTGGGATAAAGGCAGGGAGATTGACTACCAGTTACTGTCATGGGCAGAAAAGATTTGACTTGAGGAAAATTCATTTAATGTATTGGCAAATAAAATAGATTTGGGTAATGAGAAAGTCAAGCAAAAAATAAAACGGCCTTTCCTTTCCCAGGCTGAACTTCATTCCTGATTCCCTCAACACCCTTACGCTATGTGGCACACGGGGATGAAGAATGAGGGTTATGGTCACTACCCAACTGCTCCTCTCTGCCACTCATTTCTATGCTCTGCCATGGCATTCCTCCCTATTCCCTCCTTTGAGAACCGCTCCAGTATAGGTCCTTCCCATAGGCTGCAGTGTGGGTATCTGCTTCATTATGGTACTCTCTATGGACGGCAGGACAACACCTGCTCCAGTGCTTGGAGAACCTCCTTCTCTCTCCTTGGGGCTCACACTGCTGATTCTCACCTTTTATCCCTCAGTTGTTTTCCATCATTTTTGCCTTTTCTTAAATCTGTTTTCACAGAGGCATCACCCACTTGTCTGACAGACCCAATAACCTCCTGATGTGGGTCTGTTGGAGCCAAATGGAAGTGTCTGGATCCGCACTGCCTCTCCTCACAGAGAGCCCTGCAGCCTTCCACTGCCAATATCTTGCCAGGGACAGCCACTGCACATAGGTGCACTTTATATAGCTCAGCTCCTTGCTTTAGAATCAGTTTTGGGTTCTCGTTTGACTGTGCAGGAGGCTTTGAACTCTACACCTTGTCTGTCTGTTCTTCCTAACTTATGCAAGAGCAGAAATATAATGAATATTTATGGAGTCAGGATCATGACAAGAATGATGATGCAGAATATAGCAAAGCTTCTTTTTAACCAGGATACATCTACATTGCATGGGAAAAAAGAATACCACATACCAACTTACTGCTTTAATTTTTCAGGAACAACGTTTCTGTTCCTCACAGAAGCTTTTATGAAAACATCACCCATCTTCTGCATCTAAAACAGAACTGCTGTGAGACTGGTGATGTATTACAGAGGGACACACATGCCTTGGGTTAACAGGTATACATTGCAACCAAGCAATGCAACAACTAGTTTGTATACTTAAAACTTGCAATTATCCAAGCAATTAAAATCAGTTCCATTGTGATTTACTGTTTTAACTGCTATAGCCCAGTGCTGCTAGGAGTTGCTCTGACCCAAATGCAGGACCCAGCGCTTTGCCTTCTTGAACCTCATACCACTGGCCACAGCCCATCAACCCAGCCTGTCCTGATTACTCTGCAGAGCCTTCCTATCCTCCGGGAGATCAATACTCCCAGCCAACTTGGTGTCCTCTGCAAACTTACTAAGGGTGCAGTCATCCGGGTCATTGAAAAAGACGTTGAACAGAACTGGCCCCAGTGCTGAGCCGTGGGGAACATCACTGTGACTGGCCACCAGATGGATTTAACACCATTCACCACCACTCTGTGTGGGCCCATGTAGACAGACATTTCTATTCTCTCCCTCAAACACTGATGAAAAAACTCCAAAATCAGATATTATTCGGTTCTTGATAAGCAATGTGAATATGCTCCTTTTTGGAAATCATTAGAAATACTGCAGATGAAAATCATAGAATCATAAAATCATAGAATAGTTAGGGTTGGAAAGGACCTTAAGATCATTTAGTTAGAACCCTCCTGCCATGGGCAGGGACACCTCACACTAAATCATATCACCCAGGGCTTTGTCCAACCTGGTCTTGAACACTGCCAGGGATGGAGCATTCACAACCTCCCTGGGCAACCCACTCCAGTGCCTCACCATCCTCACAGGAAAGAATTTCCTCCTTATATCCAGTCTAAACTTCCCCTGTTTAAGTTTTAACCCGTTACCCCTTGTCCTGTCACTACAGTCTCTAATGAAGAGTCCCTTCCCAGCATCCCTATAGGCCCCCTTCGGATACTGGAAGGCTGCTATGAGGTCTCCACGCACCCTTCTCCAGGCTGAGCAGCCCCAACTTCCTCAGCCTGTCTTCATACAGGAGGTGCTCCAGTCCCCTGATCATCCTCGTGGCCCTTCTCTGGCCTTGTTCCAACAGTTTCATGTCTTTTTTATGTTGAGGACACCAGAACTGCACACAATACTCCAAGTGAGGTCTCACAAGAGCAGAGTAGAGGGGCAGGATGACCTCCTTCGACCTGCTGGTCACGCTCCTTTTGATGCAGCCCAGGATACGACTGGCTTTCTGGGCTGCGAGCGCACACTGAAGCCAGCTCATGTTCATTTTATCATCGACCAACACCCCCAAGTCCTTCTCTGCGGGGCTGCTCTGAATATCTTCTCTGCCCAACCTGTAGCTGTGCCTGGGATTGCTCCAACCCAGTTTCCTGTAAATAAACAAAATAGTTTCCTGTAAATAAACAAAATAGTTTCCTGTAAATTCCTATTGTCGTGGTTTAAACCCAGTCAGGTAACTCGTTCACTCACTTCCCCCCTTCTTTCCCTCCCCCTACTACCAGAGGGACAGAGAGGAGAATCAAAAAGAATGCAACTCCCACAGGTTGAGATAAGAACAGTTTAGTAACTAAGATATAACACAAATCACTACTGCTACCACCAATGATAATAATGATAAAGGAAATAGCAAGGGAAGAAAATACAACACCTCACCACCAGCCAACCGATAACTCACCCCCCAGCACGACCAAGCACTGACCCATACCTCCTCCAGCCCTGCAGTCCCAGCCCTTCCGGGTGACTCACAGTTACATCCTCAGCATGACATGCTTTGGTATGGAATACCTCTTTGGCTAGCTTGGGTCAGGTGTCCTGTCTCTGCTTCCTCCCATCTTCCCCTCCTCCCTGGCAGAGCATGAGGCTCACAAAGTCCTTGGCCAAACCAAAACATCAGTGTTATCATCTCTGTTCCCAGGCCGAAAGTCAAAACACTGCACTGCACCAGCTACCAAGAAGGAGAAACATGACTACTACTGCTGAACCCAGGACACCTATACATTCAGTTCTGCAGTAACTGAAATAATAGTGTCGTTTCTCAACACTCAGCTTTCTTGTTTCCATTCTTGATATACTTCCATGTCAGTAAATATACTGTGAAAAAGAATGAATTGCTGGAAACCTGGGACCACAGAGGTGGGCAGGAAGGATATATATGACTATACTCAACGAACTGCATTGAAGTTGCATTGACAACATTATTTTTAGCATCTGATAAATGTGTGCGCTATACTTACAGATAATGTTCTCTTAAATAATGTATTCTTAAATAATGGTTTTAAAAATGCAGAAAGTGTAGCAAATTGTACACTGCACTCGATCACTTGCATCAAATCTTATTAGTGTAGTTTTATCACTATCCTCAATGTTACTGTACAATTCAAGCTATATGATTAGCACAAACATTCCTCCTGGGGCAAACTTCTCGGTCAGAGGTACCAGTGGGAGGAAACACAGGTCTTTTCAATCAGGTATTCTCCACCTGCCAGACAAGGTATCCGAGCAGATTTGTTCAGGCAGTAGGTGAATACAGGAAAGGAGATACTCTTCTCAACCCCCTGTTCTCATGTCCCTTTAGGAGTGCTTTCTTACTTCAGGTGTTATCGGTGAAGGGTTTTGCTAACCTTTCTGAAGGCAGACTAGAGAGTTCTTTAGGCAAACCATTTGTGTTCAGCTGTCACTCTGGCAGACCAACAGAATTTGTCCAAGTGGCAGTTGGGAAAAATGTGACAGAAGTTCGTCTTTAAAAGCAGCTGAACTCAGCAAAATTTAAACACCAAATTTTTACAGGGCTGTAAGAACGGTTTTCCGATCTCTCTACATTTGTTTTTGTGTGATTTTCAAAGGTCTGTTGAGCCCAATCAGAGATGGAAGAACTTCCTTAAGAGAAGCTACAAGACACTGTAAAACAATAGATCTTCAAAGCAGCTGGAAAGGAGTGATCTCTAACTGATCTTCCATCCTAAAATACTCATTTGACTTTGTATGCAACCCCGACCCAGAAAAACACATACTTGAAATATGTCAAATGTATCAAAAGCATATCAAAGCAGATACCCAGTGATCTGGCCTACGTGAGGATATTAAGGATATATTAACAAAATTGAAGCAGTAACAGATAAGATCGTATCTGTTTCTGAAGTATGCATATCAGCAGACTTTATTAAAATAAGTTAAAAAATTAATTTTAAATTTGTTCCACAAAATGCTAGGTGCATTTTGGTGAAGATTGATCAAGTATTGGTGTCACTCGCTAGAACACTCATTTTTTAATTCTTTTCTTTCCCAGTTTGTTTTCAGTTTGTGCTTGTTGTATGCACTTTATTTGATGACTTTAAAAGATCTTCTGATTAATCTTTGTTTCCATGGAAACAGTTTAACCTATTCAGTATATTCAGATATTTTTGTTAATGATTTGGATATATAACTAATAAGTCTGCTTTTAAAACATACACATTGCCTTCTTCATCTAAAAGGTAGAGACACTCCTTCTCATCTTAAGTGCTGAAAAAGTAATTAACTTCAGTGTTAATATTTATTTTACAAGTAGGTTTCATAATGAAACCATTCAGCTAACACATAAGAAATGTGGAATTAATATCTGTTTTAATGTCCCTATAATCTGTCAAAATATAAAGTTTTCTTTTAAAAAAGAAAAAAGCCTACTAAACTATCACAGAAATATGTACTCCAGTGATTAAATCTGTATATAACCAATTTTAACATCATTAACATAAGTGGCTGCCATTTGCAATAATTATTTTGTATATTTAGAAGCAGCTATATATATTTATATATCCACATTTGTAGATCTACACACAGAGGCATTACAGTATAGCTGAAAAGCACGTTTGAGTTAAATTAAAAGTCAAGAGACTTTGAGGATACTGCTTTTACTAGGTAAATTCAAGCAGATTCACATACATCGATTCAAGTAAGCTGCATACTGGACCAGCATACTATACATATATGGTTGAGTTTACACTGCAAAACAGATCAATTTCTGGTCCTATGTATATATTGATTTATATTTTCTGAAGTTGATTTGTTTATTTGATTATCAGAGAAGATAGATAGAATAAGTTTTTCTTGTCACTAGCAAATGTTTTCTGTGAAACAAACTTACCTCTTCTTACCTCTTTTGAAATACCCAAACTGCATGCTACATTAATCAGTATTCCCCAGTATCTTTCAGCAAGGGGAAAATTTTTATTAGTGAGTGTCTTTAGTACTGGTAAATGCTGAACCCAGTGGATGGTATGGAACCAGTAGCACTTATTCAACAAAAATTGTATTCAGACCTTGCACTACTTGAGTTTCAGTGATTTTAACACTTTCAGTTGTTAACTGGACCCTGCTGTTTCTGGTCTTCTGAAAGGTACAGAACCACAGATGGAAGAAGGATAAAACCCATTAAGTTCAATTATCTTTACTGTAGGACTTTTGACAGTTTTGGGAACAGTAACTAAGTATGAGAGTTTGAAGTTTTATGATTCTTCAAGAGTGTTTAATGAAAATTTCACACTTCCTATGTGCATTCATTAGCTGTGATTTTACACATTGATACATAGCTTGAAGAGAACTGCATGGCCTTAACTGCATGTTTAAGCTAAGTAATTTGATATAGTTTAAATTCAGAGTGAGCTACAACATAGCTCTTTTAATTTGAGATATCAGGAAACCCATACTGAATTGAGAGTGAAAATTAAACGGCATAAAGTCAGTATACCAGGAGCTTTATTAGAAAGCATGTCAGGCTTCTCAGCAGGTCTGCTGGGAAATCTGTTAAGAGGTCACTTGTGAACCTGTATATTTAGGCAGCTAATAAAAGCATATTGTTTTTTCTTATGGCAAACCAAGCTCCTTAGTGTATAACATACATTAGATGTTCAGTGCCAGAATTTGTACTTCTAAGAAATCAACAATGTATTATAGAGTCAGGGAACCATAGGGCTAGCTTGACTCCTTAGTAGACCTGATGGTTTATCACTCCCTAAAACTTGATTAACTGAATTACCAGGTTGAATTATCTGCTAGGCGGTGATTTGGCCCTTAATGAAGAAGGTGTGACTAATGTCTGAAGTGCATTTTGATGCAATCAGAAGTGGGAGGGTGAGAGGGAGAGGTGTTTGTGGCATTACTATGACAATATGGTGGTCAAAACTAACAAAATGCTATACGTCTCAATAAACTTATGAGAACTAGATGCTACTTGAAGTGGGTCACATTCCTGAATCACATTCTTAAGGCGTTACCCACAGAAAATGTGCACTGATTGATACATTAATTCAGCCTGAGAACAAAATAGGTTTAGCAGAACATTTTCTTTCACTGAAGGGCATCCTGAATGAGTTAGTATGGTGTGGATTATGCAGTAGGTCTGGGCCCTGGTGACCATAGCAGTGTTGTAGGAGCTTAAAATGAATATGTTGACAAAAAATAAGAGAGAATGAAAGACCTCAGATTTAGGCTGTTAATACTTTTATATTGTCTGATCATTTTCAACATCTCCAATTGCTTTATATTTGATTTCTGTCTTCAGCATTGCCAAGTCTAAGGACATAAAACCAGAAAATAGAAGTGAAATGAAAATAGAAAATTATTTTTCTGTAGCTCTCGGATACTGCTGTAGAGCTGAAGGGAAAATGCACATCTTTGCAGTTGAATTTATACAATAAAATGAAACCTTTATATTAAAGAAACAGCCTCCTCTGCCTCCTACAAGATGAAATCCTGGCTCCATTATGTCACAGAGGGACCATTCCTGTAGCTTCAGTTAGATCAAGAATTCCCCACAGCTTTTCAAAGCAGTTTTAATATTCAGTAGACCTACTGTCTACTGTCCTACCCAGTTCTGTTTCACCTCCATGCACTTCTATGAAGACACTGCAGAAAAGAACATGCATTCATCCTCTGCAGCCCATAGTTACCATGGAGCTGTCAGTCACAAGAGCAGAAACATCATAGTTCAGGACCTTAAAGCATTTATCCTTTGCCAATTGTGATTCAGTGAATTTACTGCTCCAGCTCTTGCTCATGGAAAAGTTTATATTGTTACAAAGAGGCAAGAAACAGTTAAAAACCTTCCTGTTTCCGAAAAATAGAAAATGTTTATACCAATTCCCTGAGGAAGTACATCCCTTACTAAAGAATTTATTAAAAGTAGTGAAATCTGCACTATTTCTATTATGTTACTTTTGCTTCATCTGCCTAATTGAGAGGTTCATTAGAAAGGGAAAATAAAAGATGCAGGAGGATGCAGAAGAAAAAATTTACATGCAAAAGCAAACACAGTGTATAATGCTCTTGGAAGGTGCCAGTCTCTAAATCCTGGCTCCTCTCTCCCTCCAAGAAATGACTGCAGCATAAGCACTTTCAATGAAGTTTTTCCACAGCACTTCAGTTTTCAGCCAAAGATGGAAGGAATCATTCAGGATTGTGTTCCCTTCCACTGAGGCTGCTAATGATGATTCACATGAAATGGAGAGGCTCAGATCTGGACTGTTGTGATTAGGTACCTCTTAGCCTTGACTGTTTTATTTACTAATTTCCTAATAGTTGGTGATTCATGTTTCCTTGGCTATTTAGTATGGAAATGGTAATATTTCATTGACGAATAGGAAACTCTCAAGGTTATAGCTCTAGAAAGGAAAATTGACTGAATTCAGTGGATATTCAGGGATGGTGAGAAATTTCCAGCATTAATTCTTTTTACTTTTTGGAAGGAATCTTTCCCACTTTTTGTCTCAAACCACCAGTTTCCTTTTATAAATTGTTCTAACAGTTAAGCCTTCAGTTAAAATAGCTATGTAACTTCAAAAGTAAACCAAATATACCATTTTGGGTCAAATCGAGAAATCAGGTGGGTTGCTCTTCTGCAAACCAAGGAAAACATCCATTTTGCCTCAAAGCCCCCTGCAACCTTTTTGTTTACCTGCCAAATATTGTACCAAAATCACAGGACTTGAAGCACCTTTTTGCTGTTTCCTATTGCTCCAAAATTATAGGTTGGTGACAGGGAAATCATATTACATACCCTTATTCCTGTTTTGATAGATACTATGCTTATTTAGGGCTATGAAAAAAAGGAATAAAATTGTTAGAGAAGGCTCTTACCATCCCTGTCAGCATAAAGATTTGCAGAGTAAGTAAATAAGTTTTAGATATCCAAGACTTTGCTATGACAGGCATGAAGACTTCCTTGTTTGAGCAAGCAACAGAGAGAACTGGAAAATTAGATAATCTGGATAGAGGAGAAATCATCAGATCTAGCCCCACGCTCTGTTTTTACCTTTTGCATTCTGTGCTTTAAATGCTTTAAATGTAGTTAATTTGACTGAGGATTTTGTTTCATCTTTTCTTTCTTTTAGCTACTACTGTATGATAGCAGTTTACCTGAGCATCTGGAAAATATTCAGGGTGTTTCTAAGGGAATAAACAGAAATAAAAACAACACAGAACCTGAATTTGCTGCTTCAGTTACTGCATAAGTAGTGTTCATTCAAGTGTAGACTCATTCGTACATAGTCCAGAGACTGTGATATTGATAAAAAACCCACCATGTTCATGAATGATGAAAAGCAGCTTCCCTGACCTACATCTATATATATCTTCATTCTCAGCAATGTTCCTACTCTCCTTACTATGTCCAGCCAGCAAAGCCGCTTTTCCCTGCTGTCTGCATCATGTCCCATCTTGCAGCTCTAGAAAGACCCTACAATTTCCTATTACTTCTTCACAGAATTCTAATCTGAGATACTTTTGCAAATACAGAATCTTATGGCTGAATTCCAGCCATATTAGCCAAGGGATTGGAAAACACTTGGACAGACACTATTTTTGCAAATAAATTGTTGAATAGGAAGCAGCAGAGGTCGACAGGCATCTCTCATTCAGTGTGATGGCTGAAAGGAATGATGAAAACTGTAATTTTGCTATGAGAATGACAAGTTCAACTATCAAAAAAATATTCCACAGGTTACAACTCATATTCTCCTTACATTTATTTGTGGATACAGGTGCAGAATGTGACAGACAGCAAAAAGGAAGGCTGAGGGTGTGAAAAGGGTGCAATCAGCCAAGGACGTGGAGTGACGTTGCATTGAAAACGTTGAAGAATAAAAGACATGTATGGTGGAGGGGCAGAGCGAAGTAATGTGCTCTGTTACACAAGGAAACCTAGAAACAAATTAAAGCGACCTTCCAGTTGCATGCTCCACAGCTCACATTTACTCATTGCCCTTTAAATATCAATCACTGAAATGCATCTTAAAAAGGTGAAACTTAAATTGTGATGCTTTTAGAAAACATGCACACAAAAGCTTATGTAACTGTGAAAACCCAATGCAAAAGCAGGTGAGAGTCTCTCCATAGTTAACTTGAATTTCAGGAAATAATGACTTGATGTTGCCTACCACTGAATGTGACATATACTCACTGAAAGGCAAGATTTGGCTAATGAAAGATCAGGATGACAAACTATGCTTTCAAAAGCACCAGGAAGCTCAGAAAATGGGTCGAGGGGAGCATTTTTGCAAAATAAACTTATTTTTTGCAAAACATCACTATGTGAGAAGTAGAATGTCACTCACTTTGGTCTCATAACTTAAGTAAGCAGAAATTATATCCCCTAAGAGAGGGGAGGGATGGATTTGCATTTTGAATCTACTCTCCATTATAAGCACATTATGCAGAGTTTGCCCATGTTAGATCTCACTTTGCCAAGCTAGAAGATAAGATGTTCTTCCTCCATGATTTTATCATCACTTTAAGGCTCCATGAACACACCTCTACAGGGGTACCTGCACCAGTGGGATGCTCCATAGCAGGATACTCATATTAATACCATTCCTTCTAGATCCAGGCTATCAGGCAGTATGGGAACAAAATATTAACAGTAATGCTGATAAAACATCTGGTCACACTGTTCCAACAGAAACATTAGTTACTGAGTTCTGTCAAAATTTCTGACAAAAAAAGAAATCTATTAAGTATTTTTACTTATTAACCGCAAGGAATTTTAATTTCACTTAGTCATTTAGTACAGGATTAATCCAACTTGATTTAAGCATTTAAAGATAAGGGGTTCAAATCGCAACAAATCACCTTGGATTCCCTTCATAATCAGGTGAAAAATGATGCCTCAAGTATAATTCATGCCATCATAAAAGAAGCATCTGAGATAGTCTAAACAATCCAAAATGTATGTTTGCTTCCATGAAATATGTGTAACCAAAGACAGCTATTTCAGATCACATCTTTAAAGCTTAAGTTAAATCTTGCCCTTTCTCATTAATAATAGGGCACATAAGATAATTTAAGTACACTAAATGCCACTTTGCATACTTTACTATATTTCAATCAATAATATCAAAGTAATAATGTCACTATAGCAATGGTGATCTTAGATGAGAAAATGTCATATGTCCTTAAATGATGCTTCACCAAATTGCAGTTTCAGATAAAAGCTGTTGTTCTATAGGAACTGACTCAATGCTGACTATCCCAGAGTTCGAATTTTTCCAGATTTCAGAGTTATAAGTGCAAACCCAGCCACTGCCTTTCAGCTGGCAAGTCTGTAGCAGGGTCTCAAGATACCCACTTTTTTTCCCCACTTTCTATTAATCTCCTTTCCTTTTCAATTCCTTTCTTTTACAAATTACAAAAGATTAATTTCAGTTAGTTTTCTTGAATTTACTGCCCCTTCAGTTAATTAGGAGTAGGGTGATGCAATTAAGCTCTTAATTTATTCTAACAAACAAGAAAAATCATCCAACCTAAGCAGAGTGTTAAATTAGCAGTAAGAGACAAAGAAAACCCACCATATTGAAGAAATCCATTCACCTATTGAACATTTACTGGCATGTTATTAATGTTTAGCAATTTCCTAACTAATTAATTTAATAGGAAGGTGGAAATAATAAGCCTGTTTATGAGTACAGCCTACAGAGTAGGCTGAATTAACCAGAAAAATAGATTTGAAGTTTTATTATAGAAAGCACAGGTTCAACTATTATTAAGAATTTATTTTTATATACTCCAGGCTGTTGAATCCTGGTTGATGGCTCCATAGCCAAAAGTGATTGGAAATAAACCATACAGGTGATATCATGTGGGGACGGAGGGCCCAAAAGGAATCTTAGCTGCTATTTCATTACTTGTATTTCAGCCAACCTGAGGGTTCTTCTTATATCAACTCCAAGACTGATAATGGTACTCTGTGCCTGGAGTAATAAAGAATATAGGTGAGGGAGCTACTTTTTCATTCTTTTTATTCTCCAGGGTAATCACAGATGCAGTGCAACAAAGAAGAGTGGATTGAAAAACCATCCATCTCTGGGACTCAAATTAATGGCCTTACACATGTATCACAAAGGCTATGTTCTTCTATTAGTTATCTACCAGTTACGTTTTGAGGGGGAAAAGAAAGCTGAAAAAAAGACAGAAAAAACACCAGGGCTGATTCTGATCTGCCCCTCTCTGACAAATTTATTTGGAATGCTAGTTGTTAAGGAGAGGAGCAGTAACACACAGAGCTGCACAGACCTGTCCCAGTGAAACACCATTCATGAGCTTTAAAAGGCCAGTCACAGCTTTTTCAGGAGGAGAAATGGTCCAGCTTCCACAGCCCACGAGGAACTCAGAAATGCCACGTATCAAAGAGCGGAAAAATAAGACTGATATCCAGATTTGGTGATTTTATAGCCAAGATTCATCTTTAAGTGAGTGGTCTGCTTACAGTAGATTTTACTTCTGCTTTAAAAGTCTTGTTCTATAGTTGCAATATAATTACTGGGTTCATCTATATTGTTTCAAGAGTATAATACTTAGAAGACTAAATCTAAAGCCATGAAGGGAATTTATGCTGCCAAAAGGTGTGTAATGACCTGCTTACTCAGCCCAGAACTCCTCAGTCTTTTGGTAAGTGACTCCAAGAAAAACTCTCAGAGTGCAATAACCATGCAGCAAAGTCCGACTGAATGCAATAGGAAAATGCGAGGAAAGAATAGACTGATACCATCAAGCAAAGTAGGACAAGACCTGATAGTTTCATACATTTACTCTGTAATATGAACTGAGAAAACAGATTATTGCACTGAAAATCAGAGTTTTGCCTTCCTATAGATAAATCTGACACATTCTTTGCAGAAACATATCAGTACTGCTGCCTGGGAGGACTACCATGGATGAAGTAGAAAACTGGAGTGTCCGTGGCTTGTCAAGAAATGCATAGAAAAAGAATTTAAGGCTGGCTCAGAAGTTATAAGATTTCTTAAAATATAAGAGGTATGAAGTTATCTCCATTTGCTTTCTGCTTTCTTAAGCTAGGTTCTATTTTTATGATTTTTTTTTTTTAATAGAATTTGAAATCCCACGTAATCACGTTTCCCAGATACTGGGCTTTAAGAAATATATCGAGCGTATTATCATTAATATTTATAAGGTGAGGAAGTAACACTGTGACAAGGTAGACTGACCTCCTATACAGCATAAGCCCCTAGGAATTCTTTCACTGAATTCAGTGTTTAAATTATGAGCAGTCTTAATTCAAGCTTGTCAGAGAACTCATCACAGGCACTGAGGTGTTGTTGCAAGTATTAGTTACACTTTGGTTTAAAAATGAGAGTGAATTCGTGTTTTCTGTGGTTTAGTTTCCATTTTCAGCCACTGGATCACGTTATAGCCATGCCTGCTGCAATAAAATAGACACTGCTACCACTAAAGTCTCCGGGGTAAATGTTGCTTCTGTGCAGGCTCTGGTTAGGGAAAACTAACGGAAATCTTCTACAAAAGGAGTTGGAGGGGATGCTTGGACATGTAGAGGAGGAAAATTCATCTTCATGGGTCTCTCAGAGTCACTTCTTCAGAGGCAGAGCCCCCTTAGAGAAGTGCAGCTTTCACTCTTTGTTCCTGCATTCAGGATTTTCCGTTTCCTCATAAAAAGCCTTTACTTATGCCCTACTTACTAAAAGAACCACAGAGCTCTCCATCTCATTCATTATTTATAATTTCTTCAATCTGTTTCTTCCATATGGATGGGTAATAATTTTATAGGGCTTTGTTTTTTTTTTTTTTGTTTATATGCGATATGGCTAAAAACTTTGGGCTATGAAAGAGATAAGAACCAAGCCCTGCATAACCATTTTGGACTACTGTGTGATACTTATAGCCAGAAAACACCCCATCCATTTACTGAGGGCTATTTACTGTATTTTAGTAAGCGGTTCTGTAATATCAAGTAGAATTCAAAGGAAAAATTATATACAGTTTATTACATAAAGACTATTATTAGCATCAACCCGAATAACAATTTAATCTAAACAGGTATCAAGTTAGTTAGAGGAAATCTATTTTCCTTAATTCTATATTGCTTGCCATTAGTTATAATGTCTTTCTTTGTTTTCTTATTAGTCAAGCCTCATACCAGCTGTTTTATTGTTTTGCCTAGGCTAAATTTGAGACTGATGGGTCTGTAATTCCTTGTGTCTTCCGCCTTCCCCTCCTTTTAGAATTGGCACAGCTTTAACTTTCTACCACTTTGGCTTGCCCCCAGCTGCAAGATTTATTGAAGGATAACTTAATTTAAAAAGAAAGGCTTTAAGGAGCAAAATTAGAATATATGCAATTGTTACTAAACTCTTGAAACTGTATTTAGTTTTTTTCAGACTGAGAACTGAAGCATAAATAATTTAATCCCTCACAGAATGTGTCTTTATACATTCTTATAAAAGAAGTAAATATACTTTGAAAAGACCTTTTAACAATACACATACATAGATAAATGTGCTTACAAATAACCTGATTTTGCACGCTTAGATATATTTAGTTCAATTTATGGCACTTACATGCCTTTTGTCAGCTGCTATATTTCTCAAACTGGTGAAAAATGGAGTGTCAGTAGGATTGTTTTACAAAGTAAAGAGAAAGCTAATTGTGTAAGAATTAGAACTGTTTTGTAAGGCTTAGAAATATAAAATGCTGGACACGTAAATGCAGATTCATCTGACAAAATGCAGAATATTCAGATTCTTCATAAATGTTTTCTCCAAGTTCAATTTTTTTCATACCAGGCTCTGTAATGAGTGAAAAAGAGTGAACTGGTGAAGAGTAATATTTTATTCCACTCTCGAAACATTTTATTATTGTTTCTCATTTCTAAGAAGTATGAGAACACCACCATCTTCAGAATTCTTCCTACTTGTATATTTTATTATACTTAACTATAGGACATAAGTTCCTTATGTACTATAGTTTCCATTACAGATATTAGGCCCCAAGACTTTAATGTGCATTTGTTATATACTACCTATATGGCTATTTTTTTATGTTCATTATTTTGAAACTTCAGCTATCCCAATAGGTAAAGATACCTGAGCTAGATAGATTGCTAGATGCATTTTTAGGTATATGTATGATAATATTGTACCTGTATTAAAATATAGGGAGACTAAAGGAAATGTGCATCGTGTTATTTGTATATCCCTTAAATAACAGAACTAATAAGATGTAATAATTCTTTGTCAGTGTGGTCCTGTAAGATGAGGTACCAGGAGCATCTGATCACAGACAGGGTTTTAGAAAACAAGCAAGGTTCTTCAAAATCAATGGAGAGTCTCAGCTTGGAAGGTACCATGGGGGAGAACCAAACAGCAGTGGCTGCAGTTGAAGAATCAGGCTTTGACAAGCAGGTATGTGAAAGGAAGAGCAATTTAGATCTGGTTCATTCAAGGGTGCAGCAGGGACGAGCTACCTGCCGAGCATTCAGAGTCATTAAAATCAGGATTTGTCTTTGGTTAACCCAAGTTTGCTTTTCACTCCTTTCTAAGTAACTATGCTTTCTTATTATTTCCATCCTTGTGTTTTTTTTTTCTCCCATTCTTCTCCTTTTGGGACAAGACCTTTTTAACTTGATCAACTTTTATCTGGTATGGTCCAGTGTTGCCCATTTTTGTTATCTTAAGTCTTGAGACATCTTGAGATTTATTTAAAACCCCAGGTCCTCAAAACAGTGGTTATAATTTTTAGTTGAGAAAAAATAAAAGACATTGCAGAGTTTCCAAAACTGTTTCATGTCCGCTTGGCAGAGTTGAGAAAACTGCGCAAAACCTGCAAGACAGATAAAGAATACTGTAAATATTTTCTCATTAATTCTAGTCCAAACTTTTCAGTCTTATCTGTAATCAAATTCATGACATTTGAACTTCTGGAGTTGAAACACTGGCTTTTTCAGTGCAAGGGCCTCCACTTTTCAAAAGTGTCTGAACAGCTGAAAACATGGACTAATGAAGCAATGTAGGGTTGAGATGGGGCAGGAAGTTAATGGAGTTTTAAATTACTCCTTTAGCACTCAGCTCCTGCCTTCATGTTATGGTAAATTCCTTTTCCCCATGGCAGAGACTGACTTTCCCATGTGGTGAGCTTGTGAAACAGATGTCAAGATCTGTATCAGGGAAAAGCTGTGATGTTGCACCTCATGCAGAAAGTGAGTGCCTCTCCCTGTCTCAAATCCTGTGGTACATGATACGTCTTACATAAGTACAACTCATACAGAGAACGTGTCTCTATGCTATGACTTGATGCAAGATGGGAAAAAGGATAACAATAGAGTGGACAGGCATTTGTTACCTGATCTAAAAAAGAAAAACATTAAGACTTCCATATCCATTTGAAATATGAGTCTGTATTTCCTGTTTGATTAACAATAAAAACAGCAGAGGAGGTTTGGGTTTTGGGGAGGTGGGCAATTATCTCTGCAGAAATGAGAGATAGGAGAGAGCAAGACTCAAGCTTAATTCCCAGAGCTGCCAAATCACAGTCCTTAAATGGAGTTTATTAGAAAATAAAATGGTAGCAATTATTGACAGTAGCCAACTGTGGTGGAGCATGACATGAATGAAACTGTACATGCAGGGCTTCCAGTATTGCACAGCTAAGAAAAAATCATTTAAATGATTGGGTTAAACCACAAATACAAGATCATCAAAACGTTCACATCCAATAATTTGCATTTTCCTTCACTTTTTCTGCTGACAAGAAATCATTTATTAACTATGTAAAAGAAGAGCTATAAGCAATGGTGAAATTATGCTAAATAAATCAGTTCAGCATTTGACAGAATGGTTTTGGGACACTAATCATTGAATTTGACTGTAGTCAAGAGGGCAAAACATGTTTTTTCTCTTAATAATTTCTGTGCGCACCCAAGTATGAAAAATGGATTCTTCCATCCAACTGGGAAGCTATAAATTCACCCTTTTAATCCTCTCAGCAAGAGCCTGCCTATGCCTCCAAATGTGACTTGTTATGATCAGTGGATTGGCACATTGCTGCAAGGAAGAAAAAGCCACTGAAGTCAGGCCACATTAGGAATATGGGTGAGGACTAGCAGGCCATATGAATTCCAGCTTGTTAAACATTCATTACTGGATGGGTTTAGGGACCCTCAAAATGTGAAACATTGGAGCAGAAGTGAAGTAATGCCTCTTATTTAGATAGTTTATTATTATTTGAGAAGCCTGAGGGAGCTGGAGAACTGTCATAGCAAATGGAAATTATCTTTGCTAATATAAATTAATTATGACTCCCAGGAAGCACTAATGGGAACAAGCAGAAATATCTGACATCACCATGTAAGACAACAGAAGAATGACATCCAAAGATCCAGCTTCACTTCAAGTGACAGCATGGACTAATCAGACTAGAGAGGCCAACAGAGCTCAATTTGTCTCAGCTTTAGTTTTCTCTTAGATCTTGCAGACGGCTGATTTCACACATCAGATACTTGCCAATTTTGCATGGTCGCCATGGTCTAATTTAAAATAACAAGTCTCAGAAGCTCTTTCAAATTGTAATGCATATACAGTGTATATTTATGGATGCATGTGTATGGCTATAACACTATTCTCAGGCCAGGCTACTTCAGTATCATCTATTATCTTTTCCTTAGAGGAATTTGTTGCAACGTTCTTACACAGAGTTGATCTGTACGAGTTTCTCTTCATTCTTGCAAGAGTAAGGTAGTCCCTTAACCATATCCCACCTATTCTATTTTAGAATACTGTATTTGTTACAGTCCCAGCTAGACTTTGTAGGCACTACAGCAGACTAAATAAAGGCACAATGCCTATATCACTTTAAAATTTACATGACCTGGAGTACTCATTTCAAACTCACCTGTAAGAATACATGAGTGTTCTTGCACATAGACTAGCTGAAGATGTGCATGCAACATCTGGTGGACCATGCCCTACAAGGTCAGGGCAGAGCAGAGCTGGAAAGAAATCCCAGCCCTGGTTCTGAAGGCAGTACACTTCGACACATGAGCCGATGTGCTCTTCAGCAGATCTAATCATCTTGGCTACTATGTCAGTAGTCCTTTAGCCACTGGTCCCACTGTTCATCTGGGACAAGTTGATCTGTTGCTATTCTCAGAGCACTTATACTCTCTAACTCCACCATATGTGTTTCTGCTGAAAGCTGGAATAATTGTAGAAATGTTAAACAGTATTACACCTCCTTTTCAGACATGAGACAGCCCATGGAGTAACATTTGAAGGTAATTCTACACTCTATGTGCTTGCATTCTGGGCTATTTTGTGGGATAAAACAGATAACAGATGTCTCTTTGGAGCAACTCTAGAAGCTGGTTAGATGTTTCTGATACTTTCCAGCTATACCTTATCTCCCTACACAGTTCTGTGCTGCAGCTTCCAGGAGTTTCTGTGGCCAACAATACAGGTCATTTTCCTGGCTTTGTGCTGAAGGACTATGCATTTCCATATTCGGTTTTCTATATTCCACTAAGAGATAAACTTGGAAGGAACTAAGATGTGTCAAGTGTTCCTCCATCCTCTCCTGTTAACATGGGAGCTATGGACTAGCCTGACAACAAACTACACTATTTTGGTCACCAGTCTAAAGCACAGCACTATATAGGTTGCTATAAATAAAACTCCATCCCAACCAGACCCAGTGAAATGGTTCACCACAAAATGGTACAGCTGTGACAATGAATATATAGTCATTTTAAATAATCAGAGGAGCAGGACCCCAGCATGCAACTGCTTGACAAGAGCTGCTTGACACTGTGATGCACCCTATTTTATCTTCCAGTGAGACCAGCTCTAGGAGTGCCATTTCTTTGTGCTATTCCCACTGAAATGCAAGGAAGTTAAGAAAGTAAATATTGCTTACCATATATGAAACTGAGTATCCCGCCAGACTTTCAGACACGGTAAGAGAAACCAGAGTCTGTTTCTATCTGTGCTGGGAAGCTCCATGAGCGAGCCTGTGGTTTTGATGATTGATTATTCTCTTTCCTGAAATAACTGGATGAAGACTAGTTTTGTGTAGAAACTGATAGCCTCTTGGAGATTGTCTTTGTCTCACAGTCAAGCAACGTTATTGCAGAGGACAGTTTTCTCTTTTATTAATGTCTTACTGGCCCTCAGAACATGAGGAGACAAAAAAGAAAAGAAAAAAGTATGCAAGCATAGCCCTTCTTTGCAATCCACAGTGTGGAAAGTACTAAATTTCTGACAGTAGTTCTAAATATTTCACAGTTAGACTTCCACAAATAAGCATACTAAGGGCTCACCGCTCTTGTCTGAACATAGGCACCTAGTGGCACTTGAGATGCCCAGTGGTTTGGAAACTTCTGCCAAGGGCTAATGGACATAAAGCAAGGTTTAAAAGAAATGCATGCCTTTCTGAAACAGCTGGGACTTCCTGAAGCATCCAGGGCAACTCAGATAAAACTAGGCAAGTGTTCATACAGGTTGAGTAATCCAGGCACGTATTCACACAATCAGTTTGAGAGCACTGAGAGCTCTTGTTATAGAACAGCTCCAGATAAGAGAAATTTGATTTGCAAGGGGATAAAAAATAATTTTAATGATAAGATAAGCAAGAGGATTTTCTAAAGCAATTGTAGAGATAGTAGTCCTAAATACTGTAAAAGGACAGTAAACAGCTTTTCCAAGTCTTTCCTAAGCCAGCTGTTTAGTATGCTTATTCTTCAGTAAGGCAGTGTATAATGACTTGCATCTAGTTATCAAAGATTACATAGCCTCGCCAAAGGTGCAGCCTATGAGGAAAAATAAGAACATGCAGAAGAGAAATTACAGGTTTTGAATAGTAGCTCTATATTTAGGTCTTTTAACTTAACTTTCGTTAAGACCTGTTTCATTTAACAACTTCATTGAAAGTGAAAGCATCTTGTGCAGGGGAAAAGAAGATGAAGTTGAATGAAGAGTGTGATAAAGACATAATTTTCTGGATTTTGTCCAAAGAAATTCCTTTAAGCAAGCCTCTGACACCTTGCTTTTTATCAATGAGATTTATGTTTAATTTCACTGAATTCAATGCGTTCAGGCAGAACTATATCCTTCTGTATTATCAAAGAAAGTGAAAGAGGAGAAATAAATGTTTCTTCAGTATTATTTAGTGAGTAAGATAAATTCCACTCTGGCCTGAGATGCGCGCTCATCAGCATTAAACAGAGACAGCTGTGTGTCTCAAGTCAGAGTTGCTTTTTGTCTTCAAAATTACTTGGTAAGAGACATGATGGGTTTACAAATAGTTATACAAATGTGCTCTTGGATAGATTCATACTGTGAAGAGTAGGCTAGAAGGGAAAGTATGGTCACCTCCAGATAACCCTGAAGAGTTTAGTGAGGGAGATAGATAGACTGCAGAAACTAACCAAATGGAAGACTGCCTGTTTAGGATGCTTCTGCACTGATCACTCCTAGCTGTCTCTAAAGCATTTAAAAAAAGAGAGCAAACTGCCAAGGTGAAGTATCATTCCCTTGAAGGGAAGACATTCATCATTGTATATAAGAACTTGTGCTGTCAGCCTCGATAAATGAAATGGCTCATTGATATAACTCAAATCACTGATGCATGGCTCCAATATATAATGCTTAATTAGGTGTACTAGATTAACTTATTTCTATGTAAAGTGGTTTTGTTTTATGGAATAAACCATTTACTTAAAAAAGCCCAACTAGAACATTGTCTCACGTCATAGCCCTGCCCTTCATTGCAAGTGAAATTTCCAAACTAAAAAAACAAATCAAGGAAACTTCAGGTAAAATAACTGTTGTGAAGACCACTGTCTCCTTGGCATATGTATGTTCTTCAGTTATTTTTAAAGAAACACATTGAAACCAACCTAGCTGTAAAGTTGGCTGTTTCGTTGGTCAGTTCAGGCCTGGAATTTAGGGTCTGAAAAAGAGCAGAAATTTGTATTGCTTATATCAGCTGGTACAGGCTATCACGGTCCTGGAGATCCTTCTCTAGTGCCTATGCCGTTCTATATGTATCTAAGATAAATATGAATAGTTGTCCTGTTGAGGTAACTTTTTTTCCAGTTAAGTCTAGAGGAATTATAGAAAACAGATGACTACTAGCTTAGATTAGACATCTCAAGTATTGATAATAAACATCAAGTTAGATGAATGTTGATCATACAAACTAGTGAAACAAAAAACTTTCAAGAATCACAGAATCATAGAATAGTTAGGGGTGGAAAGGACCTTAAGATCATCAAGTTCCAACCCCCTGCCATGGGCAGGGACAAAGAAGTTTGTGAGGACTTCAAATATAAAGTGAATAATGGTAATACTTTCAACAAAAAGGGCACAAAAGATACCAAAGAGAAAACAAAAATATCCAAAAATAAAATCAGTGAAAATCAATGTATAAGTATTTTTTAATAAGTATGAGATAATTTACATGGATTAAAGGGCTAATATTCTGAATGCGTGTTTTTTGAAGTTAGATAGGAATTCAAAATCATTCAACTTATTAAAAATTCATAAGATATGCATTCTTGCTGATATGTTTCTACCCATATACAACCTTTTTCTACTTATCATCTTCACAACTATTTTATATTTTAACAGTTTGAATTCATTAGTTTTCATTAATGTACATTGATCTATAAAAAACAAAATCAGATCTAAGACTGATCATATGTTGAATGTAAAGCTATTAAATTACAAAACAGATTTCATGTCCTAGAAATTCAAAATCTAAGATTCCTTTATTAAAATTGTAATAATAATAATAATAAAGTAAACGTATCCAGATGACTTGCTTGAAAACATATTTTTTACCCAAAGATAGTCCCCAAAGACTATCTCTGTAAGTACAAATCACAGCTGAGGAATACCCCTGAATCTTCAGCTTCTCATTATTCAATTTTCATTCAATGAAATACAGAGCCACATACAAATCTTTAAATACACAACTACTCTCTATTGCTATTACATTTTGCCTGACAGTTTCCTTGGGATTTTATCCTATAACTCAGCCCATGTGAGTGGAACCTAATCACCCCTGGAAGGGCTCTGTCACAGGCCAGAAATTCATTGCCATGTAGCAAGTCAGAGGAGAAGGAGTGAAAGCTTTTACTTGTAAAAAACCCTGAAACATGTTTATGAACATGTAATAAAATTCAGTCCTCCTTAGTAGGGTTTTTTGTTTCTTTTTTTATGTATATATTTTAAATTAAAAATACAAAAGAAACATGACAACAATGACCAGTGAAAGTGCTTGCAGGTAGTTTTTCATCAACTCCAAATTTCTCTTCTTTTTTCTTTATTCATCTAATGTCTTTGTAATGATTCAATGTATTTTTTTAACTCCTATCCTCAAAGTATAATTTCCATAGAGGAAATTTTGTAGCCAGAACTCCTCCAGCTATTTCCCATCCTGGGTCACAATGCTCTGTAGCTGTAAAGCTGTGAGAACACATCTATGGAAACTGTGTGTCATTTGAAATTAGCCAGTTGATCATGACTATTTTGTAACTGAATATTGGAAAAACATTAAGCAAATTCACCTGTTCAAAAAAAGGGAGGGAAGAGTGAAACACTGGTGTATAAAAATGAGCAGTAGTATCAATGAAAAGAGTTTGACATAAAAAAAAGCCTAAAACACAGTGTTGCAGGACTCATGTAAGTCTTAAGAATGTGTATATCCAAAACTCTGAGCTAAAGCTTCCTGCCTGAGAATGAACAAATGTGTTTTTCAGCTTCCCCTTGAGCATAGATCATAAACTGAGAAAAGTCAAAACTTTCTGTGCTTGCTGAAATCTCTCTTTTTTTGTATCAAAGAGATTATCAATGAGAAACCAGTGTTCATCTCAAGGCTTTCCTTTCAGATTTATTTTTTCTTTCTTAGAAGTATTTGACTCTCATCTTCTGGAGAGCTGCACTCACTTCTCTTATTCAAGAAAGGAAGTGAATGCTATGAACCTTGCTCCTCATAGCCTTGAATTTTCTTCAACATTTTTTTTGCAAGACAAGTGAATAGCTGAGGCATTGAAAGTCTAGGGGAGAGATCCGAGCACCTCATTAAGTACTTCTAATATAAGCATTTCAGTATCTCAGGATTGGGATTCCGATTAATCTTACTTTTAGGTAGCAAACTGAAGCTTCTAATTTAGAAACCTATTTATCTTTGCTAGTTTTTGTTGTCAGCCACTCGAGATAGGTTTCATCTGACTGAACATTTGAGTGACCCCCAGAGGACAGTTAAGCTGCTGTCTGTGATTTCCTCACTACAATGCCCAGTGCGCAGTGGGGTGAATCCATGCTTCAATGTGTGGATCCAGAGGACTCAGAATATCTGCTTCTGGCTCCTATGCTTTCTGTTGGAATGAGTATCAGGAAGGCCCTTCTGTTGGGTGCCAGGCACTCTTGAGCTCAAGCACTTGAGTCACTCTGTCAGTGGATACCAATCGTCCAAATATCATCTTAATGCCAAATCCCTCAACTTCCTGAGAAATAGAAATCAAAGCGCACTCTCTACAATCCCTGCTGAGTTGTCTGACACCTGAGCTTTTGAATTATGTTCTTTCATTTTTGCCATCCTTCTTGCCCTTAGATTGTAGCATTTTAGCACAGCTTCTAAAGAAACTCCCAGTGTCATATGCAAGATGCATTGTAGCTTCTTGCTTTGAACACTGCAAAGGGGCATGAGACTAAGGAAGACTGAGAACTCCTGCTTTGTGAGTGCTCTAAATGGCTGCTTTTTTTTTGCAATAGAAGATCTCTTTTTCAATACTGATTTGAATGGGATTGACATGCTGCAGGTTGGAGTCCATGAAGCCGTATTTCCTCAGCATGTGCAGATTGCAGCAAAGAGCTTGTCGCAGAGAAAAAAAAACAGGCCTTTTCCCCCTATCATGTAAAATCTCAGACAAGCCTTTATAGTATAAAAGTGTATTAACTTTGTGAACATGAATTAGTTCACTTTATACATTGTAATGTAATGAGATAGTGGAATTTTACTGGAGACTGATATTGCTCATATTTAAGTAAAAGGAAGTAAAGGACTGCCTCTACGTGGTCAGCACAGGCCAGTTGTGAATTTTTTGTAACATCTTGCTTTAGTGTCTGACTAAGTCAGGTAGGATGAATTTGGATGAACAGGAGTAAGGGATTTGCTAAAGAACAAATAGTAAAATCATTATGTAACCTAAATTAAAACCAAGATTGCTTAGAGAAAACACTAGTGTTTGAACTACAAGGCTATCTACCTTCCTATTACAAGCCTTTGCATATGCAATGTTATCAGTCATAATTAGTTTTATTATCAAAATTAATAGGCCTTGTACACGTGCATGGGGAAATATCTCAGATAAAACCTTTTAATGAGTAAAGCTCAGATTTGTATGAACAGAATTAGATTTCTCAGTAGTAGCAAGGTATCAATTTCCTTTTTTTTTTTCTTTTTATAACTGTGATCTGAAATCAGCCCCACTGGGAAATAGAAATGATTGAATCTGATCCTGGGTTTCTAATGTTTCAAAAAGATAAGAAGAATTTTTTTCTTTCCACATCATTAATGTTATTTTGGCTGAGTCAGAGTATTTTAAAACTCTTCATTCAGCATTCAGTGGTAAAGGGAAAAGAAAAAACAAAAACCAACAAACAAACCACAAAACAAACCCAGAAACAGCTATGTTCTCCTTCATGTAATTAGTCAGCTGTATGAAATCCATTTTAACTTTAAACATAGAGTAATATATTCTGAAGAGCCTCCACATTTAACAAAACAGAGAAACTGGAACACTAAGCCACACAACACACCACCACCATCCTTTATGTTGCATCCCAGCTCTCTGCAGGGTATTAAATAGAGTCAAAAAGTCTTAATTTTACAAAGAAAAGTTACTTTCCCTGCATGAAAAAAAACACTTTTCTCCAAGCATGGATGAAGAATCTCTGAAACTATTGAAAAACTTAATGGGCTGATGGGCTGACAGTAAAAATAGAGACATACTCAGGCAATCCTTATTTCATCAGTATCCCTAAGCCTGTCAGAAGAGGGAATGTAATATCTTTGATAATTTATACCTTAGAGCTTCAGAAGGGCTAAGCAAGATGCTGAGTGGGGCACAACTAAGGCAACCAATGGGAAACATCTGGTGGACAGCTTTAGGTGGAGGCAGCCTGACTGGTCCATACATTGTGGTATTCCAGGAGCAAAAATCACTTGGCAGATTTCTGTGTTTACAACTAAAGGTCATACTAATTCTCACAGCTTGTCCAAAGTGAGAGCAGGCAACAGTTCAGATCAGTTTGATGTATGTTTTCAGCTGACGGAGCAGCCATCAGAAGCAGCCGTGCACCACTCTCACTCCAGCTGCTTATTTGTGGCCCCCTTCCACTCTTGATCTTGTGTTGGCATATGTATTTGAGCGCTGTGCAATAGAAATGACCAGGGAACTAATCAGACTGAAAAATTACCTGTCTACTAAAAAGATGGTAATTTTCTGCCTTCTATAACTCAGGGCTTAAAGTGCCCCAACCTTGTCTACTCTGCAAGCTCTTCCATTCCAGCAGAGGTCAGATATGCTGTGCTTCCTTTTTCCCTTAAGACGCATATAAATTTAGAGGGAGGGACTGAAGCTCAAGGTCACATTGCCCCTATCACATTATTTGCTATGTTATTTGTTGTGTTGCAGTATTATTATGCTATGCCTTAACATGTCAGATATTTGTTCCTTCACCTTTCACTATAGTATTTTATTTCTTACACAGTACTTTGTCTCTTAGAAAAGCAAATCTGGGAATGACAAACATTGATTATTTGTGTATTTGTGGTTTCAGCTTCAAATTAGCTGCCAGGCTTTGCATAGCAAGACACAAATTATTCATGCAAGAAAACCAAGAAGTGATTTATTATCATGTCTGATTTCCAGTGAAGAATTTTCTTCAGATCATCCAGCAAGGAGGCTTCCCTATTTTAAATAAGATAAATTAGAATTGACATTGGAATTCAAAACATTACTCCAACCTTGCTAGATCTTTTGGCCATACAGAAACTAAGCCCATGAATTACATTGACATCAAAGTTCATTAACAGTGTTTCTGAGCCCAGCTTGAAATGTCTGAGATCCTTTGCACAGATGCAGCCCTGTCTCCCTCCTGCTGCCCTACTAGAGCACTTTTATTGCCTTGGGAAGACAGCAATGGTCTTTTCCCCCAGTTTACAGACATGATGTCTGGACAGGGTTGGGAACTACCTACAGGAGACCACTTTTTGACTGCTCTGTGGCACGGGAAAGGTTGTGCTCTTGAGTATGCACTAGTCAAAGGAAAATGAACCTTTCCTTTCCCTTGCACCCCCTGCACAGCCTAATCAGACCTTATACTGATATTCAGGAAGGAACACTCTTGTTTTAACCACATCTTCCCTGTGGCAAACAGAGAGCACAATTTTTAATCCAGAGCCACCGAATGTACATATACAGGGGGAGTATGATAATTTACTGCTGATAAGAGGTTGATGAAATAACTATGGATTTAAATTGAACATTTAAGGGGAAAGAAATGGCAATGGAAGGTTGCTTTGGGGGTACAGGAGTTTATCTCAGTTGTATTAGATGGTAGCACACTTTAAATCAAGTGAAGACAAGTAAACTCTTTTGAATGTTCAGCCCTGTTTTGAAGCAGAAGAAAAAGCTTTAAAGTAGTTCAGAAGAAAGCAAAGGAGCTCAGACAGAACAATGTATGGGGTCAGAGATATGTGAGGACATTTCTCTCAAGATGCACCCCTCAATTGCTCTGTCTCCATCTGTATTCATCCTTGACACCACAGACCTCATCTTCCTTCTTGAGAAGCAGGAGTAGCAAGATGGGGTTGATCACATCCATCTCCATTTAGAGCCTCCTTCATCTCTTTCTGTGGATCTGTTGGATAGCTTTCTGATTGACAGACTGGTGCTCCCAAGCACATTAACAACCAGTAGAAAAGCAATGGTTGCAACTACTAGCTCTTGAAGAGACTGCTCTGAGTTTAGGAATGACCATGAAAAAAGAAGGGGAGTATGTCAGGTCAGGCAAAGTTTGGTGGTTTGGGAGTCTAATTCCTTTAATTCATGATATCATCAGAGACAGCACCTTTGGTGTCTGTCAGAAAAAAACAAAAAACAACTCTTAAAAGCAACTGTTAAAAATCTTAATCATGCTTAAGAAAAGAAAGTTCCTTTCCAGGAATTAGTCATTGAGTTTCTTAATTTGAAATCACAAATATTCAAACCTGAGTCAGAATTTATGTTTACTAAAATAAAAACCTGCACTTTGGTGACTTCTATGTGAGCATCTAGGCATCCATTTGATATTTTAAATCTCTTCAAAGCTTTAGAGCAGGGTGGGGATGGTTGGACTGCCACAGACTTCTCTGCTTTTCTGAGAAAAAAAAAAAAATAAGACTCATCCATTAGCCAACCTTTGCCCTAATGACCTACTGAAACCCTAAAATGAATGCAAATTTTGCTATTTGCTGTAATGAAAGGTAGACTTAACCTGTAGCTTCTCTTATAGTAGAGCCTGGATGTAGCTTTAAAATGTTACATAAAATGGCTTTAAAATTGGTCTAATATTATTAGACCATCTTCTTGCAAGATATACCTATAATTTCTCCCTTTTTTTTCTTCTCTTACCCCTTTGGCAGTCTCTATTTTTATAGATTGTAATATCTCCCAGGCAGTGGCTATGCCCTTACTCATATCTGCCTGCACACTACATGGCACATTTTATGCAGTATCATAACCTGACCAATAGAAAATAATAATTTCTGGAAAGATGACTGCATTTCAATTAGGTTGTAAATGTCTTTGAAATCCTTAATGTGATTATTATATATGGCAAAAATTAGGGTGTATCAAGCTTTTTTTTGAGATCCACAGACAAATAAAAGCACATAGACTTTGATATAGATTCCAACTCAAAGAAGGCACCTCAAGCAGAACAAAGGACATTAAATAACTGTTGATTCCAGACTGCAGGGAATGCCTGATCAGCATATGGCCCAGGGCCCTATTAAACTATGGATCATTGAAGAAAAAGACCTGATTCCTAAGCTCAAGGTCTTGCATGCTAAGCACGGGACAGTAAGACAAGGAGCAAAACAAGATCTAGTCTACACCAGATTGCCCTGTCTCAGGGCACACTGGTTTGAAATCCATTTTAAAATGACACAAACACAGTCCTTACTTGTAAGAAGCTACTTCATCTGGAGTTTCCATGTGTGGGCATAACCATTCAGAGGCATTTTTTACCTTTTATGCAGAAACTTTCCATACGTGATAAAAAGCTACCATGACAAGGAAAAATGAACTGATGGGGATATTAAAACCCCAAATGGCTGAATGAAGACTCTGATTATTTTCCAGTAGTAGCCACAAAGCCTTTCTGAATTCTCCTCCCTCTGTGCTACCTCCCATTAAATCCACTGTTCTGTTTTTGATTTAGAAACATTCACAGCCAGTAAGGAGCGACATTTAATCAACATGGTGAAGCTTTAAACAGTCAGTCACTTCCTTTCACCTGTTTTCTGGAGAGGAGTTTCTAGTACTTCCATAGACTTGTCATGGTAATTTGAAGGGAAAAGTTTGGAGGCAGGAACTGGACGAGACTTGGACTGCCAAGAACCAAACTGCTCTGACAAAAATGACACAGAGTCTTGCAACAGAAAATATCTATATTCTCAAATATAGGTTGGCATGAATGGACCTGGTTTAAGCAACTAGATTGGGTGTTCCCTTTAGCCTTATCTGTAAGAGGGAGGTTGTAACTACAGTTTAATTTGTGTGCTTTGAGTTGCCCTCCCCAGCTGTTTGTTGCTTCCTTCTGAATATGTTAGTCTAGGCTTTAAGCTCATCATCTCAGTCAGCCCCTGAAAGCTTTATCTGGTAATACTATTTTATAGACTTGAATGAAATCACTAGATTCATTCAAATGTTAAACATTAAACGTGTGCAGAAATGGTGGCAGGGCTAAGAGAATGGTTTCTTACTTCATGCTTTAAAGGATTGCTGTTTTCCCACAAAGTGTAAGCACATCTTAGGAAAGTTACAAGTTTGCAACTGCTTTAAATATTTTATACATTAGCAGCAATATTTATAAGTGTGTTATTAGTGACTTTGAGTGAGTGACTGAGTAGGAGGCCATGACAATCACAGACCATTCCATGGAGAACACACGCACACGTGTCCTCATAAAGAGCAGAGATGTTGCTGTGTTTAATTACTTCATTTCAAGAAGTTAGTTATGAAGTTATAAAAAATCTGGATGGCAACTAGATCATTGTTCTTTCCAGCTCCACAGGGAGCCAGGGAGAACATCTGCAAGACACTACCTCCCACCAGGCAGAGCAAGGCAGGTAATGATGAGAGCACACATGAGAATAATTATACCAAACACGACTTTAGAAACACAACTGGGGAAAATACCAGAAGGCTTCACAGACCTGAAGTGTGAGATTCCAGTGTGCATGAGGAATTCTGCAGAGTTCCTGTGCATTGTGTGGAGCTATGTATCAGATTTGCCAATAACCTAAGATAGAATTTGGCCCAAAAGCTGTCATGTGAGAGGTGTAGGTGATGAAGGAGATGTCTGGCAAGAATTCTAGAGTAACATACTATGAGTACACACTCTCTGAGGAAGAGTTTTGTCCTTTTTTAGAGCAAGAAAACACTGGAAAATGGCTCACAGCCTGTGTTAAAAGCTGAGTAATAGGTTTTAAAGCCTTTCGTTCTTCCTGTTTCCTCATTGCTTTGCAAAGTAATTTGCAGCTTAGGCTGGACATGAAATATAATAATAGACTTCAATTTGTTGCTGATTTACAGTAAGTATAGGGCAATATAGAAACAATTCTAGCAACTGTTTTGAGCACAGCTGAGCATGATATCAGCAGAAAGCTGTTGACAGGGCTGTTAACATCTGATGCTTTTTGATGCTGTCTCTGTGACATGAATGACAACCTACTACTTAGAAAAGTACTGTCACGGTGTCAGTGTAACCAGACACAAGTAACTTCTGTGCAACACTGGGAGTCAGCAGGTATCACAGGCCTTCAGAGGACACCCAATGAATCTGGTAGAAGACCTTAAAGTCACATAGCATATTTGAGAAGAACCTGCGTGTCCCACCCTGATGTTCCTTCCACACATACCATCCCCCAAGATTGCTGAAATTGTCTGTTTCAGGTTTCTGTTGAAAAGCTTCAGGATGTTTTCCATAGCATCAAAGGATCATTTTTAAAACACCAAAACATTCATTGGATAAGGAAGACTATCGGCCACTTATCCTACATAAAAATAATGTCTCCTCTCCTAGGAGTTTCAAATCTATGCAATGAAGACTGAATTATATGTGGCCACAGGTACACTACTTTTCAAGCACAGGTCTGAGGCTCTGTGTAAGTCTAAACTTGCCATGTATCTTCACTACATAGAAATGCAGGTAGTTATTCATCCCTGAGCTAGACATTGCCTGCCAGGGCCTTTGGAAGAGAATCCTTGGACAGAAACTGCTCGTTAGTGAGGTCCCTGCCCTGTACCTACCCATGGTGTAAATGGGTTACTGCTATGTGTTTCACCTGCCTTTGAGGTGATCTTGTGCTACTGTGCAGACCTTTCAGCAAAAACACTGTCATAACCTACAGCAAGGATGGCCTGAATTCTCGTCCCATCTAATTTGTGCCACCTGATATCAAATGTGGATGCAGCAGGTGTATCTTGCTCTGTGGCATAATCAATCCATTATTCTACTGTGACTGTGTGGTAAGAGGCTGTGAATGCTCCATCCCTGGCAGTGTTCAAGGCCAGGATGGACAGAGCCTTGGGTGGCATGGTTTAGTGTGAGGTATCCCTGCCTATGGCAGGGGGGATGGAACTGGATGATCTTAAGGTCCTTTCCAACCCTAACTATTCTATGATTCTAAGAGGGAGACAAAAGTACATAAGATAGCATAACTCTTTAACAGTGAATAGATCTCAAAATGCGCTTTATCAAGACAGGTTCCTCCTTTCTAGTTTTTAAGCTCATAAAAAGAGGTTTGATTTTCAAGTGTATTGATAAACTTTATCCCCAAATTATTAAATCCAAGTTTCTTGGTATTTTAGAAACATCAAAGTACAGTGCAGACTAATTTTCTAGGTATCACAAGGGATATGAAAAGTGACTCTTTTGCTCATCTCTAGGAGGAAAATGCTGACATGAACCTGGTTTTTCCTTTTCTTGCTTTGTCTGTTTGCCCCTCTTCTGTACATAAAAATCTAAGACTGATTATTTGACGACTGGGCATACATTTTTGTGTTTGATGGATTCCAGTGGTTTATATTCAACTACAGGAAAGATCACTCTCATTATCCGTAAAATTTTAATCATATGAGATTTCTGCTCCTCACACCACCAGTGAGTGGGCTGGGGATGCACAAGGAGTGGGAAGGGGACGCAGCCAGCTCTGGTGGCCCCAACTGACCCAAGGGATATTCCATTCCATATGGCATCATGCCTGGTATATAAACTAGGGAAAAGTTGGCCACGAGTCACTGCTCAGGGACTGGCTGAGCATCATTCAATTGGTGGTAAGCAATTGTATTTCATTTACATCTATTGGGTTTAGTTTATCTCTCCTTTTTTTTTAATGTAGTGGTTATTCTCCTTTTCATCCTTTAGTAACAAATTTATTATTATTACATTTCAATTACAAAACTATTCTTATCTCAACCCACAAGTTTTCTCATTTTTACCCTTAGAATTCTCTTCCACCCGATCCTGCTATAAGGTGGCTGTGTGGTGTTTAGTTGCTGGCTGGGGTTAAACCATGACAAATAACACCTATAATGGCTCCTAATTTATTCCAGAGAATTTGAACCATATGGCCATATTACTATATTAATGTACTGTATCTGTAAAACATACTAGCCTAAGCCCGTGTTATATGCGTAGCATATACCAGAGGAAATATCTTTAAGCAGCAATGGGCAGTCTCAAAAAAAACACTGTAATTGGCAAAGTCATTAAAATAACCACAGTGGCCTTAAAATAAAGGCCAAAAAATGGGAAAGTGCCTCAAAATGTCTTTTAACCATGCTGGAAACACAAACCTACATCTGAACTTTAAAGCTCATTTTTTTCTCAGCTGCAGGACATGAAACACCTCACACTACATCTACAAAGTATACGGGAATGGCAAATAATGTAGACCAGACTAATGAGAATGTGATTTATATGGGGCAGTTTAAGAAATTACCATCCCCAGCTGTCTGCTCTGCCCTTCTGCCAGAAACCACTGCCCCTAACAGAACTGGCAAAATAGGTGGTACCTCTGGTTCAAGCAAAAAACATTCTCATCAGCTGGTATTCTCTCCAAGTGCTATCAGTTTAAATTTTTTGCTCATGGTACTTTTTGGATATTATAGTACCTGAGTGCTTTGTTTCATTGTCCTTTTTGCATTTAGAAATGGAAGCTCACCAGTTTGCACTTAGGACGTAGGCCACCACTTCTAGTTTTACTCATGAATAATAGGTTGTAGAAACGAATACAAATATGATAATTGGGAATTGCTTCATAAATCTTAGCATAGTAGACTACTGCCACTACCTTCATATATGCATCCCACCAGGAAACTGTATTTCAGTGTCTGGAGTGTATTGACTACCTGGAGCTGGTGATGTGCCATAATAAGGTTTTCTGGCCTTGAAAGGCTACACTCTTTTTCAAAGGGTGGGTCTGGCTTAGCAGGGGCCACAGCCAGTCTGTGAGGAGCTGGAGACCAACATCCTATGACTCCACTAGGACAGGCCTGATGTCCCTGGGGGCTGAAATGGGGTCCTGGGTCATGGACAGGGTGGGGAGAGACCAAGAGAGGCTGCACAGTGCTATTAAAGCCTAATAAGGATCTTTGAGCCCTAATACTGATTCCTGTAGTCCATGGCTATTAAATTTTATTAAGGTTCAGCTTTAAATTTCGTTGGCAGATAAAGAATTATTTCCATACCCATCTAGGAACAATACAAAGGTCTGCATACGTTGCACAGACAGTGGAAGGAGACAGACTCTTCCAATAGGTGCTCACATCTCAGATTTTCTCAAGTGACCCACAAAGGTACCATTTCCTTTCTGCTGACAGCAGAGGATGATTGTGAAAGCATTCCTAATGACAGCGTTTTCCAGTTAACTGGCTACCCTTGAATATGTTTCTACTGCAGAGTACCTGAGCTGGTTCTTAAGGAGATAACAGACCATAGAGGTGGCTTTGATGAGCAGCTGTGGGAATATTGTTGTGAATCTCAGTGCTGTGAAGTCCTACTCCACTCTCCTTTGTGTGTTTTAGGAAGTGCTGTGTGTTGTGTTCTATACATGCAACATGTGTATCATCTTCTTCCATACACCTTTATATTCACAGGTATTTTTTCTCTCAGGAAAAGTAAGGTGTGACCAGGAGTATTTATTGGCATCTAATAAGTCATAAATCTTGCTCTTCACTCATATTTATCACTATTATATTCCAGTAGCACAGATTGCTATGGAGTTATATTCATGAAAATCAGATGGGACTAAATCAGACAATGGGATTAATCGGACATAATATTAAACACACACAATGTAAACAGAAGTATTCATGTAAATTAATTCTTTTGAGCTACTTTCTCTAATCCAAGGGAAATGAAAATAAGCACATTTATAGTGAGACATGTGAACTGGTTTAGATTGCTTGTTTTGTACCAGCTGTATTCTGCTCAGAGTTCATTTTCTCCACTGAATTGAGAGTGACTAGCTCAGATGTAGACATTTCAGTATGGATATTTACATTTAGTGAGACCCATGCAGTTCCAAAATGCAGTGAAATGCTGAAATCCTCAGTTCTGTTTTACTCAGATTTTGACGTGTTAACTCCAAAACACATCTACCACCAAATATTCCATATTCCATACAGTGTGCTTGTCAGGTCTAATTTATCAACCTCATAGTCTTCCACATCACTGCCCTTACTCAGCATAGTCTGCCTGCTGGTAGTAAAAGCTGATTGTGTCTTTTAGACCTGATTTCTCTCATGAGATTATCTCTCATTACAATTCAAAGAACAGTTAAATTTCAAATCTGAACAGTTTGAAGCATTTCCACCTCCAAAATCATTACCTAAACATTTTTGAAACAAATACAATTTTGCTGTATCTCACCTATTATTCAGCTTTTGGCAATTTCTCATGCCTGATACTACAAAGGAAGTTTGGAAAGTCATCTAATATAATTAAACATCTGGGTAATGTAGCAGTTGGAGAACGTTTTCCTTCCTGAACTACACAGATAAATAGCTTGTGATTCAAAGATGAGGCTGATCAGTCTTCAGAGTTTGATTCTGGATGCATGTATGCTATGCATCATGCTGGACTAGCTGGAACATTTACATAATATTACACAGTGCTTGGCAGGGATATCCAATTGGACCCTGCAAACAGGACAGCATTAATTCATCACAGCACATAAGTTAATTACCCTGGTCTGTTAGAAATGCTAATTAATCAGGGTACAGAGACACACTTACTTGGTTATTTCTCTTCTGTTTCCAGAGCTAGCTCACCTGGCATAGCTCATAAATTTATATGCCTTTATCCTTTGCCTAAAGAGAATGTGCCTTGGAGTGTCCTGGCTCAAAATGAATGTCACTTCCTGGGTAGACTTTCTGATTTCAGTGTGTTATAAATCCACTAAAACTACCCAGAAGTATTGCTTTGATGTTACCTAAAAAAACTACTGGGCCGTGGGGGGGAATCACCTTAGAGAACCTCATCTAAGAGCAGACAGCACCACACAACAGCTAGGCATTTTACTGATTAGTGATTTTGAAGTAACAAAGACTCTACAACTAAACTTGACTTAACTCAATTTACATTTTCCTTTAACCAGACACAAAACTAAATGTGGTAGCAGTGTGGTAAGTTAATTATTTATACTACTAAACATAGACTATATATGTAGGGACTAAGACTCTGTTGTGCAAGGAACTGTCTGATTATAATAGAGAAAGACAGCTTTTGTCTTAAGGGAGTTTATACTTTGAATAGACAAGAAAGATAAAAAAGAAAGAGAGACTGAGGGTGAAATAATTTGCCTAAGCTCATACAGCAGATCAAGACAGAGCTCTACTTTACTTTACCTCTCCCTCCAAATGTTGCCTGTCTTTCCTTATGTATTTTTTGCAAGAAACTAATTTGCTGATTTTTAACCTCCTTGTGAATTCTGGGCTCAGGAGTAACGTGATAAAGTCAGGAACTAAAATCTCCTCAACAGCTGCAGGAAGAAGTAAATTCAAACTCACTTGTCAAAGTAAGCTTGCTGCTGAGCACATTGAGCTCTCAGGGGCTGTATGTGGATTGTCTCTGCATCACTCTGCCTGCTGATTAGGCAAAACACATGTGGTTGAGACCAGTCAGCCATTGAGGCCCATAGGAAGCTTGTCATGTGGAAAGCTGTAGAAAAGCAGGGAAGAGAAATAGAGCCAAAAATCATATTTACTTCATATTTTAGCAGCAATTCAACTTATTCATTTCCCAGAGCATGGAAAAAGAGTGCTGGCTTCTCAATGGCTGGCTCAACAAGTGCATTGGAAATGTTCCTGGACCTTCTTCCCACCGACTCCAGCCATCCATGGCAGCAAGGCTGAGCCTATTCTGCGTATGGTATTTTAGGAACAAGGAAAACCAGCATAATTCCCTGGTGCCTGTTGGTCAGAGTTTTATTCTTTTTGAGATTGATGAATTTAGTGATAAGTATGTGTTTATAAAGATGAAGATATGACTCATGGCAAGGAAAATCCTAAACATCTGACCTTATCTTTCCTATTCCTTAGTTTCATACAGCTGAGACCAAGGGGGATTATTAAAGTAGGAGCAAGGGGTCAACTGGTATCACAATTACAGAATTGAGCCCAAAACAAGTGATTTTTAAATGTTAGGATAACCCCAACTGTTAAAATGCCCTAATCAGGCAGTTTGAAAAAGTGCTGTCATTTTAGGAAAAGGCTGGTTTGCTGCCTGAATTGTGCATGTCACAACCCATCAAATATCGTCTACTTACCTCCATACAGAGGTCACTCATAGTCTCAGATCACTATCTTGTGTCCTTCAAGAGAAATCACAGGGCTGCCAAGGCTCACAGCCCAAAAGAGTTTTGAGGAATGTTACTCAAGTCATGCTAACAGGTAAACATTTTCCCATGATGACGGACGAGTGTAACCTCCTATCCGCACAGTCCTGCTAATCTTCCAGTGAGGGAAAGGAAGGAATTTTTTTCCAGGTTCCATATTATGTTCTGCTTATGCAAATAAGCAAGTATAACTAAGAAAGATGTCCCTTGCATTTTTTGAGAGAAGGAATTCATTCTAGCTTTGGCCCTGTGCCTGGCTGTGTCCAAAGCTTAATGCTTTAGAAGATGGTGAAGGAAAGATAAGGGAAAAAGAGAAGAAAAAGAATATCTCTACAGTCATGCTTTGGAGGAAAGCTTGGGTTTTGCTGCTGATTAAATACAAAAAGATCAGCGTCCAGTTAACTCATTGACACATTTTCAGATCCACCCCTTGATAATCTCACTAGTTTACTACAAGATTAGTCAGATGAACATAGCATTTTTAATAAACCTATGTAGCATAAAGAAGGAGAACATGGAAACACTGGAAAGGGTGCATGTGTGCATTTATTTATACATTAAAGATTTGCATATATTTATGAGTAAGAGATTTACATCTCTAAGCAAATTTTGTCTCTTATTTTCATCCTCAGATTAAAATGCAGTCTATTTTCAAAAGTTAAAGTAGATTTTGGATCTCTAACAGTCAAAAAGATGGAAATTTAGAGATGCCTCCTTATTTGGGGAGCCCTTATAAAGTAAACCAACCTAGCTTGTTAGTGGTCCTTGGATGGTCTTAATTAGGCAGAATTTAATGCTGGGTATGTCTTCCTATTAACTGGGCCTTTCCTAACCTGGCTGTTATCCAGTAGCCCATTAATTGGTTTTCTTCGCTGCCTGACACACTTAGCACATTTCACACTAGTAAGAATTCAAAAGTTCATTAACACTCCAGTTCATGGGGCCTTAGATATTAATAGCAACAGAACCTTGTAGTAAAAGTTTATTCACAGATTAATCGTTAATATATAGTTAACGTACAGAAACTACATGAGTGTGCAAAGCAAACTGCCTGAAGTTATTTGTTTCTACTAAAAACCTTAGAGTTCTGGCTTTCACTCAATATGACTGCCTAGAGCCTATGTTCACCCTCCTTTACCCTGAGGGCAGCTGGCTACAGGCTTTATGCTGGAGCTTCGATTTCCACTGCAGTCTTTACAGTGAGCTCAACTGTTCCCAGTGTGCTGAGGACTTTGCACGGCTTTCTACCCTCCCTGTGACTAAACCCAGAATTGAGCAGAATAGTCAGAGATCTAGAGCTGCATTAATTCATTCCAGGACCAGAAGGGGCCACCAGACCCCCACAAACTAGCTGGATTAAAGCATCTGTCTTCTGACAGAAACCCAGTTTCATTTGAAAGACTTTAGGAGACAGTGTATCCTTCACAGATATAGAGATGTTATTGAATAAGATGTTTCAATGCTGTAATCAACATCACTAACATGATATTATGTCTTAATCTGTACACCTTCAGTTTTCAGCTGCAGAATCTTATTTTTCCCCTGCCAGCAAGGCTGGAGACAAAAGCCTCCTTCCATCATCCAGTTCGTTCTATTCAGAACTCAGCACAGAGTAGAGCCCATCTGGCTTCATGTTGCAACATTGCTTTCTAATCTGTGGATTGTTTTACAGGTATCCCTTTGAGTACAAGTATTTCTGCACTCTTCTTAACAAGGACAATATAAGTGGGCAAGATACTCCATAGTATCATTGCTGTGTGAATAGAAACCACAGCTGAAGGGATTCCCTGTTCACAAGTGTGGGGTGATTTTAATCTTCAGATCACAGAGCTGCACTGGGAACTCACAGCAAGGTAAGTACAATTGCAAAGTCCTTCCTTAATCTATTTTTTTTTTCCAGCATTCTCTGTTCCTGTGTTTTATCCATCTGTCTGTATTACTTCTTCTGCATCATCAAACTGCTGCCAACTGCAAGTTTAACTGACATCTACTTTTTGTTGCTTTATGGGTCATTTATCTTCACACCCCCATTCTGGAACAGAAATGTTCCCTTTTCGTCCTTGGAAACTTTTTGAGGGAATAGTAAGCAATACTATGGCTCATAAGCAAGAAAGAAACTTGATCCAGGCATTATGGGATCTCTAGTGAATAACAATGTTTTGCTTTGGATTAGGCATTGGATTAGGTCTCCAGAACAGGGCTGCCTTGGCAAGATGCTCAGGATCAAAGATGAGTTGAATGTAACATGAAATCCAAATGGATTAATCCTCTCAGGACCGATCTGCCTCTTGGTATCTGGCATTCAGGTTTATAGAAAATGTTCTAGCAGAAAGGTAAATACTGGGAGAGTTTAAGCACCTGAGGAGTTTCAAGTCAGCCCGGAACAAGGTTTTAAAACATAAGATTTTTGTGGATGTACCTTATGTATCTTGATTTTCTGTTGGAGCTGGGAAGAAATCACAGCACAGCTGAATGTGTGAGGGGCAGAGGGGCTGAGGTGACTCACAGTGGATATTCCTATTAATAAATAAAATCCTGGGAGACCAGCACTGGACCCCCTGCTCATTTCCATTGCTTAGTTGCTAGCTATCTCCCTGGATTTTTTTGAGCTTTTTCAACTAGCTCTAGCAAGGCCATGACTCAAAACTGTTCTCAAGTACTTCACTAGAGAGTGCAACTAAATCTCAGTGAGAATGAGACCATTTTAAATTGGCTCTTTCTGCCATGTACAGGTCTTAACATGTTATCGCAGCAAACTTTTTAGATACCTCAGCACCTGAAACAAATGCTATGCAGTGCTCTGCTATGAAACCTTCACTCTGATGGGCTGTTGTACTGACCTCCCATTATTTCAGGAAAAAAAAGAAGAGAAAGAAAACCCCAAACATTTCTGTCTTTGGGCTACCACACATAACACAGAGGAGGTAGAGAGAACTGATAAGTAGTATGAATGCAGTCAGGCCATGACATTTAGCCCCAGTGTCAGAGAAAAGGTTTTTGCTCCTATTTTGTTTGTCATTAATAGGTATAGCCATCTGTTTCCACACAAAAATACAGAGGTCCACTAAAAAAAACCTATTCTTATCCACTTGGGCTGTTCCCCTGACTGTTTATCTGCTGATACCTCTCAGTAAGAAGAGAATTCTCCAATAGGAAATCTCAGCTTAAATTCGTAAGCATTTGCTAAATGGGGAGATAAATTATCCACAAAATTTATTGTGTTTTCAAGTGCTGCGAACAGCTCTCCAGAGTCCCTCTTGGCTCTGTTTTGGGCCATTTCAGCTCTCTCTCGTGTGGTCTCCCATTCTCCGATACAAATCCATGGTAGACCAATAGGCCTAAGAGGTGATGACCTGAGCCAGTCTGTGCCACTTTTTCTTAGGGACAGAGATCTTTTCCTGCCCCCCTTTTTAGTTAAGCATCAGAGGCAAGGCCAAATAAAGCCCCCTAAGAGTGATACTATACCAAAACTGTTACATCTTACCCCTATTAGTGCCTATACCCTTCCAGTGCCACCGTGCACCAGGATCTTCAGATGTTCTAGCTGCCCTTACTGTCCTGAAGACTGCAGCATGACTTTCCCCCTCTACCTGATCCTGGAGGCAGTGGGGAACTGAAGCTCCTGGCTTGCCAAGAAAAAAGCAGGAGTGAATTGAGCAGGCACACGGACAACGTGCCTGTAGCTAAACAGCAAAAAGTGCTGGGTAATTAATAATTTATCTTTGTCTGTTTGCACTGTGCTCTCTCTCATTACAGCAGAATGAGGACTTAGAGAAAACCGTAACAAAATGGAATTGTTTAAGTGGCTGTTTTCTTGAAAGGGATAAAACATGACTGTGCTTCTTGCCAAGCTGTAAAGAACATTTCCACTTGTCAAGCAAACCAGTCTGGAACTTCAGAAAGTTGAAAATGTAAGGCTACATTAGTTCAGCTGCTGGGCTCCATGGAGACTATTGAAATCAGGCAGATTTGGGGGCTACTGAGTCACATCCTTAGCTTGTGTCCAGCTTTCCACTGGGAAGGCTGTACTGTACTTCATGAAAGCACAGGAAGAGATGTGTGCTCTGTCATCTTCCCTGTCAAGTGATGGATGTGCCAATAAAATCATGGGACATGCAAACAAACCCCTCGTGACCAACACTATCATTAGCTGGTGTTTGATCAGTGCAGACACATGAAGCAGAGGGTGAACTGGGACCTTCACTGAAGCTGGTTCCAGGGAGTAGGCTACAAGACAGCAGAAGAGCTCCTGCCTCCCTCCCCTGCCTGAGGAGCTGATGGGGTCAAGCTCCAGGGATCCCACCAGAGCTTATCTGAGTTGCTCTGAGGCCTGGTCACCCCATCCCAGCCTCAGTTGTGGATCATGATGTGTGCATGGATTTGAGTTAAATGGTCTTCTGGTGTCATGGCTTCTATTCCCCATTTTTCTTGTTCAGCAGGCCCCTATAAGGTCAGAGTTGCCCCAAACCTCAGTCTTACCTCATCTGCAGATGAAATCCTACCCACTCTCTAAACCTCCATTCCTATTATTCTGTTTCTCCTTCTTCTGCCTCAGAGGATTGTCAAATGAAAGAAAATCCATGTGTATAAGGTATATATTATTCTATTTAGCTTTCACACTGTGCTCTGTGCAAACGTCTACATAAACAAGTTTTTAAAGAAATCTTGCCATTTCTTTCCTCCCTCCTCAACATAACATTAAACTTACATGTCAGATGAATTGTATTTTTCTTCCCGACAGCAGACTTACTACGGCCCAAAATATTCCCAACACTTATGTAACCACTGTGTGGTTATCGTGACTGATTACTGCAGGTCTGTGTACATGCTAGCCTTGAGAGGTCAGTCTCCACAGACCCATTCATCCTGATGATGACATTGTTTTAGCATGTGTTAAGAGCTCCTCATTTAAAAATGCTTAGCTGATGCATTTTAATTTCTTTTCAGCTTTCCATTTCTTTTATGAAAGGCAAGAAGAAGGGACAAGCTTGGGGTATTTTTCTTAGTCCATTTCTGCAGCTTTATTCTAAAGTATTTAAAAGGCTGCTACAAGCATCTCAGTTTTATGCTTAGAGCACAGAATAGTTCATTGACTTGACAAAGGCCACAGGAAACAGGCAGCTAAACTGGTAAATTAATCAATCTTGTTATTCTTTTAGCTACTACCCAGACTACATCTTCTCTTTCAAGTATAAATTAGCACTCATTTGTATAATTGCTATGGAAAGAACCAAAGAAATATGATGACAGTGACGTGTTAATGTCAGTACCGTCATTGAAGTTTCCTTCATTGATATTAATCTGATATTAAGAATGATCATGCCATAAGAAAAAAACTTTTGATTTTCCAAAGTCTGATTTTTGGTTTTGTTATTTCGTTGCTGTGTTAAATTATAGGTCCTCTAAAATGCCCATTTTTTTTTTCCAGCAGACATTTGTTCTATTAAAAGAGACCAACAAATTATATTTCTGCAGAGAAACAATAGAGAATGAGGGCAAATACATTTCCAGATTTTTTCCTTCCTGCCTGAAACATACAGCCTGACAATTAATGTATTTTCTTGGGAGAAAGCAGCTCCAGGACCGAAGAGGAATGTCTGGGTGCCGTGGTTTAAACGGCAGCTCCTTCACTCGCTCCCCCTCTTCTTGCCCTCCCCCTACTCCCAGAGGGGTGGAGAGGAGAATCGAAAAGAATGCAACTCCCATGGGTTGAGATAAGAACAATTTAGTAACTAAGGTATAACACAAATCGCTACTGCTACCACCAATAATAACAATGATAAAAGAAATAACAGGGGAAGAGAATACAACACCTCAGCATCAGTCAACCGATAACTAGCCCCCACCAGCCCGACCAAGCACCAACCCATACCTCCTCCAACCCCCCAGTCTCCCAGCCCTTACGGCTAACTCCCAGTTACATCCTGGGCATGACGGGCTGTGGTATGGAACACCTCTTTGGTCAGTTTGGGTCAGGTGTCCCATCTGCTTCCTCCTGGCCTCCCCTCCTCCCTGGCAGAGCATGAAGCTCACAAAGTCCTTGGCCAGACTAAAACATCAGTGTTATCAGCTCTGTTCCCAGGCCGAAAGTCAAAACACAGCACTGCACCAGCTACTAAGGAGGAAAATGACTGCTACTGCTGAACCCAGTACACTGGGATGAAGTAAAGGTAGGTCTCTCACACCCTAATTCTGGTAACTCAGCTGTTGTATACCTGCAATAAACCGGCTTCTGTTGGTTTACAAGAAAAGCCATGGTTATGTCCTTTTGAGGAGCTTGGTCTTGTCAGCATGTCTAACATGGTCTGAGAATCATGGCCAGGATGAGTTAGCTTCAGCAAAAATTGCTTAGGGTTAAGATTTATCTTCCCTAGTGATGTTTACAGTGTAGGCATTTACTTCAGAACCCATCCTGCTCCTCGTGATGTGAGAAACTGGAGCCTCCAGAGCATGGTTCACTTGAACTATTTGAACTTATTTTTGTTAGATTGTTCTCTGAGCTCATTCAGCTCACTAATGTGGAAAGAAAATGGTCCAGCCACTCTTCCTTGGTTACTTCTTTGTGAGGTTAGTGAGTTAAATTAACTCACAAAGGGTGCCAGTAGGAGATATTAAAATAAGCATGAACAGAGATAAAGAGCTAGATTAGTGAATCCTATTTCTTCAAATACAGTTTTTGAAAGCTAAATTCTGTTTATCTCCCCATTTAGGTAGGGATTTGTCTCTTCTGTGTATGAAACAACATACCCAGCTGTTTCCACTGATGGAGATAAATAGTTTGACACAAACAGTTATTTCCAAGTCACATGAATGAGAATGCACTGAATATTACAGTTTTTACAGCTGAGATGAAGGTATGAACAAGAATGGAGAACTGTATTGAATTGATTTAATGATAATGAATATAAAATATTGTTGTAAGGAATTTAGGTGTCTCTGAAAATGGAATGACACATTTTGGGAAAGAAAGAGGTAAAGCATGTATTATAGGCTCAAAAATCAGTCCTAGTCAAACTCCCATTGAAGACAACAGGGAAATTCTGTTTAATGCAAAATGGAGAACTGATTTAGAAAGATAAGTATCAAAGCATTTGTTGACTGAATGAATATGCACTTGTGTCGTGGTTTAACTCCAACCAGCAGCTAAGCACCAGATAGCCACTAGCTCACTCCCCTCCCTGGAGGGGGTAAGCAAAGGTCAAAGAAAGAAAACCTGTGGTTTGAGGTAAGAACAGCTTAATAATTAAAATAAAATAAAGTAATTGTGATAATAATAATAATTCTAAAATTATAATGAAAAGTTTTTTTTTTAAAGAAGAGAAAGAAATAAAACCCAAGAAAAACAGTTGATGCAAATGAAAAACAACTGATGCAAACAAAAAACAATTGCTAACAGCCCAATGACTGATGCCCAACCAGTTCCTGAGCAGCAGGTCCCTGGCCAGCTTTCCCTAAAATACATACTGAGTACAAATTCATACGGTGTGGAATAACCCATTGGCTGTGTCCCCTCTCAATTCCTTAAGATCCCAGCCTAGTCCCTGGGAGGGCAGTACAAGAAGCTAAAAAGTCCCGGACTTAGTGTAAGCACTGATTCGAAACAACTAAAACATCAGTCTCTTTCCAGCATTATTCTCACCCTAAACCAAAACCACAGCACTACACAAGCTGCTAAGAAGAAAATTAACTCTGTCCCAGCCTAAATCAGGAGAATTTGACAATTCATTTATAAGATACTTGTTCAGTATAAAACCACCACAAAAATAAACTACTCTGACAATCAAAGATATGGTTTGGAGATGTAAAAGTTTCATTTTGGTTTTACATAGGAGTGTAGGCTTAAGACATAAAGCAGAAATACATGTACAGAGTATTCTGCTGATGGCCTATCCAGCCTCATCTATCTTAGCCGTATCTAACCTAACTCCAAAGAATAAGCTACATCTTACGGAGTTTGAAAGGCAGACTGTATTAACTCCAGCTCTAAAATACAGCCACATACTTACCAGGCCTCTACTTTAGAGCTGGCAAGGCCCACAAGTCTGTAATTTCAAAGACCTGAGAAACAAAATGAACACTGGAAAATTCACATAAGGATTTATTCTGCACCAAAACTGACTTTAGGATTTTTCAAAGCTACAAATATATCTAAGTAACTAAACCCAAGCCTGGAAAAAAATCAGTCTTGAAAGTATGCTTATTCACCTCCCTCACAGGGGTTTTAGAAGAACTAATTTGACCTAGACATGCAATATGCATCAGGATTTCCAGACAAAAGTCTGTATATATTCAGAATTCTATTACAATGAACTAGCTGAGTGTGCTGAAAGTGCCTTTGTAATTTTAATAAAATTAATTTAATTTGAATTGGTAAGCAGTTGCTGAGAGACAGCAGTTCCCACTCCTACCTGTGAAGGAAACCAGATCTTAATGGAACTCTGTTAGATATATAAATGTGATAAAGACTGCATTAAAAAAGTCTACAAATGAATGGCAATCCAATCAGCAGAATGCTTGAATCATGTCCCTTCCCAGCCTTGATATAAGCTAATTCTGAAAGAAGCTTCCTATAAAGAAAGTACAGACTTTTTAAGATAGTAACACTAAAATAAGTTAAATACTTGTAGCAGGCAGGATGCCTCTAATCAGCTCTCCATTAAAGGCATACTTACCTGAATGCTCTTTGTCTGGATCTAAATGACAAGGCACAGTTCTAAGGGGATGGGTAGTTTGGGTTCTGTGATTAATTGCACTATGAGAAAATTGTATTCAACATAATCAAGAGGTAAATCTAGCCTGTAAAGGGAAGATTCTCTAAGTGACCAGAAAGAAAGGATGTAACAGAATAAAAAGAGCCCATGTAACCGAAAAAATATGACAGGCTAGGCAGAGATAGAAGTTTGGAAAAAAAGGAGATAGAGGAAAGAAAGAAGGCTTCTTGGGAAACAGAAAATTATACAGCTGTAGGAAACAGTCCCTTTAAATTCTTTTTTTAGTTCCTATGCTGTTCTCAAATGGAGATGTCAACATTGCAGGAGGTACAGTTACTCTGAAAGAGGTTAAAAGTGTTTTTCAAGGCATTAAATGAGGAAAATGAGCTTGTACTGGTAGTAAAAGAGATGGTACAGAAGTCAAAAGCTGCTTAAAATAGCAAGCCTTTCTTAGACTAAGAGAGGTCCTGTGGCCAAGTCACAAATGCCAAGACGCTGCTTGAGCCAGGAGGGTGGAAGCTCTGAAAGGCAGCAATACCTCTCTTGCTTGGCAAAGAAGCAATTCAGTGCAAAGAAAGAGAGAGGGGCAAAAAAGAGACTAGCTTTGCAGTCAAGTATGCTGAGAAACAGGCCGCAGCTTCCCACATCCTAAGTCCATGAAGTAACCCCAGAACTACTGAGCCACATTCTCTTCTGCCTGCCTCCCATCATGAGGAAAATGCTTTTCTTTATTGGACTTCAGCACAGTTTCAGCAGGAGAGGTGGAACTCCACTGGCTGGGAACAGCTGCAGGTTTGGTAATTGTGGTTCTCCCCAGTACATAAAGGATGTTGGGATGCATCTCCTCAGCTGGACAAGATCTTAGGGCTTGGGTTTCCTGTCATCAGGAAACTTCCTGATTGTTTCCTGATGAAATAATCATCAAGATTGTTTCATCCTGAAACAATGATCAGACTTCGTGGACTATTACTTTAGTGTAGGGAAGCTGCACTGGAAAGGAGAACAAATAAGTCCACTGTATTATGAAAGAAAACAAAACCAAGAATGTCTTCCAGTCTTGAAAAACTCCACTGAGGACATGTAGGTGGCATGCAGTGCTGGCAAACAGTAGCTAAGGCTCCTAAGAAGATACCTAATCTAGGCAAACAGAGTTTGACATCTATTTTACTGCAAATATTTGGAGTCAATGTAGATGTGCCTTTGGACACAAACCTACAGCCTGTGAACTCTGGTCAGATTCAGGAGCTTACTTGTAGCCCAGTATTGAGACACTCTTCATTGTTCTACACAAACAGTTGTCTTTCTTCATTGGTTCCTATAGTGTAGCTTCAGCTGCTCCTCACGCAGCTTTCCTAAAAGCTGGGAACTCCATTCAGAAGGACTTGACTCTCCCCCTAATGCAGGACAGGAGTTTCTGCTCAAGCATTAGGACACTTAAAGGTTGGGTGAAATATCTAAGTCACTTTGTCTCACAAAGTGTGACAATAGATCTAGAAATGACTATGAAATGCTCAGGTAATTCAGAAGTAGAGACTCTCTAGGTGTTTTTAATAAGTGTGTTTTAAAGTACAAACTCTGTTCCAACCCCTTTAGGACACGCACGCCCACAGCCCACTTCCCAGTGCAGTGTGAATCACGAAATGGGCTGTGCAGCTGAATAGCCCTGGCATTGTCTGCCCTCATCAGATGATGGCACGGCTCCTGCCAAACCAGACCTCTTTGGAGGCTCTGGACCAATGCCATGTCTGTTTTGGGGACAAAGCCACTGTCTAAAACTTTTCTCTTAACTAAACAAACCTTCATAAAACTCTCTATTAGAGTGACACCTGGACCCTCCGCTGGTTTTCGTTTCTACATATGCTGCTGTTACATTTGTTTTAATCTCCTGTGGCTCCTTGTATTTGCACAGTAACTGGTGCTATTATTGCTGAGCTGTGTAATTACACAGTGGATCTCTCAGTAGCACTAAATGTATAATTATAAAGTTCTCCAAAGTAGGACGACAAAACAACTGTTCAGTGTTTGCAGCCAACGCAGTTCTACTGTATGCACTTTCCATACCACTTAGTTTACTGCCCGCTTAACTTTCCATAAAGTGTAATTAGGTTCTGGGTAGGGTTGGAAGACACATGGAGTATAATATATTAACTGCACTTCTTATTCATAAAGTAACAAAGGCTCTGCATCAAGTTAGTGCCAACAGTTTCCCTAGAAAATAGCACAAATAATTTGTCACTAGTCATTACTCTCACACTACTATACCACTGCTGGCTTTTGAAAAGACAGTTTCTAAAATTATCCAGAAGAGCTGATTACTGGTTTTGGTATTGTAATGTTTAAATGGACCAAAACAATTTGAGATCTATGCATTTAGCCCAAGCAAATAGAAGTGTTTTGTTTTTGCATTTGTCTTTCTGGCGTGTATGGATTGTTTTCTTTCTTGCTGAAGGAGAAAGGGTACCCAGTGGAATACAGAGAGCAGAGAGCCAGAGCAAGGCCTCTGTTTAAATGGGGTACAGACATTCATCTTTTGAACAGTGAGCAGTCTGACCTGAGCCTTTTAGCAGTAACAGAAATATTAGCTCTCTGAAAGCAGAGACGACAACGGGGGTTAGGCTACATTGCATGAGAGGCTTTCACAAACTCACTGAGATATCTCTGTCTGAAGGGACAAGCTGGACAAAGGGATGGAACAACTTCCCCAGTGTCACACACAACAGCCTTGGAAAGGAACAAGGAATAGAAGTGAGATTTCCTAAATGCCATGGTAGTGCCAGGTCCACACTGACATGTTGCTGATCCTCCATGTAGCCCCTCTAGCCACCCCAAACTCATTAGGAACTCTTGCCAAAAGAATCGTGTGTTCCTGTGAATATGGCTCAATTCAAATGGATGTCTCCTTTGGAGACTCGGCCAGATACTGTCCACGCACAGTGTTTACACTCAGCAGGGCTACAAGGGGAAACCTGTGCAGTCCCTCTTGCACACTCACAAGACTGAGGGAACTGATTCACATGTCAGTTGTGGTTTGTTTGTTCCTGACAACTGAAATAGTATTGTATCTAAAACATTAACTCTTCCCTTCCAAAAAAACTGAGGTCTTCTTTTTCACTTTAGTGCTGAATAGGCTTTGAATACTGTGTTGTCCTGGGAGCAGAACAGAGGACAAAATGTGGCGGAGATATTTATTTCCTGTAATTTTGGATTTGTGAATCATCTAAGATCAAACAGCTCTCCCCTTCCCACATTCCCAAGTGTGAAAGGCTGACTGGAGCCAGGACTTCTGCAGCTCCATGGCGGATGTCATAGGTGGGCTTCCTTTTTCCTCCTTTCTGACCTTGGAGTAAAAGACTGCACTAAGAAGTGAAGCAGGGTTGTGGTTTTTTTTTTGCGTACCTGAACAGATGGGAATTATTATCCCAGTAAGATCACAGTGCTTAGCCTTTCACAAAGGAGAATGAGTATAACAAAACTGGATCTTCAGTCTCCAGTCCAAGTCGCATTCTCTTGCTCTTCTGACATAAAATAAGCAGACAGCTGAAATCTCTATTATGGGAGTATACATCCAACATCAACAAACCCTGGGGAGAATGGAGAAAATGGCAGCTGACTTTGAAGTGATCTTTTCTAGTACAGGCAGAAACATGCTGGTGGACTATTCGGAGTTACCCGCTACTGTTCCGCTTCAGGTTTCTTAAGCTGCAACGCCTGCCTTTGCTCTATTGAATCCCTTCACAACAGTTTTGGAAGAAAGTGCTGTTATATAAAGAGATCCAATTCAAAAATTACTACCCTAAACAGTAGGCTTTAATTTTCAAAGCTGTCAATCTCCCTTATTTAATATGTGTTAGGCACAAGAGAAGATAAAAAAGAAAGGTATAGATGCTGTTTTCTAATACTTCAGAGAAAGTATTTTTCGTATTGTGCTCATTTTCCCTCTTATCTGCTTATTTTTTTGTCTTTGAAAAATTCTTTTCACTTTCAGAACATGAATCCTCTTTTTCCCATTGTTTGTCTCATGAACAATCACCCAAATAGAGTCAATGTGGTATTAGTTCTCTTTTGTAAATCCATGTCTCGCTTGATCTCAGCTACCTTTCACTTATTTAAACAATTATATGTGGTCTAAGGCAAGTTGATGGTGTGCTAAACAGAGGCATACTGCAACTCTCTCCAAAGCTGCAGGGAATTCAGATAACAGACAGTAACTTCTCATTTCAAAAGTCTTCTCATAATAATAATTTTTTTGATCCTGATAGAGAGAAAAAGACTCTTAATTAACTCTGCTTATCTGCCTTCAATCACACTCGAGTACATTGTGCAGGACTCTACAGTGTTATATACTGAAGCACAGTCTCATCAATAGCCATTACGGTTCCTTGCCTGTCTTCAGTATCTTTGTTCAGCAATGGATCTGAAACACAGTCAAAGCTGAAACAGCTACCATCTACGGCACATGAGGACTTAAGTAAGCTTCAATGCCATAACAATGCTTCTCAACAGCATGGCCTATCAATATGAAGCCCTTAAAATGCAGTTTAGAATGCTAAATAATAGCTTTATCCCCACCAGCAATGTATATATAACACTGAACTGAAGTAACTGCTGAACTGAAGCAAACGCTAACTTCAATAGCTTCTAATTAGAAATGATTGACTTCTCCCATTAAAGCCACTTTTAATTGTTTTCTTCTGAAAATTATTATCTCCACATATTTCTTCAGTTTTCAAGATGGTCCCCACTGAGCTTATCGTTTTTCCTCCCAAGAATTGAATTTCATTTGAAAATTAAACATTTCTAACAGTTTTAAATTATAATTTTCTATAAGAAAGCCATGTTCATATTGTTTTACCCATTTCGGTCCATTACAGAAATCCTTGTTCTGAAGTAAGAGTTCCTTGTGTCAGACTGAAAGACATCATTGGTTTTGTTCTGTTTTATATTACAGTGGACATATTTGTTCTCCTTTGCAGCACAGTTCCCCAGACTTCTGTGCTAAATCAACAGTCCATGTAGAACCCATTTATATTCAGTTCCTCCCCCGGGATCTGAATTTCACACCCTCTGTGAAACCATGACTGTTGCCAAAGCAACATGTAGTGGGGTTTTTCCTTCAAACTCTGGATCTTCTCATAACCGTTGGCCCCAGTCCTGAAGATGTATCTGCTTACTTACTTGTATGAGGTATGGTAAGTTCCATTTCCATCAAAATTCTCAGTAATATTTTCAGTACTATAACCTAAGGTGGGATTTGACCAACATATGATACCATCCAGTTAAGGTGTCTCAAAAGGTAAGGGAGAGATTATGGGAGTATTTCAGGAGGTATTGAATAGAAAGCAAAAGAAATCCTGAAGAACTTTTTCACCAAGCGATGCTTGATACAAGTCTTTTCTAGGTAAGGACTGAAAGATGCCTGAATAAGTCAGGATGTATAACAAAGCAGCAGAATCTGCACTCCCAAATATGACAGATTTCAGGACTTTTCTCATAACACTTAATAACATATATTGTCCCCAGTTAGTGTTTCCACCTTCTGAGTGTTTGCATTACACATTCTTTGCTATGTTAAATGTTACAATGGAAATTTCATCTTCAGGGTTCATGGCACAAAATAAACCCTGCCAGGCACCAGGAATCAGTGATTCCTATTTAACCTTAAGATGACAAATGTGATTCTGTTGCCTTGTTGGCTAAAAAAGACTTACTGAAGGAACCATGTTTCCTGCTTAGCATACTGAATAAACTGATATCTCACCATGAGACACAGAGGAAAACTGCTTCACAGAACTTCTTCAGTGAAAAAGCAAAACTGGCCAGCAAACAGAACCTGAGCCATGTGAAATGCAAGGTCATTTGTAGACTGGAAAAATATTTTGTTTCAAAGTTTAGATTACAATTTTAATTTTTAAAAACCATTAAAAACAAGCGTAAGGCTCATTATTTTATTTCCTATTGATAGATAAAGACTTCAGCTACAGAAAATTCAGGGTACATAAATTGTGTGTGTCCTGGGTTGAGTATCTAGTATCTAAGACCTTGGTTCCTTTTGGGAGTCTTCCAAAAAGACTGATGTCCTTGGCCACAACTGGAGGAGAGGGTGATAAGGAAGAAGAGAAGTATAAGGATTTAGTCTCTTTATCCAATGCTAGAGATTCTTCTTCTCTCTTCTGTGAGAGCAAAAAGCTATTGATAAACATATGATAAATCAAATATCATAGTAATATTTAGATAGGATATATGGTTTTTCATATTCAGATCCCACAGACATCCAGAAAACACAGTGGAGAGGGTAATCCTCTTACTGGGTCAGCAGACAGACTGGTTTACTGTCCAGGGAAATTTCAAACTGCTTCAACAAAGTGTAAATGACACAACACCATTTGTGAGCAATATTATCCCACTGGGACATGTCTACCAGTCAAAAGCATCTATTACATAATGACAGGTCAAGTCAACAAAATTTATGAAAGAGAGATCATCATGAATATAAAGACTACAACTGCAGCAAGACTTTTGGCTGCTGTTGCACACTCACACACCTCTCCCCTAGGCCTAGCCCTGCCAGCCCAAGTCACTTCCCACATGGCAATGCTGTGATGTTTGGTGCTGTGCAGAAGAAAAATGTTTAAGCTCATTTTCACTCCTGGTATCTAAGGCTTACTTTGCCTCCACTTTAAAACAGTGTAATCCCTCAGTAGAACTAATTATGCTCATCTGATTTCAGTACACATGATCTGTCTTATCAACATGTCCTTCTTAGCACAGTCTCTCACCCTGGGATCTCAGCAAGACATGTCCCTGCATCCCTCTCTGCAGGGAGCACTGTAGCAGTTTAAGAAGAAAAAGATTCTGACTATATGCTCATGCGTTAAAATATTCCTTTCTCTCCTGAAGCAGTAACAATTTTGGGAAATGGGGTTTATACAATATTTAGGAGTCAAACATATTGAACTCAGTATGAGTTACACTGTGTAAGTAATTTTAAAAGCTGGTCCTATGAACATATATAGAAGCAAGAACTGTAGCTGTGTAAGGCCAATTGCTAAACATAACAGTGAAAAGCAACAGGAAGGAAAAGAAGGAAAAAATCAAGATTTTCTTTTGTGGTGTCTCTGTAACAAAGGAGAAAGCAGCCAGGTGCAAAATGTGTTCAGTTTAAAGATTTTATTTGATAATATTTGTGGCATCACTTTTCCAAAGGTGCAAGTCTTAAAAAATTGAGGAAACTCAATAGCTTTTATATGTATTAAAATTGGGAGCAATTAATTATGTCTAAATGTGCCTCAGTAAATGTTCTCTCTAACCTAACAGAGGCTTGCAGTGCTGGGGTATAAAGGTCATTGGGGAAAATAAGAACTAAGAATTCTCCCTTGAGCAACAAGGTCCTTAAGTAATCCCATATGCTACATGAACTGCTGTTAAAGATGAGGAATAACGAAAGAACAGGTGCTATTGCTGGAAGCATGGGGTTTAGATGAAACAGTTGGAAGCTCTATTAACTGTAATGGAACAGATGCAGCCAGGCAGAGTGCCCGACCAAGCAGGAACAAGATCACAGATTTACAGAATGATGGAGGTGGGAAGGGACCTCCTGAGATCACCTAGTCTAGCTCCTGATCAAATCAGGGCCAGAGAGACCAGCTTCCTCAGAGCTGTGCCCACTAGGGTTTTGAATACCTCAAGGAGGAAGACTGTGGAACTACTCCAGGCAACCTGTTCCACGCTCTATACAGTAAATAAATAAATAAACAAATAAAATCACTCATTTTTAAGTGAAATTTTTGTTTATCAGTTTGTGCCCACTCTTTCTTGTCCTTTCATTAATCACCACCAAGGACAATCTGGCTCCATCTTCTTTACTCCCCATGGTCAAATCCGAGTACTCCTGCCAGCTCTGCTTGCCTTCCTGCTCATCAGGATGCTCCACTCTTGAGCTTGCTGGAGGTGATCCTTGAAAATGAAGAAGCTCCCTTGTTCTGTCTTCAAGACCATCTCAAAGGGAAAAGCTCCTTGAAAAAAAACAAAGTCTGCTCCGTTTAAATCCAGGGTTATGATCCTGCTTTTTTGCCTGATGAGTGCTGTCAGGATCCTGAACTCCACCACTTCAAGATCACTGCATCCAAGACTGTCCCCAGCTTTCGCATCCCTGACCTGTTCTTCCTTGCTTGTAAGTACCAGATCATCAGACCATTTCTCATCGTAGGATCATCAAGCACTTGTGTCAGAAAGTTGTCAAAAACACACTCCAGAAACATCCTGTATTACTTGCGTTCTATTAGGTTGTCCCTCCAGAAGATTCTGGGGTAGTTGAATTACCCCATTAAGACATCTAGTTTCTTCCTTTCTTCTGAAGAAGGCCTCATCTACTTTTATCTCATTGGGTGATCTGAAGCAGACACCAACAACAGTGTTGCCCTTGTTGATTTGTGCTCTAATCCTGGCCCATTAACTCTTGGCTGGCTCCTTTCCCATGAGCAGGCAGAGTTCCATGTGTCCCTTCTGCTGTTTCAAATAAAGGACAAATCCCTCTCCTTACCTTCCTAGCCAGCCCTTTCTAAAGAGCCTACATCCATCCATCACAGACCTGTAGCTGTATGAGCTTCTCCACCATGGCTCTGTGATTCAGTCCCAGACCTCTAATTCCCCCTGGTTTTCCCTGAACATTAATGTACAGTCACTTCAGAGAGGCACCACTCATGCTCTCCTGTTCCTGAGAGAGGTATTGAGAATTTGCCCCATAATCCTTTCCTATATACACTTATTTCTTCGTGTATGGATGCCTGGGGAGGGATTTCTTTGACCCTGATTTGGTTTTTTTTTAGTGTTTCTTCTGTCTGTATCATTGCTACCTCTTGCTTGCCAACCTGGCCTGCCATTTCTTCACTTAATTGTGGGCTATCTTCTCCCTCCCCTGTCATTCTTAGCTTACTTAAAGGTTCAATAACTCCATGCAAGGTAATTTATTCAATCAGCAAGCTCTTTAATAAAAATTAGTGCTCAATCAATGAGTAAGCCATGACCAACCATGCACACAGTACTGTCTCTATGGAATTTCATACATGCCACATTCAGGCACTGGAATTTAAAAGGAGAATAAGAGTCTTTCTTTATCTTTGTTATCCCTTAATATCTATTGTTCCATTTATTATTTAGAAATGTTTATGTTTCCTTTTGCAAAGAAACCTTGCCACAGAGTCTCTACCAGGCCATGAGAAACATTGAAAACAATTCTAAAACCAGTGTGAAACTGTTTTGGAAACATCATTTGACTTGAGTTCCTGTTCTGACTCAGTTCTCCTCTGTTTCTTCCTGTGTCCACCAGAACTTGCTTACTTGTCAGCTATTTTGAAACGCCTGAAATATTCATATGTTTGTGCTCTGTTAATTATAATCCTATAAATATTTATAACAACCTCTATCAGTTCCATTTACTGATAGAAATGAGGAAACGAGGCAAAGATCCTTGCTGTTCTGTGCTTTTTGTCAAGTTGAAGAGATAAAAAAGGTGCCCAGGGTAAAACAGAGAGGATGAATTATTTCTCATCAAGTCAGAGTCTGAATGAAACCTGAAAGGAGCACGAGAATGCAGAGTACTAGGATACAGGGCTGGCTTCTTCTGACTGAGGAATCTGGAGGCAGAAACTCAACTTGGAAGCATTGACCAAATGGTGGGTCAGGACTACTGGTCGCACTGTTGTTTTCTCTAACATAAATTTCTATGTGTGTGGGAAGCACAAAGATGGAAGAGGGAGAAGTCTAATGTGGTAAGAATATTTCCACTAGTGCTTCATAGTCATACAGAATACCCCACAACCAACCTCACCTGGTTTTGCATTTGCCAGATTGTGCCAAGTAGGGCAGCCAGCCAAAAATTACCTTGACAGACCTCCTCTTCCTCCTCCCAGTTTGCTCTCACTCCATCAGAGGCTTTTCTACCAGAAATCAAGTGAGGTGCAATGGCATAAGTGCTCAAAGAGTCCGAGGAAGTAGCAGGCATAGAACAGCTGTCCCCATGGTTATATCCTTCACATATTTCATCAGTTTAAGAATTCACTGAGCTGAAGATTGCACCTGGGCCAACATTACTGCTTTAAATGTTGCAATATTTTTTTTTATTTCTCTAATCATTTATACATTAAAAGCCCTATGGGGTCCTCAGCGTTAAGTCAAAGGATGGTAGCAATGCTTGCCTTTGTGTGGGGATGCAGCAGCCACAAGGGAATGGACCTGAGCCCCCAGCAGGAAAGAAACACTTCAAGGTAATATTCATCTGAAGGCTTTTAGGGGTGGGAAAAAACCCAATGTTTTGTTGCTTCACAAATACTGTGCCTGTTACAGGATATAACAAAATTTTTAAGCAGCATATAAAACAACAGCAGGATACAACACATCATTATAGACAAAATATCTGGAACATAATGTGAAATTGCAGCAAATCCCATCCCTCCCACCACACACTCTGTTCCAGCCATCATCATAAAGATATTTATGCTAAATAAAGGCAGTCAGTTCCTGAATTTTCATAAGTGTATTAGTAGTCTGCACAATAATCTAGACCACATTTTTCTCCCTAACACCATGGGCTGGAGAAAAGTCTACAGAAAGCCCATATCCCCTATATCAGGCCATGTCAAAATGCTGAAGAAACTAATTTACAAGATTTGTTAACTCAAAAGTTGGTGCATTAAATGTTTCTTCAGAACAATTTAAGTAAGCTTTATGTTAACCACATCCTTCCTGTCTTGAATATACTCCATCTCAGTGTGACTCCAGGTTAGTGAACTTCAAATCTACCTATGTATGAAGAGCACATTTTTAGCTTTTCCTTTGTCCTACAAGGAAAGTGGAAGATGATTTCAAGATAAAGTTGGTGTTCTACTTCAAATCCTTTTTTATAGCTCAAAAGTTTTAACAGTTACGCTGTTTTGCTGTGCAGTGCTAGAAATGGAATATATAACCAGGATTTTCTTTTCAGTTTGGATCAGCAAACTAAATACTTTCCTTTTACCAGATAGATTTCCTATGCTAATGGAAGCATTCTTTCACAAAAACAGAGCTTAAAATTATTTCCTTACAGAATTATAAAACTATAGCTATTCAAACTTTTTCATATATAATTCAAACAAAGCAATGATTTTCTATCATCTCAATCTTAACTGAGCATATTGGCAAAGATGGGCTTTTTGCCTTTAGCCCGTGTAACTAATATGGTTAGTTCAGTAACTTTTTAAAAGATAGAAATTCTTAGAAAAAAATACTGTTTTGTTGGATTGTTTTTCTTTTTACTTTTGGTCAACAGAGCAAAATTTAGCAGCAAGTGCTGCAAAGTGATTTTAGAGTCAAGACTCAGGTTCTTTTATGCTTAAATCCTAACAGATTCTTGACTTTTTATTTGCCAGAGGCATGAGATAATAACTTCCCTAAGACTTTGGTTATCTCTCAAAATAAAGGAGCAGAACTGTTCCTAATGATATTTGTCTGTGCAAACAGTCGGTATTGATTTTTTCTCAATCAAATGTGGAATGAGACTTTCAAGCAAATCTACACTCATCCTTCAGAGTTCCTTGCTCTTCCACCTGGGAATGTTATCTAAAACTAACCTATATGAGGTTACTGAAGGTGTCAGCATTAACTATATGGTCAACTAAGTGTTGTGGGAGAAAAAGGAAAAAGCATCTTCACAGAGCTTTCTAGTTATCTTCCTGTACAAGCTCTTTAAAAGAACATGTGTTTATAACTTTTATGCTAAAGTCACAAGTACAAATCCCACAGTCCCACGTTCTTAGAAACTCCTCTTTCAACTTCTGTCTTGTCAATTGTAAGTCCTTACTCATCAGTCCTTTAGTCTCTTATCTTCATGTTAACTCTTTGACAGAGTTCTAGTTAGCAACCTTGCATTCTACTTTCTTTTAGCTAAACTCATTTCCTGTTGGTCACTATATCAAATACTTTCTGTAAATGCAAGTAGATTAGATATAATTCATTTGCCTAGAAAACCTATAAACATATTGCAGATGTCTATCAAATTATTCTCATATTATTTATTTCTAAAATTCACTTATTCATCTGAATGGGATTAAAAGATTTTAGATTTTTACAAAGTCAGAATATATGAGCAAGTTTTGCATTTCTCCAGAAGGCTGCCAATACATCTCAACCATATTTGAATGAAGGATTTAGGCCTCAGAAGTACGAAGTTCTATCAAGTTCTATGGCAACTGGCAGGTGGAAGAGGTATAAAGAGTATAAAACTGTTTAAAAAATCCCATGCTATTAGATCTGCTTCCCCCAAAGCAATTTGCTGTGTCCATGATAACACTCATGTTTTAGCAGACCTAATTGTCTCATTGTGTCTCTGTGACTGTGCTGTTTCCATGAAACAGAGGCAAGGACTGGGTTGAGAACCTTCATCATAAAGAAATCATAGAGTCTTTACACACGTAACTTCTCCTAAATCAAGCTGCTTCTCTAACTATCCAAGCAATATAGTTATCATCATTTTCCTTTTGAAATCAAGGACCATACCTTCAGGCTAACTTTTTCTTTATGTCCCTTTTTTCAAAGGATTTGATTGAATGAAGTTGGATGAACTTGCAGTCCCATCGCTGGAATTGTAGTGTATCATTACCTGATCTATAATCCTATAATTATTGACTGTAGGCAATAATATCTTGTCATATTTTGCTATGTATTGCCATAGCAATCTCCCTGAAAAAAGAAAAACAAACCTTAATAATGTGATATTATGTGTCTGAGAAAGACTTTGTATAAACAATCATTCTTAAGGGTGTAGAAATTAATGTGTCTGTCTTCCTTTTATACTGAAGAGAATACTTTTTTCAGCTACTCCTTATACGGTTAGGGAACTCCAATTTATTCTTATTAATATATTTACTTTCTCTCCATACCCTTGTTCCCTTTGAAGGACTGTAGGGAGACATCAGAGTCCATGATGGAAATCCAAGTGCCACATATTATTCAACAGTTTATTATTGCTTAAAACTAACATTATAAAAAGTTAAGAGAAAGAAGAAAAAGAAAGAACAAAAAAAACCCACCATAATTCCATTTAATCTGCAAGTGATATTTAAATAGGCAAAAAGCAAAGACATAATTCAATCAAGATTCAGAGATGATTTATTACTTCTCTTGGGATAAAAGCCAGAGGCTTTCATCATATATGAATGCTCCATTGTGCTGGATGCTTTACATAGCATAATGAAATGTCAGGCCCTTTCACTCTTCTATAATAAGAATCTGTAAGAAGATAATGTAAGGATCTTCCAGAATCTAACTCCCTATGCTAGCAACAAGTATCTTGAAACTTTATTGATTACTTCAGTTATAAGACTCCTCATATTAACAGAGAGCTGACAACTAATAAACCAAAAGATTATATGTAGCTACTGAAAGAGAAAAGAACAATGAGTAAAAAATAACAGAATCCTATAGCAATCTTGGTATACGAGGCAACGGCATTCATCTTATCTCACTTCAGATAGTTTAGCCACCCAAAGTTGAACTTGAAATCCAAGGTTTTTGTCAGAGCCAATCACAGGAAACCAGCACATCTAGACTGAGATTCATGTAAGCCATTTCAATAATTTCAGCTCTAGGGTGAAGTGTATTACACCACACAAGTGCCCATATTTCTTCATAAAGCAAGCTTAAAATAACTGGCTCAGATAAAGTGTACATACACATTCACATATATGCATATTGTGCATATGCAACATTTGCTGGGAAGATTTGCATGGATTTTACAGCAAAGCCATTTCTTCTGGACATGATATTTAGACCAGTCTATTGTCATGCAAAAAAACCCTCTGCAAATGGGGTATATAATTTTATATTTTTTTTAAATGGTACAGATTTGGGCTATGTAGTTACTTTTCTCACAATAGCTGGCACTGTGTTATGTTTTGGATTTGTGCTAAAAACAGTTTTGATAATATACTAATGATCTAGCTATTGTTGAGCAGTGCTTACATAGATAGCATCAAGACGTCTTCCGTTTCTCACTCTGCTCCTCCCAGTGAGTAGGCTGGGGATACACAAGGAGCTGGGAAGGGAGACAGCTGACCCCAACTGGCCAAAGGGGTATTCCATACTGTGTATGATGTGGTGCTCAGCCACAAGAGCTGGGCACAGAAAAGAGGGACATTCAAAGTGATGGCGCTTGCTTCCCAAGTAACCATTAAGTGTGATGGAGCTCTGCTTTCCTGGAAATGGCTTAAAACCTGCTTGAACATGAGAAGTGGTGAATGAATAATGTGTTTTAATTTGCTTGCACATGCAGCTTTTCCTTTCCCTATTAAACTGTCTTTATCTCCTGACTTTTCTTACTTTCAGTAATTTTCTCCCCTATCCCACAGAGAGGAGTAAGCAAATGGCTATGTGGGGCTGAGCTGCCTACCACAATATGGATACATACAATTTCAGTAACAACACAATTATGTGAAGGCTACCACACAAACAATGGCTAGAATGTAATGAGCTCCTGCCTTAAGCTTTAGTTATCTCAGTGAGGCACCTGAATGTTCTTTGTTCCTGTGAACTGATCAGGAGCAGAAAGGGTTGCCTCTACTGCTCACTAAAATACACTCCCTATGTTGCTGAGTTGTCACCTTTTACCAGCTCTGTCAGCTCCTTGTTTATTGCTTTGGGATCTTATACTTTTCAGTGAGGATGTTTTCCCTCTTGAATCCTGCAATCTCCATCTCAACAGCCCTGCCTCTGTCTCTAATTTTACCTTTGTTATCTCCCATGGCTCTGCTCTAGAGACTTTCTCACAGCTCTTTGTCACAGCTTAGCAAATTCCTCTGAAGTCTGAGCCAAGGTTGGGCAGCTGGGCCATATCAAGCCTCAGCCTTGGATCCTTGGAACACAGAGAGATGGAGCCATAGGAAGAAGGAAAAGGTTACAGAGGGTTTATAGAGTGAGGAAAAGAGATCGTTTCTAGGGAAAAAAGATGGAAAATGGAGAAGCTTTATAGATGTACATGTGCTGTTTCTCCTATCTGAGCAACATAACTTGGCAGAGAGAATCAGAAAACTTGCAACTGTAATTTTGTGAGGATAAGGAATGGTACCTTTATACAGTTTGGGATGGGAGAAAAATCATCTGATGCTACCTTTTACATGGTAAGAGAGACTAAGAGACAAGAAAGAAAAGTACAAAAAAGAATTTGAAAATTAGAACCAAAAGCAGTTTGCATTTCTTATGATGGAGAAAAGGAAGACAGGAAACTACATTATGAGCAGAATATGATCTTTGCTTCAATATACTGAAAGTAGGAAGGACCAGTGGACATATGTTTCCAGTGGTAGAAATGCAAATGTAAATTACGTAGATGAGAGGTTTTACATACAACCAAAACATAGGTCTTTCAGATGTCATGGAAGTCATCAACATTGAGAGAGAGGCCTTTTCAAAAAGAAGGGCAACATACTGACGTCATTGACAGTGAAGATGATACTTTAAAAATGACTGAGTTACTCAGAAAGATGAGTAAATAAGAGAAAAGATCAGTAAGACAAAGGATATCCAGATGTTGAAGTTCTGATGAATTTAAACTAGGAGATGACATCCGTGAGGGCCTGAAACCAAGCACTTTCCTTTAGGATTTGCTGAAATAGTAATATTGATGTGTGACAAGAGTTGTATTTCTGACCTTATCCAGGAAAATGCTTTTGAACCTTCCTAACCTCAAATATGTTCGCACATCTCCCTCATATCTCTTCTCATATCATCAACAATCTGCAGCAACATGTCTTGCGGTCCAGGTCTGCTATTAAATGTCTTAGAGAGGACAGTTCCTTGTTCATTAAAATAGAGGATACTGTGAGAATGGTAGCAGGAATAAGGTAGAGGGAACAGACAATATCAGGGTTTCCAACCCAGAAAAAAAATAATATTCTCCAGGTAATAGTTCTGCCTTGTACTTTGTTGCTGTTTGATTAGTATTCTTTTATCGCGCTTTATGAGAGAGACTAATGTGATTATACTTTAGCTGCATTAGTAAAAACAAAAAAAAAAAGAAAGGGAAGATGATAAGATTCAATTAAAAATTATGCTAATTTGATAGAATGGAAAATTGCTTATGTAGGGTACAAACTTATTCCTAAGATATATTGGCTGTCCTCAGGAAAAGTTTCACAGGGCTTATAACTATTTGTTTTACAATAGTTCATTCCACAAAAAGGAATAGACAAGGGAAAAGAAGTCTCTTGTAAAAGCTAACACCATTCTCAATTTATGTTGGGTTCAACAGGACCAGTGCTAACAATAAAGCCTGGACTGGCAGTTTGGGTATGTTTAACCAGCCATGCCACAGAGATACTGTTAATCACGGTTTGATTTTAGGAGTAGGTAAGGTAATGTCCACATGGATATACCTTGTTTCTTGACAGCTTTGATGAGTCCATGCAAGCACAGTGCTAATTTGTCTATAATACATCTCTTTCCTTAGACCTCTGAAGATTTAGAAGGTTTTTCTTAGAGCCATTTCAGGCAGCACTCACATTCGCTGTGCTTGTAGACATATGCATGGTCTTAAATTGCTCTGCACAGTTTAAAGGTTATTTTTTGTTTGTAAGTGAATTCATGTGCAACCACCAATAACCTGAGTCTATCACCTTGATTATTCAGCCTTACGTAAAGATGCTGTAGCTGATTTCTAAAATAACTATATACTCAGAAACACACACAATAAAGACACCTTCAATAACGTTAAACTACTTACTGCTAATAGGAAGCAACATAACATGAAAGGTATATACATGATTAATTACTCTGTGTTCTGTAATTTAGACCTTACATAAAATTATTTTAATCATGCTTTTGTAGAAACTTTATTTCCATTGATTTATAGCTTATGCCTAGGTGGCAGCATGCCAGCTTGCCTTAAATATTTAATCTAGGACATACTGGAGCCTGCACAAGAAACAAAAATGTATGACCTGAGTTAGAAATACTTTTTTAGGTTTTCCTTATGAATTCAAAACTCAACATTTTATAGCATACACTATTTTCTTCCATTTGTGGTGGAAGAAAAGCAAAGGAATTCTCCAACACAGAAAGCTGAAAGATGTCTCCTTACCATTTCCCAACAGCTTGAATTTCATGCAGGACAAAGAAACTATAATTCCTTCTCATGCTGGGAAAACTCAAATTAAGGCCTGTCAGAGTAAAAGCATAGGAGGATGGAGTAGTAATCTCTTCTGTATGAGTTTGTCCACTTACTGTACACTTACTGTATACGTAAATATTAACACCAAAAAGGAAAAAAAGACATTTTGGAACACACGCTTAGAAACCAATCCTTGCAAGCCACCTGCAAAGCAAAACTTAATCTAATCTCTGCCAGCAAATCAGAAGAGTATGGATTGGATTGAATTGAGTGGCATTTAAATTCATTCCAAAAGACCTGGAAGCCCACAGCCTACAACACTTCTCCTGTGACAGTGACATCTTGCTTTAAAGATCACCTAGGAATAAAAAAGAAGAGACTTGAACTTAGGTTTCCAGGAAACTGCCTTAACTTCTAGGCTGCATTCCAAATTTTGGTTTATAAAACCTGACTCTTTATATGAAACTATTTACAGAGTGCAAACAAATTTGGGCATAGTCTCCAGAGAAATAAAAACCCTCTAATCAATAAATGGATTAATTTATATGAAAAAGTCCAGTAGTAGTCCAACTGGGTTGGATATACCTCATTTAACTCAAACCATCTGAGAGCTCAATTTTAATCTGAAGTAACCCCCCTCTAGGATTAATGGAGAGAGTATTAATTTCAGAGGGCAATTTATCCTATCCAGCTCAGAATGCCTGTTTTATAACACTGCGAATCACACCCTTGAAGTGCTTATAAAGTAGCAGAGAGTTATTTAGACATGCCTCTTTGTGATGGCTGATGATAGGGAAAATGAATATCACACAATGATTCTTATCACTGCCCAATTTTAATAGGAGGAACATTCATTTATTTATCCTTCAGGCTTCTTCTCCATCATCAGAACTGTAATTTCTGGACTTGCAAGTGGTCCAGGAATGACAAGGAACAAAAACATCAGCACCAGAATCATCTGAACCACATTCATATTCAGAGGGAAAAGATGACAAGTGACAGTCCTGGAAAAAGATGGATACACTCAACAACAAACCTGCCCTGATCTCTAAGGGGGATTGTGAACTTCCAGGAGGTTTCCAGGCTATCAATTCTTAATGCTCTTCCATGAGATTGCACCAGTGACACTGCCAGGTATGACTCTGAGAATATCACAGCAACTATTGATGTCTAGAGGGTGAAGCATCTCCAGTTTCTCTGCATTGGTTTTCATTCTTTCTCTCTCACACTCCCTAAACAGGTTACCCCAACACTGTCATCTAAATTTGGCAGATATTTTGTTTCAGTTTCTGATAGATTCCAAGGGAAAGGTTCTTTCTCACAAACATATTACTTTTTCACTGCAATTGGCTGTTCTGGTGGAGCTGTCAGGTGTGGCCATCACCCCAGATTTAGATTGCGCTTGAAGATCTCATCATTTTAGGTAAGCCCAGAATTAAAGTAAGGACCTTATAAAACACTTGCTATAATTCACCTCCAACTAAGGCTGTGCCTTTGTATTTAAAAAGTAAGGCAATGGACACTCTAATTTCTATAGGACTAGTGGGGAAAAAAATTGTCTATATGTTCTTTTGTATCAAATTCCATGTAAAAATATAATAAGGTTACTGTATGTTATTTCTAGCAACATCATTCTCAAGGGGAAGGGTTTCACTCATTTGTGGATTGCTGCTTTACAATTATAACTTAATTGACTTGATCATCGACTTGAACACTTAATATTACATTATCATTAGCCCATTTATTATTCATGTAAATCATACAGTTACAGCAATTAAATCGGTTGCCTTTTAAACACTTGGTTCAGTGATCTTTAATTAGACATCTATGAACTGAATTACATGAAAAAGTGCTAAATGTTACAACTGTAGTGAAGGGGTTTATTTGCCATATTATACAGGACTGATTTAGACAAGTGTCATATGCATTACAACATGCCACCTCCTTCATACTTTGTGGTTACCTAGTGATTCAGAGACTATCTCTTAAATAACATTGTAGGAAGCTTCATTCTTTTTTACACCCCGTATAGGCTACATATAAACGGAGCATAAATATAATTAATTAAAATCCAGAGCTTAACCTGCAATATAGTAAATGCTTGGTGGGTTTTTTTCTGTCATACATTTTCACAGAAGGGAAGATACTTATTTCAGGTTTACAGGCTGTATGTGCATCTTCGGTGACTGAATGCGTCCTCTCAGCTGTTAATTATCATGTATACTATTCTCCTGTCTTAAGAAATTGAATCTCTAGTGTGGTAGGCAAGAATTTTAAACTGAAATGCATAGAAACACATGGTTTAGCAGGAACCTTTCTTTTTCCACAAATAAACCCAGCATTTCCTCTTAGGCAAAAAAGCAAGTTCAAGGAAGAGAGAATAAAACAGGAAATATAATTATGCCATTGTTTCTATCTTAAATCCTGAATGCTTAATTCCTAAGAAAATAATAGAACTGCAAAACATTGAGGGAAGAATGGTCAAAGACATGTACCTTGATTTCCTTCCATATGAGGAGCAACTGAGTCACTAAGGGTCTTCCATCTGGAAAAGAGATGATTCAGGGGAGATATACTACAGGCCTACAAAACCATGACAAGCATGAAGAAGTTGAAAAAAAAATCATTATTCATTTTGTCTTCTAATACAAGATGAACAGTGGGAGCTATTAGTCAAAGTTAGTTGAAGCATGGCACAGAACAAACCAGAGGAAATGGTAATTCGTGAAAGGGCAGCAGACGTATGGAATCCCTTGCCAATGAATACGATGAAAACAAAAGCCTTCAGAGGAAACTGGAGAAGCTGTTGAAATGTAGTTTGGGAAGCTGAATATTTTAATAGGGAATTTTTAATTTCTGCAAAAGCTATTTTCATAATCTGAAAAAATACAGCCCTCCCCCCCAAAAAAAAAACAAACCAAACCAAACCCAAACAAAACCACCACCACCAAAAAAAACAAACAAATATGCAGAAATATCCCAACCAAAAATTAAACAAAAACAACCATTTTGGATTTTGGCTAAGAAGCCCTGCAATGTGTATTGGGTACCTTATGTCCTTGCCTTTTTTGAAGCAATCTGTACGGACAAAGTAGAAAGTCTGTGACACATCCTGGCTTCCGTCTTGTTCAGGTTTTTTTGCTGTCTAGTCTGAGACAGTGTGACTGTGGAAATAGTCAGAATAGGGACACAAGACACCTGAGATGCATTCCCTATAAACACTTCTGACAGTGTTTCTCAGCAGATTATTTTTTGTTTCTCTGGTGAAGGTTTATCTAATACAGAAAAACTGATTAAAAATATTCATCACACTTCAGTCAGAATCTTCAGTTTATGATATTTAGCTGCAAATTCAGCATTTCCAAAGCTTCAGATGTCTAAAGAGCTGTAGTCAGAAGCATGGCCTAATTTCTGAAACACTGGATATTCCGGAGACATGGTCAACCATAAAGCTGAGCTAGTTTTGGTTTTTTTCTTTGCATGTTATTTTGAACACTCTATTTCCTGTGGATATGAGATGACAAAAATCCATTAATGATTAAGAACTGTTCAGGTCTCACATTGATGAGGATCATACAAGTGTTTAGGAGGATATTGCAGTATTCTGGCTGTGCTCTTTTAATGAAGCCATTAACAGTTCACAAAGCCAATGATGAATTTTAAACAATGAATAGAAATAACAGTAGTTAACTTCAGAAAGACTTTGATAACATTCTCAAACTGTAAAATGAAGAGTATCAAATTGTTAACAGGGGAATTAATTAGAAGTTATGCAATAACACAGGAAACTTAATAGGTGTGATCATTATATGAAGTCTAGTGATACATATATGCTCAAAATCAGATTAATCTTCCTACTATTAAATGATAAGAGGAAAAAAAAAATCTGCTTTATTAAATTTCTTAATTGAGACTTATCCAGCAGTACAACAGAAACTGAAAGATCATGAGAATGATAATTATGAGTAGGAACACTTCCAAGAACCTCAGAATACTTCAATCTGCAGCTCAAATAATGACACCTTAGAATCATAGAATAGTTAAGGTTGGAAAGGACCTTAAGATCATCTAGTTACAATCCCCCTGCCATGGGCAGGGACACCTCACACTACACCATGTCACCCAAGGCTCTGTCCAACCTGGCCTTGAACACCGCCAGGGATGGAGCATTCACAGCTTCCCTGGGCAGCCCATTAGAGTGCCTCATCACTCTTACAGTAAAGAATTTCTTCCTTATATCCAATCTAAACTTCCCCTATTTAAGTTTTAACCCATTACCCCTCGCCCTGTCACTACAGTCTCTAGGGAAGAATCCCTCTCCAGCATCCTTGTAGGCCCCCTTCAGGTACTTCTTTTTTTCTCCAACTCCTTGTAATCTCCATCTTCTATGACTTGGGGTGATATTCCCTACTGATGACTGTACTATGTTGCTTCAGAAATATCTTTATCAGATGAATCTTTCAACACCTTTTTCCATAATTTGCCTTCTTCTGTTGTGTCTATCTTTTGTATAGGAAAGGTTCAAAACAAACTTCAAAATTCCATTTCTCTGTTTAGATTGTACTACGGCCTTCCTAACATGACTTGCAGACTATGCCTATGCTCCTGATGAGAAGGGGTTTAAGAACCAGCTCCTGGCCTCAAGGGCAAGTGGTACTAATTACCTTGCATTTACTTTTGTTAGTCCCCTTTATAGAAGGTTTTTCTTGTGGATAGGGAAAGTGAAGATTTTTTACTGACCCTCTTCTATCAAGTACTGGAGATGTATCCTCTGCCCAAAGGTGCTGCTGTTTGTTTTTAAACAGATCTTGACAGTGAAAAAAAAAGGACAAAATTTGTTATGAGCCTATTCACTGCAATAAGGTTACCTGTACAAATATAGCTATGCCTATGCATGACCAGACTTACAAATTATATCTAAATTCAAGAAGATTCTTAGTCATAAGTATTTTACAACACAATTGGTTATATATAAAAGTAATAGCTTAATTAATAAAAAACAAGTAACATCCTATAGCATGAAGATTTTAATTACTTTTCCATAATTTCATGCAGTTTGGTATTTCCAACTTTTTTTATTTTCTTTTTTTTTTTTTTTAATTTCAGCTTAATTACAGGTATAGGTCAGATTCTACTCAGGTAGATCACTACCACTCAAACAGTCAGGTGAAGAAGAGTTCTTCAACATATAACAAATAATAAAAGCTTTGAATGCATCAAGTGATATATTTTCCTTAGATCTAGGTATTTCTCCAATTATAAAAACTTACTTTAAACAACATGTCACATAAATCACCTCAAAATCGGTAGTCTGATCCAAGAAAACTATAAAGTGTCAAGAGGATTGAGGTGGTTGCATCCACTTGAAAATTGACACAGAATCCAGACATCCCATTTGTTTAAGCTACCCTGCTGATGTTTCTACAAGGAGTTTATTCTCCCCTTCTGTCGTGTGTAGATTGAAATTGTCCTGCACTAGTGCCTTTATCTCTCTAGCCAAAGGTCTTACCAAGATTTTGATGATTCTATCCTAGGTTTAGGTTCCTTTACTATATATCTGTGGTCAACTGGAAGAAATAGAAACCTGTGTTTTCTTTACCTCAGATACCTGTACAGATAACTTAGCCATTTGCTTATATTCATTTTGTTTTCTCTAGATCCCATCTGCAGCCTTAACCATGTAACTGTATATACTTCCTTAAATAATTCCTTCTATGCAGCAAGGTAAGATTGAGAACATTACAATGCCTGGTCTTTCAGTTGTTAGTGTAAGGATGGGTATGGATGAACTGATAAGAGCACAAGTGTTCTCCTATCTGAACAGAAAGTAAATTCACAGTGCAGCAATTCAACATGTCTAAATGTATGTGTGGTCTTATTTCCAGTACACAGCATTATGGCAGTGTTACTGCCATCATTCTGATCTGCTTTCTGTTCTATCTAGGACCAACAGCTGTGTTTATTCATTTGCTTTCTGCTGCTCAGGGGTCACGATGATGGGATGGTACTTCTATCTTTAAATATTGATGAAGAATTAAGCTGCATAGTGGAGATCTGACATCTCCTCTTCCTTCAGAATAAGGAAATCTTTTGGGAAGCTCTGGGGGTGAAGGTTATTTTTGAGGCTATCCTTAAAAGAATTGTCATGCAAAAGAATAACTAAAACATAGGTAATGAGCAGAATCAGAAAACTTCTCCCAAGAAAGTAAGAAAGTGATGTGCAGTAGTCCAGTGGTGCTCCTACCACACATCCATAGTGTGAACCAGCAGGCACAACTTCAGTGTGGTAGTGATAATGCAGACATCTTCAAAGATCTCACTCAAACTTAATGTGCATTTGTTATGCAGGCATTTGGACATATACCACAGGATCCCCTAAAAAATCTGAAATATACTCAACCACCCTCTCCCATGCCTGTTTAACTTGCAGTCTCCCACAGTGGTTTCAGTTAGTATTTTCTGGTCTCATTAGATTTGATCTTTACGTTAAGTATTTTGTACTTCCTATTATGATACATGGGAAGTATTTTTACTTTAGTTGTTACATTTTTCATGTTCAGTGGATAAAAACTAGTGTACTTTGTGTGACCTCTTATCCTCTGTACCCTTCCTGCAAGTGATAAAAACAGCCACCACTCTTGCAGAAATACTGTGTGAGATGTCTGCTCTTAGCAAACTACTCGTCTTTCACTGACTTTCCCACCCTCTTTCATTTTATATCTTCTGCTCTCATACAAGAAGACAGGGCTGACTTCTTGCCTCAGGCAGAAACAGTGGCTATTTCCTTCCAGACTTGCACAGATGTATGACTGCTCTGGTGGATAACATCAATGTGTAGCTTGAAGATTCCCCTTCACTTACTTGAACTACTATTTTCTATACCTCTGGAGCTCTCATAGTGATGAAGTGGCTTTCAGGGTAATAAAGGTTTGAAAAGAGGCAAAGGGGGATCACTAATCTGGCTCTTCCAAGTTACTTTCTTTAATGAATGCCTGAAGCCCTGTCCTTAGGATTGATGGCAATAGAAAACACCTCAGAAATGGCAGTCCAGGTCACACTTTGCTGCCTGTAACTACTGCTAGAGAGACTGATGTGTGTAGACTGATGCGTGTATGGCTGGCTGAGGGGTTCCCCAGTCCTGGATGGAAGATGAAAGAATGGTATCTATCTCTAGGATGATTGACAACCCTGCACTTACAACAGCAAAATGTATTATCCTGTAACCCATTATGGTGTTCAGTGGTACCTAAAATAGACAAAGGACAAAGCCAGATGTTATTTTCCTTCCTTTGCACAGCACATGCACAGCCTCACAGCTCTCTAAGTACACCTGAGCTAACATTCACTCAATATCTTCATGTGATCCAAGGAGGTAGAGGAAAATACCAAAGGGTAAAGCATGACAAACTCTCTACTTCTTTTAAAATTTGAAAATGGAGGGGAGGAGACCATTCCCAAGGCTGAGAAAGAGGAGGACACTGGAGTTTAAGTGTGTCCTGAAAACTGGTAGAGGTGGTCTTTGTCATAGCCTCCAAGCTGGACAAGAAACAGCCAAGAAGGATCTTGGAGTGGTGTTGGTGAAAAGACATAAAGAGAAACTTTGGAGAAATATTCAATATCACTAAAATACTTAACCAGAATACATTTTCCCCAGTCCACTTCCCTTTTCACACCACAGCTTTGAGTAGCTACAGCTCTACCAATCTCAGATATGCTTTCTATTTGTTCCACTAGCTGTGGGAGCACCATTTTTTCCCCACATGGCATTAGATAAGGGAGCTCCTGCACTTCCACTTTTGAATTTGACTTGCCAGTGAAATCCAAGTATTCCTGTCAAGGCATTCTAATCCTATGGTTCTTCAACAGTGGCTAAGTAAACACAAACAAACCCCATGCAAATTAATAAATATTAATTAACAGCACAGCTACAAAGTTATATCAAAGAATAATCACAATTAAATTCCTGGTTGACCCCAGACGTTTCCTTTCAGAGCGTTTCCAATATATCCCACACTGCATCACAGAAGAATCTCACAATGCCACCAACAACCCAACAGGAAGACAAAAATCCACTGCAACCCCAAGTACCTGGCAGGCAGTTCAAGTATTGTAAGTCCCCATAGCCTTTGAGCAAAATTGGTTCAAAGTAACACCCTTCTTTGTTGCCCCAGGAGACAAACCCTTTAGAATAAAACCTAGGATTGTGTTCCGGAAACTGTTGGGTTTATGTAGTTGACATGTTTCTCACAATAGTTATCCTTAGCAGAGCACAAGATATAAATGGCCATAACCCCATCTGCCAAAGTAGAAATTTTGAGGAGTTTTTGTCAAAGAAGGTTTCAGAGTGTGTGATTTTTTGCCACTTTAAAATTAAATGTAAACATCAATCAAATAACATTTGTCTGGCTAATTATAAATACAATTGGCTGACCGATAGGGTTTTGTTCACTTAGTTTGGGATTTCTGAAGAAAAAGCATCATCTGTACAGTAAGAAGACTCTAATGGACAGTTCAAAGGGAACTATCGTGCCTGACCATCTGTGTGATCTTCAAGCTCCCATTTCACCTCTCTAAACCTCCGTTTCCCCTCTCACATTTTATTTCATCTCTCAGCCTAGAGAGCTCTTTGTGATGGACTGACAGTATGATTAAATAATACCTACTAAAACAAGATTCCTGACATGTAGAAGTCCCAGTATATGATTTTAATATAAAAAGGAATAACAATGGCCTTCGCTAATAACAATGGAAATTCTAATGCCACTTTGCTTATATCCTGTGATAAAGGCTATATGCTTCTAAGTACTTTAGAGATTTTCCACCTAAAACCTGAAAAATAATACTTTGGCTCCTACATAACATATGCATTTCTGAAAAATTGTCCGAATAATTCCATTAATTCAATTTCACTGCCAAATTTTGAAACACATGCCCAGAATTACATTCATTCTTCATTCCATGCACTCTAGAAAAAAAGTTTGTGCATTTAAGCACTTAGGAGAGTTTTAGAGGTGTTTTTGAAAATGTGACCTTTAATGCTGCTGTGCTTTGGAGAAAAATGTCAAGTTTTTAGTTTTTTGTTGTTGTTGTTAAAATAAATTGCAGTGCACTGACAAATATGCACTTTGTCAGAACAAAAAAAATTAAATTTCCAAGTAGAACATGTGAACTTTTGAGTAAATGAAGGGGCTGTCAAGTTTTAAAAAACAACAGCACATCTACTGGGCAAAAAACACAGATTGTCTCATGGTAATACTGCAGTAAGCTGTAAATCGCATGCCAGAGGTGCAGATGGTTGTTTGTCTTTTATGTAGCTCTACCAAAATAAACTTTCCAACATTTCCATTTTACAGAGTGGAGTTAAATAGTTGCCTATTAGGTTACACATGCTAAAGGATAAATAAAATCACTACAAATATACAGATATTGATGTAGAGGTATAGAGCTAGAGATAAATATTGGACAATTGTTCCTTACAGACACAACGTGTTAATAAATAGCAAAATATAACTGACAAACACTGAAGATCAAAATTACTGGTTTGGGCAAAATGGATGGTACTTTTAGGCCTCTATTTTGCCTCCTCTGATGACTAGAAACTTTTAAAAGCAACTGCAGGAAGAATCCCTTAAAGGACAGGTGGCGAGGCATGTGCCTAACACAGAAAGACTCTCTCAAGCCTCGGGCGATCTATGGAAGTCTAATGCCCTGAAGCATAAAGCTGCATCTCTTACTCATTTTTACTAAAGCAGATAGATGCACCAAAAAAGACACAATACAACGATAAAATAAAAATAAAGCATGTTCTAAATTTGCTCCCTACACTTTAGTATCCTGTAAGGGTGTTTATTGAGAGGTCCTCCTGCTTTTCTCTGTAATCTTGTTGGCCACAGCATGCCTTCAACATGTTAAAGAGACCCAGAAATCAGATGGAAGGATTGAAAACCTCATTTTTTCAGTTTCTGCAGTGTGCATTTTGAGAGTGGTAACTTCTGTCTAGAAATATGCTTAAAACCTGTGCCACAATGGAAGGCAACCAAGAATCCCTCCCACAAATGCTTCTGAGGACTCTACAGTACAAATACAAGGAGACTGAACGGTACCCCACATGCACATGACTGCATAATAAATGCTCAATTAGTCCAAACTGTCTGACATCATATTTACTGCATATTTGTGGTTGACCCTGAGTGCCTAAAACTATGGTACAGACACAAATCTTGGTCATTAATACACATCATGGAGGCAATAAAATGGATACTGTAGAAACCCTCTAAAGATGCTGAGGAGCAGAGAAAAGAATGTTCTATTATACAGCACAACATGTCAAAACAAGGTGCATTGGCTGTAACCTCATTTTTTTTACGCTTGGTTCCAGTCCAGTGTGAGTTTTCTGCAGGGCAGTGACTGGTTCTGTGTATACTTGTGCAAATCTTAGATGTAGGCTATTGTTTCAGTCTTTCTTCCCACGGGCTGCTCTGTTCATGCAGTGATTATTTTACCCTAGCTGTAGCTTAAGCATTTTTGTGAGTCTAATTCTTCAAACCAAGAAGAATATCAGCTTGGAAATTTCTCTATATGTGAGTGCATGCATATGCATGTTTTGATCACAATAAAAGGGTAGAAGGACAGTATCTGACTAATCCTTCTCATTTTTTTTTTTATTTTTATTTTTTTTACAGAGGTGCCAGAGAAAACATTTTTTTTTTTCTTCATTGTTTCCATATAACTTTATTAAGATGTTTTATAGGTCCAGAGATTTGGGATAACGAGAAAATTATTGTATGTAGTGTACTCATTCTGATTCTTTCATTCTATCTCCAGGACTTTTCTTCCTGTCAACCTCTTTGATGGTAAGGAGGTACAAGCTTACAGACAGCTTCATAAAAATGAAAGAGTAGTATGCTCTTATTCATCTGGTCTGAAATTTCCTACCAAAGAAAGTGAGGAAAATGAACCAGAAACTTGGAGTTCAAAGGAGTTCAGATTTGAGGAACTTTTAGTGGAGTTAAGGCAAGATTTCAAAGAAACTATTGTTGAAGTCATGGCAAAGATGACCTGGTTGCAAAAGACAAAATCTAAAAGCTGGGACCTATGTATAGACTTGATAAATAACAGCTAGGTTTACTTTTCAATTGCTTTTTAGTTTTGAGAATGCTTTGGACACAGGGTCAGGATACTTGAATGAAACTTAAATTATGAAAGGAAAGAAAATAAATTATGTTTCTCCAGAACTAGAAGTTTCATCTTAGCTTTGTCTAGCCTGCCATTAACATGCTTTGCTGCTCCATGAAAACACTCATGTTCTTATTGAAAGACAAAGCACGAGTGTTTTTTTAAGATAAAGCATGAGTGCAAAATGGATCTGCTACAGTGGATTCTTCCAGACTTTATTGACTTCACTAGATTTGCCCTTTATGTCGCTCAGCGCAACTCATTCTAACATTATTAGTTCTGTGAAATGTATGCAAATAATCAAATATATTTCTTTAATGCTCAGTGGCAGGAAGAGTCCACCAGGAGTCACATGAATGCAGGGAATCCCACTGTTTTCCTCCTTTTCTAAGTTACCAAGAAAAGCATGAAAATCTACCCTGTACATATCTCATTAACTCAGAAAAGAAAGAAACTAGAAAGAAAGCAATCAAGAAAGAAACAACAAAATGCTGTAATATACCTGAAAAAAATAACCCAACCTTGACCTGTGTTGCAATTTATGTAGCATTCTCATAATTAGGCTGAGGAGGATGGAAAGTATTGATTTTTCAATATCAGGAGTACTGCAACTGGAAAAGGAGAAGCTGCAGGTTAAAATCACTTCATAAATTTGTTGTGAGTTTGGCGCAAGGCAAATGGGCATGAACAAGCCAACAATCCATCCAGGTTAAGAACTAGAAGATATTTTCAACTAACAAGAGAATTGAAGTTCTGGAATCTTCTTGTAAGCATATTAGCTAAAATCCCAGCATGCTTCTGAGGTAGGGTACAATTCTCTTATACATGATATTCTGCAGTATGAATGCCTGGGATAACAGTGAGCTGGTTCACACATAGGCTTTTTCAATCTTGCGCCTGTGATCTCATGCTGACTCTTACGATTCCACATCACATCATCTTTTTTGGTTATGTGGGACTTGTTGTGAAAGGTTTTAGTCTTTTATTAAAGTTGGATAAAAGAAGTTTTAGATAGAGAATGGGAATGGTTGTATGTTTTTGTATCCATCCGCAGATGATTGTGTGTGGACAGGCTGGCGTACCATACTGCCTCTACAGCATTCGTCTCACTGAATTTCTTCCCTTTTAATCTGTGTGTGCATATTTACAGTATATTTCCTCCAGAATTGCTTAGCTGTTCCATTGTCAGAAACAAAACAAAAGAAAACCGAAACCAAAAAAAAACCAGCAAATGTCACCCTGTTAGCTGCAATGTATAAATGAAACATGGGGGAGAGAAGAAAGCTTCCTTATCTTCTGCTTTTCAGGACAATGGAAAGTGCGTGAGATACTTCTCTGCCAGAAGACAATGTAGGGGCATTGCTCTAGGAGGCACAGACTTCTTCACAAGTTAATATTTAGTATACTCTGACATTTTCATCAGTTGTCTGTAAGGAACAGAAAGTTTTCTTCCTACTCGAGAGCAGAGAATTTGTGTTTTGTACTTCCAACACTAAGCTGGGACTATTAGGTCCACCAGCTTTGGGCAAGCACATGGACTGAGTTTGACTTTGTCTGCAAAAGGTACCACAGACATGGACAACATTTAGCTAGCTCTGGATGCTCCTAAAAAGTTCTGGTGGAGAACTATATGCAAACAGAAGCAAACACCAAGACCACTGATGCCATCTAAATTTAGGCATCTAGGATAGGAACTTAGGTGCTCAAGGCTCCTGTATTCAGTGGGGATAAATAATGTGACAACTAGCAGAGCTAGAAGGTCACGATACATACACCATGTCCATTTAGAATGGGTTGTATGTACCCTTAGGCAGTTGTACAGAAGATAGCTGCTTCGTCCTGTCATTGCAGTCCTTGCTTTTGGACTCTGGGCATGGTCAAAACCCAGTAATACGAATGTTAATCTAAAAGGAGGTTGTGGGGGGTATTTCATTGTCTGTGGTCCTTTTTCTCTTCCATTTGCCCCATATACAGGGAGTACCTCTCTCTTGGAGAGAAGTACAGTCAGATCTTTTAAAGGGTAACCTGATCAATGCAATCACATTGCCAAATAAGTGAAAAATACAAGAGGATCTAAATGAAGTAGGAGGTAGGAGTGTGCTGCTGTTCAGTGCTCTTTCCTGAAAAGTAACTGATGAATCATGTCCAACAAAATAATGCTGTCCAAACAAATCCAACATCACACTCCTGTTCACTAACATCACATCAGTCCCACAGTCCCACACCAAATCTCACTTGCCCCAGAATGTCCAGGTCCCAGGCGTTTTGCCCCAGGTTTTCCCACACCTTCCAAATCCAACACAGAGCCCCATTTCTCCTAAGATCTCCGCCAACAAACCTAATACCTCCTCTGTCCAACACTCAGTAATGTAACCCTAATACCCCTACACCCCCCTGCTCCTACTATCCCTTACTACATCAAACCTGTCCCAAGCTCTGCTCCCCCCAGCCCCAGTCTTACTCACATTTGTGGTTCTGTAGACCCAGGCCAAGCACTGCAGCTGCCAGCACTTCAGATCTAGCACTGCATGAATATCTCCTCCTCCTTTCTGCCATTGCCTGCACTCACTACTGTCCTGACATTGCCCACTACAGCCTGCTGAGCCTGCCCCTTGCAAAGCTTTTGTTGGAAGTTCCCAAACTCCAGACACGGCTGCACTGATTCCAAAACATGCTTAGATGGTGCTCCAAGGACAGAAAAGGAAGACGTATCAGGGAAACCCAGGCAGCTGATAGCTCTGCTCCTGCAGGGAGGCAGCTCTGTTTAGTAGTTACTAAAGACTCCTGTTTTAATAATAGAACATTGCCCTGAGATTTAATTAGCACTTACTTATAGCAACATATGTCAGATAGCAGTAGCTTTCAATAGGCACTATTGAGCATTGTCAGGACTGCAGGTTTGATGCCAATGTGATTCTCTGTTCCGGTTTGTGCTGATGTAAGCCCTACGTAACTCTCATTGTTGATCTTGTTTTCCACTTGTTTCACTGAGAAAAAGAAATAAATATCTGTCCAACTGTTTATCTATTGAAAACATACTGTCTGACAGTTTGTTATCTCTTCCTGCTTTAGGTGACAGCATTCAGCTTTCCACCCCAGTCTTGGCGTTTGAATGATGAGTAAGCTGTAGTACTGATGCCAATCAATCGCAGCTCCTGAATTAAGATTTTATGGCTGGCTGTGTCAAACTGTGTTCTCCCATGCAGCAGAATATGGCACCACCTTGTTCTTTCATCTGTTCAGATGTAGGAGTCATATTTGCTATCAGAAAATGTAATTAAATTGAAATGTATCTTCTGTGAGATTTGTTTTAATCACCAATAACATGGTGGGTGATGTCGTTTATATGAAGCTTATCTGAGCTGTACTAGTGGTAAGAAAATGCCGGGGAAACAGCAAATCAGGTATGATATTAGATAGCTTTGTTAAGAATAAGACACAGGAAAAGGAGTCAGAGGATACTGAGTTCTCAAGGGGAGTTTCCAACCTGTGTCTTCACTGCTGGGCCTATGGAGTACAAAAACAGTCTTCACCCAATTATGAAGTAGCCACGGCATGCCCCTGTGCATATCCACTCAGAACTCGGTGTGTGAAGCACAGGAAAAAAACTATTAAAAACTTCTGTGTGGCTCATTTAAGTCTGACTTTTATGTCCATGGATGAGTGTCAGAGAAAGAAAACTAGTCCTTCCTTTGGAGGACTGAGTGTGCAGCACAGTCCTGTCTTTAAAGGGGATATGTTGATCTCCATGTATTTTTTTTTTTATTCGCTTGTTTTACACAGAAAACTGTGGAACGTGTTCAACTTTCATTACTCTGTGGATCAAGCTTCTGATTCAGGTCCTACAACTAACTTCATTTTTCCTACCTGGCTCACACAAAGCCCTAGAAGTAGGCTGGGAATTTCTACTGCAAACACATCTTCAGAAAAACCCATCTTTTGAAATGTTTTAGAAAGCCACCTTCTTTGTTTCATATCAAACTGTCGTTCCAATCAGAACAAAGTTTCCTTTCTTATATATTCATCTAATTCTCAGACTTGTAAATAGACAGGATCATTGTGCGCGCTTCACTTGCAGGATATTGTTCCTTTCAGAGCACATGCATAAAAGAGGAACTTTTTCCTCCCATTTTAGTTTAATTAAAAGCCAAGATGTGTCAGAAGCTTTGAGCTGATCCAGTAAGAAGATGACTGATCAAGGATATGTTAGCACAGTTGTGGATACCAAGGTTACAGCCCTTCTCCCAGTGAAGAGAAGTGCGGGCAACAGGTTAAAAAGCAGTCTCTTGATTTTCACAAAATAGGCTTATTAAAACTAGTCAGGAAGGAGAAGAAAAATAAGAGTTTGAAGACAATGAGATCTTAGAGTGTTCAGATCTCTAGAGGTGAGCGGGCTTGAATGGCCTGCAATCATGCAGACAAAGGAGAAGGTTGTGCTGCTCACCTGATGGCATTAAGGGAAGAATATGTTACGCAGATTCTTTCAGCACTATCTCATGCACCTTTCAAGATATTCCCCTCTCAGAAGTAATTTATCTCAGAGATTTCTAAAGTAATCCCAGCTATGCTGGCACATTCTTACCCATTTATATCTCCTCTGCAAACTGTGCACAATCTTAAAGCTTCTTAAGAAGCTGCCATGATTCTTGTTAGCTGCACTGGCTTCCTCATGCCATCTTTTTAGCCACAACAAATGTAACACGGTGCTCTTTTAATGACAGTTGAATTGTCTTGTGTCTGCCAAGACCAAGAAGGAGTCATAAGCATTAACACAGCTTAAAATGACTCAGTTACTTTTTAAGTTATAGTAATTATATCATGTCTACACCTCCTACTACTGTTTTTACGCAAGGATATTTGAAGATCTAGGCAACAACTCACAGGCTTTTCAATGTGAACCGTTGGAGATGGCTCCTTAGTTTCTCAAAAAATGAAAAGTACGTTTGCTACCTCTGGCTGTAAATGGCTGGTGCTAACACCGGTGATTTATTCACAGAGTTTTCAAAACACATGAACACGTAATTCTGTTTCTAAGACCTGTGAGGCTCTGTGCTAAGACAAGATCAGGTGAGATGAGTATACTTCCCCCAACTTTTCTAAGCAGTGCCTGGAAACCTATGTGCAACGGTAATGCAAGGAAAAATCCTCCTAAAAGTTTAACAAAGAAACATTTTTAAACAAAGCAGAGTTACAGAAGGCTGGAGAACTGCTAGTAAACTGCTGGTAAATTGATTTTAAAAAGACAGCTGTAATCCTGAATCTGTAAGTTTGATGTATTTTGCCCTGATAATGTAGAATAACAGTATTTGTTAGCAGGGCTGTAAAGCAGCATGCCAGTACTCAACCAAGCCATATCCACTCCACCAATATATCTTTAAACCATGCCAGTGAAGGAATCATATTCAGAGGAAGCTGCGAGAAATAACACCAATAAGTTATATTTTTACTCCTAGAAGTAAAAGTTGAAAAATGGTGTTACAAAACTGTAGTGTTAACAATAGGAATGCTGCTTTATTTATTTCATATTTACACCTTAGTTTTTAGGATAGCGTATCCAATTTGAGCTCAAAAAAAACAACTTGTGCATTCTTACAAGTAGAATACTTAGCTCTCTTCTTTCCGTACACCACTGTAGTTCCATCATCATCCACGGGACTGTACAACTGTCAGCAAAACTACGTATCTGTAGAGGTAGTCACACAGCTAACTTGGGGCATCCTCCTTCTCGTAGCTAAGTTGGGAAGGACTTTCTACTTAAAGAGAGAAAGAGAAGCCCTTCCAGAGGGAAGTTCAGCCTCCTTGAATTTTCTTTTTATAAAAAACAAGGCATCAAAGACAAGTAAAGCAGAAAAGGGAATTCTTGCATCACCATTAGGGTAGTCAGATCAATGCAGGGTGCACAAAATATTAGGGAACTTTGTTGGATTCAGTTATGAAGTAGCCTCACTAGATTGTTCACAGGCTTCCTCTCTAAAATATCTTGTGGAAGAGTCAAATATCTGCCTCCTAAAATTGTTTTGCCTGACAGAAACTAAACAATGAATATTATCTAAAGATTTACAGTAGGTTTGTGTCCTACTATTTGTCTTTTTTTTTTTGCTACTGAATGGAAATTTCCAGTATCACTAAAATAAATAATTATTTCCATACTTCTCATAATCAAAATAAACATGCGTATTTATGCACAGGACTCATAATTTATTTCACATCCTATGGGCACTTGTTCAGACTATACAGAAAATTCACCAGACGAAAGTTCTGCACTTGCTTCATTCATTAGTGTCTTACAGACATTCTGAACAGGTGTTATGTTCAGCAGATGTGCTATGTAAATTAGTTTACAAGCATTTTAATTCCATACATCACCAATGTAATTTACCTCAGTACTGGTTTTAGCATAGATTTTACCCTTGCTACACATCAGTATTGCATTCAGGTTGTACTCTACAAACTCTCCAGACTCATTGCAGTGGTACACATGAGCCAGTCTCTAGACTGACAGCTGCTTGTCTAAAACAGTCTAAAATACACCTCAGCTAAAAAAAACTCTTGAATATCCTCACTCAAGCTATATAATCTCTATTTTGCAGTTGATTTGTCAGGATTAAGTGCAAAAGGCATCCTGTTGTTCAACTGGCTGTGACTCACAAAACATATCCCAGCTTTAAAATACCAGATTAGAAAGGTATCACACTGCCAAGTCATACTAAGACCTCTACTTCTGGACTCCCAAAAGCAGTAGATGGCTTTCCTTAGTGGAGATGACAGTAAAAATGTTACAAATCATAGGAAACTTGTACTTTCTAAGTATTTCTATCTATTTCAGCTGCTGAAATGTTTAAAAAACAATGTGTAAGTGCTCTTGAGGTTTTATTTCTAGGGATGCAAATGAGTCTATCTTGGGGAACTGTATTCAGCACCTGTAAAGGCAGCTGCAAACCTACAGGACTGTGCGACAGCAGAGCCCTGGGCAGAGATGCAAGCATTCTTCATTTTCAGAGCATTTAGCTTATTCAGAAGTCTCCCCCATGTTCCAACACCCTCACAGTTTAATCAGTTTATCAAACACATCGGTGCAGCTTGAAGCCAATTGCTTTTCCTTCCCAGTCACCTCAGCAACAACCATACGGTTTCAGTTTTCTACGAAGCCTCTGGGGTACCCATGGTGCACTTTGCATGGCTGTCGTTCCATCTCCTGTTCTGTCAACAGCACCATCACGCTGGGAGTGCTATTTATGGAGCTTCCTGAATTGTTTATGGAGATTCACACCTCTGTTTTGGCAGCAGAGTCACACCCTAAAAATTAGCACTATCACAGCTGTCTTTACCCATTCAGTATATAATTTGCACAGGTGTTTTTCTCTGAAACAACTTGCCTTAAACACCCACAGCCTATTTGGATGTACTAGCAAAAAAAAAATGCTTCTTAACATCCATGTTTTTGAAAGGGAGATTGTCTCCCCTTCCAGTTTTGGGGGTTAGTATTATTTTTATCCAATCTCAAAGCTGCATTCAATAAGAAAAAGAAAGCATTTATTTCATGTAAAGACTGCTTCCATGCTCTTTTCCTACCCATGCATAACCTTTATTGATAGAAACACCTACTAGTTGTACAGGGTTACAGAGTGATGGTTACAGGGCACCTAATTCTAGCAGTCCCTAGTAAACTTTATATCTACAAAGTTACACAATTTTCAAACTCTTTCTGAAAAGTATCTAACTGTAAAAATCTGTCGATGAGTAAAAATATCTTTGTGTGGACATCTAGACTCCTAGAAATCCATTTAATAGCATAAACATTGGTTCCTATTGTCCTTTTCACAGACATATCCAGTGCAGCCACAAGAGAATATCAGTCTACATAGGATACTACACCATTTGAGAGGAGAAAGTTGAAGTTGCAGGGGAAGCTACAGCATCTCAAATGCCTCTTGGCACCTTGGACTGGACAAGTAAATCAAGTCATAAGATCTGGGATTCATTGCTTTTCGGTTTCAACAATGATGGCATCCACACCTGAGTGGTCAACTGAGTGAAAGATGGACTTTCAGGATAAAAGTCCTCTGACTTTTCTTAGGTATCTACCTTAAGGTGAGATCAGTCATACCCTACAAAAGCCCATTTTTTTCACATGATTACTTAAAACAGATTAAAAGGCCAAGTCAGATATGATACTGACACTGTAAACTTCTAAATTAAGTGAAATCATCTGTTACCTGTTTACTTTCAATGCAGAGAAGAGGCAGAGAAAGAACAAAGTTCCATCTGTGCTCTGGGTGATAACTGATAATGTCAGGATTGCAGATAGGGGAAAAGACAAAAAGTGGATACATTAGCTCTCCTTCCTTCCTACATTCTAAGTGTCATTTCAAAAAATCTGAATTTTCTTTCTATTTTCAATATAACTTCTGCATTAACTTCTGGTCTGTAGATCATTAGATAATTATTAATTTTGTTGTTGAGTACTAATAGCTGTTGAATTTCATGACATTCTTTTTAGCCAAAATCTCCAGTTAGTCCAGGTCCTCTGAAAGGCAGTGCACCCATCTGCCCTATCACCCACTTTTCCCATTTTTGCATCATTTGCAAGCCTGATGAGAATACACTTTGTCCCACCATCTAAGTTATTAATGAAGATGCTAAACAGTGTTGGCATCAATATCTAGCCTTGGAGTACATAGATAGTGACTGGACTCCAGGTGGACTTCGCACAACTGATCATAACATTTTAAGCTCAGCAGATCAGCCACTTTTCAGGCCAGATCACTGCACATTTAATTAGTCTGCTCTTCATCAGCTTGTCAATGAGGATGTAGTGGGAGAAAGTGTTGAAAGCCTTGCTAAAGTCAAGACAAGGAATATCAGCTGCTCTCCGCTCATGCACTCAGCTAGTCATCTCATCACAGAAGGCTGTCAGGTTGTTCAGGAATGGTTTCCTCTTCATAAATACATGTTGACTACTCCCAAACGCCTCTTTGTTGTCCATGATTTTGGAAACTCCTACAGCTTCCTGAGAAGAGGAAGAGGAGAAGGAGGTGCTGATCTGTATTCTCCATGGTTTCCAGTGCTAAGACACATGTAAATGGTTCAAAGCAGAGCCAGGAGAAGTTCAGACTTGGGGTTAGAAATCATTTTTTTCCTGAGAGGGTGGTCAAGTACTGGAACAGGCTTTCTAGAGAAGTGTTTGATGCCCCAAGCCTGTCAATGTTTAAGAGGCATTTGGACAATGCCTTTAACAACATATTTTAACTCAGTGTCATGCTTTTAGCTGGAATAGAATTGATTTTCTTGCTAGTAAGTGGTACAGAGCTGGGTTTTGGCTTTAGTCTGGAAATAATGCTTGCAACATTATTATTAAACATTAAAACACTGAAGTTTTAGTTGTTGCTCAGTAGCGCTTACCCTGATCAAGAACTTTTCAGTCTCATGCTCTGCCAGTGAGGAGGGGCAGAAGAAGCCAGGAGGGAACAGAGACAGGACACCTGACCCAAACTAACCAAAGGGGTATTCTATACCACAGCACGCCATGTCCATTATAGAAACTGGAGGGAGTTACCTGGAAGGGGCCGATCGCTGCTTAGGGTCAGGCTGGGTATTTAGAGGGTGGTGAGCAATTGTGTTGTGCATCACTTAGGTTTATTTTTTTCCTTTCTCCTTTTAATTTTATGTTCTCTCCCCTTGTTGTTTCCATTATTATTATTAGTAGTAGCAGTAGTAGTTTTGTATTATAGTTTAGTTACTGGACTGTTCTTATTTTGCCCCATGGGGTTTACATTCTTTCTCTTCTCCTCCTCATCCCACTGGGGAAAAGGGAAGCGTGAGCGAACAACTGTGGTGGTGAGTTACTGTCTAGGTCTAAACCATGAGACTTAGTAAGCCCTGAATCAGTCAAGCAGTTGGATTAGATGATTCTTGTAGATCCCTTCTAACTGAAATGTTCTCTGCTAAACTATGCTATGCTACGCTATACTATACTAAATAATTTCCTAGGTTATTTGCTCCATCATCTTCCCAAGGATCTAGGTGAGACTGACCAGCCTATAGTTGTCTGGAGCATCCTTTTTGTCTTTCTTGAAGATACAAATGACATTCACTTTCTTCCAGTCTTTCGCTGATTTTTCAAGAATTCAGTCTAAAATGATGGGTTTAACTATAGTGACTAAAACACCGGCATGTGTTGAAAGAGAAATCCCTGGCACAGAGATGGAGTGGACAGGAACGTCAATGAAGTCTCAAGCCATCTGCAGTAATTGTGTGTCAGTGTCTCATGGCTATTACTGCTCATCATAAAACATATGGTTAGAGAAAGTCAGGGCAGAGAGAGCAAAGTTCAACAGAAAATGTCTGTGAGGTTAATTTGTGAAGTCAAAGACTGGGATGTCACCCAGTTCTGCTAATTACTAACCCTGTTAAAATGCTTAACTAAGACTAGATACAAATGCAAAACAAATGGAGGCCTAGTTTTAGTAGTGTTTTTAACTGAAACCAAACAAGCAGCAAATCTGAAGAGCAGTTCTGAAGCAGAGCTCATGACTTGTCACTGGTGCTTTCACAGACAAATCTCACTGAGCCACTAAAAGGGATGTAAATGATGAGAGTCTTTCTTTAATGCTGTTTGTTCTCTCTGCTCTCTTCACCCCAGTTGTCCAGTAGAAAATTTAGTTCCTGAATCATGACATAACATTCATGAAAATATTAATTTATAGCCCAAGTGCACCTTTAATTATCACAATTAATTAATTAGTTTCTGCTACTAGTACAGTGATGACAATTTGGAATGACAAAATACCCTGTTAAAGTATTTCTTGGCACAGAAAGCATCTCCAGAAGAACAGGGAAGCTCCCTCTGGGAATGTTAAACAATACAAATTGTACGTACTCTTGGGTTTATCACCATAAACAATCCTCTCTTTTCACCAGACATGCAGAGATTTAAGCACTTAAATCTAACCAAAATGCTATGACTTTCAAATACAGAGGGTCCTAGGGTATTGAAGACTTCTCCATGGGGCTGGCAGAAATGTCACAGGAGTTAGAAGAGGTCTGTGCCCTCTTAGACTGATAGTTGAAGGCAAAGGAGGATACACTTGTGCCTCTCCAATATTAGCAGATGTTGGAGAGTTTTCAGTCCTAGTTCAGCCTCGGTTGTTCAGATGATCAAAACAATGTCGATTGTCAATGCTTTTCTCCAGTCTACTCCAGAAGGACATTCATCTTGTCCTGTAACAAGCTAAAAGAGGTGGAATGTACCATAGTGTAAGGCATTTCTCTCTTCTGAAATTTGGACTACTAATTCAGGCTGCATAATTAACTTTCAGCCAATTAAATTTAGGAGATACAGATGTAGTTCAATCAGTTAGTCAGGTCTTGATTCAGCTTCCCTAACATAAGTGTTTCCTGTTCATAGAATTATGGAATGGTTTGAGTTGGAATGCAGTTTGACATACCTCAAGGAATCTTGCTTGGTCTCCATCTGTTTCTCCAGAAGGTGGTCTTCCTCTGGCCTCATCTGCCATTCAGATGCAGCTGTCTGGGATATCTCAGATGTCTCACAAACGGTACTGGTGCCTGTATTTAAGCAATCAAACCTGGCTCCTTCTAGGAATGCAATGAGAAAACAGTGCTCATTCTCGGTATATAGAAAATTATCCGCCAAACACCTGAAGTCAGCAAGATAAAAGGAGACAGAATGTATTGTGGGATTCTTCAGAGCTTTCAAGGTGCTCACTCCCTTGGACTTCCAGGCCTAATCAACTCTTATAGATCGTAAAATGATGTAAGACATACTGACTACTTTCTGAGGAGTCAGAAATCTAAGCAGAACCATAATTCAGATATCCTGGCTTCCAAACCTCTGTTAAAATATTCAGCACTATTCACCATGGACCACATGCACTACTCATTAAAGATCTACATGGAGAAGATTTCTATTGATTTCAGCTATAGGCCTATTTCAATATGAGCTGCTCCTTCAAATATAGATACCCGTGCTGTACGTTCAAAGGTCCATAAGGCAGCCTGGGAAATCTTCCATGCTGTATGATGATTGCTCTGTCTTTTTGTTGTGTGTTTCTTGTTCTGGAGATCAATATTAGAGATTTGCTTTTGCATGAGTTAAGAGCCCCAGTTTTAGTGATTGAATTACTCCATGATAATCTACCCCCTTGAGCTATTACAAAACCTGATTTAATAGTGTTGCTTAGATGACATTTGAATATGATGCAGCTGTCTGAATCGTATTGCTGTAACTACTTTTTGATTGCCAGAAAAACAATTCCAATTATCCTTTTACCATTCTCATTGCTATGATGAAAAATCACCTCTACAAAAAAAAAAAGATATCAACATAAAGGACAACAAAGGCAAGGTAGGCTTCTAAAAACACTTTAAAAAAGAAAGACGAGTGACAATATACTTTAAAAAACATTTTTGCCTTTCTTAAGCAAAGCTTTTTAATGCATTGCATTGCCATTGTTGTAAAATTCTCTTCTCCTAATCAGATCAAATCCAGATCATTAATGAGCAAAATCATCATTTGAGTCCAAGTCATGATGGGAGCATGCATTTCCAAATTAATATGAAAAAGCATGACTACTAGGAATAACAGTTTGGAGAGATTTGTATCCAACTACTTTTGACCAGAAAAACAGGCCAAACTGATGGATCCACCCTGTATGTGCTGAGCTGAGACAAGTCCTCTGGATATATCTGCACTTGACCCCATGGACTGTATGAAGAACATCTTCATGATTAGAGTGAAGGCACAGGACAAAAATAATGAGCACCCATTCAGGGTGCTGTCAAAGCTCACACCCCTGAAACAGTTTGTCTCCAAGTTTTTAGCCTGTTCAATTGAAATCACACTTTGCAGCACACCCAGACAGGCTGTCTGTCAGCACCCTGCAGAAAGCCCATAAGGCAGCTATGTGGACAGGATGCTACTGGCAGGTGTAACGTACCATCTGCACAGCCATCTGGAAACCACCCTTTCTCAGGGTACAGATGTAACACCAAGGCCTCATTCTTCCTCCACTGACACAAGAGGAAGTTTCAAGCAACTCTATCAAAGTCACTGTCCTCCTCCCCTCCATGAAGGTATCATTGATGAAAACAGAATCTGGGTCCTGATCTAAGCTAGAAAGAAGGGTGTTCAGCACTTGGCTGAGTTTTGAGTTTTTCCTGCTAGAGGCTGAAATACAGCAAGGAAATAAAACCTAGCTGACAGAAGGAATTTATCAAGCCTACTAATGAATATCTAGTATAACCAGGCAAGGTGCTTGGAAAATACACTTCCAATAGAAAACATACATACAGAATAGCCCCTTATTTCTAGAAATCCTTTTCCTGTGAACAGAATTTCCAGAATATTGTATTTCATAAGATCCAAAATATCTCCAAACTTCTTTTCAATTCTAATCCATCTCTGATGAGCATTATTAATATCAGATCACAGGATACAGACATCTCAGAAACAAGAAGACTTTCACAGAGAGCAGCTATGATGCTGAAACAAGAATAGCAGTATTTAGGAATACGACTTTATTTCCTGTCTATAATATAGTCCAACCTAGGATTCTTTTCTTCTGTATTCATATGTTTTATAATTTCTCTGTGTTACCAATAGAGAAAGAAAATTTACTTAAGAATTCTTACCTACAATAGCAATAAAAATGGTAATAAATCTGAAAGTTCTGATCCCATTTTATTTCCATGTCACGTGATTTTTCAATGAAGTTGTCTTATCACAGTGATGCTGACTCTATGGCACAAATGCTAGTGCCAGTTCACTGTGCTCCTGGCTATGTCAGTAGAATCTAGTTGACTTAAAGCATTCATCAGGCCTATCCATAAATATTTTAATATAACCAGGAAAGTATTCCTTCAAAGCAAAATGTATCCATAGTAAGACATTTCCATAAATCCCTTTGTCCTGAAGCTAATTCCCAGAATATATCATTCACCAGATCAAAAAAAAAGGCCAAAACACCTTTCTTTCCATTATTCTGGGGCTGTTGTGGCAGGTCCATCCTATGGGACATCCCAGAGACTTATTCTATATAGCATGCAAGACTGAGAAGTACCTTAAAAAGGCCTGTTTTCTGCTCCCCACCCTGCTCTCACCTGCTGAAAGTTTGCCCTCCTAGGGTATTTGAAACACCCAGACCTCAAAGACCCTAAGATACACTAAAAATTAATGAAATGGGTATATACGTTACTAAAAGTTAGGCTTCAAGTTAAAGCAAGCTCTTCTACTTCTTCTACATTCAACCAAGGAAGACACTGGCATTTTCATAGGACTATTCATCCCACCTCTCAAGAGTTGTTCTGCCACAGAATGACTTATTTAAGGAGAGGTTCTCTCATTGCAGCCACTATTGGTTTCAGAGGAATTACAGATAACCTGTCAAGGACTGGTGCCTAAGTTCTGGATACACCAAGCTCAGTGAGATGATTCTCCAGTTATTATTCAAATTAGGATTTTCTGTGGTTTCTGTAATGATTTTTAGGTTTTTTTTTCCTTTGTTAAGTGTAAAGAGATAGCAGTAATTCTTCATCCACCTAATACATCTACTAGAAGATAAACACATAATTGATGATCTTAAGGTCCTTTCCAACCCTAACGATTCTATGATTCTATCCCCTTCCAGGTTGATAAGTAAAACTATCCTTCACCATTTAATTGTATCAAATAGATTCTAGATTTCTTTATACTTATCACAGTTCATCCAGAGTTATTTCTGCACACAGGACTGATATCACAATTTTAAAGAACATTGAGTATTCATCTAATAACCATGACTATTCTTTTCTCCTCAGTTAGCTGCTCCATTGTCTCCCAAAACATTTTAAAACCTGAAACTGTAGAAGATAATTCCCCACTTAAAATCACTTTATTGATCATAAAGGCCTTGGCACATTATCACCACAAAACCCTTTAACGTGTATTAAACTATAATGGCAAATCTGAATGCTGGGTCCTTTATTTCACATTTTGCTGGTGAAATTAGCTACATGAAAAAAAAAAAAAGGATGTTTTTGTCACTATAACTACAACTACATTAAGGGTTGCCTTGGCCAAAGGTTACACCTCATCACATGCTTGTTTCTAATAGCTGTATAAGCAGGAGGTTTCAGTGCAGGCATATGAATAAACAGGTAAAGGACAGATGTTTAACTAAGAGACCAAATGTTAAGACAGTGAGCATTCTCAGTTCCCATGAATAAAGAGATTTAATCAGTTCATCCAATGCACATTTGGTTCAGCAAAGCATATAAATATGTGCTCAACTTTAAGTATGTGGCTAAGTTCCACTGAAAACAATAAGAATCAAATATATACTTAAACACATTATTGTAGGAAGACTGGATTACTCACATACTTAAGGGCTTTGCTGTATCAGAACTTCTGGCCACCACAGAATTCCTGATTTCATCTATTGCATATCTGGATCCAACACTAAAATTGCCTGGCAAAGCATTCACACAGGTTAGCACAGCATACCGAAACATCTGCATCCAGAGGGTAAGCTCCTCTAATTTTGTTTCAAAGGGCATTCTGTATTTCTTCCAAAAGTTCATCACAATAGCTGGTGATACAGATGCCAGGAAATTAAAACCTGTAATTTTCCTGTCTACTTTGATACAGCACCTCTCCCATTAATTAGTTTATCCATATACAAATGTTACAGTTAGGGATTATGGCTCTGGAAAGTTAATAGTTTAATCAGTGCATCAGAAGGCTAATGACATCTACTGCCAGTTTTCTCCAAAATGCATTTCAGGGATATTAATGTTATTAACAGACTGATAAATAAACTTTATCCTCTGAGCTCATATGAAAGTTTAAGAGGGGGGAAGTAGAGTAGGAGAACAATTATAGTTGTTCTATACACAGGGCGAATCAGGGACTATGCCATGGATTCCCTTGAAATAAATTGTGTTTGCTTTTTTTCCCACTTTTGGCATTTCCAGGTGCCTGTCTGGTTTTAACATCTTCTTCAGACTCAATAAATTTCTTGAAACAAGGCTCTGTCATACATTCAGTGAGTCACAACTGAAAAATAAAAGTAATCCCTCCGTGGAATAAATGCGCTTGAGCTGGAGACCAGGAAAAATGTATTGTTTTTTAAAATTGATGGTGATACACTTTAACTTTTTTTTTAAAGCTTGTTTTGCTTTGAAACTGTCAGAGAATGTTCACTGCTTGTTTTGTAGGAGAAACAACTCTCCTGTTGGGCCATAAAAACAAAAAAAGAGGTATTTTCTTAAGGATGACTAAAAGAATCTGTGAACTCAGGGGAATCATTAGTTCAGATCAAGCTCTCAGGCCACATTTTCACCTCAGGAAGTGTAAACTACTTGTTGTGCTGATTGCCTGAACCACCTTCCCACAAGATCAGACATGGGTGGCTAGGCAGAAGTGGCGTTACCTCCTTATGAGGGCAAACACAGGGCTCAGGCATGAACATATGTATTGCACACACATTTTTTTTCCTGTTCATGTTAATCCCTTTCAGTCCCTCAAGATATCTGCCTCAAGCACTCTTCATATGCACTCTTCATATGCACTCACTATCTCATTTTTATTGGCATTTATTGGGTACTCGATGTGAAAGCACATGACCTGCGCAGATAGTCATGATCACTGCATATCTTTGGAAGATTGGGGTAGAAACTTTTGGACTAAAATGAGTCAATGACGAAAAAGGCTCAAAAATTTATCTAAGGACAATTTTGAAGAACTCTTGTTCTGCAAACAGGTCAGATGAGGTTGGGCTTCGGCACAGAGCATAGCCCCTCTGAAGGCCCAAGGCTTCTTGGTTATTTGGTCAACGCTCCCATTAACTTCAATGGAAGTGTTGCTTAAGCAACATCTGTAGGGTCACATTGTGGTTTAACCCCTGCTGGCAACTAAGCCCCACACAATCCTTCTCTCACTCTCCCCCAGTGGGATGAGGAAGAGAATAGGAGGGGTGAAAGTGGAAAAGTTCATAAAATACAGACAGTTTAATAGGTAAAGCAAAAGCTGTGAATACAAGCAAAGCAAACCAAGGACTTCATTCAGCACCTTCCATGGGCAAGCAGGTGTTCACTCATCTCCAAGAAAGCAAGGCTCCATCCTGTGTAGTGGTTACTTGGGAAGACAAGCATCATAACTTCAAATGTCCCCCATTCCTCCTTCTTCCACCAGCTTTGCATGCTGAGCACAACACCATATGATATGGAATATCCTTTTGGTCAGTTGAGGTCAGCTGTCCCAGCTGTGTCCCCTCCCAACTCCTTGTACACCCCTAGCCCACTTACTGGGAGGTACAGAATGAGAAGCAGAAGAGGCCTTGATGCTTTGTAAGCTCTGCTCAGAAATAGCTAAAATATCCCTGTATTATCAACACTGTTTCCAGCACAAATCCAAAACATTGTCCCATACTAGCTGCTATAAAGAAAATTAACTCTATCCCAGACAAAATCATCACAGGTCAGGTTTTAGAACTGGATCTAGTTAGTTAATGCTTTATTGTCTAGCCAGAGATGGTGTGATGATTTGTATTCCAGACTTGAGCCTCCAGGAAGTTAAGGCAAGTCTATTATTTTCTTGCTATTTCTACTACCTCTTGCCATCATTGCACATGTTTTTTAGCATATTATCCATGTATAACAATGTCGAGGTTTTAACCCAGTCAGCCACGCAGTCTCTCTCTCACCATCGCCCTTCTTGTCCTCCCCCTGCTCCCAGAGGGATGGGGAGGAGAATCAAAAGAATGTAACTCCCACGGGTTGAGATAAGAACAGTTTAGTAACTAAGGTATAACACAAATCACTGCTGCTACCACCAATAATAATAATGATTAGGGAAATAACAGGGGAAGAGAATACAACACCTCACCACCTGCCGACCAATAACTCGCCCCACCCAGCAGTGAACTAGCCCTTCCAGGTAACTCCCAGTTACATCCCAGGCATGACACACTGTGTTATGGGATACCTCTTTGGTCCGTTTGGGTCAGCTGTCCTGTCCCTGCTTCCTCCCAGCTTCCCCTCCTCCCTGGCAGAGCATGAGACTCAGAAAGTCCTTGGTCAGACTAAACATTTAAGCAGTAACTAAAAACATTGGTGTTATCAGTGCTGTTCCCAGGCTGAAAGTCAAAAACACAGCACTGCACCAGCTACTAAGAAGGAGAAAAAATGACTGCTACTGGTAACCCAGGACAAACAATAAGCTGGTCTTCTTCAAAATCTTGTATGAGAGGCAAAAAGACAAGATCTCCCATTGTACACACTCTGTAGCATTGCAAGATCACTGCAAAACAGTGAGTTTTAAACATTAAAAAATGTTAGTATATGTCTTAATAGTAATTTCATTTAAAGGGTAGATTTTCATGATAGTACCCCAACAAGGCTTGAATACATCAAGATTCAACAGAATAGCTAGTTTTAAAACTTACATAATAATATTTTGTCTCTTTCATAAGAATATCATAAACTTATTAAGAAATTCCTAGTCTCTCTAGATGCCCTCTTGTGTGTATATATTATTGCATAATATACCTCTTCCAGCTGGAGTTTCTGATGTAACTATCTCTCTTTAATTAGACCACCTCTTAAACATAAGCCTTAGTGAGTCATATACACATATTTACTTTTTGCACATGCTAAAGAGCTTTTCTAAGAAGCCTTTTGCTCAACTGCAGCCAAATTTACACTGTCAGTGTTGCTGACCTAGTCATTGCCAAAGCTGTCAAGAGATATGAATTCACATCTCCTTGGAAGAAATTAACCTCATCCATGCCAGGTATACACAGTAGAGTCCAGATGTCTGCAGCTTTGGAGTTTACATATAAGCTCCAAGTAACATCAATACAGACACTTATACTTGATCAGATAGATGGATCACTTTCTATAATCCATTGCCTGTATTGACTAGAGATGCAAACCAACTGCCTAAACATATGTTCCCAGTACTATTTTACCCTCCATAGAGGGTTACTAACATCTGTAAAATACTGGCAGCTGTGACAGAAGATCTATGGGAGACATCTTTCATTGTGGAATAAAACACAGAGGCCAGCTGATACCTATAGCTTGTTTCAACTGACATTATATACCTGTGTGCAGACAACTGAATCAAGACTTCTATTGACCATACCCACTGGAGAGTTTAGGCAAGTGTATATTCATTCATGTGGGATGTTTAACTTTAGGTTTCTTAATCTAATTCTGAATGCAGGCTAGGCTAGGCTAGGTTTTAGGTCTCCAATCCAGAATGAAGTATCCAGAACTGGTATCTTGCATTGCTCAGGTTGCTACCCATCATGATCTTGTTATCCTGGCCTTGGCTTTGGCCAGAAAAGAGCATAAGTAGAACTAGAGATGGTTTGAGAACTTTTTCCAGCATAGGAAAAAATTTACTTTGCAGCTTAAAATAAAGTAAAGCTAGTTATCATGCATCTCTCCCTGCTCTCCTCTCTTTTAGCTCCACTCTTGTGATAGTCCTCCACCAGTCAGCAAGGTAAGCCCACAGGTACACAGGTGGCAGAGCCATGGCAACCCATTATTGCAACCCCGAGCCTCGGTTAGTCCTTCATCCTTTGAAGAGGATGGCATGTGGAGGTGCCGCTGATTTCGCTGCAACACATTATATTCTCCTCCTCTAAGAAAACACAATATCCAAACATGAAGTCTGCAAAAGTAATTAACATTGGGCTGTGTGCATACAACACTACTCATCCTTCTGAATCTTCCTTATGAACTTCCTTATAGACCTCTAAAAATGACAGTTTTCTCTCTTTTTAGATTTTTAAAGAGTCCTACTATCAATTATTTCTTACAAAAATGTTAGCTTAGGGGCAGGGTGTTGACGTCTTTTATCTACTCAAATACCAACACTCTCACCGAAAGCTGAATAAATTATGTCTCTGTTTTGCCCTCATCTCTTTACTCAGAAATGGTCTAAAAGAACATAAAGCAGCTGCCCACTTTTGAACTCAAGCCCATTCTTTATCATATTAAACATTTCAGAAATGCTGCTTAATCCCCACTTCTTATCAAAATTTCCAGCATCTTTCCTACAGACAAACTACAGGCTTAGGAGCTCTTCAGTGTCTGGAGTTAATCTTATATATCTGATGTCTGGAGTCTGTCTGAAGCATGGACACAAAAGCATGTTCCCTGATGCAGAACCTGTTTGACCCTTTTGGTTGTCTGCTCTGTATCCTCAGTCTTCAGCACAGTGCTTTGAAAATAACAGGTGCACTACAGCTCCTGTAAAACAGGCTCGAGCCTCAATCTAAGGAAAGGCAAAAGCTTTAAGAACAGCAAGTCTGAGCATTATGTGCTTTGTTCTGGGAAGTGGTTTTAGCACGTGTTATGTCAATTTAATATTGAGCGTGAGCCACCAAGGAACTGTGAAAATCCCAACCCTATTTGTGGGGAAAGAAGTATGTAGAGACAAAATATTATTATTTTGGCCTGTCCAGAATCAGGAGCAGGATTCACATGGGACTGCAATGTATGAAAATTCAGTAAGCTGCCCTCCCAGGGCATCATCTGACAAATATTAAGTTGGCATTCTGAGAACTTGCTACATTCAGAATATTTTTTTCCATTATTACTTGCATTGCAGGTCTACCTGGAGGCTCTGTAGGGCATATTTATCATCCATAGTAGGTGTACATTGAAATCAGGCCTTCAGAACAATCCATTCTGTCACTTAAGGAACTATCCTGTTTTAGTTTAAAAGTTTTTCTTTTCTTTTTTAAGATAAAAGGTTGATTTAAGCATTCATCTCAGGATTGCCTTGAGAGTGGCCTACTGTGGCTTGCAAAATACCCACCTTTGATTATCTTACCATATGCATTTCATAGGTAAGATACTGATGTAAAGAAATAATGGTGAACAAGCACCCTTTTTACTGTAGAAATGCAAAGATGCTCACTGTCCAAGGAATTCGTACAGTATAAAAGAGTTTGCATTTTATATTTGTGCAATATATGCAGTATAAACGAGCAGAGAGGAGATGGATAGAATCAGAACAGGAAGGATTCCTGTTGGAGAAGTTCGTAGAGAACTGTCTCCTGTGGGAGGGACCCATGCTAGAGCAGAGGAAGAGTGTGAGGAGTCGTCCCCTGCAGAGGAAGAAGTAGCAGAGACAACTTGTGATGAACTGGCCACAATCCCCATTCCCGATTTTGCTGTGCTGCCTGGGAGAGAGAGGTAGAGAACTCAGGAATAAAGTTGAGCCTGGGAAGAAGGAAGGGGAGGGGGGGGAAAGTGTTTTAATATTCGGTTTTTATTTCTCATCATCATACTCTGATTTGATTGGAAATTAATTAAAGTCTTTTGTCCGTGATGGTAATTGGGGAATGATCTCCCCCTGTCCTTATCTCGACCCATGAGCTTTTTCAGTGTATTTTCTCTCCCTCTCCAGCTGAGGAGGGCAGTGATAGAGCAGCTTTGGTGGGCACATGGCATCCAGACAGGTTCAACCCACCACATGAGTAAATCTGAAGTGCCTTCCAGTGCATAATAATCTTACCAAAGTTTATGTTTTTTCACATCACTACATTTTCTACTGATTTTTTTTCCACAGTTATTTCATGGTCTAGCTGTTTTTTCTTATTATTGGATAGTGTGGTGCACAACCTTGTTTACTTTCTCAACAAGCTCACACTTTTTAATAGCCACTGTTTATTTAGTCTGAAGACAGAACATTTAAACTGCAGTATTGCATTGCACATAATAAGGATAACAAGGACTTGAGTGATGTGTCTCTAAAAACAAGCAACCTCTGAAATAGGTATTAAAAAGTTCGCTACATACAAAAATTTGCATTTTTTTTTCCTCTTAGAATTGAGGAATAATCACCTTATGTGAATGCATTTTCTTATTTTTTTTCATGTGGGTGAAAAAAGCAGACACAGGGAACGTAAGAAGCAAACTCTTATAAACACAAATCCCTTAATTAGGAACACAGCATTCCTGAGTAGCATCAGGCTTTATGCAATAATATTCTGTTAAAAGAAAGAAAAATCATTTTAAAAAATCATTTTTATCTCTTCTTAATGCATTTTGTTAGTGTTTGAGAAGATTGTGATACACACGGACCCCATAGGAGACCCAGAGCTTGGAGCATGCAGTATCCCTTTAACAGCAGAGAACCAGTCTATCTGCTCTGAAGGATATCAGAAAACTGTGTGGACCTGAGCCAGTCCATGACTGCTGGCATGCTCGGCAGGGTTTAGTCCTTGTGCCTTTCTTGTTTAGCTGTATAGGGATAGCCATAGCATTTCCAGCTCTTTTCCTTTCTCTCAATAGAGGAACCTCTACTTAATACACAGAAAAACACTCCAACATATCACATTCTGATACCTGGTATCAGAACTTGGTTAAAAGCTCTTTTCACTCCAAAATGTGAAAATCAATAGATAGGAAGTCTATACATTTGCTGTCTTTTCTAGTAGCAAAAGTCTTAGAGATCAAAAACCAGCAGTCCCTTTATCATATTCTCAGGACAATTGTATTATAGAATCATAGAATCATAGAATAGTTAGGGTTGGAAAGGACCTTAACATCATCTAGTTCCAACCCCCCTGCCATGGGCAGGGACACCTCACACTAAACCATGTCACCCAAGGCTCTATTGAACCTGGCCTTGAACACCGCCAGGGATGGAGCATCAATGTACATGTCATGCACAACTCTTTCTGTAAGGGGTCCAAAATAAAACTCATATAATAAGTCCTGTCATCTCCTTCTGAACATTCAAAATTACCACACATTTTCTGTCTCATTATGTTTTCTGCCTCTCTTGCCATATAAGTAGAGTTGTCCATAAATCCGTAAGATCATGGTCTCCCAGAGTGAATGCCTGCTGCGATTATATAAATTCCCCAAAGCTCTTGGTATTTGCATATGCAGATTGTAGCCATGATGCAATTTTCTGTTGATAGACACATTCCTGCTGTTAATATCCACAGAACTCTTGATGTGTATCTGTTGTTTTCTCTATTACCTCCAGCCTGCCATAAGTCTCCAGCCATATTCATTAGATTCAATTAGTGACATTTTGCCCTGTGAGAATCTGTCAATATAAAAATGGCACAGTAATGCTCAGAAAATTGTCAAAATAAACACTTTTAAAATAGTATCAGATGACTGAAACTACAGTAGTGTAAGATCCATCAGTCCCCATGTGCTTCACAGATCATTCTATGAAATTCAATAGAAACATATATTAAGAAATAAATATGTATAATTTAAATAAATTAAACCTATAAAATAAATGGAATATATGGAAGAAATGTGGTAGGACATAATGGTGTCATTTAATCCATTACTCTACTTTAAAACAGGACTGCTGACACGCAAATCTGTGTTTGATGGATTTCAGAGCACATTTCCTCTTGAAAATAGACTGTTAATATGTTCACTAGTGTTTATTTATAACAAGCATTTTGTCATGGTTTAACCCCAGCTGGTAACTCATCACCACGCAGCCATTCGCTCACTCCCTCCTTTTACTCCAGGCAAGACATGGAGAAGAATTGAAAGAATGTAAACCCCATGGGGTGAGATAAGAGCAGCTTAATAAATAAAGTACAATATCATACTAATAATAATAATAATAATGATAAAGGAAATAGCAAGGGGAGGGAATATAAAACTAGAAGGAGAAAAGAAAACAAACACAAGTGATGAAGAATACAATTGCTCACCCCCTGCCAACAGATACTCAGCCTGACCAGAGCAGCAATCTGGGCCTTTTGGGTAACTCCCCCCACTTTGTATACTGGGCATGATGTGCTGTGCTATGGAATACCCCTTTGGCTAGTTTGGGTCAGGTATCCTGTCTCTGCTCCCTGATGGCTCCTTGTAGCCCTCCTCACTGGCAGAACATGAGACTGAAAAGTCCTTGATAGGAATAAGCATTACATAACAATAACTAAAACATCAGTGTGTTATCAGTGTTGTTCTCAGACTAAAGCCAAAGCACAGCACTGCACCAGCTAGAAGGAGGAAAACTACTCTACCCCAGGTGAAACTAGGACACATTTCTTTATGATTTCAGAGTTTTCATCTTTTCTGCTCCTGATACCTTTCGATATTTCCATTTTTCTAATTTCACCTGATCAACATTTATCATTGCAGCTGTCTCTCCCAAAGTTTTCTGCCTCTAGACAATTTTAAAGAATGAACTTGTATTGTTAATACTTACTTTAGGTCAAAATTCTTTTAAGAAATGGTGGAATATATATGCCTGTGCTGTGGTTTCTTTCATAATGTTTCTCTAATTTATTAAGATCACCTTCAATTTTAGTCTTGTCCTCTAACATACTGACAAAGTGCCTATAAACTGGATGTCATCTATACATTTAATAAGCATAGCCTTGATTTGATTATGTGATTTACGTCATTAACAAATCAGAGTGAAGAGAAATACTCTTGCAGTTTGAAAGGAAACAAGTGATAACTTTACCTGGTTATGTACCACTCTACACTCATCTCTAATAGTAATTTTACTTTTGATATGTCTCCCCAATTTGCTTTACAAGAATGCAATGCTAGGCAATGTCAAAAACCTTAGTGAAAATAGAATATGAATTTTGCTTCTTTTTTGTCCACATCACCTGTTTCATAAAAGAAAATTACATTGATCTGACAAGATATCTTTTCTTTGGCAAATTCATCTTTGCGGCTCTTTGTTATCATCCAAGAGCTTGCAAGTCACTTCTGACTGTTTGTTTTAGATTCTCTCTAGGATTTGACCAGACATTGACTTGTTTATAGATTTACATTTCTTCCTCCCTTTACACAGGTACGTGTAAGATTGCTCCTTTCCTGTGCAGCAGAGTCTTATATGTCCTCCACAAGCTGTCAAAGATAACTACTAATGTTTCTGAGCCTGGTTCAGCCTATATTAAGGTCAGAAGGCCCAGACAAGCTGAAAAACCTGCAGCATACCAAAATACTGTCAAATACTATCTGCTCCTGTTCTTGGTTGAGCTATCCATTGTTGTTAACAATGACTTTGCCACTTGTCATGAGTAAACTTTATAATGAAGACGAAAAGAAAAGAAAATAACATTCTTCACTTCTTTTTTAAAGTTTCCTTTACACCATTTAGTAATAGCTATTCCTTTGACTGAATAAATGTCTAACACTTTCTTTGTGGGCCTTCTATTGCTGCTAATCCACTCAAAGAACAATTTTACTTCCAGTTTCTCTTGCTACCTACAATTCATTCTGATTTCTTTCCTACCTGGTCCTGATGTTATATATGCGTGTTTAATTGTCTGTAGTTGCCTCTCCTTTATCCATATAAAATGTTCAGAGTGAATAAAGACTTCATAATTTATCCAAAGGTCTTTAATATTTTTTCTATCCTTTCTCTTTATTGAAATACAGTGTGATTTCTCGGAAAACTGCAACTTCTCTTGGATTCTTCTTTTTTGTTGTTGTTGCTTTTGTGAAATCTTCCTTACCATTTATGTGTATTTATCAACATCTCCTGGGCTTAGAACTTATTAGCGGCACACAGACAGAAAAACAGGGATAAAGAGAACAAACCTCAGGAAACAGCGCTAGCAGTATCCCTGAAGGATCCTTCTGCTTGTACTAAAGCCCATTTTCAGGTGAGAACGAAGTCCTACCCTACCTACCCAGCTGAGTCAAGTCTGTACATCACAGGGATTCCTGCTGCTGCACTAACCTCTTTGGAGCTGCGGCTCCCCAAAGCACTTGGCATCAACAAATGAAAACATCTACAGCCTGCAGAAAACAGCATGTTCGGTTTTGCATTCAGTGTGTAAACTGTAAGCTGGTTTCAACCATATTTTGTTACCCTTTGAAATGTTTCCTCAATAGTAGGTTGCACCATCTGCTGCGCTGTTTGCCTGCATGTTTTGCTTGTTAAACTGCTCCCCCAGCAGCACACAAAGGAGGAAAAACAGTGGTGCCTTTCAGGAAGATGTCTCTGTCCTCCGCCTACCTCTTCCCACCCTAGTGTTGAGCTGCACACAACAGATGCTCCTCTAGTCATACCTCATGCATACTTGCTTTAGGACCTAAGCCAAAGTCCACTGTAAAACCTCAGAGGCTTTAAAATCTCTTTCCTCATGAAGCCTGTAGGTTTGTTTAACACACTAAGGACACAACAACCACAATTGCTAAAGCAAAAGGTTAAGTTTCACCTCAAGATTCACCAGGGAGTATGAGGTCTGCCGCAGCTAATTCTGAACATCTGCTTAAATATGAAAGTCCAAAACTGATCAGATGTCAATAAACTTCTTTTTCTCAATAACCCTACAGATAGAACAATAATTACATCACACTAGTGGGTACTCTGTCTCCTGGCTAAATGCTGACATATTGTCATGACAAGAATACTCTATCTTGGTACAGGTAATGAAGCAGGGCTTTTCTTTCTTTTCCATCAGTTACTCTTCATCCTTCTTTCCTCGTGTGTTTATTAAACCTGAGCAAATACCATACAATGATTTTGCATGAAATATTCTTTGAAATGTGTTGACTAAAACTCGCACTGTACTATATAAACCCAAATTACTCACTTCATGAACTGTGTGAATGATGGGAAGAAGGGGAAACGCAGTGAGTAATGCATTCAACTATGACTGCAGAATGCTCGGAGTAAATTATGCAACCCAGAAGCATTTACAGCCAGCCCTGCTCTGAATAACATGACACAGTTTCTTTGTGGCTTTAAGTCACCTCAGCAACAGGGACATATGAGGAGCTAAACTCATTGCTTGGGAAATGCTTTCTCAGGATGCATATTTGCTTTGAGACAGCAAGGCCTCTGCCCCAACTCCTATCAAGAAATTTAATCCTGCAGGAATACAAGACATGAATATCCTTTACAGAGAAATAAACATTTGTTTTTCTTGTGCAATCTTCTGCCCAATTGTCATGACCATAGGATTGATGCAATACATTAATATGACTCTAATTTCTCCCTACAGTTACTATCTTAGAAAAGTAATATCACAGTCTTGTTTTTTCTTGATTTCCCAAACAATAGATTGTCATGCAGGCACCCGTAAATATTAACCTGCTAACCAGTCCTGGATAGTAATTCAATTAAAAAACTCAGCAAGGTCACCACAGTTGTAACTTAATGGTAGCATCTAAAATATTTCTTATGAAGAAGGATGGCATCCTACAGATGGAGAGATGTCTACATATGAACTAATAGCTCCAGGGTTTCTTTGCAAAAAAAAAACAGAGAAAGACAGGCATTTCTAGAATTAAATTAGTCTCATTCTGAGTAGTTACTTGAAACAAATCATATCAATCATATTCTGAAAGTCCCATTACTCTCCATGGATGTAAATGGAAGCTAAGATGATTTGTCGCTGATGCAAAGATATAGACACCTAACCTGCAGTGAGATAAATCTCACCCACAAACCTGCCTGTGCATGGAGGCAGGTGCAGGCTTTGCGGTAGAGCTATGTCATGTAGTATGACAGCATGTACCACACCAGCTGGTACTAATGTTCCTTGAGCTTGCCTGGGAAATCTTCCTGATATTTCTGTGTCCAATGGGGTGAACCAGATACCAAGAGAAGATTTGGCCTCTTGGAGTTTATTTCCTCCTCTGCAAGCTTTTCCAGGTGGCTGAGCCCCGATCAAATATTTATGCAGCTAAATATTTCTCTTCTCCATGGGAGGGAAACAGTAAAACTACAGATCCTAATTTGTTTTTGCAGAGGGCTGGAAATAACAACAAACTGGTCATTAAAACTAATCCTCTTTTTCTTTTTCTTTTTTTCTTTCATTCCTTGCAGATGCCAATAAACTTCCCAAGGACAAATCTGAAACTCTAAGTTTCTTTCTCATAAGAAGGTTAGCAGGTGAGTAAGGTTGTTTCAGGAAATCTGCAGTGCCACTTCTACCAGAAATACTTCTTGGATTATTATCCATAGAATTTGGTAGCTCTCAGGGGTCACCATAACTGAGCAGGACCTGACATAGTAGCATCTGCACAAACACAGACAGGAGAAGGGACCTCTTTCCAAAATGTTAATGTTCTAATGCAAGGAGAAAAAACAACTTCTCTTCAGAAACTGAGGTTATTTGAGATACATTATCTGTAAAAATATATTGTAGTTACAGCTATTTTAATTAAAGAAATTATATTAGGAGACATTCCCAGGCACAGGAACTCATCTTACAGAGCTAAGATGATTTTATTCCATGTCAACTGAGTTCATCAAAAACAATTTCTGAACAGGATTCAGGTGGACAGTTATATGCGGTCACCCTGTCTGGGAGAGCAGCACACATGGTACAGATATGAGCTATTCCACATCAGTATCTAAAAGCAGTCCCAGGTATATTTTATTTACTAGAAATGACATAGCCTCATGTCAGCTCTTTGTCAAGTAATTTGCTAATATAAAGACTTTTTTAGGCTTTCAAGAGGTGAAAAGCTTGTCCAGGAGAGCACCAGTCATAGTTAGTGTAGGCAATTTCTTTCTCTGAGTAGGTGACTGCTTGTATTGCAAAGCCACTCACAAGAATCCCCGGCTTTCAAACTGACAAGGAGATGAACCACAGACATCCCTTTGCCAATTGCAGCCCCTCCTGTTGCATGCCATTTCTTCAGTGATACTGCTTTCCTCAAGGTAGAGCACTACAGACCTCCATCATTCAGATATTAGTCACAAAATCCTTCAAGCAACATTTTCCTTCTGACTCAGAAACTTGCAATTTGCTTTTCACTAGCAGTTCAATAAAGGGGAAAAAAAAGGTTATTTAATAATATTTGTCATAAGTTATTTCTTCTTCTTATGCATTTGTTCAACACAGGCTACTACAGAACTTGACATTGATCTAAAAATTTGATGCTTTTACCGGCATGTGAGGACAAAGGACTATACTGTGCCTATCTTACCTAATAGTCCTAATTTAGTCATCCTGCTGTCACTTTATCTAAGGGAATGAGCAATTCATGTCAGTGCTGCCCACCACTGCCAGAGACTTTCAAAAAATGGAGTGCAAAACTGTGATCACAGTACGTAAAAAAGTCCCGTTTTCTCGTGACATCTAGAGTATGTTGTAGCTTTTCTAAGTCTCTCACTGGAAGTTTGGGAGTTTAGGAAAACTGATTAATTTGAAGATGTTCTACAACCTTCATAGGAAAAAAGAAAAAAGAGAGAAAGCTGAAGTGTGAGCTAAGTGTAGGTAAGACCTGATATTTATGTATTCATTCTTTTTGCCTGCTGAAATGATGGAAGCTAAATTACAATTTCACAGAGTTTTCTCAAGCAACAAACCATGAACAATTGGAAGGGCAGTATCAGCAGAAGGAATGATGAATGACTAAATTCCAGTTTATTCCAATACTAAAGTAACAGCAACAACAGTAACAGCAACAACCAAAAGATGCAGAATATTGAAAGTCAGAATGTGGACAAGAAAGAGACCCTGCTCCCTTTTTCAGTTATGCAGGGTGCCATTAGAAGTCTGTTCCTATCAAGTCCCTCTTATGTCCACATAAAAGGTTTAGTTTTAGGTTGTTTTGCAAGGAGCATTGAGTTAGACTTGATGATGCTTATGGGTCTCTTCCAACTTGAGATATTCTATGATTGTATGTCTGCTGAGCTGAAAGATACTGGCATTGGTGCTGGAAGAGCAGAGAATAAAGACATAGAGTAGAAGAAAATGAAGTGTTCAATTCACCTCATCTAAATTCAGAGGTCTACAACAGGAGTCGATCTATGCTAGTTGCCTTCATTCCAGTTATAGACAGTGGAAAGGAACATTTGTAGGTATCAATTGAAATTTGGGTCTGATTTACCAGCGTGTCGTGCCATGTGAATGTCACCAGACTCATCAACAAAATCTGAACAAAATGAAAATGATTGGTCTGACATAGGCAATGACCCGTCAGGTTTTTGTAGCCATCAGGGAACAGCGCAGTTTAAGACGACATATGGAAGAGAAGAGTGAGGTGCCACGATGTTCAGGGAAGCCTTCCCGATACCTTTATAACACAGCAAATGAAACCTCAGGAAACCGAGACACAGCATGGAGGATTTGAGCAATCAAAACCAATCCACATGCTGGTGAATGCAGATCTTAGCGTCACAGGGGATTTTCAGAGGAAAAAATACTTTAAAAAATTGGAGGACTATTATTCCAGTTCTCAAGATTTTTAAATCATGAGCTTGAAAAGAACACACAGCTCAACAAGCACCGGCAGGTGCCATGTCTGATTTGTGTTTATATTTCACACTGTGCTTCAACTGTCACATAATGAAATAATGTATCTGTTAAAAGCTCATTGATTTTATTTACCTTTCTGACAAGTGGGAATTCAGTGCTACTTACCACCCTGTAGGATAGTATTTGCATACAACCTTTTGTGGAATATCATTTATTTTGATTTATAAGAGTTCTGAAATCATTGCACTCGTTTATAGCGTCAAGAAGAGATCAGTCACCATAAATGGTCCAAACTTATGCTAAAGAAGAGACAACATTAGTTCAATCCAAGCAGTTTTATTTCAAGTTGAATTATGTTTCCCAAGGCAATGCACAGTCTTCACAAATGTCCATAGGATCTATGAGTAAGTAAAACCAACAAACATGAGGAGACAGGAATTACATTAACTTCCATTTTATTCCCCTCTCTTTTTTTCACCACCAATACAACCTGAGCATATAGAAAATTAAATTTGTTTCAATTAACTATTGGAACATTTGTGTTGCTGTCAGGGAGCAGCAGGATCCAGCTTCTCCCTAAGGGATGGAGGCTGGGACCATTGTGATAACCCCAGTGGAGAAGGTTCCAGAGCCACCAAGGGGTCCCAGAGACCAGGTGGGGCAAGGGGAGAAGGAATTGGGCTCAGATGAGCTCTGATGGGTGCCAGGGCCTGTGCAGCGCTGAGAGGAGGGAAATAGAGGCTTAAGATCAGGTTCAGGGAGGGGAATCAGGGCCAGACACAACCCTGAGATGACTGGCAAGGATATAGGGACAAGGGCGTTTGCCCATGTATTGGCAGATGCCATGGCCAGGCAGGGCAGTGCTTCAGGGAGCTTGTGATCAGTGTCCTGTGGTATCATGGGGCAGGGACTGATGGCCCTATGGGGTTGAAATGAGGTCCTGGACCATGGGCAGGAGGAGAAAGGCCCCAGGGACAGGCAGAGCCATCAAACTATAGCAGGGCCCCCAAGGCCCTTACACTAATTAAGTACCACAGCTCTATTTTTGTTTATGAGTAATCAGTCAAGTCAAATGTGCCAAGCACAGACTACATACATGTGGAAAATTGCTAAAGAGATTTTTTCTGACAGATGTCTGAGTAGCTAATACATTATTCCTCTTCAGTACTGATTATATATTATCCAGAAGACTGGATATTCCAAACCTGCCAAGATATAAAAGCTAATGTTTTCTAACTGGGGAGAGAGGAGGAAAGCCCATTTAGCATGATGATGTTTCTAAAACTGAGCTTTGATTGTTAAGCCTGCTTAGCCAAATTCTCAGGTTAAATATAAAAACGATTACCTTTTTTTTCATGCTCAACCTCAAGCTGTCAAAATCAGAAAATTTGAAGTCTGAATTGGCACCATTTTCTTAAATTATTTATAAAAAGCTAACAGTTAGACCTCTTTTTTTTTTTTTTTTTACTTTCTGTAGCCATTCTGACACTATGGGTTCCATCCAAGCATGTGGTATGCAGACATGCAGGGGAAAGCAGACTACAAATGTGTGGATTTGGTTTGTAGGACACAAGGCTGTTGTTCTCCTCCAGTGCACTGCAGCAGTGGGTGAAGGTCAGAGGATGTGACCTGTAAAACCTGAGCAAAAAGAGCACTCCTGAGGCTTCATACTATTATGTTTAACCAGAACAAATCTGTGCAGAACGTCACCCTCTGTTGTAGCTATGGGGAAGAGGATGATGTTTTGAATACTTGTAGCATTAATATTATAGTCTTAAGGAGCACTGAATCATAGAATCATAGAATGATTTGGGTCGGAAAGGACCTTAAGGTCACCTAGTTCCAAACCCCTGCCACTGGCAGGGATACCAAAATCAATTTTTAGCAGAGATCTATTTTGCTGACTTAAAACTTGCAGAAGATGCTGAAGATTCTTGCCTTCAAGTAATCAACTGCAGTGGGCCTTTGATTCATTGCTTTGCTGGTTCTCTATTGAATGTGGAGTAAGAGCACAGCTGTGATGTGCCGCTGAACAGAAACATTCAAACACAGGATTGTGCTTCAAACTCATGTCTAACTGATGCATGAAACACAAGCATTTGTGTTCACAATAACCTCTTCATGTGTGAACCTCACCCAGCACATCACCAGTTTTGAAGGCTCACAGAGGTTTCGGCACAGAAGGATACTCTCCTCTGAAATCAGTGGAATGACAAATTAGCTCTCTCTGAAGAAGCCCTTGCCACTCCAAAGATTTCTAAAGCTCCACCTCTTCAGGAGCCAAAGACTGTTCCTTGTCCTTCACCTGATGTGATGATAATTATATACCTGTCACCTTTCCTCCTTGTTTTAGCATGCAACTTGCACGTTTTCCGCAACAACCTACCACTTAGCTCTCTTCCACTTTTAAAATTGTGCTGACTTGTAGATTTTAATTAAGACTTGACAGTTGAAATTTGCATTCTAAAAGCCATCTGAAGGTGCTGGAATTGGATTGTCTGTTATTTTATAATGCAGAGCATTCTACTTGCACATAACTTTATCTAGCAAACATGTCCTTACCAAGACCTTCTTAGTTTCTAGAGATGCTGTGTGCAAGTGTTTAAGGCTACTTTTCTGAAAGCATCATGAGCTGGCAATTTATGCTTTAATGCTTAGTTAATGGAGGATAAATAAGCATGCTGAGAGATTTCTGTAGCTCTAAGGAAAATTGTTCTTGTCTGATTTGTTATTCATTTGTACATGCCAGCTCACAAAATTGCTGAAGGCAGATGGACAAAGTGTTAGTAGTTTTGTCAGTTTCAAGATTTAGGGGAGAAGTGACCCAAGGAAAGACCTAGAGAATGGATCGCTACAACTTTTTAAGAGCTGTAGTAAACTCCCCAGATTTCTGTAAGAATCTCTGAGCCCTGCTAGAAGTTCTTGACTTGGCATGCATTTATCTAGAAAAAAAATCCCTTCATATACATTGGCTTCAGTAGATTTTGTGTTTGACAGTGGTATAAGTCAAGTAATTTCAGATTAGTTTCTACAAGCTGAAGCTTTAAATCTACTCCAATTAATAGTTCTTTTGAAGAAATGAGGCACATGTTGTGCTTAAAGCTGAGCTTCCAGCTTTTTAAGGATTTTCAATAAAATTCCACTGCTAATTAATCACTGCAGGTATCTGCAAACACCTTGTGCTGCCTTTATGACCAGTAATAGCACAAAATTGCAGTTATGACAGAATAACAAAGACAGAGCTTACAAAGTCACCTTTTCAGTGTACAATATGAATTACAAACTTAAGAAGAACATTCCTGGTCAAATTCCAGGGATGACTGGTAGATATTTAGAGAAAATGTAAGTGAGAAGGAGCATGTAGAAGAGTCAGGAGCAAAGTTAAGCCTAGGAAGAAAGGGGTTGGGGGAAGGTGTCTTAAATTTTGGGTTTATTTCTCATTATCCTGCTCTGTTATTAATAGACAAGAAATTAATTTCCCCAGGTTGAATATGTGTTGCCTGTGTTCATAAATGGGCAAATGCTCCCCTTTATCTCAACTCATCAGCTTTTCACCTATTTTTTCCCCAGCTGAGGAAGGACAGTGAAAGAGTAGTTGGGTGAGCACCTGCTGGTCAGCTAAGGTCAATCCACCACATATAGATGGTATCTATTTTACCTGTTTATGAATCCTGATATTTTATAAACATAATAAGAAGATCAGGTAACATGTCTGGAAAGAAAGAGGTTGTTCCTTCCACTGGGAAAACCTGAACATGCCTGAGAAAAGTGAATTTTCCTACTGCAAGGTATGGCAGGGATGAACAGAAACGGATGCATGCAGCAACATCTAGTGAACCACCTGCTCAAGAGAGAGAAGTGTCTGAGAAGAGATAGAAGCACACATAACCTAGCCTCCACAGGGACAAAAAGAAAACTTCCTGGAGACCAGAGAAAACTATGCAATATTTACTGCAACCCACAAACTCAATTAAGTGCTTAAAACTGAGTTTGGAAACAAGTACCAAGTGGGTAAAGAAGTAGCTGGTTTTACTCCAGTTTTAAATTTATTCATCTTACCTAATCATTCTGGGCTTTATCTGTGTGAAAGATTAGTATTCTGTAAGTGAACTACATTTTTATGCTTAAAAGCTGTTGTAGTCTTCATTGGGAACCTCACTATAAGGAACAGCAGTCTAGATGAAGCCATCCTAGAGACCTAGCTGACTTCTGTGCCATTACACATCCATTACCTCATGCTGATTTAGCACTCAGACCAGATGACTGAGTAATAATAATGTATCCATCTTTAGCCTTAACTCGTTCAAGTTTGACTTGACCTAGGAAACCTAGAAGCCAGATTTAAATCTCAACGACCCCTACTCTGGCTAGGTTGGATGGCCTTGCTAGTGCACAAAGATGAAAAAAAGAATAGAAAATCTTCTTCCCAAGCTGAAGGAGATGTAAACTCTGAAAAGGAAGAAGGAAATATAAAACCAAGTGTTTAATATGCAAGCACCACAGACGGTGCAGAAGGCTGCAGTGAGCCAAGATGAATTAGCCTCCCCTGGCTTGTAAAGAAAAAGAAACACCACCTTTCAAACAAATCCTTCTGTGCAACAGAACCAGTTCTTACAGTGTGAACACTGCCAAAAGCTTTCTCTTGGAGAAGCCCAGAGTTCATCATGCAGCAACACTCTTTGGATTATCTGGTTCACCGTATGCCCTGCTAATAGCAGAATTACTGGCAGCAACAGGGTAAGCACAGCAAGAAGGTCACAAGCTTTCTGAGAGGACATGATGATACCTACCAGCAGTGAAAACCATGCAGCAAAATGAGACAGAGCTAAATACCGTACAGGGGAAGAGCCTGATTTAATTTCAGGGGAGAAGACCAGGCAAGGTCTTGGTCTTCTCCCAGGCAAGACCTAGTCTGGTTTTCTCCCCTAAACTTTTGACAATCAGACACCCATTTCCTCCAGTGGAATAGGTAAGACTTGACTGGTAGCAACAACATCCCAGCTGGGTAATATTTGCAGGCTTTTTGAAATCAAGATCCAGGACATTTAAAGTAGACATTGTGAGATTAGGATGTCTTCAGTCAGTTGGCAAAAGCAAGGGCCTCTAGAATGGTAAGTCCTAATAAAGATACTTCTCATCAGTCTTTTCTACACTTTGCTACACAAGACTCGTCTGAGTTCATCTGTGTTTGGGTTCATGCATAAAACTCATCTATGTTTTTCCATAGCTGCTGCTATTCTCCCACTCTTTTCCTTCGTGTTTGCCCATCTTGGCTGCTGAGTCTAGGGGTTGCAAAGAACAAGATGGGAACCACATCTGATGGGAACAGTATCAAAATCTTTCTTTGCAAATAACCAAAACTGTCAGCTGAACCTGAGCTCTCAGCTGAAATAGTTGCCTCAGATTTAAGAAGATAGAAATTAGATATGGAGAGGCTTCTGTGAAGACATTTCTTTCTAAGTAATACATATCTGACTTTCTGGGTGAAAAGTAAGATTTCTATACTTCCAGGATGCACCCACCATTTGGAGGCACTGAGACAATCAGCATCTCACAGCTATGATCAGAGCAAGCTCTGCTGAAGACTTGCTGGGAACTTCTGATGGAAGCAAAACCTCTGAAAAACTGCATTGCAGTTGGCAGCTGATAGGAAGTGGTTAAAGAGTATTTTTGAGGATGTCTGCACAGGTGAGATTACTCGTTTGATCCCCCAGGGACTTAAACCCCGAGAAATCAAACAGTAAAGATCATAAGGAGCTGTGTGGGTAATAAAAATAGTAAAAATATTTGGGATAAGATTAGTAAAACCAGAGAGGCTTAGATGTAGTTGCGTGGAGAGGAGGAGGCCAAGTGAAGGGAAGAAATTCAGATAATGAAGGTCATAGGGACTAAACAGTTTCTCCTCTTAACTGCGTTACATAGCACAAAGACAGTAGGATGGAAGATTAAATGAGAAGGCAGCCTATGTAGAAGAAACGGAGAGAATACGCAGTATAGGCAGCCTGCAGCCTTCTTTTGGAGTTTGCTGCCATAGGAGAACATTCAATCAGTGCTACGTCCAGCTTTCTTAAGGACGTTAGATAAGTCAGTGCTTAATAATGGTATTAAATAAGTGAAGTCGATAACAAATAGATAACAAAACCTCAGATTTTCTGATGTAAACAAGTCACCTGTGGTGGTTAATAAAAAAATGTTGTTCTGTCCCTACACCTTGTGTATTATTCCATAATAGCTCAGATATTTTACTAGAGAATCTTACATTGTAGAGGACATGTTCACCTTTGCCGGAAGCATGATGGAAGACCAATGGCTTCACCTGGCATTACAGCTTTTAGGAATCAATGCATAAGCTCTGTGCATGTAAGAAAAGCACACATTAGGAAGGGTTAGAGATTACTTCTTCTATAAAACCTATAATATAGTGAAGAAAAACAGAAACATGTACAAGTGGGTGTAACTTCAATGAAGTCTAGTGCCAGGTGCTGAGGACCTAACCTGCTGTATTTCAAATACCATCGTAGGGTTTTATTCCCAGTGTATTCTTTACCTGTCGAACATGCATAATGGTGGGATACTTTATTTGGTAAATGTGACAATCAAAGTCTTCTCCACATTTTGTAGAGGATTAAAAGCAGGAGCTGGAGGCATCTGCATCACTGTCAGATTTCCCAACAAGTCAGTCACAGATGGCAGGCACTCTCTATTGACGTAGCTCAGCTTTTAGATTCATCCTTCACATGCAATGTTTACACTGTTTATAGCATTCTCAGCAGGTGTCATGTCACTACTCAGTCCCAGGTTACAATTAAAGCTTCTTATTTATCTGGGAAAGGTAAAAACAAAAAAGCAATAGGAAAAAAAAAAAGCAAACTCAAAACTATATAAAAATTATCTGAACTTCTAGTAAGCTGGAAAAGTTTTAGAATCATAGAACCATAGAAGAGTTAGGGTTGGAAAGGACCTTAAGATCATCTAGTTCCAAGACCCCTGCCATGGGCAGGGACACCTTACACTAAACCGTGTCACCCAAGGCTCTGTCCAACCTGGCCTTGAACATCACCAGGGATGGAGCATTCACAACTTCCCTGGGCAACCCATTCCAGTGCCTCACCACCCTCACAGTAAAGAACTTCTCCCTTATATCCAATCTAAACTTCCTCTGTTTAAGTTTGAACCCGTTACCCCTTGTCCTATCACTATAGTCCCTAATGAAGAGTCCCTCCCCAGCATTCTTTTTGTTTTGGCAAATTCTCTTTATTTACAGGAAAATTCCTTTCCTATAAGCAGAATTGCTTCTGGTAGTTTTAGAGATAGCCTGAGTGCTAATGCAGTCAAAAGGAGATAATTAATTTAATGGGAGAGCTTTGTTTCCCAAAGTCAGCTGATGAAAAATATTATAGTCTTTCATGCAAAACACTATATAGTTATTGGTTCAAGTCTGAATTGCAAACCCTGGGGTACTGTGAAGAATATAAAATGGAAAACCAGACATTTGAGTTACATAAGGAAAAAATATCCTTAATTAAAAATATCTTAAACCTTTCCTAAAAGCAAAAAACCCTCATCCACTTAATTTTTCAGTTGTCGATTTCTTTTCAAGGGAACCATTGACATTTTTTTTTTCAGACTTTTTTTCTTTTTGTAGCTTTTTCTCCTTTCTCTCTTTCTCTTTTTTCAGGAAAGCAAGGGAGAATTTAAAAAATAATTCCCCCTCTTTATTTTAACTTGACAGCTGTGGGGGATTTTACTTTATTTTGTATTTTGAAATTAAGGAAACCTCAAAATTCTTTGTTACAGTTCAAAGGATTAAAATGTGAGTATGAAAATTTTATTCACTTTTGCAAAGCCTCCTTTTTTTTTTGGCATGGGAGAAATATTTTATGAGGATTTGCATGTCAGCTCTCCAAGACACTCTCTGAGAAACATAGTGTCTTTCTCAGAAGCCTGAGTATCTGAAAACTAAGGATAATTCCAATCTTCAGGTGCTTTGAGCAAGACATGATAAGCACACTCTCTAAATCACAAAGTAGCTTGGATTCCAGCTGGGAATCAAAAAGAGACACGGATTAGAATGCAGAGGAGATCAATTTACCAATGTATTGATCTCACTAGAGTTATTCTTAAGTAAAATGGCAATAATGAATGAGGATTCACTCTTTCTTAGAGTGAAATTATCACCAGTAATGACAGGTATAGCTTGGGGTCTTGTAGTCTAGTCTCACCACCTTGCAAACAAGCTATGGCTGCTTTGTTTTAACAATCTATAGATACTTGAGAGGAATCAGCCAGAAGTAAGAGCAGTTCACCCAGGGGAACCCACAGGCTGTTTTCCACCACTAAAGCCCTAGGGAACGAAACTGATTTCACCCAAGGAGGATTCCTCATCTGTTTTCTCATACACTGATTTGAGAGAAACTTGCTCCTAATCCCCAGTGAAGGCTGAGATCTCCTTAAGTGCACTGGCTGTTGATAGTAACCTTTGGCTTATTCTCAGTTACACACATTTTGCTTTCCTGCAGGATGTTCACAACTGCACCTCATGTAAATTGTTTTATTCTCTGGCAGAAATTCCCAGGCAGTCATGGTAAAGGCTGCCAGGAGAATCTTAAATTCATTGCCTGTTTACACATTGACTTTATGAGTTCCCCGATGCTTTCTCATTGCCTGCAAACAAGTCAAAACTGAAATCAATTGAAGAACTGAAGGCAAGGTATAGTGCCCAGATCCATAACAGCATATTTCACTGTTAGCTTTAGAATGCTTCTAAAGAGGGCCAGAATCATCAGAACCATTTCACATATTGAGAAACTGAGGCATGAGAACATGATTTGCCCAGTCCACTCATACAGAAAGCAGTCCACATGTCCTGAGACTTATCCCAGATCTACTGAAATGAATTCAGAAAGCCTCAGAGAGAAAAAGAAACATTCAGATGTAGAGTCCCAAACTGTGAGTTAATAACACAAGAGGGAAAAAAAGAAAGAAAAAGAAAAGAAAAAAGTACCATTGAAGGAAACCTTCTAATATACCAGGTACCTACTTGGTAGCAGCAAAAGGTCAAGATGCTTTCTCAGCCACTGAATTAAGATATTAGGCTCATCTCAGTATACTGGAGCCATCAGCTACCAGCAGCATTTAACAGCAAATCAGCCAAGCTCCACTGACTTATAACGTAAACAAGGATATATACTCACTCAGTAGCAGTCTGCATTCACTTCCAGGCACACCCACAAAATGGGCATGCAGACAAGAGCAGCCACCCATGGAGAGGCCATGGAGGGAAAGGAAGGAACTGCATTGGAAAAATCCAGATTTAATCCACCGTGCCAGTTTATCACCTGCAGTGACAAGGAAGAGTCCAAATCATTCAAAAAACACCAGAAAGGATTAGTGGGTACAGACAGTGGCTCAGTCCAGTCATTGGCTTCACTAGACTGGACTCTCTTCACCACCACAGAGCAAACTATAGGGTGCTTTTCCACCTTCCATCATTGCTTATGGTGATTACTGTCTTTCCTTTCAAAAGAGAAATAAAGAGACACCTGAGCAATTAATAAACAGGCTGATGTCCAGAACAGCTGAGCATTTCCCATGGTAAAGAGAATTATGGAATGAATGATTTGAATCGGAAGGGACCTTACAGATCATGTAGTTCCAACCCCCTGCCATGGGCAGGGACACCTTCCAAAGCCAAGCTAATAAACACTTCTGGGTAATGGGATTTACTCACCAGACACAGCACCTTAAAATTACACACTATTCGCCTTGCACAGTCTTGCTGTGAATTCAGTGCTGTGCAGTGAGGACTCTGTAAGGGTGTCTGTGCCCTCAAGGGTCACAGAAGCATGGTACCATCACTTTCAGACACTGTGTTGAGATGGTTTTGGGGGAACCTACTGTTTGGAAGAAGTTGCCCAGGGACAAGGCCCTGAGCAGAAGCCTGATCTAAAGATCTCCTAAATTGTCTTCTAATGTGAACCAATTTTATGATTCTATCAAAACCAGTCACAAAATGGTGTCATAATGGGTGAGGCTTTATATATATGGTGGCTGGGCTCAGTGCTGCCACAGATTTTTTGTGTAGCTACAGACAAGTTATCCAACCAAGGATCCTGAATGCCATTTAAAAATCTTCTTGCCTTCTTCTCTTCTGGGGGAATAAGGTGCCTACGTTAAGAGTTAGAAACCTATGCACATCTGTGGAACTATTTGTTCCTTCCTGTAGAACTGGTTGAAAAGACAAACTACTCCGGAAGATTGTTATGATGATAAATTGATTGATACTTTTTTACTGTGATGGAAAAAGTCAAAGGATTTGATAATAACTGTATGGTTCAATTAAGTGTTGCCACGCTGCAGGTTGCTGATGGATGAATAAATCATACAGCCTATAATTAAAATGTAAAGAAAAGCTCAAGACCTGCAATGTGTCTGCATCACAGGCCATAGATCATCAAGAAAAACAAAGCACCCACTAGATTTTCCAGAGTTTGGGTCAACCCCCTCCATAGCCAAACCTCTCTTTCAAGACACATTAAAATTAGCTGGCTGCTGTCTTGTTATCAGGAAGACCTGATAAAACTGACTTAAAGGGAAAAGAAAACAATCCCTGAATAACAGTTAAAACAGGCCAGCCAGCCCTTGAAAGCTGAGAAGATGAGACATCAACCCTGTTATTTTGACAGGGAGAAAAACAGGTGAAAAAGTGAGGAAACTGAGACCAGAAATGTAAAGTATGCTTAGTATATTGAACTTTAGCTTGAACCCAAATTCCCAGTAGACACTGCAGCAGTTGCTGTATTCTGCTCTGGATGCTGCTTTTCTCCTTAGTTAGCTAGCCTGGCTTATCAGTGTATACCTCTAAATTCACCACCATCTAACCTGTAGCATCTTGGGCCAGAGCAGGCAAAAAAGAGTACTTAAGACATTATCTTCTCTTCAGCCCCTCAAAATGCCCCGATCCTTGCTGCATCTTGTGTGGGTTTAAAGTGAACATATAAAATCTGTGCACTTTCTTGCTGCCAAGGGAACTTGATGTCTAAATTATTTGTATGTAAGACACTGGATCCTCCCCAAATATTTACAGACCTTAGAGAGGATCCTGTGTTTTACACCAGAAACATACTTCAGACAACACAATCTTTAGCACAGCTCACATAGCAGATGTCCTACATTTATGCTTATTCATGTATTTGTCAAGCAAATCCTACAACTGTGGCCCCTAAAGTGAAATAACTGGTTAACAGGTCTGTCAAACTGACAAGCCTTCACAGCAATTGCAGGCAGGACTGGAGTTGCTAAAAGACCAAGATAATCTTCTAGTATAGCCTCTCCTTTTTAAACTAGGACAGGCTTGCCCTAGTTTAAAGTTCCTTGGCACAGATTTATTTTCCACCACATAGGTATGACTTTGCTAACTGGTCTCTACGTTGGTTTTTTTTGTTTTTTTTTTCTCCTAGCTTTATCTGTTGGTATTGCCTTTCCTACAGCGTTATGTCCTTCCCTAACTATACAATAGCACTGCCATGATCCTGGCCATACATGGAAAAGCATTTACTAGGGAAGAATCAGCAACACATTCTTATTTTCTGTCTTTTCTGCGTGCCTCCAGATAAACCAGAGCTTGTTTTCCAATGCTTTGTGTTAAAAGCTTAAACATACTCAGCTCTTGTAACAGCAAACTGTAACTGGTAGGTATTTCTGACAGTGAGACCAGATGTTTTTGACCATACCAGCACTTGTCTGTGAATTCTGCATGCACAACAATTTATTTCACAAAGCTATCTCAGCTGAATTTCCTAGAAGAGTAGCCTGTAAAACAGATGAACTCATATATCTTCTTAGGTGTGATGTCTTTTTTGGCAGGAGGAGCAGACTCCTCTCTAATAGCAAGGTAAGATACTGCTGGAGCTGAAGTCTGGCTATTTTTCATTCTGATTCTAGGTATGGTAGTAAAAGCCTTCATGGTATTTCCTTAAGAGCCATGATAAAATAAAAGGGATGATATTTTTACTTAGATCAGCTTGTGCAATCTTAATTATGTTTAATTTTCTCTTTTTTTATTTTTATTTGACTTTTTGATAGGAAAAAAGAACATGGGAGCATGTGGCTGCCATTTGTTCAGGAAAAGAGGTGCTTTTTTCAGTATAAAAATGGGCTATTTTCCATGTGATGCGGAAAAGTGAAAAACATAAAGGCAAAGCCATCTACAGAGTTTTAGACAGCAAGACACACTCTGCAGACCATATCACCCCAAATGAAAAGCGACCACCTCTCTGTGCTTTATGATTTGAGAGCAAAGCTGAATATCAAACAGCGCAGGCAACTATGTCTAGAATTAAACTTCTTTCATGCTTTCTATCAAGAGACTTTGTCTTCTAACTGCCAAATTTTGACACTACAGGCTCCATGCTGAGGTTCTGCCACAGATTAAATAGTTTTGAATTTTTAAGTAAACAGCCAAGCTATATCCATGTGGGAAGTCTATTTTCCCCATGCTTATAAGAATTGCATTTATCCTGTGGCCACTTCACTAAGTTCTAGAACTTTGACTTAAGGGATCAAAACCCAGAAATTTCACAGAGAAGGGAGGGAGAAGTCCCAGTATCAGAGGTAACATCTTTTGCTGCTTCTACTTAAAATGAAAAGCAGGAAGCATGGAATCAAACTGCCAAAGAGTTTCTCTCTCTGCAGAAATTCCAAATTGGATTTTGTTTGAGTTTGGCAGATGCATTCTCTGCAGGTTATGACTCACCTGACCATGTCCCTAGGACTCCCAGCTTCTTCCTGCCCTTAGATGTTCCATACACTGGGCAAAGCCCTACTGCAGGGGCTATGCAAGTGCTTTTTGAGCAGATACTTGTCTCCTCAGCAGCATGCCACAGTAACGTGGTCTTTTCTAAGGTAAATTGAGGAACTACATGTATAAGCAATATATATATTAAAAGTGTTAGGACTGTGAATTCAAACATTTAAAAATTAGGCAGTTGTAGAATTAGCTTTGCTTTTGCAAATCTTCATTCAGCCCCAATGTGTAAGTGTATTATGATAAGATTATTCAGTCATGGTTTCCTGGGATATTATTCATATCACTTCATGTTAACTGCCTAAAATATATATGTCAAGTTGAAACATACTGTTTTAATGGAAAGCAAGAGATTGGCATCAGCATGGGCAACTCAGCCCATCCTATAACAAATGCCTAAGGTATTTGAGTAAATAGGGAATTTAGATAGTTCTGAAGAGCACTGAATTCACTTAAAGTACAGATCCTTCTCTTGTGCTGTAAACATATGGAATAGTTGGAATCTACTCCCATTTTACCAAGTTCTTTTCTATAATAGCTAAATAGTTGGAATAGAAACAAAAGGTCCAGTGATTCCAGCTCTGTTCGATCTGACAGGACTGAACTCGTTGCTCAATTGATCGTAGTGTTTTGTAACGCAAAGAGATATCTCAGATTAAAGTGTTCCCATTCAGACTGTAGAGTTTGGCCTAACTGCTTGATGCCAGTGAACTCAGAAAAACAGCGAGCAAGATTTCTGGAGGCCTATAGGAGGGATATAAACATTCCTCTTTCTCCCCAGGGCAAAAACTTTTGCATTTCAGTAGGCAACTGAAGTTAGAAATTTCAGAATAAGTAGGGAGACCAGGACCTGTGTAAATGTAATGGCTTATAGGCTTTAGTAAAGTAAGGTAGATTGCTTTTTGAGACCTTGGATCAGTTCAGGGCCTAACCCTATACATGAGGAGGATTTAGGCATACTGTATGCTACCTCCAGTCATTACTAGTTGTGCATACTGACCCCCTGATAGTTACCTCAGGGAATCTCCTCTTTTTCTATATCTCTGTTCTTAAACTCTTCGTCCTGTATTTTTCATAGAGATATGATAAGTGGAAATGATTTCTGAAAGATTTTCTAGAATTTCATTGCAATCTCTTCCTCTTGTTGAAGGAGTAATGCATCAAGCTCTGCTGGAATATGCCGGAAATGCTAATCCAGATGCAAATGTTTGTGTACCTCAATAGCAATTCAACCTAAAGCTCCAGTACTGAACACCTGAAAACTTCAGTGAATCTGATTTCCAAAAGCAATTTATCTTGAAAGCTTGATCCTAGCATTCAACACTGAAACAGCTAGTGAAGGAGTGCAGACTCTGGAGAGTCTGAGATGTCTGTACCAGGCAGCTGGAAAAGAAAGTGTATTGAGTCTGAACTTGACAGGCGAGTTAAGGTACTCTGCTATTTCTCTAACTGCCTCTGAACATCTCAAATCCCTTTTCTGGAGCCTGTATCTCACAGTGCTATTTACAGCTGTACTTTTTTTTTCTCTGGAATAAATAAAATTGAGCAGACAAAAGGAGCATTTAAAAAGCTGCTTTTTGTGTGTGCAGAGTGATCAGGCCAAATCTTTGCCACGTGTAAGAATCTTAGGATGCTCATACACCACCATTTTTACTGCAATCCTCTCTACTTCTCACACAAAGTAAGTTGTAGAATGACTGTTTTGTGTTTTCTCTGTCTCTTGCATGAAAGAAAAGCATATGGTCATTTGTTAAAATATATGGATTTCACAAGTTATACATATGCATTTCTGGCAGTTCTGAAAAGAGGCTTCATTTCTCTACATCTTACTTGTCTCTTCTCCCATTTTACTCTGAAGATAAAAATAAAATAAACCTTTGTGAAGGAGAATTTAAAAAATGTGTCTGTTTCTGCATAAACAAACGCCAGTGTTGTGTAACCATTCCATGGATACCAAACAAATCCATTCATTTCATCTCTGTGTAAGTGCAAATAAACCCACATGCAAGCAGTGTTGCCTGCATTTCACACAGTCTTGCACAGTGGAGTAAGACATTGTTTTAGTCTATATTCATATTATTAAACTCAATAGAATCTGTGCATAAACTCAAGACTTTGCACATGATTATCCACAGATAATCCATGAAGAAAAATTCTTATCACAGGCCATTGCACTGTTTTGGCCAGAGTCAGTTTAGCACTTTCCCAAATGGTAACCCAGCTCTTTCCAACACACCTTCCTATCAGCCAGTCAAGCCATACAACAGGTAGAATATCTACTCTAAATCTCAGTAAGCTTTTCTTCCTTATGAACTTAGAAATATGAACATAGGAATCCCAGTTTTAGTCACAAGTGTACCACATACTCTGTGGATGTGAAAAAGCCATTGGAAGGATGCTGTGAAAAGTGCCTGATGGCTTATCAAAAGGGGTGAAAATGTCATTTACTTCAGCAAAAACTGGACAATAAACTAATGTCTTTCCCTGGGACTCCATGTTGCTTTGGGAATTTGTACTCTATACACTGGGGTAATTTAATTCAATCACCAAAACTGTCTGCATGAATTCACTATGGCCAGAGTGCACCCTCCGGAGTCAGGATGCTGGGCATCTGAGCATACCCTTGGGTTGGTACTCAGCCAGGCACATCAGAGCAAGTAGCCCTGTTCTTTGGAGGGATGGAGCCACATTTCTGGCTAGGAATCACGGATTCCTGAGCTTGGATGTAGGCTGAAAACTGCTTCTTCAGTGCAGCAGGGTCTTTGGACAAGGTTTTTCTTAGCAATAAAGAACTATCAGGCTTAACTATTTCAATTTGTCATTTTGAAGTAACAGTGTGCACCTCACTGCTATGAGGCTTAATTTACCTGGAACTTTGATTACCTTGAGGAGAAAATTCAACAAAGAGAAACTGTATTCCAAGCATATGAAACACTGACAGGCTAATGTATTAACAGTGAGTTTTAGTTCTCTATAGCTTTGGCAATGTGACATAAAGAGCTGAGGTTGAAAATGACCAGAGAAATATTCTTAAAGGGAAATGTTTTTCATAAACCCCTGTCTCTCTTGGCATAAAAACAATATGCTCTAATTACTGAAAATATGTAAGAACAGTCATGTTTTAATGTTAGGACTAGGAGAGGCTACAGAAACTTCAGTAGAAAGTGCTCTGGGTTTCTCCCAGTTGTTGAGAGCATAAATGTTCCATTTTGTTTCCAGATTTAATTCATTACATTGCTTTTGGTTTTCAATTTCGATCCATGAAAAACTCAATCTCTGCTCAGCTTTCACAGTCAAAAATATTCCATACAGCAAACACTCCAGGAGAATCTGTCTCTCTGATGGGTGCATTCATCTGCTTTTCATGCATCTTGATGTATTTTTCCCCTATTTTTCCTGGGTTTTTATATTCTCTCTCAAACTAGCCTTAGAATTTAAATCATATGAGAGTTTAATGACGCTTGACGAGGTGCTGAGAATTGCCACAGGGCACAAGTGAAGGGGCAGCATCCTTTCGGAATGTACATGGTGATCAGAAGTGCTTCAGTGATAACTTTTTCAGAACTCGTTGGGGCTTTTGAAAGTATTTTACCTGCTGAACACTTTTTATTGGAATGAAAATTAGTACCTGTAACAAATGAGCCTATACAAATGTAAAGGAGAGGAAATACTGGGGTTATGTATATTCCCCACACTTAGCCATTTTGTTCACATTCCAGTAGGCAGACTTCTCATTTGAACTCCCCGCTGGAAAGGTGACATTGAGAATTGCTGAATGAACTCAGAATTTTTCCTGTGCAGCCCAATTACAGAACACCTGTGCTAAATCACTCGGTGCTGATTCACTGAGATCATTCATAAAGCTCAAGTGCCCTCAAAATGTCTCTTTCCTCATCTGTAGTGAGGTGGTGATGGTGGGCAAGTGGCTTCAGTAGAAAGCACAGAAGATTGCTCGTTCAGATCCTCCTGAAAGGGTTTTTATTTGATTTAATTTTGATGGCAGCATTTGCCAAGAACACCTGGGCTACTCCACTTGTCTCTCATATATAATTTATTTTTTGCATCAATTTTTAACACCCTTGAAAGAGGATGAGAGCTGCTACTGGCATAATTGCACGTCATAGTTCCAAGTCAGTCTGAATATCGATGGTGCTCCTACACCAGAATAAACCCATCCTTTTCTCACTGCTGCTTCCTAGAGAAACTTCTGGATTTGCATTCATACTGTGGAGCTCTGAGTGCAAAGGGCTAATGCCTTATTTCAGTCAGCTGATCTATAAAGGACTCTTTGCAAATTGAGAATGTGAACTCTGAAGAATCACTTATGCTTCACACCACACCTGTACCACTTCCATCATAGAACAAAGAGACTTTTATACAACTCATGATGGAAAGAACACATCCTCCTCTTCTGCAGTATTTTTCAATCTTTCTTTCCCCCACTTTGAGAAACCCTCAGAATTTTCCAACATAGCAATTTTGACTACATATGAAATCTGAGTGAACTTTCTATTTTTTCATAGCTCCCTTGTAATTAGTCCACACCTCCTCAGATCAGAAATTGAAAAACAGCATTTCATTGTACTCTAAAGTTTGTTTCTTTTTTTAACTGCAGAATGAAAATTAAGTTTCCTGTAGGGAATATCCCCTGTGTCCAGGTGTTTCTGAATTGGAAGCATTTTCATAAGGTATATTAGTCACACTCCTTCCATTTTTATACTAGCTACAAATCTGCTAAAGGTCCACTACATCTCATCATCAAGGTCATTAATTAAACAGCACTGGTCCCATAATCTACCCCTGAAGTACACCACTAATGACTTGCATCCAACTTGACTTTGTACCATTGATTATAGCCTCTCTCTGCCTGGTTTTTATATATCTCCTCACCCCAGCACAGGCTTAAAGGTTGCTTGACACTCCCTAATCAGTGGCTGATTGAGGACAGCTGACTCTGAACCTTAACTGACAGTAGCAGACACCTTCCTATTCCTCTGAGAGGTCCCAGATCCTAGATAGAATATGCAGAAGCTGAAGAAATCTCAAAGAAGCAGAGCTCAGAAACTGCTGCACAACCTGGAATATCTGTAAGATACTCTTAACCTTCCTCTATATTGTCCCAAGGCTGGATTTGTTTTAGGGAAACTTCGGAAGAGAGTTCAGGAATGAAACGATTTCCAAGCAGTATTGAAACTACCAGTGAACCAGGAGCCATGCACCATCTTTTCCAGGAACAAAGAAGTAATAACCAGTCTATGAGTTCAAATGATATAAACTCTGTAATTACGCTGCAAGCCAAATTACTGCCTGCTATTAGGTCCTTTACCTGTCCCCCTCTACCTGTAGCTTTTTTGTTTATTTATTTTTGTCCCAGATCTGACAGTTTGCTGATAATAGGGGCACCTAGGAATGGAAATACTGGTCCTACTGAAAGCTGTGTCAAAATGACCAATAAATTCTGCAGTTCAGGTCAGACCATCCCACTGCATTAAAGCAATTACTTTTTTTCAGCTCTACTTGTATTTTTATACCATGCCCATCACTGTAGACTCTCAAATCACTGACCCAAGCATGGATAGATTAATTCTGAAGCTGTTTTTCAGTGCAATGAACTGAAAACAAAAGGCCCAAGAGTCTTTGGAGGCAGACAGCAGAAACAGAATATCTATCTTTCACCCCCAGGAAAACAAGAATTCAGAATTCCATGGCATGCTTTTAAAAGGCAACATTTAGGGTAAGATATGTATTATTTGACTTTAGCCACCAACAATTCAGTGATGATAACCAGGTTAGTAATTGATGACTGGAATACTGTCAATGGAAAGTTACAGATACATTTATTTGGTAAATTAAATTTTTCCACAGATAAACATGTAAAATTCATAGTATGAATAACTATGTGGAGATATACCTCTCTCCCTCGATGATAGCAAGAAGATATACAGGTAGCTTCGACCAGACCACCTGCATTTTAGAAAGCTGAGATGAGATGTATGTGATTTGGAGAGATGGCAACACAGTCCCACGGGTATTGGTTTTAATTATATCTTAAAACAAAGCAATCCTGGTCAGTTTGAATGGGTGGCCTTTGTGGATCACAGAAACGATAACAAAGAGAATTAGTGTTAAAAAAGCTCTTAATGAATGTTTCATCACTGAAACACCATACTGAGCTCTTAGATTATAGATATTCTAAGATGAGCCGTAAAGCACAGCCTTTTAAACAAAAATCCCACAGCCTCTTCACAAGAGAAGTAGTAAAGTTGGGCCTAGTGGCTTGGTTTTCTTCCAAACGAATAATTGCATAGTACATGCTGCCTTTCTTGCACTGGAGAAGACTCTGCTTGCATAACATTGTTGTGCTTTTGTTAAAGGCTGCTCCAAGGTTGGGCTTCTTCATCACACATGTCCTGCAGTAAAGTCTGTGATCCAAGACAGAAAACTTTAGACTTAACAAGAGGTGTTTCTTTTTTGCTATTCTACTAGTGGAAGAAGCACTTTCTTTGGGAAGCTATCCCCCAAACCCACTGGTCTCTGGGATCTGTATCACTGAAGGCTTGACTAATCACATTTGTAAGATCTTTATTTCCTTCACAGCTCTTCCAGAAGCAGAGCTCCTGTTGGATACACACCCATCACAGGCTCCCATGACATCTGCATCAATTAGTAGTGCTTTTGCAAGTATTAATTCCACCATGAACTTTGAAATTTTAGAAATCTGTTGTGCCTATAGAGTAATAAAACCCCAAATACTCCAATATAATGTCTGTTCATCTTCTCCATCAAAATCCTATTGCCTCTTGACTGCCTCAGATTGGAAGGGGAGTATCTGGGAAGTGAGAGAAATACCATGTGATGAAAACTTTTGTACTTGCATTTCTCTTTTCTTCCTCCTTGAGTTGGTTAATGGTGAGGAGTGGATTTAGCAAGATTTGTTCTGGGATCTATGGCTGAAAGAAACCCTCCCAGAAATGTCACTCAGCTATTAATGCCTGCAATTCCCCCTTGGCTGAAATAATATGAAATTAATATAGACTTTAGCCATTTCCAAAATGTATTCATCCAATATTTAAGCTTTCAAAGTGATTATAAGGTTGGATGGGGTTGTTCTTTTGCTTCTGGCTCTAGAAACCAGAAATACCACTGTATCATTTGAGAAAGAAAATCAAGAGTTTCTGATATATAAACCCCAGGCACATGTCTGTCTTTGAATAATATATCAAGTGTCTCAGAATAAAATCTCTTGATAATTTAAGTATCAACCCAGAATCTTTCATTGCAGATGATACCTGCAAAAAAGAAATAAAGGCAAGATGGATATTCAGATACACCTGTGCACCCGTTGATGTTAAAGCCACCTAAAATTGGATGCAAACCATAGCTAGTGACAATCCTGTCTCAACTGTGGACTGGTGGCAGTTTGACACAGAAGAGTATGGTTATTGGCAGAAATAAGTAGTATAGGTCAGTGAGAAAAAAACTGATCTGAGGACTGGCAAATCTGGGCTGTATTCCTAAGCCTGTCAGTGTCTTGTTGCCCAATCTTCACTAATTCCTATTCTACTTTCCCTTTATACATTTTCTCTATTTAAGTGGAAGAACAGAATCAAAGAGAGCTCTTCTATGGTACAGTAGCTGGTGCAGTGCTGTGCTTTGGCTTTATTCTGAGAACAGTGCTTATAACACACCCGTGTTTTAGTTGCTGCTCAGTAGCGCTTACCCTGGTCAAGGGCTTTTCAGTCTTTTATGCTCTGTCAGTGAGGAGGGGCACAAGCAGCCGGGAGGAAGCAGAGGCAGGACACCTGACCCAAACTAGCCAAAGTGTATTCCATACCACAGCACTTCATGCCCAGTATATAAACTGGGGGAAGTCACCCAGCTCCTGACTAAGGTTAAACCACAACAGTAGAATACAGAATTCATATTCAGCTCCATCTCTTGCTCTGGGCCCATTACTTTTACATTGCTGGCTACATGATCGTTCAGTTTCAAAAGAGAAGTGAAGAAAAAAGATTATCTCCAATTCCACCCCACTACCAGATCCACTTCACGCACAGTTATCTCACTGTGAGGTTATTACATGGCTGTGTGCAGCAGCAATCTACCAGCCACTCAGCAGTTACAGAAGACTACCTATTACCAAACCCATGACTTAGGCTCCTAAGCCAAGGAGCAGCTTCAGGCTCTGTAACTAACTCAGTCATACATAGCAACATGCAAAACATGTTATTCTTTACTTAAAAAAAAATAAAGTCTTCTCTTAGCAATCTAATTTCATGCACTTTCTTTTGGGTGTTCCCTACTGGATCATAGAATGAAATTATGCGGTATGCTGGCTTTGGTGTTCCCCTTCCACTCTCCTCATCACTATGAATGAAGGGACGAGCAGTAAAGAAATCAGGTGTATGGCACAATCCTACCAACCGTTATAGCAGCACCATTAAGACAGCAGTGAACTGCATCATGACGTAAGAAAAAGCAAAAGCAGAGAAACTTCTTATGACAGCTTCACTGTGAAAGCAAACAAATCTTATGGTTGCACTTTAAGTCATACAGGTAACTTGAGCACAGCTTCTGGAAATATCAGCATCAAGACAGAGAAGACAAGGGAAGCAGATGACCCACATACCTTTTTTTTATTTCCACAAAGAATTCCTTTTTCTGTTGTATGCAAATCACTGATTGTTGCCAAATACATAATTATATTATTTATATTCTTATCTTTCTGAATTTCCTTTTTTTTAAAAAGCTCAGGATCTCATTCATTCCTGAAGTGAAATATTTTGTTTCACTTGGTTTGGAATGAAAGTGGAAGTCTGAAGGAGAACATCTTGAATCAAAGTGATTTAGTATTCCCTGAACAGCTTTTGCTGCCTTTTACATCCAAAGATGCTAAAACTAAGACAACTAAGAAGAGTATTTATTGTTGACAAAGCTTCATAGGATTTTTTTTCTGGAAAAAGGATTCAAATAACAGATACTGCCTACTTTCATTAGGACTGCACACAGCTATCAAGGTCTATCCACAGATACCTGAGAAAAATCAATTCCCGTTGCTCAACTGTGTATCAGGAATTTGTGGCTAATGTGGACACAGCAAGAAATCACTGGAGAATTTCCCCTCAGGAAGCACAGGGTCCCTCCTTGTATCCTCAGATATTGTTTATTTCCTTTTGTAGGATGAATGACAGCAATTCCACCATTTCCAAAATAAGTCTTATTTGTTTAGAAGCAGCTTAATCTTGTCAGGTTTGATTTTTTTCATTTGAAAACAAGGCTAAAGAGGCAACTGCTCTTTAAAACCACCCTGTTCCAGCACTGAGACCACTGACTGTTCAGGTCCCAATGCTGTTTCTTACTATTCTCTAGGAGGCTCCAGCCCTCTTCAGCAAGGTCTGACATGAGCACTGTGAGGTCTGGTTGTAAAACAGAAAACAATAAAAAATTTCTATGTGTGAGTGATCCCAAAAGATGCAGAGCTATAGGCATCCTTCTAGCAGTAGTCAGTAGCGTCATTTATATTTCCAATGTCAAACAGCATTTTGTATGTTTGTTTGTAATAGCGTGGCTTGCTTGTTTTCCTGTATTTATTAAAATCATAGAATCATAGAATAGTTAGGGTTGGAAAGGACCTTAAGATCATCCAGTTCCAACCCCCCTGCCATGGGCAGGGACACCTCACACTAAACCATGTCACCCAAGGCTTCGTCCAACCTGGCCTTGAACGCTGCCAGAGATGGAGCATTCACAACTTCCTTGGGCAACCCATTCCAGAGCCTCATCACCCCTACAGTAAAGAACTTCCTCCTTATATCCAATCTAAACTTCCCCTGTTTAAGTTTGAACCCATTACCCCTTGTCCTGTCACTACAGTCCCTAATGAAGAGACCCTCTCCACCATCCTTATAGGCCCCCTTCAGATACTGGAAGGCTGCTAAGAGGTCTCCACGCAGCCTTCTCTTCTCCAGGCTCAACAGCCCCAACTTCCTCAGCCTGTCTTCATACGGGAGGTGCTCCAGTCCCCTGATCATCCTTATGGCCCTTCTCTGGACTTGTTCCAACTGTTCCTTGTTCTTTTCATGTTGAGGACACCAGAACTGCAGACCATACTCCAGGTGAGGTCTCACAAGAGCAGAGTAGAGGGGCAGGATCAAATCAGTGGTTACAGGTAGGGTTTGGAAAGGGAATAACTGAACAGTTTGTGAAATAAAGCCTGAAATTTCAAATTCCCTTGAGCAATGGATCTGTTGAGAGATGCCCCCTTCATTCATATTTGAATAAATCCAGAGCCATGAATAAATCCATCAGGAAGTGATATGAAAAGAGAAATAATGATTGATGGAAAGAAAACACATTAGACAAACTCTCCCACATCTACACATATTAGGACCTTTGGAGACTGGAGGGAATAATCCACAGATGGTAAATTGCCTGACACGTATGCAAGATGACAAGGATTTTCAACTTTCAGTTATTGTACTAAACAATTTTCTACCTAATGCAAGATTTCTGCCCCTAAACTTTGCTTTATATCATTATTTACTAGAAGACTACTGTCAGCTTTAGGGCTAAAGTAGTTCTGCACTTCTGAGACTGAAAAGTGTCATTTACAACTACTGGTTGAAAGAAGATGAAATTAAAATCTGAGATGGCTTCACTTGTTCAGGTGAAGCCACAAATTGGCCCCAGAGGCAGATACTGGAACAAAAGCAGCCAACAGAAAATGTTACTTGATCATAATTTCACTGCAGCCAGTACCATAAACACCAAGCACCCAGATGGCAAAGCATCAGTGTCAGCTCAAACACTGCCTGTAAGCTATTGGAAACACTCTTTTTCTCATTCCTCCTTCCACCATGGTGTAACTCCACTGCCATGGAGCTGACACAGGCTTGGAGGAGGGGAAGCAAGCTCACAGCAGAAAGCCTAGGGAGCTTTAGTTTCTAACCACAGAGTGGGAGATAGGTTACTGCATCCTAAAATCCAGGTCAAAACAGGGAATTTTTTCTATTTTCACTTTTAAGGAGGCTAGCTCTTTGGGGAAAGGCATATTGTGCAAACACTTTGCAAGACACAGATGCAGTGAACCATTAGAGCCATTAGACAGTGAGATCCACAGGCAGTGGAGGCAGATAACACCTGGGAATCTCAGAGGAGAAAAGGCAGCCTTGGGAGACTGGTTCTGCTAAGAGCTGCTGTGAATGTAAACCATGACTATATCTGTTATGAAGCTCTTCTGCTGTTCACATAGTTGGTGAGGTGTCTTGCTGTGGGTGTTCTTCCCCTTAAGAAGGAGCAGAAATGCTCCCTGTCTATTTTCAGGTTTAGGTCTGCTTTGACCTCAAATTGGTCAAAGCAGCCTTCAAAAGCCAAACTTGTAACTCACTTTCTGCAACGTCCTTTCCTTTCATCATACATGGGAAAACCAGCATGGACTGCTTGCCCTGATGCTGTAAAAAAGCAAGCACTTCTGGCACCACAGTAGCACTTGCTTGGTTAACTAAAGGACTTCATGGCATGGCATAGAAGCAGTAACGTCTTAATCTTACTCAGCATAAAAAGTGTGAATAATGTCAGCCAAATATTTATGAATCCAATCAAAATTAGCCTAGAGACAGCAGTCTGTTTTCTGCTTGCCAGTAGACCTACTCTTTGAACAGGAAACAAATCACTCTGTAATGGTACCATATTTTCTGTTAAATCTTTCCACAAAAGAATAGGTTAAGTGTTCAAGATAAAACAAGTTTGCAGCAGGTGCTGCAAAATATATAATGTGAGCTGACAGCCAAAGCTGTCTCTGTGGACAGATAAATGTGCCTTAGCACAAGCAGCAACACTAAAGTTCATTTAAGGACTCAGCAAAATAACTGACCAGAGGCAGAGAGCAGATTTCAAAAGGAAAGGTAGATGTCCATGAAATACCTTTTCACACCATCATATGAGCTATTGAGGAAAATAAATGGATCACATCAGAGTACTCCCCACACAGTTTTCTTTGCTTGTCAGTGTATAGAAATGGCATTGGAGGGACAACACCTCATGGGGCTTATGCCCCATCATTTGGCTGTGTTTGATTGGCTTGAACTAATCCACCACTGCACCCTGAATATATGCATGCACTTGTTTTCTGCACAGAAATAAGTAAACAAATTGGCATATGATCAGGTGAGAGCTCTGCTATGGCATGCTGAAGTAGGAAAGGACAAGATTAATTTTGATGCAACCCTACCGAGTCTTCCTTGCTGCCACCTCTTGTCATTCTTGTCTAACAACTTCTTATCTTGCATCTTTCCAAAGTGTCTGTTTAGGGTATCTTGCTTCCTTTTAAAGAGAGCATTTTGCTTTACAGAGAAGTTTTCAGGCTTGAAGCGAAGGAGATGGAGCAAAGGGAGTTCCTTGCCACTACTAAACAGAATCTATTATCTTTGGCTTAGGTGATCTTTTTTTGTTTCAGTGAGATTATTCTTCCCAACAATACAGACATAAATGAAAAAGCTATACAAACAGGACAACACATTGCACTTCTGAGACCAAAATGAGCAATAGAAGGGGATTTATCTCAGCCTGGAGAGGCTTTGTTGCTGGGGGTTTCAGTATCTAGATGTTATGCGGGGATTCTTTTCAAAATGCTCTTCCACATGCTATAGCTCCACTCATCCTTTACTGCAGTGTGCTAGCTGCAAAGCTTACTGCTTTCATCAACAGTGAACCTTATGCTGATGCAAACTTTTCAGATCCACTCATTAATCTAGCATCTGGAAGCCTGTTAATCAGAGCTGCAAGGTTTCTTTAACACTCCCAGTGGCTTACGCTCCCCAGCAAGACTTTCCGTTTTGTGGAACTATTAGTTAATGACTGTATTACACAGAGAAAGAAGCTGAAATTTGTTACCGATTGTGCTCTCAGCAGTCATCCAGTTATAAAGCAAATGATGGAAATCACTTCTCTGAAATGCAGCACAACAAAGGTTCCAAGTCGCCTGTTACAGCTCCCTTCAGTTCCAGCTTTTGCTTAGTTTTTAAGGTTATGGAACAGGCCATTTGAGACATTGTTAGTACTAATTTTAAAACTCTTTAGAGTCTTCATCCTCAATGCCAGCAGGCTCATTTAAGCCTGAGGAAGTACTGAGATCACTTACAATCTCTTGAGGATGAATGAAAAAACACACATTTATGTCCATCCTTCCAAAGCTGTCTTTGGTATCAGCCTTTGTCATCATTTAACTGCAAGGCTAATCAAACCCAAAAAGGCAGACTATAGGTTGTTTCTGGATGTTTCCCTAGCATGATATATACGACTGTTAAAAGAAGCAATGAAAAATTGTAGGCTGATTTTTCTGGAGCCAAACTGAAATTAGGATTTGTGGGCTAATCTAAACAAGAAAGAGAAGTTGAGTGCTCTGGAAGGGAAATTTCCCCCTGAAGATATTTTCCAAATGCACTTGGGCTTTGTTAAATAAAAGAGATATTTCTTTCTTTTGACTTAGTAGACGTTCACTAATGTCCTGATCCACTGATTTCAGGGGTACCTTCAGACACCTTGCTGCCTTAGGACTAATTCTAGCAAATTAGTACCACAAGAATGGAGTTTTCTGAGAAAAACATCACTGCCAAGAAATAAAAGAAAAAAGAAAAGTGTAATCATAAAACACATTCTTGTACATTTTCCCTAATAAAAAAAAAAAAAAAAAAATCGTAAAATTATCTTAGGCCCAGTTCACAGCTATTCTTAAAGCAAGAACAAAGCAAATATCTCCTGAGACAAATGGTTATCTGTGCATGGTTTCCCCAAAGCTATTGTCTCCAGGTTTTCATCAAGTCTTTTTATCTTCTGGCAGTTCAGGCACTTTAAGCAAGGAACATTATTCAGAAAACAGCTTTGAATAAGTTCTGGTCACATTCCTCTGTGTCATCACTCTGTGCTTTCCTTCCTCTTGCTGCTTGTGACTGGTCCTGAGAGAAAATCCTTTGCCACACAGTACTGCAGCTTGGCTCACATTTTGGAGGGGAAGGCAGAGCCCTGGGACATCTGTAGTGTCTTTAAGAAGTAGAAATGAACACTGGTGTGAAAATGTTTTTATAAAAATGAGGGAATTATAAATGCAAAAATGCATTTTTATTGGATGAGAAAATGCTGTCTTTTAGCATTCTTCTTTCTGAGAAAAAAACCCAAATCTCTTCTTCATCAGAAATCATGAAAAATACTCGTTTTCTTGTAAATTTTACATCTAAATTACCATATTTTTTCTGTGGCTTGTCAGCTTTTGGGGAATGGATCAGAATAATTAAAACCATGCTTTGCACTATGGATAAATACATAGCACTAGAGACGTGAAAGTCACTGCTAACTATAGAATTAAACTGGCAAAGAAGTACAGAGTAGGCATCTCAGCCACAACGCAGAAAGGAAGATGCCTCATAGTGATTGACAGAAAAAGCGTGGTCTTCTCACCTACCCTCAGCCATTTATAACACAGTCAGGAAAACCTGAGCCATTCATCTCAAACTAACTCCAGTTGTAGTCACTGGAAAGAAGTATTGATGGTCAAATCGATCTGACTGGTTTTAGGACAAAATGAATCACATCCTATAATTTGAAGTGAGTGCAAAGGAAGCCAAGACAGCCCAAATGTATACATCTACATCTGGTCAAATGAACCCCTATAAAATTGTCCAGTGAGATCAGCAGACAGAAATTACTCCTAAATCTGTGCGGAGATTAATGAAGAATGGTAATATTTCTCCTGTTGCGTAAAGCAGTGTGTAAGGGGAATATTACATTATATGGTCAAAAATTACAGGAAGGTTACTGGTTTTTATTAAAATCTGGAGCACAATAATCCATTTTGCAGTCACTGCTCTCTCCCTTCATTTGCTTCATATACATTTGCGACCCAAACCACTTAATGTAATCCCAGGCACAGTCTTTCCTGCGTCTTTCGTCTCCCTGTGGTGTTGTTCTTCCTTTGTTATAATCTATTATGGACAAATGGTGGTTAGAGAGGTCTTCATAACTAACCAGAAACACATACAGAGACTGGAGTAGGCCCTGGGAAAGTTGTCTTGCACATAATTAGCAACAGAGCAAGGCTGCCATCATCCCTGTCTGACACTTAGATTGAGGAATTTAGTTCTTTATCTGAACACATGCCAAAGACAAGGGATTTGCCAGGCCTCACACAGGATACAGGAAAAAATATACAGAAGGTATATTTCCCTAACACTTCAAATTTCTTCTTGCCAGGTAATTCAAGTGAGAATTGGTGCATCATTTGGATGAAGCATATATATGCCTTTGGGTGGCAAAATCAGCTTATCTAAACTGATGCTGAGTCACAGAGAAATAACATGACTTTCCTATAGCTCCACAAACTTCCTCTAGTTACTTACTCAGTGCAGACTATGGAGTAAGGTATTGGATGTAATCCCCCACTCTCCATGCAAGTGTCTGGATGCTGAAACACAGGTAGTCCCAAGTCATACAGTTTTATGCCCTGTAGTTTCTTGCTTACTGCACTATCATTACAGAAGTGTAATTAAAAGTAATTTTCTTCTGCAGGTATTCCACACACAGACAAAACATGAGGCCAATTCCATGCCCAGTTTCATTTTTTCCAAAATATCTTCGGTGTAAAAACAACACCAGGCCTAGGTCTCTTGCAGTGAGTGAGACTTATTTTGTGAAAGTTATCTGGTGCAGCTTTTATATAGATTCTAAGCCATATTCTTGAGTGTACTGAGCCATTAATGTCTTCGTCTTTTGGTTTTAGTACTTTATAGTCACAGCAGATGTTTAGAAAATGGTGTTCATGGGACTGGATCTATTGCATCTGCTTCTTCTGATACAGCCTATTTTTCTAGCTCATTGCACTCTCCTTAAATTAAAAGAAAAGCCAAGAAATCTCATGTAATGCTTGACATTAATGAGGGGAAAATAAAGGCAATGACGCTTGCATGCACTTACAGGAAGTTGTTTGTAAACCAGAGGAAGAATCAGAATGAAAAAGTTGTTAAGTTTCTCTGAAGGATCGTTGTTCATCTCTGTCAGTTGACTAAGCCAACATCTAAATAAGGAGAAAGCATATTATTAAATGATGGTTGGGAATAACATCATAACACAATAATTATCATAGGAGGCAGAGTAACCAAGTCAGCAGCCACAGCGTACTGTGGGCTGACTTCTCTACGACTTCTTCTATGGCTTCGAGCTCCTTTTAGCTATCTATTCTTAGTCCTATTGTTAAACCACTCTACTTTCATATGCCTTGGTAATAATGATTTATAAAAGACTGCCTGCAATCACATTCTACATTCATCCATTTCCCAGCTCCTCATTTTACCATTTTGGAACAAGTTTGCCTTGAAGATAAAGGAGATCAAGGCTCTTTCCATCTTGACTTGTATGTGCTCTGTTTGAATTGGCTGCACTTCTCGTGCAGCTAAAAACATACCTGTAGTCAGTCACCAAATGATAGGGAAACTTTGACTTCTACCCTTGCAGGACTTACCCAGAGTTCTTCTGGGCAAGGAGACATGGAGCAAGAAATTTCCATGCTTCACACTGGATCCTTAAGATATTGCCTTTTGGACTCAATTTATCCTATGTAATGTGTGGGACCTACATGCTGACATTCTGATTTGCACTTTGAATGTATGCCATTGGCTGTGCTCCAAAGCACTTTTTGCTTATCTTTGTGTTTTACCTATGTATTGGAAAAGAAGATCACTGAAAGGGTAGTCATCAATCTGCAGGTAAAACTAACCAAGGTGTTGTTTAGAATTGAAATACCAAACACCACAATCAAAATATATACAGCAGGTGCCTATTAAGAAATATTTAATAAATGACTTTTGGTTCCAGAGATACCAGGTTATTTCAGATTCATCCATCTAGATTCTATAAGTTAGGTACCTTTTATTCCAGCCTTCCAGTATCTGAGGGGGAGCTATAGGGATGCTGGGGGTGGAATATTCATTAGGGACTGTAGTGACAGGACAAGGGGTAATGGGTTCAAACTTTAACAGGGGAAGTTTAGATTGGATATAAGGAAGATGTTCTTTAATGTAAGGGTGGTGAGGCCCTGGAAGAGGTTGCCCAGGGAAGTTGTGAATGCTCCATCGCTGGCAGTGTTCAAGGCCAGGCTGGACAAAGCCTTGGGTGGCATGGTTTAGTGTGAGGTGTCCCTGCCCATGGCAGGGGGGTTGGAACTGGATGATCTTAAGGTCCTTTCCAACCCAAACCATTATGTGATTCCATGATTCTATTATAAAACGTTTATGCATACTTTGTGTATATCACTGGAGAATGAGAGGCAACTTTATGGAACAATTTGTTCTGCCATCTCAGAAGCTTCCTTAAAATGAGATGGATAGGTCTCTGGAGCTCACTTTATCTTTTTTTCTCTCTCTTTTCTACAAAGGAAGCATAAGAAAGATACTCTGTTTGCCACAGGTATATTACACCCCATTTCAGGAAACCCAGAGTATATAAGGCATTTGTAAGGGACTGGCAGGCATGACATAGGATCTACAGGTGTTCTGGCAAAGTAGAGAGACAAGGTGGAATATCTTATATCATCTCAAATCACTAAAAACACACTGTATGTGGGCATTTAAACGCACCTTATAGGAGTCATAAGCTTGGACTGGACTTCTACCTTTACATGGCTACATTTGGGTGAGGTTAATTCTTCCTGCAGTGCTCAGTTTGGGTGTCTTGAGCTGGTCTTGGTTGCTCATACAGTCTAGTATTGTTTGAGATGCTTCAGAGTATCCTGTTTGAACATCAGCTGCCACCCCAGAACAGAGATCTTACATAGGTCCTGCATCATATCTACCAACCAACATAACCAATTACACTAGGCACCTACGGGCTGGCAAGTAACTCAAACCAATGTCCACATTGTCTCAGTTCAAGGTATTCAGTCCTCCACTATCCAGGCCTACCGAAGTTGGCTCTATTTCAAAGAGAAGCAGCAAGGCATAAAAACTAGACTTCTATTCTACTTACAACCAGACATTTCCTAATGTATTCCCTCTTTTCAACACTGGAAGTATCTGTGTAGCCTGTAATTTCTGCCAAAACCCATAAAAAGCTATGTTTTTACATTTGCTTGCTGAAATTCAAAATGTTTTTGTGGTGCATTATGCTTCCCAAGCTGTGATTCAGCATGAAATATAAGGACACACGTATACTTGGATCAAAATGACAGGAAGTGGTCCCAAGTTCCTCTGCAAAGAAAACCTCCGTCACACTTAATTTATGTGTAAATGTAAGTAGAGAGAGACAAAAAGCACAGACTTCCCAAAAATGAATAGCAAAAGAAAAGGAATGCTGCTTACAAAAGCCATGCTGTGGCTGAGGAAAGAGAGAAGTAGACCTGAGCAAGGAGCAAAGAGCAAAATGTTGAACTACAGGAAAAGTTTAAGTGTATAACTGGGTGATGGAAAGTATCATTGTAAACGTTCTCTGTAACAAAGAAGGCATATGCACTTCTAGAGAGAGGCAGACAGTAAATTATGTGAAAGACAGAACTGTTGACATCAATCTGGCATGTCACTGTTGAGTCTGGTTGAGGCTTAAATGGATAACAAGCTAGGGTTATGGACTGTTCTTTTGATCAGCGTTTTGGAAATACCACTAGAACAGCTATATGGCTATTGGAAGTCAAATACAACACAAGTGTTAGTTTCAAAGTGCTGTGTAAAATGTCATGCTTATGCCTACTGCTGATAATCGTACAAGGTTCATAACTTAAGAGTACAAATTCATAGTTAAGAGCACACTTTTTCTCAGTGCCTGGCAAATGTTGTAGACTGTGAGCAATGGAAGCTTACAGAAGAAATTAAAAAGTTTATCTCCAGAAAAAAAAAAAAAAATCATAGATCTGTTTCTAAAAGGTTTGTAAATAGATTGAAGTAAGGTTATTAAAAAATGCAAGATTCATTAATCACAGAATCGTAGAATCATAGAAACATAGAACTGCAGAATGACTTGGGTTGGAAGGGACCTTAAAGACCATCTAGTTCTAATCCCGCTGTCACAGGCAGGGACACCTTTCACTAGACCAGGTTCTTCAAAGCCCCATTTAACCTGGCCTTAAGAAAGATAGAAAGCCAAAAAAAAGAAAAATATTCCAAATAACTTTCTCTCCACATCCAATAAAGCATGGAGATACTCCTTAGCCCTCCTTTTGTTGCTGATGTGTTTATAGAAACATTTTTAATTGTCCTCTAGGCAGCAGCCAGATTAAGTTCTAGTTGGGGTTTGCCCTTTTAATTTTCTCCCTACATGTCCTCAAGACATACTTGTAGTCCTCCTGAGTGGTCTGATCCTTTTTCCAAAGGTCATAAACTCCTTTTTTTTTCCTGAGTTCCAGCCAAAGCTCCCAGTTCAGCCAAACTGGTCTTCACACTGCGTTGTCTTTTGACACGTAGGGACAGCCTGCTGGTATGCCTTTAGGATTTCCTTCTTGAAGAATTTCCAGCCTTCCTGGACTCCTTTGCCCTTCAGGACTGCCCCCCAAGGGACTCTGTCAATCAGGCTCCTTAATATAGGCTGGAATCTGTCCTCATGAGGTCCAAGATGGCAGTACTGCTGAAACCCCTCCCTACTTCCCCAAGAATTGGAAACTTATTTTGTGATTGCTGTGCCCAAGACAGCCTCCAACCATCACATCACTCAAAAAAAAACATTCTCTATTAGCAAACCGGTGGGGCACCTGCCCTAGCTGGCTCACTCAGCAGCTGTATCAGTCAAACAGTATATATCAATAAAACCCTGTTGAGAATTTCACATTTGCTTTGTTGAAATATTCCATGTAGATGATAACACAGCAGTTCTTATAAGCATATCTGCTGGTGTTACTAGGAAAATAAATCAGATCAGGTCTATCTCAGAAATAAATCAAGTACACCAGCTGACACTTTCAAACCTTGCTGCTTTCATTAAATGTCAGCAGACTTTTCATTGGTTTTGCTTATTTTATTTCATTTTAAATTTTCTCATAAATGGTCTATACTTAACGTCTTCCAAATCTATTCCTTTCACAGTTCTTTGATACACAGTATATCTCCTCTGCAAAATTATACATGGAGCCCACGGGTAATATATTTTTCAGGCTATATCATAATATTCTAATTATTGCCTAATGGCTCTTCCTAGAAAAAAAAGAAAACATAAAAAAGTGTAATTAAGCAAGCCATCCTAAGGCCATACCAGTCTTAGGAGTTAACACAAAAATATTTCCATATACAGTAGTATCTTTAAATTATCACCCAATGAGAATTAAAATGAAGCTTCAAGAAACTGAAGGTCATTCATCCTTGGTTACGTGTCAGTTCCCATCATGAAAAAAGAACATAAATAATCATTCCATGGTTTATACTAAATTGCATATTGTATCAATATAACCAAGAGTCCTATCTTCAACTGAAATGATAAATACGCTTATAAGGTTTTCGTGTTGCTACACCTCAGCCTACGACACTTGCACACATCTCACAGAAATGATTTCTTGACAGATGATTTGGAGTGAAAAATATTAGCTCCAAGCTGTATTAAAGTGTGCCATTAATAGCTGCAGAGCTTTTTCAGTAATCTAATGATTCCAACGGTTTAAAATTCAATTTTCTGAAACCCTATGTTTGCACATTTGGATCGCCTGCTTTCATAATTTATGATTTTAAAATTATGTTTATATACATAAAATTGCCCATTCATCAAGGCAAAAATGACATAAGAGGCACTGGGTGCGAGCTGAGATTTTTTTATGTTAAATGTGTTTCTTTTGTATATGGAAAGTAGAATTAAGAGTACTAAATCATCTTGTCTCTAGGAACACATATGAACTGTAAACGAATGAGGTAGGCAATTTTGCTTAATTAGAATCAATAGTATCATCCTTTAATTAAACAATATTGATTGCATTATGCAGAGGTCAGCCTTGCAGAGGATATGTTTTAATAATGTGATTTCTGTTTGACTTGCAAAAAGATGTCAAGGGTCAAATTGAATTTGTATGTGGAATATCCCATTCAAGGAAAGCAATCACTGAATTCACCTAGGTTTTTCCGTAAAGTGTACATGAGTGGAAGTCCAGAGTTAAATCTTTACAGAGGAGAACAGAAGGTTTTACGTGAGAAAGATGTGAGCTCTTTTATGTTCCGCCTCCAGAGGAACTTTGGAGAACTTCAGCATCCTGTTTCCTGTTTCCAGTGTCAAGAAGATCAATAGAGGAGTGCATGGATCAGTAATCTCATTGCTTTTGCAACATCTCCTATACACATACAACACATGACAGTTCAAGACATGGTATGATGAGAAAACAAAATGGTCTCATGTGTCATCACTTTTTTTTAAGACTTGAACGCAGTAGCTTCCAGCTATTATTGATACAGGAATGACACGCGGTCCCCAGTGTTCCTCTGTGAAGCCAATTCTGAAAGTAATCTCAGAATTGCAGAGTGCTGAACACTGAAAATGTATTAAGCCACCAATTAAGTGCTGAAACACACACCATTTCACGTCAATAACAGTGACAAGAAGAATACTCTTTACAAAACAGCTTATGCAACTACCAGAGACTCCTTTACAGTAACCAGCTAAGCCGTACGTCATTGGCAAAGTAGAATTAAAAAATGTGAAAAGCTTACTGTATACCTGTTTATGAAGTCCCTGCAGGCTGAAATTTAGCTGAGCTGTCCAAGGGGGGAAAAAAGAATTTTCAAGTATGTTCCAGGAAATATTCAAACACTAAGGAAAGTAGCTTCTCCTGTCAATAAATGGAATAAGGTGAAACATCCTCTGAATCCGCAAAGCAAAAAGGTGGTAGGGATGTGATCATCATTCCATCATCAGAACAGCAAGTGCAGCAGTGAACAAAGATACCTCCATTCATTTCCATATTTTATATTGACTGGGAGTAACATTCAGGTCAATTTTCCTCCAGTCTTTTAAATTAAATTATATATTTATTCAATTGATCAGATTCTAAGTAGTCCCCATTTCAAAGCTTCTCTCTGAATTATTTTCCCCCAGCTATTATTAATACAATGCCAAGGCTAATGAAGCACTCAATAGAATATAAATACTAATGAGGTGTGCTGGACTCGACAGTTAGCAGGCCTGTAGGGGGAAGAGAATTGAACAGGTGAACTGAACATGTAAATGCATAGCTGTTATGCATAGGACAGTTTAGCTTAGTTTTTTAACCCCTTAGTTCTTCATACTGCTTGTTCTTTAGCTTCAGTTTGTCCATATCAACATTTAGGCTGATACAAACCCAGAAGAGTTCTAGGTAGAAAAGCTGTTGCTGAATTAGTTGCACAGGAAAATAGATGTTGCTCTTTTGCCAGTGTAGATAAGTCTTTTCCTACAATGACATGAGCTATTTAAGCAGAGATCTCTTATTGCTGAAAGCTAAGTGTATGGAGAGCTTGCTCACACAATTATGCCCATTAGAGACCAATATTTTTATGCCTCTTCCTGTCAGACAGGCGAAGCCTTGCAGAATACAGCTGATATGTGTGGGAAGTCATCCCTCACGTACTCTGGCTGAATCTGAGTCTGTTTTTTCTTCACCAAGGAATGATGCTGTGGCTCTGCAGAACCCAAACACAAAGAAGTGTCCTGGCAGGAGTTCAAAGAGGCTTTTAGTTCCCTGCATGGCAGTGGTCAGAAAAAATATGAGTACCTGCATGCACCCCTCACTGACTGCAAAAAGAGAAACCAGCAGCCAAAAGCAATCTGAAAAAGTCCAATCAGGCAAATAAGGCAGCATTATGTCTCTGTAATGAGTGTGGATCATGTATAAGATAATCGTGATTGACTGCCATTATCTTAGATATACTGATCTGCCAACGCATCTATTTTACCTAGTGATGAGGAACTATCTCAGTGATTAGACTCAAGTTTGACAAATCACATTTTTTCTTTTCTTTGACATAGGTTTAGGCCAGGCTCCAAGAAAATTATTTCTCTGTACCACAGTTTCTAAACTGTTACTGTAAAAAACCTGCTTTCTTCTCACTAGTTTTTAGGCTGCATTAGCATACTAGGTGTACCTGTACAAAGTCTGACTTAAGGAGGCTGAGCTTTCAACTTAGAACTGAAGGCCGTACTGTAAAATCAAGACTCCTAAACAGCCATGGAAAACAGTCAAGGAAATCTATGTGTTGTATGATAATATGGTTTTCCTTTGGTCCTTTTCCTGTGTTGGTCCAGTTCTATCATGGGAAAGAGATTAGAAAGGTGTGCGGGGTTCTCTTGAGTGGTTTCCCAGCTGAGGAAACGCTCAAGCAATGCATGAATAAGGTATTCTCCATGCTTTCAGCCAGCATTGATGTAATGACCCTATCATGTAATACAAATCAGTGAATTAATTCCCTGCTTTGCCTGTTAAAAACATTTGTTCTCTCTTACATTCTTTGGCAAGAGCCATAAGCTAGTCCCACAAAAAAAATCCTACCCTCCTCCTTCCCGAAAGCTGTCAGTCTCACTCACCATACCATCTCCTTTTATTAATAGAGCCTTGACATGGAAGAGTTTTCTGGCCAGGCATTTTTCACACCCCAATAGGCTCAAATAAAAAATTATTGCCAGCACAATCATTTAAATGTAAGATGTAACACTGCAGCACTTGCTTAACTTGATTTTTTTAATGTCAGCTCCAATGTGTCTGACACATGCAAGACATAAATGAATATCCATATTTCTTTGGAATTAAAGGTTCCCTGACAGCTCATGGTATGGAGCATACAGTGCTCCCGATGGGTCGTCACTGTGGACTGGCATTATTTTCACCTTTTTCATTATTCTCCAACCAGCTTTACTAGTGGGAGCCAAAAGACTATCCCTACTAACCTCAAGGGCAATTGTCTCAAAATATTTTATATAAACCAATCTATGCTATATTTGTTAATTGCATTTGTTAATCTCCCTTGCCAAAATTTCTTCAAGTAACAGAATCATTGGCAACGAACATCAAGATCTATGTATTTTAGTAGAGGGAATGTTTTTTAATGTGCATGAGCTAAGGGTTATAAACAAGAAATGATTCCTTGTTTTATAGAGTTGGTCCATAGAGCTGCCTCAGCCCACACAGTGTCAAAATTGGCACCTTTCTCCTTTTCTAAATAACTTTTTCTGATGTATTTCTACTTGGTTTCTTTCTCCGCCTCCTAATCTCTTTGTTCGGTATTTCCTTGCAACACAGAGTCATCACACCATTCATCTGCATCAGTCTGCCACTCACAGACTTTGCTGGGTCTGCCTCATCAAGTGCAGTCACTAAATTCATATCTTTTTTCAAGTCAGTAATTGCCTTCAGCTTCACGCTGTCATTTTTGCTTGTGTTGATGTCTATTAGATTTTGGTTTACTCTTTCAGAAGTCTGTGCCTGGTTCCTTGAGTCAGGTAAACTCCAGCTCCGTCAGTGATTTACTGGCCCGTCTTGTCTGAAGGTGTTGAAATTATGTTTATACACACGCCATTTGCTGTTCATCATAAGAAAGGTGACATATTTAGCACCTGTAGTCATGTGCCCAGATATTAAGCACAGGGTTTATCTCCTCCAGCTTAAGGGTGTGATTCTGTTTGAGACAAAACTGCTATTAACTTGATATGCCTGCATTTGGGTGTCTACATGTGGGGAAATGACCAAGCTCCTATTATAGTAGCGCAAACTAACTCAATTTGTTTGTCCTCAAACAAGCCTGAAGTGCTGAAATGGCCCTTAAGCTCTCTGTCTGGTTTCCAGCCACAGTGCTTCAGTCCCTTCTCAACATAGGAAGTAGTGTCTAGAACAATTCAATTTATCCTAAGTCTGGCTAAAGCCAGCGAGTCAGCTGAATTGCTTTTCAGACTCCAGTGTAGTGATTAAATTTTCATTGACTAAACTAGGAGCTTAGGCAGTTAACCCCCATCTAGACACCTGCGTGCAGGCATCTGAATTTAAATGTCTTAATCTGGAGCTGACTTCCACCCTATATGCACCATTCAGTTGCCCAAACATACGGTACAGTTTGTAATGCTTTTGAGTGCCCAAATCATCCAAAAAAGGCTGACAGATATGAGGCGAGCTACAGAGGAACTACTCAGAGCCACATGGAACACCCTGGGGCATCTCAGATGGCACTAGAAAATGATGTCTAGTCTACTGACTAGACTATATGACAGCAATATAGATGCCTAAATAGAGCTAGTTGGCTTAATCTCTGCATCTGATAAGGAAGTGGGATGAAGTTTGAAATGTGCCTTGAAAAATTCAGTGTGAAGAAGGCATATTCAGAAAAAAAAAAAGAAAAGAAGCTTTGGCCAGAAACCCTTGGATATATTTTTCATCTAAAAATCAAATACCAAGCCGGAGATAATTTCCTAGAATCACTCCACAGTTAATACAAATATAGCTTCCTTCAGACTACAATTTATACCACAGTAAGAGAGATGTCTAAATTAGACAGGACAAATTGCCCTTTACAGAAGTCTATCACACTGACTGTGGAATGAACCCAAGTATCTTAACTACCTAATATTTAACAGGTTAATGCTGAACAAGATTACATTCTGCCTTTCCCCTTCACATTTGATATTAATTACCCAAGTCTCTAAGTGTTAAGTGTGTGCAAATGCTTTTCAGTAGGTGCAAATTTTAAGCATTTTTATAAAAGAAGAGTTTCTGTCAACTGTATAATATGCATCATTGTAAGTTAGGTGGCCAACGCTGTGACTTCCCCTTATAAATCCACTCTGAATATCTATATCTGCAATCAATATTGCTGGTTTTGCAAACATTAAGGGCTACTCTGTCATGGAATTCTTTACTATACACTTAGGATTTCCTTCTACAGGAAAGGTAGAATGAGGATTTGTATTCACCTTACAGATAGCCACACAAGATATAGCAGACAGGACAGCATCCCGATAAAGAGAAACCTTTGCACAAGGATGATGGGTCTTTTTCTTTTGTTGTAAACCACATCCAAGGCTGTCCACCTTTCTCTAAACAGAAAAAGGAAAGATGAAGGATTTGCTTCACTAGTGAAGCCAGCATGAGTCACCTGCGTTTTGATAAGATATCCTGAATGTGTTACCAATCCTGACCATAAATCCACTGTCTACATAAAGATAACAAAGGACAATATCCACTTGAGTGCGAGCTTCCAAGAAATAAAGTAGAATTCAGTCTCTTTGTGTGTGATGACAATTGCTTTCATCTTTTCCTTTTTCCTTATTATTTTTTCAATTATATGAATGTGTCAGCACATGCATAAACAATGCCTTAAATAATTTCCTTAAAGTAAACAGCACAGAATTAATAGAATTTTCAGGTTAGAATTGTGTTATTCAAAAGCAGTTAATGTGTATGATTTATCCATCACCTCTGTGAGAAGTCTTTGAAAAGGTCCTTTTGTTCTAAAGTTAGGGGGTGGAATAAGAACAACCACAATAATGCGTAGCAGTGAGATTTAAGGAGGAGGCATTCAAATGGCATTCATCTAGTCACATTCTGCTAAGATGAACAAAAGGGCTTCATCATTTGTATTTTCTGAATTGTGTTGTCAAAGGGCTCAACCTAGAACAAATGTTCAGGCCCAGATCAATTTTACCCAACCTTAAAAACCAAATAAAACTTAGATGTCTAAAGCAGGATTTTTCATACCTAAAATAGATTTCTAGTCCAAGCTAATCATGTATATAAACTTTGCACAAACTGGAGAGAATGATTTCCAGAGGACGATTCACCTTGCCCTAAAACAAAAGTTTAAGATTAGAAAAGCAGAACAATCTCTAGTTTCTGCCTCTCTTTGTCACTTCCAAAAGGAATACATGACTACTTTAAACTCGATGCCTAACATTCAGATGAGCAAAGTTAAGAGAGAGAAGTTGCACTTAGATTAAGTGTATTTCCATCTTGTGGGAACCTTTTTCCTTCCCCAGAAATATTTATATATATAACTAAAATGATAAAGAAACCTAGCTCCTCCTTAAATTTTTCCAAAGAAAAACAAACTTAAAATAATTCAAACATTGTCAAACTAATAAGTTGATTTGATTACCTGAAAGTTTATTAGTCTGAAAGTTTAATCATTTGAACTCTGATTCATTCTTGGGTTTGATCTCAACTTGATTGTTGCTTTGTTCCACTTTTCGATTAGCTTACTGAAACTGCAATACATTTGGCTTAGCAACATGCTTAAGTTTATATTTGCTTGATCAAACTGTTTTACAAAATCTTTTAAAATATTCACAGTGGGCTTATCCATCTAAAATACTGCATGGATCACAAATGCTGAGGGATGCATTCCCTTGTTTAAGAAATCTGTAAGTCCCTTTGTGCTGACAGTAAATTAATGAATTTTGTTCAAAAATTTATAACTTTATGGATTACAGTCGATATGTGCCAAAGAAAAGCAGTGGGTTATGGTCATTTCCACATCCAAGCCTTCAGGGAGATAATCAGCTGAGGAAAGGATCAGGAAAAGAACTGCTCTGAAAGAAAACTAAAAACCCCACCTTCCTGAAAAAAAAAATCAAAACACTAAAAAAACCCACAATAGGTTACGAAAAACAACTCATCAAATTTGAAATGAGCCTTAGGAATAAACTGGTTTAAAAAACCTTTTCAACAAGAAGACTCAATAAATTTCATCTAGGTTCTTGTTCTGTTGATAAGTTGTCATTCTGATTTGTTTCATGTTAACTGTGTATTACAAAGTCAATTGCAACTCTAGTACACATTGGAGATGGGGTTACAGTGATGTGAGAGAGCACATGATGCTGGCCAGAGTTAACCGTAGGAAAAGAAAACCCTTTAATCCTTGTCTCCTACCAGTGCCAGTAAAGAATAAGCTCCATTTTTGACACATCACCAAATTTCTTTGGAAAGAAGAATTCTCTTCAGCATGCTAAGGAAGAGAAAAGAAATCAGGTACAGCAAAGAGCAAATTTGCTGAGGCTCACTGAGCTGTTAAAAAGCAGCAGAAAAGAAATAAGTTGTCACTCTGATATGCAAGGCTTCATTTAACCTCTGGAAACCTGGTGTCGCTGTAGTCACAAATGTCTGAGAAATGATCATAGAATCATACAATCATAGAATAGTTAGGGTTGGAAAGGACTTTAACATCATCTAGTTCCAACCCCCCTGCCATGGGCAGGGACACCTCACACTAAACCATCTCACCCAAGGCTTCATCCAACCTGGCCTTGAACACTGCCAGGGATGGAGCATTCACAACCTCCCTGGGCAACCCATTCCAGTGCCTCACCACCCTAACAGGAAAGAATTTCCTTCTTATATCCAATCTAAACTTCCCCTGTTTAAGTTTTAACCTGTTACCCCTTGTCCGATCACTACAGTCCCTAGTGAAGAGTCCCTCTCCAGCATCCTTGTAGGCCCCCTTCAGATACTGGAAGGCTGCTATGAGGTCTCCACGCAGCTTCTCTTCTCCAGGCTGAACAGCCCCAACTTCCTCAGCCTGTCTTCATACAGAGGTGCTCCAGTCCCCTGATCATCCTCATGGCCTTCCTCTGGACTTGTTCCAATATTTACACATCCTTTTTGTGTTGAGGTCACCAGAACTGCACACAATACTCCAGGTGAGGTCTCACAAAAGCAGAGCAGAGTAGAGGGGCAGGATCACCTCCTTTGACCTGCTGGTCACGCTCCTTTTGATGCAGCCCAGGATACGGTTGGCTTTCTGGGCTGCAAGCGCACACTGCTGGCCCATGTTCATTTTCTCATCTACCAACACCCCTAAGTCCTTCTCCTCAGGGCTGCTCTGAATCTCTTCTCTGCCCAACCTGTAGCTGTGCCTGGGATTGCCCCGACCCAGGTGTAGCACCTTGCACTTGGCATGGTTAAACTTCATGAGGTTGGCATCAGCCCACCTCACAAGCCTGTCAAGGTCCCTCTGGATGGCATTCCTTCCCTCCAGGGTATCAACCGAACCACACAGCTTGGTGTCACCGGCAAACTTGCTGAGGGCTCACTCAATCCCACTGTCCATGTCAGCGACAAAGATGTTAAACAAGACCGGTCCCAACACCGATCCCTGAGGGACACCACTCGTTACTGGTCTCCAGCTGGACACTGAGCCATTGACCACAACTCTTTGCGTGAGGCCACCCAGCCAGTTCTTTATCCACCGAGTGGTCCATCCATCAAATTGATGTCTCTCCAATTTAGAAACAAGGATGTTGTGTGGGACAGTGTGGAACATTTTGCACAAGTCCAGGTAGATGATGTCAACTGCTCTATCCCTGTACATCAGTTCTGTAGCCCCATCATAGAAGGCCACCAAATTGGTCAGGCAGGATTTCCCCTTAGTGAATGTTGAAGAAGAGGAGATGATGTTTTTGATTTAATCAGTACTTCTGTATGAAACAAGCAAGTTTTGGGGGACACGATAAATAGAATATTCATTATTCCTTTTCCAAATTAATATGAGCCATAACAAAGTAGCAAGGATTTAGGTCAGAGGATGCTTGACACTCTTCCTCTTTGGGGCAGATCAGACATGTAATCCTCCATCTTTCCAGGTTTTCTTTCTATTTCTTTTTTAAGTTTTTTTTTTTAATCTCTTTGTTGGTTTGTTTTTTTTTTCCTTTGGCAATAGTGCCTACTGCTCTTGAATTCAGTGAAGATGATTCACTCTCTTGCATCCTACTCAACTCCTTGTCCGGTTAAAAAGTGCGATGAGCAGTATGACTAGCATCTTTCACAGATTTCTTTCTTCTTTCTCTTGCCTGTCTACAATCAGATGCTCAAGCTATTCTCTTGGCTGTGACTTTCCCTTTCCATACTATCAAACATATCTCTTCCCTGGCAGTCTTTGTTCTCTTTCTTTTTCATTAACCCATCGGAAAAAACAGCGATGCCCTACAACTGGGAGATCTATGGCTGCACTCATGGGATTTTACTCAGCTCTGTCAGGTTACTCCATTACTACACCTGAAATTAGCGATATATAAGGCTGATTGTCTATACTTTTCAATTCTTCCATGTTAGAAGGAAGATTGCTATTACTGACTAATGCACACACATTTATTTGGGGAATGAGGAAAAGCAAGAATCACTGGGACTCTGCTAATGGCATGTCACATTCTGTTATTGTGCTGTACTTGCTTCTTCTGCCTCATGTTAAGAACATTCAATTCCAGCTCCTGAGGATATTGGTTCCATACCAGTGAAGCTAAAAATATATTCAAAATGCCCACGGGGTGAATATTTCTATGTCCTTTCATTTAGATGAGGCTGTTCTAGGATGATGCTATCTCACACACAATATCTCTTGCATACTAATCAACACAACAATAATTCAGGTCATTTGATTTCAAAGCATGCTCCCTAATGCGTTAACCTTTCACTGTTAACTGGCAGTATCCTTCTTCATATGGCACAAAGGGATTGAACCCAGCAATGGGAGGATGGGGGAAGACAAACATAAATTGAAACTAAAGTATGAGGCTTAGATTATTTGTATTACAACACATTTAGATGCAGGAATTGAACTCTGATACCCTGAGTCACAGTCCACAAGTTTAATCACAAGATTATTCTTCCTTTCTGCTGCTTTTCTGCAAACAATGAAAGCTTGATGACAGTGGTAGTTCCTTCAACACTTCCTTGAATATTTACATGACAGACAACCCAATAAGTCTTTGTCCTGCTTATACATGTTTCATAGGGCCATATAAAGAAGAGAAATACTAACGTCACTTTGATAACCAACAGCATTGGTTGAAAGAACACGTTCAGAAACAGCAGCAGTGAAACATTTGGGGAATCACTTCAGACATATATATATATTCCCAACTGTATTCACAGACCAGTTGCATTCAAAAAAGGGGAAAATGGTTTAATAAGTTCTGCATTACAGCTACACTGCACTGCTCTACTTACATGTGTTTATGGTCACTGCCTTTAAAGCTCTTAAAAGCACATGAAAAGGCTTTCAGTATTCAAAATAATGACTTGGATGATGGTTCTTGTTTATTTTTGCATGGGGCAAATATATTAATTGTGAAATCAGATCAGAGTGAAAAACATTTAATTCCAAAAGCAAGGAAAACTACAGCTCAGTGTAGAGAAGTTGACATCATGTAAAATTTGTGACGTATTTTTGTCTCAACTGTGTTAGGCAAAGGAGCAAAAGACCAATTTTATTTTGATGCAGCAAATGGTCCCATTCTTTTCCAAGTCCAGTTAAGTGCAGTATTCAGTTAGTGGTATTCCACTTATAGGACTCAGAAAAGACTATTCTGTGTTAAACATCCAACAGCTGAGTCTATCTCAGGTTTTTTATGCCTTGATGAGTCAATGGGGCCTCTGAGCAAATTTTTTACATATTATTTTAATTTAGTATTTTCTGTAGAATGCATTTAGGGCATACCTCAAGATTAACACAAATCTTAATAGTGTATAAATCTGTTTCATTTTTGGGTTTATAAACTGATAGGCTTAGCATCAAACACTTTTCCCTAAATGAAGGAAACATCTAAGCTTTTAAGGACAATCCTACCTAGTGTTAAAAATACGTATGCTCAATAAGCTGCTCACTATCAATTGCTTGATTAGGAAAAAAGAAAAGTCACCGATTCTTCTTTGAGAATTCATATTCATAGCATGAAATTCATTGCGATATTCCTAACCAAAGATGACAGTGACTGAAAAATTTCATTTATAGCTCCATTTACAGCTCAGAGCTCAGTTCAACCCAGCTTAGAACAGAATGGACTTGTTCATTTTTTTAACTTGGCTTAAATAGGGAGGCTAAAATTACTATGCTCCTAACTCAGGTACTTCAATTTTGTGTCAAAAATGTGGGTAAATCAATATTTTTGTAGTTCAACAGACGTTGAGCCACGGAATCATAACAAAGGGAATCCAAGATGCCTCCTAGTCCAATATTTCATAGAATCATAGAATAGTTAGGGTTGGAAGATTTAGATCATCTAGTTCCAGCCCCCCCCTGCCATGAGCAGGGACACCTCGCATTAAACCATGTCACCCAAAACCACACTAAACCATTTGCTGCAAAACAGGATACAGTATATTTAAGAATTATGATAGATGATTATTAATTGGCTCATATGCTCTTAGGTTATGGAAATTCTATAGCAGTGGAGCCTGTGAGGAGCTGGAGTTTACCTTTTTCCCAAGAAACAGCCCTCCTACACAATTCTTGGTGTTACAAAAGGGAAAATATGTAAAATTTCCCACAAAATGACATGCAAGTAAATTGCTTACAGGGTGATGTAAGTGCTCCATGAGAACACATATCAAAATTTCCATTCCAACTTCACCTCTTGCATTATGGGCATACATTACACTTAGACATAACATAGACATATGGACATACGTCATTTTGTGTACATACATCTAAAATAACATTTAAAAATGGAAACAAAGACATTTGGAGGCAGACAATCAAAATGTCCTTCATTGAGATAATTTTTACCCTGTTTTCAAATTGAAATTAAATTAAAATGTATTTGTTCCTATGAAGTATTTGTCTTTGTCAAATTCTGACAAGAAAAAGAAATGTTTCCACTCTGATGACATTTTACAGCACAGATTTGATCTATCCATGGCCTTCCTAAGTTCACATTTATGGCTGTCTCACAAAGTGTGTAGTATTGCTTATAGTACCCTGAGTCACTTGTCAGGATATGAGATTCATTGTGCTAGACATGGTATAACATGTAAAACTTTCTGGGCAGGATTCAGCTGCCTTTTTACAGGTTCCTGGTGCAATGTGGGACACCCAAGAGTGTCCTAAACACATGCAGGGGGACAGGTGTGAAAGACCTGCAGCCTTCAGGAGCAGTAGCTGGAAGCCTGAAAGGATACCCTTCTATGCTTAAAATGATGCTAACCTCCTATATTCAAGCAACAATATCTTACCCTCCCTGTTGTAAAGCACAGAGTCTGCAAACAACAAGGATTATGGAATTACTATCTATGTATTTAGAAGAAGACAATGGTAATAAAACAAGTATAGAAACTCTGGGAATATAAAAGAAACAGTGCAGCATCAAAGCTAAGATCCAACTATCCCATTAACTTTCCTCTGGAAGTGGTTAACAGTAGATGTCACAGAGAAACAGAACAAAACCAGGGCAAATATACAGAAACCCTTCCCTGCAAACCCAGACAAATATAAGACTTCAAACGAAGAACTCCTTAATATAAACAGATTAAATTTCAATCAAAACTTAACAACCATTTACCCATTTTTTTATGAATAGGGAACTTTGGACAGATTAACTGCTAATGATTCATCTGGAGAAGAAACAGAAATTTGGTTGTGCTAACTAGTTCCCAGCATAAAATCCACTGTTAACCTGACACCTCTGTGCACTGGAGCAGCACTGTGGCAGAGGGCTCCAGCATTGCGCTAACACTGACAGCTATTAAAACCTCAGTTTAGAGGACATAGCTAAGAACCTCTCTTTAGCATATACCAGTAGGTAAATTTAAATGGTACCATGCCACCCAGGCTAACTCTCACATAAGTACTGGGAAAAGCTGTGTCTTTCAAATGCGTGTGACTTTTTTATGAATAGAAAATGTTATTATTCATACATTTTTAATTATTTTTTATTTTATATTTCCATATTACCTGAGTTTGTCCTTTGGAAGCTCTGGAACATTTTTAAAAACCTCTACACTAAAAGTATTTCAGGGTCTGGTGATCAAAACTTGGGGAAAATCTGGGGGTTTGTTTCCTTTCTCCAGGTGCTGAAAAATGAATGTTTCGAGGTACCAACATTTATAATCTTAGAAAAACCTCCCCCTCCAAAATCCTCTTAGGATTCTAGTTATAGTCCTAATGTTTAAAATGAATAACTCTTGTGACTTCTCAACTGGTAAGCTGAGGACTTCAAAACCCAAAATAATTGTAATTTTGAGAGTTTACATGGTCTTCTGATGATAATTTATCATATTCTAAAGACATAGCGCTGTTACTCTGCTCATACATTTTTAAGAGAAAAATATTGATCTTGCCACAAATCAGTGTTTTTTGGATGAAAGATGATGAAATGTCCCAGTTTCAAAGAAACAAAAATAGCCTGCCTGCCTGAGAACTCTGCCACTAAATGCCCTTCCATCAATCCTTTTCCTGTTTCTCTGATTCATCAGTACAACACTCCAGCACTGATGGTGTTCTGAATGAACTGGCTGCCCAGGGTCTTGCTCTGTTTGAAATATATTTAATTTACAGCTGGTAACCCCAGCATACACCTGGATGTTTTGGAAAACGAGCAGCACAACACTGTACCCTGCAAGGGTACTAAGTGACTTCTAAAGACTAATCCACTTTATGTCCTTCACAGGGCAAGCAGCTCCTCATCAGTGAGCAGTGTACAGCATGGGAGCACCCTAGCTGTCCCTGCTTGAGAAGTGACAAGCTGGTAAAGACAATATCAAGGACTGGTGCATATAGGTAATTTCACAGCTTTTGGTCACTTTGTGGGAAGGAGAGGCCCCTTGGAAAGAGGTTAAATATTAATAGACAGGATTCCTCTGAAGTGTGCCATCATCAATATCCAGTCAAAGCTATTGTACATGGTTGTATGTGACAACTCAGAAACCCAGCATTTTTGGCTTCTGGTCATTTGCAGTTTGTTGTATTAGTAAGTATGTGGGACTCCTCAGTTTAATTGCACCAGTGTTTTGAAAGTGAATTCCTGGCTCTACCTGTCTTGTTTATATTAACAGGCCTACCACAGTGATGTCTGGGGATGAACATTGTGTGAGGTCTGATGTTGTTGGGCATTGCACAGTCTCTGTCCTGACAAGAGAACAAGATGACCTTAGAGAATAGAATTCAGCAGAGGTAAATACAAAGAAATGACTAGTTAAGGAAAGAAAGAGTTATACAAGGAAGGAATAGTGAAGGAAAAGAAGGAAAGCTGGCAGAAGAGGTTAAGTGGAGATTCAGCTTGAGATACAGAGGCTGAAGGAGGGATAAGCAGCCCATCCTTACTGACAGATGCTCCACACTGACACCATCATGTTCGCTGTCTGTTGGCTCAACTGGTCCTGTTGCTGTTCTGGGATTGAGCCTCCAGCTGACTCTTTCATGAAGTTTCTTCCTCCAAAGTCATGAATTATGTGGGGCCACGAGGCTAATAAGAGTTGGTTTGCTTCTGGTTTGTGATGCTAATGTGACATGGAAAAATGTATGTATGATGGGGAGGGGGGGACACAGTCCTGTCACTGAAAGCAGAAAGTGTTAATTGAAAGCAGACAGTGTTGATTGAAAAAGCTATAATTTACATTAGCTTTTAACATGTATTCTTAAGTACTTACAATAATTGTTACCCCCTTACGAGCACCTGAAGATGAAAACTCAGCTAAACTTCTATCTCGGTATACCAGCAAAAAAAGATAATAAAAAAATTAGAGGCAATTAAGAGGAGAAGGAAGGGAAATTAGAAGAAGGAAGACTATTAGGAAAGAAAAGTTTCCTGAATATTGCTTTTGCTTTTTGCACTTGAATGTTATCCACACTGCTGCATAAACACCATCTTTCTTTACAGATAACCTACAGGTTATGCATGCAAATTGGTAATATAGAAGAAAGCATGTATTAAAAATTATCATGGCCAGAAGCTCTGAGTCTTTGGACACTGGAATTGAAGTAGAATGAACAGTGCAGAGCTTTTTAATAGATTAACTTCTTTTGTAAGCTTATAAGTCTCCCTGACAAAGAGAAGAGACGGCTCTAGGGTGACATCTGTTTCAGGAATGGATGGGATACACATCACAGAGTATTTCTCACCCTCTATGCAGCAACGATCGCATATGTTTACAAAAGAAGCTGATGTTGCATGAATGCATGAATGGCTGTACTGTCTATAGAGGAGACACCTCACTTTTCATTTCTCAATACAGATAGAAGTCCATGGAAGCTATTAAATGTACAGTAGAGCCAGAAACACTGACACCTGTGAGAAGACTTAGCTATGGAAATCTAAAACAATAAAATAAAATAAAATAAAAAATCAGTGTTTTAAAGTGCTCATTTTCATTTTTTCAACAAATTTGCAGTCAAAAAATAATATTCTCCAGGTGATGTCACAGTATCACAGTATGCTAGAGATTGGAAGGGACCTCGAAAGATCATCTAGTCCAATCCCCCTGCCGGAGCAGGAACACCTTGACAGTGTTACACAGGAATGTGTCCAGGTGAGTTTTGAATGTCTCCAGGGAAGGAGACTCCACAACCTCCCTGGGCAGCCTGTTCCAGTGCTCTGTCACCCTCACTGAGAAGTTTCTCCTCAAGTTTAAGTGGAACCTCTTGTGTTCCAGTTTGTACCCATTACCCCTTGTCCTATCATTGCTTCCCACTGAGTAGAGCCTGGCTCCATCCTCGTGACACTCCCCCTTTATATATTTATATACACTAATAAGGTCACCCCTCAGTCTCCTCTTCTCCTCTTCTCTAAACTATAGAGACCCAGCTCCCTCAGTCTTTCCTCATAAGGGAGATGCTCCACTCCCTTAATCATCTTAGCTCATGCCCTGCGCTGGACTCTCTCCATCAGGTCCCTGTCCTTCTTGAACTGAGGGGCCCAGAACTGGACACAATATTCCAGATGCGGTCTCAGCAGGGCAGAGTAGAGGGGAAGGAGGTCCTCTCTCGACCTACTAACCACCGCCCTTCTAATACACACCAGGATGCCATTGGCCTTCTTGGCCACAAGGGCACAGTGTTGGCTCATGGTCATCCTGTCATCCACTAGGACCCCCAGGTCCCTCTTCCCTACACTGCTGTCTAACAGGTTGTTCCCCAACCTATACTGGAACCTGGGGTTGTTGCTGCCCAGATGCAGGACTCTACACTTTCCCTTGTTATAGTTCATCAAGTTATTCCCTGCCCAACTCTCCAGCCTGTCCAGGTCTCGCTGGATGGCAGCACAGCCTTCTGGCGTGTCAGCCACTCCTCCCAGCTCAGTGTCATCAGCAAACTTGCTGACAGTACACTCAATTCCCTCATCTAAATCATTGATGAATATATTAAATACTACCGGTCCCAGCACTGACCCTTGAGGCACTCCACTAGATACAGGCCTCCAACTAGACTCAGCCCCATAGACTACAACTCTCTGGCTTCTCTCCTTCAGCCAGTTCACAGTCCACCTCACTACCTGATCATCCAGACCACACTTCCTCAATTTAGCCGTGAGGATGCTGTGGGAGACTGTGTCAGCTGCATTCAGTTTCATATAGAAGTTTTATTACATAGCTTTTCCTCAACACAATCAATATGTTATCTTTGTTCTACTTGTACAACCAAGAAGGTATGTCTGGCTTTCTCCTGCTGACTACTTGTTGGGAGTCAGGGCCCTGACAGTTCTGTAGGGCAGGGTACCTGCTCCAAATCCTGTCCTAGCTCACCTGAAACTAGTCTGCGGAGTAGCGCGTGGATTTAACTGAAGTCAGAAAAGGAGTTTGCCTTTCTAATAAGTGTGAAAAAGACGTCTCTTGTTTTTGGCAGGTTATTCAGGGAGAGCTTTGTGGAAGATTTGAATAGGAAGTAAGATTTCAGCAAGCCTGGAGGAATGTGCCAAGGAGCTGGCATGCTGGGAACAGTCTTCAGTTGAGAAGTGCTCTGAGAAGGACCATGGGTGACTGACAAGGGGAATTAACTCCAGGTTTGGGGTTGCAGTTTAAGTGAAGGATCCAAAAGTTCATAAAATGTGGAGCAGGATCAGCACATAAGCTGCTTTGTATATGTGCAACAGTGGAAATGTAGTTGTTCAACCCTCTTGAGTTAATCAGCAGCTGAGCAGTGGGTTTTGAGGACTTTAGGTGGCTTAGGATACCCATATGTGCCTCTGTTCATCAATGAAAAAAGAAATCACAGCCTGTAACAAAGGAAAGAAAAATCTCATGTGAATCTTATGTCCAGGCTGTCTCAATGGCTTGGAGTTTTATTCAATCTCCTTTGGCAGGACTTATCAAAACAACAGATCGTTTTGGCTGATTAGCTAATATTAGTTAGAGGACTTTGATTTCTGCATACGTCAAATAGAGACGTTAGTTGTGGCTGCCTGTTAAAGAAAATGGCATTGCTCTGAAATTCTGAAGCATGCCAGAAATCAGCAAGCATATATATTTCTTTGACTTTTAGAAGGACAAGACACTGTGCTGCAGTCCCTGACTCCATATGGCAAGGTTGGCCAGTCTTTTGGCAAGTAGGGCAGAAAACATGACACACATCACAGTTTAGTCATGGTGAGGAGCAGGAAGGAGGTGGATGTGGCAGGATGGTGCAGGACTTAGCATGGAGGCTGTTTCAGGAGCAGGCCCACACATACCTGCTGGCTTACCTCCACCATACGATGGCATCACACTGAAGTCCCCATGCCAGTATGGTCCTGTCGCCACCAGACACATGACAGAAACCTGCCATAACACCTGCACTCAACACAGTTGTGTCTCAGGAGCTAGAAAATGCTCCCCATGAAGCTTACAGTTCATCTATCTGAAAAGTCCATAGCAGTCAGTTAAGGATTTTAATAGTATTTCCCTTTCAGTTATGGTTATATGGGAATTTCATTGCACCTACTTGTGTCTCGGACAAAAAACAGAAAAAGAGAAAAAAGCCCCATTCAAAGAAAAGGAAGTTTGCACAGTAACACAAGATCCAGAACCATAACAATTATCCCAGTACAGGTCTCCAAAGAGTAAAAATGAGACATCACACAGGAACAGATTATACCATGTCTGCGTATGCTGGGGTTCATGTGTCTTCCTCTGAGGCAGCTTGTCCTGGTTGCTGTTAGAGGCAGGATGCTGGGCTGCACAGACCTGGAGCATGATCCAGTCTGACAACTTCTGTGCTCCTAACACTACCAGATAGAAAAAACATACCTTATTTTTTTAAATTACCTTAATTTTTCTCTTTCTTCCATGCAGATTTAATTTCCTTCTGGAAAGCAGTTACCCAGCTGTGTCTATGAAAGTAGTAATAAGCACACAGCTTCAGTTCAAAGGTGATCAAGCACTGCTCTTATGTTTAAAGTAATAGAAGATGGGAAAGACAGGAACAGGGTAGGTAATGAAGGCACTTTGTGATGTTTGGATCAAGCATCCAGGGAGTACATCAGAGCTGTCAGAGTAAAACAGCAAGTTCTGGTCTTCTTCAGATCAAGCCTTTTCAAAACCGACGCAGAAAGCATGTCCTTTCTGCTAAAAGAATGTCAAGGGAAAAAGATCCAAGTAGCTATATGCAAAATCATTCCAAAGCTAATTTTGCTCCCTCCTGTGTAACACTTTCACCTTCCTTAATAACAGCAGAACAGATTCACATAAAACTTTATGTTTTTAAAATTATCACTCTTGCTTTTGCAACTGAGCACCAGGTCTTCTGTTGAAGAAAATTGGAACAGATACATTGATTAAATGCAGTTAATCCAGCTAGCACTTCCTGAAGTGCTTTTGCAAAAGAAAATGTATATGGAAAACCTGGAAAAGCTCAATGGATGAAAATTTCCTCCTTGCAAGTTTTGCTATTGAATTTAGAAGAACTGGGATCTCATGCACATTCTCTTGTCCTTTCACTCTTCTTTTTTTTTTTTTTTTTTTGAGTACATTTCTCATTTCCTTTGTATCCTCAGCAAACTGTTTGTAGTTACAAGAAGAAACCAGAACTTTGTGTCTGAGCATGATGGGTACATGGGGCAAAGATCTGACTGAATCCAAGCCGTTTACTAAAGGGACAAGGGAATAGAGGACAACTGCTGGAAAGACTGTAGGGTTTGGGAGTGGATTGTTTGCATCTGTGTGTGCATGAGGGAGGCAGTCTCAGTTACAGCATCTGGAGTGAGCCTGTAACCTTGAAGGCTTATGTGCCCAGATGCCAGCAACTGAGGAGAATGGAATCCAGAGGCAGCTACTGGCAGACAGAATGGAATGGAATGGAATGGAATGAAAAGGAACAGAATAGCATAGCATAGCATAGAACAGAACTAGTAGTGTAGCGTAGTATAGCATAATGTAACATAGCATAGAACAGAACAATTTCATTTGCATGGGAACTACGAGGATCATCTTGTCCAACTGCCTGACTCTGCAGCCAGTCCTCTCCCAGTTTAAATTCATGCTCAGGATTCCTCCATCCTAGGTGCAGGATCTGGCATTTTAATTCTTAATTTTCATCTCATTAATCATAGCCCAATGCTCCAATCTATCATCTAGATCCCTCTGCAAGTCCCCATGTCCCTCAAGAGAGCACTTCCCAGTTTGGTATCATCAGCAAGCTTGCTAATGTTGCATTCAACTTCTGCATCCACATTGTTGATAAATGTATTGTACAAGAGTGGCTCTAGAATTGAATTCTGCTTCAATTTCCTGAAAGTCAGATGTAGCCCCATTCACTTCAACCCTTTGAACTTTATTTTCAATTTAAATGAAAACAATTTCACTCACAAGTTATGAGGATGGAACAGCCTATATCGAATTATCGATTACCCTGCTCTAAGCAGAATCATAGACTCAGCTAGAGTAAAGGCATGCAACTTCCCATGCTAACTAGCATGCTCCCAGACAATGTACAGGCACAACTCAAGGACAGCATGACTGAGGGCCTATTCCCAAAAAGCACTGGGATCAGGGCCAGGCTGCTTTAAGAAGTTTAACCATATGGACATAAACCATGATGTCCTACCTATCCCACTGGCAAAGAACAGGCCTTGGCTCCTTTTGTTTCAAGCGTACAGGTAACCATAGATACTTGTCAACAGATGGGGAGCAAGTCATTGTCTGCTTGCAAGAAAAGCAAATTCACCACCCTAGGAACTCACAAACTAAAAATACCAAGCTAAGGAAATTATTTCCCCTTTCCAATTAATCAGACAGTGATGCCAATAATTAAATATATATATACTGCATCCATCTGTGCATGTATAAGTAGCCTCCCCCAACTTCCTGCTCACTCCAGTCCTTCAGATTAATGTTTTTCCTGAATTTCACCATCTCTGCTATGGGTAGTTGACAAAAACTCCTCAGACCAAACCACTCTGCTCAATATCTCAAGCAACAGCCAGCACAGTCTCAGTATTTGAGCACAAGCAATAGTACTTCCAGCTCTACCTTGGTAATAAGCTTTGAAGACAAACCTAGAATCTTGAACAATAAAAGAGAAATGATGCCAATTACCAGTATTTTACAATATTAATACACTCGCTGTGCATTTAGGATTAATTAATTAATTAATACACAAAACTACTGGTTCCATCACTATTTACTTATAAAAACATGCACAGGCTAACAAAGTTCCACTCTCCTCAGAATTTGCACTTTATGAATCTCACCTTTCTCATCCCTGAGGCTGTTAGCAGTAGTCTGAATTACTAGTGTATTACTAGATCAATCAATAATAAACATTTATGTAATGTCAAAGATTGACATGAGTCTAGGTAACTGTCTCACAAATTTCCTTAAGAGCATCTCTACTGCAACTAATACATGTAGACACAAATCAAAATGGAGTCTGTGTCTTGAAGGGTTTAGACTCAAATTCTCTTCTAATCAAGCAAAATTTCAGCTGAATGTGCCCAATCCTTCAAAACACCTCATCTGTGTTGCTCTGCAGCTTCCACCAGCACTATTCCACAAGGCAGCAGTTGAGAATTATATATCTGATTTTGTCTGACTAAGTGTGACTTCAGAATCACTGAGAAGGAATCCATTTTCTGCTCAGCACTCAGTGAGATTTATCAGTGAATGCATCATGTCCCAAAGCACAGTGCTACTGGGCGATAAAATATTCCAATGTCTTATTAATAAGCTAATTGGATCCATTGTAATTTTCCTAGTATTCATGCAGCTCACTTTGTCATTGATTGACAGAGATGAATTTAAAGATATTTAAGAGTTTCGCAAGCACATGAACAGCTATATCTGAATTATCATGAAAGAGGAATAGTTAATAAGGGACTGTAATAATCTTTCATTAGAAAATTTGATGTAGTAACCACTGCAAACTTAATCCTGTTCCTGCTGACAGCAGAAGGAATTCTGCCTAGAGATTCGATGCCATTTAGAGTTAAAAATGACTGCATTTTTTTCCAAAAGTCAAGGAAATTGCAATGAAATGATATAAATACCAGAGAAAAGTCCGTCAAAGCCAGATGTAACTAAATCATGTGGTTGTTGAGTGACTCATACATTTAATTTCAAGGTAGATGATTTATAATCCAGAAGTTTAGTTTTTCAGGGCTTGAGTATTATCACAGGCACTTCAAAGCTTTCAAAACTTGTGTGGGGATTAGTCCTACTCAGCATAACCCCAGTCAACATCCAGCATCAGGGTACAGTCACATCACCATGGAGGTACCAGAGCCTGAATCAGATCAATAACCCAAACACATTGTTCTGACTATACCATACTTGCCAAACCCACCTCTACCACCGGAAGGATGGGTGGGAGCAGGGTCTTTCCACTGCTGTGTTGGTACACATTGGGCTTTAGCCTCTGTCTTATACTCAAAAGGCAGGGCATTGCTGTGTGGCATTTCAAGCAAAAAGAAAAGGAGATTCGCCAAGTACACACATGAACAGCACCCTGAGGTAGATTGGTTATTTCAGATACTGAAACCAGTGCTGATTTAACCAGCTAAAACAAACTAACTTTCTGGCCTTTGCACATCTTCCAGCCTGTTTTCCAAACAGCATAAAAGAAGAGTTAACAAAACAAACCTTCTGATTCCCAACTTTCCCTCACTTTCCATATTAGTCACAGAGCCTCTCTTAATAAAAGCAGCGAGACTTAATCAATTTCTATCCTAAGCAAGTAATATCTTAGTCAATGCTGAATTCTCCTGTAAATCTGAATTAAGTCTGCCTTTGTTTTGGTTTGCATAAGGAAACTGAAAGGTTAGCTCATTTGTAGTGTCATGACCTGCTATCTATATGTTTGGGTCTCCAGCAAAATCCTCAGACTTCAACTGCAGTGAAGAAAAGATTTACAAATTAAAATTGATGCCCAAAGTACAATAAATACTGATTTAACTCAGGAGAGTTAATTATTTAGCCTGGAGGAAAGGAGACTCAGAGGGACTTTATCACTCTCTACAACTAGCTGAAAGGACGTTGTAGTGAGGTGGCGGTCCAGCTCTTCTCCCAAGTAGCAAGTGATAGGACAAGAGGAAATGGCCTCAAGTTGCATCAGAGAATGTTTAGTTTGAATATTAGGAAAGATCTCTTCACTGGGAGGGTTGTCCAGCATTGGAAGAAGCTGCCCAGGGAAGTGGTGGAGTCACCACCCTGGGAGGTATCTAAAAGACGTGTAGACATGGTGCTTGGGGATGTGGTTTATTGGTGGACTTAGCGGTGCTGGGTAAATCGTTTGACTTTATGATCTTAAAGGTCTTCTTGAACCTGAACAATTCTATGGTTCTATGATTCATGTAAGTATTTGTAGAGGTTGGTAATCACTATTAGACAATATTAGAGAATACAGAAAACCCCTCACCCTAGTCACATCATCAGCATGTCCATTTTCTGATTAGTATATACCAAAATGTAGTTCATTATTTTCAAATTATAGAGGGAAAGATGACAGTCCCCTGCTGTGTGGCTAATGAACTTGCTAAAAGTCCTTACAGTTGTGATCAGATAACGCAAATATCCTAAACAGCTGACTTGTTAATGAGCATGGTTTGCTTGTCTTTTGGGGGCTGTTCATCTAATGTTATGTTATAAGTTATATATTTAAACCATTAGCTATATTCCAATGTCTGAAATTGCTAATGTTATAAAATTGAATAGCTGCTTCTCCATCTCCATAGGTATTTTTTACAGAAATTAAGGCTGTAATACTAGAACAAGTGCTTGGAAACTCTAGACACTCAGGCGCAAATTTCCTGTTTTGGTAAGAACACCTGCTGGGTGTTCCACTTCTCAAATGTGAAGAAATGTCATTCTGTACAAATTTAGTCCATCTTCAGGAAATAACCACTATTTTTAAAAAGGAAGGAACCATTTGAGAATGTCTAAATAGTAATGACTAAAAGGCGTATTTTCTATTATTTTCAGTACATTTTCCCTTCAATTTGCTTCTCACATTCTTCCCCTGGGACTTTGCTTTAACCTGGAAGACCAGTGGTCAAAATCAAGCTACGTTTATGAAAACTGTGATTTATGTCTTTGTACAACAATACCCAGAGCAGGCTCCTTGTATGATGCAAAGCCATGTGGATTTAACTCCTGAGAACTCCTTTCATGAGTAAATCTTATGAAGAAACTTCCATTCAGCAGTGCCCTCAGAAGAGTTAGTTTAAATTTTAATTTTTTAATAAACTTTCTGACATAAAAAGTTAGTGTCCTATAAGGAATTAAAATTTAATTAAAATGATGATAACATTCTGTCTGTGGGACTATATTTCAGTTCATATTTGAAGGTGCATAAGAGGGTATACCTAAAGGAAAAGCTTTTTTCTATTTAATTTAATTTGGGTGTGCATACCTTACCCTGCTGTTTTAGAAGGAGGACATAGGACTCTTTGTATTCTTTTCAAAGGTGATGTTTCTTTCCTTCAGAGTTTTAATTCTTGGTCCAAAATCCCAGTCTCAGAACTGTGTATTTCTCCTCATATAAAGCAGTTCACAACATTTCTATTAAGAAGGTAAGGTTAACTGGCAGATGCTACACTGAGAAATGGCTCTAAGGACTGATGTGCAGACTGCTTTCAGAAACTCCATCTATAGCAATAAATGAAACAAGCCCAGGGGAAACATGAAGCCCTGTCTTATAGTAACTCCTATTCTCATCATTAGTGTGCTCCTAAAACAGCATTATCCTCCTTGCAGCCCTCCAGCCAATGCCCAGGCAAGGCTCAGGACACAAGCCCAAGGGGTGAAACTCTTTCCAACAGGCTCCACGGATGAGGCAAACTCACTTTTGGGGCCAGGAGAGAGTTCTGCTGTTTGGATATAAGCTGTGACTTGACACTTGCTAGGCTGTCAAACTAGACAATGGGACTGATGCAGTTTATCTGACTCACTTAGACAGGTCCAGGTAGAGCCAGTGATACCACAAGCTGTAGCTGTGGTAGAGCTCAGACAATTTTAATTTTAAGTCTATTACGAGTAACTCCGTACTCTCATAAAACACTGGAGAGGGATAAGTGTCTCCAAAGGACAATTCACAGAACTTACATTAACTGCTTAAGGGCAGACAACAAGAATATCATGTCATCTCATCTACATGAAAGGATGTGAGCGTTGATTGTTTTGGAAATCTTGACAATACAAGAACTACAGCAACAACCATCTGTAATGAATTGAGAGGCATTTTTTTACCCATGGTCACAAAGTTACTGACAAGGAGAGGCATTGTGCTGACTGCCTACACACCCCAGAAGACTTATCAGATTGTGGATCATATCCCAAAGCACAGCACTAACAGGCTCTAAAACATCCTGATGTCTTATTAATAAGTTAATTGAATTCCATTGTAGCTCTCTCAGTACTAATGCATCTATGCTTGTCATTGACTGATAGAGATGAATATGGAGATATTTTAACAGCTTCTTACATGAAAAGATTAACATCTATATCTATGTTACCATAGAAGAAAAATTATTTGGGGAGTGCAACTCGAATTAAGAGGAAGTTGATATGGTAACCATTGCAATCAAAGTTTGTTTTTCTTGATGTCAGGGGAAAAACGTGGGTTGACTTCGAGGGGACTGGATTCATAAGCTACAATTTATGACAGCCATTACCCTTAAAATAATCTTACTAGGAGCTGTCTTTGGCAGCTGAACATTTCACAAAGGAGAAAGGAAGTCTGATTGGTAGAAAAATGTACTACTCTGGTGACAGTAGGCTTTCTCCATCCTACTATTTTTGTGGTGGGTTTGTAGCTGCTCATGGTAATTTTAAGCATCTAGTTGGATGTCCTCCACTACACAAGCTGTCAGATATTCCTCTGGGATTTCTGCTTTAGTCTGTAAAATTGTGGCTGAGCCAAACCCAAGCTTTGATTGCTCTAGGAAAGCAATGCAAAACACCAGAGCAAAACTAAGATGGCATGACAGGCAATCATTAAACTGTTTCTTATGATGGTGACTGGTGGAATAAGGGGCCCAGAGTGAACTACAGCCAAAGAATGGGCACTGATTAGTGTCACCCAGCCAAATAATAACAAATTATAATCCTTCCTGCAAGAATCGCACCAAGACAGCGAAAGAACTTTCCCCAGGCAATTCTCCAGGTAACTGCAGAGAATAAATCAAGTTACCAGTAACTTTTCTGTCACAGCAATTCAGGACACTTGACAAACTCTTTACCTGCCCAAAGCATGTCTATACAGTGTAATGTAGAAACTAGGTCAAGCTCGTGAACCAGAAGTAATACAGTCATGAGAAAACAAGACACAGGATTCACTTAGGAGCAGGTTATTTCCTACAGAGGTTTGTCCAGATGACCCCTATCTCCCTCCCAACTTCCTAATGTCATGGATGCAGAAGTATAGCATGAGAAGTAAAGTCTGACTTTGTTAAACATTTTCGTAGAGACTTTGGAATCCATGTGAGCACTGCACTCACTATTCCTTGTTCGTTATCCATGCCTCTCTCAAAGCCAATGAACAAATTGTGAGCCCTCCAGTGGTCAAAATCGTGTATTTACAACTGTGTGTATGATTCTGGTCCACCCTTCAGATGCTGCGGTCACTCAGACAGGTTTTTCCATGTGCAGTATAGCCATGCAGTGTCTATACAGAGTCAGCAGCCTGATATCCAGAGAATCCTATAAAAACACTGGGAGTACGTGATGACTCAGAAAGCACATGAAGAGATCAACACTACTGGAGAGAGTAGCAAAGATTTCCATTGTATTTTCACAGTAAATAAGGAGCAGCCTCTGGGGCTGTGCTCCACAATAAGAAAAAGAGACCCTCATAGCAACACCAGTAGGACAACAGAGAAGATCCTGGATAAAAGGCTCTATCTCAGCAAAGCTCTTCCATGTTTCCCCACAAAAGGAATTGATTATCCATCCGAAATGTGCTCAGTAGCTCACAGGGTATGGAATAGGCTTTGACTTTATCCGGAAGCATTACTACTGAAACTGGACTTTCCCAGAGAAGGACTAGAGGAGAAAAGGGGTGGCAACCATATGTAGTCACTGTGTGAGTTTTGAAAGCCTGTTCCTATGTGTCTTTCTCACTTCACAAAACCCCTTCCTCAGACTCACTCCTGACACTCTCTGAGAGAGATGGAGCATAAGAAAGGATTTTTCTTGTACCTTTTTTTCCTCCTGCCCCTGAGAGCTCTGTCTTTCTGCTCCCTGTGAAAGGCACCATTATTCCAGTGCCAGGAAATACCAGGGACTGAGTGACAAAGATGAGGTCTCACAAGTCAGAGGTTACACTTCATTGCTGTAGAGTGGCATTTCAGTCAGCACGTGGATGTGCAATTTAGAGAGAAGGGAGGTTTGTCACGGAAGCATCTACTAATCTCAACACGTGGAGGAGGTCACGGTGCTGGTGAGGTTTATTTACAGTTGCACCTCTGCCATGCACACAAAAGAATTTAGATATAGGTTCATTAGAATAAAAACATAGGCTAATTATTATTGTTAACATTAATTCTCAGGGTTAATAGCTGTAAGGTAAAGACAAGACTGCAGATGCTACAGGTTAAAAGACTTTCTTTTGATTCAGAGGTATTAACTTACAATCCTTTTAAGGTTGTACTTTAATTGCAGTTTCCACAGTCTTAACTTTTTCTTTTTTTTTTCTACTAGTGTAATTATGGAGTAATTCAGACTATTTTTCTAAAGCAAAACACAATTACATCTGATTTGAAAATTCTGTGTGGAGTTGTTTTTTTTTTGAAAGTGAAAACTCAAAAAAAGAACAGGTAATCTATCTGAAGACATAATACGTATATTTTTAAACCTCATTACAAATGGGGCTAGCCTTTTAATGTGTCACCTTACACTTAGATGTAATTAAAGCTGACAGCACCTGTAGCACTACATCAGAGTATCTGTGGAGTTACAAACATAACTCTGGGGAACACCGCATGAAAACTGTCATAGAATCATAGAATCACAGACTGGTTTGGGTTGGAAAGGACCTTAGGATCATTTAGTTCCAGCCTCTTGCCTTGGACAGGGACGCTTCACATTAGATCATGTCACCCAAGGCTCTGTTCAACCTGGCGTTGAACACTGCCAGGGATGGGGCATTCACCACATCTTTGGGCAATCTGTGCCAGCACCTCACTACCCTTGCAATAAAGAACTTAATTATACCTTGTATCAACCTGAACTTACCGTTTTTGTTATTGAAGAGCTTACATGTTAAAGTTTTTCCATGGTGAGGGAAAGAAACTAGAAGTCAGTGTTTGGGTTTCCATATCTCTGACAATGATTCATCATGTCAGGTAAGATCAGAGCCAGACCCTATAGGAGGCATTTTGTTACACTGCCTTTCCCTGAAAAGGGTGAAGGATGGCAGCTCCAAGCATGCTCCAATGAGCTCCAAAGATGAGGTCCACCAAGCTCAGCAAGGTTTTTGCATACCTCTGAACAAGGAAAAGAGAGATGAAAAAGCTCAGAAAGGCGTTATTCCATTGTCTCTTCTTTCTCTAACTATGTTAGAGATGGGACCATATGCCTTTTGTGGTAACAACTTTTTGATTCCACTTGAGCCAAAGACCCCCTCCAAGACTTGGATAATCTTATTTATGAGTGTAAACACACCAAGCATGCCTATGCTGCAGATTAAGCCCGGGGTTATGAAACCCCCACAACTGAGTGACCAGGTTCAGGAGGCCTTGACCACTGCACCAGACTTGTCAACCCAAGGTACTGCTAGCCAAGCCTGTGTTGGTGTACATATACCCGGAGTCATTAACCAGGACCTGTTACGCTAGACTCTATGTGTAAAAGCAGACTGAAGCACAGAACCTGTCTCAGGTAGCTTACAGTCAAATAAGAAGGCAGGGGAACATATGGACCCAGGTGTTCTCTGCTGCTCTGAGGCATACAAAGAAACAAAACTGAACAAAAGGTTTAGTAAAAGAGCACCATACAATAGTCCATCTTTTTGATATATCCTTCACTTAAAAATCTTAATGGTCTTTGAGGATTTTCCAATGTATTGTGTTACCAGGTAAAATAGAGACCTAGAATACCACTGTAATACTAATGGCATTTCAAATGTAATTTATTTCCATTCAACTATTCAAGTTATTCTGAAGAATTTTGATTGAGCTCTCAAGGTGTGTCTGTAAAAGGAGGAGCACAGAACATGGAAATTCCACTTTTGTGAAGGACTTCACAAAAAAAAACCAAAACCAATTCTAATATCTCTGGCATTATATTTTGTATTACTGGAAAAGTTTGTTCAGATCAGAACTTTTAAATTTTTTTGACTGTTTTAACTACATCATAAAATTTATACAATGTGTTTACAAACATATAATATAGCTTTAAGATGATCAAATCCAATCATTACTCCAGGACTGCCAAGACCACCACTAAACCATGCCACTGAGGGCCTCATCTACATAGGTTTTGAACGATTGTTTAGTTTAGCACTGTGTTGTGTTCCAACCTAATGCTACCATGGTCAATATTAGTCTGTTGATCTAAATTTTGCAAGAATCCACTTTCTGGCTTAATTTTCTGCCATTATTGCTGTCTCATTTCCAAAGTAATTGTACTTCAGCGGTCTCAGATCTATCCCACAATTTCTGTACGGTGTTGTCAGTCTAATAGTCTTTCTTTTAGATGTTCCACAAGTGGAAAGAACGATGTGTAATATCAAATTTACTATTTCAAAGATTTAAGAGTGATGAAGAATGTATTGCATAACAATGCAAACGTAAGTTACATTTAACAAAATGTGTAGCAATTGCAATATACAATTTAACCACATTACCAGTCCCATTACTGGTCCCTATAACGTGCTCATTGTCATGACACTAGGCATCTCCAAATGCTGGGAAGTAATATGTGGGTCAAAGACAGCCCAAGCTTATTGCTCTATTTGAAATTATTTTGCTTAGTTTTAATAGTCTATGTTGTGCTAAACCCCAAATTCACTCTCCCCATGCTGGTCTGGCTATCTCAGGAAGTCATTCACTTTCTTTTGATGAACTCAGAGATAAATATCTACATCCCCAGTTGATCCACTCAGCTGATGATAACTGTTTATCTGAAACAAAGGCCACCCTCAAGTGCCCCTTTTTGTATGGAGATAAAGTTCAGATTCTTTGCAATAGCTGTGGTCAGTCACACCCTGCATTATTCCCTGACCTTCAAGGGCACAACACCTTTACCCAAGTTCCTCAGAGGCTTCATCTAATTTAGAGGTTTATTGGTCAGTCACAAGTGTCAGCATAGGTGTAGTTAAAAGTACAACCCGTTTTACAGAAGCCAGTATGCAATTGCATACATTCCATCCAGAAGACACTGAAAAAAATTTCACCTTCATGAGTTGTGCGGGTGAACAGCACCAAAAAAAAGGAAAAAAAAAAAATCAAAGGAGGAAAGAGATTATGGAAGAACCCTTAATCTATTTAATATGGAATTGTATTAAATCCAAACAGAATTATTTCATTCTTAACAGCTTTTATTGGAATATTCTCTTGGTAACAGACTAATTTTAATGCAACTGCATATTAGATTTCAGGCTAGAAAGAAAATGCAGATTCTCTTGAATATATATATTCAGCAATAATTGCTACCTAGTGAAGAAAAGGAAGAAAGTGGATATAATTAAAATAGAATGTAATGAGTTTTGTAACTTCAGTGACTTTTGAAAAAGTATGAAACATTTAATGTGTCTATAGGGACTGAATGAGAAATGACTTTGTGTTACCTTACTTCATAGCCCTTGCAGACTTAAGCCAAACAAGAACTGTCAATCATTTCCACACAGTGCTCAGAAAGGTCAGCTGCAAGTACTGTGCTGTCCTTCTGATCTGTCTCAATACCCAAATTTGGAAACAGTACTATGTTTAAAACACCCTCAGCTTACACTGCTACTTAAAGTACTGTTTTGGCTGAAGAAAGTGTGACTGGGACAACTTTCCTGTGTGGATTGCAATAAGCATGTGTTCTTCTGCCTTGCATCTGCACCACTTACTTCTAATTAGATTATTTCTGGTTTTACAGTTCCTCTTCATAATAATCATAAGGTCCTGCTATACTTTTGTTTCACTCTACTAACTCCAGGTTTTATTTCTTATGAGGTGTTTAAATTATTCTTTTCCCAGATGAAAGGAACACAGTGTGATAGAAGCTATCCAGAAATACTAGAGGACTAAAGACGGTGAAGTTCCTCCTGCCCTTGCTACGTAGTACCCTTTTGCCAGTTATGAGTAAGTACATATTGAAGGCTTCAGCTAATCAGAAGGATACCGGACTCTCACCTTGTATTTCTCAGTGGATTACTGCAAATTTAAAGTTGGTTACTGGATTATCCTCTAGATAATACTATCAGCATCATGGATTCAGAAAGAGACACACATCCATGTGTCATGGCACCTATGAAGAGTCACAGACAGTCCTATGACCTTCAAGTGTCCATGGCTTTGATTATACATAGCATCTTTGCTATGTCCCAGCTGGTATGGTAGAGCAGGAAACTTCTGGTGTCATTTTATTTGCTATGAATCCAGTTTATCCTTGTGATTTTAGATAGAACTGCTTGGATACAAAAGAAAAACTAACTTCTTGAAAAAAGCCCTAAAATTAATAGTATTGAATCAGAAACTTCCCTGAGTGTGCTAACGTGGTTTTATGTGAAAGAAAAAAAATTAATATTCCGTTTATCATCCTGTTCCCCTCCCCTCCCTACCCCAGAAAATAAAGTTTAGAAAGAAAGAAGATGCTTTTTTGAAGGATCTGCTTGAATGGTTTGTCTCAGAACCTTCTCTGTGTTTTACAGAGAAAATAAATAAGAGGAATTGAAACTATTAGAAAGAAAAAAACAAGGAAAAAAGGCTTTTTCCCCCCACATCCCATCAAACACACACAAAAAAAGGAGACAGGTGCCTATCTACTCTAGTAGTGCACATTGCAACATGACTAAACACAGGAGGGCTGCTGGCAAGATGGTATCTAGACAAATTGCCCAACAGATGGTGCAACCTATTAGTGAAGAAACTTTCTAAAGGATAACAAAGTACAGAAGGAAATGCAGACCTTCTCATATTTCAAGGCAGGTGCTTTGCATGGATGCAGAACCCTCTCAAATACGTGCATCCAATTTTACTTCTCAAATATACCTCAAATTATAAGAAATGCCAACCTTTGTGTTCCAGAGGTGCAAAAAGCTGTCCAAGATATGTTGCCTAGGGTTTTAGGTATATTTGAGGTGAAACTTATGTAAGATAACAAGCCTGTGATGTAGATGATTAGAGAAAATATAGCTAAGGGTTTGTTGTGCTTGTGTTTTTGTTGTTTTCTTTAGAAGGGACAAATCTGCTTCTCTTTCTCATGCAAAAAGAATGACAATAGAAATTCAAGCTCTGAACAGGATTCTCAGCTGTAAACTGTGTTACCCTGAGAAATGCCACTGAGGTTAATAAAACTATTTCTGCCAGCTGAAACCTCTTTCCACTGAAAAATGAATAGTAAAATTTTGCTTATTCAATATTGTTTCTCTTTTTTTTCTCATAAAAATGTCTACATTATACTTAAAAGAGGCACCAGAATGTCAGTCTCTAATTAGCTTCATTAATTTCATACAGTAACTATAGGTACAGAGACCTAAGTAGGAGTTTCCTCCCTTTCTTGTCTCCACTAACCATTGCATATAAGCCATAGCCAAGAGTCTGAATTCACTGGGCCAAAAAAAGCATCACTGCTTTGTGAAAATGCATATTTATACTGTGAAATGAGTGAAAGAATCTGCCAGCCCTGAGTACACTAGTACTGTAGCCAGCCAAGCCTAACAATGCACAAACAAAAGTACCAAATACAAAAAACACAGCTCAAGTCACAATGTAATATTACAATATAAGCAATAGCAGTCTGGCACAAAGTGTTTTATTGCTGTTGGCGAAGAGTTCTTTAAGTATGTGAGCTTGTTCATCCAAATGAAAAACAAAAATGGAGTGCATGAGAAATCATAGTTGCTTCATTTATTCTCTGGTTATATACTCAGAAAGCTAAAGATTGCTCTGTTATTGATTCAAACAGTCTAATCTCAAATCTTTTCCTTAGGAAAGCAGTCATTACTCACCTAACTATTCTCACTGAAGCAAATTCTGTTCCGAGCAACATCCAAGTAGGATAAAGCAGAAGTAAGTTTTAAAAGTCTCTATATCCCAGTTTTCTTCCACTGACTTCAGTGTTGCCTCTTATGAGCTTGACCTATGATTCGTATGTGTTTAATTTAAAGTGAGATATATATATATAAATCATGCAAACTCTGATTTTATATGTGTTTATGTAATGTATGTGTAATGAATACCTTCCAGCAAACTTATACTAACAATCATGAATGGCTCCGACTCTCCTCTCACTGGAGTTTACAGCAGTGGCTCCACTAGGCTTGGTGCTCATCTAAGGTACCTCGTCTGAGAACTATTAAAGTATCACCAGATGAAACTCTACCCCTTTGCTTTCAGTGAGTATGAACCCAATCTCAATCAGCAGAGGTGAGGACATGAAGGGCAAAACCCCCAAACTGCTACACCTGGAGTGAATGAAATGTTCCCCTGTTCCTTTGCCATCTTAGGCAATCAAGGTATTTAGTCTCTTGTCTGAGATGCACCTGGATTTCTCTGAAGAACAAAATGTATTTGGTCCTGTGGACAAATTCCAGCAGCATTTTATATGCACATATATATTCCTCTTTAACAGCCAGGGCATCAGAGAAAGCCTGAGAAGCATAACAATTTACACTGGATTTTTGCTACCATTTGAATGTGAATATATCCTCCTAAAATATAGACTCTTACATTGTACATCTAAGCAAATATTGCTTTCTTAATCCAAAATCCATAGAAATCTATGGAAAAGAAATTCACTATACTCAACAAGCTGTGGATCTGTCATTCTATCCAAGCTAAAAAGAAACGGCTTGGCAATCATACTCAGGTATGATTTGCTGTAAAAAAAGAAAATTGGGTCTCTGGCCTTGCAGTATATGGATTCAAGGATACAGTTATCACCTCATTAGACTGAGTTGATAGCTTGAGGTTATAATTAGAAAATCTAAAATAAAGGGTTTTTAAATCCTACAATTAAGTTGGTCACTATGGCAGCATTTAACTTGTGGGAAAGTATGTTCTGCTATCCTGCCTCCATCCCAGGGACTGTACCACCCTTCTTTACCTACTCCCATATCTGGGTTTCCAGTTTTCAAGCTTCAATTACAGGGGTAATGGAAAGGGGCCGTATACCAGGTCTCATCCCAGCAAGACATGAAGATTCATTGGCCACATGTTGTTGAACCACACTTAGGGATAACTTGCTCTAAGAGCAAGATTAACAAACAAAACAATATTTGCTGTCTCTGGTCACATTCAGTGATCCTTTTGGTGTAGTTAAATCTGTCAAGAAGCTATGTCCCATGCAGGTTGCACCACCTGATCTAGGTTTTTATTATGGCTCATCTGCAGGATGTCAGGGTTCAGAAGCGTTCCTGCCCTTGCTGAATGCAGTAAAAGCAATGTGTAAGATCACCAGGGAAGAGTTCACTGTAAATTCAGACAGTAAAGAAGGATGGCATTAATGCTTGCTTGAGCAAACCACAGATTCTGCTTCCATTCCCTCCTTCTACTTGCAACCTGTCAGAGCAATGCATTGGCTATCTATCTGAGATTTACCAAAGCCACAGATACTCTCCTCCCAGTCAGCAAAGCTGTAAGTGGAATTTATGTATTCCATGCAGCTAGTCACAATTTTAGAAAGAAAGGATAATAAAATAACCATAAACAAAGAACAAAATCAATAGCAACAAAACCTAAACAATCCTCAAGCAAACAAACAAAAGAAAAAGGCAAGAACTAAGCCTGTGGAAATAAGAGAGACAGGATTACTGTTTGTGAAAGCAGTTTGTGAGATGTCCAAAGGGAAGTTAATCCAGGATTGTGGTTGATGTTTCATGTCAGTTCTGACACTAACAACAATTGTTCTTGTATACCTTGACAGCTGAAGATGAGTGGCCAAAAAGGAGACATTTTCTAGGCTCGGTTCAGAAAGCACTGTTACTGAATTCATTTGAGAGACAAGTGACTAGGACCTAATTCAGTAATTTCGAACGTGAGCTATGTTAAGCATTCAGCAAATTGATTCCCAGTTTTTTCTTCCTGACACCTAATATTCAAGGATGATCTTTGCAAGCCATCTGGCCAAATCATAATCTACTTTTGTTTGATTTGACAGATCGATGAGTGAACATTGCACGACAAGAGGTATACAAACTAATGAACATGCTCAAAGGCATATTTTTTAATTTACTTGGAACAAAGCACAAAAATTTCTAAGCCAGTCTGAAGCAATTTACTGTCATAGACCTCTATATCTACAAGTTGGTAAACACCTTTATTATTATTCCTGGTTTGTTTTACACTAGCCTTCAAACATATGAAAGACAAATTCAGACACTCATAGGAAGATGTAATACCTGCTCCCAAATTTTAGTCAGATCCATTCTTTCATCCATGCTCTTCAGAACTTTTTCTCCAATTATTCTCCCATTTCTGGATGGCTTCAGTGGCCAAAGTACTCTTTGTAAAGCACATTAATCATGTATAAAAGGTGGACATCAGCCTTGAGACATAAAACTACGGTTCTGCTATGTATGGTCATTAAAGACACATGACAGCCTCTTTATGACATGACATAAACCTAAGGCCTTGCCATTTGCAGTCAGTAAAGAAGTACAGCTTGGTGATGAAGGAAAGGCTGCCCTGGAAACTTATTAATTCTGAGCTGAATAATTGCATTGTTTCCATGTGATATACTGTCTTTCTAGATACATTCCCCTTCATACATTCTTTTCTGTGACAGTGCTGACAGGTATTCTAGGAGCAGGTTGCCTGAGTGCACTGTTGTTAAGCCTGTTAGACTTTCTGGGCACAAGTCTGAAAAGGCAATTTGGGGTAAAGGTGGGAAAGAGAGATATTTATCAGAACACTGGATCACTGGATAAGCAAGCAGAGCAAGTAGTTTAAATACTAATGACACTATACATAGTCTTTCAAGTTCAGCCCTGAAAACAAATATCATGCCTTATCTTTACTTCATGCATTTTTGGTTCACTGTATAGTGCACCTCAGTGTAATACATAGGATGACTCAAACTATCTGCCTGTCATGACTGTGTCTAAAAAATGCTTGATACACTGTACCTCATCTCTGGATGACAAAATTACAGCTTTTCTGCAGAAGCATGAGAGTGAGGTGATGTTTAAGACAAGTCTGAGTTTCAACCTCATAGGAAGTCAGAAAGAGGATGGTACATGTGCCCTGGCTCCAGAATTGGCAAACTTTTCATGCACTGATGGCATAGGCATAGCCCAGACACTCAAAGGCAGGAATGGTTTCTTTCATCTCTCTCTCTACCAAGGGCTATGGTAGGAGATTCCCACCTACTTAATCACCTGTGTTCACTGAAATGGCACTGAGACTTCCAGGAGGAGAGCAAAATGGTTTGGGATGTTGCATCCTCTGTTTGCCACAGATGACCTGCATCTCATTCTCTGCACTGTTTAACAGCCAGGCAATGTGGTATTTCCTAGGGCTTGGGTGCAATGTGCTTTAGGGCAACATAGTCATGGAAAATTTAATCCAGCTGAAACCATTATGATGTTGGTTAAAGGAAGCAACTCAAGAGATCAGTGAGTACAGCATTTTACAGCCACTGCAGAGGGGAGCTGGACAATCTTTAGGAAAGAGATGTGTGGATGATCTGCTCCAGTTGCTCCCAGAGCTCTGAAAATAATTTCTGCTATTAAAGTGAAACAACCCAAATATGGAGCAAAGATAGCCCAGATTTTGCTAGAGACATTTCCAAGTTTATTTGTAGCTGAGTTTGTTATGACAGGTATTTATTTTTTGCTCATCCCTGGAGGAAAAAGAGATGAGTGGATTTTAGAACTGCAGAAATTAATAAATATGTCAAAGAAATTATTTCTCAAGTTCTGTCAAAGGTATTTGTTCTCACGACTACATTGTTAAAGAGCCATTGTCTTACATCCATAAGGTGGCAGAGTTCCAGTGGCTCCAGAAGTTTAATAAAGTTTGTAATAGATGTATGATGGGAGGGATATATGCATGCACACACAAAAGACTATTTTTTTATTGAAGGATTATTGGAACAAAGGTGTCAGGATAATAATATGTCCATACAGATACGTATGCTGGCACAGATACATGCATGTGTCTCAAACTGGTTCCACTAAGCCAATCCAGCCTTTCCTGTGCAAAATTAGCCTTCTCTATTGCAGAGAGGTTGGGGGTGTTTCAGTCTATAGGGAATCCGGAGGAAAAGGACATGTGAAGAAAACTGCAGCAAAAATGTAAGGATTATTTAAAAATGTCAAGAGTTTGAAACAGCTTCTTAATATTAACTTTGGAACTGCTACCAAGATACGTTTTAATGCAAAGGTGAGATATAAAATATTAGTGCTATAAAACATATGAATTTTAAATAGAGTGGAAAATTAACAGCTCATTTAATGTATAATAATACTAAAAGAAACAGCTATTCATCTCCTCTGGGAGTGTATCATTGTCCAAAGTTATTGCCTTGTATAGACAATGCAACCTAGTATAAAAGCTCTGTCCTCTCTGCCTGGTGTTTTATGGTTGGGGAGTAACACTGCTGGGAATTCTAACACAGAATCGCTTGACTTGGGCACACAAGAAAGATATTTCTTTAAAAACTTCTGGAAAGAAGTGGCACATAATCTGCCTTTATCATTAATGTGCCCACTATTCAGCATGAATGACTACCCCCCCCCCCCCCATAACCTAAAGGTCTACAGGAGAGTTAAGTAACTGCTGTAACACAAAGGATGGGTTGAGCCTTGTAGGAAATGAAAGCAAACTTATAAAGTTACAATTAATCACTATCAGCTATTCTTCAGTGCCTGCCCCTGGGTTACATCTAGTCAGGAAATCACATCATCATGTTATTCACAGGAGTCTGAAAACATGAATAACTCTCGTCAGTGATCCTAATTATTCCTACAGGAACTAGAGGTCAGTTACTAAGTAGAAAGTGTTGATAAAAGAAGCATTAGTTTCTGGCAGAACACACTTTACTAGCATTCAGCAGATAATGAACAACTACTTACACTCCATTGTAATACACTGGTATAAATAAAATCTTTTTCTTAAGATTAATAATAGGAATCATTCATTTCTATGGTGGGTTTAATCCCGAAGCTTCCCAGAGTGTTTTATGCATTCTTCTACTAGATTTGGAAATTATAAATCTGATCTAGTGGCCTCTGATGGATTTTTTTGCTGTGGTCACCAAATTAGTCCTTATTGCAGGAGTTAATAAATAAACCAGTGGCATATCTATATCCCTGTAGAGGAATGCAGAATTCCTCATAAAGGCTCTAACAGCAACATTATCCACTGGCAGAGGACAAGAAATTAAAAAAACTTGTCTTGCATTGAAGTTATCAATGGTATATATTTAAAGCAGGCAAAATATTACTGCAACAGCTGGAATGTACTGGCAACTGTCTTTATTTGGAATGACCAAAGGACTTTTCCAGTCACAGCTGTTAACCCAGTGTTGTCTGCCACGTGGAAACAACACTGCCTTCTTAATACCGTGTTGAAGCTTCAGCCTTCTATTATCTTGGGTTCTGGGGTGGGTTCTTATCACAGGTAAATAAGCAAATACCATTTATTCCTTGGCTGTGTCTCATAAGAAGATTTAGTAGTTGAGGCACTGAAATTATAGCTGCTCTGCAATGTTGTTTGTGAAATCAAGCCTGAGGTAATTTCATTATTGAAGGTTTTGCCCCATTCAAACAGTGAAGCCAGTTGATAAACATTTGAAACAGAAATTATTATTGTAATGCATTACATGGACTGTTCTGATTGGTTTTTTTCAGATTTTCTTTTCTGATATGAATATATTCAATATAGATGCTCCTTCTAAAATCTTCTGCATATCTGAAACTTATGGAACAGATCCTAAGCATGTAGGAGCCTCAGGCTAGACATGTTCAGGAAAAAATGAAGAAAAGCTCCAACTATACTGCTGAGGCACCTCAGAAGTAAAAACTTTCTGCAGGCTCATAAACTCGAATCCTTACGTACCCCTTTACATTGCTATGTCTCATGAGCTGACCACCAAGGCACTTCATAGAATCATAGAACAGTTAGGGTTGGAAAGGACCTTAAGATCATCTAGTTCCAAACCCCTGCCATGGGCAGGGACACCTCACAGTAAACCATCTCACCCAAGGCCTCGTCCAACCTGGTCTTGAGCACTGTCAGGGATGGAGCATTCACAACTTCAGGCCACCTGAAAACAAAACACTAGAAATCTTTGGGTTTAAGTCCCTTTAACAGTTAAATATGTTGGACATTATGAGAGTATATCTAATGTTTTGGGATGTTCTCAAGTAATCTTAAAACACTGGTGAAAGCCCTGGCCTCAGAAATGAGATCAGTAGATTCTACGACCTGTCAGTCTGAAACAGTTTAGGAACATTGACCTTATCATCAACTATAAAAACCCCAGTCAGTGTGGTATGGGGTTTCTGAGTAAGTGTGGTGTTAGAGTCCTTCCTGCAAGCAGCAATGGAAGATCTGGGGATCCATCAAGGTAGACACAACAGGTACCAGATCCCTAATCTAATTACTCAATTACTCAATTACTCAATTACTCAACTGATAAAGTGGCCATCCTTCTCCCTTGCCTCACTTTACTTCACATCAATACCGCAAGCAAGGTGCATGTGTGACCACTGAAAAATGTGCAAATCAAAGTCCCATAAGGGAAAGTAGCTGAATTAAGCAAATGATGAGAAAGGTACACAAGAGCATTAGGTACTTCATAAGTAGGACTCATCTTCCCACATATACATTTTCCTGCTCTTGTTTTTAAATAGATTAGCAGTCCTCCTTTAATGTAGGATCTCTTCTCAGCCTGCTGGGTGTTCCTCTCACAGGGTCTTCCAGTAAAAATAGTCAGATGGAGTACTGCTGACCTTAGGTTTTCTCACAGCTGCCAACACAAGTACTCTGAAGCCACTAATGCTGTTCAGTTCAGCTCAACAAAATAATCATACCATAACTAAGTATTCATCATATTAAAAGTGTTTTCATTAAAATGCATATATAAGTCATTAAAAAATCTGGGTTTAGATCTTTTTCTTCCATAGCTAACATCAAGAAAACAGTCACCCTGTCCTACACTTAAATACCATTTTTAATACCAAATTAAATAAAAATTCACTTATATTTCAGAAAACCGTGTAATACTTATGACCACAAATGTGTGCATACAAAACTGACAACGAATATAATGTCTGAAGAGCATACACACTGATGATTCTTCCAAAAGCAGGATCTTGTATGACCTGAATCCCTTCAAGAGAACCTTTTATTCACTTACTGTGATAAGAGATAATCTGTAGTTTGAAGAGCTTTTTACATGGATCAGGAAAGAGAGGAGCAGATCCCAAGAGGAATTTTTGATGAGTTGGCTGGGGTGATATAACCCCAGCCTGTGAGTAGCCTTATTCCCTCATCTACTTTTAATTTTCATCTCTTTGCTGACAATCCTGTAAGCACTCTCAATTTCAGACTTCTATCTTTCTCACTCCTCTCAGTAACATTTCCTTTCATGTGTCTCAGCATCATCCCATTTTGAGCAGAAGAAAGTTTATAGTCTTCTCTTATCGTTCTGTATTTTAGCTAATAGCTTTTAGCTTTTATCTACACTAGCAAATCATCAAATTCAGGTCTCTTCACAAATCCAAATTATTACCAAGATTTCTTACCTGTCTCTAACAGTTTGTTGCTTTCTTGCTTTCCTGATAATGCAATATTTTTTCCCAAGCTGTGAGCTGTATCATTTGCCTCAACAACCACTGCAACCTCTACTTGGACCTCTAACAAATGAAACTGATTTTCCATCTCTCCCCAGAATTCCTTTTTGCAGGCAAAGAATTCAGGGCAGAGAATGCAAGAATTCCCTGGCTACATATTTTATCCCCCAGTCATTAATGTGGCACAGACCATAACTCTATTTAAATAAAATGCAATATATTCCTCCCATTAAATACCCAGTCAGGGGAAAATTATTTGAGAACATTGACTATTAAAATAAGGATAAGCTTAAGGGGGGTTTAGAGACTCTCTCTTAACGGATATGCTGTTATCCCTCATTTCAAAAACCTAAGATATTATATGGGGATCTATTCATTGATTTGAAAAGAAGAGGAAGTGCATTAGTTTTTGGAGAAAGTCTAAAATTAAACAAAACCTGTGTTTTCAGAAAGATCTTATAATCCAATTTACTGTAACCTTGTATAGCAACTGCAAAAGAGATATTGATGGACTCAGATGGTTCAGCTTTCTGTTCGCCTTAACACATAAACACTAAGGGACTCTGGATGAGCACGTCAGTGGGTATTAATCAGTATCATACCCTAGGGCAATGGCAAACATGCCCACGTTTCCTCAGTATTACTCCTGTAGATGTAGGCTTTGGGTTTGTGATGGTTCTGAATTGGCAGACAAAAGCAGATATTGGGAGGACTGAATTGTGTGATGAATTTAGGTTTCTCCCTAGTGAATGGGAATTTTTTTCTGCTTTTTTCAAGCTGAGAAACATTCCTGCATATCTGCATATTTTTCCTTTTTTTCCCATCTGCCGCTGTGTTGAAAGCAGTTTGTCAGGGATTGGTTCTGATGCTATGCAGCCCTGTGAAATCAGAGACAATTAATAGATACTCGAGCCTGAGATACAGTGCTTATGCAAGGGTGTTCCAAACTCTGAGTTTCTGCATTGAACAGCACCACACCATTGCTCCTGCATGAGAAAGCCATACTGCTGATGGCTGTGACAGCTCAGATGAGCCCCTCATGAGATGGTTTCTATTTGTTGTGGAAGGCAGGCTGGCCCAGGAGACTCTGTGAGAGCCATGCTGCAAGCAACTGCTTGAGCCACTGCTGGCCTGGACAGTACTAAGTTGCCATGACAGGTGATAGTCTGCATCTGCTTTTGCTGTGAAACAACAGCTCTGATTGAGCTAGAAACCCACCAAGAAATAAGGCCTCAATCCAGAACATGCCTTTTGACATTCCCATGTAGGCATGCTGAAGTTCACAACTTCTAATGAATCTGAATTCACACAAACTCACTTCTGAGGAGCTATGGAGGAGTTAGCAGTGAGGACACCAACCTCCCTGAGCATATTTTATCTCCTGTCACAGCTCTTATTTGGTACAGAACATCACATATGAGTAGCACAATCAAAGCCATCTTTATAAAAGCAAAAGCTGTAAAGGCCAGTTCCTATGGTCAGTATGGACCCTTAACCTTCAAGAAGCTGTGTTTGTGGCTCTCAGTGTGTTGCTGGAGAACCTGGATAAAAACATGTGAATAAGATGCAGAAGAATCGAGAGAAAGATTGATTCCAAGGGAAAAGAAATGTAAATAAGGACAAGCTGGGAGATTACAACTAGATGAAGGAAACAAACTTGCTGATCATGAGGAATCTGGAAGCCATAGAGAGAACTAGGGGTGAAGTTCTGTAGGTCTCTTTAAAATGGCATTCAGAATAATGCTTAACATAATCTGCAACATAATCTTTATTGCTCCAGTAAAAGGTTGGAATTTGTGTATACAGGCTGAACATACATGGAAACAGGCAGGAAAAATAAACATAAATTAATAATTACATGGTGCAATATACATGACAAAGTACTCAGAGGCTCATTAAGAATGCAACATGTGCAAAAATAAACTATAGCAAAACCCAAATAAAATGGACCTGGAGTGGTCGTGTAATGTAATATTAACAGATATGGTTAAACAAACATGTGACAAAGTAATAGTAAACACATGCGTTCAACTACTGTGGAATTTAGGACTGGCCTCTCAGGCCCAGAAATCACAGTTTCACATAGTTATCTTTTTAAGGAGAAGCTAATGCCAAGTCACTGGTAAAATGTTTTCTTTAGTAACTAAATATTGCCCTGGAAGAGCTGGTGGTTGCAAATCACCCCCCAAAAATGTTTCTTCTCCTTTGCAAGTGATGCAAATCAACATTTTTTTCTTATTAACTGTAAAAACGTTTGTCACTGCCACAAAAAAATGAGACCAAACACATCTCTAAAATATAAGCAGTGCATATGTACTAGCTGCATAACTGAAAAGGAGAACACATAACTTAGACCTTAAAAGACAATTTTTACTCTTTTTACAGCAAATGAGCAAACTTACTGGAATCTGACCAAATATACTCTCTTTTGAAAACTCATGCAGGCATACACTGACATACCTCCATAGTAGATGCATTGCTTAGCCCGTGTGTCACACAGGATCCATCTTCTTCTGACTGCTGCCAGAAGTTGCAGTTTTACACCAAGCAGGTAGGCATCTCCTGCAGTTCCCACCTATCACATCCACTCACCATTAAACACCACCAATATTGATACATATATTTAGATTTTGCAAGCCCTTATGCACTGAGAGGGTCCTCGCAACGCCTGGCTGCCAGGGCTCCTCTCACAGAGCTGCTCCTCTGCTCTATCAGCTCGCATTCAGTGCGTGCTAAGGGAAGGAACATACAGGCAAAGTCTGTCATCACGCACCCTCCATAGCACCTTACTGCAAGACCTATCATGGGACAGCAAATATGGGGCATGTATTTTCCATTTTGCTGCTGTCTTTTATTGTAATCTGGAGAAATCAAAATATTCTTCTCAAAAATGAGAAAAAAAAGAATTAATTTCTTTGCACTTACTATTGATGCGATTCAGCATCTGTGTGCACCCTGCTGAGCTCCCAGGTATGGGTACACACCTCAACTGCATCTCCTTTCCATGTCATGATGAAATCTAGCACACGCTGTTACCAGTCAACCATGTCTACTGTTGTGTTAGCAAAGCCTCCTGTTATTTCAAGAATTTACAGTCTATCAATAAACATTTTAAGTTTAAGAGTTCAAAGACCTAGGACAGAAGATGGCAATGGAGAGCAGCATGGATTTCTAAGCACAAATGTTGATGGGAACAGTTGAATAAAAACGTTAGGGCATGATACTGTTTCCACAGAAGTCACTGTAAAACTGCCAACCATTTCACTGTGACAAAGTTCAGCTCCAGGTCTAAATTAATTTCTGCTGAAGTGTTTGGAAGTCTCTTTTTTTCATTGCAAATCTCTGCACAAGAAATACAAGCTATATTTGGCTTAAAATTCAAGGGGCATTTTATTGCTAAACAGTGAAGCTTGGTATGTTTCATTAAATCAAGAAGAGGAAGGTAAGCTATGAAGTTTCTAAATCAGCTTCTAACCCTGACTACAAATTGGTTTTGCAATGGTTTGGGCTATTTTACTTTTAGCTACATTTTAAAAGTGCTCTTCTCAGTGCTTCTCAGTGTGAACACATCTCTCCCATGAACATGAATATTATATACAATCATGAAAAAAGACTTAATGATGGAGAAAGATTGATCTGTAGCTGCATTACTCCATAAGCTAAAGTAGGGCCAAAGAACATAGCATAGTCTGTTGGATCCGTATTATATCATATACTAAGCACATGCTAGCTAGTAGGTAGCATAAGAGACTCAGAATTCAGTAATTAGATGGGATTTTAGGCCAGGGCAGTTTTAACTGAAAGTGACTAAATTTCAGCCATTTAGTGTAAAAAGAAACAGTGTTTTTAGTCCTGTTTTTACAAACTGCTACACCTACTTAAAAAAAAAAAAAACAACATAAAGACTGTATTATATGGATTATTTAAATCATTCCAAAGAGCCAGATAGTGTAAAAATCCATCATCAAAACAAGCTCACCAAAAAGAGAAGGAACGTTCTAGCAAGAAAGATCTGTAAAGTTATCAAGTCTTCTCTCAAACAAACTAGAATATACCTGATGAAACTGCTGGTGCCTTTTCAGGATAAGATTAAACAAAAAGGGTACATTTGAATTCTGCAGCAAAGAAACTGGTATAAAATCACAGGTGTAAAACCTGGCAGGGAAGTTTTGCATTTCGGATGCACCAATCATAAACCACAATGTACATTACTAAAATGCTTATCAATCTTTCATATCAGAAAATAAAGTGAGCAATGATTTACGCATGCGAGACCTGCACAAGAGCAACACTGGCTGCTTAGAGTCAGACATCAGACCAGCACTCAAGGGAGCACAGTATCAGATGAGCAGGTACATGCATGCACCAGCACTCTGCCCTGTGGACTACAGCACCCTGGTCATTTGTGGATCAGCTCATAGACTAGTTTGATGAACAGAGTACTTGTTAAATGTCCATCAGGTTAAGATGAGCACTGAAAACTTCCTGGCCCTGTGTGATTCAGAATGTCTTTAGAGAGAAGATACTACCAATGTAGATAAATGCAAACCTCTGAGTGTCTGATTATAGGAAGTGATAAATACATGCACAATTCGTGTCATGCCTATAAGACTGTGAATACTGTGGGATTTGCTCAGGCAAAACATGGAATTTAATGAACAGAGTGGTATCAGAGTCTTACATGTTACAAACATGACTAGCATCCTGCTACTTTGACACGAAGGCTTAGAAACAAAATACTCAAGGCCAATTTTCACTTTTGTTTCTGAATTTCCTGTCTTCCTTCTTTCTCTCTTTGTAGCAGATCTTGTGAGATCACCCTTCTGCAAGTGAATCCATGCGAATTCCTGGCAAACTTTAATATAGGAGAGCTACTATAATTTCATGCCTCTTCAAACACACAGTGAGAGCAACCAAGGGAAAAAGAAATTAAAAACTAATTCTGCTATTTATTCTCCTCATTTATTTTATCAGCCATCCCACTGTCACACTGAATAATAATCATCAGGACTTGATACACGCACTTAGTATAGGGCAGACATCTTTGCGGGATTCCAGAGAAAACTGCAAACCCAGGGCAAATACTGAAGGAAAGACTGGATTAATTATGGCAAACACGACACCAGTATTAACATTTCTGTTCACTCAGCTATCCAGGTAGGCGAAGTATGAAGCAAGTTTACCTAGATAATCATGTTAATACACAGGAAAAGAGAGGCTGCGGAGCAGTTTACTACCACAGATAGCTTCTGGTATGAGGAAGATGAAGTAGACAGCATGTCTACAATGAGGCATGAGATTACAGCAGGAGCATTGTGGCAGACTACAGGTAATTATTGCTTATAATGTCTGGCTGCAATTATACGATTCTGTGCCATTTCACATTTAGTCACTTAATGCTGGAATGAGGAGGCTATGATGACTGTTTAGAGGAATCCCCTTTAAGCCTCAGTCACTTTGTGGGGTTGAATAAGAATGCCTCAGACAAAACTCAAGATCAAAGGAAACCCATTGTTTAGTTTCGATTTGAGATTCATTCTTGCTGAGGAAACTGCCCAAGCAATTTTAGCCTTAAAGAATCTTGAAAGCCTGAAGGGTTACATTTGTTTTGCCTTTTTATTAAATCAGTTATGAAGAGGGTGAATTCAGGGTGGGTTAGAAATGACAGTACAGAAACTTGGGTGTTGAGCGGTACCTAGATGTGCATTTAAGCCACAGCTGTAATTTGTGTGAAGCATATTTTTAAGAAAGACAATTGCCTTCCTGCACCTCATGACAACAGCAGAATTGCAAGTGGACAAAGCAGAATGGAATGAAATGTCCCCAGCCCTGCGGGGTCCCTTAAGACACAAAAAGGCACCTGCTGAGACTTCAATAAGTGGCCAGTTTCTCTAACTCCTTATAAAATGAAAACTACACAATAAGAAGCTCTTGAAAACCTCTCTAGATATCTTGAAAACCTCTCTAGATATCTTGAAAACCTCTCTAGATATCTTGCTGCCTTTATGCCACTGTCTAACCATCTTCACAAACTTTTCTCTTACAAAATTTGTTCCTATAAAGGGGTATGATTTTCTCTTGTACCTTTGCATGATTTTCTGTTCAGAAACACCTTCTAGGAAATTGACTTAAGCCAGAGACTGTCTGAAGTGATTTTCTTGTCCTCTGCACCAAAAAGGAGCAGATTATTATTTACTGTGCCTCTGAGTGCCATATTTCCTTGAATAGTTCTACAGAAGCACACCTGTATATGTGATTTAGGAGCTTTGTTTTCCTCAGATGCCAAGGCTGACTTAGAACGAAATACCAAGAAGAAACAGCTTGATCTAGTGAAGCTCCAGACATCAGAGCCCTACCTTATTTCCTGACACTTCAGCCATAGGCTCCTCAGCATCCTCTTGGAAAGCTGACAAGAAAGGCCAGTGAGAACAGTAGCTCTTCACCTGTCAGTATTACTAAGCACGGAGTTAAGAGGGTTTCTGTGTGTTAGAGCATGCCTTATATACCCCCAGCAGCAGCAAACCCTTTCTTACTGCAAATTTTGTATATAATCAGTATATAAATATTCCATTTTTTACCATTACTGCTCCCTCTTCTACTCCAGGAGAATCCAAGGAGGAGCTGGGTCCTGATTAGACCTACCTACCTCTGCCCAATTGCTACCCATTTCAGTGAAGCCAGGGCACTTACAGGAACTTGCTGGAGCCCGTTCACTCAGATTCAGCAGAATCTGTTTGTGCTTCCATTTCCTCCTGGGAACCAGTCTCTGTGTTATCAGATGTTTTCATCCTTTTCCTTCAGTTTCAGAAGTCTCTTTCCCACATCCCTCCCCACCCTTTTTCTCCTCCATACAGCTCAAACACACAGGCTGTCTATATCCCCCATGAAGTGCAACTTATAACATCTGACATTGGAGTACCAGATAAAGGACCACAGGAAGAGCTCTGGAGGACACTTAGCTGCCTAAAAACTCAGAAAAGCTGCTAGCACTCATTCAAAAGCACCAAAGCATCCTGGCTTTTACTGCTATTACTTCCAAAGCATTCACTGCTTTTGAAAACCTCACTAGCTGTCTGCCTAATGCAAGACACATAAATACTTTCCAAACACGGCCCCAAATAAGCTTACATGGAATAAAAATGTCCACTGCAGACAAAGGCTCTATGCATTTACTAACAAACAAATATTATTAATGCAATTAACAATGTCTTAAATATACTTCAAACATTTCACAAAGCAACGGACTGATCTTTAAAGGAAATTTGCCTTTCCCCCTGGATATAGTTTTTTCCTAGCAGAGGGAAAGAATTATGCTGTCCAAAAGGAGAGTTATAAAATTTATTATTGGGCTAAATACAATGTGTGTGTAAATCTGGCAACTGGACGCGTTGTTAAATAGATAAATGTCCAGGGGTTTAGCTCTGCCATATATCAAAAGGACCTTCCCCTACACTCCTCATCCTGACAGCTGTGAGCACTTTTAATGGTGAAAGAAAACTCATTTTATTGATTGAAAAATACCTGTAGAAAACTAAACTCTCCTGGCTAAAAAAATACTGGCCTTCATAGTTCAATGTGAGTAAGCAGCAGTCTGCTGGGTTTCCCAGCCTTACAGAGGTTCATGGCCATATCCAAGTCTCTTCCAAAGCACACATTTTGTTCTCCAATAAAAAACTGTAGAAAAATGCAAAGCAAAAGGCCTTTGTCTCTCTCTGGACCACTACTAGGGAAATCTCCTTCCCACTTTCATGCTTCAGTTTCCATATCATGAACTTCCCAATTATATTCCTGCTAATACAGTCATTCCTTGCACCTTTGGCTTGCAAGGACAGATCCTGTTAGCTAATGGCCATTATCTGTGGATTTCCCAGTAGCTGGCACTACTTGTCCAGAGGTGAAATGAAATCCTGTCCCATGGGCTCGTGGTCTATCTACAAGACATGTCGTAATGCACATTCATGCCAACTGCCACGACCTACAGCCTAGAGTCCAGACTTTCTTCTTATCACTTTCCAGCAATGAAGTCTTTCCTGGGCATCAGTCCACACTCATATTTCCCCATGTTACTTGATAAATTATATGTAAGAGTGAGGAAAGAGTCAACATGATCCATACGTTAGCGAATATACACAGCATTGCCTGTTCACCACTATAGCCATACCAATTTCTTTAGTTTATAGATATTACTAAGCTAAATCAAGTTTAATATCACAGGAACCTGTCATGTCACTTATCCAGAAAACACCATTCACAATTTAGAGCCCTATAAAAATGATAATAAGAAGAAAAATTATATTTCCCATTTGCTGCCACCATTGAAATGAATCTTATTTTTAAGTACTTATATGGTCCTCAAACCCTCTTACCTATTGCCTGAGGCACTCATTCTCTCCAAGAAAAATCACTATTAATCCTTGTTTATGCCAAGTCCTTGAAGTACAATTGTGAGACCAGAAAAAGGTGCCATTTAATAATAAAGTTTAAGGTTATTGCAGTCAGAATCACTGTGGGCAAGCAAAGATCACTTGTGGGTTTTGTGTTAGAATGCTTAGAAAAATGTTTTATAATAAAAAAATCCCCAAATATTATGATTGTTATATCAGGGAGGATACAAAAGTAGAGAAATATGGCCAGAACTTGATTACATGTTTTGGAGATTCTAGTTATCAAGTGTGAATCTTTACAGTTCATAAATTGGTGCATATTAAATAGATCTTGAATTTATCTGATGCTTTTAGTATTTTTCAAATTCTATCTTGAAGGAAGATATTTATCTCATGAGAGAGATTTTTTAGTGTTTTCTGTGCACTGCAACTGTCTTGTGTAGGGAATCACTCTCCTACGTCAGGAATTTCCATTGTCTTGAAGCATTGAGTCCTGTAATCCAGCCAAGCAGGAGAAAGATTTAACATCACTGTTTAGAATCTCTCTTTCTCTGAATGGGAAGGTCTTGTATTGAATGGATACTCATTTATAGAGACAGAATATGAAAAGATGGTCATGGCAAAGACCGGTTCCAAATATATCACTGAGGAAAACTGTGGGCAAAAAGAAAATCGTAGTGTTAAAACAATGGGATTATCCCTTCAAGAATTTGGTATTAATGTTGGAGTGAGTTTTTTCCCCTTCCTTCTTTTCTCTCTCCCTTTCTTTTTTCCCCCTTTCCTTCATTCCTTTTTTTTCTCCTTCTTCCTTTCTTCTTTTTTCCTTCCTGCCTTCCTCCCTTCCTTATGAGTGTGTGTCTGCGTACTAAAATTCTTAGTAAAAAAAAAAAGCCCAGAATAATTTGAGATTGCAGACTGAATTTCCCCAATGCTTCTGGTTTAAAAGTGGAATAAAAACCTGAAGTGGAGAGCCTTTTACAGAACATCATCCCTGGAGCATTCCTTAACAACATTTCCTCAGAAATGGGGGAAATGGCTCAGATTCCTCCTGTTCTCAGGCAACATGAATACACCAACAGCTTAAAAAATGATTTAATCTACATAAAACAGGAAATTCTGTGTGGGATGTTCACTTCTCTTGAAGCTGAATAATTCTGCATAAAATATTCACTTGTGAGGGGAGACAGACAGAAAGACTAATTGTAGTAAAGCTTGTTATTTAGGGAATATATGAAGAATATCAAACTTTCAATTCATCTCTCAGGGGAATTAGAGGTTTTCTAAAGCTGAAACAACAATGACATTCCTACTCTTGAATGCCACTAAAGTTAGCATTTTCTGAAAGGCAGACAACTGCATTTCAGATTGGTGTTCTGAATAACAAAGCCAATTGGTGCTTGGGTTTTTTTGTATGCCACATAGTGAATCACACTCTTGTATTTCCTTTTATTTCATGCATTTTATATAAATAAAAACAGCAGAACTGAGAGCAGATACATCCCCAAATGCCCAATTCAGCTCACAAAAAGAAATAGACCCTCAAAACAGCCAACATGCAAATATTTAATAAGTGATGGCTAAAAAAAATGAGCACAGAGAATAAGCATGATTGAAATTTTGCCCTTTTCTGGAGCCTGGAAACCTCAGCATAAGTCTACATCTGTAGTTGGAGTCAGCCTCAGCACTACATTCTGGCCAAGTCCGTAAAGCATTTCCACAAACCATTTGCTCAAGTTTCTCATCTCGGGCCCCAGAAGCCCCGATGAAAGTTGATGCTTTTATCAAACACGTCTTGCCGAAGAGTGCCATACATATCATAAAATATGGGCTATCACATCCTCCTCCTATGTAGTGCACAAGAAGCATGCAGGACAAGGTTTTCCCACACTTCTTGTTGGGCCATATCTGCCCATTACAAGCCATATCCATGAGAACTCATATATTCCCACATGGCCATGGTGATCCCAGACACAGCAAGCCACTGTTTAAGACATCTGTCATGCAACTTGACACAAGGGGTACATCTCTGAGCTCATGAACCAAAGGGGAGAGAAAAAGTACTCTGCATCATCAGACTATCAGTCCCAGCCCCAGCTCTTCTGAAGTACACATCCAACCCAGTCCAGCAGATCAAACTGTCAGAAAGACAGCTATTAAACAATCCCAGAGTCCCTGCTTCTGTTATTAGGGTGTTGTCCCCCTTCTTATATAGCCTACAGTCACAGAGCAGGTTGTAAAGAGGTTGATTTCTGCCACTCCCCTGAAGGACTCACGTCATGGGGGCAGCTGCTGTGAAATAAGAGGTATGTGATGGCTTCAACACCTTGTTGAGAGACTTCAGTGATGGAGCCCAATATTAACATATAACAATACTAAATATCAGACTACATAACTTCTCATTTTAATAGGAGTTTTAATCTCCTTTATTTTCAATCATTTTGTGTAAATTAGGTAGGCATTCTTGAAATATAGCAAATGTGAATGTCAGTCACTCACTGTGAAGTGGAGCTTAAGCTCAAGCTGTTACTGTGCAAGTTAAAAGCTCTTTCCTAATGACCTCCAATATTGTCTGAAGACTGGATACAGGGGAGGATTTTCCAGTGCACTGCAAGAACCGTGTTTGAGACAGGAGGATTTATCCAGATACTCAGGACTGCCATGGCTGCATCCTCAAAGGCAAAATCCGTGTGCCCTGTGACAGGATGTACGAACCTCAAAAAAGCAGATTTGGACGGAGAGGTGGGAGGGTGTTACAATCTCTTTATTTTCTTCTTTTCTAGTCCCTCAGTGCCTTTTTGTGATGGAGGGAAGTTCACAGCTGCATTACCTAAATACAGGAATTTTCAGGGCCAAAGAGCAAGGCCAGCTGTGGTAAATTAGTTAATTCCTCTGGCTCATTATATCAGAGGCATGCTCTGACAAGTTGAGACTGGCTGCTGTTACAAATGTACAGCCTGGGAGGAAAAAAATATCAATGTGAAGGTTTGGACCTTTTCTTCTTAAAGTTGCTTTAATTAGAAAACCAGACTCTAGGAGGCTTTGTACTGTGAAAGTCCAATTGTTAAAGAGGATTGGGAGTGGAATACTCACGTTTGCCCATCAAGTTACTGAGCTGTCCATCCCATGTGTCTTGGTCTGTGGCCTTTGTCCAAAAGTGGCTCTTATCATCTGGGCTCACAAAGGGTAGAGAGAAGAGACATTTATTCCACAAGCACAAAGAAACACTTTGAAGATACAGTCCTTTGTTCACCTTCAAACACTCCTTCTGGTGTCAGTTAAGGAGTATTGAAATTTGTCTGCATTAGTTGCTTTACAAAAAAATATTACACAGGTGGCTGAGAGACAGAAGAAGCCCTTTTCCCATGCTTCTGCAATAGCGTATGTTGCAAGAAGTCAGTGGCAAACAGTGGGAACTTGCTGCAACAGGAAGAGGATGGGTGCCAAAATGGTCATGGTACCAGCCCAGGCTGGACGAGTTCCTTGTGTACTTACTGGTGCGTGTGTTGTTGCACTAGCAATAGATGTCTGAGCTTTAAAATTCATGTATCTCACCTCTTCAGTGCTGAAATGGCTGTATTAGTATTTTTCAGCTTTATTCAGTATAAAAAGGTGAGGGACTGCGAGGCATTCTGGGAAAGATCTAAGAAAACATATGGGTGCTTGGAACAGTTCAGCACAATACATATTTCACTCCAACGCAGAAATGCAAATCTCTGCACGTCAACAAACTACCTAAATGCCAGAGGTATCTAAACTTGCTCTGTGACACATGTAGTAGAGCTGATGCTTCCAGAAAATAGCAAACCTTGTGCATGTACGATTCCTGTTGATGCTTTTGCAGCCCCTCAGACCTTGCATGGACATAGACCAAAGCATGCACAGACAGCTTGGTGCTTCACAGAGACAGCAAACTCTGATACAACGATCAGAAAACAACCAAGCACAAGTCGTCTGACAGACTTGAGTTATGGGCAGAGTGAGCACAGTTAGGCATTCACTCATGCAATGTCATGAATCTCCCTATATGCAAATTTTTGGGCACAGTACTAATTGTATTTCCTTGGCTTGTTGTTAATACTGTAGTGACTTACGCCCTTGGAAGCACTGCTGGGAGATTTGCCGGTATTTCAAAACTCTCTGGATGTTAAAAATTAATTATTATTTTGAGCAATCTCAGATTAACAACCTGCTTTGGAAAAGGCTGGGGAGAGAGAGGGAAGAATCCAGCTGAGAGAAAATGAAATACTAGCAGGCAAGAGGAGAAGGAACACTGTCGACACAGACATCACATTCCCCTTGAAGTCCCACAGAAGGCAGAATTAATAGAAAATGCAAGTTTTTGCTATTAAATAGGAGAAAAAAAATTGTCGATGTATTTACAATTTTTTTTTGTCTTGTTCAAATCACCAAAGGACTTAGGAGGCAGATGTGAGGGATGGGGAGTGCATGAGGGAGGAGATAACATCAAACTAGGTTGGCATCTCTCCAAGAGTAGTTAGAGATGTTCACAAATTCTCCAGGGCCATAAAATTTGCCCAATTTTAATGATAACACAGTCACAGTAGCTCAATTAGCCTTATTATAGGCGATGATTTCTCTGCCCTAGGATTTTACTTATGAGCCAATGACTTTGTGCTAGGAAATAGAGGTATTTTAAACACTATTGTCACCCAGAGGTCTTGTATCAGCAATCTATATTGCTATGAATAGTTTTGCAAGGACTGCTCAGGAATAAAGCTTCTCTCAGGCACTAACACAATTCCTGTAGTGGGTACGACTGAGCTGAAAGGGAAAGAAAATATGAAGGAAGGAGTAAGTTTGACTTTTCCATGGAAGATAGATAAAATAGGATGAAGACAGGAGTTAAAAGCAGTGGGCAAAACAAGCTGTGTCCTGATTCTCCAGGAACACATTTAATCTAAACTATTGCTTTGAATGTAACGACACTGCTGCGTTTCGGGAGTCTTGCTAAGGCTTTTCTCAAGAATACAGATGGTGAGACCTTTCTTGTTTGGAAGCCTACACCACTGACGAGTAGCTTTACATGTGAGCACACAAGGATGCACAGGATAGCTATGGGATGTCTGATGTAGCAGTGTGTAGGGTACAGGATACACCAGGAAACACACGAACACTGTCCATGAACAGTCATGTGGGCCATCTTTCAATCAAGGGTTTTTTTATCAGTACCATGACTGTGTTTCAGAGCCCTCCTTTAAGCAGTACTTGGATGGAAATCTTTACAGTTTATTCTTGCAATATATACTGACAAAAATAACGATACAATAAGGAGCTAAGCTCCTCTTTGACAATACAATAGGATGGTTTGGAGTGAACTGATGCCCAAGGAATATTCCAATATTAGCTTAATTAATGTCATTCTTAAAACCACTTTAAAAAGTGTTTCAAAAGTATTTTCAGAAGCTTTGCTATAGCTCACCTCTAGTTCAGATGCTTTGATAATACACATTTATGCCTAATGGTCTGTATTTGGAGAAAAATTGTGCAAAGAGAGGCTCTCAGTAAGAAAAAGTGCTATGACTTTTCCATCCTGACACTTCTGAGTCAAGGATTTAGAGGCAGCCAGGAATTTTGCCACATCCAATTAGTATGTCCTGAACAGGCTGGGCTCATTGACCTTTCGTCCTTCTTGTTCCCAGCCCAGAAGGTATATGGTCACTGTCCTGATTTTAACATGTTGCAGCTAATCTTTAAGTGAGCGATGAATCAAACTTTGGCCTACCCTCCTAAGAGACATCCCATGTACTTGGGTGCCAAGCCCATCGTTATAAAGACAGGGCAGGCTTTGATGGGTTTTGAAGAAGCTTGCATATTGAATAACTGGCAGTGCACAATGCAGACCAAGGATTCATGTGTGGCACCCACACTGGGAGGGCTTGAATGTGTTGTTAACACCAATATAGCTGGAGCCAGCTTCCCTGGGGATCATCAGTTTTAGATCAGGATAAGAAATTGTATTTTACCTGAACTTCCAGGTGATGAGATATGGCCATCACATCTGAACAGACTCTGCATGGAGGCTGCTGCTTCATTTGATATGTTCACTTTCATTCAAAATTGCCCGCACAAATACAGAGAAGACTGACTTCTCCACAGATTATATTTGCTGTTTGTCACAGTTTATCAATGGGAAAGAATGCTTGTGCTGCTGCTAGCTTTCAGTAGCTACAAGGGAAGCCTTTTCAAACGGGGAAGGTATAATCCTGCTTTCTTTACATAGCAGTATTTCACTCAGAATCCAGAGCTTACAGCCCTAGCAGAGGGATATCAGCTCAGTTGTTCCAAGTAGGTTTGCAGCAGTGGCATTTGACAATGACAATTAATAGTTAACCAGCAAAATTTACACAGAAGTGTCTGACACTGAGTAAACAGCGAGATCCCAATAATTTAGTTTAACATATCCAATTTTGCAACTGCAACCATGTTTGATGGAAAATATTCACAGTCCTTTTCTGCCAATATCTATAATAAGGATCAGAAGTGTGATGGTGTAGCTTGACTAGTTTGAGAACTTACTGATTCCTGAGTGTTCATAACAGCTTCCATTTCAGAGCTACAGCAATTGCCTGTTAGACGGACAAATACATGTGTGTTTATATATACATTTAAAAGTTTAAAAGAAAAGTCCTGGGATCAGATTTCTCCATTTTATAGGTTGCTGTGGAAACAGATTAGCCCTCTGGAAATAAAACCCCGTGTTTCACTATAATGCAAAGAACAATCCATAGCATGAAAGGAAAGAACAGCTGGGAGTTGGAACAGTGTAAGCTGACATGTCAGACAGTAGCCAGACAAAGTGAGCCAGGGACTGTCTGAAAAAGGGGGGGGAAGTAAGAACTAAGCACTGTCAACAAAGTCTGCAAAGCAGTCCAGCTGTTCACTCTCGTCATAACTAAGAAAATAAGGAGAGAATTCCAGGGCTGAGGATGAAATTTATGAAGAGTAGAAAACCTGAATGGAAAGAGTGAATAGAATTTCAGACAAAACAGACCCAGCACGGAGGTCTTTATTCGGAAATAACTTGGAAAGCAGAACTCTGGGTTCTGGACAAAACACACACCCCTCCACAACCTTGCCTATGAAAGGCCAAAAGGAGTCTTAATACACTGCATTAAGCAGACTTTTTACAGAAAACATCATTTGTATAATTTCATTGTTTCAGGCTGAGCATTAATGTCCTAAGCAGTTAAATAGATTTAGGGAATTTGAGAAAAGGCATATCCAGAATCTCAGAAAGGGCTAAAAGGCAGACAAGTTTCACCACAAATCCCTGCTGAAACCTGAAATGAAAGCCCCAAAGACTTCTGATATTCTGTAAATAGCCAGTCAGCTCCTAGAGCCTTAAGTGATGTCTGGTCTTTTGTTCAGACAATGGACAATTGAATCCAAGATGAACAGTTCCCAGGATTACGTGCACACTGAGCAGCATAGAGGGGAAGAGAAGTGTTAGAAAGGTTAATTCAGAGACATGCTTACATCCCAAACAAAGGCATTCAGTGGTAGGGAACCTGATGAGAGACTCTTCAAGAAATACAAATAATGTCATTCACTTTGCATAAGCAGCTGGGACTATGCACGGATGCATGGTTAGAAAATAATAATGAATGCACTTTCTTCTCTCTGTTTTGGGTTGGGTTTTACTTTGAGTAATGGCCTCTCCGTCTAGTGATCTCTTAGGAGTAAAGCCAGCTAAATAGCTAGCAAGATGATAGAGTAAGAAGATGCTGTGTTTCGATTGTCTGCGTGATCACTCCAGGCATTCAGCAATCTAATCTCTTAACTCCTGCACCAGTAAGTGCATTATAAATCAGGAATAAAAACCATAAATGCCTAGTGAGAAAAATTCATATTCTTTAGATGAAACTAATTATGAGTGTGGATTTCATTACTGATAGGACAGCTCGGAAATATCATTCACAGTTATTCATCCATGCTCTGGTACCCAAAGATAACACTTGCAAATACCATGATAATAATAGGATAAACAGGTTGAACTAATATCCAAAATAGCATGTCATCTGGGCTTTCAATATTTACATTTGGTGCCACTTAAATGAGGAGAGTGTGATGAAGAAGGGCGCAAGATATACTAAGCTTTCATAAACATCTCACTATTGTCATTGTCATGGTGCATTTGTGTATATAATCTACTAGTTGTTGCTTTTGTTTATGTCCAGCAGCATCATCACCTTTGTCAAATGTGGCTTTAAGTTTCTTAATCTGGTTGCTTTTTTTTTGCCTTTTTGAATTCATTTTGGTAGATAAGGAAACACTCCATCCATCTCTCCTGACTTTAACAGTGCTTCTGCCTGTTTCCCTTGGCTCTCTCCTAACCTGCAGCATTACAGCTCTAATCATAAAAAGGTCAGGTTTCCATGGAAAATGTGTGACTCTTACAACATGCCCTCCAAATACGATCCTGGACACTGTGCCTGCTGAGAAAAGAAACCCTTGTTAAAACTCCACACCTCTCACTGCTAAAGTCCTGCGATTTCAGCTTTGTTCCTGTGAAAAGGTGTCCTGACAACCCATCAGAACTGCAGACACTTGGGGATTATCTTTCTTTGCGTTTACTCAGAGCTGAGGTCAACACGAGCACTAAAGCTAGCAGCCCGCAGGGGCAGGTTGGCAGCTGTTTATAAGAGCCCCTGAATTCAGACTGGCAAGCAAAAGCTGAGGTTAGAGGGAGAGTCAAATTGCTCAGACTTTTGCATGTATGTGTGGGCTGCAGATCAGAGTGGAAAGTGGGAGGACAGTAGTTTAAATTGTACTGTGTCCTGAGGAATAAAGATTGAGGTTCTGCTGCACTTCTTCATAGGGGCATTTTTCAACTTCCCTTGCTCAGTGGCAATGGCCTTATCAGACAAGTAACTGCACTGAACATGTCGACACTGTCCCACAGAACCTTGGCTGACTCACATGTGCTCTGAGGAAAGCAAATCTCAGATACATGCATTGGTTTCCACTGCAGCCTGTTGCGCTTTAAATCAGGGCAGAATTTACTGTTTCCATGAGCACTTTGGAAGAGAGTGAGGAGAGACATGGGACCACCGGCTACCTCCTCTTCTCTGCAACATCAGAAGATCCAGGTCACCAGAAGAGAAGTGTCATCCCTGCTGATGCACTGATTTTCCCTCAACGTAACTCATTATGACGAGTGCAATGTGTCCTCATCCAGCTCCAGTGATGAATAGGCATTAATGACTTACAATTATTTATCAATTCAATCAATTGGCCATGAACTTGCTCTCTTTCTTTCCTTCCTGAGCTGCCTGCAAATATATCCCTATGTCCAGTGTCTGAGCATCAATGGCAATATCCTTTTAGACTGTTTTTATCTGATGCAGTGATTCAAAATTCAAGGTACATTGGTAATATTAGCATGGTAGCTGTCATAGTGTTTTTTTATGTTTTTTTGTTCCTTGAGTACACCAAAGAATTTGCATCTTCTTATGATGAATGTCACACATTTTACAGACCTTTATTCTATTGGCTGCTTGAGATTTTGTCATGCTGTCATTTATATGTGTGTCGAAACTCACCTGATGGGTTTCAAGCCCCCTTGGTTGGCCTCACACAGTGCCTTTGATACCATAGGATTTTCAAAAGCAGTAGCCATTGTCACGGCAGTGTAGGTTGAGGATTGTAGGTTGACAACTGTACTATAGGTCCAGGAGAGGCCATAATGACAATTCTATGTGTAGTACTTCTTGCATGTGGTCATATGAGTCATACCCACACCCTCTGGAAGATTTCTAGTGTTATTATTGCATTGTCCATTTAGGATTCATCTACAATTTCAATTCTAGAGGGCACAAGAAATGCCTTCACAGTGGGTATCCATCGGTATCCTTCTCTAGCTCCAGGTGGACAAAAACTGTAGCTCCTCTTTAACGCACACAACTGTGGCCATGTCACCACATGGGAAACTGTGTGTAATCTGGGTATGAATCCCCAGGCTCGGTCTGAATGAGCAAGATGGAGAAGAAAGGGAATTATATGATGGAGAAGATGCTGCCAAGGACCCATCATCCACATTATAGACATCTAAGGGTCTCCTTAGAGACTACTTCCACTTTGATTTTCTGGACCCTGGCAGATGGAGTGTGCTACTTGTGCACATTTTCTGTGTCAGTGTCATCTGAGAAGAATCCAGCTCAAGTTCTCCAAGCTTTTTCTGTGATGTGAACCAAAGCATGGACAGGGAGATTCAGTTCCAAACTAGGATCCTGATCTCTATGAAAATGCTAATGCCAGCACAACATTACGTGAATCCCAGACTGTTTCTTGGCATGGAGTCCAATATGCAGAGTACTGCGAATTTCTGCAATATTATACTTTTTTTGCCATTCAGAATATACTGGCTGCATGCATACTGGGAACACTGCTTTGCCTATGTTTGCACCTGAATAATAGCTTGGAGTTGCTTAGGAGAACAGTATTCTGACATGAGCTAAAAGCATGCCAAGAACCACTTTTAAAAAGTAACCTTTAAACAATGTAGATGACAGAGCTCAAGTACCTTGAACATGTTGCTTGGCAGGGTTTAGGCCTGGTACAGATGTAGTCCTGGTTTCACAGTGTCTCTGTCAGGGTGCTCCAGAAAGCAGGTTGCAGTACTAATGCCCTGATGCAAATCAGATAGAAAAGTCATGAACAAACCCAAAGCTTTGGAGGGGTGAATGTTATGTTCCCCATTTTGTTGGGCTACGTAAGACCAAGAACAGCATTTGGCCTTTAGTTACAAGGCCATAACTGAGCTAAAATTTTAACTGTGATCTGCACTGGACTTCTTTATGTTAAAAATGCCTGAAGTCTGTATTGTCATTTTAAAGGGATTGTCAGAAGTAATAGCCTGATCACCTTAAACCGAGAGCAATCAGATCTTAGAGCAAGTTTGCAAGGTCTTTAGAAAAGTGGTTGGAATTGATTAGTTGCTGATACCTCCTTTTTCCTTTAACTTCCCATGCAGCAGTCATTTCACCAGAATAACTGATGTTAAGAAATACTGGAAAGCGCATCTGCTGGGAAAACACCACTTTTTCATAGTGGAAAGGAATGAAACAGCACTCTGTAGCTGACCTCATGGTAGCAGACATTGGTCCAGTACATAGCAGCACATCTCATCCCCTACCACATTTCCGCTGATTTCTCTCCCCTTGCACTCAGGAAAGCATGATTACTTCCTACTGCCCTTCCTCCTTAGGGCTTGGACCTATAAAAGCAGAAGAAACAAGATGCAAAGTCTCAGCCTGCAGTAAGAGAAAATGAACATGAGATCCCACCCCCCACACACCCCCCCACACACCCCCCCCCCCCCCCACCCCTCTTGCTTCAAATCAGGGGCTTTGAGGGCAAAAGATGGAAAGTCCAGACTCAGCTGAATATGAATGCATTACGTTTTCTTTGTACTGGGGCATGCTAAAACCATGATAGCACCTCCTGATCTGTACCATTCTCTCAGCTGCCCATGTGAAATAAAGAGGCTTCTTTGCAGAGCAGCTGCCTGAGTGTTATATTCTTGCTCTACATACTACTGTGTTCGGAGGAGAAAAACATTAAAGAACTTGCAGATAGCAGCCAGGTATCCATAAAATGAGAAATGAAAAGAGTGTGGCACAAAATTTGTTTCAAGCGGCGTTTTAATTTTCAGGTTCTGTAAATAACACAGGGTAAGAAATTCCACATACTGCATTGGATTGATAGATAAAGTTGGAGCTGTTTCAGGAGATGATGGATGGACCCCATTGTTAGCTACAGTAGGCTAGGACAGAGGAGATATGAATCCTACTGACAGCACTGCCAAAATTTCTGTCATTATGTCAGATGTTCCACTTAATCTCTTGCTACCTCAGCTCCCCTTCTCCAAGATGGGGATGCTGATGGGCAATGTTTTTTCTTTATGCTGTGAGTGGTCTATCATGTATTTGTGCAGCAGCTGGTGCGATAGACCAAGACTGGACCAGCTGAGGGTGCACCACAGGAAACCAACACAGAACACAGTCAAAATACCTCAACTCCACATGTACAGCCCAAAGTACTGTATAAATGTATGTTAGACAGTTTTTCATTCTTCTTCCTTCATCCTTCACCCAGAATCCTGCAGTGTTTAGCAAGCTTAGCTTTCCACCTAACTCTTAACCCAGGGTAGTTAACACAGTGCTGTGCAATTACTGAATCTGTAGGAAGAAAAGCCTCCTGTGTTTTGTTTGTACTGCTACCGCACTGGAACTTCACCTTCTCTCATCCCAGAGGGGATTTCAAGGCAGATGTTACCAGAGCACCTGAGTTTCCTCTGAACAAAAACACTGAGCATCTCTGGAGAGCAAGTGACTTTTTAAGGCACTGGGGTATAGTGAACTTGGTGGTCCCAAGCCCCTCCAAGGATATATTGTTAAAAGGGGAAGATGGAACAGGTGTGTGATGAGAACGTGTATTTTGCTGTTTCCTGTGGAATCCTCTATTCTCAGAAAAGACTGGGTCATGCCCTGAATTGCTCTTCCTTCTTTGTTACTAATTTACACAGTTCCCATCACCAGGGAAGCCTGACCTCTCAGTTCCCAAAACTGGGAGAAGCACATAAATTACAGGTACCACCCACCCTGGCTTTTTCCAGATTAAAATGACTGTTGCTGCAACTGCTGCCATCAACCATACCCAGAACAGCTGCTCAAGCTGACAAAATAGAGACACTGACAAAAAAACCCAAAGCCAAACCTGAACAAAATGATTAGGCCAAGTGATGGACAAAGCTGAGCATCCCAGACTCCACCCCATGCTCAAGCTGAAGCCATGCCCAACAGAAACAAGCATGGATGGCCCTTGTCCTCAGTCATGAAACGAGTTGGAGGATGCACCCTCACATAGGTCCTCTCCCTCCAGCAGCCACCCCAGACCTTGGAATTCCAGGGATTCCCTACTCTTTCCCATGGCTGGCCATATTTATACCCTTTAGAGGAAAAACGGGAATGTGAGAGGGCTGCAGAAGGCAGTAAGGGATGAAGATCCCTAGTAGTGGTACACTTGAAAGGCAACAAATACTACCAAGTCTTACAACACCTATTAAATCTCCTGGAGAAGAAGTTCATGTTCCATATGCTGACAGCAACTTGCTAGCACAAACCTAGTGTGATGCAACCACTATGATACTAGGATTGTGGTTGCATCACTGTTATGTACATTTGGCATTGCAGTAGATGTACAGTATTGACACATTGCTAATTGTCAGCTATTTGTTTCTTCATCTACTCTTTGTTTTCCATCTTTTCCTAGCAGTTTCTCCCCACTCCTCATTTCCTCACCAGAGTCAGGAACTCCTGTCACAAACCTATTTCTGAACCTTGTCTTGTATTGTCTTGTACCTCTTTCTGTCTATTTTAGGTTGGAAAGTCTCCAGACCTTCTCTAATCCCTGATCTTACAGAAGAACTTTATCCTAACCCATTCTTCCAGTTATTGCTGGAACAGGCACAGTAATACATGAGAAGTTTATAATCAAAAACAAAATAATTTGTTGCTGCTATAAAATAGTCACCCACTTTTACTCCATAAAAAGCAAGAGCTGAAAATGGCAGTATATGGGTCATTGTTATAGCATTTTATGTGTATGCATGAGTACTAGTTTGGGCTTTTTCTTAGTTTTCTAATCTACATGGCATGGTCATTTTTATAACGTCTGTGAATCATGGATTTTCCTTCCAGAAAATCAGCACATCCTTCCAGGCTCTGAGGCAGGTAGCAATTACAGTAATTTAGCTTCAGCCTTAGCAGGGCTTTATGGTTTCTGGGAATAAATGAATTTTTGATACCCACTCCCCTCCCCCCCCCCCCCCCCCCCCCAAAAAAAAACAGTAAAGAAAAAAAATCAATCAGGTTAACTCAGCAAATTCCCTTCTTTTGTCTCATCCTTCCAATCCTCAAAAATGGTATAGTGCATTTTGGCTCAAATACGTTAACTCTAAAGAAAGATTTTGGTTAATTTTCAAGTATTTATTTCTAAAGTTGGGTTAATTTGGGTTCTTTCAATTTAAACTTATAAAAACATCATTTCAAAACAGGAATTCAGTTCATTTAGAATTTTTTTTTTTTAATCTACTTTATTTTCTCAGTCTTCAGAAACCTAATTTTTTGCTTAATTTAACCTGAATTAGCTCAGCTTGTTCTTACTTTGGGGAAAAATTATCACTGATCACAAAAACATTGTAATATTCTACGCATGCTTAGAAGGGATGTTGAGTGAGACAGATGTGGTTTTCAAAATGCTTGGGGTGCTTCTACAAGGGAAGCTGCTGATAGTCCATGCACTGACTGAGCTTGAGCTCTGCCATGCTGTGAGCCAGGTATGACCCAGGAGCAGAGCAGCTACACCAACAAAGCAGCACCTCCGAGCATCTGTGGACTTTCATACCCCCAGATATGATCTTTTCCTACATGGCACAAAGGAAAATGGAAGTGAGCAAGGGATTTAAAAGGAATTTTATATTTCTAATGATCATCCATCTTTCAGCCTGCTCCTTTCACTTCCAGCTAGGCATGGAGGCTGCAGCAGGAGGTGAAAACTGGGGCTGGCACACAGGAGGGTTTGCTCCAGACAAGGGACAAGGCCAAGTTAATTCAGCTGAAAAGCTCTGGAGCCTACTCACCTCCTAGCCTAGAGCTCCTAGTCTTCTCTGCTGGCCTTTTCCATGTAGAGATATTCTCTGTAAATTCTCTGTGCCACATGCTGCGACCTTTATATCTGTCAAATTCCTCTCAAACTCTTTCTTTTCTGGCATTGTTGTGTGCTAGCTGTCCCCCTAAAAATGAGAAAAAGCAATAGAAACAAGTACAACAAGAAGAAATAGAGAAAAAGGCATCCCAGTAGAAAAAAATAATAGCTGCTGCACAATTAACAAGGAAGAGATTCCTGGGTCGGAAGTTCCCCATGCATGTCACATAGTCTTAATGATGACATTTATCACACCGTAGCCTTCGAAGAAGGAAAGTCCAGAAAATAAAGCAATATCTTTTGAAGGCAGCTAATCCAATTAATTCATTATTAAACAATGCTTCTAGACTATCTTGCAGTGCCAGGTTCGTTAGAAAGCTTTTTCCTTTGCTAAACACTAGGAGCAGTGCACTGTGACATTAGCTAGCAACAGTGGTGAGCAATCACCTCTTTTACACAGCTGTGGGTGTGCATGATTAAAAAATAAACAGGGGATCTATTTTCCAGCTGCTTCTAGGACAAAAAAGGGAAATATTGCCAAATTTAGGAAAATTTCTATTTTGTTCCATTCCAGCTAATTTTAATTTAGATTTTTGTAAACCACAAAAATAGAAAGACATATCCTTTAGATAGTGAACCAAGTGGGAGACAAAAAAAGAAGACTGAAAATATCTTTAAATGACAAAGCATATACTGTGCCTCTCATACCATACAGGTATGAGAGGGCTGTTAGGAGAGGGAAAGTGTTTGTGGGGCCAGACTGAATGTCTTCACTGGGTCTGATTAGTTTATTCCAGCAGAACAGATTTTCCATTAGCAAATGTGATTACTTCTGTATTGATGCATTTTGTGAAAACATAAAGAATTTGATTATATTTTTGTGGGGAAAACCAAGAAAAGATTTCTAATGTCTCTAAGAGTTTGTTTTCTTATAGTGAGATACTTTGGATCTTGCTTCAACTTTCACACTGCACTGAAGTTAGTCTCATTCTTGCATATATTTATATTATATTATAATCAATATTGTATAGCATGTTTGCCTTGCATTACAATGCTGTAAAAAATTAAACACTTGCAACTAATTGAACTTAATTATGCTGGCAACTTTATTCTATATTTCATGTTTTGATTTTGCTTCCGAGCAAAAAAAAACAAGCATGATCTTAAAAGCAACCTGGTCTGTGATTTAGGCACATTTAGGTGCAGGGGAGCATATACAAGCTGAAAACATATCCCTAGCAAGGAATTTGCCTAAATCCATAACACTTTTTTAAACTCCAGGTCTCCAGATATCCTTAGGCATTAAATTCCTCTGTGAATCTGGACAAGGGAGGCTGCTGCCTGAAGCTATTCAGTGCCAGCCTTGTTCTCCCAAGGAAACTGGTGGTGGTGGTGGATCTACCTGATGGAGAGAAGAGGTTCCATGCTGGTTGTCAACCCCTTCCAGTCAGCTGGCTGGAAGGCACGCTGCCTGCCCTGGAGGGACAACCACACCATTGTCCCTGGTGCTCATTTGCTCTAGAACATGTGGGGAATGTCTGTATACACGACCAGCAGGTAAAACATCTGCTCCACTCTCTGCACTTGTGTCCTTTAGAGCTGGATGGCGAGTTTTGCCTCCTGCTTTGCAACCATGTTGGCACACAATTGAGGACATGAGTGTGGAATCGGGAACTTGCAGGGGATGCACTTGGAACTCTGGGACTGGGAGCCAGGCTTTGAAGGGATTAGATAGCTAATTCTCACTGAAAACAGTGGGAATTTGACAGGCAAACACCTTTGAAAATGTCAACCTTCTTCTAGCAGGCATCAAACATATCATCATATCAACATATCTTACAACATATCATCAGGCTTACAAAAATAACTGGCTTAGGTAAGTAAGTTTTCACTGGAATTTTCTCAGACTTCTGAGTGCATTTTTGTATTACATTCACACATATATCTTGTAGATAGCCAAAATGTAAATAACCATCTGGAAATTCATCCAGGGCACTAGCTGCTATTTTTTTTCCCCTTAATGATACAGAATTGTTGACAATCACACACAGCTGTAAGTCTTCAATGGTAGCCTACACCTTACCAGACTGAAGGGGAACTGACAGGTCTCTTTACTCACCAGTTAAACATGTCATGGTAGCCTTTATAAGAGTACCAAAGTCTCATTGTGGCCTTTAAAGTCTATCCTCTGGGCTGCTGGATGGAATTACAGCACCTGAGATATTAGCACATAGCAATGCTCAGACAACAGAATCTTACCTGTCCTCTCTCTACTTACCTCATCTGGCACTCGTTGGATGCTACTATCAAAACAACTTATCACTTTTTTGGATGGAGCCATCTGTGTTTCTTGGCTCTTATTGGATGAAGAAGCTCCTAAAAGTAATTGGTGAAGCTATGAGAATCACAAGTTGTAACTTCTACCACTGATCAGTGGCAGAACGCATCTGTCCTTGCTCACCTCTGAGCTGTAGTCCCGAGTATGATTTCTGCTAAAAAACTTGTGCTGGAGTACAAATGAGAAGATATTCTGGCAGCAGAGACAGTAGCCTCAGCTAATCCTGTGAGTACTGCTGTTACTAGTAGTACTCAGAGCTACTAGTGTTAGCTACTAACACACCTATGCACACCTACATCTAAATATAGGTGTTTGAATTTGTAGCTAGAACCACCCCTGTATTATAGACACCTTTCAGGGAATCTAGTGTTTAAATGCATAAACCTGTGTTTAGCAGCTAAAACCCATCCCAAAGCCACATGAGATGAACCATAAACAGAAACTGTACTAGGACAGAGAATGTTGGTTCAGTCCGTCTTCTATTGCAGTCTACAGCGTAACACACATATTTATGGGTTTTCTAATACCCTTTTCTTCTTGCACTTTCCATTTTGTTGATGAAAATTAATGCAGATAAATACATAATAACATCTTCTAGATAAAATGTAAGGCAGGCTTCCTCCATCAGGCTTTGCTTGAATTCTAATTTAAAAAAAAACCTTCATATACTGTATATGTCACTGCTTGTAAAGTCCACTTTGATTTTAATTTAAGTGGCATTTAATCATTGTATCATTGAATCGAATTCATCAGTACTTCTGGAAAACATTATCTGTCTTTTCCAATATAAAAGTACCTCCTTTAATGATCTCTTATATTATTTAATTTAACCCACTATAGACATCTGTCTGTTGTTCCCTACGAAATGTACTGTGGTTTGGTTTCACCAAGGAAAGTAAGCAAAAAATCTAAACTCATAATACTGGAGACAGCCAGATGCTTTTATTTTGGTCTGTGTTTTTGTTGGGTTCTGTTTGTTTGTTTGTTTGTTTGTTTCTCTCTTAAACAATCATAAAATAATTCCCAGCAAGCCTGCTGAAGAGAAGGAATTAGATAAATGGCCAGAGTTCAGAAAAAAACAGCTTTGAAATGTAGGGGGGCTGTGTTGTTACACAGTGCTCCTGCTTACAGCCAGCGTATTTCCTCTTTATTATGAGGCAGAGTTCAGGCTGTGTGTATTTCCCATCGAGCCAGACACTGCTCCTCTTCCATTTAACTCTTCTTTATATGACAGCATTTTACCTGCCAGTGGGTTTATTATTGAGACATCTTCCTCGTGGCTTGAAGGATTTGTTTATTTGTGATTTTTAAAGACTGTTCCAAATTTTATCTTCTTTGCTTGCAGTGAAGGAGATCAAATCTAGGTGAAATCACCTTTGTATGGTAGAGTTGCCTCACCTCTTGTGACTCTATAGATCCAGTCGTGTTACCTATGCATCTTAAATGTGTCTGCCGAACCTATCGGCAGAGTATCTGCAAGGTGATGGATTTGCAAGGCGGTCATGTCTCAGAGGTCCAATCCTCATTCACAGTGAGGGAATCCTGAACTGGGAAAGACTAAAAGTACATAAAACCCATACCATTTCAGGGTTTTACAACACGTGGTGTGTGAAGAATCTAAAAGGGGGTAATGATAGCATTAAGCTAAACAGCTCTCAGTAGTCATCAGCATAGCCCTGGTGCAGCTCTGCCCCATGCCAGCGTGCATGCTCCCATCCAGCCACCACTTTGTGGGGAGAAAAAAGCTCAGGCACAGGCATGTGAGCTGCAAGCTGTGCCATGCCATTCCCCAGCGAGCCCTGAGAAAATAGTCTCTTACCCTTTTTGCTTACTGGTATGAACATCAACCTAGCAACTAAATCAATTTTCTGAAAGATCCAGCGAAGCCTCTAAGCAATTGCTTCATCTGGATGAGCTCCTACTCACAGCTTCTGGAGGGACTTTTTTGACATGATTTACTGGCCTAAAGGCTTTGTTATACTGAGACCTAAGCAAATACTGAGACCAGAACTGGGGATAACCTTTCTAGAAAGAAATAACCACCACGGTTTCTTCAAAAAAAAAAAAAAGAAACAGGTTTTTATTCCTTAACCCAACATAAAAATATTTCTTGTATTTCTTCCCCCTGCTCCTGATATTTTCTCATGTTTTACCGAAGGAGGCTTCTGCTCTGCTCAGAGTAGCTTTGCAGAAACTTCCATTCTTCATTTTTCTTTCCAGATGAAAGTTGTAGCTGTATCAAAGCTCGAAGGGTCTGGATGTACTAACCTCAGGTGTAACCCAGCCTAAATGTATAGTTCTGTTATTGCTGAAAATATTCTTTATTGCATGACATGTAGAAAGTTTATATGGCCACTCACAGTCAAGCAATTAAAACAGCCATCAGATGTCCATGTTGTGAGAACAACACAGCTAAAGTTAATGAACCACCTCGTTCACTTATCACAGGTTATCAGTTTGGGATTCGTCCACCTTGGGACTGCCCAAGTTTTGGCTTTTCCCTGAGCCTATTTTCTAAAATGGGGATTCATTTCCTCAAGCTCAACTAAAAGTCTCAGATAGGACAAGCCAATCTACTTTGTTTGCCTAACTTAGCCTTACCCTGACTTATGTGGCTCAGCCCGGTGATATTTTACACCTTACCTAGCCTTGTACCCCATCTCTCTTGCTCATTCTGTTCCCCTTCACCTTCTTCACCTTCTTCATGTACCTGGGTTTGTATCCCAGCTATGCTGCTACACCCTCTAGGATCCGTTCCCTTTCCTGACCCCCTCCATACCACCAAGTCCTCTTTAAACTGTCACCTTAAATCTTTCATGTTCACTTTAGTTTCTGATTAATGTTAAGCACCATTTTTATTTCCCCATGATTTGCAGCAAGTCTGTGAGAATGCTTGCTGGCAACTTTACTGCTTCTAAATTCCAACTTTTTCTTCCTTCATCTCTGTCTCTGTCTTTGCACATTACTTTACTTGTCTAACAACACAAATGCCTTTGTTACCCACTCATTTCTCATCTCTGTCCTACCAATTTCTGTAAAGTATTTTCACATAGCACGTACCAGGGATCTGAAGTAAAAAGAAATTGTGTTCTACATGGAAGGCATTTTTGAAGTAAGTGCTACACTGGTTGCTTCTTGTATTTGATGTTGTTTTCTAGCCTTGGAAAACTCTATGTAAACAGGAAGAAGCATATCAAGTGAAAAAAAGGAGAATAAGAATAGGCTTTTTGACCAGAAATTATGGTGCACAGTAAAGAGGAAGGCAGAGAGAGTTTAAGTCAGTAATTGCTATTTCTGGACAGGCTTTGCATGGGGCAAGGACCCAAGTCCTGTTCCTGTTTGCTGCGGTTCTCCATAGCAGCATCATCCATAATTGGATGTTATTGTGCTAGAGAAGTGGCACAAAAGAAAAGATTTGGGAAGCAGAGAATAACTCCCTTGTTAAATCTCTGTATTCACAAGTATAATTGTGGTAAAAACCCAAACAAAAGATAAACCCTGCTAATAAACCTTCCAAGAGCCCCAAATTGGCTTCTTGAAGACACAGTGATAAACTGTACCCCTTCTTCCCACACCCAGCTCTACTGATCTGCTTGCAGAAATGACCAGATGCACTGGTAATTATGCAAATACATCAGGAGTGCTACTACCACATGCCTCCCACATAGCTTTAAACTATATCTGTCCTCTGGACCAAAAGGAAAAATCCCCAAATCCTGTGATGATGGCATATCCTTATACCAGCATATATTTCTCTGAGATCCCACTGACTGTTGATTAAACATTAGTTCATTGACATAAATTGACTTATATCTGCTACGAGTATCGAAATCTATCAGTGAAACTATGATTCATATCTGGGGCTTCTATGGAAAATTCATAAATGTGAGAAGCAGAGAGCCTGACAGCGTGAAACCTTGTTTTACATGTGTTTCTGTGTCTTGGACTCTGTGCTAATGCTCAAAAAGGACATCTCAGAAGTCTGAAAAGGTGTTTGTATGAATTGAAGTTATTTTCTTCAAGAAATGAGCAACTTCAGAACTCTATAATCATTGCTGGTCCTCATCATGGTATGAAACAAGAAATCGGTGCAGCCTATGTCTTCAAAAACTGAAGAACTGCACAGGGAATTTTACATTATTCATAAAACATAAAATACACATTACCAGTACAAGAGAAAGCTATTTCCTTTGTCACAGGAAAATAAGGCAGCCTGAAAAACCATTAGCAGTATGCCATTTGGGTAGAGCTCTGAGTTTAACAGCATTCTCCACCTGTCAGGACCCACGTTTCACACTCCTGCTACTGGAACGAACAGGGATTTGTTTTGGGGAAAGACTTCAGGTTCCTCCACCATAATACAGTTAGCTTAATTTTGTATGGATGTTCTGTAATTACAGAAGTGAAAGAGATGGCAGTGGTATACCATAACCTTTTGTACTGGAAAACCACAGTGTGAAAAAGTAAAAAGTCCTTTGGAAACAAAACCTGAAAAAAAAATAAATATTAGGTGAGGGCAAAGCTTTCAAACAACAGACTCAAGTTACATTTTATATCAGATCTATTACTTATGCCTAACTACTTAGGCATTCACAAGCAGTTAGAAAAGTTTAAATTAAGATGTCCTTATGCACATATGTACTTGAGTATATCTCAAATTTTTGGCTAATACCTATCTGAAGATGCTAATGCTGTACATGTAGGATATTGAAATTTGTACTCTGAGCCAATGAAATAAGTTGGGATTAATCTGAAGTAACTTCATTAAAGGTTAGGCATCTAGCTGAAATTAATCCTTTAGTTTCCTTCTGCAGTCAAGGGGGAAAGAGCGGCATTGCCAGAGAACAGTTCCTCTCTCCCGTATATGGTGTCCCAGGAAGGGATGAGGAGCTCTTTGAATATTCCTCTGCATAGACTGTGGCTGGATTTAGATATCTAGCTCACATTAAACACTAAATTTGCACAAACTGAAGCTAAATGAGTTGAATTGCTCCTAAAGGCATGAGACTGTGAAATAAAGTTCAAGTAAGGTCCAGAACAGTTTTTCTGCTGGTTTGCTCAGTGAAGGTGGTCAAGCAATTTCATACATTCATGTTTCTTTTCCTCCTTCCCTCCTTCATCTATCTAAACCGTAACAATCTAATGCAACAGAGTCCCTTGCTTCTGTCTGTGTTGTCTGGACACCATTATAATAACAATGATGCCTGGATAAGGCTGTACATCAAGAGTACTGGGCAGCCTTAGCCTTTAACACAAGCAGCATTTTGCTTATGGTGGTGATTAGCAACATATGCTCTTGCTACACCACTTTCTGTTTCTTCATTATGGTGCAGCTTTTTACGATCAAATGCAGCATCTAACTATGTCATAAATATGAGTAAAGTCAGAAAGAGCTGCACATGTCTCAGCCAGATATTTTGTCATAGGTCACAAATATTGAAAAAGTACTAACAACAAAGAAGACAGAAAAATATGGCAATAGGCTTGCACAGCCTCATACTAATATAGTCAGCATACTTTTATCCTGAGTCCTGCTCTTGAGCAACAACAGTTAATGGAAGTCCTGTGTCTCTGTTAGAGGAATTATATGAATAATGCAACATGATATCATTTGCTTTTTTCATCCCACCGTTCTTTCACTAAGCCAGCTGCCAGTTTTAACTGTCATTTCCAAGGACTGAAAGATCAGGTGGGATTATATACTCAGGCTTTTCTGATTAATAACTGTGTGAATCAATAAGGGGTAAGCCATTTTGCATAATATACCTATGAAATACAAAGTTCCCAAGTTTATAACAGCTCAAGTTTTAGTTCCTGTTTCTTCTTCATCTTGATAGAGATGTGCTTGTTGAAGTGGAATAAATTGTCAAGTCTACGGAGTAGATAGTTTTCTTGTATTATGCTGAATACTTTCTTCTTGCTTTGACAAAATACATATATGCCTCAGGAACTGGAAGCTTTTAGATGTGTTATTTACAAGCTTTTTATTTTGCAAGTGTGCTGGCACATTTTTGAATGAAATTATGAAGAGAAGGGTTCATTAGCATGGAATTAGGTGCTACACTTTTTTTCAGTCCGTTTTTTTCAGTTTCAATTTTCTTTGGATCTTTTCAACACCATTTTTTACCTCTTAAGCTTCATAACTTAAAATTAAAAAGAAATCATAAAAGCAGGAACTTTAAAACAGGAAGCACTGCACCACTCAGCAGGTGGGGAGTGGGAATCCTATCTTACTTATCTGACTCCTATTCTATCTGTTATCTCACCTAAACAGCTAAGAATTGGAAAACTAAATAAGGGTAAAACAGATCCACTGGAAGGACTTAAAGCAGCTATAGGGAGAAAGATATTCTGAATAAATAATTTGATGACTAATATGCTAGTTGCTCCTTCCTGCATCCGAGATGTCGGTTTTGGAGATGGCAGTGACATCTCTCCAGCCTGCACAGCAAACGCGCTTGAAGTTACTGCTGCAGAGGCAGACACAGATAAGTAAAGATCCCTGCTGTCATGGTTCTTATCAAAGTCTGAGATTGATATCATTTTCCAAGAGCTTATGTGATGCCTAAAGGAAAGAGGTACAAGAAAGGCAGGTGCATTTGACAAGATCAGGGACTGGTCAGTTCTGCTGTGATTTTCTCTTTCCACCCCTTTCTTCCTATTCTTCCCACTTCACCACTTAACATCTTTGTTCTCTGGTGCTCAGTGGTTTAATGTACCATCACTAATGATGATTCAACCCTCAGATTTCAAGAGTTACACCACAATTCTATGACCGTACTTATGAAATGAGCAGGGAAAAAAAACCAAACCAACCAAGGGTTATTAACTAGAGATCTCGTTAAAAATATTGTTCCTAATTGGAGACCAGCATTAATGAACTAACTGGGACAAAGGAAAAAAAGACAGCATTTGGAAGAGACAGTTCAGTAATGAACTGACAAGGCCTACTCTCTTCTCACCTAATTGAAATGTTGTTGTTTCTGCTGCCTTTTTTATTGAGTTGCCTTTGGCTTTCAAAATACTTCCCACAGACAGATTGACATGTGGATTTTATATTAACTTCTGGATTTGCTGCACTTCATTTTTATAGCGTTGTTTAGCTTGAGTGTTTCTGCCTGAATAAAAGAAAGTACATTTTGACCTTATTAATAACAATGAAAACTCACAATTTTTCAAGTTATTTTCAGGCCTACGCAGCTTGGCCCACACAAACCGATTCACATACAAGTGCAGACTATGCATAGTCAGGGATCTGATCGGGTTTTTTACATCTAGGACGGTGATTACACCAGCTGATGACATTAAGAAATGGGTTAGCTTGTTTTGCCTCTCATTTTCAATTATTTTTTAAGGTTTATCTCCTTACATATTTTTAAGTTTTGAAGTGGCAATTTAAGGATTGCTGTTCTGTGTCTATAAAAATAAAGTCTTGGTACCAAAAGGAGGAACTGAAAAGACAGACTCACCCAGACTCCTTAGACTACATAATGCTACTTACTAGCATTTGTGTTTCATCAATGAAAATTAAAATTAGTTGTCTAAATTTGGTTGCTTCTCAACAGGCATGACTTTAGGATGGTTCCTAGTGAGAGAAAACACATTTTTATTGGCTTTTTCGGTCCCCATAGTCATTCTGCAAAGTGTTTGGTCTAAAACAACAGAATGATGCTTTCATCTCCTAAGGTAACCATATTATCTTAGATCTACAGGCCAGTTTGCTGGGAAAATACCTTTAGAGAGAGCTGCAGCCTCTTCTACAGGTCCCCCCTTACCCTTTGCTGCAGCTGCCCTGTGGGCCAAGGGAGAAGTCTTCTCCAAAGAAGACCTTTGGAGCTTCCTTGGCTTTTGTAACATACCACAAGCCTGTAAAAGGTATCCTTCCTAGCAAAGACAACAAAAGTTTTACTGTAGGTTTTAAAAGGATTCACATTTCCTTATTTGATGGCTCCACATTTGATGTTCCCTACAAGTGGGCTGCAGGATCTTCACCTCTATATGCTGGGATTGAGGTTTCTCTATCATAAGATCAGAAAACTTCTGGCATGTACCACAAGGCTGATATTTCCTTCCTGCAAAAACCTGGGATGAGGAAGAGGAGAAGTAGCACCGACCTAAGTCTCAGGCCCGAGTGGGATCCAGAGAGATCAAGGGTTCTTAAGAGTCCTAAGATTCATATTCTTATTCTACTCTAAGATGGATATTTCTGAAACTAAAGGTCTTTCTGCATATATAGAGATCACACTTTCTTTGGAATGTAATAATTAAATGCATTTATTGGGGGGAGAGACTGGCAATTTAGCCCAAATAATAAAATAAAACATAGAAAAAAATACAAAATAAATAATAACAGTATAAGCAGCTCTTATTCTTTCCTGGAATGCCTAAATAAAGCTGGTTGAATTAATCCAAGATAGAATCTTCTCTGCATTAATTACCATTATATCTGATCCTCTTTCTTAAGCTTTGGTGTTAATTGCATTACACTACATGATTTTCTGTGTATTTTGTACTTACTTATCATCACTTAACTACAAGTCTGAAAATTACTAACAACACAGGTTTATCATAGTTTAGTGCCATTCTGCTCGGATCATAATTATTTTTTATGTGTCCTTAAATTTTTATGTGTTTTTAGATATTCTCAGAAATCATTTACTTCATATATGTTAATTTGTTTTATTTGCATTTCTTTGTGACCCCTTTACAGCTAACTGGCAATTACTGTAGAATCAGATTTTAATTCCATCATAAACTATATTTATTGCATATAGTTTAGAGTAAATAATAGATTATGCACATTTAAATGACTAATTTGCTCTTTAATATTGTCCATAGATACATCGCAAAATGCTCTAAACATCTTGGTGTAAGTAATTATTAGCTGTTCCCATGTGAACACATAAACAAAGAGGCTCAGAGAGATGAAATGACTTGCTTATTGATACTAATTTTAATGACCTAATTCAAAGCCCTATTGAGTCTACCCATTGTCTCCAATAGGATTTAAATCAATCCCCAGAAGTCAGCAGGAAGCAGAAAGGAGTCTCCGGTATCCTGTAGCTCTGTTAGAGACAGGCCTTCTAATTAAAAATCCTGAAAAAGATTTATCAAAACAAGAATAATTTAATTTTACTTGTTGTAGCAAGAAGTAAGCTATTAACTTCCAAGGTCATTTTGGTGTCCCAAAGCATCGTTAGCTGCCAAGGCCATGAAAAGAGATCACACTTGTAATTCTTACTAATCAGTTTTGCTGCTGCGATTTTATGTCATTTATTGTCTGATAGATCATAAATTCTTTCTATCACCAGTTGCCAATAAGTACTTTCTTCCAGCCAGAAACTGTCTCTTGGAGACTGAAAAACAGTTTCATGTTCTGTTATCCCCTTCGTCAGGGTAGTTTTATATCTATCTGCAGTAGAAGATGTATTACCTGTGTATAGCAGATGAAGTGCAGATGTACCATAAAGCACCCCTCGTTTATCTTTACTTGCTAATGATTGCTATTAGCTGAAAATTGATGGATTTGAAACCAAAGCTCCATCACTCAGGTCATCAGTAATAATATAACTAATGGCATTTGGTGACCCTTTAATATTCTTGAATGAACTACATGAGACTGAACCCATGTCAGAGTGATCATTTGGTAGTGAAAGGGCACCAAGGGGCAATTATTTCTTGCTGAAGTGGGAAAAAAAACAGTCAAGGATCTTAACCAATTCCTCAGGATTCTCAAGCAGAAAGGAGAATTCCCCATTTTAAATACTGTTATCACACAGGGGTCAGAAAAAGACATTTCCATATCTACATAAAAACACTTAGGCCAAACACTGTAGCAGAGCCTGTTACAGACTCCAGGAGTGCTCTGGCAGACCTGAGACAGCCAAGCATCTTCCTTCAGGAGCCACAGGAAAGCTTTGGCAACGCTGCACTTTTCTGCACAGCCCACATTTCCCTGCGCAGAAAGGCAGACTTGTTTTGTGAATACTGTCAAGACTTTTGACAGTATTAGCGTTTACTCTGTTAGGGATGTGATGATCTTCCTCAGTTCCTTTTTTAGCGCAGAAGCAGTGTCAGACATAGTTCTATCTCTCTCAAGAATGCCCACCCAAGGATTATGATAAATTATGGTTTTTGAGAGAGATTTAGCTCAAACTGTCATCTCCAGTTTATTTTCTCAGGAGCAAGTGTGCAGCTGCATTTCAATCCACTGACAGTAAACATTATTCCACATACAACATGATCTCTACTCTCTTTGCAGTGTCTAGCTAACGAATAGCAATCCTAAATCCATCGGTATGTATGGCCTTCCCTAAATAGGCTTTATGAAAAATCCTAGGAATGTAATAAGCCCTCAGCAACTGAATTACTTTATTGCCTACTACTTCACATGGTGTTGAAAATTATTTAAGATGGAGGATAACACTGAAACAGAGAAAAGCACAAGAACATAAGAACTGACGCAACATGGACTGCTGTGTCCCTGCTCCAGATCTGTTGTATCTTCACGGAGAAGTTCCTTTTTCTGCATAACACATTGCCCAGTTTATCTGTCAGCCCTTCTTCATCTTCCGGGCAAGGAATGGCTCCTGTCACATAAACATGTGGGAAGAGCCCAGCACATAGGGCCTTTGGCTGACACTGAAGAAACGTACTTTTATAACAGATCCTCTATCCAGTTTTGATATACGGGTAGCAGATAACTGCGCAATGTGTCTACGTTTTGAGGAACAAAGTCCAAGATGATCAACAATGAATTTGAGCAGTTTAATAATTTAATAACTCCTTGTTGTCACCCCACAGCCTATACCTCATAGCAGAGTTACTGAAGCAGGAGCTTACACATGTAATTCAGCACAAAGTGTGCCAAGGCTGAGACTGCACACTTTCACCTGCAGTTAATTTAAGCTACTGGATTTCACACTGAAGCAGCAGAGATTCACACATCCATCCTGTTCTGATGTGTGTGCCTGTTGCTCTGAGATGTGCTGGGAATACTGCAGCACACTTAAAGTCCTGCGGAGATGAGCCATGGGCTCCTGAGGAGTTGGAAGCCACTGTGCTACTAGAAAGCTATGATGTAGTTGCCATTACCAAAATTTGATGGTGCACAAGGTGTTGGGAGGGGACACAGCCAGGACAGCTGACCCCAGCTGACTACAAGTGACCCAAGGGATATTCCACACCATATGGCATCATGCCCAGCATGTAAAGCTGGGAGAACAAGAAAGAAGGAGGGATGTTCAGATTGATGGCATTTATCTTCCCAAGTAACCATTACATGTGGTAGAGCACTGATTTCCTGGAGATGGCTGAACACTTGCTTGCCAAACGGAAGTGATGAATTAATTACTTGCTTTGTTTTGCTCATGCAAGCAGCTTTGCTTTACCTATTAAACTGTCTTTATCTCAACCCATGAGTTTTATCACTTTTACCTTTCTGATTCTCTTCCCATCCCACTGGAGAGAGTGGGTAATCAGCTGCGTGGGGCTGAGCTGACAGCCGACAGTCCTTAAACGAACAAAAAACAAAGCACATGCAGTTACCAGCAAACCCACTGAAAAAATTGTGCTTCTGAAATCCCTTGATGTCTATTCCATGGGGTTGGCTGCTTTGAGTGTTACTTTGGAGTATGTCACAGACAATGTAGTCATGGCTGAGCTAGTCTTTTCTTCCACATACAGTAAGAGTATGCATATGAGAACACTGGTTGCGATTACTACAAGGCATCAACTAGGACTTTTAAACAAAATCTTTCTATTTTTACCCATACAACTTTTTTTTTTTTTTTCTGTGTCAGTTCCATCTGTTTTTATTAAAACTTTCTGCTTCCAGAAGAAAATAACCCAACTGATGTCAAAAAAACATTTTTGACAGAAAATTCTTTGGTGAGTTACAGTAGCTAATTAGCATTTATAAAGTATTTTGAGGATGGAAAGGATGACACCAATGCTAAGTACAGTAGCAGTTATCTTCTGGTCAGTAGCAACTATCGTGTTTCAGCATTTTTAAATGACATATCCCTACACTTCCCCCACTGACAGATAGAGACATACATATTGACAGTAGCACAAATCATATATCATTCTTCAGTCTTTACAATAGTGGCATAGAAAGAGGAAAATATGCAGAAATTGACTTTTACAGAGCTAGGGAGAAAAGTCTACATCAAAACATAGATACAATTAAAGTGGTATTTAAAAAGCTTCAGTCAAGCACACTTCTCTGTCTCTTTCCTCCTCTGTTGGTTCTCTTCAACACATTTGTTTTATTGATCAGATGAGTCTGTGATATGGAAAATAGAGTGGCAATCTACTGTTTAACACATTTTTATCACATGCCCTCTATGTGTTCCTTGACTGCTTGGTGGGCCTTCAGAGCCTTATTTTCATCATTTTGTTTGTTTGAGAATAGTGTCAAGTGACCTGTACAGCAATTTACATTCTGTCAAACCTCTTTTATTCATAATTAAATGTTGCACTACAGTGTGTTTGGATTTATTCACTGAGCTGTAAAAAGTTAAAAACAAAAAGGTGTATTCAGTGAATGGTTTTCCCAGAATAGATCCCATCAATGATAAAGTTTTCCTATTTCCTTTAATTTATTGCTACATATGACTGTAGCATTAAATGGTGAGAACTCGTTAGGTCTCTCAAGATCAGTCTGTGCTTGTGCTCAGACAGAGATATCCAATATCGACTGAGATATCCAGGAAAATCTTAAAGCATTTGATTCAGTTTTCAAAATCTAAGTCACAGCACATACCACATCATGGTCACATCCCATAGAAAGGGATCTCTCCTCTACAATCACCTGCCACAAGTCCTCCTGCTCCCTTCCTTCCTTGCTGCTCCTCTGTCGTCTTCCCTTCCAACACTTGCAGCAGATTTGATGTCAAAAAGACCTCACTATCTACACACAAAATCAATCTAACTCTTTTAGTTCTATATTAATGAATTAAATAAATATAGTTTTGTGCACTAGAGTTGGCACAATGCAAGTGGTGGGGACATACAACCAGAAGAGGAAAGGTATAGATAGCAGGATCTAGTGGGAACTCTCCCATTTAGCTGCAGTGATCTTTCATCCAGGCCCACCACATTTCATACAAACATGCCAGGTTGCATCTCACTTAACTGCAGCCAGATGGAAACAGGATCAATTTTAGGCTATTTCCTGCCCTCTGTAATCAAAGGAAAGAGAATGGCACTTCTGCAGAATGATTCATCTCATCTCGTCCCTCTCCACTGACTACAGAGGAGACCTTGATGGCAGAATTAAATTGGACGTCTAAAGAGCAATTCGAGTGTCTAAACAAGTGTGTCTAAGTGCCAGATGAGGCACCCTAGAGTGTCTTACCTATCAGCCCTGTAAAGACATTTTGGATATCTCAGAGTATCCATAATGGCACCAATTCCTAAATGCAGGCACCTAGATCACTCTCCCACCATCTCACTTTTCAAAGTGCAGTTACTTCAGAAGTAAAAGGCATGACTCTACAATTCCCCTTCCTTCCACACTGATGTCACCCTGTGGACCCAAAGACAGTTGAAAATATAAAGGGAAATCAAAGCTGATCACACTTTCCACCTCTGTTCCAGGATCCTAGTCTAACAGGATTAGTCAAAGAGAGCAGCTGATCAGGACACTGCACATTCTTCCTCTCCTGTCTGCATTCTTGGGGACTTTTTTGCTATTTTTCTGAATCCTATTAAAAGCCATCCACCCATACTGAAATCTGTCCACTCCAGAAAATCTCTCCATGGAAGTTAAGTGATCTGAACCAGCTATTTTTGTGTTTCCCCCAGTGTCTCCCATTACTATGGTATCTCTGTTTCCTACTGTACATTCAGCCTCTCACATCTGTGTTCAAAATGATTCAGGGTCTGTAATCCTCACTCACTTGCACAATATGTGGCCATTTAACTGCATATACTTCAGAATGTCTGCCTACTCTGCCCAGACTTTCTGTCTAGGATATTCAGCCTTTGTAATAATACTTCTCAGAACCATAACCTCTCTCTGAAGGCAAAACCTCCAGTACCTTAATCCCACATCAATACAATTCTAAACACAAAAAAAGATATGGATATTTTTAGTAAATAGGCTCTTGGTCAAACAGCCCAATAACTTCATACCATGACCGTACACAACTCAGGTCAAAACCAACAAATAGATTTGAGTAGGGAAAACCAGAAAAACAACAAAGGAATAAAACAACTTGCATAGAGATTTTTTTACCCCAATGCATATGATACCTCTTCCAAGCATAGAAGTCCAAGTTCATTTCTTTGGCTAAAGAAGGTTTGAACACGTTTCCCAGGTTAAAAACCAGATTCATAAACACTGGGTTAAGAATACTGTTGAGACAACTTTCAGTATCTCCAGCTAATACTAAACTACTTTAAACAATGTGCTCAGATAGTAATTAATGTAGCTATCAATTTTCAACACAAAGTATGTCCTAAAAAACTATAGATCTATTATTTGTATCATCCAGGCAAGGTCTTTAACCAACTTCTTTTATCATGGTGTGTTACTGTAGCACTCAGAATAACTCTTGTCAAACTAGGCAACTTCTGAATATTTTTATCTTTGCAGTATCTCTTGCTTGTAGACACAGCCTGTATAAATATTTCTCATTTGTCCTCTGCAGTCTCCCAAGACCTTCAGCTAGATTAAATTGGACAGAAACCAACACAAACCAGGATTACACCTGGCAATTGGGAAATCCAGAAGGAATTCCGTCACTTTGCAAATATGTGCAAGTAGGAACTGGTATTCCAGTGGCAACTTTTGTTCATGTATCTCAAATTTCTGAGGTGATGAGATATAGGGTGGTCATTAAGTAGGAGTATTTGTAGAACTTTTCAACTGTCTCTGCAGGAACAGCAGACTGAATGCTTAAGTCCCAGGCAGACATCTGTCAGGAAGCTTGGCACTTAAAAAGGCACCATGTATACATGTTATACATGGCATATATAGCAGAATGGTCATAGAAACATAGAATAATTTAGATTTGAAAAGTTTAGCTTGTGTAGTCCAGCCCCTTGCTTGGAGCTGAGTCCAGTTTGATCAGATTTCTCAGAAACTCATCCAGCTGAGCTCCAAGAATCTCCATGAATGAAGATTTGACAACCCCTCTGGGCAACGTCTTCCAACATGTTTCCTTATATCTAATTGGAATTTCCTATATTCCAATTTGTATCTGCTGACTTTTGTCCTAAGCACCTCTGTATCTGTGCACCTCTGAGAAGAGTTTGGCTCCATCTTCCAGACAGCCTCCTATTAGGTAGCTCTCGACAGCAACAAGGTCTCCCCTGGTCTTGTTTTAAGGCTGAAAAAACCTCCATGGTTTCAACTGGTTGCTTAGGACATGAACTGCACTCAATTCCTATGCATTACAAAGCTCATTAGCAATATTCAGACAAATAACTATAGGAGTAAATATGGCTAGTTTTAGCAATATTTTCAATAGAAAACAATTTGAATGCCATGAAAGTGCAACTTGATATGTCTGTGAGCAGGGCACTCCGTAGGATTCTTCAAAGCAGTACATAAACATTAAGCTGTTCCCAACACAGGTTATCAAGAACAATCAATTTTGTTCCTCTGGACAACCTGTTCATTGATCATCAGTGTCACTTCAGACAGTAAAGAAAGAAAATCTGTCTTCTTCACCACCAAGACATTAAGAGAGGCAAGGTAGGAAAGGCTCTGCTTCACTAAGAAACCTGTATAACAAAAGCAGCACAGTAGAGAAATCAGGTCACTGCAGATAACTCTGTACCAAGTGGGCTCTTGTGCTAAACCAGGGTTCAACGAGACGTATAATCTTACTCCAGGCACAGACTCTTTGGAGTTTTCTCTATAAAAACATCATGAAGTGCCATGTTCACCCACCCAGAACAAACTGGTCACATTCCCATGGGGTTAAATAGCCTGAGAATACCTACAATTGAACCAAGGATATTTATTCCGTTTCTAAGGACTGGCATTCACTGCAAAATGCACAGCTTTGTGTTATCGTTCTTTCTGCTGGCCCCTTTTTCAGATACTTAATTGCTTCCTGGTGGTTTTGTAAAGCATTTGTTTTGTTTTATCATATCGCTACACCATACATAAAAGATAAAGCAATCCTCTAGACATCTCTAACAGTCATCCCAGCAAATGCTCTCCTCTCTCTTAATGCTGATTTAAGACAGGACTCATTCCAAGACAGGCCAGGGCTTCCTGGTGCAAAAGTGGCTCAACTGGAGATAGTAAGCCAAGGACTAGATTGGAATAGCTTCCAGACTCATCCTTTTTTATTTAAAAAAAGAACTCCAGAAAGTCCTCAGTGGCATTTGTGGGTTGTGATTTAGTGAATTGAGTAACTTACTGCAGGTAGCGCGCTGCACTTTACCTTTGCTGTCTCTGCTCTATAAGAATTTGACCTCCATGGCTGTCAATCACTTATCTTTCCCTGTTCATGTCTTCACTTCTTCAAAGTAGTATAAGCAGTTTTTAAAGTGTGTGCTGGCATGGTTGCATTTTTAGGAATTTTCAGAGCTAAACATCTTCTTCTAGCTTCTCTTAAAAATCCAAATATTTGTTAATCAGTATGCTTTACAGTATCCTGACTGGTACAAATATGTCCATGGTAAGAAAAAAAGGACAGAAGTATAATTCATCAGGCAGCAAAGATATGAATGAAAGGCTACATGCCCACCAATAAAATAAACATAAATCTCCATCAATATAGTCTCTTAAACACAGTCATACAACTTGGAAATGCAATCCTGTTTATTAGCAAACTATGGGAAACCTGAATAATGACAGCTAAAGGAGGTATCTACCACAGTACAACAGCAGAGGTCAAAAAGGGCACCAGGCATGTCATCTGCTACAAAGCTCAAGAGGTTTTGCTTTAGTTAGCCCCCTCTTCTTCTCCTGTCTCTCGCTTTTGCTCTTGGGCAGAGTGCAGCCAAGAATTCACTCACAGCCTTTTACACATTGCGGGAATGATGTATGCCTTTGGTATGAATAGTCAAAACCATTGACATAAGTTGAGCTGGTAAAATAACAGATATATTAGGTCACACTGAGGCCGCGTCAATGGCAGCGGCAGAGAAGATGCCTGTGAAATAGTTAAAAGTTAGAGCAATCATCATCACAGCTTCTCAGAATATTCTTCTAGCACTTTACAATCTGTAACACAGGAAGGCCCTGAGCCAAAACTAGTGTCTTTATAATAGCTTTGCATATGTTTTTCTTCCATGAATTTATCCACGCAACCTATTGAAACATTTAGCATTTATGTAAATGTTTAGCATCTGCAAAAGCCTTCGGCGATGCATTACATACCTTAACTTCATGTTGTGTGACTATAACCACCCCCTTTTATTTGTTTTCAAGATGTTAAATGCAAGTATTATTTTATAATCTTAATCCATGTGTTAGAAAAAGGCAGAAGGACCACCACTAAAACCAGTGCCACTCACTAGCAAGCTAGCCAAGGGAGGGAATACTTTCAGCCCATTCACTGGCCTTCTTGGGCCAGAAAAACTCTTCAGTGAAGGCAAATAGTTATTCTGGCTTATCCTAGCACTTCAAAGCACAAATGGAGTGACATATTGTCAGCTAGGGTGTAACTTTATTGTCAACAACATCAAAATGTATCAAATCAACTCTAGCAGTACAAATTAACAGACCTACTGCTAAGCAAGATTTCATCTCTCAATACTTCTTTGCATTGGAGTTCAGTTTCTTGAGGGTTTTTTTCAGATCCTGATGTTACTTGAACAGGAATTTCTGGGTTTTGAGGTTGTTTGTTTATTTGGGTTGTTTGTTGTTGTTTTTGGAGGGGGAGGTTGTCTTAGTCAGTCATTCCTGAGTGTTGTTAGTCAGCTCAGTCTATCATCATATTTGCAAAGCTAGTACCTACCTCTCCCCTCCATCTGTATCTAAACTGAATTTCATTTGCCATTTCTTCATCTGGTCACTCAGAAATGCCAGATCTTTCTTCAATATTTCAGCCAAGAGTCAACTTTGAATAACTCAGTACTGCCAGCAAATTCTGTTACCTCATTGCTTAACTGTTTTACCAGACCTTTTACAACTGTGGTACATCACTGGATGCAGCAGAGGTCCCTGGTGGATTATTTTGGTAGTTTTCCTTCCCCATGAGAAAAGAACATTTGGCTCACCTGCGACAGAAAAGTTCACAGTATGATCCGTGATCAGCTAAAAAAAAATCTCATGGAAAACAGGAATAACGAGACACTTTGTTCAATGAAGCATTAGCTGCTTACAAGTTCTGAGCAGGAACATAACCAAACTCTCTTTTTGGCAGCTGACCTGACCATCAAGGCGCTGAAAGTTGGATGATAGTTAAAATGCCATAGCACTTAGGTTTTCATAGAGCAGACCTAACTCATTCCCTCTTTCTATTCTGTTCATATTCTATCTTTTTAGAAAAAGAGATGCCTGTTATCAAAACCTATTTTCCTGCTCCTAGCAGCTGCAGGACATGGAAGAGCCTTAACTTTCCTGACTCACTTGGCCACTTAGGATGAGGGATTTGTGATGGCAATATCCAAAAGGATATCAAAGGTAAGATTTGAGGGAAATTACCTTGAAGAGGGCATTACTGGAAATGAAAATGTAGTTTCACTGTGTTTCTGTTTTTCTTTGCTGTACAGCCTGATGCCACTGAAGTACCATTCTTTGAACACACCTTATCTCATAATTTTGCCCCATGGTTTAATGGAGGAGTCAGTGAATAATAATGAAGCTGAAAACATGATTCACCACTTTTACACATTATGCAAATCTTATTAGTCTGATGAGAAAACACTGGATTTGAGAATTCCTTTCACCCATAAAAAGTAAAATAGATCCTTTAAAAATTATTTCAATCTTGTGATAGTTTCACTAGATGTTTTAAAAGAAATAACTCCCCAAACCTAGATAAATAAACAAAAACATCAAGATGAAAATCAAGATTTACCAAATAGAGAAATTTCAATCCATACTTCAATCCATAAACACGTATATTCCATGGTCCTAAAACTGAGCTTTGTTTTGTATTGTTTAATAGTCAAAGTCCACTGCGAAGAACATGAGGAGTGAGATGAAATTCAGGCTTGGAAAATATTGATCCAGAAGGTTCACTGATGAGAAGTAGCATGAAAAATATTGTAAAGTTCTTAAAAGAACACATAGCAGAAATACTTTGGGTAACAATGTGTGTTACAGGCCACATAGTTCAGAAGGGATTTGGCAGTACTAGAAGAGGTTCAGAGCAGAATAATGAGCACAAATCTAAAAACTGAGTTTAAGGTAGATTAAAAAAACTTACTTGTGAAAATGTTTGATAATATTATGAAATAATGAAAAATCTGTAAAGAGCAGAAGGGCAAGAAAAGGCCATGTAAATTAACTCTTAGAAACTGAAAAACCATGTGTAGAAATACGTGTCTAATACATGCCTTGTGATCGCTCATTTCCACAAGAAGCTTTTGTGGTTATAAATTAACACAGCCTAAAAAGCAGTTGATGTTTTATCCATACCAATCAATATCAAACAAAAAACCTATCCAATTATGCTCATTAATATGAACAGAAACAGTAGAAGTCTATTAATTCTTGCAGTTCTTGAACAAAGAGAGATTTTCTCTTGATTGTATGAAATTTAACATTTAGACACCAGGAAGACAGATTGATGTATGTGTCTGCTGGATGGTTCTTTCTTTTAAACTTCTAGTTGAAGGCTCAGAGGCATTGTAGAACTGCAAAATGTCATGCTGGAGAGTACTTGAACTCTAATTTGAAGACCTACACTTATCTTTGTTTATTTGTTTGTATGCCAGTAAACCAGATAAAACTTCCAATGCCTGTATAGGCCTGTAGGTCAGAGAGATAACATGAACATGCTTTTATGGTGAGTACTTCTTCCCTATATTCCAAAATCTGCTATGCCAAATATGCCTTTTCAATTGACATCAATGAATGGACTACATCCTTTGTGGATATGAATCAATGTAGCTTCATTAACTTCATTTTACTTGTCAGATTCATGCCAGCTGAGAATCTGGCTTAAGAATGTAATTTGCTGTACACAGCAAGGAAAAATGAAAAACTAAAATTAATCAAACAAACACAGGCATATTCTGTCCTTATTTTATACACTAAACCTTATACTCTTTCACCTGCAGTTCTCTGCACCAGCCAACTCAGTGTATTTTGGATGTATTTCAGTCAATTAGGGAATGCAAAAATGTGTGATATTCAGATAAAGTCCTGGAGAGTGAGGGAAGACAAAGGAAAAGAGGTAATTATCTGACCCCCCAGAAAAGCTACTTCTGTGAGTAAATAATTTCACAGAGAAGTGAAACACTGCCTTTTAATAAAATTCCTTATGACACTGGTTTTCATGGCCATGAGATACTTTAGCTCGAAAAAGCAACCCTTATTTTGTTTGTGCTTGTTATTATGCACTCCTGAGTGGAAAGTGGGGTAGAGTCCCTGTTACACAGGTGCTGTGCTTTGCAGCCCAAGGTAAGATTAGAGTCCAGCTAAGCCAGGCATTGAATACAACACAAAGAGAAGACTTTAGGGACTGTGGAGTGGAACACACAAGGAAAGAAAGAGCAGGAGCCATCTGTACAAAGTCCATGAGCACAGAGAGAGGCTGCAAGAGTGGCTCAAAGTCCTCATTGAAGATTCCCTTGCATTATGACTTGGCTATTGTCACCAGGAAAGGCTCCAAAGGAGCTAAGAGCAGCACTCCAAGTCAAAAAGCCAGTTAGAGTCTAAAAGGAGAAGTAATACAAGGGGGGTATAGACAGGAAGATAGATGTTGAAGACCTAAGCCTTTAATTTTTATGTATTAAAGAGGGAGACCAAGGATTGCAATCCCCTATGCATACATAGTCCTGCAGCTGGTAAAGAATACGGCTGCGCAACCCCATTGCTGTAGCTGTGTGACAGCTCTTGCTCTCCATTGAAGAAGACATGTAAGGATTTCTGTATACTCTTTTCAAAACACCTATTTTGCAATTCTGATCCTTCCAAAAGCAGCATATGGTGACTTTCCAGGAGCTCAGGTCGCTACCAGATATTTATTTTAGGGATTTCACTAGAAAAACACAGATGTGGGACAGTCATCCAGGCAAAACGTTTATTTATTTCCAAAAAGATGCTTCCCCTGTAAGCCAATCAAAGCTACTGAAGTTTGAAAACATGGTGTAGTCCCAACAAACAGGTGTCATCGCAGCAGGTTCTTTTGTTTAATACAAGCTCCAAACCCCTATGTGTATAAGATGAAAAACCATTTAAGAAGAGTCACAAGCCCCAACAATTAGTTATAACATTTATTCAAGAGAATTCAAATAAATACTGTTTTATTGAGAGCAAAAATAACAATCCACTTATCAAATCTATAAAATTTCTGAAACTTACTTCATCTTCACATGACTGACCAATGAAGTGATGTTTTCTGGTGACTACAACAGAGAGAGGAAGATATTAATACGGAGATTTTGCTTCCATACACCTCAGTGGGCAAAATTTTCTATTGCTGAAAATCGTCTTTGTACCAGCCATGGTTTCAGCTTTTTATCTTTACTTGAGGTTTGATTCAAACTGGTTGCTGGAGCTTCTTTAATATATTTAACTCATTTTTGCAATGGACTTAATGCAAGCCAGACACTTTTCTCCAGCTGATAGTGGTGAATGGAACAAAACCCAGTGGAACAAAACTGGGTCAGAGCAAATGGCAGCTTCTGCTGCTTTCTTTCCTCTTACCAGTATTTCAGCTTCTTTCCATGACTACAGGAAAGCTTGCTAACCTGCAGCTACAATAGTTAGTCTATAAAGCCAACCATGCATGAGTTGGTTGTTGATCTGTCCCTATGTTCTCAGTCCTCGGCAACTGCAGGATTTTTCAAAGCCTGTGCCATAGGCCAGGCACGACATGACCATGAATACCAAACCGATCTTTACCCTCGCCAACCAACTTCTTTTCAGGAGACAATTCAAGAAACACATCGAGTGCCACACTGATATTTAAATATTTATTCAAGCATGTTATTGTGACCCCTAGGCAGGTCACTGCTTGCTTCACAACTGTAGACTAATCTTGAATGCTAACACTGAAATTTCATAAATCCTGTTTTAGAAAGCACCAGATGTGCCTGGCTGTTTTCAGGCTAAATTAGGAATTTGTTTACTTGATTTATTTCAGTGTGCTGTCTTTGTGTTTTATACCCACTATCTTGTCTGGAGAGTACCTAGGATCATTATCTTATAGAGTGCATTTTAATTATCTGGGAAAAAAGTTTTCAGGCCTCACTTGTAAAATTCTGTTGTGTAATAGGAAAGGACTCCACAAGACATATAAATGATTTCATCATCTGATGGAGAAGTCAGTTAGGCAACTGTCACTCTGTTTGGAAGGAAGCAAAAATCAGAATCATAGAATCATAGAATCATAGAACAGTTAGGGTTGGAAAGGACCTTAAGATCAGCCAGTTCCAATCCCCCTGCCATGGGCAGGGACACCTCACACTAAACTGTGTCACCCAAGGCTCTGTCCAACCTGGCCGTAAACACCATCAGGGATGGAGCATTCACAATCTCCCTGGACAGCCCGTTCCAGTGCCTCACCACCCTAACAGGAAAGAATATCCAATCTAAACTTCCCCTGTTTAAGTTTTAACCCATTACCCCTTGTCTTATCGCTACAGTCCCTAATGAAGAGTCCCTCCCCAGCATCCCTATGGGCCCCCTTCAGATACTGGAAGGCTGCTAGGAGGTCTCCACGCAGCCTTCTCTTCTCCAGGCTGAGCAGCCCCAACTTCCTCAGCCTGCCTTCATATGGGAGGTGCTCCAGTCCCCTGATCATCCTCGTGGCCTCCTCTGGACTTGTTCCAACAGTTCCATGTCCTTTTTATGTTGAGGACACCAGAACTGCACACAATACTCCAAGTGAGATCTCAGGAGAGCAGAGTAAAGGGGCAGGATCACCTCCTTCGACCTGCTGGTCACGCTCCTTTTGATGCAGCCCAGGATACGGTTGGCTTTCTGGGCTGCAAGCACACACTGAAGCCAGCTCATGTTCATTTTCTCATCAACCAACACCCCCAAGTCCTTCTCCGCAGGGCTGCTCTGAATCTCTTCTCTGTCCAACCTGTAGCTGTGCCTGGGATTGCCCCGACCCAGCTGTAGGACCTTGCACTTGCCATGGTTAAACTTCATGGGGTTGGCATCAGCCCACCTCACAAGCGTGTCGAGGCCCCTCTGGATGGCATTCCTTCCCTCCAAGGTATCAACCGAACCACACAGCTTGGTGTAATCAGCAAACTTGCTGAGGGCGCACTCAATCCCACTGTCCATGTCAGCAACAAAGATGTTGAACAAGACCGGTCCCAACTCCGATCCCTGAGGGACACCACTCGTTACTGGTCTCCAGCTGGACACTGAGCCCCCTCCCCGCCTGCCAGGCCTGTCTTTTCAAAAAAGCCTGTAACCTTCCATTCCAACACTCCAGTCATAGGAGCCATCCCACCATGTTTCTGCAATGCCTATTATATCATACCCCCGTAGACCTGCACACATCTCTAATTCCTCTTAAATGATAATTCCTCTTAATTCCTCTAATTCTTCTTAAAATGATATTTACTCAGTTGTCAGAACCTCATGATACCCCTCTGATTTAATGGAACATATTCAGTTTATGTTTGGTCCATTGACGTTTAGAATCGTAAGTTTCAGTACTCACACTGGAAGGGAATTTCCAAATTATTATGCCAAATCCACTCCAATTGCAGGTACAATGAGTAGCACCTGGAAGGGCCTTAAAGAAAATGTACTCAAAGTCTTTAAAATGTCAGAGATGTCCCTATTCACATGATGCTATACTTCTAATTTAGATTCCACTTTGAAGTGTTTTATAAAGGGTTAATAAATGACAAGTGGAGCTTTAAAGAAATGGGTAAAGGACGGATGTATATTTTATGCAGCCCAACAATTTGATTGATTAGCTCTTATAACGTTCAGTATTGTCATCCATTGATGTGCTTATAACTAATACATTGCCCAAATCTATAAAGAATTTAAAGGCACTATCAATCATATATTAACCCCTTATACATGTTTTATTAATAGAATCTTAATATAAAGCCATATAAAATTTGAGGGAGAGAATGATATCAATCAAATGTTATGGAGTAAGTCAGAAATAGTGATTTCATCTTGCATAGGACTACTTCTGAAGGAATATTGAGATTCCTTTATGTCATGGTTTAAACCCAGTCAGGTAACTTGTTCACTCACTCCCCCCCCCCTTCTTTCCCTCCCCCTACTCCTGGAGGGGTGGAAAGGAGAATTGAAAAGAATGCAACTCCCACAGGTTGAGATAAGAACTGTTTAGTAACTAAGGTATAACACAAATCACTACTGCTACCACCAATGATAATAATGATAAAGGAAATAACAAGGGAAGAGAATACATCACCTCACCACTAGCCAACCAATAACTCGCCCCCCCCCCAGCCCAACCAAGCACAGACCCATACCTCCTCCAACCCTGCAGTCTACCAGCCCTTCCAGCTAACTCCCAGTTACCTCCTGGCCATGACGTGCTGTGGTAGGGAATACCTCTTTGGTCAGTTTGGGTCAGGTGTCCTGTCTCTGCTTCCTCCCAGCTTCCCCTCCTCCCTGGCAGAGCATGAGGCTCACAAAGTCCTTGGCCAAACCAAAACATCATTGTTATCAGCTCTGTTCCCAGGCCGAAAGTCAAAACACTGCACTGCACCAGCTACCAAGAAGGAGAAAAATGACTGCTACTGCTGAACCCAGGACACTTTAATATTTTTAACTTCTTAAAATATTGAAGGATTAAGGAAGATGGAGGCACTTAGTTTATATGACAATATACATTAAAATTCAATTATGTTGCTCTCCATATTATTTTCAGGAAAGTAAAATTCCTATTTTATTTCTTTTAATCTTCAGTTTACATCAATGAAACTCTCAGTGGCAAGCTATGTGATTAAAGGTCTTAGATACTGAAATGAAATGAAAGTGAGGATCTGTAGGCCCTCTCTGGACCATATCTAAAGCTATTCATGCTAAGCTGATGAGCTCTACAAAGCACTTTTGGCATCCAAGTACTATTAAAAATAGCATTGCACATAGAAGGGCCAGCATATGTAGCTGGTGAATAAATTTCCCTAACCACTGAAGTACAGAATGATGGAGGTGGGAAAGGACCTGCAGGAGCAGGTTGCTAAGGGCTGCATTCAGTCAGGTATTGAATATCTCTAAGAATGAAGACTACTCAATCTCTCTGGGCAAACCGTTTCAATGCTCAGGCACCATCACAGTGAAAAAGCTTTTTCTCTTCCATTTGTATCCAAGTTCTGTATTTCAGTTTGTGCCCATTCCCTCTTGACTTCTCACTGGGCACCCCTGAACAGACCATGGCTTCGTCCTCTTTGTACCCTCCCTTCAGGTATTTACAGACTTTAATAAGTTCCCCCCGAGTCTTCTCTTCTAAAGACTAAACAGCCCCTGCTCTATCAGACACTTCTTGTTTGGCACATGTTCCAATTCCTTGATTACTTTGGCAGTCTTTTGATGGAAATGTGTGTTGATGTCATTTCTGCAGCAGGCAGCCCAGCACCAGATACAGCACTCCAGATGAGTCTTACCAGCACTAAGCAGAGGGAAAGGATCACCGCACTCATGCTGATGGCAACAATTTTTGTTTCTGAAAGGGACCGTAGCTGTTCTCCTAGTTTTACTCACTGCCTTTGTGCCAAAGATGAGCAGATTTACCTGTCTAGACTTTATTTATTTTCTTTATTCCCTTCTGCCCTCTCTGCTTTTCACTGCTCCTTCCATGTATTTTATAACCCACCTAAACAAAGGACAAAGCCAAAGTCTCCTTCCTAGCACTAAATCTCCCTGAGGAGCTTTCCTAGTCAGACCTGCCATGTCTCCCACTTCATGCATGCAATAGACCTCACCCACATTTCACACTGTCTCACTGGCCATTCATGGTGCCCACATTTCATTCCTAGCATTACTGTCTCTGAAACCAGGATAGACTCTTTCTCCCATGATACAGCTGGGCAGTTAGGTCACTTTTGCCTTGGAGCAGGAGGAAAACTCATGTGCTCCCAGCTCTCTTGCTGAAACATTTCAGGACAAATAGATGATACTGGGGAAGGAATTTTGCCTACCCATGGCATGGTTCTTTCTCTGATGCAATAATTTGTTTCCACAGAAATCAGTAACTATAGTACAACTGTCTTCCATTTCTAAGAACTGCAGAAATATAACTATAGATGATCTGCCTAAATTTCCCCTTCTTTTCTTTTTCCTTTGAGTTTAGCTATAAATGAAGAAAGTATTGCAACCAAGAAGTTGCTGATTTATCTCTTTTTCAAGTGTTTGTTAACCTTAGAAATGCATTTGACAGGAGACTGCTAAGGAATGTTTTCAACGTTTCCAAAATACATTTTAAAACCTTCTGCTTCAGTAATTGCTAGAGGAGAATAAAAACAAAAAGATGTTTTTATTTACCTTAGAACTGATGTTCTAAGTCTGTGGCCATCACGTATTAACACAATTAATTCTGATTGCCATGGTACCCACAACTGAAATCCCACACATTCAAATCAGGGCTTCTTGTTCCTCACTGTTTGAAAAGCAAATGTCCAAGTGTAGAGTCTGAGCGTGAAAGCCTAAAAGAGGACAGGTGATCTTGGAGGTGATATTAGGCATTAGGTAGCACAGCAGAAAAACAAGAGTCATAGGCCAAGCAGGGATAAATGATGACAAATTTATCTGAGACTGTCACATTTTTCCCCCTTATAAATTAACATGCAGATGCAGCTGAGCAGTAGATCATCATTAGTGGAAATACAAACCAGTAAGAGGTCTTACAGGTCTGTTTGAGGACCCAGTTGAGCTTGAACCGGAGCTGCAGTCTTCTGAGGACTATCTCAATTTTGCAATAATTGCGCAAGCTGATCTAAACCTTTTGAACTTGACCGACCATTCACCATGCTGGCCTGGCCAGATGCCACAACTTGAAGGAACCCAAGAAAAACACACAGCAATGGGGACAATATTGCCTTAAATTTAAAACATCAAGGGGCAGACAGAATGTACTGAGCACCAAAAAACATGTCATCTGCTGCATCTTCCTGTTGACTGGTTCCCAAGAGGGGATAGGATTTCAGTTAAAGTCAAATGACTTCTGAAAATCTTCAGCGGTTTTTGCAGCTTCTTTTTTCCCAGAATTTCTTTCCACCCCCAACTTTCACAAAGTCTATTTTTAATTCCTCACCTGTATATGCCACCATTTCGTTAACTCCAATGGAAAGCAAATTGCAAGGGTCAGAGGTGGAAACATACAGAGCAGTGTAGACAAGAAGTTCTGTACAGGTCCAAACAGCCTATCTTTCCTTTTTCACACCAACACATGAACATGTGAAACACTAATGAGTCAAACAGCCATGTGAATCTTTAAGCTTTTGGTTGTGCAGCAAGCCAAGTCAGTGCTATAGAATGGGAACTATTAGTTTACCATGAGTTTATGAATACATGCAAAATTAGTTGACTGGGTAGCATGATATTTGCAAAAAAAAATGGGGTTTTAGAAGACCCAACGGTTATGAAAGACACTTTTATGGACAGAATCCCATTAGCCCAGTGATTGGTCTGCAGCAGTTTTTCATGCACCATGCAGTAGAAAAGTCTGAGCTGAGCTTTGAAAACACTCAGGATTACCTGTGTGAATGTGCTAAGCACAAAGCAAAAATAAGCACTAAATGCTGCCTGCATCTAGCCTATATAATGTGTTGAGATTACCTGATCAGTCTTTTTCTGTGCCCAGCAGACTTTCTACTGGACTGCTCTTAAGAATGCAGGTAAAGCTTGGGGTTTTTTAATGCATATTAAACTAAAATTGGCTTAAAAGCAGCAGTCCTAAGCCAGTATGCAAGTCTCTCTTTTTCCTGATGTGCCTGTGCTGACAGTAATGCCAAGTGAGAACAATCATAATCCTGGTAAAACATCAGTGAGCTGTTTGCAGCATGCTGACAACTTTAATAATAGCCAAACAGTCCATAGATTGTCACAGTAAGTAAAGGGTAGGCAGTATATCAGATTTTGCTTTGTCCCAGTGCTGCTGGCTAGATGTAACATGACAGCAGTTCAGATGCACACACGCAGGGCTTAGGTAGCTGCAGGTACATACAAAGAGGATATTTTGCAGAAGGCAGACTATGCAAATGTGTGTTGGGAGTAAAATGGATTCAGCTGTAACAAAACCAAAACTGCTCATGTCTCTGTCAGCAAATGGATTTCCTCTTGGAGTTCCTTCTCTCCCTTCTGCTGGGCTTTCTGTTTGCTAATCAAACAAATGATTAGAAACAAATGAACTGTCATGGAACTAAATAGCAGGACAACACCCGACGCCCAAGTCACATTTCATTATCTGCCACGTCTTCCCGTGCAACCAGCCCCCTCCCCACCATCCTGCTGTCTATGCACTGCTCCCTTTCTGATGAGACTGTCTGGTGGGAAGCATCACCAACATGGGGTTTATTACCTGCAGGAAGGCTATTGTTACAGCCAGCCATTCCAGATTATCATTTTAATAATCAGAATCCAAGTGATTTGTCAGGCTAGCTCAGCCCCTTTTACTGTGGCAGGTTTCTCCTTGCTGCTTATTCTTGCTCAATCCCATTCTGAGCAGTGGCAATAAACATCTGAAAATGGGAACTGTTTCTGTCCAGCTCTGTTGTCAGTAGCCACATAAATTAAAACGATATCCCCAAGCTACGGCATGGTGTTTATCCGAGGCTCAGAGAAGAATTCTATTTTGAGAGAACATTAGAATGTAAATGTAGGTGAAAGTCTCTATTTCTCCCTTTCTGTTTCGCAGAACAAGTCGCAGACATTGTTTGGTGCTTCAAAGCTAACAATAAAAGACGGTCTTCTTTTTCAAGTTGCAATGTTCAGCGCTTTTGTTCTCCAAATCTATTTAACCACGTGGAAAGGCTTTCTGAGGAGTTAATATACAGTGTATGAAAACTGTCTCCTTTTAAAAGAATTGCTGCAGCCTAAAAATAGTGGCAGCTTTGTAATGTGCGTTTGAGATTTTGTCTGATGCTGGGATCAAAGTTCGCAACTACCGAACTAAAAATCATTTACCATTATGAACTATGATATCCTTATAAGCAAGACCATTATATGCTAGATGAATGGGAGCATGGCCCATGTAGGTAAATAGGTCGTACCTGTCTTTTTCCTAGATAGACAATACTATGCTATGCTATGTTACGCAATGCTATGCTGGGAGATCGGGCATTTAGAGACTCTAAAGTTTTTGTCCTTGTTCAGATGTTTGATCTTCACCAAGTGTTTAAGGCACTTTTGAAAATGTTATAAAGTGTATTAATTTTTAAGGCAGCTAATCCAAATAGGAATTATATCAGACTGGTTTCCCATTCAGACAGAAACTTTGGAAGCATTTCATGGCCAAAGAAAGACATGTGGGATCTTGTTAGCCCAAAAGTTCCTGTCAATATAACATGCTGCTGAGTACAGTCAGAAAAAAAGCATCCCAGCAAAGTAGCCCTAGGGATGGGATGAGGTGGGAATGGGATAGATCAAGGAGCATAGGCATACTATTGACTTGAACTGATATAACAAGACTTAGAAATAAAACTTTGCCTCCCAAGTCAGTTTAGGCTTTCAAAAATGTTACTTTTACTAGGCATGCCTTAAGAAAAAACATAAAATACAAATGTGTCACCTGGGGTTAGACCAAAGGCCTATCTGACTTGTCTCTTGCCAATGTCCAAGTCATCAGTCATTATTTAAAGTGAGAGACAGGGAATGGTAAGAGTGATCCTTCTCTGTGTATATCCTGCCTGCATCAGGATCACAGGCAGCTCGGAGTATTATTTGAATAAAGGGGTAATATGAGATATGTCTTCCACCTCAAGCTACTTAATACACATATATACTGTATTCACTACACATATATACTGCATTCAGTGTGTGCTTCATCTGCCAAAAAGATGCCCTGGTCTCCATCAAGGATCACAAAAGAAACAGCAATTTATTCAAAATTGATTTTAAATGGTGCACTAGATGAGCCATGAATTGCAGCACAGGCTCAGTCCTGAACCCTCTTAGCTCCATACATATCTATTATTCACCTATTAGCTGCTAAAGATGTAGACTGACCCACAAGCTGCACCAGATACTGTACATGCCTCTATTTTGGCAGTGTGGTAGGTAGGAAGTGTATTACAGTGATAATCAAATAACATAGGAGAGTGAAACCATTCAGCAGCCCAAGTGCAAGGGCAGCAAGCTATGGCCCAACACTCAGTTATGATCCCCCTCATGCAATTCCAACCAAGTTCAATACTTTGTCCACATGTGCTTAACTCCAACCACTATTAACATCAGTCATTCACGCTCTCAGACCTCTCATTCATTTGTAAGCTGCCACCCACATCCACAGCTGAACTGTTTTCCTGTGCATGCGCTCTTCATCCTAGTTGCCTCTGTCACAGCTGAGTTAACTCAGCCTTCTGCTTCCAAAGCCCAACAACCGACATGCATCTTGATCTGGAGCCTGGGATTTCCCAGCGCTACTTAGCTTTGCTCAGCGTAGCTTCACAGAGAGATAAGGAGTTTGTTTATTTCCTGCACGCTGATTAGGCTGTGCGTTGGTTTAATGTCAAACGGCTTATTCTCTTCACCACATTGCAATGTATAACCAAACTGTCCTGGACATAAAACTCCCCATCAGTGCTGGCAGGATTTCACACAGGCACAGCAGTTTTATTTACATGTTGTTTTCTTTTTTACAGTCAGATCAAATCCTTACTTTAAGCAATAGGTTTTGAACCGTATTCTTGGTAGAAATAGGGGGTTTTGTTATGCCTTCAGTGGGCATATGCTTAGCCTGACAGATTGGTCTAATCAGGATCAAATGATGGTCCTTTATGGATCTGGAACTCTTACAGAACTCCCTCCTTGCCAAGCAGCTTTCAATAGACCTTTCATTGTAAAGGAGCATGTTATAAAATTCTTTCTATGCTTCCAAATCTGAACATGATCAAAAGCTGGCCTAGGAGCAGTAGTGGCTCAGTAGCTGGATGATTCAGTGACTTACACAGAATATGGAGAATAAGATCAGTTCTTTAAATCTTTTCAGTCATATATGAAAACTGTTACCATGAAAGCAGGGATGGCCATTCAGATATCTTTCTACCAAAACAAAAGCATAGCAATCAATCAGAATGAAAACAGAGTACAGACATATGGAATATTGTTTTTAGGGCAATTAGTCTGCCATCCAGAAGGACCTGGACAAGCTTGAGAAGTGGGCCCATGTAAACCTCATGAGGTTTAACAGGGCCAAGTGCACGATCCCGTACATGAGTCAGGGCAACCCCCAGTACCAATACAGGCTAGGGAAATGAAGGGCTGGAGACCAGCCCTGCCAGAAAAGACTTGGGGGTATTGATGGACAAAAAGCTGTATGTGAGCCAGAAGTGTGTGTTTGCAGCCCAGAAAAGAACTGTATGGTGGGCTGCATCAAAGAAGTGTGGCCAGATGGTCTAGAGAGGTGATTCTCCCTCTCTGCTCTGCTCTGGTGAGACTCCCCCTGCAGTCCTGCATTGAGCTCTGGGGCCCCCAATACAAGAAGGAGATGGAGCTGTTGGAACAAATCCAGAGGAGGCCATGAACATGATCAGGGGGCTGAAGCACCTCTCCTGTGAAGACAGGCTGTGAGAGCTGGGGTTGTTTGGCCTGGAGAGCAGAAAGGCTGCATGGGGACATTATTTTATTGTGGCCTATCAGCCACTAAAGGGGCTAATGAAAAAGAGGGGAACAAACTTCTTAGAAGGGACTGTTGTGATAGGTCATAGGGTAAAATAGAAAGGGGTAGATTTAGATTAGATATAAGGAAGAAATTCTTCACTATGAGGGTTCTGAGGTGCTGTCACAGGTTGCCCAGAGAAGCTGTGGCTGCCCCATCCCTGGCAGTGCTCAAGGCCAGTTTGGACAGGGCTTGGAGCAACCTGATCTAACTTAAGACGTCCCTGCCCGTGGCAGGGCAGCTGACAATCTTTAAGGTCCCTTCCAACCCAAACCATTTTATGGTTCTATGATTCTGTACTTGTAATAAAGGTAAGAAGGTTTTAAATAAGAGCTTGTATATAAGCTGATGAAAATTACAAATTGGTTAAAAATGAGAAGAGTTTCTCATGCAAACAAATCACCATGTACAAAAAAACAGAAAGCAAAGTGCCAAAAATTAAATCAAGATATGGTACCCACAATGGCCTAAGGCAGAAGGGCTGGAGATATATGTTATCGCTTAGTAAATCAAACAATACAAATAAAAAAATATGGGGAGGCTTCACCCTTCACATTCTGAGTCCTTGTTGGTCAGAGACCCAAAGAAGAATCTTTTGAGCATAAAATAACATTCATTTTCCCCAGCTCTCTCAGCCGGTCTGGTAAAAAATATCCTTTCTCCCTTAAAAGCATACATTTAAAAGATGAGATTCCAAACAAATGACACTTCTTTTGTGCCCCTCCATGATGCAGGTATAGGGAATGTCTAAAACAGCGAATCTTCTAAAAATCACCTTCCTGCAACTATAGAAAAAGACCTGGAACAGATCGCTGCTCACCCACCAATCCTTGTGCCATGGAGTACGATTATTTTGCACAAATCTATTCATGCAAAAGATTACTCCTTCTCCTATTATTCAGTAGAAACAGTTTAATGTAGGATACAAGACAGAAAGTATATAAAAAGGTAGTACTCCTGACTTATTTAAACCACCTGTCTTAAGCATTTAAATTAATAAAAGGGCAAAAAGAATTAGAGAGAACATAAACGGAAGAACATCCCATTATATCACCACATGAATTTGGACTCTCAAGGCAAGAGGATATTACAATTCACTTAATAAAACATCTGTAGTGGCACACTGAAGTAGCAAAAGGCAGTCAGCTATTGCAAGTGTATACACACTTCTGCAATTACAGAAAGAACAATCTGGCTTTGGCTTCTTTAGCTTCCAGCTAAACATAAGAAAACAAACACCCACTTCCTTATGTATATTTCTGCTTTGAGAAAGACAAACACTGCGATCTCTTGTCCTTTTCTGTTTCCAGCAAAGAAAGAATGGTAGTTTTACTGCTAATTCACTGTCTTTTTTGCAGTTTCTTTGTGTCAGATGGTTCACATGTTTGTGTATAATATCTATGTCCTTCCACTTACCATTTTAGGGACCCATTTTAGTAGTACAGAGAAATTTAATGTCTTATCACATTCTTCCTCTCTTGACTTTTTCCACCAGGAATGGACACTTCCTAAGGTTCACTATTACTGTGCATGTGCTTTTGAGTGCTTACCTGCTTTTGAGTGCTTACATGCTTCCTATTCTATTCTCAGGAAAATCAGAGGAAGTCACACATTGTCATAATATACTGAGTTTTGGGGTTTCAATCAAAACTTGCTCCCTAAGGTTGAGCTAAGAATTAAATCTACAGAAAACCCCATTTGTCATTATGGTAGCATCCTGCCATACTGTCAACTACAGACCTTCTTAGCAACTCCTTGGAAAAATCTTGTCAATGTCTTACATTTTTATCCAGCATGGAAAGTGTGCTTTTCAAGCATCATTTTGTATTTTCTTTAATAAGTCACAAAGTGTCGAGCAAATTGTAGCAAGTGTCCTAACTGCAGTAGGATCACCGGGGTAGTAATAAAGAACGAGGAAGTAGGATCACTACTATGTTTTCTGCTGACTTGGCATTCTTGGCTGATTTCAAGTCTTACACAGGCTGCTGCAGAAAAAATGCAAGGGAGGGATGTACATGCATATATATTTGTGTGTGTGTGTGTATGTTTGCTGTGCCACAGCATCCCAAACAAGCTATGAAAATGAGGAGCCCTGCCAAGAGGTTACCAGAGTAATGAAGCTGTATGGTTGCAAAAGAATGTACTGCGGTTGCAAGTTTTTGTCAATAGCTGCGTAAAAGCACAGCCCTTGCAAGCTGAAGAAGTACATCTATGATGGAGAATATAGGAAGAGTTCAAAAGACAGAGGGAGGTATAACAGCAAATCCTTACTAGCATCCTCCTGGAGAGTAATGGAGTAAAGCACAGCTGAGTGAAGCTTCTGGAATGCAATAGGACAAAAAGGAATTTTGAAATATACAGTGAGACCAAATGCAGAACAGGAAACTCCTGAACATAGCTGAAGGGCTGCTGGCAGCAGAAAACATATCTGAAATCAAATTAGAAAAGTGATGGAAAGGAGGCTTTCTTAGGGATCCTGAGAGTACTGTGGAGTTTGCTTTCATCCACAAAGGATTATGAGAAAGAAAAAGACCTGCCCTGCAAGGACAAAATAGGAGAGAGAAAGGAACAGATTTCTTTTAAGCCTTTAATTTTACCTGCTCCAATCCAAGTATCCTCTACGCAAAGAGCTGTGTCATGGTAGCCTGTTATTTTGTGTTCTAATAGCATAAAAGCTTTAGAGATTAAAAATATTCAGTGCTTCTTGGCATGCACGTCTTAAAAGTTAGAAGGTGTTCCATGTCAAAGGCTTTAGCCAGCCCATGATTCATCCCAACATCAAACACACTGCATCCCCTCCTTTCCATGAGCCATTTAGAGAAGAAATTGGCTGGAAGGGGCATTCAAAGAAATGCTTCATTCTAAATGGATATTAAAAGAATTCACAGAGCATGAGATTAAGGGACTTGCAAATGAGAACATTTATTCTGGGAAAAAGACTGTTAAGAGCTTATCCACTAGTGCAAAAGATATATAAATGACCATTTCACATAATACTAGCAAGTTTTAGTTCAAAATACTGCTATGTAATTTGACCTAAATAGGTAGACCTACAGTCTACATATCCCAGTCATCCACCATAAGACAAGACAAATACTATCCATTAAAAGGCACTTCAGTTGACCAGCTCAGGTTTGGACAGCTCCTTTTGGCCAGATGAATCCCATCCCACCTGCCTTTACCCATGGGTGCAAAAACTGTTGCTGTTGGTAAATAGAAATTTATTTACCAGATTTTTGCTTTTCTCCAGTGCCAGATTGTTAGGATACTTTACTCTCTGAAGGCTGAATTGAAGAAATAAGAGATGATGGTGTTTTTTCCCCTGATTTTGAGAAGTTTATACCATTTCTATTTTAAAATATGTATTATAGTTAGGGCTAGTAGAGGGGTTTTCATCAAAATCACTTTCCTCTGGAAATACTGTCTGCTGAAACCAAGACGCTTTTTCTTTGGCCACAATAAAATGTTCATGAAGACCCCACTTTTTGGGTGCAATATTCTAGGTCAAAATAAAAGAGAAAGCCTAAAGAAGCAAAATCCCTAGTAATTGTCTATAATTCAAAATATAAAGAGCAATTCCTACAATCCAGGTAGGAATTATGCAATCTGCATGGGTAACATTGGGTACCACCGCAGCCTAGTTATTCTTTTACAAGAAATTTCCAAATGTCTATTTCACCAGTAAAGAAGAAGAAATGTTTATTGCCTCACTATAAGACACAGAACATTGCCAGTGATGTAATTTAATGAACATGAATGAGATTTTGATTGAGTAGCACTTGCAATTAATTGTTTATAAACAACACAGAAAAAAAGTGTTTATCAAAAATATTGAGAAAATGAATTTAATTAATTTAGAAGTTCAAATGAAATCACAGGCTGCTCATTACCAATTCATGAACAGTGAAAAAGACTGAATTTATTCTATGAAGGACTTGATATTAGTTGTTATTATCTCCTTATTTTCACCAGAATGCATTTGTTCTAGAACAATCATGGTCAAGCACTTCATTTTAACACCCTCAGCTGCAAACAATCAAAACCCAGTTTTGGCCCTAACCCAAAATCCCAACCCAATGTCATAACAAATGCTACTAATTCCTCTGACTTTACTCAGATTCTCAACATTTCACAGAACTGATCTGTGAAAGTGTTATTACAAAACAAAATAAAATAGAAAATTATGTTTCTTAGACACAGTAATTTATATTCCAGGGAAATTATCAGTTATTTTCTGATTCTTAAAAATTCATTCAACCCAGGTTAGTTTCTCTCATCCCATAGTCAGCAGGAGATTATCATGGTTTGTAACACAGATTGTCTCTCCTACATTCTATCGCTTTTTGGCTTGTTAGTAAAATCTACTCAACATTGCAGGAGGAACAGTTCAGTATGAAGTGCTTACAAAAGTGAATCCAAAGAAGCTGGAGTCCATCATCATGTTTAAATATATACCAACATTCTTAAGCATACATTGTAATTTAGACTTATCAAGATACATTCTTCAAAGTGTGTTCTCTCAGGATCTTGCTTCTACAGGGACTCTTTAAAGCTACCTTGAACTGAGGAGATCTATGATGACCTTACTACCTCCATTATCCAACATTACAAACTCTTCCAACATGGGGCCAAGTAGTCCTGGATCTCCAGGTTAGCACAAAAACCAAAAAATCCTCCCTCCAAAATTGTGTATGCCTCAAAGTACAGTGCTTTGCAGACTTGTGTGTCGTGCCCCTCATCTTACCCACATTTCCACTGACTGGGCTCATGGTTATCAGCACTTTGGAGAAGGATCTCAGCCCCGTCATTCACACTCCCTCCATGTCTTCTCCAGAGCTAAAACCTAATTCCATTACAAACTGAGCAACAATTAGTTATTAAATATTTGCTGCAAGCCCAGTCTTTGTTTCAGGATCATTCTTTTCACCAGCATTTATGCAGAATGGCATCTGTTCAGTCTGTTCTAACTTTGAGCTATGAGTACAGGACCCATTACTAGAAATAAGAGTTTTCAACCTGAAACCTGTCCCTGCAAGATTTATACTCACCTTCAGCATATTTCTAATGAGACCATTCTATCTTTTTACATTCCTTTCTCCCTTTTCTGCAAACGATCCAAGTGTCTACATTGATTATAGCTAAAGCATATTTTTACAGTGAAATTGCAGAGCCTCTACAAGTACTACTTCTCAGGGTTAGAAAGAAGTGGAGAAGCTGCTTCTAATCCACAAAGACTGCATTGTCACTGCTTGGCCAACCTGCAGAAGTACAAATACACACTGGCTTCCTTTGCCAGGAGATCACATAGAATCACAGAATCATAGAATCATAGAATAGTTAGGGTTGGAAAGGACCTTAAGATCATCTAGTTCCAACCCCCCTGCCATGGGCAGGGACACCTCACACTAAACCATGTCAACCAAGGGTCTGTCCAACCTATATCATCCAAACTCATTGCCTCTGATTTATAGCAATTATGAATAATCAGACACATTAGAGTGACAGAGAGATTGTGTATCTTTAAATCAACATGGTAATATTTCCTGTTTATATGCACTAATAGCCATTGGAAGTTTTCCACTTTTGACTTAGGGGAGGAGAAACCTCACAACAACAAAACAAACACATAAAACAACTCAGTTGCACAAAAATATTAGCCCAAAAGTCTGCTAGTAAGCAAAACCAGCAATTTGGATAACTAGGGAAAGTAATCAGACCTGCCAAGTTGGAAACAAAAAGTAGGGCGATTGGATCCAACCACACAAAATGCTCTTTTAAAAGGCAATGTTTATACTGAATAAAAATGAGTCATGTCACTTAGACCTTATTCTGGACAAAAGTTTGAGGACTAAGACAAGCAGATGGATCAGAAGTGTTCTTAATGGCCGACCCTTGCTGGTTATATGGCATAACAAGATGATCCTGCCAATAGCCTCCCTCCTCCATTACCGGAAAAAGCTAGTTCATTCAGGGTGTCATAAGAACAGAGGTCACTTAGCAGGATCTGACAAATCCTACACACATTCTGCCTCTGCTGAAGGTAATTGCTTGCTACAATCTACTTGCACTAAATCTGGGTGTCAAAGCAACAGATAGCATATTTTCACATGTGCCATGCAACTCAGCTTTCCTTGATTTTTTTTTGGATTGCTAAGAGCTAGTGAAAATCAGTTTGTTTATTACAGCTGTTAAATATTGGCATGGGGCATACAACCTTAGTAGTCATTATCTAAAGAAAGAACCTTAGCGTCTCTCAGACCCTCTGGCTAAAGAATGTCTAAAGTACAAAGCCATAGCAAGTTATCCACCTTGCAGCAGGCATTTATCATTCTCATTAGATGATCCTCCCTGAAGCCAGATGGTCCTTTCCAGAATGCAAAACACAAAAGGAACAACCAAAGTAACTGACTGTACCCAGCAAACAAGCCGTATTTCATAGCTCATGAAGGTGCAAATTTCTCCTGTCAGCAAGAAAGACTGCTCTTTCTGTGACCACGTGGGGTTTTGTTCATATGGCATTCCTTGATTTTTTCATCTTTCACTAACTCCATCACTCCCTTCTTAATTTTGGTTTCCTGGAAAACCTCTTTGCACCGTGTAAAGTTAAATGGCATTTTCTCAAATGAACAGTGCCATCTGAAACATATCTTCTAATTTATGCACAGACTCTAATAATGTCCCTTAAGTGAAAAGTCAATGACTCACACCTTTGTTTCATGTTATGGATGAAATACAGGCTGACATGTAGTACTGTGGGGACCGGCTATTTTACCTATATTGAAAAGAATAAATTTAGTCAGAAAAATAAACATGCTATAGCAGCCATTTCTGACAATGAAATACTGCATTTTCTATGTTGAGTAGTCAGGTATTCTGGGGCTTGGACATGCCAATAGTAAAATCCAAAGGTATAGGATTCATTTTCTGTGAGAAGGCACTTTGGAATTCTGCATCACAGAAAAATGAAAGAAGAGCAAGAAAAGGGGGAACTTTGGAGAAATAATTAAAACACTCAATGAAAGAAGAAAAGAAATCAACCCAAAAATGCTGAAGAAATTGAAAATCATTACTGAAATACTGTTGCACTGGAAAGGCCTCTTCACTCCCATCTTCTCACTCCATCTCTTAGCAAATGCAATAAATATTGTCTGTCCTGCTGTTGTGGTTTAAATTCTGTCGGCAAGTCAGCCACGCAGTCTAACCCCACCCCTACCCCGCTCCCGGAGGGATGGGGAGGAGAATCAAAAGAATGCAACTCCCATGGGTTGAGATAAGCACAGTCCAGTAACTAAGGTATAACACAAATCACTGCTGCTACCACCAATAACAATAATGATAAGGGTAATAACAAGGGAAGAGAATACAATACCACTCACCGAAAACGAGCCCGACCAAGCAGTAATGTAGCCCTTACGGGTAACTCCCAGTTACATCCTGGGCATGACGTGCTGTGGTATGGAACACCTCTTTGGCCAGTTTGGGTCAGGTGTCCTGTCTCTGCTTTCTCCTGGCTTCCCCTCCTCCCTGGCAGAGCATGAGACTCACAAAGTCCTTGGTCAGTCTAAACATTTGAGCAGTAACTAAAAACATCGGTGTTATCAGCCCTGTTCACAGGCCGAAAGTCAAAAACACAGCACTGCACCAGATACTAAGAAGGAGAAAAAATGACTGCTACTGCTGAACCCAGGACACCTGCTCAGGGTACATGAAGGTCCATCCTCATTTTCATTCTATTTTTTTCCTGTTGATGCTCAGAAACTTTCACAAAGCAAAGAGCTAAGGAGTTTGAAGTGAAGGAGGTTTAGTGAAAGGTAAAATTTATATAAATAGTAAAATCTACTGTGGGAATGTCTGAACAAACAGTGGAAATAATGTGACACTGGAGGGAAGGAGAATATTAAGAAAACATAGTTTCAGGTTGATCCAGAAACAATAAAAAGGAGACTGATAGTAACAATATCTGCCCTGCTATTGTGAGTGACTCAGAGCCCATGTCTGATTTTTATCCTTCCACTCAGACCTCCAGCAAGGATCTGCTATCCCATATTAACTTTTCAAGAGAATCAGTTTCTCATGAATAAAACACAAAAGGGAATACAGAAAAACAAGGCATTTAATCCAGAAAAACAAACAAAAACATACCCTAAAACGAGTAATGCAGAAAAAGAGAAGTCCATAAACATCCTGAAAGCTTCAGAAAATAATATATTAGGATTCCAGATAAAATATGTGCAATAATTCAAAAGGAAAACAAAGCAGTCTAATGATCCCTCCTATACATGGCTCAATGGGAAAGTTAAGGAGGCTGTCACAAGGACAAAGGTCAGCAGATAAAAAATAGCTGGCTGAAACAAGGAGAACAGGTCAAAAGTAACACAGATCGTTTGAAGGGTTAGAAGGACTGCAAAGCATACCTTGCACAGGGTGGATTTTTTGCTGATAGTCACGAGTTCATTAAATACTTCAAAAGCAGGAAGCAGGTGAGATAATCAATGGGACTGCTTGATGAGGAGAGTATGAAAAAGGGAATCAGGGATGTTTAACCCACAATGGAAAAGCACAATGAACTCTTTACATCAGTCTACCACGCAGGAGAAAAGCCCACATCTAGCTTTTCCTGTAGCAGGTAGGTAGGTAAGAGGGACTTGACAACATACAGATAAATACACAGGGTGTTTTAAACCTTACAGACAATGAACACATCATCAGGACTGGATGGCATTTACCTGAGAGAACTGAAGAAACTGAAATAGCAAAGCCGCAGCTGGTCCCTGTCTAATACACCTCAGGGTCCTCTCTGCTACAGGAGTAGTGGGGAGGCATGGAGACTTATCTATAGGGTTTCTGGAAGGCACAGACTGCCAAGTCTGACTTCCAGCCTTAGCGTGACAGTAGAGTCTGTAATACAGAGAAAGGTCACAGAGCAAGTGAATCAAGACAGCCTGTTGGGAAAAGGTCAGCATGGCACGCAGAGGGAATCCCTGCCTCAGTTCAATGAGGATATCTGTAGGCTCATACAAGCGATACAATAGACAGCACAGATTTGGTTCCCCAGAGTTTTGAAAGGTTCCTCATCAAAGACCATCACAGAAGCAGTGACAGGAGGTTGAAGGAAAAGTACTTTTATAGACAGGAAGCTGTTTAAAGGATGGGAACCAGAAGGTAGGGCTTAATGCTCATTACACAGAGTACAGTAAATCACGGAATGGGTTCTCCAAGAATAAGCTCTGGAGGGAAAACTAAAGGCAATAGTCATTCTCAGGAAGGGTTCTGAGTGCAAAACACAAAGCTTTATGCTGCCACTGTATAAAACCTTGGCACACCCATATCTTGATTATTGTGCATGGTTATCTCCACACCTCCAGAAGGACACTGCAGAGATACAGAAGATACAGAGAAAAAAATTATGATAAGGATGAAGATATTTTATGTGGAAAGATTAAAAATATCTCTGCTCTTCAGTTTAGAGAGGAGGCTCAGCAGAGATCTGATTGAAATTTGAAAAATCATGAAGTTAGGAGATTACTGGGATGCAAAACTATTATTGTTCAGCAAATCCCACAAGTTTTGAACTAGGGAAACTCACTCCCCTAGAACAGTGGAAAGAATGTAGTTCTTCATGTGTCTGCTATCAAAGTTGTCCCCATAGAAAGCTTTGGAAGCCAACGGTATCAACAGGTTCAAAAATAGGTAGACATAGGTAACAAATGCACAGATATTAGCATGCTACTGACTATGTGGATATAGAAGGGAAGGGAAAGCATACTGCAGGTGACAGATGAGTTCATGTTTTCTCTTTGCACAGTCTCACTCTCTGCTGCTGTCAGGGTCAGAAGCCTGTGCTACATGGGCCACTGGTCTAATCCAGCAGGGCATTTCATTTTTTTCTTAAGAGATGAAATATGGTGACATGAGCCCTGCCTTGAGGACATCTCTATATAAGTGCTTTATTTATTCCTTTCTGCTTCTCTCCTGATATCATCCATCAGTCTGGTCTACAGCACCAGTGTCACAAAGACATCGAAGCAGCAGTCTAGACCTAGATAGATGCTTTATCAGAAGGATTCCTTGCCATTTCCTAACTCTCCCAGTTTTCACCCCCATTTATTTTCCTGAAGAGATAGGATATTTCTCAGAGAAATTAAAATATATAGAAGATACAGGAATGAACAGACCTTTCATTCCCGTTCCATTCTTATATTTCATTCTTGTGTATTCCATCAGGCTAATACATAAAGACCGAAATCAGGAAGGAAATTCTCCAGGATTTATTTGGTTGTTGTTTGTTTTTTTTTTTTCCAGTTTGCCTTGATTCCTGGCATAGCTATAATACAGATGAAGATAACACTGGCAATGCAGTATTCTTGCCACTCAAATTGCCTTCCAGTCTCTGCAATGCCTACTGATGTTCACCTTCAATTTTCACAGGGTCCAAGATCCCCTACCACTTTGGCTTTATTCAATGTGTAAGCAGCTCAGGACAGAAAATGCCTGATTTTCTGTGTGAAAAGCATACTGATGTTTATGACATTTTTGGTGTCAGCTAGGGAGGAGTAAAAAAGTCCCAGACAGTGGGGACCTAGACACATGCACACACTGATCAAAATGGAAATTAAAAAGTTCTGGTTTTAAAAAAAATGAAAATATGGGTAGAAACATTTATTCGTCTTGCAATCTATGTTTGAAAAGTGCCTACATAAATGTATGAAGCGTTGGCACTGTACGCTGTCACGTGTTAGCCTATTTCAACAACAATATCAGTTTGAAATAGCTATTACACAGAGTGGCCTTATTTCTGTTGGTCTGCAGTAGAAGATTGACTTTAGCATACAATTTGGTTAATTCTCAATAACTCTGATTTCCCTCCTGCTTTACATACCTAGCCAGTAGAAGCGAGATGCAACATGACAACTCAGGTACGCCAGTTTAGCAAGATTCATTTTGCTAAATCATCCCTATGCATCTCAACCACTGTCTATTTGTGTCTAGCAACATCTGGCAAACAAGCACTGATATATTATAATGTTTATCATGCCAGATGGCAATATGTCTTCAATGTCACCTGCAGGATGAACTAAAACCTTTGTTATCACTGTTTCTTACCCACCCACCCACTTTCCCCTTCCCTCCCTCTCCAGTAATCATAGAAGAGCTCAAATCTGTGCAGGCAGAGTACGTGTGGTTAAATAATAAGATAGATGTAGGAAACAGCAACAGGTTACTACTCAACCTTAACTGTATAAAGCATATTAAGGTATAAAGCATTTAATTACTATGATTTTTATGGTAATTCACTGACATACCATTTTCAGTATAACCACCACAAGTTGTGCACAATTAAAAATTCTAAATAAACTGTCCTTATGGACAGTGTTGATTGTGTACTGCAAGGGACAAAAATGCCCAAGGTCGTGCCTATTTGAATGCATGCACATGAAGTCAAAAGGAAGCATTTAATATGCTGTTCATGGAATATCAAGTGTTATCTTCTTCTACTTGGGATTCCCCATATGTTTCCTCCTTGAACAAGGGCAGTTGGAAGTCATTTTAACTTCCTATTGATGGGGTTTACCCATCAGTCTGTTTTCTGGGAGCACTTCTGATGGGTTTAACCTGGGGCTGCAGAAAGAGTAGAGGGGGAAAAAAAGTGAGCCGTTCTCTTGGCTTGCTCATCAGAGAGTTTTTTCTGTTAATTTCCTTTTGTGAATATTCTATTCTACTTTGTCAACCAAATCTTGGTTATCTTCAAGCACAGTGTGATTTATTGTGTACATTTTAGACTACTTGGGATGAAAGCTTTTATGGATCAAACATATATTTTAAGCCTAAAGGATATTTATTTTCAGAAACCAGTATCGGAAACCATCACATCTTGTAAGCCTCACAGCTTTTCATATTTTTAGTGTTCACTGTCCAGAAAAATTAATATGCTGTGTTACACTAGACGTTCCCTATCTGCTAGCAAGTAAATTAAGATATCCACCATTTATCAAAGGACTCGGCTTCCACACAAAAATGTAAAACTGAAAAACACTACCCTTTTAAGGCTGCCAACATTTTAGATGAAGAAGGAGATTAGCAACACAGTTATCTTTGAATGAATTTCCCAAGGCCTGAAATAGAAGCACAAAAATAGTGAAAGTGCTCATGCTTCCTTTGGCACTTTCATTCAAGACCTGCAGTCACTGGTCTACATGGCACAGGACCAAAGAATTGCTCAGTTGCGTATTTTGTCCCCTAATTACTGTTTAATTTCACTTACATTCTCACAAAATGAGTGTTGAAAATGAAGTAGCAATTAAGGGGCCAAATACACAATTGTGCTATTCTTGATAGTCAGTACAGGTACTTAATAGTGGTAGCAAATTAAGGGTGACATCCAAGCAAATGAACCTTTCTTTTGATCGTCTAGAGAAGACCTCATGGCCATCAACCTGTGCATCTGGAAATCAATAAAAGTCCTGCCTTTGACTTTACAGATATGGGGATTAGAACTTGCTTTGCAAAAGGAAAGCTGCATTGGCTATGAAGAAGTATGTTTCCAACTTAGTTTAGTGCCTGAACTGAAATAAGTCTAAAACTAAGGATTTAAACAAAATCAGGTCAAATTTAAGGGAGCCTTATACCTACCTCTAGAACTTACAGCAAGGCCCATGAAATCTGAAAATTAGTTCCTATTTATAAAGGTGTCCACCTTCACCTGTAGATTGTCCAGTTTTGAACTTCTAAGCTTGACATTCTGGCTTGTTTTCTCAAGTACAGAGTTGCATCATGTTTAGCTCCAGATAATGGAGGAAGTGAGCTGCTTCTGGTAATTTCAAGAGTGTGTAGGTGTGCAATACAATCAGCTTAATATTTTTAAGAATGTATATATTATAAATACATACTCTTTACTTATGACATATGCTGAAGTTGCTTATATTAAACTGAACACAATAAAAGTTTTGATAAAAGATTTATTCTGTTTCTACAATATGGTCTTTCTGAGCCTGTCTGAATGCAGCAGTGCCCAGCCAGAAGGCAGAGTAAAGGCCCATAACCTTGTACAAATACAGAAAATATATTTGGGCCCCATTAGAAACTCTCAAAAGACTAAGATTAGATTTCCAAGGCATGAAAAAGGAGTTATTTTGGCCCAATTACTTCTGTCTAGAAGCAGATAAAACAGAGGAAGGAAGGTTGCAAGTGCCATTTTCCCTGCTCTACAGAGATGCTGAGGGTAAGATTCATTTCTGATTCAATTCCTCTCACCTTAGTTGGTCACAAACCAGGCATCTCAATGTAATGATTTTATACGCTCAGATGTGTTGGCTGGTAGGAACATCTACATCTGGGCACAACTTAGATACCACGGGGTTGGATTAGATGCCTCACTTTCCGTCAGTGATTGTCAAGGGAGAGGTCTTTCTTCCATCGTGACAGTCCCAAGGTCACAAATTCTGCTTTAATACTATAGAGAGCTGAACTTGCCTCCCACAAGCAAAGGGGGGATGCATAGAGAGAATATATGTAAAGATACTCACTTTAAACCACCCAGAGAGTGACTTTTAGGCCGCAGGCAGCACTAAGCATTCTTCAGCAGGGGTTGAGATGTGGGTTGCACCCAGGGTACTTAGCTTTAAGCTTCCAGTATATAGTGCTGTGAGCTGCTCTGAGGACAATGCAGATGTACCCCAAGTCCAGTAAGTCTCCGTGGGATCATTCTTTGCCTTACACAGCATGTCAAAGCTCACGGAAAGCAATTTTTCTTTCAGTGCCTCCTTTTCAACTGGGAAGCATTTGAAGGGAAGCACTTGCCCCTTGAGTGCTCAAGTGTGTACTTTGTATTGCCAAGAAAGGGCACTCCAATAGCTCTTCTGGGAAAGCACACCGTATTTCACATCACCCAGTGCTCTTTCAAGGGGCTTTGCAGAATTGGCTTGTTCTGGGACATCTATGAAATATAATTAGGAAGAAAAATAAAGGAGCTTTCTTCTCTTTCAGATTGAGCTAATCTGCAGTCAGAAAAATAAGACTTTTCTTCTTTTTTGCTTGCCCAAAGTGCTCTCTCTGCTCAGAGGTCATCTTTGAGGAAGAAATGTTTTAATTTCCTAACTTATAAAGAAAGCAATTATGATATTCAGGAAGACAACGTGGGTTTTGTGCTGTTATTTTCTGAGCAACGTGCAGCATGGTGATGTACTGAGTCCAGAAATGGCTATTGTCTCCTTGCTCATCTCTAGTGCACCCCACATGTGGAGTGAAATGATAGTGGGTGAGGCAATGTGAAACTTTAGGTTTTTAGGCAAGAAGGCAATATGGCAAGGGGAAGAAGGGAGAAAGGGAGTCAAATCACAGAATCGTATGTGCATCACTAGGTAAGTCTCCGTCAGTTGTCTGGATGTCCCAGCCTCTGAAGTGAGTAAACTAGATGGTTTTGTAGCACAGCTTGAAGGAAAGAACATAAGGTAGAATGGATATAGAGATGCCTACAATGGGAATGAGGATGGCCCCATTCACTGACAGAAGCAGATCAGGAAGGCATTAAGGGGTAACCTACATGCTCCTGAAGCTCATGAGTCCATGACTGCATGGAGATGGCTGCACCATGCCTCCAGACATGAGCATGGACTGGCAGATGTTAACCAAAATCTCTCCTCTCAGCCTGGAGTGTAACTCAGAAGCATCAGACAGCATTTGCCAAGCAGAATAAAGCAGCATATCCTGGTTCAACCTCTGCTTATGAAGTTAGCAAAGCGCTAAGCATTGGGTGTGTCTGACCTGCCAGATCTGATGGTTGGATGATGGGGCCATTTGAACGATCTGCCTTTGCTGGGCATGCACACAGCCCTGAGCAGGATGGGATGTTTGCACAAGGTTTTCTGCCAGGAGATCACAACGTGCCACTTTCATGATTTCTGACCTCTGGCCAGGTGCCTTTTGCATTCAGACACGAGTTAAAATTCTTTTTAAGTTTAAACAGGGAAAGGTTGGATACTTTGGAAAAAATGGAAGGTGAGTCAAATTCTTAATAGAAAAGGTGTCATTGCAGCCTTGTTTTCATCCCTAATTAACAATATCTATAGCAGCTCAAGATAGTTGGCTGTTTACTCAAGAATATTTCTCCAGTGCTTGATACAGCCATTTTGTATGAGTATTCACTTAACATAGCTTAATGAAAACCCAATAAAATATATGAAGGGAGTGTTCTGTTTTGTTGTTTTTTTTTTTCCCCAGTAATAACAGGACTCAGAAAGACTTCATAAAAATGTTGATTGAGAAGTGCAAAGATTAATATTTATAGGAATAATATTGTTTTTTTTAAATCGGTATTGTTCATTTGGTCAGTTTTGGAAAGTATCAGGTCTTTCCATGGTGTTTTGCTTTGATTTTTTTCCATCACTGAGAGCCATAGAGTGAAAAGCATGTATGTTTTGAACGAACTGCAAGTAATCGCATTTAATAATCTACTTTTTCTCTGGTTACGTGTTTGTAAACAGAAATCCTTGGGAGGAAAATTGTGAGCTTGGTTGCTGCCAAGCTTTCTTCCATATTATTGCAGATCACAGCACAGCAAGTGGGTTGCAGGGGCTGAAGGGCTCATTAGGACTGTGCTTCTGACCTCCTGAGCAAGGCTGGCCCCAGTCGAGCAACCGTAATGAGAAACAACAATGCCAAGGTGCTATGCAAGGGCAAAATATCAGCGCTTGCATTACCATTTTTTGTTTTTATAGCTAGTTAGCCTGTCTCCCTTCAGCTTTCTTTCCTTGTATGCAAAAAGTCCTATTTTTCTTGAACTTCTCTGGAAAACCTAGAGAAGTTTTCTTTCACACAACTTAGTCTGCATTTGTTACTTTTCTTCTGAACTCTAGCTAGTTTTTTTGTGCTCTTTTTGAAACAGGCTGCTTGTAGTAGACTGGTGTATCCCAATTATAATCCCAGCAGTGCTAGGTAAAGCAAAACAATTATTTTGCTTCTCTTATATGCATATAATGATCTTCCTCTTTCCTCTTGTCATTGGCTTGAAATGCAGAACATTTCTTCAGTTCAAATAAAAATGTAATTACTTTTCATGAGCAGTTTTAACCCTGCAATATTGAAAATTCTGGAATTATGACATTGAGAAGTTGTGACCCAACATGTTATAGCATGCCTCAGACTGACAGCTCTTGCCTGTCTAAACAACACAGCTATCACTCTCCCCTGCAAGTGCAGCTTGACACGGACCAAGGGAAACCCTGGCAAGAAACACAAAAAGCAGCAGGGGAAGACCTCTGGCTGGATGAAGGGTGGGATGGATAGGAAAGCCCATGTGGGAGGTTCATTACAGATATGGAGAGCAGAAATCATCTTTTCCATCATGTGGTGTGCTACACTGAAGAAGACAGTATGTCTAAGAAGGAAGGGGAGGAAGGACACTGTCTGTAACTTTTGAGCTAGTCTGCATTGCTCTGTTCAATGGGAAGAAATAGGTGAGGTAAAGAGGAAAAGAGGAGTTACTTCTGTAGATGCTTGGTTCACTTCCTGGGAGTGACTTTTTGTCTCTCGACTCCAGTAGGTATGCATCACAGTACGCTAGAGATTGGAAGGGACCTCAAAAGATCATCTAATCCAATCCCCCTGCCGGAGCAGGAACACCTAGATAAGGTTACACAGGAATGTGTCCAGGCGGGTTTTGAATGTCTCCAGGGAAGGAGACTCCACAACCTCCCTGGGCAGCCTGTTCCAGTGCTCTGTCACCTTCACTGAGAAGAAGTTTCTTCTCAAGTTTAAGTGGAACCTCTTGTGTTCAGTTTGTACCCATTACCCCTTGTCCTATCATTGTTTGCCACTGAGTAGAGCCTGGCTCCATCCTCGTGACACTCCCCCTTTATATATTTATATACACTAATAAGGTCACCCCTCAGTCTCCTCTTCTCTAAACTATAAAGACCCAGCTCCCTCAGTCTTTCCTCATAAGGGAGATGCTCCACTCCCTTAATCATCTTAGCCCATGCCCTGTGCTGGACTCTCTCCAGCAGGTCCCTGTCCTTCTTGAACTGAGGGGCCCAGAACTGGACACAATATTCCAGATGCGGTCTCAGCAGGGCAGAGTAGAGGGGAAGGAGGTCCTCTCTCGACCTACTAACCACCGCCCTTCTAATACACCCCAGGATGCCATTGGCCTTCTTGGCCACAAGGGCACAGTGTTGGCTCATGGTCATCCTGTCGTCCACTAGGACCCCCAGGTCCCTCTCCCCTACACTGCTCTCTAACAGGTTGTTCCCCAACCTATACTGGAACCTGGGGTTGTTCCTGCCCAGATGCAGGACTCTACACTTTCCCTTGTTATAGTTCATCAAGTTATTCCCTGCCCAACTCTCCAGCCTGTCCAGGTCTCGCTGGATGGCAGCACAGCCTTCTGGCGTGTCAGCCACTCCTCCCAGCTCAGTGTCATCAACAAACTTGCTGACAGTACACTCAATTCCCTCATCTAAATCATGGATGAATATATTAAATAATACTGGTCCCAGTACTGACCCTTGAGGCACTCCACTAGATACAGGCCTCCAACTAGACTCAGCCCCATAGACTACAACTCTCTGGCTTCTCTCCTTCAGCCAGTTCGCAGTCCACCTCACTACCTGATCATCCAGACCACACTTCCTCAATTTAGCTGTGAGGATGCTGTGGGAGACTGTGTCAAATGCTTTGCTGAAGTCAAGGTAGACCACATCCACCACTCTGCCATCATCCATCCACCGTGTTATTTCCTCATAAAAGGCGATGAGATTGGTCAAGCATGACTCCCCCTTGGTGAAGCCATGTTGACTGCCGCTCATAACCCTCTTACCCTTGATATGCCTTAAGATGGCACCAAGGATAAGGTGTTCCATCACTTTCCCAGGGATGGAGGTGAGGCTGACCGGTCTGTAGTTACCTGGGTCCTCCTTCTTGCCCTTTTTGAAGACTGGAGTGACATTTGCTTTCCTCCAGTCCTTGGGCACCTCTCCCATTTCCCAAGACTCGGTAAAGACGATGGAGAGCATCAGCTGGGGCAGGGGCTGTCTCGGGCCATCCCCCTCTGCCTGCGAGGGCAGGGGGTCCATCCCCTTTTGGGGGGTATCTCCCTGGAACCGTTCCAACTGGCACGCCAGGGAGTTACTCCACCAGCTGATCTCCCTTTCACACTCCCCGATGGTCCTCAGCGTCTCAACCTCCTCCTTAAGTTTTGCCACCAGGCTAAGCAGATCTTCTACCTGCTCACACCTCCCGCAGGTGGAATGCTGTCCTCCCTCCCCCGGCAGCAGCAGGCTCTGGCACTCCCTGCATCCAGAGACCTGAAGAGGCAGGGTTTGGGACGGGGTCTCTGTCTGAGTTGCTGCAGTCTTCTTACTGCAAGCTCTCTTTCTGGAGGCGACCATATTGGTCAGCAGTGTGGGACAGCAGCAACAGGGTCAGCAACACGACCTGCTTGTTCCTCCCTGCGCCCGGTGGGCAGCGCCGCTGCCCTCTCCGAGGCTCTTTCAAGGCAAGGGGCAGGGGGGTGGTCGCCGTCACCGTGGGAACGCCCCCTGGGCTGCTGGGGCTTCGGGGATCGGGAGATGTCGGGAATCGCGATATGTCGGGAATCGCGATGCCTCTGCGCTATCCCCTCTGATTTTCCGAAGCTCTGTTGACCCTCGCGGTCGCTGAAGCGTGCCGGCTGCGGCTGTAGCTGGGCTAGCTCCAGCCGTGCTTGCGCTCACCCTTTCAGGCAGGCTTTGTAGCCAGAAGCTCGGGGCAGGCTTTGAATAGTGAGAGGGAAAAGGATTCTAGAAGCCATCAATGCTTCCCCTGGGAAAGGCCTCCTAAAACCGGGTGAGGCCACGCTTTGTAGCTCTAAAAACAGGCAGCATCAGGCCAGCATTTAGCAGCAGCTTAGATACAATAAATGCACACGAAGGAGAAAGACCACAGAAGCTTCCTCCTCTCTCTGTATGTCCCAGCACACCTTAACCGAGGTTATCCACCAGCTGCACTGAAAAGAAAGCGTCTCCTGAGCCCAGCTCACCCCATCAACACCTGCCCCTGCCCAGGCAGCAGCAGGGAGCCCGGAGCACACCAAGAACGGCAGTCCCTGATGAAGCCTCACATGGGGCCTCGCTCACCCCCGCTTGTGGTCCGGGAGCTCTGTTTAAGCTCAGGGCCAGGCTCCACCTTGCCTCTTGGTGGCGGTGCTTCCCGGGGGAGTTCCTCTCCTGTGGTATCTCGAGGCTGACGCTGCTGGGAGTTTGTTTTGCAGCCCTGTTTGACTTCTGCTGCCCTTCTAAAGCACAGTGAGCGTGAAGCTTATGTCCATGGCTCCGAAATCTGGTAGCTGGTTTGTGGGCAGCCATCTTTGCATGCAGAGGAGGTGATTGCAGCTGCCAAGTGTAGCAGCCAGCCCTAGGAGGCTGCATGCTTCCTATTTATGTCTTGTTTACGCTAAGGGTAGAAAGCCCAAGAGAAGCTGCATTGTAAGGAGTGTTTTTCTCAGTAGGAGGTATAACACTTGGTGCTCTTTCAGTGGTTGCTGTGCTGCTGCTCTCCTGTTTAATGAGCCCTGTGATATGGTGGGGTCTGTACTTTATGATTGTGCCACATGGCGAGGATAGGATCATAGAATGGTTTGTGTTGGAAGGACCTTAAAGCTCATCCAGTTCCAGCCCCTGCCATGGGCAGGGACACCTTCCACTAGAGCAGCTTGCTCCAAGCCCCTGTGTCCAACCTGGCCTTGCACACTGCCAGGGATGGGGCAGCCACAGCTTCTCTGGGCACCCTGTGCCAGCACCTCAGCACCCTCACAACAAAGAACTTCTTCTTTGTATTTAACCTGAATCTCCCCTGTTCCAGTTCAAACCCATCACCCCTTGTCCTATCCCTGCAGGCCCTGATGAAGAGTCCCTTTCCTACATCCTTGTAGCCCCCTTCAGACACTGGAAGCTGCTCTGAGGTCTCCACACAGCCTTCTCTTCTCCAGGTTGAACAGCCCCAATGTTCTCAGCCTGCCTCCATATGGAGGAGCTCCAGCCCCTGCTCATACTTGTGGCTTCCTCTGGACTTGCTGCTTCCTCAGCCCCTCATCCCGCCTCCCTGGATGGGATGTGGAGGAGAATCAAAGGAATGTAAACCCCACGGGTTGAGATCAGAACAGTTTAATAACAAAAGTACAACAGGTTATATTTATGTAGAATATAAAACTAAAAAGAGAAAGAGGAAAACCCCAAGAAACACAAGTGCTGCACAATACAATTGCTCACCTCCCACTGATCGATATCCTGCACGACCTGAGCAGCTATCTGTCCCTCTGGTGTAACCCCCTCCAGTTTCTATACCAGGCATGATGTGCTCTGGTGTGGAATACACCCTTGGATAGTTTGGGTCAGGTGTCCTGTCTGCTCCCTTAAGGATCTGTGTGCCCTTCTCATGGCAGAGCATGAGAGACTGAAAACTCCTTGATAAGGGTGCATGGTACTGAGCATCAAGTGAAACATCAGTGTGTTATCTGCATTGTTCTCAGAGTGAAGCCAAAACACAGCACTGCACCAGCTACTGGGAAAAAAATGAACTCTGTTCAAGCTGAAACCATGACAGTTTTCACCCCTTATTCCATACCATTCATGACATGCCAGATCTCACACTTTCCACCATCAGCTTTCCTGTCCTTTGATGTATATATATGTATGTATATGATATATATGCATACATGTATGCACACACACAGATATCATTCCCCTTGTCTGTGGACCATCACTACAAATGTTCGTTGAGTTCATTCAGTACAACTTGGGGCTCCATCTGTCATGTGTCTCTCTGGGCAGGAAAGCTGGGTGGTGTGTGGTGCTGGCTTGTTGCATGTTGAAGCTTATTCTGAATCTATCTTCACTGCACTTGTCCAATTTTATCGAGTGCATGCTTCGTTAATGTGATGATCAAAAGGGTTCAGATCCTCCAAGCTGGAGCAGTGGAGATGGGAGCCACGAGGTATCCGGCGCTGTATGGGGTGTATGGCCACCGTGGCAGCGATAGTTTCCAGTGTATACAGCATCACACAGTTCAATTCAGTGGCCGTTCTCACCCAAGAGTAAATCCCCTTGAGGCATACACCAGACTTGTCCATCTTCCCACATCACCCACCAAGTGCACCCATGTCCTTGAGTGAAAGCAGTCCCACGAGTGGGTTTGCCTTTGCCCGAGGCAGGACTAACCCAGACCATCTCCCCAGCAGATTCTTTGGTAGTCTGTGGTACAGTGGGGCCTCCCAGCACGTGTCACCTCCTCCTCTGGTGACATTCCACAGTCTTTGCCCTGTGCCCAGTCCATGAGGACTCCTAGGGTTCCTGGGTGACTGGAGCGTATTGGTGATTATGGGTGACTTATTTGAGCTCGTTGTCTCCATGTCCCTCCTGCCAGTTTATTCCCAAATACCGGCTTTCCTGTGCAGGTCCCTTGACCTTAGCCTGCTTTATGGCAAAACCGGCTTTCAGCAGGGTTTGGATTATTTTCCTTCCTCTCTCAAAAACTTCTCCCTCTGGTTTCCTCCTTTTCTTTGCTGGGATGCTGTCCTGCTGGGAGGACTCTTGCTCACTGGTGGTGCTGGCTGTCAGGGGGCGCTTGGCCGGCCTGCTGCCCACCCCTGCCAGTGTGAGCACCCCCTGGCATGAGACGAGTCCCAGGGGGAGTGGCAAATGGCTTAGAACCACCCTGGGCTGGCTGTGCAATGCCTCCTGCACCAGTCTGTCCATGCTGGGTGGTTGGTGCTGGGGGTTAGCCAAAGAAATGGCTTGAGGACTGGGCACTGGCAATCGCTTTAAAAGCACCCTTGGCTGGCTGTTTAGTGCCTCCTGCATCAGTCTGTCCGTGATGAGTGGCTGGTGCTGGGGGGCTGCCGGGGAATGGGCCAGAGGACTTGGTGCTGGCAATCCCTTCAGAACCACCCTGGGCTGGCTGTTCAGTGTGTCCTGCACCAGTCTGTGTGTGGTGGGTGCATGGTGTGGGCGAGCAGCCGGGGCCAGGACACTCCGCAGTGGCACGCGGTTCAGAAGCACCCTGGGCTGCCAGCGGGAGCTCGGCAGTGGATTTTCCATAGGAGCTGCCATGGGATCCTTCTGGGGACTCTCCGCAACTCTGTCCCCTGCAGCCTCTGCAGTGTCCTCAGAGCTCTGCACAGAGCTCTCCAGGGAGCTCTCCTCTGCAGTGTGTGAGGGGCTCAGTGGTGGCCAGGGGCGGAGGTCTGCTGACCCCCTGACCTGTTCCTCCTGCAAGGGGGAGTCAGGCAGCCCCAAGAAGGGGTCGACATCCCCCAGCATTGCTGACACTGAGCAGCCCTTGCTTCTCCTGATGTGCACCCAGTGCTGCAGCCCATCAGGGACTTCACTGTGGTAGTTGGTGCTATCCAGTCTGTCAGGGCTACCATGGAAGGTGGTGTCAGCATCCTCTGTCTCCATAGTGCTGCTGTCCTCTGCCCTGTACACCCAGAGGAGGGGGAGCTTCTTGAGGGAGCTGGTTGGGATGAGGACTTTGGGGTCATCAGGAACTGTGTCCTGGCCAGCCCCCAGCCCCACCACCACCAATGGCTTTTTGGAGCAGCCGCCCTGTGCCACATACCTGCAGTTTTCAGGGAGCTCATGGGGCAAGCAGAGCAGCTGGGTTCATCAGTGGTGACGGTGCTGTCCTCCTTGTTGGGGAGCTGCGCCAGCGCTGCCTGGTCCAGAGCACAGTCTCCGTTCACCACATGCTCCAGGAAGTCAAAGGACTCATTGAAGAATTCAGTGATGGTGAGGCTGCTGGGGAAATGGAGACATTAGGCAGAGTACTCAGTGACCCTTCCCCCGCTCCCCCCCAATGGCTCTTTGTGCAGCCGTCCTGCACTGTGTTCCTGGAGTTTTGAGGGGCTCAAGGAACATCTCAGCAGAGCAGCTGGGTCCATCAGGGGTCACAGTGCTGTCCTCAATGTCAGGGAGCTGCGCCAGTGCTGCCTGGTCCAGAGCACAGTCTCCATTTGCCACACGCTCCAAAAAGGCAAAGAACTCGATGAAGAAATCGGTGATGGTGAGGCTGTTGGGGAAATAGAGACATCAGGCAGAGTCCTCAGCGTCCCCTGCTCCCACCGCCACCACCCTCCACAACGTACTCAGAGCGTTCAGGGAACTGCTGGAGGAAGCCATCTGAGTCGGGCACATCAGCGATGGTGTCATCTTCATCTCTGGTGTCAAATGAGGTGAGCTGATGGCTGGAGTTGGCGTCTTCTGCCTGGTCAGGAAAGGCCTCAGCAAGGGCGGCTGGTCCTTGCTGGGAGAACTGCATGGGCTGGGCGAGATCTGCTGGGGTGGTCATCGCTGCTGTAAAAGCACCCAAAGGCAAGGCAAGCGTGGGGCGATGCAGGGTTTGTTCAGCTTGGCTCAGGATCCTCAACCCCTTCTTGAGTGCAGTGGGACAAAGAAGTGAATGATGTTGGTTGTGCAGTGTACAAAGGCGAACAGTGCTGCAGTTCTGTTTGCACTGTAGCTTGTAGAAGCATAAATGCCGGTGGATTGGGTGCCACAAGTGCAGTTTTGCCCAGACCAGCCCTCATCTTGGAGCCTGCCAAGAGTCTGTGCTGCAGCAGCTGAGCAGCACCAGTCCCGGGTGGCAAAGGCACTTTGCAGTCACCACTGAGATGGTTTCAGTTCCTTGCTGTGGGACTTGGGATTGTGCCTGCTCAGTCAGGGGGATGGAATCGTCTTTGCTTGGGAGCAGAGCCGGTGGGGAGATGGCGGCCTTAAAAAGAGCTTAGGATGATGATCTTAAAGGTCTTTTGCAACCTGGCTGATTCTATGATTCTGTGAGCAGAGTCTGTTTGAACATCTTGAGCTGTAACCGGCTGCCTTCTAACAAGTCAGTACTGGGAAATCCTTCCTTCTCACCTTCTCTTCCTATGTTTTTCCAAATTGATTTCATCTGCCATCTCCCATGGGATTTGCCACCTGCTCTGATTTTGCAGGGATTTGACTGCCATGGAGCTCTCTTCCAGGTTTGTCAGGGCAATTTCTGGCTCTGTTAAGGTTTTGTCATGATGGTCACAGTGGCCCCAGCACCTTCACTCCTTGCCCCAGGGGGTGCAAACTCGGGATGGAGTTCAGGAAGCTGCTATGCGGTCAGTGCAGGGCATCCTCATCTCCCCCCTTGCTGCTTCCTGCCCGCTGTGTGCTGCTGGCCACTGCTGTGCTGTGCCTGTGTGTCAGCCTCTGGCACAGCGTTTCCTAGTGCTTGCTCAGCTGACGCAGCTCCATCTTCCTCCTTTTCTTTGCTGGGATGCTGTCCTGCTGGGAGGACTCTTGCTCACTGGTGGTGCTGGCTGTCAGGGGGCGCTTGGCCGGCCTGCTGCTCACCCCTGCCTGCGTGGGCAACCTCTGGCATGAGACGAGTCCCAAGGGGAGTGGCAAATGGCTTAGAACCACCCTGGGCTGGCTGTGCAATGCCTCCTGCACCAGTCTGTCCATGCTGGGTGGCTGGTGCTGGGGGTTAGCCAAAGAAATGGCTTGAGGACTGGGCACTGGCAATCGCTTTAAAAGCACCCTTGGCTGGCTGTTTAGTGCCTCCTGCATCAGTCTGTCCGTGATGAGTGGCTGGTGCTGGGGGGCTGCCGGGGAATGGGCCAGAGGACTTGGTGCTGGCAATCCCTTCAGAACCACCCTGGGCTGGCTGTTCAGTGTGTCCTGCACCAGTCTGTGTGTGGTGGGTGCATGGTGTGGGCGGGCAGCCGGGGCCAGGACACTCCGCAGTGGCACGCGGTTCAGAAGCACCCTGGGCTGCCAGCGGGAGCTCAGCAGTGGATTTTCCATAGGAGCTGCCAGGGGATCCTTCTGGGGACTCCTTGCAGCTCCATGGAAGGTGGTGTCAGCATCCTCTGTTTCTATAGTGCTGCTGTCCTCTGCCCTGTACACCAAGAGGAGGGGGAGCTTGTTGAGGGAGGTGGTTGGGATGGGGACTTTGGGGACATCAGGAACTGTGTCCTGGCCAGCCCCCAGCCCCACCACCACCAATGGCTCTTTGGAGCAGCCGCCCTGTGCCACGTGCCTGCAGTTTTCAGGGAGCTCGTGGGGCATCTCAGCAGAACAGCTGGGTTCATCAATGGTGACGGTGTTGTCCTCCTTGCTGCGGAGCTGCGCCAGCGCTGCCTGGTCCAGAAAGCAGTCTCCATTCACCACACGCTCCAGGAAGTCAAAGAACTCATTGAAGAATTCAGTGATGGTGAGGCTGTTGGGGAAATGGAGGGATCAGGCACAGTGTCCTCAGTGTCCCCTGGCCCCTCCACCACCACGCCACCACCCTCCACAATGTACTCGGAGAGCTCAGTGAACTGCCTGAGGAAGCCTTCCCAGTCGGACACATCGGGGCTGGTGCCATGTCTGTCCATGGTGTCAAAGGATGCCTGGAGCCGATGGGTGAAGCTGGTGTCCGCTGCCTGCTCGGGAAGGGCGTCAGCGAGGGCGGCTGGTCCCTGCTGGGACACCTGCATGGGCTGTGCCATTGCTGCTGGGGTGGTCACTGGTGCTGCAAAGGCAAGCAAAGGGGAGGCAGGCGCGGGGCGATGCAAGCTTTGCTCAGCTTGGCTGCCTGCGCTCAGGCTCCTCAGCCCCCCAGGCCTCACCTCTGGGCTTCGTGGTTGCCAGCAGATCCGGGGCAGTCTGGTGGAGGCTGGCGGAGCCGATGGTGTCCCCATGGCTGCCCGGTCCTTGTTGGCGGCCGCCTCCTGCCCATGGGCGCAGGGGAGCTGTGCCGCGGGTGGCAGCGGCAGCGCAGAGGGGAGCTGCAGGCGCTGCCCCGGGGGCCCCAGGCACCCCCTGCGCCATGTGGTGGGGACCAGGCCGGTCCCGGGCAGGGCCCAAGGACAGCGGCGGCCTCGGGAGAAGGGGCAGCACGCGAGTCGCGATCGGTCGCTGCATGGCCAGAGCATCCGAGCTCAGACCAGACACTTCCATTGCCGTTGGCAGGCGGAGGGGAAACCTCTCTGTCGGGAGAAGCAGAGAGAGGTGCTGGGGTGAGAAATGGCAGGCAGAGCGGGCTGGGGGTTACCTGTGGGGCAGGAGCACCAGGAGGAGCGGGAGCTGCGGCCGTACCTGCCCTGAGCGAGCGTCAGGGTCAGTTGGGCGTGGGCCAACGGCCCCTCTCCACCAGGCCCCACCCGGCGCTCCGCCAGTCCCGGCTGCTCCACCAGTCCCTCGCGCCCAGCGGACCCCGGCCGCTTCCCCTCGCCGTGGTTTCCTCCCCTGCTGCCGATTCCCTGCCCTAGATCTCGGTTTCCCGGCCCGCAGCGGTTTCCCGTCCCAGTGATGTTCCTTAGGGACGTGTGTCCTTCCCGGTCTTGCTGTGGTGGCGGTGGGAAAGGGCCTTGTGGCACTTTTGGGTTGTTCTTGTCCTTGCCCCTCTCTGCTGTGGGCCCCCTGCATGGCGTCTGTGCTGGCTCTTGTCACCCTGTCACTGGCGTTTGGGACCCTGGCTGGTGGGACCCATAGGGCACTTTATGGAGCTTCCCTGCCCGCTAAGTGTCGGGTCAGCCACTCTTGAAAGTAGTAACGTGTATAATATACATGTGTGTGTGTATATTATATATCTATACGTATATATATGTGCACACATATATATCTACATGTATATCTTTGTATGTGTAGCTATATCTGTATATCTACCTGTGTGTGTACTTAAATATTTATAACTATATGCACCCATTGTAATGTGATAACCTAGAGGATTTTTACTGGAAGCTTCAGCCTTTCCTTACAAGTTAGGAGTTTTCTTTGTGGCATGCGATGTTGTGCTGTGCTGGGCTGGGCTGAGCTGTGCTGTGCTGTGCTGAGCTGTGCTGTGCTGTGCTGAGCTGTGCTGTGCTGTGCTGTGCTGTGCTGAGCTGAGCCGAGCTGTGCTGTGCTGTGCTGAGCTGAGCTGTGCTGTGCTGTGCTGTGCTGAGCTGAGCCGAGCTGTGCTGTGCTGTGCTGAGCTAGGCTGGGCTGTGCTGAGCTGAGCTGTGCTGTGCTGTGCTGAGCTGTGCTGTGCTGTGCTGAGCTGAGCTGTGCTGTGCTGGGCTGAGCTGAGCTGAGCTGGGCTGAGCTGAGCTGTGCTGAGCTGAGCTGAGCTGAGCTGAGCTGTGCTGAGCTGAGCTGTGCTGGGCTGTGCTGAGCTGAGCTGTGCTGGGCTGAGCTGTGCTGGGCTGTGCTGGGCTGAGCTGTGCTGTGCTGGGCTGTGCTGAGCTGTGCTGGGCTGAGCTGAGCTGTGCTGAGCTGTGCTGAGCTGTGCTGGGCTGAGCTGAGCTGAGCCGAGCTGTGCTGTGCTGTGCTGTGCTGAGCTGAGCCGAGCTGTGCTGTGCTGGGCTGAGCTGAGCTGAGCTGAGCTGTGCTGTGCTGTGCTGTGCTGAGCTGAGCTGAGCTGTGCTGTGCTGTGCTGGGCTGAGCTGAGCTGAGCTGTGCTGAGCTGTGCTGGGCTGAGCTGAGCTGAGCTGAGCTGTGCTGTGCTGTGCTGTGCTGAGCTGAGCTGAGCTGTGCTGTGCTGAGCTAGACTGGGCTGTGCTGTGCCATTCCTTGCACTGGCCATGAGCTGAATGATGAGACTGTCGTTTGCCTGAAATCTCAGGTGTTCTTTCAGCTCCAGAAACATTTTCAAGACACACAAAGGTAACAACTGCAAACAGGATTTCATTTAATTTCACACTAGGAAAAAATCCTTCCCTGTGAGGGTGTTGAGGGTGCCCAGAGGTGCTGTGGCTGCCCCATCCCTGGCTTGGAACAGCCTGCTCTAGTGGAAGTGTCCTTGCCTGTGACAGGGGTTGGAGCTGGATGAGCTTTAAGCTCCCTTTCAACACAAACAATTCTATGATCCTAGCCCATCTGGATCCCTTTTGGATCTTTCTTATGAAAACAATTGTGGTTTTTTTTTTTTCTTGTTTTTTTTTTTTTTGTTCTTTGTGGTTTTTTTTTTTCCCCTCTCTGGGGCATGACATGCCTCTGCTTTGCAGAAAAGCAAGTGAAAGAGCAGAAGCTGGGACAGGACTGTGTGAGAGCAGTGGTTCGGTATTATGGGCAAAGGGAAGTTGTATTTTGATCTGCTCAGGAATTTTTATATCAGCCTTGCGCCTTGTTTACTAACGTGAGGATGGCAGCGACTGAGGGCAGGAGAGCTGCTCCAGGCAGGCTTGTGGTAGCCTGGTGGCTTCGTCAGCAAGGCTTTTCCTGAAGTCTTTTTTTTGGTTCTGACTGGCCATCTTGCTTCCTGAAGCTTCAGACCCATCCCAAGTCTATGTTGCCACAGCTATGGTTGGAAGAACAGCCGGTGCTCTTGCAAGGGGTTGCTGCAGTAGTTGAGGGAATGTGAAGTTGCCTCGTTCAGGGCTGTTCTGGCAGGAGTACAAGGGGGAAAATGACACTTCGTGTCCTGGAGTTTTCCCGGGGGTATTTTCAAACCCCCACATGTTAAGGTTGAACATTTCCACACGGAAATCCATTTGCAAATAATGGGGTGCTCCTGAAATCAAAGCACTTTGTGTTACTTGTTGCCTTCTCGCACTTTACCCTCCTGAGCCCGGGCTGTGCTTTCCTCCCTGTGCCACCTGCAGCAGGCTCCCTGCACCATGGTCAGAGGGCTGCTGGGTGGGTTTGTGTGCTGCAGCCTTGGGCCAGCCCAGCCTGCAGGAAGGGCTGCGCGTGCTCCTGTGTGCCTGTTGTGTTCATGTCCTCTGGTTGCTCCCACCTTCCTGTGTGAAGCTGTTTGCTTGTCAGGCTTAATGAAGACACTTTCTGGCATCTTGTGGGAAGGGAGGAGGGCTGGCAGTGAACACTGGGGTAGCAGGTTGCTGTGAGGAAGAGGAGTGGGGCTGTCCACATGTGGGGAAGGCGGCTACGTGTGAATATCAAGCCAACAACTTTAAATGAGTTTCAAATGCAGTACGAGGACCTCTTTGACCGAGTGAGGGAGCCTTTCACCACTCCATCCCTATGCCCTACATTTACCATTTGCTCCTCATCTTCCAAGGCTGTTTTATGTACTGCTTAACGACCACTTTTAATTAGTGGAGTGGAGCTCAGGCTTCAAAATCCAGAGGGGAGCTGGTGCAGAGAACCAGCCCTCAAAGTTCAAGAGGATTTAGTTCAGCCAAAAGCCAATGGCCCACTTACAAAATCCCTCCAAATTCAAGCTTTGAACAGCCTCTGTGTCCAAACGTGCCTTCCAAGTATGAGGAAGGCTCCATCTTTAGGAACTGGAGTAGTGCCTCCTCTCCTTCTGCTCTGTAGCAGTTGCGTCCTGCAGTTCTGTAGGACCAGTGCTAGGAATGCTGCTGTCCTGTGGCTGCTCCTCTTTGATCTATGCTCTCAGCTTCCATCTTCCAAGCTCAGCAGCTTTGTGTCAGGTCAGCACTTTCCGCAAACAAAGCATGAGCCAGGCTTGATTGTCCTCTGAGTTTGAGGTGTGGAAGCACCTGGGGACCTGATGGGTTGATAAGCAGGTTATTAAATGTTGAAGAAAGCCCATGAGTGTGGACTCTTGGGATGTTTTGGGAGGCTTAAGCTTGCAGCTGACTCCCTGTGCAGGCAGCTCAGCCTTCCCTGGGTGGGAGACAGCACAAAATGCTCCTAGCTGAGAAGAAAATCTGTGCAGAACAGGCTCCAGGAGATGAAATAACGGAACTTTAATGCAAGGGCTGGTTCATGCAGAGGATGGACAAAGCAGGAGGGTGAGCCTTGGCTTCTGCCTTGCTGAGCTCCACAGGGCTGGGCTTGCAGTGGTTGTGAATCACTGCAGATTCAGAGCCTCTGCATCACTAGATGCAAACCACCAGAGGCTGTTTGCATCACTAGATGCAAAGAGCATCTACTGAAGAAGGTGAGGATGGGAGGATGGGCAAAACCACTGTGAAATCCTGTCTGCGGGTTCCCTCTTCAGAGAGCTCTAAGTGTGCAGACAGAGGTGTTTGCTCTGCTGTCTGTCTGATACTGGCTGTGGGACCACCGTGCACACTGCTTTTCCCACCACCAGGATCTCACTCCATTTGGAGAAGTAAACTGGCCTGGATGTTGGCTCAACAGGGTACCTGAAAGCTTAATGGATGCCTGACCACATTTGCAATGTGCTGCTATAAATTGAGCATATTAATAACTCTTTGAGGCTTGTATCTAAAGGAATTGGAAACACTGAGGTCCTGTGGTTGTAAGCTGGGAGTTAAATTCTAGTTTGGGGTATGTGTGTGGGAGATGTGGCCAAACATCTGGATCTCCTGCCTTTGGGTGCAGACTGCTGCTCACCAAACAGAATTCCCAGCATGTGGCCAAGGGTGATGCGCTGCTGAGCCGTGTAGGTATGAGGCATTAGCTACTGTGTTGTAGAGCTGATTTGATACGCTTTATCTCAAGTGTTTGTAGCAGAGAGCAGCTGTTTGCTGCTCCTACGTTTTCACGCTCAGTGCTGGCTAAGAAGGGTGATTTTGTTATTAAAAAGGCAACAGAAGATGTTTCTGTGGGGAGGGGAGTTGGTGTAGATGTCCATCCAGAGAAACAGTGCCATTGAAATGGCCTCCGAGAATGATTTTCTGGAAGGTGGAAAGCTCCATGCCCCATGGTAGGACACGTCATGGTCACCCAGGCTTGGTTTCCTCTTGTTTTCACTATATCCCAGCAAATCATCCGCAGCAGCAGCAGGTAGGCTCCTAAGACTGAAGTCATGGGTTCTGTTTTTTAGATAAACCTTGCAGAAATGAAGTCAAATGTGATTCAAAAACCTGGTTTAACATTTGGTTTCTCTGAGGGGTGGTAATTCCGCCCTCCAGCATGCTCCGCAGGGAATCTCAGGAGGAAGGATGAGTCCTGAGTTTGAGCCTGGCGCAGCCTCTGGGCAGGAGCCCTGCCTGCATCTGCCGGGTCTGGTTCCCATGTTCCTTGACGTACACAGCCCTGTTGTGGGAGATGTTCTAAACTTGAGGGAAATCACTCAAGCAATCGATGGCCCACTTCAATCATGACCTCAAACAACAGAACCACAAATATAAACACTTCTTGAGATGATGAAAACTTTCTCAGCTCTAGACTTCCATTATATACCCTTGAGATGTATGCTTTTGGGTCCACTGTAGGATCTGACTGCCAAAAGAGACGTTTCCTGAAACATCTTTCTGGCTTTACCTGGGCAGACTTTTCAGCTTGAGGAAGGTGGTTGCAGCTGAGGAGTTGGAGGCTTTGCCAACTGTTGGGACCATGTGATATGGAGGCTTGGATGGGCTCTTCCCCCACTGGTCATGTCCTGAACTGAGCAGGCAGCACCTGAAGGTCTTCCGTGAAACACAGAATTGGAATAGGGTACTTTAGAGATGGGCTAAATAGTTGCTGCACTTCTGATCTGAGCCTTCTCTGTGTATTCAATCATTAAATTCCGCCTTGGCCTGTCCCTACAGGCCCTTGTCCAAAGCCCCTCTCCAGCTTTCCTGCAGCCCCTTTAGGCACTGGAGCTGCTCTAAGGTCTCCCCTTCAGGAGCCTTCTGTTCTCCAGGCTGACCCAGCTCAGCTCTCTCAGCCCAGCTCCAGAGCAGAGCTGCTCCAGCCCTTGCAGCATCTCTGTGGCCTCCTCTGGCCTCGCTCCAACAGCTCCATGTCTCTCTTGTGCTGCTGCCCCAGAGCTGGACACAGACTTCATCCAGGTTTTTATTTGTATTTCACATCCCCGTGCCTGATACCTTTGGTGCTTTGGGTAGTGCTGTAGCATTCCATTTTGGGCACCACCAGCAACACGTTAGCAAGGCAAAAAGCCTTCCTTTTGCTCCCATCCTGCTGATAGGGATGTGGCAGGGAAACTGGACCCTGCAAATACTAAGCTGCTATTTAAAGGATGCTATTTTTTCCCCAGACACCCAACAGAACATCCTAACAACACTAAAAGTATAAAACCCAGCCAGGACAGCCCAAAGGCTGATCTGAGAGCACAGCTGTAGGTGCTGCTTCATCCCTCCTCCATCAAGACCCACTGAGGATGTTCAGCCATGGGTCCACGCTGGGGAGGAGGAAGGGCAGCAGCACCATGGCTCAGTCAAAGGCTCAGGGATCCGTAAGGAAAAGCCTGCACAAGTTGTTCTCTTCACTTGGCCACCAAGAAGCTGCCAGCACCTGCTCTGTGGAAGCTCTCAGGGCTGGGCAGCCACACTGAGGTGCTGGCCACAGGCTGGCTCTTAAGGAGTCTCCAGTGCATGCATGGAGCTCTTTAAAGATGTAGGGACCTTATAGAATGGTAAAAACCAGAACCCCAGCAAGGCCTGGAGCTGCAGCAGCGTTCAGAGCTTGGAGCTGTGCCCCCAGCCTAAGTCACAGTATCACAGGATGCTAGAGATTGGAAGGGAGCTCAAAAGATCATCTAGTCCAATCCTCCTGCCAGAGCAGGAACACCTAGACAGTGTTACACAGGAATGTGTCCAGGTGAGTTTTGAATGTCTCCAGGGAAGGAGACTCCACAACCTCCCTGGGCAGCCTGTTCCAGTGTTCTGTCACCTTCACTGAGAAGTTTCTCCTCAAGTTTAAGTGGAACCTCTTGTGTTCAGTTTGTACCCATTACCCCTTGTCCTATCATTGCTTCCCACTGAGTAGAGCCTGGCTCCATCCTCGTGACACTCCCCCTTTATATATTTATATACACTAATAAGGTCACCCCTCAGTCTCCTCTTCTCTAAACTATAGAGACCCAGCACCCTCAGTCTTTCCTCATAAGGGAGATGCTTCACTCCCTTAATCATCTTAGCCCATGCCCTGCGCTGGACTCTCTCCAGCAGGTCCCTGTCCTTCTTGAACTGAGGGGCCCAGAACTGGACACAATATTCCAGATGCGGTCTCACCAGGGCAGAGTAGAGGGGAAGGAGGACCTCTCTCGACCTACTAACCACCGCCCTTCTAATACACCCCAGGATGCCATTGGCCTTCTTAGCCACAAGGGCACAGTGTTGGCTCATGGTCATCCTGTCGTCCACTAGGACCCCCAGGTCCCTCTCCCCTACACTGCTCTCTAACAGGTTGTTCCCCAACCTATACTGGAACCTGGGGTTGTTCCTGCCCAGATGCAGGACTCTAAACTTTCCCTTGTTATATTTCATGTAGGCAACTAGCTTAACTTTAGACAGCTAAATGTAGGTGACAAGAACTTCATCCTACCAGTCTAAAATATCCATCTGCAGGAATTCCTATATTGTAATCAGCTGAAGGTCATGGAGACACAGGACTTCCATTAGGGTCCAGTATACAGAAAATGTATCTCACTAAAGTTAGGAATAATATTACAAAACCATGTCCAGATCAGCATGTATTGGCATTGCCAAGAGCTTTGCTACAGATAACAGCAATAATAGTCCCTGGACCTGAAATTCAGACTAGTCAAATGCAATGTTTACACTGCTTTTACAGGGCTTGTCCCTAATTACATTGGTATAAACCAGTAGCAAGCTTACTTATGTCATTACTGTTATATCAAGCAAATAAAGGTGCTTGGGCCCGGTGTCACCTCCTCTTGCTAATGTTCTGCCAGGATTATTGATAACACTGGTGTAGAAGCAAGTAAACTATCAAAAATGTTCATTTCAAGGTCCGCTGCAAGCAGAAGAAAATAATCAATATCTATTTACAAAAAATAAAAAAAAAAAGAAAAAGAAAAAAACTCTTGCTTTGGAACCACTTTTCTACCTTAAAAGTAAAATTTAGTTTGAATAATTAGAGGAAAATAGTAAGTATACAATTAAAATAAGCTATATAAAGAACATTCTCCAGATAAACAAAATCCATACCTATTTTCTTCCACTTATCTTTTTTGTTTGCATTTTTGCTTTTTCTGTAGATTTTTTTTCCTCCATTAAATGCAATTTTTGTCTGAAGTTGGCTTCATTTCCCTGTTCTTTGCTATTGCAACATTGTTCCCTGGCTTTGTCACAGATATCTTTTCAGATGAACAGGTACCTGAACTGAATGATTGAGCATTTTGTGCCTTCCCATGCTTTCAGTTTGCACAAAGTTTCATTTGGCTTTTTTTTAGTTCTCATTTCAATTTAAAGTGGAAGTTCTACCAGCAAAACAATAATAAAACTAAACTTGATTTTGGAAGAAAAACAGACAGACTATTTAACCCCAAGTGTCCCAATGTTTTGTTTGAACATTGACTTTATTTAACTGCTGAATACTCCAAAATTTCCTTAAAGCATAGCCTTACATCATCTCAATAGTGTAAGATGTTGGTCTCTTTCATATGGACCATAAAATGCAGATTAATTTTGTGACTGGATGCTCAGCTGGAATTATTCTTTAGTTAGCACACATAAGCAGATGTTTTATAGCCTCTGGGTAAATGTACACCATAAAAAGTCGTTGAATTTTTTATCTATTTTTTTTTAACCCCACAAACTAACAATATTAGTGGTTCAATGATGTTTCCCATTCTAAATACAGGGACTCATTCACAAAGAATACCAAAATGTGGCAACCCCATATTAATTTGGAGAACATCAATATAGCATACCTCAATAGCAGAATCTTATTCCTAATGCATTCTCTTATCTACCCATACGAGCTGTAAATATTTGTTTCTCTAGAATTCAAACATATTACTCAGTCACTAATGAGAATGCAATGCCGACTCAGCAAGAGAAAAATACTTCACTAGGAATGCCCAAAAGATGAACTGGAAATCAAGACGGGTGTAAGGCAATAAATTTTTACAGCAGAGGTGTATGGACAGGTTCCTTTGGATAAATCTTGGCTGTGAACTTGTTAAGAGTGCAAGCTGGTCTATGATGTGCTTATGCACATGCAAGCGGGTTGGAAATAGATAAGCTTAAGGTGCTTTCCAACCCTAACTATTCTGTGCTTCTATGCCTTTGACTGACATTATATACCAGTTACTTGAACCACCCACCAATTATAGAGGAGAAAGGTAACTCATTTCTTATGTCTGCAACATTTGTCTTGGAGAAAGAACAAATCATTGTGGACAATTATCACGGACCACTCAGTATGCAGCAAGTTCACACCCCACAGGCCAGGCTTTGCTTTTGATCTCTTTCCTGTATTACCACTCCAAACCTACTGCAGGAGAAATTAACAGCCTAGAGGCAAAAAACACAGTCCCTTCAGGCTGCACGGCCAACCAAGCAGGGCAGTGGGAAGCCCCTTCCCATAGAGAAACTACACTGAGCAAGCAGGAGGCCAGATTCAGCAGGGAAATGAGACAGCAGGTGGGAAGATGAGATAGGAAAGGAAATTAATGGGGAGAACAATCTTGTTTCATGCGTTGGACCGTAGCCTCTGTGCATCATCTGGCACTATCCCATTCAGTCTCCAGGCGTTTGTCATGCTATCTGCTACCCGACAGAGGCTTTGAATGCTGTGAGCTCTTGGACAGCCCTGAATAAATACCCAGGGTTGTACCCTGTCTCTTCTCCCTGCCTGTGTAGGGCTGGGAGTTTTCCTGGCACACCCATCAACCTTTTCACTATCGTTTATACTCCACAGGGGGAGACATGAGCAGGGACAGTGAGCTTGGGCAGCAGGGACAAAATGCTGTGCTAGAGATGAAGAGGAAGCTTTCGCTCATCAGTGGGAAGCAGTTACCCGAAGCATTAGAATGAAAATAGATTTGAATATTGTTAGTCAGCGCTAGCTTAAACTGTCCCTCTGAGGAAACGTCCACTTAAACCTGCTTTACATCAATTAAAATCAATACAAACACTGTTTTTGTGACTGGGCCAGAGATCTCTAAAGCACTCACTAAGGGTAGTTCTGTGTTACTCTCCTTGAGTTGGAGGCTGCTCCTCATTGATTCCTGGGGTTCTCCTTAGTGTCTGCAAGGCTGCACTGCCCAAAGCCCTGTTCAGGACTGGGGCTCCATTTGTTTTACAGCTTTTTGGCACAAACAGCAGAATGAGCTCCCTGACTCCAAAAGCTTCTAAGTTCAAGCTAAACCCTGGCAACTAGCAATGTGCCTCTCCCTGGGCAGGCTCTTTATTGATTATAAGAGGGACTCTGTGAAGAGACAGGAATTTTCTCCTCCTCAGTTGCAAAAATCTAGGCCAACTTGAGCAGAGGTTGATAGCAAAATAGAAATCAGAGTGGAAGGGAAAGAAAACTAAAGTCACTGCAATGAGAATAGGTGGTTGTGTAGATGAGATGTGAACAGAAACTAAGTTCTGGAAGGGAAGTTTTATTCTAGAGGAATGATTAAGTGATATGCCTTACCCCACACAGCCAGTTGGTAGCAAGGTCAAACCAAGGACCAGCTCTTTGATTCTTTTCCACTAACACCTTCAACACTGAGTATTGCTGAATACTTGCTAGAGCATGAGCTGTGTTGTGAAGCAGCTGCATCTGAAACAGCATTTGTTTGTGCTCATGTATTTCTTTTCTTACAAATCACTGGAATTTGTAACTGACAGAAGAATTTGGCTCATTGGATACAAATCAGTAAGGACCTGTACTTCAGAATTTGTTTTGCCAGAGCCCTAAGACAAGGCTAAAAATATCCTTCAGCCGCAGCATCTCTCTCTTTTCTTCGTTTCTTTTATTTCCTTTAGCAAAGCCCCTGTTGAAACAGTGAAGAATTCCACACAAGGCAATGAAGATTCAATATACATTGCTTAGAGAGAATTATTTCCCTATAAATTGATTTCGAAAAAAGATCTTGGCATTTTGACCAAAACCACATCTCTTAAATTATCTCATAACCCTCCAAACACACACTTCTAAGCCCTTTTTTGTCCATTCTAGAAAGACAGTCATACTTTGGCACAATTTAAAAGGTTTTGAGAATGATGATGATTTAAAACAAAGTATTCCCCAAGCAGCCTGTGGACTTGAGCAGAAACAGCCACAGAGTCCTGAGGGGACTTCACAACATAGAATTGATTTAGCAGGGAAATGTGTAGATTGAACAGTGATGGATGCTGTAGAAAATTCTATGATATGGAAGATAGATGGTCATTTGAAAAAGATCTAGGAAAAACACGCTGAAAAACAGTGTGGAAAACAGAGCCTCCAGATTTTTGTAAATTATGATCAGTATCAGGGGCAGAAAGTGCCTGGATAAAGCCATGCTCTGTAGTTTCTCCTCTCTTCAAAAGGGCTGCTCCAGTGCAAAAAAAAACCCTATTGCTATAATAGATTTATTTAGACTTTATCACAGCTATATGAAAACTCCTCTTACACAACATAGGGACACATACTTGCTGCTGATATTGATGATATTGATACTGATATTAATAGAGCCAGGTAGGGGGAAAATAAGCAGCTAACATCCCCTGGCTTCTTCTGGACAGGGGCTGAGCCCCATGGCCATGTTCTGAGTTCCTTTTCCCACCTGCACTAGGGTGGGTGCTACACACAAGTTGCTGCTGCACAGAGGGTCAACCTATGACCAGGTCGACCTATGACCGGTCTTCCCTAGCTGATGATGGCCACCATGAAAGCGGAGGGTGCTCTGCCCTGATTGGTGCCAGATGCTCATTATCTACATCTGTTATGGTTTTCTTATTGCAAGAGAAGTGTCTGTTTAGTTGTGGAGACTAAAGATAAAGGTTATCCATCAGTCTGATGCTTAGCAAGCTGCTTTGGGACCTTTTATGTTCTGCAAGCAGAAAGTGGAGTGGTGGAAATATGTCTTCAACCATTCCTTGTCCTCTCATGAAAACATATCCCAATACAAAATCTTGTAAAAAAATAACCACACTTGTTTGATAAATTCCCATCAGCTAAATAAAATCTCATCACATTATAAACACCAAGGAATGTACATTTTGTAAAGACACTAACAGAAAATACGTACATTTTATACTTGCAAATTTAAGATTAATTCAAAGGGCTCATTTTGAGACATACTTCCAATTCTTAACTTCATAAACGCTGCTAATACTTTCAACACCTCATTTGCATACCCTGTATGCTTTTTAAATTATACAGGCACTGCTATCAAAAAATTGCTACAGGAGATTCCAGAGAGATACAGGAGATTCCAGACACACACAAAAAGATGCTTAGTATCTACCATTGTAGCATTAGTCAGAGCCTACATAGATCAAAGATACACTCCAGGACAGTATGATTATAAGCCTGCACAAGTGAAGAATGAGAACCAAATGAAAGAGCAGGACTCTGAGCATCTGCATTTCTGTAGATTAAATACACTTATAAAGGAAAACACACTGGGAGACACTAATGAGCTGTACACTATAGCAATGCCAGAAGAGCTGGGACAGAAGACTGGCACTGGAATCCTAAAATTACAGCAATAAAAATTAACAGTTTTCTTCCTCAAAGTTTGTGCTGCTTTCCATCTGGTTCTTCATAATAGCAGAATTCTCCATTTATTATAATATGCAAATGAAGAAGCCTCACACACAAGCAAGAAAAAAAACTTTGTCCATGAAAAGTTCCTACAAATATGTCATGGTTTAAGCCCAGCCTGTCGCTCAAAAACCACGTAGCTGTTCGCTCACTCTCCGCCCTTCCTCCCCCCAATCCTGGAGGGATGGGGAGGAGAATCAAAAGAATGTAACTCCCATGGGTTGAGATAAGAACAGTCCAGTAACTGAGGTATAACACAAATCACTGCTGCTACCACCAATAATAATAATGATAAGGGAAATAACAAGGGAAGAGAATACAAGCACTCACCACCCATTAACCGATACCCAGCCTGACCGAGCAGTGATCTAGCCCTTCCGGGTAACTGCCCCCAATTTATATAGTGGGCATGATGTGCTGTGGTATGGAATGCCTCTTTGGCTAGTTCGGGTCAGATGTCCTGTCTCTGCTTCCTCCCGGCTTCCCCTCCTCTCTGGCAGAGCATGAAGCTCACAAAGTCCTTGGTCAGACTAAACATTACTGAGCAGCAACTAAAAACATTGGTGTTATCAGTGCTGTTCCCAGGCTGAAAGTCAAAACCACAGCACTGCACCAGCTACTAAGGAGGAGAAAAAATGACTGCTACTGCTGAATGCAGGACAAAACGCAAAATTTGTAACAGCAAGCTTTGAAATACGATGTTTCTGTAAATTCTTTATAAGACATTGTGTGAGCAAACACAGACTTCTCACAGAACACACGAGCAAAAATAGAGCTAATTTTGAAAGGGTTGCCAGTGTTATCATGCGGGTTTCCTTTGTCTTTTCATACTACAGGAGTGGTTGAAAATACTGTTAACTTATAGGAGCTCATGAAAGAGGATGAAATACTTTTCTGAAAAGGAGCCTTGAGGCTTTCAGCGTCGGAGGAATGTATCTTCAGGAGTTTAACTCAATGACCATGCAACTTGGCTCATTTGCTGATTGCCAGTTTTGCTGATTTATTTCCTGATCTGAACACTTCCCCTTAGGAAAACTAAGAAAAGAAGTAGGAGACTCATTTATCTGCGCTGCAACTACTAAACAATCGACTGATTTCAATCCCCTCATTTGAATTTACAAATACAGAAAAGCCTGTAAATGCCAATATATTCCTTTCTATGCTCATATTCCAAAAAAGTTCGCTAACATTTTTCATTCCCAAGAAGCTCAAAGTTTTACAGATTGTGAGCAAAGATCATTTTGCCAGCTCATAAAATAGTTTTACGTGCGGAAATACAGCAGCAATTTTCTTCTGTTTCAGAATTAGGGATTAGGAATCTCAATTAGACATAGGGATAACATCAGCTAGTTGCATAAAACAGAATAAAAGCACGTAAAGGGTATAAAATCTCATGCTTCGGGACGTTAGTCAAGCAATAATGAACGGGTTAGTACAAAAATACCCCTAGGGAGAAGGCAATTTTTTCATTTCCCCCTTCATTTATCGCCTTGGAAAGTTAACTCATCTGAACAGGTGTAAATGAGTCCGGTGGGTCTAATGAGACAAATGAAAAAGAGGATGGAAGTTACAGTGAGAATCACTAGTTTGGAAACGAAGCTTCATGAGAAGAAGTAGTTGAATAATGCATTAGCCTGCGTGATAGCCACCTCTGATACTTTTCCCCCTGCTCCTCGCGCCACATTTTGTCACCGATTACTAAGGTGAAGCAATTAGGCATGTCGATTCTCAACTACCCATAACCTATTGCTTGTTCTCCAGCAAACATGAGCCCATTATGTACATACAAATGCAGCGCTTTCCCATTTGTACACTTTTAGGATCAATTTAGCTCAGCGTTATAATGTGCAAAAGAGACGTAATGTGTCTTCTTACTAAACCAAACAGTGTGTATTAATGAATTTTCTGTTTTCATCCCAGTATGTGCTCATTCCATGGGGGAAACATGATGTGTTATATGAATTTTGGTGTCAGCTATGGCTTGTTTTCACTCTAGAGTTGGTTGTTTCTATGCAGAGCTCACTTTTGCTGTCCTAATGACAATGCAGAGACTGTAACCTCAGTAAAACTAAGTGAACTCAGCTCTTCAGTCCTCACCTGCAATAGATTTTGGCTAGTTATTTGCAGCAAAAACTAGCCCCATTCAGTCTCTACTGGTACTATACAGCAAGGTAGCTGTAAATCCTGCAGAAACCCCCCTCTCTGCATTGAAGACAAAGCCTATGTGCACAACCCGAGCTGCCAATAAATTCAATGCAAGCTGTACATAAGCCAGATTCTCAGCTGGTGTCGACTGGCACAGCTCCATGCGTGTCAATTGCAAGCAATATGATGCCTGTCTTTGCTGATGGTGGTCCACGTGCTAATTTGCAACAGGAAAGCACACATCACACTGGACGGCTCTTGCCGGGCTGCAGCAGAGCACGGTGAATTAACCATTTGCACAGTTTGATGGTCACCCCATTTCACCCAGGATCGTAGTCGCTGGGTCTTTGACCCAGGCTTGGTTCCCAGCTCTGCTGGAGAGGATCAGAACATCTCTCTGATTGCATTAATTGTCCCATTACACAGGACAATGTGGCAAGTAACTGTCTGCTTCTCTTGTGGATTTTGCTCCAGTGGGCACATTGTGGTGCATACAGAGTCAGAAAAAGCATGAGTGGAGATAGACCTGCAGCTTGCCTGGTGCAGAGACACTGTAAGCAGGACTATAAACATTTTATGAGCTCACAACAATTATTTATCAGTTAATACACACAGCAGGCAGCCAGCGCTAATAGGTTACTGAGCACTCTTGCTGCCCATGACAGAGGCAGCCCATGGGCATCTGCTGTCCAGGCAGCTGTCAGTCAGATGGGGAATTGTCAGCTTCCTTGTTGGAAATGACTGAAGCCTGACCTTGCCAAGTTGCTCTCATTTTATTTCTTGGGGTTTTACACTGTCACATGTCAGTAGTTTACTCCCGAGTACTTAATTTATGGCTTAACAACTTGCTTCTGTGTTTTTACTTTTCTTACTTCTGAATGGCTTTGGCTTATGTTCCCTTAGAGCTCAACACTGACTTGTTTTCAGTAAAACTAAGCTGAAATCAGAGAGCTCAGCTTCACAAACCCAGGCGTTAGGTCACAAACAGATAAAACCCTGGGCTGCATGCTCCATTGCCATCTCCAACAGTGTAGCCACACTCTTTCCTTCACACCTTGGGCAGCGGAGCAGCAAGCCTGGAGACAGGATGGGATCCAGCAATTCTTACATGGATTTAATTTGCAGCCAGGCCACATTCCTGGACACACAAGTGTCAGCAGCAGCACTGAGGAGGTAAAGGGAATAGGGGAGGGAAAGGCCAAGATAGAGGGAGACCAATCCTATAGCTTTCATTAGCAAAGTGATCTTCTACCTGACTTTACTGATTAGGAAACTACAGTTTGAGAACAACCCACCCAAAATGTCCAGTAGCAAATTAATTGGGAAACGTCCAAAGGAGGTGAGTCCTTATTCCCCTAGTCAAAGTAGGGAACTCAGGTCAAAGTCTCTCAGTCCTGAAAAAGCTTCCTTGACATTGAGCTACTGATTAGAAGGGACACATTTCCCTTTCTTCCTTTATTTTGGGAAAGGACTTTGAACAAAGTCCTCCAGAGGATTCTTATGATTTTTCCTAAAGATGTCCAGAATTAGAATAAGGATTTTCATTTCAGGTCAAGTTAAATGTTTCAAATGTTTCACTTTTTTTCTTTTTTTCCTCCAAATTAGACACAAGAGAAAAAAAGAGTTGAAGGTTGAAATGAAACTTTTCTTCCATTTAGCAGCCAAACCAAGAGAGTCCTATACTGCAGTACTGCTCTACTAAGTATTTTATAGAAAACATTTCCTACAGTTTGCTCTGTTTTCTCAGTGATCTCTCCCAAAGGATAATCTTAAGGAATTACTTGACCTCTAGTGTCCCTGAGCCGTCCAGTGAGAAGATGCTTATAGAAACAGAAGAGGAAGAAGAAAAGAGCTTGGAGACAACTTCTATTGTTTGAGGTTATTTCAAAGCATGAATTTCACACCAATTTTGTAAAAATGTAGGGACATCCTGATTTTCAGTATCGATATCTTCTCTTGGGGGTAATAATAGAAAAAAAGTGCTTTTTGATCCTTCTTGCATCTGTACTGATGCTTCTGAAGAAAGATTACATATGGACTTCATCACCATTTAACCACTTCTTAAAACCTTTTCTATGACTTAATTCTCATGAAAGTTTTCATAAAAAAGATCACTATTTTCAAACCAAATCATTCAAAGAGCTTTACAGAAGAATGGACTGATGGAAGGATTTATTTGTTTGTGTGTGTTGTCATTGAAATGTCCATGTTGGTTAGACTGTAATTAAAAATTGTGTTTGCCCAGTGCACAAAGGAATAATTTTCAGCATTTTTCAACACTTCAGAACCCAGAGAAGTACTTTAAAAGAACTGGGTTTAGGGCCCATAGCACAGCAGGTGTGGACTCGGGATCTAACAAGGCTGAGTTATGACAGGTGAACAAATTGTCACCATGCAGCTGAACTTCCACAGCTGGCCAGTTGTGCCTCCTGGCTTATTCCAGTAATGAAACAGAATATATTACATGAAGCAAAATGTGTTTCCCCAATGGTGGAGAAAAGCATGAAGAGTTGATTATTACCACCCAGCAGCTGGGCAATGATTTTTTATGCCACAATGATTCAATCATTCTTGATTGTATGCCAAAATGGTACAAATAATCAGTGCTAGGAGCCCGGATGATGAGTGGTAACTTTCTGAGTTTCCATGGCTTGATTATATTTCATCATGTGCAACCTTAGATTAATTCTTAGGAATAACAGTCATTCATGCCCACATTGCCTAAAGACACTTGTGTGGGCTTTTCAAAAGCATTTTGGAATATTAGAAACTTAAGTTCTATTGAAAACAGTGAAGAATTTACATACTATATAATACTTGTCTTAATGTATACCTGCCAACTTGCTTCATCTTGCAACGTGTCGCATCAACATGTTACAGGATTTTTTTACAACCTTAGGGTTTGTGAATTATTTTACACTGAAAGAATTTGCAGTGAGTGCTCAATCTGATTATTTTTGTGCACAGAAACTTGCAAAGTTTTCTGTACCTGCACTATCTGGGGGATAAAACTTTTCAATCTAACATTGCATTAAGCATAACATTATAGAAATTATTTCCGCTATATACTTCTCATTTCTTTCTTTTTTTTCTCCTACCATTTTTGTGACAAAATCTCTCAATAAAGCAGGACAGTAGCATGTAGTAGTCATTTCCACTGGAAAACCAGTGCTTTACTTCTTGGTCTTTATTGCAAGATGATTTGTTAACTCCTTGACAATATTTCATGTATCTATTAAGAGCTGTTTTGTATTCATCTTGACCTTTCCATTAAGCTGGATTTCACCTAACTAAAAGATTTTAGGGTAGAATTCAACATACAAGGCAGATTCCTATCTTCCCCCTACAGTTTTTTTGAGTGAAATAAGCATTGAAATAAGATGGGTTATTTTACCCTAAACTATACATCTAAAATAGGACACCTAAAATGAGACATTTAATTTATTCCCTTAAATGCCTAACTCTTTCCATTGACTGAAGGGATCTGATGATGACAAGCTCAGGCACAGATTTATTCAGAGTAGACATTCAAAACTGATATGAAGTGGTTCAATGCTTTTGCAGGTTTTTCCCAGATCTTGTTGATGAAAGGAAGTGGAAACTGAACGTGATTTGTCACTGCTGCAAGATCTCTGTCATTCCAAGCTTTATCCCACGTACATTTAGCAAACAAACATTGCTGATCAGCATGAAGGTAAGGAATTAAACATATGTGCATTGCCACTGTCCCAACCTCCACAGCTATAGAAATATCCTGTCGGCTAATATCAGTTATCCAGTGGAAATGCATTACCACCAGAATGTTAATTAGAAGTTACCTAATAATTTATTTTGGGGGTAAGGGAAGGATTTCTAACCTCAATCACATAATAATATTGAACAAGCTGCAATTCAATCTTGCTGGCCAATAAAACATTGATTACACAGCTGATGCCACAGTACAAAAATTACATCTCTCTGAAAAACCTCGTGAATATTTCACACAACAAAGGAGGTGTACCGTGCATAGAAATATTATGCAACGTGTTACACAATGCCCACATAGTGTGGAGTGTATTATTTCCCAATATTCATTTTTATGGTACTTCTAAGAGGTCTGTAAGTCATCTGTTTAGCCTGAAGAAATACCTTCTGAGTGTTACAAAGCCAGGAAAAATCTGCAGCTCAGAATTCACAGGCTTTTCACTAACACTCCTGAACATTTTAGAGGCCAGCTAAATTTCAGTCCTGCTGGAGCTTGTGGCAAGCACCACAGATACAAATTCTGGCTTTGTCTGCACAGTGTGTTCTTATGAGCCAGGTCTATTAACCCTTTGTGAGGCAGATTTTGTACGGTTTCTGATGCCACGGGTTGGCATGGGTTGCCACTTCAGAAATTCCACTCTGAGAGGAATAAAGTAAATCTGAATGTTCCTAACAGGTTTTTTTTATTTGGTTCATATTTGGAAAAAAAATGAGAAATATTTTTTCCTTTTCTGGCAGAGGAAGATTTTCAGAAAACTGGATGGACATAGTGGAGGCCATGGAAATTGTGCTCTTAAGTGCTCCTCTGACAATCCTCTCTCCTTAGCTGGCCATGCCCAAGAAAATGTAGTTTCTGTTTATTCCCAAGGAGCTGCATTTCAAAAAACACGCAAAGATGTTTGTCCCTGAGGTCTTTAGCTGTTTTCGCAATGAAACTTAATGAACTTCTCTTTTTGGCCAAGGCCTTCAAAACTCATCCCACCTTCCTTCCCTTTGTTGACATTCGAATGCTGTTTAATCAGTTACAAAAAAGGCGAGCAGAACCAAACAGAGTGAAAGGACCAGAAGAGTAAAAGTAGGATCAAATTCTCTAGTTCTTTTCATGCTTTACTCCAGAAATCATCAGTGAGAGATTGTCTGATTGGTTCCAATCTCACTTAATAGCCAGCTAAAGACGTTCCTTAAAGAAGCCAGTAACATTCAGTGACTCTGAGCACAAAAGGGCATTCAGGGATTTTGTTGCTCAGTCCAAGGGAAGCGTTCAGAATCCTTTCCGATAAGAACATTCTGTAGCTTTAATTTCTCATTAGAGAAGTTTTCAATAAGTCTAAAGTCAGATTTCCATTCAGTTGCATCTTGTGAATACAAGCTATTGTGCAGTTAAAGTGTTCATTAATTTAAGAGAACATGTAGTATAGATGCATGTGTTCTCTTGATCCACTTTAGATAAGTGTGCATGCCCTCTTCAGAGCAGTGTGGGTATGTGCTCTCTTTGGAGCATTGTGGACCATCAGGATATTGTGCTCTTTCTCAGATGGGGCAGCTAATAACTTGTCTGGCCATTGGATGAACAGGTGATGAACAGTTCTCCAGTATTATGGGCATGTTTCTGACTTGATAATGAACTGCTGAAAATTCTTATATCATTAAAGAAAGGCACAAAGGAAGGGAGAAATTCAGTTCCTACTGCTCTTACGCAAACTTTGCTGTGAGCATCACGTTGCTCTGTGACTGAGATGAAACAAGCTACATAGGGGATTGTTTTCCTACTGCATCTCTGGGACTGTGCTGCAGGAGAGCAGTAGAGAAGGAGTGCAATATTGGCTTGCATTTCCCTCACCTTGTACAAGATGAGTAGATGTTTATGTCGTGAGATTTGGCTTCAGAATAGAAAACATGGGCTTTCCAAGTGAATGCTCCTGAACATCAGTTTAATGACTTTGCTTGAGATTTGCAATGATTCCCTAGTTTGAACCTTAAAAGTAAATTAAAAAAGAAGGGAAAAAAAAAAGGAATAGCCTTTTAAAGCTGTTCCTTTGCACTCCATCACACCCTTGGGCAAGAAACCACCCCTGCAACACCACCCTGGGAGCTCTGCTGAGCTGGAGCCAACAGCTCTCCCTGCAAAGGCTCTGCTTTTGTTGCCAGCCCACAAGTGGCAGTGAGGCACTTGGTGAGGTGTGAGACTACAAAACAACAGAGGCCCTCATCACACACCAGGAGCCCCAGCTTGTGTTTGAAAAGGTGGGGGGAGACAAGGGAACAAGATGCTTGGTAGTTGCTTGGATAGGATATGAAATATCACTGATAGCATATTCAGCATAAATCCTTGTGCTTTTTGCTATGTATAGCTTCTGTGCTCATCTGCAGCCTGTTCAGCATTTTCATCACTTATTCCTAAACAAGTGCTTCCTATTGTGTAGTTCATGGAGTGAAGCAAAATCCTCCGCAGAGATGGTAGATGCTTAGACCAATGGGTAGCTGAGCACCCTAAGGTACCCAGATAAACTTAAGTTTCTGAAAGTTATCTTTCTGACAAGCTAAGTTTCTCAACAGAGTAAAAACCACGATTACCCCAATGCATTACCTTAAACCTGACTCTACTAAAATCTCCAAGCAAAATTTTGGAACAAAACGCTGCACCTATATTAATAAATCCAAGTGTGTCCAGGAACGTTCCTGGATCAAGGTCATCTTTGCTAAAAAACCTGTTAGACTGTTTCCCAGTATTTTCATGGGCTTTTCACACCATCTCTTTTACTGAAATCCCAGGTATGTCCTGGATATTAAACTGCTTAGGGACCATTCCCAATAGATAGTTGGCATTTACTCACCCTCTTTTTGTGGCTCAGGCAGCTAACTAGAGTGGATGTTAGCTACTCCAGAGCAATTGGCCTCCACATCCAAGAGCCTTCCCCAGCATGTTTAAGTTGGTGTGGTAGCCATAGACCGAACATACACATTCAGGTCCTATAATATCTAGGCAGCTAGATTAAAGCGGCTTCACTCTCCAGGTTGTGGAGTACCCTGAATTCCTGATAACATCAATGGCAGTTGCACATTTCTAGTGTTCCTTAAAATGAATCATATTTTATTTATGTAGGGTTTTAGAAGTCTGATGTCAGATTTGGGTATTTTGACCAAGGTCTGTGTGACAGCCTTTAATATTGGATTTATTATTCCCATAATTCCCATAATCCCTGTGGAAAATGCAAACATCCATTTGCAAACAAAACACAAAGCTGGTGTGTTTGTACTAGCACACCACTAGCACACCAAACACTAGTTGCATGTGGCTGAAGATTTAGCCTTGTGTGGCACAGGTAGTATATTATTTCAATCTTAGTTTCAAAAAGTAATACCTATGAAGTCTCAGCCAGTGAGATAATAAATTCTGACACAAAACGGAGCAAGGCCTTTGCAATTCATATTTTGCATCTGTTTCTTGAAATATGGAGCAGGTTGTGGCTATTCTTTGTCACATCAAGTGGTATCTAAAATGTGAAAAATATTTTTGGATTCCAGTCCATGGCTGTTATTAATCTCTTTGAAAATCCTCTGTTTATGCCTCATTACCAAGTTGAATGAGGTTCCTACAGGAACTACACATGGAATTGCAGAATAGCCATTTGCTACTGATAGTCTTTAGTCGTGAAAACAGCCTGCGATTTACCAAAATGAAATCCATGCACACTATTATGGTATCCTATCCAATTATTTAGCGTGAGCTGCATAGTGGTTCGTTAACACGACTAGGTTACAGTGTGCCTGTCACATAGAAACACAACATGTCTTACAGATTTGACATTATTTTCTAAATTTTTAAGTTAATTTTAGACCTCTAACTTTAAAAGGTAAGTTGTACATTTGTTACCCAGATAATAAATCCTGCTTTCTGCATAAACATATCTTCCTGCATTATCCTTATTAATCATTATTGTCACACCAAAGTGGCTGGAGGCAAAACAATGAGTCAGCAGAGATTAAAACAAATGATGAGAACGGAGCAATTGCATGGACACACTGTTTTAATCTATAATGAAGACTGATGTTTATACTGGAAACAAAACTATCCTGGTGGTCTTCATCTCTTCTCCAGTCGATATCCCATCTGCATCTTAAAAAGCAAGCTTGACTCTGTCTCTCTCTTCACAGGAGGGATGTTTATGACTGAGGCAGTCAGCTGGCTCTAAGTGGCGTTATTCTTCTGGTTTTCATAGAGCTACACTGCTTTAGGCCAGCTTAAGGTCTCAGTATGCATACCAGGGGTGTCAAAGGGCAGGCTAAAGGTATGTGAAACACCTGTCTGAATACAGCAGGATAACCACCTCTTTTAACTGGCTGGTTATACTGTGTTTGATGCACCCCAGGATGTGGTTTGCCCTCTTGACAGCACCCCCAGATCCCTGTCTGAACGGCTGCTCTCCAGCCACTTCTCTCCCAATTTATACTGGTGGTTGGTGGTAGGTGCTTGTTTTGGCACTTTGTCTCCCTCCATCTCAACACTGCTGTTCTTCATCTCCTGTGAAAGGAGATATCATAGGGCTGGTGTTTTATAAATACTCAATTCTACACTGCTTTGCTCAGGTCTAATACTGGTATAACTCCAGCAAATTCCCTCCCACATTTTAGGACTGCCTGAAACGGCTGGAACCGCCGTTATGTCATGTTTTACCACTTGTAAAACAGGGATAGTGTTACCTGTCTTCTTTGTTCTGCACCACAGAGCCTCCATAGGCAAAGTGTAACATAAATGTTCTGCATTTATTATTTCAAATAGTAAATCAAGGGCAGGACAAGCACAGCAAGCTGGAACAGGTCTTAAATCTGCAGACATAAGCAGAGTTCTGTGTGTGAAATATTTCAAAAACAATATAAAAATGTGGGACTAATTCTCTGTAGTGAAGGAGCAAGAGTAATTGCAGAAGTGTAGGGGTGAGATGGGAACCATGGGAATTATCACTCACACAAAATTAACTGCAACAGTGTTTTGCATGCACACAGGACATGAATGTGAAAGGATCAGTCAAAAGGACTGGAAAAGTGATCCAGCAGAGCTACAGCAAAAGGCAGAGTTTTGGTGGCTACTGTTAGAAATTGAGGCCTTTATGGCTTTGGTTCATTTGGACTAAATGAACATTACTGACAGGACTCTGCTTATGTTGGCATATTTCATTTCCCCACAAAAAAATCCTGCACCAGCTATATCCATAGGAAAATTTCTATTAAATGAAGTATTAGGTCATTTTGTACGGCTTCAGGCAGCCATCACAGTAGTGCTATATGGGAATATAGCGGTGCGGGACTTCCTGGAAGTCAGGTACTTTGATTTCCTTATTTTGTCTGAAAAGCTCAACTCCATTTCTAGATGCAGGTCAGAAGAGGGAGAGGAAGGTAAGCTTGTGTTAAGTAGTGTAGTGATTTCTATAGAAAATATGCTGAGGTACATACAGAAAATACAAGTTGGCCCATCTTTCTGCCTTGAAATATACCTTGAGTGAAAGGGGAGGTCAGCTCAGATAAATTCTGGATTTGAAGAGCATGTATAAAATACACTCAGCTCCTGGATGCTGTGCAGTACAGCTCTATTAAGGACTCTTTGATAACAGGTTAAAAACACCTCTTAATCAAAACCAAGTCTTCACTAAAAGAGGAGGTTTTCAGGGATGGTTGCTTCATTTTATCCAAGCTTTATGGGATTTCCCTGTGGTTTGAGAAGAGGGGCCTGAAACGCTTCGTTAGCTCGTGTGAAAGAAAGATAAAATAAGTTACCTGTTAAACTAATTAAGGACAGATTATGCCCCACTTCCTTAAAGGCATAGTCATGATGGCAACCCTTCTAACAAACATTTTCCTCTGTGCTCTCCTAATGTCAAAGGAGGAAGCTGCATGTTGAGGCCACAGGCATTGACATGGGGCAACTTTGTGTGGGAGCAGGATGTAGCACTACAAAAAGCAACGCTCTTCTCTGAGGCAGAAATCTCACCAGTGGCCAGTGCTGCTGCAGGCTGGAAGTTGGTTGGGCTCCTTAATATCCACTAAAGTAAAAGGGAAACCAGGGCATGCTAAGCTGTTGAAAGAAAGATTCAGCATTTTGTACAAGTGACTTTCAAAGCCTATAAAGTGAAAACATGGTGCCTGGGCCTGGTGTTTGAAGGGCAAGAGCTTAACGTAATTTTCCTCTTTCCATATATCTGCAAGACAAGAAAGTTACACAAGGATCATGTTGTTCCTCATGCAGATTTCAGCTGTAGCTCAGACAGGGAAGGAAAATACCTTCACTTCTTGATGCCCATCGTATTAGTTCAGTACTTATGGAGGAGTTTCTTTTTTCTTGTGAAAATACTTGGAGTCATCAGGGCATACAATACTTCCCAAAAGCCCAGAGCTATTTGCAGGTACCAACAGTATTTTTTGCAGCTGAGCTCCTAAATCTCAGACCTTTGAAACCCAGGAAATAACAGAGATAAGCCGTACACGTACGCTATTTACCCAAGCAGCTTTAATTCTGCTGACCCTGAGTAAAGCAATAGAAAGGAGGAAGCACCTTCTGGTAGTTTAGCTGTACCCAGTTTATTAGCTGTAAGTGTCCTGAAGGGCTGAAGTTAATATGGAGGAATCAGGAGAGCTGTGACTGTGATGTGAAGTGCTTCAGGCATCCTCTGTGTATGCGGAGAAAGGAAGGGCTGCAAAAGCACCTCAGCAGGGGCTGTGTTGCCTCATTTCATCAGTGTGCTGAATAGAGTGTTCCAGAAGATTAACATAATTTCTCTTTTTGTCTTGGGGATTATAATCTGTTAAATGTGAGATGAGTGAGATCTGTGGGGTTTATCCTGGGAAAATGAAAGACGGGCATTAGATGGCAGTGTGCATGAAGGGTGAGGGGATTGCAGAGGAAAATGGAAGAACCATAAATAGCAGATAGTTGCTTTTTCAGAGCATGGAAAGTGTTTTACAGCAGGTGTTTCCCGCTCGATTCATTTCACACACAGGGAGCGCGCGTGTGTGGTAAAGGCGCAGTATATCACTTAGAGATGGCAGAGTTATGGATGTGCTCCTCACCTGCATTTGCTTTTAGAGGTTTGAGGTGAGTGACCTCAACACTGCAGAAGGACATGGGGCATCGTGAGCAGCCTCATGTCCAATTAACAAGTTCTGACACTCTATTTCCAAGGGGCTGGTTTGCTTCTTTTGATGGTTTGGGTTTTACCTTGTCTATCTACTTTTGATGGAGGAAGGCTGGAAAGGCAGCAATATATTGGGGTGAGGAAGAAAAACTGTTTATCAGACAAGACGGCAATCAAGCACAAAGTAGTAATTTAGTGTTTTGCATGGAGATACCACTGTGTATATGCTGAAATGTTCTTTTGTCTGTTGTATACATTGTAAGCATTTTGTGGAGGGTATAAGTGTTTTCAAGGGTTTCCTTAGACCCTTGAAAGATAATCACAAATGTAATCTATGTCCTCACATGTTAGCACCTCTATTCCAAGGTGCAAACAATAATTGGTAATTGCAGGTGTGAAAATTGTTCCTCTAAATATGGCACTCAGCAGAATGAGAAAATCCACTGGATATAAATATAGATGGGAGGAGGGAAACTCAGAAAGCTGTGAACTGCTTTCTTGTTATCACTGCTACACAGCAGCACTAGCGCAGACTAGAGACTGTGATATGCATCGGGGTACTGTTCTCACCTCCTCTATCCAAGGACCATCTTTAAGGTATATTTCAAGCATCTCTTTATTCCCTTTACAGAAAGACAAGACAAAACCTAAAATGAACAGAAGCCCTCAGGTTCACACACATTTGCAGAAGACAAAGAAAGAGAATGCAAAAACTTCTGTTGCTGGAAATTCACACACTTTCAAAACCAGAGCACAGTAGAGTGTGCAGAAGCCCACTTCGTGAGTCCCTTGCATCAGCAATTGTTAGATCCCACAAGAAAGCAAAGAACAAAGTCCCTGCATCCCACATAACCTCTTCTCTCATCTTTTCTTTGGGCATGGACCCTTAGCTGAGGACCAATAAATTCTTTCTTCTGTACTTCCAGATACTTCCTGCATTAATTCCTGGTTCTTTCATTGCAAGTATTTCTATTTGTAGCTCTTTTTCTTCTTTTTTCTTTTTTTTTTTATTGCAAGTACCTCTTTAATTTCCTTCTGAGTTCAGATGATTCATTCTCTACTGTCACTATCCCCCTCAAGAATATTCAAAGTAGACAAGATACCCAGATTGTAACTATATGAAGAGTTTACAGCAATATAATGATTCAATTTTCCTTTTGGTTTAACACAACAAAACCACATTAATAAAAAAAAAAAGTCCACCATGTTTACAGGAAAGAGGATGCTCAGTTTCAGATAGTGAAGATAGAAGAGCAATTAGCTGATTTACATGGTAAAGTGAATCTTCAGTATTTAAAAATATAGCCCAATGTTATCAATAAGCTAATTTGTAGAAATACAGTGGCTATCAACTCAGTTCTTCACTTAAAACTTTGGTTTAAAATGTAATTTAAACCTCATTAATGTCAGCAGAACATTTTCCACTGAATTCTAAAGGATTTTGCATCAGATCATTACAGATGTAACATTTCTGGCTCTGTGAAAGAAATAGAATCCAGACATGAAAATTAAATCACTGAACTGTGGACTGTGGACAGAAGAAAAACATATTCAGCATATTAAAATGAAACATGACTTTTCCTTTAATGTGCGGAGCAACACAAACAAGAACAGATATATTCTTTCTAATAAATTACCTATTCAAGCACTGGTGTATGCTTAAGTGGCAGACATTAAGATATTTTCAGACAGATGACTCCGTGTCATTTGGCACCCTGTTGCCACAGCTGTCTTCTGCTTAATTCTAGTCACACCTCTCTTTTGATAGCACTCTTGTTGTAAAGTCACCTTGTGGGTCTCACACAACCTGATCCATATTTCACTTTACAGCTAGCCTGATCTACTTTCTGTGTCATTACAGAAGAACTTCACCAGAAATATGTCCTCGGTGGCAGTGGATAAACCATAGGGTATTTGCAAGACAGTTTCATAAGGGTGTGAAACAACAGGGCAAAAATAACTGCTGGAGGATTAAATGTAATGGCCACCCAGCTTCAGTTTTTCAACATACTATCAGTTCAGCTTGCTGATAAGAGTGATGATATTATGAGCAATGCAAGGTAGTACCTCTCAATTTGTTTTTTATTCAAATTGAAAGCACACATAGGAAGAATACCATACTCCAGCCATCAGATTTTCCTGCTTTCTGAGAAAAATACCATAGTTCTTCTGGAGGTAATGAGTTTCTCAAAACCATTGTAGTTGTCAACAAATACAGTAGCCATTTATTTCATCATCATAGGTGTTGGGAAGTTTTCACATCTGTCGTGTGGTTAGCCAGTTAGCAAATGTACTTCGTGTGAATTCCTAGAATAAGAAGAATAAAATCTTTTAACAATCTTCTTTTTTATGTATTAATGGAGAGGGAGAAGAAGAATGTGCATGATGGGCCTGAAAAAACTTCTCCCCCTTCCTGCCCCTTCTGTGCTATCCTTCTCTCTGAAAAGTTCTTCTAAGGAAAGTTAAAAGATTCAAATAATCCCAAGAGTCCTGGAGCTGTGACTTTAATGAAAACAAAACAAAACAAAACAAAAAAACAACATAAAAAGATCAGAATGGAAAGAAATAGTGTTTGTTACAATTACACTGAAAACTTAGGGGAGACAATGACAGCTACTTAATTAAAAAGTACTGCGCATAGGTATTCAATTTGAGGGTATTGAGCACCCCAGTCCATTCCTTACTGAAAGAATATAGTTCTGATCTAGCTACAGAAGATTGAAAGGAGACAGATGAGCTTTCAAATATGTAAATAAAAGCAATAAATAGTTTTTCATGTTTTCTCGTAATAGACACACAAAAAAAAAAAGGATTAAATCAATACAAGAGAGAATTATTTTAAACTCGCAGAATTTCCCAGCTATTACTCATGCAAACAGATGAGAGACTGCTGAATTTCTTGACCAAGGAGGGAGAAGGTTAGTATAGGTAAAGGGGGATAACAGCTGAGAAAGAGGAATGGGGCAGATGACTGAAGTCCATCTGAACTCTGCTGGTTCGTGATTCACAAAGCATCACTTTTCATCAGCTGTGGGTTATTCCAAGTTCAAATCTTTAGGAATGCCCACTACCTCCTTAAGACTTATTATGATATGATATATATCCATGAGATAGACAATACTTATCACACATAGGTTGCTTTGAACATTTACACTTCCATCAGTGGCACTCCAATTACCCCACTGTCATCTTTAACAACAATGAGCCTAGTCCTGAATAAAGGATCAGACAAAGCATCTATGGACAGAGTAGGCTCTCTCATCAACTGAAGGTTTTAAAAATAGGGAGACATCATGCTTAAACAGATTTATGGAAATGAACAAACACAGTTACTGTCTAGTCTATGATGGAGGTCAGACTACATTAATATTACTTGTGTTTTCCAGTGAATTGTGACCACACGAACATTTGATGGCTGGGAGGTGAGCAGAAATGGAAACTCCTGAAGGGCAGGAAGCCATATCTGCCTCTTACAGAGATGCACTATAACCCTAGCTGATCTTTTTCCTGTTCATTTCCCTTGTCTTGACCAATAAATAAGTAAGCTCAAGCAATAAAACCATGAGGAGGAAAACTTGCTGACTAATGAACTGGATTTTTTCTCATTCCTGACCTTGCTGGGCTATTCCGCCAGTTTAGAGGATCATTAATCAATGAATTTCTTTCATTTTACCTTTGCCTGGAAAACAGAAAAGTTCACACTTTGCATTAATGTCACACACATATAGCTTATAAAGGCTCATTCAATGAATAAATATACACTTTAATAAAGGGTTTACCAGTTGTTATAAAATCTCTTTGGTTAATAGACTGCCTATAACCATGGCTACACAGCTCTCACTACCTCTTCTGCTTTTGTACTCTGCTCTGTTACTTTTACATAGTCTTTACTATTAACAATCAATACAACATTTTCAAATATCCCTTCCTATATAATGTGACTGAGAAGACTGAAAATATTTTATCTTAAGACTCTTTCTGATATCAGGAAGCAAAGGCATTTTTTTCCTCACTCTTATTGCTTAAGAGAAAAAATAAAAACCCATGTAACCACTAGCAAGCATATATTAGTCTCTTGGCTTTATTTCTGAAACTTCTCTATTAGAGCCCACTTAATTAGATGCATAAATCCTGTAAATGATGTCAATGTTCATAATTAAATGAGACAATTGCAATATCAGCTGCAGCACAAAATGTAGATAAATGTGGGAAGGAACAATAAGGGTTTGCTTTATTATAAATCTGCATGACTAACACTACCATAGTGATGTAGCAGAGAACCTATAACATCTGCTTCATACATATGAAAATTCAATTAAATTATCAGCCATGAATTACTTTTGTACAAATACCAACAATGAAAACTTTGACCTAATTATTTTAAGATTTTTTTAAGCAGAAAAAGGTCATATCTCAGTATGATGAAGTTGGTAGATTCATTTTTGTGATGCTTACACAACTTAATTCAGTAAAAGCTTTAAAAAATATATCTTTCACCAATGGCAAGAATACAAAAGGGGGGGAAGACAGATTTAAAAGGTACTGCTTCTCAAAGTAAGATCAAATAACATAATACTAAAAGGCAGTAGCTTGACTGTAAATTGTTGTAAAGTTGAAAGCTCTGTTAATTAGATTATTTTATACCAACCCATAGTCCATATCTAAGCCCAAGGTGCATCTTATTGTTTCTTTAGAAGAAATGTCTATTCTCATGAAATAAGAGATGGTGTTCTCATCACATTAATTTGGTTGAAGGAAGAGGAGTTTTGGAAAAATAAATGGGAAGAAAATTTATTTAGGAAAAATAAATTGGAAGAAGGATTTCAAATTTTTAAATGTTTTCACCCTGCACTCACTCAAAGCATACAGGACTGACAGAATCATTGCCTTTGTTTGCAGTGTGTGTAGATACGCATTTATATGTATATTTACACACACATGAATAGACACACATAATCCATATATGATGTGCATATGCGTATATATAAAAACCAATATATCCTTATCTTTTTGCTCCCTTTCTGAAACAGGCCGACTTTTGACCACACTGATGTCTAGCCAGACTGCCATCCTTAGGGAATATATTCCAGACAGATACTATTCTTTCAGATCAGAAGTGAATTTTAATATTTATCCCCAAATACATCTTGATGACAGATGTACTGTTCTTTCCATGTATAATAATTGGGAGTTGGGTCCTCCAACTGGATCTGGCAGCCCTCTTGAAAAGCAAACCTCAGAGTCTTTGGGCAGACGCTCAAGTCCACCATCATAAAATCTCAGCTGAAAGGCTGTGACCGATTCCTTCACGAGTAACATCTTACAGTGCTCTGTGATTCAGTGCTTCAGAAATATACTGCTCCTGACGTCCCATGAACTACTGTGAGAAACACACAGAGCCGAGCCCAGTGACACAACTAGCCAATTGACCTATTCTCCACCTTTGAAGGTATAGATAACAGAATCTTCTGCTGTTCCTTATAGGCTACCAAATCCATTGTTAGTGCTTAACAAAGAATAATACCAGCAGGACATATTTAAAGCATTGGTTTGGTTTTACCAAATGGTAAATGGCTAGATGGAGGCCCTCAGGTAAGGTGTCTAAGCAGCGACCTTACTTTTGCACTAAAGGAACAGCCCAGCACGTCCTTGGCCATTGCATGGGCATGCTAAAGAATATAAGAGGTGCTCTCCTCCTCATCTAAATACCATGTTAAAGGCTTAGGAATTAAATTAATTTAATTAACTTAGGAAATAAATTAATTAGCCTATTAAAGGCTAATCCAAAGCTTGCACTGTGCAAGGATAGTTGGGAAGAGCACTCAGTATGTGTGGGAAGGTGTGGACAGTCATTCATGGCTCAAAGCTGGCTGGACACAAGCCAGAACTGGTTCAGATCCTGTTTATCGACTGTGATGGCGCAGCTTCCATATCAGGGGTGGCTGGAGTTCAGATGGCTCAAAGCACATGTGGGGAAGGTGCAGGCAGAACTGTCTGCATCCCTCCAGACAGGCGTGCCTTCAGGTCTGATCAATCCTGCATGCTTCTCCTCCTGCACCCTGCAGCGAGGCTGGTAGCTCACAGGTTGCACAGTCCATTTAGAACTTGTTGCATTAGACACATAAAGTACCAGAGCAGGAAAGATGTGATGGTGCTGCAAAGCAGCAGGGGCCATATTTTCTTACTTTAAAAAAGCACATTTTCGTTCCAAAACTTGGTTCTGGACCCGTTCATTGCCATATGCTCCACTGCAGCCTCTTTTTCCTCCCATGATTTAGAGCACTAGGTATTGGTGTGGTAATGCTTAGTTGCTGACAATATATCTGTGCTGCCTGGGCATTCCTATACCATATAAACCAGCATTATTTAACAAACAAACAAAAAAATCAAGATACAACAAGCCAGTGATCATGTAATTTTGCCCCAGTGCTGGGACAGGAGAGAATGAGATGTTTCTGACAGATATCACATAAAGTACCACCTGCAGATGGTTCAGGACACCTGCATAACGCACTTGCATAAACTAAGCAAAGTTTTGCCTTCCCCACACATACACATATACACTTGTTGGGCTATGTAAAAAGCAGACACATGTCCTAAGAGACACCTCTTCCATGGCACAGTGCCAGCAGTGTTTGATTTAAATATCTGTTTTGCAGGGGGGGAAAAGACCAAACCTGTATCATAGATTTGCTTCCTATCAGAAGGCAGATGGAATGCTATTAGATGCAGAAAACCTCTATTGTTAACTGAAATATAGGTCCTTTCCTTGTTGAAGGCTGATATAGTGTCTTTGCTTCCATTATTAACTGAGATCTGTATGTTGTAAATGGAGCTGATATGGTCAGTAGTTTATAGTGATAACCTGGATCAAAAATAGTCATCTACCGTGTGATGACCTGCTGATGAGAATTGTTCCTCACACTGTGGTCTGTTGCCATCTAAGCTGTACAGAGAGCATTAAAAGTTATATATGACCCCTCCTACATTTCACAACAGCTTGCCATGGCCTGTTCACATTCCTTTCCTTCGCTTCACTGATACTTTATCCATGTACATTAGCAGCTAATTTCAGCTATAATAGAAGATTTAATATGTCAAGTTTTAGAAAAATTCCTCTCTGTCACATAACTGAACCTGGAATTACTATTGATTTTTACCAGCCCTTGCTAGTTTTCTTTTCTTGTACTGAAATCACGAGTGATGCTAATTGTTAACATGTGTAGCAATACACTCCTGTCAGTCTCCCATCACTGCATCTCACAGCCCTGCTGAGTCCTGAATCCATTTTTAATTCATTGATATCAGGAAATCCCTAAAGCTTTTACCATGCCCAGAAAGCAACTGCCCTCAGATATCAGTGACATCTTGGTGAATTCCTCTGACTGAGAGCAGACCTCTATTTGCAGCATCTACAGCTGAACCGGTCACCCTCCCCTTAGCAAAGGATAAAAAGAGTACAATTCAATGCACCCTCATCACATTGTTTTCCCCTGCAGTTCTGAGTGGTTTATCGTGACATATACTTAAAAAGGCTTTAGAAAAGATTTCTGTAATGAAATTAGAAAGAAGACAAAACAATAAAACATTGTATTCAATCCTCTTTACTTCATTAGTAGGTTTAGCAAGACCAGACTGGAGAACTGTGATATTTTTCTTCCAGGCAGACTTCAAATTCACACCTATTATGATCCAAAATTATTTTTCTAATTAACGTGTTCTTTTTCCCAATAAATATTAAAAAAAAAAAATCCCAAAACAATAATTACAGGATGTGCTGAGATTCAGAGCTAGTCAGAGCCCTTTGTGTTTTGAGCTTGCTAAAGTCTGGCTTCTCAACTTGATTACACTGCTGTAAATCACAGACTGGTCAATAATGCCACACAGAAGCAGCACAGAGTCAAGAAAAATACTGGAACCAATACAGGAGCTATATGAGCTTCACATCCCAAACCTGCAAGGCCCCATGTGCCCTAAATGTACTGAACCTCACTATTTTTTGCAAGTATTTTTATGCTCTCGGTGTTTTTGAGTCATACGTATACAGTTTTTGACTACTGAATAATTCAAGTCTTTTACAGATGTGTATAAAGCAGTCTTGGTACAGCAGATTAAGAATCAGCCTCCAGTCGTGTAACAGTAATGGTAAGATACATAGATGTCAAGGCACTGTGCTGATACTGTATTGTAGGGATATATCCCAGGATTAATTTGACACTTTTCAGCTTTTTGGGATTTCTTTTTCTTTTTTAAATTCAATCTGTCTTTGGCAATGAAGCTGATTTAGGAAAGAATCATTTATGTAACTAAAAGTCTAAATCTATCTCCCTCTGGCTCAACAGTATCTTCAGCAGTCAGGACCTACCTGTCTCTGTTGTCCATCTGCCTGGCAGATGTCTGCAAGGGAAGCACCCCACTCCTTGGATGGTCTTTGAACAGCAACCAACGTGGTGGCAGCACAACTGAACAGTCTGCATAGCTCACACCCTTTGAATAGCCACAAAACAGTATCATTTTCCACACTGTAGCTTCAGCTTTTCAGTCTCACTGAGACTTCAGTAGCACCTTTTCTCTTAAAGATAATAAAAATCTCCTGGAAAGAAATGACTAGCTGCCCAGTGTATATACAATGTGTTGAACTATCACAAAGGGTAGTTAGTCTGCAGCTTTATAAATACACATACATTCATATACTTACAATCAAGAGACCTTGGCTGATGTAGGTTTTGAAAAGGGGAGAAAAATGTGTCTCACCTGTCAGAGTTTATATAGAACAAAAGAGAAGAAGTGGATCCAGCTAAGAAAGCACAAAGAGCCCGTGAGCTTCTGTTTCCTTTCATTCAGTTTCACTTTAACTAGCGGACTGAGGCTGAACAATGAAATAGTTAAATATTCTGGATTAAACATTTATCTTAGAGCATTTGCTTTTTCACACATAAATTAAATTTTCTTGTTTAATCTCTGCTTTTCTTCTAATTATCTCTCTCCACACACGCTAATGGCTCACAGCTAGCATCTATCTTCAAGCAAGATGATTAGAAAATGTCTGTTGTTGTTGGGCTTGCTTGCTTTCTTTAATATTTTTCCTCCTGCAGCTGATATGCAGAAGTGGTTATAACAATATATATAAAAAGCAAGAATAAAGGCACAATTTAGGCACCTTCTCCTCGAATGGGACACAACTTACATTTTTGTATCACATTTTTACACATTCTTTAATAAGAAAATTCCTATGGTTCTTCCACCTCGACATGTATGATTGCTCTTTCATCTTGAACATTGATTTTTGTGTGTATGTGTAAGTAGTGTCTTAGAAAGGAATATCTGGTAAGACTTTATTACAAAGAAGCACAACTTCATTTCCTGTGCATTTTAAGTGTGTGGTTATGAAAATGGGGAAGAAATTAGAAAATTCAGACCAAAGGATGCAAACAGCATCTTTCTAGAAGCTACATGGCTAAGACCACAGGGGTGGATTGTGAAAGTTCCTTCTGTTAGTTGCGGTAAGCACAACTCTGCTCCCCTAATGAAAGACAGTCTCCAGCCCTAGGGTGGACATTGAAAAGCCTTCCTGGAGCACTTCTTTTTATATAGAAACACATGTAAATACAGGTGTAAATACAGATATATATGATAACAATATATATAGATAGTAATACAAAGCATCTTCATCAATGCCTTCTACTAGGAAGAATTGGATGTACCCAAGTGAACGCTGTTAAGTGTGGACTAAGTTCTCATTTACTGTTGGTGTGAAACTTTAAGTGATCATGTCCTTTAAGAAAGTGACAGCCTTAAAATCTCCAAGTGGACAGAGGTATAGATTGACAGATAGACAGCTACATCTATAAATTCATACTTACAAAAACATACACAACTTCTCTGCAAGGATGTGTACCCCTAAAGCTTGCTGTTAAGGGCATCATCCAAATGCCACTCAAACACCAACAGGCATGGGACATCGAACACCTCTCTAGGAAGCCTGTTCCATTGTATAATAATAAAATTATTTCAAAGCATAATAATATGCTTTAACTTTTGGGCAGCCCTGAACTGGTCACTTAGTTGGACTATATGATCATTTTAGGTTCTGTTCAGTTCTGATCTGTTCTGCTCTGGTTTTCTCTGTTCTGTTCTGTTCTGTTCTGTACTGTTCTGTTCTGCTCTGCTCTGTACGGTTCTGTTGTTCTGCTCTGCTCTGCTCTGTTCTATTCTGTTCTGCCAGAGAAGCTCTGACTACACAGAACAAACATTAGGATGCCCTGGAAAAAATAAATAGTACATAAGCTGCCATGTCTATATCACTGTGAAGTTTAATCCTGAGGTGTTTTTTCATAATTTCAAAAATATGTCTTTCAATTTACTTTTCTTCATATATATATCATGTCACAAACAAGTACTTCTCACTTGCATTTGTGTTCCGCCACCACAGCTCATCAGAGCATTTGGCTATCATCTGGCTTAGAACATCTCCAGCCTTGCCAATTAATTGATGAAGAACCATTATGAGACAAATATATCATCTGCATTTTAACTGCTTGAATGGAAGGTTATTAAAGTAATAACTGCCAACATCAAAGCCATTAATAAAATATGGGCTGGGAATAGCAAATTACAAATTTCTGTACCTAGTTCCCAAAATAAATTTGCTCTTGAAGGTAGTTTTAGCACTCATGATGACACAGATGAACGATGCTGATTAAAAAGGAGTGAAGAAAAGATTATCACTTCAGCATAGAAACCACCAGCATCATTATCGGTCTCATATATATAAAAAGTGTTAAATTTTTCAGTGGCTTCATAGCCTTGCTGTGAAATTGCAGGTGTCACAGTGTAGTAGTAGTAGTCCAGCACAAGATAAGGAAAGAATGGAGATAAAGTAGGTTGGATCAAGAACAAAAGCTCACAAAACACAAGAAGAGATGATAGTTCTGTGACTTTAAAACAGGCTCTTTGTGGGTTTCCTTTTGTGAATGAAATAGTTGTATTGCTTTTGCTGGTGATGAGGTGTCCTTTACAACAGGAACAGACACAATCACTTTGAAGGAGCCAACAGCTAGTTAATGAGTAAAGATGTAAATTATCAAGAGTGCTTAATGTTGTTTTCACAACCCAAAGACATGAACAAGCTTCCTAGAGAGGGAATGAATAGGACACAGGGCTCAGAAGTACTGTCTGTGCCACATATTTGCAGGGAGACCGTAGGTGTGCCTCTTTCTTTCTCTATACTTTTCTCCCCTCTCCCACTCTCTCTGTCTTCTTTTCAATTTAAAATTTAAACTCTTTTCAGCAAGACTGGCTCTCAGTATGTGGTTTGTTCAGTCCCTTGCACAATGAGGCACCAATGTAATGCAAATCACTGTATTAAATATTCATACAAAAGCTTCATAGTGTGACTGCATGAAATCAGAACAATCAGGGAACACGCATAATCTGACTGCCTAGGTAAGACGAAGCACGGAGATTTCGATTACAATTGCAGCCTCATTAGAGGAAGTGTGCTGACATAAGCTGTGTTTTCATTGTCGTAAGCCCAATTTCATAACCATGTATTAGAGTTATGAGTTCTCCTAGCAAGCCATAATGTTTTCACTTTTGGCTGTGCAATCACACATTGTTAGCTTAAGACATTTAAACTTTATAAATGGCTCTGTAATACGTGGTCTTTTCAGCTATAAAATTGTTCCTTAAAAAATAATGAGGCATTGGTCACCGGAGTCAATGTCACCTAACAGCAAATAAATTTTGGCAATAAATTAGAATTTAACTACATAACTGCAAGCAATTCCTTCAAGTAAGAATTAGTCATATATTTTCTTTCCATCCAATAAAAACATCGCTAAAATGCTTGTTCTTGTTTCTATCTGATGCTTTGCTTCAGGAATGGTAAAGGATGTGTCCAGTAATGAATTATTTGCAGCAGTTTGCAGGACTCTACACTGTGAATTTTAGCTGGAATGCCTGGATTGATGCAGCCTGCTTAGGAAAGACTTCCTTACTCTATAATCCAGATAAGGAGACAAAAAACACATGTGGATGGCTTGTTAATGTGAAAATACACTGAGTAAAATCAAAGTCACACTCAATAAAAAGTGGGGGTTTTTGGCCCTTTATTGAATGATTGAGCCTGTCTCTGGATATATTATTTGTCTATTTAGCCCATGAGATGTTCAAGGGAGCTTTTATCTCCTGTTCATCATGAAGCACGCTTTTCTTGTAAATTATAGCTCTGGAAGCTCATTATTACTCGATACTTCCTTACTAAAACTGTTTCTTTTTAGAAGAAGAAAACACTGCTGGTGTCCATCACAATGAATTTATAGGCAGTAGAGTTTATAGAAATATATTTTTAGCCCAGTGGACACACTTGAAATCTCACGGATTTGATTTAGGATTTGCATTTTGCACTTCAGAGCTTTAGACTACAGGACTTCAGTGTGTACTCTAAAGGCAGACTTTGGACAATGTTTTCAGAAATGCCCAATAGCACACCTGAAAGACGATTGGGCAACAGACTTAACCCCAAAGCCAGCATTTACAGATTATCATCATTTCAAGAAATCACAGCAAGCTGTTATGTCTTTACTACTCTTATCTCCTTCTGGTGTTTGACAAGAAAAGAAATCCACATGTGGCACACTGCCTGCAGAGCCTCATGGGTGCAACTGCAGATGGGAACTAAAGCATAAGCAAAGCCAGTGGGGTTGTGTTGCCACCAGTATGATCAGGTAAGGATAAAAACCACTTAACCCCCCCCCAATCCTATCACAATTATGCATTAAATTTTAGAATGTTCAGAAACCTTGTCCACTGTAGGCATAAAAATGAAGCATCACTCAGAAGCATCCTCAAAGCTCAACTTCAGGAAGCCTAGTGAGATCTTAGTCTCTCTGACCCCAATTTAGAACAACTGAAAAGGGTGCTGGTGTGGAGTTACACTCCTGTGGCTTCCCCAGAGCTGCCCTTGCCCTGGGGTGTTCACAATGAAGGCAGTGATCACTGGTTTTGGTGGCACTTACAGCAATATCAAAATGTATGGAAAGACTTTCTCAATTTCATTTCTTTGAAGACTTGTAATTATTTATTTGATGAAGATAGTTCATAATGTTAGAACCATTACCGTAGCCTCTAGGTACCTGTTTGTGTTACAATAATATCTAACTGCTTCAACCTTTGACCAAAGCTCCATGATACCAAAAGCTTCACCAGCTCCAGATTGCCACTATTTCCACACCAAAATCAAAATTCCACTCTATTTTTCCCCAGGCTATAAACACACAGACACATTTTTATGAGAGAGCCCCTTGATGACTGGAAGAAAGAGTTTCATACATTATATCCACATCAAAAAAGGAGAGAAGGGCTGAGCAGGTCAAGGGTGCTTTTATGGGAGACCTTTATAGCCAAAATGGCAAAGTGGCCAGGAGAGAAAGCAGAGGTTAGATGTGGAAGGTAAGCACATTCCAGCTTTGCTGTTGGACTGAATATTGGCACGATACTGCGGAGCATGTCTCATTTCCCTTCCATCCACAGAGAGAAAATGCTGGCATACAGCATTGCCAGGAAAACCCTGATCTGGATCCAGGTAAGTCCACAAGTCTTGACAAAGCCAGAGATAAGAGCTGGCTGATGCCCTGATCCTATGGGCTTGGAGCACATACTCTCACCATACAGAACTAGGATATTTCTGCGTTGATATCTTAAGGATTTTGAACTGACTGTACCAAAAGATATGCACAAGATTATATGTATTTTTATATATACCGTCGGCAACTGTTTTGCTACTGCAGGGTTCTGATTCAACGGCAACATGGGCATATTTCTTTAATAGGAGAGGTTGTTTTTTTTCCCCTGAGAACTTCATGTTCTGAGTGAGTTTATTCATGAACCTTGGAAACTTCATTAACATTCACTCTGAGCGAAAGAACAGCTTTGACTGCATCCACATTCATTGGATGTCTCACTCGATTCCATATGTTGCCCATCACACTGAGCACTCATTCCCCCCTTTGCTCCCAGTAAACAGAGAGCATGTTCTGGGAAGAACAACAATGTATCTTGAGAAAGCAAACAATTTTTAGCTGCAAAGCCCCACGAATGTTTTGAGTGATAAAATGAAGACAGGACATTTACAACTACCTTCAGAAGAACTCCTGTGACGCTGGCACTGGCACTATAAGGACTTAGAGTAGAATTTAATCATGTGGGGAAGCGTTTGTAGCATAACTTATCCTTGTAAATTTTGGGGTTTGCTTTTTAACCCACACTGTGTAACTTTCCCTTATGACTCACCTGTGAATTTCCCATCTTAAATACTGAAAGGAGATAAAAGAACAACCCAACACCCTAAAGTTCTTTAAGCTTTTTTTCCCCACACTAACTTGTACTTCAGAGCTATGCTTGAGGACTGACACTATATGTATAGTTTTGATACTTCTTGCACAAGACACATTTTTCCATTGTATTCGTACAATAAGAATCCATTAAACACATACCAAGGGCAGTTAGATATTATTGCAGCTATCAGATTTATTAATAGTTATCTTCACCAACCCATTTCACTACTTGTCACCACTTTCTTACACTGACCCTGCAGCTAAGAGAGAATAGCAAATCTAAGGGAAGATTTCTCCTTCAGAGGCAGAGCCATCAGGATCACTTCCTTTTTTTATTTCCTTCTGTTTCCAAGTCTTAGTGTTTGTATATTTATAACATTCAACTGAAACCAACTCTCTGGATTCCCAAGTTTTCCTTGTTTGTTCTGATGAAATGAATACATTTTCTGCTCTGAATAGTTTGCTAGCTAATCATCTTTAAAATGCTTCCAGCTTCATAGCAATCTTAAATGAGCAATGTCAGTAAACACACACTGGAAGAACAACCTGTAAAGTATTCAGATATATCATTGTTACTGACTACAGTTTTACCCAAGTGTTTCTACAATGCCTAATTGCATTCCACTTACCCATAGTCACTATGGAAAAAAAAAAACCAAACAAAGCCAGACACATACAATCAAACACCCTACAATAATCCTCAGATAAATCATAATGGACCAAATCTTTTAAAAAGAAAATCAGCTTTTCAGTGATTCTGATTGTTGCTCCAATGTAAGTCTTCAGAGCTCTTCACATCTTCTACTTGAATTCCTTTTGATAGCTTTCCAAACCTGGCTTAATCACCCCATGAAGGTCACAAAAGCTAAAAGGGGTGGACATGACATAGAATGATGTCTATAAGGTGCCTGGATGAAATAAGCTGTAAGGGTTTTGCATGAGTATCTAAAATAAGTGTAGTTCTTAGGCATTCTTCTCACAAATTAATAATAAATCTGCCATGGGTTATCATTTTAATTGAGAAGGGAGGGCTTAAAAAAACCCAAATACTGAAACTGTGCTTTCCTATCTGTTATTTTGAGGTAAAGCAGCTGCAGTAGTGGAAGAGGTCAGATAAAGCATATGAAAGTATGAAGAGTGCAACCTGGTAAGGACCTTCAAAGTCCGTGGACAGTAGCCAAACTGAAGCTGAGGAGTACACCAGTTGATGATTAATTCCAGTAAAACAAACTGAACTACTCAGTGACATTCCTCATTTCCCACAGTTTTATGTTCTATTCCTAAGGCCTATGGAAAATCACCTGTGGCTGGAGTCAGCCAGCAGCTTCCTGCGGGCTTTCCAGCACAGGAAGCAGAGCACCCAAGACAATGTGGCTCCTGGGTACCAGCAGCTCATGCCCCAAAACCTATATTACTAAAGAGAAATCTCCTACTGGCTCCCAATCATATGCTTAACCACAGCATCCCATTTATAACTTCCATCCTTTCCCCAGAACAGTGCAAAAAGTGTAAAGCTTGAAATGGTTTTTCTTTTGTCTTTTTTTCCTTTTTGATAGATAGCTGACAGCCGATGTTGCTCATTGACAGTAAATCGTAGCTGTCCCAAAGAGAGCACTCTGCCTCACCAGCCAGCTTTTTGTCAAGCATGAAAATCAGTCACCTTAGCAAAAGTATTTGTCACTTGTGCTTTGTTTTTCAGTTGCAGATGGGAAAATAGTTATTTCTGGTATTCCCATAGCTCCTGAAGGCCCCAGACAGCTCCAAGGCCACTTTGGGGTGAGCTTACACTGTATTTTCAGAAGCATTTTTTAGACACTGAGTTCTCAACATAAAAGAAGAAACAGCATGATGGAAATGGGAGCACTGGGTGGAACGTTCACTTGCAGGGAGAGGAAGAGAGCTCTACCTTCCCAGCCTGGGCTTGGTGCCCTGCTCTGTGCATCACACAATTCAGCACCTAAAAACCCACCAGTGGTTTAAGGAAAGGTATCTGTGGGGCTGAATGAAGCAGGGAGAAAACACGGGGTCCCTCCTGCAGGATCCTGTCTACCCACAGTGGGGCAAGAGATACTGGTGGAAGGGGACTGGGCAAAAGATTTTGCACATATGGACGGGGAGCAGCTGATATCCCCAGACAAGCCCCCAGAGGAGATGGATGGCTCGGTTGTCCTTGAGATTTGCTGCCTACTTGTCTGTCCCTCAAGCTCCCTGATAGATCTGGGTTTGAGTTATTGCTGTCAGCCCCTTGGATTAGGTTTCTGTCTGTTTTATAACTCTGTTTAGTATCAGCTTACTCAATATGTCTTTTATATCTCTAATGGTGAAATAAACCGTTATAAATTTACCCAAGAGATGACGGATACACTGCTCAGACATTCTTCTTGATGCAAAGAAACTGCTTTTAATTGTAACTTCTGGCACAGAAGGCCTTCCTCACTGCAGGTGATCTGCCTTTATACACAGAAACATTTGGTTTGTTTACTGTTACAGAGGAAAAATGTGAAGCTGATAGAAATGGTACAATTGAAATGTTTCCAAAGTCTTTGCAGCTACAGACAGGCTTCACCACTGCTGCAGCAGCCACACCAGGACCAGATCCAGCCCTTCAGCTGCTTCTCCAGCCCATGACCAAGAGAATATCTACCTTTTAAGAGAGGTGGGCTGCAGCCACTCTATGTCCTCTGTCCCTTAACAACTCCTTCCCTGGTGATAGCAGAGATTTTACTGGTTTTATACCCCAGTATTTGTGTTGCCTCAGACTGACATCACAACAAGATCACCATCCTGAAAGCCAGACTAGAGAGTTTCAACAAAACTATGTTTTTAATGTTTCTTTATACCTTAAAGCTGACTGCTGAAAGATATTCCCCACAAATTCCTCCCTCTTCCGTCACAGCAAGCTTAACAACATGAAACCTATGTGGTTCTGAAGCCTATAAGCTCCTGTCAGCTCTGTTTTTTCTTTCCAGTGAGGTAGGAAGCCTGGCAGCAGTGCCTTTGGTCTCACTGCTGAGGAGCAAGGACACTATGTCCATTGCCTGGACGGGCACCACTGCAGGCTCGGATATTTAATACATAGAGCTGCAGAAGGCAGATAGCTGGAGCCCAGGTCCCCATGGCCACTTACATTTGTCATGTCATAAACTGAAAGGAAACATCAAATCAGAGATGTGAAGAATGAGAGATAAGCTGACATCTTCCAATATCAAGACCAGGAAAACAAGCCTCTGCACAAATAACTAGCTGGAGTTAACAGCTTTATATTGCGTTCTGCTCTAAATGAACATGTTCATGCAGAAACTCCCATCAGCATGCCTCAGGACCTTTTCTGAAACTCAGTTCCTGAAAAGCATTAATTTTTCTCCTGTAGGCCCTCCAACTTACCAGTGATTTCTAAGGAGGAATTATAAATCTTCTGTGTATTAAACATTTGTTTTTCTCACTCCTGCTTGCTGTCAATGGATTGCATATTTATTTCATGGGTAGACCATCCTGTGTCTTATGCTGCATTATTTTGGAGCCATTTATCATGCTGATTTTGCAATTTCAAGTAAAGTTCTGTTGAACCTTTCCTTTGACAGCCTAGCTTTCTCTGTGGTAAGCTTTATGGATATTTATTTTTACAGGTCATATATGCAATGAGCTGTGACATTAACTATTTGAATTATGACAGATCCAGGAGACCTCATCTACCTGGTGCAAGGACAGCAGTGTTCAAAATCCCTGCCATGGCGTATACCTTAACCTAATTTCCTGCCATGTGATGGCAGGTATGTAGAATGAGCAGCTTACCTCTGTAGGTAAAATAACTCATTTTCTTTCCCAAAAGCTTTGGATAGACATACACCAAATTACAGATCTGCGTATCTTTGGGAGACCTTCACAAGGAAGTCAGTAGCAGGCCACAGGCCAGATGAACCCTCTTAGTGGATCAGAAACCAACCTTAGGTTATAGATGAGTTGTTTAATGCATGTTATGGTTACATGGCACTTGTATGATCCAGTGCAAACCTTAGGTACACAATGACAGACGTATGTAGATGGAAGACTTGGTAGTTTGTAACAAAACAAGATCGTTCCACAAGAGAAGCAGCAAGGTCAATATACCAGCTCACTGTATTCTCATGGCCAGTTCTCAGAGAAAGCAGGTTTCAACCCTTATTGCTACTGCTATACTCTGTTTTCCTTCCAGATGACAGTGTGAAGTGTCAAAAAGCTGAGTGATTTCTTCTGTTCCCTTCCAAGGAAACAGACAATTGTCCTGCCAGTTAATAAAATGTAGCCACCTACGGAAAGCTGCAGCAGTCAGAACAAAGACTGATCACACTGTTAGAAGCACAGATCTCTAAGCCACAGACAATAATAATGTGTGACATGAGTACAACTCATTGTGTCTGATATTCAGCATTGTGGTCAAAATCCAGAGTGGTATCTATCCATATCTTTTCAAAGCTTCAGGTCCTTTGCTTTTCTCTGCTTAAGGTGCTTTCATGAAAGTATAGAATTTCCAAAACTGATTATTTTGGTGTTGAATGCATCAGAGCAGCATTGTCGACATATCCACAGGTTGGTTTAGCTTTGATCTAGCTTCCTTCTCAGCATGACATATAAACAGTCACTGTGTACAAAGAACACTAATGGACTATAAGGATTTTGAAATGTTAAGTCATATAATTCTACTTATATTTAAATTCAGTAACTGTGATGGATTGGATAATATGTAGTAATTTATATTCTAAATTGAATGGGCAGGAGTCATCAAAAGAAGAGTTTAGATTGTGAAACTGCACCCCCTGTTTCTTTTTAATGTGAAAGATGGCTAGTACTGAAAACATCGTCTACTGATCAACTTCTCTGCTACCATTAGCTTCTCCATGAATATGAACGGAAGTTTATTTAGCTATACCTTTTTCTCTCTCTCTGTTTTTAAAGAGACTTACAATGGAAATACTTATTGCTGGAAAATAGCTGCATTCTGAGGCTATATTCTATCATTTTATTGACACTGAATAGTATTCTCCAAGCATTCTTACTGAAACCAGGGGGATCACTCCTGAAGTAAAGAGATAGTGGTGAGAGAATATGAAACTTTAGCTCATTAAAATGGAAAGAAAACATGAATATTATTTTTATGACTTCCTGTTGCTTCAGCTTTATTATTATACTCCTAACACTTGCAGAAGGTGCTTAGGTTTTAAGATAACTGTGGAGACCATCAAAATGACAAACACTAACAAAAGGTAAGAAAGGGAGTTATTAAAATATAATATTGAAACCCATATCTATTGACAGGCTGCTCAGAGCAGAGAATACATGGATCATTACATATTTCAATTCAAATTCCAAGGTTGAGATGTTTAATTTTTTTTTAATGGGCTGAAAGCAATAACATATCTTTAAGCAAAGAAGCTCAATATTGCACATTATAGTGTAATAATATCAGGCTTTAAAAACTCACTTCCAAATAAATTAACAAAATGCAGAAACATTAAAAAAGTTTAGGGAGACATCTTTTAGAGACTCTTTTAATTTGTTATGCATCTAAAGGCCTTTGGAAATGAACAGATACTCTTCACAAAGAGTTACATCCTGTCTTTCACTGTAGTAAAATTGGGAGTGATGCAAAATATTGGAGATTTTACTTCCTCTCTAAAGCAATGACAATTAGAATTTTACATATAAGATCAGATTGATTCTTGCAGTCTTGGAAAACAGTGATCATTATCTTTTTAGGAATAGACTCTATTAATATTATGGAAAAATCTGATAATCACAGTTGCTGTATAATTACTCTTGGTCATAGATACAATGGACAAGGCTTTCAAAAGTATCTACAAGATGTAGGACTGTAAGTCCTTGTGGCTTAACACCAAGTTTTGCCCTGATGATAAGCATTCTTGTTGCATTTTTAGGAATGCAGAATCAGAATCCTAAATTCAGCAAGTCTACACCTACCTTTAGCCATATCAGTTAGATACAACAGAGCCTTCTGCTGTGCCTCAAAATGTGCTTTTTCAAGTAGAAAGAACTCTTCATCTTCATGGAAAATGATCTGAACTTCCAGGGTCACTTTGTGTAAGAGCCATCCAAACAAGCTTTCCTACTGTTACCATAACCTCAGCGTGCTCCTTTGTAGAAACCTACCAGGCAGACATCTGCTGCCCATTTATCAGAACACAAGGACAGACCCTCTGCTTTTCCGCAGGCCAAAATCCCACCTGATGTTCCTTTATTCCAAAATGCTATTACCAAGGCTAGAGAAAATCAAGGTAACACAGAATCCCAGCACACAGCCAGAAACTTCATCAAAGCACAGAGAGAAAGAGAAAAGGAAAAAAAACAATAATAATAAAAAACTTGGCATTTAGGTAGCAAGGTTTTCCAGAACTTACTGGGCAGACCTAATGTTCTTGGATGTGTCCAAGACAAGAGTCAAGGCAGAAAGCTAAGTGGCTTCACTACCCATCACCAGATTTCTTGCAGAGCAGAAAACACACTTCAGCCAGCTAAAATGGGAATTTAATCAAGTACAGTCTAGAGCATCATTTACAGTAACACCCTGGCTCTTCTTAACACTAGCTCCAAAAGAGTTATCTTTCATACTAAGGCTGTGAAACAAACAAAGGGAAAAAAAGTGTTCTTTGATTTATAGAAACATGTAAAAGCCAGAACTTTTTTTTCAGTCAAAATCCAGAACCTTCTTCAATTTTAATAAAGATGACAATAAGTCCCTCCATGCCTTCTGAGGAAAAACAGAAAGAATCATTCAATTTACAAAAAAGCCCCCGACATCATCTAAATTTGGAGTTTCGCACTGTTATCTCACTCACATACTTTATTTCTCACCTGTTAAATTATACTTGCTGGGAACACAGCCAAGGAACAACTGCTGGCATTGTCGCTGTTGTAAGGAGCAACATTACCTATATTACTTAGAGAACACAGGAGGGTTGTGTGGGTTTTTCTTAAACTTGGAATGAAAAAACATCTTAGAAGCTATTAAAGAGAAGACAAATTAACTAGGAGCTTAATCTAATGCTTTGTTCTTTGGAAATGGCTAAATTTAATAACTGCGAAGAATTGTTATGGATGTTCAATATCTTGCTCAAGAAAATATCAATCAAACAGATTATATCTCCCTACCACTCCCAACAATAAAATGAGTGTTAGGAACACATCTCAAGGAGATGTGGCAGGCTGAAAGGGAAATACTAAACATTATCTAATACAGAATTCATTCTCTGAACATGGTTCAAAACAACTAAGTTAATTAAAACCTGTCCAAATATTACATGTCTGGAAGTGGAACAAAAAGGGCCTGATTTTGCTTGTGATTCAGCCTCTTTCTGCTGCTGTAATGACACAAAAGGCTAGGAGGGAGATGAAATGGCTTGCCTGCTCTGCCCACGCTAGAGGAGATGTCAGTGCAGATGGGGTAACAGAGAGCAGCATTTCACCATACACCATGGGTACTCTGCAGCTCCGCAGGTGATTCATTGAGTTGCAGCCAGAAACAAACTTTGTGGCAAAACTTCTGCTGCTTCTGAGCTTCGTCTTTTATACAGTTCAAGGTGGAATATAGTTTTTACACTTATATTTATTTATTCTAATGCCTATTATTCCTAAATATTTCCTAATAAATTTTTGGTAATGAACTGTCACAGAATTGAAAGAGTTAAAACAAAGTAAATTTTGTGCCTTTTCAGATAAGGATCCTTTCTATATCGTTATCTAGTAAATGCTTGACACTGAATTTTCAGAGTAAAGTATGCTTGGGTTATGCTTGGGTTACATGTTTCCAGTAGGACTTAAAGCTGATTAGATTTTCAGCTCTCGGCATGCATTGAGCATCTCACTTTTAGGACCTGAAGACCCTGAAATCCAAAGGATGCTTCCAATTAAGACACACATTTACACTTCATTGAACTTCCTGTTTTGAATGCACATGTGCATTATCACTGCACCTGAAATTACAATACATATGCGAATCCTGTCTCTAACCTTCAGTTTGAAAAACGCAGCTAATCTCACCAGTGACAATATATTAGTACTTCCTATAGCATTTTTCTCAGAAACATTTAATGCAGAACTTGGCACAATACTGACAATTATGAAATTAGAGAAAAGAATAAACTTTTCATTACTATTATTTTAAATATGTTTGTTATTATGATGCCATATTAGCATCCAACTGTCAGGATTATGTTGGGGCTGTCTTTCAGATTTCCCAAGCTGCTTATGTGTTTCAGTTATGCAAAGATGGGAAAGTCTGTAATTTTTGGAATGTCTGGTGCATTTCTTCTCACTGTAAATATAGTCCCAATATTGGCTTATTTTTAAATACTGTCCTCAGTAACCACTTACAAATGGCTCTGCTTCAAGGCAGACACTCAGATGCTCTGTAAAGATTGTTTATCAAAGAACTACAGAAGGCTGTAAACAAGCTTCAGATATAACGTAAATGCACTGCTGTTACAAATACCTTGTCTTTGGTGAATTCTTGGCTCCATTAAAGTTGCTGGGAATTTTGCCATTGACCTGTCTGGGGCCAGTATTTCAACTATTATTTATTCTGTTTTCATGCAGGACCATTGGGAACTGCAGCACATCCCCCACTGAAAAAAAGATCTAATGCTTAGATCTTAGACCCACTTCAAAAGCATCATGCAAGCAACAGCCCCACATCCTCAGCATCATGCTGGAATGGCTATGAAGGCTGAACATCAGCTTCCAGATCAAAAGTTCCCTTCCTGCAGCCTCGCCAGCTGGGAATGGGTGAGGAAGGACGAAGCTCCCTTCAGTTTCTCAGGGTCACATAATGGCGCAGGTAGGAAGGAACTTCTGGACATCACTTAGTTCACTCACTTTCTCAAAGAAGAGTCAGTAAAAGCAGGCTGCTCAGGGCTGTGTCCACCTGGGGTTTTAATACCTCAAATGGAGGAGATAACCTCTCCGGGCAACCTGTGCCACTGTTTGACCACCCTCATAGTGGAAAAGCTTTTTTCCCACATTTAAACAAAATTCCCTTTATTTGAGTGAATGTCCATCTCCTGTTGTCCTCTCAGTGGGAACTACTGAGAAAAGTCCATCTCCATCATTTAATCTCCTTCATCAAATATTCATAGACATTGATAAAATTCCTCCTCACCTTCTCTTCTCCAGGCTGAGCAGTCCAGGCTCTCTCAGCATCTCCCTGTGTAGTCGTGGTTCAGAAAAGCAGTTAAGTGTGTGTTTGTCAGAGCTCTGTGTTGAAAGGTCACTGTATTTCACCAGGGCATGTGGAGACATTGAAATTCCATCCAAAGCCAGAAAAAAGTTCTAATATTTTAAAATTGTCTGCAAAAGAGAAATCTATGGACTCAGTATCAAAGCAAGTCCTAAAATCCCCAGCCTCACAGCCAGTGGAGCTATGGAGTCTGCAGTAGCCCATCTGGAGGGCTGCCCTTTAGTTAGGCCATGAGACATCCTTTGTCTGCACCTCTGCTACACTCCAACTTCCATTTCATATATTTGAGGCAATATAGTTCTATTGCACGGCTTGTTTATTTCAAACACAATAATTTACTTGAAAGTCACAAAAGGAATAAATTTCCCCAAAGAGAGTTATTTAAATTAAAGCATTTCCTGCAGAACAGAACTTTAAATTACAAAATGAATTCACATACAGGCATAAAGTTGACATTTCAGTTTAATTAGGAAGACTAGTGTACAAATACTTGTTGTTAATACCAAACCAAGTCAGACTCCAAACTGCTTGTAATAATGAAATTAAAATTAGGGGCACAGATGAGACACTGAGTGAAAACTTGGACTGCTCTGAATTAATTCTGATAGGCAAAATTCATCCCATTACAGAAGATCAACAAATGGTTCATATATCACTATGCACAACCTGAGGCCTTGCTTCACACAGTGGGCAAGGTCCTCATATTAAAATTCAGAAATGTGAGCTTTTGAATCAGTATTTCTAAGATGTTAAAACTCTGCACTGCTGCTTTACATTTCTACATGGGAAAATTATATTCTCACTCTCATAAATTATTCTTTGACCTATATATGACAAGCTTTAAAAAAACCCCACTAGCTACCATAAATAGAAAGAGGTGAATAGGTCCTGTGCTGAACGTCTGTAGAAGGATGGATTTCTTTCACCTAGAACAATTTAATTTATGCTTACTTCAGCCAGGAATTCCTCTTCTCGTATTAGCAAGCTGAAAATCATCTGTATGGATATGTCCAGCAAAATGACACTATGTCGCAACAAAAGGAATTAGGTTTCATTGGAAGGAGAAAACAAACTGCACCAACAAATTGCACAGTGCTGTTCATCCAGCTCTTCCTTTGGTGGTGTCTGAACCAAGATATTTAGAGGACTGGGCTGTAAACGAAGAGCCCCATAGAATAGAGTTGTCAGGCACATACTCAGAATTCAAGGGCCCCTTCTAACCAGTCCATTTACTGATGTAACCTTCCACCACATAGCCTATACTCTCATACAACTCCTGCAGACCTTCAACCACATAGCCTATACTTTCATACAGCTCCTGCGGAGGCAGACACCTCTTAATTATGGTTCACCCACCTCCCCTTGAACACCAACCTCAAAATGCCACTTTGTGCCTGGGTTTCCCTGTGGCAAGGAGAACATCTGGGGCTGGCAGTACAGCAGGTCTAATCTCACTCATCATTACCCTGCCCACAGGGATGCATTACTACACAGGGGAAACACTCTGTGCCCAGCTAAAAACTGATCAAAGACACACACAGGACACCAGGGAGCAGGTTATGACTCCTTTGCCCAGATTTGCCTGGATCAGTGTTCATGGTGCTTTGCTTCTGATTTGCAGTCTACAGCTGAGCTGTGGATGAGACTCCAAATCAAACAGCAGCAGAAGCAGCACCAGAGACAGCTGTGTGAAACGGGAATTCTCTAAGAGCATTTGTTGGTTTTGTTCATAGATTGAAAATAAAATATTTCAACTTAAACACAGTCACAGATGTTCTCTGGAACACAGACCCGTTTAATGAAAATATCCTTTTGCTGTTCATTTATGGCGTCTTTCAGCAAAACACTGACTTTATGGAATGAACAACACTGGAACACAAGAGGTTCCACTTAAACTTGAGAAGAAACTTCTTCTCAGTGAGGGTGACGGAACACTGGAACAGGCTGCCCAGGGAGGTTGTGGAGTCTCCTTCCCTGGAGACATTCAAAACCCGCCTGGACGCATTCCTGTGTAACATTATCTAGGTGTTCCTGCTCCAGCAGGGGGATTGGACTAGATGATCTTTCGAGGTCCCTTCCAATCTCTAACATACTGTGATACTGTGATACTGTGGTAGTCAGTCAGATTATTATATTTGATTCTTTGAAAACTATTAAAGTGCTCTCAATGGTTTGCAATGTCATAGGACATATGGTCTACACCAGGCATCTTCAGATACTATTCAGGACTGACTTCCTTTTCATTCAGAACTGAATGAAGAGGAAGATGGAATATTAAATGCAGATTTGTGGGAAATAAAGTGTTCAATTTGCATAAATGCCAATATTCCAACAAGAAAAAAGCAGCAGAACACTTCCCTAGGTACCCTTTCAGAGTGATTTCCTGGTGTGAGATGCACCCCTATAAAGAATAACTTAGAACAACACTCGGGATGATGATCCACAAAGAAAACCTTGACTCATGGTGGCTCTTCTTGTCTGGATGCTAACATTGTTGTGATTTACCTTGTGTGGCCTCATTTTTCTAGGCACATGTAAATTCTTAAAAGGCACATCCTTCTTGGAAGCATTTGCAGTCCTCTAATGTCACATAACATGCTGCATTTTCATTAATGCAATTTGGGTAATGCGGTCTCATCGTATTACACTTCTCATTAACAATCTGCAGTTTATCAAGGAAGGTCTGGGTCTGTCACTGGGACTTCTCTTGAACATAGACCCTAACTCTCATGATCCCCTGGGAGAGGCAGTCTCTCACCAGTTTAGCTGAGTCAATAGGCTGGGAAGGGAATGGGGACTAAGTCACAGACCATATGTTGGATGTACTTGGATCACCACCCTTGTTAACCACTAAGTGATCCTTCCCTTTGACCTATGAGAAAATCTCATTAACTGGGAAAGAGAAGACATCACGCAATAAAACCTTGTGGAGATTTGCCACCTACACAGTTTTTATGCCAAATGTCCACAGGCTCCTGCACTTCTGAGAACTTCTCATGTGAGAGCTCAGCAGATGGACTGATGGGGAATTTTCTAGTGATTGGGTTACTATCCAAAAATACCATTAAGGGGAGTAATCACAGCACCCAAGTTTGGGCCAATTTATCTATATAATTTCCACTGCAGCTTTGCCTATACTCCATGGAAAAGCAGGTTATTCTGATCTCTGACTCATCTCTATTCCAAGAACCAAAAAAAGTTCAGGAGGAGGCCATCTAATTATATTATGCACCTAGAGTTAAAAGATTTCTGTGTTCTCTGCTACATAGAAAATGTTTCATCTTGATTTCAGTGAGACTTCAAGAAAGGAACAGAACATTTTGACCTCCCATGACATTTTGTTTCCATATTCAACTTTTGCATTATATACTAAGCAAGTGAAAAAAGTTTAAAATAATTGAATGCTTTACATTTTGTTATGAAAACAAATCCTTTAATTGTTCTTTGTATTGAATGTTTTGCTTGAAGCATGGTTTTTTTTTAAGGAGTTTCATGGGTATTATTTTAACAAGCACATTGCTTTCATTCCATTTTGGAGTGGAGCAAAATAAATCAGGATCACACAGTTACTCAGAAAACAGAAAATCTTGACCAACGCAGCTTCACTGAGCAGTCATTCACCTTCGGACCAGAAATAATTGCTTATAACTCTAAGCCAAGACACTGGGACTGTGCGATGGAAACTGGATGAAATGCATTAGCTTGGGATGGATACAGCAAAGGTCAGGTTAGATGATGAACTGGCTGATTTTGGCTTTTACTCCAGGAAATTTTGCAGCCTGTTTCAGGAGTGAGGTATTGCAGTTTCCATAGCCTGTGTAAAGCAATTTGTCAAGTCTCAGGAAAACGTGTAAAGCCAAACCTCTAACAGGATCATCCATTGTTCTAGGTTTAAGTACAGAAGAGGAAGGAAAGAAAAGACACAAGACATATTTGCAGGTCTGTAGGGTAGCTAGTTCTTGGATTTATGTCTTGACCCCAACTACTGATGCAGATCTTTCCCATAGTATATGAAGTAGCAATCAATATCTGACTCTGTCACCAAAGTAATTTCTGAAATACCTCCTTAGTTCATTCCAAGACTTCAGCCTTTTGAGTTTTCACTCAAGAAGCATTGCAGCCTCCAGTAGTACCACCACAAAGCTGTCAGAGGGCCAAACCATCTGCCCAGAGCCCAAACCAGCTGCCATCTTTCTAAACAGCTTTCGTATACACCAGGATTGAGCTGCAAGCCAAGGTAATTATATAGGCAGCCTCCAGCTTGGACTTCATCATTCTGTTTCCTGAGGGCTCTTTTGAGCATCTTCAGCTGTGTGACTGTAGATTCATCCATTCCTCCAAAGTACCTGTTAGCATATGTTGTTAAGAGCTCAACATATGGTGAGTGTATATCCATCCAGGCACACAGAAGTGCTTGTGGACATTGGACCAGGTGAACAAAGACTGCCCATGTGTCCTGTCACAGGGGCTAGCTCATTCTTATCTTGTGTCAGAAGAGGACAGAGTTTTGGTTATGTGGTGGACTTGTATCTTGCCATTTCTTAATGGAATATATGAGGATTTGCTCAAGATGATTGATTTTGACATATGCAATCTTTTTGTATGTTTGCATTCATGGGGCAGGAAACACCTGCCTTGAACTGCGGATGTGTGGTAGGAGTGGCCCCATCATGAAGTGGTATTAACGGACTTTACGTATGGCATCTTCCTGCTAGAGCATTTGGTACCACAAGGTCAAGGTAATTTTATCTTGTAGAGGACATTGACAGACAAGATCATTCACAAACGTGGTTCGGAGAAACAGAGGTGATCAGAGGTGTACAGAGACAGGTTTGATGTCTACAAAAGGCCTGGAAATCAAGAAAGAGACTCCTAATCTGTGGATTCCCAGTGCCAACATCCATCCAAGTTTACAGGCCAATGACTTTTTTCCTGAATGAAATCCAGCAGATATTCATGCTGCTTTTCTTGGTCAAAATACCTGGAACTTTGGGGACCCCAAGGGAACCTTGGGAGCTGCAGCTGGGCATCAGGGGCTGTTGATCTGCATCTACATTAGGCAGAGAAAGAAGTACCCAGCAGTGAGGTGATTAATCAAAATACTGTAAGTCTGGACATTTGACCGATTAGATTCCATGTAATATGATGCCCTGACCCTGTTTCTGATCTCATCATTGCAAGCACTTTATTCATTGTTTTTAAACTCAGTTGAAATCATGAGGGACTCCATAAAATGGGTATGGCCCATTTTTTAACTTACTCTCTTTTTAATACTTTAGTTCCACTTGAAAGAAAAAGATTTAAGATTCTCTCCCCATCACTCTTTTTTTGGCATCTTTAGATGGATAGTCTCCTAATTCCTAAGTCCTAGGGGACATTGGCAATTGAAAGTCTTGAATGTACTCTCGGCATGGAGAGAACATAAATGCTTTTCTATTCCAACAACACTGGGGAACAGAACAAGGTCAGGTACCGTCATCAGTTCTTTTTCTTTTTTTCATTTTTTAAACTAATTCAAGGAAAACTCATAAATACTTTTTGAAAAGGAAGCCAAATTCACCTCTGTCTCCATCATGTTTCACTGGATCTTCACCTACCAGAAATGCGATTGAAGGTTACTGCTTCATTTCACACCAAGATTTTTGTCCACAGGCACATAGATGCAATCTATCTCCCTCTAGTCCTCTGCTGTTCAGACTTCCACATCTGAGCTAGTCCTTGGAGGTCCATTCTGTAGCCATGGGTCTCATGACTACATTCATGAATACTTCTGACGTTTGACTTAACAGGTCGTCACCCAGTGTTGTAAGTGAAGGATGCACTGGGTGGATGGATGAATGAATGACTCCGTGGTCACACATTAAAAGCCCTTTGGAAATGAAGAGAAATTGCCCCTGCCAAGGTATGCTTCATATCATCTATTTTAGACATCCACCTGAGAAAGAGATGAATCACACCCTGGAGGTTCCTGCTCATCTCCTTATTAGGCAGGGATTCCAGACTGACCGTTGCTCACCCAGGCATCCCTATTGGAAAGGTCTATACCCAGGCAGAGGATTTTTTCCCCACCTTACTTTCCCTCTTCTACAAATATATGTAACACAATTTATATGCTGCATCTCTGTAAAGACAAGGGACTCTCTTTTCATGCACACTAATCTCCTGACCTGCACCTCAAAGGCTGGAAAATAAAAGATGATGCCCTACCTTTTGTTTGGTTTACTATAATGAAAAACCCAGCAGTTTGTGCCCTAGGCGTGATTTACACTGAATGATGTGCAGTGTTTTCCTTCCTTTATTGGCTGTGCCAACATTTTAGGAATAAATCTAGAAAATGTGTGAATTCTAATATCTGTGCATGTGAGTTTAGTGCCTTTATATAGACGACTTAACTCAGTTTGCATCAGCCAATTTATTTCTTGGCAGTTTCTCAGTTTTGAGGTAGAAAGTACGTTACTTGTGAAACCATCTACATCTTTGCATGGATTAATTCCTCACTCCTTTTCTGCCTGCAGCCTGGAATTGTTTCTAAATTGAAGAGGGCTGTGGTCTTAGGTTACTTTTTTTAATGTTTTTCAGTGGTAATGAACAAGTGGAAATTGTCACACCCAACCGAGCTCAGTCATTAACAAAGTTAAGTAACAATCAAGGCAGATACTTTTTTCAATCTTAAACTTCTGTTTTGTATCAGAACTAATTATTTCAGCCTAGAGCCTGGCACAACTCACCCTTATAATCGAAGGGAGGTTTCAGTGAAAAACCTGCACCTTTATAAAGAAGCTTGGCTTTAAGTCATCTCCCACTGAAACATCTGAAGACCAATATTGCACAGCCCCCCGGTGTACTGGATTATTGTGAACATCCTGCTGGTTATAAATCAGCTTTCCATATAATTGTGCTCTTATTTAAAATTCTAGTGCACCCACAGAAGAGCAAGAGAAACTGATAAGCATTTTGTAAGGTTATGAAGAATTAGAACTCTAGGTAAATGTCAGAGAAAAGATAGTAGGCCATAAATCATCACTTGATGGTATCAGGTGAAATAACCTGTTCTCCCCGCCCCCCCCCCCCCCCCCCCCCCCCGGGCAACCAACCCTGAATATGTTAAATGCTGAATTTATCAGTGATGCAACATCCCCACTGACACTTAGATATGAGGCCATTTCAGCAGCGATGGAGAGTTTGTGTTTCATCTTGCAACTCTTGATTTTCTTGGGGACAGGATGTCTCCAGTGACAGATAAAAATAGGGCAGAGTGGTAGTAAAACTTAAAATTCCAGCCTTACAAGTGATTGCCTCGTATCTGCCTTCAAAAGAGTTGGGAAATAGATCTACCCGTATGACAAGAGTAAGACAGTTTCTTTTCCATCTTTGATAATCATGAATGCTAATGGTATCTCTGCAATGTTGACATCTGAAATTATGGCAACCCAGGTACTCAGGCTGCCTGATGCAGCCTCTTCATATCTAGATACATGTAAATCAGTGAAGGAAGAAAACCAGCCCAGCCTGGAACCAAAGGGGAATCATTAACAAATGCTTCCAGATCAAACTAATTTTTTCTTTTGTCTCCACATTTCACGCTTCATTTCATTGCACAGTGGCGGGGGGAATGTTGTCATCTGGCATTGGTAGCAACATCATATAAAATGCAACACCCAAAGGAAAAAAGAAATTGTCTATTTTTTGCTCGAAAATTGGAGTCAGATTTTCAGAGGAAGGGAGCTAAATCATGCCTGCCAAATAGTGAATCCTTGCAGGCACACGCAGCCACAGCCACGCAGCACATACACGTGAAGGCCTGCCAAAGCTGGGCTGAGGAACTGCTATGCTGCTCCTGATTTCTCCCTTTATTCCTCCTCTTCAATCCTCACTTTATTTCTCCCCACAGAGCAGAAATATAACTCTGGGGCCTCTTTCCCACCCTGCGACTCCCAGCATCAATTTCCCCTGTACACAATGAGGGATCTCAAAATAGGATGATGGCCACTAACTCCTGCTTCTAATGAACACGCTGCTCAGAAGCTGGGAAGAAAAAGCCTCCCATAGGAGGTCTCCATCTGCAAAGGAGCCCTTGCAGAAGGGACACTGCTCGGCAGGCCATGACCTCAACAGTTGTGCAGCTACATCACTGAACTCAAGTGAAGCTCTTTCCAAGAAAGATCATGCATATTTTCACACTGTGGGTGTTTTGGTGCACTATTTGATAACATTCCTGTTTGCAGCCATCTATGAAGAAGGATAAAAATGGATTGCTCTTGTTGAAATGAAGTTCCCTGTGTAAATAATCACTGCTCTGCTTTTCTCACAAGTAGAGGCCCATGCATATTTGGGTGAGAAGCATGATTCAGAGAGATCCCTTGGGGAGCACAGAGCAGCAGGCGCTCTGGCAGGGGATGTAGCACACTTTGAAACAGCATGGTGTGCACATACTCTTCCTCTGCACAGACATTAGCTGGCTGAAAAAGCCAGACCAGATAGCTGGAGGTGTTGGCAATATTGCACTGCTCCATCTCGGGGGCGATGACGACCCATGGGGCTGAAACTCTGGGGACCATTTGAACAGAATGGGGCTGCCCTGCAGACTGGGGCAGGGCCAAACCCGTCTGCTACTTGAAACTTTGCTCAAGACTTTCATTTTTGTAGGGTTTGAAGAGCATCCAAAGAAGTTAAAACCACAGATGGGATGAAGTGAACTTGGATTTAAATTTGGATTTCACACTGCACATATGCATACGCATACGTGCACGGAGCACAGCATCTTCTCTGATACTAAAAGATGGTTTTGAGCCACTCTTGGGACAGAGATCAGCTGGGACACTGCATCCCTAAATCACTCACACCCCTCTGAATTATAGGCACAGATATTGGGGAGAAAGGAAAAAAGGGAGAAGGAAATCTCGCCTCCAAAGATATGTTTTAATCAATCCACAGCGTACACCTCATCTTTACCATCTGTCTACATGTAACAAACAGAAAGTAACACCTCTCAGCAACAGGCTTACTCCGCTGATTTTCTGCGTGGTTACCTTTCATACATGAGCAGAAAGGATAGAACCATTATTTCTCACTGCAGCTCTCAGTAGCTCTGAAAGGACTTCCTTCCCTTCCCCCAAAAGGGAAATGTCTAAATGCTCAGGGACTCTTTGTATTTTTCAGTAGTTTAGGCTTCTCCTTTACCCATTTGCACCTACATATCTACAGAGAGGACTGGGAAATCACATTAAGTCTCTGATTTGCACTTGCGCTACATATCCCATGAGTTTATGTGGGACTTTGAAGAGGACTTTCAAACTGGGAGAAGAGTTTGTTCTTTCTTATTTATTTATATTAGCTACCGGGTTACATCAGCTGAAATTGCCACTTGCCCGATCCTCAGATAAGACTGCATGGGCTTTTAGACACCTGGATCTCCCAGAAGAAGGGAAGGATGCTCTTGAACCATACCTTGTAAGCCAGAGAACTGGCTATCTAATTTTCTTCTCCAGAGGTCCAGGGGATTTGGAGTTAAAAAAGTTGTATTCTCCTCTGTTTTGTGCCTTGTCTGTGCCATAACAAAGAGGTTCAGTGCAAAAGGGCTTTAAATCAGAACAGCCAGGTTAGGAGTACTTGTTTGAAGTGTAAACAGTGCTGTGGGGTAAATGGAATGTAAAGCAGGACAAGTTTGTGCCTTTATTTCATCACCTGTGAAGTGTTTTGTGATTTGGTTTTCTTTGCATTTCCAAAGTAAACTTGAAAGCTCCAGGAAAGGAGAAAGCAAGATATGAAATAGCCATTCTTCATATATGAAATTAATATATAGCTCTGACAATTGTCACTGAAGATCTCTGACTACTTTATGCAAGAATAAAGCCTCCATTTTAATTCTGGATCATATTCCTACTTAACCAGTTGTATTACATGTGTAAAATACACTTCTTTGATGGTTTTAAATACTGTTGTCAAATACTTAAGAAGCTTCCCCTCAGAGAGAGGCATTTCAGTGGTGGAAGAAGAGACTACATGTGCAATTTAAATACCCTCTTTAGCATGCATATGTCATTGGTCACTTAAGGTGAAGAATACGGAATACCAAGTGTTTCATTTATTGCCTGCCTGATAGTTCGTAATTTCTTCTTCAACTCTGCTATTCATAAAATGTGCATTTTGTCTCTGAGCCCAGAAATAGAAACCTTGTGTTATTTGTAATACAACTTCTCTTATTCCTGTTCCTGTGGGTAAAAAAAAAGGAAAACAAAAACAACCCACAAAACCTGTGAATTTCTAACATCAAAACAAATGTGGTGCCTTTTGTCTTTAACCTTCTTCAGCAGCAAGGTATAATAACTACATGCAAACAGCATTGATTGAACAAGATAAGGCTGTTCATACAGGGGGGAAAAAAAAGCCTTCCACTCAAAGAAACATTTAAGAAATGTGGGTGTGCATATACAATAACTTCCTTTTGCAAAGGACGTAAAAATAAATAATATAAAAAAATATATAAAATAATATAAAAAATAAAAAATCTAAAAATAAGCCACATGTCCAGTTAATTATGATTGCATATTGGGGTGTCATTTGCAGCTATTGGTTCCCATTGGGATGGATGCTGGAACTACTGTTCTGAAAATCAACCCAAGAAATCTCCTCATCTCTGCAAATGCAGCAGAGCCATGGCAAGAAAAACCATTAGGAAAGAAACCTATTACTCCTGCAAAGTAAACAACAGAATGTTTCCCACCCCAGCAAAATGCTGTAACTTCTTAACTATGTGAATGCCCTGTTAAAAACAAACAAAAGTGTTGCAATAGCCATTGGAGCCTTTCAGCTTCAAGTATGTACTCAGAAAGGTTCCCCTTGTGAGGTTAACGTCTAATGGATATGGCAGGAGAACTTGCTGGTTCTGGCTCTGTCAAAAACTGGCTGCACGAAGCACTAAACACGCAGAAAGGAGCCACAAGTGAACATTTTCTCTTCATGCTGGAAAAAAGGGTAAGTGGGAAAACATTTCAGAGGCCAAGTTTGAGTCCCAAGCACTTTAATAATGTATTTATTTATTTGTCAAACCCTATTTAAAGGTGAGGAACAAAAATGCTACAATCCTGCTTTCTAGGTGTGTGGAAAGTGATAAAAGGGAAGACAAAAACTGCAGAATGCAAACCACAAAGGAATTAATGAACCAAACTGAAGCATCAGAGTAACACATGACGCATCATATGTTCCAAAGCCATAGAAACACCGAGCCTTGCTAAAGGGGAAAGGTGCCCAAAAAAGAGAAACCCTACCTTCTGCTACAAACCAGATGTGGGACTTGGAGGAGACATGAACAATTATGGGATAAAGGGATCTTGAAATGAGAAACAGAAAATGTATATGTAACATATAGAAAATTGTACATGTGATATACGCAGTATATCACCACCATTTCTCCTGATTGGCCTTGGATTGAACCTTCCGTTGAGCACTGTATCCAAATGCATGAGTACTTTTCTTCTAGCAGTCATGGTTACATAGGTGCTTAAGTGCCAGGATGAATCAAAGTCCTCAGCTGTCTCTCTCATGCCACCCTCCCGTGCTTTCCACTTGTTATTTATCTGGGTAGTCTCCACTGCTGCCTGTGAGTACATTCCCCACATAACTAAGCCCCAGGCAAGGAATTCCACTTAAGTTAAGTGTGTGTCCCGATGTTCTGCTGCTCTCAGGTTTGAGACAAGCTAATAAAAGCTTGGTAATATTTATCTTTTCTGCTCCCCTTAAACTTTTGTTTTCCTTGATGAAGTCTTTCATGCACCCCAAACTTTCCAAAGATCCTGGTGCACTTTCTCCACACAACGTGAATACCAGGCAGTGACCAAGCTGCCCCTTCACTCAGGCTGTATTCTGATGGAGCTTCCCACCGCTGCAGCTCATTCACACAACTCAGGAGAACAGCTCTTTAGCCTTGCTCACTGCCGGTGCTGTGTCTGAAAGCTTTCTTCCACGTTGCTTGCAGTCTTCCTGCTTTGAGCAGCTGTATCCCCAGAGATGGGTTTCAAACTGTGAGATAGAAGTTGTTTATAAATAAACCTGGATGGAACTAAGCCTAGGTGACAGGCACACAGTCCCAGAGACAGCAGGAAGCTGGTCATCACCAACTGAAAGCTGAACACAGATTAATTCAGGCTAGAAGTGAGATACCTCGTTTCATTGATGAGTGTACCTGAAAGAGTTTACAATGGTTGGAGTGAGTTTCTCCTATTAGTAATTTTGAAATCAAGACTACATTTATTTTTGGAGGCTTTTTTCTGAAACATTTACTCCGGTTCAAACAAGAATTACCCAAAGAAGGTGACAGGATTTTGTTATATGAAGAGGCTACCCCAATAAGCATAGGCAAAACTGTATTTCCCCACTCTAAAAAACATTATGGATATGTCCCTTGGCCTCCAAGGAGTCTACAATACCCCTTCCAAGTTTTCTATTCACATCCACACTGCCACAGAGACACCATACTCCTTGCCATATGAATCAACAATTAAGCACAATTACAACTGGCTGTGGACCCTAGTTTAAGGGATTGGGATGTTGTATAGGGGCACCAGATCAGCCTGTTGTCCTGGGGAGCAGTACCCACAGCCACTGGGTGCCACTTAAAACACATTTGGAAAACAGAAGCACTGGGGAGAATTGGTCTGATGTCACTGACTGTATTTTGCATGCTGGTGTCCAGCTGTGCTCCAGAAACCAAACCCTGGACACACTGGACACACTCTTCATGGGCTTGTTCACCGCCCTCAACTTTGCACATTTCCTTAGCAGCTAAACTGCCCAAAAAAGCCTATCTGTCACCTCAGACCACCATTATATTTTTTGTAAAGGGAAGAAAGATTGTCTCACTAAGAGTAAAATGATCCTCTTGGGTACCGGGGAATGAAGCCCAGTGAAGAAGCATGGCGCACACTCAGGAGGATAGGAGATGTCTGAACTGCAAAAGCAATTAGATCCACAGTGTTTCAGGACTTGTTTTCAATGGTTCAGTGTTCTTACTACAACACATGCATGACTTTTATGGAAAGCAGATAACACTCATAAAAATATCTGCTTCGTTAAAACTTGATTTCCTGCAAAGATTTTCCTGACTGCAAATTTTCAATCCGTTCCAGACACAATCTTTTGCAAATGGCATCAAAACTATTGATTTTATTTAAAGCAAAGAAACGAACAAAAACCTTTTCACTAACTGAACACTAAAATGCTTCTGAGTGATTAGATTCAGTATCTTATGAAATACTACTAAAGATACTGCTAAAATCTGAACCAGAAAATAAGAGACTATAATAAGTGATTAGGCTGATAATTCTGTTAGATCTGAAAGTTGTCTAGCTATGAGATGGTGGCTCTAATTAAAGGAAACCTGGACTGTCTGTAACAGCAGTGTTGTGATCAGAAGATCAGAGGGTGAGTCGTTTGTAGCTTACACGTATCTGCATGAAACACTGGTAACGCATTCTCAGTCCCACAGGCGTTTATACAATGAACACCACTGGCTGAAACGTTAAAGCAGATGAACTCAAATACAGGGACTATGTTTTCATTAGCAAGGGCAATTATTGGTTCATACAATGTAGCTGTGGCTGCAGCAGGCTTTCAGGCACTGGTGGTTTTTAAACTAAAAGTGGATTTTCTGACCTTTGAAAGATGTCTAGTTTGAACATGTATTGCATCAGAAGAGGTCTGTGGTTTATCTTGTAGGGATGTTAGAATAGAAAATTACATCAGTTCCTTTTCATATCAGGTTTCACAAATGTGTGTGACAGAGTAAAGTATGTTTTAACTGCAAAAATTTCTTCCTATATATGGCAGAAATATCTTTTTGCTGGAGTCAAAGCATAGCTTCAGTTGGTTCAGTAAGTTCATCATGACACTACCAATGTTTCCAGAGGACAAATTCCCACAGAGCTGGAACTGGGATCCTTCTGCCTGACAAGGCATTGCTTACAGACCTGTAAAAAGGGAAAAGAAGGAATTCACAACAATAAATACATCCAAACCCTGCTGCATGTTTTTGATTAGGTTTTGTTTGGGTTTTTTTTTTGCAGGTAGAAGGAGGTGATCCTGCCCCTCTGCTCTGCTCTCGTGAGACCTCACCTGGAGTATTGTGTGCAGTTCTGGTGTCCTCAACATAAAAAGGACATGGAACTGTTGGAACAAGTCCAGAGCAGGGCCACGAGGATGATCAGGGGCTGGAGCACCTCCCATATGAAGACAGGCTGAGAAAGTGGGGGCTGTTCATCCTGGAGAAGAGAAGGCTGCATGGAGACCTCATAGCAGCCTTCCAGTATCTCAAGAGGGCCTACAGGGATGCTGGGGAGGGACTCTTCATTAGGGACTGTAGTGACAGGACAAGGGGTAACGGGTTAAAACTTAAACAGGGGAAGTTTAGGTTGGATATAAGGAAGAAATTCTTTACTGTGAGGGTGGTGAGACACTGGAATGGGTTGCCCAGGGAAGTTATGGATGCTCCATCCTTGGCAGTGTTCAAGACAAGGTTGGACAGAGCCTTGGGTGACATGGTGTAGTGTGAGGTGTCCCTGCCCATGGCAGGAGGGTTGTAACTGGATGATCTTAAGTTCCTTTCCAACCCTAACTATTCTGTGATAACACCCAGAAAAAGAGACATTAAGCCTTTAGTAGTGGTAGGAACCGAAAGAAGCACATGGAACATGATGTGAAGAAGAGACACAGGAGGAGTTGAGACACAGGAGGAAAGAAGGGATACAAGAGGAGGGAAGGAGATAGAGGCTAGGAAGGAGAGAGATATAGGAAGGAAATAGAGATAGAGGAAGGAGAGAGGAGATGAGGACATATGGAGATTATGTCTCACCAGGAGTTTGTTTGCACAAGACAGAAAGACTCTGTCATGCCAATCACTTCTAAGACACACCTTGCAACTCACTACTGTTGTGACATTCCTCTCTGAAGGAAATCAAAGGAAGTTCTTTCCCTCTGGTTCTTAGCTGTGCACCAGCATGTCTCCTACAACCGAGACTCTGGGTTCATTTTTAACATGTCCCAGATATTGGGTGGATAACCTTAATAAAGATAAGGATGTCAGTGAACTCTTTGATGAATTTCCACGTTTTTATAAATCCATTTAGTACCTAATATTTTTCTACACATGTGCATATGGCTGTAACTTTGATGACTGTCCAGCTTTTATCCATATGTTAGGATAGAAATAGCATTTAAATTGAAGATTTGTAACTTGAACTCAACATTGCAGATATTTAGTGGCTAAGAGAAGGAAATGCCCATATCCTCTTCCCAGTTCATAATAACATTTTCTTCTGCATAGACTTATTTTGGAGCAACATATAAAAATAAATATAGTAATAGCAGTAACACTTTGCACTGTTGCAGCTTACATTTAACTTGCCATAAGCAAGTTAAACAACCACTCCTCTTCAAATACTTTCACCACCACCCTGGATTTAGGATATTAGAGGTTGGTGAGAGATATTAAGTAACGTGTCTCAAACCATTCTTGACATCTGTTGCTGAAGCAGGAATAGACAGCAAATCTCCCGAGTATTTACCCATTCACTTCACCACAAAATGATCATTTCTGTCTACAATATGAGTTCTTCAGTCAAGAGATTTCAATTACACAGCTCAAGCACACAATTCACATTTACCCTTGGATTAAAAAAAAAAATTTATTCAAAGAAGGACAAACATTTTTTTATATTATTATTGGACTTTGAACTAGCAATCTTAGACTGACTTGACAATGCAAGACAAAGGTTGGCAGCTCACATCTGGGAATACTCTAACAGCATTAACTTGCCCCAGTGCCCCAGACATTAGGAGGATTTGTTCAGGGCAGCTGAAGAAAGTGCCCACTGGGAAGAAAAAGTGCACCAGATCATTGCAATCTACATCCTCATCTAAGAAGACACATTTTCCAGCTTAAATGGGAAAGTATAAATCCCTTCCAGATAAATCCTGGATAGAACTAAGTACTACAAAGCTCTTAATGGCTAGTTTTATTCTATTCTGTTGGTGACATTTGGGGCCATTCAGTACATAGTAAGTTTAGACCATAGACTCCATTCTCACCATTAAGTCTGCAGCACTTTGCTACTGTCCTCAACAGCAGTAAGATTGTTCCCTTCAGTTTCAGTGCTGAGAGATAACGAGGGCCTTTCAACTCCTTTGAAAATGGGGATTAAGCATATATTTATAGAAACATGGTTTTCATGTGCTGCTGGATCAGGGCCAACACACTCTGCACGATGCAGAGTGATGCTGTATTCTCAACCCTACAGAACCCAGTAACATTATCAGAAACAGATTTTGCCTTATGATTTTAATCTAACAGAAATCGGTGCCTATTGGCCGAGATGCAGTAGGGCTAATACCACTGCCAAGATCATCCTACTACTGTCAGAACTGCAGATCTTTCAAGAGACACCTTGAGGCTGAAGTTTTACCTGGTACAATTTCTCCAAGCTCCTCAAAGTGACATAAACATTTTATAACAAGCTATTATAGAGCAAGTACCTTTTTGTGCTATTATTTTTCCTTACAAAGGCATGAATTACAGGTCGGAGGTCAGGGACTTACCTGGAAGATTTGTGGAAACTGAAAGACATAAAATTAATCCTTTAAGAATAAACCTGTACAGTCCAAGTTGCAATGAGAAATAAGTTTACATGGTCCTGTCATTAGCCCCTGGCTACCCCAGGAAGGAAAACTACAGCAACATTTCTATAAACAAACTGCGGTTTTGGCTACTTCAATTTATTCTCTTAAAACTTGGCAGTTGCTCAAATAAATTGGCATTGTTTTTCCTCAGAAGACTGATTGGATTATTTAAATACAATAGAGTACCTTCCAGTTGTCCCCGCTTAGCAAAGGTTACCCCATTTTTTTGTAGCAGGAAAATATAACCTTCCCCCCCCACCCCGTTACCTCCAAAACTGTTTTACCTTAATATCTTTTGGGTGAAAGGGAAGGATGACTCTTCCATTCTACATCCTAGCAGATTTCTATGCTAAATAGCATTTAGATCTGACTTCCACTATATCAGCAGGAAATATGGAGCTGCTGTGCCATTCTACTTCTTACCCCCTGCCCTCAATTTTCATACTCAATGAAACGAGTTCAGCAGCCATCTGTAATTCCACTTCTAGCAAGCTGAATGTCAGAATTCCTGCTTTTTTTCCAATGTTAGACAGCCCAAGGGAAACTACCATTAGCTTATTCAAATGCCAAGGGATGTGACATTTTCTACCATCGATACATCACCTTTCAGCATATGAAACTTTGAAAATCCTTGTGTCTCCAAAGCAGAAAGAACATAAAAGTAGCTTCTCATATTTTCCCTCTCCCAGGGTAAATGCATGCTTATGCACAAGTTCAAGGAGGAACTCAGAAGTCAAAGCTGTCTTCAACTCTGTCTATGCTAGGAAAAAAGCATATGCTTTGAAATATGATAGCCAGCACGTTGTAAAGGCATCATGGAGGCAGAGTAAAGGAAAAGTACTTCTGTATTTTGCTGATCAAAACAAATGCAGTGTTTCTTGGCCCTATACATATGTGCTTCTGTATCGTACAAAACATCTTAGGAAAATGACCTACCCCACTGCTGACGGTAGCAGAACCAGAACACGGCTGTTTCTGACTCAGGCACCCAAACTGCTCTGCTCTTGACCCAGTCAGTGACGTGATTCTCTCTACATCTGCATATTAAGGAAATGGGATCGCAATAGGTCACAGAGAGGGTTCTGGAGAGCTAAGAATTCTTCACTGATTATAGCATGCTGTGCTGCTTTCTGGACACATGCATAGAGAAGTAACAGAAAATAAATAAGGTTGCACAGTTAATGCTCCGGGGCTGCCAACTTTTGCTGGTTTATTGAGGCTTCAGATATTTACTAATTTACTTAAACTTGCAGCTTCTTGGGTCTGGTGACGATATGTCTGTTTTATTTTCATTTTTAAAGAATGTTTCTATTTTTTTACAGCTGGAGAAGAAAGCTTGAAGTTTGAAAAGTATAAAGACATGTAGAAAAGGAAACCAAAAATACAGTGGGTGGTGGGAGGAAAAATTGGGGTTTCAATGATCTGCCAGCCTCCTGCGTTTATGTCACACATTGGGAGGATGTCTGTGAATCCTAGATTTTCAATGTGCAGAATGCGCAGTGCTGGGGTGGGAGAACGGTATTAAGCAGGTACTCAAACAGATTGGATGTGTTTGGGAAAGAACAAGCCAAACAGTCCTCCCACTTTAATCCTACTCCCTTACTGTTACATTAGTTGTTTGTGTAGATACTGGCATACTTAAAATGGGCAGGAATCGTAGACTCATAGAATCATAGAATAGATAGGATTGGAAAGGACCTTAAGATATATCAGTTTTCAAGAGCTGATCACCAAATCAAAAGACTGGCTGCTCTGGAACAGTTGTCCCAGATGCAACTGGGCCATAGGAGATACCTCAAGAAAGAGTTTGTTCCATTCTTCCTACTGGGTTTAGAGATAAGGAGGACCCCTGCCAGTCGTGCTTCCTCACTGCCATAAGAAACTGCTTAGAGGAGAAAGTGGCAGAAAAGTGCCCACTTTAAACCAGCCAACAGGATCCCTGATCCTCACAGTTAAATGTCCCCAGTCAAACCCCAGACACCAACTGAGGATATTTTTCTCCTGAGAACATGGAAATGGCTATGAAAGAAAGTGTGTGTTGGGTCAAAATTTAGTGGGCCCAAGCTGGGTGGGAAACATGAGCCTTTTTATAGAGAAGGATGACAATGTTCTGGCTTTGGAATGGGTGACATCTTTTGGATGACATATACTTTATTCCAATTTATTTCAATTATTCATTGAAATAGTCAATGAATAAAGTTAATTCATCACATTTCTAGAAAAATCCCACTGAAGTGGTGTTACTGAGCTTCCCTCTATAAAGCAAGGGAAATAAAAGAGATTTAATGATGCACAGGTGCTGTGCAAGGTTTCCAAGACAGGAGAACCAGGGCCAATGGGGAAGTTAGCACATGAGAGGTCTAATTCCAGGATTTCTTGTGTATGCTTACTTGTGCAATGGTGGGCAAGTCAGTTAACTGGGCTGGACTTAAGAAAAGGCCACACCTGAAATATTGTGTTCAGTTTTGGCCCCTGATACACAGAAAAGATGTGGACAGGCTGGAAAGGGTCCAGAGAAAGGCCACAAAGATGGTTCAAGGACTAGGAAGCCATGTGAGGAAAGGCTGAAAGAAGTGGGTTTGTCCAGCCTTGACAAAAGAAGGCTCAGGAAGACCTTATCACCATGTTCTAGTGTTTAAAGGGTGGCCACAAAGATGGAGACTGCTTTTTTACAAGAAGCCACATGGAAAAGATGAGGAGTGATGGGCACAAGTTACTCCTGGAGAGATTCCGACTGGACACAAGAGGAAAATTTTTCACAGTGAGAACAAGCAGCCATTGGAATAATGTCTCAGGGAAGTGATGGATTCCCAACACTGGACATTTTTAAGATTCAGCCAGACAGGGTGCTGGGACGTCCAGTCTAGATCATGCTTTGCCTGGAAAGGATGGACCAGATGACCCTGGGGTCCCTTATGACCTGGCATTCTAATCCCTTCCTGATATTCCCTGGAACAGGGACTCTTTCTTCTTCCATACTAGAAAACTGGGACCACATTTTTGTTTCACTACATATCACAATTGTGGTAAAAAGAGTATCAAGACAACATTTTTCAGGCATGCAGACAGTGAGGATTTTTTGATGGCACGTTGTCTCTCACAAACAAGTTGCTGATGACTCGTTCTACTGTTTTCTATCCTCATATACTGAAGATACAGAGAGTCTTGTTTGCAAATCTCAACCTTCACGTCTCAGACAAAAACACAGGAAAACTTATCACTGGGTTATGAACCAGTCAGTTTGAAGAAAATGTGCTGACTGGCTCTTTCTGTCACAGTATCCATGATAGGCATATTACACATTTCCAGCCAAAAAAGCAAGGAAGGAAAAAAAAAAAAACAAACCACAAAGAATAAATGCTTCAGCCCCTTAAACCAAAATGAAAGCATTAGTCCCTGGAAACGTTTCAAATTAGGGGGTTTTTGTTTGTTCATTTTCTGTTTCATTTCTGTACATGAAATATATGGCCAACAACATAAGGGACAAGCAGTTAAAAGGTAATCTCAGGGCATAGACCACTTGAAAGTTTTAGGTTATGTCAAAATGTACTTTTGAAAACTATGCTTTGTATAGAGGAGAAAAATTGACTTGCCAAGGATTATGAGGATCTTGTGTCTGTCCACAAAGCACCGTGCTTGAACCCTGGGTGATGTTAGAGCTGAGGCCATTGATGCAGCTGCGATTTCAGCCCCGAGAGAGTAACCAGGAAGATTTCTGAGAGAAGCAAATCAGAAAATATGGTATTTACTGACACTGTGGTGCCAAAGTGTCTGAAGGTGCAGTGATCATTCAGGTACTGCTGCTCACCTTAACAACTGTCTCATCTTCAGCAGGGTCACTCAGGGCTCAGGTGCTGGTCAGAGCCTTCCAATATTTTACTTTACCCACACTAAAACAGACAGTGGTAACCTAGGATAGATTGCAGTGAAATCAGGTGTTGGGTGTGCAGGTGTTTGGTGTTGTACCTCAGGAGCAATCTTAGTGCTGTCAACTTGACTGTGCAGACAGGACAGGAGTGCCATCAAATGCCAAGAGGGTCACAGAAGGTTAACGCCATCAGCACTTTGAAACACTGTCCACCAAAACTGACCAACAGCAGGCTGGGTTTAGTTTCTTCCTACTGAACTCACAAATATCGAAGCAGGCTTCTGTGATCATTTGTTGTATACACACAGCAAGTGTAAATATATATTTATAAACACTTGTGGTGGTCCTTAAACTTTCTGGGCCAACACAGCTCAAAACCCTTGCAGGGGATCATATGCCATTATACTCAGCTTTGGGCTGAAGCAGTTGTGTTAAATCCTGCTCACAACAGTTGCCAAAGGTGTCAGCGGGCTATTTCCCTTGGATCACCACACTACAATTTTAGGATTATTAAACAAGCACAAAACCTGCAGCATCACTGCTGAAGATGGATTCTGACACTGAAACTGGAAGCAATATGAAGGTAAGTTCTCTATACCCCTTCAAAACTGCTAAGCATTGCCCCACGTCCCCCTGCTTTGATATCAGTGAAACACGATTAGATGTGTCTTCACACAAATGATAAGCCCTTCGCCATGATGATATATGCTGAATGAAGAGATTAGCTGAACAGCTAGCCTTTGGAGTGACAAGAATGACAAACAGATCATTTCAAAATTAAACATCTACAGACAGAACAGCAGGAAAAGAAGTCCCAGAAGCACTGCTCAGAGCATGACACTGAGGAACGGACTGTCCCATATTACAGGTGCACCTGCGGCACAGCCTCTGTGTGCCACCACACACATTTGGCCCCTTCTCGTGGTTCAGTTTTCCCCTCTCCCATCACTTCAGGTCCTTACTCCTGAACTACAACACCCTTCATCTCAGCTTGACATCTCGAACAGGAGCCGATTCACCTGGGACAGAAACTATTTGGCCAGTTGAGGTGAAGCACATGTGTAGCTGGGCTGCCTCCTTTGAATGATGGAAGGCTTAAATCATATCTGCCTGTGGGTATGGTGCTGTGAAACCTCATGCTGTGTTACAAGAGGTCAGACTGGAGCACCCAGGGGGCTCATCCAGTCCTGGAGCCTATGAATATTCAGCTTCAATCTGGTAAATGGCTGTAGGTTAGCGCGGGGTTATACATTAAGAAGGTACATTTATATATTGAGAAAGCATAGGAAACCATCGAAGGACAGGAATATAAATGGCTTCGAAGACAGGAACATGCACAATATTTTATAATTCATAAATGACCACACCAATTACAGCCATCTAGTGGGCAGATGTGTTAAGCCATGAGCTGTCAACAAAGTGGTGCTCCTTGTATTACTGAAAGTGTGCCTCTTTCAAGCTTTAATCTATGTATGTTCCCAATTAAACCAGTCACCACTGGCACACAGGAACAAGATGCTATGCAGAACAAGGGCTGAGCCACAAAACTGGGATTCTTTTGCCAATCCCTCCTACATTCAAAGGTGTTTGCATCAAGGACTTTGGCATGTCTCTGTTAATAGTGTAAACATGGGCTGTAATTGCAATAATCCTTCAGCATTTTAAGTGCAGGAACAAGAAAAAAAAAGAGCTCTACCTCTTTATGAGCACTTTGCCTTGAATTTCATCAGCAGGGGATGCATGTATTATTCAATCATACACCTACCACTATTATGAAGTTGCTCTTAATTATACTACAAGTGGAACCTCTCAGGTAATCAGAATTCAAGGCTAATGCATAGCTATTCCCCCATCAGTTTATAATAGACACAATTAATCCAATTTAGAATTTCAAGTTTTAGTGATTATTAAGTGCAAACAACTGTTCAATTTTTTTTGCTTGGGGGTGGACAATTTTTTTAAGTACGTCTCTTTTTATGGCTTAGAAATGTGTAAAGTAACAATTGCCACAAAAGCAGTACGAATATTAACATTAACGAATGATGACAGAGCACGAACGTCAGTATGCTTGGACTAAACCCTGTGGGAATTTACTTTACCCATCCTCCCTCTAACTGGCTGGGCAGTCCCTTTCACTTACTCTGTGCCTCTATTGCTTTCCTTCTGCTTTTGCCTTTGGAACTATTTACAGCACAACACTGATAATAAACTGACAGGAGTGACCCAGCAACAGATTCTCTGTAACCAACCAGCATCCTGGCGTCTCTTTTGTTTCACGAATTCCTACTAAACATGAAAGATCAAGTGATATGCTTATGAAAACTCTTGAAGGGAGGAACCATATGCCACTCTCAAACAGCAAGTCAAAGCTCGCAGCTTATGGCAATATGGCACCCAGGGAAGAAAAAACGAAAACAAAGGTGTACATAGAATCAGAGCAAAAATCTTTCCATGCCTGAGAAACCATCTCTGCAAACACGGATTGCAGAGAAAGAGGCATCTCTCTTCCCTCTAAAGTTAAAAATACATATATATGACCTATATAATTTTAACATTATGTTTCAGGTTTATTGCTGTGTGGTTATATATTATGCTACATACCAACACAACATATTTATTCAAGAATTTTCCAGGTCTTTAGATTAAAACTCTCAAACCGTTTGTGTGTCATGCTCACTGTATATTTATAGGCTGTGCATCTATCAGTATGATTCCCTTCACAATGGGCTTTAATCTAAAGCAAAAAAAAAAAAGGAAAGAAATTACCCCCTTCCTTATCACCCCAAACCCAGCTTTTCTCCCAGACAAGCAGAAGGAAGAGGTGGGGAGAAAGCAGAGACAGAAGTCACAATTGTTCTGAGGAATCTCAGCTCTGTATTTTCAGACATCTCTGGCTGTCACAACTGTGAAGAAAACCCAAGCTGAGCTTCACTGGAGCAGCGGTGGGGGCTTGGAACAGCAGAGGAGCCCGGAACAATTGCTCCAAGAAATATAAACTGCTGCACTCCTCACAGCAAAGATGCTAGTTCAGATGCTTATATTGTTAACTGTTTCATAGCCCATCAGAGTGTAGCAGAAAGCATGTGAAGCCCTCCACAGCTTGAGCTGAATGCCTTTACTTTTTGCATTGTCCTGCAGCAATGCCCAGGAGACCTCACAAAGGAGCAGCCTTTCCTTCACACATGCTGCTGATGAACCGGACTGACCCATCCCCTGCGATCTTTTAGCTGAGTCAGGTGGAAAAATCATTTGAGTCCTTTCCAGAAGCAGGAGCAACTCAGATACATGAACACAGTAACTGAACTAGAAGAGATGATCCACAGTTAAGGGGCACTAAACACTTGGGTCCAAAGCTGGTTATACTGCTTCCAGCATCCAAAGTATGGACAGGGCACTGCGCAGTTGTGTGGTCACTGATCTCCTCCAGGCCTATGGTAGATGGCCCTGGTATATCTTCTGAGTGTCAAGGGTGTCTCCTTTCTACTACATGGCTAGAAGGCCCACCAGTTGTCACAAAGATGTAGTAACTCCAAGAGGTTAGACAAAAAGGAAGTGCTTTCCACTCATTATATTCTTAACTTCATTTTTTTAGGATACATTAATTTTTTCCTTCATCTATAAGGCTTTCCATTAAACATCCCCAGCCCCTATCACTGTCAGAGGTATGGGCCTTCCCAATACAGCAAACAAGTGGGTAAATGGGGCTGCTTCACTTCCCAGAAAGCAGCAGTAGAAATGGTATCCTACTCCTTTGCATTTGCAGCTATCATGGTGTGATATTACACTGGAAGAAGCTTAAAGAAAACTAAACTTATAACAGTCAGAGAAGGCAAAAGCTGAAAAGATTAATACTTGTGATGGGCTGCCTAGAGGCAGGATAAAGCTGAACTGACAGGACCAAAGTCTATAGAAAGACTGCTGGGATACTGTGCTTTTAATTTAAAGAAATTAAAACTTGAAGTAAAATACTTTTTACCACTGACTTTTCTTGCAGCTCAGTTTGATGTTCTTTAAATCTATCTCTTACGTTATTCAAGATCATCTGCAGATGATCTACTCTGGCTTTAAGTCAAGTTTTCTCACCCCATAGTTTTTTAGGTATTTCCTTCCTATTTAAAATGAAGGCATTAATCCCTTCTTTTTTTATTATTTTTCTTCTTTCCCCCCACCCCCCCCCCCCAGTTCTCCATTTCTCTTCAGCCTACTTAGAAACATAGGGGAAAAATTCATGTGGTCCAGAAGAGATCCCAACCAAGCACTGTGCAAAAGGGATGTGACGTCTCTCTAGAGATTATCACCCTGAGATGTGTATACATAAGCCACTCTACACCCTGTGTTATGGGCCATGGTTTCTTCTCTGTAGAAATGCTTGATAAAAAAAAACACTCCATACATAATGTCCTGGGTTCAGCAGTAGCAGTCATTTTCCTCCTTCTTGGTAGCTGGTGCAGTGCAGTGTTTTGACTTTCGGCCTGGGAACAGAGCTGATAACAATGATGTTTTGGTTTGGCCAAGGACTTTGTGAGCCTCATGCTCTGCCAGGGAGGAGGGGAAGCCAGGAGGAAGCAGAGACAGGACACCTGACCCAAACTGACCAAAGAGGTATTCCATACCACAGCACGTCATGGCCAGGAGGTAACTGGGAGTGAGCCGGAAGGGCTGGGACTGTGGGGCTGGAGGAGGGGCTGTTTGATCGGGCTGGGGGGGGGGGCGAGTTATCGGTCGGCTGGTGCTGAGGTGTTGTGTTCTCTTCCCTTGTTATTTCCTTTATCATTATTATTATTGTTGGTAGCAGCAGTGATTTGTCTTATACCTTAGTTACTAAACTGTTCTAGCCCGCCAGACAGGTCCAAGGGCTACTGCATGAACTATCTCGCGTTTAATTTGCTCAAAGGCTTGTTGCTGCTCAGGGTCCCATTTAAAATCATTCTTCTTCTGGGTCACATGATAGAGAGGGCTTACAATCGAACTAATTTGGGATGTGCATTCTCCAGAACCCCACAGCACCCAAGAAAGCTTGCGTTTCTTTCTTATTAGTTGGTGGAGACATTGCTGTTATCTTGTTGAGCACATCTGTGGGGATCTGTCTACGTCCATCTTGCCATTTGATTCCCAAAAATTGAATCTCCTGTGCAGGTCCCTTGACCTTACTCCATTTTATGGCAAAACCAGCATCAGCAGGCAACGATCGAACACTGCACACAGTCTCTCCTGCTCTGAAAGACTGTTACAAGAGATGGAGCCTGGCATCATGGACCAGATAACGGTTAGTACTTGGATGGGAGACCGCCTGGGAATCCCAGGTGCTGTAGGCTTTCAGGGGTGGTGAATACATTGTTTCTTCATCTTGCTTCACACTTCTTGCCTCTTTTTTGCTTGTTCTCTTGCGTACAGGGGCAACCGATATTGGTACTAATTGGTCCTCTGGTTTGGCTGCAGTGATTATCACTGTGGTTTGAGTAGCGACTGTACTTGTTGCTGGGGGTGGTTGAAGCTAAGCAGGGTCGGGCTCGGTTCGTACTTTGGAATTTCACTACCGAACAACTGCAAAATCCAGAAGAATTAGTAAAACACTTAAATGAGGTGTGTGGTCATTCTGGCCATACCAGAGATGGACAAATCACGGCAACGTGCTGGGGCTTGGCCTATGCTTACAGGGCCTTGTTCAACACTATCCAGCACCTTCAAAAGGAAAGGAACTGTTATGGGGGCCCACTGACCAAAAATAATTCACCTTTATGTTGCCAATCTAAGCACAGGAGAAGTAAGACATGATTGTGGAATCTTTTCCTTTCTATGCATTGCACAAGCAAAGCAGCGTCCACCATCCTGGATGGTGGTCTGGTGCTCAGATATCAAAATTATGCTGTGAATTTGAAAGGCCACACAGAAATATCTGAGGGACAGAGAAAATGTCTGGTGGTGAAAGAATGACAGAGTTCAATACACTGATCAAAAAGAATCATTGGGAAATTACTTAAATCTTCACTGCTCCTTAAAGGCACCCAACATAAGCCATAAAAAACCCTCTTCATCCTAGCAGAAATAAGCAAAATATGAACATGGAAGCTAAAGAATAGACATACAACATGAAAATCCAGTGAGGCACAATTTTTAAAACACTGGGAAAACTCAACCTCCTGAACAAACTACTAAAGGAAATGGTGAACTCCCCATCATTTGGTGCCTTTGGAGCAGGACTCTATGCCTTTCAGAACCTGTGCCCCAGACAAACACAGGTTTTGAGCTCCGTGCAGGGTAACTAAATGAAATGCAATACCCTGTTATGTGCAGGAAGTTTGGTGATTTAATGGTCCCACCTTGCATTCAACTTTCAGCCTTCAGCTGCTCATAACTATGGCATTACTAAGTCGTGTTGAAAAGTATCCTGTTCTTTTTTACCTTTGTGTATACACATGTGGGTATAAAGTCTGTAGGAATTCACCTTCCATGCTGTATTGTGTCATACTAGTCATGCAGCCTTCAATTGTAAAAGAGAATGGCACAAAACACAAGATATTTTTCTGCCATCTCCAGAGGCTTTGGGATCATCCTGGAGCAAGGATTTACCTTTCACCTGCCCAGTACCCAACAGCCTGGTAAACTACGACTCTTACAGACAGACAGAGGCTGGGGCCAAATAACAATGAACCTCACAACATAAACTAAAGCAGACACAAAAGCAAAACAAGCCATCATATATCTGCAGCCTGGGCTTCAGAGATATTTTCAGGGCATCTATAGTTGAAGTTGGAACAAATTCTTTATGTCTTGTTTGAAGGATATTGCCATGACAGCAGGACCCCAAACCCGACAGAAAGTGCTTGTCAGAGAGAGGAGGTAACTTAGAAATATTACTCAAAATTCTTTATCTGTCATCTCTATTATTAATACACTATGTGTCTTTTCAAAGAAAAGCCAAGGTTAAATCGGGAAATTAAGGAGATAATAGAGACTGTAAGAAATAGGAGTGGAAAGGATCTCAGCACCATTTGCAAACACTTTCACCCACAACTTGTGTGAAACAGAAGAGTGGCCATTTCAAAGACTTTCAAGAATAAGGCATAATTCATCCGTTCTCTGCAGGACTTGAGTCTTCCTTACTTTCTATGTATGCGGCATTATGAGGCATGTCAAATTGATCTTGAGTATTGGTCACCCAATCCTACCCTATAAATAAACTAAGCATTGCATGCAGGTTTTGAGGAGAATGTAAGGCATTTTTAGGGTTTAGGTACCTACATTGGGTTTATGTACCTACATGCACTTCAAATTAGCTCTGTATCTACATACAAGTTCTTTAACATAGTCCATCTTTTCTCGTTTGATTCTCAGACCATCACAGAAATGCAAAGAACAAAAGCAAAAACCAACTAGAAAAGGCTGAAAAAGGCTAGTTTTTATAACATGTAAGGATGTGGTTTCAGAATGCAAGGTGTTGCACAGGCAAAGAAACCCAGCTTCCTAAAGCAGTTGACAGGACAATCCCACAACAGCTCTGTCAGCAGGATGAGAGGCAGCACACCACAGCCTGGGGATGCAAAACATACCCTGTGTAAGGGGGAAAGAATGTTTGAGGGCAAATTCTTTGTAATGTGAAACTCTAGTGGGGTTTGTAGGGTATGGCAAAAATTTAGGTAATTGTGCAGTATAACCAAGAAGTAAATTTGGAGAATCACCTTGAGAGCAAAGAGGAGGTCCAGCTTGCTATATCTGTATTTTCCAATTCAACTAAAAGAAAATAGTATACAGCAGCAAAACACAGTCCCAGACACCTGGGAGGAAATTGTGAGTCAACACAATCATACCTGGTATAAATCTTAATACTATATTCCTATTTAAAATAACCAGAAGTTGGCAGAAAGATAGGAAAAGCAAAGCAGGGTCTATCACTAACAAAGGAATCAGGCAAATGGAGCATCAGGTCTCCTAAACCAAGGCAGACCAATGGTGGGTACAATCCAATGCTGTTGCAGCTTCTTAGCTTAGTGCCTAGCTAAGGCACTAAAGCAGCTGAGAAGGATCACGGGTTTAAGCATAGTCAAGGGCTACCTTCTATGATGTTCTTCTTCTTGCTACCAATTTCATAATTAAGCAGTTAATCCTGCTAACACACTGCTTGTTGCTCTAATTTCAAGCCTGTCTAGCTCATAAAAAATTATTTAGTAAATCTGACAGGCAGAAAAAAAAACACTTTTTCAGGCTAAAAACCCAACTTCCTCAAAAGCACTGACATAGATAAAACCCACTGTGGGGAGCTGCAATCTAAAATACAAGCAGGAACCCCAAGAAAACAGGCTGTGCTTCCACCATGCTGCAAAGGTCAGGGGTACATCAAGAGCCTTTCAGCTGGCATGAGTCACTTACAATCAAGAGGCAGGCATTGAAGATGTAACCCATAGCAGTAGACAAAATTGGTACTAAAACACTATCACGAAATCTGAAACAGAGTTTTCTCCTCAGTTTGCAGCACGTACTGTACCAGCTAGCATGACTCTGTTCTCAAATCTGTTGATTGCTTTTGAGTTATAATTATTTTTTAATTGCTGTTTAAAGATATTTATACTCTTAAAGAATCGAGATTTTTCAGGATAATTGCCTACTGATTTCTAGAAACTGAGAACCTATTTACCAGCAAACTGCAGTGGTATGAAAGAGGAAGTTATTTCTTTCACCCTATATTCATTTTTGTGTATCAGCTGACTTCATCAGGACTTGTTTCTGGTGCCTGGAGTAGCATTTGTTGGCAACGCATGTCCCAAAATCTGAACTTAATTTTCTCAGGATTTATTTTGTGTGGGAAATCTTGTCATATTTGGGCGCTAGTGCAATCATCATTGCATACAAGTAGCACAAACGTTTCTTAAACGCAGCACAGATGCATCCTTTTTAACCAGCCATGATGTCTTTCATACAAGGAGTATGTTTTGGAGTCAAGGCTTAACCAGGCTTTCCATCAGTGCTCACACAAAGCAGCTGGAACAAGTCAACAAATATGACCGACTTCAATTAGTGGTGATAAAACACACCCACTTAGTAACCAGATTTTAGCCATCCCCATCCAAGGTGATCCAGTGAATGCCGGTTGAAGCTACATTTGCTTGTGCTTGTGGCATTTGAAACCAATTGAGTGCCCTCAGAGACAGCACCTGGGATAACAAGTTTTTCCCAAGCAATCTAATTCCAGCACTAGCTAGATGACAAACCTTTGCAGGTTCCATTCAAGATACTTCTGCTAGGGTAGAAAGACAGAAATTTAACCTAGGTTCTCTTCTGACTTGGTCTGAGTTCAGTCCATCTCCACATTCGCCCAACATAGCAAATCCAGCTTGCAAACAGCGTTTTCCTTCTTTTTCTATTTATTAGGAAGAAATTCTTCACTATGAGGGTGCTGAGGCACTGGCACAGGGTGCCCAGAGAAGCTGTGGCTGCGCCATCCCTGGCAGTGCTCAAGGCCATGTTGAACAGGGCTTGGAGCAACCTGGTCTAGTGGAAGGTATCCCTGCCCATGGCAGGAGGTTGGAACTGGATGAGCTTTAAGGTCTTTTCCACCCCAAACCATTCTATGATGATTCTGTGATTCTATTCTTGATCTTCCTGGTTGCAGCTGATTTGTAGCAACATCTTCTGCACCTCCCAGATCAATCCCACTGTAGGACAACCCACCCTATCTGCTGCTATCATTTGCATCCTTATCTTCTTTTCAGCCCAAACTAGGTGATATAAGCTCTTGAAAACCCACAAGTGCCACTCTGTGTGCCAGCTATGAACCTTGTGGGTACAGGTTGAAGTGAAGGGTAATCTGGGTAAACTGCACAGTGTTCTGACACACACATACACAGCAAGGTCAAGGCTTGCTGCATGCTGGGGCTCTCTTGTCAATCTAACAGCAGGGTAATTGCAGCCAGGTTAATCTAACTGTAGGTCACTTGTCATCAGAGTAGGGGTGTTAAGGACAGTAAACTCTCTTCTATCACACTGTCAGCGTTGCTTACACAAAGAACCTCATGCCACCCATCATCTGGACATCTTCATAGCGTGTAGGTTAAGACTGCAATGTCCTTCCTCAAAAAGATCATGCAGATGCCAGGCTTGCCTTTGGAAAGCAGCTTACCTTAATGAAATGGTGTGATTTTCCTTGGTCTTGGCACTCAGGAAGCCTACTGGGCAAGCAGAAAGCTTGTGGGAATGATTCACCAGTGATTGCATGAAGGCTTTCCAATTTTTCCTCCGGCTTTTCCTTCTTTTTTTTTGTTGTTGTTGCTACCAGCTGCTTCATATTCTGCCACTTGCTACCAGAGAAGACTGTTCCATCTTGCTAGGATCCAGTTCAGTGCATAGACATCTCACAATTGGAGCCGCAACCCGGTTTAGTTTTCCAGTTTACAGCTTTTGCTCAGAAACTCAGCAGCAAGACCCGAGGCACAGTGTGCCAGCACCAGAGACCGTGAGCAATGCAGAGGTGATTTCTGGAACATCTTTTCAATTTCTAATTCAGCTCCAAAAAATATTTTTCTAACTTCCTTTTTTTTTTCCCCTCTGCTGTGATCCATGAACAGAAGAGACACAAGCTGAAAATTATGGGAAGATCCTTACTTAGTCGCACGGAAACCAGTTTTTAGCTTTCCTGCCCTATTGATGCAGGTTCCATATTCAGATCGTACTCAGTTTCCAAAGAAAAAGGCCTGTTTGGATCAGATCCAGGAATATCTTCTGATTTGCTTTGGAGTGGGAAAAGCAGGAATCCCACTCATCTGGGACTCCCATTGGGGGTGAATTTGAAAATAAGACTGAAGAAAATCCAGGAGATCTGTATCATGGTCAGGTTAGTAAATATGGACAAAGCATGCAACATGCTTATCAGCAGGCAGTGTGACTGGGGAATCCTGGTCTCCTATGGATCTGTACCTTGCAGCTATACTCTCTGATTCTTTAATAACACTTGAGTTCCTGTTGTGGCCTTTATCCCAGGGATATTAACAGTGTCTCTCTCATCAATCCACCCTCTGTTATATTAGAACTTGTCAAAAAATAATCTCCTTGGGACCATTGCTAAATGTGATTGAAAGTGCACAAGCCAAAAAAAAAAACAACCCTGGGGAAAAGAGTGACAGATAGATGCTCAGAGAATATGAGCACAGAAGCCCTGTTTCAAAATGAGAGTAGACTAAAAGCTGGTATACTTGCATTCAGAGTGGTATCCTGCTAATTTAAATCTATCAGTGAACATTTCCAAGTGCACCAGAAGTGCCAAAAGAACAGGTTGTTTGCTTATAAAGGGAACGCCTTAACCATTTAACTATCACTTTTTGTCGATTGATGGGGAAATGCAGTGTTACGTGGGCAATCAGACTGGAAGATCACAAACACTCTTTCCAGATTTAAAATATGCAGGAACATGAAAAAGTGTAAAAAATGTAAATCAAATGAACCAGCTTCTATCTGGATTGAATAAATGAAGGATCATTGAAAAATGACAGGGTTTGTGGGGAAACAGTAGTTAGAGAGTATGCTTACACATATGCTTATAAACTTATATACACTTCTGCTTACAAACAGCGCCAGGAATGTTCCCAAGTGCTGGAATTCAGTTCTCTACACTGTTAGCTTGCCAGAGAGTCCCTGACATCACTCGTCCCAGGCCAAGAGCCTTCCTCCAGCCACATATCAGGTGTTAGCATGGACCAAAGGCTAACAGACAGCTTGGTGGCAGCCTCCCATTTTTGTAGGGTTAAAAAATAGCAAGTTTAACAGCCTGGAGACAGCCCAGCATGACAGAGCAGTACTCCTCCAGCAGACCTCACCAGCCAGCATCGAGGGAGGGATGCCATGTGCTCTGCACTGAAGCCCAGTGCCAGACTAAAGGATGATGATGCTGTGGGAAACTGTGAGAACTGCATGTTGGTGTCAGCACCACTGAGAAAGTACATCTGACTGTGAGAGACATGCAGCTTGGGACAGTACCTGGGGAGGGAGAAATGGGAAAGTATCCACATATGGATACTCTCACTCTTGATTCAACAACCTTTACAAGCACAGCCCAAGAGAAAGACCAGAAGTCCCCTTGGTAGCAGCCCAAATATAAAGCTTGACCTGTACCTTGGAGGCAGCCCCAGCTTTCAGCACTGGCCTCATAGGCCCAAGTCAACGCTAGTATTAGCAATGTGCAATCCCATACCCAGCAATAAACCATAAGGCAGGGCTGCCTGCCAGACTCAACACTGGACAACATCACCATGGACTCTTCTCCAAAGAGTGCTCAAGCTGCTATATGTAATTGTTTGGGTTTGTTTCTTTTTTAGTGGGTAGAATTTTGTCAGCAACACAGCACAAGTAGTCCTAGCTCTGATGTCAGGTCTCCCTCCAAATCTACTTCCCCACTTCTTGCACTTCTCTTGCAGTTCGGATGAGATGCTAGAGAGGGACCTTTTATCAGGGACTGTACTGATAGGACAAGGGGGAATGGGTTAAAACTTAAACAGGGGAAGTTTAGATTGGATATAAGGAAGAAGTTTTTTACTGTCAGGGTGGTGAGGCACTGGAATGGTTTGCTCAAGGAAGCTGTGAATGCTCCATCCCTGGCAGTGTTCAAGGCCAGGTTGGACAGAGCCTTGGGTGACATGGTTTAGTGTGAGGTGTCCCTGCCCATGGCAGGGGGGTGGAACTTGATAATGTTAAGGTCCTTTCCGACCCTAACTATTCCATGATTCTTGTTCCATGTTTTGATTTGCTGTTTACCTCCACCTCTATCTTGTAATCTTTCAGTAGGAAACTTCCTTTCACCTGTGGCACTGCAAGAAGAGAGGAGTTTGTTTGCTACAAGACAAAATTCCCTCAGCTTTTTCAGCACTATCGCTTCTACCAGCAAGAAAATGTTCAGTTTATTCTATTTCATTTCTAATCCACATCATTGATACGCGACGCTTCTTCATTAGGCTTGATTGGGCTGTATTAATGAACGCTGCCTTTCCCATCCCATAATCCTCCTCTAATCAGCATTTAATTTCAGTCTTTGCCCTGGAAGGGGGGGAAGCGTCACAAATATTAAGTCATCTGGATATTGTAGATAATATCTAGAGAAAAGCAGAAGCCATACACGGATAAAAGCACTGGCACTTTCTTTTTCTACTTGAATGATGAGACTGTACATAACCAAAGGAAAGATTCCTAGCATCACTTTTATGTTAGAAAGGTAACTAGCACAGTAAGTAAGGGGAGCACGATAACAGGGAATATGTAAGGAAGTGCTTGAGTGGTGATGGGAAAATCTTAATCCTTTGCTGAAGGCATTTAAACTGAAGGACTAAATTGCTTCCATGTTAATTTTGATGTTACCCTGCAATATCTATAAGTGCTCTTTGGTGAAGCTCTAATACCTCTGGAAAAGTTAATGTTTTATAACCAATTAACTCAAATGGGTAAGATATGTTATAATGATGGCATGTATTTAACAAAGACAGGGAAATTAATGGTATAGGGACAACCCCCCTCCACCTTTTTAGGAAGAAAACCTGTGAGACAAGGACTCCACTGTTCTAACCCAGGTTCAGGTACAGGAATCCCCCAGCAATCCACTTCAGCTCAGTTTTCAGTTTCCACATTTGCCACAGGAAGGGAATATTTATCCTTGGGAGATTAATTTTTTAATTTGCTTTTAAGTAATCTTTGTCTTTTGAAGATAGAAATCTTTACATGAGTGCTAGATATTATTAAGTATACAAAAGCAATGAGAGGAAAAAAAACCCAAACAATTTCTTTTTGAAATGGATTTTTGCATCAAGTATTATATACTGTGTAAAACAAACAAACTAAAAATTGATCTCTTCTCACAGTCTTCAAGTGTTTTGTAGACTCTGCAAATATTGCTTCAGTTGCTTTTTTAAAAAATCTATTTTAGCTATTTTCTTTCAGACAGTCCTTTCCCTTGACAAGACCAAGGACTTCATAGCTTCTGCAGTTGCATTTCACTTTGCATTTTCACATTAAATAATGGCCCTGTGAAAGGAAATGGCAATCAGTTATCACCTTTAGTTTCAACAAGGGCTTTTATTTATTCCTAGAGGAATAATTTCTCATGATCTGCAAAAGCAAAATTAAAAGAAAATCACAGAACATTATTTCAAGTGATGAAGAACACAAAATAAGAAATTACTAAAGGTAAAAGTGTTTGAGCAGGCATGTTTTCCTACATCAAATCTCACTGAAGAAGCATATTTGTATTAATTCAGTGGATGCTGGAATATGCTGTCCCTCTCAAACTGCAGCAGGTGACCCTTGGAGAGGAACTCCCTCATGGTACACTTGAAATGCCATTGTTTTCCTTCTTTCTAAAGGCAATGTACAACAGCAACCCAAACTGCCTGGAGTTAAGCACAGAAAGGTCCTGTCTTGGTGTAACTTCTTCTGGGAGAAAGAAAATCCGGTTTTCTAAATTTCTTATGCAGCCTTGACTTGATGAGGAGCCATTTTTCCTCTTCAGTGTAACTGTGGCTTATTAATAGTGCCAGTCTACTGTGTTTTACTCCAGATGTGGTTCCATGTGTGTGGTGAAGAGGATGATCTCCATCTACAGCTCATAAAGAGTTTTATATAAATGTCCATTACCCATGTAATGGCAACAGCCAACAGTTTTATTAGGCAATATAAAAAGATATTAGGGATATAAACTGTAATGCCTCAGAGCAGAAGCCAATCAATGACTGTCTGGAGTTACCCAGAAAAGACTTTCTGTCGGCAAGTTATTCCCTCATCATCTATTAGGGCATTTCTTGCCTTCCTCTGCAAGACATCAGGAGGCAGACACACTCAGAGACAGGCTGCTGAATCCCCCCAGTGTCTGGTTGGGTCCAGCTTAGCAACTCCCCTGTGCTTGCTGCAATGCATAAATGAAGTGCGGCACTTTATCAAATGATTGATCTCCAGTGAAGATCAATCCAGGAATTCTCACATGAAACTTATGCTTTATAGAAAAACCATATAGACCTTCTTTTTCAACTTTGTGTTAGTTTAGTTCAGATTTCCGTGTTATGTTCAAGCAAGCAGCAGATGAAATGCCAATAAGCTCCTGTTTCTCAGATGGTGAAGAGGACCCTAACAGTGTGATGGAGCCTGCAGTCCACAGGGTCACAGACTCAGCTGTGACCTTGTGACTCTGGTAAAAGCTATTGGGCCTTCCCTGTCTCACAACACTGCATTACCAATCTTTAGGATGCACACATCCCTGCAGATAGCCTCCAGCTTTCCTAACCCCACCAGCTGGGTTTTCCATTTGGAATGCCATGCCTCAGGTGCCTCAACCTCTCCTCTCAGGTTTTACGTTGTTTTAACCTTTCAGCATGTCTCTCACAGAAGCGTCATTCCCATCATTCCTCAGGCAGACCCAACCTGTGTTCCTTAAGCTCTTTTCTTTCCCACTTTCTCCAGTTCTGTGTTTCTTAAACCTTCACTCACCTCTTTTTCTCTCCCCTCTCTACTTTCTCTTGTTGTCTTAAGCTTCCCTTTAGCTGGTTCTCTCCCTTTGCCCTTGCTGCTTCTCCCTAGTGCAGTTAATTTCAGCACCTAATCGACATACACGAAATAAGAGTAGCTTGACAACCTTACTGAATGCATGCCACACACCCTAATGGCTCCAGAAGCCCTGTGGAATATTTTGAGTAACAGCGTAGTGTAACAAAGACATTAAAAAGGCTTGAAATTTTGCTACCAGGAATAGGATTGCTGTTTGCACTAAACCACACTTGTTAACTGATATTACTGGATTATCTTGTAAGGTAACCTCCTAAATATAACACAGAAGCTGGTGCTCCTTTCTGGGGTTGTGTTTCCCATGGGTTGATGGGTTTCCCATCAGACAGAAATAGGCATAACTTCATCACACAACCTGCACAGGTTGGAATACCTTTCTGTCTCAAAAGGTGTTGGTGAGGGAAGGGGATGGGATCTCTGTTGAGTGGGATCAGTCTTGGTTTGTGTTGCCTCTAGATGGGTGGCTGGGTGAGGCATATTTGGGTGGGGGGAAAGGGAAGAGTTGCTGTTTTGTGTGGTTTGTTTTACAGAGCCTCTTGTGACATTGCCTTTCATATAGGTAGGCCAGGTACTCTATGATAGGAAGCCCTTTTCCACAGGGATTAAGAGACAAAAGCTCAGTCTAACTGGAGATAACAGTAGTTATTTCACCACTGACTTGGGACTGAAACCAGGACAACTTCAATCAAGGGCCCTGTTTTCATCAGATGTTAAATCACAAATTTCAAACCCACTGTGGACCTCAATGCAGTGCTCCTTCCAAGCTTTCTGTGTTTGCAGTTTGGTTTGATGAGGAAACACATTGTTCAGTCACACTGCATCTGACTGCCTCTGTCAGTCAGTCTGCTCCCAAAACTTCTGAATCTCTGCTTAGAAAGGCAGGGATCTCAAAGATATTAAATTCCTGTAAGACTTATAAAAATATGTTGCAAGAAAGAAAAAAAAAAAAGATTGAATCAGACTTACTAGATACCAATGAATTCACTTTACAAAGAGATACCATCACTTCTCTAAAGTGGAAAAGATCTCAATTTGCATCTTAATAGAAACCAGAGAATCCATTTCTGCCCTTCCGGCCCCAGGATAAGAGTTGCAACCATGATTCAGTTTCCCAGATGGAAGGAAATGACAGAGCTTCCTGATTTTCAGTGAGTATTGAACAGCCAATGATTAACCAGGTCCCTTTCTAGTTGTAAATTGCCCTCCAAAAACTTGAAGCACCTGTATTAGGCATTTTAAAACATCTTCAGCCCTTGTTCTTCCCTTAGATCTTCCTTTAACCCCCAGAGAGAGACTAACTTTCAATGCATGCAATTGGTAGCAACAGAAACCTTTGCAGCTGTCTCCAGAAAGCTGGGGAAAAGGTATCAGGAACAAATAGAGGCTTTCCAAAGATGGATCTTCTGACTGAAGGAGCTGTAAGGCAGCAGGTAGTCAGTAGGTACAAGCACTCAAACCACAATGACAGTCCAAGCTGGCAATGCTGTATTTGTCTTGATTTACTTTCACCACGTTATCCTTTCATTTCAGCTGTTATTTAATTCCTTACGGTCTCTAGTTTCCTTTTTATGTCCTGTTAGACAGCTGACCTTTCTTGCCTGCCTTTACAGAAGTCATCCAGCACTGGAACATTGGATGTTCTTATTTGGCCAGCTATTTGTTTAATTTTCCCCTCTCTCTTTTATCCTCTTTTTCCATCTTGATTTCCATCATTTCTGTTTGCTACCTCACTGAGTGCAAACACCAGGGATTGTAGTTATAGAATGATTCAGCTGGAAGCAGAGGGCAGAAGACAGCATGCAAAGCCAGCACTGTAAGTATGAATTACACCTGCCAACCTGTCATTAATGTGGACACCAAAAGAGGGAGAATAACAATGCAGTCAAATAGGACTCACATTCACGTCTCAAACTCTGCTCATTACCAAGAAGCCTTTCAGGAATGACAAGTTTTTAATCCTGTAACTCTATTATAGGCTGATGCCAACAGCAGAAACTGGAGCTGTGATTCAAGTTAAGCTAGGATGGCTTGGCATGGCAACTGAAAAATATCTCACCTCATGTGAGATGACAGCCGTGCCATGAAAGCACAGATAAGGTGGCATTTGTAAATATATTCTTTATAGACCCTTTTTTTTTCTAAACCAGGTACCATGAAAGCATGCAACAGCAAAAGAACCTGTGAACCCAAATAAACATGATCATTACTTCCTGCGGAACTGTTATGCACAGCCTAAGCAATGCCTTCTGTTCAGTTAAAGCAAAGGGTTTGCTCAGAGTACGTTATACCTTCCCCCTATTTGCAGAAGCTTATAGTACAGATGGTAAAATTTTGCTCTGGTTAGAAGATTGATTTATAGAGACTCTATTCCTAAAACAGGAAATGAGTATTTCATCCCCACAAATTTAGCAGGACTTTTTTTTTGCTTTTAAGTTCCACAAAATCTGTTTTTGTTTCTCATAAAGGGTCCAGTCCAACTGCTATCAAAATCTGTAGAGATTCCCCCGACTTCAGCTGGGCTTGGCTCATGCCCTGAGGCTGTGCTATAGAAACAGACAACACCTAATGAAATTATGTGTGCAAAGGACCAGGGAATCCCATATTAAATCCCCACCCTGCAAACAGCCATGCCTAAGCTTAAATGTGCATTAAAATTCAAGTCAAAAAGCTACTCATGTCTATCAAGTTAAGCACATGTTCAAATGCCTGCTGGAGTCGGCTCTTGGTACAATGAACAGAAAAAACTGTATCCCAGAATTATTGTGGGTAAGATCAGTCCTTCCCTTATGCTGTGCAGTATCCTGAATCCTTAGGGCTTTCTCCTGCCTAGTTACAGGACCTTTCACATTTTTTATACAGTCAAGTTCTTTCATTTCATTCCTTCTTGTGTATTAACTAACATCATGTATTTCTGCAGCATCTTTCCACTGATCTCAGGGTGCTCCAAGGAGAAATATCAGAACTATTCATCACACCCTGTTATGTGTGATATGTAAAATTAAAGGACCTCAGTCCAAGTCAGACCTCTAGAAGGTAAATCACTGTAAAATACATAACAATAGGTATGTTTATCTGTCTAGAAACAGGAGACAGACCAAAAGTGATTATGGCTTTGCATCACAGAAAAACTGAGGCACAAAGATAACTCACGATTTCTCTAAAGTCTGACAAGGTACGGATAGCAGAATAGGGAATCAAACTGCAAATTGACAGGTAAATCCACAAAAAGCTCATCTTTTCTTGTCTTATGATCCCCACTGACTCTCTTCATTTTCTTTCAAAATGGGGAATCGAACCCAAGGAGGTTAAGGGAAAGGTCAAGGGCTACCTAGAAACTCATTGGCAGAACTGAGGAATGGGAAACTTCTGGCTCCACACAGCACTTCCTTCCTCTCTCAGATCTGTTTCAAAGAAATAAGATGAAAAAAAAAGCCACAAAACCTTGCTCTCAATTTTCTGCAAGCAGGATTTGGTATGTCAGATCAAGCCCTTAAATGCAGCTTATTACCCTGATGGAAGGCAACCATTCCAGCATCACGTCCCATGTTTCCTTCAGCTCATTGATGACCCCCTTTGACTGGCTGGTCTGTTCCCTGCAAAGGGATGCTGTGGATTTGATCCACTCCTCTTGGAGTCAGTGCTACGAATGAGGCCAGGCTATGGCTGGGATGAGAGAAACAGAGCAAAAAGAAAAGCAAACTTAAATAATCAAAGTTAAACAATCAAAGCTGACCCAGTCCTTCACAAATATTCCTGTATCCTTCAAATGGTGGAAGCTGCAGACACACCAGCTCAAATGTTCCCTGTCTACATGGGGTGGCCTCACTCCAGGAGTTTAAGTCAAACGTCTGACATTCAGCTGCTAGAAATGATAATAGTTTTGTGCTGCAAGGCATAATACAGCATAATACAGGACAAATGCTTCAATATACACTGTCAAAATGGATTTTTTGATGTGTGATCTCATTGCAGTCTCTAAATTAGATGGAGAGATGTGGTAAAACCCCAGTGCAATGTTTTCTGCATTAACAGGAGATCTTTGTTCTCGAACAGCACTGCTAGCTAGCCGTAAGCTATGTGCTGTACCTATCCCCTTAATTATTCCTGTGATAGCAACTGCAGGCTGCAAGGCCCTCTGTTGCTGACCATCCTGCAGAGCAGTGCCACACAATTCTCCTGGATAACATTTTTGCAGGAATCTCTTTGAGGAAAAGCCCAAGAATCTCCTCAAAGCACGTTTCTGGTGTCATCACAATTAAGTTGTCTTGTGCTTCCCCATCACATTACTAGAGAAGTCTATGAGCACTGTCGCCACTTCTTAAGCCTCTTAACACTGTGAGATGAGAGGTGAGACAAAAAAGCTGCAATAAATTTATATGGAGTCCTTGGTATGACCAGGATGCTGCTTCTCTACAGGGAATCAGATAGTCGGAGAGAAACCCACCTGTGGGATGTGTGACTACGATTTGCTAACATCAGTCTTGAGGCACTTCTGATTTGGGAGATCTTATCTCTGAGATAAAGGAAAGGCTCTGAGCAGAGACACCAGAGTATCTTGTTCATAATGATGGACCTGAAACCCATGGAATTTGATAGAAGTAACTAGTGATTTTCAAATCATTCAGATGACATTTCAAAGAATTATTTTAACTATTTTAAACCCCAGTTTGGTGAAGCTCTTAAACACCGTTTGCAAATCCCTAACCATTCAGGTTTTAATCCCATTCTTAAGCAATGCATTACTGAAATGGCACCTGAAACACTGATTTGTGAATTGTAGTTTCACAAAAAATCACTTTGGAGTACTGTGATTTTTTTGCCCTTAGTGAAAGGAAAATACAAAAGCATTGCCCAATACGTATGAGCAATAAGCTGATGTTTTGTTACACAATCACATCCAAAGTTCAAATTTCAGGCAAGCACAATGAATATTTTTATGTACCGATGCCTAGTTCTTCCATTGCTACCTGTGATCCAGAGCTTTTATTGATAGCAAGCCCACAGAGGTGTATGTAGCCCATGGGACACCTTTTCACATGGTGGTGGCCCGTGGCCCTACAAATAGAAAGCAAGCTTTCTTAAGCTGAAAAACATCAGTAGTATGTTGAATCAAGTTAGATTTTGGATCGAGGAGACAGTGAATTATGACTGATCACCTTTTCAAAGTAACTCACACAGCAGCCCTGGGGGACAGATTGCTTTAAAACATTTTCAATATGCAAACAGTTTGATACTTTGAATAATAGCAGCGTTGCTAACATGTGGCCTGGTGAAGGAAAAAGTGCATTAATTCGCACAGGCAACTGTCTCTAAAACAGTGTATAAATAGTCCTTTGCATTAATTCAAAGTGAAATGTCAGTGTTTCATAATTTATGGTAGTAAGCTGAGATTCAGCTTCAATAGCTCACTACTGGTTCAGTTAACATCAGGTCTGAAACCTGTCTTCCTGTCTTCTGAACCTTGAAACTTTGGGAAAGCCTTTTCTTTCTGCTGGGATTTATTTTTGTTTATACTGGATGAATTATTATCATTTCCGGGAAAATTACTGAGTAAAGAGAAAGAGAAATACTCTGTTGTCGCAGTGGTTTACTCAGGTCTTCTTGAATCTGATCATCTTGGCAGGAAAATGAGGAGAAACTCTTCTCGCTACTCAGGAAAGGGTACCTAAAAGCTGTTCCCTGATCAGTATGTGGAGAGAATGATGACATTATTAATCAGGCATGATAGTTACGTTTCTTTCTTTCCAGTAGTCATTTGAAGCTGTTTACCTTTAAGGACATGCTGAAAACGGCAAATTGTTCTGAGGTATTCAGAGCTTTGCTCTTGGCCATCCCTGACTTGTTACCTGGTTTTGGCAATCTCAGCCATCCTGTCCCCGTCCTCTTTCACAGATGAGGATTTACACCACTCTTTCACAGTGATGCAAATTCTACTGAACCTGACGGATACACGACTGGAAAATGGTGGTGTGGGAGACAACGCAATTCCTTCTGCCCTAGTTATTCCTTAAGCGTAAACCGGGAACTGCTCACCTCCTTGAGAAGAAAAAAACACACGGTAATGAGATTGTTACAGATGAACAAAAATGTTATACACATGCAAAATGGTCTTGCTAATCAACAGAGCTCAATCCCTGCTGGAGGAAGCTCCAGAAGAACAACAGAAATCATTACCATGCTGGTAGAGTTGATTAATAAGGAAAACTGCATTAACTACTTCTACTAATACTCATTAGCATTTATACATCGCAACATTTGCTAAATCTATGTGTAAATAGCTTTCCTAAGTGACAAGCCAGGGTGCCTGAAGGGTGCAGCATGATGTTGCTGTTGTTTTCCAGTTGTGTAGGCTTTGCATGGCAAGGAATGCCCCTGCACTGGTTACGAAAATCAGTGAAAGGGAGCCGGGATAGAAAGAGGACACAGGGAGGCACCTTCTGAGGCAGGTTTGCCTTAAAAGCAGTGAAAGCTGTATTCCAGGGAATATTTTGATAGGGCTAAACAGGGGATGCTGGAATATGGAGTCAAATCCAGGGAACTGCTATCAGGCAGAGTGTGGGTATGGACAACACAGCCCTGTGGAGCCTCAGGAACACACTTTGAGGAGCAGGATCTCTCCCTCCGAAGGACACGGTGCAGATTTGGGCACCCTTCTGGTTTCCCTTAGGAAGGGGCAGCAGAAGCAGACACACAGAAAGCATCTGTGTTGGCCCAGATGCTATCTGTTAGTGCCTTTTGTTCCACGATACCAATTTCTGTATAGAGGACTTTCAAATGATGTGGTTTAAATTTAGAATGTGACCATTCAGTTATCAGTGCAGTGGAGAATTATAATGAAATGGAGCCCAGTACCTCGAAAACACTGGTCAGAAGATGATTATCTGTGTAATGTGTGTTTTCTGGAGTTCTTGTGCAATTATCAAACACTATTTTTAGGCTGGTTTTCAGGAGAGTTGTGCTGAGTTCTTGGCTCTGCCACAGACTTCCTGCATGACCTTGGGCAAATCGGTTTCTTTCTCAGTACCATCTGCAGCATAATACACTTTCCTCCCACTCTAAATTTGTCTTGTCGTTGCAGATTACGAGGTTTTTGGAACAGGACATCTCCTTGCTGTGTTTATTTAGTGAGTGACACAGTGAGGCTCTGATCTTTTCTCCCAGATAGCTTTTTAATGCAATCGATAACCTGCTAGAAAAGGTGACTTGCACAAGATCACCTTCCATGGCCAATGCAACCAGGTGGTGGGTATACGATCGCTAAGTCTATAGCAGATTTTAGACAAAGATGGTGTTTGCCACACGCTTTCATTGCAGAACTTTTAATTTCAGCTCGTAAATTTTATCAGAACTTTTTGTATTTATTTTCCATCTCGTTTTTCATAGCACAGACCATGCTTTGTGATTATCACCCTGGTCTCTGTGATTAGCGCGGAGTTGCCGGTTGGTTTTGTTTGCTCACTTGCTTTTTCACCTTCACACTGTATTACAGCAGCAGATTGACCATGGCATGAGAGTGTTTCATGGAGCTGGTGAAGAGCACCACGCTGCTGGACCTCATGGGGACCTTCTTACCTGTTCTTTGTTTTAATGATCTGCAGCCGAGTGGGTGACATCAACAAAGTGAAAGAGCAGCAGACTAGAAACCAAACAAAATCAGCAGCAAAGGACGGAAGAGCTGAAGGCAGACATTATTTGAAGAAAAAGAAATAAAAAGTGAGAACTATGTGAAAGGAATCTCTATTTCTTGAGTGAGATACCTGGTCAGGCAGGGGCCTGGGCTCCATCGCCGGAGAAGGAACCAAACAGATGATCAAGGAGGTGTCTCATCACAACATCCTATTAAAATAGGCAGAATGGGAACTTGGACATCAGTTCAAATGCGCTGAAGACACTAAATATATTTCCTCGCTAGTAAAGCCAAAGGAAGCAGCTCTTGGGAGAGCCTTGGACAGCGGAGTGTCACAGGCAACCCCAGATTCAGGGCTCAGCAGCTTAACTGCGCTCCCAGGCAAGTTGCACGGCGCTGGTACCCGGGAGCCTACCCGGAAAGGGCTCCCCCCGGGGTTAAGGGGGATACCGGCTGCGGGGACCAACTCCCGCGGCACCGCTCCGAGCGCGCACAGACCCGCGCAAAGCCGGACGGGGCAGGGGGACCGCGGCTGGTGAGCGCAGAGCCACCACTGCCCGCCCGGCCAGCGTCTTCCTCCGGCGGCAGGAGATGGAGCGGTGACCTCGGGGGGGAGACACCCGGCGCCTTTCCGGGAGCGGGTGACCTTGGAGCCAGTCCCTGAGGAAAGAGACCTCTCGGGAGCGGCTTCCCCGAGGCCGGGGCGGTGGGAGCCGGCGGCGGGCGGGGCCGGGGCGGGCGGCGGTCGGTCCGTCCCTCCCTCCCTCCCTCGTTCGCTCCCTCCCCGCGGGCTGGAGGCGGGTGCGGGCCGTGCTCCCGGCAGGCTGCGCTGTGCTCAGCGCGGTGCGGTGCAGCGCAGCGCGGCGGCCGGGTGGGCATCGGCCCCTTGCAGCGCCCGGCGCGGCATGGAGACCCGGCGCGGCATGGAAACCCGGCGCGGGAGGCGACGGGGCGCCCCGCGGAGCTGAGCCGGCCGGTGCGTACCCAGCGCGGACCGGGAGAGCGGCGCGGAGGGGCGGCGGAGAAACTTTCCTTCAGTCGAACTCGGCACCGAGGGCTGCGGCCGCGGCTTGGGGCAAACTTCTGCTGCGGCTCAGCAGGGAGAGCAGCGGGGCCGAGCGCGGACCTCGCTTCGCGCTTCATTCCCCCGCTCCCTACTTCATCCCCCGCTCCCGTTCCACTTTGCCCTGCAAGGTGCAGCGGCGAGCGGCTGGCCCCGGCTCGCTCCCGCCTCGCAGCGGGTTTCGGCTCTCATGCGGGAGGGAGCGGCGGTTTCATGTCTTAATGCTTCCCTCGCTGCTTTTTAAATGTTTTTTTTTTTTTTTTTCTTCCTTCTCTTGCCTGTTTTTTGGTCGCAGGGAGCGGGCGAGGGAAAGAGGGGGTGTGCGTGTCTGTCGCTGCTCTTCAGCTGCAGTTGCTCTTGGCTGAGCCTGGGGACTGCCTGCAGCTGCTGGGGCTGAGGAGGGAGGGAGGGAGGGATGTTACCGGAGGACCTACCTCTTCGTATTTTTATCTATGTATGTATCTACATAGGTATTTCCCCCCTAAATTATTTCAGAAGGGGGGGGGGGGGGGCTCGCCTTGCCTTCGCCGCTCGCATAGGGGGCTCTGGGGCAGAGGGGAGCAGCCGTGGTCCTTCCCCGGTCCCACCGCTCTTTGCCCGGGGTGGTGGCTCCGGATCCCATGGGACAGCAGCGGGATGTACCCCTCCGGGTCCACCCACATCCCCGCCGTGCTGCCGAGGGACTGGCCCCGGGACGCCCGGAACTCGTCCCGTGTGTGAGCGCCTGTGTGTGAATGTGTGTGCGAGGTGAGGTGCCTGCCTGCGGGGGACCGGCTCCGGTGGGAAGGGGAGTTAAACGTGGCTTTCCCATCCTGAATTTAAGCTGTTAGAGGCAGTAATCCAGTTTCCCCTGCCCACTTCTTGAACCCCGCTGGATTATTTACAGGAAGAAGAAAGAGAGCCGCGCTGCCCCGAGAAACGCATCAGTGGGTGTCTTTTTTCCTTTTATTTCTTTTATTTTTGGTTATTGTTCGTGGTGGCTTCGTGGCCTTGCTTTGTTGTTGGGGAGGATTAGGGGTTGCCGAGTGTTCCTAGTCCCAGATCCAATTAAAATAAATGCAAGTAAATGGGACATAAAGAGAAGTCGGCGCGGGCATCCCGGCAGAGGCACTAAAGCATCAAGGTTGGTTAAAAGGAAGAGACTCGAGGGAATGAATGCTTTCCTTCGTACTCATTTGCTTTCCCTTTGCAGCGCTGTCAGACAGGCTTAGAGAGATGCATTATTTGATCGACGTTTCGCGGATTCTTAACCAATCTCTGTCCAGAAGAAAGAAAGAGGGAGAGAAATGTCTTTCACAGGCACAGGCATTTTAACTCGTCTCTCACTTAGCAAATGCTTTGCTTTATGAAATTGATTTGTGCTCTTAGCAAAGGAGAGGGTGAATGGAGAGTGCAGAGCAGAAGTGCTGTACCATTTCCTAGTCGCTGCACGGACTGTGTGCTGTCACTGGGGGCTTATTCCTGGTCTGGAGCAGTTGTGGGAAGGGTATAAGCATTAGCTGAGAAAGCAGAACAAGGCAAAATAACCTGGATAGTTCTTGCTTCCTTTCTTCCTCCTGATATGCCTAGGGCTTATCCTTCAGTTGAACAGAAAGTTAGTTGTGTTGTTTGGAAGGGACTTGGTGGTGGATGCAAGGAGAGGAGGAATGATCTCTCTGGAGCCTGAATGCTTGCCTTTGGAGAGTGCTGCTGAGAGAGAGTTTACAGGTGTGATCTTTGTGTTCAAAACCACTGGAATCTTGTTGAGAGAGCCAGGTAGGAGTCAGTGTGTGCTTCAGGGCTGGAAATGATGGATATCCCTCTGCCTGATCCTTTGGTGGTGCTAGTGTTGTAGGAAATCAGCAGGTTGGCTGTACTTGCCTTGATGCAGGAAATCACAGTCTTTACTTTTGCTCCTTTCTTCTTTTTAAACTTGATTCTTAACATAACATTTGCTGACATCGTAATGACTGTGTTCTGTACCTGTGTGCCAATGGCACCACGCAGGATGCTGTCCTGTTGCTGTGCTGTTACGCAATGTGTGAGGAGCAGTGATGGGGTATAACTCCTCAGCATCCCTAGGTGCTGGCTTGCTCTGTTTCTGACACAAGGGCCTTCTATTCCATCATGTTATGTTGTCATGATTCCTACCATCAAGTTGTGCTATTGTGACCTGATGTACTCTGGTTGATGGATTCTGTCAAACACAATGAAGTGAGCAATTAGGAGAGGGTCAGGGTATTTAGCCATTGCTTATTAGAAGCAGTTTGTAGCTGCTGTTCCACTACAGATGTATTTCTGTGCTGAGGGCTCAAATGTCTTCTGACACATGCCAAATGCACTCATACCACTTTCATTTATAGTCGCTCTTTTCCTGAAGGGCAGAAAGTTGGTTAGGATAAGGTTTGGTTTAGCATGGTGTGCCAATGTGAAGCATCATACTTCTGGATGCAGGTTTGAGTCCCTTACAGAACGGCAGTATCTTAGATTTCTTAACTGTCTGATGAGTATTTGGTTACTTATGTGAAGGGTTTTACGACTTCTGCCTGCAGTTCATAACACAAAAGCTGCTGGCACTGTTCAGACCTTTACAGTGCTGGCTGGAAGTCCCAAGGCAGAATGGGCAGGGAGTCAAAATTGCTGTGACAGAGGTGAAGTCCTGGCTGCGCTGACTTCAGTGGGAGTTCTGCCATAGATGACAATGGGCCAAGTCCTCAGACCAGAAGCAGTCCTCCCTTCTTGTTGGTAATCCTGGTGTATGCCGTGGGGAAGCTTTTGCTTTTCTGCTCTCACCCAGACTGTGTTAGCTCGGAGAAGACAGAAGTCTTTTAGGATGTCACGCTGTGCCTTTCACAGGCACAGGATTCCCGGGAAGGAAATCAGGGCAAATAGGAATGGAAATAAAACCCCAAATGTGGACACATGCTGACTGTCTCGTTGTTCGTGTCCTGACTCATTCCCAGGAGCTTGGATCAAGCACTCTGAACCGAGCAACATTAGCTTCTTGAGATTGCGGTGGAGGGAGCTGTCAGTGGCTGGAGCCAGTGCATCCCCAGTCCCTGCTTCTGCATTTGCAAATTACCAGTTTAGTGACAGATGTTCAATATGTGAAGCAACAGTACATTCATTAATTCAACCCTCCTTAGCCTGTGCATGCTGAGTTTTCTATGGGGATGTGATCTAGTGAGCTGTTCTAGGAGACACTTTATATATCTGGCATCCAGATAAAGTTTTATGTGAAATGACAGTGACAAATGGGAAGTTTTTGGTACTTGTTTTTATGACATGGAAAGTGTGTGATGGAGAATATCAGAATTTGCATTTAATCAGTGCTGGTTGAAAGCTGGTCCAGGTCATGGCCTTGTAATAAAACTGATCTTTACAACAGGAATGTTTGCCTCAGTTTATTATAGTCAGTGGCATAGAAGAGGATTTGTTAATACACAACAAAAGTGTTGTCTGGAATTGAGGTATTTGGATTGTCCTGATACTCTGATTTTTATTTTTTTTTTTTTTTTTGACAGTGGAAAGACTTTGGTGTCTGTAATTCCAGTGCAGACAGATTGCTTTTACAGCGCATTCTTTTACTGTACAGTCACCCTGGACTTTAAGGTATTTTGCTCATGTATGGTGACAAAAGGAATGAAAATAAAAACTAATGTGGGTCTTCATGTTCATCCTTCTGTCCTTGAAGAGGCTTAAATAAGGAGAATATATTAAACAGTTTTATACCTTGTTAGTGCCTCTTAGCTTGTTTGCTATGAGAATTTATGCATCTAAACCAAGAAAGTCCTAATTCTTGTTTGATTTAGATAAGTGCATTGGCCTCATTTTGTCCCAGTATAAAAAAACTACAGATGCTGTAACACGCATCGAGTCAGACTCTGAAGTCAGATGGTAAAATCTGGATGAGTGGATCAAGTAAGTGTTGGGCACTGTTAGTACTGTCAGGATGCAAAAGATGGCAGTGCTGTGAAGAGGGATCCAAGCAAACCCCGCTGGGCTGCTGTTCAAACCTCTCCTCTGGGATCTGCACACACTTCCAGCTTCTGGGTTTGCTTCTTGTGCAATTCAAAGGCTTGATGCTAACAGTTATTATAGCCTTTGCTCTGTGGGTTGTCTGGACACTAAGTACTGTATTCTGTTTAGTGCTTGGATTTGATGGTGGAGTTGAGAGCTGGACTTGCTGGATTCTGGACTAAAATATGCACCATGTGGTGGGTTGAGGGACACACTGCTCTTAGCTTGTTCTTTTTTGCTCAGCTTCATATGAAAACTGCAGAATACAGAGTAATTTGGGGTGAAATTGATGGCCATGGTGTTAGTAGCGAGACTATCATCGATCTCAAAACCTGGTTTCACTCTTTTCTCAAAAGAATCAAGAGCAGACCTTGGTGTGAGGGATGTAGTGGTTTGTGTTGGAAAATCCTCTGTTGTCTTATTGAGCTGTTGTTGATTTTGCTGCTGTTCTTGGTGCATGAGCCTGGCTACTATAATAATTACACCTAAACGTGTCTGTGCCTGTCCTGCCCATCATCCTCAGTAAATCAAAGCATGGACCCTGCAGGCACTTACAGCAAGTTAACAGAAATGGAAAACACGTGTGGCTTTGCCTGGGACAAAGCAGTATATCTTTTTTTTTTTCTCCTGGATGATGACACTACTAATTGTACAGCTGTCAGTGCATGGGTGTAACTTCCTTTAACATCAGTGAACATTGCCTTGATCATTACATGCATGCCAACTCAGCACAGCCTCTGGTGCAGGGGTGATGCCCCTCTGCTCCTGCTGATTTCATGGCTCCGTCCCTTGGCTGCAGAGGTGGGTTTAGAGATGCATCAACACATGGGGTAGCTTCTGGGCTGAAGTTCTCCTTCCCTACTGTCTGAGTGCATTTATGTCTGTGTCAAAAGGCATCTGGGTTAGCATCCCATCCTGTGATGTGTTGGTCTTTCCAGGCAGGTGGCCATCAAACGGCTGAGTTAGAATCATAGAATCCTGGAATAGTTAGGGTTGAAAGGACTTCAAAATCATCTAGTTCCAACCACCCACTTCTATGTTTACTGCAGCAGGTGGGGTTTAACGCAGACTGTAATAGGAGTTGGTTTTGGGCTGTTCAGGGCACTTAAAATCTTGCCCTGCACTACTTCCAACTCCTTACCTTGGTCCTGTAGAGCACCTGGAGAGCGAAAAATAGTTTCAATGACTTCCTGTAGTGCTGGTGAGAAATGGTCTGTCACCAGACGTGGAAATGCACAATACAACTTGTCTTTGCTTGCACTGTGCAAACTGGCTGTAAATAACATTTCTTCTGTGTCTTTGCAGCCTCCAGAGGTTATTCCAGCTGTTGGAGGAAGCCTACTGAGAGGAGGTAGCTGCAAGTTTAATAGTAGCTTCAGGACTTGAGTGAAATCAAAATCCAAACAATTTGATAGAAATTATATGAGCTTGAATGTTGTTAAAGGTTAAAAGTGAGCCCTCTTCAGAGCAACTATTTTTACATCTTAAACTGTTCCACATCTTAAAATAAAGGAGCTGATTAATACTGCTAAATAACATTGAACATACATTTTATTTTTGCCTTCAAACCATCTGAGCGCTTCTCATGACAATGCAGATTACATTTAGCAACAAGTGCATATAATGACTATGTAAATGTCAGGTTTGCTATCAGATGTGTTGCACTGGTATCTTTTTAATATTAAACATGATTATGTCCCATATTGCCTAAATAAATCACAGCACCCAGAGTCTTAAGAGGATGTCTGTGTGTTCTGCTGTGGGGTGAAATTATTTGTTGACTCTTCATATTTAAATAATTAGTTAATAATGTTGAGATGTACATGTCTGAGGTTTTCTTGTTTCTTTTTGAAAGCTGATGTTTGAAATTCATTTGCATCCTCTAAGTGGTGATTAAATAATGGCAGCTTGTGCTGTAGTCAGGTGAGTGAAGTCACTGCCTGCGTGGCTGCATCTTTGTGGTGTGACTGCATATGAGATGGCGTTCCCAACTTGTGTGGGGATGATGTGGCTTTATGGATTTTCAGTAAAGTACAGTGCAGTGCATATGAGACGGATACACTGGCAGTCAGTAGACCCAGAGCTGAGGTTGTTTGTGGACATTGGAACTTAAACAGGGAAGTTCAGGTTAGATATAAGGAAGATGTTCTTTACTGTGAGAGTTGTGAGGTACTGGAAAGGGTTACCCAGAGAAGTGGTAAATGCTCCATCCCTGGCAGTGTTCAAAGACAGGCTGGACAGAGCCTTGGGTGACATAGTCTGGGGTGAGGTGTCCCTGCCCATGGCAGGGTGTTGGAACTGGATGATCTTAAGGTCCTTTCCAACCCAAACCATTCTGTGATTCTATGGTAACCACATAGATAAGGCCCTTAGAGACATGGTTTAGTGGTGGACCTGACAGTCTTAGGGGAGCAGTTGGACTTGATCTTAAAGGCCTTTTCCAGTTGAATCTGTGATTCTGTTTTTTTCTAGAGGTTTGCTGTGGTATTTTTCAGTCGAAATCCAGACATCACTCTTCACCATTAGGATCTTGAAGGGAGCCTGATTGCTGGTTTCCTTTGGAAAAGACCAGCCTTTTTGTTGGTTTGTTTGTTTGTTTATTTGTTCTTGTGCTTTGGAAAAAAAAAGTAATTTTCTGTTCCTGCTTTGCCCTTGATAGTGGGTTTCCATATTATTGTAGTGGTCTGGACCTAAAAAAAAAGCCTCTGCTGCCCAGAAGGAAATGTTCCTCTGGGTGGAACAACAGTAGCAGTAGTTATTACTATTGTTATTTTAAAACTGAAGGTTTTCATTCAGGGCCAGGATGCAAAGAGAGTGAAAAGGCAGCTGCTACTCTGCAGCAGCCAAAAAGCCTCAAAGTTATCAGATACTGTATAGCTGGAGGGTGACATGAGGGGCAGCATGCTGGGAAAGCATCCTAGCACCTCCTGTCATTTGCCCGGAGCCAGAAGCTTGGATAATGCTGGAGTTCCTGTGAATTTTCGAGGAGCAGGCTGGGTTTAAAGGCTTGTTATTGACCTTCCATGTGTGGACACAGCTGTCTCCAAATGATGTGTGAGCTTTGGATCACCTCTGTTGCATTGCTGGCCTGCCTTGCTGCCCTGCAGCAGGCTGCTGGCCCGCTTCCCTCTGCTTTGCACGGCAGCATCTCTTTGGGAGGCTCTTTACTGAGTATGGTTTGCGCAGGGAATATTTAAAGGTGCCCATAAGGCTCCTTTGGTGTGGGTTATTGCATTAGTAAAAAAGCAAAAGTTGTGATACAGATCATTAGGGCTATAAGCAAATACTCTGTGTGCTTTTGCAGCCGTATCGTGAGGTCAGGAATAGATGGTGAGGCATGTGTGGTGCTGACAGGGCTTGGAGAATTGTCTCGTGCCAGTATGTGATGCATCTGTTTGGCAGTGGTTCGTCTTTGGGTGGATTCACACGGTGAGGTTCAGTTGGCTTCATGCTGGGGCCCTGGTCCTCAGCTTACACAGATGCTTGGACTCTGCTTTGGAGCAAGCCAATGGATAATACAGACAGACAAAGCCTCAAGGGCCCTACTGGAAATTAACCCGTAAGTGTTAATCCATAGGTGATTCCCTATGGATTAGTAGAGTATAGGGGAAAATATATATGTTAAAGCAGCGGGATGCAGAGTTCAGTTTCTTTCTCTCTGCTTCCTCAGCTGTTTCCAGAAGCTGCAACTTGGGTCATCCTTCCTAGAGCTGTTTCCCTGTGGAGTTGTTTGGTGACAGAATGATTCTTGAGCATTAATAAATATGAGTTGACCCACTGCTGACTTCTTCAATTGTAGGGTATGAGTGTATGAAGGCGAAGGGGAAATTGGAAGGGGAGTGGGAGAGGGTTTTGAGATGAGTAAGGAGTGAGTAGAGGGGGTACTTCCACGTCTGGGCATGGGTTAGTGAACATTGAGGAGCAAAGGATGGGAAGAGAAACAGTGGGAGGGTGCTGGTTTCTGATGGTGGTGACTGAGAAAAGGAACATGGAAGTTCTGGGGTCCTGGACTATACTAGGTACCTGTCTGGGGAACGGGGAGAAGGAGAAAGATGGATAGGCAGTTGTAGCTATATTAGTGTTTACTTTAGCTGGTTTTGTTTTTCTTTTTTTAAGCTCCCTTAAATACCTGAGATTTTCAGCATGGCTAAAACAAAATAGTTAATGTCTTTCTTTGGTGTGCTTAGATTGACAAGCCTAAAATGTGCTTTCAGACTTAGTTTTTCATTAGCTAACTGTATGTGTAAGCAGGAAGTGTGTCTGCACATAAATTCTGGGAGACACTGATGTATGTAGGATCTGGCTGAGACTGAAGCAGATTTGACTCTTATCAAAGTGTTGGTAACTTTAAGCATGTTTCATCCCTTATGTTACTGTTTTGGTGTTTTATCTGTAAAAATTGGGACGATGGTGATAATAATAATAGCAATTTTACTACCTATTCCCAGAAGTCTTGACTAAATCATGATTGTGATAGGGAGAGAAAAGCTCAGGGAGTGTGTTGCAGAAATCCACATTGCTTTGCTCTATGCACATCACATCACTCGACTCTTCTGAGAGATTTCCTTTGGCTTTGTAATTTCTCGTCTTCACAAATACTACTTAGCCAAAGTATTTATAAGACTAATTCAGCATTCCATCACTCCTGCACATGTAACAGATCTATCACAGTCTGCTTGCAGCTTACACCCTGCAAGGGGCTGATCTGCCCAGCGTACTGGCCTGGCTCACATCTGTATCAGGGGCGTCATGGGCAAGAGGAGGGGATCTGAAGCATCCTGTAATGATCTCTTGTGCACGTAATTTACCTTTTTCACTTCTGTTGCTTCTCATCTAGTGTGTGCTCAACCACAGTGAGACATCCTCAGTGCCAGCATGGAAGAGAGCTAAGCCTTTTACATCAAAAGTCATCTGTCTCCCGATTGATGTGTTGCTGGAGTCTTAAGAGCATCATTACTCATTTGGGAAGTCCTGTTGCGTATGTCAACCCTGCCTCTTGAGGGTTGTTCGCATATTGTTATCAGGACCAAAATTGCTCTCTAGAGCCAGAGGTTAGCCCTCCACTGAGTCAGGAGCTTGTGAACCAGAGTACATGTGGTGGCTGCTGAGGGCTTGCCCAGGCAGCCTTGTGCAGGAGGCAGGCTGGGCAATGAGCTTGTGACAGTCACACTGTGCTCAGGGCCATTCTTCCAGGTGCCCTTCAGGGGTTGTATGGAGATGTGCACTGGCTTTAATAGGAATCATTAAGCAGAAATTATGTAGGTCATTATCCTGTGTGGAGTGGGAGTTCTTGTGCAGTGCCTGTGTACATTGAGGACTGTGGCTGTTATTGTGGTGCATCCTTACAGAGTTTAAATAATGTTGCATTTATGTGTTTTAAAGCTATTCATAATAGGACTGGCCACCTTCAGGGTGCACTTTTTGCTTGGGCTATCTTTATTGTACTGACAGCATCACTGTACTTGTTGCTGAAATTTAGTCCTAGTTTGTACTGTCCTCTTAGTTAAGTAGCTCTTGGCATTCATGGAGTCGTTTTCAATCCACCTCAGTGAAGCTGAGATTAGAATCTGATTCTTTGAATTTCAGACAAAAAGAATAGTGACTTCTTGTGAGTGTTCGTTTCCCTGCCAGTAGAGGCTGGATGACTTAATCTCTGCATATATCAACACGTTGATCAAGTTTCACAGCAAAGTATCTAGGGGTTACTATAACAAATATTTAAGAATGTAAGCCTGGGTTGTAATTTAAGGCCTCACTTGGTTATACAGTTCTGAGTATAATGGGAGTGACAGCTCAGGGCTGGATTTTAGGGCAGCTTTCTCTGCAGTAATATTCAGCTGTAGGTCTATCAAAACAGCCTTCTAAAGCCAGAGCTGCCTGTGGCATGGCATTTGATCAAATATGCCTTAATAAAATCAGTGTGAGGTTCTACATCCAAAGGAAAAATCAAGTCTTTGAGTGTATCTATCTCCCTTTCACATACCTTTTAAGAAATCATAGGGCTGAGATCCTGTGGAAATTACAAAGTTAGGTTAATTCTGTACGTGCTTCCTGAGGGAGATGTGGCTGGTTGGTTTGCTCTTTCCTTCCTTCTGTTTGGGTGATGCAATGAGCATAAGGCTGAAGCTTATCTCCTGGGTGGAGATGGGAGCAGATCCTTTTGCAAAGTGATTACAGAGAGGCTGCTATTTACAGAGCAGGTTTTGAAAAGGAACCATCATGCAGATGCCATGCCTTGCAAATGGAGGTACTTCAGCTGCTTATTCTAGCAGGTCAACCCCAGGTGCAGCTGAGAGGAATGAGGTTGTTGAGATCTAGATGCAGAAATGCTGTAGACTGTAATTCCCTATTGCCAGTCAGAGCCTTTCATTTGAAGTAATGTTATTTTATCACAAGACAGACAAAATCACAGGATTAAGCTAAAAATGCACCAGACTGTGGGTTTTAAAACTATCAGTCAATCTGTTAATTTTAAAGAAAACCCTTTTCTAGGTTGCTTTCCTCTGCTGATTCTCTTTTAGTTCTTAGTGTCTCTTCTGTGGCCATTCATGAGCTGACTTTGACGGTGGGTCGCTGGGGCAACAAACAGGAATGAGAAGTGTGGTTTTTGCCATTGTTTCCAAAACCAATAACTCTTTTGTCCCTAAGGGTTTTGACCCTGAGTGGAGCAGATTTCATTGCTGGCTGTATTGTGAATATATTAAAGATTTGGCTTTTCTGTAATACCCAGACTTTCAAATCCAGACAGAGATACTCAGTAGTTAGGGAATGAAGAAGTAAGTCTGCAACAGTTCTCTCAGGGAAGCCGCTTTACCATCCTTGACCATGTATTGGGGTGCTTCCTATTGAAACAAGAAACTGAAGGGAAAAGTGGCAACCCTGAAACTCTAACAAGTTTTGGGAATATTTCCCTAATTCATTTGGAGAGAGATGTTATTGCCTATCATCTTCAGCTCTTGCATTGTACAACACTTCAGAATCTCTGGGGGTCAAGCTTTCAATGTAAGTGTAAGGCTGGTGCGTTCGTCTCGCCTTCAGCAGTAAGTCCCAAAGCTGTATCTCTTAGGGAGAGATTAGTAACAATCCCTCATGCGTCATTTAAATGGATGGACTTGTGCTCCACAAAGAATCATAGAATGGTTTGGGTTGGAAAGGACCTTAAGATCATGTAGTTCCAACCCCATCCCATTCCATGGGCAGGGATGCTTCACACTAGACCATGTTGGCCAAGGCTCTGTCCAGCCAGGCCTTGAACACTGCCAGGGATGGAGCATTTACCACCCCTTTGGGCAGCCTGTTCCAGTGCCTCACCACCCTCACATTAAAGAATTTCTTCCTTATATCTAGTCTGAACTTCCCGTTTAAGTTTGAACCATGCAGTGGTACTGCAGGGACACTGATTCGGATTTCAGTGATAGAGTTCTCTACTGAATTCCCATGAAACAGCTAGTACATCTTGGCAATTAGTGTGTGGGTGTTTCAGAAGATGAACCTTCAGAAGGAGAGAGATTATAGAGAAGTTTGATAGGAATGACTGATAATGAGTCAAATGCTGCTAAATGGCCTTGAACTGCTGCTGTCTGGTATGGTCTGGTCTTTACAGCCACCCGCTTCTAGGGGCTTGGTTGCACTTACGTGCTGGGGACACAGCTTCAGCCCACAAACATGTACTTTGTTTCAAAAAGCTTCATGAGGAAGGACAGGATCCTTGCTCGTTTCCATTTTAGGAATGCAGGAATTGAGGCAGAGGCAGATGAACTGACTTGCTCCATGGCCACACAAGGGTTAGTGGTTGTGTGAGGTATGGGACCCTGCTGCCTTCAGGTTTTTGATGAGCAGCAGACCATGCTCAGCAGTTCTGCCAAGAGGAAGAAGGCATTACAAGGTAGTTGCATAGTTTCCTGTGGTGGGAGCTCTTTACTTAAGATATGGAGACCAGTCCTGAGGTGGGTTTGGTGGCACTGCACACCTCTAAACTCCTTTTGTGTTGGATAAAACCCTCTTCTCTGTTTTGCCGTAGGCTGATAAACCACTTCGTTCCATTTGAACCAGTATCTAATGTGCCCACTGGTTTTGTTTAGGATCAGAATGGCACAGAGATTTGTGTGGGATGTTTTGGGTCCAGATTCCATTGCTGCCACCATTTTTTCTGTTAATCCAGTTTGGCTGGAACCAAAGAATCACCTGCATTTTCTATGGAAAATAAAGCTTTGTGATTTCAGCCTTTGGGGTTCTCTTTCCTCTTGTCATTTTATTTAATTTGCACTGTCTCGGGCTGTGCTTGTGCAGAGTGTGTATTTATATGTATAACAGGGAGTACATACAGGAAGAGAGTAAAGAAGTCCCAGTTTGTTGCTTTGCTGCTCTCAAGTCCCTCCAGCAATGCACGCGCTGGCTACCTCCTGACTGTGCATTGCATGAGCTCAGCCCAGCTCTGCACTGGTAGTAAAGTAAGTCATGCAGATTAGGATGTTGTGCATGTTGGTCTAACTCAGGGTTTCCCTCCTACTTTTCCCTGTCTTTTAAGAAGCACTTAATAACAGCATAAATGTACTTAAGTGGTATTTCTCTAGAGGAAAGAGAGCCAGACTTTCAGATAGTCAATAGTCACCCATGAGCCTTCATAGAGGTGCAGTATACCTAAGTCCAGGCTCTGAACTGGTGTCCCCCCAGTGTCTCCTGAGTCCTTACCATCAGCAGAGCTGAAGATAAAGGAATTCCACTTATGAAGAGTCGCCCCAGACTAGTAGCAGAGGCTCCCTCTGTGGTAAATGATAAGCACTTCCAGGTGGGATTCCTTCCTTCCTTCCCAGGTAAGGCAAGGCACTTGGGATGGGTGATTCTTGATGCTTTTATCGACTGAAGTCAGTAGAGCTGATTAACTTAGATTAGATAGATGACATTCAGCTGGCTAAAATCAGATGGGAAAGATTACTCACCATCTTGTGTGGGTTTCGTGAACTCTAGTAGCACCAGCTCACTAGTGTCTGTTAGAAAAGGATTCTGGTGAAAGAAAAGAATAAAGTCTTTATAGGTAAAAAAATAAGAATAAATAAAAATGTAGAAGAGAGAGACAGTGCCACTGCTGTCTCTAAAATAGCTTTATTTGAATTTGAAACCCCATGATGGTTAGCAGTTGCCAATGTGCTTTCCTGGAGATGTCTGCTTTTGAGAGCATGTGGGCGTTGTGTTTTGTGAACGTGGGGTTTGGATGAAGGTTCTTGACAAAGGTAAGCACACTTATCTTACTCGAGTTGGGAAGCAGCAATAAGAAAGGAGAAAACAGTTGAAATTAAGAGAAAGAAAATTCTACTAATACATGTCTTTGTGGTAGGAAGTAGGTCAGTGAGCTGAGGGACCCTAGACAGACTTGCAGTTCTCACACAGAGAGGTTGGAAGAAAGATACTGAAGCAGAGGCGGTGATTTAATCAGGGGTTGATGGTGTAAAGCAAAGGACGCTGGCTATGTAGACAAAATTTCAGGAACCATCTCACATTCTGATTATGGAAATAAAGATAAAGCTGATGTCAGCCCTGCATTCCCATGCAGAGACAGACAAACCCGTTGTCTTTGGGTTTTATGGATGGAGGGACTGCAGCACATTAATTGAGGCCGTGCCAAATTACTGTATGGCACATGTGCTTGCTGACCTTAGTGTGTGGCACCAACTCTGTGTGTGTCCCATGCCACTGCATGGGTGGTGGAGGAACTGTGGGACCCCCTATGTAGGGCTGCGGTCACAGGCTGTGCGCAGGGATTGAAGAGCCCTGATTTGGGACCTGCAAAAAGCCGTTAGTGCCATGAGCACCAGTTCCCTCTCTCCAGTGAACGCAAGGGTAAGAGTCCAATTATTTTGCACATAATGAAGAGGAGGACTGGAATTTGGCAGGGCAAAACGGGAGCTTTCTCGTGCTTCCATTTTGTACTGGGAGACCTCATTAGTTATGTGGTTATGAATGAAGTTCTGGCTCTTGAAAGTGCTTGAAAGGAGTCGGCGATCATCGTGGTATCTGGGGATCACATAAGGTAGTGTAGAAAACAGGTTGCTGGGGGGTGTGACTATATCTTGGCTTTTTTTGAAACATGCTAGGACTATAGGAGGAGGAGAGTTATTTATGGGTCAGAATATGGACATGCAAATACAGAATTACAACTTAGAACCAAATTTATTAGTATTAACCATACCTTTTTAGGAAGAAAAAATTCAAACCTATATGCATATTAATGTGTATTAAATGAGGGATAAAAATAGTGATATTTCAATATAGGGAACTTGAAACAACTGAAAGAGCTGAACTATTACTGCACAGGGGCGGGATGCTGACGAAATGACAGCAATAGGTGGGATGAGCATTGGTACTGATGAGCCAAGAATGCTCTGGGGATGACTGGTGGTTACAAAGCTGTGGGATGAGACTTGTGAGCACCCTAGGGAGCCCAGTCTGCTGTTTCAGTGGAGGTATGATGAGGAAATCCCAAGTGATCCATTGTTCTGAAAGTGGTTTGGAACCTTTGGAACCTTATTACTTATTTTGTTGGTTGCTTTGGTTTTGACAGAATAGGACTTTCACCCAAATGGAATAGTTTAGGAACATTTTAAAACTTAAGAATGCACTTCTCAGATTTTCCAACTATTCCAATATTTTTTTTTTTTTTCCAATTCTTTAGGGGACAAAGTGCAAAAGAAATAACAAAAGATGGTTGTTGCACATCAAACTTGAATGGGACACTAATAAAAAAATAAGTGTGTACATGCACCGAATTAACAAGCATTCTTAGCTATTTTTTTTTCTTATTATATCTGTATAAATTTAACATGGAGAGGAACAGCAAGCTGCGTACTTGTTTACTTTTCACATTAATGAAGCTCTAGGTTGAAAGAAGATGAACTTGTAAAAACAAAGTGCTTCATGGCATTGATTTCTCTAGACGCTAACAAGGCAGAATTTGAGTGGAGATGACAACAAAGTAATATCTCCATGGGCTCAAATGCCACATTACAGAAGATGTCAATAAGTTAACTTAGTTGTCCTGTTACTTTGCAGGCTAAGGAATTTAAATACACAATCTCTAGAATCTTCTAGAGGTATGTCAAAACAGTGGTGCAGCACTAAAGGATTATGACATATTAAAATCATTCCTTGGTGTATTACAGGGTTATATTTTAGAGTGGATAGTTTTGGAGAAGAAATCGGTCTTCATTTAATACACAGTTGTATGGGAGAATCAGTTGCGGGAGCAATGAAAGTCAACCCACCAAATGAGTGGGACTAAGAGACAGTTCCTGTCTTCTTCAAGTTACTGAATGAATCCACAGAAGTTTTAGGATAAATTAATTCAAGTTGTAAATTAAAGACATTATTAGAGGCATGGATGTGGCTCAGGTGCCTTGGGAGGGGTGTAGCAGTCTGTCTCTGCCACTGGATTTTGTCCCTGCAGCCTGTCTTATGGGGGATTTTAGAGCTACCTCATTGCACAAAGCTCTCAAAATAAACTTGATGTTTTGGAGTGTCATATTTGTCTGTTGGTGGCTTTGTTGCAATAAATTTACAATAAAAAGGACACACATTTTCCTTTTTCTTTTTCTTCCTTCCTCTTTGTGGGTGCTTTGTGTTCAACCTGGGGTAGTAGCATGCAGCTGGAAACATCCCTCATCTTATATGGTGCTAACTTATTTAGGCTAGGTACTCTTGCATCAGGTTGTTTTTTTTTTTCCCAGTTGTAAGCATTGGAAGTATGTTTGTGCAAAAACATTGGCTTTAGGAGGCAGTGTGCAAATACAAGTGAAAAAGTGACCTAATAAAATATCTAGTATGAGATGAAGCTGTCTGAGAGAGATTTTATCTTCACTGTAAAATATCAGCCTAAAATTGAAAGTGGAAAATACTTGGTATGCTCATGGAAATGAAGGAAGCAAAACTGGAGACTGTAATACCATTAGTTGATAACACAGCTCCTTACCAGTATTCCACTGTAGGAGAGAGTCCTCATCAGCTCAATGAATAAAGAATATATTATATGCTTTGGTGTGGATGTTAGGTTGCTGTAGTATGGGTATTTCTAATGCAAGCTCAGGTTGTAGTTAGGGTGAAGTCTTCCTTCCTTCCTGGGACTGTTACCTGGCTTTGCCTTTCATAGCTTTAGCAAGTCAGTGGCTAAAAAGAACCCCAAAATATATTTTGGTTGGGTTTTTTTTTGTCTTGCTTTCTGTCCAGTAAAGGTATAACCAATTACTTTGAACTTATTCAGTCATCCTTGGAATTAAATTTTCAGTATATTTTTTAAGAGGTTGCAGGTTTTTCACTTTGCCTTCCCTATTTTATAGAAGTCATGAAAAACCATCATGTCACATGTGCCTTTTTGGGGTTTTCTGATTTAGCATCTTCATTCTGATATATCTGCTCTAAGCTTGGAGGAAGCGGGGAGGTGACTTTAGGGACACTTTTTTTCCTGTTTCTGAGTTGGCCTCAGATTAATACTTTTATTACCTTCTGGAATCCAGAGAGATAATGCAACTATGGGGAAGTAATATCCGTCTATAAAGAGGTGAGTAGAAAAAATATGTATCCTGCAGAAATAGAATAAATATTAGTTTACATTGCTTTCTGTATTTTGAGCTTTGAGAAGTGATAGGGTGAGCTGTTGTTGCAAGCTTCTAGCTAATCTGATTTTTCTAAGGTCTGCTTTCTATTATAGTCAGGCAGACTTGCTCCGCATTCAAGTTGCTAATTCTTGACACACAGGATATTTTCCTTCTCATTAAAATGTATTTATTGTCTAGTGTGAGGTGTCCCTGTCCATGGCAGGGGGGTTGGAACTAGATCATCTTAAGGTCCTCTCCAATCCTAACCATTCTGTGATTTATTTTACAGTGTGAATAGCTTGCTTACAATGCTTCTTTTGATCTTTGGTAATGTCGCAGACTCAGTAAGACTGCTAGCATAAAGTGGTGTTTATCTCATTTCAGTTTTGCATCCACCATTAATTGGACCCAAATAATAGAGCCCCTTTGCAAAAACTGGTTTAGTTTGCTAGGTCCCAATATGATGTCCAGTAAGATGCAGGTATTATTAGAGCTTGGAAGTTACTCTCTGTCTGCAATTGGAAGGCTTCTTCACATGTTTCCATGATTCTATTTGCATTTATTGGGTTTTAGGCCTTTTAAGAAGTTTAGGGGGAGGGGAGGAGCAGGAAAGCTATGGCAAGAATTGTGAAGTTTTTGCAAAATGTGATATTTCTTTTTTCTAAACTTGAATTTGAAATATCACTATCACTTATGTTTCTAGGGCAACAACTTAATGTAATGCAGATCGGCAGCTGAAATACTTTTCCTAGCAGCTGGAGAGTGAAGTTATCAGGACCCACGATCTGTTCTGCAGCTGATACTGGGAGCTCTGTGGTTGGCAGGGGTGGTGGTTGGTCCTCCTGCTCCCCATCGTTGCTGGTGTCCTTTTGGGGAGCAGCAAGCAGCACTGAGTGATGCCAGAGTTATTCCACAAGAGCTGTTGTAATACAGGATGCTGCCAGTTCAGGGGAGTGAATAAAATCAGATTTCCTATAGCTCTGAGTCAGGAAAAGCAGGGAGGGAGGAGGTGACAAAGTGAGCTTTCTCCAGCAACTTGGATTGCAGAGGAATGTGAAACTTTACAGTTTTCTCCCATCTCGCTCTTGAAAGTTAACACAAGAAATAGGACTGGGAGACAGCTTTCTGACAGAAATCCCAGAACCTTCATTCCCAGAAGCTGAGATAGCGACAAGAAGCTGGGTGCTCAGCAGGGAGTTGCCTGAGAATTCTGTTGACTGAGTTAAATCCTCCAGCAAGCAGGTGTTGGGTAAATGTTTTGATTCTTTGCAGCGTATATTTGCATATTTGAAGCTTTCTGGTACTTCTGGCTCACTGTAGTTTGCCCAAGTCTTAAATTGAGCAAACCAGCAAGGCCCTTATTTTTTTATGGGATCGCTGTGTAGCGGTTTCAAGACGTACATGGGCTCCTCATTGCGAAGGTCTGACTTGTCCTACCCACATCTGGGGAGGTGGTGTATCTGCAGGTCCTGCCTGTTCGCATCTCAGTGATAGCTAAAGGTAACATCACACCTGAAACAACATGAAGGAACTTTTAACTGCTGCTCTCCGATCATCTCCAACCCTAAACCATTTTTTACCAACACTGCTGATGGGTCCCTCTTGCCCTTCCCAGCAGGACTTGGACCAAGACTAGGACTCCTCTTTCTTGGCCAGGGAGAGTAGATGTGGATATAACAGGTCAGGCTGGAGCAGCAAGCAGCTCTGGCCTTTTCAGAAGGTCCTATGAAGCATTTAAAAGGTTTGATGGAAAATGAGGCTCTCTATATATGTAGTAATATTTGTTTATAGAGGTTACTTTTTTTTTCCTTCATTCAAATATGCCTGGGGGAATGGGGGTGAAGGAGTAGAAAACATGTTGAGAGAGTAACACGTGGTGCCTTGGAGCATTTTCATTTTCTTGATTAAAAAAGCTTTTCCTGTGAATTTTTCAGTTTTGTCACTTCTCATTTGCTGGGATCATGAAAGATGATAATATGCTCTCTGTAACCTTCTTCAGTGTATTTTTGTCTGGTACATTAATGGATTCCTCAGTACTTGAGGGAAAGCAAGTCTCAGCGTACCAGTTGCAAATCAGAAGGTGGAAGTGGTGTTATTTTTTTGTTCCCAAACTAACTCAAGGTTATGCATGTGCAAAAATAGCTTTAGGCTACAACAAATATTTTCTTCAGCAGGTCTAGCTCATTTTATTGACATATTGTTTTGTAAACCGTGGGTGACTTGCATTGTTCTCAACCAAAATAACTTGCATCAATCAACATAAGAGGGTAATTAATTTACATATATTCATTGTGGAAATGTTCCAGACTTTTTGTTACTTTGGAGTGCTAGACTTGAGAGGGGGAAAGTGCAATAACATTTGCGGTTTGTAGTTTGTTAAGTTATTCTTCACTCTGTTTGTGCAGGAGAAAGCGTTGTAACCTTAAATTTGAGCTTGGCATAGTGTTGAATGAAAATAAATCCAGAGTTAGGAGTGAAATTGTGTTTTGTGACTGTGTTGCCCATCACTACAGCCTTAAGAAGATGAGGAGAGGTCGGCTATTGCGTGCCATAGCGAACTGTAGTCCAAAACACTTGTCAAGAACAAATGCAAGAGAGTTAACTATTTCTTTTCTGTGTGAGAATCTGATGCCAGCAGAGGAACTATGGTAGATACAGAGCCTGATGAGTTTTGTCAGGGGTGTGCGTGATGCTTCACCTGTAAAGATGAATGAACGCGTGCGCAGTGTGTTGTCTTTGAATAGGCAAGTGCTGGCTCCTGTTTGCATGAGGCAATGGAAGGTCTTGGGACCACCTGAACTTCACTAGTCCATCACTGAATTGGAGTTAAAACAAGTTTCTGAATCTGATGAAATGCAGTGTGGTTATCGCTATGGATAGATTGACAGGAGGCAGCTTTGGGGAAGTGAACTTGTGTCTCTGAAGGTGTAGTGTGATGCCTCTTCCTCTCCTCCTCTGCACCCTGAATATCCTGTGTGTATGACTTATTAATAGCTGCTATTTTGTCTTGTTATCTCCATGGGGTAAGGGAGCAGTGAGGCAGGATGTTCAGAGGCTTCATGTAAATGGGTGCCACACACAGGCTATTCAGGCAAATCGCTTTACCCATGCCATCATTATGAATAAAACCTCATATTTTTAAACCTGAGACAATGTAATGCAAAAACCAGCCTTTCCTCATTTTACATCATGCATTCTCTGTTCAAGTGCTTGGTCTGTTACCAACATATTATACATTACCACTGTTACCTTAATTCCTCACTTTTAAGCGCCACTGGAGAGGATATCGCTGGAGGTGAGAAAGCTGCTCCTAGAAGAAGGCAGGGCATCAGATGGGATTTGCTTGACATCAGTGAAGGCTATCTTCTGGGAAACAAACAAAACACTTTTCTTTCTCACTGTTTTAATTCTTTAAATGGTTTCCTGATATTTTACATGAGGAGCTGTCCATGAATGGATAGCATTCAGGCTGGTGGTGTTGGCCTCTCTTGCTAGTGGCTTTCTGATGGAGAATATAGCATCACCTGTGCCAATTTATTATCCTCCTGCCAATGGGACTGCTGCTGTGATTAAGCTATTGTGCTGTAAGGCTGGAGTTGGGTTTTCTGGCTTCAAGCTCTAGTCCTGAGATGAGAAGTCAGGATGTAACTGAGGGACACAGCGGTACTGCCTGTGCTCACCAAGCCTAAGCAGCTTCTCTATGACCAGTACTGAGAAGTGGCAGGGTTAACCCAGCTCACTGGTAACATGCCTGAGTTGCAGAGTATGTGCTGCCTACTGCTTGCTTGTAATCCTCGATCTCCCTCCTCCTGTGCCCATGGAGAAACCCCCTGCTTGCATGAAGTGATGTTTTCAAGCTGACTGTACGGGTGGTGGCTTTGAGCCCCTATTCTTCCTTCACTCAAGCTGGTAACCCTCCTACTTCCCAGCAACACTCGGGCAAAATCCAGCTGAGTACCAGTGAGCTCTCCAGGGCCTTCCTGGGTTTTTCCTGGATACCTGAAAGAGAGTAGAAGAATTTCCTGGTTTGCTGGCAAAGAACCAGAGAAGTGCTTGACCCAGCAATGAAGAAGTCCTTGTGATTATTCACTCAGGGGCATTAAAGGCAAAGAATGACAAAGAAGGTTATATAGACATATGGGCGATGTGGCTGTTGGCAGGTTGGCAAGACTGAGTTAGTCCCAGGTTCTCTTATCTGTGCTAACTCTGCTGGGGAGTGTTGAGCTGACTGGAAAAATGCAATTGTGCTTTCAGTAGCTTGCAGAGATTGAAATCTGGCTTTACTCTGTACCAGTCTGAATGTGCTCTGCTTTCCTTTCCATGAAATCAGAAGTGTCAGGATACTGTAATTAAGATGTCTTTTTTGACTCAAGCATATTTTCTCGTCCTAGTTACTTTGAACTAAGTGATTCAGGGGCTTGAACTTGGGCTGTCCGCATCCCAAGTCAGTACATTTCTCTTTGCTCTGAGCTTAATTGATATGATCTGCAAGCAAAAGAGAATTTCTGAGCTAATCTATTGAAAGCCTCTCCTCAGAGCTGCAGTTTTTAGTCTCTTCCTAGAAGACAAGTGATGGGTGCAGTAGATGGTGCCAAATACAGGGACCCAAACAGTACACCCACGCTGGCAGAGACCACGTACTTCCAACCTTGCTCTTTGTAATGACTTTATGCAGTATGAAAATTCATGAGTATTTTATTTTCCTTTGGGTTAAGGAATCATCAGATCAGCTGTCTATCATTCTGAGAGTGTCTGGATGCATTCTGTATTCCTCTTCCATCTCGACTCTGTTTAAAAGCTTCTGACTAGTATCCATTGTCCTGGCAGCATCCATTGGACTCTTTGAAGAGCATGTAAATGACTGAGGCCCAAAGCCAGCTGGTGCAGTGCTCACTGAGCATTGCAATGCCTAAATAGGCATGAAGGCTGGAGCTGGGTTGCCTAAACGGAGGAATCCTCTGCCATGTTAGAAGCTTTAGGGTAGCACATCATTGTTGGTACAGAAGGGCATGGCTCCCTCTTAGCTTCCAAGACGCATCTAAGATGCCACCATGCCCCAGTGCTTGGGCTGCTGAAACTCCTGAATGCATCTATTAATTAAGAGATAGCTTGCTATGCAAGGAGGAAGAACCATCTGTTTTAATGCAGCATGGTGCTTCACTATTTTTTATTCTTTCCTGGCAAACCAGAAATTTATGTGATACTGATCCATTATGCTCATTCAGTATATCCATTGCTAAGGAAGTTGGAATTTTTCTTTAGATAAAAGCGCAATAAAGATGAGTTGAAAGATAGCACCATATTAAAACAAATTCCCTGTGGTAAATCCCATTGGGATGTGCTTGTATCTTATTCTTCCATAGTGCATCAGGACAGGGGTTTGGCATTGCGCAGGAGTTAGGTGTGCATTGACAGCTTCCACTGTTTTAATTTTCTTCGCTGTCATGTCTTGCAAACTTATCTCTAGTCTCCTGCTATCTGGTGCATTTAATAACTGGATATTGTTAAAATAAATCTTAGCAAAGGGAAGCTGGAAAAATAACTGAAAGGAATAAGGAGCTCAAACACTAAATGAGAGAAGAATTGAACAAGAATTCAATTTCCTTGTTGCGGTGTTGGGTTTTTTTGCTCCCCCTCCCCCCCCCCCAAAAAAAAAAAAAATAGAATGTAAAAATAATAAATCTCTATGCCTTAATCTGGCACTGGGGTAAGCAGTTTGCATCTGGCCTTATGCGAACACATCTCTGTGAAGACATAGAATAGGCACTTTGGTGTCTGAGCAGTGTGGCTGTGTGTATCCATTCAAATCAAGGTGAGCAACATCCTCTGAGCTAAATCCCTCATTGCCACAACTCCAAGGTGTGTTCAGAGGACAGAGATGGGGACATCTGCCTCATGTCACATCCCTATCTGGGGAATCTGTTCAGGGTTCCCTCTGCAGAGAAGATGTGCTTATAGAGTCTGAAATCCTGAATTATAAGCTCTTAGAGTGTAGTTGAATCAAGGTTCTTGAATATGTCTGAAGTTTGTTATCACTTGTTTTCATTCTTATGGGGGATCCAGTTATCAATGGGGATTCAAGATGCTGTGTAGGGCTTTGAAGGAGGAGAGCAGTAACTGTTACTGCCATAGAGAAGGGAAGAAGCAAGAGCACCTCATATGGTATCTCCTGGGTGCAGCATGGACCAAATTCCTGACCATGTCTATTTTGTAGAACAATGCTCCTATGATGCCTTGTGTGAGAAGGGAGGATATTATTATTCCCAGCCCTCAATAAGGAATCATGGTGGTTCCCTTGAATTCTCCTTGGCTCCAGTTATTCACCTGACCCCAAAGAGCTGCTGTGAAAAGTTCCTTCATGTATAAGGACATCATGAAGCTGGCTGGGTTTCAGCTAACGCTGGTGCTGAGTGGTTCTTGTGTTGTGTATATACAGTTGCAGAACGCTTTCAGAATGAATAGTCCATGGCAAAGCTGTTTTAATGAGCTGGAATGCTGATTGTAGCATATCCTACCCAATCTGTCAGCTGAAATACCTTCTTTGTTCTTAAAATAGCCCCCACTGATTCAGATTTTAATTGCAGATATTACAGCTGTCAAAAAAAAGGAGAGATGACCAGATGATTTGTGTTGATAGTATAAATGGAAGCTGGGGATATGTTGAGTCCCAGCCTTTAGATCTTCCTTTGTTTGAGCACTGTTGCAGATATGCCTGTGTGCCACAGTGATTATGTGGAGCAGAGGCTCTCTCTCATGGTGAGATAACCCTGAAGTGCATTGTGCTTCATTATATCCACCATGTTGACTGAACTAGTCTGGCAGTAAGTGTAGGACTACAAAGACTTCAGCGCTAGTAATGGTAACAAAGGGAAGTGATCATCCCCCTGTACTGCACTGTTGAGGCTGCACCTTGAATCCTGCGTTCAGGTTTGGGCCCCTCACTACAAGACATGGAGGTGTTGGAGCAAGGCCAGAGAAGGGCAATGAAGCTGGTGAAGGGTCTGGAGAACAAGTCTTATGAGGAGAAGCTGGGGAAACTGGGAGTGTTCAGCCTGGAGAAAAGGAGGCTCAAGGGAGACCTTATCACTCTACAACTACCTGAAAGGAGGATGGAGGGAGGTTACCTCTTCTTCCAGATAACAAGTGATAGGATGGAGGAAATGGCCTCAGGTTGCCCCAGGGCAGGTTTAGACTGGATGTTAGGAGAAATTTTTTCACTGAAAGGATTGTGAAGCATTGAAACAGGCTGCCCAGGAAAGTGGTGGAGTCACCGCCTGGAGGTATTTAGAAGACGTGTAGATATGGTGCTTAGGAACATGATTTAGTGGTGGCTTTAGGATTGGACTTGGTGATCTGAAAGGTATTTTCCAGCCTCAGTGGTTCTATGATTCTGTGAATCTTTTTAGCAGAGGGATGTCAGGAGCAGCCATCAGTGGCCTGTCATCGTTACTATTTTACTTCATTATTGATCTAATTCTGAAGGTTTATGAGTTCATAAATAACTCATTGGCGTGGTCAGCTGGTTTTGGTTTGTACTTTTTATTTCTGGTCCCCAGGAGAATGGATTTTTGGGTAGATGCAAGAGGTGCCCAGCAGGTTCCTTGGGCTGCAGGGAAGAGCCATGAGCATAGTGCGAGATCATCCACCTTGGCTGATTGCGTGTAAAGGTGACAAGAAATCGTGTAAAAGCCTCCATATTGAGTCTGTAAATCAGTGCAGTGCTAACTACACAGACCAAAGCACTGACAGTGTGATACACTGTCTTTGAGCCATTCACTGTCTGGGAGAAGGATAGGAAGTTATCTCTTACAGGAGAGGGAGCTTCTGTTAAACTCAGGAAATTCCTGCAGAGAATATGAGCGATGTGTGTATGTGTGGTAGCACACCTTGGTGATCCTTTTGGATGTTGCTGGCATATGAAGGTTTCCATTACATCTCATATGTTTAGTATTAATTGCCATTAGTTACACATTTACACAATGGAACCTCAAGTCAGGGGCCCATAAATGTTATACTTAGCAGATCTGGTCCTTAAGGAGGTACAGGACTACTTTCTTTCCCATTCCTGTTGTGAAGGGTAATATCCTTCATGGTTGTTGAAGGTTTAATTATGCCCTTGCAGCATTCTAATATGCCCAAAGGGATTTTGCTAGAACTTAACAACAACAACAAAAGCCAGAGACAAGATGGAGAATGTGATTTTGTTTGTGTTTTGCTTAAAGTGCAGAAAATGGTGAGGGAGGGAGAAAAATTGTTGCTTGAGCATTACTAAAACTTTAATTATTTGTTCTGGTGTGTGTTACTTTGTAAATGCAATAATAAAATTGATTTCAATTTTTGTTTTCTTCCCCTATATGAGTGACAGGGGGGAAATTCTTCTCTGAAGATACTGTTACTGGCCTATGTGTGTATCTAAATCAATTACATAAGCTAAATAGAATGTTGATAATTGATGGTGTCATATTCTCAGGGCGTGGAGAGACGTGTGTGAGTGCGCTGGATGCTCTGTGATGCCTGTCCTGGTGGCAGGATACTTAACTCCCACTTTGTTTTGTTCCTTGACAGTGAAAGGAGAAACAAGATGAGCTTTCCCATCTGAAATATTAACTGTGTTATTAAGTCTGTTACAAGTAGAAAACAGGATTGTTTTAAGGTTACAAGAGCCATTTGAGTTACATTGTAGCATCGCCCAGGAGTGGCAAACAGTGGAAGGTGCTGGTACACTGATAGCGTATTACTGACAATAATTATCTTGACCTATCCTTAATGAAGTTCAGAGCAGCCCTGCGGAGAAGGACGTGGGGGTGTTGTTTGATGAGAAACTTAACACGGGCCAGCAGTCTGCACTTGCAGCCCAGAAAGCCAACCGTATCCTGGGCTGCATCAAAGGGAGCGTGACCAGCAGGTCGAAGGAGGTGATCCTGCCCCTTTACTCTGCTCTTGTGAGACCTCACCTGGAGTATTGTGTGCAGTTCTGGTGTCCTTAACATAAAAAGGACATGGAACTGTTGGAAGAAGTCCAGAGGAGGCCATGAGGATGATCAGGGGACTGGAGCACCTCCTGTATGAAGACAGGCTGAGAAAGTTGGGGCTGTTCAGCCTGGAGAAGAGAAGGCTGCGTGGAGACCTCATAGCAGCCTTCCAGTATCTGAAGGGGGCCTATAGGGATGCTGGGGAGGGACTCTTCACTAGGGACTGTAGTGATAGGACAAGGGGTAATGGGTTCAAACCTAAACAGGGGAAGTTTAGATTGGATGTAAGGAAGAAATTCTTTACTGTAAGGGTGGTGAGGCACTCAAATGGTTTGCTCGGGGATGTTGTGAATGCTCCATCCCTAGTGGTGTTCAAGGCCAGGTTGTACATGGTTTAGTGTGAGGCGTCCCTGCCCATGGCAGGGAGGTTGGAACTTGATGATCTTAAGGTCCTTTCCAACCCAAACTATTCTATGATTCTGTAAATTTGCAGAATGAATGTGTATGCTTTCTAGCTGTCTTGCATTTACGTGGTGTTTTGTCTTGTTTTAGTTCCTAACAGCTTTGCACTAAGTTTTGAAACACCACAGCAGGGCCTTATCCTGAGCATTGATTCAGGGAAATCTTTTGGTGGAGCTGTCAGAGGTTTCACTTCTCTGGAGGCATACTCAAACCAAGCATTTTATTAAAGAGAAGTAGCAGTCATTGCTCACTTGTTTGCATATTGCTCCATATCCTTCTGGTTGCTGCACATGTTCCACTCATCTTTGTTGCAGGGAAAATGGAGGAGGGTCTTGGCATCTCATACCATTTACACCATTTATAAGCAAGTGATTTGAAAACAAAAGCTTTGGAGAAGGCAATGTGAGCGAAAATTGGGAGCTTAAGGAAAGTTCACTTGATGACCAAACCCTGTAATTTTGCAAGGCAGAAGGTAGGCGTTGTTTTTCAGAGAAACCAAAAGAAACCCGGCAAAACCCAACCAACCCTGCAACCCACTCTCAGATGGAAAGAAAGTTAAAGTAATACTGAAAAAGGTATTTGTTCATAGTCTGTTCTGTTTGTGCCTTCACAGGGAAAAGATTACTGAGACTAGGTGGTACTTCAGTCTGGTAGGTGGAGGTGTAATGAGACCCAGTGTTCCTGAAAGTAGAACTGAAGGAAATAAGGCACACTTGAATTTTTCTTTTCACAGTAAGACCAATTACCCATTGGGAAGAACTCATCCAGAAGTGTGATGCATGGCTGTCACCTGCTTTCAAAACTGGGTGCCTCTGGGAGAAGTGCTGTAGCTCAGTTAGCAACAGCACACTTGATGCAGGTGCCATTTGGCCTGAACTTGTTCATGGTCTGAACTGATGAGTGAAGCATTGTGCTCTTGACCTTAAATTCTGAGAGGCACTTGAATCACTCTTGTGTGTGTATTTTTAATATAGTCCTTTAAAACTCCTCTATAGTTAGAAAATGAGAACTGTGTCATCCTGAGGAGGTGGTAAGTGTAAAGGGACAAGTATTCTGTTTTTTGTTTAGATGTATTTTCCGATACCTGCTCGTCCCCAGCATGCTCAGCAGCACTGTTTGCTTTCCTTCTTGGCTACCAGTTGGACTGCTGGTGGTATCCCTTGCATTAGTGTGCTGGATAAACACTTGAAGAGCACTCTGTTTGTGGAGAAAGCATTCTGCATCCAGGTGATTATTTCATTCTAAGTGAGGCTCAAAAGATTAATCAGCTCATTACATTAATGGCATTGTGTTTTGGTTGTTTTTGAAGCAGATTGTGCAATACCAAGATAGTACTGCACAACTAGTCCCTCTGCAGAAAGAGGAGGAGTGCTCTCGGGGACATTGCTACCCTATCAGACTACCAAAATATTATCATAGCTTTCAGTGCATTTGGACCAGGATAGTAGGGTGCAATGTTTGGTGGGAGTTATGGCTGTTTCTTACTCTCTAATCGTAGAAGGGAAAAGAAAAACATCCAGGGATCAATCTATTCCTTCCTTATTCCCCTTTCATGTAACACTATATTATATGGAGACACTGAATGAGGCTTACCTTCAGTTAACATAATAGACCCCTGCTTGAACTGGTTTTTAACCAGTATAGACTTGAACGTTTCCCTAGGGCTGCAAGCATAAGTGGGAAATGGTAACGAAGGGGAACACTGTCATTAGCCCTCAGGGAAGGCAGCCTGGACAGCTCATCCTTCCCATAGATGAATGAGAGTTGGGATCCGAAATGGCCAGGTCTCGGTGAGCCTGAGTTCAAGCCTGCCCTGTCAAAGGAGAGGCATTTTTGCTATGCAGAAGCTGCTGACACTGGTTGCAGCAGGGGCACGTTTGTGCAAATGGGCCAAGCTCACCCTCTTCAACCAATGGAGTTGCTTTGGTCTGGAGGATGCATCATTGGGGTAGCACTACTCAATGACTGCCCCAAAATGCCTTACTTGGAGGTGATACGAGCACAGGGGGCAGGGGGTTCCTGTGCGGGACCAGTCTCCTGGTGCCTGAAGGAGGCTTGGCTGTCTGCTGTGAGCTGTCATGCAGTGCAGATGCTGCATTCTGAGATCCTTATGTGGGTCCTCATCCAACCTTGTCAAACCCATGTACTTGAAGTTAGGCTCTCAAATCCACACTTAGGCACCCACTGGGTCACTTTGAGCTGTGCTAAGCACCAGTGTTTCCACTTAAACTGCTCTGATAGTTGTTCATATCTTGTTTGCCTGTCTGTAGGGCTGGCTTCTGTGGGACCTCTGTAAGCAACACATACCAATAGATCATATCTGAATAGTGGTTCTTTGCCTGTGGCAGTGATGGCATGGTCATCTCTATTCCAGGCAGCAGGGAGGCGGCAGTGGTCTCAGCAGCATAAACTTCTTCAGAGGCAGGAAAGGATGTGCAAGAAACTTCAGTGCAGTCACTCAGAGACAGTTTTCTTGGCAGATCTTAAGGGGAAGGAGAGAGATACAACAGTTCTAGGGATGTGAGTGGGTTGCCGTGTGAGCTGCACCTCTGCCCCATGCAGAGGCTCCTGGCGGAAGGCATGGAGCTGGGGCAGCGGCTGCCCTTGCACCATTAGCTGCACAGCAAGTGGCCTTTTGAAACCCTTCTTGTCATCCTTATGAAGCTGAAATCCAGTGGCAGTTTCACAATGGCACAGTACCCCGTGTGAGGGAGGGAAAGTAGGTCACAGACTGCCCTGACGGTGTTTGCTTGTATGGCTGCAGGGCTGCGCTGGGAGCTGGAGGCAGCAAGGATCCAGACAGCCAGAATGCATTTCTCACCCCTTTCCTTTGTGTCCCTGTTCCTGGCATGGGATTTGACTAGGGGAGAGACGCTGGAAGGTTTTGTTGACTTCCCTGCTATCGTTACTACTATTTCAATGGGGCCCAGAGGGATTGGGTATGACTGGGCATCAGGAGTTGTGCAGGCTGTTCAGGCTGCACCAAAGAGCAAATACTTCAGATGGATGAGTCAAAGTACAGATGAAGCACAAAAGCATTTAAATTCTTGGCTACTGAAGTGTATGCTCAATATCTAGCTGCTTGAATTGCAGAAAGCACTCCAGGATACCGATTTAAGGCCTTCCAGCCCTAGAGGCACTGGCAGCGCAGCAGCACCTGCATTTCAGCAGTGATCTTCCATAGCATGTGGACATCCCCTGTGCCTCCATTTAAAGCTGTGGTAGCCAGTGATCTAAGGGTTGGGAGGAAAGCAAAGTGGGAACCCAACCCTGTAACAAAGCTTGGGGTGTTCGTTGGAAGGGGCAATAAAGGATGAAAATGATTAATAGTAAGTTGCATAGCAGTTAGCTTCAGTCATTGTACAGCTTGAGGTTTTAACGTGCCCAAAGTCTCCCAAAGACTGGGTTAATGCTGTTGTTACTCAGATAATCAGAGGGATGTTTGGCTCGCCCTTGAATGTGCAGCTGTAACTGAGATCTGCATTCATGCAGCAGTGGTTGGAGTGGAGCAGAGTGAAGGATCTCCATCCACGTTGACCTGTGCTCCGTGATGTAGAAGGGTTTGGGGCTGGTGCCCCTAAGAACTCCATGTGAGCAGTGGACAGACTGACTTTTTCTTGTCCTGGCTGGAGCAGATGGGTGCTGTGAAGTGGCACAGAAGGGAGCACAGAGCAGGCTCTCCTCTGAGCAACAGCGCTGGCCTCAAAGTGTTGTCTTATGGAAGCTGGAATTTTTGGTGTAATATAAAACATTATCAGGGAGAAATTCAAGTAGCTCTTCTGTGTTTGTTCAGTATTTTACCAGATTAGTTCCTAGCCTCATTTGGCTCAAATACGTAAACTACTTAAGAAATAAAAAGAAATCACCTTAACTGGCTTCCTGTGGGGAATGTCGCTGGCTGTTCCGAGGACTGTCCATCACTTAGAAAGTTAACTTCAAGGAAACAAAACAGTGTGGCTTTTTCTGACTGCCACGACTCTTCAGCTGTTGCTTAGCTACCACTTGGCAATGCTCTTTCCCCACAGAAGTGATGTTGTGACTCCAGACTCCAGACTGCACTCACCCAACAAAAAGAAAGCATATAACCCCTGGATGAGGCTCACCCCACATCTCCATTCTGAACGCCGGACTTTCTGTTCCCACCAGGAGCTTCTGCTTTTTATACATGATTTCTCAAAACCAGTAGTAATTTTGCGTGGTGGGATTAGATCTTAAATGTAGATGGTGAAGGCTTTAATTTCAGAGCTATTACTGCCTTCCAGTTGGTTCCTCTGTGAAACTTTGGTGCCATCAAGGTCAAAATACATCATTTATACAGGGAAACTAAGTGTGTACTTCAGCCTTCCCTGATATTTGGGTAGCAGCACCAAAGGTGCTTCCCCTGGCAAGCAGCATGGCTCTCCTTCAGTCATGACCCAGGCTTTGCTTTTGGTTTGCAGCTTCTAGCATCCAGAAATAGCATCAGAGGGTCTCCCCTGTGAGCCATGGACCAGGGGCCCCCAGTGGTGGGGGGCACTGGCTGCACAAACCACTGTCTCCATGGCCTGGAGGGAGCAATGTGGGATTTTGCAAAGAGAAGGGCAAATCAGTCTTTTTCTCCATTTTGCAAGCTTTTATGTCCTGAAAGGTAGAGCTGAATACAAATACTGCAGTTTTTATCAGACTGGCAGGTTGTTTTTAGAGAGAAAAAGGAAGCTAGTACATCCTGCATGTTGCACATTTCATTGAAATTAGAAGTACTGGTGTGCTAAGAACTTGAAGTTTGACCTTCTTTGGCTTGCCTGGTTTACTCCTGCCTGTAAGCCTTCATGGTAGATTCAGCCCATTGTGTGCATTTGGTGTGTCCTGTTCTGTTGGACCATGCTCTCAGCTGAGCAAGTTCTGTCTTTCTTGGAGAAAGCGAATGGGTTGTTTTATCCATTGAAATTGAACTCCCATTCCCAGCCACAGCTGCACAGGTATGTTACAGATGCACAAGGACCAGTTATGGACCAGAGAAGCAGTCTGTAAGTCCGGTATGTGCAGCAGGGAAGGCAGGAGAAGATGCTAATGTTGCAGATTTGGCATCTGAACAGAGGCTCACAGTTTCTGAATATGGAACAGGATAGCTTCATTTTGAACTCTAATGTCAGAAATATTCGGCTTGTGTCAAAACCAGGGAGGGGAAAAGGCAGAGGCTTTATCACAGCTTTCTGTAAGCTGTCAAAAGTAGAATTTCATGAACCGGATGCCACAGCCTACAGTACTTTTGCTGGATAGGTTATGTTGAATACGATGGCCTATTCTGAAAGGAAGAAGAGCCACATATTGCAATGAAGTCATTAAGGAACTGAATTTCTGTATCTTTGAAAACAGAGTTACGAGTTAATAAACTGTTTGATGAACATCATCCCTAGAGTAACCCCAGTGCTGTCAGGGTGTAACGAAAATTGTCTTCCCCTCCATTCTTATGGTCCTTGCTTCACTTATTTTACCTCTTGGCTGGGTCCAAGCAGTAGCAGTCTTGCTTCTGTGGAGACTGGCTGTAATGAGTGTAATAACTGAACCCAACCTAGCAAAAATAAATAAATAAATAGTTTACCTAATTATCAAAACTGTGCTAATGGCAACTTGAGGGATGAAACCTAAGAAACACGTTGGATTTCATCAAGTGTTGTGCCAGTGTGAAAGATGCCAAACATTAATAGTAAAAAGTGGTATCTAGTTCAGTTTTTGTGGGTGGATACTAAACAGTTTGGATAGCAGGAGAAAAACTGTCTTATTATCTTTGGGTAGTGCAACAGTAGTTTATTACAGGAAAGGGAGAGTCAGTGGAACAGAAATTCTATCATTTTTCATATCCCCAAACTCTGACACTCTACTTTGCACTACAGTATTATTCAGATAAATCAGAAGATGGGATCCCTAAAGGTCTTTGTGAAGGATTATATTTTTGAAGGGAGGTAGAGTTGTGGAGGATGCAAAAAACTAAATACATAAAAAAGTTCTCACTTTTAAAGCCTCTTTGGAAATAGCTTTAGGAGAAGAAAACAGAGAAGAAAACTCTTCAAGTTCAGATTCTAGCCTCAAGGTGCTTAGGTGCTGCAGTGTTTGATTTCTCAGCTACTGCAGTACAGATGCCATGGACAGGGAATGAGCCAGAGCTTTAGGGTGGAATAGAACATGTAAGATCCTGGTCCTGTGGAATTAAGAAAACAATAAAAAAATCTATAGTGTTGAATGGCTGCCTGATGCTTTCATTTGTAAGTGATAACAAGAACACGGTTGCATTAGAGGAGAACAGTAATGATGCTTTTCAGAGTGTTTAAGGCTTATGATGGCAGGCTGCTGCAAGCTCCCTTCAAGCCATACACCCAAGGGAATGGAATCAGGTCAGAAGCATGGCCTGTAGCCCTGACCAAAGCATCCTGTCCTGCAGCAGGGCCCCAGAGTAGCATCTCTGCTTGGCTCTGATGCCTGGGATGCAGTCTCATGTCTCCATGCAGATCTGATGATGTCCTTTGGGCTACACTTAAATTTGCGTCTGGGCTCTATTTCGGTTGTGTTAGTCACAAGATGCTCAGAGGAGAGGGATGCGCTCCCTGGCTGGAGGAGTTGCCTGTTAAGGAAGGGTACAGGTCTGTACAAGTGAGCTCAGTGGACGGTGAAGGAGGATGCAGGAGGAAGGAGCGCAGGGCTGGCAAATGTGTGCGTTGCAGTTCCAAAGTGTCAGGTAAGTTTTCAGGCTTCCAGAGGGTAAAGCAAGGTGGTGACTGCTAGTGCGTTACATTCCCAGCTGTAACTTGCTCTGTGTTAACTGCCTTGGTAAATATATATCCCTCTCTCTGGGAGCTAGCAGGGAAGTGACCTGCCCTTTAATCTCAGCACAGCAAAATACACACGAGCAGTCAGAAACACACTGATTTTCCACCTTTCCTTACCTCACATTCTTGCACAGCTATAATTTTAATTATGTCCAGTTTTTGGAAAACATTTAGCTGCCCCCAGTGACCCAGGGCTTTCCTTTCTAGCCTGAATCAATACCAGCTGTATGGAAAGTACAGCCATCCTGCTGTGCTGCTGGGGTGAGCTGTCCACCAGGCTGGGCTTCATCTTGCTGAACATCAGTATTCATGAGATGGGAGTGTAGTGTGATCCAGACACACTGTCCTCCCTCTGTAGCTTGTGGAGAGAAAAGGCTGGTACCCAGCAATGGTTTGTCACATATTTTGAGGCATCTTTTTTTGGATGGAGCGCTTATGAAGATGCTGGTTGCTTTCAGCTGGTGAGTGTGGGAGCCTTGCTGGGGACTAGTCTTCAGATGGGTTGATTTTATGTAAAAGCAATCCCTCTCTGATTAGAAAAAGCTGCTCAGTTCCTTGGTGTTGAACATACTTCATAGAATCACAGAATGGTTTGGGTTGGAAGGGTCCTTAAAGCTCCTCCAGTTCCAACCCCCTCCCACAGGCAGAGACACCTTCCACTAGAGCAGATTGCTCAAAGCCCCATCCAACCTGGCTTTTAATACCTCCAGGGATGGGGCAGCCACAGCTTCTCTGGGCACCCTGTGCCAGTGTCTCACCACTCACATAGTCAAGAATTTCTTCTTAATACCTAATCTAAATCTCCCCTCTTTCAGTTTAAAGTCATTCCCTCTTGTCCTATTCCTACATGCCCCTGCAAAAACTCCCTCTCCAGCTTTCATGTATGCCTTTGAGTACTGGAAACTGATCTAAAGTCTCACCATATCCTTCTCTTCTCCAGGCTGAACTCCAACTCTCAGCCTGTCTTTATAGGAGAGGTGCTCTGGCTTTCCTTCCTTGTTGGTGAGATAAGGTCCAACATCAACACATTCCAGGATCCTCCTGGATTGCTTACGCCCTGCTGTCTTGTTCCTCCTTTAGATACTGGAGTGGTTGAAGTCCCACATGAGGAGAAGAGCTTGTGAACATGAGGCTGCTCCTGTCTATAGAGGGTCTTGATTGCTTAGTCTTCTTGGTCAGGTAGCCCTTACCAGACCCCCACTGTACTGTCCCTGCCCTCCCTATAATCCTGATCCATAAGCTCTTGGTTAGCTCCTCATCCATCCCTAGGTGCAGCTCCACGCACTCCATCTGGTCACTGACATAGAGGGTTACACCCCCTCCTCATATCCCCTGCTTGTCCTTCCTGAAGAGCTTGTATGCTTCCTTTCCAACATTCCGGGCATAGGAGTCATCTCATCACGTCTCTGTGATGCCAGTAAGATCATGGCCTTGCAGGTGAGTGCACATCTCTAACTCTTCTTGTGTATTCCCGATACTTGTGCATTTGTGTGGAGGCTTTTAAGTTGGGCCCCTGATGAAGCCAGTTTCCTGTCTGGAGTGGCTGGAATTCCTTTGTGCTGTTCTTCAGGTGGGAAACTGCATTCTGCCACGGATTAGGAAATTTGCTGTAGTCCTTAGGGATGGCACCACATATGATTTGTTAACATATAGAACATGTTCTGTTTTCAGCATGTTTGAGGGGTTTCCTTTGTTACATTTTTGCTATCCATGTTCTAGCATCACCGTGTTCATTTGAGGTGTCAGGGGAGGTGAGAATGCACAGCATCTCCTATGCCAAGCTTCCTGATAAGATCTCTTGTGGGCACTGAATCTTGAAGTACATGCTTTTGTGCCTTTTGTGTCCCTAGAACGGATGAAACGGTTTTGAATGGACAGTGGCTGGATAAATTATTGCACACTTCTGGGATGAGCCCATGCCTTCAAGTGTTGTTTCTTTACCAGGTGACCTCATAGGTATGACCACAGCAGTCTCAACAATACACTGCAATATAGGAACACCTCAGCTTGCTTTAAAATGGTGCGTTGGGCACTAGCTGCAATCTAGCAGTGACAGCATGGAGCTCAGCACAGGGTAATTTTCCCTGCTGCTTGTGAGAACTACACATTTAGGAAAATAGCACAGATATAATGCTTCTGGAAGAAGTGTTGTACATGAAAATACTCTGATTAGCTAGCTTTGGGGGGTGATTCCCCCCACCCCTACCATGTTTAGACCTGCAATGTATTTGAGCATGGAAGAGTTTGTTTCAGAAATGAGGAGTTTAAGGATTAATGGGTTGAATGCCTGAATTTAGATAACCACTATGTTTAATGTGCTCAACAACTTAAATTGTTTTCTGTCCATCATTTCCTCTTTTTCAGTCCATTTAACTTGTTTCCTTAAGGGTTTAGTCTTATACCTGTTTCTGAAATATAAATATTAGTTTCTCTTTTTGCTTGTGAGGTTGGCTTAAATAGGAGATTTGATTTCATGTGAAGGGTTTATCGTGAAGGTGAGTGGGATGGAAAAGCAATCTCTTCTTGGTGCATACCACATTGCTTTAGGACAACTCGTACTTCTGCAGCTCAAGTATTAGGATTTTATTTATATTGATTTAGGGAAATGCTTAGGTGTTTGTATTTGCATATTTAATGTAGTTAGAGTTTCAGTTACTTGCGTTAGGAATTGCTCCAACCCCAGTATTAATAAGGCAGGTGCTTTTGTATAAATAAAAAGAGAAAAAAGGAAAAAAAACCAAGAGATTAGAGTGGTGCCACAGGTTAATTTTTATATAGATGTAATGACTTCCAGCCGCCACAGTAACACACAATATTCCCCTAGTGGTACCTCGAGTCAGGAAAGAAATTAACTCCTGTGTATTAAGTTAGCAGTGGCAAACAAAATTGAAGATGAAAAGAAAATGAAGGGGCAAGGAAAAAGGCTTAGTTCCTCACGGTGCCACGAGGGACACCCAACTTTAATTTCAAGATTTGGTTATTTCCTTTAATGCCCCACAGATGTGAAAAACACTGTGGCAGCACTGGGCCATATGCAAAGCCCTTTGAAACTTGTGGGAGTTAGATTAGGCCTACCTTTCATTAGTCCTTTTTCCTTTATTTTGTTTTTATGGGTTCTGGGTCCTTTTTTTTTTCTGGTCAGAAACAAAGAGGCAAGATAAGTCTGATAAAGGGGTATGTTATGGAAGATTGGGATCTTCAGGCTTATGAAGATCTGCATTACTTAAAACATTCTTTTGGTTTAAATGGGGTTGAACTGGGTGATTTAGATCAAAGCTAGAGCTATGTGGAACTAGCTGAAGTCTTTTGACTTCATGCAATGTCGACTTACAAGGAAAGCTTGGACGTGTTTCATTTTGCCCCTTTGTGTCTATGGTGTGTTTGTGTAGCAGCCAGAAGAAGGTGTAGACTGGACATAAAAAATTCCCTCAGCAGAGCCTTGGGGCTCCAGCCTTCATGGGAAGGGTTGCCATCCCATGGTGCAAAATCATTTCTGATAGCCAAGTTCCAATTTGAAATGTATCCTGGGTACTTCCACTCTTGGCCCTTCTGATTTACCAAGAGCTTTTCTAGTCTTGCAGATAACTGTTTTCTTTCTTCCCACTCATCCAGCAGCTCCAGATCCAGAGCTTTCCCATACCATGACCTGCTCTTATCCTGGCTGGAGGTGGCTTTGCAGGTGCCAGTCCCTGATGCTGATGGGATGTTTTCCTCCCACGGAGCTAGACTGGATTTGGGAAAACTATCCGGTCTCTAGTAATGCGATGGCTGTTTTCCCTTCTTTGGAAACAGAGCAACTCTGTTAGGGCATAGGAAAGAAGCCAAAAAGTCAAATTGGCAGAGAACAAATAATGAAATTAGCTAGCGCGGCTTCCCTGACAGAGCTAATAAATGGGGCAGAAAATCTAGCAACACAAATGAAGATGAGGTTGTCTACATGTTTTTTAAGTGTGAGTGTGTATATATGTGTATTTTTGTCTTGACACTGTCCTCATTTAAAAACAATAGCGTGCTTTTAGTGTTTCTGGTTCTTGCCACTACTAATTCTTTCCTAAAGAGAGAGACCCACATAAATATAAGGAGCTTGGCACTGCTCTTTAAATGGGCAGGATCTTGGAAAGAGTTCATTTCTCTTGTAATGCGGTTAGTTCTATTTCTGTCATGTACAAATCCTGTCTGACCAAGAATATTGAATTAGAGCTGGCTTGTGGGTGTTAAGTATCTCCACTGTTATCTTTGGTTGGGTTGAACAAAGAAAGGAAGGCTTAAGGGTGGACAGTCCTCTGTTTGTTTGTAACCTGGAGAGGACCTGGCATAGAAAGTTAAGCAGGGTGCTTGTGCATGGGTGGAGCATCTTCTTGCTACACAAAGACCTAATAGCACTTGTGTGCTGGTGTATGGCTTAGTAAAACAAAACATAGAATGCATCAGAGGTGTGGGTACTTCTTGTGCAGCTAAACGCCAACCATGACAGGTAATCAGAGGCAGCCAAAAACTGGTGGCTGCCTTTGGACATGTAAGGGCTTAGGGTAGAAGGTGCAAGGGAAAGGATATACTGCATGCACTTGGGTTTCTTCAGGTCAAACCTTTAAGATCTGTTGCTGCTGAGCATGTGATGTACTTCATGTGATTTGTGCTACTATATGCTTGGCCCTTGGGACCGATTGCTATGTAAATGCAAATTATTTAATTAACATTATTGTTCCGTATGCCGTCATATGATTTTATGAGCATTTCTAGATTAAAGTTCACTTTAGAAACATAGCGATTGCTTCCCAAATTGCTTGGCTGTGCACCGCATTTTAAACCCCTTTAATGTGATAAGGAATCCGTATCATTCCTTAAGCATCAGAGAAGCAGCCAGAAAAAATATCATCACGATGTGTAAATACAACACTTCAGAAAACATAACAGAAACCCCGTATGTTTGACATGGCAGAACCAGTAATTCTTGATTGGTAATGGGACAGAAAATACTCACAGATTAAACTTGCGTCTTTGTGGCTTTAAATCATAAGCCCAGCTTTAGTTAGATTTCTTCTCTGTTTTCCTTTTTTTCTCCTCCTGTTAGTAGATATGTTGCTTTGTTAGTGAAAGTTCCATATTTGCCAACAGTTACTATACTTTTTCTTCTATGTGGAAAAGATGAATTCAAGTTAGAGGTGCTGCCTAGGGCCCTGGTGCATGGCAGTGGTCAGTGGTGCCGTGATTGACCCTTGTGTGCAGGATCCTGCTGATAACCGGGTGAGGATGGTGCAGGCAGTGAGGGTGGAAGCTTTCACACACCTGGAGCTTTGCCAGGAGTTGCCTGTGTGAACATACAGCTTATTGCTTGCTGATTTTGGTTCATTTCCCTGGGTTAGAGGATAACTCAGAGATCAGTTGCACCACCTTTAGAGTAGGGATGAATTGTTCTGGAGTGCGGTTAGCCAGTAAAACTGTTCATGATGAGAAATTTGAGGACAATCCCCTTCATAATAAACGTGATGCTGGAGGATGTCACCCTGCTTTGCCCAGTGACAGGATTTTCCCAGAGTTTGTAGCTTGCCATTTAAGTTGCAAAAATACTAACCCAATTACATGTCACTGCATGGAATTCAAAACCGAGGAAGGTTTCCATAGCCAAATTTTTGTATCCTTTTTCCCCTGTGAAATTTTAGCCTGTGTTAATTTACCCAGGGATTGGGGTAATGTCTTTAATATTTACCACCTTCTGCTGTTTTGTATCTGGGGCTTGTTTGTTTTGTTTGGGTTTTTTTTGTGGTAGCAGAGAGCAAGCAGAGAGCTGGCTCACATTGAGGGGTGCAAAGAAGGCAGAAGTACTCAGTACTTCCCAGTGAATGTAAAGAAATAGTAATATTTTGTATGTTTGCTTTGAAAAGCAGAAATAGCGTCTTGCTACTCTGAGCCTGGCTTTGTATTGCTTGCCCTGAGCAGGCAGCCTGTAACTGCTAACACCTCCCTGCATACCTCTGATGATACTACAGCTGCTGATATCTATAGAAGCTGGAACTTCCCTTCTTGGGTTTGTGTCTCACCCCGGATGCCTGTGGCATAACGTGAGCTGTTGCATGGGGCTCAGGAGAGTCTCTGGCTCTGCTTTTGTGCTCAGAGTAAGTGTGTGGAGGTAAAAAAGAGTGTCTAATATCTATTCTTTTACGCAGTATAAGGTATTCCTGGTAAGAGGTCAGAATTTGCCAATCAGAAATCACAGTACTAACTGACAGCATATCTTTAATTTGCATTTACAAGAGTTTTTTTTTTTTCCCCCCTCCCATCAGTTGACATGTGCAGCAGTAGATTTTCCTGATTAAGGGCTTACCTGTGCCTCCAAGTGCCAACAAAAATGTACCTTGAAGGAGGTTCCCTGCTACTTCTGAGTGCTGGTGAGGATACCTAAAGAAAATTCCACCTCTTGTGCAGGGCATGTTGCTGACCTGTGACTTCTTTCTGGTTTTGGAGAGAGGGAGTGGGGTTGATTTCAAGAGCAGGCTTCAGTAAAGTAAACAGAAAATAATGGGTTTGAAGTAATCGTGTTTTTTACTTTCAGTCTTCCTTAATCCTGCTTGGAAGTGGGGATTGAAGAATGAAGAGTTTGAGTACAGTGTGGGTTAGATGGGTGGCTGGAGTGCAATGTAAGGTTGCATTCCTTCCCTTTCCCCTGCCGCAGGGATCACCATACCTGCAACAGCCCTAGGTCAGACACTATTAGCTGAATAATTCAGCATTTTGAACTGGGTGAATTAAAAGGTTCCTATTGGGCTGCAGGGGATTCGGGGGTTGAGATTTCTCGCAGCTGTGATATCATTCCGTGTGTTGAGAGAGGCAGAGGAAGGAAATGAGAGGGAGAGAAAGCATGCTTTTAAATGGGCTGGAAATGCAGAGGTAAGTCCTCCGTGGGCACTGCCTTCAAGTCAAACTGCCTGCAGCACAGATGAGAGGTGAACCTGCACACGCAGGCATCTGTGGGGGGAAGAATCCTGCTCTGCTCCCTCCCTACCTCCTCACCTCCTCCTCAGAATTTCATTCATAGTCAGATGTCCAGTCGGTTGATTTATAGCATGTGGGGTATTTTTAATACTTTTCCCCCCTTTTCTCAGCTTCCCCTATTAAAAAGCTGCCTTGAGTTCAGTTCTCCCAAAGCAGGAGGAACGTTTTCTGTCACTTTGATTGATCTGCGAATAACTTTGATGTTCCAAGACATAACGTTAATAGAGCTTCTGGTGTAAAGTCATAAGAAGAAAATCTAAAAATAAAGAGCAGCGTGATTAACGTCCGCAGCCTAAAGAGAGCTTTGCTTGTGCGGCGGCCAGAGAGCAGCAGTGTTTGGAGAGGAGCTTTCTAAAACGGGGACTGGGAATTGCTGTGCCTGGAACTGGGATTGAATTGTCTTCAAAATAGTTTCTTTTAATTGAAACCAAATTGGAGGGTTTTCTGCCTTGGATGGTGCCTGTCGGCTGCAGAGCTCGTGCTGTGCTCCTGGCAGTGCTTGGGCTCAGCATGGGATGGCTGGGAAGAGAGGGCAGGGGGGCTCCAGACCTGCTTACAGTGCCTTGATGCCCACATGGACACTCCCAGGCAAAGTAAAACCTGAATATTTGCATGTTATATTGCTTTTTACTGATACCACAGGATTTTTCTTGTGTTTTCTGCTGCAGTTAGAAATCAGTGCAGCGCATTAATAATGGTCAAAGAGAAACTCCACTGTCTTGGGAGAAGGATGAGGACCTGGAGTTGTGTGAGAATCCCCTCTTTCTCGCTCCCCTATCTCCGAAATCCACATGGAGAGCATGTGGCTGTGGCTGGGCCAGGCTGCAGACGTAGTCTGGTGGTCTGGTGGATCAGGACCTGACTCCTGCAGCTGTGTGAGAATCTCCTCTTTCCCATTTTCCTATCTCTGAAATCCATATGGAGAGCATGTGGCTGTGGCTGTGTCACCCCCTGTACTCTCCTGGGAGACAGGGGATGCATACTGCATTGAATTAATGGAGAATAGTGGTATCTTTCTGAGGAACAAGCCAAGGTTTTGCCCTTTTGCCCAGAGCAAAAACTGACACCCATCCACCAGAGAACAGAAATCTCCTCCTCTCCTTTCCTCTTCTCTCCACACCTACTATCATTGCTGGTAGGATCCTCCACATCCTCTGGTAGGCTGAGGGAGCCATCTGAGCTGTTTCTGTTTATTGACTATATTCCAGCATGGCTGGAGCCCTTCCCGTTGAAGTGCTTGGAAGTGCTGCAGAACTGTGGGTGCTGGTTGGGAAATTTTGAGTGGGAGATCCTCTGCAGCCCATCTGTGGGCTGTGGGACCCACTGTGGGTCCCTTATGAGGTGGAAGGGTTCCATACGTTATGGCTGTGCTGGCGAGGTTTTGGCCAGCCAGCTGGTGCCTTTGGACCATGAGCCCTCACCAGGTTGAATGCTGTCACAAAGAGGAAGGCCTTTTCTTCATCCTTTTTATTTTTTCCACCCCAACCCTTCCTTTAAGTCCATAGTGAAAAAGAAAAATCTCTTAAAAATCCATTAATAATTTTATCCAAACTATTTGGGTTGTTTTTATTTTGGTTTAGTGTTTTTTTTTCATGTGTTTTGGGGTATGAACTCTATGGAAGTAGTTGTCCCGTGTTGGTGATGGGGTAACTGAAGGTTTCCTAAACGCATTATAAGACTGTGCTTTGCTGGGACCATTTGGTAGAAAGGTTCATGACCTGATGACTTGAGCCGTCACTTTCTCAGTCCTTGCTGACCTTCCCCTGTGTTTATATGGTTTTGTAAACAGCTGGGCAAAAAGCAAGGGGAAAAAAGAAGGCCAGGAGTGGAAGAACTCTTCCAATTGGAAAGAAATGCACGTGTCTGGAAACCAGATGTTTTTACTTAAACAACCACAGTTTATCTAGAGGATTTCTGCTTTTTTACCAAGTGAAACAGGTTAAGTATTGGCATCTTGTAACACTGGTAAGGAATCATACTTTGTGACTACTGTTTTCATTTTTTATGATACTGTTTTAATAGTATTACGATAGGAAATGTTCTCCATACCTTTCCTCTCCAAAGGACCCCCATTCTGAAAGTAAGCTGTATATAAAATAGGTCTGTGACTTATGTGCTCCCCCAGCCAGTTTGTGATATCATGTCTAATGATACCATCTGGGTAGGGCAGCTCAGTCCTGGGTGGCCACTTCAAGCATGACTCAGGAGAGCACTGGTTTAAGGCAGCTAACATGGGGCGGCAGTTCTGCCCCATGTGAGATGAGTGGCACACAGAAATAGTTTGGGAGCCTTTTCCTATAAGCAAGATGACAGTTTTATTCTCATTGGCCTCATCATCTGAGACTTTATGATATGTCAGCTGTAACAGAGGATGTTTCCCCACTGAGCACTAGATGCTTGATTGCTCTTGTACCAAAACTAAGGCAGATGAATTCAAAGAAGTTTGTATGATGACTGCTTGCTGTTTCCTTCTGTCTCTGGATTTATTGTTCACCACAGATAGATTCACGCAAATACATAAATTGCAGATGGAGGAGTAACAGAGGAAATGCATCGTCAGAATATGTACAACTGACTTCAACAAGGAATAAAGCCATTAATTGGAAACAATACTAAATGTTTAAGTGCTTTTTGTGGGAGAGAACTTCAGGTACCAACGCAAGGTCGGACAGGCCTCCGAGCAACCTGGTCTAGTGGAAGGTGTCCCTGCCATGGTAGGGGATTGGAACTGGATGAGCTTTAAGGTCCCTTCCAACCCAAACCATTCCATGATTCTATAAAGTGTTTCACTATTTGAGTGATAAGGACAGGAAGATTTGTGTCTGGCTGTGCAGCCATTTAATAGTAGGCTGGAATACTGATCTAGTATTGTGTCACGTTTTCTTAAGCTATAGGATAATAATGGTACATTATCTTTCACTTTGGGAAATAATGACTTAAAAGGTATATGAGCAAAGAGGCTGTAGACTGTAGAAATAAAATGCAATGGAACTTAGATGAAACTGGTTGGAAGAGATCCTGGAATTTAAAAGGGCTGTTGTAAAGCAGGTGCTGGCTCTTTTCCAGTGAGGGTGTGCCACCCTGTAGCCTGTTTTCCTAAATTAGAGGTTGTGTGTGCCAATAGAAATAGAGTGGAATCTGAGAGCTGCTGCTTCTTCCAGAGCCCTCAGGATGCTGCAAGATCCAGCTTTGGGTGTCTGTTGGGTTGTTTGACATCAGTCCCTGGAGGTTTGTGCTACACATTGTGCAAAACTGTGGTGCGCAAAACAGATTAACTAGGAATAACTTACTCCTTCTCCATGGATGGGTCTTCATGAAGTGGATGTGCCATATATCATGCCTTTGGCTGTTACTAACATGATCTGAATTTTATGTCTGTCCTATTTCAGGTAAGACATGACCAAGGAATAGCAACTCAGGTCTTTAGTTTTCCTGCTGTTGCTTCTTTAATTTGCTATTAAAGAATAATGAATGTTCATGGCATTCTGTGTATTTTTAAGTGCAAAGAAATGGTTGGAGTCAGGAATAGCATGATTGTAATGCTTTGTCTCTCCTTGTAGGCGCACACGCATTCAAAAGTACAAAGTCTGAACTATACATACAGCTTTCTTGTTTCAGCTGGCTGTCCCTTTGAAGGGGCATTTGTCATTTCTCTTTTACTTTGCCTCTGCAGGCAGCATGTATTAAAAGTGATAAATACCTCCACTAAGGCCTGATGGGACAGCTTAGTAGTTTAGGCATCAGATTTAGAAATAACTAGTATTTTCAAAACTTAGAGCTGAAACACCTCTCAGAATCTGGCTCCTTCTCAATACTGGTGTTACTCTCTGGTTAGGTTGGGATTTCTTCTGCTGGATATGAGTCCCAATCAGCCCAGGAGCTTTCAGCGCTGGGTTTCAGATTCTAAGTCTTGTGGAAACGTTGGCCACGCTTTCTTCACTGGAACGAACACACCATTTCTGCGCTTCGCGGCCTGGGAGATGGTAAGGAAGATGCCTACGCCGGAGCTCTAGGCTTCCTGCCATCTAATTTTACAGCAGCTTGAAAAGCAAACATTCAATAGAAACAAATGAATTGAACTCAGCCAGCTGGGGAATTGGCTACCAAAAAAAAAAAAAAAAAAAGGGAAAAAAAGAAGGAAAAAAGGACAGATTTTGGTATTACCCCTGTGTCAATAAATCACGTGTCAGATTAGGTTTCAAATATTGATGATTATTTTCTTTGACTGTCTCTTGATGTCCATTTGCTGAAGTTGAGAAAGAGGCAGGAGAGTAGAGCTGCCAAGAGTTTCTTTTTTCATCTTCATTTTCCTCCACTGAGAAAGCTAATTGAATCTCTTTCTGAACCACTTAATTCACTGCCTGTCATGCTCTTCTCTCTCAGTGTAAACTTCCTTGGGGCTATCGCCATAGTCCCAGCAGAGGAGGAAATTAGGGTCTCTAACAGAAATAACCTACAGCTTACATAGCATAAACAAATCTTGGAAAGCAAACACTGACAGGTTGGGGAAAAAATGTTTTTAGAAAAAAGGAAAGTAATAAAAAAGAAAAGATTAAATGCAAACATAGTGCCCTGCAGTGTTTAAAACACTTCCTTATAGTCTGTCAAGATACATGTTCAGGACCTTTGATCAGGATGGAGGTTGTTTATTTCCTGTACAAACCAGCTTGTACATTGATCAATGTATTGTTGATATAGTGAAGGTATTCCCTTTATTGGTCTCTTTTAGAGGCCTCGGACTTGAAAACAATATTGTATGCACTAACATGGGTGTCTGAGTTCTGGAGAAAATGCAAAGAGAAACAAGAGGAAGGGGTTGATAATAACTTGATCCTCTATTTAAAGAAAGAATGCTTGGAGGGGTTTCTGTGGAAAGAAGCACTGTGGGGTGAAGTTTGTTCACACTTCAGAAGAGACCATGTGGGAACCATTGGCCTAAATAATCATGTGCTTTCCTTGCAGTTACTGTATTGGGAAGACCTGCTGCAGGACTCCTCCTGTGATGGGAGTCATTCCTGACCAGTCATACCCTATGGAAGGGGGAAGACATTAATACTTTCCTGCTTTTAAAAGCAAACCAAAACAAATAAAAACATAAAAATGTACCATTTGCCATAAAACTTTGCTGCATTTTTTTGAACAGAATTTAGCTTTGTCCACAGGGCAGACCTGAGTGCAAAGTTATGCAAAGAATAACCTTAACCTTGTATGCACAGTAATGGAATCTAAAATAACTATTGTCAGAAAGGAAAACTTGCTTAGCTGGAAAGTTAAGGATTATTTACTTTTTGTCCCAGCTGTTTTAAGTCTGAGGCATCGGGTTTAAAATGACCTGATGGAGATCTGTAATGAAGCTGTGCAGTTCATTGCTGCTGGACTTTGTGGATGCCAGAAGTTTTCGTGCCAATGGCATCTGTACAAAGTCACGGAAGAGAAATTCATCAAATGCTCTTAAAAAGAGAGAAGTCTCCTCTAATTCCTGAAATGTGGAAGCTGCAAATTGTTATGTTGCTGTGTAGTTATTGCAATGCATTTTGCTTGGTTTTACTCCTCTGTGCGCATCTGTTGCAGGATATTGGGCTAGAGAAACCTTTGGCCTGACCTCTGTCAGTTGTTCCTGTGACTCACGGAGCAAAGGTTAACTGCAGACCTCACTTTGTGGACCTGTAATCTCCACTCATTTTAAGCAGAGCACTAATTCAATAATCTTATGGTTATTTGGACAACGACTAGGTGGGTTGAAGTCAGTTTTCCTTCTCAGCCCATATGTTTCTTTTGTCACATAAAGTTCTTTTCTGTCTCTGTGAAGCACTCTGTAAAATGGGAATAATGACTCTCTTTCTGCATTGTTTGGCATAAGAAAAAAGCCCCCCCCCCCCCCCCCCCCCCAGTGTATTTGAGCATTGCTTTGGGTATAGTGGGCATTAAGCATCATTAATAGTATCCAGTCAGGATAATATTAATGATGCAGGATCAGGAGGTGAAACCCCCTTGTCCATCCTCTTTCCTGAAGCGAATGATGCAGAGTAGAGCCTCCTGTTTGCAGAGAGGGCAAGCTGTTATCTGTTAATATGGCAGCATTTCGCCAAATGATTAGGCTGTCAGAATTACAGCAATTTGAACACGCTGAGCAAGCTTTTATGTGCACAGGAACAAGATGCCGGTGTTAGATTGCTGAAGAGGAATAACATGGGCTGGAGATTGACAAGTGCTTGGCAAGCCTGCGTTCCTGAGGCTCATCAGACATTCACGACTCCTATGCGATACTGGTGAAGAGCATACTCAAGTGGCTGTATCATAGCCTGGGTGACATCTGGTGACATGCAGTTAGGCCTGTTGTGTTTTTCTGGGCTGAATTCATTTTCACAATATTTGAATGGAATCCATTTATGCAGAGTGGAAATATTCTGGCATATGCAAGAGACTTACAAGACAGTAATATTTTTGGTCCATCTTGTATTTGGTGACAAAAGTGTAATTAGCTGCACTTAGCCACGTGCTATTTTATGGAGTGGTTTTCTGGATTTCTGTGCTTCCCACTGGCTCCCTTCTCCTCTGCTCCCTTCTGATGCAGGTAGCTGTGACTGTTGGGATGAGAGGAAAGGAGCACAGGTACACTTGGCGTTTTCCTGTGGTCGTTGCTGGGGCTTCTACACAAATGTGTCTGCTGGCAAGAGCTGCCTTTTCTCTCCCTGTAGCAGCTGGAGGGTTTACATTGCTCTAAACAGAAGCTTGAACACTGAGTGGGTTTTGATCCTCTGATATGCTCTGCTTTGGTAGTGAAGTCTGTTACTGTTTCTCTACCAAGTTAGTTGGTCGTTCTGCTTTGGTGTTGCTGAAGATAAGTGTTGGGAATTGTGTGGTTTAGGTTTCTTTTTTCCCTGACCTCTCAGAATATGACTGTGGGTTTGGTTCAGTATTTACCTCTGAGCTGAACTGAGGTTTGGAATGGGGTCTTGTCTCTGTTGGGAGTGGAGCTTTAGCTTGTTCTTCAGCTGTGACAGAGGTGCAGAGAAAATAGGGTTTCATTCTATAGAAAATGTTTTTATGTTAAAAATCAAACTGCAAACAGCACATTTTGCTTTTCAAGCACTGCTCTTCATGACAGATGTCAGAGTTTCTGTGGAGAGCAAATGCAGGGAAATGTGTATTTGGAATAAAAATCCAGTTTTTCCTGAAAGGATGCTTCTCAAGGAAAATCCTTGACTAGGTCTATTGAAAAATCCCCTTTCAGGAACTTTTATGCAGTGAAAGCCCTGCAAGCTTGTGGCACACCGAGGTACAATGCATGACTGTTTGCGATGGACCAGCACCAGTCCACGAGATGCTGTTATGCCAGGGAATAGCTTGGTGCCAGGCATGCTGGCTTTAGGCTGGATCAGCAGCAAAGTGTGACCCTTACTGTGACACCTCTAAATAAGAACAAGCTTGAAGACAGGTTAGCCTGCTGCCTAGTCCACACTAGCTAGTACTCTCTTGCATCCCATGGGCCATTCCCCATCAGTAATGGGGTGACAGCATCAAGACCAAATCCCTGCTGAGGCTGGACCCCAGGGCATGAAGATGCCTCTCTGCCAAGAAATGGTGATAAAACTCTCGGGCCATTTCAGATTTCGAAACCCAAGAGCCAGATAGCAGTTATGTCCTAGCACTTTGTACAGGACCAAAGTATTATATAGCTGGATACGGCCAGGCTGTGCCACACAGCCTGGGGCTGGGCGAGTGGTCCTTGTCCATGTTTTATTGATCGGTAATGTATAACTGTGTGCCTCCAGTAACTTCAATGGAGAAAACCTGATGGAGTAAACTAATACAAAAAAATTGCATGGTGCTTGTTGTAGGTGAGATGTGAGTTGTACCAGGAGTACAGTCAGGCAAATCCACTCTGACATCTTATCCTGCTCTTGGTAGGAGCAGCCTGAGGCCGTGGATGTGAAACACACTTTGGCAGCTTGGGTAGGGGTAAATCTGCTTTCTGCAGTCGCAGTCACACCCAAGTGCTAACGATTGTTTTGCTGAGATGGGTCTTTGTGTGTCCAGCTGTGGAGAACAGGATGAACAACAGGGAAAAATGCTCAAGTATGGTTTCCAAATGTTCTTCCCCAGGCTGCGCCTCTGGGTCTTGACACATGCTCTGGCTTGGGCTCTGTTTAGGAGTTGCCCCTCAGGCAAGCTGGGGTGTAGGTTAGGTGTTGGAAGGCAAAGTCATTTCAGGTTAGCCTGGTTCTGCACGCCGAGTGGAGAAATCCTATGGAACTCTTATTTTTGCTATTTAATTCCCTGTCTTTGGGAGAGAGGCATTCTTCTGGCTCACTTTGTAAATATCTAGTTACAGTCTTCCAGCCTGGTAATTTTTAGGTGTAAACCCCCATTTTTTTGCAGTGAAATAGTGTTATAATTAAAGAAAATTAAAAAATGCCTATCACAAGGTAAGGATAAAAAAAAGTTCCTTGTTAAAAGGGGCATTCTGAGAGTGCCGTGAAGGCATTTTGGAGAATAGAGGTATTTTATTTTTAATGAGAAGAACTAAAGAATAAAAAATGGTAGCCTTGGAGAATTGCAGATCAAAGGTTTCTTCATTGTAAAACAAATGAAAGGTCTAAGTCCTAGAAGTGATGAATAAATTGATAAATTTTTAATAGGAAGAATAGGATATAAATGGTAATTTAATTCTTTGGGGGAGAGAATCATTTAAGCACTGTTTAAAAAGTCCAGATTTTTTTTTGTGTGTGTGAAGGTTATAATGGTATGTAAGCGAATGACTGGGAAAGCTCATGGTTTGGTCAAGGTTGCTGTGCACAGTGCTGCTTGCACTCACTGCAGAAGCCTGGTTGTGCCTTTTCCATTGAAGCCAGATATATCTGGTGACTTCAGTGTTTGGAGGGAAAACTGAATGCTTAAAGAAGAGTCCATGCTTATCAGTGTGCCTGTGCTTGCTCCTCTGCACCCATCTCTTGGCTTTGCAAGAGGTAAAGAGGGTTTGCAAGAGGTAAAGGGGTTTGGTGACCAAGAGAGCCCACCCCTGTGTCCTTGTCCCAGACTGCCCCTCTGCTCAGTACTTGGGATGTCTGGGGATGTGGGATTGAAAATGGACCCTGCTGGCAAGAGAAGGTCACCCACAAGTGGTGGTGGTGGGAGTCATATGGGGCAGGCAGGGGGCTGAGTGCAGTGCTGGGAGAGGAGGAATGTGGCCTTCATGGGGGCACAGGAGCATTAAGAAGGGTAGGCTGGGGAAAGAGCATTCGATAATGGCATTTACTGAGGGCAGCTCACTGCTACTGGGCTGACAGGCTGATGGGTGCTGCCAAATTTGCATAATAAGTCCAGTGATGAAGGCCTTGGGGTCCCTGCTGATTGCTCCTCCATCAATCGGGATGCACTGCTGTGCATCCTCCTCTATGTAGCCGTGACCCACTTTTCACACTCAAACCCCAATTTTATTTGTCAGTTGTGGTGTAGCCTGGCCCAGCTCTGTGAGGAGACCTTGTCAGCTCCTATAAGGTGTATCTGCATGCCAGAGCATGGCCAGTGGCTGGGACCATCACCCACCACTGTGTCCTGCCTTGGTTGTGCTGCGGCGCATAGTCTGGGATGCCAGCTTTCCAGTTTGTGTCTTCCAGCGATGCTGTCATGCACACTAACTCATCCTACTTGTTCCCCTTCCTTCTCTTGGCAGCACTTTTAAAGTTAAACAGAGGAAAAAAATAAAACCTTTGCCTCTAGCTTGAGATTAATTCACTGATAGTAAATTTTTATCCATTTTTCCACCCCCAGTAGGATCTTCCCCTTGCTTTCACATCACACATCTCATGAGCCCGTGGATGGAGAAGCCTGTGCATGGAGATGGACTGGCTTTGCAGACCTGGATGTCCAAGCTGTGCCTCGTAGCCCTGGGGTGGCAGCTATTTTGGAGAGAAAAATGTGCTGCTGCTTGCACTAGTGATTGAATTCTGACTTCTTGCTGACCTTACAGCAATGCAGGAAGCAGAATTAGTTGTATTTGCAAGGTTCAGAACAGGACTGAGCTGTTTTGCCAGTGTCTGTGTCTCTGTCACAGATACAGAGGAGTAGCTGTAATTTTTTTTAAGCTGAAAAAGAATAAAAAGCCCACTTTGACGTAAAAGTTCTGTAAGAAAAGGTACCGGTTTTGTTGACTGTTACATGCTCAAATCGGTTTATACTGAAGAGGCTTAGGAGGCATGATGGGACTTGTTAGTCATGGGCATAAGTTTTTGGTCTGCTTTCTGCTCACTGGGAGTCAGAAATGTATGTGCACATTCAGACCTTTGCTGTGTCACTGGATTCCTGATGGTATGCCTAAGCTCTAACAGCTGGTCACAGTGGCAAAAAACTCCAAACTGAGAAGCAGAGTTGGGCTTTCCAGCTTTAACCCTGTGGGGACTGCAGATGGGCAGTGGTAATACTGTGAGGAATACTGTGTGTAGTTTCAATAGCAGCACTGTCACCTTGGATAAAGAAAGGTGTGCCTGTAAGTTTTCACCATTTAATTTCTTAGCCTGTATCACCTTCAGGTGGCAAAAGGATCATTCAGTATTATTAATAAGAGTGTAACGGAAGTTGATCTCTTCCGACAGGAATTTTGCTTTTTAGCTCTGCAGAGGTTTGGCAAAATACTCATTTCAGGTGGATTCTCGCATCTCGTTTCAGTACTTGGGAGTGCTGCAGATTTACTTTGGCTGATCCAAATGGCTGTTCTTAGCCCTAAATCAAGCCTAAATCCTGAAGAAGATTAAACGAATAATGTTCAGAGGTCCCACTGGGACAAAAGGGGTTCACCTTAGAAAATTCCTATCTGTATCTAGCTCACTGTTCTCTTTAAGAGCTTATGGGTCTGATTCTTCTTTGTGTTTATTTTGCAGCATTGCCTTGGGTAGAGCTGCTGCTGGTTTTTCACTAATGTGTGAGATCAGAGCAGTGCCTTGTGGTGTTTAACTCTTTGCACTCACAGCAATAAGCTTTTGGGAGCACTGTTGAGCCCATTTTCAGCAAAGCAGTACTTTCTGCACCAGTTTTTCCCTGCTGCTTTGGCAGGGCAGCAATGAAGAGCTGAACCTTAGGGAGAGATGGGAGTGAACGCTCAGGAGGCTTAGACTTTTTATCAGACACGCTTGTGTGAATGCACAGATTTATGGAAATTCAGTTCAATTTAACACAGTGAAAGATTTTGCTTCAGCAGAGAAATAAACCCTTTGCATCTCATCAGCTTGGATGTTGCAACAGTGCTTAATGCATGCAAACCTGAAAGTTCCATTGAGTCTGGCCACGTTTTCCCTCTCTCTCAGTAGCCTGTCTGAGAGATTGTGCAGAGTAAACCAGCGTGGTGAGTGTTGAAAGAGTTTGTGCAATGTATGTGGGTATCTTGAATATACTTTAACTTGACTCTTTCCCACCACCCTTCACTATTTTTAATTATCTTTAACATCTGCATATCAGAGGAAAACTGCGTTGCCTGAAAGCATTCTTTGTCTGGCATTGTAGAAATACCTGAATTCAGGTGATTTTTAATTTAGTTTGCTGGCCCTCAAATCTTTGCCTTCTCTAACACTGCGCTCTAGTGACTTGCACCATTGTGTTTGCTGTGCTTACTCTTTATCTTCTAGATTTGTGTGTGTACATACTGCTTGTTCAGCTGTTATTGTTCAGCTTAGCTCTTCAGATTCTGGTTGCCTGTCCATGCTCCAGCCTGTGTTCATTGTAGAGGCTGAGTTCCTGCAGTGTTTTCTGTACCCCTTTGACCTAGGAGAGCTGTGAATCTACCTGTGCTGAAGGGGTGGCATTGATGGCAAAACTTCTAATGTCAGTTAATTCCAGCTCCCTTTGTCACTGGCAGTGATGTAATCACTATAGAGTTGCACAGACAATGCTGGTCTGAGAATCATTTAATGATGTGAAAGGTGTTTTCAGACAAGGCTGGAAATTGAGGAGGCTTCCGTAGCTTCCTACTCTTGCAAGGGGCTGCATGGTGTATTTGCTTTATTGTGTTATTACTCTTTAATAACTTTAAATGGCTTTAAAGCTTGAGAAATGGAGGAAATATAAGGGGAAACATAGGAAGTGTGACAATCAATCAGATAGCATATGGAAGATTGACAGGAAAAGAGGTCATAGCCATCAACACTATTATAGCAATGTGCAGAGCGAAATCCAGAATCCATGTTGCAAACCTGTTCCTTTGATTGGGAAACGGAGATTTCTTGGCACAGCACTTCATGTGTTAGAAATATAAGGTATATAAGAAGGAATGGTGTTTTTCTTTTGAATGTACTTTTCCAACGGCTAGCAAATACGTAAAATGATCACTTAAGACTTCTGTTCATTCAAAGTGACACTTTATTAACAGTTTTATGACCTATGTTTCCAAAACCAATTTATTTACTTGTATAGCTGAAATTGGCTTAAATTTGATATTCAGCCTTAACAGAATTGGTAATTTTTAGTCTTTGTGCTTAATATTTGGAGAATCACAGACCAGCTGAGAAGGGAAAACATCTCTGGAAGTCCTGTAGTTTAAGTCCTTGCTCAGAGCAGCGTCAGCAGCAGCAGGTTGCCTAGGTCCATGTCCAATTGGGGTTTGAATATGTGCAGGGATGGAGACTCTGTAACCTCTCTGGGCTATGTGTGCCAGTGCCTGACCACTCAGGAAAGCAGGGAAAAGTGGAAAAGGGGTTACATTTTTTTTATGTTTAAAAGGAATTTCCCGTACTTCAGTTGGTTCCATTGCCTCTTGGCCATAATAATATTCCTCATAAGAATAATTTATATTCAGCCTTTTGTCAGACTATATTGGTTCAGTTGTGCTTGTAATTTCCTGAAATATTAAGATTTTTTTGAATAGGCAATGTGGCTGAATCAGGGTAGAAATAATTTTGTTTGCAGAAATCACAATGTGAAGATAGGTCTTTAAAGACTAGTGTATGTCATTGAATAAGAACTCTTACCGACCTTTTTTCAGATGGTTTTATATGTGAGGGGGTTGTTAATTATTTTTTCCTCCCGGTTAAGGGTTATATTTATCACCAAAGAGTATTTTATCAGATCTTTGTAGTAAGTTGTCTCTTCACTGAATGTATTATGTCATGCAATCGAGTACATACAAGATCAGATTTCTGATTTTTTGAAGACTGTCATAAAGTAACTTCCGTGGGGAAAAAAAGAAATGCAGTAGCAGCAATAAGACCTGAAGCCTCTTTTCCCACTTTGATCATCCTTAAATAACTCAAAATCACGCTGGACAATCCTCAAGTCATGTGCAAAAGTGGCATCTAAGAGATGGAAATTAATAAGAAACTTTCAGCTGTCCTCTGGGAATATGCCTTAGTGCTTCTGTGTGCTTTAAGGCTGCCAAAAATATCCCCAGTAATTCTCAAGCTCTTTTGGCAGATGAAGGCGGAATGACTGGTTTTACAACAATCAAGATCAGATGGTGGCAGATCTATCATACACTTTTCTATATTAAGAAATACGTACACTGGGAAATAAGCCGTGATCATATGTTCTGTCGATTTGTTGCTAGTGAGTTAGTGTTAGCATTAGCGTCTGTAAAAGATGGAAGGCAGGAAAAGTTCAAATCGTTCGGCTGCTCTGTGTGCTTTTTATGTCAAATATTCATAATGTGGTTTCATTACTGTCTTGGGGGAAAAAAAGAAAGTTCAATTTTCTCTTTTACCTGACTAATAATGAGCAACTTTCAGACACACTTTGATACTTCCGTGGCTTGGAACGGTACCGGATGCAGAGAAAAATACACCTTTTTCTGCGAAGTCTCTTTTTTCAGTGAGAGATGAGCTTATACACTGCTGGCAAGAGATACTGCCTTTGTTCTGCTAAGATGTATCATTTGAGCTGTGGGTGAGTCTTGGAAAAATATAAAAGCATTTAATTTTCTATCACAACTGAATGATCTCTGTGAGAAACCCTGGCTAACACCACAGAGCGTTTCTGTTGCATGTGCAGGAACAGCCTTGGCTCTTTTCGTATTTGCCTGTTTCTTTTGAGGAATTCCTACACTTTTTCGTTGTTGTTGCTGTTTTCCTGAGGGTTTTGTTCTTAGAAACTGCTCTAGATTTTTTCTTACAGTTCACTTTATCTTCAGGCGGTTTCCCAATCCACTAGGGGCAATTGAAAAGCTGCTTCTGCATAAACTGTAACTAAGCCTTATATATGCCTGTAAAATCGTATCTCCATGCTGGAAATGCAAAACCTCCTCGTTTCAGGGTGTGTGTGCAGTCTTGCTGGTGTTTGCTACCATCACAGTGATGTGAGTCATCTCCTATTTAGAAATGTAATTTGACTTGCTGAAATGGACAGTAGTATCTACCTACAACCTTAGTTCAGGATGACCCTTATTTTCCTCCAGTGTCTTGAACCAGACTCCATCTCCATTCTGTCATCCTCGAGCCCAAGATAAACGAATTGGTTCAGATCTGAAAGAAGATTGTGTTCAAGGGGTCATCCTAATCTCAGTTCCTTTAGGTAGTTTGTTCCAGTGCTACAGTTCAGAGCTTGACTTTTTGAGTATCAGTCTTGTTTACAAGTCTATATAGCACTGAATAAAAGGATTCAGAAATTGGTTTTCCTTTTGGATGGCGCTGTGTATTATAAGCTATAATTACTTTCCTCTGAGATAAAGAACCCAGGTCTGGAGTCAGGAAACAGGGATGCTGCAAGAGCCCAGACAGTTGGTTTGTAATAATTACTCAGGAGTCTGTCGATGGGAAAGTCTGCCCTGACATTCCAAGCATCTGGCCTCTGTCAGGCTGAGGGGGAACCTCCATCCTTTATTTTTCCTCTCTTTTAATTTCTGATCCAGAGTTTACCCGCAGGAGGAAACCTCCCTGGCCGAACCCCAGAGCCGTGCCACTCTCCTCTTAGTTCCCCCACGCGTTCACAAGCCTTTGCTCTGCCATCTCCTTAGCAACTCAGAGCACACCAGCAGCACAGAGCCACACAGCCCCCGGGGGCTGCAGCTCTCTATTTATAGGCAGTTGAGCCTGGATGAAAATTTCCAGAGAGCTCTGGTAAGGCCTCTGTAGGAACAGAAAACTTGTGGGTCCTACTGGAGGATCTGGCTTGGTGCCGTAGCTGAGAGCCATACCGTTTGCGGGATGCTCAAGCTTTGCAGTAAACCACATTCACTGTGATACATAGAGAGCATTTGCTGTTTGCATAGCTGCTAATTAACCTCTCTAGAATAATCATCTCTGTAAGCCAGGTTAGGAAGTGAAATGCAGGTGCAAAAACAACAGCCTGGGGTAATACCATGTTGTAACAGGCAAAGTCTCAAAGATGATGCCATGTCTGTGAGTTTTTTTTATTCCAGGGATAGGGCTTAGTGAAATCCTAGAAAACAGGAGAGGAAAATAGTTTTTCTGAGCTTTGTGGTTAGTTTTTTTTTTTAATTAAATTTCTTCAGGCTGAATTCTACATTGAAAACAAGATTTAATCACTGGTTATACTGCTTAGTGTTGCTCTGCAAAGGCTTATTGATTCAGCATTTCCCTTAGTCATGTGGCTGAGAAATGAAGTAAAGAATGGGTGGTGGTGCTACGAGCAACTCCAAGTATTATGAATACATAAGAAATAAATGATAAGTATGAATAAATAAGAAATAAATGGTGATCCATGCAAACGGGGTGGATATCGGCCTTGAGCAGGACCCCTCTTCTCATGAATACTTTATACTGAGCTAAAACTATGAGACATCTGTGAAGGAATTTAGTATTATTCACCTTTTAGGTGAATCTGAGGAGGTTTTTTGAGATCCTGAAGTTACAATATCTACATATCTACTAGTCTACTTGTCTAACAACTTTGTACTTTTTTACCTGGGCAGAATTATAGTTAAAGACTTCCATAAGGTGGTGAGTTTTTTCTTGTCCTTGTATCTGGACCTTATCCACCACTGTAGGAGAATTTTGTGTCCTGACCCCAGGGCTTCCCTCTCAGATTTTCCTCATACCCTGCATTCCCTGCCAGTGACTGCTGATAGGAAGAGCTTTGGAGGAAATGTCATTCTGCTTTTAAAATACTATTTGATGTCTCAGAGTCTTCACTGTAATTGTTCTCCTGTACTTAGTGTGAGAAAATAATGCCTGTCTTAGGTATGAAGAGCAAGGGAAGTCCAAAGCAATGTTTAACCTACTGCAGTTGATAGGAATGTGGGAATTACATGCTTTTGTGTGTGCTCCTGAGGGAAGAAGGAGCCTCTACATGCAAGGAGAACATGGGGAGGTGAAGACACGCACAGTATAGGCAGACTGATTGACAGCCCAGCTGGTGCAGATCAGTAATTGGAAATTCATTGCACATAAATCTTCTAGTACTTATCCTGAGACATGGGAAGGAGAATATCTGAGCTCTGAAGCAATTAACTCTTTCAGGGCCATCTGGGGAGATGTTCAGCTTTCAAAGTAGCAAGGCTGTTTGAGTATTTCTCTTTAAAGCCTTCATTTTTCTGTTAGAGCAAGAATGCTGGTGGAGGGAAAAGCCGCCATGTGCCCCAAGTGATAGCATATAGGTGAACAGCCTTAAATATTTAATGTTTATTTTATTCACAGTGCAGCTTCAGGTTGTCTTGGGTAAATTCATCTTTGTATTTGGTGCTAAACACATTTTTGCCTTTATGAAGCGCATCTTGCACATGCTGCCTGCCAATTTCATGTCTGATTTACCTGATTTGTGTCTCCACATTGGTGGGCTTATTGTATGTTTGTCCAGGTGCCAGCAGACTCTGCAACTGTATTTTAAGAGGTCTGTTCATGTCTAAATATTTATATTCTTTTCTCATGGAAAAGACTGATTGTACGTGCTGGGAACTTTGTCCCTGCACCCTCTTTATCCCCCCAGTCCAAGTGTGTTGTTGGTGCATTTTCCTCCTCACTTGATTTCAACACTCCAGTGGTTTCCACTATGCAGCTTTGAATGTGTAATTGGTTTCTGGTGACCGCATCTTTTCTCATTTATTTTGGTCTGCCTCCGTTCTGTTACGCACATATTTGTCTCTCCATTAATGTCAATGTGAATTACAGATGAAAAGCTAAGTGTAGATAAATTAGTATCTATGCAGAACGGAAGGCGGCATTTAACTTTCTGGATTATTTGTGTGGGCACAGGACAGCTAATGAATACCTGAGGATCTGAACACGACGAGCAGTGCCAGGATGTAGGGCTCTCTTCTCCATGGGGCTCGCAGTGTGGTGGTTGGAGAAGGTGGGGGGCAATGCAACTGCACTGGGTTTTAACACCCACTCTTGTGGCAAGTGCTGTGAGTAGATGGAAGTGCTGGTTGTGGGTCTGGAGCCAAAAATCATGGTTGCCTGTAAGGGAGCAGTTGCCAATGTACAGTAAGTAGAAGGATGAATAGTCTGCATCTCAGTCCATAACATACTGAGAGTTCTCTTGACTCTAAAACTGTCCAGAACAGTGTTTCTTGCTGTAAAATCACAGCACTTGGATGAAAGCCTTCCTTCAAGATGGGCCGTGTTCTCTGCTTCACTGCCTGTGGTAACACTTTATTCATTTATGTCAGGAGAAAACCTTTTGTCTTCAGCAGAAACAACTTCTGCTTTGCTTGCGGTGCCCTGCAGAAGCATTACAAGAGGTTTCCTTAAAGGGAAGCACTTGGCTATTTTCTAAGCTCACTTTCAAAGTACTCTGAATTAATTATAAATGAGTAAAGCCGTCTGGCTCTTGATTACATAATTGCCTATCCTGAATTCCCTGTAATAAAATGTAAGCTGGCCCAATAGTAGTAAATCGGGAGGTGCTTTTTCTCCCCTTCTGTCTATGATACGAGCTATTCTCAGATCTACTGTTCTGATTCTTTCAGGCTGCAGTTCCTTACATTCCTTACCCTTACATTTCCTACTCTCTCTCCCTGCTACCCTATTTTTATAAGGTTTTTCTTTCAGCTGCACTTATGTGCCTATATCCTGTTATAATTTCCATTGAAAGTAGTTAACATATGTTGATACAGTGCCTTTTTGTGCTGAGCTAACCCAATGCATTTTATTTATTTAAAGGATTCTAAGTGCCTGTAGTGTCTGAGTGTTTGACAAACACATAAAAACATACAGAAGTCAAGCACTTAGCTGCCCTGAGAGGATGGGTTTCCCTCTGTCTTTGCCAGGAACATCCATAAACCAAATTACACAGCATGTAGTTTAGTAACAATTAAACTGAAGTCTGTGCTTTCTATATGGTGAATCCTCATCTCTTGTCTCCATTGTTTGCCACAACATGAACCTCACAGGATATGCATGTTCTACCATCAGTCTGTCATTTTCTGTTCTTGTTTTTGTGTAGTGTTGGATATTGTGGGCAGCAGTTCTTCTCACTTTTGTCACATTTTCACTGGGTTTTACTGTCTTCAGATGGGATGTGAAGTGACTCAGTGCCAGTGATGTAGATGTCCTTTGCTCTGACATTTTTATTCTGTGTAAAAGGACAGGAACAGTGATAACCTCTGCCAGGGGAGGTTTAGACTTGATATTAGGAAAAATTTCTTCACTGAGAAGGGTGCGCAGGCATTGGAACAGGGAAGTGGTGGAATCACTGTCCATGGAAGTGTTCAGATACCTCGCAGATGAGGCCCTCAGTGGCATGGTGAAGTGGTGGACTTGGCAGTGCTGAGGTAATGGTTGGACTTGCTGATCTTAAAGGTCATTTCCAACCCACTTGATTCTATGATTCAGTGATTCTATGAAGTCTTGGTTTATAAGGTAAAGACCCAGCCTGAGTTTTGGAGTAAAGGCTGTTGAGCCCTAGCGCAATTGAGCCATAGCAGACATGGTGGAAATGGTGTTGGTCCTTCCTCTGTCCGTTGGAGCTGTCCTGTAGTGGATGTCCCAGCCTTGCTTTTGGCCTTTCCACTTGCTGAGGAAGGATAGATTCTAAATGGATTAGGACAATGGTAACAGTCTTTCCCACCGAAATGTAATAAGGGCGACTTAAATTTATCCACCCTTGCTTCTCTCTCCTCTTCCTTGTCTTGATTTAGGGAGTTGAAGACATGCTAGGGAAATGGATGAAGCTATAAACTGTCATCTCTTCCTGTAACAATAACATGGGATTGTCTAAGGAAAATGGATTTCCCTAGGCTTTGGGTTTACATCTTTGTTGGAGACGGAGACCTCCATACTGTTGGTTTACTAAGTTGTTGGTTGAGGGTTGCCTTGAGAAGTAGACTGCACCTGCTGAGTTACCATCCTCCCTGCCTGTGGGATATGAAGCCCATGTTGATGGATACTGTTTAGTCCCAGAATTACAAGAGAGCTGATACCTATCTATTACTACGCCAAACTTGGAGTCATCTCCATTGAAATTGATTTGAAAGTGGATACCTGGTTCTTTGTTATTTTCCCCTTTCACTGGGAAGTTCCTCACTTCTACCAGTCCACCAAGATTACAGCATCCCAGTTTCCCTTTTCACCTGCTTCCTTCAGCTCCCTGTGCCGGGACCTGAGTTTGCTTTTGTGGATCATACAGAGCTTTCAGGGCTTGTTCCCACAGCAAGTGCCTGGCTTCGATACAGACACCATCCCTGCCAGGTTTAAACTCCAGCAACCACAGCAAACAGCTTTGCAGCATCTGAAAGAGTAGTTCTAAGCACAAATCTCTTTAAAGATCCACGCAGTTCACTTGAGGAGTCCTTCCTGAGAGGGATGGGAGTTGTCACTTGATAGCATTTAGCAAATAGGGCAGAACTCTGAGAACATCTGTTCTGAAGATGACAGAAACTGTCAAAACTGTGAGGCAGTTATGCTAATCCACCCTCTCCTAATAGCAGGCCCATCATCTGGCCATGCTGGAAACCTGTTAGAAATATATGGTCTGTTACAGTAGTTTCTTTATTTATTTTCTCTCCCGTCCTCTCTGAGGGGTAGCTGAGCCCTGTTCCTTCAAGTAGAAGTACTTAAAATTGTAGAATATGTGGGGAGAGGGGAGAAGAAAGAGCTTCAGTGAAAAAAGCAGTACCAAAAGAGTAGGAAGCAAGGCTTTAGAGGAGAGAATTATCAGTTTACCTATTTAGTCTGGGACTAATATATTTGAGCTACAGCTTGACCTGCAGGGTTGCCCCTGAAATGGGAAGGTGAGCTCAGTAGTCATCCCCTCCTGGTGTGCCTGAAACCCCCCTGCAAGTTGTACCTCACCAGAAAGAGACTCTCGGTGGGATTGTCCATGTATATAGCACAACTTCTTTTGACTGCTCTGATGCAGTGTATATTCTGTGAAAATATGTTGATGAGGATTTTGATTGCTTGACCACAGTGGGGGTGGGATGTGCCAACACGCTGTGTGCTGGGTTGAGCTGGCTTTCAAAAGATGCTCAGAAAAGTTGCTGCTAAAATAACACTGGAGAAAGTAAAGTATACACGCTTGCAGTGAGCGGGAGACAGAAATCCTAGGCATTTGTGATCTCTTGCCAAATCCATCCATCTCTTTTCCCACATTCTCTCTCCATTTCTGAAGAGCGATGCTTAGCAGTTACTTTCTGTCTTCAAAAGTAATAGATGTGAGCAGCTGTGATGTGGCAGGGTTTTACATTTAAGCTGTTATTAGCATGTGTTAGAGGTATATATCCAAGCAAAGTGGCACTTAGCATATATTCCACGTTGTATGCCAATATCCCATAGAAAGGCCTGACGTATCAGTAACCAAAATTAGTTGTGGAGCCGTATCATCATATAAGCTGGGTTTCCTCAGTGGAGTCACAGGCCACTACACCGCAATTTACTTAGGTGCTTGTAATGCTTTTACTCATGCTTACATTCCCTCCACACTATCGGGGCCCATGTTGTTGATTTTCCAGTAGACAATCACTGGTGTGCCCTGACCAATATAGGGGCTCTTTGGTCTTCGTGTAATGATATAAATCTCTCTGCCTTTGAGCCAGCATCATTTCTAAGCTGCCAAGCTGGAGTAGTTGGGGAGGTTTCCTTGTCGCAGAGGAGGAGCTGAAGCACAGTGACTCAGTCTGTACTGGGAGAAGTGATTGTATAGAAAAACTGAGAAGAGCTGTCCTTTGTTAGTGCTCAGTGTGAGCAGGATTAAGGGTAAGGATGGGACATATATAGTGTAACCCTAAACACTGGTGGTAGGATGGGCTGTGTCAAGCTGGAGGCAGCGTTGAACCAAGATGGCCATGCTCTTTATGGGGATGAGCAGATGCTCTGGGAGCCTATCTGCAGGTGCGCTGGGAACCACAACCAAGCACTTAAAATCAAGTGGTATGAATTTCTTCCAACTTATAGATTCATAGAATCATAGAATGGTTTGGGTTAAAAAAGGACCTTAAGATCATCTGGTTCCAACCCCCCCTGTCATGGTCAGGGACACCTTCCACTAGGCCAGGTTGCTCAAAGCCCCATCTAACCTTTCCTTGAACGCTTCCAGGGATGAAGATTCACAACTTCCTTGGGCAACCTGTTCAGTGCCTCACCACTCTCACAGTAAATTTCTTCCTTATATTTAACCTAAATCTCCTCATTTTTATTTTTTCTTTTGCTTTCAGATCATTCTGGAAGGAGCTTCATCCACCCTAGTAAATTGCAGATATTTCTAATGATACAGTTACAAGTGTGAAAAGTGTTCCAGCTAGCTTTTACCAGGCTTGCCTGGGTGGTTGCTTTATCATGGTATGGTCAGTGGTCAGCCTCTGGGATCCTGATTAGATTTATATGTCCCGTGCTCCTATTTGTTGCTTCACCAGTGTGAACAGCAATGCTGTTCAGTCTGCTTTAAAATTACTTTAGGTATGCTTATTTGTGCTTCAGTCAGATTTTGGGTACAGCGTCAGCACCTTGCTAGTACAGAGCAAGAGCATCTCTGGTGGGAATGCTGAGAAATAGCTATTGCTCTTGAAATCTGTGCTCCATGTTATTTTGCAGTACCTCTCTCAGGAGAGTATGGTTTGTACCCACTGACTAAATTGCTTAAAGATGTGCAAATTAGATCGAGCAAGACTGCTTGGTCAGTTGAAATAAAGTGTCTTCGTGGAGTGAATATCAGGCACCCCCAAAAGATGTCAGGACTGGAGGAAAGCTTCAGGAACAATATATGGGTGCTGGTGGCTGGAGGGACATAATGTGCTTGCTGGGCTGTACGTTTTGTGGGTGCAAAATTGTTCCAGACATGTTTTCAACCTACAAAAGCCCTTTCTGCATATCTCACCTTTGGAGAGTGTGTTGGCAGCATGAGGGTTGAAACAAGATGTCCCAAATCCCAGTTCAGCTGGCTCAGGTCTGCCTTTGGAGCATGGCTGTTTCTGCACAGAGTACAGTCAGGCCTTTGTGCCTAGCTGGGGGGGTACAGACACCTCCTGAAAGCTCGGGCGTGGAAGTGGATGGAGTGGGTACCATGGCTCTGTTTAGGTTTGCTGGGCCTCTGTGATGGATGCTGCCATGGAGGTAATCACCCAGCCCCACAGACTGGTGGCTGCACATTTACTGAAACCCCATTTTCAAATAGGAAATTGGCCTTTTATCTTTGGTACTCGCTACATAATGGTGCAGGGCATTAGTCAGCTGAACCTCACCATGGTTTATTGTGCAGTTGTAAATTGTAATTGGCTGACTAACCTTCTCTGATGTTAAGTGCCTTAAAAGGTTGTTTTTCCTTTATCCTATTTTAGTTTTTGTTTCTGGCTTCATGTGTTCTTTCTGTTTATTTTGCTACTAAAATGTAATTACAAATTAAAAAGAACAAAGTGAACCTCGAACCCTACTGATGTAAAGTAACATGAATCATCAGCTCTTGGAAGTGTGTGTAATCCAGAGCTCTGCAACCTCATATACATCCCCTTCATTTGGTAGATGTTTGAAATATCCACAAACATTTTTTCACATTCTTGAGCAAAGACCACATCACCATGTGTTCACCCTTATTTCTAAGTATTGATGTCTTGAAGCCAGGTTTTGTTTAATTAGATGTTTTTATTTTGTAATTTGTAGTGTTTATTGCACTATATGAAACCAAATATAAATGAAGAGAGAAAAAAACCTGCCAAATTATTTGCCTTTTAATAATCAGAATGACTATATTAGAAGGAAAATGTAAGCAATTTTAAATAGTGCCAAAGGCTGTAGTCTTTGAGAACAGTTGAATCAGAAGGTTTAGGTAATGAACAGAGTTGATGATGCCTGTAATAAAGTGGATTAGCTGTTTCAAATTGTGTTAAACCATGTATCTTTACATAGCTAATCTCTCATGTTTGCAATTTCGGTCATAGGTTCTTGGGGAGTACGCAGATAGATTGTAGTTCTACAAAGGGTGTTGCAGATACTGACAATTCCTCATATAGTTTTTGAAGGAGAAACAAGAAAATCTTCATAGTATTTCCTATGGATCATACGGTTCTGCCCCGTTAGCAGTCATTAGTCTGCCTTCAAGCAGCAAATACTGATTTCTTTCTCTTTTGGTAGCAGCTCTTTACTTTGATACTTCTTTCCAGCCTGGACTTTTGTTCAGTACTCTTTACAGCTTCCGTAGAGTTGGCTTTCATGTGAATAAAGCAAATTCTGAGAACAATGCAAGCACATGTAATTCCTCCAAATTATGTTAGGCTAAAAATGTGCTGGTCTGTGGATTACATTTTGGGTATGCACTGGTGGGCCCATGAATTGGATGATGCTGATCTCTGAGGGCTGTTGCATGGGGTAGGGTGTCTAAGGGCTGTTGTGGGAGAGCAGGACTTCAGGCAGCTCACCAGGGTGTTTGTGAATGGAAGGAACCTCTTGCCCAAGTCATGGCAACAACATATCCCTCTGGGTGTGTTCTGTTGGCAGCTAGGGACTAGGACTATCACTATGGCACGCAAAGATTTATGCATTTAATTAGATGTTAATCAACAATTTGGTCTGATTCTGGCATGCTTGCTTATTTTGAGAAATGTTTTCTATGCATTTTTCTTTGCACATATGAGGTGTCCTTCCATGCACTTCCCCACTGGCTTGAAATGTCTTGCCAAACTGGGGCTGTGATTCTAATTGTGGAGTGATACTGAGATTATTTTCCAGTAAAATAATGTGAAGGATGAGATTTTGTTTGGAATAAAACTTGTCAGCGTATACACGTGAGGGCATTTCTTAGGCAGCACAGGAGCTCCTTAAATGCTGTGAACTGTGCTTTGATTCATGCTTAAGAGTTGACTAGAATGATGCTGATACTTTTTTTTTTTTAAGGAACAAATAGCTTGACTTTCAAAATATGTCAAATTCAGTTGCTTGTGTTTGAAACAAGAACACTCTTTGCAGTAAAGGGACTTGAAAAGCCTGGAATCAGTTCCCTGCTATTCTCCAGCACTTCTTGCATCTCCTTGGGGAGGCAGTTTAGGCTTTCAGTGTTCAAATCATCATCCTTAAAATGGGGATAATAAAGACTTTCCTAGTGCCTAGGAGTGTTGAGATGGCAGATCGACTGGTGAATCATTTATGGGTTCCAAGAGTACTTACGATCCCCTCTGCAGCTGTAAACCTCAACCTTTCCCAAAATGCAGCTACCCACTGGACCTTTTCAGCCTGTATATAATCAGTGGATCACTGCAGTCCTTCTTGCAGTGTTTTTCTGTGTAAATAATTTGATTTCTAGAGTGAGTTTCCCCTGCCTTTTGTCAGATGGGCCTTGAAGTCATCAACAGTTCCTGACTGTAACTGTGGGAAAGAGGGCCATTGCCTGGTGCCTTTTGAGGGTGTTTCCCTTTTTTTCAAGACTTTCCTCAGCTATCCTGGCTGAATCTTGGCTTCATGTTTCATGCGTTCATGGAATGTGGGCACATTTTCTGTAGCAGATGGAATGTATGTGTTCTTTCACTCAGATGGGATCCCAAAGAACTTGCCAAGTGCTTTGATCCCCTTGCAAAGAGAAGTGTTCTATACAAGGCTGAGGCCACTTTCAGGGACACTTTAACCAGCTGACGTTGGCCCCTAAGTAAGAGTAGGGGGCTGAAAGGGGGATGCCATTTTGCAGACTCTGGGCCATCCAGTTGTTATTATCAGCAATCTCTGTATCTCATTTCAAATCCAGTATGCGGTGCTAGGTCAGTAGTGAGTATGAAGTGTAAAGATCTGCATTGTTTTCTGTGATGTCCTATGAATGTTTTTGTGTTTTCCTCTTGTTCAAATTGCAACCCAGCCTTGCCCTGCTTACTGCTGTTTCTCAGGGATACTGCTTCAATGACCCTTCTTGCGCCAAAACCACGTCAGCTAGATTATATTTGTGAAGTGAATACATGTAAAGTGCAGCATTTTTATCCTGAGTACAAAAGCCTGGAATTACTGTAGCTCAAGAAACATGGATCTCATGTGCACAGGCAACACACTTGTGCTTTTTTGGGTCTTCCCATGTAAATGAGCCTTTGGTTCGTGATACCTGTTGGGATGGTAGACCACTGCTTGGGACTTCTGCATACTCCATATTTATCTAACTATGAAGGGTGTTACTAGGCATCATAAAGTGACTACTAGTCACTAACTAGTAGTATTTTGTCCTGCTGTTGAGGTTTTTCCTCCCTCAGCTAGAGGGAGAGCCATGACCTTAGTGTTATTTAATTGGAGGCTTTTTTGCGTAACACTCCACTCACTTTGGTAGTATGGTTTTACAAGTACTTTGAATTGATCTTATTTGTATGGAAATGATGTCTCCCATTAATTTAACAAGACTAATTCAAGTCACCGGTCAACCCAGCTGTTCAATCAGGGATATTGCACAGTGCTATTTATTTGGTCTGGTTTGAAGATTATGGCCACCCCAGAAACAAAAAAGGAAAAGCAGGTACTGTTGGTGAAATCCTGTATTTGTAGGCAGGTTCACCAATGGATGTTGTTAGCTTGGAATTATACTATTATTATACTATTATTATACTTGGAATTATAGCAAATAAATATGGCTTTCTTTTCTTTCTATTGAGTTTCACAAACACAGCTAGAAATATGGAAAGGAGAAGGGGAGCTCTTAACCTGAGAATTTCAGACCAGTTGGATTTAAGCAAACCACCCATTTATTCTTAGATTAATGGCTTGCAGGCAGACTCTATCAGTTGTGGACTGCACTGCATTAATTTGCAACAGCAAGAGTTAATGCTAGTAATTGCTTTTCCTCTATAGAGAGAGGCCGTAGTAGATTGTTTTTACATGGCAATCTGTGATTGATAGATCAGGGAAAACAGGACCAAAGAAGGTTACTGCCTCCCAGCCACCTCCCCCTTCAAATTAAAATAATTTGCAATTTGTAGGATGCCCTGTCGCACGTGCTGTGGGAACGAAGCAGTAAACACACTAGGGCTGCGTTCCCTTAAAGCAGTGAACCTCTTACTGCATTTCTTTCATCAAACCAAGCAAGTCATGTTGTTGGAAGGCCACTGAAAACAAGTGTGCTGGTGAAACAGCCCCCAGACCCCTTCAGCAAACTTCCTGTACGGTCAGGCATCGGACCTGATGAAAGAGCCTGTTTGTGAACCTTTGGATTCCTTCCATTGATTTGTAAATCCACTTTAATAAAGTACTGCCCAGGCTAGTGAAATGAGCAGCTGATGCTGGGCTTCCATCAAGTTCTTAACAAATAATCTGATGCAGCTTGTATCACTGGTGCTGCAACGTGCTTTTTAATGTATTTTTTTCTCCTCTGTGTTGGATCATTTGGAGACTGGGGGAGTAGGGAGAAAAAAACCCGCCGTCTCCATCAGCTACACATTACATGGCTGCTTTATTTTTCACTGCTGCTAAAACCCTGCTTATTTAATATCGATCATACCAAGGAGCCAGCAAAGTACGGTGTTAATTGGGTCCACTGGAATTCTTGTCCCCTGGGAGGGGAGAGCTTCCTAGGCAGGGAGGGCGGAGGGAGGGAAGGAAGGAGGGGAGGCAGGCAGGGAGGAGGGGACCCACTGTGCGCCGCATAAAATGTAAGTGCACTAGACATCAAGGCTTCGGCTTGCATCGCTGGAAAGCAGTCGCGGCGTTTCCCACCCGCCCCCCCTTTCAGAAATCAGGCAACTCGTTTCTGTTTTTAGTCTGGTAGCTCTTCTTGCTTTAACAGCTCCTTTCTTCTCGCTTATTTTTCTTTCCCTTTTTTTGTCTTCCCCCCCCCCCCCTTTGTAGAGCGTTTTCTTTTTTTTTTTTTTTTTATTGTTTTCTTCTCCTTTCTGCAAAGCTGCAAAAGCTCTGCTTTGAAAACTGCTGCCCCAGAGTGCAGTTGCTTAGCTGTCCTGTCAGCATTGTTCTAATGCTCATTCCATATGTATGTCACATAGGAGCAGTACCCTCCTCCTCTCCCTTCCCCCCATCCATGCATTTGATTTTTTTTGTCCCCTAAAGACTGTTATTTTTATATATGTATTTTTTCCCAAGGAGCTTGCAAACAGGGAAATTCAAACTGCATGATTCTGTGCTATGGTTACAACCACAGCCAAGACCAGATTTCTCTTAGAAAAAAAGTGTTTGTGCCTTCTTTTCCCCACTCCCTCTCTTTCTTCCCTATAAGCACAAAGACTTTAAAAAGTCTAAGATCTGTAGTTCCTTTTGCTTTTCCGCGTTACCGTGACAGCATGTATCTCTGTTGCTGAAGAATGAAGCGGGCAGGCTGGAGTTTTTTTCTGTTCAGTGCTTTTGGGACCACTAAAGACAAGTCCGCAGAGAAATATGTACAGCAACTGTGCCAACTGAGTTTCTCATGCCTGTTATCTGTCACTTATTCTGACTAAAAGGTAAGGGATTCTTTTTCCGTTCTATAGATTCCTTGTTAAAGTCTTTGTGCATTGTTTGTGTAGTGTCATTTGACATGTGCAACTAACTGGCTCAGGAGGAAGGTGGGTTATGAAGATTTTTGTGTTAAGGTATTATCGGTCACCCAAGCAAAAGCTGTTTGCATCAGAGGAGGGAAAAAAACATCTTTTTTCTTGGAATTTTTCCCCTTTTCATCGCAAATGTTTCCTCCAGCTTTCCTCGCTCCTGATTGAGACATAAAGCCGGGGCATTATCGCTGCTGCTTATCTTTCCTGGTGCTCTTTCTCTACCTCAGCAGCACACGCACCCAGTCTGTGTGTGCGTGCGCATGTGTGGGGTAGAGCATAGCCCCTTTACATGGGAAATACTTGGCAACATGCACGTTCTCCTCATTTACTGTAACTAAACGTCTTCAAACACTCTTTGCAAGGTAAGAATGCCTTAGTTCAGCACACTGCAGCTTATGCCTGTTTAAAATTATTACTTGGATTACAGTGCATACTGTGGAAAGTTATTAGTTTCCACAGAGACCGATTTAACTGGGGGGTATGTGTGCAGCGGTTCTGTTTTGTGCTTTACATGCGCTGCTTGTGGGAGAGTATGAGATGTTATTTTTTCCCTTAGTTCTCGGGAAGGGTGAAGTTTACACTGTCCGTTAGGCATAAGTAATGAAGTTATGGCTGAAATTGATTAAAGCTGTAGAGAAGCATATCCTTACAAGGCTTTTCAACTTAGCCCTGAGAGTCAGAAGATAGTTTATGAAAGTGATTTTTCTATTGCACTGCATTGTAATATGCAGAAATGTTAGTGGGAAGGTGTCTTCACCAAGCAGAAATAGCAGCAAATGATGTCTGGACTGGATCATTATGGCATTTATGCATTAGAAACCTGTTTAATCCACAACCTTGGTGTGCACTGATTATTTGTGTGTGTGTGCTGAACGCATCTTTCAGCAGCCTCTTAGTTCAAGAGGGCTTTGTTTTATAAAATGTGTTTCAGCTTTGCAAGCAGAAGTGCACTCTGTGACTGTCCCCTTAGCTGTGACATGGTCCTGTTATTTGGAGGCTGAGTTTTTAGGGCTAGCTTTGGTTTCTTTCTCAGGTATTTGTGTTCTTACTTCTTCGCTGTTAGTTCTCTGCATAGAAAATGCATCTTCAGGGTGTTCATTTCTCATTCTTTGAAATGATCAGTGGCTGAGACAGTTGAGCAACCTCTTCTCTAATAATACCGCTTTACCTTGAATGTTGCATTGCTTATTTGAATAAGTAGGAATGGCACCAAATACATAATTAGTTTAAAAACAGTCTAAAAATGCAAAGTGTGAAGGAAGAAAGTCCTGTCTGCAGGCATTAATTTCTTTCTTTACTGTAGCTGTTTATAATGTCATTTCAAAATCAGATTATTTCCTAACACATGCTCTGTGACTCTATTTTCCCATGATTGTTGCTTTATATCAGCACTGAGAAAACAGTTATTTAGATAACAGGTTTTCATTGACATCCTTTCTATAATATAGAAAGGAAGAAGCAGTAATAAGTTAAATTGGCATCTGCTAATTATACTGAATACAGATTGTGAGCTCTGCAAGTCGTCCCTTGCCTTAATGCTGTTAGCATATTTTAGCACTGGCAACCAAAGGAAAGCAACTGGAATGTTCCTGCTTGTTGTTTTATGGGGGGAAGAAAAAAAGATGACTTGTACAGAAATGTGAAGTTTGGGTGGGTTTTCTTAATGTTTATATGCTGGTTTTGAACAGGAGGGCATCACGTAGTTTGGTAGCACTTGGTAAAACTGGTTAGAGGTGCTTGAGAGAATGACTTGTGTGGTGATCATTAGAATTAATTTTGACCCTTGGTGACAAAACCATTGTTGTCCCGTACAAAACTTGGTCTTTGGACAAGAAAGTTTGAGTGTTTCAGAGTCACCAAATACTGTTCCTTTTGGGTTTCAGAGAAATACTAATCAAAAAATACCATTGTGTACTGAACTTAGCTGTGGTTCTTCATCCTAAGAGGTGATTCTGCTCACCTCATCTCAGAACCCGGAGTCTTGCTCTCCCGTGGAAGCAGAAGAGCAGCACTTCTGCCCAGATGTGCACATTGCTGCCTTGTGGCTTTCCCATGTGCAGCAGCATCCCTGCCTGGCCATGGCACCGAGCCCAGGCTCAGGCGATGAGGAGCTCAGCTGGTGGTGGCTTTGCCACCGGACACGCTCCAGCCCTTGGTGCCGTTGGCAGCGGCAGCAGAAGACGTGAGCCGTTATGGTGGGTCAGCCGCTAGAGGGGAGACAAGAGCTGCGCTATGTTAACGTCTGTCACCACAGAGCACCACATGAAACGATGTCTATGTATGGGTTTGTGGTATGTGTGAAAACAGCCAGCCTGTCCCGCATCCTCTGGGAGCATCCAGCGGTGCTCGTGTGGGGTGTAGCATGGGCTGATACAAGCCCTTGTCCTCAAGGAACACCTTGCTTCTGGGGTGAATGGTGCTCCCTTGTGAGTTTGGATATAGCAGAAACGTGTCTGTGCTTTGTCTGTTGTTTTGTGTGTGTGGACCTGTACAGCCTCCCTCTTGGGTGGTAGTGAGCCCAGCCTTGTTGAAGGCATCCAAATTCACTCTTGTGTCTCTGTAGAGGAACTTTTTGCTGAGGACTTGACAAAAGCAGGAGGCTGCTCGCTTTTTGTTTGCTTTCGACATCTGTAGATCACAGTGGTATGCTCACAGATTGCTTTAATTGGAGTTAATGGTGAGAGGTGGCTGGTAGGCACTGGCTCAAGACCTCAGAAATTAAAGAAAGTATCTTTTTTTCCCTTCTTGGCTACTTAAATCTTCTTTGGAGAAGAGAAGCTGCATGGAGACCTTATAGCAGCCTTCCAGTATCTGAAGGGGGCCTATAGGGATACTGGGGAGGGACTCTTCATTAGGGACTGTAGTGATAGGACAAGGGGCAATGGGTTTAAACTTAAATGGGGGAAGTTTAGATTGGATACAAGGAGGAAGTTCTTTACTGTAAGGGTGGTGAGGCACTGGAATGGGTTGCCCAGAGTAAGTGCTCCAGCCCTGGCGGTGTTCAAGGCCAGATAGAACAGAGCCTTTAGCAACATGGTCTAGTGTGAGGTGTCCTTGACCATGGCAGGGGGGCTGGAACTGCATGATCTTCAGGTCCTTTCCATCCCAAACCATTCTATAATTCTATGATACATAAAACTTTTACAGATAATTATGATTTGCCACATAGATTTACTGTAAATTGTTTCATCCTTCTGTAGAACTTGAAGTATTGTCCTGAGTGATGGGAATGGGCACACTGGGAAGTATCCTCTGCAGAAACAAAAGGCAGAGTGTAGGTGGGAGTCCTCCAGGTCAAGGTGAGGCTTCCTGTGGGTGAGCAGCGCAGGAACGATGTGCTTTGGCTGTTGGTGGAAGTGTGTTACGGCAGTGCCCTAACTCCTGTCTTCATGTGAGCTGAAAGTGGTGTCAGAGTCTTTTTAATAAGACGTTATGATTTTGGCTTCAGTTTTAGGTTTTCTTACTCTCTTATGCACATGTGTGAAATGCAAAGCATATTTAATGAGAGAATACTTCAAGTGCTTCCAAATTAATTAAAAGCAGTTCCACATCTGGAATAAATCCAGTACCTTTCATGGATGGCTTCGACTTCGTGGGTTTTCTCTCTTGTGAGAAGCCCTGTGAATATCCCTGTGAGGATGCTTGTGGAAGCTGAAGTTGCAGAATCCAGGCTTATTTTACAAAAGGGAGAGATCTGAAGCCCACAAAGATCAATGGGATCTTGTCCTTTATTCCAGCAGACTTCAGATAAGACCGAATCATGTAGGCAATTATGATATGCCTATGCACGGTCAGGTATTTTCAGGGTAACTGTCTAGAAGGTAGCTTTGCAAGTCTTAATTAAAATGTCTGGTTCCTCATAGTTTAACTGCTGTTTAAATGAATGCTGGTTTCAGTGGGGCTTGAATTAGGCACCACCAACAAAAAAAAAAACATTTTTATCATGAACTTTTTTTCTTCTCCCTCTTCTGTCTCCAGAAGTAAATGAAATGATCAGATTTTTCTCTATGGGAATGTTGTGATTTAAACTGACACCACCAAGTGACCTAGAGATAGGCTTATTGCACAGATAAAAATGCAGGGTTGGGTTGTTTGAACTGCATTAGCATCAGAATAAGAAACTGCAGGGTGGGTTGGCTGAGATAGCCATGCAGAACTGGGGAGGGTTCTTTGGAAAGCCTCAGAGCTGGGAATTCTTTTCCATAAATAAATAAATCTGTGTCCCGAGCAATTAATGAATACAGAAGTCTGGGCAACTTTTAAGCTGTTTGGGATATTTGAAAAACCCATACGTTGTTCATGTTAGTGTTGTTGATTTCCATTCCTCCCCCCATTATTTCCATTTTAAGGTGGGCTTTTATTTGACTTCCTTTATTTTTGCTGAAGGATGCTGATGAGAATGTTTTTGCCAGCACTTTTCTGTAACACCACTGTTAACACCCACATCAGTTCCAGCATCTCTTGCAGCAACGTGATGCCCCTGAAATTTTTGATCCTCCAGATACAGGTCAGGATTGCAGGCAGCTTAGTGCTTCAAGGACTTTGTCTTTGGAGTTGTCTGTTGGCTGCTTGTGCTGGTTACTTTGGGGATGGCAAGGAAATTATCTTGCAGGGATCCCACTGTGAATGCATATACAGCTTTTCTGGGGGATCTCGGTGTGTTTCACAGACCCAAACTAATTAAACTTCACGACGTTCATGTGAGGCAGATAAGCATGAGCCACAGTAAATAAGCTAAAACAGAGAGGTGATGAGCTCAACTTTCCCGTGGTAGTGAACAATGACATTCCTGTTGAATGGAGTTGTAGGTGCCTTGGAAATGAGGCCACTGGTGGCTTGGCTGGAGAGCTACTTTTGGAGATGGACTTTGTGGAGGCAGTTAATATCTGCAGTTTTACAATCCAGAGTTTGCCTTTTAGAGGCTGAATTAGTTCAGATCCCCTCAATGTTTCCTTGCTGGTGAGTTCTTGGTGAGTCTGTATAAGCAGCAGCATGTTGGGAGGTTACTGAAATGTCCTCTTTCCCTTGTAGACTTGAGTTTTCTCAGTTATCCAGCTTTGGTTGGAATCATAACTTTTAAGTATCATTCTGTGTTAAGAGGAAAGTCCCTGACTAAGGTGCGCCAGCTCTTACAGTGCTAACAGCTTTTGAAAATTGCTGTGCTTTTAACTTCGTTGGGGTAGTGTTTCCAGTAATTCAGTCTCTGATGTGGCTTTTGAGAGAGGATCGATATGCTGGAGATCACTGATGTGGTCACTGTTGGTCATAGGCAATAATAAAAAAACAGTGCTGGTGAAGTGGACTAGCTGGCAGTACAGTTGAATGGAGTGGGAATGGGAAAGTTCGCTTGCTTAACTGCCTCAAGTGCACAGTTCTTTCAAGAACAAGAGTACCAGACAATGCCTTTAGAAAACAAAGGTTTACCCAGTCTGGTAGCTCATTTATGTAATTATAGAGGGGGTTTAAAGAAAACAGTCTAGAGGGGGATGCAGGGAAGCATCAGATAATTATGGTACTATAAGCAGGTTTGCAGATACACGGATACAATGCGTAGGTTTCCATTAGGGCATGCTGTACAACTGGGATATATTGACAAAGAGAGAGGAAAAAGCAGTAGTGAGAGAAAGCAATGGCTCTAATTTCTACAGCCTTTCAAGAAAATGTCTTAGGTATAGGAGCCAGCCAAAAAGGTTAATTGGGCAAGATCAGTTATTGTGCTGTGTGAAAGTGAGCTTCAGAGCTTGAGAGGAGAAAGCATCAGACAAAGCAGAGAGGTGTTTCATGAGATGAAGCTATTTGTGTGCTGGTGAGAAATGAGGATTAACCCCAGTCTGGAAGAGCGGAGGTGTAAGAAAAGAGACAGAATTTACTGAAGATGTCAATGTTGTTTCAATGATGCAAGACCCTCAAAGCAGTATGCAGATGGAATGAGAAAGGAAGGGCAGACAAGTTGCCTTTGTGTCTGAATAAAGAGGCAATGAGGGTTACAGCAGGAAAGGAGTAAAGTTTAGGAGAACCGAAGAGACAAGGCACAAAAGAAGAGGTGGCACAAAGGCGATGGAGCCTTTTGTACCAACTCAGCACAGTGCATGAAAGCATCCCAAAAAGTGACCAAGTTGTATCACTGCATGTACTGGGCAGCGGCTGGCAGCCAGGTTATTCTAGCACTTGGCTGTCTCTGCCTGAGGCCACACTGGAAATGCTCTGTGTAGCTTAGGCTATATGCTTTTATATAAAGTGTTACAGTCATGGAAAAGAATGAGCCAAAGGGAATGTAAAGGTCACAGAGAAAGATTACAGGGGCATCCAACGGAAGAAGCAGGGATGTTGAGGTATGTGCTCTTATGAAGCTATCACACGTGCTGGAAGGGAGGAATACCAAAGTTTATCCACAAAGTGACGGGGTGGTTGAACCTGCTGGAACAGCTTTGTACTCAGTGACTGTTGGGTGGAATAAGCTGCCACAGAAACAAGGAGAATCAATGAATGCTTGTTGAAATTGAGACTAAAAGCTGGGGATTTGGCATGAATATCTACGTGCTAACACCAAAAAGCAGGAGTTAATTTTGCGCTGGCCTCCTTGCTGTAGACCTGCCTGTCTTCTTGGGAAATGTCCCTGAGAATGAGCTGTTGATAGTGGAGCACAGGCATTCATTTTTAAATTAATTTGAATAATGTGGACATAAGTCAGTTTGCGTTAGTGCTTGATGCTAATGAAATGGATTTCAGACCAACGGGCTCCGGGGAAGAGTGGAGCTTCAGCATTTCCCCTGTTGCACATTTCAGTCTGCTGAGAAGTTGGAGCAAAGGGCTGCATCTCTGCTTCATTTGTTGCTGGTTATGCAGTTTAATTAGTGCCCATCATTACACATTTCTGAACAACTCTCAGGAAGCTGAATATGGGCTTAGTGAAATCCGTAACTGCAGAGGAGCTCTGTAACTGGATGCTAAGAAGGGGCTGTTCATATGCGGGAGACAAAAGGGTCCTTTATGCAAAAGTAGCTTGTTAGCTTTTTGTTTTTAAGCTGTAGCATGTCCAAGCGATCAGGGTGTCACACACTAATAAACTGGCCAGCCCCTCCGGAATAGACATTCTTGGTGGTGATTTAGAAGGTGCATTTATACAGTAGTTTCCAACTTCATTACTACGCTGTTTCCTTGGATACTGAGTGTTTTGCATATAATTACGAGAGGGGCATTAACAATGCTTGGTGGTTCTAATGGTTTTAATAACATTTTTCGTACTACCTGGTTAGCGATTCTCTTTTTCCTTTTAATTTCCTATATCAAAGAGGAAAAACAAAAGGAAGTGATTTCTGTCAGCTAATTTGCACAACTTCTTTTGAGCCAAGAACAGGTTTTATTTCATAAAGTGTGGAAATCCTATATGCTATTTGTAGAATTATGTCCCTGAATGGGTTGTAAATAGGAGTTGAAGTGGTTCATTGCAACATCAAATTCACACTGTTTGGGAACAATCTTACAATAGTAAAGAAAAAGCTGTTTAAATGCTGGGCAGTAAACAAAATTTGTTATGGGTGTGAAAGCATTTAAATACTTCATGTGTCTATTTAAGACTTGGGTATTTTGATAGTGCTCAGTATGTTTCTCGAAGGTACTTTCTGCTCTTTACACACCATCTTGGTTGCCTCAACTCCGGCTGTTGTTTGACAAACAGTTTGATCTGCCATGGACATGAAAAGGATCCCTCCTGCCTGCCCAGGCGCCCGTTCCCGTCTTCCTCCCTCCCTTTTGTTCACAGGCATATTTGCAATAGGGTAGCTCAATCCACAGCGAGAACAAAATCAACAAAATCTACTCCAAAAAGGAGGGGAAAGGAGGGAAAGGATCGGGGGGGGGGGGGGATAAGCCCAGGACAGCTGGTGGCCATGGTGGCTTATTTGGCTGTAAAGTGATCACCAAGCTGTGCTCGAAGTGACTGTGCCTGAGTACAATTTGGCTTAGTTGTGCAGGGTGTCTGCAGCACTTGTGAAGAAGGTTGTAGGAGCGTCAGGCCGTGATGCCTGGGCTGCAAAGGATGCATTTGTATGTGCTTGAGGAATGTCTGTCCGGGGGCAATATTTCTGCATGTCAAAAAAGAATTAATGCTTTCGTGTTCTTTGAGACCTCATTGGACCTCAGGATATCCCCTAGAAACACAGCAACAAGGATTTAAACTCTTAAATGACTGTAACTGTCACAAGCTATGTAGTTACATGAGGTATGAGGGCAGCTGGGCATGATGAAATAGGCTGTATGTGTGTGTGCAAACACCCCCCCACTACAAGCGTGTTCATTTATTGAAATTGCTTTTTAAGTTCAAACCATTTTTTTTTACTGATAAAAGAACTACTTTATATTCCTCCCAGTACTTTTTCTTCAGAGGAACAATTGTATATTTAATTTAATAAAATAAAATACAATCATTTTTCCAAAAACCACCGAATACAGAATTTAATACAGTAGCATTTGACCATAAATTCTAGGGATACATGTGAGATGGCTCTTTTACAGTACACTCAGTTTTATTGCAGTCCTCATAGTGGCTTTCATATGCCAAAAGCTATTCAGAGTCTTTTCTTATAAAAGTGCTATAGAAGTATATTATATCCACAGACATTTTGTCCTTACCCATTATAGTTTCACAAGTGAGGCACGCTTCCTTTTCCCCCTTTCTGTATGGACGTGTAGTATTGCTAGGTTTGCTTTAGTAAGCTGGTGCATTGCTATTTTATAACTCTTCTGCCTTTTCTGTTCCCTACTTTCATCTTAAAAATACAGAGAGAACAGGTAGTGCAGCTTCAAATAAGGCAGAGTTATTCCTGATGACTTTGATTCTTTCACCTCTTTACCTTTCTGGAGATTTTCAGGGGTCAGATTGAAATTGGCAGCTGACTTTCAATCAGTGCGTAGCAGAGCTTGAGGAAGAGCTATATGCAAGTAGTGCCTTGCTATGTGAAACTTCATTTCCAGTTGAGGTTTTAAATTCAGCAGCAATGAGCCTCACTGGGCTAGCAGTTGATGTTTAGGCTGGAGTCTATTTTATTTCAGCTAACAGCTTTCACCATCTCTTATCAGAACAGAAAGGATAGGAAAATGGTGAGCATGTGGCTGGGAGGCACGGGGTGTGAGTTTACTTCTGTAGGATGCTCTAAGAAGGAGCATCCACATGCCTTTTTGTAGGGCAGTCCCTGGGAGTTGTGCATCAGCATGGCACCTTTGGCACAAGGTGGGAGCAATGGAGCAACTTGGCACAGCCAGGCCTGGATTTGGAGGGATCTGGTGGCATGATATGGGTTTGCCAGCACTTTTTCCCTCCTGGTGAACAAACAGAAGATGTGGAGCCAGTGGCTTGCTGTGTTTCAGGGCCATGGATGAGCAGCTCAGGGATGTGCGGCCTGCCCTGTTTATTGGCAAGTGCCAAGTTGGATGTTCAGTGTTGTGTGATGTGAGGCATCCCTGACCAATATTTGTTGCTTTCTGTCCAGAATTTGAGGGTACAGGCTTGCAGCTTGACCTTGGGCTGCAGATGATCCTGACTGCAGGAGAGTGGGGAAAAGAGACTGCAGAGAGTGGGGAAAGGTGAGGCATTAAAGAGATGCGACTGTTCTTCCTCTTGGCTGCCATTCTCAGACATCATGGGATCGCAGAATCTCAGAATGGTTTGTGTTGGAAGGACCTTAAAGCTCATCCAGTTCCAGCCCCTGCCACGGGCAGGGACACCTTCCACTAGAGCAGCTTGCTCCAAGCCCCTGTGTCCAACCTGGCCTTGAGCACTGCCAGGGATGGGGCAGCCACAGCTTCTCTGGGCAACCTGTGCCAGCACCTCAGCACCCTCACAGGGAAGAGCTTCTTCCTAGTATCTAATCTGAATCTCTCCTCTTTCAGTTTGAAGCCATTTCCCCTTGTCCTACCCCTACATGCCCTTGTAAAAGCTTTCTTGTGGGCCCCTTTAGGGGGCTGGTATCATTGCTACCCCTGCCTTAGTAGCCTCCATTTAATAATCAGTGCCTCCAATTAGCTTTCGAAGATCTACACATAATTTTGAAGACGGAACCCAAAATCCTGACCTGTGAATAAATGATGAGTTTTGAATGGTTGCCACTGCAATGGTGGTGAGAAATGTAGCTGTGTGACCCTCTGTTCTGGAGATGCAGGACAGTGATGCTGGTGAGCATTGCTTTGTAGAGAAACCTTTTTGCCATGCATCATGAAGGTGCAGAAGGCAGTGTGCTGAGGTGGTAAGAGCTGGCAGGGCGGTTGGAACTTGATGATCTTAAGGTCCTTTCCGACCATAATTAGTCTATGATTCTCCATGGGGTGTCTTCCATGTGGCCTGGAGCAAGGAGCTTTCCACACAGACTGGGCTGCTGCGCTTGTTTAAAATGAGTTTCATGGCGAAAGGGCAGATCATAGCACTGTAAAGCTATTTTCCCAAGTCTTCCATGCAGGAATCCTGTGGATATTTGAGGGAACATGTTTTTCCCAAGGGAAGCATGGAGCTTTGTTAGTGATGAGGGCTAAAAAAGCCTTTCAACTTATTTAGAAAAGAAAAATAAAATCAATTATGATTTTGACATATGAAACTGCTCATGATGAAACAATACTCTTCCTGAGGTTCGGCCTGTAATGCCAAACATTTTAAAGGCACTTCTCCAAGGTGATTATTGAAACTCTGTATTAAGATATACCTCATTTAATCTAGCATATGCTGATTGCCATGAAGAGATTTTCAACAGATACTGTACCGTGGTGTCTGTTATTCTCCAGGACATAAATAGCTGCTGGACTGTAGATGACTGTGTGGGTAGCTGGCGGCTTATGGGTAACCTCTTTTCTGGCACAGAAATAATGGGCTGTTTGTTCCTCCAGTTGAAGTCCTGATGTGTTTTGATGTTTCTGATTTACATTTTTAGCGCTGTTGCTGATACCATTCAGTGTTCTGGGAATGGTCTTTAAACTTGGTGTTTATTTTGGAGCGTTGGTTTTCCAGCAAACAAATATGTGATTAGCAATTAATGGTTTTGCTATAAATAAACAAAAAGTGAACAGTTCAGCTTGAAGTAGTGATCTCTGCTCTGCAGAGCTTTTAATTGCGCTGTGCCTGCAAAGTTGAGCCTTTCCAAACACGCAACAGGCTTTGAGGGGCTCCCAGCTGCGGCGGCTGAACTGGACGAGTTGGAAAGCTGAAGCTGTAGTGGTTTGAGTTAATGTATGGTTAGCTGAAAAATGGTTATCATCTCAAATATCTCTGCATGAGCCAGCCATTGGAGGAGGGCAGAAGCGTGCATGGTCTCAGTATGGATGTGGTGGGAGTTCCATCATGCAGAAGACTTTTAATGCCTTTCCCTTGCAGGCTGCTCGCTGTGGGATGGGTGCCTGGTGGAGCTGGTAGCAGAGCCAGCGTTGTGCAGCCAAGGCAAAATCTGTCTGAGCAGCACCAGCACTCCCTTGTATGCATCAAAAATAGCATGTTATAGTATCCCATTCAAAGTAATGGCATTCAGCATCCTGTATGTATTCAGGTATTTCTAATGTGGATATCCGAAAGCTTTCTTCCTTGCAGTGGCTGGGCCTTAACACATGGGCTGGAAAGGAAGGACATTTCTAGGTTTCTGTCATGTTATGTTTGGTTTAAGGCTGACTCCATCTACCTGTTTCCCACATATCTGCAGTGTGGATTCCACTTACCTGAAAGAAACCGTGATGTATTTGACCCGATGTATCTGTGAGTTGTATTAGGCAGGCTAACCAATTTCCATAGCCTGAGCTGGATGTGATTTTAAGAAATAGTAGCAATAACCTTTTTCTCGAAACGCTGCCTGTTTTAACAAGCAGCAATCTTTCTGGTTTTTTTTTTGCACAGCAGTTTAGAAAGCAACCACTGTATTTATCAGTGATTGTTTTTCTCTGTGTTTTTGTGAACAGTTAGGTTAGGGTTCCTTAAGTTTTCAGAGGCTACTTCATCAGAGGGCCAGTGGGAGGCTGGTTTTGGGGAGCTGCCTTTAAAAAAGGTGGTTGATCTGCAGTGCCTGGAAGGGCAGACCCATGTGGGCATCTCTAGCCGATCATAGACAACTCAAGTGGGTTGCTGCAGAAGCGGCTCTGTGTTAAGTCTGTGGCAAAGCAGCAGGTGCCAGCACCCTGCAGATTCCTGCCCTGTCAAGAGAAAAATGTTCACTGCTAAATCTGGGTTTTGTTCTCAGATCTCAAACTTGTTGAGAATCTCAATCAAAATATTTGCTCCTTGCACTTCAAGCATGATCTCTCTGTATTGCGGTGTGTCACAGCCATCTTGAAAAGGAATGACATTGAAAAACCAACAATCCCCTTCCTATACCTGAGAAATAATTTTTCTTTCTTTTTTTTTCCTCTAGAATCATAAGATTTAGGTTTTTCCCAAGTGGTTGTTCTGTTCAATTATGCTTTTTTGTTTTTCTTAATGGCGCCTGAATGCATCCATGTGTCTTCTTCCGAGACTTCTTCCTGTATTGCTCAGGCAATGCCATTTTCTCAGGTCACTTTGTGTGTTGCTCCTGCATGGACCAGACACAACCAAGTTATGGTAGAAACTCGAGGACCACCAACCCTGGCTGCACGTTTGGACAACAAGCCTGGTGGGCAAGACGATGCCTCTGCCTGTGTGCATGGTGACTGTCACTGTGCTGGTTAGTGGATCGTGTCCCACAGTGCTGCTCACCACCCCTCCTCATCAGGACCCATGCTCTGTCTCTGTTCATGTGTGGAATGAAATGCTTTATTCTGCAGTCTCTTTGTAAAATCCTTACTGAACTGTCATTATTTTGACTCGGCATCTTGTAATCATAGAATCATGGAATGGTTTGGATTGAAAAGGGCCATTAAAGATCATCTAGTTCTCCAGAGTCTCCTGGTCTCTATTTTATATTGTGTTTTTTACTTGGAGCTGTCAACTGAAAAGAAGCTTTTGTATATTCATCTCTTTTTTGAACACCTTCCTTTTGCCCATATATAAAGGCCTGGGCCATTTGAGCTGCCTTACCTCCACACACAGAGTGTTTGAGGGAGATATATATATATATATATATATATATATATATATATATATATAGTATTTTCCCCCCTGAGAGTAACAGCTTACTCCAGTCCTTACACCTACATACCTATTATGGCCCTGGAAACAGTAGTTGTAAATCACAGAGACTTCTTTCTTACTATAAACTATATCCAAATAGTTTATACAAGCCTGTGCAAGCTGTCAGAAGGAGCATGTGCAGCATCCCAAACATAGAGCAGACTGGTGGCAGCACCTTGGCAGCGCCTGGGACAAGCAGGAGTGGGTTTGCAGGAAAACTACCATGGAAAAGAGTGCAGTATGAGAACAGCCTTGCATGGGAACGATGAAAGATGCTTTATCAGCTGCAGGGACACATCTGCATCAGTGCTGCACTGTGGCCATCCAAAGTGCTCCTTCCATGGTGCTGCATGGCAGGGTGTGATCTTGCCTGTGGGTCCTCAGCAGCAATCCTGTGCCCCTGCGGTTCAGAGCTACAGCGTGGTAAAGAACTATTTATGGGGATCCTGATTAATGTGTGGCAAAGGGAGAGATGGGGAAAAATCAGCAGTGACAGGAGTGTGACTAACCAGTCCTAGATTTTTCATATTATTGTACCTAGAAAGAGCTTCCAAGGCAGGGCTCCTTGTATGGGAGTCAAAGTAGATTTATGATATAAACTGAAGGAAAAACATCCCCAAACCACCAAATAAGCACAAATTGTATCCTTGAGCATGTTTCATAAGGAAGCACGTAGCCCCCTTGAAAATAATTGGCTCATTTTGAAACTGCCCAAAGCTTCCCCATTTTACAGTGATTAAGAAGCAGGAGCCAGGGGGAACTGGAGATATACAAAGCATGAAAACTGGATATCAGCCTTTGTTTCCTTGGGGGCAGACCACCAAGGGACAAGCTCAAATCACTTGTAAGGTGGCTCCCAGGAATTTGCTTTCAACAGATCTCGCATGGAGGCGAATTATTCCTCTTTTCTCCCCCCCCCCCCCCCCCCCCTTCCCCAAGCCACATTTCATCCTTGAGGGGGAAGGGAGAGTCCAACAGACCCTTTGCATCCTCTCCCTGGGCAGACAGACGACGCCTGGCTCCTGCTCACAAGTGGAAGCATTTGCTCATGAACTGATACTCAGCAATAATTGGTGTTGTATGGAAAAAATCCCAGCACCTGCTAGCAAAACAAAGTTATTCATAACATACGGCCGGCTGGTTAAATCTTCACTTCCTAGGGACGGCCTGAATTACACTCAATGCATGCTGAGCAGCCTTTCTCCTGTGTGGAATTATGTGCAGGCAGCAGGAGGATTTGCAGCTCTAAGGACAGTTAGGATTTATAGCGCTGTCTTCTGCAAGGACTTACTCTGCAGAAATGGTCATTTTATGTTCATCTTCTCTTTTTGGGATAAACACATCATGATATGTATGGAAAAGCGGATCTTTGTGCTCATCGGGGAGCAGGTAGCCCTGTGAGTTTATCCCCTGTTGTAAATCTGTTGGTGTCAGGTTTTTTCCTCCCCTCCTGCCTAGAGTTGAACAGGCATTTTTAATTCACTTCTGTATGGCACAAATTCTGATTTCTTATTCTATTTTCTGATTCCTTTTTGTGGTCAGTAGATCGTTAGCTTTTCCTAGCTGGGTAAATTACTGTGGAGTGCAGCTCAGGGAAGGTGTCTGGCTGGATGAAGTACCATTTAAGTGTGTTTTTTTCCCCATATTCCCCTTTGACAACATGCTAGTGATACTGCCTGTGTAATGGGGGGAGGGTATGAAATCCATGGCTGTCTTTAGTCTGTGCCAGAGCTTTGCTGGTAGAATGACATCTTGGTCTTTAAGTTCCATGTTCCTTAATTACTAATTTCCATGAGTTTGGAAGTTTTCCATGGGTCTGTGCTATTGAAGAGACTTCTTCCAAGAGAGGGCAGTGATGTACGTGGGCTCTCACCTCCTTGTTGCATATCGTTAACAGATTGTGAAAAACACCTTGTCCTATCACTGATGCAGGTTGACCAAAGCTTTTAATAGGTGACAACTACAAACCACTTAAGATGCTTTGTAACCTTCATTACACCCTTTTGGCAGGTCCCCACAGCCTGGTAATGCAGGAGTTCTTGTTGATGCAGATGCCTGTTGTTGATAGAAACCAGCACTGAATAAGAGGCTCCATGGATTTGCCTGTGTGACAAGCTTGTAAGTTTAGTGTTTTGATGATTAGACCATAAGAATAGGGTACTGCCAATGGTGACATTTGAGTGAAAGGAAGGAGTTACTTCTAAGACTGAGGTCACTTCAAACAAAATCAAGAGCTTCTATTCTTGCTGCAAATGCATGGCTTTGCTCCTATTAAGGCTTCGTGTGCATGTGAAGTTAATGTTCTTCTGCCTCCTAGAAGGGACTTTTATATTTTCAAATATAGCTTTTTGCTGTAAAGCTGCTCATGTAAAAGAATTTAAATAACTACCTTTTGAGAGAGAATTGTGGCAATTCTCCTGAGAAAGGAGCAATAATTCTGAACTGACATATTTTTCCATACCATGGAGTCACCATGTTCTTCTATGTGAGAAGGCACTCTCCCTTTCCCAGCTTCTTCAAGAGAGATATCAGTCAGGACAAACACCTTCAAGTCAAGGTTTTGTGACCATTTTTTCACATATACATCTTGACTCTCAGAAATTTGTCATCTGAAGTTTAGAAACTGTTTTTTCTCCTCCCAGCCTAGAGGACCCTGCAGGTAAAATCTTTATTGGGTCCATTTGGCGAAGATGGAAATTAAGGCACAGATTAATTTCTTCCCTCTTCTCCTTTCAAAGAACCTGTAGAAACTCTTAAATAGATGTGTTGTATTAGCTTGTCATGTTGCCTAAGTTAATTTACCTGATAGTCAACTGGAAAAATCCTTTTCTCATATGTGTAATAGGGCTTAGAGGGTAAACGGGGAAAGAGAAGAAAGGATTTTTTTTTCCCCTGTTATGGCCTGCTAAAATCTTACTTCAACCGCTTGTTGAAGAAGTTTACCTGCTGTATTCCTTGTATTCTATAAAAGTCCTTTTGGCTCATGTTTATGCAAGAGGAATATGCATTGTTTTGTTTTTCAAGGGCTTTTTTATGGTATGGAAATCTTTGGAGCTAGAAGAAGGAGCCTAGGGAGAGGGAATCAAAGGATCACGCAGCACTTGTCTCATATCTGCACGTTGAATTAGAGGCACGAGTTTCGTGTGCAGGAATCCTGGAAGTTCCTGGGACTTGAATCTTCCTTCTCAGTCTGGTGGGGTGTTATGCTTGGATGCAGCCCAGAGGTTGCCAGAGCAAAGATGAGAAAAAAGAATGATGCTAATACCTCTTGCAATTCCTCTAAGAAGCACTGGCCACCTGCAAGTCCCTGCAGCTACTCTGCAAGGTTTGGGTCACATAGTTAATCTTTGCTCAAGTAGAGAAGGAAAGTGACTGGGTGGAGAACTGAATGTGAAATTATAGAGTGATGTGATGTTCAAGTTTATTTTAAAGAATATTAAAAATCAAGACACACAGGTCTATTTCTCCATTCCTCTTTCCCACTTCAAGGCCAGAGTATTTTAATGTGAACCTGAGTGGAAAGATGCTGGACTCCTGTGCTGTCTTGGCACCTTCTTGGGTATTTAGGAGGTTTTTCTTTTGGTCTGTGCTCTTGTTAGTGTGGTTTCTTTTCTTCAGACTAACCATGTTAAGCAGTACCAGTGGATATATATATTTTTTTAGTAGCTCCTGCCCAAACATTTTAAAATCAGGCAAAAGTAATCACAACCTTTCTCTTCACTCGAAACCATAACATTTTTTTGACAAGAAGTGCCTTCAAAGAAGTGCTTCTTAATTTATGGTGGGTTGCTTTGTACTTTGTTTCTGTAACCTATCGCATTACATTTCCTGTGTGTTGAGTATGTATGTATTACGAGCTCTTAAAAACAAATATCCCAGAAGAAAGGAGTTCAGTAAGTGAATAAAGCATTCTTGGGTCGCACAAGTTGCAGTTTAATAGCTCATCCGTTGAGACTTTCAAATAATATAATGATGATGGCCATATAAATATATGGATAGATGACAAACTTCAATGAGGAGCTTGTTACAACTCTGCATACCACATCTGAAATGAAATCAAACTCTGAAAGTGCTGCCTGATGTGAAGGTCAAATTTTTCCAGTGCCAACCTTGAAATTATACCTAAAAATACAGAAGCTGTGTGTTCGTGTGTACATATGTATACTTAACTAAAACATGCGCTCAGGGAAACACACATATATACTTATGTTGTTTGTAGGTGGAACTTGGTGTTTCAGGAGTGATCCTGTTTGCACTGAACCACTAAAACTTTTTAAACTATTGACATGACTGAATTTACAGCAGTGTGTTTGAGATTAGGTCTTAGCCCTGGCTTTCTCTAAAAATAGATAAATGGAATGGGAGCATAAGGTTGTCATGTTATATTGCCTCGGATATACAGAACTTTTTCATTAGGTTCACCTAATCACATAGCTTTGTAAATATCTGCTTTGAAGCCTGTCTGCCACAGCAGAGTCTATAACCTTGGTTAGCCTTCGGTACAGTTAGCATGAAGGTAAAGTTTTACATAATTTTTTGCTTGTAGCAATGAATTACTCAGGAAAACTGATTTCTGATTATGGTGGACCTGGGAACCTGATGTTTATGGCCATGAAAGGTGGAAAGAAGCCATGTCAGGCTGAACTATGATGTGGACAAGAGAAACTAGAACACCAAATAAGATGTAAATAGGATAATACAATTAATTTCATTACACCAGAGAGACCTACTTCTGAGAAGCTGTTGAGCTCCAGTGAAAAGAAGTCTGGGTGTTGATATGAAACATAACATTAGTCTCCATCATAAGCCAACAAAAAAATCACTTTCTCTTGGCATTGGGGGGAGGCTGGTATTGCAGTATAGATGGAGGATGCTGAAGTGCTCTTGGTGAAAGGCAGCAAAACAGTGATTTGTCTGTTGAGTATTTTAATAATGCCTCATCACAGAAGAGGCGCAGCCCTTTATTTTGTTATGTGTTGGGTCTCTTTACAAATTAGAATTTCTCATTCCCCTTGGCTGGCTTTTCCTTGGCAGCATACTGTATATTGGTTGTATTTTCTACTTGAGAGCATTGTCTCCCACGCTAGGCTGAAGCAGAAGCTTTTAGTGGCAGTACTCAAAGTGATCACATAAAGCCCCATGAAAATAAGGGACTTTGAGATTTTCACACCGGTGGATTAAAGTTGATGAGTGTTTGTTGTGCTGAAAAACAAGGTGTCACTGCTCTGATCTTTTAGCCGAGTGAAATGACAACAACAATATAAAAGGCTTTCCTAGCTGAAGTAGAAAAAATCCATCCTGGGTCTCCTGGGTATCAACCCTGAGCATGGGGAAAGCACAGGGAGACTTGGTTCCTCACGTACACAAAGAATATTGGAGAATTGTGCATATTTGGTATATAAACTGTGTGAGATGTTAATCACAAGACTCATGATACATGCTCAACAATTGGGTGGGCATATTGAGAAAAGGACCTGCCACATGTAGTTCTGTGGGGATTTGCCTGTTACTAGGGAATAGAGGTCCAGGAGATGATAGAATCTTGAATTTTTACTATCTTTTTTAAGAGTTTCCTTTTCTTTTTTTTTTGTTTTTTGGTGGTATAATAGAAAGGAAAAGAAGAAGAAAACAAAGTAAGGGGAGAACTGCAAAACCAACTTTGTTGGAAGATGAATGCCTTGACAAACACTTGGGAGAATTGATTAAATCGATTAATGTGTTAGGCAATGGGGTATAGACTGTGGGATCAGGAAGTTAAGTGTTTTGTGTGGACACTATAACGTAAATTGATTGTCATTAGTACTTAAAACTGCAGTTGTCATTCAGTTCTATTGGAGGTAATAACTAACGTGAATTCATATTCCAAAACTTGCATGCAATTTATAAATCTCCTAGGGGATGCTGAATTCATGTTGGAAATTTAAATTCACTGCTGTCATTATCGACATCTTTTCCTATCTTTTTCCACGATGTATTCTAGCATGGAGAAAGCTATGTTTTTGAGCAGCTTTTTAAATGACAATGAGAACAATGTGTGTGTGCAGTGGGTCTTTCAATAATTGCCTTTTAAAATTGATTTTTATGATTTTCACGAGTAGCAGAGAATTTACTCTGTAACAAAGAAGCTTATTCACACCACCCCACTGTAAGTACCTGGCTCGTTTCCTCAGGCACCTTTCTTCTTTCAGTGGGAAGCAATAGGCAAGACCTGGCTCACAGCTTCTGTACCCTCCAGCAGCTTCAGCCAATGTCTCTGCTTATGCTGTCGCTGTTTAACCTCCCAGTTTAAATCCCTGAAGTGAGGCACTGAGGCTATTTCACAACAGGACTGTATGGAGGTACTCCAAATCTTCCTCAAATGGCTGCTTATTAATTGCATTTGAATACTTATGTTTATAATGAGCCTTGTGAAGTCAGTAGAAAGGCTCTTGCTGCTTTGAGGTGGTTGGAGTGGGACAGACTGGATTGAGACCAGTGGAGCTGTGTGCCTTATCCGTAGCCAGATTCTGCTTGGGGTTACCAAAGTGAAATGCAGTATAAGCTGGAGTTCACTCTGTCTGAGCAAGGATGCATTCATTCTCTTGCTGCTCAGGGTAGCCTGTGTTCAGCAGGACATTAGATTTGAGAGGTCTTCACCTTTCTTAGGTTGGGATGTCAATAGTATCCAGCAAATAGAACATTTATTGGACATACAGAAAAACCTGTTCTGTCTATGGCCTTGTTTAGGGTATGTTACCCAGTGTTACTTGGTGAAAAGCAGTGACCATAATTACAGATGCGTTGTGGTACATATGCAAGGGTAGGGTTACATCCTGTGGGCTAAATCAGCTGTGCTGTTTCCTAACCCGAGTCTTCACCTGGGAGTTTTATTGAGGAATTTTATTTTCTTAATTATATCTTGCCTGCTCTAAGTATCTGGATATGTGTATGCATATATATGTAATTGCATTTAATTAGCTATAATTCTTCCTTAATTTTGATTTTTTCTGAAGGTACCTGTAGTTAAACTAATGGCTCGGTAGTGACTTTCCTATACTACTTGTTCTTGGTGGTTCAAAATTCATCAACCTTGTGATCTTTCTTAACTGTCCATAAAAAAATGGTAACATTTCACTATCACAGCACTGCACACATAATAAAAATGCTGTCTTCTTTCCAAACACTGGAACTAAAAATGACTTTTCAATATGCTCTGAAAACAAACAAGTTTAGGCTTAGTTGGAGCTACTGGTAAATAAAAACAATAATTTCTGTATGTGGTTCATCTTCTTATATAAACTTATTCAAATGCGTGCATCTGATTTTCATTTTTTTTCACTGTGGTTGTTGGCTGTGTGTGCATGTGTGTGTAGATGTGGTAGGATCTCAGAGTTTTTTATGGTATACAGTTATGTATATGTGTGTCTACATGTGCATGCATACATATTACACACTCACACATGAAAAAATATAATCCAGACCCGATGTGGTTGTGAGTGTGTATGTGTGTATATATAATATTCTCCCTTTATGTTTTCAAAATATGTAGTGACTAGATGTTACATGTATTTTTAATTAGGAATTTAATAAGTAATTTTAACATGACACTTCCTGATCACCTATTTTGTGTTTTCTCTCTCTGTCCCAGGGTGAAAGAATGATGTGATGGAGGTGAATATGGGCCGCTGGTCAGGCTCTCGGCCACCTCTGTCATGCCTTGCCTTTCTGATTGTTAAGCTCCTGGCCTCTGTTTGCCAGGTTGTTCATGGGACCACTCCACTTGGCTTTCACTTTACACATTCCACTTACAATGCTACGGTGTACGAGAATTCTGCAGCCAGGACCTACGTCAACAGTCAAGCGAGGATGGGCATTACCTTGGCTGACCTTTCATGGGATATCAAGTACCGGATAGTGTCTGGTGATGATGAAGGCTTTTTTAAAGCAGAGGAAGTCATCATTGCTGACTTTTGCTTCCTAAGAATAAGGACTAAAGGTGGGAATTCTGCTATTTTGAACAGAGAAATCCAGGACAACTATTTATTGATGGTGAAAGGGTCTGTCAGAGGAGAGGACTTGGAAGCATGGACAAAAGTGAACATCCAGGTTTTGGATATGAATGACTTAAGACCTTTGTTTTCACCAACCACGTACTCTGTCACGATAGCAGAAAGCACTCCTTTAAGGACTAGCATTGCACAGGTAACTGCAACAGATGCAGATATTGGGTCCAATGGTGAATTTTATTATTACTTCAAAAACAAAGTTGATCTCTTCTCAGTTCATCCTACGAGTGGTGTTATCTCCTTAAGTGGACGATTAAACTACGATGAGAAAAACAGATATGATCTTGAGATTTTGGCTGTGGACCGTGGGATGAAGCTTTATGGAAACAATGGTGTAAGCAGCACTGCCAAGCTTTATGTTCACATTGAACGTATAAATGAACACGCACCAATAATAACTGTGGTAACCCATATTCCCTTCCCATCAGACAAGGAGCCTACCTATGCAGTTGTTAATATTGATGACCTAGATGAGGGAGCCAATGGAGAAATAGAATCTGTTTCTATTGTGGCTGGAGATCCACTAGAGCAGTTCTTTCTGACTAAAGGCAGTAAATGGTTGAATGAGTACAAAATCAAAGAAAGAAAGCCTATTGACTGGGACAGCTTCCCATATGGTTATAACCTGACTCTCCAAGCAAAGGACAAAGGATCTCCTCAGAAATTTTCTGCGGTCAAGCTGGTTCACATTGCTAGTCCCAAGAAAGAAACTGTCCCCATGAAGTTTGAAAAGGAAGCCTATGATATTTTGATCAGTGAATTTTCACCTCCTGGTGTGGTGGTTGCAGTAGTTAAGCTGATATCTGAGCCACAGGGTGTGGAATATAGACTATCTCCAAGTGAGGAAGCTGAGTATTTTAAGATCAATCCAAACACAGGTCTTATTACTACTGCTCGTCCTTTAAAAATCATTGAGAAGGACCTTTATGAATTAGAAGTATATACGAACAAAGGCAGTGATTTAAAAGCACACGTTACTGTCAGGTTAGATGATGCCAACGATCACACTCCAGAGTTCCAGCAGCCCTCCTACAGCACATTCGTCAATGAAAGTGTCCCTGTGGGATCTAGTGTTTTGGCAGTTTCAGCAGTTGATAAAGATAGGGGAGAGAATGGATACATAACATACAGCATTGCCAGTCTGAACTCACTGCCATTTACAATAAACCAGTTTACAGGTGTCATTGGGACATCTGAAGAGCTGGATTTTGAGTCCTCACCAGAAAGCTACAGGTTCACTGTGAGAGCTTCCGACTGGGGTTCTCCCTACCGCCACGAAAGCGAGGTGAATGTCACCATATACATAGGCAATGTCAATGATAACAAACCCCTCTTTGAAAAAGTGGCATGTCAGGGAGTGATTTCCTCTGATTTTCCTGTTGGCGGTCACATCACTGCTGTTTCTGCAATAGACATAGATGAGTTAGAGCTCGTGAAGTACAAAATAATCTCTGGAAATGAACTTGGCATTTTTTATTTAAATCCTGACTCTGGTGTCCTGCAACTTAAAAAATCTCTAATTAATTCTGGCATAAAGAACAGTAATTTTGGCCTTAAGATAACGGCAACTGATGGAGAGAACTTTGCTGATGCTATGTTTGTCAATATTTCGGTAGTTCATGGGAAAGTGTCTTCAAAGGCCTTTAGCTGTAGAGAAACTAGAGTTGCTCAGAAGCTAGCAGAAAAATTACTCAAAAAGGCAAAAGCAAATGTGAAGCTGAATTTGGAAGATGGTTTCCTTGATTTTTATTCGGTGAACAGGCAGGCACCGCATTTTGACAAATCCTTCCCTACTGATATAAAGGTTTCAGAGGATCTGCCAGTTGGTGCCACCATCCTGAGGATAAAAGCCTATGATGCAGATTCAGGCTTCAATGGAAGAGTACTTTATACAATTTCTGATGGTAACGTAGATAGCTGTTTCAACATTGACATGGAGACAGGGGTACTTAATGTTCTTATGCCCTTGGACCGTGAAAAAAGAGAGCTTTATGTCCTTAATATTACAATTTATGATTTAGGTAATCCACAGAAATCTGCATGGGGACTGTTGACTGTCACTGTGGAGGACGCAAATGATAACAAGCCTGTTTTTTTACAGGATAGTTACTCAGTTAATATTTTAGAAAGTACAAGCCTTGGTACAGAGATTATCCAGGTAGAAGCCAGAGACAAAGACCTAGGAGCTAATGGTGAGGTGACCTACTCAGTACTGACAGATACCCAGCAATTTGCTATCAACAGTTCAACAGGAATGGTGTATGTGGCCGATCAACTAGACCGGGAATCAAAATCAAACTACACACTGAAGATTGAGGCTAGGGACAAAGCAGAGAGTGGCCATCAGCAGTTTTCTGTTGTGCCTCTGAAGGTGTTTTTGGATGATGTCAATGATTGCTCTCCAGTCTTTATCCCATCCAGCTACAACGTGAAGGTCCTTGAGGACCTGCCGGTTGGCACTGTCATAGCTTGGTTGGAAACTCATGATCCAGATCTTGGCCTCGGAGGTCAAGTCCGTTACTCGCTGGTGAATGATTACAACGGGCGGTTTGAGATAGACAAAGCGAGCGGTGCCATCCGCTTGAACAAAGAGCTTGATTACGAGAAGCAGCAGTTCTATAACCTGACCGTGCGTGCAAAGGACAAGGGGCGCCCGGTTTCTCTCTCTTCGGTTTCTTTTGTGGAAGTTGAAGTGGTGGATGTTAACGAAAATCTCTATACCCCCTATTTTCCTGACTTTGCTGTCATTGGATCTGTAAAGGAAAACTCCCGCATAGGTACAAGCGTTTTGCAAGTTGTTGCTCGAGATGAGGACTCCGGAAGGGATGGAGAGATCCAGTATTCCATCAGGGACGGCAGTGGCCTGGGGAGATTCAGCATAGATGAAGAAACTGGTAAGTTTCTGATTTCCTTTTCCCTTTGTAGAGGTTTTTGCACAAGCAAAGTTTAGGAATAATTATGTTCTACCTTTAACAAGAAGTTCAGTTCTTCTTAACAGGCAAGCTGAAATTATAAATAAGGATTTTCCAGGTACAGTGATGACATGATTTAATTACCTGGTTACACTCATCATTCTGTAGGTGTGAAATAATACATGGTCCTTTTCAGCAGCTATTTGATGACTCCATTTAGAAAGCAGTGATAGTTACGGAATGACTCGCTTCCAGTCACTGTATTATCTGTTGATCGTTGTAAATTACTCAGGGCATCTCCACAGAGTCACAACACTTATGACCTTGAATGCAGTGTTAAAGGCAACGAAAGGAAATAAGGAGCATGAAACAAGAATTATGTCATCCTGAAACCTATTTGTGGTCTTGTCCTTATTGTTGTTGTGAATCATTTTTCATGGGAGTTAGCAGTCTGAAATTGGCATGCCATTCTGTATAATATGCTTTCTTGTGGCACAGTGTTCATCAGTGTTGGCATGCTTATGAGCAGGTACAAATACAAGGGACAATGCTTAACTGTAAACCAACTGTTCTAGCTTTCCTTTAGTGGTGATAGTATGGTGGACATTGATCTTAGAAAACACTATTAATAGAGGAAAGATTTTGAAGATGCTGAATTTTGCTGCCATGCCACCATATTGGAAAATGTGGAAAATGCGAAGTATAAAAGGCTATCTAGTAAGCCACTTGACAAACTGGCTTTTTAAATGTCTGATAGCTGTGGGGAGTCATGCTGCAGCTGTGGAACTAGGACTAGTGAGGAAAACAGAAAATATTAGTCAACAGTTTCAGAAATTATATTAAATATGTTAGGTCTGTGGGTTTACTGTGGTTTAAGCAGACTTCGTGTGTCTTTTTCTAAAGCTTTTAATTGAGAATGTGGTATTAAAACATAAGATGAAAATGTATGTTTTGGCAAATTCAAACTGTTTAATCAAATGTCAGCTTTCTAAACTGAACATTATGAAAAACAGATGACATTGCAAATGCTGCGGATCGCATCTGAGCATAAGCAGGGAAAAATATTTTTCTTTTATTTGTGCCGTAGTCTCCCTGCTGCAGCTGTGCACAGATGATAACAGTCAAAGTCGTGTGTCCAGAAACATCAAACTTGAGTGTCAGAAGCCAAGAGGGCGCCTACTCTAATTTCCAGAAACGTTATGAACTCAAGAGTCCTACAGTGCTAATAGCAATCGAAGGCATTAGGGCAACATTATTTACCATTTTGAACATGAATTTCAGTTTTAAGCTCTTACATTTGAAAATTTTGGCCTAACTGCTTTTTGAGTAGCATCAGCTTGAGCTAAACGGGTTCCTTATAAAGCAATGGGAGACTGGTCCAACTGCTGCAGTATTGCTCTGGAAATCTCAGGATTCAACATCTATTGAACTGAAGTGAATTGGTGGGGGAAGAGTAAGTTAGTGCATGTTGCTCATTATTAAATGAACCAGGGTTAGTAGGGGCGATAGCCTGTAATAAATCAAGAGCCCTGTTCAGTAAAGCAGGAATCATGCAGCTGTTGGAGAGGGTCCAGAGAAGGGCCACAGAATGATCAGAGGGGTGAAGCACCTCTCCTATAAGGAAAGGCTGACAGAGTTGGGGTTGTTCAGCCTGGAGAAGGCTCTCGGGAGACCTTATTGTGGCCTTTCAGTTCTTAAAAGGGTCCTATAAGAAAAATGGGGAGAGATTTTTTAGCAGGGCCTGTTGTGATAGGACGAGGGGTGATGGTTTTAGACTGAAAGAGGGCAGATTCAGGCTGGACATGAGGAAAAATATCTTCACGATGGTGGTAAAACACTGGCACAGGTTGTAGATGCACCATCCCTGGAGACATTCAAGGCCAGGCTCTGCGCAACATGATCTAGCTGAAGATGTCCCTGACCATGGCAGGGGGGTTGGACTAGATCCTTTGAAGGTCCCTTCCAACCCAAACTATTCTATGATTCTATGATTCTATGTTTTGACATGAGTGGGGATTATTATCAATATTCCACATTAAATATACTTAGTTTCTTTCCAGAACTGTAATCTAGTTTGTGTGGGGAAAAAAGCTCACAATCCCCAAACTTTAAAAGTTGCAAATATCTGTCTACCTTTCACACTTTCACAAGTATTTTTATGAAAATCAGCCTGGGCTGTTTCACTAAACTGTTCCAAAGACATTAGATAATCCATCAGATCAAAAGACTATTGGATTCTTCTTTTCTCTGTTTTCCCCAGCTCTCCAATACAACTCAAACCTTCTTGAAACCTACTTGGAGAACACGGTGCATAGCTGCAGCTAGGGCAATGTGGAGAGCAGGGGCTGGAGGTTCAGGAGTTACTCCAAGTTATGCTGTTGTAAGGCCAGTGCAGAACTTGACCTGCTGTGTCAAATAGGGCTCAACATTAATACTCTGCTATTGAACTGGTGGCAACTTAAATGCTGCTGAATGATGAATCAGCTTTCTAGCTGTAGGAGAGGACTCAAATCACATACTGAATTAATTTACCAAGAGATAGCTGTTTATTTAGTTTCAGTGCAGTTCATTTGTCACTTTTAAACTGACCCACTCTGTTGGCTTGTGCATCGTCTCTCCTGAAATTTGTGAAGGTAAGCAGGAGCACGAAGTACAGCAAATCAATATTTTTGGCTGCCTTAATGAAAAGAAGACTGCAGTATCCATTATAATCATTAGGATATAAACTGGGCCAAATTCATCCTGCTATGTGAGCAGGCTGGATTCCAGGCAAGTCTGTGATTTTAGCAAAATTCTGCTCAAGTACATTATTTTTATTCTTCTGCAATATTTTATCTTAATGGTGTCAGCTCGTGTGCTGAGCGTGAAGTGCCTGTGCTCCCTGAGGCACATCAATCCTGAGGAGAGGATATGGTGCAGAGATGCCCAAGGAGAAGCTGGCACGCATGGTGGATCCACACCACACCATGCTGCTGCCCACTTTGCATGGTGGTTTTGTTCTTGTTCCACGATAGATGTATATAGGTACATGAGGTGCATCTTGTGAGGAAAGACTGAGGGAACTGGGGTTGCTTAGTCTGAAGGAGAAAAGGTTCAGGGGGGACCTTATTGCTCTCTACAGCTACCTGAAAGGAGGCTGGTCTCTTCTCCCAAGGAATAGATGATAGGACAAGAGGTAACAGTCTGCAGCTGTGCCAGGGGAGGTTTATATTGGATATTAGGAAAAATTTCTTCGTTGAGAGGATGCTCAGGCATTGGAACAGGCTGCACAGGGAAGTGGTGGAGTCACCATCCCTGGAAGTGTTCAAAAAATGTGTAGGTAAGTCCCTTGGTGACATGGTTTAGTGGTGGACTTGACAGTGCTGGGGTAGTGGTTGGACTTGCTAATCTTAAAGGTCTTTTCCAACCTAGTTTATTCTGTGATCTAACTGAGCTTGACCTGGATTTGGTGTGGGGTCCACAACAGGCTGTTCTTCATTCAGGCCTGAACAGTCTTCATGGTGATCAGGCTTGGGAGTTTGCTTCATGTTGGCCAATATGGATCTCTCTGCATAGAGTGTATGTGCAATTCTTGGTGCTGTGGCAGTTTGGAAAGAGATGTGACATGGCGGGGGGGATCCTGGGACTTCCTTCCCACAGTGCTGCTTTTTGCCTTGCGTCATAGAGAATTGGTTTTGAGTATTGTCGTCGTGTTACAGCATTCACTCTTAAATGCTCCAAGTCGTATGTGGTAGTAACCAGAAGCATAGCGAGTGTTTGCCAGCTAGAAGTATTTGAGGAAGTGAAATTTTACTTGAATTTGGTCCCACAGCCTTGTGAATCACTTCCAAATTTATTTCAGTGAATTTATTTTCCTTTTCCAGGAGGCAGAGCCAGTATAAATTTATAAATCAATGAAATCTCTCCTGAAATAGAAGGCAGCAGTTCCTGACCTCCTCCAACTCCATCCCTAGTTTCTCACTAGTACCTTAGCCAGCAGACTAAATTTCACATGGGTTTACATCTCAGCTCATGATTCATAGCTAAAAATCTGGTTTAAGACTTTTCTGGAGTTAAAAAAAGGAAACTTTGTCTTTCATTGATAACTCTTATTTATTGATTCCTTCCTTAATGGAGATTGAGTTTGTTGTGAGCCTAGGTGTGTCATTTAAACTGTCTTCATTGGGCTATTTATTGGGTGTTGGTATAAATGTCACAAGCTTGCCATTTAAAATCCCTGCACTGAGGAGCATATAACATGATCCTACCATTTATGGGTTCTCTCTTTCCTTCTGTCTCCTCCTTTTTTATTTTTGCATCCCTCTCATTTTTGGACTCAAGAGATGTAATCTATATGATGAAATATGATCATCCACTGTCAGAACTAGTCACTGCAGGATTTCTTCGTAGTCAACAGAGAGAAATGGGCAATTGAGAAACATGATTCATTTTACCCTAAAGTAAAAGTAGGAAATCATTTGGATAAATCACGTCCTAAAAATGTGCAAAGGTCTTTTGTATGACTAGCTCAGAGACAGAAGTCTACACTAAATACCTTGTTTTGGTCAGTTGTCACCCATTCCTGTTGCCTGTAATAAACCCAGAGGGGGGCCACAAAGATGCTCAGAGGGCTGGAGCACCTCTGCTCTGGAGACAGGCTGAGAGAGCTGGGGTTGTTCAGGCAGGAAAAGAGAAGGCATGGGGAGACCTTAGAGCAGCTCCCAGTGCCTAAAGTTGCTGACATGAAAGCTGAAGAGGGGCTTTTGATAAGGGCCTGTGGTGGTAGGACAAGGGGGAATGGCTTTAAACTGAAAGAGGGTAGATTTAGATTAGATAGAAGTTCTTCCCTGTGAGGGTGGTGAGGCATGGGCACAGGTTGCCCAGAGAAGCTGTGGCTGCCCCATCCCTGGCAGTGTTCAAGGCCAGGTTGGACATGGTTTGGAGCAACCTGGTCTAATGGAAGGTGTTCCTGCCTGTGGCAGAAGAGTTAGAAATAGATGATCTTCAAGGCCCCTTCCAACCCAACCCATTCTGTGATTCTATGATACACTGTCAGATTTATATGCAAGGTAATTTGTGATGACTACTCTCTACCAGCCTAGTTTCAGGAAGTTATCTCTCAGTATGATACCCACACATAAATATACTTCTAGAAGTAAAAAGTGGAAAGAAGGTTTTTAAGAGTATAGGGGATGAGACAGAGCATCCCACCTTCTCTTTTATCTATTGAAGTCATCAAGTTCTGGTGCTTTGATCTTACTTGTGGAAGTGGGTGGTAACCTACCCCCTATGCAACTCAGGCTATGGAGAAGCTCAAGCCATTTCTTCATCTCTAGTAGTGCTTCCCGCCTGGTATGTTCCTCCACGCTCCTTGCCAGTCTGCTAATGGTTCTGTAGAAGATAATTGTGTAAAAACCCTCTATATTTCCAAGTTGTTGTAACACAAAATAAGGAGAGATCTGTTAAAGATTTTCATGGGATGGCAGTGTGCTCTGAATTTTCATCATAGTGATAGCTCTCATAGATATAACTACTCTTCTGGAAATGGTCTCTGTCAGAGGTCCTCTACTGTCTTCTTAAAAGCTTTGATTTTCTCAGCTCATCCCTCATGGTGCTGATACACTACAGCAAAGTGGTGCATTTTTGCTGTCTCAAGAGCTGGTGGTAAGTCCAACAGATGCTATGTGTTTATGATGATACCACCTACCTTGGGTGACTAAATACCATCTAGCAGTACCTCTTTTCTGGCTGCAGCAGAGACTTGGACTTCCTAACTTCTCAAAAGGTTAAATTAGATGAGATCAGTCTTAGCTTAAATGCTGAAGTCTTTCTTTTAATGATTTGTGGTTCAGCTAAACAGCACTTTTGACTCAAGCTCCACTCTTTAGTCTGGCATGTGTTTCTGCACGGTTGATGTAACAGCCTGGCGTTACAAAGAGTTTCTATATTTACCCCTACACTACCCATAGATGTACTAGTAATAGCAAATGAACAAAACGAGTTCTGGAGGAGCAGAGAGACTAGACACGCTCAGCGTGTTCTGCTGCAGTGACTTCTGTAGGCTTGGTGGGAGTTGATATGGCAGTATTCCAGGATGACTAATTCCCCTGTATAGGTGGGAAAACTGAAGCAATAAGTCTGCTGCTGCTTCTTAGAAAAGGATTGAAACATCTTCTTAAGTCCCATTGAAATTGAACACAGAGATAAAATAGTGGTGTTAATGAAATGGTTAGGGGATCTTTAATGTTCTTGCAAAGCCCATAAGTAGGGACTTAAGCAACGCTTTCGGAACTTACTAACCTCATTTCCTAAGGTTATTCAGGAGTCTGAGTCCCCTGATTTTCACTGGGACTTTAAATTTAGGCATTAACCAGCACTAATTTTCACCCGATAAAGGCTCTCTTGATAAGAATGCAAGCTGGAGATGACCCTATTAACTTGTTATCTTTAGGTGCTTTCAGCCCTGAAATTCAAATTAATAAGCTAAGCCTGTCTTTCAACAGCACTGAAATCCTGCAGATACTATTAAATGGAGATGGAGTTCAAATTATTACAGACTATATGGTTTTATTTGCAGTGCCAAGGATAGTAGTCTGATCTTCTATTTTGATACCTTTTAAGGTACCTCAAGAGTGATAGAAATTCCTGACAAACTGTGGCTGGAGTCTAAAAAAGAAGCCAGTCGGTGTTGGAAAACCCTAGTCCTGCTTCAAACAATTAATAATGGAAACTAGAAATGCCAGATGATATAGTTTACAATAAACCAGACCTGCCTGCAATGTTATACCTATTTGGCAGAAGGGATATATTTATTGCTTCAGACTTCTCCCATCTTGTCGCTGTCTTCTAAAATACTTTTCAGTTATTGTGCATGTAAGTTGAAGGATAGTTTCATTTATTACAATTTGAGTGGTCTGATATGTATTTATGTGGGGCTGTTACTAGTGTTTCCTTGAAACAAAATTAAGTGAAAATGAAAATAGATTGTGGTACGTGATGGTTTTGCCTCTTGCTTGTTTAATTTTACGAAAGCTTGTAGGAGCTGATGGACAAAACCATGCAGACTCACTGGTAGAACTGAATTCATTGTACAGTTTTGAGGCATTACTATTACAGATGTTCTTCATTTTCCTGGTAAATTTCATTGTCCAGGGCCAGTATTTTTGAGCAACTTAGTTATCCCAGCCTTCTAAAACCAGTTTTCAAAGTAACTTCCAAGCCATACAACAAGAGACGTGTCAATGGGTGTTGCTGGGAGATGACTGTGGAAAGGGGGATGCTCATGGCAAGGCACTTGCGGCAGCCACTCAGGACTGGATATTGTCCGTCTTCAGCCTGGCTGTGAGCAGCCTCTCTGGGAAGGAGCATGCCAAGCAGATCACAGCATATGGTCCTGGCCAAAATGCGGTCTGTCGTCCTGTGTCTGTGTCAGGCGTGAATAAAGCATTCCTGGGAGCAGCTATTTCTGAATCTACAGTACCGCGTTATCATTGCTCTGCAAGTTATCTCTGGCAGCTTTCAACAGTGCAAGCTTTCCTTAATTTATGATTTCCAATTTTAGGAAAGTAATTGTTAACATTTTTCTTTAAAGGCAAAAAGAAAAAGGTTTTGGTGGAAAAACAAGAGGTTTTTTTTATATATTCTCTGTGTTTATAATGTCCTTGTCATTTGTAGCTGTAAATTAGTAAAGGAACAAGGCTTGTCTTGGTTCCACTGGAGTGAATTTAACTTTTTATTTAGCAATATGAACCCTAAAGCAATTCATCAGCTTATGAAAACACTTACTTCAAAGGGCCCTTAGTATCATTCTGACATCCTTTCAAAGTTTCCTAAGTGAGGCCAGTCGTGCAGAATTGTTCCATTCAAGCTGTTCAGCTTTCTTGGCTTTACACCCCATAAAAGAGCTCACGGTGTACAGTTTTATAGCTAGCTGTAGTTTTCATGTTTTCCCTTCTTTGGAAAATGTTTAGAGATTCTCCTTATTATTCAGAATGCTCCTGGTGATGGCACATTTTGTATCAATCTTCAAGTTATTTATTAATAACTAATGTGCAGTTTGTATTTCCTCTTAACATTTACCACCCTTGAGATTTGTTTGCAAGAGTATTTTGCATTATTGTGTGTTATATTATTCTCTCCCTGAGTGTGTAAGCCCAGAGTGACCCCTGTGTTATCCTGTGCATCATCATCATCCTTTATATTATACCCAGGTGCTCCTACAGAAAAGCTTATGTTCAAAGTGCTGGTGATGGAACTACACCACAAAGTAGTCAGATAATACTAGAGGAAAATTGACTTCCAGTGCCTGGTGTTCATCCTGAGCATCTGAGCACCAGCTTTATCCTGGCATCACTTCAGACTATGTTTTGCCTTCCCATGTGAGCAATTTCTTGTACTTCAGAGAAAACTGGATAAAAATCCATTTTAGCTCTTCCAAGGCACCAGTGGAAGCCCAGAGGCACGGAGAAGTGATGTTGTTAATGCAAAACTGCAAGTTTATGAGCATGTGGAGAGCAATATGAACAGTCCTGTCTTGCTGGGATGTACAGAGCAGGTTTCAACAGTGTTTTAAGATTACGTGGAGCCACTTTGCTGTGCTGCCTAATCCTTTCCTGAAACAAGTCCAGAAGAGAGGAACATAAAGTGGCAAATAAAATCAGGGATGAATCCTACTGTCTGACCCTTGCAACACATTGTGGGGCTCTATAGGGAGCAGTAGAATTAGAGAGAGTTAATCAGGAATTTGTGGAGCAGTTTGGAGCAGAGGCAGGTGGTGACAGTGGACTGATCAAAAATAGAAGTCTACGTACCAATTTCTCTGCTTCAGTACATAGGCAAGCTCCAGGATTTACCTTGGAAGCCAGATTAAAGGGTACTTTCTACAAAGCTGTTTGCTGTTCAAGGACTACAAGTAATGGCGAATCCAGCACTGGCTTAGAAAATTCTTCCAATCTTTCATTGCTCTCATTGCTGAAAAATTATGTTCTATTTTAAGGCTGTTTGGCTAATTTCAGTGTTGAGAAATTGGAACTTTTTAGGTCTTTGCCAGCAAGGTAAAACTGAAATAAAATAATCACACTCTTTCTATTTTTATGTATGTGTTTACCTGAAAATAGATGTTTGGATGAAGGGCTGCTATAGCTCACAGAACAGATTCTTTTAATGTGTAGTCTGCTGTTTAATGTAAACATATTTGTTACATTTCATACACTTATGGTGTCTTATTAGCATTAAAGTGTTGCCAATAAGAAATAACTGAGAGAAAGCCAAACAGAGTGCCTGTGGGGAGGGAGTTTTCATCGCAGTTGGTTTTCATTAGGCGTTTGCGCTAATGCATTTTTTGTGGTTCTCAAAATTAAGTTGTCTGCTGGCATTGACTTGATTGTTTTGTCTGTGGGTAGATCCCTTCAGTTGTGGTTAGGAGTTTGTCACACAAGTTGGGTATGAACATGGTGCTCAGCTAAGGGGAGGTGAGCCCGACCCTGGGTGATGGAAGCTGGTTGGGTGAGACCTGCCAGTGGTATCTGCCCTCTGCTCAGGCAAGTGTTGCTGCAGTGTACCTGGGGAGCAGGAAGTGTGTGAAGATGTAGGACTTTGCTTGGTTTCCTCCATGCTCTCTACACTGGGAGAACAAGAAAGAAAATGGGGATCATGGGTCTTCTGAGAGCTGTGATACCCTCCAGAGCATCCCCCATCTAAATGATTGGAAGCATCAGGACATGCTGCAGAGCTTACCTGCCCCCTCCGCTTATTGATGTTTTTGCTCTTTGATGGCTGTACCACGTCCTGAAGATGCTACCTGTCCTGGGTTCAGCAGTAGCAGTCATTTTTCTCCTCCTTGGTAGCTGGTGTAGTGCAGTGTTTTGACTTTCAGCTCGGGAACAGAGCTGATAGCAATGTTTTGGTTTGGCCAAGGACTTTGTGAGCCTCATGCTCTGCCAGGGAGGAGGGGAAGCTGGGAGGAAGCAGAGACAGGACACCTGACCCAAACTGACCAAAGAGGTATTCCATACCACAGCACGTCATGCCCAGGATGTAACTGGGAGTGAGCCGGAAGGGCTGGGAGACTGCAGGGTTGGAGGAGGTATCGGTCGGAGCTTGGTCGGGCTTGGGGGGCGAGTTATCGGTCGGCTGGTGCTGAGGTGTTGTATTCTCTTCCCTTGTTATTTCCTTTATCATTATTATCATTGGTGGTAGCAGTAGCGATTTGTGTTATACCTTAGTTACTAAACAGTTCTTATCTCAACCTGTGGGAGTTGCATTCTTTTCAGTTCTCTCCATCCCTCCAAGAGCAGGGGGAAGGCAAGAAAGGGGGGGGAAGTGAGCGAACGAATTAGCTGACTGGGTTTAAACCACAACAGTTCTTTTTGGCGCCCAACGTGGGGCACGAGGGGTTGAGATAACGACAGATTTGACTGGATTAATAGTCACTCGTCACAATGCTGATTTATTGGCTCTCAGAGTTGTTTCTCTTGATCTCACAGCTTCAGAATGTTGTAACTTACGTAGAGCCGGTATTTGCTGTGATAGTGTTTATCAAGTGTGGGGCCTGGGCTAAGGTTCTTGTCTCACTGTGCTTTATGGCAATGGCTTGTAATACGGGTGGGCTCCAGCAGCAGGGCGGGACGGACGTGGCCGTGGACTTGTACCTGGCCGTCCGGCTGCTCTTCACCGTCCTGGCCCTCACCCTACTCTCCATCTTCGTGAGGCCGCGGGGAGCCGAGGGGGAGCGGCCCCGGGAGCCGGCGGCAGCCGAACCGGCCCGGGAGAGCGGCCCCGGGGACCAAGCGGCGGCGGGAGCGGGGCCGGAGGCCGCGAGGGGACGGCTGCCGGTGGAGGAGGTCGGGGCGGTCGAGGAGCAGAAGGAGGCGGCTGCCGAGCAGCGGGAGAAGGCGGCGGAGGAGCCGAGCCCCGAGGAAGAGCCGAGCCCCGCGGAGGAGCCGAGCCCCGCGGAGGAGCCGAGCCCCGCGGCCGAGCCGAGCCCCGCGACGGCCGAGAGTATTCCCAGGCAGCCGCCCGCCGAGCCCCAGGAGGATGCAGGAGACCACGCAGCATTTCCCAGCAAGGCAGAGGAGGAAGAGCTGGACTCAGGAAAAGAGAAGCTGGCGGTGGGAGAGCCGGCAACCACAGCAGCTACACCAGCCCCAGTGACAAGTACAGCAGCATCAACTGAGAGTTCTGAAGGTTTTGAGTGGCCTTTGGGTATCCTTGGGACCTGCCTGCTGATTGTGATGGGGATCAGCATGTTGGCACACACACAGGCTGTGTTCTACCCACAACCATTTTGTCTGATCTCAAAAGTTAAGCAGAGTCAGGTTTGGGTCTTGTCTGGGGTTAGACGACAATATAGGGGGACCAAGAGGTTTTCTCCAAGGCTGAACAGTCATGAGTGGCAGGGTGTGTGGGACAGTATGGGCAAGTATCTAGTCCACTGGGCCCCTCCAGTGCTTTGGAAGCATCGGAGATGGAAGGCAGCTGTATGGAGTCCCCAACAACAAGCTGCAGAAACTGCTGAAGGGGACAGTGAATTATTTTGAGCCTAGTGGGCCCATGGCACTTCAGGCCATCAGAGCAGAGATGCAACACAGAGATGGACTCATGATCGAGGGGTGGACTTAGCAATGGACACTATTGCCCAGGTTATTCACGAGTGTGAACACTGCACACAGTCTCTCCTGCTCTGGAAGACTGTTACAAGAGATGAAGCCTGACATCATGGACCAGATGGACTCAGCAGCTTTATGGGGACTGGTCCATGCACTAAGATAAGAGTGCACTGAGATAAGAGTGATGGTATATTGAAAATGTGGGATCTGAGCACGACGTGAATGGTATGGAATAAGGGGTGGATAATGTCCTGGGTTCAGCAGTAGCAGTCATTTTTCTCCTCCTTGGTAGCTGGTGTAGTGCAGTGTTTTGACTTTCAGCTCAGGAACAGAGCTGATAGCGGTGTTTTGGTTTGGCCAAGGACTTTGTGAGCCTCATGCTCTGCCAGGGAGGAGGGGAAGCCAGGAGGAAGCAGAGACAGGACACCTGACCCAAACTGACCAAAGAGGTATTCCATACCACAGCACGTCATGCCCAGGATGTAACTGGGAGTGAGCTGGAAGGGCTGGGAGACTGCAGGGTTGGAGGAGGTATCGGTCGGAGCTTGGTCGGGCTTGGGGGGCGAGTTATCGGTCGGCTGGTGCTGAGGTGTTGTATTCTCTTCCCTTGTTATTTCCTTTATCATTATTATCATTGGTGGTAGCAGTAGTGATTTGTGTTATACCTTAGTTACTAAACTGTTCTTATCTCAACCCGTGGGAGTTGCATTCTTTTCAATTCTCCTCTCCATCCCTCCGAGAGCAGGGGGAAGGCAAGAAAGGGGGGGGAAGTGAGCGAACGAATTAGCTGACTGGGTTTAAACCACGACACTACCAAACTTTGTAGCCACCTTTGTCTCAACTTTGCAGCTTGGTTACCCATAGACCCACTCAAGAGGGAGGGAGCCTGAAGCTGCTTCTCTTAGGAAATGTTTTCAGTTACTTTGTTGATACTGTAATCTTGGATTTGGGCAAAATGTGTTCACTGTACATGTAAAAGTGAAACTTCTCCAAGGTGATGGAGCAGAGAGGTGTGCAGCTCTAGGGCTAAGGAGATGCTGAGGTTTCGGTCTGGCTCAGAGTAGGTGGCTGCTTTTGCCAGTGAAAATCGGGGTTTAGTTATGAATCTGAGCTCGTGGCCATTGCCACTGATGAATAATCATGCTAGCAACTGTAAGGAATAAAATTAAACCTTCCTGCTTTAATTTATGTCAGGACTAATTATGAAGAAGTGTTTACATTGGCCTCAGGGTAATCTGATTGTATGTGGTTTCAGTAGCTCTCTGCTTCCACAATGAGACGCTCAGATCTGCTCATCTTGCACAATTGGAGCTTTAGATTTTTCAGTTTTATTAAAATTTGCATAGCAGATTAATTTGTGATTTTAGATCATTGCAGCCCATAATGAACTGCATGCATAATTATTTGTGGATTTTTCTTCTTCATTTGAAATTTTTACTGAGAATTCCTGTTCTGGGAATGTAACTTTACACACAGGTCATTAAAAATAGTTTGCTTCTCATCACTGGTTCAGTTTATAAGGTAAAGATTTTGCAAAAAGAAGAAAACAAACCCTAACTGTGAATCAGTTAAAATTTTAATATTTTTTCCCCCAAAAGCTTTATTTTTATGTGAGAATAACTATGGGATTTAATTAAATTTGCCAGAATACTTCACAGTCCCAGAACACCTTTCATCTAAAGTACACAAATTATTTTTCACATTTTAATGAAGGAAGCTCTTTGATGTACAACGTTTATGTAGTTTCCCATTTTACTGTAAGGGTGTGAGAGGTGTAGATAAGTTAATAGTTTGATTCTTCTTCTTTGGGAAGTGGGGAAATTGCAACGTAGAAATGCATTAAAAATAGTGGGAACTTGAGGTGTTCAGCATCTCTGTGAATGCCATAGCATACAGCGATGGATGGGACAGATTTTTCCAACTCTGAGCATGTCTTTCCATGTGAGACCACCTTTCTTGCACTATAGAGGGTCTTGGAACTGGTTTTAAAAGGACTGGATTGAGATGGTCTGTAAGGATGAGCAGGTTTGTGCTGCACTGCTTCTGCTGGCCATATTAGTTGTGGGTTTTTAACATTGTCTTAATTATCATTAAGCAGTAACTCTCAGGTGATGCAGATTGCAGTCCAAGCCATTGCCAGTGATTAGTGCAGCTTCCTTTGGGATGATCTGTGAGGGAAGGAGCCCTGGATTGTCACAAGCAGCAGCAGCATGACCCGATACAGGGATAGCTGGAGTCCCTGGGCTGCTGTGGTGGTTCTATGGGCTGATGGCAGATGGAGGGGAATCACCGCAAAACCTCAGCAGGACTCTGGGGCTCATTCTTCTGAGCATCACTCAGTGCTCTGAGCAGCTAAAGCATCCTTCTCAGGGATGGAGCAGCCTTCTTCACTTGAACATTTTCAGTGCTGCTGTTCAGAGCCACTCGCCTCATCCCGCTCTTCAAGGAAGTCCTGAACACAGCAGGTTCATCCCAAGTTGAGCTACTGATGCCGCTACCTTTGGAAGCCTCACAGACTGCTGATGTGTGATTTTTATTCCCATAGCACCAGTGATGGTGAAGTGCGTTCTATACCTACATGCAGAGCTAATGGTGTGCCTTCATCTCCATGACGAGCAGTTACACCAGTCATTTGCTAATGAGATTAAGTGCTTTTTGTGAGTGTGTGGCTCCTTTGCATCCCTGTGTGGCTCTGCCTTTAATGAGGTATCTTCCTTTTAGGAACGTGTAGTTTAGTGTGGGCAACAAGCTGCTTCTGAGGTGCAAAGTGTCATTCTGGAGAAAGGCAAAATAATCCAAAAGGAAGATTGTGCTCACAGTGACATTTGGAGGTGACATGGGGACTATTTATTAGGCAGGAACAGGACTGGCATTTAGCTGCGCTGGATGAAAGATAAATAGCAAAATCTGTTTAGTGAATGTGACCTAATGGATTTAGGAGTTCTGACTCTAGAGTTTGGCCCCTATCAGTGTATTGTCAAAACCCATTGCTGCTTCCCTCTAAAGATGGAAGGTAATACCTAAATTATGTCTTAATTATATGAACTATAAAGATTGAATTTGTTGATGCTGAAAGCGGAAGAAAACCTGCTCTGCTGGTGGAGGTCACTGTCTGTAGCCATTGCTGCAATGCAAAGTGCTGTATGAATTGTTCAGAGGACAGAAGGGTTTGTGTTGTCTTTGTGTAAACATACCAGTGTTTAAAACCTTTTGCATATGCTGCGGCTCTTTCACGAGGTTTTCCTTTAATTGCTTAATCTTTCATAATGAACATTAATCTGTCACTGGCAAAGATAAAATCCAGCTAATTCTCAGAAAATCTGTTTCTCCTTCTCTGTATCCACGAATTAAAACTCCTCTGGTACCAGTTGGAAGCTGTGTCTAGAAATTGAATGTGGTTAGGGATAGCTGTGTGGTCGGTCACAGGGCGGGTTACTAGGCTGCTTTACACTGTCAGCCATAATTAAATCCACTTTGACAAGAGAGTTTTGATCCTCCTGGAAAGTTCCTGGGGGGGTTGGGAACCTCTGGCAAAGGAGCTGTGATCCCCTTTTCCTAGTCACCTGGATCCAGGAGATACTGCCTCCCCTAGCAGGGTTCCTAAAGGGCTGATGAATACAGAAAAACAAACAAACAAACCAGGTTTTTGTGTATTAACTTGAATTGCTTGTGAAGAATCACATCTTTTCAGTAAAATAAGGCTTTTCTTCCCAGCTCCCTTTAAACCTGGCATATATCTGTTCTGATCAGAGTGAAGGCAGCCCATACCTTCTCCTGACTGCTGTTTTCTACCTCCTCCCAGCAGTGGCTCTGATTTTATACCTAGCCACTTGGTGAGCCAATTCAGGAAAGCAGTAAGAGAAGAATTAATCTCTTCTTTTGCTGAGTGAGGGGATCAATTCCCTGATAGGATTTATGGGCCCCACAAACACTGGGTATTTTGGTGGAGGTAGAGAAGGAGAACAGGTACAAAGCTAAGACTTGTGTTGCTCTTTTGATGTTTGCGACCCTATAAGCTTGAGAGCATCCATGCATGAAGCTGTAGAAGTATAACTCGTGTCATTAGAACTCATCCTGAGCCATATATCGACATTTACAACTTGCCTATATAGAAAATCTGTAATTCCCTGTTCTGTAGAGGTTGCTCGATGGAGTGTTGTCTTAATAAACTGGAAGGAAGACGGAGGATGGCTTGGAAATAACATGTGGCGAGAGCTGCTGCTTTGTCCTGGCTTTGGTGTGGAAGAAGAAGCTGTGATGGAGCAGGCAGGATGTGTGCACAGATAGGGATTCGGTGTGTTAGCTGATTAGGATGCTTATTTGCTACATGGTGTTTATGGCTTGGGCCTCTGAGCCTCGAGCTGAAATCACAAGTCAGAGCAACTATCAAGTTGCTCTGACTGGATGGATAAAGCTACTTACTGCATGTTACAGAGAGAGATGAAATCCCCCTGGCAGTGCGACTAACCTTTTCATGCCTCACTTTACCTGTCTGTACAATAAATCTAATGATCATCACATTGTCAAAGGCATTTTTGTGCCAGTTATGATGCTTGCGTGATTAATGGCTTAAAATGCTATGAGTGATTTTGATGGGAACACGTATAAAAATGCATTGCAGCAGTTGTGTGTAATGCAGTCACTTGGTATTTTGAGTTGGAGGGTGTTAAAGGGGAAGCCCCTTGGGGACTCACTTCTTTCCCAGTCTAATCTCCAAGGAGAGCTGTAGCATCAAGGTGACCTATTTAAGCTATTACATTTATTCCAAATAATTAACTACAGAAATGTTACATTCAGTGTGGTAGACAAACCCAACAGCTGTGTGCTCAGATTGCCCAATCATTCCTTTCAGTATTCCAGAGGTGAATGATGCTTCGAATCTGATTTTCTGCAGTGTTGGGTGGAAACAAAATGCAGAATATATTTCAGGATCAAGTGAGAAGAATCTTTATTGTCGCTCTATGCCTGCTGTAACCACTGTGTCCGTTTGGCTTGGCCATAGCTCCATGCTGCAGGAAGTCCAGTGATGGTGGAGATGGCCAGATGTGGAAAGGGCTGTTGGAAGTTCCCCTTCATAAAACATTCCTTGTAAGAAATAATGGCAGACCGTTTTGGTGGACTTGGGAGTTTTTGGACCACTGTGGTCTCTCTCAGGCGCTGTGGGAAAAGGATGCTTAGGTGTTCCTAAGCATCAGCACTGTTTCAGTGAACCAGAAGTAATTTATGGAGGGTACAGTGTGAGATGGAGCTCTGCTACTAACCAGAACCAGAGATTTTGCGACAGATTATCCCCTGGAGAACCTCCAGCCCTGCATGACCAGTGGTGTGCCCAGCTGCAGGACAGCAAACAGCAAAGCATGCCAGAGAGATGCAGCTTCTGCATCCACGGCATGGCTTGATCCACATAACATGAGCATAGCTGGGTGGGAAGGCTGCAGGCGAGGGTGAGCACACTGGGAGCTTGCTTCTCTCTTCATTTCCCTTAATGAGCAGTTTCAGCAGCTCGTAGGTAACCTGCCTGCTTAGAGTAGTTTCTGTGTTAGTAAGGAGCCCTGCCATGGTGTCCTTGTTTTAAATCCAGTATGAGGCTCACCAGAGAGGTGACAGGAATTAATCTGAGCAACTAATTCCCAACTTTGGGCTCGGGGCCAGGTGGTTCAAGCAGCGTGCTGAAGCCAGGGAAGCACATTAATGCTGCCTGCAGCACGTGATATTTTGGCTCAAAAATTTGCTGAAGGAATGTGTCTAGCATGGCTTCACTGCCTTGCCAAAGCATTTGCTGTGTTGTGTGGCATAAGAGACAGTAATGGGTCTTTTAGGGAAGGATGCTCTGCTGCCTCATATTCCTGTCATTTTTCCACTGTTTCAATAACCGCATTGACTTCTACCCCGAAAGCAGAGCTTCAGACCTCTCCCTTCTTTCATGTGATGCTTGACCTTCTCTGCTTTATTTGAATTTTTGTTCTATTTTGTTGTTTTGTAAGGGTTTTGTTTGTTTTTTATTTCTTACTTCAGTGTATAGGAGCTTCTTCCTTCCAGTGCAATCTAAATTTCAAGCTATTCCCTATCACACCCCCCCCCCCCTTTTCTCCATGTTGCAGTGCTTTAATTCCAGAACCTATTTATTTATTTATTTGTTTTAGTTTTTCACTAATCTGAAGCTAAAACGCAAGCTGGAAATCTTCCTACAGATATCAGGAATCTATTGGTTATAGTGGTTGGAAATAATTTCATCTGCCAGTGTCACAGCTGTGGACACAGTGTTCTCACAGGAGAATGGATATTTGGTACATGAACTCTGAATAATCCCAAAAGATACAGCAAGGCCATGAGAGGCCCGAGGAAGCTTAAGCAAGCTAGACAAGAAGAAGCTGGGATTCACCGAGTTATGAGAACTGTGGACTGTTGGCAAGCTTTCGAGGTCACGTTCTCACACCTGTGCTTAACCAATTATATGTTAGTCACTAAGAGTCTTCAAGACATGTATCCAATCATAACATGCTAAATCACTGTAAGTGTATGTAAGCAATAGTATATAAGGAGTGAAGGCTTTGTAATAAACAGCTTTGGTCTGTTCATATTGATCTCTGACTGAGTACATATATTTTCTGCAGCACACAGCCCAGCCTGGTTGTGGGATCAGGGCCTAAGAGGAGGTGCCTAAGGATTAGGGAAACACAAAGATTAGTGGTACTACAGCCTTGATTGAGTTGCTTGATGTCACTGAAGTTAATTTATTTATTGAATTATGTGTTTTATAGATGTGGAAGACTTGGGATGGGAGATCCCAGACTTTAAACTACACAGCAATAAGATGTCTTTCCCTGTCCCTAGTCATTCATATATTGTCCTTCTTTTTGTGTGAAAATGGCTTTTGTTTCTAATCAGCCAGTAAGGAAGTAGGTCTCTAGGTAGTGATATTGCTAATGGTGATAAGCAAAGGCAACACGGGGAGGGAACATGTGCTGAAGCTAATATCCCCTGGTCCTTGTCACCAGCCTCCGGTTTGACTTTTTCATTTGCGGTGGTGATGAGTGATGTTGAGTGTCTCCTGGGCACCATACTGCCTGTGTGGTGTGATTTATGGACTAGTATTTTAGAGGAGCTGCAGTATTCTGCTTCATTCTGAAGAGAGCTTTAAGAAACACACAAAAGTTGGGAAAATATTATCTGTCTTTTAAAAACAAGATTCATGAACAGATGTATATATCTATTCTGTCATCATACAGATGGGTGGAAAACGTTTAGTTGTCATGGCAGCGAAATGTACAGTATTGCAGATGAAAAAGAAACAGGAAAAAAAAACCAACAACAAATTACTGTCTTGCCAGTTGTTATACCATGGCGGCAGCTGCTGAATTTGAGTTTTATTGTCCTGAAACTTCAACTCAGAATCCTCCAGACCATGTTTCTCATCAGTGGCAATATCTGCGTCCTGTAACCTTCCTGCCATGTGCCTTTAGAGCTCTTCACCCTGGGAGGCACTGGCCTTTTCATCTCTAGTTATGTATTTAGATATGGTTTCTCTCTTGAGTGGGAACTGGGCAGTATAGTACATAGATATCTCTGCCCTCATGAACAAACTCCTTGACGAATTAATGTTTCTATTTTGCTATTAATTGAGATTTCTATATTGCTGAGTGTGATGGGTTACACCCTTAATGTTAGGGTGTTTAGGCAGTAATCAAAATCTGGTGTATGTGTATATAAAATGAGCAGAAGGAAATGAGTGTATTTGTATTATTCATTGGGATATTCTGCTCTGAAAAAGCAGTCTGTGAAAATGAGATGAGGTAATTCAGATCACTGTGTTGTAGGGGTGGCTTGGGAAGTGTCCTTTGCAAAGGTCCTTTGCTCATGAGCACGGGGTCAGGTTGTGTTGATCACCCCTAGACCTGGCTGCTCAGGCTGTGACAGTGATGGACCTTGAGGGTGGCCTTGGTCCTTCCGTAACATCTGAGATGAGCGTACGAGCACCCATCGTGTCTGTACCCCTGTGATGCTGCTGTTTCACCTGGCTCATAAGTACAAGGTATGTGCTAATATCAGCAGGAATGAATGGGCACATGAAGGGATAGTAACAATTCAGTTGTCGTTTATAGTAAACTAAAGGAGATTTAGGTTAGATATAAGGAATAATTCTTTTCCTATCCAGGGTGATGAGGCCCTGGAACAGGTTCCCCACAGAAGCTGTGGTTGCCCCGTCCCTGGCAGTGTTCAAGGCCAGGTTGGACAGAGCTTGGAGCAACCTGGTCTGGTGGATGGTGTCCCTGCCCATGGCAGGGGCTTGGAACTGGATGATCTTTAAGGTCCCTTCCAACCCAAACCATTCGATGATTCTATGATCAGAATTACTTCTGCTGCTGTGTGCTGCTTGATGCTTTTAGACTGATTATTAAATTGTTTTCCAAGAAAGAGAAACGAGAGTTTTATCTTCCACCTGACTTCAGTTCTGGGTGCTCGTATCAGCTATCTGCTCTGTTGGTTTTGTGTAGTATTATCAATGTTTAGGGTGCATCTTCTTGGTTACTGCAAATATGGTGTAGCCATTTCCATTTAAATTACCTTTTTTTTATCCTTAGCTGCTTGAAACAGTGTTTTATTTTTTGAATAAATCAGCAGAGTGCCAGGCTTGCTGAAGGTCAGAACTGTTTACAGAGCTCTTCCCTGCTTTGCTTTTGTTTTCTCAAAACAGAGAAAAAAATAAACTGGGATTTCTGGGATTTTAGGATTAGTTAATGTATTTACCCAGCCTTTAAAAGGTAATTTTCATGGGATAGAAAGATCTTGTTTCCAATGTGTATAAAAAGATTAAAAGGAATTAATTTAACTGCGTAAAACTATTAAGTAATCTCCTGCCTTCTGCTGTGAACCTATTGTACCTTCAGCTGTGTTGCACTTTCTATTTTTACTTCTTCTTAATCTTCAATTAACTAGAAAGCTTTCTCCCATTTTTTTAATTCGGTGTCTTATTCCCTTCCAAGCCCTTCTCCAGCAATATCATACATACCCTGTATGTATGTATGTACGTCCTCTTCTGTCTATCTGTCTTGGGGTTTCTTATTGTCCTTGCCACCAGCATGGAGCCCTGATTCAGTTAGGTCCTTTTAACCTATTGAAACCATTGGGATTTAAATATCTGTCTGAGTGTTTTGGAATGGGATTAGCCTTTCTGAACTCAGCCCTTTTTGAAAGCAGTTTTCAGTATCCATCATCAGTTGTGAAAATGAAGAGCTGAACCAGAGAGAAGATGCCACTGAGAAGAAAGACGTTCTCTCAGTCTGCTCGCAACCAGTGAATACTAACGAGCTTCTGTTGGTATGGTTTAGGCATTCAAATTCCTCTGTAATTCCAAATACCTGTTGCCAGAGTTCAAACCAATGAACCAGTCATAGAACTGGCCGATCATGCTAGGTCCATCTTCTCTTCACTGGCACAGTCTTGTTCCTACCTGAGGAAGAGAAGTGACTGCGCATGGAGGAAGAAGTTAACGGCCAGCTTTGCCATGATGTAAATACCAATGCTTTAGTTTACCTAACATGAAAATACCCTTGCTGAGGATGATTTCTGTTTTCCATATCATCTCCTCCTCCTTTCCCAGCTGCTGTTTGTTTCTTCTCTTTCCTTTCATGATCCTTAAGTCATTACTCCTTGTATACAAGATGCCAGCATTGTGATGTCTTCTGCCTTTACTCACAAAACAAGACCAATAAATCTTTGTGTTGAATTATTGCCAGACCCTCACATAGTCTCTTGTAATGACCTCTTTCTGTCTTCTCCTAATGACTCCAGGCTTTTCTTTCTGGGGGTGGCAGACGGAGTGGTAGCTACCCCTGAAAGGATGTCTCCTTGCATGGACCTAGAGTTTCCTCTTTCTTTTATTAACCAACTTTATTGTGCTGTTGCTGTTCTTCAGAGTAGCCCGTGTAATGAAGGAGCACAAGTCACTGAAAGTCAGATTTGTTAAATCTTTCTTTTTTGTTAGGTTTGAAAATCCAGCCTTATTTCTATAAGGGTAGTAAGGTCAAGAATCACAAGAATACCTTTGTCCTCATGCTTTCCTTGTACCTAATTTTATGTGTTTCTGGGTCAGAATTTGTATTTGACCTTAACTAGGGCCAAGTACTTCACTGAGCTTAGTCCTAGGCTTAGTCCTTAGCTGGCGTTTTCTCTACCTCTTCTATTGGAAGGGTTCCTCCAACAGAGCATGACTCATTTTTCGGAGGTTCCTGCCATGGTTCTTGCTCAAAGTGTGGCAGACTGCATTAGTCCTCCGGATAGAAAACTTCAACTGTTATTTTTCACTCTGTGTGCATATTACTCGTGATCATTGGGTCTGATCTTATGGGTACGTGCTAGAGCTCATTGCCTTCTTAAAAATGCTCATGCAGCCAGGAAAGATTCATGGATATGAGCCCTCTCTAGTTCACAACCGGTAAATGAGCTAATGATGATACATCTTCCCCTCCCTGTTGCACTCAGAATTTTTATTACAAGGCCAGTGTCATTTGTTTTCATCTCTTGCAAATGCTCCCTACATCCTTCCCCATCTTCATAATTTCCTTCGAAAAACACCTATTGCAATGACCTCCATTTGACTACAAAATTGAAGCAACTAATCAACAGGGCTGGTATCCATGAGGTTTAGGGAGTGTTGTATCATACAGACCCCTTTCTAGCTACATTAGCCCCAAAAAGACAATGCTTATGTTTTTTAAGCAGTCCAGAGGCAGGTATTTCCTTATATGTGGACATTATGTTCGTTCTTAGAAATAAATTTAAGGAGTCAATTTGAGTCTGTTTGCAAAGTGCAAAGTTCACCATTAGTTTAACCCATCACCCTCCGGGCTAGTAGAAGTCATGTAAGGTTAAACATGTTCAAATGAAGAGCTTTGTGGGCTCAGGAGTATCCTGCATGATATTTTCTGTGTGAAAATCTTAATTTTCAGGATCTTGGATCCTGAAGGAAGGAAGGAAGGATCAGGAAAGATCTTGGTGTCCTCACCTGTAGAGTGAGCCCCACCATGAGTGTCTGCTTTATGAATGGCACTTCCACATGCCCATGGCACGCAAAGCAGTCATAAATCCTACTTTAATGTCAAATGCTTGGGTGTACATAGCTCCTGTTTCAATAGGAGCCAGGACGTGAAGACTGGAGCACGTGCCTCAGTGGAGATATTCTGAGTTTTGGAAGGTGACTTGGGCAGGCCATGCTCTTATCTAAAGAAATATATTTCAGATGAATTTTGAAAAGGACAAATGTGTGTCTGCATTATGAATTTAGTGCTTAATGTCAAGAAGTGAAGTATGGGTTTGGCAGAGCTGTGTCATAGATGTCCATAAGAGACTGGCAGCCAGGGCTGAATGAAAGAGCAGATTTGTGGACTAACATGCCTGTAGAGGAATTGGTTTGACTTCATGTAAAATTTGTTAAAATGTATTTTTATTCTGTGTTGGTAGTGGTACGTGACTAATACTTTGGATAAGTGCATGAGTACAGAAGCCTGCTGAATGGGGTGTTGTTTTTAATATAAATAATTCATTTCCTGACTTTTTTGAGTACTGGATGAAGTCATCAAAGTCAGTGATCAGAATTACTTTGACCGCTGTGGTCATTTTATGCTTTTCCTAACCCATTGCATTCTGACCTTGGGCCCTCCAAATGTGGGGATGCTCACCCTGCAATATCTGTATTACTAGCGCAGGGATGTGTGACTGTATTTGGGCAGGGCATAGGAATTCATGCTGCTTTTTCTTAAAAGTATTTTTGATACTCAGTCAAAGTGCAGGAAGCACTTTCCCTTCTCCATCTTGGGGAGACTTTGTGCACAGATACCTACTCCTCTTTCCACAGCGCAGGGTGGACTGATTAAGGATGATGTCCTTTTTGCCACTCTGCTACCTGCTTCCTCAGCTTTGTCGTTACTTCAGTGAGGTCCAAGTGTCTGGCATGGTGACAAATAAGCCCTTTCACACGCCACTAGTTCAGAGAGCTAAAGCTGAATCCTGACGTGTCCCTGGGCTCTCCCTGAGACCATGTTTTTAGCTGAAGTTCATGCATTTGTTTAAATAATTATATTTTTAGCACATTAGAGGGCCCCTTCCTTCCCCCCCTTGTCTTCATACCTAATTAGTCATTCCCTAAGTAAGTACTGTGGTGCCTCCCAAATTACTCGCGCCATGAGGGAATGCAGTTCTCTGTCTCCCGAATCTGATCTGGTTTGTGCTGCATGGGAATGATGGATTTGTCTCACAGATAAATTTACAGGGAACATTTTTCATAACTGTTTAGCTTGGGGCATATTTGTGTTATTGAATCAAATCTCACATTTGTGGATGTTTCTCTTTTTTTGGAGGCTACTACTGTCTCATTCTTTGAGGCGGAGTGGAGTAGCATTTCTTAGTGATGGGCTCCTTGGTCCTTTGAGGGTACTATTCTATCTGAGCTACCTATTTCTTATATTCCAGCAATGTGGTATAATTTGGTAGCATTTAGCTCCTTTCTGGTTGACTACCAGTTCCTAAACTGGAAAAAATGGCATTATTTCAGCTTTTAATGTCCTTCATATGTCTCACACTTCGGGAATACATATTTAACTCTCTGGAGCATTGCTCTCTGGAGTTAGCTGGCAGGAAATGCTCACCATGAGATAAAGGTAATGAAATGATGAAGCTGCAGTCACGCTTTGAACTCCTGATTTAATGAAAAAATCACCCAAACTATAAAGTGTGTAATTATGCTGATTTTCATGACATTTAGGTCACAAATGGATTCTTCCTTGTGTACGGATGACATCAATTAATACCTGCTATAGCCTTCTGTTAAGACAGAGATTTAACAATGCTTTTATATTAAGTGGGCATTAATTCTTGCTAAATTGTGAAGTGAGTCTTTCTGTATTACTTCTTCCACCCAAATACCTGGAGACATCCTTCTTTGTCGTAATGCTAGAAGAAGGTTGTTCCATGGAAATTTCCTTCGACTGGGAGCATATCTTGGGGAATAAGTAATTTTAGCTTAAAAAAAAAAAAAAATAATATTTTCAACTAATTTTATTTTCCATTTTGATGAAAGTATAGACTTATATGGAATGTTTTATAATGTTCATTTCTGTATTGTTGAAAGATGGCTATGAAGGCTGTAGTTCTCTGCTTATACCCAAAAGGTTTAAGATACAGAAGACCAAAGGAGAGATGTCAAATTCCCTGGGCTAATCAGTGCACTTCATTGCTTGTGCCCAGAATGAAAAGGGCAATGCTGCTCCATTTTAAGCTGATACAAATCTGTCTGCTCTGCTGCAAAGGTGTGGTATGTGGCTAATGTGAGTGCTGAAACTGGAGTAGGTTCACAGACAAATACAATCCAGGCAAATTCATAGTACAGATAAAAGAATCTTTGTACCATATGGTAAGAGCATTGCACAACTAAATCAAAAACCAAAGTCCAGCTGAGACTGGAAGGAGAGTAAGGAACCAGGTTTCTGATGTCCTCTTGCTCTTAGATGAACATTTTTTTGCCCTTAAAGTATCTTAAGCACTTCTAAAGAAATTACTATTTCAGTGGTATGCAGTACATATAGAGTATGTAATAGGATATTTTATATATATATATGAATTTCACATATGTTTAAATGCATGCAAATTGCATAGTAATACTTTTCCTCAGGTTCTTTATAAATCTCTGTAGAAGACAGTGCTTTTTCTCCCTTTAGTGTCATGTTTTGAACATCCTCCACTGTTATTACTCTATGATATTTCATTAATTCTGACTACATTTTGTTAGCTGAATGATAAGCATGGTTCTTATTTCTGCAGAAATGCTAATAAAGGATGGCATGCCATATTTGGGATTTTTATTGAATCTAATTAATAACAAAGTGAGTCAATCAGGTAACATTCACCTTGAACTTTTTCCTTGAAAGGGAGATAATTTCTCATCTCTTGCATTTTTGTATGAGGCAGAAAATTTCAAAGTACATTCTGGCAGCTGCATTTGAATATCTTTGTAGAATCTAGTTACATATTCTGTTTATAAGCTCTGCTGCTAAGTGATCTAATGAGCACAATACCCGTCTCTTGCCATATTTTATCTCTCTGATTCTTTACAGTCAGTAAATATATCTGAATTCATTCACCATGTAGAGCTGTTGTTAGTTGGTGTTATTTAATACGGTAGGAAATAAAATAAATTTCTTTTAAAAAACATTAAGTGCTGACAAATTATCTTTCTCAAGTTTAAATCCTTGTATTTTGCACTCTGAAGAAACCTTTCATTTTAGGGCATTTAGTAGGAAATTATATCAGTGCTGTAAAATAATGACAGTATTTCACAGCCACACACTAGTTTATATTGCAGGGTAGTGCATATGCAAAAGTACTCACTTTTTCCCTTAATGGAGTAACTGAATGTGGATTTTATTGGAGTGTTGCCAGCTTCAGCCAATTTTCTGTATGAACTATTAGGACAAAAGAAACTCCTTAAAATAGGTATTCAGAACATGATGTTATGGACATAATTCATAAAGCTGCAGGAATGATTTCAAGAAGAAAAAGTAAGTCTGTGTAAAATTACATTATAAATCTCAAGCCAGGGAGGGGAGGAGTGGGAGGAAGATGTCAGAAACATAAAGAAATTACCCTGGTCTTCAGGGAGAGAAATGTTAATCCAACATTGAGTGTCTTTGAAAACTTCACCCTTTAGTGTTCATGTACTCATGACTCTGCCTGCAATATTGCAGACTGAAAGTGCATTAAAAGTATGATTAAGTTTGCAAAGTCAGGAAACTTGCAAGTTAGAGAAATGCCTGTGCAAATGTGGTCCACTCTGTTTGCAGTATTGGGCACTCTGTAATTATACTATCAATAGTAGTAATGCATATTAGCGTTATTTTGATGATTGAAAGCACAGTTTCTTGGGCACTGTTCATTACTTTGCTTTCCCCTTGTCATTCATTAGGGCCTGATTCACTATTTTTAAACATTCTTGAGGATCTTCTCCAACAGGACAAATTCCATTATATTTAACCAGGCTTCCTTTGATGCTTTTTACTCCTCCCTGTGTGTCTGTCTTTCTTCTCATTGGGACCCTAATTGGCTGTGGAAGTTATGGTTAGGATTCAGCCCCAGGCTGAGACTTGCAAGTGTAGATATGTGGGCTTGATGTCAGGGGTTTCTGAGTACGAGCCTGCTGAAGGGCTAGCAGAGTTATTTCATACCCCGCAGCATTGCCTGCCCAGTCTCCTGCCAGAACTGCAGAGGAGTATCGGTACATGCATGATTTCTGGCACATCTTCTAGTCCCTTGAGGAGATCTCGGATAACATCTGGGGAACTTTCAATATCGCTGGATGCCACTGAAGAGGGAACTGGATTTTTGAATGTTCATTGAGCATGAGGTGAGCGTAGGTGTTTGGCTCACATGGAAACACCTCATTTAGGAATCTGAATCTGGACTTGGACTCCAGCCTTGATGTTAATGTTATTAACACATTGAACATGGGGGGCAGAGGCCCAAAGAAATGAAGACAGAAAATATGCAGGCTTTTTCTTCTTGGCTGGCAACTCCTCACATTGGCTTTTGCTTTCTGAGTTAATTTTGCTCACTGTGAGCATGGGATGCCCTTCCTGATGCTGCCTTGGGCAGCGAGATCCAGCAGTCACCAGCAGCCTGGACCAAGCTCTCCAATAACTTTAGTTACCTCTGTACCTGACTGCCACTTCTGAGCCATTCCTAGGTATGAATCATGGAAATGCCATGGCCTCATAGAAAATATTACTGCTTTTTAACATTTAAAAACATTTTCACCAGTATAATTCTTGTTATTAATTTAAACTGAACTATAAGAAAAAGGTTGAGTTGAAGGCAGGTATGTGGTAGAGATGGTTTAGTGAAAAAGTGTTTAGTAATAGGGCTAACTTTCAAACAAATGAAGAGGGATACTTCTGAAATTAGTTTCTAGCAATTTTATTGCCAGTAGAACAGCCCAACTGTTTTAGCCAGGCTAATAAAATGTGTTTATAAAATTGCATGTGTACACTTATTTTATGATATGAGAGGAACACCGAGAGAGGAACTCCAGTTTTGCAAATTGGCTGTTTCCCTAAGTTATGTATAGAAATAAACTACATTTAATGATTGCTGTGAAATGCAGTGATTGCACAGGGAAAGCGGACATGGTTGTAAAGATAACGCTTAACTGAAAAGGTGAGTTGTGATGCCTGTAATGAGATTTGTTGTTGTTAATCAGCATATGTTAATCACAGAGGGATTCGTTTTTATTAGAAGCTACTTGAAATAGTTGTCATATTTGCTAGTAATCTTCTTCACAGTGGTATAAAGTGTCAGCACACTTTGGTTTTACCACTCTTGAGCTTCTGATGCCTGATATTAACATCTTTTGTTAAGTACAAGCTTGGTCTAAGCCCCATGGGGTGGGCAGGCTGAAACTTTTTGTTAGCTGTAGGAACAAGAATGCATCAAGAAGAGGTTTATTTGCAGCCTACTCTGGATTATGTATTTGATACCCTTCCTCTGTAACAGGCCCTTCTGAGATGCTGCAGGTGGTTTGTCCTGTGGAAATGTCTTTCTCCACTGGCTGCACAGTTGATCAGACCACACTGGACTAGACGTTGAGACACATAAGGATAGTTGGGGAGAAATTGTACCCTTAAATCAAGTACAAACTGACTTCTAGGACTACAGAAAAGGTTTTCTTGCTTGACATTTGCCTCTTTCATTAGGAAACCAGGCCCAGGAAGCTTTTGATCTGTGCCTTTAGGCTCTGTGGTCTGCAGTCTTAGTTAATTTTTGTTTATTTTGCTGTGGCCAAGTCACATCGACCAGTATGTCCATGGAGGAGAGTCCAGCTGTGCACTGGAGAGGAGACAGTATGAGCAGTTCATCCTATGGAGCTCATGTAGGGGCAAAATGATGGGAGTAACAGGAATATCATCCAGAAATTTCTCAACCTTCTGGACACGTAGGGTGAGATTTAGGGATTATGCACATCTGTCAGTCCTTGAGTTATCAAGTCAAGTGTCAACTGTTTCTCCCACCATGTTTAGGTCTGCTGGACTTTCCTGTTCTGCTTCTGGTTCTGCTGCCATCTCATTTGAATGGACCTCATCTCTTCATCTGCACTGTATTTTGTTCTTGCCATGATTTTAGGTGCATTATGGACTCTTTGTTTTGTTGTTAATCTTAGAAAAACATGGCAACAATTTTACATTTCTGAGATTTAAGGAAAAAAAAAAAAGATGTTATGTCAGAATAGAAGAGCTTGGTGTACAGGTAATTTTAGTATTTTCTTTTTTTTTTTTTTTTTTGTAGGAACTTCAGTATCTTTGCCGAAAAAAGATTTATTTTATGGTTTTGTGTCCTTGGAGAAGAGGATTCTTTTTCTCTCCTTCACTTTAACCCAAAATTATATCAGAATTTTGTGAGCTGTAAAGAGGAGCTTTTATTCCAGCAGATTTCAAGATAAGGTCTTACATTTTTTTCCATAGCTGATTTCAGGTTAAAACCCTAATTTAAATGCATTTGAAGTCAAAGAATGTTATTTCCTTTTAATTTGAAAGCAAGATGAATTTAAAACAAAGCTTGTAGAGCAGCTCAGATATGTTCTGTAAATTGTTTGTATGAACTATATGAGAATAAATAACAAAGAGCTTTAACTCTTCCCTTCTAATTTTCCTTGGTTTTGAACTTATTTATTCAGAAGTTAGAGTATCAATTGTGGCATTTACACTACACTGAAAATCATCTGCTCTCCATGTTCATTATTTTTCATGCTGTGAGGTGTCGGACAGTCAGGGTGGATGGAGAATCAGAGAAGCGTTTATCCTGGAGTTTTCCCTGTTTTCTGTCTCTATCCTCCATCTCTTACAGCTTGCCTTATTTTCTCCATCTGGTATTTATAGCAGTCGTAGCAATTTCAAATTTCTTTTATCTCTTATGTTTCCTCAAAGAGTAAAGTGAAATAAAGAAGACCCCAAATGCTGCATCTTTCTGCTTTAGAAGTTTTAGGGAAGTGCCTAGATTTATGGAAGAGGTTTCTCCCTTACATGTCTCCTTATTGGTCTTATGTTACAGGATTGCTTCTGGCAGCATTTTCCAAAAAGAAATTTGGAGAAATGTGTAAGGGCTTATGGCGTTGTTTGCTGTAACAGACTTTTTCATTTATAGCCCTGGGCGGAGAATGTTGCCATCTGATGTCAGCTTGGTATCTTGCAGGAAGTGATTTGAAGGTATCTTGTATTTTATAAGGGCTTTTTTCTTTTTTCATAAGGCTGGGAAGATTTATCATGATTGATGTTAACCATTTTGGAAGGGATATTGGGTCTTGTGCTTCAGAGTTTCATCCAATGGGTTCTGAATTATCTTCTGTTGTGGCCTTATGTTACTTTAATAATAACCTAAATATCAAATGAGATTGAATTCTGGGTGGTTTATAACCCCACTTGTCACTGCCATAACCCTACTTGTGGCTCTGGGTTAGACCATTTTGTGACTTCTGCTGTCCATGCATAGTCTTTCAAAAGAGATTATTCCATGTGGTTTTATAGGGACCTGCTGATGCAGTCCTTGAAGAAGGCTAGTAAACTGGTGGCATTTTTTGTCTAATCTTGTTTAGATGAAAATATGGTGACTTTTCAGGTTTTAGTTTGTGTTTTATGTTTATTTGCTTTCAGGTTTTGTTTTTATGGTCTAAGATTTAAATATGTAAAATAGTGTAGCCGCTGAAGAATGACAATTCTTGTTTCAGAAATGAAAATCCAGAGGCTGTGCCATGTATTTCATTTGGATGTGTTGCCCTTGTTGGTAGGTGTCAGTGCCAAAGGTTTGGAGAGCTCCTCTTTCTCCAAGCACACTGGTTTTCACTGGCACTGCCTGTGCGCAACAGAGATGCGGATGTGACTGCTGAAGTTTCACCTTTCTTAGTGAATTATTGACCGTGTGAACAGAGAAATGACAGAAGCAATTCCACTAAAAATGAATAAAATCCTTGGGTTTTGGTTTAGATTACCCAATAAATTTCATTCTGTTTCTAAGACTAACTAGCACTGTCCATTAAGGTAAACAATTTCGCAGTCCATTTGGCATCGCACAATGAAAGACTGAGTTCAGAGATTGCTCAGGTACATCCTATTAGGCAAGGGAAGGAGCTCTGTTAGTTTTATTATTTTATCCCTCTGCTAAAGTTTCTGGAAGTGGAAAGTCAAGCAATGAGCAAGAATATTGTTTGTCTACATTTAATTTAATCCCAAATATGTAGTGGCAAGGAGCCACAAATGTGTCTTCTTGGTAGGAATTAGTTTCATCTGGGAGTATACTTAATATTTTGAAGAATCTTCTTTCTTGAATAGATCCAAAAAGCCGAAACCGAGACTAAGAATCCAGCAAATTTGGGACACGATGAAGTCAACTGTTTCAGTTGAGGGTTTTAATTTTTCGTGTTGTAGTTTGCATTACTTTTTAAGCTGAACTTTTGCAATGAACTGAGAAACTGAATTTTTCATTCTGAAGCTCTCAAAGTAGAAAGTTCTTATAATTGTAAGTTGTTTAAACTTGTGAATTTATTGCATTAGTTGCAGGTTTAGCAGAAAATAAGGAAAAGAAGAAAGAACAAAAGAAAGGAGAAAAGAAACAAAAAGGTGTGTCCAACCGCTAAACATTTTTGGAGTAAAATTCCAAGCTATTTCCAGTTTCTTCGCTGCATACAGCTTCCTATGAGTAAATGTCATCTACTCTCTGGAGAGCAAATAGCTGCTGTAGTGAGAGGGGAATCTTCAACTGTTTCACGCTATCATCTCTTAGGTAGGCAGCAACAGTATCCATAGCATTTTAACGTGTAAGTCAAAAAGTTGCGGTTTGGAGGCACACATAGGGGGCCTCTTTCTTCAGGAATTATAATGGGAACTGAAATGATTACCTTACAATAGACTTCCTAATCTTTATAGAGCTGAAATAAGATGATTTCCATCCCTGCTGTTCAGGTTCAAATGTAAATTCCCTGCTTTTTTATGTACCTTTTAATCACAGCGTTACTCAAAGGGACAGCTGAAGTGCTGTATTTATGGTTGTTAATAGAGACAAACAAATTTCTTTCTTTTTCTTCCTCTTTCAAGTTGGGTGTGAAGCATTTATTTGGAATGCTCTATTAGTCATAGCCAAAAATAAGCTGTCTTATCCTGCTCCTTTTTTTCTCCCATGTCTTTTACGGAGCTCTTCTCTTGCTCCTTATCTCAGGAGACTCCTGGGTTTCATGTTTCTGTGCAATAGACCCATGCTAGAGGCTTTGCTTCCTGATGGTGTACTGCAGTTCAGTCTTTAGCATCTGTCCTTCAGATGAGCAAAAAAGTGATTTTCCCTACTTTCATCCCAAACCTCCAATGCCTGCAGGTTTACACCCTGCTCAACAGAGGCTAGAGGGCAAGCCTCAACATCTGCTTGTTGGTTGCATCCCTGTGAATCGCAGAATCACAGAACAGTTTGGGTTGGCAGGGACCTTCAAAGTTCTTTTAGTCCAACCCACCTGCAGTGACTGGGGGCATCCCCAGCTAGATCAGGTTGCCCAGAACTACATCCAGCCTGACCTTAAATGTCTCCAGGGGTGACACATCTGCTACCACTCTGGGTAACCTGTGCCAGTGTTTCACTACCCTCATTGTAAACATTTTTTTCCTCACATCCAGCCTGAATCTCCCCTCTTTTAGTTTAAAGTCATCACCTTTCCTCCTGTCACAACAGGCCCTGCTACAAAGTCTCTCCCCATCTTTTTTACAGGCCCCTTTTAAGTACTGAAAGGCCACAATAAGGTCTCCCTGGAGCCTTCTCCAGGCTGAACAACCCCAACTCTGTCAGCCTTTCCTCACAGGAGAGGTGCTCCGTTCCTCTGATCATTTTTATGTCCCTTTTCCATCCTTCTGATCATTTTGGGGGCCTGATCCAACTGTGCCAATGGTCACTCACCAGTGGGGACCAGCTGGGCTGCTCTGGGGCACCCACATCTGGATCCCTTGGCAATAAAGCGCAGAGCCCCAGGGTGCTGCTCCTGCAGCCCTGCTCCTCGCACACCAGAGGAGATTTACTTACCTGACCTTCTAGCTGCAGGAAAGGTGATGTAAAACAAGAGTGGCTGGAGGTGTTCCAATAAGCTTCGGGCTCAGATGGGACGAATTTGAGGCTTGCCAGCAAAGGAACGTATAAGAAGGTACGAACATAGGAAAGGAAGAAAAAGAAAGTGTAAACGAAGGAAGCCAGCAGCTTGTGTTAATTGTGATGGGATTTGGCCTTGGCTTTAAGACCATTGGAGTCTTTTCTCAGCTCTTAAGATTTCTTTTTTTTTTTTTTGTGGTACATTTTTCCAAATTAGCATTTAGTTGTAACCAGGAGAAGGGAAGTAATCCTATGGTACTTTGCACTCCTGAAGGCTGTAATAGAGCCATCTCTGGGGAAAACGTGCTGTATTTTACTTCCCGTTATGTTTTCTACTGTTTAGTCTGTTTTATTTCTAAACCACTTGCTTCTTGTGGACATTACAGCACTTTGCTTGAGAGGCATTTGGATAACAGTCCGTGGCCAGATGCAGGATGACCTTCCTCAAATGGCTCAGGAATAACAAAAGTCATGTTCAGTTACCGTGTTACTGAATTGCTACACCTGGAGTCAGCTCATTTCCCTCTGAACCTTTGGAACTGACACAGCAACGTGCTTTTGCTCCCTCAGAGGATGTGAAGCCTTTTGGGGGAAGATGTTTTGGGTTTTGTTTGGGTTTTTTTTTGTTTGTTTTCCCCAGGAATTATTTTGCAGTTGTAGAACCTTAGTTTGCTTTGTTTAAAGCAAATTGCTGCATGTTAATGGGTCAAAGAAAATTTGGTCTCTCAGAGTGCATGTTCTTTACCAAGGGAGAAATGAATGGGGCAGGATATATGTTATATTCACTTGGGAAGAACTTACTCTTCCCCACCTTTTGTGTTGCTTGTAAAGTACCAGTCCCACAGTAACTGTTATTCCCTAAACTGCTCATATCTGACCTGTATTGGCTTGCAGACCCCCAGAAACCACTTGTGCTCAGTGCAGGGATAAGTGGGCTATCACACTGCCTGGGGCCTTCTGGAGATGCTGGCTTGGCATCCCATGGCCTCTCCGAGCAGTGTTGGGGTATTTATTTGCAGGATGCCTGTCCTTGCAGTTACAAAGTCTGGTTTTAGAGTAACTTCAAACACCTCTCAAGACAGCAATGGGAGTAGGATTCAGCACCGTCTCTCCTTTTTAGGACAGTTGGAGCAGATACATGGATTCAAAAAGGATGGAAAAAAACTTTACTAATTTTATGTGAGATTGGGTTCTCTGTCAGTAATCCACCAAAGGGAAGCTCTTTGGAGATGCTTTGTGGAAGGTCTGCCCTTTCTTCAGGAATATTCCAGAGTGGGGTGGGATTCACCTCACCTGACTTTAGCCATCTGGAAGTTAAATGCATATTTTTAGGCAGTTTTCTGGGCTCTTGCTATAATGGATAGAAGTAGTCTCTCAGGAAACAGTGCCATCGCCCCTGAGTCAAGTACCTGATACGGTTTGTTGTGTGGTCTTGAGATCCAGTCATGGAGGAGAAGCATCTTTCCCTTAGAAGAGAATATTTCTCTTTGAATTCATTCATCACAACAGTCTGGTCAGTAAGCAAGAGGGGTCACTTCTAGTTCATCTGCCTTCACAGTGTAGGACATTAGGTAAATTTTGTGGTTTTCAAATAAAGACAATCAATACTAGAAGGAAATTATTTCTGGGAATACAAGCAGGTTATTGGCTCAGTTGGAATGTTATTCTTTTCAGAGCAAACCTTGAAACAGTCCTTAAAGGACCACAGAAATGCATGTCGTTTTGAGTTGAGGTCAGCATCTGTGTCCCACCTCAGTACTCCTAAGCACTTGATCCAGATGACTGCTAAAGTTTGCTCACACTGTTTGCTCCTGCAGTGAAATCCATCTATATATAGTGACTTCAAATAAACTAATGGACTTGGTTTTATACATAAGCTCGTTGATTTAATAGATATTATTAAGCATGTAAAGGTTGAAGGAAAGTTAGATAAAGAAGCCAGCTAATTAATCATGCAGACTGCGTGTTTGTTCCTGAGCTATATTTGGTATCTGCTTAGCAAGTAAAGGGTGAGTAGGCTTGTGCTTGATTACATTCACTGAACTCTGTTTTGGCAGGGGGGTGAAAGCAGGTTTGTATTTACTTTTAGGGACAAAAGCAGCATTCCTTTGACATGCGAGTTGTACTCCTTAACTGCTTACATCCCCGTTTAGAGTAATTTACACCCACCATGCAATTTACCCCAGCGTTTTAAGCGCCTGCAGGATTTGGCCCCAGCAGATTAACATGCATTTACAAATCCAGCTGGCTGTTTGGAAGCTCCCAAAGGAGTACTTGATTGCCAATTACACTGTTTCTCCTTTCTATCAAATTGCCAAGAAACAGTAACTCAATTGATTTAAAATTATTTCTATCCCACACAGTCTCTAAGCCTTGCAAGCAGGTTATTATGCTCAGTTGCATGGTGGTGTTTCACCCCCTTGAATTGTGTTTTTGGGATTGCTCATCATGTGCCCAGTTGGACTCCGTTTAGTAAGTTGCTTGTGCTATGTTAGCTGTTTCCTATCAGATAATTCTGCTTTCCTGTTAGAAAACAGTGTCTCACAGTAAAAGCAAATACAACAGGTGTAGGTTTGGGCAGGTAAGTTTCAAACCAGTGATAGGTGTTTATTACTTTGTTTAAATGAAATAAAAAGGCAGTTATCACAGGCATAGAGGAGCCAAGTTGCCTGTCACTGAGAGAACAAACTGTGTCTTTGCTTGTGCTTTGCAAACTATTATGTTGAAAGATTAATAAGGTGATGAAGGCAAGGGCTCAGAGTTAAGTGGTGGTGGGAAGGCTGCCCATGGTGCCTTGCCTCTCCTGTGTCCCGCTGTATACACAGATTTGAGTTTAAAGAATCTCACAGTCATTTTTGCTATGAGCTGATTACCTCATTCAGTTCTCTCCTTTAGTGATGCTCGGGCTTTGAGTGACTGTTCAACTTCTTTTCCATATTCAATTTGAAGTTTATAGAGCAGCATTTGAATAGAGAATCATAGAATCTTAGAATAGTTAGCAATGGAAAGGACCTTAAGATCGGATGAATATAGAACCATAGAATGATTTGGGTTGGAAGGGACCTTAAAGATCATGTAGTTTCAACCCTCTGGAGTGTGAGTAGAAGCTGCCCCTTAAGCACTTGATTCAAAGTATGTGTCTATGGCAGGAGAAGGGCTGGGATGCATTTGCCCATGAACCCTTCAAATGAGCTTCTCTGTTCTTCCAACCCCTTTTCCTTCTCCCTGCCTGCCTTCCAGCTTGTGTAGCAAGTGGCACAAGCATCCTCATGGACAATAAGTCCTTTGCAGCTCTGTGGTCCTGACTTATCTGAGAGCAGCTTCATTGCCCATAGGCAAGGAGAAAGCGATCTTAGGGGGGAAGAGCTCAGGGTTAAAACAAGTTGGAAACTAATTTCTGTTTTCCAGCACTTGACTTTGCAGTAGGGATTGTGTTGTTTCCGCAGAGTTTTCAGCATGTGATTTCCTTGGTTTGGAAAGAAAAACATAAAAGAAGTACCCTTGTGTGGAAATGATAAATGGCAAATACATTTAGTAACAGTCTAGTACAAGCCATCATTAGGCATTTGTGCAACCCACTCTTCCATCAGACTTTGCATTTTTTTTTCCTATGAAATACTGAGATTCAGGAATTTTCTCACTGTAGGCTCTGAATGAGAGCTCATTAGGCACAGGCTTTTGTAACTGGTGAAACTTTTTTCTTATCCTCTCCTCCTTTTGTCCTCTTTGTCCCCTCTTTTGGCTCATCTGTCCAGCCTAGTAATCTGTACTTTGCACTATTTAGGTTTTTGTTCCAGTCCCATCCTCCTCAGCAGGGCATTCACTGCGGGACACTATAACTACATCCTTTTCCTTCCTTGGCTCACATTCTCAGGCCTCTTTTTCTCCAGGATCCAGAAAACTATGGTCTTGGTTTTGCGGGAGTCCCAACTTCCTCCTTTACTTTAAATTCCAGTCTCCTCTTCCATCTTCTCAGGGTTTCATTCCCTGTTTTTTCTCCTCAGCATCCTTGGCATAACCTCTCCTCCTTATTCTTCTACTTCTTTGTCCCCCTCATCCTCACTTGCAGGTTTAATTATTCTCAAATTTGTGTATGTTTTTTGAATTATTCCTTTTTGTTACTAACTTGGGAGACTGCTGAGAGCACTGGTGTGCCTAAGTGCCTGAGCTCAGCTCTGGACAAACAGATAGCAAAGCTCAGTACAGCCAAACCCAGCAATAGCATCCTATTTGATATGGGTGGATTTGACCTGGCTTGCAGGGATATTGCACAGATCATCTCTGAGCTTTTAGGAAAAGAGCAGCAAGTGTTTGTGAGTGACAGTTTTTTGAAGGCTTATAATTTGGGAGAGAAAGCAGACAGCATTTTAAAGGTGGAAAAATCAAATACATCTGACACAAGGGCTGCTCCCATGCCAATAGAAAGTCCATTTTCCAAAAGACATGGATAGTAGAAATTTTCAGACAGCTTTGATTTATTATCAGTCATAATGAAGTAGTTGTTCTGCCTTCAATAAATTTCAAAGGTGCTTACCATGATGCCAGAAGTCTGGCATGGAAAATCTCAGCCAGTTATAGGTTACAGTTTGGACAAGTAGCAAGTAAGCCATCAAAACCAGTGTTGTGTGAGGCATTTTCAGGCAACCAAAACACCAGCTGGTGACACCAACCCCAGCTCTAACAAGCGTGGGTTTGTGCATGCACCTGCATAGCACAACCAGTTACTTTCCATATAACATTTAATACAGTTGGCTATCAACAAAATCTTTTCTTGCTTAGGAGTGCTATGCTTTAAGGTTAAAATAACCAGCTTAGTTTTGGACAGCTGTTCCAATGGAATAGAATAACCTCTGTTATAAACGTGATAGTTATCATTTATTCAAGGAGTAGCTTAGAAAAGCAAGATAGAGATGTCCACAGTGTTGTGTAGACGCACTCTATGATTCAGACAGGCTGCAGCCTCCTGTTTGCCTGCGCTCCCTGTTACGGAGCACTGCTCAGGCTCACTCAGTCACCAAGAAGAGAACAACTTCAGTGATGGGCAGACTTCTTTATACAGGCGATTTGTAAAGCCTTTGGAAATAGTATTAAATAAACAAGACACTATTATACAGTTGACCAGCTAAGTTGAGCTTTAGCCAGTAATCCTGCTTAGTAAGCATATTATCAGAAGGAATACTCAGTCTAGACACTTCTTGTGATTTTTAACTTTGGTATGTGGTTACTCTGAAATAACAGGCTTTGAAAGGAAAATTGTCTGAAACGGCTTGCTCTTTACTGCAAGCATTAAGGACCTTCGAGGAGAGAAAACATTAAGCATTAAAGGGCTCTTCAGTCTCACGGAGGAAGGCATAGTACGAAAGGGGTGTCTGAATGCTGGGACAGACAAATGTGCATGGGATGTGAAACACACTTTTAACAGAGTTACAATCCACTGGAACAAATTATCATTGAAAGTGTTGTTTTTTTCTTTGTGCTCTTAAGCTAAGGCTGGGTGTCTTGCTGACTCTTGGTTTAGCCCAACAAAACTATGCTTCAGAGAACACAAATTACTAGAACCTGTGTAGGAGTAGCTGGTTGTGTATGTTTACCTGTAAAATACAGATCAGTTTACGTGTGTTGATAGAGTTTTCTGAACTTAAGTGTTGGGAATTTAACAGCGAATGCTTGTCCATGAATTTTCTCAAGTTTCTCAAGTTCTCCATGTTCCTTCCCTTGATTTCTAGCTTGTTTGTACATGCACATTGGTGCAGAGAACTCCTTACTTTTGGTTTTGGTGGGTTTTAGCATCATCTGGAGCCTCACTGTGTCCAGGCACAGGTGATATCAGAAGTGTGATGGTGTATATGAAGAGTGAAATAGCCACTTCCCTATAACGCAAATGCCTCCAGCATCTCTCAGTGCCCTTATCTTGCACTCTGCTCAAGATCTCCTGTATGTATTAACCTCCAGCCTGAAAAGGGTTCTTCTGCTTCTTGATGAATTGGCTGTGAGATGTGGAAACCAACCTGAGTTGGTTCCAAGGAAACCCGTATTAATCACGCCATTGTGAAAACCATATATGGCAAACCCAGTTAGCAGCTGCTTTCAAAAGCTTTGGGAGACTTTAAAGTACAGGGACAAGAGCCATACTTACATACTTCTGACAGCTAAATAAAACCTTGGTGGTAAGCATGGAGCTCCAGCAGGCGAATGACATGAAGCATCTGGATTCCCTTATTGTATGCTAAAAAAAAGAAAGAGGTTTGAGCCTAAAGAGAATGATCCTTGAATCCATGAGCTGAGCAGGGACCTTTATGGGGATAACAAGGAAGAACCTCTTGGGTTTAGGCGGTACCTGGGACTGGGCTCTTGGGATGGCATGCATGCATTTACCTGACCACCAATTTAGGCTCAGTTTAAGTGGGCGGTCAGAATCTTGTTGCCTCTGCCTTTATCTTTTAGGTGGCTCACAATGTAATAAGGCAGATTGAAACCTATGTTGAACAGTGACGCTGTTTCAGGAGGTGTGCCCATTCTGTGCCTTCGGTGAGCAGGGATGAGGAGGAAGTAATAACATGTGTTGGACTAATTGCACCCTGTGCCCAAAGGCAGGGGTACAGGAGGCTGCAGATAGCCTGGGCATGCTGAGATCTGGCATTGCTGAGTGTTTGTGAGTTGGGCTTTGCAAGGTGCATAGCATTGCACAACAAAGAAATTGCATGCAATTAAAATAATGTTTTGTTATTAATTATTTAAATGTAATTAAATTGTGGTTAATTGACTGTGTAAGATCATGCCCACACCTAAACTCTGCTGTGGCTCTGCATAATGCTCCTATACACCAGCCTTTCTGGAAAGGCAAATCCACTCATTAGGCAGGTGTTCCCTTGCTCACTTTGTTCTGTTTTTTCACTAACATTTTGCCCAGGGGGGACCTGATTATTCACTTGCAATTAGAGGAAATCACAGCTTGTTGAGAGTGGGCTGGTGTGGGAGCATGTTTCACCTGCCTTGAAAGTTGTTTTTGTTGGGTTTTTTAATTCCATCAGTGAGTTAAGCTCAGGGAAGAAGTATTTAGAAAGCCTGTGCTTTATGGAGGGACAGGACTCTGTTCCAGGAAGGTTTGGTTTCGTTAGGGTTTCTCACTTGCCTGACTCAGGCTTGGCTTGTTGCTTTTCTCCTTCCCACCCATCCCATTCCCTCATTACTTCATCTTTTTTGTTTCTCATTCCTTCTACATCCCAGCACCACGTTCCTCCTTCACACTTTTGTCAGTCATTCCTCACTTCTTCCTACTTCTCATTCTGTCCACTGCTGGCCTGGTTAGCTCCCCCTTCTCTCCTTTCTGTTTCTATTTTATCCTTCCGCATCTCCCAAGCACATAATGAGGAACAGATTGGGTTCCTTACTGGGCTCATCGGCGAAGAGCACCATGTTGATGCCAGGTTGAGCTGATATGATATGATACTACAGACAGGAGTTGGAAATAAGTAAACGTGGTTATTGTGGCACATTGAGATTCTTGGCTCTGCCCCAAGAGATTTATAAAAAATAAAAAGAAGAAGAAAAGTGAAGGAGGGAGGGAGACAGCAGCTGAAGAGTCTGTTGCAGCTCACTTAGAAGGAAAAAAAACCCTTGCAGAGAATCAACTATATTTTTTTTTGAGCTGATTTTGTAATGATTCCATCAATCACACTACTTTATATCATTGGATAACATGATGAAAATAATGTTCTTTATACTTCAGTTTGTTTGTGCTTTCCCTTATTGGAAAGATCTCCCAGCACCACTGGGAGCAGATAGTTTGAGGACTTCATAAACTGCTTGCAAGATAGCTGTTGGCATCTTATCTGGGTATCACACATAGCTGATATGTGATATTTAGGTTGGCTGCATGCTTTATATATATATATATATATATATGTATACATGGTGTTTTCAGTTTAGAGGAAGCCTAAGATCTGACAGTCCAATACAGATACAGTATAAACAGTTATTGATGGAGAACTGATAACCTGCCAGGTACTTCTACAAATAAATCAAGCTTGAGCATGATCTGAAGTTAATGGCATTCTGTCTTGGTACCCCTATTAACTATTTATTCATGGTCTTTATTTTTTTTTTCTTCATCTTTTCTTGGCTGTAGAATCACAGAATGGTTTGGGTTGGAAAGGACCTTAAGATCATTTAATTCCAGCTCTCCTGCCATGGGCAGGGACACCTTCCACTGGACCAGGTTGCTCCAATCCCCATCCAACCTGACCTTGAACACTTCCAGGGATGGAGCATTCACCACTTCCTTGGGCAACCCATTCCAGTGCCTCACCCCCCTCACAGTAGAGGACTTCTTCCTTATATCTAAGATGAACTTCCCATGTTTATGTTTGGACCCATTGATCCTTGCTCTATTGCTGCAGTATGATGAGTAAATAGATAATGTAGGAATAAACCACCCATACCAGATAGAGATCCAGTGGGTCCCCTGGGTAGTGTGAACTGCTGGGGGTGGGGGTTTTGAGTGCCATTTCTTACCCTGCAAATGATATATTGGAAGATTTTAAGGGAATCTATAGGTCCAAATTTCCTGAAAAGTATATAGGCAGCTCCTCCTGATCTTGGAGGGAGCCTGCTATGGAGCATTTCCAAGACTCATGCTTCTATGTGCTAGCAGGGATAAAAGTGTATTTTACTGAAGCGGTGCTGATGATAAATGCATTAGCTGTCATGAGGGCCTTCAGTACAAGGGAAATGAGAGCCCTCTCAGGATAAGAGTACACTTGAGGCTCGATGGTGTTTTCGTTGGAGGCAATTGGTTGGGACAATGAAACATCAGCTCCCCAGGGGAATACTCTTGCAAAATCAACCTTTCTCCTGGAGGCAGTGGATATACTTTGTCATGATGGTAGGGGTTCATGGGCTTTTAGAATTGACCCTCTTTCATTGCATGCATTGGCTGAACGAAAAGGGAAGCAGATGTCAACAACAGTGAGGCTGATCCCAGGTACAGCAGTGCAGTTAATGCCATTTTTTGTAAGTATCCAGCACTTGAGGCTCTGCTCTGCATTTAAGTCCTCCTTCATTCCACACATGAGTGACAGCCTTGACTACACTGTTTGACTGGCATTTTCTGCTGCTAAAACATGGTTTGGGCACCATCCTGCTGTAGAATGGCATTATATTGCCAGTGAGATAGGAGAGGGGATACGCAGTTCTCAAGGTTTTAAAAGACATAAATGCAATTGTCAGTATTTCTGAAGAAAATGTTAATCAGGGCTTTCACTGTGATTATTTACTGGGACTCGTCATCCTGGGTAAACAGTTTATTTAACAACTTGCCAGTTATCCTGCTGTAGGGTGCACTGGGGGAAGTGAGAAAGGAACCATAAAGACCTGCTAAAGTTCAACAAGCCCATCCTAAGGCTGCTTTGTCCTGTAGCATTTGATATTAAATGGATCCGTGATTACTTAGCAGAAAATTAGTATTGATAATTACAGGGGTTCTGTTAAAAAAAGGAGAACAAATGCTGGTACACACACAGACTGCATCAACAACAAATATGTGTTTCTGTGAAGTTCGGCATTTCTTACATGGGGAAACAAGCAAACTTTTAGGGGTGAATTATGTGTCTTCTCACATGCATATTAGAGTGAAATCACTCTTGCTCCAGGTGAGATAGTAATATGTTTCTTTTCTTGACAACACTTCAAAGTGTTCTTTGCTGTATCTGAGAGGAATGCTCGCATGAACCTTTCCTCCACAAACTGCCACCTCTGTGGGCAGTGTGTCAAATAATGGCTTTATTCCACATGCTGCAATACAGAGCTTTCTAAGAATCTGTTTTTCACATTCCAAAGAATTTAGGCCTAATCTCTGCCTCGTGGTGATATTGATATTTATATTTCTCTAACACCATTAGGCATCCTAACAAAAATGAGTGGAACTCTTCTCGCCCTTCCCCCTTCTTCCTCCACTGCAAAGCCCTCAATGTATATATTGGCTATAAGATGACATTAGTCTGATCATATAGCATGCAAACACATACTGCACCAAGTTCAACTCCATAGCACATTACCCATTTTATGGCCTTATGTTTTCTGTAGTGAGACTGTTTTCCTTCCAATCCGAGATGCAGTCCTCTTGTGTGTGTATTAAACCTTAGCAATGGTGCCCTAATGTATTGTTAGATAGTCTGGCTCGACTGCCTCCCTGCTTTCACAACTATAATCTTGGGCATTAAGTGAGATGGCCAGAATCTGTGCTGTGTGGTTCATTCCTGCCTGCATGGAGCAGGGTGTGCGTGCAGGGAAATGTTTTGCTTGGTAGCATTTTTGCTTTTTGTTTTTAAGTATGCATGCCTACTCCATGCCTGTATTCCTGGAGGAATTAAATCTGCGGTCTTGGACTGGGCCCCAAGGATGCCCTTACTGTAGCACACTGATTGATTTAAGCCTTATGGTAGACATTTCTCTTCTGCTGGAGAGACAAAAGCAGGTCTGAAGAGAAGTATCTGTGTTGGGCTCCTTTTGCAGTCCTGCTTCATGCAGACAGAGAAAGAGAGGACACATTTTTCTCTCTTCCTACGGACAAGCCTGGAACCTGCAGGATGCTATGGGGAGTAGGATACTGGAGGGTGAAGAAGGTGCTGCCGCCATCACACACAATAGTATCTGGCCTGAAGTAGACAGGTGTTTGACTGCTATGGAATTGCCCAGTCTTCTCCATCAGTTGAACCTCAGTTCTTCCCATGCTTCTGACTGCTTTGAGTCAAAGCCTTCAAACCCGCCATGGCAGAAAGCCATGTCTGGAGGATGGCCAGAACCACCAGCAGTGACTTTCAGTGGGAGGCTCCTCCAGGCTGTTGTTCTGTGCTGGGATTTTCCTGTTTATTTGGTATTTTTTAATTTTAATTCATTTTATTTTCCCATTTCTTCAGGGATGGTTTCCATAGTGTGCTGTGTCTCAGAACAGTGAGGAGCACTAGTAGCAGGGCAAGCCTGAGCTTTGTGGAATTTACTGTTTTCCTTTGTTTTCCAGGGCAAGCCTTTGGGAATTGTTTAAATACATTTCAGCTTACACTAACTTAGTCCTGTTTCTTTCCCATCCCATAAGGAAGACTGGACGAAAGAAACACTGTCAGATTCACAAAAATCTTGAATTAAAATGGGTTAAACTAAGGATAAACCCCTAAATATTGTAAGGGCTGTATCTACAGCTGACCACTGTGTTTGGGAATGGAGTGGGGTTACATCCAGCAACAAGGGGCACATCCTTTCCAGGGTGTATAATAAATAGGGAGGGGTATTAGAATTCTGGGAAACTTTCACCCATGGAAATTTTCATTGCAATAAATACAAAAATGGATAAAGCAAACGCGTACAGTAACTGCAGCATAATGTCATCTGCTATTTATTTCTGAAGTCTAAAGCAAACAAATATGATCTAATGGAGAAAATACTTTGAAAGCCAAAAAGGAAAGGGCAAAAAAAAAAAGAGGGGGTGTGCCTAAGTCCATGGATCGTGCTTTTTGTTTGTGATAAATATAGAAACCATCTAATATATTGTCCAAAACTCAGACAATTTCAGACAAAGAGTACCAAAAAAAAAAAAAAAAAAAGAAAACAATTGGCTTAAAGCTGGGAAAAAAATAGTGTCTGGAAATACTGTGGTATTTAGTGGGAGTTTTAATCTAAGAAAGTGACTTATGCTTTGTTCTCATCTACACTGAGGGCTTTGTGGTGTGACCACATGCCTCTCCTACACGGTGGTGACAGGAGGTGGTGAGCTGTGGGAGTGGATGCACATCCTCGGGGATGTGCATGACACAAAAATAACTGTAATTCCCACATATTCAGGCAGAGGTACCTGTATTTTAATGCCCTGAGATTAGATCACCAAGCTGCTCAGTCCCCTTGAGGCAGTGTTCCTGCAGTGGCTGATATGGTGGGACCCAGTGCCAGTTGTGTTACTGAAAAGCTTATTACTGATGTTTTCCTACTTATGTCTGTTACTAATAGCTTTGAACTTTTTCAGTATGGAGTCAGCCCCCAAATGTCACCCTAGTAAGGGAGTGTTTTTCCCAACTTCTAAAAGATTCTGGTAATTTTTATGATCTCTGCTCACCTTTTGCTCTCCTCCAGCTCTTTGAACATGGATATGTTTGGATCAAGAGGGATTTTTGGAAGCAAATCGGGTTGTGCTCACTTTGTGGGCTTTGGTTCACATTGGGAATGGTCTTAGAGGGCCCAAATCTGATTTGTTTTCAGAAAACTGAACTAAGTTAATGTTCATATGCACATGGTGCACTCCAGTAGTGTGGGTATGCAGCCATGGGACCAGACTGGAGCACAGCCCCTTAGAACACAGAGGATGGCACTGGGCTCCTGAGAACCCATTACTGTGCTGTACAGATCCACTGCAATTGCGTCTTAAGCCTATCCATAGTCTTATTCTATCTGATAAAGTCATGGAATTTAAGACCTGAAAGGACCATTATTCATCTTTCTGAATAATGGAATCAATATATTACTCAGCGATTCTTTCAGCCTCATGATAGCACACACAGCTTAGACAATTTTGGCCTAGGAAACAATGGATCAATTTACAGATTAATATGATGGATTTCTTTCTGCTCTTACTGTGAATAAAGGGTTCAATTCTATTCTGATTTTTTTGGCATTTTCTTCTTTATTCCCACAGTTGTTGACAACTGCTTTTTTGGCCCTATTTGGATGGGGTTTTTTTTACTCACTTGTCTGCATCTTCTTCCATACTTCACCTGTTTTTTAGGTAAAGCCAAAGGTATTGCTCCACTGTGAAACTACATCATCTATGAAGGTGGTTACTGCCAGTTCAGGATAGAGAGACATATTTGATAACATGAAGTCTGCTGTTGCAATGTACTTAAAATTTTATAAGGCTTTGGACTTGGTGCCAACTGTGTAGACATAACAGCATATAATAGAGGGATTTAAAACCGTTTGGATGATGTGTGTCAAAATGTTGTTGTTGGGAAAGGATATCAGTGAGGAAGTTGTTTCTCACTAGATACTTCTGGGAACAGTTCTTGGGTTGATGCTGCTCAATATTTCAATATTTGCAGTATGGAATAAAATCTTTGCAAATGACATAAAGATAGGTGAGGGTGCTAAAAATGAGGAGATCATTTGTCAGTGTGGGCAAAAAGAGCTATTTCAGTCCTCTAATGCATCCAAGAAGGTGAGAGGAGGTTTTGTTTCCGAACTGGCCAGGACAACATTCTGATGCTGGCAATATGGTACCGAGCAGAGACCAGAGGAGACTTCAGTCACTGCAAAAAGATACAAAAGCAAGGACTGAATGTATTTGCTTTTGTCAAAGAGAAGGTTGCTTGGTGTCTTCATCCTTCCATGTGGATATATGTGAAAGAGTTACTGAAGACTGGAATCTTGGTGGTTCTCTTGGTGAAAGCATGACAAGATCCAGTGACTGAAAGCTGATGTGAGAAATCTTTTCTCTGGACTGGTACTTACTAATGAAAGCCACTAAATATCAGAATGGTTGCAGAGGAAGGTGATGGCTCATAGACTTTGAAAAGGATTAGTTACTTCTGAAAAAGAAAAGCATTTATATATTACTGGGTATTTGTGCTTTGTGCTCTTGACCTTGAAATCTAGAAGTCATTTATCCACCTGCTCATCCTGGCCCTTGATATCCCTTGAGGAGAGTGAAGATTACCTCTGTAGCCTTCAGGAGGTTTTTAATACTTGAGGCTCTCTGTGCTGCTGATACATATAATCAATTCTGTGTTTCTTCTCTCAAACTTGTTTTCTGCCAGGGTCAGAATGGATGAATCGCTGCTTTCTTTCTCAACACATGATTACCATGGGATGTGCTGGGTCTCTTTTTTTTTTTCTTTGTTTGGCTGAGTTTTTTCTTCTTGTCTCTTCCCTGTGGAGGGAGGGTCCTCATTTGAAGATAAGAGACTGAAGATGATGAATGAATGCTTGGTCCTGTCAGTTTGGCCAGGGAGGCTCTATTCTGTGGTCAAGATCACAGCAATAGCTGTTTGAAGGAAGCAGAGATTTCTCCATGGCATGATCAGCAGAGAACTTGGAAAAATTCATCTCTGCAGCAGGGCTCATTCGTCATCCAGGGCCATCATTTTTGCCATCTCTTTCCTACTCATTTCGCTGCCATGTCTCTAGTAGGAGCTGTGAGCACCAAGGCTGTTTGTTTTTCCTTCAGCCTCAGGCATCTTGAGATCAGTTCACCCTAAGGTCAATGTCTGAAATGTGTCTGAAGAGTCACACCTAGAAGTGCGAGCCTGTGCATGCAGACCTGGGAGGATCATGGGTGTTGAGTATGTAAGTGTTAAAGATGCCCATGTTTTGGTCCTGTAAATCTATGGAGATTCCAGCAAAAGCCTTGCTTTGCTTCGCTTATCAGCTTTATGAATCAGCAGTGAGAAACCAGTGCTATTTCTCTTGGGAAAGACAAACGAACACTATCTGTAAACACTTTTCCCCAAATAGTCAGTTTGACTGTTGGAAGCAGTTGTGGACCTCAAGACAACTTGACAAAGGAGAGTAGAAACAGAGGATGGCTGTGGGTCAGATCACATAGAGAAGGTTATCTCTACAACCTTTAAAGGCCAGCAGCTTAATTTTGATTTTGTAAATGAAAGCTTAAATTCTGCAGATGGCTTTGATAAGGCGGCACATTGATTTTTCATCTCCTGTTTGTTATTACTGTGAGGTCGGGAAAGGGCCCTGCGTTAAGGATATCTGAGAGGAAGAAAAAAAGCAAGGAAAGAAGGAGCAAAAAAAGTGTAAAGTCTTCACAGGCCCAAAGCTATAAAGGGAAGAAAGCCAGTCTTGCTAGGAATGACACATCAAAGCAGCTTAGGGGGAAAGTATCTGTTTGTATTCCCACTGTAGTTCCTCTTTTCCACTACCACCCCTGGAGCACGTTCTTGACCTCAGCAGTAAATTATTACAGTAAGCGCTTTTGTTTTTATGTTTTCATTTTTGGGAATGAACAAAAAAGGTGATGTCAGGCACGGGGTGGGCAGGCAGACAGGGAAAGCAGTGTTTGTTTCCCCTTGCGACGAAATAGAGCAGTCTATAATTATGATTTATTTAGTTTTGATGTGCAGCACACGGAACTCCCCTCTGAGCCGCATTTCTTACTGTGCGGATCAGGCACTGAAATGCAGCTACTGGTAATAACTGTGATTGTTCAGGTATTTGCAAAATCCCTTGGAAATAACAGAATTACTTGTGGGTTCGTGGGTTTGTTGGGGCTTTTTTAATGCTTTCTCCCACGTGGAGAGGATATTATTGTGCAGCTTGAAGTCTAGCAAGCAGTCACTTTGATGTTCTCTTTCTTTTCTCCTGCCTCTTCACACTGGAAAGATAAGATAAATTCTCCCTGCCAAAGACAGCTTGGGTTGGGAGGGAGCGGGGCAGTTGCCCGCTGCTCACCCTTGCTGCTTCTTCGCATCTCAGTGCTCCTTATTTGGAGCTGAATTTGCTTGGTGCCTCACCAAAGCATCTCCCTCCAACCCAGTTTATTAATCCCACCTGCACTTTAATTTTTACTCATTAGGCACAAAAGGACAGGTGATTTAAATACAGCTATTTAAAACGCACGTGCTATTCTTACACAAAGTGTTGGTATTGTTTTAGTGCCTCTTTTTATGTCTTTCCAAGATGAAATCGGCAGAGGATGGTCAATGAATTTTGGCTGAGTTTCTGTGTGTGTTGGCTACCATTCAGAAACCCTCTTTGGCTGGCTGCAGTTTTCTCTGTCTCCAGTCTATCTTATGAGAAGGTATTTGCTTTTAATGATTCTTGCCTTGTAGCGGTGCTGGCAGATGTTATGCCATCCCTTTTCTGAGTGACAGCCTCAGTCCCAGCCTCTGCTTCAGAGATGAATATGAGCGGTTGCCTCTGAAACATTTTAATCTCACTTTTGGTCATAATGAAAAATGGGTAATCAAACCCCGTAAATCATCACCAGGAGACAGTAAACACTGCTCAGAAGTGTTCAACATCAGGCATGGATTGCACCTGAACCTTAAATCATCGCTGCCTGCACCCAGGCAAGCTCATCGCTTGGTAAGCTGGCATCTTGGAAAGGTGCTTCATGAATGATGCCAAGGGGTGACTTGTGCTCCCGTCAGGCTGAGTTTATTTGAGCTTTGTTTCGGTTTTGCTTTGGATTTTGGCTGTGGCTGGCAGGGTGTCCCCTCACCATGCCTGGGACTCTCTGGGACAAGCTGGCTGTGACCAGCTTGTATGGACCAGGCACAGGTCTGCTGCACAGGCTGTTGGTGTGAAAGAAGAAAAGGATCTTTGCAAAGATCCTAATGGAAACTTGTATTGGTCAAGCACCTCTGTAATCTTTAATGGCTCTTTCTACAAATGCACTGGGATTTGAACTGAAATGCGTGTACTCTGTGATAATGGTTTGGGTTGGAAGAGACCCTAAAGATCATCCAGTTCCAGCCCCCTGCCATGGTCAGGGACACCTTCCGCTGGACCAGGTTGCTCAAGGCCCTGTCCATCCTGACCTTGAATACTTCCAGGGATGGGGTGTTAATGACTTCTTTGGGCAACCTGTTCCAGTGTCTCACCACCCTCACAGTAAAGAACTTCTTCCTTAATAATTTCCTAATAGGTTCTTCCTTAATAACCCTCAAAGTTATTAGTCTGTGGAAATTTGTCAGTGAAAATTGGCTTGGTTTGCTGAAAGAATAGTTCATCTGCCTTATTTTTGTATGGAAGTTATGAGACTTTATAGCAACATTGGGAAAAATTAATGCAAAAGAATGGTTTTCATTCCTAAAAATGACCTTTCCCTTTTTTTTTGCCCAGCAGTCAGGCACTTGTCAGATGATGCCAATAACTGAAATTCCTGAAATGCATTTGCTGCTGACCTGAAAATCTCCTGAGGGAGATGCTTATGGCATAGACATCATGCTCAGGCACCTTGTACAGCTGAAATTTGTTAAACTGCAGGAAGGTTAAGTGTTGGTAAAAGAAACAACCCAAAATCTCTAAAATTGCTGCCAGCATATTAATGTCAATGTTTCTGAAATAACAGAAAGTTGGAACAATTGAGGTGGAGGCCATATGTTGCTATTTAAATACAGCTTCATTAAATACAGCTTCATCGAGGCTTTCATTTTTAATGCAAGCAGGCGGGTGCTGTTGAGGGTGTCACCTGCACCCCACCACCCAAGGGTATGACCAGGTCTGCCTACAGCAGCCACAGGGTGCGCATGAGCTGGAAGGGGTTAGTGCCAGCGACCAATGGAGGGTTAAAACCACAGATAAGCTCATGCCAAAACCCACCAGAAGCAAAGACTTGTGTTGAATTCAGCAGGGTTTGGATGCAGAGGTGGTTTGCTGGGGTTTCTTATTTTATCATCTTCATATTTGACTTAAATTATAAGTGCAAATGAAATGTAAAAACCTCAGCAAAGCTCTATTAGCCCAGGTTTTTCCTCCATCTTCCTGATCGTGTGCAGCTCCTGAGAATTTAGAGGGACCCTCCGGAGGCAACAGGGGACTGGTAATGGCTGAAGTCATGCAGGTCCAGACTTGAGGTCAGGGGAGGTACCAGCATTGCTGAGCATGCCAAAACTAGGTCTTGACTGCACCTGCTTCTAGGTGATGATATTAGTCTATTATCTCCTAGGCCTTCAAATAATTTTCCTGTATTCGGTCCCATTCAAAAATGATTGTAAAAGCTGTTATTCATCTAGTAGGATGAGGAACTGTTTTCTGTTACTTTTTATTCTTTTTTTTCTGTATCGATGCTGTTTATTTGGGTGTAATTGAATTTTGGGGTTTTGCCAATTTTAGGTGAGCATCTGCTACTTTTTACTGGATGAGTATTATCACCAGCAGTATGTCAGAGGGATGATCATTAGGTAAATAAAGAATGATTAATAGTCTTATCACTGTCATTAACAGTTTTCCTAATGCTAAATAGCAGCAGTTTAAGGATATGGACAACTGATTATCTGGCTGGGGTTGATGACGGCTTTCATCTAGACTCTGTTTTCCGTGAAAGGTTGTACCTGATGACATTTTGATGTTCTTTCCAACCTCGGCTGTTCTATGATTCTAACATCATCTGAAATGTATATATCAGCATCTCTCAACAGTCCTTCTTCCTGCTCAGAAAGAAGTCTTGCTGCTTAGTAAGAAATCTGTAAAGTAGCAGGGTTTTTTTCTACACCTATCTGCAACCATTGGACTATGCCATTGGAAGATGATTTGGAAACTGCATTATCTGAGCTATAATCAAGGTGGTGGTTGCTTTTCTAAGCCATGCTTGTTCTCCAGCTACACTCAGATGATCCTGGCACTGCCTGCCCCTGTAAAGCAGTGGATCCTTTTGAGTCTGACTTAGCTTCCAAACCTGCAGAGCAAACAGAAAGAAAACTCATCTTTAAATAACCTACTTCCGCAGCCCCAGGGAAAGTGATGAATCTCCTTGTGCCAGGTGAGCAGCTGGGACCTCAGTTTAATGGCAGCTTGCAGAGTTCTAGCTTTAGTCTGTTTGCAGAGGCTTCTGTGTATGGCTGTGTAGAACTGGAGGAAGAAACCCCGTTGCTATCAATAACTTTGATACCATTATCCTCACAAAGAAATACTGAGACTTATTACTAGCTGAGGGTACCACATTGATACAGATACTACAATCAAAGACTGTGTCTTGTATTATAATTTAAAGACTGTTGTTAAACAGAGGTGTAGCAAAGATTAAATGATATGGTTCAAGGTTCTTGGAATCACAGCTGATGGGCTGATTGCGTACTGGAGAGAGACTGGGGGGGGGAAGCCACACAGAGTAGCGTGAGGTCTGTTTGAAATGGGGATGTTAAGTCATGCTCCCAGAAAAGAGTGACAAAGGCATCAGGAGAGAAAATGAATGGAAGTGTAGTGTGTCTGGGTGCAGGTTGGAGGGATTTCTTCTGCATGTACAATTTCCTTCTGTTCTTGGATTTAGATATAAAAGGAAATTTATATTCTGAAGGAAAAGGACACCTCCACTCACAGAGTCTCTCACACATACATAAGACCATGCCACCAATGAGCAAATGTTTACAATGCTCTCTCTTCAACACTCGGCATGGCAGGGTAGCCTGCAGAAAGAACAGTATTTCTTCCATGCCCTTTCAGCTTAGGTCTGTGCTGATGCTACCACCTGTGACCTATGAGAGCTGTGTTTGCTGTCGCTGCTGACCTGGGGATTCAGGCTAGCAGACAGAAAGATGAAAGACTAATACCTTCATGCATTTCATGGAGCCATTCATTCCTCAAAGGGTTTGCTAGCAAATGCTCCTGCTCCTTGGTGTTCTGGCAGGTTTTGATACACCGTTAAATGGTGAAGGTGCATTTTCACACCTTTTTTTCTGCTTTTCTTGTGGTCATAGCACTTACAAACTCAAGATACTGTCATCTGTCCTCATGTCCTTCAAAGCTGTTCCTATTGTGTATCATGCATATTCAAGGAGCTGTTTAATTTTGCTTCACTAAGGCGATTTACATGCTTAATTACCGCTCATAGGCTTTTCCAATGAGCTCTGTGAAGGAGCTGAATATAAGAACAAAAAGAGGGGGGGAAAGGAGGAGACATTATAGAGACATGATGCTCTCCAATAAATAACCACAGACAGCTCTGGATGTACTCAGTGCCAGAGCTGCCTATCCCAGGGCAGGAAAAGAAATTCTGGGGCAAGTGGAATCAATAAGTCAGCACTTGGAAGTAAACAGTGTCAAAGTAATACCCTGGAGCAGTTTTCTGAGGAGAGAAAGATCAAGTCAGTAACAGAGCTGGCTTGTTTTTTTTTTTGTGAAATTGCCTTTTTTTTCCTGTGGGAATTGATGTGGGTGCTTGTAATGCTGACCACTAGAGCCGAATCCAGTAAAGAGATACTGGGATTACTTGTCCCATATTGCCATTTAGTTTTGCTATTGACTGATTTTGGTCATATCCTGAAGGGTTCAATGTAGGCAACCTTGAGGGGATGGATTTCATGTAGGATTGCACTTCAGAGGTGTTATTTTCTATGTCGGATATCTTTGAGCTTCTGTTGTGACATTTCTGGAATCAGCTGGGTTGCTCAGCATTGGATCTATAATCCCTGGGTTTGACTATAGTGCTACTTTTACTAGCAGCAGAGAGATTAATTAAAACTGATGGGTTATAGGGAATAATTGAATTCCTTGGGACCCTTTTGCTCTTGCTATGGAGAAGGAAGTTCCTCCAAAATGGGAAGACTGGTGTGCAGGCAGTCCTAGGTGTCCTCTGGTAGGAAGAACATCATCCTGCTGGTGCCCCTTGGCCATCTGCAGCACAGACTGAGAAGGGTTTGGCACACTGTGCCAGCAGGCTGTTCTTGGAACATGAGGGTTTGGGCTCACCAGGAGCAGAGTATGGATGGGCTATCACATACAGCAAACACATGTTGCTTTCCAGCTTGGTTCCTGTCTCTGAGCACTTTGTAATCATGGGAAGTAATTAGCAAGTAGACTAATAGGATGAAGGTGTTACAGAGATTTAATTTCCTGGAGAACAACTTCCCATATTTGGGGGGGGGGGGGGGGGGGTATTTGTTTTGTTTTGTTTTGTTTTGGAAAAGCAAAAATTTTCCAGCTGAACTCCGGCTGACGTAAGGATTGCCTCTGTCTTCCTTTCTAAGAGCTTTAACAAGCAGCTGATTTATAGCTTCCAACAGTAAAGTGTATTATGAAGGGGAACCTTGCTGAAAAGCAGAGAGAGGCAAACACAAAACGGCTCGGAGATGCACACAGTAGGAGTCTGCCGTTTCTGAGCAACCCGTCGTTCCTAGCAGTAGTTGATGGCTGAGCTGCTCTCTTCTGTTCCCACGTGTTTATCTATCGTACCTCTGTGTATGTCTTTCTATGTGCATACTTAGATTTTGTGGTCATTGTCAATCCTGGCCTTGTGTTGGAAACCAAATCTGGAGCCAGAGGAGACATTCAGTCTGCTCTGAAGGTCCTTCCCCAAGTGGTGGTAGGATTCCCTGTGGATGCCAGGACTTGCCGAGGATGGGGTTTGGTCTCTTGACTTAAGTGGTCTCCATATTATAAATATTTTAAATGAGTTTGCACAATAAATTAACAGTTTTTTTTTGTTAAAACCTGTTGTCAGCCCAGCTAGTTTAAATACTGGCAGGACAGAACCTCTGTAAACTTTTCACACTGGGATTTGTGCAGGCTGCTTCCCAGGTTATCTGCTGCTGGTGAGTTTTCCTTTTCATCTGCTGTCAGTACCTTCAGCTCATAAATGAGCTACAGATTAACTGTCAAGGCTGCGTTGGTTTACTTTGCAATGGTAATGGTAAGCTTCCCAGCATGAGGAGCTTGGGCTCTCTGGCTGCCTTTGCTCCAGAGAGTGTCGGTTCAGAGCTTTGGGACACTTGTAAGACCAAATAGTGCCTTCTCAGAGGCTTCTTGGTCTTCAGGCGTGATATTTTAAATGGTTTTTGAGTCAAAGGTTAAATTTATGTCTTCATCCCAAACACGGAGTGTATTCAAATGGGTCAATCATTCATATCATTAAAGTATAAGCTTGCTTTGTTTGTTTTAAAAGACATTGATTTTATGATTACCCCAGAGTTAGCCACTGAAAACCTCAGGAATTTACAGCTTAATTGAAATCCAAATATTGAATGCTGTAGGAATGTGTCATTAGGGAGCTCAGTGATGGGCTCTGCCATCTAGTGACACCCACAAGAAAGAAGGAAATGTTGACAAAAACAAACCAGCTCCCACATCTGAATATTTGTAAAGGCTGCTTGCTATGACCCTAGGTCATAACCAGTGAAACACCTCGGTCACAGTGGCGTCCTCCTCGTCTGACAGCCTGGCTCAGCTTAGCTCAGCTTTGCTTTGGCCTCCTTAGCTCTGCAAGGAGATCTTTGCAGATTAAAACCACCCTGTGTTTTTACTGGTCTGAGCATTTACTCTTTCAGGAAGGTTGAGTCAACACCTGGCAATTAACTCTATAGGGGCCCTGTTCTGTGTGTTTTGGCAAGCAGGACCAAACAGCAGTGCCCCATCCATGGGGAGGCCCGCACCCAACCAAGTCCTTAAATGCCTGAGGTCTTGAAAACCATTTGTGAGATCTCAGAATGCAGGTCGTGCGGTGTCCTTCAGTTCATCCCATCTATCTAAAGCTATTTCTTTCCCCTTTTTTTGGTCTTCCAAAGGGCATCGCAGCAGGAGCGTGTATCTGGTTTTTTGGGGGCGTGCTTGCAACCTCTGGTCCTCCCGGGGCAACAACTTGGGTGATGCAGGGCACAGGACATTCTCTCCACTGGAGGCAAGGGTTGACCACTACATCAAATGGCAATGAAATGCCAAGGAGGACAGACAGGCTCCTCTCCTCCTTCCCTGGGAGCATTGCTTGGGATTTGCACATGGCTTGGCTCTCTGCCTGTGATTCAGGGGCACGGGGATGCTTATAGCTCACTAGCCTTGTGAAAATGAAAAAGCCTGTTTCAACTCAGAAACAGACTTCAACGTGGCTTTCAACTTGGCTGACCAAGTGCTGGCCAAGTTTTTCTATCTCTTCTATTTCTTTCGTCCATCCTGTCAAAACTTTCTCTTTGAAACCCGGTCTTTTTATTGTCTTTCTATATGCATGGTCTTTCCTACCTAAAGGTTTTAAGCTGTCAGGAGTTCCTATTTTTTTTTTTTTCCAGGGCTGTTGTTATTAAATCTATCTCTATTACTGATGTTTTCCGAATCTTTTGGCTCAATTCAGGAATAAAGTAAAATCCTCTTGGAAAGTTGTGGGCATATGAGTAGTTAAGCACACACCAAACTGTGGGAGCAGGGCCTCACATAACCCTATTTCTCCTGCCTTTGCTCCTGTAAGGCCTCATGGCCTCCATGCTGTCAGTCAATGTTAAATAATGTCCTACCAGTATTTAAAAGCGCTAATGACTCCATATCCTCAGTCACATCTGTGCTCAGTGAATAAAACTATAAAGCTTCTATAAGCTTCACGCATTTGGCAAAGCTCTGGGGCTCTGATCTTAACTTTTTCCTGCTCCAGCTGTGTTATATCCATTAAACGTGAATAAAGACCTTCTCAGTCTTACAGTAGAAGACAGCCAAGAGAGGGGAGAGGGAAAGGAAAGGGAAACAAAATACACAGTTGAGGTATTTGAGATGGCATTGAGGAGGTGGATTTTGCTGTAGGAGTCTTTTGCTGAAGATGAAGCAAGATCTAACTGAAGAAGAGGTGATGTGATCTGACCTGTGAGCTCTTTCCTCTGCGCTGACAGACTCAAACCTGTCACTCGTCCACAAGTTTGACTCTGGGAGGGCTCTGATAACTGTTTTAAAGGACAACGTTGGCTTTGCCACAGGGGAGTTGGGGCTACATGGGCTGTCCCACCACCTCGTGTGGTGCTTAGGCTGGAGCAAGGAAGCATCTGCTCAGCATCATTCACCTGAGAGCCTCTGATGCCTTTACGTTAAACAGAAATGATTGCTAAATACACTGTGGAGTTAGGAGCAAATTTAAAGGAATCAGGATTTTGCTGTCATCTCTACCTATTCATTTCCATTTGTGAAGACAGTGTTGGTGGGCTCTGGGATGTCCATCCTGTGAGTGATGGTACTCCTTGAGAAGAGACGCGGAGAGACGGAGGTGATGCAGGAGGACACCTGGGGCCAGCTCCCAGCAGCATCAGGCCTGGTCAGGGTCTTTTGAAAAGCTGAAGGTAGAAAACAGGGAGAGCTCAGGTGGTTTGGGCACCCAGTTGGATTATTCAGATGGTGACCTACCTGCTATGCAGAGCCTGCAGGAGGGAAGTATTAGCACATCGAAAGGGGGCAACCACAGGAATACATTTGTCTTGCCATTGTTTTAACCTGGGTTTGGGAAGGCTGGTGGTGCTGAAAGAAGAAGAGATTGCTTTCCTGGTAACATGGTGGCTGCTTTCTAATGGGAAACCTCTGTTTGTGTTGGCATCTGAACAGCTGCCAAAGTGTTGTGTAGTTTTAAGATATGACTGTGTCATTTACTATTTTTCGTGCTGCTGTGCTGTATTTTAAGTAGCACCACTTGTCAGCCTAGCATCGGAAAGCAGCAAAAAGAAATTACTCAGATGCATTAAAAATAGAAAAATCCTCAGAATACAGCAAATGTTCTTCGGTTATTAAGGTCTAAGACATGTTCGCTTGTTATTGTTTAAACAGAAGCTATTAACCTTTCTGTCCCTAACACTTATTCCTTCCCTCCCTTTTTCTGCTCGTGCATTTTGCAGCCCAGATGAGTATTCAGTGACTAGTTTTAATAAATGATTTCTTATTTTCGGAGGTGAGGCAAGGAGCATAAACGTTGATGCCCCTGGTTGTATTAAAGAGGTCGTCGATAATTAAGCAGTTGCCAGGGCCTGGGCAGTTTGTTGATGTGTTTTTTAATTTTCTGGTGAATGAATGATGTTCTTCAAAGAGAGCTGTCATTGGGGAAATCAGAGACGTACTGAAGCACACCCGTGTTGTCTGTGCTGTCATGCTCAGTGCAAGTCCAGGGGTATTATAATGAAGCTTATGGGCAAAGCTAATTATGCATCTGTCAGATGCAGTGACAAATGCTGTGTGCATCCCTGTATTAAACTGGTGAAAATATGTGTCAGCTGTGGGGGTTTCAAGTTGTTTTCACAACAGCTCACCATGTTGTGAGGCGTAGATGATTTGTGCACCATCTATAATGTAAGAGACAATCATCTGTACAACAAAATCTGACCTGTGCTGGGTTGACCCTGGCTGGACACCAGGACAGAGCAAAACTGCTCTATCACTGCCCACCTCAGTTGGACAGGGGAGAGAAAATGTAAAGAAAGTCTCGTGGGTTGAGATAAGGACAATGAGAGATCATTCACCCATTCCCATCACGGGCAAACCAGACTTGACTTGGGGAAAATCAATTCATTACCAGCCAAATCAAAGTAGGATAATGAGAAATAAAAGCTAAATCGTAAAACACACACAGAGATCTCCCTTCTTCCCGGGCTCAGCTTGACTCATGATTTTCTCTACCTCCTTCCCCCAAGTGGCACAAGAGGACAGGGAATGGGGGCTGTGGTCAGTTCATCACGCACTGTCTCTGCTGCTCCTTCCTCTTCAGGACTCCTCACACTGTTCCCCTGCTTCAGCGCGGGTCTGTGCCATGGGTGCATCCTTCAGGAATAGACTGCTCCAGCATGGGTCCCTTCCATGGGCTGCAGGTGAAGATCTGCTCCACTATGGGCCTCCATAGGCTGCAGGGGGACAGCCTTGCTTCACCATTGTCTGCACCATGGGCTGCAGGGGAAACACTGCCTTGGCACCTCCAGCACCTCCTCCTCTCCTTCTCCACTGACCCTGGTGTCTGCAGGGATGCTTCTCTCACATATTCTCACTCCTCTCTCCAGCTGCAATTGCTCCTGTGCAGTAACTCCCCCAACTTCTTAACTATGTTATCCCAGAGGAGCTCCCACCGCCACTGATGGGCTTGGCCTTCCCCAGTTGGTGGGCCCATCTCAGAGCTGACTTCATTGGCTCTACTGGAGACAGGGGAAGCTTCTGGCATCTTCTCATAGAAGCCACCCCTATAGCCCCCCAGCTACTGAAACCTTGCCATGCAAACCCTGTACAGGAGTGGGGAACATAAGATTACCACAGCGTGTGGAACTAACCCATGGCATTTTGTAAGACAAGGATGGGATTTGATTTGCTTAAGGAATTCACTCTGTGCAGTGTATGACTAACTTCCCTGGGCTGCTGTGAAAGCCTTGTGCATCGGTCTCTTGCAGCATTACTTCTGAAATGTGATGCTGAAGCAGCCCAGAGCTGTGTTAGGAGACACAGACAGCAAATCCTGTTTTGCTGTAAATAGAAAGGATTCTAGTCATGGTCCGCTGCAAGGATGGAGAAGAAACCCTCCTATGGACCCAGGGAGGTTTAATAGTAGAAGCTTCAGAGGGATCAGGCTCTTGACTGTCCTTGCATTTGCAGCTGTGCTGCAGTTCTTGCTTCCCCAAAGTTATAAGGATTTGCAGTAGCAAGTCCTCACAAATGCTGCTTGTCTCTGCTTTGCCCCCATTCCATGACTCGAGCTGCTTGCTGGTGCTCTTCAGATGCATGGGCAGCAATGATCAATTTCTAGTGGCTGACGCAGAGTGCAATCTTACCCCAATCAGAATTTTGTCTTATTTCCATTAGGGAGCACAGCTTTTTCTTCAGAGCAATTTCCATGAGACCAGATACAGGCTGCTCATTACAAACAGAACGATGCTCGAGCTCAGTAACCTGCCTGGAGAGGACAATGCCGTTTAAAGCCCCAAGTTAATGAAAAGTCCACAGCACACTTTTGATAAGCTTTGTCATCCCTTTGTCTGCAGATCATAGACCCTGCATTTTAATTTACTATACATAATGCTTTCTTAATGAGTTCCAGTGGATAGCCATTGAAACATGGCACTGCAGCTGCCAGCATGATTATGAAAGAGAGGAGGTTATTTGATTTACGTGATACTCCGTTATGGTAACTAATATTTGCAGACAGGATACAATAGAGGAAGAAAAAAGCCCTCCATTTAGATTTTGGTATCTCAGGCCTAAGGTGCTAAATCAATTTATTTTGCATGTACGTGGGCAAACTGCTAATTGAAAACTAATGGAATTAGAGTTGAGTCTTGGAAGTGTTGAAAGACTCCCGTTTGCTTTGCACCATAAAGTTCAAGCAAACCAGTAACACTACCAGGATTTTCAAAGTGCAAATGAGCTGCTTAATTTAGTACACAGAAGCATTTTATAGATGAGGTCCCTCATCTCCTCCCCAGTTTCAAAACAAATAAAAATAACCAAAACTTGGGAACAACACAATTGTAATGCTCTGGCAGAAGGGATGCATTGCAGAGGGTAAGCTTTTATTTTGCAGGGAGTTGCTTTCTTGGCCTCCTTTCCTTTTCTTCAGCTGGGTCCTGTGAGCAAGCCTTTATCTGGAGGTCTTTGTGTGTGTGTACGCCGTTCCCCTTTCCTATACATCCTTGCATAGCATCACAATGCTGTCTTCTCGCACAGAGGCACTATTTAAAGGGTTTACAGGGTTGTTCTATTGTTCTTCCTGTTATTTTTTTCCTCTTTATGGGGATGGGAGCCAGGATGCCTTTGTGTGCTAGGCAGTAAACAGGGTGAATTGCTGTGCTGATTATTTAAACTGAGTTTGTATGTGGTGAATGAACACATGCGTTTATGGTGGGATGATACTGTGGGACCCAAGTCTAGGAACAGATTTACATTCTGGTGCCTAATTCAAGACACAAGCTGCTGGAAAAAAAAAAGAATGTGTGAATATGGAATGTATTAAGTTTTGTATGATGGCAGCTTCTGGCATTTTCCAAGTTAGACCACTTGACTTGACTGTCTTAGCATTCTTAGTGGTTTTCTATTAGTATTATTATTGTTGTTGTTCTTATTATGATTGTTATTGTTGTTATTATTCCTCTATGTGTTTGGAAAGCCAAACAGGGTTAGCAGGGGGTAAGACATGCCTGTGGGTTTTGCAGATGCTTGAAGGCACTCTGAACTGGTGAGACTGAGATTTCCAGATTCCAGTCCCAGGTGTGGAGAGAGGAGTTGTCACAAGCCTTCACGCTTCGTTGTCCTCTCATTTGTCTGTCCTAGTCCATCTCTGTCTTCCCAATACAGTGCTCCCAAGTTTTCCGTTTCCTGGAATAGGCTGCCCAGGGAAGTGGTTGGGTTGCCGTCCCTGGAGGTATTTAAAAGACGTGTAGATGTGGAGCTTAGGATCATGGTTTAGTGGTGGACTTGGCAGTGCTGGGTTAGCAATTGGACTCAATGATCTAAAAGGTCTTTTCCAACCTAAACAATTCTATGATCCTATGATCATGCACCACGTAATATTCCATACAAAAATATCCCTTGCCCAATGACTAGCAAGAGGTCTGGAGCAGCAGTTACAGGAACATCTCACCCTGGATCTGCAGCTCAGATACCAAGAGCATCCTGAAGAGTCAAACACAAGTGTGTCTCTACTCATCCCATGAAAATTGCAATTTTCCTCACCAAATTTGCAAAACAAAGTATTCCATCCATAAAATTAGATAGTTTTGGCTTGGCCTAAAACAAAAGAGTGGTGATAATTAATTTTCTCTGATACAGATCTCCAGTATGAAAGTTTAAATGCTGAATCATTTAAGTTTGGCAAAGTGTGAAAGAGCAGAGTCCTGCAGCCAAAGGCATGTACACTAATGGTGAATGGACTTGAAGCACACATTCCCCTTTTGTAGCTTGTGAGCAAATACATACGTCTGTATGTGCACTGTGCGAGGCTGAGTCATCAGTGTTACCCCTTTGCCAAGACATGGAGCCTCTGGAAGAACGAGAGATGCATGTGAAAATACACCCATTGCTAGATCATAGGGATGTGGCAAGGGGAGAGCTGCAGCAAGGCTGCAGGGATGCTCATGTGTGGAGTGGCTTTTGTGTGAGAGGAGATTAAATGAATGGGGATTGTGACTTGTAGAGAGGTAATACAGCATGGAAATGCCAGAGGTGGCTTTTTCTGCAGTGGTAAAAAGCGAAGGTGGAAAGGTGTGAGTTTTCATGGGTGTGCTTCTAAAAGGTCTACAGATGTCAAATGAAATAACCAGAGCAAACAAGGGGAGTGTGTCTCATTCCTTGTCTTATTCCCCAGCAGCACATGTTTGGATTGCACAGCTCTGCACTGAAATGAGACTGAAATGGGTTCACAAAAGGGCTACAGAAAGTTGTGGATGAAAAGCCTTCTGAGAGCTATTACCTACCAAGAAACGGTTACTTCTGATGGCTCAGGAATCCTCTAATTTTAGCTTGCCAGAAGCTGGTATGGTCTGCCTGGGCAGGTCTCGCTGTACTCAAGTAGCCTTCCATCTGGCTCCAAGCAGCAGCAGAAATGAGTTCATGGTTTGGTTCAGTCCAGCCATCCTTCTGCCTGTTATTTTGCTGAGCTTTTAAATTAGTCCTTTCTCATATTTTTAGACGTTTATGAGAAGCTATTGCTTTACTAGAACTGTAATTAAACTCCAGAACTCTTTATAACTCCTGTTTGGAAGTAGGTCAGTTTGCACTTACTTGTCTTGAAGGTTTTTTTCCTTTTTTCATGTCTTAGTTGTAGGCTGACTTACCATCTGCCTTGCCTTGGCAAAGCAAAGGAGCGGAAGATAAGATTTGTAAGATATAATTGGGCTATTATTAATCATTTATCTCCCGTGAGGTAAGTCACTGGCAATTACCCTTGACCATGTTTCTGGATCTTCATGGTTTTCTATGGCAGACTTCAAGCTCAGAAAGCCTTCCCGTTAAAAAAGTCCCAAATAAAAGACACATGCTGACTCAGATACGTTAAAACTGTATATGGACAACAGGCAGTTGTTTGCAGGGCAGCAGCTGGGGTTTGTACACTTGGGAAATCACAGGGTGAGCCCAAGCAGGATGCAGGCATGATGATCACCCCAGGGGTATCACCGAGCGGTTAGGTTGTCTCCCCTGCTGCTCTGTTACACTAGGTTATCAGCGACATGAAGGAAAACAGTTGTGTATAGTCCATGGTTACTTCACCAGTAGGATTATTTATTGTAATTTTAGCGTAACAAGTCTCCATAGTCAAGGAATATGTGAATTCACGCATCCTGTGTTTGTCATTCTATAGACATAGTCAAGAGTTTGCTAATTTCCTCAGTTTTGCAGTGAATTTTCAATAAAAAGGTTGAAAAATGCACTTCCTTCAACATCCCAAAAGTAATTCTGCTTTTGGTCCAGCTCATTGAGTTTCTTACCCTCCGGCAACTGGAGGCTAAATGAGCAGAGGCAGCTTCCCTCCTCCTTGAAGCAAGACCAGACAAAAATGCTGCCTCTAACATCAGCGTAGTCCCTTGGATTAATGGCTGCACCCAGCAGCTAGCAATTGCTAACCCTCCTTTTTTATATATATAAGAAATTTGTATTTGAATCTAAATTATCAAAAGACAAAAAACCAATTGAGATGCTTTTTCCTTTGCTGTTTGTTGTTTCAGGCCTCCTGCCATAAGTTTTTTTCTGACTTGAATACAAACTGTTCTTCTTATAGCTTTCACTTTGAAATGGTTTCTTTGTTTTATCTGTGTTTGTGTGCGTACGTGTGCTTTTAAAAGCTTGCAGATGTTTTTTCCTCACCTCGTCATTATAGCTAGCTGTTATTTTTGTGTTCATTTGGACTTTGGCTGAAAAGTAAGGCCTGCAGGAGCAGGAGATTATTGCTCAGTCCAAGGAAGGGGGTATATGAGTGTTTGGAAGCAGATGGGAACATGTAGAGGTTTCAGTAGAGGACTGTAAGAAAACAAATGCCACAGATTATTAAGACTTAATGAAATGAGGGCTTGTATAATTATTACATTTGCAGCTTAAAAGGAAACATGCCATAAATATAAATTAACCTTCATTTTTCATCATCCTTCTCTACTGACAGCTATTGTTATAGGACGAAACACTCAGTATCTGTTATTTTTTGCACTTTTTAAGGTCAACTAAAGCAGCTGACAGCAGTCCACTTTTCCTTTGCTTTCCCATGCATTTCATAGCTGCTGGACACTGCAGCCTGCCAAGTTTCTTGGTGATTAAGAATCAAACAGGATAGTAAAGTTTACAAGCGTGAAGGCTGGTAGCACACAGTGTGATATTGGGTGTCTGGAAATGTCTCAGTCTTTTTGGCTCAAGCTGTAAAAAGCCTGTTGGCCTTCTAATTATTTCTGCAGACCTATACTTATATTATGACTATTTTTATATTGTACAGAATTGAATATTTAAATTTTGGGTTGAAATAATCAGGCTGTCTGACAGCAAAAGGAAAGGATTAAAAAATAACCAGTGACTTCTAATATGGTTCACAGGGTCTTGGAGAGGTTATGTCTGTTGCTCCCACCTGAGTCAGATAAACCGGTAAGGAAATAGAAAAATGACTAGTCATGGGAGTAATAAAGACTGCTTTTCGGAGAGAAATCTTAAAATTGTAGGGTTTATGGTACTTAATTTATCAAAACAGATGAAGCAGTGATTGGTGAACGTGGTAAAAGCTTTCACCCAGTACAGTGCAAAGTGCTGTGGGTGTCTTCACTGCAACAGAGAAAGGGGAAAAGACCTGAAAGAGAGGAGGTTGGATGTCAGAGCATGAGACACTGGAACAGACTGTGCCCCATCTCCCTGTGTCTTGGGGAAAATCAGGAATACATAAGCTGCATAGCCCAGGTTTTGAAGTTGAATCAAGGATTATGAGTGAAATTATGTTGTCTGAGAGGTCAGATTAGGTGATCTAATGATCCTTTTTGACCTTAAAAGCTATTATTATGTGCCATTATCCATTTCAGCTATGGATAGGCCACATCTGTTACACAGAGTCCATGGTTATGATACTGTTTGGCTGGAGAAAAAAATGTCAAAATTAATAAATAGAATCTGACTTTATAGCTTTGTACCAGATTTCTTTGGGGAAATTTCCTGAGGTCTTTTATTTTTAATATAGATCCAGGCTTTGGCTTTGGTGATTTGTCTTGCTGCCAGATAAAGTTTGTTGAAAGGAACATAGTGATTAATGGCACAGACATTTTAAAATTCTTGTGAGATGGGCTGGGATTATTATTTTCATTCTTTGAGTTTTACCATGTAATGCCTGCTGTCAGAAGATAAGTGCAATGTGACTTAATCATCACTTGGGGAGAGGCCATTAGTGATGAATCCAGGTACTACAGGCGACCATGTAGATGACTGAATAAATAGTGTTCTTTCTGTACTAGCATATATTACACAAATATCATGGTGCTGGTGTTTGACTGCTACAAGTAGAATGAGTTTTTGCAAGGTTTTATATCTCACGAGGAGAGCAAAACCACATAGGCAGCAGATGAATGAAGCAGGAACAGTGTAGTCCTGATTTGCAGAGGAAGAAATGAGTTTGGCTTGATACTCTCAAGCCCTGGAAGTGAGGTAGGGACTTAGCAAAGCAAAATAGGTATGTATGAGCACACTGAAAGGTAATTCAACTTCAAGTAAAGGTTTTCTAAGAGTCATAGAGTCAAAGGGAACTTGGATCTTCTTTGTGTTCTGCAAAGGGATAATTTAAAACATATTGAGAAATTAAAGTTTGTTTAAAAGGCAGATAAGGATTAGAGTGAAAGTAATTTAGGGCTGGGCACAACACAGGGATATTGCAGCTATTCCAAAACAAACTTAATAAATGCAGTGTATCTAGAATTAAGGTTAACCTTAAAAGAAATCAAATATGTTAAAGAATAGAAATGCAAAATCAGTTCACCCAAAGGATTTAACTGTGTTCTATACTGGGGTCATGTAATATCTATATAGTTACAGTAAGTGAGTAATACAGTTTTATTCTTCAAGTCCTGGAATATTTTAAATTGGTCTTTTAAATAATGTTTTCCTCTTAAGTTGTACCTGCAGGATCAAGATATGGTTGGAGGAGGATCTGAGGAAGGTTGCTACCAACACATTTTCAATTGATTTTAGTTCATAAAATGACAAATGACCCTATTTGTGAGTTCTCAGAAAATGCCATCTGAACTTTCTGCTGTACAGGCAAGATGTGGTATATTCTATAGTTTAGGCTTTGCTTTTAGTGTAGAGCTCAAAGCTCTACACTAAAAGGGAAACTAAGTGGCACTTCTAGAGTGAAAGGTCTGCAAAATCTTAGAATTTTATGTGAAAAATGACTCAAGAAGACTTTGAACCTGAGAGAAATGTTACAGGCAGAATTGCCAAGGCAATGGAATGAAACTGGGTATGTGCTTGAATGTGAGTTGAATCCTGCAATGGGGCTCAGAAAGGGAGAGGAAGAAAGAAAGGCAGGGTCAAGAACTGGCCAGAGAAATTCAATGATGCGTCTATTCTGACTGGAAACCCAAGCAATGCTGATGCAGAGCGGTGGCTCACAGAGGAGTGAGAAGGGATGGCAAGTGAAGGGCAAGGAATCTATTCTCAGATACCAGCAATTGGGGTTTTTGGGTGGCTAAGGGAGTCTGGCTACCACTAACTATGCAGTTAGTGAGACAGTGCTGGAAGAAGCCATGAGAAACACCTCCTTCTGTAAGGAGAGTTTCTCATGTCATTGAGGTCATGCAAATCCATATCCCTGGTGGACTCTGAGGCTTGTGAGTTGTGGAAGTGGCCCCAGTGACAGGGATATTGGTCAATCTGCTGTGGAAAATGCAGATCCAGTGATGCGTTCAGACCCTGGCATGTGCCAGGACACATGGAAAGTGAATATTTGACCATTGGGACTGTCACTGTTTCACTGGAGCTGTTGCTAGAAATAAAGCACATTTCCTTGGGTTGAAGGGGGATTTTGGCTTGGTGTAAGGCTGCTTTAGTGGATTTAGAGGCAGCAAGGCATTTCACAACCTTCCTGTAAGATCAGCAACGGCACAGGATGCCGAGTCCGCCATATGTTCATGTTTAATAGCAGTTTAGAAGTCTGTGAATTTTGCCTATGGGATGCCTAAAGACTCTGGGGTCATGTAAATTGAAACAATGCAAAGTTTATTGTGCATTTAACTTAATTTAAATACCTAGAAACAAGCACAGGGGGATTCTTACCAGTTGCAGTTATTGGTTTTAATAAATACCGTTGTAATTGAATGTGATTTAATAAAACCACTTTATTTCCAGCCTTTTGGAGTGGGAGTGCAACTCCCCAAGGGGAAGGCAACAGAAAGGGTTAATCAGAATAACTTTTATTTTAACTCAATCAGTATTAGTGAGCCACTCGAAGAATCAGGTGGGCATTTGGTTTCATTCACACAGGCTACAAACTGAGTGTTTAATCTTGGTGGTGATGAAAAGGTCTGTGCCGAGGAGGTTACTTCACTTGTAGACCAATATCATGGTCTTTTTCATAGGGATTAATGCAGGACAGTGGTGACTCTCCCAGTTGACCCTGCTGGCTTTCAGAGCTGAGGAGATGCTGCCCACAGGGCTACATGTCCATGGCTTTGCCCATCAGTGGTCCTCTTTCTGTTTTATTTGGCGCAATGTGGTCCTAGATCTTCTGCAAACTAATGCGATCTCATCTAACATAATCTGTTTGTGTTCAAAATCCCTGTTGAAGTTAGAGGCAAAGTTAGTATTCATTTCAGATGGTAATCCTGGAGATAGGTGTGTGATTGCCATGTGTTGTTTTAATAGCAAATTCCCTAAAGCCATCACCAGATTGGTCAAATCTGTGTTGCATTACTTGTACCCAGCCTGTTTTATTAAAAACACCTGGGTGAAGCTAAAAGTTATCTGGCACCAATTGGATATCCAGCATCTAAAAGCTATCCACTTGTTTATGTAGTATTTAGGGATCAGAATAAATGCTTTCAGCATAGTATCACTGCTGAGGAAATCAGTTTTTAAGGCATGACTCAAAAGTCACTAATAAATTTCCTTGTAGAGACGCCACCAGATAAGTAAAACGGGTCCTTGACACAGCATTTAAGGTATTAATCTGCTTTAGGCATTGAGATGGAATCTTTATTTTCTTAAAATGGAGTAAGGGCATCAGAGATGGTTTTTAATATTCCGTAGAATAACATGGAATCTGTATGGCTATTACAGAAAGAAATAGGATCTCTAAATTTGGGGTAAGATCAAGGAGAGACCTTTTAGTTCTGTGGCCACCATAATATTACCTTTTGCTAAGCTTTGGAAAACAGTGTGTACGGTTTGTAAAGTGTAACAGTAATTTCTTCTTTGATGAGGGCTCCAATTACTGTGATTTTATCTTACGATGTTTGATTGTGTAATCTTTAGAAAACCATTTAGACATGCTGAAGCATTAGCACCAGGTGTACGGTACCATGAAATCTGTTATAAAACAGCTGTTAGCATCGCATTTGCCAAGTATCTGTAAATAATTGAAAGACCCAGTTAAGAAAATACTTGCTATTTATGCAGTATCACCTTGTGAATGCTGTGTGTGGTAGCACAGCACGAGTTGTGTACCCATCTTGCTGAAACTTCACTGAGAAGCCCAATACTCTCATCTGTAGGAACCTTTGGTACTTGGTAATAATTGTAGTAAAGTGATTCATGGGATCTGGTAACAATATTTCTTGGAGTTTGATTGTCAGTGAAATATGGAGCCTGTGAAAGTGGTATTTCTGGGGCCACTGAAGCCTGTGATCCTGATGGCAAAGATGGCAATCAGTGATATAATAATATACAGTTGTAGAATCATAGAATATTTAGGGTTGGAAAGGACTTTAAGATCATCTAGTAATCAGTGATATAATGCTAAATCAAAGACAATAATGAATAAAATGATAATCAATGTTATAATAATAAATTATACAATAGTAATAGGAAAAGTGTGTCAGAGGTACCACACTCCTGTAACCTGTGAGTCTGGGAGATGCCCATGTGCCATTGTCCTCCTTTTTGTGCACTGACAATGAACAAACAACCCACCAGCTGCAAAGCTTGCTTAGAAAAGCCTAAATTTGATCCAAGATCTGGAAACACCACAGAACATGAATAGGAGAGTATTTGATAACATCTTATTAAATATTGTCCTTTGACAGATGTCCTGTGAACACTGTATTATCCTAGAATGAAAATGAAATTCAAGATAAAAAACAAAGAAACAGGCTCTATTAACACTAAAGAGCCTCTGCAGGTTTCCCTATCTGGGCCAGCTTCTTTGTGTCTTCCTCCCTCAGCGGGTCCATGTCGGTTTATATTTCATCAGACGATATACATTTTAGTCTTTACAACTTTCTCCCTCTCATTTCTCTCCCATCATTTATTATTTAACCCTCTAAAGCATTTTATGCCTTTGCAAAGTGTCATAAAAAATAAAGTCGATTGGTATAAATATTGCATTGTGAAATTTCTGTGTTTGTGACCTGTTTTTTTGTTGCCTTACATTGATGAGATACTAAATATTAGCTTAGATTTAGTGCCTATTGGGCATAAATTACGTACCTGCGTACATGTAAATTCAACAATATGCCCAATGAAGTTAAAACTCTCAGTGTATAACTGTGTTGGTGCCTGTGCATTAGTGTGTATTGCAAGCTGGAGAGATTTCTTGTTTACAGATAATTATTTCCTGTGGCATCAGAAATTCTCCAGAGTGCTGTTTTTTAATTTAAAAAGGAAAATAAAAAATCATAGAGTTGGAAAAGTAGTTTTACAGAAACCCTGCGCTTGGATTCATAGCTTTCATTGGCAGCAAGTGTTGTATATAGCACTTGACTGTCCTGTTTCAGTTAATTAAAAGAATAGTAAAAATAAAGCATGAAACAACCACAGTTTGAGTCAAGTTTGTCCATTTCTCTGGATGTCAGTTTTCACCAGGTTGGATCCCCAGACTGGTAGATTTGTAGCATTTTATTTATGGTATTTTACTGAGGTGCAGAGACCTGATGTAGCGTCATGATTTCTGGTTTTGTGCCTTGAATATGGAAGCATTTCATCCCACTCTCTTTTACACCAGGGATGAGGTGACCAGCATCAATAAGAGAGAAGGTCCACATGGTTGATGTTAAACATGGTCAAGGTAGACCATGCTATATGGGGACCTTTGTTATCTGAAGTATCTACCTATCTGCCAGGTAGACAGAACTGTGTATTTATAACTGAAAGCATAAAATGGATTATACTGGAAAAGAGTGGTATGTGGGAGAGAAAGTAGAAAGCAGAGATTACTTTAGGTACTTGGAATGAATCTTTCTTTAATCAGAGCCCTGGAGTGAAAATCCAAAGATTTAAAAGGTAGTGTGGATCGAGGCCAATAACAACAGTTTGTCAATTTTAGTGGGCTTAAATTAATCTTAATGCAGACAGAGAATTTCTAATAAATTAATCCTTAAAAAGAAGAAAAAAGCAACCAGGACTATGGATCTCTTTATGTAAGATAAATAATAGGAAAGGAAGCATTTCTCCTGATAAGATGACAAGTGTAGAATAATCCTGAAGATACCTTTACACATAATGCTTTGGTTAAGCAGGCTAAATATTTATGGAAATCACAGGCAGTGGAACTTTTGTGCTACTTTATTTCCAGATGAAGGACATTTGAGTCACCAAAAGAAGAGCATTAAATATGACTAGTGAGTTTTTACAACATTAGTTTGAGTTGTTAGGTGAACCCGGATTCCATTTACACCATTCATGGGGTGGGTCTCTGTGGGGTGATGTGCCAGAGAATATTCTTCCAAGAGGAAAATATCTTAAATGGAAGTAAAAAAAAGAATACACTGGTCCAATGATCCTTTGGGAAATCCCTTCCCACAGGACAGTGTTTTGTAGGTCTTTTGAAAGCTGTATTTTCCACCAAGAGATTTCCCAACCATGCACCATACATACAAGGATTTGGGAGATGGCAATAGAGTTTGGTTTGAATGTCTTAGTTCCTCCCTGTCTTCTCCAGCATTGATGAATGGGAGAAGAGGTTGAAAAATGAAAGCAAAAGGAAAATAAAATATTTCTAGTAGTTTTTCCCCCCAAACCCCTTTTTGTTGTCCTCAGAAAGGCCTGTTTTTAACCAGGCTGTTTTTACTCAAGGTGAGGAGACCCAGGTTTTCACAACGGTGATGCTGAAGGCATTGCTCCTGGTATATGCAAAACCTGCAGTTGAAACAGAGTGGGTAGTTCATGCCTCAGAGCTACTGCAATCAGGTTATTTGCAAACCTAGCCAGAAATTGCGAACTGGGGGGCACCCAGCCCAGGCTTGGAGGTTTTTATAAGGGTTGTATGTCTGAGGAAGGTCAGGGAAATCTTTTCCTCTCCTGTATACCGAGCTTCCTTGTCGGGAGACCATAAACTTTGAGAAACATGGCTAGAAGCACTCATTTCTTATATTTTTCTTTTTCAACCCAATCTGCAGATGGTTTCATCAAGAAAGCTTCTTTCCTTTGTACCAATTCTCTCTATCTTATGCATATTTCAGGGGAATCTGTGCAAAAGAAAGGGGATTTTTAGCGGAAAAGCATTTCCTGCTTTTCTGAACTGTGCACTGTCATCCTGTTGTCTGAACTGTAATTGTTCGGCGTTGCTGGTGCTCAGGGAGCAGACTGCACACTCAGCATCCTCAGAGATCTCTCTCTCCATTCCCCAGTAGCCCAAGGATATCTGTTTTTCTGACGCAGCTGATTTTTGAGTACATCAGAGACCAAGATTTCAAAGCTAGTTTGTCTACAAGATCTCTAGGATGGCAGAGCACATTATTTTGTGGTCATCTTATTCCATGTGATGTCCATGTGATAGAGTTTGTGTGTGTTCTTGTATCTGTGTCTCTAGGGACTGTTTATTAAGGGGAAAATGTGCGGAAGAGCCAAAAAGAGGGACTGAATATCTGGCATGGTTTCTCTTGAGATTTCTTCCTCTTCTATTAACCTTTCCACCATAACCACTTTTGTATTTCTGGTCTTAATTAGAATTTCGAGTGGAGCTGTGGAAGGAGCGTATCTATCCCCCAGTTGATTCCTCCATCTGATTTGGCATCCAGAAATACATTTCTTAGGAATTAATTATAATTGCTTTTGATGGAAAGCCAACTTTTTTTCATGTTTTAACTGTTAATTCTTAGCTTGTTTAACATGTGATTAAATAATGATGATAAGCTGGAATGCAGGCTTTCTGTATATTTGTGATTTGAAAGGTTGTGTATTTCCAACTTGGTGTGGCTACGTGGCTATGGTATATTAGCGGTAAGCACGGAGGTGCATGCTTTGGAGGGGCAAAAAGGCAAGACAGTACATAAAGAGGCTTTTAGACTTGTGCTGGTTAATGAAAGGTTCAAACTACTACCTTTTGGACTGCATGACTAGTTTGCAGCCTACTCTATAACCTCCCCAGCTGTATTCAGGTTGGAGAAGTTCATTGCTGTGGTTTATTCTTATTTCTCTTCAAGAAAATGACACTTACTTCTCAACAGCTGCATGTTGCTGAGGAGGGGATAGGAGCATCTCTTTTCTCGTGTTTTTTTTTGTGTCATAGGGACAATGCGTAACACCCAGCTTCTGGGTCAGAAAAAGATGCTGTAGCCTCTGCTTTGGGCACTCCCCACGAGATGCTCCTGGAGCTTTGGATTTTCTTTTTCCTGGGTTTTTCTGTATATCTTTTTGGTATGCCTGTTATTGCAGCTTCCAAGAGTACCTCCTCGTGCTGGTAACCATGTTTTTAATCCTTGTCCTTTGCGTGACAGCCAGAGATGTCACACAGGTTCTTCAAGACAGGTTAAAACATCTTTAGACACTTTATGCTGCTGGAATTGTTTGTGACTGTCAGGAAAAAGGCCTTTGCTGGGTGATTTTATTCTGAAAACTGACTTTGTAAAAAGAGTCGTAGCTGTCCAAGCACACGTCTTTGTCAAATTCACTGAGCTTACAAGTGCGGAAGAGCTTTTTCTCCTGCCAGCTTTAAAAACCCATCCCAGTGCCAATCACTACGTGGATTGTTTTCAGTTGAGACCGACAGTTTGTCAAAGTCATGATGGTTGTGAGTAAAGAAGACAAAGGCTTTTCTTTAGCTCAGTGAGTGTAGCTGTGTATAAGCTGTATCTCTGGGAAGGTAGGATCCTTCCCCAGACTCATCATAAATGGGCAAAAACTAGGTAAAAGATGCCTTGTTAATGTCAAACACTCGTTTGCGCTATTAATTTAGGCGATAGGATTTTTCGAGACAGCTTTCAGTATGACATGAAATGTGGGACCCAGAAATGCTGTGTGGGTAAGTGCTTTGTGCAAGTATAAATTGCAGGTTATTAGCAGAAGTTGCTGCTGGGAGGCAGGCAGTGAAGGCAAAGCGCTGCACACCTCTGGAGCAACTCTGACAGGCAATCACTTGCAACAGGCTCCAGCACAACTGTACAGCCACAATTCAGCTGGCGCTTGGAAAGGGGCAATCAACAAGGGTTGAGGAATTGTCACTTTGAGTCCATCTTTTGGGTCCAAAGTGATTTCTTTTCAGCTAGGCGTAAAGCTATCCAATTTATCCCCCAGACAGTAAGCAGCCAAAGGAAGGGCTTTAAGTGAGGAGTGAAATAAAAGAAGTTTTTAGACTTGCTTAGAAACTTCCAGGAATGCCATGAAATCAAGGCCACTTTTGGTTTGCATTCCATGATCAGCCTTGTCAAAAAGGAGTAAAAATAATGGATTTTTAATAACAGAAGTTCTAATTGTCTAAACTTCATCCCCTCACTGAGAATTGCTGTTTACAGTGCCTGAGATCATCCTCAGCTTTAGCCCTGACCTGGGAGCTCCTGAACTCAAACTAGGGTTAGTGGTACAGAGGAGAGTTTTGTTTGTCTCATGTTGCTGTGTTTTTGTTCCTGGTTTTACTTAAATAGGATGAATTGATTGTCTTTGTCACTTTCAGCCTTTCCTGACCAGAAGTGTGCTCTCTATGAGAGAGGCATGACCTGGGGTGGGATGGACTGATGTGTTGTGGAGTGCTACCAGCCAGAATAGATGGTGAGATTGCTAGTAGTTTGGTGAGGGCTTTTGGTCAAGATGACAAGATGAGTTAAGAATTGGTGATGTTAGATAATGAATGAAAATAGCTGTACTCTATGAGACCAAACTCAGATGTTCTACCATGGCTGAGAGGTCTTCTTGAGCCTGTACTGGCTGTAAATGGTGGGACACACACCGTGCTGCAGGAGGAAGGGTTATGATTTTGAGAATATACGTGCTTTTGCAGTATTGTTTAAGAGATGGTTGGGAAGCAATAAGAAATTACTGGAACCTGGATGTGGCTAATTGCCAAATCCTATTAAATGGTGGTGGATTGATTTTCATGATTGTCAACCTGAACTAACGATGTGTTTGCATAACTTTGTACGTTATCTTCAAGGAGGTGAGAAAAGGAACTGAAAACATCCTTTTTTTCCTGTGTTCAGACATTTGTTGTTCTGTATCTGCGTGCAGCAGATTAGCAGAGGAAGGACTGTGTAGGGATCAATTGCTTCCTGCTCATGATGGAGATGACATCCCTGTTCCACCCTCAGGGCCCCTCAGAGTCAGGCCCCAGGGAGTGATTATGAAGTCTCCTGGCAATGGCCGTATCTCTTGTGCACACGGTGTCAGGCATCCTCATTTACACGGGCACCACTGGTTTATTTATTGCAGTGTAATCGCTTGCTGTGTTTGTACTGCTTTTTAAAGCTCACATAAATGATCCTACTCCACTCAATCTACTATTGTACTTATTCCAGAATACTGTCTCTCACCTTTGAATGTCCTTTATCACTGAAGCAATTTGATTCCTCCTTTGGCTTTTGTTGATAATCTTTCTATTCCCTCTTTAACTACTTCAGCCCAGTGAGCCTTCTTCCTTTGGGAAGCCTCTCCTTTTTGTTCTTAACTGTGCTTTACCCAGTGGCAAACTAAGACCCTGTCTCTTCCCCACCAAGGAGACAAAACCTTCTCCTCGCCTCCTTGCCACTTCTGCCTTTATTTTTTTCAGTGTTACTCTTTTAGGAAGCAAAAAAAGTGTTTAAGTGGTCGCAATAGTTGTATTTATCTCTGTCTGTGGTCCCCATTCCTTTACACCCCATGCAAGAGACATGATGAATAAAACATGCAGGTAAAATTGTATTTAAAGAGTTACACTACTGAGAGCACTGCTGGTTTCTTGCTATTCTTATTTTCAGCTGTGGCTCATCCTGCCTTGCCTGGCTGACCAGTCTTTGGTCCCATGGCTCTCTTCTGCCATCTAACCTGGGAAATCTCAGGTGGGTTTTATTCACTTCCTCCCCAGCATGTCTCTCTCTTCAGTCTGATTCTTGCTTTGGTGGCATCTTCTTCATCGCACTTATCCTGGATTAGGGAGTTTCATTTGCAGTCACACCTGCAGCACGTCCCTTCAAGTCTCTCAAATAGGTTCTCTGAGGCATTTTCTTAATTTCTTCTGTCTCCTTGTCACTGAAGGTGCTAGGCAGGTCACTAGTAAATCATCACATCATCTCAAGTAACCTCTTTGTCAGTATACCCAACGTGTTCAACTGTTCTGTTTGGACTTGGGAGTATTGTGTTCTCTTGGTTTACAGTTTACTTCCTCCCCTCCCTTCATCATTCCCTAATACCTGACCCCCTATCATGGTGCTTGTTGGCATTTTACATTTTCTCTTTTTCTAAAAGCCCTTTAAGAAGATTTTCTTACTTTTCTGAGCTCTCACTCTGGCTCTTTTAATTTCAACTGTCACTTCAGTAACAGTGACTGCAAAAATCCTTGCAAAGTGCACAAGGTCCAGGGCTTAGTGCATCGCAGCCTCGCTCCTGGTATTTGCTTTTCTTATTATGAGAGGTGAGCAATTACATAGGTAATTTTTACCTAAGTGGTCCAGCAGTTTCATAAGGAAAGCTGTGAGTTATATAGCAGACTCATCAGGCTGTAGGTATAAAATTTTTCAGAAAGCAATAGTGTGATCTTCTTTGCCTGAGGCACAATGGGCATGAAAAGAAAGACAGGGACAGAGGGAAAACATCAGTCTAATTTGCCACTAGACAGTTGAGCTACAGTGAGCTGTAGTGAAGGCTCTGCCTGAAACATCAGCTTAGTAACACAGTAAAAGGCACTTTTGTTCTAGTGTCTGTTGGTGATGAGATAGTTTCTCTCAAGTTAATAAATTTTAATTAAAACTGCACACAGTTATGTGAAAACAGTGTTTTATTTGCCTCATCCCTAAGTCAAGGAGAGAAATCTAGCACAATAAATAGGATGGAATTTTTCTTTTGAGCCTCCAAATTCATTACAGAAGAAATGATCGCAGACCTTTGGTGGAGGCTGATATGATGCAATAAGGAATTGCTGTAAAATTAAGAAAAGTCCAACTTCTCTTCAGCATCTTCCAGATAGGAGGTGCATTTTATTGGCTGTTTCCTTTGGGAATGTGCTCATTACAGTAACCATCAAAATAGGAATCCTTCATCTGGAGACACGGCTTATGTTTTCTGTGTGGCTGCTTGGGGAATGCGATCTTTAATTAGTTCAGGATATAAAATATTACACAGATTTCCCCTCCAACTCTTCCTTTGTTTCTGGGGTCACTAAGTGCAGCCTTTTTGTAATTGTGGTTGTAATGCTGTTGTCCTTGTCTAATCCTAGCACACGTTTTTGCCCTATAAACTGTCAGGACATATTTTTGCAGTCTGTAAATACCATAACAATTTGTATCCCAAAGTTGATAATAAATATAGTGTAAACAGTGATCTGGTTGACACATACATGTTGCCCAGACCAGTGGAGAAGTTTTATAGCTGCCCTTACAGCAGACTTTTAAAACCAGAGGTTGAGAACTGGATTTTTTTGCAAGGGCATGAGAGATTTAAGATTGGTGTGAATGGCATTATGATTTCATGCAACATTTGCTGAGAGGTTATTACTGTAGTCTTAATGGAAATTCAAGCAAATAGACTTCTTGGGAATGGTACTTGTTACTCCTCTGTCCATGTACTAAGTGCAGATGGCAGCAAGTCAAAGTCATTGCTTCTTATAGCCAGACAGAGCTCAAACCAGAAGGGATAGGAAGACACAATAAGAGTATACCATACCTTGTTTAACCTAGGTGCTGTGTAAATGCAGTTTGGATTTTAAAATAGAATATGTCAAAGGATTCTGTGGCTCTGTGGGAAATTATGGAAAGCCTTTTTCCAAACTGCTGACCCGCAGAGGCCTCAGAGGGCTGAGGAGGATGCAGTAGGAGGGCACAGCTCTTCCCCTTGGCCAGGTCTTGCAACCAGTGTTGGTTTGGGATGGAAATTGCCTTCTTTGCTCTTCCATGTGAGATCCACATGAACAAACCTTATTCTTCCTGCTCTTGACTTCAATCCCTTGTGACCTCTTTCAGTTATTGTTTGTGCCACCTCACTTAACCCTGTTTTCTTTCTTGGCATCACTTCAGCTTTCAGATCTGCCTTTGTGTCCCTGGACAGAGAAAAAATCCACAGTTCTGCAATCATATCTCCACTGCCAGACTCCCCTTTTCCTTTTCCCTCCTACCCAAGCTCCTTATTCCTGCTCTGTATTCTGTCCGCCTTCATCTTCCCACTGCCAACTCTCTCTTTTCTTGTTGAATTTCTGCCCTCTCTACTCCACTGAGATTGCAGTTGACTAAACCCACAAATTATCACCTCCTGGCCAAATCCCAAGGCGTCATGCATGTCCTTGGCCTTGACTTGTTTTCATATTCAGTGCAGTTGACCCCTCTGTCCCCTTCAATTCACTCTTTTCTCTGTAGCTCTTGGCAGCTACGATGGCTTCGAAGAATGGCTGGTGCCTCTTATCTCAGAAGTGTGTTGTTCAGCGCCTGCCTTGGCAGCTCTGTCTTCTCCATATCCCCCTCATCTCAATACTTAGCAAGGCTGAAGCCTCAGTTACTTTCCTTCTCTTTCTGGTCCTGATCACTTAGAAATTTCATGTGTTATATTGCATCAGCTTCTCCTTCCGTGCTGACTGCTCAGAAATAATACGTTTTAATATAGAAGCTTCCATTCCGGTTGGAATGAAAATTGGTATCTATTCCCAGACACCCCCTGCTAGTTCATTTGCAAGTTGCTGCAATCAGCTTGTGTATTATCCCTTCCTGAAATCCCTATTTACCTCTCCATCACAGGGGGGGAAAATACCCAAACCCATCTCTTTTAATTTGGCTGAACATAGATAGGTTATTAGAGGTTACTGTAGGATTCTCCTTCTGCAGCACTTCCAAAATGCCTTTGTGTATCTCTGCCCTTAGCCCCAGATTGACCTAATGGTCGACCTAATGATCTCTGAAGTTGATGCAGGTTATCTTTTATCCTTATGCTCAGTTTCTGATGACCTCTTTCATACAAAATGTTGCTTAAAAATCAGTAACAGCAAGGAAGTCAAGTTGTATCCAGAGGGCTCATTTAGGTTAAACACAACCTCTGCATGTCTTACAGTAGAGTGCATCAAAAAAAGACAACCTTAAAGCAAGATAGGCAGCAAGGTTGTGTAAGAGCAATGGGAAGAGGAAAGTCAAGAAGAAACAAAGGGCTAATGTGATTGTGTATTAAATGAGGTGCTTTGAGAAATGCCATTACACATATATATGGGAGGCTTATTGGTAGGGTCAAACCATGTACACGAAATGTTGCTGGTGTAAAAGATGGCAGAACCTAGTCCATGAACTGTGTCCCTGCTCTGTTTTCAGGAGCCCACAGAGTTCAGCATAAGAGACCATCTGGAGTTCTCCTTAAATACTTGATTTTGCTCAGGGTTCACCTGCGTGGTGTTACTTACAGATTTCCAGCAATGCTCAGAATCTAATCATTTTACTGCTGCGGTAACAACATATATTGTAGAGATTGTTGGAGAATAATGACAGTAAAAAGTAATTCCAGCAAAATATTCAGTTTATGAATGGCTGTAACCTAGTAGCTTAATATTGGTACTCTGCTGGAAACCACGTAAATGCCTGGTTATCTATACCTATTTAAAAAAAAAAACACACACAATTATTTATAGCAAAAATAAAAATAAAGCATCTGTTTGTCACTGGGGAAAATGCACCCTGCATTGTGCTATTATAGGCCATGCATGTATTGAGATTTCTGTAGTCTCCAGTCCTTTAATCATCTGAGTTAATAGCCTGTGCCATTAGATTGGATGAGCTCCGGGGAGGCTTCCCCTCCTCGGTGCAGTGCTGTATGTGCTACAGTGTGTTTACCCACTTTTGTCAAACTTGCACCATTTTTGCCTGTTGAGCAGCTGAACACGTGTTGTAGCAAATTCAAGCAGTCCATCAGTGAAACTGAAGATGCACTGGTTAACAATGTGGGAATTTCATACAGTTCTTATGTGCATCAGGATGTCAGTGCCAAAGTTGGTAATGTGTATATGTGCCTGTTTGTTTTGCCTTTTTTAGGCTTGTTTTGTCGGCTGTTGTAAGAATTAGCAGGTGTTCCATTTGATTCATGAGGCTGGGTGTCACCTCCTGGAACTGGTGTTTTAATTAGGTGGCACCAGATGCTTGTTTGGTAGCGAGCGAGTTAAGGCGTACTCATGCCAGGAATGCCAATGTCTTCACAGTGCCATTGCTGCTTTGCCTCTCATTTTGTCCTTGGAGCAATGTATGTCTCTCTTCATTCTCAACCTCTGCTTTACTATTCGGCTGTGCCTTCAAATCCCTTGCAGGGACCTTGCTTTGTGTGCCACAGTGCATTGCTTGAAAGTTACTGATCAGCCAGAGTAATGTTGTTTTTGTCTTCCCGGGGACTTCTCTGGTGGCATGCAGGATCAGAAACCTTGACAGCAGTTCCTCTTGGAATTGCAAACTGAGATTAAGGCAAAGTCCATACTGCTGTTCTGTGGCATGGTCATAGTGCCAGATAACAGAGATCCTTTAAACTAACTTCTTCCCATGCCAACACTATCCAGATGCAGCCTTCAAGAGTCAACTTGGGCATGCAGGAAATGGTGACGTGGTCTTTAGGTGGGAGTCATTGTGTCCATCAGATATCCAAACACAGTGAGACACCATGAGTTAGTTCCAGTGTAGTGTTCAGTTTATACATGGCTGCAATATGAAGTTTAATTTTCTGCTCAGCTGGGAGCCACATGGATACCTGATTGTCACTGTGTGCATCAATGGCACGCATACATAGCAAAATACTCCTTAGTTAAGCTCTTGGAGACTCTAGTGCAAAACAGGGAGAAGAGCTAATTTGTCTGTCACCTTTTTTCTTTATCATAGAAGGGTTAGGTTGGAGGGGAGCTTAAAGATAGTCTAGTTCCAACCCTAGGATAGAGCAGCTTGTATTTCTTGTTCCTGGCTGCCTCTAAACACTACTTAAACTGCCTCAACCTCCTTGGTTCCCCGTTTCCTCTTTGTAATGACCCCAGGGAGTGTTTGGGAGATGCCCGGTGCTCACTCATGCAGTGTGTGGCTATGCTGCCACTGGGCAGCCTTGGGGCACAGCTGCCATGCTGCGGTTCATTGTAGCTTTCCCCAGACCTTACTAGCACAACTATCAATACCAAGCCTTAACCTTAAGTTGAAGCTGTTTGGGGTACGTCAACACCATTCACAGTCAGACCTCTGGAGTATGAACTAGGAGTACACCCCATTCAGATGTTTTGGCCATGGATCTTTCCAGCCTAGGCCCTGGTATGCTGATTTTGAATGACAAATTTTCCTCTTGAATGTTCGCCTTCAGGATCCCAGAAAATTTGTGTTTTGCTTGGTATCAGTGGTGCAAACATTTAGTCATTTAGAATAAGCATGGAGTGATTCATCTGTTTATTCTTAGAGGTTGAATGCCTGACCACAATATGTTTTCTTAAGTTTTACAATTTAATAGTAGCCTGGGGTGCTGTATTAATTTTACTTTACTGCTCCAAGAGGCTAAGATATTGCCGTTCAGCTCTCTCCTGCTTTAGTTTAGCATTACTCCGTGAGATTAAAATGACTGTTTGCTAGCTGGAGCTTTCCTCTTTCCCAGTATTTCTGACTCTCTGATACCCCTCCGTTAAATAATGCCCAGGCACCTGGCTGCTGGGAGTTATCTTAATGTTTGTCAAGAGCTTCTGAAGTGATGTTGTGTAAGGTGTAACTATTTTCTAAACAATGCCATCCTTCAAGCACTCCTGTACCCTGAGTCCTGGGGGAGGGAGTTTGATTGCAAACCACCACATCGGAAATTATTCTATCTGAAAGTAAAAAAACGACGACTGCTGAAAGCTGCCTTGTGTTTTTTCTTCTCACTGGCCCTGTCACCCTGTACCCTCCCAGGGTCAAAGCAAATCTAATTCCATCTTGTAGCAGAAAAAGCAAATAAACCCAAAGATATTAGTGTTTGTTACTGGGGTTTTGGTCCTCACCACTGTATGTTTATAAGGTTTAATGGAACAGACTTAACAGTGTAATGGAACTGACTTACCTGTTCAGGAGTCGAGTTTTGAATTGCACTTTCCCAAGTAAGCTTTCCTGAAGGAGCCAGCATTTATCAAGCGTGCTGTCAGAGCTTTGGTGCTCAGTGGTGGACAAGTGGACACGTTACATCTCAGTTAAGAATGGAAGATAAATGGATGGCAGTAAATGGAGTTCATAGGTTAGAGGCATTTAATGGAAGAAATGGAAATGAAAATTGGAAAACAATCTAAGGGATCTTGAAAAGATAAGAGCAAAGGAAACACAATTAGAGGGTGCCATGCTTTTTCCTGCTCCTGGATCTGGGATAATTTCCTGGGCTTTGTTTGGTTGGGTTTATTGCTTCCACAGTTGGCAAAGTTGCATTATAAATAAATAATTGAATTCAATTTTACTGTTTGCCTATACTGATGCATTCCAAACAATGAAAAATACCATCTCCATTTCAAAATTGTGTATAAATAGACAAATAGACTTTTTCTATCTTAAGTGCAGCTTATCGATTAGCCCTAGGCAATACCCACGCTGGTATTTCTGAGTGTTTAAGAACTTAAAGCATAAAATACAAAGACATTTTTAAAAGTTAAAATATTCAAAAATGCAAATTCAAATGCTAAGGTTTATGAAAGCTTTGAACTGCATACAGTGATGGATTTTTAAGGCAATCCATGCAGAGAGAGCATATTATGCATTTATGGTCTGGCTATTTACAGAAATGAAAATAAGTCACTTTTTTCTTTTGCCCTCTTTCATTTGGAATATATGTGTCTGCAGGGGTATGTGTATGTGTTTTTATATATACCATATCTGTCTGCATGTATATACAGTATTTCACCAAGATGAATGAGTGTGATAAAGTGATAGAAGTCACTGCAGTGCATAATGAGCACTTAAGGGTTGTGTCCACAGCAAAGACCTTATTTGCTGTGTCTTATTTCATTAGGGCTCATGCTTGTGGTTTCCCTCAAGGGATCGCAGAGTGTATATTGGTACTGCAGCATTTCATTATTTACTTTATCAAGACGATGACTTTCCCCGCCTCTTTAGGGAGCTTAGTCCGCCTCTTCATAAAACACTCTAAAATTGAGCTGCTGCAGTTTATGTGCATGTGCATATGCACCAGCTGGGGAATGCAATGTTTACTGTTACTGAGTGCATCAGAGCCTTGCCCCGAATAAGCAAGGGAGCATATGGGTGGATGCTGATGTCTCAGCACCCCTTGGGTGCCAGGCTGCCCACTGTGCTTCCCAGCTTTTTGGGTAGATCCGCATCTCCTGGAACAGGTCAGGGAAAGCTGGCACAAAGTAGCATGTTTCAGAAGACTCTGATGGTATAAAGGCTGAGTTTTCTGTCTTACACGAAAGGCTGCACTTTGGAGAGCAGCAGCCAGAGCACATTTATTTGCTTCACTCTGTTGAGAGCCAAAAGGAAGCACCCACCAAGTCACTGGCACCGTTCCCAGTGATCATGATAGGGTTGTCCGCATTAAGGATCTTGTGTACTGCTATGATTTGCCACGGTCCCTTGTGTATCTCAGCTTCCCACTCCCTTCTGTTTTCTTGTCTGCAGAAGAGTATCCTGCCGGTGGAAGATTTTTGAAGATACATGTCAGACTAATGCTTCCCCAAGATTGAAAGAATGGTGCTTTCTACCAATATACTCCAGCATATTCCCTTATACTCTCTGAAGCTTGGATTTATTATCACATAGAGTATGGAGAGTGAAATAGAAGTACAGCCATGGTCTGTCTGTGTAGGGTCCGTGCTAGGTTTGCCATTATAACCCCAGCTCCGTTTCTTCTCTGTGAGGTAGAAAATTAAAGTTCTGACTGGCTTAATGATCACGTGCAGGTATTTTCCTGGAGTTACCACGAGGTTGTTTAAGGGGTTTTGGAAAATAATCCAACATGGAAGTGAATTCTAGCTCTTTTACTATTTGCAATCACAGATATGGCTGTAAGTGAGGCGACTCCCATGCTATCATGGTTTAAAGCTGAAACAAGGACACGGTTCAAAGCTTGTAGCTGTCTCTAAGACCTTCCTATTAGAAAGATGCTTAGAAGCATTCAGGATTGCTCTTGGTAATTTCTGTGGATATTTTTGCTATACTAGGAGAGAGTCAGCTTCGTTGTGGGGGATCTTTGAATACTTATGTCTGTCTTTGGTGAAAGATCTATACTGTTAGGATAGATGTTGAGAAAAAGAGGTTCAGAGAAAGTTTTGGGAGCAGCCTGCTGTCTTCCACACAAAAGAAGACCATTAACACCCCCCTCCTAACTTTCAAGGATGGTGAGAGTATTAGAATTACATTGAGGGCAGGATTTTTGGGCCAGTGAAGTGCAAAGACTGGCTTAGAAGCTGATGATTTCTAGTAGGTGGCTCCTTTGCCTGCCCTTTTGTCTTCAAGAGACTAAACTCCACAGTTACTTCAGTAGGGCTACAGTGAAATTCAGCATATAGTCAAGGCCTGGACTGGACTGAACTGATCTGTCCTGCCTCTTTTGGCTCATTCTGCAGATCTGCATGTTCAGGTCTCAGTTAAAGGCCACTTTGTCAGTGGCCTTCTAGATTGTCAGCTCAGGTGAAGGCATCAGGAGTCTGCTGTGTGGTTTGTGGTATGAATTGATAGATACAGGCTTCTCAGCCATCAGTTACTAGCCAAGCACAGATGGTTGTGGCCCTCCTTGGTTAATAATGAAATGATAGCATGGGTGAAAACATGATGCCAGTTTGGTTTCCCTGCAGAGGTTTGGCATCTATGGAAAGGGGACTTGCCTTGCAGAGGGTAATTCCCCATTAGTGAAAGAGGTGTAGGGTGTAAGAACTATTCTTGTGCTTAGGAGTTTGACCAGACCTGCTCTTGTACCTGTTGAACAAAGGAAACTGAAATCCCATAGCTTCTCAAGCAAACAGCCAGAGATGCTCCAAATCTTTTTGACGTTGACAGGTGATTTGAACAAAATTCTGGCCTTCAGGCAAATCTTTTGTGTTATTTTCTGCTGCAGCCACTGAAACATCTGCTCAGAGCAAAAGCAGCAGCTTGAAGTGGTTTTACACCTTCTGGGCATGAAGGATGGAAGGGAAGGGATGTCTTCTTCAGCCTCTCTAGAGAAGAGAGAGTACACCTGAAAGCATACTTAGGAAAAAGGGAAATGCTTTGCTTCTCGGCAGTTTAAAGCAGGAGTCCTGATTCAAAACAAATCACCTCTTTTTTGGCATACTGACTGTTTCGTATCCTTACCCCTGTATGGAAAGCCAGTGTGATGCAGAGGAAAAAGATTTTCTGGACCTGAGGAAGAGTTCTACAAATGGGTTTAGATAAAACTAAAGGTTTTAGTGCATCCAGTCTGCATTTTGCAGGGAAACAGAGCGTGTTGCCTTTGAAAACAGCAAGGTTCTGCTGCAGCATCTTGGGCAGTATTGACGAAATACATACTGCTTGGAGAGCCCTTATCCACTGGACAATTCACTCAAATTGACACAAGGGCTATTGATTGTTTCTACAAAGCCATGAGGTTGGCTGCCTGAGAGCCTCTTCTAATCACAGAATCATAGAATGGTTCCTCCTCAAGCACAGAAGGGGTCCAGGCTGTTCACTGCCTGCCACCCTTGTGATACAGGTACATCCCTCCTGATGCTCAGCCTGTGGATGTTCCTTCAGGCTCACAAGTTATCACAGACAGCAGATGTGCTGCTTCTAATGCCTTGCACACATCTCCTGAACAGGCTTTTAGGTTTCTTTCATGTCCTCATATGTGAGAAGATACCAGGAGCTGTTTCTTCATTAGGTGTGTTTCCTCCCCTTTGTGGGGATGGCAGTGTAGAGGCTGTTGGGCAACAAGAGTGACTATAGGAGTGGAGATGGGCAGGTAAGAAGTGCTGCAGCAGCCCAGCACCATCCAGTGAAGCTCCTTGCTGAAAGCTCCTTAGAGATAACAGCACAGATCTGTAATACTTAAAGCCAAAAGAAACAAGATCATTTGGTTTAAACCCTTTTATATAGAATCATAGAATCGTAGAATAGTTAGGGTTGGAGTATTTCTGTCTGTTGTATATCACTTTTATACCCCTTTACTGGGTGATTTTTCTTTAACTAAAGCATAGCTTACATTAGCCACCAAACGTTTCTCCCCCAGCAGACTGTAGCCCTCATTTGCAGATGTCTAGAGATAGGAAGAAATTGTTCCGGGAATTAATCACCTGCTTTAGAAAAATAAATAATAAAGAAGGGTATCAAGCTGATTGCTAATTTTATTTTTCCTGGCTTCAGTTCCCAATCATTACATGTTGTTCCACCTTATTTTGTTAGATTAAAGAGCCCTTTACTTACCAGTAATATTTCCCCATGAACTTTGCGTGGATTTTTCTCATCAAGTTGCCTTTCCATCATCTTTTTAATAAGTTTAACAGATTGAAATCATAAACTCTCTTTACTGTAAATCATTGTCTCTGCTGCTTATACTGGTTTTGGAGCTCTTCTTTTAAAATCTTCCCCAATTTTTTGGCATGCTTTGTAAAGTAGAATCGAGTCATGCATGGTAACTGGAAACAGAAGAAACACAGCTGTGCTGTGCAGGGGGGTTACATGGTGCGCTGGTGCTGTCTCTGTGCATCACACTCCCCTCTTCCCTGCGGTGTTCATGTTCAAGCGCAGTGTAGCTATTAAACCCCTTTCAAAGGTATTATTTCCTTTTTGACTGTTCTTCTGGGTTTATGTCTGGATAGAGAGAAAGTTAAAGACAGATTTCATTGTTAATGTGACTTTTTTCATAGGGTTGCCCATTTGCTGTTGGCGGAAAGACACAGCAACAAAGGGAAGGGAGGATGACTCTATTTCCAGTATAATATATAATAATACTCTATTTCCAGTGTAATATATATAACTAAAAGGTGAAAGACATTTACCAGCTTGAATATTCCCAACAAAAAGCACTCATTGTCTGCTCTGGTCAGCCATCCCAGGCAAACACTGCGGTGCTGAGATCCATCAGAAGAGTCAGTGTCTGTTTATGTTGTAATTGAGGCACTGCCTTGCTTGGTATGAGGGATCTCTTACTCTCCAGGACAGCCTCCCCAAGAAACCAGGGTTCCCTGCAGAGCTGCATCCGCTTCCCTTCACCTTCCTCACCACCACGTGCAGCAGATTGGCACAGATTTCGTATAAGGGTTCTCAAAACAATCTCTCATATTGTACTCATAGGCAGTACAAAAGATACAGAGCCCCATGTAAAGGAAGAGGACTGCACAGAAGTCCCTTTGCCAGGACTTCTATCATAATCCTTTTAAGCATCCTTTGCTGTTTTTCTCCATCTCTTCTTCCTGCTTCAGCTTTGCTCGACTTTTGATCTCATTTTTAAAATAACCAGGAGCAAACCCTTCTTTTTAAAACAGCTTCTCACTCCTCCTCGCAGAGGACACATAGGTCTGGCTTTGGTCTCTATTAATCTACTAAAGAGGATGTACAGAAAATCTGGGTTACACTGGGCATTGGCCAGACCCTTTGAGAAAAAAACGTCTCATACAAACAGGTTATTATGGAGGTTTTACAGCCTTCATCACTGGAGCTAGCAACGTGAGGATTTCTGCTGATGCCACCCCCATGTTCGGTTTGGATGGGAAGGCTGCAGAGGTGGGTGCAAGGAATGCCAGAGTTTTGTAATCCTGGTGGTGCTCAGAAATCAGGGCAGAACTCATTGTTTGCTGTGGGGACAAACAGGTACAGAGGGATAAATACATACGGAGAGGTTTATTGAAGAGAATTCATAGTTTGTAATTCATGTGTGGCTGGAAAACCAGTAGCCGTAAGTGCTTTAAAAAAGGTAAATAAATGAGCAATCAATAGAGTGGAACTATACCATCAACTGTTGTTCTTCTGAGTTGCATCAAGCATGTGTTCCCACAGTAGATCTTCCTGAAAGCATTTATAAAATCTTGAGTTGTCTGAATTTTGCGCAGCGCTTGCCGCAGTTGCAAAAATGCACTTTTCATTTGTTTTCCTTGCTGCTTTGGCTGAAAAGTTGATCCTGCTCATGTCCAGTGAATAGCACAAGGTTCATCCCATAAACAGGCATTGTATTTTGCTGTGTCTCTGAGACCCAAGAGCGAGGGGGACCTACCACCATTAAAGGGACACCAGCAGCATCCCCCTTCATAGAAGTTGAATGGCATGGCTCAAGCCATGCAGGTTGACAGCACATTCCATTGATCAAAGCACTGTCTCATGCATTGTCCCGTTGTTCTCAGGCACTTGTAGTGAGTAGGAAACAGTGCATGGCAGTGGTTTAGTCATTCCTGGAGCTTCGTGGCTCCTCTCAGCCTGGTTTTACTGCAGGGTTTTATTGTACTGTTTGGCAGTGATGGAGTGAGTTAAGCTCTGAAAGAGATTATTCATAAATGAGAGGCTCTCTTTATGGGACTTGTGCTTCTGAAGGCAATTTGGTTCATCCAGAGCTGACCATTGTGGGTTATTTGTTTATCCATATAAGATTGCTCTTTTTTTCAACACCCAAGCAAAAGAAAATATTAAAGGAAGATGGATATGGGTATTTCTTTAAATAAGTAGAGGAATGTGATGGAAGATGCAGAAACTGTAATAAAGCCTAGTCAGGCAAAAATGTTGACACATCTTATTTTATTTAATTCATAAATGGAAGAAGATAGAGAATTTATTTGACTAAGCCTCTGTTTCAGTGTCTTGATGATATGTTTGGAAAATTGCTCTGGAATCGATGTGTAAGTGACCTTGAAAGATGCTGTGAAATTTAAGTGATATTTAAGTGATAGCTCATTTTGAGGTCAAGTTGCAAGCCTTCTCCCTCTCCCTCTGCACCAAATAAAGCAAGCAAAGGAAATCAGTAGCACTGAATTTAAGTCATGTGAAGGTAAAGAAGAGGGAATGTCATCTCAGAACTCAAAATATAAGTAATCTAGAAGAACCTAATCTGAGATGTGCCTGTATTTCAGTGCCATTAAAATGCTGCTTTTCTAGGAAGCCTGGCAGCAGTTCTGTAGCCTTGGTGTCTGCTCTCGGACATGTGGAGAGCTGCAGTCAGACCCCTATAATGGGTGACACTGCTAATTCAGTGTGCAGCATCTACCCTTTCAATCACGTTATTAATATAGATATAAGTGTATATATATATATACACACACACTCCATATTTGCAGTTATTCATATATATAGCTAGAAAAAGATACATTCATAAATATTAATATATTTGTATATATATGATTATAAAAAACTATATAAACATACATATATAGTTATTCCTAATTATTTGATTTGAGGAGGCAACAGCCAGACCTAAACTTGATTATTGCATTCAATTATTGAACTTCCCTTCTACCTGTAGTAAATGAAATAAATACATTTGTGTTTTGCAGCCTGAAACAGGCTGGCCAGGGTTCCCTGCTAAGGCAGGACACCATCCCCAGCCTGGTGTCAAGGTTGTGCCCATGCAAGCTGTGCTGGTGAGGCTGTACCTGATTGAATGACCCCTGCCAGACCTGATCTGTTACTGTAGGGTGTATCCAAGTCACCTGAGTATCGCAGACTTCAGCTGGGCTGTTGGCTGGCCCAAGACTTCAGAGAAAGTTTCTGCATGTACCTGAACTGGATTTCAGACCAACCGGCCAGGCTTGGTCTAAACCATTGCATGGTGGTGGTTTCTTCCATAAACAGAAGTGATTTACAGCCTCTCTGTACACTCAGTGTTGTGTGCACAACAGCAGTGGTGGTCCCTCCTTTGGAAAGAGCCCACACTTGAGATTGTTCCTGAAGCACATGGTGGCATGTCATGTCCCGTAAGAGTAATAAATTGCACATTATCTACCCACTTACTGATTACACGAGGATATATTACGTTTACTAACATGTTGAATGTCCTTGTCACAATCCTGGCTGGGTGTGATGTTGATGATATTGTGTGTAATAACACAGTAAAAGGTATATTTGCAGGGTAATCCAATGTCAGTGGAAATGGCATTGCTGAGGATTGGCTTTCTAATTCTATTTTACTGCTCTGGGAACTCAGATAAAATATTCACTGCAGAAACTGCATTTTGAGGTAGCAATTTATTATCTCAAATTTGTACATTCAGAACATCAGTCAAAAAAGAGAAAATTAAAATTTAAGCCCTCGAAAGGATTGTTGCCTGTCTTGTGTTTTTTGACCAGCATGGTTTATTATATAAGTTTTCGATTTGAACCACACAAAAGAATATTAGGAAGTTCTAGGTATGTACAGCCTCACAAAGTTAATATTGCTTTTGGACTCATTCCTGCGCATGATCTAATCTCCCTTTAAGTCAATGGAGATATTTTCATTTGCTTCAATAGGAGCCGGGTTTGTGTTTTAATATGCATTAAAGCCTACAAAATCTATGCAATAAAATAAAAACGGGAGGCCACACTTTGCACAATGGGGGACCCTAAATGAAGGCGCTGAAGTAGCATTTAATCACCAGAGTAAGGAGCCTGATTTTCAAAGCTTCTGGCTGTGAGCAGTGGGGGGGATGAACGATAAGTCTCCTTCATGCTCCAGTTGAGTTTGTGGCTGATGTGATACCGCTATCCGTATTCAACTGGCACTGGTGATTCATGGCTCGAGAAGGCTTAAAAAGGGGGGGAATATAATGTGTGGTTTATTCTGATTCCCACTGGCTTCGGTGGCCCCATTGTGCTGAATCAGTCTGGCATTGGTGCTCAGGTTCATGTGTTCGTTGCCCTGAAACTGTTTTATCCTGTGGGTTATATTTACAGTTTATCCTTATTGGAAATAACAGAATGAATTCTCTCCTGAAAGGGGTGTGCACTCTCTGCTTTTATACACAATATGTATAGATATTTTATATACAGAGCCATTCGATGTGAAAGGCCTAAACAGGAAAAAAAAAAAAAAGGGTTATATAATGGGTTAAATAATATTAGCTTGCAGAAATCGTAAATTTTCTTCCTTAATAGAGTGTGAAATTCCTGTCTACAAATCATAGCATTTTGGTTGATTTTACATTCATAGCTTTGATGAATAATGGGCTTGCAGCATTTTTAAACTTTTCCTGCCTATGATAGCTGTCTGCTAAGTGTCCTTCAACAGTCACACCTTTGCTCAGTGCAAGGAATCTGGATTAGCTCAAACAACTGCATTTACACTCACAAATCTCTCCATGATCCCCCTGTGCAATGGCACATAAGGGGCATGTCGTGGTTTAAACCCAGTCAGGCAACTTGTTCACTCACTTCCCCCCCCGCCTTCTTGCCCTCCCCCTGCTCCTGGAGGGACAGAGAGGAGAGTCAAAAAGAATGCAACTCCCACGGGTTGAGATAAGAACAGTTTAGTAACTAAGGTATAACACAAATCGCTACTGCTACCACCAATGATAATAATGATAAAGGAAATAACAAGGGAAGAGAATACATCACCTCACCACCAGCCAACCGATAACTCGCCCCCCCCAGCCCAACCAAGCTCTGACCGATACCTCCTCCAACCCCGCAGTCCCAGCCCTTCCGGCTAACTCCCAGTTACATCCTGGCCATGACGTGCTGTGGTATGGAATACCTCTTTGGTCAGTTTGGGTCAGGTGTCCTGTCTCTGCTTCCTCCCAGCTTCCCCTCCTCCCTGGCAGAGCATGAGGCTCACAAAGTCCTTGGCCAAGCCAAAACATCAGTGTTATCAGCTCTGTTCCCAGGCCGAAAGTCAAAACACAGCACTGCACCAGCTACCAAGAAAGAGAAACATGACTGCTACTGCTGAACCCAGGACAGGGCAGGATCCATCTGGAGCTCTGGGGCAGGAGCACGGGTAGGTGGATGTAAAGCCTTCATCTTGTTGCAGCTGGATGGGGTGTGGAAGTACCTTCTTCCCATCTCTGTATTTTAGACCAGCAAATTTTGGGTAAAATGTCATTATTCAACAGTTTTCTTCTAAAACTGCATTTATTTATTACTGTTTCTCCAGCAAGGCAATGCAAGGAACTTCGGCTGATGGCTCGGTGACAAGCAAGGTGGTTTGTTTACTGCCACGAGACTCCCAGTCTTTGATGATGGTCATGAATAATTACTAGCATTTTGGAATCAGTGATTTTTTCTTTTCTCCCTTTAAGGGATGAAACAGAGCCCCAAGTACTTTGCTGTCAGTAGGCATTTCTGGTTGCCTTATTCCTGTTGTTTTAATTTGGAGGCAAACCAGCTTCTGTATGTGGCTGGTTTGCACTGAGTCCTTTTGTTTTGAAGCTGGAAGAGGGAGAGGCAGATTCAGGGCTCAGGAAATATATTTTTGTAGCCCTTTGCATGACATGGTCCTTGCACATATTGAGGGTGACTTTGTAGGTGCACTGAGGCTGGAGTCAGAAAGGTGCATCCGTCACCTTTAGGCCCCAGTCACCTTAGAGATTATATGTTTTAATAGCTGCAATTACCATAAGCATTGCAGTTGCACTAGTGAGAATCTAGCTTTGGATGGGAAGGGTTATGCTGCACTCTGGCAGCTGGGAACATCTGGGGTGTCACCTCCATCCTGCACTGCAGCTTGTGATGAGAACAGGGTCTGCCTTCGCTGCCCCCCACCCCTCCTGTTCTTTCTATCAGGCTCTGAGAATAAGGGGCCATTCACCTTATCTGGCCTTTCCTAATTTCCCAATCTGAGATGCAGGTTTCTGCAGTTAACTCATATTCCTGAAAAGGCATGAAAAGAACAAGCATCATTTTGTAATTGAGGCTCTGAACAACTGAGCTGATGGTATTCAGGAAGGTGTTCCTCTGCAAAACCACTGCAGTATTCTGAAAAGGAGGTAATTGAGGGATTTCCAGTGGTACTTCTGCATGATAGAAGTTTCTGAAAGAGTAGCAGATAGTTTCAAGTCAATCCTATTTCTGTCTGTGCAGGAATTTCCCGCATCTTGTTCATCATTTGCTGAGAGTATGACTACTTACAGTGGCAAGTTCTAAAAGTCGGGCTACTGAATCACTCAGAAAAACCATATGCTACAATACGTTTTTTGTATGTAGGCCAATAACTTGGGTAGAAGAATAGATTATATTGTTTTATCAGTAGTAAGTTGCCAAATGATAGGAAATTCTGGCCCATCCCTGGCAAGGAGTTGCTGCTGCCAGATGTCCTCTGCATTGCATATTTGCACTCTCCTTTTTCTGCCGTTGACTCCCAGCCATCAGACCTTGATTTGCTTTTCTCAGCTAGATTAAAGAGCCTTGTTACTCCATTCTGTCCTTTCCATGCCCAGCTTCTTACAGGCCACCAAGTTGTCTTTTAATCTTGCCTTGAGAAAGACTAAACAGAATTAAACTCCTTTCAATGTTTCTGCTGTTGAGAGTATTCAGGAAGGGTGATCTGACTTTTAGAAGGAACGTATGTGTGAAGCAGATATCCATGGTGATGGGCACCTATGTAAACACCCGGGCTGACAGCTCCAGTAAACACTCTTTTACAGAGCTGTGGCAGGTCCATCTATCATGCTACCTATACACAAAGTACTGTCAAATGTGTAAAGTAAACAAACAGGGGACAAAAAGGAGGTGAGGAAAGAAATAATGCTTCTTGCTAATCTCTTTCTGTTCTAAGAGCCTCTCGGATTTCTCGGGACTGTAGTAAATACATAACCCTCTGATCATTTTTGAGTGGACCACATCATTTGAAGTGGTCTGCTGAAAAGTGCAGCGAGTCAGTGGCAAAGCAATGAGGGAAATCCAGTTTGCCGATTCTTTGTCCATTTCAATAGCCACCAGCTTCTCATTCCCTTTTATTCTTCCATTTGCCCTTCATAATACAGTATCTCAGTGTGTGCCACTCTCAGGAGCCATACAGAAAACATTATCCCATTATTTTCCCAGGGAAAGAGGGAAAACAAGTCTTTAAGAGAAACAAGCCCGCAACCTTTGCATTGCTGGCCCATTGCCATGCCCAAGGGCTGCACTTAATTTACATATAAATGTGCCCAAGATTTTAATCAGAGGTTAATGCACCCTGTTGTTATTTTTCACTTACAGCGTTTGAGATACGCGTGGTGCTTGGCGAATCACATAGGGCAAATGTACTTGGAGGAATGCAGTGGCAAGTATATTGGTGGCACTGCTTCTTGGATTGATGGCTGGCTTTATTTCTAAGGCTGCCCTGTGCCTGAGGAAATGCTGGCTTCAATTCTTCAGGGATACAGAAAAATCTGGCTGAGGACAACATAAAGAGCTGGTTTACAGACTGCTCGGTTGGATTTCAGCTGCCTCATGTAAAAACACATTAGTGCCTCTGGTGTACCATCCCAGTGGACAAGAACACCTGTTGTTTTTTTTTTCTGTCTCATTCAGAAATGCGTCTGCAAAAGCTTGGATTTTTTTTGGGTTGTAATCACTTTGGAATTTTCAGGATCTCTCGCGGTGTTGCTTCTTCCTGATTTCGTTTAGTTCAGGTGGCTTTTTCATGTTTCTCTTTTAAGTAGCGGACAGCTGGGAAGAGAGCACCACAAAAACTGTCCAAGAAAAGCCTTATAGAGTTGCTGCTAAAGATCTCTCCTTTCCTCTGCTCTCCTGGCCCTGAAAACAAAGTTTTGTGTTTCTTTGGTATCTGCTAATATCTGTAAGGTCTTGTGAGACCCCACTAGGATTACTGTGTGCAGTTCTGGTGTCAATATAATGAGGCTATGAGGGTGGTGAGGCACTGGACTTGGTTGCCCAAAGAAGTGGTAAATGCTCCATCCCTGGCAGTGTTCAAGGCCAGGTTGGACAGAGCCTTGGGTGACATGGTCTAGGGTGAGTTGTCCCTGCCTATTGGCATGGGGTTGGAATTAGATGATCTTAAGGCCCTTTCCAACCTAAACTTTTCTATGATTCTGTGATTCATCTGGAAGGTGTCACCTACATGGAGAGATGGGCTAAATATTCAGCGAGCATGTGTATTCTTTTAGCTATTAATTTTAGACACATATTTGGGTAGACTGCAAGGAAACACTTTGTGCAGGACATTTGAGAGCATGGTAGAATATTTTCCTGGGTCGAGGGATGGATTCCACATGGAAAACCTGAAAGGAGCAAAGACCTTCTTTGTATTTATCAAGCTGCTGTGTGGTGGTGACAGGTGAAATGACAAGACATATTGAGGAAAAAGAATTAATTAATTTCTGGGACCTTCTTATAAATCAAAACTAAAAAGAAGAACTAGTGTAGCAGACCTGTTGGCAGTTGCTAACACTTGCTCAATGATCCTTTTCTTCCAAAATACAGAAATGGAAAGTAACTGTTGCCAGGAGTCATAAAATGAAAAACTGACTCAGAAGATAGATTTATTATCAGCTCAGTATTGGTGAAATTCAGCTTCATAAACAGGTTAATCGGCTAAAACCTTCTGTGCTCTCACTGGGGGAAAACCTTACTTATTTCAAATCTTGTTTAAAGATCTAAAATAATTCTTCTTGTCTCCTGAATAAATCACCATCTGTAGGAGCATTAATGTTCATCTCTTTTCCCTCATCCTTGCCCATGTGGGTTATTCCACATGTGGCTATAGACCAGTCAGCCTCACCTCCATCCCTGGGAAAGTGATGGAACACCTTATCCTTGGTGCCATCTTAAGGCATATCAAGGATAAGAGGGTTATGAGGGGCAGTCAACATGGCTTCACCAAGGGGAAATCATGTTTGACCAATCTCTTAGCCTTTTATGAGGAAATAACACGGTGGATGGATGATGGCAGAGCGGTGGATGTGGTCTACCTTGACTTCAGCAAAGCATTTGACACAGTCTCCCACAGCATCCTCACAGCTAAATTGAGGAAGTGTGCTCTGGATGATCAGGTAGTGAGGTGGACTGTGAACTGGATGAAGGAGAGAAGCCAGAGAGTTGTAGTCTATGGGGCTGAGTCTAGTTGGAGGCCTGTAACTAGTGGAGTGCCTCAAGGGTCAGTACTGGGACCAGTATTATTTAATATATTCATCAACGATTTAGATGAGGGAATTGAGTGTACTATCAGCAAGTTTGCTGATGACACTGAGCTGGGAGGAGTGGCTGACCCGCCAGAAGGCTGTGCTGCCATCCAGCGAGACCTGGACAGGCTGGAGAGTTGGGCAGGGAATAACTTGATGAAATATAACAAGGGAAAGTGTAGAGTCCTGCATCTGGGCAGGAACAACCCCAGGTTCCAGTATAGGTTGGGGAACGACCTGTTAGAGAGCAGTGTAGGGGAGAGGGACCTGGGGGTCCTAGTGGACACAGGATGACCATGAGCCAACACTGTGCCCTTGTGGCCAAGAAGGCCAATGGCATCCTGGGGTGTATTAGAAGGGGGGTGGTTAGTAGGTCGAGAGAGGTCCTCCTTCCCCTCTACTCTGCCCTGGTGAGACCCCATCTGGAATATTGTGTCCAGTTCTGGGCCCCTCAGTTCAAGAAGGACAGGGACCTGCTGGAGAGAGTCCAGCGCAGGGCAACGAAGATGATTAAGGGAGTGGAGCATCTCCCTTGTGAGGGAGCTGGGTCTCTTTAGTTTAGAGAAGAGGAGACTGAGGGGTGACCTTATTAGTGTATATAAATATATAAAGGGGGAGTGTCACGAGGATGGAGCCAGGCTCTACTCAGTGGGAAGCAATGATAGGACAAGGGGTAATGGGTACAAACTGAAACACAAGAGGTTCCATTTAAACTTGAGAAGAAACTTCTTCTCAGTGAGGGTGACAGAACACTGGAACAGGCTGCCCAGGGAGGTTGTGGAGTCTCCTTCCCTGGAGACATTCAAAACTCACCTGGACACATTCCTGTGTAACACTGTCTAGGTGTTCCTGCTCCGGCAGGGGGATTGGACTAGATGATCTTTTGAGGTCCCTTCCAATCTCTAGCATACTGTGATACTGTGATTCTTTATTTATTTCCACAGGGTCTCATTTATTATGGGCTCTTCTCACCCCTGCGATGTAATTTCTCTTCTGGACTTCAAGGCATTTTCATCACAGTTCACTGCATATTTCACCCATGTTTCTACAGAAAGTCATTACATAGCACAGCCTGCTGCCAACCAGAATATTTAGAATACACTCTTCCTTTGTCCTCCAGTGCTGTGTTGCTCATCTTTGTTGGGTGAATATATGTAAGCAAGAAAGATGTGGATCTAATGTTGCTAGAGAAAGTCCTAAGCCTGTACATGGCTGCAATTGGTTCTGCTCTTTTCCCCTTCCTGTCTGTCTGGTTGATTAAATGGTAGGAAAATACTTGTCAGTTCAAATTAGCATCAGAAAACATGATAAAAAAAATCCAAAACGTGGAAAAATATGTAAAAAAATAAAATAAATATGTCCTATAAAACAAGTGCAAGTACATCAGGCATCTCTGTACCTGTGTGCTTGGTTCTTTACTGCCACATGCCCAGAATAGAGTTGGATGGGGATATCAGGAAACGCGTCCTGATTCCCTGGGGACAGGCAGCATCCCTTCTTGCTCTCTGGGCTTCTCTGTATTACCCCAGGGGTGGCATTCCCTTAGGACAAAGTTAATGTTACCTCTTGCTGCTGCTCCTCAGAAAATCAATTTAGTAAGTTTGTCTGTAAACTCCAGTATAGAGTGTGTTCTGCTGGGAAATGTCTGGGGAGGCCTGCACCAGGGCTGTTCATATTGCTCAACATCAGCAGCTCTATCACACCATCAAATCCATCCCTTCCACTGATGTCTCACAAGCACAGGGCCATCATTTTCATAGCTGCTATTCAAGACACAGGATAGATTTTGCAATTAATTTTTAAATCAAAGGTCTTGTGTGAATCCAGTGTCATGAGGGGATTAATTGCTGGTATAATCTGAGAAGCCAGATTTGAGGCATAATTTGTAAGACTGAAGCTAAGGAATAATGCAGATAAATTACATCTGAACTTTACTTACCCATTAAGAAGGACTACTGCTAGGACTGGCAAGGAGGATCCTTTCTTGGCAGCACATGCTCTGCAGAGTGGGTCAGCATGGAGCCTGCACCCTCCTTAGCAGTGCCCAAAGTATGCCCAAAGCATCACTCTGCCTAGTCCAGTGTCTTGAAAGCCCTTCTAAGACTTGATGCTATCAGAGAAAATTTCAGTGCAGTCTGATGCTTGAAAAAAAAACCCAAACCAAAACCAAAAAGGCACACTCATCCCTTATTAGCACTGATCTTAGGGCAGCTCTTTCCTCAGTGATTAACTGATAATGCTGTTCTAAATAGCATCAAGTAGCATCTGAGACTAAATTCAGGTTTCTTGTGTTATCGTTTTGCCCTGCAACATCTTTACTGGTTTTCATATACTAATGACATGACTTGACATTCTGCAAACTGTCTTTAGTTTGAGATCTCAAGCTTGAGATCCACTTTATTAATGCATCATCCAAGTTTAATAATGCTGTATTTGGGTAGGAAAATATTTTTGGTATATGTGTGGTGGGAAAGTGCCTTTACTTATTTTGATGCTGGTGTGGTTGTGTGTGTGGTGCTGGTGTATTCGGTCCTCTGCATTTGTGGTTGGTGCTCAAGTCAGTGAAGGTTTAGACTACACAAGTAAGAGCAGGTCATATATTACTAGGAGGTGTTTGTGGCTTAAGGGCCCTATATCTTTCTGTACAAAAGCTGTCCTGATTTTGGTGTTCATGTCAAGAGGAGGATGGATTTCTACATCATTTTGGGCAGAAATGAGGTGGGTGAAGTCCTTCATGGTGGAAACTGTATGAGCATGGGAGTGGTGCTTGGATGGAGTGCTGAATGCCATGCGACTCTGCAGCTCTGTTATACAAAAACACACTTTCTCTCATCATTTCATAGCACCAGGTAGGAAACCAACTGATGTTTTCTTAAACCACTACTTAAAGTGGTCAAACCCATCCTTCCTCCATGATAAAAGAGGATATAATTGTGGTCTAAGAACTTCTACTATGTGAGCTTTCAATTGCTTGTTATCTAGGATTTTGTCATTGTCCAGTGTATGATCTCATTATTAAATTTACCATCTATTTTATATACTGGAATGGATTTATTTTAAACTGCCATGCAGTTTTCTTCTTTAGCAAGTGCGCTGGCATGAAGTTGGAAAGAGAAGTCACTTTCTATTGTGCAATTCATTGTCAATGGTGATATCCCTCTGTTTATCCCTTGATGTTTATAACTGGTTCACCAGAATTTGTATAAAATGATTGATTTTAGAAAATCAGAAAATGATTAATTGATTAATCGATTGGTTAAAATTGTATTGTTTCTTCTGCTACTCTACCAGCTGCAGTCCCAACAAAGAATTGGCTATGAGATTAGGACACTTATGAAGATCCATCTTTCTACCTACCCCCCTAAATTTCTTGGGACAAAGGATTGAGACATTGAATGAGGTTTAGGAAAAAATGCCCAAGTTCAAGTTTCTGTTTTCATTTTTCTGCATAACTTTCTCTTTTCTAAGGGTGGAGTATTTTTCATATGCTGAGTGCATTTCAGAATAGATGTGATATTTCATTAATCCTATTCCTGAGATTCTCTGCTTGCTGTTTTTCTGCAGGAGTTATCTACACAGGAGATATTCTTGACCGGGAGACAACCAGATCCTACTGGTTGACAGTGTATGCAACTGATCATGGTGTCGTACCACTCTACACTACCATCGAAGTCTACATTGAAGTGGAGGATGTGAATGACAACGCTCCTCTCACCTCTGAACCTATCTATTACCCAGCAGTCATGGAAAACTCCCCAAAGGATGTGTCTGTCATTCAGATCCAAGCCCAGGATCCTGACTCCAGCACTACTGAAAAACTGACTTACCGGATTACAAGTGGAAATCCTCAGAACTTCTTTGTAATCAATCCCAAAACAGGTAACACAATCTTGCTGCCTTAGGGTGGTGGGAAAATGCAGTTTAAATATTCATCAGTCTTGCTCCCCTTTGGGATCCACTGCTGTTGTATTGCTTTCCAAAGCTCTGTGTTCTGAGAAGTTATGTATCTAAAGCATCTTGTATGTGTCTAAAGCATCCTCTTTTCGGTACACAAACCAGGTAGCAGATGATGTGCTGCAGATGTGCTGCTGCAGCCATCACTCTTCTGTAGGTTGCCAAATAGCTTCTGGCTGCTGCCTCTTCCCTGTGTCTGTAGCAATGAGACTTTGCTACACTGAGTCCACAGAGCAATGCTAAGAAACAGAATCAAGCTGTTGCAGTTTACAGAGCAGTATTTCATCCTTTGTAACCTCGAGTAGCACCACTGAAAGTGAGCGGCATGATGGTTGTCCAGCGCATGTAATTAGGCTCTTCATTACAGTAGCAGAATGTGATTCTTCAGCTCGTTCTATACAAAAAGACAGTTTAAATGACCTAAAAGCTCCTGTGGCCTTTAAAAAACATAAAAAAATCTATGTGTTTACATTGATTTGTAACAGCTGGGGATGTAGCCTGTGGGTGCCGTGTTGCAAATACTGTGTTTAAGTTAAAGTGCTGTTGTTGGCTGGTGGTGGAGCATTGCAGACTGGCTCTGCACATCTCTGTACCCTTAGAGTCTTTGCTGAACCAGGTGTCCTAGGTGTCTTGTTGATCAAGAAGTCATTCCAGTAGGCTTAGCCCAAGGTTGTGGATGCTCTGATGGATGCTTGCCTGCAGGTGGTCCTCACTCCAGCATGTCCCCGTCCGTCCCTCACTCATCTAGCTGGTGGGGACCCATCAGCATGGTCTGGAGCTAGAGAATAGAGGGGGTCTTCTGCAGCAACAAACTGGTCTTCGTCAAAGTAGTTCAGAGGATTCACACAGCTTAATGCTGGTTGTAACACTCCTGGTTTTGATTTGTCTTTTAAAGTTTATTTATATCTGCTGCAAATTTCTAACTAGCAAAAAAACCAGAAGGAATAAATCGGAGAGGGAACATTTTTAATTTGGTGTAGGAAAATGATAAACTAAATAAGCTTTCAACATTTGGCTGGGCAATCCTATTGCAATGTGTGGCATACGAAGGGGTCAGGATCTTTTCAGGCATAAGCCCAGGTGAAGAATCATGGAGTATGTATAATCACTGTGTTCAATCTGCTGAGCCCTAAGGCATATCTCTCACTTATTTTTAGCACTTGAAATGGCCGAAGATGGCTATTCCATCTGCAGCATCTCTTCTCCCCCTCCCCACCCCATAAATCCCATCTGGGCAAAGTAGCAGTTAGGACTCTGCAGTCTTTAATGCTTGTGCTTCCCTCCTGTTGGCTCCTCTGCAGAGCAACCTGCTTAGCACAGCTCTACTTATCCACATGGCAGCTGGTCTGAGCCCATGATCAGGGCAGAGCTGGGCACACTGAAGCCAAACAGCACCCTAGCCTGGTAACACAGCCTGTGAGGTGGCTTCTTATGCCACTGGAACAGTTTGCAGGGATACTTTTCCCTAACGAAGCGGTCTTTGTTGTCACAGTTAACACTGACGATGGTTCATCTTCATTTTCTGCTGTAGAAATCGCTGTCTGAAAACTTAAAGGCTTTAGGAGAAGTAGTGTTGCTGCTTGAGCAACTCCCAAAGGGCCCCTCTTGTTTTCAGTGAACATCCTGGCTAGTGGCTGGATGTGATTTGTCATGGAGGGGACAACCATCCCCTTCTACCACACAAACGCAGAGCAGTGAAAGCCAGGCAAGGTGGCCTCTTCTGGTTTATTTTTGCCTTTGAAAATGGTGGGATTGAGAGAGTGTGTGTGTACAGTGGTGCCTTGTCCTGAAAGTCTGTCATTGTGAGCAACAAGCATTTCAGCCTCCCTTGGAAAGTATTGACATATGTTGAGCTCTGCCTGCCTGGCCTTGACATTGGGTTGCTTTGTCCTGATGGGATGCTGATGTCTGAGGAATAAAAGCATAATGATTTCCCTAGAAAGTACCCCTGGGGGTCTCTGGCCAGGCTCCTTTCAACAGTCTCTCTGCAGTGCACTAGTTTCTCTAAGACAGCAATGCACACTCCAGTTGTTTGATACAGGCAACTTCTGCATACACAGGAGAGGTTCATAGCATTCCTGCCCTGCATGCTCACTGGAATTCAGCAGAGCAATAACTCACAGCACAGCACAGCAGCCCTAAATGCGACAGCATGCTGTATAATTGAGATTAAAAGGTTTAACATGAACCCAAATATATGGCGACTGCTGCATACATGGGCTGAGCGAGCATGCTCCTGCCATCAGGGTAGAACAATCGTTTGTGAGAAAGGGGATCTTCTATTTTCTGTGTCACTTTGGAAGTTTAGGCAGTGCCAGCAAACTGACATCTCGCTCCTGTGAGTAATCAGGTGCTGAAGGCAGTATCCTGCATTTTTACATCCTTGCGTGGGAAGCAGCAGAAGTCAGCCTCAACTGGAGACAGGGAGTTGGCTGGAGCGCTCGGATGCTTTTGAGGTACTAAGTTACTCCAATTGCTGACTGGTTGGGCTTTGCTAATGTGCTCAGGGTTAAACCTCTCTGTCAGAAATAAGCATCCCCTAAATGCAGATTATTCGGAGGCTCAGGAGGGCAGGTGTGGGAGCAGAGTTTGGCTTCCTTCACTGCAAAGAAGCACGGATCATGGTTCACAGATCGCTTCCTTAGATTACTTGGCTCTATCGCAGCAAGAAATTTCTCACTATTGCTGGAGAATAAGGCCTTGTCCTCCTGTACTCTCTTTTCTTATTTTTAGGACTTGATGCATTGTACTCAGTTATGTTACAAAGTGCAGAGTGCCCAAGGCATGTCATGGCTTATGGCATGTGTCTGGTGGCATTTCTGGCCTGCCTGCAGATGATGTGGTTATCTGCAATGCTGATGGACACAGCATAGCCTGGGAAAGGTGGATAATCCCATCTTCTTAGTCCTTGCTACCACAAAGAGGAATGCCCTGAGTGTTACTGCACCCTGCTTGTGGCGTGTCCTTCTCTGTCTTTGCACAGTCTAGTGCTCCTTCTCAGTGGTTGTTGGAGCTCAGCAGTGACTTGAGCTCCCACAGTGTTTGTCAGTGTTGTTAAAGCTCACTTTTAGCTGTTTTATAGCTTGTGCAGGTCATGCAGATTCCCAGAGGCACATGTACCACTATGTGTGTTGCTACCTGATCAAGGCATAAAGCAGGGAGATAGGGAGTCCAGGTTTTGTTTCCAGTTTTGATACAAGATTATAATTGCAGCCAAATCTTGGAATCTTAATTGATTATCTGAATAGCAGAAGCAATGATACCCCTTGTATGCAATGTCTATAGGTAGAAGAAAGCTTTTAGTAGACAACCTGTCACTTCCCTCAGTTTTATAGACTGGCACAGCTCTGGGTGGCTATTTTAGGTGCTATCAAACTGCAAATACATCGCATGCATTTGGATCCATTTGCAGGCAGTCTTCAGACCTTTCACAATTATCACTTGCAATTTACTCTATGGGCTTTTGAGAGAGGAAGAGTTGCTCCTGCAGGAGCCAAGAGCTGCTAAAAGCTGCTGAGAGCAAGCCTTTGGCACTAAAGTCACCCTGGGCAGCTTGTGCTGAGAGCGCAAGTACACGTGTGTGGTGGGGGCTCTCATTTGTGAGCTTGGGGTTTAAATAGGTGCTCTGGGGGAGGAGAATGGGAACATGAGAAGCCTTGCTATGGCTAGGTATGGAAAGGCAGTGTGGGCAACCTCCCATGAAGGTCTTTGTTTTCTCACCTTAATTATTTTTAATAAAACACAGCTGAACATCACTTTGCACCTCGGCCCCGCACATTTGTCTCGTGAGCTGATAATCATAGGAACAAGCACTAAGTGAATAATGTAGCACATGAGTACGTGTGAAGCCGTACATCATTCACGCTGGAGAACAAGGCCGCCTTGTTCTGCAAACTGGTGGAGGCTGCTGCCTAAGTTTAGCAGGTCCAGGAGAGCAAATAGGGATTTTTCTTTATAGTCGTCAAAGAGGTGTTGCAAGGCAGAGTTTTGTGCGGGGCTGGGTAACATGTTCTTAAAGTGACTGTATGGGTTACATGACCACAGGGGGGTAAGACATCCTCCATTGCCTTTGTTTCCTAGCTGTGTTGTACATACAGCAGTGATGGAGGCTTTCCCAGTGCTCAGCATCTCCAGCAGCTACGAGTCAGCCTAAACCCTAGTGTGGCTGCTGGGGGAGTCATGGGTTTCCCTCTTAACCTGACTGTTGTGGTGGGGAGAGCTCAGGTTTGCTTTGGCAGAGCACAGGGTCACAGGGCTTTGCTCCTTGGTGGGTGGTTTGCGATGGAGATGAGGAGGAGGAGGAAGGCAGAGCTGCTGCTCTGACAGTCTCCCAGCCAAACCTATTGGAGTGCCACAGCTGCCCCTAGCCGAGTGAGTTATTTTGGGGTGAGAGGCATGTGAAAGGAGGTAAATGAAACAGAAGATGGAGTTAATAAAAAAAAAAATTGATTGATTAGGGCTGTAAATTCTTATTTTTATAGCATGTATACGGATGTTAATTTCACAGCACAGGGGTAATTTACTGCACTGATTTATTACTTTTCTGTGCTCTCAAGAAAACAATGAATTTTAATTCAAGCCACTACATTACTTTGTTTAGTGTTCCACATATATTGGACAAATCGAATAAGCTTCTCTTCAGTCTTACATAGATCAGTTGAAGAGATATTTTAACTAACATGCCAACAAACCAAATTTCACTCTTGTGTACATTGATGTTAATGAATTTACTCTAAAATTAAGCTGAAATGTGTCTGAAAAATCGAGTTACACTTTGCATAGTCTCTTGCTGGCATCTTTAAATAGAGGCAGACCCCTGGCACTCCCAAAATAGTATTTGCTGCAGTATTTAAGGCAGGAGGCACTAGTGGGTTTACAAATAGTGCATGTAGATCAGTACATCTTTCCAGAGCAGCAGTTTTCTGCCTCTGGAAGTTGTCTCTGAACTGTCACATCTGCACTTAGATTTTGAAAGAGACTGGATATTTTCATGCTGAAGTAATATTAATATTTATATAAGCTCATATGGGGTTAGCAAGTGTCAGAACTTAATTGATATGAATGCTACTCTTCTCAGTAGGTTGGGGTTTGCTTTCTTTTGTACTCACTAAGCCAGCTGACATAGAAGCCTGCTGGAGCTGGATGCCACATTCGCCCTGCCGCACTAAAACAATGCTTCACCCTCCTGCCACACATACTGATTCTTATGCATGCTTTTGCTTGGTTTGTCCCAAGAAATCCTCACACGTCCTTGCTCTCACAGGCTGAGCCAAATTCAGTGCTCTGCTGCAGCATCGTGTCCTGAAGAGGCACCCAGTGCCTCTTCTCAGCCCAGAAACAGAGGTATGCCAGAGGGGAGAGAGAAAGAATAGTGGCTTTTATATTCAGGAGAGCGCTCTTGGGACTGTAATAAATTCTTGTTCTCCAAGGCCCATGTTTGTCATGTGTTTTTCCAGCAGTAGTAAAAGGATAGTTAAATACTCCAGACTTTTTCAGTTCTGCTGGGATTTTGCAGTAGGTATCATCTCAAGGGCCACAGCTTGCTCTGCTAGGCAAACTTCAGTGATCTCAATAATCTAGTTAGTAACATTCCTGTTGTACTGTAGGTGATGCAAAAGGCCATATGGACAACAAATGGAAACTGAGGCAACTTAGTTCCTACTACAGCCTTGCATAGTGGGTGAGGAAAAGGACATACAGAACAACATACATTGTTTTGTAATGCAAGCATCATTTAAAACCTTCCACCATGTAATAACTGAAGGTAAATGATGGAACATTTGAAAAGATTAAACAAAATTACTTTTTGATGACATTTCTAAGGGACTTTGGATCAACAATATCAAGCTAAACTTAGTACCTCTCTAAACTGGAAATCACCTTTCTAGCACTGGAAGCTCCTGAAGGCGCCTGGTAGCATCTCTGGCACATGTGTTGGCTGTGGAGCCCCGTTTGGCAGCTCTGTGTGCAATGTAAGTTGTCTATGTATATCATGTCATGCTCACTGCTGTTCATCCTGTAGGTGTTCCTTCAGTTCAACAGATGTGTCCAAGACCGTAGAAGACCTTGCAGTGGGAAAAAAAAAAGCATTGATTGTAGGGCTCTCCAATCAAAGGTGACTGAATTTGAGGAATAGGTCTCCCTTCCTTCCATGGTCTTTAATGCTGCTTGTACAAATGCTGTTCACCAACAGTTGCAGAGTCCAGCTCAATACATCCATCACTGATATGTAACTATCCATAACCAATACAGATTTTTACAATGTAATTCCCTTAGCACATTAGCTGGCTTTTACCTTCTGTAATTTATGTTGTATCAACACATGCTAAATGATCTACTCTCTTCTCTTTCACTTATTTAAAAGCGTAGCTCTTAGTGACTTATTTATAATACTCTCACTGTTTAAAATTGAGCTTGTGATCATTTAAAAAGCTTGAATTTCTGCTTTTGGATAGCTCATTCATTACTAGATACCGTATTTCCAGTGGTTTGAGCCCAGGGTTAGCAGCTAGCAAAGCAAAGCACCATGGATGTCAGAATTACGTCCTTAATCACAGTGGGACCTAGAAGCCTGCTAGGCGTTGTACAATGTGTTAGACAAAGTTCCTGCCTCAAGGAGCTTGTCACAGTAACAATAATAATAATTAAGAAAAAGAAGAAAAGAAGAAAAAATTGGGAGGAAAGGATGTAAATCATCAAGTCCATCTGCTTGCCAGGGCACGTTTATTCCCCAGAGTAACTTTTCAGTTGACTCCTGAGCTGCAGCCCAGCAGTGACATGAACTCTTCCTTTGACTTTGAGTGAGTCACCTCACCTCACTGTTTTCCTTTTATTGTGCAAGTGGAAATATTTTCTTACCTCATGTGATTGTCCTGGAAATTAGTTCACAGTAGACAGTTTGCAGATCAAATAGGCTCTGAAAGTGCAAGCTATTGATTTTTTAGGCCTCCTGACATTAACAGACATCCACACATAGTCCTGTGTTTGGAGGCATATAAAAACAAAGAGGAGCATCATTTCTGAAATGGTAGGGAGAAGAGGAATATAAAACATTTTTAGGTTAAGTAAGTATAGTCTGGTGGTCAGAATACTGATTCCACTGCAAAAGGGAAAATTTGGGCTCACCCAGCCCATCTCTTCCCTCCTGTATGGCAGTGATTCACTTCTTACTCCATATGTGTTATCTGTGGAAGGGATAAAGGCGTGAGCTTCTGCACCTTAGTTGAGGCTACAGTAATGCTGCTATTAAAAAAATAATAAATCCATCTTTATCATCTCTCTTGAACAGACCTGATTTTTGCTACCTGTGGGGTTTTATTCCTGAAGCGCTGAATACAGTGGAGATTGCTGGATGTCTCTGGTATCAAGTGCCTCTTTTAAAATGGCGTTAAAAGATACAATACTGCTCGTAAAGGCCATTTCTTTGTAATCAGCAGATTTAAACACAGCTTATAGAAATTTTAACGTTTTTTTAGATCTCCATGATGACTTTTTTAGTTCTCTTTTACAAAAAGAAGCTTCAGGAGTGTTCCCATTGCCTTGGCTGGACCATTGTGTCCTCACTACTCACTGCATTATCAGTTTTTAACCTGAACTCCCCATTAACTTCACTAGAGACTTACATCTTAAAGGTGACAGCAAGGCAAGGGTCAGTGAATCGGTGTTTGCTGGTGGAGAATGTTACCGCCTGATAACCTTCCTGCCTCTGAACCAGTTCTGGAACAGCAAGAATTTTGCCACTAATCTCATCAATCTTGTACATTACAGCAATCATTTATTATTTCCAAAGCCACCAGAAGACGATGTCTTCTGTCCTATTCAGAAATTTGGCTGTCACCTTAGCTGTGAAACCTATGTTTCCACGTCATCTGTCAGTCTGGTTTCTCTATTCAAGTTTCCAGAATTATTCAGAACCAGCAAAGAAACCATGTATTTTTTTCAGAGGCTGTACTATTCCTTCACTAATTTGTAATAAGGGTAGGCAAATACTGTCAATAAAATTATTATCAATGGCAGAAGCATAGTTGAGATTACTGCATGAAACTGTACTACAAGTACTGAGTCACAGCCCTGTTAAATGTATGCATGATGCATATGCTGTAGATACTTGTCATATCCTGCCATACAGTGTTATGACAATAGCAGTGAATGCCCTGTGTTACAGTAATGGCTTGTGGTCCAGGCCTGAACTCTGGCAGGAGGAATTAGGTTGGTAAGTTTGGGATGCTGAGATGTGGAGCCCATGAGCATGGTGCAGGGGTCTGGAGAGGGACCTGCTGGAAAGGAAAGCAAAACTATGATGTTAGCCCAGATGAGGTGAACACTTGGGCTGGGCGATGGAATTCCTTTCCTTTTTATTTTTCTACTGCTTTTTAATCAATCAGGTTGCATTTAGCTTTTGCTCAGGTACTACACGTGTCTGTGGTCTCTGAAAATCCCAAGCAGACAATATTTAATCAGCATTTTTCCCCTTTGCTCAGTTGCAATGAATGCACTCAAATTGCCATCTGAGTATCTTGAATGGTGTATCTTCACCTTATTGTGTGAGCGCTTTCTAATATCTCTTTATGGATTGGAAGTTAAAGCCAAGGACTGTAGCTGTAGTTTACACTTAGTTAACATCCAGTCCTTGGTACAAAGAAAGATGGAGGTATTCCCTGTCTGGGAGAATTAAATTGACCTATGCTGCATTTGGTGAATATTAATAAGAAAAAGAATAGCTGGGAAATGGGGCTGAGAAGGCAACCGTGAAGACTGGTGTGTTTGCATAAGCCATCGTGATGTCAGTAATCACCAACTATTAATCCTTTTTTGTCTTCCGTCATGTAGGAGGTTGTGTCAGCACCTACCAAGCCTCCAAATCTTCATAACCTCTCAGTGCAGCCCAACCAGTCTGTTCAGAAATTAGCAGCGTATTTCTGTTATTTTTCCTCTTTTCCCTCTGACTCCGTGTCTCCATCAGAGTTACGCTGTCATAACCAAAGATAATTATTTTCTGTGAAATTACTCTCGCCTTTTTTTCCCCCTTCCCTTTATGTTAATGAGAGCGCTTTCCTCTCCCTGGGAAGATTGACACAACTTTGAAGATAGTAGTGCTGTTGCCAGTTAAGTGTGTGACCTTATCTGTATAATTGTACAGATCGTGCCGCCATATGTCTAGATGCACAGAGCTTCATTTAACAGGAGACATATACGTATAAAAATAAATCAGTATCTGGGGGTTAAATATCAGAAGACCCCCCTAATCACAGCTTTCACAGTGTAGAGAACTTTCTGCAGAGCTGTAAGAGCTCTGAAGTTGCATCTTGAAAGAGTTCTCCCTACAAGGGATCCTGCTCTTGTAACCTTGATTTTACGTTATCATCATGTGGATTCTGCAATGCCTGTACTTCCTCACCTGTTGTGTTTACATGTTTTCTCCTCCCATGGTAGTTAAGTCCTTCACAGTGTATGATGAGATAGAACAGCACCATTATTTCTGTTTTAGAAGCAGGGAACTGGAGCAAGAGGAAGCAGCTAACTCATCATATACCAGTAATAAAGATTTGGTCTAAATTTGCTTTCAAAGCCACTGGCCACTTGTAATACTAACCCTTACTGCCACAGATCCAGCTCAGGTTTCTCCTTGAATGGAGAAACCTGGCACCACTATTCTCCACCATGTGCACAGAAGTTATCTGGGCACCTCGCAACCACATTAGCACCTATTTCCCATCTTATTTCCCATTCTATTTCTTATCCTGTTTCAAATTAACCCCCATTTCCCATCCCTGCTTTTTAGCCCCTCCTCACCTTGCTTTCTCTCTTGCCCAAAGGCAGTCCTACAGGCAAGGAAGGATTCCAGTTTGCACAGGGACAAGGATACAGGGATGGCTGTGATGAAGCCTCCCAGGCATGTAAGGGCAGAGCTGATGCATGTCTTTTCAGTGGGTGAAGCTGCCCCCTTATCCATCAGCTTAATGCAGGTGTGGTCCTAAGCAGCTTGCCTGATGCTGTCAAGGAGCAAGGAAGCAAACTCTGAGCCCTGAAGTACCACACTACCCCCCTGTAATTCTTTCTGTCTCAGTATTACATTTGCTTGTACTTTCTGTGCGAGGGCACGTTTGCTTATTGCATCCTGTGAATATGAGTCAATGTCATGATCTGCTGTGGGGTTGTTGCCATCTAAGAGAGATTTCATGGTTTTGTCAGATGAGTTATGTGTGAGGAATCTGTGCCGCAGTGATCTATTTGTATGATAATTAGCAGTCAGCTTTTCAGATCTTGAAGAGATTTGGTTTGAAAACTAAGTAGCATTATTTCCTGAACTTTAACTTACCAACAGTGTATGAACAGCAGTGCACACTGACAATGTTTTTAATGTAGCCATGATACCCAAAGATGTCTCCTCTGCAAGAGTGTGTTTTGGCTGTAATTAATTTTGCTTCCATTCGCCATATGCTTGTATATCCTGACCTTCATATGAATCACAGACCCTATGGTAAAAAATGTGCAGTATGAAAACAAAGAAGTTACTTAAAGAAGCACAGGTGCTTATGGTACTACAGCTTCAGCTGAATGAGACATTTGTGCCACCTGAGAATTTGACCATTGTATCCTTAAAAAAAGATATTATGGAAAGATGCTTTCATTGCTCATAGATGCTCAAGTTATTTTTGCTTATGTGAGAACAGGTGGGGTTTTACTAAATCTCTGAAGAAATGCTGTAAGCTCATCACTTGTATTATTCAGAAAGATCCTTTAGGAAAGGCAAGCAGAGATGGAGCATTTTCTCTTTTTCCTTATTACTCTATGCGTTCGAGGCAGTTTTTGAGATAGGACCTGGGAACGTACTTCAAATGGCACAAGGAATAATTGTTGCTAAATTTAATTTATTGAGTGGGTGTGAATTAGACTGACTAAACAGAGAATAAATACACACAAGATTACCCAGAGTAGGTGCAGGGATGGAAGAATGTTAGAAGGCATTAACAGCTTAGATATGCACGATGCTGTAGATATTTTTCAAGTAAATCTATAATTTCTTAGGGGAGCTCTCTTGGATTTTTTATTTCTTTCTTCTAACGCTTAATGTAATCCAAACTGATTAAGAGAATGTTATGTATTAAAGCAAACACCCACATGACCAGCATTAACTGTGGAGTAGTCTACTGGGGCAGACTGCAGCTTTGGCTCAATAAGATGCACACGACCTGAATTTTATGTGTGGAAACTCCTTAGCATGAGTTGGATTTTCTTGCTGAGGACAGAGTCCTTTACTGAGCAATGCACAGCTCAATATTAAAGCAGTAAATAGGCAAGATTTAGATATAGTCCTCTTTTGGTCAGCTGGATGGAGAGTCTTCACCCCCATCGAGTTCAGCTCCAGTCTGTTGGTTCATCCTCTCCTCCTGCTAACCGATGTGAAGGAGGGAGGATCTCAAGGGCATTTTGTTCATTTAGCCTGTAGGAAGAGGCTTCCTCTCCACCTCTAAAACTCCTGTTTCTACTTTCTTCTTGGTGTCATTGTGCAGAATAGCAGGATTTTGCAGTTATCGGCCTGACCTGTTTACCTGTCTGCTTTGTTAGCAGAAGTGAAGCAATGAGAATGTAGTCAAAGACATAATGAGAAAACAAAAATATTAGAAAGTTTTTGTGTAGAGAGGAGTCATTTGTGCTTATAAACAAACATGAGGAAGAGATTGAAACATTAGGAAAAGAACATACATTTTGTCGAACTGACTGTATAAAGGCAGTTGCATCACACAGAAAATATTCTGTATTGAAGGCTGTTTCTCTCATACATGTGTATGGACTTGGCTTTTGTCATCATGAATGTTCACCCTCACCTCTGATAGTGCCTTTGAGTAAAAATAAGCAACCTGGAAACATGTCCTCAAGATACCTTAATCTTTTCACCTTGAGTCATGCAAGAAAAGAAAGAGGGATTGTATGTTCTTTTGTTTGGTTTTTGTTTGTGGTTTGTGTGTATGTGCGGGTTCTTCATTTAGTAATTACAAATAAATCAGAACTAAGAACTCTGTGAGGAAAAGCAAAACCTGTGCTGCCTTTTGGTAAGCCGAAATGATGGCTTCATTTTGTAGTATTTATTTGCAATATTGTGCCACCTTCGTCGCTGCAGTCATGAGGCGGCACCCCGCAGTGCTTGGCAGGGTAAGTGGAGTAAAAAGATGGTTTCTACACTGAAAAGCTTGCGGTGTAATGGGAGCTTGAGACAACAGATGGGAAAAAACAGATGGAGATGCAGCAGAAATACCGAGGCAGTATTGATCAGTGCTAAGTTTGTTCCTGAGCACTCTTGGTGTGAGAAGGAGTGGAGACCAGGCTTCTTAAGGAGTGGGCAGTATGGTCACTCGCTGGCAAGGTTCTGGCATGTCTTTGTATGCCATGGGATTCATCCTGGGGCTGCAGCTCCAGGTGTCTTGCAGAGCTGGAAGGCAAAGAGGGCAAAGATTTGCCCAAATTGCATATAAGATATAGGTATCCTGCATCTATGGATCTGTAGGGAGATTTCCCTTCTGCTCTTTGAAGGGGGTGTGCATGTGTATGAATATATATAAGATATATGATATAAGGTATGAGATATAAGATATACAATATAAATTTAGTTTTTTTTTCCCTGCCTTCCCCTTCTTTTCCATTTTCATGAGAAAAGAAGACAACAGTCTTACAATAAAAGGCTTTACCTGCTGTTTCATTGGGATATAAGAGCAGGGGCACTGGGAAAGGCTTAACTTTTCAAAAGGCTGAACTTTTCAAACATGATGTTCAGCTGTGCTCCCGAAAGGTGAAATTCCTGTGTATTCTGATAAAGCTGGCTACTCTCCTCACCATAGTTAAAAACTAAAATAGTTATGGAGCATGTCCATCCCTTCCTGCCACACCGTAGCACAAGGGTTTTTGTAGAGGGGATTTAGAAAGAAGCCTGTTGTCTACATCCAGGGTAGGATCCAGAAAAGCATAGAATTGTAGAATCATAGAATCATTTGGGTTGGAAAGGACCTTAAGATCATCCAGTTCCAACCCCCTGCCATGGGCAGGGACGCCTCACCCTACACCATGTTACCCAGGGCTGTGTCCAACCTGGCCTTGAACACTGCCAGGGATGGAGCATTCACCACTTCTTCGAGCACCCTGTTCCAGTGCCTCACCACCCTCACAGTAAAGAACTTCTTCCTTATATCTAACCTGAACTTCCCCTGTTTAAGTTTAAGAAAGACCATTACCCCTTCTTCCTTCGTTACAGTCCCTCATGAAGAGTCCTTCCAGGCACAGAGGTGAGACTTGACTGGTCTGTAATTCCCTGGGTCATCCATTTTCACCTTCTTGAAAATGGGAGTTATATTTCTCTTTTTCCAGTCATCGGGAACTTCACCTGACTGCCATGATTTCTCAAATATGATGGCCAGTGACTTAGCAACTTCATTTGCCAGCTCCTTCAGGAACCGCAGATGGATTTCATCAGGTCCCATGGACTTCTGCACATTCAGGTTCTCAAGATGATCTTGGACTTTCATTTCCCACAGTGGGCCTAAGGTCTTCATTCTCACAGTCCCTTCATCTGCCTTCCAAGACTTGAGTGGTGTGCATGTAGACACATCTATCAGAGTTAAGATCCTAAATTTTACTCAGCTGCCTCTGTGTAGGCAGCGGAACTCACTGTTAAATGATGAGGTCAGGCACAGTCTGATTGTCACATCTTTCCAAGCATGTCTGGATCTGTTTTGAGCCGTATATTTAGAAGCATCATATCACTGGGGTTCTCAATTGCCTTTGTTAAAATCTAAGGTTTGCACTACCTTTCCATGAGGAGCTGAAGGAATTCAGTCTGTGTAATTTGTCAAGAAAAATTTAAGAGGTGATGCTTTCATAGTTTGTGTGTGCCTGAATGGGGATAGGATTTCTGACAGAAGTTTTCTTTCATCTAACAGATAAAAGGCATAAAAGTCAGTGGAAGATGAAGTTAGAGAAATTCAGACTAGAAATGATCTTATTCTTCTGGCTCAGGGTAATTTTAGCTGTAAAGGTGCTTTTCCAAAGTTATTGTCCAGACACAGGATCTGAGCGGTTAAATTCCCTTGTCCATTTTTATCCAAGAGCTCAAAATAGGCAATCTGATCTAGACTGAAAACCTATTACTGCACAATGAACACAGTTTAACAAAAATGACCATAGCAGTAGAGGGGCTTTATGGCACAGCTCTGTTTTGCACAGAAAGCTGTGAGGGAAGACCTTGTCTCTTCTGAGAATGGATAATGTATATTCAAATATTGTGTGTTCCATGTTTGCCTGCTCTGGCCTTCTTGAATACTATTATTGCTGTGCAATGCCATAAATAAATCAGCAAAAGAAATAATTGTGTTATATATATTCCTATGGTGATTCTAACAGGATAGAAATAAGAAAACGTTAACACCAACTTGCCTCACATTAGAAACACAATTTTCTTGTTCCAACACAGCTGAAACATTTGCAGACCACATTCCTTTTAAATCACTCTCTCGCTGATAGCAGAGTGTAATGGAGCTTTTCGGAACTCTTCTTGTTACAAATTTTTGGATTAAAAAGTTTCCTATCTGTTACAGAACAGCAATAAATGCATTCAGTGAGGTGTGGGGTAGGAGTGACTTGTTCCATTCTGGGGGCATGTAATATTTTATCACCTTGCAGCCTTCCTGCAATTTGGTATGCTGAGAGAAATTAATTTGACTGTTTACAATATTTAATTTTCAATAATTATTCAAGCATATATAAGTAGAGACATTTACAGTATGTAGTAAACAGATGGATTAGCAATTGTGCATGTAATTAGAAATTACATTTAAAATATAGGAGTGTATTTCAATATTCAGTTGCCTTTAAGAAGAAAAAAAGGTATAAATGCAACTATGAGTGCCTTAGAAGTGGTTTGTAGAGTCCACAAAATGCCCTTCCTAAGTTAGCTTTTGCCAGAAATACTCACTGAATTGAAATTGCAAGTTGCGTATACTTTGGTTTTTTTTAAAGATAAGATTAAATTGTTCCAATTTGGTGGTATTTTCCATGCAGGTGGTTTCGGAATCACCACAGGATCACTTTTCCCACCCTCTAGAGATATTCCCTTTCTATCACTGCATCCATGTTGTTGATGGTGTGAAACTGGGCACAGCACTGTACCAGCCCTGCCTCTTCTAAAGGTCCACTTGAGTCATGACACTTGAGAAATGACTGTGCTTGTTAGAAGAAGATAAATCTTTCCCAGAAATTGCAGAACTGTGAGGATATGAAAGTACCATAAATGAGTAACAGCCTGATCTTATTACTTTAGAGTTTATTCTCTCCTACCTTAAATTGTGTTGCAGTCTTTCATTCTATTCACTAAAAACTGAGTTGGCACAGCAACCATGGGTAAAATCATCAAAAATACCTGTGAATGATTTTTAGAAGTGACTTTTAAGCATCTTCAAAATACATACTTCCTTTGAAAATACATACTTTCCAGATTTCCATTTGCTCTCAAAATGTAGCTCCTGGGTTCAGTGCTTTGGTGCTGTGCACTTGGTGCTTGCATCGGCTTGTTCAGATCTACATCAGTGCTGGTACAGAAGAATCTCAACTTCATTTTCTTTGCTCATTTAATCTTTTTAAACAAAGCAACAAACCCCACTCTTTTGTCTCATGGTTACTTGTGAAAAAGTGACTATAATTGTGCTGTAACACCTTCAAGGAATGAGTTTTATCCTGCTCTCAGTGAAGTCAATGGGATTTCTGCCATTGCTGCAGATGGGTGTGGGATTGAACCCTCAGTGATTATCTGAGTGTGAAATGAGAAAATATATTTAGCTGGGTTCATATGAGACTACTAAAGACAAATTCTCATCTAAGATAACAGTTGGAGCTAATTTCCGTGGCCGCCCGGCTTATTGACCATAAATCATGTAATGAGTATAAAATACCCTTTCCCCCAGTATACATCTCCTCCCTTTAAGGGGATTATAATGTAACATAGGAAAAAAAAAAACAAACAAAGCAACAAGACCATTAAAGTTTGATTCATTTAAAGAATTAAACATTTTAACATTAGAAGAAAAGTAATTAATTGAATATGGTAGTTCCTTCTTTATAGTTGTAATACCATTATTTTTCTACTATTACTGTACTACAGTTTTTTAAATTACTGTGCTGTTCACTATTGACATACTGTTACATTTCTTTATTTGCTGATGGATTTTTCCTACACCTCCCAGCATACTACATGAGGGCTCCTCTTTTATTCCTGCTTGTGATATTTTCTGTTTAGAGATGAAAGCAGAGATTTTGCAGAGATTTGCAATGTGAGAGGATAGTGAATGAACAGATTCATACTCTTAATGTCAGAGGGTTATTAGATCACCGACTCTGACCCCCTGCATAGTTCAAATTGTAGAAAGTCATCTAATTGCTCCTATATTGAGATGTCTAACTTGTGTTTAACTAGAGCCTGTATTCCAGGAAGATACTGATTTAAAGGCTACAAGACCTTTTTCTTTTTCTCCTGATGTTTATCTCCTGCATTCTTTGAAATGTCTGGTTTACTTTTCATTGAATTTGTCTGCCTCTTCTTTCCAGCTGTTTGCTTTGGTGGTACATTTCTCTGCTGGAATAAAGAGCCCTTTACTGCCTAGTAACTTCCCCCTGTGTAGGTACTTATGTGCATTAATCCAATTATTAATTAATTAAACACAGTGTAGCTCTTTAATGCAGAGAGGGGAAAAGAAGCACTGATTTTGTTAGTGCCAGACTGTCATTGACTTATATGTAGGAAAATATAGGTTGTTCTACCTAGGTAAAGCCATTCATGGTCACAGACCAACAGTGACCTCCAAAGTACTTCATCCGCAAATCCCCAGCATGCAGGAAAGACCAGGGTCAGATTTGGGGGTCTGAAGTAGCTCCAAGCATCTTCCCAGCATGAGCAACAACAGCTGCCGATGCAGCAGAGAAGACATGCCAGGCTATCATTCGCAAAAATTATTGCTTGTGGCTCTAGCTTCCATGATAATATCATAGCTGCTTAATTTCTTTTTGGTGTAGATAGAAAGTGAATGCATATGGCTTAGCCATTTGTCATCCACAATGGCTATTCCCTCCTTCCCGAAGGGCAAATTAGTCCATTGTTTCTATGGCTAGCGATGAAAGCTTTTTGGCTTGGGGGATAGCACCCCATTTAATGCTTCTTTTACTGTCAAAAGCTGAAAAGATTGGTGTCGCATCTAAACCCACCCATAGCAAGCATTTTGACGGTAGAGAATCTGAACAGATGTCAGCTTTCTAAACTCCACAGTACAAAATTAAAGCAGAAATAAGATAAAGGCCCAAGTTCTGAAACGTACAGCAGATGCTTGTATAAAGTCCCATTTGTTCCTCTCTCATACCACTGACTTCAGATTTGCACACGTGAAACCTGACTGATGTGGGTTTATCTGTCGCAGTTAACAACAGATGTTGTATACTGCAGAAGATCAGTGCAGCGGGATCCATCACCTTAGCACTGTGGTCACATGTTTGCCCACCAAAGAGCCACTGCTAGTGTCCAGGTTGTTGTTTAATGCTTTCCCATCCAGTCGTGGCTCTCTCCTACATACAGGATGATGCTCGCTTCCTTATCCTCTGGTAAAACCTTGCTAATGGCACAGAAGCCAATGAAATAATTAGACAAAGTTGAGCTTTTGCAAATAGGGCATCTCGGGTGAGGGTTTGGCTTTAGCTGGCACAGGAAAACAGTGGGGGAATTGTGAGTTTGAACTTGGCTCCTCTGAGCTCCTGCTACAAGTCTGAACTGCAAGATGCTGCATTGCGTTTGCTCTAGCGAGTTGCCAGTTAACCGACTTGTGTATTAACAATTGCTTGTTAATGTGAGGCATGGGGTAATTAAGATCTGGATTCCCTCCTTAGCTTCTGCCATGAGGCTCTTGCACAATCTGGAAGTGTCTCTTGGGGCAGCATCCCCTGTGCAGAGGTCAGAACTGTGTCCCAGCCAGTTGACTTCATGCCAGTGGTGCAGGGCTGAAATCCTGGCTCGGCCCCCAAGAAGATACTGCAGCTCCTTAAGAAAATGGGAATATCTGAAACTCAAAAAGAGAATACAGTTTTGTTGTTTTCGTTTGCCTTCTGTCTTAGGGTAGACTGAACAGATTTCCAACTTCAGATCCACAAATATAGCTTTTTTCTGGGGATTGTTTGCATTTTGTTTCTTGTAAATGAAAGCTGAGTGTTTCTTGTAGTTACAAGAGACTCAAGACCTGGAGCTTCAGCTAAAGTACTAAGCATCAAAAAAGTGATTTATCATCACTTTCTGCAAAACAGAGTGATGGTAAGTCACTTGACAGGGCCTGTACCTGACTGTAGTGCAATGAAGTAGATGGTGACACTTGTGTACTTTGCTCCTTGCAATGAAATTCTGTGTCTGAAAGCATGACTTTATGACTGTGAGCAGCAGCAGTAACGATCCCCTTCTTCCTTGCAGTGGTCTTGTGTGAGTTATTTCATTACTGCCTGTAATGTGCTTTGAGACCTTGGATTGAAGAGCAGGATGATGATTATGGCAGTTTAATAATATTGTTTAGAAGGATGTAATATGCTGCAGCACTGGGTTTCCCAGAAATGCGATCTGCATTCAGTGTAAATGCTCTCTCCATCACCAAAGTCAGCTCACAAAGTCACGCTTGGCATTACTGCTGCTCCATCTTCAGCAGCTTTTGAGGAGCTCAAGGTGCAGTAGGGTGACCTGACAGCCCCTGGCTCTGCATTAGGACATCGTTTCAGCCGTGGTTGCCCTTACCCATCATTTTCACTAAGACCTTTTTATTTAGGGCTCCCTGGTGCAGGGAGAGGTGGTTTGCTTTGGGGTACCACAGCTATCCTTCTCCTCTGGTTTCTGTCAGTGCCTGATTTTGTATCACTCCATGCTGAGAGGCTGTCATGACACTAGTTGGGTTATCCCTATGGTTGACTCCAGTCATTTACAGATTTTTGTGACTGCTTTCAAAGACTTCTTGGTGGCCTTACTCTCAGGTGATGGTCACCTCTTGCAGCCTTGTCAGCTCAGTCTGAGAAGGAAGCTATACCTGCTGCCAGATGTTTCAAGGAGTTGTTGTGGTTTGAGACAGGAAAAAAGCAGTTTCCCTTTTTCCTTAGGGGCTGGAGCATGGGGATTTCATTGTCCCCTCAGGGCCCAAACCCGCAGGACCAATTCCCTGCTCCTGGCAGAGGGACTGCCACCTCCAAGGCAGCTCCTGCTCTCCATGGGGGACCTGCCTGTTCCCAGGGCTCTCTGTGTCCATGTCTCTGCCAGCCTGCCCAAGGACCCAACTCGTACCCATTCACAGAGAGATTTGCAGATGTTGCAGTATCTCTCAGTATCTGCAGAAGAGCAAATCTCAAAGTGTCCTACAAGTTGAATGACCTTTTTCCATCCATTTCTATGACCTTTTGTATATTTTGCAGCTTTCAGGACTGTTGTGGTCTTGTACCTATTTATCTTTTTTTATTATTATTCTTATTTTTCACAAAGACAGATGTAAGGTTATTGATAAAATACCATTGCCACTTACACTGGTGCCTGAAATAGTGTAGTGCTTGTACTGTAGTGTCTTGGATTTTGTTCTGTTTCATTCAGACTTTCAGGTGAACCTTTAATGCCACAGCATCTAAATACTTTCCAAAAATGCATTAACCAATCCATTCGGCATCTCCAGGAAGGTACAAATTTGTTCCAAATAAGAAATATTAGTAATACACTGTTCAATACCCAAGTTGCATTAGAGTTTGTATAAACAAGAGGCCAAAAAAAAACCCTTCAGTATCCCACTGTAATGAAAGCAGAGAGAGAAACCCCTCCAGAGGGTAGTTCTTACCTTTCTTTAGTTGGAATGGGTGAATAATTCTTTGAAGGTCCAACAGAAAGAGCTTAGGTGCCTTAACATAGTGTTTGGAGCCTCACCATCAGCATGGTAGGTTATTTAGCTCCAAACCAGGTGAAGATCAAAAAGGAAGGGGAGGCTTCAGGGTTGGAATTACTGTGCCTTTGACTTCTTTGCCCTCTTCCCATCTCCCACCACTTCTGGGTATCATGGGACAAGTAGCATGAGAAGTCCTTTCCTTTTCATTTCTAACCCTGGCTTAGCAACACTTTCAGTAATGAGAGAGGAAAGAGAGGTGTGAAATGATGTATATATATGTTGGCATCCAGCTTGTTTTTATCTTTTGCTTGCCCTGGGTCTGGAGCAATTAGTCTTGGTCTACACTTGGGGCCTCTCAGAGCTGTCATAATATAAATGATGACAGTAACAAAGCTGGTCTCTTCCACCAAAGAAGTCATATAGGTTTTTTCCCTCACTTGGTCGCAGAAGATGAGAAATGACAAGAAGCTTTCAGATTTGGCTTTTCAGATTGATTCCTGACCATAAGTGTCATGTGAGACACATAAATGCAGCTTAATGATAAATTCCAAAGGGATAGGATGAATTAGGAGGGATGTATCTGAAAATGCAACCTCTTTGGTAGCCAGCTACATGTTAGAATGTAATTTCTGACTGATTATCATCAAGTAACAATTAAACATCTTTAACCTTTTCAACCTCCTGTGATTTGGTGCATTAATGAAAAATGTAAGACGGAGCAGGCATCCTTCTGAAGAGGTTACACAGAAAAAAAGATGTTGAGTGAGACTTATCAAGGTTTAATTTACATAGCAAATCCGGTTATTACTCAGATTGTCTTTCAGAACACAGTGTCCAGAGAAAGAATATTCTTCTGACAATACTTAATGATTAGATTTCAAACCTGAGAGGAATACAGGACCAGGCATTGGTGGGGTTTCTAGTTGCATTTTTCTTGTCCTGTGTGTTAAAAAGGAATCCCAGTATAATTTTAAAAGCACCATCTTAATTACCAATTCTTACTTTTATCATAATACCCTTAATATATGTATTTTTAATATGCATATAATTAATATGCATAGCTCTATTTTTTGCAGGTAAACAGACAATTTCATATTTGTAGGGACACTGGAAAATTAGACTTCAATTTCACATTCTGCCCTCATTTTCTTTAGTAAAAAATAAAACAACTGTTGCCACGTGGGCTGAAAAGTAATCTGCAGTGACTAATCAACTGCAAACATACACCAGTCTGGTACTGAAGCAGATAAAATTGCCAATCATTTCTTAAATCAGGGTCTCAGTATTTTGTTTCCACAGTTGCTCTGCACTTTAGCTAATGCTCGCTATTCAAAAGTCATTAAGGAGGAGCACGTATGTAGCCATAGCGAAGAGCAGATTGATCAGTTTAAGCTTTTTTTCCTTAAAGGTAAACAAAAAGGGTTGCACATTTTGTGTATTACAATGATCTGCTGAAATGAGGCTGTGAGTCTGTAAGTGCTCGGTCTGTTCTGCCTCTGCTGCAGCTGTCAGTGTGTATATAAATAGGCTGTGTGGGTTTCTCTGTGCTGCAAAGGCTCTTAGATCATGTTGGCTTCAGTTTAGGGGTGTTTCCCAGAGGAAGCATGGCAGAGGCAGGCAGCAGAGCTGGGGTCCAGAGGCCACATACAGCAGCCAAGAGGGGAAAGAGGCGAGGCGGTGGACACCATCCACACACAAGTAGTTTGAAGGAGAAGCCATAAAACCCATTGGCATTTGCAGTAGATGATGAGCAACTGCATTCTCTGAACTCTCTCCACAGCAGGGACTTGTCTAATAAGGGGGAATCTTGATGGCAGTCCAAGGAGGCACCATCTATTCAACTTCAGTCCTGCTTGGCACTTGTCTTGTGTCCTAGCCTCAGCTTTGTCAGGCATCGCACAGTGGTTTTCTGACAACAAAACAAAATACTTCATAGAACTATGGAATGGTTTGGATTGAAAAGGATCTTAAAGATCATCCAGTTCCAAACCCCTGTCCCCAAGGCAGGGACACCTTCCACTAGAGCAGCTTGCTTCAAGCCCCGTCCAACCTGGCCTTGAACACTGCCAGGGATGGGGCAGCCACAGCTTCCCTGGGCACCCTGTGCCAGCGCCTCAGCGCCCTCATAGTGAAGAATTCCTTTCTAATATCTAATCTAAATCTCTGCTCTGTCAGTTTAAAGCCATTTCTCCCCTCCATCCTGTGACTACCTGCCCTTGTCAAAAGCCCTTCTCCATGTTATATTTATTGTCTTAACTTCTGACTTAATGACTCCATTAACGTAGCTTCTACCAATCTCATATGAAGTGCATATCAACATTTTAAATCATATGCTGCTAAACCTCAGCCAGCCAGTCAGCACTTAACTACAGATATGGGGAGCACTGCAGAACCTGTCTAAACATGGCTGTGTAGGTGTAGGCATAAGGGATGGTCTGAAAACCAGACACTGCACAAGCTACTGTTGTTCAGGCTGCTAGAAACAGAGCTTAACATTTTCAGAGGTAATACAGAGCAAGTGCCTCAGTTTTGGCTCTGTGTGTCTGTGTCGAGAGAATGCCAGGGGATGGGTGATGGGAAAGGAGGCTTGGTGATGAGGGATGTGAGTGATGGGAGGAGAGAGGAAGCTTTTTAACCTCCCAGTCCATACACAAGCAGCGTGGTAGCACTCACTCACAGTGTCCCAGCACTGTGAACTTGTAGCAGACACAGTGCAAGAGAATCAGATCCACGTAAGGCTCAGTTCACACTCACTGTGGTGCAGAATGAAGTTTGTGTTGGAGAAGAGCCTGAAAAGGAGGGATGGGGAGCATCTGCTGAACTTCATGTTGTAAGGCTGTAATCAGAAATCATTGAAAAAGAGAAGACAGCTTATCTGCCCACCCCATCTGTTTTGTTTATAAATCTCATTCGGGTTAGAGCAACCTCATAGTTTCTTAATTCCCCAGGTTGGCAGTACTGGTAATAGGGAAGTAGTATCCTTTGCAGATTTCACCTGCTCTGCTTCATGCTAGTAAAACCTGCAATGACTTTCTAGGTCCAGAGTCCCAGTGTCATACTTCTGTTGACCAAAATTACTTCTGGGCTGATAAAGAACAAAGAGCGCATCTTCAGAGTGCCCTGGGTACCTTTTTCAGCTCCTAACGTGTTAGGAGGTGGATTAATGATGAACACTGCAGCTTTGCATAGTGCTTTTGAACAAGGTATAAAGAGACAGTAAAACATACGAAAGGGAACGCTGTGAGTCATTGGTCATTTTGTATGCTGTCAAGTGCCTTCATACAAATCATGTACAGTTCAAGCTTTCTTCTGATCAGCCCCTGGATATAATTGGTGAAGATGTCTCGCAAGGCAAGTTTGACAAAAGGGCAGACTTCCCGTTTTCCCAGTGTTGACCTTGACCAAAGCATCCTGAAGTCCTTGCAGAGGAACAGAGCCTGATTAATGTCTCAGCCTCAAGGTGAAGGAGGGTTAGTGGGAGGCTGCGGCTGCTTCTCAGTCTGTCACTGTGGTGCCTGTCACACATGCTACAAAGGGCAGGCCAGTGTGGTTTTGGTCCACATTAAGTATGTGCTTGAGTTTTTTCTCTGCTAGAACATCAGGAAATGAAGATGCTCACAGTTTTAATAGCAGATTTAAAAGATGGGTAGTGAAGATCATCACAGTTTTAATAGCCAACTTAAAAGGTGGGTAGTCTGTGTTCTTTGTTGCCAGAGATGCGGGGGGGGGGGAGTGTCAAAGCATTTCACCTCATATATTCTTCATAATAGAAGGAGAACTTGAAACTTGATATGTATGATTAAATTTTTTTTTTTTTCTGGGCGGTCTTTGGACACCCAATGTATGCTTTGGAGTCTACAACAAACTGAGAGAAAATGAAGCATTTCATTGTTAAAAGACATTGATTTTGTGAAAAGTCAGTGATGTCACAATGTACGCAGTACTTGTATTTTCTGCCTGTTTTCAGTGTATGTTGTAGCTCTGCAGCCATCTGGGTTTTGAGAGCAAACTTTCTATAGGTCATTGCTTTTACAGAGCCAACAAAGTCTGTGGCTCTTCAGTTCCAAAAGGCTACAGGATCACTAGAACTGTGGATAGATACAGATGAGATTTCCTGCAGAAAATACAGTGTGCTTAGAAGGTGTGTCATCAAAGTTTAGTTTGATCAGGAAAAAGAAAAAAAAAAAAGGATTTTTATAAGCATAAGGTGAAAGATAAGAACCTGGTAGTGTGGCTCCAAAATGTCACTTGAGAAGTTTTAGCACTTGTATTTTGTGAGAAACAGCTTTGTAAAATTCATTGTTCACAAAGACCTGAGAGTAGTGTTGAATTATTTTATATGGAAAAAGAGACACCACTTTGAATTCATTTCCATACACCTCGAAAGGGCATATGTACACCTTTGTTCATTTATTGTTATTTTAATCCCTCTTCTTATGTTATCCAGATACTCTGTTTCTACTTTTATTAACTGCTATGAGGCAGCAACTGAAAGACATACGTTATACTGCAGTTGTTGAACTGTTCAAGGAGAGGCACAAACTCTTCAGTATAAAAGGAATGCCTAAATCTAAGAGATAGTTTGCCTGAGGCTTTCAATATTCCCTGAGTGTCAGCATGTAGAAAGTACCAACACTTCTGGTGAGAAATGTACATTTGTACAGAGTACATGTGCATTACTCTCAACTCAAGCCTGCGTGAAGATAAAGGAGAGAAGGATCCAATAAAAACAGTTGGGTGAATAAACCAGAGTCTGTTGCTGTAGATAAGGCTTTTTGGAAAGGAGCATGGTGCGCTGGGTGCAGGAAGCTGGGTTACACGGGTGATGTTTCTAGTGCAGGCTGCACTGTGAGAAAAGTAGGGCATTGAGCATATGAAAGAGAGAGGTGTGCTGAGCTTCATTAGGGATTCTGGTCACTTCCTCAGTACAAGAGAAGATAGACAATGTATTTTGCATGTTAAGTCACTTCAGTTTTTTTCCCTGTGTATTCCACACATAGGTTAAACATCTTTATTTTTTCTTCAAATAAAGGTGGGTGTCTGTGCAAGACAGTGACATCTCTGAGACTGCATATTAACAAGATAAGTAAATGGTGGGATTATTTTAGATTTGCTTTGGGTTTTGATTTAAGGAAGCTCTTTTCAACTACAACATATTTTTCTGCGCTACTGTTATTGGACGATTTTGGATCAAATTTCACTAATGCATTCACTTTCAAAACCAGAAGTGCTGTTCATAGCTTTTCCTGCTGTAGTGCATGGTACCTCTTCTACAAGCCTCAGCATCACAAACTTCTTATTTCTTTTTACTCAGACTGTGCTTCCCAACCCAGAATTCAGTTCTGCATAACCTAGAGTGTTCGGCATCTCAAAAGGTGCTTCCAGGAATTTCAGGATGGCAAACCAAATGCTACAGTTAGTACAGCTTTTATAAAGGATATCAGAGTCCCCAGACCTTCTGGAGTTCTACGAATGAATTGGTTAAATCCAGTTGATAGAGTATATTGTGTTTTTGTAGGGCTTCCTAAAAGGCCTTTCAACAAAATCTGTTAGAAACCCAAAGTTGCGAAGTGTTCTCTGTCCAATATTTTTGTCACCGTAAAAGGTTTCTGCAATACAATAGAATTTTTGTGGTTCTAGGTGGGATTGCAGACTATACTGACTCCTTTAGTATTTAGAGTGAGAAGCCCAGCAGGATCTTTGAATTCTTTTTCACCAACCTCTTTTCTGATTATTTATTTTTCTTTCATTCATTTCTTTCATTCATTTTTCTTTCATTTTCATGAAAGTCCATCGTGTGGTTCTCAGAGGCAGCCACTGCTGTCTGTAATGCCATGTCCACCCTGCAACAGAGCAGCAAAGTGCATTCATTGATACTGAAACAGTACCCTGAAGAGGAAATTTCTTCGGAACCTCTAGCCTGGTATCCCACCCATTAGGAGCAAGTAAGGGAAAGCACTGGCTGGGCTCTCAGTTTTTAAGAATGAGTGTGGGGGCTGTCATTGTTGTCTTTACAATGTCTTTACTATTAAGCTTTATTTTTGAACTGCAAAAGTTGGGATGGACGGAGGAAGTTAATCTTTGATTTAGGTCTTACCTGTCTGCTGGAAGACAGGTCCTCAGGGTCTCAGTTTTTACCTTGATTTCATACCGGGAGAGAATTTATTCCAAGGCCCTCTAGATTTGAATACTCCATTTCACACTCAGTCGAAGTCCTGTGGAGTAATCTGTTTCACTGGAATAATATTTCTTCCCATCACCTTGTTCAGTCCTGTCCCTATTTGTTGCCAAAGCTGAACACAGAAGAAACAAGAACCAGCAGAGGAAACTAATGCAGTTCCCTCTGAATGTTTCAAAATTCAAAACCAGGTGAAAATCTCCATTTTGTGGGAAAGTATTTGTATACTCCAATCTTAGAGTTTAAATCTTTTTATCTGTCTTTTTACTTTAATTTGATTATTGCAAAAGGAGAGTGTGCAATTAGTGTAGGTTGAATATAGCACAGCGCCTGAAAACTGAGGTCTTCAGTGCCCTGCAAATCGGGGTAATTCAGTTGATTTAGTTAGGATCATGTTGCTTAAAAAACAGCATAGAATTGGTTCCTGGAATTATTAATAACTGAATAACAAAAGTAGAAAAAAAATACTGTGATGTAGAATCACAGAATAATAAAATTGTTTAGGTTGGTAAAGACCATTCAGATCATTGACTCCAGCCGTTAAACCAGCACTTCCAAGTCCACCACTAAACCATGTCCCTAAGCACCACGTCATTTAAATGCCTCCAGGAATGGTGACTCAAACCCTTCCCTGGGCAGCCTATTCCAGTGCTTCATAACCCTTTTGGTGAAGAAATTCTTCCAACCTAAACCTCTCCTGGCACAGCTTTAGGCCATTACTTCCAGTCCTATCATTTGTTACTTAGAAGAGACCGAAACCCACCTTTCTCCATCCTACTTTCAGGCAGTTGTAGAGAGCGATAAGGTACCCCCTGAGCCTCCTTTTCTCCAGGCTAAACAACCCCAGTTCCCTCAGCTACTCCTCACAGGTCTTGTGCTCCAGACTCTTCACCAGCTCCATTCCCCTTCTCTGGACACACTCTGGACAGCACCTCAGTGTCTCTGCTGTAGTGAGGGGCCCAAACCTGGACACAATATTCGAGGTGCAGTCTCACCAGTACCAAGAACAAGGGGACAATCACTTCCCTAGTCCTGCTGGCTATGTGTGTATGTGTATTTATATGTGTAAGTCATATGTGACTTCATTGCTGTACTCATTTCTTTGTAAGGTAAGAAGAAAAAACATGAATGTGATTGATTGAAAAAAATGGAAGTAACCTATTATTTGGCACACTTCTGTCTGGTATAGTTCTGTAATTTGTGTTTTGAATGTATAGATATAGAATTCTGAATAGGTGCAAAAAAATCCCACAATATTGTCATTACATTAAAAATGCAATTTTCTATTCTATTAATAATGCAGAGTATTCTATAGAAAGTGTAGATGGAAGGGAACATTGATAAGTATAGTTAATAACTGAAGATAAATGTAACTTAAATGTTTTACAGTTATTAAAAATCAGATTTGCCATCTGGAGAGTGAGTTTTAAACTATCAGAACTGGTCCGTTCTGTTTTATTTAGCTGTGACCACATTTTGGTCAGAAACAAGCAAGGCGATGAGGTTAAGATCCTGAAAACAGAGGTAATGTTCCAGGATGCTGCTGTTTCCCTTGTGGTTTATGTTCTGCAGTCCACCCAGAGGTTTAGATCTGACACAGTTTCACAACTTCACTAGTCCCATTCCTGGATGAGAAGCAGCAATTACCACTGTCTTTCAGAATTAGTGCAGTTATGATATTCTAGTATTATAATGAGTAGCATTATGAGATGCATTGCTGAGCACAATGTGTTACATTTTCCAAAGAGCCCTTGCACCATGGAATCATGTTTAAAGACCCTACAGGTTGCTGTTTGTGTCTTCTGACTGCCTTGCTTCTGCACACAATTAATAGGTTAGTAGGCAGAGAACTATATGAAATTTTTATTTTGACATGATGCTCTGCAATTATGCTTTATTTTATTTGGTTGTTTTTTCCAACACAGATCCAAATTTGGAGCAGAATCCGCCTTTCATGAAACATCAACTTGTCATGTCCCGTTATTATGTTGTTGTTTTCTTCACGTCAGTCATTTTCTCTGCAGCAGCTTAGGATAAGGCATAGTTTGTATCTTCTCTTACTAATGGTTGTAGAGCTGTTTTGAATCCTTGCCTATTGCATAGTACAGTAAAACCTTATGCGTACTTAGAAAAAAAAACCTTGAAATTTCCAACATAAAACTAATGCGTGAAAGAGAATTGTTTTTTCTTTTCCCCATAGTTAATTCTTTGGTAGTAGTAATTATTCACATTTGTTCAGTAGCACCCATTAAGCAAGACTGCATAACCTTTGTGCCCCTTCACGTTTCACTGCTTGTATTTGCTTAGTGCTCAGAGCAGGGGCATAAAATACTAAGTACCTTGAACTCAAATGGTAAAGATTCAAATGGAAGTACAGTGCATCATTAAGTAAAAGTAAGCACATTTTCATTTTAAATGGCTACAGTTGCATGGCAATGCTGTTTGGCTGTTGAGAGGATGCTCTCTGCCTGAGAACAACCCTGTTCTGCACAGTGGAGATGGCTGGGAGGGTCCCTTGGGCTGCATCTTGCCCATAAGGCACCAAAAGAGGTTTGCCCTGTATCGATGATGTACTTGTTCCTGGCTGCTGCTGTCTCTGAACAAAGAGACACTGAGCTCAAGTGAGAATAAATTGATGCACGTAATGTACACAATGTCACTCTGATGTTCAGCATGATCCCAGTCTATTTATAATCTATGAAACTGATATATTGATATTCAATAGTGTATGGATTCAGCCAGCTTCTTGTATGATGAGTAATAAATTTCTTTGATGTTCTTTCACATCTCTATTTTAAAAATGCCTGAAAACCAATATCCTTGTCTATGCCTTATGTAGGATCACAGTCACAAAAGGACAGCAATTTTTGGAATAATGAGTCTGTTTATACACTGATCACACTGCCAGTTTCCTCTTACTGCCTCCTAGAACAATCCAGTAATGTTTGTATAGCAGCAGACCTTTCAAAATAGTGATTCTTGTTTTTGGGAAACCCAATGAGTTCATCCATCCCGAATCTACTAAAACATGTGCTGTTCCTCTTCCTTGAGTACTAGGAGAGACACAAAACTCACTGCTCTCCCCTGCACCTCACACTTAGCAGGCGGGCTCACATTCCTGAGCACTGGCCCTTGTATAAAGCTACAGATTCCTCCATTTTCTTGGTTTAATTGGCCAACAGACCTTCTCTTTGCCTCCACTGTGCAGCAGATAGCCCAGACCACTCCTGCCCAAGCACAGACGCCAGCTCTCCCAGGCATGGCTTTGAAGACTCTGAGCACACTTCAGCCCCTAAACTGGATCAAGAGAAATGCAATGCAATTGTCAGTGCTTTGTGCATCTTGGAATGGGTGGATGTCACCAAGGCAGGAAATGGGGCGAAGTCTTGTTATCCTGATCCTTTATCTTAGTTTTCCTTTGTCATGGTTTAAGCCCAGCCAGCAGCTAAGTACCATGCAGCCACTTGCTTGATTCCCCCATACCCCACAGTGGGATGGGGAGGAGAATCAGAAAAAAGTGTACAAACCCCGTGGGTTGAGTTAAGGTCAGTTGAATAATTGAAATAAAAGTAAAATATGAGAATAATGCAATAATAGCAATAATAATAGTAACGGTAGTAGTAGTAGCAATAACAATAAAATAATAACAATGAAGGAAATATGTATGGAGAGAGAGGAAGGAATAAACTCTAACCCCCAAGGGAAAAAAAAAAAGAAACAAACCAAAAGCCAAAAGCCCAAGTGATACACAATACAATTGCTCACCACCCACCGACTGATACCCAGCCTGACCTGAGCAGTGATCGGTCCCTTCTGGGTGACTCCCCTCAGTTTATATCCTGGACATGACGTGCTGTGGTATGAAATACCCTTTGGTTAGTTTGGGTCAGGTGTCCTGTCTCTGCTTCCTCCCAGCTTCTTGTACCCCTCCTCACTAGCAGAGCATGAGACTGAAAAGTCCTTGGTCAGGGTAAGCCCTGCTGAGCAGCAATGAAAACATCGGTGTGTTGTCAGCATTGTTCTCAGACTAAAGCCAAAGCAGAGCACTGCACCAGCTACTAGGAAGAAAAATAATTGTTACAGCTGAAACCAGAGCATCTTTTCAGATGGGTTTTTTGGTTTGTTATTATTTGTTTTTTGGTAGTTCAGGTTGGTGTCCTGTTCAGCTAAAACAGGCCTGGAGTCCAAAAGGCAAGAAGTTGGACTTCATGTGATGATGTCAGACTAGATTGGAGAGGCACAGACCGAGATTCACAAAATCTTCAGTTTTCAGAGAGACAGTAACTAGAAACCAGTGCTTCAGTTCCCTGACTAGCATTTCATTCATTTAATATGTCAGGTTTTATTGTTTTCTGTACTTAATCTATCATTCCATAGTAAGTAACACATGATTTTAAAATATTGTTTATGGACTTTGTAATCAAATTCTAGTTAGCCTCCTTGTGCTCTTTGATAGAGGAGTAAAACATAACCTGAAGTAACAAAAGAAATCTAGGAAATTAAAAAAAAACAAAATCACAAATCCAGCATAGCAAAGCATGGAAATGCTTTAAAGTGATGCAGATTTAACGTACGGTCCTCGTTAGAGAAACATTTCCAATTTAATGTATAGTTGCAGTTTAGTTACAATTCAGTGTGTTTTAATGATTACCAACCACTGGACTGAAACTTATTTTAGGGGAATAAATAAAAAGTACAGCTGCAAAACGAGATTAGAATTGATTATTTAAATGAATGTTTCCTGCTTGCTGATTTAAATCGTGATTAAAATGGGTGATTTAAGTCATTTCTATTTATATCATTTTGCACAGTTTGAAGACTGGAAATCCAAGTCCAGAGACATTATCTTCTCTCCCAGAATGACAGAACTGCCTCTAGTAAACCACAATTAAATTTTGGTGTCCTCTTGCCTTCACTAGTTACTCAAGGATGTTTTTGTCTCCCCCTGCTTAAACAAAGTTCATTTGTATTACAAGTTATCTAATTACTGTTTCCTTTGGCCTCTTCATTCAACCTACCTATTGATTTTCTTTTTTCAGTCTGAAATGTCTTTTGTTTTACTTGTCCTTCCTCGCTGCAATGCTGCCTTTCTCCACAGCTCTTCCCAGCACTTGGAGGAGGGGGATATCGACAGATCTAAATACTAAAGCCACTGTGGTTAATGAATTACACTCCTCAGCAGAGCATGGGGGTGGACGTCAAATGCTCTTGACTCAGCCCAATGCAAAAATCGCCATGTGTGGGTAGTTTAAAGTTTTCATGCTCGCTTTTGCCACTTACAGCAGAGTAGGAGAATGCACATGGTTGTTCAGTGCTAAATCTGTAAACTGCAGCATTTGTTTGACTGTCCCACCTTTCTTATGGCTGGCTGCCTGGCTCATGGTTTAGCATGGCTTAATGTGGTGTGGTCTGACTTCATGTGATAAAAGTTTAGTGCTACCTTTTCAGTTTCTTTTAAGGGAATAATCTTACACAGCTGGAGAGTTCTCGTAGTCATTGCAAACAGAAGACATGAGAGCTTTCACTGTAACCTAGAGGTTAATCTCCATCAAACCGTTACTGAAAATACAAGAGATCATAATGAAATCTTTGGGTTTTTTAATATCAGTTGCCTAAAGCTTGAAAGAATGAACCTGAGAAGCTCTCTGACTGACTTCAAAGAGGTGGAAAATGCAAGGATTTTGTTCAGTCAGACATCCAAGGTTAATTTTTTTCTTTTTGGAACATAATTCTTCTGATAAGTAAATTTGGTGATGTGTAATGGAACGCGGAATGTAAAATGCACTGTCCTCTCCTCTTTGTACTTCTGTTTCCAACCTATCAAAGAGCAGTAATGGCACTCCTGGGGTTAAGGACGTTCAGAAGGTTATCATCTCATTACATACTGTAATTATGTGGGGCAGTTTCATAGGATGGCTGGAGTTTGGTTGTGAAAAAAGCCTTTTAGCAGGATCCAGTCCTACGGAGTAGGAAGTGGAGTTTCCTCAAGAAAAGGGTTTTTTTTTTGGTTTGTTTTGTTTTTTTTTTTTTAAGGAGAAAAAAAGAAAGGAAAATTGAAGACTTGCAGCTTAAAGAACCAATATTATGCTGCCGGTGTCCCTAAATAAGCCAAGCGACTGACCTACACTTTAAAGGATTTTTATATTAATGTCAGAAGGGATTGAGTCATTCTCCTTCAGCTAAACAACTCATGTATCCTCTCATACATCCTTAATAAAGAGAATCCGCACTGGGGCGATTCATGTTTCCATCAGGCTCTGCATCAAGAACAATTTGTCATGCAAGGAAGCATAAGTAAAGGAAATCAATCTCTCAGAAGCTAATGAGACTGCAAGAACTCCTATGCACCTTCTCCAGAACAGGTTTGTAGGTAGCATTTGGGCACTGAAGTCAATGGTTTACTGTCTCGTGAATCACAGAACTGGCTGTGGTGGAGGGAGGTGCCTTGGCAAAGGAGAGCTTTTACTGTGGTCTGCCCAGGCATCTGCGAGCAGGATTTGTTGGGTCTCACACTGCACAGCACTTTCACTTCAAAAAAAAGGACATTTTTATAATAGTTTAAATAATTTATTTTCTCAAAAGTGTCATCAGACAACTATTGCATCTGAGGGTTCTGTGTGTGCTCTTAGATTTCATACTGTAGTGAAGGGTTGGTTTAGGTGAGGTGTTCGGTTTATTCTCGGAAAAGCAGCTATCAGATTCAAGAGTAAGTGCAGGGATCACCAGGAATTGCTTTGCTGCATCAGAGAGAAGCAGCACATGGAGATTTTCAGTTCCTCCATCCTTCTCCTACGCTGAGACAGCAGAAGGATCTCAGATACTAACTCCGCAGTAAAATTAGGAAGAGATAGAAAGGCCAGCTTCATCCAAGACCATTCAGAATTAATACAGCACCAAATGGGCCAGACTTGGCAAATTCTTCCTGATGTATTTAAAATGAGGAGATGAATTATCTTTCAGTTGCGTTAAAAAGCTGGAATGAAGGCCTTCAGGCCTTCTGCTGTTTACTTGGCTTTCTTCTTTCTTTTTTTCTCTCTGGTACATATAAAAAAAATCATGATGTGTCTCCTTAGATGCATTATTTTTTGCTGCTAAAGATGATTTTTCTGGATAATTTTAAAAGATTACTAAAGCCATTCTGTGTCAGAGCTTTCAAGCTGCTTATGGCATAAGCGCATGCAGAACAGGCAAAGACACATCTCCATTGACCTTGGAGCCTGCTGAAACAGTGTGTCTTTCCAGGTCCATTTTCCAGTGGAAATGCCTATGGGTAATCAGTTCAGTAGTGCTAACCAGCATTTCTGGTGATGCACTGAGCTCGTGGTTTCTGTTTAGTGTGAATATGGACTTATTTTTTATAGAAAAGTGCTTATTTCCCTTAACTCATGGTTGTAGCTATTAATAACTTCTTCAAGACGGCTGTTCAGTTGAGCTTTTCCTGCTGAATAAAAATCCTGCTGAATTTCAGGAAAGTTGCTTTGGATGCAAAGTTGCATTAATAGGAGCAGGTTTGCTGCCTGTTAAACTGATGCAACAGAATTTGGGGGAGAGGAGATTTTCTGTCTATCCTCTCTGCTGTAGAATTAAATGTCAAACTATTTTCAAGGCAATTTTCTAGGTAATTTCTACTTTCAGTGGAATTTAGAACTTTGTCTCTTATAATCTGAGCATAACAAGGGAAAAAAAGTCACTGTCCCACAATTTTGATATATTTTAAACTAACAGTGTCTCTTAGTCAAGTCTGAGCCTCAGTCACTTGCTTTTCCAAATCAAACTATTAAATACCAGCAGCCCTCCTTCTTATGTCGGGAGAGTTGAAGCACAGAATGGTTTGAGTTGGAAAAGACCTTAAAGCTCATTGAGGTCCAATGCTCCTACAGGTGTCAGGGACACCTTCCACTAGAGCAGGTTGTTCCAAGCCCCATCCCACCTGGCCTTGAACACTGCCAGGGATGGGGCAGCCATAGCTTTTCTGGGCACCTCAGCACCCCCATTGACAGGTTGTGTTTTAAAAGGCATAGATTACTGATAGGTTCTTGATGATTTCAGCTTCATTAAGGCAGGGGTGATAGTACCAGAATTTCCTACAGTTGTGCTCAGAAATTCTGGTGATTTAAATTAGAACTATGTAAAAAAAAAGGCAAACAAACATATATTTTGAGTGTTGCAGTCACTGTTACACTCAGTGGGATAAAAAAAATGATATGATAAAGGTTTTATGCTTTAGGGAAGAAGGGAAAATAATTCTATGCTTTGATAAAGTTGAAAAGACTGTTTTCCTCAATGGAGATTAGGCTTCCACAGCCTAATTGCACCTCTTCAGGAAGCATCCAACATTGGACATTGTTAGAAGCATAATACTATATTACTCCCAGTGAACCACTCTGTTCTTTCAAATAAGACTGTTATTGTCTTAAAAATTATATAGAGGAAATAATATCCAGCGAATCAGGGAAACTGAGAGGAAATTGATGAAGGGCAGAATACGGGTTACTTGAATTAAAACTGTACGTACTTTTGAATGCAAGGCTCATTGCTTATTGTAAAACACATACTTCTTCATTGCTTCTGCCTATGGATATTTGTGGTTTGTGAGATAGGAACCAACCGCATGGAAGAGATTATTTTCTGTTTAATCTTTTTTTATTGTTGGAAGTTTTAATCTTACAGCATGGACTTTCCATACAACCTCAATTGCCTTCATAATAGATCCATCAGAGTAGCTGTCATTTTTCCATGGCAGTGGCTAATATTCAAACACACAAGACCAGTCCTGCTCTTTCACCAAGGATTGTCTTTTTATTTAAACCTACTCTCAGTGTGTCTCCATTTAGATTATGGCCTGCAGTTTGAGCAAGAGAAAGCACACTACAGCAACCAGACAGCCAGACAGACTTTTGTTTACTTGCTGGTGGAAGAGGTTGGATGACTGTATGTTTATTTAATGGTAATAGTGACAGAAAATGAGCTGTGCTGGCTTTAAGACAATTTGCCTCTGCCTATTACCTCTCTGTTGCATGTGGTAGGAGCTCTTAAAGCATGAAGAACAGAAATGAATGGTCCGATGAGTAAAGATCGTTATTGTATATTATTTTTTAAGGGCTATAGAATACTTCAGGATGAAAAATGGATGATATGTGAATAGCCAGATACAATTGATTGTTAACCTTAACCATCAAGCCAAAAATACCTTGATTTCCTGGAACCACAGATGTAAATCTTGGCAGAATCACCTCAGTGTTTATCTATTCCTGTTATGTGAATTAAAAACTAGCCATTTTATTGTGTTTTCTTCTCTTGGATGAGATCTTAATGACTGAGACCCCATCTGATATATGTGGCCATTACACTCCATTACCACTTTCCGTAACAGCAGAAATTTGCCAAATCATTTTAGACAGAATTTTGTCTTACATGATGTGCTGTTTACTAATTGCCTACAGCCTTCAACGCAGTAGTAGCTATCCATCAGGGGAATGCCTCTTTGGCAGTGCGCATCACATTGAATGACATTGAGTTTCTGATCATCATAATAGTCTTAGTTCCTCCTGAAGGATATGTGGAGCTTGAAGGTGTCAGAACCGCTTGTTGTTTCTAAGCTTTCTAGATTCCTCTGCTATAAATGAATTCATCATTTTAACTTCCCAGTATTAATACATTTTTGGTAGGTTTCCTAAGAGTAGCTCAAGAGAATGTTCCTAGGGAATCAAGGAGTTTGCCTAATCAGGAAAACTTACTTTGTAGAGTCTCTAGAGTTGGCCTTGCCACACTAAACCTCAATGTGATGTATTACTGGCAATTTTGGTGAAAAATAAATACATAAAAGGACCCAGGCATACTGTTCTTACATAACTCCTCAATCATATCCCTCATAGTCTTCAGGAAAGTTCCTTGGTGAACATTGTATTCGCAAGTCATTGGCTCTAAGACCTTGAAAGTTTTAGTGTGGGTTTCTTTTCCTAAGTAGTGAAAATAACCACATTTGCATCTTTATGACTTACCCCTTTTAGCCTTGATATTTGGACAGCCAGTGTATGATTTTGAAGCTGCTAGGTTCTCGCTGAGGCTGGCACAGGTCATCTTTAATGAGACTGATTTTCTAATAGTTTACTTTAAAGGGCAGAGATAGCCATCAGTGTGTCGTTTCATTTGATACTTTCTGACAAAGGACAGACTCATTTTCACCATTTGCTCAAAGTGGTCTCCAACAGTAAAGCTCCTGTTAGAATATTATTTATGGAACACACAAGTATTACAAAGTCCAACCTGATTAACTAAAGTGGCTTTTCTCTGTAATCTATTACTCTAAGCTGATTCTTGATAGATGGATGGTTATTGCCCTGCTTGCATTTGAAGTAGTTATTTTTTCCAGTTATAAATTTGCTGTCCATTATTTCCAGCTGTCTAAAAAGCCAGAGAAATCTTTTTAGAGAACTTTAGAGTGTTTTGAAATTAAAAAATATGAGATGTGTTCCATGTTCATAAAGAAAACTGCAGCAGAAACAATTAATATGAAAATAAATAAAGCTGCAATCTTTCTTAATCACTAGAGATAGAGGGGCAGCTGTCTGGCATTGACTATTCCTGGTGTAGTTATAGTATAACTGTGTATTACCATTTGTTGCTGTTTGCCGTCTCAGAGAGGTTTGCCATGAGCAGCAGTACAAAGCAGATGTGCTCTTGAAATTCTTTTTTTTTTTGCCTATGGACCCCATTTCTGAATAGGAAATCGATACTCAGATCTTTCTGAGAGGTTGATAAATACTTTATTTTTGTGGTACCAATTTGGTTTTCCTCTGAAGAGAAAATACTGTTATGAAGAGAAAATACTATTATCCATCCAGTCCATTGAAGACACAGCCTTAGGGGCTGGTAGCAGTATTTTGAAAGATGCATGCAGTACACAGCTAAAGATCAGAAAGCTTGGGATCACTCTTCCATATTGCATGAACTTTCTATGCAATCTCTGCAAGCTGGGGAGATGTTTATAAAGCAGAGTTTCTTCATAGAAGAAATAGAGAAAACAGATGTCTTAGAAATATTCTTCTCTGCTTCTGAGACCACTACAGTGTCTTAGAAACATTATACTCCCAAAATCACATCCGAGCCTGTGAAGCTTCCAATTTCTTAATTTTTGCTGCCTAATGCTTTAGTCTCCTCCTTATTTATTTTTTGTTCACAACCCCCCAAGGTCCTCAGTATCCTTGTACAGTTTCCTCCAATGCAGTAAATTCAAGTGTGTTCTTACCCAGCACAGGAGCTCTTCTACCGTCTTCAGTGGAAGTACCTGCACGAACTGGTGTCTTGGTGCAACACTGGACAAAGGCTTGTGAAGCCTCCATCTTCCATCCAAGGAGACCACACTTATGCTGTGGTCAACACAGTGTTCATTTACTTCCTGTAAGTTGCTACATTTCGAAATAGCGAGCAAGGTGGTGTACTTCCAGCTATGGCGGACCATTGCAGGACCTCTGAGATGAACTCTTATTAAGAGGTTCTTCAGACCTCATATTTCTAAAGTAATGCTGAGTTCAGCTTTAAAAGTCTATTAATTTTCATTTGAAAGTCCAGTTACCACTTTGATAGGCAGCTTTATAGTAGAGGACTGTTTAAGAAAACTGTAACTATTACTTTGAGATTAATTTACCTTGTGGCATCAAATGTGTAAGACCAAACTGAAATGGGCTTGTAGATAATCAGCATTTCTAAAAATCAAGCCATTTACCTAGAAGTCTAGATAAGGCTTGAAACACCTGGATTTTAACCAGGCAGCCCAATTTAAAAATGCTAACCTGGCACCCTTGTGGAGGCAGACATTCACAGAAAACACATGTATCTAGATATCTGCTCAACTTCTAAAGAACTTGTAAAACCTTGGAATTACAGATCCTTATTTATGCCTGTCTGGAAGTCTCCTGGGTAATAGCACCATTCTGTTGTCTTTCTAAAACCAAAATGCATCTATTTTGGTTTGCAATGATAAATCTGATAATAAAATCTTAATTGGAAAAAAGCAATTTGTCGGAGCAGCAATTAGCAGTGGAACAGCTGCTTCGTTAACATACAGATGCAGGGTAATGGCTTCTGAATCAAATGGGACTTGGTGAACTCTCTGGTGAAGAGGTTCCTCCTGACACTATCGCACATTTTGCTTTTTCCCAGCACTGTGTCTTCTGTTGCTTATGAGTTTGACTTACTTTAATACAACATTATTCAAATGTCTCTGATACCCATCTCAGCGTTATCCAAGCTTTTTCTGTGTAGTCAGAAGCAATTACATAGCTCATATTCAGTTTATTTACTGTGTCAAACTTAGTTGCCTGCTCTGATGTCTGAATTCAAGAGAGTGATTAAAAATTCAAGTAGTCTGTTGGGCAGAGCTGATCCATGGCTTTATGCTGAGAGCAGTATTAAAACCCCAGCTCTGAAAGCTGTGCTTAGGTGTTGTGTTGACTGATTGTCCCTGGATTGCACAGGAACTGTTACCTGGCATTCCTGGACAACGGCAGGTCTCAGTTATTGCTTTCTGAATTTGATGCCATACCACTGTTGCAGGTTTTCTGTTGGAGCTGCTTCATAAGCAAAAGTCCTAAGTGGATGCCACAAATTCTTTGACATTTCTCCCTTCTCATCGTAAAAACTTTTCTTGGGCAGAGGTTTGGGATTGGAGCTTTATTTATTTGTACAAAAGATGATGAGGAAACCTGTAGTCCCACTGGTAGACACTTCTATCTGTCTGTGAACACCAGGCTGCAAGGTTCAATTTTCATCAGTGCTGAGCAGCCTGTAAATGACCATTGCAAGAGCTGAAACCTTCAGCTATCTGGCACTGCTGAGATCAGTCTGCCTTCTAGGGACCTGCATTGCAAAGGCTGGGTCAGCCTTACCACATGGAAAGATATTTCCTCTGTAGCAGAAATTTGATATTACTTGAATGTATAAAACAGCTGCATGGTTTTTCAGTCTCTCCTCTCCAGCTGATACATCATTTAGGCCTTTGTTTTTTAATGTTCTTTAAATCTCTTTCCCAGATGTGTGGGAACACTGAAATCATGTATCTGGTTCCTTTCGTTGGCATGATTCAGGTAACGATGCACAGTTGTTTCATGCGGGGGGGGCAATACCAGTAGAGATTCATACTGAAAATTATTTAAATCAGAACATGAATATTTGGCAGCCTACTTACCATAGTACCATAGTTATTGGAAGGTGTTGTCACCGTTATGGTGACCACCAAGCAGCCTTGTGATCAGGGCAGGGTATTCATTTGAAAACTGGTGATACTTCCCCAGGAGAGGTTTCTCTTTTGCAGCCCAGTGCTATGCTCAACTAAAGAGATAGTGAGTAAGAACCTCAGGAAAGCCTAAAAGCTGCATTTTCAAAGGTGTTACTTCAGTGCTTACAGACACGGTCTTAAAGACACTTGATTGGCATTTCTGGTTTAGTGCGTTTGAATATCCTATTGTGTCTGTCTGGATATTCAGAGGCAAAAATACCTCTGCAAGTCAACTCTCATTCTGAATAGCATATTCACTGGGGCACTACCTGAGATTTCTGTATCACTTTGTTTGTGGCTTTTGGGGTTTTTAAGGTCTGTTTATAATTCCTCCTTCTGTCTTAAGTGTTGTTGCTTTGCATTGCTTAATGTCACACCTGCATTAAGCAATTTCTTTCAAGAGTTGAAAGAAATAAGAAAATTAATTCTAAGTATTCATTATTGAAACTAATGCCAAATACATTATTTTCAGACAAAGGTCTCAGGCTTTCAGAGCCTTTTTAACCACAAAGTAACAAACCAAGAACACTGGCATCAGCTTTCCATGTCCTAAATGAATAAGCAGTTTAAGCCTGACTTGCCACAGAGCCCAGCAGTCTGCAGTCATGCTGTTGTGAAATGAATGCAACATGCTCTTCAGTTAGGCTTTCAACAATAAATACCCCGTTTTCAGTGTCCTCAGTGGCTGTTTAGGGTACAGATCAACTCAAGAGTCTAGGCCTGAGTACTTACTTACTTGAGGTGTATTTCTGGAGTGCTGCTTTTCTGCAGCTGGCAATACTCAAAAAGATCATGTTCAGTTGCTGTTGTGAATTACAAGTACCTGCTATTGTAATACTATACTTGCTTTCAGAATTAACACCCTCCGGAGATCCCTGCTTAAATACAAAGTGTTGCTCTGGAAGGTGTTTCTAAATACACTCAAACCTCTATATTAAAGAAATACTGTGGCAACATTTGGAAGGGATTTTTATGCTCTTCATTTCTCAAATCAGTTATCTCTGCTTTCTGAAAAAGGGTTTGATGGGAAGGACGTTGTTGCTGGTATAAATCAAGAATATTTCCACCACACAGTGATTTTTTATAGCCTGACTTATCCCATGATCATCTGATTTGTGTCTTTGTCTCTGTGGCTGAGTGTACCCCTGATATTTTATTTTATCTTAATCCATTGATCAGCACCAACCTTGGCAGCAAGATAGACATCTTAAAGATGATGAAGCTCTTTCAGGTGACATAAGGATGAGTAATGACAGGGGGAAAGAACATACAGAAGCAAGTGCAGTGAATTTGTGACTTATTGGAAAAGCTGCATGATGGTCAAAAGGTTGAAGAGTGCAAAGCAGAGGGATCTTGAGATATTGTGACCAAGGCTGTTTTGCCAGGTTTTCATTCTCTTAGACACCAGCATAAATCTACCAGAAGACATGACCCCTGAGGCCTAGCTGGTAGCTGCTAAGCAGTACTATAGGCATGGGGCATTGTTGTAACCCTTCACAGTGTCAGTGATACACTTCTGGGCACTGCTGTATCTCACCTCTGCACTCAGAGCACCCTCTGGGGCCAGTCCAGCTCAGGACACCATGACAGTACAGGTCACAGGAGGGTAACACCACCAGTGGTTAACAGTACGGATGTAAAGTATCACCTAAAATGTAGAATGTGCAAGGCTATATTTTGACATACTTGACCATTACTTTTTGGATACTAATCGGGCATGTCAGGGTGATAGTGATATTGTTTTCTATAGGCAGAGGTTTATCTCATAACACTTGCGACACTTGCAGTTGTGATTCCACCGTAATATCATTCGTGAGGCAGGCTGATTGTTACAGTTCCTTTGGATGTGACATGCCAGCTTTAATAAAACGTAGCAACTTCAGGCACATAGTGATAATCAGTTTGGCTCGTGGGCCCTGAGGAGGCATTAAGTGGTGAGGTTTTGGTCTGTTCTTGCAGCAAGAAACAAATGTATCTTAAAAATAATTCTGGTATTAGATATTGGTGAAGTTCAAAGACACTTTTCAGCAGAGTGCAGAGTGTGGGCTGCTGATACCTACAGCTATTCAATACCACAACAATATTTTAAGGGCACTGTTATAGTTAGATCTCAAGGACGGGAATGAGCTCCTTGACAGACACTTCCCTGGCAAGAGTAGGGAAGTGACTGTGATAGGAAATGTGTTATCAGATGAGCAGTAAGAGGTGTTGCTGCTTGGCTTGGAGCTCCATGGGGCTGTGACTGGGGCAGTTCACCAGGGCACAGGGAAGAAGATGCTGCAAACCTCCCCTGCATTGTCAGGAGTATGAAGGAGGCTCCAGGGACATCTCCACTGACACAAAGCTGGATGTGTTACTCTATTTCTCCCCAGAGACAGCTGTCATACAGTGGTTGCTTAGCTCTAAAGTTGTTGGTGGTGACAGCCTCCCTGCACTGCTCGTTAGCAAGATAAGCAGCAGTGATCCTCCATACCTCCACAGTGGCCAAAAGGCCTTGTCACCACTTTGTTTCTACACTGGGATAAATTACACAGGTTATCCTGCAGATAAAATGTATGCGTTCCTGTGTGAGTATCATTGGTGCTTGGTGCAGGGGCTTGTGTAGCCATGGCTTTGGAAAGGTTTGGTGATATAAAAGGAGGGTGAGGGGTGAGCAATGCAGCAAGAATGACTTTTTTGACGATTCACATCCTACCCTCAGCCTCAATTCCCAGGCATTTTTGCTGCTAAACCCATCAATAAGTGGCTGCTAGAGCCCTGATGACTGTCTTATAGGCTCTCCTCTCACCACAACTCTCAACACCATTCATCAGTGGTGAAAGGTGACATTAATTGATCTGCTAACCCTGCTCAGCACCTCTCAGAGCCTGGCCTCTCACCACCAGCAATAACACTGCAGAGTACTGAAGTTGACACGTTGGAAATTTGGCTCCATTGCCCTGTCAGCATGAACCTCCGGAAAGTCTCAAACGACAGCATGGAGAGCCAAGCCACTGCTGTTAAATCTAGCAGCCAAATGCACTGGGACACTGCCCTCTCCCTGGTTTATTTTGCAATCGTCACTGATACCGTGAGTCTCTCCGCAGAGCACCAAGCTCCTGCAGTGACCCTGGAGGAGTCTCCCCAGCCATCTCCCCTAAGCTCCGCTGTAGGGTGTCCCATGTCCGACTGTGCACGGAGGTCTCCCGTTCCCTTCTTTCAGGATCCCTGGAGCTATTACAGCAGTTGCAAGAAGGAGAACAGATATTAGGAGGACACTGTGAGCAGTAGCTGCCTGGCCACATGCAGAGAGCTGCAGCGCGAAGAAGCACCATCTGACCAGGCGGTGCTTGCCGATAAGTGCTAAATTCCTCTTCGGCAGGATCCCAATCTGTTCCCGAGGCAATTATCAGCCTTTCATACTCCTTTTGCTCTGGGCTCCTCAGAAACTGATGGGCAGATCCTCAAGCACACGTGTGCCTGCTGGCCTGATCCCCCCGATCCAACAGCCCATCTCACTGATGGCATGTCTGCTCCAGCTTTGCTTGGGCAGAGTAGAGCAGGAGTTCTTCACCAGAGCAGATGGCCTCTGCCAGGAGGGAGGTGAATTTTAAAGCGGTTGGGTTTTCTATCTAAACTATAGTTAATAGGTAAAATACAAACCATCTGAAACTACTCTTACTGTCAGGGTAGATTTATTCTGCTCTCGGGGCTTGGAAGCTCGTTTGACTTTGTGCTTCTTGTGAACTGGGCAGTGTGTGTTGTCTCCGTGTTCCTCTCATTATGTTGCCTATCTGCCAAAGGCATTTCTCACTCCTTTGGTGGCAACTGGTACGTTAGCTAAATTCATCTCCTTCCAGATGGTGATGCTGCTGCCCTGCCTGTAAGTGTACGCTGCCTGAACAGCTCATATCACTCCTGTTCTTCTTCTTTACTTGATATTCAGGCTGGAGGCTTCCAAGGGATTTTCTTACATTAGGTTTTAAATGACACCCTTTCACTGGACTTGTGATCAAAAGGAAAAGCCAGGCTCATTTTCTCAGTAAGTGTCATGGTAATGAGAGAGATCTGCAAGGGGAACTTTTTAGCCGTAAGAATAGTTAAGCATTGCAGTGAGGAAACATGAGATGCCATGAAACACCCTCAGGAGTATTAGAGAATATCTACAGTAGTTAGAGTAGTAAAGAGAATATGTGTTGTGATGAGCTTAGGTATTGTGGATCCATCTTTGGGGCTGTGAGATGGACAAAACTTGAAGTGCTTCTGGTCTTGGCTTCCATATTTGTTTATTAAATTTGTTGATTCTGAACATTCTGTTCACCCTGGATGTGGGTGCCCAAACAATGAAATGCCTATTAAAAAGAACAGCATAGTAAGGTGTATTTTAAAAGGCAGTGATGACTTTCCATTGACGAGGTAAAATCTGTACCTATGTGTGTGTATATATGTATATCTTCAGGCTCAACCACAAAAGAAAGTGTGCAAATCAAACCCCAAACTGTGATGTAGGTAGAAAGCTTTTTTCTTGCAAAGAGGAATTCAGTAATGATATTTTGGGATGACTGAGGCAATACCTGACCTAAGCTGAGTCAAAAGAGGTGTACTACACAAGTACTACTATACAGGTAGGACGATGAAATGCCAACCTGTATTTATATCCTTTTTTTTCTCAAAAGTATTGTATTTTCAGTGTCACTAAAACCCCGCATGAGATGTCCAGTCTCAGATGACAGGTTTCCTGTCCTCAGTGTCTGAATCTCAGTGTTGCATCACTTGAGAGAGCACAAAGCTGGATCAGAGGTTTGACTTTGACCTGCTGCTGAGAAATCCCTACTGCTACACAGGATGCTCGTAGCTTGGAGGCCTGCATACCCCATGATGTCTTGCTGCAGCCTTGGCCCCTTTTGTAAAGATACTGAGTCAGCTTGTCTGCCTTATGTAGACACTGTGATTGGAAGTTGCTGTGGGCTGTCTGGTGGTAGGTTGAGCTAAGCTACTAGGGCAGTCTTCCACCTGATCATCTCTATTGCAAGCCTCAGTTTTCATTCAGGTCCTGCAGGGACACAAACTTTCATCCCCGTAACTTTCCAGATGTTACCTCTGTCTACATCTGCCCATGGTCTTGGTTCAGATATTAAATTACTTTGAGCTCAAGAGAAGGTTTGATGCACCATTTCTTTACAGCTCTCAAGTACTTATGGATAACAAGTTTGTTACGACTGCACTCATGGCCCTGGGTTTTAACTGAGATGGAATGGGGCATGTGACAAGTTAAATCAGATCAACGATTTGAAGGCGCTGACAGATTACCGGTACTCACATCATTATATCCAGGCTGAATGTCCAGGTCAATAACAGCTAAAGTGATAAATCTGCCTATCATGTGATCATGGCTTGTGATAAGTTGTGCTCTTAGCAGCTGGTTGTATGCATAAAGTGTTAGTAGTTGGATTAATTTTGGTTTATCACATTAAAGTTTTATTTTATATTGTCCTGATTTACATAAGCATTCCGATGAATCCTGGAATTTTGTTTAGTAAGAACCTGCAATTATAAGTACCACTGTGAAGATATGATGTCTTAAATTTCAGAATTCACTGACATTTCTTAAAGATTGGTCTTAGTTGGAAACAGACTTTCTAAATTTCCAAACTTTGCTTTCAACAGCTTCACAGGTATCTGTTTTCAAACAGCTACCTTGCTGAGCCATTTCAGACTTATTAGACTCTATGTCACCTAGTTTTTGAAAGCAGTAATACAGATGTTTGTGCTTGAACTTTTTCCCCAGGATTCCCTAAATGCTCACTGAAAACAAAGACCAAATTCAGGCATCTATGTGAAGACAAAGGATATTCCTCATTGACTGTAAATGAGATAAGTGAGCTGTAGAGATCTTCACTGTATGGGCCTGCTTTTAGAGGGCTCCTACCCCCTGCATCTCTTGAGCCATCGCTGGGTGCAATCCTTGTCCATGCAGCCCTGCATCTCATTTAAGCTGCCTTTCTAGCCGTGCTGTTCTAAAATATGTTGGCTGTGCCTCTTCACTTTGGCTACTAAGGGGACAGCTTTTTTCTTTTGTGCATCCTGAGTCCTTCCTTTCTGCCTCCGTCATTTTCAGCTTCCTCTCCCAGTATCACATGTGTCCTTTAATTTGGAGGTACAACACTGAGGGAAACCTTTGTGTTTGGATTTGTATGAAATAAGGCTACTCTTCTTGGCATAAGCTTCTGAAAAAAACAGTCTTTGTAGACCTTGTCTGCACCAAATGTTCTGCTGCTTTTTGCCCAGACATCTGTGATTCTTTGTTCCCAGCGTAGTACTTGGGATTGTACAGTCACAAGCACACGGCTTATAAAGGCAGGTGAGCATAAAACCACAGGAGGGTATTGTCAGAGTCACAATAAGCACTTTCTTAATGCTGTGTTGGTTTGGAAAATAGAAGAGTGACTGTTCCCTTTGAAAATGTAGTTCGTCAGCAGAATTCTTTAGTGTGTTTTTCACAGTTTCCTCAGAGTTGTCAGTGGCTTTTTATATGTGAACTGCAAATAGCCTGTAGTATTAAATGTTTCATCCCAGTTAGGTACAGTATATTCATCAGTTTGTAGAGTGAGCTTGACAAAAGGCTCTTTGTTTTTGTGTTCAAGTCACATATTTTTAATGCAAAATCTGTTTGGTCTGTTATGTGGACTTAAATTGATGCTTTGCTTGTAAAAATAGAAAAAGAAGAAGAAACTAAAGCTGTTAGGGATTTAAATGATTTTGAAATATCTTCAGCAAAGATGTAGGATGAAAAGCTGTATCCATGGAACAAATGTTTAGAACATAAAAGCATGTGTATGGCTTGTAAGGAACAATCGTTGGTCATGGTAAGCTTTATTCCACCACTGATACTTTATTCCTTGTGAAAAACATGGCTTTATTTCCCTTTAGAAGCACCCTTAGAAATCTCATGTCATTAAGGCATTTGGAAGTTTTTTACTGTTCATTTTTTCAAGCACTGAATTTTAATCAGAATTAAAAGTAATGCCAGATGATGAACCTGTTCTAATTGTGGCCTCAAGTTAGGGGACTTGATAGGAAAGCAGCTAATGAGAATATCCACAGTTGTACTAGGAAGGATAAAGAGAAAAAAAAACAATAATTATAAACCCTAATGCTTCAGAGCCAACCGTTAATTGTCAGGGAGGTATGAAGAAACTTCCACAGTGCACAGGGTACATATTCTGATGGCTTTTTGTAACTTCTTCAGGAGCATCTGGTACTCATCCTTGTTAAAATGAAGGTGGCAGAGACAGGAGTTGCTCAGGGCACTAGTTGGCTATCATAAATTTAACGATGAAGATGCTGATTGCATATTGTTTAGCAGCTATATGGAATATTAGTTTTCTCTGTGTTGTTAATTAGTCAGTGGAGAAGAATCTATAAAAAGAGATGATATAGGACTGGAAGCAGGAAGTCAGATGTGTGCTTGAAAACACATTTGTAATAGTGACCAGGATATGTATAAAGTAGGAATCAGACAATGCACAAAGACAGAAAGTGTAATAAAACCAGCTGTACCATATATTGTTAAATGACCCCCAGTGGTTTAGGATTTAAGCTCACCATTATGTCTGCATAGATCATGACTTTGGTATTGCTCTGTAATTACTTACAGTACAAGGTAAAAAACGTGCTATGTCTTGAGCTTGGCAGGAGTGTATTTTAAAAGATCTTTAACCCTGAAGCATTTTGAAGCAATTTGTCCAGTCCCTACAAACTAGGAATGCCTGCTGCTTTCTGTCTAACCCATGACACAGTTATCCTCATAAAAGCAGAGCTACCGTTTAGCTCAGCCAGTCCTGTGCTGCTCATTCCTATTATATTTTCTAAAGCAGAAACAAGCTGATGGTCTTTATTCACTTTAGATAAACCTGCAGTGAGTTAATAGCAGCAGCATGTGTACTAATTGGTGATTAAAGCAGTAAAATGGACGCTCTTTGCAAGCCTGAATAAATCCTTCAGCAGAGTATCTCTATAGTATTTTTAGTAATCACTTATGGGGGCAAGAGGTGGCCAAGGATAAATACGCAGAGGATTTTACTGTTGTTATGTTGCCCCCTGTGCAACATGAAACAACAGGGGAAATGAATGACTTGATTTTACCTTGTGGTAGATGGTTGTGGCAAGAGCTGGGGCCTGACCATCCAGTGCTCAGCTGCAGTCTAATAGTGAATTGAGAGTGCATTCGTTGACCTCTTCTCAAATGAAATTTGTCACATAATCACGAAGACTTCTTTTCACCTTAATCTGTTTTTAAAGGAGATTTTATAACCTTACATCTTCAGAAGGAAAGGAAAATAGTCTATTAATTGGGCAAGTTTTCCCTTAACTGCTCTTTGCTGGCAACCCTCAGAAGTCTCTTTTGACTGATTATAACGAGTGATCATCTTTGCTTGATAATAATAGTTACACTGAGAGTGAGATTGATGTGACACTAAAAATTAAGAGCATTGAAGGGGTCAGCAGTGAAAATCTTCAATAAGAGTTTTCATCTAACTAGCATACCTTTTGGTAGTGACATAAGTTATGAGTAACATAAAGAAAAAAGATACTGTTTTGGTTAGGTATTCAGAGCTTTGCCATTATTCTGAACAACACTGAACTGACAGGGACCCTTTTTGCAGCTTTTCCTGTTTTGTCCTGTATCATCTCTCCTAAGAAGAAGTGATCTTGGCAACACAAATTGTAGATAAATATTTTTAATTACTGGAAAAAATCTAATTCTCGATAGGCCACTTGAAAAACAAGTGTATTAGCTCTGTGATTCAGAGGATCACTTCCACAGGTATTTTATGCACTTTATCTACTGCTGATCTTAGCAGTGTACAGATCTTCCAGCAGTTGACTTCCTTGATTTACTTTAAATTCATGAATCAACCTTGTGATAGTTCCCACAGCTGCACTGCTGTGCAATAAAAGTCTCCCATAAATCACAGTATGTGTATAAACGCGTGTATATTTCTACACACAGAATTCCAGATTCCACATAGAATATAAGCAAACAAAAGAACACATCTAATACAATAATATAAGAATCAAAATTTACTTCTAATTAATGTATTTCCAGTTTATTCAATTCGTCGCAACTGCTTATTATTAGACCAGTTTTAACAAGATTCTAGATCATCAGATTTCTGTAAAGGATCATTAGTAGTACAGTAAAACTGTGTGCACAAGTATCTGTCCTTTCCTCTGATGTTGTATTTCCGTCCTCCAATGCAGTAGTAGGTTGAGTTGTCAGGGCTGCATGCTGTTTGTAAGAGAAGTACGATGTTGATAATGGGGATTTCCTTCTCCTGAGTTTTTGGTTCACTCAAAATTACTTTTTCTCTGTGGCTCAGCCTCACAATAGTTCATAGGTTGCACTTTCCTGTGATTCCCTGGGTTAGTTGTACCCCAGTTGCTTACTTTTGCTAATTTTGCTCTGCATAAATCCTGATCTATTTTTTGGGGGAAGGAAAGAATCAGTTATTCCACAAAGCTAAGCAGAACTGAAGTTAAAGTAAATTAGGTATTGATGCAACTAAAACAAGCTCCAAACCACAAGACAGTCAACAAGGCAAATAATCACAGGGTAATTTCACTTCCCAGCTGGGCATACTAGACAGTAGGAATTTGATTGTAGAACAAGCAGCAAGCACAGCAAAAATTTCTTGACTTTTGCAGGTATAGCAAAAAACAAGCTAAAACATGTTCAAGACCAGGCAAAGCCTAACAAGATTTGGAGCTAAGCATAGCACATGCAGCTGATTATTACTGTAGAACTTGAGACATGGGACAAGCATCAGCATTTACCAACAGGGCTCTGGCTGGGCCATGGGGCTTCTGGCTGTGAGGGGTAGTTTGAGTCCTGCCTTTCTCAGGACTGCAAGAAGGTGAGCATGGGAAGAACTGATTTACAACAAAAAGCAAGTTGCAAGAAGGAGATGACAGTATTACCCCTCTGCAGCATGATTTCCTGATGCTTAAACACATCCTCCTAAAGGGAAAGAGTAGGTTTAGTTCACCCCTGCATCTGTAAGGTCTCTAGCATGGGTCTCCTGCCTTCCTGGGAATCATCCCAGCCATCAAGCTGTGTCCCAGGTCAGTGGCTCTCCCTGTGCTAAATCTGGACAGTAGATCCTTCACCAGTGTTACTTGCAGGATTTCATTACCACCCAAAACCCTTAGAGCCAATGGTGCTTGGTGTGCAGTAGCTTTCCCATTGACTGCCGCTGGCAGCAGGGGCTCAGCTTCTGAGGCTGCATAATGTTTATGAGAGGATTTGGAATTGAGCAGCTCGCACCCCTCTCTCCCCTCAGGGCACAAAGAAGCCTGCAACAGACTGCAATATGTGTTATGGGTGTCTTGATGGAAATGAAGGCACGGTGAAACACAAATGCTCAAAGAAACATGGCTCCAAAAGAGACTGGCAATGGAAAACGATGGGTAATAAAGTGTGATGGCCCTTTTCCATGGATATATTGACATGTATTATGTAGTATTATAACAGATTGGAAGCTTCTGAAGCTGGAGTGCAGACAACATGCTCTCGGTACCCATGGTTGTATACACTCATGTTCAGAGTCCTTGCAAATACAAAGATCTATTGCCTACAAGTTATTGTACACTGATTACAGTATAATCTAGTGGAATACAGATGCTTATTTGCTATCATGAAGCAGTAGGACCATTAGGAACCTGAATTCTTTGGCAGTCCCTGGTTTTGTCTTAGACAATTCCCCATTGAAAGTCTTTCCACATTATTTCTTCATGCTTGAAGTACACAGTGTTACTTCACTGTTCTAGACTTGATTGCATATTGCCAGGCATTTTTAGTGGAAAACATTTGGAGGGGCTTCTGTATTCCCAGTCCTTTTTTTTTTTTGCCTTTTGGCTTCAACTCAAAGCTCCCTGCTTCCTTTGTATAGCCAGTCTGCAAACGGACATACTGGAGGGAGGGAAGAGACACAGGCAACCTTGTCCTTCCAGTTCGCATTCCAGGTCCAGTACTGAAACACAGACAATTGTTGACAGAGTGTAAATGGACATAAAATATAAAACCAGAGTCTAACTGGAGAACAGAAGTAAAACTGCTCTCAGACTGGTAGTAGCAGATGCTGTCAAGCTTGTAGCAGTTGGAAGGGAGTATGGGCTGAGTGAAGAGGAGGATTAGAGATTCACCCCTTCTGAACAGAGCTATATAGTCGATCTGCTCTATTACAGCTTGGGTTGACTAGAGATTTCACTGAAGCAGAGCTGATTTCTGCCTGCCAGAGCTCTGACCTTAGCACTGACTTTGAATTTCAGGGGAAATTGGAGTAAGTAGACAAGTGGTTGATTGGCATGTGAATGGAAAAGCCAGGAGAAATGGACAGAGCCACATAACATCAAATATCCTGTGTTGAGGAGTGAAGGACCCATTGCTTAGAACAAAAATGACAAAGTGGGATACGCTATATGTAAGGAGTGTTGACTGAACCAAAGCAATGGTATTAGTACAAGAGCTTATGTAGTGCTCTGGCTCCTGTATCAGTGCTGTATTCCCTTTGAACTTGCGCTAAATTTGTCGTTTCTAATTTGTTAAGAAGCAGCCATGCTTTGAACTGCTGGGAAACCAGCACCAGCAGTTTTGGATTAGCAGTGCGCTCTGTTTGATGCACGGCTTGCTCTCCCTGTGTTCTCTCTAGCTCAAAGTCCCATGGAAACTCTGCTGAGTTTATCTCTCAGTCATTTCTCTGAAGCAAATCAGCTTGGCAAATGAAGTGAAATTATTTGTAATAATTGTGTCATCATCTCTCCTCCAAAGAGATCTCTTGGGGCAAATGTTTGTGAATTTATCATTATTTGGAATGCAAACCTAGTTTTTTCCTTAAGAACTACAGGAGCCAGTAGGGCATGCATTAACTTCATCCCTTATGAGAGCAATGAGACCAACAGGAAAATGTTAGCGCCTTGTGTTGATAAAAGAAGTAAATAGAATTTTGTGCACATTTTGCCTGTTTAAATTCAGTTTAAGATTCTGCTTGCACTTGCTTAATTTGTTAGGCTATGGGTGCCAACATTTTGGGGTTGGGGAGAGTATTGCACACTGCATCTTAATACCCTCCTGTATTGGAATGAGTGGGGCACTGTAATAAAACAGAGTCCTTAAGTACCTGGAAGACCTGCTGGCTCAGCTCTATACCAGAATCAGGAGCACATGCTGGGGGTTTGCCCAAGGGCCCCTTTCCCAGCTTGGAGGATTAAATACATTTTCAGTCCAAAAAGTGCCATAAGCCTGAAAGCATCATCTGGGAACTTGCTTGTTGGGAGAGGTTTCCTCAAAAAAGGGTAGGTACAGAGGAAATGTACAATGAGGGAGGTGGTTCTCTTCGTTCATTGGTAACAGTTGGGTGCAATTACACTGTCCATCTGCTGGGCTGGAAATGGAGTGATTAATGGTTTTATACCATAAAAGAATGTAATTGGTCTTGCTGTTTCTGTGTACATACAGCTAACCTATTGATATTCCTTGCTCTTACCCCCAAAACTGACACACATGAACTAGTCTCAATACCTGACAGTGGTTTGTGAGGAAGGCGTGCTGCTTCAGAGCGGTGAAACTGAGTTATAATTATGAAGAATGGGTGATTTTACTAAAATATTTTTTTCTCTGATCACCACTAAGTCAGCTGAAGTCATGCTACAGCTTGAGCACAGGGAGGCAGTAACGTGGGCCTCCATCCTCTACTTGACTGCTTGTTTTCATCAGAGTCATAGGAACTTGGATAGAGAATACTCTCTCTCTGTCAAAAGAAGGTTTAAATTGGCTAAGAAAGAAAATGTTATTGGGGAAGAATGACAGGCACACATAATGTGTTCGCTTAACTCTCAGTTCTTTGGGACCAGGGACTCTCTGAGGTTTGCTGTGTGTCAGCAGGTGTAACTTCTGATGGGCGAAGCTGCATTTCACGGTCCAGGAAGCATCGTCAAGATGTACATATTTAGGAACTCCCTACCAGCTTGCATCCTTTTTAGATCATGAAGCTTTTACTCTGAGTTACTTTGTTCACCACCATTGCATCAGGCGAGTGTGATTGCTTGGCTTTTATAAAGGGGAAGAAGGATGGCTTCCCAAGCAAGATTAACTATACATGGCATTAGAAGGTCAAGTACCACTCCTTAAGCTTCACTTAGGCGCCATTTGGCATCCAGCAGAGATTGCGAGAGAGAGGTGTAATGAGCCATCTGGGTAGTAAGAACTTTTTGGGTGAGCTGCTACATGGCTAAGCAGTTCTGCCAGCCTGCAACGAGGCACATTTCACAAAGCAGTTTGAGAAGGCATTTAAGCACACTCCTAAAGCTAAGCATATTCTTGAAAACAAGGAGACTAAACCATATGCACGGTGTGTTTCCCTGAATAAAATCCTGGGAAAAAAAATAATCTGAAAACCAATGACTGGAAAGGTTCAAGTGTAATCACCAGCTCAGGTTTAACAGAGCTACAGAGAAGACACGGGTTGTAATATTCCTTTATCTGTGTTGTGTTTCCCTCTTGTTAGGAAATCATCTGAAGTCCAGAGGGGCAGGAGTTTGATTGGGAAATTGCAGCAAAGGCATCACAGACCACAGCGTTTTCAGTGACTCTATGGATTCAGTTACTTGTCACTCATGGGTCTGACTCCTGTCTGTTTGACCCATTTTCCCACTCTTGCACTATATTATATTCTGCAGCACAAGTTTCTGAACCCATGGCCAAGGCAATCTCCTGCCACAGCTGTGGCTCTCAGACATGGTGCTGTGATCACAAATCTGCCTGTCATCCAAAAAACTGGCAAGCTGGCAAAATGCAGCAGCATCAGTACTAATATCTGATCAAATTTGATATTTCAACCCCTAGTGAAAAAATGGACTGTCAACTCAATTACCGTTCGAAGCAAAACACACCAGTGCTGTTGGCTGCAAGCCATGCCATTATTGGGACAATTGAGTTTTATGCTGGGGAATGAAATATAGTTATCCTTAGAGTGCCTGTCTGTATGCACACTGCACTGCAGACCTCCACACACCTCCAGTACACAAGTGCCGAGACTGTTTTCCGTAGTGTATCTATCTGTCATGTGTGTATGAAGATGCTTTAAGTACTCCATGCAAAGGGGGCGTGGATGATACTGCATAGTTACTGCTGTTCTCGTCTGCTGTTATTCAAGAGAGAGCATTCACAACCTGCGTATGTCCTATGAATGTGTTCTTGTTATTCCTTTGGTCTCTTCTTTTGTTCGTTTTTTTACTTGTTTTGGTAATTTATTTATCCGTATCTACAGAATCATGGAGGGTTTAGATTGGGACCCCTGGAGGTTACCTAGCCCAACTCACGCTTGAAGCTGGGCATAGGTTAGCTTTGATTAAGACCTGATGTGCTTCTGCCAAGCACCAGTGGACTTCTGTAAATAAGGAATCTTCTAACTGATTCAAACCCTCCTTTGGTCAACATTGTGGGTCTCTTGAGGTCTCTCGACAATAGGCTTGTTTGTTGGACTCCCGTGTCTGTGGGAATTGAGCTCTCTGTGTATTGTCCACCTTTTTGACAGGAAAGAACATGTTGAGAGGTGAGCAGAGGACTGAGCTGCATGCAGCAACTTCAGTGGGTGCAAACTTGTAGTGAAATCCAGGGCCAGAGCATGGTTTCAGAGTGACAGATTGGCTGACACAAGCATGGCTTTGTAGCCTTGCACTGAATATTGTTCCTCCTTACTGATAGACATGTCCTTCATATTGATGGATTTGGAGATGTCACTTCATTTCGCAGAACTACCCTCATGAATGATGCAGTTGCAACTGCACTGCTAAGGCTTCAGTCTGGTCCAGAAGTGTTAACCATGAATTCCCCATCTTTCCAGCTCCAGGTGGAAACTGTTCCTAGTTTCTGCTCCATTTGCATTTCCTACAAAAATGTGTTTTCCAGGCTCTCCCTGGAAACTAAGTCCTGCAGATCTGATAATACTGGATAATACTGATAATACTGCTAACTCCTGCAGATCTGAGCACCTCCCAAAGAAGCCACAGGAGAAAGAAAAGATCCTAAGCCTTTGGTTCTGCCTGCTGCTGGCTCACCTTTCCTAGCTTTTTGGCTCTGGAGACATGTCCTGCCTTAAGATGGTTCTTTTGGCTGTGGGCCGGCCTTCCACTTAAGACTTGACTCCATAAGCAAATCACACCACCAAGGATGTATTGGTTTTACGCAGTAATCCTTCTCCCACTTGGTTTTCATGTTCCATCACCATAGAATAAGAGTTGTTTTCTGATTTGATCACCAGATTGTCTGACTCATCTCCATTGATGAGTAGTCATCCATAGTCCAACATAACAGGTTGGCAGGAAAGCATGAAGAGGAAGTCCAGTTTTACAGATTCCCATGAAGCAATCAGCCAGTTAGTCCCATCCTCTCATCAGAGAGCAGGAATGGTCAGGAAGTGTGGTAGATGCCTGCCACTCATGCATTGCCCAAGCAGAAGTCTGGCAAGCCCCTTAGAGGACTGTAGTCCTCTTTTTCACCACCTATCTTTTCTTTCAGTGGCTCCCATGGCCAAAAGAAGAGTGGACGGTGGTGTAGCACTCTAAAAATAAGGATGAGACTGGAAGAACTGGAGGGGAAGGGGCAAGGGAATAGAAAAATGAACCACAGCACAATCCTGTCTTGATTTTGTGTTTATTTTCACTGTCAAGGTACCAGAAGACTTTGTTGGTCTTTGAGATTATAGATCCTGGGAGTGCTGAGCTTGTGCTATTTGAAAGTCATGACAATCATTGTACTGTACCTGTGTAAGCCCTGTCAGGATAGCATTCACCTCACCTACCCTTAGACATCTGCAGCCTGTGTCCCTGTCACACCATACTGATAGGTTGCAATACAGGAAATTCCAGATATATATTAGAAAAGGTCATTTTCACTGTGAGAATGATCAGACACTGGAACAGGTGCCCGGAGAGGTGATGGAGTTTTCATCTGTAGAGACAGTCAAAATTCAACCAGTCCTTGAGCCACTTGATCTTTTTGACCCTGATTTGAGTGGTGAATTGAGCTATATGTCCTCCACATGTCCCTTCCAACCTGAATTATGCTGTGTTTCTCTGACTCTGTAATTGGTAAAAAGAAATAGGCCATTCCAAGTTACAGCCTGTTTGCTTTACAGATGTATCATTTAGGGAAGGAGGAAGGTCTCTCAAAAATGTTTTATTTTGTTGTGGGGTTTTTTTTTTGCCTTCTTAACTGAAGATTAGAAAAGCATGCATTTATCTCACTATGGTAGAAAAGTACATAAACAGTTTCTGTTGCTAGCCTGCAACCACAGAGAAAAATCCCTGCTGAAGTCAGAGATGGTGATTGCTTCCTGAGCAGTGTCTGGTTTTACCGTTTTTTCTTCAGCTTTTAATATTATCTTTGATATTTCCTTGCATTATTATCTTTAAAGATTTTTTTTTTTCCCAGATTCACGTTATTCAAGTAGCAAATAGCGCTGTTGTCATGGAAATTATTACAGAATTAGGCCACAAAGAGTTACAGTGACTCAGGAGCCAGGTGATAGAGGCAGTCAACTGGGAAAAGAGAAACCTGTTTTTCTGCCACTGCTGCCATGAGTATTTTTCTCTAATGAAAGGGATGCGCTAGGAGAGGATGTCTCAGAAAACTCCTGTCAGGTGTCTGCAGTCCTGTTTTAGGCCTGGATTCAGATCTCTGGTCCTTATCCAGTAGGAGGAGGAAGAACTGAATTCCAATCTCACATATTTTAGCAGGAGGAATTATCATGTGGATAAGGAGGTTGGAGAAGTAAGATGGCCATGCTCACCTGTCCTTGTCCAGATGGTTAGGCCAGCTCTAACCACACTTATCCAACACTGCCGCAGCTAAATGATGATAGACAAATAGGTTCCTAATTTTAGTCACATCAAGATTCAGACAGGTGTGAAACTGTTTCCTCATCACACAACAGATACGGACCTCGAAATGTGGACAGTGATGGGAATTTAGGTGTCTGGGCCAGGAGTATTGGGATTCTCTCCATATCAGCATGGGAGCCTGTGTTTATTTTCGAGCTCAACACTTCAAGGTTTGGTGTTGTAAAAAAAGAAAAAGTTTAATAAATACTGAAAATGTGAATCTTATTTGCACAGAAGCACATATTTAACGTCAAGATGATGAGCAGCCCTGTGGAGAATGCAACAAAGGGGACTTCCTGAGGTGTCTCCCAGCCTGAATTATCATGTGGTCCTATATCTGAAATATTTGGCGTGCAGTGCTTAAACCTTTGTTCACAGGGCAGTCAAATTTAAATGTTTTCCGAGTTTAAGCAGTTTACAAGAGGAAGGTCATGTTTGCAGAAGTTTATCTAGAGAAACCAGTGGTATTATTATCAGAAAGCCAATCAGGGTTGAACCATAAGAGCTTTCACTCTAATTTTAGAACTGATTTTGATACTCCATTTATTTATGAACTTCACAGAAACAGTAAAGTAAAAAGAAAACATTTCAGCAGGAAAATAGTAATTTACATCAAAACTTGGCCACCTGATATGTCCTGCCTTAGTTCCCAAAAGTGGGGGGATTTTAGCATCAGCTTTTAGCTCATTACTTTCTTTCTTGCAGGAGGAAATAGCAGTTCTATTATGGTTTATCGGGGGTGGGGGTGGAAGAAGATTAGTTTATAATATTATGATCTCATCTGCTATCTATTTTGGGACAGATTTTCATTAATTCTCCATTAAACGAATTCAGTGGTATGCATTATTATACTGTCATACTTTTCTGTGGCATGGTACCTTTTGTCATGTGATTAGCTGTCCTGAGGGCAAGAAACCAATAAAAATGACACTCTTGCTTATTACTTGCACCACTGCCCTTTCGTAGCCCATCATCAGCCTATGTGTTGCCTAAGTCAAAAGTTAATTAGAATGACTGCCACTTTGTGTCCTATAAAAGATGATCATTATATGTACAGGAAAACTTCTATATCTCTATACACACATTTGTCAGCAGCTCAGCCAGTTGTGCCTCATTCTTTGTTTTAGGAATATGGGACATTCAACAGCCATGAAGGGGGTAGAATCAAATGCTCAGGAGATCAGCAACCTGTTCGCCATAAGTGTACTGGTTCTCAGAAATGCTTTAACTCTGCTAACTGAAAACTGTTCTTTGCAAAAAATCATCCCTTTTCTTATTACTTTAAGCCCTTCCATTTTATTTATGTCAATCACTGGAGGAAGATTTGTGAAAAGATAGCACAGAACAATTCTTAAAATGCCTGGATATGAATTGTAAGATAAAAAACTTAATTGCAGTTTAGACTTCAGATTTATTTGAAAAGGGGATAATGATAGTAATTACCCAGTTTGAGTTTTGTAGAAGGCTAATTAGATCCCAAAAGCATTTGTATGCACGAGGCAAACCATAAATACAAAAGACCATCTGGTCCTTATCAGCTTACAACATTAACACTGTCTGTAATTATTTTTTCTATATTGTTTTGATGTTGACATTTTATGATGCAATACATCTAGTCATGGTTAGGGAATAACCTGTAAATGCTTTTTGTTGGTTGCCGGGTTTGGGTTTTTATCCTACTTTTAAAGACATTGGCTAACTCTAGGAGAGCAGGAAAACTGCCTAGAGTTTAACCACTTGCACTACAAACTGGTCAGTGTTTCAAACTGAGTTTGATTGTGGGGTTTTAATCTAAATTGTTCCATCTGCTTTTTCCAGCATTGGGGTTCAAAAGTAATTTATGAGTAAAGTGAAGTGGGTTTATCAGTCGCTGAAGTAGTTGTAAAGCCTCTAAGCTGTTTCACAGCAATAGAGGGACTAATTCTGATGCCTTGTCCAAGGATTAAAGCCTGCCATCTCAATCTGACTGTGGTTTTAACTCCAGCATGAAGAGTTGTGGCCTTGTTAAAGTGATGTGTTTTGATGCCAAGTACCTTTACTTCTCTTTGTGCAAGAGGTAGGATTTTCTTTCCAAGCGTGTTCTTGTGAGTTGCAAAGTTTGGTATCTCTTGTGCTGCAAGGTCTGTTTTGTTACTGTCATATAGTCTCATTTACAGAGCACTGAATCTCAAACAAGACTCAGGCCTGTGTGAACGTCCTGTTTTGAAAGGGCAAAGCATGGAAAAGCAGTGTAAGCAGGAGTGTTGTATATGTATGCCCTTTATTTTTCATGTCTTTTCTGCATGTTCTTTTTGTCTTGGAAAGCCTGGCCTATAGATACTGAGAACCTCATTCTGCTTGTGCAAGGCTTTAGCCATCTGCCCTATCATACCCCATGCAGTCCTGGTGTCCAGATTCATACACCTTATATAGCCATCAGCCTCCCAGTTCCATATAGAGAAGGTTGAACCTGCCCTGCCCATGGCATCATGTTCTGCCAGTCCCCACAGCCCCTGTCCCTTGTCATAGAATCATAGAATAGTTAGGGTTGGAAAGGACCTTAGGATCATCTGGTTCCAACCCCCCTGCCATGGGCAGGGACATGTCCAACCTGGCCTTGATCACTGCCAGGGATGGAGCATTCACAACTTCCTTGGACAACCCATTCCAGTGCTTCACCACCCTCACAGTAAAGAAGTTCCTCCTTATACCCAATCTAAACTTCCCCCCTTGTCCTATCACTACACTCTCTAATGAAGAGTCCCTCCCCAGCATCCCTATAGTCCCCCTTCAGATACTGGAAGGCTGCTATGAGGTCTCCACGCAGCCTTCTCTTCTCCAGGCTGAACAGCCCCAACTTCCTCAGCCTGTCTTCATACGGGAGATGCTCCAGTCCCCTGATCATCCTCGTGGCCCTTCTCTGGACTTGTTCCAACAGTTCCATGTCCTTTTTATTTTGAGGACACCATAACTGTGCACAATACCCCAAGTGAGGTCTCACGAGAGCAGAGTAGAGGGGTAGAATCACCTCCTTCGACCTGCTGGTCATGCTCCTTTTGATGCAGCCCAGGATACGGTCTCATCATCATTTCTTTTCACAGACACCAGATTTGAAGAAGACAGTGTTCCTTAAGTAAATGCTACTGAATGTCCTAAAATTACATGTGTAATCTCAGTGTTTTCACATGACAGCCATCTACTTGCCCCATGACCCAGATCTTCTGGCTGTCGAACCCTGCTCACATCACTTTTGTGTGACCACATTTTCATAAAGCATGAGCACAAACCAGAGAGCCAGCCCCTGGAAGTCACCAAGAGTCTGTAGCTAGAGGATGCGACCAGGGAAAACAACAGTTTTACAGCATAGAAGTGTGTGACTTCTCAAACCTAGACTAGGTGCATCTCTGTCACCGTGTGTGGCATCCAAAAGGTTAAGCAGTACGATAGGAGCCACAACAAGTAAGTTTATTTCCTAATGCAGACTGTCAGGAAAAAAAAATAACAGTGTTTTACTACTAAAACTGCTTTGTGGATTATTGTGGAATCATTCTTGTTTGAGTTTTGTAACTGTCTGTAGGAAATTGCATGGGATTAGTCTTGGAAGTAGTGTTGTGTGTGTGAGATGGATGGACCTGTGGTATGCAAGGGTGATCAAAGTACATGCTGTGTGCCTCAGGGTAGTGCTGGTGCTGGGAAGGAACATTCAGACTGTGTGGCAAAACCTTCCCTTTTCTTGTCCACTTCTTCCTGTGGTTGTTCCAACTCTGAGCATCCAGTGCCTGCTTCCCCCTCAATGTAATCAGATCTGCATGAACTTCCTCCAGGCTGCAGAAAATGTGGCTCAGTTTTGGTTTCTGTGTGTGAAATGATCATTCAACCTAATGTGGAACTCTAAAAAGTTAGCATTTCTGGAGCCAGGCTTCATTGACTGTGAAGTGATGCTTGTGTGGTTATTCTGTTAAGACAGCTTTGGTGTTTCTTGCTGAACCACAATTGGATTAAACTAGCCAACATATAACTAGCCAACATAAACCTGGAGGATTTCCAAGGTGAGACTCTCCATGAGTGAGCTCCTAGACTGGTGATCCAGTTTAAGCTTTCTCTCAGAGCCAACACATTATAGATACTTTGGTTTGCTGTGGTGCAGTGCCCATAGGAGGAACAAGGAGCTTTCTGTGTGTTTCAGCACACATGCCTTGAGTTGGCTCTTCTGTGAGGGGGTAGCACATAGGTTTTTGTTTCATCCTTCAGGCAGAGCCAGGAGCTCAGGGCTGGCCATCCCTGCTGGTGTCTACCAGTACTGAGACATCTACTTGTCATTAAGGATAGATCCACCAGCACCTTCTTGAACTTGCTGCATCTCTTCTGTCTACAGCTGCTGGTTTTCCTGAAATGCATAACAAATTATATCAAATTAGTATCATTGAGACAGTACCCCTCTGTTAAATTTTGTCAAAATTACCTAATAAAAGCAATTGAGGGCTTTTATCAGGCAGGGGAATCTTGCCTCAGAAAAAGAAGTTCACTAAGGGCACATTGTGAAGTGAGCATCAGTCTGCCGGTGGCATTTGGTATGTCAGCAAGAGAAGGGAAGTGGATTTTACATCTTTGTTTAATTAATATAGCCAGAATCCATTAAGTTTCATTACCGATTTTGATTTGATGTGATGTGACCCTGGCAGTCAAATCCTGTAAATAAAACACTAGTTTACCTACATTTCTGCCTGACAGGAGCACTAACCTTGGCAGTCAAATCCTCTAAATAAAGCAATACTAGTTTACCTACATTTCTGTCTGACAGGAGCACTAAACTGTAGCATTATGACCTATTATCTAGCATTATCATTCAGTGATGGTTTGAGGAAAGAATCTCCTTGCAGATATAATTTGTTACTTCTTTGTCTTGCTAAACACTTTGAGTGACATTCAGACATCAAGAGTAATTATATTGCTTCTCATAATAGACGTATCCATTCACAGAGTCTTTTAGTAGTACTTAGGATTTCTTGACTGCATTTGTCTTTTATCCATGAAGCTTACTTACAATGTCACTTCCACTTTGGTGCTGGAGTTAATCTCTGGCACCAGACTTTTCCTTTCTTCTCCCTAACCCTCTCCCTTTACTTTGATGGGGGAATCCATCATTGTAGCTGCAGGAGCTGAATCTCGGTGTGGTTATAGAATCATAGAATAAATTATAAAATCATTATAAGAACAGTCAGGACCATGAAGGCAGCTCACACCATTGCAGCTCCCCTTGTTACAGCCCTTGTTAAAACCCCCATTCACCTGCCCTGTTGCTGACACCAGTTGTCATCATTTGGCTGACTGCAGGCTGACTTTGTGTCTTCCTGTCTCATCAGCTGCTTGATGGCTTGCTGATCTGTTTTGTTTGCAGTGTGATAGGTTTGAGCATACTGTATTACTTATAAATGTTTGGTAATTTTCTGTGTCAGTGATGTATTTTTTGGTGCTGCTTCAGTCTTTCACAAACAGGCTTGACTCAACGTGTCTTTGTCTCAGCTTCAGAGCACTCCTAACTGGTTACTCTGTGTACTTGCTTCTGCTTGCTACAACTTTAAACATGTTATTGAGGGCTTGTGCTGAATGGTTAATTAAATTTTCATTAGGATGCTTGGTCTAATTCTCATCCAAGTTACAATAGCATGAATGGAAAGTGGTCACAAAGCAGTCAGTGGAGTTAAGCTAGCACAAAATTGGAGCATGAGTGCTGTTGTCTTCAGTTACTTCGTCATATCGTAGACCTTACTGAAGAGTTTCCCTACAAAACCTAACAATTTGAAGTATTTTGTTTTGCCCAATCACCTTTCCATTGGTTTTCTTACTAAATTTACGATTTGTATTTAATGCCCCAGAGTCCAATCCCTAAATATGCTGACACAACCACAGCTTTTCTCAAACTTGCATCTTACGTTTTAGACCTGAATCAAGACAGATTACCTGCACTATATTCTGCATTATGTGAAGATTAATATATCTTCAGAGAGATGAATAGAGTAGTATCTCCTAACCCCTAGTTCTGTCCCGTTTGGAAAGATGGGTTGACCTTTTCAGAGCTCAGTGGCTCTGCCCTTACAGAGTTGCAAAAGGGTTTGCCTCAGGAAAGATCTGCAGTGTAGCTATAAATCAGCCTGTTATCTGCACCAGTTTGCCCTTTTGGTTCTCTCCACCTCTCCTGACTGTCCGGGCAGATGGACATATAATGATAATTTTGAATGGAGACCCCCAAAGTAGCTTTCCATGAGCTAGCTACCTTGTCAAGCCGTGACAGATACTCAGTTTCGTAGGTGTAAGCATCAATTATTTTAAGTCCTCTTGAGAAATCAAAGAAACTTGGCCCATGTAGCTTCAAGTTCCTCATTTTTTTACATCCTTGCGAGTATGTGTGAGAGACAATATTCTGTGCAAAGAGAGAAAAACAAGGTGTGGAGTTAGTTATGAAAGCTCAGGGGATTTGTGTAAATCCTTCCTGTTAGTCCACTGTGTATGTTGTATTGCACTGAAGACCTGCCTTGGTGTGTTAAAGGTGTTGGTAGATGATAGTGCTTTCTTATATGCTGCTCCAGTCCTCAGTGTAAACTGCATCCACAGATGCGGAAAGCTGTTTCCCCAGGGCTGGGGATGGACTTTTGGTAACTCCTCTTGATAGCCCAGCCTTTAGTAGAAAAAGAGATTAATGGGACACAGAGCTGTTGTCCACTAAAACCTGATATTGTCAAAATGAGACATTCACCTCCTAATTTGACTGTTAGTAGTATACATGTGAAGATATGTTAATGGTGTAGGGATTTTTCATGACCTTTGTAATTCTTGTCCATTAAAGGGATAGCTTAGCATCTTCAGAGGAAGAAGTAGATTTCTGTAATACTCATTTTTGAGGGCAGAATAAATCGAGCTATTCCTCAGCTTAACTGAACAAGCAAAGAGTGCATTAGGAATAAGGAGAACAAAAGATCCCCAAGAATTATCACATAAGACCAGATGGGTAAGCAGAAGTGTAGATATCGCATAAACTTATGCTGAGAAAAAATCATCTCGTTTGCAAACAGGCACTGAAGAGGGTGCCTGTGAAACTACTGAGAAAAGATATGCTTGATCCCCAAATTTAAATGATGGCTTCTAGTTGACAGCAACTTTGATTACTTCTTGGAGCTACTCAAGCGAGGGAGAAACTGATGCAGTTGTCAGCCTCATTGCTGGCTTAACTGGACCCATCATGTTCTGACAAGTGTATCAGGTACAGATGCTTATAAAATTTCCCTAATAGGAGAGTCAGGCAAGTCTATCTGATGCATCAGCTGCCTCATGCATGGAGAGGCCACCATCCCCATGGCTTTTCCTCCCATCCTTTTTCAGTAGAGAAGCCCAATATGTTCCATGTGAGACCTTTATAGGTTGTAGCCTCAGAACTCTGTTATTGCATTTGTAATATGTATGTGTATACATATAATATCTCTGTGAGCCAGAGATATGTAGCCAGAGATGTCACTATGTGGTTGCAAAGCATCAAACAAAAAGCACAAACTTACATTCAGCAGTTAATGGGAGGAACACTGTATCTGGTAAAATCTGTACCTGACCTCACGATGGAAAGCGGAATTTTAGCACGTAGGACTGACTCCTAAGAGTTCTGCTTCTGTGCCAGATTTCTACATACAAGTATTATCTATCCTTACTTTAAAGTCATTAGTTAGATTCAGACTGATTATGAAAACAGTTGATTATGGAATAGTTCCTTCATCTTAGGGGCACTCAAAATGAAACACTAAACAGCAATGTGATTTCAAAAGATGCTGTTCTTTCAGTCTTCTAAAGATCTGATTTCTTTAAGGTAGCTCCATTTGTAGCACCCCAAGTTATTACATCTGAAACATTAAAAATAGTTATTGAAATATGGCTTTGTCCCTTATGCCTAAGAGCATAACTCGGATTGTTGTGCTTAGCCTTAATTTCAATTACCTACATTTCCTTTAGGTGCAGATTTGTTTGCTTGGCAAGCTGGCTAAGAGGGAGATACTGCCAGTATGCCAATACTCTACTTCCATTCAAGGACGTGCCTTTTCTAGTTTCTAAGCAATAACTTGTTCTAGATGTTTGTGTGGACTTTGCGTGGATGCGAAAGAGAATGGAGCCCTGTGCCACACAGCAGATGCAGGCCCTGGTTACCGGTGATCACTCCTGCTGGCCTTTGGCTCTGATTTCTGAAGGCAGAAACCTCACCAGCACATCAAGAGTTACACCTGTGCTAAGAAACATGATGAGATTTGTCCAAATGGATGTGAGTGACTGATCATTTATTCCTTTGACAGGTAGCTAGTGAACTGATATGCCAAGGCCGGAACTCAAAGTTTGGCTGGCCCAAATCCAGTGTACTGCTCACTGTCTTCCTTCTCAGAGATGTTTTGGGAAGAAGAATTATCATTTGCCTCTTATGGGTCCAGCAGCTACCCGACTTTACTCATTACAGTAAAATAGGTCTTCAATCTCAGGATAGCCATGTGTGAAACTGTTTCTTCTAAGTGCCAGTTTAGACAATGGTAATGGCTAAAATGTGCTTTCAACTCAGGTGATAAGCAAGAAATAGATGTTCCAGAAATACATTTCTCAGTTGTTGATGGAAGTGTCACAGATTTTGTCCAGTTTCCTAAATCCTGTCTATAAATGAATCTGGCATTGGCTCATTTGGAGAGGATAGAAAATATATGGTCATATTTTATTTCCATTTAATATAGCACATATCCTTTGGAAAAACGCCATCCCATGCTACGTGCCCTGCACTCTGTATGCATGCACAGATGCAGGCACTGGGCAGTGAAGTACAGTAACCAAACTCCTAAGCTACAGTTGTAGGAGGGGAAACATTGGCTATTGATTTCATTGGCACAAAGAGGATGTCAGCTGTTAAGTGTTTCAACTTACTTGTAAATTGCTTTATTATTCTGTTGCCTTTGTAATACTCAAAACAATCATCGTTGCTGCGGATTGATGGTATTCCTGTATCCTGGCTTTACAGCAGAAATAGGAGAAGCAGAGGAAAGGATATGCTGAGAAGTTTGCAAGAGGGAAGTAACTTGGAGTTGTTCTTCTTGAAGTATTTACTGCCTTTCACAGATTTTTTTATGGGCTCCAGGAGAGATTTGAATGAGGTGTTAGGTTGAAAACTGAACTGAGAGGCTGTTCCTTATGCAGGGGAAGATGGTATAAAGGAATGAACTGTTTGACAGCTGGACTTTGACTTGTGATGGGTATTTTTTACAGGAGAGTGCGAATCCCCCCCTCCTTTGCCGGCTGCTCAGAATACAGGGCCAGGCTTGTAGGGGGTCGCTGCTCACTTCTCTGTCCCTGTGCTAGGAGCAGTTGGATGGGAACCATGCAGGCAGCTTCTCCTCCTGCCTTTGGACTCTCTGTGGAGCCAGGGCAGAGGGACCTGTGCCAAGCTGTGTTACTGTCCCGGGTCCATGGTGGGTGATGCCATAGGGAAGCATCTGCCTCTGGGATGCAATAGGGAAGCATGGGGATAACTGGGGCTTAGGGATATGTGCCCCTCCTGGAGCTCCTCTCCTTGGGATGCAGGTTGTGTTCAACTTTTTACTCAGAGCTTGGCTTACAGGCACTATGCAGCCTATAAAAAGCAATTAAAACATAGCAGGTAATCCCCCCGGCAACCCTTGTAGGCTTGCAGAAAGAGCTCTGCAAGTAAATTACTGCTTTTAAAAACATCAGCTTGTATCCACCACATTAGTCCATTCCTGAGCTCAGCATGAGGAAAGAAAAAAAAAATAGCATTCAACCAAAGACTGGAGTTTTGTGTTGTGTTGTTTTTGTTGGGTTTGTTTTTTTTTTCCCCCACTCTAAAAGTTCAGTTATTTTTACCTAACAAACAACATTATTACCCCTATAACTCTCGGTGTTGGCACTCAGGCTCTGCGTCGCCGGTGTCTGACAGCTTGCTAATAATGCAGCGTGGTAGGAGCAGGTCCTGTGCCAGCAGCGATTACTGCGAGCAGGCGGCAGCGCGATGACAGCCTTGAGAAGCGGCAAGCACAGTCTGAGAGGTGACATCGGAGGGAATTTCCCAATTATTTCTGCTTCATTATGCTTAGGGTGATGGGAAGGTCACCCAGCACCCGCACTCCTGCCCGAAAGGTGCCAGGTCACCTTTCTCAGGCTTCTCAAAATAGTCCCTTTATAATTAGGGGATGTGATTTAATATTATTGTAATTTTTGAAAGGTAATAAACTATTGACAGCTGAGGTTGCAGGCTGAATTTAGCCATAATCAAAACCACAGATGCTTGTGTTTTCACACAACTAGCTGTACTCATTGAGTCTTCCTGTATAAACAGCTAAACCTTGGGACTAAATTGCCAAAAGAAACCAAGGCTTCTGAATACCAGTGTGCTGCTGCCCAGGAACCTATTGAATATATCTGAATGAGCATGGGGAGAGAGGGGAGAAGAGCAAGAAGCAGTGAGTACAGAGTTTTTGTGGTGGTGCTGGCCCTGAAGAATAGGATTAATCTTACTTAAAGTCACCTTTTCAGAGTTAGGCATCTGTGCTAAGCCAGACATGCAGACTCATCTGTAGGTAGTGGAGAGGGTGATGGTCCGGTCTGCAGAGTAGCCCCTCCTGTGCCTTTTACAGCAGAAACCTGTGTTGCAGGCTTAGACAGGGCAACCAGACTCACTTAGCCAAAACTGGACAAGTTTTTCACCCTTTGTGGTGCCTGGAATCGTATCAGTTAAAATATTAATCCTATTCCTGTGACACCATGGGGCTGCCATGGTGTAGCTCTCATAATTTTACCTCAAAAGATGTTTTCTTCTTTCCCTGTTAGAAGACGTTTTACGATAGAGCTATCAAACGGCTTCATTTAAGACTGTGTTTTCTGGTGGTGTCATTCCTGTGTAAGGGACGGTGCAAGAATGGAGATACAGTCTCTCCTATGGCTGATGCATCTTGTAGACCCCTGTCCAAAGCCAACTCTTTGCCTCCTCCCTTGGGGTAGCAGGGCAGGGAAAAAGTGAGCAGTACCCACTCAGGTGCTGGTGCTGGTGTTGGCTATGTATTGAGAAGGGCAGGAAAACATACATCTGCTTGCAGTCCTGGGCACCAGCTCATTCAAGAGCTAGTTGGGGCCTAACTATAGCTCCTTAGTTCTTCCAGATTGGGCATATTGCACAGTCAGGGAATGACAGTGCTATAAAAACCTTATATGTATCAACCAAGAAACCCTTTTTACATTGAGGATTTTCAGTTGGTGGCATTCCAAAGTTATATATCATTTATAAAGCACAGGAGAGCATGAGTATTTTTCGCCCTTAGATGATTTCTTTGGTCCTTTGTGAATAGGAATCCCACCCAGTGCATTTCCTACAGCTCCTAGTCCTCTGGGCTGGGCAACCCACTCAAACAGCTTCCTCTGAGCAACAGGGTCTGTCCCACTGGGATTCTGGGATGTGCAGGCTGTGGGAGCTTGGATTACATCAAGGCATGAAGAGAAACTATTAGCCAGCACAGTGGGATCCTCAAATCTAAACTCCTAATTTTAGAGGGAAAAAATGGAAATTAAAACCACTGTAATGAAGAGGTCTGGGTTTTTTTAATTGAAAAAAACCACAAATGTTGGAAAGCTGAGATTCAATGAGAAAAACACTTCATTTGATGCCCGATTTTGTCAAGAACACTTGGGAGGAAGGCTATCATTGGTGCTGAGCAGTGTAAGAAGGTATTAATTAGCACAGCTTAATGTCAGGTAGGGTCTGGAAAACAGGCCATATAAGATGAACATGAAATTAAAGTCACGGAGAGTAGGAACCTAAACTGTTCAGTGATTTGTCCCCATCATCATATTGCAGGAACGTGCAGGCAAAGTAACATTTCCTTTTTCTCCCTCAAACTGGGAAAACAAGCATTCCAGATGTGGGCATGGACTGCTAAATGAGAAGCCCTGGGATACCTCAGGCATCCACAGATGTGCAGGAGAGCCACATCTCTCCAGTGCAATGGCTGGGAGCCAGGAGAAGTTCCCAGAGCCCTAGGTGTGTATGTGTATGAGTTGAACACATACGGATGAGCTCCCTGCATCACAAGCAGACACCTAAATTCAGGTGTCTTAGTCTCAAGATGAGTCCCATCTGATGTTTCACATTTGAAGATATTTAAATTACAGATCTGCTTCTTAGAAGGGAAAGTTGTATTTGTGTTCCTCTCTTCATCCCTAAGGAAAAAAAAACTCCAAATGAAAATTTTGCATGCTTCTGGAAACCTCTTAAATATATATTTCAGTTTTGTTATGTGTTTTCCATATTTATGCTATATATTTTAAACATGACATGCCCTTTGTTAGTCCTAATGGTACATGACCGTTTTGGGAAACAGAAGATAGCTGGAAATGAGCCTTTGTGCCTAGTTGGTATCTGTGGTGTTGCAGTATTTGTAGATAGTGCTTTGGTCTTTCCTTGCTCATGCATATCTCTGCACAAGAAAGTCACTGCGCTCCTCTGTGCCTCAGTTTCCTGCGTGTCCAAGGGCAACGTTCCTGCCTGTCTGCATTGGAAGCCCATCTTTTTTATTAAACTTCTTTTTTTTTTTTTTTTTGTTTCTGGGCCAGGAATTTCTTGTAGTTTCCCATGAGATTGTTCTAAATATTATTTGGGGAAAACAGATAAAGAAACCAGGGATACAAAGTTAAGCAAAATGTGAATCCATTATCACACTGATGGGTTCAGCAGCCTCTTGGCAAATCCAGTCTCAGCAGAAAGCACAATCTGGTTTTCTGTGGTTTAGAGTTAAGTTTAACCCATAGAGGGTGATTATGGAAGAGGGGGGTGTTGTTTATTCTCCCTTTGTCAAGTTATGTACCATACAGGGCAGTTTCTCCCAGTAAGAGTTGACAAATACTCGGTCCAAAGCAATCTTGATGTATATCCAAACCTCTCTCCAAGCGAGGCCAAGCACTTTGGCAGGTCCCTTTTGCATTGAGGTGCTCGAGAGCTGACAGCCGAGGCCCTGCTGAATGGGCCAGCACAGGGCCAACACTGATTAATGATGCAAACACAGCCCCAAGAAGCGATGCTTGAGTAAACAGGGGTGATGTCAGCCCTAGCAACAGATGGCAAAGCCCCTTCTCCCGCGCTCCACGGGCCGCTCGGGCGCTCGGAGCTGGTGAATGCAGAACAATAAGGGTAGCACAGGGTTAACTGGCACTTTTATCAGCGTTTTTGTGCTGGCTTAGCTCTTTCACAGCAAAATGTCAGTGGCTGAATTGATTATTTTTTTTTGTTTTGCTGTCCAGACAGGAGAGAAAAGTGGCCACAAGCAACTTCTAGCTCTTGGGGCCTCCTGCTAAAAGGGGCATAATAAACATCCTTCCTGCAAATGTGGCAAAAGCAATTGAAGGTGGAGCTGTTTTATAGAGGTTTCTGATGCTGTTGCAAATTGTTATGGGTCAGTTGCTATTTCTAACATAAACCTCAGCTGCTCAGGGTGGCTGAAAATGTCTGTGTTAATTACCATTAGGCTGAGGTCTTGTCTGTAGACACAAGTTGTATTGCTTTAACTGCACTGGTATCATTAAAGCAGTACAAATACCCTGAAGTGAATGCAGTTGCAGCAGTATAAATGAGTGTGTTTATCTCATAATCTATGCTAGTATAAAGCACCTTTATACCCATATAACTGCACTCACTGGGGGCTGTGCCAGTGTAAATGTTTTGGTACACAAATCAATAACTGGCAGAGTTGGAAGCAGGAGGCTGTCTGGGGTCCGGCAGGCGGGAAGTGAAGCACTGCAGGCTCTTCCAGAATGAATACTCAGCTATTTTTGTTTTTAATCTATCATTCTTGTCTTGACCTAGGGTCAATGGAGTGGAAATTTGAATTTATCTCAGCTGCAGAAATAGGGGTCACGGGTGCTATCTCTCTCCTTGAACTCCAGTGGCCAGAGGATGAAGAAACCATTTGAGCTATGGGACAGAGCAGGTCCCTCCTTGCATAGAGACATGGAAAGGAGCCAGCAGAGGATCCTGGAGAAATATCAGTGATAGAAAAGAGAGTGATAGAGCTTCAAGTAAGGAATTCAGAGCTGTTTCACAGCCTTCTGGTGCTTCTCTAATGTATTCCATATAGCCATGCTGGCAGCCCCAACTCTAGAAAGACCTGGAGTGAAAGACAACCCCATTCTGCCTCCCTCACCTGCCTGCTGGCTTTTATATCTTAGGACACAGAGGGTGGGACTCACCTTATCAAACTGTAGTTACCTCCACCTGAGCTAGTTTTGTAAACTGTCTTTATAGTGATTGGAGAGAGACACCCCTAAACTGCATTTTCATAGAATCATAGGATGGTTTTATCTCCTCTTATCTTGGATATTTAAAGTAAAATATATAAGTCATGCTTAAAAAGTGCCTGCTTCTCTCCTTTGACTGTAGAAGGTAGAATGGAGCTGAGTGCAGCGAGTCTTACCTGCACTCATTAACCAGCATCTCATTCTGGTCCATGGCACCTGTGCTAACCCTTGGGTTTGAGAGGGGTTTTGGTGGTGTGGCTGGAGGAATCTTTACTGAGTCCTGGAGAAATCCACTTACTAAAAATGCATTTAATCTTACTTCTTTGTCTCCCTTCCTTTAACTGATAAAGCAGAATTATTTTGGGGCATAGGATGTCTTAGTGAACATTTAATGAACTGTTGCTCATTTCACTTTTTAATGAACTGTTGTTCATTATTTTGTTACTTTGCACTATTGCTGCTTTGATTAATTTCTGCCTGCTCGTACAAGCATTGCCTCTGGAAGAGAAACTGCTGCTGCAGCTCTCTGCGTATCCCTGGTTTTGCACCAGCATCACCACTGTGCAGTAGCTACCATGAATGTACAGGTGCTCCAGCAGTGAACTCAGCTCTGTGTGTTGCGGTTAACAGATATTATAGCCCTTTTGAAAACTGTGTTTTGTGTTCATGTGATTAGATCTGTGCCTAACCTGGCTCAAATGGACCCCATCCCCTCTGCCAAACAGGATTCAGTCTCTGCTCCCAGTTCCTGCATGTTACCCCAACACACTGGCTCTGCACTGAGTGCAGTGTGTTAGTGGTAGAGTTGAGCTTTTCAGAAGCTGACAGTGATTTTCTCCATTTTAAAATGTTCTAAATACCTAATCCATTTGCCTTTTATCTCTGGGCTGTTTTAATTTCACCAGGCACATTCCAGGTACATACTGCAGGTATGATATGGTCTTTTTGTGTCCTGCTGGACCAAGTTCTAGACCTAGAGCTGTGCTATTGCTGTAAAAACAGTACTGCTAGTAAAATGGATAATCTGGGTGAGTAAGAATGCTTAATTGACTCATCAATGGTTATACAGCACAAACACAAGCATCATCCCAGGATCCTGCTGTGAAATGCCACTCAGCCTCCTGCCACATGAAGCACAAGGAGCAAATGCTCTGCAGGTTTTGAGAAGGAACTAAGTCTTAGCTTTAAAAACCCAGAAACTCGTGGGTTTTCCTTTTACAGAGACTTCTGTCATGTTATTTGTACTTTATTTTTTACCTATACTTGCCCGTTTTTTATCCCTAGAAGTAATCTCAAAATTGCTCACATTTTTAAAACACAAACCTGGGAGACTGAAGATATAAGAGTTTTAAATGTGCTTCTGCTTTGGTTTGCAGCAGTCTTCAACATGTAGTTTCATAGGTAAGATGGAGAAATCAATTTAACCCATGGAGGAGTTAACCTCATACCTCACTCAGGCTTTTGGTGCTGAATTCATTGACATTTATGAAGTGCAGTATAACCTTTGTATGCTAGGTGTTGTTAAATAACATGATGCTGAGGTTCTTAGATTTTTCTGGATTTTATTTTTTTAGTGTTATTTTTAAGTGCCTGTTGAAAGCTGTAAAGCCACTGAAGAATGAAATTTTATTTCCAACTTGATAAAATGTATCAAAAACTATGGAAAACTGAAGGAACTTAGCGTTGTTTTCAGACCTGTGTCTCAGGCAGTTTTATTCCCTTTAGTACATGAATAGGAAAAAATTGTAACTGATCTGTAAATCAACCCTTTGATGCAATAAAACTGCCAGAAACCAAAACTGCTCTGGCTCAAATGATAGACACTTATTCTGGCTGACAACTTATACTTTTAATTGAAAGCTACAGCTTTTGAAATGAATTGGACAGGGTGAAATCATCACAGCCTTAGATGTAGACAATGACAGAAGCCAGTATGTTCAGTTCTCTTCGTTGAGGTTTGTAGCACACAGAGAAAGCTGCTGATCTGACTGGATTGCAATTGAAGATATTTGCCCTTCAATGAATAATGAGCTTGCAATCACATTTTGCTGGGACAGGCTCTTTGTACAAACGAAACTTAAATCAGAAGGAAGTTAAATCTCATTTCTTCCTCTCCGATCAAAACCTTTATGCTTGAGCACCTTGTAGAGAGGAACATTAGGCTCACATTTCTGTAATCTTATTTGTTATTCAAGATTTGCTCCTGATAGCTTAAACTGCTGAAAAGAAAACCCCACCCATACAGCGTTAAAAAATGGAAAATTGATCCATTTTCACCACTTTGCAAAGCCTTTCATTATAAAGGGGGAGCAAAGGAAGTAGAAAAGAACTGCATGCATCCAAAGTCACCAAATCTTTCCACTTGTTCCCAGGGCTCGGACAACAATGCCATTATGAAAATAGCTCTGAGGAGGAAGAGCATGCTGGGTAATGAGATGCAAATGAGCACACCAAGCATCCCACTCTGCTTCAGAGTCTTTGTATCCAGTAGTGCAATAACAACCAGCTTTTGAGTCATGATAGGTTAGCACAGAATAGGTTTCACAATGGGTGTGTGTATTATCCTCATGGTTCTCCTCAGCTTGTGGTCAGCAGGATATTTAAACGTGGCATCCATTTTATTGAGCGGTCATTTAGAGTAAAAGTAGCTGAAATTAGAGTGTCACAGTTAAGTGTAAAAAAACTCAGTGTGAGACCATGTGAAGAGAGAAGGGCATTTTTCTATTTAACTTCCTCGGTAAGTTGGTTTTACCTACTCACACTCTCATACTCTACGCACCAAGGCATGCGTATCCAAGTGCTGTGGTCTGGGTGACTTGTGGGGAACTCATGATTCTCACTGTGTCTCTTGGGTTGTTCTTGGCTGTCAAGGATCTGAAGTTTGGACAGGTCTTTTAAAACATTTAGGAATAAAAGTTACCTTTGCATCACAATCTTGCTTACTTCTGTCTCTGTAGATCACTGGTCACTTTCTTCACCTTGGATATCTTTAGAGATATTGGTTTTTTGTTTCCCTTAGGGTGATAGTATATGTGACGTGCTTTAACCTTGTTGACCTCCTCCTGTTCCTGATCACAGGACTTCTGTTGACAAGTCATCAGTGCTGGGACCTTATCAGAGCCCACTGCTCAAATGCAAACAGCACATTCCCCATTGTTCAGCTGCTTGACTGCTGCCAATCATCTCCTCAGTTTATCAATATAGACTATTCATTTAAACCTGACTGATGTTTCTTATGGTGCTTTCATTCACATAAGTTTACATTCCTATTTGATCTATATCCATCTTAATATAGGGATGATAGGGATTAGTACAAGAGGAAAGCAGGTAAGGAGACTCGATTTACTCAATTGAGATGACTAAGGAAGGAATAGAGGAGTAGTTTCAGGTGTTCCTTGGCCTCACAGTTAGGCCATGCAGGTCTGAGAGGACCTCAGAGCCCCATTTGTGTGACCAGGAGAGAAGAACAGGTGGGGCCTGGATCAAGACACAGACATCCACCTATCAGCTAGGTGAGCATCATTATCTGGGACCTTCAGAGGATGAAAGAGTGGAATATGAGGACTTGTGCACTAATCAAGAGCTGAAAGGAAAAGGTTCAAAGTATAAAGGAGACGTGTATAAGCAGTGATGGAGCAAAACAGCAGGGCTATGCTTCAGGCAGGAGAAAGTAAAACACAAGTGGTAGTTGTCCCTACACTGCAATACTTCCAGCAGCAGCTTGTCACAGACTCTGGATACATCCTGTGTTCCAAAAGCAGTCCATGTAGTAGCATCACTCCATCTTCATTTATTAGGTGATAGCTTGCCCTAGCTGCTTTGCCCCCATCAGTGGCAAAGGTTTACGTAACATGCCCTGCTTTCAGTCTCCTCTTCTTTGCTGGGATTGATGCATGTTAACATCCTCCCCAGTCCACATTTCCTTGTTCCTCAGTCCCCTCTATGTTGTTATCCCAGTCCCTTCAGGTTCTCCTCCAGTCACCCTAGGAGTTAGTTATAAATCAGTCAGTCTCATTGTTTAAAAGCAGCCATCAGGTAAGGTACTCAGGATGCTGCTGCTGAGACCCCCAACTGAACATGGGAGGTCTTGCTCTTCCTCTGCTCCCTCTGCCTGTATACAAGGAAAGAGCTCAGCATGAGGATCCCATCTCTCACTTTGTGTCAAAACAAGAGCGAGCTCCTTGCAAATAACTGATTCTGCTCTGTTAATGGTACCCAGGCGCCACTCATGCCTCTCTGCTTTGATAGCTGTTTGGCAAGGCTGAGGTACTGGACTAGCTTTGCAGAGAAAAGCAGCTACTGCTCTTGTTATAGTTTTATTGTGCATTTTTGCTGTTTGTTACATGCTGAGCCACTGAAGTTGGGGGGGTCAGAGCTAATACTGTATTTTATCCACTGATAACAATTTAAATAAATCCCTGCATAGAGAAGTGAAAAAAAGAAAGCAGAAAACCCTGGAAAGCAAAGGAATTCAGTCCAGTCTTTAAAGAATTTATTTTCTTTACTTACTTAACAATGAATTTTGGACAATGCTTAGTGCTGTTATGGCTGAGCTTTATGAGATTGTTAGTTAATAACAATATCTTACCCCTGCACAAATCATTTTTTTCCTTTATAGATCACAAGGCACTTTACAAAGAATGATATCAATTACCCCAGTTTTATAGGAGGCAAAAAGGAAGCATGGAGACAGAAAATGTCTCTTTTAAGGTTACAGAGCAGGACAGACGGTGAGCTGGAAAGCAAGCAGAGGTGTCTCAGTGCAATTTCTTAGGCAGGAGACCACCTTGGGAAGGGCAACGCATCTTGACAGCGCTGAGGTCTGTCTGTAAGATGCATGTCAAGAAAAACAGCCATGTATCTTTTCTATGAGGCTTCTTTCCACAGCCCTGCATTCTGCCTCTGGATCGGGAAGGTCACCTCGCTGATAAATCATTCTTTTTATTAGAGATGAAGATGAGATTGAGTCGACCTGGGGAATCTGCGGTTGGCACAAGGAGCCACTCTCCTAGTACTGTGTCTTTGCTGAGCTGGAGACAATTGCTGGTAATGAGGGATCAGCGCCTTTCTTTTGAGCGCAGTCGGGAGAAAAGCCGGCGTTGTTCTTCTATTGTCAAGAACAGCCCTTGGGTTGAGGGTATGTGTGTGGAAAAATGCAAAATCACTTCTCTTTAAAAGGTAATGAGGGTGTCTAGATTAGGAGGAATAACTGACAGCTGTGCCCTGCGCACCCTGCACACCTCCTCCTCAACTAAGAAAGGAAAATACCAGGACTTCATCACGCTGTGACCTGTATATATGTTGTACAAAAGCATACATTGGAGAGATTTTTGTTATTATATTTCCCTTCCTTTGTCATAACATGTTGGAGAAGGAGATTGAACAGCAGTCCATGATGTATTCAGGCCCACGGTGCAGAGTATTTGCATAGGCCCTTTCCACTAAAAGTGGCAGCACCTACCACCACCACGGATGCTATTATAAAAGTCCTCTTTCTTACAAACAGTGAAATGAATTAGCATAAATTATAAGCAGAGCCTAGTTAGGCTCAACTGTCACTTGTGCAGAATTATGAGGCCTTTGTGCACAGAAAAAATTAAAGGAAATTGTATAATGATTATGTGTGCTGGTTACTAAGCTAGCCACTAGTTACATGTATTTATAGCTATTCCTGCCAGTAGTAATTATATGCTAATTATAACCCAAATAAAATTCTGTAATTTCTGCTGAAAATGAAGGCAATGCAGGGGGACATTAAAATCTGTGCTGAGCACTTAGGTTTTTAGGCGGTGCTGCACAAGAAAACAAAAGAAGATATGAACACTATTTCTATTCTTACATACTCATTTGAGCTTAGATAAAGGATTTAAACTTGAAAACATTCTTATCCCAAAAACTGTGAACTTCCATGTGAAGAGTTTGAAGAGAGCTAAGCCCTGCGTGGCAGTCCCTCCAGGGCATTTGCTCAGTTGTTTCAGAGCATCACAGCCCTAAGAGATGACTCAGGCTACAATGACACCACAGCGAAGCTGTCCATCAGTGCTGCTAGAGGAGCCAGTGCAGCTTGGCCACTTGGACTTTATTAATCTTTTCATTTTTATTAATCTTTTCACTGTATTTGATGGTGGCTTTACCACCCCATCCCTGAGAAATCATGTTTTAGGGTAGGCTTTGGGGAGCTGCAGTTTGAGCAGTTTTATAGTCCAAAGTGACCACAGTCAGGTGGTGGCTATGGTTTGATGCAGGCAGGTTTGTAGACTTCACCCTGCTGTCCACAGCTATTTGGGATTTGGCTTCTTCCAGACCAAACCATCACTCCCATAGCAAGTAAGAATAACTATGATATTCTCCACTCCAGAATTGTGAAAGAACTGCCACATTAAACTAAACTCCTAGCCAGTAATTATTAAGGGATATTATTAAATCTGGGATTTGAACCATACAACTGGGAGATAAAAAATAGGGTGAATAAATAAGCCTTGCAGTCACAGAACTATTTATTTGACCTCTGTCATCTGCAAGGCTTTCAAACATATTTTGAAGAAGGACAGTATAATTAAAAGCATGGAAATAAATGGAAAAGGGATGAAAGTGCTCATGGGTTTACCAGATGTAAATTGTCTCAGCCTATCTTGATGTCACTGATAAGATAAATGATGTTCTAAGAAATGCTCTGTATGTCATCTACTTGGACTTCAGAAATGCATTTGATACGGTTGCACTGCAGAATTTATGAGGTATGAGGACATGGATATTAATAGTCAAATTGATATGTGCATATGGGTTTGGCTAAATAGGAAATAAAAATGATGAGTCTTGAAAGAGGAATTTGCATGCTGAAGGGCACACGTTAACAGATTAGTTCAAGTATTGGCAAGGCAAATTTTTTTGTTTGGTGGTTTCTTCAGTGGTGCTGGCTTCAAAAGTGGGATATTACTCTGATCCAGAGGTAGCAAGTGTCATCCAAACTGGGGGGGGGGGGCGGGGGGAGATAGGATCCCTGGGGGGTTTGAAGAGTAGAAATTCATTAGCAGAGTAGACAAAATGATACATTTGAGGACTAATAACAAGATTGTCACTCTCTGCTGTACATGCATCCACTCAAAGCAGTAATTAGGCTCCTTTAGCAGGGCTATGTAGATGTTATCTGGAGCGCACTGTTCAGCCTACATCCATCAGACTTAGGAGGGATGAGGGCAAGAGGAAGCCAGTGGAGCTTGGCCTGTTTGGTTGACCAAAATGAAGGTGCAAATTGCTCGTAAATGCAGTCTGTCTGGCAACCAGGGCTTTCAGCTATGCAATCATGTTCCCAAATTGCCTTCCAGGAGGAATGTGGGGAACAGAAAAACTAGCTGCTTTTAAAATGGAGAATACTTAGGAGAGTGGTGGCTTTGCCTACAGTTGCTGAGGACTGTGCTGGCTGAGTTTTGAAGGGACAAAAGGGAGTCCCTGTGAGTCCCCTGTTTCACTGAACAGACTGGCACACCATACTGTCGTTCTAAACAGATTCTAGGAACAAAAAAAGCCAGGATCTGCCTTTCAAGGAAAACATAACCCAGATTCTTCATCAAAGCGAATGTTTGCTGTGCATTTTGTGCAGAGTTTTGATATTTTGAGGGAACTCTTAGCAAGAGACAGAAGGAACAACCAAAGAGGAAGAAAAAGGGTTTGCTTCAGCTTCTCGTTTGTTGGCTTTTTTTTTTTTTTTGAGACATAACCACACATTAGCAAACATGACTGTTTTTAAAAGCAATCAATTTTTATACCTACCTTGTTTCAAAGAGGTCGTTTCACTTTCATTGTCACCTCAGGAAAAACAATAAAGCAGCAGCCCTCCACGTAATTGCACAGGCTTGCCTGGTGGGTTCTCCTTCTTGTTCAATGGAGTATCATTCATTTAGATCAGAATACAGTCCTTCTAAATTAGAGGTTTACATGTGTAATTGTGTAAAATGATATGTTTGTTTACATCGCCAAGTAAAACGTCCATCGTTTTCTATCATTTATCTTTGAAATTCAATTTTGTTTTGTCGATCCCTAATTTATTGCAGGAGATGAATGTGCTGTTAGGGTGTTTACAACGCCTCTCACTGCCTGTGGGTAATAAAATTACCCTGGTTATAGCTATTCATTTCAACATTTCTGTGGTTAGGAATACATGATAGTTTTACTTGCCTGAATATACAGTGGAAATCCTAATACTGTTTATTGTGTCTGCCCTTTTTTTTTTCTATGTAAAGTCCTAAATTTGCTTTCAATGAGTAGTGGGACAGTTGACAGCTGATGGCTGTATTTCTCAGTGGATATGTGCTCTTTTCCGTGTTTACGTGGAAATGCTGTGTGTACACACCATTGTGTGTACTGTTAATAAATATTTGAGATTTCTAGTAAACTCATCTGTAAACCCATACATTCCCTTATGGATTTCTGCAAATTGAGCCTTGGGGCTCTGGTGAACAAGCAGTGTGTATAACCAGCTACTGAATTTATGGAACATTTTTGGAAAAGCAGTGTTTGTTTTACTTATTCCTTTTGTCTGTTTAATATGTTGTGTTTAAAGGCCTGTATTTTCAGCAGACAATCCTGAGGCATTTTTCTCCCTAAGCAGATCTTTCAAGGGTAACTCTACAGAACGTTTCCTTTGATATCTTCATGTGGTTTTCTTTCCGTATCCTTGTTCCTTAAAGTATCCTTGACAAAGGCAGACTGGGAAGCATATCTACTTTGGACTATGACAGGATAGCGTCACTGTTTCAGGATGTTCAGAGCATCTGATGGGGCACAAAAACTTTGTAGAGAAAGCTCTTGAATTTTACATTCTTGTTTCCATCTCAAACATGTTTTCTTTGAAGATGAAGTTAAGTATCTTAATGAGGAGAAAGTTTCTCTCAGCAACTAGGGACTAGAGGGCTTTGAAACAAGACCTCAGTTACTCCACCAAGACCATGTCTAGATGGGAGTTATGTATAAGCCCTGTAATGTATGGCCCTGTCCTGCCTGGCTGTTCTGCGAGTGAAGAGGGTATATGTACCACTATGATCTGCAGCCAGGCAATACATTCTTCTAACTCATGCTACACTTGTAATTTTTTAATGAAATGGGTTTTATGAATATGCACAGCAGGAAAAAAAAAGATTTAATAATGGAAAGTAAAACAGGAGGTAAATTGAATCCTTTTAGTCTTTTGCTGGGGAAGGGGAGAACATTGCTTTCTTACCTTCCTAAGTCTGTGAAGACAGCCTTCGACATAGAACAGAAAAGGGTATTCGACTTCTATTGCTTTAGCCTGCTCGTTACCTGTCATATACTCTTTCCATACTTCATCTAAACAAAGTTTGGAAATGAGGAATTAATAAAAGAGTTCTTTAAAATTTAATTTTTTTTTTAAATTTATTCTTTATACCATAAAATTTGCAGCACTCCAAGAGACAGCAGTAAAATTTACTGTCTCTCCATACCAGATTCTCTTATCTTTTAAACAGTACATCAGGTAAGGTTATCCATCCACAGGTTGAATGAAAATAATTTAATTTCATAAGGAAAAGGCTATTGAACTCTCCTTGGCTTCATAGCCATATTAGGCAAATTCAATCTGTGTTAGAAAATAGCCTGCGGCAAACTGATTTTTGGTCACTAAGTGCCATAATATTGAAAAATATGTGAATTTCTTCTAAGCCAAAGGTCAGTTTAGTTTGCTGTCTCGCCTACAGCCGTGGGCTGTTCTGAATGCATAGAGAGCAGCGATCAGAAACAGCAAACCCAGAGCAATGTTTCCCTCTGTGTGCTAGTGCTCAAGCTATCCAGTGCTAAGAGATTTCTTTAACCATAGCCTTTAACAGCCATAAAAGGCTATTAGCCACAGCATTTAACAGCCCTTGGTGAATTGTTTTTTTTCTGTGGCTCTCAAAGTCCATGAATTAATTTGTTTCTCACACAAATGTTTAATATAATGTATATATGTTGAAAGAAGGAATATCAGTAAACCTTAAAGCTAAATATATCTCTGTAAATATGTGTATTTGGGGATAATTTTTAATATTCAACTTATTGGGTATATGTAAAAGGTCACATGCAGACATACACATACTCAAATATTAGACTGTATATACAGCATATATGTAGGTATTTGTATAGCGTGGTCTATCAACTTAAGCACACACAGGCACAGAGGTTTTATTTGCATGAGAACCCTTCTGTGAAACGAGAGCTAACTGAAGGCCAAGCATGGGTTATTGAGGTGGAAAATCCTAATTGGCGATTGGCTGCTCTAATTAAAGCACTGAAGGCAGAGTTAGAAGACAGGTTTGCATTTGTCCAGGTGCTGTCAGCCTTTCTGACAGCAAGAACAGAGGTAGCAAATGCACAGAGTTTTCCAGAACATAAAGTGTTAAGAAAACAAATGCATGCTTAACTTCCCAGCATATAAATTAAGGTTTATGTGCATGCTCTACTCTGGATGACTAGTGATAATTTATGGAAATTCTAAAGCAGTGTTTTCCAATAGTGCATGATCCTCTGCTGACAATCTGGGCTGGTGTAGTTTTGGTATTATTTACCCCCATCTTTGCTTATCACCTCCACTTTGATCAGCTAAGATTTGAAAAGTCACTATTTGCATTTACTTCTCCACACTTCATCTGCACTTCTCAAGATTCTCACCTTGCTTGCATGTTATCCTGTATTTAGAATCATAGAATAGTTAGGGTTGGAAAGGACCTTAAGATCATTTGGTTCCAACCCCCCTGCCGTGGGCAGGGACACCTCCCACTAAATCATGTCACCAAAGGCTCTGTCCAACCTGGTCTTGAACACTGCCAGGGATGGAGCATTCACAACTTCCTTGGACAACCCATTCCAGTGCCTCACCACCCTTACAGTAAAGAACTTCCTCCTTATATCCAATCTAAGCTTTCCCTGTTTAAGTTTTAAGCCGTTACCCCTTGTCCTATCACTACAATCTCTAATGAAGAGTCCCTCCCCAGCATCCCTATAGGCCCCCTTCAGATACTGGAAGGCTGCTATGAGGTCTCCACGCAGCCTTCTCTTCTCCAGGCTGAACAGCCCCAACTTCCTCAGCCTGTCTTCATACAGGAGGTGCTCCAGTCCCCTGATCATCCTCATGGCCCTCCTCTGGACTTGTTCCAAGGAACAAGTGACATTTCTTGTTAAGCTAGTAATAAAGATAGCCAGAAACATTAGTATCTCTATTAGCTTTAGGCCATCCTATTAAATATATTTATATTTCCAGTAGCGTATAAAACAAACTCTGATAAAGATTGGCAAAAATGTCAGAATTCAAATTAAATATTGGAGTGCTGGTGAGATTACATGGCAGTATCACAACCTCCTTGGGAAGGAATAATTTGGGTATGCAAATAGAAATATAGTTACTGAACTTTTAAAAACGAAAGCTGTTGGCCTTAAATTACATTTGAATATAAATTTGTTTGCCTTGTTTTTCAAATAAATTAATAATTTTCTGTGGGTTTTTTCACTTATTCTTAACTAAAAATAAGAATGCAAAGATTACATTCATTTGAGAGAGATTCCTAGCATAAATTTACAGAGTTTATTTGATTGCAGTAGAATTGCATTAGATTGAGCCTATTACCTGAATGTCTTCAGAGGGTGATGTATACTTTTTGGTATTCTTCAGATAAAGACATTTAGCATAGCCACAAGTTTAAGCATCCAAGCAGAACTACTGTTAAAATAAAAAATACGTTATATCACAAAAGACTCAACTTGAGACAGAATATTATTCCACTTCTAACGCAATATTCCACTGACGCAATAGAACCAACAAACTGCTGCTCTCTTTTTCAGGTTTACTGGCTTTATTATTAAAAAAGATAAATAGCTGGTGATTTGTTTCCAAGATGAGGCATCAGCTGAAGATTGTATAGGCTGATGTATTGGTTAAAATGTCAATATTTCCTATTGTTGGTCCTGTTCTTTCTTCCGTATCACTGTAACTCACCTAATCTGTAGGGCAGGTTTGCCTTGTTGCCCACCTCACATCTCTGGTTCTCCCATCCAGATTATAAGGTGATGGGGTGAAGGACGTTGCCATTTCTTCTCTGTGCACATGCTGAGTTTCTTTTTAGAGGGGAATGATGCAGGAGAAAATGATGATCCTATCCAGTGTACAGTGAGCTGCTGGAAGTATGTTCCCCAGTCCATGTCAGCTGGGACTTGTCACCGTATCCTGTGATATAATGGGACATGTGCAGGGTGAGCTTATTCACCTTCCAGCATTTACAAACTCTGTAATGGGAGGAAAACAATAATTGTTCGTTTGTTAGAGTGGGAAAAGTTCTCTGACAGCAAAAGTGATAGGTATTATAGGAAAGCAAGTTATATAGGAGCATATAGTTACCTCAAGCAATGTTTCAGAATTTCACAAAGCAGTTCTTTTATATGTCCTGAGGAACAGATGTGCCAGGATGCGTGGAGAGATGCTTCAATTCAGAAACTCTAAGAAAAGTATGAAATGCTGGGAATAGAATCACATAACCTTGCTTGTGGGCTGATGGTTTTATTGTAAATAACTTCTATTGAGTTCAGTTTTCCTCTTCACTGTCATGACTCTTTAAGAATTATCACAGTTATGAATATCTCTTCCTCTTTAGCAGGAGCATGATTTTTCCCTGGAAATTTGAGAGAAGGTGTGTGAGAGTTGTGCTATGACTTTTGAAGCCTGTTAGTGGTTTTGACTATTTTGTGATAAATCTGTGCTGTATTTCCCAACTGGCTTTGGACAGTTGTCCAGATGGCTGTGTTTAGAAGAGCTGCAGCACATACTGAAGATGGGAAAAAAGAAAGGGTCATTTTTTGTCACTGTCCCCTTGTGATTTTATATCATAAACAGCAGGGCAGCCTAGCATCATTTCTTTGGGTTTATTTTTCTCTTTAAGTTATTTCCTTTAGATATAGCCTTTACACCATAACAGATTATGACAAGTTAATTCAGTTAGGGAAGAACTAAAACTGGGATATATTCTCTTGTGCAAAGCCAAGTTTCTCTCAGTTGCCCCAGTATCTCAAAAATAAATTTCTACATCCTGCTAGATAATACTATTACTGTGTATCTATGGCATAGAGTACTGAATGCAGGAGGGAGAAACACAACACGGTTTTCATAAACCCCATGAAATTAATTTCTTTGAGACTGGAGTGCTAAAGCTGTGGGTAGTCTTAGACATAACTGAAATGTAATATTATTTTGTTTTCAGTTTTGGTGATTCAAAAAGAATTCCTTGAAATACAGTATTATAATCTGAAAGGACCAGATACACATCCAGCCAGGAGTCTGCAATGAGGCCAGCATGAGTGTTAGATGGGAGAGCTCCTCAGAGAACAGGACTGGCAACTAGAGGCCCCATGACTGCACATAAATGACCAATTATTTATATAGAGAGTTGTAAAAAGCTAGTGAAACTGCCCAGAAGTGGTACTTGTATGTAGAGCTGCCTTTAAAGCAGAATCAGCTAGTTGTGCTAGCACCATACTTAAGGATCTGATCTGCAGAACATGGTCTGGTTACCTGCCCTTTAACACTGACTGTTAAGTCTGCATGCTAAATCTGTTCAGAACTGCTATGCTTAAAATATAGGCAGTTTTATCATAAAGACGTGTTCATATACCTCTTCTAGAAGGAAATTCGAGTCTGAAGTCACTCTGACCGTTATTGTGGTCCAAAAGGCTCTACGTTGAAAAAAGGAAAAGGAAAAAAAGCCCTTCAGTGATGACAGCCAGGTTGAACAGAGCCTTGGACGACATGCTCTAGTGTGAGGCATCCCCTTGGGTGTCGCTTCTGTGGTCTAGTAGATCTTGTAACAAGTCTGGTATGCTGGAAGCAGAGTGGACTTCCCTTTCCTGGTTTCATCCTGTTACTTTCCAGCCCTTCTCACCAAAATAGATAAAAAGTGATGCCTCCGAGGAGAAGGTGACAGTGTATGAGAAGCTGTAGCTGTAGAAGCTTTCCAGCACTAGAGGTGTTACGTAGTTGTAAGATGTTGGTGATAGTTTTTTTTTCAAGAATTTAGGGTTGTCAAGAATTTCTGTGTAGATGTTTGGCTGGTTTGATTAAATAAGTGTATTAGGTAACCTAGGGACTAATTATTTTCTTATCTTTCTTGGTAATCTTAGAGACAAGAAATTCTTGAGAATGGCTTTGTTCACTGGCAGTCGCTGCAAAACCAGCTTTATCTATAGGAAAAGTTGGTCCCTTTATGCTTGTCAGAATTTATGACAAAACAAGCACATGTTGCATTTTCTGATCCCAAGGAAGGTTTTGTATGAGGGGGAACTCAAATCTGCCCTTTAAATCTCTAGTGAGAGCCAAAAAAAAAAACCTAAGCTGTGTTCATCGAAGATGCGCATTGCTTTCCTGGAGGGAACTTTGTGTTTCATGTTCTTTCCTTGGTACAAATCTCACAAGACTTTAATAATTTGTGAAAGTACATTACTTAAAAAAAAATAAAGATATCTTGCTCATCCTTATGTAAAAGGGTATTTTATTTTAAAAGCTCAATTTGAGCATGGAACAAATTGATGAAATTGTCGTACAAAACCTTTAATGCATTAGAATGATTACATTTGGAAATCATTATGTATACAAGTAGTTATTACAGAAATAACCTCCTTTGTCAAGTATTCTTGGCATGGAAGTAATCAGCATCTTATCCCATTAATTGTTTGAGAACTCTGAAATCTTTAATGAGTTTTTTTTATGGAAGGGTTTCAGTCAAATGCAAATGACTCATTGAAGCACTTAATCACAAGACAAACAGTGATTCTTTAGGAAGTTTTTAAATGTAGCGTGTTAACTGTAGGTACAGAGCTAACTGCTTTTCAGTTACTTTTCTCACATCATTCTTCTTTAAAGATCCATCGTTAGTCAGAAATTCATAATAGCTGGACTGAGAAACAACATGCTTGACAGATGTCAAGACATCTGTGTCTGACATCTGTGTCTGACACAGCTTCAAATAGATTTTTTCCCTTTGAGTGTTAAAAAAATGAATTTGCTTCTGGTTGATAGAGACATGTATTTTTCAGTGGATATTGACAATCAAACATCATCCTTTTTTCACAGGTCTGATTACAACCACATCAAGAAAATTGGATCGGGAACAGCAAGCAGAGCATTTTTTGGAGGTAAGATTAAGTGGAAAATATATGTTAAAAGGTTAACTGATTTTTGTGGTTTAAAATCACTCCTTCCTGTTCCAGGAGAGTAGTATTCTCCATTCTCTCAATATATGACTTGCACAAAGATGGGAATTGTCTGCTTATACAGAAGAAATAATACATTTTGCAATTCTCAAGCACAGGAAAAAATTGACCAAATATGCACAACTCTTGTTTTCCACCTTTCATCTGCTTCAGTTAAACCTTTTATTGTAACCCTGAAATTTTATTTGTGGCAGAAGTCTAGGATATCCAGAGCAATTTTTAATTTTTTTTTTTAGTGGTGGAATCACCACAACCCTGCCAAGATTTTCAGTCAGGTTAAACATGTTTACCTTCAGTTTTGCATCTCAGATCTAACATACGAGCTATTCTTCTGCATAAACACAAACTTTGATGTTGCTCACATTCACTGCATCATCAGAATTCATGAATAATTTCTCATCTTCCACTTATTTGGACCATCAGTGACAATTTTCAAGTTAAAAGTTGCCCTCTAAAATGAGTGCCTAAACCGTTCCCTTGGCCCTTAGGTGAATGTTTGTCTTTATAAGTAGCTCACATATGTTGGATGTGGAGTGGTATGCTTGTAAATTACTGGGTTTACTACATGTGTTTTCCTTCACATTGCTGTACATCATGCTATGTTTTTTTCCTTTGGGTATAGAAGATCCTTGACTATGTTCTCTTGTGAAATAAGGAATTTGTGAAATAAAGAATTCTTGATTCGTGTGGGTACAAGTGAAAAATAACCATATTATCTCACAAAACCATTCCTACTATGTATTTTAGGAAATTCTCTTCAAATCCATACAAGTAAAAAAGTATCTGGACAAAATAGTTCCCAGTGTAATCACTATCTGGCAGCAAAATGTAGTTAGATATACTTTTACATATTCCATGGTTATTTTTGTTTGTTAGAAATCCCAAATTGTTTTAGGTAGTGCAGAATACGAGACAAGGTTTAATTTATTACTCTACAAGTTTGTTGGGCTTTTTTCTTGATAATTCACTGCAGATTCTTGCACATTCCAGGCCATAAATAAATTGGGGGAAATAAAACGATTTTCCCTTTTCTAGGATTTATTAAGTTGGAAAGTTAGTAAAATAATCATGTGTTCCAAAAACTGCAAGCTTTACAGTTTATACTGTCAGAGAAGATTGCAAACTGAATGAAACTGGCATTGATTTTTAAATATATCTATTCATGAGAATATTAGATCTGTAAGTGTCTTTTCCAGTTACGTGTTTGCCTCAGAGACCACGCCAAATCCACATTTGCCAGAGGATTCCCATACAGATGGGGAAGTGTTACTATTAAAGGCAAAACTAAAAAACAATCACTTATAGGAATTAGGCTTTAGTCATCAATACAAGTTAAAATATTTCTTCCCCTGAATTATATCTCTTTTGAGAAAATAACCATCTGCAAGATTTTGAGGACTCATGAGGAACTAGAGGGAAATTGGTGTCATAGGATGCTCCAAGGCTTGTGAATGGAGAGTGAAGTGGAGGGCAGGCTGCAGAGAAGAGAAACACCTGAGCAGGGTGTCCTGGGGAAGCATGAAGAAGACCGCACTGTTGTAAAAGAAATCTGGGAATGGTGTGTGGGAAAGGGAATGGGACTCTGGTGGGGACATGGCCTCAGTGGGCACATCAGCTGTTTGTGGTGCTGATGAATCACTGCCTCTTGGGAGGCGCGTTCCCGGGGATCAGAGCAGATAGGCTGCTGGGGTTCCGAAGCCATGCTGGCCTAGCTGTGCTTGTTCTTGTGACACACTCAGAAAACGCTTTCTAAAATGCCTGTCTCTCCCTCTGTGTGTAATTAACCCCCTGGAGAGGCCTTAATTGCCAAGACAACCGTGGTCTCCCAGTAGTACAGTATTTCCCTTCTGGCTTCATTTCATGCCCTTTTGCCCGTAGTCTGTCTGGTATAAAAGAGAGCAAACTTGTCTCCCTTTGAAAAGCTCTGAGTAGTGCTTGACCTGGCAACCCTTGCTCCCCTTTCCCCAGTGCGTGTTTGAGGCACTGACAGACCCTTCCTAGATACAACTTTTTAATTACTTTTAATAAGCCTGTCTTTTCCCTACCAGAATTTGACAGGGACGTTATACCCATAGCAGCCAATACTTACTGAGCAAATTCCATTAGTAACAGTATTTCCATCTCTTTCTCAGAAATTGTTAGGGAAACAAGGTGAAATAAGACAGCAGATGTTAGTCATTGTAATTGTGTGTAGTGCCAATGCTCATCCAGACCTCCACCTGGTTTGGTGGTAATGGTAATAATGTGTAGTGTCAATGCTCATCCAGACCTCCACCTTGTCTGGTGGTAACGGTAATCGTGTGTAGTGCCAGTGCTCATCCAGACCTCCACTTCATCTGGTGATGGCTTAGGGTGGCTCTTCAGGAGAGACCTGTCCCTGTCTATACTGGAGAAAACATTAATTACCAGAAAGGAATGGATATTGTAGACTGCTGTGCTTAGGAAAGGTGAATCTAAGTGACTCACCTTGTAAGTACACAAGAAGTCTGTTGTAAAGTAAGTACTGAGCCCAGGTCAGCTGGGCATCTCTTCTCCATCCTCCTTTATTTATCTTATTTGAATGTATGGATGTGTGTCCACATGACTTTTTTAATACTCCGTGCCACAGGACTTACCAAAAAGTATGTCCCAATGAGAGTGCAGAAACATGTTAAGACCCTGAGTTAAAAGATGCATGAGCAAGACACCCTTTTAAAATAATTGAGATTTTTTGTTTGTTTTGGGGATGTTGTTTGGGGAGGGTTGGGTGCTTTTGGGGGTTTCTGGGGTTTTGGCAGGAGAAGAATTAAAAAAAATAAAGTATTTTGGCTCCCAGATTTTTCATTGGTTGTGGCACTTTCAGTGCTATTTTTTTTCAGCTCTCAAGTTGAGAGCTTAATTTGGTTGTTTTGGGGTTTTTTTTTGGCACTTTCATAATGTCTCGTATGGCTGCAGGTTTTATTCAGTGTTTTCTGTCAGGCAGAATTTTTTCTGCTTAGGGTTAAATTGGATGGTCTTGAATTTTATACAGGATTGTCTCTTGCTTTAGCGGATCCTTACTAATGGTATGGTTCTGCCTGAAATGGGAGGAAAATGACCACTTGATTAAGTTACTACACGAAGCAAGCCAAAAGCATTTGCTTTATTTCACAGACTTTCTTAAAGATTCTGTAGTTGGGATGAAGAATTTACATATCCATCTGAAGCAAGAAATGTAATTCTGAGAGTTACCTGCTTGCTTTGCAAGTAAATGACGATAGTGATGCATTTCCATGAAGTGCAGTTGCAGGTTTCAGGTGATCTGTCTTTATTCTCCTTCAATATGACCCTCTTCTTTCCTTCTTTTACTTCCTTCTTCTTCTACATGTGTTGTCTTCTAATAATTTTCATGTTAAAACTTGACTCTATCTGCAATGGTATTATGCTAATTTACTTAAGCTAGAAGTGGAGAATATTGGTAGAGTTTGAGCTAAAGAAAAAGCACAGCAAATAGTCTGTCTGGTTTGTTCTGCCCACATCTTTTGTAGATGCCTCCAGCTCCTGGTCTGACAGCTTCACAAACACTAGTGGTTTTGCTGTGTGATTTTATGCAACAGCTGCTGGAGTGATGGATATTGAGTAATAAATGTAAAAATTAAACCATTTCATGCAGGATCTGCATCCTTGCATTGTGTCAGCTGATCATAAGATGTCCAGAATATGAGTAATTCCTGCTCTGCTTTCCAGTATACCTGTATAGTTTGATGAGAGAGGACTGTTGAAGCCGGGCTGCAGTTCACTAACTTGCGCATTCAGCCTGGAGGGTGGATCTGAGCACATGTTTTCTCCCCCTGAGTGGTTTCTCAACATGCTGTTACGGATGCTGGGTTCCTTATGCCTCCATCACGGACAGCCTCTGCAAAACACTTCCACTGCTGTGGAGTTCAGTTTGCTGGGAATTGCAAAGCACGGCAAGACTCGTGTTTAGCAAAAGAATGAGCCAAAAGGGCTACAGGCTTCAGAGTACAATAGTAGCAACAGTCATTGAAACTTTATGATTGCAGGGATAAATTACCTGAGTGAGAGATGACCTTTTCATCCTCTTGATAACAGTATATAGCAAGTTGATGCTTCTAAAGTGCTGAGGCTATTTAGTTTTTCCTTGATGAGCACACGTGATGCAGGCTTTTAAGTTATTTAGCCAGTTTTGAAAATTGCATCCTTAGTGTCTCTCTGTACCTCCAAACTGTTTAAATTTACCACTGTGGATTTATGCAGAAGTAATCTTTTAACATTTGTCATGGTGAAAATCTTGTCCATTCAAAGCCTTTCCAAAGAATAAAACTAGGTGTTAGTAAGCACAGTCAGAACTTTAAATCTCTTCAAGAGTGACAAAGCAACTGAAGACAATACGTTTTAAAATACCGTTACAACAGCTTCAGCCTTTCAAGGTCCGAGTCGTGCACCATAATTATTGAGGAGGAGAAGCGGGAGCAAAGTGTTGGCTTAGTGCAGCTAATTTTTAGCCAACTTAGTGTTATCAGAATAGTAGCAGTGACTTTCAAGCGCCTGCAAATGAGTGTATACAAGCCTCATCAATCTTCCTGCTGTGATGCTTGAGTGTAGCTCTGAGAAGGATGTCAGTAACAGTGCAAGGGGTTGTAATGAAGATAGATTGCTAAATTTGATGTGTCAAAATACATGGGCTGAGTGACACGTATTGGTTTCTATTTACTGTAAGTACACTAACAGGGTACAATAAAATGTGTTTCATGGTGTGTATTTATATGCAGTAATTAGAGGGAAGCCTAATAATCTGCTGTAATTGTAGCCTTCTAAAAAGAATTCAGATTTCCACTCATTTAATGTGAAATTGTAATTGTGGGGGGAGTTCTGATGGAGGGACTATCATTTGGAATCTGGTCTGGAATATCACAGGGGAAATTGCTGCTGGAAATTTACAGCCAGAGTTTTCAGGGAAGAGTGGGTTTTAAATCTCGAAAAGTAGCATTTTAAAATAGCACTGCCTCTCAGTTCTTTCCACAAACACCACGCTGATGGTTCAGCGTTGGACTGGCGCTGTGTTCTCTGCCATCCTCCTCTTTTCCTGTGGCATCTCCCATACAAGAATTTAACAGATTTAATGTTGTTTTGCTTCTGAGCCTATTTAGTGAGGCTGTAGCCTTTTGCCATTGGGGATGCTTGAAGTCAGGGGTCCTTTGTAGAAACTGCAGCGTTTTCTGAAGGATATAGGCAGGTGTATTTTTACAGGAGAAGTACAAAAGATGAAGTTCATTGGGTTTATGTACCTGAATACTGCTCCACAGAACACTGATTGCTTAAACCCTCGATTACGAATCTGCGTAAGCGTTTGTTTCATGGATCTTTAGCATTGCCCACATTTGGCAGAGAAAGCTGCATTTTTTCTCAGTGACATGCTGGTGATGGGGTAAAAATGAGGCAGTGTGTCTGATTGAACATTTTATCTGAGGTTTAAATGGCTCCAAAGGCACATGCCTTTCCCTTTTAACCACCAAAGCCTATCAGATGATGCAAGGGAAATTAAAGAAAGAGGTAAAAAGCCTCTTACTTCAAGCTTGAACTTAAAAATTATTACTGGCTGTGCTTGCTGGAAGTAGAAGGACTATTATTTATTACTTTGAAGACACTTGAAAGGGTTTTTAGTTAAACAGTAGGTATGTAGATGCAACTTTCTAAGAAGGCAATGAAACCTGTGTCATCATGTCAGCTTTGAATGGTGACACATTGACCTTGAATGTCAGTTTCAAAGTTGGGGATGTCCTGGGTTCAGCAGTAGCAGTCATTTTTTCTCCTACTTAGTAGAAGAAAAAGGAAAAAAGAAAAGAAAGGGGTTAAAATAAACAGTTCTAAAAAAAATCAGACCCATGTTTGTCTTGTACCTCCTCTTCATGGGTGTATCAGCAAAGGGTGAAGCTGCCTATGGGATAAGCCAGTGTGGTGGTGATTCTACCAGAGATCTGAGTTCCCGGTGTAGAAGGAACATGCAGAGTTCGCTCATCCCATGCTGCATATTTCCATCCTGTGCCCTGTCTTCCTCAGGAGTTGTTAATCTGCACCATCTTCCTAGAGACACATGGGGCTGCATCAAGTTTGTATTTTCAGAAGCAGCCAACAACTTTCCAAAGGCAGGGGATGACGGGAGGTTAAAACCCTCTTTCAGTCAGATTTGCATATGACATTGCACACTGCTTCTCATGTGTATTCAGGCAGAAAGTCTTACACAGCAAAATATGGGAATAGGCCTGGTGTGATTCATCTGTCTGTGGTGATAAGTGGTCTCCTCAATTAACTATTGTCTCTAATTAATGTGACCCAGTAAGTTGAAGAATTATCGAATGCATCCCTGGAAATATTACTAGTTCAGTCCGTTGTCAACTGAGTGGCCTCAGTGCAAGAGATATGAACAGGAATTGTAAACTGCAGAATAATTAAAGCATGGCATTTTCATGGATTATTCTCTCTTCTTTGATTACTGCAAATCTCAATAGATCCCAGATGTCCCTTTAATTTAGGTAGGGACTTGAGAAGTAGCACAAACAACAGAGCTTAAGCATTGGGAAAACTGAATTTAATAACATTTTTCTTCATGCATGTGGAATTTTAATTTTGTTTTTGTATTAAGAAAAAGATCTTCATAAAATAATAATAATAGGGCAAAATGAGCTTGAATTAAAAAAAAAACAACAAACTTGTGCATTTAAATTCCTTAATGTTCCATTTTAAATTCAGGTAGCTAATGGGAAATGTACACACAACTCTGATGACATAATTTGTACCAAAGGCAAACAGCAGGAATGGGTCCATATATATCAAATAGTAACAGTGGCCCTCAGCTCATTTCATATATTCAGTGAAATACCGACTGAGCCTTGAGAGACTGGAACATCTATGACATTTCCACAAAATTTGTGGACTTTAATTCAAGCCTGAGGATGCCTTGTTTTGCTTTTTGCCTTGTGCTTATGGCTGACTTTGGCCTTTATTTTTTTTAGGTACTATTCATCTAATTATTTTAAATCTCTCAAGATTAGATTGTTTAACTTAAAAATGTTTTGCACATGCTGACATAAATATGATATCAAGGGTAAACACACTAGTGACAGCTCTATTAGTCCATCACTTTTATCCAAGTTATCTGGGCCTCTTTTGGAGAGTGCTTAAGGCAGCCAGCTAATCTGGTACTGTATGGAAGTTCTTACATTGCAGGATTTTGGTCCAGCATTGAAAAATCTCACACTTGTTTGGTTAATCCATTCTATTGATTCAGGATACCAATAGCAATGAAGAAAAGCAGTCCTCTTTTCTATGTTTAATGAACTTCCTAAATCAAAATTCTTTGTAACTCAATACACAAAACTTTGAGGTTTTGTTATGAATGCTTGACAATTGTAGAAATTAATCAAATAGTTTATAGACCTTTTATAGACCTATTATAGGCTTCTGCTAATTTATTTGGGTATTACAATAAAAAAGCACAGCTCATTTATTCTTTAGTCATCCATTAGCTCATGGAAGAGAATTGATTTTCCCAGTTCATCGATACATACAATGACAGATTCACCATCTACAGTGGAAGGCAGCCCTAAGTATATTTTCACCAAAATCATGTTTCACCAGATAGTGAGTCTGCTAGAAATGGGCAGGGAGCAATTGATATCACAAGCCTATTATCCATTTAGATGAAAAGTTGGCACACTGTAAATGTACAGATGATTTTTCAGGTTTGTGTTTTGAAGAGCATGCATAGCAAGATCAAAGTTGTCCGTGGCTGGGGCTTTGGTTCACACACTGCTGTCTACCATGGTAGCTGTGTCACATTAGAAAGATCACATCTCTGATTGCCTAGAGCTTCGCCTTAGTTAAGGAATGATTTGCATATAGCTGAAGTTTGCAGAGGGGAGGGAGCTTGTTTTACAGATTTCATGAATCACTGACCTGAACTGATGGGTCATGAAATGAAGAAATGAAAATCCATAAAGCACAGTGCTGTCAGCTTTTTTCATGCTGGGCATCAAATGCCTCTTTTAGGATTTTCCTTGTGGACCCACAGCAATCTAGCAGCAGGTCTTTAAGCACCTCATTGCTTGCAAGAATGGAAGGAGATATGAAGTGTATAGGCTTAGTGTGCTGTCTTACAAGGTGTTTTCTGCAACTTCTAAAGGGGTAACAGAGAAGGTGGGATTGTGCCAGGAAACAAATACAGCCTGTGGTTTGCCAGCCTGCATGGCCGTGACCGTCTCCTGGGAGCTGAGAGGCATATCAACATTTCCTAGACCCTCTGAACCTAATTAAAATCTCACTGGATTTGTGAAGTCAAGTGGTGCAAGAAATTGCCCTTTTGGGTAAGTAGTATTATGTTAAGACATATGTGATGTCACTGTGAAGAGGGCAAAGTCTTATTTATTGTCCTGAGGGCTAGTTGAGTTCCTTTGCTTACCCTGAATGGTGTGCTTAGTCTGGCTTTAGTAGCAGTGATTTTCTTGAAGTTAGAATCATAGAATAGTTAGGGTTGGAAAGGACCTTAAGATCATCCAGTTCCAACCCCGCTGCCACGGGCAGGGACACCTCACACTAAACCATGTCACCCAAGGCTCTGTCCAACCTGGCCTTGAACACTGCCAGGGATGGAACATTCAAAAGTTTTATCCCTGATAAGCCCCAGGACAAGAGAATTAGACATCGGCACCCATAGATGCATTATTCCAGATATGTCTGGAAAAGGGGTGGGTGAACACATGAGAGAAAGCAATTTAAAATATACCCAACGCCTGCTGCTTTTGCTCTGTTTGCAGAACTATGAGGTGGCAGAGCATTAGATCAGTGCAAATGGGATGGGAATGCATTATTAAGACACCAAACATTATTGTGTGGCTTGAAAATCAGGTCCGCACCCAAGTGTTAAATACTGTTGAAACAGAGAGGGATATATTAATGGTCTTCTCATTTTATTAACCTCCTCATGCTAATCTTGTGTAGACAAATTCTGTGGTTAGTCTATACCAAGTTCTTCTTTTCAAGTCAGGATTTAGGAATTTGGTCTAATGTTGCTTTCTCACTGAGGGATTAGCTCACAGATTAGCTCAGGGTTAACAGATTTTTTCTCCATTGTATGTGTCTTAAGATCTGTAGCTCTCTTTTTTATGGGCCGGAGCCCACCTACCAGGCTTAAATTGGTTGGATATACCCTTTCAGGGTGTCTCTTTTGCCAGGCTCCGTGCTTGGCGAGACAAAGGGTCATTGTGAAGGGCACGCTGCTTTGCTAAATCTTCCCATTTGTTTTATGAATGTACCAATGTTTTAATCTTCTGCAGAAGCAGCAGGAAATCTTTCACATGATTTGAATCTATTTGAGATGTACAGAGCCTTTGTGTTATCTGAAGCATGTCTGCTTTAGTGCTATATCATGTTTTCTGTAGCATTTGCAATACCCATCAGCTGCCAGACTGTTAATTTATGTCTGTAAGTGTTTGAGCATACACATGCATACACACACATTTTGTGGAGGTGTCTGTTTCTTGCCTTCCTAGCTAAGACCAAGCTGAGTGTTGCATTTAAGGCAGGGGAGCATCTTCTTTCTCAGTTAGGAATACATTGCATCTGTAATGAAATCTTCTGTGGGCATAGGAAATCCTAGTGTGCGTTTTAATTAATCCATCATTTAGAAACATGCCCTTAAACAAGTTTTTCATCCATATGCCCTTTCCTCCAGGGTGATCTGTACTCGGCTCTTGGGAACTTATGCTTGTTATCTCAAAAAAAGGTTAATTTGGGGATATTTGCACAGCCATCATTTATAGACGCTAAATCCAACCATCCTTCAGTATGATCCCTACTTCAGTAGGGATCCCAACACAAAATCTCCAATTTCTTTTACTTCAGTAGTCTTTGGTTTGGTTTGAGATATGGCTTTTGATCACAGGCTCTTACAGTGTCCATGAAGTCTAACTGGAGACGGTTTCCAGGACAGCCACAGTTTAAACAGTTCCTTTCCCAGATCATCTTCACATGTGAGCCCTTTGGTTTGCATTCTACCTCTCCACAGTGGAAAAACTGGAACAATTCTTTCCTTTTGCAAGTTCTATTTGATTTTACTCTCTTCTCTTTTCTCCATCATGGTGAAGATCATCCTTATTCTTGAGGTCTACTCTGTCTGTCTAGAGTAACATCACTGGGTTTTATCAGTGTTCTTCTGATTATTTTTTAGTAGGTTGGTTGGTTGGTCTTGTCTCCATCTTGTTAATGCTTTTCCTATCCAGGGTCTCATAATTTCCAGTATTAGTGATGTACTGAAAACTCTTCATTTCTCAAAATTCCCAGTCCGTGCAGTTGGTGTGCACCTTGAATACACCTTGAATACACATTTTCTTTGAGTCTCATTGCATCTCATACAGTCTTCTCACCAAAGCCTGTAAGTTGTTTCAGTATTATGTATTTTCCCTCCTGGTTTAAACCCAGTCAGGTAATTCGTTCACTCACTTCCCCCCCTTTCGTGCCCTCCCCCTGCTCCCGGAGGGACGGAGAGGAGAATTGAAAAGAATGCAACTCCCACGGGTTGAGATAAGAACAGTTTAGTAACTAAGGTATAACACAAATCACTACTGCTACCACCAATGATAATAATGATAAAGGAAATTACAAGGGAAGAGAATACAACACCTCAGCACCAGCTGACCGATAACTCGCCCCCCAAGCCCGACCAAGCTCCGACCGATACCTCCTCCAACCCTGCAGTCTCCCAGCCCTTCCGGCTAACTCCCAGTTACATCCTGGGCATGACGTGCTGTGGTATGGAATACCTCTTTGGTCAGTTTGGGTCAGGTGTCCTGTCTCTGCTTCCTCCTGGCTTCCCCTCCTCCCTGGCAGAGCATGAGGCTCACAAAGTCCTTGGCCAAACCAAAACATCGTTATCAGCTCTGTTCCCGAGCTGAAAGTCAAAACACTGCACTACACTAGCTACCAAGAAGGAGAAAAAATGACTGCTACTGCTGAACCCAGGACAATCATACTCACAGATTATGTCCCTCTGCCACATAATCCTTCAACATTCAGCTTAAGCAAAAAAGACATACTGGAAGGGGTAGGAAAATGTCATGCAAAAACATGGTAGTCTGAAAACACTGTTCATTTTTTTTATTTCAAATATAATTTGTTATGGCAAAAGTGCATCATTGTGTGAAATGTGCTGAAATGAGGTTGGAGTATTCAGCATAATTTATAACGACACAAATTAAAGTATTTACTAGACAGCTAGAGATAAGAAAACCTCTAATCACGTTGAGAATCAGCTTAATAAGCAGATTTGACACTTTTTTCCTCCCTAAATATATTATCATGGAACATAGGAATCCTGATGCTTTTCTCATCTGACTTCAGCTTGATGATAATCAGAGACCAAACAATTCTTTTGCTTTTTATGAAGATATGATTTAAACAGAAAAGTGCAAAGGCCCTGAAGCATCAAGTGCTATGAAATCTGTCCTCAAAAGCAATAATTTTCTTATCCCAGGCAAACAAATTTCAGTTGTCAGGAAACAGATTAATCTCCTCATTCTGAAATGTAATATTGCTGTTTGCTAATCTCCTGTGATACGGAGACACTGAAAATGTTATCATAGCAGTTCATTTTATGTTTTGGCAAAAAGTACTTTCTTTGGCAAGGGATATTCTAAATACTCAAGAGCCAGGATTAACATCAGTAGTTGGGAGCAAAAAAGCAGAACCAAAATAATGAATTATTTTTTTCTCACATTGTCTAGGAAAGTAAAAAATACAAATATTACTAATAGCAGTCTGTCAATTCATGGCTTTGACTTCTCTGAGGACCAGCCTGTTTCCTTAATACAGATACCAACAAATAGCTTAATATTTTCTGTCATAGCCTCAAATATATTTGCTTTTGCCTATGAATCTTGTTTCCTTCCACTGTCCTTCCAGATAATTTATAAGGTGTTGTGTAAATAAAAATGTGTTCTTAACCCTCAGAGCCAAACAGCAGTTTTAAAGGCATAACTGAAAAAAACTATGGAAAATTTAAATGTGGTTTTACACTGCCACAGTTTAAAGAACATTCAAAATATTTCTAGAGTGTTGTTTTAGACTGCACATTTTAGCTAAGCAAAGGTGATGTTTTATTGTGTGGTTTGTCAAAGTGTGCCAAAATGGCCTGGCCTCTGTTGACTGAGAGAGATGCAGAAGTCAGTGAGTCAAGTCCATTAGCTCTGTGTCAAAAGAAGACCATAATGTATTTAAGAAGGAATAGAAAGATGAGCTGACATGTGAGGTTCACTGTCATATAGTCCTTATCCTCCTCACCAAAATCCTGTTGTTCAGATGGATCTGCACAAACTCTGTCCTTGTAGCTTTGGCCATATGTTTGTGGGATTAAATTGAATATTGTAGTCCAGGTTTTGTCTTTTTTTCTTTGTCATTTACCACATATATGCACAGTTAAGGATCTTTCACTGTTCTTGTTGCAAAGCACTTGATGCCTGCTGGGTGCAGTGTTAACTGTAGCACTACAGCTAGGGAACCACATTTTAGAGGGTAAAATAATATTGGGTTTAAATGCCTTCTCTTCAGGCATTTAATACTTATAATACGCGTCTCTCAGTGTGAAAGTATCAATTGAAAGCTGTGGCTTTTTTAATGAAAAGAAGTCTGAAGTTTTCAGAAGATCTGTTTTTTTCTGCAGCACTGGGAGGCTGTCTGGTGATGGATCACACTGGTGATAGGATGCCCAGCTTCCTGAGAGCTGCTGAGCTCCCAAAAAGAAATCCTTGCTGCTGCAGCACAGTGCTCAGCATGAGGCAGTCATTCATCCTGCTTCTTGACAGAGCAAATTAGCCTACTAGGAGCTGTGGGCTGTGTTTTCAGTACCTCGTTCCGTTCCTGCAGGGTTAATTTGCCTTTCCTTATAGGAGGGATGCTTCGGACCCTAAATCACTGTAGTATCCCTTTGCAGGACTTGCTCCAGGAGCAACATGTCTGTCCTGTACTGGGGAGCCCGGCACTGAACACGGTGTAGTTGTGATGTTTTAAAATTGTACGTGCACTGGAGGAGCAGGATGTCATCTTCTTATTATTCAGACACATAAAGATCCCTTTCCAGGACTCCAGGCACTGCACGATTAATTACTTATAATAGTATGAATTGATTAATTAATATTAATAACCTGAACATTTTTAATGTGTTCTGTTACTCAGGGAAATTAACTTTTTGGGCCAGAACTTTTTATGTTTTTCCCTACAACACATTTGAAATTTTAAATCTTTGGGACAGAATTTCCTGTTGTATTGTTACCCCCAAGTGACCTTGCTGCTATACACACAGTATGGTCTTGGCACATTCTGAAAATTATTTATGTACATCACTGTTTGCAAGATTGCTGGCTCTATCTGTAACAGACTGAACAATGAGGAAACAATCACATTAAAGGAAAGAATTGCTTAGGAAATTGCGGTTTCTTTAAAGTTAACAGAAAAATCTCACTCTTCCCTGGGTATTACAGTAACATTCTTCCTAGTCACTTATAATGGATATAGTGGTAGTGGTGGTGGTGCAGCGGTGAAAATCTTGTCTGCCCTTTAGTAAAGACTTACAGCTTTCAGGTGCTCCTTATGGAACTCATCTCTTCGTTAGGGACTGCAGTGATAGGACAAGGGGCAATGGGTTCACACTTAAACAGGGGAAATTTAGGTTAGGTATAAGGAAGAAGTTCTTTGCTGTGAGGGCGGTGAGGCACGGAAATGGGTTGCCCAGAGAAGAGGTAAATATTACATCCCTGGCAGGGCGGGAGTCAGGGTTGGATGGGGCTTTGAGCAACCTGGTCTAGTGTGAGGCATCCCTACCCATGCCCAGGGGGGTGGAACCATATGATTTTAAAGTCCTTTCCAACCCTTCTGTGAATCTAACTCAAGCCCAGGGCTGGGCAAATGCTGAATGAGAAACAAAAGCTACCAAAATGAAGTTGTTGAGTTCTAGGTGCAGCCATGCCCTCACCAAAATCTATGGGAAAATCTCCATTGATTTCCAAGTCACAGGATTTCACAGCTGGCCAGGTCCTTCACCAAGAAGATATCTGTAATTCTTTGGCTGCTCACACAACATGAGCTCAGTTCAGCAGGGAAACACTTGCCTTTAGACTTTCCCTGTGTGTATCTATCCATGCAGCATGTGTGTAATCCACCACCCATGGTGTGGATGGCAATGCAGAGGCTATTCAGATGTTTCTGGAGGCTTATAGAGGTTCAACAGAGCTGAAAAGAGAAGTAAACTAAGTGAAAAACAGGCTTAAAGTGAAGTGGTCCCTAAACAGTCACTTAGCTGTGTCAGTCTTGTCTAGTGAAAAAAAAAAAAACCAAGGATTTTACTGTCTGATGAAACAGAGTCCTAATGCACCCATCAGGGAAAGGGCTGATTGCTCTCATCCTTTATCATTAGAACAGTTATCTGAATTTCAGTTTCACATCTTTTGCATGGCATATAATACCTAAGCCCATTTTCTAAGCTGTTTTCAAAGGTGAAAACTGAGTTTGGAAAAAGTTAAAAGATAGTCCAAGAATATGAGTTTTGCCTCAAAATCGCAATCTGCATTTTTTCCCTGTGTATAATCCCATGCTGATTCTCAAACAGCTTGTAAAATTGACCCTGTGTCACTGTAAACTGGATAGTAGATATTTATAGGACACTTAGACAAGTGGAGATTGAGATAATAAGGCTTGTCTGTGTTGCCTATTAGATGAAAGTGTGATTAAAATGGCCCAATTAATGCTTATTATCTGTCTAAAATTAATTTGACACAGAAAGTTGTGAAGTAGGCATCAAGAAGTCAAGCAGAATTTTTTATTGCTAAAATCAAAGCAATTATTGATATGATTTCCTTTAACCTGGTCTGACAAAAACAGAATGATACTGTCATTTGAAAAAATGCCTTGGGAAGAGCTGCCAAACCAACCTCTTTTTTCATACTTATCTGCTTTACCTTATTTTACTTACATTCCATACAGATTTTCTAAGCATTTTTTATGCTACTTCATATGATGTCTTAAGATGCAGTCCTCATCTGACTCCAAAAGTTACTTTATTCAAACAAGCATATGACTTCACTTTGCACCTCATTGCTAACCAAAGAAACGTCTATCAAATAACTTGACTATCACAAAAAAAAAATCATGTCTTCATTTTTTCCCTTCAGACTAATGAAAATGGTCACAGCAGTCGTCTTCTTTAGTGACTGTTCGCTAAAGCCACATACATTTCTGAGGCCTAAAATGTTCCTTCTTGCTTTCTGCAAATTTAGATTATCTCTGCAGGATTGAAAGTTGGGAACAGCCTCTACCCCTTAAAGGTCTGATTTTATATACTTTTTACCTGGCTAGGAAGTCAATTTTTGATTTATTAGGTTTTTAACTGTTAAGGGATCGGTGTTGGGACCGGTCTTGTTCAACATCTTCGTCGCTGACATGGACAGTGGGATTGAGTGTGCCCTCAGCAAGTTTGCCGATGACACCAAGCTGTGTGGTTCGGTTGATACCCTGGAGGGAAGGAATGCCATCCAGAGGGACCTTGACATGCTTGTGAGGTGGGCTGATGCCAACCTAATGAAGTTTAACCATACCAAGTGCAAGGTCCTACACCTGGGTCAGAGCAATCCCAGGCACAGCTACAGGTTGGGCAGAGAAGAGATTCAGAGCAGCCCTGCGGAGAAGGACTTGGGGGTGTTGGTTGATAAGAAAATGAACATGAGCCAGCTTCAGTGTGCGCTTGCAGCCCAGAAAGCCAACCGTATCCTGGGCTGCATCAAAAGGAGCGTGACCAGCAGGTCAAAGGAGGTGATCCTGCCCCTCTACTCTGCTCTTGTGAGACCTCACCTGGAGTATTGTGTGCAGTTCTGGTGTCCTCAACAGAAAAAGGACACGGAACTGTTGGAACAAGTCCAGAGCAGGGCCATGAGGATGATCAGGGGACTGGAGCACCTCCTGTATGAAGACAGGCTGAGAAAGTTGGGGCTGTTCAGCCTGGAGAAGAGAAGGCTGCATGGAGACCTCATAGCAGCCTTCCAGTATCTGAAGGGGGCCTATAGGGATGCTGGGGAGGGACTCTTCATTAGAGACTGTAGTGATAGGAGAAGGGGTAACGGGTTCAAACTTAAACAGGGGAAGTTTAGATTGGATATAAGGAAGAAGTTCTTTCCTGTTAGGGTGGTGAGGCACTGGAATGGGTTGCCCAGGGAGGCTGTGAATGCTCCATCCCTGGCAGTGTTCAAGACCAGGTTGGACGAGGCCTTGGGTGATATGATTTAGTGTGAGGTGTCCCTTCCCATGGCAGGGGGGTTGGAAGTAGATGGTCTTAAGGTCCTTTCCAACCCTAACTATTCTATGATTCTGTGATTCTAAGCTTTATTTTGAATGTAAAACTGTAGGAGCTTCATTTTTTACCCTGAAAAAGCAAAATTGCATTTAAATATCAGAGGCTACTCATCAGACTATCAGGTATAAAGCTGTTTTTGAAACATTCTACATGTATGTGTGGATAGAGAGCATTCACCTTGCATATTGTGGAAAAAATAGCCTAAGATGGAACTTTGATATTTTCAGGACTTATTGATGGGCCACAAAATCTTTTACCTTGAGTTCTTGCTTTGTCTACTTTGGTACTGATCAAGGGCTTGTTGGTGAGTGATGGATTCTATGGTAGGGTGTTTTTTTTTTTGGGGGGGAAGGGGCATGAGTAGACTAATTTACCGTCTGTAATGAAATTGCAGAATGCATCACCAAAACTGTAGTTACTCAATGCATTTCCCTTCAGTGGCCCCCACCCTGACTTGGGGACCTGGCAAGCTGCTCTGCATTTTGCTCTTCCACCACCATCAAGCATTAACCATTTATCTCCTGGGGGATTTCGTTCTCTTTTGGCACTCCATCTTAAGCCCTGGTTATTTCAGTAGCCCTCTTTGTAGCACAGATGCACAAACAGTTTATTGGCAGGTGAAGGTGGCTTCAAACTGATGACAGGGGAAGAACAAATGGCTGGAGGAGGAGCTGGAGATGGGGCTGGGTGTATCTTAATCTGCCTTTCTGCCGAAGACAAGGTGGTGTCATCCTCTGTTAACAGAACCAAGTGCTACTTGTTAGTGCGTTAAAAAAAAGTGTTATCTGTCTTTTGAAAATTCTTGGTTCTGCTTCATATAAAGTAAAGAATTTTAAGGAATTACAGGGTATATCTTAGGTCTCATTGATTAATTGGGGAATTCATCTGGCCACCGCCTAAGTAATAGCAATATTGTTTCGAACCTGACCATCACAGAGCCTCAACTAAGGGTGTTTCATCCAACATCAGAAGGCAGGGGCTGTAATCATGACAAAAATTTGGAGTCCTGATAGTTCCATCTCCCTGGCAGTGTTCAGTGTCAGGCTGGACAGGGCTTGGAGCATCCTGCTCTAGTGGAAGGTGTCCCTGCCCATGGCAGGGGGGGTGGAACTGCATGAGCTTTAAGGTCCTTTCCAACCCAAACCATGCTGTGATTCTATGTTTCTGTAAAAAATTGTTTTGAAATAAGTTTTAATATTATAGTTTCGGAGAGAAGACAGTATTTACTTTGAAGGCTGATAGTTTTACTTCAAGTTATTGCTGTATTGTAATAGAAACTGCATGACACAGTATTCCAAAGGGTAAAGCAGAGCAAGCTCCTTTGTGCATTGTCTTTTCTCAGAGGAAGCGCAACACCACATACCACATTAGCATGAGGCAGAGCTGCTGACTTACTGCAAAATAGATGGAGGGCTATTGCCACACACCGGAAATCACCTGCACGCAATTTGAGAGCAAAGAGTCGCTGTGCCTTTATTTCACATCAGTTTGAATATCTGGGGACCTATACTACAAACTGATACAGCTGCACACCAATGCAAGGATGTAAAGTATATATTGCTTTGCTGCTTGATTAATTAACTCCACTGCGACTAGTATTATAGCTTGATTAAATTCTGGCAATATATCAGCATATATTTTTGAGCACGGCATTTCTGTTGTTAATTAAAACATAAAATAAATTATTAATATTAGGGAAAGATCTTGGAAGCATGGGTAAGATCTTATGTCTTTATTAATAGCCAGAATGTTTTTCTCACATGATTACACATATTGACTGGTCTAATTATGAAAAGGGAAATGTTGGGGACATGGAACAATCTTCCTCATTTTGAGGAAAATGAAGAAGGTGCAGTTCCTGCTTATAGTGAAAATGAGAATAAAGTGACTTTTGTGAATAAAAATCGAAGGGTAATTGAATATTTGAGAAAATAGCAGTGCAGTGAGTTTAGAAGTTGAAGCACACCTCTTTTGAAGCACAAAACCCGAGAGCTATTCTATTTCCTGAGTGCTGAGATAAGATTTTGGAGAAGGGCATTATCTGTAGAGGTGAATCTGGTAGAGGGGAACTTATCAATATTTGATCACAGGTGTTTCTTATCACAAGAAAGCAAAATCCACAAATGGCTGAAATAGATATCCAGGTATGAATGGAATTACAATTGACATGGAGATTGCTACCATCATTAAACTGTATAAATATCTTAATTTGCAAGCGTTATGTTATTTAAAGCTGCTTGAAGTGAAATATTCTCAGATCTGACTACTCATTTTCTGTTCACAAAACTCTCTGATTGTAATCTTCACTATCAGCAGGAGCTAAACACCTTCAAAGTTTACAGTGAAGATCAATACAGAACTTTAATCTTCTTCCTCATTCAGAGGCTATGAGGGTACTTATAATTCTGTTTAGTAATAGATTGTTCCTAAAGAGGCTTCATATGCCTGTAAAAATTATTTTAAGCAATTGCCTATCAATCTTTATCTTGTTTGTAAGGTGTCCGTCTGAAGGTGGGTAAATGTCCTTGGTTCCTGAGTCCAGATATTATCAGAGGACTATCTGGACTATATTCTTCTGCTTTTCAAATTTTCATTAATTTCATTCTGCTGGGGTAGCATATTCATTATTGTAGCCTTATGAGGAAAGAACGGAAGTTCTTCATGTACTCAAAATACCTTTGTGGTTGTTGTTTGGAGACTGAGGTTGATGTTCCTATTATGATCATCTCAAACTTCCCATTTGCAAACTGTTCAACGTGGGATATGTTCTGTGTAGTTTCAAGCACCACTTCCAATGGTGGTGTTATCACCTAGAAACTCATGAAAAGTCCTAGCTGTGCAATGCTGTCTCTTACCAGATGATTTCTGCTGAGTCGTAAGTGATTAGACACTACTGTTGGGCATTACAGGTTGAGGTTTTCTGTGTTTAACTCCACCACTGGAAGTAGGGGGAACATTTGGACTTCTACAAAGTTATCAGCTTAGAGTCACTTCTGAGCAAATTTTTGTCTACGGTTTCACAGAATCATAGAATCATAGAATAGGGAGGGTTGGAAAGGACCTTAAGATCATCTAGTTCCAACCCCCCTGGCATGGGCAGGGACACCTCACACTAAATCGTGTCACGCAAGGCTCTGTCCAACTTGGTCTTGAACACCACCAGAAAAAAAGTTTGTCAAAAGTAAACTTATAGGAGCTTGACATTCCTGAGGACTGTAGTTTTGTTTTTAGTAAGTGAAAAGAGGGGGAGATACTTTCTGACATTGACTAGAAGAGGTTCTTTTAACATAAGACAGGCTGCTCTGGTGTCCTGGGAATTTAATAGAGTAATAGTTGGTTCTGCACTTACCTTAGCATCTATCCATTATAGAACACTATAAATACAGCCTCATGCTGTATTTATAGGCTGCCAGGATCTCCAAACTGCAACGAACTTTAAAAGCAGTGCCCACAGAAAATAACTTTTCTTTTCTTTTTAGAGCGTCACTGTCAAGAGTTACGCATCCTTCCTTGTATTGCTACTAAAGCTAAAAAACAAGCTTAGGTTGCTTTTCAGAATTTCTCACCCCTGTTTACTGTTTCAATTTTCTAAAAGTTTGTAGAATAAAGTATGACACAGTATAAATGTAATAGCAGTAGTAGTAGTAGTAGTAATATTTCTGGGCTTTTAAGTCACTCTTTCTGGTATTTCATTCTGCCAGATCATTTGATTGCCATCCACTGGTCTCAGTACTTTGAGTCTGACAAAAGCTAAGATTTGAAGCCTCTAAGACTTTCTCCAGTATACTCTTCTAATATTTAGGTTTGTAGATACTGCAGGGAGCACTTAACTCCAAATGAAAAAGCCTCCCTTCCTTCCTTCCTTCCTGTCTTTTGGCAACAGAGTGCTGAAATTACCTGATGTCATCGTTAATTCTCAAATGGCATAACAGACCATTATGCACTGCTTTCTAGTTTGAATGTGGCTGGAAGCCACTGACTTTCCTAATCAGCCACCTAGAGTGTTTGTGTCAGTAATAATCTGTATTTAAAATGTACTCTAAATTATTTATTTCTCATAGCTGGCCAGAGTGAATGGATTAATGTTTTTATGATTGAAAACAAGAGTTCCCAGTTCAGCACATTGTAAAGAAAATAAGGAAAGATGGTCATACTGATATGATTGGCGCTCTTTCCTACAAGAAGTGTTTAAACAATTTGTCTTTTGGGACAATGCTACATTTTATTAGGATACATCTGCCTGCTTCTTTTCCACAGGTGCCAAATAAAGGATTAGAAATGAAAGTCACCTAGTTTGCTACAGCTAACTCAGTATTTGTGTTGAGAAAACAAAAAACCTTTTATTTTCCTCTTCTATTCTGTATATCTTTGAGCTGCACTGCCTTCGGTTTGTAACAACAATCCAAGATGTAGTTCAGTAATATCATGCATTTCAGAAAAATATTTCCTTGTAAGAATTTAGCTGTGAATTCAGTAGCTCTCTGAAGTAGGCAAAGATAGTAATTCAATGTATTTGACTTTAAAGTTCCATTTATCCCTCAATGAGCTCTCCTTTATAATCTTTTATTTCTCTTACTTGGGCTGAATTCCAGAGACTCTTACAATAGGTATTGCGACTTGTTTGCACATTGGCAGAAGAAACAAACCCATCAGTCACTAACAGCAGGGGTATGTCTCAGCTCTCAGGCTCCCTCTGATCATTTTTCTGTCTTCAATAACTCAACCATATTATCTTTTCTGAAGTTTTCTGAGGCAAAATTGACATTTCTGGTTGAGGGAAGGGAAAGACTTTTACCTGAAAGCCTGATTTATGCATAATCTTCAGATGAGACGCAGGCATCTCAGCTCACTCTTTTTGCATTCAGCAGATACCACACGAATTAAAATAAGCAAGCAAATACGACATCTTCAGCATTTAGCAATGCTAATGACAGCAACATGGCAGTGCCTCTTAACTTAAAATTGGGTAGGCTGAGTACTTCCTTCTGCCAAGGAATGATATGGAAGAAGATTCTCATTCTTCTTGAGGCTTGATAACTAGCATTAAACACCTGCTGATTGTCTTGTTATACTTGTTGAAGTAAGATCCCCGCTAGCTACTCTCTCCAGCTGAGTTAATAATTACCTTGGAAGTCATGAGCTTTTGTTAATGAGACACAATATTGGACTTTTAATTCAGGAGGGTGGTCCTCACAGTTGCATTTGCATTCTGAAATAAGTCAAGAGCTAAACCTCCTCCAATTAAGTTTCACAGTCCAATTCTCAGGAGTGACTAACTCAAGGCAAAATTATTTATGTCACCAGTGTTGAGTTCTGCTAGACTGGTATTGTGTTTCAGCCAGCATTTTCACCCTAGACATCTCCTTTCTGCCTTCTCCGTGCTCATAAAGAGAAGACATTTTCACATCTAATATTCTGGATGCTGTATGTTAACAGTTAATGCTAACCTTGGTTTTCACTGAGAAGGTCCACTGCTGTGGAATTCCCTTTTTAGTTGATCTGTGGACTTGAAAATAAACATGAATATGAAAGAATATTTCCTCAGTCCTGTAGGAAAGATAGTGTTAATGTCTGTAGATCAAACCTATTAAAGCAGAGCCTGCAGAAGAAATGGAAATTGCCTTACTTGGATTTTGAAAGTTCTGTTATTTTGCTGAATTTTTTATACCCTAGAGAAGGAGATATTTGTGTGTGGTTTTCTCCAAAAATATATGTCTGATGTAAGTAAAGGGAATTTCCGGAGTCCTTGTGCTGGTCTATCCAGCTGAAGGAACCATTGTAAGGGATGAGTGAATACTGTTACTCCAGCAAAGAAGTTTCCAGGTAACCAGTACCTACATATGTATTGGTTGACATGGTTCAGTAAAATCATAAACATTAAAGCCAAAGGATAAATGCAGATTCCTGGCCGAAAGTGCTCATTTTATGAAGAAAACTCTAGTGGAACTGTCTGTAAGTTGTGGTGAAACAGCAGTGATGCTTAGGATTTCACCATGGAAGTTGTATATAAAACTCTATTCTTGCTCTCTGATTGCTCTCAGACACTACTAAACATGCCATCACATTCCTTGTAAGATATTCTACCCGTGGTCAAAGGACCAAGCCTTTGTATGGTTGGTCAGAGAGTCAAAGTCCAGCTACTTTCATGACTGTATCCCAGCCTTGAGAGGTCATATCTTCTGCTTAGGCTGTGTTGACATAGGATGAGCATCAGTACCTAACCAAAAGGGCGCAAGGGACAGCAGCTGGCTTGTCTGTCTCCAGCAGTGCATGGGCCAGAAGCAGCATGTCTGGACCCACCATGTGTGGATACCAGACTCGGCACATAGACTGGAGGAGGTGTTTAGCATTTAGAAAAGTACATGCTGATCAAGCAGCCATTCCTCATCTCCATTAGGAAGGTTTTAACTCTGATCCTCACTATTTCCCCATCATGATTACTGAAAGATTCACGTCTTCTTGGGGTTTTGATGGCACATCTTGACAAGCATATATTGAGACGACCTGTCATTCATCTGTATCACCTTCCTTTGTTTGTTTTTTTTTCCCCTGCCATGCCATTTGCAGGTTTCTAAACAAAAGAACCCCACTGGTCCTGAATTACAGCTTCTCTCCTGGCAAGATCTCCTGTGCCTTTCACATCTGCTTTTCACATTTCCAGAGATACCAGCTGTGAATTAGCTCATGTATCTTTGTCGTACAAACATCCCAGCCCCCCTCTCCTCCCTGGTTACTTTTCACTGTAATTTCCAGCTGTTTAAGGATTTTGCTGAGAACTGTGTTAATACTTAAATCAAACTGCCTTAGTTAGAGGGGCTCCTAAGTGCTGGTGTGATACGGTATCCTGGTGGAGACACTATTTGCAGAGCAGTGTGCTAAATGACCTCTCTGGTCCTCCCCATTTTGGTCTGGGAACAATTTTGAACTGCCAGGAATTTGTTGTTTTGTTTTAATGTGTTGAGGGGCAGTTTTAATGTGTTTTCTGTAGGGACAGAGGAAATTTTGCATCTTTTACCCTGTTCATAGCAGGAAGCTCAAAAGCCAGGCTGGGGTCGGGCTGATGGAGCAGAAAAGAGGGGTCAGCCGGGGCGCGGATTTACAGTTAGAGAAGTAACCGCATTGCTGGTGTGAGGGCAAGTTAATTAATTAATGTACATGCTTGCAAAGCAGGAGCTTTAACTCATGCTTCAGCTCCCGTGTCTGGCGCTTGGAGCTTTTCGAGGGGAGCTGGAGCCTGTCACTTTGAAAAGTTTTGAGTGTCACCCAGAGAAAAAAGCTTAGCTCGTACAGAACGTTTTACTCTCCAGGGACATGAAGTTTTAGACAGAGTAGAATTGACTAACTTCAGGCTTTCTGTGTTAATTTCTTCTAATTAGCTGGCATTTCACATTATAGCCATCGCTATTTTCAATTAGCTGTCAGCAAATACTGTCAGTGCAACTTTTCTGTTATTGAATGCGTTTCCCACAAGTTTGGCCTTACAAAAACAAGTGCTAACTAACATGCCACAACACTGTATTAGGCAGGATTTTAGCAGTACAAACAAACTGTGAGACTATGTAGGGGTAAGAGAGAAGGATGGTTTCTCTTCTTGAGCAGTCTCTGAAGTAAGTTTTTACCATAATTGCCTGACTGCCTATACCACTGTGGTTTTCAGAGATTTTATTATTGTTATTGTTTGTAAAGTTTTTATCTCCCTCACCCCTTTTGTTTTTTTTAATGCTGGAAGGTTGAAAAAAACATCTTTTCCTAAAAAAAAACTTGAGTGATGTTCTGTTCAGGAAATGCATCCAGAATCTTGCTAGTATTTTCTGCGCATTAGAAACATTAACCCCCAGAACAGTATTTTGCTGACCAGTATTTAATAAGTGTGTCTCTGTTTCTACTAAAGCCTGTGATGCCTGGCACCATTGATTGTTGTATCTTTGGAGTCAGCAAAAATCCTGAAGATTTTTCTTTGTTAACCTATGGTCTTGCAAAGAGCTTGGCCAGTTGCACCAGAGTAAAACAGAAATAGGAGGGATCAGCCTCTAAGTGGGACAAAAGGTATTTATTGCTGACAGCCTGTAATAGGAGAATTAGCAGAATAGGCTTTTTTGTTTGCGATGGAATCTCTGAAGTTCTGGAGCAGTGGAGAGGTTGAAGTCCCTGGTGGAGTCACTCAGTGGGTGGAAAGGCAGATTCCCAATCATGTGTGCAGCCTTTCAGCGTTATAAATGCTAGTTTGGGAAGTGTGGGGAGTGGGAACTGGACGGCTGAGCACTGGCAATGAGCTGCCTCAATGGTAACTGGAAGATGGTGCATTGGTGGCTTTGCAGGATGGGGTTGGTACGTCCCTATCCAGCTCCCAGCACACAGTCATCCCCATCAGGAGGTGGCAATCCCAAGTGCTAATTGCTAACCCTGGTAACGGTTTTAGGAGCGAGAGAAGCCTGAGGTTGCTATGGAAAGACAGGCTCCACTCTCCATATGAGTTATGGGCTAATTTGGGGGATTTTACATTGCAAATATATAGTGCCCTACCAGTGATTTTTCTGTAAATAAGGGGTTTCGCTCGCTAAGGGTGTCAGTCTTCTCCGTACCACTCCATCAGTTTTTAAAAGTGTAGTTAAATGCAGGAAACTGAAAAGGTCTTTTACCTCTATTATAGAAATGTTGTAGGTTTTCCGCTGATCTCAGTACTTAACTGGGGTTACGCTAAGTTTAGACTTCTTTTTGGAAGGAGGGGACAAAAGCAAGGGACATTATTCCCAGAAAACTTCTGGTTTGCCTGAGGATTGGACATCAGGGCTGCATGATTTGTAAAAGAACACAGAAACACTTAAGGAAAATGAAGCATTGAGGACTTACCCAGCAAAGAAATTGATGTGCAGTGATTGGTATGAGCAGGGAAGAGGATGTAATATCTTGGCTCACTGTCATCAGAAATTGCTACTGTGGGAATTGGCATGTTAGCATATGTAGCTGAAAGTGAAATTTGAACTTCTTTCATGCAAACAGAAATAACTTTCTGCCTTATTTCTTTCTCTTTAATAAATGCAATCGAAATATTGAGGGAGAAGTTGGAAACATATTGATTGCATTTTGAAGGCATATTATTAAATCTCGTTGAACTTGGATCATTTCATTTTCACAGTGTTTCAGACTGAAAATTATTAGTAGTTCTTTTTAAGTAGCAGCTAAATTACTAATTAACTTTTGTCTCAAAGATTTTATTTCTCATGTGTTTTTGGCATTACAGTACGCTTAACGCAGCAGAAATTTTTTGCTAACCTGCCTCTCAGTGCCCCTTAGAATCATATAAAGCAGTCTTAGAATTAATGAGCTGTCACATCTCAGGTAATGAATGAAAAGAACTGACAGAAATCCTTTTGTTGTTTAAGAAAGTCTAAGTAATTAATGGGAAAAAAGTGACAGATTCTCTCAAGATTGAAGAAAAAATGCGTCTTTCAAATTCATTGCTTGACTGAAGAAACGTTAATATATGTTTCCAGAAAAGCAGGGATCCTGCTTAATGGGTTAATCCCAGTTTTCTCTTCTGAGGTAAACTTGAAGAACTTGAGATTAAAGAATTTAATGTTTTGAGAAATAAATTTCTCTTCTGTTGGCAGTTTCCCATTCCAAGTTCATCTCAGAAGTAAAATATCTTCCAGATTCCTATATTTGCCATTGTGGGAATATTTGAGCTAGGCACTGAGCATGTTCATAGTGAGCATGTCTTGTGTGCACAGACTTTGTAAACTCCAAGTTAGGTTTGGGAAGGGAAGGGTGTTTCCTTACGTTTGATGGGGTTTTTTTGAATTGATGAAGTCCCACTGTATCCATTCAGAATAACCTCTACTGCGGCTGTTTTTCAGGTAACCGTCTCAGATGGGGGCTCATCTCCCAAGCAGTCCTCTGTTTGGGTGGTGGTCCAGGTTCTGGATGAGAATGATAACAAACCTCAGTTTCCGGAGAAAGTCTATCAGATCAAACTGCCAGAGAGGGATCGTAAGAAAAGAGGGGAGCCAATCTACAGAGCTTTTGCTTTTGACAAAGACGAAGGCCCTAATGCAGAAATCTCATACAGCATCGTGGATGGAAATGACGATGGGAAATTTTTTATTGATCCCAAAACAGGGATGGTTTCCTCCAGAAAGCAGTTTACAGCGGGGAGTTACGACATCTTAACAGTAAGTGCCCATTCATTGATGTACAAACCCATGATCTGACTTTTCTTCAGAAATAGGCCCTCCAGTATAAAGAGTGGTACATGAATGTGTTCAGTGTATGACCTATATCTAGGATCTGACTGTATTAAGAAGTCTAGTATTGACATACAAGTCCTGCCAAAAACTCGAGTCTGAGTGAGCATTCCTGTAGTGAACTATTATCAGACTGTTCAGTCAACTTGCAAACTATTGGTGTAAATTGTTCCCTTAAATACTCAGAAATGAAGACCAAGGGCTTGCCTGCTCACAAAGTTGTATCATGTTAAACTGGACAGATACAGCTATGAATGGTTATTCACCTTTTTTGTGGACCCAATTGCATGTCCTCATGGGGAAACAATTTCTTTCTTGTATCTTCATCCAAGTTAGGTGGCCTCAGGGAGGAGAAATATTGTGTAGTCCATGTTGTAGTACCCTTCTCACCACATTAAAGTGTATAAGTATGACATCAATTTCAATTAAAAGGAATCGCAGTCAAAATACTTCTGACAGAACTCAACTCAAACCACACAGACAAGGTCAAAGAAAGAAAGAATACGAGATGGTGGTGTTGATGTAATGCAATAAGAGACCTCAATGTGCACTCTTCATCTACAGCAATAAGCAAAGAAGTTGTAGTTAAGGCACTGCCTACCTTGAACAGAGCAGGATGGCAACTGTTAGCACCAAACCCACAAAGCACATTTCTAGAGAAAGAAATGCCAGGAAAATATTTCCCATTTTTAACAGACATAGTAACAGCATATTTACACCAGTGGTCTTATGTAGCCAGACACATTTCTTTTAGTTTTAAAAGAAAAACCCTTTGACACTGATGTTATTCACCAAAGCACTGGTATTGTAACCTATATTCTCCCTTTCCTTAAGCCAGTTGTTTATTGCTACTCATCTTGTGTTAAAGCCACGAAGAGCGCCAAACCTGAAGTCTGTCCATCCCTCTAGAGGACATTATAATAAAAAGAATTAGCACCAAGCAGGGCAGCTCTTAATGAACACAACAGAGAGGAGAAAGCAAGGAAAATAAATATGGCAAAGAATTAAATCATATTTGTTTTGGAGAATAGGGGAAATGATCTGAAACTGATTTAACTCAATTAATGATCCTGAAGAAGGCAATGTGAGGGATACCAGTCTTATCTGCAATACCAATGCCTTTTAAAAGCAATCAAATATGGTCTGGCTGAGCATGTTTTGCAAGTGCATGGCATCCCACAGGGTCATTATAAAGCTCCCAGCTTTGCTGCAAGAGGGAGTTGCGTGGAGGATGAAGTCAGAAGAGGAAGCTGGTTCTGGAGAGGAGGATCTTTGTGGAGTAGTCTTGAGTTGCATCTCCGGGAGGCCTTACACTGTCACAGTTTAAACTTAAACAGGGCAAATTCAGATTAGACATAAGGAAGAAGTTCTTTACTGTGAGGGTGGTGAGGCTGCCCAAAGAAGTGGTAAATGCTCCATCCCTGGCAGTGTTCAAAGCCAGGCTGGACAAGGTCTTGAGTAACATGGTCATAGGTTCATAGAATCACAGAGAGGTTTGGGTTGGAAAGGACCTTAAGATCATCTAGTTCCAACCTTCCTGCCATGGGCAGAGGCACCCCCCCCTAGATAGCCTAGTGGGAGGCATCCTGGCCTAAAATAAAGCATTTCAGTTTAAAATCAGTCTTTTCAATGAAAAGTCAAAATGTAATAGAAAAAAAAGAGAGAACTGTGAAATAAGAGCTTATCTTTTTCCATGGATTTTACATACAGCATTTCAAAGGCCATTTGCCAAGATGTCATGTTTGTGCAATAGATTTAGGTCTGAACTGTCCAACTGGGATGCTTACTCGGAGTCCTCTTTTCTTTGTACCTGCCAGATAAAAGCAGTGGACAATGGCCGGCCCCAGAAATCCTCAACTGCACGCCTCCATATTGAGTGGATAAAAAAGCCTGCACCCTCGCCTGTGCCCCTGACTTTTGATGAACCCTTTTACAACTTCACCATCATGGAAAGTGATAAAGTGACAGAAATTGTCGGGGTGGTCTCTGTGCAACCATCTAACATTCCTCTCTGGTTTGATATTGTCGGTAAGTTGGGAACCAGTGGGGTGAGGAAGCAAAGCATATGTATGTATGGTTTTGAGAGCAAGGAAACTAACCATGAACTGTGCCCACCGCCCCAAATTAAACCCACTTTCATAATGCTGAGATGAAAATGCTGTTTTAATATAGCGATAACAATAATAATAATACTCCTGCTTTTGTTATGACTCCTTAGCTAAGCTGAAAAAAGAGCGCTGTATGGCTGAATTGTTTTTTTTTCATACTATGTTATTTACTGCAATCTTAATGTTGTCTGTCATTTAAATTCTATTGTCATACTTTGCTAATCTCATTTCTAAATGTATTTATGGTACTTAGACTTGCTGTCCCTCATTTCTCTCTTTCTTCACCTTTTTTTCTGCATTCTGTTCTTTTTTTTCTGCTTCCGACTGCCCTGCTTCAAGGTGGCAAGCATGCTCGAGAGATGTTCTATATTCTACAGACAGCTTGTGGGCAGAACTGTTCAACAGAAGGTACCCTTAGTGCAAACACATTTGCTAAAATACGACTATCCAGGCTGCCTTTTATTTTTGCAAGTTCTTTGAGACAATTTATATTACATCTTTCATAAGTGCCTGTGACAGGATGCGATGCGACACATGGATGTGCTGCGTTTCTTTCTATGACAGCTTTTACTGTATTTGTGTCCAATTATTATCATTTTATTCACGGGTTTTCCACAGTTTATCACAAATAATTAATTCAAACTTTTCACAGTCCAGTGCCATCCATTTAACTGTGAAACAGAATGGGATGCATCAACATATGGGTTACAAATGGAGCCACCAAAAGTTTGTCTTGAATGCAAGCTGAAAAAGAGAAATGTGTTTTAATGTGAGATCTCAACCACAAAATTGCCTTACGTAAAATTGCTTATAAAAATAGGAGTGGGAAACATCCTTAGCAAAGAGGAGGAGAAGCCTTAGAAGTCTTAAAATCACAGGGAACTGCCAGTAGTGATGTAGCTGCTAAAAAGACAGGGAGATGAGGGTCTGACGTGTTTGCAGTGGAGAAACAGTCAACGTTCATAAGAATCTATTTCCCACTTCTGCTTCTGATTCAGTTATGTCATTAAAATAACTCATTTAACATCTCCAAAATGAGGCTTTCCCCAGCAGCGCAATGACCCTGCAAAGTTATTGTGCTACTTAATACTTGAAAATACTTCTACATAATGCTTGTATACCTCTGGATGTAAAACAGTGTCTGCACAAAGTGGTGTTATTTAAATGAAGGGTTATAAAGCAAATACTGCACGAAAGATTATAAAGAAACAAAAAGCCTTTGCCACAGACTTAGTGGAAAGGGTGCCTCAGCAGTCTTTATTTACTGGGATTGAGCTTGGCTCTCATTTCAGCATAGCTATTTGTGGGTGGGTTTAGCCAACAGGAAGGGCAAGGACCACAAGAGAAAGGGTCTGTCAGAGTCATTTTTATCTACCTTTTATTGCTAGTTTGTGCAGATGACAGACAGAAGCAGCAACACTTCCTCTTTGAATGTGTAGCACGGCTTCCAATATGCCAACCGCATTGAAATTAAACCCAAAGCTATTATCATGTTCTAGGGTTCCTGCTAGCCCCTGGGAAAGACAGCATATGTTTCCTACAGTTTTCCTCCCATTCCCTTGTTTTTTTTCAGTATGCTACATGCAATTTATTAGCTAATGTTTACATTCCCATTGTCTTCCTCACTGACCCTAACTTTCCTCCCAGGAAAAATCCACCTTTCTTGATGGTTTTGACACTTTTTTCCCATTTGAACCTTTTGCTGGACTCCTCTGCCTTTTGCAGCTTTTCGGTCCTTTCCTTGATGAATTCACCAACTGTCATTAAAATGCTGCCTGGTTAAGCACAGAGAGAAGCCCCCACTCTTCTGCTGCATTCTTTTACATTATTAGAGTCACTTGCAATCAAGTAACACCTTATAATAATATTTCCTTTTCACCTACCAAACTGAGATGATACTTTAATTTGTCATTTATTGTAACCTTTATGGGTAAAATGGTTCAAATGATTTAGAAGAGCTTTGCTATTTAAATAACTCTAGTGTTTTTGCTATAGGCTGTAGCTCCTGCTGCTGCAAGATGCTGCATCACTGCAGGGGGTCATAGAGACAGAGCTTCCCTAGACTTAATGAGAAATCTGTGACCCTGACCATCCAGTTCAGTGCTGTTACCATATGAATCTTGTCATTAAATATTACTGCTGTTATAAATAATAGCACTAACAACAGCACCTGTTTCTGCAATAGGAATAACCAACAATCCAGGGCATGCAGAAGATCCGGTTGTTCCAGACACTCTGCATACAAGGTGCACCCCAAGAAGTATATTGACACAGCACTGTATATTTAGATTATCTTTGCTGCCATTAGTCAACGTCAGTATGAAAAAACACTTTTTCTCCTTGTTCCTCAATATCATCATGTGGGAAAAGATGCCAATACTTTCCTTTGGGGGAACATTGAGGTCTAATGCTGAAAAGCCCAGTGAGAGACTTGGCTTATTAGAAGTTAGTTGTCATGTATGGAAAGCTGTGTGGAGCTGCTGATGCAAGAGATGGTTTGTGTGCTCTTGTAAAACCTAGGTCTGATCCTGTATTTTGTGATTTTGGACCTGTGTGCACAGTTCACAGTACGTCAACAAAAGCCCTGAAGGCTTATGTAGAGGCATGGTTTAATATAGAGTTTGCAGCTTGACCTTTATGTTTATGACCTTTTCAAACTAAATGGGCATTGGAATTCCAAAGGACCCCTGTTTTAATGCATAACATGCACTTTCTCCCAGCTAAAAAAAAAAGGACTGAGGGAGGATGTAGTTTGGCTATGTAGTATTCTGTCTGCCTAACTTCAGCATCTAATTTGCACGTAAATTATATGCACTTTAAATAATTGTGTAAGTTCCTCAGCTGTTGAGCACCAAGAGAGGAAGGTGCCTTGCAGGCAGAAGGATCATCTTCCCTCCATGGGCTAGAGAGGAACAGAATGCTTACCTGTTTGTTTAATTGGGAGTGGTTGAGATTTCATACCTGGTTTCTGTTTTCAGACTGCATTCAGCAGGATTCTAAATTCATGCAGATCCCACAATGTGAAAGACATGAACATAGGTGGTTTCAGTTGTCTTAAATTTATTCAGTCATTTATGGGTAACTAATATTCAAAGGTAAATCTGAAACAAGTCAGAGATCTTTATTACTCCCAGGTAAATTGAGCCCTCACTGTCTCTTTTCTTTGTTAGTGGTGGGAATGGTGTGATGAGTACTTTGACACTGGAGCTAAGCTGCATGGTGCTAGTTTTTGCTTAAGTAGCATGTTGCATAACATCTCTCTTATTCTCCAAACAGGCCTCCCTCTATCTTTCCTTCTTCCCCCAGCCTATGCCTTTATAATAGCAGCCAAACCTTAAAAGCATATCAGAACATTTTATCAAGGGTGTTTAAATGGCAATACTTTTACTATCTATTAATTTTAATTAATTGTCCATTGAATTCACAGTGCTACAAATATTCATTAATGTCAAAAACCTGTAGCTTTCTGCCCTCGTTTGAATTACGTTCTCTGAGAACTAAAATACCTTTCTGATTTTTTTCTGCTTTTTATGCCCTTACTTTCAGCTTCTTAGCAGCAAACTCAAAGCTTTGGCTCCCTTACAACAGTTTTATCTGAAAATTTAGTCTGTGTTATTACTTCTTCATAGCATGATGTAGTAAATAAATGAATAAATATTTGTATGTCATATTACTAATATTTACTATGTTATGATTAACAAAAGTCTGTAGCTGAATTTGTATTTCTTGAGGCAGACATTAAGTTTATTTCATCTTTTTTGAAAATAGAAAACCTGGAAATTTGGCTTTGCTTCTTTTCCTGAAAATCCTGAAAACTCGTCTTGGAGTTTTAGGGTGAATTTCTTTTCTGCATTTCCTCTGATTCTCTGCTTTTAGCAATGTGAGACTTGTAGCAATTGGCCCCATTTATCATCCCTGTCCTTAGTGTTGTTAGTTTACTCTGGGACAAGACAAGTCTCTGCTGTGAGAAAATATGTTTTAGAGGACCATTCTCTAAATGTATTTCTCTTCTTCTCTACTCATTCATCATGGCCTGGTAGGCCAAATGAGACTTGTGAGATGATCTCAGTCTGTCTTGGCTTTATTAAGTTTGAACAGCTCTTTGCTGTCTAGCACTGAAGGAAGACTCTTGCCGGGTTTTAGCTGTATTTGATTTGGAAATGTCTTCCAGAGTTCAGTGTGATCCTTCTTTGCATCTAAGACTGAACAAGTCTCATTCTCCAGTCGTCAGATATTTCTGAGATGTGTGTCCAATCCCACTGTATTGTTCCAGTGGAAAAGAGGGGGAAAGGCCTTCTCATGGGACTCATTTGCCTATAAGTCCTCCAGATTTGCTGACACATTTTCTTCTCAGAGGAGGATATCTGTTCTCACAGCAGCATAATCCAATCTTAAACTGCATCAGCAGCTAATAGGGAACATAGAGAGGCTCAGCAACTTCCCAGAAAGGATCCCCATCTAGGAAAAACACAAAAAAATCTCTGCTTGCAGCAAATACAAAAGTCAAAAATGTAAGCAGAATATGTTTGGGGGAAAAAACCAAACAAAACAAAAAAAACCACAACCAACAAAAAAAACCACAACCAAACCAAACCAAACCAACAACAAAAAAAACACAACAACAAATAAACAGAAAACCCCAAAACCAAAATGAAATTGAAAAGCGACAGAGATGCAGAGCCCACATTCTGCAAGACCTCCATTATATCTTGCCTTAGGCAAATTCTCCAGCTGACATCTAGAAACCCCTTCTAACAGTTCAGGAAGTTTTCCTTGACCTGTCCTTTAAGCCAAATGAGTGTTAAGCTTTACATCAGGAGATCCTCTCCTGTTAAGGATGCTGGGGAGGGACTCTTCATTAGGGACTGTAGTGGTAGGACAAGGGGTAACAGGTTCAAATTTAAACAGGGGAAGTTTGGATTAGATGTAAGGAAGAAGTTCTTTACAGTAAGGGTGGTGAGGCACTGGAATGGGTTGCCCAAGGAAGTGGTGAATGCTCCATCCCTGTCAGTGTTCAAGGCCAGGTTGAACAGAGCCTTGGGCAACATGGTCCAGTGTGAGGTGTCCCTGCCCATGGCAGGGGGGTTGGAACTAGAGGATCTTAAGGTCCTTTCCAACCTAAACCATTCTATGATTCCAAGGGTCAGTGCCCTTTTTTTTTTTTTTTTTAATATATATATATGTATCTTTTTTGTTAAAAGAAAATTATTTTTTTTCAGAGCAGTCAGGACTTTTTTCAGGAGAAAAAATATGTTCATAAAGCCATGAAACAAGTTAAGAATGAATGTAGCACTTGCAATTCAGCCAGAAAATGTAACCAATGCTACTTCATACTAAGAACACAACCTATGGTCCGTTCGCTCCGAGGTGCCTTGGTTCACTTTCCTGAGTTCTCCTTCTCAATCATACTATAACATATGTTAAATTGAAAATCAGGGCTATGCTAGAAATGTCTCACAAAGCTATAGTGAGGCCCAACTAAAAAGATCTTTTGTATCAGGAGCTGTTTCTACAGTCATCCTGTTTGGTAACAGCTGGAATTGGCTAAAGTTACATTGAAAAATCCTATGCAAACTATAACATGCTTTCAGGTAACATAAAAAGAAATCCTATTGTAGAAATATAATGTTTGCAGGGCTTAGGCAGGAGTATTAAGATCAACCTCAAGAAAGTAAGGGTGGAAATCATCTCATTTAACTTCAGATGCCCAAAGTGTAGACATAACGGCCTGTGCTGGGTGTCCTTGGGAATATTAAGAGTCAATTTGAGAGAAAAATTGAATGAGTTTATGAATTTTTATCTTCCCAACATCATAATACAAACATGGCATTGCAAGTAGACCTGGACTCTTAATGAGATCCCACTGTAAGTGATTCAGTTTAATCAGAGTAATTTAAAGGAAGTATTTAATCTGTATTGAAGATCTATCAGCATTACATTTTAGCCTGCAATAGTATTACAAACAACAGTTAATCCACATCTCTCTGAGGTCATTCATGGTAAAATGCTTTATCAGGGCAACCCATCTAGCCAACCTGCCAATTCAATCATCTTGCCTTCTTTGTTGTTGATTTTCCCAAAGTGCCTGAGGAACTCACAGTGTATTAGGTTCATTTGAAATATTTCTTTCCTAATGCAATTGCAAGGACATTAGCAAAGACAGCTTCTACATATCTTGTATCTGAAAGCAGGTTTTAGCAGACAATAAAAAGGAAAGCGTGTGCCATATGTTGGAAAATGGAATAAGTAATAAGGAATCACATTAATAAAACTGAGCAGCTGAACAAAATTTCATCATCCTTAGCCCCCTTTCATCCTAAGATCGTGATCAAAGAAAATGTTAAATGGCCATAGTAACATTTGTAGAACTGATAGTGTGGGAGCTTACAGCACTGCAGATGAGCTCACTTCACAAGGAGTTCCCAGAGTAGTTCAGCTGTAGGAGTTTTTAAGAGAAGAATCCTGTTTGTTTTCACACAAGAATGTTCTCTCTCTCCCTGTACCCCTCCAACACCCACCTTTCAAAGATAAAAGGTGCTTTGGGTGCTTCTCTGGGTGCTTGATAGTAGGCCTTGCATAGACATAACATGTTTATAAGACTCTTAGAGTTTTTACCTAATTCATTAATTATTATTCAGTGCTTAAGTGCATCTTCAGAAGCATTCATCATATGAGGACCTGTTTTGAGGGTATATGAAGGCTGAGGAGCAGTACAAAGTATTTCCAAACTGCTTATAGTTCTCCAGGTGAAAGGCAGAACCCAGTATCTCAGGCAGAATTCCCAGACATTCAGCTGTCTGAATGGTTCCTCATCTGTACATGGTCTGTTGAAATGTACCAGACTGAATCAAGATTAAATCAGGATTTCACTCCAAAAAAGGTTATAATCACAAATCTCACAGCAGGATGTTCTCTGATCCATCTCTTTCTCAGTGTCTGATGCAGTTTCTGCCTTGTTTAACAGAAAAGGAATGTAAAATAAAGTGTGTTGCCTGGTTAGTTACAGGTGTAGGCTAGATTGCGATGTCTGGTAACCAGGATTTATTTGTTTGTCACTAGACCATTTTGGAAGATGTGAATAACATAAAAAATCTCATACGGTGCATTCAGTTCTTATTTTAGGGGAAGAACATATCTCACTTAATGAAAAAGGCTTGAAGAACTCAGCATATTTGCAATACACGACATAGTACCCTGCAAACCCAGCTCTAAGAGGAAGGGCAATTAAAGCAGTTATTACTACTCCTTCCATGCAACTTCTTGGAAGTTTTAAGGGCAGGGTTTCTTTGGAAGTGTATGCCAGTTGATAGCATGTAATTTTTGATTGCTCATTAAGATGGTTATTAAGCATCTTGAAGTACAGGCTTTCATTTTGTTTTCATGGTTATCAGTATGAAACGTTCTTTGTCAAGTACCAGCTGTCCCAAGGCTAAGCTTCATTCCAACAGAGAACTTCCTTGCAAGAATCTCCATCTCTTTTCTTCAAAGGAAGCTTTTTTCAGAGTTGGTTTTCATGGTATGAGTTTTCTCAAGTAAATCAATTTAAAACATTAATTTGGAGATGGCATCTTTTTCTTCCAGCCCAACTTTTAAGTAAATAAATGAATCACTGAAGATATGATCAAATTCTAAATACCTTGCTATTACTTACTATGTCAAGGACAGTTGTGCTTTTATTTTCCTAATGTCAAATACTGTTAAATACATATATATATATATATGTATCAATTGAGAAAAATATGCAGTTTGAGCTTACAAAATGAGGGTAGGGAATAAGCAATGCTTCTATCCACTATAACTCACAGCAGATCCAGTGTCTTCCTGGAAAACTACAGCTGCATCTATTAGGCTTACAGCTGTATATATATTCAGCATAGGGAAATCTGATGGCATATCAGAAGCAACCTTGGATCATTCTAGTGGGCATAAATTCACCCATTCTGCTTTTCCTTGGTGTAGGTCACCTGCGCTCTTATTCCTTCTTTCTTCTCCTCATCCCTGAATGGCCTCCAAGGCAGATATGTATAAAACAGCGCTTCTTCTAGCTTACCCTTTCTTTGCAATACCTTATTCAAGAAGTAGAGAGAAATGAGGGTTTCTTCACATCAAGAAATTCAGGGGCTGTGATTGCACTGTGATTCCTCCTAATCTTCAACTTCTTGGAATACCAAGACCTTTTTCCTCTCACTATATACATGGCTGTTTCTGAGAATAATGCCTATTGTTGGTCAGCAAACCATGCAGATGCAAGATGATGGTAGAGCAAGGAATACTCTTTGCTTCTCTGTCCCCAGCCCTAAAAGGAGAGACATTTTGTGATAATACACCACTCCTTTAAATATGTATATATGTATATTATATTACACATGACCTAAGTCAATGGAACGGGTGTTTTTGTACCTGCGGATCTAATCATAAGAGGTCTTGAGAGCAGCTCTTCCACCAGTTTTATAACCAGTGTAGTTTGAAAGCCTTTTTCTGCTTTGTAGGACTGTTCTAGCTAGAACACAGTTCTAGCTAGAGACCATAGCTAGTGCCATTGCATTGCTGTGTGATGAATATATCTTAAGTTTGTTTGTCAGCAGTGTTGTGTTCCATCTCTCCCTGTCACCAGCCTCCAAAAATTGCAAACTCAATTCAGAGTAAATTCCACCTTATAGATGAGTGAGTAGGAAGCAGCTTAGCAGCAGGGAGTGTGTGCTTTACTTTTGAACATAAGAAGTGGTTGTAATTTATAAACTATAGCTGTAGCTGAGAAATCCAGTAACCCTTTAATCTCAAATTATTCATGGTTTTCTTTTACTTTTAGTAGACTTCTATTTTATTTTTCCTTTTTTTTTTTCTTTCACCTGAGACTCAGGAGGGTTTTCCCACTGCTGCATCATTCGGCATGTGATAGGATAAGGGGATATTGGTTTCAGAACAGTGCTTTATGAGGGTTTTTTTAATGGCATTTAGGATGTGTATCCTGTCAGATCTATTTGAATAATTCCTAAAAGACTAGTAGAATTTGACCTTTGCCGCCAGTAATTATCATTGTCCTTGAAATTAACATGACGAATCTCTATTTGCAATTTCTTTTTAATTGATTATAATTGTGGTTTTTAAAGATTCACTTGATGGTATTTGTACCCACATGCATCCATGAGAATTTCCTGAAAAGAAAATTTGCAGAATTAAATCCTCTTAAAATGATTTTTGTACAACAAGATAATTGTGCTTGTTCATTATCCGTACTACAAGGGCACACATCTTATGGGCTTATAGCCATTTGATTCTTATTATAGGTTCAGTTATGGTTCACTTAAATATACTGCTAGACTTTTTTTTCTTGCAGTGCATTTTAATGATATCTGCTTTCAAATATACAAACTGTGCTTTGAAATATAAATGAGTTATGAACAAAGAAGTATCACTAGATGTACTGTGTATGCTAAGGCAAGCCGTTAAGATGGATGCCAGGAAAGAGATATGCCCACTTCTAGGAAATTTTCAATTGACATTTTCCAGAGATGGCTAATATAATTGTATTTTTGTGCAACAATTAGGAGGGAATTACGATAGTTCTTTCGACGCGGAGAAGGGAGTGGGCACTATTGTCATTGCAAAGCCCTTGGATGCAGAGCAGAGGTCAATATATAATATGACTGTGGAAGTCACCGATGGAACAAACATTGCCACGACTCAGGTAGAATATCACATTCCTTTCTTGGCAAGTTTTTCATTTGTTAGTGGAACGTATATGCTATAAAAATTCATAATTTTGCCATTCAAATAAAACTTCATCCTTTGAGGCCACTGTTAACTAATGGAAGGGATATTTTTCAAAGCCTTTCCTTCTGGTTGTGAAGAATTGATGTCGAAGGTTTCAAAGTGTTATTTCTCCTTTTGTCCCCTTTGTGCTCATGTGAAAGCGATTTGCCTTTCTCCAGCTGAAGGAGTCCCTAGCACAGACGGTAAAGCTTAGATTTTGACAATTGTACCACCCCATAATGGTCCAAAGTACAATAGTGCTTCTGTGGGATTGGGGAATATTGCTATTGATTGTATTAAATGGAGTTTATACCTCTTATCCTCCTACGACCCAAATGTGGGACACAGGATCAATTGTTCAGAGAAGAAATTGTTCTGAGGCAAAACTTAAAATTCAGAGGATCTCTCCTTTTAGTATCACTGCTTGCAATTACATTGTCTTCAGGGGAACAGCCCCTGTGAACCCTGTAAAATTAGGCTTGCTTATCAGCCTCAGTGCCTTTGAGCAATTAAAAAGTCAGGTCAGATAAATGTGAAGAGCTGGGATAATGCTGGCTCTGACACATCATTGTCAGAGAGACCCTGATGTGGAGCCTGGCTATCTGTTCAGTGGGAACCAGTCTGGTCCTGACTCAGGGGAGCGGGCCTGTGCAGTCCAGGTGGCACTAGGGAGTCTCCAAAGAGTAAAATCCTTCAATATGAGGTGGAGTTGAAGGGGTTTGGATTTGCTAGGGCGTGGAATCCTACATCTGAATTAGTGCCCAAGTGTAAAGTGTGCCTAGATGATACTTGACACGTAGGGAAAAACACATACTGGTAGAGGACACCTGTGTGCAGCCTCAAATCCCAGATTAAATGTGGTTTATAGAGGAAATGAGAAAAATATAGGTCTGTGATGTTATTTGCTTCTTTATAATACAGAAGGAAAGCCTGGACATTTTTTATGCTTGCATACATCCATGCACATGCAGATGCTTCTGTTTCACTTTGCCTTTTTGCTCAAATGGCTCAGGTGTAAATCTCTACTAGTGAGTCACAACAGCAGCTTTCCTACAAGACTGTTAAGCATTGAGTGCTTCCTCAGTCTGAATTCCTTTGAAATTTCCTTTGAAAATTCCTTTATCCCTATTCCCTGAATTCCCTGAGTATTCCTATCTGATAATTTCTCCTGATAATCCATTCCTGATAAGAAAATATCCATTGATAGTAAGTTAGGTGGTGGGAAATATGCTATTTTCCCTGTTAGCTTCAGTAATTAATTGCATCTCTGCTAAAAGCATCCCTTATTTTTAATTTGATTATATCTGCCTATATTTCCTGTTATGATTTTCTCTACTCAATTAAATAGCTCTTTAAAAAAACAGTATTTGCTGTCCAGGAAGGCACTTACTCAGAATAGTCAAATCACCTCCCTGTCTTCTGGAAGCCAAGTGAAGGAGAATGATTGACCTCTTCATGTTCCCTTTCTATAAGGCATTTTCTTCAGCCCTTGAGTAGTTCTTTTGTTTTGCTTTGGTTTTTAATCTTGGTGGTACTCTCAGTCCACATCTCAGAAATGTGGTGTTGAATCCGTAACATTTCTTTTCTTTATTGCAAACATATCAGCCAAACAAATATTAAAAAGCACAGAGTATTTCAAACATGACAGCTACAACTAAATGTTCTTCTTGTGGATATTATGTTTATTGTTTTTGGTGCTTTTGATTTAATAAATTGACCCCCATGACAGTCTTCAAAGCCTATTTTGATGAAAATCCTACATTTTTAATTAAAACATATGGTAAAAACACATTTCAGTACAGCTGTTGCATTCTAAAAGAAGCGTAAGCATTCTCTGTAACTGTGATGTGACCCTATTTAAAAATGTAAGATTGTAATTTAAGATTGCATTAGGTTCGCATTGATGGGTACAGACCCTCTTTCCTCCACCTCCTTCTTTCCTTGTGGATACTGTTCAAGTTTTTAATTGTGGCCTAGACAACATCTGAGAATATGTTTCTTTTTGGTCTTCCCAATGGAGATTTCAAAAGTGATCATTATCTCAAAGCTACCAGAAGTATGGCCTGCCTAATTATCTCTTCCTTTTACAGAACTTTCATACTGTATTTTTGATGGTATTTGGAGTCTTTGGTTACCTTATTAATTTTTATTCCTTTTTAGAACAGTGATTAAAAAATCAAACCGATAGGTTAAGTAAAACGTGTCATAGAGTCAAAAAAGCATGTACTGATGGCTCTCAGTAGACTTGCTCTGAGTTTTGATAAAATGCATTGTAAGTATTGTGTCTCATGCACATAGTACCACCTGCATTTTTAACTATCACTGCAAGAAGATATGGTAGAAAAGGAAATGAGTAGAAAGCAAATGTATAAATTCATCCCTGTGTATAGCAATAAAATAATATAAAGCCTCCCTCAAAGTGCGATAGTTTGTTATGAAACAGCTGATCATTGCCATGCCAAATGGAATAGTCTTGGTTTTTATTCCATCCCACCTGTTTCCCTTTATTTCTTCCTGGGTTTTTGTCTGTTACACAGTTGGAGGTGGTAAAATGCAGCGTAAAAATGCCAAAGATTTTTTGCTTCGGTAACAGGATTCCTGGCACAGACTTGCAGAAGTTTCATCAGCAATATTTCTGCATGCCTCAGACTGATGAACTGCTCACTTCCTTCGTGCCTTACTGTGCACATGGTTCAGTAGCCTACCGTGAGAGGAAGGAAATCGTTGTGATGTAAAATTTACATCTGTTGTATTAGTGGTGAAAAGAGCATCACAAATATTTAAAACAAATAAAACAACACAGTTCCTCTGTGACTGAAAGCCTGTTTGGTTTGGGCATGATCAGGAGTTCAGAAAGGAATCTCCAAAGTAAGAACCCAAGCACTAGGACTTGTTGAGATACTGCCACTCACCATGCTGGACCACCTCGTGGAGCCCCAGCCATGATGGGGAGGGATGGAGGGGGCAAAAGACAAAGAAATATTAGCTCCTTTGATTTATGTATTTGGAGGGTGGGTATAAAGCTTCTAGGAAAACTGCCTCCTGACTTAGCCAGGGAGAGCTTTAGTTTTTTCTCTTAGCTTAACTCATGATTGCCTAAGGCCGCATGGTAATTTATTAAAGGCTGAAGGCATACGTTGACTCTAAATCCTTATGAAACATGATTCCCACAGCTGCCAGGCAAGCTGTTGGCCTTGGGGAGTGGAGGGGGCTTCTGCATATAGAATCCTAGAATAATTAGGGTTGGAACCCTGATCCTCGCCACCATCACAAGGGACTTTTGCCCTTGTTTGAACATAAAAAGGACTTTCCCAGCAAGAAGTCAGTGTAAAGGCAGCTAAATACCTATTAATGACACAATTTTGACTAATTTTGACTGTGTAATGTAAGAGGTTTTCTTGAATATGAGTCAGGTTTGTCCCAGAGCCTCCTTTTTTTACTGAACAACTCAGATCCTTTGCATGCAAGCACAACATAGGACTTATTTCTTTGTAGTGCATACTATTGAGTTTAGCAAAAATACCCACAGAAGTAGGGTACAGTGGGGAGCAATCATCTACATGATGATAATTTTTCACTTCCATTGGGAATGTTGTACTAGCGGATAATTAATTTTTTAAGAATAGACTCCTGGAGTCATGGCATTAATATGAAAAAGACAGTTTTTCTTCTTGTTTATTTCCTCCTTCTTTCTCATCATCCTAACTGCAATAAAAAGGTGCTTTAAAACATGAAGGCTGATGTTTCCAAGCTAGAAGGCAAAAGATGCCTCAGTTTCACATACTGCAAAATCATCTCATATTTCCTGGTAGAGTGAACACTCAGAGAGGAACATGCGGTTCCCTCTGAGCTTTTGTTGATCAATACGTGTCACTTGTAGTACCTTCAGCTGGAGCCAACCAGGCTGGAAGAGCAGACTGGAGAAGTTACTGCTCATTGCTCCTTCTCTGTCTGTCTGTGGGCTTTCATTTATTCTGTGGCTCAGAACTGACCTTTAGCTGTGAGCTTCAGGATACCAAGCTTGGTCTCACCTTTTAAAGAACGCCTTTTCCTCATGAGATTGTTTCTTAACAAAAAGGAGCAGATAGATCACCCCAGGTGGTTCTTTTAAATGAATGGTAAAAAGCTTTTATTAAAGGACTGTGGCCAAAATGTAGAAAAGACATTAGAGCCTGCCAGAATAGGTTCTGGGCTGTGGATTATTCTAGGATGATCGAAGCACATGGGATTTAAATTCAATTTTCAGGTTTCCTTAGTTGAACATTTCCTCCAAACTAGAACCAACCCAATCCTTGAATCTTTTTCTGTCCCATACAGCAGTCTCAGCACTGTCTTGCCTGTGAAAAGGAGAATTTCCCCCCATATTAATGTAACACAAGAGGCATGGTAAAGTATAAATAACAGGCCATGGAGGTTGATAGGAAAACTATTTGCATTTTTATGGTAAGGTTGGGGTTTGGAAGCAAGAAAAACCTGTCAGGAAGTAGCAAATAAAGCTGGGTGGTAACACTATTGAAAGCAATATTAAATCAAAATAGGTTTTCAAAATCTGCACAAAAGCGTAACCTGAGTTTAAGCAATTCAGGCTCTTAATAGATTGTACTACAACACTGTGCCCAGACCAAGCAATTAGCCAAGCAGATTCTTCCAGCTTCAAATGTCTGTAAAGCAGTTCCTGGCATTTATCCAGTTTTCACTCAAATAAGTTAGTGCCTAAACCAAAGGTATTTGTGATGGGCAACATTAAAAACAGCTTTGGAGAGACTTCCTGCATTAGGTTTTGTTCTGCTTTGATTTGATTGTATTTCTCTAGGCCTTTCACTTACTATTTTGAATGCAAAATCTTTGCTAATGCTCTGAGTGTTACTTTGCCTAATTTGTAAGCTTGGAGGCCCGTGAGTCCTTTATTTAAAATTTCCTTTAACTGTGGGAAATAGGAAGTGAGCAGGGAGAAGCAGATCTTTTATAGCGGGGTGCTTGTTCGGACTATAAATTAGGCTCTGCACAATGGGAGCAGAAGGAGGCAAGGCTGCCTTTCTGAAGCCTGCAACGTGCGGGAAAAGATGCAAGCTTTCAAGGATAACCAGGCAGAGACTGCTTTGCTGCGTGTTTGCTTTATGAGTGTGGAAAAAATACTTACAAGCTAATGTTTGTCTATAAAAAGTTGTTTAGTCAGTAACCTTGCACAGTCCTCAGCACAGAGGAATCCCTACTTAGCCGCGACCAAATAGTAAACTTTCCCATTCATCACCTTCTGGAGATGTGTTGGAAAACTTTTAAAGCCTGTCTTTGATTTTACACAATGGCCATTGTCACAGCTTAACACCCCAGACACCTACACAGTAATAAAGGATATTTATGCAACACAGCTCATTCCTGCCATATCTTCCCTTTGGAAATAAATGAGAAGAAAGTATTAAATTACAAATACGCTGTGAGTCTTTGAGTTGCTTCAATATAATAGCACTTCATTTTGGGTCAAAGACATGCTACAGGCTGGCTAAAGCTTAAGGCTTCAAGAAGCAGAGTGCTGGTCCTTTTGAAGTCAGTGGGAAATTTGCCAGGAGTACCAAGATTTTATGCTTAAGTTTGGCAGCCGTTAAATGCATTTGAGTAACTTTCCTCATATTAATGATCTGGTGGCATTTGGCTTACTCTATTTTACATATGTTTGTAGGATCAGGTTTTCTATGAGCCTCGTGTTTGTGTCAGCGTGACATTTGTCTGTCATCAAAGGAAAAAGTTGACCCCCTCTTTTTAAGTAACACCTTACTAGAAATCATCTGGAGCAGGAAATCTGCATAGGAAGGTGGCATTTTAAAGTCATCTAATAAAATAGGGGTGGCTCAAAAATAAACCTAAAACATCTTCCCCAGCTTTGCCACTGTACTTCTCCTGTGGCTTTGGTAAGTGATTTAACCTTGCTGAAAGGGAGTGTTTTCCTGGGCAAAAGATGGGGATAATAATAGTCATTTACTCCTCAAAAATGTTGTAAGGATTGAAGGACTAGTATGTATTTTAAATGGCATTCAAGTTCCATTTTATTTTACCTGATTTTGTTTCAAGTAGCTCCCAAGACAGTTAAATTTTTAAAAACACAGAAGAGTTCCATTTTCTCCTTTTCTATAGCTTTTGGGTTTAGCTGAGCTCCATATAATCAGTATTCCCATATATAATCTAACTTTCTTTTCTTGCAAGGAAAATCCACCCCCCTCTGTTAAAAGAGAGACCATAATGTTAAAATTACAATTGACTCTTGGGAACTTTGAGGGACAGATGACAAAAATCAGAAATAAGCTTAACTGCTTTAATAGAAGAAATTGTGAATCAATAATGACCTCTTTATTCATTAGCATCTCTAACCCACCGTCTTCCATCTCCAGATGGAAGTGGCTGTTGAAATGCAGAGTATGTAATAAAATAATGCGTATTTCAACGTGGATCACTTGACAAATCATTAAAATACTGTCATCTCTGGGGAGGATGCTTGCCACTTTAACAGGCGCTTGAAGAGTTTTACAGTAGATATGAAGTGAAAGGAATTCAAAAAGGAGAGTAAAAAAGTTCTTTTCTGGAAACTATCAAAGCAATTTTAAGTGTGTAGTTCCCTCTAAGTCTGACAACCACAGTGCGTGAGGACCTCAATTTTGTTATCTTTTCCTCTTTCCATCCCTTCCACTTCCCAAGCACCAAATCATCCATATCTTTGAGTGTGTCTCAGGGCATTAGGTTATACCTTTTTCAGTAGGAGGAAATGCTGCTTTGTGAATCCACACTGTAATTTCCATAGCCCCACGGCTTACCCTTGGTCTCTGATGCTGATCCAGACCCACTTTACTTATTTTTTGCAGTCTAGTGAAGGCATAAATCATGGGGCTGAGGCTTGCACAGTCACTGTACAAACTTTGCTGTGGATAAAGCTTTATGCACTCCTCTGCTTTCCCAATTTGCCAGTGATCCCAAAACACATTAAATATAATGGGAAGTGAACCCCAGCACTGGGGTAATCACACATCACGCAAACAAACAGCACATCACCACTGTAGAGGACCTTTAAGTCACACTGTTGTGCATCTGTATATTTTATATTTCCTTACAGAATAGCTTGATCCTGCACACAGCAATGCTAAATTCACAAAGCAAGCCTGTCCTTCACACGTCATCTTGTGTATTCAAGGTAGTTTGTGCTGTACTAGCAGAATCAACAGAGTCAAGCATGCTTGGTATTTTCAATTGAATCCATTTGAAAAGTTTTTATTTCTATTAGACTATCTAAAGTGATACATGACGAAGTTTTAGGCCACTAACAAAAAATAAATAAGTTGTGTTGTTGTCTGTGTTAACAAGCAGTAAAATAATCCAGCCATGTTACAATAGTACATGGCAAGGACTGAGGGTATCAAAACTGGTAATCAGATTATCCGCAACTCATACTGCTTCAGTGTGTCTTCCTTATACCGACAAATGTGGTTCAGCACTGGCTCTGTGTCCCACTAGAGTAGAGTTTAAGTCTTTCATTTTTTCCTCAGGCTTTCTTTCATATATTACAACTCATTTCTTCACATATTTTTCCATGGCTTCGGCGCTTTTTTTCCCCTCAGTCAGATCAGAATCATGCCTTGATATATTGTATAGCAACAACAAAAATATAAAAAGCTATGTAACTATTCTTCATTATTACAGGTTCAGCAGTGTATATTTCCTCCCAGTTTTATTGCTATCTGTCCAAGTTTGAAGCATAACTTAATATAGGCTTTGCCCTGCTTCACTGTGGCATACCATAATCTGGTGAAAATTAAATCATATGGAATGCACAGTTGAAGTCCTCCACCATTTAACTTACAGAGCATTTTATTTCAGCTTTTAAACAGTTCCCAGGCTAGATCATTACAACTGCTGCTTAGAATTGCTCATGTTCCTTCTGGTAATGTGTTCTGCAAACACTTCCACAGATCATGGAAATCTAAAGTTTCATTTCTCTCCGAGGCCAACATCTGTTTGTGCAACATTACAGTAAAAGTATAACTGCATTTTTCTTCTTTTAAGAAAGCATGGGTGAACAGGGCTTGATCAAGCAAAGTCATAAAATAGTTGGTTAAAAAAGAAACAAGTACTTTATAGAAAAACAATGAAAATACCATGGCACATGGGTCATCTCCTCAGCTGAGGGAAGAGTCCTGTGCATGGCCTTTCCAATGTCATTCATTGGAATATTACTCATGTCAAAGTCTTTGAATAAAAATCGTTCCATTTCATTCACTATAAAATTATGTGTGTGCTTTCACGGGCCTATTCTGCAAAGATACTTTTTGTTTCCAGTGCTGAAAAAGAGGCAACTGCTTGCATTACGTATGATGTAGTTTGTCAAGGGGTTTCCTGCCACACTGCCCTAAGTAATCCATAGCATACAAAGTCTGGAAGGTAAATTCTCTCCAGGGAACGACTCCTCCAGTGGTGAAAAACACAAAGCCTGATCAGAGCCACACACATGTAATATTGCATAGTCACATGAGTTTTGAAAGGCAAAGATTGGAGAACAGGGATTCTTACTAGTTACCAGGGTCACATTGTGGTGTATTGAAGTGGGTGTAATAGGCAGTAACAGCGGCATCCTTGCTGCCTTTGCCTCTCCAATTTTCTGTAAGGATAAATACCGAGGTTTTATAGAAGCAAATGGCACTGTTCATTCGTTCACATTTTTAGTGGAAGTTCTACTGTTAAATTGCAACAGAAAGGAGGCAAATAGGTGTTCAAGGGGAAGGTGAATTAGTTGGCAATAAAGACAGCCATCACTGGCAAAGGAAGAGTAAGGATGAAACCATATAAATAATCCTTCCCAGTCACCAGTGCCCTGGGATTACCTGTACTTGGTGGTATGTATTGATCTGTGTGGGGTGGGCTTACGTGGTTGTGATGGCATGTCTCCTGCTCTTGCTTCATCAAGTGTCAAAGTTCATAACACAGCATAACCTGAAGTCTCCCCTGCTAGCACGACTTGACATTGCTAATATGTCCAGACACAACACACTGGGCAGCAAACAATCAGGATTTAGCCAAATCTTGATTGTATAAAAAGCAGATTTAACATTAAAAGGTTTCTTTTATGGCCTTATTAATAGTGAAGGGAAAAGGAAATCCCGTAATAGCTCTAAAAGTCTACTAGACCAGAGCAGTTACAATGGATGAGAAAACCTTTCCTATAACATTCCTGTAGGAATGTTTTCCAGTCTACAGATACTGAAAATATGGACTTCATCAGAGTCTGAGGAGGTCTTATAATTAGAAACATTTTGCCTCCAAAGTCATATCCTTCCTATTTCTTTTGATCTGAACAGTAAGCACTTAATATTAAATTATGTTTCTCAGTCTCACTATACAGCAGCATAACATCATCAGCCATCTAAAGTAACTTACATTTCTCTGGGTGCCTATTCAGTACTCTGACTAGCCTTTAATAACTTCAAATGTTTTTCTTTTATTAACTGTAGGTTCTTATAAAAGTGTTGGATAACAATGATAATGGCCCAGAATTCTCTCACCCAAGTTACGATGTCACCATTTCAGAGGACATCCTCCCTGATACTGAAATTCTGCAAATTGAAGCTATAGACAGAGATGAAAAGCATAAGCTGAGCTACACTATTCACAGCAGCATCGATACAGTCAGCATGAGAAAATTCAGAATTGATCCCAGCACTGGGGTACTCTATACTGCTGAGAGACTAGACCACGAAGCTCAAGATAAGCACATCCTTAACATCATGGTAAGAATGCAATATTCACTTAGCACAGACACAGCCACTACTGCTTCAGGTGCATATATGCTTTATGTCTTTGCACAAGCAAAGGACTCTTAGTGCAGTAAGTACTCATTAATTTCATCTTGCCTGCCCCGCTGTGTATTTACTTTACATTTTTAATTTGGGTTTTTTGGGAAACTTACTGTGACCTCGTTGCATGGAATATGATGTGATTTGCTGTCTCAAGGGAGAGCAAGCAGGAAATTATTTAATCTCTTGGCATCTGGTGCTCTCACTCAAGGTAATTTTCAGAGTTTCTAAAGTGAGGCTGAAAGTTATTTGAGAAGTTACTCATAGGGAGAAAACTGCTTTCTGGCCATAGAGAGTGGCGCAGCCTTTCTGGAAAGAAGCGTTGTTCGTAGTTTACTTTTATGGACTTATTTCAGTACATAAACTCTTCATATACAAAATAGCTTTCATCTACATTTTCAAATGTTTGGGTATGCAGAAAAAAAAATTATCACTTTTGTGCTCAGTCTGGACAAATTACAGAACATAAATCCATGTATTTTCAAGTGAAGATTGTGCATTATGGACTGGAGGGTAATAAAAAAAAAAGAGTCTGTGTTACATTAAACATTGTAATCCACTATTTAATCGCTTTAAGACACCTCCAGAGGAGATCTTTTTTTAGGAATAGCTCATTATGTGTTAGGTACAGGACCATCTTTGAGCAGGGACCCTAGAAATGTGAGATCCAGTGAGCAGCAATTGAGTGGGGGTCTTGGCTTGCAGAGTAACAAGCTGCCAGTCCTTTGCAAAGCAGGCTAAGAAATAAATATAACTGAATCATAGAGAGAAATAGATGGCAGAGGTCATTTCCTGATGCTTGGGTTTGTGCTCCACCTGATACAGCAGGTATTTTGTTCTATTGAAGAAGACCCAAACTTTTGGGGATCATGTTGGCAAGATTATCAGTATAGCGGTGCTGAGATATTTTGTATGGGATTGAGGGGGCTGGGGTAAATGATACCTCTGTTAGGAATATTCAGCACTTCTTGAGGTAATTCCTACTCTGTTCACTATTGGTATCATCTTCTTCAAAAAGGTATGTGCATATACAATGATGAATAAGTCTGTTGTCAGCTACAGGCACTGGACTGACACACAACTGATCACAGTGGATAGAATTGTTTGTGGCTCTTTAAAAGAAGGAACAATGAGTAAGGTTTTTTTTTCTCTGCTATAAAGCAGGGGATGGCAAGGCAAAGGCATGACCATTTAGCAAATATTAAGAAATATTTATAAATTTTCACTAGATGGATATCAAGTGTCTTATGCATTTGTTCTATAGGTCCGAGATCAAGAATTCCCTTACAGAAGAAACCTGGCCAGAGTCATCATAAATGTGGAAGACTCAAACGACCATAGTCCATACTTCACCAGCCCATTGTATGAAGCCTTAGTGTTTGAATCAGCAGCAGTTGGATCAGCAGTCTTGCAGGTCACAGCTTTGGACAAAGACAAAGGAGAAAACGCAGAGCTTATCTACACGATTGAAGCAGGTTAGAACAGAGGCTGAAAATGAGACTGTGCAACTGGGCAAAGGAGAAATCTTCCTGTTGGCTGTTTTGTTATTTTGAAGCTACTATACCCAAACCCTACCAGAATAGAATCTCATTCGCATTCACTAGATGGCTGCAGAGCCTTTTACCGCTAAGTCATTGCTTCAGAACAATCACAGGTGATAGTTATTGAAAGCTATAGCAGTGACTTCTTCTCAGGTTGCTGGCTTCAGTCCAGTACACAGTGGACCCTCCATAATTAAATGCCACCACAGCTGGTATATCCTGGCATCTTTGCCAATATTCAGATCAGAGCAACATAGAGATTAAGGCCAGGGCTATGCTAAACACTTCAATCAGAACAGCCATAGCATTTTAATGGAGTAAGGTGTCTTGAAATTAAGGGAGGTCATGGTGATACCAGCTTAAACTCGCTTTTGTTGTTAAGCTCTGGGTATTTACATTCAGCACATAATCTGTACCGAAAAGCTTTCTTCTGCAAGTGCAATAGCATAGCCATAAGAAATTTGCATTATCTCTGCCACACATGCAAATGAATGTAACTTTCTCTAGCATGTATGGATCTGAAGTTAAGAGTTATCTCTGAGATAAACCATTAACATATGTACATGGTGTCTGGAAAAGAGAGAAGGAAGTAGAAATTTGTAACCTTTGTTAACAAATCTGCAGTCTCATATACTGTAGACTGTCTCCATATTAATCAGATCACAAGCCTTTCCTCAAGCATTAGGCTCTTGTCCTACAGTATCATTATTTATCCCTATATTATTTTAAAGACTTGTCAGTGGGATGGTTTAGGTCGATTACAAACAGGCTAAATGACAAAAAATGAGTAATGAAACAAGAATATCTGCATCATCTCATATTGATTTAACTTCCTATATTTCAAGCTTACACCTTAAGTTAAGCCAAAGTAATATATATAGAATCTAACAGAAGACCTGAAGAAATTTTTTGTCATTATCCTTTATGTTCTGAGGAAGTAGAGTCCATTAAGCACACCAGGAGGTGAAGTCTTTTACATCTAAAAGTGCTGAACTGAACTTGCACCTTTGTGGTCCTGTAAAGACCTTAGCACTACAAAACAAGTGTTTCCCTTGTGCACTGCATTTGGTTTTACCAGTTATTTCTCAGTATTCTCCAGTGGCTTTTAACTTAGATCAGGGGAAATTTTACACGTGACTATGCAGGACAACACTGTGCCTTACAGAACAGATTCAGAGCAGATCAGATCAGGTTCCTGGTGGAATGCTTTTCAAGACTGTTCCCAGCTTTTTCTTGACACCTTATTACTATTACGGGCTCCAACCCAATTACCTATAGGTGCCACCACAATGTAGAGAGCAACCTGACATGCTAGAAGTATGGCTCCTGTATACTGTTAATAGAATCATGCATGGTGCACACAGAAAATATGGTGATTAGAAAGGATGCTTTAGCTATTAGATAGTCCTTTTTAATCTATATTTTTTTCTCATTTCTAGAGGCTCTCTCTTCCATTACAGCCTGTTTCTGTTTCATCATGAGCTCTCCCTGCAGTGTCAGGCTTCAAACTTCCATTTACTGTGAGCCACACATTCCCCCAGTCTCATTATCCACATGTATTCCAATCCCAGATTCATAAAAATTCAGTCTTCTGCTGCTGTAGTTTCTATGATCCATAAAACCTGCAGTTGAGGATACTGATTTTAACTGCAGCATTCAGATTGTACACAGGCCTTTTATTCAAGGGAATTGCTTACATCACCTTACGTATGAAGGAAACAACTGGTAAAGAAAGCAGCTTTTGTGTAATTTCAGAAGAAATCCCTTAAGAAGAACCAGCTCTGGCCTTACATGAGGCATTCAGTGGCTAAAAATCATTTGCATTAGCATACACTGACAAAATAACTGCAGCAACATTTGTAGTGTCTGTAAATATGGCAGATACTGTGATCTATATGAGAGGCTGTAGCTCTGGCAGAGTCTCAGCTCCTCAGTGAATAGCACAATCTTTGTTTTAGTTAGTAAACTTTACTGATATGAAAGGATGGATATAAATAGAAAAGCATTACCAGTCATATACTGAACTACATGCAGTAGTATGTAGCTTAAGTTAGCCTCCGAGCCCAGAATTTGCAGCGTATAGTGAATTATATCTTAAAAATAGTTTGCATTTAGGTTTCCGTGTATTTGGTATTCCAGTTACGATTGTCACAGTTGGTACGTACAGAGCACAGCACCTGTAACAATTACCATTAAAAGAAATCTCTTGTTTATCAACAGTTACCTGAGTTGTATTTCTCTCCAGGTCATGAACGGATGCTTAACTGTAGATTGGAAGCAGTTCTAGATTTTAAAATGTAAATTACAGTAGCAAGAACACGTTATAATTATTGGAATCACTGTAACTCAATACATGCTGATTGTATTTAGAATCAAATTCAGAGAAAGAGTCTGTATGCTTATACATGCTGTAGATACATGCAGCATCTTATATGTTATGCAGGCACACAAGGAACTAGTAAAATACAGATTGCCTAATAAAGGTGATCTCTAATTTCAGGATAAGGATGCATATCAAAACTTTTGAATCTGTCTTGCTGAAGAAGAGGCTGGCAAAAAGAGTGTAAAGAAAAAAAGACCCCAAACAAGTTCCATGATCCAGACTCACTGTTTTCACCTTTATGCACTCAGTGATATCCCTGTTTTAATGTTATAACAAACACATGACATTTTCTGCTAAATCTCATTCATCCTCCTCAGAGATCATGTGATAAACCTTTGTGCCACAAGATACTTGAATCTTTTTCTATGCTATTTGCTCTGGTTTATTTTTCTAAATGCCACTTTAACCTTCTTATATTCAGTTCTTTGAGTCTTGAACTACTGTAATCTTCTCTACAGTTGCTTAATATCCACTTCAATTAAGAGCCTGAGTTGTTAACCATTTGTCATGTAATTGGCTTGTTAGCCTCTGATCTAGTTTCTTTGCCTTAGGTGTACATGTATTTGACTAATTCCTGTAATTTAGGAATGTTTTTTCCCACTTCAGTAGGAAAAATGTACATGCAGCAGCTGCTCAGATGTTGATATTCAGAATCAAGATACAGATAGCAGCACCTGAGATTCTGAAGTTTTAAACACCTATACCATGTGCTGAGTTACTTGATTTTCAGAAAAGAAGGCTGGAAGGGCCTTGGCCTTGTGTTGGGCTTTTGTTGTCCTTTTCTTTTTTTTTTTCATTAACTGCCTTTGACAAATTGCAACTAATTGCTCCTTGTTCAAAATACCAACAAGTGCATCGTATTTTATTTCTAATTTGCTTCCAATATTTGTGTTTTAGGAAATACAGGAAACACCTTCAAGATTGAACCAGTTTTAGGGATCATCACACTAATGAAGGAGCCAGACTTAACCACAATGGGACAGTTTGTTTTGTCTGTTAAAGTGGCTGATCAAGGTTCTCCACCGCTATCTGCAACAGCAATCGTGCGGATATCTGTGACAATGGCAGATAATTCCCACCCCAAGTTCACTCTCAAAGAATACCAAGCAGAGGTTAATGAAAATGTGGATATCGGTACTTCTGTCATCTCTCTTTCTGCAATCAGTCAGTCCACGTTAGTTTATGAGGTTAAAGATGGGAATGTGGATGGAGTCTTCACTATAAACCCATATTCCGGAGTGATCACCAGTCAAAAGGCCCTTGATTATGAACGTTCTTCTTTCTATCAGCTCATCGTACAGGCAACAAATATGGCAGGCATGGCATCAAATGCCACTGTGAACATTCAGATTGTGGATGAAAATGATAACGCACCAGTTTTTCTCTTCTCTCAGTATTCAGGCAGCATAAGTGAAGCTGCTCCTGTGAATAGCATAGTCCGGAGTGCAAGTAACAGTCCCCTTGTAATACGTGCCACTGATGCTGACAGCAACCAGAATGCTTTGCTTGTCTACCAGATTGTTGAATCTACTGCAAAAAAGTATTTCACTGTAGATTCCAGCACAGGTGCAATCAGAACAATTGCAAATTTAGATCATGAAACAATAGCCCACTTCCACTTCCACGTGCATGTCAGAGACAGTGGGAATCCCCAGCTTACGGCAGAGAGCCCAGTTGAAGTGACCATTGAGGTAACTGATGTTAATGACAACCCACCAGTCTTCAGCCAGGCTGTATTTGAGACAGTCTTGCTCCTGCCCACATATGTTGGTGTTGAGGTTCTCAAAGTCAAGGCTACAGACCCAGATTCAGAGATCCCTCCTGAACTAACATACAGCCTAATTGAAGGCAATGTGGAACATTTTTTAATTGATTCAACCACAGGGGTACTCACCATCAAAAACAATAGTCTCTCCAAAGACCATTACATGCTAATAGTAAGAGTATCTGATGGGAAATTTTACAGCACTGCTATGGTGACAATAATGGTCAAAGAAGCCATGGATAGTGGGCTACATTTCATGCAGAATTTTTATTCCACTTCTATCTCAGAAAACAGTACCAATATCACAAAGGTTGCTGTGGTGAATGCTGTTGGTAACCGCCTCAATGAGCCTTTGAAATACAGTATATTAAACCCAGGCAACAAGTTTAGAATAAAGTCCACCTCAGGAGTCATTCAGACAACTGGCATCCCCTTTGATCGAGAGGAACAAGAGCTATATGAGCTGGTGGTGGAAGCAAGCCGTGAACTGGATCACCTTCGTGTAGCTCGAGTGGTGGTGAGGGTTTACATTGAGGACATAAATGACAATGCCCCGGTGTTCATAGGGCTTCCATACTATGCTGCTGTGCAAGTCGATGCTGAGCCTGGTACCATGATATATAGAGTGACAGCTATTGATAAAGATAAGGGTGAAAATGGTGAGGTGTCATATCTTCTGAAGGAAGACTATGGACATTTTGAAATTGATAGAGAATCTGGTAGTGTCACTTTAAAAGAAGCCTTCAATTCTGATTTGTCTAACATAGAGTATGTGGTTGTCATTCTTGCAAAAGATGGAGGTAACCCGTCATTGTCTGCTTCAGTAGAGCTCCCCATTACTATTGTGAACAAAGCAATGCCTGTATTTGACAAGCCTTTCTATACAGCTTCCGTGAATGAAGATGTAGAAATGCACACACCAATTTTAAGTATAAATGCAACCAGTCCAGAAGGCCAGGGTATAATTTATATAATTGTCGATGGAGATCCCTACAACCAGTTTAATATCGACTTTGATACTGGAGTTCTGAGTGTCATCAGCCCACTGGACTATGAAATAAATTCTCTCTTCAAGCTGATGGTGCGAGCCAGTGATGCCCTCACTGGTGCTCGAGCTGAGGTCACTGTGGACTTGATCATTAATGATGTTAACGATAATCCTCCAGTTTTCGATCAGACAGCTTATAATGCTACTTTGTCTGAAGCATCTTTGATTGGGACTCCTGTACTGCAAGTTGTTGCTACTGATGCTGACTCTGAGAATAACAAAATTGTGCAGTATCAGATAGTCCAGGACACCTTTAACAGCACAGATTATTTCCATATCGACAGCAGCAGCGGCCTAATTCTGACCGCCCGCATGCTGGATCATGAACTCATACAGCAGTGCACCTTGAAAGTCCGAGCAACTGATAATGGGTTCCCACCACTAAGCAGCGAAGTTCTTGTTAGTATCTCAATTACAGATACGAATGACAACCCTCCAGTTTTTAACCAGTTAATATATGAATCGTATGTGAGTGAACTGGCACCTCGGGGTCATTTTGTGACTTGCGTCCAAGCCTCTGATGCTGACAGCTCTGATTTTGACAGACTGGAGTACAGCATTCTATCAGGAAATGATCGGACCAGTTTTATTATGGACAGCAAGAGTGGCATTATCACCCTTTTCAACCATCGCAAACAGAGAATGGAGGCCATGTACAGTTTAAATGTCTCTGTGTCGGATGGGCTGTTCACTAGCACAGCTCAGGTGCACATACAGATCCTTGGGGCCAACCTCTACAGTCCTGTCTTTTCACAGAGTGTTTATGTTGCTGAGGTCAGAGAAAATGCTGCTCCTGGAACTAAGGTAATCCATGTGAAGGCAACAGATGGGGATTCAGGTGTATATGGCCAGATAAGCTACTCCATAATAAACGACTTTGCCAAGGACCGATTTTTAGTTGATAGCAATGGACAGATTATGACAACTGAGAGGTTAGACCGGGAAAACCCACTGGAAAGTGATATTGGTATATTTTTGAGAGCCCTCGATGGAGGTGGCAGGACTACGTTTTGTACTGTGAGAGTCATAGTAGTGGATGAGAATGACAATGCTCCTCAATTTATGACGGTCGAATACAGAGCAAGTGTCAAAGCAGATGTTGGGAAAGGTTACTTGGTGACCCAAGTGCAAGCAGTAGATCCAGATGATGGAGCGAATTCCAGAATTACCTATTCTCTGTATAGTGAAGCCTCTGTTTCAGTAGCTGATCTGCTTGAAATAGATCCAGATAATGGATGGATGGTCACCAAGGGTAGCTTTAACCAGCTGAAAAACACAGTTCTGTCATTCTTTGTCAAAGCAGTTGATGGTGGCATTCCTGTAAAGCATTCCCTCATTCCTGTCTACATCCATGTTTTACCCCCAGAAACTATTTTGCCTTCCTTTTCTCAACCCCAGTATTCTTTTACCATAGCAGAAGACACCCTCATAGGTAGTACCGTTGACATTCTGCATGTGGTGCCTAATCAAGGTGCTTTGTATAGCACAGTTAATGGTGAGCTGACTGAAAACAACAGAGATGGGGTTTTCATCATAGAACAGGACACAGGGCTCATAAAACTGGATAAGAGACTTGACCACGAGACAAATTCTGCTTTTCACTTCAAAGTCGCAGCCACCATTCAATTAGACAGAGTAGACATTGTGTTGACTGTGGATGTGGAGGTTAAGGTGTTGGATGTAAATGACAACAAGCCCATGTTTGAAACCTCTAGCTATGATGCTATAATAATGGAAGGGATGCCTATAGGAACAAAACTCATGCAAGTTAAAGCTGTTGATGCAGACTCAAGTGCCAATGGGCAGGTCACCTATACACTTGCAGTGGAATCGGAGCTGGAGAAGATCACAGAAGCATTCACCATTGATAGCAACAGTGGCTGGATCAGCACATTGAAGGATTTGGACCACGAAAAGGATCCTGCTTTCACCTTTGCAGTGGTGGCCTCAGATCTGGGGGAAGCTTTATCCTTGTCATCAACCACCTTGGTCTCAGTTACTGTGACAGACATAAATGATAACGCACCCATCTTTGAGCACGATGTGTACAGAGGGTCAGTGAAGGAGAGTGACCCTCCAGGGGAAGTCGTGGCTGTTCTTAGCACCTGGGATGAAGACACATCTGATGTCAACCGGCAGGTTAGCTACCATATTACAGGTAAGAAGCCACTTGCATGCTTTCTTCCCAAAACAAGCTTTCCTGAAGAACTGTGCCTGTGTCCAGTTTTAGGTGAACATTTAGCAGGGTTTCAGCTAAATTATCACTGTAAATCAGAGAATTGCATATCTCTCTGATGTATTTCATTTATTTATCTATTTTTAATTTGGACAGAATGTGCAGCAACTTGCAAGGCTAAAAAGAGGGAATGGACGTGAGTGTGTGTCTGTCTATGTCATGTTCTATTTTCCAAGATTAATGATTCATGATTTGCTGCAGTGCAATGTAGTGTGACCCATCAGCCCATCATAATTCATGTTTCAGCTTGGAAACTATCATGACTTAATGTTTCAACCAAAATACCATTACGGGGCTGGGGGGGGAGGAATGAATTTTACATTGGAAGGAGTGGGGGGCAGGGAATGTCATTTCTTATCAGCAGAGATTTTTAGCCATGGAAATAGCGACCCACTTTAGAAGCACTGGTCAGCTGCCATGCATTGCGCCATGCACAAAACAGTTTTGATTACATGACTAACATATTTTTCAAAGTGTGGTAACATTGCTCTTTCCTGTTGTGCTATATTTATTATCATTCTTTTCTCCTAGACTCAGACTGGCTTTTGTGTACGTTATGAGTGATGGGGTGCTGCAGTTATTTTTCTACCTACAGTTTGCATTGTTCAATAGATTTTACTGGGGAACAGTTATGTCACTCCCTTCTACCTGCACAATCCAAGAGCTACTATTAACGACCTAGTAATAACTAGTTTATTGGACAAAGTCACATTTTTTCTGACTGGATAGAATTAGAATTACACAAAACTGCATGTAGGAAGCAGACTATGGGCAAAAAGGACTTAACTAATAGGATGACAGTTTTTATATTTAGCTCTAGAAAACAAGTCTCCTACCCCATTGTTAGCTATCAGATTAGAAATAGCTGTTGGGTGGTGTGTAGGGAGAGGTCAGCAATAGACTGCGTGTGTTCCACATCAGAAGTAGCATCATTTCAAAGCAGCCAAAAATTCATTTTGACTGTTTACTTGAAAGTCTAGGGTCAGTTTAAAGGTTTGCAAAGACAATGTGCTTATAGTATGATGTGTTGTAGGATACTAGAAGTAGAGACAAAAATAGTCTTGTAGATAAAGCACAGGATTTGAAGGCTTTAGGCAAGGTGCATTAGCTGCCGATGCCTCATCCTAGAGATTTTTTAGTATTTGAAGGAGTTTGGGGAGCCCAGAATAGAAAGCACTAAAGGAAATGCAGACCCTTCATGTTCGTAACAAGGTGTACCATGATCATTAGCTGAAGGTAATATTCTTCTCTGTATTCTGAAGTCTTTCAGTCATCTCTTACAATGAATTGTGCTTTTATTTGCCTAATCATGTTTTCTTCACATCCCTGTGCAATTAATTTAGCAAAAGCTGGACTTTTGAATAATAACTGTCACATGTCTCAATAATGATACCTCGTTGTGTACCTTAATTTCTGTCATAGTTCAAAATATGTCAGGTATTTCACTGGTATTTTAATTTCTGAAAACATTAGATGTCAAAGCTCAAAACTTTCTCTAATGCCTTCTGTACAATTGCTAAAGTGTGTGAGCTCAGACATTCCACTGTCTTTGAATATACCCTTTGAATTTGGGGACACAAGGAGAAATTAGGTTCTTTTGATTAAAATGTCAAAACATATTATAGTTTCACTAACGAAATAGTCTATTCACACTTTACCTGAAGTTGAGCTCAGGAACTGCTCTTGAATATTTCATGGAATCAGATTGGGGAGATGATTATTCAAGTGCTGTGGTTTTCTGAAGGCATTTTGTGCCATGGAAATTTCTGTGAATATAATAAATAAACTCAGAGGAAAACCAGGACACTGACAAAAAGGGAGAAGAAAATAAATTATGAGAATGACATCATTCTCATGGTGGATACATAAAAAAGAGCTTTCTGCAAATGCACCTGGAGAAAAGTAGCACGCAGACAGTAGATGGAAAAAATCATCATTTAGGAGATGAAAGAAAGAAACATTCTGGGTCAGGCGTAATCACTGAAGAGTCCTTTGCATTCTTTTGAGAAATACATTTACTGCAGTCTTCTGGTTAACTTTGGAAAGGCATAGATATATTTTGGTGGATAAATACATTCTGGTTTTAACTCTTTCCGTTTAGGATTGGTTTCCATGATTATTGCCAAGTAGTCACCATTTTCAAATCCACCTTCATCTGCATTGGATGGGTGGTGAGGGAGAAATTTGCACTTACCCTTTGTTATTTGTAGTTTGCTAGCAGCTGCAGATGTTCGCAAAGCAAAAGCATTATATATAAATCTTAATAGAAAATCAATAGGAAGTGCAGATGACACAAATGCACTTAGGGAGCACAGTAGTTTTCTTTTGAAGGCTCATTTGAGGTCATTGCCCATATCATTTGAGGCATATTGGCTAAAACCAGGACTCTGCTGATGTTTTGCTGGAATATTCAACCAGTCTAGATCCAGCCACATATTATTGTGCTTTAACAGTGGTAAACTAGGAAAAGACATCAGAAGAATGTCAGTTGCTAAGACTTTGGTACCATAAAGTGTTTTGTGCTCCTCAGTGATGTTAATTAGGCTCCATCAGGCACATAAATCTAGGTACGGACAATAGCGTTTAAGCTTGATTCAGCTGAATACAATGAAGATGATAGTGTGTTTTGGAAGAAAGAACTGGTATTGAACATAGTAGGTTTTTTTGCTGGGTTGATTTTCCTGTATGAATAGAGCAATGTTTTTGTTTATTTTATATCTGAAATCCTGGATTTTTGGAGAAATGGATGTTTCAGTGTTTGGGGAGGACTCGTGGTGTAGGCTGAAGTATAGTGTCTGCAATTTTACGATAGTAGAGCTTAGAGCATTGGGTTTATCCTTTGAGCAGCTCAGTAAACATGCAATATCTGAAACTGGGAGTGGTGGATAAACCTACTGGGTTTATGTAATGCAAATTGGGAATTAAAAGTACTTAAATAAATGCATAAATGTAAGAGAGAAACTAAATTAGTAAGTTAGTAAATATTCAGTTCACCGTCCCGGATCGGGACATTGCAGTGAAAACTGATACTGTTGTCTTCTAGTTTTCAGTTCCCTTTTAGCTGTTATAATTCCCTCTGTGTGTGCTTTAGTAATGATGTGTGTCAGGATTTGTTTATTTTGGATCAGTGTGTCTCTGCATTTCATTTGTATCTGGCTGTTTTCTTTCTTTACTTCAACTTGAGCTTGATTTGGCTTTGTACTATTTGCTGACTAGGGAGGGAGGGCGAGCATTATTTAGACTTGAAGTAACAAAAGATAAAAGATAATGCTGATTCTTTTAGCCTCAAAGCCTTTCTAAAAAGTTACTGGAGTGTTTTTTTTGTAGCCAGCACTTCACTGTTGTGACATTCAAAGCAGAGCATAAGAAAACTGCCAGAAGATTTTAAAGAATCCATTAATACATGGAGTCAGGAGGTTTCCATTTAGAAAAGCTACATTATTCAGAGTGAAAAACTAATTAATTAGAACGCCCCTAGGAAACTGAATCTGCTTACATATATTAGTGAGAAAGTTAATTAATCACTGCAGAATGAGATCTGCGTCAAGACATATGTATAAGTGCTAGAAAATGGTTCCCTGGGCCACAGTGTGGATTTTTTTTGCCTTTCTGGTTTTTTTAAGACTATTTCCTTGATGGTATTTTAGTGTTTACATCTCCTTATTTCTGTTACACTTTATAGTACAACTTCCACCTCTGTCTTTCATTGACAAAGTGTACATCCAGTCCTGAGAAGCAAAAAAATAGAGAGGTAGCACTGATGAATAATGCATGCAGGTAAAACAGTTACACATTTGCTGCTTATTTCACAGGTTTATTGGTCATTCAGATTGATCCTTTTCTAGTGGAGTAAAAGGGTGGAAAAAGAGATCCCAAAGACCCTTTTCTTATACATATTCCCCAAATTCCTATGTATGATTTAAAAGCCATTCCAACAACAACAAAGCAATGGTGATTTTAAAATTGCTCCAAGCTAGTGTTACTGCCAGCTATAAAAGCCACCAGCTGATTTTAATTAGCTTTTACCTTTCCTCTTTTCTTAGCAATGGGATATCCATACCTTGAGTGTATTGCTTCATAGTTACTCGTGACAGTTAAACATTTCCTTTTACAAAAGGACTAATATGCAGGAAAGCACTGATTGATATCACGAAACTAAATAAGAATATTTAAGACCATTTATATTAATGGTTTACGACATTAAACTCACTATGACAAGATTACAGCCTTTCATAAAAGAGAGTTAAGCTTTTTTATGCGGGTGTTGAACTGAATAGAGAGAATTTAATGTCAGTCAGAAGGGCTCTACCTTCTTTGAAGTCACATTAAGATTCAAGTCAGTGGACAGATTCTCACTGCCTTGGACTGTATTCAGATCTGTCCTGTAGTGCACATCAACACAATGTGAAACCCTCTGTAGGAGAAATGTGTGTTTCTATCACACAACGGACTAAACCAAGTTTAACTGAGTCCTCTGATGATTATTGCAGAATGTCATAGAAACCAGTGGGAAAACTCTGATCTGCTTGGTTTTGCGATCAGAAAATAAAGCTATGTTTGAGATACCAGTTTTATGCTTGGTATGATTAGAGGGTCTTTTATAATTAGAATGCATATCTGAACACTTTCCGGAAACTTACTAATCACAATGTGTTTTTTTGACACAGCTACAGATAGCACAAATGGTGACACTTTGCAAGAAAAATTTGCACAGCCTGTCTCAACTGCCTTAGTTTTCATATTAATAGAAAATAGTGCATCTTGTCACTGGTAGCTAGCGAAGAAGGCATAGATTAGCCTCTGACCTCATTTCTGCTTTTTGATGTAGAAAGAATTAGACTTTCTTGCTTGGTTTTTAAGATCAGTTTCAAGTTCAGATCTTTTCTGCCTTTCTGGGTTAGAAGGTCCCTGGGAACTGACAGAATTGTGACAGCAAAAGCAACAACATTGACACCTAATCACTTGACAGCAGAGGAAGCTCAAATAAATCCAGCTTTGGATTTATTTTTAAATACTTATTTACTCAAATATTCAACACAAGTACTAGAAAACAAGGTTAAGAACCTGGTCTTTCCATTGAACTTGAATAGATCCTATGACACATGTCAGAACCCTGAACAAGTTTTTAAGCAAAAGTACGCTAGCATGCCTTACATTCTTGATCTTGTTACAAGAAAGAATAAGCATTCCCTTAATATTTTTATACCATTTTTAAACATGAGAAACATGGAAAGTAATTCTCAGATTGCATTTCTGCATGGGAGAGCATAAGAGAGCTTAATAAGCTGGGGAAAGAGCTGGAAATGGGGTTAGCTGGAATGAAAGTTCACCCAGTGGAGCAGTGTGATGTTTTATTCTCCTAAGTTTCTATAGCACAGTAGTTTGCTATGACTGTAGTGCTAGAAATAATTAAATGTGCAGGTATGTTTTTACAGACCAAGGTAATGTTAGATGCTGGGCACAGAATACTGGGTAGTTGGCTTTACCAGCTTTGGCTGGGGTAGAACTAATTTTCTTCATAGCAGCTGGCATGGGGCAGTGTTTTGGGTTTGCGACCAAAACAGCATTAATTCCATGGGGATGTTTTAGCTATTGCTGAGCAGTGCTTACACAGAGTCAAGGCCTTTCCTGTTCTTCACCCTCCCCACCAGTGAGTAGGTTGGGTGTGCACAAGGAGTTGGGAGTGGACACAGCCAGGACAGCTAACCGCAAAGGGATATCCATATTGTATGACATCATGGGCAGCAATAAAAGCAGGGGAAGAAGGAAGGGAGGGACGTTCGGAGTGAGGGCATTTTGTTTCCCAAGTAACTGTTGCAGGTGGTGGAGCCCTGCTTTCCTGGAGATGGCTGAACACCTGCCTTGAATTTCTCATTTTACTTTGCTTACACGCACGGCTTTTGCTTTACCCATCAAACCAACTTTATCTCAACCAACAACTTTCCACAGTTTTTCCATTCAAATTCTCTCCCCCTTCTCTCTGGAAGGGGAAATGAGCAAGCAGCCGTGTGGGGCTTAGCTGCCTACTGGGATTAAGCCACATTAAATGTCGGTTTAAAAGATTTTACTGTCTGCTCTGACAGGGGGTTGAGACTGCGTTCAGGGAAAGATGATTGAAGGTGATTTCTTCATGAATCAGTCAGGGGACTGTAGCATTTCAGATGAAAGAGTGACCTATTAGAAACATTAACTGTGTCCGCCTTGATTATTGTACCCTTCTGCATGTAACATGTCCTTGCTTCCTTCTTTCCTTTGGATTATGTGGACCAGAACTCACTCTGTTCCACCCTGCTTTTTTCACCAGGCAATTTAATAATGTGGAAAACCAGCATTGCCAGGTTCAGTGTCAGTGTTACAGCACAATATAAAGCTGTCCTGCTTCATCTCCTGCACTTCTTTCACCAGCTTTCACTCTCAGATACATTTGATCTAATTCTACTGCTTATCCTCCAACTGCTCCTCAAATGACCTCTTGTTAGAACTATTTAATACTAATGTGTCTTCCTGTGTCGTGTAAACTTTTTTTAAAACTAGAATTTTAATGAACAGAACAACACAGCTGTATGATAAAGCTTTCATTAGAGGATTCCTTAATAGAACCCACTTCCAGTCCTTGATTGCATAATCAACAGCTAATGAAATTGTCTTGGTAACAAGAGCTACGGTGTATTACATCCTCTCCCGAGACTAAGTGGAAAGACAATTGTACGAGCCTGAGAGGACTATTGATTATTCACAGTTTGAATTTGATTGCCCTTACGGGGAACTAAACAAGAGATCATCTTCAGCTCTGCTAAATGGATTTTCTTTCCACCGAAAGTTATTGGTTCACTTTCATACAAGGCGTTCGGGGGGCAATAAACACACGGAGCGTAATCTTATTACAGATTTCCTGAGCCTGCGAGTTTGAAAGCACCGATCACTGTAAAACAAATCACAGCTGCTTACTTCAGGTCCTCTGTGATGTTTAAAGTAGGTGGGAGCTCTGATGGGACACCCGACCCATTCCATGTTGCTTGCCTTGTTGCAGGAGGGAATCCCAAAGGGAAGTTTGCTCTGGGACTGGTTCAGAATGAGTGGAAGGTTTATGTTAAGAGGCCCCTAGATCGGGAAGAGCAAGATGTTTATTACTTGAACATCACCGCCACGGATGGCCTCTTTGTAACCCAAGCTGCTGTGGAAGTGACCGTCACTGACGTTAATGATAACAGTCCAGTTTGTGAACAGGTGAGTTGGCAATACTCATGGCAGCCAACTACTGCATTGAAAGTGATAGTTTCCCTATTGGTGTCCCTGCTGTTTACAGGTATTCACAGGTGGTGCCCATTTTCATCCTTAAGGTCTTAACTGAAGAATCCAGAGTGAGTTGCAAGATAAAGCAGTCCTGTAAAGCCAAGACTGAAATATAATGGTCTAATAAAGCCAACAAAAGAGTCTTGTCTGCAGTGGCCTTAGCTGGCTTTAGGAAAATATGAAGCATTGAGAAGTGGCACTGGATAGCCACTCTTCCCTTGCAGAAGAGATGTGCTTTCCCTTCACAACCAGTGTGGAAATGTCTGCAATCTAGTTTAAGTCCAGCCTTCCTAAACCTGGCAGATACCAGAGACCCAGTGGAAAAGCGAGAATATAGTTTGCTCTAATGTTGTCAGTGTGCATGCACTGTGGCCTGACCACAGCTTATTCTGTGATGGGAATTGGTATTACTTCAATAGAAAGGTCTGTGTGAAAGAGTCACTATGAAACCGCTAACAGTACTGCTCACAGTATCTTTTATATATATATGTGTGTGTATATATCCTCATATAATTCCCATCACTACATTGTCACTGATAGACAACTGTCACTTCAAGCACCACTCTGGGGAATCACAGACTGTATCTCCCTAAGACGTTGCTGGGTGAGGTGATAAAAACAGTTCCTTTTGGTAGCGCACTCACTAAAGTTTCCATTTCATGGATGCTGATAAAACAAATGGAAGACAGAAAACAAGACTGCATTTAACACCTAAGACGAGCCCTTTCGGTAGTCATAATTTGGCATTGGCTTTGACACCTCAGAGATTTGAATTTCTAGGAAAGGGTTATGTAAAGAAAAATTGTTTTCTGTGTAGAATTATGAACTATGGAAAGTTTAAATGAAGGTTGTGCGAAGACTATAAAATACTGTTATAGCATGGCTTACATTTATTTCTGTCTCTAGGTTGCATACACAGCACTGTTTCCTGAAGACATTCCATCAAACAAAGTCATTCTTAAAATCAGTGCTAAAGATGCTGACATTGGGTCCAACGGTGAAATTCGCTATTCTCTCTATGGTCCTGGGAACAATAAATTTTTATTAGATCCAGAAAATGGTAAGAACACAATTGAACATTTTTGAATAGTTCGCTTAATCCCTCAAAATCAGTGGGTGCTAGTTTCCTTAACTAGAGTTGTGTTACGCATTGCCGGTTCATGTCCAGCTTTTCATCCACCAGGACTACCAAGACTTTTTTGTTAGGGCTGCTCATCCCACAGCCTCTATTGGTACTAGGGTTTTCCCCAACTCAGGTGCAGGACCTTGCACTTGGCATTGTTGAACTTCATGAGGTTCACATGGACCCACTTCTTGTGCTTGTCTGTGGCCTTTTGGATGGCATTCTGTCCCCCAAGCATGTCAGCTGTACCATTCAGCTTGGTGTCTCCAGATTTGCTCAGGGTGCACTCAATCACACTGTCTGTGTCACTGATGAAATTATTAAAAAGTACTCATCCAGATATGGACCCCTGAGGGACACCACTCATCACTGATCTCTGTGTGGACATGGAACTGTTGACCACTACTCTGATTGTGACCACGCGTCTAATTCCTCATCCACTGAATGGGTCCACAAATCAAATCTGTAGCTCTGCAATTTAGAGACAAGGATGTTTTGAGGGTCTATATAGATGACATCTGTAGCTTTTCCCTTGTCCATTGATGTAGTCACTCCATCATAGAAGGCCACTGGGTTGCTCAAGCAAGATTTGCCCTTGATGAAGCCATGCTGGCTTTCTTGAATCATGTCTCTGCCCTCCATGTGCATGTCCAAGAATCTTTATGGTACAAAAGAGGGGAAGATGCTGACATGGTCCTCCTTCAACTTTAGACTTCACTTCTTCCACTTTGGTCCATATATATAGGTATTTAGACCCTGTAAAAAAAAGACATTCATTGTATACACATATTTCTGGGGAGAAAGGATGTCTGTAATGTATTTGTGGGCACAGTTCTTGCATATTTGGCAGTTGGTCTGGAAAAATATACTGATCTCAACTAAGATCTAGATTTTATGGTTGTTATGAAGCAAAGCTAAATAAAATCATTTTCCTCTGAATAAAAATCCCACCCCTGTTATTCTTGGGAATTTGTTTTCCATAATGATAGACTAAGTCCTTCTCTGTGCAATGCCTCCTCCGCCTGACTAGCAGGAGACAGGACCTGCTATTTCTGTAGTGTTACTGATGAAAAAGGAGGTGTTTGGAGATCTATGCAGTGTGTGGAAGGGGAAGTATTGCCTTCTTCAAGAACAAGAGTTGTATTTAACTGCAAATTACACCTTTTACAAAATTAATCCAAAACTTATCTTCCGACTAGTACTGGCTGTTTGCTGACATGACAAAGTCTGGCAGTTATCTGTACAGTGGAGAATGGATCAGGGTAAAGCTCTCACAGTCTGAATAAGGTGGCTTTTTGTTGCTATTAATGTTTTTTGCAATACCTGTCGCTGTATGAGAATAAGAAGTTTGTTTCAAATGAGATGCTGGAGGTACCTATAGGAATTCAGAGCCAGTTAGATATTGCTTTGTGGGGGGAAGAGGAGGGGTGTTGATGTTATTTTTGAACAGTAGCATTAGAAAACTTCGGAGTTCATTATGGCTGCTGTCACCACATTCAGGATGTTTCTGTGCCTAGGACTCTAGAGTAATCAAAAGACAGTCTTAGAAAAACATGGTGGTGTTCATACGGGTGAAGGTGCAGGCTTTCAAAAGCCACCATTGTTATCCATGCGCTCATACTGGCAGCTCACTTGGGTAAAGAGAGTGAGAAGTGACACTGCTGTGAGATTTTAATCCATTCGTTGGAATAAGCAATGTTATTTTTTTTCTCTTTTTTACTCTTGTGAAATACATATTTTTGAGATACATTATCTAGAATTAGCAATGCTGCTACAGTAGTAATGATGATGCTGCTTTTAATTAATTTTAGGTGAGCTGAAATCCTTGGCCCCTCTCGACCGAGAGAAAATCCCTGCGTACAACTTGGTTGCCCGAGCCACAGATGGTGGTGGCAGGTTTTGCCAATCAGAAATCCATCTTATTTTGGAAGATGTTAATGATAACCCACCAGTGTTTTCGTCTGATCACTACACCGCATGTGTCTATGAGAATACAGCCACTAAAGCTTTGTTAACAAGAGTCCAAGCCACGGATCCTGATGTTGGTAAGTGAGTAACGCTGTGAACAATAATTAATGCTCAGGAAAACTCTGTGGTTGATGGAATTGCAATACAGATCATATTTTTTATTTCTGCCTTTCCTCCTTTTACTACTGCATCCTTCCCACTTTTCTCTCTTGTATTTCTCTAGTATTTCTTTAATTCTAAATGCTTGTGGCTGAGCTTGACATAATGGTATTACAAACAGAAAAGCATCATAGCTGCCACATGTAGTCTTTCATTGTCTTGATGGGCGATAGCTATGATTAGGGATATGTGATAGTTTTGGGGGTAAATTCCAACATTTTTCCTCCGGTGGTCTCATCTCTTTTCTTGAGCCATGATTTTGAATACCCATGCATCTGTGCAAATAATACAGTTACGTGCCATAGGTACCTATATCTGATTAATCACAGCTTTTCCAGAGTCTCATATCGCTATCACTCCCATTTGTTCCAGCTGGTTAACTTAGCTTAAAACTATTGTTGTACGCTGTGAATGTACATTATAAATGTTCTGGTTATTTAACTGTGCATTCTTTTAAAGTGTGATAGTTTATTATATGAGGACCTTAGCCTTGAAATCTGGGCCCAATTATAAATATTTAAAGGGGGAGGTAAAACCTACTGAATATCAGATGGGGTTTTTTAGCACATTCACTTCAGTTGGAATAAATAAATCCCTTAGTTTATTTTTTCTTCCTGGGGTTTTGGAGATGTTTTGTAAAAGCTGTGGCCTGAATAACTTCACATAAAATAACTTCACTGAATGAAAAAATATTTAACGTTAAAATCTTTTTTTTTTTTTAAGTACAATGCATGTTGGATGTCTCAGTTGTTACTAAGGCTGATAATGTAAATATACAGGAATCGGTAAAGGAGCAGCAAGCATTCATCAATGTACCTATGAAAAGATGGATTAAGCGCCTTGGTTGAAAAATCAAATTTAAAATTATGATACTGTCATGCAGTGAAAAGCCAATTAGTGGTAGTAAACTACTGAACAGTGTGAAGACCCAGTGGTGTTGTTTTCCACTGTTGCCTTAATTGTCATTTTCCTCATAGGTGAGATGACATTCAAGGTGAGAGGGGTGATAGAAAGAATTAGAATAAAAAGTTGTCAGTAAAAGTTCTTGATACCAACTCTACATAATGATATGGTTAACAATGGAAAAAATAATAAAAAAAGGATTAAAATAACATGAGCTAATGGCTACATCTTCCTTCTGAAACTAAATAAGTTAAAGGGATGTTTGTGATGAATGGGAAGGAGCTCTGTGCTTCCTTGATGATTAGACCTGAAAATCAAGCAAGACATATATCTTTTGATATATATATATCATATGAAAGTAACTCTGGTCTCTAAAATTGGATTTTATATTCATTGTTGTTCTGTTTGTTAGTCCATACTAAAACCACTGATTCCCTATTGCATATTGAATGAGTTCAGGTAGTGTAATGTTCCCATCAGAGAGAAAAATGTATTATTGATATTCCCAGTGGGCTATGATATTCCTGTAAGGTTTTGTGGAGCGTTATCCTGAAAACATCAGTGGAGCTAGTAATCATCATACAAATCAATTTTTAACATTCATGAGAAATCTTGCAATCAGTCTCAGAATCTTCCCATTCTTCTGCTTTGGACTTTAAAGAGCCATGTACTGTAAGGATAAGAATGTGTATAGAAGACACTGAGATCAAACTTGAGAGAAGTCAGTTTGTTGTCTAAAACTAAACACAATTTAAACATAAAACTGAAAATTTTGCGGTCAGGTGCTGTTGGATAATTAAGACCATTTCTAATTAACAGGAAAATAGTGTTATATCTGCCTTGTGCTTTTGATATCTCTCAAAATTCCTGAACTCATAACATCCTGGGGAATTTCAGGACTGAAACATAAATCGGTGTTTTATATCTTTGCAATTTGGATACATGCTTAGAAACTATCTGTGACAGATGGAGACACTGAAGGGGAGATGTGATTCTTCTTCACAGTATTCAACAGAAGGAAATGGCTTTAACTGTAGTAGCACACAAGATCGTTTTACATAACCTCTTCATATAGTTAGGTATCTCACATTAAGTGATCACATGAAGGACAGAGAATATATGTACGTCCCTGTGTTAAGATATATATTAGTAACTTTAATATAAAACAAATTGAATCATAGAATGTTTTGCGCTGGAAGGGACTTTAAAGCTCATCCAGTTCCAAGCCCCTGCCATGGGCAGGGACACCTTCCACTAGACCAGGTTGCTCCAAGCCCCGTCCAACCTGGCCTTGAGCACTGCCAGGGATGAGGCAGCCACAGCTCCTCTAGGCAACCTGTTTTTTCTCCCACCCTGCTTAGAATTCTTAATATTTCCAGAAGGTAGTATTTCCTGCTAGTTCATCACTAGGATTGGAAATGTACAAACTAAGAAATATAAGGAAATTGCTGGGTTTACATTTTTTTAGAGAAGTTCACAGGATTTTCCACCTCCCACTGTCTTCAAATCAAAGTGCCAAATTACTCCATCCTTTTCAAATTAAGGCATGAGAAGAGTTTGAGTGAATGCTGAGTGTAATTATCTGAGCAAACCCATCAGGCAACTGCAACATCAGCCCCTTTCGAAAGAATTAGGGTTGTGCTAGAGCAGCAGCACTGAGAAAACCTACACAGGGCTTTGTGGCTAGCACAACATTAAAAAATTTATGAACTTCAAAATAAACCTGGAGCCCAAAGCTGAGCTGCAGGTGCATGTTCATTTCCAGTGCTGCTCATGGTTTCTGCTTGCACAGTGTTGTGGCCTCGCTCACAGAATACAAGAATAAATGACAGCATAGTCCAAGCTCAGCAGCACTTTAAGTGATGGTTAAGTGCTGACTTATTTCCAGCTTTGCCTTGCGAATGACCTCCATACTCAGGCCCGATTCCATGATGATTGATGGTTTAGTCTACAAAAGGCAGGAGCATTCACTGCACTAAATATGAACAGTGCGTCACCTGTCCTTCTGCAGTCCTCTTCATCACCACTGGGGCACTGGCAGTTCTACGCTATCCACATTTGCTGTCAGTTTAGTGATTTCACTGACTTATTGATTTTTTCTGGGTTTATGATGAATATAGAGTTCTAATTATGCTCAAAGAAGGGACGACCTTGTCAGCCAGCTCTCTCTTGCCTGCCACTGAGAGACTGCCTTCCAGCCTCTGCATTATCCTATAGTTAAAGCCATGACTGGTACCTACACTTGCAGGTCCTTTCCCCATTTTCTGTGCAACCAACCAATATAGATTGACTAGGTTGTCTTGGAGCCAGCACCTTGTATTACATGCAGCCAATGTGCAGGAAAACACAGGCATGTAAGAAGACACATACTGGTAGGAGTGGCCATTATTTGATTGCAAAGAGTTCCCTATTGTACGCAGACCTCCCTCCTCTGTCCCCAGCTATCCCTCATTGCCTCGCCACTTCTTCAGCCCTGGGCTCATAGAAGTACATTGTAGAGGAGGTGTGGTGATGTGCAGCCTGCAAGGAGCCAGCTGGTGCACAGGATATGTCTGGCAAGCCAGATCTAGGAGTTTCTCAGAGACTGATCTGATTCTTCCTTGAATAGCAGCACACCCCAAACAGCAAAAGCCTGCACCCGCTCCCTTGCCCAGCCAGGACATCCTCTTTTGCCACCTGCCCTGTTCTTTGACATAGTTTTGTCCATGCCTTGTATCTGTTACAGTTCACAGTCCGCTTCCCGACAGGAATGATGTGTTCCCCTACCACATTTCTGCAGACTGTACAAATAGCAAATGAGTCAGGAAGAGCCCTTGCTGTGGGCTGAAGGTGAGGACCACAGTGCTGTGCGTGGTGACAAGGCAGAAGTGATGCAGTTTGGATGGCCTCGCTAGAAACATGTTTCCTGGGCTTGTGGATACAGAGGTGTGATGCTGCAGCGTTCACACGGTCACAGAATGGTTAAGACTGGACAGGACCCCTGGAAGGTCATCTTGTCCAACAACCCTGCTCAAGCAGGGCCACCTACAGCATGCTGTCTAGGACTGTGTTCAGATGGCTTTTGGGTATATTCCCTGAGTGCTGTGCAGTGTGGGCACCACAGGGGCCCTCTGAATAACCAGAGACCTACGCTGTGGATACAGACAAAAGCATAACATCCTCACCATGACCTGGTGACTGGCAGAGCGGTGCAGACAGGCAGAAAACCCACACTTGATGCCCTCTCTGACTGTCAGTTTTTCCCAAGCTGGACATAATTCAGAGAAGAATCACTGTCAGACAAGATTTAGTTTGGGGAAACATTCTACCAACCATATCTCATAACAGTTTTAATAGCACTGATAATGCAACCTAGAAAAAGAAGCAGTGTGCTATTTTGTCAAAGCATTTTGTCACTTTTGTGCAAGGATGCCCAGAACTGCAGCTTCCCAGCTTCTGCTGTAGGCTCTCAGCACAGTGACAACAGTGTGAGAGGTTTATTTGCCAGTTCAAAAAAAAACCTATTTAACTAGTTTGGGGGTGGAGGTATTTGAATGGTGACCCTGCTTTTCTCTTCTTTGCTCTCTGTGTCTGAAGCTTCGGTGCTTAGATGGTGTGAAGGAAAACAATGGGTGTTGAAAGCTTAAGTCAGGGAGCCAGGATAAGACTTGAGACCCTCCTACAGGTAAGTTTATACAGCCAGGTTTTACAGGTCAGTTGTGGTTGAAATTTGGTTGTGTTTATTAAAGAGTTGCATAGAGTTAAATAGTATTTGGACCTAGATTTATGAGAAGGATTCTGTAATCATCTGATTAGTGCATTTGTGTTTAATGTGGAGAGTTTAAATCAATCAAGCCTCTAATCAGTCTGGTTCTTGGTGTGGGGGGCTAATTACTCACATCTAGCGCAGAGTGGTAGAGACGCAGTGAAAGAGACTCAGGCCTTCTGGAGGAGCTGTTTATCCTTCTCACTAGCAGATATCATCTCCCTAACTCCTCCAGAGAAGGACAAGGTAGCAAACTGTGGCACATCATTGGCCTGGTGAGCATATGGGGAACCTGGCAAATGTGGGGAAGGGTTTCCTTCATCTTCTGATGGAAATTTTTACGTTGGATTTCGAAGACATCTGTGGTAAAACTGATATTTGCCCTGCGAGGTTTGACTTCAGTGATTTTGATCTTTCAATAAAGACTTGGTTTGTCAAAAAATTCCTAAAATCAAACCCTTTTCATGTGCAGGTGCTCAGGAAATAAGAGATGTCTTTTCTAGGGAAGGATGGTAATATAACTTTTTCAAGTTTCAGTCAATCCAGTCTGGATTGTACCTACCTCCAGGAGGGTGGTGAGGCAAGCATATTATATCTTCTTCTTGTCCTCTCCTTGTGTCAGTAGGAAAAATGAAGAAACCATTAAAACTATAAAAATTAAATATCTATCAGAAATAACAGCTGAGGAACACGCGTCATTCTCCAGGGTTTATCACTGTTTGTAGAACGTGGCATCAAAGTGCTGGTAAGCACAGCTCAGAAGAAAATCACTCCATTAGGTTGTTCAGTGGGTCACTGCTTTCAAGAACCTGTGCATTCAAGTAATGAGTACAGACTTCAGTGGTGGGCCAAGTGAGATTGCAGAAGTGTCTGAGAGGAAAGCAAGACAGTCACAACTTGATTAAGGAGCAGTTCTCTGAATTATGTATAATGGCAAGCAACAGAATAATAGAAATGGCGAAGTAGATATTGATTCTGGCATTTGCTGGCAAAACCAATACACAGCAAACCTCCACTTAGCATGTTTATTTATGCTGGGCAGGTCCCTTAAAATGGATTTAGAAACTTCTGAGGCATTCAGGATCTGAAAAAGACAAAAACAGGGATCAAAACACGAATAAAAAGAGTAACAAAGATGATAGCACAGAAGATTTACTAAAACCCAACAGCTAATAGGCAGATAATATTGGCAATGATGCCAGCACTGGCTAGGTTATTTCTGGATATTGTCTGTGTTCTTCTAAAATAAATATTTGCAAGATACTTTGCATAGGATGGCTCATTCTCTTTAAAACACACATAGAGCTTCCTATATCTTTACACATCTTTGCCTGACTGAGTTCTAAAATAGTCCAGGGGTTAGATTGCTAATGCAGGATATGAACGACCTGAATTATTAATTTCTTTTTTTGCAGAAGACAGGAGTAAGCATTGCTGTGTTGCTCCATAGCCTGGTGGATAAGTCCCCCAGGACTTACTCAATTAAAAGTAATAGTCTATGTCAATGTACCCTTGTACTTCTTCTCCCTGGAAATGTGTCCTTACCATCAGACTTCTGTTCCATACAGAGCGTGAGAGTTCAATGCCCCACTTCGCCCAGTGGGCTGGTTAGTCCTGAGGACTCCTGAGATGCAGGTTCACCCAGTGAGTTGTTCAGGAGAAAACCTAGCTTTTGCCTTCTCAATAAAAGCAGAAGCACTCCTAGGAATGCGGAGAAACAGCACACTGGGCCCCTGAAAAATTGCCAAATAAAATTTTATAGGCTCTGTGAGGTCTTAGATTTACCTGGTGTTAGGAAGTAAACAAACAAGGTGTTTGGGGATTGTGATAGAAAGCTTAGGTTTCTGCCTAAACAAGCCCTGCTTCGTATTGCTTATTTTGCTTCCCATGCCTAGGCACGCAGGAGACCTAATCCTATTAGTCAGTCTATATGACCCCTCTTGTAGGATATGTCAAATGGCCAGATTTTTAAAGCTTCATATAGGTAGTCAGGGGAACTTAGCCACTCAACTTGCATAGAAATAATGAGTATATGTGTATCAAGATAACTAAGATTCTGTGTTCAGCAAGTTCAGCAAGCAGAAGTCATCAACCCAATCTCATTTCCTTCTGCAACATGCAAAGAGGGTGTACAGAAAGAAATACGGGTGGTATGGCTTAGATTTAGTGAGGTTTTTGATATTGTACCACATGTTATTTTTATAAGCAAGCTAGGGAAACATGGTCTGCATGAAACTGTTGTCAGGTAAGTCTGTAATGACTGTTACACTGGAGGGATAAGTTAAGAAAGGTGATGGGTTCAGCATTCCTCTTACTTTCATTCCTGGATGGTTCGGTATGCATAAGATCTGTATAGCTACATGTCAGAAAGCAGAATGGGGCTGCAAGTACCCTGGATAGTGTCAATGTCAAAGTTGTGGGATTTAACAATGGAAAAGTAAGAAAAGTGGTATGGAAAAATAAATCCAAGTCATCAAGATAAATGTGAAATCCTTTGTTTAGCCAAGAATAACCAAGAGCATCCGTGTTGTTTGGGTAACGACTGGCTGGACAGCAGAACTGCAGAGAAGCAGCTGTATTATGGTGAACCACAGCCTGAATGTATGTTTACACTTTCATAGCAGTGTGAAAAGTCAAATATTTGAATGAGATGAGTAAACAGGAGTAATGCTGGAAAACAGAAGTAGCTCTTTCTGTTTACTTGGTGTTGGCAAAACCTGAGCTGAAAGGCTGTGTCAGGTTTTGGGTACAGCACTTCCAGGAAGATGTGAGCTACATGGAGATTTAAAGAAAGATCACAGGTCTGGAAAACATGTGCTACCAGGAAATGCTAAAATGGTTGAGAGGGGGTGCCAGGAAAAGAGAACTGAGATGATAAAGTATAACAGTCTTCAGATGTCAGACAAGTAGCTCTGAGAAAGGAAGTCAGCCTATGTTCTTTTTCTCTCCTTGGCTTTTATTCTTCTTATTCAATCTCAACAAAAAGTTAGAACAAGGTTTCTAGTTGTAAGAAAAGTGAGGCACTGGAGTGTGTTATCCGAAGAGGTTACACAAGTTCACAATCAAAGGATAGGCCTGTGTTTGGGGATAAATTGCATCCATCCTTTCTTTGTGCAGGGATAAGTTAGATGACCTCGCAAGATTCCTGCTGTCGTTATACTCTGACGTTTCTATTCATTGCTTTATTTTTTGAGATTTCCAAGACATTGTTAACAATATGGAGGCAAAGAACTAGACAAGGAGAATTGTACCTCTTGGATTATGTTGGCTGAATAAGCCCTGTATTTAAACTGAATCACTGAAACATACATATATGTGTGTGTGTGTATATTTATATGCATACACGCATACACGCATTTATTTTTATATATCTACTTGTGTGTTCATTCAATTGATTCAGGATACATTACCAATGTTTTCAGGTGCAGTGTGTAAACCTAGATCAGGTGTACCCAAAGTGGCCTTTCTCACTGCAGAAAAATAATCTTCTGCCTGATCAGCATAAGGAAGTGAATCACTCAGGGGCACTGATGGAAACAAGTATTCAAGTCCAGTCATGTAAACCAGTACCCTGTGCTATGTTAATATCTGCTAGAAGAGTGAGGGAGGGTGAGCCAACTATCCAGGTCTCATCTTCCCACTAAAAAAGACAACACCTGACTCAGCTGAAATGGAAAGCAGGAAGTGATCACACCACTAAAAGCTTACACCTGCCATTTCTGTCTAGCATTTCCCTTCAGTAAGGGGTTGGTTATCTTCATCTCTGTCCTCTGTGCCCCTGCTTTCATCCCATGGTACCATGGAGCAGTGGTGTGAGTGACAGTCTTTGGGGTTAAGGCTGTAGTGTCCCAGCAGAAAAGGGGGCACAGCAGTGAAAGCCTGTTTTGGTAGCAGTGTTATGGATTGAACTTGGCCAGCTATTCTGCTTAAGCTGTAAAAATCACTTGAAATATCTTTCCCTATTGGGCTATATATTCTTCTACAGTTCAGCAAGGTACTTCTGGCAAGAATTTTTTGTTTCATTTCAAGATGATGGAGTATTATAAAATCTGGTTTCGTATTCGTCTTTCGTCTTGTTTTCTGTTAATGAAGTTGTGAATAAAGCCTGTTAATGAAGCCTTTTAACTCCCAGTAATTGGTGTGGTTAACATTTGGGTAATCAGGAAGTGCCATAGGCACACGCTAGTGTCAGGAGTCTTACCATGAAAGACAGAGGCAAGAGGAAGCGCAGTAATCAGATACCAGGCTTGCAAATCACTGCTAAATTGATAAATAGCTTTTTTTTTTCAGCAATCTCTCTGGACAGCTTTCTAGTTTATTTCTTGGTTGTTTATTTTTAATGCTTGCCATTATTTTTCTTTCTGTAGGTTTTCAAAATGAAAATGAGCAGATGACAGTTAAGCATTATTTTCCAGAGATAAACACAGATGAGTGGGCTACCTATATTTGGGGAAACACATTGAATCATAGAATTACAGAATGGTTTGGGTTGGAAGGGGCTTTAAGGCTCATCCAGTTCCAACCCCATGCCACAGGCAGGGACATCTTCCACTAGACCAGGTTGCTCCAAGCCCCTGTGTCCAACCTGGCCTTGAACACTGCCAGGGATGGGGCAGCCACAGCTTCTCTGGGCAACCTGCCCCACAGCACCTCAGCACCCTCACAGGGAAGAATTTCTTCCTAATATCCAATCTAAATCTACCCTGTAGTAAATCATTAGTTAAGGAAGGCAGATAAAAAGAGAAAGGAGAGACACACTATGGTCTTTGGTACATGTAAATTGCTGTTTGTGTGTGATGCAGGCAGCATTTAGTGACCTCAGCCTTTTAACTGGTGTCAGTTTGGATCAAACTGTGTTATAACTCCACTGTTTTCAGTCGACTTCATTTCAAATACTGTGTTTAGTTTTGGGCCCTTCAAGAAGGACATTGAAATGCTGGAGTGGGTCCAGAGAAGGGCAACGAAGCTGGTGAAGGGTCTGGAGCACAAGTGTGATGAGTAACGGCTGAGGGAACTGGGGTTGTTCAGCCTGAACAAAAAGAGCGGGGACCTTATCACTCTCTACAACTACCTGAAAGGAGAATGGAGAGAAGTGGGTGTTGGTCTCTTCTCCCATGTAACAAGTGATAGGACAAGAGGAAATGGCCTCAGGCTGCACCAGGGGAGGTATAGATTGGGTATTAGTTAACCTTTCTTCACTGTAAGGGTTGTGGAGCATTGGAGCAGTCTGCCCACAGAAGTGGTGGAATCACCATTCCAGGGGGTATTTAAAAGACATGTACAGGTGGCACTTTCGGACATTGTTTAGTGGTGGACTTGGCAGTCCTAGGTTGATAGTTGGACTTGATAATCTTAAAGCTCCTTTCCAACCTGAGTGATTCTGTGAGTTAGAGAAATTTCATATTCCAGAATTATAAAGAGAAGTTATTTTATTTCCCTAGTGCTATTTAAAGAAGCAATGGCATAGAATATGTCAGTATGTGACATTCAGTGCATGCCGCTTTGTTTTATTACAGAAGAAAACAAGAAAAACCCCTGTTTGAAGGCTGGCATTTGAGGTACTACACGGCTGTATGTTGTACAAGCTCTTCACACCAGAGATTTGGCAAAGGGCAATATTCTATCATATGCTAATACAAGTCCAAATAGAAAATGTGCTTGCTTATTCCTTTATTTAAAAAAAATGTACTGCAATCCTCTTATAGTGATAGTAATTCCTGCAAAGCTTTCCGTGTTCAAATAGCTTATGTTTGTGATTGGCACCTTAGAAATCTGAGGAGTTTAAGTGGATAAGTGAATAGATACAACGCAGTTTGCAAACATTAATCCCCGAACAGCTGTGGGCAAGCAATGTGGGAGGATTGCTCTCTTTGCCAGGGCAGGAACCATGGTGTTGAAGCAGTTGTTTCCTTTCAACAGAAATCCTCTCCTTTTTAACCACAGCAGAATCTACCATTGCCTCGAGGGATGCCATTGGCACACACTGGTGGACACTTCTCTCTCATCGTATGGTAGCCCCTGGACTAAAGCATTTTGGATTTCTGTCGAAATAACTTCCTACTTCAACTTTGCCCCATGCCCATTTTGTCTTCAGCCTCAGGTCAGGAAGCTGAGTGGAAACAGCTATTGATATAACAACACTTTCTTCAAAGTGCTGGTTTTGCCACACCTTTTCAGTGGTTTAATTTCCCTCCCAGCAAGCAAACATTAAATTCCAGCCTGTGGGAGAAGTTTAGCAGGCAGCTGAGATCTGCTTCTGTATTTCTCCTTCTCTTCTGCTGCTGCATTCAGGCTGAAAGCCACCAAGGGCTGGTATCTGCGAGTGTCTCAGCTCAGGTCCTCTGCCCTCATCTTCTCTGTCCTTGCATAAAATGGCATTTTCACCTGTAAGAGCATTTCCTTCAGGTCCCGTGAAAAAAATAAGACTGGCTTTGTCATCAAACCAGAGTAGTACAAGATAACCCACATCCCTGGAACTTCTGTATTCTTCTCCTGTTTTCCTTGAAGGAAAAATAAAAGCACTTCCCTTCAAGAAGTAACTCCTTTTCTGCCTAAAAGTCCCTTATATTAGAGATCATAGAAACTGAAACACCACAATCTCTTTTTGAACCGTCCCCACTGTATGATCATTAGCAATCACTTATAAAAAAAATAATATTTTGTTAATTACTGGACATCACTTTAAGAAGTAGAATACAAGGAGAGTGGTCAGATTATGGATCAATCAGATTGCAGTCACCAGAGTTATTGCATCCTCTGTGTAAACACACCCTATGTGGTGCAACAGCTTTGTCTTTGCACACTCTCCATTGCAAGGTACTCTTGTTGAAGTTTTGGGGTATTTCAAAGTACAAGTCATGAGTAGGCCATCTCCCTTCTAGCAGTTTATGTCTTTACATGTTGTGGTATCTAAATATTTGGTCTTGTGCCCAGGTAAGCTGCAGTGAGTATCAAATAGGGTGTTTGTGCCAGACTAGAACCCAGAGAGCCCGAAGGCTCTTCTGCAGTCACAGACACATATGTGAAGGAGGTGTGTGTCAAAGTCCCTGTCTCAGAGAAGTATTTAATCCTGAGTAGAAGCTGGCAAACATCAAGAGAGCCCAGTACAGAATACTAAATAGCTTTACAGTTAAAACTCATGTAGGTTGGGTGATCAACTGCATGCTCTGAATCAGGCAAAATCCCATTTTCCAGCATCGCTAGGGATCAGTTCTAATTACTAGCTCTTTAATTGTTCTCATTAGGTCTGTCGCTCTTCATAAATGGAAGTTTCAGGAGGATTTCCAGCAGGAGATGTTCCCCTGTTGGAAATGTAGACGCACCTCCATCCATTTAGTCCCTCAAAACCTTCCACTTACCAAGGTGTTACTCCTTTGTCACTTTTGTCAGTTTCGGTGATTGTCATCCCACAGAGCATTTGAAAGCTTATAGAGAGAGTAAATGAAGAGGTGAGTGTGGTCTCCACCAGGCTGTATTCAGAGTCTAGGTGTTTCAACATATGAAAGGGTCTCTGACTAGTTCATGGGCTGAGCTCAATTCCTTGTCTGTAGGATAGGAGTCTCCTCCTCAGCTGCTCAGTTTTTACTGAAGGAGGGCCTCTGTGTTTTTCACATTTGAGATGCCATGGTGAATAGAGAGGTTCTGCTGTGATAAAAACAAAGCAAAACACCTGGTTCATTAAAATATTGCCATTTAAAATTTTCCTTATTTTAAAGACACATGAAATGTATGAAATACACTCTGGTGTCTCAAGCGCTGCATAAAAACATTATTCCCTGAAGGGGCCAAATAGTAATTCCAAATGCTCTCCAAGTACGGTCTGGAACTTTGTAGTTGTTCTAGCTTTTATGTACATGTGATTGAAGAAAGAGTCTCCCAGCTCCCCCTTGTGTGGATGCTCTACTCCTGCTACATCAAGCAGAAAACAACTGTGATTTGTGCTGCTTTTGATCAGATATTTCTACAATGCTTTGCTGCTGGAAAGCAGAATAATACTGCCACTAATTCTAAATTAACAAAATATGCCTAGCAGGGGTTGGTAGCTCTTGCTCTTCTGATTAATGTCAGGGTTGTAAAGTTGGTTCTCAGACAGAAAGGGCAGCAAATGCTCAAGTGAGAGATGTTAAAAGCAGAGACTCTTCATTTTAGCAGATCTTTGTGTTTTAGTTATAATCTCTTAGTGAAGCAGCTAGGACCAAATCACAAAATCAAATAGTGTCCAGGGAGCTGAATTAGCTCATATCTGTGTTCACTTTTAATTAGATTTGAAACGGCTATCCCACTGTAGTCAGCAAGCAACAAAGTCAGTACCTTCCCCTCAAGCCTTATTACTGACAACAACCTTAGCATAGAGCTGCATATTCAGCAGCTGCGTGGATAGGTGTTATGTATTGGGCAATCCAGACAGGATTTGAAAAACACAGGGCATCTTTCATACAACTCAAGTTTTGCTCTCAAATCAGGGGAGTAGGGGACTTTCTGAAATGTCCATATTATGGCAGGAGTTCTTTGATGCAGATTTTGTCTAACAGATACTGTCTTATGATAATATTTTTCTGCTCAACAGTAGAATCAAGGCAGCAGTGGTAGAAAGTACATTATGTGCCACCTGATGTATTTTTATGGGTTTATTTTTCCCTTATGTACATTTCTATTCCTTCAAGATGTGCTCTGAGACTTTTCCAATTTCAGCATTCTGCCTGTTTCATCTAATTCAATTGTAGGTTTTCTGGGCAAGGACCATATCTGGATTCTGCTTTCCAGTTTCATTACACAACAGTTCTGCAAGGTGATTTTCCAAAAAAAAAATATCATGATGAGGGAAGGGACTTAACTTATCCACAGGGATTTGACAAGAGCAAGGGATTTGAAAGAGCAGGGATTTGGAAGAACAGGTCCTGGTCTCCCAGACTTTCAGCAGTACTGTACCTATAGGCACTCCTGCCTCCCTGTGCTGCACCCCACCGAAAATGATCAGTGCGATAGCAGATTTTGCTTAGGGTTTCTGTTGGGTAGGAAGAGGTTTTTTCTTTTCTTCACTTTATCACTTTCATATGCTTTTCTTTCAGGTGTGAACAGAAAAGTTACCTATTCCCTGGCAGACTCCGCAGGTGGCTACTTCTCAGTTGACCAGTCATCAGGAATCATTATTTTGGAGCATCCACTTGATAGAGAGCTTCAGTCTTCCTATAACATCAGTGTGAAGGCCTCAGATCAGAGCATTGTGCTGACCTTGTCCTCGTTTGCCACCGTTACCATTACAGTGCTAGACATTAATGACAACCCCCCTGTGTTTGAAAGAAGAGATTATCTTGTTACAGTACCTGAAGACACCTCACCTGGTGCTGAAGTCCTTTCTGTTTTTGCTACAAGCCAAGACATTGGTACTAATGCTGAGATTGCCTATCTCATCAGATCGGGAAATGAGAAAGGGAAGTTCAGGATTAACTCAAAAACAGGTTTGTAAGGTGGTCCTTGCCTGTAATGCAAAATGAAAACATCAAAAAGTGTGAATGCTTTGGGGAAAGCTCTTGGGTCAAAACATTTCCAACAACAGACTTAGAGCTTGTCAATGTGGAATTAGTTGCACAGTTAAAAACCAATTTTAGGTTGGTGATGTAAACTGCAGTCACACTCAGCTGCCCCAGCTCGAGTAGAGAATACTTTTCTCCATTAGTATGTCTGTTGAAGTCAATGTAGATGTGACAACCCATTAGCCAAACTGTGTAACCTTCACCGTTATGAACACTTGCAATATTTACCCTCTTACCAGCTGAGTACAGCCTCAATTGCCTCAACCTCAGCAAGCATCAGGGCAGTGCTATCAGGACCTAACATGATTAGCTGGCAGTCCTAACATGTAATTGCTGTTTATGCAACTACAATGACTTATGTTGCTTCTGATTTGTGTTGTCTAACAGTTGACTTCAGCTATGGTTTGGGTTTTGGGTTTTTTTGGTTATACATCACAATTTTAAAAATGTACTGATGCTTCTTATTAAGAAATACTAAGAAAAGCCACCTTATTTGGTGAAAATGGCTCCAATTCTTCTCCGGTTTCTTTTGCAATGCCTTAGTGGGTTATATTCTTTATCCCTATTGAGGTTTTAATCCATCAACAGTAAACTGTGATCCTTCTGTGCTTCCTGTAGTGGATCCCCTTACTTTCATAACATTCAGGACGGCCAGTACAAATCTGAATTTTGAAAGCTGGAGGTGTCACTTGTTTGAGTGCAGCTGTAATATCCAGTAACCTGCAAAATCTCAGAATGATGCATTGTGTCATTTATATTACGGTGTGCAAAAATCTCTCTCCACTCTGCAGAGGCCGCTGCCTTACATGTAAGGGACTTAACATAATTGTGTGTTGTCTGTTATCTTCATAATGTTGATTAGTGCTAACAAAATTTAAACATAAATATGCCTAGACAGCGATACTTAACTTCACATTTAACAGTGAAGCCAAGGAGATAAATCAATAAAAAAACATAATGAAGCTTAATCACATAAAGAGAAAAAAACCAAAACTATTTATTATTCATTAATCTGTGACAGCTCCATTATTATCAGGTTAGAGGCAGGAGCTCAGTTTCCAGACAGCCGGGTGCTGATGTAGCATGCCTGATCAGGGCTTGAAAAATAATGCCTTTCACACCATTTACCAGTGAGAACTCTCTGCTAGCCACTTGGAAGCTTCTCTTCAGGGCTTCTGCTTCCAGCAAGTCATGCTGAAAGGTAGGATTCATTTGGAGAGAGCCCAGACAAGATTAAGAATGATCTGAGGTGTGTAAAATATGGCTTACCAGGAAAGACTGAAAGAATTGGGGCTATTTAAGCTAGAAAAGAGAAGACATGCTGTTAGTATTCAAGCCTGTGAATGAAGAGGAGCAGAATAAACTGTGCTCCCTGCCCATTTGTGGGCTTAAATTGCATTTGGATTATTTCAGTTAAATGATAGGAAAAAATTCCTAACTGTAATGATTATTAAGTATTGAAGTGCATTTCCTAAGAAGGTTAGGAAACTGATATCATTGGAGGTTTATGGGAACATTACATACAAGTACATTCAAGAATGATTACATTTAGCTGACCTGTGTTGGGCAGCAGTTGGACTAACTGATCTTTAAGCCACCTACACCCCTGAGCCTGATGGATCTATATCAGAAAGGATTTAGCTTGCCAGGGTCAAGGATTTGCATTTAAGTCTTTTCTGCCGTGCCCAATACCACTAGCTCCTTCAAGGCATCACTGATTATCTGTACACAGCCCACTTCCCTCTTCTTATTAAGGTTACATGGGAAACAAGTGGAAGGGTTGCAAAAAATTGTTTCTATCCTACAGGGGCTCTAGGTGCATGGAGCAGGTCAAGTTACACAGAATCTTAGTTGTGATTGTGTAGTGAGGGAACCCAAAATTTAAAAACCTAGTTGAGTGGGGAAGTCCCTGTTTAATCACATAAATGATAGACAACTGGTTCCTCAAAGGTATTCATACCCCATTCATTTGTATTTAATTTGTGAGAAGTTAATTACATGGGAGTGAATTTCTGTTGACTCATCAAGGCTGATTTCCAGAGTTGGCAGCCAGTTCTCCCACAGCTCTGCACAAGCCCAGTTAAATGGGTAGATTTGCCCCCACTTCTCCATCGATAATACTCATACAGTGAAAGCTGTTTTCATGAGAAACCATTGATTGCTTCATGAATTCATTGCTTGTGATGGTCTTTCCTGCAGAGGCAACCCAAGTGCAATTGGCATCATTCTTTAATCAAACATCAGAGGTAGAAACCTGACCAAATATTTTTACTATGTTGGACAGTGTTAGTGTAGTATGTGTGCCATGGTGACAAATAGCATGGTGTACTGTTTACTACAAATTCCTTAGTCCATAACACTTATTTGTTTATCTCTGGCTGTTGACATTCCCTCCCTTGCTTCAAAGGAGTGATTTCCATTTTGGATGCTTTGGATTATGAAACGTGTAAGGATTTCTACTTAGTAGTGGAAGCAAAAGATGGAGGTACTCCAGCCCTGAGCGCCGTTACAACTGTAAACGTGAATGTGACAGATGTCAATGACAACGCACCGAAATTCAGCCAGGCGGTCTACAGCGCCGTCATCAGCGAGGACGCTGCCATTGGCGAGTCAGTGATAATGGTGAGTGAGGCTGTGGCCAGCCCTTAGGTGGGGTGAAGGCCTCCGCCACACAGAATCATAGCATCAATTAGGTTGGAAAAGACCTTTAAGATCAACAAGTCCAGCCTTTACCCCAGGACTGCCAAGTCAAACCATGTCACTAAGGGCTTGTCTACATGGTTTTAGAACACTTCCAGGGACGGTGACTCCACCACTTCCCTGGGCAGCCTGTTCCAATGCTTGATCACCCTTTCAGTGAGGAAATTTTTCTTAATATCTAATCTAAATCCCCCCTGGCACAACTTGAGGCTGTTGCCTCTTGTCCTGTCACTTGTTACTTGGGATAAGAGTCTTGACCTTTAATAAAATACTGCTACACTAGTTAATAATGGTAACTACTGCATCTTCAATTACCCTAACTGTTCTCTAGCCAATACTTTGCATATGCTACTGCTTTCCAGGCTGCTACCAGTTTTCTCCCAAAATAAAGTAGTAGTAGTACCAACTGTCTCTTTTTAACCCCAATATGCTGTCAAAGAGCAATGGTATATTTAAGGAATTGCATTTCATGAGTCATCTAGAAACAAGTGGATTTTACTGGAAAGGGAAAATTCAGCTTTTCAGTGAAATGCATAGTATTTGCATAGTCTGGCATGCAGCGTGCTATACCCAAACCTCACAATACTCTTATCTTGGAACTTTTGGATCCAAAAAGAAAGCGTTAAACAGAGTCTTAAGGTTGCAATATTGTGTATTTTTTAAGGCTCAAATTTTGAAAAGGCCCAAGGGGAGCCTTGTGTCAAAAACTGATTGGCTTGATGCTTGTCTTGATGCTGTAGAATCATAGAATCATTGAATAATTAGGGTTGGAAAGGACCTTAAGATAATCTAGTTCCAAAACCCCCTGCCATGGACAGGGACAGGTAGCAGTTCAGTTGTAACTATTCTGATGGAATACAAAGTCTTATTTTTGGGGGTGTTAAGTAATTAATGTATCATATAGATTGCTTAATATTATTTTTGCTGATTTTCACTCTTTTCTCAATAAAGTTGATAGCAGAAGATCTGGACAGCCCATCCAATGGCCAGATTCATTTTTCCATTGTCAGTGGGGATCGAGACAATGAATTTTCGGTTGATCCTGTTTTGGGACTCGTGAAGGTTAAAAAGAAATTGGACAGAGAAAGGGTAAGACATACCCACCCCAAACCTATCCTGACCGCATCTCCAAGCCAACTGCTCTGCAAACATTCCCATCCTGCACCGACACAGCAGCAGAGGCCAGACTGGGGTAAAAAAGCAACACTGGATTTCTCCTGTGTTGCCACAGGCCACTATTGCTGTGTTAATGAGCTGCCTCCTCTCTCCTGTGCATGCAAGCGCACACATGCACCACTGTGTGCAACGCAGTGATTACAACATACTCCAGATTGTAGGACAATACACATTGGAACATACACCAAGCACCGAGCTGAGACCTCAGCCATTAATTAGCGCACTGCAAAACATGTCACTGGGGAGGTGATGTTATGAAGTGTCCAGGCTGTACCAAAAGTGAAGGAGTGCTTCATTAAACAGATTCTGCTGCTTTGTTTGCTCCCTGGATTATTCATTCAGGGTGATTTATCACCGTTTTGCCATAACTAGCAATTAGCAGCTTTTGGGGGGAAAAAAAACAAACACAATTGCCTGTGCTACTAGCAGGGCAGGAGAGTGTTACATGGCTTTGGGGGCAACATCTATGCCTCCTGCCACCGACCAGTACATCCATTAAAGATTGCTGTCTTCAGAATATGGGCTCAGCTGGAAAAGCTCTCTACTGGAAGCAGGGCTACTGCTTAATACAGTGGCAAATATCTTTTCTGTATTATCACAAAAGCAGGATTAAATTCTCAGGGTTTGGTTGGAGAATGACTCTACCACAGACTGACAAGGACAGGGAAGTAACAATGGCTGTGCATGTGACATTGCTCTGATATATTCCTCTTAAATGGTAGAGACTTCATTTCTTAATATGATTTTATTTCGTTTCTGAAGCGTGCTCGTATACAACTGCATTCAGACACACACGTTTACCCTCACCAGCGTGTGTACGTTTAATGCCAACTCTGTTAAATCTGCATTTTCCAAAGTTTCCCTCGTTTAAAATAAAATATTGCCTTTTTCTGTGCTACCTTGGCACATTTCTTAGACACAGGTGTTTCTGACCCCTTCAGGGAAAATGATACATGATGCTCCATCTGCTGTAGATCCCCAAAGGCAGTGCTGACTCCCAGGTTTCAGCGGTTTAAGGAAACTCATTTCCAGAGCTGCAATCACATAGAAACCATGACTTTTTGCCATCTACCTTTCTGGGATACACTGAAATGAAAGCAAACACACACAAAATTGGGGAAAGATCCCACTAAACTGTCAGTCTTAGCTAGCAGTAGAAATTGCTGCTCCAAAGTTGGGGGGAAGGGGGAAGAATATTGTCTGCCTCAGTTTCTCAACTTTCCACAGTTCAGGATTCTTCCTCCCTGCTCTATCACTGTGCCTCCACCAAATCACAGTATTTCTCCTCCTTACAATTACCAAAAAGAAAAACCTGTTTCCCTTTTCTTTAGGTCGGTCTCACATCCCAGCAGAGCCCCCTTGTTTCGTACACTTGGCCTCCTACCCAAATGGCCTTTATTTATCTAATGGCTTTGGATTTTCTAACACTTTAGCATTATGCTGTCCCCCTCTGCAGGGTTGTGCTTTTTCCCCTTACCAGCTCTGCATGGCGAGGCTGGAGCTGGATATTTTATCTGGCACAAGTTTTGCCCTTTGCTTGCTCCCCCATGGAGGTATTCCCAGGCAGACATGTCGGCAGCAATCCCTGGGAAATGGGAACAATATACAGTAAGAAGCAGTTGTAAGACCTAAGGAGTCCAACATAAGGATGCAGTTCATAAAATCAAATTGTCATCCATAAGCTGTGCATAGACCGAGCTTTAGCAAATTGTCACATATGCTCACACCTCACGCTCAGGCACATATGTGTGTGGAGGGCCCAAGCGTGATGCACTGAACTGCCCACACCATGCTGAGTAGTTTATGTCTGTTGCAAACAAGTCCTTATCTTCTACTGAGTGGTTTATAACAGCCTGTTTTTACAGACACTGTTGCCCTTAGTAGTCCCAAATGTTTTCCGGTGTGTGTTTAAGCCAACTGCCTGTGAACTTTTCTTGGTTCTCCATAGCGGTGTTAGAAACACTGTGTGTCAAACTGAGGTTGTCTCTAATAAGCAATTTGTATAATAACCTGGAAACCAACCACAAGATAAATAGAATCAGGTCACATATCCCAGCTGACACCTAGGAGAGATGAAAATGTTAGCTACAGTAGTAATGGCTGAGTTTGGATATTATCCATCATTTATTTTTTGTCTGCCTCTGTTTCAAGAATGCATCATCTGATATGGTCATTTTAATACCATAAAGTTGTTCTGTTTATTGATAGCCTTATAAAACAGAAGTTGGGACACCCTAGCAATGAACAGGATAATGTTATACTAAGGGCAGGGAAGGTAATGAGGCCAAATAGCTTTACTTAGAATGTTGTAGGTGGTGCGCTGGATGTAAGGAACATAAGTTAAAATTTAAGACTGCTTTCACGATGATTTAGTGTTTTCACCTTTTTGCAGATATCTGGTTATTCATTAGTTGTCCAGGCAAGAGACAGCGGCACCCCTCCTTTGTCTTCGTCTGTGACGGTCAATGTGGACATTTCCGATGTGAATGATAATGGCCCTGTATTTACTCCAGCTAACTATACCGCTGTAATTCAAGTAAGTTTATCCTGCACATAAGAAACTTCCCCGAATTTCAAAATACAAAAGCATTTGGTTTCAGTTAAGTAGCTTTTGATGATGTATCTGCAAAAGATGCATTGAGTGATCTTATCTAAAGGAAAGTATAAACACGTCTTTCTTAAGTCTTTGGTGAGTTTCTGTCTGCTGAGGCTTCTTAACAGTCACGCATTTTACCATTCATCCTTGTTGTGCCAGGTACTCTGGCCTCAAAAAGTCTGAACTGGGATGAGTTTGCACTTTTTACACCTTGCTTCAGGGTGTTAGACTAAATGGTTAGCCAGTCGTGATCAGACACAGTATCAGGCAGAGCTCATCTGTCCCTGGAGATGTCTCTGCTGCCCATCCGTGCGGCACAAGAGGCGTCAAATAAATGCTTCTTGAGAACTGCCATATTGAGCAGAGAGCATTTAGTTGAATATTTTTGCTAGTGAAACATGTTATTTTATGATTGTGATATATGTGTCATTTAAATCCTTTTCTTTATACACTGTGTATATGTGTAAAGGAAAATAAACCAGTGGGCACAAGCATTTTGCAGCTGGTAGTGACAGACAAAGACTCTTTTCACAATGGCCCCCCTTTTACCTTCACCATCCTCACTGGCAATGAAGAGGAGGAGTTTACGCTGGACCCTCACGGCGTCTTAAGATCTGCAGTCATCTTCAAGCACATGGTGGCAACTGAATATGTGCTCTGCGTACAGGTATGGCTTGGTTATTGCATCTGCATAGGAAGAAAAACCCTCATCGTGGTAGTTCATCTGTACATTGCCTATATGGGTTGGTTTTAATTGACTGTATTCTGTGAGTAAATAACATGCATTCCAGTTTGCAAGAACACAATATGGTATATTTCCTTTGAAGTCCTTAAACCTAATTTCATATAAATATAAATAGGCAGCCAGCAACCTTTCCAGTTTCCTCCACATGAAATGAATTTCCTGAGCAGCAGCCATTATGATTTAAGATTTTCATCTTTTTTTTTTTTTTCTGTAGCTAAGTGAGGAAAATAAGCAAAAATGCATCCCATACTGATAAATACACCACAGAACAAGCGACAGCAAAATATTGTTCTAGGAAGGACAATCACTTCTGCTTTTTAGTCATAAATTTAATCATAAAATTTTGGATGCCTACCAAGAACTCATGAAATCACATTTCCAAGGTCAACTTAGCTTTTAAAGAATGTGAAAATAAGATATGCAATAGAAGTCGAGCTCAAACTTACCTTTAGAGTCATTGTTGGGGAACTTGGTAACCAGGGTAATTTTGATTACAGAAAACTGTAAATCCAAAAGGAATTTGTCCACGTTTCTCAAGCCTGCCAGAGAAAATGTACTAGGGTTCATTAAATAGGCAAGTCTAAGGAATGAACAACACCTCTTTGTTGAAATGGGACATGGTCCTATAAGCTAAGTCTGAAATGCAGGCTTCCTCCACTTGCTTTGCTAGATTTGATTTCTGTAAACACAGCCTGTCTGCTCCTTTGCATTAACAGCATTTAATCCCAGCAACATCCTCAGATAGCTGCAATTCAAAAACTATAAGCTCTGACACTAATTAACAGTTGAAATTGAAGTGAGTTTTACAAGTTTGCCATTTAATATTCCTGAAACCTATCTTTTGAGCCTTGTAGGAAAATAAAAACAACCCTCACCTTTCATTCTTACCATGCCCTCATCCCGAAATACCCTTCTTTCAGGGCAACTTACTAACCAAAGTTCCAGTTCAGCCAAAATTTGGCATGAGAATTACATTTAAGCCGCATCCTTTAGCTATATAGATGAATGTATGTCATATAAATGAAATATTAGATCACAGCATTCGAGATGCACCAACATGTTCAGAAAACCATGCTATTAGATTCCAGAGGCCTAATTCCCAATATTATTTTCTTTAGGGATTTCTGCAGTGAAAATATAATTTATAGTTTCCTGCTGTGTATAGACCATAGAAATGTTTCTTTCCATTCATATGTGGAGTGCTGCTTTCTCCTTCTCCATCTCACCTTCTCATCCTCCTCTGTCTTAGGTTTATTAAAAAGTAATGTTAAAGTTGAAAGTGGAATGGGAAGTAATCTCTTTGCGTGTATGTGTGTCCGCGTATACATAAAATCGTTTTTAAAGGACTTCAGCCAGGCCTTTTAGGAGTTAAGATGAATGAATTTTAGAATGTCTTAGAGTTACTAATCCTTTCCTAGTAATGTCCTTATTACTGATGCCATCCTGCTTTTGTTTTGTTATTCAGCTTGTGAATTTTCCTCCCCATGTCCAAATACAAAGATCTTTGAATGTGTGCTACATCTCAGCCCAGTGGTAGGAGTGGTCTTTTCTTCTCTAGAGCAAATGAATGTGTGAAGCAGTATATCTTAATAGTGACTACAATGAAGCATTTTCCTTAGTGCAGGAAAGGGTACTGATTCAAGTTTGCACACCTTTCTGTCAAGATGGCCTTGCATTTTTCTGTCATACTTGCTCTTTTGTTCTCTATAAAAAAGTTCAGATGATGCTATCGTATGTGCTGTTGGTCGTACAGTCATCTGTCCAAGTGCAGTGCTGCTCTCATATTTTGTCATTAGTAACAGCACAAGCACCCTATTTAGTTTTTGGGGGGTGATAAATTTCATTTACTTCATGTATATTTCTTGACTGCTTCAGGTAAAGTAGTACAGTGCTCTGAAAATATCTGAAGTCTCTCACATCCGCACAAGTTAGGCAGGGTCTGAAGCACCTTGGAGCACACCAAAGCAATGCACAGACTGATGCTGGTATTTCACTGGGCTGAAGTCTCTTTTCCAGGGTAGAAGCAAGCCCAGACTCTATTTGGTGCAGAATATACCACACTGTTGGTATATTCTCTGTTGTGAAGACGACAGGTGATAGCTGCGGGATCCTGGGAACATTTCAGTTTAAGTAATGAGACATTCTGCTGACACATTTCTCTCTGCAATCCACTTAGATGAGATATCTGTGCTTCCCTAAAGAATTTGTAAGTTCAGCTGCTAGAAATGACTGAGATTTTTCTTTACATACATATTTTTCAAATCCATTTGGGAAGTTCTTTTGAGCTGTCTTCAGAATTACTGATGCTGTGAAGATACGTATAGCAAGAAGTTCTGGTTGCTGGCTGTGTTAGATGTGTGGTTTATTGTTTGTTTGTTTTGTGTTTTCTCTCCTAAATTACATTAGGCAAAGGATTCTGGGAAGCCTCAGCAGGTTTCCCACACCTATGTTCAGGTGAGGGTCATTGAAGAGAGCATTCACAAACCAACTGCCATTCCACTGGAGATTTTCATTGTCACCATGGAAGATGATTTTCCTGGGGGAGTCATTGGGAAAATTCATGCCACAGATCAGGATGTGTATGATGTCCTCACATATACATTAAAATCAGAACAGAAAAGTTTGTTCAAGGTCAACAGCCATGATGGGAAGATCATTGCCCTTGGAGGGCTCGATAACGGCAAGTATGTCCTGAACGTCTCTGTCAGTGATGGGCGGTTCCAGGTCCCCATTGATGTTGTGGTCCATGTTGAGCAATTGCTACAAGAAATGCTGCAGAACACGGTCACCATCCGTTTTGATAACGTTTCCCCAGAAGACTTTGTGGGCCTTCACATGCACGGGTTCAGGCGTACCTTGCGAAATGCAGTGCTCTCCCAGAAACAAGACAGCCTACACATCATCAGTATTCAGCCAGTGGCAGGCAGCAATCAGCTTGACATGCTGTTTGCAGTTCAGATGCACAACGGTGGTTTCTATAAGCCTGCCTATTTGATTCAGAAGCTTACCAATGCAAGGAGACACTTGGAAAATGTGATTCGTATTTCTGCTATCTTGGAGAAGAATTGCTCTGGACTGGATTGTCAGGAGCAACACTGTGAGCAAAGTCTGTCTATTGATTCACATTCCCTGATGGCCTATAGCACGGCACGAATTAGTTTTGTGTGCCCCCGCTTTTACAGGAATGTGCGCTGCATGTGCAATGGTGAGTACGGCTCCCTCTTCCCCTCCCATCTTTGCACATTATGCGATAGGATCCGTTTTATTCCTCTGATGCAGATTAGAAGGGGCATTTCAATTCAGTCCGTTAAAGCATGACTGGCTGATGTACTGGGGGAATTGATTTCTCAGGCTCAGGAAGAATTGTGCGCGTTTACTAATGTAAATGGAAGTTGATGAACTTTGGCCTTTTACAACAAAGACCTCCTTGCTGGAGGCTCTGTAATCAAAGACATCAACCAACTTCAGGGGAAGGGAAGAAGGAAAGGGAGAGAAAGGGAGGGGAGAGGAAGAGATGTGTTTTCCCACCCAGTTGGTGCCACCACTGGAATAAACCTTGGAGTGTAACCATAGCAGAACATCCTGGTCTGCAGCAATGCACCAGCAGTATCGAAGGAAAAGGACACCTGACCTGACCCATGCAGGGTGAAAGGCCTGACCATTTATGCTATAGTAGGTGACAGGGTGAGTTTCAGGCTGCTCCACATTTTGGCAGAGATTTCACATGGGCATGTATGACAAATAGACTCAAAAGCCAGTCTTCCTCATGATTCCATACTTGGAGTTTAAAACCTCAGGCAGTTACAATAATAGTTCTGTTTCTTTTGTTTGCCAGGCTGTTTGCTCCGCATTCCACTTCATTTAAGAGCAGAGAGAAAAGCTGCTGTAAAATCAATACATCTAAGTCTCCCTCATCTTAAGCGCACATGCACACATACACACACACAGAGCAGCACAAGAATGCCACAGCCATGTCTCTCAGTAACCAACCTTTGTTTTTGCAGCAGTCAAGCAGGACTTGGTGTCCTACCTATACTGCCATAGATGTTCAGTCCTATAGAAGTATCAGGTTTCTGTATTCGAGGTATTTTCGTGTGTGTTCAGGAACAGACTGGTCCATTTTTAAGTAATAGCATTGCACGTTTCAAACAGATGTATAACAACAATAAGTGACACCTGAAAGGTTCTGAAATAAAGGATTTTCACAAGCTTAAAGAGACAGTGATGCACTATCTTTCAGTTGAGTTCAGGGGCCAGTGCAGGAGCATTGTCTGCAAAATACTTTCATATTCCCCAAGTCATAGCTTTGTCTCATTTTCATACCAAGAAATCACAAATCTTCATCTCCATGGGGATAGTGATAGCCCTCACTGTCAGAAATGGGTGTTTTGGCAGCCAAAATTTTCATTGTTTATAATTTCATTTCACTACTTATTAAAGTCAATAATGATGTATTATTCCCTTCGGATACTAATAGTAGATCTGCCACATAATCCCTTATCTTAACTCAAAAAACAGGGACTTTGCAATGCAGTACAGTTCTGATCCAGCAGCTCCCTCCCTTTTGCCTCCCTGCACAGCAAGTTTGCACTGGAAGCCCAACAGTTCAGCTGGGACAGTGATTTCCAAATTTGCCCGTCATGTACCAGCCAATCCACAAAACACATGGCAGGCTGCCGGAAGGCAGTGAGCTTCTGCAGACTGCCTGTGATCCCTGGCCTCTGGACTATTTATCATGGCCTTCAAGACTGCTGTATGGGAGCAGTTGCAACAGGCAGCTTGTCCTGGTCCAGCTGGAAAGCTGGAAAGGTTCCCACAGGTCCCGTTTGAGCCACTATATACTGATTTCCCATGGGTGATCCACAGGACGCAGGGTGGGGTTGTGCATCTCCAATCCATCATCCCGCCTGTAATAAAAACCTGTCCAGAGGTGCAGATTGGTGTAGCTACTGAAGAGGTGAAAGCCTTGATGCCTGTTACTTACATGGAGCTAAGAGATCTTGGTGGGAAGTAAAATACCCTGGGGTTTGCCTTTCTCTGCATTAGTTAATGCTTCAGCCTCTTCTACTGTTTTTAATTAAAGAAGCCACAAGAAATGTTTTGGTATTTAGGTAAACACACATTCACACACTGTTTTATCACATAGGATGTAAAACAGACTTCTGAGGGTATGTTAATTAGATTATGTGTGTATAGTTTTGCTTTCATGAAGGCTAAAGACTAGGCCCACTAAAAGTTAGAAAAATGCAAATCTTTGATCAGTAGTTCTTGCACATGCAGATAAATGCAGTACCTCAGAAAAAAGTGCACAAAATACTAGCATAAATCTATTTGGGCTTGTTTAATAAGACAGCATTAGCAGTATATTATCAATATAATAAAAATATTCTACTTCCTTTGTTACTAGAGTAGTTTCATGTCCAGTAAATATTCATAGCTTGCATGAGAAAGCCATTAAATATTGCATATGTTTTCCAGAGATCTGATTCAATTATGACCCAGAAAGCTTGAGTTTGAACTAATTCACTCATTCTTGAAATATGTATCATACTTGGAGTGGTTTTCCCACTGGCAGATGTCACAGATATGCACAATTTATGCATGCCAGCTGTGCATAACTTACCTAGATTACCTTTGTGAGCAAACGGAGTTATCTAACGTGAAAACGCAGGCAGCCTGTAAAAGCAGGCAGTGGGTGAACTTGGGAGGTTCAGCAGCTCAGGTCTGGACAGGTAAGTTCTAAAGTTCAGATGCATCAGTCTAAGCCTTTAAAATCAGTAAAATTGAACTGAAGAGTTTTACAAAAACAGAGTTTCTCCGATTTCTGGCTCATCTGCTTGTGTGTGTATGAAAAATACTGTAACAAACTGGGGTTTGTTTCAGTGTGGCTATAGCGGCTATGCAGTTGTCACAACATCTCTCAGTGCTTGAGGGAAATAAAGGTAGGAGGACTGGAAGAAATGTATTCATAACAAATAGTTCTCATGACATTTTCAATTTTTAGAAGCAAAAATCTGTTCCATGATTTTATTTTTTTCATGATGTAAATTCTTTTGCATTGAGACAAAGATGAAGGGAAGAAGCAGGTCTTGTCAGAGCTACTTTGATGTAGCGTTGTTTGGTTTTATAATCTTACAAAAATGAGGTTACGTTAATAAGTTTATAGGAAAGGGCTGGATTGAAATCATCTTGACAAATGTGGGTATATATTTACATCTGAGCTGGTCACTCCAGGCCCCATTTGCAGACAGTGGAAAGAATGAGGTATTTTTAATGATGTGATACATCTCTCCCTAGATGTCTAAAATCAGTTGGATGAATCATGCCCTAAAGTTAGATGAGATGAATTCCATTTCAAGTGTTTAACATGGTTCTGGCTTAATAGTTTGAAAGAATTTTTCTAATAGACACAGAAGCGTTCAGCAAAAGTGCAGACACTCACATCCACATTATTTAATCAAGAGACTAGCAGTCTTGGACCAGTTTCTTATGAAACCAGGGAATTCTAACTTTATGCAACCACTTCAAGCATTTTGTGAATGTTCTGACAAAACATTGTCGTGTGTCATCACTGACTGTGATGATGTGCTATTGATACAGGACTTCAGAGGTCATTTGTGTACTCAGCCCCACAGAGCACAAACTGCGCACTGCCTCTTAAAGAGTCCTGGGTGCTCTTCAGGATTGCATATCAGGAACCCAATTCCTCTGTGTACAAAACTGCTTTTCACCTTTTCAGGAATGTGTCTACATCCTAGGCCTTAAGTTGGCCTGGCAAGGTAGTCAGGAAAACTGAAGACAAAAGTGCCTGTGCTTGGGACCAAAGATCTGCAGATAAATGTGACTGATCCGATTTCACTATAGTTCAACACTACACATGTGTAAGGAGAGATGTTTCTCCCTTAGAATATCACTCATTTTAAGGCCTGTGAGCACTCTCATATAAAACATGGGAGAACTGAAGCATGAAGTGAGGACATGACAGTACAGTCAGGGCAAGAGGGAATTGCTGTCTATCACTTAATGGTCTTAAGGGAAGCTATGATCAGGGAATGGGTGGAAGAGGTCAAATGTCTCAGTTCTAAAACTGTGAGAGAACCTGATTCACTAGGACATGCTGTGTGACACAGTTTTCCAGGAGCACTTCAGCTAACTGAAGCCCATGACTGACCTGTGCAGAAATAAGTTTGTGGTATCTGCACTGATATGTATACAGTAATCATCGCTTACAATACCTGGTCACCAGGCTCCAAATTGCAGCTCATGAGTTGACAGTGTCCCCTCCCCACTAAATTAGTTAATAGATTGTTTAAAATTAACAGTTTGGAGTTTGCTTTTTGTGTTTTCTGGGACACTGGCCTTCAGGAGTCATCTTTCAAACTTTCTTCTGCAAGCAAGAGAAACAGACTCTTTGTTAAGTGTTCATACAGATTCAGGAGAATGGGCCTAGAGAAGAACACCGAGTATCACAAGGTTGAAGTTATAATTCTTGAAGCACCCATTTTCAAAATATATTTGTAGTCCTGTAAGTGATCCTTCTTTGGATGGACAGGAATGAAATGTCTCATTTTGCAAGGGAAAAGTGTTTTCTTCCTTAGTATACTAGTAGGAAGATTGTAATACTTTTACCTTATTTTAGAGAATTAAACGGCAATGATCCATCACAATCAAGTGGGTCTATTCCACCTTTTTTTGCCATGCACTGATTGATGCTACCTCATGTGTCTCTGTGATACCTGATAGAGAACAGCTTTATTAATACTGTGAGTTTCAAGCGAATGCCATGGATTGCCTGGATTTGCCTGCAGAAGAAGAAAAATATCAATTCAAATCTGTATTTCTTGAATCTCTTATTGGATGGTAAATAGACTGCTCTTTGGAGTGGAAATGCGACATTAGAATAATTGCATTTAAACTCACGCTATCAATCTTTGATGTGGGCAACGTAACCTTGAACAATTTCACAATTTTGCTCCACGTAGTTGTGAAATCAGCCTGAAAATGTGTGTTAGCTTGGGCAAGGCAATAACGCAGATTCTGCACTTACAGCCATGCAGGCAGACATAAAGCATTTCTTCTCCCAAGTCTGAATATTTAAAAGAGTCTGTGACAGCTATGAAATCCTGCTGCAGCAGGATGAATAAAAAGTTGATTTGCTTGTAGTTTACCAAAAGAACTTTTCTTGGTTTGCCAGAATAAGCAGTTCTTTAGTGTATCTATCTCCACAGATGCACTAAATATGTTAGATCCTTTCCATATATTTTTTTGACTGTGGAAGGATAGCTCTGAAGTGCAAATCAGAGTTTGAATCAGCTAAAAAACCTGGCAGAGATGGATAACAAAGTAAGCTGCTGCTTTATTGCTGAATGTCAAAGATACAGGCGTAGGTTAGGGGATGTGAAGATTTGTGAAGCCACATTTGGAAATCTCAGTGTCCCTTTCTGCATTCCGACACTAATGAACGGTGGGACTTTTGTCCAATGACTTATCTGTCAGCTGTGGAGAGGCTCACTTGAATTACAGCCTCAGAAAAGGCTTAAGTGTGTTCAGATCTGTACGGCAGAATGATGCGTATTTGTCACGAGAGTGAATTAAAATAGCTGAAAACAAATAGAAAATACAAGGCAGCCTATAGGATATTTAACCACTTGTTACAATTTCATAAATAATTTTTACTTGCCATTGAATTCCAAAGGATGTTGGGGGGCAAAGCCTGTTTGAAAAAAAAAACACCAAACTGGAGAAGGCATCATATTCTTGGTTAAATTCTGCTGATCTTACATTTAAATAGAATATAGTTCTGCAGTGCAGAATCCTATTAAATGACATTTGTTTCTTGATTCTGTAATGCTCAAAGTGTGACTGCATATTGCAGCTGTTACTCCTGTTAATGCTGCCTACTAAAGTGATTAATAAAGATTGCCATGCATCATTTTCTAAGAGCGCTACAGGCAGTACTGTAAATCGTTTACTGCATAGACCTCTCAAACAAATGTTTGACAAAGGAGGCGAGGATGTTAAAGATTAAATTGACTGTGCTGTACATCAAGCAAGACATTTACAGTCATTGCCATATTTGTAGTCAGCCCATGTCCACTTTGAAACCTAAAGTGGTAATTTTTCTTTTTCCAGAAAATACAGTGCCAGGTGATTTCAGCTATGCTTGCTATGAGCCTGCTTGGCTTGTATGAAAGTGTGAGAGCAATAAGATTCTTTCTTTCATTACTTTCGGAGATATACTCTGTGACAGGTTGATTTCCTCCTTTATAAATTGTAAATAAAATACATATGCTCAAAACATAAAGTAGTTTTGAATATGATAAGGGTCGGTCCTGCAATAAACAAGTACTGCCAATATTCAGAAAGTGGTGGTTAGAAAGGTGCTGACTTTTCATTGTTAAAATCATCACCTGCATGTATTAAGTAAATGAATTTGATAAGCAAAGCGAGAGACACCTGTCCATTCCCAGCAACTGGCATTCACTGCTGAAGCTCTGGCTGCAAATCAACAGAAGCAAGGGCAGGAATGCCTTCTTTCCTGCACTTAAAGGCTACCCTCATAGCAGCTGCACACAGATGTCCAACAAGATGACCCAACATAGACCAAACACAGCAACCAAAAAAAGGCTGACTGTTGTGGAAGTCATCTGTTCCTGAAAGTTCATATATTAAGCTGCAATAGTTGTACTGTTTTTTGCAGATATTTTCAGATTAGGGCACTTAGAACATACTAATTTAGACACCCTGAGAAGTTATATAGAAGTTACAGCCAAACCCTATGGAATGAAAGAAGTTCCTTTGATACCAACAAGCTTCAAAGTAAGCCCTTAACATACTCAGCTTGATAGATGTTTAGAATTTAGGAGGCTTTGAAGAACCTTAATGTAATTGTGCCATGCAAATATTTTAAGCATATTTAAAACTTAGTATTCATCTATCCCTTCAGATTCCTTCCTTCTACTTACAGAAGTTAGCAGTAGTTCTGATTCACCTATTCTTGGGTAAAATTAGATTCCATAGTAATAAAAGATTTCTAGGAAAGAATTGACACTGGCATTCAAAATAATTTTACCCAAATTCTGCTCTTCCCTAAATACAAAAGGACAGGTGGTTTACCTTATTTATAATTATAGACCGCAACTGCCTATTTAGAATATTGAGCTGCTTCTTTCTTCTATTAGGTAATGTCAAGGAATACAGTCAACTTATTCTTGATTTTCCGAATTTGTTCACTTTCATTTCTTAGCATCCAGAGCAAGTCATCCACTTGATTCTTTTTTTTTTTTTTTCCCTGGATATATGCAATTCCAGACACAGCAGGACTTGTGCAGTCACACACAGAGAAAGGAGGATAGGTTTTGGCAGCCTGGGCAAGATGCACAATAGGATGTGAGACCTCAGAAATATCAGGAGGAACATGGGAACAGGGCAAGTTTGACTAAGCTGTACAGTCAGGCTGGTAGTGTGTGTGTCCTGTGCAGTATGAGGATGAACAGCCCACCTATCATTCTGTAGCTCAGGGATGCCTTTTTCCTGTCTCCTAGGGAACGCTACCTCCTTAAATTTGCTTCTCGTGGGTGTCCTGCAGCAAAAGGAGTACATATCTTCAAGTAATATTTTTTTCCTCATATCTCTAAATCCCCCACCCAGGAGGCTTTGTGAGAAAATGAATGGCCCAAGAGCCACAACACCAATTAGAAGACACTTACCGCTCATAACAGTTGTTTTTCGTAGTATGTTGCCATGGGTTTTAGGGCAGCCTTTGAAGAACTGTATCGGTTTTGCTACATACTTATTCAAAGTATGTCTTTTCTGTGAAAATTGGGGTGGGTTTTTGTTATTAAGCCGTTCTTTGCTTGTACTGAAGTGTGAGATCAATAAATGTCTTTCATTGCTCTTGTATTGCTCCAAATCATGCTTTACACTGTGTATCCCTGACAGTATTTTAACTTATTGCAGGAGGACTCTGCCCAGGGTCTAATGATCCCTGTCTGGAAAAACCGTGCCCAGGGGACATGCAATGTGTGGGGTATGAAGCTAACCGGAGACCCTTCATCTGTCAGTGTCCACCAGGGAAGCTTGGCGAATGTTCAGGTGCCTGTTACAGCAGTAAAGGGGGATATACTTGAGCAACAAAATGCTGCCATTATCGTTTTGTCGGTAGAGATGCCACTGAAGTCAACAGAAGATGTACTACTTAACCTTTCTCAGCACTGGCACTCAGTGTATCTGTTTATAAGCCCTGTGCAATACTTGTCTTTATGGGGCTGTATGAAGATAGTGCTCCAGTTTCCATTAGGAAATTCCCACTGACTTGATTGAACCACAGATCAGTAAAACAGGCTGCTGAGAAAACAGGACTTTTCCTAGAGAGTGGTATGCCAGATGTTTTCCTGCCATGGGCAAAGCTCTATAATTAACTCTTCTTCTTACTATTTAGATTGCTGAAATTCCAATCTTTATTAATGAAAACATTATACCACCCCCAAAAGAAAGTTTGAGGATGTTTGTTAGTCCTCTGCAGCTGTGTGGTTCCTGAAATATGGTCAAAAGCCAGTGAAATGGAGCTTTCTGTTGACTTCAGTGAATCCAGGGCTGCATGATAGAGGACATGTGCTATTTCCCTGATGAAAACACAGCAGACACTGAGCTGTATAACTGTGGTCCTGGGCAGTGATTGAAGAGAACTCATTGCAAGGTTTTGGCTGGCATCTGCCCACACCTAACTTCATACCCTTAAGTCAGCTGCCTGATGTAGAGACATGGTTTTTCTGACTCCCTCTGTTATGAGGTGAGAGGGGTGTTAAAGGTGCTGAACACTTGGAGAAACCTCTCTTTTTATAAGTATGGAGAAATAGAACTTTCCTCCATCCCATGAAAAAATATTTCTTAAAAAAGTACAATATGTTTTTGTAGTAGGTGCCAGCTTTCTTCCCCATCACAGTTGGGTTTTATTTATTTCTTCCTAGACGTTTTCATTAGCTCCATAAATTCTGCAATTAACTTAACAGTTGAGGAATTATTTCATGTGTCGCTAAAAGAACGTGTGTCTTTTGAAAATGGTTATTTCAGGCCACACTTCCCTTAGCTTTGCTGGGAATAGCTACATTAAATACCGGGTTTCTGAAAATAGCAAGAAAGAGGAATTCAAGTTGGCTCTCCGTCTGCGAACCCTACAAAGCAATGGAATTATAATGTACACCAGAGCGAATCCCTGTATAATTCTGAAGGTAATTAAAATAACTTTTTTTTTCCACAGTTGTTTTTCTTGATTATGTATATTCTGCTGGCTGTTAATTTGGGGAATGCTGTTCTCATTTCAGCTGCAGATGAGAAAATGAAGTCTAATCTGTTTCATGCTAACAGGGAAAATGAATGGTTTCAACAATGGCAGCTACAACAATCAAAAAAGCAGATTTTTAATGGTACTTTACTTGGAAAATGATCCATTGGGTGCTGTTCATTATAGAAACATGATGTTTGTCTGCATGCAGGAGCCAGTCTGCAGGAGATCTAAGATTTGGCCATTTGTATCAGAATCGTAGAATCCCAGAATCATAGAATCCCTTTGGTTTGGGTTGTAAGGGACATCTCATTCCAACCTTCTTGCAGTGGGCAGGGACACCCTCTACTAGGCTGTGGTTCACCGACTATATGGTCCACTTAACCATATCTTCAAAATAATGCCTGCTGAGACAGCTGTTCTTCCTCTGTGTCTGTGCCCATGGTTAGAGGATATACCTCACTGTTATCAGACTGCTTAGAACGTGTCTCCTACTGAATGTGATGATTTCCGCACACTGTGAATTAAGATTATTTGTTGAGAGAGGCATGGAGTAGCTGGAGATTGATACCTAATCGATATTTCATTGATAAGCTCTCCATCCATGTTTGTTCTTTGTTGGATTTCTGTGGAATGGCAAGTATCTGCTGGATGGAAAGGGAGTGTGAGGCTCATTCAAGAGCCTGGATATATAGTATTTCTGCAAGAGCCTCTAAGGTACAAAATGAAGACATTGACTTTTGTAACTCAGCCATATCCTATAATTCAGCAGTGGGAGAAATGGCACAGAGCCTTTTGTGTCTGCATTTGCAATCTTCAGAGTTCTTTTGGCTGAACGTTTAAATAATGTTAAAATGGCTAGATGAGTTATTAATGGGCAAGAAATAATTTTATAGCTGTTAGACTGAGATATTTCATGAACAAGAGTATTGTCATTCACTGGGGACTCTGTTGTTCAGATTTGTACAAGACGATTAAGTTGTGCTTTGAGGCACATAGAAATGCACGGTTTGAACTTTTCAGTATACTTTTGTTGTTCAAAAAACGCAAAACAAAACTGGAGGTTTGGTGGCCTTTGAAGTCTTCATCATGGTTGCTTTTAGCATATATCAGTAGGGAAAACTTCAGTTTGGAAAAAATACAAATGGCCCTGCTGGAAGGTGCCACTTGAAAACAATAGGAGTTGATACAGAGGCAGACTGAAATGGAGTTAGAATGATGATAGAATTTATTTTGTTAGAGTTTAGTGTATAAAACTATCATGATTAAGAAGTACTGCAAGTCAGGTCACCAGCTGCTGGGTGGAAAACTCCAGTTGAAGCTGGTAAATTTTGCTGCCAAAAGAGAAAAAAAAAAACATGCTCTTTGAAAAATACTGTAAGTAAGAGAGGTTCTCATTGCAGTCACTTAGGCTGAGTTTTGAGTTTTGGGGTAGGAATTATGTGTTTTCAGTCAGCGCTCCACACAATCTTAACCATTTTGCCTTGAAAGATACTAGTAGCTAAAAATAATACTTGAAGGAGCAGTGACAAGAGCTGTGGCAGCTCTGCTCCGATCTCCAAGGCCAACCTTCAGCTCATGCTGTTTTGTTTTCTAACTCCAAAGGATTTCCAGCTCTGAACCCATGTCAAGAGGCACTTAGTAGAGAGCTTCAGACTCATGTGTCCAATGAATGAGGTCCAGTGTGGTGAATGGATGCAAAGCCTCCGTTTTCTTGCATGCGTTGAGCAAGGAAGGACACAGGGAATTCCCTCCCTGAGCCTCACACTTAGCTTTTAGTTAGGGCAGGATTTCCTGTTGCAGTGGATATGTCCTCTCCCCAGGTCTGGCCCTTTGCTTCTACTTAAAGAAAAGTAATTCGTTACATTCATCATGCTTTTTTGAAGAAATGGCATCACTTAAAAGGTCAGGAATTGCTAGAGTTTTGTTTGTGAAGGTCATTTAGCAGAAAATTATCAGACTAAGGTCTCATGAAAGTGCTCTATGGCAGATGAATGGCGTTATGCTCAAGAGATGTAGGTGGCCATAGCAGGTCTCTTTAGGGATGGCAGCTGATTCATGAACTGTACTTCAGGTATCCCTAACTCAGATGTTTTCAAGCAAGTTCCACTTAGGCTTTCTAAGCATGTGTTTTCTCATTTGTAAACCAGAAGTAGGGCTTTTTATTTTTTTAACCAGGTACGTATGTTGTGAGATAAGGAGGCACTCGGAATTGAGGCCATTAAGTAGATTACTTAGAGGTCTATAAATGTGAAGTTGTTATCGTTTGAGCATTGCTTTCAATTAAATTAAACATGAGGAGAAGCTTTCCAAATAGAGGATAAAGGATGGGATCCTGTGCTCTTTTGAGCACTCTGGCATGTCTCCAGCAAAGCACTTAATCACTTGCTTAACTTCCCGTATTTGAAGGCAATTGGAACTACTCATATACCTTAATTTTAAGCACATACTTAAGTATCTTCTGGACTAGCAGCAGAGGGCCAAGCATCATCACTGAGCATCAAACAAAGGCAAAGGTGGAAGAAATTTAGACCCACCTATAGAAGGACAGGCAGAAAACACCACCACTATTGGGACATATTGTGGCATTGATTTTTTTTGAAGCAAGTCTCCCATTGCAGTCTATTTAGAAATTAATGCTGCAATATGGTTTTCGGTGTTTTAAGTGACCAGCTTAATTTTGGGAGCTCATACATTTGTGATAACTCCAGGGATGGAAATATTTCATAGTCATAACACGATGTCCTCCTTGGATGAATAATCAATTCCACAGAGCAAACCACTCATCTACTACTTTGCTGAAAGTGTACTAGCTACACTGCAGCAATACAATATAATAAGGGTGTTATTTATTCAGCTGTTTCAAATAAAGCAACTCATCCATCGATTTTGAGAGGTTGGCCATTTTTTTTGTTGCTTGCTCTTGCTTTTAAGACAATTGAAGCAAAATGAGATGCAGGTCAATGGCCTTTTTTTCTATTTGAAAAGATGAGGTATGTCAAAAAACAGTATCACCATTTCCTTTTTCCTGTGTAGCATCTATCTGGGAAAAGTAAGATTTGACAATTCGAAGCATTACAAAGCTATTGCAGAAGAGAATTCCTTAATTAATTTCATTTCTTTTTCAAGGAATACAGTGGAGATTTTACTTTGATTTAGAGTGAGGTGTCACTGCCCATGGCAGGGGGGTTGAAACTAGATGTACTTAAGGTCATTTCCAACCCTACCTATTCTATGATTATATGATTTTTGAAATGTAGAGGATTAAAAATAGGGAAAGAAAGACTTTCCTATCGAACCAGAAATGTAGCTGTTAAACGGTAAGAAGCATATGTTCCTCCGTCCAGGCAGTTAACATGAAACTTTGCATGGTTTAGTTAAGTGTGTATTATACATTTTAATGCATTACTGCTGCATGGCTTATGCCGGATAAGACTGAAGTTTGGATACGATCCCAGTTATGGCTGGAGTTGAAACGAGTAATATTTTAATTAAATACACCGTTTTACACAAACGAACCTGAAATGTAATTCAGCTAACGAAATATTTCCCCAGATAGATTAGTAGGCAGCATGCTGTATCCATGGTGTGGGACTGCAGATGGACTGTGTGAGCCGAACGTGGTCTCAGAAGGAACATTTCATCATTTTATTACCTGTGTTGATACACAAATATGGATGCTGGCCAAACATCTTAGCCAGGCTAATATTCTAATGTAATTTACAATATGTATTTGGCTCAATTTTTCTCATTGAATGGAAACTGTTGAAATGTAACAGATTGCATCAGCTTTTGGAGCCTTCTGCATTCTTTGTACTTCTCTGCAGGTGAGGAATTTGGTGTCTGTAAGAGCATACACACTTAGGTATGCATTGACCTCACTGTCCCAGTAGTTACAATGAGAGATAGTGTAGCCCAGAAAGCTTTGAGAGGTGGAAGCTTGGTGGGAATTTTCTGCCCCCCCTAGGATGAAGCAGCATCTCTCTGCTTTCATCTTAGTGCAGAAGGTCTCTGGCTGCATTGGTGAAGGGTTGCAGTTTGATCTCTCTGGTGTGAGATGGAGTGACTCAAGCTCTCTGCTGTGTTGCATCACATAGATGGAAAAAAAAGCAGTGCCTGAACTAGGAGTCCAATGCTACCAGCCCTCAATCAAGCCAGTAATCCCACTGAGTTTACTTTCCAGATAACTGCTGAGTCTGGACAACAGCATTGACCATTCATTGAATTCCCATACTATTTGCTCAAATGTACCTCATTTAGTAAGAGCTTAACTTGATGTTCAGCATTTCTCGGTACCAACGGCCAGGCTATAGTCGAAGAACCCCCTCTGAGGATTGAACAGTGTCCCTGACATCAGAGCAGTTATGAATAATGACGGGAACACCAGGGATTAATCAGGGATCCAAGCTTGAATTCTCCTTGCTTAGGAAAAGAGACATTGCTTTGACCTGTTGAGTGGAGAAACCTTCTTCTCCCTGCCCAGCCAGGCTTGCTCCTAAGGAGGAAGGACAGCAGCCCTTTGCAGTACCCTCTCTTTGCCAGCTTTTCCTGCCCTTCCTCTTCCTCCTAGAGGCACGGGGCCATCGGGGCAAATATTTCCTCCCTGCCCCATTACCTCAAGGCCTGTGACCATCTGATTAATGAAAGTACTTTTATGGTCCCATTGCTAGAGGTATCTGGGCATGTCACAATCTTTAATGTATGTGTCCATAAAGCACTGATTTGAGGTAGGGAAATGACGTTATCCTTCTTTTACTGATGGAGACCCGAAACTAATGACTTGCTTGAGATCTCAAAGGAAGAGTGCTGCAGAGTGTGGATTCCTATGCATATCTATCATACCTTAGGCTAGTACTGTAAGCGTCAGACCATCCTTTCCATCTTTCACTCCATCCTGAGGTGGGGTTCGTAGTGCTTTTTTAATAAAAGGAAGGAAGCAAAGCCTTTCAGACAGTTTGTATTTACTGTGTATTGCAGATCATCTGCTGGTAAAAAGAAATAAAAGTGGGTGAGAAAGATGGATAAAACATATTTTAATGGCACATCTTTTAGATCATCATTTCCCATACAAATGGTGTAATATTTACCCCAGGTGCTCACATGCAGTGTTGTCTTTATAAAGATAATTGGAAAAGCATGTTCTGTGAGTAAGGGTAACACACATGCAGGCAGTAGGTCCTTCAGGGTATAAGTAGTCTTAGGGGAGGTATATGTATATTATACACAATCAGTACAGCAGTTTCTATAGGAAAAAGCCTTTTGAGGAAGAAGCAGTTTAATTGCTTATCAGATGGCTGCTTTTCAAAGTGTAATATGTTGGCATATATTTTTCTAGAATATTGATTTGTGTTCCTGTTGAGCCAGACCACATTTTCTGAGCAGCTCCTGCAAGGTTTGTGGACTGTTTTGTTGCACAGGGAGAAATGAAACTACTGCTCCATGTCTGGAGAGAAACCAGCTCAGTTTGTCAGGGCATCTTGTTTCCTCCTGAGCCAAGGCTTTAATAGCCCAATTTCAATATACAGAAATAGTTTACAGGTGAGGGTAAACAATTTGGGTCTTGTAAGAGAAGATTTTCAAATGAAAAATAAGCCAAAGTTATATTCCCATATATCCATTAGCCATTTTTGATTGAGCTCTAGCAGTACCAAGCAATATCCATCCCTCAAGCATGTAGGATTACAACCATAGTTTTAATTTCTTCCCGGTTTCAGTACATCCTACAGGTCAAAGACTTCAGAATAGCCAGCTGTCCATAGCAGGGGCTAATTTTTGCTCTTCTGGCTTCATGTATATCGCTCTAACACCCCCTATGCCATGTGTAGGTAGCTGGCATTTATAAGGACCTTATCACACGCTTGGAATCTCTGTGTTCCCCCATCCAAGTGATTGCAGAGCAGTGTGGCTTACACCCTGCATGCCCAGTGTGACTTGGCTTGAGGTTATAGCCAGTCAGGAGACTGAGGTTCGGAGTGGAGAAGGAAGTCCAGAGATCATCAGAAGTCAAGATTTTACCCTTAACCTTTCTTCAAGTAGTTTTATGAACCTCCGAGGACAGTAAAATGTTAATAATGGCACGACAGCACAGTCTGCTTCTGTAGGTTAACGTTTACCTTCAAGCCACATCAGAGAAGTTTGAGCCACATCAGAGAATGGTTTGAGCACCATTTCAGACACATGCCAGGGGATGTCTCTACCTAACACAGTTTCAAATGACTATTCATGCCAGAAGTGGTCAAAAAAGGCCAAAGAGAAATGGACGCAATGCAGCCTTCTCACATCTGCATTAGCCATGCAAGTTTAGCAGGCCACCAAAGCTCAGTGGAGGGGTTCTTGCACTGACAGCTATGGCAACTCTGCTCTGCTAGGGGACAGCAGTAGGGTTGTGTACAATGTGTGCTGCAGGGAGGGATTTGAAAGGACACAGCCCCTGAACTTTTCAGGGGGATAAGTAATGGGACAGAACTGTCTCGAGATGGAGTTTGCAGAAATAAATAGTTCCTAGAGCATGACATAAAGGTAAAATAATTGCAAGCTTTCGGAGAGCTTGAATTCAGTTAATGTGTCATAAGAAATTATTTCCAGCCTTGTCAGCCATTTTAAACTTATCTGCCATCTGTTAGAGAAACCTAAAATCTTTGAGAAAACTGCTAATCAGGAAAGCAGCACTTCTTACCTATTCCCTCACTCTGTATTTTGCCTGCCCCAGCAGGCTACCACAGATTTTCCCTTTATGAAGACTACAGATGGGTGAGGGACAGGAGGGAGTGTGAGAAATTCTAACATCATCCCTAAAGTCATCAACCCAGCATAAATATGAGGCAAGAAAGAAAAGTACAACCATCTGATATCATCTGTGAGATACACACAGAGCGTGAAGTATAGCATACTTGGAAATTACCTGACTTCAAGGCCAAGCAGAATCTTATTGTTGTACTTAATGAAACTGGACTTACTAATTTTAGGGACAAATCTGCTCCTCACTAAGGTGCTCCAAGAGGTTACAGAGGCGCGGGATGTGTGCACGAGCAGAGCACCCAACATCCCCATCTGAAAACAGTGGCCACTGACTTTGCTACAAGCGTTTCTCAAACACCCAGATGTGGTTCCTTGCCTTTTGGTAGCATCAGCTGCCAGGAGGAGAATCACAGCACACGGCTGTATGGTGGGACTTGCTCAGAGAGACGCAGCTGCTCAGCAGCAGAACCAAGAGCTGAACATGGGTCTTGCAGTTCATGCCCAGTTCAGTGAGACATATCAATATCCCAGTCCTTGCCTGTGTTCTGGATCTGTATGTTTCCTGTATTTTCAGTTTGCCTGCTTTAGCAGCTTTAGGTGAATTCTAAGCTGATATTCTCAGGTATTTTTTGGTGATGATAAAGGCACAGCTTTTCGCTATTTCAGTGCCATGTATGAGAGAAGCTTTAACACTGTGTAGAGACTGTCTAGAAGTCCACATTCTCTGTGCCAACATATTACTGGAAAAGTAATAGTGCTTGAAGCACTTTGGTTTCTGTTTCTCCCCCCACAGACTGTCGATGGCAAACTGTGGTTCCAGCTGGACTGCGGAAGTGGCCCGGGAATCCTGGGAATTTCTGGCAGGGCCGTTAATGATGGAAGCTGGCATTCGGTCTTCCTGGAGCTGAACCGCAATTTCACAAGCTTGTCCCTGGACGATAGCTACGTGGAGCGCCGCAAAGCCCCCCTCTACTTCCAGACTCTCAGCACGGATAGCTCCATCTACTTCGGCGCCCAGGTCCAGGTGGATAACGTCCGCAGCCTCACTGACAAGAGAACGACACAGGTCTTGAGCGGCTTTCAGGGCTGCCTGGATTCCGTTGTCCTCAATAACAACGAGCTGCCGCTCCAAAACAAGCGCAGCAGCTTCGCAGAAGTGGTTGGCCTGACCGAGTTAAAGCTTGGCTGCGTCCTGTATCCTGATGCTTGCGAGAGGCATCCCTGCCAGAACGGCGGCACCTGTACCAGCGTGCCATCTGGTGGTAAATATTTTGCATTACTTTATGGATTTCCCCACACACACACGCGCAGTCCCCGTTTTCCTCTATAATTTATTGCCGGAGATGGTTTTATGCCGCAACATGCTTGAAAAAATCTCATGAAGTCCATAAAACTCTGATAGGTATTGCAAATTGTGTAAAAGCTGTTTGCTCTATAAATAACGGTGGAATGGCACCCCTTCTCCTGTTCCAGGAGGAAATTGATTTATTGGCTGTTAGGATAATCCTATTTCTATAGAAACCAATAGAATTAAAATTACTGTAATGCTCACTTGGATTTTTCAGGATTCATTTACAGCACCGAAGGCTGTACACAAAGATGGTGATTTCAAACATCCATCACAGATGCAATGGCACTGTTGCCTTTCTCTGGTTCTGAAGCTGTCACAAATAATTACTGAGCTGTCCACAAACACCTAGGTCCTTTTGTGAGTGAGTAATTTGATTACATGTCTACATGGAAAATAGCGAGTCAGCCCCATTATAAACCCCCCCTAGAAGTGTATTTTACGGCCTCCTCAGAGGCCTGAGTGCTTCAAGGTCTAAGTAATATTATCCAGAGTTTATAAGGACATTGATTTAAACTGTGCTCGTGTTGGAGTTTCCTATCCAGTTGTTACGCGGTGGCTTGTGTGATTTGGTATGAGTGACTTGCTGCCCAGTAACTCAGTGCACAAGTTACCAGACTGTAATAACAGTCAGCATCTTAGCAGGAAAAAAGCAAATGGCATTCCTGTGGGAGATTCCCTCTGGGGCTGTTCTGTCTGTTCAGTGTACAAGTTTCCCTTCCAGTTCTCTGTATTTTATTAGCAAGCAGCATTGCTCACCTTTTCTGATAGACTGAAAATTCCTCTGAAAGGGAGGATGCTCAGCAGAGAAGTCTTCTGCAAGTACAGAGCTTTCCATCTTACTGTCAATGGTTTTGGTCATGGCTCGCTAGGGAAGTTCCTACTACGCTCTTTTATTTATAGGGAACATTTAGCCACTGTCCCAGGGCTTTCTGCTTTAATGTGTCCATGCAGTTCCCTTCTGCACATAAATATTATTTGTTTTAGGTGTTGCTCTCACGTTTTCTTTCTGACCCCCCTTCCTCCCATAAATTTTTCTGAACTTTAGGAACTTCCTAAAACTTGAGAACAGTTTAGTTTTCCAGGCTGAAATCCAGTGAGATCTGAGCAAAACTGGCAGGCAGAAGTTTCTCATTTGGATAACCCAGCCCTTGTAGGGTAAACCCTGACAGTGTGGATTTTCTGATGCTGAGCTATCACAGCTAGCATCTCGTCTGGATCCTTGGCTTTCATCCAGCCACATCTTCTCCCATGCCAAGGGAAATGGTGCGTCAGGAATGCTATCAGCTTTGCTGTGGGTGAAAGGAGATGGGAGGACAATTGGGAGGAATGAAGCACAGCACTGGCAAGCCAGAATTTGATGCACAGCACAAGGACAAATGTTGCTGTTTGTGTGTGTCTTTGAGGGTCTTCATTTACCAAAGGAAGTTAAAAAGAGAGTGATACACAGCAAGGGCAAAAGTAAATCCTTCTGAGGCAGAAGGATGCTGCAGCCACTGAGAGAATTGCTAAGCAAGATTATTTAAATCCCTAGGAAATACAGCTGTAATATGTGCATGAATGCAACATGGCTTTGATTCAGACTCCATACTTAATAAATGAGGTTAACCATTCGCCTGGCATCCTAGGAAGCATGAGAACAGCTCTTTCTATTGATTTTATTTCAGTCTATTTACAGTATTGCTCAGCAATCTCGTGTTGAGTAAATTGAAACCTTTCTAACTAAAGGCTTTACAGTAATTCTTTTTTTCCCAGCGCCACGTACATGCCAGTTCAAACTGAGGGGAGATGAGGGGTGGGGGAGAAACAGGCGGTGCTGAAGATTGGACCCATTTCAGTACCGGAATGGCACGCACCATTTTCATGTCAACATAATTCGCTGCTGGAAAGCAGGCACGGAACTGATTTAAGTTGCCTGCGTTCCTGCCTCGGCGAGGGGCACGTGCCCTGCAGGGATGTTTCAGCTGCCTGCCGCTAAAGTCTGTCTGCTGTTTTTACTGCCTCAGCAGTATATGTAAATAAAGGATTGTTATAAAGCCATAATTCCAGGGCAGTGGGCCCTGACTGTACATTGGTGGCTCTGCAGCCCAGCCCACAAGGACAAGGCATTTTTCTTTCCACCAGCAAAGCGATGCCGTTGGTAGTGTCCTCCATATGCAAAAAGGCCATGTAATTAAATTCCATAGAGCTGAGAGCCCAACAGCATTTCACATGTTAGTTGTGAAGCCACAAATTGCAGCGTGCATTTAAGAATCATCAGCCACTGTATTTGCTGACAGAGACATTGGCAGCTGACTTTCATTTAACATATTAAAAAAAAAAGTAATAATACTTCATTTTTTACCTTAAGAAAGAAAATGGCAGCTTTTTTCTTTTTCTGGGGGAAGCATTCAAAAATATACTGTGCAGAGGTCCTTTTCCCAATCCCAGGCATTCATAGAACCATGGAATGGTTAGAAAGGACCTTAAGATCATCCAGTTTCATCCCCCCTGCCGTGGGCAGAGACACCTCACATTAAGACCATATCGCTGTTGCCCAAGGCTCTGTCCAACCTGGCATTGAACGCTGCCAGGGATGGAACATTCACCACTTCCTCGGGCACCCTGATCCAGTGCCTCACCACCCTCACAGTAAAGAACTGCTTCCTTATATCTAACTTGAACTTCCCCTGTTTAAGTTTAAGCCCATTACCCCTTGTCCTATTCAGTAGAATCAGGATCTCTTGACTAATATCTTCCATGATATTATCCTCCTGTTAAAGTTTCTGGAGAATAAAGTTTCCTCTTCCTAAAGAGAAAGTATTTGGCATATTGACAGGATTTATTTTAATAAATAAAGCCTCTAATTCGAATTTAACTGAGCAGATTTCATATACTGTTAACACCCTGTTTCTTACAGAAACTCTACTGTGCTTTATAAGAAAATTAAGAGAGAGAAAAAGAAAGCTCAGATTTATAGCTAACTTTAAAAGAAAACAAACAAAGGTTACCCAACATTATAATGGGAAAGAGTTGCTGGCTACATACCAGAAATCAGAGGGGCCATATCTAATTTACATGTAATTGGCATAAATTGATCCATAGTAGCATTCCTGTTGTGAGTTCTTCCATTCAATAGAAGTGCCTACTGCCCTGTTCACCATCAATAAAAAGCTGCTTCTCATTACCTTCCACTTCATCCTGTGGTTATGGGAGTAGGGCAATATTACAACTCTGTTTGGAGAATTGCTAAAGTGATGCTTCATAAGCACTATGAGTGCGTCCATGCTCCTGCTGTTAGGTTTCCTATGGGTAAATCCAGAACATCTTCAAAGTAACCTGGCTCAGGGACAGTGCTGTGCATGGGCTGCATAGAGCTCAGGACTCATTGCAAAGGTGCTGTCCCAAAAAGAGAGTTGGCACAGAGCTAGTAACGCTGACTCTGTCTGACCTCTGCCTATTGAACGGGAGAACAAAATCAGTCATAGAATCCCAGACTGGTTTGGGTTGGAAGGGACCTTAAAGCTCATCCAGCTCCAACCCCCTGCCACAGGCAAGGTACTTTCCAGTAGACCAGGTTGCTGAAAGCCCTATCCAACCTGGTCTGAGGATCTCAGCCTGTAGGAAAGCGTGGATAACTTAGATGCTCTGGGAAATCACAAGAGCACAGAAAAAATTCCTTGCTTTTAAAATGTGGTTTCTGGGCGATTGTGACATGCACTCGTGTGTTCCCACAGGACAGAATCCAGTTCTGTGGCAGCAGTGCATGCCCAGAGTTGTCAGCAGTTAAAGAGAGGTACTGTGCATCCAGGGACCCCATGGGGAGATCCCATGCATCCTTAAAAAAAGCTGGGAAAGGGAGACGAGCACTCACTAGGTCTGACAGAAGGAACTACATAGAGCTTTAGGACAATTTTCTTGAGAGACACTGGAAACCACAGCCCTGACATACAGGCCACATTTTTCCAGACTTTTGGAGACCTACCCATAAGTACGGTCAGTAAAGCTATTTTTAAAGAGAGCTGTTAGCATTTTGAGACCTGACAAACAGCATGACTCTCAGAAAGAGCTTGGCTCTTCGGACTGAACTTTCCCAAGAAAATTCCACCAAGTGTTTAAAGTGTGGTTAAGCTATAAGCTGGGGAATAAGAGGTCTTAGAATGGGAAATGTCACACAATCTTAATAATAGAGTGGTGTTACCACGTCTGCCAATGGTAAATGTATGTTTATCTGCATGAATAACAATATGAGCAATCACAGCAATAGAAGGCTTTACTGTAATCAAATGCGAACACTGAGCCAAGGTTTTCAACCACAGAGAGAAACCTCGTGCTTGTAAAGCCTGCAATTGTAAGTATAGTTACTTCCTTTTAATTTGATCAGTCCTATATACATCTGGCTTTGATTGAAGTAAATGGCTTGTATGAGTAGGCAATTTTATTTGAGCAGAAATATTTACTGAGTCAAGGACTGTGGGCAAAGTGTGAGGACAGAAAGTCATTGCTTTCCCTCTCCCCATTTTTCCCATTTTTTTTTCCTTTTTTTCCTTTTTTTCTTAATGAACAGAGTTAAAATCCAAACTGAGGAGAAAACACAACATGGCACTTAGACGGCAGATTCAATCCATGTTTTAAAGCATGTTGGCAGAATCGACAGACGGGTGGTTTTGAGGATTAAGTGGTTTGTAAGAATGACATCAGGGAAAAATAGGTGTATTAATAGTCACAAACTAACCTGCTCTTACTTATGTTCTTGATCTCGCTTTCTCACACACACAAATAAACCAGCATGCTGTAACGTGAGAACACCACATGCACATCAATTAATTTTTAAAAGCTTTTTAGAAAGTTGGGAAGGTTTAATCGTTTTAATAGCTGTGCTTTTAGACATCTGGATCTAAATTCTCGCTTTCAAAGCACATTCATGCCAATACTTTTCATAGAAAGCACCTGTTTAATGAAGACTGAGGTTCATTTTCCTACCAACTAGTGGCAAGAGGCAATCATCTTCTTGAAGACGGATGAGTTCAATCTGAAGTGGCAGGAGCATGTATGGCTGAAGATCACACAGTTCTTGAAGGCCTGGTATGTCTATAAACATACCAAAATACAAATGCTGGGAGAGGTCCTTTTCACCTTCAGTTCTTCTCATCAGTTAACTTGCCATTGCTGTTAGCAGGCCCAAGGCCAGGCTTCTTTCTGGACATTGAGTTTGTCAGGTCTAGGCACACAGCAGGGAAAGAAGCTACAAGGGGAGATCAAATGAGAAGGCCAAAGCACGTAACAGATAAAAGCCAGCTCCTTTTACATGCAGTAGATACAAACAGGAGCATACACATGTTCAAAAAAAGAATTGGCAGCAGTTCGGAGCATCCTCTTTAATAAAGCCAAGTAAACCTGAGGATAGACAGACATTCAGATGCTCAGGCTGGGAATGCTACCAACAGAAGCGTTCGCTGCATAACAGCATCCCATCTGCTGATGGCACCATGCCTGCCTTTTGCCACTGTCTCTGCTTATTAAGTGCCAAGTAAACATAGATATAGGCAGGAAGCCTGTGTAGTGTCCTTGCTTACAGCATGTTGCTCTTCAGTAGGGTCTGAGCTGAAAAGTCCCTTTAGCTCTGAGCAGGGACATGCCAACAAGGCAGGAAGAGAAGCTGCTGGATTCAAAGAGAGAAGGTGAGACTCAGCTGCATAGAGGGGACTCAAATTTGTGGAGAAGAATGAGAGAAGCCTTATAAAACAATCAGAAAGCCCAAGACTGCGTGTAAGCAGGAAAGGACTGTGTCTACATAGTGTTTTAGGTCACAAATGAGCTTTTATGAGAATCTTCTGATCATCTCCCTGCAGTGATTTGGTTTCCACTGTGGAGAGGTCAGGTCAGGACCAGGTTTCTTTCTGGACAGTGCTGAGCTGGAAGATGGACACCAGGGGCACATCTAACATGATCCCAAAGCTCTGAAACGTGTGCACTGGGGTGCTGGGTTCTCAGCACCATCTGTTTTGCTCCACAGACCCACTGCCATTGCTTTGCAGGGCTTGCTAATGTATGTAGAGCCTAAAAGGGCTATACTATTCCCCATAGCTTGTTGTTGCTCTCAGGTTAGCTGTTGGTACACACTATTGTGGCACATGCTGAGGGTGTTGTGGTCCCACCCCAGCACCACTGCAGATGAGTTTACCACACTATCTATCTTTTTCCACTGGTTCCCTCTGAAGAAATCCAATGATGATATCACAAAATTTGCTGCCTTGGCCAGATCAACATTTTGATCAGCATTACTATGCAAAATGAAATATTCATGTCTCTTGAAGGGAGCTCAGGTGGACTGTATTGATCTTAAATGTTGATGAATTTCCAAGACTTCCAGTACCTCCAGTGTTCACAGGAGCAAGCTCTAGGTTGCTTGAAAGGGTTTTTTCATCCCCTGCTGAGAGGACAGAGCTCTGTCCTCAGATGTGGAAGTTTGCTTGTTATTCTTGTGCTAAATGGGTTCAAAGAAGTGCATGATACATAAGCAGGATATTAAAAGTGTAATTAAATTAAAAGTTATTTGTGGGACCCAAAATGCACTCCTGACCAGAAGGGCTTTCTTTATGATTGTGCTTAATTCATGGCAATGTAGCTACAATGTGCAGAAGCAGGCAAAATTACAGCCTCCTCTGAGAGGTTTGGACAAGCATAAAAAGGTCTGGCAAATCTGCTGGCCCAGTTGATGTAAGCTGCGTACTGAGCCATTGTATCAGCTCTCCACATCCCTACTCCATGAATTTTGACATATGCTTTGCTGTGTTGGAGACCTCCTGGGTGAATGCTCTGCAGCTCTGAGCATGTGTGTCGTTGGGAAGTTCTGTCTTTTGCCAGAGGCTCAGAGTTGGCAGGTGTATGGCAGTGCTTCCAATGACAGGAAAAGTCAGCGATAAATATTGTAATGTAATACTGCCTTGGTTTGTTGCCTTTTTTATTTCTAACTTTGATCTGCAGTCTTAGAGTCTATAGTGAATACTTCAGTCTTGTAATATCTGTGTTCCACCATCACCAGATCAAATTCAGTCAAAAATGCAGGCTCTCAAAAGCACTCTCTTCATTTTGGTCTTATTCATACATTGCCCAGTTGATGCCTAACCCATCTGGAGCATTCAGTTTCGTCTGCTCTTAGCATAAAATGTTAATTGAAGTTACTCCATCTTTAATAAAATCATTGGGCAATAATAATAATGAATAAATCCATGCTCCTTTTATACTTGGTGGTAAAAGGATTTTTATTTCTTTTTACCAAATCAATGTTTCCCAAGTTTTCTGCAGTAATAAACGTAACAGAATATGTTACAGAGTGAGAACCCAGGAATTAATCAGCTGAAACAAACACAAGACGTGAAAAGAATGCAACTCAAAGGCTTTCTCCTGCAAATGATTGGCAACTAGCAACTTAGGTACGGAAAGTTGGCTTTTAGAGTCCCTTTAAAGTTATGAGGGTTTAAAACATCAGATAACAAATAGAAGAACATACCTATTCTGCTATTATATAAGGGAACAGATTTGTTTATGAATAAAAAGTTTTATACTTGAACATTTTCACTTCACTTAAATTCATTGAAACCATAAAAATATATATAAAACATTACAGTAAATTTTTGAACTATAGATGTCACTGTTCAGTCATAAAATGAAGCACTGAAACAGCCTTATTTATTCATGCTGTGATTTCTACCTACAGTGGCAGTTCTGTATTTCTTCAGAACCTGACCTCTGCAGGTCCAGAAAGTTGTTTGCATTGTGAGTGACCAAAACATAGTCCCATCTTCTGATCCTGACCAAACGTGCTTTCTACGTATCCTCATTTCTCTTCTTAACCCTGCAGCCTTGAAAACAGCAGTGCGTCTATCTCTGTTCTTGTAGCAGACAGCAAAACAGCATGATATTTGAGTATCTATTTCATTTATCTTCAATTAAATAGGATTGGACTCTTGACTGAATATGCCAGCAAGTCTGGCTCCAAGTTTATTCTCAAAAGCCCATCCTCATGAAAGAATTCAATTAGAGTAACAGAACAAGGCACACTTGAATGCATAGGACATGAAAGATGTGGGAGTCAATGCAGAATTGCTTTTGCTTCTTGCCTCCACTGGGTTTTCCCATATTGTTTCCATTAAATTCTTCTCCTTCCAACTGTTCTGGAAATCCCTGCCTTGTTCTTACAACAGTGGCTTTTAAAATAAGTTTTCATTTTTTTCAGATGTATAGATATAGAAAGTTTTTTAAAATATGTTTAAAAGGCTCACCACTGAGGGATGGTATTTCAGCTGCATCAGCTTGATCTTCAATAATTTTTACACTGAACTGAGTTGCATTCAACCATTTCAGTTTTAACTTCCAGCAGTATTAATGGCAGGAAGATTCCTTGCTCCAGTTGCTTAATACATTGTGTTCAGTAACTATGTGAACCCCATCACTGGAGCTTGAGCCTTGCCTAAACATCTGTTTAGGACATTTGGGTTGTGTAAGTAGTTGCTTTTAAAAATCAGTCAAAGGTTTTTACAGATGTCCAGGAAAATTTTGCTAGCTCAACAGCTCTAATCTAAGAGTCCTTCCATCCCAGGGATTACATTAGCTATCTCATGGCTTTCACAGCCTACATGTTCCTTGCCCTTTTGGAGTGAAAAAGCAGTCAGGTCTTGATACCCAGTTCACTACCTCACAGGATTTCTTTTTGACCTTAAAGTTTTTATTAATGGCATTGTGCCATATGAAATCAGAAGGAGAGGAAAAAAAGAGGGAGAGAGGGGTATTTGTCATTTGATACTTGGCAGAGTGAACTGATGAGTTAAAGAATTGTTTTTTATGTTGATGTTGCTCTTCTGCTGGCAAGAAACATGGCAGTAGGACTTTGATCCCCTATAGGGTCCCCTTCCACTTCACTGGAGTTATGTCTGATGTATTGCAGCCAGTGATTAATCAGTGTTTTAATAGTACACACTGCATATAAACAGCTCTGACTAGGGCTAGCATTGCTCAGATCTGCTGGTATTATGAAGTTTATAGTTCATGCCTGCATGATACGCTTCATGAAAGTGGTTTATCACTTTCCTATCAAGTGTTTTATCACTGTCACATCCCTACTGTTTTGTCCTTGTGAAAAGCAGATGTGGAAAAGCTCTCAGCTGATGTATTTTTCCTTGGAAAAGCCCCAGAAGGAGCGTGGGCTGCCACTATCAGCAAAGATGTTCTGTATTTTCAGAAACACTGGGAGATGCATTCTTGATATAGAATAATTCTTTTAACCAAAGTTGTTCATGGGTGACATTTATTCTTACCTGGACTGTAGCATTTGGGGTGGTCTGGGCTGAAGTGATTCCTCTGGTCCCTAGTTGTAGACATGAGCTCCAATTGTCCAGACATCCCAGATAAATGAACTTGCAGTGGGCATTAGTGTGGACCACACAGACATCAAATCATAGAATCATAGAATAGTTAGGGTTGGAAAGGACCTTAAGATCATCTAGTTCCAACCCCCCTGCCATGGGCAGGGACCCCTCCCACACATACCAGAATGAGTATAAATACTGCCTTCCCTGAAAGTACAGTATATTTTTTTTGGAGTAAAGTATCCAAATGGATCCCCTTGCTCCTAGAAAGATACAGTGGTAGGCTTCTCATTTATTTCTCTGTGTCCCTCACCTCCCAGGCTACCAGTGCAACTGCCTCTCCCAGTTTACAGGAAGGAATTGTGAGTCAGAGATCACAGCCTGCTTCCCAAACCCCTGCCGGAACGGAGGCTCATGCGATCCCATTGGCAATGCTTTCATCTGCAACTGCAAAAATGGCTTGACAGGAGTAACGTAAGTGACCCTCCCCAGGAGGGCAGTGGGAGCTTTTCAATTCAGTGATGGTGGGCTTTTTGATCGCACATTTTGTACCAAAAAGCTATGATTCACCTAGCAAAAGAATAACCCAAGGCTTAGTGCTTATTTCAAGTCTAAGCTAATGACAGCTGAGAAATGCATGAGACTTGCCTATTCAGAAATGCATTTCTGAACCCAGCCTCCTAAATTATTGTTTCAGGATGTTATCTGCAGACAGTTTTCACTGAGATATGCGCACGTAAGTGTTAGAGGCTTTTTGAGCATTTTTGAGCATTTGAGCAAAACATTACTGCTATGTAATGTTTTGGGGGAGTATTTTAAATGGGTCATTTAATCACTTGAGTGCTAACATAAAAGCCTAATTCATTGCATTCATTTCTTCGTGTTTATTTTAACTCCCAGCCTTGGTTGTAGACATGTTGTAGAAACAGAAAATCCTCTGACCTGTCCATCAATGTTCTTGTTTCTCATCTAGTTTGTCTGCTGTTTATATTTTCTGCTCTGCCTTGTTTTATCACCCCTTCTTCTTTCCAATTCACCTCTTTTTCAGGTCCCTATTCTTTTTCCCCCTGCTTGTCTAATATTTGCTCATTTTTTTCTCTAGGCCTAAATAATTTTACACAGTCAGTGTATCTTCCTCTTAAATAAGTACTCTGATTTTTTCTCAACTATTTTCTCCTTGAATCCTCCTAACATTTTGTACTGAATCCCATGGGATCATCCAAAAACAATATAAAAAGTTTGAGATTCTTTATTATATTCAGTAAGCCTGATTAGGGCCAGGGATCTTTTTACTATCAGATGCTTTAAAAATGTTACTTCCTTCTTGATGTTTCTATTTTATTGTCTTTAAAAGGCGTGGAAATGCTGTAGAAAAAATAAATGCTATTAAATTATATGATAATGTTAAGATCATTTGCCAAGCAGCAGCAAGGTGATACCACTTCGACAAGATAAGTCATTGTGTACAAGCTGGGCTTTTTTCCTAGGTGTTCTCCTAATTCCAAACTCTCCTTTTCTTTTAAGGTGTGAAGAAGACATCAATGAGTGTGAAAGAGAAGAATGTGAAAATGGTGGCTCCTGCGTCAACATATTTGGTTCATTTCTGTGTAACTGCACCCCTGGCTATGTGGGGCAATACTGTGGTCTTCGCCCTGTGGTGGTGCCCAATATACAAGCTGGGCATTCATACGTTGGCAAGGAGGAGCTGATAGGAATAGCCGGGGTCCTGTTTGTCATATTCGTGTTGATCATCCTCTTTATCATTTTTCGCAAGAAAGTTTTCAGGAAGAACTATTCCCGCAACAACATCACCCTGGTACAGGACCCGGCTACAGCCACCCTGCTCAACAAGAGCAACGGTGTCCAGTTCAAGAACATCAGGAACAGTGGAGACGGCCGAAATATCTACCAAGAGGTTGGGCCTCCGCAGGTCCCAGTGAGGCCAATGGCCTATACCCCGTGCTTCCAGAGCGACTCACGGAATAACCTGGACAAGATAGTGGATGGTCTTGGTGTGGAGCACCAGGAGATGACGACATTTCATCCCGAGTCCCCTCGAATCCTGACAGCCAGGCGCGGGGTGGTGGTGTGCAGCGTAGCTCCAAACTTGCCCGCTGTGTCCCCCTGTCGCTCCGACTGTGACTCCATCAGGAAGAGCACGTGGGATACCGGGATGGAAAGTAAGTACCGCTGTGTGCTGGTCTTAGTCTTCCTTGCCATAAGTAAGGGTTGCCTTCAGGGTGCAGCAGGTACAGCGGCACAGGTACTCTTAATGCTCCAATTTAATACATTTGCAATTGTTACATTTCTCCAAGAAATGATCTGGTTTAATTTTGAAAGGCTGTAATTAACTAAGTATACAAGAATCTCTACTTCTATGCATTAAGGATGACTAAATGCATTTATTCCCCTTGTTAAGAAAGCACATATGAGTAGGTGCTCTGAGTGTTAATTCTTAAAGTATTGTAATAATCTTTCTATTGGAAAAACAGTAATTTGGGGCAGAATTCTCAGGTATAAACTCTGCTATGTTTGGGCAGTTTATGTCCTGAGGGAGTTAAAACATTTAAACCACCTGCAAGATGCAGTCCTGTTTTGCAACAAAGGACAAATGAACTAATATTCTCTACTTCCAGTGTCTATGAAATGAATCAGAAAATCAGGTAGTACTTATAGGATCATTTCAGTCCTGTCTGCATTCAGTATCAGAGTGTTCACAAAATTTCTGATCCCCACACTTACCCTATGTGTCCTCTGATGGTTTCTCACCTGGTTTCTTCACACAGTGCCCCCTCCATTCCACAACAAATTGCTGGAGATGCAGCAAACTTCACGTATTCTGTCATAGCAGGAAATATCAGTTTGCTGGAACAGAGTTACAGCCCTACATCATCTATCCCTGCAAGTTAGAATATGTCATATGGACTGGGAGATGTTTTAGCATATTGTGGGGGTTAAGATATTTTATCTTTTAGTAGTTTTTTTAATGCATCTTCAACCTCATTGCAACTCATCTTGAACCAAAACTGTCAAATACAGCCACATCATCCAGAAACTTTCAGTCCTGTAGTTTTAAGCCGTAGGAACGTAAAGAGAGAGGAATCTGGCACTGCCCCATGCCAGTGCCCTGACCTGCACATTTTTATCTATGGCAGCACACTGGCTTAGGTCTGCTAGTGAAAAACAGGACTTATTTTTCATGTATTTGGGCTGTATGTCAAAGTTGTGTTGTGCTTGACCTTTTTAACTATTAAATATAGTTTTGCTGATTAAATGCATCAGCATGCCATCCCCCATACGTGCTCTGTTCTGTATTCTCCTATTTCTGCCACGGACGCTGCTGGTGTCTGTATGATTTTCTGCACAGCATGAGGCCATGCCATGAAGATGGACCTCAGCTATCAAGGAGTGGGAAGCAGTGCAGCATCATTACTGCAGCACTCACTCCACCTACTACATGCCCTGCTTCTCAGCAGGAGCAAATCAGCCCTTACTGTATGGGGGTGCCCCATGCTGGGTAGAAATATCTATAGCGAGCAGATGGAGAGCTGCCCTTATGTGTTTGCAGCACCTGAGCTTGTTCATTTATAATTAGCATCAGGTATCTATCTCAGTGATTACTAAGGAGGATAACTTTTTGTGTTCCTTATTATCACTCATATAATGTGTAGCTGAATGTGTTTATTCATGCGTGTTTAATTATGTGAGAATTTATACCATGCGCTGCAGTTACGTGTCTGAACTGTAGAGCTGTCAGGACTGAATGCCCCTGATGAAAAGCAATTGAAGCATAATCTATTATATGTCAGTGGTGGAGCCATTAAAATCTGATCTAAGGGCCACTGATATAAGATGCACAGTAACTTTACTGAGCATTGAATGAGCCTTCAGTGAGGCTCTCAACTTAGGAAATAAACAGTAGAGGTAAATGTAACTGTAGTATCTTGTATAAGATGTTTCTACCACATTTTTTGTTACCGTTTTCTTTGCTCCGTGTCATCTAAAAAGGCAATATTGAGTACAGATGTTTCTTCCTTGATTACTGTGGTGTCAGCCACTTGAAAGACTCTTTGGACTTCAAACACCTCAGAAGTCTAGGTATCTTCATCACCTTGTTTGATGAATAGGTCATTTTCTCTGTCTGAAAAAAATCATTTTATTCAGACAAAATACAGAAGGCTACTTGTTAGCAAGTTTTAAATGACTCCGTGGTGTAAATAGACAAATGTGCATACCTAGAGAGTACCATTTTGCTTTGTTTTTGCTGTCAATGAAGGTAAAGGGGTTGATGACGCTGAAGAAGTGACCTGTTTTTCAGGAAGTAATAAAGGCAGCAACTCTGAAGTACAGTCCCTCAGCTCCTTCCAGTCTGATTCCGGTGATGATAATGGTAAGAAATGGGTTTATGTTTATTATGCTGAGGAAAAAGCCATTCAACTCTCTAATATTATTAAAAACATTTAGGTGACACCTTTTAATGATGCTAGAAGTTAGAAGTTAGTCCTGGGTCTTTACTTTGTGTCCAAGTTCTGAGTTATAGGAATGTAATTAAAATCTTGATGCTTGGAATTGTATCAGTCTTTACAGTGGATTAGAGGTATGATGCAGCAGAGTCACATTGCCAAGATGTAAGTTGACTAATAGGCTGCAAGTGAAACTGTAGAATTTCTGTCATTTTGCCTCTTGGAAGAGGATGTCTTTCATGTTTCATCAGTCAAATTGAAGGGAATGTCTGTGCCATTTGCCAGGTTTCATTCATGATCCCCACAAATCTCTGCTGGTGCTCAGCAGCAACTGAACAGATGAGCCAGTTCCTGGTGGCTTGGCCTCTCCCTGGCAATCACAGCTCATCAAATAATAGAGCACCATTAAATCCTTGCTCAGTGCATGTTCGTTTCCTGCTCTTCATGTCCTACATCATTATCTCAGTGGGTGACATGGGCAGAGCCATGCACAGCCTGAAAGAGGCCTGCAAAGTCAGAGCAAACCTTTGTTCCTGCAGCCCATGTATGTTGAGCACTGGGTCTGAGAAAAGGCAAGATGTTTCTGCCAGGAAGGGATGATGGATGTCAGGGAGGCCTCATTCAGATACACAGAAAAAGATTAGCACAAAGAAATTGTATTTAGTTTCCTCAGTTGCCAGTTAATGAACTGTCTGGAGACTCAGTTCCTCAGTCATGCCATGCAGCTCTTCCCTAGGTACTCCTAAATGTTGGAAAAAGCACTTGAAGCAAAGTGTACTTGCAGTTCCTTTTGGTTCAGCTGTGGCTGACACATCATGAGTATTTTTGTCAAGCTTCTCAGTGCTTTTCTGCCCCTACACTCAAAACAAAGCCTTTAGTGATTTTTAGAATAGTTTTTTACAATTATTATTTTAATAATATATATTTATATTATAATAATGTATATTAATATACATTACCTTTAGAATAATTATCCAGGTGGTCATTTATTGTACATGGTTACTTTTTCTGTCTCCCAAATTCTAACTAGGCTTTACAAGCATCTGATCCTGCCCCCATTTAAATTGCTGGCACAGTGCCCACTAAAGGTAGATTGGACCTTCTGTGCCTGCTCATTTTCTGTGAAAGCTGCATTTAAAACACAGCCTTTAGAGATAACAGTTCTAGTTCAGGCTCTAAACAAATCTCTGTCTTCAGGGAGAATAAGGGAAGTAACTTAAATTATCTGAGTCGTTTGAGGTTAATGCAGGTCTGCATCCTCTGGTTTTCTTGCTGCAGCGGGGAAGGTTTGCAGTGAAAGAGCCTAAAATTAGGACAAGGAGTAAACTTGAACAGGGGAAGTTCAGGTTAGATATAAGGAAGAAGTTCTTTACTGTGAGGGTGCTGAGGCACTGGAATGGGTTGCCCAAGGAAGCTGTGAATGCTCCATCCCTGGCAGTGTTCAAGGCCAGGCTGGACAGAGCCTTGGGCGACATCTTATTTCTACTGCGTTTAAATGACTCTGCTCCCCTAGGCTTGCTGAGAGTATTTAACCACATTTTTTGTGACCAAAAAGCAAAATTTTTACTAGTCACAAATACCAAAAGAAAAAAAAGAAAAAAAAAAGTTGTCCACTTTCAGCAGTAGTATTTTGAGAAGTCACTTCACAGGCAAGTTACAGGTTTCTGTGGTAACCTGTTTTGAAGGGGAGATGTGACAAAGGTATATTTTTAAGTTACTGTTTCACTTCGGGCCAGTGGATGGTTGTGCTGGGAAGTCCGGGGAAATCCTGTCAATGACAGCAGTTTTTACCCATGAGCAATGCTGTATTTGGTTATTGCCTTGCACTGAGCTGGGGGAGAGCTTGCCTGGGGTAAAGTTTCCCTCCCTTCCATGAACTCACAACAGAGCCAGTCCTTAGTTGCAGTAAAGATGCTGCTGGCCCTGATTTTTGACCTCCTGTTTTTCACTTTCAGTTCTCCTCTTAGAGTTTACAGCTGCCCTCCATCTCTTTTCCCAGCCATAGAGTAGCTAAGTACATGGAGTGACTTATTTTTCCATAATGTTTATTATGCATTGGCCAATACAGTCCTCCCTTGTACAATTACCAATGCTGTCGATGACATAAACATGCTCAACATGGATATAGAACATGGCTTCTTTGGTTTATCAAGGCTGGTTTTGCCAAGCCTTCACAAGGACTGAGGAAATTGGATGAGATCCTTGATCCCATGCCCCAGGTTTAACAAAGATGTCAAAATATCTAACATATGTTTGAAAGGCACTATTACTGCTGTTTCTTGTGACCTCTAAGTCTATTGGCTGTGCAAAGCAAAAAAGTATGTGTGGACCAACATTTCTGATCCCTTTCTTAACCTGCTCCAAAGCAATTGGTTTTCTCATAATTAAAGACAAAGGAAAAGGCATGGATCCAGTACCCGCTGAACCAGAGCTTTCCCTCTGGGAAAGGACATGGGTGTTATGTGATGCAAATTGCAGATAATCTAGAGGACCACACATTCTAGGCCTGTTGGACTCCACGTTAAACAATTGCACAGTCTATATTAATTATTTTAAGGGAAAAGTATGTTTTAATAAAACACCTGCATTTGTGAAAATGATCTGTCAAACAGAGTAAAATTTGAACCAAACCTGCATGGATGTGTCCTCCTAATTATAACAGTACTGCTTAATGTCCCAGAGGTATTACATGGCACAGCGCAAGCAGTAAATAAGTAAAACATGCCTTGTAGGAAATAGGCTGAGCTTAGTGCCGTTTCAGATGGTGTGATGGCCTAAAAGATAATGATCCTTGGAGCGCATGGTACAGTCTCTGGAGACCTTTAAACCAGAACGAATTAGAAATTAGTGTCAGGTAGACAAGATACTGCTTTGGTTAATTGAATCAGCTGGCCAGTCCACTTGAATTTATGAGGTGATACACATCATCCCATGTGCCTTTCTGGAAATGCTGGTATGGAATTTATCACCACTGTGAAAACATAAGGGATTATCTGAAATGAAATGTCCTGCAAGGCACCACATAAATCATGCACTGGTCAGCAGCCTTTTTTTTTTTTTCCCAATGTCAGTTCTGTTTGAGAGAATTTATTGTGGTAACATATGATGTGTGTTTTAAATACTAACCTGAAGCTGTCCTTCCCCTCCCTTTGTTTTCTGCTTTCCCTCCCCTGAAAGCTTCCATAGTGACTGTCATACAGCTTGTCAACAATGTAGTTGACACTATAGAAAATGAAGGTATTTAAACTTTTTTCTTTCTTGTTATGCAACAATGCTTCCTGTTTTCATTGTGAAACATTCCAGTAGAACCTCACTAATCTACACTGACCAGCAAACCTGTGGCAAGGATTGGGTTTTGCAGATCAGCATGTTCACCACCAAACACCAAAACACCAGAGGGATGTACCACAAACTATCTGTGGGTAATCTGAGGTGGTAGAAAAGGTGTCAAGGCCTTCATCCTCTTATGTTCAAGTCAACATTCCTGCTTGCTTATTCCCATTGCTTTCAGAGAAAAGAATTATGTTGATGATGGAGTCAAATCATTGAGATTATCCTGGCTGCAGAGAGTGGGAAACAGAAGATACAGGAAGGTTGTAAAGTATCCCAGGCTGTAGTAGAGCTGGGTTAGGCATTCCAAAAGGCCAACATGGAAAAGTGGTGGTAACGAGTGGCTGGTTTCTCGCACATAGCTCTGTCAAATAGAAGAGGCGTAGACACATCTCCCTGAGTGCCATGTAGCAAGGCAGCCTGCTGCCGCTACCTTACCCTGGGGTTGACGTGCCCATTAAATAGAGCATGGCCGTCCAGAGACCCAACACTCAGCTCTGCCAGTGACCTATTTTCCTCTTCCATAAAGCACTGAGGAAATGCGATGTATTGTAGGTAAACATTACTTTTATTTATTTATAAATGGGAAAATGCCAACTCAACATCAACTCCAGTTATTCACAAGTCCAAAATTGTATTTGTCTTCAGGTTTTAAGACAGGTTTTGCAGACTTCATCTAATCCAGTCTGCATAATGCTTAAATATGATCAAGTAGATTATTCTGTGAAATGACTGATTTTTTTCTTGAGCCAATATCACAGTAATTTTGAAAAGCACTTTTACTCCTGCCAGGTGATGGCTCCTGAGTATTTGTCTATAGTGTATTTACTGATTTCCAGAAGAGTAAGAGCGCCATTCTTTTCTTTAACTACTACAATGCAATACTAGCCAAGGTTAATTCAAAAATAATGTCCCACTCAAAGCTAAGGAAATAACCTTGAAAAGGAACTACAGACACAGTAAATGGCCTTGCCTTCCTAAAGGAAAGCTTAAACAAACACACTGGCTCCCCACCATGCTTTACAAGGCAGAAAAAGCCAGTCTGGCAGCAGTTTCAAGAGGCTCTCACTGAAAATGCTTTGCCCACTTCCCAGTTCCCTATATGCGACTTAGGAATCTTCAGTGGAGCTGGTGAAAGCAGGAGATCCCAGTGTATGATGGGCAGAACGAGGCTTGGTCCCAAGGTAGCTGCCAGGGGTTGTGTGAGTCAGTAAGTTAGCGAGGTTCTCCTGGATCCCGAATCCACACAGCTCGGAGGGACCTGACGCATCTCGGGTGCAGTGTCATTACTGGCCAAAAGACAGCAAAATCCGCTTTACAAAGAAAGAACTGAAGGAGAAGAGTGGTTAGGGCCGGTTCAGACACTGCTGCTAAACCAGCTGTAGCCCCAACCCTCCTCACCCCAGCCTAACTCAGAGCAGGTAGAAAGGTGCTGTCTGTCTAATGAGCTAATGAAGAAATCATCATCACCACATGTGCCACGTGGTGATAAGCAAGGGCAAGAGTGGTGTTAGTAGATGGGGGCCTGGAGAACAGTCTTCTCTGCCCTCATCTATGGCTGAGCCCCAGAGGTTACGTGCTGTAATGCCATAAAGGCCTATTTATCTGGCCTATTTATTTATCTCCAGAGACCTTGCCCACTGATTTCTTGCATGAAGCCCAGTAACATGTGGCTGAACAAGAGCATCTCATCTAGAAAATGCTGCAGCTTATCCCCCGCTCTTGTCTCACATAAAACCTCTTTCCTTGCTCTCTCCCCCACCCCTGCACCCTCTCCATACTGGAATGCCTCCCTCCCCACCAGCTAGCATGGCAGTGCAGGTGGGAGGTGGGTATGGGGTTGTGGGGCATTGCAGCTGACAGCCCCATTAAATGGCTTTGTATTCTATTCTATTCAGGTTCTTATACCGTGCCCATCACCATGGTATCTGAGCCCAGGTGGGCCCAGATTTGTTTGAACCGGCCCTGAGAATGGTAGATTCTTATTTTTCTGTTTCAAAGTGAACAAGTGAGAGAGAAATGTACTTTGCAATTATAAACCGTAGAGATGGTGGATAGCCCTTTATGTATTAAGAATTCCAGCTCTAATGTAATTCCGTATCTGTTCAGTGAGGGTGAATAATTAAGATATGGTAGAAAAGGAATATAATAGACATGACATAATGATTTCTTTATATATGTCTGCATTTGGCTGGGCAAGTTTATCTTGTACGCTAAAATAAAGGACAATTAAAGATCCTATTAAAATGACACTAAGGCAGCTGTACTTTAGAAATATGCATGCAGAGTTTTGTATTTTCACGTGTTATACAGTGCTGGTAACAAGCTCCAAGTTACCAGTTTTTACTTTTCACTTTGTATCTGACAGTGTCTGTTATGGATCAAGGACAGAACTACAACAGAGGTGATTTTTCTGAGACACTTTCTGCCTGTTGGACTGGGCTGGCTGGGCAAGGCATTGACTTGATCTGGTTTTTTTCTTTAACTGTGTTATGTGTCGTCTTTTGTTTGAATTCTGCTGGGTTCAAATGCTGCATGAAAATGGCTAGCCACTTTTTTTTGTTTCAGGGTCCAATTTTCAGTCAATCACATTATTTGCTTGCACACTTTCTTTCTTGAAATGAAGTCATTGGAGGTGGAAAGGGAGAAGACTAGGTGTGATACCTTAAGCATGTTGACTTCACTTAAGGTTTTTTTCAATTAACTGTGAAAAGCATGAAGTCTGAGATTTTTTGTCATTTTGATTTCTTGGACTCACAGTTTCTAATACAACCCAGTAGCATCCTAAAGAGCACAATGCCTGAGAGTGGCCGTGCTTTGTTTCTTTGCTTGTTTGCATTTGTATCATAATGCAACTTCTCCTGCCCTACCCTTCCAGTTAGAGCATGGCTGACCTGTGGCAATGGCCTGTGGCGCATGCTGTGATTTGAACGTGCTGTGAGGACTGAGGCGAGTGCATGCGGGAAACTTCATTGTCATTAATGGTGCCATCCTAATGGAGGGCTGTGGTTCTCTTTCCTGCTGCAGCGTATCATTGGGATACCTCTGACTGGATGCCAAGTGCTCGCTTGTCCGACATTGAGGAAGTGCCCAATTTTGAGACGGCAGATGGAGGCTCGGCTCATCATGGCAGTACCAGAGAACTGGAAACAGATTACTACCTTGGTGGCTATGACATTGACAGTGACTATCCTCCACCCCACGAAGAGGAGTTTTTAAGCCAGGACCAGTTACCACCTCCTCTTCCAGGGGATTATCCAGACCAATATGAAACCCTGCCGCCCTCACAGCCGGTTTCAATGGCAAGTACACTGAGCCCTGACTGCAGGAGACGGCCGCACTTCCACCCTAGCCAATACCTCCCTCCTCATCAGTTCCCCAATGAGGCGGACACCACAGGGTCTCAAACCGGGAACGAATTTAGTACTTTTGCTGTTGGCCCAAACCAGAACACAGAAAACGTTAGTGCAGGTAAGATGCCCTTATCCTTGCACAACTCTCTAGATGCGTCCTCCTCTGATGTCTCGGCCAGCTGCGGCTTTGATGACTCTGAAGTAGCCATGAGTGACTATGAAAGCGTGGAGGAACTCAACCTAGAAAATGTTCACATTCCATTTGTGGAGACCCAGCATCAGACACAAGTGTAAAGGAAGCTCCCTTCTTCCTCCTCTTCTTTGTTTGTTTGGGGTCTTTGTTGGGGTTTTTCTTTTTGCTATTTGGTCCAATTAATAGTATAAATATTGAGAAGAAATTTTCCTGAAGGTGTATCTATATATATTGGGCAAGGCAGAAATACAGTATAACCCATTATTAACTTGTTCAGAATTGATACTGTATGTGCAGACACAGAAGAGACCAATTGTGCTAAATACTATACATCACAAAATTGTTACAGACAATCTGGAGAATATGTACCTTCTATTTATTACCAAGAGTAAAACTCCACTTTTGAGGCAGGGGGAAACAATAATTGCTAAATAATTTTTCTCTCCCCCTAAAGTTTGATTATTTGTATCTTTATTTTGTATTGTATTATTAAAAGTGTTACAGTGTTATGATCTCCCCACAGTATTAAGGAACTGGTATGGATCATTCCAAGATACCCTGGTTCATGACATTTTATGTCAACGAAAGAGTGAAAGCGATTGATGGCTGAGGCTGCTGTGAACAACACGTCAGATGGCTGAAAAAGCATCACTTACAAATTAACCTATCAATGACAAGTGACCACTCATTTGTCCATAAATATCTATCTATAGTTTTCTTTGTTACATAATAGCATTTCATTCTACTTTGTATGCATATAGAGGAACATATATACAACATATATTTACTCCAAATTGGCCTGTTTTGGTTGCCGTTTTTTAAAACCTGATGTCAGGTACATGTGCATAACTTCACCCATGAGGACTTCTAGAAATGTCAGATTTTGGCTCAGCGGTGGCCCAGTTTTGCCCCAGCTGTGTTTGCACAGCCTCCCTTGACTTCAGTATGCAAAGTGAATACGTATCTGGAAACACCAGGAAACCCAGCTACCTACAGAGTGCTGCTGACTTCCTTGAAATTCCTTGCTTGGGCAATCACCTATTTAACAGCAGTCATCATGCTACAATTATTGCAGTGAAATTAGTTGCAATTAAGTTGCATATAATGCTGCTGTAACCTCAAATCGTCAGCATAATGTTATTTGGCAAATGTTCATCCTTAGTCTGCCGGATGAGTTCTCAGTTGCTGTAAATTGACTGACTGTTGGTGGAACTGCACAGATGGGCTGCAGCCAAAGATCTGGCCCTAGATTTTCTGCTGGATGTGTGATTTCATAGGATTTGAAGACTTCCAAAAGTTGTTTGCAGACTTCAGAATATTGTGGTGGGATGATGAAAACCACGGCATCTCTGTGCTTTTATGCAATCTGATTGGAGTAAATGGCCTTTCACACTAATTTGGCCTGATCAGCCAAGTGCAATATGGAAATATGGGGGTTTAACTCAATGTATTAAAGCAGAATATACATACCTGTTGTTTGGTGCTATGAAAATGTTTTTACCACTGCATTTTACAGCATCTATGTATCTTGTATAGTGAAATGTGGGTCTGCAGTCTGCATTGCTGCTGGGGTTTCATCCGTTCCCTCCATGGCATAATTCAGTTGTTCTGAAAAGCTATTGAATGCATAAATTGTTGTTATAGATTAATAGATTCATTCCTCTGCTGCTTTCCAGGCCCTGTCTCTTGGTCAGACATCTTAACTGGATTGTTTCAGCAGTTCTATACCAGGGCATGTGTTTGACTGACTTGAGTTTCACCCAAAATTAATATGTGGGCCGTTCCTTGACATACAGCAAGTGTTTATTCACAAATCGCCCCCAACACAAATTATTAATAGAATGTAATTTAAATAACTGCAGCTTGTAACACTTTTAATAAAACGGGATTTCTGAAGTTCTCGGAGTAGGTAAAGTATGTTGCTGATTCCCTCCAATAGCTCATGTAGCTGTGAAAGATCACTGCAGATATTTTCTTTGGGATCATACAGCAATTCTTCACTAAAAAACAGCTCATTGTACAGGTACATGAATAAATTGAGTGAACTTTTAGAAAGAATGTACTGCACATACAAGTATTATCAAGTACTTGTCTGCAAATAGTTCCTGTCCATTGAATTTATGAATGTCACTCGGTCTTCTCAGAGTAAACATGCTTCTGTAACAGTGATATATTCTGAATGTGCTCATGGTACGTTTTGACTCCTTTTCCCTGATACTATCCCTGTGTTTTCAAGAAGGAAAAAATATGGGAATTTACATTGTGATTGCAAGGAACTGAGGGATTTGCCAATAAGCCATGAAATGGTTTGGCAAGCCTAGAGGCACAGATAGAGGATGCCTTGCATTGTTTACGAAGTCTATGTTGCAGGGAAGCAGATGCAATTAGATTGATATCTCTTCAAGAGTAGGAACACCTGAGTTTGAAAAGCAAAGCTGCAAATTTAGCTGCACTTTTAAAGCCGGTATGACTTTCTGAGAATGTCTCAGAGCTCTCTTAGCATCGGGCTGCAGTTTACATGAGGTTCGCTCCTACTCACTTTTGGTGTGAGATGTTTTTATCCACTGTGCAATTAGTTCTGGTCCAGCCCCCAGCTAGTTCGGATGCGTACCTGTCATCTGTTTTCTGTAGTGAAAGTTCTTGAGTAAGCCTGAGACATCTATATCAAAACTTTACTGGGACATATCAAAAGTGTCATGAGGAAGAACACCATGGGAACCAAGCAATTGCCATACAAAAGAAAAATCAATGTTTCTTACCAAGCTTGTTGCCTCGATAATATCTTGTTGGTAGTGAGTTTTACTAGTAAAATATGCATAAATACGATGTATAGTACTTTTTCTGTTTTGATGTTGTTGCCATTTCATTTCACAGAACACCTACTTATTAAAGTGCTGGTGGGAGGGTGCCAAGGATCATTCCGCCTTCTCTGACCCCCTCATGATTTCTATACCTCAGTATCTCCTCCCCTCCAAATCAAATGGGCCTAATCCATATTCAAGCAGACGCCCCTCTGTGACTACTGGCACTTCTGTGACCTTTCTGGTTTTGTTCTGGCTATTTTTGATAATGATAAGACCCAAATGCAGATCTCAAGGTGAAATACATCTTAAGGAGTAAAGCTGTCATATTAAAATCTTTCTTGTTAATCCAGACCATTTTCTTTTCTTTTTAATTACTGCTCAACATGGACAGGTCATAATCATCTAACCTGGAAGATAACAACACATTCTTAACCTACTGTAAGAATTATTGTTCAGTTTAATCCATCACATATATATTTCTTTTTCTGACTATGATGATTTTTATATCGGTGCTGCTATCATTGCCTGGTCCCTGGTTCTGTTAGAGCTTCCCCTCATATCCGCTTATCCCGTGTCTGTATTTCAGTTCATATTCCTGTAGATGGCTCCACTACACAGTATTTCCTTTCGGAATCGTCTGTAGGAGAGGTTTCATTGACTTAATAAAGTACTTTTGAGTTATCAGTGGATTATAACTCTTAGGATCAAGACAGTCTTTGTTTTCCGTAAAGAAACAACAAAAGAAATAAGCAACCTGTTAAAATGCAAATACATGTTTGTATCAGAAATCACTAACTTCAACAGGGGTGTATGAGTCTGAGGGTGCTTCTTCTCTGTGTTGTGATCAGGTTGAGAATGTCATGCACATTTGACAGCCTTTTGGATAACTTGGGCAATGGAAAGAGCCTTGAAGTGACTGACAATACAATTTATGCTGCCAATAGCACATTAAGTGGCCTTGTGCAAAAGGAAAAATTAGGCTTATATTATTAAATATGGTAATTTTTGACTTTGTATTATAAACATCCTAAAAAGAGGTTAAAAAAAACACAAACCAGAACACAAAACCCTAGATACTGGATGTGATTGCTGTCCTAAGCCAGTATCGTATAGCAGGGCAAAGGGCCAAAGATGACACCAGGGAGCTGCAGAATCACTTCCCTACCATGGGGGCAAATGGACAACCCCACTAGAAGACCATCACAAAGTTGCCTTCCTCTAGGACCCCCCTATAGGGCACAGAATATGAAGGGAACCAGGAGGATGTTGGAACGCAGAGATTCATTGCAGTACTGCCATTCCAGGCAGTCAAGCTATTTTCCTAAAGCTCAGTGACATCTTTGATCCTCAGTTGTCCCGCGGGTTTCTTTAACCTACAGCTTCAGTAAAAGTCTGGAAGGAGTCAAAGGCTTCTCAGCACCACTGTTTTCCTGAAGTCAGAAAGCTGTGTGCTCCATCTCTCAAGTGGGCTTTCTCCCTCTATATGTCCCACAGACACATTAAATTTTGGTCCTCAGAATTGTTTTCTCCCTGTGTCTAAATGCTGCAGTCTAGACTGAAGTAGCACTAGCCTTGATGTTTTTAGCCTTGACTGCTACCCTCTCCAGTCAGACACTCAGAATAGATGCAGCACAGTGAAAAAATGTATGCCACTGAGATGCTGATAAACGGGGAGGCAGCAGCCTGTTGCCCCTGTGAGCCAGGCAGGGAGGAAGCATGAGAACATGACATAAAAATTGTTGCTGATGGTTCAATATAAATTCAGTTGTAAAGAGAAATGTGGGCTGGACAGGACAAATGTTTAAGCTTTACTCCTCATCGAACTCCTGCTTGAAAAAGCTAAATGGATGCTATCGTGTATTCTTACAGCCGATAATTGTGGTCATGGGAGAGTGAGTTGAAGTTGCCCTGGGCCAGTTCTGCCAAGCTTCATTTGAAAAGGAAGCATCCTTAATAATGGAGATGATAAACAGCTATTTAAAACCCATTTGAAGTACCTATGTGCTTTGTTGGGTTTTTTTTTGGAGATGTTCGTCAATTAATAATGGACGTTTCATAGTTTCCAACAAGAGAGCTACAACTTCAGGTTCATTTTCTGATGGTTTACCACCATTTATCATGCAGTAACACTGTGGTTTTTGCCTGTTTGCATCTCTGTTCCTCTCAATACACCAAACTGTGATGTGAGCCTTAGAAATTTAGACTGTTGCCCGTTATCCATGGCTTTTAGCCTGTGTTTCATAAACTTGACATTTGACATCTCCATTATCATAGGGGCCATTCAGTTAGTAAATTAGCTGCATCATCCAAGGGATGGGTGGATGGGGAGGAAATGAAATTAACTTCATTTCTTTATGTAATAATGAAAAGCAATAATTGCAAATATGTCGTGTTACACAAAAGGCCATATGTAATCTTTACCAATGTTAAGAGTGCACTTGAACTGTATTATGGAAAGAGATTGGAGCCCTTGGAACTGTAGCATTCTTCTGTCATAGGAATACCTGAATCGCTATTCCTTAACAATGCAAGGAGCCCATACTGCCGCTTTTCAGGAGGTGACAAAGATGTTTAGGAGTGAAAGCAGTTCTCTTTAAAGCACTGTATCGGAAAGATTGTCTTGTAAATTTTACCTGTTGCAAGCAGGCTGGTTTGTAAAAGATGTATGTTTTGGTGTTTAAAAAGAAGTTTATAAAATAATGTATATAATGGTTTCAAATTACCAGGCTTTTGTAGATATTTGATGCCAATCAGGTCGCTTTAATTTCTTTTTGTTTGTTTGATATAATTCTAAAGAGTCATCAAAGTTGGTTTAAACTTTTAAGGTAACAGCAAAAAAAATAAAAAGATAAAACAAAAAAGTTTTAGATTTTAAAACTTTTTAATCATTTCAGACTGTACTGTAACTTTCCTTTGGGTTCAGCTCTTTCTGTTTAACTTTTTTCTGTTTTTAAGAAGATGGTTTTTATTGACTTTTTTTAAATGAATGTGTTTTGCACAAAAAAAAGAGATATGATTTTTATGCCATTTCAAGTAGGTATTAAGAGATGTCATTTCTCCAATGACAACAAATTCAACCATATGCAAAAGGGAGGGTTCATCACTTTGAGTGGGTATATTCCTTCATTCAGAAACTAATTGTTCCTTCATAATTGCTGTTGGCAGTATTGTCTTGTGTTCTTTTGCTATAAAAACAAAACAACAAAAAAAAAAGTGTACAGGTTTGTAACTGCCAAAATTTGCTAAAGTTGATGGTTAAAACAAGTTTTCCAAGTAAACAAAAAGAAAAGCCCAGCTGTGTTGACTATTTCTTGACTTTTCTCCTAATTCCAAAGGAGCAAATAAGATGAGACACGTCAGTTCTGCAAGGAGTGTAGCGTGACGTTGGCTCCCTATGTACAGGGCTGCAGAAAATGTTACTTTTTGGGACTCTTCAAATTAATTTCATTACTACATGACAATTTCTCCGTAGGGGCCTCTACTCGCACTGCAGAGCTCTCTTACCAAGAGGAGCTTACCTGGTGTATGTATGCTAAGGAAGTTGCCTAATTAAATCGACATACTCAAATGATTCAGAAGGCGTCATCACATTGTGTAGCCATAGACAGCTCCATTGATGGGGACAGCCCAGCTGCCTAGTGGGGTACAAGGGGTGGGTGCATAAAGCAGCAGCCTGCTCTACAGTGCAGCAGGGAAAATATGCCTCCTACCATGGGCATCTCTATCCTTCAGCATTGTTGCACTGAGACCAGCTGGGACAAATTCAAGTGTAAGCACTGCCCCAAGGAAGGGCTGTCATTGGGCTAGGCATAATACTTAGCCTGCTCAGGGGGTTGCGTTCAGGGATACCCCATTTACTTTTCCTTCCTCACATCCGTTCAGCTCCACAGTGCAAGCTGCCCCAGCTGGGCCGGACTGAAGCGTGCCTAGCTGCATGTAAGAGGAAGGGGAAATTTCCTTCCAGAGCTCTTTGAACACCCTGCCATGATGCAGCCAGGAGCATGCTTCATGCTGTTGGGGAGGAGGGATGCTGCCTACAGCATAGTATCCCATTAAAACATGTAGGACTCAGAGCGGTGTTTGAGCCATACTGCCAGCTGGGACACCAACACCCTTTCTCAACATTATAGAATCACAGAAACATTCTTGAAACAGAAGTGTAAGCTATAGGAAGGCAAAATATCAACTCGACATTAGATGTCTCTTTCCTTAAGAATACTAAGGTTTTTTCCTAGAATGAATGGGTCCCTTACATTAGCCAGTTTCCTGTGTCATTTTCTATTTCTGTATTCCCTGATCGTAGGGGTGCTCTTCTTTTCCACCTTCCTCAATTGACTTTGACACAATCCTAGGGTAATATTTGTGGCAGCAGAAGGAGAACAGCAGTTCAGTGAGGCTCAGTGTTACAGTGAGACAGAGCAGAACATTATACAAGGAAGTTAGCTTGGATAACAGTCAAGAATAAATGACTTTAAATGCTTGTGTCTGGTTAATATCCAAAACTAGAGGTAGGGAATGACATCAGCTTGTCTTTTAAGATGGAAAAGATGAGAATTGAGATGGCAAGCATGTCAAAATGCATGTAAGTGACTTCTCAAAATGGAACCACCGCCACTGGTTGTCCCTTGGGCCAAAAATAAGCTCGCTCTTCCTTCAATATGTTGCAGTAACAGGTTGTGTAAACTTGCAGTGTATCCTGTCCAACACAGTGGAAACCACCTCCAAACATCTAATGAGAAAAAAATGACAGTTCCAGTGATTTCAGTGGACCTGGAGTTATTTATGCAGAAGCTATTTCTTTAACTGCACAGAACATCTGTAATGCAAAACAATGTGAAAATCAGAGTTAGGTGCCTGGCTGTGACATTTCCAGCCCTTCTGAAAACCTTGTAAGACTCCTGAAGTATCCTAGGGATGAGCCTGCTGCATGTGAAGGGGAGACAGTTCTTCCTATCTGCAAACTTTCTGAGCATCTCCATTTTCAGATCAAAGAAAGACCTTTCCTGGCTGGTAACACCTTTCCTGCTTCCACTTTTCCTCCTGCTTGCCTCCACTGTTATCATGCAGTGAGGGTAAAAAATCAGTGCAAGGACTGTGACTTTCTCAAGTTCAAAGAAAACGATTTAGAACCCCCCTACCTGTTTTCAGCCTGCAGTCATACACTGCAAGGAAGAAAGCCTTTTCTAGACAGCACGTCAGCCTGCTGAAGAAAGGGCTCCTGTCTGCAGAGGGGAACACGCATGGTTTCATAGGAGAGGAGGCAAGGAAAATGTAGCTGCAGGTGAACATTGAGTTCTTCTGCTCTTAGTTTAACTCTTTCAGATGTGTATTCTCCCCAGCAGTAGCAATGGTCTTTCTATACATATATTTAGCTTATATCCCCAGTTAAACTTGCTTTTCTAGGCTTCCAGAGACTACCTAAATTTCTTCCTTCCAGCATATGAAACCCACACTCCCCTGGTTCTGGGGTTGGAAAAGAGGTCATCTAGGAGGGCTCCTTATAGGACTCAATGAGCCAGACACACAAAGATGTGATAACCAGCCCTGGCAGGGAAAACCCTAGTGTCGCCATGGCAGCTGCCACGTTGTTTATAGGTGAGGTATGGCCAAGGATGATCAAAACCAAGCCAGTTAAGGGAGTCTTAGTTCAAAGGCATGTGAATTGTAAGTCTGCTGCCAGCTTGATATGACTTTTAGCTTCCAACATCTTTGGAATAACTTTCTACAGCACACCTAACTTGAGCTCCAACTAGAGCAATGGACAGCCAAAGGCACCTCCATCAGATGCGCTTTACAAGCTGTGAGTAAATCCACAGATCTCTGTGGACACAGCTACTCTGAAGCTATTGCCTAGTGAAGAAGGGAGGTACAAAGAATCAGCTGCACAGAGCCTAATTCCAGATGTCCCACTTGGCTAGTTCTTGGCTTGCTCAGACATGTCATGAATCGCTCCCAAGAGAAAATTATTGCTGTAAATTGGGAAAACAGAGAAAGCAGCTGCCTGCTGCAACCTACCAAGCAGTTATGTGGGAGGGTTTGCAAGGTCATTTATATGGCAAATAAAAAAGAAACTGTGAGAGGCCTTTTTTTTTCCCCCTGAGTCACTTTAAGGGATTTATCTTACTTGAAATAACTTAGAAAATTAAATACAAGCAGCACAAGTAATTCAGCCTTGAAACACATAAAAGCTGATGTGCTGGTTTTAAGTCCACTCCTGTTGTCTTTAGTTAACTTCACAGGGTCTCCCTGAGAATGGGATGCTTGTAACCCAGCACCTGGGGCATTACCACTGCTTAAATAGAAGCAGGAAGGATTTCTCCTGGAAATTATTTGTTCGGGAAACTTAAATATGCTATTTGAAGTTAGGTGTGAGTTGACAGGTTATAAGGAGACCAAGTTCCTGCCATTCTCCATCACACTTAGAGCAAAGCAGGGTTAGCTCTTTATGTACATCTTGTAGTCAAAGACTAATACCTGGAGTACTGGGGCTGCTGCCTGTGGGGCTTCCAGTGCAAAACTGTGCCTTGTGTTTCCTTCCCAGTAAAGCCCAAATGCAGTCATGGGGGAAGGATTCCTGACATCTACCCTCAGGTATCCACAGTGATAGTTCCTCCGTCTAAGCCAGTCATTCTTGGCTTCTTCATATTCAGTGAAAGGATCTAGGATGCAAAGTCATCTAACCTATACCTATTGTTAATATCTACTTTAGAAGGACGCCATCTGGGAAGAGATGATTTTTGTCTTCAGTGACCTTTAAGGATTCCAGAGGATAATCTCAGTCATGAACTTCTGTTTGGGTCCTATGGATTCCACCCCCAGTGCATAATTTTCTATTGGGAATTTTTTAATGCAATTGTTTTAAGTATATTTACTGCTACAAGACAAAGAGATCAGTAAACTGGAGATAGGTCAGAAGAGAGCCATCGAGAGGGTAAGGGGCTGGAATATATGACATATGGGAAGAATTTAAAGGACCCAACTTACTCTGTTCTGTGGTTCTACCCATTTCTGTGCTAAGAAATAAAGTATGTTTTCTATTTTACTGAAATTCCTTCATGCCCATGTATAAATATTATTTGCTTTTCATGCATTACTGTAAACAGAAATCTTATTTAATAGATCCTCAGGGAAAATTACCTTGCATTATCTCTGCTTACTGTTCACTTTTCATAATGCTAATTAATGCAAACCTCAAAACCATGTTACTCTATGAAAAAAAAAAAAACAAAACTAACAAAACCAAAAGTTATTCCTGAAGCAAGAAGGCAATGCTCTGATTAAGGCCTGATTTCCATTTCGAAGTTTTGATAATACATGCTGGTTTTCTGTCTGGTTTTGTTTGAATCTACACATAGCCTGATGTAACCAGCAATACTAAAGCTGTACATCAATAAAGCTGATGAGGAGAGACCTGTTCAGCAGTCAGGGTTAGTCAATTTTTCCTCCCTCCCTTTCTTAAAGACCTGGAAGTGTTTAAGAACGTTTCTTTCTCCACTGGCCTACAGTTGTTAACCAAGTAGTATGGGTTCCTCGACAGACGTTCACTACATAAATCTCATGTTTCCAGAGCAGGAAAGAGCTGTATTTCCTCCACCTGTGAGTAAAGGATCTACACAAACCTAAACTAGTGTAACCGCAAGAAGTAGTATGCTTATGTACTCACAGAGCTGATGCTACTGTACAAATATGAAACAGTGGAGATCCTGGATCAGGAAGTCCTGAGTCAGCATACAAAATCTTAAGCTGTGGAGAGTCTAATTCAAAGAACAGAAGGTCTGGAGGCAACTAAGAATGCACACCTTTTTTATATTAAAAGCTACTGGCACCCTCTTACAATTTCCATAATCGTTTCCTATTAGCTAAATTGGGCAACTTCTGGAATGACAAGAGGACGTGAGCTTACCTTGCCCTCCCAGAGATGCAGGTCTTCTTCAGAACACAGCAAAGCCATAGACAGAGGCACCAGGAGGACAGCAGTTCTGCAAGACCACAGGAAAATACAGCACTATAATACTGTTCAGTGCTGGGCTTGTCTGTGCTGTACAGCCCTTTCATTTTGGGAAATGTCATCATTGTTTCCTAGGCCACAGGTAAGGCTAGTTTAATTCTTTTGATCTCTATTATTGTTCAGTGATGAATTGGAGCCAGTTAATGAAAAACTGACTTGCAAGTAATAGCAAACAAAAACAAATTCAGGGGAACATAATCATTCACCTTTAAAAGTACCCAAAGGCCTGTTCAGCTTGAATGTTGGATACCGCAGCTTGGTCACCCTCTACAAAGCATGGTTCACCACTGTGCTACAGCCTCCCCCTGTCAGGTTATCCTCTTTGCTGCGCAGAGGTAGGTGTGGTGGCAGCACTCCCCAAATGGGAGTCCAGAGAGGGTGGAGAGCTACCTTGCTCCAGCTGGTGATGCTAATGAGGCTGTTATTTTCAAAGCAGTCTCTGCTTCAGGAATTCTATTTAATTCAATTCATTGTTAGTTAATAAGAACTTTTGATTATTGATTTGGGTAGCAAGCTTAAAAAGGAGAGAAAAACATAGCAAATTAAGCAAAAAAACTAGGGAAACACCTCTTTCACAAGCTGCATGAGTGTCTCTGTCCTTGTATGGGCAGCCCATGGCCACAGTTCCTCAGCACTTTGTTCCAAAACCATCTGCAGTCATGCCTCAACAGCATCTTCCACAGGTTTCCTTTTGTGTCTCTTCCCATGTGCCTTAATCCTTACAACTAGCACTTTTCCTTAAATATGTTTGAGCAGGAAGTTTTAGCACCTGGTCAGTTGTTCACATCATCTTCAAAGCTGAAAGGCATCAGCTGTTACCAGCACAGGGCAAACCCTAACACTGACCTCCTTCCACACAGATCACCCCTGAACCTCCATGCCACTGAAACCCTGAAATTTATCCCCATCAGAACGCCCTCATTTCATTTCCTACTCTCTTACTCGCCTCCATGCAGACACTGTCTTTGGCTGCAATGCCAATCCTTGGCAACTCCTCTCGCTCCTTCCCCTCTGAGATCCTGGTATTTTCTTCTTTTTACCATGGTAAGAAAGCAGGTGCATGGTGACTAAGAAGGCCACGGTCATCTCTCTGTTTCCTTCTTCTCTACAATTTCCATAAGTCACATTAATTCAATTTTCAGCAGTTTTCATCCAACCATAAACCAATGACCAGTGGTTCAGGTAAAAGTTGCAAAACTGACAGTACCTCTGGTAAAGTTGTTTGGTCTGTGGTAAACACAAAGCCAGGCGATGTGGTCAGAATTGATCACTTCTATTATTAAAAACAAACATTCATTCACGTAGATAGGAAATGAAAAGTCTGAGATAAAATTCCCTTTGGTGCTGAGCAAACCCTGTCTGGAGAAGCCCGTGGGCCATGTCTGCATTGTGAACACCACCGCAGCATCCTGCTCTGCTTGGCCAAGGTCTGCAGCTGAGCACAAGAGGTGCAGCAATGCTGAACTTTGCTGGTAACTCCTGAGGGAGAAGGGGGTGATTTATGAGCACTAATTCATCATTTGCAGTATTTTATTCTTACTTCACCACCTGCTTTTTTTAATTTTTTAAACTGTATTTTTAATCCAGGGATGTTCCATTATATTGGCTGCAATATCGAAAGGCTGAAACTTCAACAGTATCACTCGGAAACACTTACTGAGAGGATTTAGCATTTGCAAAGAAATTACTCATCATGCACTCTGTAGGAAGAAAGAAATTGTCTTCCAAATTGCCAAGGAAGGTGTTTTTTTCTTTCTCTTCTTTTTCCTCTGTCTTGTTTGCTCTGTTTTCTTGAGCCAGAGATAATTTTGACATTAGATCACTGCTTTGACGTGGTTTCTTCACAGGAGACGAATTTTAGGGGGCAGTAGAGTTTATCATGCTAAGGAGAATTACTCATTGCTTACAGGAACTAAGTAAAAGACAAAAACTTCAAATTGTCAAAAGCACTCACTAGAAACTCAGACTCTGAATGGTTTTGATAACAAAAAAGGTCTCCAGCATATTCCCATACACATATAGATGAGCAAGAATAATGTCTACGCTCTTGGCAGCACAGAAGACAACAGCGTAGTGGCTTTCAGCTAGGTCCTTAAATCAGAATGTGTTGAAGTGATATGACAATGACATCTCTGTATTTGTCATAATGAAAACTGTTGTTGGGTGTTCCTGCTGCCTCTCACAGAACTATTGTGCTAACTGCTATGTAACCTCTCATAAAGACACTGCCACAGCCTAGTGGGCCTCAACAACCGATGCCAGTAGTTGAGTTCTACATAGAGACGAATCAAGTTAGGTCACTGAATTTCAAGGTTATGGCCTCTTGAAAAGCTCAGTGTCAATGTGGGCTTTAAGGATTTGGAAGAAGAGGAGCTATCCATTTACGTGTTGATAAGCACTTGAAGGCTTGCAGATAAATAATGCAGAGTTACTCATCCTGGTTCCATAATCATCCTGAGAAACTTAAAAAAATCCAAGCTGTGTATTTTAATTTATGGCTCTATAATTGACTGTAACTGAGTCAGTATCTCTCAGCTGACCTTTTAACTGTCTTTCAGCATGTTGCTAACACCCCTTTCCAGTTGTGGAGTATGCACAACCGGAAAAGTTATGTAAAACCCTTCAGAAAGTGTAGTCAAGTACCTAGTATGTGTTAGGCAACACTAAAATAATATACATGAACTTACTCAGCTCAAACTTATCCAGTCCAAGCAATGTCTCCCACGAAATGCTGTTCTGTTGGTTAGCTGCCTCAGTAGCAATCAAAAGCATCCTTCTCCCTGTTGATTTAGATCCCTTCTGAATTCTTCTGAAGTGATAGAATCATATCAAAGGCTGAAGACGAAGAAACAGTACTCCATCTTCTTTCTTTATCTGTGAGGAAAGGTGCAAATCATTGAGCTGTCATATTATCCCGACCTCCTACCTGGAGCACTGAGCAAACTGACAGGCAAACAGCAAGTCTCTGGAGCCAGGGAAGCAGCAAGGCAGAAGCCATCAGTACAATGCAACACTAAGACATCTCTGTGCTTCGGTGGTTACTTGTGTCTGTCTATTGTTGCTCAGTATTCTCGTTCCTTTTCTCATGAAAGGCTGGACCTTGCATCAGTCCCTGTTTCATTTGTTATCCTCTTTCTAACCTTTGCTTTCTTGTTTGGATGAAGAAGCAGAAGAATATATAAACAAAGAAGTAGGATGAGATGAAGGCAGAGAATAGCCCAGGGAAACCACATTGAAGCTACGTATGAAAAGGCAGCTTTAACTGAAATAAGGTTCAAGGAGGAAACAATAGTCAAGTTGTAGGAGCTGTTTTCCTCTGCAGTTTTTTGGCTGCTTGGATATTCTGGCCATGACCTGGCTGAGTCATAGCAGTGGGGGCTGTTATGTACAAACCAGGGTAGTGATGTTGGCATTGATGTGGGCCCAATGCACAAATGCAAGGTGGCTCACCAGCGAACTGCTTGTAATATGCCCTTTCCTTGACATCCTTATGCCCTCCCACATCCTCTCCATTCAGTTCTCCCCTTAACGAAAAACCTCTGCTAAAACAAAAAAACACCACCTATTGCTACGGTTTCTGTTGCTCGTGCCAAGGGGGTTGTTCTTGTCTTCAGACTAGGCTCATGGTGTCAGTTATAGCATGACTTTCTGTCATGGCAGGATCCCACAACACCTGCTTTTGTCCTACAAACTATTTTCACATCCAGGATACTTTGATCATCTAGGCAGAGAGAGAAGCAAATTTCCTGGGAGCCACTGCTCTGAACATAATAAGATGGTGCTGTCAGGAGCCTGAGGTGGCTGTGATAAGCAGAGGCATTCCTCCTCCCTGTGCTCTTTCTGCCTAAGGAGATAGCATGGTTTGTTATTCCAGACGTATATGTTGCATCACGTCCCAAAGCACAGGGTGGTGATTCCTCCATCCTCTGGACGCAGAGCAAGCAAAAGCTGGATAACTCTGCAGTGGGCTGATGATGAAACTGCCGCTAGACATACAGGCTCTTTTCATCTTTTGCCCTCTCTCAATTCCTGACTCTAACATAAAAACTTGACTCCTCAAAGAAGTTAGTTTCTTTTGTTAAAGCTTTCTCTGAAAGCAGATTAGAGTGGCTGCAACATCCTCCTTTGCCCACAGAAACTGACCCGAAACAAAGTGCAATGTGAGCAGTAAATAAGCAGCATTTGAAAACTTAACTTGTGAACTAGGCTAGAAGGCAATTGAATACCACAGTGAAGAGAGAAACCTGGTAAAAATGTTTGTGCATGGCCACAACAGAATTACAGGAAATTGGCTGCTAGGGCAACATGGACTTCCTGGCAGTATTGGTAGTTATTTCCTAAAATCCTATGAACATTTTGCCTTCTTGGGAAAATTTTCCTCAGTTAAAATGGACAATTTGTGAGATCCCCTATTACTGATCATTTTCTCATTTCTTTCCTTGGATTTCCAGTTTTATGGTGAAAAATATATCAATATTCCCTGGGAGACGGGGAGATTGACATGAAACAACAAATAGAATGCAATCTCTGTTGGAAGAAGGAATTCCTGATAAGTAGCCAAATACTGACGAGAGGAATAGAAATTCTGATGACAGAGGCTGATTGCAAAGAAAAACTCATTTATTACCTTGACATGTCATTTTGGTGCTCTTAATGTCTTTAGTCATTGTCAACCAAGAGCAAGAATCCAAAATAACTGAACAGCTGCTTGGTTCCATTTTTCTTGGTATGGAAAGGAAATCTTTGCTTTTACTCTCATTCCCTGGATAAGTACTTTCTTTGATGGGTTTTATTTCATTGTAATCCTCCTGGTGTATATGTGAAAGCAATTGTGTGTATAAATACACAGAGCAGCTGCAGCCATATTGGATAATAGGCCTGTAATTACTTCTCTGATTTAAAGCCTAATAGTTTATTCCACAACTGTTGTGATGCATCTTTATTAATATTGCAATAATTTTGATGCCCTTTTGCTGAGTACCATTGTCTCCCAAAAATAAATGAAGTACTTACAGTAAAGGGATAATTAGGATTTAGCTCAGCGTGGAAATACTTAACTCTCAATGAACCAAATCAATCTATTTACAACAGGAATTCAGGAGCATACTAAAAGTCTGTAGCTAAGCTGGGGATAGATTCCAGTGCTGAAAAACGTATTACCGTTCAGCACGCTACCCTCGAAAGCCAAAAATCAAGTTTTGAGTTTTTCTTTCCGAAAGAAAAAAAAAAGACAACAAACCTATTGTTATAAAATTCAATACACTAGAGGAAAAAATAGACTGAAATAAGGGAGTAAAACTTGAGTCCATTCAGAGACTCTATTGCCTGGGGCTTTGCCTAGGTATGTAAGGCTGTAGAAGAGGCTCTAATAACTCCGGTAAAAGCTGCATCTGGACTCAGATGTGTGAGGACTTGGAGCACCAATGTAAACACCGGTACATGGATACCTGCTCTAGTTTTGAAGTCCACACAAGGCTAATGCACACTGACCTCTGGCTGTTGCCACCAGATTATAAGTGTCACCAAAAAGACGTAACCTCTGTCCAGCATCTGCAAAAGAGGGATAATTCTTGGGAGCAGGGACTTGTGGTGCAGAGGAGAAGAAAAGAAACCCTCAGTGGCAATACAGATTGCCCGGGGAAAAGCAACAACACCACAGCATGTATGACACTTCCCACTAGTAGTCTTGGCCTTTAAATATGTTCAACTCTGGAGATGTACTTAGTTGGATGTGGTTTGGACATTTGTAACCCTCAGTAAGGTTATAGCTGTATTATTTGTACAGAGGCAACATTGCTGTACAAATACTGGTGCCACTTTGTGTTGTCTCTGATGCGTCTGGTAGTTCACTTCATCCTCCTGGGTTACATTCTTTCATCATGAAAATATTTGATCACAGAGAGTTTGGAAAGCTTTAGCTTTTGCTTTGTGGTGTAATATAAACAAAGTAGTAAGGGGAACATGGATTAAAACTGAAGTTCCTTTGTGCCACTCTATTGAAAGCATGCAAATATAATCAGGGGTAAAACTACTCATTTAATTGGGGCTTTAAAACAACTTAGGTTTCTTCAGTGATTTCTCATGGCCCTAGATATGGTCAGTAAGTGAAGTTTTACTTCCGCTAAAGGTGAACACATTTACTGGTGGGCCAGGACTGTCCTTTGTGAATTGATATCTGAATTTGTTGGAATTTCCTCAAGAGTTCTAACAGTTATAAATTTGCTGCACTTGTGATAAACTTATTGGTTTAGTTAATAACAGTACCAGGGGAATGGAAGGCAGCAACTGTGATGCCAAATTTTATAAATAGCTCTCCGTATATACAGACCAGTAAAACAACCACTGCACTAAAGTAACTGGAAAGTGTGACAGAGACTAGTACTGGGGAAAAGTTAGCACTGATTTGGTTGGTTGAAGTAATCTCTCACAAATCTACTTGAGCTCTTTGACGTATTCACAAATTATCCAGAAAAGTGGTGTATCAAAGTGTGCAAGTGCTGCAAAGTCGTTCAGGATAGTCAAAATCAAAGCTGACTGCAAACAGTTGTGGAAGGTTATCGCAATTCTTGGTAACTGTATAATAAAATGTCAGATTAAATTTTACGTCAATAAATGCCAGGTACTGCAAATTACAAAAAATAGCTCTAACTATGTGGATAATGAGTTCTAATGGTGTATTTTTATTCAGGAAAAAGGAATCTGGGAGTCATTGTGAGCAGTTATTGTGAAAATGAGGTTTTCTCTCAAAATATCAACGTAGTGCTTAGAAATTTTTCAAAAACAGTTCTTATTAGGAATTATTAGGAAAGCAATTGAAAACTCAGGTAAACATATGCTGCTATCTAAATCCATACAGAGCCCTTATCTTCAATTTTGTGTATTGTTCTGGTCTTCCATCTCACACAAGACTTAACTGCAGAAGGTGCGGAGAAGATTAGCACTAATGGTATTCTGCCATACAGGAAAAAAAATGTATATTAAGATATTTCATCTTAGAAAGAAATAGCAAAATGTTTTCTGATATATATCTATAAACACTTGAAATATTGAACATTGTACAGAGAACATTCCTAGAAAAAAATGATTTACTATGTTTTTTTACCACATATAAAGAATTACAGGGACCCATGAAGTTTAGCAGTGATTTTGAAACAAACTGAAAGCAGTATTTTATTTTTTTTTACATGTAGTTAACTTCTGAAACTCTTTGCTTAAATAGTCATGGAGTCCAAAATATAAATGGAGATTAAAATAGGAACAGAATCATATGAAGCTGAAAAAGGAAATGTTTCATAGATCCCGCTATGGCTATTAATGAATTTTAATGAAATGGCTAAAATGAAATTTTTTGATGAAAACTCTCAGGTATTTCTGAGGGGACTTCCCCAGTAGTAAGTATCACTGCATCAGGATGCTGTGGAAAATTAGCAGTAGCAGCTGATTGAACCTGTTCCAGCTCTCCTTGAAGCAGAGCATAGAGTACTTGTGCACTTGTGCAAGGAGAAGGGATCTCTTTTTGAAAGAAGAAAGGAAACATCAGGCTGCTGGACTAGTGGCAGATGCACAGGAAGGTGGGTCTGAAACAGGTTCATTGAGTTTCACATTGAAAGAAATAAGAGGATGGATCCGAAGACAGAAAAGACACAAAATGGGAACTTTACTCAAGGGTGTCTGGCTATTTGTGCAAAAGGAAAGGTATTTTAGACTCGGCAGCTACTGTATCAAGTCACTGTGCTATTGGTGACTGCTACAAGGCCACCCATCCGCATGCAAGTACAGTCCGATTTCAAGCATCTGCTTTGACATTTAAGTAGATGACTCATTAAATGCTGCAGGTATCTGGAGGCAGGGATGCACTTCATTTCTTTTTCTCTTGGCAGCACAATATTCTAAAATAAAAGAATGCTTAAAGGGTTTGCACCAGTGGATCAGCTTGCTTTAAAAACAAAACCAGAATCTTTCATTTTCAAGCTTGTTTATGAAAAGTTCCTAAAGGAGACTCTTGAGTTACCTCACCCTCCTTCTTCAATATGCTTCTGAGCACTCACTGAAAGGGGAAGGGAAGGAAGAGCAGTACATGTGTGGAGATACATCTTATTCAGGGTTCAGACACAAAGAGGTGGTTTACAGCTACTTATTGACTGATAGATGTAGAACTAGGAGTTTTTCTGTACAGCAATATATAGTCACAGCTGAACTGAACCACTTAGATGCCATTGTGTTCAAGGACAAGTTTGATGGGGCTTCAAGCAGCCTGGTCTAGTGGAAGGTGTCCCTGTCCATGGCAGGGGAGTTGGAACTAGATGATCTTTAAGGTCCCTTCCAACCCAAACCAGTCTGTGATTCTATGATTCTGATGCCTCAAAGAGTAATACTGTCCCTCCCAGCAGACTAAATTGTCATTTCTCCTCTCAAGTGATACATGCACATCCATCTCAGGCCCATCTCTCTGTAAGGAAGTGACTGAGAGGGGGAAAACTCAACTTTCAGAAAGCATTTAATGGAAGAATGTACCATATGTACATGAAAGAAGACTCAACATAACGTCAGAAGTGTGCACACAATGAATTTTGGTTCCTTCACAACTAAACTGCAAAAATTGCCAAGACTTGTTTGAAAGGTATTGTCTAAGCATACTACATCTGAAAAGATATGACTGATTCATTGGTGTTACCTGTTCCACAGAGTAACAAGACAAATGCAGAAAGTGGTCATTTTTACTAAAGAAACAAGAGACTGTGATTTGGAAAACATCAAAATGGCAATTTTCTGCTCCTACCATACCTGGTCCTCTGTTCTTCAGGCTTTGTATTTTAATTTGTATATTTTTGTTCTGCTTCACAATAACGTACCTATTTTCCATCAACATGTGTTCAAAGAAAGCAAGCTTGTGTTCTGAGCAAGATCTATGGATTTAGAGTTTGCAAAAGATTTTGAGTTAGATATTAAGGAGTTATTCAGTAGAAGAATGAAGCCATGGATCTCCATCACTGCAATATTTACAAGAATAGTCTGAGCAAACATGTACAGATAGTGTCATAATGATGAGTCTGACAGGGACTTCCCAAAACCCCTTCAAGTATCCATTCCACTGTGGGTCCTGTCTTTTCTGTGCTCTCTGCTGAAAAGGACCAGTTGTGTTTGAAAACCACCATGCAGGTTTCTGGTTTTGTGTTTGATTGTTTCAATCAAGAGCAATACTTACCAAAATGCTATCAGGTTTGATAATTTTATTGGCAATGCTCAGCATGCAGCAGCCCCCTTTGTTTCCAGTGCCTAAAAGAAAACTGATGCAAACTGTAAGAACCTGCTAGCAGTACCTGAAAGCCATGAACCCATGACAAAAGAAAGCTGGGGTCTAGTGCCTGCTCTTGCATAGACTGCCAGCACCCCAGCAGCACTGGCCCTTGGCAACGGGGACAGTGGGGACAAGGCAGACATGGAGGTGTGCTTACCAGTAAGGGCTAGAGGGAGGGTTTTGTTTGTTTTTTAATGCATATCTATATTGGTGAGCTCTGGTTGAAAACAATTACAAAGCATGTCAGTCAAATCCGTGAGTTCCTCTTCTTTTATGTACCTGTGAAAGAAAGAAAGAAACCAAGCATAGCACAGAATAAAAATAGCAAGTGTGTCATCCTGTGTCCCGCTCTCAAGCACAGAGCTCAGATCTCTTCATCAAAGGTCAAGTCACCTTCTGATTGTGGACGAAAACCCACTCACTTACAGGAAAAGAGCCAACTGTGCCCACGCTTACGCTGAAACATCAGGTGTGTTATTAGAGGAGCTCCTGACAGCATCTCAATTGCTGAGAAGGGCATTTGTGCTGACCCCCTCCCACATTACACGTAGCATGGGGTGCTGGGCTTCCACACTGGTTGGGCATAGAGGGCTACTTGAGTGAGGCAATTGCATTGAACAAGGAGAGGGGGAACCTGGGGATGAGTAATAAGTAACTGGGGTTTAAAGCTCTACTGTTGAATTAAGCAGCGATCTCAAAACAGGGGAGAAAGCCCTTTTAATAATGCCCTTGGTGATTCAGGCTCTGGTTTTGACCTCAACTACAGTAAGGACTAACAGTATCAGCTATTAGGTATTAGGTATTAGCTCAGATTTCTCAATGCAATCCCTTTCCAACTGTTCTTCCCGTAGCAGAGATTGCTTGCTCTAACACTGAATGCTCCATCCCTGGCAGTGTTCAAGCCCAGGTTAGATGCGGCCTTGCACAACCTGCGGTGTCCCTGCAGTGTGGAACTGGATGATCTTTAAGGTCCTTTCCAACCCAAACCATTCTATGACAATATGATTCAACAATTTTCCCCAATCCATGTTTCTCTTTAGCCTCCTGCTGCTGGTATTTCTGAAGGTGGAGTCACCCACAGATCTCTTCACATATTCCCGGGGTACAGTTTGAAAAAGCCTGTATTCTTTGGTGGTTAACTAAGGCAAAGTCCTCTCCAGCCAAAGGACATTTGGGTCTGCTGCTGATCACATGGGAGTCTATACAGGGACTTGCTGAAGGCATTTGAGGTTTACTATGAAATTCAAGGCAGCATGAGAAGAAGCTCGTGGTTGGGAGGCAATGAAGGGACAGCAATAATATGCATATGACTTCTGCATGCTTGAAAAGGGAAAATGGAGAGAGACAATACCGTCCCTGGAGACCTTGGCCTCTGGACCACTTCAGTCTCACCGAAGCTCAAAGGCCTCTCACATCGTTGAAGCTTTAGGAAAAATAATGTCTCTGAAGCTGAAGACAGAATGGAAAACAGTCCATTACACAAAGTGCTGGCAATTATGGTTCTTTTATTCATGCACAGAAGTGACACATGTGCCTAGAGCAGGATGTTTCTCCTCATGAAGTGTCCACTTATCTCTGTTCAGATCCCTTCCTAGCCCTAAATACCAGGCTGACTTCTACCATTCCTGCTCAGATGAGCAGTGTGACCTCTTTGGTAAATTGCAAGAAAAGGTGAGGATAAATGTGCTAGTCCCACAAGGTAAGGTTAACAGTAGTCTGGAGGAGCAGAAAGCAGGCTTATTTCCCACAAAACATAAGGTCTGATGGCATATTTTATTTTAGCATAAGCCCATTTTATTTTATCACCAACATGCAGGGACCAACGCAAGTATCCCTACTCCTGGCAAGCAGTATATTACTATGTAAGCTGCCCCATTATTCTATGATTCTATGATTCTTTTTAATGGTACAGCTTCCAGAATAATATATTCAATTAATATTTATCGTAAGTAAAATTATCACAATTTGGACATGTATTACAATAAGAATACTGTGAGTTTTTAAAGGTGAGGTCTTTCATTTTAATGTGTTCTGTGTAATATGCCTGAAATATTATGACTTGTTTCACAATGCGCAAGAAAACAGAACTGTTCTCTGAGTGTTAATGATCCTTGTTAGATAAAATAGAAAGCATCTTAAGAATCAGAACCATATAAAGACATAAATATTTTCTAATGTTCTTGAATAACAATCTAATAAAATTAATATAACTTTCTACTAATGGGACCATTTTCATTTCTTGGGCTAAAAAGCAATGAACCATGTACAGCAGCAGAACCTGCAGTCTAGGGAACACAGAAATTCCTTGACCATAGAGAGAAAAATATTTAAAAGATTTTAGAGTTTCAAATGAGTGTTCCTACAAATTTCAAACCTCCTCTCACTCATGGTGTAGCCACTTGAGCATCACAGTTTCCCTTCCCCCTGTTGTGCCAACAGAGCTGTAAAAGGATCAGGAGGGTCTGTAATATGCTTTGGTCTGGGATTAAAACGAATCAGGAAAAAAACACTTTTCTTGGGACTCTGATGATGGGGAAAATGCTTTGGAGCTCTACCCTAAGACTGCAGCACGCAATTCAGAACAGGGATAATCTTGTTGCCCAGACCAATAGGAGGTTCAAAGCAGAATGGCCAGAGACAAAAAGCAGAGATGAGGTTCTGCAGGGATTTCAAATTTACTCACCAGCACGTTTGAGCTAAGGACAAGCCGGAGGATATACCTGATGGAGCAGCTCAGTTTAAGGGAAAGCTTTGCTTTTCTCACTAAAGCCTTTACTGTGACTCCATCCTCTATTCAACCTTTGGCTGGAAATTGAGAATTTTATAGTGTGTCCTTTTGCATCTAGCAGTTAAGTCAGATTAATATATGTTATGAGGGTAAAGGACAGTAGCTATTTCATGCTTGAATACATACTCCCAAGTAAACATCTTTATGCAGATAATTCTTCAGGAACAGTTATTCTCATGTGACTGCTTAGCCTTGAACAGTTGTGAGTGCTCATCATTTGCACCAATTCACTTGCAATTAGCTTACCTAAACTGGCACAGCTACTGTGGATTAGATCTGTTGTGCTAGAGGGAAAACGTACAGGTAGAATTCATCCTCATTCTTCTGATGAACCCCTTGGTGAAAAACACACAGTTTCAAAACAAGTTCAAGTGTTCCATGAACATTTTGGACTTTGAAAAGACACTTTTGAGGCAGAAGTGTTTCCATTTAAAATGCGCTGACTCTCCTTTTGACATTCCCAAGGCATCCATGTGTTCTGGAAAAAGTTGGCATCCAGCACAAGATGATACAAGACTTACTTAAACTTTACAATTTGCATTTCTTTATCTGAATACTTTCACATTTTATTCCCTGAAAATATACATGGCAGATCATAGAATCATAGAATACCAGGTTGGGAGGGACTACAAGGATCATCTGGTCCTACCTTTCTTGGCAAAAGCATGGTTCAGACTAGAAGTCCCAGCATCCTGTCCCGATGAATCTTAAAAGTGGCCAGTGCTGGGCAATCATCACTTCCCTGGGGAGATTATTCCAGTGGCTGATTGTTCTCATAGTGAAAAAATTTCCTATGTCCAATCAGATAATCACCTCCATCAGTGTAACAGAGCAAGAGAGAGATCCCATAGGCCCAAAGTTTGCATTTCTGCTTTCCTTCTTTTCCAGTTAATCATTATCTTTTATTATCAGAATTCTGCTTCAAGACCCCAGCTGAGAGTAAAACTCCTTCGGACAGGATGCTGTGCCGACATACAATAAAGATTTTATCATAAGCTTGAATGATTTTGCAGTCTTTCCTACTGGGATTGAGCCAAAATATCCAGTTGCTTATTCCTAAAACACTAATAGGGAAGTTAGGCTAGACAGGTCTTTCTCTGCTTAACATCACTCCAAACTCTACCAAGATAGTTGAGATGGTCAATGTCAGATTAAATACATAATACTTTGTTTATGAAAATAAAAAAGAATTGCCAGAAAATTAGTGTATTTTTATCAATATGTGCCCATTTACTGAAGCTAAACTTGTTTTTTCTTGTAGGAGAACATCTAGACAATGTAAACGTCTAATTTCAATGTTGCCGGATTTGGTTTTCATCAGGCAAAAACAGCTTTTCCTTTAGAGGTTTAATTTCAGCCACAAACTTTACAAATTAGAATTAAAATTTGGACTAAAATGTGCCTAAAATCCTTGAGATGACTGAGAATACTCAAAATAATTTCCATTCACAAAGAAAAAATTAGATCCTCAATTATCATTCAAATTTAAAGGTAGTAATTGTTTGGGTTTTTTTTTTTCACGCCGAAACATTTTTGACACAGAAACAGCAGCTTCTTAACAGCTAGATTCTCCCATCTCTATAGAATACAGTTATAGGCAGCCACATGAAGGAACAAAGGGATACCTGATGTCTCCTTACCCTATCTGGGGCTTGTTAGAGGAATGAACCCTAAATACTTACGGTAAAGCCTATTGGGAAACTATTTTCAGGCAATCCTCTCTGTTTCACTGAAGGGGACCCAGTGGGATCACTCAGGTATAGATATGTCCGCTGCAGGCACCTCAGGGTGAGACTGTTCCTAACCCTGGTGTGGGCTGTGTTCCCACTCATCAACAGGTAATCTGTTTGCAGAAAGAACTGCAAATTTTGGCCTTTTACTATTTCTTTTATCTTTTTTTTAACAGCTAAGAGGCTTTTACTATTTCTTTTATCTTTTTTTTTAACAGCTAAGAGGCTTTCAATCACAAAGAATGATTTCCCATTGTAAGATCTGAGGTTTACCTCTTTATCCCAACATGAGCAGTTTTCTCTGCACAATGCCCAACAGATTTTAACCCCAGTAGCCTACTTTGAGAGTTTCCTTTGTCCTTAAAGTAAAATCTATACACTGGATGCACCTTGATGTATCTTGAACAGCTCTCACAAAGGTTTCCGATTCTCCAAGTAGACTGTGGATCCTTTTCTTTAAGTACATTTTTTTCTGTCTTGAAAAATAACTGCTTCTCAGAGGCGTGCTGGCTCTTCTCAAAGTAAACTCTCACTTTGCTATCATGCATCTCCTTGCAAATCTACCCAATCTCAATCTTTCAAATCCTTTCCTAGAATATGTGGGTTTGGTTTTCCTTTGCACGTTCTGTAGGATCTTGCTGATCTTGCAGTCCACTATATATAGAATCATAGAATAGTTCGGACTGGATAAGACCTTAAGATCATTGAGTTCTAGCCCCTGCCTTGAGCAGAATGCCTCACACTAAACCATGTCACAGTCACACAAGGCTCTATCTGACCTGGCCTTGAACACTTCCAGGGATGGAGCTTTTACCACTTCTTTGGGCAACCTGTTCCAGTGCCTCAGCACCCTCACAGTAAGAAACTTCTTCTATCTAACGTAAAAAACTTCCTATATCTAGCCTGAACTTCCCCTGTTTAAGTTTAAACCCATTACCCCCTGTCCTATCGCTACAATCCCTGATGAAAAGTCCCTCTCCAGCATCCTTGTAGGCCCTCTTCAGATATTCATTATTAATCTGTTTTCTTTCAGAGCAGCTATTTTTTGCTGCCTGACAAATTCGGGTTGCTTTTCCTCAGCTTAAAAAAGTAACTTTGGTAGTTCTGTTTCTCTTTTTAAGTTCCTGATACCCCATCTGGACTCAGATTCTGAAAAGCATCCAAAACTGTGTATTCGTCTCCACATTCTCAAATCTGTTATAAATGAGGCAGGAGTTCCCCCCTTTCTTTCAGCTTCTCCTATCAAGCTGTTATCTTTCAAATGCACTGTTATTTCTCCAAACACAGTACTCTTTAAATAGCTATGACTGTCTAGCTGTCATACTGTTCCTCACTTAAATATAGCTATTAAATCTAGTGTGTCCAACCCACTACTATTAAAATTAAAATAGCTCCCTTTAGCATGTTTTGCTTTCCAGAAGGTCTATTTGCATTTATGAATGGACAAAACTGTCGCCAGAGATGTCTCCAGCTGGAAGTATTTCTGGACAATTTGAGGTTCCTCAGGGGGGTTTCCTTTCTGCTCCAGTTTCTCAAGTCTTTTCCTCCACTTTTCTATTTCCACTTCCACTACTACCACGCAGGGTGGCTACTGTGATGATTCACATTAACCTTGCTTCAGAGTACATATCTCTGATGAGTCTTCCATATAAAAGAAGATAAATGAATAAAAACTGAAGAGCTTTAGAGAGAGGGAGGGATTTTCATGATTCATTCTGTGTCAGATTGCTCATCAATTAACTCTAATAAGCCACAGTTCAAAAGCAAGATGGGCCAAACCTCTTAAACATCTAGTCAGCTGTATGACCCAGGAATTTCTCTATGTCTATTACAAATGCAGAGTTTCTTTCTGTAGGGTTCTTCCAACCACTTTTCTAAATCAAGATAAGGAGGACATGATTGTGAAGAAGACTCAGGGACAATATGCTGCGAAATAGAAAGAATGCCTGTTTCACACAGCAAAGACAAATCTCAGAAGAAACATGTTGTGTGAATTTGGCCCTCCAGGTAAATAGTACATCATTTAATTCAGCAGTGTTCATTTTAATTCAGAAACACATTTTCTTTCAAAAACCAAACAGAACCAAAAACGAATCAAAAGAACCAGATTGCTGATCTGGGGTCAGATGGACAGGGAGGAATTCATGCCAACGCCATGGAAATGCAAGGTTTTGCTGTAGCAGTTACATCTCAAATTATATTACAAACACTAGGTTGTATGAATTTCAGATAAGTGGTTTATTTTTTGTGCAATTAAGAGAACCATCCAGATATTGTTGACTGTGAGACGAGCTCTCACCTTCCAGATTTTGCAGCTGGGGCTGCAGCAATTGGTCTGCTGGAGGTTCTGGCCTCCTTCAGTGCTGAGGAAATTGTCAGTGAGATGCACTGGGTTTGGTGATTAAATCAACCTGTGTGGTCTCGGCTGACTCAGAAACTAAGCTGATATTTCCAGGAAGAGAGTAAGAGAGCATTCAGAACGAAGAGGCTTTCTGATCTGGAAGAGAGTTCAGAGACACATGGCCTACGTGTCATTGTTGCATCAACCTCCTTTTTTATCTGTCTTGAGCTAGCCGTTGGTACAGAAATGCACTGTTTTAACTTATAAGGAAATAGTGTTTTTCCATTTATTTTAGGCAGTAACAGTGGTAACTTAATGGATTCACAATCACTGTTTTCCTAGGATGTCACACACTACATTTCTCAAACAAACCTGCTGAACTTTTAATTTCTAATTAAAACTTTTTATTTCTAATTGGCCAGAGTGAAATTCACTGAAACTTTTATCACAGCAAAGAGACAAAAAAAATCTTCATACAAAGAGTATAATTATTATTCAAGAATTGTGCTAACAAGGTCATATATAAATGAATGAACAGTTTGTTCCCTGGAACATTGTAATAGGTGTAATGTTTCCTTTTCCAAGTGTCACCTAGCAGTTCACGATGGTTACATGACTCAGACCACCTATGTCAGAGGCACACAGAGCTCTAACTCCGTGGCTGAGTGCTAACCCCAAAGCTGAGGTCTGTGGAATGTTTCATTACTGGAAGCAGCACAGGTATTTTGGGGTGATGCTATGCTTGAACTACTGAGCTGGGAGGCACCATTCAGACCTGTTTCTGAACTTGAGCTGGCAAGTCATCATACTACACTGAGAGCTTCCTAGAGGCCATATCTATGGTAGGAGTGGGACCTCAGCCTTCTTAGCATGGAGGATTTGTTCAGACCTTGTATATTTGTATATTTGTAGGAGCTAGTTCGTTCTTCAGCTGTGTTCTTTGAAGCCAGCTGCTTTGCAAAGAGATGCGCTGTCACTCTAAGGAAGCAAGGTACCCTGGTGTTCACACAGCATGCTGGAAGAAAGGTTGTGCTGGTGCCTGGCATGGAGTAGCAAATCCATTGCTCTGTATCTCTGCATTGAATTCCAGTTCCTAACGAGGATGTATCCAGAGACACATCCTGACTACCATCTCCAGGTAGTGGACTCAAAGTCATGTAATAAGGTGCCTCTGTTGAGAAGTCATAGTACACTTGCAAGATGCTCAGCAGACATCCAAGCTGATTCAAACACATCCATCAAATAGGGCAAGCCTTGTTTCACCTCCTCTGCTCCAAACCATGTACTCGCTCTTGTAGGAGAGCACAATGGCTGTGTGCTCACTGGAGTACACTGTGATCCACCCGGCTTGCCATGACAGCAAAAGAATATCCACCATGTTTACTGGGTGATTAAAAGCTAAGGAGCTCCAGAAATGGCTAGCAGAAGGTAAGCAGCAGAAACATGTGGCTAGGAGGAAGAAATGAGTCTCCCCCTTTTTGGCAGCAATCAGCTGTTACTGTTATGCCTGATGGAAACATAGCTCTATTCAAGACTGATCCATGAAGCTGAAGCAGCAGTAGTTGAAGAGAAAGGATGACAATGAATAGGTGCGGCTTATAAAATTGTAAGGAAAGCCTCCGGCAACAGAACCATGTCAATACTTACAGGTTTGTTTCTGTCAACAGGCATATTGATCTGATCTGATACAGCACCCGAGGCCACTGTGCTTCCAGCAGATAAACCACAGGTACAGTCAGACTCAGGAGCCAAATCATCAGCTCTCCAAAGGAACCATTAAGAAGCTTTCCATTATTTTGGAGAAAAGGGATAGAGCGCAGATTTTATGGCAACTTGTGCAATATGGCAAGTAGTCTGGACTTCAGACATGATGTCTGTGATCAGGGAAGCAGGTGATAAGGTGTTTTGTTCGATATTTTCTTATTAGAAATAAAAACCAAAACCTGGGCATGGAAAAGAGGGTACTTGCTGGCGGCAATGCTGTTGTGAAGACATGAAGAGGAGTGAAAGGTGTAGACCAGAAAAGCAGCAGACCTTCTCCCCAACTTCTTCTAAAAGTGTAAAGTTCTGCAACTTTCCACAGCTTTCAGCAAGGCAGAAATAAGCTGTTTTCCCCAACAGTACGATGTGGTGCATGTAAAGTTTATGTCTTGATGGGAAAAAAGTTGCTGTGCTGCACAGGACACTATGGTGTCTATCCTATACATTAAGTGTGGTGTCTCACCACGCGTTATCAGGGGCAGAGCCATACTTCGCGTTGTGCTTTGTGAGCAAGGTAGATGTGGCAGAGAAGCCCTTATGAGAACTCTGTTAAGGAGAGATTAAAATAATTGGAGGTTTCTAAAAGGGATTTGAGTGGGTGGGGAGAGCATGGCAGAAAGTGTAAAGCTGAAGAGATTCATCATTAGGTTCACATTTCAGATTTCAATGACTTTCAACATCTATTGATTCTTGGTTCCCTTTCAACACCTTCACATCATTAGGAAGGTAAATTACTGACAAGAACTGAAGAAATTGCCATCATGTACTGCTACAAAAATACTGTGTGATTAGCATGAAGTGAGTCATGCGCTTTTCACCGTGTGGGAGAAACCTTACCTGCCTGGAAATATTTCCTTATCCTGTATAATACTTTCAGCAGTGCACTCTTAACAAATAAACGCAGGGCCACAGTGCTCTCAGACAATTGACATATTTCAGCTTTCTCCTTAAAAAAAAAACCAGTTCCTGGTACTTCTAATCCTTAGCACAGTGGTGCAGGGAGACACTTTCTGCTGTGATTCTAACAGAGTCTTCTTTGACGTAGGGAGTATTACAGGTAGGCTGAGAAATTATGCATAAGAAATTGTATGTCAGTTGACAACAGCTCTGTGACATTCAGTGCATGGTGTATAGCAAAAGAACAGCATAAAAAATTGTTTACAGCCTCAGGCCACAAAATGTACGATCTCATATGGGAGATCCCTTCCAAAAGTGTGAGCCTAGTGATTCCTTAATCAAAGGGGTATCCTGCAAAATGAAGGTAACAGCTCAAAGTTCCTGAAGGGATATCTGGTATTGTGCATGCAAGCCCACAATACTTGCATTTGTATTCCAATACTCTTCCTTTTTGAGTTTGTTGCCTACAAAGAGTAGATGCAGTTGCTTATTGCAGGTCTTATCTGCTAACATGTGTTTTCCATAGACAATATGGCACTGTAGTATGAAGAGCTCCATATAAAATATCAGCATTTGGACAATGAAGATATTCACAGTCTGGCTCTTCCTTTAGTTATGCATTCATGTAACAATTAAATTTAAAACTCTATCATTTTAATGCATTTTTGTTGACTAAAGCACTGGACAAGGTTCAAGGTCCTGGTGAACCAAGCCCTGGTGCTATAATAACTAGCTGTCAGAGGAAAGGAATGAAAAGTCGGGCTCCTCCATCTCACAAGGTGAGACTGCCTGGAGCACAAGTGTGATGAGGACCAGCTGAGGGAACTGAGGTCAGTCATCATATGCCGTAATCTCACCACTGCATACTTCTTCCCCAATCCTCTCTGTTTGCATTTAGAAAGTGACTGTTACATGAGTTTTAATAATTTTTTTAATTCACTTTAACCCTAAAATGTCCTAAAATGGTACAGAAAGAAATCTCTCTTCAAGGGTTCATTTTTTCTCATCACCACAAGCTGTGGCAATAGCACCCCAGCCATGGAGTGGGTACCATGACAATATGCATTAATCGTGACAATGATTGTGAGATGGCTTGAAATGGATGGAAAAGTGAACAGACACTTCTAGCTTCTCCTCAGCATTAAACTATAACATTTGAAAGCTAATGAGCTAAAAAGGAACGAATGAGAAAATTAATAATGCACTGCAGAGTGGAGCATTCAAGAGAAACTTCTCCTCCCCTGCATATCAGGCCTAATTAATGTGATCTATTCTAATAAAAATAACCCTAAGCAGCACTTATTCATTTTTAGCATCCCTTATTCCAAGTTAATGTATAAAGGCTCTTTGTAAAACTACAGAACTACAGGACTTGAGTAGTTATGAATCATGCCACTTTCAATGACACTTTCAATTGTGCAAGAAAATCCAAGGACATTGATTTTTCAAGTGACTTATTGTATTCATACTGCTATTAAGGAGTCCAGGTGGTTGCTCTTCTACCAAATACATGCCTTTTTTCTTGTACCGGTGCATGTATTACATGCTCCCGAAAGAAGACTACAAAGGTTGGACCAATTTTGCACTAATTTATAGTCCTTGCAATCTTACTGAAGTCAAAGGGGTTGCACAGGATGTAATTGGTAGCAGTTTTGGCCTTCTCTGTTAAAATACCAGCAGTGGGCAGAAAATTGCTGTAATGATCACCACAGAATACAAGTGGTCAACTCACCTGAAAGGGAACTTTATCACATTCTAAGAATAAGAATACAACTTTCAAGCTGAAATAAACATGCAAAAAAACTAGTGGGAGTCATGAATATAAAGGCTGCACCTAACCACCCCCACATTTACAGACACTGCCCTTTTCTTAGAGAATAATAATGCTCTGTTGTCTCTTTATTCTGCATTCATAAACTCATAGAATTATTTAGGTTGGAAAATACCTTTAAAATCATCACGTCCAAGCATAAACCTAACAAGGCTAGGTCCACCACTAAACTGTGGCCCTAAGGGCTGTATCTACACATCCTTTAAGTATCTCCAGGGATGGTGACCCAACCAATTCCCTTGGCAAGTAGTTTTGATTAGTTTATTTATACACACATACATGGAGTGCCGCAGAATCATAGAGGGGTTTGGACTGGAAGGAACCTTAGAGACCATGTAGTTCCAACCCCTTGCCATGGGCAGGGACACCTTCCACTAGACCAGGTTGCTCCAAGCCCTGTCCAACCTGACCTTGAACACTGACTGGGATGGAATATCCACAACTCCTCTGGGTAGCCTCACCACCGTCATTGTAAAAAATGTCTTCCTTATGTCCAATCTAAATCCACTCCCTTTCAGTTTAAAACCGATGCCCTTTATCCTGCCACCGCAGGCCCTCGTGAAAAGTCTCTATCTTTCTTATAAGCTCATTTTTTATATTGAAAGGCCACACACATACCCAGACACACTGTGCATGAATGCTTCCTAGGAAATGTTCTAACAAAGATGCGAACTGATTGAAAAAGAAGTGAAATTTCTTTTCAGCATTCCTCCTTGTAGAAGAACTGACATTAAAAGTTTATTTTTAAGCATAGACTAGCTATAGTAGAGACTAAACTGCTGACAAAATAAACAAGAGCATGGTAAATTGACAACTAAGCTAGATTGATAGGTTTTTTTCCCCCTTAGTTTGGCAATGACTTGAGTAAAATAGCACACACACTGTCCATGGATAGTAGGTTTGTTCTCTAGATATAATTATCATAGGTAAAAAGTTTGGAAATGGGTTGAAGCAAATGTCAGCCTGGTTGTTGGTTGTGCTATTGTGTATGACTGAGGAGTATTAATTATGAGGAGATGAAAGTTATTTCTCATTAACATCAATTGTTCTTACGTCAACAGCTGATATAAAGACTCTTCACTGGCAGACTGCTGCAGAATTAAAATGGAAAACTGAATAGACTAGCTGTCTTGCAAACTTTGCACGATTTGACATCCGTAAGTCAACAGTTGGTTTTCAAGGCAGGAAACTGACAATCAAAGAACTTTATGATCTATACATGGCTTGTCATGAAATTTTGGCTGTTAACACAACTGTGTGTATTGCGGTTTATTTGGACCTTCTGTAACAGAGGAACTTAAAATATGTGGCTGTACGTACACGTAATTTGTGTTACACTTGTATAAGCATTTAAATCTATATATGGATGCAACCTTCATTCTACTTTCTTCTGGAGTTAATAGACGAAGAAAGCCATGAGAAAAACATGGGAAATGACTGGAATGCTGGGATGGAGGGCTACAGGCTGTTCAGGAAGGACAGATAAGGCAGGCAAAGCAGAAGGTGTAGCATTATACATGAGGGAGAAGTTTGATTGCACAGCCCTTACAGTTAGTGGGGATAGAAAACAAAGGAGGTGTGGTAGTGGGTGTCTACTACTGATCACCCATGAAGGATGTAACCACAGATGAGCTATTCTATAGGCAGACAGGGGAAAATTCTGGATTAGTAGCCTTTGTCCTTATGGGAGATTTTAACTTCTCAGACATCATCTGGGAATATCACGCTGCTGTGATAAGCAGGTCCTGGAAATTCTTGAAGATCATAGGAGGTAACTTCTTGTCAGAAGTACTCAGCCAACTAGGAAAGATGCCCTCCTAGACTTGCTATTTGTGAATAGGGAAGGACTGCTCGGGGATATGATGGTAGGTGGATATCTTGACCACAGTGATCATGAAATGGTTTAAATTTTTCAGTGTAATGAGGATAAAGGACAACAGTAAAGAAATGTGCATCCACTATAATGTTGCTTCCTTTCAGGTCTGCAACAGCGCTTGCACAGCATCTTTGTAACATGTGAAAAGTGTATGCCAAATGAGTGTAAGATAAGGGAGATCTTGTCTGTTAGCTGCATCCTGATGTTCAAATAGATCACTGCAGCCTGCGCTCAAGGAGAGGGCCTGTGGACAAGATGAATAATGATGACTGGTCTGAATTGCTCATGTTTCCTATACTCAGTGTTTATGCAGGCAATCTGGAGATGGAGGAAAGAGAAGACACAATTCTAGGGGTATAAGGCAAAATCCTCAGTGATTCACTAGGCCCTGCATAACACAGGCCACTGTATTTCACCCAGGTATGCATGGGCAAGCCTTGTGCTAAACTAAAGAAAAACTTCCAGACTGACAGCTTGTCCAAATATGAAGATACCAGGGAACAGAGAACCCATTCCTTCCCTTGCTGGTTCGTTCCTTTTGTTAATCACCTAAAATATAAGAAGTTCTGCCTAATACTTTATTTGCCAAAGATCGTTTCCATCTTCTGGCATTGATTCTTCTTATTACTTTCTCTCTAATTCTTTAAAGCTCAGTATTCCTCTGTGATGGTCTTACAGATTGGAAATAAGAAATTTGTCAGGTTATGTTTTAACAAGCTAAACATACTGAGCTCATTAATTTGGTCCCAGAGAAGAATTTCCTTCAGCCCTCAAATATTTCTGTGGCTCTTTATTGATCACTTACAGATTGTAAGAAGTAATCCTGAAGGGGTACAGAACTCCAGTGCTGAGTTAATGTATCCCAAATAAGCAATGGAAAAATGCAGTCTGAATATGTCTACTGATTATTGCCCTGACTATAGATTCAGACATGATGTTGGTTCTTTGTAACACCCCATCTGTTTGTCCAAGCAGTCTGTCTAAGCAGTCTGTAAAACACTTTTCCAGCCACTGTTCCTTATGAGTTACTGTCCCATTCTGTGTGTTCCCTGTCTGGTGTAACCACCTTGTTCTTGGATTTACATGTGTAACTCTGCTGTTGGCTGCGCTAAAAAGCAGCTTGGATGAGTTAAGGATACTAAGCAGTCCTGATCATTCTGTCTGTATATTCTTGTTTGTGGTGACTAGGTTGATCTTCAGTTTGACACCCTGCAGTGAGTTCAGAGACTGGATGAAGCAATTTAATGGCTTAAACTACCACAATGGGTTTACACTTGATAATACCAGTCATTCACGCTGGAGATGCCATTCCTGTCTGAATTCAGCATCATCCTGGAAATCCTCACAGCTGAGGTGGGGAGAAAGTTTGTAACAATTTTTACTAAAAGGGAAAAATGATTCAAGGCAAGCTGCTTCTGATCATTTTGCATTGATGGTAAGGAAAGTGAGTGCATATATCAAAGTAACCAGCCACTCCTTAACCACTGCCTCTTATACCATCATATTAAGGTATTGTTTAACAATCAGTGAGGAAATCAATATAGAACTTAAGATTTTCAGTCCCTAAAAGTGACTTTCTCAGACTTCAGTAAATATGGTTACTCATTACAATAAGGTTTTAAATTACTATTTTCTATATCTGTATTACTTTACATATGTTAAAAGGAATGTGACGACACACCTGCCTCAGTTTGTATTCATCTTCCTTGGAGATGGGTGATTGCAGCTCTGTGTAACATGCTATATAACTTCTCTCTTAGGATTTGTAGGCTGTACCCAGCAGCAGAGGTTCTGTATAAGACCTGCTATCAGTCAAGCTACAGCTTGCCAGTGAGGTACAGCAAATTGAGGGGAGGTAACTTTGGGAAAACAGATTCCATTAGGTTTCTAAAGGGTATGGTTTAGGCAGAAGAGTGCTTTAGTGGAGTAAAATGGACAAAAAAAGATGTCTTAACTGATTGATAATTGATTGATTGATTGATCGATTGATTCACTGGAGACTTGATAAGCTGATGCTGGTGAGAGGGACTGGTGTTAGCAGACTTCAGTGTCCCATTGCTTGCTAGATGAAACTGAAAGAGAAGGGTGAGCATCCAACTGACCCTGTTTAAGGGGAAGACAAATGAAACCTGTGTCACAAGAACTGGGAGCCCATGCCCAAATAGCAGCTGAGAATGTTTAACAAATGTGTAAATGAAAGGAAGTCACTGTGTAAGAGCCAACTGAATTAGTATTAGTAATCACTGGTATTAGTATATGTAAATACGTATATATCGTATATAGATACACATATATTTACATATATATATTTATATACATATGTATATTTATATACACATATAAATATGCTATTAGCAACAGGCAGAAGACTGTCCTGCCTGGAGTTTCAGCTTTTGTTTCATTCGTGCTGCAGTGGTTGACCTCCAGAGGCTCAGCTTGAGGCTTTCAGCATAGGACATATTGTGGGTAACAGCTTCTGATTCTCTTCCTCCTTTTTTTTCTTCCTTTCCCTCTTTTATTCATTGTGCTCAAAGCCCAGGCTTGAGGCAGCAGATGGGTTTAACAGCATGGAGTCAGCAAATTCCAGTTATGATGAACTGAGAGAAAAAAACCTAACTTAGCTCTGTTGATACAAAGGCAAATAATTGCTTGTGAGTCAGTGGAGCTAGGATTTCACTCTGTTCATCTAGACTCCTCCTGAGTACTTGAAAGTGGAAGCTCTGGGAGGATCTGGGGCTTGTGAGAGCATTCTTACAGAGATTCCAAAAGATGTTAATGAAGTAAAAAATTATCAAGATGGTAATAATTATTTTCCATGAAAAATAATATTAACAAGCTGGGGATTATTATAGGCATAAAGCAATGGCAAAGCAGAGGAATTTCTGTTTGTGATGTATCTTGACGTCCTTAAGGACCACCAGGAATACTTTCTGGTCGTTAGGAATAGACTGCTCTCTTGGACGGTGCCCTATGCATTAACATGTAGCTTTTAAAAGTAACAGCAGGTGGCCTCAGAACATTAGTATTGCTGTTCACTGGAACCGATGTAAAGTGAGGGCAGGAGCCCTGCTGATTGCCTGTGGCTGGGTACAGCTCCTTCCCTAACTGCACAAAACATGCCGAGGTGCTTTCTGCAGCGCGACACTATTGCTTTTACCTGGTACAGGGCCATGTGTTAAACCTTAACGTAAGCTCATGTGACCTAAATTTGCTTTGTTGACCACTGTCATGTCTCAAACATTAGAGAAAATACATGTATTACACAGAGAAAATGAGGAGATATGCTGTTCTTATGATGAGGCATACCAGCTACCTGCGGTGGGGAAGAAAGACTGGAAAATCCACTTGCTGCTTTACTGATGAATATTCTCTACTCACACACATTGCTTTTCAAACATTCAATGAACGACAATATGTGATGGGTTTGGAGATGATGACTGAATAGCCACCATGGATCACTCCAAGGGTTGTCTTTTCTTCTTTAAGAGAGTTTTTTGCAGATAATAAAGAATCCAGACCAAACATATGGGCCTCAGGGTCCAGAGAGGCAGTTTGCAGTCTTGATCAAGGTTTGGTCAAGTGCAATTTATGCTGTCAGCCTCTAACTCTGTGCCTAAACTCCTGTGCATCAGGAGAGTCCTTGATCACAGAGTCCAGACCCTATGTATGTATGATGAAATTCAGTTTGCAATAGATAAATCTGTTCCACTGGTGCTCTTCCAGACTGCCAGATCATTTCAACAGCTGGGAGCAGGAAGGTTTATTATTGAATCTGCTGTTTATTTTGTTAACTCCTCAGAAAATAGAAGTGGAGTTAAATTAAGAGAAGCCTTGTGCACTAAGGAAATCATTATAATCCATATTGAGATGTGGGGAATGAAAGTGCAGCGAGTCTCATGTTTTCATTCTCTTCTTTTTTGGCCAGCGTGAACACCAGCGTGTCACCATAAAACCATTGTTATTAGTTAAGAGCATAGTGTTCATCTTTGGTCCACCAAGCACCTGAAGAGACTGGGACAGCAGAGCAAGGGGCTGTCAAAGCCAAAGGAAAACAGGCCCCTGCTGCACATAGTCCCTGTCTTTACAGAAACATTCAGCAAGAGAAAGCCAGCAGAATATTCATAGAATCATGGAATAGTTATTGGAATTTTCCATGAAATCTTGCAAGCATCTTCTAACATAGGGCAGAGGAGGAATATCTGCCTAAAGAGCCAAGTACTTTGCCCAGATATAGCTGCAGCCTTTCCAGCTCAGAATGCATGCAATGGCTTTGCTGCCCTATACCCCGTCCCATGGAGCATTCACAGAGATGTTTAATGTGCCCATTCAGTCCTGTACACAGATTTTAAAAGAGAGGCAGTTCTTCCTGTTAGAAACCATGAAAAACTTAGTGCCAGAATCCCTCCAGTGCTCTTCAGTGTTTTGCAGTTACATGGTATGTTTTAAAACAAAAATATCACATGTAACATTGACTACTGGTTGACTAACTGACATTTACACGTTAACTAAGCTTGCTTTTCACTATGTTCTTGGTAAAATTTGACCAGATTTACCTTGAGTATCTAGTTTTAAAGTTGATCAGTACTAGAGCTTAATGTTCAATGCCTCTTCATATATATAATTGCTTTTATATTATTATAATATAATCAGCCAAACCAGTGTTACTGAGACAGTGACCTGTGGAGGGCTGTAGGAAAAGCCCTTTGTTCCACACCTTTCGCCTCCCTGGAGAGTGATAGTTCCCAATCCTAATCCCACAGGCAGGCCAGCCAAGCAGATTTTCAACAGGCATTCAAATGACAAAGGAGTATCAGGTTTGCCAGCCTGGGGATGGGGCTGCAAATTCCTCTCCCTCAGTCTGTAAAATACCATAGACCTTAAAGGCTAAAATGTGCTTGGAGCAAGAGGGAAATATGTTCTTAGTGCCTCCAGTTGTTCCACAAACAAAAATTGCCATCAGCTCATCCTTAAAAGCACAGAAATCTTCCACACAAAAGGGGACAGAGAAAGCAGCTTTGCCTGGAGGGGAAGTTGCCCTCCCTCTCTCTCCCAGTTTATAGTGCTGCATCAAGGATGGTACCAAGGCACGGAGGATCTTCATGTCTCTGCCAGAGAGAAGCAGCCCTGCAGAAAACAAACTGGCAACTCCAACCTTTCCAGAAAAGGAAAGGAAAACTGCTATGGGATTGCTGCCATAGCAGTAATGAAACTCTGAAAGAAGTAATTATAATCATCCATTAGGCAAGGCTGGGCTGGAGCTGCACATGAGGTCTGGCTGACACTGCAAAGCCAGGGCTGGTGTTGGAGTCTGCCTTATCTGTCCTAGGTTGCCTCACTGCCCACAGCAATTCCTGTATGCAGGGTGCTTCCTACAGCAGGGTCCACCACATTCAGAGGTGCCTGTTCAACCTGTCTCCTTCCTTTCCTGGGATGCTCTGCACACCTTTGTCACCTCCCCTGCATGGTAGTTACCAGATCAAACTGTAGGTGCATGGTAGATACTGAATCAGCTCTCCAAGTTGCAGCAATGAGCATGAGGCTAATTACTATTTGACCTGCCTGGACAGCAAATATATTAACAATCTATTGAGCCTGTCTTTCACTTAGTATCTGATGTGGAGCAAAGGAAGGGCCTGAACATCATTGTGCTGCTATGGCAATGGCAGCAATCAGCATTTGGCTCATTAGAGAACAGGATTTGACCTGCCTGAATTTCAACGAGTGCTGACATTTTGCTGAGAATGGATATCCTCCTGAAATTTCCCAAATCCTGTCCTTCTATTCCAGTTCATCTGCATTATCCTGCTGCTGGCGGCACTCCAGCACATGGGAATCCCCAGTGCCCTCTGCTAAGAGTGATTAGCTGGCAGTGCGAGGCAGAGGGAAAGGATGTGCAATTTTCCCTTGCCACGGAATTATCATCCATGTGTGAGATAACAACATCCTTCATTCATTAACGTGATTTCTAAAGAACCCTGCAATTTCATTTGCATTACAGCTAGTGCTGGCCTAACAATATGGAATGCTGTTTAATGAGTTACCAGTCCACACAGTTTCACAATTTAATGTTTGGGGTTTTTTTGTTTATTGGGATAGATTTGTACTTGAATTTAATTGCTATAATGCCACTCACTCAGCTGGAACGATGCCGGTTCAGACTGTTGAGTGTTCAGCTCTTGGTTGAGTATCCATATAACTTTTGTACAGGCTGAAAATGTCTTGTAAATTGAAGGAAAAGCTCAGAAAGCATGAAAATACAGTATTTCAATTTAAATAGCACATTACTATTCTAAAACTGTGAGAATGTTTTACTTCTCATATCCTTAGTTTTACTGTTTGGGGTGGTTAAATATTGGTCATTTTCAGCAGCTTTGGTGCAGAGCAGAGCTGAGTCAAACATGTTTTCACATGGTCCTCTGACGAGATGCTACATTCAGGACATAAGAATCAGTGTATGAAATTCTGTGCCTTGCTTATATACTCTGGGCTGTAACATAGACTTCATCTTCATCATAGAACCATAGAATCATGAATGGGTTGGGTTGAAAGGGACTTTAAGGATCATCCAGTTCCAAACACCTATGAGCAGGGACACCTTCCACTAGACCAGGTTGTACAGAGTCCCACCTAACTTGGCCTTGAACACTTCCAGAGATGGGGCAACCCTTCCAACATCTTCTCTGGGCAACCTGTTCAAACATCTCACCACCTTCTTAGTGAAAAACTTCTTCCTACCTCCCCTCTGTCAGTTTAAAGCCATTCCCCCTTGTCCCACCACTGCATGCCTTTGTAAAAAGCCCCTCTCCAGATTTCTTGTAGGCCCCTTTAGGCACTGGAAGCTGCTGTAAGGTCTTCCCAGAGCCTTCTCTTCTCCAGGCTGAACAAGCCCAGCTCTCTCAGCCTGTCTCCATATGAGAGGTGCTCCAGCCTCTGATCATCTTCGTGGCCTCCTTGCTATATTAAACCGAAGCCAGTGAGCATCTTGCTGAGAGACTATATTGCCATGAGGCCAGGGAGAAAGTCTGCACAGCCCCAGGCCCTGAGTCTCTTCTGGGTTCAATGTGAGGTCTCCCTCGAAGGTGTTAAACCATAATTGTTACTTTTTTTAACCATAATTGTTACTTGTTACCATAATTGTTACTTAATAATTATTACTTAAACAGGTAATTGTTACTTACCTGCTCATGCAGGTTTTTTCCAAGTTCAGATCCACAGATGATGTGAGACTGCGGGTCTTGGTCCTGTAGGAAGCTGTTTTCACAATGGGAAGCCCAGGGTTTGTGTTGCAAAGGAAGCCTCTGGGGCACTGTTGGAGGGCTGAGCAGGACAGAGGGAACCAAAACTGAAGCAGTCGTGCTCAGGTGGTTTAATAGGCTCAGGCCATGTGCTGCTCCCCTAAGGCACTTGGGCAGTATGTCAGAGAGCACAGCCCCAGACCAGACTGTGGACACACTAGCAGTGCAGCATCAGTCCTGTACCTTGGACCACTTCAATAACATAGGCAGAACCAGATCCTTATCCTGTCTTATTTTTCTTTCTGTCTTAATAAACTTCCCAGGTTTCACTGATGACATTGCAACCAGCACTACAATTCATCAGAGACCTGACTTTTATGATACAAATATTAGGCTTTAGTCTATGACAGCATCTCACTGCGCTCAACAGCAAAAGCCACATTCCAATCATGCGATTACTAGTGTGAGATGAGCTGAATCTTACTGAATGTTGCTCATAGAAAAAGAAGTGGTGGATGTTTGGGTTAGGGTTTAGTTCAGCTGTTGGCAAATCTTGAGCAAACCACTAAAGTTTAGTGTCTGAAAGCAATAATAAACTCAATCTGTCTCTTAAATGGAATAGTACAGGACTGCAGAATTCTTTTGAGACCCCTGGCTTGGAAGTGCTGCTGTGCAAGTGTAATCAGAAGGTACAATAATTGTTTATAACTGTGACATGCTAATGAGAAGAAAAAGTGGTTTTATGGAAGAGAAAAATGAAGCACAAAGCTTAAACTTGTAAATAATTCCTAAAGTGCTATAAATTTCCCCTTCATAACAAGCAGCAGGACCTGTATCCTGACAAACGTGGTACCTCGTTCCGAAAAGTATAATGCACCAGAGGAATTCAAACATAAAAATGTTCTTGGGAAAGACACATAACAAAGCCTTAAGGGAAGACATTATTTAAGGAAAACCTTGCAGGAGGAGAGAGAGGATAAATGACACAGAAAAGTGGGAGGCTGGTTGTAGAGGAAAGATAAGGCTGGGAGAAATAGGTGGATATGTCCAAATATTTTTTTCAGTTACACTACCATAAGTGAGTTTTCTCTGCTTTTGGACAGCTTAGATTTCTCTTTGTTGCTTTTCTCTTAATAACCAAAGGACCAGCCAAAACCAGAAAAAGAAAACCATATAGCGTGGTCAGTACTCTGCTGTGGGCTTACAGAATTAGTCATTTCAGAAGCAAGGAGGGTGTGTGGGTGCATTTTCTTCCTGTGGGATGGGATACAGTTTGTTTTTCTGAGAAAAGAAGTAGCTTGTTGTAATTTTCAGCTTTGGACTTAACGAGATGAAGAATCTTGATGATTACTCTTAAATAACTGACTGCACATGCCAGGCACACATGTTCTCCCTAATCATCATCTCTCACTGGCGCTGCTTGAGGCGCATTAGTAAACCAGAATGTAGATGTAGGTAGAGCATGTCTTATGTCATAGAACTATAGAATCATAGAATCACAGAATGGTTTGGGTTGGAAAGGACCTTAAGATCATCCGGTTCCAACCTCCCTGCCATGGGCAGGGATGCTTCACCCTAGACCATGTCACCCAAGGCTCTGTCCATATGTCCTTACACTCTCTACCTTACACATTGCACTTTGGTTTCAAGGCTGAACTCACCTGCAGGCTAAGGTAAAGTTTGCAATCACAAGATCTTGGCATACACGTCTCACACCAGCTATCCATGATAAGGTGGAGGACAGGCATCGAAGGGAAGCTGGTGGGATGGGGAGAGCAGTGGTCTCACAGGACACTACCAGAGTGATCCAGGCATCACCTGGAAAGCAAAAAGGACCTGCAGGAACTTCCGATGGGTAAGTGGAAGATTCAACAAACTTAGAATTCTGCCAAAAGGGAAATACTGGGATGGCATTCAGATGGGTGTAGACAGAGCAGAACAAAATGCCAGCTGACTGAATGTTTCTCTGTTGTCTCATCTAATGTTTAATACCCTTTTCAAAGTGTGACACATACCAGCCAAAGTGTGGGAGGTAACTCTGTATCACTGGCCTAAGTTTCTTCCCACACAAAGCAAATGCTTTTACTTCAGCCTACCCTTGGCTTTCACTGTGAGGATACACAGAGACAGTTCTTCACCTTTCACAAGATGTGTTTTCAATTCAAAGGTTCTCTCATACACAATCTGCATGCTGGAAACAACAGCAGGTACTGCAAGCCACTAATTGACCCACATTACTGTTTTTTTTTCTATTAAATGAAAATAACAGTCCATTCACCCTGGACTTTTAGAAGCCAAATACTCAAATCCTGAAAGATTTCTACCATATTTCTCCTCTAGCTACCATATTCCAAGTTTATTCCTTAATCCTGAGGTAAAATGTGCTTGTTAGCAAAATATTTCCCTTCTCATTAGTCCCCATTGATCCAGCATCACTTCATCTGCCGTATGTTTCACATTGTAAGCTTTGCTTTAGATACTCCTAAATTCTGCCTGGAAAGCATGAAAAGAAATATGAATCCAATAAAATCGTAAGTACAACACATTCCTGAGTTAATTCTCATGTTTGCCATCTTGACAGATTGCTGGAGTGGAATCTCAGTTTTACTGTTTCCCCTTCAAAAGAATTTTGAAGAAGAAAATAATGAAACCAAGACATTTTTTACCTTGAAAATGTGAGATTTTTTTGTCGCAGGATGTCATGTGCATGAAGATGCAAAGACATTCTGCTGAGTCACTCCCACAGCTGCACCACGTCAGTTCTATTAGTTCCAATTCAGAAAAATGAAGAAGTAGCACATTTTTCGCAGCCAGAGTATAGTGGGAGTGAAGACACAGGAAGGAATTCCTCAGCATAGTTGTGCTTGTGTCCCAGTTGGGAGATACATAACTTGTGGCATTTAATGCTAAAATAAAAGCATCATGTTGGACTGTCCCCACACAACATCTATGTGTGATTTTTATGTTTATGAACTGAGAAAATTTAAACAGGAACCTTATAAATTCAGATAACACCTGACTACAAGCTGTACATGTTACTTCCAGGTGTGGCATGTCACTATATCCATGAACTCAGTGTATGTTCCAAAGGACAAGGGAAGTCCTGGTCAGATCACGGTACCAGTATTTTACCACCCTCATTGTAAAGAATTTTTTTCTCACATCCAGTCTGAATCTCCCCTTTTAGTTTAAAACCATTACCCCTTGTCTTATCACAACAGGCCCTGCTAAATGTGAAGGACATGTAAGTGCTGACAGCCATAGTTAGCATAAACCCTAATACGTATATTATACCAAAATTCATAGAAACTGTTTTTTCTAGAAGGGAACTCCTTCATATTTAAGAGCCTTTCATATATGTAATCCTCTACATAAGAATTTCTGCAATTCTCACTAACCTTAGGAAGCAAACAGAGAGTGCCCAGCCCCTCAAGATAGTTAAGGGATTAAAAGATATTTAGTGAAGAAAGAACCAGTTTCAGTTCTGTCAGTATCTCCCCAGAGTGTGGAGGTGCTGCTGGAGCTGCTTCCTCTGCACAGTCAGCCAAGGCTGTTCCTTACAGAGCAGCTAAGAACAAAGCTGAGATTCACATAGAATAGTAGAATCATAAAGCAGTTTGGTTTGAAGGGACCTTTAAAGGTCATCAATTGGCCAACCTCTTCCTTTGCAAGAACAAACTCAGCTTCTCCCCTAACCTTGCCTTGTAAGAAGCGTACGTTTGAAGGTACCTACCATGCCCTGCAATCTGTTTCCAGTGGACCGATTGGTCTCCCCACCTCAGGCACTGTTGATTCACCCTTGGCGCCTGCTTGTCAATATCTTTCCAAGGTCTGAAGGGCTCTGCACTGAACTGTAACAATCATTCTGGGTGCTAGTGACATCAACTATCAAGTAAATAGAGAAAAATATGCTGTAGCCAATGCAGCTCAGTGTTTTGCAATAGCAGGAGTCAGGAGTGGAAGAAGTAGTGTTACCTGCACTATGTATCAGCATAGAAAAACATGAGCCTAGAAAGGAATGGTACCATCTTGGGTTGGTAAAGACTGATGTAGCTTCACTTCTGTTTCCTTCCTATGTGGTCTGTCTTACCAGACTCAGTTCTTACTTTACACCAATCGTATCTACACTGCCTATGTGTGGAGCTAGTTCAACAACATGGTCAGCAAGACTGGATGGTGGAGTTACATGTCTGCTTCACCTTGAGCCTTGACATACCTGTCTTGACTACCGCCAAAAGAGACAGATACATTAGAAGGTTATTGTTTCTCACACCAACATCAGTGACAGAAGGTTTTTCTCAGGCATCTATCCCGTCTCCTGAGGCTGCCATATGGTGGAGTTCTTGCCAAGTTTATTCCTATCCACACTCTAGTAGCAACCCCCTTTTTATATCCCTATTGGTCTTTTTAGCCTTCACACTCTTCAGGAAAGCAGATGTTGGGGTACCATCTCAGTGAAGTATCATGATTCTCCTTCTGCAAAGTTCATTCTCCCTTCCCTTCCCTTCAGGATTATTTGATGACACATTTCCTTGTTCAAACCTATGGAAGCCAAGAGAACATATGGTCCATAGTTTATAATAAACTCCTGGCAGTCTGCCTCTACGGATGTTTTAGCACATTGTGGGGACTTGATAGCTTGCAACATTTCTTTCTCAGACAGATCATTTCCTGGTAGTTAGTGCTGGCTGTGTTGACAGCTGCAAGTTTGTGTTGGGACAAAGAAACATTTACATGTAATGAATAGCAGTAAAATGCCTGTGTGATACAGCAGTGAGAGGTACAAGGGTTTGCACTAAGGGCTGGACTACTGGCCTTGAGACAGAGAATGAAGAGTTTTTTCTCATTGTAAAATACAAGTTGATTCCCCCTTTCTACCAGATCATTTATAACCCTTATTCTTAAACACACTGGCAACAGTCATTTAAGTCCATTTTCAGGATAAAGGATTTCCAGATTCTGAGATCATATAAAGAAATTCCATACAGAGTTTTCTCCAGAGGTATAGAAGACATGAAGTTTCTTCTGTAGTCACTGATTCTTGCCTTTGAGACACAACTTAATGCCCCACACACAGAGCTGGTGCAACTCCTTTCTGGTTTTCCTGCTGGAGCAGTTCCAAAAGTGATTGCATTGAATAGAGGGGCAGCTGAACTGTGTCATGTGTAGTATGGGATCTGTTAAAGTGAGATGATTGAAATCACACCATGTGCATCCACAGAAAGCATCACTCCATTCATAGTCGTGTCCCTTCCTCTGTCCTCAAATTTGTATTTTCCTTTTACAGTGTTCATAACTCTTCCAAGGCTCAAATTATGGTTAAATCACTTCCCCCACCAAAAAAAAACACAGGATCTGTACTAAAGGCAGTATTAGCTGCCTAAAGAGAATTGGACTAGAAGGAATCATAGAATTACAGAATTTCTTAGGTTGGAAAGGATCTTTAAAGATCACCCCTCGTCCAAACTCCCTGACACTGACAGGAGCACATTCCACTAAATCAGGTTGCTCAAAGCCCTATGTAACATGACCTTGATCACTTCCAATGAACCACAGCTTCCCTGGGCAACCTGTTCCAGTGTTTCACCACCAGTGAAGAAATTCTTCTGTGTGTCCAATCTAAATCTAACCTCTTTTGGTTTACAACTGTTGCTCATTGTCTTCTGACTACAGGCCTTGGTAAGAATTCTCTCCCCACTTTCTTTCTTGTAAGCCCCCTTCAAGTACTGAAAGGCTGCAATGAGGCTTCCCTGGTGCCTTCTCCAGGCTGAACAACCCCAACTCTCTCAGCCTGTCTTCATAGCAGAGGTGCTCCAACCCTCTGATCATTTTTGTGGTCCTCCTCTGGACCACTCCAACAGGTCCATGCTTGTGCTAGAAACTCCAGAGCCGAATGTAGCACTGCAGGTGGGGTTTTACAAGAGCAGAATAGAGGGCAAGAATCACCTCACTCAACCTCCTGACCACACTTCTTTTGATGCATCCAAGAATATAATTGGCTCTCTGAGTTGCAAGTGCACATTGGTGACTCATATCTTACTTTTTGTCCACTGGAGATGCTACAGGGTATGAGGATGCTATAGCGTATCTGTACCAACATAAATATGGCATAAGGCACACATATGACTCATGCTATTTTAGGTGGGCAGCTGGAAGACAAGTAGAATAGCCTGTGTGACTGATGTGTCCCTAAACACCTATTCAGGCAATAGAATCACAGCCATATGAAATGTAGCTCCCATATTACTTTGGTATTTGTCTTCCAAATTCCTCTTCAGGGACAGGAACTTGTCTTTCTGCTGCTTTTATATACCCAGTTGTTTAATGTGGATAGTAAACAGAGATCAGCTACTTATAATTCTTCACCTCCTCCCCACCCCATGCAAATACTTCACCTCAGCACCTTAAACAGGACTTGTTCTTACAGAAAGCCAGCTGCACATTCTGGCAAGGTCTCAGTCAAAGGAATAAGACTGAGAACACAGAAAAAAAGCCTATTCAATTTATTACACCTAGTTTAGACAGTTCCCACCCCCCAGCCCATCCCCACCCCTTCATTCCTGCTTCTGTGAAAAGATCTTGGGCTTGAAATAGACTTCTCTCAGAATTGTGATTTTTTTATGATCTGGATTATTTCAAATTTCTGAATGCAGGTACAGTTTTATGACCATGCAAATCCACAGAAAGGGGTGGATTTAACCTATGATGATGGGGAAGAAGAGAGAGGTGCATTCCATGTTGGGGGGAGGCTGAGGGTAGGAGCCAGTAACTAGCTCTGAGTATTATCCTTGGAGACCTAGTTCATCTGGGTCATGCACTAGGTGCCTATGCTTCATTTGTTGACATGAATGTTGGAGCAGTTTGGAGTTTTGCCACCTATTATCCACAAGTGCTAAGCATAGCACGGGAGAAACACAGACAATACCTGCCACCTGACTTTTGTCTTGTAAAACTTGTCTTCCTAACTCCGACCAGAGCAAATTCTCTAACTTTATCTTCAAGTTATTGTCTTCCAAGGACAGGTTTCTTCTCTTCTTATGGCTACTTCCTAAAAGTGACTTGTCCAGCCCCAGTGAGACATCCACGGTCCTCTGAAAAGTGAAATGGTAGACACCTAGATTAAGTATCTAACAAAGATGTTTTTCTAAGAATAAATATCCTGATTTGGGGCAGATTGAATTGACTCAAACCATCAAGTCTTTTTTGAACAACAAACCTGTTAGAGTCATTATTTTTCTTCTTTTTTTTTTCCACGGAATTTCAGCACTCTCATATAGCTCTCAGTTCACGTTACTCTCTGAGAACAAGGTGTCTTTGTCCTCATCTACAGTGACTTTAACTGAAAGTCAGCATCTGATTTCTTCAGTATTCAGCTAGGTTTGTAGAAACCCTAACTTGCACATACAGGGGCAGAGAGAAAAAGGGAGTGCTCTTGAGGAATCCTGCAGGCAGGAAGCCCACCAAACCCCCCTAAAACCTGATTGAAGTGATTTGATGACAAAGTGACCAAATCACATCTCACCTTTAAGATCCTGCTATACAGAGGATCACATTTCTCCTGTCAGGCAGAAGGGCCTTGAGGCTGGTGCTGATTGCTTTGATGCATACAGTCAGCATTGCCAGTACCAATATTCTTCTGCCCCTGATACCTGCTGGAGTAAACTGTCAGGGCTGAAGGAGATGAGATTGTGTAGTTATAATGTGCCAGTAGTTTATTAAAATAGCCTTCAGTCTGCTGCACTTTATGTCCCAGCATATGTATACACCAAGATGCTATTAACCAGCTTCCTGACAGCACTGATTTCTGCTATTCTGCATAACTGGGTGCATAAGAAGTCTAGCCATGAAGATCAAGATAAAAGTATCCATCATTTAAATTGTGTCTCATGGGTTATGAGGTGGATGTTAGATGTTAATGTATGGCCTCAGACAAAATGGGCTTTGAATTGTCTATCTACCAAACATATCACCACACTGTTGTTTTTTATTCTTCTGCCTTCTGCCTCCAACAGGTCATTAAAGTTGCTGAGGACATACGGTGTGACAGATAAAGGCTGAAAAGATCAAGGTATTTATAAAATTGGTCCTTCTTTGCAGACCGTGAACTAAACCATTCAGGTGTATTCTGAAATGACATTTTGAGGTGATGGCTGTGTATAATGATTGCACATGTTACGTATCAAAGAGGGAAGAATTTCATACTTTGCCAAGATTAAAAAAAAAGGGGGTTTCTGGAATAGGATCCTTACTCAGAAAGCTTTGAAAAAGGAAAGTGGGAAAGAGATGAAAAATACAATGGCATGGTACCTCACATGGGTGATTGACTGCAGGAGGAATCAACGGGAGCAGGAAATGAGACTGCATTGGTATGATATAAGGAAGCATCAAGAGGGAAAAGAAAGAGACATAGTCTTGAGAGTGGTCACGTACTGTGATAACAATAACTGATGGCGTGTAAACTGGACTGCAAAGGTCTTTTAAACACCTTTGAAATTCACTTTGCTCCCCAGCTGTGCTGCTTGTTTCACACTCCTAACCTCCCTTTTCCTGGGTTTTGTGCAGCGCTTACCACAAAGGAGCATGAAATACTATTGTTTGGCCACACTATACAAATGAATAAGCTGAAGCCTATTCAGCTCTCCCCATGAATGAATGCATCTGCTTGAAGTGAGGCCGATGTCACTCTCTCTAAGAATCAATTAGTTTCTTGGAGCAGGGACTTATTTATCCTGTGAATTCCTGCAGCCCTCCCAGCCCAGTGTCTGCTGTCTGTCCTAGTTTAGTTGCAAAGTCCAGGTTAATCTTCCTGGAAGTGCTGCCTGTACTTTCCTGATAGCCCATCAATTAGTATGACTGGCAAGGTTTGTTTCTTGTTATTATCTTCATGTTTGCTTTGTCAGATCTGTGTCTCTGTATATTCTGGTTTCTGGCTTCCCCTTTTCCCTTAGTTGACAAGGTGCCTGATCAGATAACCTTGCTGGAATAAATTCATGCCTGTGATGGAATCCAACAGCTGGAAGTTGAGGATAGGTATATTAGGACTAGAAATGGGATGGCAACTTTTAACAGTGAGGATAATTAAGAAAATGAGCTAGCAAAGTTGGAGAGTCTGCTTCCACCATCATGGTCTCATCTGCATTTGAAATACAGAGTAGCAGTATTGATAGCAGAATCTCAACACTAAGCTCGTAAAAAAATCCACCTTTAATTTTGACAGAGAGCTTTGGTAGTGACCTAAATATTCCTCCATCATTGCTATTCTAAATCAATTCATTTTTACACTGTTGTAGAGCAAAATAATAGTACAATTTTATCTGGTAAAATACAAAGAGGATTCTGATAAGCTAATGAACGAGGAAGCAAAGGAACTAATTTAGAAGGAAGCTCTCCCAGGATGACCTGGCGTGTGCTCAGGACAAAGTGCCTTTGTACAGGCTGGAAAACAGAATCACTCATACACTGTCACATTAATTATGCAAGCATAAGCAAGCTATGGTAGCAAAAATAGGACCTACACAATGGGTGGTTGCGAAGCAGAGGAAGGTACACTACCGAGGTGAGCTGCTCTCTGCAGCCATGCCTGTGTAATCACACTGAAATCAATGCGTTTGAACGGCTACACTTGAGGACAGCCTTTGGCATAGTGTTCCAGGAGGTCAGTCACAGAAATAGAGCAGTTACATCACTCAAATTAAATAACATTTGGAAAATGATTGTTTCAGAATCAAATGAGCAACCCACTCATGAGATACAAGTCTTCATTTCTGAGTGACTCCTTTGCATGTGTCCTCACGGTTGTGCACATGAAAGAAGCATGCTTACATGTTTCTTACTTTTACCCATTATTGGGTATTACTTGAGCATTTTTTGTATAAGTTAAAGGGGAAAAGCATTGAATGCTGAAGATCTAAAGGGAGAGGTGGGGGAAGAACTTGTTGTGAGGGTCTCATTGCAAGGCTGTGGGGGGCTGACCCCAGCTAGTAGGTGAACCCCCACCCAATTGCCCACCTAATCCCCCTCAGTGGGATGGGAGAATCAAATAGGCAAAAGCAACAAAAAACTCATGGGTAGCGATAAAGAGTTTAATAAGTAAGGCAAAGTGGCACATGCAAGCAAAGCAAACCAAGGAATTCATTCACTACTTCCCATCAGCAGGCAAATGTTCAGCTGCTTCCAGAAAGCAGAGCTCCATTGTGTGAAATGGTTGCTTGGGAAGACAAATGCCATAACCACAGGCATCCACCCTTCCTCTGTCTTTCTCTGTGCTTTTATAGCCAAGCATGATATCATATGGTGTGGAATATCCCTTTGGTCAGTTGGGGTCAGCTTCCTTGTTGTGTCCCCTCCCAGTCACTTGCCCACCACCAGCCCACTCACTGGGAAGAGGAGAGTGGAAAGAAGAAAAGGCCTTGACACTGTGCAAACACTGTTCATCAATAGATAAAACCCTGCTGTGTTATCAACAGTGATTTGGTCACAAAACCAAAAGAAAGTGCCTGCAGGCTGCTATGAAGAAAATTAGCTCCATCCCAAGCAGAGCCAGTACGAAAGTTCATCTTTCGTTCTAATAGTCAGTAGCACAATTAATGCTATAAAACACTGCTGACAGATGCCTTTCATGTATGCTACCAAAATCTTCTAGCTCTGCTCACACTGATCCCTCTGCAGCCAGGAGGCTGGATTTTTATCCCCAGCAGCTGCAAGGGCAGGGAGACAAAAGATGTATCTTTACTGATGAGTGGCTGGACAGGGATATGGCTCTCAGTTCCAATATGTTGCTTTCAAGATATTTTGGTTACTTTACTATCCTGTCTACCCAAACTCAGCTAATCAAAATTCTTAATTAAATAAGGATTAGTTTTACCCCTCAGGACTTGACAGTACTATTTCCTGGATCCAGAAAACCACAAGTCAATATCCCCTGGGCAGCTTCCCAGCACAGCGCTTGGAGAGAGCCACACTGCAGCTTGCCGAAAGCCAGTTATACTCCAAGTTCCCACACATCCCACACTCATAAGGGATGACAGAGCCGGCTTTACAACTTCGGTTTTTTGTCAAGCATTTAATTCAGTGAACTCCCGGTCTCCTCCTTAGATTACCTGAAGGTGTAAATTGTCCCAAACTGCTCTTCCAGATTTTGCACATTTGAATGTATTTGAGCTCCAAAAGATTGTGTTCAACTAAATGCTTTCTTGCCTTCCTTTATATCTCACCTGATAACACAGCAGCAGGTGTGGTGTGGACAGTGAAGTCATCTTTCATTACATGCTTTTATAAAGCACAGATTGTGACTGGGAAGGTCCTTGTTTTCCATTTGTTTCAATATACTGCACATAAGATGATGCAGCAGAAGCTTCTACTGGGGAAATGCATTTGCAGTGGCATCCAGTCAGTTACAGTACCTCTGTTCCATGAGATGCCATCAGTGTTGTTGTGGTGCATACAGATAACCAAGATTGTTTTGGAAATTTTATACCGACAAGAGTGTCTTTCTAGATGTATCTAGATGCATGTGTTGCATTAAGAGTATAGAGATGTGGCAGAAAATAAACCTCCTTTCGTTCCAGCTGGTCCTCAGAGATCAGAGGGACTGGGGATGTCTGGACTTAATTTCTGATTTCAAATGAATTTGACACTATGAATGATTATGTTCAATCACTATTGCAGATTAATGAATAGCGTGGTTTATGGAAGCAACAGAAAGACAGACTCACTGATAAACCCACTAACACATTAGCACTACAATTCAAAAGCTAGGCAACAATTAATTAAGCTCATATGGAAAAACAAAATAAACCAAGTTGCAATTAATTAGTTAGTTTCAGCTGGGTATCATCCGACACAGCTGGAGGCACAAATCTTACCAAAGAGGCATCCCTGGTCTGGGGAGGAGAGAGGAGCAAGCCCATTGTCCCAGGTGTGGGGTTGTATTCTCACCCTCCTTCGTGAAGAAGTTAAAGTGCCCAATTTATACTTTTAGAGCAGTGGAGGTGAGACTGTAGTAAAATTATTGACTGCTATCACAGGCGGTGGCGGGGGGGGGAGCCACTTTCTCACTGTGGTGCATTTAGATGTGTAAATGAGAAGTAAAGAGAGTCCTGACGAGGACTCGCCAGGCACTGCATCCATGAGACCCAAGGACAGAGCAGAATCATGGCACATTAGCATCACTCCCTCTTCCACCCAGCTGATTCAGGCCATCTGGCTTTCATCACCTGTATCAGGATCTTGCAGTTCATTACTCTCTTCATCACATCTTTCAAGGCCTCAGGCCTCATTCCTACAGTATATATCATATAAACCCTGTATTTTATGAAGTTGTGAATCTTAGTTTTAGTTTTACAGGTATCTACTTCCCCACAATGTGATGTACCTAGGTGTAATTATTGGCACTTTCCCTGGGACTTAAGTCATTCTTGCATAGACTAAGTAAGTGCACTACAGATGAGCACTAGAAAAAGTTTTAATTAGATTAAAAAGTAACAAAATATTAAATCAGTAACTATCTGAATTTCAGAAGATTGTCCTGATAAAACAGCCTGAAGTGCATGATTTTGAAAGCTGATTACTTGTAAGACAGTTTTATTTTTATTATCAGACGTATTACCCACATTAACTTCTGTGTAGCCAGTTGCTGGTTCTTACCTTGAAAAATTACAGTGAAGCAAATACTATATATAAATGACCTGTGAAAGTACCTGCTCAGTCTGCTTGCTTCTCATTGGGGTTTTTTTGGTCCTGTCTTCTTCACGTGAAGAGCTCCATTTAATTCAGGTGAAAGTTAGAGTTTTGTCATGAAAGATGATAACTGAAGGTTTTAGAAATTTTGCCAAGTAACACACACTGAGAAATTCTGCCCTCAAATATTTTGAAAACAAAGGTTTGAAGTCTGTGGAAGCAATCTGCAAATGGAATTGAAGCTGTTATACATTTGCTACGTAGGTTACAAAAATTATTTTACATTTTAGAATATTTTTAATTCTTTAAATATTTACATTTTTTGCCCTTTCACACGTGCAGATGCCTCAGTTTTCATTAACCCAAGATGTTAAGCTCCAAAGGATGTATAAAATCTCCTCCAAAGTGATTTTTCTCTATTGAAAATGTCACTTTGAAGGACAGTAGTTTGATGTCTTCAAAATTCTAACATATATTATACATCCCCTTCAGAAACTCCAGGCCTGTGATTCCCCATGATGCAATACAGTCTCCAGTCTTACAGGACGATGAAGCTTCAGACCTTGAAACTGGTAGACTAGAAACAAGTTACTGGCCCAGAAATGAATGTTAATCATCTTGCTGTCAAGCTGACTGAAGGAATAGTTCATTGTAGAGAGAAATCATTAATCCATGTGGACAAACAGAACACAGGTTTCAAATGGCATTGTACCATGAACTGCCAGGGTGAAACTGCTGAACATGCAATAATCAGAGATCTTCAGAAAGAGGCATGCTGTAAGAGAGTGGGTTTCCAGAGCACTCAGAACACACAATTGGATGGAAGCAGATTAAAATAAATGTGTACTTCAGAGTAATGACAGACTTTGCTGAATATCTTATTCCAATAAAGAAACTGCTGTTAAGCATGGAGACTTACCAAATATTGCAGTGCTTATTAAACTTGCCAGCCCACACAAGCCTTCTTGTCTCATACAGTCATCTCATGTTTTAAATACCCCTTGTACTGCCTACTGGTACGTTCTCCTGGGTCTCACAGCCTGGCTGGGAGGGAGTTTTTAATGTTTGATTACCAGGTGTGTTACAAAGAACAGTGCTTTTATTGCCTGTTGGGAAGGATGACTGTCATCAACTTCAGATTTAAAATTCTTCCATCAGATGATATTCAAATTACAGACTTCTTGTGTCCATCATTGTGGAGACAGAGCCTGTGTTACAAAAGAGATCGTAAAACAAAATTTCCTGTGAGACAGCCAAATCTGTCTGTAATTACAAATCTGTTAAGTTAAACAGAGGAAATGGTAACTTTTAAACAAGAGCAAAATTTTTGCCCCAGAAAGGAGCAGTCAGTTAGGGGCAGTCATCTTCATACTAGAGGAGCTTACTCAGCCAGAGACCTCATCTATCATGGATCTGTCTTCACACAGTCTTGATACAGTTATAAAAGACAAAACCAAACCAAACCAACAAAAATGTAAACAAATAAATGAAAAACAAACCAAAAACAACCCAACAGAACCAGAACCATTTGGACAATGAATTTGGACAATCATTTTCATATGTATCATATATGGAATTACAGTACTGTCTGCTCTGATCCTGGTGGTGCCTCTAAGCAGGAAGATTTCTGGGCTTGTCTCATGTTCCTCACTGGTGTCAGCAAAGCATCTCACAGTCCTGCAGAGATGTTAGGGGCCCCTATTAAATCACTTAAAGGGGCTAAGAAGTAGCCAGCAATCCTCTTTCCCCATGGGAGAAGTGCTGTGCTGAAGAGCTGTGGAAGCTAATTATTACTTGAGTAGCCCAGTAAAGCCTGAAATATGGTTATATGGTCAGAGCAGTCTTTCCATACAGTTAAGAATAAAAACCACCAGTGCAGTCAGACAAATAGGTCAAGAAATGGTTGGGAAGCAGTGGTTGAAGGTGTCCATTTGGAGAACAGGCAAAAAGGAGATGGGTGAGAAGTGGGCAAGCAACTTGTATTCATGTGATTAGTTTCTTCATGCTCTCCACCATGTGCCCTATCATCACTGAGCCTGTGTGCTGCACTTCATTCTTCCCCTCTACTCTCATCAGGATTCAAAGTTTTGATCAGAACTACCCCCTGTCTCCTTTTTATCCTGCAGATGAAACCTGTGATATCCTTACGGGAACTAAAAGCCGGAACCAGAAAAGATGTACCACCAGAAGCAGGCTTATCTCCCACTGACTCCCCAGTGTCACCAACCCTCCCATGTCCTTTTCCATGTTCCCTCCATACCATTTGGTAAAGCTCTTAGCAGAATTAGCCCACCTAATCTGCACAGATGGTGATGTACAGATGGGATGGTACAGCAAGCCCCAAGTCTGATAAACTCTCCAGCACACATGGCTGTTCACCTCTCAGTGTGGTTCCCCTCTGCTTAACTGAAAGCTGTACCCCCTATTCTCCTTCCCACCCTGCCCCTTTATTTGCCCTGGTCTGTTGCCTTTATTTTAGCCCCTGTGAGCTTCTTCTCACCTCTCACTGCAATGCAATACTTTTTCATGATCTTTGGCACATTCCCAGCCACTTAAATTACTCCCTGTACTTATCTCACACATTTTCCACCTTCTCTCACCATCTTTCATCATAAAATTTTTAATTGGTGACTATCATTAGTTCCAGGCTACATATGCATGCAAGATCCATGTGTTCAGTTTTCACTACCTGTCTGCTAAAGCCTGATCTGGATATCTCCAGTCTTCACAACCTAATCCATGTCAGGCTGCAAAAACCTTGTGGCAGACTTCAGTCTTCCACTGGTTCTTTAATGGTCTGCAGGCAACTCTCATTATCCAGCTGTTTATTGGCCATGCTCTCAAGCTTGCCATTGCTTTCACTGCACAGTAATAATAAACAGCCTCCAGGATTTTGGTGCCTGCATGGCACTGTATTAGCCTTAAATTAAGCTAGTGGGAGACTCCCAGAAAGCAGATCAGTTTCTTTCTCCTCATTCAAACTTACATGTCACTGTGGTCTCACAGAATTTAATTTGGGCCTCATTTGCTTCAGGTGCAATTTTCTGATGTTACTTATTTTAAAATAAATGGTTTCATTTTTGAGCCACAGCAACTGAAGCATATCATAAATATGCATTGGTAACACAAAAATTACCTCTCTCTCCTCCATTATCTATCTATCTATCTATCTATCTATCTATCTATCTATCTATCTATCTATCTATGTTGCAGCGAATAACATATAGGCATCTTCATTATTTAAGTTCCTAAAACCATTTCTAATCTTTTATCTGTCTGATCATCTATCTATATCCTCATCTTGGGCTAGACACTACTTAGTATCAGCCAAAAGAACTGAAGTATAGCAATATCCAGTGAAATTAGTAAGATTTTTAGAAAAATGAGTGGGGTTCAATAGCACTTGAGAGTTTCCATCATAAACCATTGCCTGCTTGTCAAAACTGGTGACCAAGTCATTGCACAAACATAAGAAAAAGGCCCGTACCTGCCCTCTCAAATAAAACCTGAGGATGGTATTAATCTTCTCTAACTTTAGCTGTCTAAAAGCTAAGTCTTAGACTAACCTATAAGAGAGGTTCATCCTATTCTAAAAGAGATGTCTAAGTAGAGTTTAATTAACTGTGAGGTACCACATGAGTCACTCTCTTTCCCATGGATAATAGATGACTAGATCACTAGCCTGACCGAGGCACACAAGACCAAGATGTGTAAAGTTAGATAGATGAACAGTATCTCAAGAGCCTGGGCATCTGCAATTCCTATCCTTCACTGGTTATTATTTTCATAATGTTCCATCTGTGGAATTTAGTGTTTCCCATAATTCAGTATCAAGAGAGTACTCATGAAAGCTCTCTGCTAAACAGCTTTCTCCTGCTGGCTGAGCAACAGAGCAATACAAATTGGAGGAGCTCCTGATAAACAATGCTTCTAGTTACTTAGTTCATCCAGCTCTTGAAGAGTGTCATATTAATAAACAAGATTTTATTTTAGAACCATAATCTACTTGTTTGCTCTCTAACTCTTAAGCCTTAGCACGCTTTATAGCTACAGTATTCCATAATACTAGGGCAACCATGCACCACAGAACAGTGGCCATTGACTTTGGTTGTTTCACATACATACATAAGAACAGTGACTTCTCTAGTCAGTAATGAAAGCACTTGCCATCCACTCAGGAAATTACATTTGACCAGCTTTAGATTCCCTAACAAGCAATTTAGGTTTTCTGATTTTGACAGAGTTTGTTATTCCGTTTGTTGCAGAGTTTGTTTGTCAGCAAAGAAACAAAATGTTACTGTACAGTACATTCACCTAAATAACATTTAGTTCCAGCTGGTTTAGTCCATATTTTGAATGTTCTGTAAAAGAAGGTAAAGCAAGAGGAGCAGAACTTTAACCTTAGGGCGTTATAAAATATTATATAAAAGATAGATATGGACTTGTCAGAGTGAATTAAGTATCTGCATTGAAGTTAGAAGGCTCAGCTGAGCTGATAGCCAACCCACACAGTAATGAGTCATTTTTGCCCCATCACCAATGTAAGCACGTACGTTAGGCCTGTGGAAAGTGTGTCATACACATCTAGCCAATGGGTGCAGCTCTACTTCTGGAGAGAATAAAGTTACTCACAGCACTTAGCTTCTCCTGGGACTTCAATACCCCATGCCCACGATATCACATTGACATTTCACAAGCAGGAAGAAGTTACTTTTGTTCTGCTTGGCCGGCTCACTTATGCATAAATGCAACAGCCAGAGAAAGTAAAAAGAATTTGCAGGGTTGTGGCTTCCAACTGAAATGCCTCTGCTTAACACTAGCACCAATTCCAGTGAGTTATTATTTAATATTTAGAGTAGAAATATGAAACTGTATTTAATGAGCATGCAGAGTGCAGCAGAACCTCAGGGATCTGGACATAAGCAAACACAATATGTGGTTGCCCAAATGCTTATCAACACAAAAGGCAAACCAGTGTCTTAGTCAACAAGAAACATTTTATTCAGTTGCCCACACAGAGACATCTAATGTCATTTAGGATGTGACAGGGCACCTGTGTAGCCATGAAGGCTGGCACAGGACCTGGAAAAGGCAGCAGTTAGTCAGAAGACTACAGCATCTCACATTCTACTAGCTGTTGATGTTTAGGAAGCTAAACTGATTCCTAACACTAAGTGGAGCCTGCTCCTATAAACCAATATATCAGTTTGCAGTGATTTATCTTTAGGCTGCTAGAAACAGAAACCAAACCCCAAATGACATGCCCCATCTGCTTCTATTAGGCCTGATCTTTCTGCCCCCAGATATGAGTCTTCTCAAGCACAGTCTTGACACTTTCGCACAGAACTGGCATATAGGACCATGTACTGCTGGCAAAGCAGCTGGAGGTCAAAGATAATTCCAGGTTTCCCTAGAAACCTGCTTGGAAATAACTGAACGATTTTAATCATCTAAATTCCCATTATAACCAATGAATGAACTAATAATAATAATCAGTGAATGAACAGTACAGTGAATGTAAGCTATAGAAGAATATAGTGATGCCTGCGGTAGGGTGAGCTTCTCTGCTTTCTGAGCTTCTTGGACTGCTGTGGGAGCTCAGACTCATAACTTGTCTCTAGACACATACATTTGGATCTCTGCCTCTGGCCCTGTGTCTTACTTAATTTCTATGTTGCACTTCCCCACATACAAATGAAGATAGTAATAGCTGCCCTTTATCAGTGGCACTGTGGGAAACACTCTTGAAACCTCACTTGGAGTATTGTGTGCAGTTCTGGTGTCCTCAACATAAAAAGGACATGGAACTGTTGGAACAAGTCCAGAGGAAGCCACAAGGACAATCAGGGGACTGGAGCACCTCCTGTATGAAGATAGGCTGAGGAAGTTGGGGCTGTTCAGCCTGGAGAAGAGAAGGCTGCGTGGAGACCTCATAGCAGCCTTCCAGTATCTGAAGGGGGGCTATAGGGATGCTGGGGAGGGACTCTTCATTAGGGACTGTAGTGATAGGACAATGGGTAATGGGTTCAAACTTAAACAGGGGAAGTTTAGATTGGATATAAGGAGGAAATTCTTTCCTGTTAGGGTGGTGAGGCACTGGAATGGGTTGTCCAGGGAGGTTGTGAATGCTCCATCCCTGGCAGTGTTCAAGGCCAGGTTGGACGAGGCCTTGGGTGACCTGGTTTAGTGTGAGGTGTCCCTGCCTATGACAGGGGGGTTGGAACTAGACTATCTTAAGGTCCTTTCCAACCCTAACTGTTCTATGATTCTATGGTTCTATGATTCATTAGCACACCAGAAGTATTGCTGTAGTGGTACCATGACTGCAGCCCCATGAGCAGCTGAAGAATGCAATTAATCTAAGCAACTTGTATTTGGTAAGTTCACTGTTCAAGAGTCATCATAGGATGAGATACCTACAAATATCTGTAATGTACCAAAGTCACTGGAATCCATTTCTCGGGATTGAATGGGACTAGGGATAGATCAGATCCAGTCTTCTGTTTCCAATTCCCCATTTCCTGAAATCACCAGCCCTTGGCCAGCTAACTTGTGGAAGCGTGTACAGTCACACCCCCCTATCCTAACCCACTACTGTGACTTGTGATCAGTTGGGTAATACTTCCCATGCAATCACAGCAGACAGATGGAGGTTTTTGTGGATGTGAAGCATAACCAGGGGGTTTTCTTCACTCAGAACACTATTCAGTAAGTTTCTTTGCTGAAAGATTCTCTACATTTATCACAACATCATGGTTCAGTCCCTTAAATTAAAGGAGGAAATAGGACATGAAAATTTGATATAATGGGAAGATTAAATTCCTTCCTAATTGCACTTCCGTCATCTTCTGCTGCAAGACTCTTGTTGTTTCCTGATATTGTTAAAATGACATGACAATTTTCCTAGCCTGGTTCTCAGGCAATCTCCTTTTGATATCTTGTAGCTCTTTTTCTGCCTGGGTATGACAAGAAAGAGAAAGAGATAAAAAATCACCACAGGAAGACTCATACAGCCTGAAAATTGTTTATTCATTCAACGGAGACAAAACTTTCCACATTCGTAGTCATAAAATGATTTGGGTTAGTAGGAACTCTTAAAAGTCATCTAGACCAACCCCCTGCAATGAGCACATTGGGACATTTTCAACTGGACCAGGTTGCTCAAAGCTCTGTCCAGCCTGCCCTTGAAGGTTTCCAGGGATGGGCCATCATCACTTCTCTGGGCAACTTATGCCAGTGTTGCACCACCCTCATCGTGATGAATTTCTTCCTTATGTCTAGTCTGAATCTATCCTTTTGTAGTTTAAAATTGTTGTTCCTTGTCCTATCACTACCAGCCCTGCTAAAAAGTCTGTCCCCATCTTTCTTATAAACCCCCTTTAGGTACTGGAAGCTGCTCCTAGGTCTCCTCAAAGCCTTCTCTTCTCCAGGCTAAGCAACCCCAGCTCTTTCAGCCTGTCTCCAGAGCAGAGGTGCTCCGGCCCCCTGATCATCTTTGTGGCCTCCTCTGAACTTGCTTCAACAGGTCCTTACGTTGGGGGCCCCAGGGCTGGACACAGTACTTCAGGTGTGGTGTCACCAGAGCAGAATCACCTCCTTTGACCTACAATGCTCACATTACAAGGTCTGAGTACCCAGACACACACAAAGATGGGTCCGTGCATTATCTAGTCAGACTGCAATCATATGGTTTCATACAGACTGTATGGTATTTTTAGATTAAGCTTGAAGGGAAATATTTGGCTTGTAGTAATAATGTCGCAATTAGCCGAAATTTTAATTGGAAAAAGATCCTCTTTGGAAGGAAGAAGAGAACACAGTCAAATTAAGAATGAACTGGTCTGAAAATAGGGAGAGCTGCAATCTTTCCCTAACACCTTTATAGTAATAAGCAGAAAGTTTTGCTGTCTGTGGTCAGCAGAAACCCAAGACACCATAGACATGAATCAATACTGCCTTTTTCTGAAAGGAATAATGACCCAGTGCTTCAAGTATTAAAATAAGAATAAACTTCTTAGGAATAAGGTATAACCATGACAACTAACATTTAATACTGTGTAATAGCTTAGGCATCCCGATTCTGGATTTGAATCATGCCCTAGAATTGCCTCAATATTGACTGTAGAGGTAAAGCAGGGTGACTAACTCAGATATGAATGTCTGCAATGCAAACACTTGGTCAGATGAGTCCTGCCTAGACAGACCAGAAGAGTTTGCACTCTAAGCACAGGGCAAGAAAACAACCAGGAGGGAGTATAAGTGTGTCGTGTTCACATGGGGGATTCCAGACAGACTTAGTGAACTCAGTAAAGTGACCATTAACAAAATCATTCTTTGACACCAAAAGGTTTTGAGGGGTGTTTGATCACAGAGCTGACAGCATTAATCATGTTCTCACACTTACTAAAGAAATGTGTAAATTATGCCTTATATTTAAGTTAAATTAGACCACACTTCGGCTGCATACACACTTCTAGACCAAGTGGTAAATGCTCGTCATCACTTCTTGACTTTGTTGGCATATCTTTTCTACATAGGCATATCAACAGAGCCATAAAGTCCGTGTTGTAGTCCAGCTATTCATTGGCATGCTCCCTTTTGAAAATGCTGTGATACTAATGAAATATACCAAATCAAGCCAAAGAAAAAAGTTACAATGATATTTTTGTGCCAGCATTGATGATCTGCCTCTTCCAGGTTTCAGTGGGTTTTCAACTCTTCTGACATTATCTCTTTGTAGTAAGTAATTGTTAATGAAGTCTGGGAGATTATTTGTAATGTTGTATCAGCTGATCATGTCCTGTGGCTCCATTCCTGCCAAGAAGAAATGAAATCCACAGACAGTTCTGTCCCACACTTTGACCTCTCAAAGGACACAGATGAATCATAAGCCGATGACGTCATGCTTTTAAACTGGCTATTGTTACAGCAATTGAACAGTAGATTTTGGATATTTTCCATCAGAATGAATATGTACTGGCACCTATTTCTCTTAAGCCTTTATTTCTGACAAAATAATCACTGGTTTTAGCTACTCTTCTGGAACATGTATTAGCTTTACATGTAAAACTAATACATGTATTATATACAAGAATCCCAGATTTTAGGAGAAATTGTTATTTTGCTCATAGGAAGATGAAACATGACTAAGCTCCTCTTTAGTCCTGGAGTTAATACCTGCATATATTAAAGCTATATCTATTTTTTTAGGAACATATATTACTCTTTTTGGTGTATACTATATCTCTGCTCTTCTTTCACTGAGCCTTATAAATGTCCTGGACATTCTTGGAGGTGGTATATACAAACTGCCTCTATTCCACAATCTGGAATTTCACAGTGACATTTGGATCTGGTACCTTGCCATGTTAGAACAAATAAAAAATGATTGCAAACAGCACCAGGTGACTTTTCCAGTGCTATATATGATTTTTCTTATACAATCTCATCTCCTGGATGTGTCTTAGTGCTCAGGAAGTATTTTTGTATTGTAGAATGTCTATTTAATTGTTATTTGGCTTGGATTAGTCAGACTTGTTTTCACTCTATTTCTTTGTAACAGGGTAGCTCACGGACCTCCATTTATGTCATACCCCTCCACAGTGTCATAAAAGAAGTTGCTTGCCCAAAAACAAGTGGAGGAACAAGGAGGGCAAGATGTCCCAAAATAATAAGGGAGGAATGAGTAGAGCAAGAGTCAAGGACACGATAAGCTTTCTAAAACTCAGTCTTCTACTCTTCTTTACTTCTCCAAATAGTAAACTTTGGGAGAATGGTGTACGCAGATCCAACTCAAAGAATATACCGAATTTCGTATGTAGAATATACATACATAGGTAGCTTATATAGCTTATAAAGCTCTATGTAAATGAATGCTTATAGTCAACTGGACAATGGTCTCTATCCTGAGACTTAGTTATTCTTACTTTTATTTCTATTTTACTGAAAATTTCATGAAAGTGTTAAATGAGCTTTCTTTGGACTGTCATTATTTCCTATTATGCAAAGTAAAGGTAAGATGATGTGCAAATCTCTGGTAATGTTCTTCATGCATTTGCTGCCCTTCCACAATACCTTGAAGTTGTAAAGACAACTCTGAATTACCTACAATAACTGGAGAAAAGGGAAACTGGAGGGAAACAAGGCAGGAATCCAGGGTGGATGTCATTCAGATGCTATTTTAAGCAGCAAATACATGTGCCTCAGCATTTTGCTAAGCGCACCAGTCCACTCAGCAATAGGTTATTTCTTATCACTTTTATGTTCAAACTCTATTTTGAGAAAGACTTTGAGCACGTTAAACATGCTACAGGTATTTCCCCCTGTGGTACTAACCATTCCGTCAACAAATACTGAATATCAAGTGTCTCTGCTGAGATAAATTAATCGTCTGCTGCGGAAGTCTGGCAATGTGCTTTTGATTTGAGGCCTTCAATCTTTTGGCAGAACTCAATGACCTTGCAGAGCAGTGGGCAATGTGCCATAGCGCATGAAAGAAGTGACACAAGGCCTCGTTCCACTGCTTCTGAACAAGTCACAGAAAAGAGATACAGCAATTAGCTGTATCTTAACTGAGGTGAACTCTGGTCTATTATATATAATCTGAATGGCTGCAGAGTGCATGCTTATGCAAAAGAGAAGAGGGTTCACACAAATGAGTGGCTCCATAACCTCGATATTAATGTGCAATCTGTTATTGCTTAAAATACCTTACATGCAGACATATTTGATGTATTCTTAACCTAATTTTTACTAGGTAGCAAAGGACATGGCTCACCTCAGGTTGCTTTTCTGGATGAGTTTTGCTGCAGTTTCTCATTGCTTCTCCTTGTTTCTTCAGTCATTAATGGCATTTGCATCAATTAAACTTTGCTAGAAGTCATGGCTCCATCTTTGGGTGTTCCCAACCCCTACATTTGGAGCAGCTGTGAAGGAAGATCAGAGATTGCATAAAATGCCTTTCCAGTTCCTCTCCCTCCAATCCTGGATGCATTTGAATTGCAATAATGTAGCTCTCATACTTACTGTTTGGGGAAGTTCCCTCAAAGTGGTACCTATGGTGTGGATGTAACTGCTTAAGACAGCATGACACCCTCATCCTCAGCAGTTCTGCAGTGCTGCTTTCCTGCCAGGCAGTGAAGTGCTCAAATACTCTCATTGAGGAAGGGGTACTTCATGTTTTCATGTTGAAACATAATGTTATCTGGAAATGATATAATTTCGCAGGCCAGCCTGTGTGTGTCTTCAGCTAAATGTTTTTTTGGAGCTGTAGCTGGGTATGCTGCTGCCTTTGTGAGTCTGTTTTACTGCTCCTATATTCTTTTCCTACTGTTTGTAGTAACTGCTCCTGTGAAGCCTGTGCTTCTCAGAACTGCTTTGGGGCTACTCCTTTATTTGCTGCCATTCTGCAGTTGTACTTTCTCCTTTGTAAAATTCCTTTTTTCAGCTTCTGATGGGGCCTGTACATATATTTTTCCTCTTCAGGTTTGTACATGAAAGTGATCATTACCCTTTGTTCTTCCAAAATCTTTCTGCCTGCAGTTGGATATGAGACATCAATGCTCTGACCTCTCCAAACCTTTGCATTTTAGTTGATGCAAATATTATGGAGAAAGGAAGAAGATAATCCCCAATAAGTGATCTTACAAGCTGTGATTCATTCATCCTGACTGAGCACTGACGTTACCCTTCTGCAGCCTGTGCTGAGAGAAGTGGAAGCAGGTTTGGTGTCTGCAGTTGCTGGGACTTTGCTTCCATGTCTTTCCTCACAAGAAAATCTGGAAAAGCAAGGGAAGATGAGAAAAACTGAATTATGGACAAGGCTTTTAACAACCTCATTTAACTGTGAACTCAGCCCTGCAGTGACTGCTGGGTCAGACTAGGTGATCTCCCGAGGTCTTCTACAACCTAAAACACTCTATTGCTCTGTGTGTCATGACATCAAGCTTTTGGCTGACTAGCTCATTTTGAAGCACTGAGATCAAGTTCACTGCTCATGCTTCCAGTCTACAGAGGAGCTAAACTCTCAGCGAACAAATTTTCCATTTTCTGGGAAAAATTGGTGTTTCTAAAGTGTAATTTATCTCATCTTCTTTAAGAGACAATTTTAGACTAAAGATCACCCAAGCTCTAAAGTACAGCCATTTCTCAGACTTCACCCCATATTGTTTTGTGAGTACAAGTGTGAATACCAAACCAGTACAGTTTGTCACTACAGTGGGGAGGTGTAATCCATGTTTTACTATTCCCATTGTAAAAAGGTATGCTAATAAAAAGGTGCAGAAAAAGACACCAGCAATGCTTTATGACTTAGTAAAAGAAGAAAAAGAAGAGGACCATCACGCAGTCTTATGTGATAAGTACATAATTCAGAAGTATGAACAGAAATACAAAGCAAAGTAAAAATCACCTGGATACCTTCTTAAGGCAAGGTTAACTAGCAGAGATTCTGAACATGTGATACCACGCAAACATGTAAATTATCTGTGGTGGACCCAAACTTGTGTGGTTTGGCTCTATTTCCTAGGTTTCATAAGCCCAATTGTAGGTCACTGGTATTTCTTCTTAGCTTCAGGAGAAATCCAGAGAATTCACTACCACACTGAGGTCCCATTTTCGTGGTTTCAGCACCCAGAGGATATATGGTCCGTACACCAGCCAGTTCCTGAGGCGCACTGTTGAAATGGGGTTAGTTGGTGGCTGTGTTTTTAAGCGTGTTAAGATGAGGTAACAGAAAAGAGCTGTAGCAATCTAATGGCTGTTTTGACCAGGTGAGATTTAATGTGGCAACACTTAAACTGTTGTCAATTTAATTATCCAAATAGAACTTTAAAAGCTAACACAGTAACAAATAGCATATCGTCACCCCACATCAGCAATCTCCTAGAAGATACGCCAGAACTTTGAAACAAAGCAGCAAAAGAACGTTTTATTTCTTTTGATTTTGAGTACACAGTTACTATGCTGACAAAATAAATGCAGAAACACAAGTCCTATTTCAGTTCTTCCGGTTCCTGACAAATTTTTAGTCTGTGTTCATCAGTGTAATTTCTTAGTGCCTTCCCATCTGAGGCAATTCTATCAGCTGAGGTGTGCAGGCTTAGTTGCTTTGTAATGTGTCATTCAGTGCTGCGTGTTGGTGTCTGCTCTCTTGGAGAATGCCTGGTCACAGAAATGCCCCTTGCACTGACAGCAGAAGGGTCAGCAGTGTTCCCAAAGGTCATTTGCTCCCATGGGGCATCAGTGCACAAAATAGTGTTCCCGAGCTCCCTTCAGTCCTGAATTATCCCACAATCCTGTGATTGCATAATGACTTTGACTGTCATCAAGCAAAAGACTGCCTGTGGTAAGATTAACTTGACATGGGGTATTTATAGAGGACAAGTAACTAGAGAAGGACAGCTTTGTGTGAGGTCTCCAATTTAGCTGCATTGGCTCATGCACTTGTACATTTGCACTGACAAATGGTACTGTATGGTGCTGTCCCTTTTTACAGTTTCAAACACGAGCAGCTGGGAAAGCCCATACTTAGGCATCTTTCTGGATATCTCCTTCCAGGAATTCTGCAGAATGGCCATATGTTACCCTGTCAGAAATGGTAATGCTGTTACCCACAGAGAGAAGAGAAACAGTGAGGGGAATGTTCAGAAATGGATGCTGAACAAGATCTTGTTTAAGTAACCCAGGTCTCTTTTAATCTTGCTATTACCAAATACATTTTTAGCCTTTGAAATGTGGCTCATTTAAGTTATTTAACAAATTGAACAGATGCAGTTTTATCAGGTTGTTGTGTATTTTTCTTAACACATACATTTGTTTAAATTTCCCCAAAACTATAAATATTATAAATATTGCTCAGGTAATATCATGTATCTTTCACACATTGATGTATTTTCCAGTTGTAGTAAGATGATGAAGATGTAAATGCATGCCTTTATTTAAGCATAACAAAATTATATGAGCATGTAGATAAGCTAGAATCTGTTAACATTGTTTTTATATACTTAGGCCAACAATGCTGATATATAAAGAGTATCTAAACTGTAATATACCTTTTTGTAAGTGAAGGGTTGTAGCTTTTTAGTGATACTTGTCATTAATATGACAGAGATATATTTTTGTATCAGTACCATTACACCTATGGAAGAACTATGAAACTAACTGAAGAAGTCTCTGGATCAGAGATCCCATTTTTCTTAATGGGAACATTCATCTCCTTGACATCTGCTGGAAAAGCAATGAAATGTGATGCAAGAAATCCAGATTTCTGGAGGGTGCCAGGTCTCTGGATGAGCCTACTAGGATGAGTAACTGGATCTGCTATTCACTATCAAGGAAGAACTGGCTGGGGATGTGACACTCATTGGCAATCCTGGCTATAGTGACAGTGAGGCACTGGAACAGTTTTGGCGAGGCACGGGAACAGGTTGCCCAAATAAGTGGTAAATGCTCCATCCCTGGCAGTGTTCAAGGCCAGGTTGGACAGAGCCTTGGGCGACATGGCCTAGGGTGAGGCGGCCTTGCCCATGGCAGGGGGGCTGGAACTGGGGGATCTTAAGGTCCTTTCCAACCCTAACTATTCTATGATTCTATGAACCAGTGGGCTTCAAGGGCTTGAGGGGACTGAGGAAGGCAAAGAGCTGAATACAGATCCTGGACTTTGGACAAGCAGACTTCAGTTTGTCCAGAAAGGTGGGAAGTGAGATCCCATGGGAGACAGCACTGAGGGGAAAAGACACTCAGGGAAGCTGTCAGGTCTCTAAATAGAAATGTAGATAAACTGGATGAACTCCAGCATAGAGTCACTAAATGGTCAGGAGGAGACAGAGCACTTGACCTGTGAGGGGAGGCTGAGGAAGCTGGGCTTGTTCCAGATGGACAAGAAACAGCTTCATGGCAGCCTAGCAGCAGCCTTCCAGTACCTGTGAGTAGGATTTTAAGATGGAGCCAGGCTTTTCACAGCTGTGTATGGAGTGAGGACAAGAAACAGTGGTCATAAACTGTAAGAGGAAAGATTCCAACTGGATGCAATAAGATCTTCAACTATTGGGCAGTCAGGTACTGGAAATGGTGGTCAATAAAGGTTAAAGGAATATCTATCCTTGATGGTTTTTCAAGATCCAACTGGAAAAAAACCTGAAAAACTTAAATAACTTTGTTTGATACATTAGCTGACCGTTCTAGGCAAGGGGTAGACCAGTGATCACCTGAGGTTCCTCACAACCAGAATGATTTTGTGCTTCTTTTGCTGCTGTCATGTTTTCTTGCAGTCAACAAACAACTTCAGTCTGTGTCAAACTCATAGAGCTATGAGGTACAATTGGGTGGGATAATCCACTTCTGACAGCAGAAGTTCTGAAAGTTACTGAAATAGATATACCACAGAAAAACATTGTACTGAAGACGAAAAATATAGAGATTGTTGTGAGTGCATTAGAGGTCTTTAAGGACTTGAAAATCAATACAGAATCACACCAAATGGTGACTAGCGAGCATGACTATGGCAAGGGATGAAGAATGCCATAAGCTTATATAAAATTATAAATCAAAAAAAGCCAAAACAAACCCCCTCAAAAAATCAGAAAAAATCAGCTTCACTTAGTGGGTTATATAAAAGTAATAACAAAAGGCTCTTACAAATGTGTGAAATACCAAAAATAAAGGAGACCATAAGCCTAGTAAAACCTATTATTATTTGCAGGGAAAATAACATATGATGCAGAGAAGGCTGAAGTATTCAGAAGTTTCTTACATTTTTGTTTGGGGAAAAATGCTTACTAATGATTCATATGAACTTCAACAAAGGGAGAAGAATGTGGGCTAGAATGCAGAAAGAATACATTAAATAATGAATTTGAGTGGGCAAGGCCTGATGGAGCTCACAACAGAAATTATACCAAGCCTGTTTTCTCTGAACAAATTTTTCCTATGAAATAGAGTGCAGCAAATCCAGTACCTGTGTCATATAAAGGGAAAGGACACACACATAAATAAAAGACCCACCATTTAAAAACCATTTTTGAAACATCTGTCAGTCTGAGCTGCACTTGTGTAAGTTGATAATGCCTGACACTGATAGGATCACAGAAGTAAAGAATCAGCCTAGCAGTATTACTCATAACTTGAGGTCTGCTTAAAAGCAACCGATGGGAAAAAACGCTTATTGAATTTATTTTTTTTATAAGCCAGGCCAATTCCTTTTATATTTAATTTGAAAGACAGTTTATGAAAAAGATGTTCACTTGTCAATTATGAAAGCTGGTTAATATAATTTTCTACAGATCTGCAGGTTCAAAAAGAGGCAACAGCTATATTTCAGTTTAGTGAGCTCATATGAAACATCTGTGCCTTAGCACACCACAAGTTTATAAAAGTTCTGCACGAGGTGATTATTTTCCAAAGCTCCTTTCAGTCTTTATTTTAAATTTTGTCATTACTACATTGCTAATTTTCTCCTATGGAGATTGCTAAAGAATATATAGAATCATAGAATAGTTAGGGTTGGAAAGGACCTTAAGATCATATAGTTCCAACCCCCCCTTCTTATGCATCCTACTCTCAGCTGACTGCATGACTCAACATAGAACATTTCTGTTTCTTTAATGATCTCATAACTGATTAAATGCTGCGCCTGAGAAGCACCTTGCAGCTCCCCTTATTAGAGTCCAGAGAACACAACTGCTGATTGCCTTTTGGTGCTTAAGTATGCTAGTGAACTTAGTGAGGCCCTCAACACATAGATACGCTCAACTTCCTCAAAAAATTCTTTAGTTAAATGAAAGATTTTGGCACAATTTAGCATGGAAAAGAGACCTAGAATTAAAAAGAGCTTGAATCTGAACACTTTAAGAGTCACCTTAATTTCATTTCAGAATCAATCTTGATGAGTCCAAGAGCTAAGTCTTATTAAAAACAGAGGACTCTTCATTAGGGACTGTAGTGATAGGACAAGGAGTAATGGGTTCAAACTCAAACAGGAGAAGTTTAGATCAGATATAAGGATGAAGTTCTTTACTGTAAGGGTGTGGTGAGGCACTGGAATGGGTTGCCCAGGAAGGTTGTGAATGCTCCAGCCCGGCCGTGTTAAAGGCCAGGCTGGACAAAGCTTTGGGTGACATGGTTCAGTGCAAAGTGTCCTTGTTCATGGCAGGGGGCTGGAACTGGATGATCTTAAGGTCCTTTCCAACTGAAACCATTCTATGATTCTATGATTCTAGACTGTAAAGCTACGCCATAATTTTTGTTTATTCAAGTTGTCTAGGACTGAGATATGAATACTCTAATCCTAAACACTACAAACCCAAAATAGTGGGCAGACCACCAGCTGGTATATATTACAAGTCAATTAAGCTCCAATAGTTTGCCAGCAGATGATCTAGCATTCCTCCTGAGATAATAAAAATTAAACAAGTGGAATCATCTCATAGCTCTGAGTGTTATTATGTGCTAACAGAAGCTTCTGCTGTTTTGAATGCTGAGTGCTAAATGCCTTTAAAACCTCTGCAACACTATAGATTTTCATAACGCTGAAGAGTCTAGAAAAGCACACTAAGTACCAACACACGGTTCATCAGATAAGTGTTATTTGTATGCTAGATGATAATCGTTGTTTTAAATTATGTTGGTGGATTAAATGCTAAAAGTAATCTCCTCTCATATCTCATTGGCAAATCCTCACTTTTTTGGAGAAAAATGCTAATTGTGATTAATTATAATTTAAGAAACAGTGATTTTCAAATGGCATTAAAATATGTACCAGTCTCTGAGGATTCCATTTGGTTTACTGCTGTTCTTTATTTATGGCTTTATTGCAGTTTCTGGAGCTTGAATATATATTTTTTTTTTGCTGGGATATAGTAACAAAAATGTTACTAAAACCTTGAAGCACTTAGAAAGCCTAATTAAATCAACGTTAAAAACAACTCCAGTGACTAAGCCTCGTAAATACCCAGTCAATTTCATTGATATTAAGCAATACATTAACGCAAATAACATTAGGGTATTTTAAAATATCCTAAGGGAGACCTAAGGTAATATTTTTAAGTAATTCACATAGTTCACATACAGACATCTCTGTGCAGATATCCTAATTTAAAGAACTTAATTTCAAACTGAAACCTTCACAGTTTTGTCTTAACTCTGGTGTGTACTTTACCAAGCTTGGTGTACCCACATGCCATGGACAAGATCAGCCAACTTCAGAAAACCGTAGGATGGCCTAGAACAGTCAATGATGCTTAAAGCAAAAGAAAGGAAAACTAGTAGGTGTTTAGAGGAGACAATGAGATTACACTCAGGCCCATTATATGATATAATAAGAAACAGTGTAATGAGCAGTGGTGGCTGCGTTACACGCTCACACTCTTGGTGACACTCTGAAGAAGAGAATGGGAAATACATGAACGCAGTGAGCTAGAGATCTTGAGTTGTGTCTCACTCATCATTAACACTTCTATGAGTCATTATACAATGGAGAAGACATTACATTAACTTTTATTCACTAGCTGCTGCAAGCTGCATTGTTTAGTTGCTGTTCTGACTATAAAACTCATTTCTACTAAAAGCTATGAAAAGAAAAATAGAAAAGAAAAATGACAGTGAGAAACATTTCTGGTTTTCAAGAATAAACTGCCAGTCAGACACCCTCTTCACTGCAGTGCATATCTGTCAGCTAAGTTAATTAGCAAGTCATCAAAGAAAATGGTTTTTCACCTTCCACATAGCTTGAATTATAACTATAATTTGACAGGATGGACTTCAGTTCAGTTCTATTTGTGATAAACCCAGTATGTCATGTGAAGATGTTTCTCATCATCATTTCAAGGAACAAATGTTACTGGGGCTCTAGCTGCCAAAATCACATGGACTGTGGTGTAAAAGCTTACTGATTTGTGCCAGGTACGTACTGACAAACCATTCCTGCTCTGGTGAATCAGCCTGGACATACTGCATTATTTCTGGGCATTTGGCCTACTAAAGGACTTTTGCACTGTGGGAGAGGAATAGTATGGACCAGAGGGCATGTGGGATCTTGTGTGTTCAATACATGTTACATGGTTGACCTCAGTTACAGAGGATGGAATTTAGTTCGATAACCCCAGTCCTGTGCTCCTATATGTATAGGGACCCATGCATGTGTACTGAGCAATGTCTGGACACTGGCCATAATCTTTTGTAAAACTTCTATCCTAAGTTCACAGGGTATACCAGCAAAACCCCTAATAAGCTCTGGAGAGACCTGAGAACTACAAACAGGCTCCATGTATGAGCATGCCTGAATGCAAGACAATGTGCCATCAGTCTGACAAAGATACTCTAAGGTTGAGACTGTGGCTGTGGTCTTGTCAGGATTTAACCCCAGTCAGCAACTAAGTACCAAGCAGCTGCTCACTCTACCCTTGCCTTTGCTCCAGTGGGATGGGGAGGAGAACCAGAAACAGGTGAAACCCACGGGCTGAGATAAGAACAGTTTAATAATTGAAATGAAGGAAATATAATAGTAACAATAATAATAGTAATAATAGTAATAGGGAAAAGAGTAAGAGGAGTAAAACCCAAGAAAGGAAACACATAAGTGATGCCTAATACAACTGCTTACCACCTGGTGACCGATACCCAGCCCAACCCAAGCAGTGATCACCCACTTCAGGGTGACTTCCCCCAGTTTATATCCTGGACGTGATGTTGTGCTGTGGTATGGAATACCCCTTTGGCTAGTTTGGATCAGGTGTCCTGTCTCTGCTCTCTCCCAGCTTCTTGTGCCCCTCCTCACTGGCAGAGCATGAGAGACTGAAAAGTCCTTGACTGGGGTAAGTGATACTGAGCAACAACTAAAACATTGGTGTATTATCATCATTGTCCCCAGACTAAAGCCAAAATCCAGCACTGTACCAGCTACCAGGAAGAAAATTAAGTCTTTCCCAGCAAAAACCAGAACAGGTCTTTAAAATGGGAAAGAGCTGAACCATGCAGAGTTGTGTTGCTGCTTTCTTTTATAGAAAAAAAAAAATATGTGAAGAGTGATATTTGTCACATGCTGTATTGGGGGGGGGGGAGAAGTGGTGTTTATATGGAAGCAAGATATGTGTAATACCTTTCCAGAAAGAAACAGCAATAAGAGCGAAGTGAAAAAAAGCCTCCTTGGTGGTGGCTGTTGTGCCCTTTGATCACAGAAGAGCTGCAGCTAGAGCACTGGGCAGAGCTAGCAAAGGTAGATGCAATTTTTTCACATACAGCACGTTTGCTTCCTTGCTCAGCTCGGCCAGATGCTGCCTTTCTCACCTATTCTGCTTCATGCCTTATCTAACTGGAATTTAATCTTCGCAGTCACACAGGTTTTACAAGTTTGCAATAATCTCTTAGCACTCTCTGAGCCATATTCATCTCGCCTAATTTTACAGCTAGTGGGATTAGGCTTCTTTTAAAGAGAGAAACTGATTTTTCAGGTGTAGATGTCAAACTAGGCAAAATACTCTTCACCCTGTATTTCTGTCCTATCAGAAACCTGCTATTCTGGGCTTCATTTCTAGTACCTGCACAACAGTTTGAAAGCAGTTAATTATGTATCATCAATGTTAGCAAAATCTGGTATGAAATCATTATTATAAAAGCCAGTCTACTTCACAGTTTTCCCATTTATCTGTTCTTTGAAGGTTTGTGCTTCTATTTTTTGAAGGTATCCTATGTCAGGATACCTCTTCTTGCACCCAACTGGAGCAAGCCACCAGGGATCATAAACAGGCCATCAATGACCACCACAACTGCTGATGTCTATGGTGAAAGCCTCTCTTGATATGTGGTTCATTTGCGTTATGTTAAATATCTGTTTTAGCAAAAAGAGGAATTTCACCAAAGAAATGCCTACTCCAGTCATTTACAGTAAATGGGAATGTGAACATGCAGTTCAATAGCTGAAAATATCACTCTAATCAGATGAATCAGCCCTAGGTTTCTCTGACACATTGTTTTCAATGCAAAAGACACCTGTTATGCTAAAGAATGAACTTATACAACTGTAGATAGGTGCAATTACACAGTTACCTTAAGCTTTATCCTAGTTTCATTATATTTATCCATATTGCCCTCAAGAAAAGGGTCAATAAAAGCTATGGAAATGCATAATAGAAAATAGTGATCATTTTTATTTTGGTGTTTCATAGTGATTTGCTCATTGCATACCAGTTTCCGTTAGAATTTTCATTTCTAGAAGGAGGAACTACATTTCATGTCTTAACACTAAACACTGTCAGTGCTCAAAGGACCCAGTGTAATACTGACAGCCTTTTCAAGACAATGGGACAGCAAAGAAGTTGCAGTCTCCTTTGGAATAGTACTAGACTGACTGATCAGCATAGTAATGATATGTCAAATGAACCTGCTGCTTTCAGCCTTTTAGCATCAGCATAATTACAATGAGCAAGATAACTTCTGCAAGTATTCATAAATACTCCATATCAACTTGCAGATATTCTGAAAGGACAACTAATCAAAGCATCAAAGAATTAGCATGAGCAAAATTGAATTAACAGAAATCCCTCCTGGCTTGGTCTCTGTGTACAGCCTGGCACCAGTTACCTCTACTTAGGTTAAAGCAGATGGAAAATAAAGAAGAATGAAATGAAACTGAAGAATCATTCTGCTCCTCATCTTAACTATGAGTCCATAAACTCATCCTTCAGGAAAGAGATTAATCATGCTGACCTCAGATTTTCTGGTCATCCATTCTGGATGCATGGGCATTCAGGCATGTTGACAGTGGTAGATAGACTTTGGGACATACAGACTCGCTAGTCTATTGTAAACTTCCACCGAAATCACAAGGCCTCATCTTCACAAGATAATAAAGACCCCTTCTTAGCATTTCTCAACCTATTACTAAAGAAATAATCCAAGAAAAATTGTGTTGATACATCTGTTTTAAGAGCAAAATGGAATAAAAAAAAAACACCCTTTGTTTTAAACACATGATTTCCTTTAGCAGCATAAATTATTTCATGAATTTACTGATATGAAAAAATTATTTGGTTGATGGAAGAATTGAGTTCTGTGGTGCATAAAGATACACTACTACCTTTTCTTTAAATGAGTAACTTGGACTTTTTTTTAATGCAAAGAGATTTTAAATGATAGACTCCTCTGCTCTTTACAACTGTTCTTAATGCAGTCTACTCACGAAATAAAATGTACTCATACACATACGCATACGCACACTTACAGACACAGAAACCAGCTTCAACTCTGGAGGAAATTTTCCTTTGACTATATCAGACACAAGATTCCATAAACCTTGGCAATTCTTCAAACATAACTGCATCCTTTCTGCATATGAGATCCGCATACCTTTCTCACAGGGATGTCAGTCTTCCTCATGTAAGCAAAGTTTGAGCTAATTGGTATTTTATCCATTAGATTTACTTATACATCATATTTCACACTTCTGAAGATTTTTCTGGCATGGAGTTGCTCCCCACTGAACATCAGAGGTGTTTTGCTAACACAGTTTTCAGTATTTCACTACACTGTAAACTTCATGCCTTAATTATCTTTTCCAACACTTGCTGTTCTGATATTACCAAAACCAGCTAACTCGGGCAAATAGAGAGCCTGTCCCTTCCTTTGCTCTTAGATCCCTTCTTTCCTCAATAAATCTGGGCATCTTTTGTCACGTAAACCTCCCTGATAGCAATATTTCATACCAAATGCAATCATAGGCAGGCATAAGGGGTGAGGATGGGTGACAATTTGACAGAAAGTATAATTTCAAATTAAAGGACCCTGTAATGGCTTCGTAGTCCTTCCTGCCTTGACAGGCACACACATTGCCATCAAGTGCAACCCTAAATATAATGTCAACTTCAACAGTTTCCTTTCCTGTTTTTCCGCCTTTATCCCTTCCTACTCAGGCTGACTTATCATGTAAACTGCAAATGGAACAAAAAGAGAACACAATTACAATGCAGAAGAGAGTATTAGAGATGTTAAAATATTTCCATTTTCAGCTGGAAGTGATGTGCCATCCTGCATTCTGCATTTCCATTCATTGTGCATTCAAGGTTTAATGCTCATTCTGCTCCATATCAGACCCCACATGTCACACAGTATCATAGTTACTCTCTTTAACATCAGCACTGACAGGCACATGAATAAGTAATTGCATATTTTGCAGGCCTGTGGGAGGACATGAATGAGTTAAGACTTTCTTCGATTTATACTCAAGAGCCTCCACAAATTCTGCTTTAGGGTGCAAACTTGACTTGTTCATAGAACCTGGATCTCTGGTAGAAAACCGTAAGCCTCTTCCTGAGCTTGGTTTGCCTCTCCTAATCTAGATTTTTTATTATCTTGACACAAATATCTGTGTCTAACCTCCAATTAAAAGCATTTCTTGGAATATGAACTGAATTTTCTTCATTGTAATACAACAGATTTCTGCTTCCTGTCTCTCCTGATCATTGTGAACGTGGAGAACAGCTGCTCATTGTCTATTTTATAGCAACTTGTCACAAATAGAATTCTGTCTTCATATTTTCTCTCATGGTTTCTTTTCTTAACATATTCAATTTTTTTAGACCTTCCTCTTATGTCATGCTATCTAATCCTTGATTATTCTTGGACAGAACTCTGACAGCAATCAGAACTTGTCTGCATTTTATTTATGATGCTTAGCCTATACACAGTATTTCAGTAAGGCTTAGCTTAGCTAAATGCTTAATAGACTGAAAAAATATCCATCTGATCATTTCCTTTTCTATTAATGCAGAATTTCTTGCATTTTAGGAAAAAAAAAGCATTGCACTGTCTCAATTTCTTTCATATGTTTGTTTCTGACCTATTGCACTCCTAAATCCTTCTTCTGTAGCTCTTCAGCTGAGTTACTATTTTTATACTTGTGTGTTTGATCTCCCCTTCCTAATGTTCTTTCTCCACAACCGCCTCTATTGAATTTAATCTTGTTGATTTTAAATTTTGCTCCATGCAGTCTGCTGGTATCTCCTCACCTACAGAAATTCTTGCACGCAACTTTTAATGGTTAAGCTCTTTAATGACTTCAGAGTGAATTTCAGTAGTTATGAACAAATTGAATCTAACTTACCTAAAAGTCTTTAATGCTTTCTTGCTCTATCTTGCTCCGCACCTCTACATTGTCATTAAAATAAAGTACCCGATGATAGTTGACACCACCTTTTCTGCATTGACTCAAATGAAACACTGTATACCTCAGTCATTCCTGCAGTATCAGTATCTCTCCACTGTTCCTTTTTTTTTTTCACTGCTTCTATGGTGAAAATGCACAATACAGGTAACAAGCAAAGGCTCAGATTGACCTTCCCTTTTAAAATTAAATCTAGCTTTGTTATCACAACGGGACATCAGCCATCTAAAACGCATCTCTAGCATGTTTAAAATGTAACCAAGGTCAGACAAGAAAATATCTAATAAATCACTTTGCAACTGCAGAGTTCTTCCCCCCATGGTTTTGAGATGGCAGAATACTTACTGGGCAAAAGATCTTCCTTTCCTAATTAAGCTGCATTGTTTCTGGTGTGCTGATGAAGAGAGACCCACACTCAGCTCTCATGGATTAAAAGCAAAATTCTAATGAAACATTTTTCTTCTTTTTGAAGATTTTGAGTTTGTTTCTGGCTGTCAGATACATCTTTGAAATCTGGAAAGCCTAAGACAAATGTGGAACAGCATGTAACTATCATATTATATGTTTGGGGTTTTACGCTTGTTGCTGTCCTGGTTCTGCAATGCACTACTCGTGGGTGCATTTTCGTACTTGAAAAATTTTCATCGCAGGGAAAGTAGCCATGGGTTAGAACAACAAAGCCAAGAATTATGTCTGAGAGGCTTAAAAATAAATATATGAGAGCTTCATAGAATCACAGTATAATTCAGGGACCTCACTGAGTTTCTACTCCAACCTCCTGCTCACAGCAGGGTCAGGTACAAGATCAGACCTGGTTATTCAGACCTTTATACCTTTGACTCTTGAAAACTTCTATGAAACCCCATGCTTGGACTCCACAACCTCTCTGGACAACACATTGCAGTGCAATTTTTTGAAACACTTGAAGCTGTAGTGTGTAGTCTAAGGAAGTCTGCAAAACTATATTAAACAGTAGTTTATGGACCTGCAGTATGCTACAATGCTGGGAGCTCACAAAGTCTGACGTGTCCTCTGAGCTAAAGATCTGTCAATTGCAATTGTAGGATATTGTTGCTGTCATTCTAATGGAATCTGTACACTATCTTCAAAAAGCTTAACAAGTCCAGTAACTCTGGTAATGATGAACCTAACCTTATGGTTGACTAAAAGCCTTCAGTGTCCATCCTCCTAACCATTTTGTTGAAAGGAAAAGAAGCTTTAGAAGAAACATTTTTCTTCTGAACCAGCTACTGTATAACCTCTGCAGCTAGGAGATAGGGGATGTGCTTTATTATACAGACTGCATGTAAGTGCATCAGTCTGGGAAAAAATGTGTGATTATGTAGAGGAATTGCATAAATTCTGCTATTAACAATACTGATCTCCTGCCTAAAGGTAATTTGCTTATTTAAAACAAATCACCGTTTTAGCATACTAAAATGCATACAAAAGAGCAATCCAGAACATGTAATTTGGAGTGTGCCATTAAACAGCCTCATGAATTTGCTCATTTAGAGGAAAAAATTGCTCATTGGAGCTCATGTCTCTGCTCTGAAGGATTCACATCACTACCAAGATTTCCACTTACCTCTTGCTGAGGTATTCAGCCACATGGTCAAAGTAAAGCATATTCAAATGTAAACACTGATTTTCTGGATTAGAACCAGTGCTAAACCAACTGAAGTATTACAGAAACCTGCCCGGTGATTGGAGTTCTGAATTTACTCTTTCACTGGCTGCAGTATCAACTTGCTTAGTTGTGAATTTTAAAACTATGGGGTTTTTTAACTGCAAATCCTATTTTTCCAACAGGGGTTCTGAAAATCAAGGTGAGATTTGTCCTTGGTGGCCAAAGTCTCACAATCCATTCAGAAATATCTTCGCAGAGAAGACAGATAGGAGGCTCTCAGAGCAATTCTATAGGCAATAAAAAGAATGCAACATGGTGGTGTTCATTTCAAAGGGTTTTCTTTATTAGGGATGGTGACCATTGAGCAGTCAAGAGCCCAGTTGACCATCAGAGATGAAACTGAGTTGGCAGGACTAAAAATTCAAATTTGTTTGTGAACTCAGCAGAGGCTGCTGCTGAGTCACTGAGAGACAGAAATATGGCACCTCTTTATTATTCTGATAGTCATGTTTTCAGCTCATCTATTGTAAGCACTTAATGGATTTGGTATAATGGCACTTGAAAAGGTAATACAGATCAAAACTGTATATATATATCTACCATTATGTTACCAAAATAAGTTTTGCTGCTTCTAGAGTCATCAGAAAGTAAAACATTAAAGTTTTAGCATGCTATAAGGCAGGTGAGACTTATTAGCATGGGCAAAAATGAAGCTAAAACATTTCTGGTGATGGTTCGAGCCCATTAGGGATACTATAGTATCATTTAATAATTAATAGCACAGTAACCAGTGCCCGTCTGCAGTAGGCTTTGAAACTGATGGAGGAATAAATGTGTCTTCAGCCATTCATGAAAACATATAGATTTAATGTGATAAAACTCCCTTGCCTCATGATCAGACAAAAACTTCACTTTTTTATATCAGTTATTCCACTGAAGTCTCACAACACCTTTTCAGATTTGTATTCCACTGAAATACAATTTAATCTAAAATGAACCTTCCTTTGCAATTTGTGGGAATGCCACATAAATATTTATGCATGAAAACATTCCATTTATCATCAGTTGCACTCCCCAACACACATCCCCTCTGGCAGCTCACTGCTGACCTCACTGACAGGGAAGAAGCAGGTCAGAAACCTGCTGAAGACAGAAACAGCACTTTGCTTACATTTACATCACTTCTCTGAGATCAAATGGTAATTCCTCTTTGCTCACTTTCTGCCACTTAGCCTGGTCATCGCTGTTGGGATGTATTTTTCAAGGCAAAACTAAAGTCCAAGTGGAAGACTGAAAGAGCAAGTGCATGTAACAGCATGTAACTAGATAAGCTTACTTCTTTCCTCTATGTCAGGTTTAAACATAGGGCAACCACAGCGTGTTCCAAATTGCTTCCTGAATTCTTCATTTGACATTCTGCTTCCAGTCACTTCCTCATGTCAGCAAAACAAAGTCTGGCAGTATTTAATTTCTTAATGTTTGAGTTAATAATCATACTGAGTTAAAAAAACAATTCTGAACCATTTCCACAAGTATACCTCCAGGCATTTTGTCCAGTTAATGAATTCTAGTCTATGCATGAATGGTTAACATTTACCATAAATATAACTTTGTCCTCTGATATGATTTTGTCCTTTGTGCTAGGAGAGTGCCAGAAGAAAAGCATGATTATTACTGCACAACAAAGTAGTTGAAGATTCTTTTGAACCCTTTCTGAAACTGACACTAAACTAAAATCCTAAACTAGATGCATAATTTCAACATTAAGTAGAAAAGTCTAGTGCAGTGGTTGATTTAATACCCATAAAACACACCTCACTTCAAAGAGTTTAATAGATGAAACTCACATGGAATGAAGACCATCACATTCAGGTACTACAATGATGTTTCTCTCTTAAACACTCTTACACTAATTGAAGTGGTGTTTAGAATTCATGTTGACTATCACTGAAAAGAGATACGTCGCTCTAAATGCATTACCCCCAAACAGCAGCTATACTCAGGGTGGTTGATAATTCAGTGGATCAACTTGTGTATTCAGGCAAGGCAATGGATCCAGACAAGAAGTTCCAATTTACACCATGATCTACTGTGCTGTTCCTCACCCCTGAGAGACATAATCCACCTTACATTGCCACCAAATGGCACCACACCCTCAACCATTGTTGACTCACTGGTACTCCTGCTAGTTATCCAAGTGAAAAGGCCAGACTGCTGCCTCTAAATCACAGGTAACAGTGGAAAAACAAATCCAGCTAAGAACATGATGTGGTTCACATGATGATGGTTATCAGAAAATTACCTATTCTAATCAAGCAATCACCAAGTCTACCTAGCTTTTTAGTCCCATGAGTCCATTGCTTTCCAGCTCCAGTCCCAGTCCTTATTTCCTTGGCATACAAGAACCAAGTGGGTACAACACCATGTAGTTTTAGATTGAAGCGCCCTAGGAAATGGGCCACTGTAACCTAAGGTTCCTATGGAAATGGGACTGAAGATAACCAGGCCTTCTATTAACACATCTGTCCTTCTGTTAGTTTCTCCCAACAATTTTAAACTTCTGTTAAATTCCACCAAATTTGAGTCATGGCCTGGCCTCAAGCTTTGAGGTTACTCTAGAAGCTTTGTGAAAATCAGGAGCTGGCTAGAAGAGACAGAACCAGACTTCTGCTCCTCTGGGAAAAAGGCAGCTGTAACTCTGTGTCTTGTGCATGTTGTGACTGCCACCTGACTGATCTCAAGTGATATATCTCAGCTGATACTTTGACACTGTGACAGAGCTCAAGACAGTGCAGTTCATACTGTTTGGGATAACACTGGTGGAAACTGGTAGTGAAGAAAGAAACTTGACCCCCTCTTTTATAAAAAAAAAAGCTGCATTTAATATGTGAAGTCATTTGACTCACTAAAGCCAATTATACCTTGATTCCAAATTTCAGCTCACATTGAACTCATGGTTAACCCTGTGAAGCAGACCATCTGTTATGGCTGGTATTGGCAGAGAACTACAGGCTGTTTTCCATGCAGGCCATCCAGGACAGCTTTGCATTAATTTAAACAAAAGACAACAAGCTCCACAGCAAAATTCAATATATTTTAAATTATTAACTAACTCTCAATTCTCTCCCAAGAAGTGCATAAGTTTCCTTTATCTCACTTTAATGTGACAAAGGAGACAAAGAAATTAAGTTAGTTAGCCCCAGTGTGGTGGCAAATCCATGGGACAGACACCACTATATTGTCAGTTCAACGCTCCCTCCCCAGCCCATCTTGGCTTTCTGGCTGTGACAAAACTAGCAGCTGCTTGAGAAAACAAGCTGAAGAACAGAGGTAACAGCTATATTAATGCTACATGAACAAGGGATTGTGGCAGCTCCCTTTAATAGTTGTCCTGGGTTCAGCAGTAGCAGCCATTTTTCTCCTTCTTAGTAGCTGGTGCAGTGCTGTAGTTTTGACTTTTCAGCCTGGGAGCAGCACTGATAACACTGATGCTTTTAGTTGCTGCTCAGTAATGTTTACCCTGACCAAGGACTTTCTGAGTCTCATGCTCTGCCAGGGAGGAGGGGAAGCCGGGAGGAAGCAGAAACAGGACACCTGACCCAAACTAGCCAAAGAGGCATTCCATACCACAGCACGTCATGCCCAGGATGCAGAACTGGGGGGCAGTTACCCGGAAGGGCTAGATCACTGCTCGGTCGGACTGGATATCGGTCGGCAGGTGGTGAGAGGTTGTATTCTCTTCCCTTGTTATTTCCCTTATCAGTATTATTATTGGTGGTAGCAGCAGTGGTTTGTGTTATACCTTAGTTACTGGACTGTTCTTATCTCAACCTGTGGGAGTTACATTCTTTCAATTCTCCTCCCCATCCCTCCAGAAGTGGGGGGAGGAAGAGGGGGGGGAGTGAGAGAGCTACTGATTGGACTTAAATCATGACAATAGTATAAACCAGTTTTCTGCTGGCTCTGATTTCCACCTTAAAAATGATGATTATGGAATTAGCCTTTCACCCCTGAAAAATGTACGTTCAAATGTTAGTTTGGGTCATGGATGAAAACCTGTTTCTTCCACTCCAGCCTAGCACTTATATGTTAGAAAACCATGATTCAAATAGGCAGAACAGTCCCAGAAGCAAAATAGCAAGAGTAGCTTGTATAAAAGTATACATAGAAAATGTGTGTGTATATATATAGTAAACAAAGTACATATATACATATATCTACCTACTGTAAAGAATAGGAAAGGTGGAATAGCTGAGCATGTTTAAAGATAGGTTGGCTTTGAAATGTTGACACTGAATCCAAATCAGGAGATTAAGGTCTAGTTTTAACCCCTTAGAGTAATTTCCACCGAGGGTCCCCTTTAATTACTAACATTGGAGTATCTGCTTTAAGATAGTCATCAAAGATCCTCTTCAGTTTCAGCAGAAAGACATGCACAAGGTTATCTACTCCACCTGCCTTTCACAACTATCCAGTGATGACAGTCCTTCCTTTGGAAGTAGATATCTCTCTCTGAGGTTGAGACATACCCAACCTAAATCCCTTCCTGCTCTCCATCTTTGTTTTTCCCAATCTATTGAAATTGAAAACCAGGTGACTTTTTTTATTGACAGTTCTCAGCAAAAGGATCCTGTTATGTACCATGAAAATTCAATGTTACTGAAATACCAAAAAATTATTGAGAATAGAATGACAGATCTCATTTTATGGGCAATTACCAGCAGGAAAAAATGGTTGGAAAATTATGGGCAAAATAACCCTTCCCACACTAAGGCTTTGGTGTTTACTTAAAAATATTAACAGTGCATGGGAAAGAATGAAAACCAGATCAGAAAAAGCTGCTAAATTAATCTTCTGTTCCTATAGATAAGATACTCTTCTTGATTAGAGGAGATACACTTTTCCGTACAGGCTCATGACAGCATTGGACAGCCAAACAGGTTTGAGCAGTGGTTGGGCTCAAGTTGACTCAAAAATATAGAGAGCTATTTAAAAACTAAAATCAAAATTGGGTAGGAAATGAAGTGGTATGGAAGTCCAAACTCCAGCCTCTGCCATGGTGCACACTGTGAAAACAGGCACCTAACACTGACAGTTAAAATTAGGAACATGATTTGGAGACTCTATATTTTAGCTCTTAGTCACCAAATTGCTCTTTGGTCTTGCAGAAATATGTGGTCCTTGTAGCAATGTGTGCTGCCATAACAAAAAGAGAAGAGACAGAATTTCTTCTTTTGATCTACTGTAATATCCCAAATTCAAGAGATTTCACCAATACGAGCTTCTGTCCTGAAATGTCATTCAAGCTCATGAAAATTTTTTACCTGTGACTGATTAAAGATGAGTCCCTTCAGAAAATCAAATCAGTGAAACACAGAAAACAAAGCACATTAATGTATCTGTAGGAAGCAGCCATTTGTCTTCAGAATGAAAATTAAATAAAAGAAAAAGAAAGGCAAACAAGAGAGTACAGCCATCGGCAACAGGGCGATGAATGGAATATTTGATTGTTCCACCATCCAGGAATTCCTGGTCTTATCCTGCAATACAAATATAGAAAACTTAGATTGCTTTCAAAAAGAAACACAGAACAGTTACTTTTCCTAGAAACAGAATAAAATTTCCCCAAACTTAAATATATAAAGGTCTTAGCAATCCAAGTGTGAGGTATATACCTGGAGTATTGTGAAGTATGTACCTGGAGTACTGTGTGCAGTTGTCGTGTCCTCAACATAAAAAGGACATGGAACTGTTGGAACAAGTCCAGAGAAGGGCCACAAGGACGATCAGGGGACTGGAGCACCTCCCATATGAAGATAGGCTGAGAAAGTTGGGGCTGTTCAGCCTGGAGAAGAGAAGGCTGCATGGAGACCTCATAGCAGCCTTCCAGTATCTGAAGGGGGCCTATAGGGATGCTGGAGAGGGACTCTTCATTAGGGACTGTAGTGACAGGACAAGGGGTAACGGGTTCAAACTTAAACAGGGGAAGTTTAGATTGGATATAAGGAGGAAATTCTTTCCTGTTAGGGTGGTGAGGCACTGGAATGGGTTGCCCAGGGAGGTTGTGAATGCTCCATCCCTGGCAGTGCTCAAGACCAGGTTGGATGAGGCCTTGGGTGACACGGTTTAGTGTGAGGTGTCCCTGCCCATGGCAGGGGGGTAGGAATGAGATGATCTTAAGGTCCTTTCCAACCCTAACTATTCTATGGTTCTATGATTCTATGATTCTAATATACCCTTTCTTTGAGGCGGAGTGTTTTCTGCAACAATGAGTTATTTCATATTAACTGTCACAAGCAATAGGTTTAAATATGCATTTTATGTCCAAAGAGAATTCACTTAATTTGAAATAACGCTATTAAAAACCTGAATAAGAACATCTACAGATTATTTAAAGTTTAACATTGATAACTTATCCTTAAATAGATAACACTAAATAGAAATTCAGACATATGTTACTGATACATGGATGAAGAGTGGGAATTCAGATCAGTTGAAGACCCTGCTCTTTACAGGTTGCTGAGGCATAACACTACCATTCTGATCCCTACCTACTTGTTTTCCCACTGAGAAGTGCCAGTGCAGCCACAAAAGACAGTCTGCTTCCAAAGACAGTCCTCCAAAGCCAGCAACACTTACTGTATTGCACATTTTGTAGCAGGCTCACACTTCAGGCCAAATTCAGGCCATAGCTTTCTAATTTTTCCCTAAATCACTTGGCACACTTTTGGGAGCTATAAAACAAAATGAGTGATGGTACATAACAATTGTGTGTGGCAGGGAAAATATATGGAGTTCCTCTTGCATGGATGAACTGCAAACTTGGAGAATGCCAAGAGCAAAGCCTAACTTAAAAAGTCAAATTCGTGCTCAGGGACAGTTTAAGCTTTTGACAAACAGTTAAAGATAATAACAGTTAAAGATAATAAATCCTGTAGTAATAACAGACAGCAAAATGGTACATTTCTCCTAAAAGCACTTATATAGACACTAGAAAGATGCCCAGAGAGCCTGAGGCATGAAAATAAATGATAATATCTATAAGCTTTCCATAATAAGGCGATAGGACAAGAGTAGTACATAGATAATGGGCAGTGGGGATACCAACTTTCTGAAAAGGAAAACTGGATCAGGGTAGATAAAGGGCAACACTGTAACGCACTCTTCTTAAAGGTAGATTATTATTCACTGGAGAAAAATCCTTTTTTTGTACTGATGAATACAGAAGATCGGCATTTCCTTGGATAAAGTCCCTTTCAAATTTCTGGAGAAAGAAGAAAAATCAAGTAACTTTTGCTTCCATAAAGAATAAGCCCATTCTGTCAAGTGTGCAATTATTACTTTCCTACGGCAGAACTGCCATAATATTGGCAGGAGTTTATTTACTATTATATTAACTGTGTATATTAAGTATTCAGGAGTGACAATTCTCAGAAGTCCTTCTTTTGTTCAAGTCATGAAGCCATGAGAACTCCATCTGTAGCTTGAAAAGGATCATGATGCCTTACATATTGCCTACATTAATCAGAAGCATCTGAGGTATGATTTTTTTTTTAATGAGTGTAAATAAGACTGGTGCAAAAAACCACATACACACTTTTATGTTAGTTCCAACCAGGACTACTTCAGTGTATCTAAAATTGATTAGGAATACATTTAAATTGAAAACCAATAAACTATTTCTAATTTGGAAAAAGAAGTACACACAATAATATGCAGCATTTTCATTACATCAGTGCACAATTGTGTGTTGGAAAGTCTCAAAGAATCAGTGTGCTATAGCAAACTATTTACTGCTAGAGAGCACAGAAACTTTCCCATTCTTATAAATTAACTCAACGAGGCAGCCTATTCCAAGATTTAATTCTTGGATAACCATGAGGCATACTTTTCTCTGTGTTGAACAGCCACAAAGACAAAGAATACAGGTACACAGCAACCTCTTCTGTAGGATGTGGCTCCTGCATCACTCTCAGAAGTGGGGGCAAAACCTGGAAGCAGGATAATGATCCAGTGTGGCCTGGCTGGCCTGGAAACAATGTGGAGTAGGACACAAACCCTTTCAGTTGTGTCTGCTATGAGCAGCCCTAATTGTCAGCACATGCTATGTGAACCCACCGGTACGCTGCCAGCAGCACCTGAAACTATGGGAGCCAGGCTGGGAGCCAGGCATGGAGACGTGCAGGGTCTGTCCTTTGTTGTGTGCATCTGATATATTTAATGCAAATGAGCACATGGGATCTGTCACTTCGTGATCCCAAATGAAGCTGTGTGTTTCAAACCTAATCCCAGAGAGAAGTCTATCGATGTTCCTGCAGCTGGAAAGGAGAAACCTCTGAAACACGTTTTCAAAGCTGACATCCATTCGGAGCGTGCCCTGCCCGTGACTTTTCCAGTTACCTCCCTGCAGGGGCTGTCCTTAGTCTGGATCTGACAGAACGTTTTGCTCAATCGCCAAGCACAAGACCACGGCAATGTGAGCGTGAGACCTTCAAACCTTTTCCTGTCTATCGCACGGACTAAAGGCAGAAACGAATCAGAAGAACCCTTCTGGACGCCCAGATCGTCTGAAGGCGGGAAGGGAGGCGGGAAGCTACGAGGAGCCGCACTGAAGGAGGAGGACGCCGCCGCCGCTGCCCCCGCCCGGCCTTTCGCCGCTCTCCGCGGCTCTCCCGCCGCCACCGGGGATCACCCAGCACCGCGGCCGCCGTCACCCCTGGTCCGGGCCCCAGCACCTCCCGCCGGCCAGGACCCCCTTCACCGTGAGGGGCACCGCTCCCGCCAACCGACACCGGCCACCGAGGAGGCGGGGCCAAGGCGAAGTGCAGTGCCCGCCCCTGGGCTCTCCCATACCGCCTCGGGGAAGGGGGGGGGGGGCGCCGCGGTGCTAGCCCCGCCCACAGCCCCGCGGGGGAGCGGGAGGGGCAGCGCTCTCGGCGCGGCCGTTAAAAGCGTTCCCGCCTCACCGCGCGCCCAGTCAGTGGGGCGGCCGCGCCGGGAGCGGGAACCGGCGATGCTGGAGAATGGGTCCCTGAGGAACTGCTGCGACCCGGGCGGGAGAGCCCGCTTCGGCTTGGCGGAGCGGGGGGAGGAGGCGGCGGGGGGAGCCCCGCGGCCGGCCTGGGTGGTGACGGCGCTCTCCAGCGTGCTGATCTTCACCACCGTGGTGGACATCCTGGGCAACCTGCTGGTCATCGTCTCTGTCTTCAAGAACCGCAAGCTCCGGAACGCAGGTAAGGAAGGGCCCGAGCCCCGCACCTGAGCGGTAAAGAGCGTCCTGAGCCCCGCTTCAGGAGGCTGGCCCCGTCGGAGTGTGCCCCGCTGTGTGTGCGGACGCTCCGAGCGCTCAGCACTTAGGGTACTTCCTAGCACGCTGCTCCTCTGCCCTGCCCCAGCTCTTGAATGGGGAGTGCAGGTTGCTAATGGCTCTTAACGAGCCACCGGGAGTATCCGTGGAGCTACTGATGAGGGGAATCTGTGCAATCCGGTAAGAGTCCCGGAGACAAAGAGAACGGTCGGAGGAAGAAAGAAGGAACTTAAAACTTAAGGTACTTCTGAAGATGCTGTGATTGTGTGGGAAAGTGGCGCAGCCCGCTCTTCATCGGAGTTTACGATAGTCTTTGACAAAATTGTCCTTATTCCTCACCGAATATCCTTCAACCAGAAAGCAGCAAATAAAGGGGGTGTTTCCCTTGAACCGTGTCTTTAGTTTTTATTTGTGTGCTGCAATGTGGCTCTGCGTTTTTTAGTTGCTAAACTTATTTGCTTTCCCTTCTCGTCTTTGCTGGGCTGGTTACAAGTGCGTCAAGCTACAAAACTCTGTAGTCAGCACCATCTTCTCGGATCTGCCTCCCTGTCAGCCTATGCTCCGCTTCCCGGCTGTCCCGCTGCATGGGATGCTTTCACCTCTCGCCCCGTCCCGCTGATGCCGCTGGCTCTTATCTGATGCACGCAGCTCGGCGGGTACTGCCCGCGTCCCCGAGCTCGGCTGGTGCTGGGTACCGCTTCGGTGTAATGTGCTATTCTCGAAATAGTGGTGTATCTACTAAGGTCCTCATAGCACCAAGCAGTTCCCGAAGCTGCTGCTGCTGCTTCCTATCCTGAACGCCACTGTTTTGCGACACGCATGCAGGTCGGGGTAACAAACTTTGCTGAGAGATGAGAGTAATCTCATGCAATGTCCCCTGAGCTTGAAGCCAGTGGGCTCCGAGCAGTACCGGCACAGCTCCGCACCCGAAGGCAGCGGGCTGCTTCCTCCCAGGAGGGGAGGGAGTAGAACTTGGCTTTCCCTGGTCATTCTTGTTTGTCTGTTTATTTTGGGTTGGGGTTTTGTGTGTGTGTGTGTGTGTGTGTGTGTGTGTGTGTGTGTGTGCGTGTGTCGCTTCCCGAATGCTTTCGTGTTTCCCGCGCAGTGACTAGCTCCAGCTAACTGGCAGTTAGCAGAAGGCACTCTTTCGCCCTTGTTTTAAATTAAATCATACTTAGGAACAGAAGCAGTCTATAGAGGGATGGAACTTCTTCCCCCTAGTCATTAGAAGCCTCGCTGCACGCCAGGGATGCCGGGGGGTCACAAATCCGTGGGGGTGAGCGATCGCACCCCACGGAGCAACTACCAGCTTGAGGGAGCTACGAGTGGAATCCGGGGAGAAACGGGGAAGGAGCGGTGAGGGGCACAGTCCTCTGGCTTGTGCCTGGGCTGCACATTCCAGGGACCAAGGCGCTAACGAGAGCAGGACATCCCTACAAGGGCCGGTAAAGCCTTCCTAGGTTCGAGCTGGGGAAAGCGGCACACGCGGGAGCCGGAGCCTTCAGCTCCGCCGGCCACAGCGGGATGGGGGGAACCTCCGTCTTTCGGGACCCATGTGGGTTACCAGGGCCTCCCACCTCCCGGCAGGGGGAAGGCGGGTTCCCGGAGGGATTCGCTCCTGGGCTTCGGAGGCGATCGCCAAGGGAACCGGCTCTCGCTGGAGAGCGCGATCAGCCTGAGGAAGCAAATTCTGCCCAGGAGAAAAGGGAGGCGGAGTGGGGCTCTTATCTGAGCCGTTTCCTTGGTTCAAACGGCAGCAGAGGGGAGAATTTGGACTGGAGGAGTAATGCCTCAAAGTGTATGTTTCAGGATGCCGATCAAAGTGCTCTGTGGCGTCCTAAAAGCTGTTGAAATAACACGTGGTGGTCTTGCCTAATTGAAATATCTATTAATTGATCTCCTGCTAGGAACATCCTTAATGTGCTGTCACTGACCCTAGGATCTCTTCATCTTTGATAAGGACTGTGAAGGATAGCAGGAGGTCCTTCTGAATAATCTTCCTAAACTTAAATGCTATTTAAATTGCCAGTTCTTAGTTTTGCATCAGGGCGAGATGGCTCTTGGGGATGAAGCTTGAAAGGACAGTTTGGTAAATGTCCACAGAAGTATTTTTCATAAGAAAATTTCATAAGAAGGGATCAGAGTGGGAGAGGAATGTAAACTGATGTGGGTAGAGTGAAGGAGGGAATAGGGAGGTGGTGGGGAGCCAAGGTAGCATTTGGGAGCCTTTAGCCTCTGATAAGGATAAAGAGGATGGACAGGGCGGTAGACTTACAGAGACTCTTTTCTGAGCAAACCAGAAACAACATGTTTGTACTCATAGGAGGAGTGGATGTGGTAGAAAGTGAAATAATGAGGAACTATGGCATGAAAGGAGGGAGACTTGTAATAAGGGGGGTCAGAGAGGAACAAGATGAAGCTAGTGGAATGATTGTGACAAGGTCCAGATGACTAAAGAAAAAAGGAAGAGCTGTAGAGCTGTAGCACCACAAACACTCAGTTCTCCTTGAAGAAGCTAGTGAGAGATTTTCTTGGATGAGAGTTTGGGACTTCAAGTAAGCCACAGGTGTACAAGGAATAAATTAAGCAGCTCTGCCCACTTCTCTAGTACAAGCAGTAATTTTCCCTTAAGAAAGCAAAACAGGGCTTTCTTTGGATGTTTCCAGGATTTATCGACACTATTCTGAGGTAAGCTTTACAGAGAAATCTGATAATTGCAAACAATGTAATTATGCATCACTCTCCTTAATATTAAAGCCCGATCAGAAGTAAATCTATTTTAATGCTGTTATATAATGAGAGGCACAAGAATGGAGTGAAATAAAATATCCCATTAGCCTTTATGCTGGTAAGTATTAAACCCAGCAGAACAGAATTGGTAGGATTAGTGCTTTTAAAGATTGCTCATTCACTCCTCAAACAGTGGGAATTTTGCCAGCCTTCCAATGGAAGGATTGTTTCATAGCATACAGAATCTTCTTTCCCACGTCTAAATTTGTTTTTGGAGGGGGAGGGGAAGATTTGTGAAGGTTCTTCCAAGTAATGCATAGCCTAATTGGTATGAATCAACATGCTTGTCCTCTTGCACAACTGCACCCAGTCTTTCTGTGAGAGGCTGAGCAATTTTCTGATCTCTAAAAATGATTCAATTTACAGAAATTAATGATTTCATAATTTCTATTCTGGGAGGTGAGTAACTTTGTCCAGCACTATAAAATTAAATAAAACTTTATATATCTAAATGATAAAATAAATTTGCCCGTCTTTCTATTTGAAATGTCAAATGTGGTATGAATTTTCGAAAGCAACTATTGATTTTGGGTGTCTTCAAATGAGTATGCCCAGTTGAAGACAGCTTTTAAAGCGCTAAACTTTTGAAGTGCTGAAGTTTACATGTACTCAACAACCAGTGCTGGATGATCAAGTATCCTGAAGGTGCATCAAGTCAATCAAAACCAGTAGATGCTTTTAAGATTTTTTTAGGATACATTTGTATAGCCATACCTATAAGCATAACATTAAGGGCTGGGGTAAGAGCTAGGTAGGACGCTTTTCAGAAAGTGGGGCATCTCCCACAAGTGGGAGATAAAGGAAACTCTTTGTATTTCATTTGCCTTAAAGCTAGGATAAAATCAGGTGAGAGGTGAAAATTAGTCACGTTAACTCAATATAATTTTAAAGACCAGTGAGGACTTGAGATCCTTTAACATTAATCAGAAGGCTTAATGTTAACCTTTGTGCACTGCCAAAGAATGCAGAAACTGATCTTTTTAGTGCATTGCATCAAGACTTTTCACTCTATTCACTATTTTCCTTTCTATGTCTAACAGCTAACACAGCAGGATGAGACCCTGATTTCCCTTGGCAATGTGTTGTTGCAACACAAAATATGTCAAAATTCATCATTTGGGGTTTGGTTTTTTTTTCTGTTTTACCTGTAAGAACATGACTGTGTTTAATGTTTGCTTCTACCTAATTTGAGCATGGCTACAGAGATGGACAATACTCCTCGTATGTACATCTGTACAACATAAAACATTCCTGCACATAGAATTGTAACAAAGTACTTGTCTGTCTCCTAAATAAACATGTTGGGCAATATAACCAAGTCTAGTAGTCTTTTTCCATGCTATGTCCCTTCCCATAACCTTTACTCCACATCTCTGTGATATAGCTAATGGTATGTTTCCTCCGTTGCTATACTCTGGTTTCACTTATTCTTCATCTCCTTGGCCGCATCAATTCTCTTTTTCTCCTTTATTCCTCCCCTATTATTCCTGTCCTCTGGGGTAGAGGACAGCTGTCTCCTGGGGTGGAATTCTTCTCTCAGAACACTACAGTGGAGATACCTGTTTCTGAGCTTCTTCCCCTGGGCTTTTTTTCTAATCAATTGAAAAAAATAAGCATTTTCAGGGAGTAGTTAATCTAACTTACTTTTGACATCTACATTAGGATGACATGATTCAACCCATGAAAGTGTTTATTCCTCTTCATTAAAAACAAAGAGAATCAAGAGGGACTACCTCAACATAATCACCTATGTTTGGGTGAGAAGAAGTCAACATATGAAGTCAGAATTATGTCATTCTTCTAGTAACGTGTCAGTTTGCATTTTTAAGTGTATATATTTTCCTCCTCCTCACAGCCTGTCCTCCAACTGATCATATTGATTCAAATAAGATTGAGAGAAAAAGAAAAATCATTACTGATACAACTTAAATGTTCAATATGCTTCCTGGGTCTGGAAACCACTCAATGTAATTGTCTTTTAATATCAGTAGTGGTGCTGACAAGAATATATTTTGAGGAGCAGAGCATGAGATCCCACTGTTATGGTTTCAGCTTTTGTACTCCTGACTTCTTGAACCCTGGATCTGTGGAATTCTCAACCCTGGGACTGTGTGGGTTTGGCCTTCATGTTCTCTCTCATGTTCAGGATTGAGCCTTGAAGCTGCTTAGTATTAAGAAATGGAACATGCGAACATTACTTCAGCATTCACGAAGTTCATTGAACTTCACTTAAAATAAAGCTCTCCTATACTTTTGTAATAATAATGTGGTTCAAACATTTTTTTTATTTGAACTTCATACTTCTTTGTTGCTAATGTATAGTGGATATTTTTGTTTGTAGACCTATAATTGTCATTTAACTTGGATGGATCATTTATCTATCTGGTAAGAACTCTTGTGATATATTAATGAAGAATCAACACATATTTATCTCTCAACCTTTTTTTTCCATGGTGAACAAGCCAAACGCTTTTAGTTCCCTGTAACTAACAAGGCTCTTAATTTTCCTGATTGTTTTATGCCTTTCAGTTAAATCCCAGCTGAATTAATCTGTCTTGGACAAGAGAAAACTGAACTGTTCATAGTAATACAGGTGAAGTAACACCAATAACTTCAAGAAAAATAATATTCAATTCTGTTCATTCCTTCCCTGGATGGACAAAATAGACTTGTTATACGTTGAAGCTACATTTTCCTTTAGTGAGATAGAATCATGTAGATGACTTCTCTTGGTGCAGTCACTTGCTAATGCAGCTCTTTTTTTTCTTGTCTTTTCAGTCCACACAATTATTATTCCTTCAGTACCTGACCTCACCCCTCATGCTGTTATATGCTGTCCACCTTCTGCTCTTTTAGTCCTTAAGGAAAAATAGATCTTGACATTTCCCCATATCAGTGTGGGCTCTCAACTTTGCATTATCCCAAAATTTCATTAGTTCTCTTTGTGTTTTGTGACATAATACTTCTGAACCAGACAGAATTAATTCAATGTAGGTTATCTCCCTTTGGTCCAAAAATTTTCTGTCATCACCATCCAGACAGTGGTGGCAACAGACCGTGTGTGGTATCCTAGCATATGTGCTTCCAAGGCTAGATCAGTTTAGAGCAACCTCCCAAGTACAGAACGTCCAAGTCCAGCTTTTATTTAGTAAAGCTGATCAGATTACTTGGTACAGGCACTTTGTATAAGCTTACAGTGAATTTTATTCCATTTGTTTTTACCTGCATCTTTAATTTTTCTTTTCTTCCATTTTTTTTCCTGTGGCCTTGCCTACAATTAAGAAGCCAGAAGATTTCTCAATACATTCTTCCTTTGCAGCTGATTTGCCACCTTAAATACAACCCAAAGCACATACTCTATGGTAGGCAAATTAATCTTCCAGAGGTGGCAACACTGTTTTAGTTTTGTCATTACTCCCTGACTAATTATTTTTCTGATTTATTGCTAGCACCTTTCATGCGAAAAGAAACAGCAGTTGTGCCAGCGCCATAGCAAGAGTGAAGGAATGAGTAGTAAAGTGTGAGAGCACCAAAACTGCAGGTGAGTCATGGCAAAACTGTGCATGTGGAAGCCAAGCACTGTGCCACACAGCCTAAGAGAAATTAGCGCATCCCTACTGGCAGTGAGGACCACAGAACCAGGGACCTTTTTACCGGTCCTTATGAGTTATTGCAGATACGTCAATTTCTCACTTGCCAGCCTGCTTTGTCCCCAGCATTACCGTCCTTATTAAAAACTGTAGCAAAATCTTTCTTCAGGCCAGCAGCCATTTTAAGTTGTTTTCAGAGGGCTCCTTCCCCTGTAGCTCCTCATTCCTTTTTAATTTTGTTAATGTGGTTAAAGGGCATTTGATTAATTTTAGAAGTCTTTGCAAAGCCAATGAAGTTTAGGGGTTTTGTCAGTTCCCCCTTTATTCAGTTTTGGTTTCTCTAGCAGTGTTCTTTTGTGGACATATCTCTCCTGGTTCCTCATAGCCTCATTTCTTGCCACTGGTATCCTTGCCAAGACAACTTTTTCTCTGGTTAGATCAGGAACTTTGTTGTTTTGAGTGCTTTTTGTCCCACTCTTTGGAGCAAGTTCCAGAGAATATTTTTCTATCTTTAATATGAAGAAATGCCAAGCTTATTCCTCATTTAAGTCCCTAAGCTCCTCAATACAGTTGATTTAACTTTCCTAATTAGCTTCTTCTATTTATCAAAGTGTTCAAAACCTCTTCTAAGTTATGTCTGGTTTGTTTATTCTTCCATTTAATTTAAACTAAATAGTATCATCTGCTTTCAATACAACCTTATTTTCTATGACAGTCTCTTCAGGAATGTCTCTGTTCTTTATCAAAACAAAGACCAGGGTATGTTGACAAATAGAGTCTATATTGAGAAATCTACAGGGTACATGTCCAGAACTCAACAGCCATTAGTGTGTTTATTATCTCCTTTGCATGTAAAGAGCTGTAATGTCCCATAGTTAAATTGTTTCCATTAGTATTTCCCTGTTAAAACAGAGGTAATATCTTACTACAGATTTCTGCATACATCCCTGAACATAGCATTGTCTTTAAACTATGTGCCTTTGGCACAGCTACAGTGTTCAAGGCCAGGTTGGACAGAGCCTTGGGTGACATGGTTTAGTGTGAGGTGTCCCTGTGAGGTGGTGGGGTTGGAACGAGATGATTTTAAATTCCTTTCCAATCCTAACTATTCTACTATGCTATGATTCTATGAAAATTCTTCTCCCAAAGTAATTTTGGCTTTTACCAGGATATGAGGATATTATAGTATTTTTTAATGAAGATTATACTTCTTGATTCTATGACTCTATGATCTTTCAGCTCATATTTGTCATCTTTGATTATTGGTGCAATCCCACTCTAATAATTATTATTTCCATGAAGTTTGGTTTTAATTTCTCACTGATTTCAGATCCCCTATTTTGTTGCATAGGTTCCTGGTGTTCTTTTTCTAACTACTGCTATTTTTTATTACTACTCCAGTTGAACTCCTCTGTCATTGAGCTCCTTTTTTCTATATTTGTTGCCACCACCTTCCTGAAGCCAAAATTCCCCCTGGCCTTGGTGTTAAATGAAGAAATGTAATGATTGTTCCACAGACTCTTTTCCCATCTCTCAATTTCAAGTTCTTTTTATTCATTCTGCCAGCTTGGATTGCAAGCTGGTATCCCATATGCTTAGGTGAAATCTGTCCATGAAGCATATGAAACCTCTTCTCAGAGAATATCTCCGAATGATCAATACTCAAAGTCTTTCTATATAACTTCCAGAATTATTCAGTCATGTGCCCATGACTCATCTCATACTTCTAATTACACTTCTCTTCTTGGAGAGAAGACAGAATAAGTTCATCACTAATTCCATCTTCTGCTGTGTGACTTGGTTCAAACCAAGTAACCGGCCAAGAAAATAAATCTTCAAAGTTACTTACAGAATAATAATGTTAAAATTTGTTAACTTCTCAATAATTCCCAATGTAAAAGAGTAAAGTGAAAAGCCACCATTATTCATTTGCAAATCAGGAAAATGACCAAAAAAAGTCTCCCTCAGCAAAAGGAAGTAAACCTTACAAGCAAGTTTGGAAAAAGTGAAAATCAGAGACCTAAAAATGTTCTAAATTGAAAAGAATACCGGATTTTGAAACATTTTGGAAGCAGAAAGTTTGTAAGGAAATTACCAGCCTAATGGAATTTAAAGAAGAATTTAGGAGTACAGAAACATCATAAAGGAAAATAAAATAACTTCTGTATCAATCTGTATCACACGGCATCCTGAGGAGATAGTTTCTTCAAAAGCAATAAGAAATGGCTTTATATGACACTGTATATAGGATAATGGATAGTGTTAGAGAATGTAGACTAGAATTACCCATTTTCTCATCATCTAAAGAATCATGACATGAGACCAAGGAGATGTTGAGCATAATCTGGAGATGGAGCATGCTAAAATGGAGGTCACTTTGTCTCAAACACTAAATAACCTGTGGAAGCCAGGAATTTGCTAAAGTTAAAGAATTACTGGCTCTTCCGCAAATATTTAGAGTGTTCACAGTCATAATAGTTAATGCTACCAAAACTGGAGAAAGTATGGAATGTATTAGTGGCAGATGTAAAACAAACTCTAGTAACTAAGGATTAGGGTAAAATGGTAACCTGAAGCCGGTTATTCTACAGCTATAGGGTACCTATAAAGTTCCTCCTTTGAAGCACCTGGCAATATCATATTGAATAATAGCTCTAAATTTTAATTTTATTTTATCCTGTAGAAGAAGTGATCAGTATATTGACAAGCAAACAGGAAGTATGTCACCAAGATCAACTCCAAGAACCTTTTATTTTAAAGTATAATGTTGTTAAACAGACAAGTTACACAGGTTGTGCTTATCTTGACAGAAAATGAAATGATAAGCATTTAGTAGGACTGGAGAAGTATAAAGGTTTCCTTGAACCTGTAATGGAAGAATTCAAGGGTATATTTACATTGTGTGTTTTATTTGGCACAAGTCCTCTCTATCCAAAAGGAAAACCAAGGCATGATGTTAGTGTGATGCTTTGCCTGCACCACCATACCCAGGCTCTTCATAGGTCCAAGACTAACACAGTCAAATAGCTTTTCTTTTTTTTCCCAGCTTAGAGTATGAATAAGTTTCCTTTCATCTCCCTCAAATAACCAAAGAAAACATACCCCCTGATACAGGAAATTAGAAGGACCTTTTAGCAGCTGTAGCATGGCAATTCTAATGTTTCTTAGCAGCATTCCCTTTGCTGCCAGCTCTGTCCTGGATTCTGGACTGGAATTTATTTTGCAAGACACACTGACTGCATGAGGCCTAACCTCTCTGCAGGAAAGTTCTATTCTTGAGTGGACCTATTCTTGAGTTCTATTCTTGATTCAAGGATTCACAATCAGGCAAAGAGCTAAGAGAGACTGGATCTACTCACAGGACTGCTCGTTTTAAAAGATTATTTTTAAAAACTATTTTAGCAGATGTAGATTCACCAGATGGCTTGAACCATTCTATTGAGGATGTTATAGGAGACTACATTCATCTCATTGAATCAGTGATAATCTGTTCTTTGCCTCTAGGAGTAAATTCTACTCCTACTCCAATTCGGATCTATTCTGAGTGCCAGTATCTTCACTTATGCTCCAGATTTTAGCTTCTCAGAAGTTATCCTTTATAAGCACATATTGGTACCTTGATATAGACTGTCAAGTACATTGCCCTTTTCCCAAGAATATGCATGAGAACAGCTATGTTATCCTGAGCTGATAAAACAAAACCATTTTTTTTCCCTTGCTGAAAGGAAGAAATGCTCTGGTAGTTCTCTTCTACCCAGAAATCAATCCGAGTGGCTGTTCTAGTTTTTAAACTCCCACCTTGATATGGGCAAGAAACAGATTTCCTGACAGCAAAAGCCAACAGAAATGTGTCTAATTGCTCTGGGTGCAACTTTATTGCCATCCTTAACAACAGTAAGTGCTTTGGAATGTTCTGGTTTATTTTCAGTCTCAATACTGATAAGGACTGAGCTATATCACAGAGACAGCGTTTTCCTGACATTTCAGCTGCATGTGGGACAGTCATGTATTGACATAACAACAGATAACAACAGCCTAAACACATTCATCATATGACTAGGATCTTGATTGCTATGATTCTTTTAAAGTTACATATTAATTACAGAGGTATTTGGTTACACTCTTTAATAAATGCTGCTTAAATTATATCTGAAGATAAAACAACCCTTCTTACACAGTTACCAATTATTCAGTGTTTTTTTATGGACTTGGCTCATTTTCAATGGTTGATTACCTCTATGAAGATTATAATATAACATGACATTTCCACAAACATTATCATCTTTCTGCTGTAGATCAACATGTGTTCATCTGTTGGTTTAGCTTGCCATATTTGCCCAATGAGGGCAATAATTGTAGTCAGAAAATACCACCAAGAGCCACTAGAGCTAGCAATCTGACTAACAGGAAAAATATCTGCTCAGTACATCAACCTTGTAAACATAATTATGTTAACTAATTGTAAGTTGGAACTATCATTGGATTGTAAAATACATCACTCAAAAAAGACAGGGATCTATAAATGGTACCCTCACAACTCTAAGATTTGTTCAAGTCCTGCCTGAAATTCTCAATGTCCTCTCATTCTAAAGCCAGTGCAATTTCTCTAAGTACCTCACTGCATTTCATTTGAGTTCAAACAGGGTAAAGGACCTTATGTCAGATGGCTATCACTGATGAATATGTGTAAGCCAATCAATCAAAGTATTTTTACTTCCTACTTTTTATTCAAGTAAAAATAATCTTTTTACTGAATATTATTTAAAATATATTTAAATAAATATCTTTTAAAAAAATGTCTGTTCAAGGTAGTCATGCTGTGCAGATCTACCCATGGTGAAGTGCATCAGTGTTATTGTCTTTTGGACTTTTTAAAGATATACTTAGAAGTTGACAACTCTATTCAGCTTTTCTACTGACAAGTTGAACGATGTTATATTAAAACTGCTTTAAGGCAAGCAAAGACACGCAGGTGGCATAGTGACTACATGCCAACTGGGAGCTATCCCATCCTTCCTTTCTGTGAAGTACAGCTTATGGTTCTTAAGACTCCTGGGAATCTATGTTCAAAAGACCATGCATTCAAGCCAACTCGTTTGACATCAGGCGTTACTCACTGGAATGCACAGGGTGTAATTTCTGGATTGTTACAGAGGAAGTTTCACAAAGCACCTCAGGTGGAATTTCCATCTTCACTCAGCCAAACCAAATTTTGCAAATGTGAAACAACATGCAACTTTAACACACCTTTGTATTTCTTTCCATGTTGTCCTTTAAAATAGATTGTCACTCCTTTTAGCCTCTCACATAAAATTCTTCTGTTTCCTTATTAGGTTATTAAACTACACAGTAAATGCTACTACTCTGCTCTGAAGGGAAGCCATTCATTGCTGAGGGCATTTTTAGCTCTCATTCATTGAAACTGTTGACAATTCTGAATTCAGGCTTAAGGACTGCATCCTTCACGTATCCAAGATCTGCCAAGAGCAGTGGGTGTTACCCACCATACCGAATACAGAGATATGCAGGAAGAGTCAGCACACCATTACTTCTACATAAGCATGGAATGAAAATAACAGATTTCCCAAAGTGTTCACACACCAAGGATCTTCTGGGCATCAAGCTGTTCAGAAACAGCCCCCACTTTACACCTATGTGCAAAATTGCTGAATTCCATTTTCTACAGAGTTAGAATTCGCAAAAAACAGATGTGAATTGCTTTACACAAAGAGTGTTTGTATACGTTCCAAAGCAGAGATGAACTTTCCTGGAGCTTTCCTACAGGAACCAGCTAGCTACACTATTAAAATGTAGCTAACTGCCATATAAAATTGGTAACTTCATTGGTAGCTACACTAAACCAGGTAACTAACCAGGTAACTAAATGGTAACTGCACTGAATCAGCTAATTACATTATTCAAAGCTTCACCAGAGCTGATCTTGCATTCTTTTCTGAGTAAAATGTTATGGTCTTTCAGATCGTCAGTGCTTCACTCATGAAATATAAATAAAAATCGTCTTCAAAGGAAGGACTGGGAGATATGTACCATAAGAGATTCAGCTATGTATTCCTTCTTTTACCCCACATGCTTCCAGTGCCACTGAGGCCAAATGAACTTATCTGAAGAGTTGAAATGCCTTCCACAATATTTCCAGAAATTTCATGTATAAATTATTTTCAAGTCAGGATCACAAGTCTGTGGATAGCCTCAGCCTATGAGAATATGTGACAGATTTCCAATTAGTGTCTTATTCTTGGCTATTGCCTTTTGGATTAATTATATCATAATCTAAGCAAAGTTTAACTTAATTAATGGTTGGAAGACAAGCAGTCAAAAAAATTGCAGGCTGTTATAAGAAGGTACTACTTCTGATTCATTAATAAGGTAGTGAATAGTTGATGGAGTAACTAATCCTGGAAACCATTTTCAAAAACATGGAAGACAGGAAGGTGAGTGGTAGTAGTCAGCGTGGATGGAAAATCATGCCGACCCAACACGATAGCCTTCTACAATGACATGATTAGCATGACGGAAGAGCACTGGATGTTGTTTACTTTGACTTTAGTAAAGCTTTTGACACTACCTCCTCTAACATCCGCATGACAAAGTAGGGGTTAGATAAGTGGAGAGTGAGGTAGACTGAAAACTGGCTGAATGACTGGGACTGGGGACTTGTGACCAGTAGTGCAAAGTCCAGTAGGAGGGCAAGCTACTACTAGTGTGCCTCGGAGGTCAATACCGGGACCAGTACTGTTTCACTGCACAGATGGTGCAGCAGAGTGTACCCTCAGCAAGTTCACAGAAGATACAAACTGAGTAGCTAATGCCTCAGATCGTGTTGCCATTCAGAAGGATGTGGCCAGGCTGGAGAAATGGTCTGATGGGAACCTCATGAAGTTCAATAAAGGGAAGTGCGGGGAGTTGGAACTAGATGATCTTAAAGGTCCTTTCCAACCCTAACTAATCTACGACTCTATGATTCTATGTCTTGTACCTGGGGAGGGACAACTCCAGGCACCGATATATGCTGGGGTACATGCAGCTGGAAAACAGCTAGGCAGAAAAAGATTTATGAGTCCTGGCAGACAAGCAGCTGATCATGCGCTACCAGTGCGACCTTGCAGTGAAGAAAGCTTGCAACCTCGTCAAAAATGAGCTAATTTGAGATCCTGTAATTACACCTTTATTTTGATAATCTCAAAACAATGTAATCCTCTTTGTCACTCTTATGAAACACCTGGTAGGCTAGGACCATAGAGACTGTAAAACATGCTACGTGGTCAGCTTCCTGGTTAAATATAAAACAAGAATACCTGGCTGCTTATGGAGAACAAACAAGATATTGAAGTACATGACCTTCAGACAGAGCATTCTCATGTAATATATACAAAACTGATTTCCATTTGATCCTGATTTAGTAAAACTGACATTGGTTTGACCCAGTTTGCTGGTCTATTTATGCAGTAGAAGAGATGTGACTCGGTACTTCATGCAGATGGAAGTCACCCACTGCTCTTTCTGGATCACGGACTACCAGATTGCTCCTTTGGGCTGCAGCTAGTACTTCCACAAGGAGTTATTCTGAATGGCTGGTTGCAGATCACAGTTCTCAAAGATCATCAAAGCAGCATGTGGAAAAGGATTCTGCAACCTGGGTAAGGGCAAGCTGAAGCTAGTATTTGAGTATGTGGATAAGGAGAAAAATTCTGGCCTTGCTAAAGCCAGTTAGTTTCCAACATTGTTTTTGCTAGGATGTAGTGCCTCTTCCCTCTTTTTGTGCAGCCCTCACCACACTCCAGCCTCTGCCCCCCAGGTCTGTAAATGTTTGTTGGTCCAGTTTCTGTCTTTGACTCAGACCATCATGTCCAGTCAATGACTGTTCAGATTCTGCTGCCACAAGGAATCTGAAGACACAAACATAAATAAAACAAAGACCCACATACTCTAATCTGCACTGGGACCTTCTCTTCTGACCAAAAAAAACCCTCTGTCTTACTGTCAATGGGCACGTCTTTTCTCTACCTACATAGTAGCAGGTACAATCTTAGATACCTTCTGCTGTTTACTAGATCAAGTAAAGCCCTCATCTGTTGTAAAATCAGCATCTTCCCCCTATTCCCTAATAAATATCTTGTATACTCATTTCTTATTAGAACAGGTCACCCAGAGAGGCTGTTGAGTCTCCAGGGCTGGAGACAGTCAAAACTTGTCTGGACATGGCCCTGAAAACCTTCTGTAGTTGATCCCTCTTTGAAAAAACAGGAGGGTTGGACTAGATGATCTCTAGAGATGAATTCCAACATAAATGATCCTGTGATTATACTGGTTATGTCTATGCCTACCACCCTTCCTTTGATTATCTCACCATGATTATGGTCCCAGGCATGAAACATTAACTATACAATTCAGAATCTACTTTCAGTGCTGGACATCACAGGACATCACAATGCTGGACTCACAGGCCCAGACGGAAAAGAGGATTTTTGTCTAGTCATTTTGCAAGGCTTTTACTGGCTCTCAGCAAATACCTTAATCCAGGAAATGATCATTATACACTGTCTGTAGTGAGCTGAAACACAAACCAGCCAATAGTTCAGAAGAAAATACACAATTGCTTCCTATAAAAGCATTTTATTTACTTATCTGTTTACATGCTGTTTACAAACCTGTGAGTTTCATTATAAGATGAATCATGTCAGTGTGCTTTGCATTAAGACCTTGTTTCCAAAAGAAGCAGATGGCACAGACTGACAAGAGCTTCTAAAGACATTCATCTCCTTATGCATGTACAGTGATGAGGCCTTCCAAAATCTCAGAAAAAAAGGGGTAAGACTCTTCCTCACTGAGAGGTTATAATGGCTATTTTCATCAAGTATCATCTGTTTTCTGCCTTGGTGAAACAGAAAACAAGAGAAGGAAAACGAACATCCTAATGAAGGGACTCCAGAGAACATTAGAAGCATTGGGAACTTGTCAACATAAGTGTTCCCCATATTAGATGTTCCCATATACTGTGTTTACTGCAGTGCATCAGATCCAGTTTTATAGAACTCCAAGACTGTCTTAGGATCTCCTGCTATATTTCAGAATCGAACACAGGAACCCCTAAGTGTACATAGCAGCAATAAAGGGCTTAGATTTTATTTGGTTTTGCATCTGTAACTAGTTTGCGTTTACATGCTTTACATGTACTTGTTTCTGGTTGTGTAGCTGTCACATGCTGAGTCCTTCATCGGGAGCCCCACAGAGCAGTTGAGTAAATCGCTGTGGAAATTATGACCTATGTGTCTGCATTTCCATAAGAGGAGATCTCAACATTTGTACTGCTCAAAATGTTCTGCTCTGTTTAAATGCCTTATTCTGTACAGGGCAAAGCTACAAGATGCATCTTGTCGTAGCTAATCAGATCTCCTGGCTAACTGGCATTGAGTATGTCCCATAGTCTGCAACAGTCCCAGTTTTATTCACTTGGTATATCTGCTGGATATTTTTAGTATCTTCTGTAATATCTTGAGCCTTACATTTCAAAATAGAGCTTTTTTCTGTTCTGTGCCTTGTTGTTTGCTCTTGGGTATTTTGGTTGGGTTGGTTTTTTTTCAGTTCATTTCTTTGTGTTTTAGGGGGTTTTATTAGTTTTAATTCAACTGATCTCCTGGTGAATATGAAACAAAACCAAAACAAACAAAAAAGCTTAACAAAACAAAACATGTTTCTTTGTTTGCATTAATTTATTTTCATTCTTCAATTTCCTGTCTTGCTTTCTCAAAGAAGGCAGAAGATCAGTTATTCTAAGGACCCAAATGTTGTTTTGTTGCTCTAAAAGAGAAAAAAACCAACATAATTTCCTTTGAAACAAATTCAGGCTAAAGAGAGTAGTAAAGATGAAGGTAATAGAAAGTAATAGTGATGGTAATAGAAGATGAGCTAGCTTTGCACACAACAGAAGTTAATATCTGTCAGGACACAATAAAGTTTTGTCCAGCGATTTTAACTTACTTTGTTTCTTTCCACACTCCGGTCTTTTATAGTCGCTCTGAACCAAGTTTTATGTTGTTGGGTGTTTTTGTTGCTGTTGTTGTTGGGGGTTTGTTGTTTTTTTTAACAAAATAACATCCTACAAAATGCCACATATTTTACTCTTTTTTTTCTATGAAATGTAATATAGTGTTGGCAGATTGAAAAAGAAATATGTTATTGGCAATAATAGGTTGCCTAGCTATTTATAAGATCTGACTAGATTGAGCCTGTTCTGTTTTGCAGCTTTTCATATTAGCCCCTTTATCTGAAGTAAATGAGTTTTCACAGTTGCAGTTGTTCATGTAGGTTTCCTTTTCTTTCTTGGTTGAAGCAATCGACAGCTGTGATTACTTCAAGTGAAGAAAATTAAGCTGATATATACTGACAGATACAGGAAATACAACTTCTTTCTTGAATTAGTGAAAAAAAGGAGTCTTTTTTTTGTTATTTAGTGATAGTGCTCAGCAACTGGAGGTTTGTAGCTGGGCCATCACTAATGCCCAGAGTGGTAGGAGCTCAGAGTATATGTCTTGGCTTCATTCCGTACACAAAAAGCAATAGCAGTCTTAGTAGAGACATTCTCTCATCATGAGGGGCTTTTTGCCATCCTAGGCTACCCTGATTTCAGTGTGAAGACACTGGCATAATGGAACTTCACCCGCGTGCCTGCTGCAAAACGCAGCTCAGCTGGACATACGGAACAAGGTTATTGTCCACTCGAACATTTTATCAGCAAAATTGGGCTGGCTGTGTAGAGGAGGTGTTGGCAAGGAGAATGTCACATCGTTCCACTCAGATTACCACAACGGCGGAGCCCAGGAAGGAGCTGTGCTTCTGAATGGTGTCACTGAAGCCAACTGTCCTCATCACAAAAGCAGTCATATTGGTAGGGACCAAGGACTTAGATAGCCTCATACTCTGTCTTTAACTGTAGATGTAAGCAGGCACTCAGGGAAAAAAAGAGAACAGAGCAACCCTGTATGACATTTCTACATCCTCTCAATTTGTGATTCCTTCCAGCTCAGATTATTCCCTAAAATTAGTATGTCTCTCTGGTAACCTTCAACTGATGTCTCTTTCAAGTACTTTTCCAGCCTTCCCTTGAATTACAGGTAAAATTTCTTGTACCTGTAAGATCTGTTTACTACCTATTGCAGCAACTACCCCCTTTTGTTTGCTTTGAATTTGACTGGCTTCACTTAATAGCTCTATCTCTTTTATTGGCTCCATCCCTCACTACTAGAATGACACTATGGTGTCATTTTGGAGCAGTGAGCTGGACAGGCATTATCATTTTCTCCAGTGTGCCTAACAGAGGTTGTATTATCTAATAGAGAAGAGAAAGATTCATGAACCTGGAGTGTTCTTCCTACTCTGTGTCTTGGGTGAGTCCCTGCACCCATCTATCTCAGTTTCCCACCTATTAAATCATGAGAAGGATTTTTTTTTTGTTTGTTTTTATTTTGAAACAAACTGATGAAGAACACTCCACAATAGAAGTGATAACCTGTGTGGTCTGGTTCTAGGGTGAAATGCTTGAACATAACCTAGAAAGACACAAGCATGCTAGCCCCAGAAGAGCAGCAGGGCTGGTGAGTAGGGCATTCTCTTGGGACCATGGGAGACAGAAGATCAAGTCCTTTACCCAGGAAAGGCTCTTCTATCCTGGAAGTGTCCAAATCACTAGGTGGTGGTGAATCCTCCAGAAGAGCCTGTCTCGCCTCTTCTACTTCCCTTTTTCTCTGAAAACACCCAGTACCAGGAATGTTCCTTTAATCTCAGAAAGTATTAGAAGTTTAGAAAAGTATTAAGAACACCACAAACGTACTATCCGATTAGTGATCAGGCTTTTGCTCGGGAAGAACCAACCCCTTGCTTTCTGCCTCCTGCCCTGCGAGTCGGTGTGGTGTATTGTCTCAGTTGTGGCTGGAGCACTAGGTGGCAATAGAGAGTCACCACTGTCCGTACTCGCGGCAGAAGTAGCCACAGGAGAGCAGTCATAGACCAAGGGGTTACAAACCTCAAGCCTTTACCAAGTTTTTAACAGTACAGCACTAAAACTACTTTTTTGCTCCTCCAGTCTAGCATAAAACTCACGGCAGCAAACTCACAGCAAGCACCAAAGATCCCACATTTAACCAGAGATGCCTGAGCATATACTAAACCCGGAGGCTTTGTTTACTGGGTTATATTCATACCTAGCTGCCAAGCATGATCTCAAAAACATAATAATAGTAATAAGTGCATCCTAGGCACCTCTTTTCAGCAAGACTATATTGACATCTGTGAGCTACGCAGCTCCTGCAACCAATTCAGCAGCAACTCAGTCCCAGTCTTAGCAGTCTGCAAGTCACTAAGCCACAAACTCAAGCTACTTTTTGCATGTTGAGTTCTATTCCTGTGAGCCCTGCATTCTTTGCTTTGTAGCACATCTTGAAAAAAGGGTGTACACAGCATCTTCCAATAAGCTACCCCATAGTGGGGTGTTCGCTTTGTTTTGTCTTAAAGTGAAAAGTTCCTCTTCCCATTGTCATCTTCTACATAAAAGCATAATGCTTTCATCCAGAAGGTGGATGACTAAGGTTTAACCCGTATTTAGTCTGGGTTCCAGACTATTCTGTGAAAACACTGGAATCTAACTTTCACGGTACCTAGGCCTGGATTATTTCTCAACAGAAAGCTCTCCCAAAGCTGCACAATACAAGAATAACTGCAACAGTAGATACTGCCCTTCTGCTCTGCATATAGAACAGTCCTGATAGGCAAATGATTCCAGGAAGGCTGGACTTACTTCAAGAAGGAACTCTTGAAGGTGCAGGAGCAGGCTGTCCCCATGAGCCAAAAAAAGCCAGTGGGGAAGAAGACAGGCCTGGCTGAACAGAGAAATTTGGCTGGAACACAGGAAAGAAAAAGGCCCTTTGGAAGAAGGGGCAGGCCACGCAGGACTACAAGGATGTCTTTAGGATATGCAGGGAGAAAAGTACAAGGGCCGAGGACCAACTAGAAATTAATCTGGCTACTGCTGTAAAAGACAATAAAAAAGGTTTCTATAAATACATTACAACAAAAGGAGGGTTAAGGAGAATCTCCATCCTTTACTGGATGCAGGGAAAACATAGTAATAAAGGATAAGGAAAAGGCTGAGGTACTTAATGCCTTCTTTGCCTCAGTCCTTAATAGTAAGACCAGTTGTTCTCCAAGTACCCAGTCCCTGAGCTGGAAGGTAGAATCCAAGGATTCTGGGAGTGGAATGAGACTCTCATAGTCCAAAGGGAAATGGTCAGTGACTTCCTACATAACTTAAACTCAGATAAAACGATGGGACCAGATGGGATCCATGCAAGGGTGCTGAGGGAGCTGGCAGAAGTGCTCACCAAGCCACTTTCCATTATTGATCATCAGTCCTGGCTAGCCAGGGAGGTCCCACTTGACTGGAGGTTGGCAAATGTGATGCCCACCTACAGAAAGAGCTGGAAGGAGGATCTGGGGAGCTACAGACATGTCGTTCTGACCTCAGAGCTGGGGAACACTATGGAGCAGATCATCTTGAGTGCCATTACCTGGCCCGTACAGGACAACCAGGTGATCAAGTCTAGTCAACATGGGTTTATGAAAGGCAGGTGCTGCTTGACTAATACATCTCCTTATATGACAAGGTGACCCACTTAGTGGATGAGGAAAAGGCTGCGGATACTGTTTACCCAGACTTTAGTAAGGCCTTTGACACCGTTTCTGACAGCATTCTCCAGGAGAAACTGGCTGCTGGTGGCTTAGATGGGTGCACTCTTCACTGGGTAAAAAACTGGCTGGATGGCTGCGCCCAAAGTGTGGTGGTGAATGGAGTTAAATCCAGCTGGTGGTCGGTCACAAGTGGTGTTCCCAAACGCTCAGTACTGGGGCCATTTTCATTTAATATCTTTATCAATGATCTGAATGAGGTGATCGAGTGCACTCTCACTCAGTAAGTTTGCAGATGACACCAAGTTGGGTGGGAGGGTAGGAAGGCTCTGCAGAGGGATCTGGAGACAGAGGAAACCAGATCTGTTTGAGGGAACTGCGGTTGTTTAGGCTGGAGAAAAAGAGGCTCAGGGGAGACCCTATCACTCTGTACTGCTGCCTGAAAGGACGTTGTAGTGAGGTAAGTGCTGGTGTATTCTCCCACTTACCAAGTGAAAGGACAAGAGAAAATGCACCAGGGGAAGTTTAGATTGGAGGTTAGGAAAAATTCCTCCCCTGAAAGGGTGGTCAGGCACTGGAACAGGCTGCCCAGGGAAGTGGTGAAATCACTGTTCCTGGAGGTATTTAAAAGATGTGTAGGTGTAGTGCTTAGGGACATGGTTTAGGGGTGGGCTTGGCAGTGTTAAGTTAATGGTTGTACTCAATCTTGAAGGCCCTTTCTAGCATAAATGATTCTATGATTCTATTCTCAGTGATGATAGAGAATTTTCCTTATACATACCATAGGATAATTACACTCACTAATATTTAAAGAGTTTCACAGAACATGCATTTCCTAAAAAGAAATAACCTAAACATTCTATAGATTGAAGCCTGGCTCATTGTCTGTTTTATTTTTACTGGAGTACCTAAAATACTGCAGTTGTAATGAAAACATATTGCCTGTCTCTTTCCATTACATCAGCATCTGCAGTATATCCTACTAATATCTGAAATCATGAAACATAACTACAAAAGAGCATATCACCACTTTCAAATTGTCATATTCAAAGAAAACACAAACCCATCTGGCACTTGTTTGAGGCGTTATGTTAAACCTTCTGTTAGTAACACATTGTTGAACATTATAGTAGATTATCGTGTCTCGGTAAACCAGATTACCCTAGGTCTTGGCTTGTATCACAGGGAATTCAAATGTCAGTGTGTGAAAGACTCAATTCTCTGCTCCACCTGCTACTGGTGTCTATTTCTGATGGTTTCATTCCTGCTGAAATGAATGGAGTTTCATCTGAGTTGAGCTAGCAGGTTTTAGTTTTTCTGATGGATTGTGAGGGGAAAGAGTTGATATAGGTGATTTCAAACTGTTTTTAAAGTTACCTGTTACAGCAAAAAATCAAGAAGCACAAGAGCTTAAATGCCATAAAAAAATACTTACCAAAGAAGTCAAAACTGAGATGAAAATTAGTATTGAGGAAATAGGAAGCATCAGCCTTTCTCCAGGAGCAGCTAACATCTTCCTGCGTGCCATTTGAGCCATATTCACTGACCTACTCTAGAAAGAGAAACAAAAACCTGACCAGTCTTTAGTTCTCCCTGCCTGCCTGGTTCCAGCAACTTCCATACCAAGCCTAGTGTCAGGATCAAGATTATCTTTATTACAGAGAAGTGATGTCATACCTGAGGGAGCATTTTGGACGCAAGCTGCATATCACTTACAGAAATCTGGAATTATGATTGAGGCTGTAAACCTCTTTCTTTTCCTTTATGATTGAGGCTGTAAACCTTTTTTTTCCTTCCTTTAATGATTTGCAGGAAAGAGCTAAAAGATTAGACCCTCCTTGTGTATTTTGTGAACATTTGAAAAACTAGAGAAAAAAAAGTATTTTGTATGTTTAGTATTTACCTAAAAGTACCTTACAGAATGGGTGATACCATGCATCCCTGAAGAGATATCTTGTGTCTTTGACTATAAGGCTGTTTAAAGCTAAGCCCAGATTTTGTCTTTGTACATCAAACACAATAAGAAAGCTATCAGAAGCCTTCTAGAACTCTCTTTTTTAAATTCCTTTTGAATACAGGGTCTACAGGAGTCTGGCAGAGGACTGAAGTGTGAGTTAGCACTAGAGAAACGCCTAGTGCGTACGGGCAGTCTGTCAGTCTCACATCTTGAGGATGTCTGTTACTGTGAACTGTGCTGAGGAATTATTGTCTTCATTTTACAGACTCTCAGGGCACTTACTTCATTAAAGTCAAGATCTTGCTCCTCTTCCTTTCATACAGATATCTACAGGTAGTTGTCATAATGGTACCATAGAAAACTCTAGTTCTTATAATTCTGAGTCAGTATAAAAGGGTATTTAATCATAAACAGTACTGATTTTTAGAGGAGTTTTAAGCCTTAAGCCTAAAGAAAAATCTTTACCATTTATATTCCAACTGAAGACATAAAGAACTAAGAAATCTGCAAGCGTAACTCCTTATGGTTTCCTTTAAGGTTAGGATATGGAAATGGAAGAATAAAATAACTATTCTGAGTCATCAGGCCTTGCTATTTAGAAATATCTACCAACACATTATAGTAGAAGAGGGGGCAGATAAAAATGCAACAGTCTGCAAAATAGGCTGAGTAGAAATAATTTTCCTGTCGTGAAGCTAGGCCTTTGTATGCTAAAGAAAGCAAGAGTAATGTATGCAGAAGAGTACACAAGGATAAACATGACTTTAGCCAGGAGGAAATAGAGCTAAGAGAGTGGTGCCTATATTCAATGTATAATAACTTGTTAAACTAATGTGTACTAACCAAAACACTACCTAATAACAAATAAAACACCATTATATATAATGAATCATTTTAGCAAACCAAAGAAAGAAGCAAAACCTTTGAAAAATGGTTGGTGATTGCAATTCTGGGTTTGGTAGAGATACTAGAAGTCAATTGTCTTTTCAGAAGGCAGACGCTTAGCCCTTAAAAGTCCTGAACTTACCAAAAAGATTGTTCTGTGATTAAAATTGTACAATATTAAGTCATATCAAAATTACATGACACGTAAAATGTGTGAAAGTTCCCTTTTTTCTATTAACTGGGGTAACCAAACCAATGTGCAAGAATGCTTCGTGAAATAATGATCTAGTTCTGTTGCATCCAAAGTCAATATCATGACTTTCAAGCATCCAACTATCAATGTTTAAAACAGAGTAGTTGTGCATCCTTTTGAGTTCCTGGCTAGATGTCTTGCTTTTAGTAGCTACTACTTGTAATTAAGGGGTCTTTTCATTCCAATTGGAAAATTTGTTTCCTATAAATGAATATAATCTTGGTCTGATGAAACCAAAATCAAGGAACAAATTCCATCAGGTAAATTATGGAAATAATGATGATAATTCCAACTAGATGAGTGTTCTGTAGTTTCTATTTTGTCACAGACAACAAAAAATTACCTCTTTGGTTATCTTATGGATGTAATTATAACCACTCCAAATGCCATGTCTCAGGTGTATCTAGGAACACTCCCTTTCTCCAAGCACTTGACATCAAAGACCTTTTATTTCTTCAAATGGTATTTATGTATTTTATATGAATTAGAAAAGTTTCTCTCTACTTTTGTACATTATTCATTGCATTAATATAATATTAAACTTCATTTTGCAGTCAGCCACGTAGAAAGGAGAAAACATTTGACCTTACTTTGCAGTGCACAATATGAGCATGCAACTCTGGAAAAAGCCATAAAAGTTACAAATCGCTTGAGGCTTTTATAGATATTGCACCATTCTTCTTCTGTTGCAAAATGGTATTTTATGGTTTTGACAAGTTCATTGCTAACTGTCTTTATTCACTGCAGCTGGAATTTTCAAGAAGTACTAAATTACACTCAAAATTTTGGAATCCTTTTGCCAAATGCATTTACAGTAAATTTTCAAATATGATTGAAAAAGCTGAATGTTCCTCTCAATTGTCTTCCTAATTTGTTCAATCTTTCCTCACAGAACGTGAAACTGGTAGATATTTGCTTTGCTCTAGATTACGTTTAACCAAAGTTCACTGCTGTCTTTAAGTGCAAAGCCCCAAACTGGAGACACTTTTCTAATGCCTTAGAAATCCTGAGTAGAAAATACGCGGTTTTGCAACTGGAAATTACGTTTACTTTTTTCACAACATCATGGCATTCCTGAACTGTATTCAGTACAGGGCATATAAGGCCAGAAGGAAATATCTCTTTGTGTAGCTCTAACAACATACTCAAATAGACCCCTTCAACCCTAAAACAGGGAGTGACTGTGGCCTGCGAGGGCACAAAACCCAGCATAGTACTATTGGCTTACATCCTGCTTCTAAGACAAATAACATGGAATTGACTTACATTCAGTACCATGTCAGTAAACTGTAGCTATGAAAATACTTGTATGACCTTTAAAGTAGCACAAAAGTGAAACAGGCTGACAAGTATATTACAAGGAACTGTCTAAAATAAGTTGTACACAGCTCTTGAGATAAGCCACGTTTCTGTACCTACAGATGGACAATCACACTTCCTGGTGAGGTTCCTGAGGTTCACTAGCTGCTGTGCAAACACTTAGGTCTTCCCCTAAAGTGAATGGGAGATGATGAGCTCCCCATTCCTTAATTCAGGTTAACCAAGTTACAGGTGCAGAGCAGAAGGGGCCATCAGTACACTGGTGAACTTAGGTCATTTTTTTGAGGAGTTAAATCATACATGGTCATTTGTTTTATGGCTCCCAGCTAATGATGTCTTTATCCACAGCACTATATCTGTACTTAAATGGGAACTGCTTTCCTAGATGAGGACTGTGGCCAAGAAGGCCAATGGCATCCTGGGGCGTATTAGAAGGGGGGTGGTTAGTAGGTCGAGAGAGGTCCTCCTTCCCCTCTACTCTGCCCTGGTGAGACCCCATCTGGAATATTGTGTCCAGTTCTGGGCCCCTCAGTTCAAGAAGGACAGGGAGCTGCTGGAGAGAGTCCAGCGCAGGGCATGAGCTAAGATGATTAAGGGAGTGGAGCATCTCCCTTATGAGGAAAGACTGAGGGAGCTGGGTCTCTATAGTTTGGAGAAGAGAAGACTGAGGGGTGACCTTATTAGTGTATATAAATATATAAAGGGGGAGTGTCACGAGGATGGAGCCAGGCTCTACTCAGTGGCAAACAATGATAGGACAAGGGGTAATGGGTACAAACTGGAACACAAGAGGTTCCACTTAAACTTGAGAAGAAACTTCTTCTCAGTGAGGGTGACGGAACACTGGAACAGGCTGCCCAGGGAGGTTGTGGAGTCTCCTTCCCTGGAGACATTCAAAACCCGCCTGGACACATTCCTGTGTAACATTATCTAGGTGTTCCTGCTCCGGCAGGGGGATTGGACTAGATGATCTTTCGAGTTCCCTTCCAATCTCTAGCATACTGTGATACTATGTGAAAGCTCAAAATTTGTAGAATTGAGGTTCTAACTGCTCTTTTAAGAAAATAACAATGTTCCACACATGATTTTAAATGCTACTTGGGTATTTTGCACATCTATTGATGCTGTGAAGGATTTCAAGCAAAAAAAAAATTCATAAGCAAACCAGAAGTGTGTTTTACGCTAACTAAATTCTAAGAATCTAGAGTTTGTACCTCTATTTTCTGTCTCTTGGGAAGTTCCTAAAGCGTGATTTCACATTTAATGTTTCAGGAATATAGTTGACAATCCTACTATTTTAGTAAATTATCCATAGGAACAATACCCAGAAATTGCAGACTGATGAAAAGGATGCTGTTTAAAGAGAGACAATAAGTCTCCACCATACCACTAAAGTTTCTTTAAATGTCGTCAACTGCAAAGGATCTAAAGGCTCCTTCCATGAATTCAAATACTTCTTCTTGCATGAATGCATTTTTCCTTTGTATAATTAAATATGCCTTTCTACAGAGGGTGGTGAAGACAATTCACCCTTCTTTAGTCAATCCAGTGGGAAAATAACTGCAATATGGGTAGGCCATTCACCCAGAAAATATCTGTAATATAGACTATTGTGTAGCAATTTGGAACATACATGAAACAACACATCCTTGCAATCCCTATAGACCTAATCTTTGTATAGCCTTCCCGTGTCAAGCCTGATAGCATTACAGGTTATAAAGGCATAATGGCTTGCCTACCTGGTACAATTTAGACTTGTTTTCTTTTCCCCCTTATTCAATCCAGCTGTGGAGTTAGCTACACTGAAGCATATCAACACGTGCCTATACAATGGCTTGCTGATGGTTATGTTTATTAAAGATTAAAATAGGAAGGAAGGCTGTAATTAGGTCACCAACAGATTTGAAACATCATGTTGCTGCAGACATCTGAGGGGTGTTCTAAGCTGAACTGTAAAATTACTTTCCATAGAGACCTATTAGTTCTATATACCTGTTGCTTGCCGACATTATCAATAATTTAGCATTACAGCTACCTGAAATAAAATATCACATTTTCTTCTCATTCAAAGCTATGCTTGCTTTCAGACTTACATCTCTGCATTTTTCTCTCCCCCAGGTAATGCATTTGTGGTGAGCCTAGCTCTGGCTGATCTGGTGGTGGCCTTGTATCCATACCCCCTGGTGCTCTTTGCTATTTTCCACAATGGATGGACATTGGGTGAAATTCACTGTAAAGTGAGTGGCTTTGTGATGGGACTGAGTGTAATAGGCTCTATTTTCAACATCACTGCAATTGCAATAAACAGATATTGCTATATATGTCATAGTTTTGCCTATGACAAAGTGTACAGCTGTTGGAACACGATGCTGTACGTCTCCTTAATCTGGGTATTAACAGTAATTGCAACTGTGCCAAATTTTTTTCTTGGCTCTTTAAAGTATGACCCACGCATCTATTCATGCACATTTGTTCAGACTGCAAGCTCCTACTACACCATAGCTGTTGTGGTAATACACTTCATCGTCCCTATCACCATTGTGAGCTTCTGCTACCTTCGAATCTGGGTTTTAGTGCTTCAAGTTAGAAGACGAGTCAAGTCAGAAACAAAGCCAGGACTGAAGCCAAGTGACTTCAGAAACTTTCTTACCATGTTTGTGGTTTTTGTGATTTTTGCCTTTTGCTGGGCACCTCTAAACTTCATTGGACTGGCTGTAGCCATTGACCCTATGAAAATGGCACCAAAAGTTCCCGAATGGTTATTCATTATAAGCTACTTCATGGCCTATTTTAACAGTTGCCTTAATGCAATAATATACGGACTTCTTAACCAGAATTTTCGGAATGAATACAAAAGAATTTTAATGTCACTGTGGATGCCAAGGCTTTTCTTCCAGGACACGTCCAAAGGAGGAACTGATGGTCAGAAGAGCAAACCTTCTCCTGCTTTAAACAACAATGACCATGTGAAAACTGAAACCTTGTAAACGTGTAATAGTCAATGCAAGAGTTGATTATGGAGAAACCCAAGAATATAGTTGTTATGTTCTGTTCATTCTTGGTAACTTTTGGGGGCTTTCCATTTGGATGGCATTTTGTGGCTGGAATACTGCCTTCTTGATAAAGCACATTGCTCTGAACTCATGATTTATATAAGATATCAACTTAAAATGCACTTCAGAATTAAAGGAGCAGGTGAACACAAGCTGTTTGACTTCTGGGAGCTGTATCCTACTCCCAGACATATGAATGAGTCATTTTTTTACTTCAGTGGGACTTTTACATTCTTTATACAACATCAGATACTTGTCTATGGCACAGCAGCTCATCAAGGCTGTGGAGTGATATTTTCCACCCTCCTGTATCTGAACAAAGAGGATGAAGCAGATAAATACAGTCTGTTCTCCACACATAAACCAAACATCACATTTCTGTGCATGTACTGGTGGCAGTAGCAGTATCTCTGAATCAAACTTGTAAATTGGAGAGAATATTTGTGTAAAAGCAATTAGCATTAGATCCTTTTCTCACAGATTTTTCATATTTGCATACCCTGAGATTGGGAATACAGTGTATTTACATTGTTCACCTTTTGTGGTCAATTTTATGGTAGATAATATAGTACAAATGGTTGATTTCTTACATATTTACTTTACACAGTGTTCTTCCTTTAGAGAGGATTGAATTTTCATTGTGCTCCGTTTATTTACCTTAATGTATACATCCAATGTCATCTGATGCACACTTTACACATTTGCAACTGGCTAGAAATTATGGCACGACCTGTAATTATCTGGAGTAGCGACTAGTCACCAGGCAGGATATCCTAGATCATCTGACATTATGCTAAACCAAAAAAAGAAGGCCTTTTGACTATAATGGTAGATGAGATACTCACTTTACATGTCTACATCTAATCTTGAATAAAATCCACAGTTGGTGTCTAATCTAAGATAACCTTCAAGGTTCCTTAGAATGGACATATGTTTCCTTCCATCTGTGATGATAAACACACATCCAGGGATTAAATGAATTGCTTTGTGGAGGTGCTGGTCTCCTTTCATTGGCTTTAGAAGGAGCTTTGATTTCGAGTTCAAATATCTCACTTTGGGTAGCTGGACAGGGATTTACCTTGCCTGATTAGGAATGTCTGCAGCGTAGGTGTTTGCACACAAAGTATTTTCTAAATTCCCACTCTAATCCATGGCGTTCTAGGAAATGGTTAATTTGAATCTGACACAGGCAAATTCTCCTTCCCGTCCCAATGGGGCAGGGTTGAGGGGAAGTCAGCACTTGGTTGCTGGATGGGCTTAAACCACAGCAATGACTTCCCATTTTCTTTTCAAACTCAGTTCAAATTCAAAGCAAATTTCTTCTTTTTCTGGTAACACATTGTAATAGTAAGCATATAGAGCAGATTCCAATCTGGGCTATACTCCACAGCATCATAGTAGTCTACACAGTGTAGTTTGTGTTATCTCTAAATCAGATTAGGGATCTGTGTGTAAACACACAGTCAGTGAAGTTATTTTAGAATTATACCTGAAATGCACATTATTCCTACTAGTGCTGTTCATGGGAAAGGAGATGGGCTTCTGGTAAATCCATGTCAGGTACTAAAATAGGAAATGGAGAAATTCAGGTCGATATTACATTCCAGTTTAGGTTTCCTGACCTGGTTATTGTGGAAAGTATTTCTGTAGTAGTGTTTATTTGTTAGCCAATATACTGCTCCTGAAGTCATAAAGATGCATGAAACATCACCCTTATGTTGCTACACGTACAGAAAAATGAAGAACCGCAGTATTTTTAATGCTTTATTTGCTTGACAAAAGTCTGTGTAAAGCACAGCAAAGTAACAAACGTGATAATTCTTCTAAGCTTCTTTCTTGCTCTTCAGATAATTTCTGATAAACTCTGAAGTTCAGTACCCTAGGACTTATAGAGTATTAGCCTGAGGAAAACTGAAAACTTTGTGAATGGGGATAAGAAAGACATGAGACAAATTTAAGCTCATGGTAGGTAGTAAAAGCATTGTAGCTAAAAGTAGCAACATTAATATGTAACCTACATATTAATAGGTAATATGGTTATAACATGAGTTTAAAGTATATTCAGGAACAACATATCAGCTCTGTGTAGATTTATGCATCTTTGAGGAGATAACTATTATTTCTATTATAGAAAAGTAATTATACCAGCATATCAAATACAGACACTTTAAGAATATGAGGAAGAAAGAAAAATCTAGGGCCTTGGGACAAAATCTGTTTCCAGAAAATATGGAGCATTTTCAAGCATGTAAAGTTATCTTGATTAAAAAGTGTTGTATTTTGTGTTTATTATAAGAAATAAATCTATTCTAGAATTGTTCTTACAGTAGAGCCCTGATTGAAAAAAACCCAAAACTTAAGAACACATTTAGATAAAAATTATTACTATTATTTCCCAATTGTATTTTTAAAGAACCTCACAAGCCTGGGAATTTTCCAATGAATAAACAGCTGCGGAAAATTGTATATAATTCTTAATGCATATGTAAAAAGATTTTGGTTATCTGAAGAATTTCTTGCATTTAAAGGTATTTGCAAATTTTAATGGAAAATGTGGACGACTACTTTCAGTCATCTATTGATACGCTGCTATTTTAACTGATGTATAATGATAATAATCAATATTTTGACTCAAGATATAATAAGCATACAATGAGACTGCTGTGGATGTCGGTTGCAGAACACTTAACTGATTCCTGTTCATCATCTTGTTAGTAACACCTCCAGCTGTAGTGAGAAACAAAATGACTAAAAGCACTTTTTAAAACTCTGTTTTTATAAATATTTTTGTGGCATAATTTTACTCTGGGGTAAGAACTGCACTAAATGCATTGTCAACAAGTGTCTACTCTGAATTTAACATCTGGAGTTAGAGGTGGAAACCACAAGGAATATGACCTGCTGTGTGGTCCACCAGACCCGGTCACAGAGGTAGAATTGTCACATTCATTAGCTGTAGAGATTTCTGTGCTCACCCTGACTGCTTTAGTCCTTGAGGATAGTTGGGAACAACCTATGGAATACTGTTGGTGTCTTCTCACAGAACAAGTTAATCTCATGTCATTAAGCAGGCAAAACTCCAAATAGTTCAATGGCTTCAGAATAAAGCCTTGAAAGTGCTATATAAAGAATCATTCTTTAGGAGAACAAAGAAGAGTTGTTGACAGTAATAGCATTTTTTAAAATCATATTTCATGTCTGAAATACAAGCCAAATAATTTTACTCATCTGTCAGTTTACTGAGGTTTCCTTTTACCTACAGTCATGCATTAAAACCAGCTAAATCATAACAACTGATATTATAAGCAGTGATAAGTGAGGTCTGTTGATGCCAGCTGTGTTTTTTAATTGCAAACAGTGAGGTTTTGTCCTTAGGAGAAAAACCTCATGGCAAACCACTTGTTTGCATGTATTTATTGTAAATATAACAGTTTAAGAGTGTAAGCACTGGTTTTCCCAATGCTTTTCAAATAGCAAACCCTAATTCAGGCTTTAACAAACTGCAGCCTTTTTGTCATGCTTTAATTGCTGTCATTGGAATCAATGCAAATACAGTGGTTTTGCGCTAGATTCTTGCAAGGGTTAATTAGTCTTAGTCTAGTGTTTTAGCCAATAGCACAGCAGGAAATAGGAATATCAAGCAACATTACATCATTAAACATAGTGCATCAAAAGATTTTATGGGCTTTATTTCCCTTTGCCTTGAAGTGGCACTAGTCTTAAATTGGGTGTCATTGCAACACCACAAAAGCCTGTTCTGCTGCTAAATTTCAAGCAGATATTTAGTATTTAAGTGTATATTTTATAATTGGCATACATGAGCTATAAGAAAGTTACTGCGGTAATTGTTCTGGATACACTTGGGCCACTGGTTACAATGCTCAGTTTTCAGCCGGAAATGTAAAAAGTGAATGCAATGGCTCTAACAGGCCTTTCTGCTGTATATCATATATTTTTATGGCACTCAACTCATGTGTATTAAAGCACATTCTGCATATGGAGATTTTTTTTTTCCAGTTTTGTTTGTGTGAAGAGCAATTAAAAAGGAAAACAAAACCAAAACCCAACGTGACAGTGTCCCGTATATCGAGACCATCTTTCAAATTCATTACATGCAAGGGATTAGAAGGCCTCAAGTACCATTTCTTTGGGGAAAAGTATACAGATCCTGGAATTTTCTGCTCCATTTCATTCTCCATCTATTGTTCCAGAAGATACCCTTGCCTGCTGAACAGCCCATGCCATCATTCTTAACTTTTCCTATGGAAAAAAAAAAAAGAAATTGCATGGATTGAACTGAAACCTTTCAATCAAACCCGGTGCTCTTTGAAAGAATTTGTTGTGCTACTGATGTATTTAGTTCTGTGTCATCCCTACTCCACCCCAGAGGCCCAAGGCTTTGTTACAAGAGGGCGCTCATCCCATATTCTTTGCAGCCTGAGGATTCTCCCTCATGCGCTCATTTTCATGGAATCAGAAAAGGATTTTACAGTAAATTTTAATGTGACACGTGTTAGAAACAATTGGAATAAAATGGGAGTATTTTGTTTCCTTTTTTTTCCCTAGATGATATTTTTCATAAGTAGTTTGAATGGGATGCCTTATAGTTTAATAACACAAAGCTAAAACATGAAGTACTGTTCTTGACTCCATGGAAAACTCAAAGTAGAGAGTGTGGTGTCTTACAAGTATTAGTATTCCTAGCTTAGACAAGGCCTCCTCATGACCAAGGGAAGGACAAGAAGCCAGCACTTCTGATGGCTTTCAATTCTGGCTTCCTAGATTTGCCCCACTGAGGTCCTGGGCTGTGCTCGCACTAAAACCCCAAGAGCATTCCATACCCTCAGCATGGGTCATGCTGAAGCAGCTGAAGAGAGAATGGCAGCTCCATAATGTATGGTTCCTTGTTCCTCATGATTCAAAAGAACCTGAATCTTCTTGAGATCTGTGATTCCCACTGGTCCTGTATGGCCCATATGTGTGAGTGAAGGAAGACCCAGCTTGCAGAGCTGCTGTGGAGTTTGATATGGTGGCAGCATACACATAAGGATAGCTAATAAATATCAGCTACACGTATATGTGGACAAATAATACCATACATGAGCATACAAGCTCCTTAGAGTTATGTCATAAAGACTCAGGAGGGTGGGATTAAACTGTTATTTATCCATTTGCAAAACCACTGTGAGCCTTTAGGAGGGATGCATTCAAGAAATTGAGACATAGCAGCGGCATTGGAAAGTCTGATCTTAGGTCTTCAATTTGTCCCATAAAGGGAAAGTCTTACTTGAAATTTCCTAGTCCACCCTTTAAACCTATTTTCCAAAATTTAGGATAAAATGATAGGTATTAATAATATGTGTCTTAAACTCTATAGGGCTTTTTGTATTAAGAAATGTATCATTCCTTTAGGAGTTCTGTATCATAAAAGGTGTATGTATTTTTGGAGGGTAAGCACAATCTTCTCTCATTTGGCCGTAAGTAGTTACTGCATTCTTTCTTTTTAAGTGGCTGACAGCTCACTTTGTTGCATTTAAGCAGTGTCTTCATAGCATTAATTGGACAAATTGTAACACAGTTTTTAAAGGAAGAAAACCTACTTTTTAAATTCTCTTAAAAGAAAACACAGCTACAGGTTGGGCAGAGAAGAGATTCAGAGCAGCCCTGCAGAGAAGGACCTGGGGGTGATGGTTGATGAGAAAATGAACATGAGCTGGCTTCAGTGTGCCCTCGCAGTCAAGAAAGCCAACCGTATCCTGGGCTGCATCAAAAGGAGCATGACCAACAGGTCGAAGGAGGTGATCCTGCCCCTTTACTCTGCTCTTGAGACCTCACCTGGAGTATTGTGAGCAGTTCTGGTGTCCTCAACATAAAAAGGACATGGAACTGTTGGAACAAGTCCAGAGGAGGCCACGAGGACAATCAGGGGACTGGAGCACCTCCTGTATGAAGACAGGCTGAGAAAGTTGGGGCTGTTCAGCCTGGAGAAGAGAAGGCTGCGTGGAGACCTCATAGCAGCCTTCCAGTATCTGAAGGGGGCCTATAGGGATGCTGGGGAGGGACTCTTCATCAGGGACTGTAGTGATATGACAAGGGGTAATGGGTTAAAACTTAAACAGGGGAAGTTCAGATTGGATATAAGGGAGAAGTTCTTTATTGTAAGGATGGTGAGGCACTGGAATGGGTTGCCCAAGGAAGCTGTGAATGCTCCATCCTTGGCTGTGCTCAGTGCCAGGCTGGAAGGAGCCTTGGATGACATGGTTTAGTGTGAGGTGTCCCTGCCCATGGCAAGGGGGTTGGAACCAAATGATCTTAAGGTCCTTTCCAACCCTAACTATTCTATGATTCTATGAAAAGCAGGGATTTTATCATCTCATACTTATTGCATGTCTTGTTTCGCTTTTAGGCATGCTGATAGATCTCACCTGCAGTGTGAAGGGCCAGGAAAAGAAGCAGGCACCCAAGTGATCTTTAGGAAAGCATGATAAAATACTGTTTGTAATGTTCATCTTTCTTCCCTGCTATATGACATCAATGAGGGCTGAATCATTTCCTACGGTTCTTCAGAGACATTAGCTGTTGGAAGGATAATGGCTATTTCTTCATGCAAAGACAAGTGTTTCAGATTTGACTGAGGTTACTCTGGTCACCTGAGCGTTACATTAGGTTATTTTGAAAGAAGGAGTAAACTAAACCTAAGAGACATTTTTCAGATGCCCTCATTCCAGGTAATCATTGCACAGCTTGTTATGAAGCCCCTGTGATTCTCCATCACAGCCCTTTTCATTTTTATTTACTGGATTGGCATAGGTGGTAAGATTTACTTTATGAGTTTCAAAAGCCCAGGATTCTCTCTTTGAAGCTGCAACTGAACTTTGTAAACAAATCACATCCTCAGCTTTGAACTTTAGCAGCAGTCTGTGATTTTAAAACTTCATTTAAATGTTAATGTGTTATTTTCTATATTTCAGACTTCTAAACTGCTGCGTGGTTTCCAGACTTCACAGTGAAGGTTTTAACGTTAAAATGACATTTCCTCTAGATTATACAGAAAGGATTCTCTGTAGTTACATAGAGAAAAGAGAAAGTCAAGGGTTTCAGCAGATGAAAATACACCTGTGGTCACAGCTGAGTTGTTCACTGATTAGCTACAATGAAGTAAAGAAAGGCACTTGGAAAAGAGCATTTAAATGCCCCATGTAGCCACAAAACAAACTCGAAGCCTCATCCCATGCTGCATAGATAGCAGCGACCTATAGCTACAATTGATGTATTTACAGAAGACATACATGTACAGTTTGTAGACTCACGACCAAACTACCAATGGTAATAGCGATTGCTGCCTTTTGATGTAGAAGCCTCCACAAGACAGATTTCATTTTTCAGTACTGTAGCAATAAACATACATGGTTACAAAAGGGTATCCCTTCTGCCACAAGTATATGTTCTAAGTACATAAAAGGCAACAAAAACCATCCCGAGTTCATGTCACGGTAAAACAGGAAGTCTCTTGACCAGACTGGAATCAAGTAAAAGTCTTCAGGAGCTGAAAGACAATACAAAAAAAGGATCAGCTGCCAATTCTGTCCATTATTTACTCTTTATTTCCTTCATTCAGTGCATCCACAAAGGTTCAATTCTTTTTTTTTCCTGAAGCAGAAAGAAGCAACAGGAGATGTGTAGAATATCCACCTATAAGCTGCATTTCTCCCTGTATTCAGGGATCAGCTAGAAGGACACAGTGGTTATGCTTACTACATGTACTTCATCCAAGATTCTGGGGCATCCATGAGTTGAAACAATATAGTTTTAGATTTGCCTGTTTCCTGTGCATAAGGCAGTCATGTTAATGTCTTTTTGTTAGTGGATTAAGCCATGTATTAGGTATATTAAACCACCAACAACATCTGAGTATATGGGGTCCTACAGATTTGCTAATGGCACCGCTTAGTTGCCAAAGGGCAACACATTTGTAAGTTGCACAATAATTTTCTAGACTCAAGTTCTCAAGATACAGAGAGTAGTTTCACTGGTTTTAGCTTGATTTCACCAATGCTCCTTCCTTTTAGCAGGTTCTTAGAGTACTCCATATGTGATATTTGCTACAGTTTTCCTCCACAGATGAGTAAAATTCCAGGGAAATAATTCTAGAATCATGTTAAGATAAATCCACAATAAGCAAACAGTAACAAGATCATACCTGCTCCTTTTTTCATCCTTATTTTCAGGTTTTCAGGTCATGGACACATATACTAATTTTTAATCCTATATTGAGGGTGCTTCACAGGCTAAATAATATATCAATTTCACGAAGGTGACCAGGTTTCCTTTCAGATTGAGGTACTATATACGGGAGACAATGAGGATGTATTCTAAGACACATATGACAAATAACCTGTGGGAAATGTGTAGACCTCTGAACAAACCCTAGGGCATTTCAGATCATTTAAAATGCCTTTGCATAGGTTGGTGAATTGGAAAACAAGGCGTTAACAGCATATTTCCTGATGAGCAAGAAGGACTGATGGACAGGCAGCAAGAGTTGTTTGTTTCCTTTAATCAAAACCAGCAACAAAACCAAAACAAAGACTCATCAAAGGGGTGGTTTTCCCACAGGAGTAAGAAGGAGGTGTAGTCATTATAAGCAGGATTACAGAACCCTGTGGAAGGTAATTAAATGTTTTCTGACACACCGCACAGTTGTAATTGAGGTCTGCTGGGGTAAAAAGTCTTTGAGCAGTTATTATTTATTCACTAATTCAGAAAGGTCCTTTTTATTTACAGCCATTTGGGCTTAACTAACTACATAGGCTATTTATAGCATCTGAAGTCTGTTCATCATTCGTTTGGAAACAAATACAGCACAACCACAGTAGGTAAGTTAAAACCCTGTATTATGTCATCAGGATGGGGGCTAGAGCCTTCTACACAGCATTTAGAGACACTCCTACACAGACCTGAATCACACTGCGTGCGAAGAGTTGGACAGCTCTCCTTGTTGCCTCTCCTTGACCGCAGAATGGGGAGGATTTTCTGCAGGGAACCTAGCAAGAAAGCAAGCTAAATCATGTAGGCAGATGACATGCAAAAATCAATGGAAATGTTCAGGATTTTAAAGCTTTGCAATATGAATAATGCTTTTCAATAATTAGAAACATTAATGTAGCTTTGCAACATCAATAATAAATAACTGACACCAAAGAAAACCTCACATTTACATTGCTGTATTGTAATGGGCTGTGGAGATTTGGAAAGTGATGGGTAACTCTATAGGCCATGTAATAACTAGTTTTGAATGTGGTTTCTCATCCCTCAAAGCTAAGGGTCTGTTTGAACTGGTGTTTAAAGATTTCTTCATATTCCTACATCACCATTTTCCTTGGATAAAGCAGTTAAAATAATGAGTACTTTGTCGGCTTCATTTCACACAAGCATCTTTAGTACAAACACCTATCAGTACAGCAACTACCTTTAATGAGTGAATGACTTGAAGTGATTAAAAAAATTAATTCAAATTTATTCAAATTTAAAAAAATGGAAAAAAATTGACAATAATAATATCGAATGTCATTTAAAGCGGGTCTTTTCTTACAAAACCCCCTCAAATCTCTAAAATGTTTTCCAACAAAATCATGGACCCCTAGAAAACCAACTAAGCTAATGGGGACCTGACTTGCTTTTGCAGACCATGTAGAAGTCTGTAGTCTCCAGTGACACAGAGACCTCAGGCTGAAAAATCACATCCGAAAGAGATACAATTCCCAAGACTGAGAAACATAACACAGTCTAAAAACTCAATAAATTCAACTCAGGTGTCAGTGGTGGATAAAGCTGAACTGGGGAGGACTTGACACATAATTCAATAAAATGTCAGCTCTCCAAGGAAGAAGACAGAACGGTTCCCAAAATAAACAAGGGAAATACCTCCACTCTTATCAAAAAGGGAATTATCTTAAAGGTAGACGTGAGGTTTATATCGCTCATGTTCTCCATTTAAATTACCTGTTGGGTTAGATTAAATCCCATCAGTGACTCAGTTCTGACTTTTCAGTTATTTATAGATCAAAGTTAATTTGAAACCTTGCTGTACATTCAATAGTAGATTCTTTCCCCAAAAGGTATATATATTATGTGCATAAAAAATACCATAAGATTAGTGTCACACATTCTGTCTGTGGCTGACTGATGAAAATGTTTCTGTCTGTGGCCTATAGAATCATAGAATCATAGGATAGTTAGGGTTGGAAAGGACCTTAAGATCATCAAGTTCCAACACCCCTGCCATGGGCAGGGACACCTCACACTAAACCATGTCACCCAAGGCCTCATCCAACCTGGTCTTGAGCACTGCCAGGGATGGAACATTCACAGCCTCCCTGGGCAACCCATTCCAGTGCCTCACCACCCTAACAGGAAAGAATTTCCTTCTTATATCCAACCTAAACTTCCCCTGGTTAAGTTTGAACCTGTTACCCCTTGTCCTGTCACTGCAGTCCCTGATGAAGAGTCCCTCCCCAGCATCCCTATAGGCCCCCTTCAGATACTGGAAGGCTGCTATGAGGTCTCCACGCAGCCTTCTCTTCTCCAGGCTCAACAGCCCCAACTTCCTCAGCCTGTCTTCATACAGGAGGTGCTCCAGTCCCCTGATTGTCCTTGTGGCTTCCTCTGGACTTGTTCCAACAGTTCCATGTACTTTTTATGTTGAGGACACCAGAACTGCACGCAATACTCCAGGTGAGGTCTCACAAGAGCAGAGTAGAGGGGCAGGATCACCTCCTTCGACCTGCTGGTCACGTTCCTTTTGATGCAGCCCAGGATAGGGTTGGCTTTCTGGGCTGCAAGCACACATTGAAGCCGGCTCATGTTCATTTTCTCATAGAGTCCTTCTCTGCAGGGAGAGTCCTTCTCTTCTATACCCAATGGCTGATCATTTCTCTTTACATCCATTGGCATAACTGTCCAGGTAATTCCTTCCTAGCAGAATTCATTCAATAAAATTAGGACTACAAAAGATCTACTTTCAACTGTTAATGAGAAGGTAGATCATGTCTAATTGGATTAGACAGCAGTTCCACGAGCATTTATGCTGGCAGATCAAAGATTCAGAGTCAGAATCAGTAGCTCAATGAAGAATGAGGCTCTACAAAGGTCTCACACATGTGACCTCTGATGGCAGACAACATGGGAGATTCTTTGTATATAGGCAACTAATGCGGTTTTAAATCACACAAGATTTTAGCCTTTTTCTTCAGGAGTAAGAACTTGAAGAAGGAGAACTGGAGTTTGGGATTGCAGCAGAAAGAATCAATATCCTTCCAGGTGCCTTCCAGGCAGACTGGAACGCTTGGGCTTGGTGGCAACATGTCCTCCAACCAGGCACCACTGCCTGAGGGTAATAGACTGCAGAAGCAGGTGAACATAAGAGATTCTACTCTGCTCTTGTGAGATCCCACTTGGAGCACTGTGTGCAGCTCTGGTGTCCTCAACATAAAAAGGACATGGAACTGTTGGAACAAGTCCAGAGGAGGCCATGAGGATGATCAGGGGACTGGAGCACATCCCGTATGAAGATAGGCTGAGAAAGTTGGGGCTGTTGAGCCTGGAGAAGAGAAGGCTGCGTGGAGACCTCATAGCAGCCTTCCAGTACCTGAAGGGGGCCTACAGCCAGTGGAAAACTCCCCTTCCTGCAGCTGAAGCAAGTTGAGGAGGTGTTTCTGGAAATTCCAGCCTTGAACTTTGAAAATCTGACTGCAAATGCACAGCAGGCATTTCCTGCAGTGGTCAAATCAGGTAGCAAACTATGAAGAAATAACCTTCATTCCCTTAGGTACGTATATTAAAGATCTTTTCTCGTATAAGCTCACTCTGTATAAGCTTCACTCTGTCGTAGCTCTTTGCCTAATAGCTATGGAGCAAGAGTTGTTCTGCTCTACCTTGCATATTTATTCCTCAGTAATGGCATTGTGCTGAAAAGGCAAAGCTACGAAATACTGTATCCACTTTCAAAAGCTAAGGCACTGGGAAGTAAGCAGTTTATGAAAGTCAGATAGAAACAAAGATTGGAACAGAGGAGTCCTGGTTCCTTCGTACAGGAGAAAGCATCCCCATTGCTTCCAGATTAGCCAAGGCCTTACTGCAAGTGTTGTACACTTGCAGAACTGCACAGCCTTCCATTTTTAATGAGCTCACGACTTGTGTTACTCAGGGGCCAGTAACTGGAACCCTGCTGTGCTCAGACACAGCACCATCTGACCTGCAAAACTAGCATCTAAAGGCTGACAGCAGGTGGAAGAAGAATAAGGTTATAATCCTCCTGTCATAGAAGGGAACTAAAGTTCAGGAAAAAGCATGCATTTTGCTCAAGGAGGCGCAGAGATGTTGCAAACCTACAAAGTGAACATGGGTTACTGAAGCTGTAGGCTACCATCTGAGAGCTGGTTGCACCCCCTTTTGTCAGCGGGAATCTTCTATGACCTGAAAGATGGTGACATTGGTTTGATATAAATAAAGACCACATTCAAGACAAAAGCAAATCAAGGAGTAAGAATTCACACACCTTCCTTTTCCCCACTGCCTCTAGGAAAGGTCTCAGCTATATCAACATCTCCACTTGGCACCAAACATATCAAAGAATCACAGCATGGCAGACATGGGAAAGGACCTCAGGTTGCTCAGGAGAGCAAGTCAGGCTTTAAATATCTCCAAGGATGGAGACTCCAGTATATTTCAGTGCTTGCCACTATGCAGTCTACAGGCCACAGGTGGGATGACAGCACTGGGATTCCTAAGGCAGAATTTTGCATCAGTGCCTTACTCTTATCCTGTGGTGAAATCCCTTTTTCTTCAAGGATTGGACTCTGCCAGCCCAACTCAGCCAGCTGCAGTTGGCAAAGCCAAGGTCTACTCACTACGAATAAGCGTGAAGTTTTAGAGGGAAATAAAGCTAAAATTAAAAATAAATGAATCTTTGCATTCCATTCATTTCTCCCTGTGGGCAAGTGTTAAATCAGTGTCTTCATTAGCTGTAATATGTCACTTGCTTTTACTTCCGTTCAAAACAATTGCTTAATTTCCTTATCATGGGCAGGGAGGGAGGAGGGCTGGCAGAGCCACCTCTTTGCACAAGGATGGGTAGCTTACACTGTGCGTAATGATAGTTCTTGATTACTTTGACCTTTCATCATTATAACTTTGCTTAATATTGTAATTAGACTATGTGCTTCATTTAACCAAGACTGATAAAAACCAGTTCCTTCATGGGTACTTTTATACACCAGAGATGATTGAGAACTCAGTGAATGAGTGATTTTCCATTTCCTTTTCTGCATCTTCTTTTTTTCAATGTATTTTAATTTCAACACAAGAGAACTATGAAGTTAGGCCAAATCTCAACTTGTCTGTATCCTTCCAGTTGGCGGATTGAAAGGTATCACTGGGACCATTTAGCCTAACTCCCTGGGATCATCGTTTGGGACAGATAAGCCACTAGCACTTTAAAAAGGTGTGAAGGAAGGGGATGAATCAAGGCATGAAAAAGTATGCCACTGGTGAATAAGGAAGGCAAATCAGGTAGAACAACTGAAGGTGCCTGAGATATGCCATGATAAATTTAAGAGTATCTTGGTCACTTATCTGAAAATTCAAATATCACCTTCTGGAATAATCTTTTAAGCAGTGCTGGAGATTTGCTTTTCCATACATTCATCAGGGTAAAGACCTGACTGAATGTTCAGAAATTCTCTTGATTCCACATCCAATGTATTACATTACATCATGAATGCAAAAAGCTAAAGTAAGGAACCCACTGTTGGCTGCTTGTCCCAAGCCTTCTTTCTTAAACATGCACCTCCACAGAATTGTCTAGAGATGCAGAAATGCAAATTTGAGACTTTTCTCTGTTCCTTTCTATCCCTTTTTTTCCCCAAACAGCATCATTTTTTTTGGCTTTGCAGGCAGAAATTCCACAAAGAAATGACCCTATGTTTTAGAGGCAGATGAGCAGGAGTAGTAATGCCTGTATGGAAATCACGTGAGTTGAGCACAAGATCAAGCATTCTTAATCTTTATCTATGCAGAACAATACAATTTAAAGTGTTCTGTAAGCATGGCTCAATAATGGAAATCCCTGCTAAAGCAAGAGATTTTGTAGTTTTATCTGAAATGACCAGACACAAACAGAAATAATTATGTACCTATGTAGAGAGTCATGAAATGGTCAATTACCCTTCTTCTTCCACCCTGCTCCTTTTATTTAGAATGTGGCAAGTTCAAGTGTCTCAGTTCTAAAACCATATAACGTAGCAAAGACAGCACATTTAGGAGCTTGTGAAGTTTATCAGCAAAGCCTAAAGCCTTACCTAATCCCCAAGAAGAGCAGGTATGTCTTCTCCGATTATATTGCTCTGAGTGCACAGAATTCAAGTGTGTGCTTTGCATTGCAAGAGGCATCTTCCTTGGCAGCAAACAGGGGTTTGCCCAGCCTTTGTTCTGGAGCCTCCACTCCTTTACACTAAGGCCTCCCAACTAAATTTGTGCTGTAAAATTCTGCTTGCTGTTTCTAGTAAACCACTGCATTTTCATTCTCCTTTTCCAAAGTACAGCAGTGTAAGTAAATCAGTATTTCTCACTGCTAGAAGCACAATGTACCTAACACCAAATATTAACCAAATATCAAACCCTGTGGAAAGAAGGCCCCTAAAGAAAATTGATTCTTAAAAATGAGTCTGTTTATCTTAGTGGGTCTAGACCAAAATAGCTCTACCAACAACCCACAGCAAGATGTTTATCAAATATGAAGGCTCCTGACAATACTCACCCTCATAAGTGGTGAAATGAAGTCATTTTTAATGGCAATAAATTACTTTTTAATGAAAGAAAATGTCGAATAATCTTTTCCTCAGATAACTTCAATATCGTGCAAAGCTAATGGCCATGTAGGAGATTGTTTGGAGTACAATACAGACTATTATTCTAAATCAGCCCCTTGCCAAGACAGGAAGGAGTGACTGGTTATTTGTATTAGCCTCTAATATCCAGTATCTGAAGGGGGGCCTATAAGGATGCTGAGAAGGGACTCTTCATTAGGGACTGTAGCAATAGGACAAGGGGCAATGAGTTTATACTTAAACAGGGGAAGTTTAGATTGGATATAAGGAAGAAGTTCTTTACTGTAAGGGTGGTGAGGCACTGGAATGGGTTGCCAAAGGAAGTTGTGAATGCTACATCCCTGGCGGTGCTCAGTGCCAGGCTGGAAGGAGCCTTGGATGACATGGTTTAGTGTGAGGTGTCCCTGCCCATGGCAAGGGGGTTGGAACCAAATGATCTTAAGGTCCTTTCCAACCCTAACTATTCTGTGATTCTATGATTCCATGAAATAGAGCTAGGAGGACTCTCACTGTGCTGGTTTGGCTGGGATAGAGTTAATTTTCTTCATAGTAGCTGATATGCAAGGAACACTTCCTTTTCTTTGTGAACACACTGTAACGTTTTATATTAATATGCCAATGATGAGAATTTTCTCTCCAAGTCTGTTGATAAATTACATCACATTTTGATAAAATGTAAGAATAATTTCATGTTCACAGATGTATTCCCCTTGTTATATATAGAAACCTAGAATGTTTGGTAGCCTATGCTATGATCCCCTTTGTTACTCATAAACCCTGTAATGAGTAAATATCTCTTCTAGCTTCTTCGTCTTTGTCCAAGTCAGCAAGTCAGCATTGTTTATACTTATTTGTAGTTCACAATCCCATGGTAGTCTTGGACCTGGATTAAAACTCTCCTCAGTGTATTTGCAGAGCAATCTTCAGTTTCTCTTCCCCCTTTTTGTGTATTGGACTCTCATCACTCCGTGAATGACTCATGAAATATTCTTGGGTAAATCAGTGAAAACCCTTCTGACAGCACCATCTGCTCAGTCATACATTTGTCTACCAGGTACATCTTTATGTGGATATGCTTTGTCCCTTCACTGGTGTCCCTTCACTGGAGGGACAGATGGAGTCCCCAGTCCTTCACTTTTTCTTCCAGTATCTCACAGTCATTTTGAGTCTGTGTAGCATCATTAGCAGGGCTCACATGACTGAGCAGAACCATGCCTTTGCCGGTGGTCTGGATGTGCATCAGCAACTTTCAGTTATATTTCAGCTTGCATTTTTCTTTTCTAAGTGTTTCTTACTCTAATCAGGTCTCAGGCATATTGGCATATTTATAGTTAGATTTCAGTTCTTATTGGCTATATTATACTTTATTTATATTAGCATTTATTACTGGTTTTCTGCAGCTTCATCATTAGTATCCTTAATCTTAAATTTTATTCCTAATCAAAACCAAGTCTAGTAAAGAATGAGAACATGTTAACACAGATAATCATGACCTCTATAAACTTTCTAAGCAGTGAAGTAACTACCGTATGTCAGCACATCTGCCATGCAACTCCCTCAAAGATTATCTTGGCCTTAATTTTTTCATAGTTTGCATTTCCTAATCTCCTCAGTAAAAAGCCATTTGCCATAAGTGACCAGTTAAAGTTCTCAATGAATTCCAACTTTTTTTCCCCTAAAAGTACTAGGCTTCTTGCTTTTGCCTTTTACAACTCTAATATCATGCCATGAAATCCGCAGTCCTTACGTGTTTCAACAGAGATCTCATATCCCATCTGTTGACACAGAATGTGAAGTGATCTCAGACCAGTAACTGGGCACTGATGACAGCTTCAGTCGGTTGAGGTTCAACACAGGGCACTGGTTCATTGCCATTCATTGGATTCCCAGGCAAGAACTGGAAATGACAGAGCTCCTCGATTGTAAAGCCTGACTAATCAAGTGTAAACACTTCTTTTCCTGTATCTCCTTAATTTTATGAGTACCTCTTCTCTCTTTATTAGACTGAGCAATGGCCAGATAATTCATCGTCCCTGAGAGACAATAACAGCGAAGAGCTCTGGAGAAGCCCCAGTGAAGAAAAGCTGGACTTCTTTTATTTCACATATTTTCTATTTCTATTCCTTCCTGCACCTATTTTTAATAGACTAGAAAGCATCTGTTAAGTAATAGTTACTTTGCCAACAGTGTCTTTAATTATTACAGGATCCTAGATCTACTAAACAGGAGGAAAGACACAAGTTCATATCCCTTTTGTTTCCAAAATCAAAGCTATTGCCTCCTGTGCCAATACCAAAGAGTGATAAAACAAAACAAACTTTGGCTTGCATCCATGTTTACAGCCTCGTGTATCTTCCTAAGCTACAGTGTGGTGACACTGATCCACTTCACCCTAGGGAAACTTCCAAAGGAAATCCCTTTTGAAATGCCTTTTATGACTTATTTTATATATGCTGTATTTTGGCTTCCCAAGCTTTTTCCAAATTATATTTGTTGAACAATATGTTTAGAGACTCCATAGTACTAAATTCTAGTAGAATTTGGTAAACTTATACTTCAATTGCCAAATCTTTACCACTACAGTGTGCTAAGACCATGACTTTATTACTAACTTACTTTCACTTTCTACTCTGTTGCTAGTCAAAATCAATTCCAGTTAACGATTCCAGCTTAATATTCCTATGCAGTTGACATCTCTGTTGCAGGAAGGTGCTACACTTCCGTGGGTAACATGCCAACTTCATTATATCAAGAAGCTAGAGTCTAAATGAAGAGGATTATTCAAAGTCTGCTTCTTTTCTGTCCTCGTATCTGTTAGTCTGACAAAAATCTTAGTAAGGTTAATGCTTCAAGCAACACCTATTGAGAGCACCAGACCACCTGCAGCACAAATTATCTGTTTTCCATTATTTGGAAACTTTAATCTCCATGCAATTAATCAAAAGTACAGGCACAATTTAAAGGTACGTTCTTGTGGCTGTGAGGAAGCATATTATTTGTAATGTAATAGTCTTTATTCCTCGCGTCTTTGTTCCTCACTGTAGAGGGTAGAAGCCCACATGCAGCCTCGCCAGAGGTTGAGTCCCGGCTATACTGAGCTCTTGTCCAAGAATAAGCAATTTAATTACTGACAACAAACCGGCAAATTAACTGCAGTCACTCAGGAGCTGACTACAATTACAGGAGGTGGTTTCTCCAGGATATTCCCATTAGAAAGAGAAGAACCAGCAGCCAGCAACCTGTGGTACAAAACTTGTAGTCTTATACTACCTAATACACGCACCTGCATTTTGGTAGTATCCACAGGTATATATGAAAACCAAGTGGTTAATGGACTCATAGTATGTGTAATACTCTACCTATCTCTTTCTGGCTGCAAATTGTTTTCCATTAAGCACCCAGCAAGTAAGTAATTTCTTTCAGTGGTCCTCCAAACTCAGCACTAGTGTAGCATCTTCAAGCTCCCCTTTGGTAATGAGTGGTTTCCATTTATCCCTGGGGTGCAATCCTATTTTTGCACTCCTGCCAAAACTCTGAGGTACCTCATTGGTGGTGATACTTCCAGGGTCACTTCCAGTATACACCGTTACTTTCATTTCTTTTACTAATTCCAGTGTTAGTGACACTTCCAGTAATTCCTGAAAAAGACGGAATTTGTCACAGAATGCTAGAAATACTGAGGTTGGGAGGGACCTCTGGAGCTCACCTGGACTCATCCCAGCTCTAAGAAGGACTAGACTCAACTTATCAGGGCCTTGACAAGTAGTTTTGAATGTTTCCAAGGATGGAGGTACCTGAGCCTCTCTGAGCACCCACCCTAGTGCTGCACAGTCCTCATGGTGAAGGCTCTTTCCTTTCTACTGATTCAAAGTTCCCCTTGTCACAACTTCCGTCCATTGCCTCCTGTCCTTTCTCTGCACACCTCTGAGGAAATATTGGCTGTATATTCTCCACAACTCTCCTTAAGAGAGTTAAAACTTGCAACTAAATCAACCCTTAGCTTCCTTTTCACCAGGCTAAACATAGGCAGTCCTCAGAAATCATATACACCTCCATGTTAATGGCCCTCCACTGTGCTCTCTCTTGTTTGTTGATACCTTTTGTTCATCAGAGACCCCCAAACCAGACAGGGTTGTGCAATTCATCCCTCTTCTTCCCTAGTGTGAATCTCAGAAGTTCAATGTCTGGAATCACAGCTTGGTTCTGGTATTGCAGAGCATCCAGCACCATGGGACTCTGCACCTCCATGGGTTTTGTCTAAAAAGCAGTAAAAAGGTTACAGGCTTCAAGCCTGGAAGTGTTTAACATGCATGAAAAGCACACAAATGCCTTCACGATTAGTGCATCAGACAAGAAAACAGGACTGAAACTATTAGAACTATTGATGAAAGAAGAAAATAGAAAGCCATTAGGCTATCTAAATTGTGGAATATTTGTAAAGCATGAAAGCCATGTCCACATGCTGAGACCTGTCAAGAGTACAGAGACCATAAGTTAAAACCTGTAAAATTAATCAAGCATGTTGTTTCTGTAGGCAGAAGACAGCTGGTAAGTGACCCTGGCCTCCCTGCTGAACACCAGGCTCACTGCTGTGCACATTTACCTTCTACTGAAAGATTCATGAGCCATTTCTCAGCCAGATGGAGCAGACTCCAGGCTCCATCCACAGGCATGGGGGTACCAGGTGAGTGGTGCAGGCTTTAGCTGAGCCCTGCAGCTGAACTGGAGAACTCAGAAATTAATCAGAGCATCCCAGTCAGGGGTGGCAGGAGGTACCTAAGGACAGCAGCTCCAGCCCAGGAACCTCCTCACACAGCTGAGGACCTGGGAAGGAGCTGGACTCTACAGAGCATCTCCTTCTGCACACTGTCAACAGGGGCTTATTTGTAGCTGCTGCCTAAAACCTGCCTTCACTGAAGTATGCACATAGGAATTACATCCTTTTCTTTTGTTCCAATAGAATTATTTCACCATGGTATAAAATCACACAAAAATAAAACTTTAAAACATTTTTTTTTCTGTAGTACTACATATATATATTATAATATGGTTCAGCATGTCTTACCTTTAAAATCAACCCTTTTTTCTCCAATATCATGAAAATACAAAGATTAACAATGAAATAGAATGTTGGTCTAAACTGACTATGACTAACAGAATGCACTTTGGAAAGGTTCATTTTTTTCTACATGAGATGAAAAACAGTTGTCATCACTCTCCCGTGAGACAGTCACTGTAATTTCTGTTCTATAAGGATGCAATTACTGTGAGATGTTAAGTCCCCTCTAAAAGATGCTTGAACTCACTGCAGGGCCATTATAATTTACCAACATCACTTCACAGAGATCTCGATGATTTTTCTGCCATTCGGTTTCAGATAATATGGCCTCAATGACTTCAAGTTTCATTTAAATGTCAAATTCAGATTAGATCTCCAGCATGGCTGAATTCTGACCACCCACTTTGATGTGAAATTATATGGCTAGGTTGATAGAGCCCACACTCATAAGCATATTGCGTCATTTTAAGTACCCAGAGAAGTAGATAGCTTTGTCTAGAAAGACAAAAAAGGATAGTAATGGAAATCAGTTCAGGACAGGAATCTTAGATGACAGTCGTCCAGCTCAGAGAAGAGAGAAACTGCAGAGAGCAGTGCCTTTGATGGAGTATTTCTCATGAGTTAGGGTATAGGACAGATATCAATTTATACTTGGTATATTTGTATCGGTTTAGTTAGCAAATCTTCACAAGTGTGCTGGTTTTAGCTGGGATAGAGTTAATTTCCTTCATAGTAGCTACTACTAGGCTATGGTTTCAATCTGTGCTGGAAACAGTGTTGATAGCCCAGGGATGTTGTAGCTGTTGCTGAGCAGCCCTTACACAGAGCCAAGGTCTTTTCTGCTCCTCACACCACCCCACCAGAGGAGGCTGAGGGTGCACAAGGAGCTGGAAGGGGACACAGCAGGGACAGCTGACCCCAACTGATCAATATCTCTTTGGAGATACTAAAAAAAAAAGTCTATACAAGGTGCTAGGCAATTGGATCTCAGTCCTTTCCAACCTCAACTATTCTGTGATTTCATTATTCTGTCTGAAAAGGAATAATAGTTTGTTTTCCCTTATATATATAATCTTTCAACCAGCCTGACAGTGTCAAAATCAGGTCATCTCATCACATTAATGAAGGGTGGGATTGTTACACTGGGATATCATGGGTGTTTTAGTGACTGAAAGTGAACATCATACACAGTTGGGATGAAGGAAATCCCGATTGCCAGGTTTTATTCCTAGTATCACTGCTGTTTTGATGAATGAAATGGTTTAACCTCTCTGTGTCTTACTTATCTACATGAATAATGCAAACACATTTTATTCCTTTATATAATTAGCATTGAATGTGGTTTATCAGTTAATGTCCTTAGCAAGCTTGGAGATCATTATGTGAAAGGCATCACGTGTAGTACTAACATCAATTATTGAAACAGGTATATTAACAGGAGATAGAGATTAGCAGGAGAGAAATAAAGACCAAACTAACACGTGTCTTTGTGGGGTTGTACAACTGACTGACACAAATATTGCTTATTAGTTAAATACAGGCTCTACAATGCACGTTTGCAAGCATTCGATATTGACAAACAGAGCACCCATTTGGCCAAGTCCCAGGCTGTCTCCAAACCTCAGAATAAGAAACTGAGTCAAAACATAATTCAGAGTGTAAGCTCAAAAGTCTAAAAAATTAATGTTAGTCATCTTCATTAAAGCAGCCTTCCTCATGCAATCACTTCAGCCCCATATTCTTCCTTCCTCTGAGCAAAACCAGCACCGCTGCTTTGAAATAAATATTTGAGCATTAAATCACAGAATCACAGAATGGTTGAGGCTGGAATGGACCACTAGTGATCATCTAATTCAAACTCCCTGCTCAACCAGGGTCACCTAGAGCACATCACTCAGGTTTGTGTCCAGACACTTCTTGAATATCTCCAGGGAAGGAGACTCCACAACATCTCTGGACAACCTATTTCAAAGCTCAGTCACCCTCACAATAAAGATGTTCTTTCTCATGTTCAGGTGCACTTCTTATGGTTTACAACAGAGTCCATTGCCCCTCACCCTGTTGCCTTATACCACTGAGAAGAGTCTGGACACATTCATTTGACACCCTACCTTCAAATACCTACATATATATATATTTCTCATATGTGTGTGAACCTCATGAAGTTCAACAAAGCAAATCACAAGGTCATACACCTCAGCTGAGACAGTCACAGGCATGGCTACAGGTTGGGCAGAGAAGTGATTCAAAGCAGCCCTGCAGCCAAACGGCTCATGCATGAAGTCTGTTCCTGAAGCACTTCACCCTATGGAAGACACCCACGCTGGAGCAGTTACTGAAGAGCTGCAGCCTGTGGGAAGGACTCACACTGGAGAAGTTTATAGAGGACTGTGTCCTCTGGGAAGGACCCCATGCTGGAGCAGGGGAAGAGCGTGAAAAGGAAGGGATAGCAGAGATTACATATGATGAACTGCCCTCAGTCCTGTTCCCCATTCCTCAAGGGGTGGAGGTAGAGAAATCAGGAATGAAGTTGAGCCCAGGAAGAAGGGAGGGGTGAGGGGAAGGTATTTTAAGGTATTTTTCTTATTTCTCATTATCTTACTCCATTGTTAACTTGCAATAAATTAATTTCCCCATGACAGTAATTGGTAAGTTACCTTCCTATCCTTATCTTGACAGATGAGCTTTTTCATTGTATTTTCTCTACGTATCTTGCTGAAGAGGGCAGTGATAGAGCAGCTTGGAGGGCACCTGGCAGCCATCTATGGTTAACTCATCACAAGCAGTTCATGCGAATTGAACTTGTTATGCCAAACCTCATTATGCTGCTCTTACCAGAACAGCAGCACAACAAGGCTTGGCATACTCATCCTGAGAAACAACCTGACGTGTACCCATGAGACTTGAGCCTGTAGCATCAAAATCATAGCATTGCAGTCAGCTTGGAATTTCATCCTTTTGAGGAAGTCTGAAGAGTAGGTGCCATAATGGCTTGGTCAGTGATCAGGAATGTTACCCAGATAAAAATAACAGAACTGATGCACTGCTGGTTCCCAGTAGACTGTGTCTTCCCCTTGGAGGGAAGGGACTTTGAGGTAATCATCTGTTCCTCTTTCCCCTAAACCAAGGGCAGGCTTTCAAACAGAAGGTAGATTGGAAGCCTCCCATGGTGTACCATACCCTAATCCCAGTGACCATTATAGTTAAATGTATTTCTATCCTCTTCTGTTAAACCATTAGTTAATCAATGACTAGCTTTGAACACCAGGGTTATACTCATTAAGTTAACTTTAAATAAATCAATAACAGATAAAATTCCTATTGGTTTTGGGCAGGCTTTAAAAGAGGCAATTTAGAAACTGATTTTTCAAGGGTTCAACTCTAGCAATTGGCAAGGGCACAAAAAACCCCTCAGCTTCCATCAATGTTATAAATGTTTTTATAGAAACATTAAAGTAACATTTTCAAGGGAGTTCAGCACCCCAGATTCCCAGCCTGCCTGAAAAACCTGCTACTGGCTTGGTACTGAAATACCTGCTGAGAGTTTACATCAGTCACTAGCTTTTAAAGGCAAAAACTCTGTGCTGCCTACCACAAGCAGAAGGGGACTGCTCAGTACATACTCAGTACCAAAGGAAAAAATAATATTTTCTGAAGGAAAAAAAAACCCAAAACATTTTAATGAATGATTTTGCATTTCTTTGTCTATCCATTAGGAGAAAAGAAACAAGGCAATGGAAGAAAACTGCAAGGAGAGAAAATAACTCTTTAGGGAAATGCTAATACCTAACATTTGCATTTCTATTTTTCAGCTAAAGGGCTGTTGTGTGTACTATAATACTATAAAGGAAAGACATAAAATCTTGATTACTTTCATGCCTAACAGCCAAATCCCATTAGTGGGGAAAAACGTGTTTTACCACTTTTTCTAAGTTTAAACTGCTAACATTTTTCACACTTAATTTTCAGATTATACTATAAAAGTCCATCATGATCAAATGCAAGGACCCCACAGACGCTGAGAAAATGAGCCAGGCCACTGGTTGGTTATAAAAAATTCCTAAATAGCCTACCATCAAGGAACAACTAACATTTGGCAATTATCAGGAGCTAACCCCAAAACTGGGAAGTATTTTTCTGTGCCTTAAAACAAGGTATGGGTTTTGAGTGCTAGCTTCCCAAAAAATCTGGAAAAGAGGCAAGACCAAAGCCTCATGTCCTTCCATGGATTAGTCCTTCAGCAGTTACACCAGTAGAAGTTGTTCCAGTAGCTCTAATAGAATCACTTGTGGAGATTTTAATAGCAAGTAGAGTGGAGAAACACATCTCACTGCAATAGCTGTTACCTCTGTGTTCCCTAGAGAGACCCTGCCTGAGCTGAAGTGTGACCCAAATACAGTCACGTTACACTGAATGCTGTAATGAGTGCTACTATAATTATCCACATAGTAGGCAACTCCATTCAATCCAGCATGTAGTTCATGTCAGCCAGTCTAAAGCACATCTTTGCAAATGCCATTCAGAATTAAGCCTGCTAATTGAAATAACAAGCGAAACCCCCAATTACTTTTAATGCTTCCTGATGATTTCTGTAGGGCACATTGTGGAATCCTGCTGTGATTAATTGGCTGGTTGCAAGGAGATAGACACCTGAAGTGTCCCACAGTGCTTTACACCTGATTATTAGCACGCTGGATCATCACCATGACTTGAAAGCATTCAGATGGACAAGAAGAGCATATTGCCGTCAAAATCCCAGCATAGCCACTGGCTAGGGGGAAGAACATAGGAGGCTTCATGTTTAGCATGTAGCAAAAATGACTAGTCATACAATCTTATTATATACGATGTCTAACAGTTCATCTTGTTGCTTCACAGACTATCAAGCTAGTAAAAACAGCAAAATCAGGCCTGATATTTTTCTTTGTTGTAGACAAAACCAAGATTGCTGTTTAGTTTCTTTCATAACTTGAATACCAATAAAGTATCTGTTCTTGTGTGTCTGCCCCTGAGTGATTTTATCCCCCTTCTTTATTCGTGTACCCTCCTCTGGTTTTGAATTATCCAACCCTCCTGATTTTGAATTATCCAACCATTATAATAACCATGCATCCTGGAATCTTCCCATTCTGGGACTTTTTTGGATGCACAAGCATTGGGAGATTCTTGGTCTCAGGATATAGGTTGTTGCATACAGTTCCTCTTTCATGACTCCTTAACTGCTAGGTACATCTGGTCTCTTAATGAAAGTTATACTCACCAGGAATAATCACATAAAACCCACTAAATATTCTCAGGCCTGTTGCGAGCCGTGCTCCCCTTCATCTGCATATTGCCTTCCCTCTTCTTTGAGTGGTTGTTTGAGATGGAGTGACTCACACCGAACACCTTGGGATACCTTCAGCAGATAGAAATGAGATTGCTGAAAGCTAATTTAATTAAAAATGACAGGAACAGCGTGTTTACCTGTCTAATCTGATTTATTAGTGGTCCCCTGCCAGGTAATTTGGATGAGATTCCAGTCACATGAACACATTCACATGCTTGGCCTCTTACAGATATTTAAGAAGAAACGGTTCTTTCTCATGGAGTTTGCAGTGTAAGAAAAATCTGGTCAATTCACTTTCTTTCTTTTTACCCAGTTGGTCCTTTAAGCAAGCCACCACTGAAAGTATGGAGCACAGTTAATTTGGGAGATCTGAAGAACAAAGAGAAAGGCAGGTTTAAGTCAAATTAGCTCTGTCAAAATTTAATTTCTTCTTCTCTGGAATTATTTCTAATATTAAGGAGTTTTTAACAGAACATTCATAACAGGCCCATAAGTGGGTGGGTTATGCCTTCAAACATTCATAATTCAATGGACTGGATGTCGCACAAGAGGAAAGGACTGCAGAAAACAGTCAGTTTATTACTATGTAAACCTATAGTGTAGTATAATATTGCTATTGTCACTAAGAAGTTGCAGGCTTTGTACTTAGCTTTTAAGGCCTCGGGAGAAGGCCGGTCTGGCCTGGTCCATCTGAGCTTTCCTTGATCTGTACAAGCTGCATAAACTTGACGATCTGGAGCTAGACAAAACTGGCTTTGGGGGTAACAAAGAATAAGTATTTCTAACAAACACATGTAAAATGCACCATATATAGTAAATTCAGTCAATGTGGAGTTGCAGAGCAATGAAGAAAGGGTGAGGTGTAAAAGTGTATTAGCAAACACATAAACATGGCCCCATGTGGGTTCTGAAATGTGGGAGACTGCCACCATGCACATCCTAATCCTCCAGCAAATTACTGTGAATGCTGACAACTGGCCAAAACGCTCCCACAACCAAAATGAAACAAGGGGAAAGGTGAGGCAGGAAAGGTCTAGAAACTAAACAGAGTGAGGATAATAATTTTAACTGCATTCCTATCATTATTATTATTGAAGCTTTTTCTGCATTAAAATATTCTTTTTTCTGTAATAATAAGATCTGGACTATCATTGATTCTTGGATTAGGCTTCAGATTAGACAGACTTCAGATAGAAATCAGATTTCAAACACACTAGCAACAAATTCTTGCTTTATAGATGTTTCTTCCGAAATTCCCATTGCCTTACACACTCCCTATCCCTTCCCTATGCTTTGCTCCCCTAACTGCACACTCCAGAGTGGTGGCCATGCTGAAAATGAACCAATGTCAAATGCGGTGTTATATCCAGTGATTTGTTCTGGGAAGGCAGATAAACTTTGCAATGCATCAGAGTGAAGGGAAGATTATCACCAACTTCATTAACGCTGGAACCCTACTCAGTTTTATTATCCGAGCATTATTAGCATTTCAAAACTATCTCATTCCAACAGAATGTAAAATGCAGTAATAAGTACCTGTGAGATTTCTATAGCTATGTCCTGACAGTACAGCAGCAGCATTTTTTTCTACTCTTATTTATTCCTCTTTATTATACATACGCATTTGTTCCAATGTTCTTTTCTATTTTAAGTATAAAACTAGCTGCATTTTAAGAAACAAGAGTTTCGATGCTGTTTATATCTGAAGTGGGTCAGTGATTAAAATAAAAGTTGTATTTTCAATGTAAACTCTCTTAAAAATTACTATTCTCTGTGTTTTCATATTTCAGTGATTATGGCAATATGGGAAGTAAATGCCATATATAAAGAAACCTATAATTTATCCTTTAATACTTTTTTCTTATCTAAAATATATTTCTACAGAGTATCATACAAGCTAATTCTAGCCCAGTTTACACATATACAACACGACCTTTCTTGATGAGAAGCTGAAAGATGCAGGAAATCTAACAGGACACCATATGAGGTGATTTGCAATAGGTTATTCATTTAATCAGAAAAATGAAGAGACATCATGCCTGAAATACCTGTGCAGGGTAATTTTTTACAACATCCACCTCACAATAAGGAAAGAATTTCAGGTGTGCAGGCTGCAGGCTAAAGCTGTTCACTCATTAGGGCAGAGAGAATTCTTTTGTTCTTTGCTTATTCAATTTATATAGACATCCTAACTGATTAAAGTCTTCTTATAACCACAGGAAAAGCAAGTATTATACACTTCTTTCTCTTTTAGTTCAAACTTACCTGAGCTGTTGGTTTATTCTGGACTGAAGAAAACTGCAGCCTTGCACATGATGCCAGGGATTATCCTGAAACCTATGATCATGTTGAAGCTTTGCAGCTCTGTAGTGCCGCAGTTCCACCTGAGGCTACAGCCACTTGGATCCCATCACAGATGAGTGTCATACGCTGGTCAAGGTACTTAAGTCCAAGTTTCCAGCAGTTTAATGCTTGCCATCATTTCTTCCTTTGGTAACTTTTCAAAGGTTTTTCCTCAGTCTGGAGTTACAATTTTCTGAAAATAAACCCTAAATGTTTTTTCTGTCATTTCCATCTTAATAACTCCTTTACTGGCGAAGCGTAGGGATGGGGCATCTAAAGCATCCCATGGGATACATGTTGCATTTTCAGGGCAAAAACTCATTACTTGTCAAATTCATGTGTTCTTACATAAATTTTGTGTCTAGCTATCCATTTTGGTTGGTAGATTTCCTATAGCTCACCAACACTTGGATGGTTCTGAGCACCCCATGTGTTGCTCAAGAAAGCTGGAGGTCAGGGTTAGTGCAGGGTGTTGATCTGACTCTAATTCAACCTCAGTAGTGAGTTATCCAACACCGTGGAGAAAAAAAAACAAGCCATTATGCAATTACTCACTTTTGCACCCTGAACTTTGCTCCCCTGTATCTATGCTTTAAAAATGGGAGCCCTCCTACACCCTGGGAACCATCTGAACCTACCAAGGCAACTTATCCAGCCCTACCACCGTGCCTGCTGGTGGGTCTCCCAAAGGCAAGTTATTCTGACACCAGCAGGCTTTCCCTGAGCATCCAGCCTAACAGCAAGTAAGGACACAGCCACAGGGCAGGCAAGGGGTTAAAGTCCTCAGGTAGTAAGGAAGGGCTGGCTGGGGAACCCAACGCACCCCAGAAACATCAGGGCAGTGCAGCACATCTGGATCACCTGAAGAGTGCAGAGCACAAGGCTTTCTCTGCCACAAGAAAGCATGGTTTGTCACAGCACTGCTTTGCAACAAAGTTCCAAGCCTTAATCTGGATTTGTCCCTTTGTTTTAAGAATAAGCATATTCTTACTTAAGAGCTGCTTCTGGCAGTGCGGTGAGGGCCATAATGGGAGAGTTGGTATGAACGTACTTTCTCAAACAAGTGAAATCATTCCTTTAAACTGTTAGATCAGGAACTGAATAAGTGTTTGTCATCTAATTTCTGCTCTCCCACACATTCAGTGAAGTCAGTGAAAGTTTAGGCACCTAAAAGCTATTTTGGATTGACTTCAGTCTCCTAATCTGTCAAGAAGAACGAAAAGTGAATTCTGTACTTCTCTAATAAGAAGTGATCTCATCGCAATCCACTTATTTCTGCAATTACATGTAGCTCATTAAGAGTGAGTTATTTCACTTAATTTTTATCTCTTACCAAGAAAATCCTATTAGGCAGCTAAAGCAAAAGTCAGCAAACAAGCAGTCAAAATAAACTCTTGCTACAGTAAATCAATTGTTGTGTGCTGAGTTTTATTCATCTTCAGACTTTCTACTCAAAAGCCTTCACCTAAACGTGTATTCTCATCTACTCAGACCTCTAGTAAAATCTTTTGCACAGCTGACACTCCAGAACTTGTTAGTCTGCACTTTGTGACTGACTTTCAGCTGGAAATTATTAAAACTACAGCAACTCCTACACTGCTTTACAGTTGTTGACCCACATTGATTTGTGGTGCTGTGTTGACCATGGATTGAGAAAAGAACAGCATCCTAAAATGAAAAATAGAAGGGAGGAAAGAAATGGACAATAAAACAGAAGTGAAGACTGCTGCCCCTCCTTGGTAGCGGTTATACTGATGCTGGCAATCACACATGACCTCTTGGTGATGTGCCTGGTGCATTGAGCAGTGAAGCTGTGGGGCACCTCATCAGCCAGACTCAGGGTGTCTGATAGGCTCAGTGAGCACTTCCACCAGTTCCCTCAGTACACTTGGAGTTATTTTATAACTATAATACAATGCAGTTTTTATTAGTGCAGTTCTAATGATACTAACACTCATAGTCCAAATGAATCATTACCGAAGAGCTATACACAATCTGAAATTGCTATACACAATGTGGGCTTACTCAGTAGTCATTCACAGAGCTAAACTAGAACAAGATAGGCAATAATCAGTTGGACTACATTGTGTAAATAACATAGGAAAAATTATCTGCCTCCTTGCAAAAGTTTCCAATCTGAATACATTCTTAAAAGTGACAAAGAATGAAATCCTCTGCCTTCTCCTTTGAAAGCCCTTTGGAAAGTAACTAATTTGAAGGTAAAAGCACCAAAAAGAAATCTTCATAATACAGATTGGAAAGAGTTCATTCTTCCTTCCTTCACTGGGTTGGAAGCTGAGAAATATCAGGCTTATTTCTTCTTGTAAGACTTTCACTACATTTGAAAGCTTTTGCCACATAGAATCAACTAGGTTGGAACAGACCTATAAGATCATCAAATCCAACCATTACCGGTTACATTATAAACACTGACAGCACAAAGACACTGCAAAAAGTCATTGACGATGCAAAGCTGATGTTATTTTTACCAAAATACTAATTAAAATGTGAATAGGAGAAAAGCTAAATTAGCATCCTACCCTGAATGCAGAGAAAATCTCACCACCACCTGGTACATGGGGAGGCAGAAGCCACAGGCCAGGGAGGCAGTTCTCTGTCAGTTTTTCCCAAGAATATGGCTGTGTGAATTGATGCTGCATTGTCAAGTACAGAAACAACACCATGACATTATCTAACTATCAGTGAATTAATTAACAGCAATGCTCTTTTGCAAACAATAAGGTCAGGGAAAACTGTGCACACAGAGCAGAAAGAAACAGCCTTCAAATTGATTTTATCATCCTCAAGGGATGCTTTTATTATTCATGGCATGAAATAATGCAATAGCATTACTCCTACAAGAGCAAGAAATATTTTAAATGCTACCGAAGTATTTGGCATGAAATCACCTACGGAAAAGGCCACCCATTTCATCCAGGAGGTCATTCATGAACTGATACTGTGTAATTCCTCAGCTCTTCTTAATCAAGAACAGGTCATTATTTTACCCTCTGGTGACTGAAAGCCTTCATGATGTTGCTGAGAGTTCATCATAGTCATGCTGTCAGAAAGCCAGGCTTGCTGCCTGTAGCCTCCCAAATCCAGCCTCCAAGGCTCTGCCCTCATTCAGTCCTGCACTCTTGAGATCAGACTCCAGTTGGAGTGTTGCCTCCACTGTCTGCCCTTTCACAACTGAAACCTTGGAGCCTTTGCACCCCTACCTTCCCTGAAAATCTCCACAGGATAATTCATCTTCCCTATGACATACATGTGGAAAAAGCCGCTATTATCTCGCTTTCATCTCTGCTAATCTTTGTTCTCCAACTGAATGAGCCATGAAACCCTCTGGCTACTCAGCACTGCTGCCGTCCTTGGGGATGTGAGCATTGAGAACAAGATGAAACACCACTGAATTACTCACTCTTTCTTGTCTTGTCCTTGGGCTTTGAACCTCTGGCATTCCGAGGTGCTCATATTGCCAACCACCCTGAAGAACATGAATCATCCCTTCTTTCTCCCAGATCACAGACTGCAAAAAAGGGACGGCGCGAGTTAGAACATCAATAGATAAATGCTGATACTTTCATTTAACTTTTTAATTTTTCCTTTCTGCCCCTGAACTTAAGCTCTTAATTTTGTCTTTGATAACAATTGATTCAAGTATGATTTTGAGATAAGAATAAAGGAGAGTGAGCAGAAATGCCACCCGCTTTAGAATCTGACAATCTTACAAACACAACTACTTCTGTCATAATGCTTTTCTAACTGTTATTGCAAGGAACTTGATTTTACTGCCTTTATAAACAAGCACAGCACAGCGCTAGGATCCCTGAAAAACAGTGGTTACCAGCTTGCTGAAGTGTCCCACGATATGAGTTCCAAAGGAAGAATCCCTACATGGTATTACCAAATCCCGTCTTCCTTAGTCTCCTCAGCAGAGGCAGTGATCCCAACCATATTTGATTCCAAGTAAGCTCATTTCAAAATCTGAGCTGGGGGACTGGAACTTTTTTAAGTGTTTTGAAGAAAAAAGCGAAAAGCAAAAAGATGACAAAAAAGGGAAGAAACTGTCTGTTACCCCTCAAAAAAAAAAACAGTCTGTCTCAATAAGCAGCGACAGGAAACAAGGTAAAACCCACTGAATTGACCGGTTTGGTTCCAAAGCTAACATAGTGTCAGCAACTTGACAATTTTAATAGAAGCCAACAACTATTTGAAGAATCTGTCATTTAGAAGGACCCTCTGCTTTTTATTGTATCATACACTCTGTCCATTTTGAGATACAGGGAGAGAACAAAAGCAGAAGATGGATCCTTTTCAGAAAAGGATGGGATTAAAACAAAATGCCTTAAAGAAAAGAATATTTGGGGTATCACAGCAAGCACAGTAAGTAATCAAAGGTGTTTGTTAGCTGAGGGGTAGATCCCCATGCTTCTAGTGCTGAAAGTCTGTCCTCTGCAATGCGTATGGTCAGCATCTGTTACGGACAGCGGTAAACAAAAGATGCGAGCAGTTTAGGGAAATGCTGTTATTTCCACTTTTCGTTTTATAAAAAACAAGACAAAGCTGATCTCTGTTTTGCTGGTTTGTTTTGGTTTTTTTTTTTTCTACTAAATTAATTTGAAATGCTGACATCTTATTTTGAGGCACATAATTAAAATAATGTGTTTTGAAACTCACAGTATTGACTGTTGGTTTCATAGGACACACATAAATCATTGTTAGGGTTAGTCTTTTCAATCTTAATAACAGTTTTGCTTCAGCTATTGCCATGCATAGGCTGCTCATCCATCTTAACTACCTCCCCTGACCATATTCCTTGGGCTACTACCAGAATATCCCCACTGCCCTTGATAAATTTCATAGTTAGTCAGAATAAATCAACACATTATCTACGAGTCCCTGGAGTCCTATACCCAGAGGTAACTAAACCAAACCCCTGGTAAGAGATACGAAGAGAAATGTACTCCAATGTCAGTAACTGATTCAAAAGTCAATGCTTCTGAAACATTTTACTTTATTGATGTATTCAGCCATTAGAAGGTCATTTTGGCTGAAATATGAAACTAAATGTTTCATTTCGTTTCCTTATGAAAAAGATACATCAAAATTTAAGTTTTCCTATGAAAAATTTAAAGCAAAAAATCCGTATCATGATCTCAATCTCTTGACTATTAATGTCAGGGTCCATTGATAACAAATGGACAATTTTGATCATTTCCTATAGAGGGCAGCAAGATATGTGTTAGCAAATCCTTTCTGATGACAGTTATCTGAGTGCAAGTGACCATAACTAATTACTCTTTCTTGCCCATCCTTGACAAAGACAATAATAAGATAAAGATGATAAAGATGAAGATAATCATAAAGATAGAAATAAAGATTAAGATGATGAAGATGATGACGATAAAGATGATAAAGATAAAAGTTAAAAGATAAAGCTTAAAGATAAAGATAAGATAAAGATGTCATTATCCAACTCACTGTTAATTATCGAAACAACCATCACTGTAAAATTATCCAACCATATTATCCAACACATACTCAGTGCTTCAGGACACACCTGGAATACTGTGTTCTGTGTCAGTCCCTGCTATACAAAAAGGATGTGGACAGGCTTGAGAGGATCTAGAGAAGAGGCACACGGACTATCCAAGGACTGGGAAGCTGCTGTAAGAGGAAAGGCTGAGAGAGTTGGGCTTGTTCAGCCTGGAGGAGAGAAGGCTCGGGGGAGACCTTATCACCATGTTCCAGTATTTAAATGCTGGCTACAAAGAAGACGGAGAGTGCCTGATACAAGGAGTCACGCAGAAAAGACAAGGGGTGATGGGCACAAGTTATTCCTGGGGAGATTCCAGCTGGACACAAGAGGAATTTTTTTCACAATGAGAACAATCAGCCCTTGGAATAATCTCCCCAGGGAAGTGGTGCATTCCCCAACATTGGACACTATTAATATTCGGATGGACAGGGGCCTGGGACATCCAGTCTAGGTCATGCTTTGCCAAGAAAGGTTATGCCACGTGCTCCTTGAGGTCCTTTCAACCTGGTGTTCTGTGATTGTCAGAAGTCAAAAAACTTTCTGCAAAAGGACAGGAAAAAAAACAAGTTCAGGTGAAAAACTGCGACCCCTGAGACTTTTCTCAGGCTGAAGTTTTCTAAGGAAGAGGTTTTGGATCCAGCAGTGTTTAACAGGCAACTTGAAGTCAAGCATCTGAGCTGGTGTAGTAGGGGCTGCTGTGCTGAGTTACCTCTCGGCACACACTATTTCAGATGAGTACAGCTCTCACTGCTGGAAAGACCAGAATTTGAATTCAACATCACCATAATAACTCAAGGTCCTTTCAATTATAACAAAGGAGTTGTGGAAACTGGTGGTTCTTCTACCACAATTTTCATCTTCTGTGGATAAAAGTCATAGATCTCTACAGCAGAATTATTACTGGTTTTTTTTAATGACTTAAAAGGAGTGTCTCTATTTCTCTTGGGCAGATCAGTCTGACTTTATGATTCATCTTGGATTTGTCATTGTAACCACTCCATGCTCATTAATCCACTATGAACACATATATCTCCTCAAAATCTTAAATTAACATAATGCTTCTATACTCATTTAAACTGGGTTGATGAGACTGATTTAAGATGTAAATAATTGGGTCACATTGGTCTTTATTACTGCTTGTAGAACCTCAACTGAAAAACACCACCTTCTACTGCAAAATATCCTCTCATTGAGACTAAGTTTCAAAAGTGCACTTTTCTGCCCCAAGCAGCACTATCCATGGCAATTTTATGCTTAAAAAAACACAGCAGAAAAATCCTAATTGCATTGCTTTTGGCTATCTTCTCCTTCTCTCATTCGTACATCATTTATCTTCTTTTTAGGAGGTGAAAACATCAGCTCCTCTGTAGAAGGAGACAGCTGTTTTGAAGCAATGGTTTCCCATAATACTCTCCTTTTTTATATTCTCCTGTGAGCCATCAAGGTTCATCAATAATTTATACAGCATATAATTATGTAATAAGGCACAAGTGAGCATATTTTCTATAGCTGTTCCACGCACATAACAAGGCCTTGTTCCCTTTAAGGCCTTGAAGTGCGTGTAGTTATGGACCTATAAAACTTCCCCTAAAGAGCCTTACTGCTCTTGTTTTATGTTCTTTTAAAATATCTTGAGGGCTTTTTTTCCTGGAAAAGAGAAATTTCAGGCCTTCCCAATAGAGAATGTTCTTGCTGCTTTAGCTTCATCCTTTTATATGTGAGTACATTAACAAATAATCCAGTGCTGTCCTGCACTGGATTGCCCATTGCCCAAGCTTCACAGGAGCACATCACAGGAAGGAGAACATGGGATCTCAAGGCAGCAAAATCAGAAACCATTGGGTCTGTTCTTTCCTATTTTAGACAAGACACCTCTAGATGGTCCCGTTTTTGGTATTCCCTTTGTTTTCAACAGGATTCCTTTCACACTCATGCTCTAAAATCACTCCAGATCTCAGGTTTTCCATCCTGCAATGGGCAAGGTGTGTGTTTGCTGACTGAGAGGATTCTTGTAATTCACCTGTAAGCAAAAATACTTGCATCCTGTTCGTGCATCCAGGAACGTTTTGCTTTTTACAGCTAATCCTCCACATCTGTGGAAATAAGAGAGATTCAGAAAAATACCATGAGTTGAACATTCTTATTTACAAGTAAATCTATTTCTTATTGCAGCAAAAATTTCCTTTGTGTTAACCAGAAGCTTCGTTTTGTTAAAGAACAAACACAGAAACTGTATGAAGCCAGTCAAAAGATCCCAGTCAGTCTCCCCAGCAGAAAATGCCTTCAGAAATGGAACCACTATTCTGACAAAATACTCCTTCTCTTTGATGAAAAGCTAAAACCTGTCAAAGAAAACCGAAATTAAAGATCGATTTTCTGATGCATTTGAAGCTAAAGCTTTCCTGGAAAAAAATTAAACATTTCCCAGCAAATTCATTTGTTGTCCAGCTTCTGATGTTCTCCTTTCCATAGACTAAGCAGTGACCTCTTTTTGCCCATGGGTTGTTTTCTCAAACATGATAGAAACTGCTCTCTTTTCACACTAGAATAAACATTCACAGCACTAGGGCAACACCTTTGCCAGACATAAAGCATTGTTGTGCCTGTTCAATGATGAATTTTCACACTTAAGAGCCATTTCTTTGTTAAAATAACTCTTTGCCCTGTGCTAAATCTCTTTGAGGCTAAAGTGCTGCATGGATGTTATGCCTGGTCTTCCTAGGTCCACATACAACTCTTCATCCAGCACCACCAACTGAACCCTCTGGGCCAGGACACTGCAACAGAATATACTAAGGGAAGTACTTTTGCTTGAGTGATAGGTCAAACTCAGTTTTGTCTTCCTGATAGAAAACATCTGTATCAGTCAAGCTACCTGAAGTGTCCTCCAGCATAAGACTGCAGGAGAGATAACTCATCTGGAAGATACTGGTTCTACAGTTAACATCCCCATCTTCAATAACTGTGGTGATACTGGCTTCCTTGGTTACTTTTATAGGCTATCTGGATGTAAAACCTTAAAAACAATGAATGGATGTCTTCAATAAAATAACAAGTTTTCTGCCACAGAAGAAATCTGCAGTTAAAGAAAAACAGGAATATAATGCAAACCTGTACTGCTTTGGCAAATCCATTATTTTCACATATAATTATTTCCCACCCCATATACAAAATTCTTTGAAAATAGTTCTATTCTAGCAGCATGGTACAATGGAAAGAGATGAGAAAAAAATGGGATTTAGGCATCTGAGTGCAGGGAGGACCAGCTGCTGCTGAAGGGAAGCCAAGAGCTGAGGGTAAACTCAGCATGGGCCATGGCCTCACTGACCAGGTACAGTCCTGAGGGACCTGAACATGGCAGACAGCTGGGACTGGTAACAGGGTCCTTTGATAGCCCCAAACATGTCAAGCAATAAATGAAGGCTGAAGTCATCCAGGCAGCCAAGTCAGGAGTGAAATTAAATGGGGCCAGAGACAGAGCTGGACACAAGGCTACAAGACGGGTGTCCATCCAGGAGCTGGGGCTGAAGACAAGTCTGCAGCATGAGTCAAAATGGTCCATCCAGAACAGCAGAGCTGGAGATCAACACCCAGCGCAGTCAGAACCAGTGAGGCCCATTGGTGCCTGATGTTAGGCAAGGGCAATTCAATTTCCACTTCCGCCACGGATTTGCACGGTCTTGCAGCAGTAAGTTAACTCTGTGTGTTTCACTGTATTTTGTAAAATAAGCATAATAAAAGCTTGCTCTAATTGCACAGAAGGGAACTGTGAGACTAATTCACTGTGTTCTGAGGAGCTGTTGTGTCCTCAGGCCAAATGTGTGTTACTGGCAACGTTTCTTAATCTTGTAAGTGCCAATCTGAGCAATAGGCACCAAATTCTTTCCTTCCCTAAAGCCACTGAAGACAGACCATGTTTTGCTGTCATACCTGATCACACCACATGATGACCAAAATATCCTTGGGATTACTATTAAAAGGCAGGCCTATTTCAAACCTACAAAAACACTAAAAAAAGCCAACCAAATAAATGAAAAATACATCTCAGTAACAAAAGTTAAGCTGTATTCATCTAAACACAACACTAAGCTTAGCTAAGTATCAAGTAAACATGCTCTCCTGCACTTGTGACACATTTTCTATGTAGAAAAGGGACAAAACTACACATAATAGATGGATGTCCTTGACGTTCAAGGAATCGAAGCAGCAGGGGTCAGTTGCAGACAGCAGAGCAGGAACCACAGCTTCTGGAACTGTTTCCCATGCTGGTACCATTGCCACTGTATGACCTGTCATTCCATCTCTTTGCTTCATTTTATTATGTTTTTGTCCTTCTTATATTTTATTTACCTGGCAAGAACTACAGAATTAGTACTATTATCCATGTGGGTATAATACTCTGCATAGTTGTACCCAAGTGTGTTTGGTAATGCTTAGGGTTATCATACAGAATAACAGAATGGTTTGGGTTAGAAGAAACCTTAAAGCTCATCCGGTTCCAACCCCCTGCCATGGGCAGGGACACCTTCCACTAGAGCAGGTTGCTCCAAGCCCCGTCCAACCTGGCCTTGAACACTGCTAGGGATGGGGCAGCCACAGCTTCTCTGGAAACCCTGTGCCAGCGCCTCAGCACCCTCACAGGGAAAAACTTCTAATCTCAATCTCCCCTCTGTCAGTTTAAAGCCATTTCCCCTTTGTCCCATCGCTACATGTCCTTGTCCAAAGTCCCTCTCCAGATTTCCTGTAGCCCCTTCAGGCACTGGGAGCCGCTTGAAGGTCTCCCCAGAGCTTTCTCTTCTCCAGGCTGAAAAAGCCCAGCTCTCAGCCTGTCTCCATAGCAGAGGTGCTCCAGCCCTTGGAGCATCTTCATGGCCTCCTCTGGACTTACTCCAGCGGGTCCACATCCTTCTTATGTTGGGAGCCCCAGACCTGGACATAGTTCTACAGGTGGAGTCACATGAGAGCAGAGCAGGAGGGCAGAATCACCCCCCTTGACCCTCTGGCCATGATTCTTCTGGTGCAGCCCAGCATACGGTTGGCTTTCTGGGCTGCAAGTGCATATCCCCTGCAGGTATATGAATAACTGCAAGTGCGTATGTTTAGCTTTCTGTCAACCAACACCTCAAAGTTTTTCTCCTCAGGGCTCCTATCAACCCATGCTGTGGCTGTTAACAGATGAAATTTCACACTTAAGAGCTATTTCTCCATTAGAATAACTACAGATTCCTTTTGCCCTGACTACAAGTAAGTAATGAGCATGGGAAGAAAGCAAGGGGTACATTTATACACATAAATCTGTATTCTGCAGAGTGAAAACTACATGAAACTGTGATCAGAATGCCATGAATATGTGGAATAAGCTCTGAATGACAAAAGAGACACAGGAAAATCACTGCAATTGATGAGTGCATCAGAGTCTTAGAGCGTTTGGAAGGGAGGAAAGATGAATGCAATCATTAATCAATGATGCAGTTTTAGACAAACAGGCAGAGTCAGGAATACTTAAGAAAGCTGCAGAGACAAAGTTTGGCCCATCACCATGTGTACCAAGCTGTGAGCCAACCTTACCTATCAAGAGAAATCAGTGTAGAAGAGTTATCTGTTTTCCAGGAGCATAGCAATAGAACATTATGGAACTTTAATGCAGATTTTCCACAGCTGAGATTTGCAGCAAAAAAATCTGGACTTTTATGGAAACAATGAGTTACCTCCTAAGTCCTTGCAGAACACAGTGATGGGCTGGTTGGTTAGCAAACCAAATCCCTATTCTCCTGCTCACACTGGGGTGTGTGCCAATTTTCTTGTTATTTCTGTGTTCTCTCCATTATTATTTACTTGGAATTTTTCTGACACAATATACATTTTGGGGAGACAAAACCCAGCCCAACACAAACAAAAAATCAACATGAACACAAACCATTTCTGGAAAGGGACCTCCATTGATTTGGGGTTAATGTGTAAGATTTTAGAACCTCCTGCAAGAAGTTTCCTGTGTTATCACTCTAAACAGGGCACATCCCAAGCACATGGCATTTAGAGCCCTTTTCAATATTTCAAGACTTTTATTTGTGGAAAGTAAATTAAAAATTATTTTTTGTTTTTTTCTATTGAAATACACAATAGGAAACATTTCCAAATTACTTTTGGAAGATGCAGGTCCCTGTAAACACAGAGCTCCCTTTGGGACCAGTGTGTTCCAGGATGATTATTTGGCTTGTCCATCTTGCTCCTGTATTTTGCCTAACAACAAGTTTGGCGACATGCCATTGTTAAGCTTCTCTTTGTGAAACTTATTTTTGTCTGAATGTGCAATGAAGATATGTGAATGTTTAAGCTCCAACAAGAAGGTAAATAGGGTAATGATTTTGTGTGTTGCTTTTTAAAACAGAATATCTCCTTGGTTTTGGTGTACAATAACATCCACCAATGGACTAAGTCAGTGAGCAAAATTTTAAGACAAAAAAGGCAAAGGAATGTAAATAAAATTGTGTTGATTCCAATGCAGGAGAGAATTTAGCGAGGAAAAGGACATACTGGGTTCATCATCCTTAAATGAAAGACATTGCAGGACCATTTTTAACAGTGCTATTGAAAAAAAGTGAAGTAAATGAAAGTGTCTGACTAAAGAGAATACAATTAAAAATTTACTTTAGTTGTTTACCCATTTTTTTACTTTTATGACAGCACTTGCAGTTGCCCAGTAACTGTAATGGGATGAGGGAATTAATGCCCAGTTTTCAATGATGTCCTCTTCACCGCAGTATAGCGTTGACACTCAGCTTTTGCCTCAGCATTCCTGGAGATCCTCAGAACTATTAAGTCCCATTAAAATTCATTTTTCTAATCACTGAATCATCTTCCTGATCTCCTCTTTAAATATACATCCCAGGTGTACTGTCACCATGCTGTGCAGACAGGAGTATTTTATAACGTACCTGAACCCAGATTTCTAGAAAGAAATTATCAGTGAATTAAACATTCATATTGCCTCTTCCCTAATGGTACATATGTTTTGTGTATGTGTTATAGAAAGTCATACACATACTTAGTGTGGCTAAAGGAAATAATCATCACTTTTAGTCTCCGGTAAGCCAGCAAGACAATGACCCTTATTTAAATCTCAGTGATGATATAAGGAGGATTTCCATTCAAACGTCACTTGGCTCTGGGGAGGCACTCATATACACCAGCAGAAAGCCACCCTTCTGATCTTTGTCCATGGATCTGTCCATGGGCTAAGTCATCGTTAGCAGTTCATGTGTCCCACTCATGAGACACAGACAAGAGGAGTCTTCTGACAGGCCGGAGGGGAATGGAAATAGCCTCAAAGCCTTGTATTTGTGATGGGGGAAAAAAAGTATTTTAAAAAGTTATTGCCTAATAATAAAAAATTCGGATAGGCAAGAGAGTCAAATGCCATCTTTCCATCCAGTACTACCTTTCCAGACAGGGTTTTTTTTCATCAATGACACATCTGACTTGAGAAGGTTGGAGTAGAATGGAGGATCACCTGAAGCTGCAGATGCCTGTATTTAAGCAGATCACCTTTACAGCTGATGAAGAGACCTTTAAAACAGTAAAGAGGAATCCTTATTTAAAAACATCTTTTACTCATCTGTCACTTTAGAGGGCCCAAGGTGACAGCTTAAGCCTAGACATCTTCATTGCCCATAAGAGAAACTAAGATGCATTGCCCCCTTCTGTGTGCTTGGCTTTTTATCTGTTTGCCCTGAAATGCCCTTTAAAATATTGGAAAACAAATGTTCTTTCCTATTTAATATGCATTATGTTATCATTCAGGTTTACATGGAAAATCAATTTAATAAGACGTAATTAAATTATTATCTGTATCATCACGTATAATTATATGTACATTATGTAAGGCAATAAAAATTTACTAGAGACTTTTGAGGTTTCGAGAGCTTGAGTATCTCTGCAACTTCTGCAGGGGCAAGTGAATATGAGCCCTGCTGGGAAAAAGAAGGAGACAGAGCAAAAAGGAAGCATCAAAGTGAAGAAAACACAGCACAAAAGCAGACTAGTGATGGAAGAATACAGCAGTCATCATTGTGTGCACTGGCATCTAATGGCAAACCAGCATGTCCAACCTTGCTGAAACCAGTGGGTTTCAGCATCTCAGGATGCCACTGCAAACTGGGTTGGCAGCTACAGCCTCAGTTCTTTCATGGGTAGAACTTCCTATGTCATATATCCTACAAAAAGGTCTTTGGGGCTCAAAGGGTGAGCAGGAACACACCCAATCACTTCTTATGAGTCCTAGTTCATAGTACACAATTACAGCTCATTTCTACTTGTGTTTGCCCTCTACAAGTGAGCTCAGTCCCTGTCCTGAAGACAGCCTGAAGATGCTGAGAATGGTGAAGATTCTCTGGGACACCATTTCAGCTAATCACAGTGGAAGGACACAGGGACATCTCATTTGTACAGACTTCCATACAGCCAGTACTACAAGCTCCACTGTGGCAGTGATTTTTCCTGTTGACTCCAGATATTTAGCTGAAAACAGAAAGATCTCTGAGAATGCCTAAGACAGATCTGAGATGTTTCAAGAGAGTGAAGCTCATGTCAGGACTGATGAACTATAAAACCAGCACAGTTAGATGGATAATTGGTTTTTTGTTTAATTTATCTCCTTGCTTTCAATGTTAGGCACAGCTAAATTAATTTTTATTGTGGATTCATTTGAAATATAAGAATAGTTTATCAGCAGATTTGTTAGAATGCAGTGTAAGATGGTGATAGCAGTAAGATTTCATATCCAAAGACCAGTAAAAATATTCTGATAATCACTTTGCCATGAGTGTAGTGCCATATGGTTTGGAAGCCTGAATTGTCTAGGAGACACGACTGCAACTTGAAGACATTAAAAAACCCTCAGGAATAAAACATGAGACACCAGAGGCCAATAAAATAATGATGTTTAAGGTCTTATTACCGCCTTGAATGGCAATGAAGGCTGTGCTGGTTATTGCAGAGTGTCTTTACAAGGAAGAAAATTCTGCACAACGAGAACTAAAATTTTAGGGACAGTGAGTTTCAATTTGCACATTAACATCACTAAATCACACCAATCCACATCATTTGAGAGTCCCACTTCGGGTTTATCTGATGCCTTTAGATGAAAACAAAACGATCTTTGACAACAATTGAACTTGAAGAAGAATGAAAAAGAATGAAGGATAAGAATCTACCCAGATGCAGAGAGATTGTTCTGGAGCTTGCACAATAATTAATCTAGGATGGAAGGATGTGCAACATGCTTTTTCAGGTAATGGTAGGCTGTGCAACACCAGCAAAGTCTGACTAAAAGCACTGGGTGGTTGGTAAGAATATTCTCCCTACCAGAAAAAGACATTTAAAAATATTACTAATAAATGATCACGAAGCTGTTTTATTCTGCCTGTGCTCAGCACACTGACTATGAAAATGGTGTTTTCCTCTGAGTATCCCATCTCTAGGTTGCAGTCATGCCTCACCCGACATATTTTACCTCTAAGCCTTTCCCAGTCAGGACAATTGGTACATTTCTTGTCCATTCATTAAGGGATGTTGGAGGATGGGATCACCAATGCTGCCCACCTCATCATCACTGACAGCCTTGATAGCAATGCTTAAGCAGGCATGACCCGTGGCAGAGATAGCTTCTGTGTCACTGTGTACATTGCTTGCCAAGCACTCCCAGGCCTCTCCAATGAACCTGCAACAACCAGCAACCCACCCTGCAACAGAAATAGCAGGCAAGATTGAAAGCACAGACAGTGCAACCTGTCCAACATCAGGCAATAATCAGGTGATGTTAGTGAATGCTGGTGGAAAGGGTGGCTTTGTTTTCTTCTATCAACCTCTCAGCATTTGTCAGACACTTAGGTGTTCACATACTCAAGGGCTTGTCCAAAGGGGCCTTTCATTTGCCTACAGACTTCAAATGCTACTGCAGTATAAATGCCACCATGTTAAGTGCTACCCACAATGCTACCCACTCCTAGGCCTTGTGCTGAGTTTTTACCCTGTGGCTCTTTTCATTTGTTCTGCTCTGCTTCTGGCTCTAGACCAATTCTTTCTTTAAATCTCCTTTTGAAAGGTTCAGCATGAGAACACTATTCATTTAACTCCTGACAGTGGGCTCATATGTTCAAAAGCACTGCTGCAGAGCACAGAAACTCACTAATGCTCCTTGATGAAATACCCCACAGTTTTTAAAATGACTCAAGGGACAAAAGCATTTTGGCTGTTTTTCTGCTCTATCCCCAGTGATTCACCCACAGAAATATGGAGCTATATGTATGGAAAGCCATTCTGTAAACAAAATGAAAGCTGTTGCTTTGGTTTTGCGCAAGTCCTGTGTCAATCCTGTGGACAGTCTGAATTTAAGCCTGGCTTGAGCTTGCATGAATGAAGACAACACTTGCTGTCTAAGACACAGTCAAGAACTCTATGGAAGACTGGTACCCCTGAACCTGCAACGTGGGCTGACACATCAGCAGCAGCTTTAGGAAGCTTTAGAGAAAGATGCCCATGAGTTGGAAGGATGAAATCACCTGTGCAAACTATTCAAGGATCAAATTGATTGCCTCTAAATGAATTGGGCCAGAGAAAGGAGATAAGTGGCAACTGAGCACTGCTGGAGGGATGCAAAGATTGGAGCAAGATTGGAGTTCAGTGCAAGATAATTTGTAACGGTGAGACAAACTATTCCACTGGACCACAAAATTGAAGGAGCTGAAGGAGAGTCTGAAAACTTAATGCAATAAGTTCTTGGTAGCTAGAAAAGACTGCTAATAAAAGGAAGGATGAAGCACCTGGATTTAGTCAAATAAACAGATTCATGTAACCTTCTTCACACTAAAAAAAAGCCCCTTATTCAAGACTATTGCCACCATGGATCTAAATCAGAGATGTACGTGGAAGGGTGGGAAGGATTTTGCCACACTTTTTTTGACATCTCTTTTCAGGGGGTGATTATTCACATCTGGTGTCATACCCAGTATGAATCAGCTCTAGCTGAAATGAGCAAATAAAATATTCTGTGATAACTTGCCCTAAGCTTCTCCTTCCCTTATCCCCTCAGGGAGCAGCATAAAGGAGGACGACCTTGTAACAAAGCCAAGGGTACCACCTGCCTGTTGCAGAGCTGATCATTCTTGCTCCCCTCCAACAGGAGGATGTCTCCAGTGGATGGTTTCCCATCCCCATGTATCACCTGCAGGGGAAATGAAGTTTGGAATTAGCCCCAGCATCTGGCTGACAGACTGCAAATGCCATCTCCTGAAGAAGAAGGAACTTAACCTAATGTGAGAAAGCAGACTGGGAACAATTCAAACTTCAGGAAAGGAAACAGTGACTGTTCCTGGAGGCTGCTCCTCTCCTGACAGGTATGTACGAGGACCAGAGTATTAGGCATGAATCAATGGCCCCTACACAGGATGACTAGAGAAGCTTGTCCTGCTGCCAGTTCATTAGCAGTGCAGAAGAGAAGGGCCCTTTCATCAGAGATGCAGACATTTTGCTAGAGGGAGAAACAGTTTATGCTCTTTAAATCTGCTTATTCCTGAAGAATTTCTCATTATAAAACACTGCAGAGGAAATTACAGTTCTGTTAATTTTTTTCTTTTTTTTCACTGTCTGAGTACAAAATGAAATCATTCCCTTAATGCATTAACGTGATACCTGCAAATAAATGTAAGAGAAGATCTGGGACAAAACCAGTGCTGCCTACAAATCTGTGAGACTGATGAGGAAATTGGGCAGACTAATACAAAAAAAGTAATTTGTTTCAGATACTACAGCTTAGCCAATGTGATTTGTAGTTCTTTTTTTTTCCCCCTTCTTTCTTCCTCCAGGGAATAGTTTATCCATTATAAAATGCGGTTTTGCCAGGACCAGTTGTTATTAATGAAAAATCCCTCCTGTCTGAATAAGTGTTTTACTCACAAAGCTATCGCATTAAAAGCTGGGAATGCAAATATTGCCCTTACTTTCCTGAAAGGAAGCAAATGATCTGTTACCCACATTTAAAAGGCTGATAGCTGCCTAGACCCAGAGACATTACAGGATACGTTCAGACTCCCTGAGATACAGCAGTACATTCAAGTTATAAGTGGGGTTACAAGCACATTTTTCCCCTCTGCTTTGCATCTCCCTCAGCTCTGTGAACTCATTCCAGGGCCAGGGATAGTCAGTGCTGCAGGAACACGCCAGATCAGTCTCTGCACATCTGGCCTGGACTCGAGGTCATAGAGAAAGCCTGCACAGAAGGCAGACTCCTCATCTACAAGAAGCACTTCAGAAGTACCAAACTAGACTTGTTACAACACTAAGAAGTAGGAGTCACTTTCAGACCCACAACAATTTGAAATGCAGCTCTTACATCTCCTTGTCTTCCTCTCTTTACCAGAGCCACGCTAAGGATGTTTGAAGTGCTATACCCACAAGAATTAAGGATGCAGACTTCTGTGCTATGAATCTAATGCCTAAACTCTTTAACAGCCTAAGCTCTTTAATAGCCTACATGCAAGAGAAGTCACCAACCCAGGCAGCAATTCCTTGGAGGGCAGGTTTGAAAGCTACTTTTCTACCAGGGTAGGCTGCAATTCAACACAGAAGAGCATGGACCAAAATACTCTCATTTTAGGGTAATATAGGTTGGTTTTGGTCTAAATCTTGCCTTCCTCATAGGTAAAAACTGTGCTTGGGCATGGTCTGGCACTCAGAATGACCCAAACTCAACAGTCCCTGTAGAATTTTGCAATCTTTAACATTCAGTACTTTGTTTTCATTGTTGCATTTTCTTCCCTTCCTCCTCTTCCACAATACGCCCCTACTTTTACTTCTCATTCCCATCTTCAACATCTCTGTCTTCAGCCAGCTCCTCTCAGTGTAGGATATGTAAGTGTATTAACACACATTATTCTCTTCCTTCTGCATCATTACTGAAGAAATGACTTGAAAACAGAAATTACAAAGATCTTCGGTTTACTATCTCACTCTGCCAAAAGTACTGCCCTTAGCCCTAGACTTATATGTATTTCATGCCATTTTCAGTCCCAGGAGAGCTCATATTCAGGCTTATCTGAATTCTTTTGAGTGCGAGTTTTAAATATAGCTCTAACGTGCTATAATCCAATAGCACAATAAACTAAATCAATTGCTTTGTTTTCAATGACTCTCTTACTAATTCTGTGGGAAAAAAAAATCTGGCAAGCTTTATCCTTTATGAACATACTAATTTTTCCCTCATGCTGCTGAGGACCAAATCTTTTTCTCTATTAGGCTGGAATACCTCCATAAATGTAACTAACTTTATGCCAGCTTTCCACTAGGTATTTTATCAAACTTTCTGCCTCTTCTTCATAGCCAAGAAGTTCTGGATATTGACCTTAAAAAGTCTTTTCCATAGGAACATACTGACTTTTTCTTGGTTTGGGTTTTGACCATTCATTTTGAGACATTTTGGATCTCATTTGCAAGTGTATTTATTGACACCTTTGTTGGATACATCCAAGTACTAGCAAATCATTAAAAATACTAACTTTCCTTCCTTTCCCACTCTCCATGAAACACAAACACAGTTTCACTGTATTGCAGGCATATTATGAGGAAAAATATGTTACTGTAAGTTAAGGTCTCAGATACTGTGTTAGTGAAGCACATACAGGTAGACAGCTCCATAGATATAATCTATTTCTTCCTCCTTTCCCTTACACTATTGAAAATCATTACACTTCAGCTGTGGTTATATTACTTGTGCTAACACATAAAATACCTTTTTCCATTCTTCTATACTTTGTCCTTCACGGACTCAGGATGGGTTGTTGTCCCAGAGGAAATCACTGAAATGAGGAACAGGAGGAAGATCAGTTTTATGCAATAGAAACCTGACTTAATTATGTCTCAGGGTCTCTGAGTTGATACTTCCTGAGATCAAGTTGTTCTGTGGAATATGCCCTATTTCCATGTATCACCTGAAAAACAAGCCTAAGTCTCATTAAATGAGTCAATTAACATGAAGACTGCTCCATAACGAGGTAACAATAAGCCTTTGAGACCTGCTGGCCTCTGGCATTCCCATCAAGGGGAATATTTCAAAGGTCCTCCAGCACTTTGTGCTGCAAACATCACCACTCTCATAGAAATGATTTCTGGACTTTACATCAATCAGTAGAAGAAAGCCTATCAAAGCTCTGCTCTGCCTGTGTGAAACTAATGCCATAAACCAATTATTTTTACTTCACATCTATAGCCCAGAGAATTCTCTCTTAAGTTTCTCCACATTTGTCTTCTGGGTTTGTGGCAATAAGATCAAAGATCCTGTTGGAGGGGTATTATCAACAGAGCTAGTCCTTTTATTTTCAGAACCAAGTTAAAAACAATGCAGCGCCACATACATCTGCCCAAGGTTCTTTTAGTCTTTTGTTTTGTTCTCTGCAAATACATTTTTCTATTTTATAGCCTAGCTGTTCCCTTTTTTTCCAAATGAAAGGCTATAAATGCAAACAGATTCTGGAGTGAGGCCTGAGAACAATAAAAAACAGCGAGTAAACTAACTTAACCCATCTCACGCCACCAGTTATCGCAGTTGGTGTTGACTATGTAAACAGGTTCCTGCATGAAGAATAAACCTAACGAAGCCTGATATCACACACATCTGTGTTTAATGATGCTCACAGCCTCTTGCTTCCTTCCCTCCTTTAGCAGAACTGCCCATCCATCTCCTAGAAACTGAAGGGGCAAAAGCTGGTGCAAGCTCTGGTTGCTTGCAAAGGTTTGGGAGGGCTGCTGCTGGGCCAGCACACTCCATGGGCAAGCATGATAATCAGAGCAGATGGCAGTCACATCGGGTTCATTGAATGCCTTCCCCTGAGTCACAGTTGTGACAAAACTTTAATGACTACCTTTGGCAAAGTTTCAAAGGTGATGGCTATGCCTTTTTGCCACACTAGTGAATGGGTCGAGGTCAGTGAAGGGTGATGTAATAGGTAAAGATCCATTTATACAACTCAATAATTCATTGTCTTGGCATGTCAGGCTAAAAATCTCAATCTTCCCGAAGAACTGTCACCAGGAAGGAAATAGTGCAGTCCATACACAATCTACTTTGTGGAGAGAGAACAGAAACTTGACGTATTTATCCGTCAAAGAGAAAATCAAGTTGGTAATTCAGGTGTGACTGTTACGCACCTCCATGAGGAATGGATGCAGAGGATTTTCTCTGCAATATATAAATGCCATAGCAAGGCACAAAGATTGTAGTCTGAAGCTAGGACTTGAGTCTGGAAGCAAAATGCAGGTTTAATCAATGAACTAGGCGTAAAGATAAAATCACTGCAGATACGGTTTGTAGTGCATGATGGAAAAAACAGCAGATGTAGTTGATGATGGAAAAAACAGCAGAGTGGATATTAGTAAGAGAGAAGGCATCATTCAGAGCAAGCTAGCATTGAGGAAGTGATTTCACCGAAACAAGTGCAAATTCATATTCCTGTGAAAGAGAAATTAATGAGTTATGCACTGGGTGGAAACAGTAAAATCTGCAAGTGTTATCGTGGACAGACAGCTTAACGTGAGCACACACTGCAGGCCTGTTGTGAAAGACTACAGAAATAAAAGATCACAAAAGGTTACTGTCAATAGCTCAATCTGTTTTCAAAGATAGTCAATAAATCATCTCATTCAGATTTTGGAGTGCCTTTATGGGAGAAAATACAGTGTTCTAAGTCCTGAATGGGGTTTTAATCTGGTGAGGAATAAAAGAAATCATTCTAAAAGATGTCTGGAAGCAAAAAGGAAACAAATATAAAAGAGAAACTACAAACAAAATTCTAGCAGAGAGGGCGACTAAACTCTTAAGCAAAATGCCAAAGGAGATGCTGGATTTTAAGCTGCTTGATGTATTCGCTTTGAATGAGATATATTGTCATTCTTGCGTAATGACCTGAGGCCTTTCTGTGTAAGAGCTGAGGTTTCTGGATGTCAAGCAACAGTCTGCAGTGCACCAGGCTTGGGTTTGGTGATCTCTGGATACCTTTTTCATCTTTAAGCTATATGAATATGTGAATATTGTTGCCTTTACACTTTCACAGCAGCTCCTTTTCTTATTTCAGTCTCTAGCCAAACTGAGAAGGAAACCAACACTTCCTGCCTAGGCTTACAAATCTGTTATATGTTTTATTAATACACACACATTTCTGCTCCAACAGCTGAATTATCCAGTAATGAGCAAAAGAAGAGGTCTTAGTCCCTTACTCGTACTCCTAAGCTATATAACTTTTCATGGGTTTTTGCAAATGCAGTTAAACTCTGCAAAGTGTGAAGTGAAATCAGCAAAGCAGAAGTATGTTTTCTGTGCATTAACACAGCATGTTGGAAAATACATTCTGCAGGTTTTTCCTTACATTGCCTGAGAGGCTGTTCAGCAGCCTGTCATTATCCTGAAGTGCGTTATGCCTTGTAGATATTTATTTTGTGTCTATAGGTATTACAGGTCCAGTGAAAACTGATTTAATAGAAAAGGTAGAAAAAGAATGCTCAGGTTTGTGAGCTGTAGGTAGTGCAGTTATTACAGAAAAGTTTGAATGCGTTTATCAGTCTCCAATTAAAGACATTATTTAAAACGCAGATGCTAACAGCAGCGTTCGGTGAGGAGGCAGGAGATTAACAAGAGGGGTAAAGAAGGGTCAGCTCAAAAGAGAAATGTGTGCTCAATGCACAGTTCAAGCAGCCTTAATCAGGATCTGCTGACAGAGAGGCACTGGGATGGATAAGAGCTTCCAAACTTCCATCTTCTGGATATTTATGACTAAACTAGACAAAGCAGGGGTACATATATTTCCAAGCAACAGTTAACTGCTGAGCTAGATGTCTTATGTATCTTCTGTTTCTGCTTTCAAACTACATTCAGATACACAATAGGATCATCAAACTAGCCCTGAGCATAGAGTTTCCATCCTAAACCTGAGCAATCCCACCAGCTACTGCTGCAGGAACAGGGAGAATGTTTTGTACATCAGTGAGAAAGAAAGAGAAAAGGACAGGCCAAGATCTGCAGGTCCTTGTCCAATATATGCCAAGGGCTGTGCATGGAGCCCCTTGCACTGCACTGCACCACTTTTGCAGCACAAGTTGAAGCATCCCTAAATATTTCAAACTATAGTTAAGCCAGGAGCTCCTCACATGGCTGCAGAAAGCAGTGCTCATTCATGAACTAAGTATTGAAGAGTGAAGCTACACTTGCAGATGAAATCATCAAAGCAGCATAGAGGCTTTAGATGCACATTATCCTTTGCTAGTTATATATCTGCCAGAGGATGGCAGGATATATATGGCAGCATGACTCTGTATCCCCGATGGAGTTCAGGAAAAATGGAGAGGAGCCTTACCAAAAGTTTCTACGATGTTCTAACTTTCTGTTAAAAAGGAAGATACAAATAAACAGGAGGTAGCTATTTTGTAAAACACAGCAGTAACATTTCTTCATTACATCGATGGAGCAAACAGTAAATTACATTGCCTGCCAGAGTTTGACGGAGGCAATTGAACATGAGATGAAAATACTGTTTTACACAGGAGGATGTATAGTATGGGGAAGGCAAAAAGCAATAAATATCTGTATCTTGCAGCAAACATTGCCTGAAGGGAGCCACCCATACCCACATTTATGTACACAGAGCATTGAACATCTGCCATAATTATCTGATGGATGCTCCCTTCCCAAGTACAAATGCGTGAATATAAACCAAGGTTCTGAAAAGTAACTACCAGACCTGGGGAATCTCACTTGCATGTCTGACTTGAGATATTGCAAAACAGAGCCTGTAATTCAGACAGATCTGGGTAATTGCCCCTCTAGTTTTGTTCTTTTGATAGGAATACATTGCATTCCTGATCTTGAAGTGCCTTCCTTTGGTAGCAAAGAAGAAGGGAAAGAGAGAAAAAAGAAACCAGAAAGAAAGGTACCAAACTCTAACATAGCACAGAGGAGGAGAGGTAAACTGTACAGTCTCAACCAAAATAAAGAAGCTATTTCTCTTACAGAGATGTGACAGTGAAGTGTGAAATACAGCAGTGAACAACCACTGCAAAACCAGAAGTTACACTGTCTGAAGGAAGAGTCCAGGCAAGCCAGTCTTGTTTCTTGCCACTGGGCAGTTCACCTCACTGCAGGACAAACTGCACATTTCACCTGTCTCAGCCCCAGAAGAAATACATTGCACTTGAATTAACAAATTTTATTGGCATTGTAATGCCTGTAAAGGATCATGTCTCTTTAGGCTGAACAACAACTGCGGTTGGAAAATCACGATGCCAGCCTGGCCTCCAGCAGTACCAGGATTCACTGCCCTGTTCTGTATCAAAAATTAGGAGTGTTATAATTCAGGACATAGAAAAAGGGTCATCCTGCTGTACTTTAACTTTGCACTTTGAATATAATAAAGGAAAAAAGCTCCATACTATGAATAAAACACCTCCAATGGAGAGGCCCAGGACCAGTATTAAAATGCCCGACAAGCTCCTTACAAACTGCAGCATTACCTCCAAAACAAGAAAATGCCAACATTTACAGGACAAAATCACAGAAGCTGTAAATAGGAACTGGCACTGCATGTGATAGTGCAAGGCAAGGCCTGTTACACAAGTACAATGAATGCATTTTTAAAGAGGAAAGATCATCAGCTGAGCTGGTGGAAACTGATGGGAACAGCAGCTGTGAGCTGAATGGGGGGGGTAGTCTCAGGAAGAACAAGAGCTTGACTGTCTGATGCAGATTTAGTGAATGAAGACAGATCCAGCAGTAGTCTGAGGCTGCAAAAAATGGGGGGGGGGGGGGAAGGTGGGGAGTCCAGAAAGAGCCTGTAAAGGTCTTAGGGAAGAGCTGGGGCCACTGCTTGCTGCTGTGGGATTTTCTCAACAGCAGATCAGTACGGTCGCCACGGGAGGATGTCCTGATGCACTTGGACTGCATCCAGAAAGGCTTTCCAGCTTCCAGCCCCGATCTTCATCTCAGCTTCTGCAGCTGCACTTCACCTGAGACATGGCCCCACACTCTTCCTGTTCTCCTCCAACCTCCGCAGCCCAAATGGTGGGTTTTCCACAAGAGAGCCACATCCCACTCTGGCCGAGTCTTTGACTTTGGTGACTTGAGAATCAGACCCCAGGGCACCTTCTTTCATGAAGTCCTGTAATGAAGAGCTTCAGGCTGTCTAAGCCAAACTTTCCATTAGCGTCTCAGGTTATTTCAGGGCATGCCAGGAGATGAGATTTTCTGCCCAGTGCCTTGAGCAACTTTGTAAGACTTGGCAGGACATTTAGTGCCTGTGCTGTAGGCAAAAAATAGCTTAAACTGTGAATGTGGAGAGGAGGCAGATAAGTAGGTGTTACTACGTGTTGGGGGATGAATGTCCAAAACTGAGCTTTTGGACTCTTTCAATTAGAAGGCTGCTACTTGCCTGCTGCAACTGGTATGGGCTGGTTATAAATTCTGACAACAGCTGGGCTAAACAGAAGTGGCAAATCCTGAATCCTCCAATGAATAAAGAAACCTGAGACCAAGCCATCAGTCACGAGGCAAATGTGTTGAGCAGGGACATCGATTAGACCAGGTTGCTTAAAGCTCTGTCCAACCTGGCCTTGGACACTGCCAGGGATTTTATTAAGCATGATGAAGTATGAAAAATAGAGCACTGGGCTTTGGTTTCTCAAGGCTGGCAGTTGAAAACAACCAAAAAACCGTTCTATTCTGCAAAGCAATTGTATTGGGTATGAAAATGGTCCAAAAAATGAAAAAACTCTGAACTTTCCAATGGCATTTCTATCTCAACATTTAGAGGAATAGATATATCAAAGATACAGTTGAGTTCTGGGGTGTTTACAATATACCGTTTAGGAAAGCTTCTGAAAACTGAGATACAGAATCAATTCTCCCTATGTGTGCCTGGGCAGATACAGATGGGAGTCCTTCCAAAACAAAACTTTGTTTCTGAGTGCCTAAGTTAGAACAGAACCAGAAAGACTTCACGTGCTTCAGTAGTTTTGAGTTCACTCTCAAAGTCAAACCAATCCATCAGGCTAGGAGTCAAAGATTGTCCAGCACAAATTATCCACAGAAGCCATGAAAAGCACTTCCCAAAATTCCACATCCACAAATGTAAAGAGCTATTGAGCTGTTTAAAAAACACTAAAGAAGCTGTTGTCTAAAGAAAAGGTGTGCTGGGCACCCGTGACTGCAAAATCAGAGAAAGGCCAAACCTGAGCAATCCAACCCACAGTACAAATTGCCAGTAAGCACAGGTATGTATGTGTACACACACATACACTACACAGGACCAAATGCACACGGCCAGCAACAAAGATCAACACACACTGGAATCACAGTGCTCTCACAAACAGCACCAATGGCCTGATCCATTTCCCCTCTCTGGCTGATCAGGATGAAAGGCTGTTAATGGAAAAAACATATACACATATACGCACATATACACACATGTACATATATAGAGACACATTATCAAGCTCTCCAGCTTCTGGTTTTAGACATTCAGTCTCCAGCTGCTGACACTGAAGAAACCAGTTATAAATGGAGTTTAGTCAGAAGACAGGAAAGACTGAACTGGTCAGGCACAGACATGGACAGAGAGACACCTCTACTGACCATCCCCAGCTCACATGTGATTAACTGGCCCCCTTTATGTCTACATTAATACAATCATAGAACTCCACTTTTCCCAAAACACTTTGATCCTTTCCCTTCCCACCTTAGGCTCCTGCCCTAAATGCCTAAGTGCAACCCCAAAATACACTTCCCACTGGTGCCAGAGAGGCCCTCAGCCTGTGGCTCCCTTCGTACATTTAGACATTAACGAACTTACTAAAGCACCTCTAAAAAGATGCAGAAGCCTCACTTTACCTGTGCCCTCATGAAAAACCTTGGGGTGGAGGTGGGATTTTTCAGGACTGCCTATGCGACACTGAAATGAGATTCATTATCAATGAAAAGATAGCTCTTGATCTTGTCTGACCGCCTCAAGGCACTCACTTGCCATTCCTTGGATAACTTCAAAGGTAAATTCTGCATTAAGACAGCTATTTCGTCTAGTGATGTAGTAGCAGTGACAGGCAGGATAACAGTGAGTTAGCAGGGTAATATTACTGTAATCTTTATTGATACAGAAGATTTAAGTTACAGAACATTACGCAAACCCCCCTCTTACTTGCCCAATATTTGAGTATGAACAGTTACAGACAAGAAAATGATCCAGTTGCTTATAGTGCAGCTAATTATTAAATTACATTAAAACTGTTAACAATATTATATTGGAAAATATGAGTGCATGTACAGTATATAATAGCCTTCTGTTCCTTGTCAGGAACATAAGCCAATCACATACATTTTTCAGTTTAATTTACCTTGTGCTAAAGTATGTTTCCATCTTATATACATATTCATGTAAACCATACCTATTAAATCTCTCAGTTTCACTCCCTGCGTCTTAACTTGCAATTTATATTACAGTACTTTAAAAGCTGAATGAACACTCTTATTATTCAGAAGAGGTTTCTGTCAGAATTTCCTCTTTTAAATCTTTGGCAATGTTTCACAGGAACTCTCTTATTATTCAGACTTAGTAGTTTTTTACTACATGACATTTTAATCTCATCCAAAGCAAGATACACTGATTCCTGACTCTTTCTATCTGAAAGAGCAGGCCATGCAAATGCACTGTATGAGTGTTAAAGTAACAGAAGTCCTACACTGTAGGAGAAAATTGACATTGTGCAAAATATATTAATAAACATTTTAAAGATTCAAAAGATACAACATTGCTAGACATGAGAACACTGACCCACTGCACAGACACACTACGTCATACCTGGTCAGTCAACGGCAATGCACCGGTTTGAAGATCTGCTCCTTGACAGGCTGCACCCTGGTCAGACACAGCAGTAAGATGTGTAAGGGTTTGTATTTGAGCCAGGTTATCCATAGTTTGATGGCAAAGATTAGATTCCTCAAACCTAGCAAGCTTCTCAACAACTTGCCTGACTTACAGATTGATCTGCTGCATTCACCTGGGTACCAAGGCTGCCTATTTAGGTTGTAGATACCCAGTTCAGCAAAGCTTCATTAACAGTACCATGTCACTTGCACTGTTACTAACTCTGAGTGGTCAAGTCTTTCTGCACCCTGTCAGAAGCACCTTCTCAGAGCTGCTCAGTATGAGACAATTGATGCAGAACAGATGGTATGAATGGATATGACAGTCCTTTATTCTCCAAACACACACAGGTGGAAAGATGCAAAAGTAACAAGAAAAAATGACCTGCATTTTAATCTTACCAGACCTACTAAAAATGTTCCATGTAGAAGTATTTAAATGTCAAGTAAAATATGCTGCACAGAAATACATTCTATGATCAGCATGCAATGTATGGTTCAGGTAAACAACAGATGCATTATGAAACAGATGGAAATGCTTAGATTCAATGTCTTTTAAAACAGTTTAAAGACTAAAAAAACTTTAAGATGAAAAGCTGAAGTGACCTTTTGCTTCTCTAACTACCTGTGTTTGTTCCTCTGTGGCACTTTCATATGAAAGGTTTATTCTGAAGTATCGTACCTGCAGAGACTCATCCCTTTAAAGTGCCTGCCAAGTATTTAACTTTACCCATGCTACAATGAAAATGAACATTACTGTATCTATTAGCTTGAACAAACAAAGACAGTTTGAACTACATGTTAAAATAAATCTTTGTCAGAAATGCCCTCATCAAGATGGAGATGAAAGTGCTGAAATACAGTCACCACATGGTAGATAACTTGGGGAAACATTCTGAAGGGAAAATATATAGATGTATAAAGCATTATATTACTCTAGCACTGTAATGTGTTTCAGTAGTTCTGAGAAATATACTGAAGGCAAGCAAAATGTAACACATTTCTACCTTAATTTGTACAAATACAGTAGAGAGATTTTGGCATACCATATTTCTTGGGGGGAATGTTACCATTAAAAATATTTCTTAGAAAAAGAAATTTCTTCATAACAAGAATGAGCATGATAAATACAGTTCTGTTATCGTACAAAATATAGTGCTTTTAGAAAACAAGACCCAAAAATATAGCTTTATCATTTGGAGTTGAAGTCATCTATGAAGTATAAGCCCAAAAGCCAAACATGGACCCTGAAAAGTCAGGATTCCAGTTGGGAACTTGGCGTTGCAGACTTGGCGAACAAATCTCATTTTGACTCAATTACTGGCTCATCAACTTGTTCTTTTTTTCCTTCCAAAATAGACAAAAGAAGCACAAATCAGTAACGGGCATGTCAGATCCTATTTAAGGCAGAATGTAAGAATGCTAAAATAATGACTATGTGTTCCAATAGAAATATAGATAGGCAGTCTATAGAAAGGCAGTCTACAGACTTCTAGTAACAGATAAAATAATCCAAACAGTATTTCATGCATTTGTATAGCTGAAATCAAGGCTCAAGAAATGGTGTAAAAAATGGTCAGGACAGCAGTTACCTAATGTACAAAAATAAACTGCTTATCATGCAATGTTTTTGCATTGTGAAAGAAATATTGCTCTGAGAAACAACATCCTGCATTTTTTCATTCAAAATTCAAGGGGATATATAACCGCTTTCTAAAAAATACTGTATTTTCACATGTACACCCTAGGTCTCATAAACTGTACCTCTCCACAGAGCACCAGTAGTTGAAAGCAAGTCCTGAGTCACTTCTTCAGAAAACCTGCAGGCAGGTGGTGTGCTTGAAGTAAGGGCTTCAAAACAGACATCCCTGGTGACCCCCCCAGCTCACAGTGCTGTGGAATCATAAGCTCTTTCACGAATAACTCATACCTTTTATGTAAGAAAGTATGGCAAAAGCTCCATTCTAGAAAGTTTTGTCTCATATTTTCCTTTCTCATACAGAAATTAACATTGTGAATCTTTTAAGCTGCTCTGACAGTCAGACCTCTGTGGCTCTGCTGAGCATCACAGTTGCCATTTCCCTGGAGCAGGGGTCTGGCATGCTGAACATCTCATGGTACAGGAACATACAGTAACAGATCACAAAAGGTGGCAAGAACACTCCTAACTAGCTAACTTTTAGCCTAATAAAAGGTCCATTCTTTACCTCTAAACCTTACCCTACAGTCTTGTCCATTCTTCAGCTTGGACATTAAGATGGTCAGCATGAAAGAAACGCCTTTATGCTTACTGTCATGTAACCCACCAGTAGCAGTAGCCTGCTACACTAGCCACAGATGGCTTGGTCCCTCCAATTGCTTGAAACGCCCCCATTGGAGCCAATGTGAAAAGACTGAACAAGAGTCACAGTCATTCTGCACAGTACACTGATTCCAGACATAGTGACTCCCAGGAACCAGAGCCAGGCAACTGCAGCTACCCAAGAACTTCTGCACAGCATACATTCAAGTCCCCGGAAAGGCAATGAAAAACACAGCTGCTCTTTTTTACAAACGCAGTGCCCCTGGTTCACTGGGGTGCACTTCACCCCATCAGAGGCAGCAAGAGAAGGTCCATGCATTACCGAACTCCCACTCCAACCCTTACAACAGAGCTGGAGTGAAAACAGTTATGCCTAGACTTGCTGCCTGGATATGATGAATGGGCTGACTTCCATCTTTTCTGACAAAGAAGGAATCCTGACTTCCTTATTAAAAGAATCTTTCTTTTCTTGCAAATAACCTAAAATCATGTTTCCTTCCTATTTTCATGTATGTACTTTAAATCCTGACATCAATTCAGTTTTTCACTACATGAGCAGAGGCTGGGAACAAAGGAGTTAATTCAGGTAGCAGATGGGAAGGAATGAAGGAAACAACAAGCAAGAGAGTAAGAAAAGGCTGCATGCTATTTTTCAAAAATTCATTTAAAATCCATTGGAATTTGTCCCATACATAGGTCTGCCATCCATCTAGGATTTCTTGTTAAGGAATAAAGTTCACAGTGCCTGGTTATTACTGTAAACCAGCCACCACGTTTGTAACATTGACATCTGCAGCGATGCTCTCTGTTGCATTCGCCAGAACTGTGGATGCAGGATAAATGATTTCTTCAACTGTCACATATGTCCCTGTTAAAAATCCAACAACTCCAATGACAGCTATAAAGATGTCTTTGAATACTGTCCATAAATTTAAGTTTTCCTTGTAGAAAGTGAGGATTTCAACCAGAGGTGGCAGAATCAGTGCCAGAGTGCTGCTGCTGACGGCTCCAACAAAAGAAATCACCAGGTCTAGGCGAGGGATCAAAACCGCTACGGCACCTGAAACACAAGAATAACAATGGTGGCTTCAGACTCAACATCCTCATGAAAAACAAAACCATGACAAACACATCATGTAGTGGTTCAGGCTGTTTAAGAGGTTTTATCATTCACTGTTTTTCCAGCTACAAGTGGTATGCCCTATATACTTGTCTTGACTATAGCTTACTAATGCTTTGTGATTCTACAGATACATGATAGGCACCTTGTGACCAAAGGAAGCTCGGGTAGAGAAAGAGGCGTCCTTCAGGTAACCTCAGGAACACCTAACACTCAAAAATAGGTAAGATAAGTCTTCTATCCCACTGTTACGATGGAACCTACTCAATATCAAACAAAGAGTTTCTTCCACTGCATGAATATGACATTTAAAGACTGGAAATGCCAAACGTTTATACATTAACTAGGACAAAGCTGAATAAAATGAGAAAGGAAAAATGCCAAAGTTAATAGAAGTCACAAAGTACCCACCTCTCTAACTTTTGCAGCCACAATTCCATTCAAGCCATAAATTCAGGCCCTGTGAATGCCTGAACAATACAGGATGAGCACTCAGACCAGACTGACTGGCAAGCATGCTTTATAACTTGCACAGCAATGCACAGTCCGTAAGTAACTTAAAAGGGCAGCAGAAGCGTATTTGCAATGTCTGGTAAAACTCTCAGCTAATGAACATGTTGAATGTGTTCTTCTGAAGTATAAGAGATGGCGGCAGATTTAAAACTGTTAAAAAAAACCTTAACTGAATTTCTGAAAAAGCATGCTGAAAAAGCAGCTCAATCTCTAAACAAAAACTAAGGAGAAAAAGGAACAAAACAGAAGATAAACTGCATTTATACTATGAGGTGACAAATTCTACTTTCACAGGTGAAAGATAAAGAGATACAGCTTGCCCACAAGACAACCACAAACACCATATGGCTTGGCTTTATTCCCTTTGGAATGAAAAACTCTTTTATCATTATCTTCCTGCAGCACACACTATGCAGAGACAGAAAGTACTTCACATCATTTGTCCTCACACTGCAACGATTGCTTTGTCCAATGTTACTAGGGAAGACTACACTCACACAGGAGAAGATGGCTTCTTTACCTGAAACATCTTTACTCTTTACAATGAGAGGTAATCCAGGTCACTGTCCCAACACACAGCAGACCCATAATGACCTGTACAAGGAAAAGGCAGATCCATCCCTTCCCCAGAACTGTCTATATCCATTTCTCAAATGTATGTAAGTAAATTCACTTTTTACAGCACTTTGCATCAGACTTCAAAGCAGTATACAAAAGATTTTATAGTTACATTCTTTTTATTCCTTATGCAGAAAGATACATAAAGAATGACATCAGAATAAACAGCGATTTAACAGAGGTAACATCCCTTTTGGATGGCAACATACAAAGCAAACCAGGCAGCGAGACGCTAAGGAACGTTCTCATGCTGCAGGCATGAGCTGCAACACAAAGTGATCTTCATAAAACCAGCAAGCACAAGGTGTCTGGCACAGCACATGCTTGATTATGCACAACTGTATTTCACCATTTAATTAACTACAATCCATGGGCTCAGAAATGACATCTGGTTGGGCTGTTACACCTGAAATGTTGTATTTATTTGTCTCTACAGTAAATTTGTTTGAGCTTTGCTACTGATACTTTATCATACAAACCTCTTTAGACATACTTCAGTGAAATAATGTAAATAATTGCTAGATGCAGCTAGATTCAACAAATGTAAAGCACGCAGCCAAATTCACTAAGATTGAGTTCTAAATGGATGATCCTATACCTTTACAGTACTGACACCGTTCCCACTGTCAATCACTTTCCTTCAGCCACCTATTTTTACGGACCCACCAGAAATCAGTCTACAATTGAACTTCTGTCCTCTTGTTCTCAGTCTCTTAAAATGAATTACAGTTCTGAGACAGCTAAAGGGCTCCCAACAGTGCAAGCAAAACTTAATGTTTACTGGTTTTGCTGGAGGGCCCAGAGGTGAAGAAAAGAGTTGAGAGCAGTGGCTATGTCTTGAAGAGCTGGCCATGCTGCTTCTAATGCTGCTACAAAGTCCTGTTTCCCTCCACTCACCATCACCACACCAGACTCCCCAGTCTTTCCCTTGGATGTGTTACATATATCAAGCTATGTCACAGGAAAGTCAGCAGTGATCCATGATTAATGTGTTGCCTCACAGCAAAAGCAAGACCCAGGCAACAATAAGTCAAAATAATTTTATATAAAGAATTTTGTCTTGTCCTCACCCTTGAAAATAAAAAATTCATTATATACCTTTTGATTACTACATGAAGTAAGGAAACAACAGAGTTGCCTTTGCCTCAGTCATTCTAACAGCCCCTGTGATCAGTGAAAATGTTCAACAAGAACTATCACCACTGGATGAGGATTGAATCAGGGATTACTTAAGAGAACTCAAACCATAAGGGTATACAGGACATGATGGGTTGTATCCAAAAGAGTTCAAGACAAGGGGGAATGGGTTTAAACTTAAACAGGGGAAGTTCAGGTTAGATATAAGGAAGAAGCTCTTTACTGTGAGGGTGGTGAGGCACTGGAATGGGTTGCCCAAAGAAGTGGTAAATGCTCCATCCTCAGCAGTGTTCAAGGCCAGGCTGGACAGAGCCTTGGGAGACACGGTCTAGTGTGAGGTGTCCCTACCTGCAGCAGGGGGTTGGAACTAGATGATCTTAGGGTCCTTTCCAACTCTAACTAGTCTATGATTCTAAGAGAACTGGCCAATGTCCTTTTAGCACAACTCTATATTATCTTTGAAAGGTCATGGAGACTGGGGGAGATCCCTGGTGGCTGGGGGAAAGTAAGGGTCAAGAAAGGCCAGAAGTATAATCCAGGGAAATACAGCCAAGTCAGATTCACTTTTGTCCTTGGAAAAAAATCAAGGAGCAAATAATCTTGGAGCACATTTTTGAGAAAAGATTGTCTGGAAACAGAAAATGGATTTCTGTACGATAAATCATGCTTGACCAATGATTTATGGATACTGGTACAATGACTTGATTTATGGATGAGGGAAGAGCAACAGATGTCATTTACCTTAATTTTAGAAAGGTCTTTGATATTGCCTGCCACAATATTCTTGTATCTGGATGGAGGGAAACCAGATGGGTAAAAAACTCACTAGACAAAAGAATAGTGGTTAATGAGTCAAGTGGTTAATGAGTCAGCCTGAAGGCTGGTAAAAATCCTACAGCTAGTAGGGAAAAGTAAAAGCTCCCTGCAACCGATAAAAATATGAAATGATCACTCAAAATGACATGAATGATGTCCTTTAAGCCTAGAAAGTGATAATGCGCTCAGTGCAATACTAATGTCTCACAAAAATGTCCCTATAGCACAAAGTGACAGTGTTGAAGGTGAGCCAACATCCTATTTAAGTCCAAATCAATTTAAATCATTGATCATTAATCATAATTCAAAACTGGATTAAAATTAGTATTTTAAAAGTGATAATTCACAGGGAGGTTTATTTCTGAAGTAAAATGGCTTAAAAATATATTAATTCTGGCTTATTTCAGATGAGGTATCATATTATGCAAATAATAGTAGTGCTAAGCACCCTACAAACTAAATACTTTGGTCCCCAGTGAAATTTTAGCCCCTTCTAGATGGGAAGCCACACTCTTGATGTCACACAACCTTAAAAGCTTTTCATAAAAAGCAAATACTTGGATGTAGTACTGAAGTATCTGAATTGGCCTGCTTATTTGGGGCTGTGAAAAGGCAGAGGGCTTTGTTATGATCAGTACTTATTGCATATGGCGTGTTCTATTATTACTACTGACATGCTAATAAATAACTTGTGAATTTACTGCAACTATCAAAAGTAAATTAAAAAATATTGCCCATAAAGAGATAAGAATCCCACTGCAGTGGATGACCAATCCATTTCCAAAGTAATGCTTTGCAACAGCTGGTGTCTCAGGCACAAGTTAGTTAAAGCCTGCTGTGTTGATTGATGATATAGGAAAAACAAGCTGCCAAGTGCCTTTGCTTCCCGGGGAGAGCCACGTGCAGAAGCTAGTTGAGGTTCAGCTTCCTCTGCTGCCAACCTTAGGGAGATTAAGTACTGAATTATGGCCTGCAGTCCAAATCCATCAAAAATTGCAGTCATCTGCAGATGTTTTTAATCTTAATTTGTTGGCATTTCATCTTGCAAAGTAAAGTTCAGGGGGAGCAGCTTGCTTCATCATGCACGGAAACTCAACTACCAAGTGCATAGCTGCCTGCAGCTCAGAACAGGGAAATTCAGGAACACCATGTGTCAGAAGCACCGATCTCCCTCAGAGTCAGCTCAGGGAGAGGTGTGCTCGGTGCAGGCTGGGGCTTACTGCACTGGTCAATCCTTAGGAAAAAATACTAAATTTACATGTGTCTTGATAATCACTTTTAATTCAGTAATCCCACAGAAAATAAATAATCAGATTTATTGATTTCACATCAAACTGTTTTGATTGCCAGCAATCGTATATTCGTCTTTTTTTTCTAATAAACAGACCGCTCAAATAATATGTCCTTTTCACATGACAGTGAACACTTATCCCTTTCTAATAGCAGTAAGTAAATTTCATTGTCACATCATTGCTAGTATTTATTTTACTTCTGGTAAGCCTAAAATTAGCCATCATCATTAGATCAACTAATAAAGCCAACAAAAACATCTTCGCAGTATGTAATACCATCTCCATACTTTGATAAAAATGCTTTCACTAGTTAAAGTTTACTGGAATATTCTTGTGGAAAGCACAGAATGGTTTGGGTTGGAAAGGATCCTATGATCATCCAGTTCAACCCCCCACCATGGGCACGGACACCTTCCACTAGACCAGGCTGCTCAAAATCCTGTCCAACCTGGCCTTTAACACTGCCAGGGATGAAGCATTCAAAACTTCCTTAGGCAGCCTTGTCCGGTGAAATTATGTACATTTGCTGTCTATGGTCTTCATATTACTAAAAACAGTGTAAAATAACACAAAAAAGTGAACTATGGTATGTTTGAAATTCATCAACCCCCCTACCTTTTTACTGTCACAAAACCTGCTGCAGTGATTTCATCGTTAGCTCTGGATCAGACTATATTTATGGTATAATATTCAAATTTGGAGTACTTTTGTTAAACAAAATTAACTTAATTGTTTAAGTATAGGAAAGATCTTGCACTGGGTTTGTTCCCTTAGCATTGATTTGGATGTTGGAGCACTGCTTTACTCTCAACCTAAATTGAAAGAGTAGTTGATTCCTTGCCAAGATCTTTGTGAATATCGATTTAAGGATGCGATTATAACCATGGAACAAATGTTAGAACATTGATCTACCCATTGTCAGTATAAGAATCAATTTAGAAAATAAGTGAATTTTTAAGAGCACAAAATTGCCACAAGTTTTGTCAAGTAGAAGAGATGATACTGCTCTTTCTAGATCAGACAGGGAAGAATTTTCTCTCAGTAGTTTTCCTTTAGAGAAAAAGTCATGAAAGAAACAAGAAAAAGGAATTAAGACAATACTCACAGGAGAAGGGTAATATAAAACTGTATCAGGATGGACTAAGAGGATTTTCCAACACAAGTAAAGAAAAAGGATGAAAAATTATAGTTGAAGTGGATTTAAGGGGCTTATAGCAAGGTAGATCAGTATTGACTTGCTTTTGGGGATAAACAAAAACTGATGGTTAGATCAATCTTGAATGTAAACAGCATGTCAGAGAAAATCACATTTTATAGGTTAGGCATGGCCGAACACTACAGAGCACCATGGAGGACTGTTAACACGGTCAGAAAACACAGGAGGTCAAAATTCTGCTCTGCCTCACCAACAAATATCAATACCTCGGTGGTAATACTCCATATCTGTGTGAATGAAAGTTTGGTGTGTACCCCATAGACTGAATCACCCAGCATGTTTATTGGTTAATTATACTTCATTATTAAAATATTTACTAAAATAAGTAATGTAAATAAGTAGAATATATTTTATGTCATTTGCATAAAATATATAATATTGATTATAGTTAATCATAAAAACAGTACTTAATTTCAGTTACTGGATGAAAAGCAAAGAAGTGTAGCACAAGAACATGTACTGAATTGCACTGAATATGGACAGATTAGGCACACATTGAAGATGATTGCTCCTTCAGACTTGATCTCAATGAGACAGGATATCTATGATATCCTATCACAAAGACCTTGAAGGATCTGTTACAAATGAAACTAAGAAATCTTTCTGTACTAAGGATTGCTCAGATTTTATCCCTCCCTTTTGTTATCACAAGATACCTTATACATGCTCATGGTGATTCTTTTTCAATGAGACAAAGCACTTGAGAATATAGTGTAAAGAAAGAAAGTCCTATAATAAGGAAGAAGAGTAAATGACAAGGTCTTATCCAACCCTTCAACTTATGACTTGAATTTAGTTAGTATATCCAGGTGAGCAGATCATTCAGCCATTTATAAGCATCCTCCTCTTCAGAGTGAGTGGCAATATTTCAACAAGGCAGGGGAAGGAAAATCACATAAAAAGAAAATCAAATAGAAACGTGAAAATGTAACACTGCAAGCATGTGATTTATTTAATATGCTATACACGTTTTCTTAATTTTGCTCTGGTATTTTAAGGCTGTGTACCTTTTTTATGACAAGTGATCTTTAAAGTCCTAACTGCAGTAGGCTGGTGAAGTCATTACAAGGAAGTCACAAAAGACTTCATTCTCATATGGGTCCATCTGCATATCTTTGCTTCCCATTACACATGGTAAAGGTAGAGGAAACAAAACAGGATAAAAGTTTAAAAATTGCTAATTTTGACTAATGGCAGTTCAGAAGACACCACAAGCTGTTATTACCCAGCAATTCCTTTCTATTCTTTTATCAAACAAGACAGACATTTGAAAGCCTGCTGTTGGAAAGCCTATCCCACTCTGCTCAGCAATTGTCACCCGGAGTAATGTGTTTAGCTTTTGGACCCTGATATACAGAAAGGATGTGGAGAGGCTGCAGAGGGTCCAGAGAAGAGCCACAAAGATGATTCAAGGGTTGGGAAGCTGCATGTGAGGAAAGGCTGAGAGATGTGGGCCTTTTCAGCCTAGAGAAAAGAAGGCTCAGGGGAGACCTTATCACCATGTTCCAGTATTTAAAGGGTGGCTACAAGGAAGACAGAGACTGTCTTTTTACACAAGGAGACACATGGAAAGCAAAACGGGTCATGGGCACAAGTTACTCGCAGGGAGATTATGGCTGGACAGAAGAGGAATATTTTTCACAATGAGACAATCAGCCATTGGAATAATTTCGCCAGGAAGTGGGGCATTCCCCAACACTGGACACTGTTAAGATTTGGCTGGACAATGTGCTGGGCCATCTAGTCTAGGTCATGTTTTGCCTAGAAAGGTTGGACCAGATAATCCTTAAAGTCCTTTCTAACCTGGGATTCTATAATTCTGTAATTGTGAGGATCAGGTTATCAAACCACTAATCATGAATAACACTAAGCCATCATTTGTATTTTAGCTTTTATGCTACGTGAAGCACTAGCAAAGAAAATGCCTGGAGTGACTAATTCCAGCTATGAAGTAATTTTTTAAGAAACAACTTCAAGCAAAGCACTGTATCACTTTAATCTAAAAGAAAAAAAGCAGTAGGATGCCAGCATACACACTGGCAGAAAAGTTATCCTTTGATGGCCCTAAGTATTTTCTTTATTGCTAATTGTTTTCAATATACAGAGAAAAAGCTCTCAAATATTTTCAAGGAATGCTGCTTTCACTACCTTTATCCGCTGCAATCTTCAAAAGGCTTACTTGCAATCTGCCTATCATTTCTAGCATCTTGAAAGAAAAACTTTGCACATTTGGCTCTCTGTAGAACAATGTATCTATGCATGAGGGAAAATGTTTTTCCCCATCTATAAATTAGGAAACTATTTTGAAAATAAAGGGCTTTTCTAATTAGAAGTCTGCATTCAGGACCTCCTGCCAGTTGCCATACAGCCTAGGCAGCAGATGTCTTGCTGGGGCTCATTTTAAGAGACTTCCAATCTATTTCCTTTTTTTTTTTTCCACTCAGTATATATTAAATATGGTTATTTTGCTTTTCAAATTGTAAACGTTCTCTCACACTAACCTAGTGATACAGGTGGGTAAGAACAGTTTTCACTCATATTCATATGAGCTCCCACAAGACTGCAGTCAATTGGAGATGCTGACTGCACATCCCATACCTTCCCTGGAAAGCAGAGTTTGCTCTCTACCAAGTAGTGCTACTAAAGGAATGCAATCACTTCTAATCCCTGCCACTCTTAAATTTGAGTAAAATCTTACCTAAATGCCCCTTGTCAGTTGACTGATAACCAGAGTGCCACACACACGTAACTTAAGGAAGTGTCAATTCTCCAGTGAACGATCTGCATGGACAGAATCCATAGCAGGGAATTCACTCAACCACAGTTTGCCTCTACTAGAGCCACAGTTGAGTATCGTATTGGTTTACTTATAGGTAGGAAAAATAATTACCACTAGAAAACTAAAACAAAATGCAAGAATTTGTAAACATAAGATGTACCCAGGTATCTTTAGCCGAGTCACTGCCTTCTTGCTCAGAGGTCAAATCTTTCCACATGCCGCACTTGTGACTAAGACATTAAAACATGTGCATATCACTGCGTGAAACATTATCCCAATCAGTTAGTTTTACTAGTTAGACCATTTTCTTCTACAAACTTATTGTGAGGACAGCATATCCAAGAGAAATTAAAGTCCATACACTTGTGTTGGGTTATGATTTTCTTTTTGTCTGGTTTTGTGGTTTGAGTTAGAAAGCAATACTCTGAAGGAGAAATGGCTTCTGTACGTAAGTTGCAAAAGACTGGTAACAGCATCTCTTAGCATTTTGCTTCATATTTTACATTGTTTCCTGAAGGAAAACAAATACTTTCAATGTTTTGACAATAACTTTCACTTTCCTTTCCTCATAAAATTTCTTTGCTCCCCAGTTACATTCATTTGAGGGAACACTTAGTAGCACATTTCATAGGTCTTATTTAATAGCATGTACCTGAAAACAACTGAGAATTGTATCTACATGACTTTCAAAACTATATTAAGTAACATCATACAAGTTTCCCCACTAAGAACTTGATAGACTTCATTGTCAATTATTCAGGGGACTTTATCTGAGCAAATACTGCTCAGCTGGTGTTCATGAATTTTTTTGTACTCACTTTTTTCCCAAGTTGAACTACTCCTTAACTAAAAACTTCACCTTTACTGAGCTAGCTTCTCAGCAGGAGAGGACAATGTTCAGCATCTTCCAACTTACTAATTAGCCTGCATGTCTCTACTGGCTAATTAAATGTCCTGTCTGCAAAGAGAAAAATTAAGGAATTCACTGGCTATCCCATCCTTGCTTTAAGCCAGAGCCACAGGTAAGACCACTTGATTAAACACGTCACTCCAGGCTGACTGGATGACACTGAAGATACAGACACAACTTTGCAAGAAAGGGACAACAATCTGTGATAAATCCCAAGGCAGGAGAAGTATGAAAGCTGGGCTTCCTTTTCCTTAACCCAAGCTTGTAAGGGAATACTGCAAGAAACAGATAAATTCAGCAGCGCAACACTGAGATAGCATAAAGATGCCCTAGGCAGAATTCTTATATCTAAAATTCCTCTGACTTTACAAGTAAATTTTTCAGGCTTCATTTTCACCCATGCAAAGAAATATAAATGAACAGAAACACCAGCAATATGTTCGCTTTAACAAGGCAGCTTGAAAAAGTAGACTTACTTAGTACTCTAAAACAGAGGGGTCATCCACCTGGGCAATGGACTCATTTGTTCTTTTGCTGTAAACTGGCTTACATGCATCTTAAATGGTTTTCTGCTGATATTTTCTCAGTGTTGATAATGAAAATCATATTTCACTTTTTGATCTACACAACACTTTAATGACTGGCAGACTTGTCACTCTCAGCTCAATATACTGAGCATCAGTTACAGAGCTGCACCAGCGTGAGTAGCTGAAAGCAACAGTGCACCAGCTGATTGCCACACTAATGCTTTTCTCTTAATTAGCTCTTAATTAGCTGCAGTGAAAAAAGGGAGATAGAAGGAGGTGAAAGAGAAGGGAAAGTAATGATTCTCAAAGAAAGAAAATATCAGTGATAATGAATGCAATACAGTTAAGACACTGTGATGATTAACATTTGGACATCTATATCACTATGGCAGGAGTTCACTGTGCTGAATACCAGATAAAAGCACTATCAATTTTATTTCATACAGCTTTCTTTCCTTCCAGAAAATCTCTCATGCCTTCAGGTGAATGAGAATCTCACTTCTGAATTCAGCACAGACTTCTTGTAAATAGACATCAACAGAGAAAGACGGCAAGACTGCAAGGAAGAGGTAATGTTATTTTATTTTTAATCTTATCATAAAATAAAATTGATACAGAATCCCACAATTTTTTACAAGTTGTTTTATACTTATGATGTTAAAGTCCCTGCCCTCACAATTTATAATCAAACAAAAAGCTAAATATAAGATGCAGTAGTTACACATAAGGACAAAAATAGCTGCCTACTTCAATGCTAAGTGGTTTTATATTTTGCTAGACTTGTATGATAGTGTCAGAAATAAAAACATGCCCTACTCTACATTATTGTTCAACTGCCCATGAAATTGTACACTAAAGATGAAACCTTTCTGAAATGATGTTGAAAAGGATCCAAAGCAATTTCATTTCTCCATTCAAGAAAACAAAAATCAATTTCATGAAAATATTTTCCTGTGCAATATTAGAGTTTAAAATGGTATAAAACAGAAAATTCTGAAATTTAGTGGTGGTGTTGGAGACCCATACTTTTAAAAAATACCTACTTTAGTCAAGGACAGAGCTGCCTGAAATGCCTGACAAACTATAATCAACATCACAGCACTGCTTAGTTATGTCTTAACCATGCAATGTGTGATGCAGCAGCCGCAGAACTGTGACAATCACACACTACCCAAATAAGCACACTTTTTACGTCAGAAGTGGTGGCACAGTAGCTCTATGTAAAAACAGTATGGTAGAACTTGGATGTTCTGGCCATTATTCAAGCTTCTACCGTGTTAAGACAGAAAAGAGTAACTGTTAGCAATGCAAAGCCCAAGGAAGTTGTTTGATTTTCTTCTAAAATTTAATGAAATATTTAGTAATCATTTTGAGATCACTAAACTCCCTAAATTGAGACTTATCCTGACTTTTCTGCTCCTTTGTTGACTAAACTGAATTTCTACTCTAGCAATTATTTAGTTTAGTAATTATCCTAAAAGAAGTTTGTTTAGGCACAACTGCTAATACACACAACACTACCATAACTGTGCAATAGAGACCTGCTTTTGGCACATAAGGAACAAGATACAACCTGCTTTCTTGACAGGTACATATTCAGAAATTCTGAAAGCATTATGACTTTTTATTAAATACTCATGCTCACCTATGTCACAGAATACATATGGTTCTTTAACTATAGAGTGGTTAGTTAGAGAAGACCTTAAGATCCTCTAGCTCCTCCATTCCTCTACTCTGCTGAGACCCCTCTTGGAACACTGAGTGCAGCCCTGGTGTCCTCAACATAAGCAGAACACAGAAGTGTTGGAGCAAGTCCAGAGACGGCCATGAGGATGATCGGGGGCTGAAGCACCTCCCATATGAAGACAGGCTGAGAAAGTTGGGGCTGTTCAGCCTGGAGAAGAGTGGAGACCTCATAGCAGCCTTCCAGTATCTGAAGGGGGCCTATAGGGATGCTGGAGAGGGACTCTTCATTAGGGACTGCAGTGGCAGGACAAGGGGGAATGGGTTCAAACCTAAACAGGGGAAGTTCAGGTTAGATATAAGGAAGAAGTTCTTTACTGTGAGGGTGGTGAGGCACTGGAACAGGTTGCACAAGGAAGCTGTGAATGCTCCATCCCTGGCAATAAAAGTAACGCAAATAAATTTAAAGGCCACAGCCCTTCATAATCACATATGCATGTTACATTCTATGGATGTTCTAGAATTAACTAAATACTTTATGGTACTGGATATTAAATACTCTAAATTTTAACTAGTTTCATGTTACCTCACCACATTCTTGTTCAGTCTGGACTATTTATGGCTGATTTCACTCAGTTCTGCTAACAAAAAAAATCAAAGCACAGGACTTTTGAAGAAACTGGACTAAAATCACTGCTTCACAGTTGGCCCAGACATGTACTGAACTGCAGAGACTGATATCAGTGCAACATGATTTCATCCTACAGATTTGCTGTGGCCAGATTTTCAAACTCAGGACCTCAAAAGTAGTCAATATGAAATCTCCCCAGTACTGTATCTCTACATTAGCATCTAAATAAGCAGACTGCTTTCCTCACAGCCTGATCACCTACAGCTGCATAAGACAAGCTAATGAAATAAAACTTATTGGCATAAATGTATCAGCTGTGCAAATCTGAACATCCGAGTGTTTTCATACAGTCAAAGCTAAATATCACTTAAGCACCTCATCAAATCATAAATTGCTTCCTATAGATAAACTGAAATTTAAAGTGACTTAAATGTATTAACACAAGCATAATTCAAGACAAGTGTCTGAATGACAGCATTAAACCTAAGTGTCAGACACAGACTGAAACTTGAAGAACAAAAATAAATCCTCAGGGTTTTGGAATACTCTAAGACAGCAATAGAAAAACATTAGGAAAAACACAAAAGCACTTAAACTTCCACGAATGTAAGTGCTTTTAATATTTGAAATTTTTAGATCTGGACTGCTTATGGAGACCAAATTTTATTTTATATTTTCCCAATTCTACAGAGTTGACTCTTTCGCTGCCAAGAAGTGAACAGGTACATAAAGCAACTTTAACATCTCATTCAGCGTTAATGAAGTTGAAACTTGAATGCTAAAGCAGAGATGGTGAAAGCTGGAACAAAAGAGTTTATTAACATGCAGGTCAGAAGAAAAAACAGGTGATAGGAACAATTTGAAAACTGATGTGATTACTACAAGAAAAGAAATGTAGAAATGCAGCTAGATTTTGTGGAGGACAGGGATTCAAAAATTCAATGACTAAAAGCCAGACAAAACTGGACAACACAGAAAAACAAAGCTTCACAAACCTATTGATTTTGGTTCATAAGCCTTTGCTTAAAATGGAAGATTGCATCTTACTCGAACAGACTTTTGTGATTTTGATTTGGGTTAAGGTATCTATCCCATTCAGCAAAAGGTATTTTGATAAATGTGAAATACTGTAGTAGAAGACACAGCTACTTGTGTTAGCTGCACCAGGGACAGATGAAGAGACTTTGCTCGTGAAGCCAAGCCATCAAAATTGCGGGAGTTCAACACAAAGGAACAACTGTGTTCTGCATCCTTATTGTACAGATGCACTTTTTAAGGCCCCAGTCTTGAAAAGCGTAATATGGAAGAATTAGCACTGTTGATTCCACTGCCCAAATGGTCTCTTTGTGAGAGTGGGAGACCTTTATTTAATGTTTAATATAAATGCTTTTCACAAATTTCTGGCAACCAGATGAGTATGTCGGCATAAAGAATGGGCATGACATTATACAAACGTATATATTTCTATATATATGGAATGTAATATGCTCTTTAGACAAAATGAAGAATTAAGACTGTACAGGCGACCTTGATTTCACGATTTCTTGATTTCAGAGCTTCACAGAAAAACTAAGGAATTGTACAGGGTAACCCAACTCGAGACCAGCCTTGAACACAAACCTGCATGCTGCATACTGAATATGCTTGCTTTTTTTAAATAATGACAACTTTTCCAGATAGAAATTGTTTCAATTTTTCAGCACACTACCAGCATCATACAAAAAAACTTATTGGCTATGAATGTTTGGTATCATCCATATAAATGTATTTAAGCAACAGAAAAAAAGGCTGGACAACGCTGCTAGCAAGAAAAAAAAACATTATTCCTTTTATTTGAGAGTATTTTGGTAAATGTTCATTTTCTTGTTGCTGGACTTGTTTAAAATATAACCCCACATCCATTTTACCACATTTTTCATTTTCCCTCCTCTTTGTCTCAGCACAAAACTAAAATCACATACTCCCATTTTCAACTGCAGTAAGTATCTATACCAATAGATCCCGTCATCACACTCAGATATTTTCTGCTCACACTAGCTTTAAATAACTTCACCATCCTATGTGAAGAATTTCTTCCTTATATCTAATCTAAATCCACTGTATTCGAGTTTAAAGCCGTTCTCCCTTGTCCTGTCACTACTGGCTCTTATAAATGTAAAAGTAAAGAATACTGAATCAGAGCCTTCACAGTTACACCTAATGCCTGGACAAAAGACACCAGGCAGAAGCTGAAATACAAAAACTTCTTTTGAACAAGATAAAAAACATCTCCCCTGTTAGGGAGGTCAAACACCAGCACAGGTCACCCATGGGGCTGTGCCATCTCCCTTCTTGACGGTATTTATACAAGCTACCTGGACACGACCCAGAGCAGCCTACTTTCACTGGACCTGCTCTCAGCAGAGGACCAGGGCTGACAGTGCCTTCCTACCACTGTTGTTCTGTGATTCTAGAATTGCTTTCATGTTCTGGAAGATTATTTTGTCATTTACCTGTATAATGGAAGTGCTCACATACAGATGCTATCCACCTCAGGGGTTTTTTTTTCCCATATTGGAAAGAATGTCTGGAAAGGGGCACTGCATGGACAAGGTAGAAAAGCAGGAGTAATTTAATGGCAATACTGAACAGAAAGACAGAATAAAGATCTACTTCATAAAGTCTAAACTGAAGAGCACAAGAAGTACTTGGCCTTAACTCAGTACTATAAGCATCTGCCTTTTTCAGTGTGACATTAATTAATGAAGGTTTAATGGACAGTATGTTTACTCTAACCTGATTTTTGTATACTTATAAAATAAACTGAGTGAATTGAACATGTTGGAACCATGGCTTTTATCCCATGTCTAAATATTTCAATATAGAGATCCTCTGTAAATGACCTAAGAGTCTCCCTTTGTCTCTAAGCCTGAAGTATTCAACTAGCAAAAGGGGGAGGGTGGATTAACTGCACTGTAAGAACACCAGGCAAAACTAGAGTATTTGTAATGAGTCACATGTGTGCTAAATGGCACCAGTTCTCTAGAACTCCAAAGTACCTAACAATTAGTATAACTCTTGACAGCATTTGGACAAGTAAGTAGGTGGCAAGAACATTGGCACACTGGCAACAAAGGAACATCTAATTTTCCCAGTATGTATATGCATCACCAGCTCAGTGGCCATCCCCTACAGAGCAGATAAGGTACAATGAAGACAGTATAAGTACCATGTTTTACATCTCCACTAGATAAAAACATACACACTAGCATTGCTACTTCAAAGAAAGAAGCTATGGATGTACAGTAGGAAAACCAGAAATAACTGCTTGTTCACATGATAAAAAAAAACAAACCAAAAACTAAAACAAAACAGAGATTTAACACCAATGAAGCATCAAAACTAACTGGTTTCCAACAGTGGAATGTAATGCTCAGTTCTTCTACGAATATATAATATCCTAACTGAATATCGTAAAATGTTCTCCCATATTCTCATATTACAACTCAGGAAATGACAAAGGGGAGGTTTCTCATCCAAGCAAAGAGAAGATTGTGTTGCTACAAAAAGATGGTAAAGAATTGTGTCGTGAATAAACAGAAGTGTTTAGTCTTTAAAATCTCTGACACATTTAAAGTAAATATTTTCAACAGTTTTGCATGCAATTAAATATTTTTAAATATAATTAAACATGTAAGCCATTAAACATGATTTTACTATGACCAGATAAAGTCCACAGGTTTTGCACATACACAACAGTGCAGAGTCTCTTGACTTCTGTTAGCCTAACTTACTTTTACCTTGTTTTGACTGTGACAGCAATTCTCTAGCCATCAAGTTGACTTCTGCCTAACTTGTTCTAGCTTATTTCTGTGACTACGATATATGTTAATAATCTATCAAACACTCAAGTTACCTACTAAGTAACCCTACACTGTTTGGAGCAATTTTATGTTGTGTACAGCTTTTCTGTAATAATTCATTTGGACTATGGTATTAGCATCATTTGAACAAGACTAATAACAATTGCATTGTCTTTTAATTATACTCATAAAATATTAACTAGATGTGATTAATAAATCCTTGCACCTGTGTATGTTTTCTGTCTTAGCCCACAGCAAAATTTTGAGTGTAAAAAAAAATCCTAATTGAGACTTGAGCCAACTGTATGTATCATTGTGTGCTCTGCTATTGTATCACAATAAATATTACTCATCACAGAACTTCAGTCCTAACAGAGCATGCTGGTTTACAAAGCTAAACCACTGATAGTTTCAGGAGAAGCTTCAGATAATTAATTCAGATCAACAGCATTTTGCCTTTTGCACTCATCCACTTCCACACCTGCACTTACAGTAGCTGTTAAATATTTTTCTGACATACTACCTTACATGCACTTCATAACAATGAAAATCTTCCTCTTCTCTAAAATAAGGATTCATCTTTTCCCATTCCTCCCTAGGAAACTGCTACAGCTCCCAGATTTATTCACTCATCTTATGCCTCAGGATCTATGAAAAACTCAAGTGAAGGCTCAGTCTGAAACCCTTAATTCAGTTCCTTGGCTTGGAATGAGGCCAATAGCTAGGAAAACTGTTTTTACTAAACAAGTAATTTAAATTTTCATTTATCTATTTTAAGGTTTTTTTACTATCTATTGATAAGCATCAGCATTTATGGAACAGAATAACCCTACAATTACATTAGTTTTCAGCTTTCTCATGCACAAAGAACACTGGAATGAGATGGAAAGATAAACGGGATTCAATCTGTAAGACAATTACTATCTGATTATACAGCATTTCAGTATAAATACAGGGTAATTAAACAAGACTTATTTCAGATATTGCAGCACCTCTGCCACTGCCAGCACTGTGCTGTGTAACCCCGTTATGACTGGGTTTTCTGCCTTCACTTCCGTACTGTAAAGGCACCATCTTTAAAAGAACTCTGTATTTAATACTGAAATACACTTTTCCCAAATAACTGATCTTCTCATCGTTTTTGAAAGATATTCTCATGTGTCCTGGACTGTAGGAGTACCCAACCACCTGCAGACAAACTTCAGGAAGGAGCAAAGCCCTGCACTAAAGAGACAGGAGATGCAGACAGTATGTTGAGGACAATGAAGCTGGGAGTCAAACAAGACGTGCCCTGGTCCAGGTGCTCCTCATGTATTTTTTAACAAGTTGGGAGTTACTCACTAGAAATATATGGAATGTTTTTAATACAACACTACTACAGCACTTGACGTTTCAGAATGAAAATGGAAAACCAGCATAAATACCATATGAACAACCTGGAATGGATGGATGGGACTTACTAGTTCTGATAACATAAGGCCTGAAAGAAATGTGCAAAACCAGTTGGAAGAAAAAAAGATAAAGAGAAAAAAGGTTCCTCAGACTAATCTCTGCACTTCACATTTTGGAAAGGAATTCTAGTACGTGAAATCTAATCACATTCCCAACACAAGAAGCTGAAAAATCAATTCAAAAGCCTATTAAAAGGAAGCATTGCTTAGGTTTGATTCCTCTGCTGCCTCTTAGAGGGATAAGAAGCTATTGTCTGTTTCTGTAAAACAAGCTATTTGAAAACAGCAAGTGAACACAGACATTTAGCTATCATTTTACATTATTGTAGAATGTTTGCTTCCCACTTATAGAAAGCTCAGACCCTGAAGCCTACACTTTTAAATGAGATACCTAATAGCAAAACGTAAGGTCCAAATTTGTTTGTCCCCAAAACCAAAAGCACAACATTAAAACAGATTGTGCAATTTGTCTCTTAGTCTCCAAATGAACACAGCAGATAATGTAATTATATTCTGGAATGTAGAAGCACAAAAGGAAAAAAAAAATCATTTTCATTTTTGTTCAGAATAACGAAAGATTTGAACTTGTAAAAAAAGAAGCTAAATCCACCTGAGATAACCAGTTACGCATTGACCAGCCTAGCACATAACATACTAACATTTATATTAAACTGCTTTAAGTCTCTTATCTGTGTAAATGTCAGTTGATTTCAAGGGAAGACAGAGTTCACTGGGATCAGAAAGAAACATTCCCAGCACCATCAACACTCCCCCACGCCCGGAGGCAACAGCTCTCCAGGAAATACCATTCAACTGTTTGGCCCCATTTCTCTGTATAACTTTTCCTTGTAAATCATTCCTTCCCTGCCTGAATTCCAGAAATTCCCAAATCCCCAACAGACTGTTTTCAGCTTTGCCATCGTATCTCCTCTTCAGAGTTCAAGGTCAGGCAAATACATCACCTACCCTGCTGCACTCTGAAGTGATGCTGCAAGTCAATACCAGCACCCACAACTGGAAAACAAATAAAATTACTAGCATCTTTTCAGAACACTGCTCCTTTGTATACTTTGCTCCCTTACAGTTCTATATTGATGAAAAAGGCTGTCATAAAATTAAGGACCTAGAATTACATACCCAGTAACCCAGCTGAGTAATTTTAAAAAGCTGTTGTGTAAGAAACTCAGTTCCAAATTATGAGGGAAATAATAAGGTTTTTTTCATGACTCAAAATAGGTCACGTTCTTTCTCCCTATAGCCTAACTTTATTTTTTTTCTTTTATACATGTATATATATGAATACATGTGCCCTCTAAATTCTCCAGCATCAGATAAAAATATTGCCATTGGCATCTCAGCATGCAGCTTTGTTTAAATTTATTATTGTAAATACTATAGATGTTTTAAGCAGCTCAAAGAAAAGTGGTTTGAAGGTAGAAGACATTTACTGAAATTGCCTTGATAATTTAGTGCATGAAATGCTGCTCTGCAAACATACAGCAGTTAGGAAAAAAGTTTAACTATAATTTTAGTTATTATGCATGCTTTCGATACCACCTGTTATTTTTGTGATTTATAGTCTTAGTCTTTACACTGTAAACTACAAATGACCAAAACAACGGCAGGTGTCCCTGCCAGTGGAAGGAGGCTGGTACTATGTGATCTGTAAGGTCCCTTCCCCCAAACCATTTTGTGATTCTATATCCTGGCAAGTAAGATGGACAATACTCACCATTGTGAACTGATAGGAACTTGCTCCATGAATACTGTCAGGTTCATGGCTTTTATATTCAAGTTGCAGCACTGAGAACCACAGGACCCAAGATCCTTTTGAGAAAACCTATCACACTGTTTTTTTATTATATACAGTCCTTTGTTACAAAGAACTTGAAGACTGATCATCTTTAGTGAATTTAAAATGCTACCCTGCACTTTGGTAACCAAATCAGTAATAATGAATTCTTGCTTTTCTATCAAGCCCTTTGTTCCTATTTAATCATAGCAATTATTTCTATTGTGCTTACTCCCTGTAATTTTGTTATACAGAATGACAGTGTCTGAGCTAAAACAATTGCTCACAATAATCTGTGTTTATTTTTATTGTCATTACTGTCATTCCAGCTCTCTCATTGCAAAAATAGAGCGCTCAAAGTTATGCATAACAGACCATTTATTATCTATGCTGATCTTTTCCTTGGGGTTCAACCACCTACTAAAGATAAAACAAAAACCCCACTAATGCAAAGAATGAAAAGTAAACAAAAGATATCTTCTTATCTCTCCAATAATTGCCAATAAACATTGTAATAGTAACATGAAAAAATAGTTACTGAAACCTGTACTGAGGTTTTTTTGCATTGGACCATCAGATATTTTTTTGTTGCCAAGAAATGCCTTTTAAAGAGAGATCCATTTACCAACATGTACGAATAAGAAACTGAATCCCACAGAGCTGAACCTGAGCTAAAGTCAGAGAACACTTGCTTTTTCACCTGTACTCTCTCTCACCTCAGTACATTCTCGTCAAAATACAGAGATCAGAATTGCACCAATACTTAAAGCTGTGGGAAGCAGTTTTCTATGGCAGCAAAATGATGCTCGGCGTCTTGTTCTCTGACAACTGCATTGGCCTTTTGGCTGCCCGTGGATACTGAGCTGATGGTTTCAGAAACCTCTTGACTCTAAGATCCCTTCCCAAGTTTTACTGGGTACTTCCAAGCCCAGCACTATTGTAAGAACAAATGAAATTACTTTTTTCCTCTTTTTTTCTTAACCTAACAATTTATCTAAAATGAATTTCATCCGCTATTTGCAAGCTTCTCCTCTTTGCAAACTCCTCCAACAGCTCCTCACCATTGCCATGGCGCTCTGCTATCCACAAGGTCGGATTCCCAGCTCCATCCCCACTAGACCTTTTCTTGCTTTTTTAAATACACCAAAATTATATCGACAGCCTGCCCCTCCCATGGCACAGGGGCTGTTTGTAATAACAGTTCACACACAGCTTTGCATTTTAGTGCCAACTTCCTTCAGGACTCTCAGGTGAATAAAGTTAATAAAGAAAAACAGGAATACAGAAATAAGCTACTTCAGCTCTTGCCATGGAGGAAATCTACACAAATATCAAAAAAAGAGAATTGAACTCTTCTCACCTTAATCTGGGTGCCTAGAGACAAGCTCATTGTGTAGATTCTATTATATTAGGTAAAGATCTATTCAACATTGTAAATTAAATTTTGGGTACAATTCACCTAAGCAAATACAAAATTCTTACTCAGAAAGCAAGGCAGCCCTTACACTCCACTAACCATATTGATTAAAATTCATCTCATGGTAGTGGGAGCTGGCACAACTAATTTAGATGCAAACATATATAGAGAGATGCAAGACAAATTGCATTCCAAGATACATAATCTTCCAATAGTTAAAACTGGTTGAGAGACTTCTGTGCTTTGTGACTGAATTTATTTATGACAACTTTACGCTTTATGACTGAATTAAAGATACTGATACTTAAAACACTCTAGGATCTCTGTAACTGACAGCATGAGAGCACCTGTAAATGTAATGAGGCTCATGAGGACCTAACTAGACGATTACACACCATCCTCCCCCTGTGAGTTTAAGCTCATTCTTAATTCATACAAGAACAAGTCTTGCATGTATGCAACAGATGAGAAACTCTATGTGATCCTTACATACCAAACACAACAAAAGCACTTTAAAAGAAAAGTGAGGAGACTGCAGAAGTGAGAGGATTGCAGAGGCATACTTGCAGATGCACCTAATGGCAACAGAATTTGCCTTGAACCCATATGAAGACCTGGTTTACACTACATAATGCCAATTACTCTGAAGAATCGTATACTAAATGTTTAAAATTGAGCACTTTACAATGAAAGAACACAGCCAACTTCAGTTTTTCCATCTTAACTCTTACCTGTTAGTTTACTTGTAGAAATTCTGAAAACACATTTGTGTTTACAGTGCATTTAAAAGCTAGTGTAAAGAAAAATAACCTTGGAAATTATTCCATTTCCAGACAAGATTTGAAGGGTGATTTGCAGTTTGTTAAATAAGCCCTATCTGTATTATGCCCTAAATGAAGGACATATTCTGTAGAAAATCTATACAGTCTCAAAATCCCAAGCATAATAAATATGGTTGAGTCTTAAAGCACATGAGAAGTAGTTATGGTAAATAGAGTGTCTATAAAGAATCAGAGATGAGTGAGACTACATATGCAAAAGAAATAAAAACTTAACACAGATCCACTTGCCAGGAAGACCCTGGGAGTCTGTCACAGTGCACAGCCTTTATTAACTCACTTCTTAAAAGCTAAGGGAGACAGCTAGAGTTGAAGACACGCAAACAAGCTGTGTATGATCTTCTTCATATTCCACAGTACGGACTATTAACTGACTCATAAACAAAAGGAACAAAATCAGAATAAACAAATACTATTTTTTAAAACAGAGCATTATTATTCTTCTCTAATATCTCATATAATTGAGCTGTATGATAGGCCTTCACCAAAGAATTTTCTTTTTGGAATGTATTAAAGCAGAGATGCCATATTTAATCTACACGGTTCCAGGGCAGCATCAAACAAGTCTGGAACATCTGACAGGGCAAAACAGACTTGATATAGATGTTAAACAACAATACATTAGAGCTACAATCAGGCCAAATTAAAAGTTACCAGTAAGTCTGACTGATAGGATAATATTTTCAGCAAGTAATAACACATTTGAACTTGGGAGTAATTAGTTTTCGTAGTATAAATAAGTAATCGTACATGATACTTTTCAGCAACTGTCACCAACAGATGTTCAACAAAAGCTGTTTGCACCAATGAGTAATTAAGAAGTGTTTACAACTGGTATTATGTGAGACTATAACTGGAAAATTACATGCATAAGGCAGTGGCTCATTCCCTGCTGAGAACCTGGTGGGATGCACAGTTCTCACCCACGTTTACGGGAGACGTGCATTAACTCAGTGCTCCTCCTCATCTAGAGCAAAAGACTTTGATTTACCATCTTGAGAACCATGGCAGCTACCAGGTGAACACGCGGCTGATAGTACAACCAAAAGCAGTAACATGGTCATAAATATGAAAGAATGTAAGTAAAGAAAGGGAAGGTATTGTTTTGTACTGAAAACTGTTTCAGTTTTGGAAGATGTGGAAAGGACTGTATGTGTGTTAGTATTCTTTTATACTCTGCATAAAAAAAGATTATCTTAAACAAGTATCAGAAAACGCCTCCTACACTCAGTCTATGTAGTTTAACAGAAAGTACACCAACTGTAAATTAATTACAGCCTGCTTGCATTAACATGTGGAACAAAAAATGTGGTAAGAAAGAATCCTTAAGCCTAGCAGACAAAAGCTAAAGCAATCATAGTAGCTAAAAGTTGAAACTTTGTAAATGCAACACAGAAAAAGGAAGATTTTGAAATACACAAACAAAACAGCAAGGGTAATATGACACTAGACTCATCTTCATAATCAACTTGGATGTGCCTGACACTTCAAGCCTTTTCTCCACTTTGAAGTGACAAAACTCGAGCTACAAGGGATGGCAACTCCTTCTAGCAATTAGAAAAGAGCTGCAAGGAGGAAGCCATTTCTAAAACACTGACTCATGGAAAGATGCCCAGCACGACCCAAAACACAAAGTGTTCTGGTCCCTTTTCTTTCACTGAACAAATGTTAACATTGCCAAGCAATTCACAGTTCTTTATAATACCACATAAGTACCCTCAGGAGGCAGGTTAATTTATCAATACTCCACAGTTTATTTGCTACAAAGTTGTGTGAGAATTAAGATCTAAGATATCAAGATCAATAGAGCCACAAACATGATTTATATTAGTTTTCATTTATGATACTTTAACCTTTCCTTAGCCTCAGCTAGCTGCCTCACAATTCCCTTCTAGCTCATTAAATGCTATTTTGGATTGAATTTATTAAAAAGAAAACATATATTAAAAATTACTTCACTGTACAGACAGGGCTTTCAATTAAACAATGATATCCAAAATTATTACCCTCTTTTCCCAACAGTGACCAATCTAGAATATGTGCTTCTGCAATCAAAAGTCATGCAGGTCTCTGAGCTGCATATTAACGCTACTGGGTATTTCCACAAAACACATAATTTCCTGATGTCAACCTCAAAACAAGATCAACATTTCAAATCAAGCTCTACACACTTTTAGAATGTATCCTTTTACACTGAACTGAATAGTAAATTATTTTAGCCTAGTCTATATGTCTAAGCACCAGGTCTTAAAATTAAGCTCTTACTATATTCTCAGAGTTGCACTTTGCAGCAAGTATTTGGAATCATTTTGCCTCCACATTCCGATAAGAAATACAGTCCGTAGCTAGCAAATAGGGGTAATTAAAAGAAACATAAACCACATAATCACAGCTCTCTTAGCCATACCACTTAGATTTCAGATCTGGAATATGTTGTGTCAAATTCATAATTTGTCACATAATAATAAAGGATCACTCCATGCATTTATACTAAAAATCTTCTGGCACCTTCTCTGATATTACAATGATTATGTCAACAATAAAAATAAAGCACAAAATAAAGGGGAAGGCATACAAATAAAGATTAAAAAATAAACTAAATGTAGAAATGATAAAACCCAAAAGGTTTCTGGATACTGGATAAAGAGTGGATAAACACAGAACAAGATTTGAGTGGCTTTTCCAACAAGCAGCCCAACTGGAGATAGAGAGCTGAAAGGGCAAAGAGGATGCAATTAGCAAGATCATGGGCAGGAACCGGCAGGGCGAAAAACGGTACTTCACAGAAACAGAGGTGAACAGAAACAGAGCTTAACTGTGCAGAAGAACAAAAATGTGCCATCTTATCAGAATCCAGCAAAGATAAAGGTCTAGCAAAGGTTACAAAGGAAGAAATGTGACAAGAAGGCAGAATGAAGAACGAATGAATGTGACAAGAAGTCAGCTGATTGGAGCTAGCCCAGCCAGAGCCAGAGCCGGCACGCTTCAGCGACCGCGAGGGTCAACAGAGCTTCGGAAAATCAGAGGGGATAGCGAAGAGGCATCGCGATTCCCGACATATCGCGATTCCCGACATCTCCCGATCCCCGAAGCCCCAGCAGCCCAGGGGGCGTTCCCACGGTGACGGCGACCACCCCCCTGCCCCTTGCCTTGAAAGAGCCTCGGAGAGGGCAGCGGCGCTGCCCACCGGGCGCAGGGAGGAACAAGCAGGTCGTGTTGCTGACCCTGTTGCTGCTGTCCCACACTGCTGACCAATATGGTCGCCTCCAGAAAGAGAGCTTGCAGTAAGAAGACTGCAGCAACTCAGACAGAGACCCCGTCCCAAACCCTGCCTCTTCAGGTCTCTGGATGCAGGGAGTGCCAGAACCTGCTGCTGCCAGGGGAGGGAGGACAGCATTCCACCTGCGGGAGGTGTGAGCAGGTAGAAGATCTGCTTAGCCTGGTGGCAAAACTTAAGGAGGAGGTTGAGACGCTGAGGACCATCGGGGAGTGTGAAAGGGAGATCAGCTGGTGGAGTAACTCCCTGGCGTGCCAGTTGGAACGGTTCCAGGGAGATACCCCCCAAAAGGGGATGGACCCCCTGCCCTCGCAGGCAGAGGGGGATGGCCCGAGACAGCCCCTGCCCCAGCTGATGCTCTCCATCATCTTTACCGAGTCTTGGGAAACGGGAGAGGTGCCCGAGGACTGGAGGAAAGCAAATGTCACTCCAGTCTTCAAAAAGGGCAAGGAGGAGGACCCGGGTAACTGTAGACCAGTCAGCCTCACCTCCATCCCTGGGAAAGTGATGGAACACCTTATCCTTGGTGCCATCTTAAGGCATATCAAGGATAAGAGGGTTATGAGGGGCAGTCAACATGGCTTCACCAAGGGGAAGTCATGCTTGACCAATCTCATCGCCTTTTATGAGGAAATAACACGGTGGATGGATGATGGCAGAGCGGTGGATGTGGTCTACCTTGACTTCAGCAAAGCATTTGACACAGTCTCCCACAGCATCCTCACAGCTAAATTGAGGAAGTGTGCTCTGGATGATCAGGTAGTGAGGTGGACTGTGAACTGGCTGAAGGAGAGAAGCCAGAGAGTTGTAGTCTATGGGGCTGAGTCTAGTTGGAGGCCTGTAACTAGTGGAGTGCCTCAAGGGTCACTACTGGGACCAGTATTATTTAATATATTCATCCATGATTTAGATGAGGGAATTGAGTGTACTGTCAGCAAGTTTGCTGATGACACTGAGCTGGGAGGAGTGGCTGACACGCCAGAAGGCTGTGCTGCCATCCAGCAAGATCTGGACAGGCTGGAGAGTTGGGCAGGGAATAACTTGATGAAGTATAACAAGGGAAAGTGTAGAGTCCTGCATCTGGGCAGGAACAACCCCAGGTTCCAGTACAGGTTGGGGAACGACCTGTTAGAGAGCAGTGTAGGGGAGAGGGACCTGGGGGTTCTAGTGGACACAGGATGACCATGAGCCAACACTGTGCCCTTGTGGCCAAGAAGGCCAATGGCATCCTGGGGTGTATTAGAACGGGGGTGGTTAGTAGGTCGAGAGAGGTCCTCCTTCCACTTTACTCTGCCCTGGTGAGACCCCATCTGGAATATTGTGTCCAGTTCTGGGCCCCTCAGTTCAAGAAGGACAGGGACCTGATGGAGAGAGTCCAGCGCAGGGCATGCGCTAAGATGATTAAGGGAGTGGAGCATCTCCCTTATGAGGAAAGACTGAGGGAGCTGGGTCTCTATAGTTTGGAGAAGAGGAGACTGAGGGGTGACCTTGTTCGTGTCTATAAATATATAAAGGGGGAGTGTCACGAGGATGGAGCCAGGCTCTACTCAGTGGCAAACAATGACAGGACAAGGGGTAATGGGTACAAACTGGAACACAAGAGGTCCCACTTAAACTTGAGAAGAAACTTCTTCTCGGTGAGGGTGACAGAACACTGGAACAGGCTGCCCAGGGAGGTTGTGGAGTCTCCTTCTCTGGAGACATTCAAAACCCACCGGGACACATTCCTGTGTAACCTTATCTAGGTATTCCTGCTCCGGCAGGGGGATTGGACTAGATGATCTTTCGAGGTCCCTTCCAATCTCTAGCATGCTGTGATACTGTGACTTAGGCTGGGGGCACAGCTCCAAGCTCTGAACGCTGCTGCAGCTCCAGGCCTTGCTGGGGTTCTGGTTTTTACCATTCTATAAGGTCCCTACATCTTTAAAGAGCTCCATGCATGCACTGGAGACTCCTTAAGAGCCGGCCTGTGGCCAGCACCTCAGTGTGGCTGCCCAGCCCTGAGAGCTTCCACAGAGCAGGTGCTGGCAGCTTCTTGGTGGCCAAGTGAAGAGAACAACTTGTGCAGGCTTTTCCTTACGGATCCCTGAGCCTTTGACTGAGCCATGGTGCTGCTGCCCTTCCTCCTCCCCAGCGTGGACCCATGGCTGAACATCCTCAGTGGGTCTTGATGGAGGATGAATGGAGCAGCACCTACAGCTGTGCTCTCAGATCAGCCTTTGGGCTGTCCTGGCTGGGTTTTATACTTGTAGTGTTGTTAGGATGTTCTGTTGGGTGTCTGGGGAAAAAACAGCATCCTTTAAATAGCAGCTTAGTATTTGCAGGGTCCAGTTTCCCTGCCACATCCCTATCAGCAGGATGGGAGCAAAAGGAAGGCTTTTTGCCTTGCTAACGTGTTGCTGGTGGTGCCCAAAATGGAATGCTACAGCACTACCCAAAGCACCAAAGGTATCTGGCACGGGGATGTGAAATACAAATAAAAACCTGGATGAAGTCTGTGTCCAGCTCTGGGGCAGCAACACAAGAGAGACATGGAGCTGTTGGAGCGAGGCCAGAGGAGGCCACGGAGATGCTGCAAGGGCTGGAGCAGCTCTGCTCTGGAGCTGGGCTGAGAGAGCTGGGCTGGGTCAGCCTGGAGAAGAGAAGGCTCCTGAAGGGGAGACCTTAGAGCAGCTCCAGTGCCTAAAGGGGCTGCAGGAAAGCTGGAGAGGGGCTTTGGACAAGGGCCTGTAGGGACAGGCCAAGGCGGAATTTTATGATTCAATACACAGAGAAGGCTCAGATCAGAAGTGCAGCAACTATTTAGCCCACCTCTAAAGTACCCTATTCCAATTCTGTCTTTCACGGAAGACCTTCAGGTGCTGCCTGCTCAGCTCAGGACACGACCAGTGGGGGAAGAGCCCATCCAAGCCTCCATATCATATGGTCCCAACAGTTGGCAAAGCCTCCAACTCCTCAGCTGCAACCACCTTCCTCAAGCTGAAAAGTCTGCCCAGGTAAAGCCAGAAAGATGTTTCAGGAAACGTCTCTTTTGTCAGTCAGATCCTACAGTGGACCCAAAAGCATACATCTCAAGGGTATATAATGGAAGTCCAGAGCTGAGAAAGTTTTCATCATCTCAAGAAGTGTTTATATTTGTGGTTCTGTTGTTTGAGGTCATGATTGAAGTGGGCCATCGACTGCTTGAGTGATTTCCCTCACGTTTAGAACATCTCCCACAACAGGGCTGTGTACGTCAAGGAACATGGGAACCAGACCCGGCAGATGCGGGCAGGGCTCCTGCCCAGAGGCTGCGCCAGGCTCAAACTCAGGACTCATCCTTCCTCCTGAGATTCCCTGCGGAGCATGCTGGAGGGCGGAATTACCACCCCTCAGAGAAACCAAATGTTAAACCAGGTTTTTAATCACATTTGACTTCATTTCTGCAAGGTTTATGTAAAAAAACAGAACCCATGACTTCAGTCTTAGGAGCCTACCTTCTGCTGCTGCAGATGATTTGCTGGGATATAGTGAAAACAAGAGGAAACCAAGCCTGGGTGACCATGACGTGTCCTACCATGGGGCATGGAGCTTTCCACCTTCCAGAAAATCATTCTCAGAGGCTATTTCAATGGCACTGTTTCTCCGGATGGACATCGACACCGACTCCCCTCCCCATAGAAACATCTTCTGTTACCTTTTTAATAACAAAATCACCCTTCTTAGCCAGCACTGAGTGTGAAAACGTAGGAGCAGCAAACAGCTGCTCTCTGCTACAAACACTTGAGATAAAGCGTATCAAATCAGCTCTACAACACAGCAGCTAATGCCTCATACCTACACGGCTCAGCAGCGCATCACCCTCAGCCACATGCTGGGAATTCTGTTTGGTGAGCAGCAGTCTGCACCCAAAGGCAGGAGATCCAGATGTTTGGCCACATCTCCCACACACATACCCCAAACTAGAATTTAACTCCCAGCTTACAACCACAGGACCTCAGTGTTTCCAATTCCTTTAGATACAAGCCTCAAAGAGTTATTAATATGCTCAATTTATAGCAGCACATTGCAAATGTGGTCAGGCATCCATTAAGCTTTCAGGTATCCTGTTGAGCCAACATCCAGGCCAGTTTACTTCTCCAGATGGAGTGAGATCCTGGTGGTGGGAAAAGCAGTGTGCACGGTGGTCCCACAGCCAGTATGAGACACAGACAGGAGAGCAAACACCTCTGTCTGCACATTTAGAGCTCTCTGAAGAGGGAACCAGCAGAAAGGATTTCACAGTGGTTTTGCCCATCCTCCCATCCTCGCCTTCTTCAGTAGATGCTCTTTGCATCTAGTGATACAAACAGCCTCTGGTGGTTTGCATCTAGTGATGCAGAGGCTCTGAATCTGCAGTGATTCACAACCACTGCAAGCCCAGCCCTGTGGAGCTCAGCAAGGCAGAAGCCAAGGCTCACCCTCCTGCTTTGTCCATCCTCTGCATGAACCAGCCCTTGCATTAAAGTTCCGTTATTTCATCTCCTGGAGCCTGTTCTGCACAGATTTTCTTCTCAGCCAGGAGCATTTTGTGCTGTCTCCCACCCAGGGAAGGCTGAGCTGCCTGCACAGGGAGTCAGCTGCAAGCTTAAGCTTCCCAAAACATCCCAAGAGCTCACACTCATGGGCTTTCTCCAACATTTAATAACCGGCTTATCAACCCATCAGGTCCCCAAGTGCTTCCACACCTCAAACTCAGAGGACAATCAAGCCTGGCTCATGCTTTGTTTGGGGAAAGTGGCCTAGAGGCAAAGACTGAAAGGATTTGTTACTGGCATTCACACGGTGGGGAATTCAAGCAGGCCAACATGGAAAAGCTTCAATTTCAAAACCTGCTGTTATCAGCTGGGAGACAAAAATGTCTACCTAAACTGTAGGACTTGCTTGGAGCTTTATAGCAGAGGCAGGATTAGAGCTCAGACCCTCTATTTCAGAAGCACAAGCTCTCAGCAATTAAACTGAAAGAGGTTTTCCATTAATGAGCAGTAATTAGAGCTCCTGCTCAGAGCCAAGCAACTCCAGTTCCATCTGAAGGTGGAAGCTGTGCTCTTGTGCACTGGCCAGCTCATTACAGGGGTTATATTTGCCATCCTCATGCAGACAGCATGAAGACAACTTACCTCATACCCTCCTCTGTCACCATCATCACCAGAACAGCTCCCACACTGCACAAAGGGTGCCAGTGGGCAGAGCAGAGCAACATAGCTGAGACAGACAGTCTAGGGTTTAGGCTATAGGCAAACTGGGAATCTACCTTATAGTAAGTATTTCTTTCTTATTCACTATGATTCTTTTTCACATCATCCACTATTTAAAAGCTGGTTTCATTTTACTGATGCTGCATGCTCTGAGGGCTTTACAACACCTAAAGCTTAAAAAGCCATAACATTTTGTTCAAGCTCTCAAGAATAAGCGATGTCTGTGTAAGTTTTGTTTCTGAAGAGACATTCCTCTACAGAAATACCAATTCTCTACTTCAATACTGACCTGACACAAAGTTGCTGAGCTTGGAAGATGGAAGCTGAGAGCATAGATCAAAGAGGAGCAGGCACAGGACAGCAGCATTCCTAGCACTGCTCCGACAGAACTGCAGGACACAACTGCTACAGAGCAGAAGGAGAGGAGGCACTACTCCAGTTCCTAAAGATGGAGCCTTCCTCATACTTGGAAGGCACTTTTGGACACAGAGGCTGTTCAAAGCTTGAATTTGGAGGGATTTTGTAAGTGGGCCATTGGCTTTTGGCTGAACTAAATCCTCTTGAACTTTGAGGGCTGGTTCTCTGCACCAGCTCCCCTCTGGATTTTGAAGCCTGAGCTCCACTCCACTAATTAGAAGTGGTCGTTAAGCAGTACATAAAACAGCCTTGGAAGATGAGGAGCAAATGGTAAATGTAGGGCATAGGGATGGAGTGGTGAAAGGCTCCCTCACTCGGTCAAAGAGGTCCTCGTACTGCATTTGAAACTCATTTAAAGTTGTTGGCTTGATATTCACACGTAGCCGCCTTCCCCACATGTGGCCAGCCCCACTCCTCTTCCTCACAGCAACCTGCTACCCCAGTGCTCACTGCCAGCCCTCCTCCCTTCCCACAAGACGCCAGAAAGTGTCTTCATTAAGCCTGACCAGCAAACAGCTTCACACAGGAAGGTGGGAGCAACCAGAGGACATGAACACAACAGGCACACAGGAGCACGCGCAGCCCTTCCTGCAGGCTGGGCTGGCCCAAGGCTGCAGCACACAAACCCACCCAGCAGCCCTCTGACCATGGTGCAGGGAGCCTGCTGCAGGTGGCACAGGGAGGAAAGCACAGCCCGGGCTCAGGAGGGTAAAGTGCGAGAAGGCAACAAATAACACAAAGTGCTTTGATTTCAGGAGCACCCCGTTATTTGCAAATGGATTTCCGTGTGGAAATGTTCAACCTTAACATGTGGGGGTTTGAAAATACCCCCGGGAAAACTCCAGGACACGAAGTGTCATTTTCCCCCTTGTACTCCTGCCAGAACAGCCCTGAACGAGGCAACTTCACATTCCCTCAACTACTGCAGCAACCCCTTGCAAGAGCACCGGCTGTTCTTCCAACCATAGCTGTGGCAACATAGACTTGGGATGGGTCTGAAGCTTCAGGAAGCAAGATGGCCAGTCAGAACTGAAAAAAAGACTTCAGGAAAAGCCTTGCTGACGAAGCCACCAGGCTACCACAAGCCTGCCTGGAGCAGCTCTCCTGCCCTCAGTCGCTGCCATCCTCACGTTAGTAAACAAGGCACAAGGCTGATATAAAAATTCCTGAGCAGATCAAAATACAACTTCTCTTTGCCCATAATACTGAACCACTGCTCTCACACACTCCTGTCCCAGCTTCTGCTCTTTCAATTGCTTTTCTGCAAAGCAGAGGCATGTCATGCCCCAGAGAGGGGAAAAAAAAACAAACAAACAAAAAAAAAAAAACAAACAAACAAACAAAAAAAACAAACAAACAAAAAAAAAAACAACCGCTTTCATAAGAAAGATCCAAAAGGGATCCAGATGGGCTAGGATCATAGAATGGTTTGTGTTGAAAGGGAGCTTAAAGCTCATCCAGCTCCAACCCCTGTCACAGGCAAGGACACTTCCACTAGAGCAGGCTGTTCCAAGCCAGGGATGGGGCAGCCACAGCACCTCTGGGCACCCTCAGCACCCTCACAGGGAAGGATTTTTTCCTAGTGTGAAACTAAATGAAATCCTGTTTGCAGTTGTTACCTTTGTGTGTCTTGAAAATGTTTCTGGACCTGAAAAAACACCTGAGATTTCAGGCAAACGACAGTCTCATCATTCAGCTCATGGCCAGTGCAGGGAATGGCACAGCACAGCCCAGTCTAGCTCAGCACAGCTCAGCTCAGCTCAGCACAGCTCAGCTCAGCTCAGCTCAGCACAGCCCAGTCTAGCTCAGCACAGCTCAGCACAGCACAGCTCAGCTCAGCTCAGCACAGCTCAGCACAGCACAGCTCAGCCCAGCACAGCTCAGCTCAGCTCAGCACAGCTCAGCTCAGCACAGCACAGCTCAGCCCAGCACAGCTCAGCTCAGCACAGCTCAGCCCAGCACAGCTCAGCACAGCACAGCTCAGCTCAGCACAGCACAGCTCAGCTCAGCACAGCTCAGCCCAGCACAGCACAGCTCAGCTCAGCACAGCACAGCTCAGCCCAGCACAGCTCAGCTCAGCCCAGCACAGCTCAGCTCAGCTCAGCACAGCTCAGCTCAGCACAGCTCAGCTCAGCTCAGCACAGCTCAGCTCAGCACAGCACAGCACAGCTCAGCTCAGCCCAGCACAGCTCAGCTCAGCTCAGCCCAGCACAGCTCAGCTCAGCTCAGCACAGCTCAGCACAGCTCAGCTCAGCACAGCTCAGCTCAGCACAGCATAGCTCAGCACAGCACAGCTCAGCTCAGCACAGCACAGCACAGCTCAGCACAGCTCAGCCCAGCACAGCTCAGCTCAGCACAGCACAGCTCAGCACAGCTCAGCTCAGCTCAGCTCAGCACAGCCCAGCACAGCTCAGCTCAGCACAGCCCAGCACAGCTCAGCTCAGCACAGCTCAGCTCAGCCCAGCACAGCACAGCTCAGCTCAGCACAGCTCAGCAGAGCTCAGCCCAGCCCAGCACAGCTCAGCTCAGCTCAGCACAGCTCAGCCCAGCACAGCATAGCTCAGCCCAGCACAGCACAGCTCAGCCCAGCACAGCTCAGCACAGCTCAGCTCAGCACAGCACAGCTCAGCTCAGCACAGCTCAGCTCAGCTCAGCACAGCACAGCTCAGCTCAGCACAGCCCAGCCTAGCTCAGCACAGCACAGCTCAGCACAGCTCAGCTCAGCTCAGCACAGCACAGCACAGCTCAGCACAGCACAGCACAGCTCAGCCCAGCACAGCACAGCACAACATCGCATGCCACAAAGAAAACTCCTAACTTGTAAGGAAAGGCTGAAGCTTCCAGTAAAAATCCTCTAGGTTATCACATTACAATGGGTGCATATAGTTATAAATATATAAGTACACACACAGGTAGATATACAGATATAGCTACACATACAAAGATGTACATGTAGATATATATGTACGCATATATATACGTATAGATATATACACACACACATGTATATTATACACGTTACTACTTTCAAGAGTGGTTGACCTGACACTTAGCGGGCAGGGAAGCTCCATAACGTGCCCTATGGGTCCCACCAGCCAGGGTCCCAAACGCCAGTGACAGGGTGACAAGAGCCAGCACAGACGCCATGCAGGGGGCCCACAGCAGAGAGGGGCAAGGACAAGAACAACCCAAAAGTGCCACAAGCCCCTTTCCCACCGCCACCACAGCAAGACCGGGAAGGACACATGGCCCTAAGGAACATCACTGGGACGGGAAACCGCTGCGGGCCGGGAAACCGAGATCTAGGGCAGGGAATCGGCAGCAGGGGAGGAAACCACGGCGAGGGGAAGCGGCCGGGGTCCGCTGGGCGCGAGGGACTGGTGGAGCAGCCGGGACTGGCGGAGCGCCGGGTGGGGCCTGGTGGAGAGGGGCCGTTGGCCCACGCCCAACTGACCCTGACCCTCGCTCAGGGCAGGTACGGCCGCAGCTCCCGCTCCTCCCGGTGCTCCTGCCCCACAGGTAACCCCCAGCCCGCTCTGCCTGCCATTTCTCACCCCAGCACCTCTCTCTGCTTCTCCCGACAGAGAGGTTTCCCCTCCGCCTGCCAACGGCAATGGAAGTGTCTGGTCTGAGCTCGGATGCTCTGGCCATGCAGCGACCGATCGCGACTCGCGTGCTGCCCCTTCTCCCGAGGCCGCCGCTGTCCTTGGGCCCTGCCCGGGACCGGCCTGGTCCCCACCACATGGCGCAGGGGGTGCCTGGGGTCCCCGGGGCAGCGCCTGCAGCTCTCCTCTGCGCTGCCGCTGCCACCCGCGGCACAGCTCCCCTGCGCCCATGGGCAGGAGGCGGCCGCCACCAAGGACCGGGCAGCCATGGGGACACCATCGGCTCCGCCAGGCCCCACCAGACTGCCCCGGCTCTGCTGGCAACCACGAAGCCCAGAGGTGAGGCCTGGGGGGCTGAGGAGCCTGAGCGCAGGCAGCCAAGCTGAGCAAAGCTTGCATCGCCCCGCGCCTGCCTCCCCTTTGCTTGCCTTTGCAGCACCAGTGACCACCCCAGCAGCAATGGCACAGCCCATGCAGGTGTCCCAGCAGGGACCAGCCGCCCTCGCTGACGCCCTTCCCGAGCAGGCAGCGGACACCAGCTTCACCCATCGGCTCCAGGCATCCTTTGACACCATGGACGGACATGGCACCAGCCCCGATGTGCCCGACTGGGAAGGCTTCCTCAGGCAGTTCCCTGAGCTCTCCGAGTACATTGTGGAGGGTGGTGGCGTGGTGGTGCAGGGGCCAGGGGACATAGAGGACACTGTGCCTGATCCCTCCATTTCCCCAACAGCCTCACCATCCCTGAATTCTTCAATGAGTTCTTTGACTTCCTGGAGCGTGTGGTGAACGGAGACTGCTTTCTGGACCAGGCACCGCTGGCGCAGCTCCGCAGCAAGGAGGACAACACCGTCACCACTGATGAACCCAGCTGTTCTGTTGAGATGCCCCACAAGCTCCCTGAAAACTGCAGGCAGGTGGCACAGGGTGGCTGCTCCAAAGAGCCATTGGTGGTGTTGGGGCTGGGGGCTGGCCAGGACACAGTTCCTGATGTCCCCAAAGTTCCCATTCCAACCACCTCCCTCAAGAAGCTCCCCCTCCTCTTGCTGTACAGAGCAGAGGACAGCAGCACTATAGAAACAGAGGATGCTGACACCACCTTCCATGGAGCTGCGGAGAATCCCCAGAAGGATCCCATGACAGATCCTATGGAAAATCCACTGCTGAGCCCCCACTGGCAGCCCAGGGTGCTTCTGAACCGCGTGCCACTGCAGAGTGTCCTGGACCCGGCTGCCCTCCCACACCATACACCCACCACACACAGACTGGTGCAGGACACACTGAACAGCCAGTCAAGGGTGGTTCTAAAGGGATTGCCAGCACCAAGTCCTCTGGCGTGTTCCCCAGCAGCCCCCCAGCACCAGCCACTCATCACGGACAGACTGATGCAGGAGGCACTAAACAGCCAGCCAAGGGTGGTTCTAAAGCGATTGCCAGTGCCCAGTCCTCAAGCCATTTCATCGGCTAAATCCCAGCACCAACCACTCAGCATGGACAGACTGGTGCAGGAGGCATTGCACAGCCAGCCCAGGGTGGTTCTAAGCCATTTGCCACTCCCCCTGGGACTCGTCTCATGCCAGGGGTTGCTCACACTGGCAGGGGTGGGCAGCAGGCCGTTCAAGCGCCCCCTGACAGCCAGCACCACCAGTGAGCAAGAGTACTCCCAGCAGGACAGCATCCCAGCAAAGAAAAGGAGGAAGATGGAGCTGAGTCAGCTGAGCAACCGCTAGGAAACGCTGTGCCAGGGGCTGACACACAGGCACAGCACAGCAGTGGCCAGCAGCACACAGCGGGCAGGAAGCAGCAAGGGGGGAGATGAGGACGCCCTGCACCGACCGCATGGCAGCTTCCTGAACTCCATCCCGAGTTTGCACCCCCTGGGGCAAGGAGTGAAGGTGCTGGGGCCACTGTGACCATCATGACAAAACCTTAACAGAGCCAGAAATTGCCCTGACAAACCTGGAAGAGAGCTCCATGGCAGCCAAGTCCCTGCAAAATCAGAGCAGGTGGCAAATCCCATGGGAGATGGCAGATGAAATCAATTTGGAAAAGCATAGGAAGAGAAGGTGACGAGAAGGAAGGATTTCCCAATGAAGGCAGCCGGTTACAGCTCAAGATGTTCAAACAGACTCTGCTCACAGAATCATAGAATCAGCCAGGTTGCAAAAGACCTTTAAGATCATCATCCTAAGCTCTTTTTAAGGCCGCCATCTCCCCATCGGCTCTGCTCCCAAGCAAAGATGATTCCATCCCTCTGACTGAGCAGGCACAATCCCAAGTCCCACAGCAAGGAACTGAAACCATCTCAGTGGTGACTGCAAAGTGCCTTTGCCACCCGGGACTGGTGCTGCTCAGCTGCTGCAGCACAGACTCTTGGCAGGCTCCAAGATGAGGGCTGGTCTGGGCAAAACTGCACTTGTGGCACCAATCCACCGGCATTTATGCTTCTACAAGCAACAGTGCAAATAGAACCGCATCAGGCAGAAGACGCCAACGCCAGCCATCACATCACCTCATTTGACACAGGAGATGAAGATGACACCATCGCTGATGTGCCCGACTCAGATGGCTTCCTCCAGCAGTTCCCTGAACGCTCTGAGTACGTTGTGGAGGGTGGTGGCGGTGGGAGCAGGGGACGCTGAGGACTCTGCCTGATGTCTCTATTTCCCCAACAGCCTCACCATCACCGATTTCTTCATCGAGTTCTTTGCCTTTTTGGAGCATGTGGCAAATGGAGACTGTGCTCTGACCAGGCAGCACTGGCGCAGCTCCCTGACATTGAGGACAGCACTGTGACCCCTGATGGACCCAGCTGTTCTGCTGAGATGTTCCTTGAGCCCCCCAAAACTCCAGGAACACAGTGCAGGATGGCTGCACAAAGAGCCATTGGGGGGGAGCGGGGGAAGGGTCACTGAGTACTCTGCCTAATGTCTCCATTTCCCCAACAGCCTCACCATCACTGAATTCTTCAATGAGTTCTTTGACTTCCTGGAGCGTGTGGTGAATGGAGACTGTGCTCTGGACCAGGCAGCGCTGGCGCAGCTCCCCAACAAGGAGGACAGCACCATGACCACTGATGAACCCAGCTGTTCTGCTGACATGCTGCACGAGCTCCCTGAAAACTGCAGGCAGGTGGCACAGGGCGGCTGCTCCAAAAAGCCATTGGGGGGGGGGGGGCTGGGGGCTGGCCAGGACACAGTTCCTGATGTCCCCAAAGTTCCCATCCCAACCACCTCTCTCAACAAGCTCCCCCTCCTCTTGGTGTACAGGGCAGAGGAGAGCAGCACTATAGAAACAGAGGATGCTGACACCACCTTCCATGGAGCTGCGGAGAGTCCCCACAAGGATCCCATGACAGATCCTATGGAAAATCCACTGCTGAGCCCCCACTGGCAGCCCAGGGTGCTTCTGAACCACATGGCACTGCGGAGTGTCCTGGACCCAGCTGCTCTCCCACACCATGCACCCATCACACACAGACTGGTGCAGGACACACTGAACAGCCAGCCCAGGGTGGTTCTGAAGGGATTGCCAGTGCCCAGTCCTCAAGCGATTTCATCGGCTAACCCCCAGCACCAACCACCCAGCATGGACAGACTGGTGCAGGAGGCATTGCACAGCCAGCCCAGGGTGGTTCTAAGCCATTTGCCACTCCCCCTGGGACTTGTCTCATGCCATGGGGTTGCTCACACTGGCAGGGGTGGGCAGCAGGCCGGCCAAGCGCCCCGTGACAGCCAGCACCACCAGCGAGCAAGAGTCCTCCCAGCAGGACAGCATCCCAGCAAAGAAAAGGAGGAAACCAGAGGGAGAAGTTTTTGAGAGAGGAAGGAAAATAATCCAAACCCTGCTGAAAGCCGGTTTTGCCATAAAGCAGGCTAAGGTCAAGGGACCTGCACAGGAAAGCCGGTATTTGGGAATAAACTGGCAGGAGGGACATGGAGACAACGAGCTCAAATAAGTCACCCATAATCACCAATACGCTCCAGTCACCCAGGAACCCTAGGAGTCCTCATGGACTGGGCACAGGGCAAAGACTGTGGAATGTCACCAGAGGAGGAGGTGACACGTGCTGGGAGGCCCCACTGTACCACAGACTACCAAAGAATCTGCTGGGGAAGACGGTCTGGGTTAGTCCTGCCTCGGGCAAAGGCAAACCCACTCGTGGGACTGCTTTCGCTCAAGGACATGGGTGCACTTGGTGGGTGATGTGGGAGGATGGGCAAGTCTGGTGTGTGCCTCAAGGGGATTTACTCTTGGGTGAGAACAGCCACTGAATTGAACTGTGTGATGCTGTATACACTGGAAACTATCGCTGCCACGGTGGCCATACACCCAATACAGCGCCGGACACCTCGTGGCTCCCATCTCCACTGCTCCAGCTTGGAGGATCTGAACCCTTTTAATCATCACATTAACGAAGCATGCACTCGATAAAATTGGACAAGTGCAGTGAAGATAGATTCAGAATAAGCTTCAACATGCAACAAGCCAGCACCACACACCACCCAGCTTTCCTGCCCAGAGAGACACATGACAGATGGAGCCCCAAGTCGCACTGAATGAACTCAACGAACATTTGTAGTGATGGTCCACAGACAAGGGGAATGATATCTCTGTGTGTGCATACACGTATGCATATGTATCATATACATACACACATACATATATATATATCAAAGGACAGGAAAGCTGATGGTGGAAAGTGTGAGACCTGGCATGTCATGAATGGTATGGAATAAGGGGTGAAAACTGTCATGGTTTCGGCTTGAACAGAGTTCATTTTTTTCCCAGTAGCTGGTGCAGTGCTGTGTTTTGGCTTCACTCTGAGAACAATGCAGATAACACACTGATGTTTCACTTGATGCTCAGTACCATGCACCCTGATCAAGGAGTTTTCAGTCTCTCATGCTCTGCCATGAGAAGGGCACACAGATCCTTAAGGGAGCAGACAGGACACCTGACCCAAACTATCCAAGGGTGTATTCCATACCAGAGCACATCATGCCTGGTATAAAAACTAAGGGGGGGTTACATCAGAGGGACAGATAGCTGCTCAGGTCGTGCAGGATATCGATCAGTGGGAGGTGAGCAATTGTATTGTGCAGCACTTGTGTTTCTTGGGGTTTTCCTCTTTCTCTTTTTAGTTTTATATTCTACATAAATATAACCTGTTGTACTTTTGTTATTAAACTGTTCTGATCTCAACCCGTGGGGTTTACATTCCTTTGATTCTCCTCCACATCCCATCCAGGGAGGCGGGATGAGGGGCTGAGGAAGCAGCAAGTCCAGAGGAAGCCACAAGTATGAGCAGGGGCTGGAGCTCCTCCATATGGAGGCAGGCTGAGAACATTGGGGCTGTTCAACCTGGAGAAGAGAAGGCTGTGTGGAGACCTCAGAGCAGCTTCCAGTGTCTGAAGGGGGCTACAAGGATGTAGGAAAGGGACTCTTCATCAGGGCCTGCAGGGATAGGACAAGGGGTGATGGGTTTGAACTGGAACAGGGGAGATTCAGGTTAAATACAAAGAAGAAGTTCTTTGTTGTGAGGGTGCTGAGGCGCTGGCACAGGGTGCCCAGAGAAGCTGTGGCTGCCCCATCCCTGGCAGTGTGCAAGGCCAGGTTGGACACAGGGGCTTGGAGCAAGCTGCTCTAGTGGAAGGTGTCCCTGCCCATGGCAGGGGCTGGAACTGGATGAGCTTTAAGGTCCTTCCAACACAAACCATTCTATGATCCTATCCTAGCCATGTGGCACAATCATAAAGTACAGACCCCACCATATCACAGGGCTCATTAAACAGGAGAGCAGCAGCACAGCAACCACTGAAAGAGCACCAAGTGTTATACCTCCTACTGAGAAAAACACTCCTTACAATGCAGCTTCTCTTGGGCTTTCTACCCTTAGCGTAAACAAGACATAAATAGGAAGCATGCACCCTCCTAGGGCTGGCTGCTACACTTGGCAGCTGCAATCACCTCCTCTGCATGCAAAGATGGCTGCCCACAAACCAGCTACCAGATTTCGGAGCCATGGACATAAGCTTCACTGTGCTTTAGAAGGGCAGCAGAAGTCAATCAGGGCTCTAAAACAAACTCCCAGCAGCGTCAGCCTTGAGATACCACAAGAGAGGAACTCCCCCAGGAAGCACCGCCGCCAAGAGGCAAGGTGGAGCCTGGCCCTGAGCTTAAACAGAGCTCCCGGACCACAAGCGGGGGTGAGCGAGGCCCCATGTGAGGCTTCATCAGGGACTGCCGTTCTTGGTGTGCTCCGGGCTCCCTGCTGCTGCCTGGGCAGGGGCAGGTGTTGATGGGGTGAGCTGGGCTCAGGAGACGCTTTCTTTTCAGTGCAGCTGGTGGATAACCTCGGTTAAGGTGTGCTGGGACATAGAGAGGAGAAAGCTTCTGTGGTCTTTCTCCTTCGTGTGCATTTATTGTATCTAAGCTGCTGCTAAATGCTGGCCTGATGCTGCCTGTTTTTAGAGCTACAAAGCGTGGCCTCACCCGGTTTTAGGAGGCCTTTCCCAGGGGAAGCATTGATGGCTTCTAGAATCCTTTTCCCTCTCACTATTCAAAGCCTCCCCCGAGCTTCTGGCTACAAAGCCTGCCTGAAAGGGTGAGCGCAAGCACGGCTGGAGCTAGCCCAGCTACAGCCGCAGCCGGCACGCTTCAGCGACCGCGAGGGTCAACAGAGCTTCGGAAAATCAGAGGGGATAGCGAAGAGGCATCGCGATTCCCGACATATCGCGATTCCCGACATCTCCCGATCCCCGAAGCCCCAGCAGCCCAGGGGGCGTTCCCACGGTGACGGCGACCACCCCCCTGCCCCTTGCCTTGAAAGAGCCTCGGAGAGGGCAGCGGCGCTGCCCACCGGGCGCAGGGAGGAACAAGCAGGTCGTGTTGCTGACCCTGTTGCTGCTGTCCCACACTGCTGACCAATATGGTCGCCTCCAGAAAGAGAGCTTGCAGTAAGAAGACTGCAGCAACTCAGACAGAGACCCCGTCCCAAACCCTGCCTCTTCAGGTCTCTGGATGCAGGGAGTGCCAGAACCTGCTGCTGCCAGGGGAGGGAGGACAGCATTCCACCTGCGGGAGGTGTGAGCAGGTAGAAGATCTGCTTAGCCTGGTGGCAAAACTTAAGGAGGAGGTTGAGACGCTGAGGACCATCAGGGAGTGTGAAAGGGAGATCAGCTGGTGGAGTAACTCCCTGGCGTGCCAGTTGGAACGGTTCCAGGGAGATACCCCCCAAAAGGGGATGGACCCCCTGCCCTCGCAGGCAGAGGGGGATGGCCCGAGACAGCCCCTGCCCCAGCTGATGCTCTCCATCATCTTTACCGAGTCTTGGGAAACGGGAGAGGTGCCCGAGGACTGGAGGAAAGCAAATGTTACTCCAGTCTTCAAAAAGGGCAAGAAGGAGGACCCGGGTAACTGTAGACCAGTCAGCCTCACCTCCATCCCTGGGAAAGTGATGGAACACCTTATCCTTGGTGCCATCTTAAGGCATATCAAGGATAAGAGGGTTATGAGGGGCAGTCAACATGGCTTCACCAGGGGGAAATCATGTTTGACCAATCTCATAGCCTTTTATGAGGAAATAACACGGTGGATGGATGATGGCAGAGCGGTGGATGTGGTCTACCTTGACTTCAGCAAAGCATTTGACACAGTCTCCCACAGCATCCTCACGGCTAAATTGAGGAAGTGTGCTCTGGATGATCAGTTAGTGAGGTGGACTGTGAACTGGCTGAAGGAGAGAAGCCAGAGAGTTGTAGTCTATGGGGCTGAGTCTAGTTGGAGGCCTGTAACTAGTGGAGTGCCTCAAGGGTCACTACTGGGACCAGTATTATTTAATATATTCATCCATGATTTAGATGAGGGAATTGAGTGTACTGTCAGCAAGTTTGCTGATGACACTGAGCTGGGAGGAGTGGCTGACACGCCAGAAGGCTGTGCTGCCATCCAGCGAGACCTGGACAGGCTGGAGAGTTGGGCAGGGAATAACTTGATGAACTATAACAAGGGAAAGTGTAGAGTCCTGCATCTGGGCAGGAACAACCCAGGTTCCAGTATAGGTTGGGGAACGACCTGTTAGAGAGCAGTGTAGGGGAGAGGGACCTGGGGGTTCTAGTGGACACAGGATGACCATGAGCCAACACTGTGCCCTTGTGGCCAAGAAGGCCAATGGCATCCTGGGGTGTATTAGAAGGGGGGTGGTTAGTAGGTCGAGAGAGGTCCTCCTTCCCCTCTACTCTGCCCTGGTGAGACCCCATCTGGAATATTGTGTCCAGTTCTGGGCCCCTCAGTTCAAGAAGGACAGGGAGCTGCTGGAGAGAGTCCAGCGCAGGGCATGCGCTAAGATGATTAAGGGAGTGGAGCATCTCCCTTATGAGGAAAGACTGAGGGAGCTGGGTCTCTATAGTTTGGAGAAGAGGAGACTGAGGGGTGACCTTATTCGTGTCTATAAATATATAAAGGGGGAGTGTCACGAGGATGGAGCCAGGCTCTACTCAGTGGCAAACAATGATAGGACAAGGGGTAATGGGTACAAACTGGAACACAAGAGGTTCCACTTAAACTTGAGAAGAAACTTCTTCTCGGTGAGGGTGACAGAACACTGGAACAGGCTGCCCAGGAGTCTCCTTCCCTGGAGACATTCAAAACCCGCCTGGACACATTCCTGTGTAACCTTATCTAGGTGTTCCTGCTCTGGCAGGGGATTGGACTAGATGATCTTTTGAGGTCCCTTCCAATCTCTAGCATACTGTGATACTGTGAATGCTGCTAACCTAGAGGAAGAGCAGCAGCACTGGGAGCTAGGGAAGAGGAAGCAAGAGCTGGCAGTCTCATGGTGACTCGTGGCAGTTTCGTGATCATGCCATGAAACCGTGATACAAGAGAACTGGATTTATCCTGGAATAAACTGATTCTAATTTTGGATCCTCCTGAAACTGAACTGGATTCTCCTGGAAATTGCTTCCTTGGGAATGGCTCAGTGAGCCAACACTGACCTTGTGATCATCCTCCTGCAAGTCCTCATTTGTCAAGTCCTTACGTAAAATAAGCCTAACAGACCAAACATGCCCCCAGAAAAACAAACAACAAAACATTCCAGATATGCTTTTCCTCAGCAAAGTTTCCAATACACTACAATGATACAACAATGACCTAGTTTTTGAGTAAGACAAAAGCCCCACAAAATAGTAATATCTGACTTTTCAGCTCTTCCCTCAGAAAGCTAACGCATCATTAGCAACACAGCTGAAGTTTCCCTTTTCAGACAATTAGTTTCAAGCAAGCTGAGTCCCTTTAATCAGTGTATGACCCCTGAATGGTCCAGACATTACAGCAGATTTTGTCACTGATACCAAAACCATTTCATTTTTAAAACTTAAAAGATTTGGGTTTTTTTCTTTCTGTTAGAGAAACACTTTCTGAATCCTGTTAGGAACCATGTTCTGCACTCAGTTAAAGCGAAGCACTATTTAAATCAATTCGGTTCAAAACAAGTGCTTCGCTGAAAAATGACAAACAGAAAATGAGCGTAAGCATGGGAGCTTACACAATTGTTGGTGAAAAAGTATTATAGATAGTGCATGCGTGCAGTTGGTAGAAACCACAAAAAAAACACATAAAAAAAGACTGAATTGACAACTAGGATTCCTATCTTATTTAGCACTTTAGATGAAAGCTGTAAGGCAAACCTAAACCTCCTCCTCGGTTCAGGAATACCGATTACTAGTTGTGACCATGCTCACTGTTCAATGTGCACTACAGATTCCTGCTAGTATTTATGACATCTAGACTAGCTGTGAGAAAGGCTGGGACACAGTAGGAGGGATGGGAAGAGTAGTGAACAAGCAAGAAAAACAATATGAGTAACAGGCAGTGACGGCAGAAATGCAAAGCTACTTTGGAGCATTAGCACCTAAAATAAGCGGCCTTCCTTGAGCACTGCAACTACGCATCCATGTTTGTGAGTACTATTTTATGGGTACAGAGCAGGACACCTTAGGCTTAATCCTGAGACCAAAAAAGCAGAAAAAGTATTTCTCCATGAGCAGCATGTACTGCATAGAGAAATGCTGACATTAAACAGCAACGTGTGACTACTACTTAAAACCTTTCATTTTAAGAAAATTATGTTCAAGTGTCAGCTTTAGAGTATTATTGGCAAAAGAGATGGTTGTCAAATAATTGGTCACACCTACTAAAGAAAGTGAGATCAAAATATAAATACAAGGTTAGATTCATTCATTTGTGAAAGTCAAAACACGGAATCATTGAAGCAAAACTGGGTTTACTAGCCTCCAGAGAAATAAACAACCAAACATGTACTTATTTAAATAAGCAGGCCCCAACAACGTGTAGCAGCAAACATTTTATGTATGTTCTGCACATACTTACAGGTTGAGCAGACCAATAGCGCTCTCACCGCAAGTTCAGTGAGTAACTGCCACTTCTGCTCCACTTTGGAGGTGACAGCTGGAATGAGAATCTCCGCAGGGACGTAGTACTGAATCGAATAGGTCACAAAAATCCCAAAGGAGTACAGAATTTTTACAGACTGATACAACCTGTTGAAAACATTTACATATGTTCATGTAAGCTTTGAACACTTCACTAAAAAATCAGCTTCCTAATGGTACTTAGGCTATAAATATATATATAAATACATATTTTTCCTTGCAGCAAACACGAAGACAACATTACCTGCTTGCAAGTTCTAATATGAATATATTCACTTGAATATATGAAATTGCAGAAGATAGGCTGACCAACAAAACATGGACCAGAACAAATATTAATGCAATCATAAATGAATAAACTTAAGAACATGTTAAACAGCCAGCAGTTACTTGGGAAATTTCCAAATTCGTATCAAATAAAATCTGTACACATTTCGTAGTGATGGTAACTACTGGACGTTTTAAAGACTGATATTGATATCCTGCAGAATTCCACATGTTCACAAAGTGTTCCTAAAAAGATTTTTCACACTGGGAAGAGTGCACCTCAGGAAACTCTATTTGTTAAAATTGGAAGGAGTACCTGGTACAGCTAGAAATCACCCACAGCCATATTTGCTTTTGCTGTCTACACTCTCCTCTTCAAAACCGCTAGGTACAGGACACCATTAAATTACTGTGTCAGGTCATAATATTTCATAGGGTTTATAGCAATAGAAAGGAGTACCAAAGTGCAAATTGTGCCAAATTGGTGGATTGGCAGGATATAAAGAAATTGGAAAAAGAATATAGAAGAGAGCTCCTTCTGATGCAGCAATGTCTTTCCTACCATACAGAACTAGAGCTGCTGTAACAAGACAAATGTTTTGGGGATTGAGATTTATTTTTTAAGATACTGCCTATTTTCTTGCAAAGCTGCCTTAGGATGGCTTTAAATTCTGTGCCATACAGACAAGCTGCTCTCTTGCACCACTTTAAGAACTCAGTTACATAAAAAGCAAAACCATCTCTACAGTGACTGGTAAAAGGCACAAGCTGCAGTTTAAGAAGACATGTTTCTATTCTCATTCATCTCTTTCCATTCTAGGGGTACTGCACCCTGTATATCATCCGATTATACATAAAAATGCTCAGAAAAAGCATACTGCTCAGAAAACATAGTGGACAGTTTCTTTATAACAGTATAAAGCTCCATTACATTTAACTTCTTTCTGCCTAAATTGGTTTAAAATACTTTTGATGGTTCCAAAAATATTAAGTGACTTCAGATCATCCAGCTTTAATCTTTACAGGGTTTTTTCAGATCTGTGCAGAATCAGAAAACCCCATCCTTGGAGTAAAGGAAAAGCTTATGATTATTTATCAGAAAAAAAGTGTCATATCAAAGATGAAGACAAAAGAAATCAAGGAAAAAAGTTCACATCTACCCTCATATAAAATGTACCCCAGTAAGACATATAATAAAAGCATCTGTGAGGCTCAGACACAGAATAAGGAAAGCATTTTAAAAAAATGCCTGCAACAGTTGACAGCCTAAATTGTGCATCTTGCCTATGTATGTTGGAAAATAACCCATATATAGAATCACAGAATGGTTTAGGTTGGAAGGGACCTTAAAGATCATTCAGTTCCAACCCCCTGGCATGGGCAGGGACACCTTCCACTAGAGCAGGTTGCTCCAAGCCCCATCCAACCCAGCTTTGAAAATTTCCAGGGATGGTGCCCAGCTTTTCTGGGCAACCTGTGCCCCTCATCATCCCCGCAGTGAAGAACTTCTGAACATCTAATCTAAGTCTGCCTTCCTACAGTTTAAAGCTATTCCCCCTTGTCCTATCACTACATGCCCTTGTGATCAGCAAAAACAAGCCGAAAACTAATCTTTTCATGAAGTCCCTTTTCAACATATTCTAATTAATATATTCTGTTGAGTGACAATTTGCATTCCAAAAGACAATCTAAACTAGAACTGCAACAAGTATCTTCTCAGAAAGCTCTAAGCTAGCAGAATGTTTTTAAGAATATGAGAAGTCCTCTATTTAAATTAAACTCAAGGACTTCACTGGTCTAGGGTCTGTGCATGCCTTCTGGTCAATTCATATGCAAGAACATCAAATACAACTGAAAGTCACAGGATTTAAATTTTCTTCAGTGGGAAAGGCTTATTTTTAAGACAGGGACTGTCCAGCTGGAATTAAACACATAAACCAATCTCACTGCTTAGCTTCATTGCAGGCTTTTTGCCATGACCACTTTCTTCTTAAAACTTGCCCATTACTTGCATTTCTCTGGTTAAATCCAGACACTCCTGGCTTTTTATGTGAGGATGAGGTAACAAAATATTGTCATATGGTTCACTGGAAACCTGTTTTGGTAGCACAGCTAATTGCACACATCTGCTCATCAGTACTCTACCAGGGAGACCCACAGTACTGCACAGCAATAGCATCATACATCACAACCCATCGGCATACCACTTAGGTGCTTTTCCTCCTAATTTTGTTTGGTGCTCTGGGCAACTATCCAGGGTAAGACAAAAAACAGATGACTTTGTTATCTCTACATATGTGCCCTGAGTGGCTCTGAGGTTATTAAACTTAACATGCCAATTCCCCACCTACAGAGCATCAGTTTCCATCTCTATAATCTCTTTCTTTGCATTAGGCCTGTAAAGCCATGAGGATAAATATCTCATCATCACATCTGCCCTGTAGCCAAGAGCTATTTGGAAACTTATATCTGAACAGCCCAGTTAGACTGCAGAATAAAGCAGATTATTATAGCAGAATAAAGTTCATTCTGTTGCTTGCATGAGCACAATAAAAAGCAACAGTGAGTAGTAACCTCACCTTACTCCACATTCCTCTAAATCCTTTTCTAAAAGCACTTCTCTTAAGGCACAAATAAACATAGAGCTACCACTTAAAACAAACTTTTCACTACTCATATCAACCACGAGCACTAGTCAGCATTCAGTTCAGCAAAGCAGGTTTTGATTCACATTATTTGAGTGAATACTTCACAGTGCTACAAGAGGCATCAAACAGCAAGATGCAAGCATGTAACCTGGAAGACATTACTTGATCAGGATGAAAACATTGAAATACTTTTCAGCTTTCACACTTGTGCACTGCTGATAAACCTAATTTTAGGCCAGACATAAAAGGACTAAAAACATTAAGTTATATTTAAATTAATAGTTACAGTATATACCCATCCATAGATAGATACAGAACTAACAAAGAACCAGTTGAAATAGTCTTCAGTGATTCTTCAGCATGTGGGATTCTCATATCATTAAAAAAAGCTAAATAAAAATTATAATATCTCTGAGACATGGCATAGAACCATAGAATCAACTAAGTTGGAAAAGACCTTTAAGATCAAGTCCAACTTTTACCCCAGGACTGCCAAGTCCATCACTAAACCATGACACTAAGGGAAGACTTTTTTTTTAAGAGTTCCAGGGACAGTGATTCCACCACTTCCCTGGGAAAAGCATAAGCTTCATTTTCCTGATAGGAAGTCATTATTATACACTCTTCATGTACTTGCATGTGAACTATGAATCTATTCAGTTTTTGATGCCTTCTATTCCAGTAGTTTACCTGCTAAACTCAGTGATTCCACTAAAGAAGGCCACTATATTACAAGGATATCTAAGATAAAAATAGCTGGTTTCAGAACTGCAATATGGCTGGTTACATATATATATTCCCTCTTTCAACACACCTGGAACTAGCTCCTTCTAGAGATGGAATACATTACTATAAAGATCATTCACCTGTTTCTGTATGCAATTCCTTTTAATATGCAAGCAATTGCTGGCTAGGATCATAGCTCAACTGTGGAAGGCACAAAGACAGTATATATAGTACAACTTTAAAAGAGTTGGAGCACATATCAGTTATAAACACGACAGCACTGAAGCATGCAACAACCTTTACAAGGTTTTTGCCTTGTGGATTACTGGTTTTAAGTAATGTATGCACTTACCATATGTCTTGTGGCAGGTTTAAAGTTATGCTGCCTTTGATTTCATCCCCAAAGCGCAGATACCCCAGAGTGGCCAGTGAGATATACAAGGTCATGACTATTCCCATGCCAATGTTTAATGCCTGTGGGAAACGTGTGGTGTCCTTCATTCTATTTTCTAATGGAAGTACCTGGAAATAAAAGGAGAATCAATTACATCAATTACCTACAGTAAAACTACTTTTCTCCCCCCTTTCAAAGCAGATTTCCAAAATGTAGATGATTTTATTAATAAGTAAGATTACTCTACAATAATGTTTTACAGCCTGGAAGATCACAATGGTTTACGTAGCCTATAGAAATGTTCAGTTATTGAAAAACACCCATCTTGGTTGGAAAATAGCAATGGTGTGAGAACATAAAGCAGTATTTATAGGTTAGAAAAAACTAACAAGAGAAACTTAGGGTGTCCAGATTAAAATATACAGGCAATGAATAACATCAGTATTTAGTAACAGAACAGTTCAGAATCCAAGGGTAATTCTATTTTCATTAGGCATGTCTGCACTGCCAGTCTCCATCACAGACAAACCTACCGTGCACATGGTTGACACACAACCTCATGCTCAGCAGTCAGCCTCAGCTCTCCCAGCAGCAAAGCTTGACTCCGTGACTACCAGAATACAGACCCACACACTCTTCCATTCTTCTGACAGAAACAGGGCAAGGCACACTAAGCACTGCTTTTTAATAAATGTAGTGTTGGGTGCTCTGCTCCTGAATTATAGCCAAGTGACCTTGCTGGGCTTGCCATCATTTCAATATGAATACACAAGCATTATAACCATTTCTCCATGCAGTTTGCTAGAGGGACTGGCTTTTACATGCACTATATGGCATACACAAAAATAGCCCTACTAAGTTCTTGAAAACACTTAAAAACTTAAAGTTTTTAGCTCCCAATAAAAAATTTCCAGGCAACACAGGAAAACCAAGAAATAAACTGCTCTTCCCAGCTTGAATTTTATCAGGATAACAGATCCTCTTACATCTTCATTAAAACACAAACTGAAAGTACGTGGATGCTCCTAGACAAGAATGCTCCTAGACAAGAATACTTTATCTAGGGAAAATACTACTAATACCTCTCTATCAGGCTGCCCAGAGAAGCTGTGGATGCCCCATCCCTGGAATTGTTTCAAGGCCAGGTTGGATGGGCTTGGAGCAACCTGGTCTAGTGGAAGGTGTCCCTGCCCATGACAGGGGGTTGGAACTGGATGAGCTTTAAGGTCCCTTCCAATCCAAACCAGTCTGTGATTCTGTGATCATCTGAACAAGTGTAGAACTGAAATCACTCAGCTCAGATACTCAATAGCTCCTCACAGGCAGCATACAACTACTGTTCTATTCTGTCCGTAACAGCTGTTTATATTTTATTTTTTCATTCTTAATCCTTTTACATTCTAACAAACTTTCTTGTAGGCAGACAACATTATCATACAATTATCTATCTGAAACTTAGTTCATAAAGGAAAAGTTCATAAAAGGCCAAGTGATGCATATTATGTTCAATGCATTTGTGTCCAGAGGAAGCATTTGAATATATTTTTTTATTATTATTATTTTTGCCAGTACTACTATTTTTTATCTTTTGCATTTAAAATCAGTCAGTCTGGAGGCCCATGTTTCACCATGAAAACAAAGACTTAATTAAAAAAAATTAAAAAGCCATTAAAAAACTTTTCAGGACAATCCTCCTACGCACACTAACCCTCGCTTTTTAACTATCTATTAAATCAAGCTCAGTCATTAAAATCAGTGATGCTGGATGTCATTCTAAGCAACCTGATCTAGTTGAAGATGTCCCTGCTCACTGCAGGGAAAGTTGGACTAGATGACCTTTGAAGGTCCCTTTCAACTCAAACTACTCTATGATTCTATGTCACTTCATGCACACTAATGAGTAGGTCAAAACAAAACATACCACATCTAAACACATGTTCCTGCACCAACACCCTCACCTGAACATTACAACCTTCATTTATAGTAAATTTAAGAAAAAGATATGCAAAAAGAAATAGTACTATCAGTAGCCTCCAGAACAGATGAGGATGTTCATGCAGCCTTTCCCACATAGACAAGGCAACAGCATCCCTTCCCAGACCCAGCAGCAAGCCTTCCCAGGTTCAAGGACTCTCTCTGAGTAGCAGTAGGCTTTTGAATCAGTTGCTGTCACTGCAGGAGATGCTTCCCTTGGCAGCACTAATCCCCAAAGAAATTATGCAAAGACCTTGAGTCGGGTTTTATATGGTATCCAGTATAATGTATTTCAGACAAGCTGAAAAGTTGTGTACCTCACAGGATTAACATGAAGCCAAATAACAACTAATTACACATATATTGCACAAACTCCCTGCTCCTTAAGCTGTTAATTACCATCAGGATGCAAAAGATCCTTGAAGTGTTCGTAAGGAGACAGAGGCTGACAGGAGGTGCAACATGAGCCAGTGCTTTTTCTGACACTGCCACTGTTGGGCAGCTGCTGGTTAGATTTTCACTCTACATTTCTCTCTTGTCCCTTTTGCAACAACTTCAGAAAACCTAACATTTTAACTGAATGCCAAAAACATGAGGTTCTTTTCATGAATGCTTTTGAGTTTGGGTCTTATTGCTTCTTTTTTGGAACCCTGAAGTTGAACAGGCTTTCTTGTTTTTTCTTCTGAAGCCAGAAATTAATTTCACTCTTCAATTCTTTTAAAAGGTTTTCTGAAAAAGTTAACACCCTACCTAGATGACTGCATAGCTTTGAAAGAAAACAACCCCACACATCTGATTCTCTCTGTCCAGTACATTATAACATCTTCTCTCCAAAAGGATGTTGCATCGAGTATCGCACACTAAGGCTTCAACGTTGTTCTACACTTGTTCAAATGACAATTTCTGCTGTAACAGGCAGTAACATTAAGCTAGTCCAGTAACTCCCACACTCTTCAGACCTATAACCTGTTACCACGTATGCAACCACTGCAGAACCTAATGATGAGAAATACTATGGTCAGGGAAAACTTTGGGGAATAGTCTTCTCTCCCCAGCAAGGTCACCAAGGGCAGAATGCTGGAGAGGAGAGAACCATGACATAAGTTTCAAAGATTTTTTTTTAATGGGTCTTTTCCCTGCTTCCAACTTCCATGCTTTTGCTTCCTTCGTGCTCTTTCTCCCACAGTTCACACTAGTCACATCACAGCCCTAACCACCTATAAAATCAGATATTTTAGAAGATACCAATCCTTTTCATAATTCCTTTTTTCCCCTCATTTTTCTCTCTCCTCAACTGAATAAATTCTACATCTTTTTTTTTCTCTGTCACCTGCTTCAGAGAGATCTTCCTGTTGTTTCTGAGACACTGGCACATGTCACTACTATTACTTTCCTTGAAACTTCATACTTGATCCCTTCAGTAATTATGTACATTTGAGTTCTTAATTTCCAAAACAGGCATAATACATCTTTTTTTTCATTCATCAGATAAACTCAAACATACCCATCATTTACTGACAAAGAAGTATAACTGCATCTTTGAAATAGCCTGGCTAATCTACCATCACCCATTAGGCAAAGTATCCTCCCTTTAATTCCAAGCTGCATGAAGTAGGTATAAACATGCCCCAGTAATACCACTGTCTCCTCATTCCTTCCCTTGAATATCCTGCTACACTCCCTTCCTACAATTAGGCAAAAGGTGGCTGTCTGCTTCTCATCAGAAATCTCTACTGTACATTTTATACTACTGGATCAAAAAAAACCCACAGGAGAATTCAGCCTACAGATAATCAGATAAACTGATTTAATTGTCATGGCCACTAAAACCTAATCTTGTAATGGATAATTTAAAAGCAAACATGCTTAATGTTTACACATAGATGGTCATCTTTCCCTTTCTTAGGAAATATCACTAAAATGGCAAAAAAGAAGCAATCCTCCATCTCTTACACTTTTAAAGTAAGTATTTCATGTAGGAGAGAGCTATACAGATGTTTGTTTACTGCATGGTACAGACAACACAAGAACTTTGGAAAATTAAACACAATATATTTATCAATATTTACTCAGGAAAAAAAATGTATCCAACTAGAATCATGTCCTACTGCAAGAAAATAAAGTTTGTTCATTCAAAGCAAAAAAACTGAGGAAACTGGTATCAAAGGATGGAATTCAAGGTATGTAAACATAAATTCTACTACATAACGCCCAAAGGCAGAAGACTGAATCCTCAGCAAAACAATGTAGCCCCAGCCTGGCCCATTCTTTCTTGCTGCAGAAGTCACTAATGAATTCATCTGTTCACTGAAAGGTGGATCTACAGCCCTACAGTGTACTAGGGAGCTGCCTAAAGACAAAGTGTGGTTTCTCCAAGTAAAATGATCATAACATATATTATTATTACATTGCTATATTTTGCTTGCCTGTCCTTGACAGCTACTCTGTCACTGTACAGAAGAGAGTCTCACACATTGTTTTGAGCAACAAGCTTTTATTCCATCACTTTTAGATGCATTTTTAAAGCTCACTCGCTTGAGGAAGATATAGAACATCACTATTTTGCACAAGCGCAATAAAAAATCTAATTTTCCTTAACAGATCCCCCATGACTGCAAATAAATGGGTGGCTACTATTACTCACAGAAAGATGCAAGCCAAATGGTAACTGTACATCAATTTTTGCAATAAAAGGTTTCTACAAAAAAAATAAATCCAGAAGCCAAGTTCTCCTTACAGAACACCACCTTCTGAAATCTGCTGAGCAATTCCAATCACTCCAAAAAGCAATCTTCTCAGACTCTTCCTACCTGCCTCTTACTGACACAACATTTAAGGTTCACATTTACCATGTATATTTAAGAGTAGGTCGTTTCCACGGTCATTAAATCCAGTCACCTACCCTTGCCTGTCCAAATGCAAAAACATCCTCTGAGAACTCCTATCATTCATATGTTGAGGGTACAAGCCTTTGCACCATCTCAAAGGAGCACCAATGAAACTGATACACCCCAGTTTAGAGATGGCCCAAGTACATTTGGATGATGTCATCTTACCCATGAAATGTCTGTTCCTGACAAATCTAGTCTGGTCTTAAAGCAACAGAAGAACACCATTGGGTTTCATTATTTTTTTTAAAGGATAATACTAATCTGGGCAGAAGAACTTTTGATAATGAGAGGCTTTTATCTCAGAGGCACAGGCCTCACAGCCTCATCTGCATCACTTTCAAAATCCAAATAATGATGTTTTAAAATTATAATCCACTTAACGTTCTCTTCTCTAAATCTCCTGGAATTGGTTAGCTGCTGCCTAATGTGATTCCAGAGCCTGTCTTTCCATATACAAATACCACCCCACCTTCTACTGCAAAGCTGTGATATCCAAGTTCAAAAGCAATTTGAATAGACATCTTTTAGTCATAGGCTAAAATACCAGAAGCCTTATTTTCCAAACCTGAAATTAATATTAAAAAGAAACAATTTCTCTTCCCTAATCAGTCTGCAGCACTCAACAGGAAAAAAGCCCACAAACACTCAATTGTACAAACCGCACTTCACTTACATTTGTATGTAACAGAGAAGAAAAAGTATCTTTCTGTTTTAAAATGTTATGAACCTGTTTCATCCTGCATCCTTCTGATGCTCACATTAGAATATCACTTCCACATTTGGATTTGGTTTTCATACCTCTAACGAGAAAGCCAACCAGGCTTTCACCAAACATTCATTAGGTGTAACTGTTATTATACAAGTTTAACATGATGCGAAGCTATTACCTGCATTTCTGTTGCTACTACTGTTCCACAGACTTTATTGATGCCACTAGTTTCACAAGGAAACCATGATGGTCTTAAAATCTTAACTTACAAGTGCTGAAATCCCAAACCAGCTCTCAACACTGACTGATAACCACCAGATTGACAGTACAGAGCTCTCAGATTTGCTCACTCAATATTAAGGGATCATGGGGTACCCGTGCTGCCAACTCCTCCTGTTAGCACATAGTGATGATCACCACCTGGCTGCCGAGACATTCAAAATTTGCAGCAGGTACCTTACCTCAATAAGCAGTGACCCCATTTTTACAGACAACTCAAATAGGGAGCAAAGAGATGAACAGCACAAGCAACAGACTGCAGCACTTTTTAATCCTGTTACAAGTACACAGTTGAGCATGCATTAACCTTATTTCTGCTGTAGCAGTTGTAGCAACAAATGAGCAACCTGTCTGGGCTTTAGCAAAATAACAAATTGTCCAAATCTGCCATCAAATAAGAGTTTAGGTTGATCTCCCAGGCAGGTAAGAACATCTTAATTCATCATATTAATATCATCAATTCATCACTGTAATTATGCCAAAGCAACGATACTTCAAATTACTCCCATACTGCTGATTTTCTTATTACACAGGGACAGCTAATCAGTTCTAAACTAATGACAGATTTTAACCAAAATCCATGTTTGTACACTCACTGTCTAAAAGAGAAATACACTCAATCAAGATCAAGAAGAAAATCCTACTAGGAACCTGCTGAATCACTGCACCTTCCTGAATCACTTTCCCCATAGTGAACAGGACTTTTGACTCCTCCATTTAATTAGTCTCACTCATTTTAATAGTTACTGAAGAACTACAGTCATACTTTAAATAAGGACAAGTGCTAAACTAAAAGAAACAAAAAAAAAAACAATATATAAAAAGCTTTTGGGAACAATGGGATGAAAAAGAACCAGTGCTAGAGTATTTCCCCTGCAGTCTCTTATTTGGTTCAAAGAAACCAGACAAACACATTTCCATACTGAACATGGGATTATGAACTGACAATTATTTTCTGTCTAGATTAGCCACTCCCCTGTTAATAAAAAACAAAAGCAACTATGTGTCTTTGAAAATAAATCCTCCCAACTGCTGTGGTTAAGGTGCACTGTTTTATACTGTGCCTTGTAGATAATTTACTGCTCTTCTTGAACTGACCATTAAACACTCCTAGCAGGAAAGACCATTTTACACAGAACAACGGTGGAAGAAAAACCACAGAGGGCATTTTTCTTCTCTTGTCAGATTCTGTTTAAGATGATTTAACCAGCCCAAAAACCTCAGAATTTCATTTGCTGTCCCCGTTCATATATTCAGTAATCTGGCAGCTCTCAGATGAGAATTAGCATAATGTATGTTTGAAATCAAGGACAAGGAGAAATGAGGCTTCATAACTGTTTAAGGCCAACTTACTGCATAAAATGTAACAACCACAATCAACTTTTCTGATCAAATTGAAACCGCAAGGCTTCTGTTTATAATGTGATGTCCAGATAACTTCACATTAATAGTGCTGTTTCCAAGACATTCCAGAATAAAATCTAGAATCAAGTCTCTAACAAAAACAAAGATTAGGTAAATCCATCTTGAGTCCCTGCAGGCAGAGAGCAGACTAAGAAGCCAATATAACTAAATGGTAAGCGTTTTTTCATTACCAGATAATTCAACCACACGGACATAAGAATGACAATAAACAAGACACAGGGTAACAAACTGTAACACATCCGATACACAACAGCAACTGACTACGCGAGTATTCTCAATCCATTGTAATGTGGGTTAAAACACATTTGCTTACATCTCTGGAAGAATTTTAAACTAATCTTGTTTCACTTCACATTTGCAAGAGGTCACAAACATGTATACAGAGAGATCACAGCTCAGTCTATGATGGCAACTTACTGAGCTGTAATAACTGGTTATTATATCAATCACAGAGAACTGTATGAAATATTAACTATGTGAAGTGGCAGCAGCGTTCGCCTCTCTTTGCTTCACTCATCTTTTTTTACTTCATGCTTCAACAACTTTGCTCAGTTCTGATTATTCAGATCCATAAAATCTTTTTTTTGTCAAATCTTCCCTCTGGTGCACACAACTACAGCATAAGAATGCACAGCAAACACTCTGCTTCTGAGGGATATTTTGGACATGTAGAGAAACATGAATATCATCCTGCATATAAGGAAGAAATATTAAGCAGTTCTTTAAAGGTTTCCATTGGAAGTCAACGTTACTACTGCTGTACTAGGATTAGTTTCCCCCCCAGGGTGGGTTCTAATGTGCCAGAAAATAATTACTATAAATCAATTCTCCACCTATAATGTAATAAACTACCAAGTGGTAAGCCTTCCATGCTTTCCTGAGACCCACAGGAGCCTCATTTAGGATTTCCTGGCTACAACCCACACCTCTGTGCTATAAGCATATCTGATACAACTGGGATATGTATCAAGACCTATGGTACACGACTTGCATTTGACCACATATAGTAAGTGTAGTCTGTCCCAGATGGACTGTACAATTTTAGAGCAATAACCTTAGTATAGTCCAATCTGCCTGATTCACTGCGCATGGGATTTTTGCCCAGTAGGCATCAATCAAAATGAGGAAAATTAATGATTTCCTATGATGGAACTTCCAGATGACAAAAGGAAAGATGTCTGGATACACTCAGATATATGGTAGCTAAACTGCTGCATCAGTCAGTTCACAGTTTGAAAACAAGAACAGTTTGAGAAACAGACTCACAGTCATTAGATCCAAATATCCTGTGTGTGAAAACACACTGTTGCAACATAGTAAGAGTTAAAGGGTTTTCCTATTTATCTCTTCTGGCAGTGATATTGCAACACCAAGATAAAATATTCTGGTTTAAGTCAGAGCTGATAATTCCAAAAAAAAAAAGAGATTTGAAAACTCTTCTGTGTTATGTCAGTGACAGACAATCATTTCAGATTAACCACATGCTGGTTTGGGGTTGGTCTGGGTTTGGTTTTTGTTTTGTTTTGGAGGGGCAGGAAAGGGCTGTTTATTTGGGCTTTAATCATACAGTAACACTTGCTGAAGCGTGTAATTGTATTAGTAACAAATAAAGTGTATAGAGTAATTTCCTAACAGTTCAAAGACATTATGACCTACCATTCCCAGTAGCCTCTTCAGCTATTTTTTAAAACATGACATGTGAAACAAATGCCAACTAACTTGCAAACTTTGCTAGCCTGAGATGTAAGCACGAAGCCCTTAGAAACAGCAGAGACTGAAAATTATCTACTTTCAAAAAACAAGCTTTCAAAGTGATGAATCTATTCAATCCACATCTTTCAGGAAACGATGAGGAACTGAGGTTCATTGTCAGAAGGACATGAATTGGAAAAAAATTCTATTCTTTTTCTCATCATCTCCATCTCTGTCAAGTCATATTTACAGACAAGTCTGAAGCAGGAAGAATAATGCATTTCTAATAAATCACTTTGTCTTCTGTGATCCCAAAGGAAAAGAAGGATGCTAAATAAGTTTCTGTTTTTACACTCTCATCACCTAAAACTGAGCTGCTGAATCACTGTAATTATAGTATCATCATATTATTAGCTGGGTATTGTATTATTATCTAGCATATGATGATACTAGTTATGATTACACTATTGTCTCAATCTGTTTGGAACTAAAGGCATTCTTGTAATTTGGGAAGGCGCCAAAAGTCCAAGTAGCAATTCAAACTCCCTGTGACGGGGATGTTATGTCCTCAACTTTTGCCTGATTTGATAAGATAAATTAACCCTTTTCATATCAGTGCTTCAACAAAAACAACGAAAAAAACAGCAGGAGTAAACTGTCTGTATCACATCATCTAACATAGATTGAGATATTCTGAAGAGTCAGTAAAAAGCACTTACCACACCGATTCCTTCAAAAGCAAATATTGCAGTCCCAAAAAACAGTGGGTATTTCTTCCAGCCGACCACATGAGGCAGTTTTCGTGGATCTATTATATCCTGAAGAAAACAATGCAAAACAGTGCTATGTAAAGTGCATTATCTGATCCTACAATTTTGATTGAAACATTACCCTATAGCAAAGAAAACTCAGCACATGCTGAGTGGTGCATACATGGCTATTTACAATCCCAAACTCAGTCCTTTATACAGATTTATAGCTGCCTCCCCACCCACACAGATACTTGCACATATATTTAATCTACATTCATACTAGTGACACTAGAAATCATGCATTTAAAGTATCACACTAGCATGTATGAGTGAATATCAATTAAAACAAAAAGGAAAGCTCACACCTCAAGCTTAATCTTCTGCAAACTTCTCATAGTATTGTTTTCATACTGCAGTTACTCTCACAACCATAAGCAACAGCAAAAGAAAATCTTTTAAATACAAGCTGAGCTTCTGCAGACCAATTAATTCCAGAGTAATTAATTCTCTGCTTCCCACTCATCTCATAACACTCACATGATAGCTTTCTCAAGCAATACTGTCACTCAGCACTTATCTACACTGTGCATGCAACAGCATCTTATCACTTTTCAAAAATCCTAAGAAATAAAAAGGTAAAGGTTTTTACACGTGATTTTTTTTTTCCAACCATTGGTTTAATTTGTTCCATTATGAAATGCCTCCAAATATGAAAAACCAGCATCAATCCAGACTATGCAGCAACTATTCAACTTCCCAGGAGATGGAAGTCTGCAAAATGCATTCCTAAAGGGTAAGTCTTAATTTTTTCTGACTGTACTGGAGAAATACTAGAAATAAACACTGCTGTTGAAATTGTTCTTCTGTTGCAACAGAAAGATTGACCACAGATTAAAACCTTGACAGTTCTGTATGCAGCTCATAAAACCCACATATTCTTTTCCCCAAGGACTCCGATTTGTTACAATACATATTTTTTTCTGAAGTGCATCAATATTATCCTGTCTTTCAAAAGTACTGTAGAATTCTGTGCTTAAAGCATGTCAAGTAATAGGGCACCTGTTCAAATTAAATACAAGATAATTCCACCTTTCAGAAACTGTTAGTCAGTATCGTATCTATCAGAGACCAACTGCCACATGCAACAAATACAATCTGCCACACTGAAAACAAAAGACAATAAATGTTTTTATACTCACTCTAACAATATACTGGTAAATGATCACCAGGCTGACAGCCATGGATAGATTGGCAAGCAGTGAAAGCATGGACAGGCTCTTCAGGTCACGAATAAAGACCAGGAGGATCAAGAATGGCAGGAAACACAGCATGTATATTCGTAAATCAGTACTCCTTTTCTCAGAAGGACTGCTGGTGGCACTGACATTTATGGGAGCTGTCTTGTTTTCCAAGAATCCTTCATGGACCTGTACAAATTAAACAAAAGATGATGATTCCAAATGGAAACAAGAGGAAAATTTTTCCCAAAGAGAACAATTATCCGTTGGAATTATCTCCCCAGGGAAGCGGTAGACTCCCCGGTGTTGAACACTTTCAAGATCTGGCTAGACAGGGTGCTGAGACATCTCGTCTAGGTCATGCTTTGCCAAGAAAGCAAGCAGACCATATGATCCTTGAGGAACCTTCCAACCTGATTTCCATGATTCTATGTTATCAAACAGTGCTGTCACTGAGTATACGGTCACTCTGCTAACGCATGACTAAACATGGCAGTCACACTGGGCCAAGAACAGCAGCCAAAGTAGAGAAAGGAGGACAGGCTGGAGATACAGTTGGTAATCAAGGTATCATTGGCACTTGAGACTTGCATGACGCAAAGGGCCTTAGTTGATAATGGAAAACCAACTGTATGTAAATCAAGTCATTCAAGTTGGCACATTTGCCAAAACTCAGATTTTATAAGTCTAGGAGAAAAAAAAATACATAAAAATACACAATTGATTTTACTTTCATTGTTTCAAACAATCAGGAAGACAGAATTAACTTAAAATTCTGTCATCTGGAACAAAAAGCACTGGATAGATTTTTTTTCTCATTATGAAAAAGGGAAAGGTAAAAGATGTGATTCTGCAACCACATTTTCCAGAAATCTCACTCTAAAATGAACACAGAGGACACCAGTCATCATGGAAACACTGACTGTTTCCAGCTCGCAAGAACCTTAAGTGTCACTTACAAGACACTTACCTTCTGTTAGTTTTCAATAAGAAAGCTACAAAGAGCTAAATACATTTTGATCTGAATTCCAGTGAATTCACACAGCTACAATAACTCTACTTTCCCAAGCAACATGTCAAACACTCAATCAAATTACTTCCCTAATGCCACATGAAGTAAAACTCTCTCCAAGTTTCCTGCTTTCCCACCATACTTAAAATGGAAATACAGAAACAACAAAATACACAGAAATACAACTTTTAACAGCCTTTCACCTTAACAACAGTCTCATGTGTTTACTTGCTTGCCGGCACTGACAGGCAGTCAGAGCCACTCTGCACACACAGACATGTAAGGGGGATTCTAAGAAACACAGTGTGATTTCAGCACGTAAGTCCCATTGAAAACCTCAGCTACAATAAATATTCAACCTACCATGCATTCAATTTATACAAATAACTGGATGACGAGCTATTAGAAAACAAATTACATTCTTCCTTTAAGGAAAAGGAATAACAGCAGCAGGATACAGTTCAGGTTCTAAAATACCTTTTTAAAATACCAACTGGATTCTCAGAAATGTCATGACTTTGAGGAGCCTCCATCAGATCCTGCTGCTCAAAGTGCAAAGAAAGAAAGAAAAAAGATGAAATCCTGAACCTGCCCCATCCCTGGAAGTGTTCAAGGCCAGGCTGGACACAGGGGCTTGAAGCAACCTGCTCTTAGTGGAAGGTGTCCCTGCGTGTGGCAGGGGGTTGGAACTGGATGAGCTTTAAGGTCCCTTCCAACCCAAACCAGTCTATGAATCCATGAAAGGTTAACATTGTAGAAGAGCAAACAGACAAGAGTGATTGACAGGTGGAAGAAAGCCAAAGTAAAATATTAACATTATAAAAAGGATCATTATTCTTCCTCTTAGAGCAGAGCAATTGGCTGTTTACTTGACAGTAAACTCTATATTGGTCTGTCAAGGTGCAAGCCAACATTACCATCACTTTGAAAGTATTTTATTAGATTTTTTTTGTAATTAATCAGGTATTACTTTAAACTGTTCTAACAAGTAACAAAATACAAAGCAGTAGGAGGACTTTTTTGCACTCTTTCTCATATGCTGTTTAGCTCAGTGCATGTTTGCTGCTGATTGCGTTACAATGGACTATGACTCACTGTCTGTCCAACTTCTTCTCCAAAACATTAGAATTAATATTATCTCGGATTCCTATTTTGGACAACAATCACTTTCACTCTCCTGCTGTCCTCCACTCATGCATCACTGCATATGGCAGTCATGCTGGGCCAAGATCAGAAGACATTGTACCTGTCTTTTTCCTAAACAAAGCAACATAACCTGAAGTATCACCGGAGTATCAGCCAACTTAGTCATATCTTTTACTTACCCGTCCATTGGATCTGCTCTTAAAAAGACATACATAATATTCTGCATATGTCACAGAGCCCAGTGAACATTGTTCAGCTTCCAACCTGAACACACATTATCTGCATTTTTTTCTGTGCTTATCGTGGATGCTATCTGTGAGTTCCACAAACATTTCCCTAACCCACATGAGGAAGTATCATCATGATTTTAGAAAGGCAGCACACAGCTGCTGAAGTCACTATGCATAGTGACTGCAAAGGCATTAACTTACATGATAGTGTCATGTCTGAAACAGGAGTGCTTCATCAAATGTCTCATTCACGCATTCATCAACTTCAGCTGTATCCAGGAAGATCAAACACTCGTGCAAATCTGGTTATCAGACTCCTTATGTCAGGTACTCAAAACATGTCTAATGCACAACTAGTGACTGCAGAAAATTCAGTTCAACTGAACTACCTCAGAAGCCACAAATAATTCCTTTCCTTAGTCTCTTCAACTAAGACCACTGTTTCCTTGCCTGTATCCCTAAACCTTCTCTTTCTGTCATACAGTCCATGGACTTTTTAATATCTAGTGGGATCAAAACAGTAATCATTGAACTCATTGGTTCCTCCTAATGCCTTTATTTATTCAACTCAGAGCAACACCCAGTACAATACTCAGTGCCAGAGCTGGCACAAAAGTATGTTATTAGACAGATAAAGACTGTGTTATTTCATTATTGCATAGTGCTGAATGTTACAACACTTTTAACACACATAGTTTTATTTCCTAAGTTTGAGGAGGGTTTTTTTCCTTTTTACAAAACCTAGGAAAAAATCAATATTCCATTCTTTAGCATCACACCGATGGGTCATCTTTGAAGTGCTAAACATCTAATAAAGTGTTCCCACACAGCAGGAACATGTTTTCATTTTTTAGCTCCAACAGCAAACAAGGAAAAAAAGGACACTTTTCCAAAGAACTCAGCAAATATTCACGAGCAAGTCGAGAAATACCAAGAGTCAACTTAAAGTCCTCTGTTGCTCAAGTAAGAAAAGCAAACTATGACATGAAAGGGGACCATGCTCTTTGGAGCACAGATTCTTTTTCCTATCCCTCCTACCCCAGTGTGTTCCTGCTTCAGTCTTGATGCAGCCAAGCTCTTTTTTCCAGTTTCACCCTTCCTCTCCAGTTGCAGACACCTTCACCTATAAGCCTCTTATTGCAGAGTTAACCAGAACTCTACCAACCTAAGTTTCTTTGGAAAATATTCCTTAGGAAAAGCTTCATTTGAAACTTGATATAACTGGAAATAGGGTCTTGTAGCACAAAGCATCTGGAAAACACTGGTGTAATGCAGTCAATGTTGTTATAATCCCCAAGACACTAATGAGAAAAGATTCAGCACCAGAAGCTATACTGTATATCCTTAAGTGAGAAGGATACATCAAACATTTCATAGAATTCAAATGATGAAATAAGTATTTAGACTCACGTACCCCACTGTGTCTAACTAAATATTCACCTCAGAGTAATCTGGGCTGATGAATATTCCATTCATGTGCCAGAACCATTTTAAAATGCTTTGTCACGTTTTCATTCTCCGAAACAGCAAATGAAGTGAAGGCAGAGATTACCAAATTTGGGCTGGCTCTAGGTTTAACTAAGACTATCAAAGAAAAGATCTCGGTGGAAATTCCCATGAGTTCCAGTGGACTTAATTTGCACACACTAACATGCAAGCATGATCGGAAAAGTACAGAGCATAATGCAGAGCGTCCTGGGTTCAGCAGTAGCAGTCATTTTTCTCCTTCTTGGTTTTGACTTTCAGCCTGGGAACGCACTGATAACACCAATGTTTTTAGTTGTTGCTAAGTAATGTTTAGTCTGACCAAGGACTTTCTGAGCCTCATGCTCTGCCAGAGAGGAGGGGAAGCTGGGAGGAAGCAGAAACGGGACACCTGACCCAAACTAGCCAAAGAGGCATTCCATACCACAGCACGTCATGCCTGGTATATAAACTGGGGGCAGTTACTCGGAAGGGCTAGATCACTGCTCAGTCGGACTGGATATCGGTCGGCAGGTGGTGAGAGGTTGTATTCTCTTCCCTTGTTATTTCCCTTATCAGTATTATTATTGGTGGTAGCAGCAGTGATTTGTGTTATACCTTAGTTACTGGACTGTTCTTACCTCAACCCGTGGGAGTTGCATTCTTTTGGTTCTCCACCCTATCCCTCCAGGAGCTGGGGGAGGAAGGAGGGGGGAGTGAGCAAGCAACTGCATGGCTCTGGGTTGCCAGTTGGGCTTAAACCACAACACAGAGCTATTGGTCAAGAAGCTGTATCAGTAACTTTCTATTATGTTGTTCCTTTATCTCAGCTGTCTACAGGCGCCACCCTTCCCCCGCAGTTCCCTCTGTCCACCTTCGTTCTCCTCCTCCACTACCCCAAACAGAGATTTTAAGCAATACCAACTTCTTTTCTCTGGTGCCCTCTACGGGACAGACTTCTGCAACAGAGAGATGCCAGGAAGACTCCACAGACTTGTCCCTCCCAGAAGAGAGAGCACAGGGCAACCTAAATCAAATACACTTGGAATATTGGAAGGGGAACTTCTGAATTGCTGATGGCTTTAGTTCATTCACAGGTTACATGCCATGGGTCTCTGCAGCAACTGCTCTTGTAGTGGTTGCTTCCCTGTAAGATCTTTTAATTCTTCTTCAAGAAAGCAGCAACAAGTTCCTGAAAAGGTTTCATGGGTTGTTTTCTCCCAAAATCTACAAAAGCCAGAGTCAGTAAGCGTTCAGTCTCATCTGTTGCTTAAGGTCAAAACACATACATAAAAACTGGCTGATCAGATACTTATTTGATAGGAAAGGCTCAAACTTACATGAGAAAGGATGACACATAAATCTCCACTCCAGGAGGCCAACAAAAGGATGTCAGACATAAAATAGGATTTTTAGGTATTGAGATAGATTGTGACAGTAGGACTTCAGGTTTTACATTTCTCGTTGATTTTTGCCCTCTACCAAGATACAAATTACAGAGTATCCAAATATACAAATTAACCTCATCTTCATCTGTAGAAATTGGAATACTTTTTATACACAATATAAATACTCACCTACAAGGTGAGGGTAAAAACATACTATCCCCTATGTAGTAACTGCCCCACAAACAGAGAAGAATAAATTACTTATAGCTAGAATATAAAATAAAGGATTTAAAATGCCAGTAAGAAATTTTAAGCTTCTACAAAGAATCAGCTGTCTAACAGATAGGAAAGCATTGGGACTGACTGCTGAGGAGGATGCAGAAATTTCAGTGTCAGGCATTTTTAAGAACAAAAATCAGGACTGGTTTACATCCAATGGACTCTGTGCCAGATGAGACCATTCTAGAAAATCGAATGGTCTAAACAAGAACCAAAGAAAGATTCCAGTGACATAAGGTCACGGGGAAAAAAAACTAAGTCAGCAGAAGGCCTGGCTGAAACAAACAAACAAACAAAAAAAAAAACCAAAAAAAAAAAAGAAAAAAATCAGAGGCAGGGTAACGTTACTCACTTGTTTCACATTTTCTGCCAAGAACACAACATAGACGCTACAAAATCCCAGCTGTGTTATCACTAGGAAAAAGTCGACAATATACCTGAGGAAGAAAAAATAAACATGCATTATACTTAGGATCCAAACAATAAGCCCATTTCTACCTAACAGGCAATTACTGCTCCTTTTACACTAGTCAATACACTAGATTCAAATGCCACATTAATCTCATGAGCACTGCAATGCAGGTTCCTTTTACACTGCACATCAAGACTACTAATGCAAGGGAAAGAAACTTTTATTGTCACTGCCACTTTAAAGTAGCTGCATGTCATTATTGCAAAATATCGTGCGTATTTCTCCATTATTTGTATGTTACATTTAAACAACATAAATCAAATAATTGCTTTGCTTCCTTCCAGAATAAATATACTGAAGTAATTAACATTTGCAGTGTCAACCTGCTTGAAGCAGAGTGAACTCTGATGCAGAGAAAGGTGTTTACGATAAAAGAGAATGACAACTTAAATTACCTTATTACATTACACAATACAGAATGCACTTCTGGTTATACCACATCTCTTCCTATATTACCAAATTCTTTTCTTCGAAGCTCTTAAGGACCTGAGAATTGAAATGCTTAACAGAGAGAGACACTCCCCAATACTCTCACCTTTCCTCTACTAGCTGGCTGCAGGAAGTAACAAATAACTCTGTGTCAAAGTATTTCAAGCATACAGAACACGCTGTCAAAGCAGGCAACATCTTAGTAAAAAGGAGATCTCCTGACTATTCCAAGTATAGCCACTAAATGTTTCATAAAGAATTTATTAAATTAAATTCTAATGCAAACTTACCGCCCCCAGGAAGCTCGTTTCTGAAGAGGAGTCAGAGGCCCCACTTCCATGGCGTAACTAACTGTGTCACTATATCCCAGTGAGGACTTTTTCATCCTGAAATCAAAGAGATTGAAGAAAAAACTGAGTTACGAGAAACTACAAGGGCTTCGATCCCTACCTTGAAAATGCTGGTGGCCTCACAGAATCACCTGTGGCACCATTCTGTGGCTGCTGAACTTTAGAGATATGGTTTGGGCTTATTTCCCCCAGGAAGGACTAATCAGCACTCCACAAGCATGTGAACCACAACGTTGCTTCCCCCTAATGCAACAGTTTCTTGATACATTAATCCAAAATCAGATTCTTATATCAGTTTAAGAAATTCATCTCAAATCTAAAAGTCACAAAGAGCTTCAGAAGGATTCAACAGATTTTCCTGGACAAGGAGGCATTGCAGTTGTTTCAGCGATCTGTTTTACATACATCTTCGAAGGCCATTAAAACTACAGAGGAAAAAGTAAAGAACTCAGGAATGACAGGATCCACAGCACAATATCATCTTAAACTGATATGGTAGTTTTTTCACTACAGGGACAGGGACAGTTTTGTGATTCTGCTCAGTTCAAAACCTTCATTGCACTTTTTAAAAACAAGACTCTGCTTCTGTTTAACATCCGACAGATAAAAACATTTAATAAGTTACTATTAATCAAAAGAATCAGTCAAACTTTATAAGCTGCTTTCTCCCCCCCCAGTATTGTAAATGTCACTTGGAAGTGCATCTAGTGTTTACCTGCATCATTTTAACACATTCCTTCAGCACTAGAATTTTAAACGATCAAATTATCGCAATCCAAAGACACAGAGCTCACAAATACTCTTGAAAGATTAACTGTTAACAATAGTTCTTAGTCTATCTTTTATCCCTATGAAGTACTTATAAACTGGCTATTTATAAACTGGACACTTTTCAAAGCTATGAAGATCCAGAAGCTATGAAGAAAGCTATGTGGATAAAGTAGGACTAATAGACTGAAACCAAGCAATTAAAACTGTAATGAGAAAGACCCGATTATGTGCCAACAAAGACAGGAAACCAACTTCATTTTGTGTATGAGCAGAGAACAAATATTTTTTCAATATATTAAACTATAGCTATCATTTATAGCTGTACAATACAAAACTGAGTGTTACTTCTTGCAAGTTCAAGATTCTGAACTGAAGAGAAGAAACTGCTACAGCATCAGGACGTTCTGTAGGCCAACAATCAGAAACAGAAAAGAAGAAAGAAAAAACATAATACTCAAATTCAGCAACAGAATGAGCAGTTCCACATTTACCTCTGACATAGACAGTGGCTGCAACGTACCAAGATGTGCATACAATGAACAGATATAACTCCTATGAACACAAGGCTGATTGGTCCAATCTGGTATGGAAAAAAAAGGGAGAAGACAGGAAATAAAGAGGATTTTTCATTAAAATATGCTGGGAGAAAATCTTTACATGCAAAAACATTTACATGGTAGCAAATAAATTAAGAATTAAAAATTTTATGCAACTAGATTCCCTCCCCTCAGATGAGGATTCACTGCTGATCTTTTACGGCATTCCTTACTTCTAGCTCGTTACTTGAGAGAAGGCTACTAAGGGGCAATAAAGCACAAACACAGAATGGGTGTGAATAGCTTCATCCTCTAAAAGCTTTACTGAGATATGAGCCAAAAAAATCTGTTAAGAGAAAAGACTGCATATACTGCACAATCCAAAACAGTGGTTTGAACTACTTCAAAGTGGCGTAACACTTTCCCTTGCATTAGTAGACTTGATGTATAGCATAAAAACCAACCAAACCCTTGATAATTTCTATTATTACAGATCTAAGTTAGAGATAATTTGAAAACTGAACAATTTGTTTGAGCAGCAGTTTGACCAAAGGCTTTCACAGAAGATACTTGCTTCTCACATGTAACTTTCATTCTTAAACTGAACACCCAGTAAAAAAGAATTACAGGATTATGCAGTCACGTGAAAATGTCACTTGATTAAATTTAGCCTGGCTTAGGAAATGCCCAGGTTTGCTACCCAGTATAAACAAGCTGTGGTATACCCTGCTTCTGCAGAAACACAAGACTGAGTTAACAATCTTGTTAAATGCAATCTGTACAAAGAGATCAGATGTAGAGAAGCCTGTACAAAGGCAAGACAATGCCAGAATAAAAATCCCTGTGAGTTTGAGTGCATCAAAGTCTTCCTCCTAACAAAGTTTTGCTTTCACCAGAAAAACACTTCAGCTAAGCAAAAATACAACACAGTTTCAGGGTGAAGTTGTAAGTTTAAGAATCAAATCCTCAATCTTCAGTATAAAATTCAGTCTAAAGAGACAAAAATAGAACACAATCCTCTTGAAGCTGACAGTGATAAAATCTCAATACAAAAAGTATTGAGATATCAGTTTTTCAGGCTTAGACACACATCTTCATATCTTCCCAGATAACTTTTCTAATAATTGAATCCTTACCACAATGCCAGCATTTTTTATAGCAAGTGGAAGACCAAGAAGCCCAGTTCCAATGTTTCCCTTGAGGAGGTGTGTCAGTGTTTGTGTAAACCTGAGGGTAAAAATACGAAGTCATGTTAGAAGTACACTGAGACTGGGAGAGAGGGGGGAAACAGAAAAAACAAAACCACACCCTCTGTCACTTATTAATAAATGGATAAATTCTGAGCTTCAACTGCTTTAAGGTAGTCCAGCTACTTTAAATGATGCACGGAATACTAAAATAATGTTCTCATTCCTCTTAACATGTGAGCTCCCCCAAATAGAACATACAAGTCTGATCTTCAGTTCTTCCCTCCAGCTTGTGAAATGTTATTTTTCTGTGCAACTTTACTGTCCTTTAGCCTCAGAGTAAAAATTAACAAGTTTCATCACTACTGGTTTAGTATCAGCAACATTCTGACCTGCAAATCACAAGTCTGACAGCCAAAGCTCTACCAAAAGAAAATAAAAGCTTCACACATTCTTCTAATGAAGCTTTAAGAAACTGATTATTTCCAAAGTCATCTTAAGTTTCTTTACAAAAACATAAAATCAGTCAAAACCCTTTTTAAACAGTGCTTGGGTTCTGAGTGACACAATCGCTTCACAAATCAGCACCCTGGAATATTTTATGGCCAGTCCATTGTTAGCTTACGAAAAGCACAGAACCTACTCAAAAGCGGCTGCTTTTTAGCAGAACTGTGCAAAGTCCCAATGTATTACTACAAAATTGTACCACAGGTGCAAGAAAGCCCCTTAAGAGTTTAGTAAACTACTCATGAGAAACAAATTGAAGGAACAGATTTTAACAAGCTGATACATACGTAATGCCTCCTCCATCACCAAGCTGGTAATGCTTCTCAACTGGCAGGATAGCACTTTCATGCTCTTCATCTGAGAGGCCATCTGAGTTTTGTTCATCAATTAAAGGCTTCATTACTTCCATGTCTGTACAACAGAGTTAACGGTACATTAGCACTAGAAACAAGCTTACAGTTTAGAAGTAAAAGAGGACTCAAAGTTCCCATGCCATGAGGTTTGCATGTGCTCCTAACTATAAAGCTGATTTAGGCAGATAGATATGCACAGCCCAAGTTCGCACAGGGAATCCTGTCTCTTTAAAGCAGCACACCATCACATTATTATTATGGCCAAACACTGTTTTTTTCATTATGAAAAACAACTTTATCATAATATCAATGCTTTTGATCACTTTGCAAGCTAGTATAAGAAAACCAAACCAGAAAAGTCATCCATTGCTACCAAAGGATGAGATCTTACCCTCCATTAGCTCCTGCAAAACTAAGCATTTAGTTTACTGTTATCAGTGGTGAGCAAGGGTACTCTCAACAGTCACCCCATCCTAAAATGGGTAGGTAAAACAGGTACCGTGGAGGAGCTCTCCAGTTACTGGCAAGAGAACCAAGATGAAGCAATTATGGTGCATGCTTTGAAACCTGAAATTACATTAACCTTTTCAAGTAGCAAAAACTGCCACCACAGTCAATAAATGCAATTCCACCATCCAGCCAAAAACAGCGCCAAGCAACAGCAAGCAGCCAGCAGTGAACAAAACTGCCTTTGAGGCAAAACTAACAGCTTACACCAGTTTAATGTTGATTAAATTATAATCAATTATTTTTAAATTACTACAGTTAAGCAAAATGAATCCTGCCAAGAGCAAAAAGATTACTTCTTACACTTGCCTACCACAGTATCATTCGTCAAACATAGAATCACAGACTGGTTTGGGTTGGAAGGGACGTTAAAGCTCACAAAGTTCCAACCCCCTGCCACAGGCAGGGATACCTTCCTCTGTACCAGGTTGCTCCAAGCCCCTGTGTCCAACCTGGCCTTGCACAACACTGCCAGGGATGGGGCAGCCACAGCTTCTCTGGGCAACTTGTGCCAGTGCCTCAGCACCCTCAGATTGAAAGATTTCCTCATGTCCAGTCTAAATCTACTCTATTTCAGTTTAAAACCCCTTCCCCTTCCACAGGCACCACAGGCCCTGCTAAAAAGTCTCTCTCCAGCTTTCTTACAAGCCCTCTTTTAGGCACTGGAAGGCTGCAATAATATCTCCCTGGAGCCTTCTCTTCTCCAGGCTGAACAAGCCCAAGTCCCTCGGCCTGTCTCCATAGCAGAGCTGCTCCAGCCCTCAGAGCACTTTTGTGGCCTCCTCTGGACTTGCTCCAATGGGTCCACATCTTTCTTGTGCTTTCAGAGCTGGATGCAATACTCCAGGTGTGTTCTCATGAAAGCTGAGCACAGGAAGATCACTATGGTGCAATGCTACACCATTTCCTATGCTAACAGCGGTATCATAATAGTCCTTTTTTAAAATTTCCACAAGGAGACTGCATTTCCAATCACACACTGCCAGAACACAGGAAGGAAAAGCTCCCCTCCATGAGCAAAAGCTATTGCTATGCATAAGTCGCATACACGAACCTTCACTTGCCTTGCAGTTTTGCAATGGCACATTTTGTCCTCGTGCCGTTTCTTGAGCTTTCACTTAAATGACTTCCCATGCAACTGACCACCAAGCATGCAAGACTTTTATGTGTTCTGCTTTTTCATCTTTTCCTCCTCTGCTGGATCCACTAAATTATCTCCATATCAAAGAACACATAAATACTTTGGGCTTGATTGTTTCACTTTTGTGCGTTTGCCTCCATGACATGACATTTCCTCTCCGCCCCACAACTACTCATTTTTTAATGTGCCTATAAAATCTTCTTTGTAACTTCTCCTTATGTCTTTTGGTATATGCTGTGCTGTACTTGAACCTTTCTCCAGGCAGCCTGCCACCTCAAGATTTGTTGACAAGATTCAAGAAGACCCATAAAACTGCCAAAAATTGGGATGGAGTTCTCTGAGCTACAGCACACAGCCTCACAACTGAGAAGAACAACTGCAAGCAGGTGCTCTTGGTATATTTTCTTATTCCACTTTTACAAAAGCACAGTTGTCCTTTTCACTGCAAAGTTTTCCTTACTATGGAACCACCTCAACCCAAAAGAAAGAAGACAGTGAATTTAACCGCCCCTGCTTTTTAACTTGAGTCACTGGGGTAAAGCACCTGACAATCCTTTCAAGGGAAAAAATGGTGTCTAAATACCTATACTATGGTGGCTTGAATGTTTATTTCTGGTCCTGGGGAGGTGTAAGTTACGTATCTTTTAGTATCTGTTTTCCCACACCATTCTGCTATTTTACTAGTGTCACTTATGCAACAGCCAAATTTCATACACCCGGATGAAAGCTATCTCTGATTATGGCAGAAAAGCAATGCATCATAAAAAAAGATTTATTTTGAAAATCATGTTAAAGTTTATTTACAAAGTGGCTCAAAGTACAAGGCAACACATTTCATACAAAACTTGAGTCCTGGTAGCATGGATCCTCCTATTTGAAAGGAGTACCTGTTATTCTGTAGTCACTACATGCAAGAACTGAACCACTTTCTGCTGTTTATCAGTTACCTACATTCTGCTTTCAGTACGTATCACAGTAACCTTTCTAGTATCATTGGTCTACTGGTAGATTTGAATAAAGACCTGAATGTCAATAAAAGTTATCAGAGTGGCAGGATCTTGGGCATTTCTTTAAAAGTGCTTCTGTCAAATGCAGCTAAGCAAAAGCAGCCAGACAACACTGAAGTGTCAAGCTGCTAAGTGTCAAAACACTGATTTTACAAAGAATTTCCTTATGTGAAGAACATAGCACCAGCTGTTCCTGAGAGAAGGGGAAAATTCACCTTACTTAAACAATGAAAATGGGTCTGTTTGACCACACAGAAAGAAGGTAATTTACCTCACATGTTCCACTACAGAACGTTTTAAAGATGCATTCAATTGAAACAAACATTTACGTACATACGTACATTTCTTTTTATAGATACAATCTCTGCCAACCTTCATTGCACAGTATTTGCAGTACGTAACTGATTTTATTGCTATTAGTTTACCATACTGCTGTACTTCTAAAACTTCTAAAATGCTTATCAAATTGGTATCCTTAAAAGAAAAAAGGAGTTAAGTTCATCTGACACTTCTCAGAAATACAGCCAGACCTTCCAAAGCTCCAAGACCACTGACACCAGCTTTTCTCTGAGGTGGTAGCTGGTCACAACAGCACCAACAACTGGAGCACAGTCAAAGGCTTACTTAATGATCTACAAGTGGCCTTTTTACCAGACAAGAGGCATTTATTTCCACACAGTTATTATGGAAACGTTTGTCTGAGCATATGTCCGGAAACAAAGAAACTCTTTTCTTAAAAACAGGATTCAAAGCACTTACTACAGGTTCCCCTCAAATACTGCTATTTGGTCTCTATTCTAGCCACAAAAATGTTTTTGAGTTGCCTCTTTTCCCCATTATTATCCTTTTATCCCATGAGTGGTGCATAGCTTTGGCCTAAAACATGTGAATCCCTTAACAGTAACGGTATTGGTACATAATATAAGGTTTGGATCATGCAACTTTCTAAGCATTTGAGAATAGATCACTGTTGGAATACCAAGGCTACATACGTCCTTATGGCACAGTCCATATTCACAGTGACATCCAGATTTGTGAAACATCCACATTTCACGGATCCAAACTCGGAGCCTAGAGTGCATTAAGTAAGGCGGCTTGAGATTTTTCTGCCCCATAAGGCAGATGCATACTCATGTAGATGAGCAAGTGCCCTGCATGCTGGGACCTAACCTGAAATTAACTTTTCTGGGAAGTCCATGGTCACTGCCTGAAAATGGGCACAGGATACATACATTCACTTTGATTCCTTCCTAGAGAGGTCCGGTATGTGCAGTTCAAATGTGCAGCTACAAAAACAGGATACACATACGATGCCTGAGTCAGAGGCTGCCTGCTGCTTCACGGAACACAGGGCGCAGAGTACACCTCAGCCTACCTTAGGCCCACGTCCACCAAGCGGTCCACACTGCATCCAGACACCACAGACTATTAATGACCCGATCCAGTCTTCAGTCACATGACTCACTAAAAATTTTGCATCAACTTTATTCAGCACAACTAAGAATGGAGGAATTCACTTCTGCACACCCTTTTGTTTGCACTTAGCCAAAGTACCAGCCAATCTTCAGCCCTGCCTTTCCTTCCACTAATATGAATTTCTTTCTCCTTGTGCCGCCACAAAACTCTTTTCAGATCAAATGCTGGCTTCCAGCTATTTTAACAGTTATTTAAATAGCCCTCATTGTTTCTGCTTTCTTCTGTGAATGCCCATGTAAGAAGGAGGCCAAAGAGCTCTGCAAGTACTACAAGGAAGGCAACACAAAGTGCATTTCAACTTCTTCCAGAATTACCTCTGCAACATTAACCTGATCCCTTAACCCACTGGAGAGGCAAATCGCTGCTTCACTACAGCTACACACCATACTGTAACCAGGCATAAATGTCAACACCATATCCCCCGAGACCTCTGACGAATTTCAATCACTACTCAACTACTACTTACATACTGAGATGATGATTACTGTAGTGCTTAAATTCTTATGACCAGTATTTCCAGTTTAGTATCTTCAAGTGTATTTCTCTATCTCCTAGAGTTTGCCAGCATCTTGCCAACATTCACGCACATACTGCCAAAGAAGCCTTCGAACCATTACTAAATGTACTTAGTCCTAAACCTTTTATAACACACTCAAGCAATCCTTTGGTTCAAAAGCTCTGCAAGAAACTGAAGTTTAACTCAGAACTTAAGTTTTCTATACTGTTCAAGCAATTAACACTTTCAAAATTAACTGAACCTTTTAGGTCTACATGAAACAAAACTTATCTCCATCATTTTCATTTTATGGCAGAAACAGTGACAAGAGGATGAAGCAGTTTGCCAGGGCCACATAGCAAGTTAAAGGCTAAGGAAATATTAAAAACAAAGCCAAAATGCAATCTTCCATTGTTCCTTTGGAGAAGGTCACCCTCCCAGACAAATTCTATCTAAAACCCCTTTTCTAATCCACCTTGGCAATATGATCTGTTGGGCTTCTTTTTTTTTCCTTGAGGGTTTTGAAGTCAGTGTTGTCAAACAGAAAGAACTGGATTTGACATATAAGCATAAGAAGATTTGGGGTACAGGATGTAGCTTATCGTTGTTTACATCAACTGTTTTCCTCATTTATGGGTAGAAGAATCACACAGGTCTTGAAGTACCACTTCACATATACATTAAATGCGTGGCAAAAAGCATTATGCAAACTGGTTAGTCAGCTTCTACACAAAACCATGCTAACAGGGCCAGAAACACAGCGCACAACTCACAGTCCTGTGAAATGTGTTTATTAAGTAGAGGGTGACCCAGTGCCTCTGTAATAGGGATGAAGATTCAATTCAATAAGCAGCTGTTTTGACTGCTGGTTAAAAGAGAAAATCAGAACCCCAGAATCTTTACACTAGCCTAAAATGTGGGCTTATGCTGGTATTTTCTCACAGGCTACAAACTGCAATCCACATCCACGATCCAGAGGGCATATCCAGTGAATCCGCCACCTAACCAAGCCTGTAACTGCTCTTACAGGACAAGTTTAATGACCAAGACGCTGAATAGGACACACAGTCAAGGACATACCACTACAGTGTAACACAGAAAACACACTGATATGAGATGGCAACCACAACTGTAGTAACAGGAGAAGCCTCGTGTCCCCATCAACCGCATTCAATTTATCATCTTAACACTGTGGAGAGGCTTTTCAATCCAGCATTCTGAACCAGGGCTCTCAAGAAAAACACAGTTACAAAGAAAACCTTGTCACTAATTATTTTCTGAATCTGCAACTGGTTAGTAAACAGCTTGCCCCGTAATGCTCAGTTACTCCCTCAACCACAAAGAAATCTCTGTTCCTGCACTCTTCATCCTATAAATAGCCTCCAACATTTCTCCAGAAGGCATCAAACTGCAAAGTACAGTGTTGTCCATGAAGCACACGTGGATCTGGCAGCATCTGCTACGTTACTCACGTGCTTCCACAACCATGGAAGAACTTAAGAGATCCACAAGAAGTGACTGGGAATGGCAGTGCTAGGGCCATGCTGGTCCAGATCAATACACTTCTGTCAACTTCTCTAGTTCAAGAGGGAGCTAACAGAGAACCCCACTCAACCACACACAATCCAGCTCCCTTTTTATTTTCCACAATTCCTACAGAATACAAGAGAGACAAGAATAAACAGAGAAACCCTCTCAAACTAAAATGCACTGTCCAGAATTAAGAAGGAAAACTCCTCTGGTTTAAAAATTCCTATAAAATATGATAATTACATTTTCAGGCTAGCAGAAGCTAGCATTAGCTTTTATTGTTTATTTTTCCAAGAACTTTACTTATGCTTCATGCAGTTATCTGAATCACTCTTCATTTTTTCTTTGGAAAACATATATTGTGTGTCATTTATTTCTCTCCATTACAAGCTGTAACCTAATAGAGTAAATTCATCATGCTTTATGGTGAAATTTATTAATCCTGAGAACAGCTGTTTCCAAACAAATATTGAAAGTCAATAATGTCACTCCATAAGCAGGAAGAACTGTTTGCTTTTACATCCTGCCCGTCAAATCCAGAAGCCTAATGAAACAAGACACTTGAGTTATTAACCAAAGCATACACAGCTCTCCATAGTTTATTACACACTCTCAGTGGAGCTCTTTTACACCAACCCACAGTGGATCATTTATTTGGGAAGATGTCAGTCTTAAATAACCCACTGTCCTGTCTGGAAAAAGCTACACATTTCTACATGATTAATACACTTCCAAATGACACATTGGTAAGACTCAAGTTTTATTGAGTATTCAACAGGACCAAAACATGTAAGATTTCAGAAGCTTTTTACCAGGTGTTGACCTTCACTTAGAAACCATTGATGTCATGAAATACTCTGATTCTAAGGGTTCTGACAGAGAAACTGACAGATACGTGAAACTTAGCCTACAAAGTCTAAGATTTCTATCTGCCACCTATGTCAGAAGGTGGCAACATCTCACTGTAAGATGAATCAGCCCCTGGGACAATACAGTCGGAAGCACATCTGCTTCCCAGCGTTACCACTGGACAGCATGAATACTTTGGATTACAGTGGAACATCTCTTTGAGAGTTTTAGTCTGACCAGCCTACCATTACCTATGCTTTATGAGTACGTTACCAATTCTCTCTTGTCATCTACGGATACACAAATTAGGGGGCGAACATAATATGTGCCTTCTGCACTCAAGATTTAAAGCTCCGAAGACTAACCTGCAATAAATACAGCTAAAATATCAACACACATAGCCCCAAAAGAGCCCAAATAAACCACAACCCTTCACCGACGGTAACCGCATCACCTAACAATGCACATAGAAAGCGTTTCCGCTAATTTCTATACAGGACTTCCCAACGAAATGAGGGTCCAGCCAGGCGCCACTAACGCCTTCAGCAGCCGCCCCGAGCGACGGGCTCCGGCTAAGCGGGACCGCGGCCCGCCCTGAGCCCTGCTGCGGCGAGCTCTAGCTGGGATCCCCTTCTGAGGGGCCCGCGGAGAGAGACGAGGCCCCGCCGGCTGTGTGCCGTGCTCCGCTCCCTTCAGCCCCGCCGGCCGCAGATGCCGCTGGCCCGGCTCCAGGCGCCCAGTCCTCGCCTCCCGCCTCCCCGTTCCCGCTGCGCTGCTTCGCGCTGGGGAAGCCCCGGCAGCCGCCGACGCCTGACGCGGGTAAGCGGCCGGACAGCGCCCACCCCTCCCCTAGGTGGGATGGTTCATCCCGCCCGCCTCGATGCGCTGAACCACTGCAGCGCATCCCCCGTAGGCAGAACCATTCCGCCTCGAGGGGAGGGGGATAAAGTTAGCCGGCCGCTCCTCACGCTCACACCCCCTCCTCTCCGCCCCGCGACGCTCCGCCATCCCGCAGCCCCTCGGCCGCTCCCGCCGCCCCGCACGCCTCACCCAGCTCCTCCCGGCCGGCGCCGTCCATCGCCCCGCCGCCTCTCAGCTCGCCCTTCCGCCAAGGTGGAGCCGGCCGGCGGGGCTCTGCGCATGCGTCCTGCGCGATGGGCTGGGACCCGGGGGAGCGAACCATAGATAGCAGCGGGAAAGACAAGCCCGGTGTGGCTGGTGTTGGTCCTCCCGGACTGTGTGTGTGTGTGTCTCTCGCCCTCGGCATTCCCAGGGTTGATCCTGTGCACGGCACAGGCTATCCCTGCTGGTGCGGGGCTCCGCATCCACCTTCCAATGGCTTCCACTGCTGGAGGTTGTCCCTCTCACACCTCCAGGCCTCACTCTCACAGAGCCTCCCTGTGCCTCCTGGCCCGGCCGTGCTGCTGTGGCAGTGCATGGTTCCTGCAGAGCTCCAGCCGCCCTCAGAGAATCAGAGAACAGTTTGGGTTGGAAGGGACCTTCCAAGCTCATCTAGTGCAATGAGGAAGGACATCTTCAGCTAAGTCAGGTTTCCCAGAACCACAGCCAGCCTGGCCTTGAATGTCTCCAGGGATGGGGCATCCACCACCTCTGGGGGCAACCACTCCAAACCACAATCAAGTCACTGTTTTACCACTCGTTTTACTTTTTTCCCTCGTATCCAGCATGCATCTCCCCTGTTTTAGTTTAAAACCATCACCTCTTGTCCTATCACAGCAGGCTTTGCTAAAAAGTCTCCCTATCTTTCTTATAGGCCCCTTTTAAGAACTGAAAGGCCACAAGAAGGTCTCCCTGCAGTCTTCTCTAGGCTGAACAACCCCAACGTTCTCACCTTTCCTCACGGGAGAGATGCTCCATCCCTCTGATCATCCTCATGGCCCTCCTCTGGACTTGTTCCAACAGTTCCATGTCCTTTTTATGTTGAGGACACCAGAACTGCACACAATACTCCAGGTGAGGTCTCAGGAGAGCAGAGCAGAGGGGCAGGATCACCTCCTTCGACCTGCTGGTCACGCTCCTTTTGATGCAGCCCAGGATGCAGTTGTCTTTCTGGGCTGTGAGCACACACTGCAGCCGGCTCATGTCCAATCTTTCATCCACCAATACCCTCAAACCCTTCTCCTCAGGGCTACTCTCAATCTCCTCATCCCACAACCTGTACTGATAACAAGGGTTGCCCCGACCTAGCTGCAGGACCCTGCACTTGGCCCCATTGAACCTCATCGGGTTCACATGGGCCCACCTCTTGAGCCTGTCCAAGTCCCTGTGGATAGCTTCCCATCCGTGGGTCATGATCACCCCTGGGAGAGAGCAGCAGGCCTGAGGTAACACATGCAGCTGGTGCCTTGCCATGTGCAACAGCTCATTTGGTTATGAAGCACAAATTATGGGTAATTTGTGTTTGCCTTCCAGCACTAGAAAATTAACTTGTATCTGTATTTTTTTAACCTTCAGAGCCATTCAGGAGCAGCTGCTTTTGGATCAGCACAGGCTGCATTATGGGAATTAGTGTTGCTGCTTGTGTCTGCTGTGGTTCCAGGTCGGATGGCCCCATAAAGCTTTGCCAACATCTGTTGCCCTCTGTAAGGCTGGGGAGCCTGGCTTTGGAGAGGGCACTGCAAGCATACAGCCATGATTAATAACTGAAGGCTGAAAACAAGGTGGGAGTTAAGAGTTCAGCAGTGCTTGACAGCTCAGCTTCTCAAGAGATTTGCAGTTTGGCCTCCTGCAAGACAAGCTCAAATTATTATACCTGTGTGAAACAAGAGATGATTCAAAAGGACATTTGTGAGAATCATAGTTAATGATGGATCAACCTTCAGAACAAGAAGAGTTCTTAAGAGTTATCAAATGTTACCTGTAACTAATCATTTGATAGCAAATTACTCACTTCCTGAAACTGATGTTCCACTTCTTGTAGATTCTACAGGACCACTGCATCTTCTCTGTGCACTCTTGCAGATAAGGATATTTATTAACAGCTTCACCAGTAAGCAAAATAAATGTTGGGGAAATGCAGACAGTGTGAAACAGTGCAAAACGGCAGTTTAGAAATCCTCTCTTTATAAGTAAATGCTTCTATTCATATTAAAATAAAGCAGTATTTCCTGTAATTCCTTTGATATTTTTTTTGTTTTATATCTTTAGAAGTCAATTGTACAAGGTGCTAAAACAGATTTCAGCCATACTCTGTAATCAAAGCTGTAATCAGAGCTCAAGGTTACTCTGAAGTGATATTCAGAATCCTTACTCTCTAAACCTTTCCTCTGAAATTAAGATTTAGACTTGTGCAGTAAAAGCTTTAATAACTCCATGAACTTTAATTTTAATTATTTGAAGACCATAATATAGAGCTGGTTGCAGGGGCATGAGGAGAAGGGATGGAGTGTTGTCCTAGTTGTCCTATATTGAAGAAAGACATAATGCTCCGAAGGATTTTCAACTGAAGTTACACTGTCTAACCCAAATGGATCACTCTCTGGTAGAGCCTTCTTCCAGCAAGCATAGTCTCTTGTGAATTTTGAACACTTGGAGACTCATCTTCCACTAACCTGATACCCACCCTTTAACTTACCTTTCATGAGAATCATATATTAGGGATTTTTATCAAAACTTGTCAAGGTTCTGCCTACATCTATGGCTATAAAGTTTCCAGCTGTTGGTTTCCTTTAACAGAACATCTTTTGTTTTTTTTGCAATGAAAATGTATGATAAAATTACTTGTCTTTTCTCTACACAGGAGAAATGTGGAAATCTTCTGAGCCTCTCAGAAGCTTCAGTCAACTTCAGACGTGCATCATTCCTTCATTTATCTACAATTAATAAGTTCCAATGGGGAAAATACTCATTTTCAATTGGCAATATATATTTCCAGATACCACAGTCCTCCAAACTTTAATTAAAAAGAATGAGACATGTGATTGAGCTACTGCTTGGCTACCTCAAATTTGTCTTGGAAAAGCGTTCTCAGTCATCAATCTGTGACTGCAGGTTACTGATTTAAGGAACTGAGTCACTAGTTACAATGCTTGTATCAAGCCTTTACACAGTGTATATGTCTTTTCTTGATAATCTTGGATATACTTTATTCTCCATTGTTTCTAACAATGCCAAAGTTTGCTGAGAAAGTAGTATCAGATCATTAATGTCTATTCAGAATGTTTACTCGGTTAAGAGTATTCATTTCTTCTCCCTTGTCATTGCATCTCAGGACTTGGCTCACAGTAAATCCCGTAAAGGTGCTGAAAAGACATTAAGGATATAATACATCTGTATTTCACATCCTGCCCAATGGAAAATGATTTGTTTCTACCATGTGCTGCTGTTGGCATCAAAGCTTCTTCATTGAGGAGGACGTTTATTATGTGTTTAGAGAGGTTTTCTGATAGGCTCCAAAATATTATATCAAGTATCTAATAACCAGTGGTGACCAATGAATATCCAAAAAACATAGGAGCTGCCATAATGTGATGGATATTTGTGATTTTGTAATATGCATTTTGTTCCTCTTTGGTAAGAACAGAAGAATTTACTTTAATGGAAACATCTGGTTAAATCCTAGTCATCCATCCATCAATGCAAAACTACTTCATGATGTGAATTTTGTAGTCACCAAATGCTTGTTTACCCAAGGCTTCATCTTCTGAACAGCATATACAAATTCCCTCTTAGAAATCATGGATTCAACTTGTGTTGGTTCAGAACAAGGCCAGATGCAATACAATACCCACTTCATCCATTTTTATTGTTGTTTTTTTATTAACAGCTAAGCCTGAAATCTGTAGGGGCTGTTTTCAGGATTTTTTTTTTTTTCTCTACTTAAATCAAGTAGAGAATTGATTATTAGCTTCTTAATAGAACAGCTGCTCTGCTTGGTCTGGCTAAACCTCAGTTTAATCCATGGCTAATTTTCCACACTTGTTTAGGGAAGAAAAATACAGGAAAATATGCAGAAATAGTGTTTTGCTACACAGATGTCAGCTAGCTTTCATTCTGACATCTTTAGCTATCTTTAGTTCTTTAGCTCAAGTCTTGAGGGACTTTTCTTTCATTTCTCTATGGAATCTTTTTCTTTGCAATCCTTTCTGTTTGGCTTTCAGACTATTCCATGGCAGTGAGTCCTGAACTTCAATTATGCATTGTGCAAAAAAGTGTGCCTTTGAGCCTACTACTTGATATTTAACCCCTAGTTTTGTAATCTAACAATAATTGTTGCACTTAAGTTCTCCAAGTCATTCCTGGTTTTACAGATCACTCATTCTCTTCTATCTCTTTTCCAGCTTGAAGAGTCCTAGTCTATTTAATCTCCCCTCACAGAGAAGCCATTCCATACTTTTTATTATTCCCATCCCTTCCTCTGTGTTTTCTAGATCTCCTATGTTCATATGAGGACACCAGAAATGCAGAAATACAGGACACTAAAAACCCTTCTCCCTACATCTGACTGCTTTTTACTTCTGCTTTTTATAACAGTTTGTATTTAACTTTTACTCAGGTACTCACTTGCCAGGTGATTACTTTGTGTGATGTTTTAATAAGCCATTGGTAGAACTCAATTATGTTGCCATCTGTCTGTCTGTAGACTGTAATCCTGTCTGATTGGCAGATGATTGGCATTCCTCCAAGGTTTATATCACTGGTTATATTTAAGAGCACATTTAGAAATCACCTTGAGTATGAATATGGCATCCACATTCCATTAGATCCTGGACAGCATTTTGCTCATCTGAGTATCGAAAAGCAATAGCTCCTGTCATTTCATCACTGACATGAAAACACATATGTCTCTCCTTACCTCTTTCCAAGTTGTTTCACGCAAAGTCCTTATGTTCAGTGTTCTGGTCTATAATGGGCCGTTTCCAAGGATTCCCATTCTTGCTTTTTCTTGGTACAAATATTCTGTCTTCTATGCATCCTCCTTTCTGGTATTTATAGACATTGATGAGATCCCCCTGAGCCTTCTCTTCCCCAGGCTGAACAGTCACAGTTCTTTCAGCCTTTTCTGAAAGGGAAGATGCTCTAGCCCCTTCATCATCTTTGTGGCTCTTCATTGGACTCTCTCCAGTATGTCCATGCCTCTTTTGTACTGGGGAGCCTGGAACTTAACACAGTACTCCAGGCATGGCCACACAAGTGCTGATCACCTCCTTTGACGTGGTGCCAATACTTTGCTTAATGCAGCCCAGGATTCCATTGGACTCCTTTGTGGCAAGGGCCCACTGCTGGCTCATGTTCTACTTGGTGCCCACCATGACCCCCATGTCCCTTTTTGCTAAGCTGCTTTCCAGCATATGCTTGTGCCTGGGGGTGTTTATGAGGTGTGTGGAGTTGACAGTCGTGTTGTCACTGTCAGCGATTAAGAACACAGATCATAAAACAACCACTGAGTTCAACAGCTATGCTTCAAACTCCAAACCTGCTGTTCACAACTTTGATTGCTACAGAGGTAATGAACCCAGAAATATTAGCTGGTCCCCACTGGAATCTGTAAAACACAGCTGTTGAGTAACAAAATGTTAAAAGCCTGGTATGTGTTGACTTTGATGAAGAATAAATATGATTGCAGAAGATGCTGCAGCTGTCAAAAGTGCTGCTGGTGTTTCATACTTCAAATAGAAATATTCAAATATCAGAAACATGGAGAAAGCCGACAGGATTTTTGCCAGCATGAATCATTATCCCGTGGCTAAAGTACAATATTTTTTCTGTCACTTAATGAAAATAAAGGATCTACATTTGCATATTGATCCGTATATACTGGGACAAACCAGTCAAGTGTTGCCAATAGCAAGGTTCAGTTTTGTTGTTTAATTTGGTGGGCTGCCAGTGTCAACTTCCTTTCAGTACAGTTCAAAGTTGAAGTACAGCATCACTTCAGTAAATAACTTGGGAATATATCACAAATGTCTTATACCATTTATCTGAAATATTTAAATAGAAACAGATGCAGTGCATGACAGACTTAACAAGTTGTACTAAAGATCATTATGATAATTTTGGACAGGGTTTCAGATTTGCAACGCTTTTCCATATAATCCTGCTAACTTCACAGTACTACAGTCTGAAAAACAGTGCTGGAATTCTGAGGCTGTCCTAGAAATACAACACTCCATTTACTCTAAGCATCTGCATGACCTACCTTTATGCTTGTGAAATTAGCTAGGTGTCTAAAGGTCTGCATATGACCAGATAGATACACTACAGGTCTTGATAACTGTCTCCAGCCTATGGTCAGTTTTGTCTTGTACTAGGGTATTCAGTAATAGAATCGTAGAACGGTTAGGGTTGGAAAGGACCTTAAGATCAGGGAGTTCTTACTTTGTGGCCCTGTTCTAGACCTCTGACTGGCTTTCTCCAAGACTATGTCCTGGCACTGTCAGGGGACAGTCCTCTTCAAGTCAGCTCCCAAAAAGCACTGTGGACAAGAACGCACAAACCCTGGTTCTGCAGTCCCCCAGTACTATTCCAGCGGGCTCTGCACCTTCAAACAGCCTGCATGTCCTTGTACAATGCTTCCAGGGCATTTAGTGTACACACAAAGACTGAAAATAGGTGACAGAAGAAGGGAAAAGAATTGGCAGGAGTGTGAGAAAAATCCCTCCCATTTTAAAAGGGAATTCCACCATTCATCGTTTCCACAGCTAAATATAATACATCAGTCCAGGTCTCTTTTGATGCTCATGGCCGTAACATCACAAAAAGACATGGCCACCAGCAGAGCCCTGATGCTGTGAGCCACCCTCCCACCCCTGTGATTCACATCAGCTTGGGAACTAGCACAGCTTACGGCACAAAGCATTAGTGCCAGAGTCTGCTCTAATTTGTGAAAAACCTCCAGAGAACTACAGCTCAGAGCAAGTGCTGATCCATATCGCAGCATGCGCTGCAGGGACTCCTTTCATGCGTCCTGGGGGATTCTCCCTCCACCAGCTGCAAGGCTTTCAGAGCCCTGGTATTCCTGTGAAGTAGCGTTCAAAGAGGAGTGCAAAGGGAGGGAGGATTATCTGCCTTATTGAGCTTCCTGAAGGAAAAGCAGTTGTAGGGCACTCTAAAACCATGGCTAGTTAGGGATTAAAAGATGATACTGAGAATATTTCTTTTTAAGCTGCAGGAAATGTTAATTATGGGAATTAAGCAATAGTTGCATAGATCATTGATTCTGAGGAAAAAACAGATCAAATCAAACAACAGAAAAATAGCACCTCCTGGAAAGAGCCAGAAGGTACTGGATATTAGGAAATCTGTGATCATCAGACAGCTGAACATCGGAGTAAGTACACCTGGAGTTTTTCCCCAGGATCCATTTATTACTCTGAAATTTCCTATTGCTCTGTATTACAAGTACCTGCACTGGTACTGATTTCCTCAGTGAACATGGGAATGCAGCTCTCTTTCATCTGCTCTTAGATTTATCTAATGCTTTGTGAAAACTAAGGAGTGTGCCATGTTCATCTTAGAATCTCTGGTCAGCCACTGATACTCAGGAAGCATTTAGAAGCTGTTGAAAAGCTCATGGGCAGAGGAAGATCACTCACCAGTTACCATCACAGGCAAAACAGACTCAGCTTGGGGAAACAAATTTAATTTATTGCCAATTAAACAAAGCAGGATAATGAGAAATAAGAACAAATCTTAAAAACACCTTCCTCCCACCCCTCCCTTCTTCCTGGGCTCAACTTCACTCCTGACACCTTCTACCTCCTCTGTTAACTGCTCCAGTATGGGCCCTTCGCACAGGGTGCAGCCTGCAGGGCAGACTGCCCCAGCATGGGTGAGAAATCAACTCTATCCCAGCCCCAACCAGTACGGCATCCCAGGTATGTAAGAAATGGTATCAGAATAGGATGAATGGAAGTGGATGTGTTGGCTTTATATGGCAAGTTTTTGGTAGTGGGAGAGACTGCAGGGGTGGTTTCTATAAGAAGAGGCCAGAAGCTTCCCCCATATAATTTCATAGCCAGCCCATTTGATTTGTGAAATGTCAGTGCCACAAATGAGCAGCCATCATTTTGTTTTCTGTGTAAGCACAATGAAGTGGTGTCTTCCATTCACAGAGCAGTACTGCTGCACTGTAATCACAAACAAATCATACTACATCCTGACAAAAAAAAAACATTTTTCTCCTTAAAAATCTCATTCTTTGTGGACTGCAGTGTTTGCTTTTGAATTGTCAGTTGCATAAAACTCTGTATCCCAAACCCCAGAAACAGAGGGTTTAGTGGAACAAAAGGATGCACTGACTACCGTTGTCTTTTTCTGGAGTACTTTCCTGGGATCATGTTTATCAATACAGTGAACACCTCCTTTTCTATGGAGAAGTTCATTCTCTTCTTTACTTCACAAAGGAATTTTCAAAATAATGACTATATCCACCTTTTGCAAGTGCTGTATATTTAGACAGAAGTAAATAATAATAATTTGTGTGCATTTAATGCTGAATATTATACTTCAGCTCTGGACTTCTGACAATAGAATGGAAAGCTGATTGGTGCAGTACTGGTACCCATTTACAGCTACAGTGCTGTATTTAACATTAAAATAAACTACACTGTTATCTTAATCCCGTTTTTAGTAACCCTTTCCTTATTTCTTCCTCTTACTTTCTCAACTTAGGTTCTGAGGTAAGCTTGATGTCAGCAGCAACAAAGCATGTAACAGTTATGCAAAGGTGACACTACAAAGAGGGACTGAGTCAAAAGGTCTGCTTCTTGGTGGAAGCCATTGGTGCTTCCAGTGAGGTCTCTGTATTTGTTGATTTGCATTAAAGGATTGCATACAATCTAGAAAAGAAAATATGTATTTTTGGAAAACCACCTATTTACATCACCATTTTGTGTTCTAAATGGGAATGTTTTGGTGAGGACTGCTATTGATTACAAAGCGGCAATCATGACTTCATTATTTTAGAGGTGACAGCCTGGTGCATGTGTGCCAGTCCTGGTTTGTGGGTGGGCTGCATGCCCCATTATGGAGCCGTTTGGACTGCCTGTACCAGTAAGCTTACTAGATGGTGGGTACAACCACTGTTCCGTGATTATCTAGATCAAATTCTAATGAAAAACCCAGCTTGGTTGTGAGCTGATCTTTCACTTTTCCAGACAGAGCTTGCATGCAGATCATTCCCAACAAGGAAATTGGATGTAGCTAACCCATTTTGGAGGGCGATGGGCTTTAGCTATATGGGCTGTGTTCTATTAGGTCCATTAGTTTTACGTACCTCATGCTCAGGAAAGACCTTGCCCTGTTTTGATTACTAGTCTAGATTTTGTTCACTGGTACAGATTCATTGAAGAGCAGGTCAGTAAGCAGATGATTCCTGAAGGAGCCAAGAAGTTGCAGAATCTCCTCTGTCTGTAGCTGGAACAAGAGCAAAGTATGGGCAAGGTGGAGAGAGGAAGAAGGTGCTTGCTGTGTAACATGCTTCATTCATCCCTGGTAAAGAAATGTTGGGAATCATACCAGGAGTTACAGATTAGCCATCTCTTGTGTAGCCAGTGGACACAGTGGAGGTCAGAATCTCCTGAGATCTGTTCTCCCTGACACTCCTAGTCAAAGTGTTTGTAATGTCTTTTTTCAGTCATAGCTTTTTTCAGTCACTGCTGCACAGTGATAACCACTAGTGAAAATAGGACATAGTTACTTTTACTTTGTCCTGTTCAGACAAACTAAGATGGAATGAAAATAAAAATATTGGTTGACATACACCAACTGCTGGTTCTGGTAGCCCATCAGTGGGAGCTTTTATAGGTAGTATGGATGTGATTTCTGCTCAGTTCATCCAGTGTGGGTCAACTGCCCCTATGTACACTACAGAAGTGTAATTAGTAGCAGTTCAACAGCATTTCACAAATGAAAGTGAGTAAACTGTTCCCCTGCTCAGCACAACACTTTTGTTCTTAAGAGATAATCCAGGCCTGGGAAGCCTCCTGAGGATCCATGAAAAAAGGCTGTAGTTTCTTGGGGAATGGAGGGGAGAGAAGCAAATGAGGCAGGTCCATTTATATATGTGTTTTCTAGTTATGCAGGAGTTTGTCACATTTAGCCAGAAGTAAGATTGTGCTGATGAAAGGCTATTAATGTAGAAAAGGAGAGGCAGAATCAGAGAAGGAGACCAAATATTGCAAGGATAAGAAATGATCCTGGCCAGATCCTCTCTTCACTGTATAGTGAAGCTGGCTTAGGAACCTAGAGGGAGAGCAGAAAGGCTAGCTTCATGCGTAGACAAAGAGTACATGGGCTTTAAATACTATTTAGTCCTCCATGAGGATTTTAAGACTCTGTACTGAGGACACTGAAGGCTTTTCAATGTAGATTAATGCTCCTGTGTTAGCAGCAGAGTGGCTGCTTCACCCTTCCTGGGCATCACAGGTACTGCAGAGATAGCAGCTTCCTTGGGCATCTCTGTATACCATTAATCAAGTTCTAACCTCTATGGCATTATTAGAGGTTGGAGCTTGAGGGTCAGACGAGACTATTATTCCTTTTGGAGATGCAGGCACACCTGTCTGAATTCAGGCAGCAGCAGATAACAAAGAGCAATGAGCAGTGGGGTCACAGTGGTCAGGCCAGGAATGCTAACCCACCCTTTTTCTTACTTTATTAATCTGTTACTCTGAATGTCTTACATGAGCAGCTTAGTCCACTGGTTACTCAACTCACACCCCTTTTGGCTGAGATTAATATTTTTTTTGTTTCAAATTATTATATTTCTTAATCTTTTTACTTTGGTCAGTCTTTGCAAATAGCTTTAGGCAGCAGGCTGGACCAGGTTTCTTTTATCCTGGCTGAAGTTAAATATAAAGAGCCATACAAAACTGTGACAATATTCAGACTTTTCTTCTTAAAAAAAAACGTATTCACAAATTATTCAGAGACATTTGTATATTGTACTGTTATGATAGCAGTCTGTAGGATTAATCTCTACTGGGGAAGAAAGGAAGTTCCATTATATGCCACTTAAAAAACAAGAAAAGGAGAAGACAAGGAAGAACATGGAGAAAAAAGAGCATCTGGGCTAAAGCTATACAGAAAGTCTGTGGTATGATAAGAAGTCCACCCTCTTAACACATGGGCTAATACCATTCCTGCCCCATAAAAGCCTTTGGCAGCTGTATTTTTAATAGACCTCATGTAGATGAGATAATGTAAGATGTTCCTTTCCATCAGCACCGCAGATGATAGTGGAGATTTTCCTACGGCAAAGCTGTTTAAGGGCAGAGAATTAACAGTTGTTCTTAAAACATCCCATTCCTTTAACAATGCAGCACCACCACAACCAATTCGTATAAAAAGTTTCCAGTTCAGTGAATAACCTGTTTATGTACACTTATAAGAGTGGTCCCAGATGTACCAGCGTGCACCTCCAATGTGACATGTCACAGCTGGCAGTGCAGCTGATGGAAGCTCCCTAAGTGCACTCCGATGCTCCCAGTTCTTAACCAGCTCTTGCCTCCCATCTAGTGGCTACCTCCATACACCAAGTATTTTATTCAGGTTTTTTTGAAATGAATGGGCAGAAGAAGAACCTTGTCTGTGTTAGAATAATGGAAGTCAATAGCCCACGGCCTCAGAGTTTTCTAAATAACTTTGCCATGTATCAGTAACTCCAGTCATTCAAATACTGTTGGTTCCTTCAAAGTCTCTACAGGAGCTTTAGTGTTAGGAGATTAAAAACAGAAATCTGAATGTAGAGCTCTTCTATTCCATCTTTTTGAGTCCTGTAAGGAATCCATGCTCACAAATCTCTCACTGTTAAAACAGAAAGCTTACTTTTCATCTCAAAGCAACAGGTTAAAATCTGGTATGGAAAACTCCCTCCAGAACAGCAGCCTCTAAGGAAAAAACTAAGAGACTGAAAGAACAACAATAAAATCCCAAAGGCATGCACAGACTCTTGACTTCACCTCATACAACAACCACAGAACCATAGAACTGTCCAGGCTGGAAGAGACAAAGGATCATCAACCTTCCATGGGAAGGGGAGCCTACATGAGATTATCTAGTGCTGTGTCCAGCTGCATCTTGAAAACCTCCAGTGAACAAGGAATTCCTTCTCTTCAACTACAAGCTGACCTCCCTCTGTTTTGCACAAGTCATCTCCCAAGCAGGCAGAGCGTAGCTGCAGCATCTGATCGGAGAACTGAACGTGGTGAAGTCGGTCATGAGTGTGGATCACACAGCCAGAGCTGGGGGAGGGAGGTAGCAGGAAGGATGCCAAAGGGCCAAGCCCAGCTCCTCACTGCTCCCAAAAGCAACTGCATGTTCACAGGGAGGCCTGCAGCTAGAAACAGCATCCAGCCTTTAGGAGAAAGTGCTGTAGGTGGGAAAGGGAGGGCAAAGCAGAGATGCTGTTAGGGGATAACAGGGTCTGGAGTGGGTCTGGGTAGCTACGAGCGTTGTTCTGGCTGCCTCGGTTCAGCTGGGTAACTGCCCAAATGAATATAACTTTTATTAGACATCTATAAATATTAATCATTCACCCTGTTGAGGAGTATAGCAATCAGAATACAAAGCAGGGAGTTATCCCGTGTCAAGAACATGCTGACATGTACAGCTAAAATTTAAATACAATTAGTTCTTAAATAGGAAATACTTCCTTTGGGGTTGTTCCAATATAGGGCCTATCTATTTCTGAATTATATTCAGCATCTAAGAATGGCTCAGAACTGATAGAATCTGAGATACTTTGTATTACCAGCAGATACTCCTATTAGCAGTAACAGTAAATTAAACAATGGCAGGGCACAGTCTTAGGCACAAGCAATTGTTTATACTGCTTAATTGTTAGGATACAGCCTGAGGCATTTTAGTGTTCAAAGGTTCCTGAACAGCTCCCAGGTATAATTTAGGACTTGGCACAGGCCATGCACATGTTAAATGGTTGCTCTGTTTTGGAGGGAAAAAGAGTTTGAAAGTCAGTCCCCATGCCAGAGGAGGCATTTAGCATGGTACTACAGACACTGACTTCGGCTACATATTGACTGGGAAATGAAAGAGGTCGACTGAAAGTTTAGATAAGGTCCCCCTACATCCATAAGCTCTGGAGCTTGGTGGGCTTCTGTAGGCAGCTTCCCTTCACCATGGTTTGCAGAGATCAGAATATACTTTTCTGCCGAAATACGCAGCTTGCAGAACCCAAAAGTGCTCCCAGTGTTTGTAGCAGCTGTGTGTAATCCGCCCCCCCTCCTGAAAATACAAGGAAATAGTACAATTTAAAAGAAGATTGAATTTATTTGTCTTGCTATTCTTTAAATAAAAGACAAGAAATCCCCAGCAGTGTGTATTCTTCAGTAAGGAATAGTATTCTGGTTCTGGATCTTTATGGAATAGTGATATAGGGAAGCATTACCTTTATGAAGCCAACAGTTTCATTAACTTCAATTAGTTCCAAAGATCCAAAGTGATAACTTTGAGAAAGTGACCATCATTTTTAACCAGTCCTGGTTCAGTTGAATACCTAATAAAGACCATGTATAAAAAAAAGCATGGGTTTTACCTAGAGAATTACAGGAGTGACCAGTGTAGCACAGATGTGTAAAGAATTAATATTGAGTGATAATAAGTGAATGCACAGAAAGTTGGAAACCTGTAGAGTCCTCTAACTGCTTGCCCTTAAATTCACCAAGTATCCTGATCTTACAAGTACTACGTGAAGTACAATTGGCCTGCAAAGAAGTAGACATACTGAAAGAAAGCACTGAAATGATAATGCTTGAATGTCTAAAACTCCCTAAGAAGTTACCAAGTTCAATTTTATTCCAAAATCAGCCATTTTTTTTCCACTTTGCAAATCTTACTTGATCTGTCTTTGAAAGGTAAAAGGCAACTTTACCAATGGATAAAACGGAACCTTACTGTCTTTAGCAACCCTACTCTCTTTTACATCTAATGTAATCTAAAGGAGCTTCACAATAAGCAGTCTGATCCAAAGTCTGCCAAAGATAATGGGAACTTTCCTACAGCTTCAGTAAGTTTAGTGTCAGGCCTTAAATAGTGACATTTGCAAAAGACTAAAGTACTAATGTGAATGTAACACTTCATTAATGAAGGATCTTATACTTACTTAACCCCAACAATTTTTATTAATAGTTCTGTGGGTACATATGTGAAGAACTAATACTTTGAGCCAGTTAATTCAGCAGTAATTTCCTGCTTTGCAACTAATGAGATCCCATTGGAATAAATATTATCATAGCTGATCCAAGGCAGAAGTGCAGTTGAGCAAGTTTGGAAAAATAACATCCTATCATCATAAATGCCAACCAGATTTGTTTAATAAATGATACTTCAGGCAGAGTCCTCAAACAAAACATCCATAGAGCCCACAGATTCTTGAAGCCAGCTTCTACTAATGAACGATGTGTGCGCAAACCCCTAACCTCTGTAGTAGTCCAAAGCCAGATCTAGGTTGTTGGGGAAAAAAATTCAAAGCACGTTAAAGATCACCATGGTATACTTTCCTTTTCCACTGAAGTCAGCTGTTCTACTAGAAACTGAGTTCCTCTAGACACTGTGCTATAGTGGCGGGCATGATGTGACTGGTGTTGTGATTGAGATAGTTTGAAGCATTACTGGCAGCAAAGCCCCAGCTGTCGCAATCTCTGGTAGTAGTTTTGTTTTGGGATGGACTGGAAAATAAAAAAGATCCTTGCAGATTTCAGCAAATGATGGTCTTTAGTGTGATATCTACACAAAGATAGCATACAGCTATCCAGCACATGTCAAGCCCACTGCATTTATATGGGCTATAGGGATTCTGGGGATGGACTCTTCATTAGGGACTGCAGTGGTAGGACAAGGGGTAACGGGTTAAAACTTAAACAGAGGAAGTTTAGGTTAGATATAAGGAATAAGTTCTTTACTGTGAGGATGGTGAGGCACTGAAATGGGTTGCCCAGGGAAACTGTGAATGCTTCATCCCTGGCGGTGTTCAAGGCCAGGTTGAACAGAGCCTTGGATGACATGGTCTAGTGTGAGGTGTCCCTGCCCATGGCAGGGGTTTTGGAACTAGATGATCTTAAGGTCCTTACCAACCCAAACCCATCTGTGATTCTATGATTCTATATCCAAACCATACAACTTGTTACATGTTGAATCCTGTCTAAATTGTATGTGATTCTCCAGTGATGATAATGGTTTTGTGCTGATGTGAACTGTAGTGTAAATACAGATAAGCAATGGTATTTCCACTGAGAAGGAGGAAATATATCGGTATGTTACACCCTATTAACCTCTCTAACTACCTCTAAGCAATTAGCTACAAAGACATTTCAACTCCTTTTAATTCAGTAAAGGTTTTCTGTCCATTATCTTTGTCTTGGTTGCATATTCAATTAATTCACATTACACTCTTGGGAATCACTGGGGGTTTTGACACAGGAGACTATTTCTTGGGCATGAATAGTGCGATACCTATAGGACCACTGTGGGGAGTTTGGGAAGCAGATACCCTTTCATGTTTTTAAGTTCCACTCTGAATAAATACAGGAAAAGAAAAAACCAAGTGACCATTAGTTGTTACAGCTAGAGATCAGCAGACTGAGAAGAAAGCAGAAATCTTGGAGCACTCAAGAAGCTGAGACTTAGTGGCATTTCAAGTGATCCAGAGTTTGGGTGATAAAGTGAAATATATTCTTTATAAAAGCATGGTTTCCATAAGTGTTTTTTATGTGAACTCAGCATCATGAACTGATATTTCTGCTCAGAAAGGAGCATCAGCTATTTTTCATATTCATGTAGCATTATGCAGGGAATCAGAACTCTGTTCCTGAGCGTAGGCCCAACATCTTCAAAGCCTCCAGTCAAGCTCTGGAAAGCAAGTTTAAGTGAACTCAAGATTTCTACATAGACACCAGATGTGTTAAAGCACAAGCCTGTGTAAGCAAGCCCTTGAGAAGGAAAAGACATATAACACCATTCTAATTTATGCTGCAGAATGATTATTGAATCCTCTGTAGAGACGAATCAGTAGCCTTTGGTGTATTACAGAAATTCAGACTTTATCCATGAAGGTAGGACTTTGTATCAAAACACAGCTCTCAACTGTGCTCCTTGCAATGATGTTGTTGCAAACATAGAAGTGATATGCAGTGTGTGAAGAACTATGTGCATGCCCTTCTCAGTGCCTTTCTTCTGCTTTAAAAAGCCTGTCAGACATACACACATTCTGCAAAGAATGCCTGTGTATAGCAACTGTACATCTCTACATCTTGAGCTGCTCCATCTCAAAGTTAGGACAGTCAGAGCAGTAGATATGGGTAGGTAACTATGGGTAGGTAAATATGCCAATAGTTATGGCCATTCTTGGGCTTGTAAGACTTACTTAGTTTACCATTTAACAGTCAATAAAAGTGTCTTTACCTCCTCCAGTATGTTGCTGGCCACAAAATATGGAGGCATTTCTAAGCAGATAAAAGGATAAGTATTCTTAGACATACAGCACGTGACTAAATACTATTTAGATACAGCAGGACAGGATAGTAACAACACAGGTTTTGATATAAGCCAACAGTGCTTCTAAAGCATGTGTGTTTGGATACTTTTCTGGAAGAAAATCAGTTGGAGGTTCCAATGGCATTTGCATGAGTGATGTTTGCTTAAATAAACATGTTTGCATCTATTTAAAGATAAGGGTTTTTTTTTTTGTGGTTACTAATTGCTTGTATTAATGTTCAGTCATGGCTATGACTGAACAACAACACACTAATGGGTCTAATCCCTTCAGGGTGAAGACATAACCAAACTAAAAAGGACTGTTTGGTTTGACTTAGCTGCTGTGGCTGCTTGGTAATGTTCTGCTCCTTGAGGAGTTTGTGGTTAAGGAGCAGTCCTAATCAAATACTGTAACGGCTACCATTATAGGAATTAAACCATACTAAGTAGAGCAAAATGGCAAATGTCACGTGGAGGAAAACAGCTGCTAACAGGATTGCTCTGTGGTGCTGCTTGGTGACAGCAATGACAGGAATGCCAATGGCTCTGTTCTGTCACCAATCACCATGCTAGCACAGGCGTCAAGGGAAGTTTATCCCAAAGTGCTAATGTGATGCAGGTGGTGAACTCCAGAAAAACCATTCCCAAGTCAATAAAAGATGTTCCTGTTTTCTCCACAATTCTCTTTTTTTACAGACTAGAGGACAAGGAGAGTCAGCGGGACATTTGGGCTGCCTGCAAACATGGGACAGACTGATTCAGTGCCGTCTGCAAGCTCATTGAAATCGGTTGTAAACTGGTAAGATTTCTTCTGCTGATTCCTCCTGGAGGAATGCCCCACTCTGCTAAGTGGGGAGAGTCAAAGAAATGGAAAATCTACATCTGAGACTGTATTTCTTTGATGAGCATTGTACTGAATGCAGAGTACGGGTAAATCAGAGCACAGAACCCATGGAACAGCAGGTGGGTACGTGATGCTTGGCAACAGCCTCAGGCATCTCACACCTGCTTGAAGGGCTGAGTCCCACATCACCCTCCAGAGGTCGTTTGATAGGGGTTTTTTTATAGATAAAGAATGTCAGATATTGGCAGGTCGTGTGGCTTGCTCCAGCTCCTAGAGTTTTCATTAAACTGTTGGGAAAAGAGAAAGAAAAGAAGTGAATTGTGACTATCAGACACCACTTTTAAGGGTAATACATTCTCTTCTTACCAAAATAAAGCTTTAGAAAACTTCAGTTATGAAGAAAATATTCCTCCATATGGGAGGGCAGGGAAGCATTGTACAACAATTTAAGGATCTTCAGTTAAAGGAATCTAACAGGATCCTCAGCCTTTCTGAGGAACAATCACATCAAATAAATCAATGAAAGGAACTGATCCCTTAAATCTATGAAATCAACAGAAATAGATACAGCAACATTATCCACAGTAATATAGCACCTCTTCAATTTCATACTTATGTGTGCTAAAAAAAATGCCTCTTTTTTCATTAAGGAAAATGAGGGGGAGGTTAAACAACAAAAGAATGTTGAAGAATCTAGTTTTCATTCACAGTACTTCTCTGGCAGGTCTATCACACACTTCCTGGAGATAGAAAATGTCCAGTTCTACTCTCAACAGTGGGAGCCATCATTCAAAATTAAATGAGCCAAATAAATCCTGGGTGTATGACTGATTGTGTTATTTAGTGCTCAGTGAACTGGTCTTCCACCAATGGAAGGTCTGCAGTATATAGGTCTTGATAACTTAGGCTCTCACCTCTGTACTGGGATGTAGCCTGGTCTTGAAGGAGGCACAGGGGACAAGTCAGAGTGCTGATGGCAGAAGAGTGAAGCTGTGGTGTGCTGTGCTGTTCAGTCCTCAGTATTATGCTTGAAAATTCCCTGTAAGTCAGAAATAGTCCAAATATTCCTTAAAAGTTAGCTGAGAAGCTAACTGGACAGAAATTATTTCAAAACCACAATCTTCCAGATTCACATGGAATGGAAAGCAAGTTGTCATACAGTGCTTTTGCATTTTAGTCCTGTTTGGTTCTTGCTGCATTTTTGGATAGTGATGCATTTATTACAATGTAATCTTCTGTCTGTCTGTGCCCAGGAAGAGCGCAGTTCTTGCTGACTATATTTTCCTTTCTGTTTATTTGCCCTGTTTTCCCTCATGTGCTAAGCCATATTATTTTGCTGCACAGGCCTAAACCTGAAAGAATTTCAATGCAGTTCCCCTGGGGACAGAGGAATGGAGCAGTAGGATCATTAACTGCATTTCTAAATATATCTCAATAGTAGCCTAACAGACTGTAAAGAATTCCAATATCTATAAGGAAAAACTGGACAAAAATAAAGCCTTATTGACAGAAGCCCACACATGGTGAATACAGCTGAAGGGTGGAAATCTGCCAGCAGTGGCAATGTCATTTTCTTCCCAGCTTTTCTTGGGGGCAATGCTCAAATTATATCTCTAGTTGACCCCCTTCAGGAAAAAAGAAAAATCTTTTTCCTGCCAACTATTTATTGACTGTATTTCGAATGGGACATAAAGAAATTATATTGACATAGGTTAGCTGGTAGGGTTTAATTAACACAGCTGAGAAGTCTCATGCCCAGAAGGCTCAGCTCCTTTCATATGGTGGGAGCTGGTAGAGCCAAAGCCGAGACAAGACCCTAAGTGCTACTGATGAATTCTACATATGTCAGAGAAGGGCTGCTGGAGACCTCCTGGAGTTAATCTGCAGGGTTAGCACATGCTCCATGCCAGAACATACCACAACCCGCAGCCTTGCGGAGTAAAGCATCTTGTTAGGATCAAAGTGAAAAGAACCAGGCAAGGAATATTTGAGAGTCAGTCTTCTGTCTTCGACAGAGAGCAAGAGAAAGGCTTCAGCCTGCTTCATTGGACATCATACATGCAAATGCACATGAGAACATCCATCCTCGTCCTTCCTACTGCTCTGTTATCCAGCCCCTGACTACAGTCCAAGTAACCCACCCAAGCCAATGGCTGGATTGCCAGCCAGAGATGTGTGAACCGATAACCCTTTTCTTGGGGGCAAGGTAGAAAAGTGTGTGGTAGGTTGTAATGCTCCTTTCTGAGGAAACAAAGAATCCTGGTGGCCAAATCTTCATCTCAGGAGTTTTTCAGAAGTTCAGTGAAGGCTGAGAAGTGGTTTCAGGAATTTGCAATGTGAAAGGAAATAGATAAAGTTATATTTTTTTATGCAAATTCTTGCAGGACAATTAGTAGAATATAAATGCAACAAAGATAGCTGCAATATTTCCAGATGAATATGTGTTGTCAAATTAGTCCTAAGAAGACTCATCTGATGCACAGTGACTGTGTCTCTTTAATTATCACAGTTCTCTTTCCCTCATTCGTTGTCCTAATAAAACTGTTGAAGAAACTTCATTTTAAGGCTGGAACTAATACAATTAGAAATATCAACTTCAATCTCAGCTGAAGTCACCCAGTTAATTAGCAAAATTAATGGCGGTTTGAAAATCAGTTTCCATTAGAATATGGTGGGACCTGACTCTGACAGGATCAATAGCCATTTTCTAGTTGTCAGTAACCAGTGTCTGGAATAACAAGAAGTAAATAGATGCTGATGTGATTTGAGGACTGGAGGTTTGGAATTCTCCTAAAATATATATTTGGATGTAAGGGTGGTCACGCTGGGTACCTGTACCCAATGTGTGTTTTAAAAGCTTTGTACTTGCATGTCTTCTTACACAAGATCAGACTCTCAAAATACCTTCCATAAATACGTGGTCAGATATTTTTGAGTGCATTTCAAGTGCTGAGGTGGTTTTTTTGAACCTCATTTTCATTATTTTCCTGGAGCTTGAAGATTTCAACAATGTGGTTCTGATTATGGAGCTAAATCCAAATAAACATCTGGAAATATCCCAGCTAGCAATCTGCAAGGCAATACCCAAGTGTGATCCAGGGTTGAGCTCACTCCCAGCACAGCTCCCAAAACACAGTGTGTGAGACTACACCACTTTTTGCCTGGTTCCTCCAGAGCTATTGCAGAAAGACCAAACACACCCTAAGTGCCCTTGTGCCATGTGTTAGGCCTGGCAACATGTACCTGCCATTTAATGCTAAGACAAAATCAGCTCTTACAACATTACAGACACCCCAAAATGTGAATATAGAGAAGAGTAACTTCATTGAAGGGCTATAGGGGCAGCAAATGGCATCCAAGGAAGACCAATGCCCAAGTGCAAGCAGTGTGGATGCAGATGGACAACTTCAGCTTTTGGAATTTGATCTGGGAGTGAAGGATCCCGCTCATTTAATTGTGTAAATGTGACCTCACCAGTCTGGATGGTAATGAGATGTAGGTCTCAGGACTTCAGCCCTCTTCACAGCCTGAGGACACATTTGAGGTGTGTTCTGTAGTTAGTACCAAAACTTAGAGAACACCTGCAGGACGTAGATCCTCCCACATAGCAATAAGTAAGTGATAAAACAAGTGTTTGGGCTACGTAGACTATTCCTAAAAAGAAAATAAAAGTAATCCTTTCCAGAAAAAAAGGCTACAGTAGGAGATTTCTGTGTGTGTGCATGAAGAACACTCAGTCTGACAAGAAAATTACATACTTGGCAAAGAAAACTTAAAAATACAGGGCTTGCCTTGCTGGGTGGGTCTGACTGATTGTCATGTGTAATGTTTTGAAAGGTTTGAACTATGTAATTTAGTAAGACAGCAGGGCCCCCATCCTGCTCGTCTCTGAGACAAAAAGCCTAACTTTCTCAGGGAGAAGAACTATCAGTTGCTGTTATTCAGAGTAACCCTCAGTTTGCCTTCTTCTGTTGCAGTGGTCGCTCCCTGAGATATTGGAAATACAAAGTCTGGGTTTTCCTATGCATCAGGCAGTGGTGTTTCTGTTGCTGACTTTACTACCCATTTACAGGTCACACCGGCCAACTGAAGAGGCAGAAAGCCTATCGGCGTTTTATCCTAGAGCTGTTCAAGCAGCAAGGCCTGCAACTGACTGATGGTTTAAGACAGGTTCTTTTCATACACTACTTAGTTCTTTTAATCCCTCAAGAGCAGTTCCTTAAAACCCTTTCTCACGAAGTCACTAAGCTGTACAAAACACTAGAGGTAGAGTAAGAGTTGTTACACTATATTATACAGATGTTAGGTAAGCAGCAGGGTGTATCGTGATTTCTGGGAGTGGTTGCAGTGATTGTAAGAGCATCTTATCTTACCAGCTAATACCTGGAGCGTCTTTACTTCTGCATGTGGCACAGACATGAGAGAAAATGCTGAGTTGTGCAAAGCATTGTCATTCTGCATTCTCATTAGGCTTTACGCTTCCCTGTGAGCAAGGCTGTGTCATTCCCCGAGGAATACCTGGGACACTTCCTGCCAAAACAGGGTCAGAGAGAAAGCAAAATGCAAGTGGCACAGCCCCTACTGCAGGTCTCAGAAGAAGCTGACAATATCTGAAACTCATTTTCCAGGTAAAATACACCAATTGTGGCACTCTGCATTACATTCTTCAGAAAACAAGGTGGGAAAATCTATCTCCGAAAGGTGACTTGTCATTAGAAGGGGTCTCTGTGAGCACACTTACTCTTCTCTCAGTGGAGGAGCCCCCATCCATCTCACGTGGATTCATGATGAAGGCTGCGTCGAGAGTCCTTGCCTTTGCCTTCTCACAGGCAAACTCCACTTGGCAGGTTTTGCTCTCCCAGTGTCTTTCTGCTTTAGTGTTAGATGGAAAAGGCAGAGAGAAAAGAAAGGTGGTAAAGACACTGCAGAAACCACAGTGAGCTCTGATCTGAAACCCTCAGCTCCACATACCCCAGGCCTAGAAGGATAAATTGAGCTGAAAAAAGTACTTTGAAGGATGGTTATTTCAGTCAGAGGAAGAGAAAACCTCTTCTGGGAGAAAAGCTCAGAGCTGGAGCTTAGCCTAGCAAAACAAGAGCTGAGACATAGCTGCCCTAGAAGGTAAACAGCAAGGAGAAGAAATATTTAAGGTAAAGAAAGAACATGTAGTTATGACTGGTTAGAAATAAGTTTTACTCTTCAGATTGGAAGAATGTTTTTCAACTCTGACTGAGGTTGGGCAAAGCTTCAAGAAGGATTTATAAGGGAAGGAAAACTAGTTTTAAGTTTTGCCAGTAACAAAAAAATGATGTATGGTGGCTTTCTGTGCCATGAGAACCTGGACCCACTGATCCAGGAAATCCTTTCACAGTTCCTGAGCTTCTTTATTTCCCTGATGAATTAGAACAAAAAAATAAATCTCCAAATCTCTTTATATATTTTCACCAATGTCAAGCACATAAAGAACCACTGGGGGGGGGGGGGGGGGGTGTGTGTCAAAAGACCTGAGGATTTAATGTGGAAAAAAAGCTGTATGGTTGTTTTGGTTTTAATATTAGCTTTCCTTATCTATTAGAGAAGTAGCATCTAACCTAAATGCCTTTGCAGATCACTTTCCAGTCCATGCCACAATTTCAAACCTTTGTGAGTAAGAGTAATTGAAATCTCTCCATGCCACTGGCTGTTACCATATCATTAATATCAAAGATAAAATAGATGCCCAAATGAAGATATGAAAGGCTCTAATTAAATTAAAGATGATAATGTTATATAAGGAAATACACGTTTAAAGCAGACTATAGTATGTGACAAAGGGAAGTTTTATTATGTAATTATTTTGACTTGCCTAACAATCGAATGACAGGGAGGAAAACACTAAATGCCTTAATGTGTAATTAAATGTACAACAATAGATTGATATTCACTAAGAAGCAATAAATATTTAGGTGAGAGCAACAGTTTACTATTGCCAGCAGCATTAAATTATTTATACAGAACAAACTATCTGGCAATAGAGCAAAGGAACAAAATAATGCTTTTTCCAGTTGTTACTCTTTGGAACGTGCCACCAAGTTTCCTTTAGATCTGCTCATCTCACTGCAATGGTGTTGTGTGTTTGCTGGGAAACTCAGTTGCTGTACAACCAACAACAGCTGCCTGATGAACCCCCCATTCTGGGATCTAGTGCTCACACCAACTGTGTGAACCTCATGAGAAGCTTCACAGAAATCATTACCAAGAAAGTTCAGACTTTAAAAACTAAATCTTAATCAAAGTTGCCTGCAAAGGAGGGCTGTAAACATTACTGCATGTGTAATAAATGTCCTAATAAATGGTTCTTTTGGCCAATATAGATTTTTGTGTGTGACTCCGGTAGGGGAGCAGCTTGTCCATGGCCACAGGTTATAAACACTTTTGATGTGCCTGTGCTTGATTTACAACTGTAATGGATTTGTAATGATTAATAATGTATTAACCCTTTAATAAACCCTCCATGAGCAGAATCTAAAGACCTAGGCATCTTTAAAACGTTGACATTCCTGGCTGTGACCGTTGCGTCAGGGCCTTGTTACACATTTCCCACATTGACCAAAGATGAAACCAAATTGGGATTTGTGGAATTAGGAAATTTTGTTATGCACCACAGTCATAGAATCTTTTTAGGCCAAAAACCAGTGTGTGTCAATGTAGGTGATGGACAGATTTTCTCACACAGACACCGCTATTCATAACCCTGTCTCAAAGAAGGGAATAAGCAATCAGAGTTAACGCTGACTAGTGCAAGAGATACCTGTAGAGGGCAAAAGTCACCAAACCACAAATAAATGCTCCAGTAAATTAAAGAAGTAGGAAAACATCATTAGAAGCAGGAAATTTAAAAGGGTTCAGTCTCACCTCTGTGCCTGGCAAAATCTTGGAGCAGATTCTCCTGGAAGGCATGCTAAGGCACATGAAAATCAACAAGGTGCTTGGTGACAGCCAGCATGGCTTCACTAAGGGCAAATCCTGCCTGAACAATTTGGTGGCCTTCTATGATGGGGCTACGGAACTGATGGACAGGGGTAGAGCAGTTGATGTCATCTACCTGGACTTGTGCAAAGCATTTGACACTGTCCCACACGACATCCTTGTCTCTAAATTGGAGAGACATCAATTTGATGGATGGACCACTCGGTGGATAAAGAACTGGCTGGATGGCTGCACACAAAGAGTTGTGGTCAATGGCTCAATGTCCGGCTGGAGACCAGTAACGAGTGGTGTCCCTCAGGGATCGGTGTTGGGACCGGTCTTGTTTAACACCTTTGTCACTGACATGGACAGTGGGATTGAGTGCGCCCTCAGCAAGTTTGCTGATGACACCAAGCTGTGTGGTTCGGTTGATACCCTGGAGGGAAGGAATGCCATCCAGAGGGACCTTGACACGCTTGTGAGGTGGGCTGATGCCAACCTCATGAAGTTTAACCAAGCCAAGTGCAAGGTCCTACACCTGGGTCAGAGAAATCCCAGGCACAGCTACAGGTTGGGCAGAGAAGAGATTCAGAGCAGCCCTGCGGAAAAGGACTTGGGGGTGTTGGTTGATGAGAAAATGAACATGAGCAGGCAGTGTGCGCTTGCAGCCCAGAAAGCCAACCGTATCCTGAACTAGATGATCTTAAGGTCCTTTCCAACCCTAACTATTCTATGATTCTATGAAAGAAAGTGAGCATCCTTCTCTGGGCCTCAGGCCAGTGCTTCTGGCAGCTTCTTTGCTATCCCACTTCATGTCCCATAAGCTCTCAAAGTCTCCATAGACTTAGTCCAATGGAGGGCTTGAAGCAAGAAGAAACCCAAACAAAAGGAGAAGGTGGAGTGAGACGTTCACTTACAGGGTCTTAATTTCCCTGAGCCTTTCTCCTGAAAAACATGAAGAACCTGAGAATCAGTAATTCACAGTCTTGAATATCACTGCTATTCCTGCTAACCCCTGTGGCCCCTGCAGTATGTGAAACGCCAGATTTCCTGCAATGAAGAGCTAAGATTGGACAAGTGTTTAGATGCCCATCTGTTTACTTCTTCAATTTTTTATCATGGATTTGGTTGTTATGTGCTTTCAAAGGGACACAAGAGGTGGAGTGACACGTATCTAACTTCACAAATAGCAAACTGACTTGTCAGGGAACGTGGTAGATGGACTTTCTGAGAACTTCTGGTTTTCTCCATTACAACTTTCCTGCCCTGCTTGCCAAGCACCAGGCTGAACATGCCACCAGAACCTATGAAAGAGATGTCCAATGCAGCTGACATTTTGGCTCCTTCCTTCAGTTTACAGAGTACATAACTTTACAACAAGGAATAAGTCAGTCTTTTAAAAACTTTTTATCCTGGCAGGAATAATAATAATAGCAATGGCAAACATGTCCAAGAAGGTGAGAATGAGTTTGAGTCTCGTTTTTATACTGGTTTCTGATGTGATTTGAAAAATACATATACTATTCCTGTTAATGTAAGCTTTGAACAAAGACAAGAATGAGAAGAGCAGCCTCTGTTCCTCACCGTGCAATGTACTGATACACTTCGACCAACACCAAGGTGAATGAAGCAGCTGCCAGGTGACATGTAGGTCCTGAGCTGGAGATAGAGCTGAGCTAAGTTACAGCACCTCTGCTTTACAATAAAGAATGCTTTCCCCAAAAGGCGATTAAGCTCTTAGGAAACACCTCATCATCTCCACATTAGGTGTAGATCAGGTGCAGATCATCTGCGCATTTGATGTTAGGAATCACCTAAACATCTGCAAATACAGACCTAATTAAAACGCTGACTTGCCTGCAGAGCAGCTGGTTGTCTTGCAGAAAATATTCTTTCAGTACCTGTATGTCCTTTCTGTGCTCTCTGTTTGTTCTCTGAAATTCTTCTGATCTAGTTTCTTCTGCATACACTTCCCTGAAAACAATTGTACGGTCGATGGCAAAAACTTGCTCAGCCTCGGAAGCTATGGACTTCTGGCTGCTCCCTATTTGCAGGGCACACAGGAATTCAGAACAAACCATTTGTACTGAAAGCAGACAAAACCTGAAATCTGAAATACTTTTCCAAGCTACTGAGGGTTTTTTTAGGAACACGGACTTCAGCTGTAGTAGATCTGGTCTCAAACATAGTTTCATTGGTGGATTTCATCTCCCATAAAAGACAATGTCTTTGTGCCTCTCAGATTGGGAAACAGGAAGAAGGACTCCATCATCATTACATTCACAATCCAAAGTATACTCAATATTATTCTTAAGAGCCAGTTTTTTGCTGTGAGCGCTCATTGCGGGTCGCTGCCCATCAACAATGAACAGAAAACTACTCACAGACCTGCCTGAGCCTCGTTGCTGTGGGCTCTGCTGCCATCAAGTGGAAACCAGCACAAACACTAGACCCCATCTCTTAAATACGGGGGTGCTGTGTATTAATGCCTCGGTTATTGCCCGGAGGCCAAGGGGATGGACAACTCACAGCAGAGCACAGCCTGCAGCTTGCCCTTAGTCGCTGATGGCAAAGCCAGCTCTTCCGAAGTGTTGCACTGCGGTCTGTGCCGCAGGGCAAGTGGTGAATAGTCAAGCAAGGCCATTATTTTGGGGAAATGAGCATCCTCATTGCAGTTTTTGAGTCAGCAAAGTAATTTCTTTCTTATACATATAGATATATCTATCATATAGCTATCTATATATCTTCTAGATATATAGAGTGTCAGGCAGTGGTGGGGCAAGGGCAGGAGACATGGGGGTCAAGAGTGATGGTGAGGGCAATGGCAGCTCCCTTCCCAACATGGTGGTGTCCCACACTGCCCTGCCAGAGGAGCACAGCAGGGGAAGGGACAGGAACTGGGGTCAGCCACAACGCAGGTATAGCCAGACCAACCCACGGCAATGGTAGGTCTCACTCTGGTGGGAACTGAGCTCACATGTGGCACCAACCTGGGTAAACAGTACAAGTATAGTCTGATCCAAGTGATGCCTTCCCATCACCGCTGTTGGAGCTGAGCTGCTTTGCAGCAAAGTGTGCACACTGACTACCAGTGCTCCCCTTCTGCTTCCTCTCCTTCTGGTACCTCACACACATTTCTGGTACTCCATCTTTTGGGGACATAGAGCGTCTTCTCTGTTTCTTCCATTCACAGTACATAGAAACTTACCTGGCTGGCTTCTGTGTTCTACATTTAGAGTGAGATTCACCCCACAAATGTAAGAAAATATGCTAACAAAACAAATGAGTATAATAATTTCTTCCTTGTAGACAGCACTAGTATGTATTGCATGTAGCCATTTCTAAGGGTGGGATGTTTTCAAAGACTGAAAATGGTGCAAAAGTCTTTTCTACACATCATCCGATGAATGCAAGGAAAGCAGCAAACAGGAATTGGCTGCTTCTCACACAGGAGCAACCCTGTCTCCCATTTGACACCAGGCACAAGGGTGGCCAACACTCCAGCACAAATCACACCACCAACAACAGTGACCACCCGAGCACCCATAGATGTTAAATCAGTGTTCAGGTATCGTCTCTTACAACAGCAGCTCTAGGGAGCAGCCTGTCTCTCTGACAGCAGGCTTCTTCTGGGAGGCAAAGGCAGCTTCTAGGGCTTTTTCTTAAACCAGCTTAGGAAACCCCAAAGTACAATTCCAGAAGTTCAGGATTCATGTTGCCCACTAAGAGGTAGTTTGTTTTCAACTTAGTGTTGGCAATTCATATTGCAAAGCTCAACATTTTAGGAATGTAAGTACAGCCTTTACGGTTCATGTTCACCCAGGATTCATCCACCAAGGATTCAGTGCAGCACACAGATACATTTCAGCCAAATATTCATCCATGGAGGTATTGAAATGATGCGTGGCAGTGATCCTTTGACACGTTTAATGTGGATTTGTAGCAATGAGAGAACTGGACCCTTATACTTCCATAAGGTGTGTGTGCAAGGCACAAAATAGCCAAGAAGTTCTGCTTTTTATCTCAGGCCACTACATCATACAAGTCTTTCCTAACCAGATCAGGTTCCATCCTAAACATACTCTTTTCTATTTCCTTTAGTCTCTATGGATTTGCTTCATAGATAGTTAGAAGTTTCCTGATTTCATAACTGAATGGTTTCACGTGAGGTGGTTTGGGATATTTTCTCAATTTTGTCTTTCAGTTTAGATCATCTTCACCCAGTGAATATTTTCTCCTTCCCTTGGCATGTCTGTCCCGATGTATTTATAGGAAGTAGCTATATTCTTGCTAATCTTTGGCTTGGAAGGTTAAGCAAGCCAAAGTCTTGCCACATCTTTCTGCATTAATAGCATAGAATCAGCATGTACTTGCCTTCCATTGCACAAATGTGTGCAACTAAGTAAAAGAATGGCAATTGAAAATGAAGACCAAAAATACTGGGGAAAAGGAAGCCACTTGGAGCCCTGTAAGTAGGGCTGGGAACATGACAGATGGCTTTGTTCCACAGCCGCACTGAAAAATCACAGCAGGAATTTGGTCTGAATCAAAACAGAACAACATTTCTATTCAAATGTTTCTACGAAGTAATTCGGGATGGATAATTTTGGTTTAAGTGGAAAACTTTTACTCAGTTTTAAATGAAGTATTGAATTTGGTTGTCTTGTTGAATATTTGGTCTTTTTGGAGGCCTTGCCCTCTACTTTCTTGTTTAGGAAAGAGGTTTTGTTTAGGAGGCATTTAAGAATTCAGAACTTTGTAGGTTTCAGTCAAAACAGACATTTCAGCAATACAGAATACCTCATCCTGAAAATGTCAGAATTAAATGTTTTAACATGTTTACAATTTATCCTCCTCTTTTGCAGTCTCAACTATTTGTCATATCCAACGTGACCTCACAGTTTGCTTAACTGAAGTGTCCAGTTTGGACAAAGTTACTAACCCTTAGAAAACAAAATGGTCCCCATCTACCTACTGGATCTGTCTCCTCTTGTCCTGCATCCTGGGAAAAAAGTTGGTTGATAGTAGGATCAGCAAAATGAGCAGTAAATGGAGATGTGACCAGGACTCGGTTGTTACCTGCTTCTCCCAGTACAAGAGCTAAGAAATATCAAATGTAGGTGGCAGATAGAAGTTTGAAGAAAGGGAAAAGGAAAGTTTAACTAGAATTCCTTAGTACAGAACATGACGGAAACTAAAAATTACATGGGCTGGAGGGATGAATTTATGGAAAAGAAATGTTAGAGGATGACTGAAAACACAGACATCACCTCTGGCTCAGGAAGTCCCCGAGCTGCACACTGTGGAAGGTCAGAAGAATATTCTGGTGTGCGATTCTTGTCTGCTTTCTCTGCTCCCCGCAGATATAGTGCTGGAAGGATACTGAGCGAGAGAGACCCTTGGTCTGACCCACTCGTCTGTTCTGAAGTGTGTCAGTGCAAATAATGCAAAGAAACTGAATTAATGAGACCCGAGCTTGGCCACTCTGCCTGTTGAGCACAGCTGTGTTTCAGTGGTACAAACCCTATTAAAAATGTCACATTTGATGTCTTCAATGCTCTTCTGAGCTCCTTTTGGAAATTGAGCAGCTGCCCTTCTGAGACGCTTAAACAACACAGACATTATCTGTTTTATTTCCCTATTGGTAAGATGATGATATCTTGTTCTATCAAACTGTTTACTGTGCCATACCAGTCTACTTTATTTCTTCTTGTCTTACATAGGGATTCAGATTTGTTGAGAACAGTAGGGTCAATAAATAAGCAGAAGGCAACCTGCTAAGATCTTAAAGCAAAAGAAAAGAAGTGGAAAGGGGAAAAACCAATATAACTTCACTTAGATGTTAACTCCATAGCTTCGAGCTCATCAAACAGCAATGCTTTATATTTCCCTTCATTCTGCATAAACATTTAGCACAGCATGGGGGGTGAAGCTATTCCTCAAACCCAGCTCTCCCCTCTCAATGCTGATTTCATTGCATCCTTTACAGAAAGGGCTGGCAGCATTATTCTGCTTTCTCTTCTAAAATGAGCAGGGAGAAAATTAAACTGATTAAACTTTTTTTTTGAAGCCTCAGTCTTTTAGTTGGGTTCTTAAGCATCATGGTAATGTGGCAGCTGCTGGTCTCACTTGAACATATACCCTTGAAAAACTACTTGAAAATCTGTTCTGTGATACATAAGCACCATGTGGAACTCGCAGTCAGTGGAGTCGAACAGCCACTGCATGGAGCACTGCAAGAAGAATCAAGCTAAGGAGGGGAAATGTCTGGTTTTGTAACACTTGTAACAGCTTTTTTATTAATTGTTACCCATAATAACAATAATTTTGAGAATCACAGAATAGTTAGGGTTGGAAAGGACCTTAAGATCATCCAGTTCCAACCCCCTGCCATGGGCAGGGACACCTCACACTAAACCATGGCACCCAAGGCTCTGTCCAACCTGGCCTTGAACACTGCCAGGGATGGAGCATTCACAGCCTCCCTGGGCAACCCATTCCAGTGCCTCAGCACCCTCACAGGAAAGGATTTCTTTCTTATATCCAACCTAAACTTCCCCTGTTTAAGTTTTAACTCGTTACCCCTTGTCCTGTCACTACAGTCCCTAACGAAGAGTCCCTCCCCAGCATCCCTATAGGCCCCCTTCAGATACTGGAAGGCTGCTATGAGGTCTCCACGCAGCCTTCTCCAGGCTGAACAGCCCCAACTTCCTCAGCCTGTCTTCATACAGGAGGTGCTCCAGTCCCCTGGTCATCCTCGTGGCCTCCTCTGGACTTATTCCAATAGCTCCGTTTCCTTTTTATGTTGAGGACACCAGAACTGCACACAGTATTCAAAGCGGGGTTCTCACGAAAGCAGAGTAGAGGAGTAGTATCACCTCCTTTGACCTGCTGGTCACATTTCTTTGATGCAGCCCAGAATACCTTTGTTTTTTTGCCACTTTCAGAATCACATTAAGTGTCTTCCCCAAAAAAGGACAATAATGCTGTAATTGTAAAATTGAAAGAGGTTTTCAAGCCTTGGTTCATACATTATTTGTTAGAAGTTTGCAGAGGAAACAAAAATACAGTTGGTACCTTCTGATTCCCAGCTGCATTAAAAACTGCAAATGTTCAATATTGTCAAAATACTGTTTTCTCTGCCAACAGCTGCTGATTTTGCTACTGAAATGGTGCAGTGCTATAATTGGGAGTTTATTGTCCTTGGTGGTAAAGGGTGTGACAGAGTTCACAATAGATTATAGCAATCACACCAAAAAGCAGGGTAAGTTTGCAAAAGAGACATTATGCAATGACTCACTGCTTAAGGACCAGGTTAATTAAATACTAATCAGGGCCTGAAGTGTCACAATGAGAACTACTGAGCTCAGCTAAATTTGTGGCCCTGATTGCAGCTACAAAACACTTACTCAGAAATGTGCCCAGTGAGACACAAAACACACTGCTGAGGTACTTGGGCAGAGTTCTTCAACTCAGTGCATGATGCTGTATAAAGGGAGGGAAAATAGGGAAGAAAAATCAGGCTGGAGAAAAACAACGGGGATCGACATGAAGCCATAAACATTTATGCCACAGAAAGACACTACTGTTATAGAACCATAGAAACATAGAATAGTTTTGGTTGGAAGGGGCCTTCAAAGGTCACTGAGTCCAAACCCCCTGCGATAAGCAGGGACACCTTCAACTAGACCAGATTGCACAGAACCACATCCAGCCTCTCCCTAAATATCTCCAGGGATGGTGCGATCATTCTTCCTATTAGAGGAATAGTAAGAGGCAGGTAGATGTAAAGAAAGAAGAAAGGTGGCCACTGTTTAGAGGGAAGGTGCAAGAGAAGGGGTGTTGCAGATGGAGTGGTGCACTTCCCTCTTAAGAGAGAAGTAGCACTATGTTTACTGATGTAAACCAGCGATTTAACAAAGTTCGTCAGTGAATGTGACAGTGGTTTAACAAGATTCAATGGAGAGGTGCACTTGGATATTACTGCATAGAGGACAGGGTCAGAGACTGTCAAGGAGACCCTTCTGTTGGGTCATGAGGTTCAGCAAGGGCCCTCTTGCTTTCTGGACTCCTTCTGAGAGAGGAGTCTAGGTGCAGCTGGATCCAGACTTAGTCCCATACTTGGTCAGTGGTTTATGTCTAAAGGATTATATGTGCACCATCAAACTCTTACATCACTTAGCTAAGATTTCAAGGTTTATCCTGCTATTAATCACTTACTGAGAATCTGCTGTGACAAGAAATCTCTCAACCTTGAGGAGTAACCTTAAGAGGTGTCCCTACTCAAATGAAGATCCTGGCGTGCAGCCTGCTGCCATGCAGGGGAGCTCAATGGGCCCTGGGCTGTCCAGTATTTATGGAGAGGGGCAGCTGCTGGCCTCAAGGAAGGGTGGCTTCAAGATGAAGGAAGCCCACCACTGCCCTGCCCTGCAGTACCTTGCCTCTACCCTATTGCTTCCATGCAGTGCCAGCCACTTCGACTGGACATCCCCTAGTAAGGCGGGGATTCACTGAAGAAGAGGTCTAAAATAAATCAGGTGGTGGAGCAGCAGCCAGGAAGCTGATCCTGATAGTTTACTCTGAAGTGGAGGGTCATACGGATGCAGCAGTGGCTTCTAGGTGAGCATTCAGAAAGTCCCACCTAGGTCTCTTGTTTCATCAGATGAAGGTCCCTTGTTTCACCTCTATTCCTCAGTTGCCATTCTACAAAATGAGACTAGCTCCCCTCTATCCTAAAGGATTTTGTGGCAGTAAATGCACACCTGGATGTTCTGATGAAATGAAGTGGTAAGGAAAGCCACAAAAAATCTTGACAGAAAATTGAATATTTTTGGTTTTCAGAGCAAGTTTTTAAAGTTTTACAGCAATAAGGAATGGGCACCATCCACCAAATGAGAGGAAAGCTGATGATGAAAGAGGTCCTGCAGAGGAAGAAAAAGCATTTGATAATGGGTGTGATAATTAAAAACTATGTAATAATGCAGCTGGACAAGAAGTCTGACCTGGGATTATGCAGTGTTTCATTTTTTAGTGCTAGTCTTGCAATTTTAATAGCATTCATTTACTTCTGGCTGGGTACCACGCATCAGAGAGTTCTCAGATCACCTAATGATAGAGCATTCACTCCTTAATTGAGCTAAAATATGAACTAGGGCTCTGCATACGGTGAGATCCACCTTTTTGAAAGTATCTTTTTGTTAAGCTGCTATCAAATACTTTGGAGATTTGAATATTGGTAAATGTATCAGGCACAGAAGTCACTGGTTGCTTCATTGTAGACTTGGGCACCAGGTAGCTCACAAGTACCATGGTAGGGCTGATGAGTCCATCTAAGTTCTACTCATATGTATATATACATAAACAAACACAAACACACGTGCATGCCCTTGTACACACACGAACACACCCATCTCATTATGTATGTATATCTCTCACCCCTATTATTTCCTTATATCTCATCATATATAGGTATATCTCATGTATACCTGTCTCGTTATATCTCATTTGCCTGATTCTCTCTCATTCATATTTCAGAGTTTCAAAAGAACCTCAATTATGTTCTCCTGCACCACATTTCTCTTTTGTTTTCCTTCACCATTTCCCCACAGCTTGGTGGCCTCTGCAGGTTTAACAAGAGGGCACTCTGTCGATTCCTCCAGATTGTTGGTAAGGATGCTACACGGGACAGGTCCCAGGACAGACCCACGCAGCATCCCACTTGTTGGTGGCCTCCAAGGTAGAGCCTGACCCATTAAAATTGACCCTTCAAGTCCAGTCATGCAACCAGTTTTACTCATTTAGCTTTACCCCTATGTAGATCATAGTACCCTAACTTGAGTCATGCCTCTCTTACTCATTTTTCTGTACAGAGTCCTCTGTAACTAATATCAAAAGTCTGGTGTAACAAAGGTGCATACAGGAATTTGTGTTCTCCTAGGAGACAAAGTAAGCTGAATCCTAAAAAATGTCCTTACCATCAAGTAAGTAGTCTTATTAATGTGATGATTGTGAGAATGCGGCGAGACAGAAAAAAATCCAGGTTCACATGGCACAGGAACACAAGAGGACGACAATCATTAGCAGAGATGTTGAAAGGAAAGAAGATGACTTAGGAAAAAGACACTGAATGCTAATTCTCTGCTGCTCATCATTATTTCAGAGAAACTGGACCCTCTCCAAAGCCAGGCACTTTGTGCATTGCTATACAGCAATGAAAGAGCCATCTGGGGTCAGCAGTAACTGTAAAATAAATGGACAGCAAAGGAGTCCCTCATTACTCAGCTTGACTGGAGACAGAAGAATATTTGATGATCACTTTTACATTCTGTCCCCGAAGCTGACCACAATTAAGCCAATCCAAAATGATGATGGCTAATGGGATGCCACTGAGATTCAAATGTAGAATCCCACTGTACGTGAAGTCAAAGCCAGTAGCACATTCGCGTGGTCTAATTAAAAACAATAACGGGAATTTAATGAACACTGTGTTAGTGCAATGGGAGAAATGCGTGTTAAAGAATTGTCCTAACAAGAGAAGATGGATCATTTGTGAGAGCTGGAAAAAAGCCCAGCTGGCCAAAGGATCAGAAGGTCAAAGATATTTCACTATCGCTTTTAGTTTCCTGTCAGAATTATAAACAGAAGGATCTCTGAGGAACCTAGTGCAAGAAAAATAGCTTTAGCAGCACCTGAAACTATAGAGGGCAAAGGTATTTCAATGGCATTCATTGTAGCCTGAAAGAAGAAATTGCTCACTTCTCTGGGTGAAACATATTAACCTCCAAAAGGCAGTGAGTCAATAAAAATGATTTAAGACTTCTTTCTGGCCTTAAACTCTGAATCCATGAATACCAGACAACACCTGTGCAAAGCCAACTGCTTGTCATTCATACCATGATCTTCTTTATGTTTTCTGAAGTATTAAAAGGACAATGTACTTCTTCTCTACCTGACCACTTGTACATCTTAAAAGAGTTTGTAATCATATGCCAGAGACTTTGTGAGTTGTTGCTACCCTCTGGATGACCTACTTGGAAACTGTGAACTTGGGATACGTGCGCAGAATTTCAGCTGTGCTGCTATTAGCTCATGATAAAAAGGGGAATGTGACTAGGTCATGGTTCTTTAATTTTTACCAAATCCTTCTTTATAAACTATGGATTTCACATAAATCCTGTAGCTCTCACAGTTCTGTCAGGACATAAACACCAACAGTGACTGCAGAATATGAGTCCTGGTTTTACTCCCACCACAAGATACAGAAGGCAAGAGCATCTTCAAATGAAACAATTCCCAAGTCATAAAGCTTTGAGCACACAGTAGCATGAAAAGATCTTCCACGAGGTAGGGAGCAAAATATAAGCGCATCTTAGGGAGGATGTAGGAGAAGGAATGGTTTTCCAAAAGCCAAGATGGATGGGAAGGGTGACAGGAAGAGAGAGGAGAGGTTGTTGGGAAGTCCTCTGTCAAGCACTGGTGTTAGGGAAAGCATCCCACATCTCTTCTTGAGTGCAGAAATCACTGGAGTGTCAGAGGGGGTTTGTTGCCTGCTGCAGGCCCTATCAGAGGAGTCTGCAATCTGTGCAGTGCCAAGCGCTTTCTATTTGTACCTCTGCTGCTTGCAACACTGCAGTCTGACAGTCACTTCCCTGTGCAGCTGTGCACCTTCATACCCCCAGGGTACTGGGGCAGAGTTTTGTGCACCTTTATCCAAAATGCAGTCATCCTCCCAGCTTTGTGCTCCCTGCGCTGGACCTCAGCCATGGCTTTTGCGTTGGATTGCTCGCAAGAAGCGCTTGCTACCACTGTGTGAACCACCCTTTTCGTCTTTCCCTATTCACTCTTTGTTTTGGGGCTTTTAGTGTATAACATTGTGTTAGGGAGCATGTAGTGCCTAGTAGCTCCTAATAGGAGATAGCAGGCTTTTAGGTGCCCAAGAAGCATTGTCTCAGGAAAAAGCTGAGGGGCCAGTTAGCATGGGCAATACTTGTACTCTGAGCAGTATTAGCACAATGAGTAAGGGTGACTAATAAAGAGGTGAAGTGCATCAGGGTGAAACCATATAGCTACTGTATGAAGAATATCTGTGGAGCATCACCGGCTGCACTGGACGGGAAGACTGTCTGGCAATGCTCACCACCACCAGCACCACCACTGCTTCACCTCCCAGCTAAGCTGCCATGAAAGCTTCACTTTTCTCTTTTCCTTTTTCCTTTCTCATATCTCTTTTCATCTTCCTTTTTCCCTTTCCCACTTCCTTTTCCCTTTTCTCTTTTCCCCTTTCTTAAATTTGTGGTTTTTTTAGTCTTTCCTTCAAAATGGCCATTCCCACCAGGGCTGATATCCCTTGGTTCTTCATATCATCAGTCATACCCAGACACACTCTATAAAACATCCATTGTTGGATAAAACAGCTGGGTAATCAGTCACTTCAGTGATTTATTGCTGGTGCCTAGGATGCCAGGGTTTCCACTTTTAGGTTTGCAACAATTTCGTCTGAATTTATAACGATTTCATCTGAATTAATATCTAATAAGCCTAAAAGGTCTTGCTTCTTCTTGTCTGTTCTTTTGCATTTAAAAACTCTCATCCACAAAATGAGACAAACAATTCTTCCTTCAAAAACCAGTCCTCTCTTACTTTCATCTAACAGCCTGGAGCACCTACTGGACAGCTACTGTGTCAGGAGTGCTGCCGGTCATCCCTGCAACCTGTTTTATTGCCTGTCTGTGGGAGGCAGCATGCACCAGTAGACAAGGAGGTGTACAAAGACTGAAGACTGCCGGGTCTATCACTGTCTGTGTGATTCCCTTTTCTGTGGTTTTGGCGAGTTATTACACTCCTGTGTCTTAGTTTCTTTATCTGTAGCAAAGAAAGCATTTATACCAGGTTCTTACTGTTATCTGCAAAGTACTTTGACTTTAGAAATGAGAAGGGATTTAGATAAGTATAAGCATTTTTTGTTAGATCCATCTTGTTGACAATTAAATCTTTATGAACAAATAGGCCCTAAAATTAGAGGTCAGCTTATTTCATGTCACCAAATATAGGAACCTGGTGACAGGAGGGAAGCTGCTTGGAGGCGCATGAAAAGGTACCTACCTGGTCAAGTTCTACTGATGTGCTTTTATACACTCAGTACAAATGAAACACTCTGGATTCGCAGCTAATTATTACAAATGTGACTTATTTTACCTGTTTTACACATCTAAAAAGTGGGAGTCTGATTCAGACATCTAATTTCCTGCTACAGTTGAGAGGGAGACAGATTCCTTGAAGAGCAGTCCATCCAACTGTTAGGATTCTACCATGCACAATGGCATCTTTAGCTGGTATCTGCTTATCTACTAAGCATACTGTAACTGCAACATCCTAGACATGTACCGTTTTGTAGTTGCATTTCTTTGGTTGCTTGCAGTCTTTTTTGGGAAAAAGTAGCCTGCTGAAACCATTCTTCCTGGTTGTTCTCAAGAGATGTCCTCTTGGGTGACTGCAGAAATTCATTCTACTGTTCTTAAATCCATAATTTGACATTTTATGCTGTTCAATTTTTTTCCCATTTCCACTAGTTCGAATCTAAAGATCATCTATTTATTTCTTGTGAGATAGCCTGAACCTCTTCTATATTAATCAGTTCCCATAACACAATGCCATAAGCAATTTTTGTCAGCATGTTTTGACATTTAATCCTAAAATAATGTGAAAATATCTAAGAAATCAGTTACTAGGCTACTCCTTGAGGAACTGCACTCCTGACTTTCCTCCACACAGTACACTGCCCTTCAAAAGCACCCACTGCTGTCTCTCCTCTAACTAATTCCTTATTCACCTGAAATTTCTTCCACTAATTTGCATCTTCTCCAATTTCCCATATGGCATGGTAGTCCAGACAGATAACATCGATGGCATTTCTTTTGTCTAGAAAATGCGTTAGCAAAGAAGGATGTCAGGCTATTTAAATGCGCTACACATTCAGCACACCCAACCTGCAATTTATCTCATTCTTCATTTTTTTCATTGTCTCCTGTTTCTTTTTCCATTAAAATACATCAGGGCCCTGAGGGCACTAATAATCCTTAATTGCCCTGAGCAGCTCTGCCTGAGGCCTCCAGCCATCTCTTCCAGCTCCTCCAGGAACCGCCACCCCTGGCTGTACCCTCACAATGTGTTCTTAAACCTCTCATACCTTTGAGATCAGAATAATAGGCCTGTAGTTACATAAATAACACTTTTAACCATGCTTTAATAATGCCACTGCATTTTCATGCTTCCCCTGACTTGAGCTCTGTGTTGGAAGTACTGCTATTAGACCGATAGCTCTGTGTATTCTCAGGTCTCTTTACAGATGTCTCTGTAATGGAGATGACAGCCTGTCCCTGACCTGAACTCATCAATCTCTCTGACGTTTTTGTGTGCACCTCTAAGTTTTATTTCTATACTCTTAATCACAGAGCTGTCCTGCCTTTGCCCATATGTTCCTCATCGTCGCCTTTGGTAACAACTGAGAAGTACAACAACAATCAATGCTTCATCAGAAAACTTCCTTTTGTAGATCTTCATCCAGCTAGGCTGTTAGGTACATGCTGATGTGAGTAGCTCCAGAGGGGGTGCATTCAGCACCAGAGCATGGAGAAAACACAGCGTCCAGGAGTCTTGATCCTGAACAGCAGGAGCTACCAAGGGAACCCCAAGTCTTTGCCAGGCCTTGCCCAGGAGAGGGCAGCTCTCTGCAGGCATGGTGAGTGGAAAGGATGCAGTAGCCCAGCAGGCTTCAGAAGTGAGCTGCCATAAAAGACAATTAAAAATACTTTTACAAATATATTAACAATAAAAGGAGGGCCAAGGAGAACCTCCATCCTGTACAGGATACTAAGGGAAACCTAGTGACTGAGCATGAGGAAAAGGCTGAGGTACTTAATGCTGCCTTTGCCTCAGTCTTCAATAATCACACCAGTGTACTCAGTTCCCTGAGCTGGATGGCAGAGATGGGGAGCTGGCTGAAGTCCTCATAATTCAGGAAGAAATGGTTAGCGACCTGCTGCTCCACTTAGATGTACACAAATCTATGGGGCCAGATGGGTTACACCCAAGAAAGCTGAAGGAGCTGGTAGAGAAGCTTGCTAAGCCACTCTTCATCATCTATCAGCAGTCCTGGTCTAGTGGGAAGGTCCCAGGGGATCAGAGGTTGGACAATGTGATGCCTCTCTGCAAAAAGGGCAGGAAGGAAGACCCTGGAAACTACAGGCCTGTCAGCCTGAGCTTAATGCCAGAGAATGTCATGAAGCAGATGATCCTGAATGGGATTATAAAGCACATGTGGGAAAACAGAGGGATCAGGCCCAGTTAGCATGGGTTCATGAAGGGCAAATCCTGCTTGACCAACCTGATCTCTATGATAAAGTGACCTGCCTGGTTGATAAGGGAAAGGCTGTGGACATTGTCTATTTGGACTTAAGTAAAGCTTTTTACACCGTCTCCCACAGTGTTCTGGAGAAATTGGCTGCTCATGATCTGGATAAGTGGATTCTTCACTGGGTTGGAAAGTGGCTGTGTTTGAAAGTGTTCAAAAACTGTATAGATGAGGCCTTCACTGATATGGTTTAATGGTGGTCTTCACAGTCCTGGGGTAGTGGTTGGACTTGATGATCATAAAGGTCTTTTCCAGTCTAGCTAATTCTATGATTCTATGCCTAACTTAGAGGCCAGAAAACATGCTTAAACACTTCACCCTGTTGGACACTTGCACCCAGTTGCCAAGCTTGCTGTTACGAGATTAGTGACATTCTACACTTCAGCTCACATGATGTAGTCTTCAGGCATCTCAAGGAGCTGACATAGGTGACAAGAGACACTTCCCAAGGCTAAATACTGGAGCTTGCATTTTAATACAGTACATTATTACAGGAAAATATTCTCATCTAGCAGCCATGCACCATATGGTTATCTACTTTCAAGCAGATTGCTAACCCCAGACCGCCTTAATGCAAATAAATCATGGCATTCCTTAATATATTGGAGACTGCATCTGCTATCCTGCACCTGTCACTACCACAGCAACAGAATGATTTATGGTTCTAAACTTCAGCTTGTTATGAAATGGCACATGGATAGACACACATGCCCCCCTCAGTCTGGGGGACAGATGGAAATGTAGCTGTGTCATAAACTTCAGACATTATTTCCTGATAATACCAAAGCACTTTGATGGACAGGTCTTTGGAGAAACACACCTAGAAACTGGTTACTCACCGACATCTATGTGTTTCTTTGATAACTGGAACTATGCTTAACATCTGCCGGTTTAACTTATATGACATGAGGTTCATTTAAAACATTTGTCCACACTGGAGAAATGAAGATCAGTATGTAGCCTTAGAGAAGAGAAGCTCCCCAATTACTTGATGCTTGCAACTCAATTTAAGGTGATTTTAAAGTAAGTGATTTTGTGTGTGTGTATATATATATATATAAAAGTACACACAACTTAGAGAAAACAGACCTACTACTTGTTCAAGAACCTATAATGAAATATATTCATAACTTGAAACCCAACTATAAACTTGGTTTAAGTTGTTCTTTCTTAAAGATAGAATAAATTTCATGTAACTTTACCAGTCTAATATACACATGTAAGTCTCTTGTGGCTCTATGGACAATGAAGGGCAATGCCTCCCATGGTAAAATACATGTCAATACATAACTATCTGTTAAGTAGGTACAGAAGACTTTTTTTTTAGTATGTGCCAAAATTCAGTCACATAAAAGAAGATCAACGCCAGGACTTTTAAACATTAAATTAGGAATTAGCATGGCTTGCTCAGATTAAGTTATTAATTCATCTGTTTCCCTGTGTTGTTTAGACAAGCTCCTTGCCCTGGCTTCCAACTACCACTTGTCTGTAATATCATATATTACCAAGAAACTCTTACTGATGTGTGATCTTTTCAAAGCATTTAAACAGAACTGCAAATAATTTCAATTACACACTGCTTGAACACCATGAAGATAACTCAAGTAGCTTAAAACATTTCCAAACACCTTGAAGACATTTGACTTGGGAGAGCCTTAGGTTTTTCCTATTCTTCCATTTCGGCTTTCAGAGTTATCACACTCTATGCGGAGAACAGCAGAACATGGCTTTCTTCATTATCATGTAAGTATAATACCTTGAACAGCAAGATGAGATGGACAAGAAATACTATTTCTGTGTAGTCTTTGTTCTCTTTCATGACCAAATTGGAGTAACTAAATTTCTTCTGCCTAAGAACTTCATACATCAGTACAGGCAGATTATTTTTGATTGTGCTTTTCACTGATACCAAGAATCTGTAAAAGACACCAGATCTGGTCAGTAATTTTCTCTAATAAATTGTTGCACTGGCATCTTTTATTCACATTACTTTTTTGATGGTTGCTTGCCTGGTTTCCTGCCAGCTTGCTTGCTTCCTCAGCAACCACCAAGAGACCAAAAAAAGCTTCAGATTCCTCACCTTTTGAGCTCTGTGACTGCAGGGGATTAAACATGAACATAAAATTCACTGTTTCTTCAGAAAATCGCTGGCTGATTCATGAAAGAGAATACACTTGAGTCATTACCTCTACATTCAGGTTATTAAGAGCTTTATCTTGTCCCAAACAAGAAAGCTTGTTGGACCTCCAACCCCAAAACTATCAGACTCTTTTAGGCCACAAAGCAACATATTGTGGAACAGGATCCCTCTAGATCCCTGAAGTGTATCTGCAGCTAAATATTGAGATTTTCAGCTCCATTCAAACGTCTGGGGTATTAAACTCTCATCCCAGTTCTCAAAACTATTTTCACAGGTGCAAAACTTGCTTTTTCAGCAAGCTGCGAATGAACAGATGTTATTATACATCTCAGTAGACATCTCACAGCTCACTAGAGTTATGTATTTGATGCCATGCTGCAAGATTTTCAGGGGGTTTAGACGTGCAAATTGAAGGTAGGGTACTTAACAGGATCTTCAAAAAGTCCTACAGAAATCTAATTCCACTCATTTCAAACATGCTTTTTAACAGAGAAGTAAATAATATGTACAGAAGTACATTTGCACAATATACATTGTGCGTCTGTATATTGAAAACAAACATTTGTGAAATGATTATTGCTTCTGTGGCAAATAACTCTGCAACAGAGGACATGCTGCCTAGATTCGAGTTATTTATAGTCTCTACATATTGTAAGAATTATTGATGTTCTAAGGTTGTGCTTTAGAGCCTCAAAGTTATTTAAAATGCAAAATTCTTTACTAATTGTTAGCAGATTAACACTGGTTTTGAAAAAAAAGAAAAGCAGCAGACATGGGTTTTCATACCTGAATGGAAACTGGTCTTTGAGAACGCACATAAATAAACTTCAGGATATTGGGCCAAATTCTGCCTTCAAATGAGCGCAGTAAAATCTTGGCATTTTACTGAAAATTCCTAGACTGTAAATCAAGAAAGATTTTTGCCAGTGCTGAACAACAGAAACAAACCAGTCTTGGAGGAGCTGTAAGTCCCAAATTTCATTTTTCTGTTAAAATTGAACTGGCTTAGGCAAACTGCAGATCTCAGTCAACAGCTTCGCCCATATGAGAAAGAAAAAATACTATGCCAAACTTCTGCTTTCAAGTGAAAATACATCAGCGTTATTAGCTATTTAAGGCTGGAGCCAAAGCCGGTGGAAGTCTGCCACTTATTTTAATAGACTTTGATACGAATCTTTCTGAGTCATAAACAGATTAATAGTAAATAAATAATACTCCAAAAAGCAATCTCAATTCTCCTTCATTGGTTTAGATCTTGTACAGCTGGAAAACTACCCTATGGAATTACATTTCTGACATGTGAAATTACATATGCAGGGGAATCCGCACAAAGAAATGAACATTCTTCATGTTTCATCTCGTTTCCTGCGTTTTATATATAGGCAATTTCAACTTCAAACACAGCAGCCTGAAAGTAAGTGGGAAAGTTAAGATTTTGAATGAAATAAAAAAGACAAAGAAATCATTGCTGTCTTAAACTGTATGGGAGCAAGCTATTTTTAGTTGTGTTCCTGTAGATTACCAGCAATTATATAGAAATATATACAAATAGAATACCAGATTTATATTCTTTAGGAAAATAATGTTACCAATTTTCTAAATTTAATAATTTTCTTATATATTTTTAGTGCTTTTCTTGTAGTTCCAAATTCTTTGGATACAGTAATAATGCAGCAATTCCAGGCTTCATTGGAAACCAAATTAAATTTCTAATCCCTAGAGCTAAAGAGAAAAGAGCGTGCCAAACAGCTAACAAAAAGATCAATTAAATCTGTAGGGTTTTTTAATCCAAAATCATACTTATTGGAAATATTAGGATTTAGCAGCACTGAACTACTATTAAGGATACAAAAAGGATACACTTGCATCATTGGAGGTCTTTTTATATTCTCATTATATCATTATATGATTATATTCTCATTTATTCTATGTTAATCAGTGTAATTTGGGGGTTGAAAGTAGAATTTGGTTTGTGAGCCAATTTTTCTTATGTTGCTGGCAGTCCCTTTATCCCCCTGCTGAGATACATACTGTTCTCAGAACAGACTGGAACCCCAGTCAGTACTCCCAAAGGAGTCAGGTTAGCAGAAACACTCAGAAACAGAGAAATAGCAGTGGTAAGAGACTTAGAAAATATGGCCTGCCATAAGAGGTTGAAAGAATCAAGATTCTTTAGCCTAAATCAGCCAAAAGAGAAAATGTTTGTATTCTTTTATACCAAATATCGCCAAAACCAGGAAAGGACTTGCTCTGCATAACTGGGATGGACAGGATGAGAAGTCACAGGATTAAGCTGCAGGAAGGATCATTTCGGTTGGATATTAGTAAATGCAATTTGATACGTTTTTATAACAGCCTTTTGACCTGTTCCTCATGATCCCTACCACTGATTGTGTGTTAGGGAAAAAGAAGACTTCTATAGAGGACTTTTTTAACATGATTGATAACAAAATATACGGCATTCAACTGTAGATCAGAATAACTACTTAGGTTCTTTGATTGGTAGAAAGTGAAAAGACAGAGAAGGCAGAAAAGTAGAAATTAACTGGTGGTTTACAGCTGCTTTTTCGATATCCTTCAAGGGTATATTTCATTATAATGAATCCAGAATGCAGAATTTCCCACATCCTAGAGGAATTATCCCATCATTCCTATTCAATTAAAAAAAAAGAAAATTAATCAGTCTCTTTTTGAACAACACTAATCCAGTCTCTTTTAAGGCATTAAGATCTAATTTATACACTCAGTCATAAGTTTCACATATCCAGCTGCATTACAAGACTTTGATGTAAAGGGCTCATTATGCCAACCACTGAAACTCCTGCCACATGCAACTCCTCAATCTAACCTAGAAAAATCATGTAGTTACATTTATTTACTCCTTTTACCTGGAGATATCAAAGTGCTTGAGAAACTTTAATTATCCTCACAATCCAACAAGGTAGCAAAGTATTAGTGCAACCTATTTAAAATACAAGAAAATAGAAGGACAAGACTAAGTAATTTTCTCGAGATCATGGAGAAAAAAAGGAGCTATCATTAAAGCAGATTAAATAATTCTTCGTTTCTATTCACAAGATGGTGCTTCCTCTCTAACCATGACAATGTCCATCAGGTGTGACATTTCCACTTCTCTTGTCATTTGCCCTTTGTCTCAATTTTAACATGCAAAATTGGTGTTTCATAATAGTGTCTGATCAGATCAAGCTTCCAGAGCACCCAATTCACTGAAACGCAGAGGCCGCTAGGTCAGGCAAGACTCGCCCTTGGTGAAACCATGCTGGCTGTCTCAAATCACCTCCCTGTGCCTTATGTGTCTTGCTGACACCAAACACTTCTGCTTCACCCTACACATAAAGCCTTTCAGATAACTGCAGAATAGAACAGATCCTGGTTGCCCATGTGAATGTTTTTTGTCCATGTAGCAGAATACATGCAGTAGGTTTTTTCCACCTCTGCTTTGCCTCTGCTGACATTAATTAACGTAAGTAGTTGTATAAAGTTGTATTATTGGATCAGTGGCTTTTGCTGAGTGCTCACCTGGGCATCTGTCCTGGGTTTAGCAGTAGCAGTCAATTTTTCTCCTTCTTAGTAGCTGGTGCAGCACTGTGTTTTGACTTCCAGCCTGGGAACAGTGCTGATAATACCGATGTTTTCAGTTGTTTCTAAGTAATGTTTACCCTGACCAAGGACTTTGTGAGCCTCATGCTCTGCCAGGGAGGAGGGGAAGCCGGGAGGAAGCAGAGACAGAACACCTGACCCAAGCTAGCCAAGGAGGTATTCCATACCACAGCACGTCATGCCCGGGGAGGTAACTAGGAGTTACCTGGAAGGACACGGGGTCTTCTGGGTCAGACTCTTTTCTTGGCTGGTGGTATCATATTCTCTTCCCTTGTTATTTTCTCTTATCATTGTTGTCATTGGTGGTAGCGGTGGTGATTTGTGTTGTAGATTGGTTGCTGGACTGTTCTTGTCTCAACCCGTGGGAGTTGCATTCTTTCAATTCTCTTCCCCATCCCTCTGGGAGCGGGGAAGGGGAGAACCCCTGGGGCAGGGGGGACGCTGGCCTCGACTGCTTCCAGCCCGGCACCCCTCACTGGGAGTGAGTGAACGAGCTGTCTGGCTGGGTGTAAACCACGACAGCATCTCTGCACTGCTTCTCAGAGGTCCACTTAAGACACTTAAGCAGATAGATCTCACATGTCTTAACCCTGCTTAAATGAAAAGTATTCAACAAAACACCATTTTCATTAAATTGGATCCATATATTTCTTTGCAGAAGAAAATGCAACAAATCAAATAAGAGAAGTGATCTAGCTCTGTGATATTTTTCAAAAAAAAATTATATCCTTAAGCACATAATGGTGTTAGCTATTTCATTTCTGAAGTCTTCACAACCTCTTTTTGATATTGAGGTGCCCACAACAGTTCATTGTTGTGACAGCCTCTAATATCTAATAGCCATTTAACATCTCTGTGCACTCTGGCCTCCTGTACCTTTTCACAGTAGGAGCTATATATCCTCCCTGCCTCAAGGGCATAGCTACTCTGTAGCTCTTTTTTATTATTATTATTTTCTTATTTTGCTTACTTTTCTGGGAAGACAGCATGATTTAACATCTCCCTGGAAAATGCCAGGCAGCATTCACTCCTCTCTAGGTCAGCTGTACCAGTTCCCTTTTAAATTTATTAAACCAACCAGTCCTTCTAGTATTACCAGCATGATTATTACTCATTAGTTGTACTGCAGAAACACTGCAGCGCTTCATCTTGTTACACACTCCAGCAATAAATAGCAAATAATTGAACCTGTTCTCAAGACAAAAAAAAAAAGGGGGAAACTGTGGATATGACAAATAAGTGAGAGGAAATGCGAACTAATCATAGGAAATATTCTGTGCCAAATTTGTTACAGAGGGAAAACAGACAACGAATGTCATTCTGGTGACAGGTAGATGAACTGCTCAGTATATGTAATTACAAACAAGATGCTCTCCTCTCCAAAATATGAACAAGCCAGTCTGGAAAAGGCAGTGCATGCTGGAGCAAAGGGAATGTGTGACTCCTCTTTCTCTTCTGCAGGCAGGAGGGCTTACAGCAAAGCAGATACACAGCCTCCAACACATTTCTGGATTCCTTCTACCCATTTTAATTACCAGATGTCTGTGCACTCCCAGTTCCTTGGTATTTGGATACTGTGATCTCCTTAAGGGCACAAACAATCCCTAAAATCCCTGATGAAATAAAACTTCACTGGCTTTACTTCTTTTCAGGATTTCACATTTCTTTTTATATGCATTATCATCTGCCTTCTGGTACATTCACAACTCACCTCCAAATTGTGAGTATGGTCGTAATGCTTGAAAGGCAGTAATATTCTGAAAAGAAACCTCAAATGGCACTGTATGGATGCAACCTTTTATTGTCTCCCTGCTGCTTCTAATGCAAGCTGTTTACTTTGGCATATTTGAAAGGCCACACTGCTATTTGTCCTAAAACTTGCTGCAGATTGATTTGATAATCATGCCAAGTTCTTTCTGTTTCTGATGTCTTCAGTCCTAATAATTCAACTCATTTATCAGTGCTGGTAAAGGAATGGAATGCCTCTTGCTGTGCAGCGCTCACAGAAGTACGAGTGAAAGAACTTTTATCAATCTTATGTGTCCAAAAAGTGCTATGAAACACTCAGCATGGTTCCTGTATGTTGCACTTCTGAATTCACACAACTGTAACCATTCTATTTTGTCTACTTTTCTGACTTTCAGTCCTTGACATAGATACGTTCGGTCTGCTGAGGGCACAATGCTCTAAAGTTCACATTGAAAAGCAGATCACCAGAAACAGAAAGATTAATTTCAACCTTTTGTTAATTAGAAACTTGTGTTCTGCCTTTAAGAAATTAAACTTAAGAAAGACTCAAAATCCTGTGATCTAGAAATCTACCGCACATATTTCCTGCAGTATATAAATGATTTTTTAGATGCAATTACCACAAATGTAAATAAAAAGAGTCAGTGTTCCTCTGGAAAACTTGTCTATGTTACCATTTGCATCCACTTTTAAACTTTGCAGCTCCTTGACAAATTACTCTTTATATTGCATTGGACACATTCTGAACCAGTGTGACTCATTTTCCTGTGCTAGAGATCCTGGCATATCACAACACAAGAGCTACTAATCTCAGTGTCAATATGCAGTTAATTTGGAAATGGAAATCAGCTTGCCATGCAAAAAACTTAGCTTGAGGTGTGGATAGAGAGCCTGAAAGAACAAACAGAAAAAAAGGCACTTGATTGAAGAGTGCAGCTGATCTGCAAGAAGCTGTGCAAAGATGAGCCACAAACACCGGTGTTCAAATTCATGGAATTGCATGTCACAAGGACTTTATTACTTTTTTAGGTTTATCATAATGGAAGATAGTTGGTTCAATGCGTGAAAAAATAATGCAGCTAGCAAGGTAGCAAATACACTTCTGTAATTTGGCTACCTTTATATAGGTACTTACAGCTGACGTACCTGTGTGGCAGGGCAATTTCTGTCCTACAAATATGGCAAAATCTTTGTAACTTCAACAAAGCTAAAAAAGTGAGAGGAAAAAAAGTAAGTAAAACATGGATGCATAATTGTCTTTATTTTGTATTCCTTACTTTATCCACTCATCAAGTATGGGTAATGATTTTTTTTCTCTGTGCCCTCTAAGCACGTACGCTCATAAACCTGGAAACTGTATCCAACTTTCATAGCACTCTTATTTGTAAAGTGATCAGTGTGCATTTCATCATGTGCTCAATATGTTTGTTTTTTCCTTTCAGTCCTACTTCAGTTCTGAACAGAGATCTGATGTACTGATACACAGTTTGGTCCACTATAAACCACAGTGAATAAAGTACTTGGATATTTTTATGCTTTTTGGACTTAGTGAAAGGAAAAGGTAAATGCATACTAAGGTGATGGGCGTGAGCTTAGATGTTTCAAAGGAAAGCGGAGAAAAGAGGAGCTACCACAGGCAGCAAAAGACAGCTGTCATGTTCAAATACAATGTCTACAGGATAAGGATCCCCACAGATCCCTGGGCTCCCTTGAGAGAATTCTCTTTCTTTACAAGTTCAGACTGTGACTACTAATGCTACAAACACCCTGGTTCCATCTTTTGTGTGCAGTCTGTTTACACTCTCTCCTACTGCAAATAAAGAATACCCTGTAATCTGTTTCTTGAACAGAAGCAAAAGCAAAATATTCAAGGCCTGTAATATCTTAGTTTCTTTGATCACAGCTGGGTGGCAATATAGACTAGAGAGACTAATGACTTGTAATGAAGGAATATTCCCCACACGTTCAAACACATTTACCTTTCCTTTTTTCCACCTTCCCCAAGTAACATGAAGAAATGCAGACAGCCTTTTTATTAATAAAAAAGTTGATACAGAAGTGGATGAAACAGGAGCCAAAACCAGCAGGCACCAGGTAACCATGATACTAATTAGCTGTAATTTTCTTTCAAGCCTTTATCTAACTCACCTATTCAGACTGCACTGTACCATTAGACTGTCTCTTCTTTCTGTTGGGTATACTTATATTCCAAGCTCTGTAATCCAATGATAAGAAGGTTTTTGGAAGTCATTTAGTCTTTAAGTCATATAAAATACGTGAAGACAGGCAACAAGGACCAGGATGCAAAACTCCTTTCTTCTCATCGGAGTATGTACTCTTCTCACCAGAATACAACTCTCTATTTTCTCCTCTGGTCACATTAATCTTGAATTCTTCTATACACAGTAGCTTGATCAAGCTCCAGTAAAAGTGATAGAAATCACACCCTGCCAGAGACCCTCTGGACTTTGAAAGGGTAAGACCAGGTTTGCAAATTCGGGGGTTTTTTTACTAAAACTTCCTCACCACAAGGTTATGTGCAGGAAATATCTCACACCATTACTGCCGAAGTCCAACCGTTGGCTCTCTGATTCCTGAAAGATATAGGAATCAGACATAAAACAGGCACACACTTTGGTAAAGCCAGGTTCCAGCTCAAATACAGCTCTGCATATTGTGTTTCTTCATGCTTTCTCCAGCTGGGCCCTTCGATGTGATATGAAGAGTCAGAAGACTGTCAGTGGAATGTAAACAAGCAGTTTCAGAGAATTTTCATGCTAATACTTCTGGCAGTGAAGAGAGGCGAATAGTAGCAATAGCATTAAATAAATTATGATGATTTTAAAATAATTCTAAAATCCTCTAGTTGTATCAGTCAGTGGTTTTGTACACAGAATTTCTTCTATCAGAAATAGGAGACAACAAACTATAATCAGAATCTTCAAAATGCAGTAAAAATGTGTCAGCCGTTGAACACAAAAATGTAACAATGGGCCTCATCCCATGGGGTATGGCCCTAGAGAGAAGAGGGGTCCAGCAAGCTGGTTGATATTCAGGTATTACCATGTCCAAGCTCAAGAAAGATCCATCCCAACAATCTGGAAATCAAGCAAAGGTGGCAGGAGGCCTGAAGAGGTAGGGAAGGAGCTCCTAACTGAACTTTAGACATAAAAAGAAGTGTACAAGAGGTGGAATCAGGGTTGGGTTAGGATAACCAAGGCCAGCCTGGAGCTGAATTTGGTGAGGGATGTGAAGAGCAACAAGAAAGGTTTCCACAAGTATGTTAGCAGCATAATAGGGAAAATATGGGCCAGCCACTGAATGGGGCAGAAGAACTGTTGACAAAAGACATAAAGAAGGATGAGGTTATCAATGTCTTCTTTTACCTCAGTCTTTACTATTAAGCCTGACCTTCAACAATACCAGACCTCCGAGACCAGAGGGAAAATCTGAGATGAGATGAAGACATACCTTCAGAGGAGGAGAACCAGGTGAGGCAGCACTTAAAACAAACTGGGCATGCAGAAGTCCGCAAGTACTGAGGGAGCTGGCTGATGTCACTGCAAGCCACTTCTGATTATCTCTGAACGGTTATGGCATCTGGGAGAGGTTTCTAAAGACTGTAAGAGAGTAATTGTCACTCTGCCTTCAGGAATGGCAAGGAGACAGATCCAGGGAACCACAGGCCAGCCAAGCTCACTTCAGTCCCTGGGAAGGCGATGGAGCAAATAATCTTCTAAAACATTCCAAGCCCATGAAGGACCAGAAATTGATTGGGACTGAAACTGAAAGGGGTGGATGTTGTTTAACTCAACTTAATTAAGACTTTTGACACTGACAGTCTCCATGACACCCTCATCGACAGGCTGACACAAGTACAGGTTAGGTAACTGGACAGCAAGGTGGACTGAAAACTGGCTAAACAGCCAGGTCCAGAGGGTCGTGATCAGCTGCAAAAAAGTCCAGTTGGAAGCAAGTCATTAGAGGTGCGCTCCAGGAGTCAATACTTTTCATTAACAACCTGGATGATGGGACAGAATGCACCTTCAACAAGTTCCCAAGTAACACAAAAGTGGGAGGAGTGGCTAATAGATCAGATTGATGTGCTGTCACTGAAATGAAGAGTTTGGAGACATCAGGTGACAGTAATCTCATGAAGTTCAAAAGAGGGAAATGCAAAGTTCTGCCTCTGGGGAGGAGTAACTCCAGGCAACAGTCCATGCTGAGGGCTGACTGACTGAAAAGCGGCTTGGCAGACAAGACCTGGGTGTCCTGGTGGATAACCATGCTGACCATAAGCCAGGAAATGGACTATCATGGCAAAAAAGGTCAAAAGCTGCAACTAGGAAGAATGCTGCCAGCAGGTTGACGGAATACTCCAGACTGTGATATGTGAGACCACATCTGGAGCACTGAGTCCAGTACTCCCCAGTACAAGACAGATACAGACTTACCCGATTGAGTTCAGAGCAGGGCCACAAAGACAGTTAAGGGACTGGAACGTTTTCCGTACGAGGAAAGGCTGGGAAAGATGGGACCGTTCAGCCTGTAGAAGTGATGGCTCAGGGTGATCTCATCAGTGTTTATAAATGCGTGGTTGGAGGGAATGAAGCCGGACTCCTTAGAGTAGTGCCTTACAGAGGCTGAGAAGACAAGAGATAATGGGCACAAATTAAAAAATATTCAACTCCATCTGCTCTCACTCACTCTGCTTGAGCAGGAGAATTGGACTTGATGATTTAAAGAGGTCCTTTCCAACCTAAATGATCTGTGATTCTATGATAGAAGAGCAATGGAAAATCAACTAATTTCTCCAAAAGTGACAGCACTCATGAATTAAGACATAGTAAAACCTGCTGAATGCCTCATTCTCAGGAAATAAAGTAGCAATTTGGTCTCACGGAAAACCTAGTGTCACAAAAGACTGAAATAAAAGCACAATGTTTCTACAGAAACACTCTGTAGCTCTGGAAACCAAAATCCTCTGTAGAATTATGAGTTTCAGTCATCTTGAATCGCACTAGAACATATTCTTGCAAGGAAAGATAACAGACTGCTAAATCAAAGGAAATAAAAAATCTGCATTGTTTTAAAAGCCCGCCTTCTCATTTAAGAAAGCCTTAGTCAACTCCAAAGCTTACAAAAAGTATTATTATTGAAGTGAAATGTGTCTAAGAGAACTGCCAAATGAAGGTCAGGTTGAACACTCTGCTGAAGTATACATTTTTAACATAGCATATCTCCTGTGATGTCTGCCATAAATAAGCAAAGTAAAAAGAATTCTGAATTTTGAACAAGGAATAAAGTCCATGCCTTCTGATTCTGTTTTCACTGCTTTTTGGTTTAAGTTTTAGAGCAGGGATCTCTGTATAATGTCTATTAATGAGGCTTCAGGTCCTGTGTGTATCCTGTAGGAGTCACTACAGTGCAAGTAAGTATAGTTCAGAGAGGACAAGGTGAAAAAGAGGTAGATGAAAGAAATAGTAGAAATAAAATTGATGCAAGTTCAGCACAGACTTTCTGTGTTAAAATAATTTTCAGGGGAAAATATCAGAAAATAACACATATCTAAGACAATTAGAATCACAGAATCACAGAATGGTTTGGGTTGGAAAGCACCTTAAGATCATCAAGTTCCAACCTCCCCACCATGGGCAGGGATGCCTCACACTAGACCATGTCACACAAGGCTCTGTTCAGCCTGGCTTTGAAAACTGCCACGAACGGAGCATTTACCACTTCTTGGGCAACCTGTGCCAGTGCCTCACTACCCTCACAGTAAAGAACTTCTTCCTTAGGTCTAACCTGAACTTCCCCTCTTTACATCCATTATCCCTTGTCTTATCACTACAGTCCCTTTCTGGCCCCTTTCAGACACTGGAAGGCTGCTCTGAGGTCTCCACGTAGCTTCTCTTCTCCAGGCTGAACAGCCCCAACTTTCTCAGCCTGTCTTCACACAGGAGGTGCTTCACCCCCTGTATCATCCTTGTGGCCTCCTCTGGACTTACTCCAACAGCTCCATGTCCTTCTTATGTTGAGAACACCAGAACTGCACACAGTGCTCCAAGTGGGATCTCACAAAAGCAGACTAGAGCAGCACAGCTTTCTCTTCTAACACTCTTGCCTCAAGGAAAGGGTGTTATAAGGCATAGTCTGGATGGAAAAGGAAAAGGAAAGGAAAGCTGGTGCATGAGCTTCAAGGGAGCCATAGCATGCTGGAACATCTGGGTAAACCATGGAGCTGCAGAGGCCATAATACAGAAAGCCAACGTGATTTTTTTTATCCCATTTCCGACAGAAGGAAAATCAGTGGTTCTGTCTGATGAAGACAAGTGGGAAGAAAAAGGTAGGGTTTAGGTGCCTAAACACTGATATATGGTACCATAGACACCATAAGGTAATGCAGATACCTGCTAGCATATATCACACATAAAGGAAAATAATCAGGGGCAGAGGAACATGTCTAGATGAGAAAGAAATTAGTGGTGCATATTATTGCATTATTGGTAGCTACAGAGCTTCAAGAAAAAAATAACACAAAGCTCCTTAGATTTCAATAAGCAGTGCAGTCTCAGAGGAATAAACATCTGAGAAAGCAGCATGGACTCATATTAATTTTGTGCCAGAAGTAAAAGCTAATTCATAATATTGTAGAAGCTAATGACTGTTCGATGTTAGAATAATACAGTCAATTAAGTTATGAATCTTAGAAAAAGAACCTAAGGATTTGGACAGAATTATCTAAGCAACCAATTACTGGCATGACTTCAACCTTGGCAAAAGATCCGCCAATAATACAACAGAAAGAGAGTGACTTAGGGACCCTGGCAGCACAGTTGTGATTGGAAATCCACAAGTAAAGACATACAGATGAACTGTAGAAATCTGATGGGTTTGTTTCAATATTTATTTTTACTAGAAGTATTCCAAAATCATAAAAATAAGAATAAAACCTTCAGCTTCCAAAGTGAAGTATCATGAATAAAAACCTGAAAGTTATTTTTTACTTAATGAGCATGCATGCCTCAGAGTGAACAAATACCTTGAACAGATAGAGCTCATTGTCCCACTCACAAACCACTGTTCTCTGAGGATAAATGATATTCTGGAAACGCTCATATCTGAATATGATCTATAATATCCAAAGCAACCAATACCAAGTTTGCCAGACACTCCACATCTAACTAGCAATAATTTCCAAAAGCATCAGAAAAGAGTGTGAAAATCACAGAATGTAAAAATACCTGAACAGTCACACAACCCCAACTGCAGTAGTATCTTAATCAGAATTAGTTATGTGTAATGAACCTAAAAGAAACCTTAGAAGTGGGGAAACTTCTCCTTGTCTGCTGTGTAGAAACACCTCAATATAAAGTCTTGGATCTCAAAATGAAATATGTAGAAATAAAATTTCAATAATCAACTGGCTTTGGAGTTCCTGTGAGAGGCTACATCCTCTACAGTTAAACCAGACAAAAACAATATTTGAAAAACTTACCCTTAGAAATGTCACAAGATCATTTTTCAAGATGGGATTAAGCACTTATCACTTCCTGATCCCCTGCATTCAAACCCGTATTCAAAAAGCAGTAAAGAAAAAAGACAGCAAGTCAAGGAATCAAAATTCTATTAAATCACATTTTTCACTTCCTGAGACATTGTTTTGACAGGCTTCCCTGTATCATTAGCAGCAGCATTTTTAAAGAAAGGAATGTCACATTAAGTAGTAGGGCTCTATATTCAAACTGCCTGTGCAGTATTTGCTGCTATTCTAATTACTTTAGATGGTGGGAAGTATCACATTGATGTGAAAAGTGTTGTCTGAGTTTAAGACTCAGTTCACTTAGCTTTAGACATATAATATACAGTTTTCTATGTGAACTAGGCATCCTAACTTCCTTTTCTAATTACTGGAGAGTAATAAGAGCTCTGAAGGCAAGTCTCATCAACCTAATTTTAGATACATACATTAGGAAGACATGAATTGGGCCTAGAAATGCTTGTCTCTTCTCATGGACTGTCAAGAGACAAAGTCAGAAATTTCAGCTGTAGACAAATACTACGTAGACCTTCATAGTCTTGAGGCTTTGATTAACTTCATTTGACCTAGAATTGTAGAAAGAAGCAGTACTTTTAACCAGGTATTGAGGAATCTGTTGCATGCTTACTTGACATCAAGGTATTTATGTTAATCGTAGTTTTAAAGATATAGGTACCTTAAGAAATCTATTTTTATGAAATACATATATCACAAAATTAATATAATGGAAGTGAAAATGTTGTACACACTTTGTCTGTATTATTCTTTACTTCCTACACATCATTTATCTTAGGTTCAAAAAGCCAGTTGAAAAATCATGGAATATACAGCAAGACTATTATCTCTGCAGACTCTTTTTCCCCTCCTTTGTCTATTCTTCATCCTCATCTAACTGAAAAAGTCCCTACTCACTGCAGGGTGTGTGTGGATTAGGTAAATTTTAAAGGTCCCTTCCAACACAAGCTATTTTATGACTTGTCTCTTAAATTATAAAATTTCTATGGGAGGAATCTCTTACCAGAAGCTTCCTTTATTGAGGGCTAAACCAACTCAAATTTATTCCCATTTGTTGCACATCAAGACCACAAAAATGCTGAATTACTATGAAGCAGCTGCTAGACAGTAACTTGTGAAAGTGTCTAGAACACCACTTGGCACCCTGAACCTACTGCTATAAAAAATATATTTAATGGAATACAAATAATGCAATTGAACCTGACTTGACCGAAATAAAAAATGGTTACACAGTTGGCTCCAAAGAACTACAGAATAGCTTTTAAATCTATGTTTGGCCTTGTATAAGTTGAACAGCTACAAAATTATTTCATGTATCTCACTGAAAGGCATTATTGAGATACAAAGGGTGATAAGGCCTGGGTAAACCCTTTAGTAGCAACAGGCAATGTCTTTACTGAAGGTAAAGGGTTAATGGGGGTTAATGTGTGCAAAATGAAAGATAATAAAAAGGGAGCTGTAATGGGGAACTGCTTAATAAGGAAATAATGTATTAGCATTTGACTAGTGATTCCGTTTTTCAAAGACAGTTGATTAAAATCCTCTTACTGGTTCAAAGATTTCACCTTAGGCTACTTCACTCTGTGTTACATCAACTATGAACACTATAACTTACCAAACTACGCATATACCAAACATATACCAACAATAAATGGCTTTCCAGGCAGTGAGAAGGATGAGGAATTCTAAGCTTGACTACACACTAAAAGTGATAGAAGATATCTCCAAGTCCACCATTTGTACAACAACATATGTCAAGTTTTATAACTATTTAAAAATAACCTACTAGAACCTGAAAAGATACAGGAGGCAGGAATAGAAATGTTTGCAGATTTGGCTCCATGTGGCAGTAACAGATGACTAACCATGTGGCTTGGGAGTCACATTCACTTCCCAAAACTTAAGGAAAGGAGAGCAATGAAGTGAATCCTTTTGGAAAGCAAAATTTGCAAATATAGTTACTCTCTATGCACTGATAAAGAATTCAATACCTCAAAAGAAAGCAAGCTTTTTTGCCAAGGTTTGAAAGAATGCAAAGAGAACACAAAAGTCTTTATCAGCATGTCAGTTGATGCTTTGATCTGTGGATTTTATCCAGCAGAAAACTCTGTGGGAAAAACCCTTTACACTGTATAACAAGAACCATCAAAGCAGCTTAATCTTATATGGTCAAAACTCTGCTTTTTAGCACAAAGATGCTAAACTGCAACGAAGATGTTCCCAATGTTTCTAAGCAAATAAACTATTATTTAAATAGATAAATTGAAAAGCATATTAAAAACCTAATTTCTAGACGTGGAAATGTTTAAAAGCCATATAAAAAATTCCAGTATCCCCCTGATTCTGCTAACTGAATGCAATCCTTCTGATTTCAAAACACCTCTAACAGTCATTTTGTAAAATGATCAATGATATGCATTGAACTGCACTGGAAAACAGGATGAGAATGCAGAATGCCTTTTCATTACAGCCTATTAACAGAAATGTTAGTTTGGCTTAGATCTATCTTTCCCTATCATGCAAGATGAAATTTCATTAAACTAATTTTGCTGAAGTGAGTAAGAAGAACAATCTGTGAATGAAGAATGTACATGAATAATTAATGTCATGGTCACTGAGCTATTGAATCCCAGCCAAGAGAATTATTGGATGTAATGGGACCTTGCTAACCAAGCCAAGGCTCTGTTTCCTAAATATTGCATGTACAATAAGTAGGGAATGGTCATTGTGGCAACAGCCAAAGACAAAGGATAGATAGACAAATGAGAATATAATTAATTACATCTATTTTCTGTATCTGGAAATTAATCCAAATGGTTTGCTGAAAAACATATGAAGCCTATGACAAAGTTCAGAGTTAAGTCCAGAACTCATGAGTTCACAGAATCACTCCTTCTCTATTTGCTAAAGGTCATGACTCTATACATTTGGCCATCACAGTTTCTTTTTCTGCAGTAACCATGTGTAAGAAGTCCTAAACTCCACACAGACTGACTGCTTTCAAGCATCCTCTGACACTTTGGGTAATCAGTTATCCCACTGAATAAAGTTCCATTAAGTGCATGGTTTTGGCATGAAGCACAAAATGATTCAGGAAAATTGCAGAAAAATAGGAGTAGCTGATCCCATCTCACTGATCTATACATTATGTAGCAAAAGGAATTTTTTGGGTGGGAGAAGTGAAACTAAGTAAAAGAAAATCTTGGACAAAATCCCCCAAAATACTTACCCAGTAAGCTCTATCTGCCTGTCAAAGAAAATCTCCAGAAGACAGCCACTGTTTCAGTCAATAAAATCTAGCCTGGATATGAATATCATTAGAATTGGCCTTTAAAGATCATTATGGCCTTGAGAGAAGTAATGCAGGATGTTCTCCATAATAATAGGAATTGAGGGGAGAAAGCTATTTTTAGTCAGCAATTTTGTATTTGGTTTTCAATTTAAACTACTGGGAACGTGGAGAGCTGAAAATATTGCTTTAATATCTCCTCAGCTGCGGACTTTTTCTGATAAGATGGAAAATAATAATATCACCTTATATGTATGTAGCTGCCTTTGTCCCAAAGGATCTTTGGGCATCAATCAGCTATTCATAAGGAAAAGTATATTCACTCAATTATAGATTACAGCAATCAGATATTAGTCAGGAATACAAAACTTGTTAGAACAAAAGATTATACAAGGACACTGGTGTCATATGCAAACCCCTGTGTTTACAGTGTATGTTTAGGCAACCCTGAAAGTCAATAACTTAATTATCCTACAGTTGGATTTGAAAAGTAAGTGGCACCAGAAAAGGAACAAATGCGGAGCCTTTCCTGGGATGGTAGAAGACGGTAGAGGAATACAGCATTTCTAGTCAAGCCAACTTTTTATCTGAATGTTCCGAAAGAAGAATGTGTGAAATTGCTGTGAAGAATTGATATGGAAGATACTGATATAGAACTAGAATTGTTTTAGGGCAGAGAAAGAATATGCAAGAATGTGAAAGGATCACTATAAAACAATTCCGTGGTAGCTTTCATGTTACTAAATAATGATGTTATTTAGTTACTTAGGAACCAATTAGGTTCTTACTGAACTAAGATCTTCTCTGCAGACCTATGTCCACTGTACATCTGGTTTCAATGGAATGTTACAACAGTAGCTAATGAAGTTCTGGAAATAAAGCTATATTCACCATTCAGACTTTCTCCTTCACACTTGTTGCAAAAGTTTGAAAGGAGGATTGATTCTCCATCTGATACTTGTTCAGTCCTGTTTCATCTGACCTGTACTCCTTCACTGCTCCAGCCGCAATGGAGCCATGAAAGGCAGTGCGCTTGTATGCATGGTGGACTCGACAATTGCACAACACAGGTACATCATGAAACTGGACCAAATGCCATAAATGCTGTATTATGGATGCAATTTGTCCTTTGAATGCTCCTTTGCCCAGCACCAGTGTGTGTATAGCTAGCAACTAGCATCCCAAACAGCCCCTAATATACAAAGGTGATTTTGGTCAGTACGGGCAGAATCTCATTCATCTTACTTGACAGCAAACTACTGTTCTCTTACCTCCCTTTCGCATGTGTGCTCTGTACCCACCCTGTCTGCTCCCATTCCCCTTATTCTTTCATCTACCTAGTCCTTCCTGGTGTTTTTGACATACCATGCCGATGTCTGTGAGGGCTGCTACAGGACCATCTGTTTTCTCATGCCTTGTGTTTCAGATACAAAGAAGGAAGCAGAAAATAAATCCCTCTGCTCAAAGGCCAGAGATACAAATAAAACTAGGGCTGATTTCTTTCTTGCTTTCTTGTCACCACTTTACAGTAATTGTCTCAGTTCCCATAGTATGCACACAAAAGAAAAACAGATCTAATTGCTGTTTCATCGGAAGGGCAATGGAAAAGGTGACTAATCAGAGGTTGGAGTTCTTGAAATTCAACAGTGATGCTCCTTCTCATGCTACTGAAAAACTGGCTCAAACTATGGCCAGTTATTCACAAGAAAAACATAAAATTTGACAACGTCCAGGTAAAATCACCCTTTGCTCTCAGTAGCATCAGAAAACCATTCCCTGAATACACACTGTCTTTTCTGTTGGCATCTTCATTGCTTTGCCTTGAGACCTGGTCAAGGTCAGGCTGGAACCAGCAAGTAGCAGAAAGCAGCAGGCTTGAATGTACTAGTGAGGAAAAACACAGCCCCCAAACCAAGAGGGCTCAGCCAAGTTCAGGCAGGGAGGTCAGCCAGAGCAGATGCTTTGAGGAAAACTCTGCCTAATGCCCCAGAAACATCCAGCAGCAACTTGGCCAAGCAACCCGAAAGCTATGAAAAGGCAGAGGTCAGAGTCAGCTGTAGCACTTTTCTTGCCATACCAACTGAGCTGGGCGATTGGATGTTTCAAGAGCCATACCTCTCCAAGAATCTTTTGTCCTGGCCAGTCAATCACCCAGGACAAGTGTAAGGTTCAGAGTGCACATTTGTGTTTGTGTATGTTTGCACACGTGTGTGTCTGCATGTTTCCCCATAGGTCCTAGACATTTTCCCCTCTAATTTGACCAGCTACTCTCAATAAAAGCTAAATTGACTGTGGCTTGAATCTGACCAATTAGTCTTTTGGGCAACAGCATAATGCTCACAATGTAACAATGTGATGCCTTGAATAAAGTTGTAACATGGTCTTATGAGGTGGTGTTGCCCAGGTTGGGAGGGAAAGCCAACGATTAAGGATCTTCTAGAAAGAAACTTAACTCTATCCCAGCCAAAACCAGAACAGGCTCCTGGCTCCTCTGCTGAAGAGTGCGAGAGCACTCCAGCCCTCATTTCCAGCTTTTAGAAAATGTACTGTATTCCTGTAATCTCAGATTTTATAGGAAAGCCTTGCTTGCTGTTTTTCCAGTAAGCTGAAGCAAAGTTTTCATTGCTGCTGTTGCTGTTCTATATCTGAAGTACTCATACTAGCCAAAGTTTCATCACTGTGTATTAACGATTGTTACACAAACTTGAGGTTCAGGTAGGTGCAGTATTTGCTCAACCCAAACTCAGCCTTGAGCATGTAAATAATGAAGAGCCTGCAGAGGGCAAAGAAAGTAAGCAAATGTTGTGTTACTGTTATTTGCACTCTAAATAGAATGAAGACTCTCAAGGTCAGAAGGGTGAGTTTAGATGTGAGATTGTTCAAAAGCAGTTTTCTGTTTCTAGAGAAAAGCAAAAGAATGGCATAGCCAATATCCAATCTGCCTGTCTCTGAGACCCTAATTCGACTGACCAAATACCCTCCTACATTCAAGTCAAATGGAGGCTTCTCCTTGCCAGACAAGTCAAATAGCTCAGGGCTCTGAATGAACTTCGGTAGAAGGCACTACAGCAATACATTTTAACTGTTCTACCACTGTACCCCAATTCTAAAAATAACAGTATTCAGATCATTAGAAAACTAAATGATGAACCCAAAGATAAAATAAATAAAATGAATTATGGCAGAGTACATGATCATCAAAGCATAACCTGAAAATACCATCTAAATATAACCAATATAGTGTTGCATTCTATATGAATACATTCTTATGCAAGCGAGTAATGTGAACTCCCACGTCGTCCCCCCAAGTGCTAACTCTGAAACCCTGAATGACAACTTAAATGTCAGCACTGTTAATTATTTCTCTACAAGCTATTTCAACAGAATATTCACTTAATGTGCTTGAGTCAAAAAAGTAAATCTTGAATCTTTGCAAGATCACAAAAGTTCCAATTATCCACCTTTCAGCTGTCAAACTTAAATGTGGCCAAAAGCAGCTTCTACAATCCTTATCACATTTGAAATGCCATTGAAAACTAAAATGATAGAGATATAAACTAATTAAAATTTAACATGAAACAAAATGCACAATTTGTTTCCTGTCACCCCTTCAGACAGTACAAACTCAAATATATGATTTAGAGAGCTTATATGTTTCTCTATCTTGCCTATTTTTAACTAGAACGATTCTTAATAAATCCTTATGTCAGTGTGGCACAATACAGCAAATGAAGCAACTTGTGGCACAAGATACAGCAACAGATGAAATGCACAATATGAAGTTTAACAGTTTTTTCTTTTTAATTGCAGAAAAGATCACAGAAAAGCAGCTACTTCATTTTATAAGTAAAAACAAGATAACCAAGAAATATTGCCTAGCACTAGAAACCATCCCCATACTGCTAAACCATGAAGTAGAATTTTTATGCTGCAGTAGCAATAACTACAAAGGAAAGACCATGCCATTCTAAAAGAGGTTTTATAATGCTAAGCATTATTATGAGTTTCCAGAAAATGTCAGCAGAAAGCTTTAAAAAAGAGATTTTTCTTTTGTGCATATATTATCTAGATGAGATTCAATAAGACTTGGTGCTGGGTCCTGCACCTGGGTCGCAACAACCCCATGCAATGCTGCTGACTTGGAGAAGAATTGGCTGGAAAGCTGCTCAGTGGAGAAGGACCTGGGCATGCTGACTGACAGAGCTGAACATGAGCAGCTTGTACCCAGGCAGCCAAAAAGGCCAATGGCATCCTGGTTTGTATCACCACTAGTGTGGCCAGCAGGGCCAGGGCAGTGATTGTCCCCCTGTACTGGGCACTGGAGAGGTTGCACCTCAAATCCTGTGTTCAGTTCTGGGTGCCTCACTACAAGAGAGACACAGAGATGCCAGAACAGGTCCAGAGTAGGACCGTGAAGGGTGCTGGTGAAGGGCTTGGAGCACAAGTGTGATGAGGAGCAGCTGAGGGAACTGAAGGTGCTTAGTCTGGAGAAGAGAAGGCTCAGGGGGGATCTTATCGCTCTCTACAGCTACCTGACAGGAGACTGTAGTGAGGTGGGTGCTGGTCTCTTCTCCCAAGTCACAAGTGATAGGATGAGAGGAAATGGCCTCAAGTTGTGCCAGGGGAGTTCTATGTTGGGTACTAGGAAAAATGTCTTCACCATAAGGGTTGTCAAGCATTGGAACAGGCTGCCCAGGGACATGAGTTACCATCCCTGGAAGTATTTAAAAGACATGTAGATGTGGCACTTAGGGATGTGGTTTAGTGGTGGACTTGGCAGTGTTAGTTGGACTCAACAATCTTAAAAGTCTTTTCCAACCTAAATGATCCTATGAGTCTATGATTAATTTTTGGCATCATTAAAGACTGACACAGAAAGATTAACTTGTAATTGTCATAGAAACAGATCTAATGGCACCTTTATCCCCTTTCTGCATTCTCTCAGAGCAATACCCTTAATTTTCATGTTTCCTATCACAGGATAAATTCTTACAATTCTCCACTTTTAGGTAAGGTCCCAGCCTACAGTATGACTTATCAATCGGTTTACCTGGCAAATCCAATTAAATCCAAGCTCTTTCTCTTCTTCCCTTCAGTGATTTCATAAGCTGCTTATGAAAAGAGTAGTTTTCAGTTTAAACTAGAAACAAAACATTTAGAGACATCTAGCTGCCTCTATGTCTGTATTATGTCAGGATTTATCACCTCCTGCCAGTAAATTAGTTAGGCACCTTCAGAATCCTCAGGCAGATTTTATGCATGCCTAATTTTCAGAAACAGAAATCCCTCTTTCAAAGGTTCTTTTTGAAATGTCATTCTTCTCTTATTGCTTATTTCTTAGGGATTTTTTGTAGGCTTTATTGTCTCTCAGTGACTTCTGCATATTTGTTGATGGATGGTTTATGCTGAGCTATTCCCTTTCCTTTCTGTCTGTCACTTCCAACAGAGCTTCTGTAAATTAAGTTGCTATGTTCATAAACATCCAAACTAACGTACAGAATGTAATTATTAAACTAATGTACAGCTTCTTCGAATCCATCACATAAATACCATTAAACCCATGTGATTTCTATGCTGAAGGAATGATTGTATTTCTTATGAGAGCTACACTGAGCCTACTTCAACAAAATATTCAATCAAATCAGTCATCCAAGATTGCAAGGTAAGGTATGAACATATCCTCTAAATAAAAACTGTATTTAAATACACAAATGCACTTAACTTTTACCTACCATTACATTTTGCACTACAAAAATAACACATCTGGAAGACTTCAGATAATCATCTCTTTTGACTGGCTAGCTTTGATGCCCCCCATGATGCATTTTGCCCTCTTTGTTGCCAGGACATATTGCTGACTCTCACTGAACCTGCTGTCAATCAGCACCACCAGATCCCTTTCTGCAGGGCTGCTCTCCAGCCACTTCTCCCCCAGTTTATACTCACGCTCACTGTTACTCCATCCTAGGTTCAGAATCCAGCATTTCAACTTCTTAAATTTATTTCCATAAATATTTTCATTATACCACAATGCTTCAATCTATCTAGATTTCTCTGCAAGGCATCTTCCTAACTAACTCCTGTTGGTTTTATACGAATATCAATGTTGCAACTTGTCTCGTTTGACATTTGGTCTTACTCTGTTGTGTCCCTGCCCTGATCTACCTCCTTTTTTTCTGCAGAAATGTGCTTATAGCTTTCCATTAATTTTGATCTATAAGCTGATTTTACAGTATTTTTCTAGGCATTTGCTGGCTATCATAATTTGTAAAGCATGTTCTTTAAGGCCAACAAAGAAAGGTTTTGCACCTCATAAGACGAGCTCTAGTCAAGAGAGGATGTGGATGCGCAAAAGCAAATAGCAAATGTCAACGTTCTGATATGGGACTTTTTTTAATAGAGTGAATGAGGTATTTAAAGACACATCAGGGCATTAGAAACACACCTCTGGCTAATGGCAGCGGATATGTCCTTCTAAAAAGCTTTGGAAATGTTGATATGCAATTTTTTCTGTATATTTTTTAAGTTGCCCACCTCCCCCACTTCTATTTGGGCCTGACAGATGGAAGTTGCATTTCTGAATAACTGATTACCACTGAGAGATGATGAGACAGGGAAGAAATTAAAATATATGCACTGGGAATATGGCTGAAAAGTTCACCTCAGTTGCTGCAAATGAGCAAATGGAAATCTGCTGGCAGTTACATTAAAAATTATCTCTAGTGCATAATACTTTAAATCAATATAAACTTAAGTATTTAAGATAATACAAACTAAATTTCATTTTTTTAAATAGCTTAAAACAGTAGAGTAGAAGAAATTTTACTTGGAACATTTCAGGTTATCAAAAATCAAATGTTTCAGTGAGATTTCTTTGCATTATTTCTATTATAGTAAGTAAATAATGAAGAAAAGTGTAATTAAAGAAATGTAATGCAGAAAATGTTTTCAGGGCTCTGAGTGCAGCAAACAGGTCCCACAACTTCCTTCCCTCTTCCCTAATAACCTCAAGATCAGCTCTGACATGGTGTAGCCATAACCTGGGGTCAGTCCTGCTACAAGAAAGAGCAACAGGATGCTGTGTGTGAGATGCCCTCAGGTCAGGAGCAGCATTTCAGCTCGGGGCTGTTCCCCTGGGCCCCATCTGAGCAATGCTGTAGCTATGCCTGTGTTCAGCACTGCAGCTCACTCTCTACTTCTGCTGGGTTGAATTCCAGAGTCACCTCAGACCTGCCCATCACCACGGGCTGTGGTGAACACTGGTTACCACCCCTGTCTCTGGCTGGGTGCTGTGGGTCTGAGCTGTGCTGGCGAGAGCACTGCCCTACACCTCACCATTACCATCAGATCAGGGCTCGCCTGCCCTCATCCTGCAGCTGCTCCTGACAAGGAAAGATCTGAAGTGTCCCTGGGATATTCCTGAAATGACATAAAACCATGAAAATAAAGTGTAAAGCAAAAATAAAACCAATTTTAGTGATCTTTAAGAAAACAACAGGGGAAAATTGTCAATTATCTTCTACAGTAAGCAAACTTTACCAGGAGCTTTCCTGAAACTCTGAATGTAATTTTATTTTACTCTTTCATTTAAAAATATTTTTTTCATAATTCATAGCTTGAAACAGGATTTCTGCTGACATGAAAACCATCTGCCTCAGCACAGCAGGTAGGAACTAAATGAAACAGATTATGCCTTAGAACTGGTATTAAAAATGCAGTTCACTTGACTAATATAAGTAAACAGTCCAAACAAAACAAACCAAAAGCACAAAGTTTAGTGTGCATAAATAGACTAGCAGCTCCCAAAAATGCCACATGCAATTTTAGGACAATAAATACAAAGTGAATTGTACTGTCCTGGCAGAAAAAAAATCCCTGGAGTTTGAAGACATCTATAAACCCTAAGTTTGGAAGCACAAATTATTACTGTACAAAAGTTGAAATAGCTGTGATTCTTAAATGTGTTCTATTGCTGATTAAGGCAGACTGAAGCCAACAAAAGTGTAGAGAAGTGTCACCCAAACCCAGGTCGTGTGCACAATAATCTGTAAAACTGAAGCCATTTTACAGCAGTATAGCTAGTCATGCAGGAAGAAAAGGTTGTGTTGAGCCCTTTCTAGTAATAATAGCATTTTAAAAGAAAAAAAAATAGGAAAATTTCTACAACCCACAAAAAAACCCCAACCAAAACACCCTGCCTACTGAGTTCTTGAATGATGTATAGAATATATAGAATGATATACAGAATCATAGAATGGTTTGGGTTGGAAAGGACCTTAAGATCATCCAGTTCCAACACCCCTGCCATGGGCAGGGACACTTCACACTAAACCATATCACCCAAGGCCTCCTCCAACCTGGCCTTGAACACTGCCAGGGATGAAGCATTCACAACCTCCCTGGGCAACCCATTCCAGTGCCTCACCACCCTCACACTGAAGAATTTCTTCCTTATATCCGATCTAAACTTCCCCTGTTTAAGTTTTAACCCGTTACCCCTTGTCCTACCACTACAGTCCCTAATGAAGAGTCCCTCCCCAGCATCCCTATAGGCCCCCTTCAGATACTGGAAGGCTGCTATGAGGTCTCCACGCAGCCTTCTCTTCTCCAGGCTGAAAAGCCCCAACTTCCTCAGCCTGTCTTCATAGAGGAGGTGCTCCAGTCCCCTGATCATCTTGGTGGCCTCCTCTGGACTTGGTTAACGTTAACGCAAACTACATGTTCTTTACCCTGGCGCTACTTCCTGAGGTGAAATTCGCTCCACCTTCCTTCAAATCCATGGGCGGCTGGATGGACGCAGGGCCCTGCAGAGGACACGTGTGACACAGGGGTGCCTGCGGCAGCTCCCTGCGGCCCCGCAGGGTCCTCTCGCACGCTCCTTCCCTCCGCATCAAGCAGCAGCCGCCCTGTCCCTCCCGAGCCCGCCGGGCCCTGCCCCAGCCCCTCCGCCTTCCCCTCAGACCCCGGCAGCCCTCGCCGCCACTCCGGCACCCATCCGGAGCCTGTGGCAGCCCCTAACCGAAGCCTGCCTTGCGCCGTGGCCGTCCCGCCTCGCCCTAGCCGCCCTCCGCCTTCCCGCCTCGCCCTGCCGCCCTTCTCGTTACCACGGCGACGGGAGAAGCCGCCCGGCACCGTCCACAACGGGCGCTGGGAGCGGCGGGCAGGGGAGGCCATGGGCGGGAGCCGGGGCGAGAGGGGGCAGCGGGGGAGACCGGGCTGCGGAGCCCATCCCGCGGCCGTAGAGACATCGAGGGCGAAAAGAGCGACGGGGGGAGAGCGGCAGGTAACGGGAGGGGAGGGGCAGCCGCGGGTCCGGGACGTGCCGGGAGTGCCCCGGGCTCCTCAGGTGCCCGGCACAGCCAGGGCTGCTCCGGTTCCTGTGCTCCGTGGAGCCGAGGGTGGTGGTGCTGTGGCAGTGTCACCTCCGGTGCTGGTCCCTGTTAGAGCCGTGACTGCCCTGTGGCAGTGTCGCCTCAGGTGCTGGGTGCCCTGTTAGAGCCATGACTGCCCTGTGGCAGTGTCACCTCTGGTGCTGGGTGCCCTGTTAGAGCCATGACTGCCCTGTGGCAGTGTCACCTCTGGTGCTGGTCCCTGTTAGAGCCGTGACTGCCCTGTGGCAGTGTCACCTCTGGTGCTGGTCCCTGTTAGAGCCATGACTGCCCTGTGGCAGTGTCACCTCTGGTGCTGGGTGCCCTGTTAGAGCCATGACTGCCCTGTGGCAGTGTCACCTCCGGTGCTGGTCCCTGTTAGAGCCGTGACTGCCCTGTGGCAGTGTCACCTCTGGTGCTGGTCCCTGTTAGAGCCGTGACTGCCCTGTGGCAGTGTCACCTCCGGTGCTGGTCCCTGTTAGAGCCGTGACTGCCCTGTGGCAGTGTCACCTCTGGTGCTGGGTGCCCTGTTAGAGCCATGACTGCCCTGTGGCAGTGTCACCTCTGGTGCTGGGTGCCCTGTTAGAGCCATGACTGCCCTGTGGCAGTGTCACCTCTGGTGCTGGGTGCCCTGTTAGAGCCATGACTGCCCTGTGGCAGTGTCACCTCCGGTGCTGGTCCCTGTTAGAGCCGTGACTGCCCTGTGGCAGTGTCACCTCCGGTGCTGGTCCCTGTTAGAGCCGTGACTGCCCTGTGGCAGTGTCACCTCTGGTGCTGGGTGCCCTGTTAGAGCTATGACTGCCCTGTGGCAGTGTCACCTCTGGTGCTGGGTGCCCTGTTAGAGCCGTGACTGCCCTGTGGCAGTGTCACCTCTGGTGCTGGGTGCCCTGTTAGAGCTATGACTGCCCTGTGGCAGTGTCACCTCTGGTGCTGGGTGCCCTGTTAGAGCCATGACTGCCCTGTGTCAGTGTCACCTCCAGTGCTGGTGCCCTGTGGATCCAAGGCTGCAGTGCCGCATGGCAGAGTCCACACATCTGTCTGTACTGGTATCCATGCCTTTGGGAGCCCCTCTGCTAACCACCACGAGGAATTCGGGCTTTAATGTGTTTGGTTCCTGTTCTTGCATGCCAGGCTTGCCCCACGTCCTTGTGTGCAGCTGAACCCACAGAACTGGAGTGGCCCCAGCAACAGTCATGTTCTGATCTTTCTGCCAAAGTACTTGTGTATCTCAGTGTTGCGTCTGCTGAGTAAAGGAGTGAATCATCAGTAGGAGTCCAAAATTGTGTTGGAGAGCAAGTATAGCCTGGGTATAGATTAATTGGGGTGTGTTGATGAATGCAGCCGTAGGTCTGGTACATACTTACATTTTTATGTTCCAATGTGTCTTGGCAAATCACTGACATCACACAACGGAGAATGACCCAAAGCAGACCTCCCTGGATGGAAATCCAGGGTTATCCTCAAGCTCGCACCTCCTCTAGTATCTCAGTGCTGCACTGAGTGCAAGAGTTACTGACACTGAGCTGAGCTAACCTCAGAAGTTTTCATCTTGCCCATTCCAGCCTGTAATTAGAGCTACATTCCCCTGTTATTTGCAGTGGAAGAATCACAGAAACTGAAAGGAAAGCATAGAACTACCCAGTATGCACTACTTGGCCGTGTAAATGCATGCATTTAAGTATCTGAATGATGTAGTTATGTTATTTCAACAGGTTAAAAGAATTAAGAATAACATGGAGCAGGACTTAGAAGCATTTCAGGAACAAGCTGTCGCTAAGTAAGTAATGACTTAGTGTCTGGGAGTTGAATATACAATGAGATTGAGTTATGAGGGTTTATTAAAAAATGTGAAACATAAAATATTACTGATTTTAGAAGCAAACATGATTATTTTTCAATTTCTCCTGCTGCTTTCTATGCAAACTAGGGAGATTAGTGATAATTAAGACAGCAAACCTTACTGCTTTAGGCAATAATCTACTGACTGTTAGTTAATTATTTCTTTTATATATTCATACCTGAACCAAAGGGGGAAAATGAAAGTTATGTGGGGTTTTATTAAGATGTTAAGAAATGGCATTTGAAACTGTTTTAAAAAATAGTTGAAGTTGCTGGGCTACAGCAGCTCTTAAAGCATTCAAAAATCTTAAAAACAAGGCTATTGATTGCTAAAACCCTGGTCTTATATTGCACAGGTAAGAACCACAGAAGTTCTTCCTAATTATTAAGTGCATTTTTCATCACACCATGATCATCACTTTTGACATAATCCAAGTTTACTTATTTTAGTGCTATCTAAAAAAACATTAGTACAGCAGATCATCTTTCTAAAGAAGTGTAAAAATGGGTGAGATTTGATATAATACCTCATCCTGTCCAGACTGATCAAGGAACACAACAATATAAAAAGTACTTCCCCATATAAATATAATACTTAGCTATTATAATTTGTAAATAAACTTATTACCCATTTTTCATATTAAATAGTTTAATCTATCATTATTACCCTGAAGCAGTCCAAGATAATATGACAATATGACACATACTAAGTGTAAAGTCTTTCATTAAATAACAGAAATATATATTCTATCACATCTTATTCTGGACCAAGAAAGCTTTAATAGGATTTGAAAGTGTGCTCTGTTGTACTGAAGAACAATGTGTGCACTTCTCATGATAGGAAAAAATTGCTGCAGTAAAATATTATATTCTGAACAATGTGTCCCTATTTTTGGCTCTAAGGGACATTCTTTTTGTTAGTGAAATGACTGGTAAATACAGTCATATAAAAACTTGAATTTTAAAAATAATCAAAATATCGCTATTCTTTGGGTACTATTTTAACACGACAGAAGCCAGTTTCAGGAGTTCAGACTCTGCCTTGCCTTTGTTGTAATTGACACATGGGAAATTTCAGGTTATTGCAGATGAATCTAGACAGTGATTTGTCCCATCCTAAACCAGCTATTCTCAGTAGCTATTTATTTCCATGAACTGTAAAACGAACCTGAAAGAGTAGTTTGAAATACACATCTAATGGCAGGAGATATTCATTTCAGTCTATGCTGAGAGTATTCCAGAGATAATGCAGATAGCTTTACAGTTTGGGAAGGTGATCGAATAATGCTGGTGGAAATCATGACAATTACATCCCAGCTGCAAGAATTCATAAGTCACAAATTATCCATCCACAGCTGTGTGTGATTCTGTATGGCTGAAAATTGTTAAATAAATTTGGTTTAATTCGTGTAATGGAATTTTGGGATAGAAGATTCTAAAGGACTATTGTATCACAAGAGGTTTATATATTTCCTATTTTTAAAGCAAGTTTAAAGAATATAAAATGAATCAATATTGGTCTAGAAACTGGGTTAAGGATCAATGGCAAGTGAATGAACCATGTAAGATGGAAATCTTTGTTAACGTTGTTCTGCATAAGTTTTGCTTGTTTAGCCTAAATATGGCCATGCATATTTTCCTATTTGTCAGCAAACCTGAGTAGTAAGGGAGGAAGGCATGAAAGAAAGACTGACAGCATGAACCAAACATTTCTTAGAATGTCAGTTTCTGAATTACAACTTTATTCTAAAGTGTATAGACAATAATAATCTTTCTATGTCTTTTGAGAAACAAACAGAAAAATACTGATCTGTGCAGAACTCCAAAGAAAAGGACAGATAAATAGAGCTAGAAAGGCCTAACTAGTGCAAAATTGTTTGTGATAAAGACTCAGAGATGGCAAAACTTGTTACCTGGATTTTGGGTTGTCTAAATTTGGAAGTATTTAGATTTTACATTAAGATAAACAGTCATTAATGACAGCAGAATATGAATAATCTCTATTTTCACCAATTTGGAAAGAGAATAAAACAAATCTAAGAGCTTGCCTACATCACTTTAAAATGGAGATACCTGTGTTTTCTGCTGTTTCAAAGTAAATGCAACTAAGCAAAAAAGATCTGCCACTTGCTTAAGTGCAATTCATTACTTCCATGTATGAAGAATCCATTTGATGTATGCCTTCAGTGAGGTGGGAATGCTGAATGCATATGAGTAAAAGACCATAAGCATACTTCTTCACTTTAGGGGAATACTTGTTCCTTTGTGTGTTTGTTTACCTGATGACATATTAAACAAAATATATCAGTTTTCCATGTTTTCCACATTCACATCCAGTGACCACAGAATCATAGAATGGTTTGGGCTGGAAGGGACCTTAAGATCATCTAGTTCCAACCCCCCTGCCTGTAATTAATAATTACAGCAGCTAGTAGTATCTCTATGCTAGTAGGTGGGGATAACTGCCAAAGACATCCCTATGCAGATCTATTTGTAATACCACAACCACAATACAGAGTAATTCTGGTAGTAGAACAGTAGCAGTAATCGACAGCTTCAGGTACAGCTTTCCTTTTTCAGCTGCAGCTGTACCTACAGGATCTAAGTAAAGAATTAGAGAGAGAAGGTGAAGATAGACTGAGAAGCTGTTTTGGAAGGGGGTTTTTTTTCAACACTACCTTTTATATATTGGTGGTTCTATGTTTAAGAAGCATGCAAGAGTTGTTGAGAGAAGATTTTCTAGCCACAGCTGCAGGACTTGCTTTCTTCGGGATGATCTGAAGGAGACAGGTGAAACTGAAGAGGGAAAGATGTCAGCCATGACATCCGAAAGGGTATTTGAAAGGGTAACCCAATGATCCATGCTAGAAGTTGCATTTCCACTTGCATAACAATATTTAGATGATACATGTGACGTGTAATAAGGTGCCTGTTTCTGAAGGCTAAAATTAGATAGCTGAGTCATTGCTAGTGGTTCACCAAAGTGTTGCCACCTGACATTACATGAGGCTGGAAGGGCACGTCCTTAGAGCAATATCAAAGAAAAGGTAGTCCTGATGCATTGTCACTTCATCTTCTGTTTTCAAAATGCCATTTTATATTGCACCCAGAGGGAATCCAAGCTTGCTTTATCATTAATGCTATTTTGAGATGAGTTTCAGGCCCTCAAAGGGGGGGCATTTTTGTTTTGTGATCCGTACATCACAGTGTAATACTTGCTTGCACTTTGGTTATTATCATTCTGTGACTCATATTAAATTTTTAAGATGGCATTGCTAACAGTTTTAACATTAAAAAGATATTAAGATTTATATTTGCATTTAAAAAGCCTTTCCAAGCTTAGCATAATGATGAAGTTTTAAGGCTTTGTTGATAAAAAAGTTTTAAAGAATTTTATGATAGAAAATCATGTTGAGTTTTAATTATAATACTGTAAATCTAACAAATTTGCTCCATTTTCCTGTAGCAATTATCAAAACAAGCAATATGCATCACTTAAGAACAAAAAAATGTATATTCAATAGACACCTATCCATGCTAAGGAATTCTTTTTTTAGTGTAGTGCGTTCAGAAGTTGAGCATGCAGGGTATGAAATGCAGGGTGTATGGGACCAGTGCTTGACCCAGAGCACAACCTACAGACAGGGGATTTCAACATGGGCACGAGAAGGGCAGACATTTGGAGAGCTGGCTTCACTGCTGCAATATGAAACATTACCACAAAAGAAAGGAAGCATTTTCATGCTAGCATTCACACAAGATGGTGGTATCAACTACCAGGAGTAAAAGCAGCTGCTTACATGAAGTCTTGGTTTGCACAGTCACTTAAAGTGAGGAGCACATTAGCTGGCTTACATGTTCTTCAGCACTGTGCTGGCAGCCTGCTCAGCAGTTGAAGGCTCACTGGCAAGAGGGATATTGCCTCTGAACACATGGCTCTGTGTTTGGTTAAGTGCAGTTCTGCTAAAGTAGAGCTCCTAATTGCTTGGCACATTCTCTTTTGTCCCCCAAAAAACATACGCAAGATTGCAATGTTCGTGACACAAAATGACATTCTGTGCTACTTTTGGGTACTGAAAGCCTCTCCAGCACTTCCTAGGATGGAGCAGATACAGGCACACTGCTGTGCTTTTTATCATTAACCCTTTCCTAGGTTCCTGCTTCATTATTCACATGCTGCATGGTCTTTTGTCACTGTGTGACTGTCTCTATGGCAATTATTTCATAAAATAATAGCTATGCTCATTTTAAGGAAATAGCTATGCTCATTTTAATGAACCATTGTGCCACAGAGATATTACAATGGCTGCAAACTGATTAGCGATCAGAAAGGCACTTCTTGTGCACATAGAGGCACACAGAGGTGTGTACCGTCAGCAGTCAAGAGAATACATACCATTTAAGTTTTTATAAATGAAAGAACCAATTCAATTATAACCAGTGGCCATCACTTTTACCTTGGGGGAAAATGCCAGTGAGATAAGTAATATTATTAAAAGGAAAATGGAGCATGTCATAACTCAAAATGATGTCACAGCATCCTGAGACCATTTTAAGTGAAGAAACTCATTTTACAGAAGGCTAAATTTATTATCACAAAAAGTAATAGGTTACAATACATCTTTTTGCATCAGTTTAGCTATCAAGAGGGATAGTTGATAAATTTATGAAAGAATACGATTGTTGGCTCTATCAACGGGGAATTCAATACAGGATTCTAATCAAAACCAAAAAAGAATAAGAAGAGACTTGAAAATTATGCAACAGTATCAGGAAATAGAAGCGTAGATTAAACCTCAGTTGTACAATGAATGCTGTGTAACCTGCTCTAGGTGGCCCTGCCTTGGCAGAGGGGTTGGACTGGATGATCTCCAAAGTTCCTTTTCAACCCTAATGTCCCTGTGATTCTGTGAATACACTGTGACAAATGCAAAAAGGGAAGATAAAGCAGATGTACCACTGACAGTTTACTAACAGTGTAACTGGTTGAGATAAGGGTGAGGGAGTTGACAGTGGGGAAACAACACTGACTATATTTGTACTTTCATTTAGATACAGCAGTAATTGGATACACTAACCTCTAAATAGCTGCAAAGGGAAATATGCAGAAATTTGCACAAAGATCAGATCATACCATTGATAACAGTAATTTTAAGATTTTAAATGGGAATAATCTTTTTCATGGCCAAGATGTAGTTGCAATGACTAAAGAACATGTGACAAAGATAAGATAAAAGTATGTCTTCTACAAAAATTAATCATAGAATCATAGAATCATAGAATAGTTAGGGTTGGAAAGGACCTTAAGATCCTCTAGTTCCAACCCCCCTGCCATGGGCAGGGACACCTCACACTAAACCATGCCACCCAAGGCTCTGTCCAACCTAGCCTTGAACACTGCCAGGGATGGAGCATTCACAGCTTCCCTGGACAACCCATTCCAGTGCCTCACCATCCTTACAGTAAAGAACTTCTTCTTTATATCCAATCTAAATTTCCCCTGTTTAAGTTCTAACCCATTACCCCTTGTCCTATCACTACAGTCCCTAGTGAAGAGTCCCTCTCCAATAATAAAGCTGTAGATTAAGGTAACATAAATAGAATCTCTTATTTAGAAAAAAAAAAAAGTAAACCAATTAAAACTAGAACAGGTAAGGACAAAGGTATTAGAAAAGCTCTAAAAAAGAAATGAGAAGTTGAAAAGTTTATAGCCAGTTAACTCATGGGAACAGGATGTGCAGGTAAGAGATTGTAAAACAATTGTGTGGGAACAAAATGTTTACAGAAAGTGAAATGAAAGACATGCTACCCCTCAAAAGTTTAAAACTGAACACATTAATCCACTGGTTAAAAACAGTCAGGGAAAGGTTTTCTTTTGCTCCAGTGAGATACGTGCTTAGTATAAAATTATCTACAGCCAACGTTCTGTGTATGACTTTTCCAAAACCAAATTAAGTTGATAAATGACACAAAGCAAGTGATACAATAGTAAGTCTGCTAAAGACTTTTATCAGAAACATTGTCTGAACTAATTCTGATATAGAATTAATATCTCAATTTAAGTAAACTGAGATTAAATTAAAGTCTTCAGTGATTGAGAAATAACAGATTGGGTTTGGTGATGTGTAATTAATCACAGCGATACAAAATAAACTTGACTTTTTTTTCCAAATGACTAGATGGAAATAAAGTTTTATAGAAAATTTATGGGCTCCTATACATAGTGAAGCAATTTGTTCAATAGCTCAGCCTTCTTTGCAGCAGTCCAAAAGCACCTCTGAATGTTAATGGAATAAAATTCCCCTTCTTTATTTTATGGGGAGGAATTAGGCAAGAGTGTACATTGTCTCAAACATCATTTTTCCCAAACTCTAGAATTCCAGGTTAATTCGATAAGAAGCAGTAAATTAGGAAAATAAACAGGAACATTTTAATAAACATTTTTAATTATGACATAAAAATAAAATCAAACTGGAATTTTTCCCAGGAAGATGAACAGATCCATGAGTTCTAGAAAGAGTCTGACTTTTAAATAAATAATTGCAAATGTAAAATGCCAGCTGTAAATGTACAGGTTGAGAGGAGCTACCAGCTCATAAAACAATTGAGCTTAACTGGGCAATAAACTTCAGTAAAGAAATGTCATATACCCCAGAAAGACTGTAACATTTTGATGTGAAATTGTCATTTTCTACAAATAAAATGTTCTAGAGAGTAGAAAGAATTATACAATCTCTTGCATAAAAAAGCATCCAGAACCAAATTTTCTATAGTCTGTATCTTTCTTATCTCATTTTTTTTATTTCTATTCATCATCAAATACAAAGTTGGTATCAAATGGATTTAGAATAAAGAAATCTCCATGCTAAAGTTCAGATACTTTGTGTATATGTGCTAAACGGTATACATCAGCTGATTTAAACTTTGCTTCACACTGTCCAGACAAAAGCAGTTTCTAATATAGCATAAATTCACCATACATCATTATTCTGCTACTTAGGACACATCATATTCTAGAAGCAGCAGAGTAAGACATTGCCTATTGTTGATAATGAAGTTGTAATGCAGGGGGTGTATTCCAAATTTAACCTCAGAACTCTGGAAAAAAAATAAAATGTATATGTTGCAGATATTATACAAACCTCTATGAAATCCACCACACAGTCCCCCAAAGAGAAGTTCTTTTTCAAAATGCACTTCTGTGCTTTGTAGTAGAATAAAACCTTCCTATTATTATACAAGTCACCTTGTTATGTAAGTCCATTTTCCACACACAAAATGGGAAAACAGTGTAGAGTTGAACTAGCAATTAAGTATTGTGCTTTGCTTTAAAGCTGGCTGTTTAGTAACAAACTGCTTTCATCCTTATGTACTCTTACTGGGAAGTCCTGTGCCCAGTAGCAACTTAATATTCAGCTTCTCCAGCTTTGTCCATTGAGGTTTGGGCCTGGATATTTTCAACTTAACTTACGCTTACATCACAGCTCATCCCTGAAGGAGTAAAAGGATATCAAACAGCATTTAAGCTAGACAAATAGTTCAGAATATGTTAAATACTCTGATTTTTACTTTAGGCAAACTAAAGATGGATGAAATGAGATTCTACCTGCATTTGAAGGCATCATTTAACGTTCCCATTTCTTTCTTCCTGATATTGAAAAAGTAATTATTTCCATTAGAATTAAAATAAAATCTTAGCAATGTAACTAAAAAAATTGTTTTTTCCCTTATTCTGTATTTGAAAAAATAAATCTCTGTTTTTTACATTATTAGAACTTCTGCATGTGAAACTGAACTTCCGGAACTAGTGCATCAAATTGATATTGTGGTAAACAGCAAGAAAGTGGAATGGGAAAGGAAGATGAAAGTTTTAGAAGCAAAGATGGATATCCAGAATCAAGAATTAACGAGTGCCCAAAGCGAACTGGATCAAAAAGGTCAAGAGGTATTTAAGAATATCACATTCTATAAAGAAAGTATTTATTCTGGTGGTTAGTTAATAGTATGCTCTAAATGCTCTGTAAGAAGATGTGTTTGTTCTAGCATGTAAAAATACCAAACACCCTCTAAAGGTCACTAATTATCCTTAGTGTTATGCCTTAAAGTGTGCTTCTGTTCCAAAAAGTGATTGTAAAAATGTCATTGAAAGTCTCATATTCCTTCTGTTTCCCTAAAGACTAAATTGAATATCCTCAGTTTACCTGTAAAAAGATAACGTGATGTTTTTTCTAAATGCCAACACTTCTAGTTTCATCAAAAATTTTAAATAGAAATGTACAGTTCAAAAAGTTTCAGAAAATTACATCTTTGTATTTCCTGTTTACACCTGATTTTTATTATTTTACATGATATACTGTCTTTGTATGATAATTTTATTATTAAGAGTGAAGATCCAAAGTGTATCACCACTTAAGACTTGCTTATCAAACTGACAGCCACAGTGTACCTGATGTTGCCTGTACTTCACAGTCTTGTCTTCTGAATATTCATTTAGAAGCATCAGTAAATCCTAGCACAACATTCAGTTCTAGTTCAAGACATCTGAAGTTAGGTGTTTACAGTTGGGCATCATCGTGTGAGCTAGGTGTCTTGAACTGCCAGAGGGAGTTTTGAAAATGAAATAACTCTCCCTAATGAGCAATTATGAACTTGCCCTTAGTCACTGCAGCCAGAGAAGCCAAGAGAATAATTCATCTAATCCAGTCCTTAAAGCATCAATTTATTTGCCTGTATGGAGATGTTACCTGAAATATTTTTGCATATTCTACCTATCTTCCAGCTGCTCTCACCTGAAAAATATAGATGTCATGTATGCTCTTTGTCATATTTCTCAGGTCTCTGTGCAACTCAGGTAATTCAAGATTTCTCAAATGGCACTTTACTTAGGAAGCTGAAATGAGACTACAGTATCTCCCAATAATTTGAACATAACTAGTTGAAAGTCATTAATAGGGTTGTGTAAGCCATTCAAGCAAAACTTGCTTAATGGAGCACAGCAGTTCATAAAGTGGGGTCAGAAAAACTGCATTAAATGGTCTTTCATGACAGGCTCATACAGTATTATCATTAAGTCATAGCATAAGCATACAGTGAGACTTTTTACTATAAAATCCCTAACTTGATTTTGACACAATGTGGGTTCGCGGTGTCCAGTTTTGTTATTAAGTTACTGAATGAGTATATATTTTTAGCACCTATCTTTTAAGCACATGCCTGCTTTCAAGGTTTCAAATTACTAATCCAAAAATGATATACTTTGGAACACTTCAGAAAAGGTAAGTTTGAATACTTATTGTAACTGTAGGTGAGACTACTTCAACAGAAACTGGAAAACTTACAGAAAACTAAATATGAAATGGCTCAGAATTATGAAATTCAGCTTCAAGAACTGAAATCTGAGGTAAGAAAACTGTCAATTTAATGATTTTATGATTGCACTATAAAGAACCTAATGCCTAATGGTATAGATGTACCTTTATGGATTTGGGAAAGATGAATCATGTCATACAAATGATAATGACTTCAGCTTCTTACCAGGCTCCAGTGTCATTTCTGTAGTGACATGTCCAAATTCTTTTGATGGATTTTGATGTGACTGCAACATCTGTTATAAAGGCAGATACTTGATGTCCTGACTAATAAACCAAAACCTTGGTGAATGAATAAAATACATAATTAGATTCAGCTCAGTAAGATTCTGATGCACATCAGGAATATTTAGACTTAAACTGCTCTCATCATGTCTTTGCCACAAGTTTTTCTGGGTTTAGTTTGCCTGATTTACAGGGATTATTGATGTGGTCTGATAGCTCTCCATAAGGGAACATAGTATCAAAACTAGAGTAACTTGGACTATTAATGCTGGGAATTTGGTTTGGCTTTATTTATTTCAGAGTGTACTTGCAGCCCAAAAAAAGCAACCATGTTCTGAGCTGCATCAAAAGACACATAGCCAGCAGGTCAAGGGAGACGATTCTCCCCCTCTATTCCACGCTTATGAGACCCCACCTGGAGTGTTGTGTTTAGCTCTGGGGTCCTTAGCACAGGAAAGACATGGACCTGTTAGAGCAGGTCCAGAGGAGAGCCACAGAGATGATCAGGGGACTGGAGCATCTCTCCTATGACAAAAGGCTGAGAGAGTTTAGGCTGTTTAGAGTGGAGAAGAGAAGGCTCTGGGAAGACCTTATTGCAGCTTTTCAGTACTTAATGAGGGCTTATAAGAAAGATGGGGAGAGACTTTTTGCCAGGGCCTGTAGTAACAGAAGGACCAAGGTTTTTAAACTGGAAGACAGGAGATTTAAATTGTACATAAGGAATAATATTTATTTCTTTTAAATGAGCGCTCTGAGGCGCTGTTACAGGTTGCCCAGAGAAGCTGTGGCTGCTCCATCCCCTGGTAGTGTTCAAGGCCAGACTGGACAGGGCTTGGAGCAAGCTGGTCTAGTGGAAAATGTTGTGGTCTAGTGGAAGCCTGTTGCAGGGGACTTGGAGTAGACAATCTTTAAATGCCCCTTCCAACTCAAACCATTCTGTGATTCTGTGACAGTCTTTAGCTGTGTTTGTCCTGTGTCTGTACTTTTGTCTCTTCATTATTTTCCACTTTAATCATGAATCTAAATTCTTGCAAACTTCAGTCTATTCTGTTTTGCAGATTTTAACAAGTTAACGTGCATAATTCTGCATTTTTTTTTTGTTTGTTTTTCCTTCTATTCTACTGTTTCCTTCACTAGATTCTCCTACCAAGGGTTTAGTGTTAAAATTAAAAATTCCCAGTCATTAAACTTACCATGGAGTCATTGGATTGCATGAATTGGATATCATTATATTCATTTAGAGGTGATAACACCACCCAAATCCATAAAATGGCTAAATGTATAGCTTACTTTTAAGTGCATGTTCTCTGTTATTTTTTTTATATATGGAAATTGGTTTGGCAAACAGCTCTGTGTGTAAGCAGTAAATGCTTTGGTTGTTATATAATTAACACTTTAAATTATTTTGCGAAGTACCTAGAAATAAATGCTGTTTTATAATTGACACAAATTACAGGAAAAGAAACAGTATCTTAGCATGATCACTGAGAAGATAAACACCATACAATGAAAAACTGTGACTTTTTACATGGCAGTTGTAAAGTACTCTTAGCAATGCAGAACTATCCCCTAAAATACAGCAGATCTGTTTTCTCATCCTTTTTCACATTTGCTGAAATATTTTTCATTCAATTTTTATTTATCATAAGCTAAAAATGGGTTTATGTTACGTGTTATTGCTCAGAACTTCACTGAAAGGGAACTTTAGGAAACTGTAACTTTCAAAATGTTGATTGTGAAGCTGTTCATTACCTGTAAGTCCTTTCCTTGGGTCAGTACAATCTGTTTTCTCTGTGGTTTTGTTGTTGTTTTTTTTTTACCTTGGGTCAGTATGATCTGTTTTTTCTGTGTTTTTTTTTAACAGTCTTATACCTCCTAATCCACAAGCTTCTCTCTGTAAACCTGGTTATAGTTCTTGCCAGGCTTCTGCATTTTACCCATCATTCAGACAACCTAACCTTTCTTTGAATTTTCTGATTGCTTCTTCTTTTATCTTTATGCAACAAGTTTGTATTTCTAGCTCTTAAGAATATGCATCATTTTCCCAGTCTATGTGTCCAAACATTTCCTTTCTATCAGTCATTCTGTTTATTTTACCAAAGGTTCCTGCAGTGATGCCATTTGCATTTTTTTTTCCCAATTCCCATTCGTCTCCTTTCACCATACCACATTTCTTCATGAAATATCCATCCTGAAAAGTGCCTAAGTTAGGAGGCCTGCCTAGATTCTCTATGTGACGAACAGAAAACTTGCCTGTCAAAACAATTCCAGTTCATTCCAGAAAAATTCCTGTGACAGACAGTAGGTCTATTTTGCTCTGCTCCGCCAGCTTTTGCCACATCTCCTTATTCAGTTTCTTTCTTAAATTACAGTGCTGTGGTGTCTACAATAGAATGACTTCAGTTTCCCTGACTCTGAGCTGCACAAACTCATACCTAAAGTCTCAAGCTTCCCTGACAATACCAAATTTCCTTTGTCTCTTTTGGTTCTTACCCTCACTTGAAAGTTAGACCTCCTTCTCTGCTGTATAATCTTAAAAGCTAAAATTTAGTTTCGCACAAATGGGTGTGTTGCTATTTACCAGTAACATTGTATTTTTCTCTGCAGATGTATTCTTAAAATCCTTCCCAATTTTTGTTCCTTCCTAATTTTGGTACAAATAGGATCTCTTTTTCTCACTCTCAGAATGCTAGCCTATTCAGAACAAATCTCTCTGTTATACTCTTGCTTCTGTGGTCCTCTGTGCTTTTTAACCTTGCTCCTGATAAAAGCAGCTATTTAATAACCAACATTCCCACTGAATTGTGTGTCTTTTGAATGAAGAAAAATCAGTGTTTTTCTTGTATTGGGGAAATAATTTCTGATATGTTACCTGAAGCTCTTAGGGCGCACTGCTGCACTCATGCAAATATACAACACTTTCATAATTAAATAGCAAAAACTTTAGGGGCTTATCTTCATTACTTTTCTCCATACTTTTTTTCAATATTGTTTGGTAGTTATTCTCCTTTTGAAAATGACAGAAATTCTTCAGCAAAAGAATAAGAGTCCATTCTTGCTCTAAGCACTTTGGCAACTAATTGCCTCACTTACACATTTAAAAGCTAGATGGCTACATCTGAGCTAGCTCAGGCTTCCTTTAGTATCAAGGAAATAGACACCCCTAGAATATAATTCATGTCAGTTTGTGACAAGAATTTCAGATAACTGAAATGACTAAGCTTTTGAAGGCAGCTTTTCTAATGCAGAGTAACTCAGGCTTGGATGGCTACTAAACTTAGATAAAGTCTTCCACCCCAGAGCTCACTAAAATGCCAGAACTCACTTGTGCTCCGCGCAAAAAGAACAACTTGGATGTAATTTTTAAATCAAATATCTAGCATTAAATTGAAGGAATCTTGGATTTTAGTCTAGTTACTGGTCATGATAACATCCAGACAATAATGTGTGAGATATCCTACTTTCTTTAATTTAATAGTAAAATAATTATATATTCTCATTTTGGATATTCTGTTCCATTTTGGACTGGTTTGCTGAAGTGTTGGATCCTGTATTTCCTTACCTTTTCACATGAAGTCTAATAACTTCATGTGAGTTTGCTCTTCCCAGGCAGTTCACATATTCCATGATATTCAAGAACAAAACTCCTGTTATTTGAAAAAGGATATATTTCTTCCAGAGTCAATGAGTTCCATGTTGCTTGAACCTGGATACTCTGACCCATTTTAAATATTTTATCTTAACTGTGTTCTCTGGCAAGGTCAATTTCAAATACAGGCAGCTTCCCTGCAAGACTTTTGATTCTGTTTTGAAGATGGTATCTCAGCTCTGTACGTACATGTTACTGGATTTACATTCAGAAATTCTAAGTTGGGCAAATCTGTCCCTGGACCTCCTGTTGTGGTATCATGGATTAAACCCAGCTGGTAACTCAGCACCATGCAGCCGCTCACTCATTCCTCCCCACCCCACACACCAGACGGATAGGGGAGACAATTGGAAGAAGGTAAAATCCATGGGTTGATATAAGAACAGTTTAATATTGAAATAAATTAATATATAATGATAATAGAAATCATAATTATAATAGGAAAAAGCAAGGAAGAGGAATAAAATTCAGGAAACCCAAGTGATGCACAATGCAATTGCTCACTACCCGCTGACTGATACCCAGCCTGATTCAAGCAGCAATCAGTCCCTTCTGGGTAACTCCCCCCTAGTTTATATTCTTGGTATGATGTGCTGTGGTATGGAATATCCCTTTGGCTAGTTTGAGTCAGGTGTCCTGTCTCTGTTCCCTCCTGGCTTCTTGTGCCCCTCCTCACTGGCAGAGCATGAGAGACTGAAAAGTCCTTGATTTAGAGTTAAGCACTACCTAGTAACAACTAAAACATCGGTGTGTTATCAGCATTATTCTCAGACTAAATCCAAAACACAGCACTGCACCAGCTACTAGGAAGAAAATTAACTCTATCCCAGCCTCCCTATTTCATGAAACTTTGTAGTCTAGGGCAATCTATCTTCTGGTCATCTTTTCAATTCTTTTTTGCTGTTCCATAGTATGAGTTCCCAAAATCATTTCAAATATCTCTAGGAAGTTTCCAGATGATTTTTAAACTCCAATTTCTGTTCTGTATCTTTTCTGGACTACTCTGACCACTTTTGTTATCTGCACAGATCTCAATTGCTTATTCCTCATCTGTTTAATAGGATTCAATTCCATTTCCAATTACTACCTTGGAAGTGATTTCTTTTCCAAACAGTAGTTCACTTGAGCAGTTAACAAAACCATGAGATTTTATGGATTTTATTTGCCTAGTCAAATAACTTTATGTTAGAGTCAGAATTTTTAAGTCATATATACCTGAATCTAAAAGAACATAACAGCAGGATCGGTGTTCATAGTTGTCAGCTTTGAAAAGAACACTCAGCATCCATCAAGACCATATCTTTAGTGCTTTCTTTGTCAATATCCTTGATTTTCTTGTTTTTTGATTTCAAACCCAGATGTACACATCTCTACCAGTAAATGTCAGTTTGCTGTGTCAAGCCTGTTAATGGCCATAGTCCCTTTGCTTGTGCAGTATAGCTCACTGCTGATTGTTTTTCTGAAGAAGCTGGTACCTTCTGAAGAGACTGGTACTTCTACTGGTCCCCTTCCTTCTCTGCCTCTGATTCTTTTGCCTCTGACTACCAAGCCTTGCTTCCATGGTAAGATCCATAGGCAGAACTTAATGTCTAATTCCCATAGACGGTCTTTGGCACTTCATGATTCAAGAAGAACGCAGTCATCACACATATAACATTTCAACTATGTTCATGATAAAATACATTCAAGTTTAAAATGCGTTAATGCTAATCCTTCATCTGGGTAGTGAAGCACCCTTTAAAAATGTCAACACAAGATGGCAGTAAACAAGTATGGAACATTCCATATAGACGTAGTGGAGGAAATGACACTGTGGGTAACTGTGCCATAAAGGACTTCAGAAGAAATAAGCAGCTGTCAGATTACCCCATGTGAACAGTTAGTTAACATTCATATGAAAGCTTACTCTTGTTCATCTTTAATAAATTAACTTTATTGATGGACTGACTCTTTGTTACGCTGATTAAATATTTAGAATGCTGAAGCTGCAGTTGGGGATTATAGTTTAAGGAAAAATTTGGCAAAGTGGTTATCTTTGATAGATTCTGCTTGTTTAACTCTGCTTTCATTTTTAGCTTTCAAAGTTGGCACATAGCTATGAAAAGCTACGGTTACATCAGTTAAAACAAAAAAAGGTTGAAAGTAGAGAAAAATGTGAGGAAAGGATAGAGACACCATCTGAACTGAGCAATTTATACAAGAAACTGCAGGTAAGAATACTTTGTTATTATATTCTAATCTTAATGTGCCTTTAGACTAATTTGTGGCTTACAGTTATGAACTTTAATTTCCTGATAATTGTACAAAAATTTTATCATTTGCTTGCTCTAGCAAGAAAAGGTGTATCATTAATATTCAGGTTTTGTTCTTTTATCCAAGTTTTATTAGTTTTTTTAATAGTTCTATGAATTCATATAGATAATTTTCTTCATAAGTGTAATTATAAATTGATTTTATTTTTTCCTGATTACTGGATATATTATCCTGGATTATATTATCCTGTACTGGATAATATAATCTCTTGAGGCATGAGATCTTTTACATATGCAGGGTACAGTCATGTAATTCCTACCATTAATTCAAGTTTTATAGATCTCAGGACAAACTCAACCATGTAGGGCTAGATAAGACAGGATTCAGTATTGGAAAACTGTTTGTTACACCCATTTCAGTACAGGCTGGGGGATGAAGGGATTGAGAGTACCCCAGAGGAGAAGGATTTGAGCATACTTGCCTGTCTTCTATGTTATTCCACAAGATACAGGACTAACCTCTGCAATCTTCAGATGACTTTGCCTACATAACAGGACACATCCTAGACACATTCTAGCTTTACGTAATGTTGTTGTCTCTTCCGCATGGAAGAGTCCTTACCATCAGAAGAGCTACTACACTTTGGACTGCAGCGCAGCAGCCAACATCTGCTAATACAAGAATAATAAATGGGTTATATATCTATCATTGACAAAATATATCACTACTGTGAAGCTATCTGATCCAGCTAATTTGAGAATAACCTTCGTCAAAATTAAGATGTGAAAATAATGTAACACAATGCTGTAATTTGATTAATTATGCAGGATGAAAAATGTGTGCTTGGAATATATTCAGCGAATTCTAGTATTCAGAAAATAATTACCATGTTGAAAATCTACTAAGCTCAGCAGTGCTTTAGTAAGGCCTTGAACCAGCCATCCTCATTAAAGAGTCTGAAACTCCGTTTGTATCGCATCTTGTAAAAAAGAATGATATATATTGGTTTAAAATGCCAAACCGGATATGAGGAAAGCTGTAAGAGAGGATTTGTATTAATATATCATAGAACCATATGTTGGTTTGGGTTGGAAGGGACTTTAAAATCATCTGTTTCCAACCCCTCTGCCATGGGACACTGTCCACTAGACCGGATTGCTTCAAGTGCCATAAAACCTGACCTTGAATACTGCCAGGGATGGGGCACAGCTTCTCTGGGCAACCTGTGCCAGGGCCTCACCACCCTTGTTGTGAAGAATTTCTTCCTACAGTCTAATCTAAATCTCCCCTCTCTCAGATTAAAGCCATTCTTGTCTTATCCCTACATGCCCTTGTAAAAAATCCCTCTACAGATTTCTTATAGGTCCCCTTTAGGCACTGGGAGCTGCTCTAAGGTTTCCCCAGAGCCTTCTCTACTTGAGGCTGAACAACCACAGCATTCTCAGCCTGTCTCCACAGCTGAGGTGCTCCAGCCCTCAGAGCATCTTTGTGGCCTCCTCTGGACTCACTTGAGCATGTCCACATCCCTCTTATGTTGGGTCTTCAGAGTCAAACTGAGTACTCTAGGTGGTATCCCCTATATGTTGGAAAGCAATCAATTTTGCTTCAGCAAATCAATTTAGGGCATAAAATCTTATTTTTTTTAATTTGGGAAATACACCAGTACACAACAATTGTAAAAATTATTTTGGAATCAACATTTCTATTCTGGAAAAGGAAGTTCTTATAACAGATTATAAGTATTACAGTTTTCACTGTATAAAACAGTATACTGTTAATTTGGTAATTCTTCAAAATAAAAGAACAACAGCTCTAGTAACTGGAGTTCTATGTGTTTTTGTAGGATACTGCCTTTAACATTTATTTGTGAACATATAAGATCTGGAACAATTTAAGAGCAAATTCAAACACACTGTAAATAGGGATATAAATGCAAATGCAAACCCAGTACTAAATAAATCAGATATGATAGAATTTCTTTATTAAGTTTTTGATTAAGCTAGGTGAACTTGCAACCAGAAGCAGCAAATGTAAAGAGAGCAAGAAGTAAAACTTATTCAAAGTAGCTGCTGTCCAATTTGGCAAAATAACCCTGTACATTAAAGGTCTGAGTTCCTGCTGATTACTCTACTTGACACTGATATAGCTTTAAAGTCACAGGAACTGCCCTCCACTAAAATGGGTGTACTATAGTCATAACTCCAAGATCTACAGTGCTGGAAGTCATTTAAAATATTTTATCATTTTTATACAATTATTAACACCCTTTTTTTCAGCTTAACGATCTTTAAGACTTTTTTTTTTCTGGTGGGGATGACTGGATGGCTGCTTTGTATCATTGCTCTTTTTTATTCCTTTCCAAAATTACAGAAAGATTCTGTGTTAATTAAACAACTGGATTTTTCTTAGAACTATACAAATTGCAAAGTTATTTAGATCAAGATTTTTTGCCCTATATTTACTAGCCTTGTTCTGCTGTCTTCCAGGAATTTAAGGCAAAATCAAGAGAATGGGATAAGATGGGGACAATCTGCCAAAATTATCTTGATTATTTAGATGCTCAACAAAAATTATTGTACAAGAAATGTAATTTATTTCAGGTAAAATTCTTATCTTCCTGCTTTAGGAAGAAAATGATCTGTTAGCTCAGCTATGGTTCTTTTATCTTAATCTAAAAAAGTCTGAACACCACTAAACTTACAGTGAATCTGACAATACATGGATATATTGGTAGTGAATACATTGCTTTAGGCAAGGCAGGCCTTTAGGTAAGGCATGTTAATTTTTCCTTTTTAAATATAGCTTGGGGATAATTTTACCTTTTATGCTATTTACTAATATGCAATTAATTGTGATGACAAGTTATTGAAAAGTATCTTACCAAATAAGAACTGCATGCCATTGCTAGCTTGAATCAAATACAAAGTTCCCTCAAATCTAAGAAAGCCCTCTTTTTTTTTTTTAGGATTGTAACTATATATTAATATCATTTATGCAAACATTTTCTATATGCTACTTCAAAATCACAACTTGGAGTTGTTTGTTGGATCACTTACCCCTTTTTTATCATACTTTTCAGTTTGAAGTTATCATTCAGTTGTTGCCTGACTTCCTGATTGTTTTATACTTGCCAATTTTCTATTACTTTTTTTAGACAGCTTATTGATCTAGCATATTTTTATTTTTTTAATTCCTTCCAATGCAGAACAGAAAATTGATTTAATGATGTCTTGATGACCTATCCTGCTCTAAAATAATATTAGAAAATAACTTACAAGTGAACTGGGCCACAAGACAGCTCAAAAATTAACTAAGGGGAAGCCAATTACATTGCTGACTGGTAATCCTCTTTTCCACTGTTACCAAGATCATTGGACCTTAATCTAGTGAAACACTTTCTTAACAATTCCTAAGAGAATCTTAATGTTTCCAAGGATGGCAGTTAAGGTTTGGGTTTCAATGCTGAAAGCATTATACTGTATCTCTAACTTCCTTACAAATGTGTTAAAGGAGCAAGACTTTGACAAGACCAAACTAGAGGGATGCATGTTGATTATTTAGGTAGACAAGTCAAAGTACAGTATGCTCATTCACATTTTTCTGTTGAGGCTTTCACTGATGTCAGTGAACTTTCTTTGAAGACAGTTTTCTTCACAACTGTAACATAATACTGACTACTTTATCAAACAGAAGCCTGATGGACTGTTACCCTTTAACTGTTCTGAAAGCATTAACTGGTCCTGTGACTTTGTCTGAAATTCCTCTTTTCTGAGGTCTTGGATTTCCAGCTGGAGTCTGGGGTGCACTGTATTTTTCATGGGATGTTTTAACAGTTTGGTATGTCAGACTCTGTAACTTGATGTCAAGGGGACCTTAATTTGTCCACTATAGAAATGAATCTTACCTCCAAATTTCTTTTGGCTTTCATTTGCTATGCAGCCAGTGGTCAGTTCTACTTGAGTGTTCAGCTAACACAAATTATGGGAACATAATCAAGTACATCAAAAACTGTCTAAAGCATGTCTTTTTGCAGTCCTTGTCAATGACATACGGCGTTTGTAACCCTATTTATTTTTAATACACATTTTCTTGCTCACTTGATCTCTGCATATGAAATATGGTTTCCAGATTATATTTTATTGTCATTTTTTGGTGAATTCTCAGTCTTCTGAAAAATTACTGCTGCTTGTTAATGTCCCAGTAGGGGGATCTATCCAGATAAGTTTTTAAACAGCAAACCCAGTTGCCATAGCAATTATGATTCTTCTCAAGGCCTGTGAGTTCACAAATCCTGGCAATACCAGTTTTCTGAAGGTTTTGTTTTAGGATTTTAATTAGTACATGAAACTGAATGGAGTGTGGGACTCTGCAGAACGTGCAGATGAATCTTCCCCACGTTTAAGGATAATGGTATCAAAGTGCAGTTCCTGTAGTAACTGAGCTGTTTATACATGAACTATGTAATGCTAGCCTCTAGTCAAAGGTTAATATCTATCCTGAGGCGCACACACACACAACTCCTACCGAGTTCAATGAATCAAAGAAGGACGTTTCTCTCAAATTATTTTTTATAGGTAACTGCCTTGTGTAGGTCATCAGAATCACCTTTTCCACATTTGAGGCTAATTAACATTAAGTACTAGGGAAATACACAGCAGAGGAGAAATATCCTTGAAAAATTTCTGTGCCCTTCAAAGTCTCTGAAACACTTTTTTGACTGAGGACAAGGAACATGAGACTAAATAAAGGAAGAATCCTTTCGAGAAGTTATGCAGGCTGTTTCAATTGTGCCATCTTTTCTAAGCAGATCCTGGTGAAGATGGAAATAGCTTTATGTTTTAAATAGGAATGGTCTGGTCCTAGCAATTTACATAGAATTACTGAATTTCATTTAAAAGATTTTCTTTCTCTGTAGAAGCAGACCCAGAATTATCAATTCCAAATAAGCAATAAGAAACACGAACAAGAAGAGGTAATTACCTGTGACCAGTCCAAAAGTGAAATGGATGAGTTGATGATTGAAAAACTGAAGGCAACTGTGAATGAAATAGCAATAAATAAGAATAAACTAGAAGAGGAAAATCTGAAACTCCGAGAGGATCTAAAAATGTACCAAAACCAGTGCCAGGTAATGATGGGTTTTCTTTTTCCCCCGATGACTGAGGGATTAATGTTGGTTAATTAGTTACTTAGGAATATACTTTAAAAAGTTGTACTGAGATGCCTTTATAAAAGATCTGTACATGAGATATATGATTTACAGGAACACAGAATGAGCTGTGAACAGTATGTTTTTTTAGTGGCACTCAAAAAGAAAACAGAAATATGTTTGATACGTAGTGCTATATTTTATTCTTGTCTGTTTATCTAGGGGTTTTGTAATTTTCCTATATCCATAGCATCTACAAAAACTCAGCCTAGTTCACTTGGTTTATTGTGCATAAATGACTTCTATGAAACCTCTTTATCTGATTTACACCTTGTTGTACACTGTGCCTGCCGCATAGCTAGTAAATAAGTATATAGAAACGTGTGTGGTGCACTTTATTATTATTGAGGGAAGATTTTGAAGTCAATGAATTTTTAAGTTGCCAACCATGTAAAGAATCCTCAGCTTTTATCTTATCCCTAGTTTACCGTTTTTCAGCATAGCACTGATGTCTGAAGACAGCCATTTGTGCCTCTTCTTTTGGTCTTGATATATGAGTTCTGACAAGCCCAAGATAATACAAGATCTTTACAGACTTTTTTATTAGCTATGTTTGAAATAGATCACAAATGAGATTCTCGTTGCTGTGTTTTTCTGGTAACAAATATAAATTATGCATTTGCTTATTCATTGAAGCACTTTAAGGTCCAGTAAAGTATTGAGTGGCCTATAGTAACTTCAATTCTTTCTGAAGAAGGATAATCTATTTCTGTTTATAGGCAACCTTGCAGAGTTATAACTGCATACACAATATACTTCATGTGAATTAACATATATGTTGTGGAGGTTAATTTCAGGTGTTGTTTGAACAGCCAAGTTTAGCTCGTGATGTTCATACATTTCATCTGGACATTAGTATACAAGTTATTGGTATGCAACCAAAAATCTCTGTTTTGAGGCCTGTTAGAAAGTCTGCCATCAAAAGTGGTAGGATTAGAATACGAAGTGGAAGAAATTATGGCAATCGGAGCAGGTGGATAGATGTACAAGAGAGAAAGTAGGTGTTATTGTGCTGTAGCCTTAAAGAAAATCTTCAAGCAAGAGGATTTTTGGAATCGTGTGAATAGAATACAGGAGCTGTAGGAAGCACTGAAGATATTTTAAGTAGCAGCGGAGATAGATGTACATAACATTGTCAGCTAAAGGGCAGAAAGTTGCAGAATAACTGTGCTGGTAGCTTGGAATACTGCTGTGTTAGAAAAGCCACATTTGCAAATAGCTGCAGACGGAAAACACGGATGTAAAATTCAATTTATGGTGAAAAGGTGTAGCTCAGAGAAGATATATTTTTAGGAATGTCTGTGTGAGAAAGCAGGAAGCACAAGGCCTGTTGTCAGCCAGAAGAAGTAAGCAAGTTTATGTGGAGTGCTACATGGAGGATGGAAATAGCTGGACCTGATGTGGGTAAAGAAGGGAGAGGTAAATGGGAATCTAGGTGGGGAGAAGGCTGATGGCAATGGCAGCAAGCCTAGTATTGTGCCTCATATATCTTCCCTATACCCTCATGAAGAAGAAGGAGCAGTGGAGACAGTGTGTGATGAATTGACCATAACTCCCATTCCCCATCCCCCTGTGACTGCTCTGGAGGAGGTGGTAGAGAAATCAGGAGTGAAGCTGAGCACAGAAAGAAGGGAGGGGTGGGGGAAAGGTGTTTGAAGATTTGGTTTTATTTCTTATTACCCCACTCTGATTTGATTAGTGATAAATTAAATTAACTTCCCTGAGTTGAATCTGTTTCGCCCATGTCAGCAATTACTGAGTGATTTCTCCCTGCCCTTATCTCAACCCGTGAGCCTTTCAGTATATTTTCTCTTTCCTGTCCAGCTGAGGAGGGCAGTGATAGAGCTTTGCTGGGCATCTGGAGTCCAGCCAGGGTCAATCCACCACGAACAGCTTTGAGTAGTATTAGAACAGGACTTGATGAGGAAACTTTTGAGACTTCCTTTTGATATCAAACATGGGAAGAAAAGAGGATTTTGAATTTTTTTCAGATTGAAACACATTCTTTAAAAATTTGTATTCCATTAAATATTCTCTAAACAAAACCTAAAGTTTTCTGGTTCAAAATTACTTTTCTTTTTGGTGTTTTAACTAGATGCAGGAAATATCCCCTAAAATAGTAAGTGGTACATATCTAAATGATTTTTTTTTTGCAGTGATATGTGAAATTCTTGACCTGAAGTTCTGTTTCAATTATTACCGTGGCTGCTGTTGTGGCTGTTGTTGTTCCTGCTGTTATTACAATTCACAGAAGAAAATACAATTTATGTAAATCTGTTTGATGACTCCAGTCACATATGGATTCTACCACACATTTGTGCAGCATTCATTCCTCTTATCCGCCCCAGAATGAAATCAGGGGGAAAACCCTCCCCCAAATTCATATATTATAAAATAATTGTGACTATTTCTTGAATGTTGAAGTCATAAAGATGATCATAAGCAAGTCTTGCAGAGAATTTTAACAGTTCATTAAGCTTTATTTCACATGAATATGCCCAGACTTGCATTTCAGAGTTTAAAAAAGCTCTCTCAGCCTTATATTAACAAAGGATAAAATGAATGAACCTATATATGCAGCAAAAGCACTTCATATCTGTCTGCAGCAGCCCTTTTAGCCAAAGAAAACCCACAGGCTTCTTGGAAGGAAGGTCATTCTCATATAAGGCTCTAAGGAAAACAAACCTTTGAAGTTCCTTGCTTGCAATGTCATTTCTGGATTCCAGTTGTCTTATGAAAGTTTAAAGACTTTATTTTTGCTTTTAAACATGGAAACTATATTAAAATAAAATGAAGAAACTATGAAAAATACTAATGGATTTAGTGTAATGGTGTTAAAGGCAAAGGATCAACATCCTTGGAAAATCCTTTGGTTTAATCTAGAAGATGCTTTTAGATCTTGGGTGAGAGGAAATAAGTATTCTCTGAATATTATTATTGCAAGAATCTGGTTATTATTGCTACTTTTGTTATTCATGGGTTATAGTTCAGAGTTCTTGAGTATGTTCTCGGTATATTTGTGGAAATTCAGAGTTTGTGATGCGAATGTAACATCATAGATCTTCAGATTGTCTACCACATTATCAGTCAGAAATTAATGGCAAAATAGAGGTAAGATTTGTGGAGTCCCTAAGAAGAATCTTTTTGTGATAGTTCAATAATTTTGTGATATTCACTTAAATAAGCAGTTGACTCCATGCAGATAGAACTAGTTTTGAAGATGACTGAGCACACACCGTGGCTAAGTACAGATGTCTAGATGGATCTGCTCCAAGCTTCCAGGAAATGTTTAATAAAGACATGCACGTAATCCTGCCTTTCTATAGCCTTGTAGTTTTCAAGCTTATCAATTTGGAAATGCCATTAGGAAAATAGAAAATGGAAGTTACTTGTGGCACTTATTCTTGCATGTGAAGCATGTTCTAGGGTGGAGAAACAAGCAAACTATGTATTTTAGATGCATTTAGTACAATGAAGAACTTCTGAATGATGTTTCCTATGATGGTTTCAGAGGCAGATGCATGGGAACATTGCAAGAGCTAACGAATATTCAGCATCTGATTTTTAGATTACATTTCTGGAAAAGAGAACTGACATGAAAGCAGTGTCTTTTGCAGAAATGAAACTTATAATAAAACCATGTATGTCCTTTCATCCAAATTATACAGGTATTGAAACTGATGTGTTAACACACACCTTTTTGAGCCGTCTAAATTTATTTAACTATTTATGTATTTGCTTGTTTGTTTAGAATATGGAGGCAGGCTTTTCAGACATGAGGAATGAGCTGCAGTGGCGGGATGCTCTCTGGAGAAGGATACAACTGGAATGCCAACAGATGCATACAGAACTACAGAAAATCAGAGACTATAAAGATATGCAGGAAATGTATGTTGAAGACAATATTTAAATTAAGAAGTACTTCTGAGCTAATAACTTTTATTTTTACATTTGATATAAATTAAAGCTGTTTTAAGATACTCTGGATTCAAATGTTGGATTCTAAACAATATTAGAATAAACATTTTCATTGGCAATTATATACAACAAAATGGCAGCAATAGATGCAGGCTCTGTAAAAAGGCTTTAATGCTGCTGAGATCTTTACAAATCAATGCATTTAATCTATTTCTGTTTATATGTTTACAGGCTTTTTCCATTTTCTCAGCATTAAAACACTTTGGAAATAGTGTAATTAAGATTCTCCCTAACATCCCTTGAGTAAAACATTCATCTTTTTATGGTTTATCTAATCTACTTCAGCTATTTGAGGTTATAGGAAATACCAGTCTGCAAGAGATTTCAGGATTCTTTCTGCATGCACTCGCATTGTCCTTAATCTCTAGAAATCTCACAAGATCCAACCTGGTTTAGGCCAAATCTTTGATTGTTTTATTTTTTCGTCAGCACACAGCTCTTCCACAGTTTTAGACTGTAGAGAGGATGCTGTAAGGTAAAGGTTATTGAATGTTCTGTTTGTTTCATGTTTTGTTTATTTCTTATTTAAAGGCATCAGCCATTTTGTGCACAACTTACTGAGCAACTAGAAAATAAAAACACCAAGTTATTACTATTGGCACAAAGTCAAGAATGCCAGCAAGAAGAGCTAAATGAGGTATTTCATATCATTAAGTATTTCCAGGTCTTAATTGCAATATAGGATTTTTAGAAGAGAGAAAAGTACTGACCTTGGGTATGATCGTATGTAGAAGAGAGCAGGAGATAAATTGTGGTTTTAGGAGAGCATGAAGTTTTCATACATGAGAAAGTTTTCATATATTGTTGCATTTCTGGAGGTAGGTGCATAGCTGTAAAATTGACATTCGATTCTGTGCAGAGCTAGCTACTTCACTGAAGTGAGGGAAGAGACCATGCTCAAGCATCACTGTGGTTCAAGTAATACCATGCAAATAATAAACCCTCTAAGGCTAAAAGTAATTAATAGGCTTTAGGAGGTAAGTAGTTTGTAGGTGGTCTCAAATGTAAGATATGTCAACAGATCAACTGCTACAAGTCAGTAGGACAGATAGCTGCACAAGGGCAAGCTTAGTCAGTCACCTGCTGCACAATCTATGCCGCGCTCTTTAGTTTGAACTACATACCGCATTGCATTGCACATTTCTCAAGTGCTGTCTGCAAGCAGTGGTGGCATAGCACTGTGGACTGGCATATGGCTTGGCAGGCCAAAACACTTTGGGAGTAGAGGATGCTCAGAACTCCTCTTCAGGCATGTTGTGGTTTTGCTCAGTAGCACTCAAAGCAGGAATATCTCTAATTGCATGCAGCTGACTCAGATGCAGCAATTTTGGCATGATAGGCATGATCTAACTCTTGGAGTTTTTTGCATCTCCATCTATTTGTTTACAATTCTAGTATTTCTGTGTAGTTTGCATAAATAAAAATGAAATGCCATGTGTTACTGATTGTGCACAGTCCTGCAAGGAATTATTAAAATAGGGCTGAAAGGTTGTTTGCTGAGTTATGTAGTTTTGTTTCTTACATAATAAAAAAGACCTATCAATCAGTGCTGAATTGTAAAAGATATGAGAACAACCTTTGTGCTGATACTTTGAAGAACTGTGCACAGGATACAGTGCAGAAAGTTTGACCTTAAATTTTATGTTACAGTAGGAAAAATTCTCATACAGTGATTTACTGTATATGCTCTTTATTTCTAACACAGTTTCTCATCAAAGAGTCTCTAGATTGATTTATTTATATTGCCCTAAGTTAATTTAGGCTGCATTAAACTTATTTCAAACCTAAATTAACTTAGGAGCAATATAACTAAATCAGACTTAGGTATATTGAATGGATATTTCCTTGGATAGTCTTTGCCATAAATACCAATTTTTAGCATTCTTTTTAGTACATTCTTTTTAAATGTCAATTTAAATGTCTTGTATTGTGTTCAATTCTAATACTGAATAGGTAAATGAAAGCACAACAGAAGGGTTAAAAAACCAAACCCATAAAAATAAATAAAGCTATATGCCCTGATTCACGAAGACATTTTATTATGCAATGTCAAAAATCTCCGGTTCAGTTAGAAGAGTTGATACCTTGGAAGCAACAGCAAAAAGGTCACTGATAGGTAGCAAGTGATGCAATCATATATACTGCATAACATTTTTTCTTCTTGAAACCTTTTGCTCCAGATAAGAAACCATGTTTATCAAGAGGACCAGTCCCATCACTCTGAGAAGGAAAGAATGAAGACGGAAATCTCTGACCTGACAGAAGAGCTTCATCAGGAGATCACTATAGCAACTATCATGGAGAAAGCTAGTCTTCTGGAAAGACAGTTAAAAATGGAGTTGGAGATAAAAGACAAATTGTTAGCAAAACAACAGGTATGCAAGCAGGCAAAACCAGCGTAGATCATTTTACTCCACACTATTGGTAATGACATATATTATCTGCGAAAAAAGACATTACATTTCTTGCTGTAGTTTTCATCAGCAGTGCTGTAATATCTGTGAAGTGTTACTAGAGCAGCCAAATTGACACTGGAACAAGAATGCACTGGCAAATGTCAACTGTACATCTAAATTGCAATTCATTCTGACTATTGACTGTAGTTATCATTTTATCATGCAAAAGAGCTTGAAAACTTCAAGTTTGTTGTATTATATGCACTTTATCATTAGAACTGTTTGTTAGAGTATCTAGAACACTTTTTCAGGGATTTTTTTAAAGCTTTTTGAAGAATGTTACGTATCTATCTGCTTAGAAAATTCTGATAATTTGAAAGCTGAAAACTGTAAGATACCAGTGCTTTAATGTCAATTTTTAGTATTAAAAACAAATATGTTACCTTCATTACTTGGCTTTGTGAACAAAAAGAACCTTCATATTTAGAGTTTTCTGGGGATCTCTGTTTTTTGAGAAGGTCACTGCATATTGAAAGTTGTATTTAATGTAATACTTCATTTTTGACAATAGGAAAGTTAGTGCTTGGGAAAATGAGACATCTCCTATTGTGTGGCTTTACCAGCCTATATTCCCTACCATAGCACTAAAAGAGTGGATGTCGTTTCTAGGCTCCATGACTAAGATTTCACCCAGTTTCAGTGGCCTGCAAAATCTGTCTCTCTTTGTATCTCCTAACTGCAAGTGAACTCCCATATTTTCCTAAGTGAAAAAAGGTAACTAAAATCAGAAGCATTGCACCTGTGTATCTTTTATAGGTGGTTTAAGACTTCTTCCTGCTTTATTATTGCTGTATTTAAAAAACATTGTATTTAGTTTCATAATTATGTATGTTTTGTAAAATTAAACATATATATCTATACTCAGTGTCATTTAAAGTTAACAGTAATGTTCTTGTATTTAACAGAGAATTTAATCTTTTCCTAGTTCCTGGATTCCAAATACAAAGTTGTGAGCTCTGAAAACACACATCTAAAAGAGATGGTGGAAAAGCAGGTGTGTAAAAGTTGCATGGTATTTTTTTTAATCTATGCAATATGCAGAACAGTTACTTATATTTACTGTAAATGTAGATTGAGATCATGGCAGATTTAGAGATTTCTGACCTAAGTAAAACAAATTAATACAGATAAGGTGTGAGACATAATCAGCACCAAGTGGATTTAACTCAGCCTGAAGATGGGTATAGCTAGGAATAATTTTGACCTTAGCTGTAGTAAAGCAGAAGTAAGGTAAATTTTTCAGTAACTGTCTAGACAATAAACAGTTTCTTGGAGCTTATTTATTGTAAGTTACATCACTTATTTCAGAAAATATGTCTTTTTAAACTGTCATCATTCTCACAGATACGAAGATATGTCCTGGTTTTACTATATTACCGGTTTCTTCATATGATATTTAAATAACTGTGTAAAAACCAGACATATATTGCCCCCACCCACCTTATTTTTGGAGTTCAGCATTTATTTTTCTTCAAACAGGGGATTTTTAAAGTTTAATTCATAAAAAGTGTGCCACAAAATCATGTAGTACTGTAGTTTTTATGGGTACAATAAATGTTGTATATGCTGCCTTCCACAAAAAGCTTCAAAATGTCTCCTGTTTACGGAACATCTGCAGTTATTTTATCTATCACTAGAAAAAACACTGCAATGTTGCTTGCAAATTGTGCTGTAAATATATCTTTGGGGGATTTGTAGCCTGTTAATTGCCTTACTCTAGACTGACAAATGTATGAAAGAATGCCACATTTTTCCACACCCTTAAAATAGCATATATGTCTGTCAGTGATGTATTACCTATACATACATGTACACTATTATGGATATATGTATGTGTATATGTGACATTATTGTGGAAACGTAGACAGATGTGTTTATGCATGTCTAGCTCTTCTCTATGGTGGCATTCTTCATGAAGATTGAGAACTGTCTGAAAAGTATCTTTGTAGATACCATGTCTGTTAAATTTGAACAGTAAAATCCAGTCAGTAGATATACCAAGGTCACTACATATATCAATACATTTATGGACTTAACAAGTCTTTCCTACTTTACTAATGTATTGGCAAAATCTAAACATTAAAGATTGCGAGGTATTTCATGCTAAGATTGCAGGAACTGGAGAGATTTTTTACAGATGTGTTTGCATAGTACAGCAGAGCACTACACAGACTCCTCAAACTAATGCTAAGCTTAAGTCGGTGTGGTGTAATGCATCACCAGGCAGGGTTACTTGTTTAGATTTAAAAAGCAATGTAGCTGTGCCATCTCAGTTTTGGGGTACATGCTGTTATAAGTGTACTGCTGACTTGAGAGCTAGTAGTGGTAGTGTGACTTAGTGCTCTCCTTCCTCTGTTCTGCCACTTCACTTTGGAGACACAGCTGAGCCCCTGCCTGCCATCCTTGCAATAAATACTAAATTTCCTTTTACTTTCTGGCACTTCCATGCCAGCTTGGCTCATAAATTTCCCCTAAAATTAGCTAAGTGAGGCAAGGGTTACAGGAAGAGATAACATTAGATCAGATAGTGCAAAGAATAGACAAGCTTTCAAGTTGTGCTAACTGTATACTAAGATCCAAATGCTTAATACTCACGAGTTATCAACTTCCAAAAGAATAAGGTAAATCTAGAAATATATGAAAGCAAAACTTAATAGAATGTTTTGGGTTTTAGTATTCTGTGTATAATCTGGACATGGACCTGTTGGAGCAAGTCCAGAGGAGGCCACAAAAATAATCAGAGGACTCGACCATCTCTCCTATGGAGAGCAACCTTTCAGTACTTAATCAGCGCTTATAAGAAAGATGGAGAAAGACTTCTTACCAGGGCTCGTAGTAACAGAAGGGGCAAAGGTCTTAAACTGAAAGAGGGGAGATATAGATTGTTCATAAGAAAGGGGTTTGTTTGCTTGGTTTTTTTTAATGAAGATGGTGAGACACTGGCACAGGTTGCCCAGAGAAGCTGTGGCTGCCCCATCCCTGGCAGTGTTCAAGGCCAGGGTGGACGGGGAGCTTGGAGCAACCTGGTCTAGTGGAAGGTGTCCCTGCTTGGGGCAGAGATGTTGGAATAGATTATCTTTAAGGTCCTTTCCAACCCACACTGTTCTATGGTTCTATGAAATCATTTGAGATTTTTCTGTCAATGACACTGTACTGCTATTGCAGATATACTTACACAATGCAATGCAGTATTATGCAGAGAAGTAGTTTTGAATTAGCTAGCTCTGGTGTGCAGCATAGGCTTTATAGAAAAAGTGACAGGACAAAAAAGGAACGCAGTATCCTGGGTAGTCAACTTCCAGAGCTAATCTCCATCTTCCCTTCTTTATACCTTAGTGGATGGTCCTCTTTAAGCCCTAGTTGCAGAGCAAATGTTGCTTGCACTTTTAGTATTACGACTTGTATACTGTGTGGACTAACCCAGCTGAGAAGCAGGGTTTAGTAACACACAGAGCACTGTGCTAATGTGGCTTTACTTTACTGCTTCTGAAGCTGAAGGTGACTGTATCTTGACACAGATATTAAATTGTGCCTGTAGACATACCCTATATATAGTAAAGTAATGAACTTCTATAATTTTTTGTTATTATTTCTGGTGGGATTGCTACTGGAGGGAGCAATACAGTCTGCAGCTATAGCTGTTATGGTTTCTTTTATGTCATAAGTTTTACAAAGCAACTGATGAGTTTACAATAATAATATTTTGGATGCATGTTTGTTGAGAAACTTTAATTTGTTTTATAGTGTTATAGAGGCTGTTATCCATTCTTTTCCATTTATCTACAGTGGATTTTTTTCTGGAGGCAATTCTCTTGGTTTGCTCTAAGTGCTGCATGATTATATATAGTAGCTAGGTCTTTCTTTAGCATAGAACATTGTTTGTGTTTGCTTGTTAAAAATACTAACATCCATTTGTTGTGGAGAAGATAGATAACTATATAATGATGGCTTTATCTTCTTGCACAGAGTATAGATTTATGTAACAAACAACACGGAAATTTCACATCTTCCATTCACAAACCGGAATATGAGAATGTAAGATTACAAAGTAGTCTTGTTAAACTTCAAAATGACACGGAAACATCACTGCTGGGTCGCATGGGTACATATGGAGAAACAGAGCACAGCTACCAAACCCACTCAAAGATGAAAGAAAAGGAAGAGAGGTAATAGTTAAATTGTCATATATATGAATCTTCCTGTAAGGTTTTTGCAAGCATCTAACTGGGCTGAACTGTTAAGCTTTTCTGCTGTTTCTGCTCATTCAGAACTCCCACCAACATAAATATCAGACCTAGTTAGTATATTTGTAAGAATTCCCTACATTTTTCTAGGTGGCTGACTGAATTTGGCAATAAATGAAGTCCTAGACATGTTTGATCATTTTTTAAATGTTTTTCACATGAAATGACTTTAAAAACTTTTTATGTGCTGCATAAGTTACTCTTAGTTCCAGGTCTTACAAAACAGGACAGGATGTATTTTTACTGCCAAATAAAAACAAGACAAGGAAAGAATATAAAAACCAACATGAGAGGTAAACTGCTCCACAGGAAGTTATCTTAATAAGCAGTTTGAACTACAGCCCCTTCTGAAAACCTCTCTGTCCCACCAGTTTCATTTGTTGGAGGTTTCATTAAATGTATTTTAATGCCTTGTCTAGTTTTGGTGTTCTTGGGTGACCTGATTTTTAAATGAAACATAATTTCAGGTGCCCTGAATAAATAATTACTACAATAAACTCCTTGTTAGGGAAAAATAACGAGACAAAAGTACTCAGGCTATAGAAAACATTGTAGTGATGACTTCCTTCTTATTTCCCTGTATTCAGTGAAGCTCTGAATTACCTTCAAACATGTTATAATCATGGCATTGCAGTAATAAAAAGAAAATTAAACCCCATGCTAAACAATATTTCACAGTACGCGAGAGTAAAATTAATAGGAAGCTAAATATTTTGATCATTTGTAAAAAGAACTTACATGGTAACACTAATGTGGATCAGTTGAAGCCAAAATTACACAGGTTATTTCAAGCTCATACATTCAGTCATTGGCAAAATCTGAAGTCATTTTCTTGCTGCAAAATAGAAAGGCATCCCATTATATGTAGCAACATTCTTGCTTAAAACTTCCTCTGGAATATTTTGTTAAATATATAGTTTAGTGTTGTAGGTAGTATTCAGGTGTATACAAATACATATATATATATTGTATGTGTGCATGTACATATATATGCATATACATAATACACATATATATATGGAAATGGCAGGTATGGTTGTTTTCCTAAGTTTCAAATGATAGAATTATAGAATCAACTAGATTGAACAAGCCCTTTAAGATCACCAGATCCAACCTTTACTCCAGGACTGCAAAGTCCACCACTAAATCATGTCACTGAGGACCTTGAACACATCCAGGGATGGTGACTTCACCACCTCCCTGGGAAGCCTGATGTTGAAGGTTTTGCTGAAACAAATATTTACAAACCAAGTTACAGAGTATTCTGCACCTCAGAAGGTGCAGCTCTCATAATTTCAACAAAAATTGGTGAGTACATTTTTTGCTCATGCTTCCACTCTCTTTAATAGAGAGAAAGTCAGATTCTCTCAGGAATAAAACTTGCTGTACATGAGGAACTGTGAAATTTCATTTGTGAGCATGTAAGTGCATGAGACAATAGAACTATGCAGGTACTTTGCAGGATTCTGATTATTTAGCTACTGAAGACCAACATTAAACCAAAACTGGGAGAGAGAAACCTGGGGAAGAGAACCTTTCTAACAACAGAAAAACCTCAACCACATAACTGAACACAATTTAAAATACGATTCTAATGAATTTGGTGAAACAGATCTATTGAGCCTGGTTTTCAGGATCTGAAACGTGATTGATTTGCTAAATGAAAAGTTATTTAGCTAAATAAATACATACACAAATTCCACATGTAGTGTACATACACATCAGCCAGCCAGTCTCTTTAAGACTGAGCCCTCTCTGTACTGTCAGTTCCCTGTTCCCAAACAGGAACTACCTCAAGATTTTCTCAGAAAACTAAAATTGAATTTTCAACAATCAAATGTATGCAGATAATTCAGGCAATTTATGTTGGTTGAGTCAAACTCTAGGGTATATTTTATTTTATTGTGAGCATAAACCATGTTATTTCTGTTTTAATTTGCAGTTCTGTTTCCATGGTAATTATGGCACTGAAGAAAGGACAAAACCACTGTTTTTTATAGAGTAAAAGAAGTAGAAAACATGGTGTTTGTGCAAGAGGGGTGTTTGTGTTTTACAGAGCCATTTTCAGAAACTTTACTTTTAGTTTTTCCTATTTGCATTCAGAAACGTAGAAAGGTTTGCACAACTACAAAAAGTCTTTGACCAGCTACATTCCATAATGCTTTTCAGTCACGTCCCTCAACCCGTACTAGAATCCAAGGCATGGGCCCCGGCATTAGCTAGATAGGAGACCTCTAGAGAAAACGCAGGAAATTGCAGGAGGTTCCGTTGTTTAGAAAGAGCCCTGATTTCTGCTTTTATTCAGTATGCAGGGAATTTCTAAATATTACAAAGTAAGATACGCAGGAGTGGCATCTATTACCTAAAAAAGCCTGTAGTCACATCCTACCTACAACCACTTTAAGTAACTACTGTTCTCATGTAGGGTAGTTGACTTACTTCTAATTGCCGTTCACAGAAGCTTTCCCCACCCTCAAGACTCCAATCCTTTATTTAGACCTCAGCCACATACAGTTGATTTGAAGTTTGGTATGGTTGAAGAGGGCTTCCTCTGATGAAGCTGATTTATTTAGCCCATTTCTGCCAAAATTAAAACATGCATGTGAGCTCCCAATGAAAGGCTACTTATTCACCACGAAAGTACACACAAAATAGGTAATTGGACAAGCCAAAGTGCTCTTTCATCATCTGGCAAAAGTGAGGGGTAAAGGCTAGGAATGAATGCCCACTAAGGTAGCTGGGGATCACTTAAAGGATCTGTCTTGACAGTGAACTGTGTCTCAAGGAGGTTTTCACTACCTTTTGGAGTTCACAGACTCTTTGTCACGCTCACCACTGGATCAGGTGTTGCAGTAGATAAACTGGAAGCAGTGAAAACAATCTCTTAGGAAAATACTTTTTAACCATTTTTACAAACCAAGCCAGCAGTTACACTTGCCAGGTGAAAGCAACAAATTCTGAAGACATTCTGGTCACTAAAGATCTGTTGTTTTCTTTCTCAAGACCAGGTATGACAACTAGCACAAGCTGTGTAAGTAATTTGTTTTGCACCACTGAAGTCATTGATCACATAAAGACCAGGCTGATTTTATATATGAGTCTGGAAAAATCGATCCTGTCTATATAAATTCCCTTTGTGAAGACATCATTCTTCCACTTCTTGTCCCATATGTCACCATGTCCACCATGATATTATTTTTGTGAAGAATGTAGATATGTTCAATACTCTCTGACAATAAACCCATTGAAAGCACAGGTTTTTCAACTGCAGTTATAGTGTATTTGCATTGCCAGTACTAACAAATGGACAGTTTTGAAAAATTGCAGATATTTACCTACCTTTACATTTGCATTCAAAGAAGAACTCTGTTCTTACATACTATATTGCACTAAACTGGCAGATATTTAAACCCCAACTGTGAAGTCTGTCTGAAGTAAAGGCATAGTACCCATATCAAAGCACCTAAATGTAGGTGTCATGTTTTTCCCAGCAATGCTATGGATTATAGTAGGAATGAAGTTCCTTTATAAAGTCAGTCCTTTTTTGGGAGGTATCTGATTTTGCTATCTAAAAGCCACCAGAACTGTAGGCACCTGAGTCTGAAAACTCTGGTCTTAGTGAAGCAAGCCATAGCGTAACAGTAATAACTGTTATTAAATACACAGAGAAGCAGTTCTGGGGGAAAATAAAAAAGAACACAGCTCACAGACTTTACTGTGGGTTTACAGAGAAAATTACTTCAAAAGGGTCAGAACACAAGATGAAAAAATATTTGTGATTTTATTATTCATTCCATCTATCTTCTGTGCCCTTCATCCAAACAATAGATGGAATTGACTTCGGAAGGGGGGGGGGGGAGAAAAAAGGCATCTGTGGCCAAAAAGCAGAGTGTGTTTATTTGTTTATTTAAAGAAAAGAATGAATGAAAGGAGGAAACTCTGCCCCCATAAAAGTAAACATTTTAACTGATTAGAAAACTGGAAGGCTGGGTAAATGTTCTCAGAGAGTTTTATTTTAGAATGTATAATAATAATAATACAATAATAATAATATTACAAATCATGCTTATAATTTGCTTTCCTATAGCATTTGGAGTATCTTTATCACTACATCTTTTATAGCCAGAGAAAAATACGTTCTTCATTAGTTCTCTGAGTCGCTCTGCACAGTCTGTTGATGGAGTGCTCATTTTCATGTTTAAGGCTGTCAGGGTTTAACCTGGCAGGCAGCTGAACACCACACAGCCTCTCCTCACTCTCCTTCCCTTCCTGCAGTCAGATGGGGAAAGAATTGGGAAAAAAAAAAAAAAAAAGTAAAATTTGTGGGTGGAGATAGAGTTTAATGGTACAGAAAAGGAAGGGATGATGACAATGATAATGATGGTGATAATAATAGTAACAACAACAATAATAATAGAATCAGAATATACAAACCAGGTGATGCACAGTGCAGTTGTTCACCACCCACAAACCAGCCAGCTCCCAGGCAGCGGCCTCCAGCCAGCTTTCCCCCTAGTTTATAGACTGAGAATGACACCATATGGTCTGGAATATCCATGGAGTCTGCTGCGGTTAGCACCCCCAGCCCACTTGCTTTTGGGGTGGTGTGAGGCACAGAAAAGGCCTTGGCTCTGTGTAAGTGCTCCTCAGCAGTAACTAAAACATCCCTGTGTTATCAGCACTGTTTCCAGCACAAATCCAAAACATTCCCATACCAGCTACTATGAAGAAAATTAACTCTACCCCAGCCAAACCCAGCACAAGGGATTAAGTACAAGCAGGGTTCATTAAGACTGTACAGCCACCCTCTCCCAACACCAAGTATTGAAATTAAGATTAGAAAATGATGGTGTGCTCTTTCTGCAGGAAATGCTGTCCTTTCCCTGTGCTTGGCAAATTCTTCTTTATTAAAAAAAAAAGAGCTGTTTTCCTTAGATCTGAGCAGCCCTGCATACTCTTGAATATTTATAACAATTATACTTCAGTGTCAGAGAACTTGTCTTTAAAAGCTTTTATAACTGCATTTCAAATTAGTGAAGTGTTTTAGGATATTGCAATGATGGGATCTTTTCAAACAGCTATCATGTTTAAGTTGTTACCTCCCAAGACTACAATTCCAATTTTATTATAAGCACAGACCTCACTACAATGGAAATTTTTACATCAGTCAGAAATTTTGTAACAGAAAGTTAATTTTTTTTGCATGTTTTGCTATATAATCATAGGATCATAGAATAGTTAGGGTTGGAATGGAGCTTAAGATCTTCTAGTTCCAACGCCCCCGCCATGGGCAGGGACACCTCTGCCCTAACACCTCTGACACTAAACCATGACACCCAAGATTCTGTCCAGCCTGGCCTTGAACAGGAGTACTCACAACTTCCTTGGGCAACCCATTCCAGTGACTCACCACCCTCACAGTAAAGAACTTCTTCCTTATATCCAATCTAAACTTCCCCTGTTTAAGTTTGAACCCATTACCCCTTGTCCTATCACTGCAGTCCCTGATGAAGAGTCCCTCTCCAGCACCCTTAGAGGCCCCTTTCAGATACTGGAAGGCTGCTATGAGGTCTCCACGCAGCCTTCTCTTCTCCAGGCTGAAGTAAATACATAATAATAAATACAAGCAAAGATGCAACTGAAAATTAGTCTAATAGAGCAGGCACATGGGCAAGCTACTCTTGGTTTCAGAATTGTCCATGTCGAACAATATGGTTTCAGAATTGTTCAGTTAACTATCAGGAAAAGAAAATATTTTGGATGGGAAGAAAATAGCTTTCTTTTGTTCTGTACGTTATCATTAAATCGGTGGCAAAATCAGTATTGCAGTAAAAATGCAGGCTCAAAGATACCTGTACTAGTTTTTTATTCAGCAAAATCCTAGCTATTTGAACATAGTTGTTTAAAGTTATATTAGATCAAAATTGGCTAATTATTCAATCACTAATAATAGGTTTTGTTTCTCATCTCATCTTCATATTTCATTTCCTCTATTTGTTGGCTAAATTCACTCTAGATCCTATCAGACTATAAATTGTGAAGACCTGGCTGAAGACTGCTTACTTAGCTTCTCCCACTGAAAAACTAACAGGGTGATATCCTTTGGCAAAGGATGACCAACAAACACTTAAGGAATATTGGTATTTTCAATACCTGAAGCAGGTTTGTGGTTTAGCTCTTGTCCTGCCATAATTATATGGCAAGGTTATCCAACTTCACCTCCAGTGAATAGGTTTAAATTTGTGTGATTTAAGTCATAGCCGAGGCAGACAGGGAATGCACACTCAGATGTTTACAGCAACTTACCTGGAAAGATGCAAAATTGCTGCAGCTTGGTAGTTTTTGATCTGCATGAAGCAGTTTGCACAGGTAAGTAATCAAAATTGCGCAAACAAACAACAGTAAAAACACGCTTGGCTTTGCTGTGATAGCTCAGAGTTCCAACTGGTTTTCATACTTTGATTTGTTTTTCTCTTAGAACTTCCCAAAAGAAAGATGCATGGGAAATGGAATGTCAACAGACTACTGGGTTCACAGGATACCACAGAAACCACAGTTCTGCTTTATATGGCCAAGGCAGTATCACTGGTTCAAAAAGTGATAAGTATCCTTTGGGCTTCAGTGGGATGTTTCCTGAAGAGGGCAGAAGAGGCAGTTTACTGAGCCCTGCTTACAGTGCAGAAGAAATCAAATTATCAGTAAGTAACTATTTTCCTGTAACACAAATTCATCTGTGGACCAACCACAGCCCTGGAGGAGCCAAAAACTAGATCACCCCTGTTGTCATTATTATTTATATAATGCCAGCCCAGCAAAAATGGAAATACCTTAACATATAAAGCAGTTTTTTCTGGAAATTAAACATCCCCTGCTGGGCCATACCTTTGTTCTAATAACGATGGTGATAATTACCTGCCATTATGTGACTGTGAGAGAGATTTCTACATTTTAGCTTATTGTCTTCTATATTGGCGCACTCCTTCATACTGACTTTTGTAAGGGCACTCTGCTTTAAGTGTATTTCCATAATGCCTGCAAACTTACTGTCTTAAGTGCTGTTTGACAAATCAAGTTTCTACAGCATTCCACTGATGGATGAAATTAGAGGAATTGCAGCAACTATTTTCTATGTGTTAGCTATTGTATTTGAGAAGGAACAGAAATGATAACTGCTGCAATCTTTCTTTTTTTTGAAATGAAAGAGTAATAGTGCAGCATTCTGCCTTTCAGGCTTCAAAGGCTGAAGGTTACCAAGTTCCATGACAAGTGGGATAAATCTCCCTTTACCTGGGGCAACTTCTTAGGAAAAACTTTCCATAATTCTTTGACTTTAGATCTATCTTGAAAGTCGAGCTTTATCCTCTTCCTTAGTATCTTCTATTCTTCCTGAGGCCTCCACTAAAGGCCACTATGGTTTTCCACTTGAAAATTTAGCCCTTATTTTCCAGACCTCAAACCATATAGCCACACCATCATTAAATAACAGAACTAACAGATTAGTAGGAATAGACTGTAGCCATCTCTCTGTCCAGCTGTGATACATGCATTTTGTACCCAGTAGATCCTGAACTGCAGGTGTGTGGCTGAGCCTTATGGCTTGAGAGTTTTTATCTTTAAATTATTAATCATGACAATAATTGTTTGGACTTTTTCAGCAGAATTTGATAAATACCAGGTCTCCTCCTCTCTTCTGTCGGAAGTGTCAGACAGAGACTCCAGACCACAGATCCCAGAGCTTCTATTTCCAGCCAGCCCAGGTAAAACATCCATTCCGAGACACTTCTGCAATCTGCAGGGAAACTATTTGCCATCTGGCACTCAGAACCAGGTTGATGCCAAGACTAGATTTAAAGGAAAACACTTTCCAGCTCCTGTGTAGGCAAAGTACAAAATGAAATTATTAAGCAAGGTATATTTCTCGTACTGAATCTAAGTCCAAATCAGTGACATTGAAGCAGGTACAAGCCCAGAAGATCTCCAGAATGAAATGATTATTCAGACTGACACTGGATACCACAGCATTAGTGCAGAGAATACTCAAGTCTATTACTTTGGAGTTCTGTGTTCAAATGGAAAGCCATTGCATCAAGGAGAAAGAGTAGAAAAACATACAATATGTTATAAATAGAGTTCTCTGACAGAACTTGCAGGACTGATGTTTCACCTAAGTGCAATCTCCAATATGTTCAAAATGTCTAAAGATGTTATAAGGGACTATTTTTCTGGAGAATATTTCTAGCACTAACTGAAAACATCAGCATTGCAGGTGATGTCCTGATACCTACCAAAATTACTCTGTCGGTGTCTAGGGAAGACAGAAAACAGTCTCTAGGGCTTTATGCAGAGACTAACATCTCTCCTCCCAGTAAGGAATCATCAGACAACCTTAGCAAATGTTCCACTGGAATCTCTGTCCTTTCACATTCTTACTTAGAGGTTACATATGTAAGAGAAAGTCACTCTTACCTTAAAGTAAACTAGAAAGCTGAGCTAGGATTCAGTGGGAATTCACATAACCCCCATACTTCTTGGTTTAAGGCTTTCCAAATCTAGGAAAATACTTTTTCTCTGAATAGTACTTTGGACTGTGCTCTCTCTCTCAAATTAACAACTTCTGAAAATGGTTGCCTGATCTATTCCCAGTTTCTGGGAAGACTATTCCATACAACAGTCCAATGTCCTGCTTCAGAAAATAGATAGATAGATACCCAAAAAGATTATCTGCAGCTTCAGAATACTGCGTTTCTACACAATTTCTCCATTTCAGCAAGCAGTTGTGTACATTGTGCTTCTTAATCCAGAGCTTTAACTTTTAGTCACAAACACCTTCTCATGTTCTCTTCATATGGTGTACAGACATTTTTTGTTCTTGCTTCCGAGGCTTGGATAGACAAGAAAGACTTAAGCTGTAGCAAGGAAAAAATAAATGAGACATTAGGAAACTTTGTAATATTAAGTATGGAAAACTGCTTAATAAATAGATTGCAATGGAAAGTTGTGGAAATTCTACCACTGGACACTATTAGGACTGATTTTGACAGTCTTGGTCCTACCCTGAAGCATGCTGTGGTCCGTGTGCCCACTCTTAGCTATTGTGATTACTTAGCTGATGAGGTTGCTAGGCCCTCTAAAAGCCTTCCTGTGTTTCTTGGCAATTTCCTAGGCATCTCAATTTTTATTTTCATATATGAGCAGAAGCATGTTGAAGACAGGCATCTATACCTGCTACCTAAGATGTATTGCAGTGTAGGGTTGGAGAAAACTACTCCCCAAAGCCCTCAAATGTAGTCACAGCAAGACTAAAATTAGCCAGACCAATTTCTACTTTTGGTGTTACAAGAACTTTCCTGGAAAGCAGAAGAGGCTAAACATCAGGAGACTTTAACACTCTGGGATTTGACCACTCACGATTTGACCACTAAATGTTGCAATATCCTAAACGTTAAAGCTGTGTTGCTGCCCTGCTGAAGGTGCATCCAAGAATGCTGAAACAACTCATGGGAAAAGAAAGAGATTAAGCAAATTAATTAGGCAGTCTGTGAGAGAGAAGAGACCTAGCTTCCTGCAGTGCCGCTCCCCAGCAATCCAGAGTTAATTCATAGGCACTTTGGGTGCTTCTTGCTTAAGGAGAAGACATATTTAGCATATATTTCATACGTGGAAGTACACATTTCTGTCAAGTGCACTCCTTCATTTCCAGCAAATCATGAGGCAAAAAGGTGATTACTATTCTTGGTGTACAGCAAAGAAATACGGGATCAGCTGAGTCTGTAGAAATGAAGACATAGAGTCCTTGTTGCCTAACTACCCAAACAGTTTAGGGTGAAAGCTTGCCAATGAACCTATTTCTATTCAGCTTCAGTTAGAAAACCAAAAGACATAAAGAAGTGTTATCTGAGGAAAAGAAATTCAAACCTAGGGACCATGAATCTCAGCTGAGACACGGATTAAAGTAGTTTCTTTAGTTTTAATTCCTCAGGCATCAAAAGTAAAGACAATAAAGAACACAGTGAAAGAACAGACCAGAGGCTTGGAAAGCAAAGTTTAATTGCTAACAAGAAATGTTGCCTTTTAGACCTGTTTAGATACAACCTATTCTCAAAGTGCATAAAACCCAGTGCATTAGGGACCTATCCAAAACGGTAATCGGCGTCTGACCCTCAGGTAAGGAGCTGTAGGGAACCATGATCTGCTTATTCTAAGTGATGAACATTCTTCTCTGATCTCTGAGGAAATTCAGAAATGTCTCGTTCGGAGTTTACAGTGTATTTGAAGGAAAAACCCATCAAAGTAAGTCCCAGTTATAGCAAAGGACACTAGCCTATTAGGAAGATAGCTTGGTCATCGGGTCAACGTGTTTCTAATGACAAGCCAGCAATTGTAAACAGTGTTATAATGAATCTCTGTGAAGCTCTCATAACTTGATGCAACATTTCTCAAGACTCACGCTCATGTAAATTTGCTGTCCATATGGAAAAGCCCAACATAACTTTTTTTCTCTTGACGCCACCTATTAAATTTGCATTTCAGATTTACATTTTCCCAGTTTTGCACGCGTCTCACTGGAAGTATTTTCTTTGCACAGTGCTGAATCAGTGATTTCAGAGCTGGCATTCAGTAAATGAAACACATGGTGATTCTCTAAGTAAAGCCTCCAAATCCAGTGTCTTCTTCATAATACAAAAGCCTTCTTTAATACTTCATAGTAGTAGTGCCACCTCTGTTGTTGAATCCAAATGTTGCAAGGATAGGTGTGTAATCTAGCGCATGAAAGAATCAATGTTCATGTAGCCATGGCATTCAAACTGTCAGCAACAACTCTTCATGTGAAAACATTGATGATTTATGGCTGGGACATCATGCATGCATCTATAAGGAAAACCAGAAGGCAGGTGATCTGCCTCTGGATTTTCTCAAATATTAGAAGATTAACTTTCTTTCTATTCACTGCTAGTGCAGGGATTGGTACAAGAGTTTTGTGGCACAGAGTGATCCAATAGCTTTGGGTTCTTTATACAAGGCAGATTAAATAACTTTTTCTTCCCTGTCCTGTTAAATATTTGGAGGGACTGAGAAAAGGAAGATTCTGCTTTATCTGTGAATTTCATTTTAGGAGCCCTATACATCAGAAAGTCTGCCTCACTCTAGAAGAATTTATTTCCACCTATCACTTACTTACTCTACTTTGAAAAGAAAAGGGGTTTCTTATGGGAAATCTCTACATTTTATCTCAAGGTCTGCTGCAAAGAGTGTGGAAAGAATATTGCTTTAAAGCATTTACCTAGTTAGTATCTTTTGGCCTGCAAAAACTGCTAAAGGGCAGTTTTAAACCTGGCTGAAAGCAAAGACCAAATCTGCCTCTAGTTGCTGTGGAAATGGCGAATAGCCGATTCTGATGGACTGCAGCTTAGGATAAAAAGGTACAGGTGTCATAGAATTGGCCTTTCCACAAAACGTTTGAATATATAAACCATTTGAAGCCCTTCCTATTTGATGTGCTGACAGAGAAACTCTCTCTTTTAAATTCCAGGAGAAACAAAACTAAAGATTCTAAACTTATAACTCAGTCAGTTATTAAAACTATTTTACATATGGTTTAATTAAGATAATAAATGTCAAACACCCTTCTCAATATATGATCATATAAAGACAGAAAATTATCTCTCTCACTCAGTATTACAGCTCCTATACTAAGTTTTTTTCTCAGTCAACTTAAAGATTCATGTCATAAAACTATTCCTCTATACAAACAAACACTGAATTTATTTAAACAAGCATAATACCTTTAGGCAAAGAAAAATTGCTTCACATTTCTTTTGATAAACACATTCCAATGAATGCATCTTAAGCATTAGCGAAAGAACTAAGAAAAAATGCTGCTTAAAAATTTAGGACTTGTTCCATCAAAAATTCACTCGTCCTTTGCTTTCTACAACTCTGCATCCCGTGACAACCATTTTAAGACCGATTTCAGTATGGTTTATGTCTCAGTCTACTAAATGCTCATTAAATGGAAAGCAGATTTTTCAGTGAACTACTTGCAGAGAATAAAATTTAGTACACTCTCCAGAATGTCAGGGTCTGAAGTTGATGGCACTGAAATGCACGTAGGTTTTCCTCCTTTCCTCAGAAAGCAGCACACCACAGGAGGAGAGAGCTAACATTGCAGGAGGCAATCAGCCATATCCAATGCTGTAATTCCAAGAAACAGATTATTGTCCTCTGTCCTGGTCTAAATTACACAAGTGACTAACATATCCTGTAGCTGATTCAAAGATTCTGGAGGTTCTGAAGCAGCTTAATTCTGTCTAATGGGATTTTTAAGTTTTCAATGTCAAGTCTACATCCTAATGCTGTGGATATCACAGGTATTCAAACATCATGTTCGCATTATGCCTTTAAAAATATATTACTAAATTCATGCTCTCTTGGAGAGCTATAAAGTGTTTTAGAATTATTAGCTGCTCTAGGTTGAAATGGTTTTCAAAGCTACAAACTTGATAATGCAAACACGTTGTAGTACTTGCTGCTTTTTACTAACCATCATTTTCTATTCATTGCTCAGTCCTCCCCTGAGATGTCCTTCCTTGCAACAGCAGAAAAGTTCCTTCAAGAGGAAGAGAAGCACACAAGAGAGTTTGAAGAACGTTTAAATTTGCACCTTGAAGAATTGCAAAGACACTCTGAAAATACCCTCCAAAAATATACCAGGTCACAGCAAAGCAGACACACTTAAGCCAGTCACACAATTAAGGAAATAAAACCAAGTAATCACCCATGACTTTCTTAGAACTAAAATCTGCAATGAGCTGCTTAATATAATTAGGCCCATTGCCAACAGCATGTATTTTTAACACCAGGGTTTCAAGTAAGATAATAATTTTAGGATTTAGATGTATTGTAACTCAACTATATTACAGAATACTGTACTCTAAACATATTCTAAAATATACAGGTTGGTTTTGCATAGTTAAATTATGTGCCGCAGCGACCCTGGTGCAGCACTGTGAATTAAGTAAGATACTTCGAATTCTGTGATGTATGGAGGGATAATAAGTGGAATTATTCCCTTGAAAATACAATCAGCCAAAAGAAATTCTCTAGATTGCACAGAACAAGAATAACAGGGGCCTTTAGCCATGTCATAGCTCCTGGCATAAAGAGCTTATCTATGCTCTAGTTATTCTTGGCTATAGAAACAGCCCTTGGGACTCCTGAAATGAGAAGTTTGAGCTCTTTCTTTCTTACCTCTAAGCCATGCAGGTCAGTGAGAGGAACATGAATAGACAAAGCACATATTTTGAAGCTACCCATATTGCCCCTTTTACCAGACCTATAGCCTTCACCTGGGGCAGAGCATGATCTCAGGTGCTTTTCATGCTTTACAGTAATTCTGTATAATTTTTTAATCCTGTTTTGAAAAACACCTCTTTTGGTAACAGTGTTTTGATGCTATGTTGGCTTCTTGTTTGAATACATTGGAACAGGGAGAAATACTTTAGGCAACTTGTGGTCAGTCTTAGGTAAGGGGCTAAAGTCTTTATAGTTCTCTACAACACAGGAAATCATTGTAAAACCGAGCAGAGTTAACTGAGCTCAATGTGCCAAAAACCTGCATAATGTTGAGATTCCTTTTATTTGCAATTCATCCTGAACTCTGTTGCTGTGCAAGTGAAACAGAAATTACAGCCAGTGTAGATGAAGCACCGATTTCAGTGAAAGAGATACTGAAGAACTGCCTCCCAGCGTAGACTGTTGCCAACTTCCTGGAAAAATATGGATAAAAATAATACCAGACTGTCAAACAGCTCCAGTTTGTGAGTAAAAGAAGTCTCATTAATATTCAAGACCATAGCAAAAAATGTGAATTGGTTTTGGAAGCTCTATTTCCATTAAGACAAAATACACTACATCACACTTACACAAAATACCGAGATTTTAAATACGGGTTTGGCTCAGTTTGCAATAAAATGAGTAATGAAAATGAGGACATCAAAGAACCTTTTAGAGGAAAATTCAGGAAAATTACTAGACTCAGCTGTAGGAACGAGGACTGAATGAAAAGATGATGGGAAGACATCTGAACAAACTAAATATATATGTGTCCTCAACTTAAGGGGAGATCCAGCTGGGTGTTTCAAAAGAACTAATGAAGAAATTTAAGACCTTCTGGAAAATGAAGCTAAATTTTAAGATGGGAAAGATCTGTAGAAGCAAAAAGATGTCAAAATGTTGTCTTTCAGGGAGGCAAGAGAAAAAAAATATGGGATATTAGCAGTTGGCCAGATTCTGTCACAACTGCACGGTTTAAAAATACAAGAAGACAGTGTGCTTCTGATCTTCAAAGAACCTACATGTCTGAGTCCAGTCCAGGCCTGAGGATCCATCTCATGATACAGGTCTGTGTGATGATACAGAATGAACGAATGAAACGATCAAAAAATGAGTTAGAATTTTTTCTAAATCCTTGTAAGATCCCACCAAACTACTATCTTTGGCTAATTAAATAACAGTTAGTTTCAGCCTGCCTTTGCATAGAATCATGGAACAGTTTGGGTTGGAAATTACCTTAAAGCTCACCCAGCTCCACTCCCCTGCCAGGTAGAGGGACACCTTCCACTAGAGCAGGTTGCTCAAAGCTCTCTCCAACCTGGGTTTACTCTTATGCCCTGCTTAGAACATACTATGCCACAAACATGCCGAGACAGTATGGATCAAAGCGCCCTTCTCTTTGCTAGCCAGTACCAGCTCATCTGACAACCCCCAAATTAAACAAGTCAATTGCCAGACCACAGCTGGAGCCACACCGCTGGTTCTGAATACTTCCATTGTATTAAAAGGTAGAAAGGTGATTGAACTGGTGAGAGGCTCCTGAAGGCACATACATATTCCTAATGTCAACATGGCAAAAATATTTTGTACAACATGTACCACATTTCAAGTTATTTGAAAAACTTTTGAAAGAATGATGGACAACAGAAATAACAAAGACCAAGAATGATGTACCTTATGAAGACGGGTTGGAGATGTATGAATATTGTACAAAAAAAGAATAACCAGGAGGCTCCAAAGCAATAAATGTCTGAAATCACCAATAAAAATGAATTATTAATTGTAGAATCATTTGACAGGACAAGGTGCGATGTTCAGGAGCCACGGATTACCCAAAACATACAGAGCAACGAAGATGATTAAGGGAGTGGAGCATCTCCCTTATGAGGAAAGACTGAGGGAGCTGGGTCTCTATAGTTTGGAGAAGAGGAGACTGAGGGGTGACCTTATTAGTGTCTATAAATATATAAAGGGGGAGTGTCACGAGGATGGAGCCAGGCTCTACTCAGTGGCAAACAATGATAGGACAAGGGGTAATGGGTACAAACTGGAACACAAGAGGTTCCACTTAAACTTGAGAAGAAACTTCTTCTCAGTGAGGGTGACGGAACACTGGAACAGGCTGCCCAGGAGTCTCCTTCCCTGGAGACATTCAAAACCCGCCTGGACACATTCCTGTGTAACCTTATCTAGGTGTTCCTGCTCCGGCAGGGGATTGGACTAGATGATCTTTCGAGGTCCCTTCCAATCTCTAGCATACTGTGTGATACTGTGAAACTCACTATTCTGCTTTGTAAAGAGCCAGGCAATGGAAAATTCTTGTGAGCTGCTGGACTTCTTTTCTGATTTTCCAAAGCTTTACCAAAAAGGATGGGTTTGGCTCCCGGTTGAAAGATTTATTTTAAATAAAAAGAACAATGGTTCAGGCTGCCACCACCTTTTCTGGCTTAAGGAAAACCAGAGGTCATGTTCACACAGCTGCCAACATGTTTCATGGAGGTATGATATTGAAATACTTGGTGGTATAGGAGCTGCCAAACTGTTGTTGCCCAATTCACTTCCCCAGACTTACTCTGATGGGGCTGTCAGTAAGTGAACAGAAACTTTGAAAGAGGCTCACATAAACGCTGAGTATTTGGACCATTTTTCTTCCTACTATTTTGTACTCTCTTCCTTTTTGCGTGGGAAATTTAGGAGCTAAATTTCACACAAAGCACCTAAACCCTCCAGTCCCACTGTTCTGGCTTTATCACAGTGTAACTGGTTATAATTCCTGGTTTCACAGGGGAACGGCAGTGCACAGGAACAAGCCCACCACCACTTAGCAATTCAAAACCTGACGAAACACCACCACTGTGAATGAGAAAGAAGTCCCTAGAGACTGCCTAATGGGACGAGCCCCAGGTGATTTTACATCTGTGGAATGGACAGTGGGATTGAGTGTGCCCTCAGCAAGTTTGCTGATGACACCAAGCTGTGTGCTTAGGTTGATACGCTGGAGGGAAGGAATGCCATCCAGAGGGACCTTGACACGCTTGTGAGGTGGGCTGATGCCAACCTCATGAAGTTTAACCATGACAAGTGCAAGCTCCTACACCTGGGTCGGAGAGATCCCAGGCACAGCTACAGGTTGGGCAGAGAAGAGATTCAGAGCAGCCCAAGGAGAAGGACTTGGGGGTGTTGGTCAATGAGAAAATGAACATGAGCCGGCCTCAGTGTGCGCTTGCAGCCCAGAAAGCCAACCGTATCCTGGGCTGCATCAAAAGGAACATGACCAGCAGGTCGAAGGAGGTGATCCTGCCCCTCTACTCTGCTCTTGTGAGACCTCACCTGGAGTATTGTGTGCAGTTCTGGTGTCCTCAACATAAAAAGGACATGGAACTGTTGGAACAAGTCCAGAGGAGGGCCACGAGGATGATCAGGGGACTGGAGCACCTCCCGTATGAAGACAGGCTGAGAAAGTTGGGGCTGTTCAGCCTGGAGAAGAGAAGGCTGCGTGGAGACCTCATAGCAGCCTTCCAGTATCTGAAGGGGGGCTATAGGGATGCTGGGGAGGGACTCTTCATTAGGGGCTGTAGTGACAGGACAAGGGGTAATGGGTTAAAACTTAAACAGGGGAAGTTTAGATTGGATATAAGGAGGAAATTCTTTCCTGTTATGGTGGTGAGGCACTGGAATGGGTTGCCCAGGGAAGTTGTGAATGCTCCATCCCTGGTGGTGTTCAAGGCCAGGTTGGACAGAGCCTTGGGTGACACGGTTTAGTGTGAGGTGTCCCTGCCCATGGCAGGGGGGCTGGAACGAGATGATCTTAAGGTCCTTTCCAACCCTAACTGTTCTATGATTCTATGATCTATGAATGTCAGTGAGTCATCATAGTTTTATTTACACATCCAGTTCAGGTGTGTGCTGATCTGTGTTCTGTCCCACCACTTTCTGCCCAGCAGCTCCCAGAGACCAAAGAGCTGGAAGGAGGCTAAGGGCATGGCCAGAAGGTCCTTGGCCTTATCATACAGACGGCGGCTTTACAACCCACAACAGCCAATTACATCATTCCCAACCACAATTTTCCATGTAATTCTATGCAACATAGCTATCCACTAGATTTTACACCTTCAGTCTTGTGCTAGGGAAGGTTTTTTTTCTTCTCAGACACCGCAGTCTGTTGAGAAAACACTAGGTGCAAGACGTGTCATAGCAGAGCTCATTTGGATTGGCCAAAGCAATGTGGGAACTCTGTTGTTTTTAACTCACTGCAGGGTTCAGATCTCAGAGTTCACTGTGTCAGAGTTACCATTTAATCACACGGGCCCCCTCAAATCCATAAATAGGCTGTAATTTAATGTACTGCATCTGAATTACTGCTAGTGGATTGAGCAATACCCCTGGACACTGATACGCCGCACTGCAGCGTCCCTAAACCAACAAAGCCATTGGATTGTTCCTCTAATCTACTTTTCAGCAAACTGCTAGTGGCTTTAAAACAGATTTATTGAGAATGTTTGTCCAGTTACCTTAAGAGAACATGTCTGAATGCAAAGACCAGTCCTAAACCAACCTCTCACTGGATTCCTGCAACAGATGTAGGATTTACTTTACTTGAAGTGAACCCTTGTACAATTCCAGATGGAGCAAGAAATCCTCCAGAAGTCTCCAGGGAGACTTGTAAGTCTTCAGTACCTAAATGGGGATACAAGAAAGCTGGAAAGGGAATTTCGACAAACACAGATAGTGACAGGACAAGGGGGAAATGGCTTTAAGCTGAACGAGATTTACATTAGACATTAGGAAATAGTTCTTCACTATGAGGGTGCTGAGGTGCTGGCACAGGGTGCCCAGAGAAGTTGTGGCTGCCCCATCCCTGGCAGTGTTCAAGGCCAGGTTAGACGGGGCTTGGAGCAACCTGTTCTAGTGGAAGGTGTCTCTGCCCATGGCAGGGAGTTGGAACTGGATGAACTTTAAGGTTCCTTCCAACCCAAACCAGTCTGTGATTCTATGAAGTCCCAGTCCTCAGTATTCCATGGAAGCCCCATAACAAGAAATGTTTCGGTTGAAACTTTTCAGCCAAATAAAGATGGTGCAGAGAAGACAACAGCAGCTGGCAGCTCCACCTGTAGCAATGATGGGGATGCTTGACTGGGACACGCATGGCAGGATTTAGCTTGCTCGTGTGTGGTGTGTGAACTGGAACCACCTGCCTTGGGAAGAAACTTCTCCAGGTAAGAAATATCTCTGTGGTGCAGATCCAATCCAGAGAATCCAAGTGCAGGTTCCAGTTCACACCCTCCAGAGCTATGGGAGCATCCAGGCCTGTGCATGTACTATCCAGGCACCGAACATACAGAGTCTGGAAGAAGAACAGTGCGTTTTCTCTGCTGCCTGTATTTAAAAGCACCATTTTCTGAACATCAGGATGTGAATAAATATTTTCTTGTAGATGGATTGAAGCAGGAGACCAAGAGCCAATTTCTCTGAGCTCTGAAAATATGTGTTGTTCTTCCTTCAGACCATGGGCACTGGCGCTGGCTTCTCTTGCTTGGCTTTGGGGAGTGGGGCCATGGTTGACACCGATGGGCAAGGATACCCACCTCAAGGATACCTGACACAATTCCACCGTTTTCTTAGCACTTAGAAGGCATTTACAAAACTCCATTCAAACCATGATCTTGAAGTATTTGACTCAGATTTGATTTATGCTTTGAAAAATAGGGTGTAAAAAATTGCTTCTGTAACCCGATTTATCAGAAGTCAACGGCAAGTTTTAATGACTTGACCTGATAATGAGCACTTATAGAAAGCAAAAGGTACCATAGACACTGCGGAAGAAGTCTCTCAGCATGAGTTTTCTGGTAAAATGCCTGTAATAAATCATTCCATTTTGCCCACGAGCTGCTGTGTGCCGGGGAAAAATCCTATTTCCAAAACAGTTTTGAAGGCAACTGACAGTCGGAGTAATACGCACCCTTAAAAACCAGAGACGCACTTACACCTTGGGCTGCGAAGGTTCTCAGGAGCTGACATTTGGGCAACTGCCATTAATTTACTTGCCCATTGCTTCCCAGAGATTTTTGACAGCTCCTGTCTACAGAGGCTTCCACCCCCCCCCAGTCTTCTATGAATGTGTATTCTCACATCCAGCATTAGCAAAAGGGAATTTGGTTGAAAATGTCAGAATCCAACTTCATTGTTTACTAAAGAAAAATACATTCCTCTTTTTCCTTTGAAGCATCAAAGTGTGAAATCAATTTGGCTTCTGCATAAGGAACAATTCCGAATGTGCAAGTTTTCCTCTCAATTAGCACCCAGTAAAATTGCACATTTCAGGGACGGAAATCAACAGTGTCTCTTATTAGCATTAAGCTATAGTTCATATTAATAAACATTTGGCTCCGAGAAGATTATTATTGTGACCTGAGGAATTCACAGATGACAAGAGAGAAAGGGAGTGCAGAAGAGAAAGCAGCAGAAATGAAACATCTCATTAGAGAAGTAATCTTAAATACTACCTAACCCAGCTGACCTGCTACCTCTTCAGTTGTTACCAGCCAGTTAATTGCTCTTATGTGTCACAGACTCAGCTCTTGCAGAAAATTAAGGGAGGAGAAAATACCTCAGGGCTCTGAACAGCCTTTCCAAAGGCAAATTATTGCCTGTGCTGATAAAACAGCCCTCAGGTGGAAGGGGCTGAAATACACCTGCTGCTCTGAGCTGGGAAATCACAGGGACTTTGACAGAGCTGTCAGACAGTACCATGGAATGAACAGGCACAGGAAAACCCTGATTAAGGATCTACAAAGATGAAGATGATAAAGAGGAACCTATAGAAGAGATGAGCAGGAATTTTGCTTCTCTTCTAGACAGCCAAGGTAGCAAGCACCCTGCAGAACACAAGTACCTAACTAAACCACACATGCGTTTGCTCACATCCTCAGGCATGGCTTTATTCAACACCTCCCTTCAGAAACAGGCAAATGACCGGAGCTCCATTTCATTTTATCCCAGAGCGAGGATAAAATTAAAATAGGACAGAAAGGATTTGGTGCCAGGAGAACAGGAGCAGCTGTGAAATAGCGCAGACTGAGCAATTACTGTTCCAGCTGCATCGTTTCAGATCTCTCCAGCAGAAGGAAGCGGCTCCTGTACCAAAGCACAAGTAATTTCCAGTGGCAGTGCGTGGTTTGGTGAGCACATCCCAGCATCACCAGGTATGTGTCTTGTTCTGAACTGGGTTAGTTCAGAGCTGGCCAGACTCACCCACGCGATGCCTCAGGGCGAAATCCACTGCAGGGAACTACATGTGCTTGCCTAGAGCGTTTTTACACCAATCTTGAGAAGTGACCAGTGTGCACCTGCGACAAAGAAAGCAAACAGGGTGCTGGTGACACCAACATGGGTATCATCAGCAGAGATGATGATGTCATTGTCCCACTATACTCAACACTGGTCAGGCCAAACCTTGACTACTGTGTTCAGTTTTGGTCCCTGATACACAAAAAGATGTGGACAGCCTGGAGAGGGTCCAGAGAAGCCACAGAGAAAATCCAAGGATTGGGAAGCCATGTGAGGAAAGGCTGAGAGCTGGATTTGTTCAGCCTAGAGAAAAGAAGACTCAGGGAGCCCTCACCACCCTGTTCCAGTATTTAAAGGGCAGCTACAAGGCAGACAGAGTGTCTTTTTACAAGGAGTCACATGAAAAAGACAAGGGGTGATGGGCACAAGTTACACTTGGGGAGATTCCAACTGGACACAACAGGAAAAATTTTCACATTGAGAACAACCAGCCACTGGAATAATCTCCCTAGGGAAGTGCTGGACTCCCCAGTGTTGGACATTTCTAAGATTCAGCTGGACAAAGTGCTGGGCCATCTAGTCTAGATCATGCTTTGCTTAGAAAGGTCGGACCAGACGATCCCTGAGGTGCCTTCCAACTTGGGATTCTACAATTACATGATTCAGAGAACAGTTTTGGCTGGCAGCACCACTCACACAGGATCAATACTCAGGATAACGCAGAAGCAAGGCAGCGCTGTCACTGGTGCACATGTGAGGGGCTAGGACCATCCTTGTGCCAAAAGGTAGCACCTACAAGGATGATTCAAGGGGCCTTTGCCTTTTGGCACAGGAACATCCCCTGTTGCGCTTCAGTGCACTGCAGCATCCCATTCTTCCTTGCTTGGCTTATATTTAAACAGCAGTCAAGGGTTCTCAGATTTCCTCCCTCAAGTCTGCTGAAGGTAAATGCTTACCAAGTGCCTTGAAATATTTGGATGAGAAAGGGCTGTAGAGGAATATGGGATTCTTGAAGCACTTACGGCTTGATCACCTGGAATAAAACTACTCAAGCTCTCCTCACAGCCTCCCTGGAGTGAGGAAGAGAGTGGAATGTCACAGGACAGCAGCTCATTGCAGCAAGCACAGCAGACTTAAGTTCTACCACTGTTACTTTTCCTTCCTTTAAAATAAATCAAATCAAATCAAGGGTTGTATCCAAAATCATCTTTTATTGCCACTTACACAGATTTAAATATTTAACATTCAGATAAACAACTGTCTGTGTTCACATCACTCATTGTTAGTTACTTCCCCATAAACTCATAGAAACCTCCATTTCTAACCTCTGTAAGATTCCTTTTGGCAGATCCTGAAGAATTCAATTGATGTGGTGGCATCTCACAGCAAAAGAAACTCTTTTTAGGGGAACTCTGGTGTGTTTAATGAAAAAAATCACTACACAATGTGGGCTTTCACAATAAGTCACATTCTTTGCAAAATAATTTGAAGATTCCAAGACTTCTCTCTTTTATTCAAAAAATAAATATCTCCTTTCTGAATCAAAGCACTTCTTATGACAGTAAGTACAAAGAAGAAATGCACTTCTTTGGAAGTTCTGAAACAGACATCCAGGAGCTCATGGGGGCAACATTATCCGTAACAGTGATAAAAGCTGAAAGCTGATTTTATACAAATTTATAGCAGAGCCCAATTTCCTTTTACAATCTAGAGCTTCCAATGGATTTCAGAAAAACACCATTTTAAAAGTCTGAAAGGCACAAGAACTGACCATAAAACGTACCGGCACGCTCACAAATACGTTTTATGTTACATTCCTAAAGAGGCTCCACAGGACCCTATGAGAGAAAGAGTGAGAAGCTGACAAGTTCCTCTGTGAAGTACTAAGGGAGCGGCAGGGAGTTCCTTCTGGCTTTTGATAAAACAGTTAAAACCCCAAGGCTGGGAGTGTGAGGAGCTGCATCACTCTGTTGTGTTTGGGCGAGTGGCTACATACACGAACACAACGATCAGCAGTACTACAATCGCCAGCGTGGGCAGCACGACGGTGGTGATCTGTTGCCGGGCCTCCTGCATTGCCTGTTTCCTCTCCTTTTTATCTTTGGAGGTCTCTTTTTTGGGTTTTCCTCTCAGCTGCCTCATCCTCCTCTTAGGGTCTTTTGTTCGTTGAAATGGGAGAGAGAAGGGAGTTGCACAGCAGGAAACAGTCCACAGTCTTTTGAAACAAGAGGTTGAAGAATTCCTACTCCTTCAAGGGGCTGGCTGCACAAGAAACTGCAAGAGAAGGAAAGAAAACAATTCTTTTGAACAAGATCTACATGCATTCCAGTTACGTTCCACAAAGACGCTCCGAGGGCTGGAGCACCTCTGTTATGCAGACAGGCTGAGAGAGCTGCAGAAAGCTCCAGGGAGGCCTCAGAGCAGCTTCCAGTGCCTAAAGCAGCCAACATGAAATCTGGAGAGGGACTTTTTACAAGGGTGTGTAGGGACAGGACAAGGGGAATGGCTTTAAACTGAGAGAAGGGAGATTTACATTACATTTTAGGAGGAAATTCTTCATTATGAGGGTGCTGAGGCGCTGGCACAGGGTGCCCAGAGAAGCTGTGGCTGCCCCATCCCTGGCAGTGTTCAAGGCCAGGTTGGACAGGGCTTGGAGCAACCTGCTCTAGTAGAAGGTGTCCCTGCCCATGGCAAGGGGATGGAACTGGATGAGCTTTAAGGTTCCTTCCAACCCAAACCAGTCTGGGATTCTATTATTTATTAAAGCCATTTGCAGCTCCACTTGGTATATCTTCTAAAGAATTTCTTCCTAATATCTAATCTAAATCTACCGTCTGGAAAAGAAGAAACAATGCCAGCTGCAGTGTTGAACTCAAAACACAGAACAGATTTAGAGAGACCAGAAGTGGTCAGTGAACTCCATAACGGGGAGGTAAGTGGGAACTGGATGCAGTAACTACACACACCATCCATTCCATCTTTCAGTCAAATGGGACCATTTCATTTCTAAACTTTCATAACTGTTTCTTCTCAGCAAATCCTCAATTCTCACCAATTCAGGGCAGAGTCTTTTTGGTATTCCACCTTCTGCGAGCTGTGGGCTTTTGGTTTGGTTTTGCCGTTTTATCACTTCTAATAGCTAACTCTTGAATGTCCGCAGGGGCAAAAGAAATCTCTGTTTTACCCCTTCCCTTTCCATGCCCTCTCCTCCTGCTTGGTCATGAGCTTTATTTTCAAACTCTAGAAAACAACTACTGCGCAAAACTCAAGTTTGATGTTTGCCCTTTGGGTGATCAGACAACCAGAGCATTTCAGGCTGCAGCGTTTTCCTAATGCTTTCTGTCTCCACTGTTAATGTACGTCGGGGGGGTTGTATTCAGATTTCTCACAAGACCCAAGAAGTGATGGACAGTAAAAGCCTTTGGAACTTCTGTGTGCCACAGTAATGAACAGGGTTGCCATGAAAACTAACCTCTCCAACAATAAATGTATGCCTTGCTCCACACAGCATCACTTGCTACCCAGACATTAAAAACATCAGCGTGGTTTTTTAAGTCTCTTTTGAATTAATATTTCATTCTGAAGCAAAATTATACCAAGTTAATTACATACACTAGCTAACATCTGACAGCTTAGAAGAGAAAGCCTTCCTGCAAATGTCAGCACCACTTGAGCTGCGAGCTGATGCTCTCCAGTTTGGGAATCTGGCATCAATCTCCAAGTACATTTCCAGTAGACTGGGTTACTTGGCTTTGCTACTGGCAGAGAAGGACTTGCACAGAAACTGGACCCTAGTTTTCAGAGAGATGAGCCTTAGGGTTCATTAACTGAACCATGAAATGGAAGCAGTGAATCTCTGCAAGCTGCTGCCAGGCTCCTGCTGCCGGTATGAGCACAGAGGCTCCTGCCAGGATTAGACAATCACTGCAAGAGACAGCGCTTCCACACAGGAAAGGTCTGGGATGTTGTACATGCTGCTGTGTTCATGTGGGTATGAAACAGCACTTAAAATCCGGCGCTCAGTTACACAAGACGAAATCCTACAGCCCATGTTGTGCAGGCAGAGTAAGAGTGCCACAGGTATTCCCTTCTGCTGCCAAGGCTCTTACCGGCCACGTATGGACTCCACTGGAAGGCAAGTAACTACTGATAGGGGAAAGGAAGAAACAGATCCATGAAGTACAGCAGGCCAGAGCGAGGGTTACACAGGGTCTCAGTCCCTGTGGTGTGCATGGCCTGTGAGAATAAATTAATCTCATGTTACTGAGCTACATCCTCCTTCAGCCAGCGATCACCCTGCCTGTGCCTGAGGCTGAATCACGTGAAGAGAGAAGGAAATACTATAGCACTGGGATGGGTGTCATTAGGCTAGTTAGCAATGCCCATTTAAAACATCTCCGAGCAAGCTGGTTTCAGAAGGGCAATAAGAAAGTGATCTCCTGCAGGTCCTTCAATGTTGTGCACACTCTAACCTTCGTGACCAGCCAACTCACACTGCAGGAGAAGTGGAAACTCACCTTTGCTCCTCAAACACAAGCTTCCCACTCCCAGTCTCCCAGAACAGGAGAGGGCTCATTGCCGCAGACCGCACACATCTCACTAAGACTGATTCCCATTTCTCTTAACGGCTCAGCCTGGGCCAAGCATCTGCCAAGGCTGGAAATTATCAAACTAGGAAAATCAGCAACTCGCTTCACTGGGATATTTGTAGGACTAGCAACAGAAGAGTTTAAGAGGCTCCAGCAGAAGTGGGGTATCTGTAGTCCACAACAGCATGACAGGAGCCTGGCACTAACCAGAGACTGGAACTTCACCTTCCTTCTATGAATTTTGCAATTTCAAATTTGGTAATAGAATTGTCTGGGGTGATGAGATTATTATTAAATTCACTATAGCAAAGTTCCTTCCTCCCCCCCCCCTTCCCCCCGCAGGAACCTTCTGGCTACAAAGAAACCATTCCAATGGTCAAGAAAATGAGTGTTGACTTGATACATGTTTGAAGCATCCGTTTGGCAGAGCCTCACCCTTTCTTCTCTCTAACACTGCAGTGCTCCATCTTGACACTGAAAGGCTGAGGTTTCAAGCAGAACAAATCACTAAGAAGTTCCATCTACTGAAGACAAACCTAAACACATCATTCTTCAACACAGTAAAAAAATCACAAATTAGTACCCTGCCTTGACATCCCCTACAGCAATGACATCCCTCCTCACCAATCATCCACCTTGCTTCCTATATATATATATATATATATATATATATATATATAAGCGCTCTTCATTCTACCTTCTGGGTTAAGTCACTCTGAACTGCTTTTGCAGAGCTAACCCCAAAACCTAAAAGCATCAATCAGTGGGCTTGCTGAAGTCACTCATACCAATGCCGAGGCACTTGCCAGCATCTTAAAGCAAGTCAACTACGGTTAAGCAGAGATCATTTTGTACCAGAAGGCTGTAGTGAAACTTGGGGGGGCTGATACCCTTCAGAACACATCAACCATCTCCCAGCCAGAATTTATGGCAGTCTGGTATAAAGTATTGCAATTCTGCATCTCCTTCTACATGCAACACATGCACAGATGATTTCACTTATCTGCACTTAGTGTACTCGTACGTCTAGACATCTAAAGAACTTATTATCACCAGCCTTCCAGCATGAATTAGCGGTGTTAAGCTGAATAATTTTCCTCCAAATCCCAAATTACAAGGGTTTGCAAGGCAATTTGGGTTAACTTGGCCTCATGATCCTGCTTGCTGACACTGTAACGTTTCTGCAACAGCAAAACATCTTGAAATTCAAACAATGAATCTGACAAGAATTAATTTTTATCATTTAAGTTTTACCCCCTGGGGCCATGGATGTTATCGAAACATTAAAAATAAACCTAAACAACAAAGCAGCAACCAGGACAGGCTGTATTCAAACTGCCTGCCAACCGCAGTGAGAAAGGACACAAGACACCTAAGCAGCAACAATTACCAGATTATCTGAGTGTTGAACAGCCCCAAACCCAGCAGTTCCCAATCACCAGCACACACCAGCATCAGTCAAGAACTAAAACGAACAAACTTATCAGCTTTTACCTATTTTTGCTGCTGGGCTGATTGCTTCAGGGAGCTGCAGCCAGAGCTGCTGTATAAGAAGAGTCCAAGAGATGGAAAGAGGCAGAGGTGGGGACACCAGGGGCAAAAGGCAGCCTGGTTAGCAGGAACTACTACTCCGTGCTGAACAATCCTTACAACAGGAGCACTCCCTGGCCTGATGGTAAGGACCACGCTTCCCACTAGTGAAGCAGGACTGTTCCCTGCTGCCCAAGCCCCGGGGCCATGGGCACAGGGTGCTCTGCTTGCATGGTCCCAGCAGAACAGACACAAAGCCAGGAACAACACGTTGACTGAAGTAGGATCGTTCTTACTTCTACCCTTAATTAAAGCGGGGTCTAAATGATAGATACAAGTTATTTCCTACCTTTGAAACCATGCAGATGTTTGGGGCTTTTGTAATAAATGACTGAACTGTAATACTGTTAAACAAACCCTGGGTACTAAGGGCAAGACTTGTTTTAGGCTACCCCATATTTTTTATCATTACTCCAGAAATGATTTTACCTTGAGGTGAAATGCCACATTTGGATGTGGAATTTTCTTTCCTGCAGCTTTAAGGTCTGGCCATTGCTAGAGCAGCATCAGCAAGGTCACCAATTTCTAAGGTGATTTGGCCAGCTTACAAATGCAGCTAAATGGGACTTTTTAAGAAGTATTTCAGTAGGAGGCTGGGACAGATTTACACAAGAGGAATATTTGCGTACAAAGCTCTTGCTGGAGTCTCCAGAGACCTCAGTTCTGCATGCAGCCTTCATCCATCCATCCATCCATCCATCCATCCATCCATCCATCCATCCATCCATGTCCAGCTATGTCCCTTGTTTTTAACCTGGTGTTTCAGTTTTGGTAGGTCTAAGAGAGTACAGTAACAATTCTCATGCCCTCTCTAAAGAACACCTTCACCCTCTTGGGTGTCTGCTACCTGCATATGATTTGCAGTGAACGCTTACACCAGTTTGCACCCAACTCCTGTACTGAGACAGAAGCTAAACCTGCTCCTGTGTTTGTGTCAGACACAAACCTGGCTCCAAAGAGGGAGATTTTGCTTTGAAAAGCTTGATTGTAACAGTTTTAATGCAACTGCAGCAGTGGTTGTCCAGCACTATTTCCATCCCATTCAAACACAACTGCTACACTGTTTTAAACACTAAATGTAAAATGAGAGTTAAAAAAATACTTTCATTATTTGACAGGCTCTAAAGGAGCAAAATGCTCTGGGTAATCACTTGTGTGGGTGACAAAGATGGATACAGCAGGGATTTGCCAATTTGACTAAGAGAGCTGAACCCTAAACAGCACGCCTGCCCAGAGGATTAACAGAATGCTTTAATCCCAGCCACATCCTCCTCCCTCCCCTCAAACCTCCCCAGCCAACCCACTTTCAGCAACACAAAAGTGGCCTCATGACAAAGTGAATATTCCAACTGTGGGATGATTCCTTTTGGTCCCGAAGCACAGCTCTGTGCCACCACTAACAAGGAGAAATGATTATCACCTGCTCAAAAAGGAAATGGCCTCTGTACAAGCCACCCCCTAATGAAACAACCTGAGCACATGAGGGCTCTGCGGGAACAGCCACACACCTAACTCCAGGTTCGGCACTCTCCCATGCTCTGGATCCCCCAGTTTGGTCCTTTTCAACCCAAGTTGCACAGGGGAACCAGTGCAGAGCTGAACGCAAAGCCTGAAGAGATGCTAAACTTGAGATCTTCTCTTGCAGTGACACTGTCCTGATTTCAGTGTGCTAAAAATGAAGAAAAGCATTAAGAGAAAATGTCTCGCTCTGTGAAAAATGGATTTTCATGTTACAGCATGAGGCCAATTCTTATTATCATGAAAATTTACCTCAAGTCTATTTGACTGCAGCAAGGAATTAGGATCAGCAAATCAAAACAACCCTGCTTTCAAGGGTAAAAGCTTTTAATTAGACACACAACAATACGGGACTATTAAGATTCTGTTTGAAGTCAGTTCAGCATTATTTTGTAGTGAGGGGTGGTGGCTTTCTTCCTCAAATTACAGACCTGAATCTGAATTGACCCATCATTACTACAACATCACATTTACTGGAAATGTGGCTTATGAAAGTCTCCAAACTACTCAGAGCGCTTGGAAAATGAAAGTCAGCACTGAATGCTGCCATAAAGTCAGAGAGAACAAGGCCACCACAGCACAAAGCTACTTCAATGCGGTTTTCACAATGCTGAGGACTTGGATAGAGCGAGTAATCTGTGTTAGAAACAAAAAGCCACGGATCTCTGCAGCTGGGAAGGCATTGTTAAACAGAGGTGAGGTGACAGTGGTTTTGGCACGCACAGCACTGGAACGCAATGCTATCTGCCCTGAATGCAGCAAAGAAACCCAGCAGAATGCAATTAAAAGGAAGTAAATTAAAGGCAAATCCTTCTGCTCCGCACACAGGTATATAAATAACCTGTATTCCTCTTTGTGGGTGAAGAACCAGCATCAAGCCAACTTGTGCAAACAGGCAGTCCAGTGGAGAAACAGGACTAATGTTTCTTATAAACACAAGGAAAACAAACACCTAATTTGTGTCACTGCATGGATTCAGTTCCTATGGGAGGCCAGAAAAGAAGAGCTTGTCATTCCCCACCCATACAGCTACCGAGGATCTTACACATAAATGCAGTAAACTACAACACCTAGGGTATGACGTGATATTATGCGTTTGCTCAGCTGCTTTCTTAAAAAGCAATTTTCTCGGCTGCTCCTGAGACACATCCTTTTGTGTCCTTTGGATACAAACCATCCCTCTTCCCACTACATTTATGGAAACTCAGCCCGTTTCTAAATAGCTATGCTAAATAAATAAATACAAATGAAGGAGCTGCTTGTGTCAGAGCCCCTCAGAATGTATATGCTGCTTTCCCACACCAACCCCAAGTGTTAGGCATCTACAAGAAGGTGCAGCAAAAGGAAACCAGTGTGAAAGTAACACTTCTGTTCTCAGTGCTGCTGCGTCCAGGTCATGAGCCCCCGAGACCCGGGCTGTGGCTGCTGACTCACACCATGAGCTTAACTATCACCTGAGCTCATCATCCGAGCCGACAATGACCTGGATGGGAAACATTGTTCCTATGATCCACTGTGGGGTCTGGTCATTTACTTCTCCCATTCAAACTACTGGTACAGCATCACTATCAACGTGTTTGAAACAGATCCCCAAGACACGCACCCAGCGGAACACCAGCCGGTCTGAAGCTTCATGTTACAGAATGCAAACAGAAGAGCTGAGGGACTGTCACTGCTCTTTATTATAATTCTACTGTCATTAAAATGGTGCTGAAAATTCAGGCCAGGCTAAAGCTTGGCTGGCAGAAAAATCCATACCCACAGCGAGAATTGGTCATTAAATCTAAACCCACAGAACCCACAAAGGCAACGGGTGAGCCTGGGGTGTGTGCATGCAGCAAGAAGGGAACGGTGTACACAGGACTGACCCACAGAAAATAGCTGACAGAACAGCTTCTAAGATACCAGGGCAATATCTAGGAACAATGTGTGTACTTCCTGACCAACAGACACTCTGATGATGCTGGACTCAAACTATTTGTGAAACAGTTTGTTTCTTCAGAAGGCATGAAGTGAAATCTTGCTCTTCTAGTTCAAGACAAACCTGCCACAGGAGAAAGGCAAGATGGATGTGTACCTGGAGTCCTGAAGCCCTCCTGAGACAGGGCTGTAGGGGAAAACGAAGACCACTGCACCAACAGTGTCACCTCCCATTTGATTTTATGAAGTAACTGGGAGGTATTCACGGATTGAAAGCAAGCTGGATGCAACACGAGAGCACGCCGAGTGAGGGGTTCAGATCCCAAACTCACCCCCTTCAGGGCTAGTCTGAAGTTCTGGTTTTTCCAGCTTCTCTTGGCAAGGCTGGTTTCCAGTAGGAGGCTGAGGAAAGCCTGCTGGCACCACGCCTGCCTCTCCCTGCTTGTACACGTGCCAGGGGAGGACGCTGGAGATGAACTAAATCACACAGAAATCAACCCAAACGCAATCGCTGGAGTGGGTGCCTGTGTTACTCCCTTCCTTACTTGTTTTCTAAACAGGGAAGGCGTTTTAGAGCGTATGCAGTGCTGTCATTTGGCAGATTTTATTCCCAACTCTGTTGCCTTCTAGACACTCATTTGATCTGGGTAATCAAGTTATGAGTGAATGAAACACCCCCCTCCACATTACATTACAACAGCACTGCAGGTTTAAGCTACAGCTCTTCCTCCAGCAGCCCGAAATCTGCACTTTCCCAAATTCCTGTCAAAGTACAGAAACATGCTCAGTATGAGTGTGACAACAATGCAATCAGGACACCTTTTCTTGGGGGGAAGATAAGAACTGGGCCTTGCTACACAGGATGGGTGGGAAGGTTTCTCTTCCTATGGCTGGGCTCATTAAAGTCTCATTCTGTTTACTCCCCAGCCAAAAGCTGAGGCCTCATTACATTTCACTAAACAATCCCACATTATAATAAAGCCGCAGGTTTCCTGCCATGATAGGTAGGCTCTGTTTGCAGTTATTTAAGGAGAAAGCACATAATTACATATAGCTGGATTAGGCTGATCAAATCCCTGTTAGTGCCCGTCAATATGCACATAAAACAGTGTGACATTAATGTAAACTCATTTAATTGCAGAAAGTTTAATTAAGACTTAATAAAATTACAGAGACCGAAAGTTTTGCACAGTCTAACCAAGGAGTTTCCCAGCAAAAACACCTCCTAAACACAGCCTTGTTTTGCTCAATCAGTTCTGCAACACTGGTTCTTGCTATTTATTAGTGCTCCTATTTACAATCCTGTCGTGGTTTAAACCCTAGCCAGACAGCACTGCACTTTACACCGGCTCAAAGCTCAGAAGCAAAAGCAAATGCTATGGAGCCTTGTGTGTAACAAAGTCCATTATGAGCAAGCTCAGGTAGACAGAGGATGGCTCAGAAGTTCCTCTACAACATTCAGCAAACAGCTACGGATCAATACCATAGTTCAACCACCATGAAGTGCAAGTGACCTTCTCTTGAAGCACTTACCAAGACAAAATATTACATCCCCCTCCATAACAGTATTCATGTTCTCCCTTCTCATTTATTCCTCCTGCACAGCCTCCCTTTCCACTCGGGTTGTTTCTAAAGCAATCTGCTATATGCACAGTGCTCTCAGTCACCAATGATACACAATCGTGCATTGACCCCGATACGCTTAGTGCAAGGATATCAGCATCATTCTCTGCTGAACAGATCCAAACTATTCCAAGGGTAGTCATGCTCATGCACTGCTTAAGTTGTCTTTTTTGGCTGCCCAGAGAAACTGCGGCTGCCCCATCCCTGGCAGTGTTCAAGGCCAGGCTGGATGGGACTTGGAGCAACCTCCTCTAGTGGAAGGTGTCCCTGCCCATGGCAGGGGTCGGAACTGGGCAAGCTTTAAGGTCCCTTCAACGCAAATGGTTCTGTGACTCTATGATATGGATGCAACTGAATTCCTAACCACAGATGGAACACATTAAGTGCTCAGTATGGCATACAAGCCACTTGAGCTCCTGTAAACCCACACATGCAGTGCCAGGGAGATGTGGGCATGGATGCCAGGTGTCCTGTTGGTCCACACGCATTTCCTTCCCCACTTCGCTCTGTGACAATGACTTCCCCTGTTCTGCATGTGCAGGTGTGTTATCTCTATTTCTAACCCAGCAACCTTCACTGTCTGTGTGCAAGAGACTGAGACAAGAAGGGCCAGGAGTGCCACTGCAGAGCTTCTCTCCACCAGCAAGCATGCTTGTGCTTCTCTACATTCAAACTTTGGCAATTTTTGGCACACAGGGCAATGCACTGCTCCCCAGAGCACCCGTTTTGCCACACTAGGGTTTCCTGGTATGCTCCCTGCCAAATCACATCAATCTAAGGATCTCAAATAAAAGAACATAGCAAATTCTGGTTCATCTTTAATAGTCTCTCTGCCAGTTGAGCCTCCTGCTCTGATCCGGTTTACTTTAAGCTTTGTTTGCTCCTCAGCTTAGCTCCTCTCTGCACAGGCCCTACAGTGTTTCCAGGATTCCCGAAAATGCTGAGATGCCATGAAGGAGCCTCACCAGGCCCTTAGCCAACAGGGCAGAAAAATCTCTGAACGAGTCCATCTCCCAAACATGGATGTTTCCTGCAGTTTTTGTCAATGGGGGGAAGGGGAAAGGAAAACAAGGAAAAACTTGAGGAAATGCAAGTGCTAGAAAGCATTACAGTGCAACCTGCTGGAAAATGTATTATAATTCAATACTGTATTAAAAGTGACCAAAAAACTTAAGCCCTCCCTTGGTCAGTCACATCCCTCCAAAGCTCTTGGAAAAACTCTCCATGCTAGAGACAGATCTCTGATAGATACCACGTTCTGAGCAAGTCTATCACTTACTCTGATTCCTGTCCCCTTCCCTTTGGCAGCACAGCTATTTGCGTCACCCTCCTAACCCAGAGCCTCTGGTAATTTCTCTTCTCTGTTCCACTGAAATTCTTCAAAGCATCATAAAGGCAGATTTAATAAGCACCTCAATTTGTATTGCTTTCTATTTATAATACTGCAAAAGCACCTGCTGCTGCTGAGATCTACACAGGTATCTCTCTTACTTTGTAGAGATTAATTCAGATTAATATTAATAGTTCCACATTTTAAAGCAATTGCAAGCAGCACTGCCCCAGGCTGTTCTGTGGGTTGGTTGGAGGGTTTTTTTCCATCTTTGAGGTTTATATTTTCTGTCTTTGGGGGCTCTTTATTCATTGGCTTTGTGGTGCAGTTGTTTTCCCCCCCCACCTCCATTTTTACTGAGATGCTGCTGACCAGCTCTTTAAAACAGGGCTAATTTTGCTTCATTGTTCACATCAGCCACATTCAATAGTATGCGTCCTGGAATATTCAGTAGATCCCTCATGCCAACAAAACAGCAGGCACTCAACAATCAAACCACTTCAGGTTGTACCCTGAATCCATAACAGTGTCAGTCAAGGCAGCACTGGGGCCCATGGATGGTTTGGGAACTGTGGGTGTGCAAAGAAAGGGTGTGTAAAGGCACCTGCCCATGACACAGTAGGCACAGGGTTTGGATCACGTATTACCCGACCTTCTCTCCAAATGGGGATATATTAGTTTTTAATCTCATCAAAGTGCCTGTGAACACCAACTGACAGCTAAGGCTGCACAGTACAGAAGTCCCACGTCTGACCTTTCAGAGGGACTCAGGAATCATGTCCTTAGGCATCTCTTCAGAGCCTGTCTTTCACAGCTTACTGACAGAATATTAATGGCTGCACCCAGGGCTGTAGGCTCCTGGTACCTACAACATCCACACCAATTGCTCTTGCTGTTATCTCATTTAACACCACCACAGATGGGAAGTTTAATGCAGTGGGGGGAAAGAAAAACATACATAAATTGTGGTGCAGTGCGAGTAGGTGAGCAAGATGATGAAACCCAGAAAGAGCAGGAAAGCCCCCTCAGTGTGCAAGAAAAGAAGCAGAACAAAAGGAAAGATAAACCAGTGCATGGAAGAAAAGCTGCATGAAGTGAAATAAAGACTGGAATAAGTGGATGGAAGAGTCAATCCATCAGAGCAGACAGACAGCAATGATCAGTCTCACCTCTGCACTGTGTTTATTTACTCTTAGTGGCTGCCAAGTGAGGTTTATACTGCTCATCCATCTCCCAGCTATGTATTTAGGTGTGATGTAGCACACTCCTCCACAACCAGCCAGGAGAGCTCAGGGAAGAATTCACAGGACATTCTGAGTCAATTTCATCTCAAGAGTGACTCTTGATGCCTCAAACTCCTACTCCAGAGGGATGCTATGCTATTTGCCTCTGCAGTATTTAATATGGGCTTTGCAAGGGTAAGATTTTCAGTGCTCCCATTAAAAATGGGCATCTTTCTGAAGAAAAGGAAGTCTTGTTGCTGTTACTATTCATCCCACCCTTGCCAAGATGAGAAAAGCTGGTCAGAAATACACAAAACAGTTTTGAAACTGGTTTTAATCACTTTCACTGAAAAACTAAGCAAATTTAAAGGCTCACAGACACAGGCAAACATCATTGCATTGTACGCAGTATCATATCCTCCTCTTACTTCTCTGTCAACAACAAAAGCTCAATATAGCCATTACCTTGGGAATTCACAGATTTTAACTTTCTATTAATGTGAGAGAGATGAGGATACAGATTTGGCCAGAAAACAAGCGAGACACAGGGACTTGCATGTCATTTAAAAGAGGAGATGCCATCTATCTTTTCAGCCTCTGTCCCAAAACATCTGTAACCTTCATGAGTTCTCATCCTCTTCCACAATTATTTCTTATCATGCAGGGAGGTTTTGAACTTTTGCAACAGCTACATTGAGTACATCAGCTATGGGCAGACATGCTATAGATACCCCAAGCCGATAGCTAATTGTGATTTTCAGTCTTTCAAGCAAATAGGACAACTTAAAATGGCAAACATTACTCTATCTACTCATCCATAAATTAGGAGTGACAATAGCAGATTATTACTCATTCACTCAGAGTGTTTGTTTGGCCCTGAGAGAACTGGCTTTACTCCAAGAGCTGGCAAACACTGGTTAATATACATGTAAATGTTTTATTCCTCTCAGAGTAAGCAATTGCACAAAATGAAATACCAAATGAAAGACAAGCTCAGTTTTTCTGCTGATGCCTGTCTCGGATGCAGTGCTGCTGAAAGCCTCTGCAAGCTTTTTCACACCGAGTCAACAGGGAAAAAGCCACCTTTTCTTTTGAGAGCGAGACAATTTCACTGTGGAAACACAAAAGCTTTTATATAAATATTAATCATCCAAGTTGTCCTGGAGTTAAGTGGATGGAGACTGGCTTACATAAGGTTGCAGTACTGGCTTAGTAATAGCGAGATGTACTGAAATGGTTTTGCAAACACTGCTCCAAACAGGCTGTTCCTCAATACAAGATCTGCAGTGCCAGAAGTAGATTCAGCGACCCCAATATTTAATCTGACAGTACTATAAAATAGTACTTCACTCCCAAGAGTGAAAAGGTGTATTTTGTCCTTTGAATTTGTGGTGCAGGCATAAAGGAAAAGGAAACTGTTATTTTCCTCAAAAACTGTCACTAATTTGAACTAGAAGGAAGCAGGGACACTAACAAAAGGGACAGAGGTTCAACAGAGAGAGAGAGGCAAATAAACCAAGTACCTGGACAGAAAATCAGGCAGTGATTTAACAGAGCCCTTAGCGCAGAGCCTTAACCAGTCCAGAACCTGAATATTCTAAATAAAGCCAAGTGTAATGCACCCATACCCTTGAGCATGGGCTCTCCAAAACACAAGAGAATCAACAAGCACATTCTGTGCATTTGGATGCGGGGACAGTATGCATCACCTCCAGCAGGATGCTAAGAACCATCCTGCCTACAGAGGGCTAGAGATAACAGAAGATACTTAGATTTACTTACTCCTCCTATGTACATACAGGCCATCAAACATTGCTTACCCCTCTGTCCAACAGTGAGGTGAGATTTACTCCCCCCTCAATTAACCGAGCCTTGAAACTAGAACTACAATCACGAAGGTTTTTAAAGGGGAAAAGGAGAAGCATAGCCTTTTATCTTGGGTACTGCACCATATGCAGCAGCTCACTTTCCTTGAGAGCACACTAAAGCAGGATGGTAGCAACAGGTCAAAATTGTTTATAAGCCTTAGACAGAAAGGACACCTATTAAATGTACTTCAGATAGCAAGTTTAGAATGAAAAACAAAACAAAGCAGAAAGCTCTGGCTTAAGATCATGGTAACCTGATGGAATCAAAGTGAAAAAAGTGTACCGCACTTAAAAAACAATCATCAGGACACCTACAGTCAAAATTCATCTGTTCAAATGAAAGGAAAGATGAAAGATGAGCAAACACTGATGGGAAACAACACTATCAGCACAAGGGACCTTCAAAAGACATGGGACTATGTACATGTTGCAAGAGCTGATGGGAAGTTCAGCTCCCATCTGGCTACTTGTTTCAGTTGCTATTACAGTGCTCCACAGGTTTTACCCACGTCTCTCCATGGACACAAATATCTATGGATATGCAGCAGACAGCAGATCTGCATTTTACATAAATTAATCATAGAATAGTTAGGGTTGGAAAGGACCTTAAGATCATCTAGTTCCAACCCCCCTGCCATGGGCAGGGACACCTCACACTAAACCGTGTCACCCAAGGCTCTGTCCAACCTGGCCTTGAACACTGCCAGGGATGGAACATTCGTAGCTTCCTTGGGCAACCCATTTCAGTGCCTCACCATCCTAACAGGAAAGAACTTCTTCCTTATATCCAATGTAAACTTCCCCTGTTTAAGTTTTAACCCGTTACCCCTTGTCCTGTCACTACAGTCCCTAATAAAGAGTCCATCCCCAGCATCCCTATAGGCCCCCTTCAGATACTGAAAGGCTGCTATGAGGTCTCCACACAGCCTAGAATTGCTCTTCTTCAACATTCTCCATTTTATCAGAAAAACAATTTACACTTCACAGGCTGTTACATTAAAGCTACTTTTGACATCTTTCCCTCCCAAAAATTCTGTGGATTTCTTCTTAACCTGCAAAAAATTACAGAGCTGGTTATGGCTGGAGCAAGCTCACTGACTAGTACCTGACAGTACTTTACCTTGAACCTCGACCCTAACACTGTGCTTCTCAGGGCAGCTTTCACACAAAGCAGACTCTCCCTCTTCTTGTATGCTAGTGCTTACATGACACTTTCAGATCTCACAAGGGGATCTACTGAATGGAAGGGCAACTCAACAGAACAAGACCCAGGCTCAGCACTGAAGAGGATTTTAAAACTTATTACAGGGTATCACTTCGACATTCAGTGTTATACGTGGCTGAAATGAATACACATGCCAGGCTGAGCTGCAAGAGAAGGCACCTCTAGAAAAGGCAACCGCACTATTACCAGATAAGCCCCCAGTTAGCACGGATCACCACACCGGACAGAGATTTAACTCATCTAGAGAGCAGACAGCTAATCGGATTTCTTAATGGGCTTCTCTCTGTTTCACTGTGGCTGATGTATACTGCATACAGGATTTTGGAAAGAGATTTTTTTTCCTCAAATAGCACATTCTGCTCTACTACAGCATTCTGTTATCATCTTAGCTTATGCTTATATAAAGTACCAGATGGAAAGCCAAAAGTTACATCAGCAGTCACTAAGAGGTTAATCATTAAATTCAAGCTATGCCAGGGCAGTGACAAAGCTGAACTCTTGAATAAATGGAGCTTGAATAAAGGTAGCACTGATTTTCCTGAAGAGGCTTCATTACTTAACTCCAAAAGTGTGATTTCTTTTGAGAGGATGAAGTTAAGAGTTAACCCAAATGTATTATTTCTTTTCTACCGGAACAGAAACCAACCCATTTACGATGCAGGCAACACAACAGACCTCCCTTCCTTTCACTGTTCTCTCCCCCCGCAAGAGAAACTCAACTTCACAAGACTTCAAATCTGAGAGAAAAAATAGCCCAACAACATAACCAAAAACCTTAAGAAAAACCACCCCAGTTCATCTTTATCCTACAAGCTTTTCTTCCAGTGCACATTTTCTTCCAACTACTTTCATCTCCGTGTTGCTCTTAATGCTTTCCTAGAAAGGAGTTCCTTTAGCATGCAAGTGAAAAACTAATTTGATGAAGAGACAGGGAATGTCTGGAGCCCAGTGAAGAGACACGAGGAAAATATTTGGATGTTCCAGACTTCCTACCATATTTTACGCTTTCCAATTCTGATCTTCCTGTTTCCAATTTTAAAAAGGTACCAGAATCAACCAGCTGACTACTACAGGCTGTACCACTGAACAGAAGAGTTACTCCTTTACCTCCTTCAGGTCTGATTAGGATCATTCAAAAGCAAAGCGATCTGAGTTTTGATTTCCCACAAGTACTCCAAAACACTTATTGAACCATGGCAATTATGCCCGTGACAAATCCTAGGGACTCAGTGTTCCCTGACTTTCCGAAATCACTGTTTTGACTCACTCACATCTCTGGAAATGTGAAACTTACTTAGGTAAGGTTTAAGAAAAAGCAAGAAGATTGGAGAGACCAAGTTAATCAGGAAAAAACAGGGAAAAATAGCTCCCCAAACAAATAACTACATATCTTTCCTGCGAGAAGGGGCATAATTTCTTACTCTCCTATTCTGAAAGCACTACCTCTTTCACAGTTAAGCAACGTTTCTCCACAGAAGCCATCACTGATTGCATTCATTTGAAATTTTTTATGTAAACAAGTGTTGGAATAGAGAATGAGAAGCCAAAAAAGGATATTAAATTACAGGATGTATACATCCCAGAACGTTGCATGTATCTCTTTGGAGAGCAGGAACAACAACAAATTGGACATGAAATAGAAATAAAAGTAGACAAGAACGCGGAACCTGAAAGGGGTTTGCATAAGGTCCCTCATGTCTTAAGAATTTATTAGAAGATGGTGTTAGAGCACCTGAATTTCAGAGAATTAATTCAGAGATAGCTCCTGTTGCAGCAGTTTCTGGTAGAATATTTTACCCTGGCTGTCAGCCAAATCTCTGCTATGCTGATGCCAAATAAATGATACCCAATTTCAACGACAGATGCTGTTGTGTTGACACATAATTGATACGTTCATATGCAGGGCTCCCTGGAATTCTGTAACAGCAACATTTTATTCGCAAGAAATACAACTGACAGTCGAATTCAAAAGGATTTGCACATAGCTGATGCTGCGACACTGCTGGCACTGCGATTCTGAAGGGAAGAGATGGCTATCCAGGGTGGTCAGGAGCAGGGGAGGCCATAGATTTTCCAGGGCCATGAAAATACGAAGTGAATGCAAAGTGGCTCAGGCAGAAAGCTCAGAGAAACAGGAAACCTCAAAGTTTTCAACACAAGTTGCATATCCCTTTCCTGCAGAGCTTGTAACTGTGTAGGAGATGGAAGTCATAGAAACGCCACAGCACTGAAGTAACAGATAGGTCCATAATCTCCTCCTCTCTTTGACTTCCTCGGTTTCCTAGGCAGTAAACAGTTTAACAACCTTTAAAAATACACTTAGCAAAGGTATGTTCCAAAGAAAACATTCTGTCCCCACCTCCTTGTATGTTCACTCTCCTGGAGTTAACTTGAAATGAACTTTCATAAACAGTATTTATTTTGGGAAGCAACCATATCCCTCCTCAAGCTTAACAAACCTTCAGCATCTACTGTGATTCTTACAGGGAGAAAACAAAAGACAACGACACTGTGAGATATGCCTGCAACCTAGATTTTCCTTGGGTTTAGTAACACAGCATCGTATTATTTTCACACAATGAACAGAAACATTCACAGAATGAAAATATTCAGAGAAAAACTCATACCCCTTCATTTCACACCAAAAAAAAAACCCACCCCAGCAACAACTAACATTTGGCACAAAACCCAGCAGTGACTAAATGCCATACAGCAGAGTTGTCAGTCAGTTATTCAGATAGTGTATGTTATTCAGCACAAACGCAATGTGAAGTACCTTGCCATGATGCCTCTTTTTAATTAAAATAACGTTAAGCTTAAAAATACTTTTGAATTGCAGGTGTATGGATTATTTGAAGCTCAGAGATGAGGAGGAATCACTAACTGGAAGTCTTTTCAATCCCTGGAAAACCTATTTTGTTGGCTGTTTCTCAAACTACATTTCAGAACACTGATCGCAGCCCAGAAAGCTTCTGTAGTGTAATATGCTGCTGCTGCTTGTGGGGCCTTATCTGGCTTTCAAATATTGTCTGTGCTTCCCTGCTAGTACCAAAGGGAAGATTTCTTTCTCCAGTCACCTCTTTCCTTACATTATATGAAAAAAAGACTGATGTTAATTCTTCAGACTCTGCACACGGCGGCTCTTTCCTTTCATTCTTCCTCTCCTGCGCTTCTAAGGGTTGCTAAGGCCAAAACTGTCAGTAGACCTCTCTTCACACTGAGTTTCTCCTTCAGGAGTGCCCAGCAGAGAGTTTAAAGTTATCCAGACGAAAAAACCCCAATGCATTTATCATCAAAGCTTGTAGCTCTCGCAATGCCAAAACTGTCATTTAGTTCAGCAACATGGCATACGTAAAACATCCAGGTTTATATCCTTGCAAAAGCTCAGTGATTGAAAAGGTCAAGGAAGTGCATTAAGCAGGAAAGCTTTAGGCGTTCTTTTCACTCTTACGACAGGCATTGGAAAACCAATCTTTGCCAAGAAAACACATCCAGACATCAGACGTCCACAGGCACCAAGTGCACAGGTACCTTCTTCTGAATGTCCCAAACCCCCCAAACCAACCAACTCCCCTCTCCCCAACTAAAAACAAACCCACCACCACACATACACAGAGACCCCACAGCTGTTTTTCAGAGTCACAACAGCCAGCTGAGACTAACCTCCTTATGGCAGCTGGGCATCCCAGGAACACATACAGAGGGTGGTTAGGCACTGGCACAAGTTGCCCAGAGAAGCTGTGGCTGCCCCATCCCTGGCAGTGTTCAAGGCCAGGCTGGACAGAGCTTTGAGCAACATGGTCTAGTGTGAGGTGTCCCTGCCCATGGCAGGGGGTTGGAACTGGACGATCTTAAGGTTCTTTCCAACCCAAACCACTCTGTGATTCTATGAATGAGGAAAGGAACATGAGTAAACAGTTAAGCCAACTGTCACTTGCATTGATATACCAGAACCAGTCATGGGGCATGACAGGTTGGTACACCACGGGCAGACCCACCCTTCCTCACTCCTGTCCAGAGGATCAGATGCAAACCATCTCCAGTTCAGAAGCTGCAGTTATTAGTTAGACTGGTGCTGTACCTGAACTAAAACAGGCCAGCCTCTCAGTGCTGCATTTTAAATTGAGCATGGTGTTGAAATAACAATGCCAGAAGGCTTAGAGAGAAGCTCCAACTCCTGTCTAATTATTTGAGAGTGTGGGCAGAGAAGTGCAGGTCAGCTGCAAGGCACTGTATAGCTACTCCCTATCTGTGTTAGGAAGGGCATTATTAGTCCAGAAGGACTGCACCAATTTGAACGTTTGTGCTCCTAAGATTTATTCCTATAGGTTTCTTTGGGTGTTGGGAACTTCCCTTAAGCACACACTAAATTTAATAACTTTCTTTAAAAATAATAAAAATCATCATGTTCAATAGTAATAACCTATCCTGTTATTAACAAAGGCAAGGATTTGAAAAGTCAACAGTAGGAGTGAGAATCAATTTGGCTTCTGCATTTTGTTCGGTTCGGATACAGAACAGAAAGGTCTCACTTTCTCCCACTCAGGAAGGCACTGCTATAGCTGGAAGATACAGAAAAAGCAATAAGACAATTGTATACAAATAGTTCTGTTTCTCTTCCCCAATTTATAATGTCATTAAAAAAAAACCAACAACCCAAAGCATGTTTGTTGGAGGTTACTGTACAATGAGTTAACATGCTAAATAAATCACAGAATCATAGATAATTCTATTATAATTCTATTACCAGCAGAAAGAAGTAAAAGCAAGTCAGCTTCAACCTGCAGAAATATAAAAGACTTAAAAACAGTTCAGGCTATCAGATTTCAGAGCAAATCTTCCTTTGACAGGCACTGTTTCCCATCCTGTTAAGTATTTCTCTTACCACTGTGGGAAAGACTTAAACAATGGAGGGAAACTGGCTATGGCTTGCTCTGCAGGCTGAAATAACCTCAATTCAGCAACAAGAATTAGCATCAAGACTTCTGAATAACAGTATCAAACCCTAAAAATTAAGCAAGAAGTTAACATGCAGCCCTTTCCCCCATGCCAATGTCCTTCACCACAAGGAACTTTAGGTCTCCAAGCCTTCAAACATACCCCACAGCAGTATAACTACACTCCTTTACACAGTTAGGAATTCAATAAACTTGAGTTGTTTTGCACTTAAGACGGATGTTTATCCTTCAGTTCCTATCCTAAACTATGCTAGAGTTTAACTCCCACCCAAAGTAGGCTGCAGCATGATGGTACGTGTGCTGGGCTGATAGTGAGACCCAGCCAGCACAGTAAATGTAATAGTTTCTAAGCAAAACCAAACAATTACAGGAGAATACCCTGAGCCTTTTTGTGGCACAGCTCCAGGCTCAGAGCCACATTTTATACTGGCACCAGTAAGGTCTAATAAAAGCTCAGGGATCTTGAATCTTATTTGTATCATGACAGCCATGTACCTAAGCTATGTTTGCGGGGGCACTTCTGTAACTAAAAGCGGTTTGCTGCAGCTTCCCTGAACAACTCCTTCTTTTTGTTATCCTTCTAGTTGGGTGTCAGAGTCAAGCACAAGATCTTTCATGACACAACAATGCTATATAAAGTGCAAGACACTACTGACATCTAACTACCAGTAAGCAGCCACTCTAGGAACAAACACTTCAGAGGCAAAGCACATCAGTGAGTTTCAGTAACAGATTTATGCAGCACACCTCCTCTCCAGACCTAATGCTAAGCACTGTACTGTGGTCAGAGAACTTCTTTCCAAATGCACACGCAAAGCCAAGGTGTCAAACAAAACCAAACTGACACTGGGTAAAAAAGCAGAGACCGATTTATAAACAGAAAGCAGACTGAGGAGATGGATCCACACTCTGAGGTTGGGTACATCCAAATCATGATTATCCATGCCTCTAGCATGATACAGAGCCCAAATCAACATGGCCTGAATAAAAGGTTTTTATACTTAACAATTAATAAGGCTCAAGGACCCTTATCAAAGAGCCTATCTGAAGGCAGGTAGTACTTTGAGCACGAAAGCCCAGCCAGGCACCTGCTCAGATTCCATTTTTTTTCCAAGTTTACTATTACACAGCCACAGCTCCTCAACTCCTTAACCACAGTGTATCTTTACACTTACTACATGCTTTTAGAGCTGCCTATGGCCAAAAGAAAATAGAAAAAATACAATAAATCACAGCTACACAAGTGCTTGTAAACAGAAGTACCAAGACAATACAGTCCCAATCAAAATGGATTGGGTTTGCTACTGCCAGAGTCTCAGGGGTGCCCACATAAGTAAACAGGAGGCCACATCATTCTGTACTCCCCTCACCAGCTCATTTCAGCCTGGAGAAGTCGTTTGTGCCTGCAGCAGGGCAGGCCACAGTTCTACTCTTCAAGTGACAAAGCTGCAAACACATTGGCTTAGGCAGAAGCAGCTTTTGCACTGATGCAGCTCTTTATTTCCCACTCTTTTTGTGAAATACAGAAACAATTTCTGAGCAAAGCCTTTGGGGAAAGAGCTTTACTCAAAATCACTAGTCCTCTGTCTGGCACAATAAGAGCAGAGAATGCAAATGAGCTTCAATAAAAGCAGCTGGCAATCAATACGAAAGGGCTGGTCTCCAAGAGTAAACCGAGTTCCTCTAAGGATAAGAGTTAAAAGGGGAAAAATAGAAGAAGATGGATAAAGGAAGAACAAATGTAAACAACACGGGGGGATGCACAGAAGGAATACAATCTAATGATGCAATTTAAAGAAATAAAATCAGACCGACTGACAAAGAACAGCTTGGAGTAAATAGGAAAGAAAAATACAGATCACTATAGTGCAAGGAAAAGGATCATTAGGAGAAGTCTAATGAATACATGTGCAATCCAAACAAGACAAAATAAGACTCATGAAAGGGAGGAGATCAGAGGCTAGGTGGCACGAAAGCTTAAGGCACCACCGAGTTCATGCTCTAGCCTGATATGCAGCTGGTGGTGAGTCCAATAACGAGTTACAGCATTCCTGCTATACACATCTGGCCACTTCACAACACCTTGCACACTCATTCCTCTGACCTTCTGCCATAATGCAGAAGATCAGTACTCACCTGAATGGAGCAGAACCCACCATGCATGCAGTCAGGCTCCTTTTCTAAGTTTCCTTACCTCAGGAAGTCCACAGACACCTGGCAAAGGACCTGCAAAAGCCCAGCATTACTGTTACCAACTGTGTAAAGAAAAAGCATTCCTCAAGACTGACACATTTGCTGACTTTTCCCTATTACTGTGTCTCATTTTGGCTCATTGTGCCTCATATTGGGCTCATATAAGTCCATTAGAGAATACACTGTGGTCACAGCAGCAGCCTTCCCTTGCAGCTCTTACAGACAGTACTCAATACAGAAGTGAAAATACAACTATTTTGGCACTGTTGGCAACCTCTGCTCAAGAAAAACCCAAAAATCAAGTGTCTTGCATACTCCAAGTCAGCATCACAAATCACCCTCCATCTTCCATCTACAAACCCAGCTTCATTGGCTGGTTTTATCAATGTCCTCCACCAAACACTTGGTTAACATGGAACAAAGGTCCCTATTTCACAAGTGCCATTAATACTGCATATTAGCACACAGGAAGACAAGCAGTTCCTTTGCTCAGAGGCTTTTTAGCCCCAAAGAATCCCACCAGCAAACTACACAATGAAACTCTTTTGATCCCAAGAATGTATCTTCAATAAAGTAGCTGCCTAAATAGCATACACTAATGATACAGGGTGTAAAGTAGTATTTTTCTACACTCCTATGAAACTGCAGGGGAAGTCGTGTCACCACATACTATTTACTTAGATTGTTTTGAGGAGCATACTGATGGCACAGACTTCTCTGTCTAGTCAAGTTGTTAATACACTTAACATTATGCTTATACTTTCAGAACTTTAATAGCAATTTGGAATAATTGAATAATTAAGGAATTCCTGTGAGATTTCTAATGACAAAAATGGTCAGAAACTTTGAGGCACACAGACATCTAAAAGCACAGAACTTGCATTTTAAAGAGACAAATCTGAAGAGGGACTTTTTAAAAGGGCATGTAGCAATAGAACATGGGGCACTGGCTTTAAACTTAATGAACGTAGGTTTACATTAGGCATTAGGATGAAGTTCTTTACTGTGATGGTGGTGAGGCGCTGGCACAGGGTGCCCAGAGAAGCTGTGGCTGCCCCATCCCTGGCAGTGTTCAAGGCCAGGTAGGAAGAGGCTTGGAGCAACCTGCTCTAGTGGAAGGTGTGCCTGCCCATGGCAGGGAGTTGGAACTGGATGAGCTTTACGGTCCCTTCCAACCCAAACCATTCTGTGATTCTGTGATGAAGTGACTTGCTTCTTTGCAACTAAAATCAGCATACAAGAATTCAAACAAAGTAGGATGGAGAAGACAAAAAAAAAAAACAAACAAAAAACAAATCCAAAACTAAACCAGTGTTAGGGCAAAAGACAACAAAGAGAATATTATCACACATTCTCATCCCCGCGCAATATAGATGTGCCTAAAGGGCTCAAAAATACCTGATCTCTGGCTGTTTGCCACATCCAACATACAAAGCCTACTTCTTCAGTTGCCTACAGCAATTACTTTAGGGTTTGTTTTAACAAGTAAAAATCTCTTTCTCAAGAAAAGAAAAAAGTAGGGAGGAGAGGCCTGCACTGCCGCATTTTACATCAACAAACTCAAGGCCTGCCACTACTGCTAAGACAATTACAGCATTTTAACAGCACATTTCCCTAAGGTAGCAAGCAGTTAAGACCTTTATATACTGAAAGAGATGGCCTTTCACATTAGCATGGCCTATTAGCCACAAACAGGATTAAGAGCTCAGCAAATCCTCACACAGCCCACATCTGTCAACATAACTCTTTCCCATAATGGGCAGAAAGGAAGGTAATTTCTCAGCTTTACTGAGCCCTTACTGGAAAGTTGATACTGCAGTAATTTAAAGGAACAAAACCAAAAGGGGAACAAAAAAAAAGGGCACAATCAGGGAGGGCCCTCAGGATCTGTTACCTTGTAGAAAAAAAACATGCCACCTGATTACAGAACTTGTGGTCTTACAGAGCAGCTCTGCCATTGCTCTGGTGTCCCTGTACAGCAACCAACCCTAGGAAATCTCCAGAGAAGATAACAGCCAAGATCTCCTCTCAGGACATTTCTATAAGCGTGACAGGAGTTCCATAATCCATCCAAAACCAGAGAGATCCAGACTGGGATGCTACTGAACATCAACCTGCCCATAGGTGCATCTTGCAGCTCATGACAGAGATTAGTACAAAGACAGAGACAGTTTTATTCTGGAGCACCTGGACCAAAATAGTTGAATCAAGAGATGCCAGATCCATTCTGGAAGGCCCTAGATGGCTTTGGGAGCAGCTGGGACACAGCTGTAACAGTCAAAGCAAAACCCAGCCCGATTCAGTACAGCGAATTGGTGCTCAGTTCCCTCAAACCCTGATGCCACTGTAAAGGATCAATGTGTCTGAGTGCAATCCCCACAACAGCAGTGCTACCTGCTGAACCAGGGTAGGTCTCCTGGGACTCTTAATGAAGAAATTCTTTCAGCCCCTCTCCACCACTGCTTCTTGGTAGTGTACACCCCATCAGGACAAGTCTCGCTGGGCTTCAAAGTAACAGGCAAAAGAGAAAGATGGTGGAGGGGGAACATTTGTAACAAAAACAAACACAGAAACTGCATTGCATTACATTACGTATTAAGTGCCATGGCCGAAAGACTTAGGGTATAGTCCATCTACTGTTCCATAAGCCAGCTCCTACCACCTAATCATCATGTATATCATATATATGTAAAAGCATTTCACTGTCTATTTAATGCATGGAAAAACACGATTAAATAATAATAAAGTAAAAGATCAAGATTATTTTGCTAGCACACAGATACAGCAGTGACTTGTTGGCATACAGTCCACTCCTCACTGTTACTACACACACCTCTAAACAAGCAGCAAGGAAACAGCCATCAGCTGGGGAACAGCCTTGTGCCGCCTCACACAGGGCACTGTCCACCCAAGTCTGATGCTCTGGTGCAGCGTTAAAGCTCAGGTGGTGCTTCATGGACAGGAGGTGTGGGAATGCGGCCACTGCTAAATGACCTGATGTCTTGCACAGAGCAGTCCCATCGACCTGTGAACACCAACCACATCCCTGATGGGTGTTAAGTGTGCTAAGGACCCATGAGAAGGAGGGCTTTCCCATGTCCACTCTGGCAGCACCCAAAGATGCCCAGCTCTGTAAATGGCTTCTTTACCTTTCTATGTCTGCAGTGCTGTGCTGTATCACTCTGCATTCGTGACAAACAGCTCTGACAAAACCCCCCTGAGGAGCAGAATCTTACGCAAGTCCACCCTGGAAGAAGCACTAAAGAACAGGCAGTTCCTAGAGTTTCCCATACAATAAGGAGTATTTGACAGCCGCACACAAAATTCCAGTTGATAGGTACGTCCCTTCCACATTTCCCACAAAGCATGAGGGAAAGCAGCAGCTAACATTGCTATGACAAGGAGCAGCTCATTTACCTGACAAAGATCTGTGAAAATTCTGTCTACAAAGGCTGAGAACAGTCTAAAATCAGCTTTCTTCTTAACTTCAGTCTAGGAGGGCTCTATGTTATAAATAGGCCACTTAAAGGCAGTTAAGAGAGAGGGGGGGAAGTTATTAAAAATGTACTAATGAGAAACTCATCTCACTTTTTTTAACAGGGCATCAGGGAATTCCTGCAAGGCTTCTGGTTCATTTAAAGGAGGAAATTCCTTAACAAAGCTGAAGACAACTGACAATCAAATCTTTACAACTGAGAGGAACACGGAACCCCCGGAGGTCCCAGCACAGGGTGGTACTGCAGACCCACACCATACAAACCTCAGGCAGGATCGGGACCTTGGAATGGAAATCTCTGTGACTGAGAACATCCAATTCCTGCTGCTTTAAAAGATGGTCTGAACCACAACCGGTTTCGAAAGAACAGAAAACAAACCAATCTCTTACAGGTAACCAGCGATGAGAACCAAAGAACTATGAACCGAACTCATGTTTGTATGGACAAAACACACACAAATTTAGGCACAGAGGTTAAAATAAGAGAGAAAAGCCACATTTTCACTTTCAGAAGATTCTTTTTTTTCCCCGGGTCCCATTTTAACGCTTTCCTGAGGGCTTTTTCCCCCCCAACCGGTTGCTTAAACACAAGTCTCAGTCGTTCCCCGGTACTCGCGACGGGTGAACCGAAATTAAGAAGGAAAACCAGATCAAACCCTTGAAGTCTTCCCCGAGTCTCCTCAGGAGCTGCCCTCGCTGTGTCCGCGCTCAGCTCCGCTTCCAGGGGCTGCAGTTCACACCCCCCAACCCCGCCGCGGCTCCGCTCCGACACCGGCTCACCTGAGCTCTCCCCGGGCAGCGGGACCGGGACCGGCCCCGGTGGGGTCCGTGCCCGGAGCGATCGGTGTCAGGGCTCTGAGGCGAGAGGCGCGCTGCGAACCGCCCGCCCCCCCCGCGCTGAGGCGGCGGCTCCCCGCGCCCCGCGCTCGCCCCCCGGCTCCCCGCCGCCCCGCACCGGCTTTGCAAACTTTCCGGTTCACCCGCGGCCGCCGCCGAGGAGCGCTCGGAGCCGAACTCCGCAGGAAGTTGGCCCTCCCGGGAGCCGAGCCCACCGCTCCCCTGGGCACACCGCGGGCTGGGCTCGGCCCGCGGCCCCCCCTCAGCGCTCCCTGCAGCGCGCCGCCCGCTCCCCGTCGCCCTCCCTCAGGCCAGCGGGCCGCCAAGCGCCCGCACTTGGACTTGCGCTCACCGGAGGGACGGGCACAGCCCGAGCTGGCCGCCGGCAACTTCCCCGCTCCGCCACACGTGGAGCTGAGGCGCGGGCCGGCTGCCCCGCCGCTCGGCGCAGGAGACGTGGCAGCTCCAGCCCGCCCCGGCCGCGCCGGAGGCTCCTCCCGGCCCCGCGCTGAGCGGAACGCGGGGCGCCCTCTGCCGCACGCCGAGGGACCCGCTGCCCCCGGGCCTCGCCGCGGCTGCGCTGCCGCTGCCTCCTGTGGTGGAGCGCGGCGGGAAGCAAGGAACGAGCCGGCGCCGCCGCCGCTCCTAGCCCGCCTGAATGGAGGCAGCGGTGGGTGGGAGGTGAGTGAGTCACAACCTGGGCCCCGCCGGCTGTGCGGGACGGGAGGGCAGCAGCGGGGAGTACGAGGAGCCCGAGAGCGGATCTCGTGCGGGAACGCGTTACTCCGAGCCGTGCCGTGTTGCCTTTACTGGTGAGTGCCCACATAGAACACCAGACTGCTCTGGGTCGAAGGGATCTTAAAGATCATCTCGTTCCAACCCCGTGCTATGGGCAGGGACACCTTCCACTAGAGCACGTTGCTCCAAGCCCCGTCCAACCTGGCCTTGAACACTGCCAGGGATGGGGCAGCCACAGCTTCTCTGGGCGCCCTGTGCCAGCGCCTCACCACTCTCATGGTGAAGAATTTCTTCCTTAGGTATAATCTAAATCTCCCCTCTCAGTTTAAAGCCATTCCCCCTTGTCCTATCCCTACATGTCTTTGTAAAAAGTCCCTCCCCATCTTTCATTGTAGCCCCCTTTAGGTGAAATCACAACAGCAGTTGCTTTCTTGTGTATCAGTAGGATGAAAGCACTTGTTGAGATAATGAAACTGCTATAATGGGCCTCAGACAAAAACAGAGAGCAGTGTCCTCCTCTTGGGGACAGCTGAATTTGCTGAGGAAGCCCATCACACCCAGCCCGAACTGCTGTTATCTCTGTGCCAGCAGGACCTCAAAGCACCTGTAGCTGCTTCCCAGTTTTCCATGGTTTAGGCTGACTCCACCACAGAGATGTTCTGCTTTCATATTAAGAGACCTCTCGCTGTGTTCCTAAACAGACAGTAGCTGTTTAGGTAGGAAACACCTCAAACATCTATCTGCAGTTCCTTCTGTTCAGGATTGCATGTTTTGGGCTTTGTCATTGCAGAGTGCCTGACGTGGAGGTTTTCACTATGAAGGTCAGTTGGGAGGAGTCTCACCTTTCCTCCAGGTTAATAACAGCTACAAAACTCTTCCCAAGCTTAATGGTGTCATCTTTTTTCTCACACCTTTCTTAAGCTGTTTCCTGTAAGAGCATTCGTGTCAGGCACGTTAGTGTAACCTTAATGTGCCTCCTAATTGAGCGATACTAGACCGTGGTGTTGTTACCTCCTATTGCTATTGTTTCTCCTGAAAGCATCCATTTCTTACAGTGCCAGGCAGAGTTTTAATCTTGAGGTGCACTGCCAGTTTGAGGTTAGGATCTGACTTTGAAGTCGTAAAGAGGTGCTGTTGCTGATGTTCAAATAACGCTGAACCGCTTCGGGCTAAAGCAGAGAAGAAATAAAACTGTGTTGTTCTAAAACATCTCTCACTCTGTGGTTATCTCAAAGGGCTTTATGAAGTAACGTCAAGTAAAGGAGCACCTTTAAGTACAGAAGCCATTCTGTGCACAAACGCACCTTTGAAGACAGACATTTTTTGGCATTACAGCTATCTATACTCATTTAGTGTCTATATAGTAGGGCTGTTACACATTTAATGATCACCTGCAAGGCCATGAGAAATGTCCAATAATGGTCACTGCTTAAAGGCATTAAGGTAAGATAAAGTATGTGTGTATATTAAATTCCTCCTTGGGCTGACTCAAGGTATGAAAAAGCAGCCCAGGAGATGTAAGGTTAAAACGAATGTGTGACTCTTTGCTATATATTCCAGTAAAGCTGCTACATTTATAAAGTACATACATTTTTGTGTTATCATGTATTTATGCTGAAGTGCTTCAACAAAAAACTATACCTAAACTTAAATTTGAGCAATAGATCATCTCACATGGGCTGGCACACAGTTAATTGCTACTGTATTCACTCCAGCTTCGGCAATGCTCTCGCAGCAGGACATTGCCATTTAGGAAGCACAGCTTCATTTCTAAGCTTTAAGCAGAAGGCAATATGTGGACCGTATAGGATTTTCCAATCTGCATCTGTCCAGAGGAGATATGATTAAGTGCATTTTTGTTTAGATATTGATTTCCTCACCTGGCTTCCTCAAATGTCAGATATGTGTAGGGGTTTTGTCCAAGAAAAATAGGGCTGTTTGGAGTATTGATTGCAGCAGTGGAGTCTGCAGTACAGCTCAGTAAAAAGGTCTGGTTCACATTTTAAGACATTGCACTGTTCTTTAATAATCCTGCACATCCTTTGGATGTAGATGTAAAATCTGCTGCCAGGATTATATTATAATCTTTATTATGTTATTTGTAATCTAGAAAAAAAGTGTTTTCAGGTTGAGCTATCAGCATGCAGTAATCTCCCCTTAAACCTGCTCAGAATTTATACAGGTTTTTATGTGGCACTGTAAAAGGATAAGAAATGCTATTACTGAATTCAGTATTTTTTCCTTTTAAGGAATACAGATGTTTTTACGTGTGTGTGTACGGACAGAAAGATGAAACAGCACACGTAAACAGTAATTGAAGTGCAGCAACTGTGGGAGGAGTTACAAGTTCAAGTAGAAAATGTAATTGTATGGGTGCGAATACGTATATGCTACAAGGGCTTTTCCCGGGAGAATTTTTTCCTTCCATAAGAACCTGCAGTGGTAAAACCTGCCAGACAGTATCATTCCCAACTGTCAAAATATTTCCTCATAGTAAGAAACAAATGTTGCTTGCCAAGGCTCTTTGGATTTGTGATTTTTCACAGACTCCAGCAGTTCCGGACCTCTTTTTCTGCAAAGGGTGTTGGAGCCACAGCACTCATACAGCAAATACTTCCCACCTTTGTGCAGTTCCACCTCTGGGGTTTGCTGTGAACTCCTGTGCTTTCGATTTCTTTTTGGTTCCACAGTTTCAGATTTATTGTGGGCTCTTGTTTCCCTTATGCTCTGTTCATGTCATACTCCTGTGGGACCTCTCCTGAATCACATCATTACAGTCACCTTTCTGTCATGTTAAATGGAGAGATTTAACATGGAAATATCCCATATAGTTACCAGAAATGCTGAAGCTAGGTAACATTCATTTGCCAAGTTCTGGGTGGGAGGGATGTGCCATGGAAGTGTCTATTTATCTTTTACTGACTATAAAAAGTACATAAAAAGTAAATCAGATTTAGACACTTAAAGCAGGGTGAGATGAACTTGTCTTACGAGACTTCTCTTTTGCCAGTGAAGTCAAAGACAAACTCCGAGTAATTTCAGTACTGAAAGATAAGGCCCAGAACTTTTTTGTCCTGGTAACAATAGCACCTGAGGTGATGGATAACGATTGCCTTCTTTTCTAGCTCAGCAGCTACCTCAGGACACAAGTGAACATTAGTTATTACTATCTGAAAGTAGTTTGGTAGTCTCTGAAAAATGAGACTCTTAATCTCAATTCTCAGAAATGACTTCATGACAGATGTCCCAGAGACTATAGCTCTCTTTGTCTTCTGGAGAGGAGATCTTCAGAGCTCAATCTAACAGTGGCAGAACGAGTGCATGAAAGAGATGCTTTCAGGAGTGAATCAGCTGTGAAGTGGAAGTATCTGTGTGGGGAACAACATTCCAGGAACAGACTTTTCAGTCTCCCAGGTTAACGCTAAAGCTCAATATAGTCACACTAAGAATGGGATTAAAACCATGCGTGTAAACAAACTGATGGAGTAATATACACCTGGTATGACTTTAAATGTGTCAATACTGGTAATGTCTAAATTGAGACAGGATGCTTACCTTAAAAAATTCATACAAGAATTGAGCCCAGAAATCGTGATGACCTCTGTATATACAGAAAGTCAGAGTAAGTGATGGAAGTGCTTTCTTCTGACTTCACAAACTATGGGATAAGTCCTTCAAACAGAAAGCCAGTCCCTATTGTCAAGGTAACAGAAGTGGTTTGCACTGTCACCATTCTGAAGAACAATTCTTTCCTGAACTCTGGGTAGCAGTTTTACAGTCAAAATGGTTCGATCAGGGTAGAATCTAAAATAGCTTTTAGAAGAATATGTGAATTGTGGTAGAAAACAAAAGACTGGATTCATCTGCTGGTATTGTCAGGGAAATTACATTGATTTACAAAAGGAAACATTCTGGTCTATGAACATTTGAAGCTAAGACTAAAACACCCAGATCCTATCCTTTTTCCCTAGAGCTCCATGTCACAGCAGGACTCTTGGAGTTCAGAATTCCTCTTTCAGCAGGAAGCAACGTGTGATATTCTGAAAGATATTATAGAAGTACGCTGTCGCCAGAACTTTGGCTGATCTTATCTGAAAAGCATAAAAATGTTATTCAAAACTGGCAGATAATTTACATTTAGTATGTTGGCTACACTACAATAACTGTTACATTTTTCAGGCTAATTCTGTAGTGCATGTTTAGTCTTTCTGCATTTCATTTGCTGTCATAAGTGATCAAATGACAGATAAAAAATTTACTTGATAATAATTGAGTATGTCATCTGCTTTCAAAGGCTCACAGTTCCAAAGCTGAGAAAGACTGAAAGAAGATGTATCTGTAGCGTTACGTTGTACTTTATCTTTCACGTAGCTAAATATTGTGACTAAAAGTCAGATTAGACAGTTACATCTGCACAATGTTTTACAGAAGTGGAAAGATAAGTCATGGACATTGACAAAGTTTTTTTCAATACCCGCTATTGATATAAATGCTTTAATACATCTGCTTATAATTTTTCATGCTGTCTCCTCTTTTGGCAGTGAACTATGTGAGATTTACAAAAGCCACACCTGCAGCTCTCTAAATCACAACTGTTCTGAAAGTTGATGTCTATGTATAACATTTTCACATTCAATCAGCATAAATATATTAATAGTTATGTGACTTACAGTGAGTCCCTGAAGATGTAGGCTTGAGAAAAGATTTTCTTTGCTTCAAGATGTCTTTCTCTCTGAAGAACCTGTCATACCAGCCAGACTTTCAAAATCTCACTATAAACACTATGGTGTAGTGCTGAGCAACTTCCTGCAAGTTACTAAATGCTTTCAAGTCCTATTGATCTTTTAGGAATTGAAGGAAGTGGACTACTTACGGGAAGAGCTGAGACTTTTAAAGAATCAAATGCAAATTAATTCCATTAGCTTGCACATTTGTAGTTACTTTTAGGTATAGTTTGACATTTTCTATTTTTTATTCTTGACACAAAAATATACTTAACTGGCAAACACTGTCACTTCCTTTAAGATTCTCACATCAGCCATCAACTTCTGTTGCTGTTGATGCTATCTTCAGTGTTAGGGGACAAAATGTTTTGAAGAAACCTGAAGTGTAAAAAGCTTTTAGTTCTCACAGTTCATGTGCAGTTCCATGACTTTCAGCAGATAATTTGCTTCCCTTAGGAGTATAAAGATACTAATGCTGGGAGCTCTTCTGTAATTTTCCTAAATCATAACAGCCAGATATCCAAATGGCTTATTCAGTTATGGACTTTTCTTTAAACAGTCAACCTAATTCCATAGCAGAGCTGTTGCTGCTCAATGATCTGTTGAAAGAGTCAGTAGCATTTGGCACATAGATATTGTTTACAGCATGTTCTTTATTCTTTCTGGTATGTAACAGTGCCTTCTGCTTCCTCCTGCTTCCCTGATGATCACCTTATTGTGACTGGGGAAGCAAAATAATGGAATTAAAGGGAGCGTAGGTATCCCCAGATGACATTAGAAAATCACACAGCAGTATTAGACCACTTTGTGCTTTGCATGTTTAGCAGAGATGAGTCCTGTGCTTTTTTGACACAGATGTCAGTATAATCCTTTGTGATGGGTCTTCACATTTGATGACACTGCAAAATCCAAAAGCTTTAAGTCAGAGTGGGATAGAGTCAACCCTGAAATACAGTGCAGTCTGTGAGAATAATTAAACAGTGGGTGCCTTAACAAGGCAGTGGTACATCAGTGTAAATTAAAAGGCTTAAAGTAGGAGTCAATATCTTTTTTACAAAATACATATTAATCATGGGAGAAATTTGCAGCCTGTGCTGAGGTTATGGGCTGGAGACATTGCAGTTCCTTTTGGTCGCAGGAACTATGAATCTGTAAGCATTTCCTTTCTTCATGGGTCATGGTATAGTAAGCAGAATTGTGTCCATAGTCCTTGTGCTGCTCGTAGTACTTGCAGCTCTCTATTAGGCCAATGTCTGTAATTAAATCTCATCTCTCAGGACTTTAGATGATTAGGGGATTACACTCAGGGTTGGGCAAAGGAGTGGAGTAGATTCTGGCTGTATGTCAACTGGATCCAGTAATATCACTAATGATGTCACTATAAGATGTTTCCATATATAACATGATAAAAAGTTTGGTTCCTGTTTACCTGCTACTGAAAAGAGATTTGTAACTGAACCATAAAGACCTTTCCAGCTACCACACTTCTCAAAGGGTTATATAGTCACAGAAATTGAACTAGGCAGTAAAGTCCTGTCCCTCATAAAATTATGCAAGTTTACTTCCAGCCTAAACCCCTTTTCATTTATTAATACCAGACTTCGAGATTTTAGGAGAAGTGTGAGAAACTCTGTCTTGTATCAGCAGTTCTTTCTGGGCTCAGTTCCAAAGTCCTTCTCCACTTGTATCCGTGGATATAATATCTAATACTGTATCTCTGGATGTTCTTATCAGTTCAGTCCTGTGTATCCCAAAGGCCAAGTCCATAAACTTTCTTTTATTTCCCCCAAGGTTTTAGATTTATAATGCAAAGATATATATTACACTTTTTTTGTAGTATTGCAAGAAGTGAAGGGAGGAGATACTCTTATCCCCTGCTTCTTCACTATAGCTTGCATGAGTAGGTGCTACTCAGCATGAGCAGTGACTAGAGGCGCAATCTCACAGTGACGAGGTGGGCATAAAACTCTGTTTCAAAACTGGACCCACACAGAAGCTCACAGTTGGAGGTGGTGGGTATTTGAAACAGTACATGCCTGATGGCTTCAGATTCCGAGTTCTGGTTTCGGATCTTTTTCCAGTAGAGATAAACATGATTATGCACCCTAGCAATTCCAGTAATCTCTAGTTACATTTGGACTCACTGCTATGTATGTTTCCTCTCATATATTAGGGATTAGTTCTGTTTGCTTCCATCTATGTAGTCATGGTTTTTTTTTCTATCAAATTCAATAACAAGAAAAAAATTTAGTGCATTTATACTCACAGAAAACCAGTCATGCAAAGCATTCGCTTATGAAAGAGAGATGGTTACACTGAGTCAATACTAATACAATTACCTACTTGAACAAGCTCAGCTACTCTATGCGTTACCTAATTCTGGCTCTTGAGAGTCTTCTCTTTTTTTTTTTGCTGTAAGGTTTTCTTTCTGTATTCTCTTTCTCTTGTGTTTTCAAGAGCCACCACAAGCTGGAAATGTAGAGGCGCACACTGTTGTCATGGAAAACCTGTCCTATCTATACAGATATTGTACCATCACTGTAAACAAAAACCAGATGCCAGATCTGCAAGCTGTATTTACAGCTCTGAGACACAGTCTATTGGGTAGGGTTGGCTGGGATAATCTTAAAATAAGCTTTTCTCATTCCCAATGGATCAGAAGTTTTCCATCTTCCAAGTGGGACAAATGCTTCTCCTTTTTTTGAAGGGCAGGGAGGTGAATGGGATGAGAATTGTCTCTATTAAATTGTTAATTAAAATTGAATTAATTTGACATGAGTACCTTACCTGTTCCAATATTTTGTTTCAGTTTAGATTTCTTTTATATGAGCTTTGTCACTAAATGGTGAACACTATTAAAGTTAAACATTTCTTATTTGAAGAATACTGAAAGAGGAAAATTTTCACTATTTCTTAATAGAAATTGATGGCTTTGCATAAACCTCCACTTCTATAGAAATAGGGATTTCCAAAGAAAATTATTTAGATTAAATATTGTGACTGATCTAGATAATCACTGGCTTAAAGGTGAACACTGGTGGTTTGGAATGAGTAACTTTTGTGACCCGCTGAAATCAATGGGAATCTTCTTTCTGAAGATTGGATAAATCATTTTTGCTAAGTGTTATGTGTCAGATCATTTAAAAAAATCCCCAGAACAACTGGAAATAGGCTTCACTTCATCTTAGAGACCTACTGAAGGTTGCTGTATCCTGACATTGCCCAGCAGTGTAATGGGAACTGACGTAAATGATTGAACAACCCTCAGTGCATCCAAGGAGCATGTAGCTGCCTGATTCTTCTCTAGTTGTAGTTAAAGGAAGTTACTCCATTGCACTACAGCTGTGTGGTTGCATATGATTTGATCCTATAAAATTGTGGATTACCCTGGAGTGCTGCACTGAGCACAGTTTGAAGTCACTCATAGGGCACCAGAATACAATTGTGATTGACACTGGAGAAGCAGGTGGTAAGGATGCTCCTTTACCACAGCAGTTCACCTCTGAGTCTTGTTAGGACCAAATCTAAGTCTGCGTCATTGGGCATTGCCTGCCTAACAGTCATCTGAAATTTTCAATCACATACTTCATAAATTAAGACTCATTTCTCCCTGGAGAACAGACAAGAACCCCCATCCCCTCTCCAGGTGCCTACCTTAAGACACAAGCCATATTCTCTCAGCTCCCTGTGGATATTAATTATTCTGTGCAGAATAGAACAATGTCAGCAAAGGTGGTCAAGAGAGACATTCAGAGTGCTCTGTAACTTGGACATTATGGCACTTTCAGTAGAAAACAAGCTCAAACCCTTAAGGCAAAAGAAGCAACTGGGGCACTTGTGTCTTGGGCTGCATTCAATCTCAGATCCTTATCAGTGAGCTGTTAGATAAGACACTTATCAGAAGCATCCAGCAGGCCCAGCAGAGCTTAGCCATGAACATAAGCTAAGCAGCCTCCTAGCAGAACGCTAGGCACAGGACCACTGCTGACATTAACATGCTTTACTTTGGTGTTAATCATTATTTAGAAGTGATCACTGCAGTATCCTTTCTTTCCACGCAGAAGGAATGAGGGTGAAGCATCCTTAATACATGCTGTGCTTCAAGGGAAATGTGAAGGAGTAGCTCTTAGGCAAGCGTGCTGCTGGAAGTCTACATTGGCTCAATCACTGCAGCTCACAACTGTGAAATGGCCTGTTTTGTCGAGCTTGTCAGCAATGTGCATCCTTCAGTTGACAACACAGAAAGCTGTGGTTGGCTCACGCACAGCAATTTCCAGTTGGTGAGTTGGTTCAATGGATATGTTCACTTGGGGAAATGAAGTAGGAATATTCCCAGTATGAGCACGGCTACACTGCATGACTATCTCCCTCATCTGAAAGAGAGATGATGATTCCGTACAAGATGAGGTATGATTAGCAGGAGGGAAAAGAAAGAGAAACAATGTATGTTTTGGAGAGAATTCTTTCATTCATTTTTCCTTTATCTTTTTGTAGGAGATTTTATTTCCCTTATTGGTCACGTATCCCATTTGGAGCCAGTGGGAATCTGTACTTCCACCCTTTCCCACATACACTCCACAGCTATGGGTGCAACTTCACAGTCATGCATGGACTGTATTTCTTCTCCCAAGAGAAGAATTCACTGCTTTGTAAATATGGAATTAAAGGCTCAGGAATTAATGACTCTCTTTGACAGTGAAGGAATTGCAGCTGGCTGCAGTAAGGATGTAGGGTACGGAGGGCAAATGTAATCTCTAAAAGAGATTCAAAGGATCAGGAGTTATGGATCAGATAACCAGCAGTAAGCTTCACTCCATTGTATGGATTCTGGTACCTTCTGGAGCAAAGAGGGTTGTTTTTGAAGTTGGCTGATACAGCATTAATAAGAGCAATTCATGGTTCAGCACTGCTCTCCTAGGCAGTACTTCATCATGTTTTTGGTGCAGGGAAAGAAGGAGCTCTTGGCTTTGTGTAAAAATGTGTGGCTCACACAGGAGGAATTCCTCATGTTTTATGTAGTCATTTGCTGCTAGCTTTTTAGGGCACTGGCATTCAGTCTCCTTCATTACTGCTACGCTTGCCACAGGTCTAAGCACATAATAACAAGGCAGTACATGTTAGCAAAAGGATCAGAGTAGCCTCTTGCTATATAACTTGCTGCTAGAGCTGCTGCAAGAACCATTTTCTATTCCTGTTTCTGCTCAGAGCAGAATCTTTCCTGAAAACATTGAAATAAATGTTCCCAGTGCACACCATTTAGTGTTAAACTTTCCCATTTTAAGATGTTTTTTCTCTTTCCACTTTGTACAGAGTGTGTGTCATCGGTAGCCTTACAATCCTGCAATATTAATCAAACCATCCAAACCGTGGGCTTATTTTGTTTCGAGGATGGATACCAATCCTTAATTACTCCGGGCCTGTTTTAACTACCTCAGCACATCCTTATCTGTTTTGCTGCACTTCATTTCATATTACACATTTCCAGTTGGAGACTTGACAGGAGGCAGAAGCAATCAAACCATATTGTCTGGCATAACAGTGGGGAAACTGCCATGTCTCTCATGCAAAAGATTAATAATAGACTGTGTGCTGTCTTTGTAAAACAAAAACATGTCTCGCTTAAGCGGCTTAAAAGTTACATCCTGTGTGATGCTGTCAGTGTGGGGGCCCGATGTCAGACATCTAAAGGAGTTTTAATCTTTGAAGAAGCAGCTTTTTTTCCCCCTCTTGTAAATCATACCGTACGTTGCTGATGATGATCTCGGGCAAGATGCTTACATTAAACTGTTGCTGCAGACAGGAAGCAACAAACTGTTGCTGGGCAGACGAGCGTGGAAAGCCACAAATACCTTAGTGGAGAGGGAACAGCCTGCTATTGCCAGGCGAGGGAGCTGTTTAGGTGCAAGCTTGGATTTTAGATCCAGACATCATCTCTGGAATCTAAGGAGCCTGATAGCATTACTGCTGCCTTAAAATACGTGTGAGAGCCAGGCACTTAATTGCTAGGTCTGAAAACAGCCTGTAGAAACCTACACAGGTGCTCTCTCCCTCTTTGCTGTGTTTGATCTGAGGAGGCGGGGATAAGTCCGGAATTATTAACAGGAAAAAAACAGGAGGAGTAGCAAGATTTTAGATTGGGGTTTAAAATCCCTGTTGTCACAATTTCTGTGGAAGTCCAAGGGTACGTGGATGGTGGAAACCCCTTGCAACCTGCGGGACTGGACTAAATGATCTGTAAAGGTCCCTTCCAACCCAAACCATTCTGTGACTGGGCGTGTGTGATTTAAGAGGAGGCAACAGAAGTTTCGTAGTGAGTCTTCCTCACAGAGCTGTTAAGAAAGGTTTCAGAAATGCATGAAGTCATTCTAGGGATTGATTTTCAATCCAGGATTGTAACTACTCCATATTGCTGTTTCTGTGATCCATCTTGTCCTGAATACCTGAATTAAAGGTAATGCAGCACAGAAACACAGGATTTTATTAATGTCACCAGAGTACAGAGAGATGGCTGAACATAAAGAAACCTGCAGGTGGTGGGGAGGAGGTAAATGCAAAGTCCTGGTGATATGCTTGCAGGGAATGCATAATCTGCACTAGAAAATTCAGAGCCTGTCTGCTTGGCGTGGATCCTAGCTGTGTAGCAGTTTGTTTAGTGATGATGGAAAGCTCACTCTACATTAATTCCTAATGGATTATTGCAAAATGTCCCGTAATGATGACGTGCTTGAGCTGTTAATTGATTATGAAATGCCTTAAGAGCTTTATGAAAAGCATAAGATACAATTATTATTGGATCATGCCGCTCATTAACTTTAAAGAAAATAAATGTGCTGTAACTCCAACTGGCCCATAAATCTCTTTTGTTTGGAAATAGATTCATGTCACCCCCCTTTTTGCTGGTAATATCAATGTCTGCTGCTTGTTCGAATGGAAACACATTTAGGGAGATTAAGGGCCTGAACCAATGTGACTGAAGTCAACTGGAGCTGTTCCCATTGACTACAGGAGTGGGAGCACTTTTTTGGTCTGTCCACATGCAAAGGAAAGGAAGGTCTGTGGAAGAGCACAGCAGCCACAAGACTCTCTGAAGAGAGGGGACATGTGAGGATTCTTGTTTCTGAAGTGGGAGCATTACTTTATCCTGGAAGTGTTTCAGGCTCCTGGCCATCTTTTGTTGTCAATATAATTTTGGTTTTGAATTGTGAGGTATAGGAGATTTGGGCCATATTTGTGGAGGTAAAGCTGTGCACATTTCATTTAGATGCTACTACAATACTTGCACAAACTACTCTTACAGCACTTCACATTCTGTTTTGTAAGGATCTCATAAAGTAAATCCTGGGTGTAAGCTCAGCTTGACAGCATGCATTTTCCTCTGTTCCTGGAGTGTGCTTTTGAGAGCTGCAAATGCAAATAAGAGAGTGCAATTCTGAAGGAACCAGAAGTTTGTATCTCGGTTGAGGATGGGCCTGATCCTGCCATATCCCAGATTGACTTGTCACTTTATATTATGACAAGCCTCTGTTTGGAAGCAAGCTCAACAGGAGGCTGAGTGCTTTAAATGTGGGTGAATGTAACCCCCAGGTTAAGTTACTCATGCTGTGGATCTGGTGATACACCAACCCTGAATAGGAACACTGTCACCCTGTGACTCTGTGACCAGTGTCAGGGAGAAGGCAGAGAAGGACAGAAGATCCATATGTAAGTTATAGATTTTCCCTAAAGAGAACGTATTTCATTCTCAGTATCTCTGCTTTTAGCATCTATCCCCCTTTGTGTTTTACTAGTGCAGATAATTAAAAATAAAGGTGAATACACCTTAAATAATGAAACATCAGCCAGTGAAACAATTTACCTTCAGGGCTGTTTTGTAATACAGTCCAAGAACCAGGAAATCCATAGGTTTTCTAATTTATTGTACAGAAAGCTTGTTTTTACTGTTCACAAAGGCAAAGTTTCCCACACAAAAGCTGTTATACTTGCCAACATCTTTCACGCATTCAAGTGCTGCCATATGAGACAGAGAAAAATCCCACCTGATGATAAACTGTATTAGGGAGGCATCTCTGAGGCATCTCCATAGTTTCTAAAATGCTGCCTTTGATTTGGGGGATTAGTAGGGCTTTCTCAACCTCTCATTCTTATCTCTGCACATTTTTGGAAATGGACTACAATCTCCGGAGATCTGCTAACATCTGAATGGATTTAATTTTCTGGCTCAAAATAGGTCTTGCATAACTGGTTTTCTTATACAGTCAGCTTTGGAAGGTGTTGCATGTGAGTAACAATTTGGGAAGAAGTAAATGTTTTATTTCCTATTTAGATTTTCAGATTTTAAACATTCAAGTATTTTATATCTTCAGAAGCCTGTTAAATCCTATTGGAATATTAGTTCTAATTTCAGCAGACCAGATGCTGTATGAACTTCCATCTGTGTAGTGTCAGTGATATCACTGAACTGGCTTGTAAGTTTTGGTCTCTGACCCAGAAAGCAGTTTTTCAGTCAGCAGATCTGATATTATTTCATCTGGAATACTCAAGATTTAGTTACAGTTACCTTCTCACCTGATTTCAAGGAGTTTGAATTCTTAGGGTACTGTTCAGCCATGGGAAGGGAACTCTGGCTGGTGCATAAGGGCCACTCGGAGCAAGGAGTTACTGAGTGGGACTTCAACCTTGTTTTCAGTGGGGCTTATACAGAAAGCTTCATACTGATCCTCTGTGTAAGGCCAAATTTCATCACTAGTTCCCAGACTTGCAGTGAGTATATTATAACTGACAGTTAAGCATTTTTATAATGGATTCAACCCATGATAGTTGTATTTGTGTTTTCAAGTCATCCTGCTTCAGGAATAATGCTGTTACCACCACTTACCTGGGAATGAACATATACCTTGCAAAAGATTTTCTGGTTTTGCAGCAATAGTGTACACCCCCAATTTCTGCAGAGCACTCTGCCTTGAGAAGTCAGCAGAATCCTGCTCTGCTCCAGACCTCAAATGCTGACAGGGACCACCAGGACTTTGGAATAACTGTAAGTGGAAATTGAATTCTGGGTATTCATATGTAAATGGAAATAACTGATGTCCCATTGTGCTTTTGCTTTCAAAAAAAATGAGGAAAAAAAGAGAAGAAAACCCCCAAACATAATGAAGCATTTGCATATAAAAGGGCTTTTAACTCACATTCTTTGCTCATTGGTGATCTCTGGAAGCCCATTATTCTTTTCTGCTATAAAATTTTACACAGAAAAACATTCACATTTCTGGACAAGTTGGAGTTCATAAAAATAATTTATTCTCATTCATTTATTTCCATCGGATGCAGACCTTTCTAGACAGGGCAATTATTTCTAGACACCGGTGGGAGAACAATGTAAGCTTCTGTGGTGGTGTGGGGACTTCTTTACATTACCCTAACTAAAGGTTTAGAGATGCTATTTCAGTAGACAGTCTTATTGTAACAGCAAAGGAAATGAGGATGTCTTCAGTTTCTAATCCTGAGGGTGCAGCTTTGTGACTGGATAAGCAGGAGCAAACGGCTTATTCTTTTGAAGACTAATATTAGTCTTATTTTGTCTGCTGTAAATCTGGAGTAACTCCACAGATGCCAGTGGAGTTTCAATGCTAATCCGATGTTGTTTCCTCATCTGTAAAAGAAGTTAATGAGCTGCTTCTTTCTCGGGGGATCTGGCAAGGATATTTAGTTAATGTTTGACTTCACTCTGTAGAATGCTAATGTATTGTTATTGTTATTCTAAACTTCGTTCTGTGCGGGTGAAAGAAACAGTTAACACACAAGGTACTCATGCTTAACACACTCCGCCAAAGACACATCACGATATATTGGCTTTCATTATAACATCTCAAACAATTTTCCCATGACTGCTTTCATTAGGTAAGGAAGCCTGGTCTGTTCTATGAGGAAAGCAACCAGATGCACGTAAATAAATTAACACCAAAAGATTACAAAGTGTAAAATGCACATACGTCCTCCACTGTGCTGCTTGTTTATGGACAAGTCAAAAGGGAGCATTACAAATATAAAATGAATGGCTTCGATTCTGCCAAGTAATTTGTTGTTATATGTACCCTAAGAGAAAATAAAATACACACAGACAAAATGGTGGACAGATAAATAACTATTGGCAGAAGTGATGTGTGGCTTTCAAGCAATCCTTTTAACATTTTTCTGTCTCATTATTTCTGTATATAAATGAGAAACGTCTCTGTAAGAAGCAGCAAGGATAGCAGGGCAGGAAAACCTTAGTACATGTCTAAGCAAACAGGAATGTAACTGTTTAATCCTTAGTAACTCAGAACTAGCAATTTATGAAGTGATCATGGCATGGGACACTGTCACAAAGCAAGTAGAGACCAATAAAACTGCAATAACAATATTTCCACTCCTGTTCTGGGGCATATGGTGATAGTTCTCAGTGCATTTTTCCAAAATGGGTTCATTATTCCCATTTTGCAGCTGTTAAAATGATCCCACTAGGAAAAGTGCCTTCCCTAAACACATCAGCAGGTGACAAGGTAGAAGGAAGCCAGGCAGCTGAAAACAGGGGAGAAGAGGGTGACAGTGGGGCTGCTCCTTGCTCTTGCAATTGGAAAGAGAACCTTGGCCTACCAGCTCCCATCAGCCATCCACTGGCATTAGATGAAAGATAGAAAACCAAAGGATACCACATAAAATAGCTTCAGCGTATTAGAGAACCCTTCCTTGTGAAAGACTGCCTCATGTTTGGATCTTCCTTCTTTTCCCCAAATACCACTCTTCTCAACTGTGTGTCAACACATTTTGCACTGTGCCTCCAACTGACAACTTACCAGTTTGCTTTGTTATCCCTTCTGCTAGTGCTGCAGTGATGAGGAGGCCAAATGAAATCTTTCCTCTGTGTTGTTCTCCTTGCTGTAATCTTTCCAGGGGGTCAGCTATGTTCTCTTGGATTACATCTGTAGAGCACAGCTTTCCATTGTGGACCAGTTCGGGTTTGTGTAGCTTGCAAGGTCTAGTACATGGTTAAAGCTTCCTTCTGTCCTAGCCAGCATGACGGTGTTCCAGAGAAAAACATGTTAAACCAGCTCTGTATTAATCAAGAATGTTTTTACACTGAACTCTTGAGCTGGCAGTGTTGCTGGAGTAGCTTAGGCACCAGCTGCCAAGTATTTATATGGGATTTCCAGCTGGCTTGTTCAATTCATGCTATGATAGCTACATTGCTACTGGCTCCTCAGTCATCATGCTACTTACCTTGGTTTTATTAACATGATATAAGAATATGCTAGACTTATCTTTGTTGCCAAAACATTTGCAAGAAAAAACAAAGATATTACAACAATCATTGGAAATTACACACTGGGGAAACATTTTCATTCCAAAATAAGGCTTTTGTATATTCATGCGCTAAAAAGAAAAGAAGCAACAATACTTCCTAGGAAGTTTTGATTTAGGAAGGAAATCAATAAAGTAACTTTTTCTGTAGCCTCTGTAAATCAGCAGTAGCACTGGGTTGGCCAATTTGTCCTGAAACTGAGCTCATTAAATCTAATTGGACACGCTGTACAGCAAAGAATCATATGATAAACCTATGAATTTTATGTCCAATTAGAAAGACACACTGATTCCAGTGGTGGATGTCTGCCAAGATACATTTAACTGAAGTGTGCATGTGGGTTAGATTAATAGATTTTGAGACAGAATCAGCCCTGACAACAAGGAAGTCATCTATTATAGGCAACAACTCAAGATCACAGCAAAATTGCTTTTTAAAAGGAATCATAAACTCTGGAAAATGTTCATTAACACTTACTAGCTCTGATTTAAATACATGGCTTAGTAGAAGAGATGAGGATTTTCTTAATATTTTGTAACTTTACTGTAGTGAATCAAAATGAATGAGCACATGCCTTGCAAGTAGGAAATAAGGCTCATGGTGAAAAGCAAAGGGAAAATGCACACTTAAATGCTGAAAGGATGAGATCCAGAGTGCCTGTTTGTGCTCTTGCAGGCATCACAAAGCCTGGTCTCAACAAGGTGAATCAAAGAACTGAAACTACGTATGTAAGGTCCATGTTCTCAAAGGAAAGAATCAGACGCTTCCCAGGGTAGCCAAGAATGCCACACAAGGGCTTGGTGGCTGGGCAGTATGAAATCCTGAAGATAACATGTCTGAGCACTTCTCTTTTCCGGGACTTTAGAGCATCTGCCCACCCAGGATACATAGCACAGAGCCTTATCCCATCTGTAATGGCCTAATCGAACAGGGCTCATTCTTTCTAGAGGAATGTAATGGCTGAAGGACAAGCCTAACTTGGTGTCTCAACTCTCTCATTAGCTTTGAATGTTCATCTCATGATTACCTAATGTAAAATGTATTGATATTTCAGAGTACAGGCAAGAAGAATTCAATCTTTGCCTGACTTCCAGGTCCCTCCACCTTTCCTCCAGAGCCTGGCACTGCCCTGTCTGCTTTCCTTCCAGTCTCATTCCTGGGTGCACAGCAGCCCAGACAGCACAGGACGTGCCTCAGAGAGGCTTTCCTAGCCTTAGAGAGGACATATGCAGGCTAAGGATCAACCCCAAACTTCCACTGCTCTGGGTAACTGCTTTGACCACTAAGCAACAGCACTAAAGAAGCAACAGTAATAGCACTTTCAAATAGGGTAACTTGGCTGCCATGCTTTACACTGAAAAAAACACAGTCCTTGTATGATACAAGTTTATAGCTTACTTAGTCATTCCTGGTTGCATCATCCCAACTTCCTGTCTTTAGGCACTGAAGGAATGTCCCTAGAACTCCTTCTGGCTGCAAGGTACGGAATGCCTTAACAGCCCAGGATGTGTTTGCACACTCAGTGTTGGCTAAAAAGAAATAGTTTCTTGAGACCTTGGCACAGGGTAATGCTTGCATGGAGAATTAGATCTCCCAAACAGGATGGTCGATTGTTGAGATGGCAATGGAGTGACCATTGCAAGGAACAGCACCATAACTGGATCATGGAATCCAGCTTCTTAAACCACTGTTTTGCTCAATTCTCAGATAATTTAACTGGCCAGTGGTGCTCCAGCACATACATGATCCATTCCTATAGGGGATCTTAAACTCCATACAAAACATCTCCTAACTGTCGTAAGTATCACAAAGAACCTATGTGACTTGTTTTGTATATGTAAGAACAGTTTCTACTACCTGTGTACAAATGCCTATGTAAAGTTTGGTCAGTTCTGCAGCAAGAACCATGTAAGGGAGCCTCCTGACCACACTCTCCACTCAGAATGTCAGTCAACACATGTAGGCACATAAACTGATTTAGGGACAGCAGGAGCTGTCTGGGGAAATCTCTAGAAATGTCCAAAATACCTACTGGAGAGCTTCTGTGGAAGCCAGATTTTAACTGTGAAGGTTGCTAGAAGTCCAGTCAATCACCTTGGCTCAGGTGATTGTTTCAGTCCGTTGTTTCAGATCTGTCTAAATCATAGAGGCAGATGACTGGCTGGGGAGCTCCCAGGGATTTCACGATTGAAGAGCTCTAGGTGTGCATACAGGAACAGCCCTGATACCCAGCTATAGCGCAGTTGCAACTGAAGGTCACACCTGCATTTCATACTTGAAACTTCAGCTCCGTAGCTCTTGCCTCATTTCACTAGCCCAGTACCCAGGCTGTAAGGTCAGAAACACTTCAATATGCTGCTTCAAATGCCTCCCTTCTCTGGATCAGGATTTCTCAGAACAAAACCTCATATTAAGTGTTTAGTAAGGGAACCAGGGTATTAGAATAGAGATTAAAATACCGCATCTAATATGAAAGCTAGCAAACAAACAAGAAACATACGTTTTCAGTAAACCTAGAGACCTGTACAATTCCATCACTACAATATCCGAATGAGTCATTGCCTTTATACATGATTAGTATTATCATCAATTTATATTTGGGTAACTGAGGCTCAGGGTTTTTGAGGGTCTTCCACTAGCTCAGGCATTCTGCTCTTACTTGAGAATTTTTTCTACTACTGTTGCTTTTACAGATAAGAAAAGAATTTCAAACACACCAACCTTGTCTAATTCTCTCTCCTTTATTCTTCAACTACTTTTCATTCACACAGAATAAAATGTCACACTTAGCAGAGGACTGAGCAATAGACCTGAGCACTCTGGCAAGCACTGACTGGCCTTGCGTGCATAGAATTCAACCTTGGTCAGTCTTTTTCATCCCAACAATACCACTGTCTGGCAGTGATTCGTGCCTAGCTGTTCTCTGCCACCTGCAGTGGAATGAGATGCCTGACCAGCCATCCCAGCCTGCGCGAGAGGAAGCTAACAGATAATGTGCAGTAGAGCTTTATTTTGTCCCCAGTATGTGTTTACTCTGCATCACAGCAAAACCATTTGTCAAATATTAATTGAATTCTCCAACATTTGGCGTATTTGCATAACTATTATGAAATGGAGCATTATCTCCCTTGGTATTATACCCACTTCCCTTAGCTGGTGTCTGTTTGATCCATTAATCATGTTTCCTGTATCCTCCCACAGAAGCTTAATTGCTCACATCCTGTAGAACCCACTCACAAAGAAAGAAATTAGCTCTATGTAAATCTGAGGCTATTACCTTGCCTCTATAAATGTGAAACAATGAAATTATCCTCAACAAAGGACAGTGATAAAATTCCAGATGAGCACTGATCACCCAAGGAAGCAGATGGAGGCAATTTTATTAAGCCAGTGGGGAAAAAATATTTTTGCACTACCAAGGACGTTACTGGGGAAATGATGTCCATGTCTTCCTTCACAATGGCTGATGTCCCTTCTACTGACTTCAGTATTACTTTAATATCTGAAGCAAAGGGTCAGCTTTAACCCCCAGGTGTAAGTCCTTCTAGGAAGATGGGATCATCTGCCTCTTCCTCTGAAGTCATGCCTCACTATTCATTTCACCATAGAGAGAGTGAGCAGATGACTGTCAGGCTGGTCTCCAAGTGTCTGTTCTCTCTCATCACAAAAGAAAGTAGTAGTGTGTTTCGGGCATTCCCCTGTGCAGTTGATGTATTGGATGTACTTTGCGTACATTGGATGTTGACTTGTATTAAAAAAAAATGTAATTCCTGAATCTTATTCAGGTTTAGATTCTGAACCATTCAGTCCTGTCAACAATAGAACTCGAGCATGGGAAGCCATCAAGTCTAGAGGCTCAGGGATCCGCAGGATTAAAAAACGCTAACTAACTTCCTCTAGACTTTAGCAGCTTAGCAAGGCTTTTCAGGATCAGACTCTGGGACTTAGTTCCATTTATCAGATCAGTCACAAAGAGACTAAGCCAAGATCTCACACACAAAAATCTATGACCTTGCAAAAACCTGAAACTCAGACTGCAGTTTATCAAACTAGCACCAAGTCATTGATCACCTTCCCTTCCATTCTCTTCTCTCAGGCTTGACTCCAGTTTACCTCTTTCCTCATCACTGAAGACCCTTTGGTTTTTTCACCCCTTCTTGGTTTCTATAATATTTAGTAAAATTCTATCAGAACATGTCTCCATGTCTATATACAGACTGATTTCTGTTAAAAACGGTAAATTGGGAGCAGTAAGAACCAGTGTATCACTGCTCCATGTTCACTGCTTTCTTCTAAACACAGTTGTTCACTCTGGAGCTTTTCCAAGTTCCTCCTCTTGGTGCAAATTCATTCTCATTCCTTGTAAATTTTTCTTCACTATCCGTTCCTTTTGTAAGGGTCTCTTGGAAACATATTTCCTCCATAAAGCTTTTTAATGACTCCATCTATCTAATCGGTTTCTTTCTCCTAAAGAAAGCATCAAAGCTAATTTGTGGTAGAAGTGTAACGGGGTGTATCACAGGTCTGATCATACAGTCTGTTTGATTTACACTGTGGAGGTCTTGATCAAACCAGGATCCACTCTTTTTCCACTGGGGACATTTTGCTGGTATTTCATAAACAATATTCAGATATTATAACAGATATCCAAGGATAGTAACATGTGCTTTCCTGAAGGGAGACCTGCATTCTGGATCCTACCTTCTATGTCACCCACTGTCAAAGTCATCAGAGAGACAGCAGAAGCAGTAAGGAAGTACCTAGCACACATTTTTAGTTGCTTTATTTCAAGGCCAAGTTCAATGGGGCTTTGAGCAGCCTGGTCTTTTGGAGGGCTAGAATGAGATGATCTTTAAGGTCCCTTCCAACCCTAACCATTCTATGATTCTATGTATAAATAACTATTATGACATCAAAGGGATTCTGAGATTCTGTGATTGAATCGGTCATTCAGTTGGCAGGACCTGACTATTTACTTCTTTATGATTTCATCCAGAACCTTTAACCTCTTCTGTGGCAATTTGTAGACTTAAAGCCCTAAGCTATTCTTCAGGATGTTCCTACATTGATTTTATTGCTTAAAACACAACATTTGAATGTACATCTGAGGAAAACTGAAGCTTGTGAAAACCCCAGCACCTCCTGTATACAAAGTGATAAACACGAGCAATCAAGAGGAGGCAAACAATACAAAACAGGACAATTCAGAGGGGTGTAAAGGTAATGATTTTAAAACGGGGGAAAACCAATTGTTTTCTCACAGTTTCATTTGTACCTCATGCTGAAAATACGATGCTTACTACTAATGTAGGACTAAACTAAAAAGGCATTTTTAATCACATAAGGAGGTCTTTTTCTACACGGTGAAATATTAAGCCATTTGAGAGATCTTGCTGGAGAAGAATCTGTTATTGAAATACCAGAAAATCCACCAGAAAAGTCTGTTTTCTGCTTGAAACTACTTGCAATAAATCAAGTAATGTTCAGTATAGTTTCTGAAGTTGAATAAAAGTAGATATTAAAAGAAGAAATGAAGCAAGGTTAGCCAAAGGAGATATGGCACAGTAGCTCAGAGAAGCTGGCAAAGGTCAGCTGTAAATTCACTGGACTGAGCATAATTGGCCTATCTGTGCACAGAGTTACTGTGCATATTATAACAACTGGAGAAAGTTCTATGTATGGCTCCGAGGCTGAACAAGAATTCTAGTAAATGAATGTACACCCTTCAAGTTTGTGTTGTAAAATTGTGCATATGCTGGCATCAGTGGGAAAATAGGCAGAGTGGTTCAGAGGACATGCAGCACTACAGCTACACAGGGCTCCATTTGCTTGTAAAAGCCCAAACCCAGCTCAGTTCTGTTAGTTTTAAGCATTGGGAGTTCATTTGTTTGAGAGTTTGAGAGCCCATTTTAAAATCACCTTATGCAGCACCATGGTCTATGCATGAATAAGAAGTTGTTAAGCACTTGGTGCTGCTCAGTCCCAAGGCTGGTTGTTTTCCAGAGATCCAGGCCATTAAGCTGGGTTAAGGATGCTGAGTGGAGTCCCAGGGGCCTTCCTGACAGAAAACGGGCATTGCTTGAGGTTGCTTTTGGCTCCCTAATATCTTCTGGACCAATGCAATAAGAAAGCATGCGATTTTTTTCTGTAGGACACCACCATTTATATCTTAGACCAGATCTGAGTTTACAGCTATTTCTTTGTCTTTTCATGACAGTGATTTTCTATTTAATTTAACTACATGTAATTATCCTTTTACCAGCTCCTTACCTTTCATGCCTTCTATTTTATTTCATTTTTCTTGTTTAACTATAACATCTTTTTTTTCAAATAGAATCTGTACATTGAGAATTTTTTGTCCAGGCACAGCTGTGGATACAGTCGCTTTGGTACTGGAAGGCATAGATTTCTATTAAATGACACAGAGTATAATAACAAAGCTACCCTTCCACATCCGTCAAGAAAATTTATCTCCAAATCAGTCTCAGGCAGAGACTATTATAGGTTCTGCTCGCATGGGCTGACCATAGTAGATTAGTCAGTCTCAAAAATAAAGCTTAGCCCTTTTTCCTTGTTAGGAAACTCCATCCATGTTTGCAAAGCTTACACATAAAAACCGTGCTTAATGCAAACTATTTAACAAAAGCACTTTGCAGCTTTGAGACTGTATGAGCTGGAGGATTACAAACGTTTGTCAAACCACATCTTGTTAGTTCCCAGTGGTCATAATAATTAGATATCCGATGTCAGGTGCTGAAAGAGATAAAACAGCATGGGAGAAGTAATCACAGATCAAACCAAAATGAACCATAGGGAAAGATGTGATAATGTGGTGTGTGGCATAGAGCAATATACAAAATGCAGAGAAAGACCTGTTCAAACCGACAGCTAAGTTCTCATTTCATTCCAATACGTCAATGATCAGCAAGGAGACAAGAAACTGAAAACTGCATTACTGTCTGATGAGGTGTTAGAAGACTTGGGGCAGGAGTTTAGCATCTGAACATGACACTTTCTTTAAAGCTCTCCTTTCAGAGGTTTTCAAGGAGAATACTTAATTCACACAGGGTGCCAAGTCCTGCACAAGGGTGAGCTGTCAGGTGGTTGCACTGTTCCATTACTGGATCTCAGGAAACCTATAAAACCAATGCTTCCCTGCTGAAGATGCAGAAAAGCCTGCAAGGTCGTCCTTCCTTTGTGAGAGTGAGAGACATGAGTGAATTTCTAATGAAGAAAGAAGCAAGTGCTCCTGTGTGGCACGAAGAGGTACAGGTTGTATATGCTGGTCTACTCGACCTGCCTGTGAGACAAGGAGTCTTTTCTCTCAGGGCACACAAAGGCAACTCCAGTCTTGCTGATCTTACATTCAGACTAAACATTCCCACAAAGCACACCAAGGCAACCTGCCTGTGCCAACACTTCCTGCTAGTAGTTCATCAGGTGATGGAATAAACATCCTCTGTGGTAGCAGAGTATGGACAGTCCTACTCTGAAAAGCCATTTCCTGGGACAGCAGAAGGCTGGTACTGTGATTTTTGCACTGCAGTCCACCTCAGCAGCAGGTTTCACAGTTATGCAAGCCCTTAGCGACTTCAAACCCATGAAATGAAAATGTTTTCTTTTAAATCTAGGTTTTCACATAGATTCACACCGCAAGACATTTTTTTTATGTATGGCAAGTGTTCTGTTCCTGAAAAGAAATTCAGATTTCCTCCAGCTATCTTGGGAATTTGTAGATAACTCCTCCATGTATCATTCTGGTCCCCCAGGAGAAATGTGACTGGGAACTGAAGCACAGGGGAGCCATTATCTCCAGTTTTATATATTCTGGCTAGATGCACCGATACTGCAGCATTGCTATTCACCTTTTATCAAAGGAACACCATCTACTTCACAAGGGGAAAGAATTAATGTAGGCCTGTGGCACTGTAATTCAAACAGGTGTAGTAAAAAGTAAAAACATTCCAGTATTAAAATGACTGTTTACTAAACCCCCTTTTTCTTTCAGTATATGTAATTTAAGTGATAGCAGAAGTAATTCTGCAATACATTGACCAGTGAACACCCTTAAACAAAATTCTTACTCAGCAAATGTAGGTTTCATAACATCCCTTTTTTCAGTAGTATAATTGAGGAGCATATATTTGACCTCTTTCACATTTTATAAGTAGAGGATTCTAAAAATCTGTAATCTCAGTTACTCTCTTAATAGACTGTTAAGGTTTGTTTTTACCTGTTGACCTGCAGGATAAAGCTTTTTAGAAGAGATGTTTTTGTGGAGAGCACTGCCATAATGAAAATGCTGAAGGACAAAAAAATCCAATAAAGGGACTGGAAAACCTATTTGGAAGTGCAGTGCTCAAGTGTAATTTATGCAGTATGCATACCGTGAAACATCTGGGTGTCTTTAACGTACAATCCGGTATTAGCTTGGTACCAGCAAGTTGCAAGCACTTGACAGACAGGAGAAGTCTGTGAATAAGGCAGCAGTTTAGCATGAAAATGTGGAAGGCAGGGAAGAAGGCCCACTCAGCTGCTGTTGCCTCTTCTTCCTGCACTTACATCTTTTATTTGCAGTTCTGTGTTTTTTCAGCATATTTCATTATCATTTGGTTCATCCACATATACCCTATCACCAAGTCTTACCAAGTGATCACAGCTTTCCTGGTTTCCATCCCTTGGGGCACAACATAGTGGGTTATTACAGCAGTTAGCTCCTAGTATAAAGTTATTTTTTCCCTTTTCTAGAAGAAACTGCCTTAGAAAGTAGCTACACTTCGCCCTCTCATTTCTGCTTGAGACGACCGCTCATCTCTTTTGTACTTGACCCATTCTTGTTTCTTCCATTTTGCAGCAGCAAATGGGAACGTACTCAATGCAGAGAAACCATCTAGCAAGGCCTCTGTTGCTTCATCCATAAGTGCAGAATTGTTTCTCCCCACATGAACATAGCAAGTTTTTTTGCTCAGCATTATGTTCCTCGTGAATCCAAGATATACCATGACCCCACTTTCAAACCCCAGCTGCTGCAGGTCTGGCACGTGTAATAAGCAGTACTGTTAGAAAGAAAACTAAAACACAAGGGTAAAGCAAAGCAGCAGACTAGTATTGCTGCAGACATTAGTTAAAAAAAAAAAGAGGTTTATAGAAGAAAGATCAGCACTGGTTACAAGGTTGAGCCAGTAGCACAGACAACGCTCATTTACCTAAATTTACTCCTACTCACGGAGCGCATATAGAAGAGGTTAAATACGGAAGTTGCATTGAAGTACAACTCAGTGTTGGGCTTTATTCTGCTCCCTCACCACGTGCAGGTTAGCCCAGAGCCCTCCTACAGAAGCTTTGGCACTTAGAAACCCTGACTGAGGGCTGCGGATACGGTAGTGAGAAACTGACACCGATTTTCCCTTTTAAGCACATGTAGCAATTGCCTGATTAAGTGTGCAAAACATTAACCCCATTTAAGTTAGCCCTTCGAAAGGGGCTAAGACTGCGGATCACGCGAAGAGCGAGCTGCGTCCTTCCACGTCCACCCAGAGCCCCTTTTATACCCGCAGGCTTCCGCCCGCGGCGGCTTTCCCCAGTTCCCATTGGTCACTTACGGCATCTTTTCCCTGTTCCCATTGGTCACCAGAGGGCAGGGGTGGGGTTCGGCCCCCGTGGGAGGAGGAAGGTCGGCTCTTCCGCATGCGCGCTGGGGTTGGTGGTGGTGAGCGTCGAGGCTAACACTGCGCATGTGCAGAGGCTGATCCCGCCGTAGCTCTCGGTTTCCCGCTGCGCCCGCAGCCATTGGCTGCTGGCGGTGAGGTAGCGACAGGGGGCGGTGGTTGGTGGCGCCGTGAGGAGCGCGGGTAGGTGCGGGCTCCCCGCGGTGGGGTTGCTCTCTTGCTGTCCCTTCCCCCGGACCCGGGGCTGGGTGAGGCTGTACCTTCCCTTCCGTTCTCTCCGCATAGTCCCTCCTCAGCTCGGTTTGGTCCAGCGGCCGAGGCCCCGCGGCGGTTCCCAGAGATCGGGCCTCCAGGGCAGAGCTGCTGGGCGTGGGGACTCCGTTCCGGTCACTGCCCCTGAGGAGGGCGCCTCAGGGCGGGGCCTCGGCGAGGGGCTGCTTTTCATGGCTCTAGGAGCTGCTCTGGGTAGGAATGTGAGAGGCGTTAATGGTGCTCTCGGAACTTCTCTAGGTCCCAGGAAAGGCTGACTTAGTCTTACCCGTTGTGCTTTTACTGATGGCTTTGTGCTGCAACTGAATCTGGGCAAATGTTGGCTGCTTTACTGTGGCGTTTGCGTTATCTGCTTTTGGTTTATTTCTTTTTTAAGTGTTAGATCTAGACTTCGTATTGTTCATCCTCTAAATTTTTCCTTTCTTTATGGGAGGGGAGGAGGGAGGTAGTCATTTCCTCCTTAACTATGTGTATTGATAAACTTCTGGTTTTTACCTGATGAGTATGGGAAAGCCAGCAGGAAATATGATCTTCTATCCCTGTTTATCCTGTAATGAACTTGGGATTCATTGGTTTAATAACCCTCTACTAAAAGTATCTTGTGGATAATTAGAAGATGCTCCGAAGGCTGGAGCACTTCTGTGGAGACATGCTGAGAGCGTTGGGCTTGTTCAGCCTGGGGAAGAGAAGGCTCTGGGGAGACCTTAGAGCAGCTTCTAATACCTAAAGGGGCCACAAGATATCTGGAGAGGGGCTTTTTACAAGGACATGTAGTGACAGGACAAGGGCTTTAAACTGAAAGAGGGGAGATTTACATTAGGAAGAAACTCTTCCCTGTGCGCGTGGTGAGGCTCTGGCACGGGATGCCCAGAGAAGCTGTGGCTGCCCCATCCCTGGCAGTGTTCAAGGCCAGGTTGGACAGAGCTTGGAGGAACCTGCTCTAGTGGAAGGTGTCCTTGCACACGGCAGGGGGTTGGGACTGGATGAGCTTTAAAGTCTCTTCCAACCCAAACCAGTCGGTGATAATTATTTTGGTTTTACAGCTGACCTGATTTCTTTAGAATGTTTGTGAGATTTGTTTGTTTTAATTTATATACTGAAGAGAACTCTTTCAAAGTGTAACATGTGGTTAAATTCTTAGGGCTATGTGGATTTTTCATTTTTGTTCATAAGATTTTCATAACTGAACAGTGGCTTTTGAAAGTTTTGCTGCTTTGTTTTGGGAGAGTATTTTCAGGGATATGCATATTTAAACATCAAATAAATGCTTGAGGGAAGGGAGAAAATTTGGACTAGGCTGCTTATCAGGCTGAAAAAGTATTTTTTCTTTCTCCTTGAACCAGTACATCCTGGTTCCACAGCAAAATTTGCAGGGGAACAATGTTTGAAACGGCTGCTTAAGAAACCTTCAGTTATGGTTTTTAGTGTTCTAGTGAAATGCTTGGCATGCAGGCTGTTGGTGGAGTTTCACACCTTCAAGGTAGAAAACCTTGGACTGCAGTCAGAAACGTCAACAAACACAGTATCTTACAACTGCTATGAGAACATTTCACTATGAATCACCTATGTGCCCGCCTTGCTTTCATGTGCAGTAGCTTTTTGTTGGTTTTTTTTTTCTTGTTTTGTTTAATCTTCCCACGTGTTGGATGGTGTTCACTATTCACTTTGCAGTTTTACCTGTCAGGTCCACAGTGTAGAATGAGAATGTAAAGCTGTTGCAGTTTACTATATAGCATAATAATCAAAAGCAGTGAGTTTGTGACTGTGACAAAGATGGTGCCAATGTCATTGAGTACATTTGAAATAGACTTGAACAATTGTAGCTCATGCTCCTAAAGACTGTGATAGATTTGTAAGATGATGGCAATATTTGTTTGGATTTTTTTTTTACCTGGTTTACTTATCTAATTCATGTACAATTTCTGGTTTTTATGTTGTTCTCTCAGAAATTGATTATTCACGTTTCCAGAAATGAAGAGGAAAGTTGCAAAAGTTGGGCAATTGAGGCTTAGTCCTAATGAGGAAACCATGCTGCTGAAAGAAGAATATGAAAGGAGAAGAAAGCTGAGGCTGCAGCAGGTGTGTCTGTGGTTTTGCATGTTATTTTATTTAGTGATGTTACAAATAATTTAGGAAAATGAACTGAAAATTTTATTTCATGTAAGCTAAATCTCATGGTTGTAATATAGAATCATAGAATATGATTCTAGAATCATAGAATCATTTAGGTTGGAAAAAACCTTTAAGATCATGCAGTCCAACCGTTAACCCAGCACTGCCAAGTCCACCACTAAAGCATTTTCCTAAGTGCTACATCTATATGTCTTTTAAGTACCTCCAGGGATGGTAACACCACTGCTTCTCTGGGCAGCCTGTTCCAATGCTTGATAACCGTTTCAGTGAAGAAACTTTTCCTTACCTCCAATCTAAACCTCCTGTGGCACTGCCTGAGTCCATTGCTTCTTGTCCTATCACTTCTTACTTGGGCTAAGAGGCCAGCACCCACCTCACTACAATGTCCTTTCAGATAGTTGTAAGAGATCAGTAAAAGCTCCCCTGAGCCTCCTTTTCTCCACGCTGAACAACCTATGTTTCCTCAGCTGCTCCTCATCACCCTTGTGCTCCAGATCCTTCACCAGCTTTGTTGCCCTTCTCTGAACACACTCCAGCACCTCAGTGTGAGGTGCCCAGAAGTGAACACAGGATTAAAGGTGCAGCCTCACCAGTGCCCTGTACAGGGGGACAATCATTGCCCTGGCCCTCCTGGCTGCACTAGTGCTGATACTGGCCAGGATGCCATTGGCCTTCTTAGCTTCCTGGGCACACACCTGGCCAACATCCTCAAGAACTTTTCCTCTGTGACAGCTTTCCAGGCACTCTTCCACTAGTCCCACCCCCAATATTGTATATTAGATTTCCATTTAGTTTGTGAGTAACTTCCGTCTTTCTCATGTTTATTTACTACTAAGTGCATATTTTGCTCATGAAATGTCTGTTTGTTAGATTCGCTGGAACAAATGTTCCAGAATTTCTTCTTCCCTACTAGCTTCCCAGTATCCACCATTTTTATTTGGCTGTGAACATGCAGTTGTTTCTCTTCTGCTGGTGTGTCACTTGTGTGTCACCGCCTACAGTGTTCGAGGAGTTTTCACAGTGATCACACAGAAGCAATAAGACAACAGCTGCTAATATGGAACTTCAGAGCTTTCCTCCAGATGAACTGAATTGCTACAGTATGTCATAGCTCAAAATGTTTTAGGTATAGCTCCTTTTAGGATGTCTGAGCAGAGTACTTCTATGTTCTGAAGAACATACCTGTTCTTCAGGTATAGCTCCTTTTAGGATGTCTGAGCAGAGTACATCTATGTTCTGAAGAACATACCTGTTCTTCAGGTATAGCTCCTTTTAGGATGTCTGAGCAGAGTACTTCTATGTTCTGAAGAACATACCTGTTCTTCAGGTATAGCTCCTTTTAGGATGTCTGAGCAGAGTACTTCTATATTCTGAAGAACATACCTGTTCATCTCATCTTTCTACTGTTTCTGTGCTGCTGTTACACCACATGGCTATTTCTCCATTTCTCTTACTCTTTTCTTAGCCTTTGTCTGCTTTGTCCCACACAAGCTGTTCTGGTCTTTAATGTCCTCAAAAGATACATCTTAAAGATGTTTACTGTGTACTAGTCTTTCACCCCTCTTGGGCTTTTTTATATGTTGCATTGTAATAGAAGTCTTTAATAAATTATTGCATTGTGGCTTTGGGGAGAAGGATATTTCAAGCAGTTTTTGCATTTTATTTGCCAGTTGTATGTTGCCTTTGGACTTTGACAGAAACATTTAACTATGATTAAGTTTATTATTTAACATACAAAGTTTGGGAAAAGGTAACAGCAACTTTAAAGTATTTTCTGGACAGATGTCAATGGTATAGTAGATGAGATGGAAAGCTGAAAAGAGGGTAGAGTATGTTGTGGAAAGACTTGCAGTAAAAAGTAAGTTGCTGACAAAACATAAATGCTGTTTCTGCAGGTTAGAGAGCAACAGAAGTATATCGCCTTGCAGATAAGACAGAAGGTAAAGCAGAGGAGAGAAGAACAACTCCATCAATTAGAGGAGGCACTGAGAGCCGAGTGGCAGAAAGCGCAGGATGAAAAGATGAAAGCCTTAGAAGAATTTTATTTATCAAGCCTAAGGGCAATTGGTGAAGGTCACCGACAAGCCAAGGAAAATGTAAGTGAAACAGCTTAATAGTATTGTCAGAGAAATTCTGGATGCTCTAGAAATACCAGGTTTTTATATTCTTTATCTTGCAGCCCTAATACTCAAACCAGCAGCTTTGAAGAATGGAAGCTTCTTGGAAATGTTCATGTTCTTTTTTGCAGGTATCATTCCGCAAGACCAAGATTTAAATGGTCTGGCAGGCGCATTTGCTGAGGCTTTGGCTATGCAAACTCTTAGAGTTATTTGTGTTAGATTGTACACATATATGATAGTGTATATTTGTACTTGACTACATTGCACATGGTGAATTGTTGTCTCAAGTATGTCAGCCATACAATAACTCTTTTTCTTTACCATGTAACGGTATCTTTTCTGTGCTTAGGAAAATGCACTTTTTTTTTCTTCACTGCTCAAGTGACTTGGAAAGTCTTGGTAAGGGCTTCCGAGGCCTTTGCCTGTCAACTGGTTCACTTCTTAATTTTGCACCTATAACAAATTTACACTTCTTTAAAATCCTGTAACTTGTATAGGCTGTCTTTGAGAGCTCACTGAGGTTGTTAGGTAGAAATTTTCCACAGATCTGACACTGAGCCCGGTTTACAGAAATCAGTGCTACAGATTTCTTGCATGGATTTTGCAGGCTAGCTTACTTATGAAATTAATCAAGCTTTTAACCCAGCATTATACCTTTCCGTACTTCAGTGTCCCTAAATCATCTTTTGAAAACTCCTTTCTGATGCTAGGAGGGGTGAGTTTGTGGAAAACTGTGGTACCAGTGCCACAGAGAACTAATCATAAATGTTTCTGGTGAGACACAGTTGTTGTAGTTTATGACTGAAAGGTAGTAACATGTTTTCTCTTGTACAGCATTTGCTAAAATGGGTAAGTGTATTACCCTCTTCACCAGAGATGTAGAGAAAAGTTGAGGTTTCCACATTAATATTTGGTTACATTGGCTGAGGAATGTGGTAAATTTGCTGCTGTTGGTGGTAGAAAAGAGAATAAAGAGAGAAGAGAAGGAAAAGCTATTATTTAGGGTATTTTTGCTGTAATACTGTAGAAAGTGATTTTGAGCTTGTGATTCTTACAGCAGAACTTAATTTGAAATATCACACTGATAGTTTGAGGAGTAAAACCCTGTATTAAGTGCTTGTGATATTTTATTGTTAAGGAACCTGACTTAGAAGCTCTGGCAAAACAAGCAGAGGAAAGGAGACAACGAGCAGAGAAGAGGCACAGGAAAGCCTTGAAAGAGCAGAAATACCAAAAAGAAAACTTACTTCGTGAGCAAGCCCGGTATGCAATAACTCCCTGGTTTCATTAAGCACAGAGCGCATTTTACAGTGTCCCGAGGTGAAAGGCAGAAGTGCTTCTTGCGTTGAGCTTTTTGAATCTTGAAATTGTATGGGTTAGAGAATTAATGCTGGTGGCTAAAGCTCGTGGATTTTGGTAAGAACTAGTTTTAAGAACAAACTGGCCTTGCAGGCTCTCAAGAAGCGGGGGCCTTTCATTTTTCTGTTGCTGTTTTCAGTCGGGGTTGTTGACTGACAGCTATTCAGTGACATACAAAATGCAATATTCTCAGGCCAGTGCCTGATGGAGAGTTACCTGCCTGCAAAAAGGACTTAGTGCATTTGTCGTGGTCTTCCTTCTTAGCATGTTTGGTGGTTTTGGGAGGGTTAGGGTCTTTTAGTTTGCTTGGGTTTAAACAGACTGCACCAAACTTGGGCTAGCATGGAAAATGAACTGTGTAGTCTTGGGGACAGTTGCGCTTGAGTAAGAGCTGAGACCTATTGATTAAACACTTAATTTTGTCCACACTTGAGTAATTAAAAGTATTTGAAGTGCTGCAGTGCTTACCAAAAACCACAGTGAAAGGCAGGGATTTATCTTTGTGCTTTAGAAGCTTGTGTGTATTAATATTTTTGCATTGCTGCAACAGATAGTTTTCCAGTGCTGCCTGTCAGCGCAAGTTCTGTTGACTTTCCAGTGTGCTTGCCCTTTCCTATCTCCCAAGCATTCAATTCAAGTACAGCTGAATCTGTTTATTTTTAGGTTTGCCTTTTATTTTGCACAGTCATTTTTTGCACAGTTATTTGCTGTCATTGTTTCTTGAATTATTTTCCTTCTTTCTTCTCGCTCTTTCTTTTTGGGTGGGGATGTGTGCTCTGATTTTTTCCTCCCCAAGACGAACAAATGCACGTAAACATGCTCTGGAAGTAGAAAGACAAAGAGCAGCCAAAATTGCAAGCTTGCCACCTCCTCCACGACATCCTCTTGAGGTATGTATCCATGATTCCATAGTGATCGCAATTTCAGGATACCATAGAATGTAATGATTATTTATTGCTTCGATATCCAGAATTGCTGTTTGCATACATATGAGAGTGGTTCAGCAAAACCCAAGAAAATTACTGGCTTATGTGTTAGTAGACCTCTTACTACCAAGCTTTGGTATTGGTTTAGTTCTGTTCTCTTGTTGTGTGTGGATTTTTATCTCTTGTCATCTGAGATCCTATTTTTGTGGTTAATACATCATTTAAACTTTATCATGATTTCATTTTTATTTAATAGCCACAGTAGTGCTAAACTCTACAGTGATCTTTCTCAGCATGGACACACCACCTCAACATTCTAGATGATGTAACAGATAAAAAGACACAGTACTATATCATACTTGTAATCTAATAACCTCAGTAATGCATCTCTCTTTCCATTTTAAAATGTAGAATTTCCCTCTCGGTCTATTTTTTGACCAGGGCAAGCAAGAAGACTTTGTTCAGGTTTCTACAGGTTCTGGTGCATTTGTGATTGTGTTAAGATGACAGGTCTGGGTCAATACCTGGCTAGTTTGGGTCAGGTGTCCTGTCTCTGCTTCCTCCCAGCTTCTTGTGCCTCTCCTTGCTGTCAGAGCATGAGACTGAAAAGTCCTTGATTGGGGTAAACATTACTTTGCAACAACTAAAAGTTTGGTGTGTTATCAGCGTTGTTGTCAGACTATAGTCAAAACCAGCACTGCACCAGCTACTAAGAAGGAGAAAAATGACTGTTGCAGCTGAACCCAGGACAAAGTATTGCACAATCATAACTTCCTTTCCTGAAACTCTACAATGTGATGCATTTCCACCCGTGAACACGTTGTTTACTCACCTTTTCAGTAAACATGATTTTAGCTGGTTTTAAGAGAGTTTGCAAACAGCTGAATTTTCTACAGTACCTGGGCTTGCTTTTAATGAATTCATGTTTCGATAATGGCAAATCGAATCAACAATTCTGCAGACATGTTGGATTTATGTTGAGGAAAGATTGCATTGTTTAAACGTAGCACAGCATGTTAATGTGATTCATGTAAAGACTAGCTGAATTGGAGCCTTTTTCCTAGTTTTTGTATCTATAAGGATTTTAATCCTTTTGTCAGAGGCATATGTTGCTGGAAGGGCACAGGGTGAAGAATAGTTATTTTCTTGGAAGTGTAACTGGGTGTCATGTACTGCATGGGGTAAATGGGAAGTAATAGATGATTAGAGCTGTGGCTTATTCCCAGTTCTGTATAGAGAGAGAAAACAAAAGATGTTAACTGTCAATTTTAAGGGGGAGGGTGGGAAATCTGGGGCTTTGTCTTGCAAATGTATGACTCAAAAGGCACTGAATTTGAATTGCTTAACTTTAAATCCTGTGAATTACAGCAAATTACAAGGTCATCTGCATAAGCATGCTTATTTTCTTGAATCAATTTACATAAAGAGGTTATTAAACATAGAGCATCAGATTATGATTATAACTGTTGCAATAACAATTGAATAAAATTTCATAAAATGGAGCTTAGACAGTGTGGTTACTTACGACACAAGGAACATTTTCTTAATATACTGCAATTACTGTTACTTTGCAAAAGAAGCTTTTTTCCTCTAGATATCTTGCCATAACTTTAATTCTCACAAGAACAGCTTTTAGGAATTGAGGCCTTATTTAGTTAGCCCAACTGTTAAGTTACTTAATTGAAGTTAAACTGTAAACACCAATTTCTTGACAAGTGTCACAGACTCTTTATGAACTTCTTTTTTTTTTTTTTTATGGAAGTATATGAAGTATGGATGACTTTTTAACTGCAGTGTTCCACCGTGAGGTGTCATTATGTTACAAGTATAATTTTTTCAGCCTCCAGTGTAATTCTTGCATCTTCCCATTCTTGAATAGAATTCTGGAGATGCGATTGTAGTTCTTAATTACTGATTTGTTAGTTTCAGGTTTTATTTAATAGTTCCGAAGGCTGAGGTTTAATTACGTGTTCAGAAAATAACACAGTATAGGTCAAGCAGCTGGTGATGTGGCTAATGAGGTTTAGCCAGGGGACTTGTCTGTTTTAAGAGCTGTAATCGGTATCTACAAGCATTTATGTTAATTTTGATCTGTTAAATTACTATGATATATTAATTAAGAAAGTTAGCAATTTTTAAAATAGCATTTTGTACAAATGAAAGCCTTGATGGTTTGCTTTTATTTGTACATATCTTTTTTCTTTCCTACTAGAATTGCATGCATTTGCTTAAGAACCATAAAATCAGCTACTGATGTTCTGTTGGTAAGGCTGAAACTTAGTTGCTTGTTAGAGAATTCTTTTAAAGACTTGACTCTACAGTCTTTCTAAAATAACAGGATAATGCTGAAATTTGGAATGCCTCATCTTGCATAGAAAGAAGTTTTAGATTCCTGAGACTTAATGCTGCTCTTTGTATGTGTACATTTGTTTACAGTCATGTTGGCTTCAAGCCCCTGAGGCTACGAAGCTTTCTGGTTTAGTTGATGCAATAATGCTTTTTAAGGAAAAAGTCTAGGGAAGAGGAAGCTGAGAGAAAATAAATCGAGGAGATGTTAGAAGCACAAAGGGAGCTCCTACAGAATACTGCTTCCTAACCTAGCTACCTTACCAGAGAACTTCAGACTGAGCCAAAGAAGAGGGAAGGTCTGGTTGCTCAGTATTCAAACTCTTTAGCACAAGAGTTGGAATGTGATAGTGTACACAAAACTTTAAAAAGCAAACAAACAAACCCAAAACAAATTAAACCTTGTATTGTCTGAATGGATACTTTTCAGTGAAATTATGGAAAATGCTCTTTTCTCTGGTTAAACAATAAATTGGACAGAATAGTTCTGAGTTTTGTAAAGAAAGTCAGTATTTGAGAAGTGTTATTTTGCTGTTAGATATAATCATATTGTGGGTCTGTGGTTGCCCTGCTTTGAGGTGAGTGTGACAGCTGTTGTAAGTGGGCTTTATATTAGTGCATCAAACGCAAGTGCTTTTAAAGTAAGGTAATGATTTTGAAACATTAAGGTAGAGCTCTTGAATGTCAGTTTTTGTGAAGGAGCTTGCATTAGGCAGTTAGATGCTCTCAGTTATTAAGCCCTCTGGATCTGTCTTGTGCTGATGTCTTTTATTAGTTATTAAATGTATGTAAGGATTTAAACAGATATTTTCAGAAGAGAATTCAGGAAAGAATTTGGAGGGGTGGCTTTCTTTTAATACTGATTTAAGGCTACAGATCATTTATGTTCTGTTCAGTTGCTTTGCTAGTGATACTGTTCTCTGATACAGCTGTACTTGTACTTTTGTTCCTAGAATTTTGAAGTGAAAAAAGCTCCTGCAGTGAAGCCCTACAGTGCTGACAACTTTTCTGTTACACGTTACCATATTTCTGAACCTTATGTGGACAGAGAAGTGGATGGAGAGCAGGTGATTAACTCCAAGTGTTTGTGATACATACTTCCATAGATCTTTCTTGATGTTGCACGCAGTGTCTGGATATCAGCAACTCAGTCTTCTAGATCAGGTTGAAAAATATGAACTTGTATAAAGCAACCATGTCAAAACTTACTGATCAGAATCTGAGATGGGGAAACCTTGTAAGACCTTTCGTGTGCTCAGTCACTTGTGGGATCACACGTGACAGTCCCACATGAACAGACCTCTAAGGAGGTGAGTTCACCAGACTGGCATGACATTGGACACCCAAATCTGCTTTGTGGCTTATGCTAAATTAATAGTTACAGTAGCCCTGCTTTTTCTCTCTTTTTAGCTATGTACTCCCAGTTTTACATTGTATTTGTGTTCATCTTGTTCATGCAGTCAATGGTTTTGACTTCCAAACTGGCAGAAGTCTAACTGGGGAAGAAGAACGATGCCAAATGGGAAAGTTTGCTGAAGCTTACAATAGACTCAAACAAAGGCCAAAGATCAGAAGAAGGGGAGGAGCTGGAAAAGCAAGAGATGGAGCAAGAGCTTAGCTTTTAGAAGTGATTTTTTAATTAAGGCAATATTATTCAGAAGTGAATGAAACAACAGTTTGGCTTATTGTTAGTGTGAGACCACAGTCTGAGTGCCTGTTCTGGATCAGCACTCTCAATAAATTTGGTTTTGTGAGTATTTTCTGAAGTGCATTCATACAGTTTTAGGTTTTCCTAATGTTTGAAGGACTAGACACAGTAAGAAGAGACACTGTAGTTTGCTCAGCTCTGTCATGGAAGAAATCTAAAATGTTAAATTTTGTGGTCGTATTTATGTGCAATGACTTTTTTTCTTTCTTAAGTAAATTGTCATGTGTTGGTAAGGTTTTTCTTATTTAAAACACTTCAGATGTTTCTGGTTTCTCAGAAGGGAATATAAATGCTTCTGGATTCCTGCTTCCTCCTCACCTTGTTTAAAACAAATCCATGAGGATAGAAGTAGTCAATCTGTATGAACCATTTTATTGATTTTTACCTTGTAATGTAGGAAAAATAGCTACTCTGTTATAACAGATCATACAGATGATTGTCCCTAGTACAGCTTGAAAATAGAGCACTTGACACTTACACTTGTGTAAATACACGCATTTTTTCCGAAGGCTAGAAGCTAGTTTGGTCCTGCTTGCAACCAAGAACTATAAATCTTCCAGGGTGTTCATACGGCACTCTGTGTCTCTTTTAAAAGTGCTTTTGCTGCAGGATTATTCCCTTATTTATTGTTACATATGCTTTAAAACTATTAGAAAGAACTTAATGCACTAAACTATTGATTGACTGCCAGCCAGATGCTCGGTCAGCTGCTGAAGAAGAAGGAAAGCGTTTAGAGGAACTGCATAGGGAGACAGAAAGGGAGAGAAGAGAGCAGCTCGAAAAGGCACATGTCCGAGGGAGTCACGCCTTGAAGAAGGTCCATTTGGCTCAGGTAGGTGAAGTAGTTGTGCATGTTTTTAATGTCAGAATGACCAGTGTTAAGTAAACTGTACGTAGGTGATAAGCAGAGGAGTTACAATTACAAGAGGCAAATTGATGGGCTAAATGGAGTTTTCAGAATGTGTTAAAAACACCATCAAACTCTGGCTATCTGGAAAGAGGCAGAATGAAAGAACATGCTTTAATTATTGTTAACTTCATGTCTGACAGCCCTTAGCCAGTTGGTAATAATCAAGTTAAACCTTTTTTAATAGGTGATGAGGTCTACTTTTCCACATAAGCTTTAGCTGGAGTTGGTTATTCTGTGCTTTTTGGGGAAAAAAATTAGTTTGTTATTAAGAAGGCAACAGTTTGGTTTTAGTTTTGGAAAGCTTTTCCAAGTTTTACTTAGATTGATGTTCTGTTAGTGTAGAAGTCTGGAATTACTGAAATTCTTTCCTGTAAGAAATAAAAACTGAACTGCTGAGAAAGGTCTTTGTACTCAGAGGTATGCTTTGAAATTTGTTGTTTTGTTGTGTTACCTTCACAAGTATTTTTGGAGGCTAGAGATAGCTAAAGCTTACTGCTTTTTACTTGATGTGTGTGTTTAAAGGTCAGATACAGCCTTCGTCTGAGGAAGTACCTTCTCCCTAGAATAAAGATAATTTTAAATTAAGGATTAAACTAACTTCATAGTAGCCAAGCAGAAGTGTTTTATCAGTCCTGGCATATGGTTGTCTGAATGTGAACACTAAAAGTTTGTTATCCTTTTTATTTGTAGGACAGGGAAAGGCTACTGAAAGAACTTGAGCAAATGCAGAACATGGATAGGATGCGCAGAAGACGGATTGTAGCGCAAATGCCACCTCAGCTTTTTGTGCCTCCATACAAACGTATGGAAATAAAAGAAGAATGGCAGAGAGAGTTGGAGTTTGCATTTGAAGATATGTGTAGTGAAGACAGGAGTAAGTAATCTGTTGGAGGCTGCTGAATCCAGTAGCCCAGTGAAGGAGAGGCTGCTGTGGCTGCCAGTTCCCAGGCTGGCTGGTTCCCAGCTGGTAGCAAGGCTGTGTGTGTATTCACAGTAGGCACACACACAAACAGGCTTTCAGTATGCATACACCAGCTGGCCACACAAGCCCTTATTTACCCATGTGCATGCATGCGTACAAAATAGAGGACTTCTCGCCCTGGAAAACAGCTAGAAATGGGTTTAATGAGAAGATGGTACAGACTTCCAGGCACAGTGCAGGGACATACACGTGTACTGACCAGGCCCTTTTATTCCCATATTCTGATATTTTTCCTCACACTTGTTCCTCCCCAAACTAACTTAATCCTTTCCCTGCCTTTGGTTCCTCCCCTAAATATTTATAATAAGCATATAAGCTCAAGATGATCTTCCCATGTGTCCCACACCCCTTATAGGCAGTAACCCCCTCAGGTCATGGGAGAGCTCCTGTTGACTAATCTTTTAGGATTTCACACCCAGACCATGCTGCAATAGCCCTGTGAGCAGCCAGGACAGAGTGTATCTTTACCCTGACACAGCTATTGGGGTCCTCCTGTGTGTAATTGTTCCTGTGTACTGCTTTCTGTGTAAAGATGATCCTTTTATCACAAACACCTTTAATTTGAAAGGCATAGCGTATTCTGGTGGACAAGCGTGTAGAGTTTGTGAATTAATGGATAACCAACGATCTAAACAGTCTTGAATTTTCTATTTTGGAAAAAAAAAAGGTAATTGAGTTAAATCTGTTGCAAAAGAAGCTAATTGTTATTTGAACTTCTAGGGATTTGCAGTGTTGCTGGCATTTTATTCCAGTTGGTTGTTTTATGTTGTGATCTTTTCATTAGAAATGAAAGAAGACCTCATTTTGCAGTTTGAACCACAACCTCTGCCAGCTCCTGATAGATCTCAAGATAATGACCTTGATATCTCTTTGGAGCAAGAATCAGCTTGTGGCATTCAACCAGAATCTGCCTGTAACACTCAGCCAGAAGAGGAGGTCCCCATCGAATCAGAAGGTAAACCCTTTAACTTCAGATTTAACTTAAACTTTTGGTTTTATAGTAGAAGAGAGGATACTTAGTTTTAATGTATCAAATAAATTAACGGTAGTATTAACTAAAATGTCTGTAGTATATTCCTTGAAGGTTGTGAAGTATTTTAGTATTCAGTGGTTTATGATGTTTATCACAGATGCTTTCATGATTATGAGTTTAAAAATTGACTTGTTTTTCTAATATTCTTCAGTTTATTGGTATACTGAGAATAACTTTTAATTGTAAGAACTGCATTGTTAGCCAGAATTATTCCTGTATAATTAGTGTAAATCATTGGATGATGCTGGTATGGGAACTTCAACAATTTTCATTTTGTTTTGAAATATTTCAAAGTTAAAGCTTGGCTTTGTATGCAAGTCAGCTTATTGTATGTCTTTTATGTCCAGGTTTGTGATTGAATTGATCCATGTTGTGAGTAGGCTGCAGCGGGTATATGTGTGCATGAACTCTTGTGGCATGTACAGGGTAACATGATACGAACACAAAATGCGTTGGTGAACTTTGCGTTTTGGCCAAGTGTTTCTACCACATACCTTTGGTGGCACAGGCCATTTCTTCGTGTTGCATTGTGCCAATACAAAGGAGAGGGCAGCAACATCTAGGTGGAGGGTGGCAGGGGAATGGTACTACTTATTTCTGCAACAGTATGTTTAGTAGTCTGTCTGTGGAGCACTATAACTAGCTTAGCCCTCCTTTTATGTTGTGCAGAGACAAAGTACTGCTTCTCTCTTGCAGGTAAGAGAAAATGCTGTTAAACTTTTGAACTTCATAATATGAAGCTATTTGTCCAACTGTGCAAGCAATTAAAAACAACAAAAGAGGATTTTTTTTTTGTTTTTATGATGTAAAGATACGTATTACCCAAAACTCTCAACAGCATATATTCTTTATAGATCATGAAGAAGCAAAAACTCGCCAACTTCAGTCAAAACTTGCCTTAAAGAAACTGCTGAAGAAGATTAGAAGCCAAAAAGAAGAGTGGACATCAAAAAGTGAAAAAGATACTCAGAGTGAAGTTGAGACTATTGAATCAGGCACAATTGCTAGTGAAGAGAGACCAGTGTGTGATTCAGAACTGAACTATGAGCAACAGAAAAACATAGTTTGTGAAGCCAGAGGTATGTAATACATACTTGCAGCAAAATTTGTATAGGAGCAAAAAGACTTGGAAGATTGCAATTACAGTTAAATAACATGTATTTTAGACTCTGTGAAAACGTTGGATAAGACAGTTGCAGCTGAAAATTCAGTTCTAATCCATCCTCAAGAGCAAGCAGCTAAAATCAGAATGCAAGAGAGACAAAAGTGGGTAAGTGCGTGTATACTCACTCCTATCTCAGTTATGGTGTAAAAATAGTGATTTCCAAAAGTCTAAAAATGCTTCAGGCTGTACAGCAGCTATGGACGCTTTTCACATGCTTGTGGCACTTAAAACTTGCTGTAACATTTTCTGTACTTATCTTCTGTGTATTAGCTATTTTTAAATGACAGCTGGAATTTGCAGAGGAAAGAAACAGTTTCTTACTATCTGACAAGTGCTATAGGCAAGGGATGCCACACTGATTAAATTTGAATCCCAATTTTTAGTTAATATCTTTGCTTTTGGGAGAATGTAGTCAATAGTACACAACTCCAAAAACTTTATGAACACTGTGTGATAGCATAAGAAGGTCTGTGGGATTCTGCATGGAGTGACAGGAGAAATTTACAAACCTTGAGTATTTTGTGTGGTTTACTGTTGGGGTTTTCAAGGTGTTTTTTGTTTCTGTGTTTTCCTAGTTAATTATAAGAAACCAGGAATCATGTGTCTGTGGGAATGCCTCATCTATCGAGAAAATAACTTTGTGTGTTATTTTATTATATATATATATATGTCATTTCAGTATGTCTTTCATGATACTTACAGGTTTTGCTGTCTCCTTAGAGACCTAAGGGCTCTGCTGTGGTGGTTTCTCAATTGACAAAAGAAAAGGAAAGTTGAATTCAGGTCTTGGTGCAGCCTCAAAGTGTAGAGTTTAAGTTCAGATATTCAGGAAATACAAATTTGACAAAGTAGTATTTTTTTAGGGGGGGGAAAGAAAGGCAGGTGATCCTCTGTGAAAGTGTGGTTATTTTCTTTCACATTTTTCCCACTTCGCACCTGCTCAGGGTTATGTATTGCTGTGCTCACATTAACTGTTCTCAGCTCTGGCTTTTTCTCTAGTTGCTCTTCCTGAGATCCCCATGCAGGCTGGCTCATTAAAGGCTGTTGTCCACTTCATCTTTGCCATACTTGGATATTTTTCCTTGTTTCCATTCTCAAAGTACATATGCTGTTGCAACACATGGGTCTAAGTGATTTGTAGCTGATAGGTACATGGGAAGAGAATAAAAATAAACAAACCACTTCAGAGGTTTATGGAGTGCTCTGAAAGTGGTTCTACATTAGCTATTTCAGGAGTTTTGGAAGGTTTGAATTAACATTTAAATGTGGTGAACTCTTGATGAAAAGCTCTATAAAATGCAAAGTAGGTTTCGAATTCACTGTAAGAAAAAGGCTTCTTTTGCAGTCTCTGGAAAATTATAATGTACCTTGAATAGTTAGATTCTGATCTTATCCATTCTGTTAATTTGAGAACAGATAATAGTGCGAAGGTAAATGGATTCAGGGACTATTAGAAATGTCTAGCCAGTAAAACAAAATTATTCTGGTAAACTTTGGAACTACTTTTAAAGGCCTCTGACAATTCTGAAATGCCTTTCGCAAGCAAGAGGGTTTCTGCTGTAATTGGAACAAAGTTTTGTGTATGGTGTTTGTATGTGAGCGGTCTTTTATTTCATTGTCATTCCATTCTGCAGATTGACCCTCATTTTTCTTCTCAATAGAATGAGCAAATAGAGAAACAGAAACAGGAACAGCTGGCCTTGCTTCAACAAATTGAAGAAGAGAGAGCACGTTTGGAGGCCGATCTCCTTAAGATCCAAATACAAAGCTGTTTGGAGACAGCTAAGAAAAAAAAAGACGAGGAAGAGCAAGGTCAGCTGGTACAAAGCCATAGTGTTCCTTCTCCAGAGCAGCAGAACAAAGTGGAACATGAGGTGAAGAATTGTAGAAAATTGTGTGTAGCTTTTTAATTATCCTTATTATAAAAATCAAGAGCCATTTGCTGGCTTTAAATCACAGCAATCAGGAAAAACAGTTTTTATTTCTTAGGCTATGAATCAGAAGTTCATACATAAAAAAAAGCTTCTACAGCAAACAAAAGGAAGCTATATTTCACATGGTATCACTGGACTTCCAATATTGGATTGTCTTTGCATAGTCCCAAAGGCAGCATGTCTGTTTAAAATACCTGTTAGTAAAATGTGTTTAGAGTCATATAATATTAATGCGTGTGCATGTATTCTTTTCCAAGAAGGAAAAAAACAATGGGGGCATGGGGAGAATGACAGAAAGACCTCACCTCTGTGGTTTTGTCTGTCTAAATCTCAAGCAGCTACTTAAAGGAGATGAATTTATGGAGGATGTTTAGGGAAAGTAATCATTTTTAAAAATCTTGAATCATATGCACAACCTCTACTCATCTGAGGATCTGACTGCCTTGAAAATGCAGCTCTGTTGGATCATTGCTCCGAGTTTACTACTGGGTACATTTACATCTTTGAGCTAAGCTGCTGTAAGCACCATTGACTTTGATGGTGCACGCTACACTTGCCAAGAGAGACTGTAGCTGAAGGCCATCTGTTCCAGAAACTGCTTTAGCCTCATTGCCTCAGGCTGAAAGCTCACAGACATCAAAGGGCTGTACAGTGACTTCTGTAAACTTAGGAGAAAGAACATACAGCTGAAGGTTGTTGCTTTAATAGTTTTCTGTGAGTTATTTGTATAAGTGCAATTAAAATTGTTTTATTTTGATTAGGCTGGAAACAGTACAATGTCAGAACCCAGGAGTCCTGGAGAAGACAGCCATTTACAGATGATCCATAATTACCAACAACGCCTTCTACAGCAGAATAGGTACATTTCTTTAGGAAATGGAAGTCTGAGTTGCCCGTTTCAAAATAATCTGAATTGCTTTGATTATTGAAATTGCTGTTTATCTTTACACCACTTTAGAAAGATTTGTGGTTTTGTTCTGTTCAGGCTGCACAGACAGACCATTGAAGAAGGTAGAAAGCATCTACAGGAGTATCAGAATAAACTAAAACAAAAACACTTGTCTGCTGCAGCACTTCCAAGCTCTGTGGACACAAAATCAATTCATTTAAAGCCTGTCCTAGAAGCACGTCTGCAGAGGCAAGGAGTACAACCCACACAGTGCCAGTCACCTGAACAGGTTCATGCACAAGAGCATGCACGGTTGCTACCTGCGTTTTCAGGACCATTGTGTATGTCAGAAAACTCATCTTCACAGCAACATGAAGAGCAAATGCATAACATTTGTCCTGGCAGACACATGCAGTTTTCAGAAGCATTGAAATTGAAGCATGGAGAGTTTCACTTGCCGTGTGGCCATCCTTCACAGGAAGGAGTGGGAATGCTGGAAACCTCCAGCTGTCATGTCAGAGAACCACCTTGGTTCCCGTCACCATCTGGGGTAGTCATGAAGGATGTTGCTGCAGTGAGAACACAACCGGAAGCACGAGTACAACATGTTAGATTCATGTTGCCTGCAGAAGACTCCTCTGAACCTTCAGAAGTGGTGCGCTCCAGAGAATCATCTCACCAGCAAACAGAGACAAAAGCTAGAGAAGAGTCTCATGTAATTCAGGCAGCCCCAGTTGATTCTTTGGCATATCAGCAGGGATATGCAGAGAGCACCATCAGAACAAGCCTTGAAGAACCCCTCAGTCTTTCTGAACCCGTGACTTTATCTCATGAGAAACCTAAAGCCCAGGGTGTTGGGGAATTCTTGGTATCAAAAACGGGAGATGAATCTTTGTTAAATTATTGTGGTATCCTGAATTTAAGGGACAGAGTCTTGGCCTCATCAGAAAGCATCCAAGCTCAGCAGAAGTATTTGAAAGAATTGCAAGAACAGCTAGATGCGCAAAGAGAAGCTCTTCTTTCTAGACAGAAAATACAAGAACAACTTCTTTTACAGAAGCAAGATAAACTGAAGGAACAGATGCAGAGACAGCAAGAGGCTTTGAAAGAATTACTGAACAAGCAGGTGAGCTTTATGAATGTTTTGCATGGTGAATCATCCAGTAGGTGATCAAACTTGTGAATGCTACCAATTAGCAAAGTACCCCATGGAGTGTTGACAGTTTTAGGTGATTTACCATAATGAAAATTTTAATTAGGACTTGCAGTTTGCAATCAGCAGTTCTCTTCTGCGAGCCCCAAGAGCGCCATTCTGTTCAGTCTAACAGAAAGAGTATGAACTATGCTTGGTCTCTGAATATAATGCCCCTTGAAATGGCTGTGTTGTCAGAAGTGTCTGCAGGTAGAGTTTTCTTCAGCTCTTGTATTAAAAATACTTAATAATAACTCAAAGGATACCAGAAATGTTTTGAATAGATCCTTTTTAAAGTTTCTCTTTTTATGTGTACCTGTTAGGAACATGGTTTGGCAGCTGCACTCCTGACTTTGTAATCTTGCTTGTTTCTGGGCAACAGAAATAAAATCCAAGTATATTTTTAGTTCTAGAGAAGCTTCTTTTGCTCCCTTCCTGTTTTAATTCTGGGCTGGGTTTGGTTTTTTTTTTGGGGGGGGGGAGGGGGTTTAAACAGAAGCCATCTTAGGAAAATAGCTGCTGCCCAGAGTCCCTGTCCGTTGCTTTTACAGCCTCCACGCAGCTAAAATTCCTGAATTCGGGAGCTGAAAAACTAAAAGCAAATTTTTCAGGAATATTTCTTCCTAAAAATGCAAAATATTCAACTCTAATCTAACAGAGACCTTGACAATGTACAGAATTATGTTTTAGCAGATGAGGTTTGTAGAGCTAAATAAAGTACCTGGATGTCCAAATGTTTGTGTAAGCTAAGCAAGTCCATCCAGTGTCTTACTTGAAGTACTTTCTCAAAGTGCTCAGTATTGTCCTTCATGGAATGCAGACACAAGAAAATGCTGGCTTCATAAATAAGTATAAATATGGTCTTATATACAGTTGCTTCCCATTCCTGCCTTTCTAAGGTGAGGCATAGCCATGCAAGTGAAGAAATGACAGAGGCACAAAAACCTGACTGGATTGATAGGACTGACTTTTTCCAAGTCTTGGAAAGCTACCAGCAAGAGAGTTGTGGCAGGAGTAAATTTCATGGAAGTGAAATGATTTCACAGTACATGGGTCCAGCTGAGCGGACTGGTAAGGCTGAATAGTATTTCTCATTATAATATTTCTCATTTTGCAGTTGAGATGGAGTTCTCTGCCATCTCCCCAAGTTAATTTGAGATCTGTGCATTATTGCAACTTACAAAACTTTGTTTTACAGAACAGACTGAGAAAGTTCTATTTAAAGAACAGAAATGGAGATCTTCCAAACCACCCGTGGCAAAAGTCAAGTTAGGTCTTGGTTTGGAACCACATGAACTTAGTATTATACCAGAAGTAGACACACCGAAGAGCTGCAGCATTTCTTTTGCAGGTAAAACATATATATGGATATAAAAATATATGATAAATGCTGCTGTTCCTGAGAAATAAAGCATGGAGGCTGTTTTCTGAGGAGTAATTGAGATGATCGATTATGAAATAATAGCTGGTACTGTTGCCTTGTTTTAAGGTACAAGTTTTATAGTAACAAAGTGAATTATAGCTGAGAAGAGCTCATCCTATTAATGTCTGGCTAGAGAAACATAAAACAAAATTTTGCCAAGAACAGGAAATTCAATGTAATTCCATGATTGAAGTTTCCTCTTTATTTCTCTGTTGTGCAAGGTGTGTTAATAGACAACTGTACAATAATTGGGCAGAGAACCATCAGAGTTGATGGCCCCCACCACAAGGTTTAGCTTTTGAGCATACTATGGAAAGTGAGTGTGAAATCTTTTGAAGGAGTTAGTATCAAGTTTCTACAGAAATTTTTAGACCAACTTTTTTAGTTTTTTTTTTTTTTCCATTCCAGACCATAAACCACTCTTTGTAAAAGTTTTGGGGAGGAACTACACAATGCAATTGTTGTTTTGTAAGTCCGTGTGCAACGCTTCCTAATTCTCTGTAAGGCACGTTAATTAAATAGCTACAATAAACTGATGCTTTCTAAATGTAAGCATTTGAATTTAAGTCTCTTCATAGCTAAAATTTAATGCATATTTTACAGAAGTTTTAATATTGTGCCAGTGTTTTGAAAAGGGCAAAGCAGAGCAATGCAAGTAATTATAGGCCTGTCAGGCTGCCATTCATCTGGAGTAAAATAATGGAACAGCTGATACGGGGGCTTTTTTAATTAAAGCAAAGTAATTAATGCTGGTCAGCATCACTTTCTACACATTAATTCTTGTTGGAGCAATTTGGTATCTTGATTAGACAAGTTTTGTTGGTGAACGTTTTGATTGAAGAATATTCTCAAAAGCACTTGGCTTAGTGTTACATTAATTAAAAAAAAGGATTAAAATCAAAATACATCCCCAAAAAGTTTTGTGACATACATCCAGTGGAGTTCTAGAAGGAATACTCATTTTCTGGATAATCCCGTGATGATCCACAGGTGATTTATTCTTATGGAAGGTATTAGAAGTTGAACTGGAGTTTTTTATTGGATTGAGTGGCAAAAAAGCCATTGTGTGGGGCAGGTTGGGGAGAAATCATGAAGCCAGAGCAGAGGAGTTCTATTGCCTCTGGATTTGGGAAAAACACTCAAAGTTTTGGTGGGTTTGCAATGTGGAAAAATCAGTTTGAATATTTTCTTAATGGAATATTGTAGTTGAGCTAGGAATTATTTTTGGGAAGTCTGTGACCTGTGTAATTTTTCAACCTGTATAATCCATAGGCTGTAATGCAGAGGTTTCTACTAACCTGGTACGGCTGTTAAAATGGAGCATGGTACAGATTCAGCAGGTTATTTCTGTAGGATAGGCTGTTCATCTTAATATTCCTCACGCAATGCAAATCACTGCATTTCTATACCTAAACTGATTACAAATGTTTTAAATTCAGATAAAACAGATTCTGTTGGTGGAGAATCTTCTCTCATTTCGACCACTGGGGAGTTTTCATATGTGAAACATTACAGTCACAAAGAAGGCAGGAAGTTACCTTCGAGCATAACAAACTCTGAGGAACAAATCTCCAGTGGAAGTCCAAGGCCCAGTAGATTATTACAAGAGGTGCTGCTGGTGACTGCTGAAAGTTCACACGATTCAGGTGAGGAAATCCTGTTTCTTCAAGGACTTTTGTGAATGCCATTCAGCACTGCTAATTTTATTGCGGTTTATTTGTAGCATATGACTTGTTAAAGAACATGTACTGCTATTTAAATACTATTCCAATTTTAAATACAAAAAAGGGTGGTTTAAGCATGGATGTAATAAGCACGTGTCTCAGAATGATTGAGTTCTTATCCTTTTTTTGTGACCCATTACTATTCTAGTAACAAAAGTCCATGCAGCAGTAAGCTTTATTGCTAGTCAGCAGTTTCTAATCCAAGGCATGTGCTTTGTAGAACTGTCAGTTAATAAACTTCTTTTGTATTACCTGGCTGCTCTGCCCTTAACCAGCAGAATCCCATGCATGCATGGGGAGCAAACTGCTGTGGAAAGCCACATGTGCGTCTTCCTCCCGAAGGTCATACTTTTTTGAGGACAGGCTGTGTCCATATGGGACAAAGTTAGTCTGATTCTGTAAATTAAGTTGTTTTGGTTATCGAAAGAAAAAAGATGGTTTTATTATTAAGTGGTTTGTGAATGTTTCAGGTTCTAGAAGAAGAAAACTAACCTTAACCCTCTCAAATTTAGAGGCAGGCATGTCTGAACATAAAATGGGCTGCTGCTGGTTAGGGAAGGATGAAGCCCTATGCTCAGCATTGAGTGGTTACCAGTGCTAAAGCGGTGCTGCAGCTCAGTGCCACCAGTGAGGCCACCATTCTGGCTGATCTCTCCCATGCCATGTCGCTGATGCGTGAAAAGATGAGATGGGAACTTTGGACACTTGGTATTTATTCCTTCCAATGCAGTTTGGTTAAAACGGGCTACTAGAGTGCAAACTGTTAATATGGAATTGCAGAATAACCCTACAGATGAGAGAGGCAGTTTGATGGCATAAACCTGATTCCCTTAGAAAGTCAGCCTGAAAACAGTGACAAGATTTGAGATATACATCTCTTCCACGCTTCTCCTTCATTACATACTAGCAGGCTTGTCTCTCTTTATTCATATTTAATGGTGCTGTTGAGCCATGTTCCAGATGTGATTATCTCCACGTATTGCTGCCCTATACAGATGTTATTCCAAGCCTCATTGTTTTTTGTGATCCAACCTAACCCAAGATTTCAGTTCATTTTTAGTAATCCCCAATATTTGTCCATAGTTCACTGTTTTGACAGACTGTTTTACCCATCACCAAATGTGCAAACTACATCTTTTTGTTTGCCTACACGGTTGGATTTGGACTAATCCCTGTTTTTGTTGTCTTCACTGAGTGGTTTGTTCAGTCTCTTCAAATTGCACCCTAAAATAATTGCTGCTATTTTATTGCAGTTCCTGTTGGGAAATGTGTTCTGGCTATTACAGGCTCAATTCTTAAATACAAATCCTTTGTCACAGTATGGTGGCCAGGAGGTTAAAACATGAAAGTCCCATGTGGATGTCAGGAAGCTGGGAGGAACAAGAGCCTTGCACTGTTATTTTGGAGGGAGAAGATTGACAAACCCTCCTTTATGAATCACTAAATACAGCTTTTAAGGATAGTAATGTAATAAAGTCATGAGATATGAGCATGTTGTGTTTTTAATTAAATAGTTTGGTTTAGAGCGTGCAGTTGCTACTGTTCATCCGTTATATTAACATCATGTGAACAATGCAGGTTATTACAGTATAGTAATGAAACATTCGTAGCGTGGCTCTCCATAGAATTTATATACAGGAGAGGTCTGAATCTCATCTCATATGTATCCTAAATTACAACCTGTCATGCTGATACCCTTTAGAAAAGAATATAATTTCTTTCAGAAATATATCTAGTCTTGATGGAAAGGTATCGGGAAATGGGGGATTCATTGGAAGCCTGTTCCAGCATTTAAATTTATTATCAAACTATAAAAGAAATGTCTGACAGCCATTTCTAGCTGCTGCTTCTTGTTATTACTTTGAGTTTAGAAATCTTTTGTACTGTGTGGCTTTTCTCCTATGGAGATATTTAAATACCAGGTGGGGATATGATTGCAATTTTCATGCTGATTCAAGGAATTTTCTTCAAGACCTTGCTCATTTTCAGGGTCCTCTGTCTCCTGTATCCTGTTCCAAAGAGGAGGAGCAGACCTGCCGTGTATAATAGGCTCAGTAACGACTGCTGCATCCAGTCGGGAGCTTGTTGCTACCTGGTTCTACTCAAAGCTTAAGAGTTCTTTCCTGTGCAACTGAAGATTATAGTCTTAGTCTTAGAAATCTAAGAGCACAGTCTAAGCATTGTGTGCTTTTAGATTTATAATTCTATCTATGCTGGCACAGTGTTCAACAGCTACAGCTTTGCAGAAGGTTGGGATGTTTTTTAATGCCGCAGTGCTACTGTGTTTCTTTACCATTCATCCACTCTCCGTATAATTTGCAAATTCTATTGCCAACAGCTCTGTTTGGTTGCTGCCCAGAAATTGTAAGGATCAAGCCTGCTAGAGCATTTTAGAACAGTTGGGGGGGGGAAGGAAGAAGCTGTTTGAGGATTTCTTCACCCTTAGTTTTCAGATCAGTCAGTAGCATTCAATGTTATAACATAGTAAATGAGTTAAGAATAAGTTAACTTCTCTTTTAATCCAAATATATTTTAGATATATTTCCTTTCATGTCTTGTACTTTCTCCTAGAAGTCTACTAGATGATAATGGCTATAGGAAACCTTAGATTTCCCCCTCTCACCTATCCCAAATGAGTTTCAAAATGTTTCATATTTACTGAGATATGTAAGTATCGCATCATGTAGATACTACTGGTGTTGTCTCAGAGGAAAATTCTCCCTCCTTTTTGTGTATAGTAGGAAAAATGGAACAACTAGATTTTTCAGCTATTGCATTTTTCTTGTGCTGATATGGTGCTTCCTTTGCACAAGAGATACTGATCTTGCACATAAAAGTAAGAGCATCATGGCAAATGCGATTCAGATCCGTGGTATTAGTCATAGGGTCATAGAATGGTTTGGGTTGGAAAGGACGTTAAAGCTCATCCAGTTCCAACCCTTGCCATGGGCAGCAACACCTTCCACTAGACCAGGTTGCTCCAAGCCCTGTCTGACCTGGCCTTGAACACTGGCCACCCTATAGTTCATTGTTTCTGATGTGCTTAGAATGTCTACTTTTCTTTGTAATCACTGTAATTGTAAAGGGCAGAAGATTCCCCCCCCAGCCCAGTTAAATAATTGCAGTAACACTAGCAAAGCTGTGTTTTATACTGCAAAGCTGAAGCAGGAGTTTCTGGCCCTTCCTGCGTGCTCTGCAGTGAGCATTCATGCTTGTTATAAATTTTAGGAAGCCTGCTCAAGGAGAACCACTGGTTGCCAGTTAAATTGGTGTTACAGTGGAGCAGGAAGTATGTTGTGAGAAGAAAGTGGTAAGGATGAGCAAAATCAGTGCTGATAGTGAGGACAGCGGCAGTAGAGTATTGCTGCCATCTGGTGCTCAAATGAAAATTGCCAACTATGAACTCTAAAGTTAATTTCTGTTCCTTATTGCTTCTATTACATTTGTGTTCAGATCAGTCCCAGGATTCTCAAGTGGCTCAAGATTCACCAGTTCTTGCTGCTGAAGTTGGAGAGGGAGCTACAGCACAATCTGGACCATCGTTCAGACTTGATAATATGGTCAGTCATATCAAAATAATCGTATAATATAACTTGCTCCCTACTTTGTGATAAAATCTATGTCTCATATTGGGGAGATAAGACTGGGTACAGTATTCTAGAGGCAGCCAGAATGACAAAACACCAAGTGGAAAGGTGTAATCACTGCATTGGATCTACCACCCACTGTATTCCTGTTCCTACAGCACAGGATGCTGTTACCCTCTTTGCTGCCAGGGCACACCAGGGGCTTATGCTCAGCTTGCTGTCTGCCAAGACTCCTGGGTCCTGTTTCAAGGGCTGGTCCCCAGGCAGGCCCAAGCTTGGCTTGGTGTGTGTGGTTCTTTCTTCCTAGATGCTGGACTTTGCATTGCTCTCACTGGGTTTCAAAACATTCTTGCAGCGCCAGGCTCATGAAGTCCTCCTAGATGTCATCCCTGCCAGTTAGCATGCCAGATGGTTCTCCCAGCTTAGTGTTATCTGCAAACCTGATAAAACCATGGTGTCCTTCTCTGGGTCATGCTGTCCTCTTGGTCATGTCCAAAGGTGTCAAAGAGGACAGGTCTTAGGACAGAGCCCTGTCGTACTGTTCCCCACCTCCAGGTGGAGTGTAATGCTTTAATCACCATCCTCTGAGCCTGACCCTCCATCCATCCAGGCTGTGACATCCAAACTGTGATAAAAGAATGTTGTGAGAGACAGTGTCAAAAGCCTTGCCAAAATCGATGCCAGTGATACCCCCTGCTCTTCCTTCACCAAAGATCCCACTGTTTTGTCAGGAGATAAAAATAGTATTAAAAAATGCTATGTATATATGAAATTACTTTTAAATGTACATGGTTTATATGTGTGTGGTAAACATATAAGGTGGTATATAATGAAATTGTAGGGGAAGGGTTTCTTAAATTTTTGTCTTGTGTTTTCTCAGTGCACATTTTAGTTAAGAGTTTCGAAGAATTATTCACATCTAACCCTCATTCTCTGTTCTGTGACTTTGTAGAGCTTACCTCAAAATTAAAGAAGAGAATGTTCTAGGATATTTTGTATATTTTAGTTTACTTTCTTAAATTATATTTTTAAGTCAATCTCCTGCATGTAGAAGGCTCAGTATTGCAAGTACATGTAAAGCTCTTGAGTTTTTCCATGTATTGCGTATGTGTCCCTCTGAGATCTACAATCCGACTGAAGTAGGTCTGTGATGAGAAATAGCCAAATCTGACCACCAGAAGATAAAAAAGTCTTCAGGTGTCATGATTTGTATGTAGCTCTGAGAGGCTTTATAACCTTGTGTGTGTGTGTGTGTGTGTGTGTGTGTGTGCAAATGAGTGTGTTGAAGGGAAGGGACTGTTGGGGAGTGATGTGTCTGTGACATGGGGTGTGAATGGTTTGTACTGAGCTATGATGAACCTGTATTTGCCTGACTGTGCAGAACATGAGGGCTTCTACACTTGAACTGAGCTCAGGATAAAATACCTGGTTTAAAAGCTTTAATTATGGACTTCTGAACTCATGGTAATAGGTGTGTTTATTCATCCTAGGAAGCACTTTCTAAAGTAGGATCCACAGACTTGGGTTCAGAGGCATTAATGCAAGAAATACCCTGTGACTTATCGTCAACTATTTCCACCGGAAGCTTTCTGACTAGTGAAGTGTTGGATGTAAACCCTGTTGACTCTGGTAAGCGTTTGGCTTTTGTTCTTCTAAAAGGAAATGTAAGTGTTGTCTTTATTTTACAGCAGAATGGCTCTAACTCACTGGGTAGAAGTTCTTCTGAAATAAACTGATACGGAGCTTCACTTAAGAATGATTAATACTTCTCACAGTTGAGTGTAACTAGAAGGCTCCATTATGTGCTCATGATTTTTTCACTTTTATAATAACCTTACTACATCTGCTCTGGCAAAGGATATTTGGGATTTCATGAAGCAACTGTAACACCAGCAGGTTTCAAGTGGCAAGGTATTAAAACAACCTGATCCCCAAATGATACACTGATGAAAGTTTTCTAATCAGTATGTCAGTGGTACAGAGCTGTGAGTGTTGTCTTGCTGTGAAGAGCATTGTTCCAATATCTGCTTGTCACAGTAGGAGTTCTTCATAACTTATCTGTGAAAATGTTATTTGAATGCCATATTAACTTGTAATAGTTTTCTGGGAAATATGTGTGCACATCCTCCTTGCAGTCTGCCTCTTCATCTTGTTAGTCATAACATTAAAAACAACTCCTTTATAATACATACATAGTTGCTCCTCTATTCCATGTTTATACATCAAAGACTACATTTTTTACAGCCTGAGATTTCAGCAGCTCATCTTAACCCTAATGTTCTAAACTGGCATTATTTTGAGTATTAAACTTCATAACTCAGGTAACAAATCTGGGCTTTATTGACATAAGGGTAAAGCAAATCCTGAGATCATTTGCTTGTAGACTTTTTTTCTGTTGTTGTTTAGTTTTGGAAGAAAAATACCAACAGTTTCATACTCAGTTGCGTGAATGAGTTTTTCAAGTCTGGCTATGTCTGCACCCTGCACTCAGTGCTTAGCAGTGACCTTTCCTAAGAGCTTTGAGCAATTCTTCTGTAAGCACAGAGGCAAAGAGGGGTGGGTGCACTAACCAGAAACACCATTTTGATTGCCTTGATTCCCTCCTGTTTCTTGTGTTGGTATTAGGCAGTTTCTGTTTAAGCATGTATAAAATGGCTACATGATGCCATAATGATGGTCAAGATCACATTATATATCATCATATCTATATGCAGTAGGAGGTAAGAATATGCTAGTTAGCATGAAACTTCTGTATTAATTCTTTTCTGATTTTTCTGTTTCAGTACTTCGTAAGTCTACATAGCCTAAAAGTGCTAAGCTGGGCTGACTACTACCTAACTAGATAGTGTCAACTTAAATTTCTGGAAATCTGTGGTAAGGTTTATGGCAGCATTGACAGGAGACAGTTAAACAAAACCCCAGAGCTCCTTAGGGAGCTTCTTTCAGTATTTCAGGATAGGAGTATTTCAGGATATTAAGCAATGCCATTTCAGATGACTTCATATAAGTGGTTTGTATGCAAACCATGAACATCTAGCTTACTGTTTCAGGATTGTCTTCTGATAGTACAGAAGATGGGGTTTTGAGAGAAACAGCAAGGTGCCCTTGGAAGCCCTCACTGCCTTTTACCTTGAGGCACAGGCAAGAGAATTTGTCTGGGGCATCTGAAACTCAGCTGCCTGAAGGAGAGATGTACCCTTACAGAGAAAATCAGATCTTGGAGAAATCTACTGGAGACTTGAGCTCCTACTTAGAGGACAATACACGTTTCCAAGGTATTCACCATTTTAAAACATCTTTGTGCTGTGCTCTCCTCATACAGTAGTTCACTCAATGTTATATGTTAGTCTGTAGCATTTATACTCAACATATTTTAAATTCAGCAAGGATTCTACATGCGACACCTTTGCTGCTTCCATGTTCTTTGTGCTTTGCTTTATGTCCACATAGTGTAATAGTGGAGCAAAAAAATAAAGGTAAAGGGTAGTCTGGTCAAGTGTCTGATCATAGTTTAGTTTTATGCAGCTTCCTGCTACCATGGCCAGGCTGTTTGTTATCTCTGTCAATCCTGTCACTTGTTTATGCACAACTTTTCCTCTCAGGAAGGTAGAGACAATAATATCTAACACTTTATTATTCATGTAGGGTCACAGAATTGATGAAACTGATTATCAGACAGGTGGGAGTTCTGTGCTCTCTAGAACAATGTGGTGTTTCATGAAAATAAGAACATCTTTCTTGGTTATCATGAAGTTAATGCTAGTATTTGAATGAACTGCTTCCTCCTGGAACATTTGAATACCTAGAATCATAAAATTATAGATTAATCTAGACCAGCAAGGACTTCTGGTTACATGGTCCAAGTTCTTCCGGCTCACAGCAGAGCAAGCTGAGACCAGGTTGCTTAAGGCCTTGCCCAGGTGAGTCTGGGTATCTCTGAGGGCAGAGATTCTGCACATCCTGGGCAATACTTTAACAACTTTCTTCTCTCCCTCCCCTCTCTTCCCTCTCCTCCAGCCAGAATTTCCTGTGTTCCATTTTACGTCCATTTTCTCTCTTTCTTTCACTGAGTATCTTCAAGAGCCTGACTGCATCTTCTCTATACTGTAGAAGACAACAGAAATTTCTCTGCCCTTTCCCCCACACCCCAGATCCTTTTCTTAAGATGGAACAAACTCAATCTTTCAGTTTCTCTTTGCACATTATTTGCTTCATCCTTCCTTTCTTGAATCGTCCTTGTGGCTCCTCACTGGACTTGCTCCTCTGTCACTGTGGGTTTTGTACTGGGAAGCCTATAGTGTTTCTGCAGTCTCACAAGTGCTTAACAGAAAGCTTACAGGCTTCAGCTTTTCATTTAAAAACAAATTGCATCAGTGTAGCACTTTTCTGCTGCTTTTATACCTGTGTTGTATCAGGGTGAAAGAATTGAGTGCTGTAAAGATTTATTTTTTCTGCAAGCTCATTTGTATACTTGCAGAACTGTATCTGCTTTACTTACTGCATATAGAAGCAAGGTGTGATGTGTCCATGGGCTTTTTATGAGAGGGGTGTTGGGGTACTGGGGTGTGTTTGTTTTTATAGCAATGTCTTTTTTTTACAGCTCTAACAGCTGAACTCGATTTTGCTGAAATGGAGAGACCTCTTCCAAACTTCCATCACCAGTTCTTTCAGCCTCTGGAACCAAGTCTTGACTTTGATACTTCATCATCCTGTTCTCAACACAGAATTTCACAAGACAGTAGAGAATTTAGCAAGGTACTACAGAAAATCTCTGGAGGAAATACTTGAGCTTAAGATTTCTGTAGGATTTTAAATCTATAATGCCTGTACTGTTTTCTCTTTAGAAGAAATGCAAAAATGATTTTTGGTACATGTAGAACTGAAAGCGTTTTTGATGGTTATAGCAGATAAGTGATCCAAAAAATCAACTACTGTTAGCTTTTCATCTTTCATATTTCTGAGAAACTGAATCTTTAATCAAGATCATTTTTGTCTTCCTGCCACTAGACTTCAAAATTTTCAACTCAAAGTAAAGATGCTTCTACATCTCTGGAAGTGGGAAACTCCAATTTGACTATACAAAGAAGCAGTCTGCCTTCTAGTCTGGCAACAAACAGGCCAAACAATGGTACACCAGAAGAGCAGTCTGTTGAAGGAAACCTTACTCCAGGTATGTGCAGCACAGTCGGATCAGTGCTTTCAGAACCAGCCTGTTGCCAGTATGTAGATACCAGGTTTGCTGTGTTGAAACTGGGAAGGAACTCTTCACTTGTCTGTCAGTCCTGCCTTGAAATGTCTTAACTGTGCTGCTGCTCTCACACACAGTCTTCTCCACTACCTTTAATGGGCAGAACTCCTAACTCTTGAGAAGTTTTGTTTCCTCAATAGTTGTGACTTTAATACAAAAGCAGACCTGCATATTCAAGTCACTGTAATGTGTATTGTGTTACTTATTACTTGTGCAGTAATTATGACGTTAGTGAAGAAATATCAACTCTGGCTGAAACTGTCAGTTCAGGTACTTTTCCAAATATTTATTCATGGATATCCATCACTGTTCAAGTTTGAGGAAATTAAGGAAGTTCCAAAAATTGATTAAAATTTTGAGGAATATGTGTTAAAATCTCTCACCTGACTCATTTGTCTTTGATCCATTGCATCCTTCAAGAAACCACTGCGTTTCCTTCTCCACTCTTAAATCACACAGGCAGTCATTATGTACTGCACACTGTGGTACGTGGTCTGATTATGCAGTGGCTTTATCTACAAAATAAAAGGGAAAAGAGAGGAAGGAAATAACTTTTAGATTACAGTGTAGTAATTAATTTAGTAGATTAAAAGTTTGTGATTCTACAGCAGCATTAAATTAACTGCAGCTCATAACAGCAAAAATACTTTTTCATGTTGAATTCAAGTTAAGTTTATGTATCCTAAAGAACCAATCTAAAATTCCAAATGCAGCTAGCAGTGATCTTAATATTTTTGAAGCTCTTTTCAGAACAAAACATTCAAAACTTCAAAACATTCTATTTCTAAATTGCTTATACGAACAATCTTTGTGCTTTAAATTTAACTGCACTATCTCCCCATCCCTTAAGTGGTTTTATAATCCCAAACCAATTATTGTTGTGCTTTAAAACCGGGTGGAAAATAACATAGGCAACAGGCTAAGCAAGTCAAAACTGTTTTGGGTTGTCAGTTCAAGGTAGGTTGATACCTAAGTCCATCATTGGGAGAATTGTCTCTTGATGGCTGATGTTACAGTGTAATTCCTCACTTGCTGTGAACAGCTGTTATCAGGGGACAATATTCTTTATGCAGTTAGAACTAGATATTTTGAAGGTGTCAAAGAACACACAAAAAAACATACTTAAAGGAAATTGTTAAAGATTCATGTGGTATATTCCTGTGTGTGTAAAAAGCCTGTTGCTAGGATGGTGCTGGAGTATGTGCAACCAATGTGATCAAACTTGGGTCAGAAATGAATACGTGTAAAGAAGTTCTTGATTGTGAGGGTGCTGAGGCACTGGCACAGGTTGCCCAGAGAAGCTGTGGCTGCCCCAGCCCTGGCAGTGTTCAAGGCCAGGTTGGATAGGGCTTGGAATAACCTGCTCTAGTGGAAGGTGTCCCTGCCTGTGGCAGGGAGTTGGAACTGGAGGAACTTACGGTCCTTTCCAACCCAAACCATTCTGTGATTCTATGAAACAGTCCTGTTGTTTGTTTGGCACATGTTGTACTGCTGAAATGCCTCCATGGTAACAAAAAATGCTGATACCTGGTCTTCCTCTTTTCAGGCCTCTGCTGGAAGAGAAATAGTATCTCAGTTTGTATGCACAGATCCTAAGGGAGAGGTAATTTAGGGTACAGTGTTGTAACTTGTAGGAACATCAGTCATTGTTACAATTTAGATGTTTTCTTCTACTCTGAAGAGTTTCTGCCCAATTAAAGGTGTTTTGGTTTGTTTTCCTCCTGTTTTAGACTCTGTTGGAGGCAGAAAAAGACTCAAAGGACTTCCATTTACAGACAGTAAATTGTAAAATCCATTGACTTTCAATGTAGTTATGTCAGCATCATCCCAAAGTCTGTTCCTAAAAACAGAATCGTAGATTCATGGAATGGTTTGGGTTGGAAGGGACCTTAAAGCTCCTCCAGTTCCAACCCCTGCCACGGGAAGGGACACCTTCCACTAGCCCAGGTTGCTCCAAGCCCCGTCCAACCTGGCCTTGAACACTGTCAGGGGATGTGGCAGCCAGAGCTTCTCTGGGCAACCTGTGCCAGCGCCTCAGCACTCCCATGAGGAAGAAATTCTTCCCTGTATCTTAAACATATTCTAAGAAGCAGCAGAAGGTGTTGTTTCTTGAAGTTGCTTTGTGTACAGTGAAGAAACCGTTTTATGTAATGTTAACAGTGTTAACAAGTTTGAGGAAACATAAGTAGACTGGTTTTAAACAAAATGTTTCTTCTTATTTGGCATACTTTTTATTATACATTACTGAAAAACCATACTAGGGAGGGACTTTTTGAAGTGGAAATTCTGTTGTGTTGGCCAGAATTTTGACTGTTGATAATTTTTGTAACAGGATCTGAGGAATCTTTTCACCCATTGCCATTAGAATCTACTCTGAGCGGTCACTGTCGGAACACCAATCAGCTAGGGGACGTTAGTGCTGTGTTACAGGGGTGTTCTGACCAAACCCCTGGAATGAGAAAGCAGGGCAATGAGAAGTGTATTTCACCTGCCAGAGAATACAAAGAGCTGGCAAGAAATATGGAATCTATTGATCTGCAGTGTTCAATGGAGGATCTGCAAAATGAAAGCCTGAATCCACTGGAAGAGCAAGAATTTTATCCTCTAAATACCACACCAGGTACAGTGGATGACACTTCCCCTCAGCACTTGCTAAAAGAGACCATGTCTTCTGAAAAATCACCTGTGGAGATACTGGAGAAGAAGTTTGTTAAGCTTCCTGAAAGATCAGTTCATTTACATGAAGCAAATAAAGCTGTGGAGCTGGATTCTCAGTGCAATAGACATACAAAAGAGCCAGATCAAAGCTTTCCAGATGAACAAAAATCTTTCAGGATTCCCAGAGAAACCAACTTGGAAGACTCAGACCTCCGTTTCCAGGCTGTTGTACAACAGAGTGGTTCTGTCCTAGAAAGACATGAGAAACACTCTCGTCCTGTGCCCAGAAGCTCATGCTCTATTCCAGTCTGGGTGAGTAGAACAGATTTCCAAAAGCAGTCATTTGTGCAGGCTTCATTGTTAGCTTTTTTTCCTCTGTGTGTTGTTGCACCAAGTTATTTTAGACCTTTAATATCTGAAAGCTTGGCAAATGTGGATTTGATGGTTCTAGTTTAAGACCCATGTGTTTCCTGGACTTCTGTCCTACTACTGCTTTCAGATCATGGCACTGAAATAATCAGTACCTAAAATGAGCTGCAGATCTCATGATTGTTGTGGAAGCTATATCTCCATTGCATCTCCCTCTCCCAGCACCAGTTGGTACCGCATATGTATCTGCATTGCATGGCACAGGTACCTCACTGAGCAGCCCCTACACCCATTTAGAAGCCTGAAGGAGGTAAATAATCAAAGCATAAGCAAACAGCTTTGATGTAGCTTTAAAAGAAGATAAAAAGTTTGCCCTAGAGCTGAGTAGTTTAAACTGAAAGTGAGTGGAGGAGAGGGGGAGATTTTCTTGTTCTTTGGGTTATTTGTTCAGGCTTTTTTAACACTGGTCTATAACATACTTTGCATTGGACTTAGTTTCCAGGGTTTGCACATGTCAAAACCTCAGGCAAACTGCTCTCTGCATTTCACTTCCTGCTTGGGGGCAGATTTTCTTCATTCTGTACATCGAATGAGCCTCCTCTTTCTGACAAGATAACAGCTGTTGCTGGGAATAGTGATTTTATGTCCTTTTTTGTTACACTGATGTCTTGTGTAATTTGTTTTCTAGGAGACAGAGTCAGGGTGTGGTATTATGGAAGAGCCTGAGCTCACTCTGATAAGCTCAAACGACATCAGTATTGCAGAATCAGACATTGAACACAGTAACCAAGGGAAGATTAAGGAGGATAAAATAAGCAGCCCAGCTGCTGTGGATCAGTCTGAATTTCATGCTTTTACTGAGGTGAGTCTTTATTATCTAACGTAATTATGATTTTAACTTAGGCTTAATCCTAATAAGGAGAGGCCCCACTGTAGCAGTTAATCCACTGTTGCAAAGCAATGTTAGGGTTATCTGTGCTTAGTAATTGCTTGGATCATCTTTGTTCGATGCTGTTTTCCACACAGATCTAATAGATCTTGAATTTGGGCTATTCCTTAAAATCACTACCTTGTCATATCGGTGCAGTTAGTTTGGGAAGACTTCTGCTGAGAAATAGAACTGTCTTGCTGGCAAGACTAACTTGTATCCCATTAGTTGAAGACTTGAATTGATAGGAGAGGGTGGGACAAAGCTACAAACTAAACAGGGAAAAAAAGGACAAATCCCTTCCCTTGTGGATGGAGCTAACCAGGCCCACACAGCAGTTTGAGGTCTATGGGGAAAGTATGGTCAGCTCATCGTCCTGCCATGCTTCATGTGCCTATGGCATGCTTGTGCTTATGTAAAGCAAAGGCAGTGAATTGTAGTGGTACTGGTTTGTAATGGCTTGGGTGGCACAGCAGTAACATAGACCCAAGTGATCTCTGTTAGATAAAACCATGATCCAGTTGTGTGAGGCATCTAGAACAGATCCTAAAAGTGCTCAAGGATGGGTCTGTAAAGTAACCAAAGTGTGGACAAAGTACACAAAAGGTGTAACAAAGTAACAAAGTGGAGGTGGGTGGCTGGAGGCTGTATTTGGGCAGTAGGTGTCACCTTCAGCTGCGAATGGGGTAAAGGGACAGAGCAGTGAGAGTAGTGGGGAGAACCAGAGGGAAGAAAACCACATCCATTGGGATGGAGTTACACAGCCCTGTGTTAAGAACCAGCGGGTGAGATCTGGTGGGCAAAGGATCTTTAATGGATTATTCTAAGTTTTAAAATGTTTTCTAGAAAGTAGCTTTTGAATGCTTACCACCAGGATCCCTTTCTGGTGTTCTTGTATCTGCTATCAAGGCAAAAGAGTACATCTTGTATCTGCATTGGGTCTATGTTACTGGTACAGCACTGCCACTTCACTCAAATTTGTTGCGTATTTTAAGCACTTCCATCACCGATTCCTTCTGAAACAGGAGAGAGAATTTCTGCCACTAGTTCCAGATGCAGATTATTCGGTGTTTGCAAGGCCTGACAGTTCTTCCAAAGCTCGGAGTCCCAATGACTGTCACCTCCCATCACCTCAGACTGCAGGTAAGTGTCAGTCGTAGAATCACAGACTGGTTTGAGTTGGAAGGGACCTTAAGATGATCCAGTTCCAGCCCCCCTGCCATGGGCAAGGACACCTCCCACAAGAGCAGGTTGCTCCAAGCTCCGTCCAACCTGGCCTTGAACACTGCCAGGGCTGGAGCAGCCACAGCTTCTCTGGGCACCCTGTGCCAGCGCCTCAGCACCCTCACAGGAGAGAATTTCTTCTTCATATCTAATCTCAATCTCCCCTCTTTCAGTTTAAAGCTATTTCCCCTTATCCTGTCACTACATGTCTTTGTAAAAAGTCCATCTCCAGATTTCTTGCAGTCTCCTTTAGGCACTGCTCAAAGTCTCCCCAGTGCCTTCTCTTCTCCAGGCTGAACAAGCCCAACTCTCTCAGCATGTCTCCACAGGAGAGGTGCTCCAGCCCTCAGAGCATTATCATAGTTTCCTCTGGACTCTTGAGCAGGTCCACATCCTTCTTGTGCTGGGGGCTCCAGAGCTGAACACAATATAGTGAAGTATATTCAGTGTACTGAATACATACTTCACTGTACTTCACTATACTGAAGTTGAGATAGAGAAGGTCTTTATAGTATTAAAATCATTAATTATATACACCTGTCCCTTAAAAAATGTAAAGCATCTTTTACTTAGGCATGTGCCTCTTGCTGCTCAGGCTTGAGCTGTAGTACATTTTCCCCAGGTTTAACATGTGTCTTATACCTACAATATGTCGGGGGGGGGTGTGTTACAACTACTTAATTTTGAAAAATTATGTTGTGTGTTATCATTACTATCATATTTTGTTACTTGGTTTTTATTTCCTTCTAGGCCCAAGCTCTGTAGCCAAAGAATGTGTTTTTAACTATTCTGACAGTGTGGGACATCAGTAAAACACTGAAGCATGTTTTGTCAAGGATGAGCAACAGTAACATGAAAGTCAGGAATTGGCAGAACTTAACTGTGTCAAGGACTTCTTAGGTCCTTGATTATGTTTTGAGGCATCAAGATGCTTTTATTTGTCACAGTTGTCTTGGCAGAACCACTTAGTTATTAGATTCCATAGGCCTGAACTGCTGCTCATCACTCGTAATGTCACTCTCAACAGTGTGATTTACCAAAATAGTCACGTTCAGCATTTTAGGAGAAATACATTGACTTGCACAAGTGGCTAGAGGTGATACTGACTTGCTAGAGGTGATGCTGCTCATGGCTACAAGTGAGGAATGTTCAGCCTGTTCACTTTCTCTCACAGTGATGGTGTTGGAGTTTGCGGCTGCACCCGGAAGCTTGCAAGAATCTTTCTTAAAACAGAAGCAGAACTTCATCCAGAAATCCCTGAAAAGAGTAGAAGGAATAAAAACTAAAGAGAGAGCAAATGAGAAACCAGAAGCCAGGCGGTCTCACAGAGGAAAGTCTGAGAAGTTAAGCAGGCAAAAAGAGTCTTCTCCTATCTCTGGTAGGTTTATCTGGGGCCAAACACATCATTGGATATCCTTTCAGGTGCTGTTTTGCGTCCAAGAGCAAAATTTCACACTTGTTGCATCTTTACTTACTACTGCAGACTAGGCTATTCTTTGTCTTCTCAGGGATGTGGGCAACTTTTTCCCCACTGCCTGGCCACTTCCTCAGTGTCACAGAGGCCCTTATGGGTCTTCATCCTGTTTTTACCTTCTGCCCACATGTTTGTACTCGTGTTTCTGCAAATCACAGTTGTTTATCAAAGAGCAACCATGTTAAGGGAACTGATGGGCAGCAAAGCTGGTGAAGGGGCTGGAGCACAGGTCTGCTGAAGAATGGCTGATGGAATTGGGAAGGTTTTGTCTGGAGAAAAGGAAGCTCAGGGGCGACCTTATCCTCCTCTACCTGAAAGGAGGATGGAGCAAGGTTTGGGTGCCAGTCTCTTCTCCCAGGTAACAAATGATGGGACAAGAGGTAATGCCTCAAGTTGCACCAGGGGAGGTTTAGATTGGAGATCAGGAAAAATTTCTTCACAAAAAGTGTTGTCAAGCATTAGAACAGGCTGCCCAGGGAAGTGGTGGGGTCACCATCCCTGGAAATGTTCAAAATCCATGTATGTGAGGTCCTTGGTGACATGTGGTGGTGATCCTGGAAGTCCTGGGGTAATGGCTGGTCTTGATCTTGAAGGTCTTCTCCAACTTAGTTGATTCTGTGATGCATCTGTGAAAATGGGGAGCTGGAAGGCAGCTGGTAGGAAGCACAGCTGGCTTGAAGTGCAGGCCGCAGCCTCATGAGGGAGACTGCAAGGCTTTAACACAAGACATCCCCTCCATCAGGTCCATCCTGCATTCTGCTGGCTTATCTTTGTAATGTCCTTTAAAACCCTTGGAAAACCTCTCACCTTTTGCATTAGCTGGACTAAAGGTGTAAATTTAAGATTTGTCTTTCTTGTTAGGAAAAAAAGGTGCAGTTGCCAGTCAGTTGAAGAAAGTAGGAGAAGTGTCTTCTCCAGGGGACAGGAATTCTGGAGAAACCGGAATGCGTCAGCGTACTTCAAGGTATGAACACAAGTGGAAGAAGCGTGGATTAAAACCCAGCAGTTCATCTGTATGTTGTGAAGGTGACCACTCAGAGCAGTTTGTGATCTCCCAGTGCTGTGTAACACAGAACTGAGAGAAAGGCTGAGTGTGTTTTCCTGCTGGGAAACCCTCTCGCAGTGCTGGCTGTAAGAAACCTGCTTCCTCTTCCTGCTGAGGCAGCTCATGTAGAACTAGATTAAAGCTGAAGCCAAGGTCACAATTGCACCTTGGCACTAAGGGCAATGTGCAGCAACTGCATCCCTGAACTGGGGGTTAGAAGTAGCCAAAAAGGAATTTGATGTGACTCTGGATTATGGGAGAGTGAAGTCAGAATTTCTTAATTTCTAGCAACTGAGACAGTATAAACCTTTAAAAGTGTTCGCTTACTGCAGCTTTGCCACTTGCTTCTGACAAACCAATTTTTCCCCTACTGTTTGTGCAGACTTTATAATCAACTTGCAGAAGTAAAAATGAGAAAGGAAGAAAAAACAAGGCAAGAAACTTATGCTAAGAACAGAGAAAAGGCTAAAGAGTTTCAAAAGGTAATACAGTTTATACAACATTGTCCTACCTGGTCCATTCTCATTTCACCAGGCTTCTACTCAGAGTAATCTGACATAGGTGTGGTGCGAGTACAGCTGAAACAGTGACTGTCAAACCAGTCTGGCTTTTAAGGGATATCCCAGTTCAGGATTTCCCTGCCAGCACTGTGACGGCCTCAGGTTGGTTTTCTGGTGACTTGAGGTGGAGCAAAAATAGGCTGTTAGGGCTTTCAGCAGCTAGAAGGGCCACTTGGCAGAAGAGCGGGAGGTTATTAGTCTAAATGTGACTGAATGTCCATTATAAGGCAGTTTTGGGAGGGTGGGGGCTGGCTGCTTTGGCTATTCCAGATAGCCGGAGATTGTGCCTAGCTGAGCACACCTGAGCTAAAGGGTGTAGGATCCCCTCTGGGTTTGCCTGTAGCTGCTCTACAACAGGGGCTGAACCAGAGGCCTCAAGCTGTTGGTTCTCTGTCCCCTTGCTAAGCCTCACACAGCTGGAAGTGCTTTATAGTCCTGCCAGGCTGAAGCTGCTCCTGAGGCTCCAGGCACACATCCTGCGTCTAGCACTGACCACCTCAACTTCTCTGTAGTTGAGTGCTGCCCTTGCATTGTTTTACAAATCCTGTCATTAACAGGAAAAAAGAGCAATAAGCACACATTCCCCTGGACCTGTAGAAGTTTTGGAGCAGTAGCTGGACTCACTGCTCTGCCGTTACTGATGTCCAGGTTACATGTTTTAGTCCTGTCACTCAAGCTACACTACACTAGTATGATGTTTTTTATTTGCAGAAGATGCTGGAAAAACTACGAGCCAAGAAAACTGGGAAAGCACCATGACTGGCTGAACACTTAACAAGACTGTCCTGGTACAGGCCAGGAGCCTACAAAGTACCGCACTTACATTAAGTTCATTGTGGAGCCATGAGGAATCCTCAGCTTTAAGCTGTAGGAAGACTGTGAGCAAACTCACTTTTCCCAAGATCCCTACAGCAGCAGACTGACTGTTGCTGTAATCGTGCTTTGTCTCGGACTGACACTGAAAAGCCTTTCTGGATGGGCATCTGTATTTTAAAGACAGATCGTCCTAACTCCTGTAATACACATGTATAAAGCGTTTTCTAATAAAGCTTTTTAAGATGACACCTCCAGATGAAAGACATTTCCTCTGTGAAGTTTAACATTCATCTGTTCTCTGCACTATGTGATTTAAGATGAGGACATGGGAGCTCATGCAGTCAAGAGGTGTATCTAAATCACATGGAGGGAAGAAAATAAATCCTTTACCCTGTTACTCCTTCCAAATTCCATCTTTCTACCCACATTTGCCAAGCTCCTGATTCAAAGCCAAGGAATTACATCATGAGGACAAATGCAAAGCTTAGCTCCTGCTATGTGGTCATGAGCAGGTGGAAGAGCAGGGCCACTTCACTGCATATTTAAGATACAGAACAGTTTGAGCTTACTTTTGATAAGCCATTGACTACACTTCAGGCTTGTTTTCACTGAGCTTTTCAGTCCCTGGTACAGTTGCTTGTACTGCAGTTGCTGAAGCTATTTCAGAGCAAAGCCAAAACCAGCTTGTCATTCTATGGGGAGGAGAGATGGAGGCTTCTTGCAACAGAACAATCAGCAGAACAATTAATGGTCTCTCCTTTGGCTGTAGTGGCTCTGCAAGGGCTCCTCAGGCTTTCATGCAGAAATACTCCTGCTGCAGCCTCAGGGGAAGAGGTGTAGCCTACACTTTGCCAGGGCAGCAGCTGCCATGATTTATTCACACACACAGACATGTGCTTACACCAAAGCAACAGGAACTAATCCCAGGCTGCAGCTCTGACATTGATTTTATTTAAACATTCTGATATTCTGCACATTCTCTCCTGAAGTTCAGGACAGGGAACTGAGAGAAAACAGCTGATAAAGCTTTTACTACTCAAATTAAAACTTGATCTATACTCTTGAGTCTTCTGCAACAGCAAGCTGGCAGCTTCACATCCTCCCACAAGGGCACTGCAGGCAAGTTGTGACAGAGGGTAAGGACAAAGGCTCCTGTGCTTCTGAACCAGTTTCCAAACACTGCACACTACTTCAGTGTCCAAAGCAGTGAGGGGAGTTAGGCTGAGTGATTAATAATAAATTACTGCAAGAAACACTCTGGATAAGGTTGTTTTTAGAAGAGCCATTCAGTTCTTTGCAGCAACAGCACCAGGACCTGAGAGAGGAAAAGCATCTGTTAGCACTTTTAGCTCATTGAGTCCAAGCTTTAACCCAGCACTGCTAAATCCACCACTAAACCATGCCCCTATACACATCTACACATCTTTTGAATACCTCACCAGGGATGGTGGCTCCAGAACTGCCCTGGGCAGCCTGTTCCAATGCCTGACAACCTTTTTGGGGAAGGAATTTTTTCTAGTATCTAAATCTAAACCTCCCCTGGCACAACTTGAGGCTATTTCCTCCCCTTCTATCCCTTCATACTTGGGAGAAAAGACCAGCACCCAAATGCCTCCATCCTCCTTTCAGGTAGTTGTAGAGAGCAATAAAATCTCCCCTGAGCCTCCTTATCTCCAGGCTGAACAACCACAATTCCCTCAGCTGTTCCCCATAAGCCTGTGCTCCAGACCCTTCCCCAGCTTCACTGTCCTTCCATGGACACGTAAGCAGCAATGAAGTTACAAGACAGCCTGTGCCACAATTGGATCAACGTGTTCTTCAGTTTTCCATGCTGTGGAAGTCAGCTGGTTTCAGCATTAAACTGATCAGCCTCTTCCTACATCAACATCTCAAAAACCCTGAGGGCAGTGGATAAACATCCTTTTCTAGTCCAAAAGGCCCAACTACATCAGGTTTATCTCCTCATAAATAGACCATAGCACACAACACGTGTCCACGGCATCCTGCAGAGGATTTCAATGTGCGGTCACCGCGTTAAGAGCTGCTGGTTTCTCAGCCATGCAAACCCTCTTTGAAGTGACCTCAAGTTTCTCTGTAGCACCAGCCATTCTGCTAAGCACTCACCTTCAGACTCACTTTGATGGCAACTCTCGGTTTCTCAGGCCTCCCACATGCAGACACTATGGGTCAAGGAGTCAGATTTGGTTAGAGAAGAGTTCACAAACTGTGTGTAAATTGCAGAGAAGCTTTTTTGCCCCTGTGTGCACAACAATCCTCTCAACAGCAGCTTCTGGAACCCAAGTTACAACCTTTCTAACTAGAGCTTTTACTACTCTGTAGCTTCAGTGTTGGAGGTGCCCAAGGATACGGCCACACACATGCACCTCAGCCAGAACTTGTTTTTAGCAGCAGAGGGGAGCAGCACGTCTATGACTGACAGAAAAGCTTTATTCCCAGCAGACTTAGTGCCACATGATGTGGCAGTTCAGGAGTCTGATGGCTTTGCTTTATGGTCATGTCCACAGCTCACCAGAAACAGCAACATCCCAGGCAGCCTTGGTAATGACCAGATCCTCTCCTCACTGCTGTTAGGTTGGTGATAACCTAAATCTGGAGCTTACATCAATACTCAAGTTGCCCATCCCTTCTTATTAGGGCAAATCAGTCCTGCCAATATATAAGCCAAGCTGTGTACCAACAAGCCTAAAAATCACAGGATGGTTTGGGTTGGAAGCGACATTAAAGCTCATCTAGTTCCAACCCCCTGCCACAGGCAGGGAACCTTCCACTAGACCAGGTTACCCCAAGCCCCATCCAACCTTTTAAAAACTCCATGTCCAGAGGAACTCCTCACAACCAGCAGCAGTCTACTTCAGAAACCAGCACAAACTGCTGCACAACAGTGACATCCATTTAAAGTATACAGGCACACGCAGTGACTTGCAGATAAGCAGCCTGCTCAATACTGCCAGAATCTGGGCTGACAACTGCCCAGTTCTCTCTACAAGACAACCACTTCCACACTTCTCAAGAACAGTTTACTGAGGCTTCCATGTTCCAGAGTCACACAAGTTAACATACAAACTATGAAGTAGCATGAAAGCATCTCAATTGACCAGCATCTTGGTGCTTACCTGTCACACAGGTTATCTTCTGCAGCTCATCCCTTCAACACAGCAACACCCACTTTACTCTGTATCCTAAAGCACCTGTTAGAAAGAACAGACAGAATGCACTTGCCGAGTTCCAGAGACAGGTATCCAGTTCTTATACTGAACATGCAACTAGAAAGTGAGTACACTCAAATCCCAGAGCAGGGCAAAAACTGTATGAGCAATAATACCAGGTTTAACAAACACAGCACAATGAAAACCAACGATGCCAACACTGACCTCCTGTAGCACTGATCTTTGAACACCCCAGCAGAGAATGCTGCTGGGTGCAGATACCATTCAGTGCAACACCCACAGTGCTTTTTCATCCACAACTGCTCGTTTAACAGTAAAGCTTGTATGCACCAGTTAGTGTCTACTGATGCAGTTGCCATGCAACCCTGAGGGAAAACACACTGTGGATTTCACCTAACGGAAACAGCAGCTTCAGAATTCTTCCACATTTTTGGCATGGAATTTATTACAATCCTTACTGTGAAGGATTTATACTTCTTTCAAAGTACTTTGCTTGGTTTCCTTTAAACACTGCACTCTACAGACCAGAAGCCAGAAATTTTAACTGCATATAGTAAACTGGCTGAGCTGCTCAGAAATTTAACTCTTTAAACCCCAAACTTTACCCAAGTATTTGCTGCTCAGTATAAAACTATCATATATAGTGATATCTCGGAGATATGGTTTGGCGGTGGTCTTGGTAGTCCTGGGGTAATGGTTGGACTTGATCTTAGAATCGTAGAATCACAGAATAATTAGGGTTGGAAAGGACCTTAAGATCATCTAGTTCCAACCCCCCTGCCATGGGCAGGGACACCTTACGCTAAATCATATCACCCAAGGCCTCGTCCAACCTGGTCTTGGACACTGCCAGGGATGGAGCATTCACAACCTCCCTGGGCAACCCATTCCAGTGCCTCACCACCCTAACAGGAAACAATTTCCTCCTTATATCCAATCTAAACTTCCCTTGTTTAAGTTTTAACCCATTACCCCTTGTCCTATCACTACAGTCCCTAATGAAGAGTCCCTCCCTAGCATCCCTATAGGCCCCCTTCAGATACTGGAAGGCTGCTATGAGGTCTCCACGCAACCTTCTCTTCTCCAGGCTCAACAGCCCCAACTTTCTCAGCCTATCTTCATACAGGAGGTGCTCCAGTCCCCTGATCATCCTTGTGGCCTCCTCTGGACTTGTTCCAACAGTTCCATGTCCTTTTTATGTTGAGGACACCAGAACTGCACACAATACTCCAGGTGAGGTCTCAGGAGAGCAGAGTAGAGGGGCAGGATCACCTCCTTCGACCTGCTGGTCACGCTCCTTTTGATGCGGCCCAGGATACGGTTGGCTTTCTGGGCTGTGAGCACACACTGCCAGCTCATGTTCATTTTCTCATCAACCAACACCCCCAAGCCCTTCTCCTTGGGCTGCTCTGAATCTCTTCTCTGCCCAACCTGTAGCTGTGCCTGGGATTGCTCCGACCCAGGTGTAGGACCTTGCACTTGGCATGGTTAAACTTCATGAGGTTGGCATCAGCCCACCTCACAAGCGTGTTAAGGTCCCTCTGGATGGCATTCCTTCCCTCCAGCATATCAACCGAACCAAGGTCTTTCCCAACCAAGTTGATTCTGTGATTCTAAATGCAGGAGAACACACCATGTTTGTAAGTTACCTGAAGCTCAGGGAGATGCCATAATGCTGCCTCTTTATCTACAGCCACCAAAACAATTCTCATGCTTTCATAACGTAAGGAGGAATAAGCCATCCAGAAAACTCAAACCACAAGAAGTGTTAGCGATCAGGTACCCGCACAGAAATCCCATGCAATTCATGTTAGTTACACCTCAACTCCCAAAACACACCATCTCTTGACTCTTACCAAGCTTTTCCACTTGAATCATCTTTGCTATTTGTACCAAAACACAAGCCAGTACCTAAAGGAGAACATGATGTGTTATTACAGCTCCCTGGATGCTACATTAACATCTGTCTTGCAGTTTTATCCCACAGAACTAACAGGTAGTTCAATGGGTAAAGCGAAACCACAAGTTTATTCTGTGAGGCATTTCCAACGACACGAACCTACAGAAGAGATCCTATCGGGATAGACCTCAGCACTTCTGGTACTCTGAACTAAAGCAACAGGTAAAAATCAAGCAGACTGAAACTGTCATCTCATACAGAACCTATTGTCTTTTTAACTTGTTTCGAGACACTTGGGGGAAGAAAGAGGGTAAGTGATACTTCATCTTCCCCCTTTGTTAGTGTAACTCCTTCATAGCATTAAAAGTTAATGTTACCTGAAAGGCAAAGAGAATGAACTACAAAAGTGTATACAAACAGAATCCTCTAACTTCCCTGCTAAACATAACTTGCTTGTAGAAATGAAGCTATCAGTGCAAGACGTCAAGCTGATCAGCTCCTTTTTGACTGAGACATTTGTACAAATGGTTTTGGACAAAGTCAAAACCAGTTCTAAACAGAGTACATTCTACATCACAACACCGTAACACAGTGTAGAAACAAGTCCCTGAAACCCCCCCAAAAGTCACACAGACTTCCCACCACTGAAAACCAGAGCCCTTTCACCATTAAGGAATACTCAGAACCCCATGTCATACTAACCAGCTCCAGAAGAGCCTTCAGATTGCCATGAAATGACATCCGGCGTTTCTTCTGTTATCTTCTCTAATCACATACCACCTGTAAAGGCAGGATCGGGTCACAAACTGACATAGTGTGCACGCAAACCAGCAGAACCTAGAGCAGGGCTTGGTACTCAAGTGGTTCTAACCATCACAAGCACTCCTGATAGCCTATGTGGAATCACGCTTAACGTCTGAATATTCTCCTAATTTCACCTGACAGCTCCTCTTCAATTCTGTTTATTTTAAATAAAGACACATAGTCACCACCTTTGCTTATACAAAACGCTGCATGTTAAATACAAGATGCCCAGAATAAGTGCTATAAAAAGGACGCTCGTGTGGTGGGTTTGTTCAGAAAGGCCATTCTCACTCACTCTTTTCAGAGCAGTTGAACATCTTGCCAATCATCACAACAAGCTTTCTCACAGCATTCTCAAGTTTAGGGGGAGAGAAGCTCTGATGTTTTCTAAAGCAACACAGCATCTTCTCAGTTAAGAAGAAAACAGCAAGTTTACAGGCTCACCAAGATATAGCCAGCTAACCTGCAACAGGCAAGGGTTAAAAAGCAATCTGCACACCAGCTTACCAAGATGCTGCTTCAGACCGGACTACCAGGTGGACTCCCTAAAAAGTAAGTTGTTGCATCTGAGTAACAGTTTGAAGTTTAAGTCTTAATAAGTTACTAAAATACTGAATGAAGAGTATCTATCATAGAATCACAGAATGGTTTGGGTGGGAAAGGACCTTAAGATGGTCAAGTTCCAATCCTCTGCCATGGCCAGGGACGCCTCACCCTAAACCATGTTGCTCAAGGCTCTGTCCAGCCTGGCCTTGAACACTGCCAGGGATGGAGCATTCACCACTTCTCTGGGCTGCCTGTTCCAGTGCCTCACCACCCTCACAGTAAAGAGCTTCTTCCTAATATCTAACCTGAACTTTCCCCCAGTATGAAGCAGACAGACTGTGGTCCAGTTATGCTATCCGAACGCTAATGCCAAAGTGGGTTTTTTGAAATCAGAGCCATGGCCCAGGCTATCACACCACTGCCAACAGCACCTATCCACTATGTGAGAAACCGTAGTGCTATGGCACAGAGGTACAGCTAAGAGAGATACCTGACAAAGCAAACTCCTATGACATCACATTTTAAAGCTTACAAATATGCTCTAATAATCCATCTACAAGAATGCAGTGCTGCAAGTGTTCTTCCCCCACCTGCTAATTCTACTTCCTCTAGTAGGCAGGATGCAGAATCTAAACAAGCTCATCCTTGGGATTCTGCAGTAGCTGCATTTTCAGCTAAACTGCATAGCTGTCCCACTAAGTGAACCTGTTACAGGTCTCATTGTCACCACTGCAATTAACTATACAGTGAGGAAAGCACAACCTGTTCCTTTTCTAGCCACGTTTTTCAATTCAGACACACAAGTGAGTTGTGTCTATTTGTTGACTAACGTGGCATAACAACTCTTCACAATGGCTGCCGAACAGCTTCTAGTTTGGAAGCCCAGCCAGTTAACTTCAGCAGAAACATGTCACTTATCTGCCATCTGGTGCCTGGATTTGTGTTTCAAAAATCAAATCCCGCTTCCTTGTAAAAAGGCAAGCAAAACTTAAGACTTGAGCTTTTATGATCCTCATCCAACTACCTCCCCACCTAGAAAAAAACAACTATTTCCTCAATACTTACCCTCAAGTAGATGCTTTCCATTGTGTTCTAGACATCACAGGAATGCCCTTTTAAGAAGAAATATTTTCAAGTAATATCATTATAGCTCCTCAATATTGCATTTTACAAGCTTTCCAATAAGAAACTTTTAATGTACTTGTTTCAACAGAAATACCAAGTTTAACCAGCACATAAGCATGGAAACCAACGATGCCAGCTGCTGAAATACTGTAGCACTGCTTTTTGAACACCCCACCAGGAAAACACTGCTGGGTGCAGATACCATCCAGTGCATAAGTTAGTCTGGTTACTTGCTGTAGAAATAGTACTTGCCTGAAGAAATCTGATACCCTTAAGCTGAAGTTCAGCAGAAACACAAAACTTACCTCTTTCACCAATGTGCTCCACAGGAGTCCACTCAAGTAACAGAGTTGTACATCAGAAACCAGCTAACAGCCATAAGAACTGAAGCACTCAAAAGATGCTGTGCTCAATCTGCAGAGCCTGGAAAGAAATAGATGTAATTGCACTACACTTCTGCAGATCTGTGACACAGAACCCATGCCCTAGGTTCATCAGTATTTGAAAGAATTTCTGTTTGAACACATGCAAATACTGTCCCTTCATATACGTAACACAACCAATATGTTCATCAGCTGTGGGTTGCAAAAGAAGGTTTTTTTCTAAGCACTAGGTTCCAGGTTTTTGTCTACAGCAACAGACAAAAACTGAACACGTGCTGGAACAGACTGAATGCAGCAGCTTTTAGTTTTCCACTGCTTTTGAAACTACATTTGAAGCTATGTCTCAGTTTCCTATACAGTGACCATTAGGAACTGTCACCTTTCACTATCATCTCTTCTATTTTGAGACACAGGTGCACTCTGGACCAAAGGAATTGTGGCAAGGAGTTCAGTATCAGATACTCCGCTGTAAGAACGACTTACGCTGTGTCAAGCTGGTGTATTATCTAGTCTGGCACCCACACTACAGCATCAGCCAAAGAAGAGACTATGCTCTTGTCAGGTTTCACTCCTTGCCCGGCTTTAGCTCAAGGATTCTCATGTTACAGATGTTTTCCTGTCCTGTAATCTTACACAGCATTTTCTTGCATGCCACTTCCTAGGCTGTCGTGGAGCCACACAGACTTTGTAACATCCTACAGGAAGATGTTTTAGACATTTAGACAGCTTTAACGAGACGTAAGTGGAAGACTAAGAGCTTCTCTCTGCTGTCCCCATTAACCAGTTAACAGCTTACCTTTTACATCAGGAAAACCAAGTGGCATTTCCTCCTCCAAAAGCACCATAAACTGGAATAAAGAAGAGCAAAGGAATTCAAACTATCAGATATGGTCAAGCAACTGAGATTCCTAAAGCCAAAGGCTATGTTTCAGCAAGCAATGTAACAGTTGTGACAAGCCTGATTTTCATGTGATTTATCCAGTTCTAATCAGAATTGAAATTTAGTTCATTTCTGAGTCACTCAGCAGTTGAACAGAAAAATTCATCACACGAACTGCAGAATGAGCAGGACCCCACATAACACCTTGCTACACCTTACCCTGCAAGAACCCCACTCCTAGATCCAGGATGAGTCTTTCAAGCCATAGAGTATCTCTCAGGTAGATCCCTAAAAGAGTTACATTTAGCCATTAATTTTGGACCAGTATTAAATGTCATCTTCCAACAACTGAAGAGTAGTTTTTACAGTCTTACTCCCTTGAGCTACCAAGCTGCAACTGGAAAACTCCAAACCTTCTTTACAAAGATTTGGGACCCTAACAGAAGCACACAGGGAATGCAACTTGACCTGCTCTAATAATCACACTGAGCACCTACTGTAAAATTCCTCCCACTGTCAACTGTGTTTTGAAGGAAATTAAACAAGCAGATATTAAATCTTTTCCTGACAACATCCCTGTTTGGCAGACTGTTTTTAACTGCTAAACAGCTCTGCTGCTGACAATGATTTGTTATTAAGAGTGACACATATCAGCTTTGCTTTTTAAATCTTGCCGATTCACAAGTAAACTTCTTAGACACTTTTTTATTGACACTGCTACAAAGACAGCCTTGTCATCAAGTCAGCCATCTTCAGACATTACTAAACGTTCACTAGTCACATTCCCAACTGCCTAAAACGCCCCTGGGAGAATATCTGCAACTGGGGCCATGCTTGTTAAATTTCCATCTTGTGCTTAGTCATGTACACATCAGAATTCATTCAGGACAGAGGAGGGCGAGGGAAAAATCTTGCAATCCAAGATACCTGTAGCAGCACAGTGTATTTTAAGGTAACTTCTAATTCCAGATTACTGGATTAGATTCAGGAGCACAGAAATTTTCTGAGAAGTTATTCACATGGAACAGACAACCTCAATCACACAAGTCCATTTCATCATCATCTGAATGCATCAACCATATTCTCCAAGAAGCTTTTGTCCCAGTTGACTAACCACTTTGCACTTTTACTGTTGGCACTTGATCTGCTTAAAGTTTCATCTTCAACCTTGACTTAGCTCTTGAAGTATTTCACAGCATATCCTGCATTTCCTCAAGACAGAGAAAATGTCAGCTATGAAAGGGTCCAAACTGTCCCTTGTAACTCCAGTAGATGTACATGTAAACACAGAACCATAGAACCAACTAGGCTGGAAAAGACTAAGACCATCAAGTCCAACCACTACTCCAGCACTGCCAAGACCACCACCAAACCATGTCACTGAAAGCTTCATCTACATGATTTCTGAATATACTTTTCTACACTGTGCTGCTGCTGTGTACAGTATCTGGACCTTCTTTTCACAGAATCATAGAATGGTTTGGACTGGTCTGGTCCTGTGAATCACTGGTTAACAGAAGCTGAGCTGCAGGAGCATTTCAGCAAGATCACCAGCCACTGAGTCATGGATATTATACACTTGACACAGGACAGCACAGAAGACACTTATAACCTGGCTTTTGCTAAGCTTTTATTTGTTTTGTAACTGTCTCAGACACAAGCCCAATATACTCACCTTAAACTGCATGTGACAACATTGAGTGACCACTGCCATCTCATTTGCCTGTTCACCAACGTAAACCCACAGAAGCCCAAAGTTCTCAGGTGCCGTCATATTCCTCCTCTACTTCAACCACTTAATTTTGCACATTTCTTTTCTGGCTTTGATTTTTTCTTACTGGGGATTTTGCTGCTTAGAATAAAAGAGCTGTTCTCCTAGAAACATAAGACAAAGGGATACACAAGACTAGTTCTGAGATACTTAAAAGATAATATTTTGGTAGTAACTTTGCAAACTTTTAAGAACTCTTCAGAGAATTCTGGATCTCCTAAACATTCCAGCATTATTTCAAAGAGGAGAGAGTGTGGGCTCTCAAAGCAACTTCCTTACGGATTAACAAATCCAAGATTCACAGGTTTCCCACAGTTAACTCTGGATCCAAGATCAAGATTTAAGTACTCAAAGCATCATCTACTAATTCTTTAACCTCTGAAGAAAAACATTAGGCAGTTTCTGAAATGAAAGAATATTTACTCACCACTATTCTGACATCATGGTCTTCTTGATTATCAGAATTCAAGCTGTCATCATTATCACTGAAATAAAAATTCAAATCAAGCTCTGGACTTTTACAGTTAGCTCTGGACTAAAAAAAACTGTCAACTATTTTCCTACTACAACCCCTCTATTAAGAGAAACCTCCTAATGTGTATGGCAATGCTACAGCTTATCGATGTACAATACTACTACTTCTACATAAGACTGCTTTCAAATGATGGTTTCTACAGCAGAATTGCAGCCTCACAAACAGCACTGGCAGGACAGCAGCAGAATAAAGATTCAGTGACAGACATGAACAGTAGTATAGAGATATTTAGGACTGCACAGGCAAACAGACTAGGATGTCAACAAGCCAGAAAACAAGCAAAATACAACCAGGAAAACAAGGGGATGGTACTCAGCTAACAACATTACACAGCTTTCTTAATGATACTGTTATGATATTTCTTAACAGTATCTCCATACTGCCATGAAACAAGATTAAATTCCACTATCATGCACAAGTTTCTCCCAACATTGAGATAAAATCATTTTGCACAATGGCTTCAACAAGTGGCACAGGAAGGACTGGTTCACTAGTACTCATCTCATGTAAAGAGTTCAGCGTCCAGATGAGCTCATTTGCATTTATTCTACAGAACTTTGCTACTTCTGGAGGTTGTACTGAGGTGGGAGGTGGTCTTTTCTCACAACAGCAGTAGAACAAAAGGAAACTACCTCAAGCTGCACCAGGGGAGGTTTAGATAGGATATTAGGAAATATTTCTTCATCAAAAGGGTGATCAGGCATTTGAAGAGGCTGCCCATCATCCCCAAAATATTAAAAAAACACATAGATGAGGCCCTCAGTGACACGGTTTAGCAGTGGTCTTGGCAGTGATGGGGTAATGGCTGGACTTCATGATTTTAAAGGTCTTTTCCAACCTAGTTGATTCCATGATAAAGGACAGGATAGTAGGAACTGAATTTGATATACCTATAACTGTCCCAACATCATATGCTACTGCAAGCAACTGTACTACCTCCTGAATTCCTCAACTGTGCTAAGTAGTTGGTTGTAATGGCTTGCCTAGGACAGAGCTAGCTTCAGGATGCTGTTCTTGAGATAACACAACTAAAAGCAGAACTGATGTCCTCCCCACACCACTGAACAGGGGGTAGACCAAGAGCAAGGGGGGGCTGGGCTGGAGTGTCATGCACCTATATTAAAGTATAAAACCCCAGAAGTCTTATACCACCTAAAAATATAAAGCTAAACTTACTTTGTCTCCTGAATAGGGGAAATTGGGCCTTCGTCATCCAAGTATTTGTGTTTTCGTTCCATCATACATTCTCTTTCCAAGTCTTCACTAGCCTGAAGATCTTTTAAAGCTTTTTTAAGATGTTCTTCATATTTAAGCATTTCAATGTACCGGAAATATCCCTTTAGAGCTGCTTGCTGAAGAAAAAAAAGTAGCAAACACATCAGGCGAGATATTACCTGGTCTAGTGGAAGGTGTCCCTGCTCATGGCAGGGGGTTGGAACTACATGAACTTAAGGTCCTTTCCAACCCAAACCGGTCTATGTCTGACTGCCAATTTAACCTTGCTATTTTTAGAGTAAAGAAATAAATAATACATCTATCCCCCAAAATAAGAGGACTCACCTCATAGCCAAGAACCATCTTCAGGGGAGTATGTTTCTTCCCATAATATTTTTTAAAAAAAGGGAACTGAGCACCTCTGTGTAGAAGCCTTCTCCTTCGCTCCTCAGGGGAGGCAGTCAGTGCTGGCCTCCCCACAGGCATCTGTGTGCTCACATATTTTGACTTCTTCCTCTTCTTCTCTGGGCCACACATGTATTTTTGGCGTGCAGCAGTCTTAAACTTTTTCCGCCGGAAGTGATAGTCAAAAATGGCTTTCAAATCGTATTTTGACTTGTGCCTCTTTGGAATTTCTGATGGTTTTGGTGGACTTGGAGGGGACAGAGAAGAATCTGAGGAGTTTTCATTGTCAGGCACTCCTGTAACAGCTTCAGCTTGTTGCCCTGAAGACTCAGATTTCCTTTTTTGCTTTGCAGGGGCAGTGGAACATTTGGGATGGTACCCACTGCCACCAGCAACAGAGACGTCACTGAGAACAAGAAAAAATACTTAGTTTCAATACAATATAAACTTTTGTGATATATGACACAGGTTCTTCACATGAAAAATTCTAGAGATAAAAACTCACATTTCTGAATCACTGCTGTCCAGCAAAACCTCAGGTGAAGCAGCTGACGATTTACATATGTTAAGCTCATCTGAAGATTCATCAGAAGCAGCATTCCTTTGCCTTGAACACTCCATCTGTGTATTTGTTTCCCATGCATGTATTTTATGAGGTTTTACCTGCCGACTGCTGATTAGCTCTTGGTCATCAGGGCAATCAGTGCTAGAAGCCTGGGATCCATCTGTATCAGTCATGTTTCTGTTTGCCCTAAAAAACAATTCAAGACATTAAAGAGCAGCATTCCCACAACATTCTCCTGGAGAAACTGGCTGCCTACAGCTTGGATGGGTGCATTCTTACCTGGTTAAAAAACCTGGCTGGATGGCTGAGCCCATAGAGTGGTGGTGAACAAGAGTTAAACCCAGCTGGCAGCAGGTGACAGGGCTGCTCCCCAGGGCTCAGTTCCAGGGCCAGTTCTGTTTAATATCTTTATCAATTATTTGGATAAGGGGATTTAGTGCACCCTCAGTAAGTCAGCAGGCAACACCAAGTTGGGTGGGAGTGCTGATTCACTGGAGGGTAGGAAGGCTCTGCAGAGGGATCTGTAAAGGCTGGATCAATGGGCCAAGGCCAACAGTATAAAGTTTAACAAGGCTCACTGCTGGGTCCTGCACTTGGGCCTCAGCAATCCATGCAATGCTACAGTGGCTGAAAGGCTGCTTGGTAGAAAAGGACCTGGGATGTTTTCAACAGCAGCTGAACATGAGCCAGCTTGTGCCCAGGTGGCCAAAACGGTCGAAAGCATCCTGGCCTGTATCAGATGGTGGCCAACAGGGCCCAGGGCAAGGACTGTCCCCTTCTACTCAGCACTGGTGAGGCCGCACCTAGAATGTTCAGTTCTGGGCCCCTCATCACAAGATACCCAGTTGCTAGAGCAAGTCCCATGAAGGGCATCAAAAGTGCTGAAGGGCAGAGCACAAGTCCTGTGAGGAATGGCTGAAGGAACTGGGGTTGTTTAGCCTGAAGAAAAGAAAGCTCTGGGGAGCTCCTATTGCTCCCTTCAGCTATCTGAAAGCAGGTTGTAGCAAGGCGCGGGACAGTCTCTTCTGCCAAACAAGTGATAGGACAAGAGGCAATGCCTCGAGTTGCACCAGGGGAGGTTAAGTTTGGATACTGGGAAAAATCCACTGGCACAGGCTGCCCAAGGAACTGATGTATTCACCACCACGGAAGTAGTCAAGACATGTAGGTGGGGCATTTAAGGCCATGGTTCAGTGGCGCACTTCGTAGCGCTGTTTGTGCATGGCAGTAGTTAACAAGACCTTAAAGGTCTTTTCCTAGCTAAACAGACTGCAGACAGCACTGGTTCACCCAAAGCCTGACAAACCCAACACCGAGCAATGTAACAGCCTAACATCAAAGCAGGTACATGAGCAGCAACAGCACTCTAGCTACGCAGACTGCGGCTGGTACTTACAGTCAGCAGCTCAGTATCATCCACCACCTTTATTACAGCTCTGTTCTTAACATCTAGCACCATACAGTCCCTTCGTAAAGAAGCACAACATATAACTGCCTATTTTAAACGTCTCTCAAAAGAGCAACGATCACTTCTCCAGCACCTCAGGCTAACAAACCGCTCCCTTTCCCCCACCCCGCACACCGCGACTGCCCTCAGCACTCTGAGGCCGCCACCACGGCAGGCATTCTGTTCACGAGCACCCGCCGGGTTACCACAGGGCACGGACATCCGCACCCCTCACCGACGGCCGCTACACTGCCCACTCCCGGGGGTACCCCAACCGCGGAAGGCCGCACCCGGCCCGGCCCCGCAAACGAAGCAGTCGGCGAGGGTGCACGACTCAATAGCATCGCTGCCACTCTTCGCCTTCACCCACAGCACCCGTTCCCGTCGCCCCAGCGCCGCGGATGGCGGCGGATGATGAGCAACCCCCCCGCTTCCCCCTCTCACCTCACGTCTCGCCGCCACAGAGAGCGCGAAATGGCCGCGCGAGAGCTTAAATAGCGCCGGGCTCTCGCGAGAGCCGCGCGGGCTGGCGGGAGGAAGGGGATGGAGTGAGGTTGCCGCCATGTTGGGGGTGGCGGGTGGGGCGGTCCCCGCTCGGGGCGGGCAGAGGCACGGAGCAGCTGTGGCGGCGGGGCAGGTACGTGCGGCCGGGTGCGGGGCTGGGGATCCTCGGGCATTGCTTTTGCAGGCTCGAGCGGTGTGGGGCGGCTCTGGCCATCTCCCCCTTCAGCCGCTCCCCGCCTGGCCCAGGGGGGTCCCGGCTTTCCTTCAGTTCCCGCCCTCCCCGCTCAGTGCGGGACCGCTGCACGGGTCCGCTTCTCCTTACTGCTGCGTTCCCTCGCTCCAGCGCTCCGTGCTTGCCCCTGGCTGCCCTGGCGCCCTCCCCAGGGACCCCGGTCTCGCCTGTTCTTGCCCTTTCCCGGATCCCAGCCTCTTGAGCTGATGCCCCGGCTGTCCTGCCGCGAGCGGGATCTCCTCCCGTCGCTCCAGCTGAGGAACGCAACCTCCGCGGCTGCATCTGTGCGTGTTTTGCTCTTGGTGGCATCGCTAATTCTGTCTTCTCTCACTGACTGTCATTTTGCAGTTTTCCTCTCCTCGTTGTTTCCCTTCCCATTTTGACTCATCTCCAGTTTGAACATAACTCTTCCTTTCTGCCTTCTACCCTCCAAACTAGTTTTAATACAGGTTTTCATACCCTTTCCCGCCTTAGTATCATGGTTCCCGTTTCATCTGCACTCTCCCTGCCCTTGATTACTCTTTGATGTCTTCTTCCGTCCTCAAAAAGACAGACTTTTGAAGCCTTTTTAGATGCTTTTCCTCTCCATTCTTGTTGCGCCATCCCAGATCTAATAATCTTACTGTCCCTTTACTATTTGTGCTGTGTCTTTGAAAGCCTTCTGTAGTAATTCAGTGTCACTCCACCCCTCCAAGGTGGATCCTAACTGTTGTCTCCTTTCAGGTTATCTGTCTCCCACACCACACAAACTCCCTTGTGAATACTTGCTTGGGTGGATGCACTTCTATTCTGTGTCCTTCCCCGTAAGGACTAATGTCTAGCAGTCAGATCAGGTTTATTATGGTACTTCAAGCTTTTCCCACAGGCTTTCCCTCCTTTCTTGATTGTGGTGAACTGACTACTGTCCTTTAAACAGCAGGTGATGGTCTAGGTGTTGTATCTGAGCCTACCTATGTGAACTGTGTCCAGGTCTTGCCTCTGCCTTTTGTACCACAGCAGTTCTAGCCTGTTTTCTTAGTCTGAGACTTTTTCAACCAGTTACCTTGTCACCTCCTTTCTCTGACTAACTGCTCTCTTTCTTGTGTTCTTGAGTGCACACTGCAAGTCTTGCAGTAGGGTTCGCTCCACCTGATGGTAGGCTTCTACCAGAGGCACCAATCCAGCCTGTTACATTCTCCTCCACAGCCAGAGAAGGGTGGTACCGGTGGAGATGGATAAGACCAACTAAGATGAGAATTACTATACACAGGTAGTTGTGTTTCTCCCTTTATCTGCTGCTTGCTACAGCAGTAACTGGGGTGGCTGAACTTAGCGTTTAAAGACTTAATGTAAGTGACTGCTCTGATCTCCCACCTCTATTTCTTTTTTTTTCAGCAGGTTTTTTTTTTTCCCTTATGCAGACTTGAGAGGCCAGTGGTGTAAGGAAAGTTACGATTTTTGACAGTCATAACATAGAAGCATAAAATAGTTAGGGTTGGAAAGGACCTCAAGATCATCTAGTTCCAACCCCCCCTGCCATGGGGAGGGACACCTCACACTAAACCATGTCACCCAAGGCTCTGTCCAACATAGCCTTGAACACCACCAGGGATGGAGCATTCACAACTTCTTTGGGCAACCTGTTCCCATGCCTCAGCACCCTCACAGTAAAGAACTTCTTCCTTATACCTCACCTAAGTAGGACTTCTTTTAAAATAGAAGCTAAAAGTACACAGGAACATCCTTCTCTATCACAGCCCTTTCTAAGAAAATCTCTGTCAGGTCTGGGATTGTAATTGAGGTTTTGGCTTTTTCCTCCAGGGCCTGAAGTCTGGATAAGTGGGACTCATTTTATTTTTATGTTGTGTGCAGCAAGCGTATGGCTAAGGAGTTAATGATTGCTGTGGCTGGGTTATAGGTAGTGTATAATCAGCTGTTCTGCCCTAAGCTAGTGGTTGGCCCTACTAGCTGACTTTGCTGCTCCAAGGCTGACTGTAATATAGTTCATTTGTAAAGAGGTTCCTAAAGTTATATTCAAACAAAACTTTTCGTTGCAGGCTCTGTAGCTGATACTGCAGGTCTTGCTGCTGTTGTTTTCTATTTTGCTACTAGCCTGTTCCCTTCTGAAGGGGGAACCACATGGCTAGAATCAATTGGGGATGATGGCAGAGTTAAGGTTGAAAGTTCACTATAGCCAGTGCTGGAAAAGTAAACATTAACTTAGGGAAGACCTGAGGAGGCAGCCACTGTGCTCAAAGAAGCCCAGTTTTCTTTCAAAACCAACCTGGCTCTCTGCTTGCAAAAGACACAGATGAATCTGACCTGTCTTCGTGAACTGGATTCAACATAAGGTGTGTTTTGCCTACACCCACTTGTAAGCTTGAGGGCTAGCATGTGTAATGCTCTGAGACAGCTATAGAGCTGACAGACACCTCTTCTTCCAAAGCATGTAAGAAAATTAACATTAATATTGAAGCTGTTAGTCTTTGCTTTGATGGCAGAACTGCAATTCTACTGTTGTCTATTCTTGTGTGAAATTGAAAAGTATAACATTGAAAACAGCCTGTTTTAATCTTTAAACTATTATCCTTGTTGCAGATCAGCCTCTCCTGCAGGGTGGTAGATTGTAATTACTTTTCTGAAGAAATCAGCACCCATTAGGAAATGGCCAAAGTCGAAAGGTTTGCTTTTCATGTTCCAAGTCTGGAGGAGCTTGCGGGGGGTAAGTCATGCAGCGTGTAACTTTTAACAGCATTTAAGGTACTCTTCAAACTTAATCTTAAAGCTCTTATCACCTCTTAAAGCTCTTAAAACCTCTCCACAGCGTGCAGGACATGCAGAATATTCCTGCTCTTACATACTGAGATGTAAAAAGCACTATGTTTGTATATGCTATTATTTCCTTAAAGCAAACATTGACTCTTCCCCGAGCCCCAAATGATATTCAAGCACACAAACAGCCTTTCAAACCCCTTAAAACTGTCCATGTATTTGCAGATTTGGGAAAGTTTAACAGTTACAGATTGAACTCCTTTACTCGTATGGGATCATCTGCCCTCCTCTACCCTTCTGTATTTCTTTTTCAGGACTACCCAAAATGCAGCTGATGATGCAGTATAGCACAGCAGGTCCTCTTGCTTGAACCTAGTTCACTCCTCTCTTGTAGATTGCCTTAGAACCGGGCTGCAGGAAACATTTTGTTCAGTTTTTCTTTCCAAAACCACCTCAAAATGTGCTCAGAATAACAGAATGGTTGAGGTTGGAAGGGATCTCTGGAGGTGACTTGGTCCAACATACCTGCTCATGAACTTCTTTCCTTGCCCTAGTTATAAAGGCATTGTCCCTCTAGAAGTCTGTCTCCTGCAGCAGATGTACAAAAGGATTTGTTTCTATCAGGATTGGTCCTCAAGTTCAGTGTGCCACTCTCCCAGCTCCGTGTCAGGTTGACATTTCCATGCTTTGAGGAAGTGTGGTCCCAGCAGTACCCTGTGTGGTTCTCAGTGCTTTTCTCACCCAGCAGCAATCAGGCTGGGCCAATAAGCCAAGGTTGCTATAGACCTGTTGGGTCTGCAGAGAACAGCAGGTACTTGCAGTAGAACAGCTTAAAACAGTAGTAGGAAAAAATGAGTTACCAAGTAGAATTTTCCTTTTTCTCCCTGAGTTTGTCCTGAGACCTCCTGTAAGCTGTGACTTTTGTTGCTGTCCAGCTCTTGAGGAGCATTTGAGGAGTGACTGCCCTTTTATTGTCCTTTTCCAATTGCCATAAGGTTGTGAAGTGTATTTGAGAGACCTGTCAAGTACCTTCTACTGACCCTTGTGGTCAACAGCTTGGTAAATCTGCTCCCAAGAGGTAAAGTATGGCTGAAATCCTGATTAGAGAAAACAAAATCACAGGAGAGTCCTGAGTAAATAAGGAACTGCCTGATTTGAGACAACAGACTGGATTTTCTGTTCAAGACATCTGTCAAAGCAGACCCCCAGGCATGAAAGAACTCAGACCTTTTGACATGTTATTTGAAGCAGTGGATGTGAAGGCATTTACACACTCAGTTAAGGTTTGGAAGTTGTTTCCAAAGAGTGCACTTGTGTAAGTCAGAATCCTCCTTGTTGCTTGAGTGACTTTGCAGGTTCTGAGCCTAAAAACATTGATATGAAACAAAACCAAAAGTTCGGATTTGAAGCTGTTCATTATCATCAGCACCATTCGTTATCTGTCTTAACCAGACAGTGGCACTTGCCAGAAAAATCTCCACGTGAATGTAAATGTGACAGACCCATGACAGCAGAAGTTTCCAGAGAGCAGAGACAGCCTGAGATTATAATCAAGCTATTGCAAACAGTCTAGTTAGTATATTTAAAGAACTGATTGTCACTTCAGCTAAAACTTACTGCCTCCTTTGCTCTTTCATGATATTTGACTGTGGTTACAACTGTTTGCTCCTGTGAAGCAAACCCACTGTTGAGTGTGGTTTAAATTTACCCATGTTACTTCACATTGTGTTGTTCCTAGTGCTACTGGGAGTAGTCAGTTATTGTATTTCAATTAAAAGGTCTTTAAAGTTCATAAAATGAATTAGTGTGGTAGCTACACAATTACCTTTACAAGCTTTTGTTCTTCTCTGAAGCTTTGATTCAGGCAACAAGTGCCTACGGACAGTAACACTTAATGGAGTTACTTACGGTCAGTATAAGTCCTTTAATGTATCTTGCTGAAATAATCCCTAAACAGGTGTATTTATTATTGTTTGCAACTTGTCAAACTCTTGGTAATTTTTCATTGTCAATAACTTTGCCATTATTCTTTATTATAGTTTTGCAGAAAGGGCTCAAAGAAAACTTTGCTGATGCTCAAGTGTCTGTTGTAGACTGCCCTGATCTGACTCAGGAACCCTTCAATTTTCCTGCCAAAGGTAACCACGCATTCCTGTCTTCCACAAAGACTTCTCCAGTTCTTTCTACGTGATCCTACTTGGTTTTGATCTTCTAAAGATTTTGGGAGAGCTTAAATTGTTTTTCAGATAAAGAGTATGCATGAGAGGAGGGCTACATTTTATTTCTGGATTTGATTCCTAGTTGATGTATGAACAAGGACAAGTCACTACCAAGTACTTGTTGTAATTTTCTTAACCTGTGATTGCAATGCTCACTGATTTCATAAGCTTTATTTAATGCACTGAAAAGGTTTTGAAATTAAGTTGTTATCCTTCAGATGGAGAAATTCCTTAGGCCCATGCCAATCACTGTCTGAATCTAAGGAGTTACACTTCCATGCATTTTTAAATTCTTGTCATTCTTGTATGCCAATGAAGTAAAACCATCTTATTCTGAGTGGCATTCATCTTCTCTGACATTAGCTGCTCGGAAGACAGACATGTCAGCTGTGCTACTCATCTGAGTTCCCTCTGTCATCAATGTATTGAAAGAAACACCTCCAGAAGGTGATTCATCACTTCTTAAAATGCATCCAAATAAGTCCAAATAATGTCCAAGAGCTGGACATCCAGCTTTGCTGGAATTTTGCAAGTGGAGTGTTAGTGGGGGTATCCGTTGTGTGGTGAGGGCGTCTTAATGGAGAACTGATGAATGGCAGTTGTTGCCCCCTGTAATAATGTTTTTGTGCTTCACAGAACATTAATTTAATAACAGGTGTTAAATTGAATCCTACTGTGAAGCATTTTATGACTTAATGTCATAGACTCCTAGAATCCTAGAATAGTTAGGGTTGGAAAAGACCTTAAGATCATCAAGTTCCAACCCCTTTGCAGGGCATCTCACACTAAACCATGTCACCCAAGGCTCTGTCCAACCCGGCCTTAGTGTAACACTTTATGTAAGCAAGCTATGGAAATAGTGTTCTCAAAGGGGTTTAGAAGCTTGAGGAAGCAGTTCTTTGGTGGGTTAGACTGCATGCTCATTTAAAATTATTAGGGAAAGTATTTTTACCAAGCTAACTAGCTGTATCTTTCCAGGAATCTGCGGAAAACCTAGGATAGCAGATGTGGGAGGTGTTCCTTACCTCATACCTGTTGCACGGAAAGAAAAAGTGAGTTTTTCCTGTGGCTGTGGGGTTTACTACATTTGTCAAAAGAAAAGCAATATTTTGTAGAAATATAAACAAAACTAAGGACTAATGAATATGATAAGACTTACTTTCAATGGTTTATGAGATTGATTCTGATGTGTGTTAAACATAGACTCTGTCACGAAATCTTACACATTGTAGCAAAAATAGCAAAAATGGTTGGTGGTTCATCTTCTCCTGCCCTCAAATACAAGACAGTTTTGGAAACATACCACCTGTGGTAGCAGCCATGGAAGGAACTACTAAACAAGAGGCTTGTCTGCATGTTTATATGTGGTTTGCTGCATGGCTGTGATCTCAAGTCACGGCCAAGATTCCCTCTAAAACCTGGCTGGTTTTGCATTTTCAGGCCAACACTGTATTTGCATTACTGTCCTTTTCTAAGAATATCATGCCTCCTTTCTGAGACCTCACCCCATCTCTCTCTGTATGATATTCCCTTCCATTTGACTTGTTTTACACAAATACAAATTCCAATAAAAACAATAATTCAGGTTTTGGGTGGAATGGCAGGGGAACATACAGGCAGACTCCACCTTTCAGAAAACAAATGGACATGTACCTGATTTGTTACTATCAAATGTTGTGCTGTTCAGAAACTGTGTTCAACCTAATTATCAAAAATACTAATGAGGGCCTTGTGAATTAAATGCATCCAGAGGTTACAGTGAACAGAATGGCAATTCCTAATCGGAACACCACACCAAAATCAAAGGAGTGTTTCTCTTTTGCAGGTTTATGATCTAAATACAGTTGCAAAGGACATAGAGCTTCCTGGAGCTTTCATTCTTGGAGCTGGAGCTGTTTCATTTAAGGTTCTTGGAGTAAATGCTGAGGTCAGTAAATGAGTGTGATAGTTCTCAATGAATTCATGGAAGTATCATAATAGTAAAATACCATGATGGGTATTTCCCATTTACAACAAAACATTTAATAAACACCATTCATGCCAAAAGCACATAAAACACATCAGCAAGAATTCAAACGAAGGCCACCTGATGAGGTGCACACTATTGAGATAATAAAGCTTAATCTTTAGCTTGTAATTCCCCAGGAAGTATGGGATTCATAGAGTCATAGAATAGTTAGGGTTGGAAAGGACCTTAAGATCATCTAATTCCAATCCCGCTGCCGTGGGCAGGGACACCTCACAGTAAACTATATCACCCAAGGCTCTGTCCAACTTGGCCTTGAACACTGCCAGGGATGGAGCATTCACAGCTTCCCTGCGCAGCCCATTCCAGTGCCTCACCACCCTCACAGTAAAGAACTTCTTCCTTATATCCAATCTAAACTTCCCCTTTTTAAGTTTTAACCCATTACCCCTTGTCCTATCACTACAGTCCCTAATGAAGAGTCCCTCCCCAGCATCCCTATAGGCCCCCTTCAGATACTGGAAGGCTGCTAGGAGGTCTCCACGCAGCCTTCTCTTCTCCAGGCTCAACAGCCCCAACTTTCTCAGCCTATTGTCATTTTACTGTGAAGAGTGGAAGAAATGTGATTTTTTGAAACTGACCTGACCAGAGGATTTAAAAACAAGATTTAGAAATGCTTTGTCAAAGTTGCTGGTAAATGCCTTTGAAATAATCCCTGGTTTTTGCCCTCTTGGGTGGCTTTGTTCTACCTTGTAAATTTTAAAGATGCCACAAACAAAATGGTCACCTGCAGGAGAGGTGGGAGACAAAAACACCTGCTGTCAGAGTCTTTCCAAACGTAAACCTCTGGTCTTGCCATCTCCTCATGATATATTTATTGGTGGATGGGATAATCCATGTCAGCATTAAATTCGGGCCATTATAATAGTGGTTGTTACTGTACACTGAGAAAGTACTACACAGAATTCCAATACTTGCATGCAGGCCTCACATCTCAATCATTAGACTTTTTCTTTTCTTTACCAGTACCATTAATCTTCACATGACATTAAATTTAGCTGTACAGAAAAGGTAAGACTGTTTTCTGGAGTTTTCAATTATATTGTAATATTAGTGCAGTTTTCTTACCAGTACAGACCTCATTCTCTCAGATCTAGGTGACGAATGATATTATTACTTGGGATCATGGTCCAAAGCTTAAATTCCATTTATGTGAGTTCTGTTCATTTGTCTGACTCTTTACATCTTCTTACTGACTTACACTTACGTGGTCTTTTTTTTTTCAGCTTATCCCTATTGTTCAAACTAAGAGTGAAAAAAACCCTGCTGTAAATGGGAGCTATGTTGCTCAGATAAATCCTGCAGATAAAGGCTGCCTGCTTGAGAAGTACAGCAGTAAATACACTGACTGTGAGTTTGGGCTCTTGGCCAACCTTTATGCCAGTGAAGGCCAATCTGGTAAGGTGTGTACTTGGATCAAAGGTGACTTTGCTTGTGGAGTTTTGTGGCTGAAGGGAAACTTACAATTCAGTGTTCTCCCATTGGTTGTCTGTGATAATAATAAAGTAGTAATTTTGTAAAATGAATATCCAAATATAAGGAACTGATGTCAGTGAACAAGAGGAAGAATTGGTGGAGACAGAGAGGAGTTTGGATTTTTTATCAGTATTGGTTTACTGAGCTCTTCCATCATAAATCATCCATCCAAATCCAGTCCAATGTAGCAGTGATTTACAGTAACGGTTGTACAATGCACTTGTGTAAATCAGCTCTGGGCAGTTGTCTGATTTTTTGGAGAAGTGCTTCCCTGAACACAGCTAGTGCAAAGAGGTATGGGCAGAGTCAGAAACCTGACAGCTGTATGGAAACTGAGCAGTGTTCTCTGTTCCCAAAAGTTTCTTTATAACTCTTGAGAACAGAGTGGAAGCTAGCTGGTGGACAGAAAGGGGTTGCTTATATCATTGTCTCATGTAAGGGTGCTGGGCAGTAAGTCATTTACTCAAACACAGGCAAAGCCAGCATTAAACAAACAGACAGTCAAGAAGGAGAGTTGGTCAGGTGCTGGAATGATGCAAGTAGAGCAGCACTTGCAGGGAAACACATTCTCAACAATTCCTCTTGGTTTATAAGCTTGGAACAGCTTCAGAGCAGCTTTCACAGACCTTTGCAGACTGTTGCAGCCTGAGACAGCAGTGACAAATTAACTTTATTTTCCAGGTCATTGAAGTGAAAGCCAATGGAAGAACTGGGGAACTGAACTTTGTGTCTTGTCTGAGACAAATTTTAGAGAAACAGTATGGAGAAAAGCCAGTTGGGATGGGTGGTACATTTATCATTCAGAAGGGGAAAGCCAAGATTCACATTATGGTATGTTGTTCTCAATTCAGATAACTATCCATCAGAAAACAGATGTGTAAATCAGGGTATAACATCTTAGTGCCTTGACTTTTTTTTTTCTATTTTTAAATGGATATATAAACTGTTAGGATAAGCAGTGCATTAAAGTAAGGAGTTGATGTTGCAAAAGTATTACTCAGCCATCATCTTTGCTTTTGAAATCTGTAGGCACCTAAAGAACTGCAGAACTACTGTAAAATTAAATACATGAAACTGTACTTATAAGAAGCAATAGACTTTTTTTTACCAAGTAACCAAGCTTCTAAAATGTACCAGGAGGAGAATCCTCACTTCAGTAGTTATCCTGTGCAATGAAAGAAGCAATATTCTGATCAGTTCTGTTTCTAGCAGAAACATGGTATTGGCCACTGCTAGGCTGCTTTTAGTCAAGAATCAGGGACTGTAGCAATAGGACAAGGGGTAAATGAGTTTAAACTTAGACAGGGGGAGTGTTAGATATAAGGAAGAAGTTCTTTACTGTGAGGGTGATGAGGCAGTGGAACAGGTTGCCCAAAGAAGTGATAAATGCTCCATCCCTGGTGGTGTTCAAGGCCAGGTTGGACAGAGCCTTGGGTGACATGGTCTAGTGTGAGGTGTCCCTGCCCATGGCAGGGGGGTTGGAACTACATGATCTTAAGGTCCTTTCCAACCCAAACCATTCTATGATTATATAAGAACAAATGCGAGTAGAATTGTGGAGAGGGGAAAAGTGAGGTAAATTTGTTAGAAAAAAGGTATCTTGAGACAAGTGTCTTCCTTTCACTTACAAAGCTTTTATTTTGCTGTAGCCTCCAGAATTTTCTGCCTGTCCTCTGAATACCGATGAAGATGTGAACAACTGGCTCAAATTCTTTGAAATGAAGGCTCCACTGATTTGTCAGCCAGTAATAGTTTCCAGAGATCCAGTGAGTCTTTCTCATTTCTGAGTGTAAATTGAGACTTGTAATGAATTTTGTCTTGGATGTGATTTTCCTTTTAAGAACAGGAGTGTGTATATATTGCATACATATTGTATATATACATTGTATATATTGTATATACCACCACTCCTAGGGGTGGTGTAATGAAATACAAGCCTATCATTTCTATCACTGGACAGAGCCATGAAAATGGAATAGAGGGCTGGAGCACTTCTGTGAAGACAGGCTGAGAGATTTGGGGTTGTTCAGCCTGGAGAAGAGAAGGCTCTGGGGAGACCTTAGAGCAGTCTTCCAATATGTAAAGTGAACCTATGAGAAAGCTGGAGAGCAGTATTTTACACAGGCAGGTTGGGGATAGGGCAAAGGGGAATGGCTTTAAACTGAAAGAGGGTAGATTTAGATTAGACATTCGGAAGAAATTTTTCCCTGTGGGGGTGCTTAGGTGCTGGCACAGGCTGCCCAGAGAAACCTTGGCTGCCCCATCCCTGGCAGTGTTCAAAGCCAGACTGGACTGGGCTTGGAGGAACCTGATGTAGTGGAAGGTGTTCCTGCCTGTGGCAGGGGGTTGCAACTGGATGAGCTTTAAGGTCCCTTCCAACCCAAACCAGTCTGTGATGAAAAAAGTAAATTTCAGCAAGATTGACACCAAAATTTGGGGGCTTTCGGGGTTTCTAAACTCTCTGATGTCCTATGGTAAGGCTTTGTACAGCGCCTCTTCTTTTGTCTCATTAGTTTCACAAGCATCTTGCAAATTTTCAGTGCTTAATAATTGGAGCAGGCTCTGAGAGCTGTGGAAATCTGCACCTAGGAGAGGCTACCCCAGGACTTTTGAATACTGTTCACATGGATATGTGTTCACGGGCCTTTCTATGGTGACAGGGCTTTGACCTGCGTGTGGAGCACACCCACTGCTTCAGCCACCACGGGGAAGGAGGGCACTACCATCAGGACACCAGCCCCGACTGTGTGCAGTACCTGGGGTACTTCCTGCCCGCCGAGCTGCTCTTCCGCATCGACAGGCCCCAGGAGACCCACCTCATCGGGAGAGACTGAAGCTGTGGTGACAGCTGAACCTTTCTACAGTACAAATGCTGATTTTTTTAAACGCTTTTAATTATGTACAATTATCAGAGTCAAGAATAAATACGGCAGCAGTAAAGAGATGGCTTCCTCATTTTGTGAAAGTGAGAAATCTGGAGTGTATCTGTCATTGCACTTATGACTGTTACGGCTCCAAGAAGGATGCAGACCCGTTAAGAGTGGGTCTGGAGCAGGGAGGGAAGGCGGCCGCTCTTGTAGCGCTCCACGTTAATGACTCCCGCAGAGCAGCTCAGCTCCGCCGGTGCCGATAGCTACCGTCGGCCCCGTCTTCTCCCGAGCGCCCTCCGGAAACAGCCGAACCCGCCCGGCGCTGGCCGCGTCCCTTCCCGAGCGCCGTCCGGAAACAGCCGAACCCGCCCGGCGCTGGCCGCGTCCCTTCCCGAGCGCCGTCCGGAAACAGCCGAGCCCGCCCGGCGCTGGCCCCGCCCTTTCATCGGCCCGCCCCCCCGCGGCACCCGTAGTCGGCGCGAGGGTCGCGCCTGCCCCGCGGTCGGAGGTCGCAGCAAGATGGCGGGCGTGCCGGCCGTGCGCATCAGCATCGAGTCGGCGTGCGAGAAGCAGGTGCAGGAGGTGGGGCTGGATGGCAGCGAGACCTACCTGCAGCCGCTCTCCATGTCCCAGAACCTGGCGCGCCTGGCGCAGCGCATCGACTTCAGCCAGGGCTCTGGCTCCGAGGAGGACGAGCCGGGTTCGGCTGGCCGCGCCTGGGCCGAGCCCGGCGAGGCGGAGGATGAGGAAGGTGAGGGGCTGCGGGCCTAAGGCTCCCAGTCAGTCGGCCTGCGGCCGGAGCTCTCCCGCCGGGCTGTGGCTGATGCTTGGCCTGCAGCCCACTGGTGCCTGGGCCTGGCGTCTTCCCGTGGGTGCCCGCGATTGGCGGTGGATCACGATATTCGTGATCGAGTCCCAGCAAATCACTGTAGTAGAGTGGAAAAAGGTAGATGCGGGTATAGTGCTGATAAGTTGTATTTCATGTCTTTATGATCTCTCTCTGGTGTAAGGACAAGCCTTCCACTGTATGTTTTTAAAGTCTTTTGTTTCCTTTTTTTCTGTTCTGCTTTCAGGGTTGGTAAAGTTTCAGCCATCCCTCTGGCCCTGGGATTCGGTGAGGAACAACTTGAGAAGCGCCTTGACTGAGATGTGTGTGCTGTATGATGTTCTAAGCATTGTGAAGGATAAAAAATTCATGACTTTAGATCCAGTTGTGCAAGATCCCCTTCCTCCAAAACAGGTATGCTGTACCTAGTTATATAGCTTGTGTGGCTTGATACTAAGGTTTTATTTCAGAGGGTATTTTTTTGTGTATGATGAATGTGCGGTTTAGTCAAGTGTTCCCTGTGTTGTGCTGGCACAGTGCTGGATGGGTGAGGGTGAGGCTGATTTCAAAGGCATCCAAATGTGATTTATGGGTGTATAATGCGGGTGTGAAAGTAATCCTAAATAAGTTACTGAACATCCAGCAAAAAAAGTTATTAGTCACAGGATCATAGAATGGTTTGTATTGGAAAGGACCTTAAAGAGCATCCAGTTCCAGCCATCTGCCATGGGCAGGGATGCCTCACACTAGACCATGTCACGCAAGACTGTGTCCAGCCTGGCTCTGAACACTGCCAGGGATGGATCATCCACAGCTTCTCTGGGCAACCTGTTCCCATGCCTCACCACCCTCATAGTAAAGAATTCCTTCCTTATGTCTAACCGAAGCCTCCCTTGTTGAAGTTTGAACTCATTACCCCTTGTCCTATTACCATAGCTCTTGGGGGAGAGTCCCTCTCTGGTATTCTTGTAGGCCCCCTTCAGATTCTGGAAGGCTGCTAAGACGTCTGTGTCAGTGAGCTTTCACTAGCAATAGTTTTTGAGACTTGAGGTGCGAGTGGCTTATTCTCTCTTTTTTCTGTGACTAGAATCCTCAGTTTCTACAGTTGATTTCAAAAAAGAAGTCCTTAGCTGGAGCAGCTCAAATCCTGTTGAAAGGCGCAGAAAGATTATCCAAATCAGTAGCAGAGAACCAGGAAAATAAGCGACAAAGAGACTTCAACTCTGAACTGCTGAGACTGAGACAACACTGGAAGCTGAGGAAAGTAGGAGACAAAATTCTTGGTGATCTGAGCTACAGAAGTGCAGGTAAACAAGCAGAACAAGCAGAGCGTCTTTTGTTTTTTTCTAGAATGGCTATTTATACTTCTGTGTGTTTTTTTTAACTGGAAAACCAGATAGAATAGCTCTAATAATAACATAATTTAAGGCAAGTTTATTCTAATCATGAGACAAGATTGTAAGAGGAGGGAACTTGTTTTATTATCAGGAAAAATCTTGTGCCATCCTTCAGCCAGAAAGTGATTTCAAAGGCTGTGTAGGTTTCTACTACAGATTGCTTTGCAGAAACAATTCTGTACCAACAATATAGTTGATCAGTTGACAGGTAGACCTTGTAATCTTTGGCTTTTATCTACATTTGGCCTGTAAAGCACTTAAAAAAAAATGAGGAGTGTGTTGCATTTTCCTGTGAACAAAGATCATAGAATATGTCAAGTTGGAAGGGACTCATCATCACATTTTAGGTAGTCCTGCTGGGACTACCTACATCTAAACCATGTGACTAAAGAGTGTCACTGAAGGTAGTAACTTAAATCTGCCCTCTTTCATTTTAAAACCATTCCCCCTTATCCTGTCCGTTTGGCCCTTGTTAAAAGTCCGGCTTTCTTGTAGTCCTTTTAGGCACTGGGAGATGCGCTAAGGTCTCCCCAGAGCCTTCTCTTCTCAAGGCTGAACAAGCCCGGCTCTCTGAGCCTGTCTCCTTAGCAGAGCGGCTCCAGCCTTTTGAGCATCTTTGAAGCAAGTCCAGAGGAGGCCACAACAGGTCCACATCCTTCTTATTTTGGGGGCCCAAGAGGACAGAGGACTGCAGGAGGGGTTTCATGAACTGACTAGAGGGGTAGAATCACCTCCCTGGACCTGCTGGTCGTGATGCAGCCCACCATGTGATTGTCTTTCTTGACTGCAAGCGCACACTGCCGTCTCATGTTGAGCTTCTTGTCGGCCAACACCCCCAAGTCCTTCTCCTCAGGGCTGCTCTCAATCTGTTCTCTGCCCAGCCTGTATTTGTATTTGGGATTGCCTGGACCCAGGTGAAGTACCTTGCACTTGGCTTGGTTGAACTTCATGGGGTTGGCATCTGCCTACCTAACAAGCATGTCAAGGTCCCTCTGGATGGCATTCCTTCCCTCCAGCGTATCAACCGAACCACACAGCTTGGTGTCATAGGCGGACTTGCTGAGGGTGCATCAATCCCACTGTCCATGTCACCAACAAAGATGTTAAACAGCACTGGTCCCAATAACAAAGCCATACAGAATGCCACATGTCACTGGTCTCCACTTGGACATCAAGCCATTGACCATAACTCCTTCAGTGTGACCATCCAGCTAATTCTTTATCCACCAAGTGCTCCATCCATTGAATCCATGTCTCTGAAGCACAACTATGGAGTTTTGGAGACTTAGAAAATACATAGTCTTCCAAAACAGATGTATGAGCTTCATGTTTTCAGAAGATGCTTTATACAGAGTGTGTATGTTCTTGTCTTTCTTTCTTAGGTTCCCTTTTCCTTCATCATGGCACATTTGAGGTGATAAAGAACACTGACATTGACCTGGATAAAAAGATACCTGAGGATTACTGTCCTTTGGATGTTCAAATTCCAAGTGATTTAGAGGGATCAGCCTATATCAAGGTTTGCCAGAGAGACTTTAATAATGTAGTTTGGGTTTTGTTTTGGTATTTGTGTGCTTGCAACAAAGAACAAACATCAAATAACGTTCTCTCTTTCATCCAGGTTTCTATTCAGAAACAAGCTCCAGACATTGGTGACCTTGGGACAGTTAACCTCTTTAAGAGACCCATGCTAAAACCAAAACCAGGTATAACTAGCTGTATGTTTTTTGAACATGTTCTCAAGAAATGGGTTTGTGTACAGTGTTTATTTGAAAATCTTAGCATATAGTTGAAACAAAATTACTAGGATTGTGTTGTAAGTATTCTGGAGCACCTTTTGTTAGGTATCGGGAAAAATTTCTTTACTGTGAGAGTGACAGAGCACTGGAACAGGTTGCCCAGGGAGGTTGTGGAGTCTCCTACATTGGAGATATTCAAGACCCGCCTGGACAAGTTCCTGTGTGATGTACTCTAGGTTACCCTGCTCTTGCAGGGGATTTGGACTAGATGATCTTTTGAGGTCCCTTCCAACCCTTGGGATTCTGTGATTCTGTGATTGGAAGTTAGCATGAAACCAAAAGCAAACTGAGGTATTGTGTTTCATCCAGTTACATCCCATTACTTCAACAAACTGAATGTCTGATTGTTCACTCGTAACTTTGGCCAAAATGTGGAATTTGTTTCTGTGCCTCATTTGTTTTCTCTGGATCTGAAACTGCTGGCATTATGTGCACTCGTTACCAATAGCTCACCTGGCAGGTGAGGATTGAGTCATTTGCTATGTACCCTTATTGAAAGCTGTACTTTTTTGGGATTAAAATTTCATCCTTTACTCTTCAGGATTAAAGGAACTGACAGGGGTTTATTTCACAATGGTCTGTGACACAGAGACTTGTGCTGTCTTGACCATAGACAGGATGCTGTACTATACAGATATTTCATATGGTATTGAGGGTACAGCATAGAGCTTATGTGCTTACCCAGACCAGAATCTTCCAAGAATTTGGGCCCTATAACTCCTGTGAAGGCACATACATGCCCTTACCATTATTTGGTGGTTCACTTTAGAGTGAATTTAATAAAGCTAGAAGTATCATTGAAAGTAAATTACAACTTAAGCAGAGCTCACAAAAGGTCTGGAAATGTCATGGACAGTTCCAGTTGGGAGCTGCAATTCACAGTATACATATATGTAAGGTAACACTAATGCATTTTTCTGCTCCATTTGGACAGAAGCTACTGACTACTGTACCTTAGCAATTACTCATAACTACTGAAGTGTCTGGTATCTGAACAAAAAGGTAGCTTTTTCTTACCCTTTCCTTGTATGAACATTGGTTTATATTTTTCAGGCTCTCCCCACTGGCAGACAAAGTTGGAGGCTGCACAGAATGTTCTTTTATGTAAAGAAATCTTTGCCCAGCTCTCACGAGAAGCTGTTCAAATTAAATCCCAGATTCCTCACATTGTTGTGAAAAATCAGATCATCTCCCAGCCTTTCCCAGGTAGGAAACTTTGTAAGACTTCTTAACCTGTTATTAGCTTAAACATGAACTGAAATTCTGATTGGTGAGACCTTTTTAAATGCTCTGCTCTTAACGACAACAAAAAAAGGAACCTTGTTTTTTCAAAGGTTTTGAAAAATCAGAATTTCCCAGAATGGGAATTTTGGTTGCTAGTTGTAGAAGTATCCAATTAATGCACTTTGGTTTCTAATTTACTCACATTTTATTGTGTGGAGTTTGGATTGTTTTACTTTGTGCTTGGTTTTTGTCAGTAGCACTTAAAAGCTGTCAACTGTATTACAGGGAGAGGGTGAGCAGGTGGCTGTGTGGTGCTGGACTTAAACCACAACATGTGTGCACATTACAGTTTGGAGCTGTGGATAAATCAGTGCTGCTGGATTGGGTGCAGGTGGAATTTAAGACTTGAATTAATGGGTCTTGAAAAGAAGAGAGGCCAATACTTTTCAGTGAGGATAATTTAAATAGCATGAAGGTGGCTCAGAGTTGGCTGGTGAATCCTCTGTTCTTACAAGGGGTACACAGCTGATGATATCATGTGAAGAATATGTTTCTGGATTGCTTCAGATTTATAGGATGGTAAATCATTCCTTCTTTGGGGAAGGAATAGGGTCCTGAAGACTCTTCTTTTTGTTTGGGGTCGAGTCATAGAAAATGATGTGAAACCTACCTAGTAGTGAGTAGCTGGCCTGTCAACACTTCAGTCAGTGGCGAGTCTTACCTGCCTTTGTTGCTGTGCTCTCCAACATCATTCTTTGATTTTCTGATTATGGTGAGTACTGGTTGTAGAAATATTGATTATAATACATGAAGAAAAGCAGTTCTCAGTAGCCACTGTGGAAATTGTCTGTGTCCTGATATGTTTTGTGTTTTTTAATCTGCTTTGTACAGGTTTACAGTTGTCTATTTCTCTGTGTCACTCTTCCAATGACAAAAAGTCACAAAAGTCTGTTTCCGAGAAACAGAATCCTGATGATCATCTTTATGTTCTGGAACATAATTTGCATCAGCTTATCAGAGAGGTAATGCATTTATGGTCAAGTACTGAAGATGTTTTGGGCTTTTGGAGTCTTCTACATGGCATGCAGCCCTGTTATAACAACAGGGTGCCACTAGAGGCCAGTCGCTTTCTATCCATTGGTGTGAGGCACCATTCTGTTCAGTTCTAGTGTGTAGAGGTAGTTAGGGAGTTCCAGTTAATGCTTTCATGGAATGCCGGTTCCTTACTTAACCTCAGGCCTGGTGTTCCATTCAGAAAAGCTGTGCAAGGTTTTACCAGTACAGCTCATCAGTTTCCCTTTTTCCTTTGTGTCTAATTGGTGCTTGTCAGGTACTTTAAGTGAGCATCAAGGAAGAACAATCGATGACCATAATAACTTTGCTTCTTTTGAGGTCCGCTTTTTTGCTTCAGTGTCTTAGATTCAGAAGGATGTGGGGTAGGAAGCTGAGCTTTCGTCTATTCAGGAAAGGAGCATAATCTTAGATGCAGTTGTGAAACCATGTTCCAGAGAGTGTTCATCTCCTTAGAGGCACAAGTCATGCAGTCATGTGGACTAGTCTAGTGTTCCAAGCACTGAACTGGGTTTCCTGAGCCCAGCGCCCAGCTCTGTGAGTTTCCTTTCTTAACTTGGAACCAGATGTTAATTTTTTTGTACCCCTTTTTATTTCTAAAATAGTTCCTTTATTTTTTGTTTGACCATCCTGTCTGTCTCCAGAGATGTGTATGAGGCAGACTTACTAGTAGGAGCTACTGCCATACTACCAAACCTTTGTTAGCTAGCACATGTTTTTAAACATCACTTCCCATAAGGTTTGAAAGGGATGCATAGACAGGGGAGGCAAAGTATGAGTGGAAAGCTGCTTTAAAGTGCTGTCAAATTTATAAAGTAAAAATGTTGCACTTTTGGAAAGTATGTATATGTAAAACACCTGACGTGAAGCAGCATATTATAGTATATATATTCTTGCAGATGCATCATTTGGGCACTTCCTTTCATAACTTTGTTTGTTGCAGTGTCACAAGCAAACCCTGAGCTCAACAGTGATGCCACATCCAGCTAGTGCACCTTTTGGCCATAAGAGAATGAGACTTGCAGGACCCCAGGCTTTTGATAAAAATGATATCAGTTCTTTACAGTCAAATGAAGGCCTTCTGGAAAAGATAATAAAGCAGGCAAAGCACATCTTTCTGAGACGCAGGTAGGTCACAAGCTGTTCTTGTTGCAATTAAATGTACCATTATGTAGAATACAATTGATTTTTTTTTCAGTGTTCTTAGAACTAGGAGCTACTTCCTTCACTGTTAAAATAGTCTATTTTTAAGTACTAGGAACCAATAACACATCAGGAAATACGAGCAATAAGCAGTTGGCTAGTAAAAAAGAAAAGGAATGGGGTTTCTTAGAGATCTCTGTGACAGCTCTCACAGCTGCTGATAATTGTCCCTACTTTTCTGAAGCTGCATAAATCTTTTTTAGTATTCTTTCCTGTGCAGTAGCTCATTCTAAGTAATACCACTTCAGTACTGCTGCTGAGTGCATGTGACATGTACCAAGTAAACAGGTGCTCCATTAGCACCAAAGTGGTGCTGAAGTAGAACTTTGTTTCACACAGTTTATTAAATTTCCTTTTTTATCTTTCTGGTGTGCCACCAAAAGAAAACCTAACAAACTTATAACCTCCTCACTTCCTTTAATCCAGATAAGAGCTCAAGCTGTCTAGATAACTGTACATGATTATGTCTTTATCTTCTAGAACTGCTCGAACCATAGACAGTCTGGCCAGCCGTATTGAGGATCCCCAGATTCAGGCCCACTGGTCCAATATAAATGATGTTTATGAATCCAGTGTTAAAGTTCTTATAACTTCTCAAGGATATGAACAAATATGCAAGTATGTATGAAAGTGCCTGTGCCTTTCTAGTTGTAGAAGCATGCAGCAGTGTCAGAGCGTGTTCAAGTTGGGTTTTACAGCTTTAGGTTCTCTTCAGGCAGACAACTAGGAACCCCTTATTTCTGTGTGAGTGTTTGGTTTTGAGTTGTGGGGGAACAGCCACCCTAAGAGAATCTTCACCCAGTTTAAACTTTAAGGAAGAAACTGAAGTTCTTAACCAGCACATTTCCCTTTCAATGTGGGAATTGAAGGTGAAACTGGCTGTTTAAGGGAGGGTGGGTTGCTTTGTATAGAGATAGATGAATATAAGGTATCTTTGTATGTGCTGGATTCTGAACTTCCAGTCTGGTCATGGACAGCTAGTCAGTGCTCAGTCCTAGCTCTGTTGCATAGCTACTGAAATGTGGAACTTATGTAATTCATCCCCTTAGTTACACACTGTGTCTTCAAAATAAGAGATTTCATATGCCAGAAATGAATGCATGCTGACCAGCAGTGAATGATCCAGTGTCTTCACAGTGGATGACCCAGCTGTTCTTATTACATTTTCTACTTTGAGCTTTTCTACTTTGACCCAGCTGTTTTTTCTACTTTTCTACAGCCCTCTCTGGCTGTGTACACACTGTGGAGCAGACTGTGGTCATTGGTGCGATTTGCAGTCTTAACTTCCAGAGTACCTGTTCTGCCCAAGTGTTGGCTGTAGGTTAGAACAAGCCCCAAGTACACACCATTTTCCTCTGCTCCCCTGCAAGAAAACTCGAGCACAGTGCCATGCAGGAGCTGTGAGGCCCCTCAGGAGGTTCCTTGACCTAAGCAAGCAGTGGACCATATGTGGGAACAGACCACAGAAGATGTTCCCTGCAGTAGAGGGAGCTATTATGAGGGGTGAAACTGAAATATTTAGAGTTGCAGCCTTATTCCATAGGCTTTGCACTATGCTCATCTTAGAGTTGTCTGGAGGAGTTCTGTGCTCTTAGTTTCCTGTTTTCTTAAGGAAATGTAATGCATTTTGAACAAATGTGCATCTTGTCTTCAAAGATCCATTCAACTACAGCTGAACATTGGAGTTGAACAAATCAGAGTTGTGCATAGAGATGGAAGAGTTATTACATTATCCCATCAAGAGCAGGAATTGCAGGATTTCCTTTTATCTCAGGTAGATTCATATACATTCTTCTTCCTTTCTTGTAATGTTTGGGAAACAGAAGAAGTTAGAATCTTACCTTTATCTGTGTAGAAAAACTTTATTTAAAGATAGTGAAAATAGGAAGGTAGGTGACTGAATTTTTCAGTATGTTTGTGTAGTGTCTTTAGCAACTGAAACTAAAATACAATGCCAGGTTTTACTAAGGTCAGTAGTAATAATAATTTTTCTCCTCCCATTTGAAATACATTTTTTTATGCTATTCATCATGAGAACACTTAAGATTTTTGCTTACTTCAGGACAAGTCAGTGAGAGTCATAGCAGACAATAAGGTACTCAATATATGAAACTTACTGCAACCAAGACCTGTCTAGAGATCTTAATGAGCCCACAATTACTGTGGTTTCAGCATTGTCTTGTTAATGTTCACTTTGCATCAGCCATTACTAAATCAGCTGATATTTGAATGAATATGAATGTTTTCTTAATTGCTTAGAGCAAGCTGCTGGTTTTAGTTAGAAGTGACTGTGTCCCTACTATGCATTATAAATAGTCAAAGTACAGGTCTTTAATAACAGTGGTTGACCTGTTGCAGTTAGTGAAACTCCGCGACACAGAAAACAAGTTGAAACAGATTCTGCTGAAGGCACCTTTTTGGTGAAGTGTTTTCAGACTTGTTCACAGAGAACTGCTGAACAGTGCTAGCTATTTCTTTGTTACAAGTGTGAAGTCACGATACAGAAAAATGTTAGCATTTAAACTTCTAAGCTGTTAAAGCTCAATACTTGCACTTGAGCATTAGTGGGAATAATCAGGCACCTGAGAACCACAACTTTTCTTTCCCAGAGTGTGCTGTGAGAATAATATCACAGATTTTATATATTTTTCCAGCAGAAGTCTCATTTCCATTCAAAGAAAGAATTATTTCCAAGCCCTGTTTGTATCACTTGAATTAGTTCTTGAGACCTAAATAAAGGCTTTTGTAACTTGAAAGCAATACTTAAATAAATTGCAGAAGCCCATATAGCTGTGAAAGATTTATCTAACTGCATAGTGTGCTTAATACAGTGGTCTTCTCTGTGTGCAGAAGAAAAGAAGTTGGGTAAAACCAGGAATCAATTATTTCTGTGGCGTGCAAATACTGACCAGAAGATGAACCTCTTGTTACCTTTCAGATGTCACAGCACCAAGTCCATGCAGTTCAGCAACTTGCGAAAGTTATGGGATGGCATGTGCTGAGTTTCAGTAATCATGTTGGTCTGGGACCGGTGGAGAGCATTGGCAATGCATCAGCAATAACTGTAGCATCACCAAATGGAGACTATGCCATTTCAGGTAGTGTCTTCTCTTGTGAATGTATGGAAAATCTTAACATTAAGTGAATTCTACAGGGTTTGTATGTCTCTTTCTGGGAGAGTCTCTTGAATTTCATTGAATAATGTAAATTTATAGCAAAATATTCTAGAAGCAATCTCTTTTGTGTATGCAGTTGACACCTAAATAGTATCAATACTTTGCTCAGTAAGCCATGTAATATAAACCTGATTTAGTTTACAAAGGCTTGAAACTATTTCTTAGAATTAGCATTGAAAAGCCAGATTACAGAAACCATTAAGATCCTGAGAGAAGGGAACAAGGCAAACAACACCATCACAGCTGTGGACTTAATGAAAACAAATGTTGGTCTCTTCAGGGATCTTCTTGGAAGAATCCTATGGAATACCATCCTATGGGGTGGAGGGAAAAGGGGTGTGAGAGAGTTGTTTCTTTTTTTTTTCCTAAGTATCACATCTTTCAGGTTCAAGAATGGCCATTTCTTTGTGCAGAAAGTTGTGCAAAGGTGACCAAAGATCTGTGTGTATGAACAGGGAGCTCATAACTAAACTCATGACATAAAAAGGAAGCTGCAAGTGATTATAGGCAGGACCAGTTACTCTGGAAGATAGACTATCCAAACATGCATTGATGTGGATAGGAAGGCTAAAGCCCATCTGGAGTTGAATCTGGTGGGGAATGTATAGGGCAACAAGAACTTCAACAGGTAGGTCAGCAGCAAAAGGAAGACTAGGGGAAATATGGGCCTGCTGGTAAATGGGGAGGGGACCTGGTGGCACAGGACATGGAGAAGGCCAAGGTACACAATGTCTTCTTTGCTTTCATCTTAAGACTGGACTTCAGGCATCCCAGGTCCCTGAGACCCATAGGAAATTTTGGAGCAAAGAGGGCATACACAAGTTCATGGGACCAGGTGGGATGTATCCATGAGTGCTGAGGGAGGCGACTTATATCACTGTAAGGCTGTTCTTGATGACCTTTGAAAGGTCATTGTGATCAGAAATGATTCCCAAGGACTGGAAGAAGGTAGATGTCACATCCTGTATTTAAGAAGGAGAATCTGGGGAACTAGTCTGGTCAGCCTCACTGCAATTACTAGGGAGATGTGGCAAAAGCCAGCCCCATGAGCAGTTTACAAACTGTTAAGGAAAAGGTGATGATAATGATGGGGAGTAATCACCATTGATTTATGAAGGAGAAATTATGTTCAATCGGCCTGATTGTCATCTCTTTGTGGAAGGTTGGCTTGGTAAGTGAGGGAAGAGCTAACTGTTATATCCCCAACTGCTTATGTAAAATACAAACACAGACACGCACCACCACCCAACATCACAGCACAAAAACCTGTCCAAGCCAAGTCTTGTGGAATTTTGTGATTAAAAGTAACACCTATCCTGAGTGACTCCATCGCTCTCCATCTGATGTAAATCCACTAGAAATATCTTTTTGGTCACGGTTTTCAGCAGAATGGTGGGAATACATCCAAGGTAAGATTTGGCCGAGAAGCCCTTTGCCCTTCCTAGCATCATTAGGGAAAAATAAATGCGTTTGTAAGCTGTATGTGTATGGGGGTTATGTCAGATGTTTCTCTGGTGTGCTCTGACCAGAACATGCAGTGCTAAAGCAACAAAATCAGAGAGAAATGGGAGACCAGAAGGAGAAAATTCAAAGAGAAAACATTAATAATAATTAAAAGGTAATTTCCCTTGTTTGCTTTCAGCATGTTTGGAATTGAGTAGGAGTAATGTATAGCATACATGAGGAAGGATGTTTAATATGAGGAATTCTTACAGTATAAAAGTGCTCACACAATCTCTGTTCATTACAGTGCGTAATGGCCCAGAAAGTGGCAGCAAAGTTATGGTTCAGTTTCCACGGAGTCAGTGCAAGGATCTTCCCAAAGGCGATGTGCTGCAGGACAACAAGTGGAATCATCTTCGAGGGCCCTTCAAGGAAGTACAGTGGAATAAAATGGAAGGGCGGAACTTTGTCTATAAAATGGAACTCCTGATGGCTGCCCTAACTCCGTGTTAATAATCCATCTGCCTCTCCCTGCGGCTTGGAATCATCACTGAGCTGCATACAATCACTGCTGAGCAGCAAAGGGAAATGGGAGCTATAACACAATGCAAGAAAGCAAAGCCAAATGTATTTCCTGTACAAATATGTTCATTGTACTGTTTCTAATAAAACTTTTTTCAATAACATCTAAAATAAACTTCTGGGAAGGTTCGTTTCAGCTCTTTCTTTGCAGATTGCTGTCTAAAGTAGCAGAGCTGAGTCACTGATGTATTTTTCTTTTATTAAATCAGTTCAGTAGTTCTTTGCTATATGAAAGGTGTCTGCTCAGAGTCATTCCCTTCCCTCTCATGCTCCTACTTTTCTCAGCAGATCTTTTTGTAAGTATTACTGAGAGATGAAAATTACTAGAATGGAATTGTGCTATTGTGAAGCCTTAATGGCTGGGACCACAAGGAATGGCTGTCTTGGGGGAAGCTAACGGACTCGTTTGATGAGAAGTGGGACAGCAGAGGAGAAGCAGAGCTCTCTTGTCAAAAATTAAGGCTAAAGAAAGCTGGGTGACATTCTTGAGCTGGAGTTTGAACATGGATGTGGCTTCTGGGTGATCCATTTCTTTTTTGAGAGATACATTTGATGGCAATTCTTGAGAGCGCTACGAAGTCACAGCTTTTGGCAAACATCTTTCTGATGGCTACAGGTGAGCCTGTGCGGTTGCTGGTTACTTTGTTTCTGTTTTCTGTCCTTGTTTTTTGCAGGTATGTAGAAGGAAGGGTCTTACTCTGCTTGCAAGACTCTGACAATTGGAGTTTGGGTATGACATTTCTAAATTCATGTCCGGATAGCAGCAGGTAACTCACGCAGTACCCCTTGCATCCCCACAGATTGGTTTGTTTGCTTGTTTGGGTTTTTTTCCTGCACTGTCGTTTATCATCTGGGGAAACAACAATATCCTGAAGATCAGCTCTTGAGTTCTTTGAAAATAAAAGTAGTCGCATTTTTGTCTCTTGGTTGTGCTTGTAGCCTTCTTGAAGCTTCTAGTAAGGTATTGCACAAAGCTTTTGTTTGATGATTAATTGCTAAAGATCTTTTCAAAACCTGTCTGTATGAACTGGTTCAGATTTATGTCCATATTATGTGTTACAAAGTATGAGCAAATATGTATACAAGAGAACATTTCACACATAGAATGCTTGCATTGAACATCATACTTTGTGACAGTTGTTATTTTGCTGTATTCTTGAGCAATAAAGAGTAGTAGTAGGAAATAATGTATTAAGCAACTGCTTGTGGCAAGCTGCTGCTCAGTGTCTATCCAAAGCAACTGTTGTACTACTGTTGGTGTTTGCCACTGTGGAGCATCAGTTCCTTGAATATTTCAGTTCCTTGAAGTACCTGCTTCTGTGTGGCTGAGCTATGAGAGAGAAAGGGTTTTCCTTTCAGGTTTCAGTGAGTTTCTCACGATATCTTATAGAAAATGAAAAAGTGCTGGTTGAAAATACTGTTTATTGTCTTGAAAGATGGGTGAATCACACACAACCCCTGTGATGCCAGATCTTGTATTGCTTGACTAGCCTATGATTACAGGTGGAGAGGGGGTTCTTTGATGAACAGTTCAGCCATCAGCTTGATGCATCTGTTCATGCATCTGATTATAAGAGGCTCTTTGGACTTGACAACACAACAAATCTTCTCTTACTAATAATTAGAAGATGAGTGTATGAAACTTAAGTGTATGAAACTTAAATGTGTCTTTGCACTTCACTGTTCTTAACCTAGTTGACAGGTCTGCATATAGTGATAGCCTTCTCTTCAAACAAGCTCTTCATTACCAAGCAATAGGATCGCTTTGGGGCTATTAGGATCTCGCACTTGCAGGATTTGCCTCCTGAAAGGAAGCAATGGATGCAAGAGGACTTGTGTTGCAGAAGTGCAAGCACTGAACATTAACAGTGAAGACATTTGTCAGGGTTTCCAGGCCTAGATGAAAAATGAATAAAGAATTATTAGGGGGACTTGGAGAGTCTGTCTTTTAGTGTTGAGTACACAGGGATTCCAAGTTTCAGAATGAAAAATGGACTGATTAGGCTTCTAACAGAGTCCTGTAATGCTTGGTAGTGCATCTTCGAACATGAAATGAAGACATTAGTGGATGATTAAGACCTTTGAAATTGATTGCCAAAGCAATCTTGTGAATTTTGACATCTCTTTAATTAACATTTAAAAACAAAATGCCTTAATCCCTTTGATCATTTGGAATGCTCTAAATATTAAGTTTGCTGCTGTTCTGCATGTTACAAGTGAAGTAAGAATAGCTATTAGTTTCTAAACTTCCATTTTAACAGCTCGCCGTAAGACTTTCAATACTTCAGGTACCTCCAGTGTAGCAAGAAACTGCTGCAGACAGCTTAGCCTCGTGGTCTGTATATTAAATATTACTGAGATTAATAATGCGTACGGACAAACATCAGTTTCAGAAAATGGGAGTATTTTATAAGTGATCCTACCTACATAGTGAGCCTGCTAAGTTCTGGGTAAAATGTGTGGGTGAGGAATTGTCTATAGGCAAGCAGTACACAGGCTAACTGTACTGTATGTCCTCACTGAATATTACTTAGATGCCTGTTGTTCATCTAGGATATTGCTACCTAAAATTGAGGTTGGCACCAGTGTCAGTAGCCAAGGATGGGCACCAGAAGTTGTATCCTTAGCTAAGCTAGGAGAGGGAGAACAGCGGTGCTAGTGGGAAACCTCTCGCTGCTCTTACAGTGCATCTTCAATTGAAGATTTTTATATGGTCATTTCCTACTTTGATCCCAGCTTTCAAATTTTGGAGTTTGAAAGTGATCTCTCCAATTCCAGCCATGCATTCCAATGGTCATTCATGTCTGTATACGTTTCCTGACTTTGCCTTTGGCAATTACACTATTCAAGTCAGAATTAGCAGACAGTAATGGTGTTATATGTAAGCTGTACTTGACATGCTTTCTAAATAAGTGTAGCAGAGCACCTGCTATATCCTCACCTTAATGAATAACTTCATATTCAAGTGCTAACAGTGATGTAAAAAAGTCTAGATAAACAGAAAAAATACTAATGTTTTCCATATGCTATATGGATACCTCACAAGTAGTTCAAGCTTAGTGATTGAAACAGACGTAGTTGCAACTTCTTTTGTGTTGTCAAAGCTTAGTTCAAAGATACAGAAGATCAGGAGCACATACTTAAAGTGAGGAATTAGAGCAAGCTGCTACTTTGTCAAGCTGCGCTGTAGCAAGGATTTTTATTTCTGTTCTTTGATTTCCCACCTTTTGTGACCTGCTCTCAAACAGGAAGGATGCAGGAAGCAGCAACCAGCTGAATCTGGTACCTGAATTTATGAGTTGGTGGGAGGCCCTTTGTACTGCAAAAGACTGGTTAATCCAGGGATGACTTTTTCAAGGTACTGTGTACAGGCTGCTTTGGAAAAAGCCTGTTTGGTGCCTTCCTCCATCATTATGCACTTGGTGAGAAATTCTCTGGCTTTCCATATCTGACCCTTAGTACCTCTGCATTATAGTCCCTGCCTAGAGGGGAAGCTCTGTCAGCCTGCCCTGTGAAAGGTTTGCAGACAAGTGAGCTGAAGCATTAAGAGGCAGTAGCAGCAGTTTGGCTCAAGAAGCCATTGGCAATCAGACTAGTCCGTGGTCTCTTATGTTTTTGAGGTTTATTTCACACTGCAAAATAGTTCTCATTACAAAAGCAAACCAGGATAATTTGGAGCTCGGCCAGGTCAGTGCTTTCTCGCTCACAAAACCAAACGTTATTCCAGCCAGCAGATCTGCAGGTGGAGAATGTAAGTGCAATATGCAGATTCAAGAAGACATTAGTTCAATCACTTCATGTTTTCTTACAACGTAGGAAAGCAAAGGCAGCTTCTCAACAAGAGCAACTTCAGAACTCTATTTGTAAATAGCAAATCTCTAAGTAATGCTGTATCATTTTTTCTTCCCAGATAAGAGTATTTGACAGTAGGTTTGCAAAGGACTTGACATCTTTCACAATGAAACTGTTTTGTGTTTTGCCCCCCCTCGTGTGTGATGTCTCAGTATTTCATCTGACACCTCTAATCACTATAGGCAGTGTCCTCTTCAGTGCCTGTGCGTGGCTGCTTGTTTAACAACCTCCTATAGTCGTGTCATGAAACGTGTGTTAATATCCTGGAGCAGTGCAAACACTGGGAAACGTAAGTGGGGAACTTTGACCAGCTCGGCGTTGTTTCAAAGGCAGTTTTGTCTCATGAAGGCTTGGAGTTTGTGTTCATTCAGGAAATTCCATATGCCCCAAACTAGCAGCAGAGGCGCAATAAACAGGATTCAGTCCTTGCAATTAATTTTTTAATATGATACTGTAATTAGACGTTAAATTTATTATGTTGAGGGATGCTAATGGCTGCTCTGTCTGTAATAGGAGACTTGCTGTAGCCAAAATACAGGAGTCTTTCAAGACCATGATCATTTCCTTTCTGGGTTGCTCTTGGAGGCTTAGTTGGTTGGTTTTAAGAGTGGTAGAGGCTGTAGATTTTATTAATGAGCCACAAAAATGTGTTCGTGCTCAGCATGAAAGCATACTCTTCCTTCCTTTGACCTTGGTTAGCAGAGCTGAAAACCTAACAGGTCAAAACAGCTCCATCAGACACTGCTGGTTTAAAGTCTAATGAGTTTGCAAGTCAGGATGTTTCTACAGCAGCCACAAGCATGTTACCTTTAAGGTTTCTTCTCCCTTTCTTTGCCAGTGCTTTTTCCTGAGGTAGAATTGTTATTTTTGCTATGAGACAGTCCTTGGCTAACACTCAGTGGTTTCCAATTCAATCTCTTCAGTTGTACTTGCTGCAAAGAAAAGGGTATTATTATTGATTGGCAAATGCATTGGAAGGCCAGCGTTCCAAAATTAACAACGCTGTGTTAATAGCTGAGACATTTTGAACTTTTTAATATTAGCTCAAGCTTACTCATCTGCAATTAGGTTTTAAATATACCATTTCAAAGCATTTAAGTGCACAAAGAGTCCCTCACAATCTTGAAGTGACACTGGTTTCTTCTGATACAAGACTAAAGGCACTATGAAAAGTCCTTATACCTCTCTTCATGACTTCTGAAAGGAGGGCTCTGATAAGGTGAAACTGAGGCAGACGATGGATCCCTGCTTCAGATTGTGTTCTGGGAGATGACAGAGCAAGTCGCCAGAGCTGTGGCTTTCCTGAACTCTGCCAGATAACTGTGTTTGATTGGGCTCTGTAGGAAGATTGGCTTTAGCTGGAGGAAGAGGCTTTATCCAAACAAGAGCTGGTGTATTCTGGCACGACAGCAAAATTTTCAGTAGCTACAGAAGGGTGTGTGCACTGTGAACACAGCAGCAGCCCTTACATCTGTGCGTGAGCAGCAGAAAGGAAGAGGCAGCTCGAGTCGAATTCATCTCTTCTCGTACTAGGCTTTGCAGAGTTGACACAAAGTCATGAGGCTTAAGACTCTTGAGTATCTGCATTGGTCTTATAAAATACTGATGCTTAGGCTGCTTGTTGTAACCTAACAGCACTTACAGAAGAAATACAGACCTTTTACCTATAGGGCAAGAAACCACTAATGGATCTGCACTTATAAAGAAGGGAGGTGAATGCCTGAAATGTTTTGAAGTGGTAAAAGAAACCCCCTGTCCCAAAGATGTGCCCAAAGCTTGAGCCCAGGCCGGTAGCTTGGCACCTGGTCTTGCTGCCTGGGCCAAATATCCCTGCTTGTGGCTTGGAAATGTCTTCCTAATATGTGAATCTTCCTTTCTGTGCAACCCTGGAGTTCCCTTGATCTGCTTTTTATGATGGGTGTCTTTAGTGCGCGTAAAGAGTCTGGGTTTGATGTTAGTCAGTGTTCACTGGAGTCCACAACTGGACCAAATACGAGGACAGATGAAAGGGGTGGTTTGGGAGGAGAGGGATGGGTGCAGCCTCCATGAAGTGAGGTGAGGCCACTCCGAATGGCTTAGGAGATACCCTTCAGTGCAGACCCTGAGAGCACTACTGATGCTCTTGACTTTGTCTTCTCTCCTCTGATGGGGGGTTATTGCAGCTCTGGCCTTTTCTCCCTAGATTTTGCAGTTAGCAATGTTGGGAAGTGTTTTATAGTTTCTGATGTAAAACATATAAGGTGGGTATCCAGTGGATTGTTATGCAACTAAATACCTATTATTCAGTCACTTCAGCTAGCAAAGAATTGAGCAGGGTAACTGAGCTGAGCCCTTCCAGGCTTGTTTCTCAGTGTCCCTGCTTAGCACCTTTATGGCTCAAATCACAAGTGAACTTTAGGGTCAAAATTCAGACTTCAAAGCCCTATACCTTGACTGCATTCTTAGAGAGATACCTGTTAGTTTGTGTGTCATCTTCTTCTGAAATAGATGCAGGGATTTATTACACAGCCACATGAAGCAGACCAAAATGGCAGATACAGCAGCAAGAAATGCAAAGAGAACTGCTACAAAATGTAAATCTTCATAGATAATCTCTGCAGGGAGGAGAGAAAAAAGTCATATTATTAAATTGATTATGAGCAGATTCATGTTTAAACACTGGGTAAAGCCAAGAACTCCCATCTAGTTTGTACCGTAAACGTTGACGATGATGGTGCCGTAGGTGTTGGTTCCGTGCTCCTCTGTTACAGTGATAAAATAGTAGCCAGCATCTCTCATGCCCACATTCAGGAGCTGTATAGAGCCGTTTTCAAAAGTGGTCACTCTGTCCTTGTAGGCTGTGGATATGTTGACGTAATTCCCACTTTTCCACTCAACGATTTTGGTGGTGCCCCAGGTTGACACGTGCTTCCACTCAATGGTGGCAACACCTCTGCAAGAGTATTCAACTGAGAGGAGGATGTTCTGTGCTACTGTTGCATTGATGTTGGGTTGTGGGACAACTAACGATACCCCTCCAGGAGCTGAAAGAGAAAAGAGGGTGATGGGTGTGGAGATGATGCTGCACCAACCGTCCAGTGCAGGATGGGGCCTACCTATCTTGGTGACTGTTTTAAGAGAGGATGGATTATAGAATCATAGAATCATAGAACAGTTAGGGTTGGAAAGGACCTTTAGATCATCAAGTTCCAACACCCCTGCCATGGGCAGGGACACCTCACACTAAACCATATCACCCAAGGCCTCGTCCAACCTGGCCTTGAACACCGCCAGGGATGGAGCATTCACAACCTCCCTGGGCAACCCATTCCAGTGCCTCACCACCCTAACAGGAAAGAACTTCTTCCTTATATCTAATCTAAACTTCCCCTGTTTAAGTTTTAACCTGTTACCCCTTGTCCTATCACTACAGTCCCTAATGAAGAGTCCCTCCCCAGCATCCCTATAGGCCCCCTTCAGATACTGGAAGGCTTCTATGAGGTCTCCACGCAGCCTTCTCTTCTCCAGGCTGAACAGCCCCAACCTTTACATACCTCCTTTCTGCTGATCATAAAAGGAAGAGACACACTTAAATTAAAGACTACAGATTTTAATCAGTGATAATAATGAGAAACTTTTCCATTATATAGGACAGGTAATTGCATGTATTCCAGTGTTTGGATACCCAAGCAGAGACAGTTTGGAAGAATCTTTTGGGGTAAGGGAACATAACATTGAAAATTGAGCAATGCTTTTGTATTTATCAGTAACTGGCTTTCCTTTAAAATCCTGCATTTAAGTGTGAAGTTTAACCACCAGCTTTCATAAAGGCAGCCAGTTACACGCCATTGCAGATGAACCACATGAAATCAAAGGTACGCATTCCATGTGAAGTCAGGGGCTTCATGTTCCGGATGATTTCCAGACAGAAATTCACTTAAAAGAATATTTAAGTCTCCTCTAGTTCCTACTGATGTGATTCTGGAACCTTTCATAACACTGTGAGACTCAACTGGCCATCTAGATTAATGCGTAACTGTAATAACTTCTGCTTGTGTGGAGGTATTTCTCCATGAAACTCAGTATCAACACCAAACATTTGAGTTCCAATTGGCACTAATATATATATATTTAAATAAATAGTGGCTTGTTTGAGACACTTGGCTAGAGACTGAAATCCTGTTATCTACACGCAGAAATCAAACCAGACAGAAGGCGAATAAATCACAGAGCAAGCCTCAGTGCTGAATGCCTTTCCCTGGGTTGTCTTGGAGCAGCTCACTCACTCTCCTCTTGTGCTGTGGGGACTGCCTGATGGCAAGAGCAGAATGGGGAAAGTAATGCAAATGTCTAGGACCCAGTGGAGAGGGAGGATAAGACCCTCAGTTGTGCTGAAGGGACCCCTGGGGATGGTTCTGGAGGTTCTGCAGAGTCTTCAGGGAAAACAATGGTTAAAAAAAAGCAAGGAAAGAAGAATCTCAAATGGGAATAAATTGTCTTTAAAAATCTTACCCCAAAATAAGCCACCCCCCTCTCTCCCCCCACCATGGCCAAAACCCCAAAGCAACCACAAGTGGGGAGAGATGGATGCATGAACTAGAAGCTAACTTCACTCTTTTGGGGATCTGTAGCAGAATTCAGAAACTCTACTGGTCGAGGTGAGGCAGGGAAGCTGGAGAAGCCAGTTTGATTCCCAGGTCCTCACCGATAGGACCAGCCTAAAGCTATAGCCACTCTTATTTTTGTAACTGGGGACTTAGGCTCTTTCCAAGATAACACCCCTGGGATTTGCCCTTCATGGACATCTTGTGTGCATGCTGCCAAGGCCTCTTGCAGGGACGTGACGCTTTCCAGGAAGCCCAGAGCATCCTCAGCTAAGCTGCAGCTCAGCCTGTGTGCAGGAGAGACTCACCAGAGCCCTGACAAAGGGCTTGTGCCAGCCGCAGAAACAGAACAGATGGGAACTTCTGGTAATCACTGCAAACTGTTCCAATTGTTTTCTGCTCCATGTGTTTGTTTGGAGGCCTTTTGCACTGTTTCTGACCAGCCAGGAGCTGAGTGTCTCATCACAGTGGCTCTTTTATGTTTTGATAAAGGCACGGATTTGTTCTGGATAGGTGATTGCAAGGTAAAGGCAAAAAAAAAAGACACAAATAGAAATCCTTCCATCCCTGTCCAGCGCACGAAGCCAAACAAGGCAGTGCAATATCTAACCATGCAAAAATGGTTTTAATACACAGTCTGCCCAGATCACCTGAACCGGTCTGATCCAAACCGAGCTGCGCAGCCTGGAGAGCAAACATCCCCCCGGCAGCGCCCTGGCTTGCACAACCAGCCCCTTCTCAGCCGGTAAAACACGCACCGAGGAGAAGCGGTGAGTTTGGAGTTGCTGCACACTGCTCCTGCGCTCCAGAGCATCGGCCTGGCCCAGAGCCGGAGCGGGAAGAGCGGAAAAAGTGGGAAGAGTGGGAAGCGCGGCTCCGTGTGCCTGCCGGGAGCGGGTGGGGAGGGCCGGCCCCTTTGTGCAGGAGCCCGCGCATTGGGGGACAGCGCTAAAACCGAGCTCTGCTCCTCCACCTTTTGGTGTCCTGCTTCTGTGTCACCTTGATGATGAAGAGGACGCGGTGTCAAACCAGACCCACCGGTGGCACTGCCCACCCTGGTCCTCCCACGAACCTCGCTGGGAGCTGCCCCGGCCACGCTCGGCCCGCGGGGGTGCAGGGTTGAAATCCACCTCCCTGCCGCCTTTCCAGAGCCAACCGAAGCCCTTCGGGCTGGTCAATCGGGACGCGCTGCCTCCTCCATTCCTTATCCCCTCCGCTCTTGGAAAAGCGGGGAAGGGTGGCGGCTGCTCGGGATCTCGCCCCGCTTCCCGGCTCCGGACTGGCACCGCTTCCTCCGAGCGGGACGAGCTTTCCCCGACCACTTCCAGCATGAGGAGAGCAGCGCTGCCAGCCTGACACCCGTACCTCGTCCCCATCCCCTTTCCCAGCAGATATTCCCAGGCACTCCCGGTCGGGTTAGGAAGAGCCCCCTCTGGGCTCTGCACCGCCCGCGCCAGCGCTGAGGCCGAGCCGACGGTAGTGCGGAGAGGAGGAGGAAGAGGAGGAGGAGGAGGGAAGAGCCGGAGGGGGGGGGGGGGGGGGGGGAAGCGGAGGGGAGAAGGGACGGAGGCGGACACTTACTCTGCAGAGCCCACCCGGCCGCCAGGCAGAGGGTGACGGTCCCCACGACGATGCCCCGTCCCCGGCAGCCCTGGAGCGGTCTCATCAGACAGAAGCCGGTGCCCCAAGGGTTGCATTTAAGCGGCTGGGCCGGCCAGAGCGGCCCGACCCCGGGGGCTGCCCGCCCCAGGCCTCTTCCTCGCTCCCTTCCCTCCTCTTCCTCCCGCTCCTGCTCCCGGCTCCCCCCCGGCTCCTGCCGCACCGGCTCGGGCTCTCCCACGCCTCACACCCCGCGATCCTCCGATACGGATTGAAGATGCAATTGGCTGAGGAAGGGAAAGCGCTGCCCGGCCGCCTGCCATCGCCCAGCCAGGAAATGAGCGGTGATGGGCGGCCGCGGGGGACGAGCCCAGCGCTGGGGCACTCTGCCGAGGATGCCCTTTTGTGTGTGACTGCCAAGGAAACACGCACCCGCGAGGGAAATGTCCCTCCAGGGTGTTAGAAATGACTTCATTGCCCCGGGGAGACTGGTGCTGCTGCGGGCAAGGCGGCGGCTCTGGGCAGCAGCTCTGTGGCTTCAGGGGCCATCCCTCATGGAAACGAGCCTGGTCCTCATCCCACCATACCCAGCACAAGCGCTGGGTGCTCCTCTCTCCCTTCAATCGTCTTCCGGAGAAGGTGCCCAGAAAGGCCTGTCCTGATTTCAGGAAGGCACAGGACAGCATGAGTGAGGGGGAAATGTGATTAGAAAACATGTGAGTGCCCCGATCCTGAGCATCCATCCTCGTGTCAGGGGCGAATGCTGTTGCCCAGAAGCCATATGAACCCCAGGAGAGCCACCCCCATGACTGGGAGAGAGCTACACACCAGGGTAGCCCTTCTGCAGATCTTCCATGCTCTTCTTCCTCCCATTTCCCCCCCCTCAAGTTCTCTTTAGTAGAGTATGGGTAAAGGAGACACCTTGGTGCACTGGTCAGTACGGGCTGCTCCAGGTGGGTGAGAGGAGAGGGCAATGACCCATGCAAGGAGGGATGGATGGGGTCTGCCAGAGCCCCATCTCCCACTGCCCTGTATGGGCTGGTGCAGGTTTCCCTTTGTGCTGCCTGTCTGTGAGGATGACGGGGGGGTCCCACTGGGGTTCTGGGTGGCTGAAGCATGGCCCTGGGCAGGGGACTCAGCAGAAGAGAGGCTTAACACAGGGGCTTTAGAAGCGCGACACCATCATGTGCAGCCAGGTCAAAGCCTCTGCTTGACATTAGAGTTTCTTATGTTCTTAGAGGGGACTTCTAGGCCTTGGGTCAGGCCTTGGCAAGAGAGGGTGAGGTCTGCTTGTACTCCAGGGGCCATCTTTTATTAGGATGCAATAAAATCTCCAGCTTCTCTGACATATGGTGCATCTCTTGAAGCTTCAGCAATGGGAATCAGAGGCAGAGACAGCAGGAGAGCCTGCAGAGGCCACCTATGAAATGCTTCCCCTCCACTCCATCTATCTGAGCTGCTCCTGTGCTTTGCCAAATCCCCTCTGCTGTATCAGGCCAACACTGTGCCTGGGTGTCCCTTAGAATCATAGAATAGTTAGGGTTGGAAAGGACCTTAAGATCATCTAATTCCAATCCCCCTGCCATGGGCAGGGACACCTCATAGTAAACCATATCACCCAAGGCTCTGTCCAACCTGGTCTTGAACACTGCCAGGGATGGAGCATTCACAACTTCCCTGGGCAACCCATTCCAGTGCCTCACAGTAAAGAACTTCTTTCTTATATCCAAACTGAACTTCCCCTGTTTAAGTTTTAACCCATTGCCCCTTGTCCTATCACTACAGCCCCTAATGAAGAGTCCCTCCCCACATCCCTATAGGCCCCCTTCAGATACTGGAAGGCTGCTATGAGGTCTCCACGCAGCCTTCTCTTCTCCAGGCTGAACAGCCCCAACTTTCTCAGCCTATCTTCATACAGGAGGTGCTCCAGTCCCCTGATCATCCTCGTGGCCCTTCTCTGGACTTGTTCCCACAGTTCCATGTCCTTTTTATGTTGAGGACACCAGAACTGCACACAATACTCCAGGTGAGGTCTCAGGAGAGCAGAGTAGAGGGGCAGGATCACCTCCTTCGACCTGCTGGTCATGCTCCTTTTGATGCAGCCCAGGATACGGTTGGCTTTCTGGGCTGCGAGCGCACACTGAAGCCGGCTCATGTTCATTTTCTCATCAACCAACACCCCCAAGTCCTTCTCCGCAGGGCTGCTCTGAATCTCTTCTCTAAAGAGAACATTCTTAAGAATGTTCTTAAGAAAAAGTAGTGGGGCCCTTTCCCTGGGAGAGATCTCCACTGGGAAAGTTTCTTCCTGATCCCATCACTTCATGGCAGTTTTATTCCTCAAAGCATTAAAGGTGTTACTGTGCTGTGACTTTATGTTATTTCCCTTTTAAATTTCTGTTAACTTCTATTAGGATCATTTTTGAGCTCTTGGCCCAGTGATCTGTTTTGGCAGCACAACATAGGGGGTATATGTTCTCATAAAATGAATAGAGCTTTGAGTGATTTCGAATACATCACACTGGTTGCACTGATTTAATCCACTCTATTGGAAAGACAGAAGTTTGCCATGAAATTGAAATCCAAGTCTGGAGCTCTTCACAAATACTGACTGTTTTGCCTTTGCAGTATAGGTCAAATGATCAGTCCTGGAATAAGAAATGAGTGTTTGTTTTCAGCATCAATAATTAACAGGAAAGAACTTTCAGATTCCTTCTCTTTAAAGGGAAGATTGTAAAATGTCCAGAGGATTGTTTTATTTTATAGGTACACTGCACCTCAAGAGATAGTGACACAAATGACAAAATTCCCAGTATTAGGAAAGCATTTAATCAGAGTTTTATTAACCCTATTTATCTGAGAGGAGCTGGTTCTTGTCTCCCTGACAGCCCAACGCAAGCAAAGCTTTCTCCTCTTGTGCTGCAAACATCCCTCTAAAAGGGAGGATGTGTCTCTGGAGCAGGAACACTCTGGGGTATGAAATGGACATCACTGGGTGAGTGCTTTGGGCTGGGTGAGAGCCCCTTGGCAGGCAGTGGAGCAGCAGAGGGGATTTTAGGGGCAGGCTCCTTGCTATCAGCCTGCAGAGGAGCGTGGCTGTGGTGAGCAGCACCAAAGGGGACAGTGTCGAGGACCATGGGGTGCACCCCCACCAACATGTGGCTGCAGAGTAGATCACTTTACACACAGTACTGATGATAGCTCTATTATTGACTAGCAGCTAGTCCACTCAAATCTAACCATGATGTTTGGCCTCTCTGTGTACCCCCAGCACCTGCCTGCCTCCCAGCACCCCGCATGCAGTGGGGGATGAGCTTCCGCAGGTGTCTCCTGCTGTTGAGATGGGGTTTGAAGAGGATGCTGCTGATGGTGGATCCTAAGCTGTGGCACTTGGTGTGAGGCCTTAGCAGCACAGTTGTTTCTGCCAGGTGGGAGCGAAGGGGCTCTTCTGCAGGGATGCTGATGTGGAAGCTAACTCGGGGTAACTTAACAGGAAAGCCAGACTGGAGTGTTAACTCTGAGATTCCTTACCTTGGTGTATTTGTGATTTATGTTCCTAACAAAGCTTGTTATTGAAATCCTGTCTGACCACATTCAGATGAAGCCAATGATAACACAGCTCAGGGTTACAGACATTTCATCCATTACTGCTGCTTCCTGGTTTTAGTTTTCTCTCCTTGTCAAACAGCAGCTCTAGGAAACAAGAGCTTATCCAGCAATGTAGTGCAGGCTGTACAGAATCAGTTGTTCCTTGCTTAATTACAAAGTGTCCTTAGAGTAGCAGAGTCTGGGAACGATTTACAAGCTTTGTAAAAGGTTCAGTTCACCATCCTTAGACTGCTATAGACATCTGCAGGTTTTTATTGCTGCCTTCTCAGTATATTAAGTTTCCCTTCCCCTTCCCTTTGCTTATTTCTATTATTTTCTTTTCTTTCTCTCCCTTCTCTTTGCTGCCTGAGAGGCTCTCAAGTTTGTCTGGAAGGCTTGATTTCTCTTCGTGGTGTCATTAATAATGGAACAAAACCACATTAACAATTGCAACAACAGCCAGATAGGAGCCAGAAAGCTCCTTTTGCTCTCTAATATGCTGCATGCGTACTCTGAGATGCTTTGCATAGAGGGCTTGCTTTTTTTCCCCCCTTGCCCTTTTCGTTTGATGTCTTTTTGGACTCAGCAAGATTCTTGACCTTGTCTTTCATTGAAGAAGAGATGAAAAACACCAGAGTTAAAAATTCACAGAGATTCCAGACCTCCAATAGACCTTTAAAGGTAATTTCATCCTGTGAGAAACCATGGGAGTCTGCTCAGCAAAGGAACATTAACAGGGACTGGAGGTACTTGCATCTGCAGGCTCAGAGGGCTGTGGGGGCTGCTTACCACAACTTTGAGATGCTTCTGGTCGATGCAGTGAGCTGGCAAACAGCTGGCAGAGAGCAGGAGAGGGCTGCGGGCAACTGAAATGTGCACAGGGACTGAAGAAAACAGGTAACATCCTGCTGGACCTTGCTCTTTCACATGAGGTTGGTGGTCCAGGCTTACCTTATGTGGTCTTCTGGAAGTGAAAAGAGCATTCACTTGGGGGCTTCAGTATAAAAACATTCCTTCCATCCAAGTCTTTTGCAGCACCTGAAATAGAACCTGGCCAAGCCCGCACTTCGTCAGTGGTTTCTTTTTGCCCTTTATTTCTTTTTGTCAGAGGCACAGTGCAAAAATCCCTTCTCTTATTCCAAATCAATCAATCTGAGGAGAGTAAGAAGAGAGACCATGGCTTGTCTGGGTCTGTCAGCATTCCTATCTAGACTGCCTGAGTCTGGTTTTGGTCTGTGGGTTTGGGGGTTAGGATGAAGTGATGATGCAGAAATGTGTATCTGAAGATGCAGAGATGCTCAGTAGAAGGGAGACATTTGGGAGCATCTTTTATCAAGTACTGAGTGTCTTGTGGGTGAATGCAATCACCTGGCTGTCCCCACTCAGTGTCAGAAATGACACAGGCTTTTGCTACATGGCATTAAAACTCTTCCAAGATGTTTCATCCTCCTTCTGTATTTACAGAGGGTGCAATACACCTGTTTTCTTCCAATGGGAAAGAAAGCACAAAGTTGTTTCTTTCTAGGGAACTTGTGGCAAAGCAGAGCAAAAGAATTCCTTGTGTTTTTAAGTCTCTGAGTTGGTCTTTATCCCTTCCAGGTGGAGCGACAAGATCACAGAGCACAGTGACAGTGGCTGCAGGCTTGCACTGTGGTAGCAGGACACTTCATATGACCATTACAAGTCATTGAGCTCTTGATTAGTATTTGTCTCGCTCTTCCTCCCTTTTTGTCCAGTTCATCATACTCAATGCACCTGCCTGCAGATGATGCCCTTGGACTATGTGTTGCAGCAAAAACAACAGCAAAATAATAACACACTTCTGATTAAATCAAACCATTCGTGTTCCAGTCGCACCAGGACCCAGGAGGTTTATAACCCTTCACCTCACATCAGTGTCCAAAGTCATTGTCTAGAAAAGGGCTTGGTTAGTGTTACACCATACAAAGAAAATATAAGAGCTTTTATCACATGTAAAGATCATCTGACAGCTTTCCAAGGTACACTAATCCTGCTTTGCTGACCCATGGTACATTTCACTGTTGATCATAGCAGTGTGAATAATTTCAATTGCATAATTCAGCAATCGACACATCTATCCACCCTGTGCAGAATGAAAACAATCTCAGAAAGGGGCAAATACAAAGGGACCCCGGTGTCTTCCCTTTTTTCCCACGAGTTTCGGTTCTATCCTCTCCATTACCACAATTGCACAAGCTTTTGCCATCTCAAATGTTGGGATGCCCCAGACACTGCAGCCTGTCTCCCTTCTCCAGTGCAGTCACTGTCCTAAGATGGAGGAGTAGTGGTATGTTAGTGATATTTAAGGTGAGAGCTTAAATAGAATTAAGCATGAGTAATAATTAAGCAAAGCAATAATTACACATGATTAAGCTGGTCTAGCTGAAATGGACCATTTAAATATCTACACTTTAGTCTCAACAGCTCTTTTTATGTGGATCACCTGCGCAGCTCTCTGTTTCATTTGGTGTAAATTTGGTACAAATAACTTAACTCTGGCCTGCCCTGTCAGCACAGCCGTGTCCTCACATGGTCTACCTGAGCTGCTGAATCCAGAACCCTCTTTTGCTACCATGGATTTAGGCTTACCCTGGGTTTGCAGAAGTGCTGAGCAGGGGCTGCCCACAGGGTCTCTTCCCAGAGCCAGGCTGGGTGCTCCTTGCTGCGGGCAGCATCACTGCCCCTATTGGATCCCATGTATGGACACGGTGCCTGCAGGGCAGCTGGAATACACAGCACTGAAGTAAATCAAGTCGAGCCCATCCAGCCCTGCGGAATGACTGCTGAGGCATGTCAGGAGTGTTGCCTTTCAAGTAACAACCGTGTTTGAGCAATGGTGGAGTAATTATGGTGTCTCCCATGGAAACGACTACGGGTAACTCAGGGCACTCACAGCTCAGACCCTTGTGCGTGAACCATGGATGGTTTCCACCTGGAGCAACACAGACGTCACAACATTAACTGCAGCCTTGGCCCCACTCCCCACCTTCCCCTTTGTGTGCAAAGGACTTAGGGAGAGCTCCAAACATATCAGAGGTGGAAACCTCATCTATTTTTGCCTGCAACTTGCAGTAGTGCAGTGGGGGTAAGTGGCTGGTGGAGGAGGTCCTTCGGCACCATCGCTGACAGAAGACCTCCCAACAACCTTAACAGAAACATGATGACCCGAGACAGGCTGTGGGTGCCTTGCCAGGACCAAGACCACTTTGGGAGGTGTATATCGGACTGACAGGTGACAGACAATAGCTCTTGGTGACAGTCTGCATCTCCTGGTGAGGACATTCCTGGTGATGCAGGGAGAGCCCCGTGCAGGTCCCATGGAGAGGTGTGCTCCAAAAGGGAAGCACTGTTTGTGTTACCCGGGGCTGCACTTAGGTGGTGCTAGAGAGTAAGTATCTGAAACCTCTGCAGCTCGGGTGTCTGAACGGGGGGACTTGGGTTACATTTGTCCCTAGAACGCCTTGTGAAGAATGGCGATTGGGCGGACTCAACGCCGCGCAATAAGGCACATCTCACAGGACATGCCAAGCCTGCGACGTGTGAGCAAAAGGAATCTTAAATTGTCTTAGCATTTTAGCACTTTCTCAAAACTCGATTGGAAGAACAGGAGGCGCTCCAGTTTTATCCAGGGACAGGCTCCTTGCCTGACATTCCTGCCAGAGAGGTATTTAGAGCGATGCAGTCCAAATAATGATCTGCTTAAAACAGAGGAAAACTTCCACTTCCACTGTAGCATTCTCAGCGATGAAGGATTCACCTCAGTCCTTGACAAATTGTGCTGACCTTTAATGGACCTTACACTCAAAATGCTGAGCCTCATTTGCAGCCTGAGTTTGTCTAGTTTTAACTTTAACTTAAACCACAACACTGCTGGATACTGTCATAAGCCCAGCCTGTGAGAGAAAGGAGACATTACCCCAACAGCAGGAACATGCTCAGGGCATGATTCATCTCATCTAAATTTCAACTCTATAATGCATAACATCACTCTGGGCTTCCTTTCAGGACAGCACAGCCAACAGTTGTTTTTAGTCTGTGATTCACCTGCTCTGTCTATAGAGATCTGTGTTAGATTGTCCATTAGCCCGTAAAGAAGTGCATCTCATTTGGCCAGCTGAGCACACACTGTGGACTGCTCCTCATTGTCTACCCGGACACTGATAAGTGCAGTTCAATAGCGTGATGACAAAAATCAGCCTCAGTAGAGATTCAGATACTGGTTGATAATTTCCAGCTTGTAATTACATTTCAGGACCTGTCAGTAAGCCAGCTGTTAATACACCTAATGCACATGCATTGATTCTGTATGGCTCTTGTTTCTTAATCAGATTCCTGTCTGATACATCTCAGATCTCCACAGGAGATGAAGTCTAAAAATGTCAAGGAAAACCAAGACAATGGAAGCTTCAGGGTATCTCAGTGACCCTGCCAGCCCAGGAGACAGTAAAGTGCTGCCCAGATGCTGGTGTTTGCTGCTTTAAGTCTGTTACTGCGAATATTTCATCCTCTCACTTCAGTCCCAGGTCCAGGGCCATTGACTGTCCACTGCAGGAATGCCAGTGCATTCCTTGAATCTTCAAAAGCAAAACTCAGGTGCTATTCTGGAGATGGCTCACTCCAGATCAGTCCAGAGGACTGAGTTTGGACTAGATTTAGCTCAGCTGGACTTCTGCTATAATGGACAATTTTCTGCCACACAGACCACGGTATGGCAATAAAAAAAAAAGGCTAAGTTTTTATGGTAACTTAAAAATGAAAATTGCTTGTTATTACCAATGGCTGAGGTGAAAACATGTCTGAAAGGAGCCCCAGTCCAGCCTGCCAAAGGGATGCTGCTGCTGAAGGTGTTTATCCTCTAGATCATACTGTGAGAGTGTCATTGTATTCCTTCAGGGTCACAAAGTCACACAGTGGCTGAGGTGGAAAGGCACCTCTGGAAACTGTTCAGTCCAAACTCCTGCTCACAACAGGGTCAGTAAAAGTAGGTTGCTCTGACCTGTGTCCAGCTGGCTTTGAATACCCTAAGGATGGCAACTGCACAACCTCTGGATGACCTGTTTCAGTGCATGACCACACTTACAGTGAAAAGGACTTTTCTTATGGATTATCCTATGTTTCAGTTTCTGCCCATCACTTCTTGTCCTCTCACTGGGTACCATTGAGAAGAGTCAGGGTTTGTCTTCCCCCCACCTTTCAAGTTCCAACCCTAACCACTCTATGACTGATAAGATCCACCCGAGCCTTTTCTTCTTCAGGCTGGACAGTCCCAGCTCCCTCAGACTCTCACTATATGACAGATGCTCCAAACCCTTAATAATCTTTGTGGTTCTTCACTGGACTCTTTCTAACCAAGGCTAAGCAGTTGGTAAGGGTCACCTCCCTCACTCTGCTGGCCATGTTCTGCCAGTTGCAGCCCAGGAGGCTGCTGGTGTTATTTCTCACAGGGACACATTACTGGCTCAGCCTCCAGCTTTCAGCCTCCTTTGCTGAGCTTCATGAGGCTCCTGTCAGCCCATTTTCCCAGCCTATCCAGGTTCCTGTGGATGGCAGCACATCCATCCACTATCAGACACTTCTTGTTTTGTATTATCTACAAACTCACTGAGTGTGTTGTGCCCCAACACCGAAGCCATTAGTGAAGATGTGAAACACTAGCGGTCAAACCCTGGGGTACACCACTAGTGATCGGCATCCACCTGGACCTTGGGCTGTGTATCACATCCCCCTGAGCCTGCAGTTCAGTCCCTTTTCAGTCCATTTCACTGTCCACTTGCACTTCGTCAGTTTGCTATGAGGATTTTGTTAGGGGCAGTGTCAAAAGCCTTGTAAAGTAAAGGCAAACAACCTCCACCTGGACAGTGCTGTGAATTAAACTGACCAGGAAAACTGCCCTTCAGCTATGAGCAGAAGTTCTCAACTCACGCAAAAAGAGTGTTATGTATAATAAAGCATTCTTCCAAAGATCTCAAAGTCCTTCCTGGAGTCAACTAAGATGTCCCTCTTTGAGGTAATGGGAAAAGGAAGCATGAGTGCATCAGATGAGTTGCCTAAGGTAGATTTGCAGAGTCTAACTTGTGCAGCACGGGTCAGGTACGATAGCTGGTGGAGAGAAACTGAGGAAGGGAGGAGGAAAATGGACATCTCTGCCAAGGCAGATCATATATAACATCAAGAGACCTGGCAAAAGATTAAACAAACCAACAAACACAAAACCAAAACAATCAAAACCCACAAAACAACCATTTGGCCAAAGAACTGAAACCAAACACCGTCTGTTCTTGAGGTTTAATGGTGAAGACAGATATTTCCCAGCAAACTTAAGGAAAAGTCTAGCTATACCTCATTTGTGATGTTCATGCTTTTGTGTCTGATAATGGAAGCGTTACTCCAGTTCACTTTATTATCCTTCTTTGGATTATTACGGTCAACTCAAACTCCAGCCACAGAAATGATCCTGACCCCTAGCTGCGGTGCCATGCAGCAGCCTTCCCACCCCTGGAGTGGATGGATTGCCTCAAAGATTTAAGGATCAGCAAAGCAAGCTGGCTTTTTTCCTGGATTTGCAAATGTCCTGCTCTGAGGGATTAATGCCATTCAATTATTCCCTTGCAATAGGAGCACAAAAGTCAGTGGAAAGTTATCAGAAGACAAAAGGCTCTGCTAACTGGGCTGATGCATTCTCCAGCAGAGGTGGTAGTAAAGTCTGAGAACTGCAAGGGAAGATTGGTGTGCAGCATGTGGGGTAAAGCCAGAGAACATGGAACTTGCATGGAAACAATGAAAGGATCATCCTGGCCCCATGCAGCCCATAGCTCATGTGGAAATATTTCCTGACAGTGCTAGAAATGTCTGGCAAACCTGCAAGTGTTTCTTTGCTTTCCTGCTGGTCTCCAGGTGTTATTCCAGTGAGGACACACTTAGGAAATCCTAAAAATGAGCATAAGTGGAAAGGGAAGAGACGCAGATTTCTCTTCAAGTTATTAGGTTCCTATTGTTTCTCATCTGTGTAAAGCAGGCACCTGAAGATGCTGAGAACTCGCTGCAAACCAAATGCTTCCCAAATTGCAGGCTTTTCTTTTGTTTGTAATTACACATGACAGATAGGGTGTTATTAACCTCAAAAATGCCAGAAACAGGTAGCAGCTGTCTCGGCTGAGAAAAAGTTAATGACAACTGGAACTGTACAGAGGCATTGCCATGGATACAGGAAAGGGGCAAAGGAGGTAAATCCACAAGTATGGAGGTAAACTGGGGCCCTCCAGTGAATGAATTCTTTATGAAGAGGGGGCAAGGAAAAGAAAGGAATACTGAACTAGAAGCAGTAACCTGTAAGAGGAATGATTTTGTGGGAGCTGTGTCATTCTTCCCCATGCTGGCAACACCTCAAGGACTTTGGGTGTGCTGGACTGGAACAACGAGGCATTTTGTCATTAAGTATAGGCTAGAATTGCTTTTATATTTATTTTACTTGCAGCTAATTGCTTTCAAAACTTTGTCTGACCTTGATGAATGTTTTCTTTTTAAGCTTGCTGGGGGATGTTCTGAGGAGGGAGTCATATAAGGATGGAAAATGGTAAACGTTCAGGAGAGTTACAGTAATTGTGTCTTTGCCATTTTCATCTCTCCAAGCAAAGCAGAACGTGTGTTAGTGGCATGAAATGCAGAGAAGCTTTGTAAGGGCAAGTGTCTCTGCTGAGTATGCCAGATACCCATTGGAACACTAAAACTTTCCTATTTGAAGTCACAGGCAATTTTCTGTGGTGATACTTGGTGGTGACACGATGGTGGTGGTGACGCTCTTTATCAGGGTCCTACCCCAGAGCTCTGTCTTAGGAAGGTGTGGATCTATTGCCTGCCAGGCCAAGTGTGTGAGCATGGAAGGGTTTTAATGTCAAACTTTGTGAGTCTTCAGGGAAACAGCATGGTGTTGTGGGGTAAAGTTGTCTTCAGATGTTATTTGCTTTTCAGAGCTGCTGGGTGGGATGGTCAGTGAGTGGAATGGTCAATGAGTGGGATGGTCAATGAGTGGGATGCTGACCTTGACATGAGGACATCGGAGTTTCACTCTCATCTGGGCCATGCAGCACGTCTGTGCTCTTGTGCAAGTGCAGTATGTCAGCTTTAGTCTGGTCCTCACAGAGGGCCCTCCAGGTCCTCAAACTAGGTCATCTCTAAATCTTGCAGGGGCGTATGCTTTTGGTGCTACAGTAATGACAGCTTTTGTGTCTCCCTTAGTTAAGCACGACCTCACATGCTCCCACTGAAATCACTGGGGTGTGAAAGGCTTGAGTGGGTGACTGCCCAGGGCCACAGTTAATGGTAATGCTTTTAATTTTCAAAACATTTTTCTTCCCTTTTCTAGACACGTTATAATTAGCATTTCATAACAGGCTCTACAGATACAGGAAAGAATTTCTGGTCTCGGCTTAGCAAAGCATATCAACAGGGCTGCTGTGCATAGGAAGTTAAGTGTACCCAGGCGTTTACTAACACTAGGGCAAAGCATAAAGTTGTGTGATGTTTTCCTGATGAGGATCAGAATGTCCACTTTGCTGAGGATGGGTACTTTAAAGAAGGTGGATGATCCCTTTGGGTAGCAGAGTCATCAAAGCCATATCTAGAGCTTAGGGCTGCCTTGGTACAGTTCAGAGTGACAATGTGGCTCCTCGCTGAGCTTGCTGGGGCCATGCATGGTGGCACCAGCGAAGTTTCCCACCTTGTGCATACGCAGTGGGTGTTCAGCAGGTGCTGGATCAATTCACCAAGCAGCAGATTGTTTTCACTCTCAGCAGCTCAGTTGGCTGTTAGGGTTGCTCTGCTGTGGGGTATTTTGAAGATGTCAGCAATTATCCTCCCTCCAACAGTGCCAGCTATTTCCATGCACAGCAACTTCCACAACCACTTTGTAAAGGTTTTGTGGCGAGGGGCTGCCCAGAGCACAGTTCCTGCTGTTTGGGTAGATTGTAACTGACCCCTGGTGAGCCAATGTTTAAAACAGCAGCCACTCATGAGCCATCACTGCATATGGGAGCACCTCCTGTATGAAGACAGGCTGAGAAAGTTGGGGCTGTTCAGCCTGGAGAAGAGAAGGCTGCGTGGAGACCTCATAGCAGCCTTCCAGTGTCTAAAGGGCAGCCTATAGGGATGCTGGGCAGAGACTCTTCATTAGGGACTGTAGTGACAGGACAAGGGGTAATGGGTTAAAACTTACACAGGGAAGTTTAGATTGGATATAAGGAAGAAGTTCTTTACTGTGAGGGTGGTGAGGCACTGGAATGGGTTGCCCAGGGAAGCTGTGAATGCTCCATCCCTGGAGGAGGATGGAGGTAAGGTTGGACAGAGCCTTGGGTGACATGGTTTAGTGTGAGGTGTCCCTGCCCATGGCAGGGGAGTCAGAACTGGATGACCTTAAGGTCCTTTCCAACCCTAACTATTCTATGATTCTATGATTCTATCTTCATTCTGAATCCTTGTTTCAGCTCCCATCTTAACAACCCATCCCACTATAGGATGGTCTTGGTCCATCAGACTTCAGGCTAGAGGCCAAACTCACTAGTTAGCTGGGTTGCTTTTCTTCTGACCCATTGAGGATACCTTATCAGGGGCTTTTCTGTACAGACCTGGTGGCTTCCATCTTCTGGGATCTTGCCCTCAGGATTTCGTGTCCCTGCAGCAAGGTCAGGATCAGTTTCCAGCACCTTTCTGTCATCACAGTCCTCTGAGTTCTCACACCCCAGTCTGTCTATGTGTCCTGCGCCATCCCACAGCTGTGCTTGGGTAACACCTTCACACAAGTGATTTAGCCAGGTGTTTTAGAGGAGACTCATTCAGGAGTCTCTCTGGCACCTCCGTTTTTGCAACCGGTTGAGTTTTTAAGGATACTGGCTATGTAAATCTTTCTTATCCAGTAATTAAGGGCTGTTGCTTCATCTTGCTCATCTACTTTCACCCTACCAAGTCATATGAGAGGGGATGTCCTCTCCTCAGCCACGTGGCAGCACACTGGCTGTGTGACCTGAGACCGTGGCTGGGGAGAGGTGTTCACAAAAGCTTTTGTGCTATCAAGGAAAGCTTTGTAAAGCATACAAGGAATGGTGCAGAACTGATATTACTGCTGGACTGCTGTGGTGGTTGCATTGCATTCTGTAATCTGTGTTTTTATAGGTCTCATGCACTCCCCAGGGATAATTATGCTAAAACTCTAGCTGCTGTAATGGGAACAGGTTTGCTCAACTGTTTTTTAATCAAGAATGCCCAATCTATTAAACATTAATTTGTCTCTATTGTGGTCAGAAAAGTATGTGACTTGAGAATGCCATAAATGTTTGAGAGTGATTTATAGTCCTGCTTTCGGGTGGGGTACCAGGGGTACCCCAAAGCGAGCACTGCTGCGCCTGGGGTGCCCCATGATCACCACCACAAGATCATACTCCATCACCAAAACCTTTAATCACTGCAGACTTCAAACTTACACATTCTTCTTGCACAAAGTGCATCTTTATTACTCTGTGAGGACTTTAAATAATTCATTGCTGTAGAAATCAAATGGAAAAGCGATGCTGTTTGTGCCATACTCTAATTGCTGAAATCACTGTGTCCTTTCAAATGAGGGTGGGCATTTAAGCCCGATTCTCTTCCAGTGCAACCACTGGTGAATGCATCTGGTTCTCCATCTGCTGCAGGGGGATGGGGGTACTGGTTCCCCCCATGATATTGCAAACATCCCACCTGTGGGGAAGGAGGTTCCTCTGAAACAAGACTGTAGTCAGATGTGAAACAGCCACAATCATCCCCAGAGTGAGGAGCATGATGAGTGTTTTAAAGGGGAAGAGCTGACTGTAGGTCCCATCCACTGGGCAGCAGGCTGGGTAGCAGATGATGGGGGGAATGCTCAGGGCAGGTTCCCCTGCCAGCAGCCTCAGGAGGAGCCCAACCAAGAAGCCAGCAGCAGAGCCATAGGTGTTGGTGCTGGGAGCGAAGAGGGCACAGCAGAGCTGGGGGAAGAGCAGGGCATACACCAGCTCCCCGCTGAGGAACCAGAGGTCATAGACAGAGCTCGAGTAAAAAGCCAGACCTGCAGCACCAGCCCCGAGCACCAGCATGGAGATCCTCATGGCCCATAAGACCTCTGTGTCTGCAGCCTGTAAAACAGAGATTGCCATATTATAAACATGGCTTAATGGTGGGGTAACCAGCACTGCTCTGGGCTGGTTCTCACCAAGCCATCACTGCTTTCAGATAGTGTTTGCCACCAGCAAACCCAAGGCAGGCACCCCTGCAGGTGAAGCTGCCCTTTGTAATTTCAAGGATCATGCTTTTACGCAGTCTCCATGAATACCCTAGTCCAAACTTTATACCAGTCATTTTATAAAGAGCAAAGCTCACCAGTGTAGGTATTTGCATCTCTACCATGGATATGAACACCCCTGACCTATGTTTGAAGTGCTGACTCCAGAAGTCATTCCAGCAGCTGAAGAACAGACACCTCTAATTGCAGACCACACAGACCGGATTTGAAACAGTCATGTAAGAAGGCACCATTCTTGACACCAAATACCAAATACCTCTTTCCTCAGGATTTTCCTGTAGATATTGTGAGCGAACATGGAGCCGGCAGAGAGAAGAGCTGAATCTGCAGAAGACATTGCAGCAGCAGCGATGGCTCCCAAACCCACGATGGAGATGTATGCTGGGCAGAGATAGTGTAAAACAAGTGGCAGTACCATTGCTGATTCCCCTTTCTCAAATGGACTCGGAAGACCATAGGTTGTCTGGTTCCAATCTTTAAAACACAACAAGGAAAACGCAACAAATCCTTCATGGACATTTCTGCTGCTTTTCCAAAGGGACCAGTCACTGCAGGGCTAAAGACTGAGACCCACTCGGCATTTTTAGGACTTGGATCAATTTTTTGGATTCTCTTATGATCCCTTGTGATTCCCTTTAACATGCTGCAGCTCTCATTAGATGGAAGATTTTTCTTTTCCCCAGTAGCATCCATAGAAATAGCTTTGCTTTGTGTGTTTACAGAACTGGGACCGTTAAATGTCAACCTGCTAGAACCTGCTCATGGGGAGAGGAAGTTTTGCTCTGATGCCCTTAGTGACAGTGAGTTAAGGAGTTCAGCTGATTTCTTTATATATTCAGTGACCTAGCTACTCTTTAACCCTTGCTCTCAGCTAACACAGGACTGATCCCCTGAGTGAGGGCTATGAGTTCACCAGACTGAACTTCTTGATTCCTTCAAGCAGGTTTTCTTCAGAACCTTATTAACAGTCTGCAGTAATGTTTCTGAATCTTACACACAGAGAAGGCATTAATAGAAGCAAGTGTAAGGTTTCTTGGAAAATAGGTTTATACAGGGATTTACAGGGTCTGCTTTCATCTTTCCTCAACACAAGATCCATGAAAAGCCCCTTCATCATAATGAATTAGCTTTAAACAGGTCTTGGGGCTGTTTAAACATCTCTGGGTAGTTATGCACTGAACCTTAGAGGGCTCCACATTGCTGGTACAGACCACTTAGCTTGGTGACCAAGGCTGCGCTTCTAGGTACACAAGAGTAGCTAATTTGAAGTCAGGACTTCTTTGGATCCTGTTTTAATCACCTTTGACAAAAACATGTTCATTATTCAGAGACAAACAATTAGTTTTACCTGTTGATGCTGCAACTGCACCAATGATCACAGAGGGGATGGCCATTGTAAAGCACCCAAGTCCGGAGAGGTAGGAGATGAGCCTCGCCTGTCCTGGTGAGGCAGCGGAGAGCACTCTTTGGAAGTAAGTTTGCCATGGGATGCTCCCAAGCACCTGAAACATTCAGATGTTACCAGTAGAACCCCACCAGGCTGCTGGTTGTTGTAGGGCATCATCCATCCGTTCAGGTGGATGATAATATTTACTGTTATAAAACTCTCATTTCAAATGCACAAACGTTGCCCAGCTTTAACTATGGAGGAGGATATTTCTGATGGTTGAGGGTGCCTGTTTCCTTTGTTTTCATTGTGCTGGATGTGAAATTTTAGTCAAAACATGTTATTGTTCTGGCAGACTGAGAAAGGTAGAAACCAGAGAAAGGCCACCAAGATGATCAGGGGACTGGAGCACCTCCTGTATGAAGATAGGCTGAGAAAGTTGGGGCTGTTGAGCCTGGAGAAGAGAAGGCTGCGTGGAGACCTCATAGCAGCCTTCCAGTGTCTGAAGGGGGCCTATAGGGATGCTGGGGAGGGATTCTTCATTAGGGACTGTAGTGATAGGACAAGGGGTAATGGGTTAAAACTTAAACAGGGGAAGTTTAGATTGGATATAAGGAGGAAATTCTTTCCTGTTAGGGTGGTGAGGCACCGGAATGGGTTGCCCAGGGAGGTTGTGAATGCTTCATCCCTGGCGGTGTTCAAGGCCAAGTTGGACAAAGCCTTGGGTGGAATGGTTTAGTGTGAGGTCTCCCTGCCCATGGCAGGGGTGTTGGAACTTGATGATCTTAAGGTCCTTTCCACCCCTAACTATTCTTTTTTTTTCTTCTCCTTCAGGTTGCTTGGCATAGTGAAACAGGCACAGGGGAAGGAATAGAGAAGGTTTTCAGGAATGCAGCTTTTGTAAAAATCCTCCCCACACTCAGCTAGAATACAATCTAAAACAAAATCCGATCAAATCAACATTTTCACTTTCTTGGCAGATGAATTTCATCAGAGAAAATCTGAGGATTCTGTTCTCACCAAACAAACTCAAGCTCCTGTGTGTCCCTATTGCCAGTCTAGCAACAGCATAACAACCCCCTGTAGTCTTGGCTATACTGGTAGCTCAAAATGTGAGATATGCAGTGGAGCCAATGGCACCATGACTGCTAATGATCTGCAGTCATGTCATTTTAGGTATTTTTCTGTTTCAAATAGAGGGATCTTTACATAATTACGTTAAAAGCACACTTTAAGGCTGCAAGACCAACCTCTCAAAATGGGAGGAAATGCCTCATTTAGGTGACAGGAGTGGAACTGGCTGCTTGGATGGTCTTACTCAAGAGGTACATTACTATTACTGCCTGTGGGTAAAGGAGTGTCCCAACTGCTTCTTCCCTTCCGTTCCCTGAGCCCTGAATCTTCCCGGTCCATTCAGTGTGTGGCAGAGTGGTTTTACACATCAACCTGCACCTGCCAGGTGTGCAATGTAGGGCTCCTGGCTGGAAGGACAAGTTTTCCAGAAGAAAGTCCCTGCACAATCCCTTCTCCCAACCACCTTTCCAAGAAATGCTCCGTACCAGGTAGAAGAAGTCATCCAGCCACCTTCCAAGGTACTGTTTTTCTACCTTCCCAATCCAAGGGTCTTGGTGAGACTGATGAGTTGCAGTGTAATAAATACTTTCTGTTGCAGAGTTCATCATGGCAAAGGGGATACAGACCCACTAGGATAGAAATAGAAATAGTTGGCCATTTCCCCTGTTCTTGGACGCTGTATTTAGATAGTGAAATTAAGGTAAATGTAGAACATATAATTAGATAAGATTAAACCCAGACTAAGAATTTTCCTTTCTCCCCCTTTCTTTCTTTAAATCTACATGTTTCTGGTTCATGGTGTCATCAAGAACGTGAGCCTGTAGGTCAGGTCAGTTGGTGCCTTCCATAGACAGATCCTTTTCCTTCCCAGCCAATATCACTTCCAACAGGTTCTGCAGAACTTACTTGTGAGCAGCCATGTCCACTCAACAGGGCCAATAGCTTGTGTGAGCACTGTCTGAAATGCATAAGGACTGCAAGATGTTTCGGGAGACTTGTTCTCCTGAAGAGAAACTGTAGGGCAAGGGCCAGTATTGGAGTTTAGTTTGGCCTGAGACAGACTGAAAAGAAGAGCAGGTTTTCTTTGCCTTAGTTAGGAAAATGGTTACAAAGAAATGCACAGGACTTGCCAGGCTGAGGGTAATGAAAACCAGCTGGATGACATCTGTGTATGCAACAGAGTACAGGCCTCCCAGTAGAGTGTAGACTATGACAGTGCATGCTGAGATGATGATGGCCAAAGAGCTGCTGATATTCAGGATGACCCTCATTGTTGCTCCTGCAGACAAGGGCAGTGGTCAGGTATTTTAAGACAGATTTCATATGTGCAGAATACAGAATAAATAAGGAAATGTTATCCCCTTGATGCCAGCACACTACAATGAATGAGAAGTTCATGGTCCATAGGGAGTGGGAGCCTCCTCAGGAGACAGGAGAGCCCATGTTCCCTTTCTGCTCTTCTGCTACCTTGTTGTATGGCCTTTGCAAGGCATTTCACCCTTTTGCATCTGCTCTCCCACAGGCAAGAGGAAGGTACTAACTCATGTTACCAGACCTCTCTATTATAATATAATTTGTTTTAAACCTAAAATCATATTTTCCCAAAATGAGAAATGCTTGTGTTCCTCTCACAATAGGAGACATGAAGCACAACTTCCCACAGCTGAGTCCAGCACAATTCCCAAATGTGTCTTATACTCTGATAGTTGTGCCCCATGCCTTTAACAAGTATAACAACAAAATAAGTATTTACCCAGGGATGCCAGGATAGCTGCAAACCAGAACACCTCCCCTAGCAGGGGTGGAATGAAGAGTAAGCTTCCCATCACGTTCCCATAAGTTTCTTGAAGGGGATCCATCACTGTCACATAATTCTTGGATCTCATTGGATTTACAAAGAAGCAGCCACCTGTCAGAAGTAATGACATCTTGGTAGAATTTTGCATGTATTATATAATAGGGGGAAAAAAAGTAAGAATACTGAGGTATTTAGTTATCAGACCTGTATAGCGAGTGTGGTATTTGTACATAACAGACCCTAGAGACAACCAGACACGAGAATCTCAATTTACTTGCCTGAAAATGGGGTTTCATCCACCCGAGAGGCTCCATATTCTAAAGGGCATCTGCTTACAGCTGACAGATGTGACTCTCCCCTTTTGGCAGATGTACTTATTTCCAGAAGGCCAGATAGGACTTCTAGGGCACCCCAAATGGCATAAGATACCTGTGTGACTGGAATTCAGCTTAGAGGACACCCACATATACTCTGCTCTCCATCTCCAATGACCTACCAACCTAAGACACAATGTTTTGTGAAATGCTTCAATCCCAACATGTCAGTAGACAGAATGAGACACTGAAGACTTCTATTTGGCTAAGAAAGAGACAAACGTTTGCCCTTGACCATGTGGTGCAACCTATTGATATACGTTCCTTTCCTGGTTATATTTTCATTTTGGTGGCTTCATTGTCTCTTCCCAGAACAATATTGTTTTAATCTCCGTGTTGAGCTGCGTCCCACCCTCCTTCATCTAAATATTAGACTTCAGATGTACAGCTGTCTCATTAAAACCAAAGAATACGTATTGCGCCTAACCCTGAAGCCAACAGGACTGCTTGCCTGGGCACTACTGACCCGAGCAAAGATTGCAGGATCAGACCTGCACTCCTCAATTTCATTAGTAAGAATTACTCACATACATAAGAAATGCTGGCAGTTTATTTCCAAGCCTGATTCATATTCACGTCAGTTGGACTCTTTTCTCTGACTTGAGAATAAAGGTTATTGTTCTTTTAGAAATTCCTGTGCAAGGTCTGCACAGTTCTTGCTTTAATCATCCTGTGTCCCTAGAGAGTTATGGTATAACTCAGTGGAAGAAACTGTGGTTTTGGCAAGACAACTGAACTTCAGCGTGAGTCCATTAATTCTTGCAGTTAGATATGGCGATTTAGGTATAGCACACTGCAAACCTAGCTTAGTTTCAACCAAATAGTGACCAGTTGCGAAGTGGGATAAGCTGGATGCACTACGAATTCATCCTGAGATGAGACTACTTAGAAGAATGCATTTTAGTGGAAAAATCAAGACAGTTTTATTTAATCATACAGAAATTTTGAAGAAAAAAAGTAGAATTATACCAACACTCTCAACAGTATGTGAATAAGAGACCATGATAAAAAAGCAATATGCACATAGCCACATGCTTCTTAAGTTCTCAGGTTTTTTGTCCTATAAATTGTTCCAAGCAGGCAAAACTCTACACTAGAGTAGCTTGGAGCTAATTTCTTATGTTTCAGTTTAGAAGACAGCATTATAAATGCTTATTCTGGATCCATAGGACATCGAAGAAACAAAATCACCTTTAAAATATCCTCTGTTACACATCTTAATATGCTCATATGATTATTTCTTTTAAAGCTTTTGCGTCCTGATTATGTGAACTATTTACCAATAACAAGGGACAAGGCAAATCCCACGGGTGCCTGAACCCACAATAGTCCTTTTGACGGCAGGTAGACAATCTCAGCTGTGCCATTGATATAGGCTCCTCCAACCCAGGTGGCTGTAAACATGGAAGATGGAAAAGTAAGAATTGCAATACATATTCTCAATTGTCTTATAGAATATTTTGAAAGCTTGTAAACCTTTTTACCACACAAATATTTAATCACACTTCCATTTTCTTTACAGAGCTCTCTCCCATAGTGAGATGTGCTGCTGAGTACAAGTAAGAGTATTGGAATCTCAGCCTAAATAATCTCCCACGTTCAAGAATGAATATCAATGAGTGCCTGGAAAAGCTGAATGCTTCAACATTTCGAGGCAATTGGAATCTACTAATTTCATTTTTCTCAGTGGAAGACTTTCGCGAGAGCCAGTAGAATTGCCTCTGTTATATTGCCAAGACTGAAAGACCATCCTTAACGAGCACCATTTACACAGTCTGTGAAAATAGACATTAGGAAAAAGGATGCAAGCAGACATTGCAGCCAGAATCCAAACGTGTAACAAGGCTTAAGTGCTTTAGCTGTGTAAATATCACTCAGGGAAACCTTCACAAAGAGTGGGTCAGAGAAGCTAATTTCAGATGATGCCAGGCAGCAAGGAGAGAAAAGGGAAGCGGAGGGCAGCAGTTAGTGGGGAAACATTTTCCCTTTAGAAGACAACCCAGGGCTGCAATTTATTCCACACAGAGCTGGATTGTTCCAAGAGTAAAATTATTCTGTTATGCTGGATAACAAAAACTGGTTAAGATTAAGACCACAGAGCTCCTTAATGAAAAGTGTCGTATTTTCCAGTCTCTATTAAATTAAACTCTTTAACTCTTAAATAAATCTCTTTAATTTAAAAGGATCTACATAAACATTAAGTTCTGTTCAGCATGAAGAGGTTTAGAAGAATCCATCCCAAAATGATTCATGAACCCATACTCCTTTAAAGCCACACTTAGGTAAAATCTGCCCTGACATTAAAGGAGTTCACTTGCTTTGAAAGCAAAGTCCCCAAGATCTAACAGATACATGTCTTTTAAGAAGGATTTTTGAAGGTCTTTTAAGAAAACTTACCTGTTGCAGTAAACAATCCAATGAAAACATTTATATTCCTGCCTCCAACTATGGCCATTTCAGTTGGGTTTCTATTCTGCTGATCCTTTTTACTTTTCCAAGAAGCCCAAATTCCAATAGCTAAAGTTAACATAAAAAACACACTCAAAGATACTAAGCCTGGTACATTTAGAGCCATTTTCTATTGCTTAATTTAGAGCATAGAGAGGAATAATGGCTTGATGATAATACCCTATGATCAAGTCCACAGAAAAAAAATAGAAAGCAAATCAGAAAAAATAATGCTGCCTTGTAAAGAAACTGCTATTTGTTAGTTTTCTGTATTTTGTGAGGAACAATGCAGTACAAAACACCAGACACCAAAAGTCTTGTGAACTGGATGCAGAGTTTGTCTTTGGAAGGTACTACTGGCAATTCTTTGGGCTTCCCTCTTCTTCAGAAGATAACCAATCTTCTTTTTCAGGGGAGCAGAGATTAAGAGGGTAGGAATTAGTGTTGATAAGAGCAATGGAGCAATGATGTGATGGGTAATACCAGCATGGCTTAAAGGAGGGGAAATGTTATGTTTTGTCTGATATGCAGTGGTATGAAAATAATTTGTCTTTAGGTTCTAGACACAAGGATAACACAGAAGACAGGGCTAAGACTTTTTCTGTTTAAAGCTGACTGAGCTAAATCCACAATAGTCTTCAAAATAAACCTAGGAAACAGTAAAAGAATATTTAATACAGCAAGTGAAGGAGCGGCAGGCTGATATTCAAAGCAAGTGCGTTATCATTTCACTGCTGGAAACAGGCAGGAAAGCAAGGTGGTGTTAGACTCCTCAATAAAACTACAGACTTTTTAAAGCTACTTTGTGAAGCTCCCTTTAAACAGATGTAATTCTAAGAAAAAATCAGCTATGTATTAAGGAATTAAACCATTTACATTTACTATAGAGTTGTCATACTGGTATCTTCTCAGTTGCCCTATGAATCTTTTTAATTTGTCCATGTGTGATTCTTCGTGACCAATTCTATGCAAAAGCTTCCTAATTTAGGGCACTTGTTTGGCTATCTTGGACACTCGCCTTCATCTTTGGAGCAGGCAGCTCCTTTTTACATGGAAATCACAGATTTCTTCTTTGCACACATACACTGAGCAGGAGTTTGAAAGCCCAACTGTTTAGGAAGGTTTTCTGCAGTGTGCCGTCTCCTGCAGACAACCAGAGGTAGCTGTGCATGGAAATGACAGTGGCACAGGATAAGCATGTGCTATGGGCAGGACATGGTAGGAATGAACACACAGGCACATGGAGGATAGCTTTGGGAAGATGGGGGGACAACGGCAGGAACCCTGTGTTTTCAGTGACATCTCTGTACAGGGGAAAATAAGGGTTTGGGTAAGACAGGCAGTGATCTGGTGGGAACACTCTATAGAAGTGTTTAAAAAAACTTGAAAAAAGATGAAAAGCTTGACATCCAGATGGTTATTTATCCTGCCTTAGGAGGAATATTCCTTTATATTTATAATCAAATGCTGTTTTAATTGAGTCGGGGGTTAAACTTTGACTCAACTATTTATGTACAAAAAGGGGCACTGTGTGCTATAAAGGCACATTTTCTAGTGGGTAATTTGTAACACTCTCATCTTAAATGTACCCTCTACAAAGTCATAGAAACTGCAGCTGTTGGTGGCAACGGAGCCACTGCTCTCTCTGGGTTGCCTTCCTTGCTCTGAATTGGATATTCCAAAAACTTTTAAAACACAGTTTACACACAGACACACACTAAGCTTTTTTTCTGTGAGCAGATGTTTTGCAGTGTATTTCCTAGGCAGGAACAGAGTAGGGTTGAAGGTGCATGTGGCTGAAGGTACGCACAGTCAGGTCTGAGTCCTCTCTGCAACCAGGCAATCCTGGGATGAAATACCTAGCACTGCATTCTTCGTGTAGGGGTCAACCGAATTCAGCATGTCCAAAGCAAGACTTGAATTTGTTCTTTGATATCTGCAGAGGATGTCTGGTCTGACTGCTTTTTATCATCCCTTGAAAAACAAACCAGTGAAAAGTGTCAGGCATGAAAACCTGCAGGGAAACTTCATTGGAAAACCCAGAGGGATGGAGGGAAGATGTGGTGAGGCAAAACGCAGGTGAAAAACACGTAATGGGACAAAGGAGACTTAGAGATAACGATGCGTAAGGTAGTTCATCTGAAGCTGGATGATGATATACAGTGCATGGAAGGATTGTAAAAGCATGAGATGATACCACCAAGATCAATTCTTCACTGAAACTCTTGTGCTCTTTTGCCATTAGAGGACTCTCAGCTAACACATCTATTTTACAAACAAAGAAGTCTCACTAATGGAGAGATGCTTGAGGTGGCTTCACCTCCCTGCTCATGATGGATGGCTGCAGCTTCAGGTGCCAGCTGTTGTGCTGCTCACTGCAAGCTCCCTGCGTAACCCATGGGGACAAATATGCAATTTTAGGAGGTGATTCACTGACCTGTTTTAGGTCCTGTGAGGCAGGACAGAGTGAGGGCAGATCTCAGCCTGCTGGACTCAGGGCTGCTTTTAGGAGCAGTATCACTATACCCAGTAGATGTTTCAGGGCTTGATTTGGATGCTCACACAGAGATGGCTGGTGCCACCTGAGATGCTCTGAAGCTTCTGAGATGTCCACATGGTCAAGCAGATGTTACAGAGAACCTGTGGGAGACATGTGCCATTCTGGAGCAGCAGCTAGGACATTCTGGTGTATCTCCATTGGCTCTGAGTAACTACTTGGGGGATACTCAGACGTGCTCTTACTCTCTCCTTATCACTTGACCCTGATGGAGCAAACTGTGAGAGGTGATTGATTAAAATAGAGGAGTGCCTGGAAGAAAGGAGGAGTGCTGTGTACTAGGGTTGTTTTCTGTCTATGGTGGGAATGATCTACACTGTAGTGAGATCTACACTTACAGCTACTCAGCTTTGAAGCTAACCTACAGGAAGAAAGAAAGGTGGACGAAACAGTGGCATCTGTGCCTAGGATAAAGCTACAGCCCTGCTTTTCTGGGTTAAATGTGCTACATTACTGATGATGAGCTTTAGCCAGTCTTCTGTGCCCCATGGGCATGAGAGGTGCCACAGGGAAGGGTCTTTCTGAAGAGTGGCTGTCCCCTGTCACTCCTCTGGAAAGGGACAAGCCCAAAGATCTGGTGCTCTGTAGGAAATAAAATAATTCAAGAATCTGTAAAATTTTGGTTTTTTTTTCATTTCTTTTGCTTCTTAAGTTTTTTGCAAAGAAGTGGTTACCTGTGAGGAGCTCCCTGGGAGGAGAGACGCAGGTCTGAAGCTGGGGCAGTAGAGCAGAGGCCGTGGCACAGAGAGGTGTGTGGGGACCAACCTCTCACTGGCTTGCTTTGCTCTTTGTGCCAAGAAAAACCCAGCACTGGGCCCGAGGCATCTGAGCTATTTGCATCAAAATGATCTGACAGTTCCTCTTGAAATGAGATGGTATGAACAAGTCTGTGGTTCCCAACCCAGCTATTTGAATCATGTCCTTGATCCTGGAAGCTGAAACACCGGGCAATCGGTCTCCAAACATTTACAGTTTCTCAGATGAAGTTCTTGGCCTAAAGTTTTATTCCTATTCCAAGCTAAACCCAGGAACAATTTTTTCTCTTCCAACCAACACAAATTTGCAGGTGGCTGATCTACGTGAGTTTCAAACACGGAAGATAGAGGGATAATTTGATTGGAAAGTAACAATTTTACTCCTTCTGTGAGAGCCCGTGTGGTGAGACTGCAGAGTGATCAGTGTAAAAATGGAACAAATGTTTTGTCATTATGCCTGTGCGAGTTTATGACCAGCAATTTTTTAAGATTGGTAGATATAGAGAAGACAAACTGGTAAGTAGCTAGAAAGAAAGAGAGAGAGAAAGAAGGAGAGTGAAAGAAAAGAAAGAGAGAAAGAAAGGGAGAAAGAAAGAAAGGGAGAAAGAAAGACAGGGAAAGAAAAAGAAAAGAGAAGAAAAAAGAAAAGAAAAAAGAAAAAAGAAAAGAAAAGAAAAAGAAAAGAAAAGAGAAAAGAAAAAAGAAAAGAAAAGAAAAAGAAAAGAAAAGAAAAGAAAAGAAAAGAGAAAAAAGAAAAGAAAAGAAAAGAAAAGAAAAGAAAAGAAAAGAAAAGAAAAGAAAAGAAAAGAAAAGAAAAGAAAAGAAAAGAAAAGAAAAGAAAAGAAAAGAAAAGAAAAGAAAAGAAAAAAAAGAAAAGAGAAAAGAAAAGGAGAGAAAGAGAGAAAGAAAAGAAAAAGAAAGAAAAAAAGACTGAAAGAAAAATAAATAAAAAAGAAAGAAAGAGAGAAAAAAAAAGAAAGAAAGGAAGGAAGGAAGATTTGGCTGGATAGGGTGCAGGGACACCTAGTTTTGGTTATGCTTTGCCTAGAAAGGTTGGACCATATGATCCCTGAGGTCCCTCCAACCTGGCGTTCTATGATTCTGTGATTAAAGATAGATATAGAAGTATATTATGAGTTCTTTAGTTTTACTAAATTCTTCAGGTGTACAGTATCTAAAACATTTCAGAGACAAAATGGAAAAAAACCCAAACCAAACCCAAAACCAACACCAACACCAAAACTCCTTAAAATCTGTAGTAACCCCAATCCTGAAACACGTTATCTTTATTTCACCCAATTCTGTCCAAATTGAATTTATTAGTAGTAGTCTTATGTAGCCATTTTATTCTGAAGCCAAGCCTAGGAAAGGTTGGGTTTGCAGGTCTCCCTGCAGTGCTTGATGTGAGCAGCTGCCCCTGTTGCTATGTGCTGGCTGGCTCCCAGAGAAGGCTTTCGTGATACTTCTGGGAGGTCAGGCTTTGACTCATGCAAAAGGTGAATAAGGCAATCCAAAAAACCACAGAGATTTCACCAAATTTTACCACCTTGATGCATCTTGGGTAAATGAATCTTTAGCTTCCAAGAGAGGCATTTGTCTTCGTCACCCACACCCCTGTGTTGGTAGCTCCAACTGAGATACTTGGGCCTCTAGACATCTGCGAGTGGCTCTCAAGCAGGACAGAGGACATGTACCACATTGCATCTGGAGGATGGGCAGGATGCTTTGCTGCATTTCAAATGGCACCAAATGCTCCTGTCTAGAGTAGACAACTGGATCTTCATAGAATCATAGAATGGTAAGGGTTGGAAAGGACCTCAAAATCATCTAGTTCCAACCTGCAGATCCAGTTCCAATCTTGCCCAGAAAGTCAATGCCTCCCACCTGCCTTAGTCACCTGTTTTAGTGTGGGCTGGGGGAAGGCTGCCTCTTCCATCAACTTTGTAGCTTAATGCCTGTCCCAGAAAAGACTGCTTTTTGGTGGTTCAAGCTAGACACTTTAACTCTGTTTTCTGTCTTGTTCCGTATCTCTTCCTGCTGGAGCTAGTTTGAAGTCCTTTAGGTCACACAAATCAAGACAGAAAAATCACTTCAGAATGACAATATTTAATATTTACATATAACAGAGAGGCCAGTGATCGCACAGTAGGCAGGACAGAGGTGTCCCTGTAATCACGCAGACATGACACTGAACATCCCCAGGGCAGAACAGCTTGGAGCAAACAGATGGCAGCAGTACAGTGCATACACTTTTTCACGCTGGATGTTGCGTGTGCCACTGGGTACTGCTCCCTCTCCGAGTGCTGGCACAGCCTAAACTTGCTCTATCATTGCAATGAGAGTCAGGGAGGCAAGACTAAAGTATGAGGGCAGGGATGGTGTTCAGGGACCATGAAGAGCTCATAGAGCACCTCTGCTGATGAAGGAGTCTGTCTGTGCCTGACTGCATGATGAATATCCTTGCTTCTAGCTGCCTCCTTGAGTCTTTTCCTGGTTGAAACAGTTGGCTTTATTTTGAAGTCTGCTTTATATCATAGCACTGCCCAGGCTTCACTGCTGACAATGGGCATGAGCCATTTAAGCCACCTGGCAGGTTTGGATGCTCCTAGCTACGACTGCAAACTTTGGCAAGTCTTACGCATGTTTTTCTTTTACAAAAGGTACTTTTAAGTTTTATACATCAAATTTCCTGCTTTAGGGGTGAAGTGATACTCCAAGGCAGTGTACTTGTGCTCCTCATCTAGCACAGCTGACGTTTTCTTCCCCATTTTGTGTAAACGGGACACTAATACAAAGCATTTTCTGTGCTGGATTAGAGGACAACACAGCCACGTGTGTCCGTATTAACTGTACTCAAATAACTTGCTCTTATGCTACAATGCAGAAATGTGAACAACTTTTGACTGAGAAAACATCAGTGTTTCTCTGTGAAAAATGGACTCCAAGTGCTTCAAATGTATTCAGATTTTCACAGCTGTGTACGTGCATTCAGGATGGATAAAGATTATCTTACAGTTTGGCTGACTCAGTGGCATGTCCAGGAATTAACCTTTGAGGAAGTCACTGAAATGATGGGGCTTCTGAAATTTGCCTGTCGTGGACTTTAGCATCGAGGCCTTGATCTTGAGTAGTGATGAGGAATTATGCAGTTCCCGCTTGGGATTACTGTAGCTGTAACACCAATACTGATGCAATCTGTTGTCTCTCAGATTGTATCTCTTATTTGCTACCAAGCTGCACATAATTACTACCTTTATCGATTTAATGTTTATCTTTAACAGTTAACTGCTTTGTCCATGTGATCTATTTTAGAACAGCCCTACAGACCTTTGTGGAAATCACTGAAATTCCTATGCAGTCTCCGATGGGAAAAATTGGTGAGGTTCTCCACTGTTTCATGAAACTGAACATTTCTAAATCTTCATCTTGCTGCAATCCCTATTGTCTATATAGACTCAAAAGCCACGTCTCTTAGATGCTTCTGAAGAACTGATTTAAAAGTGCACTGGACTTTGTCAAGCATGACAGCAAGCTACTGAATGGGCATAAGGGGATTTGGCTCCAGAGTGGCTGAAAACTATGCTTCAGTTGCCTGCCTCTGTGGTGTTACATATGCCTTCAATATATTCCATGCACATCCTAATTTAAATCTGGAAGTGCCCAGTTAGCAAGTTAATAGCAACAGACAGGTGAGCTCATGGTGGGATTTTGAGGGGGATGAAAGGTTATTTACATCCAGACAGAGAGCTCCTGCTTGGTGAAGCTGATAAATGTGTGCATTAACAATGGTTCAGATTCCCATATTCACAAGGGGCAAGCAGTGAGATCTATATGGGGACTGTTGTGTTTTACGTGCAAGTATAGTGGTTAGGACCAGACAGATTGGTGGTTTTGCCAATACCTACTGAGCCCTAGTAGATATATTTAGAGAGATGAAAAGCTGCAGTCTCAGATCTAAGTGATCCAGACTTTTACCATCCTGACTTCTTTATGAAAAAATTCATTTTCCCCCATGAAACTCCTGACATTTTAGGTTTTCTTTGTTGTCCCCCTCATAAATACATCACAGTGCACTATCCTTATTGTATGTGAATTGGCAGCTCAATGCTTGTCCTGTAGGTCCGTCACATTCCAGAAATAGTTGTCTGAAAGGCAACGAATGAAAGATGATTAATTAATATTCCAGGGGGATATCAGACTTCCTGCAAGCATCTCGTACAGTGAAAATAAATAGTGAAAAGAAAGCAATGGTGATAAATAAAACTTAAAAGAAGTTTCCTTCCATTTTCTAAAATGACATTTTTACTACTGTTGACCAATTACAAACCCCTCTACTTCTCATCCCTCTCTGAGAAGCCAGAAGCCATTACCCTTCATCAAAAAGGCTTCTTGAATGGGAACACAACCATGCAACCAAGCATGTCAACGCATCACACTGCTCTGCTGTTTTGAAACATCTTAGGACTGGGTTATCCCTGACTACAGTGTGATGGAGAGACAGTGCGCAAGTGCATCTGTACTGCCTCAGCTCCCTGGAGGAGCTCATTCAGAGGCTGTGCTGATCTCTCTGCTCATGTACCATTACCAGAGCCTGAAAAAGAAAAGTGGTAAGAACATAAAGCACTCTGATATCTTTTCCTGCATACCAACCTTTCTTTTCCTCATGCATGTGCCACATATGAAGCCAGTGAGTCCACTGATGACTTGAATAAAACAAAGAATAGCTTCAATCACACCAATGGCCAGGAGAATAGAGAAAAGGATGATATTCCAAAGGATGATGTTTTCAGGTTCTTTGCAAATGCTCCATGTTGTCTGATTGAACAAATAATTTCCTCTGTGATAGAGAAAAATAACTGGCAATGTATTAGAAAACACAAATTTGACAATGCTTTCTGTGTTTTCTGGCATTACACTTTCTGAACTTGATTGAACAAAGTGAGTCTCAAATTCTACTATAATTGGTAAAAGCTGATGATTCTCTTCAGAATTCCCTTTACAGAGGTGCAATTGATGACTAGGGAAGTGAGACGCACCTGTTGCACGCACAAGAATCTCCCTTTTGTTTCATGGCAGTGTCAGTAACTAAAGGGAAAGGATCATAAGGATTTTAAAATGTGTCTCCATATTGTCCATTTCCTGCTGTGCTATCTCAGCCCAGTATATCTATCACCTCTGCCTCTGGCTTGAAGAGCATGGTTGCCAAGGTTAACTTAATGATTCAAAGAAGATTTTCATTTGATTTTCAGAAGTTGTTAGAGTAGACTCACTACATGATGATTTAGCAGATATCATAGTTATCAAACATTTCCTTTTGACTCCAGTGGTAGTCACAGCTCAGCAGCCTTTTGAAAGCCTGGTGCAACTTGCACAAGGGGCTGCTGATGAGCGTGACAGAAGAAACTCAGGCAGTTCTCCCAGAGATGATTCCTTGGTCAAAGAACTAACCAGCTGGAACACGGTACTCAGAGAAATGTGAGTTTAGGTGTAGACAGGGTGGACCATCAGTTCACGTTGGGAAAATCCTAATTTGCTATAGGAAGATGCGGGGGATTTAGGGAAGGCAAAGTTGAAGGAATTAAGGTTGAAATTAAGGGAGTCATACTCACTCCAGAGTGTCGTTCCTGAAAGGATAGAGGTACTCTCCATCACCTGTGTCACACAGAGGGCCCCCAATGAGCCCCAGTGAGGAGATGACCACACAGTATGCTCCTCCGGCAAATCCCAGCACAGCCAGGACCACTGACAGCAGCATCTGAAATGGAAAAGACCATCAGCATTGCATGCACAGAAGCTTGAGTAGCATGGAAAGCTTACACTGAATGGGAAGGAATTATCTTTATCTGTTTCTTATTGTATGCTGAAACTCATAGTAATAGCATGATATTTATGGGAATAAAAATCAGTTGACTTTATCGGACTGTGCAGATATCCTAGATGTGAAAGGATTTCAGACTGTATTCGCATTGCTTTGAAAAGTAGGTAAAGCCCAGAGTTTTACTTGTCCAGAGATCTATATTTGACCCATCAATTATGAAAAATCTGGAGGGACATCTTTCAAAAAGCCAGCAATACGCCAGTATTGGCTTGATGTCATCCGTATCATGTGCCTTGACACTTCCATCTCTTGACCAAGAGCACCTTTCTCAGCTCTTGTACCAACAGAAACTAGCAAGCAGTTACTGAACCAGGTATGAAAGCGACAGAGGGTACATTAGTGGTTTTGTTAATTGATGAGGAATGCAAAAAAAAGCCTTTTTTATTGCTGTTTTTTTTAAATTTTGCCACAGCCTGAGGTGGTTGCCGCTGCTCGTGTTGAGAAACCTAATTGCGTTGCATGTGGCAGCCATCAGTGACTTTGAATTATATGTAATGCACTTATACTTTTTACATTGTCCACTCCCATGGAAACGTTACCTTTACTCAGTTTTGGGGTAGTTTTCTGTTAATGGATAGATTGTGCCTCATTGATGTTTGTATATAGCAAAAGAATATCAGGAGGGTGCTACTGGTGGTGTATCTGGGACAGGCTTCTCACTAGTCTTGTTGAGAGTCACTGCTTGTGGTTGTTCACAACTCTGCCAAGAAGGAAAAGAGAAATACTCTGGAGGAGACTGACAGAGCCAAGGGAAGGCTTGGACTGGGTTAAGGAAGTGAGACTGCCTCGGAGTCAGGGCAGAGGCACAGCTGAGGAAGTACACTGGAAACACTCCCATCCATGACTTGGGTTTGAAGCCAAATACCACAGGCCTCATATTTCCCTATTGCCAGCAAATACCAGTGGAATTTAACAGCCCACAAGGAAGGTAGAAACCTTCTCCTACTGACAGAAGCCCCACAGAGCTCTGCACTTGAGAGTCAAATGTAAATATCCACCATCCATGTTACAGATTTGCGACATAGTCTTGAATTCACTGCCTGAACATGTTCAAGCTAGTGCATGCAGTTTCCAACTTGCCAGCTGGTGACTGCTTTCTGTAAAACTTTGTATGCTGCTGGTGTGTAAATTGACTCATTTTTGAGTGTTGTTTGTGTGTTGTTTTGCCTTTAAAGCAACCCCTGAGTTAGAAGTTGCTGTGATTTCTCGTGAGATTTATTTCATCATTACTGATTAATAACTCAGTCTTTTCTTTTGCAAAGGTGGGTGCTTTTTTTGTCTTTATCAGTATGCTGGCTGAGTTGCCTCTTAGCAGGGCTTCATTGTCAGCAAATGTAGGCAATTTAGTATATTGTCCTAGACCAGAGCAGTGCCTGGGTTGTAGCTAATGCACTGTCTCTCATAATAAGATCACCAGCCACCCCTTGCAGTGAAGGTGAGTGACCAATACTCTGTCTGAAACTGCTACCTGTGCTGAAGCCCTTCTCATCTGTTTTCTCATTTATTTCAACCGTGCATTCTGCCTCTTGGCTAAAGGATCTTAATTATGCTAAAGCCTAGTTTTAGCACAGCATAGCAGTATGGGGCATCCCAAAGGTAATTATGATAGCAAAAGTCAGATGGTCATTTGCTATTACTATGTTTTATGACAGTGATTAGTACCAGTAGTACTTGTCAGTGCTATCTTGATGACTATTCTGTGACACACAATCCTCTCATCTGAAATCTGTTGGCTGTATGACTAACTTCATCTCATCTATTTCCCTTATTGTGCACACAGTCACATAGACAAGGACTTTACTGCCTGAAGCTGCTGCAGCTGTTACATTTCCTCAGCATTTTCTAGACCTGCAGTTGTATTTCCCCATTATATCTACCATTCTGCAGACTTTTCTGAAGGTTTGCCCCATATCTGTGGAAATATAAGAATTTTATTAACTGTTTCATCATCTCAACCTTTCAGTATTTTCCTGGTGAACGGAGGAAGACTTTTAGCACTTATTCTTTGAGCATTTGCATCACCTGCTTTGGTGAAGTTACCAAGTTCCTCCTGTCCCAGCTTATGCTGCTCTTTATTGCCCTGGTTCTTGTTTCATGCACATTTCTTCCCTGTTACTTTCTCTCTTCTTTCACTTGTTTTGGGTCTTTTTGTGGAATTAACATTCTGTCTGGTTATCCAGATATCTTTATAAAGTTTCTTTGTCTGCAAAGCTGCTATGGCTATTCTTGTTCTACCAGTAACTCTAAAGGAAGGCTTAAAGTCAAATATCAGAGTATGTTTGCAGATGCAATGGCAGAAGCTGCATTTTGAGGGTCCTTTTTTCCATATTGTGCCAGTGCAGTGGATGCTTTCAGATATGTTCATGCTAAGACATGGAAGCTTGGTAAATCTGTTAACTTTCCAAAGTCATTACTTGCATTATGCAAGGACAAGAAGCTATCGAGGTATGCTTGAAGGCAACAATTTGAAATGAATTAATGAAAAAACTTACTCAATGCAGCACATAATCACTGGGAACTGGAGAATTCAATAAAGAGTATAAAAAGGATGAGAAATATAGCAATTATGATTACTATTGTTGATACTTCAGCAGAAGGTAAAGGCCTTGATGAAGTCTGAAGCTATTAAACCAGGAATTTTGCAAAATATAATAGGATTGAGTCCCTACCCTGAGGAAAATAGTAATGTTCTGATTGAATAATAATTATGACCAGTATTAGTCCTTTAACGTTTTTTTTTTTGCCCCTACAAAAAACAAGGCTGAGTATTCAGTATAAATAATCATTTTATACCTAAGGTTCCCAAAGCAGAACAGTGGCCAAACAAACCTTTGGATTACAGAGGCTCCTGAGTAACTCCAGTGTGGGTTAGTTCCCTGACAATAGGTGGAAGCTGGTGAACACACCACCAAGAGCCTGGTGACTCATACCATACAAACCCTGCTTCGGGTATGCAGCCTATAGTCAGGGCACCTGAGCAACCCTGCTGCGGGTGTCTACATTTCTTCCCACTATCCTCAAAGCAAAGTTTCCTGAGGTTTCTTCTCCTAAAGAAGCACATCATTGGCCTTCAGATTTCCCTGCAGTGCTCACCTCTTTTTGCATGCCTGGAAATCACCCTTTCCCAGGAGCTGTGCAGGGGAACTATTGTTTTTAATACCATTTATAGCCACTAGCTCTTTGCTCATGTCCCCATCTCATCTCTCCTTTGAGCCACATTCTGTTTAAAACAGGGTGACTTGTAAAGCTTCACCCCTTTCCACCTCAAAGAGGTGGGCAATTCCCACAGTCCCAGAAGACAGCATTTTCAAAGATACACTGTCCCGGCTAAGCCTATTCTCGAGTAGTACTACCTTATTACTGAATAGTAGTAGAGACTCTGTTCTTGAGTAACTTCATCACCTGGCCATCAGCTAACTATCTTTATACAAATATCATAGCACATAATTATGGAATCACAGAATCATAAAATCATAGAACCATAGAATCACAGAGTGGTTTGGGTTGGACAGGACCTTACAGCTCATCTGGTTACAACCCCCTTCCATGGGTAGGGACACCTTCCACTAGACCAGGTTGCTCAAAGCCCCATCTAATAATCAAACTACCTCTCAACAATGTCTATTGTATTCCTCTATAACGGCAAATAAGGAAGAGCTTGTAAGTAACCCATCAGTGACAGGAAGGTGCAGACAGGATACTTGGTATCTGTGTGCTGCTTCCAGGAATGGCTTAGACAGTCAAAGGGTGGTGGAGGACAATGGAGGAGAGTGGGGGTTCTGTGGATGCAGGCTGCTGGACAGCATGGTGCTACCACTTGCATTAGTGGGCTGGGGCAGTGAACTCTTGGCTCTGTAATATTTAGTGCTAGGATGAAGGATGGAGAAGGGAGAACTGAGATGACTTGAGGACTGAGCCCAGTTCAGCTGGATTCCCCCTCCCGACTTACCACGTTCAGCAGTGTGGGAACACCCACATTATGGCTGTTTTCACCACCACTTTCTACCTCACTCAGAATGAGATGCAGCTGGCTCAGGCACTGGGTTCAGGGTGCCTAGATTCAGCCCCAGCTCTTCAACTGCCGACTTGGGTGTTGTTAGCATCTTTTTGTGCATGTGACTTTGGGTGAAATCAATGCAATGGCATGTCCCTTGGGATGTACTTGTTGACATTAATGAAAAATGTTATTTTGGCATTATGAATAATGAATTACTTAAGTAAAACATCTTGAAGAGGTAAAGGTCTTCTTATGGATGAAACTAAATATTAATTGAAGAGTACAGAAGAGACATGTTTTGTTGTATGGAACCTCTCATTCCAGGCTGCTTCTGGGAAGGATGCAGACTAAAAATAACATTTCTAAATCACATTATTTTTCTAATAATGATAACCACAGAGAAGTCTGTGCCCAGGGCACGAGGATTAATGGAGATGCCTGTGTATGACATGTTGCTTTATAATATTCTTAATTATCAAGGGAAAAATTCTCCCTGTCTTTTCTCTGGATGGCAGAGAGCCCAAATTGCATTTGCACCTTTCATGTGCATAATGCTTAGAAAGATGTGTGCTACAGGTCAGAGCTGCAGGAAGCAGCGCTGGCTCCTTGGTGCCAGCCACAACATCTCAGGCTTTAAGCATGGGCCTGCAAAGCAGGGGACCTATCTGCCCCTGCAGAGGTAAGCAGGGATGCACCTGCGGAAAAACAAATTGCCATGGAAGGGTATTGGGAAATAGGATCAATTGGAAGCAGAAAGAACAGGCAGCTGTCTTAATCTTTAGGGTTGCCTTAAGCAGGAGGAAGCTGGAGCCAGATTTTACTTTATGTGGGATGAAGTAGGGAAGCTTTGTACCCCTCTGCCCTCAGCATTGTGCATAAATGCTCCAGCACCTGCCCAGCTGAGTACGCTACCCTTCCTATCAGCGGCTATCACAACATTCTTCTTGGCTAACTGAGCTCTCAGCCCCAGCCCAGGGACGCTGTAGATCAAGCTCCTTTTCTGCATTTCCCTGACATGGCTGTTGATGGTGGTGCCATGGTTTGTCATTGTACATTTCTACCTGCTGAGCAGCCATTTAGGAGCTATTGCACAAACCCCATAGCGCCACTTCAACACTTAAATATCCACTTACCCCACATCTGTTAGCGCAACATCCTGCTCCACCTGCTCCCAGCATCATGAAAGCTGGTAAAATAACCTGTGAGGAAAGAACAAGCTGAATTGGTGTGCAGTACTTCTGCTGGGATGGGTTTTAAAGCCTAGGAGCTGGGGCATCATGTTCCTCAAATGCAAACCTCCTGCCTCTTCTCTGTGAGTTGCACTTGCTTAGACTTCAGTGCTTGCTGAAGAGAAACTCTAACTTACAGCTAGAGTTGGCTGTCAAGTTTCTGGTACAGTGATTCTGAGTGCTGAAGCTATACTCCTTCTTTTCAGCAGGGTTTTGTTATTTTTTTCAGGAACAAATGTGTCAGTTTTGAGAAAATGGAATTTCTGTTTGGGAAAGATGCATCGGTGAAGTAAGAACTATGTCAGTTTAAGTTTTCTGACCATCCTGCTCTGCATTACAATAGGGAAATCAGTCTTAAACTTCCTGAAACACATCTGGCTTTAGGTCTTTGTGCTAAGCTTCTGGAAAACCTACAAAATGGACTTCTCTAAACAGGGAACTCCCAGTTAACATCAGCTTTCTCCGTGGTAATTATCAGGTGGAGCTGGACTGATATAATGAAGTCAGTAACCATCTGTGTCTCAGGATATAATGTCACCTTACAGAAGCACTCTGGAGATAGGAAAAGCTGCGTTTAGTTTGGTAGCTAGAGGGCAAGAAAGCCTTTGTGGGTCTAGCTGTGCTGTGCAGCCAGAGCATTCCTGCTGCCTTGCCTCTGCCCATTGCTTGTGTAGGCATTTCAAAGAGCAACGCAAGACAATGTGTATTTGAGAAAGTAGGAAACGGTCCCTATAAAATTAATGAAAGAAGAGGCAGCCAAACAAATGAGCAAATAAAGTAAAAGCTGTACAAGCAGCCTGACTAAATGCTGGACAGATGTTGTCCCATGTAGGGCAGGGAGAGCACAATGTCCACGGTGAATGGAGCCTGGGGAATTTATGTGTATAGTGACTATCACCATTAGACTGTGTAGGACAGTGCCACGAAACCTGATTAGATTTGCAGACCCCGTGGTATGTTTCAAAGGACTTTCACTCCGTTGCCTTTTATACACACCCCAGGGGCAGCCTCCAGCACCTGCAGTGGCCGCTGGACCACAGCTGGACACCTGCAGATGTAGAGCATTGAGGTCAAAAAAGACATTCCTCTTCCTGGAAAGAAATGAGCTCCAAAATAACCAGAGGTGGCCCCCAAGGCAGCCTCAGCCCCAGCATACTGCTGTCTGGCACTCAGGAGAGCTAATACTGCTGTCTGGCACTCAGGAGAGCTAATACCTCTGCCCATCAAACCAACACTCCCTGTCCTCCAGGGCTATCTTTCTTCTTTGGAGGTTTCCCATCTAGGCTGTGAACAGCTTTGTATCATCTATTAGCCTGGCTCAGGATGAAGGGTTTTCTTAGAAGCCTGATTATGAATACCTGCCTTTTGACATGCGAATGAGAATTTCCTAGATTTGGCTGGGAGTAAAATGAGGGCCATGCATGAGCCGTTGCTCAATCAGGCATTTTCCAGCGTTGCACGTTGGCTTCCATTAGGAAAAGTGTTGCTATGACACACAGAGCCAGTCTTTACACCCTAAGCTTTTGAAACAAGGAAAAGGAGAGGTTTTCACGTCATATAAAGCTCCATTAGGGAAGCAGCAGAGGAGGAGGAAAGGGTGGGGCTGGCTGCTCAGCCAGAATGTGAGCTGATCATCCAAGCTCTATCAGTCTAAGGATGAACTCCCATGTGGAGGCAGCTTTGCTCACTCATAGGGCCAGGGCAGGCTGTTATGAAGTTTCCTCCACAGCCCTGGCTCTGAAGCCTGTGTCCTGGTTACAGGGAGATCCTCCAAGGTTGGGCAACCTTTCCATGACTTTCTGCGTTTCCTTTGGGGAGAAGCTGGGTGCATGGGGGAGCACATTGCAGCCTGGTCTGTCCAAACTATGGAGTGAGGATACAGACCAGGCTCCAGTCATGGAGCCTGGCTTAGCTCCCTAGGAGGCCTGAAAACCACCCTTCATTTTCTCATGCTTCCAGCACCTGAAAATGGAGCTGATGGTAATGCTTTCTTTCCCATTCTCTTCACCTGTGGGCATTTATCATGCTGTTTTCTGGGAAACACGCACACTCAACAGCGTTCTTTGTGGATCAATAATTACTCCTCTTGCTGTGTTTTGAAGATCAATGCAAATGCAAATTTTGCCTCCTCCCCTCTCACTTGCTGTTCTCATTTTTGATGTATGCAGTGGTGGCCACAGGCAAGTCTGTGAGAAAGCCTTAAAAGAAGGCAAGTTTTCAATGAGCCTGTGATGCTGTCATGCCTAACTTCTGCCTTTCCTTTCATTGAACGCCAATGACTCCTGGGCTTGCAGTGATACGAATTTTCCACAGGTCTCTCCTGTAGTTCCACTTGTTGCTTTAGGCTTCCTTCACAAACTGATGCTTAGGTTCAAGCTCATCATGAGTAATAGGCCTAAGTGGTAGCTGGAAGATGAAGTAGGCAAGCTGCTGGTGAAGAACGACTTATACCATGTTCCTGCTTTGGGAAATATGACTCTGAACCACAACCACTGTAGCTTTTACATAGACTTTAACTGGTAGCTGCATCATAGCCTGACTGTGAATGAGATTTCCTTTTTTCTGAGCTAATTATTCTGAAACACTCATTTTTTTGATGTGCAGGTAGCCAGCTCTGTGCCAGTGTACCATCTGCCTGGGCTGCGAAACAGCCAGTGCTTGTCATAGGCATGTTACTCTCTCAACTTTTTATCTGACTTGGGTGGGTAATTGGAAGAGCATAAAGGGAGCATGCTTTCTAATGAACTGGAAAGGTCAGTATTCCCAAACATGTTCCCTTCGAGTTACGGATATTCACAAAAAAGCCATCTTTCCTAAGTGGTGGGATGGAGAACTGGCTGCAGAAGAGCACAAACAAACCAGATCAAACCCCAAAGGAGGTAAGTGGGTATGTGGGAACATGGGAGGCATTTGGGATTTAGGACGTTTGCAGCTCCACATTTGTTGTGTTGACTGGGTCTCTAACAAACACCTACTGAAACATGCTTCAGTTTTGCCCTTAATGGTTTTCTTGTGATTTAAGTGAGCATAGAATCAGTTAAAGGAGTAATGTGGGGTGCAGACAATAGTTACAATTCCCCACATCCAGCTGAGTTTAGGACCTCAGTTTTGCTTTGACTCATGGAGGATGAACACCCATGTCACCCTTCTCCACAGTGGGAAGTAAGTCCGATTGCTTCCTCCTGACTTGGAGTCTTCATATTTATCTCAGGAAAACCTCGTATCCCTGTGATTAGGGACTTTTTCAGTCTTGAATGAACTTTATGAATCCTGTACCCAACTTCCCAGTTAATGTTTATGCAAAACAGGTTTCTATGCCTTTTTTTTTTTTGTTATACTTACCCCTGAATTTAAACAAAACCCAACCAAGCCCATAAGAAACAGTAGCAACAATTCTGTCTTACCAGTATCCCAGCTCCCAGAATGCCATGGAAAAACCAGACCAGATCAGTTATCTCACTGAGCTGCAGAACTTGTCCATTGGGGAAGTACAGGAGGATGTTGCAGACTATGGCACAGACTGCCAGTGGGAACAGGGTGATCCCAATGCACTTCGAACACTTCCCTGTGCACATGGTAGCTCTCTGCTGAGGAAAGATGCAGAGAGGTTTAGGTTACTGCAGCACAGGGATCATGGCGTTTCAGCAGTTTTCTTCTTTCATGAAAGAAGGATCAGTTTTGAAGCAAGAAATGTTCCAGTTAAAGCACAGATAATCCTGTTCTACAGAGCCTGTTCCCTTCAGAGACGTTACTTAAAATGGAATTATTAAAAACTGGAATGTTTAATTGAATTTATTCAAATTTGCCAGGACTAAACATGTGTTGGTATGAAATGAACAGAGAGTTTTGTTTTAATTGTTAATGGACAACTGGGAGACTCAGCAACAAAACCATGGCTGCACAAACTGACACCCTGGCTAGGAGGCTTCATGGTGGGGTTAAGAATGGAAGGGGGTGCACCTAAACAGCACCAAGATGTCTAGGACCACTGCCTTGGGAAGCTGATTTGATATCATCTACTGCACTGAAGGTCTGGAAAAGCAGGAGATGACTGCCAGGAATGCCATAAAAACGTTCAACCTTGCCTTGCTGCTGGAGCAGCATGAGGAGCCTTACCAGGGCCCCACCAGCTGCATTTTCTCTATTTCAGTCAAAAATACACTGTCGGCAAGACCTGGAGAAACTTTCATTACTGTTTCCTATGACATGCTAACTCCACACATAAGAGTAAATAAGACTGTTGGTTATGTGACTGTTTGGCACCCACCCTCAAATATCTGAAAAACTGGAAATGTGTCCAACCCCATTTGCTAAGGGCAGGTCACAAAGCCATCCCAACTCATTTTCAGAGATCTGCCATAATGTATAAAACAGCAGGTTATTATTTCACAGCAGTAAGGTTCTTTTAAAATCAAGGAATCAACATAAATAACAGATCATTGGAAGAGGTCTCCAGTCCTATCTCCTGCTGAAAGCAGGACTACTACCAACACTAGGTCACTGTGCCAGCCATAGCTTTGTGTAGCTGAGCTTTGAAAGCCCCCAAGGATGGAGCTAATAACACCCCTCTGGGTGATCTGTTGCAGAGCTGCCTCAGCCTCCCTGTGAAAAAGTCTTTCCTCATGTCCAATCTGAATCTTCCAAGCTGTAAGCATGGCTGTTGCTCCCATGCTTTTCCACTACTCCATCACCTCTGTCACTCCCTTACAAGTTTGTTGCAGGCTGCTATTAGAGCCCTCTTCACCAAAGTGAGCAACCTCAGCTCATACTGCACCTGCACTGCGACCTATAGCCAAAGAGAAAAGGCTGATGAGTACAGAAGTGGATCCACAGCTATTTCTTCGTGTCAGGATGGAAATTGCAGACTACTGGGTCAGAGGTCATTGAACTTTTAGACTGCCACTAACTTTATGGCACAAACTGAGCACAACTTCCTCATGATGTTTTATCATAGTAAAAACCTCACTCCAGCTCAAGGCTTTCAAATGCATAAAAATACCAAATATGAATCTGTGCATTTCTGTTCTCATAGAAAGCTGACAGTTTATGATGTAGAGGCTTTGCTTTCCTGTGAGCAAGATGATATAAAATATAAGGGAAGGAAGATGATTTGGACACACACCATTTCAGAACATGTGTTACACACATACACATGCAGCCATGCACGCACAAATGCCTACTCTTGCTACGTGCAAACACGTTTTGTAATAACCAAGGCAGGAGAGAGTGAAATGCCCCTCAATTTAGTCATGTGCATTGGCTAATCCTGGAAGTTTTGTGGCAGAAGTTGGTGTTGAAAAGGTATTAAGCAGGTTGGGAGTATAGGAATCAATCAAGGTTGGATTTCCAAGCAGAATAGCCCAGGTGAAAGACAGCATGAAGACATTTGAAAAAGCCAGAGGCAGGCTGAAACCAGCTTCATTGACAGAACAAAGACAGCAAGAGGTGTGGTAAGTCATGAACACAGACCATTGTCCTCAGACCTCTGTAACTTAGAGGGAAAGCAGACAGACTTTATGGGATGCTGTATATTGTTGTAAGGTAGCTGAGACTGCCAGAGACTTCTGAGTTTGCTCTTCTATAGCAAAAAATTTGCATTGTTCTCTGCTGCTGCAGGTTTAATAACAGCACTGTGCTTAGATGGCTTTTTTTCTGAGCCCTTTACAATCACATCATGCTTTTTAATCCAGCTTTAAAGCAAGTTAGCTAGCATGAAACTATTCCAGAAGAGAACATTTTTAACAGAGATGCTTCTTGATTTATGGTCATTACCTATTGTTTATATAGTACCCAATGTATTTGTTAATTTTTTACACTGACTTTTGCCTGTTTGCTTTTCTGTCTCATTCCAGCTTGTGCTTTTCCATGTGCTTGCCCAATCTCATCTACTTCCCCTCCCCAGAGAGAAGCAAACAAGCACAGGCACAGCCTGGCCTCCTTCTGTAAAAGCTAAGTCTTGCAGGTGAGTTACAAACTCTCTTCTGCATCTTTCATACATAGCCAGAGGGCTTGGTTCTCGCCCGGTGCAAAGCAACATGACGCTGCTTTGGCTGGAAGAACAGGGGTTTACAACCCATTCTCTCTGACCTATCTCAATACCACTTCAAACTGCAAGGAGAACTTAACTAAACATCAATCACCAGACCTAGTGAGAGACTCTACCACCACAATCAATGTTGCTTTGCTACCTGTGTACATCAGAGGATCCGACTGTTATTACAGCTTAGGAAAACACTCTGGATTGCCACAAGCACTCAATGCACTTTATTAATTCAGCAAACAAAAGCACTTTCTACAGCTTCGCTAAGCAAGGTGGCTAGAGAAAGCTTCTAACTTTTAACTAGAGTTTTAGAAAGATTTGCTTTTTAATGCTGAGGGAAGCATAGAAATATCTTTGCTTACCTTCTACACGGGTCTAATTTGGCCTCCAAGCTCCAGTTCCCAGCAGCTGGCTTCAGGCTTTCCAGCTCTTCTCTCCTGAAGCACGGCAGTCTGAGGGAGACACAGAGATGTTTTCTAGTGATGGCCTCTTTTAAACAAACAGCTGTTGCTCTTCAGAGAATTAGGAAATACCCCACATTATCCCTGGTTGGCCAGCGGGAGGTTGGCGTGCCACCCAGTGCTATCGATTACGTTCAGGCAGTGTTCCAGTGGTCAATGCCTCGGCCCCCCAGGACACACAGCTTGGAGCAGTGGAGACCTTTTTACTGCTGCAATCATTTCAGCCGTGGAGGTTGGCAGAAGAGGAAGGGCAGGAGACAGCAGTGGTGCAAGGGGTTGAAACACGAGGTGGTGGCATGGCAAAGCCATTGGTGTGGCATCATCTTCTGCACAATGCGGTTGTGACTGTTAAAGTTCAGAACCGAGTTTGCTGCAAAGCACGGGAGTGAGGTGAGTGAGAAGGAAGGGAGGGAAAGAAAATTCTTAGTAAGACAGTGGAAAAAAGAGAGAGAAGGGCAGAATGGCTGGAGAGAAGGGAGAGGTGTGACCAAGGGAGGAAACAAGGAAATTAAAACACAGCTCCAAGGAGGAGAGAGTAGGAAGATGGAAGGGAAATGAAGACTCGCTCTAGCAGAGAAGAAGGGAGAGATAGAAGAGGCACTAAGGATGGGCCAAGAAATTAAGAACACAATGAAGAGTATGAAGAAACATCAAAATTAAACTGGGAGTTGACTTCTACTGAGGAAAAAAGGACTTTCTTTTGTAGAAAATGTGATAGTAATAACCATTGAAATATGTTCAAACACAAAACCATATAAACATATCTAGGTTAGATTTGGCCCAAGTCATGCTGGGAATATGCTAAGATCCCTTCCAGATCAACTGAAAACATAAATACCCCCCTCTGGAAGGTACCTGCTGTTGCCTTGTTCTCAACATCCAGAAGGAAGGATGACTTGACCACAAAAGCATTAATGAAAGGGACATGTGAGTGAATGCAAAGATGCAAAATATTCCACTCTCCACCTTGCCATGTCACATTTTCAGTCTTTAATGTCACTACAAAAGTGGTGTATAGCCATATGTACATGACTTAGGATGTCCATGAGGTAGATGTAACCCTAGGTTGCATTTGTTCCTAGTGAGAGAAACGGACACTTTATCTGTGTTAGTATTAATGTTAAATACAATTTTTTTTACTGCTTCAAGAATATCTTTAGAATTGCTCATTACTGAAGAGGATCTATATCCAGTCTTTGAGGAGATCTGAATTAAAAGCTGCTTACTATGAGGTTCAGAAGGAATGCCAGAAAGAAGAGCAAAATGGAACTCTGCATTAACACCCAGGGACTGACAACCACTTGTTTTCCTGAAGTGATAGATAAATCCTAAAGAAATGGAAAAATAAACCAGAACACCCCAAACCAAAAACAAAAACCCAAGCTCCAAACCACTTAGAAACCCTGAATTTTGTCTGTGAAGTGTTCAGTGGCTAAGCTGAGTTTATGTGATTGTGTACATCTATTTTTCCCTCTGCGATATTGACTTTGAAGGCAATGCAAGCATTTTGTGTTCCACTGGTCAATGCCTCCTGATTATATTGACTGACTGTACATCAGTTCTGGTCCTCCTTTTATCTCTATCCTTGTAGCCATAAACTCTTTATTAATTTTCCAGTTGCACATAGTAGCACGGGTACTGAGAATAGAAATATAAATATGTGAAAAATCCTGTTCATCATGCTAGAAAAGAAAACTATTCCAGCCCTACAACTTCCCCTGGTAGTGCAATATGTGAGTTAGAAACTGAAGAATTAGAGCACCGCGCAGGTTTCTGAAGGGCATATCTGACTGCCCACTTATTCTATTAATAGATATGCCCCATTTGGAGCGCAGCTGCAGTGCACTAACAAGAAAATGCCCTTTTTGCTGTTGATACGCTGTGTAAAAGGAGCCAGGCAGCTCTGCTCTCATTTATTCTAGTATAAATCTTAAGTGGTTCCTCCGAAGTCAAAACTTTACTCAAATACACAGTGACACTCCACCCAATTTAATGTATTCCATGTTGGCATCATGACACGAATTACCTCTTGCTGCTGTTTCCTGTGACTCCTTGCTGTTAATGTTTTCTTCAGCTGAGAGAGAGTAGTGATAGGACAAGGGGGAACGGGTTAAAACTTAGACAGGGCAAGTTTAGATTGGATATGAGGAAGGAATTCTTTCCTGTTATGGTGGTGAGGCACTGGAATGGGTTGCCCAGGGAGGCTGTGAATGCTCCGTCCCTGGCAGTGTTCAAGACCAGGTTGGACGAGGCCTTGGGTGATATGGTTTAGTGTGAGGTGTCCCTGCCCATGGCAGGGGGGTTGGAACTAGATGATCTTAAGGTCCTTTCCAACCCTAACTATTCTATGATTCTATGATTCTCTTAAGAAAGAATCATAGAATCATGAAGCAATATGCTGTTAGGAGGCTTTTTCTGAGATGTGCTGGCTCTGAGAAGGCTCATGAGCATTGCAGACAACCTGCCTTGGAGCCCCAGCTGGCTCTCCCTGCAACAGGTACCCAGGTCAACACGCCTACCTGTATCCAGGAGTGAGCAAATGCCTTGTTAAGGTACAAACATCAAGGTGGAAATGGTAGTATCAGTGTTATTTAGGTTTTCCTTTATCCACAGTATTGCAGACCCTTACAATGCCAGTCAACAGAAAGCTGGTTGCAAGGCAAGGGCTCCCAGGAAGATGAGGAGCAGATCTAGGCAAATCAGACTTGACTCAGATCAGAGACAGCCATAAAAAGTAACACTGAATAATCGAGTGGTGCAGGTTATGGTACATGTATTAAGACTATATATGAGTCTGAAGAGTTGGAATGAAAGTTGTACTGGACTTTGTTTGGGAGTATATTCTTTGCATGGTACCATCTCACGCGGATGGCTCTAGCACACAGAATATGCTGAAATGCACTTTGCAGCTTGAATGTCGCATACATGGATCTTTCCTTCTCTTCAATTTTACCTATTTTTCCAATTATTTTTCCTTCTGTCTTTTCCCTTGTCTCTCCTTTTGGTGCATAACCCTCTTTCCTAGATACATAGGCTTCTTGTCTCCTCCCTGAGATGGCATCCTGCCGAGCACAGGTTTCCCCCTGTATGGCAGCGCACACATCATTGTCTCTGGGGACATTAGTGCCACTACCAGGAGGCATCCCTTAGGGGATAACCCCCTTGGTTATCAGTGACTCTGTGAGCCTGGGGCATCCTGGTTTAGTGCAAGGTGTCCCTGTCCATGGCAAGGGGTTTGGAACTAGATGATCTTAGGGCCTTTTCCAACCCCAACTATTCATGATTGTATCCCAAGGCTGCACAGCCAATGATCTGCAGAATCACCTTCTGACATGAGGGGGAATGGTGCTGAAATAACACCCAGTGAGCTCTGCCCATCCAGCAAAGTATTTTCCATTGCTTGTGTGTATGTACATCCACCTGATTTATTGTAAAGCTCATTTTATTTCATTAACTGAGTGTTTTGTCCAGGGACAGCACTGTGCCAGCCCCACTGTTTTCTAAGATGCCAGTGAACCATGACCTGTGGCCAAAGGTTGTTTGTGTTCCCAACACAGAACACTGTCACTATCCAATATTAAAATAATTAGAGGTTTGTGCTTTCATTTTGCTGGTTTCGTGCAACACTTCTGTCTGGTTTTGGCTGAAAGGCATTTCTCATCCCTGTGTTTTGTCACTGGGGTTTGTCCAAGTATGTGCTCGGGGTGCAGGTGAATTAGGAGCTAACAACAGTACCCACTGGAAAATGTCCCTGCTTACCTGACCAAAAGGGAGAACTGTTATTTCTGCTGGTGCTCCTTATTCTCCTGTCCTAACCTGCCCTGAACTGCCCTGGGTCTCTCAGGAAGCTTTCAGTAATGAAGAAAGAATGCTGGAAATATACTGAAAACCAGAGAACTAACCAAAAACTGCTCATTGCATTTTTTAGAGCTGTTTGACACTGCCAGAAGGGAAGGCTTCTGTGGTCCAGGGTGGTGGTTTTGGTCAGACTGGGAGATATGTGGCTGCGGCAGGTATCTTGTGAGAGATTAAAAACTGTGCAAGGCTGAGGCACCTGGAGCAGCAACTCCCACTGGAATGAGAGAGGAGGGCAAGAGCTGAGAGGTTAGAAGCAATCACTGTGTTTTGTTGTTGCAGGGCACACTGTCCTTTCATTAACCAGCCCCAGATGGATTTGTGCCAGAAGAAGAACAAAAGGAACATCAATACTGGCTGTATGTGCGTAGCTGTCATGTTCCAAACATGTACATGAGGCCAGGTTTGAAGCCAGAATTATTGCTTGCTACTAAAAGTACTTCCTACTTACTTTGCCTGTATCAGAGAAACTGATACATGGGGAAAAATGGATAAGCCTTTGAAAATACATCTGGTCCTCAGATCCTAAGGTTTATTACCAGCTGATGATGGCTGGTTGAAGAAAGGACAATCCATCCCCAGGCTGACCCCGAAGTTGTTAGTTTGGGCTCACTGTGGGACAGAATAGGGATTTAAATCTCCACATGTTGTGTAGTAGAAAGACCCAAGGCAATTAGGGCAGTATTTTGCAATGTGGAAGTGCCTTTGGAAATGTCTTAGCACTGCCTGGGTTTCTGGAAGGGATTGTTCATGCAATTTCACAGATGAACACATCAGCATATTTCCCAGAAAGGAAGCAATCTCCATCTTCAAATTGCTCATACTTTCCTGATCTTATGCCCACTGGGAGGCACTGTCAAGGCTTTTATGAGTGTGAGAGGATGTTGAGGAGGGTGGACTGCAGGTATCTTTGTTACCTAAAATAAGATACCAAAAGGTTCTTTCTGAAAAGGTGTGAACTGCATGTCTCCATCCTTGGAGATATAGTATGTCCATCCTTGCAAATACTCAAAAGCCATAAGGGGAATGGTCCTGGGCAAGTGGCCTTGCTAGAGAAGGGGTGTTGGACCAGATGACCTCTGGAAGTTGTGTGGCCCTGTGAAGGACTGTGGTCCATTAGAGAGGACAGCAGCACAGCACTGATGTGTTCAGACCTTTGCATTGAGCACTGTTGTCACATTTGTGGCAGGGTTTGGTCCCTGGTTCCTGTAGCAGAGCTGGCTTGAGTCCACAGCTCCTCCACATCTAGTACGAGGAAGACATCAAGAAGCTACACTTAAAAAGACAACAAACAGTCCAGCACACACTGCTGCCATTCCTCGGTGGTGTAATCCATTCTTTATGTCAGGGTGTGGGCATAAACTGAACTAAGGGCAGGCAGGACATGCCTTAACTCTTCAATGACAACAGGTCTCCAGAGGCTGGAAAGAAAAACAAGAACCCAGGGAAGTGTTAAGAGGGAAGATACTGGGTGGAGACAGGATTATAAAAGAGCGAGGTGAGATGAGCCCACACACTTCAAATAAATAACAACCTGGAGGGCCTCCACATCTCATCCTGTGCAACGCTGGGGCATTGTGCCTGTCTTGTGCCCTGTCGACAGCACGCAGAAGCGGTGAAACATCATGTCTGTGGCCATTAGAGGGGGCAAGGATGAAAGACTTGTATCTGGTGGTAGCTTGCATCAGGCGTCCTTATCCCACGGTAAGCTCACCCAAAAAAATACAGTTGATGTTCACCAGATGATATCAAATGAACTGCATGCTTTTCCTTGGGAAAAAGCAAACAAGAAAGTCAAGGTTTCATACAGCAGTCAGAGAGGTCAGTGGTTGCTGGATTCACCCAGGACATTGCAGACCCAGCTACAACCTCCTTCCACTGATGGGCTTAAACTGTCCCTGGAGGAGGTGAGGGATGCAGGTGCCTGACTGTTTGCTATCCTGGCACTCCCTGGCCCTGAATCAGGCTCTGTGAAGCTTCACACTCTGAAGAGGTGAGTTGTGGTGAAGATGTGCTCAGGGCACCCCAGTCTCTCTACACTGCTGGCCATGGTTATGCTTCCCACCCCTTCCACTGAGCCAGCAGCAGCCCTTCTGCGGCCACACGAGGCGCTTCAGCATCTGGCTGGGAGCCACTTGGTTTTCCTGCTCCTCTATCCATCCGCCTGTCTAGCCATGCACTAGATAAAGGAACAAATGACTGCGGAGCATCCCAGCGCTGCATGTAAACTCCTCTGTGGTGTGCACCCAGCCCCTGGCACCCTGGGGAGAATGAGAACTAATTGTGAGACACTCACTGGGTGCCTGGGAGTGAAGAGGGATCAGCTGCCACCAAGCTCATGCTCATCTTCCTGCTGAGGAGCTGACTGACAGCAATCTGTTACTGCTGAGAATTTGCCTCATGTATCCAAATACTTCAACTTGTTCTTTGAGAATTTTGACTTTTTATCAATGAGTGAAACGTTTTCAGTCCTTGTGGCTGTAGAGAAAAATCTTCGTCTGCTCAAAAATCGGGATAAATAAGAGAATCATTATTTACTATCTTTGGTAAAAAAAAAAACTTGTCTTTTTGAGAGCCTGACTTGTGATTTTTAAACACCCCAGAACAGTGATATTGTGGGTTTTGTCTACCAGGGCGCTTTTAAAAAGCAGCTGATGCAAAAATAAACCCAAACCTGTGTGTGGGAAGTGACTGCATGCTTTGCTTTTCTCTGGGTTTGTGCTCCTTTCCTCACTCTTTGTCTGGTTTATCTGGCTGGAAAGATTAGGATCACTGCAGGGCAGGGTGGGTCCCTGTCTGTGTATTTGCACTGTGTCTTGCCACTTGTAAAGGAAGCGAGTAATCATCGCCCTTGCTGCTTTCATGTCTACTTGCACAATAGAAATAATTCACAGTAATAACAATGCTTTGCCTATCTGCGGCTCCTTTCATCTGAAGACGTTGAAGTGCTTGACAAGCATTAGCTAAATGAGCTTCCAAATACCTGGAGAGGGAGTCAAGTATAATGATCCCCACTTTGCAGATGAGCACACATAAGGAGAAGCAAGGCTAACTGAGTGCTTACAGTTAGTCAGCTGAAATCATGTTTCTTCCACTGAAGGTTGCTCAGCACTTCTGAGGCTCAGGCTGTTTTCTGAGGTGCCCAAGCAGTGTCCACCTTTTACTTCCAAAACATACAGACTATGGGCCTGTGTGATCTGCCCCAAATCCTGCAGGAGTTGGAGGAAGACTTTCAGGCACTGTGATTCGTTTCAAACTACTAACCTGGCCTGGGAAGTTCTGCTGATCCTGTGTTGGCATCACTGTGACGAGGCAAAGTCAGGGTGACTGTCCTGGGTTCAGAAATGTAAGTGGGCTCCAGTGCAGGAACACTCCAGCTCAGACCCAAGAGTGGTGCAGCCACATTTGCATTATTCTGCCTTTCACTTCATAACCCTTTTGAGGGGGAATCTGCGTCTGAGTGTTGTATGATGGTGTGGCTTTACCAAGCTGGATCCCTGCCATAGTGTTCACAAACCATTACTTGTAAAGAAAGATGCTAAGAGCCCTGACCCATCCCTGGGGTCTTACAGTTATCTTGTCTCCTGCATGTCCCTGTTAAACCGAAGATGCTTTGCACCTCCCAGGATGGTACCTAGGAGGGAAAAGGAGAGACTGGATGAAAGCTGGGCTAGGGACTATATATGACTCACTACTAACCCAGAATGATAAAACAAAGTCAAATTATTTTTTGGAAGACCACAGCAAGCTCTTAAAATGAAAAATGGGCTGGTAGAAGGGAGAAAGTTTTTTCCATAGACTATGGAATTTCTAACTTTGTAGAAATTATTTTCCTTCTTAATACCACACCTGAAAGGTTTCCATTCCAGGAATGGCACCCTGACTATAACATAAGCTTTCTCAACTAGGAAGCAACAGAGTCACTTAAGAGCTGTAGGGCTGCTCTTTATTGCAAAGCTTCATAGACGCAGATGAAAGACACTGGAAATGTTGGCAGTCATCTGCAGATCCCGTAAATCACACCATTTCACTGTAGGCAATCATCCAGGCTCCACAAGGTCATGACATTTTCCCCACTTTCTGCTTTTCAGGCAGAGAAACTGGACAGAAGTGGCCTGACAGCAGGTAACTTCTGTTATCTCCTGCGCTGCACAGAGCACCCACTTAATGAGCAGACCCCAAGCAAAGTGCCATATGCCTGCTGGGAATTTGCAAGTTTATAACACTCTTGGGGATGGTTTGCCCAGCAGAGGTCAGTTTGCAGTGCTTTGAAAGCCACTTGTGGAGATGCAGTCACATCACTTCTTTCTTCTCTTCCTGCAATGCTCTATACCTTCCCTTCTTTATACAGTCCTGGTTAGTTTTCCAGTGCCAGGATTTCTTAGCACAACTCCCCTATTTACCCATAGAGAAAATGGGGCAATGATCTCATAGGAGGAAAGCAAAAAGGCCACATTTCCTCTAGAGTAAGTAGGTCAGTGCAGCAAAACATGAGGGAAGAGGATCCCATGACACTAATAGGGTGGCTGGAGGAGGCTGGGCAGGCAGTGGAGCAGCTCAGAGTAGAACTGAGGTGGACCTTAACAGTGGCCTTCCAGCTATAAGGTATCAAAAGTGGATGTGAAAGGGTTTTGCCATGCAACTGGGTCACAGCATCCCTCCCACAAAGTGAAAGTCCAACGAGACCCTGGTCTCCACCACCTTCATGCTCAGAAGGGAGGTGGTGGGGTAGGAGGGCTGTCACCTTGCTTCCAGTGCTGGATGAGGAGCCAGGAGACCAGGCTGCCTTACTGTGCGGGCACTTGGACATTACCTAACCTTCCTCTTTCCTTATTTGCATAATAGGGTTAATGAACACATTGTGCCCCATAGAGATGATGTAATGTTCAGCTCTTTCATGTTTGTTAGGTACTACAATGGGCAGCAACACTGAAACCCATAAATAATGTACCTTGAAGTTCTGTTGAGGTATTAGCCTTGTTTTAACAGTGCAGATATTGCATGAGTTACCACACGCAAGAAGCTTCTCTTAATTAGGATCAAAACTTCCCTTTTTTTAGCTTGGCTTTAATGGCTTTTGTGGCTGAACACATTTCACTTGCCCAGCCTATTCGGCAATTTAGTATAATCTCTTCAAACTTGCAGCTCCTTTCAGTACACTGTTAAATGCCTTCCTTCTCATTATTTACAGTCTTTGAATTTAAGTGTCTTTATTTTCCAATATATAATTAGTTTCTCTGAAGTCCCAATTCAGCTACAGTATTGTCCTTTGTGTTGGTGTGGCATATAGGATTTTGGCTCAAACCAGTGAAGGAAAAGAAAGGGTCTGCGGGCTGCTTCTGTTATAGCAGGACCCTTCTTCTCCATTTCGCACCTTGACTTAAGGTTTGTCCACGACTGGTCATGTACCAAAGTAGCTGTTCTGCAAGGAGAGTGACTGCACAGAGATGTGCAGAGAAAATTATTCTCCTCTAATGATCTCCAGACAACCACTGTGGTAAATGCCCCTTTGTGACCCTGAGCTGGGTGCATGTATTGAGCCATGTGGGCTCTGACGTGGGAATCTGGAGGGCTGGGTTCAGTCTCCATCCTGCCACAAAGACTTCTGGGCAGATGTGAGTCAATTCCACACTGGGTAACCTTTAATATGGGCTACAGTTGCCCTTCAGTATCCTCATTGAGTGCAGATCCTTGTTATTCGTGGCATTACAGCAGCTTTTTTGTCTTTCCATCTCCAACAGTTTCAGTGCTCAGACTTGGACTGCTCCTGGGAAGTGCTATGTATGCTGAGGAAGCCTTTCTCATCAAAGTCCTATCCAGAACTGAAAAAAGAAGTGGTGGATGCCTTGGAGAGCACCCTTTTTTTGAGATTTCCAACCTATCAGTGTGAACTCAAAAGACCAAAGTAGTTCAGGTACACCTTGTGTGACTGTCCAGGACTATAACAGGAGGTTTACTTTCTGCTCATTACTACTGCAACTCAGAAAATTATTAGAAAGTGTAATAGAAATTGTTTTCCACAGATGTACTATGAGGCTTTTGTCTTTAATATGTGTTTGTGGCTGAAGAATGTGGGGAAACTGATGAATGAAGAGTATGGCTTGGTTAAAAGACTGGTGTAAAACTTATGAGGGTGTAACTCAGTTCCCAGGTTTACCACAGACACTCTTTGTCACCTTAGGATGGTCACTACAGACAGAGCTCCATATTGGTGGCAATACCAGCTAAGGGTAATCTTATGCTGGAAACAGGCAGACTAATTGCCCAAACTGGATTGCAATGAACACACAAACCAACATAACAGAGACCAGGAAGGAGTGTCTATGAATGGGAACAGTGCTGCTATCAAGAAGAAGAAGAGAGAACAGTGTAGTCAATATTGAACATCAACTCATGGCCTTCTCAATGGAGAGCACCAGCTGGGTTTCAGCAGTGGGCAGCCTGAATAAAGTGCTCAACTGTGAACTCATGTCACCTAATTTCAAGGAACTGCAGAAGATCAGCACATCCAACATCTCTCTTTACTGACCAACACAAGGTTAACTCAGGTATTCTAGTTAACTGACTAACATTAGGTGGCCCAAGTCTGGGTTTAGGGGATTAACGTAGGATAATTATTGCCATCATTTCTGATGTGCTTGAAAAGAAAGCTCCACTGGTGATGTTCCAGGGCTCATTCACAAACTGGTACTCAAGATGTTCACCCTTCAGACCTACGAACTATGAACGTGCTCCTCATTAAACAACTTCAAAACCCAACCATATACCAATTTTAGCCTTCAGTGGGACAGAAGCCTCAGAGGAGCCGGTATGTAACCTTTTTTCTGACAGGATCCTGAACAAAGTGACAGATTTAATCCCATTACCTCACTGCTGGACGGGAGCTTCCCAGAAGTTTTCCTGATGCAAGGGCAAAATAGATGTTCTTTCATCTTTTTCTGAGTCACGCCCACAGCACCTCTCGGGAATGTAAATGTGCCTGGGTTTAATGATGTGACAAGGTAATTAAGTGTTAATATGTGGGTGCAAAGGGTATATAAGTTGCCAGATCTAGTAAATGATGAAGCCAAGCTAAGGCGTTTACCAGACTTACAACAGGTTGCTGATATAGGGTGCTAGGGTGCTAATGCCCACACATTATTCCTGTTACACAAATAATTTTTACAGTCATAGACAAAGAAATTAACTTCATATTTGAATTTGGAATTGTTATTCCAGCAAGAAAGTAACCAATATCCAATCCTGGGCACAAGAGAAGCAATAGAAAAACTGGGACATAACACTATTATTATTTAAATGACTATAATGTATTCAGGTTCCAGCTCAGAATTGGACACTCCTCCTTCCTATTCTCCATTAGCTTGATGCGCTTGAGCTTTATGAGTCCACATATATATCTATTTATATTTAACGCATATCAGAATTCTTTAGTTACAAAAAAGCAAACAGGCAGAAGGTCACAGAAAGACTGTCTGAATGAAACTGCCCTGTACCTGCTCTTTAGATATCAGTAGTGCTATGCAAATGTCTGATTTAAGTAGCTGAACTCTATATAATTTCATTCAAAGTGCACTTTACCCTCTAAGTAAGCGTATTTCCTATTCAAATGCAAAATCCTTACTACTTTATGACAATGAATATTTGCATAACAGGCACCCAGTTCTGTAAACTCGGGTGCTTGAGTGACAGGAGATGAAGTCTGTAGCTCACCTGGGCTCGAGACAGAAGGCTGCAGGAGGTTGCAGGGTCCCAGGCCCTGTGCAAAGATCACAGTGAGGTCCTGTTAACCTCCAAGTGTCACCTTGGCCTTTGCACAGCTTCATAGCCCACCAGGTGGTCCATTGGTCCCACCACAGTTTCATGTTCAATAGCTGTGCCACTGGCTGGCAGAGCCTCTGCCTGTCCTGCAGTCATAGTCTTTCCCTTTGCTTTCTAATTACGCCCTTTAGAATCACAGTAGCTTTAGTATTGGCATTGTTTGAGTAACCAAATGGCACGACAAAGCAATGGAAAAGAAAGATGATACTGAAATATCAGTATTTTGGAAGAAAGTATAAATAGACATGAGAGGCTGAGATGCTGGGCAACATGTGGTTTGCAGCAGAAATACAAAGAGATAAGCAAGGTCTTCAAGATTATCAGGAAGTCTGCGGGTGCTGATTCTTAGGATCAGGATCTCTGTACATCTGTGTTGTCCTATCGCTTCTCCTTCTTAATGTTCGTCAATCATCTGGCTTCAGATAACGAACAACGGTATGTACAGATAGAAGCTTACAGCTGAAGGACTCTTGCTTTGCAGCTACGTTAATTTGATTGTTTGCAATTGTCTGACTGTATCCTTACCCATGTGTACTGGGCTTTCAGTCCTCATAGATAAAGACATGCAAAACATAGTCTAAAGAAACTGAAAGTTTCTTTGTGTCTGTGTGCCTTGTCCCTTAATTTAGATGAGATCTATCATAGTCCAGCTAGCTAGAAGCTGGGCTGCTGTGAGCCTCACCTGCTTTCTGAGTTACTTGCTGTGTGACTTCAGAGACACCTGTACACAGTGATGGAAAGAGGCATTCAGCACACCTGATTGTATATGTAGTTGTTGCCATTGTTTGTTAGAGGTTGAACCTCATGCAACTGCCACATAAAACCACATTCACATCACTGAGGTCTTCACTGACGACATTAAAACTGTGGCTACCAAATTCATTTATGAAGCCTCTTACACCCCTAGCCATGAGTAACCATTAGTTTCAACAGGAAGAGGTCAGACTGTTCTGGAGCTAAAAGGGGAATTTCACAACTGTTGAAGCTCACAATGAGTCTCAAGAGTAATGCTGTATCCCAGAACTGCAACTTCTTATGTCTTCAGTCAGTTAAACATCAGTAAGAGTGCAGTATGATTTTGCAAAGTGCCTTGCCACCTGGGTGATTTCTTTGGGGATGTTTCCTAAGCGGTTTAGAATACCCTATCAGGTCATGCTGTTACAGGTTTACACTTAGCTTTGCCAAAATGGTAATAGAGATGTCACCTTTGAGGCATTTAAGCCATAAAGGGAGGGACTGATTTTCTAGAGAGCTACGTAGGCATATTAATTACCAAGGTTAATAAAAGGGTGATCTTTGTGTGCCTCAGTTCTTAAGTGTCCAAATGGTAAGACTTTACAAGGGCTCTAATTTCCAGAAATGTTTGTAAAGAGGGGCCTCATTTTGGGCACTTGAAAACTGAATATGTTCAGATCACTTATGATGTTAATAAATGGGTCAGAAAAATCTTCCTTGGAGAGGTACTGGCAAATTCTTTCTCTCTGATAATGCTGGATTATAAGCTAATGTTATGTCATTGAAAAAAGCCCAATGAAGACAGCAAGATGCTAGCTTTAGAAATCTCAGGCATAGCAAAAGTTAAATAAAAATTAAAAAAGGGATTTGACAAGAATGGCAAAAAACACAAAAGAAAATCCCCAAACCAAACCCCTGCCCTAGTGTGCCGCACCACCTGGTCTGAGAAAAGAATGACAAAAAAGCATCCCAACTTCCAAAAACCACCAGCTGGCTCTAGCCTGACGGGTAAGTGAGCAATTTATGTATTCACCGAAGGATTGGCAGAGGTCCTGCCATGACAGCAACCTCCTCCCTAGCCCTGCTCTGCATAGCTGGGCTCTCTACCTATCCCAGTCCTAACCTGATGAAAAGGAGGAGCTTTGCTCTGTCCATTCCTTATTTATAACTTGTCGAGTGCTGAGAGGGAGGGGTGAGCTCTCTGGTGCATCCTGCTGCTGCCTGCCCGCTGCCAGCCTTGCAATCACAACTACAAATGCCTCCCGCCCAGCGTGGTGGCTGCCTTCGTGCTCTGGGGTTCCTCTGCCTGTTTGCAGTGGTGCAAGCAAAGACCAGAACTTATTACCTCGGGATTGTGGAAGAGTACTGGGACTATGCACCGTCCGGGAAAAATCTGATCACCGGAGAAAACCTCTTACAGGACAAGTAAGTCACTGGGGGCTCTGATAAATTGAAGATGTCAGCTCCAAAGAGAATTGACCAATGTAGTTAATGTTGCTGTAAAGGTCTAAATATGGTGTTTTTCTTGGTTTTCTTCAGATGATGTTGTCATAGGTGAGATTTCAGCTTCAAGGCCAGAGTAGACTGGTTGACTTCTCTTCCATCATGGTAGATTAAAGAAGGCGATCCTGTGTATTTGAAAGTGGTGTTAAGGAACTGATATTTGTCAAAAAGTGTTAGATAGTGGGCTCTGTGTGCTTTATGGAGATGCAGGTGTTTTGGGACTTGCTGTCCACCAGCAAATTGCAACTTTGCTGTAATCAAGCACAGCTCTTTGCAATAAGGCACAGAAGTCTGTTCCAGTGGCAAAAGATTTTAGGTTTTCTCCCTGTGAGACAGTACAAGCTGTGGGACGTTGTAAAATTCAGATAAGTATGGTACCTATGAGTAAGATACAAGTAGATGTCCATATACGTATGGAGACCTCCATTTAGGGAATCTATTTAACTAGGTGCTTAAACGTACAAGGGTAAATGGTCGTACTGAAGTCACAGCAATCAGCTGTGATGAAACTGGAGTGTATAGGTAAGCACAGTGATAAATTGTGCCTTGGCCAGTGGAAAACAGGCATCTGTTCTTGTGCTTGCACTGCTGGGGTTGGCAACGTGTCCCTCACACACCAGGAGAGCTGGCCTGGACATTGAATGGGGATGGTACAGACCCTTGGTGCCGCTCCACAGCACAGGCTTTAAACGTGTATGGGAGTATTTTTAATTCATTGAAACTTTGACATACAAGAGATAGTTTGGGGGTCCTTCCTCTGCGCCTAGGCTTCTGGTTGGGGTGGGAGCTGTGAGCAAGTGAGGGGATCCTGGTGTCCATACCAGGTCTGGAGGCACACTGGGAGCTGAATGCTTTGTCCCGGGAGTTAGAAGTGGGAATGTCCTTTCTCATTTTTCAGGAAATCCCAGCCGATGCCAGACTTTTCTCTAGTGAACAGTAATTACAGAATCATTCCCAATTGGACTTCATAAAGGAGATTATTCTGCCACAAGTGGGAGGCGAGAAAGAGTTTTATTTTTCAACGCATATTTATGCTTATGGTTTGAACAAGTAGATGTCCCAGACAGCATCCAAGTCAATAGGTTACATTTATAGGTAGAGTTCAGGCTAATAATTGTTCCCAGCCTATGAAAACAAGCTGAAAATGTTGTTCTTCAGTTGTGTTAAACACTTGAATTTACCACTTCCCTTCTCATTTTAGCAGAGGACTAATTTTTCCGTTCCCTAAACAGAGAGGGAAGTTTAGGGAAGTTTCTCACTGAACTAGTGAAGGGGAAGACCTCTCAATAGATATAACTCAGCTTTAAGGGAAGAGCAGTAAACTCGCCCCAATACCATAGAGAAATTGGAATCTGTACTGTAAATTGTACTTTAAAGCTTGTCTGCACTCTGTGCCCCCTGAACATCAAGTGGCGCATCTACTTTAAAATCCGTGACATAAATGTGGTGCCCTTTACATGGCATGACAGGGAAGGAAGATAGTTTATGTCTTCAGTCATCATTGTAATGTAGTAATTACAGAATGTTAATTCCAAAGGCTTTACCCACAGAGGATTTTAATGTAGACTCTATATCCAAAGCTGGGGAGCTGTTTACGATGAGCTCCTGAAGTGCAGAACAATAAAGTGATTCTTGTAACTAGTTTAGTCCATTTTCAAACTGTATAGAGCTGAGTCAGAATAAAGTGCTATATTCTGGAATAATAACGTGTCTGAATAAACGTGTGGACTAAATAGTGAACTGGTAATACCTATTTTGACTAGCTCTTTAGGATAACCTCTAAAGTAAATTTTAAGCATTATACTAATGGGCTACTTTTCAGCAAATTAATTGGTTCCTATGGATATTATAAAAAACATAGTTTCATAAATAAATTGAAGGATCCTAGGGTAGAATCCTGTACATGGCTGTGGACAGGAATGCATTGCAAGCCAGATGTGCTCTGCAAGCAGCCACGCTCATATTTGCTGAACCTAGCACTTCTCACCTTGTGATGCATCCTCACAGCACCCATCTGATGGGGCACTATCCCAGTTTTATTGATAGGGAGGTCAAGATAAAGAGGTTGCAGACAAACTGTTTATCTTTAAAAGAGTCAGTTCATACACATAAAGGAATGCTCCCTTTGATTCCAGCTAGTCCACAGAGATATAATCAAAACCACTTATTCTTCACTACTTAATAAAAATGCTGAATTAGCAAGTGTGTAATGGAAAGTGTTACATTACCTGGATCAGATAGTGAGGTTTAAGAGGTGATTTTCAATGTTGCTGTGCCAAAATCAATAGTATCTTCCTCAGCTTGTTCGTTGTTAGCAGAAGGGAGACTTCAGTAACTGAGGTATGGGGCTGGAAATCAGGTGAGCTGATTTTGGTACCAGGCACAGCTACACTCCCCTGTTCCCGCTGTGCTGGTGCTGAGTGAGCTGCCTCTGGAGCCAGGAGCGGTAGACCTGCATCAGCACCTCCCTGGGTGTGAGCTGAAAAGGCTTCCTCTCATCAGAGCTGATTAATGCAGCCCTTTGTTAACACAAGTATTCTGCTTGGATGCTAATTTTTATTAGGCCTGGTGTTGCTGCTGTGCTCAAGGGCCAGCCTATTGCTTGCACAGAGTTAGTATCTTGCTGGGCATCAGTATCTCTTATGTAAAGAGAGTAATGAGTCTGTTCACCTCTGCCAATTGTCTTGTCTACTGGAAGCCTCAAGCTGTTCCACTACTGCTTGTAATTTGGAGTGTTATGAATGAAACCAGAGCATTTCCATCTCAGTTCTTCCTTCAAAAATTAAGCTGACATTTTCTGAAGCACACAGGACTTTGGAAATCACGGATCTAAATTATGGCCACTGAGTCTGGGTGAACTGGGAAGGTGCTCAGCATGCTCTCCCGCCTGATAGAACCAGTGAAAGAGTTGACATCATTAAAGCATGGTGGACTGAACAGACAGGGTGCAAGGTGCTGTCAATGCTGCTGGACCTGCTGCAGATCCCAGTGAGATTTGATAGGCTGAGATATGAATATTGCTGCAGTAGGAGGGTGAGTGCAGACATTGCCTGCTCCCTTTAAGGATCACATAGGCAGTGGCTTTTCAAGGCACAACATTGGGTGTTGTGATTTGACATAGAATCATAGAATAGTTAGGGTTGGAAAGGACCTTAAGATCATCTAGTTCCAACCCCCCTGCCGTGGGCAGGGACACCTTACGCTAAATCATATCACCCAAGGCCTTGTCTAACCTGGTCTAGAACACTGCCAGGGATGGAGCATTCACAACCTCCCTGGGCAACCCAATCCAGTGCCTCACCAGCCTAACAGGAAACAATTTCCTCCTTATATCCAATGTAAACTTCCCCTGTTTAAGTTTTAACCCGTTACCCCTTGTCCTGTCACTACAGTCCCTGATGAAGAGTCCCTCCCCAGCATCCCTATAGGCCCCCTTCAGATACTGGAAGGCTGCTATGAGGTCTCCACGCAGCCTTCTCTTCTCCAGGCTGAACAGCCTCAACTTCCTCAGCCTGTCTTCATATGGGAGGTGCTCCAGTGCCCTGGTCATGCTCGTGGCCTCCTCTGGACTTGTTCCAACAGTTCTATGTCCTTTTTATGTTGAGGACACCAGAACTGCACACAATACTCCAGGTGAGGTCTCAGAAGAGCAGAGTAGAGGGGCAGGATCACCTCCTTCCACCTGCTGGTCATGCTCCTTTTGATGCAGCCCAGGATACGGTTGGCTTTCCCTCCCTGCTGTGTCTCAGCCCTCAGGATTAGAGTTTGATTGATAATCTCTTTAATCAATTTGGTACTAGTTTATATGACAGACATTTAAATCTTACTCTGCTGGTGGTAGATTTTTGCTTGATATAACAGCTCATCCCTTTTCTTTAGGACACCAATGTTACATTTATCCAGGCCAAGTCTTGCACCCACCAACAGTAACGGGTGATTTTTGTTACCACAGCATCAAACACAGTTTATGCAATTTGCCTATGAGGAGATCCCACCCAGATAAATGACAGTAAAATTGTCGTCACAGGTGCTATACTAATGGCCAAGTCATCATGCGGCCAAACGACCCAATTGCATCAGCAGAGATGAGCATTGTGGGAAGGGTCAACCTCAAAAGGAAATTCAAGGTAAAATCCCAGCTCTAATGAAGCCTGAGTTTTGTTATTGACTTCAGGGGAAGCAGAAGTTTATTCTGGGAGAGAAACCATTATAGCCACACTTAACTGGTGACACCTCAGAGCTTTGTCTAAGGTTTTAGGGGTTTGATTGGCATCTTCCATGGCTCATATGGGTCAGAAAAGGCCTAAAACACCCTTTCAGGACATCGTGTCTCTTTTTTTCAAGAACAGACAACTTTGTTGTTCGATGCTCTGTGATCAGGGCACCATCTACAAATGTGAGTTGACACCACTGGTTCCCCTCCACTGGCCGTTTCTCTAGCACGGACATTGTGCATCACAGGAGTCATGGTTTGGCAGAAGGTTATCCTGAACAGGCTACATGACCCAGGGTTAAAATGACTGGGGCACCCTGGAGCCATGGGCACAGTCCTGGCTTACTCCAGCCACTGGAAAAATGGGGAGATTTCAGGAAAAAACCCTGATATAAACCCAGCCATAAAGTATGGTTGGATGGGAGATGTGCCTGCCCATGGCAGAGGGTTTGGAACTAGATGACCTTAAGGTCCTTTCCAAACCAAACTATGATTCTATGTGAAGCAGGTAGAGAGTAAGGAAGGTTTCACCACTAACAGATTTTAGGGAACAAACCCATAAAGATAGTTCTTTAAATGGCTGGCTGTGTAAAATCTATGGCACGTTAGTGGAACAATGGTAATAAAAGAGAGTTTGCGTTTGCCTACAGTTGCACCCAGGAGCATACAATGACTATTGGGTGCGTTAACTGCAGGAGAAAATTTGGGACTCCACATCTGGTAGCTATTTGAAGTACTTTTCATGGTGATACAGCGGCAAACAAATTCAGCAGGCTGCAAAATGATATCAGTGGGAGATCTGGCTCCAGTCTACTGAGGAGTTTGGCCATGCGTAATGCGTAGTGCTCCATTCCTTGCTGCATTCTATTACAGTAGTTATTACAACTACTCATGTAGTTGCTACATAGTACTCATGTAAGCACCTCTTGAAAAAGTAACCTCTGTTAGGTTGCAGCTGTTTCTTAAGATCAAAGGTAGCATAAACATGGTTAAAATGTTGGCAAAATACTTTTCCTGTGTGATAAAAGAAATATGTGTAGAAATTACTCTTAGCTCATGGTCCTACCCTGAGATGGCAGATTATCTGCATGTCCAGTCTTGATGTGCAGTAGAATCTACATGACACTCTTGTTTTATTCTTTCTCTTATTTGGAAGAGTTGTATGCTCATTGTTGCAGGGACATGAATGTCTGTAATTATGTTCATACTTATTTTAAGGAATTAGAGTTAATTCCCTATTAATAACCCTTTGTCCCACTCGTGTATTGCCAACTTTCCTTGGAGTTTAAGAACTGCTGAGAGTGGTCAACTGGAAAAATGAGATCAGGCACACAAATAAAAGGCAGGATTTGCATGGCTTTCTTAGTCTGAACAAGATTTTTTATGCCCTGATTCACAGCCCGCATAACTCTATATGCAACCTCAATACTGGCTTGACTGGAGGAGATGGAGGGAATTTAGGAAGCTTGCATGGTCCAGCTCCAGAGGATGGAGTATTCCCTTTTCCTATGAGAAGTACAACTGGCTGATCATCGTAACTTTCTGTACACGAAGTGCAGGCTGACAACTGAGTTGGAGGGAGATAGTCAAGATTTATGAGAGCAGCTCTTATAACTGCACACGACCAAAAAGATGGAAAAGGTTCAGGCAGAAATATCACAAAGTCACCAGGAGGATGAAGCAGTTTGAAGTGAGTAGGGGAGCATGGAGAAGCAGAGAGAAGGTTTGTTTTCTTGTGACAAGAGAGAAATGACAGATAAAAGATGTTTTGACAGGGCGCGACCGATAGAATAGGTGCATTGTGACCACTGGAAGAAAGAGACAAAGGCAGACTCAGAGAACAGGATGTGTTTAACCATTACAGCGTTTGGAGAAACCACTACTTCAGTAACATATTGGGAAATCGGTGAGTGGGAAAGAATGAAACAAGGGATGCAGTTGAAGGGGATGTTTAACTCGGTGACTGAGTGCTGGAGCACCTCTGCTATAAGGAAAGGTGAAAGAGTTAGGTTGTTCAGCCTGGAGAAGAGAAGACTGGGGAGACCTTATTGAAGTCTTTCAGTTCTTAAAAGGGGCCTATAAGGAAAATGCGGAGAGACTTTTTATCAGGGTCTGTTGTGACAGGATGAGGGGTCATGGTTTTAAACTGAAAAAGGGGAGATTCAGGTTGGATGTGAGGAAAAAATTCTTTACAATGAGGGTGATAAAACACTAAAATGGGTTGCCCAGAGAGGTGGTGCATGCACCATCCCTGGAGACATTCAAGGCCAGACTGGACGTGGTTCTGGGCAACCTGATCTAGCTGAAAATGTCCTTCCTCATTGCAAGAGGATTGGACTAGATGAGCTTGGAAGGTCCCTTCCAACCCAAACTATTTTATGATTCTATAAGCTCCTAGGGCTGATACCATTAGCTCCAATGTGGGGAATCTTTCTGCAAAGGACTTTAAGCACTACAATGTGCAGCACAACAACATTTGTAAAGAGGCAAAGGGCTATCAGCTACTTGCAAGGCTACGGTGGGCATCTAAAAGTCCTTGTGGATGAAACTGGGCAGTCTGGACACCTAGAATAGTACTCACAAAAAACAATCTGCTCTGTTCTTGGATACTGAGGGCAACCAAAAGGACATGCCGAAAATACATGTCTGTATAGATAGAACTGGGGTCTACCTCTCCTAGACAGAAGGAGAAGTGAGACTGAAATGTCTGCACCTCAAGAAACTACCAAACATCAGGGCATTTTGAGTGGGAAACTCTTCTGTCCTTTGGAGAGTGTGGATCTAGAAGGAATGGAAGTTATGAAAGATCCCGAGTGTAATACAACAGCAAAGGCATCAGTGACATGTATGATTTCCTCTCAGAGTTCATTGGTTGTTTTCTTTTGGACAATGATAACACAAAAGCCATAATTAAGCAGGGCCAAGAGGCCAGGTTATTCCTTTCATGCTGTGATCCATTTCTGGTTCCATGACTCTTGCATTGCTTGATGCCCTGCACAGAAGAACATCACTTATATTGAGACTAGCTGCAGCTGATACCCATTGCTCGGACAGTGGATTCTGCATCTCTGAATGGGTTTAAATGGGCTTCCTTTCAGAAAGCTGGCACTAAAAAGACTTCTTTTCCTGGCTCCTAGCTGGCTTTAAGTAGGAGACAGGCACAGCCCTAGACAACAGAGATGCTATGGCATGGCTTTAGGCAATGAGAAAGTCCCTGGTGCCTAAAACTACAGGGTTTTTTTCAGGGTGATTTCTTGAACCTCAAAACCTAACTGGAGTTTGGAATCCCAAATCAATGCCTTTAAAGGTGGTAGGCTCATGTCAAGCATTTGACAAAGCCTGATCAAGAAGCACATTTTTCTGGGGTACAGAAGAGGCTGTATCCCAGGGGTGTGAAGTTGTGGGAGAGTGTGCAATGTTGTCTGACCGAAAAACCAAGGGCATAAGGGCACTGTCATCATGGGGAAAGCATACCACTGCATGGGGAAAGGTGTCAGTGCAGCACTTCATTTACAGTACTTGGTGGCTGATGAAATGGGAAAAATTCTGCTGAACAATATCTCCTGAAAATCAGTACTTTCAGGGGAAAAAAAAAAAAAATCTATTTTTTTTTCTAGAGAAGATTTCTTTGAAAATATTTTAAAAATTAACTTCTAATTTGAATTAGGGCATAGCCACATGAATACATTGCCATGAGGTAAGGAAGCATGTGCATTTACACTGCACTACCACTCACTTTGCCTACTACTCTGTGGTAGTACTCTTGTAGCAGCTCTTTCCCCTAGGCATTGGAAGATATCTTCTCTCGGTGAGCATGGTGTGACTTGCCAGGTCTTGCTATGTGTGCAGACAGTTACCACAGACCTGCCAATTCACTGAAAATCCAGATTTCTTGGTAACTCATTCCTCAACCATACTTTTCAGGTGTATTTATCTGACATACATTACTCTATGAAGAAGCAGACTGAGAAGCTTCTGTTCCTTGCCCTCCATCCTAGCCAACTTATTCTGCCACAGCAGTATCTTTGGCAGTGTTTTCGTTTGTGCCAAAATAGGTCTTGTTTTGCTATAAAGCACATCTTTCAATGAACAAACATTCTTTTCTGAGGCTTTTCTATCTGGATCACTTCAGGGACTGGTTTCAACAGTGGTCGCAGAGGTGCAATGATCACAGATGGAGAACGTTGTGGGTTGGGCTGATGAGCCACAGAGATGGCTTGAAAAGAGGGGAGTAGTGGATCTTATGGGGAAGAAATTATAGTAAATCACACCTTTCAACTCATGTGACATCCAACACCTAGGTTGCTGGCACTGCACAAAAGCACCTAAATAAAATAGGTTCAAGCAGGTGAATTGGCCAGTCAGAAAAACTCACTATAAACAGGAGGAAATTCTTTCCTGTTAGGGTGGTGAGGCACTGGAATAGGTTGCCCAGGGAGGTTGTGAATGCTCCATCCCTGGCAGTGTTCAAGACCAGGCTGGACGAGTCCTTGGGTGACATGATTTAGTGTGAGGTGTCCCTGCCCATGGCAGGGGGGTTGGAACTAGATGATCTTAAGGTCCTTTCCAACCCTAACTATTCTATGATTCTATACAGTCCATGGCTGGCTGTGTAGCAAAGGTGTTCATTTCCACCTTCTTTGTGTGGGATATTTAGGGATGAAGAATGTGTATCATACTTGTCAGCTGTTACGTGGAGAGAAGTAAAAACAGAGTTTCTATCATAACAGAAGGTATGAGCATGGCTTTCCAGTATGATGTTATTATAGATAAAAGGGAAAAACTAATTTCCATCTATGTAAGAAATATTTACTGGGAGCACCTCTGCCTTTAGTTGGAATATTGGCCTATTGTGTAAAGTTCTTGTGTTCAGACTTCAAAAGATATGGAGAAATAATGGAAGAATTTCAGAAAAGAGCTTCAGGAAAGATTTGCGGCATGAAGAATGTCAGTGTACTTGGTTTGTGCAGAGGAAGGGTAGAAAGCAATTTAGTCAATTAATTAAAACTTATGCAAAGTGCCTGCATAGAAAAGAAGTTCCTGATGGTATGTGGTTCCTTTGATCTGAGAGAGGGCTTGATGGGAACCAGAGGTTGAAGTGTGGAGCTAGATGATATTAGACTACAAATGCAATTCAGAATTTGAAGGGAGCGGGTATTTAATAGCTATAATATGTCAACCACTGACCTTATGGTGGGTTCTACATCACTTGGAGTTGCTATAAACAGACTCTGGAATGTAGAGATGATGTATTTAATGCAAAATATTTCCTGCCACTCCTCTGGGGTGTCAAACTACTTGATTAGAATTACTCTTATTTGGTTTTCTTTTCCTTCTGAACAGTCATGCTTTCAGATGTGAGGTTTCAACCTTCAAAAGAGGGAGAATCTGCTAAAACTGTATTGAAAGGCCTGAGTGGCTGGGCCTCAAGTGAGGACATGTAGCAACCATGCTAAAGACCAGACCTGCAAGTAGGATGACTGTTACTGCACAGAAAGGGGTTTGGACCCTGCTAACACTGTCCAGGTTTATGCCTCAGCTTCTATTCCACCAGCAATGTCATACATCCCAGAGAACTACTTACATGCACTGTAAGCACCAGTTATTTGATCAGCTCTTAAAGGAGGTTTTTGGTCTCTAAATTATTTTCCCTTCCCACACTAGGTTTGCAAGCGTGTATGCGACAAGAGGAGCCAACCGGATAGGACGTGTGTACAAAAAGGCTGTTTTTAGGCAATTCACAGATGACACTTACTCCCAGGAGATCCCCAAAGCAGCATGGCTGGGGTTCCTTGGGCCAGTCCTAAAGGCAGAAGAAGAGGATGTTTTTATCATCCATCTAAAAAACTTTGGCTCCCGCCCGTACTCTGTGCATCCACATGGGGTCTTCTATGACAAGGACTCTGAAGGTAAAAGCTGGTTTGCCTTTTCCTCTCCTTTTCCCCTGGAGTAGCTAATATCACAGCTAAAAGTCTGCCCAAGTGTTTATTGTTCTGACCATTGACATCAGAGAACTTTAGATCACCCTCTCATAAACTCATCAGTAATTGCAGCTGATGACTAAAACCAGGAACAGCCTCGTCCCTTAAAACTTTTTGCCACAAACCCTCGACGCCTGGGATAAACCCAGTGCAGGAACAGGTTAGGTGAGTCTTTTTTCTTGAATTATAAGTCACCAAAGCACCTTTTCTGCTTCCTTCTACTTTTTGCCTATTTGAATACATGGAGTTCTTGTATGTAAATGTTTTCCTCCCAGTAGGGCTACAACAGGCATGTTTTCATGTTCAGATTCTCAAACCTATGCATGCCTATTTTGGTTAGAGGACTGTATGGATTTGCTTACATTCATTACTCTCATCAGTTTTCTCTGAGTCCAGCCTAAGGGAAGATCTCTTGGTGGTCCTCTTAGATTGTCGTTTAACCTTAGACACTGTGAGAAGATACACAGTGTTAGCTGACAAAAGGTGTAGATGACTGATGGGAGTAAAGAACCAAATCAAAAAAAAAAAAAAGAGACTGTTAGTATATTTTTAAAGTTTTGTCTACTGATAAAGAATAGATTTGAATTCTCATAATTTTTCTGATGGTATTACCAGAACTTCTGACCTTTTCACAATTTATCAGTGTTTCTGCTTGTGAGTGCTGTTATTATTTTATAAACCTGTGATAAAATAGAAGAAATTACACATTTATTTAAGGAAAACAGTTAAGGGGGGTGTCTAAAAGCTTCCTTTTTTCCTTTTAATGTATTAGGAGCACTTTACCCTGACGGAACCGGTGGTAAAAGCAAAGAGGACGACTTTGTTGTTCCCGGTGGAAATTACACGTACACATGGCCAGTAAGGAAAGATTATTCCCCAACTTTGGCAGACTCAAACTGCTTGACTTGGATTTACCATTCTCACATTGACACTCCAAGAGATATTGCATCTGGTTTAATTGGGCCACTGCTGGTTTGTAAAAAAGGTACTGAGCTAGAAACAGTGACAAAGCGAGCCCCTCTGCCAAGCTTGGCATCTTAACAGTCATTTTTGCTTACAGGTATAAACCTGATGGTCTAGAGTCTATCCCTACATAGCCCATAAAAAGGGGCAAGGAATAGCTGGGCCATTCCAGGAGCATCCCAGGGTAGGTATTGTAGCTCTGGGACAACCCCCTTCCTGCTCCCCTTAGGCTTCACAAGAGATTTGCCTTGGCTGGTGGAGGGACTGCAGCATGCTCTGTGGCCAGCCAGTCATGGCCAAGACCAAAAATAAACGGTCCCAAACTGAGATCATTTCAGGACAAGCAAAGGACTCATTGACCAGGAAATGAAAATAGATCCGGGCAGGTGACTTTGGCATTGGTATTTACATATTTGAAACCCCAGTGTTCTTTGTCATTTTTCCCCCATACAGATTATATATCTATTTTTGCTCACAAGTTGTTTATCATAGCGATACAGGGGTGCGCACTGAACTGCTGAGGTGACAACCTGTCCCATGTACTTTATAGCCTGCTGATTTTGTGCTGGAGCCATCAGGGACCATGTACCAGCTCTCTCCCCTCTATCTCTGCTGCCTTTTTTCAGTACTTCCCGCAGTACAAAATCAGCCCTGATTTTATATACAGAACATGTAAGAGAAGGCTTTGTACATGAAAAAGAGGAATACTTCAATGTGGGAAGAATAGGCCTGGTCTCCAGCTTAATTCACATAATTAAAATCTCAGACTAACATTCTCCCAGAGAACCTCTGAATTCTACAGAACTGCTTGAATATATGAAACTGAGCCAATAACTATGCCATAATACATGAAGCCAGGAGATAGCACATTCAGAACGGTCCTAGCCTGAAAGGCCAGGTTATCTGCATGTTTGGTCTTGAATTCATCAAGGTGGATATCTGCATGATGCTGCTGCTGTAGTCCTCTGTCCAGTGGTGATGTGTGGCTCCTTTATAGGACTGACAGCAAGGCTCTTGGGGCTCCCTTCGGTAGGAGACAGGGGAAGCAAAGGTTTCCTTGAGTTCAGAGGTAGACTGGATGATTGGATGAAGTCTAAACCTGTCAATGAGTATTACTAAACTGCTCAGTATCACCACTCCTGTAGTCTCAGGTTGTTCCCCAAATGGTCACTCAGATAATGATACTGAACTTAGCCTGAACAGATTATATTCATTCTGCCTTCAGCCTTCTTAAATTTGATTGTCTACTCCTAGATAATTGTCGAGGCTTTGTTGTTAGTCCCTGGAGGGTGAGCCACATTTAAATGGCCATTCTGAGGGTATGGCTCAGCAGTCACTTCAATGCAACAGAACTGCAACAGCAACAGAACTTGCTCTCCTCGGTTCCTGGTCAAAATAAAAGTCACTGGTTTCTGGCTCTATCAGGCCCATGACCTGGCTTACTGTGTAGACACAGAGCTGTTAACAGTGACTAAAGAGCAGGGTTGGGTGCAGTGGGCCATAGATGGGGAAAATGGGACCGCAGATATTGGCAGGTACTTATGCTTATGTCGAATTGAAATGATCCTGAAATACCAGCTCAACTTAGACAAGATGAACTGCCTTCTGGAGTCACTCATCTGTTCAAAGTCTCTTGGAGGGGGGCAAAATTAGGTGAGATTCAAAACCAGGTGCCTATAGATCATGGGCAGAGCACTGTATTTGCTCAAGTGCTCCAAAGTTACTGTCACTTTTAAATTCAATCCCCTCCAAGGCTTTTTTTATCACTTTCCTTTTCGTTTGCAATTTAGGAACTGCAGATGAGACCTCAATAGAAGGGACTGGTGCTGTTAATGCTTTTGCCCTGATGTTTAGCATTGTAGATGAAAACTTCAGCTGGTACCTTGATGAGAATATAAACACGTTCTGCTTAGAGCCAGCCACAGTTGACAAAGAGGATGAAGATTTCCAGACCAGCAACCGAATGCATGGTGAGCAGGACTCTTGAGCAAATGGTGATCTGCAGCAGGCTCTTTTCATTTCAGTAGGACTTTCTGTCCCTTGTGATGTCCTTTACCTGTATCAGCAAGGAATGGGGTCAGGATGTGGAAGCAGTGCTGATAAAAAGCTTTTCCATAAATACAGCACAACACACTGGTTTGCAGAAAGGGAATTTGGCTTTCATGCCCAGCTCTACCATTTGTTTAGCATTTTCTCTTGGGCAACAGATTTAAGCCATTTTGTGACTGTTTGACCAGCTGTGAAAAGAGAAAAGCAAGCTGCAGAGCACTTAGAGATGTGTGTGTTGGAAGAGCTCAGACACTGGAATGGGTTGCCCAGGGAAGCTGCGAATGCTCCATCCCTGGCAGTGTTCAAGGCCAGGTTGGACAGAGATTTGAGCGACATGGTCTAGTGTGAGGTGTCCCTGCCCGTGGCAGGAGGGTTGGAACTGCGTGATCTTAAGGGCCTTTCCAACCCTAACTCTTCTAGGATTCTATGATTCCATGTTCTCAAATGGCCTTGTTGATGGTGAGCTGGCTGGTACAACCACTCCTGTGGTCCAGATATCCATTGGCTTATAGTACGTTGTGCCACTTGGAGATCTGGTGTAAGAAGTTAAATCCAGGTATTTCTCTGTATTTTGCTTGTTCCATGGAGCCTAGGAGCTAAAACATTTTGCAAAATATGAGTCTTATTCTCCTAGTGTCCTGATACACTGTCAGGTGTGGAGGCTGAGCAAGAGACAGCTGACTAGACTGATTTGACTGATATTGTAATTTTCAAATCCAAATTGCTTAAGCCTGGCACATAATGGCATATTTATGACTCAGAATAAGAGGAAATAGATTTCAGACATTAAATAGCTGCAGAACAAGTTAACTTCATTATCAGGCCTTTTTGGTGATGACTTGGCCTTTGCCAATCTTGATACCACCCAGGAAGCTTTTCACAGACCTAGCCAGAGAATCTGGGGCCCTTTGATCATCCAGAGCTGTAAGCTGCATGTTCAAGATGGTACTCTTCATCAAGGAGCCTGTGAGGGCCTTGTGGGTATTCAGACAGTTTCTTTTCTGGGCCAGGAAAGGATCATCCTTAAAATGGGGTCAGAGGCACTTGGCACTTCTCTTTCACCTCTCATAAAGTCTCATACTTTTGTTTTTAGCTATTAATGGTTATATTTATGGCAATCTTCCCGTCTTGGAGATGTGCGCTGACACTTCCATGTCCTGGCACTTGTTTGGCATGGGAAGCGAGATAGATATCCATGCTGCGTATTTCTATGGCCACACGTTCACCAGCAGAGACCAGAGGGCAGATGTCATTGGTCTGTTCCCAGCAACGTTCATCACAGCGGAGATGACTCCTGGGAACCCGGGGAGGTGGCTGATAACGTGCCAGGTGAACGAGCACTTACGAGGTATGCTGCTATAGATCTCCCTCATCCTTCCAGAAGTTCCAGCCTTTATTATGCTTGGAAAAGAAAACTGAGAGATGTTTCCAGGGGAAGCAGGATTTCACACCTCTTTTTTTTGTGACTAACTGAGTACTTTGGAACCATTTCACCAGATAAACATCACAAGTATGAGTTTAGTCACCAGTGGAAATTACTCATGTTGGGCCAAATCTTCAGCTAGTATGAATAACTTAGCTGTGTAATTCATATGAGGAAGGTTTGCTATGATGCCATGATGATGCCATGCTTTCTGTGAGCAGTGAGAGGAGCCTTCATCATCACTTTTTGTTGTAAATAAGAAAAACATAAAGAAATACATAAAATAGAAATGACACCACATAAAACCCACATAAACTAAAATCATGACAACTGAGTGCTTCATAGTTTTTTTCTTTACAGAAATCAGACAAAAATGGGCAGGGTTTTCAGAAACTTTCACATGAAGGAATTTGGTGATGATGTGATATTTGTGCGGTGTGATAGCCCAAAAGCACATATCAAAAAAGGGGTCTTATGACAGCAGGCAATGTATAATTCTATCAGAGATGAACTGGAAGAATTTTTACATCTAAGAACTTGCACATTGATTTCAGTGGGATTTGCGTCAGGCAAAACAGACTTGATTCTGGCAACCGACAAATCTCTTCAGTCTGGTAATAACCAGCCTCTATTTCAGTGAAAGTCAAGGGGAGATGATGCCATTTTGTACGCTTCAGGAGGCACTCTGACCCCCAAAATCATTCCTGCATCCTTACCCAGATTAAAGAATTGAGTAAATAAGCCTAATAAAGAGTGTCATTGATGTCAGTGGGTTTACCTGTGGCATAAAGTACCACCTTGCAAGAGAAGGGTGCTAGCATCTTCCCAGGCAGAGGATGCCTTTAAAAATAGCAATTTTCCCTAGTATTTGTTTCCAATCCATGTAGCTTCTAAAGAATTTTGAACCCATGATATTGCTGACTCTGCAGCTGGCCAAGGACTGTCTCCACACTCTTTCTCCTCGCAGGTGGCATGGAGGCACTGTACGATGTTCAGATCTGCCAGAAGAACCTGTCGCGGCCCTCACCACCCAGTCACAAGAGGAGATATTATATCGCTGCTGAAGAAGTGCTCTGGAATTACGGACCTGACGGTTATGATAAATTCACTGGGCAGGGTTTAAACACCACTGGCAGGTGAGCTTTCTAGTCCTCTCCTGTTGCGCTTTAATTTCAGGAGTCAGGGTGAGACTTCCCCAGTGATTCACCAGGGTTAGGTCCTGCACTGCAATTAACTTTAATTGAAAGGGGCAGGGAGGAATGGATTTCAACAACCTTGCCAGGAAGTTATATTCGTAACTGCAGTGCTTGGAGTTGCCTTCTGGAAGCACTTATCTTGATCCATTAAGTCCATGGAGAAAGTGAGCCCTTTGTGCCTTTGTGAGGTACAAAGTTCAACAGAGCTAACATTGAAACTCCTCAGGCAGCTTTCACACTTACACTCGGGTGTACCTCAGAGGTGCCATAATGGCAGATTCCCCCCCCCCCCCTTTTACTACTGATGATTTGTATTACATTATCTCCTTTGCTAACAAGGATTAGAGACATGCTGTGCACAGTTAATGGCACAGGTGTTGTCCTAAGCTAGTTAGAGGTAAGTTGACATAGACGTCTTCCTAAGTAAATGGGGTTAAATACATGAAAGTCTAATGTACAATGAATGTCCATTTGTTAACTAATTTATAATTGTAATTCAGATCAGTAATACCTCCCCTTGTCTGCTAGAGAAGTGTATGCAAACTAGCAACTTGGGGGAGGTCATTTCTCTTGTGTCTGGAGTTATAACTTCATTTGAAACTAAGGCTTCTGCCTGAACCTCCAACTATTTAACCAATCCAGTTTGTTAATTCCACAGTGAATCTGCAATATATTTCACACAAGGGACTGACAGAATAGGAGGGCAATACTGGAAAGTTCGCTATGTGGAATATACTGATGCAACATTCAGTAAGAAGATTTGGTCAGAGGACATGAAGCACCTGGGAATACTTGGTACAGTGAATATTTTCCCTTCCTGTCATTATGTCAGGTTTGAATGCAGATCCGCTTGAATCCAGAGGGGAATTTTATGCACACAGCTGCCAATCAGCCCTCTCTTGTTTAGATGGAAATATAGTAGAGGGTAGCTCTAACACCTTCTCTCACTCTCATCTTTTAAGGCCCTGTTATAAAAGCTGAAGTGGGAGACACAGTGCTGGTTACTTTTGCCAACAAAGCCAGAAGAAGCTACAGCATTATGGCCCATGGTGTAAGCTTCAGCAAGCTGTCAGAAGGAGCTCCATACATAGATGGTAAGTTTTGACTATACAGCTCTATCATCACATCCAGAATACCTGAGTATAAAGATCTTCTGTTGCTCTGCAGGTTTGCCCTTTATGTGGATGCTAGGGCACAGAAGGGATGATTTGATTAACTTGTATCTACCGTACATGTCACAAGCCATGGGACTCCCCAGTCTGCCAATGTGCTGGCTCTTCCCCCTGGACATGTACCATAAAGGAGTCTAAAACTCGATGAGGTCGATGTTAAGCCAAAGTCACAGGCAGAATCCAGTTGATATTAACTCTAATCTCTCTCAAGCGCATTCAGTGGATCTCTTCTGGACATGCTCCAGAACCATGAAGCTAAAGATCTGGCACAGTGCCCCTGCTGAGTCTTTGAATACAGACATTCACATGGTCTGGGTTGCTATACTCCTGATTCTCTAATCCAGGCTGGGCATTGCCCTCGCTTCACTGTCAGGATAGTCAGTGTTGGAGGCAGCTTTTATCTGGTTGACCTGGAATGTGAAGCAACGATAATCCTTATTAATCCTCATAAATATGTGAACACTCAAATGGAGCCTTCACCAAAGGCTTCCTTTCATTTTGTACAAGAACAGGATCTGCATCTAAGTGTTAAATGTCACGTTTAATTGGTAGGCACCTTTTTTAGACAGAAACAAACCCTTTAGAAGGGTGAAGTTCCATTTACTTTGAACACGTAGGTCACCCTCTGGAGATGCATTCTGTCTCCATCAACTACAAAAGAAGCCTAAAGTTTGGGTGAGGGACTAAGATAGATGGCTCAAGTCAGGTGAGCTGAATACCATCCGTAGTGATACAAAGATAATATTGTGGTCTCTGAAAAAAGAGTTTGCTGCATTCGTAGAACTGAAAAGAAAGGCAGGTCTCTTGTCTAAATTGCTTTGTTTCCACTACAACATATGAGAAAGAAACTCATAGGACATAATCCCTCTCTGAGAACTACACTAAGATAATTAGGTCAACATGTAAAACTCGTAACATCATAAAATAAAATCTATACAAAAGGCTTTATTAAATTCTGTTGTCTCCACTTGCTGACCTTGCAACACAACAAATTTGCCAGCAGGCCCCAGTGCATCATGAAATTGGTTTGAGTCCAGCCTTGAAGTTACCCACACATGTCCTAATGCCATCTGTGTCAGATGTAGCTCCCTGGTGGAAGTGCGGCTTCCCTCTGCTTGCAGTCCTGTCTTGCTTTCATTTAACACTCCCCAGTAATAGCGCCCATCAGCACTGCACGCTTTCAGGTGGAGCAAAATCAAACCAAATCCTACAGTTCAGTAGCAGTGTGCGCTGCACACCTTTGGTATTGCAGAGAGGAACCTGTCTCCAGATTCATCAACAATCTTCTGCCCCTTCTTCTCCCCTTGTAACCCTTGTGTCCTGTATTTCCATCATACCTGTTGTATACATGTAGAGATCATACAAGGGCTGTAGGTAAATGATTTTTCAAAGGCTGCACATTGGCTGTGTGCAGCTTATTCACGTGAAATACTGTGCATAAACGTACCTACTGACATCTACAAATGTTTGCAGGCATCTTTTTCTTATAGTGGTCTCAGGAAATACTCTTCCATGTTGCATTTGACACTTGTCCAGTCTCAGAGGGTTTTTAACTCCAAATCAATGCTCTCCTTATTGAACATTGTTGCAGGATGAATCCAGTAATATCAGATATGATCAAAACAGTACTCTTCTTTGTATTGTGTTTTTCAGCAAACAGTATGTGTTCATATGTAATACTGTTATTTCCATTCCTGTTTACATTTTCAAGAGGATTCTTTCGGGATATTAGAGAGGAGTATTAGATTGGTAAATGCTGTTGCTGCCAGACACATCTGACTGTGTTGGGAAAATCTATTCAATGGATGCCTAAGCATTAAACAAAATTCCCTACTTGATCTTCCTCATAGCAAAGACCAGAAAGGTGACTTGGCTCTTCTTCACTACACAGGGTGCAGGGCTGACCCCTTTTCCCGATTCTCCCTTCAAGTCTTTTTTGTAAGTCCTTCGTGAGTGGATGCCGGCGTTTTTTTACAGCGGCTAAATTACATGCGTGGTGCTAAATCCACCCTGTGCATGGCAGCAGACAATGGCCCAAATCCTTTAACAATAGCTTCCAAAAAAAAAACAATAGCAACAGCCCTGTGAAGACTCTGACAGAGGTTCCTGTGCACTGCTACAAAATCAGAAAGAAACAATTATCAGAGTCAGATTGGGTTTGAACTTCTAAATAGCCGCGGTCGCAGCTCTGCTCACTGATGTAGTCGCTTTGCTGGTGCTCAATGAAAAGCCAGCATCTGTGTTTGTGCCACAGATGAACCTCACAGCAGGGCAAAGTAAGTTGCAAACATTAGAGGAAGCCAGATGATAGCATTAGAAGGTGTCTGGGTGAAGCAGCTAAACTGGCTCTATGGGTAAATGGTCTTGGTTGTCCCCATGGCACAGGACTTGGGTGAGGTGTCCCCAAGGCATAAATGCCCGAAGCAAGGACTGATGCCCAAGCTGTGACTGCAAGGGGGAGCTGGTCCACAGCAGCTATGTCTGACTCCCAGCAAACACTTGTATTCAGGAAGACAAAACCTTCTCTATTTTCTCTCTGCAGGCTATATGAAGCCAGGAGCCCACGTTAAGCCAGGTGAAACCTTCACATACAAATGGAGGGTGCCTGAAAATGGAGGTCCAACAGAAAGTGACCCTCCATGCCTCACCTATCTGTACTACTCAGCAACTGATGCCGTCAAAGACACCAACTCTGGCCTTGTGGGGCCTTTGCTGGTCTGTCGGAAGAATACACTGAATCCCGACGGGACACAGGTGCCCAACATGGACATCTGCTTGACCCTAGCAACAGGGTGGTGCACTGGAGTGGGGGGTCCCATATGGGCCAATTTGCCCAGCTCAGTTTTAAGAGATTAAACAAATGGCATTGCCCAGGGTAAAAGCTGACCCAAGGGGATGGTTAGGAGGAGGAAACCATAATTCCCCAGTATTCTGGCTCATCCCTAGGTTTTCCATCTTTTCCATGCACTGATTGGCAATCAATGCATATTTTCACCCCAAGTAAGTAATGGACACTTTATTTATCCTTTTGGTATATGGAAGAGTGCCAATCCCTGTCTCTACAAGGACACAGTGAGAAAATGGCTGCAATTTTTTGGGGGAAAGAAAGTTTTGCTTGAGTAATTCTGCACAGATTGATTTTTAATGGCTTGGCTTCCTTCTTGGCTACAGAAAGGAATAGACAGAGAATTTTACCTCCTCTTTTCAATCTTTGATGAGAATGACAGCTGGTATCTGCACAAGAATATTGAAACATTTACTGGAGACCCTTCAAGAGTAGATGAAAATGATGAAGATTTCAAGGAATCCAACAAAATGCATGGTATGAAATATATAATATCTGTTAATGATACCTTTGGTTCAGTCATATTAAGAAGATGAATTGGCAGGTTTTACCATCATTCACAGCCAGCTGCGGTGCACTGGGGATGAGGTGGAAAGCTGTCAGTCAGTTTATGGACAGCTCCTGATGCTCTTGGAGTGCATCCTGAAACCCCAGTCACATTAGCAATGAATGCAACCACTTACCAGCTACGCCTGGAGAAAGGGAAGAGTGTAGCTTTTAAATACAACACTTGAGTCTATAACAAGGAGTAATGTCAGAGTCAGGCATCAACTGCAGAAGAGGCCAGTGTTCACTGGTGCTTTAAATTTCACTGCTGGCCTTGGCACTGATTTGGACAATGAAGGTCCACCTGCTCTGCTCTGCCAGCTCCCACTTGGGTACTGATCACCTCTGGAAGAGGGGAATGGCCAATAGTATTTTAAAACATCACTTGTGGATGTTAAGTATCTGACTCCCGGATGGACCTCCTCCAAGCTATTCCTGACTCAACAGATTTCAACAAATCACATAACCTCTCTTTGCTTTAGATTTCTGAAGAGCACTGAGAATATATATTGTTAGAGAACCTCTGGGCTTTCCAGGCCCACCTATTTAATTCTTCTATTATTAGGTAATATTTCATACTGGAGTTTTGTTCTGCCAAAATATCTTTTACCCAACGATCACAGAACATTTGAGGATGAGGGAGTTTAGCCTTTCTTGTGAAAGAAAGAGGTACATTTTGGAAGTAAAAGTAGAAATAAAAGGTAAAAATCACATAAAAACTTTCCATCAGAACTGCATTTATAATGTGGACTCTTTCTGGCCTACACCACAGCCTTAATCATTTGGTTATACATTCTCCAGGCTGAAAGGAGGTGCCTTATTTATACACTTCACTCTGTGTGTGTGAAGCGTCCTCAAAAGCTTGGGTGAGAAGTGCTACATCACTGCAAAGGGCTATTACGAGGTTTTACAGGCTAAAAAAAAACCCAGGTAGAAGTTCAGAGTTTATAGGAATAGCATTACGAGATTATTTTGGTGTCATCCAGTGCTACCTCTGCTTCACAAAATGCCCTTTTAATTAATGCTGTGACTTGCTGAGTCATGAAGTGCATCACCATCTCTGGAAGTGTTCAAAAACCATGTAGAGTAGGCCCCCGGTGACATGGTTTAGTGGTGGTCTTGGCAGTACTGGGGTAATGGTTGGACTTGATGATCTTAAAGGTCTTTTCCAACCCAGTTGATTCTATGATTCTCTGAGTTTCTTGCCAGGAAGGTGGTAGGAGGCTCTGTGGTGAGTTTCCACAGACCTACTGCCAACCAGGTTCTTTCCTTCTCCTCCAGCTGTCAATGGCTACTTGTTTGGTAACCTGCCAGGCCTGACCATGTGCAAGGATGACAAGGTCTCCTGGCACCTCATCGGGCTGGGCAGCCACTACGACATGCACGGGGTTCAGTTTCAAGGAAACACCATTGACCTGAGGGGTACGACGAGGGACGGTCTGGCCTTGTTTCCTCATTTATCATGGACAGCGCTGATGCAGCCGGACCGTGTGGGTACGTTCATGAGCTTATCTTGGTGGTGTGGCACATGCAGAAACCAGGCAGCCAAAATAACAGTCAGTGAGATGCTCTGCTTTGCACAAGGGAGCCTGAAGTCATGGAGACCATGTGGACCTGGTATAGCTAAGAGTTCAGACTGGGCTGCTTTTCTGGGAAGGAGCTATAAATCAAATATGTATATGCACCAAAGAGTGGAGGCTTTGATGACCTTGGGATAGGCAGAGCAGCAGGTAGAGAGACAGCTAATGAGATGTTCATAGGATTTCCATAACTCTTGAAACAGGCTTTTTTAGCAGAGAGAAAATTCACTGCTGTGTAGATAGGGATTTAAGCCATTTTAGGACTTCAATAATAGCTTTTCAATAATATTCTGTAGGAGCTTCTTCAGAAGCATATACATTAAAGAGACTTGCAATTCTCATGTATAATCCACTGATGCTTTCTTCAAACTCAGAGGGACCATGATCTCATGATGAAGAGTGCAATGTTACTTTTCTTTACATTAGTGCAACTCTGTTTAAATCAACAGTTATCACTGTTGTGCAAGGCTGTGCCAAGGACCATCCTTGGCCAGAGCACTTGATGGAAATATCTGTATTGTGCACATGCCAGGTTAGACATCTGGCACTGGTATCTTTTTCTTGTGCATACCCCATATATTTCCCCTATCTGTCAAGTAACTGCACTGCAGAACTCCCACTAATAATATATTCTAGGAGATTTTTTACATTTTGCCAGGTAGCCTTCTATAAGCAGTAAATTGAGTATTATCAGATCTTGACAATCATCAACGTGTGATTTTCTCTAACTGCACATTATTTTACCTTTTCCATCGCTTTTGCCCTAGAAGCATAGGGAAGGCCAACAGCACCCTGGCTGGTATCAGAACAGCAGGGCCAGGGCCAGTGATTGTTCCCCTGTACTGGGCACTGGTGAGGCTGCACCTCAAATCCTGTGTTCAGTTCTGAGTGCCTCACTACAAGAGAGACATTGAGGTGCTCGAGCAGGGCCAGCGAAGAGCAGCAAAGCTGGTGAAGGTTCTAGAGCACAAGCGTGATGAGGAATGGCTTAAGGAACTTGCGGTGTTTAGTCCTGTGAGGACAAGTCTCAGGGGGGACCTTATCACTAGCTGAAAGGAGGTCATAGGGAGGTGAATGTCAGCCTTTCCTCCCAAGCAACAAGTGATAGGATGAGATGAAACAGCCTCAAATTGCACCAGGAGAGATTTAGGTTGGATATTAGGAACAATTTATTCACCAAAAGGGTCGTCAGGGATTGGCACAGACTGCCCAGAGGAGTTGTTGAGTCGCCATCCCTGGAGGTATTTAAAAGACGTGTAGATGTGGCACTTAGGGGTGTGGTTTAGTGGTGGACTTGACAGTGCTGGGTTAACAGTTGGGCTTGATGATCTTAAAAGTCTTTTCCAACATAAACAATTCTATGATTCTATATAAGCATCCCCGTGCTTGACTTTCCATACAGCATCACAGATTAGGTTTGCCTGAGGACAGATCAGAGACGTACAGTGCACAGGAACTGATGCCAAGCTGCTTTTGGAAGTGTTTTAAATCACCTAACTCTCCTGTGCTTTCCTTCCAGGCACATTCAAAGTGGTTTGCAGGACTTTTGATCACTTTGTTGGTGGGATGAAACATCTCTACGAGGTCAGCAGCTGCCGTAACACCACCCGAGCCCGGCAGCAGAGCGGAACCATAAGGCTCTACTACATTGCTGCGGAGGAGGTGGAGTGGGACTATGCTTCAAACAAGAGCTCAGTACCGAACATTTACAACATCAGCAGCAACGAGGAAAGGTACTCAAAGCAAACATTTTTTGTGAGCGTGGGGCAAACTCAGAATGGAGGGGAAACTTGGAAGCATCCTTTCATGAAGCCAGCATCGTACCTGTTAGGAGGCAGTCTTTGCTGAACAAAATAAGAGCAAATGTATTTGTAAAGTGACAAACTCTCAGACTGGACTAGTTCATAGGCAACGTTTTCAAATGTTTTCATCTGCGTGTCTTGTAATGCTGTTGGAGCCAAGAAGGCTTCCAAGTACCTAAATCTATGTGTGCGTTCCAGCCCTGGCTCAGCCCTAAAATGGTACCACCCAAGCCCCTCCTCTCCCTCACTCTCCCCAGTCTCCCCATCCCAGTGCTCTAGTTTTCATAGGGAAGAAACCCAGGTACACATCCCAGACATGAGCCCCTCCAAGAACTTCACGTGCATTAGGGAGATGCTGAGCCTGCTTCACTGCAGTGTGGTAGCCCCTGGCTCCCCTGGAGAAGTCAGAACGTAGTAATCACTGCAAGTGTATCACCTCTATACTGCACTGTTCTAAGGAATAAAAACCATGTGCAGAAGATACACGTTCCAGGTCATATCGCATAGGGAGGTCTCTGAGACCACTTTGGTGAAAACAAAAAGGAACAAAGAGCATACTTAAAAAATAAACCTTAGAAAAGTGGCTGGGAAACTGCACCCTGTGAAGAGGAAGAGTATGGTGAGGGGTGGAAAATACAAGAGTCAGAGGTGATGAAGTATGCTTAAAGAAAACATTAACTCCAGTACTGTCAAAGGCTGTTGTTGCACACACAGTAAATTACTACAGTAAGCACTTAGTACAGTAAGCAGTGTTCCTGGGGCATTTTATGCCTTTATTTAGTACGTTGTGAGCCAACCTCACCGCTCCTTTGCCAGGGGCACCTTGGAGATGAGCTGCCAGGAGACAGAGCTGCTCTCAGAAGAGGGTGAGTGCTCTCTTCCACAGCTAGTGGCGAGTGTCCTCTGCTGGCAAATCAGCCCTCTGGGATCCCATCGGAGCAAGGACAAACTGGGTGACTGCTCAAACCTGGAGGGCACAAAAAAATACCTTTCCCACTCTATCTTCATTCTGGGAAGGCATCCAGCCCTGTGCAGTGCATACCGGAACAAGGCAGGGGAAAGCAGCCCCTCTTAGGTGATGACGTTTGCTTTTGCAAGGTTAGGCTTCAGTTATCATCTTCCTGTGGCTGACTAATAGCCAAGATAGTGAAAGCAGCCATTGTGATAAGAGGACTCTGGGTTGCAGGGACAGGCAGTATCTTTTATTGGAGCAGAGGATGCAGCTGGAGACAGTTGCCAAACCCACTCTTAGCTTGAAATTTATCTCTGCTCTGCAAGTTCTGGTGAAGGATTTGTGTTCCCAAAGGTTTGTGGTGATTGCAATGTGTTCTCAGCTTTACCTGTTTGAAGAGGGGGCATATTTAGTAGGGATTATCGCTGTTATTATTTGCTGTTTAAAATCTCTTGCAGCACCCAGGGTTTCGCATCAATTATCACACTGGATCAAGCCATAAATTCTCCTCAAATCTTTTGGGAGGAACACAACAGTTAACAGCCTTTAAATATGTAAGGCTTAATGGGTTTAAATTTTGACTTTTAATTTTGCAGCTATGGGCATATTTTCTTGAATCAAGCAGAAGATCAGATTGGTTCAAAATACAAGAAGGTGGTTTACAGGGAGTACACAAACGGCAACTTCACACAGCGTAAAGTGAGGACAGAGGAGGAGGAACACTTGGAAATCCTGGGCAAGTAGCTCTTAGACCAAGCCTGACACATGAGAGTATTGCTTTCAAAAAACTAGGTTTTTCCAGTTTTGTTAACATGGGAAACAAGGAACACTGATGCCTATCCAGGTTATCAGTGATTTTACACCCAGTTTGTATAATTGCTGAGTGTAAAGATTCTTTCTAAATTAGAGATTTCATTCTCAGACATGAATAAAGAGTTTCCTAACAGGGAGGATGTCAAAATGCAATTCCAGGATTCACCTTAACTTCTGTGAGTGAACAAGCTGTCTGGCTAGGGTTTAAACCACAACAACATGTAATGTGGGGGTGACTTTTGTAGGAAGATTAAGTCATTATTAAGGGGCTGTAATTGTGTCTGAAATTGGGCAAGACAAAATTTTACGCATGTCATAAAATAACCATCAGCTCATATTTTTTATGGGGTGCAAAGTGGGCCACAATGGCCATAAAGTAACCAACACTCTCTCGGAATGTATTGGACATTTCTTTTTGGGGGGTACAAAGGTAAAAACATTATTTTGTTGTAGTTTTCTCTTTTTTTTCTTTTATTAAAAAAAAGCTTAAGAAATATAATTTTGAAAGATACAAAAACCATGCACAAGAGTTTTCCTTAAAAACAAGGCGTTCAAAGACCTGCCTCCAGAGCGAACAATTCTTCTCATTGACCAGAAAGAAGAAAAGATTATTTATATATAAGGAGCTTCATATCAGCTGGGACAACAACCAGGTTTTGATGGCTCTGCTGAAAGAATAGAAGAGTCCAAAGGTTTTGGGAAAGACCTTGGCTCCTTTCCTAGGCCAAGCTGGGGATAAGTCAGTTTGTTACATTCAGAAATGAAGCATTAATCACTGGCATCTTCTGGTTTAATTTAGGGCCGTTACTCCATGCTGAGGTTGGTGACTCTGTACTGGTTGTGTTTAAGAACAAGGCCAGCAGGCCTTATTCGGTAACCGCACATGGAATAGAAGAGGTGGGCTGTGAAGAGCAACCCGAGACACCAATTACACTCCCTGGTAAGGCTGCTCCTTTTTTTCCCTTTGAGCTACAAAGGCTGTAGATAAAAGGCTTTTAACACATGAATGATAATCCCTCTATTCATGCTTATGCATACCTGTATGTTCTTCCAGACATAATACACTAGCTTTTATTCAGATACGATGCTGTGTTACACATGTAGGTCATGTTCAGGCAGAGAAGGTACCTTTGTTCCTGTTAGAGTCAGAAGCAGGAATGTAACATCATTGGGCAACCTCCAAAAAAAGGCAGAGGGAGGCCCATAGTCACGGCAAGAGAAGTGTAAGCCAGAGCTGCATTTGCCTCCAGATTGAAACTGTGTTTTGAAAACAGAGAAGCTCAGTGATAGAGTTACAGTTGGCAGTATGAGCTCTGCTTCTCTCTTGATCTACACAGAAGCAGCATTTGCATTCAGAGCTGATGCACAAAATGCAAAATGTAGCTGTCGTGTGAATTAAAATTCCTTGAAAAAATCAAAAGTCCAAATATGCCTCAGCTTCTAGTGAGAAAAATAGTGGAAAATAGTTCTCACTGCATTGAAATCTTTCATATAGAAAAGTTCCTCCTAAAATATCTGTACTTCAATTTTTATGTTGGGTTTTACATTGTAGTAGGCAGACTCAAGCCCAGGCATTGCAGTCAAGCCAAAGTGTACATACCTTTGCTTTCCATCACTCACACAATATTTTTTGTTAGTATTTGTGAGCTTCAGTGTGAAACTAACTGAAAAGAAGCTCTGATGCCCCAAGCTGGAATTTCTTTCCTGTAACCAGCTGTATCAATAGAGTACAATCACCCAAAAATTAATGAGCCAACATCTGCCAATACCTGTGGTTAACATGGGGGGAGGGGGGGGAAGAAAGAAGAGAAAAGGACTGATTTATATGATTCCCTTGTTTTATTATGTGCCCCATGATGCTGTCGATGTTCTGTTAACAGTTGAGGTGCAACACAGGGAACACTACTGTCATGCTTCCTATGTCCACACGGGAGCAGGCTTGGGATAAGTTAGCTTGAGGGAAGGTGTCCGCGTTTGACAATAAGCCAAAGGAAAGGACTCTTCAGCAAAATCTAAGGACAGACTTTTCCTTAGGAGTTTGAAAGCAGCAGTTAACACAGAAATCAAGTCCCACAAAGCAAAAGCAATTCCTGGACACTTCTGTACCCACCACCGTCATCTAGAAATCCTCCCTGTCTCCCTAGGCCAGGCTGGACTGCTCACCCCAAGCTTCCCAGAGCCCATCTTGTTCCATTAAATCTTGAAGCAGTCATCAGCCAGATTGATGTCCTGCTAATTTGTACTCCCAAGAGCACTTCCAGCACCTCGACAGATTGTGGGTGGCACGGTAGAGTTGCGGAGAGCAGATCCATAGCAGCCAAAACAGCCCTCAGCTGCCACAGCTTTGTCCTCTCCTCATCCATTCCTCTATTTACCCAGCAGGAAAAAGGGAGAAAACATCAATTTTCCTCTTGTTTATCAGTCTTTTCAGGGGTTATGCTTCATTTGAACTTCAAAGACAGGTCTTTGATGCCACCTGAAGTGTCTCAGGTTTTAAGCAAAGTGGAGATCTTTCCATCTGCAGTGTCCAAATGTCCTGAAGTGAAAAGCAAGAAAATGGTAAAGGACCATAGGCAGGATACCTTCCCACATCATCCCCTCTGAAAAGGGGTGGTGACATGCAGGTTAGATACAGGTGGAGGGCAAACTCTTCCCCGGTGTATCTCTCCACTGCATGAATATCTCTGAGACTGGGGATTTCTTGTTAGTGGGTTTTTGTCCTATTAGTGTAGTGTTGTCTCTTTAAAGCCTTTCTAATCTCCACCGAGTGTATAAACCAATGCTGTAATGAACAGAAGGTGCTTGTCCTGTAAGATTAAATGGTATTGCAACAGTTCCATGAGACTCACCTCATAGAGCACAATAATTGAGAGTCACCATTTCTTTTTTGTAGTTATTGCTGTACAATAAACCCCACTATTGCATGACCCATCAAAACAGGCTCGGTGACACAAAACCAGGCTCACTCACTTCACAACCATTTAAGCTTGGAAATTCTCCTTTGACCTGATGCCTACAGCTGTTGGCAGCTGTTGGGTTGTGCCTGTGCTAAAACCATAGCTAAGAGTCCTGTGATTTCTTTGTTTTTCCTTGACTCGTAGCATATGCCCGTCTATTCTTGGCTTTTTCCACCCTGGAAGACTTTCTTCACCCTGGAAGACAAGTACCAAAGACTGCCTGGTTCAACATTTCTGCACCACTTAAAAAGGGCAAAGCGCTGACCACATCTTGGTCTCCTTTTCTTCCCTGCAGCACCAGCGAAAAAACAGAGCAGGGAAATGCAGCCCAGGCAGTTCCTCTGAATATAGGCATGTTCGCATTCAGTGTAGACAACTCAAATAGATCATTTCCCCATCGGTTGTTCTGGAGTTTTTAAATCAGAGGTCAGGGAACCTCTGCTCAGGGAGGATGTGGCAGGGGTGATGGCTTTTGGGAAGGGACAGTGGCTCTCTGGTATTTGATGGAGAGCAGGGGCTTAGCTGGAAGAGGAAAGGACCCCTCTGTTTCTCCCAGTCAGCAGGCTGGCACGTACTCAGCTCTCCTGGTCCAGAACTGATATGCTGCTGCAGCACTGTCTACTGTGCCCTTTCTACTGTCTACTGTGCCCTTTTCTGCTGAGAAGGTCCAACAAACGTTTTCTGGAGCTTGGCTCCAACATCTTCAGATGACCTTCAGCACCAGCATCCAAGATCAGTGATCTGCTACATGTTTTGCCCAAAGGGAAAGATAAAGTCTCCTGTCTCCAGACTTCCCTCTGTGGGGTGCCACTGTTGACAGCATCATTTGCACATCTCCTTTTCTGAGGCTATCTGGCTTCCTTTACACCACTGGAACCTCAGTAACCTCTCGGAAGGCAGCATCACATCCATATCTCATTGCTGCATGCTTCCATAGATAGTTTTGATTCAGATCATGTTTTGCTAAGGCGGGTTGCAGGTCTCAGTTACATGCTACTCAAAGCTTCTTATACCCAGCTGCTCTTGGTAAAATTGTTCTCTCTGTTTCAGGGGAAATAAACACCTACAGATGGAATGTCCCAGAACGATCTGGCCCTGGTAAAACAGATCCAAACTGCATTACTTGGGTTTATTATTCAACAGCGAATTTTGTGAAGGTAACCAAGAAATGGTCATTAAAGATCACATTCCTTTGGTTAAAGCATCCTACCTTGAATAATGTTTCTGAAAGGATCCTACTTCACATTTATGCGAGGACCACAGGCTAGAAGAATGATTTACAGGGCTGGACGCTTTGTCCTCTTTGATAGCAGTTGCACATGCCTGGGTAATGTAATCCATGGAAATCCACAGGCATACACCAATGCAATGTGATTCCCTCTTTAAAGAATAGTTGAAGGAATGTTGGGTGAAGGCAAAACATTGCTTTGGTACATTAATTTAGGGACATGGAGAGAAAGATATCTCTCATCAGAGTAAGAAATTATTTTTTCTCATCCGATATGAAAATAGGATTTCATCTTTATGCAATCTGTAGTTAATTTGTGTCTATTTCATAACTGGATGAACTGGAAATCTATAACCCATGTCTTTATTTCAGGACACATACAGTGGTCTGATTGGACCTCTTGTAGTTTGCAGAAGAGGAGTTCTAGATGAAAGAGGTCAAAGGAAAGACATTGATCGTGAATTTACTCTTCTGTTTATGGTGTTTGATGAAAATGAATCCTGGTATTTGAAAGACAATATTGAAACATACCTTCATAAGAATCCTGATGATTTTAATGCCACTAAGAACTTTGTAGAAGGCAACAGCAAGCATGGTATGTAGGACTCGGGGGCAGCAGTCAAAGAACTTAGGTTTCTTTTTCACAGCCCTTTTAGGAAGACACTTGACTTAGCCTGTACTTGCCCAACCATGTCACAATTTCAGAAACTGCAGCTTTTTGGAAACAAAAAGATTTCATGGGGCCAGCTAAGATATTTCTCTAACAAGACAATCTTGTTATATATAATAATATATATTATATATATATTTTTATATATAAAATAATATATATTACATATATATAATAGACATACAATACTTTAATCTTAAACTCTTAGGAAGAGGCTGCCCTTCCAATCTTCCCTTGTTCCTTGGGAGCTGTGGTCCTTGCAGGCTTGCTCTGTAGGAGCATAAGGATGACGTTTTAGAGCTGTGTCTGTAGCAGCAAGCAGCACAGAAGCCAGGCAGAACAGACTGGACAGGGGCAGGAACAACCCTGGCAAAGCAAATTGTCTTTATCTACAGTTGGTACCTATTTTAGGCAACAACTCTTCCCTCTTTTTCCATGCAGATCATCAGCATAAATCCTGTTTGTTCAGGAGTTTAACCTCAACTAACAAAAAAACATGCCCAGTACTTTTCAAGACAGAAAAATAGCTGTTGTTGTGCAGTTAGATCTGGAAACAGGAACAAGAACTGTGACTGTCTCCCTGCCATGGTCACACATGCCTGTCCCCTCTCTGCCTGGGTAACCCATCGCCCCAGAGAGAAAGTGCAAAGGGTGCTGAAGTGCAGGTTATCATCACCATACCGTGGCCAGTTATTAACCAATCCTATTTTGTCATTCTTCCAGCCATCAATGGGAAGATTTATAACAGTCTTCTGGGTCTAACAATGAACAAAGGTGACAGGACAAACTGGTATTTGATAGGAATGGGTGATGAAGTGGACATACATACCGTTCACTTCCATGCACAGACCTTCATCTTCAAGGTTGGTAAAATCAATCAAAGTAAAACCTTTAGAATATGATGGTAAATTTCTGCAAAAGAAGTCCAGGTTCTAGCCTGGTTTTACAGCTTGGCTGCAGAGCCCTGGGCTGATGCTGAGGTCCGTGAGAGTTTTGCGTGTGAAGAAAATACAAAATGAATGAGATCTTTGCAAAGCTTCTGTTACTGTAAGACTGCTATGAAACATTAATAAATGTCGCTGCTAGAAGACATGGTTCGGTGGGTTGAAATAAGTGTTCACCCATCTGTATAAGGAAAGATACAGGAGGGAAAAATCAGTTATGCCTGCTTAGAGTGCAGTTTAATGTTGTGACAGCTTGTCACTGGCAGGTCTATCTAAAAACTACTGTCTTTCAAAGAAATATCTGGGCTCAACCAGCACCCAAAGTCCCCAGGAGGGGTCTCCTGTTAATTATATGAGCAATATAATTATAATAATTAAAAATAAATATAATTAAAAATAAGAGGTGTCCACAGACCTCAGGTTCCCTGGATCAGGCTCATTAGAAATTTATAACAAGAAGCATTTGATCTGCCTTGAGGAGCTGAAAGTCTAACTGGAATATTTCAGTGCCTTTGCAAGGTATTTGAGGCACGACTCTCACAATGCTGGGTTTGCCTTGCACAGACAGATAAGGACCACAGAGGAGATGTATACGACCTTTTTCCTGGGACTTTCCAGACAATTGATCTTGTAGCAGAAAACCCTGGAACGTGGCTTCTGCACTGCCATGTAGCCGATCACATCCACGCTGGCATGGAGACAACCTACACCATCAATAAATCAGGTGCAGTACCAGAAACATAGAATCATAGAATCATAGAATAGTTAGGGTTGGAAAGGACCTTAAGGTCACCTAGTTCCAACACCCCTGCCGTGGGCAGGGACACCTCACACTAAACCATATCACCCAAGGCTCTGTCCAACCTGGTCTTGAACACTGCCAGGGATGGAGCATTCACAGCTTCCCTGGGCAACCCATTCCAGTGCCTCACCACCCTCCCAGTAAGAAACTTCCTCCTTATATCCAATCTAAACTTCCCCTGTTTAAGTTTTAACCCGTTACCCCTTGTCCTGTCACTACAGTCCCTGATGAAGAGTCCCTCCCCAGCATCCCTATAGCCCCCCTTCAGATACTGGAAGGCTGCTATGAGGTCTCCACGCAGCCTTCTCTTCTCCAGGCTCAACAGCCCCAACTTTCTCAGCCTATCTTCATACGGGAGGTGCTCCAGTCCCCTGATCATCCTCGTGGCCTCCTCTGGACTTGTTCCACAACTCGGAGGTGGTATCGCAGCAGATCTTATAGAAGGCAGGGAAGAGATGAGAGCTAATGTCACTGCTGCACCCTGCACATTACTGCCGTGGCCAGTTAACATCATCTAGGGACAGGACAAACACCACTAATGACATGGCAAAATCTTTGCTGCACTCCACGACTTGCTTACAAACAGTTGGTGCTTCACTTCTAAGTGGAGCACCCCTTCTAAGGCAATGTCAGCCTGCTTAGTCATCCACAGCTGGTGCAGAAAACAACTGCAAAGCTATTTTTCAGCCCTGCTGACACATGGCGTGTGGGAGGGCACGCAGGCTGGCATGGGGCTGGTTCTTCCTTGCAATAACTGCTGTCTCCCAGAGCTAGTTGAGTTCCTTTCTGCACGGGCAGAGATCAGCTGAGGTAAAGATGCTCCAGAATGTGATTTTTCATCCTGTCCAAAAAATAGGAAATCTTCTGACTCAGAGAAGTTAACAAATTTTTGAGTGGTGCTCATCCCTTCCACCACTTCTGAGTGAAGCCAAAGGTGCTTTGTGAGCCTTTCTTGTTTGTGAGCCACATAACTTCACTGAACATCTGGATCCAGCATCTTCTGCCTGGGAGTCCACTGAGCCTGCTACACTGCTCTGCAGGGACTGCAACGGTGTTGGCTGGCACAACCTGTACCTGTAACCCTATAGCAGCAGGATAACAAATGTAATGCTAAATATAGCCAAAATATTCCTCCCTTGGATAAGGTTGTTATTCTATACCACATATTCATGCAGTCTGGGAAACTTCAAATGAATAAGCAAATGCAGAACTGAAACACAGAGTCATGGAATGGTTTGGGTTGGAAAGGACCTTAAAGCTCATCCACTTCCAACCCTCTGCCAGGCAGGGACGCTCCACACTAGATCAGTTTGCTACAGACTTCATCCAACCTGGCCTTGAACACTGCCAAGGATGGGGCAGCCACAGCCTCTCTGGGCACCCTGTGCCAGTGCCTCAGCACCCTCACAGGGAAGAACTTCCTTTAATCTATATTTACCCTCTTTCAGTTTAAAGCCATTACCCCTTGTCCTATCACTGCAGTAGGTAGTGAAGTAGCAGAGATGCCTATAGAGAAGGGGGACATTGCCCACGGAGCTGCCCAGAGTAATAGCTGTGCTGATCAAATCATGATTTCTGTACAGATCACCAATGGAGAAATAATTATATAAAACCAGCACCACTTTTACAGATGAGAACAAACTATTTGTTAAGGTTTTCAGCTTAACAATGCTTCCTCTCCCTGCACAGAGAGGAAGGCTCCTTCAGCAGAACTCACAACCAGAGCATACAATGCAACTACTGCAAAAAACACCACCACTGCCGAAGGTAAGGATTTCTTTAACTGTCATTTCAGACTCTTCAGATTCATGTGTAGGTTTCTTATCAAATGTTTCTCTTTTAGCAGATTATGACAGCAAAGGGGGCATTTTTTTTGGCAAAACTTTGAGTCCTGGAGAAACCAGCCTGATCCTTGCAGCCTTTTTCTTCATTGGACTTATTCTGCTGTCAACAGCATTAACTGTCTTCTGCCTCATCAGCCGCCAAGGAAGCAGGATCCATTACACAGCTCTGCATGACAAAAGTGCATTTCTAACAGATTCCCTGTAAATCCCCACTTTTAGCATCACTCACAGAGCCACACTGGATTTCATGACATGCTGCTAATAACACTGAGCAAGACACATGCTGATAGTCCTACCCCATCACCAGTGCTCTTAAGAGTGAACATGAGGGTTCAGCTCCAAGGCTCATGTACCACCTATCACCATTCCACTCCTCTGGAGCTCAGTTGAGCTTTGCCCAAGATCAGATTTGGCAACCAAGCAGAGCAGCACGACTCATGGCATCCACATCAGCTGCACAGGATTTCCACGGGAGTCAGGCTTGGGCAGCACAGGATCCATGTGCTCTGTGCAGAAACACGGGGCTCACACTAGGGAATAAATACTGTTTTAAGTGTGCTGGCTTCTGACAGAGCAGCCATGGTGTTAATCCAGAAGGGCCAGCGGATTCCCAAAGTCTCGTTCAATGAATTCACTGAGATTTAAGCGATTCTCCTTTATTTCCCCTCTAAAGAAGGAAACTGTGCACTGCGGACAGATTTTTAAAGGCATTTAGGGACCTACCAATATATTTTCACACCCGATGCAGTTCAGCAGTGCCCCTGCTATTTGTTTCTAACAGCATTTGTTAATGCCTTTAAAGATCTAGCCCTAAGAACCCCCTGAAAAAGTAGTTGACTTTGTAATTGCTGCTCATTGTGGTCCTGATTCTGCACCTCTTCTTTGCATTGAGTAGCTCCTCACTCCCCACCTGCAATGAAGCCATCAGGAGGCTGACCTTTGCGCTCTGTGAGGAAGACAGGCAAACCCAGGCCATGTTTCGTGATACTTGAATGTTTATAGCTCATTTTTAGTTAGATAGTGCTCATCCTTGCCTGCTACAGTTCTTGCAGAGGAACTCCAGAACAAACACGTCTGTGAAGCTGTTTATCCAAATTTGATTCAGAATGGAAGTTCAAGTTGCTGGGGGGAGGGGGGTTATTCTATTTTTTCCACTTCAGTATTTTGAAGTATTGTTCAAATGTAGGAAACTTTACTGGCCACCACTTTCATTGCAGCTTAATGGTGTCCTGGATTGATGGCCCATTAACCAAAATGTCAATGTTTTATGGATGTTTCTCAGTTATTTCTTGATTCTTGGTCATTTGAGAGCACACACGTGAGGTAGAACTGCAGGACTGAGCCCAAATAGGAGTACACCATAGCAATAGACACTTCCAGACTCCTCCTCTAAGTCTTCCCTTTCAGCTGACAAAAACAGGTACTCTAAACCCTTTCACCTTTTTGTTTTGTAAGCATTAAAAACGAGGTCTCCTGTTCTGTGCAAAAGCACTGCCTGTCTGTGCAGAACATTTGTTCTCTGTAGACATACAAAATTAAAGCCTTTCACTAAAACGTACACTGTTAATAAAGGAAATTATTTGGTACTTTTCTTTTAGAGTAGCTAATGCGTCTAACTTCTTAGAAACAGAACCATAAGCATCTATTGACCATAGGAGCCAGACAGCCAAAGTAAGTACAATGATGATAAAACCACGATCATTTGTATGAGCCTTCTGGCACAACTCGCTTCATCTGACACGTTCTCAGCTGGGTGGTGGCTGTGAAACAAGAATGAAGAGTCCAAAGGTCTTCAGAGCCTTGGGACATCACTGCTGCTTGCCCAGGTGACACAGCATGCCACAGAGTCTGAAGTATCAGGAAAGCATAAAGCATTGAGTTCACCATTGCTTGCCTGGCAATGCTGTGTGGCAATGCTGTGCCAATGCAAGGTGTGTAGCAATGCATGACACCTGCATTGAGGGACAGCATCTGTGTGAGGCTGAAGCACTGGCAGGAACAGAGTAAAGCATCGAAAGAACAAACCAAACAAGTCACCAGGGCAGGCAGTTCTCTGCAGAGTGCTGTAAGCCCTCAAGTATGAAACGTCTGGATTGGAAACTTGGGTTGCAGTTGGAAACTGTCCTAGCACCAAAGGGAAGATGACCAATGCAAGATCAACCTTTAAAAACCTTCCAGAGGAATAAGGAGCCCTGACATCCACACAATGCAAGCTGTCTGAACCCATTCCCCAAAAAAGAACAGGAAAGTGGTCAAAGGAACAAAACAGATCATGGAAGAGTTGATACTTTCAATTTTCTTATAGAGAATTGTGCCTCAGTGAGAGTTTTGAAGGACTAAAGGTATAGGTAAGAAACCTGGATGAATGTAGCCTGCTCACGTTTCATAGAATCATAGAATGGTTTGGGTTGGAGAGCGCCCTAAGATCATCCAGTTCCAACCCCCTGCCATGGGCAAGGGCACATTCCACTAGACCATGTTACCCAAGGCTCTGTCCAACCTGGCCTTGAACACTGCCAAGGATGAAGCATTCACAACTTCTTTGGACAACCTGTTCCAGTGCCTCACCACCCTCAAAGTAAAGAACTTCTTCCTTACATCTAATCTCATCTTCCCCAGTTTAAGTTTAAATCCATTATCCTTTGTCCTATTGCTACAGTACCTTATGAAGAGTCCCCCTCCAACAACCAACACATAAGGAATTTGAGAAAGTCCTTAGTAAAAGCTTCCCAAGGAAATGACATCACCTTGGGATGAGGGAAAGGGTCCATGGAGGTTAAATACCTGGTTAAAGCCAGATTTCACGTTGGTGCTGCACTCATGGGGTGCTGCAAGGACCGTTGCTCTTCACCATTGTCTGTAAGTGGTGTGAAAATGGGTGACCAAGGTGAGTGACAATCACAAGTAAATGTAGCATGAAAAATCAGTCAAAAAATATTAAATTTAGCGGTACTTACTTAAATTTACAGTAGTACTTGTTGAAAGAAACAATCCTGACCCTCTGCATCAAACTGCCTAAGCACCTCGGAAATGGGGATTTATTTCAAATAGTTTAATGACAGTGTTAGCCCCAGTGCTTTTTAGTGGGCAGAAAGACAAGTGAATACTAGGAATCAGTAGGAATTAAGAACAGAACAATCCAGAAAACAGCTTAGTACCATTATATAAATGTCTGGAGCACAACCCCTGGCCCCATCCAGGAGAGACCCAAGAGCAGCACAGAAAGAAGGAAGGGAATCAGGGCAGCAGAACAGTTTCCATATGAGGAATTATTTCCTTGGATTATGGCTTGGAAAAATAGAAATGACAATTGAAAGCAGATAGGATGTAGTTTTATAAAGGGAAAGTTGATTGGAGATGGGAACGATTTCTCCCCTTTGGCAGAGGCAGCATGAGCCAGGAAGTGCTAGATCCAAAGCAGAGCACAGGAGGTGGCGCTTTCCGGGATGGGAAGCCAAAAGCTGCTGGGAGGAGGATGAGGATGCTCCAAGCCTACAGAGGTTCAGAAAACAACTGGAAAAATATAAAGGGGGCAAATGAATTAAGGGTTATCAAAGGTGAAGGCACCCCATAAAAAGCAACTAAAGATGTGGCGGTGGTGAGCGAACACTGTGTGGGGACACATGCGGCAGCACAAGGTGCTAGGTAGGGTGAGGGCTTGGAGCATCTGGCTGAGGAGGGGTTCGCTGGGGGTGCCGGAGCCTGGAGAAGAGGCTGCTCGGGGGGACCTGCCGAGGGTATGCAGCGCAGACGGAGCCTGACTCTTCCCAGCGGTGCCCAGCTGGAGGGCAGGATGCGGTGGGCACAAAGCGCAGCGCGAGAAGCCCCCATCTATTGGGACACAAGGTGCACAAACCCCTCGGCTCCTCCATCCCGTCCCGGTCCAGGCACTGAGGCCCAGCCCCGTGGTACAGCCCCTCCGCCGGGCGGGGCGGAGCCGAGCCAAGCCGAGCCACGCCGGGCGGAGCCGAAGCGTGCCGGGCCGTGCATGGCCGTACCGGGCCGAGGCGACCCGCGCCGTGCCCGCCATGGCCATCGCGCACATCGCCACCGAGTACGTCTTCTCCGACTTCTTGCTGAAGGAGCCGCCGGAGACGCGGTACAAAGGGCTGCGGCTGGAGCTGGCGCTGGATAAGATCGTCACCTGCATCGCCGTGGGGCTGCCGCTGCTCCTCATCTCCCTCGCCTTCGCCCAGGAGATCTCCATCGGTAACCGGCCTCCCCGACAGCCCCTCCGCGGCGGACAAAGGGCCCGGTTGGGCGGTGAGCAGAGCAGCTCTCCGAGGGTGGGTGGGGGGCTGCCGGGGGGCGCTTCCCCTCATGGGTAGGGTGCAAGGCGGCTTTAGGCCGTGGGGAGCGGGCCATGGGCAGAGCAGCCCTCCTGGAGAGCATCCCTGGCAGCGGTGCCTCAACCTCTCCCCGGTACCTGGGCGTCCCGGATGGCTTTTCCCGCCCTTCCCATGCCCTCCTCCTCCTTGGCACATTCCTTTACCGCTGGGATTCCCTCCCGAGTAAGGCTCCCGCGGCGGTGCTGTGCGGGGGGCGATGGAGCCCTGCCGCCCTTTGTTCCCCAGCGCTGCTCAGCCCGGGCTGTGAGCGGCCTCCCGAGCCGTGCCGAGCAGTGCCGTGCCCTGGCTCTGCGCCTGAGCTGCGGTGCTGCGGGATCTCGCCGTCATTCGGCAGCTGTCAGGGACGGGTGCCAAGGAGCAGCGGTCTCGGACCTCGGTGTTTGGAATTCGGGGAGCTCCGCTGTGGACCGAGGCTGCTCCTCGGATCCAGGGCAGGGTGGGCACTGGGAGTGCTCTCCGAGGCTTTCACCTGCTCTGCTGTGCTTCTGCTGCTGTTCCAGCTGTGCTCTGCGGGAGAAGGGACAACTTTCCTCATTATTTTCCTATCTTTCCCCTATCCCGAGTTACAGAAGTGCTTGTGCAGCAGCCAATTAGCCACCCCTTTCCTGAGTGTGATGAGGAGACTTTTAAATCCAAAGGTCAAGCACTTGTAACTTAGAATCATGGAATAGTTTAGGTTGGAAGGGACCTTCGGAGGTCATTTAGTCCAATCCCCCTGCAATGAGCAGGGACGTCTAGATGATCAACTCGATCAGGTTGCTCAGAATCACATCCAGCCTGGCCTTGAATGTCTCCAGGGGTGATGCATCCACCACCGCTCTGGGCAACCTATTCCAGTGTTTTACTACCCTCATTGTAAAGAATTTCTTCCCCACATACAGCCTGAATCTCCCCTCTTTCAGTTAAAAGCCATCACCCCTCCTCCTATCACAACAGGCCCTGCTAAAAATCTCTCCCCATTTTTCTCACAGGACCCTTTTAAGTACTGAAAGGCCACAATAAGGTCTCCCTGGAGTCTTCTTTTGGGTGCTCACTTATAAAATCTATTTGTTTATAAGAGCAGGTCAGCATTTAAATAGCATTATATGAATGAAGATTTTAAAGGTGGATAAGCAGAACTGACCATTTTGATACAGGGTGAATCATAGGTCTTCCACCCTTTCAGAAATAGTTTCATTTACTGCATGTACCTGTTTATTGGCATTCAGGGTTGTGTATCTGAAATACACTATCTGAAAGTTTGAGCCAAGCTAATGTCAAGAGAGTGGAAGCTGGAACGGGACCATGAATTAGTGGTGAATCTGGGCAAAACCATCATGTATAGCATTAATTAGATACCAGGCTGCTTAAGAATAAAGATGCCCCAAACTGCTGTATTTGCATCTAGCTACACACCTGTCACAACAGATGTGGGTATGACCCAAATCACTGTGGCCTGCAATAGCCACGCAGAGGAGTCAAAGACAACCAGGCTGGGAATGTCAAGACCAGACTGTAGCCTCTGGTCAGTCAGAGACAGGATAGATACAGCATTATTTCTGCAATCTAACCTGCTGCTTTTAGTTTTAGATCTGCTACTGATACCTGCACATTTCTTCCTCTTAAAGCATTGAAGTAATGAAAGAGGTTTTTGCATTTCCTTCTACTAGCTTGTGTATGGGCCCCATAGTTCGTCCTCCTGCTTCTCCTTTAAAAGTGCTGGATTCAGGTTAAAACAGTGCCTGTGTATGCAAGGTATCTTTTATGAACTCTACGGAAGTATTTATTTCATTTTCCTTCCTCATGTAAAACTCCAAAATGCAGTTGAATTGCAGTTTGGTGAAGTGGGCCTTTCTTTCAGATGAGTAAAGTTCTCATCTTCACTAGTCAAACATTTGGGCCTCAGTGCATTCTATATATTTCCATATCCAACTAATTCAGTTTGAATCTGTGAAGTGCAGTAGATTCATAAAGCAAGAACTAAAATGTGTGCTACATCTTGCGCGTGCTTTATTTTGCTTATAAGCCTGTGAACCCATTAGGAGGGTTTAAAACTGAGCTCTTCCATTTGAAAGGTAAATATGAAAATAAGGAAATAAGCCAGGCCCACGGCGTCAGTGAAACTGCACCACGTGGTTTCCATACAGAAAGTGATACTATATCAGCTGTGCTGCTATTACGACTGTCGCCTATTTCACACACAGTCCTTGCAGGCTGGCTGCTTATGGGAGATCTCAAAGCTGCTTCCACTAAGGTTTTTTTTGGGGATAGAGAGGTTCTCAGGGCCTGGATATACCTGGTTATGTGATCACTAGTGTTCAACCAGTGATAAAATAGAAAGCAAGGATTGGTTTCAAATGCTTCTGGATGTAATTGCCCTTTGAGAAAGCTCAGGAGTGTTAAACTGAGAGAAAATGTTAGGGTCCATTTTAGGTCAAGGAGAGCAACTCAGAATCCGAGGGGTTGTGAAAGCGGTGAGTGCATGGACGTATTTCTGCCTCCAAGTGCAAAAATTGAACACCCTTTCCAAAAATGAATGTTCAGATCCTATTTCTGTTGGGATAATTGCATTCTTCCCACCTAAAATTCTCCTGGCATCTTGAGCTGTCACCTTCCCTTCCCACTTGATTTCCTGTTTTGTTGTGGTGCTGTGTAAGGCAACTGCAATTTTCCTCCTACATGTGGTTGCTGTTTATTGTGAAGAATGGTTAAAATGTTTAAAAAGCCATGGAGGTTTTCTGAAACCACCAAGTAACTTCTAATTTTGACAGAAGTTTGGGGAAATAAACGAGATTCCAGTTGGGTATCACAGAGGATTTCTTTGCTGGAGGCATGGAAAACCCAACCAGCAAGCACTGCCGAAAGTCCTGGGGTGCCAGCACCATAGAATCACAGAATAGTTTGGGTTGGAAAGGACCTGAAGATCATCTAGTTCCAAACCTCACACTAAATCATGTTGTGCAAGACTCCGTCCAGCCTGGCCTTGAACACTGCCAGGGATGGAGCATTCACAACTTCTTTGGGCAACCCATTCCAGTGCCTCACAGTAAAGAACTTCTTCCTTACATCTAACCTAAACTTCCCCTGTTTAAGTTTGAGCCCATTACCCCTTGTCCTATCACTACAGTCCCTGATGAAGAGTCCCTCCCCTTCAGATACTGGAAGGCTGCTATGAGGTCTCCACGCAGCCTTCTCTTCTCCAGGATGAACAGCCCCAACTTTCTCAGCCTATCTTCATATGGGAGGTGCTCCAGTCCCCTGATCATCCTCATGACCTCTTCTGGACTTGCTCCAATGGCTTCATGTCTTTCTCATGTTGAGGACACCAGAACTGTGCACAGAACCATGCTTCAGTATCCTTCAGGGGCAGGAGGAGAACTAACTTTATTCCTGATTATGTTTTAGAAACCTATGGTCAACTGCAGGCCTGTGATGATTTTAAGCTGGTTCTGGCAGTGTTTAGCTGTGATTGAGCTGTTTTTTGTCAACCCTAGAAAGCTTTGTTGCTTGAAAGCCTGCACCTGTTACCGCTTTACAGGTAGAGCTTGTTTTATACAATTCTATACAATTATGTGTAATTTTATATAATCACATTCTGGGAACTTGAAAATGGGAATAACAATAGTATTGTGAGGGTTGTGTTGTGTATGCTTTTATTCTTTATGTCGTTTATGGCCTTTATATAGCATTATTTCCTTATATTTATATATAAGGAATATATGAGATATATCTATAAGGAATATATAATATTTATATAAGAAATTTATATGATAATGCCTATTTATATGGTATTATTTCCTTATATTATTTGGCAGTCCTTAGGGTGAATATACTACAGATGATCAGTTAGTCTGGTAATAGGAGCCATAGAAATGTGGCTAAACCACCAATCCCTCTTGTAAAGGAAAAAATAAAAAAAGATAAGGGCGCCTTCAGTAATGGATGAGCCACAAATTAATATAATTTTGTCTGTGTAATTTTTCTATGACTCTGATTTTCATAGAACCAGATAATCACAGAATGGTTTGGGTTGGAAAGGACCTTAAAGCTCATCCAGTTCCAACCCCTTGCCACAGGCAGGGACGCCTTCCGCTAGAGCAGGTTGCTCCAAGCCCTGTCCAACCTGGCCTTGAACACTGTCAGGGCTGGGGCAGCCACAGCTTCTCTGGGCACCCTGTGCCAGCGCCTCAGCACCCTCACAGGAAAGAACTTATCTCTAATGTCTTGTCCTGTCACTACATGCCCTTGTAAAAATGGTTTTAATAAGAGCAGCTTTGAACCAGGATCGAGATTCCAGTTTTTAAGCTGTGTGCATATATTGTGGGATGTGCTTTCTTGCTGTCAACAACTTAGCTGAAAACAGAGATCTTTATTACCAAGGCACTGCCTGTAGCAGGATACTGCAACCCTAAGCAGGCACATTCAGTTGAGCAGAGAGGAAATTGAAACAAGCTGCTTAATTTTGGCAGAGGCCTGTTTCCAGGTTAGTTTGGGGAAAAATATTAACGGCTGGCTTGGGCTGCAGCCAAAAGAAAAGCAGATGTGAGAGCTGTCCACTTGGCATCAAATATTTGGCTGAGAAAGTTGGGGCTGTTCAGCCTGGAGAAGAGAAGGCTGCGTGGAGACCTCATAGCAGCCTTCCAGTATCTGAAGGGGGCCTGGAAGGATGCGGTGGAGGGACTCTTGATTAGGGACTGTAGTGATAGGACAAAGGGTAATGGGTTAAAACTTAAACAGGGGAAGTTTAGATTGGATATAAGGAAGAAGTTCTTTACTATTAGGGTGGTGAGGCACTGGAATGGGTTGCCCAGGGAAATTGTGAATGCTCCATCCCTGGCAGTGTTCAAGGCCAGGTTGGACACAGCCTTGGGTGACATGGTTTAGTGTGAGGTTTGGAACTAGATGATCTTCAGGTCTTTTCCAACCCTAACTATTCTATGATTCTGTTTGCATCTTTTCCTGTAAGAAAGCAATTGGGAATTGCTCAGATGTGCTTAAGCCCAGCAGCTGCTTGTCACCAAACAGTGTTGTTTGACCTTCTGCATAAGCAGCCTGTGCTGGCCACATTCCCTGCAGCTTCATGTGGGAGGGGATGGCTGGGAACGGAGATGAGGAAGCAAAGCAAGGGGAAAGCTAGACAGGGGAAAAAAAGGGAATCTTGTGGTGGCCACCACCAGTTCTTACTACATGTTCAGTTTGGGTGTTGGTTGTACATGGCTCATACATAGCTGGTATGAGTAATCCTCTTGGTTTAGCATCTCTGTTTGTTTTAAAATATAAGAAAACCCCTTGGAAGCCTTCCCAGGAAACCATCACGTGTTGTGTAAAAACACTGAAGAAACCTGGGTATAATCAGCATGAAGGCTTGGGTAGTGCTGCTGGCTTGTCAGCTGTGGCAGGACACTGGGTTAGCAAGTACCTGGCCATGGTCCAGCCCACAGCATCTGCAGGAATCAAAATGAACATCTGCTGCACTAAAAAGTTTTATTTCCCTCTGATGTTCTCTGATGCATCTTACCATGTTGGAGGGTACTCAAAAGTGGGAGAGTGGAGTCTTGTCCTGTACTCTACACAGCATGGGGTTAATGTCCCCATCGACCACTTTGGGCTTTCTCAGTGGTGCCAATCCCTGCTTGCCCCACTCAATTTCCACCCAGTTTCTGGGAAGCTTTTTTCCCATTATTTGTTTGATTTCGGTCCCATCCCCCCAGTTGGCTGTTTGTGCGGTTTAAGGTGCTTTGGCCAGCAGAAAACACAGGGTGAGCGTTGTTAGTGATAACTCTGGGTGCTGCATCCCAACAGATTTGGTGAGTGCCATGGGCGCAGCAGCGCCTATCTGCAGCATCCCTTATTGCATGTCCAGCTGAGCCTGTGTCAATATACAGGTTAATCAGCTTTCTCAAATAGTCACAAGAATCAAATGTATAGGAAGTAAAACCCCCAAAGCAACCCAATTGTGAGACTAAATCACAAAAATGCACAAAATAATAGTCCTAACTCTTGCATTATGCTCCTTCCCCCTCCTGCTGCCTCCTTGCTGGCCCTCCCTGCTGGTGTCCCTCTCCCTTCACGTTCACAAGTTGTTTGGGAGGCTTTTGGGTAATAGTCCTATCTTGTGATTCCCGTAAGAACTGGGAGCTGAAGTGAAGTTGAGTGCAATTAGGCCAAAGACTATTACTGTGACAGCTGGTGGCTAAGAGCTTGCAAAACATCTCCCGGTGCTGCTGAAGCAGGCTGTATAGTTGGCATTTGCACCCCTTGCATTTGGTTCAGCAGGATGCTCTGAAGCCTGGGGTATTAATGACAGGACTGAGTCAACAAGTGTGTGAGTAGCATCAGTCTGGGGCTTCCAGACAAACTGAACTCCAAAGCATCTTCCATCAGAGATGCAGAGAACAGCAGCACACACTGTGCTGCTCTTTGGCATACAAGGAGTGCTCGGTAAAGAGCAGAAGTCACCAGCATTAGGGACAGGCCTTCCTGGATGCCAGAAGAAGCTTGTAAAAACATTTACTTTAATGTCAAGTCTGAATTGTCTTTGTGTGAACATGTGCAGCTGTTGGTGAGGAAACTCTTTTCTGTTTAACTTCTACAGAGCCAGGATGTATTCCCAATGGAAGTGATGGTAAGCTGCTTTGGTGCCTGAATTCATTTGGAAAGCATCATGGCCCTCTGGTGTTGCCTGTGATTTGGGGTACCACCAGTGCTGGCAGTGGAACTGGATGGTCATTGTCGCTGTTTTGAGATGTTTCTCCTTCGGAGGAAGGGAATTTTTTGTTTGTTTTCCTTAAATTTCACTGGTGGAAATTTCATGCTCAAGTTTTTTCCCATGAATCAAAAAACCAATCTCTGAGGGCAATGAATTATAAAACCTATTGCTCTGAAGGCAATGCTTGATAAACACCCAGCTCTTTCCCCACTACATGATTTTGAGACTTAGCTGAGGCATAACTTGCAGCCTTATGGAGAGGGAAAGATACTTGTTGGCTCCTCTGACCCCCTCCACTTAAACAATCCATCAGCTGAGCTTTACATTATGCTACTACTCCATTGCCAAAGCAAAGCTAAGGGAACAGGTTCTTTTCCCAAGTGCACCCGTTTGTGTTTCTCCATATTTCCTTTTTAAACATAGTGTCTGTTCTCTTCCACCCAACCTGCCCCTTTGGTCCGTGAGAAGCATCGATAAATCTAATAAAATCATCCCTTCTGGTCTGCTCTTAATGCTTGTGTGTACCCTGGACATACATTTGCTTATTTTTTGGCATGCATTGGTCATCTTCTCTCATATTTTGAAATGGTTTTGATGTTGGGGTGGAGGATGTGTGTTGGATGGTGCCTGGCAGTCTGTGCGTTGTGAATGTGTCCCTTGATTTTCTTGTTTGTGGGTTTTACTTTAGTGGCTGCTAAAGCATGTAATTCTTGCTAGATAACATCAGGTGTTTGGTTATCATGGCTGGTTCATTTTGCCTTGTGGGAAACTGTGGCAGTAATTAATGGCTAGGTTTTCATCCAAGCTTATGCAAATCTTTTCGCAGTGATTGCAGTGTATTAGAAATCAAATCATTACTTAGTGAAGGTTTAATGCCATCAACTACAACAACCTGATCCTGGTTCAGGAAAGGTATTCCAGCATATGATTAACACCGATTCTTGGAAGTACTCTCTGTTAGCTGGAGTTTCTTAATTAGATGCTTAGATCAGAAGGGGGTGTTGAGCCACTGGGGAGGAAACCGGTTCGGCTCGCTGGGCGAAGGATGCAGGCAGAAGATGCTGAGCCCTCTGCAGCCCAGCAAGGCAGTCAGGCATTGAACAGGAACTCTACTTCAGATCTGAGATTTCCCTTGGGATTCTAAGAGTTTCTTTTTGTGGGTATGTTTCTTTTTGGAAAGCACCTACATGGGCATCAGGAATCACAGAAGTGACTGTATCCTGCTCATTGGGCATCGATAGCGGATGGGACTGGGACATCATCAGACACCTTATGACAGATCCTGCCCAAATGAGCTTGCAAGACTTAGGCAAAGGGAATGAAAAGGTTTTACCAGGGCCAGGACCTCTTCTGTAACCCATGCTGGCTTTCACAGTGTGCTGCAGAGGAGCCAGATGCAGAGGAAAAGGGTTCTTCTGGTGCAGACACGGAGGAAATGGATGGTTCTTACTGGAAGATCACCCATGAAGGCATGCCATGGCTGGGTGGGGTGACAGCTTGGCCTTGCTGCCTGCTGGCTGCGGTGACTCAGGCTCGTACTCTGCTCTCTGTTGCATGCCTGCAAGTAATTCCTGCCATCAACGACCAGCTCCATCTGATAATCTCAGCACACTTGTAAAAGTGACATCACACATGGCTGCACACCTCTTGCTGCCTTAAGTTCCCGTAGCTCTTTTGGGTGGTCTCTCTTCAGGGCCACCATAGAAGTGGCATTTTTAAATCTTCCTTTATTTGCAAAAGTATAAATCAAATCCCATCACAGCCTCTCCAAAGCTAATTTAGTACCAGGGAATGCTTACAAAAATAGTGTGTTGCCAAGTGTAATGGTAACTTGGGTGAAGACTGTTGTGGCAACTGCTTAACAATTGCAGTCATTTGTTATCCCTCATCCTTTTCCCTGGACTTTTAATCTCCCTGTTGCTGTTATGGGCTTGTCTGCTGCTTTTCTTTTCGCTCTTCTATTACTTGTGGGAGGGAAGAACAGGGAATGGTTTCATGTCACCAGGAGGCTGTTACTTTGATAGCAGAGGGCTACTAAATGCCTTTCATAAACTAGCCCTGAGCATGTGTGTGCACAGTGGGTCTGTGAATGGTGTTTGGCCCTTTTCCTGATTTCTTCTCTAACACGAACTGCAAGTTTTCACTTCCTCCAGAACAGCCCAACATAAAGTAAATCATCTTTATAGATTTATTGCTATTACTCCTTTGGAGGGGAGAAGGAAGGAAGGAAAAAGATGGGAAATTGTGACCGTTTTTGGAGGCATTTAGTGTTCTGTGTTCTGCCTAGATTATGCACTAGAAACAAACTCTCTGTCTTAACGTTACCACTGTTAATGCAAAGCTGTAATTTACACTAAGTGTTTAGAACCAGGACCGCAATAACTTAATTAAAAGTCAGTGTGGTAACCAGAGTGTCCCCAGCTTCTGCGTGGTGTCGAGCTCTATCTGCTTGGCTCCCAAGCCAAGTTGCCAAAGGTTTCCAGTGTTCCTGCTGAAACCCTGGGGATGGGAAGAGTGAGGCTCACTGCTCTGCTGAGCGCTGGCATCCCTGTAGCTATTGTAGTCTGCAACTGTACACACAGCTCTTTGGAGAAGGAGGCTGGCTGCCTTTTTCCTCACCAATTTAGACACTCCGTCATTTTCAGTGGTTTCCCACCCGCTAACGAGAATGAACACATGGAATGTGTTTCTTGTTGCAGATACAGACATGAATAAGATAAAGCATCTTTCTGGACACTCATTGCTCTCCCTTTGAAAGGGTCACTTGTTTGCTGCTTCACACCGGGCACAACCAGCAGCAGGAGGTTGAAGTGGTGAGAACAGGGCATGAATGGTCCCTATCAGGGGAGAGTAGACACTCCAATTATCATAGACTCCTAGAATGGTTTGGGTTGGAAAAAAACCTTAAAATAATCTAGTTCCAACTCCCCTGCTTCTCTTTTTTCCCCCCTTTGTCTGCAGGGGGGGGAAATTATCATTTCTTGATCTTCCACAGCTAATGGAAATCCTCTGGAAAGCAGAAACTCCCAAAGCTTTGGGAGAGGTCAAGTGCTTGCCTGATGCCAACTAGGCTAAATCACATGAGCCCTGCTCTGATAAACAGTAACTTGTTTTCCATAAGGAAGGCTTGTGACAGGTCAGACCATGTCCTTATGATACTGCAGCCTTAGAAATAATTCTAATAGTGACTCATAAGGAAAGCCTTTTATTCATAATGCTCCTTGACTATACTACATTGTAAAGAGGCTGTACAAGTTACAAGGCGAATGCAGTCAGCTCCTGTTAAGAAGTTCTTACCCTCTAAAAGCCAAACTAGCAAAAAAAGCCCAATGAATGAGATGATCTTACATGATATTCCCATAAAGCACACAGCAATGCCACCAGCACTAACTTTGATGACTATATTAAGGGGAAAAAAAGGAGCAATACTCCCTCCTGTTGGTCTTTTGATACTGATGGTGTGTTGGAGGAAGTGTTTGAGGTTTGTCTTGGAAGGGGGATGTTCATGGAAGAGCCAGTCCAGTTTGTGTAATCAGCTGGTGAAATGGTTATCCTGTTTCAACATTTATGAAAGCCTCCTGGAAATGTGTGCAGTGTTTTTGCTTTCACTGTCAAAACTTCATTAAGAAAATCAGAACCCTCATCCTGTTTTACCAGCTTTATTGGAGGAGCCACTGGTACTCCAGTATCCAATAACCACTCTTCCTCATTGAGATACAGTGTGGGAAGACACAGAGTTTGTCCCTAAGGCTGAGGCTGGCTAAATAGAATCATAAAATGGTTAGGGATGGAAAGGACCTTAAGATCATCTAGTTCCATGGGCAGGGACACCTCACACTAAACCATGCCACCCAAGGCTCTGTCCAACCTGGCCTTGAACACCGCCAGGGATGGAGCATTCACAACTTCGCTGGGCAACCCGTTCCAGTGCCTCACCACCCTTACTAGCTGCTCTTGCTGTCATATTAGTGGCCTGATCTTAATCTGAAGCTCCCAAGCAGCTGGAGAGGCTCTGGGAATGAGTGGGGATAATGATGATAGAATCATAGAGTCATAGAATCGTTAGGGTTGGAAAGGACCTTAAGATCATCCAGTTCCAATCCCTCTGCCATGGGCAGGGACACCTTACGCTAAATCATATCACCCAAGGCCTCGTCCAACCTGGCCTTGAACACTGCCAGGGATGGAGCATTCACTACTTCTTTGGGCAACCCATTCCAGTGCCTCACCACCCTAACAGGAAAGAATTTCCTTCTTATATCCAACCTAAACTTCCCCTATTTAAGTTTTAACCCATTACCCCTTGTCCTATCACTACAGTCCCTAATGAAGAGTCCCTCCCCAGCATCCCTATAGGCCCCCTTCAGATACTGGAAGGCTGCTATGAGGTCTCCACGCAGCCTTCTCTTCTCCAGGCTCAACAGCCCCAACTTTCTCAGCCTGTCTTCATACAGGAGGTGCTCCAGTCCCCTGATCATCCTCGTGGCCCTTCTCTGGACTTGTTCCAACAGTTCCATGTCCTTTTTATGTTGAGGACACCAGAACTGCACACAATACTCCAGGTGAGGTCTCAGGAGAGCAGAGTAGAGGGGCAGGATCACCTCCTTCGACCTGCTGGTCACGCTCCTTTTGATGCAGCCCAGGATACAGTTGGCTTTCTGGGCTGCAAGCACACACTGCTGGCCCATGTTCAAAACCCCCAAGTCCTTCTCCACGGGGCTGCTCTGAATCTCTTCTCTGCCCAGCCTGTAGCTGTGCCTGGGATTGCTCCGACCCAGGTGTAGGACCTTGCACTTGGCTTGGTTAAACTTCATGAGGTTGGCATCATCCCACCTCACAAGCATGTCAAGGTCCCTCTGGATGGCATTCCTTCCCTCCAGGGTATCAACCGAACCACACAGCTTGGTGTCATCAGCAAACTTGCTGAGGGTGCACTCAATCCCACTGTCCATGTCAGCGATGAAGATGTTGAACAAGACCGGTCCCAACACCGATCCCTGAGGGACACCACTCGTTACTGGTCTCCAGCTGGACATTGAGCCATTGACCACAACTCTTTGTGTGCTGCCATCCAGCCGGTTCTTTATCCACCAAGTGGTCCATCCATCAAATTGATGTCTCTCCAATTCAGAGACAAGGATGTCCTGTGGGACAGTGTCGAATGTTTTGCACAAGTCCAGGTAGATGACATCAACTGTTCTACCCCTGTCCATCAGTTCTGTAGACCCATCATAGAAGGCCACCAAATTGGTCAGGCAGGATTTCCCCTTAGTGAAGCCATGCTGGCTGTCACCAAGCACCTCGTTGATTTTCATGTGCCTTAGCACAGCTTCCAGGAGAATCTGCTCCAAGATTTTGCCAGGCACAGAGGTGAGACTGACTGGTCTGTAATTCCCTGGGTCATCCGTTTTCCCCTTCTTGAAAATGGAGGTTATATTTCCCTTTTTCCAGTCATCGGGAACTTCACCTGATGATGATGATGGTGGTTGTGGTGTGCCTGATCCTGGGCACAGCATGTCACTGTGCTGGTGAGGAAGGGTCTGGTGCCCTTTGGAGGTGTCTGGGGCCGCTACTGCTCTGCCAGAAGTTACAAGAGGTTACAAGAGAATCCTTGTTTTCACATGGGTGACTTGAACCCCTCAAAACTCGTGCTGAGCCTCAGAGACAGAAAAAGTGGCAGCAGCCTGAGCTGGACTTGCTCTTGCATCACTGCAGGGGCTGCCAGGCTCTGAGAGTGGTGCTTGAGGTCTTGTTTCAGTAAATGTGTAAGCTGCAGGTTGTGCATTTGGGAAATACAGTGGCATGATGGCATGTGGTGGTTTCCTTGAGAAACCAGCCCTATCTGGTGACACTTCATATCTGCTGGCTCCTCTTTGGTGCACCTGAGTCAAGTGCAAGTGAGCCAGGCCTTGGAGGCCACATTCTCCGCCAAATTTATGAAAACATATCTAAAAGACAAGTGCTTCCAATACGCAGTCTCAAACCTTAGGAGACGTCAGAGAGTCCCTATGGGTGTTTAACCCATTGGGTGCCATGGGAACTTGGTGAATCTCCTTCCTGCGCAGCTGCTGTGTTTCATTCCATCACTGAAGGTAACAGCTTTGCATACCATAAAATCTCCAGTGTGAGATTTTCTTCCTAAATTTGACTTCTTTTTGGTTATATTTTAACCTTCTGAGGCTGTGATGACTTCTGCTTTGTTTTCCCAGGTGCTCAGATAAGCTGCTTTGCACCCAGCTCCTTCTCCTGGCGACAGGCTGCTTATGTGGACTCCTACTGCTGGGCAGCTGTGCAGCAGAAGCAACCATCCCAGAACAACTTAGAAAACATCCCTCTGTGGCTGCATAAAGTATGTACAGATCTCCTTTTCCTGGAAAAGTTGTCCTGCTTAGAAACCTGCCTTTGCCTCACTTCCTCCTCTGCTCTGATACAGTCCTTGGCTTTGACTTCATTTTTAAAGAGAATGTTTTCTTTCCCTTACTTCCAAAGAGGGTAGTGCTAGAGGAGGTATTTTCTGCCTTTAAATAAAGGGTCACCAGTTATCTGACACAAGAGTAATGTGAGTGTTGCTCTGTTGCCCTGGAGCTGAGTTCCTCACCTGGCTTTAAGCATGAGCTGTTTTAAAACCAGGAGAAAGGATGAAACAACTGCCCTAATGCTTTATCAAAAGCTTATTTAGGAAAAGGGGGTAGTAAAAACATACTGTATTTTTATTGTGTTATTCTTGGCCAGTTGTTCATTCAGAGAATGAATTGTTCATTCTCTTTTGGGAGAGATGAAATACATCACTGGTACCAACAGGCTTAACTCCTGTCTTCAGTGTGCTCTTCCTCAGGCTGTTCCCTTGCAAACCATGAGTCTGGCTGCTTTCACTGATCCAGGTGAAGCAGCATCATACTGAATGCACAGTAAGAGGCTTATTTTATGGGTAAAAAGTGCAATAGATATCAAGATACTTGAGTGAGCTCAAAGATGACCTTTGGCAGGAGCTACAAACTGAGTAAGTGCCATGCCAGTGCCTGGAGCTGACTCATTGTAGGAGGCAGCGTCACCCTGCTTGGGCAGTGCTGATGCCAGAGTAAGAAATGCTGTTGGAGCTCTGCAGATGTGGGGTGTTGTGCCTGCCTTCCCCAGCCCTTTTATTACCTGCTCCTTCTATCACCTGGGAGCAGAGGAGAAGTTAGAGGGATCTGAAGCCTGGGACCTGCAGCACCTGTATTTCTGGGTTTTGCTGGTGTATGCTGTACCTCAGCTTATATTATCCAGTCAGCTCTGCTGAAAGACTATTCAGGACTGTATCCAATTCATTTCCTGACTCAAATCACTAACAGTAATGATTCACTACTACCTACTCACAGCCTTGACCCCGTGGTCTTGTGTTTCATGAATGTTAAAGCCAGTCTGTTGGTATCTAGCCTCCTCCAGCGCTCGCTTCAGCCAGAGCTTCTACAGAGGCCAGTTGAAGCTGCTGGGACATGTCACAATGCATGGGTGAAAATTCCACTTGCAAACCTGGATACTTTGCTGCCCCTTTCTCTTGAGGGAATGAGTTCTTGTTACCCCATCTCCTTATCTTGATTTTTATGCCATAGTCACCTGCTGGTAGCTGAAGTCTCCTCATTTGCTGGCCATGACTAATAGCTTAAGCAGTCGGACTTTATTATGCAACCCGTGTTAACTTGCTGACCAGCAAATCTCAGGAACTGATGCAGGGCCCTTCTTCCCACAGTTCCTCCATGATAGCTTAATGGTGTGTGATGTTTCCTTGTAAATACCCTGCAGACTGGCTGCAAGAAGCATGTCTGAGCAGCTGAGTCAGAAGCTGGGTGCCACATCTTAACCTCCTAAACCCATGCTTAGCCACTTATCCCTCTGAGCCGGGCACTGGGAGCTGCAAATGGTGTTTAGTGGCCAGTATTAATTAATATCCTTCTACTGACTGTTCATCAGCTTCCACACAGGAGCAGTGGTACAGCTACTAACACTGATGTTTGGTTCCCACTGTGGTATCTGAAGGAGTTTGGCTGTTGTTTGCCTGCAGGGCCAGCAGCAGCCTGCTGTACTGCTGGGAGGCTGCCATGGGGCTGATAACCCCTGCAGGAAGGCAGGACTGGGGTTGTCTCCCCAGCCTTGCACTGTAAGGGATGCACAAGCTCATTGTTGTGCAGATTTTGGCAGAGCCCATTTGAGGGAGCACAGTGATGTTGGTGGGAAAAAGGAACCTTCCTAAGCTTGGGTGAGAGAAGGCTTGGCTCTGCAGTGCAAGGCAGGGATGCACATACAAGGACAGGGGGATAATTAGGAATTAGGCCCAGTTTTAATTAAGACAGCACCTAAAGCTTTTTTTCTGCTTGCTGGGCAGCAGTGCAAAGCATCTCAGGTTCTTTCCAATACTCTGACTCATTTACCATCTCACTGCATCGGCATGCTGGAAGGCTCCTTAAAAATCCACTTACAGAGGCGTTATATTACAGTCTGGAGGGAATGAGATTGTAGGCCCCAGTGTGATTGAAATGCATCAATTTCCTTCTGGCACACTCTCTGTGCTGTCGGAAGTGCTGTCAAAAGTTTTGTCCTAGAACAGTACTCAGTATAGTACAGAGAGAAAGTAGGACCCTGAGCTCTTTGGTGAAGAAGCTAACTTGCAGCAACTTGCCCTGCTTTTGTTCTAGGCATGTGGTTGCTTTGAAGGATTAACAAAACCAGGCTGCATTACAGAAAACTTTAAACCTTCCCATTTCCTTCCTGTTTCAGAGTAGAAGTTTGCACTGTATTCTTCATCAGTAAAATGTATGCTTCAGTTTGGGGCAATCCCTGAAGCTCGGGTGCCTTTACCTGCTGTCGCTTCTGCTCTGGGAGATCTCTCCCAGCAATTGAATTTATCAGTTTGGAAGCTTGTTTTGGAGCGGAGAGGAGGAGCATACTACAACTTTCTGGCTTACCTGACTCTAGTGCACTCCTCGAGGGTGCCCAGCGCCTCTCTCCTTGGAGAGCAGCAGTTCTGAAATGTCCAGTGATGCTGGAATAACTTCACACTGGACAATCCTTAGCAGGAAGCAAAATGAGTTGGGTACTCAATTGCTGAGTACACAATTGCTGAAACAAACAAGTCTGTTTCCTGGTAGAAACAGACTGTCTACAGGTAAATAAGGGGAAAGAAGAGACTATGGCGTGTCCTTGTCTATATTCTTAGTTTAATGCCAAGGCTTCCTCCTCTTCATCAGTGAGGAAGCCGATATATAATCATTTCTTCTGGGGTTTTCCATTAAGGCTTAATTCCCTCAAGAAGATTCTTGTGTGTATCTAAAGTGTTGGAACAGAGATACTGATTCCTGAACGGGTGGTGAAGAGGGGCAGACAGTGGTGATGTGGCTGGAAGAGCTATGTGTTCGCTCAATCTGTGCAGATCGTTTGCTTTTTGTCTCTAAAGGTGAGTGCTCCACCTGACAGCTGGCTTTGATAAAACTTAGCTTGATCATTAAGTGGAGTGAAGTAAGCTTTTGTCCATCGTGAGAGGGCCATCCCAGTCCTTGCAGTCTAATGGAGGAGGAGACTGCACTGTGCCACCTTTTTAATCCATACATAGTGCACAGAGAAGTTTATACAAACACAAGCAGAAGAACAGTGAGCATCATCTACTGGCTCTTGGTAGCTGCCAGACAAGATAGCAACCAAGCAAGCTGAGGGGTAGCTGGGCATTGAGTGATGGCCTCTCTCTAGCCCTGAAATCTGGATTGCTAGAGTGGAGCTGCCTCTGATCAAGAGATTTCTAGGGATTTTGTTTTAAGTCCTCTATTTCCTAGTATTATTATTAATTGGTGAGAATCAAGGAGGAAGATAAAAGTAAGAAAGGTGAAGGGAGTAGATGGTTCTTCAGAAGAAGGTGGATTCATACCAGTGTGAAACACAGGGAAATGGTTCATGTGACTGACACAAAGAAGAAAAGAAGAGGGCTTTGCACATGGCCCAGCCAGGAGAGGTCAGTTGACTGGCTCAGACCTTTGTAAAAGTGCAGGGCAAGTGCTGCAGGACCTGTTCAAAACACTGCATACAAGGAGTGGGTCTGAAGTCTTTGTATGCATGAAGTGAAACTTATCTTGTTGACAATACTCACTGTTTGTAACAGAAGTAAGATTTAGCATGTGGGTTGTTCTTTGAATTGCTTGTCTGTAAATGCACCAACCCCTGCCTTGCCCATGAGGTTCTCTGTTATGTTGATGTCATGGCTATAATCATAATTGTTATCTGGTTCTTGTTACTCACTTTTTGTGATTTAAACAACTTAGTTTGCTGAGGATTCCTCAGTTTTCTCTTAGAAAACCCATCCTGGAGGGATTAGGGGCTGGCAGATCAAGGAAACCTGAATGCAGATGCATTTGTAAACTGTTCTTAGAGTGTAGCATTAGAGCTACTTCAGTCACATTAGTCTTACTAACTGAAACTGGAGAAATACAGCTTTTAAGCTGCATCAAAACAGAAAGTAAGTAACAGGTGGGGTAAAAATGGTCATGTATGGTTTGAGATCCACTTGAAATTCTGACTGTATCTCAACCAGAATGATGAGTCATTTATAGCTCATGTTTCTGCCCTGAATACCAATGAAACATCTCCCATTGACTCAAACAGGAATGAGGTCATATCCAGAGGGAGCTTAATTCCTTTGCTTCTGGAAACATGTCATTGCTGACATTAGCCTGTTTTGGGGCTGGTGCCTTTGCTTAGGCTCTGTCCGGTGGCAAATAGAAATGTGAAAGTGAAGGAGCAGACACCTCACCAGGATCTTATATTTTAATGAGAAATATTTTCATCTGAAGAGAGTGAGAACAGTTCAGTGCTTCCTTCTTTGTGGAGTACTGCACGCATTTTCTCAAGGCTGTAAGTCAGACCTGTGCAACTTAACAGCTTTGTGCTGTTGGACTTTAAGTTACTGTTTCACCACTATTAGGTATGGTAGAAATCAGAATGCTTGCAGGCACTTTAGTAGTATTTGCCCAGGGGAAATAAGGACTGAAGGTTAGAAAACTGTTGTTTTCTAAATGCCGCTAAAGTGGTTCTCATCTATCAGCCACCTTTATCCAGACCTTGGCAAGCTTTCTGTAGATTAGGTCCTTGAAAACGCCTTTTGCGTCACACCACTCTTAGTAGCTATATGTTCTTTGGGTGATAAAAACATATTTGAGCTTATAAATAAGTTTTTTAAATGCCCTCTTCATCTGCTGTGTATTTACTGTACCTTAGCGCAGTTAAGGCTGGGGATGTTACATATAGACCGTTCTGTGGTTTATTCTTACTTTTCCTTTCACCTTCAGGAAAGTGTGATGGTAATGCTTCCACTGTCTTACGTGCTTATGCAAACAGATTACTCAAACCCTTCTTCTACACACGTGCGTAAGTTCTGGTTGAACAGTTAGCTGAATTCTAACAAATTAAATGGACTGAGGTCTTCAAAGCTTATTTCCCTGGCTTCCCAATCAAAGGTGAAAAAAATCATGTCATGGGAATATCAGAAATTCACTTGTAATATTTGTAATGTTAGCATTGTATGTGCCTTTATCTGTGAAAGGCTGTGAGTGTGTACTGAAATGTAGTGAACATGATTCATGTCTTTCTGAATATTTATCTGAATGTAGATAATTCTGGGAAGACAGAGTTGTTTGGGAAAATATACATTGAGTTTGTGTAGATGATCTTCATGAGAGGAGCTGATGCAGGTGCTTGAATAAATGGTCATGACTTTAGAAGAGTTCAATGTGTTAAATAGGTAAGAGATTTCTAGGGTTCAGACTGCAGGTTATTTTTCTTCTCCATTCATAGTATTTGTTGATGTAAATTTGCACAACCTGTTTATGGTCAGTGATGTGAGGAAACAGCACACATCCATGAAGTGTAAGTGTTTTGATGTGCACAAATTATTTGCTTTGATGATAACCTTTATAGCTGCTTTTGCAAGTGCAGAGAACATGACTGGAAACAATGTGATGTGCTGAGATGGGGGATCAGGGCTCTGCATCATAACACTACTGGAGATCCTATTTCCTGAGCTCTCACTGTCCAGAAAGATCATGCTTTCTCTATTGCAGGGCTTGGTGGAGTGTTGTGGCACAGGCTAACCAGCAGCCAGCATCAGATCTGGTCCTGTTTTTGTCTTTGACTGCCATGTGGGATGTGTTACTCTCAAGAGTACAGCTGTGAGATAGAAAGGCACTAATTCTGCAGCTCCTGTTTCGGTTTCTTGTTGAAAAGCAGTGACACTGAGCACAAACATCTTTAGCCTGGAGGGAGGAATCCTTCTCTGCACAGATTTCTGCTCAGATAAGGCTTGAATTTCAGGGCCTCACCAGTAAACTGGTTTAACACAGGATTCGGGGGTTTCTGGTGTTGAGTTATCAGATGTATCTTGCTGAGGTATGAGGTACTCTTGGCTTTCAGGAGGAGTGAGGGTATAGCCTGTAATGCATCCAGAGCTCAAAGGTTTGTCGAGTGAAATGAACTGCAGCAGTGTAGAATGAGGGCAGTTGGTCTCTTGGCTTCCTATTGCTCTGCTTCCTCGGGAGCTTGCTGTCCCACCCAGTGTGCCATCACACAAAGGGACAAGCAGATCAGGTGAACCTGTTCCCATCACCTTTAGCTTTAAGAAGCTCAGCAGTTCTTAGCAGGAAACATACAGGGGACTCTATTTTGAGTCCCTGGTGCATGTGCTACTTGTTTTGTCTATCTCATGCTGAATACTAATCATAATTGCCCATGCCTAGTACCTTCCAGGAGCTTGGATTAGCCTGGCTGAAACTCTGCTACTCTGTGTTGGAATGCCAAATTCAATGGGCTTTTGCCTGTCCCTTTCTCCTTGCAGCTGGGAGGAAAGGAAGACTCAGTGCAGGTTGGAGCACAGTGTTGTAGCCCTCAATGCACTTTCACGAATGAAGTTCAGAAAGGAGCATTTTGAATTATAGGATGTTTTATCCATTATAACGTTCTTGTTCTAATCTCTTTCAGAGGATCTTTCCTCAGTTGCACAATCTCATACTGTCTTACATCCAACATTGTGAGCTTGCCATTGAAAAGGAACTTGATAACTGGATAGGAAAGGAAAAATTGAGTTGTACTTTTAGGCAAATATCTTTCTATGGCGTATGTTTGACCATACAGTTCTTGAGGTCAGTGACACTTCCCATCTAGCTTAAATACTACAGACGATCCAAAACTGAAGTAGCGTTTCCTCCTTGTGTACCTGGTGCCTTGGATGTAAATGCATAAACCATAAAAGACATATGGCACATGCTCATCTGTGTATGAATACCAGAGAGTCTTCTTCTTAAAAGTGGCAGTCATTATGTGTGACTGTAAAATGTAGTCAGATGAGTTGGATAATCCAGATCTGTTGGTCTGAAGCCTTGGACTCGGGCCAGATGACTCTGCATTTTCACTTCTGCCTGTCGGTCCAAGGCCTTAAATTTTAATGGTTCAAAGCAATTCGCTAGTGATCTAAGCCTGCTGTTAACAAATAGAACAGGCATATCTTTCATTTTTTAACCAGCCAGAGTCCAATAAGGATGTAGTCATGCAGCAAGTGCTGTGGAAGGGCTAACAAACAGGGCCTTTTGTTTCCAAACAAAGTGAGCTGGTCTAATGGTCACACTGCTGCTCTGGTTTTGAGACCATTCAGAAAAGAGCTGCATAGTGTTTCTCATGCTGCCTTAAGCTACAGCTGTGGGAGTGATGAGAGCCCAGTAAACATGTGGCAAATCTGCCTTTGTCCCAGTGGTGTGATGCTACTAGGAGAAGAGGCAGTGGTGAAGGAGTTGGTGAGAGGAGGAAGGGCAAGGGAAGAAGGCATTACACGCAACAGTCTGTAATGAGGCAGACATTGGGGGGCATTGGAGGAGATCTGGGCCAGAGCAACAGGACTGATGCTAATGCACTGCACAAGTGCAGTATGTGCCCACAGAGTCTTTTTCTAGGTATAAAGGAAGAGGTAGGGACTGGGACAATGGAGGTTTTGGGCTGTGACTTCAGTGTGTCAACTGTCTAGTCTCTTGCTGCACATCCTGTAGGCCTCAGGGTAAAGAGATCATAAGGATTAATTGGATACTGCTGGTTGCTTTTCCAGTTTTGGGGGTCAGAAAGGGAATTCATAAACCCCTTGACGCCTGTAAAATTCCAATAGAGGGAGTGCCATTCCAAATGGCACAAAGCAACCTAAGAAGCTTTGGTTGTTCCTTACTAAATCAGATGTTTCTTTATTTATTCTTTCCCCGGCTGGCAGCAGGTGCTGTGTGTGACACAGACGTAAGTAAAGACAAACAGGCCTTGCAGCAATCTTATACAAGCTGGCATTTGTTAAGGGTATGGAAGAGGCATTCCAGCAGCTTAGAGAAGCTTAGATAAATTTAAGCTGTGTTTGTAGATGGATTATTTCTATTTCTACTTCTACATAATACAGAATTTAGAGGACTGAAAGAGCTTGGACATGAAACCATAAAGCTTTGGGTAGACCAAGACATCCAGGGCTTAGACCTGTGAGACCTAGTAGCATTATCCACCATATGCCCTTCCATATGAAGGGCAGAATCTGGAGCTGTTTGTCGGGTTTGAGTTGACAAGATGCCTACAAAAACAAATTGGACATGCCTGAGCTTTACATCTCATTTGGGAAGGATAGACCTGGGAGAAAGCAGACGGTCTGAGGTTATCTGCTGTGTGCAAAGAGGGAAGAGAGGCGTTAGTGAGGGCAGAGCTCCGGAGGGAAGAAATTCCTGGTGATGACCGCCGATAATCCACTTGCGAGCATGGTTGAGTGGTGCAGATGATAGTATGGGTTCAGTGGGAGTGCTGGGCAGATCAGCAGTGCCCTGCAATTCCAGATGTCAGAAGGAACCCTCGAAGTCCCTCTGGCCTGTGAGGTGAGAGGGGACAGACCACAGCCTATGATACAGCAGTACAGGATTCATGCTTGCTCCTTGATGGTGAGGAATAGCTACCTCTAGTGGGACGCACGGCATAATTACAGTCAACACTGCTTGAAGCAACCTTGTTAGTGGGTTACCCCATCCCTGCAGTGTTTCCGCTTCAGTTTTAGAGGTGAGCCTTTCTTGAAGTGTTCTTTCTCAAGGGCTTACCTAGAGACTGAAGAAGCAGTTTTTTTCCAAGTTCAGTTATGTTGCTACTGAGCAGAAACGGTTAAAGTACGACTTTATAGGGTTTGCAAAGGAAAGCTGACCTTTAAATACAGCATCCTCCGTTTTCTGTGGCTATTTTGAGCTTTTCATGGCTTTGTCTTACTGTGTGTCAAAAATTTCCAGTCTGACTCCTGTGGAGAGAATGCACATATCCAGAATGATGGTTCATATTATAAATACAGTCGCTGATGCAGTACCTTTAAGCAGTCAGGTTTTATTTAGGTGCTAATACATCTTATGCATTCCTAGTATTAATAGTAACATAGGATTTTGCTTTAATGGTAGATGATATTAAAAGTATCTTTCCTTGATAACATCAATAATATCAACTATTCAGTAACATCAATATTGTATGTATAATATATATATGATGTTCAATAACATCAAAACGCATACAGAACTTTCAAGTTACCTATTAATCCAAGGTCCAGATTCTCATCTGGATATGAGAACATCTCATATGTTAAATATTTACATATATAAGTAGGGCTGCTCCACTTCAGTCCAAGTTTCCTCTAGAATTCTCCACCGGCTTTTCCAATGTATGTGCGTGTGTGCATGGCCATAACACTTAAGATGCCTTAAATCTGTCTCAAGTTTGTTCACCGTAACTGATTTAAGATTCCTTAGGAACTGATGCTGGGTTTGACTTAAATCTGCTTATCGAAAGTTGAATGGAATAAATTAGAGATTAGCCAAGTTTGCAGTATATTTTGTTAAGTAACTGCTTGTCTAACTAAATCTTACATCATGTCTCTGTAAGGGTAAGCTGTGCATGAATGTACTCCTTAAATATAACATCACAGCAGATAGAAAATAAAACACCATCTATCCAGCAGCTGAAGGGAATTAGAGATTAAATCTCATAGTGGAAAACTCCTACTTGTTGATGACTAGAAGAAAGATGGAAAGACTTCAAGTTGTCTTTTATACCTGCTTCAAGCCCTTCCCTAAGCAATGGGGACTGTGTAAGGGCTGACATCTCAGCGCTGAAATTAGCAGCAGACCATTCTGATGTTGTGTGTTGGTTTCCACTTTGGAGTTACCTAGAAATATTTAAATTCCCTTAAATATTGCAACAGCATTTGCATCCTTTACAGTCACTGTCTGTCATGCACTCTGAACAAACATCTGTGTTTGCAGGCAGATGCAGCACTATAAAGGGCCTGTTCACTAACCTGCTGGCAGCTAATGGAGAGCAGGAGAGATGCTGCTGGTGTCTGGAGCATTTTAATTGCTATGAACAGTGATGATGTGCCTTGTGTGACACTGTCCTCTTCTTTCCGTCAGCCTCTCTGGCAGCTGCCTTTGCTGTTTGTTGTTGCTTAGGTTAATGCTGCCTCTCAATTTCAGGCTCCAGCAATGCAGTTCTGAATAGATAAAGAAAATGTTATCAGGACCATGGTAACTTTATTCTGCCTTTTTCAGCTTTCAGCAAAGCTCTAAGCAGCAACAAGGTTACCGGAGCTCTCTGAAAAGAGATTTTGCTACCCTGCATACCCCAAATAACCACAGAAGTGGGTTTTAATAAAAGCATTTAAATACAATTATAGGGAATTTAATAGACTTACAGGAAATGATGGTGACTGGCCAACTTCTTTTACATCCAGATTGAGCCTAATCTGATGTTTTTTCCTCCCTTCAGTTCTTCCCATACATCCTTCTGCTCGTCGCTATCCTGCTGTATCTCCCATGTTTGTTCTGGCGCTTCACTGCAGCACCTCACCTTTCTTCAGACCTCAAATTCATTATGGAAGAACTTGACAAAGCCTATAACAGGGCAATCAAAGCTGCTAATAGCATCCGCAGCGGAGACCCCAGGGACCCTGCTGACTTGGTTCCAGCTGTTAATGAGAACTTAACACAGAGGTAAGGTGCTGGGGCTTGGCTTCTTTGCTCTTTTCCTTAAGCTTTTAACAGATGCGACACTTGCACTCGCTTAGAAATTTATTGCAGAGGTCTGAATGGTGACCTGACACCCTTTTAATCTTGGTTATAAAAAGGAAGACATCTGAAATCACTGTTTGGGTTGAGCTGGAACGTGCAACTTTCTGTTTTCAAAGGCAGTATTTGACAAGCTCTTCAGATCATGTCCTGATTTCTTCAGCTGTAGTAGGTGTTAATTAGTTTTACCCACCACAGCAGAAGAAAATGGGGATGGCTGCAGTACTCAGTTCTCAGTGATCCTGACAGTTGCTTGCATGCTGTGAGCAAAGCCTGTTATTGTCATCTCCTGTCCTTTCTGAACTAGGTCTGCAAGGCTTCAAAATATAAAGCCCCAAAACCAAACCCAACAAAAGCAAAACCCCCCTCTCTGATCAGACTGGTGCACAGTTCTAACCAGATTCAGTTGCTGCTTCATCCTAGGTCAGGGTACCCATTTCTCTTTGCATGTACAAAGCAGTACAAAGCAGAGGCCCAACCAGTGCAACGGGGACTTAGGTCTGTTCTTTAAAATGTAGAGTTATGTCGTGACAATTAATAAGCCTTCCATCGTGCTATTATCAAGCAAGTGCTTGGGAATTCTGCTTTGCCTCATGGCTTTGCTTTTATACCTCTTTTGTACTGGAAAAGAACAAAAATATTTTTTTGCTTCAAAGCAGTATTTTTTCCCTTCTTCCAGTGTTTTGAGCTCTTTTGTCTCTTAATTGCGCTTTCTTTGAGTGTTGTTTTTCTGTATTAGAGTGCTACTTTTCTGTAGTTAGTGACATTTATCTGCTCTTCTGTTGTTTTTCTATTGACTTCAGTAAGATTACCCTTAATGTACCCCAGTAAGATGTATTCCAATCATGTGTCTGTTTTAGAGTACCAGGTTTCTTGGAAATTTGAGGTAGGTGAATGCTGCAGCATCTGATCTATGTGATTTGGGTTTTTTTCCTTCCTCTCTTTTTCAGTTTGTGGGAAATATCCGAAAGCCACTTTAAATACCCGATTGTGGAGCAGTACCTGAAAACAAAGAAGAATTCCAAATGCTTAATAATTAAATACATTACCTGCCGTTTACTCACGCTAATAATTATCTTCATTGCATGCCTCTACCTGGGCTATTACATTAGCCTGTCCTCTTTGAGTGATGAGTTCCTCTGCACTATCAAAACTGGGATCTTAAAGAATGACACAGCTGTTCCAGACGTGGTTCAGTGCAAGCTTATTGCTGTCGGTGTCTTCAAGGTACTCAGCTATATTAACCTGATAATCTACCTTCTAGTGATGCCACTGGTAGTGTATGCAATGTTTGTTCCGTGGAGGTGGAATTCAGGCATTCTCAAAGTGTATGAAATCCTGCCAACTTTCGATGTTCTGAAGCTGAAGTCAAAGTGTTTCGATGACTTAAGCCTTTACCTCCTCTTTCTTGAGGAGAATGTGAGCGAACTTAAATCATTTAAATGCCTCAAAGTGCTGGAGAACATTGCAGTTTCGGAGAAGTTTGATGTCATGCAACTTTTGGTAAACCTCGGCACTATTAAGACAGATACCATAGATGGGAAGCCAGGGACAGCCGTGTTGGAGAAGCCTGAAGAAACAGCTACAGAAGAGCTGGGAAAAAATGCAACAGAGCTACAAGGTAAGGTGCCCTGCTATTCCTTCAAAAAGAAAAACCAAGGAAAGAAACACCACAAAAGCACCACATCCAAACCTTCTGGATAAGGAATCCAGTAAACCAAATATTCAATCATGCAAAACAAAGCAGGTTTCATCTAGATGGGTATTCCTACCAAAACCATTTTAATATCTTCTGTGAGAAAATGGACCTGCTATGTTGTCTGCAGTGTAACTGCTGCAACTTCATGCATGTGCCAGAAGTCAGGGACACAGGCTAGATGCTGAAGTGTCTGTGAAGTTGGTGGTCCTTGCTGCAGTCTCTCCTCTAGCAGTAAAAGGTTTCAGCTATCTGAACTTGAACTCCTTGAGATCACCTGAACAGTAGAAGAGCTCTACATTTGTCACAGTAGGTTGCACTTGAAGAAGCTCCAGTGGTAGAACTGGTAGTTTCATGGACATTTGTTTTTCAGAGATTAGCTCAAAAGAGCAGTAACTGCTGCTTCTGCTTTTCATTCAGGCTTTGGTAGAAATCTCCGCTGGATATAAAATAAGACTGATGCACAGAAATGCCGCTGAGGGAGGAACAGAAAGTGGCAAAGGAAAGGAAGTGGGACTGTGGCCAATGAACATACACCCGTTCCTTCTTACAAAGATTGACTGTGAACTGGATTTTGCCACAATGGTCTGAGTCAGTCTGGGTTGGTGTTCTCTGAATATTCTCACCAGTTCCCAGACGTGATTGACTCTGAGCAATCTCTATATGAGATGTAGTGTTAGGTATCCTGCTAAAAATGTGGCATACCTTAAATGTGATTCCAGTTCCCCCAAGTGCAGAATTAGAGAAGCCAGATACCCAGGGAGAGGCATAAGGGGATGGTAGAGCCTTCTTCCCATTTGTTGTGAGCATGGGCGCTGTTGTGGCTGTCCCCAAAGAGGCAGCAGGATGCCAGTGCTACATCCCCTGGTGGAAGTAGCTTTGACTCTGTGGGCTGCCTCTTCACAACATCTGTCACTCGCTGAAGATCATAGAAGCATAGAATCACAGAATGGTTTGGGTTGGAAAGGACCTTAAGATCATCTAGTTGCAACCCACGTGCCGTGGGCAGGGACACCTCACACTAAACCATGCCACCCAAAAGATGCTTTAAAACTTCCAGCAGCTGACCTGAGTATGTGAGCGGAGTGCTGAGGGCAAGTTAAGGAGCTGCTTCAAAGACAAGAAACAATTAAAGCTGCTTTCTCTTCAGAAAGCTATGCCTTATGCTTTATAAAAGAAGCAGCAGCAGCGCCCAGAGGGTTACTGTTCCTCCATACTTTGCAGCTCCATACAAGCAGCTCTGGTAGGTGTTTGGAGGAGAAGGCAATTTATAAAACAGGGGAATTCAGGACAAGCTAACAGAATTATTTTCAAGCCAGAAGAAGCACTTCTGGCAACAAGCTTTAGTACAGCAATTTGGAGAAACTGACAGAAAGTGGTTTTCATTCTGAATATGACCCTTTCTGAAATGGCAGATGGGTGGGTTTGGTAGGAGGTTTTAAGAGCTTAAAGTGGACATCTCTGCTCAAGGAGCTGAAAAAGCTCATAGAAAATCTGACTCACTTTTACCTGAAAGCAGAAATTCTGAGACAGTTTTCATCTCACAAAACACTTCAGAAACTTGTTTTCCTTCAGAGCAGGACAAACTCGTATTTGGAGCTTTCCCAAAATGCATTGCAGAAAGAAGCTGCTATTTCATGACCAGCTCTGGCTCTTCCTGCCTGGGTACAGCTGCAGACTTCATCACCCATCAGCATACCTTTGCCTGTGGCTCATTGTCTTTTCTTCTGTCATTAGTGGCATCAGCATGGTTTAATTCATAACTGTGTTAACAAACCAGTGCTCTACAGCTCCAGCGCAGTGCAGGACAGCTCACGACACTGTCCTGGTGATAGTTCCTTTGTAAATGAGGATATGTTGAGTGCTTTGATGGCCCTTTCCCTTCTAAAGGTTCCCTTTCTCTCTAGTTTTGACAGACCATGATGCAAGTGCAAACACCAGTCCCAGGGAAGGTAAAAAGCTTCGCCAAAGACTCTTAGACTCTTCATGCTGACTCTTCCCCACCGCAGCAGGCAGGAGCTCCATGCTGCAGGAGTGCTTGTCCTCCACCTGCGCTGTGCTGAACACAAGGTGCTGCTCTTTGGATGCAGCCCTCTCCATGGCCTCACAGTTCCACAGGGGCCAAACTGGTTTACAGACTACTTACGTAATAATCAGCAATCACGCACCTGAAAAAGCATGGTGTGGACTTTCACTGCTTATTGAAAGAAACCAGCCACGAAACACACAACAAGAAATGTCTGTCATGAGAAACAAGTCACATGCATTGAATGCAATCGAAGCTGGCAGCAGGAAAGAGCTAGCACTATACTGTAAGGGAACAGGGACGCGTAACCCTGTAGGTAACAACATGAGATGGCCACTTTGCCTTCTGAAGTGTTGCTCTGCTGGGAGCGACCATCTCAGTTATGGGGTGTAAGTGAAGCATCTTGAGGCTCCCTGCCCTGGATAAGGGGTTTCTTTGTTGGTTTTTAATGACTATGGTTGACCGGTACCAGGTGGTGGCTGGCCTCTGATACTGGCTCTGTCCTCACAGGAGAAATAGACATAGCTCAGTTCAGTCAGATGTCTTGGTTAGCTCAAGTGATGTGTGGGGCTAATTACTTGGCTCTGATAGGAAAGAAACTACAACCAGGGTTAGTATAAGGGGGCACTGTAAATGTTGGTGATTTTGAATTTTTTATGGATTCGTAAATTAATGATGTCTTAACACTTTAATTTTCACAAAATGGAATGATACTTAAGCTAAATGTTTCATTTCTATTTCTCAATTATTTTGGTCTTAGTGGCTAAAATAATCCGCCTTGGAGTTCAAACTGAAGATCAGTGAAGTTGGTTCCATTTTGTGATGGTTTGCACAAGTTTTGTAGCGTTTGTACCTGTGGAATTTGTTTCCATGTGTTTTTAGTATCAAATGCAATATTAGTTACGCTGTTTTCCAAACCCCACTCAAGAAGACAGTCATTTGTATTACAGTAGCACCCGAGTGCCTCAGCAGAGCCAAAATGAGGTAGATGTAAATATGACAAAAGGGTGTTCTCCCCACACGTCCTGTGACTTGATTTTAATCAAGATGCTGAAGTGGATTGGAATGGACAATAGAATGGGAAGCATTGGAAAACTGTCCTGGTTTGCTGTTGGACAGTTCTGGGAGAGCAGCATTCAGTTTTCATGTCTTCCCTCTGCCCAGGATCTCTACCTTCAGTGAACAGTAAAATGAGCTTTGTCTTGACTTTTGGATACAAAGGTGGGGATGGGGGTTCTGTATTGTCCATGTAATGTTTTACCTGCCACCTCTTCAGAGTTGTCTTTTTAGACACACTAGCCCCTCTTTTATAGCTAGGTAGGAGCTCCATTTTCTGGTTCATCTGTGTCACCTGCTGTTGTGTTCTCAACTGTCAACATCCTCCATATGGCTGAGGATGAGGGGGGGAAAGAAGTAATTGGTGCTACCATCTCTGCACAGAAGTGTTTATGTGCTGCAGCAGATTTCAAAGAGGTAGTGTACCTACTTGGATTTGGCAGCCACTGTTAAAGTGGATCCCAAAGTGCTGTCATACCGTAGCTTCAGTGAGCGTTACAAGAACTCTTCAGTTATTATATGGCTTTCAAATAAGACAAACCTTACTTAAAAGAGAGCCTTAAAAGCCATAGTATTACGCTACCTCTGCACAGGACAGTAGCAGAGCTGCAGTCCTGATGTCTGTTGCATTACCAGCAAGAAACAGGGCTTGTGTTGGACACTGGTGGTCCAAAGGGCTCAATTTTACTGCCATATTTCTCCCAGCAAAGCTTCAACCCCTCTGACCTTTACTAGGTTGTTTCTGCCTGGCTGTGCTGTGATGCTGATGGTCCTCTATATGTGGGTAATGCAGATGCATGTTGTGCACTGTGTGTTTTGAACAAGGAGCTATAGTGCAATACTAGGGGGTTGTGATGTGGATGTGTTAGAAGGGTTTGATGTAAGCAGAGTTCTCAGTCTCTAAACCTCAAAATTCCTGAAGGCAACGTGTTCATCTTTGCTGTTGGATATGAGCCTAACTTTTTACTGATTTCCCTTTTGTATTTAAAGATATGACTTGCTGCAGTGAATCTCTTGTTGTCTTGTAAAGCACTCAATAAAATTTGTATCCATTCTTCTTGGTTATTTAAATAAAGTCAATTTTGTGAACTACAGCAGTGTGACTGAAGGTTACAAGAACAGTTGCAAGTTGCTATCTGAAAACCCATCATGCAATACCTGTGATCTGATGCTAAACCCTGAGCAAGCTTTTTGGACAGTTATAATGTTTTCTTTTAATTTTTGCTCTCATAAAATTGTCAGAGCACCATGAATTGGTTCAAAATCTATTCAGCCTTTAAAAACTGTTGAGAAAACATCAGCATGTGGTAAATAGACCATCCAGTGTGTGAATTACTGTCTATAAATAGGCCACAGTCTCAGCATGATTGAGCTTTTCATCTGTATCTTGGTAGTTTAAGATGTGTTTTCGCACCTGCCCAGCTCAGTTCTACTTAGATTTTAGTGACACTGCTCCCAAACCTAGAGCCCCATTTAATGACCCTGCAAGCAAAGGATGTCCTGGCTGCTCTTTGAGAACATGAAGATAGAGATCAGGTCATGAGTGGTTTTCTGAAGGTGGAGGTGTGTCATGTTAAAAGGGGGCTTCCTCAAACCCTTTTTATTTGATCAGCATGTCAGTGTCCCAGGGAAGACCCTTGTGTCCAACCAGCCTGTGTCCCATTGTGGGAACCCTACTGCACAGCCCACTGTAGCAGAGGGTGATTTGACGAACCCATTCAGCCTGGTGAACCATGGTGTGGTAGCTTCCATGCATGGAGGTACCAACTGCATTTCACACTGAAAAGGTTTCCTTAGTGCTACGACGTCTATTAGGCCCCAGTTTTCTCTAATTTCCCCTTCATCCCCAGTGATCTTCCTGCAGAGGTGGGAAAACTTCCACACTTATGATTCCTTCCCTGCCCAACTTAGACTCCTCAGGCTTCAAAACCTGAATTGTGTAAATCCTTGTAAGGGATCCAAAGGGGCCATGTATCACATATTCTAATGATGCTAAAGAAAACTCTGCACTGTGCATAAAAAACAGATGTCTCCATTGAATGGCTTCTGCTATATGAAATGCACTATATCTGCTACGGTACTGAAGGAAATTAGGAGTAGTTTGGACTTTACATTTTTTCTGCACCAAGGCTTGTACTGTAGACTTGCTTTCAAAGGCTCACAGGAGCAGCCTTGTTTCTAACCTATGGATCAAAGCAGTTATTGTATTTCAAAAAGTGGGTGAAGTGTTCTGTCTTCTTAAGGAAGTTTGCAATTCCACTTTAATGAAGTTTAGACTATCTTCACCTCAGTAAGTGGCTGTCATCACTACACAGGTGTTTTCATGCTGCTGTGACATTGCCCCAAGAGCTGGATCAGTACAAACAGGACAAGAACGGATGAAACAACTCAACAGTGATTACTTCCAATGTCTGTGTTGTGCTTAATGCCTCCAGTAAGGCTCTTACTGATGTGCCTGATGTTTACTCCTAGCATAAAACAGCATGCTAGGAGCACAAGGTAACCCTCACACTGTGAAGTACACCAAAGAATTAGGCTCTGATTCAGGAATACTCTTTGTTCTCAAGAGCTTTGAAAGGGTCTAGGGTTTGTGGGTTTCTTATTGGTGGTACCAAGGAGATGAGGAAACAAAGGAACACAGCTTCCTGCTCAGGACCAAGAAACACTACAGAGGGGACCTGCCAGATGAACACACCAAAACCACTTCTTGCCTTGTAAAAAGACTGTAAAGAATGATCTGTTGGGAGACCTTATGTAGCCTGTTTGGTCAATGGCCCACTCAGGAGACTTCTTGCCTCAGGGTGATGGGGTAGGGTCACCTAAGTGATGAATAAAGCAAAATCCTGGTGGAAATCAGTAGGGCGATGGCTGAAGCAGCAGAAGTGCCCTGGAAAGGACAACACTGGGGCAGAGGGGACAGAGCTTTCGTGGTGGCAGAATGTCCTACATGTGTGCAATTAGCAAAAGTACTGGTCTATCAAATGGCCTAATGTAGAATAAGACATGAAGACGCTGTTGTTCAGAAGTGCAGCCAGCACAAAGTAAATATCCACATTAAAAACAAGGCAAACAACACCTCCATGGTGCTTTTCATTCACCACTAAAGACCCTTTTGTCCACAAACCCCACAGTCTTGCAGAACAGCATACCCTTAACTGAGGCATTTCCAGATGCAATGGGACCTCAGACAGGAGCTACTTCCAGAGGAGTCTCACGTGAGTACTTTTACCAACCACAGTTCCTACAGCACATGTTCCAGCAAACAGGACTTACAGAAGATATCCTAAGGACAGTCAGGTTGACAATCCATCTATCCTGATATCTTGTCTTTCAGCGCGGTCAACAGTAGCTACCTAGGGGACAAGAGTAGGTATAGGTAAAGCAGTGGTAGCTAATGGCCAAGCATATAGCCGTTCTTTCCCAGAATAGTGCCACCACTACTATTAAACTTTCATATATGATAGTTGCTGGTAGGTTTTACTTCCAGAAATTTCACCACTTCCTTTGGGAAACCATGAAAACTTTCAAGACCCATAATTCCTAAAAGCAAGGAACTCCACAGCTTGATTAAATGTCATGCAAAGAACTATTTCCTTGGGTGTTTCCCGATCAGTTAACACCTCGCTGGCCTGAACTAAACTCCATTTCTACCAATTCAAATCAGCAGCACCAAGAAAATCAGCTGAGGTGACCCTTTCCCCATGCTTTAGTGTCCTAGAACACGCTATTCAGATACTGCGGGTACTTTCCACCAGTGAGAGTCTCTTACACCTTTACTAAGCCCACTCAGCACCAATCTGCCGGGTTCTTGCTTTGTGAAGGTTTAATTAAAGCTCACTGGAATGCCCTCAGCAGGAATTTCTAATAACTCAAAGTCAACATTTCTGCAGCGCTGTTACTGAATCTATCAATGGAATTTTATGAAGGATCCACCTGTTTCCAAAGGCTGTTAAATTAAAGCTGAAATTAAAAAGATTGTTTGTCCTTCATTCTAGCCAGCAGGGAAATAGAGTCAGAAATCAGAGCCTTGCAGCGCTCTTTTAGCTTGAAGTCCTGTGAATGCTCACACTGAAGCGCCAGCCTTCCCTGAAAACAATGAGGACTTCATCACTACTTGGAGAGGAGCTCTGCTTCACTGGTACTCTTGTTTTCATTTATTAACTCTTCAGGGCTCCTCAGAACAACTGCCACAGTCAGAGCAGTCTGTCTGAGCCACAAAGAAAGGGGCAAGTTCTGTTCAGACTGAAGTTCCTCTTCCGTACACAGCATCCTCCAGAGACAACTTCCTGAAGAGAGAGATTTCCCTCCTTCCACTGGAGGAAAAGCCTTTCTCTAGGGGAGAGAGAATAAACCCCTGCTTTCATACCCTGGCATTGAGCTGCATCTCAGCATGAATTTCCAGACCCTTGGCTCATGGGAGTGATGAGAAGCTGGAATCCAGGCACAGTAACACCCTCAGGGTTTTGATACTCCCATAGCAGCAGCAACAGTTTTCCAGCTTTAGCTACTTCCTTAGACCCACCACTTCCTGCTGAAGCGTGTTTCCTCACACGCTGTTACTACATACAAAGACAGATGAACTCTTGACATCTCAGAGCTGCTGCCCACATCAGCAGTTCTCACCTCTTCCTCTTCACACATCAGACAGTGAACTGCCACAAAAATGGGCTTCTCCCATTCAAGGGAAGGAGCGCTGCTCCCATATTCTGAATGAAATATCTGTGTCTTTAGAACTGCGTCAAAAGGTGGGGAGAAAGGAAATGTAAAAGGTGTGTGCCAGGGATACTATCTGGCATTGCAACCAAGGTAGCTGTCCTGAGCTACAGCACTATGCTCCTTAGGGTTTAAGCACAGATGAGTTTAAAATTCAAGGATAAGGTATGAGATGTTCTGAAATACCTTCATTGAAATGCCGAGCTGTTTCTTTCCTCCTCCTCTTCCTCCCCATTACACCTTCTCCTCTCCCAAAGCTTGTTGCAGGAGGCTGAGTGGTAGATGGACACTGATGTCCTTCCAGACCTCAGCAGCTTCCCAAGCTTCAGCCATCATCTCTGTGCTTTCAAGACTTCTCAGAGAAGCCAGTAATAAGGCAGCCATGATCTGACAGCACTTGAATTCAGCACTGAGCACCTCAGGGGGTAAGGAAGAGTGCGTTCTCCTGGTTCTCAGATAGTGTAACAGCAAAGCAAGAGGTGGAGGTTGCTGGAGCATTGCTGGTAGCAAGTTTGCTGAAGATAGTGAAGACAAACTCCTCAGAGTTTTCTTCTGGGGGCTTCATAGAATCATAGAATTGTTAGGGTTGGAAAGGACCTTAAGATCATCCAGTTCCAAGCCCCCTGCCGTGGGCAGGGACACCTCATGCTAAATCATATCACCCAGGGCCTCGTCCAACCTGGCCTTGAACACTGCCAGGGATGGAGCATTCACAACCTCCCTGGGCAACCCATTCCAGTGCCTCACCACCCTTACAGTAAAGGATTTCCTCCTTATATCCAACCTAAACTTCCCCTGTTTAAGTTTTAACCCGTTACCCCTTGTCCTATCACTACAATCCCTAATGAAGAGTCCCTCCCCAGCATCCCTATAGGCCCCCTTCAGATACTGGAAGGCTGCTATGAGGTCTCCACGCAGCCTTCTCTTCTCCAGGCTCAACAGCCCCAACTTTCTCAGCCTGTCTTCATACAGGAGGTGCTCCAGTCCCCTGATCATCCTTGTGGCCTCCTCTGGCCTTGTTCCAACAGTTCCATGTCCTTTTTATGTTGAGGACACCAGAACTGCACACAATACTCCAGGTGAGGTCTCACAAGAGCAGAGCAAAGGGGCAGGATCACCTCCTTCGACCTGCTGGTCACGTTCCTTTTGATGCAGCACAGGATACGGTTGGCTTTCTGGGCTGCAAGCACACACTGAAGCCGGCTCATGTTCATTTTCTCATCAACCAGCACCCCCAAGTCCTTCTCCACAGGGCTGCTCTGAATCTCTTCTCTGCCCAACCTGTAGCTGTGCCTGGGATTGCTCCAACCCAGGTGTAGGAGCTTGCACATGGCATGGTTAAACTTCATGAGGTTGGCATCAGCCCACCTCACAAGTGTGTCAAGGTCCCTCTGGATGGCATCCCTTATTCATATGACCTTGCAGTTCACAAATGACATATTTGAAGTGACAGCAGGCCAGAGACAGCAGGATGCCACTAGAAACTCATCTTAATTATTCCACTACAACCTAAAAAGAGCCATGAACTAAAACAATAAGGAGGAGACAGCCTGAGTCAGCAGATCAGGTGGAACCAGCCATCAGTGACTGCTTGACTTCAGCTCTTCTTGTCTGAGTGAGAACAACCTCACTTAGGTTGACTGAGAGGTTGGCTGGGACATCCGGTACAGCAGGGGAGGGACTGACAGCTTACAGACAGGTAAACCCCCCCCAGGGAACGTAGTGCAATTGTCTGTCATTTAGGAGCAGCTGAACATAAAAAGGACATGGAACTGCTGGAACAAGTCCAGAGGAGGGCCCCGAGGATGATCAGGGGACTGGAGCACCTCCTGTATGAAGACAGGCTGAGGAAGTTGAGGTTGTTCAGCCTGGAGAGGAGAAGGCTGCGTGGAGACCTCATAGCAGCCTTCCAGTATCTGAAGGGGGCCTATAGGGATGCTGGAGAGGGACTCTTCATTAGGGACTGTAGTGACAGGACAAGGGGTAACGGGTTAAAACTTAAACAGGGGAAGTTTAGATTGGATATAAGGAGGAAATTCTTTACTGTAAGGGTGCTGAGGCACTGGAATGGGTTGCCCAGGGAGGCTGTGAATGCTCCATCCCTGGCAGTGTTCAAGGCCAGGTTGGACAGAGCCTTGGGTGGCATGGTTTAGTGTGAGGTGTCCCTGCCCATGGCAGGGGGGTTGGAACTTGATGATCTTAAGGTCCTTTCCAACCCTAGCTCTTTTATGATTCTATTCTATGATTCTATGATTAGAAGAGGGGATTATAATGACTCAATGGTTCCAGCCTTTCTCAGCATATATCCAGGCATCAATAAAATGACAAACAAAAGAACTGTTAACTTTTTTCTGTGCCTGGTTTTGACCTGTGTTGCTCTGAGATTCTCAATTCCAGGTATCCTAAATAGAAGATGCTCTTCTCTTTCTGTCTCAGTTCTTGTTTTATACAATAGGGGTGATAACACCACTTCATCAAATGAAGCATCCTGAATAAATGTGAGGTGCCAGAATGGGCAAATGTCTCCTCAATGTCAGTAAGTGCTACAAAAACTACTCTGAATGAAGTGCTCTGAAGAAATGAATTCTTTATTCAGAGAAGGGTTTGAGGACGACACACACCCATGGTCAATAAGGGAAAGAAAATAGTGAATAACTGGTTTTGATCACTATCCTTCTGTAAACTAGATGAGGCAGAGCATCATGGAAAACTAACATGTGATTCCATCCCTGAAAGTTGCGTCATTCATGTGCACAATTAGGAAGCGAAATCAGGAGTGAAACGGTAGTTTCACTCTGCAATATTATTGTTCTTTTAAAAGCTGTGTTCATGATGTTACACAGTGAGGTTCACCAGCCAGCGTGGGCTATGAAGTGCTGCAGACACAGAAAAGCAAACAAAGAGCTTATGAAGTCATTACAGTCAATATTTTACTGATTCTGTTCCCACTGTTTTATGCTACACACACCTTTCTCCAGCTTGTCAGCTTAGAGGTACCAAACTGCATTGATTGGTACCAGCCGCACAAGGCAAGGTTGTGGGTTTGGAGGGGGCAAACACTGTGTATGCACTAGTGGTGACAAGCAGACCCCTTTCCATGCAGTCTGGCTCTCCTGCAGGACAGTTGCCTTGGAAGTCATGGTGCTGAGGCTTTCCAAAGTGAAGGGAAGAAAAGGGCTGGGCGCAGACCATTCAGAACAGTACCTCAGCCCTCCAGATGTGCTTTCCTTCCTGCATCTGGATGCTTCTGGGGAGCACTGGTCTGCTCTAAGCTGCTTAAAATAATACAGTGAAGCATAAAACTCAGTCTGGTTCCTCCGGGAACATCTGCAGCGTCATGGTTTTCACATTGCATGTAAAATCCTGGTGTTTGTTTAACTATTATTTCCTAAGGGATTTCTTGATGTGTTGTGAGGATTGTTATCCTTGCACATAATTCATTTCCTTATTGTTTTATCGTTGCCCTGTGAAGTGACTGGCACTTGGTCACCTCTTGGGAGATTAACTGGTTTGGCAAGTCTGCAGCCGGTAGGGTTATTTGATCCAGGTAGGACAATGAGGAATTACCAAGACTATAGCATCTGGATTTGCAATTGATGGTTATAAAGCTGTCCAAAGAGTAGTTATTTGTCTCAAATTTCCTCTAAAGGGAGATGCTCTTTGCTAAAGAACTGAGCAGGTCTGGGGGTGAAGAAGAATCTGGGAAACAAAATGCACTCTTTAGAGAAATATACAGTGAATATGGTACTAGATAGCTTGAGGAAGCAGATTTTTTTGGACATCATTGCAATTGAAAGGTGGTCACAGTCACCTGGGTGGCTGTGAGACAAGATTGGAATTTGGGTGTTTTTTCCTCATATTTGAATATTGATTATTATTATTATACTAAATTAATAAATTATTATACTAAATTACTATATTATAATATTAAATCATTAGTATCATTTCTAAAAGTAGCAACTCTACTAAACACTAAAAATACGTGTTTCTGAAGTGACACAATGTAATGAAAAGAATAAATCTATTATAGCTTTGGATCATCCAATATTCACACATCCACTCGCTTCAAAACCTTTTCATGTTATCAGCCCTCCCCTGAAGGGCTGTGACACAGAACTCACATTACAGCACTTGTTATAAAACTCTTTGTTTCTTCAGATTTCTGGATGTGCATTGCCTCACCTGTTTACAGACTTTTTATATCATTGAGATTAACCAAACACCTTCATGCAAACAGAATTCCTTGCCTATGGATGAATTCCCACCCAACACAGGTCCCTGCTGGATTACTCCTCTGAAGTCAGAGCCTTGCTTCCACACATAGTCCAGAGAAAGCAGCAGGTGCTTTTGGAGGCATTTGAATGGGTCATCAGTACAGGGATGAAAATCGCCTGAACTCACCGTGTTCATGCTACATTTTTAATGGCTTTGGCTCTTGCACACTTAAAAATTGAAACTCTCTCAACCAGCAACAAAAGAACGGGTTTCTTTTTGTTTCCTTTTCCCTCTTACTTGTTCTAAATTGGGATGAGAGGATTACGTGATGCTGCACAGTTCAGAACAACGCCTCTGTGCTGGGAGTCTGAGATACAGGGTAAGAAACAGACCCAAAGGCTGCTTGTCTGTTTGGCACCTAGGAATGTGCTTGCACTGCCAAACAGGAGTGCCAGGGACCCCACTGAAGGGTTTGGTCCCTGCTCTCCTCTTTGTTCAAATGTTAGCTCATTCTTGAGCCCTGTCTTGAACTTCTGGGAATGGTTGACTTCAAGAGCACTTCCAAAAGGCAGAAGGGATGAGACCATACTGATCTGGTTCCCACCACCCTAGAAGTCCCTCCAACATATCCCATCCAGTTTGGTACCTTCAGAGACCCTGATGGCTTTACGACATCCAATACATGTCCTTAGCTTTGTGTTATTACAAACTATTCTAGTGGCCTCTAGCAAACCCATCACATTTGAGTGCTCTCAACTGAAAAACATCTCCAGAAATGTAATTATGTCTAAATATCCCCATATCCCTGTGACCCTAGGAGCTCAGAGTCAAGGACTGCATACAATGACATAGCTGGTCTGCTCTAGAAAGAGCTACAGACTATGGAAACAAGTGAGTTGACACCTTAGAGCCAGGAATCACTTGTAGACCTTCAGTTATTTAGTTGTATGGGAACACCTGCCTCATCCTAAAACGCCGTGCTTGCTATATAAGATGTGACTCAGAGACTGACCTGAAGGAGGTGGAGATCTCCATGCAATTGTTTTGGAGATAAAGTCAATTTTATTTCTGGACAGGATATTGCGGTGATGACTGGATTCATCCATTTCTAAGTATCATTGAAAGGCTTTGAGCATAAAGGGTGGGAGGTCTGACCCCACTGTGACTCATGGTGGCTCACAGAAATCCCTTCAAGCCAGACTGCTGGAGACATGGTTCCTGGAAGCAGAAAGGATAGGCCAAAGAATTCCCCTCTTTCTGTTTCTCTAATGACAGCCAAAATCTGCTCCCCAGCCTACAGTGCTGACCTGGGGAAGGAGCAGACGTTGCCCTTCTGCTGGGCTGTGCAATGGGGAAAGCAGGGGAGAATCCCATCCTCATCCTTTTTGGTGGTGTAAGGAAGATGAAGGATAAGAAGAGCAAAGCACCGAGCCGTGTACCAGACCCAGAGGCTGCGGAAGGCACGTGCATCCTCACCCAAGCCCCTAAGAGCTGCGTCATGCAGGAGCCTCCGTGGGTGGACAGTCACAACCTGGTGGCTTCAACACAGGGCCATCAGACTGCAGCAGCAGCAGCACAGGCTGCGCTCTCCCACCAGCATCCAAGAGATCTGTGAACAAGGCTGTCATGAATAATAGTTATTCTCAGTCTCCTGGGAAACTGCAATGCTACAGCTCTGCCTCTGGGTCCACACCCAGGTTCTAGGTCAGGGATTTCAAGGCATCTCTGAAGCTCCTGAAACACTTTTCTGCTACCTGACACTTTACAGGAGCTGATCTTTGCTTCTTTTTATGTCCTTGAAGGTCTAATTTTAGTGGGAATACCTGGCCCATGGCCCTTGCATGGCTGTGCTTGCAGCACACAAATACAGACAGCAGAGCTGAGACTCAGCTCTAAGTCTACACAGCTCAGCACTGTGTGAATGAACCTACTCATGTTCAAAAGCTGTGCAGCTTTATCCAAGTGTTGTTGAGCTCAGCGTGAGCTCCCAGATCAGTAGCTTCACTGCACAAATGTAGCCTGCACCCTGGGAAGTCTCTGATTTCACAGAGCAGGTAAGTCTGTAACTGGCAAAGATGTTAGGGTTCCACACAGAGGTCCACTGATGACTTCTATGAAGCACTTAGCCAGGCTGTTTTGATTATGGTCTACCCAGAATGCATCAAAAACCACCTTGAAGTTTCACATTCAGTATGCAAATGTCGAAGACTCAGTAACTGAGTGATGCAGTGAGTAACTGCTCTCTCTTTGTGGCACCAAAATGTGTACAATGGTACCAACCTTTGTCAAGCACTTTGAGCTCCAGAGGAAAACAAAAAAGCCACGTTTGTATTAGCTCATATTTAACTGGTAGTGTCCAGTTAAATAATTCATCGAGGAAATTAGGAGGAGATTTATACTTATCAGAGAACTGTGATTTTGAAATCTCTGGAACCTCACAGTTTTCCCCGTAAGACGTGGAAGTGAGGTTAGTTTGGAGAAGGTGCCTGGTACACTTGGAAAATGCATGTGAGAGAATAGCATTCAAGTTCCTGAAATTGCTTTATTTTTAGTATCCCTCTTCTCAACCCCACCAACTAAGAGGAGAATGTATTCACCTCATGCTGACACGAGAAGGGGTAGGCTCCCTTGTAAGCAGAGACAATACCAGCCAAATCTGAGGTTTATTTCTTCTGTGCAGGAGAAATCTGTCATCCTTTCCTTGGGTCATCATCTCAGCATGCTTCAAGGAGCCTTGGCTTATTTTTACCTATTGTATAGCGGGAGGCTTTAACTATGCTATGCGCTGTCAGTTTATGAAATATCCCTCTAATGGATGCAGGCACAATGCTTCAGCTGTGCATTGCTTTCTGTTGGATGAGGCAGTCTCTGACTTGGCTTACTGCTACTTACGGCAGGCATAACAAAGCATGTGTGAAGAGAAAACCTCCATTTATATCCACTAAGGAGCTGGCCCTGGCCTTTTTTTTGGTCTGCAGCATAAATTCCTCTGTCATGAAAACCCCCATGTAGTGGAATAAAGAAAGTTGTGGAGTTTTCCTGCTGAGCACGACGATGTCTGATGGTCGTGGCAGCTCGTGCTTTACTGCTAAAGACTTTGAGAGTGGCACAGAACTGGCCTGTTTCCCATGTGGCTATTGCTAGTTAAATACTATGATGTTAACTATTAACATCATTAACTAATAGTTAACTATTGCATGCTAAATACTATGATGAAGAGTCTGGAGAAGGTTTGAATGGAAGGGTTTAATTGGCAAGACACTGTGAGTGGGGCCCCGCAGGCTTGCCTCTGCTCACTACTGAACTGACGGCCTATGGAGCACAAGTCATTTGAGAGATGGCCTGAACTCAAATAAGTGAAATTAGATTAAAACAAATGTAAAATAACATCTACACTTAGGAGGGAGAAACTAAATGGTGAATAGTCAGCTGGGCATTAGGAGGAGATTTAAACTCAACAAGTTATCATCTGTGAAACTTCAGCAATAAAACCTCCCAACTCCCCTATCTAAATCCTCCCATCTCTCTGGACTACCACAGGAGGAATACCAGGTGTAAGGCACAGGAGATGGCCCTCCTGTTCCACTTGAGGTGGGTAGGAATTACCTAAAATGCTCTGTTTTCAGCATCATTTTTTCAGGAAAATGAGTGCAGAAAGCAGAATCACAGTATTGTGGAACAGTCTGAGTTGGAATGGACCTTGAAGCTCAACTAGTTCATTTGCAAAAGTGATGATTGAACTTAAATGCTTAGAAAAGGCTTTACTTACAAAGCTGCAAAGCCCTGGGCTAAGACTACATTTTATCTTCACAGCACTGGTCTAGGAAGTGTCACAATGCCAGTAGTGATGCCATGGACCACAGGCCTAGGGGCAAGAGCCTGGAGTGAGTGAATGAGAGATGGAAGTTGAAAACCTCATCTGACATTCACAAGTGCAAGAAAGGCTTCAAGGATTTGTTCTCCCCTGCATGCTATTCAGAATGACACAAGCTGCTGACTACAACCTGTCATAGTCTTTGTTCCCTTCAAGGTATGCTTAATTCTACATGGAGAAAATAAATAAGCCATTAGGACCATTGTTAGAAACACCAAATGTTCATTATTTTCTAGAACTTGGATGTTTATTTTCATGGACCTGTTACAATATTTTCCAAGAGAACAGAAAAATAAGGAACCAGTATTGTCAACACAGATATTTTCACTTTTTGAATAGAAAAACCAGTACTCTTCAAATCATGAAAGCTGCAGAGCCAAACACTCAAGGTTTTGGAGATGCCAGTAGTAACTTCAGCTATGTGACCTTACTTGAGTTCTCTTATTCGTATGCCAGATGATGTATTTCTAAGTGCAATTCATTGTTACACCAAGCTCCTGAGCTCAGGCTTTGTATTCCATCCTTGCAAGCAGCTCAGTACCTGCACACTCTTTGCTATCCAGTAGACATTGCTGTGCTGTGTTCTGCTGCTGGGGCACGTGTGTGAATCCTCCAGAGGAAACAACTGAGACAGGTTTAAAGGAATGCCCTGCACTCATAACAAGGATGTGACCGGTAGCAGTCAAACTGGTGAACCTGGGGAATGCACAACCCCAGGGTAAAGCTGTAAGCAGACCCGTGGTGTGATGACAGGAGGATGGCCGCAAGGTCACAGAACATCATCTGCACCATTGCTATTTCTTCATCCCAACAGGAGGACAGTCTGTATCTATAAAGACACTGAAAATGAGAGGTAAAAAACCCCAGCAGGCCTTGGCTGAGATTTATGGAAGCAGAAGCAGGCAAGATTTTGAGGGAAAATACAACAGTAACTGTTGACTCTAACATATAACATATGTAACACCCATCCAAAATCTAGTTCATTGTTGCCAACAAAAAGGAGCCCAAGAGGCATAAAGAGGAGTCAGTAGCCTGCATCCTTTGGGCTCCTTGTCGCACAGGAGTTAGCCTAGCTGGACACACACACATGGGTCTTGGTGCTTCTGAGGATGTGGGTATGAGGTTGGGAGTGGGGAGAGTCAGATAAAACAAAATAACCCCTTTCATAATACCTCAGATTTATATTCACTATATTCCCAGATGGGAAATAAAATCCTCCCAACAGCATGATCCTTACCATGCTCCAGAGCAACCAGCCCCTTCTCACACCAAAGGCCTCCCCAGGCTTCTTCTTGGAGATCTGTGCTTCTAAGGCTAGCTACTAAATTGACTGTTCCAAAGCACTGCACAAGACCAGAACTCCAAAGGTAGCAAAAAGCCCAGCTGCATTAGGCAAACACACACATAAGGGAAAATGAAAGAAGATGATCTCCACTGGGCACATGTGTCTCATTTTATCATCACTCAGACCATCCCTTCACACTCTCAGAGGTGGCCTCTCATTGCAGTTTATGCTCCATTGCCTGTATTCACATTCTAAAAGGACTCCCTGGTCTGAAACAGAGCTGTGGTATAGTATAGACATACCCATGGCACTGTATGCCCAGTTTAAACTGCCCAGGATGTGTATTTGTGTCATACTGCTCAGTGTGTGCTCAGAGCACACCCCTCACTGATTGCAGCGAATGCAAAATGGTTCTTCAGAATCCCAAATCACATCTGCAGAACATGAAAAATAGCTAATTAGGAAACACTCATCAGACATTGCCCTGTGCCATGGCACGTACTACGGAGCACACTGTATTTCATACAGTTTTCAAGGATGCTCTTTCTAGTGCTTTAACTGTATCCTTCTCCTGCACGCTTCTGTCCTGTTGTCTCTAAAACTTGTATCTCTGCTGGGCACTGGCCACGAGTTCGACCCTGGACAGGCTGTTAAGGCTCATTGTCCAACCTGCCTCTTCTTTTCTTTGTACCAGGTCCATCTCCCCTGTTCTCTATAACTAAATTACAGGCTTCAGCACTTCTTACACCCCCTCTGTGCCTAGGATCAGGGAGAGCCTGCAAGAGGAAGGCTTTCCACCCAGTGCAGGGGTGCAGGATCCAGAGCTGTAACTGCAGGACCCCTGCTCAGACTCACCTGGAGCATTTGATCAGGCATTTGAGGCTTTGGGGGCATTAGAGTTACAGCAAGGTTCTACATACGTAGCTGTTTTAAGGATGGTAACTGTGCCCAAAGATGGAGAATCTTAGGATATTGCCTTTAGCTTCAGAAACATCTTACCTGTAATATATGTATGTCCTTGAAAACATTCACTGAAAGGGAAAAAAACATTCACTAATGTAATATACAGCCCAGTCCAAATGGCTCTGGTTTGCAAATCTGTGTTAAAGCGTTGGGTAGACAGAGCATCACCTCTCGTAAGGCTCACCTCTGCTGTCAGTCTGTCCATCAGCTCCAACTGATCATCAACCTGCAACCTCTGTCACACCAAAAGCTCCCTCAGATGGAACTCCCAGTACCTGCACCCGTCACAGTGATTTTCCAGAATGGTGGGATGATGGCTGATGCATGAGCTGTCGTGGCAACACGTCCTGCTCCAACAGTGAAACTGTTTGCTCCCAAAGTTTTAGGCCCTTCAGTGCCTGATGTCTTGTGCCTGAGGGATTGCAGAGTGCAAGCTCCCACCTGTGTCTGATGATGAGTATCGCAAATCAAAGACACCATTCAGACAAAGCTCTGAAAATGCTCTGAAATCAATGATTTATGGGCAAGAAAGAAACTTTGAACATCTAACACAACTGAGCTGTCAGCAGATGGCAAGCAGAATAATCACAACTGAAGTATTTGTTCTTGAGTCTTCTAAGCTACAGATACACAGGAAAAGAAGAAAAAAAAGGACACAACAGAAAAAGGTAAAGCATTAAACAGAAAAAGATGAACTCGAAATGAAAAGGAATTTTTTTCCCACTTTGAATCATACTTTGAAGATGCCTTGCTTTAGTTTCCTGAGGAGAGTGGCCCAGCTGGCAGGTGATGCTGACAGGACAAAGCCACAGCAGTTCTGGCCTGGCAGAAGCCATGAGAGATGAAGATTTGAAACATTGCATGTCCCGAAAGGGAGACCTCTAGATAAAACCCCAAAACTTGAGTAGACAAAGTTTTTAATTCCTGAAGCCACATGACTCTATAGGTAAATGCAACCATAATGAGGACCATTTGTTTCACTGAGTGAACCAAAGATGCTTTTGGGAAGGGTCTCTTGATCTCTCTTCTCCTTTTGCCTTAGACAGGGAAGCTCTTCTGTTCATTACTAGCTTAAGCTGAGTAAAATCACTCCAGAAATCTCAGTAAAGGATTTATTAATGAATACAAAACACCAAATGTGTAGCCTTCAAAATGGTTTAGTTCAACATTTGCACAACTTGTGATGAAATTAAGGTGGGAAGAAGATGGCATTGGCTTCCTGTACCTCCTTTCCTCATGCTATCCCCTCCCTTTGTGTCTTCTCTCTGAGTCTCTTCTTCCTCCTGCTGTCACCACATGCTTCCTCCCCTCTCAGCTTCTTCCTCACCCCCCTTCTCCCTCCTCTTTGCTACCAGTGGGTGAACACTTGCTGCTAGAAACCACATGTAAATCCAAAGTGTTTTTCTTTTGACTGAGGAAAGCAAATGTAGCATCCAGTTTGTGGCTTTATCCCTTACTCATATGTGCACACACTCGTTTTTCCTCTCCTCAGGAAATGTTTCAGTGTTTAAACAATGTTTTAATATTTAAATAATTAAAAAGAGATAAGGATGACTACAAAGGGTTATGAGGGACTCCGAATTTAAATTGGAACTGTGTGATTACAACGAAGGAAGATGCAAAGGGAAAAATGAAGGAATAATGTCCACTGAACAGACCTTGGGAGAGAAGGGCTAGCTTCCCAAACTCTCATGCAGAGGGTTTTCCAAGACTACCAGACCCCTCTCTCTTGTAGAGCAAAAATAGGCTGAGGTTCCTGGTTCTCTCATATGCTTTGGCGTGTTATCTTATGTATCTTCTCATACAGAACATATAGGTCAGATCTTGTGCAACTGAAATCAGGGAATGGGTCTGATTTAATCTGAATGGGTTCAGAATATGTCCCAGGTTACTGTGGCTCTCAAACCATCCCATCACCACTTCCCTCTTTTAAGTGCACAGTATTAGATTTTTAGGTATTCAGCATTCCTGAAGGTTTATTTGTTGGTAGAGAGTTGAGATCTGCTCTCACTGGACAAGGGCACAGTGCAGAGGCTCTGCATGTTTGAGATCTCTAGTAGAATAGACTAGACTAGGACACTTCAGTTGGAAGGGATCTACATCTGTCCAACTGCCCGACCACTTCAGGGGTGATGTGTTGCAAAGGTTATAGGAGGAAGTGGGACTTTCCTTAGGGGGTCAAAGCAGTATCTGCATATCAGTGATACAAATACTGCGACTTATGAAGCCTTGATAAAGGGTAGTAAACCAGCACTGGATTCAAAGTGAGACACTGTTAACACCTTGTGAAAGAGCAGGCGAGCTACATGGCGAGGTAGTCATTTCAGTCTTTTTACTCAGCTGTGAAAGACCTGCACAAGGCATAGAATTATTTCTAAGTTTATACTAAGACATTGGGAAAAACTGGTTTTCTTTTTCCTCTTTTCCATTTATAAAAGGAACATTTTTCTCGCTTCACAGCTGGCTGCTCCAAGTTGAATATGGAACGAGGCACACTGGTGTGGCATTCAAGCTAATTTCCAAAGCACAAGGAGAGTTATTGCTCTCCTGTGCCATAAAAGGTACAGCTTTTGAAATGCCCTTTTTTTGTGTTGTTTTGTTATTCAAAATCTTTTCCTGCTAAGAACATTAAGTTCTGCAAACTACTCCAGACGGCTGCAGTCACATGAATTTTCTTTGCCACCTCAAGAAGGACACATCTCATTCGTCTTTAAATGCACCAAAATTGTGCAATCACCAGAGGATATCTTACAGAGAAATGTTCCACTTTTATTACTTGCTATCAGAGATATCTGTTCTCCCAAAGCAGTTCATTTATGAACTAATTCCACAGAATGAGCATCTTATCTGGGATGAAATATCCCAAATGACTGATCTGAGAGATATCTGGGTATTTACATGATAAAAGAACAACATTCAAAGGCAAATTTAAAAGCCAAAATGTGGGATCCTTTAGCTGCCATTTGACAATAATGTAAAGGTGCATTGATCATAGTCCAAACTTAGTGTTTAACTACATGTTGTCTAACTGTGGATGGGATGTCCAGCATTCTCCAAAGTGGCTTTTTGGGGCTTAGTTCTCTATATGAGAAAAAGCTCTCTGAATTCTATGTGATATAGCACTGGTGGCAGATGCTGAGCTAACAGGTTGGTGTTTGCTATCTAATTATGCAAAGAACAGGCATCCAGTTTTCTTCAACTTTACCTTAGAAAAAAGCTCCTGTGTATTAAGAAAGTTCTCTATTTAGCAATGTCTACCTTACTCTCCACTTCTCTGAGGGTATCTTCACAAAACCATGGATTTATGAAATACATCTGTTCATTCATTCTGAGCAGATCATGACTTTCCAGACCCCAGTTCAGAAGGGATGCCTTCCTATCCAGCTGTCCTGGTTAAACCACGACGCCAGTTGCATGGATCTAAGCCACCAACATAAAAGTCTACATCTTGACCACTTCCATGTTGCTATGAAGAGACAGAAAAGAAGGAGAAAGGACTGATGTGAATAGACTGTTGCTTTAGTGTTTAAGTACCAGGAGAACACACACACAGCCCCAGTGGTAAAAAGGCGCAGTCACACAGATAACAGTGACATACATGCAGAGAATCCCATCCTGCAAGCCAACCCAAAGTCAACTTGACAAAGAGAGTTCCTTCCTGGGAAGAGTTTGCTTTCTCTCCTTTAGGGGTTTCACACCATGATCATCAGCCTGCACTACCAGAACCTCCTCTGTAGTTTTATCACCTGTGGTTGCACACTCCCTAAGTAGGCCAGGGCTTCACATCTTCCCACCATTTCAGCTCTAGCTATATCTATGTGCCGTGCAGGCTCACTGTTTAACTCACAGCTACAATCGGCTCAACTGCAGAGATGTCTGTCTTTCCTGACTGGATGTTGGAAGCTGACGAAATGACACGGGAGGCCTGCAACCTCTTGAAGTTGCTGTTTTCTGGCCAAGCCAGTCGGTAGGATGGGGCTGTGGAGGGAAGCCTCTGTTCTGCGGGCCTGGGAGGCTTTCTGCACATGCTGAGCAAAGCTTTGAGTTCTGATCGGAAGCTGTCATTGAGCCAGCAGTAGATGAAAGGGTTGTAGCAGGTGCTGCTCATTGCGAACCAGTGAAAGGCAAAGTACAGGGCGTTGTTAGTGTGTATGGTCTGGCTGGAGAGGAGGAGGACGTAGCAATTCAAGGGGAACCAGCAGACTGCGAAGAGGATGACAACAAGCATCAGCATCTTTATGGTCTTCTTATTCTTCTTGCGAAGGGCAAAGTACTGCTCAGTGGTGACATCACCAATGACATTGCGCAGCCAGAGCTTCTTAGCCACTGTCACGTAGGCAGCAGAGATGATCAGAAGGGGCAGGACGTAGAGCAGAATGAAGGTTGTTAAGTCGAGGTACTTCCAAAAGAGGTCAGCAGGCTCAGGAAAATCTGGCAGGCACAGACACCGGGTAACCTCCTCACTGCAAGTGGAGACACCAGACAGGGGTGAGAGCACATACTGCCTGACAACTGTGAGAAGAGTACATCAGAAACAAGGAGGAAGGTAGGAGAAGGCTCCTGCCATAAAGCCTGGAGGCAGACCCTTTGTTTACCCACGTGTCACAGATAAACCAAGCTCTGCTGTCCAGGATTTGAGCCATGGAGTAGCCTGTGAGCAACAAGGTGATAATTTCCCATGGGCATTCATGACCTTATAATTATTTTATGAATTCCATCAATTACAAGATTTCCAGCTGCACAGAAGCAGGTTTTTATTTTCTGTCCTTTGGCAAACAGAAAATCAGTCTCTGCACTTATTAAAAGACCTCATCCTCATTAAAGCCTTTTCCAAATACCAGTGTTCATGACAGCATTTTATGGAGCAGGGAGCTGAGGCAGGTTTTTTGCACTTTCCCAGGGCTGATGAGCAGATTAAAAGCTGTCAGCATTTATTTTTTTCCTCATTTCTGGTCAGATTGGTACATTGTGTAAAACATCAGTGTACAGAGATAAAGGGTGCAGGCCAGATCCTCTAACTTCCTTGCCTATTTCATGTGATTAGTGTGAAAGAATAAAGATAATATGATTAAAAATAGAAACAAAGACAGGACATAAGCCATTGCAAAGGCATCTGATGAAAATTACAGACTAGATATTTGGCTGACCTCAGCATAAGCTCAGGGCTTTCAGTGGAAGATGCCAAAGTACAACCACTGAGAGTTTCGCCTCTTGGGAGACTGTGGAAGAAAGCAAAGCACATCCTTACCTGTACTCAAAGGTGAAGAGTTTTTGGTAGATAGCATGTGGTAGAGAAAAACAGGTTGCCATGATCCAGATTACAGAGATGTAAATAACACCTTTTGCAGTAGATATGCGAGGTTTCAATGGATGCATTATAACCTGTGCAAAATAAACCAGTATTCAGTCTTATGATATTTCAGGAAATAATGACATCAATTTCTCATATGATCTTCTGGCCTTAAATCTATTACTTCGTGTGGAAATGTAGCATGCCAGCAGTACAGTCTTCACCCAGCTCCCATTGATTACAAGCTCTACATGAAAGCCCAAACTTTTCTCCATGGAAATGAATAAAGTCACATCCCAGTCCTGCCCTCACTTTTCAGTATTTGTGCCTAGGTGGGAAAAACTGGGTACCAGGGAGTCTCAACACACGTTTTAAGCAGACCTGCCTGTGGATGCTTCTGAGAGCCAGTGCATTTCCTGGAAACGAGAAGCTTTGTAATAGAAAATGTCAAATGTCAACTTTTTGTGTGGTTGTTGAGTGCTTGCAAACCAATAATGCCTGACTCACCCCAGTTCTGAGCCCATTATCAAAAGCAAGCCACAGCTCTGCTTGTGACAAAGACCAGTGTGCAACAGTCATCTTCTGGTGTTTAGGGTATCTTAAAGGGAGGCAGAACTGTGGAAGCTGTCTCGGATGTCCCTGCATCCATGGTGCTGGACAAACCACCCCAGAAGAGAGCTGCCCACATGAATTCCTGTCAGGCTCTTGGACTTTCTTCTCATTTGAGACCTATTGGATTATCTACTGCAGAAAAGCTCCCATTCCCTAGCTGGAAGTAATTGCAAGGTGATGGACAACTCCCGTCTTCCACCTTGCTGCAGGCTTGAAACTGTTCTATCTGACAGCAAGAACTGCTTCCCCACCCTGTGAGCTCCTCAGGCATCTTAGATTAATCTGGGAGCTGAGAAGGAAAGGCCATGGGAATCCTTTCTCATTTTAAATATGTTTTCCCAAGCTTTCCATCTGTCTGCTTCAGAGAGCTCTCACCTGGTGCCTGTCCACGGCAATGGCTGTGAGGGTCAATGCAGAGACATGGAGAGAGCAGTACTGTGCAAACCTACTGACATGGCACATCCCTTTTCCGAATATCCAGGTACTGTTCACAAAACGAGCCTAAAACCAGAACACCATTAGCTTTGTGCACCCACACACACACCTCCACATGCACCTCTGAGACACCCCTTGCACATCATTCTTTGTGCTATGGAAAATGTATTTTGTAAAACTGCAGGTTCTTTATATAATCATATCATTTTCTGGCTTCTGAAACCTGAAGAGTTCAGTGCTGCTCAGTGGCCCAGCAGTATCCTCCAGGACAATACTGCAGCACAGTACTAAAGATGTTTGTTCTGTTTTATCCACAGTGCAGCCTATTGAATCAATACATTTCCTCCTTTCTGCTTACAGAATAGGGCTGACCTATACATTTTACCTTACTTCAAAGCAAAGCTTTTCAACACAGCTTGTAGAACTAATCTTTTATTTTTCATCAAGAGGTTCATAGTATTACCTTGGAAATACTTCAGAAAAGGGAAGGGGAAATAAGACCAGATACTATAAAGTACTCAGTAATCACTGTGACGTTATTACTGTTCAGGTACTAGCGGGGCCACTTTTAACAAATGGATAATCTCAGAACTTCAACTAGATAACAGGAATTAAGAGAAGAAAAAGACTGATGGAGTTTTCCAAGCATAACTCCAATCACTTTAATTCGAACTGGACAGAACAGCACTGCCTACAGTAGCATAAAGAAGAAAAGGCCACCAAGTACCTGTGATGTCTTTATGGCATCTCTGCCCCAGTCTTACCAGTGTAAAAGGTGTGTTGAGGAGCGTGATCATGATATCAGCTACAGCCAGGTTCACAATGAACAAGCTGGTGGCGGAGCGCATGCGCTTGGTCTTGATGACAACGTGACAGACCAGGACATTGCCGAAGAGGGAGAAGACAATGATGACAGAGTACGCTGCGACGAGCAGGGCTTTCACAGTGATGCTCTGCGACTCCGCTCCATACCGGCTCCTGCCCACAAAGCTCTGCCACTCAGCCAGGCTGTCGTTATCCCAGGAAAAGAAACCCGAGATGTTCTGGATCACGAAAGTCCTCTCCAGGCTCCCATTGGGGGACAACTTTCCTGGGGTTACAAAGCTGTTAACCAGGTGGGGGAGGCAGAGCCAGATGAAACAGGACAACATCTCTGAAACGCAGCTCTGCTCCTCAGAATTGGAGATAGCTCACTTGCAAGACAGCAGAGCTCGCCGGTGTGCCAGCAGAGCTGTCCTCCCCTCGCTCAGCCCAGGCGCGCTCAGCATCAGGAGCAGGATGTTCTGGATTCTCTCCCGCTCAGCTTGCTGCTACTTTTGCTCCTTCAGCCAGCTTTATAGCCCGAGGCGAGCTCCGCGCCGGGATCTAGTGCAGCCATTGGGCTGCATGACATTATTTGCGCTCTGACGCGCTGCTTTTCCATGCAGTCACACTCCCCCAAGCGCTACCCCAAGATAAGCACATCAGAGAGAAAGGCAAATCAACTGTCAGCATCCTTTTTCTCTCCCGGCAGCCAGGCTCACGCAAATCCCGTCCTGCTTATAAACCAGCAGTGCGTGCGGCAGCTCTGCTGTCTTCCAGGACACAATTCCAATTTAAGTTCAGTTTTAAAGGTCTGGAAGGCAGGCTGCAGCTTATTTCACAGCATGACACTCACTAACTAGCATAGAATAAGGGGCAACAGATAAACTGTGAGTAACAAGCCAGCTTACTTTACTCATTTTTCCAAAGATCTTTTTCACCTCAGAGATGGAGAAATACTTAGACTTCCCCTTTGAAGAGATTTCCTCTTGGCTAAGGGAATAAGTTTGATGTGAAACTCTGCTTTCTAGTGTTTATAGAAATACACAGGTAGTTACAAAGTGATAATGTGGGATAGAAGATGGGATGTCCCAGCCCAGTGAATTCAGTATCGAAAGAAACAGGCTGTATACTGGACAAGCATTGAGGAGAGGGCAGCATGCTGTGACAGTGTGCTATCCCCAACCACACCTTCACTTCCCATAACCCTGCTCAAGTGGCAACCAGTCATGGTCCTAATGTTGCATCTGGTGATGACATCTTCATCTAGGTCAACATGGATTGGGGGGAGACAGATAACAACACAATAACCAAGGGCTAACTGGTAAGTGGTTAACTTGCTAAACTTTGGATTCTTAGCTAAGTGATGTAAAGGATTGATTGTGCACATATAATCCTTTAGACATAAAACACTGACCCCATCTGGGACTAAGTCGGGATCCAGCTGCACCTAGACTCCTCTCTGAGTTCAGAGTACAAGAGAGTCCTTTCTGAACCTCATGACTGATAATTTTGTTTGACCCTGTCCTCTATGCAGTAAATGCTCAAGTGCATCTTGTCACCCAGTCTTGTTAACCCACTGTCCCATTCACTAACAGACTTTGTTAAATCACTGGTTTACATCAGTAAACATACTGTTACTTCTTGCTTAGGAGTGAGGTGTGTTATTCCCTGTGCCTTCCCCCCAAAACACAGTAGTAAACCTAAAATCAGCATCAGACCAAATCCCATACAGCACAGAAAGACATGTTTCTTCATGCCTACATGTGTAAGGTGCTGCCCACCTGCTGGGGACAGATCTGCTTGTGTGGTGTCAACTAACCCCAGCCAGGGCAGGCTTTTACATAGGAGGCTTTATTTAACTATCAATTAAAAGACCATTACCTGAAAAGCTTGTATTAAAAGCTGGTCACTCACTGGTGAAAATAACACTTCCAGAAGATGCTTGTGACTCCCCCAGTGACCCACTCAGGCTACTTTCTCCTCAGTACAGCCGGCCCACAGCGCTCCTCTGCAAACTGCTATCAGCATCCATGTCTTCCACAAAATTGTCCAATTTAAGCTCTTTTGGATTTGGTCCATCTTGGAAGGAGCTTTCCAGAGAACCTGCTGGAACTGCTAAGGTAGCAGTCAACTGTGACCTTTCAGAGAGAAGAAATCTGTGTCCAGCCTGGAAGCAGCTGACCAGTGAGGTGCCCCTGATTTGATGCTGCCAGGAAAAACAGTCTCACAATGTAACATAAAAGTTGGGAAAAATGGGAGGAAGTGGGATAGGGCAGTGTTCTGGTGCAGGTTTGGGATGAGAAGAGAGTAGGCAGAGGCACCTGTCTCTTCCCACTGGGCTGCTCCAGCAGCTCCCAGGCCTCTTCCTTTTCAGGGCTCCTGACCAGTGCATAAGGGTATTCCATCCTCTGACATTCAAATTCTACTTGTTACTCTTCCACATCTAATCAGATCCTGCCCCCTGTACTGTAATGCATATACTGGCAAAACCCATTAGTTCTGTGTATTTACTCCCCCAGTCTGATTCTTCGTTTCTAGCAAGATACCCTGGCATATGCAGCCAAAGCCACCGCTGCCTTTGAAGACCAGGTGTGTTCCAGGAGAGCAGGCAACGTTCTCCTCACCTCCTCAGCCAGGCTGCTGGGGAGAGAATGGGAATCTCCTCCCATGAAGCCCAAGCCCATGCTCCTCGGAGCTAGGCTGAGTGTCTTGTGATCCAGAGGAGGTAGGGTCCCACCACACACAGGGCAGGCCCACCTCAAAAACCCCCAAAGGGTCATGGAAAAAAAACAGAGGAAGGTCCCTGGGTTATGTCTCTCCCATGTCACCCATGTGCTCTCACCACCACCATTCTGCTTCTGTTTGTATTTAAACATACCCCAGTATGAACAGGCTGTAATGGATTCGTCAGCTCAGTACCTACTAACTTCACCCTTACTCCACCATTCCCAGCACCCACTGGCAGCAAAGGAAGCAGCTGCATCAGAATGTCAGGATTCGGTAATTGTATCTGGTACTTCTGTAAAAGGTATTTGTGAAATGAGGTAATTTATAAAGTGGAAAGTATTTAGAAAATGTTTGAGATAAAGGTATATGGCTCATGAATTCAGGTCATCAAAAAGTCAAAACCATCCTTGCAATAACACCCTTAACAAAATAACTAGAAAACAGACCTGGTGAAAACAAAGGTGTAAGAAGAATATAAGTCACCCAGACACACTATAAAAATGAAGTCTGAAGCACTGCAACAGGCTGTAATCACAAACAGAGTACCCTTTGATACTTCTTTAATTCTAAAGTAGCATTCATTTCCATATACTGTGACATTTCGCAACAGTGGGCTTGGTTTTCCTCATAGAACTGAAAGTATTAAAATATCTTCCAGCTTCAATACTGAAAACTGTATTTTTAGGTCAAAGTGTTACTCTTCAGAGTTTACAACTCTATGCATAGAAAACTGCAAATAAGTACAAGTTCTCTTGCGCTGACAAAGTCCATGCCCATATCCATACTTGTGTACTACTATAAATTTACTCCTCTGCAAAATTCAAGCCCAAGAGATAGAGTTCTATAGAAAAGATATAATTGTTATTTACAGTATCACCCCAAAAACAAAACAGCCTTTTAGAAGTTTTAGAAAGAACTTGCAGCTTCAGGCAGTACTTCAGATTATCAGACACTTGTGTCTAATGCATTCAGCAGTGCAAAACCCAAACTACACCGAATTTGGTGCCACTGGAAAAAAATCAAAACAGAACAAAACCAAAAACATTTCATAGAAGTGAAAATTGAAGGCATTTACAGAGAAATGTCATAAAGAGAACGCTTTGCAAGCTGCTTTCCATCCTCTTCACTATCTTTCATGGTCTCTCTTGTATAGCAAGCCAGAAATTACTTATTTTCTTCTTGATGTTGCAGTGCTTTGGAATGGATCAAATTCATCCTGCAATTTGTAAACAGATATATGTTACTGAACTAGATGAATTTAGAGCCATAGAAAATACAGTCACTTTTAGATTAAACTAGAAAGTCTGGTCATATTACTCCATGTTTTCTGACCGACCTGGGTTTATTGGTTGTGATATGAAAGAGATTATCTATGGATTTAAAGGCCATCAGTCATTCACAAGTGCAAAAAACCCATATATATATATCTATATAATACTTCCTTTCTATATGAAAAAATTAAACAACAAATAAAAGGACACAGCCAAGCACTAGGAGAGATTTACAATTACTTTCTTCCACAGGCAAAATAACCTATTCCACACATGTCAGGAATGACAATGAACTGATTAAGAACTGAAGGGAAAAATAACTGGATATTTTTCTGAGGTCCCTTCTAGCCTTGTATCTGATGATTCTGTACAGATTCTAAGTAAAGCTCGTTGCAATAATCTAGTTCTGTTAGTGAGGGGGGAAAAAAAACAAACAAACAAAATAACCAAAACTATTTTCCTCTGAAATGCTTTATTTAAGTAGCTTAGAACAGTAAGTTACAGGAACTTACATGAAATAAAGGTAAAAAGACACCTCTATTACCATACCTCATCTGACTCAAAATCAACTCCTCTAGATGTCTGGCTTTGTGAACCGCTTTTACCAAGTGAAGGTGTAGACGACAACCTCGAAGCATACAAAAAGAAAAGGCATCAGCATGTTCTTGATTACCAGATATTTCAATAAATTGCCCTTCATCTTAGATTTGGACCACCAATACAGAGATTAACAACAAAGAGAAGTAACATAAATAGAACAACCCAAATTCCCAAACTCTAAAGCTCTGACCTAGCTTACCTCAAGCAGTAGACCAATTTATTGTTAGAGAAAGATCTACCACATTAATAAAGAATAATTAAAAAATAAATAATAATAATAAAAAAAGAAAATAAATTTTCTAAATAGTGATATGACAGTCTTAAAAATCTGGTTTTCCAGACAGTGGATCAGATCCATGGACCTGATGACTGCCAATCAGAGATATATCAGTTATGGTAGTGATCATGAAGTAAACATACCAACCTTAGATTGACTTTAGAAGAAGAAGCAGTAGAAACTGCTTCTACATCAGAGTCATCATCTATAATATCCTGGAAAAGAAATACCATTTATAAAGCTTTTTCACAGAATTTATTCTTACAGTGATAGAGAGCATAGCATTACAGCATAGAACCTTTGGGGGTTTTCCAACTGTATTCCCACTTTGTTATAATATATATGCATATATATATATATATATATACACACACATACATATATATATACACACACACATATATATATATATACACACACATACATATATATATATATACACACACACATATATATATATATATATATGAGACAGGGCTCCAGGCTAGTACTGGACAATGTACAAATACAGCACAAGTTTTGCTCTTCAGATCTTTGATAGTGCAGAATTCACCAAAATACTCACGTACCTACAGTCTGCATCGTAGGCTATGGTCACAAATAAAAAACCCCTGGTCTTTGTTTTTCTCAGACAAACATGATAGCAAGAAAGGGTGCAAAAGGTCTACAACTGACCATGCAGAAACTTGCTGCTGGAGTTTACAGTTTGGGAACATCTCCTGGTTTAAGGCTAATATTTTGACCATATATTTATTATTCAAATCAAAAGACAGCACAATTTTACTCATGCAAAAGTGAACTCTTACCTCAGAGTAAGATTTAGATGAATTCAAGGGATCTGGTTTCAAAGACCTAAAGGCTAGAATAAAACAAATGTAATATTTTTAAAGTGCTCACACAATTACATGCTGATGTTTTATCATTTGTTTTATTTAAGACCTGCACAGCAGGCATTTCCTCTACAAAACAACCTGTAAAACAAACAAGTAAACCCCCACAAATCCAACCCAAAACATAAATTAAGCCTTTGCTAGAGCACGACATCCCAGGGATCTATCACTGCTGTGCAGCAGCAGGTGCTTCCCAGTTCTGCTGAAAAACCTTCAGTAACTTCAGTTAAGAGGAGAAAAATATTATTGTAACTGATATTCCTGTATGTCTGATAGTTTAGATATTTGCTAACATCGATTTATCTGCAGTATTTTAGGTCATTTGCTGTTCAATTTCAAATCTAGGTAATCTGCTAATTAATTTAAAGCTCTACCTTTAGGCAGTTTGTGAAGTCTCATGTATAGATTTGTGAACAGTATTTTTTTCTTTATTGCTCAAGATTAAATGTGCTGTTTCCTCAGAGCCTCTCCCCTCTGGAGCAAGGAAGGGCTACTCTCACACATGTGGTTTAAATCACAGGTAAGTTTCTCTTCCCCATTAAAATCCAGCATTCCCAAAATTTGCTACAACATAAGACTAAATGGATTTGCATTAAAGCTCACAAATGTGTAAACATCAATCAAGTTTAAACTTTGTATCCACTGAGGAATATTCTACATATAATAGATACTGTTAAGTTGCATTCATTCTATGCTTATTCCTTAAGGCTCTGCATACAGTAAGATGTTCCCTATCTCCATGTCTAGACAGAAGTTCCTGACACATTTCATTTTACTCCATGGCAGCAGGATATCACTATTCTGTTCTTCCCCTCCATTTGTCTTTCTCTCATCATTGGTTCTGTTTCATTAGACCCAAAAGAACCTCTCACAGCTGAATTGGACTAATAGAAATAAAGGCAATCTAGGCACTTCATCGTTAAACAAACATCTTCATTACAATCTGAGAAAGCATATTAGAGCTACGAACAAATCAAAGTCCTACCATCCATAATAGACATATTCTTGGCAGGCACAGATAGAGGCTTGTAGGTTCTGCTGCTAGGAGCTGACTCTTGGCCACTGCTTCCTGTAGGGATAATAAACAAAATGCAAATCTGTTCAGTGGTAATTTTATTTTTCCCTTTAGCCGATCATAACTGAGTGGGAAGTCACTTAAAAACCTATATTGTCTACATTACTCACTCACTTTCTAACTCAAACCAAAGCCCTCCTTATGTGCAGAAGAGCTGCTCCAAGTCAAGTGTCCATTGCTCCATAGACACAGCCTCTTCACACGCATGCCCCTGCTCTGATGTGATCACACCAGTACTGCTGCACATTCTCACAGAGCTCGTCTGAAGGCACTAACCAAATCAGTCCCAAGATAACTGCCTTTGTTTCAACTCATCGTGCTCTTAGACCTTTGGGAGTATTACTGAGACAACTCAAAAGAGTATGTTATTGCAAGGTCCCATCTTTTCTTTATATATAATGGAAGTACAACTATAATGGAAGTACAAATCTAATAGAAGTACTGCTACCACTGTAAAGTGCACAATCACACAAAGCCAAGCAGCTATTTGATGCTTTTTGCTTAGGAAACACTCCCCATTTCCTCAGTCCCTAGAAACAATGAAGTCTCTTGTAAATTGCATTAGAGACAATCTGCACCTCTTCTCTATATTGATAAACCTATAGCAGTAACAAAGATTTAGCCATGCACTTCACTGCACACATCTTCCCAATAATGAACCTTTTAAGAGTCTGTTATGTTTCTATAGCTGGGAAGCAAGAAGCAAGACATTTTTGTTTTAACCACCCCATGAAAAAGTGATAAATTCAGCTTTGTAAGACAGCCAACTCTATGTAAGATGATAATAAAAATATCTGAAACGATTTTCTTTCCCCAGTAGTCCTTAAGCACCAGATTTCCAGTTGATAGAAGATTCAGAAGAGAGTAGCCTTTTAAAGAAATAAAAATGAGTCAATAACTGCAGTACAAAGAATGTGAAGCTTTTCTTACCTCTTCTCCTTTGAGACGAACCTCTTGCTGTTGGATTTTGTCCTCTGGCACCTCTTGCCCTACCTCTTGCTCGACCCCTTCCTCGGGTCAGTGTTGCAGGAAAGCCATCATCTGAATCACCACTGCCTTTCATCCCAGTATCCATGGCTTCTTCATCACTGGAGGCTGCGACAAGAACTGCATCCTCAGATCTGTGGGCTCTAGCCCTGGTCACTGCATCCTCAGATCTGTGGGCTCTAGCCCTGGTCATTGCCTGAAATGGAACAATAAGTGCTATTGAAGAAAGACTCTTAAACAATGAAATGCACCATTGTTAAATCCTTGTTGTGATACATAGTTCTAAACCACTGAAGCTTAGAAGACCCAATGCAGTGTTATGGAAGGCAAGGAGGTTTGTCAAAAAACAGGGACAGGATTTAGCCTATTTTAGATGTGTACATACAAAGTAGCTCTGACAACAGAGTGGAGCTAGTTCATATGATACTTTGTCATCCTATGTCAGCTATGTACATGTGCTCAGAGGAGACCCGATCCTCACTGATGACAGTGGATTCTTAAGACTAGTTCATGTGAAGATTTCTCAGATGAGGAGAACTGGATCTCACCCCAGCTGTACTTCTTCCTCAGAATCTTATTCCAGTCACACAGCTTGCAAAGACAAAAGAGCACCAGTACTATCAGGGGCGGCAATTCTCTTTGGAAAGACATGCAATCTAGGTATCAATTTCTGGAAGATCTAAGACTCCCAGATTGCTGATGAGGATAATAATACCTAAAGGCTTACCAACAGAACCAGTTTGTCCCAGTAATATCACTCCATACAGCCCATCCCCATGTCCACTGGTGATGGGATCACATACAGTTTAAGCTGAAAGATCTCTCAAGGCCACCTGTCTGGTTTCACCTCAGTTTAAAGCAAGAACAAGTGAACATTCACATTCACAAATCTGCACAAAAGAGATCTCAAAAGCTTAGGCACACATGATACTAAGGAAGATTTTAGAAAGACTTGCTAATCTTCCCTAGGCAGACAGGCACTTTTTAGCAAGGACAACGTTGAAGTATTGCTAAAAGACTTCATGTGTATGCAGAAGTCACCATTCTATTCTATTCCTCCTCTGTGTTCAAAATTCAAAGCAGTTACCTCACGAACTTCCTCATCCTCTTCTTCAGCATTCTTTTTTCTACTCTCCCTGAATTTTCTCACCTGAATAAAAAAAGAGTTCCCATCAAAATAACAGTTCATTTCACACAATAATCAAAACACAGAAGTGTTAATGAGCACCGAATTGTTACATCAAACACATTTGAGAGGGGCAGAAGAGCACAGGAATAACTCTAGTTTATTCAGAGCCTTTTCATGCTGTCCTGCAGTTTAAGAAACTCACATTCTATGAATTACTGGAGCTACATCACTGGGGAGAAAAAAAGCTTGGGACATGATGAGAAGTAGAAGATTCTGCGTTCAAGAGAAGTAACAGATTTGACAATAGGGAACAGTGAAATACGAGTAAGTGGACAAGGCGTACAGATGAAGAAGCAAGACAGAGAACAACACTGAGAAGAGACAAACGTTGCAATACATGTACAACTAAGAAAGCTCAACTTGACAAGTATGGAAGAAGATATAATGGGTGGACAGTAAGAAAATATTAGTCCAAAAGACAAACAGCCCCCTCAAATGGCACAGAAAGCCTACAGGCACTGATTTTTTACGGTCTCTTTCAACCCCCCATGATTTAAAGCAATCAATCAACAAGAAAATAGCTAGATGCAACCTTCCGCACCAAATTATTCTTTACACAGTGCACAGTTAACAACTTGTCACACAATGCTTGAATATTACAACTGAACGCATGGGCTCATGTGGTAGCTCAACAAGTAGAGAAGTCTCTTAAAGATTACTTGATACACATAAATCAAGTTTGTCTCTGGCAGACCCTGAGCTTCAAGAAGTTAGAAGCTAGTAGAGTCCCCGAAGGATAGGTTTCCTTTATGTTTGCCCTGTTCTTGTACTCTTCCCTGAACCAATATGAAAAACCTAAGAATACAGCATATCTACCATCTTTCTCACAACAGATATACATACAGATCTATGGAGAGTGACAGATCTTTTCTACATATGTATGTGCCTATAAAGTGGGAATCAGTAAAAGCATAACCAACGCCCTGTGTACTTTTCAATACAAGCATTTACACTATGTATCTGAAACTCCATCACCGTATTTACTAACTCCAGAAAACAACTAGAGGCAAGTCACCGCACATGCTCCTCACACAGGGAAATCTACTAAACCAGGTTTGAACACTGTTTATTTTGCTTTCTGTCCTGACCTCTCCTAAAAGATTAACATTAACAGAATTTTACCTCCTCGTCTATTTTCTCTTCCTCTGCAGCAGTGTGCCGCTCCTTAAGAAACCTCTGTGTTTTTTCCAGCTGAAATTTCACCAGTTCTTCTATGGCATCTTTTTCTTCTTTGTCCACAAACTCCTGCACTGCTTCTCCCATTCCTCTTTCAGTTAGAAGCGAAAGCTGTACTTTCTTTAAAATCGGGGGAAAACATTTTGTTAAGAAGCATCTACCAAAGAACACCAGCAATATTCCTGCTGTTTCACATAAATGTTACATTAAAATGGTTCCAAGAACAATAATATGCATTGAAGACTTCAGAGAAAAGCACAGAAATAAGCAAACGTATTACTTTGTATAATATAGTTACAATCCTCTTGCTAGCAACATGCTGTACCTACTTAAGAGTATTTTCAAGACTCAAAAAGGTTTCAGGAACAGTGAAGAAGCTACAGTGCTAATAATTTCTAAAACAGTTTGTCTGAAATGTGTTACTGAGAGATGGTAACCTGTATTCTTTCTTGGCTCCCCTCCCTTTTTTAACTAAAGATCAACCTGTAGAGACATAAAAATGCTATTAAAAACAGGCCCTGAATTATTGCAGATGCTAAATTTTACTGTAGAATTCTGATATTAAAAAATGGCAGTTACAGCACAGAACAAATCATTGTTATAAAGCATGAAGAGCTATGATGCAGAAGTCCACCCTATTGAATTGCAATCCTGTAAGTACCAACAGTTCTCATGAATCCATCAAGTGAAATGGCCTTTATCAAGATACTCTATTACTAGGGACATTAATTAGTAAAAGTAGTAGATGCTACTCGTGCTGTTTTACAGCTATTCTCTTCTCTACCCTACCTGCTTTCCCAATACAGTATTTTTGGCAAGATGATGTAACTTGGGTACCTTTACCTCAGGAATCCTTGCTCTAATGGCTTCTGAATACTATGCTTGATCAATAGGACAAGGGATAATGGGTTCAAACTTATAGGAAACTCAGGTTAGATATAAGGAAGAAGTTCTTTACTTTGAGGGTGGTGAGGCACTGGAACAGGTTGCCCAGAGAAGTGGTAAATGCTCCATCCCCTGGCAGTGTTCAAGGCCAGGCTGGACAGAGCCATGGCTGACATGGTCTAGTGTGAGGTGTCCCTGCCCAAGGCAGGGGGGTTGGAACTGGATGATCTTAAGGTCCTTTCCAACCCAAACCATTCTGTGATTCTATCATCTGTATCAAATATTTGGGCATCTGACTCACTAATTTATTGTTGTTTTTTTTTTTACCTCTGAGATGTTACTGTTCTGGTATTGAAAAGGGAAATAAATTGGGTTTAATGGAAGGGTAGGGAGATGGCAAGCTACTGGAGGGGGCTCTCTTCTTTCTTCCTCTGCTTTAAATAAAATATAGAATTGAACTATGTCAAAATATATTGCGAAGTAACAGGTTACTCCAAGTCAGCTGGTAATAGTAAATGGTATAGTCTCGCATTGACCCTATAGAAAATTCAGGTAGTTTCTTATTCAGAGTATGCTGCCTCCTATTTTCCTCCTGTAAGAACATAACATGTCATTTAGTACAGGGCAGACGCTGCCAAGTTCACATGAAGTGTTACCATAATGTTCTCAAATCAGCATGTGTTCACATACCCTATACAACCTACACACACAACAGTTGTCAACTCAAGACAAATACTTCATACAGGAACTCACATATGATATAAATCCACTTTTTGGTGAATGTCAGTCTTTTCATGGCACATCATTTCCATTAAGAAAGAAAAAAAAAAAGAAAGAAAAAGATTATACTCCATTAAAAAACAAATCAGAAAAGGTGGACAGATACCTTCTCCGCTGTCTGAAAATACTGCTTCACAAGGTCTTCCACCCTCAGTGTCATCCCATCAGAAGGTCTGCTAACCAGATTCCCAAAATTAAGATCATTGTCTAGAATAGAAAAGCACAGCAGCACTGTCACCCACATTTGTAGCTTTTATCATCCCACTGACAGGAATAGGAAAAAAAGATTAATATAGGCCTCAAGAACTGTGGTCCCTGTTTATGTAAAGGATTTTTGTACTAACTGTGGAGTCTATTTGGAAACACAGGTGAACAGATGCAATAACTGTACAAGACAACTCTATCACTAGCAAAGTGTTCTTCTAACTCCCAAGTGTCTGGAATTACAAATTTAACACTATGTCCTGAAGGTTACTATAACTGTACTCTAGAAGTTCACAAATGGAAGAAAATCAAAGGACCCATAAAATCACAAGGCTTTTTTCATACATGACTCCGTTACTAGGGAAGAAGTTTTCCTCCAAAACACATTGACTGATTTTTAGTGGAAAGTGCTCACGGATCATAATGGCTGTCCCCCATTCTCAGGCAGCAAGGTAGGAATGACAGAAAATAAAGGGGTAATCAAGTGAGATTACCACAAACCATGCAGAGTAATCTGAATTGACTACAGATTGCTTCCAGACATCTGCCATACACAAACCATTGCTTTGTTACATAAGCAGCTACAACAAAAAGCAGCTTGATGAGAAGCTCAACATGACCCAGCAGTGTGCGCTTGCAGCCCAGAAACCAACCATGCCCTGGGCTGCATTAAAAGGAGTGTGACCAGCAGGTCGAGGTGAGCCTGCCCCTCTACTCTGCTCTCGTGAGACCCCACCTGCTGTCCTGCATTCAGCTCTGAGGCCCCAACATAAGAAGGACATGAAGCTATTGGAATGAGTCCAGAGGAAGGCACAAAGACGATCAAAGGGATGGGGCACCTCTGCTATGGAGACAGGCTGAGAGAGCTGGGCTTGCTCAGCTCAGACTGGAGAAGAGAAGGCTCTGGAGAGAAAACCTTAGAGCAGCTTCAAGTACCTAAAGGGGCTGACAAGAAATCTGGAGAGGGCCTTTTGACAAGGGCATGCAGGGATAGGACAAGGGGGAATGGCTTTAAACTGAAAGAGGGGAGATTTACATTAGATATTAGGAAAAAATTCTTCACTATGAGGGTGGTGAGACACTGGCACAGGTTATCCAGAGAAACTGTGGCTGCCCAGTCCCTGGCAGTGCTCAAGGCCAGGTTGGACGGGGCTTGGAGCAACCTGCTCTAAGTGGAAGGTGTTCCTCCCCATGGCAGGGGGTTGGAATGAGATGTTCTCTAAGGTCCCTTCCAACCCAAATTATTCTATGATGCTAAAAGGAACAATAACAACTTCTGAACTCATGAAGTCTTAACATCACCTGTACTGAACCACAGCTTTATGAACACATGTACTGAAAATTCTGACTGATTTATTAGCCACATCCCTTCTAGAGGATGTCTAATAAAACAATGCAAGAACCAAGATAATATTTTTACATTCCCTTCCTGAAGCAGAGATGCACATGCAGTGGAAAGTTAAAGGAATGTTAAAATGCATTGATGAAATGTGATAACAGCAGTACCTACGTTGTATTCTGAAATGTTAATGAGATTACACAACTACTAAATAAACCAAAGCAAAATAAGATCATAAAGTATAATTAAAAAAAAAACACTAAAAGCATTTTTTATTCATGAAACAGGTTTTGAACTCCATAAAAATGACCATGTACGTAAAAACTGTCAATGGAATTGGAGTACTTATAATGTGCTAATGTGAAATATTAACAGTTCTTTAGCACAGTCTGTTCTTGTGCAAGCTGCATCTTCATTAGCAACTATTATAAATCCAGTATTTGGGCAACATCTGTTAGAATCATAGAATCATAGAATAGTTAGGGTTGGAAAGGACCTTAAGATCATCTAGTTCCAAACCCCCTCCCATGGGCAGGGACACCTATCACCCAAGGCTTCCTCCAACCTGGCCTTGAACGCTGCCAGGGATGGAGCATTTGCCACTTCTCTGGGCAACCCATTCCAGTGCCTCACCACCCTTACAGTAAAGAACTTCTTCCTTATATTCAATCTAAACTTCCCCTGTTTAAGTTTTAACCTGTTACCCCTTGTCCTGTCACTACAGTCTCTAATGAAGAGTCCCTCCTCAGCACCCCTATAGGCCCCCTTCAGATACTGGAAGGCTGCTATGAGGTCTCCACGCAGCCTTCTCTTCTCCAGGCTGAACAGCCCCAACTTTCTCAGCCTTTGCCCAATTATCCATTTATGAAAAATTCTAGGCAGTAAGGAATGCTGCAACAGTAACAGCTATTATTTGTTTTGCACAAATGTTTGAATAGAGCCATACCTGGAACAGACAAGCCAAGAACATCTCAGACATGTAATGAAATAGGGCAGACAAAATCCTGTCCTACATTCAGATGTGGGTTTTTCTGAATATACAAACAACTCTCAAGCCCACCCTCTCAATGACTATTTTAGGAATAAACAAATTAATGACTACAGCAATGAAATAAAAGAAAAAACAAAGGGGGAAATGCACAACACCCCTTTCTTTTCCTGCAGTGTCCAAACACAACACTCCTCATTCTGAGAGGTCTCAGGAGCGAGATGTTTAACACCTTTCATGGTAATTACCACAGAATCATGGAGTAACTCAGTCTGGCAGGGGCCTATGTGTGTTACCATAAGCAATACATTATGGTCTAAGGCCAAAGAATTATTTATAAATAGCTATCAGAAGATGCTGTGCTAAATACAAGAATTTTAGACAAACCCAGAAATAGAGCAGAAATACCTGTGCAATATATACTCTTAAATAAGACTCTGCATCCTTATTTCTCCTATAACACACTAGATGGTAGACACCAAGCCTTTGCAAGTGCTGGGTTACAAAATAACATTAGAATGAAAACCTAAGCAACCCAATGATTCCTAACTGTTGTGGTTTAAGCCCAGCCAGTAACTCAGAACCATGCAGCTGCTCACTCACTCTCCCCATCTTGTTCCTCCCCCCTGTCCCGAAGGGATGGGGAGGAGAATCGAAAGAATGCAACTCCCACGGGATGAGATAAGCACAGCCCAGGAACTAAGGTGTAATACAAAACTACTTCTGCTACCACCAATAGTAATGATAAGGGAAATAACAAGGGGAGAGAATACAATTGCTCACCACCTGCCAACCATTACCCAGCCTGACCCAAGCAGCTATCTGGGCCTTACAACTAACTCCCCCCAGTTTATATACTGGGCACAACATGGTGTGGTAGGGAATACCTCTTTGGAAAGTTTGGGTCAGGTGTCCTGTCTCTGCTTCCTCCCAGCTTCCCCTCCTCCCTGGCAGGGCATAAGACTGTGAAAATCCTTGGTCAGAGTAAATATTACTTAGCAAGAACTAAAAACATCGGTGTTATCAGCAGTGTTCCCACGCTGAAAGTCAAAAATCACAGCACCAGCTACTAAGGAGAAAAATGACTGCTACTGCTGAACCCAGGACACTTCCTTTATAATTACCATTTTTTGCTTTCTGTTCACGATGCCTGAAGAAATGTATGATGTCTTTTGGGTTAGCCACCCTATCCATGTACTTCTGGCTAAACCGATGGACATTGAATGGTTCAAAGCCACCTGCATAATCTACCTAAGAGAGAAAAGGAAAAATTTAGATATGAAATTAACAGAAATAGAGAAGCCACACAAGTGTCCCTGGCCATGATCAGGGGGTTAGAACTAGATGATCTTTGAAGTCTTTTCCAACACAAACCATTTTAAGATTGTATGAAGATGGGTTTATTACCCTTCAAAGGAAAAGTGAAAAACAAGCCAACCTAAAATTAATGCTTTACCATACTATGCAGAATAGTTAACGGATAATAACAACAACAATAATAATAATAAAAAACAGTTTCATTTATGGAAACCTTCAGGAAGGCTTCCATAAATTATACCAGCAGTCTAATGCTCAGACCAGCACTGACATACACTTATGACCAGTCTCATCCTTTACCATGGAATACTCGTTGTACCACAGGTAAATGGAGTCATGGTATGAAGATGGTTTATATTTGCCTGTACACAGTAAGACATTTAATATATTATGTGTTTATGCTAGAGCACGACTATGCTTTGAAGCTCAGTGACTTCTCAAACCAAAGCAATCCAGAGTGAAAAATTACTTACACGTAATCGTATGAGAGGCTTCCCTGGCTGGCGTGGATTGCCCAGGCGCTCTCGTTCTGCATTGTCTAGCATCATCTCAACCTGTGAAACAGAATTAGAACTTCAGTTCCCCTTTGTTCTCTTACAGATGTATGAAACCTTCAAACATAGCTTAAAATACATCCACAGCTGCAGGGGAGCTATGAAAATGAAGTGCTATAGGATGTGCTCTCATTCCTGAACAACCCACAGCTGGATTCAACCAAAACCCGTAAGAATGAGTGGAGTCATAATAAAAAGCTTATTTTTCAGCTATAGTGTAGTACAGCAGTACCTACATCAGTAAACACTCAGCATTTTACTTTATAAGCATTATACTTTGCTATATTTCTAGTTCCAGGGAAAAGCAGAAAGGGACTTGTACAAAAGAACTTATATCAATTAATAAACCTGCTTCGTTACTTCTGCCCCTTCAGGCTGCACAGCCCAGCTCCCAGGATTTAGGTGCATGCATTTACGCTGATTCCAAAGTGCACATCCAACAGTGCCCCAGTCTTATGTGGGAGTTTTCATACAAAGATGATATGGAGCCCCATAAAGCAGTTACAGCCTACTTCGATGAGTCATCCCAGCCAAGGAATCTGGAAGCCAAGACTGCAGTGAATGGCATGGAATTAGCTTCCTGTGGAAACACAGCCTAAGTTCTTTTCAAGTAATTGGAGAAAGACACAAGATTCCTCATTTTTAGCTCAAAGCCAGTCACAGATTCCATTCCCTGTCCATACACTGTTGTCCATATACTGTTAGCATTACAAGTTACCTTTTCCATGCAGAATGCTTGTATTGCCTGAGTTACTTTTGGATTGTCAGGATTAAAGAGATCTGGATGATCAGCTAGAACAATATCCTCCATGTAGAAAGTCCGCACTGTCTCCAGAGCAATCTTCTGCATTTTCATTTTTTTCCCTCTAACATGCAGCAAGCCAATGTGTCTAGAAGGAGAAAGGAAGGAAACAAGTAACTTCCTACAAAATTAATATCAGAGATCTATGGATTAAAAAACTGGTTCCAATTTATGTTTACTTTTCAGGGACAAAAGTTAAAAAGCTATAGGAAATTCCTGAATCTCTATTTCAGGGTTGGCCCTGCCAAACTTTAGTTCTATTATATTTAATTATCCTTGCTCCATACACAGCACATGAGCACAGTTCCTTGTATGCCAATTTATCAGGGTGCAACTGCTCAGGTAAATTCCATTTGCTTCAGATGTTAGGCTTAATCCTAAGTAAAGCAAAAGTTATTCTAGGCACTGATTCTATCTACTTAATTTGTTCTATCACACTCTGAAGCTAATCCACATTCTAACACAAATCCTTTCATACTTAATAGAAGTATTTTTCCTTTTTCAAACACAATACATCACAGACATAAGGCAAGGGATAAATAAGAACAAGAAAATATCACACACTTTTTCACAGCTTCTCCAGGGGAAAGAGATGTCACCACTGAACTTCCTGGCTGAGAAACATAGAAATGTTGCTGTTGATTTTGGCATGGAGCTATTTTGCACTCATGTTCATGACCCCACACAACAAGATTAATAAAGTCATCTAAAAACTGCTCTGGGATGTAGTTGGTAGCTCCATGTTTGCTCCTGTTCAAGAAAAGAGAAAAATAATTAGAATGTGCAGCAAGTGAGCAAGGGGGGAGTGAAGCAGGAGACAAACTCAGGGAGATTTAAAGTGATACAGAAACTCCAGCAAAAACACCTGAAGTACATGTCACATCAGTTACTCTCCACATTTATTCCTTACACAATTGTTTAAAGAGTTTAGTTAAAGAGCTCATTGTTTTCTGCTCCCTTTTATTCAGATCTCCCTTTTTTTCTTACTTTACTTGCAAGGCTTTAGGGTTTTTTTTCCCCTACGAATGCTTTTATAGCACCTCATGGTGTTTTTAATGGTGGGGTAAAAAACACTGAATTAAACAGATATGGGAGATACCACCCCCCCATCCCTTTCCAGAAGGCAGAGGAGATGAAAGAGTAGTGAGCTCATTTAACCTACTGGACAGAGATCATTACTCAGGGTTATCTGAACTGTATTTGTTTACTCCTGCCTCTCTGCTACTCTCCCATGAGGAATGCACCCCTTGAGGAAAAACTGTAAGAATGCATTTGGAAAATAACTCTACCTGTTCCTACTACCACTGCTGGAAGTGTGTAAGCAGAAAGAGCACATGCCACCTATCCTGGATTCAAACTGTAAAGTCTAGCAGTGTAAGGGAAGATACAGTAGTCCTCAAATCATAGTCCAAACAAGGACAGAAAACACTATATGAAGTTTAATGCTTTCAGCTCTAAGACAAGACTTTATTATATACATATTACACTACAAACCTTCCACTGCCCCTAACTATAAAAGTTTGGGAAGAGATTTCCCAAAATTCTTAAATTCATTTATTCCAACACTTTTCCTTTCTGATTCTTTTGTAAAGAACTGTAAAACAATGCTTGCATTTGGGAAAATCCAAAGAAACAAGCTACTCACAAGAACCAGCAACTAGTACAGCTGGCCTCCTCACCTATCCTTTTCAAGACAGTTTAATGAAGTAACACAGTAAGTTCAGAAGTCACCCTAATTCATTCAATACTGTTACCTATTTTGATGAATCACAAACAAGTTAAACCAACTATCTTCATCTTCCTTTGGTCTCAGCATGGTTACTTGTTTATTAACAAACATACGATACAACCTCTCATCTGGAATAGCCCCTGGAGTGGACAAAACAAAACACTAAATTATCTTTGTGTGGTAAACTAACTATTTGATAGCACTTTTATTAGTGGCTCAATTAAAAAGAGCATAAAGAACACAACTTTGTGCCAAGATCAGATCTTCATTTTCATGACCATGAGTCTAATTATGAACCTAAACATATCAAAGCATAACTTGGCTATTTTACTAGATAGGCTTCTAAACATTAGACATTTTAACATAAAATACATCTTTAAACAACTGCTAAAAGCAGCTTCATTACCTGCCTCTGGTTTGAGACCTCTTGCCAGCATTCTGTGCCGAACAACTGACTAGGGACAGAATAAAAGTCATACAAGAGGTGTTTTGTTCCTTGTTGACAGAGTAAGAAGTATATTTGGTTGCACAGTGGAGTCCAAAACCACATAATACTGAGCAGAGATGGACTTCCTAAGCATACTTTGAAATTCTCTACTGAACAAGTCATGAATTATGCAAAGTCTGTGCTTTCCCACACAGCAGTATTTCTGAACTGTGTGTGACTGATTAATTCCTTGATGTTTTTAACAAAGAAAAAACAAACCAACCAACCATCCATAACCAGGGTTGATGATGCATCTCAATAAAATACCATATGGAGTTTACATACGTTGTATGAGAACAAGTGCTCTCTAAACCAGAGAAAGTCAAGAGGGTATATAATCCTGGCACAAACTCAAAGGAACATCTCAAGCATTTTCATGCAGCAACACCTGTGCTTTAGAAAGCTTCTGCATTTCCCAGTAATGATTTTGGATATTAAAATTCAAATGCTTTTGAAAACCTTTATATTTTGGTATTAGCACTCTCACTACCAACCCTTAGGACATCCAGCAAACTTTTAGAGCTCAGGCAGTTTATGTTTTTAAATATAACCAAAATGACAGGTGAACACACAGTGCTTACGTTTTACTTAAGCAGGAGGAAGTAAGATTAACGCAACAGTAAGAATTTAAAAGTGTGACTGCCTGACTCAAAACACATGCACTATCTCTGGCTAACTTAAGCATTGTTCATTTAAGATCAATAGAAATACAGAAATAAAGTTACTGATTTATTTTAAATTACATAAAAAAAAAAACAAACAAAAAACAAACCAATGACACAGAGGAAAAAACCTGTCAACAAGTGTCAATGCAGCAGGAGGAGAACCCTAACACTGTCACAGAGCTGATGTTTTCATTTAGTGCTACTTAGACCTTCATGCTTGTTGCAGTGCTGTATGTTTTTTCCAACCTAATTTAGACTTACTGAACTCCAGTGATACATGAACAGTCTGGCCACAGTCTGGCAGGCTGATACTTACCCAAGCCATACAGAGCAATTTTTGTTCTACCCTTACGCAGCAAAATGGGACTAATATCTATTTTCTCCACAGAAGCTGAACGTCCAAAGTGATTCAGCAATCCTGCACAGCTTAAAATATCCAATGCGCACAGTGCATCTGCCTGTAGAAAATATCAAGAAACAATATAAAAGCTTTGAACAGAACACTTAGTCTTCAAAGTCTAAATGAAACAGTCCCAAAAGGGAGAGAGAATATCTTCCCTTAAGTAACTTCTGCAGTTGAAAACCCCACCACATACACTGACTTTTTTTTTAGTACTCACAGATAGAGATGCAAACCCCTTTTCCTTACAAGTCTTACTTAATTAGAACAACTTGAAATTAAACATTAAATCATTAAAAAAAAACAAAACAAAAATCTCCAAACAACTATAGCTCATCCAGTTCTAAGCCCCTGCCCACAGGCAGGGACGCCTTCTACTAGACCAGGTTGCTCCAAGCCCCATCCAACATGGCCTTGAACACTGCCAGGGATGGAACTCATATGGTTCCCTTAACCTCTTTCCATTCTCTTTTTTCATGTCATATTTGAGTTGCATATCTTTAGCAATTCTGTTAATTAGTGACAACATAGTATTTATCTGGAGAGTGGAGCAAATCATAGAATCATAGAATAGTTACGGCTGGAAAGGACCTGAAGATCATCTAGTTCCAACCCTCCTGCCATGGGCAGGGACACCTTACGCTAAATCATATCACCCAAGGCCTCGTCCAACCTGGTCTTGAACACTGCCAGGGATCAGGTGGTTCTCCAAGAACTGTGGTTTTTCACATCTCTATTTCCAGAATATTATTTTTGCAATATAACAGTAGAGTACAATTATAATTACCCCTGTGGGATCATCATGATTGCCATGAATACTAAACACCGGAATAGAAATGTTGAGATTTTGATCCTGATAGTTCACCCATGGAAACCTGCACAAGGAAAAAAAAAAAAAACCAAACTTAAACGCTATCTGCAAATCTGGGGACAGCTCCCAATATTCTCTTCAAACAAACATCATCTCAAATACATCACAACAGAAGCACAAATAAGCACTAAGTGGCTATGAATAAGTTTCAGCTGCACAGTGTAAGAACGTTCTTACTCATGGCCTGGAACAGCACTTCCCACTGGGAACAGTGTAATAAAAGATGCTATTTAGAGCAAGCCTGTGAAAAAAGTTGTACAACATGCAGTGTAGTACATGCAAGAGCAGCAGATTGGGCTGTGCAACCAGTGTTTACACACAAAGAACTCTGCTGATTTACCACAGTGATTCACAGATACTGGTTTACTTGCACTGCACTTGCAGGTCAGAAATGATACATTACACGAATGTAACCAATGTCACAACACGCTCACAGGCTTCTCAAAAAATGGTGTCTGCTCCTTTATAGACTTAGATTACAGAAGATGATAGGTGAAGTCATCCTGTGCACTGTTCCAAACAAACATCACAGTTCCAGACACAGATGATTTAAATCACAAAAAAACCAACATGCCTATGAGGGATGCAAACCAAACCTCACAAAGATTACAAAAGATACTTACATGCTGTTATAAAAATTAACAGCCTGATCACTCAGTATTTCAAACTGAACAGGACGATCCCCCATGCAGTATTTTCTCAGTGACTCCAAACAAGCATGTACTGCTTTCCTGGAAGGTTTGTTGTCATGGAAAAGGTCCCCACCTAATAAAACAAAGTCCACCTGTATGTAACAAAAAGCTTTATTATTTTAATACAACATTTTGTATTGCCTTGGAAGAATTCTAAGCAAGTAGTTTAAGTCATTTTGTCTAAAAAGTTCCACGTATCTCCTCATATCTGGACTTTTAGGTAGAACAAGGTGGTAATTGCAGACACGGTATATCATTTCCTCATGAAACGAACATTAAGTGAAATTACTCATTACATCAAAACAAAACCCAAAGAGACCCATTTATGAAGAGCTACAGGAGAAAACAGCTGACAGTACTAAAACCAAAACGAAAAACCAGTGAAGTGTCTAATACGGGTCTCTGGATTGGCTCCTCAGCATTTGCTTTGACAGGCATGAAGACATACATTATCTTTTCATTGCTGTGGTACCTAGTGGGAAGAAAACAGTAGCTAATCATAGAATAGTTAGGGTTGGAAAAGACCTTAAGATCATCCAGTTCCAACTGGATGTCCTGTCCCACGGAGCAAGGTAGTTTGCTACCCACGGACAGGAACACCTCACACTAAGCCATGTCACCCAAGACTCCATCCAACCTGGCCTTGAACATCGTCAGGGATGGAGCATTCATAACATCCTTGGACAACCCATCCCAGTGCCTCAGCACCCTCACAGTAAAGAACTTCTTCCTTGCATCTAATCTAAACTTCCCCTGTTTAAGTTTGAACCGATTACCCCTTGTCCTATCACTACAGTCCCTAATGAAGAGTCCCTCCCCTTCAGATACTGGAAGGCTGCTATGAGGTCTCCACGCAGCCTTCTCTTCTCCAGGCTGAACAGCCCCAACTTTCTCAGCCTATCTTCATATGGGAGGTGCTCAAGTCCCCTTATCATCCTCAAGGCCCTCCTCTGGACTTGCCACATTACTTTGAGAAGGTACTAGTTGCAGTGACTGCATATATATTTAGCTTTTGAAGAAACATTAGAAAACAAACAAACAAAATCCATTGTCATAAAAATTACAAATACTTTAAGTCAGAAGCACTGAATCCTTTAAAATAGAACCATAGAATCATTTAGGTTGGAAAAAGCTTTAAGATTATCAACTCCAACCATTACCCTAACACTGTCAAGTCCACCCCTAAGTGCCACATCTACATCTGTCTTTTAAATACCTCCAGGGATGGAGACTCAACCACTCCCCTGGGGAGCCTGTTCCAATGCCTGACAACCCTTCCAGTCAAGAAATTCTTCCTAATATCTAAACTAAGCCTCTCCTGGTGCAACTTGAGATCACTTCCTCTTGTCCTATCATTTGTTACTTGAGAGACTGACACCTCACTACAACCCCCTTTCAGGTACTTGTAGAGAGTGGTGAGGTCTCCCCTAAGCCTCCTTTTCTCCAGTTTCCAAAGAACTGGGGTGAGTGAGCAACTGGGACTTCTGTTCTTGTCAGGAGGAAGTCTCCTGTGACAATGACCCATCTTTTTTTTTTGTGGAAGCAGTTTTGATGCAGGGTGGAAGTCGGCTTAAACTTGGTGACACCTCCAAGCCAGAGGAACCATCGTCCTTTCTGAACATCGTCATTACTGTTGCATACCACTTGCAGAGCCTCACACCTATTGTGGAAAAGCACTCACAGGAAGTTGGGGTAGGCACAAAATATGCGACGGCTGTGCATGTCACATGGGTGACATGGTTTAGTGTAGGTGTCCCTGCCCATGGCAGGGGGGTTGAAACTAGATGATCTTAAGGTCCTTTCCAACCCTAACTATTCTATGATTCTATGTTGCTATTGCCCTAATTGCTATTGTCACTATGTTCAGAAGACAGGAGGAGAGAGGACAGGGAATCCTCCATGTCATGTGTCCTGTCTGCCTGTCAGGCCTGTCTCAGGGCAGGCCAGGGTGTGATTCCAGCAGTCTGTCCCACCCTCACATTCCCTAATACTCCTCACTCTACTCAGCTCCTCCCAGAGCTCTCTCTGTCCCTAAGCAGAGGGGTTCCTCTCCATGGGCACACCCCCAACAGCTCTGCTCACTGCTGCCATCCCACACTGGCACAAGAGCAGGGCACAGCCTGCAGCCAGACACCTGGGTGGCAGCCTGTTCCCACCAGAGCTGTCTGTGCAGCTGCATCAGTCACGGTGTGTGCAAAGCTTGGAGAGACCATGGCTTTCTGCCAGCTGAACACCATCACCCTCTGGTGAAGCTACAGAGCTTCAGCCCCTTCTTGCATGAACTGCTGCATCACACCCTGTTTGCCCACCCTACTGGTGGCACTCCTGGTTGCTAGCATTCCCCAGGGCAATCTGAAAACACTGGGTTATAATTCATTAAGAAAGCTCTCACACAGGAATAGGCACTCCTTATACTACAACTGAAAGTAAGTGGTTGCAATCAATAGCAAATTAAATTACAAAAGTCTTACTAAAGATCACACACCAGGCTGAAACTTTATAGCTTCTGGCAGATTGGAACATGCTTTCTACTGTCTCACTATCAAAGCAGTACTCACTTCATTTTTTTGAGCATGGTCCAGAATTTCATTAAAAGTCACAAACGTGTCATTTCCACGCACTGGGTCCTTCTCCATATAGCCAAGATGGATATCAGTAGCAATAAGTATTTTAAAGGTATCTTCATCATCCCTGAGTAAGACAAGAAAATTTGTGTTAGAAAGCAATATACTTATTAATTTCAACCCAGATTTTAGTAACAGAAGTTGTTCTGCTTAAAATCATTAAGTACACAATTTTTTGATAAAACTCTATCAAAATAAATCCTGTAATATTCTCAAAACATTTCACTACTTTCATTGCAAACAACACTTCACCAAACCAACCAAATTCAGTTATTCCAATCATCACACTTTAACAAAGGGCTGCAACCATCTCTCTGAAGTGTCTAACAAAGCCTAAGGAATCATTTGCATGTTTTCTGCCCTTAAAAAGACTCAGTGAACAAACATTCAGTTTCTCTCTTTGCACTAGCAATCTACCTTTATATGAAAGCAAATATGATGACCATAAGGACCTGGATGAAAACACAAATCTCATTCCAAATATACAGAAAACTTTCTATTTTATATGTCAGAGCTGCAGACAACAGGAGCTTACTGTGAGTTGATGGTACTCATCTTCGTACCAAGACTCTTCATGAAAAGGCTCAGGACAGTGCTTAGTAAGTCAGGTCAGAAAGCAAGCTTCCATCTTCATAGATGCTAGAAAGAGCCTAAGAGACAAAAAAGGGAGGGCATGATGAGCCGAGCGCTCAGTTACCCAGTCTTTGACTGGGAATTACCGTTGCAAAAGAACTCAAGGTAAAGGAGGCCCGTGCTTGGTTTAGCCGTTCCCTACCGCACAAGACACATGGTACTCGCGGGGTGCCACCAGCACTCTCACACCGGCCACCCGGTCGTGGCGCGCTACTCCTCACACTGCCCCGAGTAGAAAGGCCGCCCGGAAACATGCAAGGAACGGGCAACTTCCCGAGAACGGCCGCAAAGCCGTGACTGGGCAGGGGGCAGGGCGGGAGCGCACCGGTTCGAGCACGACCGCCATCGGGTTCGGCACCGACGCAGGCAGGGACGGCGGCCCAGGAGCGCAGGGCAGAAACCAGTGCAGGAACCGCAGCGGAGCACTGCCCGCAATCCCTCCGCCAGAAACCGGGGCCCGACCTGGCCCATCCCTCACCTCCGGGCCTAGCACGGCCATCGGCCGCCCAGCACGGTTTCCATGGCGCCCCGCCCGAAGCGCACACACACACCCGTACCTCCCTCCTCTCGCGCGCCGCCACCACGAAGGCCAATCCCGGCACCAGTTGGCGATACGTCACGTCCGGTGGTGTCTAGGCCGCCAGCCGGCACGGCCCGGAAGAACTCGTGGGGCTGGCGGTGGCCCCGCCCCCGGAGCGCAGTGGCAGAGGCGGCCGCAGGTGCGTTAGCCCAGGCGGTGGGCCGCGATCGAAGCTAAGCAGGGCCGGGAGCGGGGCGAGCGTGGATGGGACACGGGAGATACGTACGGCATGTGTGGGGCTTGGGTCGCGGGGGGCCGGGCTCGGGCCCAGCCTCGGGGAGGGCTTATGGTGGACGCAGGGTTGGGCGTTGAGGCCCTGCTGGGGTGGCCTGACCACCGCGGCGGGGCCGGGAGGGCAGTGAGGGCCGCTGGGCAGGAGGAGCGGAAGCCCGCTGTGAAGCCTGGCCTGTTCTCCCCACTTCTGTGTATGAGTTCGGAGTGACTGGAGTGTGTCTGAATGTGGGGTCGTTTGTCGGTGAGGTGGTGGCGTTCTCTATCCTGGATGCGGGTGAGCAGAGGAGCTGATCCTGCTCCTGAGCTTTGCTGGTGGTGGCGTTGCTCATCTCTGCATCGTCCATCAGGTGTTTGAGTCGACAACCAGCGCTGAGATAACAGGAGGAGTTGTTACAAATACCGCTGGATGTCGGCTGCTTGCAGACACTAAGTGAAAATGAACAAAGAGAGACAAATCGAAGATGATGATGACAGTGATGAGTTCGAAGCCTTTATGGAGAATTTTAACCAGCTCGAGCTGCTGGAGACACACAGGCATTTGATTCCTGTAGGAACTCAGAGCTGTTGGTCAGGACAGTCGGATGATGATGATGATGAGCAAGAAAGAAGTGAGGAATGGTACGAAATGCAGGAAAAAAAGATGGAAAAGCATCCAGAGAAATTGCTACTCTGGGCAGCTGAAAACAATCGGGTAAGGTATTTATTCGGTTCGTATGAACCCCTGACAAGAATGTTATTTTGAGTATATTTGCAGTTTCATCCACAAACAAAAGTGCACCTACACTTTCTTTTATTCCTTTGAACTATTTAGATACAGTTTTGCAAGCCATTCTATGTAAAACATCTCCCTTTGTAGCCCCCACACAATAAAACATGTCTGGATCAAAAGCTTTGGGAACAAAAGCTTTGACTGCTGTTCAGAGTGAAAGCAGTAGCACTTTTCTTAAGCTTCTGTATACTGAAAGCATGCGAGGCTCTTCATGGCAAGTCAGCCTTTTGCTGGGGTGGAGAGGATGTCTCTGAACTTTCAGTTTCTAAAATCCATATGGACATAATGGGTGACTGTTTTCCTATATTTTTACGGAAAATAAAGCTTTTTACTCTTGGGAGTGAGGGAGAAATGCCCAAGATTCCTGTTAGGTTATTATGCCTTTATGTACATTTATGTTTATTCGTTGTCTTTTTTACATGCACGCAAGCTCTGTCTACATTTCTGTGGAGGTACTTACGTTCTCAGAGTAAATGGGGAGAAGGTGTAAGTTAAAGGTACCCTTAAGGCATCACAACTAATGCTCATGTTGCATATCTTAAAACAACAAAAAAAAACCCACTCGAAACTCAAAACTAACAAAAAAACAGCAACAATAACTGGTTTCATTTTTAGATTTCTTAACATAGGGCCGTAGAACGTTTTGGGTTGGAAGGGACCTTAAAGCTCATCCAGTTCCAAACCCCTGCCATGGCAGAGACATCTTCTACTAGAGCAGGTTACTCCAAGCCCCATCCAACCTGGTCTTGAACAGTGCCAGGGATGGGGCAGCCACAGCTTCTCTGGGCAACCTGTGCCAGTGTCTTACCACCCTCACTGAAGAATTTCTTCCTAATAGCTAATCTAAATCTACCTTCTTTTGGCTAAAAGCCATTCTCCCTTGTCCTGTCACTAAGAAAGAAAGCTCCTCTCCAGATTTCTTACAGGCCCCTTTAGGTATTGGAATACTGCTCTCAGGTCTCCCCAGAACCTCCTCACTGCACTTTAAGACTTTTTGAGACTGACAGAAATTGCTTTTCTGTAAAACTTTGGCACAGTAAAAGCTGTGCATCTTGCTGGCAGAGTTTCATACTAATTTGCCTGTTTTTTTCAAACAGCTGAGCACAGTGAAGAGGCTCCTTACGGAAAAGCTGGCTCCAGTCAACGCTCGTGATGAAGACCAGTACACTCCTCTCCATCGTGCTGCCTACAGCGGGCACCTGGATGTGGCTCATGAGCTGGTGGCACAAGGGGCAGACGTTCATGCACAGACAGTGGATGGCTGGACACCCCTGCACAGCGCCTGTAAGTGGAACAACACCAGTGTGGCCGCATTCTTACTTCAGCAGGGTGCGGACATCAACGCCCAGACAAATGGCTTGCTGACACCATTGCACATTGCTGCAGGAAACAAGAACAGCAGGGAAACCCTTCAACTCCTGCTGATGAATCGCTATGTGAAGCCAGACCTGAAGAACAACTTGGATGAAACAGCTCTTGACATTGCCAGGAGGACTGATATATATCACTATCTTTTTGAAATAGTAGAAGACTGCATAAATGCTGTGTGCCCTTAAAAGTTGTGGTGACGCTTGTGAAAATGGGATGTTTGCTGCCTTCTGTTTGTGTCCTGCATGCTCATCCCTGATGGTCTGTACCTTTGCAACGAGATTTTCATTCAGCATACTTTAGTATTCTTCTCAGACAAAATGTCACTTCTTGCAGCTCTGCTCAGTGGTCTCACTCATACTTGGAAGCGTTTCTACTGTCACACGAGGAATTCAGAAAGTCTTGGTAATTCCAGTGAGTTTCCATTTAATTAGTGCATATTGGGAGGGGCCTTTGTAATTGATCTGTACTATTAAAGCAGGAGAGGAAACTGGAATGTTTACTTGATGTGAAAGAATTCTGGCTTGGTAATGCAGAGTTTGGCACAGCTCAACTTGAAAATTATTTTTTTGAGAAATTTAACTTTTTTAGACCTGCATGAAAGCTCAGAATGAATGTAACTTATTTGGGTGATACACAAAATGTTCGGTGATCCTGGTGTAAGGCTTCGTATAAAATAAAATATTTAATCCTAAGGAGTTTGTTGTCATATTTTTAACTGAAAGCACAGTTATCAACGCCATTGCCTGTTCATAAAATCATTAATCATAGGATGACAAAGGAATTTTGTTGGTTCTTTTTTCCTGGTGCTTTCCAAGGAAGTGACTTTCTATGAAGATCCTGTTTATTTTTTGTTTGTGAATTAGATTGAGAAGTTTCAATGTCATGATTATGCCATAAATTAGAACAAATCAACTTCAGCTTTTTACAGGTAAACAGCCAACATACTGTTGTGTCTGACTGGTTACAGCTAATTTAGTGCAGGACGTATTTCATAGAATCAGCTAGGTTGGAAAATACCTTCAAGACCATGGAGCCCAACCTTTACCCCAGGGTTGTCAAGCCCACCACTAAACTATGTCACTAAGGGCAAAGTGATCTCCGTGCCTGCCACTCACTGTCGCCAGTCACAGCCACCCCTCATCTGTCTCCTCAGCTGTTGCCTCTAACCCTCGTGGCCATCCCTCACAGCCCATAGCTATTCCTGCTTTCACCTCATGTTCTTCTCTCACAGCCACCCCACCTCTCCTCTCGTGATCCTCCCTCATGGCCACCCCTGCTCTCCCATCACAATCTCAACTCCCCCCCACCTCCGCCATGGTCGTCCCTCCTGTGTCCTCACGACCACCCCTCCTGTCTCTCCATGACACCTCTCACAGTTTCCTCTCATGGCCACCCCTCCTGTCCCCTCAAGATTTCCCCTCATGGCCTTTCACAAATGCTCCACCTCTCCCTTTACAACTTCCCCCCATGGCTGCCCCTCCCAGCCCATCATGCTGCCCCACGGGCTGCCCCACCTTTCCCCTCATGATCTTCCCTCATGGCTGCCCCTGCTCTCCCCTCACAGTCTCCACCTCATCCCTCACGGCCACCTCTCTTGTCTCCTTATGATCTCTCCGCATGCCTCATGACTGCCTCACCTCTCCCCTCATAATCTTCCCTCACTCCTCATGGCCATCCATCTCCACTTTCGAATCCCTCATCCCAGCTCAAATATTTATAAATATTAAAAAACCTTACTGATATTTCTCCCCAGAATTCCTTAATTTCCAGACTATTTTCTTATTTGACACTTTAACTTTCTGATCGCTTGTATTTCTCTTCCAAGGCATTCACATCCGTGTTGGGCTTCCAGAAGTCCCGACTGATTTGGCTGCTGTCACTTAACCACACTCAAGGTGACGGGGGTGGGTTTGTGTCTTAGGACTTGGTTTATATCTCATAAACTCTCACTGCTGTATGCAAAGTCTTGGTTTCAAGGAAGCTTCTGCAGGGCCAAGATTCCAGCGCAGCGAGCAGGACAGCTTCTCTGGCAGCAGTACTGGTTGACTAAGTGCCAGCTGCTTTTCTTTCTCAGAACAGCCTGCAAAACAAGGAGTCAAATCTACTTCAGGCTTATAAACAGTATCTCAAACTGTTTAATAACGCTTTCATTTTGTGAAAAGCGTTATTAAAACCAAGCTAGTACTTTTGAGTAGATCTGCATCCTCCTCCCAGTTAAACTGGGCTATACGGTCTTTATTTCCCTCAATCCACCATTGCCTCAGGTGAGGACAAACACCGCTTTAGAATGCAGGCCCGTGGTGACCCCCCACAGGGTACAAAGTGTTTGTGATGCCTGTGCCCACTCTGAGCGCGTTCTGACTGACTCAACCGAGGCGCTTCGGGTGCTGCCTAGAGCTGTCACTCACCCTGTGCCCCCAGCGGGCCGGCTGTCCCCTGGGGATGGTGACTGGCCGTCCCCCTTGTTAACCGCCTGTGGACGGGATAAACCAGCCCCGCTCGGCCGGGAGAACAGCGAACCTGCCTCCCAGCACCAGGCTGTGCCAAGAACCGGGTTCCGACCCCCGGGCAAACCCACCCAGGCCCAGCCCCAACATGGGGGTGAGCGGCACCGCCCCGCCGGGCGCGGCTCCACCCTCCGCTCCAGCTGCGCTCGCTCCAGCCCGCAGAGAGGCCGGAGCCGGGGTGCCGGTGCCCGTGCTGCTGTGGTAACGGGGTCGCCCGACTTCTCCCTGCCCCGCCGCGGCGGCGGCCATGAGGGCGGCGACGAGGGAGCTGCCGGCGGCGGCCGAGGAGACGGGCAGCGATGTCCGCGGGCAGGCAGCGGGAGGCAGGCAGGCGTGTGAGCGCGGCGGGGCCCCGGCCTGGCGGCGGGGTTCGCCTCCCCTACCGACCATCCGTCCGTCCAATGCGGCCTTCCCCCCGCATCCCCGGCTTGTCCCTGCTGGGGAGCCGAGCCTTTACCCCCGCAGCTCCCCACTGATCCCCCGTGGCCACCTTGCGCGATGGTCCCTCGCCTCCCCGGGCACCGTGCACCCTGCCACGGCAGTGCCCTGCCGGCATGAGGAGCCCTAGTCCATCTATAGCTCCATGGAGATCTCTTTGAGCAGGACATCTCCATGAAGACCTCTGTGCTTGGCCGTGCTTTGGGCTGTTCGCCATGGGCAGGCACAGTGGCCATGTCTCCCTTGGAGATCCACCTCACCCGCTGCTAGTTCTACCCGCCACCACCGTGCATTTTGTAAACAACTTGTCTTAAAAGTGTATTAAAGACAGAAGTAAAGCAGCAAAAAAATGGCATTCAACAAAGCATGTCAGCATTCAGGGGATTTAAAATAACTGGTTCTTTTGTCATATGTTTTGCTAACAGGGAAGAAATCTGTGTATGTTGAACCATCTAGGAGAGTTAAGGAACTACTCGAAGAAGAGCTTTATATTCAGAAAGAAGCATGCTATGTTAAACATCCAGTGGCAGGTAATCCTCCTTATCAGCAAATGGCATAGCTGGATGCCACAATGTATGGTCTCACGGATGTTACAAAGGCTTAAAGTACTAAAGATAATATAGAAACACTATAGAAAAATATAACAGGAATGTATGATCTGAATGTATAACAAGCTCAGTATATAAATGGTATTTATAGCATAATCTCATATGCACAGCATAACAATGCTATGTATAATCAGATCAAATAGATGCTGGTGTACAGATTATTCAGCAAATTCCTTTTAATCTATATACATCTGGAGAATTAGAGATGCTACCGAAGTGGCCTGGGCTCAGATAAACAGCAGGTGTCAGGTTGGATGGTTACTTATTTACACAGTTTAGATCATTAGTAAGTTTATTTTTTTTACCCAAATTAGATGGTTAGTGAATTGTAACCTTTCCACAAAATAAATTAGCTTTTCTGTTTCATTTTATTGGTGTTTGGTTTGTTTTGAGGGGTTTTTGTTAGTTTTCTTTGAGGGGTGAGTGGTTGTTTTGTTGAGGGCATTTGGTATTCCAGTTTGACCAGTGAATCATACTGGATGCGTCAATTGTATTACTGCTTTTTTATTATAGATCAGCTGCATCCTGCTTCAGTTGGGAGTTTAGTAGTCTTAAGATGTTCTACAGACAGTAGAGAGCATCATACACCTTCAGCAATCTGAATTGCTCTCTGAAGGTGTCAATCTCTTTTTGTTAACTGTGGAGGAAGATTATAGTGTTCTGCTTAACTGCTTCTCATTACTGTATAGACCAAAGGTTACATTAATTCTAGAACAAGTTGAAGTAATCAGTTATACCATTATTATTGTGACAAATTATTAACAGAGGCTCTGGAAGGAATTTGGAACATGAAAAAGAATTTTTCCATTGGAAGCCTGAATCCAGTGCCACAGAACAGAAACAGTCTACTTTTACAGCCTCAATTCTACTCAAGACATACAGGAGTGAAAAGTAAGAGTCAACAATAAGAAACTTTCACTATAAAACCTTAATTTAAAATTGCAGGGTAGTATTATTTTATAATTCATGGACATCTCACAGGACTGCAGTTATATGGTCTTATAGTAATCACCTCTGGGCACCTTTCTGCAGAGCTAACCCACCTCTTTGTTTAGTAACTAGCTAACAGTCTTTAAATCTTTGCTTAAGAAACATGTTTAGGAGTGCTAGGTGTTGAGCCATGTTCATATTCTGAAACATTTTGTAAATGTCTAGAATAATCACTTGTTTCCTACTGGCAGGTGGTAAGTGTTGGTTTCATGTACATAATGAACCTAACATGCCTTTCCTAACATCCAACCTTAATAAATTCAAATGTTTGGAAAAGCCCTTCTCCAACACACCTACTGAAAAGAGGTTGTTCTAGGCACCATTTCAGGCATTCTAGCATTTGCCTGCAATGGTCAGCTGGTGCTCTGGAGCATCTATTTCTTTTTTTACAGTCTCTGGAGTGTGGCTTTTGTGGAGCAGACCTGTTCCTTATGAGCTGGCAGATTTTAGCAGTCTCAGTGTGCCTGCCTTCTCTCTTCTAGTGGAATGTATTGACTTTGTAGCGGAAGGTGAAAGCTTCCAGTGCTAAGGAAACAAGAGCTCATTAGCTCTGTAAGAGGAATATCATTACTGCCATGAGCTTGCAGAATATATGAACTAGCCTATTTTGCCATTAAATTAAGCTTCTTCCTATGTTCTCAAAGGATAGTTGTTTAAACATACAGCTAGCTGTATCACTAGCACCTCTTTCTCACTACCTTGGTCTTGTGAGCTCTGGCGGAAGTGCATCTTAGTTAACAACAGCAGCATGAATTAAGTTACTGCTAGTACAAGAAGTGTTTTACCAGCACAGCCTTCTGCCATGCTGCCTTTACTGTAGAGTTACTACTTGCAGGAATAGTTTGGTTATAGAGCAGGCTTAATCAGTGCCAGGTATGAACTGCAGTCACTCCTGGTATGTACTTAAACAGAGAAAATTTTAGCTACACCACAGAAAATAGAACTACAGAATGCCTCAGAGTTGTGAGATGCTGGCATGATTTTAAAATTTATGTACCCAAGGCTTCTGGTGGAAGCGCATGGAATTTTCAAAGATCCTGATTTCCACCACTTTGTTAAATTCCATGGAGAAAGAACAGCTTTAAACCAAAGCAGTTTATTCAAATTGATTTAGGCGCTGAAATGTATCGGATCTGTTGGTTTTCCTTTGTGAATTTAAATGTCCCTTCATTTCCAGCAACTGCTGCTGGACAAGTGGTGCTCTTCTCACTGCTGTACTGCCTGTTTTGCAGCAGAATAAGCAGGTATCGTGAGAGAAGGGGAGGCAGAAAAGATACAAGACAGGAGAAAACCAGGGAGCAATCTGGCTTCAGCTCCTATATTCATCAGACCATTTCCATTCACACACCCTCTTCTGTGTAAGGAATAATGTGGTAGGATACTAACTGGGAGATGGAGTAGGTATAGGCTATATAAATGGGCAAAAAAAGAGTGGTTTCTGGAGAAATGAGCCTACAGTGGTTAGTGCCAGAAGGAAAGGCATCAAAAACATGAAAAGGAAGAAGCACAGACAGACACAGGGAATGAAAAAGGAGGCATATAATAGCAGCTTAGGAATTCCTGAAGGGAACTGGAGATAGGAGAGCACAGTTCAGCAACACAGAGATAGAAACTGTAAGAAATGAAGGAAAAAGATGTAGGAGAAATAAGTAGAAGAGCAAAAGAGGAAAAAAAAAAAAAAGAATAAAATATATATACCTATGTTGCTGAATTTACTGAAGTTAATGTGTTGATTTTTGCTTCTCCCTTTTACTGACTTTCCCTAAAAGTGAGCAGTGGTTGAGGGGCTCACTGTGTGGTGTCTCATCCATCCTTAGAGCAGATCTTGTTTTTTTACAGATTACTGAACTTTAGTGCTGTGAAGACCTGAGCCTGTGTGTCAAATCAAACATCAAAATGACTAACTGCCTTTGGAAGTGTAGATCTCTATTTTTAAGATTTTGAAGAAAGTTCTGCTTGGAAAGGGAGGTATTTTTTCTTTGTTATTGTTTTATTCATATCTTCACACTGTTTTAATATGATATTGTAGGGGCCAAATGTCATCCATATTTCAGCCAGTGATGAAGATGTCACAACAAAATGTTCTTACTGCTGTAGAACTGAAAGTTTTCATTGGCTTCTCTGTTGCAAAGTCATTGTAAATTCCAGCAGAAAATTGTAATGTCATTGAAGAGATGCCTTAAAGTGCCTTATGCTGAGTCCATTCATTAAACTGAGCAGTTTGGAAGCCAAGAGTTTGTGATTCAATATCTAGCTTGATTTAATACAAGTTTGACATAAATAAACCTCTCTATGTGTGTCTATGTATGTAAGAGTTACCACAGTGTTGAAGAACCACAGGCAGCATGGGATCTGAAGTAACCCGTCAGTTAACTCTCACTCTTAATCAATACTACTGCGGAGTAATACTGAACAATTATCACAGTATCACACAGTATCACAGTATGTTAGAGATTGGAAGGGACCTCGAAAGATCATCTAGTCCAATCCCCCTGCCGGAGCAGGAACACCTAGATAATGTTACACAGGAATGCGTCCAGGCGGGTTTTGAATGTCTCCAGGGAAGGAGACTCCACAACCTCCCTGGGCAGCCTGTTCCAGTGTTCCGTCACCCTCACTGAGAAGAAGTTTCTTCTCAAGTTTAAGTGGAACCTCTTGTGTTCCAGTTTGTACCCATTACCCCTTGTCCTATCATTGTTTGCCACTGAGTAGAGCCTGGCTCCGTCCTCGTGACACTCCCCCTTTATATATTTATAGACACTGATAAGGTCACCCCTCAGTCTCCTCTTCTCCAAACTATAGAGACCCAGCTCCCTCAGTCTTTCCTCATAAGGGAGATGTTCCACTCCCTTAATCATCTTTGTTGCCCTGCGCTGGACTCTCTCCAGCAGCTCCCTGTCCTTCTTGAACTGAGGGGCCCAGAACTGGACACAATATTCCAGATGCGGTCTCACCAGGGCAGAGTAGAGGGGAAGGAGGACCTCTCTCGACCTACTAACCACCGCCCTTCTAATACACCCCAGGATGCCATTGGCCTTCTTAGCCACAAGGGCACAGTGTTGGCTCATGGTCATCCTGTCGTCCACTAGTACCCCCAGGTCCCTCTCCCCTACACTGCTCTCTAACAGGTCATTCCCCAACCTATACTGGAACCTGGGGTTGTTCCTGCCCAGATGCAGGACTCTACACTTTCCCTTGTTATATTTCATCAAGTTACTCCCTGCCCAACTCTCCAGCCTATCCAGGTCTCGCTGGATGGCAGCACAGTCTTCTGGCGTATCAGCCACTCCTCCCAGCTTAGTGTCATCAGCAAACTTGCTGATAGTACACTCAATTCCCTCATCTAAATCATTGATGAATATATTAAATAATACCGGTCCCAGTACTGACCCTTGAGGCACTCCACTAGTTACAGGCCTCCAACTAGACTCAGCCCCATAGACTACAACTCTCTGGCTTCTCTCCTTCAGCCAGTTCGCAGTCCACCTCACTACCTGATCATCCAGTCCACACTTCCTCATTTTAGCCGCGAGGATGCTGTGGGAGACCGTGTCAAATGCTTTGCTGAGGTCAAGGTAGACCACATCCACCGCTCTGCCATCATCCATCCACCGTGTTATTTCCTCATAAAAGGCTAAGAGATTGGTCAAACATGATTTCCCCCTGGTGAAGCCATGTTGACTGCCCCTCATAACCTTCTTATCCTTGATATGCCTTAAGATGGTACCAAGGATAAGGTGTTCCATCACTTTCCCAGGGATGGAGGTGAGGCTGACCGGTCTGTAGTTACCCGGGTCCTCCTTCTTGCCCTTTTTGAAGACTGGAGTGACATTTGCTTTCCTCCAGTCCTCAGGCACCTCTCCCGTTTCCCAAGACTTGGTAAAGATGATGGAGAGTGGTCTAGCAATGACTTCCGCCAGTTCCCTCAGCACCCGCGGGTGCATCCCATCTGGACCCATGGATTTATGGATGTCCAGATTGCTCAACTGGTCTCTAACCCATTCCTCATCGACTAAGGCAAACCGCTCCGTCGACCTGACTTCATCTAAGGTCTCAGGGGTACAGGGCTCTTCAGGACTGCCCGCAGCAGAGTAGACAGAGACAAAGAAGGCATTCAGTAACTCTGCCATCTCTTTATCTTCTGTCACCAGGGCACCCATCCCATTCATCAGTGGGCCTACATTGCCTCTGGTGTTAGTTTTGTCTGCCATGTATTTAAAAAAGCTCTTTTTGCTGTCCTTGACCCTTCTCGCCAGTTTTAATTCTAAGGATGCCTTAGTCCTCCTAGCTGCCTTCCTACATCCTCTAGCAGCAGCCTTATATTCCTCCCAAGTGGCCAGCCCCTCCTTCCATGACCTGTAAACTCTCCTCTTCCACTTGAGCATACCCAGCAATTCCCTGTTTAGCCACGCAGGTCTCTTGGCCCTCTTCCTTGACTTCCTACGTGTCGGGATGCTCCGATCTTGAGCACGGAAAAAGCAGTCCTTGAATGTCAACCAACTATCTTGGGCCCCTTTACCTTCAAGCAGCCTTGCCCATGGGATTTCCCCTAGCAATTGCTTGAAAAGGCCAAAGTTTGCCCTGCTAAAGTCCAGGGTTGCAATTCTACTTGGTATTCTACTAGTCCTGCCACACAAGATCCTGAACTCCACCATCTCGTGGTCGCTGCAACCAAGGCAGCCCTCAACCCTTACTGCTTCGACCAGATCCTCCTTGTTAGTGAGGATGAGATCCAGCAGCGCTCCTCTCCTGGTCGGCTCATCCACCATTTGCAGGAGGAAGTTATCATCCATACACTGGAGGAACCTCCTGGACTGTGGCTGGGTTGCCGAGTGGTCCTTCCAGCAAACATCAGGGAAGTTAAAATCCCCCACGACGACCACGGCCTGTGACTGTGAGGCCGCTCTCAGCTGCCTGTAGAAGGCCTCGTCAACTTCCTCACCCTGATCCGGTGGTCTGTAACAGACACCTACAACAGTATCCCCCCTGCCAGCCTGCCCCTTAATTCTCACCCACAGACTCTCAACTCGCTCATCATCTGTCCCTGGACAGAACTCGGTGCACTGTAGTTCCTCCCGCACATAAAGTGCAACCCCACCACCCCGCCTGGCTGGCCTGTCTTTCCTGAAAAGGACATAGCCTTCCATGACTATATTCCAGTCATGTGAGCTGTCCCACCACGTCTCTGTAATTGCCACCAGATCATAATCTCCTGACTTAACACAGGTTTCCAACTCCTCCTGCTTATTTCCCATGCTGCGCGCATTGGTGTACAGGCATTTCAGGGAGGGAGCTGAGCACACCGATTTCACCCTAGGATTGTAGGAGGCCTCCCAGTCTTCATTAATTCTGGAGCGCTGCCCCACTGGGGCAAGCCCAGCTACAAGCCCATCCCCCTTCGAATCTAGTTTAAAGCTCTCCAAATGAGCCCTGCTAATTCGTGCCCCAGCATCCTTTTCCCTCTGTGAGACAAACCTTTCTCACTTGTCATTGTCCAGACTGGTGCCCTATAAAACCAGCCGTTATCAAAGAATCCAAAGCCCTGCCTGTAGCACCAGTCTCGAAGCCAATTGTTCATGAACTGAATCTTCCCATTCCTTCCCACATCATCAGTGGAAGATGGAAGGAGTGAGGAGAAGATCACTTGAGCCCCAGACTCTTTCACCATCCGCCCCAAGGCCCTGTAGTCTTTCTTCATCCCCCTCAGACTGCGGGAAGCAGCTTCCTCCCCACCTGTCTGGAAGACCAGCAGCGGGTAATAGTCTGTCGGGTGCACCAGGTTGGGGAGCGCCCTGGTGATATCCCTGATCCGGGCTCCAGACAGACTACACACTTCCCTATGATGAGGGTCAACTCTGCATATCGGGCCCTCTGTTCCTCTCAGAAGGGAATCCCCTACTACAATGACCCTTCTTTCTTTCTTAAGAGAGGCAGTCTTGAGGTGCAAAGTCGACTCCCTTTTCCTATGTGGCCTTGTGGGCTGGCCTTGCCCCACATTCTCACCTACCTCTCCTTCAAGATCCAGGGCCTCGAACCTATTACGGAGGGACACCTGGGGAAGCAGGGCAGGAAGGGGGGAGGGTTTCCCACGACGTCGAACTGGAACTCGCTTCCAACCCTCGCCGTCTTTTTGGTCCCCTACCTCTGCGCAACAGCTACAGGGCAGGGGCTGCCTCAGGCCATCCCCCTCTGTGTGAGAAGGCAGGGGGTCCTTCCCCTTTTGGGGGGTATCTCCCTGGAACCGTTTCGACTGGCCCGCCAGGGAGTTACTCCACCAGTCGATCTCCCTTTCACACTCCCTGATGGTCCTCAGCGTCTCAACCTCCTCCTTAAGTCTTGCCACCAGGCTAAGCAGATCTTCTACCTGCTCACACCTCCCGCAGGTGGAATGCTGTCCTCCCTCCCCCGGCAGCAGCAGGCTCTGGCACTCCCTGCACCCAGAGACCTGAACAGCCACGGTCTGGGACGGGGTCTCTGTCTGAGTTGCTGTAGTCACCTTACTGCAAGCTCTCTTTCTGGAGGCAACCATATTGGTGCGCAGTCTGGGACACCAGCAACACGACCTGCTTGTCCCTCCCTGTGCCTGGTGGGCAGCGACCGGTCGCCGCCCTCTCAAAGGCTTTTTCAAGGCAAGCAGCAGGGGAGTGGTCGCCGTCACCGTGGGAACGCCCCCCGCTACGTCAGCCTCTCTCTCGCAAGGGCTGCTGGGGCTTCGGGGATCGGGAGATGTCGGGAATCGCGATGTCTCTGCGCTGTCCCCTCTGATTTTCCTAATCTCCGTTGACCCTCGCGTCGCTGAAGCGTGCCGGCTGTGGCTCTAGCTAGGCTAGCTCCGATCAGCTGACTGAATGTTTTTCATTGTGTTTTCATCTGACTGGTGTTTTTCATTGCCTGGAACTCTTTGACAAGAAGCTCCAATTTCCTACCCCAGTGTGGTGCCTGGGGAGGTTTTTTGGGGGGAGTGGAGATCTGGGACCATGTAGAAAGCATGCTGAGTCTTGAATGAGTCTCAGACTTTTACTCCCTGTTGCTCTTCCATGTGCTCACCAAGGATAATGCTAGGGGACACATGGAGTGTATCAAGCATGACTACATCGCTGTAGGGCAAGTCAAGGACATAGGTGCCCAGGGGTTTCTTCTCAATCCTACTGGCTAGGGGGTATGGCTGGAGGAAAGGATGGATCCTGTAGGTCAACTATTGTTTGCACAGCTGGTGCTGAAAATGGGGGGTTGGCTTTTATGACTGTGGGATGTCCCCTCTTTGAGGATTAAAAACAGATTGAAAGAGGTGAGATTCACCTCAACAAGTGGGGAAAAAGTTCTGTTTGTTTTGATCTAGAAGGATCCATGATTGTTTCCTAAGTGCTGTGATAACCTGAGAAATACCTAATAGTGATCTTTGCCAGGCCAACCTGGGGAGGAGAACTATCAGTAGAAGTGACAGGGAGGTGGTGGACCAGGTTGGTAGGCAGGATATTTCCTGTCCTTATGTTTAATGATCAGTTTGGCCATGATGATTAGTTTTTCATGCTTAGCATTACCCTGTGGTTTCCATTGTCAGAATTCTTCCCAGACATCCCTCCAACATGTTCATGGGATAAACAAGTGCTGCTGTCTTTTTTGAAAGAGGGAATTGTATTGTACAATGAAAAAATAATGAGCATTGATGGAAAAATTAAAAGTAGAGTTGAAGAGCTCCTTATTCCCAGTTCTACTTCAGACTGATAATTCACATCTTTTGGAAGGTGCAATCCTAAAAGGTGGAGGTGGGATTTGCTTCAGAGGCTCTCAGATCCTAAGGAGGTATCTAAACCATGCTGAATATTATTATAAAGCAGGAGTGTCAGTGACAATTTTGTGAAGCTGAGCTTTGTTTCCCTTTGTTTTGTTTTTTACCAATTATCTGTGAATGAAATGGGGTGTTTTTCATTGCCTGGAACTCTTTGACAAGAAAAGTTTGGATTTATTTTTGCATAAGTGAGAAGAGAAAAAACAGCCCCTAACCCTTAGCTGGTTCCAGGCCAGCTCTTTCAGCATTTCCATTTGACTTGGAAAAACACAGATAATTGCACCTGAGGCACTGGAGAAATAGCTGCTGTTGAAAGCATTATTCTCACTTTACAGATGCAAATTTGATCATGAATCACACAGTAATGTGGGAAAAAGACTGGGTTTTCAGATAGAGGCTTTGATTATGCTTGTTACATCTCACTTGTGCTCCTTGCTTTCTCATTCTTAGCTTGTGGTTTATTTTTCATTATCTTGTTTTCAGTTTTTCCTAATGAAAAGACTTTCTGGGTCTTTCCTGGCTTCCTGCACTAGCCCAGTTTTGCTGCAACAAAGGCAGATTTGTGAATGTCATTTGCTCCTTTGCTCCCTCTTCCTTTTTGTGCAGCTTTGTACAATGGAGAAATGTCTTTTAGGTCTTTTCTACTGAATATTTTATTTCAGTTATGAGGCTTGGGTAATTCTCAGTCTGATACATTCATGTTTGTGACCTTTTGTGTGTCTCATCTTTGAATAAGCAAAGTGATTTGTTTAAATATAATACCATTGTCTAATAGTATATTAATGTTATTAATATTACTAAAGTATTTATAATATAATATTTCATTAAATAGGGGTCAGGTAATTTAACTGTATTCACATTTTATCATAGTTACTTTTTACTTCTAATTGTTCAGCTACCCTTTTCTCTTAGTTTTTTTTATATTCTTTCATTTCCAAACTGAGCTCTTCTGTTTTGAAAGACAAATGTTCCCATTGCTTCCATGCAGTAATAACAGTGTTCAAACACTGACATCTTTCAAAAGCTACATCTATCAAGCAATGAAGCACGATAGGAGGGTGTCAAGTTATTAAAGCAGTTGGTATTGAGAGCCCCGTAGGGCTATATGTGGTTGAGATTTACTTCAAACTAGAGCTAGTCTTTTCTCCTGGACTGAAGTGTCACCTTCATGCTTAAGCCTCAAAAATGTTTGAAGAAAAGCTTTACTATAAACCTCTGGCCTGGAGGGTGCCCAGTGGGTAAAATGAAAGTGTCAGCACTGGTTGCACTGCCACTGTTGCTGTGTAAGATGCAGTCTGGTGCTCAGACTGAAATTCATTATAACTGCTAACAAACCTCCACAGAGCCAAATTCTGTGTCTGAGGATCGTGTGGTTTTGATGGAAAATTTTCTCTTCTGGTATTGCCTCTAGTCTACACTGTGAACAACAGAGATGTGTACTGCAGTGGAAGGTCGAAGAGCGTTCTGGGACAGGATACTTCATCCACAGCATGCATAGCACATTTATTCATGACTGTGCCTTGACCTGGAAATGTCAGCTTTACATACTTTTAATGAAACCCTGCTTACAGTCAGAAGTGGAACTGTAGCCAGGCAGAGTATTTTAACATCGCATTTGCTGCATGTGCAGTAACGTGGGCTTGTGTGTCCAGAAGCTGTCGTCCAACGTGGTAGGCCTCCACTTTCAACTGAATCTTTTCTCTCTGGTCATATATAAGAATTTTAAACTTCCAAGCAGAAAGATCACAAACCCGATTATGAAACACCAGATAATCAAATTATAGGCAGTTAAACCTTATGCTAAAATACAGTGTGCAATTTATAAAGGACAGAACTTTTATCACTCTTTTTCATACAAGATTTAGGTTCCTTCTAGGTAAAAACTTGCATTGAAACCATGGGAACTATTTATGAACCAGAGATATCAAAGTGATTCTTAGTGTCATTTTGCTACCAGACAGCATCCTCCTACTCTTTGAAGCTGATCACGTTTTCTTAGGATAAAAAACTTCACAAGGTTTCCCTGGTTGACAGAATGTCTGGCTTGATAGCTGTGGCTGAAAACACAACCACATCTTGCAGTACCTTTTAAACTGTGTTTGCAAGAGTTGACAAATAATATCAAGGACGTTTTTTTAGGCTTTAATACTTTTCAAGCATGACAAAACAGAGTGAGTCAGAGTAGAAGAGGAAGCCAGCTGGGAAGTGCTAGGAGAAAACATTTATTGCTGTTAGAAACAGCAAACACTTAACCTTCAAATAAGCCAAATATTTTCTATTTTGCAACAGATTCAGTATTTTATTTTAAATCTCTGGCTATAAGCACCACTGGAGCTTACTGAGGTTTCCACAGAGCAGTTAAACCACAGTTCCCCAATTTGTATGTACAGTACCAAGGAGTCTGTGTGGTTCTTAGTCCACAGAGCTATCTCCTGGGCTGGCTTACCTCCAGAGCAGACAAAACCAGGTGTGTTCCCTCTGGAAGGTTTGCAGGCATCTGGTAATGCTACTGAGCCTTCACCATGTTGCACTTTGTGGAGTTTTTCTTGAGTCAGAGTGAACAAAACTGCTTGACAAAGCATCACCAGTGCAGAGTAGCTGATGGTGATCATGCCATGAACGTGTGGTGTCTTACAGAAAAAATCAGGCAAACTGGAGGTGATGTGGTTACTGCCAGGCTGGTATTTCTTCCCTAGGAGAGAAATAAGAATTAAAAGGAGAAAGAACTAGTCACCCACACACAGGTCTGAGGACACCTCACTTCTAACCTTGGTCATGATGGTGAGGTCACTCCCTGTATTCCTCACTCTACAGCAACACATCACCTCTTGCTTGTAAGTTTAGTACACCAACATTTCTAGGGGCTGCTGGATTTAGAGGAAGGCACACCTATCATTACTTTCTATAGGGACTATGATGAATATCTAACAAATACATTGCTGTGCTGTCATCTCCCACGTTTTGAGGATGTTGAAGGCAGACAGCAATAGCAAAACAATTGGATCTGTAATTTGTAAAAATTACAGAATATAAGAATAGTTTTCATCATGTTCTAGATAGAAGTTCTATAAAAACTTCTGAACTAGTGGACTATACACAACATGTAAATGTGAACATGTATTTAGTCTCTGCAGAAGTGGGTATAACATGAAAGTGAACTTATGGTGACAGTATTACTAGGAACATTTTGGGCTCCTGTCCTCTCATCTTGAAATGATCTCTTATTTGCCATAATAAAACACATAGGAAATGTTACAGTACTGGGTTTCCATGCTGTATATACCATCACAACTTACTGTGGCTTTCAGTAGTAGCTTTGTTCAGTGTGCAGTGTAATGCATTAGCTGATAATGTGTTGATGAATACAGAAAGCCTTGTTCTGATCTCGTGCTAAATAATTCAGCACGTTTGTTCCCCTATGACAATAACCCTAAAAGAGGGGCCACTGCAATGCAGCTGAACATGAAACACTGAAGTTTCACTGTGAGACTGCAAACAAAGCAGAACTAGCCAACTCCTGCTATTAATCCTTCACAAGGAAAGCATATATATTCATTTTTCCATATTTGTCACCACTTGGCTTGTAAAGACTTCCATGTTGAGTTGTCCTGAGACATTTCACAGACCGCCTGGAGCCCTCCATCTAATTGGCTAAGCTCTGGAATTGGAATAGCTTAGCATTAAATCTTCAAGAAATGCAAATGTAAACTTGATCAGAAAAGACTCCTCCAAAGTCATCTATCAGTGCTGAAATGTAAGTTCCTGAAGGAAAACCAGAACTGCCATTGCAGCTGATACAATCAAATTTATTGAGTGAATCAGAATTCCACAGAAGTCGCTTGAGTTCTTCCACTGACTTTCATGGGTGCCAGATTTCTCACATTATCTGCAAAAATGTCTAAATAAACAAAATTACTAACAGGAGAGCATTTGGACAACTTTGAATCTTTAATTAAGGCAGACTAGGGATTGTGCTCATTTTAGGTAGCGTTCACTGTGTCGGGTGGGCCCTGGACTGAATCTTGGTGCAGATCGTGGCCTCAGAGGATTTGACTCTCCCTTAGCTTCTACATTCGTTTGCAGTTTTCTACACTGGCAAAATAATTTTCCCAGATTCCCATTATTTGACTGAAATCACTGTTACTTGTCAAGACAAGTGCTATGTTCATTGCACTAAGAGGTTTTTTTTTGCTGCTATTGGCTATCACACGCATGCAGACAATGGTAAATTAGAAAGTAGGGTTGACATCTTGGCTTGTAGAACTTGAGTACAGAGAAAGTTTGATAAACTTGGAGTTCAGCAAGAAGAAATAACATACAAACCCATACGGTTACCAGAAAATCACATTGTCCAGCTCTGTTTCACAGAGCTGCTCTGTAAGAGTGTATCAGATAGGCTTGAAACTTTTTTCCGCCAGGTCATTCGCTTCAGTGAACTAAGCGATTCACAGAGTTCAGAGACTGTTTGCAGAGACATGGAGAGCTTCTAGCTCTGACACTGTGCATTTTCATATCCAACAGCAGAGATCCATGGTCCTCTCATACAGGCAGCAATGTTACGGCAGCCATAAATTCTTGCTGACCATTTGGATTGCAGCACAGGTTTTACATACCCACATAGATCAAGGCCCTGTGACTTACCTCTGTAGTAGTGAAAAAAGTGATTCAAGCCTGTTTACCCCTGAAAAATAAACACTTCCGTGTGATGTTGGTGTTAGTTTAGTAACTGGGTTGTGTGCTTCCATAAATTTATTAATTGTACACAAAAACACTCGCAGGCTTCCGTTGTCTGTGCATTAAGCACTCATAAAACATAAGAAATGCCAACAGCTGTGGTTATAGTCAGTGTCTTACTGCCCCTGCTCCAAGACACATCATTGCTTGTAAGTGATCTCTGGGGGTCACTAATCCACCCTCCAACTCAGAAGAGCATCATTACCAGCACTAAACAAGGTGCTCACCAAGGTGCTGGCTGGACTAGCACCAAGATGTTGAAAATATTCAAGGATAGAGACTGCACACCACCTCTGGCAGCCTGTCCCAGTGCTGTGCCACCCTCTTGGAGAAGAAGCTTTTCGTAATGTCTAACCCTGAACCTTGCAACTCGGAATTTGTGGTGGTTGTTTCTTGTAGTGGCTCCATTACTTTCATAACTCACCTTCCGGTATTTGCTGGCTCCCATTAAATCATCCCATCACCTCCTCTTCACATGGCTACACAAAACTACCTCTCTCAACCTCTCCTCTTAGCTTTTATGCTCTAGGGTCTCTCATAATCTCAGTAGCCTTCCACTGGACCATATTCTCAACATCCTTCTTGAACTGGGAAGCTGCACTGGAGACAGTATTCCAGGAAGTGCTCCACCAGCGGGGAAATAATTACTTATCTGTCTGATGGATATCTTGCCCAGCAGGTGACTTGCTTTACTTTCATCTCGGTTCATTCATGGCTTTTTATCAGCCAGAATGTTCCCAACCTATCCTAGTGCATGGGCATTCTCTGGTCCACATGCTTGCTCTTTCTGCAGCTGAGGAGGGCAGTGACAGAGCAGCTTTGGCGGGCACCTGGACTCCAGCCAGGGTCAACCCACCACAGCTCACTGAAGCCCCCTGTGCACCATCCCCTGACCCCTTCTTCTGCTGGGCTGGGCTCTGCCCGAGTGCTGAGACACAAATTCCTTCTGTAGCCCCGAAACGGGGTGAGCAACGCGGGGCCGTGGAGCAAGGCAGTGACCATCACCTCAGTAACCGCCAGGTCTCCATGGCCCGCAGCGGCCCGCGGGCACCTCCTCGATCCCCGGCGCTGCCACGGCGGCACTGCCTCACGGTGCGGGCTGCGGCCCCGCAGGGCGCTGGGGACCGCTGTCCCCCGCGGGAGGGGCAGGGCGGCAGCCGGGGCGGGGCGCGGCGGAGGGCGGTAGGCGGCGGGGATGCGGCCGGCAGCGGAGGACGGCCCGGCATGGCCGGGAGGTGGGGTGGCACCGGCTGCGGCACCTCCCCGCCGCCGGGGCAAGGGGTGGGCGCGGAGAGGCGGCGGTGGCAGCAGCCCCGGGCGCAGCCCCAGCCGCAGCATGCGCTGCCCGGCCCCAAGCCTGCCCCGCGGCGGCCGCGAAGGGCAGAGCGGCGGCAGCGGGCGGCCTGCATGGAGCCGGCCCCGCGCCGCCGCCCCGCCGGCCAGCCCGGTTGCCCGCGGCGCTGCCGCGGGCGGCGGTGGGCGCTGGCGGCCGGTGTGCTGGGCGCCGCCGCCGCCCTCGCCCTGTACGCCCGCCTGCCGGAGCCGGGGCCGCCGCAGGCGGCGAGGGGAGCGCAGGCCGGCGGCGAGGTGACCGTGCTGCTGTGGTGGGAGCCCTTCGGCCGCCCGCGGCGCATGGCCGACTGCCACCGGCGCTACAACATCACGGGCTGCCGGCTCAGCGCCGACCGCAGCAGCTACGGCGAGGCGCAGGCGGTGCTCTTCCACCACCGCGACCTGGCGCTGCACGGGGCAGAGGGGCTCCCCCGAGGGCCCCCGCCGCGGCCGCCGCGGCAGCTCTGGGTGTGGATGAACTTCGAGTCGCCGTCGCACTCGCCCGGCCTGCGAGGACTGGCCGGTCTCTTCAACTGGACCATGTCCTACCGGCGGGACTCGGATGTATTCGTGCCCTATGGGTACCTCTACACCCCGCCCGCGCCCCGGCCCTTCGTCCTGCCCCGCAAGACGCGGCTGGTGGCCTGGGTCATTAGCAACTGGAACGAGGAGCACGCCCGCGTGCGCTACTACCGCCAGCTGAAGGAGTACCTCGCCATTGATGTATATGGGGCAAGGGGGCTGACGCTGTCCGAGGGCGGCGTGGTGGAGACCGTCTCAGCCTACAAGTTCTACCTGGCCTTCGAGAACTCCCAGCACACCGACTACATCACTGAGAAGCTCTGGAGAAACGCCTTTGCCGCCAGCGCCGTGCCCGTCGTCCTCGGACCCCGCAGGGCTAACTACGAGCGCTTCATCCCCCGCGACTCCTTCATCCACGTCGATGACTTCCCCAGCCCCCGGCTGCTGGCCACCTACCTGAAGTTCCTTGATAAAAACAAGCCCAACTACAGGAAGTATTTTGCCTGGAGGAAGAAGTACGAAGTCCACGTCACCTCCTTCTGGGATGAGCATCTCTGCAAGGTTTGCAAGGCCGTGAAGACAGCCGGGAATCAAATCAAGACTGTACGAAACCTGGCCAGCTGGTTTGAAAGCTGACGTTCCTGGAGGATGAGGTTTGCCTGGGCAGCCTGTGCCGGCAGTGGGCTGCACCAAGGCGTAGGGAAGGATGGTTCTCAGAGATCGTTAACTGAGGTAGTGCACAGAAGTTGTCATCAGCAAGAGAAGCTACAGGTAAACAAGCTGTGAAAAGCCTGCAAAAGGAAGATCTTTATTAAAGTGCAAAATTATGGAAGGACAAAGAAACATCGGGCAAGATGATTCTTCAAGAGCAAAGCTGAATCTCCAGAGGTAGTACAGATCTGAAGCCTTTACATTTGTGCGCAGCTTGACGTAACTGACTGATGCCAAATTCTTCAGCTGTACATCTGCAACCAATTTCGTCGGCTGTGACAGCTTCCTGGACCATTTCTTCTGCTTACAGAGGATACGTGATCAGCGCTGGCCTTCTGTATTCCAAGGACAAAAGTGAATATTTTTAACCAGTGATGCACGTTATGCACGTGAAAGCTGTTTGCAGACAAATTCTGAGCCACAAGTGTTGAATGTAAGAATGTAATGATACAGTAGCACTTTTAAGCAATGTTTGAAATTGCAGCAGCCAACTAATAATGCTTTGAGCCAAATAATAATTCCATTTAGGAAAAAGTGCATGGGGAGGGTGGATCCGAGTGGAACAAACAGCTCAGATGATGTAGAGTGTTTCTTCCACTGCCTACCCAAAACATGGTCACATTTATCCTGTATGAAGGTGGAGAAGAACCTTAAGTACAGGAAATGATAGACTATAGAAAGAGTCGGAACATTTCCAACCATTCCTTTATTCAGGAATTAGAAAATGTTTACAGGAATCTGCATTTTTCCCTGCAAAATTACTGCCATATAGGAAAAAGCAGGGAAAGGCTCAGAACCATGGGAGTTTTAGTACTATACTGAGTATGTGTACAGAAAGGCTAACTCATTTCTCCAGTATCAGTAGACAGTCCTGGTGTGTTGCGAGTGTTTTGGTTGATGGCACGCATTTGTAGCAATTCTGCCAGGTGACAGACTACTCAGAGCGCTTCTTTGCTGTTTGTACAATAATAGTTACCAAACCCTCCCCAAAATCCTCCAGTCCCAAATCACTGCCTTTTGAAAAGAAAATTACTGTAGAGAATAATATCTAGACTGTTGGTATAATACAGATTGTGTGAGGAAAGAGTATCCAAAGGGAACGATTCACTACTTGTTTTCCTTTGGTTTTGAGTTTTTTTTTCTGGCTCAGTTTTTTTAATTAATAAATAGGTTCCTTAGGCAAAACTTCCTTCTGTCAATACCTACAGGGAACATTGATGGTGATTATTCCCTTTCAGACTCTGACATTTTGCTGGAGTCTTCCTGGTAGTAGGTGTATGGTTACTTTTTGGTTATATATAATCTTGCTTGATGACATCCAGAGAGAAACTTCAGTTGCGATTACAGTTCCTCAGGAAGCTTAGCCTTCCCTGCCCATCGCAATTGTAATGTTTGGTGACAAAAAATGATAGCCCACAAAAGTCCTGCACAAAGGACTATGGGATTTGTCCAGCTCCTATTTAAGGAGCTGGATAACCCATGGAGTTATCCAGAGACTTCACTCAGAGTAAAATCATGGGCACAGAACAGGTGGGAAAAGAAGGTTGGTTACAAGCACAAGGTGTGCATCAGAACAGGTGAGTTTACTGGCATTTGTGAGTCATATTTAAGTTAGAACAGGATTACATTTGCCTTAAGCAGTAAGAGATGTTGGATAGGTGCTTTTATGAGATAGCAGCTTACTGTAATTCATTTTAAATTAGATGTTCCCCTTGAGTAGGTAAGCATGGAACCAAGGATTACTGAAAAGAAAAAAAACCCCAAACCTATCAAAGCCTCAAGCCCCCTAATAATAATGAAGTTCATTAATAATTTGCACAGATTTACCAGATCAGATCTCGCTGGCTTCTATGCTTATTCCATCTGCCTTTGCTGAAGGAAGGATGGCTGAAAGTACTTTGTGAACCTTTCTGTTGTTAATGGCAGATTCACTGTAGAAATTTGATTGGGATAGAAGTAAGACAGCATGATGTGGAGTGTAGCAGGGATGGTCCCTGGTGCTGCATTTTCACTTGAACAGGTCTTAAGTGATTAAAGCAAAAGCATATTCTTCATTGCATGCTCATCTGTTTCTCTAACAATGGTTACTACTCCCATAAGATTGGTTCTGATAATATAAAAAGTGTGATTTAAGTGTAGCGTCAACAGTAATAGCTGAGTGTTGGGATCAGAGAATCTGTCTGCGTTTGATTTACCCTGTTATACTGTTCAGTTTTTATCACAGTTTATAGAATTATAGAATGGTTTGGGTTGGAAAGGACCTTGAAATCATCCAGTTCCACACCCCTGCCATGGGCAGTTCACATAAATGTATACAAAACCCAGGTTTTAAAAGTGAGCTGATACTGAAGATCACACTACTTTGCACCAGTCTGCTGAAACTAGTGCATTTTTTCCAGTCCTCCTAAATCTTTAAGCATTTTCTGAAAGTTTCCAGGCACACAGTTCTGTGTAATCATTAGTAATGCCTCAGGCAGGAGAGCGAGCTCCAGGAGCATGGGAATTTCCAGAGATCACAACCCATGCTTTTTTCCTCCTCCTAAGAAAAACATTTGAAATCTTTGATGAACTCGAGGTTTGTAACATTCAGAAAAGACCTATGCAATAATTAAAGCATCGTGTTTGAATAAGGTGATCTCAACTGTGCTGTATTTGTATGTGCTGCATTGAGTAATTTCAGGAATTGTATAATGAAGACTGCAGTCCTGTAATAATTATTGCAGAGCACTTGTGCTGGGAGAGAAGAAACCTCTTGTTTCATCAGCCTTGTGTGACCGTTGCACATTTTTCCCTTTAGACTGGGGAGAAAATTCAGCCCTTGCAGCTTCTTATAAGTCAGTAATACAGCATCTCTATAAATCTACTTTGGTTTCTGGCTCACCCACTCCACTGGCTAATAGTGTACTCATAAACTAAGGGCTGGCTTTTGTCATTTACTTTATATTGCTCAAGTACAGTGATGAATAAAAAGTTTGCCTGAGCAAATTGGATTGTAGATAAGGTACCAGTCTCCACAAGGTATTGAAGGTGATATATATAATCCGTCTGTAAAAATTAAGTAAAGGGATTTTATGTTTTAAGTAAAAAAACCATTTTGAATACATTTTTAAAAAGTGGGTGTTTTTCCATGCCTTAAAGTATTGTGGTGGAGGGAGAGAAAGGAAGATGATCACCTTCTGGTTTTTATAAGGTGAAGAAATGGTATTCCTTTTTGATTGTGGTGGAAGTGGAATAGAGAAGCACATGATCCTTTAAGTTACATGTTGTATCTCAGGGAATTTTATACTGTAATGTCTCTTAATCTTCATAGAATGAAGTAACTTTGTATTAATTATTCAGTTTGACACTCAATAAAATTCAAGGAAGCAGCTCAAAATGACCTTATTTTGTTTTCTGTGTTGCAAAAGCTGTAGAAAGCTGCTTTTGAAAGAGAATGAATTTCTTTTCATGTTTGTTTGATCAGTAGAAGTGGCTGATTGTTCTCAAAGTATCGAGACCATCTGAGGTTAGGAATGAAACCTGGTTGTGCCAGGAGAAAAATATTTTCATAGGAGAGGCTGCGCTGAGGTATTTTCCGTATGAAAAGGAGCATTTATTGAAGTTGGATGTCTGCTGGAAAAACGTCATTTCGAACCAAACCCAAAACCACACTGTCTCTTGACCTACAGAGAGTCTGGCTGTGGTTGCATTTATTTTTGCCATCCTTAAATTTCATAATGGAATTGAGATTGTGTTTATATTGATGTTCAGCAGGTAGGGCCCAAAGCTTCTTTTCCCTTAGCTTTAGTTAACACCGCTTGCAGCATGGGTGATTGTGTACCTCTTTCTTTACTCATCTTCTGCACTGCTTGGTGCATAGTACTGAGAAATTCCAGCAGTCCTGAAATTTCCTGCCCAGCCAGGATCATAGAACCATAGAATCAGCTCGGTTGGAAAAGACCTTTAAGATCATCAAGTCCAACCTTTACCCCAGGACTGACAAGTCCACCACTAAACCATGTCACTAAGGGCCTCATCTACATGTTATGGATTGGGTAAGTGCTACAGTCCTCTCTTCCCCCCCCCTCAGGTGATTGATGTTGTATCCCCATCGTGTTTAGCTTTTGTGAGTGGAGCTTAACCTGACTGCTTGCTTACTCATGCCTGAATGGGGGAACAGCTTTTTTCCGTTTTTCCAGATGTGATTGAACTCGGATATGGGAAACTGGTGCCAAGCACTGGGTGCCATTTGTTCAAGCTTCTTTGGTGACCTTAAAAAGTGAGTTACACCTGGTTGAACTCACTTGCACAGGCGCTCTTTCCAACAGTCATACAGAATGTACTTGTTTTAAGAGTGTAAACAGTTCTGTTTAGGGAGCATAGAGCTGGCTCAGTCTAAAACCTGTTGATGAGAACACAGTGAGTTAACATGGATTTAGGTGCTGTTTAACTGAAGATAAATCAGGATCCAAATAGAAAAGCCTATTTGTAATTACTAAAAAAGGTAATTATTTGAATAACTCAGGTGTAGCTTGTAGCCAACTTGGTTTAACAATTATGATCTGTATAACTATATTTTCTTCTGTATGGTCAGTTTAAAACCAATACTTAGGGCCAGAGTGCCTATGTGTGTTCTGCATTCTGCAGCTGTTTTGCTTTTCTCTTGAGCTAATTACTTAAGCCTAAATTTGGCACAGTAGCAGTTATTCCTGAGACTCTCACCCCAAAGAATATGTGAGGGGAGAAAACAAAGCCTATTTTTGAGGAGTGCTTTGAGAACTGCAGGGGTTTTGCACTGTTGGTGGTAAGGTGCTCAATGTGTTCAGGAAGCATCCTGAAGCTGTTGAGTCCTTTTGGATTGGAAAAATTTTCCCTTAAGGAGTAAATACTTCTCTAAAGTCCTTCAGTGATTTTAGGTCCTTGGAATTACAACTGCATGGGTTTAAATTTTGCAAACAGGGTTAAAATGGAGCTTTATTTCTGTAGTGCTCAATATTTTAATAGTATCTTTTTAATAACTATCACAAGATGGTTCAAAATTTGAAATTTGGTTTTCTCTCTATTTATTAAACCGTCTTCTGAACATAATCAGCCCACGGGTTGGTTACATGCATTATGGAAGACAATTCTGCATTTGCATCCTCAAATGTGTGGAAGATGCTGTAGCTATTTTGGATAACGGGAAGCTCAGTCCAGGAAGAAACAGAGCACTATCAATGCCCATGCTGTGGGATATTCTGGCTCTGAGACCCTCATCACAGGAGTGCCTATGACTGGAAATTGGCCGTGTTGTTTGTGAGCAGAAGGCAGAAACATGATTGCAAATGGAGAGTGTAGATTATCAGATTGTGAATATAATCAGATTTGGTGCATTTGTAATGCTGCCAAATAACCTACTTAGTGTAGTATTAAAGCTGATCAATTTGTTGAAGCAAGCACAACAGGACTGCATGAGATACAGAAAAATAATTGTCCTATAGATGAAGTTGGATTTAAAATGCAAAAATGATGCCAAAATAAAAGTAATAAGAGAAAAAGGCTTGCAATTGCAGGAAAGTATGGATTTCCATTTTTAATGCTTAACTGTGAACAAAGAGAACTTTCTTGGAAATTCTGACTCCAGTCCGAAGTAAAACGAGAGAACATAGGCTCAGAATCATGCTTGTGCTCATGCTTCCATCTGTTTCTGAATAGGAATGCCCTCTTGAGATTAAGGCAGAGCTCTGAACATGTTTATTTCCTTTCCAGCCCCAAACCTACATTTTGCTTGGCTTATTGCTAATTTCACTTCCCTGTCATTCACATGTTGCTCCTCAAACGTGCACAGCCCAGTGGCTCTCATGGCTTTCCACTCTGGAGAGAAGAGCTTCTCACTTTGGAGAAGCAGAGCTAAGAAGGGAAAAGTGAATATATGGATGTTTGCTGAGAATTTTGATCATATTTTGCAGTAGTTGGGATAAATGCAAGTAGAGGCTGAAGGGAAACTAGAGAAGAATGTTTTATAGTAATACTTTGTCTGAGACGCCATCCTGCAGTGAAACTTCTCATCAGATTTTAAAGCTGAGACTTTATGCTGTGAGTTTTCTATTTATTGGTGAAGACTATTTTATCAGGTATCCCAGAAGATTCCCACTGCTATATTATCTCACAATGATAGAATCCTAGAGATGGAATATGAACACAAAGACTTCATTCAGTGTGTGTGTTGCAGTGAAAAAAATGAGTTAACGTTAATCAAAGCAGAATTCGTGCTGGGCTCAGGCTCTGATAAAGCACCATCAGGCTTTACACATCATGGCTTTAGTGAAAAAACCCCATAGGTTCTCCACCCTGTCTGTTACAGTAGTTGTGATGAGGAATGTTTTCTGCAGTGAACCTTTGGAGGCAAGCTAAAGCCTGAATTACCCTTCTTCAGAGTAGCATTTTATTCCGTTGTGCTGCCACTGTGTCAAACCCAGATTGTATTGTTAAATGCAGGTATTAAATGTAATCTGCCATTTTACAAAAGTACTTTATAATAAAGACAAGAGTTTAAAAAATACATTTCACTGGTGTAACTGGGAAAAGGAAGTTTGTGGATTTATAGCACTGAGCTAAGGACCAGACGGTTTTTGTTGTGGAAGTTTCCTCTGTAGGTGTGAACAAGTTATTTGTGATTATAGGGCTGGTCTGAAGCATTGGGACTTGGTTTCTGCAAGGCTTCACTTCAGGTCCTCTGGGACTCATCCTCACTTTTGCAAGAGCACATCTGTTTTGCAGAGATACTCCAGGCAGACACAGCTGCAATCAGCTGCGTGCATCCTGGGTTTATCTGTTGTTTCTACCTCTGCCCCTGCATGACTGAAAGAGAACAAGGTTACCACCAGCTCCTCTGTCTCTTCTCTTGCAATCTTCTGTCCCTTTCTTATCCTCATTCTGGATGATGCTGTTAGTGCTGAAGGAAGGGGAAGATCTGTGAGAGCCAGCATGAGAGCTCAGGAGAGAGCTTAGGTGTGGAGTGGGTTAATGAAGGGAAAGGGAAGGAGGAAGAGAGATCTTCCTAATCATGCTTCCCAACATACACCTTTCTTAAACCTTAGGAAGAAAGATGACTGAAGGCAAGGGAAGGCACAGGCTGGTTTCAGTCCTTTTTCACACCTATAATTGCTAGTTTATCTGGGATCATTGACACTTAACGTCAGTAGGAGTTTTGGCACTGCTGTCATTGGGAACGGGGTTTCACTCAGCTTTTATCTGCCTTTAGTAATGGATAAAATTAACCACTAAAATTCATGCTTTGTTCAGAATTTGAAAAGTGAGTGTTCTGCTGAGTCCCTGTCAAGTTATTAACAGAATCCTACAAATTATGTCTTTATTCTTGTCCTTGTGCTGAATATTCAGCTTTCAATCAAATACCCATTATATCTTGTAATGACAGCTAGCGGAAGACAAGGATGGCCATGCTCAGCACAGGAAGGTGCAGGTTGCACAGCAGCAGCAGAAGAAAGGAGTCAATTACATCAATAATATCAGAAAAGGAGAAGATAACCAGGGCGGGGATAGCAACTGAAATGTTCACTTGCAGAGCCCAATTAATATGAAAAAACTCCCCAAAGAGTCTGTTTTGTTTCTTTTGTTCTATCTCCATAGTAACCCTAGCAGGAAAGACACTTCCTGGAACTTCACTGATTCCACAGCAGTCCCTTTGTGAGTAACCTCTCCTGTCAGAGGTATCTTTCTGCTTTGGAGTTAATGAATAACTAGAGATACAAGGTCAGGCTCTCAAGTGATGGAAACCAGCATGCCCACCTTTACCTCCTGAGGTGCTTCATTTCATGCTTGGAACATTATGTACTGATAACTTACGTCTTCAGAAAGCCACACTAAAGAAATAACTAGGTTTATAGAACTAACCATTCCTTTGGTATTTAATTTTCCCTTCAGACTCTTTGCCTGAAGTTGCATTGTAGTTTGTCATTACAGTGCAGTCGTTTCTGTTTCTCATAATTAGGAAATTAATGAAGTGAGGAATAATCCACAGGAGCTGGTGAGTTTGTAGTAAACAGATTGTTTTGTTGCATCTGCTGATGCAGAGGAGAGGAAATCTGGCCTCCTGCTCACAGACAAGGAGTGCGGAGGACCCATGTTCTTACAGCTCTGCTTCACGGTGGGTTGCAGATCACTGAGAAACAATACTGGGGTACCATTAACGACTGGTGTTTGTCAGGAGTGGTCCAAAGTCTAATGCACACCACAATACTCTGTCGTCTTACCCCATTCAGTCCTGCCCAGCCCTTGCAGCATACATTGTACAGGGCTTCACAGATGTACCCTGTGCCTGTTCTTTGCTGGAGGGCAGCACCAGGACAGGTAGACAGGGTAATGGGAGGATTCTGGTCCCTATTTCTATCCACACAGTGCATGGGCAGATGCTGAAGCTTGGGACATCTTTGATCCCTTCTGGGCCACTGGCTTAGGTCATCCTTGAGCAGCTTGCAAGGGTACCATCACTGCAGGTAGCATGAATGAGTGGCAGACCTGGGTTTGACTCCATGTGTGAGATGGAGAAGATAAATGTCACCACCAAAGGTATTTTTCTTTAAGCTGTTGAAGTACTCTTTTGAACACCATTGCCTAAAGAATCTGACGAATGCAAAGAACTTCACAACAAAACACAAGAGGAGACCCTTTTGATCACAGGTGCAGACTTTTTCATGGCATCAGAATGTTCCCATGCCTCAAACCTGCAGAAACAAGCTGAAAAAGCCCCATAAGCTTTTTTCCATATGCAGCAGCTGGAAGAGAGCAGGACAAAGCAAGGACGTCACCAAGGCTGGAAAAGATATGTGTTAGATGCAAAGCTTGCAGGAGCCTGGGAAGCTGACAAGCAGCCCTGGTGACCTGACCAGGTCAGGGCCTGGGAGGGAAATTCCTTTTGGATCTCACATCTGGGAGTAATTTTATCCTGAGCATGCAAGCAAGATGTGTGATCCACTCAGCCATGAGATTGGGTATCATCAGGGCACGAACAGCAAGTTAAGGTTCATCTCAAGTATGTCAGAAGAAAGATGAATCTTGCTCCTCCCTTTTATGGATGCACAAGGCACAGGCTTCTTTCCTTGCACTGATTACTGACTTGTGACATACTGTGGGAAAAATCCTCTTCCCAATATGCCTCAAGGGCAGAAGTGAGTTTAACCAACCTTTTTGTATAGCAAATGGTCTTTTAATTCTACAAGCTCTCAACAACTGTCAAACCTCTCTAGCTGGCTAAGGTATGGACTCTTTAAGCAGTGTCTGCTGGCTGTGGGGCAGCTAGACATGTTATTTAAGCTTTTAGATAGACTTCATGCGGTTTGAAATGTTTTGTCTCTTCCTATTGCTCTAGTGATTGATGTGTCTCCCTTTGCACTTACCCGTTACAGTTCTGCTGTGGGCCATCTTCCCCATCTTGCTCTCATTTACCTCTTACCAGCTCAGCTGCTTGGGCAGGTTAGTCTGGTCTGGCAGGTTGGGATATTCAACGGAGTATGTGCTCCTCTGTTTCCGTGTCCTTTTGGGATTGTGGATAGCCAGGCTGGGGAGTTACCAAGTGACTGGAAACAGAAGGAATGTGAGATGAAAAGTTAGATGAGTAGTGTATCTCCTTGCCTTAACCAAAGCTAATCGCACCCGAAGAGTTGAGGCGCTTCTAGAAGGCAGGTGTTCCTAAATGGCAGATTGAAGAAACTGCATATTTGCTCTATAATGTTCCCATAATATACTGTATAATGTGACAGTAGCAGGAATGGAGATGGAGAGATCTCAGCTCCTTTTTTTTCTGAACACCTGCATCTGCACTAATTTAGGTTTGATCCTTGACTGCCTCTTCCCATAACTTATTCACCTGCTTGATCCTGCTTAACTGCAAAAGGATCTGGACTGTTATAATCTGTTATAATCACTTTCCTCTGGCAGATGCATAATGCCCAGAGGGTGCAGTGAGCTCTGTGTGGGAGTGCTGATGGCTCAGATCTCATGCTCACATCTACCTAGAGGATGCAGAGATGGACCTGACTGTACTGTTCAGCTCCGTGAGGTGCTTGCTCCTTCTGGGCATCCTTATGCTCTTACGTCTTGCAGCCTGTCTGAATACTTGTGGGTATGCTGGCTGTGCGCAGAAAAGTGGTGGGTACAATGGCAGATCATATCTTGGCCCCACAAACCAAACATTAGCATGAGTATCTCTAGATACATCCTTTATGAGGCATGAAATACCTCAGGAAGACTATCATTTAGGCTGTCTCCTGTCTGCTTGCTCATGAGTGACCTCATTTATCTTAGGCTACTTTCAGGAGGCAGAGTGTTTAGAGCACATTAAAGCCTTCTATATTGATCCTTCTGAAAAGCTACTGATGGATCAAAGGAAAAGTATCCATTTGTTTTAGTGGCATCTTGCCTGTCTGGTTTTACTGGAGCAGGATAAGAAACACCAGCGAGGCAGTCTATTTAATTTCCAGGGCTGTCAATCATCTGATTTTACATATATTTCTCTATTCTACTAAAAGAAAGTAAGTTCAGTTACATCTCAGGTTACTTGGTGTGTGTGATGAAAACTCAGCATTAGCATTAAGCTAAAAGAATGTATGGCTTTAGTGAAAATGTCACAGCAAGTTGTCTATGCTTCAGCCTCCACGAAGTCTAATATAAAACATGGGAGAGCTACCTGAGGGGTTTCAAAGTCCCGTGACCAGCCATGGCATCTTTCCTGACCTTGACTCTTGGGACAGTATTCTAGATATTTCTCTAGATATTCATTGTCTCCTCAAAAGGCAACTTGTGCTATGTGCTTGTTGTTGAATTCGTTTTCTTCAAGCCATGAGAGTGTATGGACATACATTCTACATGGAAATGCTGCAGAAGAATCATAGAAGCAACCAGGTTGGAAAAGACCTTCAAGATCATCGAGGCCAACCATGCCAAGTCCACCACTAAACCATGTCACTAAGGGCCACAGAAATCATCTTGGTGGACCCAGCAATAGGACTGTGCCAAGTCTAACTAACTAGAGGGACCACACCGATGTGCTGTTTGTTCTGAAAGCAGCAGAAAGTGAATTAAGTCAAACTGTTCTTTCCAATCACACAGTTTACATTGTATTATGCAGTAATATGTTTAGGTACTCCCAGTGCTTTGCATCCCTTTGATCTGTGCAAGTAACAACACAAACAGAGCAGGGGCTGCAGGAAATAATACTGCCTTGTGTGCCATTGTTTGCAGTGAGCGTGACCTCATGGATGGCATTTCAGATGGGTCTGCAATACAAGGACCTTGGCTGTGTCAAGAAACAGGTACTGCAGAATGCAAATAGTAAAACCACTTGTTCTGCTGTTTTCCGGTGGGATGACGTACAGAGGACAAGGTGTTTTGGGTAAACTTTGAATCAAATGAAAAATGTAATCAAAGTACTTAACATCACAAGTACAACCCTGTGGGACTCTGGGCTGTAAAGTAAGCTAAAGGGCAGCTTTTCTTTCAATACCTCAAGCTGATTCTTAACTGAAGTAACACGTGTCAGCATAGGTTATCAGCAGAATTTTAGGGAATTTTCCTTCAAACTAATGAAGCAAAAAAAGCTCAAAGTGCCAGAGAAGTCCATAGTCCCCGGCTTCTATTCCTCGCCACTTAGGCACACCCTGCATGAACAAGAGGTGTCAGTTGGTCATGTCTCATTGTGTTCTGATTTTCAGGGGATGCACCAGCATTTTCAATGACCTGATGATCTGCTCATCATCTGCTATGTTTCCTTTGCCACCCAGGGACACACTCTGGCAATGGAGAATGTGTCTGTGTCAGCACATGGAAAAGCACGTATGATCTTCTTGACCATGGGGAAGAGGAGGTGGATCTGAACAGTGGACCATTGCTTCTTGGAGCAAGCGGTGATGCAGCGAGCTGCTCAGTGATGGTGGGAGCCATCATCACACATTCTTGGCCAGACTACTATGTATTTTGGGTGAAACGAAGTGATTTTATTGATCTCTGAAGATGCTGCTTCTATTATTTTCAAGTTTAATAGGGAATTAATTTGCTCTCCAATAGATGAGTATCCAGAGTAAAACCTCAAAATAATGGGTTAAAGTGAAAAGAAGAAACTTGACAAAGTAAATAACAACTTTCTCTAATCCTTAGCCCAGCTTTAGAGATAAAACTGCCCTGAAGAGTAATTCATGTACATAGCTAGAAATGTTCTTTTATAGGAAGGGTGGTCTTCTAGCTCAAAAGTTACTACTGCTACTTAAATAAGACAGCATTAAACAAGAAGACTCACAGGCTCTTTGGTAGCTCATACCAGGTCCCAAAGACATATTGAATTGAAATCAGCATCTTGGATTTTATCCATGACTTGAAACGGTCGGTGTCTCCTGGAACAGAGGGGTCGAAGACACACTTGCAATTCAATTACAGAAGTGAAATTCAGACCCATGGGGTCAGCTTGGGAAAAGGTCGGAGACCACCCCAGATCTCAGTTGACTCGGTTTTCATACCATTGTCCTTATTTGAGATCAGTTTTCTAGCCTGGCTGTGTATTACCTTCTGTTGCTGTGATCCAGTCCTAATGTAAGATAAACACAGATAACGGAGACAAAGCCTGCATAGAAAAAGGCATGTTTGGACGAATGCCCAGGTACACCCAACACTCCTCTTTCTCCGTGAGCAGGTCAGGCTATCGTAATACTTCTGGTTTGTTATGTACTTCTATTACAGGTGGCAGCTGAATCCTGTCAGTTGGGTACATGGATAAACTGTCACTTTTGGTTCTGGTTCCTTTCCAGGGATGAGGTAGGTTGTTACCTCAGTCCTCACTGCACCGAGGCATTGCCAGGTGGCTCTCACCCAAGACCAGGGCTCACCTGAAAACTGGGTCCTTTGTTCCAGTGCCCTTCCTGGAGTCAGACAAGGAACAAATAATCAGATTGTTGCTCACTGACAGCCTGTTTTCCTTAGAACACACCCAAAGAGACCGAGATCAAAAGGTTTGACAACTGGGTTTTGTTTTTTCCAGATCTCCATCTAGCCTCCAATATTTTTGGTGTAATTAAATTGCTGTGCTCCTAAATGGAGACAACCACATATGCAGTTAACTGCATGAGTGTTTTACTCTAAATGGGATGTATGTCCATGAATGGATACATAGAAATATTGATTTCCTTTGTTTGGGAAACGCTTTGCTTGTGGGCTAGCAGCCAAATTGCTCTGTCACACCAGTGAGGAGAGCTGGAGTGTACAGGCTCTTGAAAACTGAGTGGTTCCTGTTAAAGCCAGACAACGTGGTTCGTTTGCTCTGTGGGTATCGATCAATGCACTTCACTTGTTCATCAGTTCTCTAACAGTGTAGCTGTGCTGTGGTTTAGCCCAGCAGGCAGCTGAACCCCACACAGCTGTGTGATGGGGGAAGAGGATCAGAAAAAAAGGAAAACTCATGGGTTGAGATAACAACAGTTTAATGGCACAGGACAGGAAGGGAAATAATGATAATAATATAGATATAATAATAAGAATAATAATGATACAAGAATATGCATCATGACACCATATGGTGTGGAGCATCCCTTTGGTCAGTGAGGGTCAGATGTCCCGGCTGTGTCCCCTCTAAGCTCCATGTGCACCCCCAGCCCCCTCACTAGTGGGGTGGTGTGAGGAGCAGAAAAGGCTTTGGCTTTGTGTAAGTGGTGCTCAGCAGTAACTAAAACATCCCTGTGATATCAGCATTATTCTCATCCTAAATCCAAGACACAGCACTGTACCAGCTACTCGGAATAACACTAACTCTATCCGAACTGAAACCAGGGCAAGCTGGTGTCTTCTATTCTGAAGCTCTTCATGATAACTGCATTAAGGGTAACAAAAAGAATGAAGGGCTCATCTAGGGCTGCCTGTGTCTCACCTCCATTAAAACATGATGATTTCATGTGTCAAACAAGAACCCATCCAGGCTTCCTGAAACCTAAAATATGAAAGAAAGTGTGTTATCAACAGCAGCCTTTCTTTACCAAACTCAGCTTGTTCAGTTGTCCTTAAAGTTCAGTGGCAGAGATTAACACAATGGCAGGCTGTGGATGTTGTCAGATTTGAGTGATTCTGGTTTCAGGAGGTAAGGAACAGACTTCCAATGTCAGATTGTAAAATCCACTCTGCTGGCACCGGCCAGAGATGCTGGTGAGCGTGATCCATCCTGTAACTGTACCAAGACAGCTCAGAGATCTGATTTCAGGCATTTTGGATTCAGTAGAAAACAGCTCACTCAGTGCTCTAACCTGCACACTGTTATTACAGAGCATGGGTTCCTGGGGTTTTATGCAGCACAATGATGCTGCACATTCCTGTGGTCCAGTCTGGTGTCTTGAGTGCCTACAAGCGCATCCACAGGAGCCCGTGGAGGCATTCACCAGGCTTCAGGTAGCAGCATGCTAATATTGCTACCTATAATGAAGCCCATAATGTCTTGGGTACAAGGAGTGGGTGGGATTAGGTAAGGGCATCGGGTTCAGCAGGCTATTACAAGTGCAGAAGGGAAAGTGCAATGAATTTGCATCCTGAGGTAGTAATTAATGTCTGTACATGGCCGAGGACAGGCAGGTGGAGAGGTTTTATCTTTTTTCCTCTCTTTACTGATTTCCCCTCTACAATCTTGATGGTTTAGCCGAAGCATTGTGTATTGAGCATCTGTTTTGTTGCCTATTTCATGTCACTGCTTTTACACTGTCTTGGCTTTGGGGCATTAAAGCTTTCAATGAAGAGGAAGGTAAAGCTGGGCTTTGATGTTCTCTTTGCACATTGTTTCCTTAGTGTCCTTTATCTATAGCTAGAGATTGAAGTCCAGATGGGAGGATGGAATCTATGCTCACCTGTATTAGCAGAAGGTGACAGCAGACCCAGCCCTGCTCCCCTGCTTCTCCCTGCTACAGCCGAAGCCAGATTCAGACAGCTAAAGCAAGAACAATATGAATTAGGATGGTGCTAATATGTAAAAATGACAGTCCTAATTCCCTCCCTTGCATTAGACACTGACATTAGGGAAAGGCCCACTCTACATTCCCCTAACTGCAAAGCATATTAATTTGGGGGGGACTCTCTTTTATTGTACCTCTTGAAGGAAATGACTGTACTGAATATACAATCAATGTTGTGTCGTGTCTGTGCTGCACAATAATGTAGATGAAGAATGAATATGCCTAAGCCTTTAGCATAATTTATCCATGCTTCTAGCCAGTTATTTTTAGGATGAGATGAATCATAGCCTGTTTCTGCCCACTGACTATAAAAGGAGCCTAAAATGCCCATCTCAGATGCCAGTGTTTTTTGTAACTGTTTTTGTTGCACTACTTTTCCTTAATACAGTTTCACATTTATGCTTGTTTAGAACAAGCTGTTTGTAAACCAGGAGGCATCAGATCTCTTATGCTGAAACTAAACACAGAATTAGTTTATTTTATATAATAAAACATGATCTGGAGAGGGAAAAAAAATGTGTAGGTGATAGAGCAATCCACTCAAAGGTCTCCAGAGTTGTGGCTTCCTGAGGTGGGTGCTCTGGCAGCTCTTGTGTGCAGGTACTAGGGCTCTCCCTGCCCATCTTCTTGCCAGTGGTGACCCTTTCCAACTCTCCAGGCATTTCCCAACCCCTGTTCTTCTGACCCATTGTGCTGAAGTGAGCTGAAGTTACTTGGAGGGCTTGTTTCCATCCCTCTGGGCTCCACTCACAGCAGGGAACCACCACAGAGGTGAGGTGCCTGCAGTATCAGCATCCCTCTGGGGCTTGATGGACCTGGTCAGAGGGTGCATGAGGCAGGAGGCTGCAGCAAGGCTGCATCCTGCAGGAGCTCACATGGGGAAATCACGAGGTAGGATGGTGCTGGCAGAAGGGCACACACTGAACAGCACAGATGTGGCCAGCTGTTGTTGCTTCATGGGTGGTTTAACAGCATCTGGCAAGGTCACTGCAGATGTGCTGGACCAGTGGCTCCACAGCCTGAGGAAGGAGTTTCCTCCAGGGCTGATCCCAGGGGAGGATCAAACCGGGCTCAACATGAGTGTGCAGCCAACCACCCTTCTCTGCCTAAGCAAATCAATGGTAAACAACATTAGAAGCTCACTAGGGCAGGGACCAACTCTCCTCCATCTTTTTTTCTGCTTTCTTTCTAACATTGTCATAGTAGAGATAATGGTGATGTTATTAAAACATATGACAAGATTGGTGTAATATATTATTTTCTGACTGAAGGTATTGGTATTTATGGATGTAAGGCACAGAATGCTGTAAATAAATTAATTTCAATGTGTGTAAAAATGTTTTTATTTTGTAAAACAGTTTATTTTTGGTTAATGACATAATTCATTATTGTTTATCTTTTGTTATGTAAATTAGAATCATAGCATCATAGAATTATTGTGTAATATTTTGTAAAATTATCTTTTACCTTTTTTGATAAAGGAATTAATAGATCATAATTTCACACTAGTCATTAAGCTGACTGGGACAAGTTTAGTAGGACTGATTTTGCATTCTGATGCTGCATACTCTGCTGGACAAATGAAAAGCAGTTAACTATAATTAACCTTCAGATCCACTGTTAGCTGTCAAAACCAGGAAAACCAGCAGACTGCACTACTAGCTGCACCGAAACTCCATCAGTCCCACTGGACCCATGAAGAATGAATAATTTTAGGCTTTTCTCCATATTTCCATTTTCTCCATGCACTTTTTCCACGCTGCAGGACAGATCGCGTTCACACTGCCAGAGAGGGGGAGGAAGGCTCACTGCAAGCTTCAGGGTTGAGAAATAAATACCAGAAAGGCAATATCAGATGACAGAGACCATAAAACAGGTAGAACAATGGGGGTTTTTATTTGCATTACCCAACATTTGGATTTAGTAGTGGGAAGGAGGGGACCTCACCGGTTTTGCTGTGGGTGGCTCGTAAGGCTGAAGCTCTAAATCAACGCTTGGAAACACAAAAGCAGCCTTGTGCAGAGTGCTCATCCCCGGTTGCAGGCAGTCATTATCTCTGAGAGCATGTTCAGAACTTGTGTAGGAGTTTTCCTCTGCCAAGAGAGTATTTTGAGATGTCTGGTTTTTGACATCCCATTTTCTTTGCGTGCTCCATCTCCTTGGCTTCGCTTCCTGAGGCAGTTCTGTCAGGCACTTGCAAGTCTTCTGATTCAAGGGATTTGTAAATCTAACCAGGGTGAAACCATGCTAAAAACATGGTAGAAAAGGCTTTCTATTTTTTGGAGTGAAAATTATTTGTATTTTTTAAATTAAAAATGTAAATACAAGTTTAAATACAATTAAAAAGAACAAAACCTCACAGCTGTGAGTTGTGTTGGTGGCCTCTTGAATAGCTCAGAATTAAGAACAAGGTACCAGGATTACTTGGATGCACAGCACCAATGTGAACCTCTGTGCATCACCCACCTCTCCCTGGCAAACACCAAGCACTTCATCGGGCACCCTGACATTCTTAGCCTATCAGCAACCTCTTTGTTACTTACAAGTAGATGGTTGCTGCTGTTTATCCCCTTCTTTTACACCAGCACAGGGAAGAAAGGGAGGAGAAAGAGGCCTGTAGAGAAGGTCTGAAGGCAGTGCTTAAGAAATGCTGTTTCCATTGCTATTGGTGTGCACAGCATTGTACTCCCTCTCTCACTGCGGCTCTCCTTCCTTTTCTCCAGCTTATGTTCCTCTCAGCACTAGAAACATCTGCTTGCTTGTCTGTGGCAATAGGTTTTAAATCTGCTCAAATTATTTGGTGCCTTTAGCAATACTGTGATTTGTTTCATATCAGTATTGTGCAGGAGGAGAATGTGAAGCCCATTGCGATTAACTGAAGGACTCTTTGGTTTATGTCTGTGCAGAAAGATCTCTCTAAAAATCACTGTAGGCTGAAATGGGATCTTGAAAGGAAGCACCTCGGGCTGTTTCCTGTTGCTGACATTTTGGTGGGAGCTATTTGGATGGGATGGCCCCTCTGCCCTGTCCTAATCCCTGTTTGGGGGATTATGGCATTGTGCTTCCTGAGGGCTATTGGCTGGTGTAATCCCCTGCTATGTGAGAGATTTGCTGTAGGATGATGCTGAAATGAAAAGCAGTATTTTTACTCAAAAGATGCTGTTTTGCTGCAGCAGAGCTGTTACGGCGCAAGCTGCTTGCTTGGCTTCTTTTCTCTTCTCTCAAAAATATGATCCGAAACAAGTGCCTCCAGCAAGAACAAACGTGTGTCTGTTCTTAAGCTTCTCCAGAAGCATAAAAAATGGGTAGAAGTGACATTTTAATGAATGTGTGTTACCTGCACTTGTCACACTGGCATCAGAAAATCAGTCATGACATGTATTTTAACTTTTGTCCATATTAGGACTAATGTCCTTTGAACCAAATTAAACAGAAATTGAGTTTGTTCATGGAACTAACTGTATGTGGTAGTAACTGCATCGAGATATAGCATACTTAGATATGCCTCAGCTTCCCCAGTTTATCACAAAAAAGGAGATAATAATTTTATCACAATAAAGGAGGTAGTTTCAGTACTGTTTTTAGTACTGAAATATCCCTTTCATTTCAGAAAAGTCTCCTCTAACTTACACTGAAAAAACAGATCAGAACTGTGTCTGTTCTCTCATACTCCTCACATGGGTATAAAATAAAGCTGGCTAAAAAGATATATTCACTTATATCACCAGAATAAAGACACATATGAGGTTTTGGTGGACTTCTTTGTATAATGCTGAGGAGATGGTGAATTGGACTTTTGCTTCTGTCACAGCAGAACACAGGTTGAACCTGTCAACAGGTACCTGTAAACACAGGGGTAGTGCAAAGTGGCCACACGCTGCCAGAAGATGAAGCTCAGAGTCCTTCCAGTGCCTGGAAATGAGTCATTTTCTATGCTTTGGAGTTAAATACAGGAATCATTAAGCATCTGTTGCTACCTGACGGGTCTTTTTCTGAGGAAGCACGGCCTTGTCTCCAGTGCAGTGTAGAACATCAAGGGAATATTGGGGTTTTATGCTACGTTCACCTGGCTTGTCGGCAGTTGCTGCATGGTCACCTGCCAACAGCTACAGAGCTGCCTGCCAAGCATTCAGACATTGTAGTTGATAACAGCAAGGGAAATCCCCATCTAGTACATGGCAATATCATATTGCACCTCTTCCTAACAGGCAGGAGTTAATTCTTTATCTACAGCTTCTGTTTGTGGTGAAACAGAAGGTGGCACTGCCCCGCTGTACATGCACTTGGAGTCTTACACATACCAGGTTTCCACCACTAGCACGTCTGTTGCCATAAGACATGACAAAAACAAAGCAGGCAATTCTGTGCGCACAGGCTGGGTGATGAAGGGGTTGAGAGCAGCCCTACTGGGAAGGACTTGGAGGTACTGGTGGGTTCAGAGCTGGACGTGACCCAGCAGTGTGTTCTTGCAGCTCAGAAATCAACTGGATCCTGGGCTGCACCAAAAGGAGTGTGACCAGTAGGACAAGGGAGGTGATCCTAACCCCTCTACTCCACCCTTGTGCATCATCCCCCCCCCCCCCCCCCCCCAGTCCTGCATTCAGCTCTGGGGCCTCCAACACAAGAGGGATGTGGAACTGTTGGAGGGAGTCCAGAGGAGGGCACAAGGATGCCCCAAGGGCTGGGGCACCTCTGCTATGGAGACAGGCTCAGAGAGCTGGTCTTTTTCAGCCTGGAGAAGAGAAGGCTTGAGGGACCTTTCCAATGCTTGAAGGGGGCTTACGAAAAAGGAGGAGAAAGACTTTTTACCAAGGCCTGTAGTCACAGGAGAAGAGGCAGTGGCATTAAACTGAAAGAGGGTAGGTTTAGACTGGATGTAAGGAAGAAGTTCTTCACTATGAGGGTGCTGAGGCGCTGGCACAGGGTGCCCAGAGAAGCTGTGGCAGAGAAAGCACTGTTCAAGGCCAGGTTGGACAGAGCTTGGAGCAACCTGCTCTAGTGGAAGGTGTCCCTGCCCATGGCAGGGGCTGGAACTGGATGAGCTTTAAGGTCCCTTCCAACCCAAACCAGTCTGGGGTTCTGCCTTTTCCAGAAACGGTGACACCCAGAGTGCCCTTGCACTGAACAAAATGAGGGCTTTGGCTGCAACCACACTCTGTGAAGTCTGGGACAAACAGACAGCAGAGGGAGATGCGCTGTGCTCCTCATTGCTAACCTTGTTGTGAACAGAAACCGAACATTTGTTTACCAAAGCCAGGTTTGATTTTACTTTTTCTTGTAGCAAATCATTCTGCTTTCATGGGCTTACTGGCTTTTAAAAATAGTTGTTGTTTCAGTTGTGTTTAACCAGTCTGATCCCTCGTAAAGTACTGGATTTTGAGTAGCACATACGTAGATTTATATATAATCACTGCTTATTGGTGGCAATAGGTGGGGAAAATGAATACTAGAGTAGTGCAATACGTTTTACAAATACATTGTAAAATGAGATGAAAACTGACAAAAATGGTGAGAGAGATGTAGTGCAGGTGAAAACAGGAGTTTAAGAGCTGTGTGACAAGCCCACTGTATGGAAAAGGCAGGGAAAGTGGGGATAAGGGACTGAAAATGTATTTAGAGGTGCCTTTCTCACCTAGTGCTGTGCTCTCAGCTGCACATGCCTCTCATGAGCCGAGACATGACTAGGTCCCCTAGATGGTGTTACAGCACTGTGATTCCTGGTTACCTCCTACTGCTTGTTCTGCACTCTCAAGGGACCCGCTGGTACAACAGCAACATCCTGAGAATGCTTTTCCTTTGGAGGGGTCGCATCATGTTGGCAAATGCCATGCAATCCAGCCAGCAAGGATTGGGTTGTTCTGCTCAAGTAATAGTGTGAAATGCAAGCAGGTTGGTTGTAAGCCAAAGTGTGCTGATTTGATAGCTGTTTCTCAGTGGTGTCTGTGTGTCCTTTAAGTCTTGTTTTCTAAAGTAAATAAAATGCTTCTGCAGAAACAGAGGCTTGTTTGTATTGGAGATCTGGCCATGCAGCTCATGTGCCAGATTTCTGGGTGGACAAGCTCTCATAGCTGAGAAATCCCAATAGAAGAGCAGATAGTAAGTTCACAAATGGAACTTTCACCATAAATTGCATATTCCTGTGTGTCTCCATTGTCTAGAGTTGCCTATCAAGTGTTTGTGGCTTTCAACCCCCAGGGAGAAAAGTCTGCTACTGGAGAAAGGCTGGATCTGTCCATGTCTGGGTTACAAAGGAAGAGGGATTGCCACTTACCACCCCCCCGCTGCTGTTTGCTCATGTAGTCAGATTAAGTGCTGAAAACAAGGACATCATCTCCCTCTCGGCTGCTGGAGCTGCAGGTCTTCAGGGAATGATGCCAAGTTTCCTCTTGATCAAGTGCAGCAGCTCTCAGAAGTGGCAGTCCATGTTTCATGTTGGAGGAGGTTGTTTGGGAAGATCTCTTGTGATGAGGTTTGGTTTGTTGTGGTTTTTCTTTCATAACTTGATTGGTTTTGTGTTTTTCCTTAACCTTTACTCGGTGCTGGTGATCTGTCAGAGAGCAGTGAAGTGCATCTTCTGGGCAGCTCGCTGCTGCCATAGAGCAGAGCTTGCAGACCTGTCTAAAGCGGGAGCCAAGAGAGCAGTGGGGTTTTGTACAACACATCCCAACATGTGAGGTGCCTCTGTTTGCTTATCAGGGTTTGCTGGTCTCCATACTTCGTCACAGGTAATAGCCAGTACTTGCATTCCTGTGCCTTTTTCATCCAGCAGCATGCAAAGACCTTTCACATGCTTTTACAATGAAAGAAAAAGACCTCAAAATCTATGAATGACAACTGAAGGCAGCTGCTTTTCTCAGCCTGATTCTCTCTCCAGTCATGTGTTTACTTTCGGTGTGCTCCCCACTGAGGGAGCAGCAGCCAAAACCCACACTGATAAAAAAAGGGACCAGCCTTCTCTTCCTTTAGATTTTCTCTCTGAAGATGCTTCTTCCCTACCACAGCTGTTGAGCTGCGTTTTCATAATGGCACATTTTGAATGACAAAACAAGGGTGACAGCATCTGCAGGTGACAGTGTCTTCATGCCCCAAGCAGTAGCCTCACTGGTACAGGGCATTCTTTCCTCTTCATGTATTTTCCCCAGGACTTCACAAACCCAGAGCTCTGTTAGGTTTTAAACTGCTTGGGGCACTCACTGCTGGGCTAGTGATGCTGTCGAGTCAGAAGTAGGTGCTGCAGCCTAATACCTGCCTGCCTGCTGAGGCAGTGCAATGTCTGTGTGTGCCCTTTACTGGTCTGAGCTGTGAAACAGCATCACTCAGATCAGCGTTCCTGCAGCTCCAGGTGTCCACCTGGACCATGCACATGTGGGCAGGTGGAGCTGTTATATGGATGGGCCACAGAAGGTTCAGTTGTGGTGACCTGACCTGCAGTTGAGCTCAAACTCCCAGTGGAATAATAGGGATGAATTACACATCTTAACACAAAGTTAAATACAGTTTGTACGGTGCAGCCTGTCCTCATAACAGAGATGCTTCACACCTCTGATGATCTCTGTGGCCCTCCTGGGGACTTGCTCCCACAGGTCCATGTTTGAACAAGGGGTGTGTGTATGCAGAGCCTCAGTTTCTAGGGTCATAATAGCCAAAGTGACTGCTGCCATCTGAAGAAGCTGCTGTTGGGCACGCTACAGTGTGCAGGTATTGCTGCAGCATCATTTATAAACTCATTCTGGAAGTAATTTATTCCTTTTAAGAATGAGAAAACCCCCAAAATCAGTTATAAAACCCCCAACAAAATAACAAAAACCCAACCAACCAAACATCAAACAACACCAACCAAACAAGAAAACAACAGACTGAGAGGTTTCTGAGTATTATGCTTGACAGATGTGGTATCACACCGGTGCCTGGTCCTCATCTCAGAAGATGAGCAGCAAACTGGTATCTGCAAAGTCAGTGCCGGGGTGGATGTGTTTACTGCACGTGTCTTTGCTCAGACTACAAGTGCTGAGCGCTGGGTGGCATTCCCAGGGGAGGGCAGCCGCACGTGGATGCTGCTGCACAGCTGGGGTTACTGCCTTCTTTACTCAGGCACCCATCTGTACTGCGTGTGAAGAAGATGCAGCCTGACATCTGGCCCTTAGGGAGGGGAGATGGGGAAGGAAGTGAGCGTTGACGGCTCAGAGATCAGACACCTTAAAGCAGTCAGTGTGGGTACTGGTACTGGGGTGGCTGCCGAGGAGAAGGAGCTGTGTTCTGCCCTTGCAGCCTGCGCTGCAGGCTGTGCTCCCATGGCTAGGCTGTGACTGGTGTTTGGAGTAGCTGATTGAAAGCTATGTAAGGCATATTTGTTAGTTATGTAGATGTTGAGAGGCTGTGGAGGGAACAGGGTGGAAGTGCAGGGGTGGCAGCTATGGGAGCACCATGTCCTGCTACATTTCTAATGAAGCAAATTTGCTTTATTTCCCCCACACAGCATGGCTAAAACCATGCTGCATTTGCTCCCTGGCCTGGAACTGTTACCATCATGGGGGTCTCATTCCAGTTCTTTGGCTCGTTTGATCCTGGCAGGATTTGTCACCAGTTTATTCAGCACAGTCCATTTAGGCAGATATCTTCAGCTCTGTTGTAAGGTTCTCATTTTCCAGCTGTCATCTTGTATAAAAAAGACATTTGCTGGACAACCAGGTCAGTCAGACTTCATAAATTCATCCAGTTTCATGGGATAAACTGTGTATGTGCTTAAAAGCGTGGAAAAACCTCAAGCATGAGATGATGTGGAAGTGGAGCACTGCACCACCACCTTACCACCATCCCTGGAGAGGGATGTGGGTGCTGTGAGATTTATATATGGGTCTAATTATAATACTCCTTGAGTAATAAAACTGAAAGCTTCTGAGGCAATCAATGTAAAGAGGCCAGAGCAGAGAGCAGGGAGTGTTACCCCCAGGAATACCTGACCACACTGTCCCCCTGTACCAGTAGGAAGACCAAGCCATAGGCAACCTCTTCCTCTGCAGACTGGATGCTGGAAATGTGTCAGCCTTTTCTTCATGTAGGTCCCAGGGACATGGCGATCTGCCAAGTGATGGAGGAGGCTTTAAGAGGTAGACTTGACCCTGGTGCATAACCAGTGCAAGGTGCCTGCTCCTTGGGTCACTGTGTGTCCTGCTGGTGCTTTGGCACTGCACAGCCTGAAGACAGAAGGGTCTGAGTGTGGGTGTTTTGACTGAATCACATGAAGTAGCTGACATGAGAGAGCACTACAGAACTAATTGGCTTTTCCCATCCATCAATAGATCAAAAATCAATCCTATCTTGTTTTCTAATTGGTCATTTGAGGGTGGATTAGCCACACATCAAAACATTTCTTGGTCTTCAAGACATGTAGACAATTAGTTAGACAATACGTTTTGTTAGTGTATTAGTAATAGAAAATGTTTGCCTCTATGTTATTGATACCTCAACAGTAAATCTGGCTTTTCTTACTGTTTCTCTCCATCTTAATTATTAGAAAAAGGTCTTTCAGCACTGTAGAAGTCCAAACATGAGCATAATTGGATTGCACCATTTGATTTCAGGTGAACCATCACCCATTATTGGCCTCACTACTGAAATCTGCCCATTTGGTTTGACTTCCGTTCTTGGGAATGTCACGGGCTAACTCTTGCTTATGACCATAAACCCAACCATTTTATTCAAAGCCTCCAACAGCACTTAAGAATTGTGCAAGATGCAGGAAGTTGCATCAGGCATTATAAAAATCACAATGTATAGCATTAAATATTGCATTAGCAGCTCATCCAAACCAGTTTAGCACTAAATCACTCCAAATTTAAAGGTGTTGTTTCACCGTTCACATCACTCCTAGTGACTGATGCCAGTAAAGACCCCATCAACACAGAAGGCTGGGTAATGGGGTTGGTGGCCCACCCCAATTCCAGCATCATGAGGTAAGGCTTTGCTAACAGTGCTGCTATTATTGCCATGTCTGCCTTCCTTATTAGGGCAGTCTGAGGTTTAATTTGGACTTGGGCTGCCTCAAATGAATCAGATCATCACTGAACTGGAAGATGGCAAAGTCCTTACTGGTAACACTCGCAGCTGATCCAGACGTCAGGAAATGGGTAAGATGAGGGAGGACAGCCTGTGGATGCCCAGATTACCTCCAGCCATGGCCAAATTCTCACTGAAGAGCAGGAGGTAGAGACCCATCTGGTGAGCTGGTTATACAGTGTGGGGCTTTGCTCCTGCCTAAAAGTGTGTAGCTTTGGGGGGACCTAAGAGCAGCCCCAGGTACCTACAGGGAGGGCATAGGGGAGCCAGAGCCAGGCTCTGCATGGTGGTGCAAGGCAGGAGGACAAGGCAATGGGCATGAGCTAAAAAATGAGAGGTTTGGATGGGTGTAAGGAGAAGCTTTCTCCCCATGAGGGGGGGTCAGAATTGGATGATCAAGGTCCTTTCCAACCCGAACCATTCTATGATTCTCAAGGCATACTAGTTTCTGTAACCATTTTGTGAACACATTAAACTCAAACCCAAGCCATATACCTGGTCTGAATGAAGACGTGCATGACTATTTTTAGCATTTATTCATTTAATGAAACTTGTCTTGCCCTAACTACTTCATAGAAGTTCTTTTATTTTTAAAATTACACATCTATATTGAAATTCCAATATGGAACTTGCTGACAGAGTCGTTAGTTGCATTGCAAAGGCTGCATAGCAATCCATGTTAACTTTTTTATTGCTTTAGGATGATCACAGCTTATTAAAAATAGAAGGTGTTGCATATAGACCAATTTCACCCATGTGGTGTTAGGTTTTAAAGGCAATGCCTAAGACATGTCCCACCTGGAAAGGAAAAATACAACTGTGGAATTTCACTTAAAGCAATCCATATAAATCGTATTCCACAGTTTCTCACAGCAGTTCTGTGTTGTTGGCAACACAATTTTAGAGTGTAGTAATAACCTTAATGGCCAAGAAGCTCTATTAAATTGGTATTACAACAGGTAATATATTCTGAAATCATACACGGAAGAAGTCTGCATTTGGATATTTCATAATGTTTGAAACCAGAATTGAAAGCCTCCTGGAGAAGAAAGACTTCCTTAGGATATAAAGAGGGATGCCACAAGTCTCATAGAGGTATCTGAGCTGTGAGTTAGGAGGCAGGGGAGGTGAATGTGAAGCAAACAGCAGAGATAGAGGCACTCAATGTGAGTGACACTGTGACCATTGCACAGCAATGCATGAACAGGAACATGAAATTCCTTAGATTTTCATGTTCATGTTCATGCATTCCTTAAATTCCTGCCCATACAGCCACTGCATCTGAGGAATTTCACATTCATGAGCACAAGATGCTTCTCCACCTCCTGCAGCGCTGGTTCAGCAAGCAAAAGCAGTGCTGCCTGCATGGAACCTCCTTCCTGATACCCAAGGGGTCCAGGGAAGCCTTTGGGAAGCTGAATAAGATGCAGTTTTCTCCATGCAGTTCCTGGTGAATAGGAGGTTTCATGTGGAGCATGGGCTGGGCTGGAATGGAATGGGATGGGATAGGATGCTCTGCCCAGGCTGGCACTGGGCACAGGGAAGCCTTTCTCTTGCTGGAGCTGCCTGGAGGTCCTCAGGAGTATGGGGTGCATTTCTCTTCCTCTGTTACGGTTCAGAGGAGAATGAAAACATTGGTGAGGGCTGGCTGGAAGCGTGGCTTTGGAGCCTGGGCCATCTGGGACCATTCCCTATGGAACAAGACAAAAGCCTGCAAAAACAAACATTTAAATATATTTGCATATCTGCACACACACACACTTTGGTGAAACAAAAAAAAAAAACCAAATATTTAAATCCTTGGTCTCTTGTCTTGGAAGATGGCTAAATATAGAAAGCATCACAGCAAGCATCCCACCAGGTACCAGCCTAGCATGCAGCCCAGCATGCAGCCCAGCAGGCATCACTGCAGGCATCTCAGCAGGCAGTCAGAGGCAGGCCTCACTCCACATCATCTCACCAGCACATCACAGCAGGAACCACAACAGTGTGGTGCTTTGCTGCCAGCCCTGCTTTGGGGACAGAGGGATGAGGAAAGCAGGGCCCTTGTGTGGGCAGAAGCAGGCAGCATGGGTGACTGCTCACCCAGCAGCATGAGTGGGATGAGGAAGGGCTCAGGAAGGGAGAAGCAGCAGCCTCTGAGAACATCCAGTTATTGTATTGGTGGCAAGAAGTGCCCCAAAGATGTCATGCCTGCTCCTCAGCTGACTTTTAAGGAGCTTTATGTATGTATTTATAGGAGCTTTATGTATGTTTTGTCCAAAAATGTGAAAAATTGTCTTTCCTTCCATCATCTGTCATGTTCCCAAAATAGAGTTTTCATAGTAAAATCAAGCCTCTGGCTGAGCACGCAGAACATGACCTTGGGTGGCCCTTCCCCATGGGCAATGGGGAGAGCAGCCCTATGACAGCACCGTGTAGCAGCAGTGGTGTTCCCTTGGGGCTTGTCTCTTACAGAAAAATAGAGAAAAGGAAGAAGCAGTGATGCAGATAAAAAAATGTGCATTTACTTGTCTCAAATGCTCCTTTCACAGGATCTGGTTGGCTTGTGAGCACCCCATGCCCATGAACGCTGGGATGGAGCAGCCACAGGGAGCCAAGCCTGGAGCTCCCTGACTGACTTCTCTGTCTGGTGATGGGAGCCTCACACCATGAAGCTGATTTTCAGAAATCTCACTGGAATCTCCAGGCTGCCAATGCAGCCTTGCTCCAATTCTCTCTTGCATTAAGGAAGGGAAAATATGTGGGTTCATATTTAAAATGAGGAATAATCTGTTCTCTGAATTAGGACCTTGTGTGCCCAGTGGAAAACAGCATCAGGAATTATGATATTCAAATGATTATTCTGGTGTCCAGGGGCAAATACCTCACTAATGCCCTAAGATGTGGGGCATAAATAGAGCACGTCTTACTCTGCAGGCACACATATTTAACTTCCTTGTCCTTTTCAAGGTCACTACTCCATTTACAGAATTTATTTTACTGTCTGTTTACAAGAGATTTCAAAGAGGTCTTTATTAAATGAGGGGTTTTGCATCATGGAAGTATTTTTGATACAAAAATGAACACCGGATTACTAAAAATACGTAATGTTGATCCTTTTCCTGAGGTCATTCTGTTGTTAATCGTGATACCGATGTAGCCTGGGTAAGGAAACAGGCACTGGCACAGATGGTTTGGAAAATAAACCCTGATGTTGATGTAGTGCAGTGCAGGAACAGATGAGCACATTGAAACACGCTGACACATTGGGCTGGAAACAGAGGAAATGCTCCAGGCCTTGCTCTGGGCTTGGTTTGTACAACTCAAGAGGGTCATTATGTTCCCTCTGTCTCCCCACCACAGTTACTTGAAGGAGGACTGTGCTGCAGTGCAGAGCTGGGGCTGAAGACATGGTTTGCAATGATGAACTAGGACTAAACCTTGTTGTGTGGGGAGGTTGTACATTTCCAGTCCAGCCTTGCGGGACAGCAGTGAGTTTCTCTCCAAACTGTTTCCACATTGAAAGCACAGCATTTGGCTGTGCAAATATGGCACTAAACCCTTCTGAATTATATGCACTATAAGCATTGCTGTTCAAGTGATGAGCCTAAAAAGATCATGTCAGGCCTTTCAAATGGCAGTATTTTGTGGATTTCATGTTTATATTTCAAATGTTAGGACACTAACAAGCTGGTAACTTCATTTATAGATGGTTTGGCTGGTGCTGGCATCCAGTATTTGTCCACCTCCGCCGTTTCCTGTATTGAACAATCTCCCTGTGTTTCATCCACATGCTGGGGCAAGCTCTTTCTCTAGCTCTTGCCCACAGGGTGGTTATAGGAGAGCTGAGCTATCTGTGACTATGAGTTTGAATATTGGCATGTGAACAGCTGACATGCTCATCAGCAGTTAAGCAAACACTCTGGAAATCATCTTTAAGGAATGAAAGGAAAAAGATTGCATGAGTTTATTTATTTGAGGGTGGGGAGAACTGGCAAGGCCAAGGACACCTGTCATCATTAATATGTCAGTAAGAGATCTCTTAATATCCAGACTTGTTTCAGTTCTTAGTACCTTGCCATCCCCAGTTGGATCAGAAGTTCCTTAAATCAATGTGATGAAGCTATTAAACACGTACACTCCTCGCAAAGGTGATACTTGTGCTTGTGTGCTTTCCTTTCAAATTCTTTTCAAAGGAATTCCTTTCAAAACAAGTAAATTGATTTCAAAATAAGAGTGGGAGTTTTAACAGGATAAAAGTGGGTTTGACTGAACGTGTTCATTCCCTGGTAATGCTGCAGCATAATAGTTTGTGAATCAAAGCCATGGGATCTTCAAGCATCAGTATCCAATGCTTCATGTTTTTACTCAAAGCACCTACCTTTACAACAAATGGCTAGCCTACAGAGGTGGTGAGGAACAGGAGATGAATGTCACCTTGCAATACCTCACCTTGCGTTTTATCCATGGCCTGAAGGCACATACGGGGCTCTGAATTTTGCCTTTGGACTCCCAAGACAAGAGCTGTGCTCAGCACCCACTGGCTTCTAAGCACCTTCACTCCTGCCTGGATCAAGCCCTTAAGCACATGTTGGAGCAGCATCCATTCCATGCACAAGCACGTCAGCCACTCTGCTTTCAAGAGCAGGTTCCCATGCAGTAAATTGGTTAATAACAGGAACATTCCAAAAGTGGGTTTTTTCAAAGACAAGGACGTGAGGATTGTTTTATCCAGGACAGTTTTAAATCCAGTGCCTAATTTAGCCAATATACTTTGAATTATATATAGATTTAACATTTACTCTTCAGAAGCTAAATGTTCCTTAAAAGGTCATATTTCATTTTGTATTAAAACATGCTGTGTTGGCTTTCTGCTCATGTTTTCCTTGCACTTATGAGCGCTTAAGGTAAAATGTTTTGTGCTTCCAAAAGCAGCAAGTGTACAGACACTTAATAAAGAAATATTTTCTTCATCCCCATTTCTGCTCAGTAGGAATTGTTCATCTCTATCGAGCGGCAGAATGGGAGAATTAAGGCTGATTTCTTCATGTTTCCATCTCAGATTCTCCAGAGAGCGATGATTATTACATTAACACAATATTATTCTTCATATTCAGCACCATTCCTGCATGATCAGCCTGTCTAACTCATCACACTGATCTCAGCTGCCCACTTTGCTCTATAAGCTCTGGTGTCATCACCAAACTTGCTGAGGGTCACTCAATCCCCCTGTCCATGTTGCTGACAAAGATGTTAAAAAGCACAGACCTCTGAGGGGTGCCACTCATCACTGGAGTGGAGCTCCAAAGTGCTCACCTGAGCACACGTGAAGCTCCTGGTGAAGTGGCAGGAAAAGCTGGTCTTGGAGCTGTAAAGAAAAAGTCAGTTCTGAAGCTGAGAAAACACAGTGTCTCTGAACTGAAACTGAAATCACTGCAAAGTGCAAGCAAAAGAAATGGAGAATGGGGAAAGAACTAAAAATACACCTGTGTAAGAGACAGACATAGCTATGCTGCAGAAAGGAATGCTGTCTTCCACCTGATCCATCAGCAGATGACTTCAGGTTTATTAAAATCCCCTGCTAATTGCACTCCAGAGAATAGCCACAGTTTAGAGGTTTGTGAATGACTCAATGGAAATGTGGTGTTTTGGTTTAATGCAGGCAAACGAGCAGCGTTTTTCTCTCACACCAGTCTGTAGGGAAGCGTTTCTCTCAGGAGCCAGATGCTCCATTGTGCAGATGCACTTACTGCATGGAGCATCCCTCTGCTCACCAGCACGTCAGTGTGACTGAATACACCAGCAGTAAAAGCAGATTGGAAATACCCAAAGGGAAAAAACCTAAAATGCCAGGAGAAAACAAAGTTTGCAGAACATCTCTTCCTAGGAAAAACCCTCACAGCTCATCAGCATGCTTCACCTAGCAGGCATGGGAATGCCTTGATCGTGTCAAATTTAGCTTTGGAAATATGTCAGTTGGCACGAGATGGAAATCCACCTAAACTATAAGAATCTGAAAGAATTTAGAAGATCCCAACTTTAAAACACAAGAATTATAAACCAGAGCTGACTGTAGGTGCCCCATCTCCAGCCCTCCTGAAGCACAGAGACTGCAGTATCCTTCTTCTACCATCTCTGGCTCATCTAAACTGGCCATATGAGTGCCAGTGTCAGTGAAGTGAGAGAGAGATGCAGCTTTTGAGTGTGAATCAGCCCATCCCAAGTCAGGAATTCGGTGTGATTCATCTCGTCCTGAAAGCAGGCACCTCCATTCATGTCGGATGAATTCTGCAGTTTAAATCAGGTGAAGCCAGTCCCATCCGTGTACCGTTTCCAGATTAGAAAGCTTTGACAATAGTCTGCAGTTGTAGATACATTTTGGTAGCAATTATCTCTGCTCTTTAGGACATGCAGAAATTGGATATCCAAGTCTGAAGTAGTTGCTTTAAGCTTTTTTTGTCATCAGTGGAGAAGAATGGGAACCTCTGGGGAGAGGGTCATCTGGTTTAGGAGAGCTGTTGGCTGAATCATCCTATGGAAACGTTCCCTGCCTTCTGTTAGTGCAGGTCATTGTTAACAAAAACTGCTCAAAAATAAGGAAAAAAGGCCTTTTGGGAGTACAGAAACTATTTTATGAGCTAGAAATGCAGGGGTCTGATAGCAGGTGGAGAGCCTGGCACTCATTTAGTAGTTGCATGCATGCTGCTGAAAACACTGGACAGAAGTGCATGGGAGGATGCCCCAAAGCTGACTTAAACATGTGCCAAACAATAAAAACCTTACAGGTGCTCTGATCTTGGGCAAAATAAGGTGTGTGACTGCCAGGGTAGCCTCTGAGAATGGGATTTCAAACACTGCTTGGTTTGGCTGTTTGCGCAGTGCTGGATGGAGCTTCACAGGGCTGACACCTGAGCTGAGGTGTCTACCTGGGAGCTGGCTGTGTGGCCCTGCATGTATGTGTATTTGCATGTATATATATATATATATATATATATATATATACATACACACAAAGAGAATTCAAATGGACTGACATGGAAGGAGCTCACCTTATACTCCATCATATGGGTTAAAAGAGCAAAGAGCTCAGGGTGGTTGCACAAGACACTACTTTTCTCCACTGAAAGAGCTGTGTTGGTCAGTGGAAGGAGAAGCTGATGTGCTGCACCATGTATAACTCATACTGCCAGTTACTACAGGCTGAGACTGTGCTTGTGCACTTCGAGTTAGGTATTTATGTTGGTAAAAGTGTAAAGAGTTTCATCTGAAATGGGTATTTCTGTATCGAAAGTTCACTGACATGTGGCACAATTTGGTGTTGTGCCCAGGTACTCTGTAGGTGAAGCTGGTGGGAGGTGTCAGTTGCATTTATCACTCATCAAATGCATTTTTGTTAGCTACACACTAACCCCTGTGTAGGTAAAAATGGTGTATGCTCTGCTTTTATGGGTGATGTGGTGTTCACTTGGCCAAAGTTCTCCTATTTAATAATATTAATTTCCAATTTAATAACAAAGCTTTTTGTTAGTAAATGGGATGAAAAATCCATATATAGGAATCAGAAATGATAGAACGCTGCATACCGAGGAATAAGGAACTGTCATTGCTAAAGCTGTGTGTCCTTTGCCCTCTTCTACATCTTACTGGATGAAGAGTTCTGCTGGTTGAAAGGTTTTGGGGTTGTGCTTTTGTATTACTCTTAACACAAGATTATTGAGACAGTGCTACAGCTTTAGATGTGCTTGTAACATCTTTTAAGCCTAAGTGATTGCATTATTTTGTCACAGAGCTCTGTAATTTCATAATGACAGAAGACAAAGGACATATGTTTCTATTGACAGAAAATACATATTGTGATCCTTCTGAAAAGCAGCACAGACTTTTTGGGTGCAGAATACACATAGTTGCAATTAATTACACAACCGATTTTCCTCCAAAGTTATAGTTCATTTATTTCTGAGGAGTCTGTTTAATTTTAATAGGCCTCCATGCTAGAATAAAATCAAGCAGATGGGTGTTTGCATGTCAGTTTTAGGGGGTCAGCATTATACCAGCCAGGATGCACATACAGCTCAGTGCTGTATATACAGGTTACAACTGCTGCCTTTAAAATAGATACCTGGGTTAGAAAAGGGGATGGGGCTGAACTAGAAGAGAACATAGGCTTAGGAACGAAGGGGTATAAACTGCCCATGAATGTATTTAGATTGGAAATGAGAAGAATGTCTTCAATCATCAGAAGGTGAGAGCATCCTTCTAATAGGAAAAAAGGAGGGTATAGAGGATGAAACAATCTGTGAGATATACCTTGCTTGGTTTAGCACAATCTCATGACGTGATTCCTTGTGGCAGGAAACAGTGGAGTATTGTAACTCCAATGGGGCACTGGAATATGAGTAAAGTAGCCCAGGAGCTCTGCTCCAGTTATCCTCTGGTTCTCGTATAGCATAATGAGTACATTTTATGTAAATAACCTCCATGGTTCTTCACTACAAGTGCTTGGATCCAAGCTAATCACCATCAACCTCATTATGTTCAAGCACTTCAACATGAAAGCTGTGAGGTAGAATCAGTTCCTCTTCTGCAGAGGTAATTGCACCAGTGGAAACAGCTGACGACCTTCAATGGCTGCAGCGGGAGGTGGGAAGATGAAGGCACTTGCAAGGTGTCCCTGAGTGTGAGCGGCATCAAAGAGAACACATCAATCAGAGGAGGAACAAAAGAGGGCAGGAGAATGACTGATTGAGAACAACACCGCATCTTGCTCATTAGCTGCAGAGTCAAATTGGAGTCGCAGCCTGAAAACCTGGGGCAGGGTTCACTGTGAAAGGTGGTTGTGAAATAGGTAAATTAGTGGCTACATACACAAGTAGCAACAATAGAAAGGAAACGGAGGTGCTGGTACCCGGTCCTTGAAGATGTCAGGTGTCAGCTTCCCAAGAGAGGAACAGGGTTTTTTCTATCAAAAGCTAAATTTTGCAATCACAGCTATTCCTGCTTTCTGAGGAACATCACCCCCTGATGTAGTGAGCACGTTATTCCCTGCACACTGCTGATAAGGGCCTGTCTAGGCTCAGCTGTGGAGGAGATACCCGGTATTTGAGACACCCACATCCCAGAGGCACACAGGAGCTCCATTGAATGAAACTATGTTGATGATTTGACTCCAAACAGAGAAATCTGGCAATGCATTCAGCAGCCTCCCATGTATCCAACAAATTTGATTAAGAGCTGCAGAAAATATCACTGTACTAATAATAAGCTCTACAAGTTGTTGGCCAGATTGCATTAGAGTACTCTTAGGCATCATTAATGTCAGAAACAATCGGCTGGATTTGAGGGCCACCAGCCTGCTCGGCTCCACTGCCTTTTGGGATTAGCATGGGCTATGGACAAGTACTGAGAAAGCAATTAAGGGTTATCCTGTTTCTCATGGTCTGGCTTGGAATGTGTCTTCCCATGACTGCTGTTTCACTGCATGTTTGGTGGCTGCAGAGCTATTCCTTCAGGAAAGCAAACAAATGGGCTTAAACCATGACAAGGGCTCTTTCCTCACACCCGGAATGTTCCATTCTCCATTATGTGGTTGCCACACAACTGCAGCAAAACCAGGCAGCTGCTTGTGCAAGGTGGTACGCTCAGAAACAGAGAGCTGCTTCCAGTCACGTCGAATGTGGGTGTCCCGTGATCTCCGTATTGAAGGGTTGTGACAATTCAAAGGTATCGTGCAGTGACTCTGTGGAATGTTCTTCGCAGAAAGGTTAGAGAGGGTTTTGCAAGAATCAGTGAAGAATCAAGAGAAAATCAAGTGTTCACGACAGACACCATCAACTGCAGAAGCCAGCTTCTGTAAGGACTGAGGCTGCCAAACCAACCTGAATTGCAATCACACAGCTACAACTTTCACCCACCACTACGAACAGCAGGGTTGGGGCTCAGAGACTCCTCTTGGATTTTAGAGTTTTCATCTTTCAGGGGCAGCTGCCTCTTTTGGAACTGTTTCCCTTGTCTTTTCTTTGGAGGTGTGCTCCCCTGGGGCTGGGCTGGTCAGTGAGAGCTGCAGCGTCCTTGGGGAGGGGACACGGAGGAGGCTGTTGGGGGAGTCTGTGGGCTGGGACTTGCTGAGCATCACCTCCTCTCCCACATCACCACCATGTGAGGGGCACCTGTCACCCCACAACCTCCCACCCTGACTGGCAGAGCAGGACTAGTGGCTCCATGGCGCTGTGTGATTTAGCCCTGCTGTGGCCATGCCCAGGGAACACATGGCTTTTGTGCCGCAGCAAAGTACAGCACACCTTGCTGAGGGCTTATTTCTGCAGGGTGACACTGCAGAGCAGTGGGGCTGGTGCAGAAACCCTGGATGCATCCCCTGCCTGTGCCTGGGTGGGAGCTGGGCACATGATGCTGTTTCTCTCCTGTCCACCCGGCAGTAGCTTTCCTCCAGACCATTTTAGGGCTGTGTTAATCCCCTAAATTTAACCAGTGATGTCAAAGGCTCGTGTTAGCTCCCTGCACCGAGTCCTGTATCCACACACACCAACAAGAGTCAGAAACAACTCCTGTCTCAAACAATGCCCCTGATTGATAGTGCAGACCCCTGAGCTGTCACTGCACATGTGGATGGAGCAGCACCAGAGATGGGGAGGAAGGAAACGCTGGGGCTGGGCAAACTCACATCAGGAATGCTGGATACAGCCAACAGAGTAAGGAAAGACCTCTCAAGGTAAGCTGGAAACAGAGGGTGTTTTTATTGATCCAGTGGTGAGCGGAGAGCAGGCGTGGGGATGGCTGTTTGCTTTGGCTGCTGAACTGACACATTGGGGAAGGAAAGAAAACCCACTCCGGTGTGGATTTAAATGGATGTTACTTTTTGTTGTTGTTGTTGTTTTTGTCATTAAAACTGCAAAGGGAAGAAGAGAAAGTTCTGTTCAAAACAGACAGTTGGATGGGGCTGGAGGTGACTGTTTCCACTGTGGGTGCTGGTAAAGGAAAACAAAGGAAACAAAGGGCTCGTTTCACAAACATACTGGAAGGGTGGCAGCCCCCAGCCAGCTTTCTTCAGTTCCTGCCCGGAGAGGCAGCAGTGCAGCACCCCACCAGTGTCTGGGACATGGACCAGCTCCCACCCCAGCTCCTCCCTGAGCTGGAAAGCCCAGAGATGTTTCCTAGGAAAAAGTGTCTGTTCTCAGACAGAATTTACCAGCCACAGTGGGTTTCTCATCCCATTGCCTGGTGTCACCCTCTCTCCATTCACCCTGCTCTGTTGAGGGCTCAGTGATAGCAGCTGGGGAGATGTTTAGCAGAAGACAGGCCCTGGTGTGAAGACCTTTCCCCATCAGTTCAGAACTGGTGAGCAGGACAAGTGGGGGGAATGGGAGTTTCAACAAGAAGGTGTTTCAGTGAGGCATTGTCATCTGCTGCCTGGGCAGGACATGGGTGGGCAGAAGGCTTGAGCTCAGTTGGCACAGGACAACCATCACCTCTGCATCTCAGTCTGGCTATAGGCTGAAGCCTGCAGCCCTTCTCATCTCCCAGAGCTGAGTGGCACAGAGCAGCCACAGCATTGATGGTGCAGTCATGACTCAGAACATGCAACATCATGGCAGACATTCCCTGGGAGTAAAGCAGCCTGAGCTGTGGCTGGGAAAAATCACTTTTCTGGGTTTATCCTTTTTCCCCAACTTCTCAGTAGGACCAAACCTCATCTTTATATTCTTTGATTTATTGATCAAAAAGAGTTAGAATCCAAGGTTATAAAAAAGGGGTTAAGGATGTGGGAAGCTGAGCTCTGAGATCCACATTTGAAACAGGCCATCTAAGATCCCACTATTGCCCCGCTGGTGGCTTTTCCACACGTGGACGAAAAATTCCAACCTCAGAAAGTTTTCCTGGCATCAGCTTTGTTGAAAGCAGTGCATTCCCAAAACAAGGGAAAATAACCCCTAAAATGGATATTTTCCAGGGAAATACTGGTTTCCCTGTTAACAGGAAGGCAGTGGGGTGGGCACAGGGGCTGCAGGAGCCGCTGCTGACCCCCTGCGTGCAGGTGTTGGGTGGATGAGGGTCTCTCATGGACAAGGAGCAGCCCTGGGGCCTCCATGTGTCCTGGCCACTGCTTTCACAAATGACAGCCCTTTGGAAAACTGTGGAGGCTCCATCAGTGGAAACCCCACTGGCACAGCCTGAGCCATAGACAGCCAAGAATGAGCTGTTAGAGCTTGCTCATAGGGGAGAAGGGGTGGATTTGGTCTCCTTCAGTTCCCATACAGGGCATGTATGAAATGTTTTATCCTTCATGAAAAGTTATTGGAGGCAAGCTTAATTCCTGGTTTTGCAGATAACCCAAGCTGTATATCCAGTGTGGGTCACTATATAGAGGAGTAGAAAGTTGGTTTGCAGGGGAACCTGCGTGCTCAGTAGGGAGAGAAGGGACTGAGATATGAAGGGAATCAAGGAGTGCCATCATTTTGGTGGGGGGAGCTTGAGGTAAGTATCTACTGGAAGGAGGGAAAAGCGAAAGGGCAGCCTCTGTCACATCATCTTTTGGGGAAGAGCCATGGGATTTCTCCATGCCCTGGAAGAAGAAGCCTCCTTCACACTTTCAGCATGTGGGTTGCAGCAAGAACAGAAAAAGGCTTGAGAGAAGTTGCTCTCTTTAGGGGAGAGAGAGTCAGGCAAAAAGTAATGTATTTAACAGGATTTAAAGCTTATTCTGCACTTAGGAGTGGTAGCAAAACCCTCCATAGACAACCATCTGAGAGTTCACGTCTATGGTATTTCTGATTAGAGAATCGCAGTGACCAGTGTGGGTAGGACTGACTGTTGTGGTGAACTGCCTGGTAAAGCCGCAGGAAGGCTTTTTAGTTTACTGGCAGCATCACAAACGTGTCAGCATTAAAGGAGGCGTCTTCTTGGCTATTCAGAAGTGTAGGGCAGTGATTGTGAGTCATATAGTAAAGGGATAGAGCTAACCTCATCCACTCACTTTGTGGCAACTGGGGGGCGTCTGGTCCATCATCTCTTGAAGTCAACAGGGACAAGAACGCTGCTGACCTCAGGAGGTTTCTCTTTGCCCGCTCCTGGAGCTGTTTCCATTCGGGAAGTGCTGCACTCCAGCCTCAGAGTGCTGATGAATTTTTCAGTAATGTGTGTGTGAAAGTAAACTGCTGTGATTTACCTCAAGGGATCATTCAATCACCCGGTGCCTCAGTCTCCAGGATGCAGCTAGACACCTCCTGTTAGAAGCTGTTCTTCCATAATTGACCTGAGCAGACGTTCTTTATTGTTGTTCCTCACCAATGGCTCATACTGGTTATACAGCATCCCTGTGTTCATCAGCGTCTTGTGAATCACCAGACTATGGAGTGGGTAATTGTTACTTTGGCTCCTTGCTGAGAGCTTAAATAACAGCCACAAATCAAAACCCCCTTATTGCTGCAAAATGCAAGTCTAAAGAATACTCAAGCACAAGTGTGAAAGGAGATGAGGAGCTGGCATGCTTCACATTTCAGCTGGAACAAATGCCACTGCAATGCTGGTATCTTCATGGTGGAGGCAGTTTTGTTCCATGAGCAGCTGGCTGGGAAGTGGCATTTCTCTTTTATGAGATATTTAGAAGCTTCAGGTTTTGGGTTTGTTCAGTGTAGAGCAAAACCAAGGTCTTCTCTTGTTTTTCACAAGAACTGAAGAGAGTGAGGCAGAGGCTTGGTGACAGGGACTCACCCTCCACCACGCTATCATGACACTGGTGCCAAACCCTTGCTAAGTGAATTGATGGTGGGGGATTTATAACTGTGCCACCCTCATGCCCTGTGAGCAAACCTTGCAGTCAGAGGGGACCCTCCATCAGGCAGGGCTGAGCCCTGGGTGCTTCCAGGTCCTCCTGCAATTAGAGGAGGGACATGCAGAGGATGTGTGCAGGAAGTGACTGCAGCATCTCGCTCCATGGTGGGCAGGAGGTGACCACAGCATCCCACTGCATGGTGGGCAGGAGGTGACCGCAGCATCCCACTGCATGGTGGGCAGGAGGTGACCACAGCATCCCACTGCATGGTGGGCAGGGAAGGGCGGGCAGGAGAAAATCATGAGAAAGTAGCTGATGGCTGCTGACAGCTGCATTAATTTGATCCCAGCAGCAAGACATTGGGTGGCTGTGCCATCACTGATCCTGGAGGCACAGATCACACCTTCACAAATCAACACTGCACTCCTAGGGATAAGGAGACTTATTTCTCTTGGATAAAGGAGGATGGAGATTGTTTCTTTTCTCCCCCCCCCCACCACAGCAGAACTTTCACGCTCTGTTTTACGTGGTAGACAAGAGCAAACTTGTGGTTCACTGTTATCTTGAGGTCCCAGTTGGTCTGCTTTTTAAACATCCCAACCTACCCAAGCAAGACTTGAGTCTTTCAGCTATGTGAAAGCATCAATGAGCATTGTCTGTGTGCCTGTTCAACAAGTGTGCCACAAGGTCCCATAGGTGTACGTGTGGGACCCAGGAGACCCTCAGCATCACCTCCAGAGCGTAGTGCCTTTCCCTGGTGGAGCTGGTTGCATTTGCCTGGCTCCTGCTGCCAGGGAGAGGCACACCATGTGCTGGAGGAGCTGGGAGTGAGCACAGGCTTGCCCTTGGATAGGGAAATATGGGACTGGGGAAGGTCAAAGCCATCCATGGGTGAGCCAAGGTGCTGAACTGAAGTTAATCCTGAACTGAAGGAGGATGGGTTAGAAGCCAGGCCAGGTTAGGGATGCCATATCCCCTGTATGCAGCCAGATAAGGGGGGAAGGCCAAGGCAACGTTCATATGGGCCACTGAGGTCTGGTTTTGCCATGTAACTCCTCCCACAGTCACCAACACCACCACCACCACCTTACCAACTCCTTTTCTGCTCCTGTCATTTGATGACAGGCAGATTGGATTCCCATCTTATTTTTCCCTGCAGAGCCCTATTTTGTTTAGCACAGAATGACATCCCCCAAAGCAGCTTCCTCTGAAAAGAGCTGTAAATATTTTATGTCTTACTGCAGCTTCAGCAAAAATCTGAAGTGTTTCCCATCTGCAGAGACCCTGCCGGAGCCTCAATTTGATGAAATAATGCACTTGGGTTTTTGAGCAAAGAAGCTTCCTCAGCCTGCTCTTGTCCTTCACCAGGGAGAAAACCATGATGATCGCGGCTGTGGTGTTCATCAGGTCTCAGTGAGACAGAGCTCTGCTCTGACTCTCCCATTGCTGAGAAGCCCAAGAGTCACTGCTCATCTGCCTGCTCCATCGGTAAGCTAAGGCTGCCTACTGCTAGCCCGAGACTTATGGAGACAGCAGACAAAACAGCCCTCAGCCGCAAGGCTCCTCTGCTGTCCAAAGGCAGCAGTGCAGCACTGCACCAGTGCTCAGGACATGGACCAGCTCCCACCCAACCTCCTCCCTGAGCTGGAAATCCCAGAAAGGTTTTCCTAGGAAAAAGTGTCTGTTCTCAGACAGAATTTGCCAGCCACAATGGGATCACTGTTGGCCTTTGTCATTCTGTTACTTGCTGTCACCCTCTCTCCATTCACCCTGCTCTTTTGATGGCGCAGTTATTGCAGCTGGGCTCATGTTTAGCAGAAAGCAAGCCCCAGTATGAAGACCTTTCCCCATCAGTCCAGAAGAACTGGTGAGCAGGACGAGCTGAGAGGAATGGGAGTTTTGCCATGGGACCTTGGTGCACAGCTCAGATGGTGGGGCTGGATAAGGTACCAGAGGCTGGTGACACTCAGCACAGAGTATGAAGAGGTGAGAGACACCCGCTTTGTGTGTAAGCCCTTCTACAGCAGACACACCACTGCAATGACTGCTCATCACTGCCTCGGCCCATCTCACCCCAGGCTTGGGCTGCAGCCGGCTGCTCCATGTATCTCCAAGGCAGACGGGTGCTGCTGGCTGTAGATCTGCTGGGGAGCTCATGGCTCAGGGTAGGAGCTGTGGAGTGCTGTGGATTACGTGGCACTGGCTGCTCACCATTCTGAAGGCGGTTTTGGCTCGTCACGCTGTTTGTGCCATGGCCCTGCCTGGACCTGCTGGAGAAGGGTTAGAGGTGCCCATGTCAGCAGGCCTGGAAAAGCCATCACTACTCGGTGCTGCTGCAATTACAAGCCTGCTGTGCAGGATTTGGTTAAAAAAACCCAAGCTTAATCCAAGGCTTCCACTGCACATCCATCCATCCATTGGTTGACTTCTCTCCATGTGGAGTGGTTTCTCTAGGTGTCTGCCCTCTACAGATGGGGCATCCCCATCCTCATGGTGCATCCAGCTCCCCAGGGCCTTGGTGGGAAAGCTTCAGCACGGCCAGAGCTGCTCCTGCTGCTACACAGCTCTGGTGGGTGAGCCTGGATGTGAGGATGGCCATGGGCCACGCCAGCACAGCCAAGTCTCCTCTCAGCTCCTCACCTGCACACAGGTATTGGCACAGCCTGAACCTTTCAACCTCCCTACACACTGGCTGCTGGCAGTCCCCAAAACACCTCTTGGCAAGAGCTCAGATGCTTTCTCCTTTGTAGCCAGAGCTGAGATGTGCCTCTGGAGGAGGAGGTGTGGGAACATGGAGTCTTTGAGGGTCTCTGCTCCCCGGCTGATGTGTGCTGCTCCTGGACCTGCTGGCTTCCTAAATGTCCAGGTAGCCTGGCCTCATGCCTGGCATCATCCCAACCTGCTCATGCCACACAGAGGTGCCAGGCACAGCCACACACTGTTGGAGGCACCAGGCAGTGCTGGCCAAATCATTGATGCTGCGATAAAACCAGCAAAAACGAAAGAGCAAAAGCCATGGATCAGATTTGGCTCAAAGGCTGCACAGCACATTTCTCTTTGTCATTCAGTGCACATGACAGTGTGAAAGCCCCTATTCCTGGGAATGGGAGCTGTTTTCCTCCCAGGTATGAGGTTTTCTGTCTAACCTGGTGGCTGGAAGTCCTTCACAGCTGAGCTCATGGTTTTGAAATCACTTCCTGAGTACTGTAAGCTGCCAAGAGAGATGATGGATGGAGCTGGTCCTCTGGGAGACAGAACAAAAGCCAAGATCTGTTCACATCTGCCTCAGGTGCGTGGACTGCCTATGCTCAAGTGAGCTTGCTGCTGTCATACGTGAATTGGAGCTCTGCTTCTGGGATGTCCTTGTTATAGGTCATCTGGGAAAACTGGAAACTGAGAAGACATTGCAGGGTGTGAATGTCTGCTGGAACCATGCGCTCCATGTTAAGCCTTGGAGAAGATGGTGTAATCAAGGCCCCCTTCACTGTTTGCTCTCCATTCTCAGCCTCCCCTCCTTCCTTACACTTAGCACAAGGGGTTTCTCTCTGCAGCTCAGCTACATGGTTTCCCATTCTCCCGTGAGATCCATTCCTCTGCTGAGACTGCCTGAGGTGGTGTTTGATCATGGCAGAAATCCCTTCCCTGGTGTCACTTTTCCCCAGGCGCTTCTGACACAGCGGAAACCCCAGGAAGACACCCGCCATCCTTATCAAGATGTAACTAGCCCAGGCACTGCCGCATCACATCACTGCTTCAGCCCGTATCACCGGTGACTCAGCCCCTGTTAACAGCAGCCGCCAGGGACTGTTTCACCCTACATTTCCTCCTGGCTGGAGGCCACCCCATAACCTGTTCAATGCACCACGCTCCAGATCAGCTCTTCCAATGCTGTGGCTGCTTTTGAGACCGTGCTGCTTCTTCTCCTCAACACCCCCTGCCCATGCTGCTGCAAAAGGAAGGCAGGAATGAAAGCAAGCAGCCTCGCTTCTCCATTAGCTTTGACGTTTGGGACATAGGAATTAGCACAGCCTCTGTGTGAGGTGATCTCCTTGCAGCACTACTGCTGACTATCAAGGCATTTACATGGGCAGCTGGGTTTCCATCCCTCTGCCGTGCTTCCGCAGGTTACTTTCCCAAAGACAATTAGGTGACTCAGGAAGACAACTGCATACCTCACATACCTCTAGGAACCACAACGCTGATAGGTGGTGTAGAGCGTTTTGAAGCTCTCTGAACAAAGAGCAGCTGAATTCCCTACCTAAACCAAAGCAAGTCCAGGCAATGTCTGCATAGTTTTGTGGAGCCCTTACCCAGCAGAGGATGATCAGTTCCTCCAGAAGGCTCTGGTCTTGCAGCACCGAGGCACAGACTCGTTTTGTCACGGGTGTTTTGTCAGGTAAGATTTATCACTTCTATTTACTGGGTTTTCAATGATCTTGTCCAAGGTGAGGCTGGAAAAAGATCATTTTCTACTAGGAATGTGAAAAAAAAGACAGTCATGTTTTCTGGGAGGAAAAGCACAGAGAAATGTTCCTCTCTTCAACAGGTGAGTGATTGCTACGGCTAAAATAATGTGGCAGCTAGTCATCTATGGAGATAGCTCCAGAAATGAGGTGAGGTGGTGTTTGGTACTGCTAGTTTAGCACAGACAGCTCTGTAAAAGACACAAAAGGAGACACAGGCTTTGCTTCAAGTTGTTTACCATTTGAATCATTGAACTGCAATTCCATTCGCTGATTTTGGAAGGAAACCAGAGAAGTGTGAGAGAGAAATTTTATTCCATGTGGAAACTTAGAGGATCTTACAGATCTTCAACCCACCTCACATCTGGGTCGACATACATACTCAGTATTTCCTCTACTTTGTCATCAGAGCAGTGGTCCTGGAGCTCTGCAAGGTGGCTCCTGGCATCCTTATGCGTCTGTGGGATGGCTGGTACAGGCTTGTGTGCTCCTTCGGGACCATTTTGGGGGTACTTTTGCTCAGGAGTAAGACTCTAAGAGCTTGGCTGAAAGTGAAGCTCATATTTGCAAAGCTTTTCAAGCTTTTGCTCTGGTTCCTGTGTATCTGTGTAGATGTGTGTCCCCAGCTAGGGATGAACTGCTCAAGTGAAATCATGACGCGTAAATAGGGATGTGTTTGCCTTCTACCTTTATATCCGGAGGGATATAGAGGATATAGAAGAGCTTCTAGCGTCTGTTCCCATCAGTGGGGGTGACCTGGAACTACCCACCTGCCAGTGTCTCCCCTGTGCCCGGGCTGGAACAGGTCCTTTGAAAGGGCTTTCTCATACAGAGGGCCTACAGAAATGCCTTAGGGTCCCTGAGTAATGCTGGGAGCCTGCCCCCAAGCCGCTCCCTGCTCTGGCCCCCTTCACAGCCTTGCACCGAGGCAGGGGGAAGGTGCCACACGCTGGGGGAGGCTCCCTTTGAAGGAGGCTGTGTGTTTCCTGGCTCCTGAGTGGTTTTGTTCTTCGGGGCGAGGGGAGCGATACAACTCGCAGCTTGTCCTGACATGTGCCTGCTGTGTTTAAACCCACAGCTCTTATAGAAAGAGCTCTTGTCCTGGGGACTGTGAAGCCTCAAGTGTGTCTTGGCTCTGGGCTGTCCTTTAGCTGTCGTAAGATGAGATTAATGATGTATTAGTTCGAGATAACTGCCATGAGATCATGTAATTAACTTGTGATCGTGCTCCCTGCCAGTTGGCTGCAACTCGCTGCTTTTAAAAACACCTCTTTCAGACCAGCTACAAATAGAGCTTTTTGATTGATGGCATTAACAAATAGATCATTAGTCACCTTTTGGGCTAATTAAGGGAGTAAAGAACAGCAGTGGGTGATTAAAAGCAGCCGTCAGGCTGAGCTCTGCAGTACGGGGGAAGCACTTTATTACCTTGTGCTCTTCTCTGTGGTTATCATGCTCCCAGTTACGCAGGTTTGTGATGCTCCCCTCCAAGGCCTGATCCTGCCCTGCTCAGCTCCATAAGGCTGGGTCAGACCTTCTTATTCCCCACTTGCATTGCCCTTGGGCAGATGAACAGCTGCTGAGAGGCGGGTGCAGAAAGGTGATACCATGCAGAGTATTGGTACCTGCCCAAGAGCAGCTGGTGCTTGCCCAGATGTGACTTCATCTCGGCACTGCTCCCACACTTGGCATGCGTGGCTGCTTTGACACGTAAAGGTTTTGCTCTGGGCAAAACTGAGGGTCAGGGGATGCTTTAACTCCTCTGGACTCATTTGGTGTAGGAAGGATCTGGGTTACAGTGCAGACACCATAAGGATGGATATACCCTTTTGGTGAGCACTGGGCTGGAGCAGGCACCATAACATTTATATACATACACACATATATATGCCCACATATATATATACATATGTAACGTATATATGCAATTTTGGTGAGCACCAGGATGGACATTCTGAGCTCATGCCTGATGAGAGGAAGTCTGTGTTGTTGTCCCAGTATTTCTGCAGTGCACTGGGAAACATCCCAGGGAAAGGGATCTGTCTTGTAGCACTTAATCTTGTAGCAGTGTATGCATGGCTGCTGCAAGACTGCTGCCTGAGACCACCTCCCTTCTGCCTGGGCTCCCTCTCTTCTCCAGCTGGACTAAGCTACCTTCTTCAGTCCCTGCTTCTTGCCTCAGCCTCTGTCCTGTCTTAGCTGCCCACCTCATCCCTTTGACATGGTGAATATCCATTGCAAGCCCCACTAGTTGCTTGGAGGCAGTGGTTATGGTCAGTGCTCTCTCTTGCTGGAAAACACACTAGCTACTAGCTGCCATAGGGTCTGCAACGTGAGCAGAAGCAGATTGCTCTCCCATGTCCCACCCTCCCTCGCCAAACCGATACCCAACCCCACTCTCCTTGGTGTCCTCCCTGCTGCCCCATCTACCAGGTGGTCCCATGACTGGTGACCACCTCAGCCTTTCTCTTGCCCCAGTCCCTGCTGATGCTCTCTCCCCCTTTGCATGGGGCTGTGACATGCTGGTGGTGGCTCTGTTGATCTGCTGTGGCCTGGTCATCAAGCCCTGTGGTGGTGTGGCTCGGTGCTGCTCTGCTGCCCAGGAGCCTGCTGTGTGCACGCCACAATGCCCGACTCCCCTGGGTCAGATGCTGCTCAGAAGGGCTCACACATGAGCTCTTCTTAGGTGCTACAAGGGGCTGGAGATATTTTTCATCTAAACAAGCAAACCATTAAGTGCGAAGGGCTCCTGTGTCCTGCTTTGAGGACTCAGACCAGCAAGTTGCTGTGTGGTTATCTCCACCCCTAAGTGTTCACCAGCCTTAGCAATGCCCAGGTCAGATTGGATTGAGCACCTTATGAAACTGCTCTCCTTCATTTCTCATGGAGGAGAGAAGAAATTACTGAGTCTGTGTCCTCTGCAAGATGCCACTGATTTTTACCCCAGTCAAGGGGGTGGATGCAGCTACAGCTCTGAAGCTGAACTGTATGCAAAGAGACAGCATGGCTCAGAGAAATGAGAGATCCTTCGTACAGCATCTCCCTTCTCATGTGTATCCTTCATACAACATCTCTGTCCTCAGCAGCGCCAGGTTTTAGTGAGCCGCATGGATGGAACTAATTCTGAAGGCGGTGCTTGGGCAAACGCTGCCAGCTTCTTCCTGTCCTCCAGATCAAGCCCCTGCATGCTGGAGCATTTAGGGTTTGACGCTTTAATCTCTTGTCTGTCTGGGTTAGTCTCAGGTCATTAACTTGTGTTTTCCTGCTGTTCTGGCTGTGTGAATTCTGCACTTTCTGGTACTAAAAACCCCCAAACATCCCTGTGCAGCTGCTGAGTGCCCAGAGAGGCTCTGTGTCAGGTTGTCGTATCCTCTGACAGCCCCTCCTTGCAGATTAGAGGGGCAGTAAAATACTGCTGCCATGAACATTCCAATATTAGACTACTTTACTCTGCAGTCTGGGACAGATTTGCAAGTTAGGCCGAAAATGGGCAGTGGTTTGTGATCTGTGTGGGTGTTACTGAGGTATAGTGAGAGCTGTGAAGTGGAAAGGGTCTTAACTCATTCAACCTCTCTTGTTTTTTTAAGTTGCATCAGGGTATGTTGTATATGTTGTAGTGGTAGAACAAAGGCTGATGGGTTTAAACTTAAACAGGGCAAGTTCAGGTTAAATATAAGGAAGAAGTTCTTTAATGTGAGGGTGGTGAGGCACTGGAACAGGCTGCCCAAAGAGGTGGTAAATGCTCCATCCCTGGCAGTGTTCAAGGCCAGGTTGAATGGAGCCTTGGGTGACATGGTTTAGTGTGAGGTGTCCCTGCCCGTGGCAGGAGGATTGGAACTGGGTGATCTTAAGGTCCTTTCCAATCCAAACCATTCTGTGATTCTATGATTCTATCTAACATATATTACAAATGTGAGTCAAGTCTTACCTTGTTTTTTCTTAGAGGTCTGGTGGAAGCTGTAGGTGTGTAAATGAGCTCCCCCTGTCTCAAGTGAAGCCTGAACACAGGATCTGAGTGCAGACACTGTGAAACATCTGACATCAGATTTGATTTCTTATAAGATGGAGGTAATAGGTGTTGACTGCAGCAAGGGTGAGCACTTCAAGCAGCTGGAGCATAATCCCAGCCCTCACGAGACACCAGGCTGAGCAGCAATGCCTCTTTCTTCACCTTGGCATTTTAGCAAGAAGTCTGTTGCATGGGCGTTAATGCAGACAGTGTGCCCTGGTCCACGTTCATACCCATCCTTTTCCCTCCCATCCCACCCTTCTGGGTGGCCGCAGAGGAGTGTGGGCACTATGGATACTCTGTGGTGAGACAGGAACCACACATCCATCCCTGATCCTGTGATGCTGGCCACGAGGACCTGACATCACCAGTCTATGCTGTGAAGGGAAGGGATGGACACCCCAAAGCTACAGTGATGACTGAGGTTTATGTCCTTTTAGGTGTTTCTCATTGCTGTCCCCAATAAATTTTGGCCTTTGCTTTCCCTAATATCAGTTGGACCTTATGTGTCAGTAAAGTCAGAAGTTTCACATTCATAATTAACCTTCTGTGTGATGGGTGCTCAGGACTCGTGTTTATACCTTTTCATGTCTATATGATTCTGAGCAGAGGGGCAAAGAGCTGAGGTTCACAGCTTTGCATTTTGGCTCTTTCAGAGGAATATGTGAATATGGAAAAGCCATTTTATCTTCCGTGCTACGCTGATAAAGTGCCCTTCTTGTTCTTTCTCGGTTATACTTTTCCTGAACTCACAGACAGACCTGTCCCTTGGCAGGTAGAAAGAAGAAATCGCCAGCAGTACACACTGATGAGATGCCTTTCAGCAGTGGAGCTGTGCAAATAACAGGGTTTTCATTTCAGTGGCTGCATGGAAAAATTGCAAATACTTTCTGTTTTGGGTCACCCCCTAAAGGAGAATGTTTCTTTTCTTCTTTGATTTCTTTTCATAAGCATTGCACGAGACATTCTGGTTTGAGGTTACTCAGTGCTATTCATAACTAAATGAAGAAAAAAGAGAAGAAAAAGCAAACTAGGTCACTTCCAACCCCCAAAAGTCATTTGCAAGAGCAACCGAAAAAGTTTTACTTTTTAAATATCAAAATGGAGCCTTGCAGCTTTTCACAGAGCTCTTTTCTCCTCTTCCAGCTCAAACTAATTACATCCAACCCAAATTCCCCCAGAGCCACGGTACCTCTGAATTGCACTGGAGGTGAATTTGCTACACCAGAAGCCTCCAGGCAAGCTCTGCCTGCACGCGGCAGTGACCAGTCCTGTTTGCTGCTGAGCAAGTGCATCCCAAGTGTGTAATTCTGCTGCATCAAAGTGTTGAGCAAGAGACCATGAGAAATGACCTCTCGCAGGCCTGGCCAGCCAGGGAAGCACCAGCACAGCCATGCTTCACCCTGGTGAGACCCAGCTGGGGCAGGGGCTTGGGTTGTGCTGTTCCAATAGAATTTGCAATATAGAGTCATGGAATACAAGGTTGGAAGGTACCATAAGGATTATCTGGTCCAACCCTCCTAGTCAAAGCATGACCCACAGTAGATGGCCCAGCACTTTGTTCAGCTGAGCCTTAGATGTCAAACACTGGGGAGTCCAACACTTCTCTGGGGAGATCATTCCAATGGCTGGTTGTTTGCAATGTGAAAAACTTCCCTCTTGTGTCCAGTTGGAATCTTGCCAGGTGTAACTTGTGCCCATCACCCCTTGTCTTTTGCATGTGACTCCCTGTAAAAAGACAGTCTCTGTGTTCTTTGTAGCCACCCTTTAAATACTGGAACATGGTGATAAAGTCTTCCCTGAGCCTTCTTTTCTCTAGGCTGGTCAAACCCAGCTCCCAGCCTTTCCTCACCTGGCAGCTTCCCAATGTGGCAATGTGGAGCTGATGCCCTTCCCCACACCCCCCTCCAGCTGCAGCATCTTCCCCTGATGGGATGGTGGCTGGGAGGTATCAGTGCTCAGGGAGTGCAGTGCTGTAGCTTGACTGTGCTTTGCTTCCCTGGGGAGACAGGGCCCACCCATCTGTTTGTTTTCCTGGCTCCCTCAGGAAACGGTTTTGGTGTGATGGTGTCCCCCCATCCCTACCTGCCCATTCCTCCCAGGATATCCCAGAACTGGCGTCCTGGTGGCATTACATTACAACAAATTCCTATAAATGATGGTGATGGATATCAGAGGTTGAACAGAGATACAGAGCTGCCAGTGTGGGGGCTCTCAGGGGACTCCACTGGTGCCATTTGGGGTCTGGGCTTACCTCAGACAGCATTAGGGAAAGTTCCCGTTGTCACCTCCTCTTCAGCATCCTCCCACAGAGGTAAAAAAGCCCTGCGGTAACTTTTTGTTGCATCCCAAAAGTTGTGTGCTTCCTTGGTAAATTAGAAGTTGTTGAAGCTGGAAGGACTCTATTCCCTTCCAAATCCACGTAATTCTGAAAATTCAGGGATGCACAGGTCCAAGGGGTCTGGGAGTGAAAATGTCCCCACTTATCTCCATAGATTCCCAGCTGCAACAAACCTGCAAATAACACTGACTGGCTGAGAGTCAGGGAAACAATCCAGTTTCTACACCAGAAAGGGACTTCTTGGGATTAGGAGCTCAGGTTTTAACTGCTCAATAATCTCCATCCTTCTCTGATGGCTCACAGCCACTGCTCCAGGACTGGGGCAGCTACAAGAGCCAAGCAGCCAGTGGTAACATTGGACTGTAATGTGTAACTGATCGCTCTCAGCCTCTAACTCCTGTCCATGAAAGGGCTGGGATGCAGGAACAAGGGCCAGCACCCCAGCCTGCTGCCCTCACCAGCCAGGACCCTAAAGTGGTTGGTTTGGGCACATAGAGCCAAGCCACACATCCCCGATGGATGTCCTCATGGTACATCACCCCACTCAGAAATAAAACCCTATCCCTGCAAATATCATGAGGAATTAGGAATAACTAAGCATCGGTCAAGCTGAAAACAAAAAATGGGAGAGGTCCAAGCACTGGTGCCTTTTTGACATGGCAGGGAGACTTGTGCATGTGCTAAGTTGAGAGTTGGAAGAGCCAGCTATTCCTTGGTCCTATAGTGCCCCATTTGGGCATTTTCCCTCCATTTTTTGTTCCTTTTCCCTTTTTCCTGCAACATTGATAGACATTTTCCCCTGCTGGGGTAAGCTACCCAGCAGCTGGCCATGGTGTGGGCCACAACAGCACTCAAAGTGTCTTCTGGTTATTCCCCAGAGAGAGCGGCAGGAGGCATTGTGAGCAGATCTTTGATGCTGCCAGTCAGAGATGGACCCTGGTGAAAACTGGAAGCTGGATGAAACCAACTGGTTGTCTCATGGTGGGATCCATCCCTTTGCCAGTGTGAAAGGAGGTAGGACGTCATTGCTGGTTTTTAATCCACCCAGTGAGCATCCTGAGAGCCTTCCTGATGTGCTGCTGCCATTCACTGTGCTATGTCTAGTATGAAGGTGGGAAAGGTCTGACCCAAACTGCAGTATCTTGCTGGCACACTGGCACTGCTGCTTGGTCTGTGGCTTGCCTTCCTTCTCTGGGATGGGATTTGCCAGAAAAACCCACCCAAACCAACAAACCCAAACACCAACCTTTTGGCAAGTTAATATTCCACTTGTGCTGGATGTGACCACCCTCATTCTCCCCAAGCGGGACTCTGCAGAGGGAGGGGTGAGGAGCAGAGCTGGTAAAATGTTCCCTTCTCTCTCAATCCTGGTTGTGTGGCACAATTTAGGATGGCTCCAGAGAAACATGATGTCTCAGGAGAGACAGGAGGGATGAGGGATGTCCCAGCTGGGGCTCCTTGTGCAGGACCACATAAGCTTTCAGCCCACCTTAGTATGACCTCCCAATCCAAGGCTGGGTCTGTCGCTCCCCATAAATTGCCAGTCTCAGCAAAGCACTCAGGGCAGATACAATGGGAAGGAGCCAGCAGATCTATTTCCTCTGTCAATGAATCTCTACCCAATATCCACCGTGCTGTAATTTGCTTTTTAACCCCCATGCAAACATTGGGCAGAAGCAGCCACATGTGCTCCCTGCTCATCTTTGTCACCGGAGCTCCCTGTCCCAGCACAAACTGTCCCTCCTTGGGCAAAGTCCCTTCTTTAGCTGGGACACGCTGTGCCCCAGGCTAACACCAAAGTAAACCCAGAGTCTTCTGGATGACAGCACCTTGGGAACGGAAACATTTTGCTTTGGTAAAATGCTTTGCTTATCTCCATCTGTTTCCCTCAGCTTCCTGCCGATAGCCCGGATGCCTGGGGAAGGGGAAAGGGACAGTCTGGGATGCGGCATCGCCTCCTTTTCTATGTGAGCTGGATTAGATAAGTAGGTTTATGCTACTGAAGCCAGCAGCCCTGGGTTCAGTCTCCCCAGCCAAGCACCACTGGGTGGCATTGCCTGCTTTTGCAGGTATCCAGCGCAGGGTGGCTCCAAGGACCAGCACACAGGTGCTTGCTGCAGCCCATCCCTTTTCCCCAGTAGGACCATTTCTGCTTCTGATATCTCTTGTAAACCCTCACCTTTTGCATGGTCTGTGTTACTGTTTGTAGCTGTAGAGGTGAAATTCAGGATCCCACTGCGCTTGGGTCTGTAAAGCAGGGCAGAGTTAAACGTGGTGTACACAGCCCACTGCTATCCTAAACAAGTGTCTCACATCTTCTTCTAACTGATGGACCTAGCAGCATTTCATAGTGGGGACAAAGATCTCTCAGAAACGTCACAGATATGGATTACCGTAGGGTGTCATGCGTCTGCCCTTCTTAAACATCCTTCTTCAGCCCCCTAGGAACAGGCCACAGGTTCCAAACCAAAAGGTTTTCTAGTCTGACCCATTGTACAGACCAAATGCCATGAGCCTGAAAGGAAAAAGAAAACAACCACCAAAACCCCCAAAACCAACAGAAGAACCCCTACCCTCTGCATTTTCTTTTTTAAATTGAGTTTTTGTAGTTTAGCATCATTTTGACATTGCAAGAAATGATTGAAAACAACGGAATCCCCACCAGTTCCAAGGATCAAATGGCATTTAGCACTTGGCCACATTCTGTTATGCAGCTGTGTTTCTTTCTGGCAGCGAGGAATCCGTGTGTGCTATGTTCTGCAGCTGGGAGCAGATAAGAATGGGTGGGCTCATGGTGGGATTGGTCTTGGGATCCAAAATAATCTCCCACAAGATTTTGGTGAGAGATGCCACCAGCTCAGGGGTTTCCAGAGCCCGTGGTCCAGCCTGTCACAGGCACTGAGTTACAGCAATGTTATCAGGTGAATGCAGCCTGCTCAGCCTCTGAAGGATCCCAGCTGGAGCATTTCCCACTCTCACTGGTTAGACCTCCTCCAGCTGCTGTTGGAGGGGACTGTGGTGTGCTGAAAAGCTTCGCTGCAGGCAGGATGCTGCTGGCCATGCCCTGAGCACTGGGCGAGCCAGGAAAAGGGAGTGGAGAACTGTGGCATAGCCAAAACGTGGAGCACGGCTGAGGATCCCAGTGTGGGCAGAGACAGGGCAGCAGAGCCCATTCACTGGTGCTGGAAAAGGCATAAGTCTCCACCCTGAGCTGATTCCAGGTTGTTTCCAATAACATGCATATGAAGGCTGTCGGGGTGAACTGGAAGCGAGTTGAAAAGGGGCTTATCTGCAGTTTGATTTGAACTGTTGTCATCCCAGCTCTCCACATCTCCTCTGCAGCTGATCTTTCTTCTTCCCTCAGACAATGAGCTCTCCGAAGGTGCCCCAGCCCTCTTTGCTCTGGATCAGCTGGGTAAGTCCATGCACAGCACACTTTCCTCTTCCTTTTTGACAATGTAGAATAACTAGGAGATGGCTTAAAACACAAGGCAGCCACTGAATGCTTTCAGCTGCATAGATTTGTCACCACTGGTGCCTTCTTTCTGTGTTGCTTTTGAATGCCATCCATCAGATGTGTTTAGTGCCTCTCTGTTAAATTGATGCAGGTTTTCTTTCCTTTGGGAGAGAAGCTGTCACCTTTGTGGTGCAAAGCACTCTCAGATAATGATGCTGGGGGGGGGTGGGTTAGGCTTAGCCCGTGGCTGGCACTGGAGCTTCTGTGACTTTCTGGTGTGTTGCAAGATGATGAGGGCTTTTTTAACCCAGAAGTGAAGACACACAGGGAGAAAACAACCTCAAATTGGCATGGGAAGCTGAAGGCTTCAGAGGCTGAATCCATGGGGAAACCCTATCTGGTGGCGACCTTCCCTTAATGCCAGGACCAAGGTCTAAAACAATGTTTGTCTCAGGACGAGTTAGAGGTTCTCAAGGTAAGGAGGGAGTGAGGATGAACCGCATGGTAGGAAGCCTCTGCAGGAGGTCTTCTGGCCACCTAGACCTGGAAATGTGATGTGCAGGGAAGGGGGAAATCAAGCCCCCAGCCCCTCCTGGGAAAATGGGTGAAGGCTGGAGAAGGAGCATGCTAGGAAGTGTGGATTAGATGTGTTGGGAGAGACACAGGGCTCAGGTCAAGAGCAGTGCACCCTGCCTTGCTCGACGGCATGGTGGGGCTGCCCCAACACACTGATGCCCATCATCTTACATGACCAAACACCAGCTCTTCTTCCCAAGGAAAAGGAGCCCTTCACTTTCAGGGCAATGAATTCTCCATCCTTGGACATATTCAAAAGCTGTCTGGACATGGTTCTGGGCAAGCAGCTCTAGGTGGCCCTGCTGCAGCAGGGGGGCTGGAGCAGATGGCCTCCAGAGGTCCCTGCCAACCTCAACCAGCCTGTGATTCTCTAATGAGGGCTTGTCCCCAGTAAGGGTTGTCTGTGTGCACCCACCAGCATGCTCACCACACAGGGCACTGTTGGAAACTTGGGGTAAGAGCAGAAAGCTGCAGGAGCCCAGAATGGTGATTTCTATCGTGTGCAACTCTCTCTGCTGTAAACCTCTGCTGCTAAGAGCCAGGTTCTTGAGGACATTCCTGTAAATACAATGATGCTTATAAACTGTACGATGCCTCGCTGGTGCTGAAGGGGTGGAAGGGAGGGCAGCTGTCCTCACTGGCAGTACCTTACACTTGGTTGCATTTTAAAGGAGCCCTTGTGAGCTCTTTCCACTTGGTGTCAGGATAGAGACTGCTCTGACACGCGTCCACCCAGAGGAGTGTCTAGCAGGGAATAAAGCCAAAAGCCTTCCCTTGGCTGCCTCATTCATTACCCGATTGCAGTTAAAACAAGTCAAGTAACTTTAAAACGTGTTTTCTGTGACACGGTTTCCACCAGCTCTCTTTCTTCTTGGTCTTCAGCATCTTATCCCTTGAAGGGTGCCTTCCCTCAGAGACATGCGCTCATTTCTTATAACTTTGCCCCCCCCCAAGTCTCAGCAAATGTATTCAGTGACAAAGAACAAGCTTCCTCTCCCAAACAACAAGATTCGTTTGGTTTCACTTGAGCAGCAAATGCATTAGCAGCTGGACAGATGGCTTAGATGGGCAAAATAAGGCTCTTGGTGACCCCTGGTCAAGGGGCTGGACCCTAGAGGGGCAGGAATCAGGGCTGAAACATGGGACAACCGGCTTGCTGGCATCCTCCTCATCCTAATGGGGAAATAATCTGTGCCATCCAGTGTGATCCATTGCCCCCTGCGGTGGTGGTTGGCATCTGCCAGGGCTTATGCACAGCCCCACTCCCACTCAAGGGGAAGCAGGAGCAACTCGAACACCGCTTCCATCTGCACAGCAGTATTAGACATCCCTCAGTCTGGAACAGTTATTCGAACCAGTGCTTGTATCACCTTACATTTCCGCTCTGCTTTCCAAGATGGGATTGCTCCATCCAAGGTAGACAAGACAGACAAAGGATGTGAGATAGCAGAACAAGCAATGGAAAACCAGTCTCTCCCCTTGCCTCCCTCCTGGCTGGTGGGTTTTCAGCTGGATCAGCCTCCTAACCTGAGTCATGTGCAGCTGTGTGTTTTGTGGTGCCAGGCAGTGATGAGGGGGTAAGAGCAAGCACGTGTTGGAGGGGGAGAGGACAAGACAACCCCAGTAACAGCTTGAGTTTATGCTGTGTTGCAGTGATTGTGTAACCAGCACCTGAGAATGCCAGGCCAAAACCACACAGCCCTGGTCAAACCAGCTACCTGAACAGCAGGAGTTATTAGTAAGGGAGCTGGGAATAAAGCAGCATTATAATAACAACATCCTGAGACAAAACATCAATACCATAACAAAACATCACCATCATCTAAGCCACAGAAAGGCAGGTCTGAGCAGAACTCCAAGAGTTTAATACGCCTCCTTCCTGCCTCAAGGCAGGGCTTGTGTCTCCTTTCAGCCATCACCCCAAGTGGAGGACCAGCCTGTTCCAGCAGCTTTCCCAGGCTTCACTGCACTGGAAGGGTTTTCTCAGTGTCTAATTAAATTCCTGCAATTTAAGCCAGTTACACATGGCTCAAATGGAGCTTGGTCCGTACACATGGCTTCCATGGCTCAAACAGGGAGTTTCTTGTCCTGTGTGGGGACTCTGGGAGGAGGATCCTACTGGAGGATCACATCGATCTTTTCCTGCTCATCAAGTCTTCCTTGACCTCTAGTCCTGTGTCCAGCTTTCTGGCAGCTTGTCCCAGCCTGCTGGCAACTGCAAACAGAAGAAGCTGTGCTTGGATTTTGAGTCATTCGTGGAAATGCTGATCAGGACCAGATTTACAACAGGCTGTTTAGTGTTGCTTCATGCCATGAGTAACTAACCTCCAAGAAACATTTTGATCTTCATGCATCCATCTTCCCAAGAGAGTGTCCCATCTCTTGTTTATAGTGATACCGTATGACCCAGTTACCACAAGTCTTACTTGTATGCCAACATATATGGCATCTGCACACCCCCTCTCATATATAAAGCTTATTACAGAAGAACAGATGAGTCTGACCAGCTCTGTTCTTACTGAGTCTGCACTGGTTATTACTCATATCCTCCTTTTCTACATGTTTGCAAAGCCTTTCGTTGTTTCAGTGTTTCCAAGGATGGAATTAACAATGGCTGGGAAATCACCTCCTGACTCTTCTTTCTGTCCTTGTTGTAAAGACTGGTGCTCTGCTTGCCATGCCCAGCCTTCGTAAACCTCTCTGTCATCTGCTGCTGTATAAATCAGCACAGGTTTCTGAGAGTCCCTCAAGAAGCCTCAGGCAAGGGAGGCAAAGGTGACTGAGGGACAGAGCAGACACAGTAAACTACAACTCAAGGATGGGGAAAAGAGATGCTTGAAGGAGGATACAGTAAAAGTACAAGAATGATGAATGGCATAGGAGTAAATAAGTGCAAGAGAGACACCAACATACTAGAGATACTCCAGTGAAAGGGCACAAGGATGATAAAAGGGACTGGAGCATCAACCCTGTGAGAAAAGGCTGAGAGAGATGGGCTTAATCAGCGTGGAGAAGTGAAGGCTCTGGGGGATCTCATCAGTAAATACCTGAAGGGAAGGTGAAAAGGGCTTGGATCCAGGCTTCAGTGGTGCCCAATGCTAGGACCAGAGGTACAACCTGAAACACAGGGGGTTCCCTCTGAGCATCAGGAAGCACTTTTTCACTGTGGGGGTTACCAAGCACTGGCACATTTTGCCTTGGGAGGTGGTAAAGTCTCTGTCCTTGGAGGAACCCAAAAGCCATCTGGACATGGTCCTGGACAACTGTCTGTAGGTGGTTGGATGAGGATGGCTCCAGAGGCCACTTGTGACCTCAACCAGTCTGAGATTCTGTGATATTAGAAAAGGCTTAACCCAACCCAAAGGCTGTGTCTTCGCACAGTGCAGTTACACTGTACAACTTGCTACCACAAAATGTCCAGCGTGCCAAAAGTGTGAATGGGCTGAAAAAGTGATTAGAAAACATCGTGGAAGAAAAGTCTGTGAAAGGCTCTCAAACCTGGTGATGCAGCTACAACCTCTGGCTCAGGAAGGGAAACGGGATCACCTGTCAGAGGAAACAGCATTTGTAGTGTTCCTTGTATTTTCTCTGGAGACACATTCCAAAGGCCGTGTCAGAGGACACCAGGAGCTCTTAAACTTTTATATAGGCCAGCATGGTCCTTCTTGCTTTTCTTTAGGTCTGCAGTGACTAGAAGAGAGAAACCCAAACCAAACCCACACCTCCTCTTCCTTTACTTTCTTCATCCGTGTTTCCTCTCCCACAGCTCAGGCTGTGGGATTTCAGCAGATATGAATCAGATGGTGACGGTTGTGTTCCTTTTGTTCTGTAAATGATTAAAACAGAACGTTTCACACTTGCTTTGTGGCCCAGCAGAGGAATTCTGCATTGTCTCCTTGGCAAGTCCGGAGGTGGAATTCTGGCCATGGAGAAAGTGAGGTCAGGGAGAGAGAAACTCTCCCAACAGGGAAACATGTGCAGACTGCTTCTCTGTCTCTCCGGTACTTGGCATGTCTTCTCCCTGTCTTCCATTCCCTCATCCCTCCCCTCTTTTCCACCTCCTTCTCTCCCCACTGGCAATTCTTCTCCTTGCTGCTTTTAGATGATTTAGCTGAATATCAGGGGAAAAAAAGAAAGAAGACAGATTGAAAAATGCAAGGTGAAACCCCCATCCCAGAAAGTCTTGGAAAGAGTAATGGGAATGTGGTGAAATGGAAAAATTAGATGGAAGTGGGGGGTACGAAACCCACCCTTCCAAAATCAAGATGAAAATGCTTGTGTAGGAGCTGCGGTCTCTCAGTGGAAACCCCTAGGACCTGTGCCTCACATTTCCTGACAGCTGAGCAGAGGAGGGATTAGCTGCCTGCGCTATTTATACGTGCACCCTGGGTATGGTCGGGAGGAGGCGTGCAGGAAACACGGCTTTTGTGATACCGACGGCCTGGGGAATAAATACGCCTAGGAATGAAATCCCATTGGATAAATGAAAAGGGAAGGAAAGAAAAAACCCTGGTCCCTGCCCTGTTTGTTCCCACTGCTTCGTAGTCATCCAGCTGTTTCTTTCTCTTTGTTGTCCTGACCTCATCCTGTACTGGAGCGCATCCAAGGGAGCGAGTGCTCTACTTGGCCGTCTTCTGCCAGAAACCAAACAGGTCAAGTTATTAGAGAAAAATGAAAGCTCTTTGGCAGCACTGGAAAAACAGATGTGCAGGGAGAGTTTTCCTGCTGCCCCCAGATACAACACTGCCGGCTAAGTGTGTATCAGAGGAGACCCAATAAATATGCACAGTTGTCATTGCGGAAACCTTAGCAAAGGCTATTAATTTAGCAGGATGAGTGTCTGTGGGGCTCCCTGAACCACTGAGCTCACTGGCTGCCTGGTGGCAAGATTACTTAGAAACCTTCTGCAGATTTGGCTTGGAAAGCGCTGCCCCAGGGCTCTAAGAGGATTTGCCTCTGCTCAGAAGTTAGAGATGCTTCTGGGATGCTGAGGAAGGGTAGAAGGCAGGTAGAGCCTGTGACTATCAAGAAGAAGTAAGACTATCTCCACATGAGATAACAGTAAGGGTATAGAATCATGGAATCATACAATGGTTTGGGTTGGAAAGGACCTTAAGAACGTAAAGTTCCAACCCCCTGCCACGGGCAGGGACACGTTCCACTAAAGCAAGTTGCTATAAGCCCCATCCAACCTGGCCTTGAACTCTGCCAGGGATGGAGCATTTACCACTTCTTTAGGCAGCCTGTGCCAGTGCCTCACTGCCCTCACATTAAAGAACTTCTTCCTTATAACTAACCTGAATTTCCCCTGTTTAAGTCTAAACCCATCACCCCTTGTTCTATCACTACAGTCCCTGGTGAAGCGTCCCTCTCCAGCATCTATGTCAAAGGCTTTGTGGCTTTGATTTATTTAAGTTAGCTGGGGGAGGTTTTTTACACCATATATTCTGATTCTTGATTCAGCTTCTTGCTGTGGTCTCAGCATCCTATGGTGATTTTTTGTGCCATCCCCAGTGGTGATGTTAAAGGGCCTGAAACTCCCCTGATGCCAATCGGCCATTGTTCAAAGCAGCAGCACCAGCAAGAAGTGAAACTGAATGCAGGCATTTGGGATTGCTGCAGAGTCAGGCAGAGCGGGACAATATGTTGCTCGCTTGCAGCACTGGGAATCTGTGGGATTACATGCATGGGTGCACGTGCAAAGAGTGTCAATACCTGGGCGTTGCTTGTGGTTTGGGATGGCCATGTCCCTTCTGCAGGGCCTCGGTGGTCCAGCTCTGGGTTTGGTGGTAGGAACTGCTCAGAGCTCCCCGGGGGTTTGGGATAGTGTAGGGATGCTGAGTGATCCAAGGGTTTGCTAATGGCTGTGGCCAGGGGGTACCAGGAAATGCTTCTCCCTTCCCATGCAGCTTGCTGAAATGCTTGGAAAATCCACGAGAGATTTTATTTTCAGGGTGTAACAGACGTGCTTCCAGGCTGTGAATGGTGTGTGTGTCTCCTGGGTCTCCCTAGTTACCAGGGAGAAGCAGAAGACAGGCAGTGAAGGGAGATGGCACTGTCAGCTCTGCTTTGATACCCTGACAGCACTGGGCTCTGGCTGAGCAGGGTTAGAACCAAAAGGGGTGGAAGGATGGACTTATTTCCTTCCTCAAGTTCATTGTAGAAAAAAACATTAATTAATTAATCAACGAATTAATATAAAAATAAAAAAGATATAGAAAATAGAAATATAAGTATATAAAAGATAAAAATATAAAAATAGTGGAGCTATTCCTAATTGGGGGAACATTTTATTTTGCAATATAAATAAATATATAACTAAATAAATGCATACGAAAATCTATAAAAATAGTGGAGCTGCAGAGGGGATAAGCTTGGGCAGCAGTTGTCTTGCCCTCCTGGGCAGACACAGCTCCCCAGTGGTTATCAGATGTATCGGATTGCAGAGGGGTCAGAGAACTCCTTCCCCAACCTACCATCCTTCACAGCCATTTCATTTCTCAAACCAAAATGGAGTTGAACAGGAAAAAGATTTTGGAAACTTTGTGGAAAGATGGAACAGAAAATGAATAATAGGGAGAAAAGAGAAATCACACTTGTACTGCAGCAGAAAAAAGGGCTTTTTTCCTTGGATATGTAACAGGATGGTTCATGAGGCTCTTGCAATGCTACTGAAAGACAAGACAGCAGATAATCCTTTTTCTTGATGTATTTATTCCTCTAGCAATGAAAGCATCACCTCTCATCACACAGCAATAGGTAAAAAGAAAGCATAGACCATGGGACCAGAATGAGAAGTAAAATGAAGTCTCAGACAGGCTGGATCTGCTTGGCCGAGGGCAGTACAGCCACATTGCACCCAGTTCCCTGTGACATGGACTGTGCAGCAGAGTAGCCAGAATAATGCATCCCATTTTGCCCAACCAAATGGTAAAGTTGAAGCATGAGAAAAAGTAGAGCTTGAATTGCCATTTGGAACAAGGCTCAGCGAGCAGTGTCTTCATCCAGCTCCATCCACCGCTGTGAACAGGCACTAACAAGCCAAGGGAGCAATCATACCTTCATTTACAGCTGAGCAGGTCTATGGTTCTCCTGTGTGTATAAGCAAAGCCAACATTTATCACTGAGGGAGATGAGAGAGAGCAGGTACACAACCTGAAAAACCAAAGGCTGGTTCCTCCAGGGGACCAAGGTGTCTGTCTGTCTGTCTGTCTGTCTGTCTATCTATCTATCTATCTATCTATCTATCTATCTATCTATCTATCTATGTCCAAGGTGTCCCATGACTTTGCAGAGGATTTAGGTGTTCAAAAACCTTGGGCTTGACTTCCTCCAAGATACTCAGGGCACCTGCAGGAGACAAGAGAACTGAACATCCCGCTCTTATCCAAGTCTAGTACCCTAAGCACTAGGCTTTTATATTCCCCCTGAGGATGTCAGGGATGTGATTGTCTCCCCTTGCCTCCCTTTAAAGCAGTGTATTTGTGATTCTCTGCTCTCCTGCTTGAGCCTGTATTAGGTGACAGCAGGGAGACAGCTGGTAGCTGCTTCAGTTTCAAAGCTTCGGAGATACCAAGAGGGACAGTACCTAGCGGGCACCCTGTTTTCCACGCCAACATGGAGGAAAGAGCATCCCTGAGGATGCTCAGCTCACATGGAAACAGTTAGAATCATAGAATCAACTAGGTTGGAAAAGACCTATAAAATCATCAAGTCCAACTGCTACCCCAGGACACAACTCCACCACTGAACCATGTTCATTAAGGGCCTCATCAATACAGGTTTTGAACACTTCCAGAGACTGTGATTCCACCACTTCCCTGGGCAGCCTGTTCCAGTCCCTGACAATCCTTTCAGTGAAGAAATTTCTCCCAATACCCAATCTAAACCTCCTCTGGTGCAGCTCGAGGCCATTTCCTCCTAGCTCCATCCTCCTTCCAGGTAGCTGGAGAGTTCTGGTGTAACTGCTGCCATGGGAGATGTGCAGATGTGGGAACTGAGGAGTCTCGTTTCACCACCAATATTTTTCCCTCCTTTGTTCATGTCCTGTATCCTATTGTTTCCCTGTATCTTCACCTAAACAAAACCCAAACTCCAAGCAAAGCTGAGTTTTGCAATTCAAAATCACAATGCTTCAGACTGCTGTTATCTGCAGCACGCTCCCACTGCCTGAAGCTACTGGGTGTCAGCTCCGGTCTTGCTGTGTCCCTTTACAGGGCTGCAGTGGCACTGAGATGGCATTGGGTGGGCTCCTCTTCAGCCCTTTGCTGCATCTCTAGCTGCTTTGGCACAGTATTTAGGGGGCTGAAGCCACCAAAGTCCCTTTGGGAGCTGAAAAGCTTGTCTATGTGTTAAGAGCTGGGAGAAATGAGCACAAATTGAATGGACAATCCTGGCACCACCGGCAGCTTGCTGAAGTGAATCCCCCAATGAGATGGGGAAACCCAGGCAACATCCTGGTAGTGCCGGCCATCTGGAATGAGGTCTGCCCTGTGGGGCAGTGCTGGGAAGAGGGTGCAGAGCAGCTGCCCAACCCAGTCTGTGCCCACATGGCAGCAAGGATGCGAATGGAATGCAGTGCAAATACCCAAGGAGCCCTCCCACCATGTCCCCTGTGCTGGACCCTTGGCAGCAGGGCTGAGGCGGGCTGGGGAGGCAAAGCAGTGGCTCACTCCAGCCCTGATGAACATACATCCCATGGGGCTGGTGTGCTGAGCTGCAATGAAACCACAAGCGGGCAAATGTCCCGTGTTCCTGTTATCACAGCACTCACGTTGGGCATCAGTTGGAAATCCCTTGATGTCAACGGGTATGTGCATGCACTGCTCATGTGAAAATGTGATTAGGAATGTGGGGCTGTACTTAGGAATGGGGGAGTCCCATTGCTCCCCGAAGAGCCACCAGCTCCTCCACGTGCAGGGGAAGCTGCTGCAGCCCTGGAGAAGGGGAAGATGCCTGCGATTGATGCATGGGCTTGGGTCTGTCAACTGTGTGAGGCGTGGGGTGTGATTCAGGAAGCCTGTGTTGGTACCTAGGATGAGACTTAGGGCCTGAGCATCCCCAAGCATGACGTGGTGAAGCTGTGCTGCCACACAGACTCACCCTGGGAGCATCCCACTGTCTTTGGTGGCTCTGTTTGGGCCTGAGAATCATAGAGTCAACTAGGTTGGAAAAGACCTTTAAGATCATCAAGTCCAACCCTTACCTCAAGTCCACCACTGAACCATATCACTTAAGGACTCATCTACAGGGTTTTTGAACACTTCCATGGACAGTGGTTATTCCACCACTTCCCTGGGCATCCTGTTCCAGTGCTTCACCATCCTCTCGGTGAAGCTCTATCAGAGCTCGAGGCCCAGCCTGGGGGGGCTCGGGGTCCCCGCGGGCTTTCCAGCCCCACAGCCTCAGTGTGGGGTGATTCACCCTGGGCTCTGTCCGGTCGGCGCTAGGACCGGCGCGGCCTCCAAGGCCTATTGGCCCCGCCCCTAGCCACACCCCCGGTCCGCCTCCTGTGATTGGCCCCTCCCTGGCCCCTGGCCCCGCCCCACCCGCGGCTGCCGGCGGGTATCGGCGTGGATGGCCGCGGTGCTGTCGGGGCGCGGAGCTGGAGGTAAGGGCAGCGGGCGGGTTGTGCGGTGCGTCCGTGCATACATGTGTACATGTGTACATGTGTGTGCATACATGTGTACGCATATATGTGCCTGTGCGCACCCGTGTGGGTGCTTGCGTCTTTGTCCACGTGTGTGCCGGTGTGAACGGGAGTGCCGCTGGAGCTGTCCCTTCTCATACTCGGCCGTGAGTGGAAGGAGCGCGGCGCGGGTTGGTCCGGGTAGGGTCGGGCTCGCTGCTCCGCGGGGTCCCACCGCTCCTCCGGTACCGCTCCCCGGGGAGAATGAGAGGAGGCCTGGGCAGGCTCCCGGACTCGCTGCCTCCCGGGGAAACCCCACCCGGTGCGGGAGCGGGGCTGTCCCCGTTCTCCCGCCCGGTGCTCTGTTAGGGCCGGGCAGCCCGCCCCGGCCCATCCCGTCTCCGGCCGCTCCGTGTTTCTCGGCACCCTGGAGCCTCCCAGGTACCTGAGCGTGTTTCCCCCGCCTGGGGTGGGTACCGGAGCCGCTACCGGTGAGATGGGGGGGGGGGGGGGGGCTCGCCGTTCGTTTCAAGGCGCTGAGCGTCGGGGGCAGCCGCCGCTTGTCCCGGGGGAGAGCGGAGCCACCGGCCGGGAGCGCAGCGGGAGCGGAACGTTCCCGGCTGGACGCGCGGCGGGCGGTTGTGTTTCCGCAGCGGCGATCGCAGCGTCCCCGGGGGTCCCCCGCTGTCCCCCGCGGGTGTCAGCGGCAGCCAGCCCGCCCCAGCCAGCCAGCGACAGGGAACGGGACCTGGATCGGGATCGGGACCGGGGTGGGGGCAGAGCCAGCGGGAGGGGCCGCCCGCGGCGGGGAGCGTTTTCTCACGTTGTTGTTGTTGTTGTTACGGGGGGATGGTGAGAGGGAACTGTTACGTTTAACCTCCCTGCCCCTGCAGGGAGAACAAAGATAAACTCCTGCTTAAGGGAGAAAAACAGCCTTGAAAGAGGAGAAAAATCCCACGTGAGTCTGCCCCGAATTCTCCTGCCAGGTTCTGTGATTGAGTTAAGCACAGGAACGTTGCTGCTTGAGCTTGCTCCTCTTTCGATGGAAAAAGGGGTTATTTTCCTCTTTCCTGGCGCTGTTGAATGTCCCGGCAGCGCTGAGCAGCTGTGGGCAGACCGGGATCCTGGCTGTGGCTCCTGCGAGGCCCTTCTCGGGCATCCACTGCGCTGGGGTTTTTGTGGTTTAGATGGAAACAGCGTTCTGAGAGAGGGATGGCCGTGGAGACGGGGAGTCCCCTCATTTCCCCTGTGCACAGCTAGCTGGCAGCGCCAGTCCTGCTCACAGGTGTGCGCAGGGAGATGTATTCATGTATATATTTTAGATCTATATATGTTTTACCTATATGTAGAGATGTAACAAATATATGTAGATATGCTTACATATTTTTATGCATTTACATATTATGTATGACTATATTATATATAAAATATATTTTATATAAATATTAAATACACATATGTATTTTATATATAACTACATACTTTTTTATGTGTGTGTATTAAAAATGTAGATTTTTTTAGTATATGTATACACACATATATATATATACATTGCTAATGGCCAGAAAAGCTCTTAAAAGGGTCTTATAAAATACCCAAGTATCAAGAAATACCAGAGAGAGAGGGCTGGAGATGTTGGGTGGGTGAGAGCTCATAACAAAACCTGTGCTGGGGTTGCATGGAGGGGTCACATCCTGCCCACCCCTCCTCATCTTCAGCCTTCCTCATCCCCATCTGGAGTAGGGGTGCAAGGGGATGGATTCATGGGTCTGGTTTTAGGTTGTTACCTCAGGAGGGATGTGCCCACACCAACGCTGGTGGGGCTGGAGCCCCAGATTCCCCAGACTGGGGAGGGACTGGTGGGAGCTCCCCTATCACCCACAGGTCCATTCTTTTCCTCCTCTTCTGCCCTGCTGTCCTTTGCTGTCCTTTGCTCTCTGACAGTGTTAGGCAGGAGGAGCTTTGCTTTCCCTCTTCTTTGGGAAGCACTCAGGTTGAAGGAGGGCAGATTTGACCCGAGCAAGCACGTGCTGCACCACTGAAGTCCCTATGCCTGCAGGATCAGGGGTTGCTCTCACTGATTTCCATTTCCACACACCTGTGACATTGTGGATAGGCATAGGATCAGCTCCTGGATCTGGGTCAGATTCTGCACACCATTTTCCTGGATAGAGGGCCTGATGTGTGGATACAGCTCCAGTGCTTCTCGTAAGAGCTCCTCTGCAAGGAAACACTGGCACAGAGCTAAAGACATTGCATTTCTCCAGTGAAGAGGCACTGAGGAGGGTTTTTAGGGACCCCAGCAGCAGCCCCAGAGGGAAATGTGCAGAGCTCCCTGGGGGTCAGGCTCAGCTGGGCTCTTGGGATGTGCATGGAGGTTTCAGGACAAAGTGGAGATGTTGCTGCTGACCGTTGCAGCTTTGCTTTGGGAAACGAAAGCCTCATGTCCAGAGTGCCATTTGGTTTTTATACTGATACTGTAAAGGCCATATCTGGAACCAGTTCTTCCCTGTGAGGGTGCTGAGGTGCTGGCACAGGGTGCCTAGAGAAGCTGTGGCTGCCTGGCAGTGTTCAAGGCCAGGTTGGATGGGGCTTGAAGCAACCTGGTCTAGTGGAAGGTGTCCCTGCCCATGGCAGAGGGTTGGAACTGGATGAGCTTTAAGGTCCCTTCAATCCAAACCATTCTGTGTTTCTGCAAAATGTTATTTGGTGCTAAGGTGGGGAGTACGTGCCTTGTGCAGCCTCCTTGTCCTGGAAACCATTAGGAGGATGGCTGCATGCTCAGTTTTTCACACAGAGACTATCTGCTAATGTAATAGTCCCTGTGGAAACTTTAGTGCTCGGGAATATTTTGTGGATTTGGGAAAACTCCCAGGAGGATTTTTGGTTTCATACAGTAATTGCTTTTTGGCAGCTTTGGGATAGATGTAATCTGGTTCCCATTTGTGTCCTGAATTTTTAAATGGAACAGCCTGCCTTCTGCTCAGGGCAGAAGCAGAAATAGATGGCAATAGATAGAAAATAACAGTAATAACCTCACTTATATGAAGAAAATTGTCAGGGCAACCTTTGTGTGGAAATACTGCATTTAGGAACCATGCTTGATCTTTTCTGGTTGTTTAAGTGACTTTTTCAGTAGGTGGGGTGCTGCTGTGGATTTAAATCTGGAGTAAATGTGGAGAAGCTGATGTAATCCCTCTAGATTTGGACCAGCACATGTGAGAACAGTGTTTTGCCTTGCAGTAAGGTGTATCCCGTGTGTGGCAGCGGGTCTTACAGCACATGCTGGCTCTCCATGGCCCTGGCTGTGCCTTTCCCCATGCATGTCTGTACCTTATCTTGAAGTTGGAATGGGTCATTCAGTGCCTTTCGGGGGGCGGGTGATCTGTGGGGGGTGCCACATCTCAGGAAAACAGCATGGGATTAAATAACTGAGCAATACTTGGGATTATTTGCTGTGACCAAATTGGTGAGCACAAATATCAATGTGCTTCAGCCAGCAGTAACTCCAGGGGTCAAGGCTCAGGCTGGAAAATGATGACATTATTTTGTTAATTTAATTTAAGGAACAATTAAATGAACTGAAATGCCTTTAGTGAAATTCAGTCTCAGTTTAAGACTTAAACCAACTGAAGTAATTAAAAATTGTAATGGTAAGGTAAGTGTAGGGTAAGGGTAAATGTGAAGGTAACGGCTTCAAGCTTAAAGAGGGGAGATTTAGATTAGATGTTAGGAACAAGTTCTTCTCTCTGAGGGTGCTGAGGCACTGGCACAGGTTGCCCAGAGAAGCTGTGGCTGCCCCATCCCTGGCAGTGTTCAAGGCCAGGTTGGAGACAGGGGCTAGGAGCAACCTGCTCTAGTGGAAGGTGTCCTTGTCTGTGGCAGGGGGTTGGAACTGGATGAGCTTTAAGGCCCCTTCCAACCCAACCCATTCCATGATTCTATGAGGAACTGTTATCCCTCTGCCCTCCCTCCTCAATGTGTGTTGTGAGCAGGTATTTCTGTGGGGTCCCAGCCAGGCTGGGGCATGACACATGGGTCCCTTGTGGTGCCTGGAGGGCAGGAGGCACCAGAGTCCCCTCCCCAGGACCTGGTCTGGGCTCCTGCTTCCTACAGAGGTGGTGAAACACTTCTTGGGGGGACTCCCCACTGGGATGCCTGCCTGGGGTGGACAGGGGATCCTGCCAGTGGCATGGCCTGTCCCATGGCATGTGTCCCCATGCCTGTGACATGCACTGGTTTTGAGCCATTTTCACGGTGATGACTCCAATGGGCTGTTACGGTGATTTTCCTTGTTCTAAATCTGAGCTCAGCTGTCTGGGAGCAGGAACTAAAGGCAATTATCTTGTTAGCACTTCTGTGTATAATACCTTTATTAAATTTCTGCATTTTCAAAGTGGCTGAATATAAACTGCGTGTAAGGATTTAATAACAGAAGGCTCATAATTGGAATATACATTCTGGTGGGAAGAAGGTTTGATTTCTTTTTCCTTTATACGTGACGCTTGGGAATAATGCAAAGGCTCTGCTCAGTGCAGGGTTATCACAAGCAGCTCTTCACATGGATCAAATGAAGAATGATGCATCCTTAGCCTATGGTTTGTCGCCTGTGTTAGAAATGGGAAGGCTCTAGAAATCTGCAGATCCATACGATAGAGCTCAATGCCTGCATTTTCAGTTAGAGAGCACTGTACAGTCTTTGTACTATTTTTGTTCTGTCCTTATCCCAGGCTCCTTTGTACGCTGCAAGTTTGTGGGAATGACTCAGGGTGAAAGCTATTTAACCTAAAGGACACCACTGGCAAAAAAAAAGTAGATGGATAAAGAGCGATGTCAGTGGCTGCGAGTAGGAACCAAGGAGAACGTTTGTGTCCATCTGAGGAAGAGAATCCCAAAACCTCCCTCAAATGGGGTGAAAACCCCACAACTCCAGATGCTGTTCCATTCAAGAAGGGAGTTTTATAATATGGCTGCTCAAAGTAATAAGGAACCAGACTGAATGATCCACAGCCGTGGGTCCTATTTCACTTCTGGTTAATTAATGGAAGGGCTTAAATATCCAAGTGACATGGATCATGCCAGTGCTTTTCTGTAACATAATCGTTTTTAAAGGCACTAAGTACAGCAAAGTTAATCATAGCGTAAACCCCTGCTTTGCAAGTGTCTTGTCTCTGTGTTGTAGCTGCTCGATTTATGGTTTCCCTCTCCCCCAGTGGAAAAAAAACACCCTCCCCTAAGAATCTGCATGATGAGTTTTTATCTTGGAGTTCTTTATGGCTTGGAAATGGGAATTTATGGCATACTGAAAACGCCTGCAGACTGTTCGCTGTGCTGACGAGCAGCACGGCTGCACCAGTAACGTCTGCTCGCTAGCTCCATGTCAGCCTTTGTATTTCACTCTTCTACTGAGAGTTTCTTCCCTTACTTTGAGCTCTGAATACCACTTACCCTTTCATCTTGGAGCAGCAGCGCAGACACGAGTTGTCACTGTGCCACTGGTGCTGTGATCAAAGGAGAAATTTCAGTTATTGATTCAATTTGAATACATTTAGGCTGGGTGCATGTTGTATAGTCAGGGCTATAGCTGCAGAGGTGAATTTATAGCTTACAATAGAGAGAGGCTTTAAAAATGCACATATTTGTACAAAGCCGAGTGGAGCCGCTTCAGGAATGTGCATCCCTTCCTCCGTGGGGTTAATGCCCAGGTAACTGGATGGAAATACTCCTCCCGCATCCTGCCTCTCCCCCGGGGGTGAGCCTGGGATGGGGAAAACCCCAGTGGATTATTCTAATGCTATAAAACCTGTAAGCATCCAAGATGAAAGCGCTGTGATGGGCACCGTTTGCCCCCACATGCCTGCACTTGATTTCCATAGGAAGGCGGGAAGTGTGGGCATCCATGGGGGATCTCCCGGGCAGGCACACTTGGCTCTGCTTTTCCCTGTATCCATCTGATCTCATGCCAGGCTTGGGAGCTGCTTTCAAGGCGCCTTTGCTTTTCACTGCTCATAGCTTTAATACTTGTCCGCTTTGTTGTTTGCTGAGGGGAAGCATATATGAAAATCAGTGCGTGAGGCTGAAGTTTCAAGGAAAGTGCTCATCCTTGTAGGCAGTGTTAGCGTGGTTCCTTGGGAGAGATGGGGTTTGGCTGCTTCCATCGCCTTTCCTCATTAGTCTTGCTAGTGCTTTCTTGGACGAGGCACTCTTTGGAGAGTGAAATGACAGTACCCAGGATGGGAGACTCCGGGAACTCTTCCTGAGCATGGGAATAGCATAGCGTGGATCCTGGAGATAACAGTGGGATGAGGATTTCTTTCCACAGAGCATCGAGCTGTGGAGGGGGGGCTCGGCTTGGTGAATCCGGCCACGCAGAGGGGTGAGGCTTCTTTTGGCTCAGATGTGGTAGATCTTCAGCTTTCATGTGGAAAACAAGAGGTGCTGGTGGCTCACATCTGGTGTGCATTATGTGGGTTGGATTTCTGTCCTGCAAGGTGTTGCTCTGCTCCTGTGAAAATACCAGCGATGCTTGTTCAGTCCTCACAGGGCTTGGGAGCCCTGGCAGTGGATGTGAGATTCCCAAGCAGAATGATGGGGTGTGAGCATGGGTCAGCCACCCCACAAGTGACCTAGAAAATCTGTGCATTGACTGGGAAGATGCTGATGGGGAACAATCAACATCTGCCTGAGCCCCTGTGCCTCATCAGAGCTGGGGCTGCGGAGGAATCCCACCACTGCTGAAGGTACTGAGGGCATCCTTGGTGATGCTGTTAGGAGTGCTGTCTCTGCTTTCTGTACCTAAACTAAGAAGCGGGATGCACGAGTTATCTTTTTGTGAGCCAAATCAAATTCACATCTACCTCCCAGCCTTGGGAGAGTGGCATGGCTGCGTGGCTGGGGTACAGCAATGACTCCTGTCAAAACTGGGCTGATGCTTAGGAAAGAAAGTACTGTTCACATGTTGGGATGCACAGGAGGGGCATCCAGCCTCGATGGAGGGTTCCTGTGACCCATGGGAGAGACTGATGGGTCACCATAGGAGATTCAGGGCACAGCCATTGAGTAGCCCTTAGGACCCTGGAGCACTTTGACTGTCCTTTTGTGATGTCTTTTAAATAATTAGAGAATCACAGAATAGTTGGGGTTGGAAAGGACCTTAAGATCCTTTCTTGTTGACCTGAGATTTGTTTGCAGTGACAGGGCAGAGAGAATATTTTAAGTGTGGAATAAGGTTTTTACACTCCTTTCTGGCTTGGCTATGAGACAGGAGCACAGATGCGGGCTTGGAAACGATGTCATTTTTGTTCTGTCATTCTTGGACCTCCCTTACAAACTGCGGCAGAGTTTATAGGAAAGTGTAAAGCTGCTTTACTCAATATTTGATTTCAGATGATTGCTTTGGATGGTGCTCAGAACCCTTGGTCTCTTTCAAACCACTCAGGAGGGTACAAATTGAAAGAGGATTTTTTGGAGGACAGCGTTGTGGTTTTGTTTGGGTTTTGGGTGGTGGAGAAGGAGCTGTATATGCTGGCAGGACAGGCTGTGCCACAGAGCGGTACCCAGGCAGGCAGCAGAGTGTGATGCAGAAACTCATCACTCTAGCACGTCTTCGAGGTGTTGACTCTGAATAGCAGCAAACTGTCTTTGCACAACAGGCATTTTATGGTGTTTGACTGAAGTTAGAGTGGTACTATGGTTTGGCTGTCAGAAAACCATCTTTTCCAACTGTTCTGGTGAGGAGAAAATTTGCTTCTTGGGGATGCTGTTATTGCTCTGAAAACATGGCTTTCCTGTAATGTCACAGCAATGGGCTTCCTATGAGGATTTATTTTAGATCCTTTTCAAAACCAGACTGAAACCACATCAGAAACAGGAAATATTTAGGCATTGCTCCTCTGTCTCTGGGTCCTTGCTGACTGTCTGGTGTTAATCTTAGCAAATGATTCACTGAAGGAGCTCTGATGAATTGCAGGGCTGTGCAGCAGCCCTCCAGGATAACACGTCTGCTTCTGCAGGGTGTAATGCATGTTTATTTAGAATTAAAAGAAAAGGAAAACAAATGGATTAGTGTCAGACAATCACTTAGATGTGGGAAAGTTGACGGAGATGCAGAAATGAAGGGCTGGAGCAGCTGTCCAATTAAGTAAGGACTGAACTGGGCCAGATGTCATCGTGTCTTACAGGATTGGCTGTGAGAGACAGCAATTCTAGAATATAGACTATATAATATAGAATCATTTAGGCTGGAAAAGACCTTCAAGATCATCAAGTCCAACCTTTACCCCAGGACTGCCAAGTCTACTATCAAACCATGGAATCGTGCATCACTAGGTTGGAAAAGACCTTTAAGATGATGAATTACCACCACATGTCACTAAGGGCCTCATGTACACATTTATATGGCAGTTGAAGATGTGGTGTCTATTGACAGGGCTGTATCCTGGCACACTGGGTTTCAGTTATAACAATTAAATTGTTTTTTTGGTGAGCACTGTAGAAGAATGGGGTGGTTTGAGGAAGGAGCAAATGCCTGAGCATCAGACTTAGACGCCAGCAGAGCTGGGTGTAGCAAAACCTTTCTCTCTGGAAAGGAGAGCTGAGATTTGGGAGCCTCTAATGACAGCATAGGGGGAAGAAAAAAAGGCCTCTGCCTTGCTCCAAATGGCTCGTGAGGCTTCACTAAGCTTTCAAGTGATGCCTTATGGCCCATGATATGGATTGTGGCCTTGTGCCAAGCACTGATCTGTCAGCAACTGTTATCTGTTTTACACATAAACTGGCTTTTGGTCCCAGTTACAGCTGATGTTTTATTAAAACCTAATGTGAATGAACATAAAATACCATTGCATCATTTTAACATCATAAACCATCATTACATCATTTTATGATGTTACCTCAATGTGGGTACAGCAAAGGGCAGTGGTTTCTACCTGGGTCAGAGCTACTCGGTTTCGACTCTGACATAACAGGCATCAGAAGCTGAGCAGTTTGGTAGATGTCAGCATTTACCAGTCCTGATTTTAGCAGGTTATTGCTTTGCCATGGCAACCCAAGGCAAGTGGTTAGGTGAGAACTCCAGACCAGTCTGCCATGATCAGTTTTACAAACATACTCAGCTTAGCTCTGCTCAAGTGAGCGATCTTTCCCTCTTGATCTCTAAATGTAGATAACTGCCATGCACATTCATAATAAGAATGGTAAAGTGGTGAATTCATTAACATTTCACAGAAATACCTATTTCCTCTCCTCTGGGCGCAGAGGGGAATAGTATCTTCATGCCTGTAGAGAAGACAGGCGGAATCCTGCTCTCCTGCTGCCCTGCTCCATGCAGGGGTGTGCGGTTAGCGATGACCTGTATGTAAGGAGAGCAAGCTTCCCTGTGTAATATATGCCAGTAAGCACACAGTTAGCCGAGCGCAGACCAAGCAGTTGGGTTTAATAAGTCCAAGTCATTCGTGGCTGATGTTTTTGCCTGCAGAGCAGGGTGCTGCAGTTCCCTGTGGGCTTCCTGCCCCACCAGGATGGACGGATGCCCTGCTAGGACTGATGGATGCCACACTGATGCCACTTTGAGCCCTCACCCTCCTGCTCAAGCAAGTCCCTTGGCAGTGGCCTTTGCTGGAGGTTGATGGCCATTCCTTTAGTCTAAAACCTGTGACAACTGGTGGTGTAAGTGGAGGGTGATTCTGCCATGTCAAGGTTTGGGCCTCAAACAGCCTTCTCTTTGCAAAAATGAGGTCGTGTTCAGAAAAATGAGTAGGAAGTGGAAAATCAGAGAGTCGTAGAACAGCCCAGGTTGCAAGGGAGCTCAGCAAATGAGCTGGTATGACCTGTGGGAAGAGGAGCCTAGATGAGGTTATCTTGCGCACTGTCCAGCCACATCTGGAAAACCTCCAGTGATGGGGCCTCTACCATGTCCGTGGGGAGACTGCTCCAGTGAATGATTGTTTTCACTGTAAAAGACTCCCCTTATGTTAAGATAAAACCTCTCTTAGTGCAGCTCATACCCACTGACCCTCATCTTCCTGTGTTTTAACCCCAGCTGGCAACTAAGCCCTACCCAGCTGCTCACTCACTTCATCCCCAGTGGGATGGGGGAGAGAATCAGAAGAGTGAGAAAACTCATGGGTTGAGATAAAGGCAGTTTAACAGGTAAAGCAAAAGCTGTGTGTTAGCAAAGCAGAACAAGGAAATCATTCATTACTTGCTGTCACAAGTAGGTATTCAACCATCTACAGGAAGGCAGGGCTCCATCAAACATGACAGCTACTTGGGAAGATGAACACCATCAGTCTGAATCATAGAATCACAGAATAGTTAGGGTTGGAAAGGACCTTAAGATCATCCAGTTCCAACCCCCTGCCATGGGCAGGGACACCTCACATTAAACCATGTCACCCAAGGCTCTGTCCAACTTGGCCTTGAACACTGTCAGGGATGGAGCATCCACAACTTCCCTGAGCAATGTCTCAGGGAATGTCCCCCCCTTCCTTCTTCTTCCCTTAGGTTTATATGCTGAGCATGATGCCATAAGGTGTGGGATATCCCTTTGGTCAGTTGAGGTCAGATGTCTTGATTGTGTCCCCTCCCATCTCCTTGTGCACCGCTAGCCCACTCGGTGATGGGGTGGTGTGAGGAGCAGAAAAGGCCTTGGCTCTGTGTAAGCGCTGCTCAGCAGTAACTAAAACATCCCTGTGTTATCAGCACTGTTTCCAGCACAAATCCAAAACATTCCCATACCAGCTACTGTGAAGAAAATTAACTCTACCCCAGCCAAACCCAGTGCACTTCTCCACGTGAAGAGAAAGCCTCTGTCCTCTTTTGTAGCTACAATACTGAAACACTGTGATGAGGTCACCCTTCCCCAGCCTTCTCTTATCCAGGGAGAGAAGACCTAACTCTTTTCAGCCTTTCCTCACAGGGCCAGTTCTGCTGTCCTTTGATCATCTTTGTTGCCCTCATTTGGAGTCTGTCCAGTCTGTCTGTCTTCCTTGAATTGTGGGGTCAAGCCAATGATGAGCACGATGCCATATGCCATGGAATACCCTTTGGTCAGTTGGTTGTGTCCCTTCCCAACTCCTTGTGCACCCCTAGGCCACTCGCTGGTGGGGTGATGTGAGGAGCAGAAAAGGCCTTGGCTCTGTATAAGCGCAGCTCAGCAGTAACTAAAACAACCCTGTGTTATCAGCACTGTTTCCAGCACAAATCCAAACCAGCCCCATACCAGCTACTGTGAAGAAAATTAACTCTATTCCAGTCAAAACCAGCACAGGGACTGGTCCGCCTGCTGATGCCTGTGGGATGCAGGAGCTTGGGTGTGCAGCTCCTGTGCAGTCTGTCTGCCAGACTCATTCCCATGGCCCTCCAGTTACATCCTCTCCTCACCATATTAAGAACATCTGGACAAAGTGATTTATAGACTCTCTCCCTTGATAGCATTGGCTGTATTTTAAGTCTCAGCAATTTTCTGTATTGCTGAACTATTATTCATGAGCAGATTTTGTGGTAAAGAATTCCCAGACTTAAGCACTCATGGATGGAATGGGGTCCTCACCTATTCTTCTTTTCTTCTGTTTACCCCCTCCCTCTTTCAGTTTTATGCTGCCTCTGTTGGCTTCATGTCCTGATGCCATGCCTTGATTTGTGAGTTTGTCACTTGTCACTGGTATCTCTTATAAGCCTTGCTTTGTAGCTGGACTGGGGACCTTGAAGTTTGGTGTGTGAAGCAGCACTTGGACTTGGTGGCTGCCTCTTGCTCCTCAGAGCTAATGTGTTATTTGGGTGGTGAGGAGAAGAGGTGGTTTGCCCAGTGGCCTCAGCAGGGCACCTAGCCATGCTCAAGAACATTGTTTTTTGGACTTCTGTCATAAGTCATGGCTTTACGCTTTGTCATTCTTTACTGACATTCTGTTCTTCTTTCTTACAGGCTCCACATCTGTTTGTTACAAGCCTACCAGCCCAGTCCAGGTACTGGAAGACACTGGCTTTCTTTACCAGGATCACCAGTTGTTTGCTGGCAGGCATGAAGTTTCTCCGCTAACAGCTGAAGGGATCAGTGCCAAAGAAAAAGCTGGTAAGTGTGTGGCCACACTTCCATACAAACTCACCACGTTTGCTTCTGTGTTTTTCCTTGGAAGTAAATTGTGCAGTTTAGACTATTTACAAATAATACTCACAGAACTGAAGGCCACCTTCTCATCCTCAGTGGAGTCAAAGGAGAGTTACCTTGACTTGAGTGTTATGACCCACCATCATTTGTCACTTGTGCTTGTGGAGGATGCAGCATTGCTTCTTGTCCTTCAGGACAAGGCTGCTCTTCATTGTGCAGCTGGACTGAGGTCCAGAGCTTTTTGCTGATGGAGCAGGACCACAGGCAGCCTGTGGAAGGCTCATTCTAGTTAGTCCTTTTTGGACCTCACTAATAGGTAACTAAAGTACATCTCCCAAATATAAGGATGCTGACAGGTGACTAGTACAGGGATGGAAATCCTTCTCATGTATGACCAAGAGCTGCCTTGACGGTGTGATGCTGGCTTTATCCACTCGTCTCAGATTTACAGCCTAGTCTGTGACCTCACTGATATGTTCTATCGCAGGTCTGCAAAGGTGCCCAATTTGGGGGGATTTCTGTGTGCTGTGAGTAAAGCAGTAAGAGTTTGCTGTAGCTGCAGGGACGTATAAAGTAGATGGACAGTTAGCTGTGGTGCAGACAGGTAGATGAAGATGTGTGTGTCTGCAGCAGCCCAGGGAGCTGACAGACCCTCTGAGTGCTGGTGGCCAGGTTGCAATCCCAGCATGGAAATGACCTATTCTAATAGTTAAGAGTCAAAGCTTTTCTTCCCCTATGGTATCTGGGTTGTGTATGAGTTATCCCACAGCATGTGCAGTAACTGATGAAACTTCAGGGAAATACCAGACCTCAAGGGAAAGTTTGCTTTTTAACTACTTTCAAACGCTAAAACCCAAATGTAAGTCCTTCTCACAAACCCCTCTGAGAACTGGAAGCAACAGGAGAGAGAAGGCTGCTAAGAATGACCACAAAGTCTGAACTGAAAACAGCACCTCCTCCTTGCCTTGGGACATGGAGGACTTTGTCCAGAGCTCTGGGCTTATTCTCACTTTTGTCCGCACTGGGGCCTTTCAGGAACACCCCTCTGGACTCAGACACCCTTCAGACCCCACTTTTGGGATGGCTGTGGGAGGAGAGCTCCAAGAGGAAGAGATTCTAACCTCCCAGCCATGGTTATATGCCATCAGGTGCTTAGCTCTAGGCATTTTCCACTTGTATAGAGTGCAAAAGTGGTGTCATTGCCTCTGAAGAGTGACTTCAGTAGGGTGTTAGGATGGTGTAACTAATCCATCTTTTTTAAGTGCTGGTGTTAAATCTATGACTGTAACACCCTCCTTGTACTCACCAGCAAAATCACAACGGTGACTCCCTTAGAAATAGTGTAATTGGCCAGACGGGAAATAGCACTTTTGGGGGAAGATGCCAGAGCACAGATAATTCTTTAATTACACTTTTAGGACCTTTTTGTTTTCAGTGTCATTTCATAGCTTTTTTGCGACACATTCTGCACGTTCTTCTGTTGTGGCAGGCACCTCACTTAGGAGGGGATTCGACTCATCAGATTTTGCCCATCAAAAGTGCAGCCTCCCGTGTGGTATTACCATACAGGCTGCTGCCATAAGCAATGCAAGGCATCTGCGGGGGGAAGGTCAAACACAGGCTTCCTAGAGAGGTGATTGATGCCCCAAGCCTATCAGTGTTTAAGAGGCATTTTGGCAATGTCCTTAGCAATGTGCTTTAAGTTTTGTTCAGGCAGTTGGACTAGATGATTGTTGTAAGTCCTTTCCAACGGAAATATTCTGTTCTTATTCTGTTCTAGTCTAGTCTAGTGCTGTCCATTCTGTTCTCTTCCATTCCATTCCATTCTATTCTCTATTCCGTTCCATTTATATTTTAAAAAAGACCAAATTTCCCTATGACATTGTGTGTCCCTCCATTGACTTGGGAGGGCATTTGGTGCTGTGGGTATTTGGCACATGCAGTATTATGGAGGGAAGGGCTGGGAACATGTTTTAGGGGTCACTGCAAGCAATTAAGGATGATTTGGGGTGGGGGGATGAGCAGAGAGTAGTGCCCTGCCTCCTTTGGTGGCTTCCAGCCACGTTCCCTCTACTCCAGGGGGGCCCTGGCAGGGCAGTGCCCCTGGGGTGCATCCTGGGCACAGGGTCACAGCCGTGGGGTGTAGGAGCTCCAGCCTCCTGGACAGCAGAGCTAACGGCCACCTCTGTCTCTCCCTGCCCAGCCGAGGAGGCCCTCTGCACCCTGCGCCCACCCAGCTTCCGCCGGGTCCCAGAGGCGGAGATGCGAGGGGCGGACGAGGTGGCAGCCGGCACCGTCCTGCAGCGCCTGATCCAGGAGCGGCTGAGGTATGGCAACCCCAGCGAGAACATGAACCTGCTGGCCATACAGCACCAGGCGACGGGCAGCGCCGGCCCCTCCAACAGCACTGCCAGCACTCTCTCTTCCGCAGAGAACCTCGCTCCCGAAGAGCCGCCAATGGTCCAGCCGTCAGGGCGGCAGGAACCGCAGGGGCAGGAGCACCAGGGGGACGGTGCTGTGATGGAGAAGCAGCCCCGAGCCCCGCAGCCCCCGCATGGCACCGAGGAGCTGCCCACCTACGAGGAAGCCAAGGCTCAGTCTCAGTTCTTCCGAGGACAGGCACCCACGGCCACTGCGGCCGCTCCGGGGTTTTATGGCACATCCAGCCAGAAGTCCAGGACGGAGGGGAGGCCGACGGTGAACCGGGCCAACAGCGGGCAGGCGCATAAGGATGAGGCGCTGAAGGAGCTGAAGCAGGGCCACGTCCGCTCACTGAGCGAGAGGATCATGCAGCTCTCACTGGAGAGGAATGGTGCCAAGCAGCATCCCCCGGCACCGGGTGGCACGAAAGGCTTCAAGGCGGCCCCACAGCCCAGCAAGGCTACGGACCCACGGGGCCCGCCGCCCGAGTACCCCTACAAAGGCAAGGCACCCACTCCAGGCAGCAAGGGACAGGAGCATGGGATGTTCTATGGCGAGCAGCCGGCGCAGGATGTCCTCAAGGCTTCCTTTGCTGCCCCGCAGCCCTCTGCCCGCACAGAGGTGGCCCTGGTCCGGTACCAGCCACCGCCGGAGTATGGAATCAGCAGGTAATGGCCATGGTCAAGGGTAAGGGGTCTGATCCTGCCCATGCCAGAGGAGCTTCTGCAGTGATTTGGTCTCATGAACCGCAGCTCCTGTGGGCTTCAGCCTTAGGCACATGGTGGGGACATCACACCCCGTGACTGGGCCAGCATGGGACAGGTGATGGAGGCATCTGCACCTCCAGGAGGGCTGTATAAAGCACAACACGCTGTAACGTCCTAATTAAACCTAATTAAACTAAATGGTTATAAAATGCAGCATTGGTCATGGGGGCTTTCATGGTACTGTGCCACTCATGCCAGGCCTCCCCATGAGCACGGGTTTATTCCAAGCGCATTAAGAATAAACCAGAGTATTCACTCGCTATGCACTGATCCCTGTGGGCGGTGAACGTCCTGCTCAGTGCCCAGGCAGGATGGTGAGCCCAGGCAGTGAGGGCTCCCTTTTCCTTGCTGTACCTAAATACAAGAGTGTCTCTGTCTCATTGCTGTCTCTTTGACCTGTTTTGCTGGATTGGGAAGGCTGGAGTTGTCTGATGTGAATGTGGGTGGCTTTCATATTGCAAGCTGCCAGGTTGGACAGAGCCCTGGGAGACACGGTCTAGTGAGAGGTGTCCCTGCCCATGGCAGGGGGTTGGAACTGAATGATCTTAAGGTCCTTTCCAACCCTAACTATTCTGTGAGTCTATGATCAGGTCCTTACCGACCCCAAAATCCCCAGAGGTTTTGTTGGTGTTGACTTTAGTTGCATGCACTCAGAGCATGGATTTGGTGGATGTTGCAAGGCAGTTGTGACAGCTCAGGGCCCATACTGAGCAGCGCTGGCCTTCCTCCAGCTACGTGTGTTTTCATTACCAGCCTTCCACTGTGCCGAGTTTATGCAGCTTTTCCAGAGGAAAGTGGCATTTTTAAGAGCTCAGCACAAATCTCTGTTTATGCTAAGAAACAGCTGTATAGGCTCGAGGGCAACAGGGGCCGTGCTTTCCTGCAGCCATTCGCAGTGCTAACAAACATCTCTGGCACCAAGGAGATTCATCCCCAACAGAAAAGGAGCTGGTTTGGGGGTTTTTGTCATTCTTGGAAAATGCTGCTTCAATACCCATGGCCTCTTCTGCTGAGTCCATGTAAGTGAGTGGTCGTGGGTGCTGCGGAATGAGAAATGGCACTGCTGTCAAGTGGGAAGCCCTTTGGGGCTACTTCCAAAACCTTCCCCAGGTGCCTGTTCAGCAAGGTTAATGTTGAGAAGTGCCTTGATTTCAGTGTAGGTTTCCATGCCAGTAGCATGGGCCAGCCTTACCCCAAGGCTCTGCTGGATCACCCTAGCAGCTATGCTGAGAAACCCACTGGTTCATGTGCTCATCACTTGCTGTTTCTCGGCAGCTGTGCCCTGGTACATCCTTGTGCCCATTTCGGGCTGTGTCACAGGATCAACATGGTCTGGAATGGTTATAAAATGCAGCAAAATACTGTCTTCCCCACATATTCCTCTCTATGGAGGCAGGTTGCTTCCTGATGGACATCAGCCCCATCTCTGCTAGAGAACTTGCCTGAGCACTGAGCACTGCTGGAGGAGAGCCGGGACTGTGCTACACTGCTGGGTTGCTCCAAGTGCAAACCTGCGTGTGCCTCTGCTCTTGCTTGCTGCTTGCCCCTTACCTGCACTCTGGGGAGGCTCACGGTCAGCCATCTGGAATGGGATGGAGGACCTTGATAGGAGAGGTTGAGGTAGGGAACTGCCTGATTTCATGACGTTAGTGGAAGAGTAGGGTCTGGAGAGTCTGTTTGTTCTGTTAGAGGAGCAAGCTAGGTGAGAAATTCCAGCTTTCATCTCCCCAGGAGGGCCTGGGAAAGAAACTGGTAGAAGCAGAGCTTTGCCAATGGGAATCTTATGTATCTAAGTATCTCATTCCTTCTATACTGGCCATATCTTTCCCAAGGATGGGATCATTCCCATCCTGGCATTCTCTGGACAGGGACTATGCAGAAGGATTCTACCTTCTAAGAAAGAGAGAAGCACAGAGCTGCATAGGTCTAGAGGAAGCACCCACAGATTGGTTGGGATAGACCTGTAAGGTCACTGACACCCCATTCCCCTCCTTCTGTGATGAGGGCGAAGTGGTTGGGAACCAGAAATGCTCATAAGGGAGCTGTTGGAGGAGATGGGATGACTGCAGCTGCTGCTTAGCTTGCTTTTTTCACTTGGCTTTTTTCTGTGCTTGTGGCTGGTTTTAAAGGGAATGTTACCTTTATAAGTAAGTAAGTACCTTCCCCACCATGGGAAGACCTCACAACTTTACTGTAAATCTCAAGAGATTTGGTATTGTCCTCAAGACCCCCTAGAGTCATATGCTGCAGCATTTATATAAATTAGATTTGGTGACCTCTGCTTTATGGACATCATGATTGCAGAGTGCAGCTTGAACCCCGCAGCTTAAAAGGCATAAAACCCAGAAGGCAAATAAAAAGGAACCAATATTTGTTCCTGGTTTAAAATACCATATTTTTAAGCCAGTTGCATGATGCTTGGGGCCCTGACTCACAGTTTTTGAATGCTTCAAGTTGGCCAAGTGTAACAGAAAACCTTTCCTTTCCTAGATGTGCAGCTATTCCTGAATGGTGTCTTTACTAACTTTCCTTAGGTGCCTGTTCAGAGAGTCGCAGCTTGTCAGGTAAAAGGGTTTGGAAATAATCTAATTTAATCTGTTGTCCAATGCCCTGAATTAATTCCATTTTGTGAACATTCAGTCCTGGAGATTATAGCACTCTGTGTCTGGAGAATCCATCACAGCCTTTGCAGGCTTGTTCCACTAGCTAATTGCCATCTCTGGCACAGTTCTGCATCTTCTTTTCAATCTGTATTTTCTAGTTACCAGTTGGGATTTTGCAATGTCCTTGTCAGATACAGTGAGGAGCCCTGCTCTATCAGTCCTGTAATGCACTTAACATATGGAGCCTGGAGCCCCGTAACTGTTTTTCTCTGTTGTCAAAACCCCTTTTTTCACTGTGGAAAGCTGACTTGGACACCACTGCAGCACCAGAAATTAATCAGATGCAACATCACCTCTGCAATGCGACTCAGTGTTCCTCATTTATGTAGCTAATTACACTTGCCATTTCGGACATTGGCACCCCATCCAGCTTGTTATCTTGTTGGTCATGTTAGGGTTGTCACAGCCCAGAGGAGGATTTTCCACCCTTTTACTGTAGTTTATTGCTACAGTATTATATTGCTATATTTATTCTTGGGTGGATGAATTTGGACATGCTCAATTCCATATTGTTTCTCTGTGCCCTGCTTAAACAGTGATCCAGATCACTCAATGCAATGAATCCTCTTCTTCATTGCTTACCTTGGCCCTTGTCAGGTCCTGATGTCTTTCATCCACAATGATTTCTTTCTGTTAGTGCTGGCAAGACTTGGCCCAGGTTCTTTGGGGGTGATTACACAAAGATTTGCAGGGCAAAATTATCTGATAATGTTAATGAAAAGCATATAATGCAGATGAAGTCTTAACTGGAAACACCACTGCTTGTTGAGGGGACTTCATTCGTGGCTGCATTCAGAAGTCAGTCATGCGGGCACCTTTTAATTCTGATTTAATCCAAGCATTTTAAATGACTGCTTACAATTGAATCATAAAGCTGGGCTGTTTTTAAAGATACCCCATTTTTTTATGTGCCTCATTAAATCCCACCCTGCCTGGATGCAGAAGCCTATGTTTAGCTGCCGAAATAGCCTGTGGCTTCTCTGGTTGTTTGTGCATTAACCCATGCACACATTACCGCTGTTTGCAGACAACCTGATGATATTCGGTCATTCAGCCACATGTCTGTGGCCACTAAGGGGACTACAAGGAGCTCCTTTTCCTCCCCGAGACACCCAGGTGGGTGTGCTGGCAGCATGGCCAAGGCCAAGGATGTCACACCCAAGCTGCCTTCTGCTGGTGTTTCTCTGTGAGGATAGCCCCAAAACATGAGTGTGGGTAGGAGGCTGTGCTTCCAGCTGATGTGGATGCTGGCAGTCCTGCAGAAGAGCTTTGGGTCCTCTCCTGGTCTGATTTGCCTTTCATTCAAATAAGTGAAAGAGAAAGCATCACCCATCAGTTTGGGTGATGCCCGTGTCATTTCTCCTTACCCAGTTGGTTCCTGTAGGAGTGCAGAGATTGAAGAAGGCACATTTTCCTTTGCTGAAAGTCAGCTGGGCTTTAGAAGGACTATCTGTTCTGAGTGTGGATCCCTGTGAAGAGGTGCTATATCCTGTCTCTTAACTGTGCAGGATATGTTTAATATAGCGTGTGTCTCTTCAGATGATAATTTTGCTTGGAGACATGAGTCCAAATGCCCAAAATGGGTTTTGAAACATACCTTTGTGCTTACAAGGTGCTGCAGCTGTGATTCTGAAAGGCAGAGGATGCCCTGAGAACTATGTCTTGGCTATGAAAAGTCTTCTTCCATTTCTGGCTGTATCAGCATTTAACAATGGGCCTATAACTGTGTTTCCTTGCACCATGGCCATCAGGCTGGCTTGCTGGCTTTCCCGTCTTTTTCCTGCACAGTGACAGCACTGATTCCTCTGTGTTATTCACTGCTACAAAGAGTAGCATTTGAAGTCTTCTTCATGACTGCAGAAATCACAGCTGAAGTCAGGTAGACCCCTGGGTCTGAGGTTAATGTGCAGACTCAAGGCTCCCAGTCAATGGTCAGGATTAGCATCTTTCATGGACATTTTGCTCTCATTGTAAATTAAAAGTCAAAGGCAACTTCAGAGAGCTGCACCCCAGGAAGACCTCTTTCTCTTCACTGACTAGCTAGACTAGAGCATCCATGGTGAATGTGTAAACCTGTGTCCCTTGAGGGAGAGTCTTTAAGAGATAGTAGGCCATACTACCCTAGAGGCAAAAGAAGGCAGAGCGTTCAGAGAAAGATGAGCTAAATAGGTTAGAGGAGCGCATTTTAATTATGAATGTGGATGCCACGGTATGTAGGAAAAAAAGTCCTTCCTCCACTGGCTGCGCTCCCTCTTTAGGTAGAGGAGAGCTGCATTGTACCTGTAGCAGGGCAGAGGTGGACTTTCCAGAACATTTACGGGCATTTGTGTTACATTATTTCCTAGTACTGCCCCGCTTTATTGAGCAATAGCTCTTCTTTATTTATATAAGGTGTCTTATTCCTACATACAGCTACAAATTCCTCCAGAACTCCTGTATCTCCATAAATCCAGTCATCCTTGCTCAGACATCCTTGCTCCCAGGCTCTCCAATATAAGAGGTGTATTAAGACCATGCCTGAACTTTGAGGCTTGAGTGGCCTTGCTGAATTCTGAGGGATTTCTCATGAAAGTGAGGTCCATGGTCAAGTATTTTACTGTATTGCACTGTATTGCAAGCCATATATAGTGGGTATTATATATATCAGAAGCTATACAGAACTGAAAAGAGTGAGTGCAGTCTGGTAGCCCTAGCATGGTAGCCTTTGAAAGGCTTACTGCCTGCCTGGTGCTCCCTATTCAAAAAGGTGGTTTCCTTACTTTATTTCTTCTTTATGTTGCCTTGCAGAAGTATATAGGAGCCCTACCTCTAAAATAACATCAGCGAAAAACGTATGTTTATAATAGAAATGTAAAGTGTCCAAAACTCCTCATATTCATGCTTCTGAGAAGGATGATTTCTGATGAAAACGTGTTGCTGGAAGATTTTAACCTGCTCTAATGCAGAGCAAGATCAACATTTAAAATACAGTAGAAGCATTTTGAGAATGTCATTCTTTACTAAGCCCAAAGGAGCTCAGGATAATCCTGATCGCTTCATTTCTTTGGAGCTTTACACGAGAGGTTGGATGTGAGCTAAGCTGATGGTGTAACTCTCCTGCTCCTATAAATGTTGATTTGCTAATGTGAATTGCTGTGCTGATTTTATTGCATAGGCACTTGGAGATTTCGCAGTTGGCTAAGTCAGAATTAAACTGTGAGAGATCAAACAAGGAAAAAGGGGAGTCAGAAACATGCTCATTATGTTGAACAGCCGTGGTTCAAAAGCATAATGTGGATTGTGCCTGCTCAGTTTTCCAAGCTGGAAAACGCTCTGGACAATCTCTCCTGTGGCCCTCACTATTGAGACTCTGGTGCCTGGCTTCTGCTACAAGATGTAAATCTTTAGTAGCTCAATAAGTGGTTTGCAGGTCAAGAAAATGGAGATACCAGGAAATCTTTTCTCTCTCTGTAGGGTAAAGCTAGACAGACTGAAGGGTGTGTGAAAAGGTTAAACTGATGGGAGGTAGAGATTTCCCAAATGAACAGTGTCAGGAGATCCTGCAAGCATTTGAAGGGTACATTTATGACCAAAGATGATAATAAAGAAAAATTCCTATATCTCTACTGGTTTAGATTCAGAAATCAATTTAATTACATTGCTTTAAGCTATTCCCTTAAAGAAGTGAGAAAACCTGTACCTGTAGTGTCTTTATAGTGGTGTAACTGTGTCCAAACAAGGCTTTTACCTGAATAAAGGCAGCTGTGGCCTGCATTTTGGTGAAGACAAACAAACTTGCAGCTGAACAGACTGCTGTGGTCAAATGCATAAGTGCAGAGTGGCTGTCAGCATCACTGGTGAGGTGCTGTGTGCATGACTGCATTTGCATGTGCTTGTGGAGCATCTTTTGCATGACATCCTCACTTCTGATGTTCTTCTTTATTGTTCAGATTCTTGAGCAAAGAAATATTCCAGTCCCGTCGTAGGTGTGGAATCCCTTGCTGGGCTTTACACACTGGAGCACCAGAAGGAAAGGAGTATGGTGTGGGAGCTGTGCCCATGGTGGGGCACAGGCTCATTGGACTTCTTGGCCCACATAGGCTCTGATCACCGGGGACTGCTAAGAGGCATGGTTTTGGTCTAAGGAAGGGCTGGTTGCTTTTAGGGCAGAGCTTTAAAATTGCCTTCACTTTTCATCTTGTGCTGCAGCTGAAGGCAGGGACAGGTTATTGCAGTAGAATTAGGCCAACGCTGAGCGTTTTTGAGCCCGTCCGCTTTGAGAAGCCATGTAGGTGCTGAAGAAAATAGTCATCCTATTTATTGTGTATTTATATAGCACAAAATCTTCTGTGTAAAAGATAGCATTCATGGATCTTTGAGGCTGAATGGGGTAAATACATCTGTTTGATAGATCTCCTGCCTTGTGTAGGGTACAGAAATAAAGGCAGTAGCTTAACCAACACCTTGTGGGTAAGCTAAAATGCAACTTTCAGAGGGCGCTCGATTGTGGACTTCAGGTGGGATCCAGCAGCCAGCTTATTTTCCAGCCAGGATGGATTCTGGCACAGACATGGTCTGGGTTGAGGCTGTTGGACAACTGTGGTGTAGAAATTCCACAGCTTTGGCATCTGGGATGAGGAACGGCTCAGCCTGTGCACAGCAGGGCTGTCTCCATGGGGCTGCTCACCCTGGCCCAGGCTCTGAAGATGCATGTGTGGTGGATGGAGGGATGGAGATGGACCATTCCCTGCTGGAATTCCCCTCTTTTGAAACAGGGGCTGTCTCCTTTCTTGAGCTCACATCCGGAGGCTTACCCTCACTGCTAGGACATCCTCCTGGGTTATCCTCCAGCCACTGCAGATTGTGACTGGGTGGATTAAAGAGCCCGCACCGTCACAAACCTTAGCCCGCAAGCAGATCCTCTGCCCGTTCACTTTTTATCCTTCCCAACACGAGCCTGGGTGATGGATGCTGTTAGTCGGGGAGTGACACAATGAGGTCTCGCGCTAGAAGATGTCTTTTCTGGCTCGCTGTGACTGACTGGGGCTGTGCCTTCAGCAGCTCCGCAGCAGCCCTTCCCTTTGGCACTTGCTGAAGCCGCTCGGGGATGCTGCTTCTCTCACATCACTTCCTTTCGCCTCCCAGTTCAACCCATCAGCCAGTCTCACTCCAGGCAGGGAGCGGTGTTCCAAGGGTGAGTAATGCATCCCTTGTGTTTCCTTCGAGCCCGCTGGCTTGTGCTGCTCAGCAGTGGGGTTTGTGGCAAGGGGGGGCAGGGAGGGGCTGGCTCCCCGCTGAAATACTAGCTGCTCACCTAGGCAAAAACGCCGCTTTCCAGTCAATGCTTCCTTTATCCCTTCATGCCAGATGTATACATCACTGTCAAGAGCAGGCAAGGAGACAATTTACCCTCTGCCTGCTGCGATTGTTGGTATCCAGGAGTGACTGAGGACCGGAATCACAACCGCACGCTCACAACTATTAATGAACCGAGCAGTCATCGGGCGACCGCTCCTGCGCATGTTTCGAGGTGCGCGTGGCTCTAACGCCTCCCCCATGTGTGCTTCCCCACAGCCGACAATGCCAGCCGCCCTTCCCGCCGCCGCCGGCCCAGCAGCACAGCCCCATGTCCTCACAAGCCACCGCTGCCACCGGCCCCCTGCTCCCGGGTACCTTGCCCCCATTGCAGGCTCCTGCCCAGCCACCGACGCCACCGGGCCAGCAGCTAACACCCGATGCCTTCGCCATCGTGGAGCGGGCGCAGCAGATGGTAGAAATGCTGTCCGAGGAGAACCACGTGCTGCGGCAGGAGCTGGAGGGGTACTATGAGAAGGCAGACAAGCTGCAGAAGGTATGTGAGAGGTGGGGATGGGGCCTGGGCAGGCAACTGCCTTGGTGCTTCTGCATTTGGGTGTCAGAAGCTGTTCTTCATAATCATGTCACTCCAGTGGTGATGTGCCAGTGGCTGTCTCTAACCATTGCCTCTCCATGGTGGTCCTCCAGAAGTGTAAGGCTGTGCATTATGTCCTTTGGGCTTTCCTGCCTTTAGCGTGAAATGGGGCAACCCATCATATATTTCATAGCGGGGGACTTTCCACCTCCATCCTCCCATGCTAGCCTTCCCAGAGCTTTCCCTGGAAGTCTCCTGTAGGCAGAGGATGCTCCTGCACCATCTACATAGGGGGTAGAGCTGCCAGTGAGAAGCATTTGAAGAGCATGGCCACATCTGTCCTGAGCGGTCTTGTCACTGCAATAGGCTCATGTGGTGCTCCAGGCTCTTTGGAAGTGTAACAGCCATCAGTTGGGTTGCCCGTTGTTTGGAAATGTGTTAACTTGATTGTCTCAGAGGCTTTCAGTGAATGCTCTATAGGTTCCAAGGGCTGATGTTAGATACCCAGCATTGAACACGTTGGTTAAAAAAGCACTGAGAGAACCATTTCCTAAAGATTTTGCTCAATACCCTTTTGCAAAGAGATCCTGCCAGGAGATGTTTTCTGTATGCAAGCTGGCGTTTGCAGTGGAGGAGGCTGATGTCACCCGAGGCAGCACACAAGACAAGATAAAGAGTCAAATCAAATGAAGTAAAAATTACTTAAAACCAAGACCTTGCTGAAGGCAAAGCAGAGAGGCCAAAATAAGTTATTTAGGAACCTACACTGCCATTTCAGTTATGTCTTCCCACTGCATGTACACACATGGGCCTAGGCTGCAGGTCTTTCCTCTCTGAGTTTAGGAGTCTAAATAGGAGCTCTGTTTTGTTGTGCCATGTGAGATGAGGGTGCTCTTGGAGACACCCTTCATAGACAAGAGGCAGCTCTGAGAGATGATTTACCCGGGTTAGTACAAAGACCTGTTGTTTGGTAGCTGCTGTCGTTGTTTCAGCCCCTTCCTCTGCAACCAGATGACTTGAGTTTATTCACAGGGTTTCCTAAATTTCATTGGGATCTCAATGTCTGCAGCCACATTAACTGTTAGTGAAGATGTCTGCAGAGATGTTAGCACTGACTTCCCTGTGGCCTTCGTGGGCAACAAGAAATAGTCCAGCTACTAACTTTACAAAAGCTGCATTGTTCAGTTAAAGGTATTTGAGTGCGATGCCCTAAAACTGTTCCAATTTCCTTCTATGCTCTTGGAAAGGGCTCTCTCTTTATCTTGGATGCCCCATGAGTCAATTGCATCAGACACCAACAGAAAGGTATTCAAGCATGGGCTGAAATCTCACTTCAGTCAACAGTGTGGACTCGAGTCCCATTGACTTTGGAGGAATGTAAGCGGAGTATTGAAGTGAAACCCATGCTCAAGTGCATTCTTTCTTCAGGAAAACATCCTCAACCAAAGCCTTAACACACAGTATCCCTCCCATGCTGGTTTTAATGTGTTTGATCACAGGCCAGGGCAGGTCCTCCTCTGTTCCCACAGTTTCAGCTGAACATCACCTCTGAAAACATGACAGTGAATTAAATTACATGCTTTGGGTGCGAAAATTCTTCCCCCTTGTTGGAAGTGGGAAGGGTCATGAGGAGTTCTTGTTTGCCTGTGTGTAGCAAGTTTATTCTAGGTAGGGCATTCCATTGCTTTCATTCATTACAGAATAGGAGAAGAAATTGGGAAATCAGCTTGATGTGGAGGGCTGTCAGGGTGTTTGTGTGAACACATCAGCCCTGAGGGCTGTCACATTCTCAGCTGTGTCTGAGCAGACTTTTTGCACTAGGTACAAGGCGGTGATTCATCCCCGTGCTCTTTGATGAGCTGTCTGCTTTTCTTACCTAAAAAGATTCCGGGGGCCTTGTGCACAGTTAATTTTGAGCTTTTTTTGCAAAGGCAAAGCATTAATTTCTCCTTCTTTGCTGCTGTTTTTCTGTTGGAGGGTGTCACCTCACTGAAGTGTAATTGCCAGGCTGGGCTGCTCATCGTCCCCATGCTGTGTATGTGGGTTGTTCAAGTGGGTCGGCCCTAGGAGCTCCCAGGCAGAGAAGAGGCTGAACTGTTTTTTCCCCTACAGAGAAGCAAGGGAGGGAGATCCCAGAGCTGCTGAGAAACACCAACACAATTTATGGCCATTCTGCTCTCCTGTAATTTTGTTCAGTGCTGACTGAGCTTCTTTCTCTTCCTGCAGCAACTCTTTGCCTGCAGGGCTGCGGGAGGCTTTGTGGTGATGTGTTTTGGGAAATAACAGCAGACAATGGGTAGAGCAGAGCCCATGTGGTAACCAGCAGCATTGGGCAGGACTGTTGGGCTGTGGGAACCCCCCTGTGTGCTGACAAATCTGCTTCACTGTGGTAGGAGCACTCTGGAGCAGGCATCTTCTCCTGCAGGTAGTGGCTCACCCAGGAGAGGGGAGGTATGGAAACCAGAGGGTGTCAGGGCACCCAACTAGGAGCAGTGGTTTCTGGTTGGGATCACATACTTAAAGATTCAGGAAAGTGCTTTAAAAATTACTTGTGCTAAGCCAAACTTTCCTTTCAAGGAGAAAGAATCTCAGTCTGCTTAAATGGTCAAGGAGAGCAGTGTGATGGTGCCTCCTCACAGAGGCTGATTATAGCCTCTAACTATTTACAGGAAGAGAAACCTTCTGCTAGCAGAGGTCACACTGATCTAAAGAAGAAGCTGTAACAGAATCAAGTGCTGTTACTTTAGTCACTAATCAACATCACTTCTGGAAAATTCGCATGAAACTGGTTTTTGGTTGTAAGTCATAGTCATAGAATAGACTATTTCAGTTGGAAGGGACCTACAGTGATCATCCAGTTCAATTGCCTGACCAATTCAGGGCTGACCAAAAGTTAAAGCATGTTATTAAGGGCATTGTGCAAATGCCTCTTAAACACTGACAGGCCTGGGGCATCGACCGCCTCTCTAGGAAGCCTGTCCCAATGTTTGACCACCCTCTCAATAGAGAAATGCTTCCTCATGTCCAGTCTCAGCCTCCCCTGGCACAGCTTTAAACCATTCCCATGTGTTCTGTCACTTGGTACCAGGAAGCAGAGATCGGCAACTCCCTTTCCGCTTCCCCTCCTCAGGAAGCTGTAGGGATCAGTGAGGTTGCCCCTCAGACTCATCTCTCCAAACCAAACGCTAAGTTCTTAGCTGCTCCTCATAGGGAATTCCATGTGTTGCCCTCCTCTGGATGCATTCAAGGACCTTCACATCCTTCTTAAATGATGGGGCCCAGAACTGTGAAAGGTCAAGACTGCTTGACGAGGCTTTGTGCATTGCCAGCCTATGAGGAAAAAGAGAACTCGACTTTTTCTGAACCACAGTAAGGTTCCGTTCGAATTTCAGACAGCTTTGGATTCACGCAGCATTCCTTCAAGTGTGCTGTTCTTGTGGTGGAAGCACACGTGGTGTCTGGCCATGCCTCAGCAGGGTGGGGAAGAAGGACCTGCTTTCCTAGATAGGGAAAGTGTAACGGGGCTTCCTGGAGCTCCTGCTTCAGAGAAACTTAAATGGAAAGTCAGAATAATCTGACTAGGTTTGTAGTTCACCCAAGAAGGGGTGCCACAGCATGGGATATGGCTGGTTCCACAGGTCATCCCGTTGGAGCTGTGGACAATTATCACCGTGGGAAGCAAGGGTCTAGGCTGCTGGAGCCTGGCTGCAGGTTCCTACACGGGCAATGGGTGACAGCTCCAGCATCCCTGGAGCTTGTATTCTGCTAGTGCTGCAGCTGGCAAATTACACCTAAAGCTTAGTGAGCCCTGGAGATGGACCTACCTTCAGTGGAGGTGGGCTTGCACCTTGGCTTAACAAATCACGAATCCATCCCACCCATGATTCAAGAGGCTATAAAAGCACTGCATTTAGAAAGGTATGTGGGAGGCTATATTTATCTCATAGTTCTTCAGTCTGTGCACATCATCAAGGTTTCCTCCATGAACACAAGGGCCAGGCATGCAGGAGCAGATTCTCACACTGGCCTTGATCATTCCTGCAACAATGATTTTAGTAGAGAGGTAACAGTTAACATAACATTGGCTTATTAAAAGAGTTGTTTGGATTGACCTCAACAGCAAAACTCTGCTGGGGACTATCCTCCCGTCAGTCTTTAGGGCTCAGGTCTTAACATGCAGGTCCACTGCTAAAGACTTCCTCTGCCTGCCCTGCCTCCAGTTTGCTGGACTTCGATGAGATGAAGTTAAGAAAACTGAAAACCCAGAAGATTTCTTTTATCTGTTATAGAGTTTCTTTTTGTATAGAGCAGTGTTCAGTCAAGGACAGAAAGGAGTGAGCCACAACAGTTTAAAACTGACATGAGGTCAGAGTTGAGTCTAGAACACTTCTGATGGCACCCAGAGCTAAGTTTTGGATCTGGGATCTGGCAGAATAACAAATTTTGCCTTCTACATCACTTTCTAGGCAAGAATACATCCCACACAAATGCACCATTTCCTTTGTTTCTCCTCTTGGATGGTGCTAGAACAGTCACCTCAATCACAGAGTGAAGGCAAATGAGCAGTTACATCAAATCCGGCCCACTCCAAGCTTTTTTGGGGAGCCACCAGCAGAGAGTCCGTGGGGTGTTATGGCATGGTGAGCTGCCCCCCAGTGCTGGAGAGCATGAGCCTCCAGCACTGCCAGGGCTTCCTGCCATCCTCTACTGGGGAGATTGGTCATTGTGGAACTGGTGGCTGGTGTGACACTCAGCATGAGCATCGCCCCGACCCTCATTGAAACATGATGGGCAAACACGGAGATGGGACGTGTTCCTGCTGGGCTTTAACAGGAGCTCTTTCTGTTTTCAGTTTGAAATAGAGATTCAGAGGATTTCAGAAGCTTATGAGGGCTTGGTCAAGACCACCACTAAGAGAGAGTCTTTGGACAAAGCGATGAGGAACAAGCTCGAAGGAGAAATTAGGAGACTTCATGACTTCAACAGGGATCTCCGTGGTACGTTGCACTTGCTTGTGTGGTTTTTCCCCACTGTTGCTGTGGTGTTTCACTTCTCACAAGCTGCAGAGCTTTAGAGGAGTAGCTTCATGTATGTTTTAGATGGAGATGTTTAAACATCTGGAGAAATCAGGCCTAGCTCATTGGCATAAGACAAAACTGCTGTCACCCCCCCAGTGACCAGGAAACCTTCTGGCAAAATATGAGTGAGCTTCAGATTGCTTTGCATTTGGCACTTGCAGATATTGATTTGACAGCAAGGCCACCAGACCTGAAGTCTCATTCAGCTCTAACAAGCTGAAGAGCAAATAGTGATATAGAGCAGTACTGTACAGCCCATAAATCTCGGAGTTCAGTGCCTTTGTGAACCAGTAGCAAGTATCAGAGGGTATCTCTTTTTTGTATTAAAAACATAAAATTGAGAGTATATCCTTTCCAAAAAGGAAATGGGGGGTATGTTGGGTAGCTATTACTTGTCCAGGTACCTGATGGGGGTACTTTGGTACCTCCTTATACAATGAGATGCCTTCTGCAAGCTGGCTCATGCTTTTTGCAGTGGTGCATGGTCTTTGGAGGAGGGAGACACTTAAAGGCAGGACCTTCCTAAGGAAAGCTGTTCCTGGCTTCAGAAAACTGCTCCTTTCCCAAGGCATCCCCAAGGGTTGGTGTCACTGGGCTGGGGGCTGCCTTCCCCCAGGGCATCTCACTCCCCAGGGACAGCACTCCACTGCAGGAAGGCCCCCGTCCCCTTGCAGTGCTGGGTAATTCAGATTGCAAATGCCTTGTGCGTTGTGAACATTGTGAGGAATGAACTGCCTGGGCATGGCAGAGGTTTTTCCTCCACTTTCTGTAGATCTGAATGGCACAGCTTCATGGAAGAGGTCAAAGGCCTCATCTTTTATGTATGTGTCAGCCTCCGTCTTAGTGTCCTCCTTCAGGGAGTCTATTTATACTGCTCTGTTGGCATGCATCTTATTTCCTTGCTTGGCCTACAATTTTATATACATATATTTATACTTAAAGTATTTCCTGTTTTCTGCAGAACGACTGGAGACAGCCAATAGGCAGCTGGCCAGCAGAGACTTCGATGGGCATGAGGATAAATCAACAGAGGGCCTTTATGTCACTCAGAGTGAGTACTGTGCTAATCTGTTTTGAAATTGCATAGATGTATATGCATGCTGGAGTGGAGGTGAATACTTTGCTGTTAGTTATTACTGTCCTTACGGCTTGGTTTAAGTCGGCTAATTCATCACATACTCTTATTTAAGCTTCAGACTGGATTGTTTAGGCTGTTTGTTTTCTCTCTCTGAGCACCAGAAGCAGCAGTGGGAGTTAATGGAAGCACAGCTTATTTTTGATAAATATTTATCTGAAATGATGAAGTGTTGCTTGCAGGGATCATCTCCAGGGATGCGTCCTTTTTAGGGAAGCCAGGTTCTTCACTTGGCTGGGCAAAGCCCAGAAAACCTCTGTTGACTTGGTCAGTGCCATGGTTTGACTAACAGGAGGGAGAGCAGAGCTGGATCATCCTTTTCACAAAGGACTGAAAAGGCAAAGATTTTACAACAAAAGCATCCATCCCCAAAAGATTTTAGGCTCCCATAATGCCTGGGCACAGTGCTGCAGCATTTCCCTGCCGTGTGCTGGTGGCTCCATGTGACCATCCAATCCAAAACCCAAGCAGCTGGATGCTGCCTGAGTGTGTGGCTTCTCTCGTATCCTGAGCATCTTCAGCATTCCAGAAGGGCTTGTGCAGTACCTTGTGGGCTGAAATCCCATTGAAGCTGAATGCTGTGTACATCTAATCTTTCTGTTTTATTTATTGCACCAAGAGCTTACTTGAAAGATGAGCTGTAACTGCAGATCCTTCAGTGGAGAACTGGCCACCTCCATTAGTGTTTGATACTACTCCGTGTGCTTCACTGCAATGTCTACCAGCTCCTCCAAATGCAGGAGAACCATCTCCTTGATGCCAACACAGCAACTTCACTGTCATTTGGTGCATGTGTGCACAAACCAGAAGAGAATCTAATGATCTTTTCCATGACTGTGTTAGCTTTGCCGTATTAGCAGTTGCTGCAAGGGCATGTAGATGCTGTTGTGAATCCAAGGGGATGATCTGTTAAGAAAACAGCATTGCTATGTAGGTGTTGTCGTCCTTGGGAAGACTTCAAACAGGGTAAGTTGCACAGTGCAAACTGCAGACTGGGGTCTGCTGTCTTCACACAGACTTCCTGTGTGTTCCCATAAACTGGTAGCTACAAGGGAGAGTTCAATCCCCAGGATGGACTCAGTTATTTGAGTTATTTTCCAGTGCATAAACATGCTCTGTGCTTCTACTGATAAATATCTAGCAACGAGAAGTTGTGCTGAGCTCTCAGTATATTGCTGCTATCAATTCACAGCTTACAAACAAATATAGCTTTCGGATCCTGTCACATAAGATGGTCTGGATGCTTGGAGTGTCTCCTGGCTAGGCCAGAGAGCTAAATGTTACTAATGCAATGCAGAGTGCTTCCAAGAATAGAAAAATGGGCACATGTAAGGCAGGTCCTCTTCAGTCATGTTCTTGGAGCTGGGGCATGCAGAGTAATGACCTTGATATCAAGCTACCTGCCTAAAACCCCTCTGAGAGCCCATAAAAGGATTTGCTTGGAAATCCTCTGTTGCTGACTGCATCCAATACCTAAAGGGGCTGACAAGAAATCTGGAGAGGGCCTTTTTGCAAGGGCGTGTAGTGACAGGACAAGGGGAATGGTTCTAAGCTGAAAAAAGGTAGATTTAGATTAGACATTGGGAAGAAATTTTTCCCTGTGAGGGTGCTGAGGCGCTGGCACAGGGTGCCCAGAGAGTCTGTGGCTGCCCCATCCCTGGCAGTGTTCAAGGCCAGGTTGGACAGGGCTTGGAGCAACTTGGTCTAGTGGAAGGTGTCCCTGCCCATGGCAGGGGCTTGGAACTGGATGAGCTTTAAGGTCCCTTCCAACGCAAACCATTCTGTGACTCTATGATTTGTACATTGAGATTGTTCATGAGTCTTGCCCAGGGGCAGGCTATGACCAGGGGTGCCCCTCACTGCCAGCCTGGAGGTTTGCAAGCAGTCTGTACCCTCCTCACATCTTTTGATGGGTTGCTTAGGCAGAAAACTTAGAGGAGAAGGGGTGCAGCTCGGTTTAGTTGCCATGTGTGCAGTTGGCTACTAAGACTGAAATAGTCATTTTTAGAAGAGAAAAAATGGTGCCTCCATGCACTCCCATCAGCTGCTGCAGTTTTGTCATGAGCCTCATGTTTGTGTTTTTCCTAAGGGTAGTAGCTTATTAAGTCAGATTAGTAAATATGAATCATTAGGAAAGCAAAATCAGATTTATATTCCCTGTATTTATGGAAAAGAACCTGAAAACATGACCCTTAACATCCATGACCCAAGTTAGAAAAAAGACTTCAACATCAGTGGGTTCCTAGAAGTTACAATTTTTAAGCCAGTCCCATGATGAGGTAAAGAAGGAAAGATAAAGCTCTTGAGGCTTTTTAATGCTCCTTCTTGGTAATACTGGAGAATTAATACTGTGGTAACGCTCCAGTAATAGGAATAAAATCCTGTAAAAGAAGTCTGACAAGGCAGGATATGCAGGGATTGTCTCTCAGTTCCTTGCAGAGCTCTCCATTACTGAGATGGAGACCAGAGGTTTCAAAAGCTCTAATTCTTTGTAATAATAACAGGTAAAGCCAGGCTGCATGCCTCAAAGTCTTAAGTGCCAGGCATTTGTGCCTAAGAAAAATGCTGCTGTTGTATTGGTGTAGGAGAGAACTCACAATCTGTTAGTTTCATCACAGTTATGTGATGGTTTGTGAGTGGAAAAGGTTCTTTTAAGGAAAGACATGAAGCAGCAACCAAAGAAGGTGTATGGGCCCATACAGGTGAGAGAGCAGCCAGGCAGGACGAGGCTAAGAGCTGTGGAAGGGGAGAGGCAGAAAGACTGAGGATGGTTTCAAGGGCATAGCGCAGAGAGAAAGCTTATGGTACAGTCTGAGAATTCTGTGTGTCTTTCTGGGACTTCTGGACTTAGGGACACTGTCAGAGCAGGCGTTCCTTCAAGGGAAGATTGGGGTCTGTGCACATCCACGGGGCTCTGCATCCATTAGTGGGGATGTGAAGACAGTTTTGGCAGTGTGTTGGTAGAGCCTCATGCTCCCTGGGAGTGCTCAGTGGATGTGACTCCTACTTGGGCACATGTCTCTGTCCCAAGTATCCCAGGCAAAGAAATATTCTCATTGAATGAATCCAGCCAAAGAAAACGCCCACAGTAGATGATTTTGAGGGTGGGATTTTGGGCAGGCTAAGACCCATTCAGTATTAACGCAGGAAAAAATCAGGGCAGATGCAGAAGTTGCAGGGGCAAGGGATACAGAGCTCCTTGCCCATGAGCTGCACATGGGGAAGGGGAAGTTGCTGCCCCCGTGTACCCAGAGCCAAGGGCCACCAGCGCATGGAGCAGTATCCTGAAGTGTCACATTATAAAATGGATCTGTTTTACTTGCCTTCCCACTGCCCTCTGAAGGGAAAGGGCATGGGAAATCTGATTTCAGTTTTCAACACATGAAGGTCAGATTCCCCCGACTTGTACTTCATGACATGCAAATGGAATGTCCAAGATGTAAATCAGACCAAGTTCAAGCTGCCCACGATACTTTGTAGGGTAAGGAAAGCCGTCACTGGCTACAATGGAGATTCAATGACTTCTGTGACAACAGAGCACCAAACCTTTCTGCATCCCTGCTTTGGTCGGTGACCGTGAGTAACCCTGTACCCCAAGCCATTTGTTAAGTACATTATAATTGATCATAATTATTAATTGCAGTGTGGAATCCCCATTAACCACCATGTGAGAAAATGGACTCAGGGACTCAAGCACGACCTCTTGCAGCTTCTCAGCCTTTTCTTGGTGCTGGTGTGGCCCAAACTCCAGAGGGCTGTGGGAAGCATGCCATTTATGAATGAAACTGCAGGAGGAGAAGACTGCAATGAGCTCTTTTGGCATTGGTATCTGCTTTCTTTTTTTCTTCTCATGGAGACCTGCCAGTGGGGATGGAAAGAAATGTTTCATTTCCCAGTTCTGCATTGCTGCTGCTCCAGACTCAGCTTAGTCAGCATCTAATCACAGCTGCAGGGGCTGCAGCAAGGCTCAGGCAGAAGGACAGATGGACGGACAGTGGCTTTGCTGCTCCTCTGGAGGGAAATGTCAATGTCCAGCAACCTGGCCCTGTTTAATGGGCAAAGAATTCAGTAAAGCTGTGGGAAGCCTCCTCTTGGCTGCCTGCATGGAGTGAATAGGCTCTATTTATGCATTTATTTAGCTTATTCTTATGGGTGGGAACCAGCCGCTGAAAGGTCTTTGGAGCAGGCAACAAGGTCCTGTCCTCGTTTCTGGCCTCTCTGGGCAGAGTGGTGGGGCACAAACGGCCTGTCCTGCTCTTCATCCTCACTGCCTCAGCATCCTCTTGGGAAGGTCAGGGCACTGGAGTTGGCCAAGTTTTTTCTTGAGCTGGATGAGCAGAAGAGGTGATTCTGGTGTGCCCATGCTCATGAGTCAGCTGGTCCAAGGGTGACCAGCAGCAGCTGTGACATATGCCCTTGCCCATGGAGTGAATGGCAGAGCTCCTCCACACACTTGCCTTGTCAGGAGTTGTAAGACTGATGAGAGGCTAAATGAGCCCCACAAGTTTTATTCAAGAAGGCATTAGCAGTTGTGAGCAAAGAGCCACCGCTGGGAAAGGCAATAAGAGAACGTACATAAGAGAAATTGTTAGAAACACCATGGTGGACATGGTATAAAAGCCAGTCTTCTTTTCCAGCTAATCTCTAGTCGCCAAATTAGGCTCCCACTGCCATAATGTGATGTATTTTCCTCCTCCAGCAGTGTTCATTCTGTAGAAACAAGGTGTGTATTTAAAATACATCTGTTACCACTCTGCAATATCACAGCAAGGAGAAAAGCAGCTATGGGTGTATTGAGGTGGGCATTAAACTGGTCAAATAAGTTGATACTTAGATATAATGTGTGAAAAGCTGGGGGTTTTATCTAAGTGTGGGGAAGAGGTGGCACAGAATCGACTCTTTCTCTCTGATGTTTCTTCTTCAAAGCAGAGTCGAGACTGGTGAACTCTTCATGTACCTACCCAGCTTCACAACTCAAAAATGCTTTTTGTGAAGCACTGAAGCAGGCTCTTTCCTTTCTCTCCTTTTTCTTCAGCCAGAGTATAGATGTAATGTCCTCAGTGTGTTGAGGTACATCAGAGGCAGTGGTTGGGAAGCTGTGAGATTACAACTGTAAATTGCAGCAAAGAAGCCTTTTGGGAACTGTTCTGTAATAGGATGCTCCAGTGACCCACCAGAAATGGAAACAGTGATTAGCTGGAGTCTCTTAGGTAAAAAAGCAGAAGGTGTATGCAAGGGTAGCACTGTAAAACAGTAGTTTTAGACTTTAAGGGTACCTTGAATGTACTTGAAGAGAATTGAAGGTATATCCAACAAAGTCCTTCTTTACTACAAATTAACACACTATAGGAAAGTGGTTATAAAACCGTGTCTCCAGCATTTTGCAGGGAGAAGGTGACATGGGGAAGTGTTGAGAGTGAATTTTTCTTGCCAGCTTTCTATTGGGTTCAGTGGTTATTCTGTGTACAGCATCATCTTGTCCTCCTTTGAGGGGAGGGTAGAAAATGTAGCGTGGTCCCGACATGAGGAGGTGGAGTGCCATAGTGCTGAAATAGCATTCATCTTCCCCTTCTTTGCCCTCTGTTGAAATAGCTGCTTGATAATTTGCCCAGATTTTCACTTTTGTGCTGTAGATCCTAACGTTCCTTCTGTTCAGTCTGATGGAATTAGATGTACTTGTGTTGAAGGAAGAGGTCTGCATGTTCAGTATAAAATCCCTTGCCAACGTGGGAAGATGCAAGGCTACATCATCCCAAAATGGCTCATGGTGTGTGCAGCAGTCACAGGGCTTTGCCAAAGCAAATGTGCCAGTGTTGCTGCCACGTTTTATTTTTGTGAGGTGCTGAATTCCTACTTTTCAGATAAATGGGAAGATGGCTGGGTGGGTTTGGGCTCATCTTGTCCACTTGTGTGTTGTTCCCCATGGCTCAGCTCCTATGTGTCTCACCTTGATGCAGGCACCTACCAATAGTGTGTAAATTAAACCTGTTCTCATCCTGCCTGTAATTAAGGAAGAATGAGGCCCTTCTGTGGATAGTTCAGGTGTGAAATGGGCTGGCTCTGGCCACGTGAGCTTTCCTGACCCTCCTCTTGGGGAGGTGGATGGTAGAGCTTCCAGCTTGAGTGGTCACACTTGGTTTGGACAGGCTGGATAATAGGGGCAGATTTTCCACATTTCAGTGGTTTTGGAGCAACTTTTCACTTCAGTTAAAAAATAATAAATTCTGTGATGCTGTGTTAAAAAAGTTAAAACCCAAAGCAAGGTTTACTTGATGCCAAATTATTTCTGGAGGAAATTTCTCTTCCAAATGCTCTATTTCTGTTGTCATTCAAAATAAAGGCCAGATTTCGAAATCTGAGGTTTCGCTGAATGAAGTCTCCATCCCTGCTTGCTCCAATCATTAACTCTTCATGGTCCAACATCAGGGATCCAGTGACTGGTGTGCAGTGCTCCTGTTCCCTGAAATGGCTTCTCAGCACTGTCAGGGCAGAGGTAGATGGAGCCAAGCATTTCCCCAGGCAGTTTGCCAGCAGCGTCAGTGGTGGGCCTGCAATTCATTGCCGAAGGAAAAGATGTGAGCAAAGCTGACTGAATTTAGCCAGGTCTTTTTATAACATCGTCTTAAATCTTACCCAAAAAAGGGATGATTTTCCTCCACAGAGGTTATCTACGTGTTTTAGTCTCACTCCTGATGCATTAAGGCACTTACAAGGAGGGGAACACTGATCACTGGACCCTTAGGTCATGCTGGACTGGAGAGTCACCCACAGCCTCTGCAGGGCTGAAATGCCTCCCACAGCCTCCTTTCCTCTGCATGACTTGTTCAGATGCCTCCTATCTTATCCTTCCTTACTGCTTTCCCCTCTTTCCATTTTCAGGCTGTCCAGCACAGATATGTGTTTAGTTTTTGGCTTCTTCACATCTCTTGTGATCTCCGTCTTTGCAAATAAAACGGACCAGGAACAGCACAGCTCATGTCCATGGGGCTGAGGTTTCTTTCCTAGAGAAGGGCAACAACATCTGAACTGGCAGGTATAGACAGTCCTTGATGTAGGCTGTTTGCAGGCAGGGTGTTGTATGGGAAAGGAGTGGCTGATGCAAGCCAAGTTTTAGCTGGGGAACGTTCTGGTGGTTCAGCAGAACTGCTTTATGAGGCCGTGCTCAGATCCACAAGCTCTGTCAGTGCAGATGCAGCCCAAGCTGCCATTCATCTCTGCTGCTGGTGCTCACTTAAGGCTGGCATTGAGGGACTGAGCCTTGATAGTAGAAACTCCTTGCCCATGGTGTCTCAGCGCTGTGTTGTAATGTCCCCAGTGGCTGCTGCTTTACATAAATCTTGCTTTTCTATGGAGGTGGCAGGTTACCTCTGGTGCATGGCCCAGCCTGTGAGCTGTCCTGCTGGAATGGCTCCTGTTCTTGTCTTCCTTCCAGACAAAGAGCACTTGAAGGAGAAGGAGAAGCTGGAGATGGAGCTGGCAGCTGTGCGCTCTGCCAATGAGGACCAGCGGAGGCACATCGAGATCCTCGACCAGGCCCTCAACAACGCGCAAGCCAAGGTCATCAAACTGGAAGAGGAGGTGAGGCACGGGCAGCATCTCTGTGCTCTGAGGACAGTGGTAGCTCGTGGTTAGAGCTTCCTCTCTCCAAGTCCTAAATCCCTCCCAGCCATGGTGTGGCAGGTCTTCCCGCTCCCCTTGTACTGGCCTTTTTACAGAGAAAATGCATAGTTATACAGCGCTGAGCCGAACAAGCAAGCAAAGGGGACCACAGCCATAGATGTTTTCAGAGCAGAGCCGGGAGCAGCACCAAACTCAAGTAGTTGGTGACTGAGGTAATGGTAAGATTTAGTAGAAGTATCAAATAAAAAGCTGACTACTCACTGAATGGGACTGCAACACAAATACGTGGTGTTGGTGCATCCCATTTATCCCCAGATAATGCCAGGGGGCTTTTGAGATGTGCACAGCAGCACAGGGCTCAGTAACTTCTCATCTGAATAGTGGTTTGAAATCAGACTGTCCAGGATTTAGAGGCACAAAGAGCCACAGGTTGTATTTGGGAACTGAAAAAACCCCTATCATTCCATGAGTCCTAAGAAGTGCAGAACTTTCAAGAGGTCTTTAAGCAGTGATCCTATAAGCCTGATAGTGAAAACAGGTATTCAGATAGGAACAGAAATCTTAGGAACAGAGAGCTCTTCAAACTGACAGACAAATACAGAACAATGTCTAGTAGCTGAAAGCTGAAGCTAAACAGATTCCAAGTAGAAATAATGCTCTGTTTGAATTATAACTAACAGTGATGTTGTCAGTTCTTTATTACTGGAGCTCTCCAAGTCTCCCATTTATTGTGTTCCTTAAGGACCTTCGATCAGGAGGTGTGGGTTTAATACCTAGCTGAAAGTCTATGCATTCTGACTATTAAAAGAGGCCTTTTGGGACCTAAAATCTCTGTCCATGGGACCAACAAAAAGGGAACATGTTTTATGGGTGATAAAAGAAACATGATCTTTACTATCTGAGTGGGCAGGTCACTGGGGAGGGGAGGGCCATTGATGAATCTCTATCTTAGCAAGCTGGGTAGAGGTTCAGGCTCTGGCACAGGCTGCTGGCATGATCTTGAGCAGGTCTGTTCCCTTTCAGTGCCACGTTTCCCACCTGCACCCTCCCAGGGCTGGTCTGGGGGTGAATCACAGGAGCCCACTGGGTGCAGGGGCACAAGGGGTCTTGTGAGGAGCAGGTATTTTCCCAACTACCTGAAAGTAACTTAAGTGCAGTTTATTGTCTTGGAAAGATGAAATGTGAATTCACCTCGGTGGTGTTTGAATGTATACTATCGGGGTATCCAGCATGCCAGACCCCCTGTTAGGATAACTAATGGTTACTCAGAGTCTGGAAGATTTAAGGTACTCTCTCTCACTCGCTTTGTGTGTGTGTGTGTGTGTGTGTGTAAGTGCTGAAGGCATTGCTGTTTTGTTCCTGACCATTCTGACTTCCCATTGAGAAACACTTTAAAAACTCCATTCTCTCCAGTGGATACACTCAGCAGCAAGAAGAGGATCACATTAAGTTTAACTGCTCCTTTGTTAGTTAGACTAAAGCCTGCTCACCATCTCAGTGTATTTGGGGCAGCCCCCTTGGGGTTGCTGCAGGAGCTAGCGTACCTTTAATCTGTGCATAATTCATTCGACACTGTTAGCCTGAAAGGCAACCCAAGGTTTTCTGTTTGCATTTCATTACAAAGTGGCTGAATAAAGGAATGTTTTAGGTGGCAACACCTGCTTATACAGTCCCAGGATCACACAGGGGATGGGAAGAAATACATTTAGCTGCTGCCTGCTCCGCAGACTGACAGTGTGGTACTGGCAGTAACACTGAATACATACTGGCGAAGGCAGCAGAAACATAGAAGCAGATTTCCAGGCAGGTGTTGTAAGAAGTCTCCCTGTTCCTGCTGGGCTGTATTAAATACATTTGCAGCTTTAGGGCTCTAAGAGCTTTGCAGCTGCCAGTTTTTGGTCTAATCATCCAACAGAAATGTGCTGGGGATCAGAGCTAGGGTCTTGGATTGTGAACTGGTGGAGTTGAGGAGAGGGCAAAGGTTCCCCTTTTGAGAGCTACTAAGCTCCTGCCTGGGCATCGTGGATGTTATGGAGGTGGTAACCTCCTGCCTGGGGCATGATAGATCTCAGAGGTGACAACATATGAAGGTGATGCAGTGGTATTTGCCAGAGTGTGTCTGTCAGAGCCCTCAGCCTGCAAACCCATGTGGACCTGGTAGGTTTTAACTGGTTTTTCATTCTACGGGGAGCTCAAGTTTATTTTATGCCAGCTGTCATGTTCTAATTCCTCGAGACAGTATCATGCAGCTCGGGTGAAGTGGCTGCTGGCATGTGCCCAAGATCCTGTGCTCCCTTTCCTTTTTTTTCAGCCTGTTTCATCAGTAAATCAGAGCACCTTGCTAATAGTCTCCTGTGTTTCTGGAGCTCAGTTTGACACATATACAGCAGATGAGGTTGAAGCTTTGGCCTTTCATCTTAAATCAGGAATTTTTACTATAATTTGGAATATATTGAAGGAAACACAAAATCACTCGAACGAAAACGACTGTTACTGTTTCTATTATTACCAGAGCTCTGCATCATGCCCTGCTTTGCAAATCCACCCAGATTTCTTCTACGACCAAGAATGTAATTAAGTTTAAAAGCTTTTTAAATCAAGGCTTGAGAAATAAGCAGCAGCCCCTAAGTTGAATTGACATAAGATAGCGTAAATCTGTGTTATCCTGAGTGCCTGCTAGTAGAATTTAATTCAAAACCATGTAGGTGGTATTATCACCACACATCATCCGGGAGACTGCTGCTGGAATTGTCTGTCTGGTCCACACTTTGGATGGAGGACCGAGTAATTGGAGAGGGTTCAGAAAGCAGTTGTAGAATTTATTTGGGGCCCAGGAGCTGTTCTTTGCTGTGAACGACGAAAGTGAAGAGGTGGCTGAGCTCCAGGCCATGCACATGAACATGAAGAAGGGATTGCTGTCGGCCAGATTAGATGTTGCTCTTTAACGTAAGAGGAAATAATGAGATGCAGTGTTTGGGGGTTGAAGCTGAGCAGATCAGGCCAGAAATAAAGACTTAGTAATTAACACTGAAACAGTCTACTTGGAGAGATAGTGGGTTCTCCATCTCTTACAGTCTTTAACTCAAATCTATAGCATAGACATTCATTGCTCAAACTGGAGTTATGTTCCTAGCACAGGTATTTTTCTGAGACCCACTCTTTACTCAGATTCATTTGCTTGGATCGTCCCCTTTTAGCCTGAGCTCTTCTTTCGTCTTTATTTTCCTAATCCCTGGAACAAGGGGAGTGTTCAGGCAAGTTTGCTGATCTTGTGAATATACGAATTGTTTCATTAAATGCTTCTTGCTCTGGTAGATCACAATTTGGAAACAGAACAAGAAGTAATTTACTTAAGTTGCATAAGAGAAAGACAGATTAGGCATTAGGGTAAAAGTTTTCTGGCAATAAAGGAATATAAGCCATCAAGTAGTTTGCAGGGGGGTTGTGGGGTCCCTACCCCTGGAGGGTTTTGTAAACAGATTATACAGACATGTGCCAGGTTTTAGATAGAGTTGATCCTCCCTTGCAGCAGGAGGATGGATTGGTACCTCTGCTTTTATGCATTTGAGTCAGTATGTCTGTGAGGCAGTGGAGCTTGGTATCATGTATTTCTGATTGCAGTCCACCTCCCTTATGGATGCACACTGCACTGACAAGCCCATTAATTTAAATGACAACAGTTTGTACTTCGTTTTTAACTGTGTAGGTGAATTTTTTGCTTATGGATCTATAGGTAGAATAGAAAAGTCAGAATTGGCTCAAGAACCTCCCTATACATTTATGAATGTGGGAGCTGTCTTCTTGCATATCTCCAAGTAAACTCATTGCTAAGGCAGTGGACATGTGTGCATCGCCTCACCTGCACATGCATGTGTGAGCCCTGGGGCTTAGAGTGCTGCTGCAAGGCCACATTCTGGCTGCTGCGGTACAGATGGACCCTGCAGCATCTGACAGGATGTGGGGGAGCAGATGAGGTCTGCTACTGAGGAGGGACCCCAGGGGAGCCCCTTTCCCCTCTCCGATCTGCACTGGTGAAGCTGGGAGGTGGCACGGGCACCTTCCTACTGCCAAAATAGCACATTCGGCAGGAAGCCACCACTGTGTCTGTCTTGCCAAGCTGTGAGCTCCCGAGGAATGCAACCCTCGTGCTGCTGCCAGAGACAAGTGGGGATTATAATCTCATTAATTTTCATTAAAAGGCCTGGGAGCCATAAGCGTTAGACTGGATTACAGCGGGGCCAGGGAGGTCACGCTGCCAGTTGTTGGCTCTGGCTGGGAAGGTTTGTTTAGACCAGGCTTTGCTTTTGCTGTGCGCAAGCCCGTGTTTCGCTTCACCTGCGATGTGGATGGGTTTAGGGTGGCAGAAAAGGGATTTCAGTTAAAAAGGTGGGTTTATTATCATTGGATTCAGTGAACCCAACATCATAGAAGTGGAAAACTAAAACCCAAGCAACTTCATAGCATGGGAGTCCTGGGCAAAGCAGAGGACCTTGGGTGAAGGGGAGCTGCACAGCCAGGGGTACCCAGTGCTGATGTTTATTTGCTCCACATGCCCAGGAACAAGGCAACAAACTTCTCACTACATCTCAAGGTATTTAAATGCACACCTTTGTGGCTATAGCTCCTATGTCCCACATTGAGTTAATTTTAATAGTGATTTAAATATTTAAAAAAGAGGTGTGAGGATAGCCTGTTCACCTTGCCAGCTCACAGCACATCTCCAGCCTCCCCTATTTACCTAGTTCCCCAGTGTTGACTGGGGTTTAATGTGTTTTTCTGCCTCCTGAGGGAGACTAGAAGTCCTAAAGAGGATCTTGGTGATCATGGTAATGACCTTGAGCATCCCTCATTAATCCTCAGGCTGCAGATGGGGTCCAGCAGAGGCTTGCAAAGTCTTTGTGATCCAGCATTCAAACCCATTCACCCTCCCTTTCTGAGTCAGGGCATTAAGTCCAGAGTGTTTTGGAGTCTTTGGGGGTTCACTGAGGTCTTTTGGGGTTTGCAGCTTCGGTTTGTGTGCACTGTTGCTTTTTCCACTACAAGGCAGGTATCTTTAGAAAGGTAAATTTGTTCATGCTTGTGAAGAGAAAATTCATGACCAAACGTTGGGGGAGAAGAGGGGAACTGGGCTTCCTGAGCCTAGGACTGTGGCCCATGGGGTGGGCAGGCAGACCCCACTGCCACAGCCCCAAGGGCAAGTTTTGGGGTCAGTGTCCATGCTCACCAGTGATGAGGGTGGCTCATGGACACCAAGGTGTGCCTGGCCCCCGTGAGCTCGCCCCTTCTCAGTGCCAGATTTTGGCTGGGGGTCCAGTTTCACCACAGGTTTTGCTGCCCATCCCAGTGCCTAGCATGTCCAGTATCTGCAGCCTCATCTCCCCAAGAGCCCTCAAGCATGCCAGCTCCTGCCATGAGCCCCAATCACAACGCCCTATGGTGTCACTTGGTGACATGCTTGGTGGCGTGGTAGGAGGCCAGAAGAAGGGGAGATAGCTGCTAAGCCCCTTGAATATCTGCAGTCCACTTGCAAATTCCTTTTGGGGTGTGATGCTTGAGCAATACCCCTGTATTGCAAAATCCTTGTGTCACATTTAGCCTTTCAGTAATTGCACTGTATACCTAAGGAGGGCCTGGCTTTAGCTTCCAGCACATCTATACACCAGTATGGCAAAGCCCAGGAGAGGACAGAGCAGGTGGAATGCTTCTGGCTGCTGGCACTCTTCTTGTTCCACCTGCGTTGAACAGATAGGCAGGGGTGGAAAAAAGAGACTGTGTGCAATCAGTGTCACCAGTCAATAAAACTCACTCCTAGCTGAGGCCAGCCTGTATACTTGCCCAAAGAATATCCACCAACACAGTGGTGGGTAAATGGCCAGGGGGTTTGTCGTGGTTTAAACCCAGTCAGGTAACTCGTTCACTCACTTCCCCCCCTTCTTTCCCTCCCCCTACTCCCGGAGGGACGGAGAGGAGAATCAACAAGAATGCAACTCCCACGGGTTGAGATAAGAACAGTTTAGTAACTAAGGTATAACACAAATCACTACTGCTACCACCAATGATAATGATGATAAAGGAAATAACAAGCGAAAAGAATACATCATCTCACCACCAGCTGACCGATAACTCGCCCCCCTCAGCCCAACCAAGCACCGACCGATACCTCCTCCAACCCTGCAGTTTCCCAGCCCTTCCGGCTCACTCCCAGTTACCTCCTGGGCATGACGTGCTGTGGTATGGAATACCTCTTTGGTCAGTTTGGGTCAGGTGTCCTGTCTCTGCTTCCTCCCGGCCTCCCCTCCTCCCTGGCAGAGCATGAGGCTCACAAAGTCCTTGGCCAAACCAAAACATCGCTATCAGCTCTGTTCCCAAGCTGAAAGTCAAAACACTGCACTGCACCAGCTACCAAGGAGGAGAAACATGACTGCTACTGCTGAACCCAGGACAGGGTTTAATGGCCAATGATTCCCAGTGGTTGGAGATCTTGGCAGCTCCCTTCAAGAGCAATGGAGCTGCCCCAGCAATGCCTGCTGTGCCCTTCCCTGCCCACCAAAGTGGGACCATCCTTCCCTAGAGAAGCTCTCAGAATGCCACAGCCATGCTCAAGCCCAGTGCTTCCTTGCAAGTGTGCCCATCAGCCCAGGGTGCTCCCAGAGCCCCCAGCGCTGCTGACCCTACAAGGGTGCTGGGGAGGGACTGTAGTGATAGGACAAGGGGTAACGGGTTAAAACTTAAACAGGGGAAGTTTAGATTGGATACAAGGAAGAAGTTCTTTACTGTGAGGGTGCTGAGGCACTGGAATGGGTTGCCCAGGGAAGTTGTGAATGCTCCATCCCTGGTGGTGTTCAAGGCCAGGTTGGACAGAGCCTTGGGTGACATGGTTTAGTGTGAGGTGTCCCTGCCCATGTCAGGGGGGTCGAAATGGATGATCTTAAGGTCCTTTCCGACCCAAACCATTCTGTGATTGATTCTATGACCCCTGCCCCACAGCTGCGCAGGAAGCAGGCCTATGTGGAGAAGGTGGAGAAGCTGCAGCAGGCGCTGACGCAGCTGCAGGCAGCCTGCGAGAAGAGGGAGCAGATGGAGCGGCGGCTGCGCACGCGCCTGGAGCGGGAGCTGGACTCACTGCGGATGCAGCAGGTGAGGATGGGGTGGTCTGCATGGGGCCTTTGGTATTGCTTTTAAAGAGGGACAGTCATTTGCAGCCCTGCCTGGTGCCACCTTGCTTTGGGGTTCAGGTCATTGGGCTTCCCCTTTCCTTTGGCTGTGTCGCAACTGTGCCATCGCTGGCAGTGCTCAAGGCCAGGTTGGACAGGGCTTGGAGCAACCTGGTTCAGTGGAAGGTGTCCCTGCCCACGGCAGAGGGGTAGAACTAGATGGGCTTTAAAGATCCTTTCCAACCCAAACCGCAATATGATGCTAACTCCTGATCTTCAGCAGAGGATGGTGGGGGGTGCAGGAGCTTGCACCGTATTTGTTCTGGGCAAAGCTGGTTCACAGAAACCTCTGCCCGTGAGAGATGTGGATACAAGCAGTGTCATCTTCAGACAATAAATTATTTAAATACCAGCGTAGCCCAAAATGGGCTAAAGTGTTCCTTTGCATTTCTGTGTATGTCTTCTTTTCCTTTTTGGCAGCCCTGTCCCCTTTGAGCAGTAATATTATGCTTGTATTTTATGCACAGTTACTCCTTTGTTATTCCTCCTCCATCCCCAAGTCCCAAAGTCCAGTCATCTGTGAAAAGGGGAAAGAAAACAGCACAAGGAGGTTACAGGGAGGATGATTTCCAGGCTGCAGCCACACTGAATGCCAAATACAGGGGCGTAGGCTCCAGAGGAGAGTGAGCAGATACACTAGGTGTATCAAACCACTGTCTGGGGAAAAAACAGCAACATAAGCAAAACGTGATGCTCTTGTACCTCTGTCAGTGTATGCATCTGCTACAGTACCCTTCCTTATTTATGAGCCATTAGTGGAGACCAAAGCAGCTGTTACACGGAGCTTGTGCTGCCACAAAGCAGATGGGCTGCTCCTGCTGGCAGGATGCAATTGGGATATAGCTCTAAAGCCAGTATCAGTGGTTTGCAGGGTCATGAGGTGCCAGACCTGAGAGCATCCCCTTCTCTCCAGCAGCCCTGAGGCAGGACAGATCCCCCAGCACCCTTCCAACAGCTCCCTGGAGACCCTTCCCATCCGTATTGGCTTTTCCTTGCTGATGTATAAAGTATTTCTTGCCTTGTCCGCCATGGGCTTGCTGTGCCTGTCTAGTTCGGGTAGCCCTTCTCAGTCGTGCGTAGCCTGCTCTCCTCCAGTTTAACAAAGAGACTACATGGAAGATGACATGCTGATGCTGGTGCAAATGGGAAGACATTTGAGAAGAACACAATTATAATTCAAGTGAAGATAAAACTAGAACTGGGAAAAGTTTTGTTCTGTCTGGACTGGAATATAGGAACAAATCGAGATGTTAGGTAGGATGGGATGGACTGTTACTGAAGTCATTGTCTTGACAGTTCAGGCTATATCTGCTCATTTGGGTAGAAAATTCCTCTGTAACTTACAGATTCCTCCTTCTTAAAATACGTCTTTTGGCACTGGGATTAGAGATTGTATTTGGGGTTGCCATAGTTCTCAAATGCCTGCTCCAGTTCCTTGTGGCAAGTTTTAAGAAGAACGATGCTCTAACTTGTCTCTCCTCAGCTTCGAGACGAACTTTGGGGTATTTTTTCCTGTCGTCATTTATACCTTTTGGTTTGTCAGCCATAATGCTGCAATCAAAATGCTCCAACTTTTTACTTCAGAGTTGAGTTCTCTGAGTTATCTCCTGATAACTCAGATCATATATAATATATATGTAATATATAATATATATATTCTCGATTATATCTCCTGAAACATTTTCTCATCACAGAGGAAAAAAAAAAAAAAAGAACTTCTTTTTCTCTTTTTACTGGAGTCAGCAGAAGAGACACAGAACACAAAGAGACAGCCAGAATTTCTTCTGTTCCTGCCTTGTTGGTAACCGAGTCCAAATAGCAGATCTTCATTATCACTGACGCACAAGCTAGGACCAAAACCAATTGAACATGCAGGGCTGGCAGAGGTTTTGACTCAGAAGATGACAGGCACCAGTGATGTCCCAAGATGCCATTTACAGACCAGGGCTGTGCTTCCAAAACGTTGCCTTCCTGCCAGAGGTTTGACAGTGTTTTTGCAGGAGCAGCCGCAGCTGTAGTTCCTAAGGGCTGTTCCACATAGCATTTCCATAAAGCAGCTTCCAAACGTGTCATTACTGCACCAAAGACAAAGGCTGCAGCCCTCCCCTGGTGTCTGTAGCTTGCCATAAGCAGGAGATAAATGTCTAGAAGCAGGAAATGTGATTTGGAGTATGGAGATGCTGCAGCGCTCGCTGCAGTGTGATGGCACGTGTTTGCCCTTCAACACAGCACTGTGCACTGTGGAGGGTAACAAATATCTTGCATTCTTTATTGGAAAAAAACCATGTTTACTTCTACTGAGTTCTCCCAGAGCTTTGTGCCTGTCCCCTCAGTGTGTACTCATCCCAGTCAACCTCTGCTGAGTCAAGGACTGGATCTCCATCTCCCTCCACTCTTCACTAGCAGTGAGAGGAGCCTGGGACAGCTACCTATGGCACTTAGGTGCTTTGATTAAGTGACTCTAATGGGTAGGATAGATCCTGCCTGAGTAGTAATGCCTTACAGCATAGATGCAAAGGGTTTCTCACCCATTGCTGCTTATCAGCATCCCATGGGAGCCACCCTGCAGTGCCTGGGGATCTTCTGCCCCTCTGTTTGGAAACTTACCTGCTGCACCAGAGAAAGCATTAAAGCATCCCCTGAGGGCACAAGAGAGCTAATGTGCCAAAAGGGACAGACATAAATCCATGTCTGGAGTGTTTTCCCAGCTGCTGTTTTAAATAGGTTTCATGCAGCTAGGTTACATGTCACAGTTTTTTCTGCTTTTATGTATAAGCCCTCAGGTAGTAACTGCCTCTCCATACTGAGCACTGCCCGGCCATGTGATGTGAAGTCCCAGCAAGAAGAATAACTTTGAAAGTTTCATTGCTTCTTTTCCTTACCAGCTTTTTTTTGCTATCTTTTCCCTTGGCTTGGGGTATCCCATGAAATCCCTGCACATCCAGGGAGCAGCCGGATCCCTACTTCCTTCAGCATGGTCTGAAGAAGCATGTGCAGGCGTTGCACACGTGGTCAACCTGCCTGTCCTCCTACAACCTAAGGGGTTTAGCCTGGGGGTTCCACCTGCCCTTGTCAGACGACATGGGGATGTCTCTGCATGCTCCAGGGAAGCGGGAATAAAAGGGTCAGCAGCTCCTGTACGTGACACGGGGTGAGGATCTGTCTGTTTCCACCGGCAGAGGCAGGGCAGCTACCAGGCGAGCAGCCTCCCGGAGCACAATGCCCCAGCCCTGATGGAGCTGGTGCGGGAGAAGGAGGAGAGGATCCTGGCCCTGGAAGCGGACATGACCAAGTGGGAGCAGAAGTACCTGGAGGAGAGTACGATCAGGCACTTCGCCATGAATGCCGCGGCCAGTGCTGCAACGGAGAGGTAAGATGCAGCCGTTCACCACACAAAGTGTGGGGGAATAATAAGGAATGAGTGTTTTCTTAGTGCTGGATTTTGCTTGCCTTTCCCTGCTGAGTCAGGCTGCCAAGGTTAATGCACCTCTCTGTGGTGTCATGCCAGTGAGATACAATAGTTGGTTAAGGCAGGATTTACCCTTCTGACCAGGTCCAAAAGTTCATTAAATCAAGGCACCAGATTCAAGCACTGGACTGAACAGCAACGTCTTGGGCTGCCAAATGCACACAGCATAGGGAAGGCAGCTCCTCCACACAGCATCACTGCAGTGAGCAGGGACTGTTGGTGTATGGCTGCATCCATCCCACAGTCTGCAACATGGGTTTTTAACCTAGTTTTAAAAGTCTAGAGTCCTGTCTTTTACCACTTCATTAACCTTCAAAATAAAAAGGTTCTCCTGATAGCTAAGCTAAGCCTCTTTACTGCAGATTACTTCAACTGATTCTTGTGCTTCCCACACGTAAACAATGAACAACAGATGACACTGTAACAGTCTCGTAAATACTGAAAGACAGATATCCCCTGTTGTGTCTTCCCTGGCCTGAACTAACTTACTTCCTTCAGCCTTTCCTCACTTGCCCTGGTGTAAAGCCCTTCCCATTCACACAGCATTTGTCTGGTCTGTCTCCACTTTGTGTCAAAACATGGTGCCTAAAAGCACACAAGGCACTGCAGTGAGGCTTTCCACTGATGAGGATGACAACATAATTCTTGCCCCAGTTTCTTAGAAGCCAAATCCCTTAAAAACATCCTAAAAAGAGATTTTCCTTTGAAACACCATTAAGTGTGTGACCGGGGATGATCCTTTTCTTTTGCACTCCAGTCTAGGCAGGAGTTCCTGTGCTACTGCTCACCTTTTAAAGTGTACGGATTTGATTCTTGTTTGCAATGTAATCTTTTTAATTTGGGACCATTTCCCCAGTGAGTCCCTCTGATGTCTGAGCCTGTGTGTCAGGCTGGTTGTTAGCCTCGTTGGGGATAGCCCCCTGTTTCAGCCTGCTCTATCAGCCGTTAGTTAATGGCATTAATGACTAAACCCAAGCTGAGAGTAGCCCGCAGCAAGACGACCCAGTGCCAAAATGACCCATCCTGTTGACAGGCACCCATCGCTAATTTGCTCTTCGAGTGTGGGTTTGGGGTTTTCTTTGCAAGTGCCCATCTCACGGCCGCAGGAACCCAGCTCTCACCGTGTTGACCTGCTGTTTCAGGGACACCTCAGCCCCAAGCCACTCACGCAGTGGCAGCTATGGTGAGAGCGCACTGGAGGTGCGGGGCTGGCAGGAGGAGGAGGAGATCGTGCAAGCCAACCGGCGCTGCCAGGACATGGAGTACACGTAAGGGGCTGTTGTGCCAATACCTGCCTGTTGTGTGTTTGGGCTGGGTTCAGATAAACCAGGATGCCCTTCTTTTCCTTCGCGCATGCCTGGAAAGGATGGGCTTAGCTTCACTTTGTTGTGCTCTTCAGCATTAAAACGCAGGTTGAAACGTTGCTGTCGTTAGATAACTTCCTCCCTACCTTCCCGTTAAACCTTCCCTGTGCCAAAGATGACCTTGTTATAAAACAGAGGTTGTTCCACTGTTAAAAGTAGGTTGGCACACGAGGAAGCTGAACGCTTGTTTAATCTTGGTGAAAATCCCTCTCTGGAAACGAGTGTCTGGTTGTAAAAGCTGCCGTTGTAATCCCACTCCTACATAATCAGCAACACAAGGGCTTGCCTTTGCCTTGCTCTTCACTCCTTGCCTGCTTATTCCTCCTCCTAGATGCACCAAGTATCTCACATCCAAGTTGTGTGATGGTTGCATTGGCGTTCAGGAACAAACCTGCCAAAGGCAGCACCACAAGCACCACTAAAAGAGATGCATTTACAAGTAGTAGAAGGTATAAAATAAACTGTTTGGGGCACAGGCAGTCAACAAGAGTAGCGTTCATTGTTGCAGGTGCTTTTCCTTTTTCAGCACACAAATGGACATGTGGCCGTGTTGTTCAATGAGTTTTAGATCTGGGCAGTATTTTTAATCCAGATTTTTTTTTCCTGGTGAAAAATGGCTTTTGGATGAGTAAAAATCCCTTCAGAAAGGCTGTGTATTCCTCTGGGATTTTACTGAAAAACTACTCAAAATCTGCTTGTCAGTGTTGGCTTCCCCACAAAAACACTGACACTTGGGTAAAAACCCCAGTCTGCTTCTGCTGCTTGTGGAAAATATCACTGATTGATTGTTTTTACTGGGTTTGGGGTTTGTTTTCCACTCACAGATGCAAGCTAATCCTGCTTCCAGGGAAGGAATAGAGTTTTACCATTGGCTTCATTAATGATAGATTAGGATCTTGTGTTTTCATTGCAAATTAGACAGCTGATTATGAAAACTAATGCTGACATGAAGTTGCTCGCTATCTCCCTTGGATGTGTAGGTTTTCCAGGTGTTTTCCAGGCATTTCAGCTTCACAAAATGCAGTTGCATTGGACTGTGTATTGTCACAGTCAAGCTATAATTATCTGGGTGTCATATTGTATGTGTACAGTTGTATTTTTTTTATAATATGGTTTAATATTCTTTTGCTGTGATTCAGTGTTAATCATTCCTGGAGAAAAGTCTCAGATAATCCTGTTTGTGATTTGAGCGCTTTTGGGGTCTGTATGAGATTTGACCCTGATGTCTTAGGGGGTGGAAATTGCCTTTGTGTTTGTATTCTGATGGAGAAAGCAGTCTGCTGCCTGGTCAGGATACTGCCCTCATTGCTCCTGCTGGGTTGGTAAAGCCACAGCAATAGATGGGTTCAGGTAACCTTGCAGAAGAGTTCTCGGTTTTGGCTTAGTAGCTAGAAAAGCTGCCTGTTTCAAAGTGCATGGTTATCCTCTGAAGAGTTGGTGGGGGCTGCCTTGTCTGAGTCACTCAAAACCAGAGGGCACGTACCCAGAGACCCATCCTGCTGCCCCAGGGTGGGGACACCTGCCCATATAAGCACTTCTTCCATTCCTGTTTTGCCAGAATAAAGAATCTCCATGCCAAAATAATTGAGAAGGATGCCATGATCAAAGTCCTTCAGCAACGGTCACGGAAGGACCTTGGGAAAGCTGACAGTGCCAGCCTACGACCGGCTCGGTCCGTCCCCTCCATTGCTGCTGCTACGGGTGTGCATTCACGCCAGACCTCTCTTACCAGCAACCAGATAGCTGAGGAGAAGAAGGAAGAGAAGATCTGGAAGGGAAGCATAGGTGAGCTCAGGGTTTGGTTAAGCTTTGCCTCATCCATCACTTCATCCTAATCCTTCTGCTTGAGCTAAGCAAAAGTGACTTGCCCGTGGCACACATTGCCCTTGCAGCTTATTTCCAGAGCACTTTCCGTGGGCAGAATGTGTGTCCTTGCGCTGAAGTCAAAAAAAAGTCATTTTTAACCTGGCATTTTATCTTAATTGTATTTTGATCCTATTAAATCATTCTGCACTGATTATAGAAGGCCATAGTTGGGGGAAATCCTCCCAGACATAATCAGACGGTGTTTGCAGCTTTGTGGGAGGAAATAACAAATTTGAGCTATGAAGAAAGCCTGGTTAATCAAGAGAGTAAGCATCCCTTTGAGTACGAGTGCACAATGTGAATTGGCTGCTAAATGGGAAAACGAGTATAGAAGTGCCTGTGGCTTGAGGCCACGTAGGATGGAGGTATAGAGGCATGCAAGGCTGTGCCAGGGGTAAGTACCACTGGGATAGACGTGCAGAGAGGATGCAGGAATAGGCAGCTGCTTTCAAGAGGCTGTTTTGAGGGGGAAAAATCATGTGGCTGACAGGAGAGCAACAGGCAGCATCAAGGGGAGAAGCTAAGCCAAGCTAAGGTTTAGAGACATAACCAGATCAGTGCCCTATAGTTCTGCGGTAGGATGGGGTTGACAGCACTTACGTTTGAGCTGGGGTGTGACTGACCTCCATGTGTTTTCAGGGCTACTCTTGGGGAAGGAGCACCATGACCATCCATCAGGCCCCTCACTGCCTCCACCCCTGCCCTCCTTGTCCTGCATGCCCATCCCAGCACCGGTGGCCTCCCATGCGAAGACAGGCAGCAAAGACAGCAGCACCCAGACGGACAAAAGCGCCGAGCTCTTCTGGCCTGCCACTGCCTCCTTCCCTGGCCGTGGACGGCTGGGTACCACCCCATCGCACAGCCCAGCTCCACGGCCCCCGGGGACACGAGGGACCAGCGAGAAACTGGGTGAGATCTGCTGGACCCCAGTGTGAAACGCCAGCATCCACACCCAGGGTTGTCATCAGACCCCTAGAGACACCCAGCACTGATGGAGGGGGGTGATACCTTACAGTTTGTAAGGCGGTGGGGAGATTTCTTCAGGGAAGCTAAAACTGCAGAGAGAACGCTTTCCAAGGCTGCCTGGTCTGGCTTTGCAGAGCTTCATGCTCCTATAAAGCTCCACTCACCTGTGGCAGGCAGAGTTTCCAATCAGTGCAATTATTCATGCTGCCAAAGGTAAAACTACAGTGTCACACCTTGAAAATACTCCACACTTGCTTATGGACTCAGACCCTTCTCTTGTTTTCAATCTAAACGTGGTTAGTGAAAGCACCATTTTCTTCCTAATTGATTTTAAAGAAAACCTGGAGGGAAATAGTAAGGAGGAAGTGGAGATTCGGGGAGGAGGAATTAAAGAAATACAATTCTAATTATTATTTGAAAGGTGGAAGCTGCTGGTTTGCACCCCAGCAAGGGAGACATTTATTTTACACATAGTATTTTTAAAAAGCCCATTTCCTATATATTCGTCTCATCTCAAAAGCAAGCCTTCCTTCTGAAAATGTGCCAAGTGTTATTAATAGGGCTGAATATCACTGATTCCTTGAAACTCTGGATTGCTGTGTTTTGGGCAATCCAGATTGGAATTTATTTCCAGGTACTCTGAAACAAGCTTTTCCTGTTTATAAGAAATCAGAGTCCTTTTTCTCCCTGAATTTGACTGTCAAGAACTATGATGATGAAGATAAACACCTAACAACATCTATCATACATTGTGATAATTCGCAATACACATTCTGTTATCCCATCCCACTGGCAAAGCAATACATTTGAGATTAAACTACCTATCTGATTATTTGTGTACTGCCTTCATGGTGTTTAAAACATCCTAAATTTTGATGCAGAATAGGAGTAGAATGATGCAGATAGGAATATACATGTGGAGAGCTACCATGGATCAGATGGCAAGTGGTTACTTGGTAAAGTGATGTAAGCCTTTGACAAATGCCTCTTTCTCTCTAGGGCCACAGCTAAAGAGCTGCTTTGATCTGTATCTCTTAAATAGCATCTTTGTGCCTGCCCTTGGCGTCTGTGCACACCAACACAGTTACTGTCATTGTGCAGGGAATTGAGCAGTACATGTTCTCAGCCTCCTTGTCCAATATGACTTTCAGTATGTAGGACATACAGTTAGAGAAGTGCCCCACCATCACCCCCCCCCAAAAAAAATGTGTTTATTTTTGCTTCAAACATTTTGCTGTTGAATTTGAGCAGGAAACCAGCTTTCCCTTCTTTCCCATTGCAGAGAACTCCAGCCACGGGAAGCTGCTCGACAGCAAAGGCAGAGTGAGCAGCTTGCTCCACAAGCCCGAATTTCCAGATACAGACATGATGGAAGTCCTCATCTGAGCAGAGGACAGCGTCTCTGGGGATTTTTGTGCATACAGCCAGGTCCGAGATGGTCCTTGGTGTGCAACGCTTAAGAACTAACCCTGAGAGCATGAAGAAAGAAACAGAAAGTTTGTGCCCAAATCAAAGCTTGAGTCTGGTATGTTGAGACTTTGGACCAGGCGAGGAGTCAAGAACGCTGAAGAGGAGCGATGAAACAAACATGTGGGGTTTTCTGAGCAGAAAGGGGCATTGAAGATGGAAAATGGCACGAGAAGGGGATCATTGAGGGAAAAGGAAACTGCATTTTCTGGTGTAAAGAGAAGGTATCGAAGTTACAGACTGGGTGCACACCGCTGCTCTGTTTGCCTGCCTCTCTGCAGCTGGGACAGGGAGTGAAATCCAGGCTCTTTAGAGGCCAGAGGGAGTTTGTGAATAACCCAGGAGAAACTTGCATCTTCCTCAGTATCAGTTAACTTCTCTAAAGTATTTGCTGCTTAATCTCTGTGAATAATTGGTCCTTAGGTGTACACGGGAGGCTCTTGTGGGTATTTGTTTGAAGTGGTGTGGTTTTCCTGGGCAGGCAGGTCAGGTGCCTCTTTCCTGGCTGGACAAGTGTTGCTCTTGGAGCTGGATTTACAGTGCAAATATTCATGTCTTGCAATCCTGGAGCTTGCTGCGAATTCTGGTTTTGGTAGGAGCAGTTGTTGGATGGAATTCCCATAGAGGATGAATGTAGAGGGGGGAGGAAGGCCCCACTGAAGCAATGGGAAGGCTCCAGGAGGGAAGGTCGAGGTAGGATCCTAGCAGCTCCCTGAAGGGCTGTGTGTTGCATTCAGAGGGGTGTGTGTTTTCGGTTGAGTTAAGATGGGTTTGCTTGTGAAGATGCCTCTTACTGTGCACTGGTTCGCAGTAGTGGAAGAATCAGTGTGTTCATGGTAAGAATGGGCTTTTACCTTATTCTCAATGCCTACAGCCAAATCCTACCTTCCTTGAGAATACAAACCTGCCGTTCAAGCTGACATGGGGCTGGGCACTAAGGGGTGTAGGATCAGGCCAGGAAGGGTTTAACTGCAAAGTAGTACATGAGCATCCTCTTGTTTGCTGTGCTGAACTGCAGTTTCTTTCCACCTTGTTTTACCCAGAGTGGAAATGGGTCATTTTCAGCTCAGTCCCTGATTCCCGTAAGAGGTAGTGACTGTGAGGCAGCCAACTCCCCAGCTGTGTTATTCATGACATGCCATTTGCTTCGTACATTGCACATGCCAATAGGGAGGTTTTCCTCTGTAAGATGTTTTTGTGTTGGCTTTGCTGTTCCTGAACCTCGTAGTGCACTGTAGTGACACTGCGAAGACCTTGTCTTTGGGAAAAAGGGTGATGGGATTTTGTGTGAAGCTGCCAAGAGTGGAAGAGTGATGGGTGCTGGAAGTAACTGTGTGCTCAGGGCTAACTCAAGGCCACCCCTTCTTGTAGGTATTAAATCAGAGCCCTCGACTGTGAAAACACCAGGCACTTTAAACTCTGCTTTCACTGAAAACTGAAGTCCTCAAAGCCTTCAGGGGCCAGAGCCATGCACTCAACACTGCCTGGCTGATGCCTTTGGTATTTCAAAACCAATTGCTATGGTAAATCTATGCACTTACTTTTGCGTGTACATAGAATTAGATGTGTCAGTGTCTCCCTCTTCCTGATTTTTGCACTTGTTAAAGTAGTGGTAGGCAGGTTGTGCAGGCAAGTGAGCTGTGCGTTTCAAGTATTAGCAGCTTTGCATTGTGAAACCAAATGTGTAAAACCCTTGGAAGATGTTATGCAGCTTAATATATGCCGTGTAAAATGGGTATATTGGGTTTGTGTTTTTCTCTAAACTTAAACGTTGTGTTTGCATAAAAGCTAGGCCCATGAGTGGCATCAGTGCTTACCCACCTCTGTGGCCCTTTCTCAAATGTCTGTGGTAGGAGGAGAAGAGGAAGCAAAAGCAAGGGAGTACAGTGATGAATATTTCATTTCATTTCATCATGTTTCTCCAGGAAATAAGGATACCGAGGTGCTTGGAAGCCCTTAAGCATTCTATTACCAGCTGAATTATTTCTTTTGATGAAACTGTTTAACAGGGTGTGTGCAGGCAGACAGCTTGGCATCCAGCAGAAACAGTGTGGGATCAGCGTGCATGATGTGGCTTTCAATTATGTTTGGTAGTGATTCAGCTCAGCTTTTCCAAGTCAGCTAGAGTACAGCACTCCTCCTCCTCATAGAGACAACGGTCCCTCCAGTTCCTGCTATCCAAAGGTGTGTTACAATTAATGCTGCTCCCAGATTCATGGTCACCTGCAGGCAACTGGTCATTGGAGACGATGGTGTAGTCAACTCCTCTTGTAGGCAACAGCTCAAATAAACCCAAAGGTTCATTCTCCTTTATCATGTTGAACTCAAGAGATGTTAGTTTTCCTGGAGGGAACGTCTGGAGGACCAGTGGGTCTCCCCTCAGCCCAAGCACGAGCAGGACCTGCATGGAGTATTACTGCCATGTATCAGCCCCTCTCAGCAGAGTGGCACAACTCCATTTGTGCTGGTTTTCCCACCTCTTGGAACTGTTTTGTGTTTTGGGAAACTGTGCTGTAGCCATTCCAGGTGACTTTGGTAACTCGTTGTAAAATACTGTCATTTTTTATTGTTGTTGGTTGTATAGAGAAGTGGGTATACAGTGTTGTACAGCTGGAGGGTTACTTGTACATAAGGGGGGAAGTGAGGAAAGTTATGTGTCACCCCCAGCAAATATTGATATTGTTGGTCAGCCAAAGATTTCTTATTCTTTGCTGTTTAAACTTGTGCCTTAATATTGTATATAATAAATGTATAAACACGTTTATTTTCCCACTTTTCCAGTGTGAGTATATCGAGTCCTCAAGAGGAAAGGACTTCTTAAACAGCTGAAGCTTTGCACGCCACATGCTAAGACTAAGAAGTGGTACCTCAGGATTCTTCACTGGGAAGGTGGTGAGGCACTGGAATGGGTTGCCCAAGGAAGCTGCGAATGCTCCATCCCTGGATGTGTTCGAGGCCAGGCTGGATGGAGTCTTGGGTGACATGGTTTAGTGTGAGGTGTCCCTGCCACCTGGAACTGGATGATCTTAAGGTCCTTTCCAACCCAAACCATTCTGATTCTGTAACTGTGAGGTTGCCTCATCTCTGTTTTTCATAGCTGCTCACGAAAGACCCACAGCATGTGCCACCAGTAGGTGTATGTGGGCATGAAATCTGTGGGTCTGTGAAGCAGAGCTTTGCCAAGCAAGAAGAGCAGAATTTTACCAAGATCATCTTCACCAAAGGAAATGAGGGTGGAAACTGAATGAGACGCTTTTGTATAGCACTCACATTGATTTATTTTTGTTCCGGAGGGTCTGGAGCTTCTTTATTTGGCAGGTTGGATCAGTGTGAGTGAGATACCCAAATACCTCATAGATCTAGATATTCCTGAGTTACTATAACATCTTCAGTAAGGCATATAGATCAGATCCTGTTTCAAGCTGTTGGGCAGGCAAGGGGAATGCTCCTGTTGAAATACTGCTCTGTTTGCTTATGCAACTGGAATAAATGGGGGGAGGGAAGCAAAAGTTACCCAAGTGCGTGGCTCAGAGTGAGTAAGGGAGGTTTGCTCAGCAGGCTCTCACATGCTCTTCAAAGTGTCTGTTAGGAAATTCCTGAACCACGTCCCAGGGAGCTGCAGGCATGAAAGGCATGAAAGCCATTAAGGGCATCTCTCCCCTATGGGTTCTCCTCTGCTTGTCACAGCCTCCTCTCCCTATATCCTCACACATGTTAAAAACCCATCCTGCCCTGGGCAGCACTGTGTCAGTGAAGATGCAGGGGCTCTGCAGTAACTTGAGCAGTGGTTTGCTTCACCCACATGCCAGCACCTCGTGTTCCCTCTGCGAGCAAGCCCATCTGAATCCTCCATCTTCGGTGGCAGCTGAAGTGTTTGTGGTGTCTTGGCTCTTTACCACCAAGAGCAAAAATGTGGTGATTGCTGAGATTGTGGCTTTTTAATGGGTAAGATTTGACAGGAAAATCTGGGGCTTAGATTGGTGTTTGAATGCCATGGAGAAAAGAAACTAATAGAGGCCAAAGCAGTGTTGGGGTGGAAAGGCTCATGACCAGCTGTGTTCAGGTATAACAAGGAGGAGGTTTATTCTGTTTTTGGGTTGTGTTTTCAGCATGGATCCTCAGCCAACGAGAGCATCCCTGTAAAGCTGTCTCCAGGTTAAGTACATTTTGCATATTAACCTCCGACAAAACCATGCAATTGAGAGTCCATTTGTTTAAATGTTAAGATCCCCTATTACTCCATGTTCCCAATACTGGGCAGTGGTCCCCTCACTTGCCACATATAGGGAGAGTGCTCAGAAGAGCTAACAGTATCAACAAAATTGCTATTTTGAAGCATTCCAAAATCACAAGTCAAGTCCCACCCAAAATGACTGGACCTTTTCAGTCCAATTAACTTGGATTCAGTGCACTATACAGCTGCGATGTCCTCTCTGCTTTGGTTTGGCACCACATCCAGGGCTCTCTCCTCCCTGCATTGTGGTGCAGCAAATGTACAGACAGCAGTGATTTGAAACAGCATCCTTGGGGAAAAGCTGTGATTTCTCACATCATTAAGTACTTCTTGGGGCTGGATTTGAGGCACACTGCAGTGAAACACGGGCAAAGTGCAGGCATCATCACCAGCAGGAAGGATGCTGCCGGGGTCTGCTTGCATTCAGGATCCCCAGTCTGGGATCTGGATGCAACCCAGCAAGGCAGTCTGGGTCTGAGCATCCCGCTGTGTTCCTGCACCACCCTTAGCCAGGTTTTTGGGTACCCTGTAGTGGATGAGCTGCTCACGCAGACAGCAGGGGGTGGGTTGGTGCTACCTGGTGGGTCTGTGCTGGCCATCAGCCTGCAGTGGTGAGGGTTTGAAAGACCCCAATACCTATCTCCTTACGGGTCTGTAGCTCCTATTACAGAGATGATAGAAATTCAGGAAGCAGCCTTCCTCTCTCCCATGGTGCAGGAATGCTGTTTGAATGTCAGCCTTGGAGGGGGGCAGCACAGTGCAGGGGTGTCCCTAAGGCCATGTGCTGGGCTTGGACTCACCCCTTGAATCCCAGTACTAAAACCAGTGGACCCAGTGGTTCCACAGGGTAATAACCCCCCTCTCTGCAGCCCAAAGCAAAGAGGGAGAACAGGGTGTAATGTGCAGCAGTGCGATACCTGCCTTAGGGCTGGGTAAAACACAGCAGCTGTCATTGTCCCTGCAGTGATTAATGTCCATCCAGACCTTCACAGCCCTGTAAAACCAACCGCGAGTGCCCGGCATTCCTGAGCTATAAAAGGCACAGGAATTCATTGACTCGAGGTATGAAACTCCACAAGCTGTTTTATTTCATACCAGCCACTTCAGCTTCACATGAATAAAATATCAGTGCACATATTTTCCAGAGTAACCCTGCATGGCCTCGCTGCAGCCCGCACCTCGGTCTTCTGCCAGCATCCTCACTTTGATGTGAAATAGGGCAGTGATGAGAGATGACACCCAGGTCCACATCGCCCCCATATCTTACAGGGGGCTGAGACCCCATGACTGGATGGGAGCTTCTGTTTTCCTGCATACAACTTGGAGGGGCAGTGGCAGAGCTATCAGCAGCCTAAAAGCTGGAGGATGGCAGTGCCCCCCCCCCCCAGGAGACCATGCCTGCTCTAGCGTGAGGTGCCCCTGCCCATAGCAGGGGGTTGGAGCTGGATGAGCTTTAAGGTCCCTTCCAACCCAAGCCATTCTGTGATCATGGTGACTTCCCTGCCTGCTCAGTGGCCTCTTTGTCTCCTGTTCACAGCCTTCCCCAGTGCCAGCCTGCCCTGGGAGCAGAAGTGGGGTGGGCAGCAGTGACCCTCCAGGCATGTGAAGCTTCCCAGAGGACAGCTGGGCTCAGGGAGAGGATGCAGGACCATGGCAGCAGCCAACATCCCTGTGCAGGCCCCAGCTTGGGACTTGATCAACCCAGGCAGAAGTCCCACTGGGTAGAAGCTGTGAGAGGGAGAATGGTGCTGCAGGGTGTGAGAAGTTGGAGGTCCCCTCATTTTTAAGAAGCCCCTTTCTGGTAGTCTCGCTCTTACAATCGCACTGTGATTTGGTCCACATGGAAGAATTGGTGCTCAGGGGGTGAATTCCACCAGAGTTCAGAGCACACCCAGCAGCAAGTACACCAAGCACCAAATCCAGTGGGTTTCTGCTCTCACTGGAGGACCAGTGGCCACCATGACTTTGCTCTGATGCTGTCTATGCCCCAGGCCCATCAAAGCAGTCCTAAGACCTGATTCCTCCATGGGGAACATGGAGCACCTGAACCCCAGGACTGTCGAAGGAGCAGGATCAGCCTATGCCATCATCCAGGTGCAGCAGGAAGCCGCTGACCTCTCCTTGCCACTGGTGAAGCATGATGCAGGGATGGAGAGCCCCCAGGGGTTGGAGAAGAGCCTGTGGATGGGGACATGGCTCACCTCACACCCACAGGGAGCCCATGTTGTGTGGGTTTGGCCCCAATTAGGTTTGGGGTTGAAGTGGGTTAGAGAGCCAAAGCCACTGCCTGCACAAACCCATGTCTGGGGCGGGCACAGTGCTGGGGCAGCAGAACCTGATGGGGAATGGGGTAAGCAGAAGGGGCTGCACTGGGCTGTCCCCATCCATGCCCTGTTCTTCCACAGGGACACATCTCAATCCATGCCTTGCTCCTCTGGAGGGAAGCATCCCCACCCGTGCCCTGTGTTCCTGCAGGGACATGTTCCCCTTCCATGCCCTGTTCCTCTGCAGAATATGTCCTCATCCCGCACTCTTCTCACCCCTGCTGCTGCTGGCTCATCCTCACATCCTGCCTCTGCTCCATCCCTCTCACCCTCCTGTCCTCCACATCTTCTGACTCAGCCCAAAACCAGGCAGGGAAAGCCCAGGCATTCAGGTCCTTGTGTGCCATCATTTCCCCATTGTTCCCTGTTTAGTTTTAAGATTGAGGAGCTTGAAGGGGCTGCCCTCATTTAGGTGTTTGTACTGTGCATTGCACAGTGGGGCCCAAAAGCACTGTCTCAGGCTGTAAATGATATTGCTATTGTTGTTATTATTATCTGTGCATCAGCTCGGTGCGCCTCTGCCTCTAAAATGAAATCGTTGTCCAAGTTCCTGGAGCCTAAATGTGGCGCAGGAGTAAGATCCCTCTCACTTAGGTGTTAATAATGCCTCACCCCCGCCACAGGGCTTTTTTTAGCTGGATGAGCCTTTATGTTGTGATGCCATGAGCTCCTTATCGTATTACCCAGCTCCTGCGTGCGGGGCCCCGCAGCCTCACCTGCCTGCGGCTGCGCTCCCAGCCCTGTCCCCAGACACCACCAGCAGGTCCCAGTGCTGAGCTCCAGCAGCCCCGTCCCAGCTCCTGGGCAGGGAGGGCTCTGGCTGTGTGCTGGAGCTGCTTGCCCCTGCCCCATCCCGCCTGCTCTTCCCTAGCACTTACACTGGGAAGGCTCCAGGGTGGGAGTTGTGGGCTTCTGGTATAGCGCACAGCGCAGTCAGACTGTGGTCCAAAGGATCGCTCCGGCCTGCAACAGTTATGGTGATGCTAATACCAATAGTGATACAGTAATAGCAATAATAGAGGGAGAAATAGACAAAGAGGTTGCCATGGAAGTTGCGCCTGCCCCATCCCTGGCAGTGTTCAAGTCCAGGCTGGACAGGGCTTGGAGCAACCTGGTCTAGTAGAAGGTGTCCTGTCCCTGCCCATAGCAGGGGGTTGGAACTGGATGAACTTTGAGGTCCCTTCCAACCCAAACCAGTCTGTGATTTTATGATTCTATGTATCTATGATAAGAACAATAAAACTAAGGCTGATACTAAAAACAGGAATAAGAACAGGAGCAACCAAGTCCAGTTGAAGTTGTCCCTGCTCATTGCAGGAGGGTTGGACTAGATAACCTTTAAAGGTCACTTCCAACCCAAACCGTTCTGTAATAGGAATAGGAAAAAGAAAAAGAGTAGAAATTGGAATTGGAGTAATAAGAAGAAAATAAGAACAATAAACATAGGTGTAAAAATAAGAATATTAAGAAATTCCGTTCACCAAAGGGAATAAGAAAATTAGTGAGAAAAGATAAGAATAAGAAATTTATTCTCCACAGGTGGCAAAATAAGGATTAGAAGACGAAGAATTTGATTCCAGAGTGTGCTGCATGTCCATGCTAGGAGAAGACTGTTTTGCCCCTGTGGCCACAGGCTGCAGCCAGGGCAGCTCAAACTTAGGCCTTTCCAGGTAAACAGCTTGACCCAAGCCCACGGCTTTGAGTTTGCATGGAGAGAATGGGATGATGTGCTCGTGGGAACTGGGCTGCTCTTGAGAACTCTTCATGTTATTACATAGCCCGTGGGTAAGTCCTCTCGTCATTATCCAACTGATCTTTCAGATCCAAACCAGCTACCAGAGGCCAGCTCATTTTGGTCTGAGAGAGGAATCTCGTACACCTCATTAGAGCAAACATGCCCTAGCACTTGGCACTCGGCACCTGGCGGCTTTCTCCTTGGATCCTTCACCAGCGGCAAGGCTTTTCCCATGTGAAAAAGGCACTTGGCGTGCTGAAGAGGCCTTTTTCAACACAAGGACTCACCTTTAGAAGGGAATTCAGAGCCTGCCCTGGGAGCAGCTCTGGTGTCACATTGTGTGACCTGCCCTGGGGTCCCAGAGCCCCTTGGCAGTGCTGTGTTACCATGACCCACGGTAGTCCCTCGGGATCATAGCATGGAAGGGCGCAGCAGCCCCAGTGTTGCTCTGGCACTGAGCAGTGCCTGGGAATCCCCTCAGCAATCTCTTTCTCACTCACCAGCTCCTTGTGTCCCTGTGCCAGCCCGTGAGACCAGCAGGGAAGCACATTGGAGTCCACCCATCACCAAGTGCATTTGCAGGGACTATCCCATTGGATGCTGTATGCATTGAAGGTTTCCCTTAGCAGACCATCGTAGAAAGAAGGAGAATTGGAAGGGACGCAGATGACCGTGCATGGTTTGCTGGGCAGTGTGGGGCATTGCTGGGCTGAGCATTGCAACCGTTCCCCCTCATATTGATGAAATATCTCTGTTAAATCCCTCCAGTCTCTTCTAAACCTTTCCTTCCAGTGATGCAAATGGTTCTCAGTCACATTAATGTTTGTTTGGTTCATAAGACAGCCGTGTGTCACTTAGCTGTGAAGGGAACCATGTATTTGGGAAGAAGGTCAGAGGAATCAGCACCAGTACAGTAAAGGCAGAATGTGTTCCTCTAGGTTTCAGGACAGGGGACAGAGATGTGAAGGACCTGATCTTATCTCCAGGAAGCAAACAGAAGAGAAGGAGCAGGGCTGGGTCCTTGGGTGGTATTAAAGCAACAAATGGAGAAGAGGATGAAATGGTCTGTGATGTCTTTTATTGAGCTTGCAACCCTGGTGCTGAAAAACACTGGGGATAGGTTGATAGAGTTCCTCCTAAATTACCATCAATACTAACCTGCTGCAGCAGGGGAGTAGCTGTTTGACATCCTATTTGTACCTAGGCCCCAAAGAATGCAGCTTTCTAAGACCTGTAAGCCTCAAAGCTCCTCAAACATTCCTGTTCCTGTGGATTAGGAGGATTACATAGCTTCACAAGACAGCGGCAATGAAGAGGCAAAGGAGACTAGAAGATGAGCAGAAAGAGCATCAAAAGGTCATACAGGGGTAGTGCTGGCACTTTCCTCTAGATCATTAGGGTCAGAGTGGAAATGGACAGGGATTTCTGTGCTGTTGTCATAGAGCTGACACTGTAAGTATGGGAGTGGTGTCTTTAATGCTGACCTTAACTTCCCGTCACACTGCTGGTAAGGATGAAAAGCAGCTACTCATGGACACATCGGTTTGGTTTCATTGCTGAAGTATTAATCCATCAGATGGAAGGTTTTTTCCTTGGCTCTGATAAGAAGTAAGCACATTATAAAGGAAATTGTCTACAAAAGTATCTTGGATCAAATGCTCTCATTGTATTTAAATTAAAAAGAAGTTGGTTGCTGCTAAATTTTTCAGAGGGGGAATTTTGGGAAATCAAGGGAATTACTCAGGGAAATAAACTGAATGTCCAACAATCTGAAATGCAATCCCAGGCAGGAGAGGAAACCTCTCAGGGGAAAGGCCAGAGACTTAATTGGATGAAGAATTACCACAAAAAGAATATTAGGAATAACCACAAGCCTGCAATGGGTGGAAAAGGGGATTAACCAGCGAAGAGAGGTGTATGTTAAAGATCAGGCAGTGCAGGGGAACGTGGGAATCGACAAAGTTGAGCTGTGTTAGATCTTGCAAAGGAAATTAAAACAACCAGCAAAACGTTCCTGAGTCAAAAATGAGAGAAGAAAGAAATGTGGCTTCTTTGTGGCCAGGGTGGGACCAGGGAGTCTGAACACACTAAAACTGCATCCCTCGAACGAGGCGGCTGTTTGGTGTCAGGCTTTTTAAAGAGAGAGGATGCTGGGTCTCAGGCCAGACTGAAGATGGATGAACGGACATCATATAGAAACAACCACATCTAAAGGGGAAAGGAATCTCAAAGAGCTGGGTGCATGGAAACTGGACCAGCTCACCCCGGAGTCAGGGAAGAAACAGCCATGAAATCGCAAGTGCAGCAGCAAGTATTTGAAATTAGCCTGTGGCGGTTTAGAAGCAGTGTTGGAAACCAGTGATTTAAGAAAGATGCCCTGGGTGAGTGCGGCTCTGCTCGTCTGCAGTAGTTCTGCCAAGTGGGGTTCTTGCTAGAGAATTCCTCAAGCTTTCCTGAAGCACTGATTTTCTAGGCAAAGGAAAGGCATTCAGGCATGTTTTGCTGGACTCCAGCACTTTCTGTTATTGTGTTCCATGTGAAATTATACCTGGTGGGAGGCAACTCTGAGATGGACTAAGGGAGATACCAGTGCTCTGCCCCAGTAAGGCTTTCTCAGGCTCCTGGTGATCCTCAAGGGTCAGTGCTGGGGATCATTTCATATTTCTGGCAATGCCAGTGGCACAAGGAATAATACGTGAATGAATTTGCTGTAACATAAATGTGTAATAATTTTCACCAAAAAAACCCTCAATGTCATTTTGGAGGAGCTGAACAACCCTGTGGAGTGGAATAGTGGAAATGGGATTAAATTTAATAGGACAAAAAGCCTGAATTCATGGATAATGGCGATGTTCCCCAGCAAATGGTATGCCATGAGAGTTGATGATGAGCCATCAGCACAATGGGGTCCGGGAAGGCCCAAGTACCACTTAATGGCAGTCTCCTGCTTTTGGAAGAGACATCCACAAAGAGGGGGAAACACAGCACATCCATGTTGTGGGGAAATGAGTCTAAACTGGGATGGGTCCCAGGCTGGGTGAAGCAATGCAGAGTATGCCCAATGCAAGGAGAATGTGGTGGCTCAGTTTCCAACTTGCAGGATGGGGGCTGGATGGATGCTCTTGCCCTCTGTCAGAGTATGATGAGGAAAGGTTGGAAAGATGCCGAACTACCAGATTGCCCTTGGGATGGGGTCTTGCAGCTGCAGGGTCATTTCCTTCAGTGTTCCATTTCCCATTCCAAGCTCGCCAGAAGGGTCAGGGGTAATCTCCTTCAGGGATGGATCTGTCCCCATCAGCAGAACATCTGCATGTCCCCAGTTTATTCTCCCATCTGTACGTTACACAGCAGGAAGCCCACAGATGCTGAGCCAAGTTGCACATGAGATTTGAGTTCACAGCTGAGGGCTTGAAGCACAGCCCCAACTGACTCCCAGCACCATACTGGACCCTGTGGTTCTGCTGTGCTGCTCATGTGGCCGAGCTGCCTGAGCTGTGGCAATGGATGCATCATGCTTGGACCATGTGAGGCTCAGCTCACTTCAGGAAGTCCTGGTAGCAGGAGCTGCTTCTCTGCTGCTGCTCCCCAATGGAGAGGCTCAGGAGCATCTTCTGCTGCAGCAACTGTGATTTCATTTAAGTGTGTACTTTCATCCCATTTCCAGTAGGAAGGGTCAGGAAGAACCTCTGGGATTTGCTGCTTTTAGAAGAAATGCCATCCAAGCACATTTTTCTCCCAGTGTTTCCAGCTATAAATACCCTGACACCCTTCTGGGACCATGCTGGCCAGGACATCCCCAGGCTCAGGAGGGGAGTCGGCAGTGAATAACTGAGAGTGGATCCCCAGCAGGAAGCTGATGTGATGGATGGAAACCACCAAAAGGCTGTTGAAATGCAATTGCTTTTTCCTCCCTACTTTGAAGCAAGAATGTTTTGAACAATGACACCTTGGGGTACCCTTTTCCACCCTCCCTGGGTGAAGAGGTCCACATGTCCCAGGACAGCAGAGCAGACGATGCCCTGAAGTTTTGGGTGCTTTCCCAGACTCCTTCCAGAAGGGAAGGCATTTGGGCAAAATGGGGATCAAAAGCAGCATCACTGAAATGGCACCATTAGGGCAAAAAGTGCTGCAAACCAGAAATCCCAGGAAAGCTGTGGATTGGTGCAAGGACTCCTGACCCCACCTTGGGAAGCCTGAGCTTGCTGAGCACTGGGGAAGGGAGAGAGAGAGCCATGTGTGAGCCACATCCTTCTTTTAGTCATGAGTAACCTCAGCCTCAGAGAGCAAAGTGAATTGTTTGAAGGTCAACAGGAAAATGGTCAGAAATTAAAGCTTCTGAGGCCAAAGTCCACCCCAATTTGGTCATTCCCCCTCAAAAAGTAACTTCTTCTGAAACACACCAAATGTTCATTGTTATTTGCCAGCTCATTGTGGCCTGGATGCAGAGCCCACAAGAAGGCACTTCTCCCACCACCCACCTGGAGCACTGAGCCACAGGCTTTGATGACCCCCCCGATACAGGGAATAGCAATGGAAACCAAGAGTACAGTGAAGTGACTCCAAAAGGGCCACCCAGAAACCAAGGCATCCAAAGCCGTGAGTCACTGCTGCACAGCTCAGCCCACCCAAAGACTCTTTCTGCCAAAACCCTTTGACTTGCACTTTGTGCAGTGATAGTCATTAGATGGACCTAGATGGTCTTAATGTCCTTTCCAACCCTAGCTATTGATTCTAAGATTCTATGGTGAGAGGAAGCTCACCAAGCAGCACAGTCCCTGGAGACCAGCAGCACACTGCACACCCTGAGCATCAGTGTCATGCTCCATGTCCAACTGCCCTGGGCACAATGACACATACACATTTTTTCCAGGAGAAAGGATTCCCTACTGATGCTGTAGGCCTTTTCCCACCAGATCCCTGCCAAGAAAAGCAGGTTTTTAAGCAAGAGGAGAGGATTTGATCTGCTGAGACCTTGGTCCCTTTGCCCTGGGCTTCTCTGCCCTGAGGCTTGAGGAGGGGCCATTTTGGTGATGCTGCTTTTGAATTACATGTTGCTGCATGCTTATCAAAAAATAGCTGCTGCAAGGCCCACAGAGCTATAACCAATAGTGGGAAATAGCAATAATCTCTTCATTAGAGACTGTAGTGACAGGACAAGGGGTAATGGGTTCAAACTTAAACAGGGGAAGTTTAGATTGGATATAAGGAAGAAGTTCTTTACTGTGAGGGTGCTGAGGCACTGGAATGGGTTGCCCAAGGAAGCTGTGAATGCTCCATCCCTGGCAGTGTTCAAGACCAGGTTGGACAGAGCCTTGGGTGACATGGTTTAGTGTGAGGCGTCGCTGCCCATGGCAGGGGGGTTGGCACTGGATGATGTTAAGGTCCTTTCCAACCCTAACTATTCTATGATTCTAACATCAACCAGTCTTACATATCCACCAGCAAACTTAACTGTCTCAGCTCACTCATTTTCAACCAGATGTTGCAATAGGCCACGCCGCAATGGGACCTCCTGTCTGGCAGAGCAGGACTGAAAAGGGAGGTGCAAATGCATCATGATACGTAACATTTTACAGCAAAAATCCACCCAAGGACCATGGGCCACTTCCCCAAGGCACAGGGACCTACCCATGCAGCACCATGAAGAGGAGCTGCCTGTGATCCCCAGGGATGGAAGTGCTCAGAGCCAGACCCTTAAATCCATGCGGCCCCCATGGAAGTACACATTTGTTTTCCACTACACATAGATGCCTCAGAAAACAGGCCCACCACTCCAGTGGGTTTACGTGCTGTCCTTGAGACTGGCCCAAAGCACTTCCCCAGCTCCCCAGGGAGCTGGAGTGGGGATCAGCTTGTGGATAAATCACAACCCTTTCACTTTTCATCCACAGAGACATAAAACAATCCATACAGAGGAGCTGGAGGGCCCTGGAGAGGTCCCAGGTTTGGAACCTTCATTCTTACTCTCAGCCACATCACCCCTTGGTGTCACCCACTCAACACACAAAAGGCACAGCCTGGGGGACCAACGAGACCTCAATACGAGATGCAGGAGGCACGTTTGTACACCGAATCAAGGTCCTCAAGGTTGGACCCACATGTAGACTGTGGCCACTGCTGCATGGGAGAAAGACTGTGCCTCCCCATCAGTGATGCTGAGCCAGAGCACCCCTACACAGAGGGACAGAGGCCCTGGAGCTGGAAGGGAGCCATCCCCTATGAGCAGGGAGGGACTTTGGCATGGGATGGGGTCTGAGCAGGGAGAGAGCTGCCTCTGGCAGGAACAGTGATTCCTGGCGGGATGCTGGGGCTGCCAGGAGTCCCTGCAGCTCCCAGTAAAGCTCATTGTTTCTGAAAGCCAACAAAGCAAATCTTCCCTTTGGCTTGGCTGGCATGGGGAGGGGTGCTTGGCTCCAGAGTATGATCAAAGGGAAGCGAGGAGAGGAAATGAGTCAGGAAAAGATCATTCCTTTGGCACAGGGAGGTAATGGGAAGGTTTAGCACTGGGCATGGGCTAATGCAATGGGGCAGTGGTTGCCCTGGTGCCCCTCCACCCTCAGCCACTCCATCGCTGAAAAGAGTACTAGAGCTGGTCAGCCTTATAAAAATAACAGCTTTTCTTCTGGCTTTCCAAAGAAAGAGGGTTCTATTCCTGGAAAAGATCCTGACAATAGAAGTGACCTTGAT